>NC_142464.1:25075728-30075728 GCF_049115385.1 Moschus berezovskii
CCTTTAGTTTTTGTTGTGAAGTGGATTTGGTGGTGCTGAATTCTCTTAAAGCTTTTGATTTCTTCTCGAATCTGAGTGAGAGCCTGAATGAGAGCCTTACTTGGTATTCTTGGTTGTAGGTTTTTCTCTTTGGTCAATTTACATATTCTTCATCATTTTATTTTTATTTAATTTTTTAATTATTTAATCACATTTATTCATGTGCTATGTGCTATGTTTTATGTTTTTTTAATTAATTTATTTTAATTGGAGGCTAATTACTTTACATTATTGTATTGATTTTGCCATACATTGACATGAATCCACCCCGGGTGTACATGTGTTCCCCATCCTGAACCCCCCTCCCACCTTCCTCCCCATCCCATCCCTCTGGTTCATCCCAGTACACCAGCCCCGAGCATCCTGTATCATGCATTGAACCTGGACTGGCGATTCGTTTCACAATATGATAATATACATGTTTCGATGCCATTCTCCCAAACCATCCCACCCTCACCCTCTCCCACAGAGTCTAAAAGACTGTTTGATACATCTTTGTCTCTTTTGCTGTCTTGTATACAGGGTTATCGTTATCATCTTTCTAAATTCCATATATATGCGTTAGTATACTGTATTGGTGTTTTTCTTTCTGGCTTATTTCATTCTGTATAATAGGCCCCAGTTTCATCTACCTCATTAGAACTGATTCTAATGTATTCTTTTTAATTGCTGAGTAACTTTAAATGTCCTTCTCTTATCATTCTTTTTTTTTTTTTTTTGAGTCTTGGCTCTAGTTGGAAAGTTCTGGATATAGAACATTCAAAACAGTTGTGATGACTTGTGCATTTTAAATTTTAATTGAATGTTTTCTAAGATTATCTCTCTCAAGGAAGAATATCTACTGATAAATACATTGTGATTTATTTTAGGATCAGGATGCATTTATGATCAGGCTGCACTGCGCAATATTTTATTGAATCATGACAAATTACTGTGAACTTCATCTTATAAAATGTTTAACATTATATCTTAATAAAACAAACTTACACTGAAACATTTTACACATCAAATGCATGCGATGATGCATGTTTTTCAAAATTATTTTAGGGGCAGTGATTTGCAGATCACAGAATATAGTTTTTAGTTTCTGTATTATAGTTGGAGTTCAATAAATAAAAGCTGAATAAGTAATTATTTAATACTAAAGGAATATCCAAGCAGCTGCCTTAAGAAACTATGGTACACATCCAGAATGTCATGAAGTATCTGAAAATTTCCCCTCAAAGTTAATACAACTCAATTCTCCTGGCCTTAGGTTCAGGAATCCTCAAAGATGCATCTAGTAAATCCCTGTCCTCTAGAGGTAATTGTGGACAAAGGAAAAGATCAAATTGCCTAGCCTTTGGCATGAAGTGTACAACCGCACAGATTGAGTTACATCACCCTGCGCCTCCTGCAGTTGCAATGTTAGGGTATGAGTCTGAAACAACCACTTTAAAGAGTAGCATATTTTGCATGCTCATCGAAATATAGCTCTATCATGCAGAATGTCATGACAAGGGAAATTAATCTTTTCCCTAAGATCAGACTGAGAGGAAGCCAGTCTGATCTGGTTTCCCAAATGCAATCGCCAACCCTTTGCTGTGTTCTCTTTAAAACCTCAGACATGTTCTAGTCCCCAGCCCTTTCGGCTACCTCCCTCTATCCACTTGCTTCAAATGTTTTTCATTCCCACAGCTGGGTTGTCCCCCTGCAGGCTTTCTTCTGCCTGCCCAGCTGATGACGTTTTTCTGGCTCCAGAAAACTTCCAAGATTGTTACAAACAGTGCTTGCGGGGATAAAGGATTGTCCCGAGTAAAACAACAACAACAAAACTAGGACGGTCTTGCAAGAATCCGGATGGGTGGTTCGCCCACATGAAAACTTTGTGATGTTTCTCTCTTCTTTTTTCCCCCCTTTATTAAACAGGGACAGTGCCACTGTTTCGAAAGCTTGGGAGTTAAACTAAGGTTTTACTTGTGGCAAAAGGTCTATAAAAAGTAGTCATTGCTGCTGAGATACCTGAAACTTCTCATTTCATAATCACTTCACTGCTGCACTGGTAGGGAGAAGGTTGTAAGGGATGGGCAGTAATTGAAAAGTAAAATAAATATACTCAGCCCTAAATCTAAGTCTTGATTTAATAAGCCTTTTCTTTCTGCAGTTTTAAGAATAATAGGGAAAAAAGAGGCTCAGTCATTTAAGAAGATGCAGTAACATTTTATTTTATTCATTAGCATATTATTTATCATTATTTGCATGATGGAATTTTGCTTATAACTCTGGTTACACTGAATTTAAACAGCCACAAAACGGTTGTCAAAAAGATGGAAAGAGAAAACATTGTTTGTTGTCTTGTCTGTTTTCTGCCAGTATTCTGTTTTTCCAACAGCTGCAGCAGGACATGCTGTTGGTATTTGGAGGCTTCTAGAAAGAGAAGTGGCCAAGTTTATTTTCCTAATCTCTAAATTCAGCACACTGGTCACCATTCAAATACCTTTTCTATGTGTGCCTCCACAGTCATTAAAAGATCAGTCGTGACACCTTATGGTGAAGTCTGCAACCCAGGGCAGGGCTCTGATCCCCAACTTCTCTGCCGCTTACTTACCCTCTTCACTTCATTGCCAAAACTGTAAAGAAAAGTTCCAGAGTAGCACAGAGTAAACCGATGTTAAAAAATACCCTTTATACTAAACAAGAAATGCTCACTTCTGATGGACATTATTTTCAAGCTGTGTCCAATGTGTTCATTCTTATTTTAGTCCATGGCATCGTGCTAATGATAACTAGCACTTCTATTTATGGGAACCACTGTGTTTTTAGTCTAAAAGGCGGGGGGGGGGGGGTTTGGGCAAAACTTCTCTGCTTTTTGGCTTGATCAGGGACAGCTCTCATGCTTTCTTAATTTATGGCCTATCTTCTGCTATTATTAGGTCTTGCAAATGAATTCAGCCCCTAAGTGTGACTGAGGATAAGTCATGAATGATTTTGCATGAAGGCGCGTATTCCTTGATGCTCAGGGAACTGGATTTCTGATTCAGTTTTGGAAATATTAATACAGGATAGGCATGTATAAAGTCTCTAATTCTTTCATTTGATTTCTAGACATCCACACAGACTGTCACTGTTCCTTATACCGTTCACTTAAAGTCAAGTGAATGAAGAGCCAAAGAAATTCACTATTAATAATTTCCATATCAGGCAAAGAGAATCAGTCTTCTTACTCATTTATAAAATAAGAACCAGAGACACATATTATTATTTTTGTTAAGTGGAAACTTAGACTCAGGTGCTCAAATGTAAAAATCATCATTAAACGGGACCTTTGGAGGCCAAAATAAAGGAAAGTACTTTTCCATGGGAAAGTTTCTGAATGACACTTTTATTAAAGTATATAAGTCCCTTCAGTGGGTTTGTTAATTGCCAAAAGTCATCACTTCTTCAGGATTCTCCATAACTATGTTAACTATGTGCTTTTCTTCTCTGTCTCTCCCTTCCTCCCTCTCTTGCCTAATATGATACCATTTCCAGACATGTTAAAAGGGACTAATGTAGGACGGGGAAGCCTGGCATGCTGCAGTCCATGGGGTCGCAAAGAGTCATACACGACTGAGCGACTGAACTGAACTGAATGTTCAGGAAAAACTCAATAGCAAACTGCAGAACCCTCATACTTGAGTTTAAAACTCCACTGAAAAATAATGCATTAGGCCAAAAACACGAGAATCCCTTTTAACCAGTCAGAGTCGTGTTTTCTAATGTTCTGCATTTTCTTGCTAATGGTTACATCAAGTAAACTTTACTGCTGACTAGATCCATCCTGAGGGACACTGATTTTCAGAAGACAAAGCATGTCCCCAAATATCAGTTGCTTTCCCTATAACTTGTTTCAATCAATTTTTCTCATCTATTCTTGATTTTATTCATATATAAATGCTGTTTATTGGAGCCAGGAGTTCCATAAGCATACTAGAAACTATATAATATAACCTTGTATTTCAATTATTAAAAACTTATTTTTGTCAAAGAACCTCCCTTAATATTATGTTCTGGGATTCCTTCCCAAGGACAAGTTCACATGAACAATAACCTTCCATTAAAAAAAAAGTTCCTGCATACTTCTGCCTATATCGTTTCTAGTTCAATAAAAGATACACTGGACTCGCTCCTCTGAAAAATTGGTGAGAATTTTACTGTGATCCCATTCACAAAGTACTACTGTGCATTCTGCTTTCTGTAACAGTGTCAAATATTTTCCACCAAGTATTTTCCATTTCCCATCAACTGAGAACAGGAAGATGATAATGTGCTTTCTCTAATTTTCTGCATAAATGAACTTCAACTTCTAGAAAATAAGTTGCTTTCTACTATACAGGCTATTTTTTTAGGAATGGAATCAAGTATTTCTCTATATTCAAAATCCCTTGAAGAGTCATTGTTTGAGTTGAATTACACATGATGTTTTAGGTGGTATGTGTTTACTTCCATTGAAAGAACATGTCCTATTTTTGAGGAGAGAAAGAAAGAAAAAAAAAAACAAAAATCCTTGTGATACATCAAATGTTTCTTGCAAAACAATTTGGTGAAATAAGTGTAAATGAGTCAGAAACATGTGAAGTGTATTTCAGTTAAAATTAATGGGTTTAAATATGAAGACAGTAAAGTGCTCAGGGGGGAAAGAGTGTAGCAAGTCAGGAAGTGACTTTGTTTTGTTGTCATCAGTCCTGGACTCTTGGAAAGTGGCCCGACACTCTGAATTCAAGTTCATTCAGATTCTTTCTTAAGCCTAATGATGGAGTTACAGAATGGGACAGCAATATCCAAATTAATTTTATAGTTTTATCTGGCTTCACATATAAAAGTGGGCATCAAATATTGCCAGTGTGCAATGCTTCAAGAACACTTTTCAGTTTGAAGTTAGAGGTTTTTCTATTTTCTGTTCTCTTCTGAGGGTAAAAGTAAATTGTAATGATGTTAAAGGTTTATCTTTTTTCATCAAATAACATGTAAAGTTTCCAGAGTCACACATCAACTTCACACTTACTTCTTCTTTCTAACATGATCAGATCTGAATGGAAAACACAAGGGGTCTGAACGCATACAAACATACCCAGGAGGAAGGCCCCGGGAGAAAAGGCGATGGAAGAAATAGAGGGGTGGGGGGAAGGGAGAAGCAGTGCATGCAGGGTAAAGTCATCAACCTCATTTCAAAAGTAAAACGTTCAAACCATACTAATTATTTGAGAGTCACAAAAACATTATCCCATAGTTTTCTAGTCCTATCATTTATGCTTACTTAAAAACTACATTACTTTTTTTTATTTTTTATTTTGCAATTTTAAAAAATGAATTACTGTGAAAAGTAGGGAAAAAATGAACTACCCACAGCAATAAAAAAGACTTCCAAATAAGTCTCCCTGTCAACATGCCTCAAAATGTGAGTTAATTTGATGTGTGGTGTGATATTTCTGTTTCTCAATTCTCAGTCTCTGAAAACAGGGACATTTTAAGCATTCCAGTAATTTCCTAGATACAAGGAATATATAATTGGAGAGTATATATAAATGCATTTTTGGAGATAATATATGACATTGCTTAAGTAGCCTTCTGAATCAACAGCTTGGTAGAGAAATGTAGGAGCAGAAGTCCTTTCTGTATTAGTAGCCTATAGGGCTATTGTGTGTGTCACAAGTCCGCTTTTCTGTTTCCTGAGAACATAATGATATAACTGGAGTTTAGCATGCTCTGACCACTCAGGATTCTGCTGCTGCTCATCACTGAGTTTGGAGTGAAGATGCTGCTCCTTGAATTCTTTGTTCCCGAAATTTCATTGCTTCAAACTCTCGGGAAGCATCTCTGTGTGTTCCTAACAGGCAGGAACTGAGGAATCACTCTTAAAATATCTGCTCCATAAATGGGCAGGAGATGTATTTTGGATGCTAGCACAGCCCATTGTTGCTTTATGTAACCTTCTCCTTATGCTAGTTCAGTGGGTTAAAAAAAAAAGTGACTAGGCCGTTTCATTTACACCTTAAATCAGTGGCAGTATAACAATTACAGCTATTTTTTGAGCCTCTGGAGTCACTCTTTAGGGCTCTACTAATCAAAATAAAATCTAACCCCAAAGTCATGTCATTGAAAATATATGAATACTGTCAACTTTATCTTTGTCATCACCATCAACAATCAATGTTTATAAAGCCCTTAATTAAGTAATTGTTACTACGTAGTGCCTCTGCTCAGAACATTATTAAATAGTATATTTCCTTTGAGGAGGGGAACATTCTGATTTTCCATCACAATTTGGTGCAATAGCTTTTTGCTTAAAAGATTTAATCTTTGCTTTTGGTGTTGCTCTACTTCATGGCAGGCCTACCCTTGTAGCAGTGATAAGGAATGTGAAGTTGGGAGGTACTGCCACAGTCCTCACCAAGGATCGTCGGCCTGCATGCTGTGTCGAAGGAAAAAGAAGCGCTGCCATAGAGATGGCATGTGTTGTCCTGGGACCCGCTGCAATAATGGTAAAGGTCTAATTCAGTGTTGATGGGCCTCTTTCCTTTCATGTAGGAAACCTGGATACCAAGTTATACTGCCTTCTCCTTAGTCATACTTCTAAAATGTAAGGAGACTTCCAAACTGGCAGGAATGGGATCAGGGTTTAGAAATGTATAAGACTATCTGGTGTGTGTATACTAGTAGCTCAGTTGTGTCTGACTTTTTGCGACCCCATAGACTGGAGCCTGCCAGGCTCCTCTGTCCATGGTATTTCCCAAACAAGAATACTGGAGTGGGTAGGCATTCCCTTCTCCAGGGCATCTTCCTGACCCAGGGATCAAACCTGGGTGTCCTGCATTGCAGGCGAGTGCTTTACTGTCCCTCTCAAATCTTAGTTTTCCTGGGTTCTGATCACCTGCTGTAATTTATAATCTATGCTGATTTAGGATTTGCCATGTTGAAATATTGCATATAAATAGCTACATGTTATATTCCACTGAACACTCAAGCGAATATGTGCAAAGGAACCAAAGACAGAAACCTGTGGTTCAGCAACACACTTGTGAGTTTGTTTTCATTTTCATACCAATTTCATACCTTGATTCTCACACTCAAGGTGTCCTTTTTTGAAAGCCCCACATTGTGGCACACACAAATGCTGATAGAGTGATTGTTTCCTCCAAAAGGAAACATAGAAGTCTATTACTCGGCCTTCACCCAATCTCAGTGACCTTATGGGCAGACAGTTCATCATTGATGATGAAATGAAGAACCTCCAACACATTGTAAACAATTAAATACTTGCAGAACGTGATCAGAAACACAATTAGTCATGCAAAACATCATAATCAGGCTCATATTCCTACACTTGTTCCTGATCTGTGGGCCTGGTCCTACTGAGAGTACCCTGGACAAGAAGCGAAGGGAAGAAGACCTCATCCATTAGAGATATTTGCAGTGTAGATGCGGATTTTATTTTTGATTAAAAAAGGAACCTTGATCCTGAACACAGATGTCTGATCAGACAGTTTTAAGCTACTAAGATTTGATAATACTTCACTCTGTCACTATTCTAAACTCTTCCTATGTATTCACAGTAACTTCATGAAAGGAATTCTGTTTTTATCCCTATTTTTGCCTAAGGTCACTTGGTCATGAGACTGGCAAGACTGAAATCAAGAAAGCCTGGCTTAGGTCCAAACTATTGAGTTCCCCAGTCTAGATAGATGATAGATACATGGCCTCATACTTCACATTGGGAGAATACTTGGATAAGAAACACACTTTATAGAACTGAACAAGTCTAACTAATTATCTGACCATCTCCAGGTATCTGCATCCCAGTCACCGAGAGCATCTTAACCCCTCATATCCCAGCTCTGGACAGCACTCGGCACAGAGATCGGAACCACGGCCATCACTCAAACCACGACCTGGGATGGCAGAACCTAGGAAGACCTCACACTAAGCTGTCACATATAAAAGGTGGGGATAGCTGTAGCTCCAGAGAAATGTAGATAATTAATTCCATTGCTTCTGAGTGCAATTTGATAAAAAAAAAAAAAACCAGTAATGGGAAGTTACTGTAATAGTAAGATTTTAACTGCATTTCTTCTCAATTTTGAGGATGCTAGAGGTTTCTCGGAGATCTTAAATTGTGAGAAATACATATGACAAGAATTGTGGTACTCCAGTTAACCATGCCATTTTCTAAACAGTTCAGCCTTTTTACAGGATATTTAGAATAAATCTTTTACACAAGCATTTCTCTTCCATAATCAAGAATGCTGCTAAGTCACTTCAGTCGTGTCCGACTCTGTGCGACCCCACAGACAGCAGCCGACCAGGCTCCGCCATCCCTGGGATTCTCCAGGCAAGAACACTGGAGTGGGTTGCCATTTCCTCCAATAATCAAGAATAAAGCATTCCAAAACATAAATGAGAAAATGTTTGCTGCCATAAGATTAAATTACTAAGATTTAGAGTCCTTTTCTCACCTTTGCAGATTCAGAAATTTTATTTCACTAAACGACCAGGTAATATACTATGCATAAACCAATTTTCCAAAAATAATTGGTTTCTAGAGGGATTACGTATGCCCATAAAAATTCCCTTCCTTGTGTCACAATATTTGGTAAGCCTACTCACTAATAGTAAAATTTTGAAAAGTAGAAATACCTATATTTTTAAAAGAGGCTTTTGCAAATGTATTCTGTGGAGCACTGTTCCTTTCAAGACATTATATGACTAAACGAGCCTGTGTGTTCAAGAGTTTTGTAATAGTGTATCTGCCCACTTTGGGAACTTTAAAATAAACACTGATATATTGAAGGCTCTGAGAAGTTTAGCAATGAGGAAAACAGTTTAACTTTTTTAGACACTGTATTTCTCTAGTGTACTTAACCATAAAACCACTTCCCCATATTTTTACCTTCTGTGGAGCTAGTATCCTACAAAATATCTGACCTATTAGTCCAGCCTGGAATACTAATGACTCTGTCAATAGGGTTAAAGTGACTAGTGATTCCTCTTCAACCAGCCCTCGTCTACACTTCCTGAATGCCTAGTCCTTTACCCATATCTCCTATTTCTATCCCACTGAAATCACATGCATTTGTTAGTACATGCACGCTTAGTCGCTCAGTCGTGTCCTACTCTGTGACCCCATGGGACTTGTAGCCCACCAGGCTCCTCTTTCCATGGGATTTCCAAGGCAAGAATACTGGAGTGGGTGGCCATTTCTTTCTCCAGGGGATCTTTCTGACCCAGGGATCAAACCCGCATCTCCTCTGTCTCCTGCATTGCCGGCAGATTCTGTACCCGGTGAGCTGTCTGAGAAGTTGTTAGTGCATGAGTGTCCATCTTTATTCTGACAGATAATCTATGTTACAGTACAGTTTCTAATTTATTAATTACTATTAGCTAATTATATGTGTAATTTCCTGATGGCAGCTAGCAAGAAAAGGTGATGGCTAGTGAGTTGTGCCCACATTCACACAGTGGGACTGGTGACATCCAGGATGGCAGCTAACCTTCTAGACCAGGCTTGGCACACTACAGCCCATGAGCCAAGTCTGTCCTGCTGCCAGTTTTTGTAAATAATGTTTTATCATAACACAGACCTGCCCATTCACTTAGGCATCATCTTTGTCTGCTTTTGTGATACAAGAGCAGAATGAAGAGTTGTGACACAGATCACATGGCCTAAAAAGTCAGAAGTATTTACAATCTGGAAGATGACAAAAAAGCTTGCAGGCTACACATCAACCCCACTGTGACATGTGGGTGCTGTCTGCTGACTTCATCCTTTCACTGAATTGAATTCCCAGATCTGTGCTCCTGTGATTTTTTTTTGGATGGGTTCTTGGTTGACCCTGGGGCTGTTTGCCCTTGCTCTGCTCCACTCTGTATCATAGCATTTCACAGACTTCATTGCCTAGACTCCCTGTCAGGTGGCTTCCAGCCGCGTGAGTTTGGCTGTGGTGAGAGATTGAGAGACAGAGGAGCGGGAAAGGCCGACAGATTCTCTCTGCCTCTGGGAGCGTTTCTGGCAGAGCTGTGCCTCCTCGGGGCCTCAGTTCCTGCCGGGATTCCAGTCCCCTGCCCTTGCCCCATCCTGACATCACCAGCTTCTCTGGATCCTCCAGCCTAAATGTGGTGCTGGCTTCCTGCGGTGCTGCTCTACATTCTCTGGTGCTTCTTAGCCTCGCAACTCACTGCCTGTGTGACCCATTCTCTGCATTTAATATCTTCTCTTTTGAATACTCAGCTTCTGTTTTCCTGGCTAGATTTTAACTGATACCTGGCGTTAGGAGGTATGGACAACTTCAGCCTTCTTGACTCAAAGTTTGTTTACTCTTTCCAAGAAGGTATCAAATTAAATAGAAGGCATTTCTTTTTACTTATTGTCATTCACCTAAGTAAACAACAACACAAAACAGAAATATCTAAAAGATCACACCATACCAAAGTGAAGAGAAGATGCAGCCCCATCCTAGCTATTCATTAAATTTAATATTCAGACAGCAAAAAATGGAGAGATGATAATTGGTTCACATGATTAGAGGGAATGTCAACTGATATGACTTTAAGACATCACGGAATATAGGAAGATAGTATATGTACAAATATTTTAGGTGCTTCTGATTGCAGAGTAGATTTTTTCTCCTACAGTGTCATGGTAAAATCTTTTGATCATCATTTCTTTAGGACATGAAGGAGATCCCTGTCTACGATCATTAGACTGCATTGAAGGGTTTTGCTGTGCTCGTCACTTCTGGACCAAAATCTGCAAACCAGTGCTCCATCAGGGGGAAGTCTGTACCAAGCAGCGCAAGAAGGGCTCACATGGGCTGGAAATCTTCCAGCGGTGTGACTGCGCAAAAGGCCTAACTTGTAAAGTATGGAAAGATGCCACCTACTCCTCCAAAGCCAGACTCCATGTCTGTCAGAAAATATGACCACCTCTGAGGACAAGCATCAGGAGCAGACTGTGAATCCATGTATTTAATGCATTATAGCATGGTGGAGAGTAGGATTTGGATTTCAGAAGAAGGGGTAAAATGAGGAATATGATAAGAACATAGATCAAAGAAAAAGGAAATGGAAGATCAGAAAGGGTGACAAGTGTGTTTTCCATCATGCAACTTGTTTATGTAAATAATGTACACATTTGTGAAGATGCCGTGACTCAAAAATAAATAAATAAATAACATGCACACAGAGGGATTACTGATAAATACCATGTGACTTTCCAGGAGTTTAGGTTTGTGCTGGAGGATCAATTTCTTTCACAGTGGTGATTGCCTATAAAAAATAACCGTAAAGCCCTATTTCTATTTAAACAAAGTACTCCCCATATACCCGGCATACAACAGGCTCTAAAACACGAAAAGAGGAATTGTTTCATGGGAAATAAAAGTGTGGAGCATAGAGAATCTGCAACATAGAATCACCTTTTAATTTGGAACAATACTTCTTACTGCTCAATTAAAGACATTGGTAGGAAAAAAGCAGTCAATATTTTCAAAATAATTTCAAAATAATGACAGGTCTTTAAGAGCTTCAGAGAAAAGAAAACAAACAAACCTTGTTTTCCTTAAGCTGCTTGTTTATATTTTTGAAAAGTTTAATCTCAGCTACAATTAATAAGAACCAGTAGAATAAGACTAAAATAATCCATTCAGATTTCTAGAGGATATAAATTGCATCTCTTGATTGTGGGTTATTCCCACTCATTTTATTCTCCAAATTATATTCATCATGAATAACACAGAGCAGAATTTTCAGGTTGTAAAAACTTTAAGATGCCCAAAGTAAAAGTTACTGGATCATATTATTCAAAGCTCTGGCATTCCCTATGTTAGATAGAACTAGACATTTACTTTTCATATACTCTGCAGTATAGTAAAAATGATAAAATAAATGAGATATATCTGTTCTGCACTGAAACACAGCAAGGAAATGGGGAAAACTTTGTCCAGTTTTGGTAACACACGGATCATATGTTTGAAGCACAAGCTGACTTTTCATATGTGAAGTCCAAGGCTACACAACCTACATGGAAGTTGTCCATGGGATTTGCTATCACAATATTTACTATGCAGATGAGTTCAGTGTGAGGTAACTACTTGACCTCAAAATATTTCTATTTCTGAGCTCATAAAATCATCTTATTTTGAGGCGGTCTCATTAAATGGACTCCAAGACAGTTAGGATAGTAAGGTTCCATTGTTCTTGGTAAGCTGCTTTCTAACTGGCTGCTGGCACCATCTGACTTTTTTCAGCATCAACTCTTTCTGCAACAGCTTTTTTTGGCCAAAGATACAGTTTCTGTCTTCTATAGTCACAGATTAAAAATTAGAAATGGGATAACTTGTAAAATCTACATTTTGCTAATCTATAGAAACCACAGGTTCTAAATTTTTACATCCATTTTATTACTTTTTACTTTATTCAGTTCTATTGAGTTCTAAATATTATGTCTAGAGATTAAAGCCAAAAAGTTATCTTATACTTTTTAGTTTGGACCTCTTCTTTTATAGACTATAAATCACTCCATAGTTTTTGTTTACTTAAATCTCATTTGCAGTCTCAAATTCAGGTTCTCCCAGTAGAAACTGAACCTGAGCCTGCATGTCTATTAAGAATTTCACTTTCCCACATACATTCACTAGTATGATTAAGATCTGCATTTTTCCCCACATGTCTGTTAAAACAAAATTTAAGAACAAAGTCTGTACAAACAGGTTTCTATAAGCTTAGCAACGTGAAAATGAAACATTTCAGGGAAACATTTCCTATACAACAATTACATTTAAAATC
Source organism: Moschus berezovskii (assembly GCF_049115385.1). Classification (NCBI taxonomy): domain Eukaryota; kingdom Metazoa; phylum Chordata; class Mammalia; order Artiodactyla; family Moschidae; genus Moschus; species Moschus berezovskii. Next base: position 25,088,566 of record NC_142464.1, read on the forward strand.
TGGTTTCTGCATTATTTCCCTTATGTACATCCCTTCAAAAATGATTATTTGAAGTAATTTATTTACAGGAAATGTTAATGAGATGTATTTTCTTATAGAGATATTTCTTACAGAAAGCTTTGTAGCAGAATATATTTGCAGCTATTGACATTGTAATTTAGGGGAAATGTATAATAAGATGAAATATATTAAATTTTTTGCCTTCAAAAATGGAATTCAAATGTCCTTGTGTTTTGCTTATGGGAAGAAACTTTTAAGAAGCACAGCTTCTCAGAGTTCAACTGAACAGATGGGTCTGATTTTGCAGTCTTAGCAGATATCCTTTGGATGACATCACCATGAGATCATCCAAGGCAGTTTATGGTTAGGTGCTTATTTCATGGTGGGACAGCTGTAATTGTCTAGAGATCTAGAGATCTCTTCAAGAAAATTAGAGATACCAAGGGAACATTTCATGCAAAGATGGGTACAGTAAAGGACAGAAACTCTATGGACCTAACAGAAGCAGAAAACATTAAGAAGAGGTGGCAAGAATACACAGAACTATATACAAAAGAGAGTCATTAAGAAATGACTCAGAAAACCATGATGGTGTGATCACTCATCCAGAGTCAGACATCCTGGAGTGTGAAGTCAAGTGGGCCTTAGGAAGCATCACTATGAACAAAGCTAGTGGAGGTGATGGAATTCCAGCTGAGCTATTTCAAATCCTATAAGATGATGCTGTGAAAGCACTGCACTCAATATACCAGCAAATTTAGAAAACTCAGCAGTGGCCACAGGACTGGAAAAGGTCAATTTTCATTCCAATCCCAAAAAAAGGCAATGCCAAAGAATGTTCAAACCACTGCACATTGCACTCATTTGTTCACACACTAGCAAAGTAATGCTCAAAATTCTCCAAGCTAGGATTCAACAGTATATGAACTGTGTATGTGTAGATGTTCAAGCTGGATTTAGAAAAGGCAGAGGAACCAGAGACCAAATTGCCAACATCTGTTGGATCATAGAAAAAGCAAGAGAGTTCCAGAAAAACATCTACTTCTGTTTCATTGACTACACTAAAGCCTTTGACTGTATGGATTACAATAATCTGTGGAAGATTCTGAAAGACATAAGAATACCAAACCACCTTTTCTGCCTCCTGAGAAATCTGTATGCAGGTCAAGAAGCAACAGAACCAGACATGGAACAATGGACTGGTTCCAAATTGGGAAAGGAGTACATCAAGGCTGTATATTATCACCCTGCTTATTTAACTTCTATGCAGAGTACATCATGTGAAATGCCAGACTGGATGAAGCACAAGCTGGAATCAAGATTGCCGGGAGAAATATCAATAACCTCAGATATTCAGATGACACCACCCTTATGGCAGAAAGTGAAGAGGAACTAAAGAGCCTCTTGATGAAAGTGAGAGAGGAGAGTGAAAAAGCTGACAAAAAAGTCAATATTCAAAAAACTAAGGTCATGTCATCTGGTCCCATCACTTCATGGCAAATAGAAGGGGAAGCAATGGAAACAATGACAGACTTTATTTTCTTGGGCTCCAAAATCACTGCAGATGGTGACTGCAGCTATGAAATTAAAAGACGCTTGCTCCTTGGAAGCAAAGCTATGACCAACCTAGACAGCATATTAAAAAGCAGAGATGTTACTTTACCAACAAAGGTCCATCTAGTCAAAGCTATGATTTTTCCAGTAGTCATATATGGATGTGAGAGTTAGACCAAAAAGAAATCTAAGTACCAAAGAATTAATGCTTTTCAACTGTGGTGCTGGAAAAGGCTCTTGAGAGTCCTTTGGACTGAAAGGAGATCATACCAGTCAATCCTAAAAGAAATCTGTCCTGAATATTCAGTGGAAGGACTGATGCTGAGGCTGAAGCTCCAATACTTTGGCCACCTGATGCGAAGAACTGACTCACTGGAAAAGACCTTGATGCTGGGAAAGATTGAGGGCAGGAGGAGAAGGGGATGACAGAGGATGAGATGCTTGGGTGGCATCACCAACTTGATGGACTTGAGTTTGAGCAAGCTCTGGAGGTTGGTGGCAGATAGGGAAGTCTGGCAAACCTGCAGTCCATGGGGTCATAAAATGTTGGACCTGACTGAGAGACAGGACTGAACTGATTTTTTTCTTTATTAAATCTATAGTGTTCTAACTTGTGCTTTCTACCTATTTATCCTTTTTTTTTTCCCTTCTGAAACATCTTAGAACACAAATATTCTACAAACCTCTTGAAAACACTTGAAGTCACCTACTGTATTTCTTATAATCTTCACTTTAGTCAAAATTTCTCCAAATAGAAATGCTAATATGCTTAAAGTATTGGTTCACTCCTGTATGGCACAAATAAATTACAAAATATGTTTACTCCTGTGGCTACAGAGGGCCCCATATGAACTAAAACCGAGTTCCCTGGAAGGTTTTTCCCCTTCTTCCTGAACACAAAGATGTTAGGAGTGTTTGACAAACATTAGTCATCAATTACTCATCAATTATGAGACTGGGAGTGGTTGCAAGAGCGCATGTTGTATTAGATGTTAATGGGATAGAAATGTGGAAAATAAACATTCTGTGACATAGTGGAATGAATTAAGTACAGCCACGGCAGCTTAATGAAGCTAAAATAGTCTGATAGTTAGAGGTCAGGATTGAAGACATCTCAAGCATGGCTGAAATAAATCCCCATATTATTCTAATTAGTCACTTAGTGTTTTCACAAATAGTTATCCATTTCTTCAAATTGAGAACATGCAGATTTCCAAGCTACAGTGTATTTCTAGATTATAACAATCATACGGGTGATATTTTTCTTTTCCACTGAGCTCAGTGAAATGCTCTGAGAAGTGATGAATTACCCTTTCTTTTTAGCCAAGAAAAAACAATACCCTATTGCAGCTTAGAATTTAAGGGGAAACTATCAATTATACTTTTCTCCTCCCTCAAATTGAGACCATTTGAGAAAAAGGTTAAGGAAGAAAGGCAGATGACAGATAACCCTGTGGCTGATAAAGTTAATAATGAAGAGTGTGGCATGTAGCCGTGGGCAAGGAGATAGAATCTGTGCCCACTGTCAGGCAACGCCAGACAGTATCAATTCTACCTGTTGGAGCTGCCCCTGTAAAACTTAAAATATACGTGGGCAGAATCGAATGAGACACTTTCTTCTGGAAGTTACTGCCAAAGAAGAAGGGTGAAGAGGAGATGAAACAATGCATTTATCATTCGAGCATCTCTTATTTGAAATTCTCTAAAGCTGGGTAATTCATACCACATGAGAGGAGTGAGTGAGGGGTGAAGTGAGGCAAAGATTATTATACGTTTCACATAAAACTAAATTAAGGACTGGAAAAGAAGACCTTCTCTCCATTCTATTCCCCAGATCTTTATATTAACTGAGTGTACATAACCATTGACTATGGTGAAAATAAGGGTTGTAACCAAAATCTGAGAAGCTATCTACTAGATGAGGTCATTTCCCCAATGCCAATTCCTCCCTCTTTATGGATCCTCTAGGCAATTTAGGTTTATCCACAGAAAATCATAAAACGGATGAAAATAGTTCACTAATTCAACCGACTCTAAAATCACACTATCCTCAGGACTGAAAAAAAATCCAATAGCTTCCTCCTCCTTTTTATAATCCAAATTATGTCCATCACATTACTAATATAGTTAATTAGAGGTTCTGTAGTGAGATTAAATAACATGTGTATCTGGTAATAAAATGTATAAAAGCACTTCAGTCATAAAATTCTGAGAAAACAGATACCCCACTCTTTAATATAAATCTTCCATTAAAAAATTCCTAGAATAATTCAAGTACAAAATTTATAACTTGTTGCATGTTAAAACCAAAATAAGTTGAAGTCCAGAGAAATCAGTCTATATTTGCTATCTTCAATAGACAACACAAAAGAAATGGACAAATTCTTAGAAAAGTACGACCTTGCAAGACTAAATCAGGAAGAAATAGAAAATATGAACAGACCTTTCACAAGTACTGAAATTGAAATAGTGACAGCTTCACAGGCAAACTCTATCAAACATTTAGAGAAGAGTTAACACCTATCCTTCTGAAACCCTTCCAAAAAATTTCAGAGGAAGGAACGCTCCCAAGCTCATTCTATGAAGCCACAATTACCCTGATATCAAAACCAGACAAAAGTATCACAGAAATAAAGAAAATCACAGGCCAATACCACTGATGAACATAGACATGAAAATGCTCAACAAAATAGTAGCAAACTGAATCCAACAATACATTCAAAGGATCATTTACCATTATCATGTAGGATTTATCCCAGGGATGCAAGGATTCTTCAGTATCCACAAATCAACCGTTGTGATACACCACAGCAACAAATTGAAGAATAAAAACCATATAATCATCTCAATAGAGGCAGGAAAAGCTTTTGAGAAAATTTAACACCCATTTAAGATAAAAGCTCTCTTATCTCTCCTGTGGTAAGTGGGAACTTACCTCAATATAATAAAGGCCATATATGAAAAATTCATAGCTGACATCATTCCCAATGGTGGAAAGATGAAAGCATTCCCTCTAAGGTCAGGAACAAGGCGAGGATGTCCATTGTCACCACTTAGATTCAACACGGTTTTGGAAGTCCTAGGAAAGAAAAACAAACGTACTCCAAATTGGAAAAGAAGTAAAACTGTGACTGTTTGCCAATGACATAATACTATACATTTGCTATCTTCCTCTACAGAATAGAGTCAAAGGAAATAAAAATTCAAAATCCTCAAGTTCGCAGCTAAAGTATTTCTCCCTCATTCCATATTCTGCTCTGACTCAACCAAAGGAGTTATTTTTTGTTTGTTTACTGTAAATTAATTCACGTTTTAATTTTGTTATAGTAGGTCCTTATTGGTTATCTCTTTTAAATACAGTAGTGTGTACATGTCAGTGGACTTTCCTGGTGGCTGACAGTAAAGAATCCACCTGCGATGCGGGAGACCTGGGTTTGATCCCCAGTTTGGGAAGATCCCCTAGAGGAGGACACGACAACCCACTCCAGTATTCCTGCCTGTTGAATCCCCATGGACAGAGGAGCCTGGTGGGCTATGGTCCATGGGGTCACAAAGAGTTGGACACGACTGAGTAACTAATCACAGCACACAGTACATTGTCAGTGTCAGGCTTTCGACTTTCCCTCCCCCAGCACCTCCCCGCTGGCAACTGTAAATGCCTTCTCTCAGTCTGTCAGTTGCCAGAACAGCTCTGGATGCCTGGGTGAAGTGGGATTCCAACAGCTATGGGATGGACTGTGTCTCACTGGAATGAGAGACTTTCACTTTTAATAAAGTCCAATAAATTTTTAGGATGCATCAGTTCAGTTCAGTTCAGTCGCTCAGTCGTATCCAACTCTCTGCGACCCCATGAATCACAGCACGCCAGGCCTCCCTGTCCATCACCAACTCCCAGAGTTCACTCAAACTCATGTCCACAGAGTCGGTGATGCCATCCAGCCATCTCATTCTCGGTCGTCCCCTTCTCCTCCCGCCCCCAACCCCTCCCAGCATCAGAGTCTTTTCCAGTGAGTCAACTCGTCGTATGAGGTGGCCAAAGTATTGCAGTTTCAGCTTTAGCATCAGTCCTTCCAATGAACACCCAGGATTGATCTCCTTTAGAATGGACTGGTTGGATCTCCTTGCAGTCCAAGGGACTCTCAAGAGTCTTCTCCAGCACCACAGTTCAAAAGCATCAATTCTTCGGCAATCAGCTTTCTTCACAGTCCACCTCTCACATCCATACATGACCATGGGAAAAACCATAGCCTTGACTAGATGGACCTTTGTTGTCAAAGTATATAAGATTACGTAAAAACTGTCACCACACTGAGAAAAGAAACCCATCTCTACCTCATAGAACAGACATCTCAGAGAATGTGCTATCAACAAATCTAGGACTCGGTGCTGTCAAAAACCACAGTAGAGATTCTTGGAATCTGAATGAAGAAAGATGGATGGAGAAAATCTTTGTTTTTGCTTTGCTAAAGTCAACCAATCCAAATTAGCTGTCTGGAACCTCTGGCCTACATACCTAAACTTATGTGCGAAAAATGTCCCACCAAGATATTAGCTACAGAACTATATTTTACCATAAACTGGGGTGAAGAGCGGGGAGAATCCCAGCTATGTTCTTCACCTACTTTTAGAGGCCGTTAGTTGAAGTATTGCTGCCTTTGTGTAAAACTGGTCAAGGTAGAAGTTTGCTATGGTGTGGGCCTCTGTGGCTTCTTTTGCTTTCAGCATATTCAAAGCATGACCGGTGCTTATCTGAGGACAGGTTTAGTTGGGTGATGTGGCCTCCACCATCTCCTGCCAGCTGACCTTTTCAGGATTGTACCACAGTGGCTGCTCCCACTGCTTCATTCTGTGGAATTCCTTACTCCCTCTACCCTGCATTTGTTCTAATTGTAGAAGCACACCAACACAAATTCCTGAAATTAAACTGCTACAGATACTTCTGAAAATTATTTTAGCAAAGAGTGTACTGGGGCATAGAAGACAATCCCAATTTAACATTTCTTCACTCAACACGTACTTATGAACAGCAATGTCTGTTGTGCTAGGCAGCTTTGTAGGCACAGTGGGCAGAAACAGAAAACCAAACCAGTAAAGTTTATTCATTCATTGTTTTTACCCTCCAGTTATTTTCCAGGGAAATGGCTAGGAGGCAGAAAATAACTCAGTAACAATGGTATAAATACAGGAGAGGAGATATGAGCCCTATGAAGAAACCCGAAGCAGGGTAAAGGAACAGAGGGAGATGAGTGTTATTCTAGCTTTTGCAAACACGAGTAGAAACCTGAATGAAATGAGGGGTGTTCTGGAGAAACTGTCATGGGAAGAGCAAAAGTAAACATTGGACCATGGGAAGAAGCTGAGAGGCAGACGGGGTCGAATGGGTAAGGGAAGAGAGAAGGAGGATGAGGTCAGGCGAAGAGTTGAGTCAGACTGTGTAGACCCTTACTGCCCATCATAAATACGTCTATTTTGAAAGAGATATGAAGCTAGCAGGAGCTTTTGAGTAGGAGAGTAGCGTGAGCTGACACACCTTGAAAGGACCACCTAAGCTGCTAGTTAGCAAAGAGACTAGCACATCCAGGCAAGAACTGGGAGTGACTTAAATGGTGAGATAAGGTGGAAGTACTGACAGATCACTGGACTTAGGGTATGCTGGAGATGGAGGCAACTGGATATGCTGTTGATCCGGATGAGGGTTGTGAGAGAAAGTAAAACCTCTTTATCCTCATATAAGGATCAAGAACATGGAGAAAGTATTGACGAGAAAAGAAAGATTAAAAACATACCTCTTCCCTGAACAGCGCTATCATAGTTAATATATAAAGAATTGCCCTCAGTAGAATACTGACAAATTCTTTAGAAAATTTCCCTTTGTAAGTTTCTCACCAGACATCTTGAGAACATAATGAAAAGTTATATGAAGGAGGGATTGCATCAACAAAAAGAGAGAATTTGTTGGATGTGCTAAGGGAAGCAGTTGCAGACAGAAGAAAGGTTGAGGGGCATCGGGAAGATACAGAGAAGGGAATAAACAGGGGCCAGAGCATAGAGACTGAGGAGAGAGAGCATGAGATGCGTGGAAAGACGTGGTAGAAATACTAAAAGGTGCTAATAAGGAGCTTCAATTTGAGGCAGATGTCAAAGAGTGTCAAGGAAAGCTTACAGGAAGAGAAGAGTTGACTCTCAGCAGTAGGTTTAGAAAACTATTTTAGCAAAGGGTGTAGCTCAGGCAACACTCCCATTGACACCGGGCCAATGCACTGCATTAAAGGGCAATTTGTCAAAGCAAGTCATAGTTCTCTTTTGAGTCTTAAGTAATTGTATAGTGTAGGACCAGGGGATTCTAAAGAAATAACAATATGCAAGTAGCTGAAGTGCTTTCATGAGAAATACACTGGCTATCGTACCTCTCACACATACGTCATGAATACTACAGTGCATGACCTTTTGAAATTTCCTGGGGGTCAGCATTTCTTACAGATGCCATGGACTTGTTTTATTTGTTCCACACCTTCCCACTTCACTGCACCTGCTACACCAGTCATCATTCTGTGTTTAATGGCCAGTCAGCCTCCAGGGCCCAGTAACAGATGGAGAACATCAGATCAACTAGTGCATGTAAAATATTCTAAGTCCTACTTAAGCTTCCCAGGCAGACTTTGAAATTGAGATCATTTTATCGACCATTTATTTCTCTATCTTGGCTATTGCTCCTGGCAGCTGCGTTTTTTGCCTGTTTCAATAGCTATTTATTCTGTGCCCAGTCGTATGCCATTACTTCAAGCTTATTTAGATTACAGGAAGACTAAGCAATGTCTATGGGAATTGCACAGCATCATTCAAGCTATTTAACATACATCCATGTCTTACAACTTTCTAAGATCAAAACATAGCGATGCTACCTTTTAATAATGCCTCAGAGGACGATATAGCAAAATTCATTTTTACATTATTTTTTTTACAGTTAAAAGTATTTTTATTAAAAAAGCACAAATGCAAAGAAATTAACAGAGGAAAATTTATGCGTCGAACCTGGACTGGTCACTTATGATAATATACATGCTACAATTCCATTCTCCCCAATCATTCCACCTTCACCCTCTCCCACAGAGTCCCAAAGACTGTACTAAATGCCTATGTCTCTTTTGCAGTCTCTTATACAGGGTTCAGGTTACCATTTTTCTAAATTCCATATATATGCGTTAATATACAGTATTGATGTTCTTCTTTCTGGCTTACTTCACTCTGTATAATTGGCTCCAATTTCATCCACCTCATTAAAACTGATTCAAATGCATTCTTTTTGATGGCTGAGAAATACTCCATTGTGTATATGTACCAAAGCTTTCTTATCCATTCATCTGCAGATGGACATCTAGGTTGCTTCCATGTCCTGGCTATGATAAACAGTGCTGCAATGAACATTGGAGTACATGTGTCTCTTTCAATTCTGGTTTCCTCGGTGTGTATGCCCAGGAGTGCGATCGCTGGATCATATGGCAGTTCTATTTCCAGTTTTCTGAGGAATCTCCACACTGTTCTCCATAGTGGCTGTACTAGTTTACATTCCCACCAACAGTGTAAGAGGGTTCCCTTCTCTCCACACCCTCTCCAGCATTTATTGCATGTAGACTTTTGGATAGCAGCCATTCTGACTGGTGTGAAATGGTATCTCATTGTGGTTTTGATTTGCATTTCTCTGATGATGAGGGATGTTGAGCATTTTTTCATGTGTTTGTTAGCCATCTTTATGTCTTCTTTGGAGAAATGTCTGTTTAGTTCTTTGGCCCATTTTTTGATTGGGTCACTTAGTTTTCTGGAATTAAGCTGCAGGAGCTGCTTGTATAATTTGAAGATTAATCCTTTATCAGTTGCTTCATTTACTATTATTTTCTCCCATTCTGAAGGCTGTCTTTTCACCTTGCTTAGAGTTTCCTTTGCTGTGCAGAAGCTTTTGATTTTAATTAGGTCCCATTTGTTTATTTTTGCTTTTATTTCCAATATTCTGGGAGGTGGGTCTTGGAGGATCCTGCTGTGATTTATGTCGGAGAGTGTTTTGCCTACGTTTCCTCTAGGAGTTTTATCGTTTAGATCTTTAATCCATTTTGAGTTTATTTTGGTGTATGGTGTTAGGAAGTGTTCTAGTTTCATTCTTTTACAAGTGGCTGACCAGTTTTCCCAGCACCACTTGTTAAAGAGACTGTCTTTTCTCCATTTTATATTCTTGCCTCCTTTGTCGAAGATAAGGTGTCCATAGGAGCGTGGGTTTATCTCTGTAAAATTTTTACATTTTAAGGGACCTCGAGTTCTCTATGGGGAGTAAATGCCCCAATATACCATGGGCTTCAGTTTGGGACTGTTAAAAGTGAACATTACTGGGGTGCTGTGCTAACTTCTCTTGAAATAAAAGTGGTTTAAGAAAAACCCTTGAAAACAGGATTTATTTTGTAAATGAGTGTGAAGTCACTCAAAACACTATTTTAAGGTTAAAGAGGAGGGTGGGTATCTGTTATTTAACAGGGAAAACTCACCTTGGGTTGGGGAGGGGGGGAAACTACTCAGTGTTAAGAGGGAGACAGGCTGAAGAGAGTGACCAGGTGGAAGAAAGAAAAGCAGAGGCAATTTGACAAAATGTTAAAGAATCAGGACAGTTATGCGAGCTCTCCTTGGAAAAAAATCTTTGTTTTGGTAGCTTTGAAATAAGTCAAATGCAGCACTGGAAAAGGAGGACTGACTGGGTGAAAACTGGTTGTTATGGGTGGGGGCTTCACAGAAAAAACAGTGATTTAGAGACTCTCCGAAAAGAACGCTGCTCTAGTCCAACATTCCTTTCTGATGCTTCAAGTCATCTTACTGAGAATCCAGCTCTTATCTCATCGTCAGTTGGCAAAGAGGAATGTTCATAAGGACTTTCCCATAGGAAACATACACAAGAGTGATGATAATAATCATTACTATTTACACAGCACTTCTTATTTGCTTCAGAAATGCCAAGTGTCTTACTAAGCTTTATTCCTTATAATAATGATTGCAACTCCTGTCTCTTTTGAAGGTTGACTGTGGACCAGGTGCTGGTTTACTGATGCCTCCCCATCATCTCTGGTCACTTTTAACAGCAACTACTCTACGGCAGAGTGCAGTGAAGCCAAGATTTGAGATTGAGTCTCTGAAGCCAGACTCTGCCCTCTTATCAATTAGTCCATGCTGCCTCCATTTGGAAATGATGACCCTTTTCAGGATTATAGGGGATTCTGTGGCCTGCCTACTACCACAGAGCTCATTAGTTTCAGACTTGAGGCTAAAGGACATCTTTTACAACCATTTCTTCACTCCCAAGATTAACTGAGTACTTCCTAAAGCACTTTCCTTATTTCTCCTGAAATCATAGTAGCTAGTGCTAGAATGTGGGCTAATTGGAGAAAACATCATTTTCTCCCCAGCAGATATTACTCCCCACTGACTTCTTTCCAGGGGACAAATCTAATTAGTATTTTGGACAATGTCACCAAGAATAAGTTTATAAAGTTTACAAATAAATGATCTATCACTTGACAGGTGTACAACTGGAAGGTAATTTAAAAGTTCAAAATTTCACAACAAGAATGGAAAGCAGGAATGGGATTTTTCAAAGCAGGATTTGGAGAGTATATGATTGGAATTTGCTCTGGTATGACTAACATGCTAACATTGTTATTGAATCTTCATCCCACCTCACCTCACATTCTGCTGTGAAACATAGTTCATATCAGAAAATTAATCATTACTTCTTTGAACATTCTTGTTATTTTGTAAAAAATCAGTTTAAGGTTCCACTGAGTTTACACTATGTTCTATGCTACTTATACCAAACCATTATATCTATTTAGATAATACACAGAATGACTACACATGATACAAATGTGTTAATCACTCTTTGACTGCATATATTCAAAGGGGGTCCAATCATCTGTTAGACAAACAGAAATGCAAGCTGAACAAAATGACTTGCCAGTGTCACTGGAGTGGGGGCCAGAGGGAGTGAAGGTGATTTGCCCAAACCATGTCCAATATGCTTTGATTTGACACCTGTGCTTTACTTGTGGGCCAAGTCCTTTTATATATTTTTAAAAATATTCAGTTCAGTTCAGTTCAGTCGCTCAGTCGTGTCCGACTCTCCGCGACCCCATGAATCACAGCACGCCAGGCCTGCCTGTCCATCACCAACTCCCGGAGTACACTCAAACTCATGTTCACAGAGTCGGTGATGCCATCCAGCCATCTCATTCTCGGTCGTCCCCTTCTCCTCCCACCCCCAACCTTTCCCAGCATCAGAGTCTTTTCTAGTGAGTCAACTCGTCGCATGAGGTGGCCAAAGTATTGCAGTTTCAGCTTTAGCATCAGTCCTTCCAATGAACATCCAGGATTGATCTCCTCTAGAATGGACTGGTTGGATCTCCTTGCAGTATAAGGGACTCTCAAGAGTCTTCTCCAACACCACAGTTCAAAAGCATCGATTCTTCGGCAATCAGCTTTCTTCACAGTCCAACTCTCACATCCATACATGACCACGGGAAAAACCATTGCCTTGACTAGATGGACCTTGGTTGGCAAAGTAATGTCTCTGCTTTTTAAAATACTATCAAGGTTGGTCATAACTTTCCTTTCAAGGAGCAAGCGTCTTTTAATTTCATGGCTGCAATCAGCATCTGCAGTGATTTTGGAGCCCAAAAAAATAAAGTCTGACACTGTTTCCACTGTTTTTCCATCTATTTCCCATGAAGTGATGGGACCGGATGCCATGATCTTTGTTTTCTGAATGTTGAGCTTCAAGCCAACATTTTCACTCTCCTCTTTCACTTTCATCAAGAGGCTTTTGAGTTCCTGTTCACTTTCTGCCATAAGGGTAGTGTCATCTGCATATCTGAGGTTATTGATATTTCTCCCAGCAATCTTGATTCCAGCTTGTGCTTCTTCCAGCCCAGCGTTCCTCATGATGTACTCTGCATATAAGTTAAATAAGCAAGGTGACAATATACAACCTTGACGTACACCTTTCCCTATTTGGAACCAGTCTGTTGTTCCATGTCCAGTTAACTGTTGCTTCCTGACCTGCATACAGGTTTCTCAAGAGGCAGGTCAGGTGGTCTGGGATTCCCATCTCCTTCAGAATGTAAAAATATTACTATACATATATTTTGCTTCTTTGCCTAGTGTGGCCTAGAGAATTGAACAGCCCCTGGAAGAATGGTGATTCCTACAAACGGTGCTTCACAGATACTCGCCTCTGTCCCCTCCATTCATTCAGTACATCCGACTCCTTAATAGGAACGTGAGGCCGATTGTGAGTTCAGATTGTGTTTTCTCAAAAACCCTGGGTTGGACGAGTAATTTTCACCAGAATATGAAAAGTACTTTTGAGAAGCATTTCTTTCCTTTAAGGAAAACAAAAACTTGAAGAATCAGAGTCAGGTAAGAAAAGACTTTGCATAATGGCCACAATTTGTTAGTTAAAAAAAAAAAAGCTACAACTTTTAGTTTGCAACTCATTTTCATAAAAATATCTTAAATAGGAAAGGTTTTTACTTGCTTACTGGATGGATATTAAAGGTTATAAAGTATTTAAAATCACTTTTTAAAAGAGTTGCCTGACTGTGCTGGGTGGTCTACCTTTGTTCTCCTGTGTCCCACAAGACTGACCAATACCAACTGCGGTCAGGAGGCTCTCTAAAGCTCTAGCTCCTTTCCGGGTTTGGCCACTGGAAGACACCTGAGGAAGATCTGGGAATAAGAACAGATGGCTCAGAGTGGGTCTACAATTAACTCCTGCCCTGATGTGGCAGAGTCTGGCAATGGCTGTATTCTTCCACCAAAGGCCACAGGCAGGGATGAGCATATTTCTTCTAAGTCCTCTCCAGGTTTTAGGAATGATTCCTTCAGTCAATGTTACTTCATGCTAATCCTAGCCCTGAAGACGTGAATATTCCTTGTTGCTTTTTCCTAACACTGCCCACACCACTTTAAAGAGTACTTCATCAGTCTCTCCTCAGTGACCTATCTCTGTCTGCCACCTGCTTCCTGCCAGGAGCCTGACTGACACCTGACCAGGTCTAAACGTTAGTGTGCTTTTCCTCTTCACTGTTCTCACTCACAGTCTATGCAAGCCAAGATGTAGCATCATCAAGATGTTATATCATTAAGGCCAGGGCTTCATCTGGCTTCCCAGTTTGTTCAGTATTGTCTACTAACCACTTGAGTTTACAAGCACTGGGTTGTATGCTGATTTTAGAAAAATGTGGATTATTTCTAGCATTTCAAAAATAGGAAGTTTTTTTACAAAAAGTCTGACTTTTAGTACATTATATATAAGATTAATTTCTAAAAAAACATATTTTCCATCTACATGTGATATAGCTTGACTTTTTGATTAAACATACTTCAATTTTTTATATGAGAGTATAGTTGACTAACAATATTGTGCTTGTTTCAGGTGTACAGCAAAGTGATTTAGTTACATATATACATGTATCTATCCTTATTCAAGTTATTTTCCCATTTCAGTTCAGTTCAGTTCAGTTCAGTCGCTCAGTCGTGTCTGACTCTTTGCGACCCCATGACACAGCATGCCAGGCCTCCCTGTCCATCACCAACTCCCGGAGTTCACTCAAACTCATGTCCACAGAGTCGGTGATGCCATCCAACCATCTCACTCTCTGTCGTCCCCTTCTCCTCCCACCCCCAACCTTTCCCAGCATCAGAGTCTCACTGGAAAGTGAGTAGGTTATTATAAAATATTGAGCAGAATTCCTGGACTATACAGTAGGTCCTTGTTGATTAGGGTTGCTTCCTTTCTCTTTTATTCTGTTCCTACTTATGTTTCCAAGACAATCCACTGAATTTCTAATGTTTTCTGAAGATGCTGCTGCTGCTGCTGCTAAGTCGCTTCAGTCGTGTCCAAAGATGAGTCACCACTTATTCTTACCTGCCTAGCATCCTAAAATCTGTTATCTGTGCCCTGTTGATATGCCAGCTAGCCTATCTGAAAACCTAACTGCCAATGGTGTGGAAAAGCAGTTATTCATTACTCATATGCTCATAAAAGGCTAAAGCTATGATTTTATAAGTATTTTTTTGCATAAAAATATTAAAGTAATAAAATAAAAACTATATTATCTTCACATATAGCCCCCCATAAAAAACTTGGATGTCTAGATCCTCCTGAAAAAGAAAACACACTACCCTGAACTATAGGAAAATGCTGTATCTGTATTTCTGCCCAACAGCAATTGATTAGGGCCTTGGGGAGCTGGAGTCTCTTATTTTCTTCAGTTCCCACCACTCCTGCATTTGATTACCAATTGCTATTCTTTTACTTGAATGTGGGATCTTTTCTTGTTGTATATTTGGTAACAAAATGAAACATCACAGATTTCTCTGCTACGAAAACTCCAGTCTCTCATTACCCTCAGAATAGCCTCTAAATTCAATATGGTCTGGCCTCTGCCTATCTTTTAGAGCTCCTCTCCCATCTCTCTCTCCTCTTACCCGACTCCAGTCAAGCTTTTTTTTTCCTGGTCTTTAAATTCACCAAGGTTGTTCTCATCAAACTCACCCTTCCTTCGGTCCTTTTGCCTAGTGTAGTTTCCATAAACACATTCCTACCTGATGTACACATGGCTTGCTTCCTTAATTCATAAAGATCCATGAAATGCTATTTCTTGAAAAAGTCTCTCTAGAATCTGGAGTATCCATTCTGAAAGCAGAATCTAGCATGCCGGACTTCACTGGTGGCGCAGTAGATAAGAATCTGCCTGTCAACACAGGGGACACGGATTTGTCCCAGGGGAAGGATTCCACATGCTGCAGAGCACCTGAGCTGGTGTGCCACAACAGCTGGGCCCATGTGCTGTAACTGCTGAAGCCCGCACGCCTAAAGCCTGTGCTCTGCAACGAGAAGTCACCGCAATGAGCAGCCCCCGACCACAACGAAGAGTAGCCCCAACTGACCGCAACTAGAGAAAGCCTGCACAGCAATGAAGAACCAGCACAGCCAAAAATAAATAAATTAATTAAAAAAGAAGCCAGCATGTATGCGAACAACTCTAATATCTTTCTTCTGGATCCTCGACCTACTTTTTATACAATCTCCAGCACCCCTATCTCTCAGGATCCTCCAACAACAAATTGCAGCATAAACTGTAGCAGCAAGCAAGCTAACACCACATGACCTCTGCACGGTCCAGACTGAATGTTGCTTCAGCCCTGGGATTAAGAGGAGGAAGAGTTATTCTGCAGTATTAAAACCAGATGGTGTTATTCTAATTAGTGTAATGGGGGTTCTTAATCAGGAAAAGTGTACTAATAAAGCCAGGATATATCATGATCATTAAAAAAAATCAGGAAAGCTATTACTTTAGGATATCCTTGACATTTTCTACAGACATATATTTCCATTAACATGTACTTGTGAGCCTTCTCTAAAATTCTTTCCCTATTTTTTAATTCGCTAAATGAAGAGACACAAAGCATAAATGTTTTCAAAGGTACAGAATTTTGGTGCTTCATTTTTGGGGTATGGATGTGCATTGTGTGTATTTTCTGTGTGCATAAGGTGCATTTCCTCCAAAATAAATAAAACAAAAGATAAGTCCTCCCTTTGGAACCATTAACCACAAAAGATTCCTACGAGGAAAGTGAAATTTAATTTGGGAGGGATGAATGGAACAATCTGGTCCCATAAGTAATGCAATATACTTAGTTCTATTCCAATCATTTTATAATAACTCACACCCACTCTTTATCCTTTTCATTTGCCTGTGTTTTAGCACTTCTATGCATATCTCTAGAGACCTAAGCATTCTTTCCACGTTTTTGACACTTGTGCTATATGTATTGGGGCTGATCCTCTCTCCTCCATTAGATTTTAAATTTATGATGCACCAAGAAGTTTATAACTCCCCACTCCACTTAGTAGCCCCACAGCTGAAGCCTTACCTCTTTCATGAACTCTCTCTTAGACCTTTCTGACCCCTGGTGATCCTTTCCTTCTCCAAATTCATATTGCGTTTTTCATTGCATCACATCCCACAGCACTTTCTGTAATAACATTTACTGAACACTTGTTATATGTCACACACTCCTCTGTACTTTACATGAATCACAAAATTTAATTCTCACAAAAACCCTATGTATCAACCCTATTGGCTCTTTAGGCCAATTCAATAGACCAGATTAAAATATTTGCTCAAGTCATACAGTCAGTAAATGTTGTCACCTACCAGTATTTCTGAATTTAGAAACATTCTTTTCAACCATTCTGTTTGATTATGTTACACTATATCCCACATAAAAACATCTACTCATATATGAATTATCTCTTATATATTCACTGAGTCTCAGCCAAATGTCATACTGTACTCAAATAGTCCCTATAGTGCCCAGGTCTGTATTATGGGAGTCACTCAATAAATACATCTTAGAAATTCAGAAGCTGTAGTTGGAACTAAACATTCCTCATGAGATTCTCCACAGTCCTACATCAGCTCACCTAGCTGCATGTGGAGAAGGCAATGGCAACCCACTCCAGTGTTCTTGCCTAGAGAATCCCAGGGACAGGGGAGCCCGGAGGGCTGCTGTCTATGGGGTCGCACAGAGTTGGACACAACTGAAGCAACTTAGCAGCAGCAGCTCCATGTAGCCAGGTGTTTTAAACCTATGAGACTTCAGCATTTTTATTTTTGAGATCATTAGACTATTCCAAAGAAATAGATTTATGCTATGTAATTGAGGTTACTATTTTTAGGATCTAAGGAAGGAAAGCTGAGCTTGCAAAACCTTCCATTCAACAACATGATCAGAAATATTTCTTTCTGGAATAGAATGAGTTACGATATAACTGGAAACACTTTATACTCTGGGGAGAAATAGAGATGACAAGAGAGAGAGGATAAAAAGAAACCACTATTCATTAAGCCTCTCTGTATCTTATTACCCACGTTTACATTAAATTATAATTTATATTAAATTATATATATATTTATATATATATATTAAATTTATATTTAATAATTTATATTAAATTATAAAGCAATTTAAAGACATCAATTATAAGAAACCAGGATTTCTTGGTTTTCTTGTGCAGTTCTTAGAACTCTATGGTGTCAACTGACTGACTTCGGGGTGTTAAAAAATATTATGAAATTCTCTGTAATATCTGTGTGTCCACTGTTGTGTTTAGTTAGGAGGGTTCATGGTTTTCATCAGTTCCTCAAAGGAGCTTTGACCAATACCCTGAAAATAAGAGTCCAATAAGATCCACTGCTTTCCTGATGATTACAGTACATCATAAATAACCTAAAAGTTACTCAACTGCTCATGAGCAGATAGAATAATATCTAATCTATTCAGTTTCTATGAATGACAGAGAATGAGATGGCTGGATGGCATCACCGTCTCAATGGACATGAGTTTGAGTGACCTCCGGGAGTTGGTGATGGACAGGGAGGCCTGGCGTGCTGTGGTTCATGGGGTCGTGGAGAGTCGGACACGACTGAGCGACTGAACTGAACTGAATGTAAGGAAACTGGCAACTAACAAAATTGTTCCTATTTTAGAACAGACTTCTTCATACTCTTAACAACTGAGGACTTTAAAGCGCCTTTGTTTGTGTGGGATGCACCACACGAGGCACTGAAACAGATGCAAACACACGCAGCAACCCCATTAGCCTTCCGAGCAGCTCCACCATCAGAGTGACGGTCACGGGGTCTTTGGAAAATCAAGAGAGAGTAAAGAGAGAGAAGGCAAACAATGTTTTTGTTTTATTATGAAAATAATTTCATTTTGTAACCCCCAATGCGTCTGCTGCTGCTGCAAAGTCGCTTCAGTCGTGTCTGACTGTGCGACCCCATAGACGGCAGCCCACCAGGCTCCTCCGTCCCTGGGATTCTCCAGGCAAGAACACTGGAGTGGGTTGCCATTTCCTTCTCCCCCAAAGCGTCTAAGGGGCACTAAGTTGTATTCAGATGACATTTTGAGAATTACTGCTTTAATTGGCAATAACTATTTCATTTCATCAGGGTTTTAGAAAGTGGAGATCCAAATCACTCATCTCTGGGAAATGGAGTAAACTATATGAAAAAGTTAATACTATCCTCACTCTAATTACACCCCTTAGTTTTCTTTGTGTGTTTCTTTTTTTTTGCCTCATTTTGATCATGTATTTATTTCATCTTACTATACTGTGCACATATTTACAAGTCCCTTTAAGTCTTTTTTGAAACAAGACAGTATTTAAAGAGATAAACACAGCACTAAATGATCATAAAATACTAAGATGCAGGCAGTAGTTTCTTTTTTAAAGTAATTATTCTGAAATTACTAAGTGCAATGTCATGATATTATTAGAAAATCTAAAATTTTTAGCAAGTTAAAAAAATACCATTTTAAACCTAGCAGTTTTGATGTTTTACTTGTTATCTTTTTACAGAGGAGAAAAGTGAAGCAAAGTTTTCTTTTAGCTTCCTCAACTATGGAATATTTTTTAAAAGATTCCTTTAATATTTGAAAATAAAATTACCTTGATAGAAAGTATTGAATTTTTTAATTGTTAATGATAATGAACATTTGATAGTTCTCTTACATAAATGAGCTGTGATGCCACCAATCTACTATGCGCTCAATCTATGATGGCTAATTAACGTCAAATATACCAGAGGAATGGAGGTTGTGAGCGGGAGCAGGGACAATAGAAGCAACCAGGGTCTGTGCCAGTGCATTGTTCATCATTGACAACAGGATACCATACTTTTCGTGTGCAACTGGTGGCCTTCCCTCCCTGCCAGTAGCCTACTGTTAAAGATAAATGTTTGAAAACAGGAGATTTTTCCCATGAAACCATAAATCTGTGTTTGTGGTATTGTCTAATCTCTGTTGTGGGAATGGATCTGACATCACCATGTGAAAATTATGACTGCTTTCAACTCAAAACCAGGATGCAAACAACGATGAAGAAAAATTTCCTCTGCATATTCAGGCAAATGTTACAATTGTGTATAATTCTATTACCCATGTTAGAGGCAAATGGATTTAGGGTTTACTATCCTTTAATTAGAATTATCTTCCAGGAGAGGTCATGGTTTATGTGCTCACTAAAGCAACTGAACTGAGCCCTTACTTCCTCTCTAGCTAATCCTGAGCTGGAGAATGCAAATGTCATCACGGTAATATTACAAGTCATGGAAACAACCCAGAAAAGAGGATTTTCATCGAAAGGTTCAAATCAACTCCATATTTCCAGGTCCCCAATCACTTCCCCATGTTCTTTCATCAAACATTTCCAGCGTACATCACACCTTGCTGGAAATATCTTTTAAATTCCACTTGTCAGAGTGACATGATGCAAAAGTTGTGCTTTATGATAGGAAAACAACCTGCCACCTACTTATCTGTGCATCCCTCCTACAATTCCTGAAACACCCTCCAAGAAAAGAGGCTTGCTTTTGTTATTCTACCTTCTATTTTCTTTTTTTAAAAACATCTGAGCATATGTTGGAAGCAATGACATCATGCAGTAACCTTCCTTCCTCAGATCATGCAACACCTTTCAGGCAAGTTGCTCGCAGTGAACACTGACCATGCATGTTAACTCTTCCCTGCACAAGGTAACCAACTCCACATCACACAGACGTTCACTTGCAGAAGGTCACTCTGTGATCTGATGTTGCAGTTGGGAATAGATGCCAGAAGCTCCAGCGCTCTGTGAAGTGTTCCAACTCAAAAACTCTAGGCCTGCTTCTTGGGGGAAGGAAGCCCACTCTGGGAGCAGGCTGATGATCTGGCTAAAGGGAAGATGGCTGTGGCTTCCTCAGCCCCATGTGTGCACCCTTTCAGAAACCTGCACAGGGGTTTTAGGCAGGTGTGACCTTTACAGAGTTACTATTTCTATCAGCACAAAGACTATCCTACTCCATCTTTGATAGTAATATGAAGGCAATTTTATTTCAAAACAGAGAATTAAAGACTGGAGAAGTACCAGTCTGGAAAATTCCAATCACATCCCTTGACTTACAGAACAAATCAAAACAGAACAACAATAACAAACCCCACTGTGAAACTTTATGAACATCAGGGGAATATAGATGCCTTTTTCTTTGGCGGAATTAATAAATGTTTGTTGCTATGAGCTGAATTAGGTATTTGGGTTCGCTTTTTTAGGTGGTACTATGAAAGCTTGAATCTTCTGAACTTATTCAGAACTTAGAATCTGACAGTTTCAGTACCTTCCCCACTATGTCTGCTCTCTGCCCTTCAATCTACCAGCAAAGCCTAGATCAGCATCATGGAGGCCATATATTGAACTGAATGTGTCCTTCAATGTGATCTTACTTTTCCATCCTGCATAGCTCTTCTCCATTGACATGACTGATTAGCCAAGGTAATGAAGCCACTGTGTTCATTTAAGTTTTATTTTTTTCAAAAAGGCAAGACCCAAAGGAGGAGTCAGAATCTTTTCCTTATAAAAATGCAGCCTGAGACCTAATTTTCACTTTTCATTCTTATTTGTAAATTTTCCATATGAACTATCCCTTCTTAAGTAAGGCTTAAAGTTTTCAACTGAAATAATTGTAAAAATATAAAGAAAAACAGATATTTGTCAACTAGTAGCCTGGAAACCAGTATATGGCAACACACAAACTTGTATAAAGAAGTGATAGACGTAAGTTAATTACCGAGACAATGGGGAGGGGTCAGAAAGACATTAAAAAAAATCCAAAGACACAAAGTAATTTTAAAGTTAGTAACCTTTAACCTAACTCACTTTGGTTGGAATCCAATATTGACCAGAGGGACTGGAATTCATTCTGATGATGTGATGGTAAAAAGTTGTGAGTTCAATGAGTCCGGTGGTCTTGGCACTATTCCCAGAGAAATCAAGTTCCCAGCACATAACTAAAGGACCTCAACTTTGGTTCAACTAGCCGTCTTTATTCTGTCAAAAAAAGAGTCAGGATGGAAATGGGCCATGGGGACACATTTTTTCCTTCCTACTGACAGGTTTCGTCTCTGAATGAGTGGAAGGAACTCTGGTGGTCACCTCTGGAGAAGTAGTGGCCGAGACCTCAGTCTCAATCTGACCTGTGACTGCAGTAGATTTGGGTTTCGAAGGAGTCCTTCTCAAAGCCTAATGCTATCTTTGGGGAACATAGAGGAACATAAAATTTATCATTTGGAAAGATAGAATAATTTCATTTGCAGCCTTCATCTCAGAGTCCTTAAGGAGAAATGATGAATAAGCTGAGAAATTTTATCCAGCAGAACTATTCCCTTGGGTACGAGGAAGAGTGAGCCATGGTCATCTTTATTAGAAATTATGCACCTGAAGGCTCCCAGACAGAGGGAGAGAACATGCACAACCCACTGTAAGACACTTTTTAAAAATCTTTGGAAAGCATAGTACATTAATACACAAGGGTTTTGCTCTGATTGCCTGATATAGAAATCCCAGCTGCTCATCTTTAACAGTTAACACTTTCCATTATAAAGTGGTTTTGCACTGTTTTCCTCTTTCTTTTAATTTGTGGTATTCATCAATAGAGTCCTTATATGGTCCCTATGGTTTCTAAAATTACTAAAGGAAGAAACTCTTCCCAAAGTCATTGTTAAGTGACTGAGGTGAGTGATACTTGTTCATGAATCAGGCTCCAAAAATACATGAAAAAAAAGTTCAAGCTAGGTTACAGTGAAGTGATTCTAGTGTCTATAATTACATTATTTCACTGGTGTTCCAAACCAAATGGATTATCGAAAAGAAAATGATGCAAAACCCATTAGTTTCTTGGAAGGGTTCAATCCCAGTGTGAACAGGATGTGGGCAATTAGAAGATAAATTACAAAATTAATTTTATAATAGAAGGAACCCTGAAAGAATATTCACAAAGGGAAAAAAATAACACACTAAGAAGGTGCAAGATGAAAATTTAGTCAGATCTTCCAACTTAAATTTTATCAAAAGGTCAAATAAAATACAACATTGTTTTCCATGCCCTCTGGCTTCAAATATTCTATTCTCTTGACTTCTGTAACACTGATTTTCTATCCAGTCTCCTGTTCTGATATCTTTTTGCTTGGAAAACTTGATGCTTTTTTCAGGGACCTGGATCCGCTCTTCTTCACAGACTGCAGACTCTCCCAGGGATAGTCTTATTGTTTGACTTTAGATTCCATTTACTTGATAACATTGCCAATGCTGTGACATCTTATATTTCTTATCATAGTAAATGGTACAACCATCTTTCCATCTTTGCCCAAGGAAGAGAGCTGGGAGTTATCAATCATTTCTACTTGCCCTTACATTCAACTAATCATAAAGTCCTGTACATTCTCTATTCTGAATGTCTCTTCCTTTGGGGCCACCATCCACAGGATTATACCTGGAGCTCCCTGACTGATGGCTTTGTCTTTATTGTGAATCCATCCTTTATTCTAATTAATTTTTCATGCTGCAGACAGTGATGTTTGTCCGAGAAAATACAATTATATGGTTTCTTTGCCTAATGTCCTCTCATCAGTCCTTGTTAGAATAATGCAGCTTCAAAGGTCCCCACTCAGACAGTGTTCTCAGCATACTAAACACATTCAGTTCCTCTAAAGAACTCAGGATTTCCCTCTTATCTCGGGCTATTGAATATTTGGTTTCTTTTCCCTGGAATGTATGTATTTCAAGATCGATCTCATTTCTTTTAGGAAATATTTTCAACTCGCCCTTCCACTTTTCTCGGCTGCTACCCTTCTTTAACTTCACTATAGTTACACACTTTACATGGTGTTTTATTGACTATTTAATTGCCAGTAACCAATCATTATATTTTAAATTTCATGAGAATAATGATTATGTCTTGGTCACTATTTTCTCTCTCAGTAATTGGTTCATACTAGTCAAAGTATCCTATGTTTCAATGAACAAACTCTGACCTTAAACTTTTTGTAAGGAAAATATTAATCATCACATAACAGACATAAACTTCACTTAAAATTTTGCTGTTGTTCTTTTAGTATGATGGAGTTCATCCTCAGAAAAGTGTGTATCAGAGGCAGGACAAAGGCTAATCTAAAAAAATCAAAGAAAGAGAAAAGAGTATAAGAAATGATTAATGATGGTGAGAGTCCATTTTTCAAAATATCGAGATGGGAAAATTCCTATTTTATTGCTTAGGGTTCATCAATGGAGGTAGAAGAGATGCAATGATTGCTATGGAAATTTTATTATGGTTATTATATTTTAGGCAATTGTAGAAGAAGTTGAGAAATTAACATCTGGAATATAGAGTTGGAAGATAAAGGAGAGAGTTGCCAACCAGCTAGGCTCCTGTGTCCATGGAATTCTTCAGGGAAGAATACTGGAATGGGTTGCCATTTCCTTCTCCAGGGGATCTTACTGGTGCAGGGATCAAACCCATGTCTTTTACATCTATTTGCCTTGGCAGGCGGGTTCTTTACTACTAGTGCCACCTGGGAAGCCCAGAAACCAAATCTGTCCAGCTGCTAAAGTGAGTCTCCTCAGTGGGAGCTTGTGGCTAGGTCTAAAGAAAACTCTGCGACAGCTACCATCCCTGTGGGGTCATGGTCAAGCGCATCTGCTAATTGTTCTGAAGCCACTTTGGTCAACAGGACCTGAAATGGGAAAGATCTGAACATAGAACAGAGGACAGAAATGATAAACTGGGCCTGTTGAGAATTGCTAAACAATGTTCTTGAAGATATCTGACTGCAAAGAGGTCTGCTTCATGTCTCTTTTCTAGATCTCACTCAAATTTCTAACTGGATCAACATAGGCAAGGAGTTTCTAGGAAACATATTTCCCAGCTTCACAAATTTGACCAGTATCAACTGATGGGTGCTAAAGACACATTTGGCTTTACTTACCCACCCAACCTGAACCTGGAAGAAAAACAGACATTTAGACATTCTGTTGCCCAATAGAGCATAGTGACCTTGACTCAGACTTCACACTGAGTGTTTGTAGTGTAAAGAAAAGGATGGAAATGGCAAAATGTCTACGTAATAATCTAAATAATCCTGAAGATCAAATAAATCCATGGCATATGGAAGAAAGAATGAGATCTAGTCTTATTTATAAGGGTTTTTAAAATAGAAAACGTTCTGCCAAGAAATAAAGTACAAAAATGTTTAGAGTGAGCTTCAATTATAGTTCAGTTCAGTTTAGGTGCTCAGTCGTGTCCGACTATTTGTGACCCCATGGACTGCAGCATGCTAGGCCTCCCTGTCCATCACCAACTCCCAGAGTTTACCCAAACTCATGTCCATTGAGTCGGTGATGCCATCCAACCAGCTCATCCTCTGTCGTCCCCTTCTCCTCCTGCCCCCAATCCCACCCAGCATCAGTGTCTTTTCCAATGAGTCAGCCCTTCGCATCAGGTGGCCAAAATATTGAAGTTTCAGCTTCAACATCAGTCCTTCCAATGAACACCCAGGACTGATCTCCTTTAGGATGGACTGGTTGGATCTCCTTGCAGTCCAAGGGACATCCATACATGACCACTGGAAAAACCATAGCCTTGAATAGACGGACCTTTGTTGACTCTGCTTTTTAATACGCTTTCTAGGTTGGCCATAACTTTCCTTCCAACGAGTAACTATCTTTTAATTTCATGGCTGCACTCACCATCTGCAGTGATTTTGGAGCCCCCAAAAATAAAGTCTGTCACTGTGTCCCATCTATTTGCCATGAAGTGATGGGACCAGATGCCATGATCTTAGTTTTCTGAATGCTGAGCTTTAAGCCAAATTTTTCACTCTCCTCTTTCACTTTCATCAAGAGGCTCTTTAGTTCTTCTTCACTTTCTGCCATAAGGGTGGTGTCATCTGCATATCTGAGGTTATTGATATTTCTCCTGGCACTCTTGATTCCAGCTTGAGCTTCATCCAGCCCAGTATTTCTCATGATGTACTCTGCATATAAGTTAAATAAGCAGGGTGACAATATACAGTCTTGTCGTACTCCTTTCCCTGTTTGGAACCAGTCCGTTGTTCCATGTCCAGTTCTAACTGTTGCTTCCTGACCTGCATACACATTTCTCAAGATGCAATTCAGGTGGTCTGGTATTCCCAACTCTTGAAGAATTTTCCATGGTTTGTTGTGATCCACACAGTCAAAGGCTTTATTTAGCATAGCCAATAAAGCAGAAATAGATGTTTTTACGAAACTCTCTTGCTTCTTCAATAATCCAGCAGATGTTGGCAATTTGATCTCTGGTTCCTCTGCCTTTTCTAAAACCAGCTTGAATATCTGGAAGTTCCTGGTTCAACTATCGTTGAAGCCTGACTTGGAGAATTTTGAGCATTACTTTAGTAGCATGTGAGATGAGTGCAATTGTGCGGTAGTATGAGCATTTTTGGCATTGCCTTTCTTTAGGACTGGAATGAAAACTGACCTTTTCCAGTCTTATGGCCACTGCTGTGTTTTCCAAATTTGCTGGCATATTGAGTGCAGCACTTTCACAGCATCATCTTTTAGGATTCGAAATAGCTCAACTGGAATTCCATCACCTCCACAAGCTTTGTTCATAGTGATGCTTTCTAAGTCCCACTTGACTTCACATTTCAGGATGTCTGGCTCTAGGTGAGTGATCACACCATCGTGATTATCTTGGTCATGAAGATCTTTTTTGTACAGTTCTCCTGTGTATTCTTGCCACCTCTTCTTAATATCTTCTGCTTCTGTTTGGTCCATACCATTTCTGTCGTTTATTGAGCCCATCTTTGCATGAAAATGTTCCCTTGGTATCTCTAATTTTCTTGAGGAGATCTCTAGTCTTTCCCATTCTATTGTTTTCGTCAATTTCTTTGCACTGATAACCAAGGAAGGCTTTCTTATCTCTCCTTGCTTTTTTTTTTGGAATTCTGCATTCAAATGGGTTTATCTTTCCTTTTCTCCTTTGCCTTTTGCATCTATTCTTTTCTCAGATACTTGTAAGCACTCCTCAGACAAGAATTTTGTCTTTCTGCATTTCTTTTTCTTGGGGATGGTCTTGATCCCTGTCTCCTTTACAATGTCACGAACCTCCGTTCATAGTTTATTAGGCACTCTGTCTATAAGATTTAGTCCCTTAAATCTATTTCCCACTTGCACTGTATAATCGTAAGGAATTTTATTTCGGTCATACCTGAATGGTCTAGTGGTTTTTCCTACTTTCTTCAATTTAAGTCTGAATTTGGCAATAAGGAGTTCATGATCTGAGCCACAGTTAGCTCCCATTTTTGTTTTTTGCTGAGTGTATAGAGCTTATTGATCGTTGGTTGCAAAGAATATAATCAATTATAGTTAGAAACTGTAAAACAATGAGTTAGAAATGTTATATTTATCTTTTTGGCTTGGGATGAAAATTAAATATCCAGTAGGAGGTATCACATGAGCTATTAAATTTTAATATTAGGTGTCTCTGCTGGTGATGTTCAGGATATACTCTCTAACACTGAATCCTATGAGTCTATCTATCTCTTTGAGCCCTCTGCCCAATTTCTAATAAGATCTTGGTTTCTTCTCTGACAAACTCTTTCCCATAGCTTCAGAGCTTTTTGCCAGAGGAAAGTGGGAAAATACTTAACTTCACAGTATTCTCTCTGCAAAGATGATGCCTTCATTCATGACACAGCCTTTTAAAATCATTAAGTAAAACAACATGTCAGCCTGAAGCATTCACATTTGGATGCTGTCCCGACTGTCCTCTTCCAAAACATATGCAATATCAACTAAATGGCAAAGAAGCTCATCAAACCAACAACAAAAAGATCATAACAAATACCACTTCTTGTCCTCTTCTTTAAAGTTACACAAAACCAATTTCTGACAATTTTTTCATAGTCAGTTTGTCCTGGCGGTCAGCCAATAAAGCTTCAGTTATACTGAGGTACCGTCTCAGAACACTCTAATAGATAAATAACAAACTTTAAATGTTATTCCCATAATGAAATTAAATACGGATTTTCCAAAATTACTTCCCTTTCACTAGGTGGAACTTCCTTCGTATAAACTACCTTGAAGAGATATCTATCAAGTAGATTCAAAGTCCACCCTTGTCACTTGTTTTCAAAACCAATGCAGGAAGCTTAGTGTTTCTTTCAGTTCATTTCCACAACAATTTCCCCTGCATCTCACCCCAGGAGAGGTGCCTTCTTTGTTCATACTGTACTGTTTCAAATGAATGTGCTTTAATACTGCCTTTGAATTCCCTTTCAGGGCCCTTCCTACAATTTGCCTTTGTCTAAGTTGTCTTCTTTCTGGGCACACAAGAGTCAAAACAAAAGATTCTGTGGACAAACCTTCCTTACTACAGATCATTGCTCATCTTCTGATTCAACAAGCCTGGAGGCTTAGAATCTCTGTTTTAGTTACAATTCATTTTTAATAGAACTAAAACAACTGTGTTGAGAAATGTGACATTTTATTTGACTGTGGGGGAAGGGTGCCTGCCTTTAACCTAGTGCAGACACAAGAGAAGCTCATGATACACAGTTCTTAAAATTAAGTTTAAAGATACAGCAAAATAAATTAACAATCTAACAAGCAACTTTAATTCTATACTTTCAAATTAACCACTTTTAGGAAGTTAAAGTCAAGGCAATGGTTTTTCCCGTGGTCATGTATGGATGTGAGAGTTGGACTGTGAAGAAGGCTGATCGCCGAAGAATCAATGCTTTTGAACTGTGGTGCTGGAGAAGACTCTTGCGAGTCCCTTATACTGCAAGGAGATCCAACCAGTCCATTTTAGAGGAGATCAATCCTGGATGTTCATTGGAGGGACTGATGCTAAAGCTGAAACTGCAATACTTTGGCCACCTCATGCGACGAGTTGACTCACTGGAAAAGACTCTGATGGTGGGAAAGGTTGGGGGCGGGAAGAGAAGGGGACGACAGAGAATGAGATGGCTGGATGGCATCACCGACTCTGTGGACATGAGTTTGAGTGAACTCCGGGAGTTGGTGATGGATAGGGAGGCCTGGCGTGCTGTGATTCATGGGGTCGCGGAGAGTCGGACACGACTGAGCGACTGAACTGAACTGAACTGAACTGAGGAAGTTAAATATTAAAAGTTACTTCCAGACTTAACATATTCTTGAACGTTAGTCAAGAAAACAAATTAGAATGTTCAATGTCATAAAACTAAAAAAAAAAAAAATTTAAATCTTATGAGTCTTATGTCGTTATCTTTTTTTAAAATTTATCTTTACAATAGTTTATTAACGTTTATATTATCAGTGTGATTATCTTAACAGAGAATTTGGCTGTCTTGGCTGAACTGCTGACACTAGCCAAGAGAAAATTTAAGATTGAAGTAGCTGTAGAGAATGATGAAGACATCATTCCCTAGTATTCACCTTTTCCCAGGAAACTAACTGCCATATCTGGACAAGTTTTGAAGTTAGAAACTGACTTAAGAAGAGGATAAAGGACGTGAAGCTTTAACATATTAAGGCATATGAGATGGGACAAATTCAGATTTCAAAGTTGGAATTAATACAGATATAATTATTTTTGGAAAGAACAATCTCAAACTTTTCTACTAAAAAATGGAAAAAAGTCAATATCCCAGGTAAGTCATCAAAGTGAAACTATTTATACATATGCAACTGAAACAGAAAGAAACTAGACTAACATCTTAAATATATTCCAGTGAAGTATTTTAACATTTTTCTGAACTAAAACAAAGGAATAAAAGATGTCACTATGTAATTCAGCAACCAAATTCTATTTAGGGGCTTTATTAAGCAATGCTGATACTATTTTTTGAGTTAATCATAACACATGAAGTTTAAATTTAGAGCTCCAGAAAATACGACCCTACTTTGAATAAACACTACACTTCATCCAGTAGAGGGCAATGGTGCATACTTGCAGCTCAGCTCTAACCAGGGAAAGGGGGAGAATCCACGGGAAGGAAAGTGTGGAGCAGCCAACAGGCAAAGTACAATGCAGTCAGAACTTATAAATATCCCCAAAGTATGTTACTAATGGGAGATATGGCATTTCAGATCTACGAGGTTTACTGAGATGTTGGTAGAAAGAGCCAAGAAACGGGGGAATTCTGCTTCTGAAATGCTTTATCTCAAATTACAAAGTCACCGACTTAACAGTGGTGGGAATTATGCAGCTTTCTCTCTGTCTCTCTCTCAGACCTTTAAAGCCTGTTTCTTACTTTTTTTCACTTAACACTACTAAAAATCATCTTGTCATATTCTTACATGGAAGAATAAAATTTCTGGTAACTTGTATTTATTGGGTATTTATAATTTATAATATTGTTCTAAGTCTTTACATACGCTGCATGTTATGAACTGAACACTTATGTTCCTCCAAAATTTATATGTTGAAGTCCTGCTCTCTAATTTAATGGTTTTAGGAGGTGGAGCCTTTGGGACTTAATTAGGATTAGATGAGGTCAGGAGGATGGAGCCCCCATGATGGGACCAGTGCCCTTCTAAGTACCTTGAGAGACCTGCTTTCCTCTCCCTGCTCTCTGCCATGTGAAGACACAAGGAGAACTCTTGACAGCTATCTGTTGGAAGGTCCTCGACAGAACCTGGCCATGCCAGCAATGTGATCTCAGACTTCACACTGCTAGAACTGTGGGAAATAAATGTGTTTTTAAGCCACCCAGTCTACAGTACTATGCTGCATCAGCCCAAAGGGACCAAGGTGCTATATTAACTCATTAATTTTTTCAGTAACTCCACTGTATATGTATTGTTATTATTTCTACTGAAAGGTGAATAAACTAAGGTTAAGTAACTTTTGCAGTGCAGCTTATTGCTCCTCACTGGTGAATCATATTTTAGAGTTTTCTCTCTACCATATCTTATATATCAGGTTCTGGAAAGACACAGATTCCCTCCAACTCCCCACTATGGCCAGTCTTAATACAGTTTTCCTCTTATTCAGAGCTATGAAATATATATTCACATATGTTATTCCCCAATCTAAAGGCACATCAATACTGAATTTCAAGATGGCCAACAAACACGTGAAAAGATGCTCAACATCACTAATAATCAGAGAAATGCAAATCAAAACTAGAATGAGGTATCACCTCACACCAATCAGAACGCTCACTATTTAAAAATTTACAATAAATGCTGGAGGGGGTGTAAAGAAAAGGGAACCCTCTCACACTGTTGGTGGGAATGTAAATTGATACAGCCACTATGGAGAGCCATATTAAAGAATTAAAAATAGAACTACCATATGATTCAGCGATCCCGCTACTGGGCATATACAGAGAAAATCATAGTTCCAAAAGACACACATGCCACAATTTTCACTGTATCTCTATTCACAATAGTCTGTACAAGGAAGCAATCTAAATGTCCATCAACAGAGAAATGGATGAGGAAGATGTGGTACATAGGTATAATGGAATATTACTCAGCCATAAAAGGAACAAAACTGGGTCATATGTAGAGATGTGGATGGACCTACAGACTGTCATCAGGGTGAAGTAAGTCAGAAAGAGAAAAACAAATATTGTGCATGTATTTGTGTAATCTAGAAAAATGGTATGAAAGTGAAAGTGCCAGTCATGTCCAACTCTTTGTGACCCTATGAACTGCAGCCCACCAGGATCCTCTGTCCATGGAATTCTCAAGGCAAGATACTGAGTGGGTTGCCATTTCATTCTCCAGGGGATCTTCCCGACCCAGGGATCGAACCCAGGTCTCCTGCATTGCAGGCAGATTGTTTACTGAGTCACCAGTAGGAAATAACAACATTGTAAAGCAACTATATACTCCAATAAAAATTAAAATAAAATATATCATATAGTGAAAGGGCATGCATAGTTTACTTGTACAGAAATAAATCCTGCTAAAGCAATATCCCATGATTAAAAAAAAAGAAATACCTGTCTATTTCAAAATCACAAAGATCTTTTTCTCACATAAATTTTCTTCTCAAAGTTTTTTATGTTTGGGTTTTACAATGAGAAATACAATCTATTTTAACTTAATTTTTATATATCTTTAGAAGTATGGGTCAAGGATTATTTTTATATATGTATAGCCAATTGTTTCAGTACCATTTGTTTAAAAGACTGTCTTTGCTCCATTAAATTTCCTTTGTACTGATACAACATCTGACCATATGGGTGGGTCTATTTCTGGATTTCCTATTCTGTTCCACTTTCTACATAGACTCTCCTGCAGCCAATACTGTAGCTTTAGAGTAAATCCTGAAACCTGACATTATGTGTTGCCTCTGTTCTTTTTCAAATTGTTTTTGAATATTCTAGTTCCTTTGCTTTTCTATGTATATATTGGAATAAATCTTTCAATTTCTAACATATACGAGATATTTATGGGATTATAGTGAGCATACAGATCAAATTAGGGAGAGTTAATGTTTGGCAATACTCTGTCTTTTGCTCTATGGATGAAAGGGTCCTGGAGAATTTTATGCCTTCCCACAGCAGTCTGACACTCTTGAAGCTTGCACCACTCACAGGAGCTCTCTAACTTTCCTAACTGGCTTTTCAGTTTTCTTGTGAATGTCTACTTGTGGTCTGTGGAGAAGAGCCTACAAACTGATACAAACTCCCTTTGTATCTGCAGCCTCATACTTGCCCAAGAACTTTATACCTTCACACTCAGCCTTCAGATATTTGTGAACTGCAAATTTTTCCTACCCAGTTGTATGGCAGTGCTGTCTTTCTGCCATGCACAAATTTGAGTTGGGAGCACAAGTCTTTCTTTAAATTGGGGGCAAACAGGTAACTCTCTAGCCTCAGCTCACTGAGGAGTTGAAGAACAATAATGATTTTGTAGATGCTTTGGACTTTTCTTGTCAGAGTGAGAGTGATGCTTTCTCCATCCTAGGTACAAGAGCCAGAAGCTGTTACTATAGCTTTCAAACATCTTTTAATATCCGGGAACAAGGCATTTCTCTCTGTTATTATTAACTTTCATATAAGTTCTTTCCACATAAGAGTCCACTTGAAATATTAATTTGTTATACTGTGAAAATGAATTTATCAAAAAAATATCTATATCTCCATGTTCACTGCAGAATTTTCTACAATAGTCAAGATATAGACACAACCTAAGCAATCAAAAATAGACGAATGGGTAAAGAATATTTCACACAATGGAATATTATTCAGCCACAAAAAGACTGAAATCTTTTTGTCGTTACCAGAGGTGGGGGAAAGAAAGAAGAGAAAATGGTCAAACTTCTAGTTACAAGATAAACAAATACCAGGAACATAACATGCAATCTGTTGATTACAGTTAATACTGCTGTATGGTGTACATGAAAACTGTTAAAGAAAGTAAGTCCTAAGAGTTATCACCACAAACTTTTTATTTCTTCGTTTTCTTTTTACTGTCACTATAGGAGATGTAGGATGTCAACTGAACTGATTGTGGTAATCATTTCACGATATACGTAAGTCCAAACATGATGTTATGACTCTTACACAAATACAGCAATATATATCAATTTTATCTCTAGAAAACTATGGAAAAGAGTGAAATTTTGCCATTTACAACAACATAGATGACGTTTCAGGGTATTAAAGTAAGTGAAATAAGTCAGGCCAAGTCAATATATGATATCATATGTGGAATCTTGAAAAAAAAAACAAACCCACAATAAAAACTCAGATATACAGAGAACAGACTGGTTGTTACCAAAGGCACAGCAGGAGTTGGGGAGGGAACAAGGAGCTAAATGGGTGAAGGTGCTCAAAAGGTACAAATTTCCAGTTATAAAATAATTAAGTCCACATGATATAAGGTACAGCATAGTGACAACAGTTAATAATACTATATTGTATCTATGAAAGTCGCTAAGAGAGTAAATCATAAAATTTCTCATCACAAGAAAAAAAATGTATCATTATATGTGGTGGTAGATGTAGATGTTAACTAGACTTACTGTGGTGATCATTTGGCAATATATACAAATATCAGCTTAATATATTGGACATGGTAAAATTAATATAATGCTATAGGTAATTTATATTTCAAATAATTTATGGAAAATTTAAAGATAATTAACATATTTTCTAGGTTAAGATTCCTATATAAAGATGTTTAATATTTCTATGTATTCAGGAGTTACTTTACCCTTTACAATGTTTTATTGACTCATTCATTCATTTACTTATTTTTAGAGAG
This sequence comes from Moschus berezovskii, assembly GCF_049115385.1. Classification (NCBI taxonomy): domain Eukaryota; kingdom Metazoa; phylum Chordata; class Mammalia; order Artiodactyla; family Moschidae; genus Moschus; species Moschus berezovskii. The sequence continues at coordinate 25,122,284 of NC_142464.1, forward strand.
GCAAAATTCACTAAACATCAAACATCAAGTGCATAATTCATTGGCATACAATATTCACAATGTTGTGCAACTACCATGTCTATCAATTTATAAAAACTTCCATCATCACAAAACAAAATATTGTACTCACTAAGCAAGTCAACCCCCTATTTCCTACTTTCCCCAGGCACTGGAAATCACCAGTTTATCTTCTGTCTCTGTAGATTTACCTATTCTTGATATTTCATAGGGATTCCCTGCTGGCTCAGAGAGTAAAGCATCTGCCTGCAATGCAGGAGACCTGGGTTCGATATTTCATATAATATATACAATAAATAGATTCAAGTATGACTGTGTTCCTGTCTTATTTCACTAAGCATAATATTTTCAAGGTTCCTCCATGTTGAAGTACGTATCAGAATTGTATTCCTTTTTAAGGATGAATAATATTCCATGCTTTTATACACACACACACACCAGGCTTCCAGGGTGGCTCAGATGGTTAAGAATCTGCCTGCAATGTGGGAAACCTGGGTTCAATCCCTAGGCTGGGAAATCCCCTGGAGAAGGGCATGGCAACTCACCCAGTATTCTTGCCTGATGAATGCCCATGGACAAAGGAGCCTGGCAGGCTAGAATCCATGGTGGTGCAAAGAATCTGACACAGCTGAGTGCCTAAGCACAGTACAGCATAATATATATATACCACATTTTGTTTATCCATTTATCTGTTGACCTACACAAGTGTTTACACTTTTTTGCTATGACTAATGATGCTAAAGCTGAAACTCCAATACTTTGGCCACCTCATGCGACAAGTTGACTCACTGGAAAAGTCTGATGCTGGGAAGGATTGGGGGCAGGAGGAGAAGGGGACGACAGAGAATGAGATGGCTGGATGGCATCACCGACTCGATGGACATGAGTTTGAGTGAACTCCGGGAGTTGGTGATGGACAGGGAGGCCTGGTGTGCTGTGATTCATGGGGTCGCAAAGAGTCGGACACAACTGAGCGACTGAACTGAACTGAACTGAACTGAATGCTGCTATAAACACTGGTATGAAAACTACTATAGCAGATTTATTTTTAATAGACAAAAACTGGAAACAAATCTAGATGTCTTTCTAAACCATTAACAGGTAAATGGTTAAACAAGCTATATATCCATACCATGGAATGCCACTCAGCAATAAAAAAGAATGAACCATTGATACACACAACAGCTTGACATTCCAGATGATTATCCTGAGAAGAGTCAATCTCAAAATATTATGTATTATATGATTCTATTTATGGAACATTCTTGAAATGACCAAATTAGGGCAAGAGAGAAATATCTGTAACTATAAATGGTAACATGATAGACTTCTGTGAATTGGAAATGGAAATGCTCTGTGCCTTGATGTATAGCAATGTCAATATCTTGCTTGTGATACTGTAATATAGTTTCACAAGATGCTACCACGGGGAGAAACTGGGCATATGGTAAACTTCTCTATGTAATTTATTACAACTGCATGTGAATATATAGTTACCACAAAACAAAACATTTAACTAAAGAAAGAAATGAAGAAAGGGAGGGAGGAAGGGAGGAAGGTGGGAGAGAATGAAGAAAGAAAGAAATCTCACTCAACTATTCAATACACAATACAAAAATCCACCTGAATTTTTGATCAGGATTGATTTAGATACCAGCCAGACAGGCTTAATGTTTTCACAGTTTAGCCATGTTGTAGCATATATGAATGCTTTACTCTTTTCTATGGTGACTAATATTCCACTGTACAAATAGACTATATTTTGATTTACCTGCTTATCTGCTGATAGGTATTTTTTCCCACCTTTTGCTATTGTGAACAGTGCTGCTATGAATACTTGTGTACAGGTATTTGAGTAGCTGTTTCCGATTGTTTGAACTTCTACTCCAGAGAAGAATTTCTAGGTCACATCGAAGTTTAACTTTTTGACAAATCAACAATTTTTTTGCATGACTGCTCCATTTTACTTCCCACGAGTAATGTGTGAGGATTCCCATTATTCAACAGCGTCTGCAGCTCCTGTTATTTCCTTTTTATTTTAGCCATTCTAGTGGATGTTAAGTGGTATCTCATTGTGGGCTTGATTTGTATTTCCATAATGACTAATTATGCTGAGCATCTTTTCATTTTTACTCCTTTAATATATTTCTCATGTTTTTCTCTGAGGAGCTTTATGTACTGTTTGCTATTTTTACTTGTATTAATTTATAACATAAGCTATATATTTTACATTTCTCTTATAAATCCAATCCCATTTAAAATTATTTTTATTTGTTTGATGCTAGTAAAGAATAGTATCATTGATTTTCTAAATTCAACTTTCATTCAGGTGAACTGTCATTATTTAAAAATTGTTTACTATTGAACTATCTATAACAGACTTTTTTCCTTCCCTTATAATCCTTAGACTCAAATGTTGGCTGTCTTAGTGCATTTGGGCTGCTCTAACAAAACACCACAGACTTATAAACAGGTGCCTTATAAACAGGAGAGATGTAATGCTCACAGTTCTGAAGGCTGGAAGTCTGAGAAGAGCACAGTCAGATAAAGGCCTTCATCTGGGACACAGACTCTTAATCATATTCCCACATGACAGAAAACAAGGATACTCTCTGGGATCTCGTTCGTAAGGACATTAATTTCGTTCATGTGGATGACCTAATCAACTCCCAAAGATCCCCACCTACTAATACCTTCACCTAGGGCATTTGGATTTCAACACATAAATTTAACAGGAAGAGTAGGGGGTGCATGCACAAACATTCAAACCACAGCCATTGGAAATGATCTTCAATATTATGCTAAATAGTAGCTGTGTTGAACTCTGTATTATATCCCTGATATTGTGCATCTAAATTCATCTAAATTTCTTGCAGTAAGAATGCTTTCTTTCTGTGGGTTTAAGGTATACAGACGTATATTGCTAAAAAAGTTCAATCTAGTCCTTGTTTTATGAATTTTAAAACCAAAATATAAGTGGTTTTATGAAATGCTTTATCTGCTTGTTGTAATACTCAATCATGTGGTAAAATGAAGGTAGTTTTAAAAAATAATAGTTTATAATGATGAACCATCCTCCGTTTCCTAGTGTATTTTGGACTTAGATAAAATTTACTTAAGATATTTACTTCTAAAATAAAAATTATCTATCACACATTTTTCTTATACTGTTCTTAGATGATTTTACAGTAGTGTTGTGCTAGCCTCATAAAATTTATTTGTGAACTTGTCCTTTTTTCCTATGTCTTGAAACAAAATACATATGGTAGATATTTCTGTCAATATAAAGCTCAGCAAAATTCAGAAATAAAGCAATACAGACCAGGGCTTTTTGTGGATGAGCAAGGGTAGGAAAAGAGGAAAATGGCATATCTTTCATTAATAATTTCATTTTGTTTCAATATTTTAGTTTTCTATCCTGGGCTCTGGACACTAAATATATCACATACCCAGCCACTGTGACAATTAATAAAAACCCACAGATTTCCAAATGCCAGCTAGGAACTGATATTTGCCTCTGATTGAAAACAAATGATCATATTTATATTTTATAAAGTATTCATATATTGCTTTTTAAAAATCTGTTATATCTGAGATTACTTCCCCCATTCCCAGAATATTTTTGCCTGCATGTTCCTTTTAATCCATACATAAATCTTGCTAAGGTTTTGACTTCTCTCATTATTTGTTTAAATGATTTATGCTTTTATGTTTGTTGTATTCTTGTTTCATTGGCATTATTATGTTGCTCTTTTTCAAAAGGAAATTAGCATGACTTCAACATTTCCTGCTTTGTGACTAATTCTATGCAAGGTTATAACTTCTTTCCAAACTCTGTTTTAGTGTACACAGTAAATTTTAACTGTAATGTTTTCATTTTTGTTCAGTTTTTACCATTTTATAATTTCCCTAAAGATTTGTTTTTTAATTCAAGGGGTTTTTTTTCTAGTACATTATTTTGTTTTTCCCAGACATTCGGGATATTTTTTTTAAAGTTCCTTTAATTTTTAATTTTATTGCTCTGTGGATCAGAGAACACATTCAGTATATTTGCTTGTTAAAAATATAATGATGCTTCCACATAGCCTTGAGAAAATTTAGTTTTTGACTGCTTCTTGTTTAGTCATGTAATGATATTTAATGAATATTCAGTTTCTGAGTTTCTGATACACTTTTAAGCACTTGGGTAAGTTAGTGAATAAAAATTATAAAATCTCTTTCCTCAAGGAACTTATATTCTACCAGAAATAAAAAAGATAATTAATACTAGTTAGTAGATAAATGGAAAGCTAGAAATAAACAAACGTTATGGGAAGAAAAATGGAGAGATGGGTAAAGCAGATTGGCAATGTCAAGTGAGATAGGATTTCAATTTTATAAAACAAAATGGTCAAGGTTGGCTTTCTTGAAAAGGTGGCATTAAAACAGATAGTGAAAGGAGATGAAAGCTTGAATTAATAAGATATCTGGAAAAATATAATTCCAGGGAGAAGGGCCAGCCCCTTCCTTCAGTGTCCTGAGGTAGCCAGATCCTTCAAGGAATGTGTGGTTATGGAGGCCAAATGATGGAGAGTCTCACAGGGCTCTGTAAAAAACTCAGTTTTTATTCAGACAGAGAAGCTTTCAGAAGTTTTAGGACAAAGGAGTGATATGATTCTCACATTTTAAACACTGGCCATTGAGTGACTTATTGGCTATGGGGTCAATGATGGAAAAGAGAGAATTAAGAGACAACAGCAGATCCCCTGGAGTAGGAAATGGCAACTCACTCCAGTATTCTTGCTTGGAGAATCCCAAGGACAGAGGAAACTCATGGATTAAAGTCCATGGGGTCACAAAGAGTGGGATATGACTGAGCGACTTAGTATGCATGCACCATGATGAATCACATCATGGATGTTGTATTGGAAACAGTGAAATATGGCTGGATTGTGAGTATATTTTTCAGTTCAGTTCAGTTGCTCAGTTGTGTCCGACTCTATGTGACCCCATGAACCGCAGCACGCCAGGCCTCTGTGTCCATCACCAACTCCCAGAGTTTACCCAAACTCATGTCCATTGAGTTGGTGATGCCATCCAACCATCTCATCCTCTGTTGTCCCCTTCTCCTCCTGCCCTCAATTTTTCCCAGCATCAGGGTCTTTTCAAATGAGTCAGCTGTTCGCTACTAAACCATCAATGGAAAACTGAAGAAATCAAAGAATAAATTAAGCAATATTTAGAGAAAAAGTGAAAAAGAAACCACAATGAGCCCAAACCTATGAGATGCAGTAAAAACAATTCTAAGTTTGAAGTTTATGACAATACAAGCCTGTATCAGGAAACAAGAAAAATTTCAAATAAACAGTTTAAATTTACACCTAAAGCAACTAGAAAAAGATGAATGAAGTCCAAAGTTAGTAGGAGTAAAGAAATCATAAAGAACAGAGAAGAAATAAATGAAATAGAAAAATACAAAACAAAACAAAAATGAGGTCAATGAAATTAAGATCTGGTTTTAAAAAGATAAAGAAAATTAATACACTTTTTTGGGTTTCCCTTGTGGCTCAGTTCTAAACAATCTGCCTGCCAATGCAGGAGATATGGGTTTGATCCCTGGGTCAGGAAGATCTCTTGGAGAAGGAAATGGCAACCTACTCCAGTATTCATGCCTGGGAAATCCCATGGGCAGAGTAGCTTGGTGGGCTACAGTCCATGAGGTTGCAGGAGAGTTAGTCACAACTTAATGACTAAACAATAGCAACAACAATAAATCTTTAGCTAGCCTCATCAAAAGGGCAGATCAAATAAAATCAATAAAATCAGAAGTGAAAAAAGAGAAGCTAAAAATAACACTGTGCTATGCTGTGCTTATTTGCTCAGTCCTGTCTGACTGTGACCCAATGGGCTGTAGTCCACCAGACTCCTCTGTCCATGGGGATTCTCCAGGCAAGAATACTGGAGTGCATACAAAATTACAAGATAAGAGATTATTGCAAACAAATATATGTCAGGAAAAATGCACAACCTAGAAGCAATGGATATATTTCTAGAAAAATATAATCTGCCATGCCTGCACCAGGAAGAAATATATGGAGACCAATTACCAGTAATGAAAGAAACTCCTGACAAACAAAAGTCCAGGAGAAGAAAAATTTGCAGGTGCATTCTACCAAATATTTAGGTTTAACTTCTCAAACTTTTCTAAAAATTTCAGAGAAAGGAATGCTCCACAACTCATTTTGAGATTAGGATCATCCTGATATCAAAACTAGACAATGGTATGACAAAGAAGAAAATCACAGGCCAGTATTACTGATATACACAAATACAAAAATCCTCAATAAAATTTTAGCAAAACAAATCCAAAAATACATTAAAATGATCATACAACATGATCAAGTGGGATTTATTGTAGGGATGCAAGATTGATTCAATATCTGCATATTAATTGTGCAGATATTGTCTGCACAATATGTGTCTGACTCTTGTGACCCCATGGACTGTAGCCTGTCAGGTTCTTCTGTACACAGGGATTCTCCAGGCAAGAATACTGGAGTGAGTTGCCATTTCCTTCTTCAGGGGATCTTCCTGACCCAGGAATCAAACCCAGGTCTCCTCTATTGCAGATTCTTTACCCAGTGAGCTACAAGGGAAGCCCAATCAATGTGATACATCATATGAACAAATTTAAGAATAAAAGTCATATGTTCAACTCAATAGATACAGAAGCTTGACAAAATTCAATACCAATTAAAGATTAAAAAAAAAAAAACAACTCTCCACAAAGTGGGTATAGAGAAATATAATGTAATAGAATCCATATATGAAAAGCCCACAGGTTCATTGGAAGGACTGATGCTAAAGCTGAAACTCCAATACTTTGGCCACCTTATGCGACGAGTTGACTCACTGGAAAAGAGTCTGATGCTGGGAGGGATTAGGGGTGGGAGGAGACTGGGACGACAGAGAATGAGATGGCTGGATGGCATCACCGACTCGATGGACATGAGTTTGAGTGAACTCCGGGAGTTGGTGATGGACAGGGAGGCCTGGCGTGCTGTGATTCATGGGGTTGCAAAGAGTTGGACACGACTGAGTGACTGAACTGAAACTGAACTGAACATCATACTTAATGATGAAAAGTTGATAGTATTTTATCTAAAATCATGAAAAAGAAAAGGATGCTCACTGTCATCACTTTTATAAAATATAAAATTTTAGAAGTCCTAGGCACAGTAATCTGGAGAAGTCAATGGCAAACCACTCCAGTACTCTTGCCTAGAAAATCCCATGGATGGAGGAGCCTGGTGGGCTGCAGTCCATGGGATAGCTATGAGTCAGACATGACTGAGCGACTTCACTTTCACTTTTCACTTTCACACATTGGAGAAGGAAATGGCAACCGACTCCAGTGTTCTTGCCTGGAGAATCCCAGGGACAGGGGAGCCTGGTAGGCTGCCGTCTATGGGGTTGCACAGAGTTGGACATGACTGAAGTGAAGTGACTTAGCAGCAGTAGCAGCAGCAGCCACAGTAATCAGACAAAAAAAAGAAAGAAAGAAAGAGAAAGAATCCAAACTGGAAAAGAATCAGAATCATCATGTTTGCTAATGACATGACATAGAAAATTCTGAAGACACCACCAAAATACTACTAGAGCTCTTTAATGAATTTGGTAAAAGTACAGGATGTAAAAGTAATATACAGATATCTGTTGTATTTCTACACACTAACAACAAACTATCAGAAAGAGAAATTAAGAAAACCACCTCCCTTACAATGCAATTAAAAAAAAACTAGGAATAAATCCATCTAAGGAGGGAAAAGACTTGCATTGAAAAACTATAAGACAGTGGGAAAGAAATCAAAGAAGACACATATAAATGGAAAGATATACCATGTTCATGGCTTAGAAAAGTTAATATTGTTAAACAATCATATTACCCAAGGTAGTCCCTACCAGAATACCAATGGTATTTTTCATAGAAACAGAACGAACAATTTTAAAATACTTCAGTTCAGTTACTCAGTCATCTCCGACTCCTGGAGTTTACTCAAACTCATGTCCATTGAGTCGGTGATATCATCCAATCATCTTATCCTCTGTTTTCCCCTTCTCCTCCCACCTTCAATCTTTCCCAGCATCAGGGTATTTTCAAATGAGTCAGCTCTTCTCATCAGGTGGCCAAAGTATTGGAGTTTCAGCTTCAGCATCAATCCTTTCAATGAATATTAAGGACTGATTTCCTTTAGGATGGACTGATTGGATCTCCTTGCAGTCCAAGGGATTCTCAAAGTCTCCTTCAACACCATTTTTTGGAACCAAAAAAGACCCCAAATAGTCAAAACAATCTTGAGAAAGAAGAATAGGGCTGGAACAGGGAAGTATCACACTCCCTGACTTTCAAGTATGGTTTAAAGCTACAGTAGTTAAAACAGTATGGTACTGGATCAAAAACAGGCACATTAAAAACAGAAAGACCCATAAATCATTGGAACAGAATGGATAGTCCATAAATAAACCTACCCACTTATGGTCAGTTAAACTATCACAAAAGAGGCAAGAAGATACAATGGAGAAAAAAACAGTCTCTTCAATAAGCAGTGTTGCAGGGAACCCATTCTGGTGCTCTGTGATGCCCTAGAAGGATAGGACTGAGGGTGGTGGTGGAAGGGAGGCTCAAAAGGAAGTGGATTTATGTATACTTTCAGGTGATTCATGCTGTTGTACAGCAGAAATTAACACAAATGGTAAAGCAATTATCCTCCAATAAAAAAATAATGTTAAAAAACAGTGTCAGGAAAACAGGACAGCTACATGCAAAACAATTAAAACATCTCACAACATATACAAAAATAAACTCATATGAATTAATCATTTAAATGTAAAACAAAAACCCACAAAACTCCTAGAAGGAAACAAAGACAGATTTGACATAAATCATAGCAATATGTTTTTGATCTCCTAAGGAAAGCAAACAAATCAGATCTAATTAAACTTAAAAGCTTTTGCACAGCAAAGGAAACCACTGACAAAGTAAAACAACAACCTACTGAATAGGAGGAAACATTTGGAAATGATATGACTAATAAGGGGTTAGCATCCGGTCCCATCATTTCATGGCAAATAGATGGAGAAAAAACAAAAACAACAACAGACTCTATTTTCCTGGGCTCCAAAATCACTGCATATGTTGACTGCAGCCGTGAAATTAAAAGACACTTGCTCCTTGGAATAAAAGCTATCACAAACCTAGATAGCATATAAAAAAGCAGAGACATCACTTTTCTAACAAAGGTCCACCTAGTCAAAGCTATGATTTTCCAGTAGTCACGTATGGATGTGAGAGTTGAATCGTAAAAAAGGCTGAGTGCCAAAGAATTGATGCTTTTGAACTGTGGTGTTGGAGAAGACTCTTGAGAGTCCTCTTGACTGCAAGGAGAGCAAACCAGTCAATCCTGAAGGAAATCAGTCCTGAATATTAATTGGAAGGACTGATGCTGAAGCTGAAGCTTCAATCCATTGGCCACCTGATGTGAAGAGCTGACTCACTGAAAAGACCTGGATATTGAAGGCAGAAGGAAAAGTAGATGATGGAGGATGATATGGTTGGATGGCCTCACTGACTCAATGGACATGAGTTTGAGCAAACTCTGGAAGAGAGTGGAGAACAGAGGAGCCTGGCATGTTACAGTCCATGGGGTTGCAAAAGTCAGACAGGACTCAGCGACTGAACAAAAGCAGCATCCAAAATATACAGCTTATATAACCCAATATAAAAAAAGAATAAAAAAACCTGTTTAAAAATTAGGCAGTATACCTGGATAGATATTTTTCCAAATAAGATACCCAGATGGCCAACAGGCACAGGAAAAGATGCTCAACTCAGCTAGTTTGCGACTCCATGGATTTTACAGTCCATGGAATTCTCCAGGCCAGAATACTAGAGTGGGTAGCCTTTCCCTTCTCCAGGGATCTTCCCAACCCAGGGATCAAACCCAGGTCTCCTGCATTGCAGGAAGATTCTTTACCAGCTGAGCCACCACGGAAACCCAGGAATACTGGAGTGGGCAGCCTTCCCTTCTCCAGTGGATCTTCCCAACCCAGGAATCAAAGTGGGGTCTCCTGCATTGCTGGTGGATTCTTTACCAACTGAGCTATTAGGGAAGCCCAGTTACCAGTGAAATGCAAATGAAAATCACACTGACATATCACCTCACATCTTTCAGAATTTCTACCATAAAAAAGAACACAGTAACAAATGTTGGCAAAGCTGTGGAGAAATGGAAACCTCTGCACACTGTTGGGAATGTAAATTGGTACAGCCACTATGGAAAACAGTATAGATACTCCTCAAAAAACTAAAAATGGAACTACCATATGATCTAAAATTTCCACTCCTAGGTAAAAAATATGGTGTATATATACACAATAGAATACTATTCAGTCATAAAAAAGAATAAATTTGCCATTTGCAACAACATGGATGAACTTAGCAGGTGCTATGCTATGAAGTAAGTCAGAGAGAGAAGCATAAGCACTATATATCATCTCTTGTATGTGGAATCTAAAAAATAAAATGAATATAATAAAACAGAAATAGACTCACAGGTACAGAGAACAAAGAAGTGATTATAAGCAGGGAGAGGTTAGAAGGGAGGGGCAGGTTTGGTGTACGGGATTAAGAGGTACAAACAATGTCTAAAATCAGTAAGCTATAAAACATTTTGTATAGCACAAGCTGCTGCTGCTGCTAAGTCACTTCAGTCGTGTCCAACTCTGTGTGACCCCATAGATGGAAGCCCACCAGGCTCCCCCGTCCCTGGGATTCTCCAAGCAAGAACACTGGAGTGGGTTGCCATTTCCTTCTCCAATGTGTGAAAGTGAAAAGTGAAAGTGAAGTTGCTCAGTCGTGTCCGACCCTTAGTGACCCCACGGACTGCAGCCTACCAGGCTCCTCCATTCATGGGATTTTCTAGGCAAGAGTACTGGAGTGGCTTGCCAAAGCTACACAGCCAATTAAAAGACGCTTACTCCTTGGAAGGAAAGTTATGACCAACCTAGATAGCATATTAGAAAGCAGAGACATTACTATGCCAACAAAGCCCATCTAGTCAAGGCTGTGGTTTTTCCCGTGGTCATGTATGGATGTGAGAGTTGGACTGTGAAGAAAGCTGATCGCCGAAGAATACATGCTTTTGAACTGTGGTGCTGGAGAAGACTCTTGAGAGTCCCTTGGACTGCAAGGAGATCCATCCTAAAAGAGATCAGTCCTGGGTGTTCATTGGAAGGACTGATGTTGAAACTGAAACTCCAATACTTTGGCCACCTCATGCGAAGAGCTGATTCATTTGAAAAGACCATGACGCTGGGAGGGATTGAGGGCAAGAGGAGAAGGTGACAACAGAGGATGAGATGGTCAGATGGCATCACCGCCTCAATGGACATGAGTTTGGCTAAACTCCGGGAGTTGGTGATGGACAGGGAGGTCTGGCGTGCTGCTGTTCATGGGGTCGCAAAGAATCGGACACAACTGAGCAACTGAACTGAACACAGTCAATATTTTATAATAAATTTAAATGGGGTACAATACTATAATAAATAGTCTATATAAAATTTATATCACTACATTGTATATCTGAAACTAATGCACTGTAAATCAATAACACTTCAATAAAATATTCTAATTCAAAAAACTAAAAAATAATAAAATTATATACACAGCTTACCCTATAGTTTTACTGACACTGTTGATACATATGATTACATGTCAGATTTCTAACTATATGTATATATTTTAAAATTCATATTTCTAACCTGACTTTGGTGGGTCAGATGGTAAAACGTCTGCCTGCAATGTGGGAGACCTGGGTTTGATCCCTGGATCGGGAAGATCCCGTGGAGAAGGAAATGGCAACCCACTCCAGTATTCTTGCCTGGAGAATCCCATGGACGGAGGAGCCTGGTAGGCTACAGTCCATGGGGTCGCAAAGAGTCGGACACGACTGAGCAATTTACTTACTTACTTAATCTGACTTAGTAAGTTAAGAAGTAACAGGGATGGAATATAGCTGGTGGTGGTGGTGGGTAGATATAGAGTATAGGATCAATAATATTATAATTCCTAACTTTGAGAATAATTTTGCTTCAAAATATGTGCCAGAAAATCAGCCATCAGTGTCATATGCCATCATTTCACTAACATAGGGGAAAAGCAACCTAAAAACTATAAAGGTAAAGTAGAAGACAGAAGTCAGTTATTCCTCCTCATTTAAAGAATGTTTCCTGAAACTTCAAACTGAAAATGCTACTTTATAGAGGAGAAATGGAAGTCAGTTAAAAAGTCTTTGCTTCTGGATGTTCTCCAGCCTTGCAAGACCTTGAGAATTTCACCCAACATAACCCTGGTCTTAAAGGAAATCGACCCTGAATAGTCACTGGAAGTACTGATGCTGAAGCTGAAGCTCCAATACATTGGTCACCTGGTGTGAGGAGCTGACTCATTGGAAAAGCCCCTGATGCTGAGAAATACTGACGACAGAAGGGGCAGAGGGTGACAGAGGACGAGATGGCTGGATAGCATCACCGATTCAATGGACATGAACTTGGGCAAACTCCGGGAGATGGTGAGGGACAGGGAAGCCTGGCGTGCTGCCGTCCACGGGGTTGCAAAGAGTTGGACACAATGTGGCGAGCGAACAACAACTACCATGGTCTAATCTAGCTGTAGCTAAAAGCCCTCCCCGAGCAGGGATCCGGCCTCACTGGCACTGTGGGGCTCCACAGTAAGTAAACCAAGCAGCATATGAAGAATGGAGCTTTCATTGTGATCTCCGGGGGAATTTAGACCATGGGCCAAAGCACTTATTTCTAAAACCAACAAGTGATTTTCTTATTATTTCAGAAGCCCTTCAGTTCAGTTCAGTTCAATCGCTCAGTCGTGTCCAACTCATTGCAACCCCATGAATCACAGCACGCCAGGCCTCCCTGTCCATCACCAACTCCCGGAGTTCACTCAAACTCATGTCCATCGAGTCGGTGATGCCATCCAGCCATCTCATTCTCTGTCGTTCCCGTCTCCTCCCACCCCCAATCCCTCCCAGCATCAGAGTCTTTTCCAGTGAGTCAATTCGATGCATGAGGTGGCCAAAGTACTGGAGTTTCAGCTTTAGCATCAGTCCTTCCAATGAACACCCAGGATTGATCTCCTTTAGAATGGACTGGTTGGATCTCCTTGCAGTCCAAGGGACTCTCAAGAGTCTTCTCCAGCACCACAGTTCAAAAGCATCAATTCTTCGGTGATCAGCTTTCTTCACAGTCCAACTCTCATATCCATACATGACCACGGGAAAAACCATAGCCTTGACTCAGTTCAGTTCAGTTCAGTCGCTCAGTCGTGTCCGACTCTCCGCGACCCCATGAATCACAGCACGCCAGGCCTCCCTGTCCATCACCAACTCCCGGAGTACACTCAAACTCATGTCCACAGAGTCGGTGATGCCATCCAGCCATCTCATTCTCCGTCGTCCCCTTCTCCTCCCGCCCCCAACCTTTCCCAGCATCAGAGTCTTTTCCAGTGAGTCAACTCGTCGCATGAGGTGGCCAAAGTATTGCAGTTTCAGCTTTAGCATCAGTCCCTCCAATGAACATCCAGGATTGATCTCCTTTAGAATGGACTGGTTGGATCTCCTTGCAGTATAAGGGACTCTCAAGAGTCTTCTCCAACACCACAGTTCAAAAGCATCGATTCTTCGGCGATCAGCTTTCTTCACAGTCCAACTCTCACATCCATACATGACCACGGGAAAAACCATAGCCTTGACTAGACGGACCTTGGTCGGCAAAGTAATGTCTCTGCTTTTTAATATACTATCAAGGTTGGTCATAACTTTCCTTCCAAGGAGCAAGCGTCTTTTAATTTCATGGCTGCAATCAGCATCTGCAGTGATTTTGGAGCCCAAAAAAACAAAGTCTGACACTGTTTCCACTGTTTTTCCATCTATTTCCCATGAAGTGATGGGACCAGATGCCATGATCTTTGTTTTCTGAATGTTGAGCTTCAAGCCAACCTTTTCACTCTCCTCTCTCACTTTCATCAAGAGGCTTTTGAGTTCCTCTTCACTTTCTGCCATAAGGGTAGTGTCATCTGCATATCTGAGGTTATTGATATTTCTCCCAGCAATCTTGATTCCAGCTTGTGCTTCTTCCAGCCCAGCGTTCCTCATGATGTACTCTGCATATAAGTTAAATAAGCAAGGTGACAATATACAACCTTGACGCACTCCTTTTCCTATTTGGAACCAGTCTGTTGTTCCATGACCAGTTCTAACTGTTGCTTCCTGACCTGCATACAGGTTTCTCAAGAGGCAGGTCAGGTGGTCTGGGATTCCCATCTCTTTCAGAATGTTCCACAGTTTATTGTGATCCACACAGTCAAAGGCTTTGGCATAGTCAATGAAGCAGAAATAGATGTTTTTCTGGAACTCTCTTGCTTTCTCCATGATCCAGCGGATGTTGGCAATTTGATCTCTGGTGCCTCTGCCTTTTCTAAAACCTGCTTGAACATCTGGGAGTTCACGGTTTACATACTGCTGAAGCCTGGCTTGGAGAATTTTGAGCATGACTTTACTAGCGTGTGAGATGAGTGCAATTGTGAGGTAGTTTGAGCATTCTTTGGCATTGCCTTTCTTTGGGATTGGAATGAAGACTGACCTCTTCCAGTCCTGTGGCCACTGCTGAGTTTTCCAAATCTGCTGGCATATTGAGTGCAGCACTTTCACAGCATCATCTTTCAAGACTTGAAATAGCTCAACTGGAATTCCATCACCACCACTAGCTTTGTTAGTAGTGATGCTTTCTAAGGCCCACTTGACTTCACATTCCAAGATGTCTGGCTCTAGGTCAGTGATCACATTATCGTGACTATCTTGGTCGTGAAGATCTTTTTTGTACAGTTCTTCTGTGTATTCCTGCCACCTCTTCTTAATATCTTCTGCTTCTGTTAGGTCCATACCATTTCTGTCCTTTATCGAGCCCATCTTTGCATGAAAAGTTCCCTTGGAATCTCTAATTTTCTTGAAGAGGTCTCTTGTTTTTCCTATTCTGTTGTTTTCCTCTATTTCTTTGCATTGATCACTGAGGAAGGCTTTCTTATCTCTCCTTGCTATTCGTTGGAACTCTGCATTCAGATGCTTATATCTTTCCTTTTCTCCTTTGCTTTTCGCCTCTCTTCTTTTTACAGCTATTTGTAAGGCCTCCTCAGACAGCCATTTCGCTCTTTTGCATTTCTTTTCCATGGGGATGGTCTTGGTCCCTGTCTCCTGTACAATGTCACGAACCTCCGTCCAGAGTTCATCAGGCACTCTATCAATCAGATCTAGTCCCTTAAATCTATTTCTCACTTCCACTGCATAATCATAAGGGATTTGATTGAGGTCATATCTGAATGGTCTAGTGGTTTTCCCTACTTTCTTCAATTTAAGTCTGAACTTCGCAATAAGGAGTTCATGATCTGAGCCTTGACTAGACGGACCTTTGTTGGCAAAGTAACGTCTCTGCTTTTTAATATACTATCTAGGTTGGTGATAACTTTCCTTCCAAAGAGTAAGCGTCTTTTAATTTCATGGCTGCAATCAGCATCCACAGTGATTTTGGAGCCCAAAAAATAAAGTCTGACACTGTTTCCCCATCTATTTCCCATGAAGTGATGGGACCAGATGCCATGATCTTTGTTTTCTGAATGTTGAGCTTCAAGTCAACCTTTTCACTCTTCTCTTTCACTTTCATCAAGAGGCCTTTGAGTTCCTCTTCACTTTCTGCCATAAGGGTGGTATCATCTGCATATCTGAGGTTATTGATATTTCTCATGGCAATCTTGATTCCAGCTTGCACTTCTTCCAGCCCAGCATTCCTCACGATGTACTCTGCATATAAGTTAAATAAGCAGGGTGACAATATACAGCCTTGACATACTCCCTTTCCGATTTGGAACCAGTCTGTTGCTCCATGTCCAGTTCTAATTGTTTCTTCCTGACCTGCATACAGGTTTCTCAAGAGGCAGGTCAGGTGGTCTGCTATTCCCATCTCTTTCAGAATTTTCCACAGTTTATTGTGATCCACACAAAGGCTTTGGCATAGTCAATGAAGCAGAAATAGAAGTTTTTCTGGAACTCTCTTGCTTTCTCCATGATCCAGCGGATGTTGGCAATTTGATCTCTAGTGCCTCTGCCTTTTCTAAAACCTGCTTGAACATCTGGGAGTTCACGGTTCACATATTGCTGAAGCCTGGCTTGGAGAATTCTGAGCATGTCTTTACTAGCATGTGAGATGAATGCAATTTTGCGGTAGTTTGAGCATTCTTTGGCATTACCTTTCTTTGGGATTGGAATTGACTGTGGCTCAGATCATGAACTCCTTATTGCCAAGTTCAGACTTAAATTGAAGAAAGTAGGGAAAACCACTAGACCATTCAGATATGACCTCAATCTAATCCCTTATGATTATACAGTGGAAGTGAGAAATAGATTTAAGGGACTAGATCTGATAGATAGAGTGCCTGATGAACTATGGAAAGAGGTCATGACATTGTACAGGAGACAGGGACCAAGACCATCCTCATGGAAAAGAAATGCAAAAAAGCAAAATGGCTGTCTGAAGAGGCTTTACAAATAGCCATGAAAAGAAGAGAAGCGAAAAGCAAAGGAGAAAAGGAAAGATATAAGCATCTGAATGCAGAGTTCCAAAGAATAGCAAGGAGAGATAAGAAAGCCTTCCTCAGTGATCAATGCAAAGAAATAGAGGAAAACAACAGAATGGGAAAAATAAGAGATCTCTTCAAGAAAATTAGAGATTCCAAGGGAACATTTCATGCAAAGATGGGCTCGATAAAGGACAGAAATGGTGTGGACCTAACAGAAGCAGAAGATATTAAGAAGAGGTGGAAAGAATACACAGAAGAACTGTACAAAAAAGATCTTCACGACCAAGATAATCACAATGGCATGATCACTGACCTAGAGCCAGCCATCTTGGAATGTGAAGTCAAATGGGCCTTACAGAGCATCCCTATGAACGAAGCTAGTGCAAGTGATGGAATTCCAGTGGAGCTATTTCAAATCCTGAAAGATGATGCTGTGAAAGTGCTGCATTCAGTATGCCAGCAAATTTGGAAAACTCAGCAGTGGCCACAGGACTGGAAAAGGTCAGTCTTCATTCCAATCCCAAAGAAAGGTAATGCCAAAGAATGCTCAAACTACCGCACAGAAGTCCTTAAATTCACTAATTTCCTTCTGCCTGCACATAACCACAATTATGGAGACTAAAAACAAAATTAGTAATTTTTTTTTCCTATGCCAGTATAGTAGCTGATCTTGGGCCTAGAATAAGCTTGGATTTTAATTGGCTTGACCACTTCCTAACTCTGTAACCATGGATTTGTTACTTCTCTAAAGCTTATCTTCCTCTGGCAAAATGTGGAGGACACAATGGCATCTATGGCAAAAGGCTGTTGAAAGAATAAAGAAAATAATTCAAGTCCCAGGCATTTACCAAATAAATGACAAAAATATATTATATTTTTATAATATAACCAAGGAGATAATTTTAGCATTATCCCCAAATAACTTACTTTTTATAAAAGTTAAACTAATGCACATAAAAACTTTAAAATACTAAAATCAACCCAAAGTTTAAAATACAAAATGTATACTTTCATAAAAAGTTAGAGGTGTTACAAATTGTCTGGAAATAAAAACTGATTTTCCAAATGAAGTATTTTCAGGAAGCACTTATCCTTACTGAAAAGTTCCATAAGCTACATTTCAGCAAGTCTCGTCATAATAAAGGTATCCATAAATTACACTGCATGTTAGAAAGATCTTAGAAAGGGAAGAGCACAAAATAAAAGTGATAATAAAGTGACTATGTCCTAAGATACATAGTTTTATCACTAACTGCATCATCTTTTGTGGCTTGACCACCCGGATACAATTTACAGTTAGTACCATTCATGCCAGTAAAAACTTCATTATGCTCCAGCCCTTGCACAATTTATTTCCTTCTTTATTGTTCTTTTTTATTACTTTATTCTTACCATACTTTTACTTCTAGGAAACAGATATTATTGAACAAAGTCTTCTCTGAGCATACAGATTTGAGTTAATTTGAAGCCAGTTTTTGAAAAGATAGAAAGTCTGTATACCACATTTCAACAAACATGTCACACTTTGTGGAATAAAAATGGCATATTTTAATTGACCTTGATATTAAGTTGAGCAAACTCTTCAAGGCAATTTGCTAACTCTATTAAAAAGAATAAATCAAATATATTTAATATGTATTGTTTTAGAATTAACAACATTTGCTATGACATAGGTATTATAAAATGTTCATATATACAACCAGTTCTTTATCAGTATAAAGCAAAGATAATCACTCTCTGCTCATTTTTGTTATTTAAAATTCAATTGTTTTCAACTTTTTTTCCATCTGCTAAATAAATGACCAATCTGTATGTAACTGTTTTTTCCCTGCAAACATTACTTATCAATTAGGTATTAAATATTTTATTGAAAAGACTTAAAATTCAGTTGTCTATTCTCTCTCTCCTATGAGTGACTATCACATGAACTAGTCTTCTGATTGTGACCACTTAACAACTACAAGAAATTTGCACTGATTTTAGAATATGGGCGAAGGGTTTTGTGTAACTCAGTGAAGCTATGAGCCATGCCCTGCAAGGCCACCCAAGACTGAAGGGTCATGGTGGAGAGCTCTGACAAATTGTGGTCCACTGGAGTGGGGAATGGCAAACCACTTCAGTATTTTTGCCAAGAGAACCCCATGAACACTATAAAAAAGCAAAAAGATATGACACAAAAAGATGATCCCTCCAGGTCAGAAGGTGTCCAATATGCTACTGGGGCATAGCAGAGGACAATTACTAATAGCTCCAGAAAGAATGAAGTGGCTCGGGGAAAGCAAGAATGACATTCAGTTGTGGATGTGTCTGGTGATGAAAGTAAAATCCAATGCTGTAAAGAACAGTATTGGAATGTTAGGTTCATGAATCAAAGAAAACTGGAAGTGGTCAAGCAGAAAATGACAAGAGTCAAACACTGACATTTTAGGAATCAGAAGCTCTACACAGTCAGCAAAAATAAGACTTGGATCTGACTGTGGCTCAGTACATTAGCCCCTTACTGCAAAATTCAGATTTAAACTAAAGAAAATGGGGAAAACCACTATGCCCATCAAGTACAACCTGAATCAAATTCCTTATGATTCTACAGTGGAAGTGATGAATAGATTCAAGGGATTAGATCTGGTAAACAGAGTACCTGAAGAACTATGGACAGAGGTTCATAACATTGTGTAGGAGGCACTGACCAAAACCATTCCAAAGAAAAAGAAACTCAGAAGGCAAAGTGGTTGTCTGAGGAAGCTTTAAAAATAGCAGAGAAAAGAAGAAAAACAAAAAGCAAGGGAGAAAGGGAAAGGTATATACCCAACTGAATGTAGAGTTCCAGAAGATAGCAAGGAGAGACAAGCACGCCTTCATCAATGAATAATACAGAGAAACTGAGGAAAACAACAGAAGGGGGAAGACTAGAGAGCTCTTCAAGAAAACTGGAGATATCAAAGGAGCATTTCATTCAAAGATGGGCACAATAAATGAGAGAAACGGTCAAGACCTCATAGAAGCAGAGAGATCAAGAAGAGATGAGAAGAATACAAAGGAGAACTGTACAAAAAAAGATCTTACTGACTTGGATAACCTTGATGCTATGGTCACTCTCCTAGAGCCAGACAGCCTGGAGTGGTCAGTCTAGTGGGCCTTAGGAAGCACTGCCAATAAAGCTGGTGGAGGTGATGGAATTCTAGCTGAGCTATTTAAAATCCTAAGAGATGACGCTGTTAAAGCGCTGCACTCATTATGTCAGCAAATTTGAAAAACCCAGTAGTGCCCACAGGACTGAAAAAGGTCAATCTTCATCCCAATTCCCAAGAAAGGCAGTACTAAAGAATATTCAAACTACTGGACAATTGCGCTCACTTCCCATGCTAGTAAGGTTATGCTCAAAATTCGTCAAGCGAGGTTTCAGCAGTACTTGAATCAAGAACTTCCAGAGGTACAAACTGGGTTTAGAAAAGGCAGAGGAACCAGAGATCAAATTGACAACATTTGCTGCCTCATAGAGAAAGCAAGGGAATTCCAGATAAACATCTACCTCTCTTTCACTGACTATGCTAAAGCCTTTGACTGTGTGGATCATAACTCCTGAGAAAACTGCATGTGGGTCAAGAAACAACAGCTAGAACCTTATATGGAAAAATTTACTGGTTCAAAATTCAGAAAAGAGTACGACAAGTCTATATATAGTCATTAAGTTAATTTAACTGTTATGCAGAACACCTCATGTGAAATGCCGGGCTGCATTAGTTACATGCTGGAATCAAGATTGCTAGGAGAAATATCAATAACCTCAGATATGCAGATGGAGAAGGCAATGGCACTCCACTCCAGTACTCTTGCCTGGAAAATCCCATGGATGGAGGAGCCTGGTGGGCTGCAGTCCATGGGGTCACAAAGAGTCAGACACGATTGAGCGACTTCACTTTCACTTTTCACTTTCATGCATTGGAGAAGGAAATGGCAACCCACTGCAGTGTCCTTGCCAGGAGAATCCCAGGCACAGCTCAACCTGGTGGGCTGCTGTCTATGGGGTAGCAGAGTCAGACACGACTGAAGCGACTTAGCAGTAGCAGTAGCAGATATGCAGATGATACCACTCTAATGGCAGAAAGCAAAGAGGAACTAAAGAGCCTCTTGATGAGGGTGAAAGAGGAGACTGAAAAACTGGCTTAAAATTCAACATTTAACAATCTAAGCTCATGGTACCTGGTCCCATCACTTCATGGCAAAGAGAAGGGGAAAAAGTGGAAGCAGTGACAGAGTTCCTCTTATTGGGCTCTAAAATCACTGCAGGATTGTGACTGCATCAATGAAATTAGGAGACAATTCCTTCTTGGAAGGAAAGCTATGAAAAATCTAGACAGTTTATTAAAAAGCAAAAACATCACTTTGCCGACAAAGGTCCATATAGTCAAGACTATAGTGTTTTCAGTATTCATGTATGGATGTGAGTTGGACCACAAAAAAGGCAGAACACTGAAGAATTTATGCTTTTGAGCTGTGGTGCTGGAGAAGAAGCTTGAGAGTCCCTTGGACAGCAAGGAGATCAAACCAGTCAATCCTAAAGGAAATCAACCCTGAATACTCATTGGATGGACATGCTGAAGCTGAAACTCCAGTCCTTGGCCACCTGATGCGAAGAGCTGATTCACTGGAAAGGACTCTGACGCTGGGAAAGACTGAGGCAGGAGAAGAGGGCAACAGAGGATGAGATGGTTGGATGACATCACTGATTCAATGCACATGAACTTGGACAAACTCCAGGAGACTGTGAGGGACAGCAAGGCCTGGTGTGCTGCAGTCCATGGGATCACAAAGAGTTGGACATCACTTGGTGACTGAACAATATTTGAAAATGGAGTGGAAAAATTCAAGAAGACTAAACAGTTTCTCATATTGTGGAGGACATAAAAATTTGACATTTTGGTTAAATTTTATGTGTGTATAGAGGAAGGTATAACATTGAATTGAGACATCATTAAAATTGTATTCTGGCTTACCTTTCAATTTAGTTGTATTTTGATAGGTAAATGACATATACTGCTTACACATAAGTCACAGAAAATAAATAGATGGTGGTAAATGTTTTATGAGAAAAATCAATATCAAATTCATTAAGTTTCTTTAAAAAAGAAACAGAAATTAACTTTTTGAGTACCTTATAGGTGCCTAGCACAGTTGATGTGAAGGGAAAGTTTCTACTGTGATTAAATTCCATAATAAACTAAACTTTTAAAAACTTTATGTTAATAAATATATTTGAGCAACCTTATAAGACCTGGAAATCAAAGCATCGTTATACATTTTGACCTATGAAATTTATTCTGATATTTAATTTGTGTGTGTGTTAGTTGCTCAGTCGTGTGCGACTCTTTGTGGGTCCATGTAGCCCACCAGGCTCCTCTGTCCATGGAATTCTCCAGGCAAGAATGCTGGAATGGGTTGCCATGCCCTTCTCCAGGGGATTTTCCAGACCTAGGGATTTAACCCAGGTCTCCTGCCTTGCAGGCAGATTCTTTATGGCTTGAGCTACTGGTGTATTTAACTTAGATAGGATCATATATATATATGTAGCTTCCTCTTTCTTTTCTCATTCCCCTTTCAATTCTCCTTTTCAACCCTTAATTTGCCTTTCCTTTTATATCCATGCATTTGAAACTCTATTGTAGGCTGTCAGAATTCAAGCAGGGCGAGTAGGGCATCCCTGCAGAGGGTTGACCAAATGAGAGGTTTTAGAGACTAAATATGGATGGGAGGAATACCCAGAACTAGGTGTCAAAGCCTAAACTGTGTGGGGAAATCATCCACTCAAGGGACAGTCTCATTTCAGAACCTGAAGATAGGGAAGAGAGGGTTCAATGAGAAGGCCTGGTGTGGATTATCAGAGCTTGAGGGAGATGAGGAGGTGTCCATGCACAGCAGCTGCCTGGCATAGCATGCCAGCAATTTAGCAGCTTGAAAAGAGCATCTACATGGAAGGATGAGCTGACAGGGACTGTCTTGAGTTCAACTAGGACAAAGCAGACATCAACTCAGGGGTAGGAGGTAGGCAGCCTGGCTTGAGGATCACATTTCAAGCAGAGTAAAGAGAATGTCCAGGCTGGCAGGTGGCAGGAGATGGAAGAGTGGGGAAGGAGCAGTAAAATTCGGGGCAGTATACGAGAACCTGTCTGAGGAGGCCTTACAAATAGCTGTGAAAAGAAGAGAAGTGAAAGACAAAGGAGAAAAGGAAAGATACAAGCATCTGAATGCAGAGTTCCAAAGAATAGCAAGGAGAGATAAGAAAGCCTTCCTCAGTGATCAATGCAAAGAAATAGAGGAAAACAACAGAATAGGAAAAACAAGAGATCTCTTCAAGAAAATTAGAGATTCCAAGGGAATATTTCATGCAAAGATGGGCTCGATAAAGGACAGAAGTGGTATGGACTTAACAGAAGCAGAAGATATTAAGAAGAGGTGGAAAGAATACACAGAAGAACTGTACAAAAAAGATCTTCACTAGCAAGATAGTCACGATAACGTGATCACTGACCTAGAGCCAGACATCTTGGAATGTGAAGTCAAGTGGGCCTTAGAAAGCATCACTACGAACAAAGCTAGTGGTGGTGATGGAATTCCAGTTGAGGTATTTCAAATCGTGAAAGATGATGCTGTGAAAGTGCTGCACTCAATATGCCAGCAGATTTGGAAAACTCAGCAGTGGCCACAGGACTGGAAGAGGTCAGTCTTCATTCCAATCCCAAAGAAAGGCAATGCCAAAGAATGCTCAAACTACCGCACAATTGCACTCATCTCACACACTAGTAAAGTCATGCTCAAAATTCTCCAAGCCAGGCTTCAGCAATATGTGAACCGTGAACTCCCAGATGTTCAAGCAGGTTTTAGAAAAGGCAGAGGCACCAGAGATCAAATGCCAACATCCACTGGATCATGGAGAAAGCAAGAGAGTTCCAGAAAAACATCTATTTCTGCTTCATTGACTATGCCAAAGCCTTTGACTGTGTCGATCACAATAAACTGTGGAAAATTCTGAAAGAGATGGTAATACCAGACCACCTGACCTGCCTCTTGAGAAACCTGTATGCAGGTCAGGAAGCAACAGTTAGAACTGGACGTGGAACAACAGACTGGTTCCAAATAGGAAAAGGAGTGCGGCAAGGCTGTATATTGTCACCTTGCTTATTTAACTTATATGCAGAGTACATCATGAGGAATGCTGGGCTGGAGGAAATACAAGCTGGAATCAAGATTGCCATGAGAAATATCAATAACCTCAGATATGCAGATGACACCACCCTTATGGCAGAAAGTGAAGAGGAACTCAAAAGCCTCTTGATGAAAGTGAAAGAGGAGAGTGAAAAGGTTGGCTTGAAGCTCAACATTCAGAAAACAAAGACCATGGCATCTGGTCCTATCACTTCATGGAAAATAGATGGGGAAACAGTGGAAACAGTGTCAGACTTTATTTTGGGGGGCTCCAAAATCACTGCAGATGCTGATTGCAGCCATGAAATTAAAAGATGTTTACTCCTTGGAAGGACAGTTATGACCAACCTAGATAGCATATTAAAAAGCAGAGACATTACTTTGCCAACCAAGGTCTGTCTAGTCAAGGCTATGGTCTTTCCCGTGGTCATGTATGGATGTGAGAGTTGGACTGTGAAGAAAGCTGAGTGACGAAGAATTGATGCTTTTGAACTGTGGTGTTGGAGAAGACTCTTGAGAGTCCCTTGTACCGCAAGGAGACCCAACCAGTCCATTCTAAGGGAGATCAATCCTGGGTGTTCATTGGAAGGATTGACGCTAAAGCTGAAACTGCAATACTTTGGCCACCTCATGCGATGAGTTGACTCACTGGAAAAGACTCTGATGCTGCGAAAGGTTGGGGGTGGGAGGAGAAGGGGACGACCTAGAATGAGATGGCTGGATGGCATCACCGACTCTGTGGACATGAGTTTGAGTGAACTCCTGGATTTGATGATGCACAGGGAGGCCTGGCGTGCTGTGATTCATGGGGTCGCAGAGAGTCGGACACGACTGAGCGACTGAACTGAACTGAACTGATACGAGAACCTGAGTGTGACTAGGAGGGAGTCTGCAAAGAGGAAGAAGCATTGTGACAAAAAGCAGGAGATAATCAAAGAATGATGGCCACATATCAAGAGGACACAGAAACCCTACTGTAGGGGTTCACACTGGTCAAATCTGGGACAATAATAGCACTGAAATAAATGATGGTAAAGAATTAGAAACCATAGGTCAGTATTTATAAAAATAAGTAAGTAAATTGCCAGTTTGATTAATACATGAATTTTATGCTGCTACATCACAAATTACTCCAGGCTTTGTGGCTTTAAACAACACACATTTGTTCTTACACAGTTTCAGCAGGTCACAGGTCTGGGCACTGCTTAGCTAGCTTCTCATTCAGGGCCTTGCCAGGCTGCGATCCAATTGTCAGCCAGAGCTGTGGTCTCATCAGAGGCTCAACTAGAAAAAGATCTGCTTCCAAACCTCCTCAGATTGTTCACAGAATTAAGTTCCTTGCAGTTGGAGGCCTGAGGGTTTTGATTTTTTTTTTGCTGAAAATCACCCTTGGCTCATAGAGGCCACCTCCAGTCCCTTACAATGTGAGCTTTTTCACACTGCCCCTAATTTCATGGCAGCTGGCTTCTTGAAAACCAGTAACAGAGGCTCTAGACTACTGGAAAGACAAAGTCTTATACAAAGTAAAGTAACAATTATGTGAGTGACATTCTATCACCTTTGCCATATTGAGAAAGAGGCAAGTCATAGGACCAGCCCTAGTCAAGGTGAGAGATTATACAGGGTATGAATTCAAGAATAAACGGATACTGGGGTCTCATTGGGATTTTCTCACCACCACCTCTTGACCCTCTGCCTTCCTATGCTTCACTCCCTTCCCTATGCAGATGGATACTTTCATATGTCATTAGTGGAATTCAGTTCAGTTCCGTTCAGTTCAGTCGCTCAGTCGTGTCTGACTCTGCGATCCCATGAATCACAGCACGCCAGGCCTCCCTGTCCATCACCAACTCCCGGAGTTCACTCAAACTCATGTCCACAGAGTCGGTGATGCCATCCAGCCATCTCATTCTCTGTCGTCCCCTTCTTCTCCCGCCCCCAATCCTTCCCAGCATCAGAGACTTTTCCAGTGAGTCAACTCGTCGCATGAGGTGGCCAAAGTATTGGAGTTTCAGCTTTAGCATCAGTCCTTCCAATGAACACCCAGGATTGATCTCCTTATAACTCATTAAAAATTTTCTGGAGTGAAATTTGGCTGAGGCCCATTTTGTATTATTTCTCTTCAGGGAAACATATTAGAGCAACAATTAGAGGTAAGTGCAAAATTTAGCTACAGTGGATGTCCTTTGTTTTAGGTAATAGCAAAAAATGGGAATACTAAACTTTTACACAGGTTGGAAGAAATGCCTACTCATTGCATGGAATGCCACGAAGCTTCTGAAAAGAGGCATTTATATTTTCAAAGCCAAATGTGCAAAATACATTAAGTGAAAAAAGTAGGTTGCTGTATAATATTTATAATATAATCTGATTTTTATAAAATCTATATTATATCCATATGCATAGACAGCAAATTGAGAAATAAATATTCCAGTTTTAAAAATAATTTATTTTTTTTTCTGCTTTGTTCCTTATATATAGTTTCTTGTGTTTAAATATATATATATACAGTTTAATTTTGAGTGTTTAAAAATTTAAGAATACTATAGATACAAACTGATTCATTAATTCAGCCTCTATAATATAAAAATGATAAATTCACTGAAGGACAACAAATTATAGTTAATGAAAATTATGATATGTAAGTAATAAAAAATAATGGTAACATATTGACATGAATAAAATTTTTAATCAATTACAGTGCACTTTATCTCAGTGTAAATGATCAGGAAAAAGGGATATTCCCCAAACATTTATCCAATTTGAGATAGCATGGTTTTGTTTTTAATGGGAGTGACATTCTATCACACACACAAAAAATAATTCATGAAATATTTCCATATCACATTTTCCTGTAGATTTTAGCATAAATCTCTTATTTTCTCTACCTGGCATGGTCAATTACTCTTTTTCCTCTCACCTAATTACATCTTTCCACCTCTTTTTTTTTTTTTTCTGTTTTCAATTTACCTAAATTATCTTAATGGGGCAAGGAATCCAGAGCCTAAAACTTTAATGAAGTAAAACAACTTTCCCTTTAAAACTTCTATATCTGAAAACCTCTTCTAAATTATTAACAAATTTTCTTTTTTCTTTTCCCATATAACCAAGACTCCTCTCCCTTTTTATTTCTGTATATTTTTAGCCTTTATTCTCTTCCTGCCAAGCCATTTCTGCTTAGTATTCCTCTGCAATCTTCACTTTTCCTGTTGGAGTGCTTGCATCAGGTTGCCCATTATCCTCAGTTGACTCGGATTTAAACTTAGCCCTAATGCAGTCCTTTTGGGGATCAGGAACCGATATCAATGTGAAACTGAGGAAGACAGTAATTATGCAGGTAATGGGAAAAATGTTTGCCCAAATTATATTGTAATTGTTAATACGTAATATGTCATAGCTTGGCTCTGGGTTGAGAGACAGGGACTCTTAAACCAGCTTTATTTAAGCTATCTCTTTAAGGTTTCATTTGCCCCAGATGGTATAACATTTAATTGTAGTTTTACTTAGAGTTCAGAAGAAAGACAAAAAAAAAAATGGATCAATGAATGACACAGCTAAAGATAAAAGTGTCCCTTCTTCAAATATTGCCTGAATGACCAAGGAATTCAAGGAGATATTTCAGGGGAATGATATTCAGGACGAAAAGCCAGAAAAAAAAAATAGCATCACTTATTTCTGAGGATATAGCAAGAATCCCAATTTAAATACACCATTAGTGACAGACCTATTGCTGATCTTGAACTGTGGTGCTAGAGACGATTCTTGAGAGTTCCTTGGACTGCAAGGTGATCAAACCAGTCAATCCTAAAGTAAACAAATCCTGAATATTCACTGGAAGGAGTGATGATGAAGCTGAAGCCCCAGTACTTTGGTCACCTGATGCAAAGAGCCAACTCGATGGAAAAGACCCTGATGTTGGGAAAGATTGAGGGTGGGAGGAGGAGGGGACAACAGAGGATGAGATGGTTGGACGGCATTATCGACTCAATGGACATGAGTCTGAAAAAAATCTGCGAGATGGTGAAGGACAGGGAAGGCTGGCATGCTCCTGTTCACAGGGTTGGAAAGAGTTGGACATGACTGAGCGACTGAACAAATGGCTAATTTAGTTGGTTTTTACTGGATCCTGTTGTTCCTGGATTTATTTCCTTATCTGGTTACCCAGATTCTGGTGAGCAGGCACTTAATGACTTTCAATAATGTTGATATTAAAGCTTTTTATTTTCTCTTGAGAAAAATACCATTTCAAACAGACCTTCGAGCATCATTTCATTAATTCTATCTCAATTTGATCCTCGGTTAAAGTTTTATATTTATGTGTGTGTGTGTGTGTGTGTTTCTCCTCCAAAAGCAACAAGATCACATATTCAATAGGCCCATGAGTATACTACTTGGATTTGAATTCTGGTTTATAAGTTTACAAACTATGACCCTGGACAAGTTACTTAATTTCTCTGTGCTTTGGTTTTTTCTCTATAAACTATATATAATAGTAGTATCTATTTCAAAAAATGAATTAATATATGTGAAGTAAATAATACATATGGGGCAAGCAATAAACATTCCAATGAATGTTAGTTATTTTATCTAATATTTATATTAAATGTATACCTATTAATGTATAAAACACAGTAAGTTTTACTTAATATTAAATTTAGATATTAGAGCTAGCTCTAATTTTTATGACCTAACCTTTCCAAATTACTTCTTTGTAATGTAATAGCATAAATGGTGAGGAATTAGGAGGAAGCAATACATTCTGATATTTTCCTTGATGACTTTTCGGATATTAAAGTTAAAAAAACAAAAAAGTGCTTTGGGAAAATAAACTACAAATAATAATCATAGAGACCATTCAGGAAATGTTAAAAAAAACAAAACAAAATCCCAAGAGGGTGACCTTAATTTACCTTGCAAACAGAATGCTAATTAGATAATAACATACTGATTACCTTTTCCATTAACTGAGTATTTTTAAAGTTGACCCCCAATAAGCTATTATCCTGACCCCATTGATCTTATACCCTCTTATTTCTCACTATCATTCCTCATCAGCATTTAGACAAGATAACCACAAACATACATAAAGTTCTAATTATGCCCCTAGTTCTTTACAGTTTCTGAGCCATTAACATGAGAGACCGTCCTTAAGTTTGTGCAACTTGAACTCACACAACTCCCTCACTTCTCAATCAATCCTTGCTTCTTAGACTTTGGCCTTTATGATCATTAGGACTCAGTCTCTCCCTTAGTGTCTACAGTAGGCCCAGACCCACTGGGTTTTATATTCTTGGCCTGGCTTCAAGATTCAGAGTTTTTCTCACTGCTGGCCTGCTGCTGGCTGATCAAGGGCTCCCTAGTGGACATGGATCTAGATGCCTGTTTAACTTCTGTCCTCAGCATTTCAAAATTATTAGTCAGGATCTGGACTGGAGCCAGGAGAATATGAATATTTTTAGATGCACAGTTACTCCCATACTTTCCTTGCCCCTGCATCTGGAAGACAGATAATGACTCCTCCAGAGTCTTGCTTATCCATACCCCATATTAATTTTAGTTATGATCCTAAGCTAATAGCTTACTCCTGGCTATTAAGTTTAGGATGTGGACGTTTCTGGCATGCTGTGACCACAAAGTGGCTTTGGACACAAGGAGAGACTAGTGGAATTGAAGACTTGGGCCATGGAGTGCTTAAAGCACATCCTGAGCGCTCCCTCCTATCAGTTGATTCTGCCATTTTCATTCCAACAGGATGGGTTCATGACAGTCTGAATTAACCGTAAGATAAGTATAGCTCCAAGCCACCTTGTTGTCAGTGTGATCTTCCATACCTGAAACCCACTCAGTCCCCTCCAGCTGCATGACTATAAATACAAGGTCCTTCTTTCAGAGGAGCCCAACTGTTAAACTCATCTGCAGGTATGCGGTGCTGATGGAAGCCCAGTCTCCAGGCAGCCTTTCTCTCTTTAACTTCTCTGGTCTCAAGTCTTTTCTCTCTGGGGAAAGATAATCCTGATCTCACTAACTCCTAATTTCTAGGGATATTGAAAAACAAGCTGAACCTGTAAATAGAATAAGGGTAGCCAATGATAGCTCTTCAGCCAAATTTGGATGGTGAGGCTCTTGACTTCTAATCCTGCTTCTGCATTCTCCACCACTCCACAGTATTTGTCTTTTTCCTACTTTTACTTCTTGGTCATTCCTTTGATCGCTTGACTGCTCACTTTCTCTCACCTGTCTTAACTTTTTTTATTATCACCAAATTCTACCCTTACTGTTTTCCTTCTTGATATCCATATTTCCCTTTCTTTAGAACACTTGCCCAGAAGACTACTCCTATTTTGTATATCACTTTGCTGACCTAAAAAGTCAATTATTTCTCAAGAAAAAATAGGCTATTCACAATCAATAAAGAATTACAATTCAGGATGTAAAACCATGGCAAACAAGCAAAACACAAGGCCCACCAGACGGGGGAAAATAAATCTTCTATAGAGGAAAAGTAGGGAGGGCTATATTAAACAGAACACAGGGCTTTCAATTGGCTATGTCCTTGCTGGAAAAGTAGAGTTTTCCTTCCTGTTGGGTTCTGCTAGCATCACAGGGTGTGAGAGTTCCCCCTTTTGTTCACTTGACACTCAGTTCAGTTCAGTTCAGTTGCTCAGTCATGTCCGACTCTTTGGGACCCCATGAATCACAGCATGCCAGGCCTCCCTGTCCATCACCAACTCCTGGAGTTCATTCAAACTCATGTCCATCGAGTCAGTGATGCCATCCAGTCATCTCATTCTCTGTCGTCCCCTTCTCCTCCTGCCCCCAATCCCTCCCAGCTTCAGAGTCTTTTCCAGTGAGTCAACTCTTTGCATGCGGTGGCCAAAGTACTGGCGTTTCAGCTTTAGCATCAGTCCTTCAAATGAACATCCAGGACTGATCTCCTTTAGAATGGACTGGTTGGATCTCCTTGCAGTCCAAGGGACTCTCAAGAGTTTTCTCCAACACCACAGTTCAAAAGCTAATTGAGGCTAATTTTTCACAGTTTCATACATGAAAGTTTTTCCTCTCCTTTTGACTTACACTTCAATAATATTCTATAAACTCAAAAAGTAAAGGCTAATTTGTATTTTCTTAGTGCTAAATGTTTATCTTAACAAAATGTTTTCCACATTATAGAAAAACTTGTCACATGATTATTGTATATCTTAGGTACACATTTCAAGTCAATGAAGTAAGTCTCTATATATTCCCCATATTTCCAGAAGAATCAAAAATTTAAACAAAGCAAGAAATGAGAAACTGTGGACCAGATGGCTTCACTAGGGAATTCTACCAAACATACAAAGAAAAACTTAAAAGAATTCATCTCAAACTCTTCCAAAAGACTGGAGGAAGGAATACTCCCAAAGACATTCTGTGAAGCAACCATCACCCTAATACCAAAACCAGACCAAGACACTACCGAAAAACACCATAGGCCAATATTTTTAATGAACACAGATGCAAAAATTCATAATAAGATATTAGCAAAACTAATCCAACAATGGGCAAAAAAGGTCATACAATACAACCAAGTTGGATTCATCCCTGGATCACAAAGATGGTCCAACATAAAGAAATCAACAAATATGATACACTACATCAACAAAAAAGAACAAGAACCATAAGATCATCTCAATAAATGCATGACACGTATTTAATAAAATCAACATCTACTTATGATAAAAAAAAAAAACTTTATACAAGTTTGTATGCTGCTGCTGCTAAGCCACTTCAGTCGTGTCCGACTCTGTGTGACCCCATAGACGGAAGCCCACCAGGCTTCCCTGTCCCTGGGATTCTCCAGGCAAGAACACTGGAGTGGGTTGCCATTTCCTTCTCCAATGTGTGAAAGTGAAAAATGAAAGTGAAGTCGCTCAGTCATGTCCGACTCACAGCAATCCCATGGACTGCAGCCTACCAGGCTCCTCCATCCATGGGATTTTCTAGGTAAGAGTACTGGAGTGGCTTGCCATTGCCTTCTCTGACAAGTCTGTATGGAGGGAACATATCTCAACATAATGAAAGCTATGTATGACAAACCCACAGCCAATATAATACTCAATGGTGAAAAACTGATAGTCTTCCCACTAAAATCTGGAATGAGACTAAGATGCCCACTCACCACTTCTATGCAAGTAGTATTGGAAGTCCTAGACATGGAAATCAGACAAAAAAAAGAAACAAAATGTATTCAAATTGGTAGAGAAGAGGTAAAATTGTCATTATACACAGATGACATGATACTGTATATAGAAAAGCCTAAAGACTCCACACAAAACTACTAAAACTGATTTACAAATTCAGCAAGGTAGCAGGACACAAAATTAACATACAGAAATCAGTTGCACTTCTTTACACTAACAATGAAATATCAGAAATGGAATGTAAACAATCTTTTTAAAATCACATCAAAAAACTTAGTAATAAACCTCACCAAGGAGGTGAAAGATACATACTGAGAACTATAAAACATTAACAAGGAGAATCAAAGATGATTCAAAGAATGGAAATAAATCCACATTCTTGGGTTGAAAGAAATAAAATGGTCATATAACCCAAAGCAATCTCCAGATTTTATGTGATCCCTATCAAATTACTCATGACATTTTCCACAGAACTTGAACAAATAATCCTAAAATTTATATGGAAAAATACAAGACCCAGAAATACCAAAGCAATCCCAAGGTGGAAAAAAAAAAAAACAGGAGGCATAACCCTCCCAGACCTCAGACAATACTATAAGTCTATAGCAATTAAAACAACATGGTTCTGGCACCAAAGACAGACAAATGGATCAATGGAATGGAATAGAGTCCAAAAATAAACCCCACACCTATGGTCAGTTAATCTTTGACAAAGAAGGCAAGAATATACAATAGGGTAAAGACAGCCTCTTCAAAAGTGGTATTGGAAAAGATGGACAGCCACATGTAAATCAGTGAAGTCAGAACAGACCCTCACAGTATAGATAAAAACAAATTCAAAATAGCTTAAATAATATAAGACAAGACACCAAAAATCTTGAAAAGAACATAGACAAAATATTCTCTGACATAAATTATATTAATGTCTTATTAGGTAGTCTCTTAAGGCAATATAAATAAAAGCAAAAATAAACAAATGGGACCTAATCAAATTTATAGGCTCTTGAACAGCAAAGGAAACCATAAACAAAATGAAAAGACAACCTATGGACTGGGAGGAAATATTTGCAAATGATTCAGGCAACAAGGGTTTAATTTCCAAACTATACAAATGGCTCATACAACTCAATAACAAAAAATTCACATACCCCAATCAAAAAATAGGCAGAAGACTTAAACAGACATTTCTCCAACAAAGACATACAGACGGCCGATAGACACATGAAAAGATGTGCAACATCATAAAATTATCACAGAAATGCAAATCAAAACTACAATGAGGTACCACCTCACATGGATCAGAATGGCCATCACCAAAAATTCTACAAACAATAAATGCTAGGGAGGTGTGGAGAAAAGGGAACCCTACTACATAGCTGGTGGTAATATAAATTGGTGCAGCCACAGTGGAAAATATCAAGGATATTTTCCTCAAAAAACTAAAAATAGAGTTGCAATATGATCCAGGAATCCCACTCCTAGGCATACCCTCAGACAAAACTATAACTTGAAAAGATATATGCAGCACCATTAACATCAGCCAAGACAAAACAATAACCTATATGTTCATTGACAGATGAACAGATAAAGAAGATGTGGTACATATTCACAATGGAATACTACTCAGCCATAAAAAAGGATAAAATAATGCCATTTGCAGCAACATGGATGGACCTGGAGATTATCATACTAAGCAAAGTAAGTGAGAAAGAAACACAAATACCATATGATATCACTTATATGTAGAATCTAAAATATGACGCAAATGAACTTATCTACAAAACAGAAACAGACTCACAGACATAAAGAACAGATTTGCAGTTTTCCAGGGGAGGGAGGAAATTGGGAGTTTTGGGTTAGCAGGGGCAAACTATTACATATAGGATGAACAAACAAGAAGGTTTTATTGTACAGCACAGGAATATATGTAATTACTGAATCACTGCTGTATAGCAGAAATGAACACATTACAAATAAATTACATTTGAATAAAATTTGTAAAAAATTTTTTAAACAAATTAAAGCAAAGCAGTCATTGCCCATAAATACACAGAATTATCTTTAAATATTATATTTATACTAGCAGAATATTTGCATGAGGTGCAAAAAATAACCAATCCAAGTATAATCCTGGCTGAAGTGAAATAAAATATTTATTCTTACAATCTGTCATGACAGAAATGGACTCTTTTGCAAACTACATATAAATTATTATTCAAGTATAAATGAAAATTGGATATGAAATTATTGACTTACATAAACAAATAATAAAAGCTGATTCTATTTATTGTTATTAGAGGAAGAAATATGAGCTGACAAAGAAAATAAAATTCTCTTTTAAATCCATATTGTTAATTACACACCATATATAAGATATAATTCATCATAAAAAAGTAATCCAAAATGCTACTAGTATAAGATGGTGGAGTTTAAGAACATGGGCTCATCTTCTCCTGTGAGAACACCAAAATCACAACTAGATGCTGAACAAACCATTGACAGGAGAATGTTCAGTTCAGTTCAGTTCAGTCACTCAGTCGTGTCCGACTCTCTGTGACCCCATGAATCACAGCACGCCAGGCCTCCCTGTCCATCACCAACTCCCAGACTTCACTCAAACTCATGTCCACAGAGTTGGTGATGCCATCCAGCCATCTCATTCTCTGTTTTCCCCTTCTCCTCCCGATCCCACCAAAAAAAGATCCCCCGTGTCCAAAAGCAAAGGCGAAGCCGCAACAAGATGGTAGGAGGGGTGCAATCACATTTAAAACAAAATCTCAGACCCGCCAGATATGCTCAGAGGGGACCGAAAGCAAGGAGCAGTGACCCTCACACGAGACTGAGCCAGACCTACCTTTGAGTGTTTGGGTGTCTCCTGCAGAGGCACGACCCAGCAGTGACCTGATGCAGGGAGGGGCTCTGGCTGCAGCAGACCTGAGAGGAGCAGCATATGGTATAAGTTCTCTTGGAGGAGGTTGCAATTAGCACCACTATAGAGCCACTGAGCAGGCAACTGATAAACTGGAGAAAAATTACACCTAATAAGTTCTGGCACTGCAGCAAAAGTTTGAGGGCTCACAACAGATTTCCCAACCTGGGGAATCTGGCAAAAGGACTCAGAATCCCCCCACCCAGGGAAACAGACTCTAAGAGGGCACAAACAAAACCCTGTGTACACTAGGGCCCAGGAGAAAGGAGCAGGGACCCCAAAAGAGACTGACCCAGACTTGCCTGCCTGTGAGTTCCTGGGAGTCTCTGGCAGAGGTGTGGGTCAACAGTGGCCTGCCACAGGGTCAAGGGCACTGACTACAACAGTCCTGGGACTGTGGGATGCTGGTATAAGCCCTTTTGAAGGAGGTCGCCATTACTTCCATTACCCCTACCATTGTTTGGTCTCAGGCCAAACTACAGGGAAGGAACACAACTCCACTTGTCAGCAGAAAACAGGATTAAAGGTTTATTGAGCATGGCCTTGCCCATGACAGCAAGACCCAGTTTAACCCACAGTCCCTCCCATTAGGAAGCTTCACAAGCCTCTTATCCTCATTCAGACAGAATGAAAACCACAGAAAACTAACCAAATTGATCACATGGATCACAGTCTTGTCTAACCCAGTGAATTAATTATGAGCCATACTAGGTAGGGCCACCCAAGTGAAAATCGTTCAGTTGTGTCCGATTCTTTGCTACTCCATGGACTGTTGGCAACCAGGTTCCTCAGCAGACAGTCCATGGAGTTTTTCAGGCAAGAGTACTGGAGTGGGTTGCCATTTCCTTCTCCAGGGGATCTTCCTGACCCAGGGATGGAACCTGGGTCTCCTGCATTGCAGGCAGACGCTTTACCATCTGAGCCACAGGGAAGCCCCAGGGCCACCCAAGATGGACATGTAATGATGGAGAGTTCTGACAAAATGTGGTCCAATGGAGAGGCAACGGCAAACCATTTTAGCATTCTTGCCTTGAGAACCCCATGAACCGTGTGAAAAGACAAAAAATATATGACACTGAAGGATGAACTCCCCAGGTCGGTAGGTGCCCAATATGTTACTAGAGAAGAGCAGAGAAATAGCTCCAGAAGGAATGAAGATGTTGAGTCAAAGAGGAAACCATACCCAGCTGTGGATGTATCTGGTGGTGAAAGTAAAGTCCATTTTGTAAAGAATAATACTTCATAGGAACCTGGAATGTTAGGTCCATGATTCAAGCTAAATTGGAAGTATTCAAACAAGAGATGGCAAGAGTGAACATCAACATTTTAGGAATCAATGAACTAAAATGGACTGAACTGGGCAAATTTAACTCAGATGACCATTATATCTACTACTGTGGGCAAGAGTTCCTTAAAAGAAATGTAGTAGTCCTCATGGTGAACAAAAGAGTCTGAAATTCAGTACTTGGGTGCAATCTCAAAAACAACAGAATGACCTGTTTGTTTCCAAGGCAAACCGTCCAATATGATGGTAATCCAAGTCTATACCCCAAACACTAAAGAAGCTGAAGTTGAATGGTTCTATAAACACATACAAGACTTCCTAGAACTAAAACCCCAAAAAAGATGTCCTTTTCATATAGGAGATTGGAATGTAAAAGCAGGAAGTCAAAAGATACCTGGAGTAACAGGACAGTTTAGCCTTGGAGTACAAAACGAAGCAAAGCAAAAGACAACAGAGTTTTGCCAAGAGAACTCATAGGTCATAGCAAACGCCCTCTTCCATCAACACAAGAGACTAATCTACATATGGACATCACCAAATGGTCAGTACTGAAATTAGATTGATTATATTCTTGCAGCCAAAGATGGAGAAGCTCTATACAGACAGCACAAACAAGACCAGGAGCTGTGTGTGGCTCAGATCATGAACACCTCATTGCAAAATTCAGACTTAAATTGAAGAAAATAGGGAAAACCACTAGACCAGTCAGGTATGACCTACATCAAATCCCTTATGATTATACAGTGGAAGTAGCAAATAGATTCAAGGGAATAGGTCTGATAGACAGAGTGCCTGAAGAACTATGGATGGAGGTTTGTGACACTGTATGGGAGGCAGGGATCAAAACCGGCACCAAAAAAAAGAAATGGAAAAAGGCAAAATGTTTGGCTGAGGCGCTAGTGGAGGTGATGGAATTCCAGCTGAGCTGTTTCACATCCTAAAAGATGATGTTGTGAAAATGTGACACTCAATATGCCAGCGAAATTGGAAAACTCAGCAGTGATCACAGGACTGGAAACGATCAGTTTTCATTCCAATCCCAAAGAAAAGCAATGCCAAAGAATGTTCAAACTACCACACAATCGCACTCATTTCACACACTAGCAAAGCAATGCTCAAAATTCTCCAAGGAAAATAATAAAATACTTAGGAATATATCTACCTAAAGAAGCAAAAGATCTATATATAGAAAAATATAAAACACTGATGAAAGAAATCAAAGAGGACACAAATAGATGGAGAAATATACCATATTCATGGATCGGAAGAATCAATATAGTGAAAATGAGTATACTACCTAAAGCAATCTATACATTCAATGCAATTCCTATCAAGCTACCAATGGTATTTTTCACAGAACTAGAACAAATAATTTCACAATTTGTATGGAAATACAAAAAACCTCAAATAGCCAAAGCAATCTTGAGAAAGAAGAATGGAACTGGAAGAATCAACCTGCCTGATTTCAGGCTATACTACAAAGCTACAGTCATCAAGACAGTATGGTACTGCCATAAAGACAGAAATATAGATCAATGGAACAAAATAGAAAACCCAGAGATAAATCCATGCACCTATGGACACCTTATCTTTGACAAAGGAGGCAAAAATATACAATGGAGAAAAGACAATCTCTTTAACAAGTGGTGCTGGGAAAACTGGTCAACCACTTGTAAAAGAAAGAAACTAGACCACTTTCTAACACCATACACACAAAAAAAACCCTCAAGATGGAATAAAGATCTAGCTGTAAGACCAGAAATTATAAAACTCCTAGAGGAGAACATAGGCAAAACACACTCTGACATATATCACAGCATGATCCTCTATGACCCACCTAACAGAGTAATGGGAATAAAAGAAAAATAAACAAATGGAACCTATTTAAACTTAAAAGCTTTTGACAATGAAGGGAATTATAAGAAAGGTGAAAAGACAGCCTTCAGAATGGGAGAAAATAATAGCAAATGAAGCAACAGACAAAGAATTAACCTCAAAAATACAGACTCAACTCCTGCAGCTCAATTCCAGAAAAATAAATGACCCAGTCAAAAAATGGGCCAAAGAACTAAACAGACATTTCTCCAAAGAAGACATATAGATGGCTAACAAACATATGAAAAGATGCTCAACATCACCCATTATCAGAGAAATGCAAATCAAAACCACAATGAAGTACCATCTCATGCCAGCCAGAATGGCTGCTATCCAAAAATCTACAAATAATAAATGCTGGAGAGGGTATGGAGAGAACAGAACCCTCTTACACTGTTGGTGGGAATGCAAACTAGTATAGCCACTATGGAGAACAGTGTGGAGATACCTTAAAAAACCGGAAATAGAACTGCCATACGATCCAGTAATCCCACTGCTGGGCATACACACTGAGGAAACCAAAATTGAAAGAGACACATCATGTACCCCAATGTTCATCGCAGTACTGTTTATAATAACCAGGACATGGAAGCAATCTAGATGTCCATTAGCAGACGAATGGATAAGAAAGCTGTGGTACATATACATAACGGAATATTACTAAGCCATTAAAAAGAACACATTTGAATCAGTTCTAATGAGGTGAATGAAACTTGAGCCTGTTATACAGAGTGAAGTAAGTCAGAAAGAAAAACACCAATACAGTATGCTGCTGCTGCTGCTTAGTCGCTTCAGTTGTGTCCAACTCTGTGTGACCACATAGACGGCAGCCTGTGAGGCTCACCCTTCCCTGGGATTCTCCAGGCAAGAACACTGGAGTGGATTGCCATTTCCTTCTCCAATGCATGAAAGTGAAAAGTGAAAGTGAAGCCACTCAGTCGTGTCCGACTCTTGGTGACCCCATGGACTGCAGCCTACCAGGCATGGGTTCATGCATGTTAGGATTGCACGTTAAGTTTTTATAACACAGAAGTCAGCAAACAAAATGTTTGACTAAAGTCATCTATGCCTGAGTCTCAAATAAAAACCCCAAATCTAATATGCTGAAATTAGTAAAGGTATATATAAAGAAAATTTGACCCTAATATACATATTTGAAAAATTCTTATATTATTTCACATACTTTCATTGAGAAGTTGGGAGAGGAGGCACATACATAGTCATTTGATTCTCATATTATTTTTACTAAATTGGAATTTTAGTTTTAACTCTTCAACGCTCTTACTTCAACTTTTACTTCAGTTTTTTCCCATACCAAGTGTTGGTAGCAGCCCTTTCTATTAAAATATCATTTTATCAAAAACTGGATGACTAATATTCTAGAAGCATACCTAGGTCATTTAATTAAGGAATTAAGAAAAAGAGAAAGTTGTATGTCTGAAGAGCACTCAGTAACATTTAGTTCATACCATAATATTGTAGATTATTTTAAAAATGTAAAGAATTTGAGACAGATGCCTTGGTCCAAAGTTGGCCACTGTCTGGTTGGCAGTGTAACTTAGTTGCATTGAATATAGACCCACTGCTACCCTCTAAAAGTAAATCAGAATATCTGACAACTGCTTAGACTAGCATGTTGACAAAACAGAAACATTTGTAGTCAAAGCTACGGTTTTTCCTGTAGGCATGTATGGATGTGAGAGTTGGACCATAAAGAATTCTGAGAGCCAAAGAAATGATGCTTTCAAATTGTGGTGCTGGAGGAGACTCTTGAGAGTCCCTTGGACAGCAAGGAGATCAAACCATTCAATCCTAAAGGAGACCAGTTCTGAATATTCATTGGAAGGACTGATGCTGAAGCTGAAGCTCTAGTACTTTGGCCACATGATACAAAGAACTGACTCACTGGAAAAGACCCTGATGCTAGGAAAGACTGAAGGCAGGAGGAGAAGGGGATGACAGAGGATGAGATGGTTGGATGGCATCCCTGACTCGATGGACATGAGTTGGAGTAAAATCCAGGAGTTGGAGGGATGTGGGAGGGAGGTTCAGGATGGGGAACACATGTACACCCATAGCTGATTCATGTCAATGTATGGCAAAAACCACTACAATATTGTAAAGTAATTAGCCTCCCATTAAAATAAATAAATTAAAAAAATATTCTCCAAGCAAGGTTCCAATGGTTCGTGAACAGAGAACTTCCAGATATTAAAGTTGCATTTAGAAAAGGCAGAGGAAGCAGAGATCAAATTGCCAACATCCATTGGATCATAGAAAAGGCATGAAAATTTCAGAAAAACATCTGCTTCATTGACTTCCCAGGTGGCGCTAGTGGTAAAGAACCTGCCTGCCAATGCAGGAGACCCAAGAGGTACCAGTTCCATCCCCAGGTTGGGAGGATCTCCTGGAGGAGGGCATGGCAACCCACTCCAGTATTCTTGCCTAGAGAATCCCATGGACAGAAGAGCCTGGTGGGCTACAGTCTATATAGGGTTGCAAAGAGTTAGACACAACTGAAGCGACATAACACACAAAGCCTTTGATTGTGTGGATCACAACAAACAGTGGGAAATTCTTAAAGAGATAGGAATACTAGACCACTTTACCTGTCTCCTGCAAAACCTGTATGTAAGGTCAAGAAAAAACAGTTACAACCAGACATGGGACAACAAACTGGTTCCAAAGTGGGAAAGGAGTACGTCAAGGCTGTATACTGTCACCCTACTTATTTAAATTCTATGCAAAGTGCATCATGCAAAATGCTGGGCTGGATGAAGCACAAGCTGGAATCAAGATTGCTGGTAGAAATATCAATAACCTCAGATATGCAGATAAAACCACCCTTATGCAGAAAGTGAAGAGGAATTAAAAAGCCTCTTGATGAATGTGAAAGAGGATAGTGAAAAAGTTGGCTTAAACCTCAACATTCAAAAAGCAAAGATCATGGCATCCAGTCCCATCATTTCATGTCAAATAGAGGAGGAAACAATGGAAACAGTGAGAGACTTTATTTTCTTGGGCTCCAAAATCACTGCATGTGGTGACTGCAGCCATGAAATTAAAAGATGCTTACTCTTTTGGAAGTGAAAGTTTGGAAGCAAAGCTATAACAAACCTAGACAGCA
Source organism: Moschus berezovskii (assembly GCF_049115385.1). Taxonomy (NCBI): domain Eukaryota; kingdom Metazoa; phylum Chordata; class Mammalia; order Artiodactyla; family Moschidae; genus Moschus; species Moschus berezovskii. The sequence goes on from NC_142464.1 coordinate 25,163,579, forward strand.
CATTAAAAGGCACAGACATTACTTTGCCAACAAAAGTCCATCTAGTAAAAGCTATGGTTTTTCTGGTGAGAGTCGGACCATAAAGAAAGCTGAATGTCAAAGAACTGATGATTTTGAACTGTGGTGTTGGTAAAGAGTCTTGTGAGTCCCTTGGACTGCAAGAAGATCAAACCAGTCAATCCTAAAGGAAATAAGTCCTGCATATTCATTGGAAGGACTGATGATGAAGCTGAAGCTCCAATACTTTGGCCATCTGATGCGAAGAGCCGACTCCTTAGAAAAGACCCTAATTTGGGGGAAGATTGCTGGTAGAAGGAGAAGGGGACGACACAGGATAAGATGGTTGGATGGCATCACTGACTCAAAGGACATGAGTTTGAGCAAGCTTAGGGAGATGGTAAAGGACAGGGAAACGTGGCGTGATGCAGTCCACGGGGTTGTAAAGACTCAGACATGACTGAGCGGCTGAACAATAACAACAATAAATGTTTAGAATAAACAGATGATAAATATTATGTTCTATCATTATTGTTGTTTAGTTGCTAAGCCATGTTTGACTCTTTGGGACACCATGGATTACAGACCACCAGGTTCCTCTGTCCATGAGATTTCCCAGATAAGAATACTTGAATGGGTTGCCATTTCCTCCTCAGGGGATCTTCTCCACCCATGGACCAAACTTGCAGATTGGTTTACCATTGAGCCACCAGAGAAGCTATCATTACAATTTATTAATATGTATTTTGCCAAAAAAGAGGAGATTTTAAAGTTCATGTATCATTAAATGAACAGAATGAATGAACACTGGGAATTAAAGATTAAAGTAGAATAAATTTTATTTACATACCTATAGGTTATGAAGTACTATTTTGACAGTATCAAAAAAAAAAAACCTTGACTGTTACAGAACTCACTATACACAATAAGGAACACATCAAATATATAATCACATGCATATATATACTAGAAGAGGTGTTAACTTTTTAAATTCCTTATTTGAATTACTTTGAGTTTACCAAGATATTTTGTTGAATTTATTTCCTTAAAGCAAATACGAGTTTTTAAAGATGAAAAAGAATGATAGTCATTCTCACTTTAGATGCTTTTTTATGGTATAGGTCCTATAGAAATCTTCCAGAAAAATATTTCGGTAAGGTGGCGAGAAGGTAAGTAAGCAGCTTATCAGATGCAAATGAAAATCAAATAATATGAAGATTCTAGTAAACAGAATTGGACTTCTGAGCTCTTACCAAATAAATCAAAGACACAGGATGAAATATCACATTAAAACTTAGGAAGCTGAAAAGAAAGATTAGGGCCACCAGATGACACCCACATTGTTGAATGAATAAATAAGGCATGAATAAGGTACCAAAAAAAAAGCAAAGGGAAGCAAAAAGAAAAAACAAGACAAGAGCTGATTGCAGATCAGATCATGAACTCCTTATTGCCAAATTCAGACTTAAATTGAAGAAAGTATGGAAAACCACTAGACCATTGAGGAATGAACTAAATCAAATCCCTTATGATTATACAGTGGAAGTGACAAACAGATTCAAGGGATTAGATGTGATTGACAGAGTGCCTGAAGAACTATGGATGGAGGTTCATGACATTGTATAGGAGGGCAGTGATCAAGACCATCCCCAAGAAAAAGAAATGCAAAAAGGAAAAATGGTTGTCTGAGGAGGCCCTACAAATAGCTGAGAAAAGACAAGAAGATAAAGGCAAAGGAGAAGAGGAAAGATATACTGACTTGAATTCAGAGTTCCAAAGAATAGCAAGGAGATGTAAGAAAGCCTTCCTCAGTGATCAATGCTAAGAAATAGAGGAAAACAATAGACTGGAAAAGACTAGAGATCACTTCAAGAAAACTAAAGATACCAAGGAAACATTTCATGCAAAGATGGGCTCAATAAAGGACAGAAATGGTATGGACCTAAGAGAAGCAGAAGATACTAAGAAGTGGCAAGAATACACAGAAGAACTGTACAAAACAGATCTTCACAACCAAGATAATCACAATGGTAGAATCACTCTCCCAAAGCCAGACATCCTGGAATATGAAGTCAAGTGGGCCTTAGGAAGCATCACTAACGAACAAAGTTAGTGGAGATGATGGAATTCCAGTTGAGCTATTTCAAATCCTAAGAGATAATGCTGTGAAAGTGCTGCACACAATATGCCAGCAAATTTGGAAAACTCAGAAGTGGCCACAGGACTGGAAAAGGTTAGTTTTCATTCTGATACTAAAGAAAGGCAATGCCAAAGAAGGTTCAAACTACTGCACAACTGTACTCATCTCACACACTAGAAAGTAATGCTCAAAATTCTCCAAGTGAGAATTCCTGATGTTCAAGCTGGATTTAGAAAAGGCAGAGGAATCAGTGATCAAATTGCCTACACCAGTTGGATCATAGAAAAAGAGTTGCAGAAAAACACCTACTTCTGTTTTATTGACTCTGCCAAACCCTTTGACAACAAACTGTGGAAAATTCTTAAAGAGATGTGAATACCAGACCACCTGACCTGCCTCCTGAGAAATCTGTATGCTGGTTAAGAAGCAACAGTTAGAACTGTGCATGGAACAATGGACCGGCTCCAAATTGGGAAAGGAGTACATCAAGGCTATATATTGCCACCCTGCTTATTTAACTTCTATGCAGAATACATAATGCGAAATGCCAGGCTGGACAAAGCACAAGCTAGAATCACCACTGCTGGGAGAAATATCTATAACCACAAAAATCCAGATGAAACCACCCTTATGGTAGAAAGTGAAAAGGAACTGAAGTGTCTCTTGATGAAAGTGAAAGAAGAGAGTGAAAAAGCTGGCTTAAAACTCAACATTCAGAAAATGAAGATCATAGCATCCAGTCCCATCACTTCATGGCAAACAGATGGGAAAATAATGGAAACCGTTAAAGGCTTTATTTTCTCGGACTCCAAAATCACTGAGGAAAGTGACTGTAGCCATGAAATAAGATGCTTGCTCCTTGGAGGAAAAGTTATGTCTAACCTAGACAGCATATTAAAAAGAAGAGATATTACTTTGCTTACAAGGTTTATCTAGTCAAAAGGTATGGTTTCTCCAGTAGTCATGTATGGATGTGAGAGTTGGACGATAAAGAAAGCTGAGTGCTGAAGAATTGGTGCTTTTTAACTGTGGTGTTGGAGAGGCCTCTTGAGAGTCCCTTGGACTGCAGGGAGATCAAATCAGTCAATCCTAAAGGAAATCAATCCCGAATATTCATTGCAAGGACTGATGATGAAGCTGAAGCTCCAATACTTTGGCCTCCTGATGCGAAGAACTAACTCACTGGCAAAGACACTAATGCTGGGAAAAATCGAAGGCAAGAAAAGAAGGGGATGGCAGAGGATGAGATGGTGAGATGGCATCACCAACTCGATGGACATGAGTTTAAGCAAGCTTTGGGAGTTGGTGATGGACATGGTGACCTGGTGTGCTACAATCTATGGGGTTGCAAAGAGTTTTAAACGACTGAGAAACTGAACTGAACTGATGGTATGAAAAACATTAAATTATAGAAAAACAATATTTAAATGTTTCAAAAATTTCCAGTAATACATAAGTATTAATTTCATGCTGAAAAAATGTTGGCTATATAGGACTTCTAAATGATACTGAAAAATGGAAAACAAAACAAGATTATATCTAAATTTTAAAAACAATTTTTACTCAGTCCATAAGATCATGATTAAGTAAAGACTCTAAGATTTGTTTAGCATTGATTTTATAATAAAGAAGCAGGTACGTCCAGTAAACAACTTAAAAAAACACTTTTGTGACCATCAGATGATCTCTTTGGCTTCCACTGTGATATCTTTAAGAACAAATAATCTGTCATTATCAGAGAAGATTTTTAGTCTTCCAAGACTTGGTGCATGATATTCAGTTATTATTTGGGGTAAGTCCAATGTCATATGGCCATACTCTTCTGAGGAAGCCAGATAGTCATTGTAGCACATTTAGTTATTTAAGTCATGAGAGTAAATGTCTCTCTGTCCCCTGCTGACCAACACCAAAACTCCAATCAGGAGAATTAACAGTCATTATGTTTTTCTTTAAAGACTGATGACTGGAATTTACATGGAAATATTTCATCATTTTCAAAAGAACTCTTTCATATATGAAATCACAGCAAATCAATTTAACCATGGCAAAATAATAATGATATGATTTTGTGTTTTAGTTTCAGCAAAAGAATTTATAATGGTAACAATTAGCATTTGGATAGGATTTTAAGTCCTTTTAAGTCATGCTAAAATACTGGATTTATTGTTTTGGTTATTTTTTTTCATTTCACTTTTTCAGAAAATATTTACTAAGCATCCATTGGTACTTTGTGACAGGCAATTGATGAGGCTCCAGAGATAGAATTGCAAGGACGCCAGGCCCTATCCTCAAACACAGTTGTCGTAGAAACCCATGAGGTAAAGCATAATGCTTACTCAACCGATTAAGAAACTGGACCTCAGAGAGATTGAAGGCCAGTATGTATGCAGGGGTGTGTGTGTGTGCGTGTGTATGTGTGTGTGTGTGTGTGTGTACATATATATTAGAGATGTGGGTTCAATTCCTAGATAGGGAAGATCCCCTGCAGTAGGAAACAGCAACCCAATCCAGTATTCTTGCCTGGGAAATCCCATGGACAGAGGAACCTGGCAAGCTATACAGTCCATGGGGTCACAAAGTCAGACATAACTCAGAGGCTGAGCAAACACACACACACAAAAAGCCTGCATATATCTGCATATGTGTGGTGTGTGAGTATCTAATTTTAACTCAAAAAACTTTTTGGGAATAGCTGTAAGAAAATATATAGTACTTTTTGTAGAGAGCTTCCAAATTATGCTCCATATGCCTCAGGATAAGGGAGGGACTTCAGGACACTCTGGCTATCTTACAGGAATGAAAACGTTGAGCAAGTCCAAATCTGTAGCTACTTGAGGGGCTGTTCTTGCTCCCCAACACTCCTAGGTAGACCCCTTCTGCTTTTAGGTCACTAAGGAACTCAGGCCGACCATGTTTACAGGACCCGCATTGCTCTGTTCCCAGCTGCTTCTTGAGTTTTATTTCCCCCTGTATCTTTTTCCATCATGACTCATTAAAAGGGGGACAGGATATGTTTACTGTCACTTTCCGAAATATCATTGTAGTCATCTTATTTTTTTAAAAGTTTTCATTCTCCTCTAGTTTTTTGATCAAATTTCCTTAGATGTAAATTACTTTTGGGGTACATTCTCTGAATTAAATTTTCTTTTTAACCTGAAGTATAGCTTGGAGGAATTCCTTTCACATATGCTTTGTGACTAGATTTTAAGACCTGAAAATTGAATAAATACCGAGGTAGCCTGAAAGTCATTTGGCAAGTCAGCATTCTCTGTAAGTTTCATACCAAGACTTAGAAACATTGAGATGATTACTTTAAACATGACAGCATTTTTAGCTTTTAAAATATCAAGTTCCAGAGTTAAAATGAAAACCGTTTAAGTCTTTTAAGCTGGCTTCTTGTTCCTGGTAATAGATCACAATACCATAGTGAAATAGAAATTCAGATCTGGACAGATAGGGCTGAAAAATGCTGTGCCATAGTTCTGAAAATTAAGGAATGTTATGCCATATTTCTTCCAGAGAGGGGCGTATAGCATTTCACTCAACTGCTGTGCTCTGAGTATCACAGAATTTCCTAACAACATCTCAAAAATGACCCTATTAAAGTTCTCTCTTGGAACAACAGGGCACAGAAATGTATAAAGTCAGTAAATAAATCTTCCATTTGTTAAAATGATAATAATAATAACTTAAAGTCATCATTTCTTAATCAGTAACATTAGGAAAGTCTTGAAAAAACTTTCGGAAAATAAAGTGAGAACCACAGTATTTCCCAAAATGCTAAATATCTTCCTTCATTTTGTAAACTTTGTCCCTGCAAACACTACCCCTCTGCCTCTGCCAAAAAATTTTGGATTATCTCAAGAGGAATGGTAAAGACCTCCAAATGAAATGGATTTTAACTTAATTTCCTATAGAATATGTGATTCAGAGAACATTTGTAGGTATGCAAGGGTAGTGTTAATATATTTATGCTTCCTACTCTACTACAAAAAATGGTGACTGCTATAGTATAGGCAACCAATAGGATAAAACTGAACCAAGTGCTAAATAAAATACTTGAAAAAGACAGGTTTTTAAAACAATCATATACACAATGGAGTATTATTCAGCCATTAAAAAGAATACATTTGAATCAGTTCTAATGAGGTGGATGAAACTGGAGCCTATTATACAGAGTGAAGTAAGCCAGAAAGAAAAACACCAATACAGTATACTAACGCATATATATGGAATTTAGAAAGATGGTAACCTTAACCCTGTATACGAGACAGCAAGAGACACAGGTGTATAGAACAGTCTTTGGAACTCTGTGGGAGAGGGTGAGGGTGGGATGATTTGGGAGAATGGCATTGAAACATGTATATTATCATATGTGAAACGAATCACCAGTCCAGCTTTGACGCATGATACAGGATGCTCGGGGCTGATGCACGGGGATGACCCAGAGGGAGGATATGGGGAGGAGGGAGGTGGGTGGGGGGGTTCAAGAAAGGGAACACAGGTACACCCGGGGCGGATTCATGTCAATGTATAGCAAAACCAACCAATATAATATTGTAAAGTAATTAGCCTCCAATAAAAAAATAAAAAAAATTAATATATAGTGTGAGTCCTCCTACCTCCTGACTAGGAAAATAAAAAGGCAAAATCCAACTTTCAGTTAACTTGGCTAGCAAAAAAATAAATAAATAAAAATAAAACAATCAAAAGTTCAAGTATGCTTGCTTTACCTTTAGAACTGAAATGCATTTCTCTTAGTTTAGCTAACTGCAGGTTTCTTAGGAAAAATTACCTCGCTTAGTAAGATAAGGTCCACAAAGCTATAATGCAGGAAGAAAATTAACCCTATAAATATAGTTGCTATTTTGAAGTACCTGCCTGATGCTTAGTGTTAGTCACTTAGCCATGTCTGACTCTTTGCAACCTCATGGACTGTATACACCAGCAAGAATATTGGAGTGGGTAGCCATTCCCTTCTCCAGGGTATCTTTCCAACACAGGGATCAAACCTGGCCTCCTACATTCCAGGCAGATTCTTTTTCTTCTGAAGCCCACGGAACTATTTTAAATGTATTTTTCATAGTTTATACCATTTAGTGGTTATAACTACATTAATATATATTAGTTTTATCCCCATCTTAGTAACCATAAAACAGGTTAGGATGATTAAGTGACTTGTCTAAAATAATACAACATCTAAAATGGAAAGGCAAGTGCTTAAACCCAAAACCTGTGTACCTCCAGAGTGCATACTCTTAATTACTACACTAATAGTTGTTCATGGAAAGAAAAATGTGTACAAAACAGGTTATTTTCTTACTGACACTAACTTCAGTTTTCCAAATTGTACCATACTTTCTTCTATGCAATCAGTTAAGCCTTCTGCAAATTGAGATGCTACTAACATAGTTCGGAATCACTTTGGCATGTGGTAGCTATATACATCATTAAAACTAACACTGGCTGCAATTGTGGATTCTTTTTTCACTTTTGCTATTGATCACATAATTTTGAATTCTGAATTATATTTTTCTTAATTAATTAGCAAAAAAGCTAAATGGCTTCCCTTTGAAATCAGCCAAAAGCTTTTTGAACTAGATGCCAAATGCCTGATAATCAATCATTTGGAGCCACTTTGACAATATTTTAGTCCTTTTAGAGCTAGGAATTTCTATTTCCTTTAATTCTTTTATATTTAGCCAAACATCTTCTATATACTCAGAAGTTTTTTTATTAATATTAAAAAGCTAAATGAGAATATAAATTTTGTAAAACCATTTTAAAGGACAAATTAGAAACCATATTTACCTTTATTTAAGCATCCATCTGTCAAGAAGCAAGCATCTCAGTTTCTCAAAGTTTAGACAAAGAGGGAAAGTTTTACCTACTTTATCTATCTGTGTGTGCTCGGTAACTTCAGTCATGTCCGACTCTCTGTGACCCTATGGACTATAGCCTGCCAAGCTCCTCTATCCATAGGATTCTCCAGGCAAAAACAGTGAAGTGGGTTGCCACACCCTCCTCCAGGGAATCTTCCTGATCCTGGGATGAAACCCGGGTCTCCTGTGTCTTCTGCGCTGAAGGTGGGTTGTTTACTGCTGAGCCACTGGGCAAGGCTATATCTATCTGGAGCCTTTGGATTTGTCACTATTTGGATACAAGATACTCAGCTTTTTCCCAGATAATACCATAAAGACCAAAAGCCCTGTGTTATGGAAAGATTATGGAATATTTCCATGCTGTAATGTTGCCAGTTGTTAAATAAGAATAATGGCAGCAACTACTAAGGAATATTGCAATGAGGAGACTCTAAGATGATACATTGAAAGTCCTTACCACTGTGCCTGGCATAATACTAAAATGTCAACTGTTTTACTATTACTGTTATTTTTTCCTATGATTAACAGAATACCACAACCATTAGGGTTCCATATAGAAATAGTGTCTTGACTTTTCAATTCAGTAATGTCAACTAACTTGAGATGAAAAATCAGCATCTCTTGGTAAGTAAGTAGCTGTGAGTTTGGAAAAGATTAATTTTTAAATGTGAAAGAATGAAAAGATAAGCCACAGTTTGGGAGAAAATATTTGCAAAATACATATGCAATGAAGAGATTGAATGCAAAATATACAAAGAACTAGTAAAACTCAACAATAAGAAAATGAATAGCCCATTTAAAAATGGGCAAAATACCTGAAGAGACACCTCAAAGAAGATATACTACATAAAAGGCAAGTAGGATATGAAAAGATGCTCAATATCATATGTGATCAGGGAATTACAAATTAAAACAATGAGACACCATCTTTGAGAATGGTCAAAATCAGAAACAGTGACAACATCAAATGTATGTAGAACAGTGGGAACTTTCGTTCATTGCTGATGGGAATGCAAAATAAAACAGCCACTCTGGAAGACAGTCTGGTGGTTTCTTACAAAACTAAATATACACTTTTCATATGACCCTGCAGCCATGATTCTTAGTGTTTACCCAAAGGAGTGAGAAACTTAAATCCACATGAGAACCTATACATGGATATTTATAGAAGCTCTACTCATAACTGTCAAAACCTGGGACAGACAAATGAATACATCCATACAACAGAATATTATCCAGTGCTAAAAGGAAATTTGGACTGCAAGGAGATCAAACCAGTCCATCCTAAAGGAAATCAGTCCTGAATATTGGAAGGACTGATGCTAAAGCTGAAACTCCAATACATTGGCCACCTGATACGAAGAACTGACTCATTTGAAAAGACCCCGATGCTGGAAAGATTGAAAGCGGGAGGAGACGGGGACAACAGAGGATGAGATGGTTGGATGGCATCACCAACTCAGTGGACATGAGTTTGAGTAAACTCTGGGAATTGGTGATGGACAGGGATGCCTGGCGTGTTGCAGTCCATGGGATTTCAAAGAGTTGGAGATGACTGAGCAACTGAAATGAACTGCAAAAGAAATAAGCTATAAAGCTATAAAAAGACATGGGAACTTCCCTGGTGGTCCAGTGACTCCATGGTCCCGATGCAGGGGGCCAGTCTCAATTGATGATCAGGGAATTAGATCCCACATGCCAGCAACTAAGAGTTTGCGTGCCTCAACTAAAGAATTTGCACATGGAAATGAAGATCAAAGATTCCACGTGCTACAACTAAGACCAAGCACAGAAAACTTCCCCCGTACCCCACAAAAAGACAGGCAGGAGAGAATGCAAATTAAAAAAAAAGAAGACGATGACGACGTGAAAGAAACAAAAATGCATATTGTTGAGTGAAAAAGCCAGCCTAGAAAGGCTCTCAGTTCAGTTCAGTTCAGTCACTCAGTCATGTCAAACTCTGCAACCCCATGGACTTCAGCTCACCAGGTTTCCCTGTCCATCACCAACTCCCAGAGCTTGCCCAAACTCACGTCTACTGAGTCAGTGATACCATCCAGCCATCTCATCCTCTGTCGTCCCCTTCTGCTCCTGACTTCAATCTTTCCCAGCATCAGTCTTCTCCAGTGAGTCAGTTCTTCATATCAGGTGACCAAAGTGTTGGAGTTTCAGCTTCATCATCAGTCCTTCCAATGAACACTCAGAACTGATCTCCTTTAGGATGGACTGGTTGGATCTCCTTGCAGTACAAGTCTCAAGAGTCTTCTCCAACACCACAGTTCAAAAGCATCAATTCTTTGGGAGGGATTGGGGGCAGGAGGAGAAGGGGACGACAGAGAATGATGGCATCACCGACTCAATGGAGCTGGTTTTGAGTGAACTCTGGGAGTTGGTGATGGACAGGGAGGCCTGGCGTGCTGTGATTCATGGGGTCGCAAAGAATCGGACACGACTGAGTGACTGAACTGAACTGAACTGATACATGATTCAAACTATGCAATGGTTTAGAAAGGGCAAAACTACTCAGACAGTGAAAAGATCAATGACTGTCAGATAGTGGTGGGGGTTGAGGGAATGAATAGGTGGAGCAGAGAGGATTTTTAGTGCAGTGAAATGATTCTGTATGATATAGTAATTGTTGATTAGGCATGCATCAAAACTCATATAACTAAGGGTTTCCCAGGTGGCGCTTATGGTAAAGAACCTTCCTGCCAATGCAGAAAATGTAAGAGACATATATTCAGTCCCTGAGTTGAGAAGATCCTCTGGAGTAGGAAATGGAATCCCACTCCAGTATTCTTAGCTGAAAACTTTCATGGACAGAGGAGCCTGGTGGGCTACAGTATATTGGGTTGCAAAGAGTCAGACATGACTGAGCGCATAGACACACACAGAAACACACACAACTGTAAAAAAAAAAAAAAAAAGCAAACCCTATTGTAAACTATGAACTTTCAGTTCAGTTCAGTTCAGTCATGTCAGACTCTTTGCGACCCCATGAATCCAGCACGCAAGCCCTCCCTGTCTATCACCAACTCCCAGAGTTCACTCAAACTCATGTCCATCGAGTCGGTGATGCCATCCAGCCATCTCATTCTCTGTTGTCCCCTTCTCCTCCTGCCCCCAATCCCTCCCAGCATCAGAGTCTTTTCCAGTGAGTCAACTCATCGCATGAGGTAGCCAAAGTATTGGAGTTTCAGCTTCAGCATCAGTCCTTCCAATGAACACCCAGGACTGATCTCCTTTAGAATGGACTGGTTGGATCTCCTTGCAGTCCAAGGGACTCTCAATAGTCTTCTCCAGCACCACAGTTCAAAAGCATCAATTCTTCGGCCATCAGCTTTCTTCACAGTCCAACTCTCACATCCATACATGACCACGGGAAAAACCACAGCCTTGACTAGACGGACCTTGGTTGGCAAAGTAATGTCTCTGCTTTTTAATATGCTATCTAGGCTGGTCATAACTTTCCTTCCAAGGAGTAAGCATCTCTCAATTTCATGGCTGCAATCAGCATCTGCAGTGATTTTGGAGCCCCCAAAAATAAAGTCTGACACTGTTTCCCCATCTATTTCCCATGAAGTGATAGGACCAGATGCCATGATCTTCGTTTTCTGAATGTTGAGCTTCAGGGCAACCTTTTCACTCTCCTCTTTCACTTTCATCAAGAGGCTTTTGAGTTCCTCTTCACTTTCTGCCATAAGGGTGGTGTCATCTGCATATCTGAGGTTATTGATATTTCTCCTGGCAATCTTGATTCCAGCTTGTGCTTCTTCCAGCCCAGCGTTCCTTATGATGTACTCTGCATATAAGTTAAATAAGCAGGGTGACAATATACAATCTTGACGTACTCCTTTTCCTATTTGGAACCAGTCGGTTGTGCCATGTCCAGTTCTAACTGTTGCTTCCTGACCTGCATACAGGTTTCTCAAGAGGCAGGTCAGGTGGTCTGGGATTCCCATCTCTTTCAGAATGTTCCACAATTTATTGTGATCGACACAGTCAAAGGCTTTGGCATAGTCAATGAAGCAGAGATAGATGTTTTTCTGGAACTCTCTTGCTTTCTCCGTGATCCAGTGGATATTGGCATTTTGATCTCTGCTTCCTCTGCCTTTTCTAAAACCTGCTTGAACATCTAGAAGTTAACAATTCACATATTGCTGAAGCCTGGCTTGGAGAATTTTGAGCATGACTTTACTAGCATGTGAGATGAGTGCAATTGTGCGGTAGTTTGAGCATTCTTTGGCATTCCCTTTCTTTGGGATTGGAACGAAGACTGACCTTTTCCAGTCCTGTGGGCATTGCTGAGTTTTCCAAATTTGCTGGCATATTGAGTGCAGCACTTTCACAGCATCATCTTTCAGGATTTGAAATAGCTCAATTGGAATTCCATCACCTCCACTAGCTTTACTCATAGTGATGCTCTCTAAGGCCCACTTGACTTCGCATTCCAAGATGTCTGGTTCCAGGTGAGTGATCACGCGATCGTGATTATCTTCATCATGAAGATCTTTTTTGTACAGTTCTTCTGTGTATTTTTGCCACCTCTTCTTAATATCTTCAGCTTCTGTTAGTTCCATACCATTTTTGTCCTTTATCGAGCCCATCTTTGCATGAAATATTCCCTTGATATCTCTAAATTTCTTGAAAAGATCTTTGTTTTTCCTATTCTGTTGTTTTCCTCTATTTCTTTGCATTGATCGCTGAGGAAGGCTTTCTTATCGCTCCTTGCTATTCTTTGGAACTCTGCATTCAGATGCTTATATCTTTCCTTTTCTCCTTTGCTTTTCGCTTCTCTTCTTTTCACAGCTATTTGTAAGGCCTCCTCAGACAGCCATTTTGCTTTTTTGCATTTCTTTTCCTTGGGGATGGTCTTGGTCCCTGTCTCTTGTACAATGTCACGAACCTCCATCCATAGTTCATCAGGCACTCTATCTATCAGATCTAGACCCTTAAATCTATTTCTTACTTCCAACTGTATAATCATAAGGGATTTGATTTAGGTCATATCTGAATGGTCTAGTGGTTTTCCCTACTTTCTTCAATTTAAGTCTGAATTTGGCAATAAGGAGTTCATGATCTGAGCCACAGTCAGCTCCTGGTCTTGTTTTCGCTAACTGTATAGAGCTTCTCCATCTTTGGCTGCAAAGAATATAATCAATCTGATTTTGGTGTTGACCATCTGGTGATGTCCATGTGTAGAGTCTTCTCTTGTGTTTTTGGAAGAGGGTGTTTGCTATGACCAGTGTGTTCTCTTGGCAAAACTCTATTAGCCTTTGCCCTGCTTCATTTCGTGCTCCCACACCAAATTTGCCTGTTACTCCAGGTGTTGCTTGACTTCCTACTTTTGCATTCCAGTCCCCTATAATGAAAAGGACATCTTTTTGGGGTGTTAGTTCTAAAAGGTCTTGTAGGTCTTCATGGAACTGATCAACTTCAGCTTCTTCAGCATTACTTGTTGGGGCATAGACTTGGATTACTGTAATATTGAATGGTTTGCCTTGGAAACGAACAGAAATCATTCTGTCATTTTTAAGATTGCATCCAAGTACTGCATTTCAGACTCTTTTGTTGACCATGATGGCCACTCCATTTCTTCTAAGGGATTCCTGCCCACAGTAATAGATATAATGGTCATCTGAGTTAAATTCACCCATTCCAGTCCATTTTAGTTGTTAACAGTAATATATCAATATTCATTAATTATAGTAAATATACCACATCAATTCAAGATATTAATAACAGAGGAAACTATGTGTAAGTGGCATGAAAGAAGCTTGCTTTTCTACTTAATTTTTCTGTAAACTTGAAACTGCTCTAAAACATAAATCTAATAATTTTTTAAGATTAACCACCTACAGTGATGGTGGGGATATAAATCCATTTAACAACTATGGAATAGTATGGAGGTTCCTTTAAAAACTAAGAATAGAGGTACTATATGACCCAGCAATCCCACCCCTGGGTACATGTCTGGAAAAAACCATGGTTCAAAAGGATACATATACCCTGATGTTCATTGCAGTGCTGTTTATAACATTGGAGACAAGGAAGCAACCTAAATGTCCATTGACAGAGGAATGGTTAAAGAAGATGTGGTACATGTATATAATGGAATATTACTTAAATATTACACAGAATAAAATGCTACTTGCAGCAACACAGATGGACTTGGAGATTATCACATTAAGTGAAGTAAGTCAGATAAAGACAAATACCACATGATATCGCTTACGCATGAAAACTAAAAAAAAGTCCAGATGAACTTATTTACAAAACAGAAACACTCACATACTTAGAAAAAGAACTTATGGTTACCAAGGGGAAAGGGTTGGTGTTGGGAGATAGATTGGGAGTTGGGAATTGACTTGTACACACCACTATATTTAATATAGATAACCAACAAAGACCTATTGGAAACTTGGCTCAATAGTCTATAGTAACCTAAATGGGAAAAGAATTTGAAAAAGAATGAATACTTGTATGGGTATAATTGAATCACTTTGCTGTATATCTGTAACAAACACATCATTGTTAATGAACTACAATGTAAAATAAAAATTAAAAGTTAAACAAAATAAAAGTAACCAATTATAGAGGTGATGAATCTAATTAAAACTCACAGGAGTCTTATTTGTGCTATGTTAAAAAATACTTCAGTGTATTTGTATTTTTTAATATTTTTTGGCCACCTCATGCAAAGAGTTGACTCACTGGAAAAGACTCTGATGCTAGGAGGGATTGGGGGCAGGAGGAGAAGGGGACAACAGTTAATGAGATGGCTGGATGGCATCACCGACTCTGTGGACATGAGTTTGAGTGAACTCCAGGAGTTGGTGATGGACAGGGAGGCCTGGCGTGCTGTGATTCATGGGGTCGCAAAGAGTCGGACACGACTGAGTGACTGAACTGAACTGAATATTTTATATTTAAGAAAGCTGACATATTTGTTCTGTGATTTTGAGCTGAAATATACACAGAACTTTGACAATTTGCAAACTGTATAGGAAGAATTAAAAGTAGTTTTACTCATTTATATATAATTTGCAATGCTTCACTTTTTAAATTGTGGCAAATTTAGAATTGTAAATTTATTCTGTCAAATATACATAGAACACAAAACTTTTTAATATATTAAATTTCTGAAATGCAGCTTAATATGGAGAAGGATATTAATTAGGTTTATAATTGGATCTGATAATTTAGAAGTTTACTCTGTTCAATCTGATACAATAGAACATAAAATTTTCCTAAAATGGTGTGTGTGTGCTCAGTCACTTCAGTCATGTCCAACTCTTCATGATGCTATGGACAGTAACCCACCACACTCCTCTGCCTATGGGATTCCCCAGGAAAGAAATACTGGAGTGGGTTGCCATGCTCTCCTCCAGGGGATCTTCCTGACCCAGGGATTGAAGGCAGATTCTTTACAGCTGAGCCACAGGGGAAGTCCCCTCTTAAATGGTGATTGTTCTTATTTTATGGGATCTATAAACAACACAGCAAGTTGAACTTAATGATCCAAGAAAAATAAAGTTTATGAATTTTAATTGGTATAAATTAAACATTTTTTAAAGCATAATTAATTTTAAGAAGCTCTTCATGCAAAAATATATCTCTTAGGCATTATAAAATCTTAAGATTGTCAGCTATATTAGTAAGATTTAAACAGATTTTTTTACACAAAACTTATTAGAGCCTTTAATTTTCAAATGTGAAACTAGAATTTCTAAAAAGTTATTGCAGTATTCAGTGTTTACATACTTATTTGTCCATGGAAAACATTTTAAAGTAGTATTACTATTAATAATATAATTTATTTAAAAATGCTATCTGTAAACATGGAGTTTTTAGAAATAAATCTAAATGGTAAAATATCCCTTCTTAAGAGAGAAAAATAGGTAAGAACAATTAAGGGTGCTTTCAAACAGGTACATTTAAAATAAAGTAACCTAAAGAGTTAACACTGAAATAAATATATTAAGTAAACAGATATAAAAGGTAAAGCAGAGTGTAAAATTTTAATATCAAATTAATCTGGCATTCAAAACACTAATATGATATGGTAACCAATATACCATCAGTTCAGTTCATTTGCTCAGTTGTGTCCGACTCTTTGCAACTCCATGAATCTCAGCACACCAGGTGTCCCTGTCCATCACCAACTCCTGGAGCTTACTCAAACTCATGTTCATCGAGTCAGTGATGCAATCCAGCCATCTCATCCTCTGTCATCCCCTTCTCCTCCTGCCCCCAATCCCTCCCAGCATCAGGGTCTTTTCCAATGAGTCAACTCTTCGCATGACGTGGCCAAAGTATTGGAGTTTCAGCCTCAGCATCAGACCTTCCAGTGAACACCCAGGACTGATCTCCTTTAGAATGGACTGGTTGGATCTCCTTGCTGTCCAAGGGACTCTTAAAAGTCTTCTCCAACACCACAGTTCAAAAGCATCAATTCTTTGGCGCTCAACTTTCTTCACAGTCCAACTCTCATATCCATACATGACCACTGGAAAAACCATAGCCTTGAGTAGATGGACCTTTGTTGGCAAAGTAATGTCTCTGCTTTTTAATATGCTATCTAGGTTGGTCATAAGTTTTCTTCCAAGGAGTAAGCGTCTTTTAATTTCAAGGCTGCAATCATAATATACCATAGTGAAAGTGAAAAAGCTGGCTTAAAACTATACATTCAGAAAACAAAGATCATGGCATTTGGTCCCACCACTTCATGGCAAATAGATGGGGAAACAATGGAAACATTGACAGACTTTATTTTCTTGGGCTCCAAAATCACTGCAAAAGGTGACTGCAGTCATGAAATTAGAAAAACGCTTGCTCCTTAGAAGAAAAGTTATGCCCAACCTAGACAGCATATTAAAAAGAAGATAACATTACTTTGCTGACAAAAGACCATATAGTCAAAGCTATGGTTTTTCTAGTAGTCATGTATGGATGTGAGAGTTAGGCCATAAAGAAAGATAAGTGCCAAAGAACTGATGCTTTTCAACTGCAGGGTTGGAGAAGACTCCTGAGAGTCCCTTGGACTGTGAAGTCAAACCAGTCAATTCTAAAGGAAATCAGTCCTGAATATCCATTGGAAGGACTGATGGTGAAGCTGAAGCTCCAATACTTTGGTCATGTGATGCAAAGAACTGACTTATTGGCAAAGACCCTTATCTTGGGAATTTTTTAATGGAGGAGGAGAATGGGACAACAGAGGATGAGATGGTTGGATGGCATCATCGACTTGATGGACATGAGTTTGAGTGAGCTCCAGGAGTTGATGATGGACAGGGAAGTCTGGTGAGTTGCAGTCCATGGGGTCACAAAGAGACAGACACAACTGAGCAACTGAACTAAACTGAACCAATATACATTTGATTGTATCAAATCATATTAAAGATTACTACAAGTACATAATACAGTTGTTCAAAAACTGAGATATATATATATATAAATATATATATATATAAAATCTCCCAATAAAGTAGTGTTCAATTTTTTCATATGCATGTCCAGAGTACTTCTTTGATCATCATCAATAAGATTTGGAATGATACTAAAAATCAAAAAGCTGAATATTAGAAATGAATTTTCCTCAGTTATAACTTGGGCTACCCATTATACAGGATGCACAGAAAAGTAATGATATAAGAAATAATAATGATTTAATTGTTTCATATAATTTAACTCCAATAAAGAACACTTTTTATACTCCCATGGAAATCTTAAAATTGATTATCTATTAGGCAAGAAAGAATATATTTCAAAATTCCCAGGCCAAGAATTTATACAAATTACTTTCTCCATCCACAGTGAAATAAATAAGGAGAGAAGCTCTAAACAGTTAGCAAAAACAAGACTGGGAGCTGACTGTGGCTCAGTCAGGAACTCCTTATTGCAAAATTCAGACTTAAATTGAAGAAAGTAGGGGAAACCACTAGACCATTCAGATATGACCTAAATCAAATCCCTTATGATTATACAGTGGAAGTAAGAAATAGATTTAAGGGACTAGATCTGATAGATAAGAGTGCCTGATGAACTATGGACAGAGGTTTGTGACATTGTACAGGAGACAGGGACCAAGACCATCCCCATGGAAAAGAAATGAAAAATGCAAAGTGACTGTCTGAGGAGGCCTTACAAATAGCTGTGAAAAGAAGAGAAGTGAAAAGCAAAGGAGAAAGAGAAAGATATTCCCATCTGAATGCAGAGTTCCAAAGAATAGCAAGGAGAGATAAGAAAGCCTTCCTCAGAGATCAATGCAAAGAAATAGAAGAAAAAACAGAATAGGAAAGCCTATATCAATAACCTCAGATAAGCAGATGACACCACCCTTATGGCAGAAAGTTTAGAGGAACTCAAAAGCCTCTGGATGAAAGTGAAAGAGGAGAGTGAAAAGGTTGGCTTGAAGCTCAACATTCAGAAAACAAAGATCATGGCATCTGGTCCCATCACTTCATGGGAAATAGATGGAGAAAAAGTGGAAATAGTGTCAGACTTTATTTTTTGGGGCTCCAAAATCACTGCAGATGCTGATTGCAGCCATGAAATTAAAAGATGCTTACTTCTTGGAAGGAAAGTTATGACCAGCCTAGATAGCATATAAAAAGCAGAGCCATTACTTTGCCAACCAAGGTCCATCTAGTCGAGGCTATGGTTTTTCCAGTGGTCATACATGGATGTGAGAGTTGCACTGTGAAGAAAGCTGATCGCCGAAGAATTGATGCTTTTGAACTGTGGTGTTGGAGAAGACTCTTGAGAGTCCCTTGGACTGCAAGGAGATCCAACCAGTCCATTCTGAAGGAGATCAGTCCTGGGTGTTCATTGGAAGAACTGATGCTAAAACTGAAACTCCAATACTTTGCCCACCTCATGCAAAGAGTTGACATACTGGAAAAGACTCTGATGCTGGAAGGGATTGGGGGCAGGAGGAGAAGGGGACGACAGAGAATGAGATGGCTGGATGACATCACCAACTCGATGGGCATGCGGTTGAGTGAACTCCAGGAGTTGGTGATGGACAGGGAGGCCTTGCATCCTGTAATACATGGGGTCACAAAGAGTCGGACATGACTGAGCAACTGAACTGAACTGAATAGGAAGGGTTAAAGGAAAAACAAACATCCAGAATATCTATCCATTTGGAAACTTAACAGCACTTTCCTAAATAAGTCCTGTGTCATTAAGAAAATAAAAATTGCAATTGCTTTTTATTTAAATATTATATTTCCACTACAGGTTGTGCAATACAGCTCAAGAGGAAAAATTAAACAGGTCTTAGCCTTAAATGGTCTTAGTATTAATTAAGAAAGAATGAAAACACATTCAATATCGAACTCTTCAAACTAGTGAAAGCACTCCACCCTACAAAACCAAAGCTTAAAGAAACCCATGAAGAAAAAAAAAAAAAAAGAATCTAGCAGAAGCGAAACACAAGAAATCAGAAATATAGCAGAATTCCTAATTGTATTTAAAAACTAGTTATTTGAAAAGATCTATGACCTAAACAAGTCTCTGGACTAACTTGCAGATGAAAGGATAGAATGACAGGCATAAATAACATCAGGGATGAGAAAAGGTATATGACCATAAATAGGAAGTCATACTGTTTTAAAATATTAAAATAAATAACAAAGTTGTAAACTGTGAAATTTAAATTGCCTTTATGCTTCTTTAGAATATAAAAATCATCAACACTGAACAAGAAACAGGTTGCCCAAACCATAAAAGCAATGGAAAATATTATCAAGGAACTACCATCTTCTGGTCTTGGGTCTAGAGGCCATGTGATTTTGGGAATGAGTTTCTCCAAACCAATGAAAAATGATAATTCCTTTTGTTTTAGTTGCTGTTCAGTCGCTCAGTCATGTCTGACTGTGACCCTATGGACTGCAGCACACCAGGCTTTCCTGTCCTTCACCATCTCCTGGTGCTTGCTCAACTTCATGTACATTGATTCAGTGTGGCCATCTGACATCCCTTCTTCCCTGCCTTCAATCCAGCTAGTGACTCATCCAGCCTAGTATTTTGCATGATGTACTCTGCATAGAGGGGAGGATATCTGTCGTCCCATTCTCCTCCTGCCTTCAATCTTTCCCTGCGTCAGGGTCTTTTCCAATGTGTCAGCTTTTCACAACAGGTGACCAAACTGTTGGAGCTTCAGCTTAAGCATCAGTTCTTCCAATGAATATTCAGGACTGATTTCCTTTAGGATTGACTCATTGAATCTCCTTGCAGTCCAAGGGACTTTCAGGAGTCTTCTCCAACACCACAGTTCAAAAGCATCAATTCTTGGGTGCTCAGCCTTCTTTATGGTCCAACTCTATCATCCATACTACTGGAAAAACCACAGCTTTGACCATATGGACTTTATTGGCAAAGTAACATCTCTACTTTTTAACAAGCTGTTTAGGTTTGCCATAACTTTTCTTCCAAGGAGCAAACGTCTTTTAATTTCACGGCTGCATTCACCATCTGCAGTGATTTTGGAGCCCAAAGGAAATGAAGTCTGTCACTGTTTTCATTGTTTCATCTATTTGCCATGAAGTGATGGGACCAGATGCCACGATCTTCATTTTTTGAATGCTGAGTTTTAAGTCAGCTTTTCACTCTCCACTTTCACCTTCATCAAGAGGCATAAGTGTGGTGTCATCTGCATATCTGAGGTTATTGATATTTCTCCCAACAATCTTGATTCCAGCTTGTGATTCATCCAGCCCGGTATTTCACATGATATACTCTGCGTAGAAGTTTTATAAGCAGGGTGACAGTATACAGTCTTGATGTACTCCTTTCCCAATTTTGACCAGTTTGTTGTTCCACATCCAGTTCTAACTCTTGCTTCTTGACCTGCATATATGTTTCTCAGAAGGCAGGTCAAGTGATCTGGTATCCCTATCTCTTGAAGAATTTTTCATAGTTTGTTGTGATCCACACAGTCAAAGGCTTTAACATAGTCAATGAAGCAGAAGTAGATGATTTTCTGGAATTCTCTTGCTGTTTCTATGATCCAGCGGATGTTGGCAATTTGATCTCTGGTTCCTCTGTCTTTTCTAAATCCACCTTGAACATCTGGAATTTCTCGGATCATCTATAGTTGAAGCCTAGGTTGGAGAATTTTGAGCATTATCTTGCTAGCATGTGAGATGACTGCAATTGTGTGGTAGTCTGAATATTTTTTGGCATTGCCTTTTTTGGGGACTGTAATGAAAACTGACCTTTTCCAGCCCTGTGGCCACTGCTGATTTTTCCAAATTTGCTGGCATATTGAGTGTGGCACTTTAGCAACACCATCTTTCAGGATTTGAAATAGCTCGGCAGAAGTTTCATCACCTCCACTAGCTTTGTTTGTTCATAGTGATGCTTCCTAAGGCCCACTTGACTTCACACTCCAGGACATTTTGCTCTAGGTGAGTGATCACACCATCATGGTTACCTGGGTCATTAAGATCTTTTTTGCATAGTTCTTCTGTGTATTCTTGCTACCATTTGTTAACATCATCTGCTTCTGTTAGGGCCTACCATTTCTGTCTGTTATCATGCCCATCTCTGCATGAAATGTTCCCTTGGTATCTCTAACTTTCTTGAAGGGATCTCTAGTGTCAAGGACTAGAGATGCCTTTCAGAAAATTCTCAGCCCCCCTCAGACTTAACTATTTTAACTCTCAGAAACAGGCAGAGATATTCCACCCTTAAGAATCTAAGATAAATATATTTTATTTCCTATGGAACATGGAGAGCTGTTTTAGTATTTCATCAGATTTTTTCCCCATATCATAAAACAGTCTCTACTATGTATTACTGATTACTGCTTCTTTTCCATTTGGCCTAATATTTTCTCAAGGAGTATTAATTTTCAGCTTAAGTCTTTGGCTAATGCATGTAAGTTGTTCCTATTTGTTACTCATTAAATTGTATACAGTATCAGCATAGAGTATTATCTTGCGGATTTTTAATCTGATATTGAATTAGATATTCTCAAGGTTCTTTTTAATCCCCTACCATTATTTTCACCCCAGCCTGTCTTTTTTTCATCTCTTAGTGATTTCAGGTTTTCTTTTCTCTTCTAAGATAATGTTTAAAGATTCCATACAGTTTTTTAACATTTTCTTCTGGATTTCATAAGAGATAATTTGCAGAGGTGGCTATTCCTTTGGTCCATTAGGATATTTCTTTCCTGTGTCAGGTCATTTTTCTCATTGATTCTAATGATGTTTTATTTCATTACAAATTCTGAAGTGATGGATCGCTGAGTTAAGTCTGGTACAGAGCCCACCTGGGTCCCACTCTCTTTCTGTATTGCAAAATGATTCAGGTCCAGACATTGCATCCATATTGCCTGGTTTCAAATCCAAATTTCACCACTAACTAGTTTTGTGAATTTTACATTTCTATACTTCAGTTTCATATCTGTAAATTTTGGGAACTACAATGACAATATCTCCCTCATACGGTGTCTAGTAAAATTAAACAAGTTGATTTACACAAAGTTTTTAGAATAATATCTCATGTATACTAATTGCTTTAGAAAGTGGTAACAGTTTTACCTTAGTTGAAGGGTGATCTTTTCAGATCAACAAAAGAGCTGATTAATGATCACAGTTCTATATTCAATTTCAAATTTTTGTCAGGGAGGTCAATCATATAGACATTTTATTCTTCTCCCCACACCTGGTTCTGTGGTACTCTGAATTTTTGAAAAAAAAGTGAGAAAATAATATTCCCAGTAATCTGGCAACCAACATTCTTCTTATCTCCTTACCATGAGACAATCAAGTTTACATAATGCCAAGTCATGTTCTTTCCTTAATGTCCAATTGTTTGCTTGGAGTTGCTATTTCTGTATGAAAGTGAAAACAACATAGAAGTGTCTGGAGATGGGGATTACAGACAAGAAGAAACCAGAATCCAGGCCTCAACAAGTTAAATAAATAAATAAATTACTTTAAAAAGTAGCACCTCACTGGTAATGGGGAGGAACCTCTAGGTATTTTATTCAGCTGGGAGCATGCTGTGTTGGGGAGATAATGTCTTCCCATCATCCATGGAACTCTACTGCATAATCAAATATCCACATATGCCATGAGATCAGAATGCATGCTCTTATCCTGGCTCACTCTCTCTGAGAGTTAGTGGATGCGCTAAACAGGCCCTGGTATTTTCATGTTGATATTTATTATTATTGTTGTTATTTTTGTGGCAAGAACGCTTGAGATCTACTCTCCTAGCAAATTTGTGGTATATAATATTAACTAACATGCTATAAATTAGGTCTCAAGAATTTATGCATTCTACATAACTGAAACTTTTTACCTTTGACTATTCCCTGGTGGCTCAGAGGTTAACGCGTCTGCCTCCAATGCGGGAGACCCGGGTTCGATCCCTGGGTCGGGAAGATCCCCTGGAGAAGGAAATGGTAACCCACTCCAGTATTCTTGCCTGGAGAATCCCATAGATGGAAAAGCCTTGTAGGCTACAGTCCCCGGGGTCGCAAAGAGTCGGACACGACTGAGCGACTGAACAGAACAGAACTGAACAGAATATCTCCCCATTTCCCCCACCTCCTCATTCTTGGTAACCACCATTCTAGTCTGCTTCCATGGATCTAAATTTTTTAGATTCTCCATATAGATAAGATCATACAGATTTTTCTTTCAAGTTTAACTTATTTCATTTAGCAAATGTATAACTTTTTTGTGACTTTATAGGTATTTTAAGCAAATTTGAAGGGCAATATATTGGGGGTTACAAAGTGGATACAATTTTAAACTTTATATATTGTTAATATAAGCAGATATTACATACAAGTTTTCTAGGTTCATGCCTCTCATCCCTCCACAGCCCTGCCCACCACCAGCTTTTGGAAACATAGAATAATTATTTATCTATGATGCATTCATTTGACTGAGGGGGAAAAGGTCATTTTTATGCTTATTCCTCAAAATGTAACAGCAATAAATAACTCTAGCTGAAGAATACAGGCATGCTATATGTAAATTCATACAATATGAAGTACATGAAGAAACCACAAACTAGCATAGTCATGTCTCCCACATTTAAGACTAGTTACTACTCTTTCTCCAGGAAAACCTCCTTCATAAATATGCAATCTTTTGCAATAAGTTATTCATTTTTTTTTTTATTTATCTTACAGCCTATTTAAATGAGAACTTCCCACTCTACCACATTCCAGTGTTATTTAGTATAATTTATCTCTTTCTCACATGTGGTTTTCACTTGATTTCAGAATATTTAGCAGATTTTCTCTTGGGCAAGTTAATTAATTGAAGTCAACTGAAACAAATGTTACAACTTTTGAAAATATCTGCTATCCCTTTTGGTCAAAAGTTCTCTTTAACCTTCTTTTTAGCATCTATTTTCTCACTAAATAAAGAGACGCTAGGAAACGAATGCAATTTCTTGGCTACTTTGGTTAATTTATTTAAATTTAAACTAAAACCATGTGTAAGGAGAATACCAATATTAAACCAGGTGCAAAACAAAGAAAAATCAAGAGGGAATGTGATCACTTATGCAATTACTGAATCCCTTTCTCTTTCTTATTGAACTTTGAGCAATCTTATACTTGGATCTACCAAGTATTTTTCCAACTCCAGTAGTTGGCTTACTTGCTAATTAAAAAATAATGTGTCTGTGGTTGACTGGTATTTCAATCATGTAGCAGATGACTGTTGTGCACAAACAAGTCAGGAGTTCCATGATAGAACAAATTTCATGGCTTTTGTCTCTCCTGTACTTAATGCCACAATCTGATTTTTTCTTTAAAGAAAAACAGTAACGATAACTGGTTTTGATAGCCCCTCACGCTGACAAAAAATGGTCTTGGTTGCATATGCCGTACATATTTTTAAGTAGTTGCAAAGACTATTTTGCTTATGAAGATCACTGCACATATGGTTAACAACTGGAACTCATACAGAGGCTTCATCAGTGTAAACAATTATCGAAATAATGAAATTGGCTATTTTGGTCCTCTGGGTTGCTTTGTGAATTGGGACAAGTAATTAATCATTTCTACCCTTCTCATGCAGGTCAGGAAGCAACAGTCAGAACTGGACATGGAACAACCGACTGGTTCCAAATAGGAAAAGGTGTACGTCAAGGTTGTATATTGTCACCTTGCTTATTTAACTTATATGCAGAGTACATCATGAGGAACGCTGGGCTGGAAGAAGCACAAGCTGGAATCAAGATTGCCGGGAGAAATATCAATAACCTCAGATATGCAGATGACACCACCCTTATGGCAGAAAGTGAAGAGGAACTCAAAGGCCTCTTGATGAAAGTGAAAGAGGAGAGTGAAAAGGTTGGCTTGAAGCTCAACATTCAGAAAACAAAGATCATGGCATCTGGTCCCATCACTTCATGGGAAATAGATGGAAAAACAGTGGAAACAGTGTCAGACTTTGTTTTTTTGGGCTCCAAAATCACTGCAGATGCTGATTGCAGCCATGAAATTAAAAGACGCTTGCTCCTTGGAAGGAAAGTTATGACCAACCTTGATAGTATATTAAAAAGCAGAGACATTACTTTGCCAACCAAGGTCCGTCTAGTCAAGGCTATGGTTTTTCCCGTGGTCATGTATGGATGTGAGAGTTGGACTGTGAAGAAAGCTGATCGCCGAAGAATCGATGCTTTTGAACTGTGGTGTTGGAGAAGACTCTTGAGAGTCCCTTATACTGCAAGGAGATCCAACCAGTCCATTCTAAAGGAGATCAATCCTGGGTGTTCATTGGAGGGACTGATGCTAAAGCTGAAACTGCAATACTTTGGCCACCTCATGCGACGAGTTGACTCACTGGAAAAGACTCTGATGCTGGGAAAGGTTGGGGCGGGAGGAGAAGGGGACGACGGAGAATGAGATGGCTGGATGGCATCACCGACTCTGTGGACATGAGTTTGAGTGTACTCCGGGAGTTGGTGATGGACAGGGAGGCCTGGCGTGCTGTGATTCATGGGGTCGCGGAGAGTCGGACACGACTGAGCGACTGAACTGAACTGAACTGAACTGAACCCTTCTCATTAAGAAAAATGTATCAAAAAATTGGACTAAGTTATGTACATTGTTCCATTAGTCCTCAGCAAAGATATTTACAATATGAAAACTAGCATTTTAAAATTAGATTTAAATTTTGTGGTTGTTCAGTTACTAAGTAATGTCTGACTCTTTGTGACCCCATGCAGCACACCAGGCTTCCTTGTCCATTCACTATCTCCTGGAATTTGCTCAGATTCATGTCCATTGAGTCAGTGATGCTATGTAATTATCTCATCCTCTGATACCCTCCCATGAACAGGTTTAAATTAGATAGCATTTAAAGTATAGATTAAAATCTCTTGTACACAGGCAGTCTGCTATGCAAAGATTACATAGCATAATGAATAGATTATTGATGACAGTACATTTTCATGACAGTAGTAGTATTCCATGATATTGCATTTATACTTTTGACCTAATTACCATTCTAATAAACTCTACTGGACAGCTTCAGTGTCATATCAAAATTCAGAAATAATAAGAGAGAAATGAAAATTTGGGACATGCAGCAAGAATATGACTTCATAAAACATTTTCTTATTCTCCTGAAATCCTTAAAAAGTCAACTAGAAAAAAAAAAGTCAACTAGAAAATATAAGAAAACTAGAAAGGCTTGTAAAATACCTGCTATCTTGGCAAAAATATGTAACAGGAAGTACAGAGAAGAATCTGAGAGAGACCCAGTATACCCCTAAATGAGCCAATAGATGAGAGCCATGTCCCAGGAAAATGTTGTTATGGAGAATATGAAAATACTACATTTTCTGACTCAAAATTAAAATGGCACAATTTCCTTGAAAAAGAAAGCAAAATTGGAATAACTCAGGGGATGTGAAGTCAATAGGATTAGTCAAAATATGGGTAGGTAAGCAGTCAGAACTCAAAATAATTGGAAGAAAACACATAGTAGAAATAATGGATATGCCCTGTAAGATACAAAAGAACATCTTTCAGATAAAAGTAAAATCTCAGTACCTCCAAAATTCTATTGTTCTTTTGAGAAGTACCTCAATATTCTATAAATTATCTCCATGATGGTGCAATGTATGATCCAGGAAGAATGAAGTGGGAAGGGGCAGTGATCAATGAACTGATAGGATTCCCTGCACCCACTGATATTTTGACCATATTACATGTGATCATATCTGTTTTGTATGTAGGAGTTCCCATAAAATTTCATTTCATTCAAAAAGTGTTTTTATTTTGAAAATCATGGAATTAGACAATTAAGTCCAGGAAATAAAACTAACCTCTGTTCTAAATATAATATGCTCTGGACATCATGTTATTAATATATATACATTTTTCCACTTTATCTGTCCAGTTAGGTAGAAGGCTTCAGGTGCTAAGTATTTTGTCTAGAATTATATGGCTCATAGGTGAATCTGAATCTTAAGTATGACTCCTAAACATTTGTGTTTTTCAATGTTTATGAGTGCTAACACAGCCTCTATTAAGTGGTTTGAGGTGTGATCTATTTTCCATACCTCTTGCCTATCAAGCAACAATCTTGTGATTCTATGCTATTTCACTAAAATAAGTAAGGTCTAGTTTGAAGATGTGGAGAAGGCAATGGCAACCCACTCCAGTGTTCTTGCCTGGAGAATCCCAGGGATGAGGGAGTCTGGTGGGCTGCCGTCTATGGGGTCGCACAGAGTCGGACACGACTGAAGTGACTTAGCAGCAGCAGCAGTTTGAAGATGTAAATAGATAAAACATAAACGAAATATGTCTAAGGTAAGTTAATATAGAAGAAGTCAAAACAGTAAAACAACTTTGTTATGGAGAGAGAAAAAAGAAAAAAATATATATCACTAAGGAACACACAAGAATGATTTCCTATAACCTAAAATGGCTAAAACCATTAGGAAAAGTATATAATGAAACTTGGATTTTTTTATGAAAAACTTAAGTCAATATAAAATATGATTTTTCTTGTCACTATAAAAATGTAGGCACATTGATATGAATTTTAATTTAATTCTAGATTAAATACATTCATCTCAAATATTTCTAAGGGTGGGATCAAGATGACAGAGTAGAACCCTGAACACATGTCCCTTCATGAATATATCAATACTCCAACTACACATAGAGCAGCTCTCATTGAGAATGATCTGAAGACTAGCAGAATGCTTCTTCCACAATCAATGCTGTACAGAAAGAACCACACAAAATTTGGCAGGAAGGAAAGAGAAGCCAACTAGTCAGAACCTGCACCCCTAGCAGGGACCTGTAAGAGCACAGTAATGTCAACAAACTGGACAACTGAAAAAATTTTAAAATGGATGAATTCCTAGAAATATACAATCTTCCAAGAGTTAGGAAGAAACAGATACAGATTACTAGTATAGAAACTGAATCAGGAATAGCAATAATAAACTTCCAACAAGCAAAAGTCCAGGACTGAACCACTTCACAGGAGAATTCCAAACATATAAAGAGATAATACCTATCCTTTTCAAAACATTCCAGAAAACTGAAGAGCAGGAACACTCCCATGTTCATTTTATCAGGCTAGTATTACTCTGATATCAAAATCAGAACAAGAAACCACACCAAAAAAAAAGAAAATAGGCCAATATCTTTGATGAATATATACGCCAAAATCCTCAAGAAAATATTAACAAGCTGAACTCAGTAATAGATTAGAGGGATCATTTACCATGATCAAGTGGAATTTATCCTGGGGATGTAAGAATGGTTCAATATCCACAAATCAATATGATATACCATAGTAACAAAATGAAGAATCACATGATCATCTAAATTGATGCAGAAAAAAAATCTGACAACATTCAGTATCTATTCATGATAAACACTCTCAACAAGGATGGTATAA
Organism: Moschus berezovskii; assembly: GCF_049115385.1. NCBI lineage: Eukaryota > Metazoa > Chordata > Mammalia > Artiodactyla > Moschidae > Moschus > Moschus berezovskii. The sequence goes on from NC_142464.1 coordinate 25,192,504, forward strand.
AGAGAACATATTTCAACTGAATAAAGGCCATTTATGACAAACTCAGAGCTAACATACTCAACAGTGAAAAGCTGAAATTGTTTCCTCTAAGATTAGGAACAAAACAGGATGCCCACAATAGACATTTCTATTCAAAGTAGTAGTGACGGTTCCAGTTATGGCAATCAGATTAGAAAAATTAGTGAAAGGCATCTGAATTGGAAGGCAAGAAGTACAACTGTAACTATTTGAGAAGGCATGATACTACACATAGAATTCCAATACAAAAGATTATCAAAGAATTACTAGAATAAGTTAACTCAGTAAATTTGGAGGATACAAGTTTAATATACAGAAATCTGTTGCTTTTCTATACCCTAATAATGAACAATCGAAAGAGAAAACAAGAAAACAATTGCACTTACAATTGCATGAAAGAGAATAAAATACCTAGGCTTCCCAGGTGGCTCTAGTGGTAAAGAACCTGCCTGCCCATGCTGCAGAAGTAAGAAACATGGGTTTGATCCCTAGGTTGGGAAGATTCCCTGGAGGAGGAAATGGCAGTCCAGTCCAGTATTCTTGCCTGGAGAATCCCAGGAACAGAGGGGCCTGGTGGGCTACAGTGCATAGGATTGCAAAGAGTCATTCACGACTGAATTGCTAAGCAAATTTAATCAAGGAGGTGAAATACCTATACTCTGAAAACTATAAAATACTAATGAAGTAGATTAAAGATAATACAAAGAAATGTAAAGATAACCCATGCTCAGTGAAAGTCACTCAGTTGTGTCCAACTCTTTGCAACCCCATTGGCCATACAGTTCATAGAATTCTCCAGGCCAAAATACTGGAGTGGGTAGCCTTTCCCTTCTCCAGGGGATCTTCCCAACCCAGGTGTCCTGCATTGCAGGCAGATTCTTTACCAGTTGAGCCATAAGGGAAGCCCCCATGTTCAAGGACTGGCAAAATCAATATTGTTAAAATGTCCATACTATCCAAAGTAATTTTCAGGTTTAATGCAGTTCATATCAAAATTCCCATATTTCTCATAGAATTAGAATAAACAATCCTAAAAGTTGTATGGAGCCACAAAAGATCCATAATTACCAAAGCAACTGATAAAAAAAAGTTAACATGATCCCTGAATTCACACTATACTACATAGTACTGGCACACAAACGGGCACAGAGATCAATAGAAGGGAACAGAACACACAGCCTGGAAATAAACACACACACATACGCTGTTATCTATGAAAACTGAGGCAAGAATATACGATGGGGAAAAGGCAGTAAGTGGTGGGAAAACTGGATAGCTATATGCAAAAACAATGAAATCAGAACATTTCTTCACGCCATATATGAAAATAAACTCAAAATGGATTAAAGACCTAAATGTAAAACTGGAAATCATAAAACTCCTAGAAGAAAGCATAGGCAACACACTCTTTGACATCTATCTTAGCGGTATCTTTTTGAATCTGTCTTCTCAAGCAAGGGAAACAAAAGCCAAATTAAATGAAACCTAGTTAAACTTAAAAGGTTTTGCACAATAAATGAAACCATTAATAAAACTAAAAGGCAGCCTACTGAATAAAAAATAATTGTAAATGATACATCTGATAAGACATTAATACCCAAACTGGGCACCCCTGGTGGCTCAGTGGTAAAGAATCTGCCTGCCAATGCAGGAGATGTGGGTTTGATTCCTGAGCCGGTAATCCCCTGGAGAAGGAAATGGCAACCCACTCCAGTATTCTTGCTGGGGAATTCCATGGACAGAGGAGCCTGGCAGGCTACAGTCTATGGGGTCACAAAAGAGTCACCTACAACTTAGCAACTAAGCAACAACATCTAAATACATAAACAGAACTCGGATAACTCAACATAAAAAAAAATAAAAAATAAAAAATGGGCAGAAGACCTGAATAGGCGCTTTTTCCAAAGAAGACACACAGGTAGCCAACAGGCACATGAAAATATGCTCAGTATTAGTAATCATCAGAAAAATGGTAATCAAGTAAAAACCACAATGAGATAATATCTCACACCTATTAGGATTAGTTCAGTTCAGTTCAGTCGCTCAGTTGTGTCCGACTCTCTGCGACCCCATGAATCACAGCACGCCAGGCCTCCCTGTCCAACACCAACTCCCGGAGTTCACCCAAACTCATGTCCATCGAGTCGGTGATGCCATCCAGCCATCTCATTCTCTGTCGTCCCCTTCTCCTCCCGCTCCCAATCCTTCCCAGCATCAGAGTCTTTTCCAGTGAGTCAACTCTTCGCATGGTGGCCAAAGTATTGGAGTTTCAGCTTTAGCATCAGTTCTTCCAATGAACACCCAGGATTGATCTCCTTTAGAATGGACTGGGTGGATCTCCTTGCAGTCCTAGGGACTCTCAAGAGTCTTCTCCAGCACCACAGTTCAAAAGCATCAATTCTTCGGCCATCAGCTTTCTTCACAGTCCAACTATCACATCCATACATGACCACGGGAAAAACCATAGCCTTGACTAGACAGACCTTGGTTGGCAAAGTAATGTCTCTGCTTTTTAATATGCTATCTAGATTGGTCATAACTTTCCTTCCAAGGAGTAAGCGTCTTTTAATTTCATGGCTGCAATCAGCATCCGCAGTGATTTTGGAGCCCCCCAAAATTAGGATAGTTATCCTTAAAAAGACAGTAAATAATAAGTGTTGGTGAGGATGTAAGGAAAGGAAACCCCAGTACACTGTTCATGGGAATGTAAACTGGTACAGCTACTATGGAAAACAGTATGGAGGTACTTGCAAAAGTTTGAAAAATAGAACTACCATATGATCCAAAATTTTATTTCTGGGTATACATGTGAAGAAAATGAAAACACTAATTTGAAAAGTCATATGCACCCTGATGCTCATAGCAGCATTCTTTAAATTAGCAAAGATATGCAAGCAACTAAGTGTCTATCTACAGATGAATGAATTAAAAAGTACGGGTATATATACAATGAAATATTGATCAGCCATAAAAAAAAGAATGAAATTTTGCCATTCGCAACAACACAGGTTGACCTGGAGGGTATTATGCTTAGATAAATAAGACAAAGAAGGAAAAAAACTGCATGTTTTCACTTACATGTGGAAACTAAAAAAAAATTTAGATGAATGAATATAACAAAACAGAAACAGACCAACAGATACAGATAAAAAAAGAAATAGCAATGGGGAGGAGGGGTGTAAGAAATACAAACTACTAGGTATAAAATAAGATACAGGCATATAAGAGACAACACAGAAATACAGACAATACAATAATTTAAAATAGAGTATAATCTGTAAAAAATACTGATGCACTATGTTGTACATCTGAAATTAAATCAACAACTAGAAAGGGTCAGTCGCTTAGTCGTGGACTGTATCCCCATGGACTGTACCCTGCCAAGTTCCTCTGACTATGGAGTTCTCCAAGCAAGCATACTTGAGTGGATAGCCAATCCCTTCTACAGATCTTCCTGACCCAGAGGTTGAACCCAGGTCTCCTGCATTGCAGGCAGATTCTTTACCATCTGAGCCACCTTCTAACTATTCAAAAGGTGATGTTAAGCTACATCTCCAATTCTTACTATAAATCCCTACAACTATCCCACAGATGCTGCTCTTTAGGGACATCTTAATCATTCCGCTCACACATATTTAGAGAAATTCACATTTAAAGATCTCAGGATCATAGCATGATGTCTCCTGAGAAATCATACAATAGAAGTTGAGTATGAAAACATTGGTTTTGGACTTAATAAATATTTGAAATCTTCCTTCCCATTCATATCAAGTGCCTTATCCAGATGAGAGAAAATATATGAATAAAACCATCTATTTCAGGTTTAGAACACAATTATGGAATCCTCTTCTGTCAGATCAGTGGGATATATTTATAAATGGTAATATAATCTGAAATTTTTTTCTAAACAGTTTAAGCTGTCAGATAAGCCATCTTTGGATTACAAGTAAAAACAGAGTGTAGAGGGAAACGCAACTGACAGAAGATTTGGGAGATTATCTTTATTTTATTATAAAATCATATTAAATTATACCTATGTATATATGGCTTCCATAAATATCTTAAGGAGGGAAAATACCCTGTAATGATTGAGCCCAGACTCTTATACTAGGCAGGCATCCTAGCTCAAATATAAACATGGCAAGTTCAGAACTGTAGTTCTGAGAGCTTTATCTGTATTTAGTCAGTTATTTTTTATAATAGCAGTATGTAGGAAATAGTACTATCTCCATTTTACAGGTGAAGGAATTTAGGCTTAAAGAGTTAAAAAGTTGTTTACATGTAAAGTCATATGATTTGTTTCTTTCCACTGAATATGAATGGAAATGACCTGTGCTACTTCTAAACAAAATCTATAAAAGCCATGGTCTTATCCAACCTTCTCTCTTACTTGTCTGCTGTGAGATCAGCCTTCCCCAGAAATGGGTCAGGCCTATCAAGTTGGGTCTTGGAGTGAAGAATAAATGCAGTTAACCCAAAATGGATAAATAACATGACAAGAAATAATTTTTTGACAGATCACTAAGATAATGGTTCATTGGTTATCACAGCATAACTTAGCTATACTGATTGACATGGAAATTGGTATCAGAATTGGAGTTCGAATGAAAAAAATAGTAAATGTCATTGACTTTGGTTATGGATAATCGGTACCAAGGACATTTATATAGGAATCTGGAAAGATGACAATCAATATTATCCTGTACAAAACATTACGTAATCATGTCACTTGAGATCACTTGAAAGGCACATAATGTACTGATTTAGTTTCTGGTTTTAGATAGAGATTAGAAAGCAATATTATTAGTGTGCCACAGATGCACACAAAGTGACACATGAAAGATACGAGTCAAGGAATGAACTGGCCAGTTTTCAGAAATAAAAGAAAACCAGGTATTCCAAATAGTCCAACATTTTCTGGAATAGAAAATATAAGTATTTCTCATTTTTGACAAATGAAATAAAACTAAGAAGAAAAAAAAGAAGGCCTTAAGCAATACAGGCCAACTGAAACTCTTACTGGGGTCAAAAACCACATCAACAGTACACTGTTCACACTTGTAATGGACTGAAGGTTTGTGACGCCCCTACCCAAATTCATATGCTGAAACATAATCTATAGCCAGATAATATTTGGAGGCAGGGCCTTTGGGAAGGAAATTAGGTGATGAGGGTGGAACCCACATCAGTAGGATCAGTGCCCTTATAAGGAGTTAAACAGACATCAAATATTTTTCTACCACGGGAAGATACAGTGAAAATTCAGCCATCCACAGCCTGCAAGAGGGCTCTCAGAAGAATCCTGTCATGCTGGCACAATGATCTCAGGCTTCCAGAACCATGAGAAACAAATTTCTGTTGTTGATAAACCACTGAGTTTACGATATTTCAGTATAGCAATCAGAGCTAAGACAACACATTTTATTAAAAATCTGTGAATCATTAATTGGCACTAAGTAAATCCTTTCAGTTGGACAAAAAGACACAAGGCAAAGAAAGAGTAAGTTTCTCTAAAGTAAGACTGATAATCCTAAAGGTAATTAAGTAAAGACATTCTTAATTCTCTCAGAAAAATTTTGTTGGCATGCCTATTGGTACTAGACAGAGCAGGAATCAAATAGGTAAAAAGCAACTAAGGCTACAAATGACCTAAGTTCTGGATGACAGACCCCATGATGGTAAAATCTATTATAGATATGAAATAGTTTGACTATTAATAACTGTCAGCTCAGGTAAAAATATCACATAATGATATTTTTATGGCTCAGCAGATAGATAAAAACATCTGTCGTGACTCTTACATTCCTCCTTGTCAGGAGCTTCTTGGTGTGTATGAATGTCCTTTTTAAAAAAGAAATGTATCAAGTTACACATTGGAATTGATTTTCTAAGATACTAGTATGATTATCACCCAACTGTATTTCAACTCTGTATCATTTCACAATGAATGAAACCCTATTTGAAAAGTTTCAATTTCAAACAGTAATGAGGTTAAATGCTGGGGTTCTCAGTGCATGTAGATTTTTCTGATATAACATCTGAATTATGCTGATGCCTATTCCATGGCATACCTATTCCTTTATAGGTACTTTTCATTTTTATATAAAAAGAAAAAGGAAAAAACTAACAAGCTATCCAAATAAATGTAGGAGGAAATCTCTTAGCCAATCATTGAAAGAAGATCATTTCCCCCAGGCAACCACAAATTATAATGAAACACAGGATTAACCAAATGGAAGAAGATGTATACTGTATATCTCAGGATTTTTATAGGAATCACATTTCAAAATTAAAAGGAGATATTGTAAAGTTGGAAGGAAAGGACAAGATGGTAATTTTAAACTATATATTGCTTAATTTCAGTATAATCTGAAAACATCTTTAAAAGGTGTGATGGTTAATTTTACATGTCAATTAGGGGCATATTCTTGAATGATATTAACATTTAAATCTGTAAGAAGGCTGCCATCGATCAACTGAAGACCTGAACAGAAGAAAAAGACTGGCATTCCTAAAGTTATTCTATCTACATCAGACTGCCTTCAGACTTCATCTGCACCTTTAGCTCTCCTGAGTCTTCAGCCTGTCCATTCACACTGAAGAATTTGGATTCTACAGGCAATTCCTTATAACAAATGTCTTTTTCTCTTGTTTGTCTTAGTCTGCTAGAACTGCCATAGCATAATACAACAAAGTAGATGGGTTAAACAACAGAAATTTATCTTCTCACAATTCTGGAGCCTCAAAATACAGGAGCAAGGTGCCCACAGGGTTTGTTTCTGGTGAGGCTTTTCTTCCTGGTTTGCAGATGGCCCTCTTCTCAATGTTTCCTTACTTGGACTGTTTTCTATAGCTGTGCAGAGACAGAGCTGTCTAGTATCTCTTGCTCTTATTATAGGGATATTAGTCCTATTGGATTAGAGCTCCATCCTTATGATTTCATGTAACCTTAATTAACTTCTTAAACCATAAAATCATATTGAGGATTAGGCTCCAATCTATGAATTTTAGGAGGATGCAATTCACTCCATAACAAAAGACATCTGGAAAGAAGTCATATTTTACTATTTTCTGAGACAGTGACAGAGGAGATTTGATCCTAAGAGGAAACATACAAATTTGGGAAACAAATATCAATATTTCATGACCCAATTAGAGGTTTGTTTTTCCAGAAACACTCTTTCCAAATTTTAAAAATTGAAACTCCAGAAACTATGATCTATTCTACTCAGAACATAACTGAAAAAAAAAATGTGGCACCATTTTGTTAGGAGATAATTTGCATTTCCTAGGATATCATGAGTAGGTATAACAGAAGTTTGATATTGTACTCTGTGAGATTATGATGTTTCTCTTATGTTGCTTGAAAACCCAGTTCCTTTTATCTGGAAAGGAAGAAAAATGACACTATAGTAGTAATGAGAGAAGATTATAAAGAAAATGGACATAATATTTGTGAAGGGAAATTTGACATTTAGAAAAACGTTCCTGAGTTAATATCTTGACTGGTTGTAAATTAAATGCCTAATTTAAATATTCTTTGTTAAGTTAAAGAATTATGTTTTTTTCATCCAAAGAAAATGTCACGCCCTTGCATAAAAACTGTTTTAATTGTAGGTATTTGTAGAGGTTCGTTAGCTTGAACATTACAATGAACTGTAAACCAATCAGCTCAAACCATAAAATTCACTCACCTCAAATTATTGTGGAGAAACTACACTAACAATACTTGTACTATTTCTGAGAGTAAATTCATTTAAAATGAGTAAATATATTTTTAATTTCACCTTTATAACGGTAAACACAAGCTTACCTATCTTATTTGCTACATTTTCCTAAGATGGAAGCTTTACTATTTTATTGTGTGACTGTCTCTAATCAGAGTAATTAGAAAAGGAAAATAAACAGCATCCAAATTGGAAAGGAGGAAGTAAAATGGTCCCCATTTGCAAACTACATGATCTTATATACAGAAAAACCTAAAGATCCATAAAAAATATTTGAATTAGAAAAGAAAATCAGTGAAGGTACAAGATACCAAATCAATATATGAAAATCAGTTGCACTAATAAAAAACTATATAAAAAGGAAATTAGAGTCTGTGGGAGAAGGCGAGGGTGGTATGATTTGAGAGAACAGCGCTGAGACATGTATATTACCATATGTGAAACAGATCGCCAGTCCAGGCTTGATGTATGAGACAGGGTGCTCAGGGCTGGTGCACTGGGATGACCCTGAGGGATGGGATGGAGAGGGAGGTGGGAGGGGGGTTCAGGATGGGGAACACATGTACACCCATGGTTGATTCATGTCAATGTATGGCAAAACCACTACAATATTGTAAAGTAATTAGCCTCCAATTAAAATAAATTAATTAATTTTTAAAAAGAAATTAGGAAAACACTGTCATTTACAATAGTATCAAAAAGAACAAAATACTTATGAATAAGTCTAACCAAGTCAGTGAAGCACTGTACACTGAAAGCTAGAACACACTGCTGAAAGAAATTGAAGAAGACACAAATGGAAAAACACCCATGTTCATGAACTGAAAGACTTAATATTGTTAAAATGTCCACACTGCTCAAAGTGATATACAGAGTCAATGCAATACCTATCAAGATTCCAATGGAATTTTTTATAGAAATAAAAAAAAAAATCTTAAAATTCACACTGAGGAACAAAAGATCCTAAGCAGCAAGACCGATCTTAAAAAAAGAACAGAGCTGGAGTCTTTAATGTAGGAACTATGTCTGAAGAATTGGGTTCCTTCAAGTAACTGTTTTACTACCTGAAAGAAACAGATATGGAGGGGGCAGTTACTTTATTTTTATAAGTTACAGCCTATTTCTATTACATGTACCAGTGGGGATTTGGCTTGCTTTGAAATCAGTGAATTCAATGAGTATCCCTATTACAAGAAACAGTGTGGTTTTCTTGAAAACTGTCAGAAGGCATCCTACAATTCCTTCATCTATAGTAACATGCAACTGAAATTAAGTTGTTGGGACTCCTGAAAAGTAATTAGACTCCAGGGATACATAGATACTCTAGAACCAATCTATCACTTTTTGACTTTGTTTTACCACTGATTCATGGTTCAGTGTCTGCTGATTTTCTGAGATGTTGAAACTGTATGGCATAGTGAGAGGGAGAGAAATTGTCTGTGCTTTTTTGCCCTTGGTTGTTCCTCATGCTTGTATCCAACACTATCTTATTTGTATCTATTCCCTCTCCTGAAAGTTACCTTGCCTGTCCCATCCTCAAGACAACTCCACAGAGACTGCCCACGTTTTATTTCTTCCTTGTCTCCCTAACTATAGACTCAAGCACTGAACCACAAATATCACTACTGTCGCCTTGTACCAAGGCATCATGTTTCCATTTTTATTATTGTAACTTCATTTTGGTGTATAGGAAATTTAAGTTGTATGTGCAAATTTCCCCCCATATCATGCCAGGACTACATAGATAGTAACAGGGATTTGTATAGATTGGAAGAAGACAGGGTCAAACTAATTCTCACATTTAACTTCATAAAAATGATTAAAAAAGAGGGTCTTTAGCCTTGTGTAAGTATTGCCTGGATTAAGAAATAATTACAAAATGTACTCTGCAGTTACTAAGAGTCATAACATTTGATAAAATTACAATTGAATTAAATAAGCACTTTTTCTCCAATTATGCAGGGTTATTTGAAATGTATTGCTTCTAGAATAATAAAATTAATATCAAACTCCAGAATTATATACTACTCTTACCTAATGATTTAAAAAACATTTATGCACTAAATTATGCACAAAAGAAACCAACCAGAGTTAAAAAACAAATTCAGCAAAGTTGCAGGGACATGACACATAACACAACCAATTCAGCTGCATTCTCTACACACAAACAGTAAATAACTATATATATATATAAACAATTCCATTTACAATAGCACCCAAAGGAATAAAAAAACTAGAAATAAATTTAATAAGACAGTTGAAACAGTTGTTCATTGAAGACTGTAAAATATTGCTAAAACTATGAAAAAATATAGAACAGTCTTTTGGACTCTGTGGGAGAGGGCAAGGGTGGGATGATTTGGGATTATGGCATTGAAACATGTATATTATCATATGTGAAACGAATCGCCAGCCCCAGTTCAATGCATGATACAGGATGCTCGGGGCTGGTATACTGGGATGAACCAGAGGGTTGGGATGGGGAGGGGAGTGGGAGGGGGGTTCAAGATGGGTAACACATGTACACCTGGGGCAGATTCATGTCAATGTATGGCAAAACCAATACAATAATGTAAACTAATTAGCTTCCAATTAAAATAAATAAATTTAAAAAAATAAATAAAACTATGAAAAAATTAAGGAAGATCTCAATAAATGAAAAGATATTCCATGCTTTAGATTGGAAGAATTAGTATTATTAAGATGTGGCAATACTACCCAAAACTACCTACTGATTCTATTAAAATCCTAATGGCTTTATTTCCCAAAATGGAAAAGCTGTTTCTCAAATTTATGTGAAATACAGAGGGTCATGAACTGGCAAAACAATCTTGAAAAAGAACAAAGTCAGAATGCTCACAGTTTCCAATTTTGAAACTTACTGCAAAGCTATAGTAATCAAAACAGTGTGGTACTGACAATAAGGATAATGGAATATAATTGAGAATCCAAAATTAGCCTATGTACCTAAGCCCAATTGCTTTTTGACAAGAATTCCAAGACCATTCAATTGTAGAGAATAGTCTATTCAACAAATGGTTCTGGAACAAGTCCATAGCCACATGTAAAAGAATAAAGTTAGAACTCTAGGGGGGAGGAACAAGATGGCGGAGGAATAGGACGGTGAGACCACTTTCTTCCCCACAAATTCATCAAAAGAACATTTGAACGCTGAGTAAAGTCTACAAAGCAACTTCTGAATGCTGGCAGAGGACATCAGGCACCCAGAAAAGCAGCCCATTGTATTCGAAAGGAGGTAGGAAAAAACATAAAAGATAAAAAGAGAGACAAAAGAGGTAAGGACGGAGCTCTGTCCTGGGAAAGGAGGCTTTAAAAAGAGAGAAGTTTCCAAACACCAGGAAACACTCTTACTGATGAATCTGTGGCAAGCCTTGGAACCTCAGAGGGCCACATAACCGGGAGGAAAAAAAAGAGAAACAATTAAAACCCACAGATTACCCGCCAAAGGGTAACTCCCAGCGGAGAAGCAGCACAGATGCCTGCATACATTAGCAAGCGGGGGCTGGGCAGGGAGGAGTCAGCTGAACTGCTTAGAGAGAGGACTGGGCTTGAATGCCACAAGAGCAATCTGAGAGAACTGGGGATAGCAAAGCAGACTGTGGGATAGCTTTCCCGCAAAAAGGCGGAAAGCTCTAACCTAAGACTCTGCCAGCCCCGCTCACAGAACAAAGGGCTGAGCAGAGTGAGCCGGCTGCGGTCAGCCCATCCCCCATCCCCCGCGGAGACAGGCAGGGAGGTCAGCCAGAGATGGAGAGGGCAACCATGGCCCCAGAAAGGCATCCAATACAAACTGGAGGCAGGCTTGTTGCTAATCAAGACTTCTTGGGCTCAGGTGGGTCGATATCTGCCTGAGAAGGTGTGCCGGTTGTACACCCAGAAAACCGAGTGGCAGGGACTGGGGAGGCGATAAGTTGCAGTGACCGCTCTCGCCAAACACCTGGTCCCCTGAGCTGCTCGGACTGGGGAAGGCACAAAACGCAGACCCAGCCAAGTCTGCGCCTTTGGGGAGTACCGGAGAAACTGAACTTGAGCCGCTCAGACCTGGGAAGTGCATACAACCCGGCGCCGGCCTCGGACAGTTCCCAGCAGAGCAACCTAGAGCCTGTGCAGTGTAGACTGGGACAACACACGCACTGTGAGTGGGGGCAAACCCAGTGTGACCGAGACGCAGCGAGCACTCCCCACAGATGCCAGAGATATTTGTCTGCACCATTCCTCCCTTCCCAGAACAGGACTGAACAACTGAGCCTTAAAAAGTGTCCACCCGCCCCCTAATATCAGGGCGGAAATTAGACACTGAAGAGACCAGCAAACAGAAGCTAAAACAGAGGGAACCACCTTGGAAATGACAGATAGAGAAGTCTAGAGACTACTCCAAGAATAAGACAAAAAACCAGAGGCAAGAGGCTTAAGCCCGAATCCTGAGAACACCAGAGAACTCCTGACTCCAGGGAACATTAACTGATAGAGCTCATCAAACGCCTCCATACCTACACTAAAACCAAGCACCACCCAAGGGTCAACAAGTTCCAGAGCAAGACATACAACGCAAATTCTCCAGCAACACAGGAAAATAGCCCTGAGCTTCAATATACAAGCTGCCCAAAGTCACTCCAAACTCACTGACATCGCATAACTCATTACTGGACACTTCACTGCACTCCAGAGAGAAGAAATCCAGCTCAACCCACCAGAATACCGACACAAGCTTCCCTAACCAGGGAACCTTGACAAGTCACCCATCCAATCCCACACACAGCAAGGAAACAACATAATAAAGAGAACTCCATAAACTGACAGAAGAGGGAAAGGCCACCCCAAGCAAAGCAATATAAGCAAGATGAAGAGGCAGAGAAATACCCAGCAAGTAAAGGAACAAGATAAATGTCCACCAACACAAACAAAAGAGGAAGATATAGGGAACCTACCTGATAAAGAATTTTGAATTTTGATGGTGAAAATGATTCAAAATCATGAAAGCAAAATAGAGTTACAGATAAATAACCTGGAGAAGAGGATTGAGAAGATGGAAGAAAGATCTAATGGAGAAGAGGATTGAGAAGATGGAAGAAAGATTTAATAAGGATTTAAAGGAAATAAAAAAGAGTCAATATACAATGAATAATGCAATAGATGAGATCAGAAACACTCTCGAGGGAACAAACAGTAGAATAACAGAGGCAGAAGACAGGATAAGCGAGCTAGAAGATAGAATTGTAGAAATAAATGAAACAGAGGAAAAAAGAAAAACAAATTAAAAGAAATGAGGACAATATTAGAGACCTCTGGGACAATGTTAAATGCTCCAACATTCGAATCATAGGAGTCCCAGAAGAAGAAGACAAAAAGAAAGACCATGAGAGAATACTTGAGGAGATAATAGTTGAAAACTTCCCTAAAATGGGGAAAGAAATAATCACCCAAGTCCAAGAAACCCAGAGAGTCCCCAACAGGATAAACCCAAGGTGAAATACTCCAAGACACATATTAATCAAATTAATAAAGATCAAACACAAACAACAAATATTAAAAGCAGCAAGGGAAAAGCAGCAAATAACACACAAGGGGATTCCCATAAGGATAACAGCTGATCTTTCAACAGAAACTCTTCAGGCCAGGAGGGAATGGCAAGACATACTTAAAGTGATGAAAGAAAATAACCTACAGCCCAGATTACTGTACCCAGCAAGGATCTCATTCAAATATGAAGGAGAAATCAAAAGATTTACAGACAAGCCAAAGTTGAGAGAATTCAGCATCACCAAACCAGCTCTCCAACAAATGCTAAAGGATCGTCTCTAGACAGGAAACACAGAAACGGTATATAAACTCGAACCCAAAGCAATAAAGAAAATGGCAATGGGATCATGCTTATCAATAATTACCTTAAATGTAAATGGGTTGAATGCCCCAACCAAAAGACAAAGGCTGGCTGAATGGATACAAAAACAAGACCCCCACATATGTTGTCTACAAGAGACCCACCTCAAAACGAGGGACACATGCAGACTGAAAGTGAAGGGCTGGAAAAAGATATTCCACGCAAATAGAGACCAAAAAAAAGCAGGAGTAGCAATACTCATATCAGATAAAGTAGACTTTAAAACAAAGGCTGTGAAAAGAGACAAAGAAGGAAACTACATAATGATCAAAGAATCAATCCAAGAAGAAGATATAACAATTATAAATATTTATGCACCCAACATAGGAGCACTGCAATATGTAAGACAATTATTAAAAGTATGAAAGGGGAAATTAACAATAATGCAATAATAGTGGGAGAATTTAATACCCCACTTACATCTATGGATAGATCAACTAAACAGAAAATTAACAAGGAAACACAAACTTTAAATGATACAATAGACCAGTTATGAATTTCACCTTTTTCTCAAGTGCACACGGAACCTTTTCCAGGATAGATCACATCCTGGGCCATAAATCTAGCCTTGGTAAATTCAAAAACATTGAAATCATTCCAAGCATCTTTTCTGACCACAATGCAGTAAGATTAGATCTCAATTACGGGAGAAAAATCATTAAAAATGCCAACATATGGAGGTTGAACAACACGCTGTTGAATAATGAACAAATCATAGAAGAAATCAAAAGAGAAATCAAAATATGCATAGAAATGAATGAAAATGAAAACACAACAACCCAAAACCTCTGGGACACTGTAAAAGCAGTGCTAAGGGGGAATTTCATAGCAATACAGGCACACCTCAAGAAACAAGAAAAAAGTCAACTAAATAACCTAACTCTACATCTAAAGAAACTAGAAAAGGAAGAAATGAGGAATCCCAAGGTTAGTAGAAGGAAAGTAATCGTAAAAATTAGGGCAGAGATAAATGCAAAAGAAACAAAAGAGACCATAGCAAAAATCAACAAAGCCAAAAGCTGGTTCTTTGAGAAGGTAAATAAAATTGACAAACCACTAGCCAGACTCATTAAGAAACAAAGGGAGAAGAACCAAATCAATAAAATTAGAAATGAAAATGGAGAGATCACAACCGACAACACAGAAATACAAAGGATTATTAGAGAATACTACCAGCAATTATATGGCAAGAAAATGAATAACCTGGAAGAAATGGACAAATTCCTAGAAAAGTACATCTTTCCAAAACTGAAACAGGAAGAAATAGAAAATCTGAACAGACCCATCACAAGCATGGAACTAGAGGCTGTAATCAGAAATCTCCCAGCAAACAAAAGCCCAGGTCCAGATGGCTTCACAGCTGAATTCTACCAAAAATTTAGAGAAGAGATAACACCTATTCTACTCAGACTCTTCCAGAAAATTGCTGAGGAAGGGAAACTTCCAAACTCATTCTATGAGGCCACCATCACCCTAATCCCAAAACCTGGTAAAGATCCCACAAAAAAAGAAAACTACAGGCCAATATCACTGATGAACATAGATGCAAAAATCCTTAACAAACTTCTAGCAATCAGAATCCAACAACACATTAAGAAGATCATACATCATGACCAAGTGGGCTTTATCACAGGAATGCAAGGATTCTTCAATATCCGCAAATCAACCAACGTAATACACCACATTAACAAACTGAAAAATAAAAATCATATGATTATCTCAATAGATGCAGAGGAAGCCTTTGACAAAATACAACATCCATTCATGATAAAAACCCTCCAGAAAGTGGGAATAGAAGGGACATATCTCAACATATTAAAAGCTGTATATGACAAACCCACAGCAAACATTATCCTCAACGGTGAAAAATTGAAAGCATTTCCCCTAAAGTCAGGAACAAGACAAGGGTGCCCACTCTCACCACTACTATTCAACATAGTTCTGTAAGTTTTGGCTACAGCAATCAGAGCAGAAAAAGACATAAAAGGAATACAAATTGGAAAAGAAGAAGTAAAATTTTCACTATTCACTGATGACATGATCCTCTACACAGAAAACCCTAAAGACTCTACCAGAAAACTACTAGAGCTAATCAATGAATACAGTAAAGTTGCAGGATATAAAATCAACACACAGAAATCACTTGCATTCCTACACACTAATAATGAGAAAATAGAAAGAGAAATTAAGGAAACTATTCCATTCACTGTTGCAACGAAAAGAATTAAATACTTAGGAATATATCTACCTAAGGAAACAAAAGACTTGTACATAGAGAACTATAGAACACTAGTGAAAGTAATCAAAGAGGACACTAATAGATGGAGAAATATACCGTGTTCGTGGATTGGAAGAATGAATATTGTAAAAATGAGTATACTACCCAAAGTAATTTATACATTCAATGCAATCCCTATCAAGCTACCCACAATATTTTTCACAGAACTAGAACAAATAATCTCACAATTTGTATGGAAATACCAAAAACCTCAAATAGCCAAAGCAATCTTGAGGAAGAAATATGGAACTGGGGGAATCAACCTGCTGGACTTCAGGCTCTACTACAAAGCCACAGTCATCGAGACAGTATGGTACTGGCATAAAGACAGAAATATAGATCAATGGAACAAAATAGAAAGCCCAGAGATAAACCCACGCACCTATGGACACCTTATCTTTGACAAAGGATGCAAGAATATAAAATGAAGAAAAGACCGTCTCTTTAACAAGTGGTGCTGGGGAAACTGGTCAGCCACTTGTAAAAAATGAAACTAGAACATTTCCTAACACCATACACCAAAATAAAATCAAAATGGATTAGAGAGCTAAATGTAAGACCAGAAACTATAAAACTCCTAGAGGAGAACGTAGGCAAAACACTCTCCGACATAAATCACAGCAGGATCCTCCAAGACCCACCTCCCAGAATATTGGAAATAAAAGCAAAAATAAACAAATGGGACCTAATTAAAATCAAAAGCTTCTGCACAGCAAAGGAAATTATAAGTAAGGTGAAAAGACAGCCTTCAGAACGGGAGAAAATAATAGCAAAGAAGCAACTGATAAAGGATTAATCTCCAAAATATACAAGCAGCTCCTGCAGCTCAATTCCAGAAAAATAAATGACCCAATCAAAAAATGGGCCAAAGAACTAAACAGACATTTCTCCAAAGACATACAGATGGCTAACAAACACATGAAAAAATGCTCAACATCCCTCATAATCAGAGAAATGCAAATCAAAACCACAATTTGATATCATTTCACACCAGTCAGAATGGCTGCTATCCAAAAGTCTACACGCAATAAATGCCGGAGAGGGTGTGGAGAGAAAGGAACCCTCTTACACTGTTGGTGGGAATGTAAACTAGTACAGCCACTATGGAGAACAGTGTGGAGATTCCTCAAAAGACTGGAAACAGAACTGCCATATGATCCAGCAATCGCACTCCTGGGCATACACACCGGGGAAACCAGAATTGAAAGAGACACATGTACTCCAATGTTCATTGCAGCACTGTTTATAATAGCCAGGACATGGAAGAAACCTAGATGTCCATCTGCAGACGAATGGATAAGAAAGCTTTGGTACATATACACAATGGAGTATTACTCAGCCATTAAAAAGAATACATTTGAATCAGTTCTAATGAGGTGGATGAAACTGAGCCTATTATACAGAGTGAAGTAAGCCAGAAAGAAAAACACCAATACAATATACTAATGCATATATATGGAATTTAGAAAGATGGAAATGATAACCCTGTATACAAGACAGCAAAAGAGACACAGATGTATAGAACAGTCTTTGGGACTCTGTGGGAGAGGGTGAGGGTGCGATGGTTTGTTTGAATGGCATTGAAACATGTATATTATCATATGTGAAACGAATCGCCAGATCAGGGTTGATGCATGTTACAGGATGCTCGGGGCTGGTATGCGGGGATGACCCAGAGGGAGGATAAGAGGAGGAGGGAGGTGGGAGGGGGGTTCGGGAGGTGGAACTTATGTACACCCGGGGCAGATTCATGTCAATGTATGACAAAACCAACCAATATAAAATTGTAAAATAATTAGCCTCCAATAAAAATAAAAAAGAACTCTACCTAACACCACAAAAATAAACTCACAATGAAGCAAAGATTAAATACAAGAGCTAAAACAATAAAATTCTTAGAAGAAAACATTATGGTATTAATAAATCTTTAGGAACTTTAGTTTGGCAATGTACTCTTATATATAACATCAAAAACATGAGCAACAAAATAAAAACTTGATAAATTGGACTTCTTCAAAATTAAAAACTTTTGTACATCAAAATACATTAGCAAGTAAGTGAAAACACAGCCTACAGAATGGGAGAAAATTTTGGCAAATTATATATTTGGTACCCAGAATATATAAAGACTTTTACAACTCAACAACAAAAGGCAAACAACCAAAGTACCTAAATAAACATTTCTCCAAAGACATATAAATGGTGCATAAGCACATGAAAACATGCTCAGTATCATTATCCATCAGGGAAATGTAAGTCAAAACCCCAGTGAAATATAACTTAACACCCACTAAGACAGATAATATATAACAAAGAGTAGTCAGGGTGTGGAAAAATTGGAACCCTCATACACTGCTGGCAGGAATGGGGCTGCTGTGTAAAAACTTTGGTAGTTCCTCAAAAAGTTAAGCATAGAACTGCCATAAGAACCAGAAATTCCCCTCCTATGCATATGCCCCAGAGAACTGAAAACAAAATAGGTACTCAAAACAAATACTCATAAACGAATGTTCATACACATTGACAAGAACCAAAAGTACAAACAATCCAAATGTCCATCAATAGATGAATGGATACAAAAATTAATATATATGTAAAATGGAACATTTTCATCCATAAAAAGAATGCAATGTTGATACATACTACAGTGTGAATGAGTCATTAAATTAAACATGCTGTGAAAGAAGCCAGACACAGAAGGTTACATGTTGTATAATTCTATTTATATGAAATATTCAGACTAGATAAATCCATAGGGAAAAAAGCAGATTGGAGGTTGCCAGGGACTGAGGAAAGAAGGATAGAGGAGTAACTGCTTAATGGATATAGGTTTTTATTTATGGATAATAAAAATATTTTGGAAGTAGATAGACGTGGTGGCACACATTGCTTTGAATTAACAGAATGACATTAAATTGTTCACTTCAAAATGCTTAATTTTATGATCTGAGAATTTCAAATTAATTAGGAAAAAAATGAATATGTCCATTGCATATTGCATAATTTGCATTTCAAAACTCCTAATTTTATCACTTTTCTGGGTTATAATTTAATGAATCTATTGCATTTAAGCTCAATGTGAAAGGATGAGAAAATGGATTGTTTATTCTTGTCTGTTTTTTGAGTTTTCCTATGGATTTTAATTGATTTTATTTTAGTAGGAGAGTTACTTAGAATCAGACATTTTCTTTGGAAAATAACGTACTTAAATTATACTTTAGGTGTTGAAATAACTTTTAAAGTTCATCTTAGTTTTAGTTACTGATCAGTTTATAAATATAATGTTTCTGTAATCTTTATAAAATTCCATCAGAAAAATTCTATATATGATACTTGGAAATTAAAGTATTGCCCACCAGAGGGCTCTCATTTTTCTTCTATTCTGCTTTTCAAAAAAAAAAAAAGTCATATTTTAATAATTATAGCTTATATACCTGTGAGTAAATCAAGTAAATATCCTAAGTGTCTGTAGAAGATCCCTAAGTAAACTTAAATTTATTATGACTGAGATGCAAATAAAGCATACTTTATCAAAACATGCTCATGTTTTCTACATTTCCCCATCAAAATTTCTGTGAAAGGGAATTAATACAATGAACTATTATGAGTTGAACAAGAGGGAATGAAACAAATGTTCCCTTAAAATTCACAGAGCACAACCTCCAGAATAACTAAGTGTATTGTTAATTCTAGATACTAATCTACACGAAGATGGATGGAAATCACCTCAACTGTGTTTGGAAACAGTGTCTTAATGTAAAAATTGATAAACTGAGTTTGTATTTTAAAATAATTTTATTGCACTTATATATGGTGGATGTGTTGGTGACTAAGATATAATTTAGTTGGTGAATTTTAATAGGTCAGGGGAGCAAATTAAGGGTATAGAAGAGCAGAAACAGTAAAATGTGAGAAAGTCTAATTAAGGGATAACTATTTAAGCACTGAGTAGATTGGGGCCTTAATCAAGGCTGGACCAGTGTGGATGGTGAAAAGGTGAATCAATAAAATACTAACATCACTAAAGAAACATTTCAACAAGCTTCAAGCCAACCATGTAAGCCTGTCTCTCTGTGACCTTGAACTTGGCTACAGTCTTATGGAATGCATCCCAGAACTTTTTGAAAACTGTGACATAGATTTGTGAGGTAAAGAGAGAAATGACCAATCCCCAATGATATGTTACTATTCTCTCTTCAACCAATCAAGTGATACCCTGTTTTATTGGAGGAACATTTTTTCTCCTTTGGAAATGATGAGGTGGGACTTGTAAAAGAGCAGGAAAGTATCCCTTTAGGATGGAGAGCTTATAGTATACTTGTGAGCAGAAGAGAGGAGCTAGCAGAAAGTGATTGATGGTGATGGACCAAAAAACAGATCTCATTCATAGAGTCTCTTCCTGTAATTATAGTAACATTTAAAGTTGTTAGCTAATAGTACTGAGAACTCACTATATTTCATGCACTATTCTAAACTATGTACTTTACATTTATTAACTTATTAAATTCCACAGTAATTTAATTTGAGTTAAATTTAATTATCATTATGTCCACTGTGCAGATCAAAAGGAAAAAACGAAGAAAATGAGGCAATGACCGACAACGTAACTTGGCAAGCATATGCAGCCAATGAGAGCAAAGCCAGGATTTTAATTCAGGCAAGGTGGATGTAGACGCCATCCTCTGAAATACTGCTCTATCCTGTCTCACCTTCTGGCAGGAAACTCTGAAGGATGGAAAGGAGTTAACAGCAGCTGGAGGAAATCCTGACCTCTACTCACCAACTTTTTGGTTTAAAGCTAAAAAGAAAAGGTAGAATCTGTAGAGTTCATACCTAAAAGATGATTTAAGCAGGATGTGCCTATCTATACTAATTACTATAAATAAATCTGGAATTTATGCAATTATGGGATATAGCTGACCAGAGAATGGAAATTAAAGCTGTAATATCTTTGACCCTGAATGACTAAACACATATAAAAGCTAAGCAGCTCTAAACCTAAGCAACTGAGCTGACACGCACACCACATATTGTTAATGCTTGTTTGCTACTCCCAGTGTGGGAAGAGGGACAATTAGGAAGCTATGAAGGCTCAGGCCCCTCAGGAAAGGAATACTACATGTGTGCATGCTTCTGGCTTGTATCTTTTGAATCATTAGTAGTTTGGTGTTGGGTAAGACCTATGATTCATGTGAGTCTGTTTTGACAATTCTATCTTTTATGGCAACTTGCTGTGGAAAGTAAAGAGAACTGTGGTGGGTGTCTTGGCTTTGAACATTGCTATTATTTAATATATTACAGTGCAGAATTTAGTGTACTACCAACTTATGTACTCTCATACAGATAAGCAAGCATGTCAACAATTCTCAGATTTATATCCATGAGTCAGATCTTTATAGTTTGGTAGAATAGGATTTTGCAACTCTAGATTGTTAACAGTTCAAAACCCAGAAAGCACAAATCTCAGGCAGTCATGACAGACGGCTGTAGTCTGGGTTGTCGCTTGTTTTCTAGGTGGGTTTTTCTTATTTATTCAAACCCCAGTCTTTTAATTGTATGAAAACAACTCCCATGATGCTGCTGCCGAATGCAATTTTGTAAAACCATTACGATTCCTATACTGTTTCAATCAAAGCTCTCGTGTGATAATTCAGCATCTATTAAATAAAAATGTGAGTTTGAAAAAAAAAATACAAAACTGGGGCCAGTGCAAATTGTCAGTATTAATAAAAATAAAACAGCTAATGTTATTAGGCAATTACTTTTTGCTTATTACCTTCACTGGTAACTTGGTTACTTCCCATAAAAAAATTATGAGGTCAGTACCATTTTTATTGCTGTTTATCAATGAAGAAACATAATAAATGTGGCTCAATCACTGTACTCAGTCTGACACAATGTGTCCTTCCCACAGAGGAGTGAGGAGTACGGAGAGAAGCACTCACCTCTTCCCTTGAAAGTAAAACAGGAATCTGCCTTGGTTCTATTCTTTTTGGTCAAACGCTATGACTGGATTGGTATGCTAAGTCTGACATCACACCATAACATAGACTCGATGGCTTAAACAGAAGAAATTTATTTATCATAATTCTGGAAGCTAGAAGTCCACAATCAAGGTGCTTTCACAAGATTGATTTTGGGTGAAGTTCTTTTCCTGGCTTCTAGACCTCTTGCTAGGTCTTCATATGGCCTTTGTTTTTCCAAAGAGAGAGAAAGGTCTCTGGTATTTCTTCCTGTTTTTATAAAGTCACCAATCCTATTGCATTAGGACTCACTCTAATGGCCTCGTGTATGCTCAGTCACTCAGTTGTAGCCGGCTCTTTGTGACACCATGGACTGTAGCCTACCAGGCTCCTCTGTCCATGAGATTATCCCAGCAAGAATACTGGAGGGGGTTGCCATTTCCTACTACAAGGGATCTTCCCAACCCAGGATTGGACCTGCATCTCCTGCATCGACAGGCAGATTTTTTACCACTAGTGCCAGAATTAACCTTAATTATGTCCTTAAAGGGCCCATCTCCAAATACACTCACACTGGGGCTCAATACATGAATTTAGGAGGATGCAGTTCAGACCATGACAGTGATTTCTGTATCTTTCTGTCGATCCATGGTTATTTTTCCAATACTGTCTCTGCCCACTAAACTCTCACCTTCTAATCCTTTAGGAAAAAATTTCCCTCTTGCCTTGACTTCAACTTCATAGGACTCACAGAAGTAAGATTACAATTCTCCCTTTCCCTGCTGAGACTGAGGTAATCAGAGACTTGCTTCTAACTGTACTCCGTTCTGGTCTTCAGTCTCTGCCTTTCCAGTAAATTTCTCACACGATCATCAGAATTATCCTCCTAAAGGTTAATTGTTCTCTCAATTAAATAGGCAACAAAATAAAAATTCTTAAGCACGAATTTACAGTCTTGCCAGCCTACTTTCCTTGCTTTATCATTCTGCGCTTCAGTCAGTATCTAAATGTCACTCTCAGGGAACCTGTCACTTTGCTTCATGCTATTCAAAACTTCCGACTTCCCTGGTGGCTCAGACGGTAAAACGTCTGCCTCCAATGCGGGAGACCTGGGCTCAATCCCTGGGTCAGGAAGCTCTCCTGGAGAAGGAAGTGGCAACCCACTCCAGTATTCTTGCCTGGAAAATCCCATGGACGGAGAAGCCTGGTAGGCTACAGTCCACGGGGTCACAAAAAGTCAGACATGACTGAGTGACTTCACTCCATTCAATGCTTTGCATGTGCCTCTGCTATGAGATTTAATTCCTTTCATGTTGTATAAATGCCAGTTGTTTATACTACTCTTCTAAAATTAGAAACCTCATTAGGGCAAACACAAAATTCATTTATCTCTATATACTTATACTGACAGGTACAATAGGTCCTCCAGGTCCTTAATTTATATGATGATTTACTTAAATATTTATTCAATTTCTACTCTACAGCAGGCCCTCTCACCTTCAAGATGAAAGCTAAAAAGTATTTTTACTACACTTTTTTTTCAGTAGAAAATGATTTTTTTTAGTTTAGATGACAGGTCACATGGTATAAACAAATATTTTAAAATTCTGCAATCTTTAGCCAAATGTTCAAAAGTTCTATGGGTTATCTTTTAAATTAATTAGAATTACCCACTAGCTGAATGTAAAAAGTGGATAACTGAATGACATGGTTTAAATAAAGTGCCTTCCTCACACAGAACCCAGAAGAAGCCAAGTCAAGAACTGGGATGCAGGGCCTCTGAGGTTGTCAAGGACCCTTGTGCTTCCATCTATACACCCTGCTGCTGCTAAGCCACTTCAATTGTGTCCGACTCTGTGCGACCCCAGAGATGGCAGTCCACCAGGCTCCCCCATCCCTGGGATTCTCCAGTCAAGAACACTGGAGTGGGTTGCCATTTCCTTCTCCAATGCATGAAAGTGAAAAGTGAAAGTGAAGATGCTCAGTTATGTCCAACTTTTAGCTACAGCCCTCTATACTGCCCTGCTGCCATGGGACTCCAGCCACCACATTGATTTTCTTGATGGCAAGTTGAAAAAACTTCAAGAAGTCTGATAAAACAATTCTGTTTATATCTAACTGGCCAGTGCGTAATCATATGACTGACCCAAGCATCAAGAAGGGTGAGAAATACAATCTTTTATCTGGGCACATTGCCACATTATAGGAATAAATCAGATATTCCTATTAAAGGGAGAGAATGGATATTTGGGTATTGCTAGAAGTACATAGACCTTTACCAAAAAAAAAAAAAAAATGCAAAAAGGCAAAATAATTGTCTGAGGAGGTCCTACAAATAGCTGAGAAAAGAAGAGATTTGGACCATAAAGAAAGTTGAGCACTGAAGAATTCATGCTTTTGAACTGTGGTGTTGGAGAAGACTCTTGAGAGTCCTTTGGACTGCAAGGAGATCAAACCAGTCAATCCTAAAGGAAATCAGTTCTGACTATTCCTGGAAGGACTGATGATAAAGCTGAAACTCCAATACCTTGGCCACCTGATGTAAAGAGCTGACTCACTGGGAAAGACCCTGATGCTGGGAAAGATTGAAAACAGGAGAAGGGGATGACAGAGGATAAGATGGTTGGATAGCATCACCGACTCGATGGACATGAGTTTGAGTAAACTCTGGGAGTTGGTGATGGAAAAGGAAGCCTGGCATGCTGCAGTCCATGGGGTCGCAAAGAGTTGGACACAACTGAGTGATATAACTGAACTGAAAGGCAAAAGAGAAAAGGAAAAATATACCCATCTGAATGCAGAGTTCTAAAGAACAGCAAGAAGATATAAGAAAGCCTTCCTGAGTGTTCAATGCAAAGAAACAGAAGAAAACAACAGAATGGGAAAGACTAGAGATCTCTTCAAGAAAATTAGAGATACCAAGGGAACAAGCAAACATGGGCACAGTAAATGAGAGAAACAGTATGGACCTAACAGAAGCAGAAGATATTAAGAAGTGGCAAGAATACACAGAAGAACTGTACAAAAAAGAGCTTAATGACCCAGATAACCACGATGGTATGATCACTCACCTAGAGCCAGACGTCCCAGTATGCAAAGGCAAGTGGGTCTTAGGAAGCATCACTACAAACAGAGCTAGTGGAAGTGATGGAATTCTAGCCGAGCTATTTCAAATCCTAAAAGATGATGCTATGAAAGTGCTGCATTCAATATGCCAGCAAATTTGGAAAACTCAGCAGTGGCCATAGTACTGGAAAGGTCAGTTATCATTCCAATCCCAAAGAAAGGCCAAAGAATGTTCAAACTACCACACAATTGCACTCAATTCACACGCTATCTAAGTTATACTCAAAATTATCCAAGCTAGACTTAAGAAGTATGTGAACTGAGAACTTCCAGATGTTCAAGTTGGATTTAGAAAAGGCAGAGGCACCAGAGATCAAATTGCCAACATCTGCTGGATCATCAAAAAAGCAAGAGAGTTCCAGAAAAACATCTACTGCTGCTTTATATGCCAAATCCTTTGACTGTGTGGATCACAATAAACTGTGGAAAATTCTTAAAGAGATGGGAATTGATCACTTGACCTGCCTCCTGAGAAATTTGTGTGCATGTCAGGAAGCAACAGTTAGAACTGGACATGGAACAACAGACTGGTTCCAAATCATGAAAGCAGAACATCAAGGCTGTATATTATCACCCTGCTTATTTAACTTCTATGCAGAGTACATCATGTGAAATGCCAGGCTGGTTGAAGCACAAGTTGGAATCAAGATTGTTGGGAGAAATATCAATAACCTCAGATATGCAGATGACACCACCCTTATGGCAGAAAGCAAAAAGGAACTAAAGGGCCCCTTGATGAAAGTGAAAGAGGAGAGTGAAGAAGTTGTCTTAAAACTCAACATTCAGAAAACTAAGATCATGGCATCTAGTCCCATCACTTCATGGCAAATAGATGAGAAAACAATGGAAATAGTGAGAGACTTTATTTTCTTGCACTCCAAAATCACTGCAGATGGTGACTGCAATCATGAAATTGAAAGACGCCTGCTCCTTGGAAGAAAAGCTATGACAAATCTAGACAGCATATTAAGTAGCAGAGACATTACTTTGCCAACAAAAGCCCATCTAGTCAAAGCTATGGTTTTTCCAGTAGTCATGTATGGATGTGAGAGTTGGACCATAAAGAAAGCTGAGTGCTGAAGAATTGATGCTTTTGAACTGTGGTGTTGGAGAGGATTGTTTAGAGTCCCTTGGTCTGCATGGAGATCCAACCAGTCAATCCTAAAGGAAATCAGTCCTGATTATTCATTGGAAGGACTGATTTTGAAGCTGAAGCTCCAATACTTTGGCCACCTGACACGATGAACTGACCCTCTGGCAAAGACCTTGATGCTGGGAAAGATTGAAGGCAGGAGGAAAAGGAGATGACAGAAGATGAGATGGCATCACCGACTCAATGAACATAAATTTGAGCAAGCTCCAGGAGTTGGTGATGGACAGGGAAGCCTGGTGTGCTGCAGTCCATAGAGTTTCAAAGAGTTGCATGTGACTGAGTGACTGAACTGAACTGAGAAGTACATATTATACTTCTTTAACCCAAAAACAAACAAACAAACAAAAAACTGTATCTGTAATGAAAATGGATTGCAAAGTGTCCTTTTAGGTATAAATGATCTGAAGTTGTTTATATTCGATTATATTATAACTTAAATAATCACATATTCAAATAAAAAATAAAAACACTGTTGAATACAATTCAAAGTTTACTTAGCCAATAACACAAATACCTGTCTCTCTCTCCTGCACCTATTGACCTCTGTCACTTCCAGACATTCCCATACGCTTACTTTATGTCCTAGGACTATTTTCCTGAGAACTTTCCTCCACAACACTTTTTCTTGGCCTATATTGCCTTTCCACTCTTGAAATGCTTACATGTGTATTTAAAGCAGCTTGCCCAGATAGATTTGGGGTGATTAAGATTCATATTTGCTGAACAGCAATGGAACTAATTACTCATGTCTTTGGGGAAGGGCCTGAAATAAGCCTCCTAGAATACATCAAAGTAGGGGTTGTAGGGATGGTGAAAATAAAATATAGGAGCAGAGCCTTGGCAAATGACTACAAACTCTTGGACTGGTAAGAATGCTGTCTTGAGAGAAAAGGACAAGAGAAGAGTTCCAAGTGTGAAAACTGTAACTACAATGCATTTCAGTTTCATTCTGAGTTCCTTCAGAAACACTAGTGTCATTCTTCCTACAAATGAGTCTGGATAAATCTAACAAACATGTATGGTTGCAATATAAATCAATGTGAATGTTTTCTAAGAAAAAAAATAGGCAACAAGTAGACTGAATTTTTAAAAAGTTGCATTCTCTGTAATTATTCCAGGTATATTTGAGTGATGATTATCCAAGATTCTCTATCCTCATTATCTCTTAATATCTCCACTAAACATTTGCAAATTGAAAATTAAAGTATCTTTTCCCTCTTATCAATAACTTTGAACTATAAGCAACTAGTTAAATTTTCTTAATAGCAGCTATAGTACTAAAACTTCTTTTTAAAGAGAGAAAAGGTTAAACTAATATTTGAGACTCTTTTCTAATCACAGCAGATTAAACTTATGAGTTTTTCTCCAATAACTTCAAAAACTACATTAAAATTACAGCAAATAAAATTTTTAAAGCATAAATCCATGAGAGCATGGAAGATGAGAGAAAATTCCAGAAAAATCACTAAATTTTGGAAGCTGCAAAGTGGCCTCATGAATGGTAACTGACTTGGCAGAGTGTGGAAAGTTCAGTCACTCAGTCATGTCCTACTCTTCGCAACCCCATGGACTGCAGCACACCAGGCTTCCCTGACCATCACCAATTCTGGGGCTTACTCAAACTCAATGATGAGGCAGACCCAAAGCAAAAACAACACCCAGTTGTGCATGTGACTGGTGATGGAAATAAAGTCCGATGCTGTAAAAAGCAATATTGCATAGGCACCTGGAATGTTAAGTCCATGAATCAAGGCAAATTGGAAGTTATCAAACAGGAGATGGTAAGACTGATAATTGACATTTTAGGAATCAGTGAACTAAAATGGACAGGAATAGTTGAATTTAACCCAGATGACTATTATGTCTACTACTGTGGGCAAGAATCCCTTAGAAGAAAAGGAGTAGCAATCACAGTAAACAAAAGAATCGAAAATGCAGTACTTGGGTGTAATCTCGAAAACAACAGAATGAACTCTGTTCATTTCCAAGGCAAACCATTCAGTATCACAGTAATCCAAGTCTATGCCATGACCAGTAATGCTGAAGAAGCTGAAGTTGAACAGTTCTATGAAGACCTACAAGACCTTCTAGAAGTAACACTCAAAAAAGATGTCCTTTTGATTATAGGGGACTGGAATGCAAAAGTAGGAAGCCAAGAGATACCTGGAGTACAGGCAAATTTGGCTTTAGAGTACAGAATGAAGCAGGGCAAAGGCTAATAGAGTTTTGCCAAGAGAACGCACTGGTCATAGCAAACACCCTTTTCCAACAACACAAGAGAAGACTCTACAAATGGACATCACCAGATGGTCAATACCAAAATCATTGATTATATTCTTTGCAGCCAAAGATGGAGAAGCTCTATACAGTCAGCAAAAACAAGACCAGGAGCTGACTGTGGCTCAGATCATGGACTCCTTATTGCCAAATTCAGACTTAAAGAAAGTAGGGAAAACCACTAGATCATATAAGTATGACCTAAGTCAAATCCCTTACAATTATACAGTGGAAGTGACAAATAGATTCAAGGGATTAGATCAGATAGACAGAGTGCCTGAAGAATTGTGGACAGAGGTTTGTGACATTGTACAAGAGGCAGTGGTCAAGACCATCCCCAAGAAAAAGAAATACAAAAATGCAAAATGGTTGTCTGAGGAGGCCTTACAAATAGCTGAGAAAAGAAGAGAAGCTAAACACAAAGGAGAAAAGGAAAGATATACCCATTTGAATGCAGAGTTCCAAAGAATAGCTAGGAGAGATAAGAAAGCCTTCCTCAGTGATCAATGCAAAGATATAGAGGAAAACGATAGAATGGGAAAGACTAGAGATCTCTTCAAGAAGATTAGAGATATCAAGGGAACATTTCATGCAAAGATGGGCTCGACAAATGAGAGAAACAGTATGGACCTAACAGAACCAGAAGATATTAAGAAGAGGTGGCAAGAATACACAGAACAACTATACAAAAAAGATCTTCATGACCAAGATTATCACGATGGTGTGATCACTCACCTAGAGCCAGACATCCTGGAATGCAAAGTCAAGTGGGCCTTAGAAAGCATCACTACGAACAAAGCTAGTGGAGGTGATGGAATTCCAGTTGAG
Source organism: Moschus berezovskii (assembly GCF_049115385.1). Taxonomy (NCBI): domain Eukaryota; kingdom Metazoa; phylum Chordata; class Mammalia; order Artiodactyla; family Moschidae; genus Moschus; species Moschus berezovskii. The sequence goes on from NC_142464.1 coordinate 25,221,776, forward strand.
CAATTTCAAATCCTAAAAGATGATGCTGTGAAAGTGCTGCACTTAATATGCCAGCAAATTTGGAAAACTCAGCCGTGGCCACAGGACTGGAAAAGGTCAGTTTTCAGTCCAATCTTAAAGAAAGGCAATACCAAAGAGTGTGGAAAGGTGACATCTAAATGCCCCCAGGAGGAAATAGTAATAGAAAAGATTCAAGCCTGGAGGGACTTGGTGTCCCCGAGAGTAACAGGAAAGACACAGAAGTGACAGCATCTTGGGTTACATGGAGAAGTTAGATCCCAGAAACCTTTTCACAACATGTACCTCTATAACCCACTCTGACTGCAGCAGAAAACTGAGATATTCTCCTTTGAGGAAGTCCACAAAAGAGCTTCTGTGTACAAAGAGGTGAACAGCACTAACATTCAGGCCCACTGGGCCCAGAAACAGGGGAAATACTGCAGGCCAGTATGAGAAAGACAACACAAAACTCCCTTCTCCATTTTGGTCCCAAGTTCAGGAGCAGGCCTTATAGAGGAAGTTAATCACAGGAGACACTGACTTGCTTAAGAGACAGATCTGACATTTTTGGAACTGCTCACAAAACAGATGGACCTAGCTCTACTGCCTTCCATGAGGCAAACCAGTTGACAAAAGTCCTCCCCCTACCAACAGTTTCAAATCAAATTTTTAAAAGCCTCCTTCTTAAACACCAAAGGGAAGTCAAGATCTCCAGATCCATTAGGAAATTCTTCTCATGAAAATAAAAGAATGGGTCAACCTAACAGAGGAAAATGTGGTAAGAAAACAGAAGGAGAAACAAAGGAAAATAAAACTAAAAAATAATATATTCATTCAAAAGGGAAAAAAGGAAATATTAGTTCCCTGAAAAGGAAAAAGTAATTTAACAGAACAAAAAATAATTCTTAGTAATTAAATATGTGGCAGATTATGCCTACAAATTTTTTTCCATTTCCTTCATTGACAGGGGGAGGGGTTGGACTTATTGGGCCAATGAAATGTAGTGGGAGTGATATTTGGGACTTCTGCAGTTAAGTCATAAAGGTGGAGTCCTACAGATTATCACTGAAGATCCTGGCACAAACTTTGGGCACCCACAGTCACCATGTAGGATATCTCACTACACTTAAAGCACCATGTTCAAGAGGCTGCAAGTAGACACACTTGTGGACATTTGACTTCCTGCTGATGCCCCAGACATGTGAGTAAAACTATTTTACACCATTCAGACCAGCACATCTATCTGCTTAATACAAGTAACCTCCATTAATATCACCTGGAACAACTAAGTGCTGCCTAAATATTTGGCCCACAAAATTATGAGATATACCAGGCGTACTTCATTTTATTGCACTTGACTTTTTTGCATTTTACAGATATTGCATTTTTTCACACATTGAAGATTTGCAGCAACCATATGTCAAGCAAGCCTACTGGCACCCTTTTCCCAATAGCATTTACTCACTTCACGTCTCTGTGGAAGCGACTGCTTTATTGTCCTTATGGATAAAGTTGTAGTGGTCTGGATCAAATCAGTCACAACATTCCCTAAAGCCAAAGCCTAATCCAGAGCAAGGACATAAATAACTCTTTTCAATTCTGTGAAGGGTGGAAAATATACAGAAATTCGAAGCTAGCAACATTGATTCTTTTAAGGAAAGAAGCCATCTCCAGAACATAAAAAAGTAAAGTGAAACAGCAAGTGCTGATGTAAAAGCTGCAACAAGTTATTGAGATCCAGCTAAAATAATTAATGAAGGTGATTACACTTAAACAGATTCTCAGTGTAGATGAAACTGTCTTCTACTGGAAGAAGATGCCATCCAGGATTTTCATAGCTACAGAGGAAAAGTCAATGACTGGCTTCAAAGCTTCAAAGGACAGGCTGACTCTCCTTTTAGGGGGATGATGCAACTGGTGTTTTAAGATGAAGGCAATGCTCATTTACTTTTTAAAAATCCTATGGATCTTAATGATGATGCTAAGTTTACTCTGCACAGGGAGGCCTGGCGTGCTGCGATTCATGGGGTCACAAAGAGTCGGACACGACTGAGCGACTGAACTGAACTGTGCTCTATAAATGGAACAAAAAACTCTAAGTGACAGCACATCTGCTTGCAACATGGTTTACTGAATATTCTAAGCCTACTGTTGAGAACTTGTGTTCAAAAAAAGATTCTCATCAAAATATTACTGCTCACTGACAATGCACTTAATCACCAAGAGTCCTGATGGAGATGTACTCTGAGACTGAAGTTGTTTTCATGCCTGCTAGCACAATACCCATTCTTCAACGTGTGTATCAAAGAGTAAATTTGACTTTCAAGTCTTATTATTTATAAAATACATTTCACAAGGCTATAGTTGCCATGCCCTGTAATTCTTCTGGTAGATCTGGGCAACATAGATATGGGCAAACTAGTCTCATATAGTTTTAAATTAAAGTCCATAAATACAGAAAAGGAATATTTGAAATAGGGCAAGAAAAGTCACCACAGGTAATCATTTAGATTCAGTCATGATTTAGTTTTCAAATGGAATTTATTCAATTCTTCAAATAGAATTGACTCAAGTGGCAGTTTTGCTTCTAGAATAATGTGGCCTTGAGAAAGTCACTTCACTTTTACATGGATTTATCTGTTATCTCCTATAAATTCTATGCCATGTTGATACATTTGGAGTGTGATAAGTTGCTTCAGTTGTATCTGATTCTCTGTGACCCCATGGACTGTAGCATGCCTGGTTCCTCTGTCCATGGGATTCTCCAGGCAAGAATACTGGAGTGGTTTGCCATGGCTTCCTCCAGGGGATCTTCCCAACCCAGGGATAAACCTGCGTCTCTTACATCGCTTGCATTGGCAGGTGAGTTCTTTAACACTAATACCACCCATGAAGCCCTCATACCTCTTATCTAATCTTTATCATTTCACTGGCAACAGTGGCAGTTTAGGTATATATCTTAGCATCCAAAATTCTTTGGACTAAAAGGTCCTAAATAAGAATAGTCATTCATGTAAAAAAAAAAAAAAATTCATGTAAACTTGCCCGGGGCCTCAAAAGTCAATGACGAGTTTCTCAGGGACTCTAATGCAGAAGTAATATTTGATTCTTTAGACACAAGTGTAATAATACAAATTGTCAGTAATTAATAAGTTGCATCCTCTGTAATTTTTTCTATTTTTTATTTTTATAGTTAAAAACAAAATATTTGCTTAGCTTGTGTGCATACTAATTACATAATTTTCAGATATTGTTCTTTTTAGAACACAACTAATTAGCAACTAACCCTGTTAATAGGCTAAAATAAGGGCAATATTTTCCTAATACATAATCGTATATCTGAACTTGGGTAGAGATATTTTCAGATATCTGCTGCTGCTGCTAAGTCACTTCAGTTGTGTTCAACTCTGTGCAACCCCATAGATGGCAGCCCACCAGGCTCCTCCGTCCCTGGGATTCTCTAGGCAAGAATACTGGAGTGGGTTGCCATTTCCTTCTCCATTTCAGATATCTGGTCATATGCTAAATAAAAAATTTTGTGCTTAGAAAAAAAGCATAAATAAATGGCCGCAGTTACCCAACCTTCAGTAATCACTGCCATAATGAGCCAGCAGCCATCAACATCAAAGCAGGATAGTCCGCCATTAAAAACATCAACATTTCTTAAAGGTCCAGATAATGATTAGCTTTTTTTTTTTAGAAAGAAAATATTTTTAAATTAAGAAATACACATTAATTTTTAGACATACTGCTATGGCACACTTAATAGAGTAGAACATAATGTAAACATGACTGTTACATGCATTTTGAAACCAAAAACTTCATGTGGCTTATTTGATTGCAATATTCACTTTACTGTAGTGGTTTGTAGTCGGAGGTGCAATATCTCCAAGATACATGCATGCTAAGTCACTTCATTCCTGTCCAACTCTTTGGACCTCATGGACTTCAGTCTTGTAGGTTCCTTTGTCCATGGGATTCTCCAGGAAAGAATAGTGGAGTGGACTGCCATTCGCTTTCTCCAGGGGATATTCCCAACCCAGGAATCGAACCCACATCTCCTACATTTTCTGAAGGCAGGCAGGTTCTTTACCACTAGAGATAATAAGACAATTAATATAAGGTGCTATGTTTGGGGTAGTTTATTATAACATTAGATGACTGCAACAAGGTTGGATGATAAAGAAATTTCCTGGAAATAAGATAAAGAGATCAACAGAAAAAAATATTACTAATCCAGAGGTCCAATACCCAACAGGAGCTCTTTATGGAAAAAAATAAGAGCAAGTAGAAGGAAGTAGATTATCATAAAAAAACAAACAAAAATTACACATGAAAGTCTTCCTTGAACTGGAGCAAACGAGTTTCCAGACTGGATGGATTCAAGGAATGTAATAAAAACTTGAATAAACAGGGCAAAAGAAAACTCTGAAAGTTTCTATAAAGAGGAAAAAAAAGTTGACCTATGAAAGACTGATGTCATCAAATGGCATAAGACACCTCCAAAGAGATATTAGAGACAAACAGCAATGCTGTCAAAGCTCTCAGAAAACTAGTTTACAGTCTAGAATTTTATACTTCCTCAAATGACAAGAAAATTGGATGACAAAAAGACATACAGTTTCACCTCCACAAAATCTGAGAAAATTTATACCCCAGGGACCTTTTCTCAAGAAGCTAGCAGATATGGCCGATCACAAAATATGTGCATGCTCAGTCATGTCCAGATACTTTCAGCCCCATGAACTGTAACCCACTAGACTCCTCTGTCCATGGGATTTCCCAGGCAAGAATATTAGGGGGTGTTGCCATTTCCTCCTCCAAGGAATCTTCCTGACCCAGGGACCCTGCATTGGCAGGCAGATTCTTTACCAAAATGATAAATTCAGAAACAGTAATATATGCAATCTAGAAATCACAGAAGCAAGTCAAAGACAACCTATTTTTGAAGTCTGTCTTCTTTTTCTTCCTCAGTCTTCTTAAAGGGTTAAAAATTATATTGATACCTGATTTTCTATAATGTTTGTCCATTCCTAATTAACTGATTTCTGATACTATATTTATTATTTCCTCTCTTTTATCTTACACTGGTTTTTAATTTAGTCTTTTTTAGCTTCTTAAATTAGAGGTTTAGATCACTGATATCAAATCTTTTTTTCCTAATAAAACTGGACTTCCCTGGTGACTTGGTAAAGAATCTGCCTGTAATGAGGGAGACCCAGGTTTGATCCCTGGGTCAGGAAGATCCCCAGCAGAAGAGAATGACAACCCACTCCAGTTTTCATGCCTGGAGAATTCCACGGACAGAGGAGCCTGTTGGGATACAATCCATGGGGTTGCAAAGAGTTGGACACAAATGAACAACTAACACCTTCAATGTCAAAGGTATACAATTTTCTCTAAGCACTGATTTAGTTGGTATTTCACATATTTTGATATGTTTGATATATTATTCTTTCATTTTCACCCAGTTTGAGATATAATTTCCTCTTCTTTTAGTTCAGTTCAGTTGCTCAGTAATGTCCGACTCTTTGCAAACCCATGGACTGCAGCACGCCAGGTATCCCAGTCTATCACCAACTCCCGGAGTTTACTCAAACCTACGTCCATTGAGTTGGTGATGCCATCCAACCATCTGATTCTCTGTTGTCCCCTTCTCCTTCTGCCTTCAATCTCTCGCAGCACCAGGGTCTTTTCCAAGGAGTCAGTTCTTCGCATCAGGTGGCCAAAGTATTAGAGTTTCAGCTTCAGCAACAGTCCTTCCAATGAGTATTCAGGACTGATTTCCTCTAGGATTGACTGGTTTGATCTCCTTGCAGTCCAAAGGACTCTCAAGAGTCTTCTCCAACACCACAGTTCAAAAGCACCAATTCTTCAACACTCAGATTTCTTTACAGTCCAACTCTCACATCCATACATGACTATTGGAAAAACCATAGCTTTGACTAGACAGACTTTTGTGGGCAAAGTAATGTCTCTGCTTTTTAATATGCTGTCTAGGTTGGTCATAACTTTTCTTCCAAGGAGAATGTGTCTTTTAATTTCATGGCTGCAGTCACCATCTTCAGTGATTTTGGAGCTCTCAAAAATAAAGTCTGTCACTGTTTCCACTGTTTCCCCATCGATTTGCCATGAAATGCTGGGACCAGATGCCATGCCATGATCTTCGTTTTCTGGACGTTGAGTTTTAAGCCAGCTTTTTCACTTTTCTCTTTCACTTTCAAGAGGTGCTTTAGTTCTTCTTTGCTTTCTGCTATAAGGGTGGTGTCATCAGCATATCTGAGGTTATTGATATTTCTCCCGGCAATCTTGATTCCAGTTTGTGCTTCTTCCAGCCCAGCATTTCACATGATGTACTCTACCTAAGGAAACAAAAGACTTGTACATAGAAAACTATAAAACACTAGTGAAAGTAATCAAAGAAGACACTAATAGATGGAGAAATATACCATGTTTGTGGATTGGAAGAATAAATATTGTAAAAATGAGTATACTACCCAAAGTAATTTATACATTCAATGCAATCCCTATCAAGCTACCCACAATATTTTTCACAGAACTAGAACAAATAATCTCACAATTTGTATGGAAATACAAAAAACCTCGAATAGCCAAAGCAAACTTGAGGAAGAAGAATGGAACTGGGGGAATTAACCTGCCAGACTTCAGGCTCCACTACAAAGCCACAGTCATCAAGACAGTATGGTACTGGCATAAAGACAGAAATATAGATCAATGGAACAAAATAGAAAGCCCAGAGATAAACCCACGCACCTATGGACACCTTATCTTTGACAAAGGAGGCAAGAATATAAAATGGAGAAAAGACAGTCTCTTTAACAAGTGGTGCTGGGAAAACTGGTCAGCCACTTGTAAAAGAATGAAACTAGAACACTTCCTAACACCATACACCAAAATAAACTCAAAATGGACTAGAGAGCTAAATGTAAGACCAGAAACTATAAAACTCCTAGAGGAGAACGTAGGCAAAACACTCTCCGACATAAATCACAGCAGGATCCTCCAAGACCCACCTCCCAGAATATTGGAAATAAAAGCAAAAATAAACAAATGGGACCTAATTAAAATCAAAAGTTCTGCACAGCAAAGGAAACTATAAGCAAGGTGAAAAGACAGCCTTCAGAATGGGGGAAAATAATAGCAAATGAAGCAACTGATAAAGGATTAATCTCCAAAATATACAAGCAGCTCCTGCAGCTCAATTCCAGAAAAATAAATGACCCAATCAAAACATGGGCCAAAGAACTAAACAGACATTTCTCCAAAGAAGACATACAGATGGCTAACAAACACATGAAAAAATGCTCAACATCCCTCATAATCAGAGAAATGCAAATCAAAACCACAATGGGATACCATTTCACACCAGTCAGAATGGCTGCTATCCAAAAATCTACATGCAATAAATGCTGGAGAGGGTGTGTTGAGAAGGGAACCCTCTTACACTGTTGGTGGGAATGCAAACTAGTACAGCCACTATGGAGAACAGTGTGGAGATTCCTCAAAAAACTGGAAATAGAACTGCCATATGACCCAGCAATCGCACTCCGGGGCATACACACCGAGGAAACCAGAATTGAAAGAGACACATGTACTCCAATGTTCATTGCAGCACTGTTTATAATAGCCAGGACATGGAAGCAACCTAGATGTCCATCTTCAGACAAATGGATAAAAAAGCTTTGGTACATATACACAATGGAGTATTGCTCAGCCATTAAAAAGAATGAATTTGAATCAGTTCTAATGAGATGGATGAAACTGAGCCTATTATACAGAGTGAAGTAAGCCAGAAAGAAAAACACCAATACAGTATACTAACGCATATATATGGAATTTAGAAAGATGGAAATGATAACCCTGTATACGAGACAGTAAAAGAGACACAGATGTATAGAACAGTTTTTGGGACTCTGTGAGAGGGTGAGGGTGGGATGATTTGGGAGAATGGCATTGAAACATGTATGTTGTCATATGTGAAATGAATCACCAGTTCTGGGTTGATGCATGTTACAGGATGCTCGGGGCTGGTGTGCAGGGATGGCCCAGAGGGAGGATAACGGGAGGAGGGAGGTGGGAGGGGGGTTCAGGAAGGGGAACTCATGTACACCCAGGGCGGATTCATGTCAATGTATGGCAAAACCAACCAATATAATATAACCAATAAAATAATTAGCCTCCAATAAAAAATTAAAAAAATGTTAAATAAGCAGGATGACAATATACAGCCTTGACGTACTCTTCCCTATTTGGAACCAGTCTGTTGTTTCATGTGCAGTTCTAACTGTTGCTTCCTGACCTGCATACAGATTTCTCAGGAGGCAGGTCAGGTGATCTGGTATTCCCATCTCTTTAAGAATTTTCCACTCTTTGTTGTGACCCACATAGTCAAAGGCATTGGTATAATCAATAAAGCAGAAGTAGATGTTTTTCTGAAACTCTCACTTTTTCAGTGATCTGGCCTGGCGTGCTGTGATTCATGGGGTTGCAAAGAGTCAGACATGACTGAGCAACTGAACTGAACTGAACTGAGAAGATGGTGGCAATTTGATCTCTGGTTCATCTGCCTTTTCTAAAACCAGCTTGAACTTCTGGAAGTTCATGGTTCACATACTGTTGAAGCCTGGCTTGGAGAATTTTGAGGGTCACTTTGATAGCGTGTGAGATGAGTGCAGTTGTGTGGTAGTGTGAGCGTTCTTCGGGATTGGAATGAAAACTGACCTTTTCTAGTCCTGTGGCCACAGCTGAGTTTTCCAAATTTGCTGGCATATTGAGCGCAGCACTTTGATAGCATCATCTTTTAGGATTTGAAATTGCTCAACTGGAATTCCATCACCTCCACTAGCTTTTTTTGTAGTGATGCTTCCTAAGGCCCACTTGACTTCACATTCCAGGATGTCTGGCTCTAGATGAGTGAACACAGCATCGTGATTATCTCAGTTGTGAAGATCTTTTTTGTACAGTTCTTCTGTGTATTCTTGCCACCTCTTCTTAATATCTTCTGCTTCTGTTAATCCATAGATTATTTAGCAAAATATCATTTAACTTCCTAATATATAGTAACTTTCAGTTATCTTTCTATTATTCATTTTTAACTTAATTCCTTTCTAGTCAGAGAACATACTCTGTATCTTTAAACTTTTTTCAGTTGATTGCAACTTTTCTGTGACCTAGCTGATAGCATATCTGGTGCTCCCACTCCATCCCACCTGGCAGGTCACCCCAGGTGTTATCAGTGCCCCTCCAAAAGTGGCTCCAGGTTTAGAGGACTAGCCTTTCCCACCAGTCCTCCTAGGACATGTTCTGTATCTCAACCACAACAGAAGGGCATGAGGTGCATATGGCTCTGCTAACCAGGAGAAATTGTGCCAGTGAGCCCCCAGAAGATCCTCTCCATAAGGCCACTCTGTCCAGACTGAGGGACATAGCTGATGGAACTACTGCATAGAAACAAACACAGGGAAACAGGCAAAATGAAGAGACAAACAAATACCCTCCACACAAGAAACAAGATAAAACCCTAGAAAAAGAACTAAATGAAATTAAAATAGGCAGTGTACCAGATAAAGTATTAAAAGAGTCATAAAAATTTCACCAAACTCAGGAGAATAATGGATGGACACAGTGAGAATTTCAAGAAAGCAAATATAAAAAAGGACCAATCAGATCTGAAGAATAAATGAAATGAAAAATATACTAGAGGAAATCAATAGCAAATTTGACAATGCAGGAGAATGAATCAGAAAGCTGAAAGGCAGGGTAATTGAAATCACTCAATCAGAACATTAAGAAACAAAAAGAATTTTAAAAAATGAAGATAGTTTAAGGGACCTTTGACACATTAAGTGAACTTACATTCACATTATAGGGATCTCTAAGGAGAACAGACGGAATAAGAGACAGAAAAACCCACTTGAAGACGTACTAGCTGAAAACTTCCCTAAGAAAACAGACATTCAAGTCCAAAAAGCAGAGTCTCAAATTAAAACTAGATGAACCAAAAAAGACCCACACCAAGACTCATTACAATTAAAGTATTAAAAGTTAAAGAGATCTTAAAAGCAGAAGAGGAAAACAACTAGTTATATACAAGGGAACGCCATTAGACTATCAGCTGGTTATTCAAAAGAAGATTCACAGGCCACAAGTGAATGGCAGAAAATTTAGGATGCTGAGAGGAAAAAAAATTATAATCAAGAATACTCTACCCAATAACGTTACCGCTCAGAATTGATGGAGAGATTGTTTCCCAGACAAATGAAAGCTAAAAGCATTCATCAATACTGCATGATCACACTTACATGAGGTACTTAAAAGTAGTCAAAATACTAGAGATGAAAGTAGAATGGTGGTTACCAGGCGCTGGGGGAAATGGGGAGTAAGGAGCTATTGTTTACCGGAAATAGAATCTTGGTTTTGCAATACAAAAAGTGTTACAGAGATGGACGGTGATGGTGTTGTGCAATATTATGAATATATTTAATATCACTTCAGAGTATATTTAACACGGTTAAAATGGTAAATTTTATATGTATTTTACCATAATAAAATAACTGAAAAAAAGTTTTAAAAAGTTCATCTCCACTAAGCCAGCCTTACAAAAAATGTTAAAGGGACTAACTAGAAATAAGAAAATCTGTGAAAGAAAAATTTCATATATGTATTGTATATATATACACAAAATTGTATATATGTATACACACACACACATATAGAGAGGGTTCATATATAACAATATAGACTGACAAATAGACAGTTTGAGTGCATTCTAAAAGCACTATATATTTTTTTACTCTGGGGCAATGTTTTATGTTTTTGATGTCATATTTTACACTAAAGAAAATCATCAAATTACAGGGGAAGAAAGTGAGAGAAGGAGAAATGGACAAAGAACAACTCAAAAAAAAAACAAAACAGAAAACAATTTAAAGATGGTAATAAGTACATACCGATTAATAATTACTTTAAATTTAAATTGACTAACTGCTCCAGTTAAAAGACATAGGATGGCTGAATGGATGGGGGGAAAAAAGACTCATCTATATTCAGTCTACAGGAAATAAATTTAAAAAGACAGAAATGATATCAAATACCTTTTCAACCACAACAGTATGAAACTACAAATCAATTACAGCCATCCTTTGGTATCCACAGAGGATGTATTCCAGGTCTCCCCAAGGATACTGAAATGCATAAATTATCAAGTCAATTACAGTCAGCCCTCCATATCCACAGACTCTATATCCATGGATATGGAGGGCCAAACATAAACTCATTAAAAGAAAAAAAAACTGTGTAAAAATGAATCCATGCCGTTCAAACCTATGTTGCTCAAAGACCAAGTGCATTAACAAAAAGAAAACTAGAAAAATAGCACAAGCATGTGAAAGCTAGTCCACATGCTACTAAACAACCAATGGGTCAATGAAGAAATCAATGAGGATAATAAAAATACCTTAAGACAAAAAAATGGAAACAACCTTCCAAAATCGATAGGACACAGCAAAAGCTTATTTAAGAGGAAAGTATATAGTGACAAAAGACTATCCCAGGAAATAAGAAAGATCTAAAAGTCACAAATAATCTAATCTTAAAACACACTAGAAAAAGAATATCAAACAAAGTCCAAAGTTTGTGGAAGGAAATAATAAAGAAAGTGAAAGTCGCTCAGTTGTGTCTGACTCTCTGTGACCCCATCAACTATAAAGTCCATGGAATTCTCCAGGCCAGAACACTGGAGTGGGTAGCCTTTCCCTTCTCCAGGAGATCTACCCAACCCAGGGATCGAACCAAGGTCTTCTGCATTGAACACGGATTCTTTACAGCTGAGACACAAGGGAAGCCCAAGAATACTGGAGTGAAGAATACTATCCCTTCTCCAGCGGATCTTCCCAACCCAGGAATTGAACTGGAGTCTTCTGCATTGCAGGTGGATTCTTTACCAACTGAGCTATCAGAAAAGCCCAAATAATAAAGATCACAGTGTAAGTATAAGAACTGTGAAATACAAATTAAAAAAAAAGAAAAAGAAAAGATCAGTGAAACTGAAAGTTAGTTCTTTGAAAAGATAAACAAAATTGATAAACCTTTACCCAGTCTGCTCAAATAAAAAGACCCAAATAAGTAAAATCAGAAATTAAAGTGGAAAACTTACAACTGATACCACAGAAGTACAGAGAACTGTAAGAGACTACTGTAAGCAACTATACACCAAAAAATTTGGACAACCTAGAAGAAATAAATTATTAGAAACATGCAATCATCCAACACTGAATCAGGAAGAAACAGAAAATCTGAACAGACTTATCTCTAGTAATGAAATTAAATCATAATAATAATCATAGCTTAGAAACTCCCAATAAACAAAAGTCCAGGTCTACAGGGCTTCAAAGGGGAATTCAACCAAACATTTAAAGAAAAATTTAATAACTAGCCTTCTGAAACTATTCCAAAAAGTTGAAAAGAAAGAAATGCCTCCAAACTTACTCTACAAGTCCAACATTGCTGCTGCTGCTGCTAAGTCATTTCAGTCGTGTCCGACTCTGTGTGACCCCATAGACGGCAGCCCACCAGGCTCCCCTGTCCCATTACCCTGATGCTAAAACCAGACACTACAAGGAAAGAAAATTACAGGCCAATATCCCTGGTGATCGCAAATGCAAACATCCTGAACAAAATATTAGCAAACTGGATTCGATAATACATTAAAAGGATCATACACAATTATCAACTGGGATTTGTTCCAGGACCACAAGGAAGATTCAATATCCACAAATCAATGTGACCCACACATTAACAAAGCAAACAATAAAAATCAAAGGACCATCTCAGCAGATGCAGAAAAAGAATTTGATAAAATTCAATATCCATTAATGACTGAAAACTTAATTTTTAAGAGTGGAGGTACAGTGGATGAGAGTCCATCTGTCAATGCAGAGGATACAGTTTCAATCCCTGATCTAGGAAGGTTCCACATGCCACAGAGCAACTAAGCCCATGTTGCTCAGCTGGTAAAGAATCCATCTGCAATGGAGGAGACCCCAATTTGATTCCTAGATCAGGAAGATCTACTGGAGAAGGGATAGGCTACCTACTCCAGTATTCTTGGGCCTCCCTGGTGCCTCAGATGGTAAAGAATAGGCCTGCAATGTGGGAGACCTGAGTTTTATCCCTGGGTTGGGAAGATCCCCTGGAGAAAGGCATGGCAAATCACTCCAGTATTCTGGCCTAGAGAATTCTATGGACAGAGCAGACTGGAGGGCTATAGACCATGGGGTTGCAAAGAGTTGGACATGACTGAGCATTTCATTCTCACGTTCCACAACTACTGAGCCCATGAGCCCTAGGGCCTATGCTCCACAGCAAAAGATGCTACTTCAATGAGAAGTCTCTGCACTATACCGAAGAGTAGCCCCTGCTCGCTGCAACTTGAGAAAGCCCACATGCTGCAACAAAGACCCAATGAAAGCAGAAATAAGTATTTTTTTAACTCTTAAAAAACTGGTATAGAGATAACATATTTCAATATAATAAAGGCCATATATAACAAACCCAAAGCCAACATCATACTCAATGGTGAAAAGTTGAAAGCATTTCTTCTAATACCAGCAACAAGTCAAGGATGTCCATTCTTCCACTCTTATTCAACACAAAATTTTATCTAAGTCACAGCAATGAAACAAGAAAAGAAAAAAAAAAGACAAGGAATTAAATAGGAAGAAGCAAAGGTATTATTATTTGTAGATGACATGATGCTATATATAGAAAACCCTAGACTCCCCCAAAAGAATTAGAATAAATGAATTTAGTAAAGTGGGAGGACACAAAATCAATATATAGACAATCTGTTGCATTTCTATACATTAACACAAACTATCAGAAAGAGAAATTAAGGGAAAAAATCCCAATTACAATTGCATCCAAAATAATAAAATAAAGTAATAAATTTAACCATGAAAGTAAAAGACCTGTATTCTGAAAATAATACACTGATGAAAGAAATTAAAGACAACACAAATAAATGGAAAGAAACACTAGAGTCACATAATGAAAAAATTAGCCTGGTTAAAATATCTTTATTATTGAAAGCCATATACAGATTCAAAACAATACCTATCAAAATGCCATTGGCATTTTAAAAATTTTTTTATAGAACTGGTACTAAATATTCTCAAATTTTTATGGCATGACAAAAGACTCCAAATAGAACAAGTCTGGGGGTGTCATGCTGCTTGATTTCAAGATATATTACAAAGTTATAGTAATCAAAATTGTAAGGTACTAGCACAAAAACAGACACAAAAATCAATGACACAGAATAGACTGCCCAGAAGTAAATCCATGCTTATATGGTCAATTAAGTCATGAAAAAGAAGCTTACAATATACAATGGGGAAAACACATTATCTTGAATAAATGATGTTGGGAAAACTGGACAGGTATATTCAAAAGAATCAAACTAGACCACTTTCTTACATCATATACAAAAGTAGATTCAAAATACATTAAAGACTTAAGTGTAAAATATGAAACCATAAAATGCTTAAAAGAAAACAGGCAGTCCACTTTTTGACACCAATCTAAGCAATATTTTTTAGATTCATCTCCTCAGGCATGGGAAACAAAAGCAGAACTACACAAATGAGACTGCTTCAGACTAAAAAGGTTTTGCACAGTGAAGGAAATGGTCAAAAAAATGAAAAGCCGACTACAGAATGGGACAAGTTGCTTGCAAGTGATATGTATGATAAAGGATTAATATCCAAAATATGTAAAGAACTTTCACATGAAACTGAAAGTGTTAGTTGCTCAGTCCTGTCCAAATTTTTGACTCCATGGACTATAGACCACCAGACTCTTCTGTCCATGGAATTCTCCAGGCAAGAACACTGGAGCGGGGTGCCAATCCCTCCTCCAGGGGACCTTCCCAACCCAGGGATTGAACCCCAGGTCTCCCGCATTGCAGGCAGATTCTTTGCCATCTGAGCCACCAGGGAAGCCCAAAGAATTCACATAACTCAGTCTAAAATTAAAATATTAAATTAAAAACATGGGTAGAAAATCTGAAGAAACATTTTTCCAAAGAAAACATGAGACACATGAAAATATGCTCAACATCACTAACAACCAGGGAAATGCAAATCAAAATCATGGAAAGATATCATCTTATACCTGTCAGAATGGCAATGATCCAAAAGACAAGAATTGACAAGTGTTGACAAATATGTGAAGAAAATAAACCATCGTGGGAATGAAACTGGTGCAGGTTCTATGAAAAATCACATGGAAGTTCCTCAAAAAATTAAAACTAGAACTGCCATATGGTCCAGTAATTCTAATTCTGGGTATTTATCTAAAGAAAATGAAAACACTAATTTGAAAAGATAGTTGCATCCCTATGTTCACTGAAGTATTATTTACAAAATAGACAAAATATGGAAGCAACCTAAGTACATATAAATAGATTAATAGGTATAGAAGATGTGGTATATATATATATATATACAATGAAATATACTACTCAGCTATAAAAAAGAATGAAGCGTTGCTACTTGTGACATGGATGTACATAGAGGATATTATGCTAATTGAAATAAACCAGACAGAGAGGGACAAATACTATATGGTTTTACTTATATGTGGAATCTAAATAAACAAGAACAAACAAAATAAAACAGAAACAGACTTGTAGATACAAAGAACAAAAAAGTGGTTTCCAGAGGGGAGACAGGTGGCACGTTGGGCAAAACAGGTGAAAGGGATTAAGAGGTGCAAATTTTGGTTACAAAATAAATAATCAAAGATATGTAATATACAGTATAGGGAATATATTCAATAATACTGAAATGAGTTTGTAAGGTGACAGATGGTTACTAGACTTACCATGATGATCAATTACTAATGTATATAAATGTCAAACTTATTAAAAATGAAAGTGGAAAAGTCTCTCAGTCATGTCCAACTTTTTGGGACCCCATGGACTGTAGCCTGCCAGGCTCCTCGGTCCATGGAATTCTTCAGGCCAGAATACTAGAGTGGGCCTTTCCCTCCTCCAGGGAATCTTCCCAACCCAAGGATTGAATCCAGGTCTCCTGCATTGCAGGCAGATTCTTTACCATCTGAGACACCAGGGGAGCCCTCAAATCACTATAATATATACATAAATCGAATAATGTATGTCAATTATAATTCAATAAAAATATAAAAAGGAAACAAAGGCTGAGAATCTCTTCCAGATTAAGAGAGACTAAATAGACATGAAAACAAAATATAATTTATAATCCTAGGTTGGATCCTGGACTGGGGTAGAAAATAGCTATAAAAGGATATAACTGGAACAACTAACCAAGTTTAAAATAGACTCTGGACTGGTAACAGTACCATATTAATGTTAAATTTCTTATTTGACTGCTAAACCAAGGTTATGTAAAGGAATGACCACATTTTAGGACACATGCGTTGAAGCATTTAGAATAAAACAGCACAGTCTAACTTTTTTTTAAACTATTATTTATGTTTTAATTGAAGGATAATTGCTTTACAGAATTTTGTTGTTTTCTGTCAAACTTCAACATGAATCAGCCATTCAGTTCAGTTCATTTCAGTCACTCAGTCCTGTCCAACTCTGTGAGACCCCACGGGATGCAGCATGCCAGGCTTCCCTGTCCATCACCAACTCCTGGAGCCTACTCAAACTCATGTTCATTGAGTTGGTAATGCCATCCAACCATCTCATTTGTCATCCCCTTCTCCTCCTGCCTTCAATCTTTCCCAGAATCAGGGTCTTTTCAAATGAGTCAGTTCTTCGCAACTTGTGGCCAAAGTATTTGACTTTCAACTTCAGCATCAGTCCTTCCAATGAGTATTCAGGACTGATCTCCTCTAGAATGGACTGGTTGGATCTCCTTGCAGTCCAAGAGACTCTCAAGAGTCTTCAACACCACAATTCAAAAGCATCAATTCTTCGGCGATCAGCTTTCTTCATAGTCCAACTCTTACATGAACCAGCCAGTATACATATATCACCTCCCTTTTGAACCTCCTTCCCATCTCCCTCCAACTTGCTTTTAAACGTTTTTATACACACAGAAAATGTACGTGTGTTAGAGACAGACAGCGAGAGAGAGAACATATGAGGGAGAATAGGTACAAACAACTCTGCATAAGATAAATAAACTATGATAATATGCTGTACAGACAAGCAAAACAGCGAACAAGTACAACACTTTACAACTCAGTTCAGTTCAGTCACTCAGTCATCTCCGACTCTTTCCGGCCCCATGGACTACAGCACGTCAGGCCTCTCTGTCCATCACCAACTCCCAGAGTTTACTCAGACTCATGTCCATTGAGTCGGTGATGCCATCCAACCATCTCATCCTCTGTTCTCCCCTTCTCCTCCCGCCTTTAATCTTTCCCAGCATCAGGGTATTTTCAAATCAATCAGTTCTTTGCATCAGGTGGCCGAAGTATTGGAGTTAAAGCATCAGTCCTTCCAATGAATATTCAGTACTGATTTCCTTTAGGATGGAATGGTTTGATCTCCCTGCAGTCCAAGGTACTTTCAAGAGTCTTCACCAACATCAGAGTTCAAAAGCATCAATTCTTCAGCACTCAGCTTTCTTTATAGTCCAACTCTCACATCCATACATGACTACTAGAAAAACCACAGCTTTCACTAGACAAAATTTATCAACAAAGTAATGTCTCTGGTTTTTAATATTCTGTCTAGGTTGGTCATAATTTTTCTTCCAAGGACCAAGCGTCTTTTAATTTCATGGCTGCGGTCACCATCAGCAATAATTTTGGAGCCCCCCAAAATAAGTCACTGTTTTCACTTTTTCCCCAACTAAATCCCATGAAGTGATGGGACCAGATACCATGATCTTAGTTTTCTGAATGTTGAGTTTTAAGACAATTTTGTCACTCTCCTCTTTCACTTTGATCAAGAGGCTCTTTAGTTCTTCTTCCTAGTTTTCTGCCATAAGGGTGGTGTCATTTCAATATCTGAGGTTACTGATATTTATCCCCACAATCTTGATTCCAGCTTATGCATCATCCAGTCCAGTGTTTCTCATGATGTACTCTGCATAGAAGTTAAATAAGCAGGGTGACAATATACAGCCTTGATGTACTACTTTCCCAATTTGGAACCAATCTGTTGTTCTATGTCCAGTTCTAACTGCTGCTTCCTGACCAGCATACAGATTTCTCAGGAGGCAGGAAAAGTGATCTGGTATTCCCATATCTTTAAGAATTTTCCACAGTTTGTCATGATCCACACAGTCAAAGTAAAGCAGAAATAGATGTTTTTCTGGAATTCCCTTACTTTTTCGATGATCCAACGGATGTTGGCAATTTGATCTCTGCTTCCTCTGCCTTTTCTAAATCCAGCTTGAACTTCTGGAAGTTCACGATTCACATATTATTGAAGTCTGGCTTGGAGAATTTTGAGCATTACTTTACTAGCATGTGAGATGAGTGCAATTGTGTGGTAGTTTGAGCATTCTTTGGCATTGCCATTCTTTGGAATTGGAATGAAAACTGACCTTTTCCAGTCCTGTGGCCATTGCTGAGTTTTCCAAATTTGCTAGCATATTGAGTGCAACACTTTCACAGGATCATCTTTTATGATTTGAAATAGTTCAACTGAAATTCCATCACCTCTACTAGCTTTGTTCATAGTGATATTTCCATTCCAGGATGTCTGGCTCTAGGTGAGTGATCACACCATTGTGGCTATCTGGGTAGTGAAGATTTTTTCGTATTGTCCTTCTGTGTATCTTTGCCACTTCTTCTTAATATCTTCTGCTTCTCTTACATCCATATTGTTTCCCTCATTTATTGAGATCAATTTTACATAAAATGTTCCCTTGGTATCTCTTAATTTTCTTGAAGAGATCTCTAGTCTTTCCCATTCTATTGTTTTCCTCTATTTCTTGGCACTGATCATGCAGGAAGTCTTTCTTGTCTCTCCTTGCTATTCTTTAGAACTCTGCATTCAAATGGGTATATCTTTCCTTTTCTCCTTTGCTTTTCACTTCTCTTCTTTTCCCAGCTATTTGTAAGGCCTCCTCAGACAACCATTTTGCTTTTTTGCATTTCTTTTTTGGGGGGATGGTCTTGATCCCTGTCTCCTGTACAATGACACTCAAGCCTTCCTGCATGATCAGTGCCAAGAAATAGAGGAAAACAATAGAATGGGAAAGACTAGAGATCCCTTCAAGAAAATTAAGAGATACCAAGGGAACATTTTATGTAAAATTGATCTCAATAAATGAGGGAAACAATATGGACGTAAGAGAAGCAGAAGATATTAAGAAGAAGTGGCAAGGATACACAGAAGGACAATACGAAAAAATCTTCACTACCCAGATAGCCACAATGGTGTCACTTTGCCTATCAGATCTAATCTCTTGAATCTATTTCTCAATTCTACTGTATAATTGTAAGGGATTTGATTAGGTCATACCTGAATGATCTAGTGGTTTTCCCTACTTTCATCGACTTAAGTCTGAATTTGGCAATAAGGAGTTCATGATCTGAGCCACAGTCAGCTCCTGGTCTTGTTTTTGCTGACTGTACAGAACTTCTCCATCTTTGGTTGCAAAGAATATAATCAATTTGATTTTGGTATTGGCCATCTGGTGATGTCCATGTGTAGAGTCTTCTCTTGTGTTGTTGGAAGAGGGTGTTTGCGATGACCAGTGCGTTCTCTTGGCAAAACTCTGTTTGCCTTTGCCCTGCTTCATTCTGTACTCCAAAGTCAAATTTGCCTGTTACTCCAGGTTTTTCTTGACTTCCTACTTTTGCATTCCAGTCCCCTATAATCAAAAGGACCTCTTTTTGGGTGTTAGTTCTAGAAGGTCTTATAGGTATTCATAGAACCATTCAACTTCAGCTTCTTCAGCATTACTGGTTGGGGCATAGACTTGGATTACTATGATATTGAATGGTTTGCCTTGGAAATGAACTGAGATCATTCTGTCATTTTTGAGATTGCATCCAAGTACTGCATTTCAGACTCCTTTGTTGTGTATGATGGCTACTCCATTTCCTCTAAGGGACTCTTGCCCACAGTAGTAGACATAATGGTTATCTGAGTTAAATTCACCCATTCTAGTACATTTAGTTCACTGCTTCCTAAAATGTCGACGTTCACTCTTGCCATCTCTTATTTGATCACTTCCAATTTGCCTTGATTCAAGGACCTAACATTCCATGCTCCTATACAATATTGCTCTTTATAGCATCACACCTTGCTTCTATCACCAGTCACATCCACAACTGGGTGTTGTTTTTGCTTACAACTTCACAACTCTAAATGGAATATGATCTTTAAAAATTGTGAATCACTATGGAAACAGTTGGAGAAGGAAATGGCAACCCACTCCAGTGTTCTTGCCTGGAGAATCCTGGGGATTCCCGGGGATGGCGGAGCCTGGTGGGCTGCCGTCTGTGGGGTCGCACAGAGTCAGACATGACTGAGGCGACTTAGCAGCAGCAGCAGCAGCAGCATGGAAACAGTGTCAGACTTTATTTTGGGGGGCTCCAAAATCACTGCCGATGGTGATTGCAGCCATGAAATTAAAAGATGTTTACTCCTTGGAAGGAAAGTTATGACCAAGATAGATAGCATATTAAAAAGCAGAGATATTACTTTGCCAACAAAGGTCCGTCTAGTCAAGGCTATGGTTTTTCCAGTGGTCATGTATGGATGTGAGAGTTGGACTGTGAAGAAAGCTGATCACTGAAGAATTGATGCTTTTGAACTGTGGTGCTGGAGAAGACTCTTGAGAGTCCCATGGACTGCAAGGAGATCCAACCAGTCCATTCTAAAGGAGATCAGTCCTGGGTGTGCATTGGAAGGTCTGATGCTAAAGCTGAAACTCCAATACTTTGGCCACCTCATGTGACGAGTTGACTCACTGGAAAACTCTGATGCTGGGAGGAATTGGGGGAAGAAGGAGAAGGGGGCGACAGAGGATGAGATGGCTGGATGGCATCACCAACTCAATGGACATGAGTTTGAGTGAACTCCGGTAGTTAGTGATGGACAGGGAGGCCTGGCATGCTGTGATTCATGGGGTCTCAAAGAGTCAGACACGACTGAGCAACTGAACTGAACTGATGCGTATACATTAAGCATATATACCTGAACGTTATATGATATTGTGCATCAACTATAACTCAATAAAAAATTTAATGGAGTAAAAATGTAAATAATTGGTAAATCTGTACAAAAGCCTTCTTTGAATAATTTTTCTATAAGTAGGAAAAACAGTAAAATAAAATCTAACAAAGTTACCATGAAAACTTCTTAAAGAGTTGTATTTGTTAAGATATATGAAGTAGAAGTTGAGAAGAGGCACAGATCTATGCTTCTTTTAAAGTATTCCATGAATTAAAAGAGACTAAATGCACTAAGTCAACACTCAACTTATAATAAAAACAAATAGGCTAGTCATTAAGATCTTATTTTGTGCAGGCATTGTACTAGGCATTTACATACACTGTGTTTATTTTACGTAGTCCTTCAACACTGGACTATGATAGCACACATTTTACAGTGAAATTGAAGGGACAAAGTTAAGCAAGCTTCTTAAAATCACACAGTGAATGGAAATGTCAGGATTTGAACCTTAGTCTGCATCACTTTAAAATGTGAGCTGTTAAATGTATCATACTGATTTCCAAACATGGTGGGCCTGCTTGGAAATTCAGTCCATTAATTCCTTCAAGTCAGTGAGTTGGAGTTTGGGGGTTTTATTTGCCAAGAGCAAGACATATAGTATGCTTGTTTTTCTCTTTAGCAGAGGATCTGCTCAAACTTGTCTAAAACACTGTGGTCTTTGGCTCACACCATCTTAATAAAACCCAGGTGTATTTAGCCAGATTATATGACACATGTTCAGGTTCTTGTTTGATTTCAAATTAAGTATCTAGATGATTTATGGCAAAGAATTTACCTCTGTCTTTCCCATGTGGATTCTAATTCTAATCTTCAATCTGCTCTTCCAACACTTTTTGAGTTTTCCCATTAAAACCCTTCACTGTTCTTGTTTACAATCACTAGAGACTATTGCCTAGCACAGCACCTCTTGTTATTTCCTTGATTTTTTTCTATCAGAGAAGAAAGGAACTTATACTGTGACTACACTGTATTTTACCAAATTCCTCAGAGGAAAAAATGTTATCTTTGGTCCCCTAGAAGTATTTGATTATACCAGTATATAACTTTATAATAGGCATCATTTAAGCAGTTTAAAATTTTAAGCAATTTCAATTTTGATACATATATCTACATGAAATTTACTCTCTATCCTCACATTTTAAAGAAAAGGCATAAAGATGAACACCGTTACACTTTAGAAACATAATTTTTTTTAATTTTTAAAATTTATTTTAATTGGAGCCTAATTACTTTACAATATTGTAGTGGTTTGTGCCATACATTGACAGGAATCAGCCGTGGGTATACATGTGTTCCCCATCCTGAAGCCCCCTCCAACGTCCCTCCCCATCCCATCCCTCAGGGTCATCCCAGTGCACCAGCCCTGAGCACCCTGTCTCATGCATCGAGCCTGGACTGGCGATCTATTTCACATATGATAATATACATGAGAAACAGATACTTTAAATTCTAATATGGTTGATAAATCAGGTTACGTAAAATCTAAACATACTGGAACTTTCATCACCAAGATGAACGGAAACCCAAAGCTACATGAAAGTTCAAAAACACTTCATGACTAACTTATTTTATTAATTCTAGTCTTTCTACAGTTCTTGATTAGCCTAACACCAGACTCACTGTTTCCACAATTGTGCAAGACAAGCTTTTGAGCTGACTAAAACGAGGAAGCAGAGAAAAGTCTCCAGCCAAAGGCTGTTTTCCATTGCCTTTGTTTCACTGCAGTTTTATGTACTTGAAAAACCAACAAAGAAAAAACCCTCTTTCATGAGATTTCCAGATTCTTTTTTTTTTTTACAGATAAAAGCCCAGTAAAATATGTAAACAATGGAATTGTTACCAAGCTGAGTTGTCAAGTATCATTTTGATTCATTATAAATGACCTATCAATTTCAGATAAAGAGTCTGCCAACAGGTAAAACTGTCTCCACTGCATAATATGGTTGAGAACACAGGTTTTGCTGGGACATCTGCCAGTGTGCTATATGAGTGAAAGGATTTGGTCCATCTGTATTAAACTTATTTTTTTCCTTTCCTTAATAGGAAGACGGTCATGTTTCAAAATCTTTTTGGAAGATAAACTGACTGGCCATTAGTAGGACCGGCTTAGTCACTGGCACTTTTAGTTGAACCAGAGCTATATTTTGCTCTAATTCTGGACCCAGATGGGAACTTAAAGATGCATTAATCCATAATTTTGAATTTATATATAAAACGCTGAGATTCAGCTGCATTAATGATCAGCAGACTTATACACTTGGATTTTGTAGTCAAGCTGGACCATATTAGAATACCTATTCCCTGATTTAGGACTTATTTTGGCTTTTTGTTTGTGGACGCAACAAAAGCAATTGCTTTTACAATTCTAACTCATTCTCGCCCTGTGGAAATGTGAGAGTCCTCTAGGAATTGCCAAGATCACGCCTTCCGTCTCTCGACAGGAACGGTCTTGAAGCATGCAGGTGGACAAGCACTACAGTGACAATGAAATCGTCACACACTCCGTGCTTAGTATGCTCAGGTGTTGATAACCAATTTGGCATTCTCTCCCAGGAGCTCATCACTCTCACAGATAGTTACAATAAGGAGAAGAGTTTAAGCAACCAGCCAGCTCAAGCATGCAGTAGTAACAAAGGGAGACTCTGCATTTGCTCCATCTCAGTGTCCTCCATGCAGGCATGCTGATCATTGGTGCAAGAGAGCTCGCCTAGATTTCAGTTAGAGGACCTATAAACCACATCCATCTGAACAGAGACGGCACATGGAGCACCTGACCGCCTTTCTCCAGGCATACATTCTAGTGCATGGACTGAAGTACTCTTCTGCTCACAAAACTGCCCCTCACTTCTCCATACACTTTCCTTCAAGTGGAGATAACTTCCCTGTTAAGTGCTTTAAGAATGACCTCTTTTAACTTTTACAATATTACTATATTATGAGGTAGATGGTATTCTTTCCATTTTACAGTGGGAAAAACTGAGTGTAAAAGAAATTAAGCAACATTTCACAGTTCTCTTGCTTGTACACTGTAAAACCATCAGCTCAAAGCCCTAATTCCTGATCGGTGTGCTTTATATCTTCAAATGTAATTTTAAAGAGACAGGAATGGAAATAGAGTAATAACTGTAGGATTAAATGACCTTTTGGTAAGGATAATTTCCAGGTAAGATATTGACTCTGAAGTGTAAGGAACATAGTGTTTTAAATCTTAATACCTAGAAACAAAACTGTGAAAGAAATTAATTAAAATGTTCCATGAAAAGATTAGTTGTTACCTTCTAATCTAATTAAAGAGAATATTGATACCACAAAACAGACACACAGGTACTAATTCAGCAAGGATTTCTGTACAGTTAATAATACAATAGAGAAATCTATTTATTTCTTACGATTCATTTTCATTTTATCCTGAACTGCGTTGTATTGAGAAATCCTTTAGAACTCAAGTGGGCTATTGGTTTACCCTTATTAACTAAAATCTACTTAACAGAAAAGAAGTGTGTGTGTGTGTTGGGGAGGAAATAGAAATAATATACATTTTTAAGTGTACTGAAAAGTGCTTCTTACACAATCATAACCACAATATATATTCAAAAGGAGAGAGAGACCAAAAAAAGCTGGGAAAGGGTTGTTATGTATATTTCAGATCAAAATTGCTTTAAATACAAATAATAATATCAGGCTTCTTTTAATATAAGAGCAACACAACATTCATTTTAAATCACAGAATAAATGCTTCACATTTTCTCTAAGAACCCATTATGTTAACTGCTACACTATCCTGCTCTCACTCACATTAGTCGTTTTGTTTTTGACAAAACACAACTGGGGAATGCAGAGTTGGAAGTTGCTAAATCCACTGCATCTCTTTAAATCTTTCTTTTGGCTGACAGCACTAGGCTATTTAAACAATAACAGGTGCCATAATTTACTGTTGAAGTCATTACCCATTATTATTATTACCCTTTAAAAAGAAGAACTACAAATGACAAATGATCAATTCAAAGAAACATAGACAACCTTTATCTGTTCACTGAGAAATTTTTCATGCTTCAATTTTCTATCCATGAGGAGCTACATCTCATCTGGATAACTCACAAAATCTTGTTTTAATGAAACACATTTGAAATCTGACTTTAATGGAACACATTTTTACCTTTATGTCATGCTTTCTGAAATAAAATACAGGTTTGTAGCAGCACTACGTGCAGCTCATCGATAAACTGCAGGCAATCTTGGCTGTTATCAACCAGCTGCAAGCCTATCTCTCTCATCAACGCTTTCATTTCCTTTGGCTTATTGTAAGTACTTCACATTTCCCAGGATGAAAAAAAGGGGAAAAGATTCCCTTACTTTAAGTTCAGGATTTAATCCTCTAATAATAGTGTTTTGTATTTATGTAGTACTCGCTTCTCAAATGTAACCTACCTGTATAGTAATTAGATCATCTTCCTGTTCTGTCCTTCCCTGGTTGCTCAGAGGGTAAAGCATCCGGGAGACCCAGGTTCAATCACTGGGTCGGGAAGATCCCCTGGAGAAGGAAATGGCAACCTATTCCAGTGCCCTTACTTGGAAAATCCGAAGGACAGAGGAGCCTGGTAGGCTACAGGCCACGGGGTTACAGAAAGTTGGACACACCTGAGCGACTTTACTTTCCCTTTCCTGTTCCAGAATTATTTTTCCAGCACTAGAAAAAAAAATGTTGAAATGTTGGAATATGTTGGAAAGCATGTTGAAAAGATGGTCACAGAGGAGCTTAATCTGAGGGAAGGGTTATAGGAGTATTTAAGAATACAGAGAAAGAGCTCATTTATACTTTAAGAAATTCATGAATGATCCATAAATAACAATATAAAAATAAAAGTCAATTGTGTTTTACACAAAGGAATGCTTGTCCTGAAAACTGAAACAAACAAGTACATTCTCCCTACTGTGTCAATTCTTGATAAGTACATTATAGATTACAGTATTCATGTAAGTAATCTATATATTTTTGCAGGCTGAGATTGAACAGACATGCTGTTTAAGATTTTCCTCCTTTAAATCTGAACTATAATATAGTGTGTCCCCTACATATGAACTTTCAAGTTGTGAACTTTCAAAGGTGCATATGTGCATTTGCTAGTCCAGTTGGGTAAGTCAGTTCACCTGTGGGCATACATTGTCATGGGCATCCTACACAAGTGTGTTTTTGTGTACTTTGCTGTATAGTACTATATAGGGTTTAGCAGTGCGGTATCTTCATTTCAAGCTCAGGATGTCCAGAAGCAAGTATAAAAGCATCAGTGATGTAGCTAGTACCACTGTATTTTTCAAGGTGCTGTACTGCAAGATTAAACATGTCTTCTTTATTTTGAGATATACATTATTTATGTGAAAAGTATTATAAACCTATTGCAGTACAGTACTGTTTGGCTGATTGTTTTAATTGGGTACCTAGGCTAAGAGACCCAAAGATTATCTTTGGCATGACACTGCTACCTGGTGACCAGGTCTTGTAATTCACACACAAGATATTTCACTTCACACTTTTTTGCAGCATTTTCATATTTTTGGCTAAATCACAGAAAAACCAAAGCACATATAGAAAATAACACTAAAGACGGCTTTTTAAAATGTACATAAAACCTTAGGTTTTAAAATATTTTTCCAGGCAAATTAAAGATAAAAGGCATCACCTTAATTTAAGGAACAAAAAAAAAATCAGATGAATATAACCACTTATACTATTCAACACTCTAACATAAATGAAAGTGTTAGTCACTCAGTCGTGTCCACCTCTTTGTGACCCCATGGACTGTAGCCCACCAGGCTCCTCTGTCCATGGAATTCTTCAGGCAAGAATACTGGAGTGGGTTGCCATTTCCTTCTCCAGGGTATCTTCTTGACCCAGGAATCTAACTCAGGTCTCCCACATTGCAGTCAGATTCTTTACGCTTTACCATCTGATTCACCAGGGAAGCCCAACTTAATACTATTCATCATTCTAACATTAATATGGAAATGTAGATAAACTTGAAGTTTATATTGGATTACTTTCCTCCATCTATTCTTCAACTTACAGGGCAATACTTTTTACATTGTAAACCTTAATTCTAGTTGCTTCTTTTTCACTTTATGGACATGGCATATAGTTGACTCTTGAAGAACTCGGGGTTAGGGTGAGGATGCAGTAGAAACTCCAAGTATAACTTTATAGTTGGACCCTTATATGCAGTTACACATTCAGGAATTCAACCAACCTTGGATCATTTAGTACTGCAGTACATATTTATTGAAAATAATCTGTGCACAAGTGGTTCAGTTCAAATCCATGCTGTTCAAAGGTAACTGTAGTGATATAATTTTCAAAACTGAATAAGTTATGCTACCTTTCCACAGGGAGGACTACCAAAATGAGTAACACAAAACCAAATAATTTCTGAGCCTACTACATCTTTTAAATTCTTCATCTTTTAAGCAGATGGTAAATGGCAACCTATCAGAAATATTCCAATTGCATTCTAGTCTTTTAAATATCTCTTGATGCTTGGAAAAAAATCATCTAATGCCTTCTGCAAGTTGAAAAAGAAATAACCAACTCAAAATATTTGAATGCTTGCTGCTGAACAAGCTAAATGAGCTAAATAATGGGAAACACATTTACAATATATTTTAATGGTAAGTCTATCCAATTTGTGATTTAAGAGGTCAAACTATTGGTTATTTTTGCATTCTTAGTAATTTAAGGAGAAGCAGACTGGGAAATACGCACTCACAGGCCTTATAAAACTGCCGCAGTTATTTTGACTAATAGACATTTATGGCCAATGTTCTGCTGGTAGAAAAACACCCTTGCAAGCTTATAAACTAGTAGGAGAGCTCACAGAACCTTGAAGCATTCATAGCCAACAGCTGTGCAGACAAAGCCATGCAAAGAATAAAGTAATCATTTGTGCTAGTGAGTTTATGCAATGTGGACAACCTACTAACAAATCAAGGCTGAGTTGTGCGTGTGTGTGTGTGTGCTGGTTACTTAGGTAACCTTGGTCACCTAAGTCAATAGAAGAGTCAATCAGTAGTTTTCTGTCTCCTGAATACTCCCTTTAGTCTACCTCACTCTTGATTAACAAAACTCCCTTTTCTGCCACTTGTATCCTGTGTTCCAATAGGGGAAAAGCCTATGATTAAAAAATGCAAAAAAGCACCCTTATTTTTGCTATACTAAGTGATTTTTTTTTTCAAATACTGTGAGTCAATAGAAGAAATTTGTGTTTTGGTAACATTCCCAGAGAAAATTACATGCTAGAAATTATAACTGAAAATAAACAGATTCTTAGGTACAGACACATTCATGTTTGCCCAAAGGCTTTCATTTGAAGAGTGAGAGACAAGAAGCAGAATAACAACTTTTCAACAACTGACTAAAGTTCATCATTTTCGGCCATATTCACATTCTTACTTTTTGTGGGAGGAAAAGTGATTTGTTAAGACCATTATGAACATGTTCAACTTATGCAAATTAATTGTTTCCATTTCTTTCTTTATTAGGGATTTTTTGTGTGTAATATACTACACTATTTTAAAATAGTTAAAACAATATGTTCCAATATTTTTTACATCATATACTCAGTAAAATAATTTTAATGCCTGCCTACACTTTCGATATAAGAATAACTGTGAAGAATGTTTGACAAAGAAAATTAACTGCACTCTTCTTTCTCTCTCCCAGGATTCACAAATTTTATTTTAATAAAGAAAATTCTCTAGGCAACTGTGAAACTATGCTCTTGATATAAAAATCTCTGTTCATAATTTGTTGGAGAATATAAGGAACCAAATATTTTAAGAGAAGTAGAATGAAGAAAATTGGAGATGAAAGACATTGTATAAATTTTGAAATATATACATACCATACAAAATTTTTTATAGACAGTTAAACTCTGCATGATATTTTATTGTCATGAAAAATAGTAGTTAAAATGAGATGATTAGTTATTACATGCCCAACTTTACAAGTGTTCACACTTTATCTTTACAATAATTCTGTGTATTCAATTCAGTTCAGTCGCTCAGTCGTGTCTGACTCTTTGCGACCCCATGAATCACAGCATGCCAGGCCCCCCTGTCCATCACCAACTCCCGGAGTTCACTCAAACTCATGTCCATCAAGTCAGTGATGCCATCCAGCCATCTCATTCTCTGTCGTCCCCGTCTCCTCCCACCCCCAATCCCTCTCAGCATCAGACTCTTTTCCAGTGAGTCAACTCATCGCATGAGGTGGCCAAAGTATTGGAGTTTCAGCTTTAGCATCAGTCCTTCCAATGAACACCCAGGATTGATCTCCTTTAGAATGGACTGGTTGGATCTCCTTGCAGTCCAAGGGACTCTCAAGAGTCTTCTCCAGCACCACAGTTCAATTCTGTGTATAGGTAGTATTATTATTGTCTGTTGTAGATGTGGAAACTGACTCACTAAGCAGTTAAAGTAGGATTTGTAAGATCAGTAAGGGGACACAGCTCAGTGGTGTATCTGCAAATCTCTCCCTCCTTCCGGACACTGCCTATAGAGATATACTTTCATCAATATTGTTAGACTCAGGACTTCCCTGGTGGTCCAGTGGCTAAGACTCCACTCTTAATGCAGGGATCCCAGGGTTCAATCCCCAGTTCAGGGCCTAGATCTCACATGTCACAAAGATCCCACATGTGGCAACGAAGGTTGAAGATCCCACATGCTGCAACTAAGACCCAGAATAGCCAAATAAATATAAAAATGAATAGTCTAAGGGCTTGAGTCCTTAGACTCAAGTTGCAACATGCACTGATATTTTGAAGTTTTTAAGCATAAAAACACGTTGTTAATGAATATAAAGAATTTCCTGTCAGCACATTTTAAAACTTTCCTATACTCAAATAAATTTCATAGCTTTATCTTATACACTAAATTTTGGCTTTCTCCACTTCATCCACTAACACTGGACTTTAATGGTCTTTCAAAATTTTTTCTTAAATATTTTTTCAATAAGTCAGAGCTTTGGGTACATACCCAGAGTTGTTTTCACTATGTTCTCCTTTCTTTTGCTTTTAAGGGAGTATGTTAATAAGATAAATGCCCATGTGATAGCCTCAAAGGCCTGGACTCTATAAAATACTATGGATTATTTGGCAATGATCATCTTATATTAACAAGGGATAGAACTGATTTCTTAATGAAAATTCAAATGAGTAATTAAGTATAAATTCACACAAAATAATATTTCAAATAGTGACACTCAATACTGTAATGTAGCATTAATGTTTTAACATTGCTTTATAAAGGCAATTTTATCTTTTACTGTCATACAGCATTTTTGAAAAAATATGACTTTAAATTCTGAAATGCTGAGATGATCTATGATGGCACTAGCTGTCACACTTTTGACTAGCCCAAAGGATAGAATGCCGAAGAAGTATTTTCCAAAATAATTTTCATGGTCTTCTAATATGTATAAAATTTTGGGAATTTATTTAAGGGGACTGTAGTACTTGAATTCTGGAAGTAAAAAATAATAATGATGAAACAATAATAGTGTGCCTCAAGAGTTTTTAGCTGCAAGAAACAGAAATCTATTATATGGAAGGAAAGGGACTATTTGACAAGGAGTCACGTATACCCTACAACCTTTATGAAAAACAGAAGATAAGGCTAAGCAAACAGGATAAATTCAAAGGAGCCTTTGAAACAAAAAGAATCTAGTCAAAAAAGACTAAGGTGTCACCAGTACTTAACAAAACCCACCACTGACCACAGACCTAATAGGCAAAAGTCAAATTTCAACTTTCATGTGTCTTTCTGACACTCACTCAAAAGCCAAAGTCATTAAAAAGAGAAACTATCACTAGGATCTGGCTGCCTCTTTGATAGGGAAAAGAAGGGTTTCTCCTCTGCTGTTTTGAGGGAGAAAGGCCAAGAAAGAGGTGGTGAGGATACAGCTATGCCTCCCGCCACTCACACTTTGGAGAGTTCCACACACAGAAAAGACCGATGTAAGCCTGGTGCTTTACCAGTTCAGTCGCACAGTCACGTCGGACACTTTGTGACCCCATGGACGGCAGCACGCCAGACCTCCCTGTCCATCACCAACTCCCGGAGTCCACTCAAACTCATGTCCATCGAGTCGGTGATGCCATCCAGCCATCTCATTCTCTGTCATCCCCGTCTCCTCCCACCCCCAATCCCTCTCAGCATCAGACTCTTTTCCAGTGAGTCAACTCGTCGCATGAGGTGGCCAAAGTATTGGAGTTCCAGCTTCAGCATCAGTCCTTCCAATGAACACCCAGGATTGATCTCCTTTAGAATGGACTGGTTGGATCTCCTTGCAGCCCAAGGGACTCTCAAGAGTCTTCTCCAGCACCACAGTTCAAAAGCATCAATTCTTCGGCGATCAGCTTTCTTCACAGTCCAACTCTCACATCCATACATGACCACGGGAAAAACCATAGCCTTGACTAGTTGGACCTTTGTTGGCAAAGTAATGTCTCTGCTTTTTTTAATATGCTGTCTAGGCTGGTCATAGCTTTTCTACCAAAGGAGCAAGCATCTTTTAATTTCATGCCTGCAGTCACCATCTGCAGTAATTTTGGAGCCCCCAAAAATAAAGTCTGTCACTGTTTCCCATCTATTTGCCATGAAGTGATGGGACCAGATGCCATGATCTTAGTTTTCTGAATGTTGAGTTTTAAGACAACTTCTTCACTCTCCTCTTTCACTTTCATCAAGGGGCTCTTTAGTTCTTCTTCGCTTTCTGCCTTAAGGGTGGTGTCATCTGCATATCTGAGGTTATTGCTATTTCTCCCGGCAATCTTGATTCCAGCTTGTGCTTCATCCAGCCCAGCATTTCACATGATGTACTCTCCATAGAAGTTAAATAAGCAGGGTGACAATATACAGCCTTGACATGCTCCTTTCATGATTTTGAACCAGTCTATTGTTCCATGTCCAGTTCTAACTGTTGCTTCTTAACCTGCATACAGATTTCTCAGCAGGCAGGTCAGGTGGTCTGGTAGTCCCATCTCTTGAAGAATTTTCCACAGTTTATTGTGATCCACACAGTCAAAGGCTTTAGCATAGTCAATAAAGCATAAGTAGATATTTTTCTGGAACTCTCTTGCTTTATCGATGATCCAGCGGATCGTGGCAATTTGATCTCTGGTTCCTCTGCCTTTTCTAAATCCAGATGAACATCTGGAATTTCATGGTTCACATACTGTTGAAGCCTAGCTTAGAGAATTTTGAGCATTACTTTGCTAGCGTGTGAGATGAGTGCAATTGTGTGGTACTTTAATTGTGTAATATTTCAATTTCACCAAAATAGTAAACTAAAACCAAAAAGAGCTATAAATATAATTCATCTGGTGGTTATATTCCAATTTTCCCTTCTCTATCAAACTGGGGATGTACTGTCTGACCTCTCAAATTCAGAATTCTGTGGTTTGTGAGTTCAACCTAATATCTGACTCAGGGTGATGAAGGTAGAGTTGCTGAACCAAATATAACTAATCAAACCTAGGCCCAGTGGTTCTTTTAAGAATGAGCATGACTCAATGGACATGAGTTTGAGCAAACTCTGGGAGATAGTGAAGGACAGGGAAGCCTGGTGTGCTGTAGTCCATAGGGTCACAAAGAGTTGGACATGACTTAATGACTGCAAATCAACAAGGAGATCATCAAAGAACAACAGCACATCTGTCATCCTGACACTTCTTTCCCAGAGTTCCTTTGTTGGAACTCTTCTTTCTTGAATTGCAAATCTTTTCTCTGTTTCTTGTTTGCACCCTTTGTTCTGCTGAACACATCATCAAATGACTTCCTTAGAAAAGTAAACGGGAGGTGAGTTTTGTGACTCTGAAAATATATTTATTTTCTGAAAATAATTTATTCTACCTTATCACTCTATGGCTAATAGGTGTTTATTCAATTTTTGGTTGAAAATAATGTTTCCTTGGAATTTTTAAGAAGTTGAAAACTTGTTATAAAGCAGTTATCTTTATGAAAGGAATTAATTTGTATATTATCAGACTTTTTCCTTGAATCTTTCACCCATGGTACGAATTTATTTTCACGTCACTGTTTCTATTTTGGCATAAAATAATTGTATCTCTCTATTCTGAAAAGGACAGGAAATGCTTTTTCTTAATGCTTTCTTAATGCTTTTTCTCTGTTTGCCTTAAACTCCTATTACAAAATGAATCTATTGAATTTATCCTGTAAGTTTCTTATATTTTCTCTCTTGTTTATAAAAAATATTCTCATCTTTTATATTATTTTCTGGGGATATCTTTAAACTTATATTCCAAAATGTATACTAAATTTCTCATTTGGCAACATTTTAACCTCTACGTGTTCATTCTTTTTGTATGATTTCTCCCTTTTAAATTCATCTTGCAGATGAAACATCTTGTCTCACCCCTTTGATAATATTACATGTACAGCATGGTTAATTTGAATGTGCATGCTCTAACCATTAACTTTGCCTTTGTGTTTGTTGTTTTTCTCTTTCTTCTAGAACTCTTTCCTCAAATATGACTATTTCTTCACATTTAGGAATGAGACATTAACAAGCTGGTCAGGAGCTTGGTATGAGAGGCTAGGGCCTGTCAACTTTGGGATACATTATAGGGTAATCAGGTTGCAAGCTGACTATTTTCTTATGGGAGTCTTGCAGTTTAGCTTTAGTGATCTATGTGGTTATTTAATTTCTCTTAGAGAGAACAAACTCCTGGTGGCAAAAACCAGGCAGAAAGAATTATAGGAGGAAGCTGGGGAAATGATTCAAAACCTACCACTTAATCAGCAATCTTTCACACAAACCCTATTTTAATTCCCATTTCTCAAAAGCACCCTCCACTTTGCCTTTTGACACCCAAGTCCACAGGCTCTTTTTTCATATTTTGGCACCTCTGAGCATCTCAGTAGCCCATTCTGGGTAAGAAATTTGGAAATTAAAGATCCAAAAAGCATAAACTTGTTCTATTTTATATAATTTCAGGCTTAAACTAAGAAGTTTGCTATATCTTCTTATAAAGAAAGGAAATTCTTGTTCTCAGTATGATTATCATTCAATTATTTTCAAATTTTATTTCTTACATGTCTTCTGCCTTACTTCAGGTCTCCAGGCAATAATTCAGATCATACCCTTCCTTATGTATATTATTATCTAAGGAAATTATTTGTTTTGTTAAAAATTTTAAATTTCTTACTCTAGCAAGTATTGTGCTATAATTCTTTTAATCTCTAAGAGTAATTTTCCCTCTTTCGTTCATAGTATTATCAGAGATTCCTATTTTTATTGGCTAGGTCAGGAAGGAGATTATTTACCTTATTGTTCCCTAACTCCAGACAGAGATTTAAGTCAGTTCTCATCTTTAAGTAACTCTCTGCACACTGTTTTGGTATACAGAATATGTTTAGTCTACCAATGGTTATGAGATAATTTTTGAAAGTATGATGGGCAGAATAATGATTTCCCAAAGATTTCTATGCCCCAATTCCCACAACCTATGAATATGTTGGGCCACATGGGAAAGGGGAATTATGGCTGCAAATGAAATTAAGGTTGCTAATCAGATGACCTGCTGGGGATATTAAACTGAAATATCTGAGTGGGATGAATATAACCTCATGTGTCTTCATAAATGGAAGAGAAAAGCAGAAGACAGAAACTAGAGAGATGTCAGTGTGAGAAGGACTCATCCTGGCATTACTGGCTTTGAAGATGGAGGAAGGAGAGAATAAGCCAATAAAAATGGACAGTCTTATACCTATGGCTGATTCATGTTGAGGTTTGACAGAAAACAAAATTCTGTAAAGCAATTATCCTTCAATAAAATAATAATTTTTAAAAAATGGACAGCCTCTAGAAACTAGAAAATAAAAGAAATGGTTTCTCTCCTAGAGTCTCTAGATAGGGATCACCCTACCGAAACCTTGATCTTAGCCCAGCAAGATCTGTTTTGGATTTCTGACCTCTAGAAGCATGAAATAATGAATTTTTGTTGTTGTAAGGTAAATTTGTGAGAATTTGTTACAAGAACTAAGAAAAATTAATACATGTTTTGGTACCTGGAAATGAGGTACTTCTATATCAAATACCTTAAAAAGTGGGGATGGCTTTGGAGTTGGCTAGAAGAATTTTGGACTTCCCTGGTGACTCAGACAGTAAGAAGTCTGCCTGCAATGTGGGAGACTGGGGTTCTATCCCTGGGTTTGGAAGATCCCCTGGAGAAAGAAATGGCAACCCACTCTAGTAGTCTTGCCTGGAAAATTTCATGGACAAAGGAGACTGGTGGGCTACAGTCCACAGGGTCACAAAGAGTTGGACACGACTGAGCAACTTCACTTTCTTTCACTTTCAGAAGAACTCTGAGGTGCATAATAGAAAAAAACTTAAGATTCCCGTGAACAGAATCTTAATATACATAGATCTTAATAGATACATGAATGTTAAAAACTCTGCAAGTGAGGGATCATCTAAAAGAAAGAAGCATGGTAAATAAAACATTTATTACCTGAAAGAATACGTAATTCATCACAAACACACTGTTGGTAGAAATATGGATGTAAAAGATAATAATAGCTACGGAGGAGTCAGGAGTAAATGAAGAACATATTATTGGAAACTGGAGGAAAGAGAACCCTTGTTACCGAGCATAGAAAGCTTCGCAAAATTCTACAGTTATGTAACAAGTAGAATTTTAAATGATGAAATTATACTTTCAGTTGAAAAGCTTACCTAGTAAAAGGTAGATATGGCCAGTTTCCTCTGGCTGCTTATAATAAAATACAAAAGGGATAAAGGAACTCAGATTTGATGATTTAGAAAATACTTGGCCTGTTCAGATCATAAAGACATTAAAATGAAGAGATTCCCACCATCAGAGAAGTGTTTTCCAGAATATAAACTAAGAGTTGGCTGAGCAATCTTTTGCTGAAATGGCAACACATTCCAGTATTCTTGCCTGGAAAATCCCATGGACAGAGAGGCCTGAAAGGCTATGGTGCATAGGGTTGCAAAGAGTCAGACACAACTGAAGTGACTTAGCATGCACACAAAGAATGAAAAGGAAGATCTAAAGGTCAATATATTTAGTCATACAACAGACTCTTTGAAATAATTAAGCATATGATTCACATGTTACCTCAATTATCTCAACAGGAGATAGAGACAGATATGAGATTTCCTAGAAAAGACATCAAAGATAATCTTGAAGATTGCCTCTTGTCTAACCGAGTGAATCTTCAAGATTTATCATGGATTCAACATGATCCACAAGTTTCATGTACCAACAAAACTCTTCCAGCTTGAACTAATATGTACTGATAAAGTACAGAATGGAAGAAGGCTGTCAGACCACCAAAACTCTACAAGTTCTAACTACTAGTGATACAAATCCTAGTAAGTACAGTGACAAAACTCAACAGTAAACATTCACTGCATTTCATGAATAAGTAAACATGACTCAAAGGGTCATCTGAGCTTAGGACCACAGGTAACCAGTCCCTGAAATCAAAATCCTGGCTGGATTTTGAAGTTACTTGAGAAAGGTAATTTATTTTCTACTACCAGCTTTTCCCTTTCTGAATCAGAAAGTATATGACTAGTACCATATGAATGTCCCAATATTGCATTTGGGAACAATACTTATTTCTTGAATTTCACAAGTTTAAAGACGGAGAGAGCTGTGACCCAGGATGAAATTATACCCAGAGAATCTCTCACATCAATTGAGATGATGAGACTGAATTTTAGAATTAATGAGACCAGATACAAATCAAGATTTAGATGCATATTTGGACTTGACTTAACCAGAGATCAAATTGCCAGCATCCGCTGGATCATGGAAAAAGCAAGAGAGTTCCAGAAAAACATCTATTTCTGGTTTATTGACTATGCCAAAGCCTTTGACTATGTGGATCCTAATAAACTGTGGAAAATTCTGAAAGAGATGGGAATACCAGACCACCTGGCCTGCCTCTTGAGAAACCTGTATGCAGGTCAGGAAGCAACAGTTAGAACTGGACATGGAACAATAGACTGGTTCCAAATAGGAAAAGGAGTATGTCAAGGTTGTATATTGTCACGCTGCTTATTTAACTTATATGCAGAGTACATCATGAGGAACACTGGGCTGGAGGAAGCACAAGCTGGAATCAAGACTGCTGGGAGAAATATCAATAACCTCAGACATGCAAATGACACCACCCTTATGGCAGAAAGTGAAGAGGAACTCAAAAGCCTCTTGATGAAAGTGAAAGAGGAGAGTGAAAAAGTTGGCTTAAAGCTCGACATTCAGAAAACCAAGATCATGGCATCTGGTCCCATCACCTCATGGCAAATAGATGGGGAAACAGTGGAAACAATGGCTGACTTTATTTTTCTGGGCTCCAAAATCACTGCAGATGGTGATTGCAGTCATGAAATTAAAAGACGCTTACTCCTTGGAAGGAAAGTTATGACCAACCTAGACAGCATATTAAAAAGCAGAGACATTACTTTGCTAACCAAGGTCTGTCTAGTCAAGGCTATGGTTTTTCCAGTGGTCATGTATGGATGTGAGAGTTGGACTATAAAGAAAGCTGAGAGCCGAAGAACTGATGCTTTTGAACTGTGGTGTTGAAGAAGACTCTTGAGAGTCTCTTGTACTGCAAGGAGATCCAACCAGTCCATTCTAAAGGAGATCAATCCTGGGTGTTCATTGGAAGGACTGATGTTGAAGCTCAAACTCCAATACTTTGGCCACCTGATGCAAAGAGCTGACTCATTTGAAAAGACCCTGATGCTGGGAAAGATTGATGGCAGGAGGAGATGGGGACGACAGAATATGAGATGGTTGGATGGTATCACTGACTTCATGGACGTGGGTTTGGGTGAACTCCAGGAGTTGGTGATGGACAGGGAGGCCTGGCATGCTGCTGTTCATGGGTTGGCAAAGAGTTGGACATGACTGAGTGACTGAAATGAACTGAACTGGTCATCTAATTATTTGACATTTTTGGGAAATTTAGGGTGCGGTAAATCCCTGTTGGTCAGCAGTAAAAGAATATGCCTGCAAGGCAGAAGATGCAGGTTGAATATCTGGGTTGGGATGATCCCCTGGAAAAGGAAATGGCAACCTGCTCGAGTATTTTTGCCTGGGAAATTGCATAGAAAGGGGAGCCTGGTTGGGCTACAGACCACGAGGTCCCAAACCACCACCAAATGTATTTTATATGTGAATCTTTGAGGAACAGGGACACACTGTGGTAGTATAAAGCCATCACAAACATGCACCTGTCCTAATCTTTGGAAACTAAGAATACATTAGTTTACATGACAAAAGGGGTTTATGGTTTCAAGTGAAATTAAGGTGACCCCTGGATTTGAGATGAAGCTGTTAACACACATTATATGGGTGGACCCTTGAGAAAGAGGAAAGCAGAAGAGAAAAAATGAGGACAGCATGAGGAACTCAGCCTAGTGGAACTAGCTTTTAAGATGGAGAAGAGGGAAATGAGCCAAAGAAAGTGTTTAGCTGTTAGAAGGTGAAAAAGTCCAGGAAACAGATCCTCTTTGAGAGTACCCACAGTGGAATCTCCCTGCTAGGTGATGGTTGGTTATGAACTATAGAGCTTTTAGACAATATGTTTGTGTTGTTTGAGCCACTAAATTTGGGGTAACTTGTCATAGCAACAATAGAAAAATGACACAAATGCATATATATATATATATATGTTCTCAGTAAGCAAAATATATTAGATATAATGACATCTGCCAAAAAGTTACATTTATTGATCCCATAAAGCTTTCTGGCAAATTATTTTGGCATATTAACATTTTAATGTTAATGTTTATGGTACATTGATAATATTAGTGTAAATATTTCTTATTTCTACTTTGTAACTTTCTTTCAAAATTAGAACTGGAACATTTTTAATTTACCACAATTATTTAGATTCTATTTTACTAATCTAATTTTATTGACTATCAGTTTATCATTCTTTTTCCAATTTTATCTGTGATGATTGAGAATTATATTTCTTTTTCTTGAAAAAGAATAACAGAGAATATCTGTCTCTTTTAAAGGGTTAGGAAGACCTAGTGCCACAGCCATCCACCTACTTCCCCAATCCATATTTAGTTAATAGCTACACTTAAATCTAGCCTCTAAAATCATGAGGGAGTCTGAGACAGCCTGATTTGTATTTAATCATTCACAGGTGACATTCTGCCTGAATATGTATAAATTTTCATTGTTGCAAATAAGAACATCCTTCACATAAGTTTCTCTATTCATAGTTTTTTACAAAATTTTTCTGGAGTGCCATATATTATTTTAGCTTTAAGATTTGTCTTTTTATTTCTCAGGAAACATTCTTAATTAAATTTTCTTCTATTTCTTTCTTCTGAAATATCAATTTGCTACAAATACTTTCTTCTATTTTACCACTTTTTTTCTTTTGTTTTACCCCTTCTGTATTATTTTCCTTAACTTGAGTAAGTTATAAGAAATTACAGTTTGACTTCCTGTCACTTATAAAACAATTTTCCTTAGTCTACCAAATCAGAAAAATCAGAAATCAGAAAAAAAATGAAAATCTTGGAATGAGATGTCCACA
Source organism: Moschus berezovskii (assembly GCF_049115385.1). Lineage (NCBI taxonomy): Eukaryota > Metazoa > Chordata > Mammalia > Artiodactyla > Moschidae > Moschus > Moschus berezovskii. The sequence continues at coordinate 25,261,605 of NC_142464.1, forward strand.
ATGGGACTTGAATACATCCAATGTATTCTTGGGAGTCCAGAAGGCCAAGCACATGTGCAGAGACATATGCATGCCTGAAGTTGGGTGTATGCCCGGAAGTCTGAGAAGATCCTAAAGTCTTACTTCTGGCTGACATTGAGGCTCTGTATAAGGAATAGGTGAAGGCTAAAGAAGAGTGCTGTGATGTGAGAGTTGGACTATAAAGAAAGCTGAACACAGAAGAATTGATGCTTTTGAACTGAGGTGTTGGAGAAGACTATTGAGAGTCCCTTGGACTGCAAGGAGATCCAACCAGTCCATTCTAAAGGAGATCAGTCTGAGGTATTCACTGGAAGGACTGATGCTGAAGCTCAAACTCCAATAATTTGGCCACTGTTGCGAAGAGCTGACTCATTTGAAGAGACCCTAATGCTGGGAAAGATTGAGGGCAAGAGGAGAAGGGGATGACAGAGGATGAGATGGTTGGATGGCACCACTGACTCAATGGACATGGGTTTGGGTGAATTCCGGGAGTTGGTGGTGGACAGGAGACCTGGTGTGCAGTGGTTCACGGGGTGGCAAAGAGTTGGACATGCCTGAGCGACAGAACTGAACTGAAAGAAGAGTGGAAAAGTGAATCCTGGAATATTAAAGGAATACCCCAACATACACAAAGACCTAAGCAAAACTTGGAGATGTTTTAGTTCTCTACATTTAAGGATGTATCTGTACAGACAAACTCTGATCACTGAATAGATACTTCGGTGGCTACAAACAATAAAGTACACAGATAGATATAAAGCTAGAGTTTTATAAATTAAGATTTTTATTGTAATCTTCAAGGAAATCACTGAGAAAATAACTCAAAATATATATAATAAATGGTATATTTAGTACTAAATAAATAGCATATTTAGTATACCAGAAAATATTTAACACATAAGAAAGCAACAGTGAAAGAAGAGAGATATAAATGTAGCAACATATAAAAAAGAAACAATAAAATGGAAGACATAAATTCTACCTTACCATCAGTTACATAAAATATAAATGCATTGAAGATGACCATCAAGTGGCATAAACTGGCAGAATGGATAGTAAAAAACAAAACCAGAAATAAAATTCCCTACGATTTAAATATATCCTTCCTAGAAGAGACAAAGTTTAGATTCAAAGACACAAATATGCTGAAGTTAAGATAGAAAAAATATGCAACCTGTATAACCAAAAGGAAACTAGACTAGCTATACTAATATGAGACATAAACAGACTTCAAGATAAGCTTTTTCACTAAAGGTAAAGAGGTATATTGTACTAACAAAAAGTGTCAATCCATAAAAATACATAAAATTATAAAAATATATGCACTTAATGCCATAGCTCCAAAATACATATAAAATGAAAGAAAAATTAATTTCACAATAACAGGTGGAGATATAAATATCTTCTTAATAATCAAGAAACTAGACTTGATTACCAATAAGAAAACAGAATGCTTGAACATTTCTAAAACTCAGATCTAACAAATCTATTCAGATCCACCCAAGAACAGGAGAATAAGCATTCTTCTCAAGTGCACATGGAACATTCTCTAGGATAGTTACAAGTTGGACAATAAAAAATTCCAAATGAATCTGAAAGCATTGAAATCATATTAAGTATGCTTCTAATCACAATAAAAATTAAAAATCAATAACAGAAGAAATCTGAGAAATTCATTAATACATGGCCATCAATCTACACATTTGTAAAATGGGTAAGATAAGACATACAAGGGAAATTAGAAACGACTTTGAGATTAATGAAAACAAAAGCACAACATTTCAAAACTTACAGGATGTAACCAAGGCAGTTCTAAGAGTGAAATTTTACAAGTAAATGTATATATTTAAAAAAAAGAAATAAATCAATAACTAAACCTTAAAAGAATTGTAAAAGGAGAGTAAATTAAAATAAGTCCATAAGTAAACGGACTTATTATAAGTCCATAATAAAGCCCAATAAGTAAACAGAAAATAAGTCCAACAGAAAATTTTTTAAAAATCAATAAAAATTGATTCTTAAAAAAGATTAATAAACTTGATCTTCCTTTTGCTTGGTTGACCAAAAAATAAGGAGAGCAAAGTTTTGCTACTAAAGTTGGGAAAGAAGGAAGTGACATTACTACTGATCGAACAGAAATAAAAATTATAAGTGAACATATGAATAATGGTGTATCAAAAGACAGAGGAAATGGACAAATTCCTACAAAGCTGCAAACAATACCAAAACTAACTCAAGAAGAAATGGAAAGTCTAAATAGAACTATACAAATAAAGAGATGGAATCAGTAATTAAAATCATGCCAACAAAAAAAAACTTAGGACTAGAAGGTTTCAGTGGCATACTCTACTTAATGTGTAAGGAATAATTAACATCAATCCTTTACAAACTTGAAAAAAAAAAAAAGAAGAGTAAATATTTACTCATTCTATGCAGCTAGTATTACTCTGATACCAAAACCAAAGAAGTCAAAATGAAAAAACCCTCCAAATATCATCTATGAATGAAGATACAAAATTAGTAACACAATGTTGGAAATCAAAATCCTTCAACATATAAAAGGGATAGTATACCAGCCTGGTGGGCTGCCGTCATTGGGGTCACACAGAGTCGGACACGACTGAAGTGACTTAGCAGTATACCATGACCAATGTGAATGATCCCAGGAATGCTAAGTGGTTCAACACAGAAAATCAAACAATGAAATACACCATATTAATAAAAAATAATAATTATAATAATCTCAACAGGTTCCTAAGAGCATTTGGCAAAATCCAACACCTCTTCATAATAAAAATGTTCAAAAAATTAGGAACAGAAAGGAACTTTTCCAAATGAATAAAGATCAGATTTCCTGGTGCCTCAGATGGTAAAGAGTCTGCCTGAAATGCAGGAGACACAAGTTTGATCTCTGGGTCGGGGAAATCCCCTGGAGAAGAAAATGGCAACCCACTCCAGTATTCTTGTCTGGAGAATTCCACAGACAGAGGAGCCCGGTGGGCTACAGTCCATAGGGTCGCAAAGAGTCAGACACAACTGATAGACTTCAGTTTCCCTTTTCATGGAAAACACATAATTAACATCCTACATAAAGATAAAAAGACAGATGCTTTTCTTCTAAGATCAGGAATGTGATAAGGATATCTGTACTTGCCACTTCTAAATACTATAGTACTAGAGGTGCTGGTCAGAAAATTCAGGCAAGGAAAAGAAAAGCTTTCCACACTGGAAAGAAAAGGAGATAATTACCCCATTCAGTTAAGTTTTAAGATATAGGATTAGTAAACAAAAAACAATTGTATTTCTGTATACTACAGGCAACAGTACAAAATGAAATTTTAAGATTCCATTTATAATAGTATCAAAACAATAAAATACCTAGGAATACATTTAACAAAAGAAGTGTAAAACTCATACACTGAAAACTGTAAAACTTCATCAAAAGAAATTATAGAATACTTAAATAAATGGAAAGATAAATTCTGTCTTCATGGATATTAAGAAAATATTGTTAGCATGGAATCTGATCTATAGAGTCAATATAATCCCTATAAATCCCTATCAAAATCCCAGATGCCTTTCTTTTTTCAGAAACTCAAAAGGCAACCCTAAAATTTATATGAAGTTTAAGCATGCCAGATCACCCAAAACAACCTTGAAGAAGAAAAACAAAGTTGAAGGATTCAAACTTTTCAATTTCAAAACTTAAAGTTGTAGTAATAAATACAGTGTGTAATAATAGGTAATCAGTATAGTCATAAGAACAGACTTAAAGTTAACAGAGTTCAGAAGGAAACTCTCACATACAATTGATTTTCAACAAAGATGCCAACAGAGTTCAGTGGATAAAGAAGAGTATAGGAAAAGCTGAATATGGCAATACAAAATCAGAAATTTTAAACCCTACCTTATAGCAGATATAAAACATTAATATAAATTGGATCAAAGATCTAAATGTGAGAGCTGACAGACTAAACTATTGCTTTAGAAAAATATAAGTACAAATTATAACTAACCTGGATTAGGTAATAGCTTCTTGGAAATCATACCAAGAGCACAAAGAGAAAAACAGACTTCATCAAAATTAAGCACTTTTACACTCCAAAGGGCACAATCAAGAAATTAAAAACAATTCATGGAAGGAAAGAAAATATTTTCAATTAATGTATCTAATAAGAGATAAATTATCCAGAATTTTAAAAGAACTCTTATGATTCAACTATTAAAAAGCAACCCAATTTAAAAATAGACAAAGCATTTGAACAGATATTTCAACTTGAGCTACAAAATAAGTGGTACTGGATTTAACTCAAAGCATAACATATATATTCATGAACCCATACTTAAATAAATAAATTGCCAGTAATCATATGAAAAGACACTCAGCATCATTCACCATAAGGGAAATGCAAATAGGAACCTACAATTAGATATCACTTCACAGCTGTTAGGAGGATTAGAACCAAAGAGATGCATGACAGCAAATTTCTTTCTTTTTCAGGATGTGGAGAAAAGTGGAACTCTCAAACATAAATGGAAGAAATGTAAAACACTACAGCTACTTTGAGAATATTTTGGGAGTTTCTGAAAAAGTTAAACATAGCATTATCATATTAACCAGCAATTCCACTTCCAAGTTTACACAAGTAATGAAAATATGCCTTGAAACAAAATTATATCAATGCTTATATCAACATTATTTATAATAACCTAAAACTGGAAACCACCAAAATGCCCATCAAATTGATGAATGGATAGCAAAAATATGGTTCATTCATTAAATGGCATGTTATTTAAAAATAAAAGGGAATGAAGTAGTAATACATGCTACAATATGGTGAACCTTGAAAATATTATATAAAGTGAAAGACCTCAGACGCAAAAAGCCACATATTGTATGACTCCTTTTATAAGAAATGTCCAGAATAGGCAAATCCATACAGACAGAAAGTAGGTAAGTGACTCTCAGGAGGGGAGAATGGGTAAAGGGTTGTATTTTGTAGCAATGACAATATTCTGGAATTTCACAGTGGTAACAGTTGCACAACATTGTTAGTATACTGAAAAACACTTAACTGCACACTTCAAAAGGGTAAAGTTTATAGCATATGAATTACAGAGCAACACATTTTTTAAAAGAATAATGTTATATTATTTTTTAAAGTTAAACATTAAGTGAAAGTGATCCAGATTCAAAAATATAACTGACTGTGTGATTTTCTTGTTATATATTTGGAATTAAAAAACTCAGTGCTATCCATTATTTCATTCCTCAGTCTTCAGTTCAGTTCAGTTCAGTTCAGTCGCTCAGTCGTGTCCGACTCTCCGCGACCCCATGAATCACAGCACGCCAGGCCTCCCTGTCCATCACCAACTCCCGGAGTTCACTCAAACTCATGTCCACAGAGTCGGTGATGCCACCCAGCCATCTCATTCTCGGTCGTCCCCTTCTCTTCCCGCCCCTAACCTTTCCCAGCATCAGAGTCTTCTCCAGTGAGTCAACTCATCGCATGAGGTGACCAAAGTACTGCAGTTTCAGCTTTAGCATCAGTCCTTCCAATGAACACCTCAGTCTTAATTATATGTAATTAACTATTCTTCAATATAATTATTATTACATTTTAGAGTTTTTATATTTACTTTGACCTCGCTAATAACAGCAACAAATGCAGCCCACTTACTTTCTATTCTAAATCATCAAATATCACTGCTGAGTCAGGATTAGTAACCAAATGACTGAAACCTGAAGGACTCAGTAGGGAAACATTTGAGCAAATGCTGCTTTTGGCTAATTTTCCCTATTATAAGAATGTCACCCTTCACAGTAATGCTGTCATAACTATTTTTGAGCAACCTTCTGTGTCAACCCTTCTGTTCCAAATACTACATTCATTAGCCATTTAATCTTCATAATGACCCAATGAAACAGGAATTTTTACTAGCCCCCATTCAAATAAGAATGACACACTAATAGCTTAAGTCATTTGTCCAGTGTATTTTAACAAACAGTGAAGCTGCAATTTTAAAAAAGCATGTTCTCCCATGTTTTTAACCGCTATGCCATATTTGCACTCTGTGTTATCATAGTTTACATTTTGTTCTTTAATTTATAGATCCTGAAACCTAGTGCTGGTGGTTATTCTGGGTAAATACTTAGCAGTGTTTAACAGAAATTATTTTTAAATTATTATTACCATTTTCAAATTATTGTTTTTGGAAAATAATACTTTTCCATTCAAAAATAATTAATGGAAAGGAGATATATAAAAGGGACACAGGAGCCAAACTGAAAGAGCTCACAAGGCCAGCACTAGGACAATTTGACCTACAAAGTAAATGAAGTACTGGATTATAACTCAAAGCATGAAATATATATTCATGATTCTATAATAATGTAAAGAAATGACTGAATTTAATGAAATAAATGGGAGAGAACAGGGAACTCTTCCATGCAAAAAAAATTTTAAATACTTTATGTAGATCCTTTTGCTCCCAAGGAGTTAGAGCTTAACTCTTAAAAATGGGTTGTGCATCATAGAAAACAAATTTATGGCTTATTAAAGAGTAGAGGATGGAGAAAAGGACAAATTAGGAGTAAGAGACTAACAGATAAAAACTACATAAAAGAGATAAACAACAAGGATTTATTGCATAGCAAAAAATAATTAAATTCAATTTTCTATAATAACTTACGGGACGTCCCCAGCAGTCCAGCGGTTGACTTCGCCTATCAGTGCAGAGGGCAAGGGTTCAATCCCTGGTCTAGGAGCAAAGAAACACAGGAAAACAACAGAATGGGAAAGACTAGAGTTCACTTCATGAAAATTAGAGATACCAAGTGAATAGTTCATGCAAAGATGGGAACAATAAAGGACAGATATGGTATGGACCTAACAGAAGTAGAAGATATTAAGAAGAGGTGGCAAGAATAAATAGAAGAACTATACAAAAAAGAGCTTCATGACTGAGATAACCACAATGGTGGGATCACTCATCAAGAGCCAGACATCCTGGAATGCAAAGTAATGTGGACCTACACTACAGGTGTAGGCAACACTACAAAGAGGAGGCAACACTACAAAGAAAGCTAGTGGAAGTGATGGAATTCCAGTTGAGCTATTTTGAATCCTAAAAGATGATGCTGTGAAAGTGCTGCGCTCAATATGCCAGCAAATTTGGAAAACTCAGCAGTCAACACAGGACTGAAAAAGGTGAGTTTTCATTTTGATAACAAAGAAAGGCAATGCCAAAGAATTTCAAACTACTGCACAATTGCACTCATCTAACAGTCTAGCTGGAGAAGGCAATGGCAAGCCACTCCAGTACTCTTGCCTGGAAAATCCCATGGACAGAGGAGCCCGGTGGGCTACAGTCCATGGGGTCGCTACTAGTCGGACCAGACTGAGTGACTTCACTTTCACTTTTCACTTTCACACGTTGGAGAAGGAAATGGCAACCCACTCTAGTGTTCTTGCCTGGAGAATCCCAGGGATGGCGGAGCCTGGTGGGCTGCCATCTATGGGGTCACACAGAGTCGGACACGACTGAAGTGACTTAGCAGCAGCAGCAACAGTCTAGCAAAATAAAGCTCAAAATTCTACAAGTCAAACTTCAAAAGTACGTGAACCGTGAACTTCCATTAAGCTGGATTTAGAAAAGGCAGAGGAACCAGAGATCAAATTGCCAACATCCTCTGGATCATTAAAAAAGCAAGAGAGTTCCAGAAAATCACCAACTTCTGCTTTATAAATTATGCCAAAGCCTTTGAATGTATAGATCACAGCAAACTGTGGAAAATTCTGAAAGAGATGGGAATACCAGACCACCTGACCTGCCTCTTGAGAAACCCGTATGCAGGTCAGGAAGCAACAGTTAGAACTGGACATGGAACAACAGACTGGTTCCAAATAGGAAAAGGAGTACGCCAAGGCTGTATATTGTCACCCTGCTTATTTAATTCTATGCAGAGTACATCATGTGAAATGTTGGGCTGGATGAAGCACAAGCTGGAATCAAGATTGTCAGGAGAAACATCAATAACCTCAGAAACACACCCTTATGGCAGAGAGCAAACAACTAAAGAGCCCCTTGATGAAAGTGAAAGAGGAGAGTGAATAACTTGACTTAAAATTCAACATTCAAAAGATGTAGATCATGGCATCCGGTCCCATCACTTCATGGCAAATAGATGGGGAAACAATAGAAACAGTGACAGACTTTACTTTGGGGGGCTCCAAAACCACTGCAGATGGCAAGTGCAGCCACGAAATTAAAAGATGTTTGCTCCTTGGAAGAAAAGCTATGACCAACCTAGACAGCATATTAAAAAGCAGAGACATCACTTTGTTGATAAACTCTGTCTAGTCAAAGCTATGATTTTTCCAGTAGTCATGTATGGATTTGAGAGTTGGATTATAAAGAAAGCTGAACATTGAAGAATTGATGCTTTTGAACTGTGGTGTTGGAGAAGACTCTTGAGAGTCCCTTGGACTACAAGGAGATCCAACCAGTCCATCCTCAAGGAAATCAGTCCTGAGTATTCATTGGAAGGACTGATGCTGAAGCTGAAATTCCAATACTTTGGCCACCTAATGGGAAGAACTGACTCCTTGGAAAAGACCCTGATGCTCAGAAAGATTGAAGGTGGGAGGAGAAGGGGACGACAGAGGATGAGATGATTGGATGACATCACCGACTAGTTGGACATGAGTTTGAGCAAGCTCTGGGAGCTGGTGATGGACAGGGAGGGCTGGCATGCTGCAGTCCATGGGGTTGCAAAGAGTTGGACATGACTGAGCAAGTGAACTGAAAAGAGCTGATCATAATCTATTGTGAAATATTTCCTGAAAAAATACATAACTAAATCAATTAGTTGTAAACCTGAAATCAATACAATAATATAAATTGACTATACTTTAATTAACAAAAAAGTTAATGGGCTGTGCATAATGATTTCCTTTCCAAAGTATGATATGAAAAGGATGGGGAAACAATAAGTTCTCAGAGAAACCTGACAAGCACTAACTCAGTCAGGTGACTAAGATTAACATCACTAGTGATAAGCCATGTTGATGCATGTCCCCAAGTTTAATGTGGTGAGAATGTCACTTCACCTCTGTAGTTTTCTGTCCCCGAACCCATAAAATCAGTATCACTAACCTTGAGAAAAATTCAGACAAACCCTAATTGTAAGATACTGGACCAGAACTCTGAAAAATTAGCAAGTTCACCAAAAAAGAAAGAGGAAAATTTATGAAACTCTCACAGAGCAGAGGAGACTAAGGATAATGATGACTACATGTCATGTAGTATACAGATGAACTCCTGCAAGAGAAAAAAGACATTAGGGAAAAGCTCGTAAAATTGTAAGAAAGTGTGAGGTTTAATTAATTCTAATGTATCAATGTTGGTTATGGGCTTCCCAGGTGGCACAGCAGTACAGAAGCTGCCTGCCAATGCAGGAGACAAAGAGACGTGGATTCAATCCCTGGGTCAGCAATATCCCCTGAAGTAGGAAATGACAACCTGCTCCAGTATTCTTGCCTAGAGAATTCCATGGACATAGGATCCTGGTGGGCTATTATGGGGTCCCAAAGAGTCAGACACAAATGAACACACACACACACACACCCCAATATTGTTTACTTAATAGTCTCATATATACCATAATAATACAAAATGTTAACAAAGGGAGAAAATGGGGGTAGGGTGTAGAAGAATGGCACAATACTATTTTCTTCAACTTTTCTATACATCTATAACTATTCTCTAAAAAGTTTTATTTACTTATAAAATTTATTTTAAAAGTAATTTGAAAAATATAAAGCTTAAAATTTAGCTTACAGTGTCTTACCAACTGTGGAGACACTGTAGCTTAGTTCAAACGGCATACACTTTGTAAAAATTTCTCTTACATTCTCTACTAGCTGTTGACCTAGACTCTGTGGTACTCACAGGTGGCCATATGTTAACATTCACTGTGCAATGAGATCTACAAGTGTTCTGATGGTATCGTTTATCTTTTTTCCTGCCTGGAATTTGGAAATGATGACTGGTGCGACAACAGGCATTTGTTGACCAGGAGAAAAATGTCCTAATGTCATTAAGCCCTCTTACCAATTAAAATTTAGTTTATAATGAATAAGGCTTCCCTGGTGGCTCAGACGGTAAAGAATCTGTCTTCGATGCAGGAGACCCAGGTTTGAACCCTGGGCAGGGAAGATGCCCTGGAGAAGTGAATGGCAACCCACTCCAGTATTCTTGCCTGGAGAATTCCATGGACAGAGGAGTCTGGCGGGCTACAATTCACGGGGTCCCAAGCAACTAACACTATCAGTTCAGTCAGTCATTTCAGTCACTCAGTCATGTCTGACTCTTTAAAACCCCATGAACCACAGCACGCCAGGCCTCTCTGTCCATCACCAACTCCCAGAGTTCACTCAAACTCATGTCCATCGAGTCGGTGATGCCATCCAGCCTTCTCATCATCTGTCATCCCCTTCTCCTCCTGCCCCCAATCCCTCCCAGCATCAGAGTCTTTTCCAGTGAGTCAACTCGTCGCATGAGGTGGCCGAAGTATTGCAGTTTCAGCCTTAGCATCAGTCCTTCCAATGAACACCCAGGATTGATCTCCTTTAGAATGGACTGCTTGGATCTCCTTGGGAGACTGCTTGGTCTCCAAGGGACCCTCAAGAGTCTTCTCCAGCACCACAGTTCAAAAGCATCAATTCTTCAGCACTCAGCTTTCTTCACAGTCCAACTCTCACATCCATACATGACCATGGGAAAAACCATAGCCTTGACTAGATGGACTTTGTTGGCAAAGTAACGTCTTTGCTTTTTAATATGCTATCTAGGTTGGTCATAAGTTTTCTTCCAAGGAGTAAGTGTCTTTTAATTTCATGGCTGCAACCACCATCTGCAGTGATTTTGGAGCCCAAAAAAATAAAGTCTGACAGTATCCACTGTTTTCCCATCTATTTGCCATGAAGTGATGGGACCAGATGCCATGATCTTAGTTTCCTGAATGTTGAGCTTTAAGCCAGCTTTTTCACCTCATCAAGAGGCTTTTTAGCTCCTCTTCACTTTCTGCCATAAGGGTGGCGTCATCTGCATATCTGAGGTTATTGAATTTCTCCCAGCAATCTTGATTCCAGCTTGTGCTTCTTCCAGCCCAGCGTTTCTCATGAGGTACTCTGCATATGAGTGTAATGAAGAAAATAATACTAGCATGTTTAAGCCACTGTTGTGAGGTCATCAATTGCTTGCAGTTATGAATTCCCGAATCACTTCCACTGTTATTATCTCTCAGTTATTTCTATTACCTTTAATACTTTAGACATGTTACCATTCTATTTGTCCATATTCAAACTACTAAAGCCATGGTAAATACTATTTTCTCTAATAAAAGGCCTAATTGCAAATATCCTAAAAGCAGTAGGTGGCAGACGAATGTGAGAAGATAAATATTATGGAAGTTTTAGCATTATTCACTATAAACAGATAATCAGTCAGTCAGTTCAGTCGCTCAGTCATGTCCGACTCTTTGCGACCCCGTGAATCACAGCACGCCAGGCCTCCCTGTCCATCACCAACTCCCGGAGTTCACTCAGACTCATGTCCATCGAGTCGGTGATGCCATCCAGCCATCTCATTCTCTGTCGTCCCCGTCTCCTCCCACCCCCAATCCCTCCTAGCATCAGAGTCTTTTCCAGTGAGTCAACTCGTCACATGAGGTGGCCAAAGTATTGCAGTTTCAGCTTTAGCATCAGTCCCAATGAACACCCAGGATTGATCTCCTCCAGAATGGACTGGTTGGATCTAGATGTATTTTATTGTGTGCTAACACTCAGCTAAGATTCTAGATTCTACTTAGACTATCAAATTAACTTTGTTCAGCAGGATAGGGGGCTCAAACCCAAAAATGTCTAATTCTCTTACATAAACATTAGTTTTTTTTATGTATACTATGTTTTAATTAACTTCAGATGTTCAGTTCAGTTCAGTCGCTCAGTCGTGTCTGACTCTTTGTGACCCCATGAATCACAGCACGCCAGGCCTCCCTGTCCATCACCAATTCCCGGAGTTCACTCAAACTCATGTCCATCGAGTCAGTGATGCCATCCAGACATCTCATTCTCTGTCGTCCCCGTCTCCTCCCGCCCCCAATCGTTCCCAGCATCAGAGTCTTTTCCAGTGAGTCAACTCGTCACATGAGGTGGACAAAGTATTGGAGTTTCAGCTTTAGCATCAGTGCTTCCAATGAACACCCAGGATTGATCTCCTTTAGAATGGACTGGTTGGATCTCCTATGTCTAAAATTGTCATAATAAGAAATAGATCATAGTCATGGATATTTTTAACTGCATCAACTTCTTACCAATCATGATCAGTTATGGTCTAGCCTCCCAAATCTTAATCAAGAATTTTAAAAGTGTATAATAACTGGTGTTAACAATTTTTGTGATAACTTTTAAATTAGTTTTATGATTCTATGACAGCAAGCCCAATTTGTAAAAGTACTGTATTATGGTTAAATAAATATACCAAAGTGTAAGACTTTCATTCAAAATAAAGTACTATCTATTTGCTAATGTTGTATCTATGGGAATATTTGTGTATTTTTATAGCCTACATAAAACTGTTTAATAGTAACAGTATATTGCTAAATATTAAATTATTATATTCATTTTAAAAGGTTGAAAAATAAAGACATTTAAAGAAAACATGAGATTTTTATGTGTATTTTTTGTGAATTGTGTATGCATGTACACATTGGAAGCTGATTGTGTCCATTTTCCTGAGAGCCAAAGGTGACTTAGTAAACATTTTCATATAAAACCCCCCATTCTATTTTTTTTTTATTTTTTCCTTTCCCCCCTTTTTCACATTTGTTTTCCTTCTTTGGGTTTGAAAGTAGAAATGAAAGTGTTAATCATCCAGTCAAGTCCAGCTCTTTAAAACCCAATGGACTGTAGGCTGCCAGGCTCTTCTGTCCATGGAATTGTCCAGGCAAGAACACTGGAGTGGGTAGCCATTCCCTTCCCTAGGAGATTTTCCCCACACAGGGACTGAGCCCGGGTCTCCTGCATTACAAGCAGATTCTTCACTATCTGAGCCACTAGAGAAAGCCAGTATGTTAACAGTAAATATTGCAATGAATTATGAAGACCTGATTTATTATCTTTGAAATAAAATCATTAAACCATTTTATCTCTGAAAATCTATGAGTGAATTGTCTTCCTGGCACAAAGGGACTAAAATCAAACTAAAAAGGGAACAAATAATTCTAAAATTACCAAGTGCAATAATTGTCTCATTGTAACATAATAGAGTTTCAGATATCTGACAGCTCCTTGGGTGAACTCCAGTAGCTAATAGCTAACTGCAGAACTGTAAACACATAGCACTTGGGCAATTTCCCTGATGCCGTTTGCTTGTTAAACCAAAAAGGAAGTTAATATTTTGAAGGAACTAGACTTTAATCTCAACCCGCTAACTCAACACAAAGGTATTTTAATAGCCACAAAAAAAGCACATGTTTAGTCAGGGGAAATGATTTTGGGTTTTTTTTTTCTATTTATTTTTATTGACTTCAGCTTAGCATCACGGGATATGCCTTTGAAATTTCTCAATGAAAAATAAGATTTGAAAGTCAAAACAATAAAGCATCTAGAAGCACATCTTCACAGGATTTTGGAGTTGTTAAAAAAATTAAGAGGACATAAAAATGGATTAACCATAAAAATTTTTCATAAATATGGGTATATTTAATTAAACCACTTTTATTTGCTTAACACATGGAGAAATATACCATGTTCATGGATCAGAAGAAACAATATAGTGAAAATGAGTATACTACCCAAAGTGATCTATAGATTCAATGCAATCCCTATCAAGCTATCAACAGTATTTTTCACAGAGCTAGAACAAACAATTTCACAGTTCGTATGGAAATACAAAAAACCTCGCATAGCCAAAGCAATCTTGAGAAAGAGGAATGAACTGGGGGAATCAACATGCCGGACTTCAGGCTCTACTACAAAGCCACAGTCATCAAGACAGTATGGTAATGGCACAAAGACAGACATATAGATCGATGGAACAAAATAGAAAGCCCAGAGATAAATCCACACACCTATGAATACATTATCTTTGACAAAGGAGGCAAGAATATATAATGGAGAAAAGACAATCTTCTTAACAAGTGGTGCTGGGAAAACTGGTCAACCACTTGTAAAAGAATGAAACTAGAACACTCCCTAACACCATACACAACAATAAACTCAAAATGGATTAGAGAGCTAAATGTAAGACCAGAAACTATAAAACTCCTAGAGGAGAACATAAGCAAAACACTCTCCGACATAAACCACAGCAGGATCCTCCATGACCCATCTCCCAGAATGTTGGAAATAAAAGCAAAACTAAACAAATGGGACCTAATTAAAATCAAAAGCTTCTGCATAGCAAAGGAAACTATAAGTAAGGTGAAAAGACAGCCTTCAGAATGGGAGAAAATAATAGCAAATGAAGCAACTGATAAAGGATTAATCTCAAAAATACACAAGCAACTCCCGCAGCTCAATTCCAGAAAAATAAATGATCCAATCAAAAAATGGGCCAAAGAACTAAACAGACATTTCTCCAAAGAAGACATATAGATGGCTAACAAACACATGAAAGGATGCTCAACATCACTCATTATCAGAGAAATGCAAATCAAAACCACAATGAGGTACCATTTCATGCCAGTCAGAATGGCTGCTATCCAGACATCTACAAGCAATAAATGCTGGAGATGGTGTGGAGAAAAGGGAACCCTCTTACACTGTTGGTGGGAATCTAAACTAGTACAGCCACTATGGAGAACAGTGTGGAGATTCCTTAAAAAACTGGAAATAGAACTGCCATCTGACCCAGAAACCCCACTTCTGGGCATACACACCGAGGAAACCAGAATTGAAATAGACACGTATACCCCAATGTTCATCGCATCTCTGTTTATAATAGCCAGGACATGGAAGCAACCTAGATGTCCATCAGCAGACGAATGGATAAGAAAGCAGTGGTACATTTACACAATGGAGTATTACTCCACCATTAAAAAGAATACATTTGAATCAGTTCCAATGAGGTGGATGAAACTGGAGCCTATTATACAGAATGAAGTAAACCAGAAAGAAAAACACCAATACAGTATATTAATGCATATATATGGAATTTAGAAAGATGGTAACAATGACCCTGTATACGAGACAGCAAAAGAGACAAAGATGTATAGAACAATCTTTTGGATGGAGAGGGTGAGGGTGGGATGATTTGGGGAAATAACATTGAAACATGTATATTATCATATGTGAAATGAATATCCAGTCCAGGTTCAATGCGTGATACAGGATGCTCAGGGTTGTTGCACTGTGATGACCCAGAGCGATGGTATGGGGAGGGAAGTGGGACGGGGGTTCAAGATGGGGAACACATGTACACCCGGGGCAGATTCATGTTAATGTATGGCAAAACCAATACAATATTGTAAAGTAAAAAAAAGAGCATGCACACACACAAATACTTGAGGCAAGTATGCAAGTTATTTGCATGCTGTAAAAATTGAGACTGAGCTATTTTAGTTTACTTATTATCCAGTGTTAAATAAACATTTTTAAATAAAGGAACAGATTTTTATATTTTGTTTGTGTGCATATATGAGAGAAATAAAGTGACAGAGATGCAGAGAGAGACAGAAGAGAAAGACAGAATTCTCTTTCTAATTGTGTGAAAATTTAACAGTATCAGATTTTTTCAAAGGTTTTGCCCCAGTTATCAAAGTTTAACTAGTTTTCAGAGACAAATGACTCAATTTCAACAACTTTTGGAAAAACATGGAATTTAATATCATTAGAGGAATTTGGGGGGATTCCCTTGTGGCTCAAACAGTAAAAAATCTGCCTGTAATGTGGGAGACCCTGGTTAGATCCTTGGGTCAAGAAGATCCCTTGGAGAAGGAAATGGAAATCCACTCTAGTATTCTTGCCTAGAAAATTCCATGGACAGAAGAGCCTGGCAGGCTACAGTCCATGGGGTCACTGAGTCGGACAAGACTTAGAGACTACACTTTCACTTTCATTGGAAATTTGCAGAATGAAAAGTTGTGCAAAGATTAAATTTGATCACCAATAACTCATTTTAAAATGATCAATATCAAATGCACACATTTTAAGGAAACAAATGTACAACTCAAGTCAACTAAGTAAGAATTATTTAAAAAAAAAATTATGTGAGTCATAGAACTCAGTTTCACTAAGTCCAAGCCCTTAACCACAGAAATGAGGAAACAGACATAAGGCAGTATAAATTAATAATCAATGTTATCTTATTAATGGGAGGTTATTGATGCTAAAGCTGAAACTACAATACTTTGACCACCTCATGTGAAGAGTTGACTCTCTGGAAAAGACTGCTGCTGGGAGGGATTGGGGGCAGAAGGAGAAGGGGACAACCAAGAATGAGATGGCTGGATGGAATCACCGAGTCGATGGACATGAGTTTGAGTGAACTCTGGGAGTTGGTGATGGACAGGGAGGCCTGGCGTGCTATGATTCATGGGGTCGCAGAGAGTCAGACACGACTGAGCGACTGAAATGAACTGAGCTGGACTGAGGGGTTCCAGTGCTCCTGACATCTAAAACACTGTTTGCTCCTGTTCTTCACTGGGCCTTTCAACATTCCTGTACTATAATATACCTGTGGTTAGAAAACAAAGAAAATTCCAATGGGCCTCCTCTACTTGATACCACATAGAGTTTCAACAACCCTACATCCTGCTCCCAGCAAACACACACACACAAATACATGCACTGTGATACTCTGAACCTAACCCAAGATTATATTTCCCTATATGACAAATCACCACATTAGCTATAGATTATGTTCAAAACAAATAAGTGAATTTAATAAAGTGACAATTTACTTTAAAGGAAGATTCAAAAGCATCTTGTCATAGTGATTGAGAAAAAATGTCCCTGAAATCTGTCATGAGAACATCTATCCAATTTCCAAAATCAATAAGTACAGGTTATTTGTTTATAACTCTTTAAATTTTGCATTCAAAAGATAAGATGTTAAGCTGAATTGCATTTAAAAGAGATTATTGAACAATTTTCTCAAGTATAAAATATCACTTCCTCAGTTTTAATGACTTATGTCTATGGCAAAAAAACTTTTACTGTAGGCTTAAATATAATTTCAATCAAGTCATTATTACTTTCATGCCATGTAGAAGGCTCACAGTTACTTAAAACCCTTAAAATGATTTTTATTTTATTGTTGAATTATTTCATTCAACAAATATTTTTGATGAACTATGATGTGGTTGTGTCTGGTGGTGAAAGTAAAATCCAGTGTTATAAAGAAAAATATTGCATAGGAACCTGGAATCTTAGGTCCATGATCAGGGTAAATTGAATGTGGTTAAACAGAATATGGCAAGAGTGAACACTGACATTATAGAAATCAGTGAACCAAAATGGACAGGAATGGGTGAATTTAATTCAGATGACCAATACATCTACTACTGGGGGAAGAATCCCTTAGAAGGAATGGAGTAGCCCTCATAGTCAACAAGAGTCCAAAATGCATTACTTGGTTGCAATCTCAGAAATGACAGTATGATCTCTATTTGCTTCCAAAGAAACCGTTCAACATCACAGTAATTCAAGTCTATGCCCCAACCACAAATGCCAAAGAGGATGAAATTTAATGATTCTGTGAAGATCTACAAGACCTCCTAGAACTAACACCAAAAAATGATGTCCTTTTCATCATAGGGGACTAGAATGCAAAAGTAGGAAGTCAAGAGATAGCTAAAGTAACAAGCCACTCCAGTACTCTTGCCTAGAAAATCCCATGGACGGAGGAGCCTGGTAGGCTGCAGTACATGGGGTCGCTACGAGTCAGACATGACTGAGTGACTTCACTTTCACTTTTCACTTTCACACATTGGAGAAGGAAATGGCAACCCACTCCAGTGTTCTTGCCTAGAGAATCCCAGGGACGGGGGAGCCTGGTGGGCTGCCGTCTATGGGGTCACACAGAGTCGGACACGACTGAAGTGACTTAGCAGCAGCAGCAGCAGTGTTTATATTGTAACCCCAAATTCCTAATTAATTCCTCCCCTGACCCTTTCCCCTTTGGTAACCGTATGTTTGTTAACTGTGTTAGTGACACTGTTTCTGTTTTGTAAATAAATTCGTTTATATCATTTTTTAGATTCCACAAAAAAAAAAAAAAAAAAAGTAACAGGCAAGTTTTGGCCTTGGAGAACAAAATGAAAGAGGTCAGAAGCTAATAAGAGTTTTGCCAAGAGAACGCACTGGTCATAGTAAACACCCTCTTCCAACAACACAAGGGAAGACTCTACACATGGACATCACCAGATGGTCAATACTGAAATCAGATTGATTATATTCTTTTCAGCCAAAGATGGAGAAGCTCTATACAGTCAGCAAAAACAAGACCTGGAGCTGACTGTGGTCAGATCATCAGCACCTTATTACAGAATTCAGGCTCAAATTGAAGAAAGTGGGGAAAACCAGTAGGCCATTCAGGTATTACCTAAATAAAATCTTTTATGATTATACTGTGGAAGTGACAAACAGATTCAAGGGAGTAGATCTGGTAGACAAAGTGCCTGAAGAACTATGGACAGGGGTTCACAAGATTATCCAGGAGATGGTGACTAAAACCACCCCCAAGAAAAAGAAATGCAAAAAGGCAGAGAGCTTGTCTGAAGAGGCCTTACAAATACCTGAGAAAATAAGAGAAGCAAAAGGCAAAAGAAAAGAAAGGGAAAGATATACCCAACTGAATGCAGAGTTCCAGAGAATACCAAGTAGAGATAAGAGCATTTTCCTAAGTGAAAAATGCAAAGAAAGAGAGGAAAACAACAGAATGGGAAAGACTAGAGATCTCTTTAAGAAAACTGGAGATACCAAGGGAACATTTCATGCAAAGATGGGCACAATAAAGGACAAAAACACCAAGGACCTAACAGAAGCAAAAGATACTAAGAAGAGGAGGCAAGAATATACAGAAGAACTTGACAAAAAAGTTCTTAATGACACAGATAACCATGATGGCATGAACACTCACCTAGAACCAGACACCCTAGAATGCAAAGTCAAGTGGGCCTTAGGAAGCCTCACTATGAACAAAGCTACTGAAGGTGATGGAATTCCAGTTGAGCTATTTCAAATCCTAAAAGGTGATGCTGTTAAAGTGCTGCACTCATTATGACAGCAAATTGGAAAACATAGTAGTGGCCTCAGGACTTGAAAAGCTCCAAAACCACTGCAGATCATGACTGTAGCCATGAAATTAAAAGACACTTGCTCCTTAGAAGAAAGATTATGACAAAACTAGGCAGTATATTAAAAAGCAGAGACATCACTTTGTTGACACAGATCCATATAGTTAAAGCTATGGCTTTTCCAGAAGTCATATATGGATGTAAGAGCTGGACCATAAAGAAGGCTGAGCACTGAAGAATTTATGCGTTCAAACTATGGTGCTGAAGAAGACTCTTAAGAGTCCCTTGGACAGCAAGGAGATCAAACCAGTGAATCCTAAAGGAAATCAACCTGAATATTCATTGGAAGGACTGGTACTGAAACTGAAGCTCCAGTTTTTTGCCACCTGATGCAAAGAGCTGATTCATTGGAAAAGACCCTGATGCTGGAAAGATTGAAGGCAAGAGGAAAGGGGGTGACAGAGGATGAGACGGTTGGATGGTATCACCGACTCGATGGAGATGAGTTTGAGCAAGATCTGGGAGTTGGTGATGGACAGGGAAGCCTGGTGTGCTGCAGTTCGTGGTGTCTCAATGAGTCAGACACGACCTAGCAACTGAACAGTAACAACAACAACAGATCAGTATGCCGTTTTTTTAATGAACACTTCATTTGCTCCTCTAAGATTTCTCAACCACTATTTGAGATTCATAATCCCTCTAGCTGGTTATATACAAAGTCTGACAATAAGACCGTCAGCGATTATCAAGTAACTAAGATTATTCCAAAAGTTATGTCATCTAAGTGATGGAATATTCTAATATTTTGGTTTATTCACCTTTTTGTAGTACTTCTCCAGGTAGATAGCAAGTGGTGTGTAAAACTCAAAAGTCCTATCAAACAACTTCAAATTCAGTTTTAATAAATTTTCATATCAAATGACTGCTGTGTTCAAGGTTCATATCCACATGGTAAGTAAATTTTTCTTATACATTTTTATTCTGTTACTCAGAATACATGGGCCTTGAGAATATTTTGTATTTATGTTCCACGTTAAAATTTTTTTGAAATGTTGAATGATCATGATTATTTTCCCTCCTTTTTTTTTAACCTCGTAGAAATATTTAGAATGGGAAGTTAGTTTCTTTGAAGTATCTGAAACATATTTCTTTTCTTACAGCAGTAAGTTTTCATCTCTTGAAAGTATTCCCTTGATATTTTTCGTATCTGAAATAGACATACTGAACCCTGGGACTGCAAGGAGATCCAACCAGTCCATCCTAAAGGAGATCAGTCCTGGGTGTTCATTGGAAGGACTGCTGTTGAAGCTGAAACTCCAATACTTTGGTCACCTGATGCAAAGTGCTGACTCATTTGAGAAGACCCTGATGCTGGGAAAGATTGAGGGCAGGAGGAGAAGACAGAGGATGAGATGGTTGGATGGCATCACTGACTCAATGGACCTGGGTATGGGTGCACTCTGGGAGTTGGTGATGGACAGGGAGGCCCAGCATGCTGCAGTTCATGGGGTTGCAAAGAGTCAGACACAACTGAGTGACTGAACTGAACTCAAAATGCATTGAAAAAATAATACAGCTAAACTCATTATTTGTTGTTATTCAGTCACTAAGTTTTGTGTGACTCTTTGTGACCCCATGAACTGCAGTCTACCAGGCTCCTCTGTATATGGAACTTATTCCTAAATAACAATCATATGCACTGCATCTACTTGGAAAGTTAAGAAAATCCTGCTAACATCCTTGATTTTTTTTCCTAATTTCATCATTTAATTATTCCTAATTATATGTCAAGGTACAGATTTGCAAAATGCAGGCAATGGAAGATCACTTCTTAAATGGTCAAAAACTTTGTGTTGTGAGCATATAATTTATTATAATTTATTTGAAGATGCTGGTTTCCAGAGTACAGATAGTTTTTCAATGTTGGTATTTATGTACATTTTTCCTAGATACAACAGTTACCCAAATTTGAAAATGTGACCCATTACTTAGTTATCATTAACTAATGTGTTTTTGCTATTTGTGTTTCATAATAGATTTCAAACCACTGAAGAAAATACCAAATGAAGAGCTTTCTTTTATTGAAAATAGTTGCAGCAGATGCAAAGATTCATGAGAAGTTCTAGAAGAAAGGCTAAAGACTAAAATGGTACAGAATTTACACCATTACTATATCAGAGTTTTAGGATAATTATGCATTTTCAGTTTTAAAATTTGATTTGCATGAAAACAGTCCATAACAATAACTCTCTGGTTATTTTAATACATGCATTATGAAGCTGTTCAAAATGTATTTCAAAAAAAAAGGTATTTCATACCTTAATCTAAATTTTAACTAAAAGAATTACAAATATAAAAAATAAAAATAATTGTGAATAATATGGTAGAAAGACTATGGAACAAGGGGATAAATACACAAATACTGTTAAAAAAATTCAACTAAGTAAATTTGCAGATTTAACTGACTTTTTTAAGTAATTTATGAATCTGGTAGCACTTCATCTAGCAAATAGACAGATATTCTAAGGAGCTGTACAAACCAAAAATTTTTATAAGTGGAAGTAAGCTGGAACAAGGAAATGATTATTGAAAAGAACTGTCAGGCCAGGTCATCTTTTAGGGGGAAGGGAACTGCAATGGTCTTATTATGTAGACTACTTTATTAGTTCTAATCAGGAAAGTTTAAGCTTTTGGCTTAAAGGTCACATTCCTGGGAGAGGATAAACCTGCAATTAGGCCTTGGTTGGGTTTCTCGGGTGGCTCAGTGGTAAAGAATCCAACTGCCAAGACAGGAGATATGGGTTAGATCTCTGGGTTGGGAAGAACCCCTGGAGAAGGAAATGGCAACCCACTCTAGTATTTTTGCCTGGGAAATCCCATGGATAGAAGGAGCCTAGTAGGCTACAGTCCATGGGGCTGCAAAAGAATTGGACATGGCCAACTTAGCAACTAAACAACAAGAACAATTTGTCCTGAGGATAATGACTTCATTTAGGGCCTTTTTAAAAAAACAAAACAAACAATAAACAATTTGTTCCTCTCTAACTTAGTGGAGAAGGAAATGGCAACCCACTCCAGTGTTCTTGCCTGGAGAATCCCAGGGACGGGGGAGCCTGGTGGGCTTCCGTCTAGGGGATCGCACAGAGTCGGACACGACTGAAGTGACTTAGCAGCTTAGCAGCAACTTAGTGACCTGATTAAAAATAATAATAATAAGGCAGTAGCACCACTCTCAGCTACCACTCTGCAGTTCTTACACCTTTCACTAATACGCCATGTGATATTCCCAGGTCACCACAGGTTCACAAGTTTTAATTTCATCATTCTCTGTTCCTTCTATGATACTCCAGTATTAGGGAGATCATTTGCTTGGTATTTTTAAAGATTTTGAGAGAATATAACACATCAGGGAGATTTTAAGCAGGATAATTTCCAGTATTTGGAATGTATTTCAGAGCCATAGTCCCCAAGACCCAAACCAATCTAAAAAGACACCATTGAAGGAATCACCTTTTAATAAAGCCAAGTGGCTTGCTCAATAATCTTATATAACTGAGTTTCAACTTCCCTAGAAGTGCCATTTCAGGTACAACAGATGGTGATGGCCATAGCACAGACACCTCTTTGTTCTGCTAAAAGATAATCAAGGATCATTTTTTATATTAAAAAAAAAAAATCTTGGCCAGAGAGTCTAAAAACAGTCTTTGTTAGGCAACTGTTGTCTTGACAACAAAATCTAAAATGTCTCCAAGAATTAAGGGGAGGTTTCCTCTTGAAACAGGAGACAAAGGGCACAAACTTCAAGAGAATGATAGAGCTTTTGAATAAGACATAAACTAGTTAGAATCAACTAAGTCCAAGATGGCAGAAGATCTAACTTCCAGCAGACCTTGAGACTTGTATGCTTATTATAATATATTAGCATATTCTAAACAACATACACACAGCTGTCATAACAGTTTTGAGGCTCACAATCAAAGGTCAAAAAGTGGGCAGTGTTCCAGGAAATCTCTGCCAAAATAGTTAGAATAATCCTCCCACTCATTCACCTATGAAACTATCCAGCCCGTATAAACTAACCACCCCTTATTTTGGGGCATCTGGCATTCTGAGATGACCCACACTCTGTAGAATATGTTTCTCTCCATGGCCACTCTCACCTTTTGAGATGGACTGCATTTTATCAAAAGAATGTGTATCTCTCTGAATAAATCCACTTCTTACCTATCACTTTGTCTCTCACTGAATTCTTTATGCACTTCAGTAAATAACTTGAGCTTCAGTAAACCAGGTGTGCAATTTCGATGAAAAGACAGTGGGTTGAAGTCCCAGTGTGGGCTTTGCTCAGTTCCAGTCCCAGCCTGTGGGTTCAAGTCCAAACCTGAGTTGTGCAGGTTCCACTATTATATACTCACATGTACTTACTTCTAACCAGGGAATTATTCACAGTTATTGCTGTGTTTACCCATTAATTCAGGTCATCTTCTTTTCGGGGAAAAGGAAAGGCAGAGGTCTTATTACACATATTACCTCACAACTGCTGATCAGGAAATTTCAGACTGTCTGTTTTAAGGTCACATTTCTGGAAGAGGTTGAAACTGCAATTCTGCAAATAAGTCTCATTTACGCAAAGAGTCGGATATGACTGAGCGACTGAACTGAACTGAACTGAAAAGACTCTATCTGAGCCTTTTATTTCTTGTTCTTTTCTTATTTTTTTAAAAGATCTAACAAATTAATAAAACTATTTAAGCTTCAGTTTACTAATTTATAAAATAAACAATACTAATACCTGCTGTGCTCTTCTCACAGAGTAATTACTCTGAAGATAAAGGCACCCATTTACTATGGAAGCACTTGATAAATTATAGAGTGCATTAAGTCAAAGACTGGAAGACATCTGCCCAATTACATGAGAAAGCCTTCAACCCATAAAGAAATAAATTACTAGTGTGACATCTTCCTTGGCAGTGAAATTTCTCCCTTAGGACTCTCTCTAATGGCTCAATTTCAGAAGACTGAACAGAACTCTATGGGAAAACACAGAACCAATTTGACCTGTTTTAAGGATGATAGAAGCTGCATGGAACAGCCTCCTTTTGTTTTAGAAGAAAGCCTACATCGGTGCCCTGGAGAAAGCAACTCCCATGATCCACAGAAGATCCCAGACTCCCACAAGCTCAGATAAACTGGGCTTGCAGAAGAAATGGTCAGATTAGCACTGGGTTACTGAGGAGAATACACATCTCACTTCTAAGGCTGCTTTCTCTCCTAGGCCGTGCTTATTAGCACTAACATTTCCTCTCCTCAGCTCTTTTCCCCGATTCTCCCTCATTTACTCCAGATGCCGACAGATTAGCAAAATTGCAGATATTAGCTGAAAAATTTGCTTCATTTTGGACCCAGAGTTTGAGTTTTTAAATTAATATTTACTTTGGCCCACACTTCACTTTTGTTTATACTTTTCTCTGACAATCTAAGTCCTATTTGAAGAGTCATGTTCAAGGCGGAATCTGAGGATATCCCCTTCAAGGATAAGGGGAATGAAATCTGACATCAGCAATAATCAGATATGCTATGTGAAGTGTTCGAGGACAGCCCCTCAGAGTTAATTCCTAAGAACTTCTTTATTAAATGCATTGACATAGATGGATAGTGAAAGCTGAAGAATTTTTCTTCCTATTTCTCTTTTTTAAACTTGATTATAAGAAATTCGGAAAGAGAGTTGGAATCTCAAAGATATTTACCTACAGAGCTTTATGCATGTGTGCTCAGATGTGTCCAACTCTTTGTTACCCAGTGACTGTAGGCTATCAAGCTCCTCTGTCCATGGAATTTCCAGGCAAAAATACTGGACTGGGTTGTCATTTCCTTCTCCAAGGGGATCTTCCCGACCTAGGGATCAAATCCATGTCTCTGTGTCACTTGAAGTGGCAGGCAGATTTTTTCACTGCTGAACCACTAGGGAAGCCCGTTACAAATTAAATCACTAATAAAAAAATAATATGAACTTATTATAAAGTATTTAGAAGAATATGACAGAGTTTGAGGAGTTTCAGAACAATAGTATTTTGCATGGTACCCATTAAAGAGTGTTGCCTTTAGAGGTAAAAGAGCACATTCTGAAGATTCTTCATAATAAGATGCTCTAACTTTCAAAAAATTTTCAACCTGTCTATCAAGCAAACATATAAAAAGTGAATTTAACCTTAATACAACTGTAGTATTATTATTGATATACTGCTTTTTGCTTTGTCTATTAAATGGAAAAATAGTTCTCTTGCTGCAATCATGGCCAGTTGCATCTCCAGTTGTTTAGAGAAATAGTTAAATTGGACCAGAGAGGTACAAAATTCACAAATTAAATATTCTTAAGAATACTTGGTACTATCTTTGCAACTGTTCTGCAAGTGTAACACTATTTCAAATTAAAAATTTTAGATTGTACCAGATATTGCATTTAATAAAACACTACTATTTTCCCGAATTTCATACACTTTTTTCTACCAATTTGCTTAATCTTATATCATCTCTCACTCTGTTATTTATTCTTTGCTCAGGAAATTCTTTTCTCTTTTTTTTTTTTTGAATTGGAAGATAACTGCTTTACAATATTGTGTTGGCAATTGCAATTATTTTAATAATTCATTCTAATCCTTAAGAATCAGTCAGTCAGTTCAGCTGCTCAGTCGTGTCCGATTCTTTGCAACCCCATGGACTGCAACATGACAGGCTTCCCTATCTATCACCAACTCCTGGAGCTTGCTCAAACTCATGTCCATCATTCTTAAGGTAATTCTTAAGAATATCTCCCTTCAAAGACTCTATTTACACACATTTTTACTTATAGAACTTAACTGACCCCAACACACAGCATGAGTTATATATATATATGAGGAATGAAAACTACTTTTGTCTTTCTCCACTAATTTTTAATTACCTTTCCTTAAAAAGAAACCTTTCTCATTCCACCAATGAGAGTTTATATTTCATTATCCTCTCCTTTTCTAAATATTTTTTCCCAATGCCAGTTCTTTAATTGAAACTTCACACAAAATTTTATGTTTCTTAGAACTTTTCCCTAATCCCCCCATTGAGTTTAATAATCCTGTATTTCCTAGTCTAGATCTGCACTATCTAATAAGGTAGGCATAGCTCCATATAACATTTGAGCACTTGAAATGAAGCTATTCCAACAGAGAGGTATTGTAAGGTATTCATATCAGTTTGGACATGATATGAAAAGCAATGTAAAATATGCTGATCTCTATATTGATTATATTTTGAAATAATATAGATAGATTAAATAAGGTATGACCTTAAAGTTAAGATCTGTTCCTTTTAACATTTCTAATGTGGCTATTAGAATATTTAAAATTATAAATATTGCTTGCATTGTATCTTTGTGGGACAGTATTTCTCTAAGATACTTATTTTCCTCGTTCACTTCCTAAACATCTTAGACAGGATTGACCATTTTCTTTCTGTCCTTACTGATCTTAGTATGAATGCCCTGAAGACTCCTGGTCCCTTCTTTACCTTTCTTCTTATCCTTTGTCAGCCTCTGACTCTCTTCTCTCAACATCCAACAGTCAGGATCAGCTCTCTTCAATTTATACATCTGCTTCCTTAGACAGGATATTTTTTCTAAGCTGTTTTGCTTTGCTCTTGATTCTTCACCCATTTGTAGGTAAAGATACCCAAATCTCTGCTGGAATTTCAGCTTACATCTCATAGGATAGCTTCATTTCTCTGGGAATTTGCTTAGGCCGCTTCTACTAGTGAACTCTATACGGAAACCAGAACTTCAAGTGCCTAATTCTGAATGCATTAACCTTCCTGGCAAGTTCTGAAGTCATCACTTGCTCTCACCCAGGGATTCCTATGGGTTATTTTTCTAATTTTTTTCCTGCCTTCCACCAGAGTCTAGTCTTGAATTCCTAGCACCTACCAGAGTCGACAGCTTATCGTACAGCCCATTCTTTAGAGAGGAGGATGTTCACTAAAATGTTTTTAAGTGAATTGATCTGATCGAAATGGATGAAGGGTTTTCCTAGTGGTGGTGGTGGTGGGTAAGGAAAAGATTTTCCTTTCCTTCTTTTCCTCACCTGATGAGAATATTTTTAACACTATCTTTCTAAAGTCTTATGTATCTGGATTCTTTCTAATCTCATTATTTAACACATCACCAAAAGGTGAATTTATACACTTACTTTTCTGAGCAGACTATCTGCCTCTTCATGGTTGTCTCCCAGTTGTTTTGCATCTAAGACATGCTGCACAAAGAATTTGAGATTCTACCTATATTTCACACGTGTACCATTTAATTCTGTAATACCAATACTTCATCTTTATCCTGACTAGAGCTATAATCTGTTTCTGACATTATTCCTTCTTCTTTTCCCCTAATTGGTTCCCTATACTTTTAGTCACTAAATTGATATCAAGAATTGTACAAGGTACAAGATTCTATCCTTTTCATTTCTGTTTCATGGACAATGGCAGAAAATGCTAGACTGCTATGTCAAAGATAAAAGATTTTTATTAACTCAGAGCTTCATTTTCATTTATGCTCTTCTGCATGTCTCACAAGTCCCACAGACAAGGACAACTCTGATGGCCCTAAATGATGCAGATGTGCTCAGTGGGTGGCATTATAGAAGAATGTGGGACTTCAGGATTTACTGTTTTTATTGTGAGCAAAAGTGAGCCTGCTGTTTGTGCAGAGGAAGGTGTTACCTTATCCTTCAAGGTTGTTTGCTGCAAAGACAACTCCAAGAGATAACACAGATAAAGAACAGTCAGGGTCTTGCATTGCTGAGACACTCAGAATGTTCCAGGATCCTCAGTGACCATGGCTGGTGTTTCTCCCAACAAGCAACCACATATTACTAGACCTTCTATAGGCCTACCATTATATTAGCTACGGGTGATGAAAGCTATGTATGGGGCTTTTCTGGTGACACTAGCAGTGAAGAACCCACCTGCCAATGCAGGAGACATAAGAGATGTGGATTCGATCCCTGGGTTGGGAAGATACCCTGGAGGGAATGGCTACCCACCCCAGTATTCTTGCCTGGAAAATTTCATGGACCGAGGAGTCTGGTGGGCTACAGTCCATGGGTGGCAGAGAGTTATACATGACTGAAGCAACTTAGCACACACATGATGAGAGCTATAAATTCAATACAGCCTGCTTTTAAAAACAAATAACTCTTTCAAGGAGATAAGAAGCATTCATGATACAGTTCAAAAGAAGCAATCAACATTTAAGATGTGAGGTAAAAATAATACTGTCATAAAATATTTAGGGGTAACAAATGGGATCTTAAAGCATTTATTTTCTTTCTACATTTGACGTTTGAGTTGTTCAGAATTATCTCTGTATTTTCAAAGCTACATATTTTTACAAAATGAAATACATGCATGTAACTACCTTACAGATCAAGAAATTGAACACAAAATATACCCCAGAAAACTCATGATCCTTCCTGATGAGAACTGAGATCTTTATGCTACTGAATCTGCCAATCCATAAACGACATTTCTCTCAATTTATTTATTTCTCTCACTAACATTTCATAGGCTTCTGTTTATAAATGTTAAGAATGTTTGTATTCCTTTTTTGTTTTTACATTTTTTGAAGCTATGCCATCAGGTAAACTCAAATTTAGAATTACCACCTTCTGGTGAATTGGCCTTCTATCATTAATAAATGTTACTCTTTCTTATGCCATCTCGCTTTGAAGCAGAGCATGAAATAAGGATTCTTGTGAAAGTGATATATTGGAAGTGCTTTCTGGAGAAAACTTCAAGGAAGAAAGACACAGAATTGCAAAGGAAGAAGAGTCAAGCAAAGTTTTAGTTTCAGCTGCAGCCTAACCTTAGCCAGACACCACAGTACTCTGGGGAAAAAGGAATACCTCAACCTGTCTGCTTGAGGGAGTTTGGGATTTTATATCCCCTGTGAATTATTAAGAATTGCAGATCTCCTATTATAGGTCTCTTCCACAATTAAAAATAAATATACACTGGCTGTGGCTCACCCCCTGGGGAGAGTATAACTCCCCCACATCTCTGGGTAACATGATTCTGGCATTTCTCCAGAAAAGGAGGTAGCTGTGAGCTAGTAGCAGCCAATACCCACAGGAACAGTAGCCCTGCAGTGGGATGTATTAGGAACTGACAATATACAGAAAACCTTCCAGTCTACCAGCACTCTCTTCGCTGTGTAATCTACACCATTAAATCCATCCATTAAGCTCTTTTTGTCACTGCAGGTATTTTTCAGTTCTAGCATTATAATTGTTTTCTTATGTCCTAGTTCTTTTGTGAAATTCATCATCTTTTCTTCTACTTTCCTGAAAATAATGATCCTTTATTATGTATCTGATAACCTTAGTACCTTCACCACACCTTACTCCCCAGGGGATGGAGTGGCAGCAGGAACCAGGTATTATCTCTGCTGAGCTGGAGCCACATCCTGTGTCCTAGCTGCCAGGCTACAAGGATGCCTGGGGGAAGAGGAGCAGATGAAGAACAGCATCCTATCTCCCAGGCCCTTTCCTTTGGCCCAATGAGAGGTCACTGGGAAAGGGAACAGGTCTGAGGCAACATCAAGAATCAGTGATGTCTACAAGATGGCAGAGTAGAAGGACATGTGCTCATCTTCTCCTGAAAGAACTCCAAAATTACAACTCACTGCTGAACAACTGTGGACCGGAGAACAGCTAGACAAAGTTTCGTCTAGTCAAAGCTATGGTTTTTCCAGTAGTCATGTATGGATGTGAGAGTCAGACTATAAAGAAAGCTGACTGCTGAAGAACTGATGCTTTTGAACTGTGGTACTGGAGAAGACACCTGAGAGTCCCTTGGACTGCCAGGAGATCAAACCAGTCCATCCTAAAAGAGATCAGTCCTGAGTGTTCATTGAAAGGACTGATGTTGAAGCTGAAACTCCGATACTTTGGCCACCTGATGTGAAGAGCTGACTCATTGGCAAAGACCCTGATGCTGGGATGGATTGAAGACAGGAGGAGAAGGGGACGACAGAGGATGAGATGGCTGGATGGCATCACTGACTTGATGAGTTTGAGTGAACTCCAGGAGTTGGTGATGGACAGGGAAGCCTGGCATGCTGCAGTCCATGGAGTCACAAAGAGTCGGACACAACTGAGCAACTGATCTGAACTGAACTAGAACCTTCTTTCAATGTGGGTATCTTCCTTTGGTCTCTTTTCCTCTTCATTGTATTTTGAGGTTTGTTGGTAATTTTTTTTATTGAAGATAAAACATTTTGCATGAGAACTAATAGTGTACAGAGTGGTGTTATCTCCCTGTGTAGTGAATTTACTCTCTGCACTGAAAGGCAGACGGGAAAGTGACATAGCACCCCAGTCTAACCAAATGCCAAGCTGACTGGGGTTGGGCTTTACCTCTAATTAGCTCCAGTCTGCCTCTGCAGTACACCTCCTAGGACATATTCTCTAGGTTTGCAAATAAGAGCCTTGAGAGCTCCTCCCCCTTGAATTATCCTAAATTAGAACTTCTGCCTTTCCAGGATAATAATACAGAAAAAAAAAAAAAGGAAAAGAAAGACAAACTCACTTTTGCCTTTCAGCTACTTTCTGCTTGACTTTTAGCCTCCCTTTCTGTGGAGCTTAAAAATTAGCAAATGTCTTGAGGGAGAAACTAGTGATAACTAGTTTCACTCCAGCTCACTCCAGACCCCTAGTCCCTCAAGCCCTGTTGCCTTGGTAGCCTCATTCCAGTTTTGGTCTCTCCAGGACTATAAAATTGCTGAAAACCCTTCTGACTTTTCTGCTTCTAAGCAGCCATGTCTGCCCCGTTTTTGGTCTCTACTGCTTTTTGAGTTAACAAAGGATCTGGAAGAGAAAATGTACTCAGAATCTCCAGAAAGATTTTAATTTTTAATTTTTGCTTTTTAATTTTTGCTACCTAAGCCATCTTCTGATGTCTCAAAAAACAACATACATATAGTATCATCTTTATGTATATATGACATTATATATCAGTTCAGTTCAGTTGCTCAGTCATGTCTGACTCTTTGCGACCCCATGAATCACAGCCCACCAGGCCACCCTGTCCATCACCAACTCCCAGAGTTCACTCAAACTCATGTCCATCGAGTCGGTGATGCCATCCAGCCATCTCATTCTCTGTCGTCCCCTTCTCCGCCTGCCCCCAATCCCTCCCAGCATCAGAGTCTTTTCCAGTGAGTCAACTCGTCGCATGAGGTGGCAAAAGTATTGGACTTTCAGCTTTAGCATCAGTCCTTCCAAAGAACACCCAGGATTGATCTCCTTCAGAAGGGACTGGTTGGATCTCCTTGCAGTCCAAGGGACTCTCAAGAGTCTTCTCCAACACCACAGTTCAAAAGCATCAGTTCTTCGGCGATCAGCTTTCTTCACAGTCCAACCCTCACATCCATACATGACCACAGGAAAAACCATAGCCTTCACTAGACGGACCTTTGTTGGCAAAGTAATGTCTCTGCTCTTCAATATATTATCTAGGTTGGTCATAACTTTCCTTCCAAGGAGTAAGCGTCTTTTAATTTCATAGCTGCAATCAGCATCCGCAGTGATTTTGGAGCCCAAAAAAATAAAGTCTGACACTGTTTCCTCTGTTTCCCCATCTATTTCCCATGAAATGATGGGACCAGATGCCATGATCTTTGTTTTCTGAATGTTGAGCTTCAAGCCAAACTTTTCACTCTCCGCTTTCACTTTCATCAAGAGGCTTTTGAGTTCCTCTTCACTTTCTGCCATAACGGTGGTGTCATCTGCATATCTGAGGTTATTGATATTTCTCGCAGCAATCTTGATTCCAGCTTGTGCTTCTTCCAGCCCAGCGTTCCTCATGATGTACTCTGCATATAAGTTAAATAAGCAAGGTGACAATATACAGCCTTGACGTACTCCTTTTCCTATTTGGAACCAGTCTGTTGTTCCATGTCCAGTTCTAACTCTTGCTTCCTGACCTGCATACAGGTTTCTCAAGACATTATATATACTATCTATCTAATCTATAGCTTTTCTACTGATTCTGGGTAGCACAGTTGGTCTGCTACAAGCTACACAGTCACACTTAAGGTAGCAGTCATCTTAACAAGTGTTTTCAGACTTCAATCTTAAAAAACAGTTTTTGCCATTCACTAATGGAGAAGACAATGGCAACCCACTCCAGTATGTTTGCCTGGAAAATCCCATGGACAGAGGAGCCTGGTGGGAGTTGTCTATGGGGTCACACAGAGTAGGAGATGACTGAAGCGACTTAGCAGCAGCAGCCATTCACTAAACAACTAGTTTTACTGATCATCTACCTTGTTGAAAATTCTGATCCAGGTGCTGGTAAAATAAGGAAATGAATAAGATAAAATCTATGCTATCAGTAGGATCTTTTCTGGGCTCATTTAGAAGCCTCAACATATAGTTTTCCCATAAATTTTCATTATTCCCATCCTAGTGACAATACTCCTCCCACCCATCTCTCCATATCGAAGTCATTCCAAGGCTATTCTATTCTATTGGTGGATGGAGGAAATGAAACTAACATTCATGGAATGTTAGATGCTTTTTATGATTATCACTGTCAATCTTTTATGTTAAAATTTTTATTCCTGTGAAGTACCTAAGTAACTAAGCCTATTGAGGTTTTATTTTTTTTAATAGACAGTACATGAAAGATCACACAGATAACTAAATTGAAGAAATATTATGCAAACCTAAGTCCATCTGACTCCAACCCCTCTGTCTTTCTGACTCAGCATTTTCTCTATATGGCATCTGCCTTGGATAAATTTGTCTATAATCTCTCAAAAAGCACAAAGCCCATTAGAAATCATGTGAACAAGAAAAGATTCCTTACTGTTTAATTTTCATATTCACTTCTTTTTTTTTAATTCTTTTTTTTTTATTTTACAATATTATATTTGTTGGTTTTGCCCTACATTGACATGAATTCGCCCCAGGTGTACATGAGTTCCCCCTCCTGAACCCCCCTCTCACCTCCCTCCTCCCTTTATCCTCCCTCTGGGTCATCCCCGCACACCAGCCCCGAGTATCCTGTAACATGCATTGACCCTGAACTGCTGATTCGTTTCACATATGACAACATACATGTTTCAATGTCATTCTCTCAAATCATATTCACTTCTTACGTACCTAATTTATTAGACAGGTTGCATGACTTCTATTTGGCCCTCTACTATTCTGGAGTCAAACCAGCCTTTACTTCAACTCTAGAATTTTTAAATGTGTATGTTTCATTAGTCAAAGCTCTGGTTTTTCCAGTAGTCATGTACAGATGTGAGAGCTGGACTATAAAGAAGGCTGAGCACTGAAGAGTTGATGCTTTTGAACAGTAGTGTTGGAGAAGACTCTTGAGAATCCCTTGGACCACAAGGAGATCAAACCAGTCAACCCTAAAGGAAATCAGTCCTGAATATTCATTGGGAAGACTGACACTGAAGCTGAAACTCCAAAACTTTGGCCACCTGATGAGAAGAACCAGCTAATGGAAAAAGACTCTGATGCTGGGAAAGAATGAGGGCAAGAGGAGAAGGGGGCAACAGAGGATGAGATGGTTGTATGGTATCACTGACTCAATGGACATGAATTTCAGAAAACTCAGGGAGATAGTGAAGGACAGGGAAGCCTGGCTTGCTGCAGTTCGTGGGGTTGCAAAGAGTAGGACATGACTTAGGAACTGAACAATAACAACAACATGCTTCATTAGTGAATAACTATAAAATATTTCCCTATTTACCATGTCCATTGAACTATAAATGCCTTGAGAGTGGAGACTGACTTCACGTTACATCAAGCATAAGACCTGGGTCAAATAAGCCCTCAAAAAATAATCAGTGATATAGACTTATCAAATAATATTTGTCTTCCTCAACTGAAAATTTATATCCAATATTATTATTTTGCAATTAATCAAAAGCATGTGTGTGAACACTGAGTAGCAGTTCTCCATGTTAACTACTTTCTGGTATTGCTGGTTTGTGTGGTTGTTTCTAGAAGCATACAGGTGGATAAAATTATTTCTCCAGACTCTTTTCAGACTTCCTCAGGAATCTATACTCTAATGTCTCTCACATTAGCACCTATAACAAAGTTCTGGTTAACAGAGAGATAACACACGTCCCTCACACCTGGTTCCTGTCCAGCCTGTAAGAGCAATTACACATCGGAGCCGAAGATAACAACCAAAGTTGGACAGACTCAGTTCTTCCAACACTGAAATATTTCTTTTCATCCATGATAGTCCCTGATATTATCTCTATCCTCTTTTCACTGGAAATGTCAAAGCCACCAGCAGAGTATTCAGTTCAGTCAGTTCAGTTCAGTCACTCAGTCGTGTCTGACTCTCCGCGACCCCATGAACCACAGCATGCCAGGCCTCCCTGTCCATCACCAACTCCCGGAGTTCACTCAAACTCATGTCCACAGAGTCGGTGATGCCATCCAGCCATCTCATTCTCTGTCGTCCCCTTCTCCTCCTGCACCCAACCTTTCCCAGCATCAGAGTCTTTTCCAGTGAGTCAACTCGTCGTATGAGGTGGCCAAAGTATTGCAGTTTCAGCTTTAGCATCAGTCCCTCCAATGAACATCCAGGATTGATCTCCTCTAGAATGGACTGGTTGGATCTCCTTGCAGTATAAGGGACTCTCAAGAGTCTTCTCCAACACCACAGCTCAAAAGCATCGATTCTTCGGCCATCAGCTTTCTTCACAGTCCAACTCTCACATCCATACATGACCACGGGAAAAACCATTGCCTTGACTAGACGGACCTTGGTTGGCAAAGTAATGTCTCTGCTTTTTAATATACTATCAAGGTTGGTCATAACTTTCCTTCCAAGGAGCAAGCGTCTTTTAATTTCATGGCTGCAATCAGCATCTGCAGTGATTTTGGAGCCCCCAAAAATAAAGTCTGACACTGTTTCCACTGTTTTTCCATCTATTTCCCATGAAGTGATGGGACCAGATGTCATGATCTTTGTTTTCTGAATGTTGAGCTTCAAGCCAACATTTTCACTCTCCTCTTTCACTTTCATCAAGAGGCTTTTGAGTTCCTCTTCACTTTCTGCCATAAGGGTGGTGTCATCTGCATATCTGAGGTTATTGATATTTCTCCTGGCAATCTTGATTCCAGCTTGTGCTTCTTCCAGCCCAGCGTTCCTCATGATGTACTCTGCATATAAGTTAAATAAGCAAGGTGACAATATACAACCTTGACGTACACCTTTTCCTATTTGGAACCAGTCTGTTGTTCCATATCCAGTTCTAACTGTTCCTTCCTGACCTGCATACAGGTTTCTCAAGAGGCAGGTCAGGTGGTCTGGGATTCCCATCTCTTTCAGAATGTTCCACAGTTTATTGTGATCCACACAGTCAAAGGCTTTGGCATAGTCAATGAAGCAGAAATAGATGTTTTTCTGGAACTCTCTTGCTTTCTCCATGATCCAGCAGATGTTGGCAATTTGATCTCTGGTGCCTCTCCCTTTTCTAAAACCCATTGAACATCTGGTAGTTCACGGTTCACATATTGCTGAAGCCTGGCTTGGAGAATTTTGAGCATGACTTTACTAGCGTGTGAGATGAGTGCAATTGTGCGGTAGTTTGAGCATTCTTTGGCATTGCCTTTCTTTGGGATTGGAATGAGGACTGACCTTTTCCAGTCCTGTGGCCACTGCTGAGTTTTCCAAATCTGCTGGCATATTGAGTGCAGCACTTTCACAGCATCATCTTTCAAGATTTGAAATAGCTCAACTGGAATTTCATCACCACCACTAGCTTTGTTTGTAGCGATGCTTTCTAAGGCCCACTTGACCTCACATTCCAAGATGTCTGGCTCTAGGTCAGTGATCACGTTATCGTGACTATCTTGCTCGTGAAGATCTTTTTTGTACAGTTCCTCTGTGTATTCTTGCCACCTCTTCTTAATATCTGCTGCTTCTGTTAGGTCCATACCATTTCTGTCCTTTATCGAGCCCATCTTTGCATGAAATGCAGTACTTGGATGCAATCTTAAAAACGACAGAATGATTTCTGTTCGTTTCCAAGGCAAAACATTCAATATTACAGTAATCCAGGCCTATGCTCCAACCAGTAACGCTGAAGAAGCCAAAGTTGAACAGTTCTATGAAGACCTACAAGACCTTTTAGAACTAACACCCAAAAAAGATGTCCTTTTCATTATAGGGGACTGGAATGCAAAAGTAGGAAGTCAAGAAACACCTGGAGTAACAGGCAAATTTGGCCTTGGAGCACAGAATGAAGCAGGGAAAAGGCTAATAGAGTTTTGTCAAGAGAACGCACTGGTCATAGGAAACACCCTCTTCCAACAACACAAGAGAAGACTGTACACATTGACATCACCAGAGGATCAACACCGAAATCAGATTGATTATATTCTTTGCAGCCAAAGATGGAGAAGCTGTATACAGTTAGCAAAAACAAGACCAGGAGCTGACTGTGGCTCAGATCATGAACTCCTTATTGCCAAGTTCAGACTTAAATTGAAGAAAGTAGGGAAAACCACTAGACCATTCAGGTATGACCTAAATCAAATCCCTTATGATTATACAGTGGAAGTGAGGAATAGATTTAAGGGTCTAGATCTGATAGATAGAATGCCTGATGAACTCTGGACGGAGGTTCGTGACATTGTACAGGAGACAGGGACCAAGACCATCCCCATGGAAAAGAAATGCAAAAAAGCAAAATGGCTGTCTGAGGAGGCCTTACAAATAGCTGTGAAAAGAAGAGAGGCGAAAAGCAAAAGATGAAAGATATAAGCATCTGAATGCAGAGTTCCAAAGAATAGCAAGGAGAGATAAGAAAGCCTTCCTCAGTGATCAATGCAAAGAAATCGAGGAAAACAACAGAATGGGAAAAACAAGAGATCTCTTCAAGAAAAATTAGAGATATCAAGGGAACATTTCGTGCAAAGTGGAATATTACTCAGTCATAAAAAGGAATGAAATTATGTCATTTGTAAATACATGGATGGACCTAGAGACTGTCATACAGGGTAAAGTCAAAAAGAGAAAAATAATGTATATGAACACAGAATGTAGAATCCATAAAAATGTTATAGATGCTCTTTTTGCAAAAACAGAAATAGAGACGCAGATGCAGAGAACAAACATAGGAACATCAAGAAGTGAAGGAAGGGCAGGATGAATTAGGAGACTGGGGTTGACATTTATACACTATGGATACAATGTATAAACTAAATAACTAATGAGAGCCTACTGCAGAGTTCACGGAACTCTGCTCAGTGCTCTGCTGCTGCTGCTGCTGCTAAGTCACTTCAGTCGTGTCCGACTCTGTGTGACCCCATAGACAGAAGCCCACCAGGCTGCCCCATCCCTGGGATTCTCCAGGCAAGAACACTGGAGTGGGTTGCCATTTCCTTCTCCAATGTGTGAAAGTGAAAAGTGAAAGTGAAGTCGCTCAGTCGTGTCCGACCCTTAGCGACCCCACGGACTGCAGCCCACCAGGCTGCTCCATCCATGGGATTTTCTAGGCAAGAGTACTGGAGTGGCTTGCCATTGCCTTCTCCGGCTCAGTGCTCTGCAGTGACCTAAATGGGAAGGAAATAAAAAAAAGAGGGGATATATGTATATGCAAGGCTGATCCACTTTGCTGCAAAGTAGACA
The DNA here is from genome assembly GCF_049115385.1 of Moschus berezovskii. Lineage (NCBI taxonomy): Eukaryota > Metazoa > Chordata > Mammalia > Artiodactyla > Moschidae > Moschus > Moschus berezovskii. The sequence goes on from NC_142464.1 coordinate 25,299,628, forward strand.
CACACACAACATTGTAAAGCAACTGTAATTCAATAAAAATTAAAAAAAAGAAAAAAGTTTCTCCTCTCATGACAGAAAAAACCTAGTTTGATACCTAAAAGATAGAACTGAGATACATAAACTGAACAGTTTTCTAATTTTTTCCTAAATAGCAATAATTAGCTTACATATTTTTTATTAACCTGATGAATTATTATATCAAATCATAAAACACAATCTTTGAGAATTCTTTACAGTCTCAAAGCTAGATGGAAAGGATGAAAGGAATGCAAAATAATTTAACTAGTTTCCTCTGCAACATTTTATTGTATGAAAGGAGAACCTCCCACTCCCACACTATTTCTTTCCGAAGGCTTTTGTCATCAGAGTTCTCCTCCAAACCACTGCTAGTTCCTATTTTATGTCCCTCAATCTGTGTCTTCGATCTTTGTTTGTTTGTCAAGTAAGGATCCATCTTAGCAACTGATCCGTCTACAAATATAAACTCTTCAGTCCAGTTCAGTCGCTCAGTCATGTCTGACTCTGCAACCCCATGAATCGCAGCACGCCAGGCCTCCCTGTCCATCACCAACTCCCAGAGTTTACCCCAACTCACGTACATCGAGGCGGTGATGCCATCCAGCCATCTCATTCTCTGTCATCCCCTTCTCCTCCTGACCCCAATCCCTCCCAGCATCAGGGTCTTTTCCAATGAGTCAACTCTTCACATGAGGTGGCCAAAGGATTGGAGTTTCAGCTTTAGCATCAGTCCTTCCAATGAACACCCAGGATCAATCTCCTTTAGAATGGACTGGTTGTATCTCCTTGTAGTCCAAGGGACTCTCAAGAGTCTTCTCCAACACCACAGTTCAAAAGCATCAATTCTTCGGCTATCAGCTTTCTTCACAGTCCAACTCTCACATCCATACATGACCAAGGGAAAAACCATAGCCTTGACTAGACGGACCTTAACTGGCAAAGTAATGTCTCTGCTTTTTAATATGTTATCTAGGTTGGTCATAAATTTCCTTCCAAGGAGTAAGCGTCTTTTAATTTCATGGCTGCAATCACCATCTGCAGTGATTTTGGAGCCCCAAATAATAGAGTCTGACACTGTTTCCACTGTTTCCCCATCTATTTCCCATGAAGTGATGGGACCAGATGCCATGATCTTCGTTTTCTGAATGTTGAGTTTTAAGCCAACTTTTCCACTCTCCTCTTTCACGTTCATCAAGAGGCTTTTGAGTTCCTCTTCACTTTCTGCCATAATGGTGGTGTCATCTGCATATCTGAGGTTATTGATATTTCTCCCGGCAATCTTGATTCCAACTTGTGCTTCTTCCAGCCCAGCATTTCTCATGGTGTACTCTGCATGTAAGTTAAATAAGCAGGGTGACAATATACAGCCTTGACGTACACCTTTTCCTATTCGGAACCAGTCTGTTGTTCCATGTCCAGTTCTAACTGTTGCTTCCTGACCTGCATACAGGCTTCTCAAGAGGCAGGTCAGGTGGTCTGGTATTCCCATCTCTTTCAGAATGTTCCACAGTTTATTGTGATCCACACAGTCAAAGGCTTTGGCATAATCAATAAAGCAGAAATAGATGTTTTTTTGGAACTCTCTTGCTTTTTCCATGATCCAGTGGGTGTTGTCAATTTCATCTCTGGTTCCTCGTTAGCAGCCTTTATTTGAACCAGAAAAACAAGAAGAAATACAAAAGTGGCTTGCTTCTCCTAAATAGATATCTTCTGCTACATGATATCTATCTACTACTTTGTATTGACCTCACTGCTTAATTGCCCTTTGGTGTCCTCTATTACATTCTTTCTGCTAGCATCTGTCTACTGACTTCAGCCTTCTGCTTGGGCTTCAACTCTGGACAAACTGCATGGCTCAAAACCCCTTTCCAGCTTAGATTTCCAGTTTCCTGGCATTCAACTCTACAGCCCATTCTGCACTTGTCCTTCAGCAAATGTTGCCAGTTTGGTACTCCTGGTCCTGACCCATCTCTGTGATTGCACATCTCTCCTGAGACTGTATTTTAAGAAAGAGGTGATGGGGTTTCATGGAATTCAATCCATCATATTTTGTATATAACAGTTTGATGTGGTTTTTTCACATAAAAAGATCGTAAACATACACACCACATACATGCAAACATACACATAATCTTCTATTTTGTGCCATTTGATAACAGTGAAATTGACACCAAAGACACTTTCACAGTATGTGAAGTTCTCTGGGTCTCAAGTGTATATCACTACCAAGTCAATTGAGACAAATTCAGTTTTTCCAAATGAATCCAGAAATGACCCATTTCATATCAGCCTTCTCTAAGACTACAGCCAATAGGAAGGGAAAATTTTCAAAAGTAGAGTATTTCTTGTAAAAACTAAATGTATATAGTACATAATTCCTTTAAAAAGTGTTTGTCAATAAATGATTTAAATCATAATATACTACCGTAATGTTTGTTAAAAAATAAGGAATATTTACATGTTGCAAATAAACCCACTTTTGAGTTTCTATTTTACATAAACTTTTAAAAACTAAAAGATTTTCAATGAAAGAAGTATAAGGAATAGACATTAGAGAGCATAATACAAGGCAACAAAAAGTAAAACAAAATATACCAAATTATGACACTATAAATTGATTAAGCATCATCTATTAAAATATTTCAAATAGATCAAAGCACAGAAACAAAGTATTACATCTATTTTTGAAAGTGATATTGGTTCACAAGTTTCCCACATGTAGGAGATTCTTGTTAGTTTTGGTTGCCCAGTATCCAATTCCCCTTTCAAACAAAATGACAGCTTCCTTCCTCACTCCCCAGTAAACTTGTACAGTTGGGTACTATCTTGTGGGATTTAAGTACTGAAATCATGACACAAGGATAGGACAAAAATCTGCACTTCATTCAATTCAGTGGCAGAGTTCTGTCAGTGTTGATATAGATCTCCTCCTAGAGTCTGTGCTTCTTGGCACTCAAAAAATCTTGGTTTCAACCCATTTTTCCACTCTATTCTGTGCCTTCCAACAATTCTATAAATTCCCTTATGTTTTCAACAAGTTCATTTATTGCTAAAGTTAGTCAAAATCAGTTTCATTTATTTACAAAGAAACAGTGGGGTGTAAGAGAAATAATATCATACAGGTACACATATACACATATTTGGATATGAGAGTTGGACCATAAAGAAGGCTGAGCATCAAAGAACTGATGCTTCAAATTGTGGTGCTGTAGAAGACTCTTGAGAGTCCCTTGGACTGCAAGGAGATCATACTAGTCAATGCTAAAGGAAATCAACCATGAACATTAATTGGAAGGACTGATGCCAAAGTTCCAATATTTTGGCCACCTGATGTAGAGAGTTGACTCATCGGAAAAGACCCTGATGCTGGGAAAGATTGAAGGCCAAAGAAGAGGGTGGCAGAGAATGAGATGGTTAGACAGCATCACTGACTCAGAGGACAAAGGAGCCTAGTGTGCTGCAGTCCACGAGGTCACAAAGAGTCAGCCATGACTTAGCGGCTGAACAACAACAGCAATATATAAATACACACAAATAGAGACAAAGCTGCACATACACATATATATATATTGTATTCCAGGATTGAAACTTTGAAGGCCTATCAGAAAATAGCCCATTCAAAATGTTCACTTAGTATCACCTAAAACCACGTCTCAGTGGCACCATAAATTCTGAAGAGCATGAGGAACTAAAGTGCCCTGTGGTAGGGTGGATGTTTCCATGACATTGGAAAAGAATGCCAAGCTTAAAATCCCAAATTATCAATACTACCTTAAAGAATGAACTGATAACCATGAAATGGTAGAAATTCAACTGATTTTACAGTCCAGTCATGTAAAACTTAATTCTTTCTTGCCATCATAGGACAATAATCACTAAGACTGGACTTTGGCTACTTAAAAAGGGAAACTGAATGGAAGGAAAGACACCCATCTGTCCACGTCCTCTCCTATGAAGCACCCTCCACTGACTTCCATTGCCTAAGGAAGTTCTTATTCCTTGGTAGTTGCCCTTCTTTCCTGGTTGAAAAAAAAAAAAAAAGTCATTATTTCCTTGCCTGAAGAAGCTCCTTTTAAGAGGTAGTTAATAAATCCTCTCATGCTGTAGCCCATTGTTATTAGACCAGTAACTAGAACCAGACTGCAAAATGTCCCAGGGTACCATATGTAGGATTGAACTTGTGTAGAAAAGATTAACAAACCCAAAAAAAAAAGGCAAGAATTTGCTGATTAATACTGTTGAAAGCTTTTATTTTGAACTTTCATAGTACATGACCAAGGAAGGAAAAATTAAATTTAAATTGGTCTGCATTTGTCAAAATCAATGTGCTTTCCAGAAAATATATTTACAACATGCCACCTGAAACACCTAGCGTGTTCTTAAATTTTATTAGTATAGTCAATGACCCCAAACCAAACATTGACACTCTAAAGGAATCTGACATGCCAGAAGTCCTTGGGCATAATAAAGACAGAATTCAAAGGCTTTCAGAAATTGGAAAAATAAAATTTTGCTGCTACCATTCATGATTATGTCCTTGTTTTCTCTCTGACAAATTATGCTCAGAGACTGAGAATATCTTTGCCAATAACTTATTTAATGTAGGTTCACTGTGAGAATTATAATTTGTAATAATAATACTTCATAAGCCAACAGCATTCAGGATAATATCTCTTATTAGGCCAATAAAGAAATAACATACTTCAAACCAATGAGAGATTAATTATACTATTGCTCCAGGCAGAGGGGAGGTGAAAGAAATAAAGTCCAAATTTAGTTGAGGTGTACAGTTCTACAAGTTGGTTTTTGAAGGGGTCAACTTAGCCATCCAAGAGCTGATGTCCACTTGCCAGTGCAAATCAAAAGTCTTTTGTTACTAGAGCATGATGTTAGTAGAGAGAAGGTGCTGGCACTGGCAGGCAAGGTGGTCTGCTCTGAAGGTCATTACTCCAAGAACCATTACACAGCTTTTTCGCTACCTATGAAGAGCAGCCTTGCCAAGACAGGAATAGATGCCCCTTCTTTTTCCTGAGACTTCTGCACAGTTCAACACCACTGCCTACTAAGAGTAGCCTGATCACAGGGGAGCAAGTCTCTCAAAATCTTCAATGAGCTACTCAGATCAGCAAAGAGAAGCCTTGCCAAGACCAAACACTCTCAATAAAAGTTCTCACAAATTCTTGGTATTATCCATTACATCACAGTTGAATGTTCACACTGACCAGCATAGTAATTATACTGACATCATCCTGACACAGCCTCCCCAACACAAGTTCTCCCTTAGATAAAAACAACTTCAGTTAAGCATGAACAAGTAGATCAAAACAATTTCACTTAGTAATAAAAAGTAGATTTGAAATCATAACAAACCAATATACAACATTCAATTTTTTCCTTAACTTAATCCTTAAAGAGAGGTTTAGAAAGAGAACAAACAAAAACTCCCTTTACTAAAATACTGTGATTTATATCAGTATAGGAACCATCAGTGTCCGTAAGTCACATTGACTGCTCTCCCCAACCTCAGAATTATTATGAAAGGCTAGTTAAAACAAGCTCCACAATCTCAATGAGAATTGAAAAAAAAGCCCTACAGAGGTAGAGTCTAGGGCATTACACCAGAAGGAAAGTATCTGAGATGACTATAATAGCTAGCAGTAATTGAAATAGTTTGATCTGCATAAATTCCTGGTGATGGTTAATTAATTATGAAGTCCCAGAGAACAAATTCAGTTCAGTTCAGTCGCTCAGTCGTGTCCGACTCTCCGCGACCCCATGAATCACAGCACGCCAGGCCTCCCTGTCCATCACCAACTCCCGGAGTTCACTCAAACTCATGTCCACAGAGTCGGTGATGCCATCCAGCCATCTCATTCTCGGTCGTCCCCTTCTCCTCCCGCCCCCAACCTTTCCCAGCATCAGAGTCTTTTCCAGTGAGACAACTCGTCGCATGAGGTGGCCAAAGTATTGCAGTTTCAGCTTTAGCATCAGTCCTTCCAATGAACACCCAGGATTGATCTCCTTTAGAATGAACTGGTTGGATCTCCTTGCAGTATAAGGGACTCTCAAGAGTCTTCTCCAACACCACAGTTCAAAAGCATCGATTCTTCGGCGATCAGCTTTCTTCACAGTCCAACTCTCACATCCATACATGACCACGGGAAAAACCATAGCCTTGACTAGACGGACCTTGGTTGGCAAAGTAATGTCTCTGCTTTTGAATATACTATCAAGGTTGGTCATAACTTTCCTTCCAAGGAGAAGGTGTCTTTTAATTTCATGGCTTCAATCAGCATCCGCAGTGGTTTTGGAGCCCCCCAAAAATAAAGTCTGACACTGTTTCCACTGTTTTTCCATCTATTTCCCATGAAGTGATGGGACCAGATGCCATGATCTTTGTTTTCTGAATGCTGAGCTTCAAGCCAACCTTTTCACTCTCCTCTTTTACTTTCATCAAGAGGCTTTTGAGTTCTTCTTCACTTTCTGCTTTAAGGGTAGTCCAGATTCTTTACCAGCTGAGCCACAAGGGCAGTTGAGAACAAATTACATATGCAAAATATGAAGGTTTTACATGATTTGTATGACAAAAATACAGTTCAGAATTATTAATTTGAAAAAAAAAGAAATTCAGTCTGAGAACAGAGGATTGATATTACAAAGAGGAAGGTAAAAACAACAAAAAATAACTGATCCTTTTCTGGCCATAGGAAAATTTGTGAATATTGGCAACCAATAAAATTAGACTTCAGTAATTATAAGAGACGATTTACAGAAGAGACACTCTGAATGCTCAACAATATATGCCTAGATAATCAATCTCACTTTTAATTAGGAAAGTGAAAGGTAAAACAAAACTGAGATAGTTTGGTGTATGTCAGAAAAGTCTGACAATACTAAAGTCTGCACTTTGTTTTATGCTGTAAATTTATAATGCTAAAGGTACATTTTTCCCTAGTACCTAGAAATCTTACTTATAGGTACATAGAGAATTATATGTTGCAAAAGACATATATAAGAATTTTCGTTGTAACATATAGAGTTTATCTACCTGGTTTACTTTTGAACTCTCAACTCCAGGACGATGACTAGCAGGTATAAGCTACTCAAATAGATGAACAGTTATTCAAGAATTGATAGATATCAATCAAATATTCTAGTTCATGTAAAAATGTAAATTTGCAATGACTAATGGAAGGCTTCTTGTATAATAATGAGACTTGTATAATATATCTAATAATAATAGGTAGCATTATAGAGTGCTTGCTATTTTCCAGACAGTTTTAAGTCTCATTTAACAGTCACTCACCCAAGAATCTCACATTATTTTTGTTTTCAGAAAGGTTAAGTACTTCAACTTCTGAAGCACATTTGGCCCACAGAGATATTTTGGCAGTCTGCTGAATACAATTAAAAAATTTTGAATGCATTGTTGAATGCATTAAGGTGTACAAAATGGCAGCAGTTCATAATACATTCAACCACCACCACTCAGCAAATTTCACTTGCCAGTTTGAGTAGGTTTTTTTGTCACCTGCCTTGTCCCTGAAAGCATTTAAATTAGTTACCCATGCCATAACAAGTAAATGTAATTATTACTTCTTTCTACTCACATGGTAATAATTTTCCAGCTTTCTGCAAGCGGGTGAGTGACTACATACAGTGTGCCCTAGTGCATTAGAAGCAGGGGAACTATCCAATTCTCGGTGTGTCCCTGAGGGAGCCAATTAAGTAGTTTTCAATATGGGGGTAAGGGGTTCCAGAGGTCAACCTGAATTGGGTGTGATAAAATTTCAGACATTTGTAAGCATGTCAAATAGATTAGTAGAGTAAAACAGCTAAAGGTTTTGGAGGCTGGTGAACCTTATAGAAACAAGATATTCCTAAAGGAATATCCCAAACTGGTCTAAGAACAATAGTTTGTCATAAACACAATGGGATGATTTTGAGTTTAGTAACTTTTCTCTAGCAAGCTCCTTGTGGCTGAGTGCAGAAAGGAAAATACAGCAGATGTTATATCACAGTCAAAAGCAAAAGATTTTTATTTTAGATTTTATTAATTCCTGATACAGCCTATGCCATGGAAGCCAAGCAATGACCCATTCAAATATTTATTGAAAAGGAAAAGTAATAATTATATAATTCCTCAAGTGTCCTTCAAATTCTTCCACCTTCCAGCAAAACCTAATAAACATACTCATAACATACCCAAACTCAGATTAGGGTGGTGGAAAGACAGAAGTAAAACAATTTATCCCAAAAAATAACATTTTGCTTTTCCCTGAAATTTCTCTTCTGGTTTTCTCCTGTGAGCTCATGTTATCTTTAATTTTTGGCACACACTAAAGGATCTAAGTTACCAGACCTCTTGGACTTAGGTTTCTATACATGTTGAGCATGATCATGTTAGTCAGCTAAAATCCAGGATAATCTACACCAAAGATCATCTTCAGAAGAGGTGAAACAGTCAGGAGGTTATTAGGGGGTGACTCCATTAACTAGATAAAATCTAGTCTTGGGAGCCGCATATCACCCAACTCTGGAGTAGCTGAAATTCTGAACACTAGAATATTCCCTTAATAAAGGAGAATACTCCTTTAAAGGCATCCTAACATCTCCATCTGCCTGAAAGTTCTAGGCACACTTCAAATCACAAATCAAATGCACCTTTCTCAATAAGGCCTTCATAAATACAATTCATCACAAGCTGTCTTCCATCTTCTACTCCTTCAAGACTTCAACTTTACCCCGTTACAGCATTCACTGACATCTTTGTTGTACTAACGTTTGTATCTGAATCCTCAACCAGACTGTACCTTCTGGCTGAAAAATATGAGTACTGCATACATTTTCATACTGAATGAAATTGAATTCATATAGCCATTAGGCTCTTGAGTTTGGACAAGTACAGCATTTCTTACTGTTCCATTCTGTTCTAGTTAAAAGTTCTCCATTATAATCTGGGCCTAAACCAACCTCAGTGTTAGAATATGACAGCTGGCCAATGAAGAAGAAGAAAATGATCTAAGTGTTCAGCCCATACTGCCTGTATCTGGAAGCAGGTCCCACTATTATCATCACTTCCATTTAATAATGGAGGTGGTTAATAAAGTGCACTGAGATAAACTGTTCATATGGGAGAGGGTTTCAAACTGGGAAGCATAATCCTCAAATTAGGAAACAAGGGAAATTGCTTCACACAAAATATCATCACACTCAGGAAGTACATTTCATAGGAAGGAAGTTATTAAAGAACATAGGTGAGCTCAACTAACACCTACGTTTATATTTGGAACCAATCAAGAAAAGTAAACACAAATGAGAGTTCTCTTAAATTGAAAGGGTCCAAAATTCTAACAATTAAGAAAAAGACACGAACTAAAACCTCTGGAATCTTTTCATTCCTAAACAGATATTCAGTTTTCCCCTTGTTTATAAATTTTCAAAATTGAAGCAGATTTAATAATGGATATGTTTTCCAAAAGAACATTTTATGAGATAAATCCATTTCTTCTTTCTAAAGATAAAACTGCTTAATCAAAGGGAAGAATATCATGAATTCTAAGGGCTATAAAACTATTAAAATGTCATATAAAAAATGATAATGATGCATAATTAACAAAATAGGGTTAATTCTGAAAATGACTAGCTTTCCCTACCCTAACAAGAAATTCAGGTACCTAATACTTTAGACTCAGATATCTGACACAATTCAACTCATGATTATAATGGAGAAGAGGCAACCTAGATAATGAACATGGTAATAAGCTTATCATTGTTGTTGAAAAGTGATTTTTAATTACAAGATTTCTACCTACTTACTACTTCAAGTCTCCCTGCCATACATTTATGGTTAGTAATAAAAAGAAACTAGATTTAAGATGTTTAAAGTCTTGAAAAATAAAGCAGAGTATTTCACTAAGTCTTCCTCTGCCACCTCCTCCCTGCCAAAAAAACCCCTCACTTTCAGAAATGCACCTACTTATACCTGCTAGTTTAATGTTGGTACATCATTACTACTGAAATGTTAGCAAAAGTTAAATATAAGTACCAATCCCTTCCAAATCACAGAGTGTCAACTCTCCTCTAAATAAATCATACAACTGTTTTATAGGTTTTAACAACCATGTGTACATTGCTTCCTCAATCATCTGATAGCACAAGAAACATGTATTACTTTTTCCAGAGAAGAATTAATTGTTTTTCTCCTTTTCATTTTATTCTGAAGCTCATGGGAGCCAAATCGCATTAAGCAGCAGAAACCAAATAGAATCTATTTGGTTTATTTGCATCAGTCAGCTAGAGGTCAATTATATAGCAGTAAAGCTGACTGTGAAGAAAGCTGAGCACCGAAAAATTGGTGCTTTTGAACTGTGGTGCTGGAGAAGACTCTTGAGAGTCCCTTCGACTGCAGGGATTTCCAACCAGTCCATTCTAGAGGAAATCAATCCCGGATGTTCATTGGAAGGACTGATGCTAAAGCTGAAACTCCAATACGTTGGCCACCTCATGCGAAGAGTTGACTCACTGGAAAAGACTGATGCTGGGAGGGATTGGGGGCGGGAGGAGAAGGGGATGACAGAGAATGAGATGGCTGGATGGCATCACTGACTCGATGGACATGAGTTTGAGTGAACTCCGGGAGTTGGTAATGGACAGGGAGGCCTGGCATGCTGTGATTCATGGGGTCGCAAAGAGTCGGACACGACTGAGCGACTGAACTGAAAGCTGACCAAGACCCAGGAGCATAGGTTGAAATTCAGCTAATAAGTTCAACCTACATCATCACTGCTATTTGTCCTATGATCGTTTTTCTACGAAATAATAGATTCAAACATATGTTGCTATGCAAAGCTGTCTCTTCCCAAAACCCAAAGACTCCCAATTAGAGTTTTATTTTGTGTGCTACTTATTCTCATCTCCTCCATTCTTTTTTAAAAAATTTTGGTAAGAATACATAACATGAGATCTACTCGCAACAGATTTTTGAGCATATCATACTGATATTCATACATAATGTTCTAAACACAGGATCTCCAGAATTCATACATGTTCCATAATGAAAATTTTAAACTCATTGTTAGCAGCCCCCCTTTCCCCTTACTCCTTATTCCCAGGCAACCACAATTTTATTCTTTGCTTCCTTGAGTTTGACTCTTTTAGTTATCACATACACATAGATTCATGCAGAGTATTTACTGTTCTTCTGTGACTGGCTTACATCACTTAGTATCAGTTCAGTCACTCAGTCGTGTCCAAGTCTTTGCAACCCCATGGACTGCAAGCATGTCAGCCTTCCCTGTCCATCACCAACTCCCAGAGCTTACTCAAACTCACGTCCATTGAGCCAGTGATGCCATTAAATCATCTCATCCTCTGTTATCCTCTTCTCCTCCTGCTTTCAATCTTTCCCAACATCAGGGTCTTTCAACTGAGTCAGTACTTGCATCAGGTGGCCACAGTATTCAAGTGTCAGCTTCATCATCAGTCTTTCCAATGAATATTCAGGACTGATTTCCTTTAGGATGGACTGGTTGGATCTCTTTGTAGTCCAGGGGACTCTCAAGAGTCTTCTCCAACACCACAGTTCAAAAGCATCAATTCTTCGGCACTCAGCTTTCTTTATAGTCTAATTCTCACCTCCGTAAATGACTACTGGAAAAACCATAGCTTTCACTAGACAGACCTTTGTCAGCAAAGTAATATCTCTGCTTTTTAATATGCTGTCTATGTTGGTCATAGCTTTTCTTTCAAGGAGCAAGTGTCTTTTAACGTCATGGCTTCAGTCACCATCTGCAGTGATTCTGGAGCTCAAAAAAGTAAAGTCTCTGTTTCCCCATCTATCTGCCATGAAGTGATGGGACCAGATGCCATGATCTTAGTTTTCTGAATGTTGAGTTTTATGCCAGCTTTTTCACTCTCCTCTTTCACTTTCATCAAGAAGCTCTTTAGTTCTTCTTTGCTTTCTGCCATAAGGGTGGTGCCATCTGCATATCTGAGGTTATTGATATTTCTCCCAGAAATTTTGATTCCAGCTTGTGCTTCATCCAGCCCAGCATTTCGCATGATGTACTCTGCATAGAAGTTAAATAAGCAGGGTGACAATATACAACCATGACGTACTCTTTTCCCGACTTGGAACCAGTCTGTTTTCCCATGTCCAGTTCTAACTGTTGCTTCTTGACCTGCACAGTATAATGTCTTCAAAGTGCATCCATGTTGTCACATATTGCAGCATTTTCTTTATTAAGGCTGAACAACATTCCATTGTATATATCCCATATTTTTTAATCCATTAATCTGTCAATTGACATTTAAGACGCTTCTACATTTTGGTTATTGTGAATAGTGGAGCAATGAACATGGGAGTGCTATTATCTTTCTGAGATACTGATTTCAATTATTTTGGATAATACCCAGAAGTGGAATTGCTGGATCATATGTGATTTCTCTTTTTAATTTTTTGAGGACCTTCCCACCAGTTTCCACAACAGTGTACCATTTTGCACTCCCAACAGTCAACAGTGTAAAGGGCCTGATTTCCACAACCTTGTCAATACTGGTCTGTACACACACACGCATATATGTAATAATTATAATATCCATTCTAACTATTGTGAAGTATATCTCACTGTGATCTTGATTTTTGATTCTCTAATGATCTGTGACATTGAACATTTTTTCATATGCCTATTGGCCATTTGTATGTCATCTTTGGAGAAATGTCTATTCAAGTTCTTAGTCCATTTTTTAACTGGGTTATTAGTATTTTTGCTATTGAGTTGCAGCAATTACTTCCATATTTTGGAAATTAACCCCTTAACAGATGCCTGATTTGCAATTACTTTATCTCCTTCTACATGTTGCCTTTTCACTTTTTTGACTTTTCCCTTTGCTATAAAAGCTTCCTAATTTTATATAGTCTCGTTTTTCTATTTTTCTTCTCTCTTTCATTCTGAAAATAAAATAAGGATGCATTATAGCTTCTCATTTATCAGTTAGGTAAAGAGTGTCGGCTAATCAATTCATTACGTCATTTCATTCGTTGTGTATTTACTGAGCATCTACCGTGTGCCAGACACTGAGTATAACAGTAATGTAAAAGATAGACCTGCCTATGTGGAGCTTACCTTCATGAGGGAAAGCAACAATAAGGAAGTAAAAAAGGAAATACATACAGTAAAATGTTAGGCAATAAGTGTTGTTGAAAAAATTAAACAGAAGTAGAGAGAGACCAAATTGTTTTATGTTATTGTTTGCATCCTAAAACTAAATGAAAGCAGGAGAATCCAAAAATCTTAATCAACACTAATGAAACACTTTAATATAACGTGTTTTAAATTTAAATCTATCTCTGATATAAATTTAGCCTTGTTTCTAACCAGAGAACTAAAAGGTATTTAATATGAGCATTCATGTTTCCAAGGCAATTCTACTGTGGTCTAAGAACAGGAAATAACTCTGTAGAGCCTTATGTATATAAATAAACATCTAGATATTTCAAAAAGTTTTAAAACTGTTTTCAATATATTATATACGCTCATTAAAATTATATTTAATAACATATTTTGTTTTAACCTATTAATTGTCTAACAGTTAAATGTGAATTCAAAGCTTCTAAGAATATGGCCTGTATATATTATTGAGGTAGATAAATAACATGAATAATGTTATTATGTAAATGTAAATAATATAAATAAATGCAACAAGAAATATCACTACTTTTCATGTCTTGATTCCTGTATTAGATGAATCATAAAAACTAGAAAGACAACTGTTTAGATGTGGCATCTGCCAGCTTTGAGAGATGACCATGGACTGTGACACTTGGGGTCCTTAATGCCTCTTTTAGGGTTACATCATTTTTTTTTTTTAATTGGAGGCTAATTACTTTACAATAATATATTGGTTGGTTTTGTCATACATTGACATGAATCCGCCCCGGGTATACATGTGTTCCCCTTCTTAAACCCCCCTCCCACCTCCCTCCTCCCCATATCCTCCCTTCAGGTAATCCACGTGCATCAGCCCCGAGCATCCGGTATCATGCATCGAACCTGGGCTGGTGATTCGTTTCACATATGATAATATACATGCTTCAGTGCCATTCTCCCACATCATCCCACCTTCACCCTCTCCCACAGAGTCCCAAAGAAAGTTCTATACACCTATGTCTCTTTTGCTGTCTTGTGCCGTCTATGGGGTCGCAGAGTCGGATACGACTGACGTGACTTAGCAGCAGCAGCAGCATACAGGGTTAAGGTTACCACCTTTCTAAATTCCATATATATGCATTAGTATACTTTTCAGTTCAGTTCATTTCAGTCGCTCAGTCGTGTCCGACTCTTTGCGATCCCATGAATCACAGCATGCCAGGCCTCCCTGTCCATCACCAACTCCCAGAGTTCACTCAAACTCATGTCCATCAAGGCGGTGATGCAATCCAGCCATCTCTTTCTGTGTCGACCCCGTCTCCTCCCGCCTCCAATCCCTCCCAGCATCAGAGTCTTTCCAGTGAGTCAACTCGTCGCATGAGGTGGCCAAAGTATTGGAGTTTCAGCTTTAGCATCAGTCCCTCCAATGAACATCCAGGATTGATCTCCTCTAGAATGGACTGGTTGGATCTCCTTGCAGTCCAAGGGACTCTCAAGAGTCTTCTCCAGCACCACAGTTCAAAAGCATCAGTTCTTCGGTGATCAACTTTCTTCACAGTCCAACTCTCACATCCATACATGACCACCGGAAAAAAACATTGCCTTCACTAGACCGACCTTGGTTGGCAAAGTAATGTCTCTGCTTTCTAATATACTATCTAGGTTGGTCATGACTTTCCTTCCAAGGAGTAAGCGTCTTTTAATTTCATGGCTGCAATCACCATCTGCAGTGATTTTGGAGCACACACAAAAAAAGTCTGACACTGTTTCCACTGTTTCCCCATCTATTTCCCATGAAGTGATGGGACCAGATGCCATGATCTTTGTTTTCTGAATGTTGAGCTTCAAGCCAACCTTTTCACTCTCCTTTTTCACTTTCATCAAGAGGCTTTTGAGTTCCTCTTCACTTTCTGCCATAAGGGTGGTGTCATCTGCATATCTGAGGTTATTGATATTTCTCCCGGCAATCTTGATTCCAGCTTGTGCTTCTTCCAGCCCAGCATTTCTGATGATGTACTCTGCATATAAGTTAAAAAAGCAGGGTGACAATAAACAATCTGTATTGATGTTTTTCTTTCTGGCTTACTTCACTCTGTATAATAGGCTCCAATTTCATCCACCTCATTAGAACTGATTCAGATGCATTCATTTTGATGGCTGAAAAATACTCCATTGTGTATATGTACCAAAGCTTTCTTATCCATTCGTCTGCAGATGGACATCTAGGTTGCTTCCATGTCCTCACTATTATAAACAGTGCTGCAATGAACATTGGAGTACATGTGTTTCTTTCATTTCTGGTTTCCTTGGTTTGTTCGCCCAGGATTGTGATTGCTGGATCATATTGCAGTTCTATTTCCAGTTTATTGAGGAATCTCCACACTGTTCTCCATAGTGGCTGTACTAGTTTGCATTCCCACCAACAGTGTAAGAGGGTTCCCTTCTCTCCACACCCTCTCCGGCATTTATTGCATGTAGACTCTTGGATAGCAGCCATTCTGACTAGTGTGAAATGGTATCTCATTGTGGTTTTGATTTGCATTTCTCTGATTATGAGGGATGTTGAGCATCTGGGAATACCAGACCACCTGACCTGCCTCTTGAGAAACCTGTATGCAGGTCAGGAAGCAACAGTTAGAACTGGACATGGAACAACCGACTGGTTCCAAATAGGAAAAGGTGTACGTCAAGGTTGTATATTGTCACCTTGCTTATTTAACTTATATGCAGAGTACATCATGAGGAACGCTGGGCTGGAAGAAGCACAAGCTGGAATCAAGATTGCTGGGAGAAATATCAATAACCTCAGATATGGAGATGACACTACCCTAATGGCAGAGGGTGAAGAGGAACTCAAAAGCCTCTTGATGAAAGTGAAAGAGGAGAGTGAAAAGGTTGGCTTGAAGCTCAACATTCAGAAAACAAAGATCATGGCATCTGGTCCCATCACTTCATGGGAAATAGATGGAAAAACAGTGGAAACAGTGTCAGACTTTATTTTTTGGGGCTCCAAAATCACTGCAGATGCTGATTGCAGCCATGAAATTAAAAGACGCTTGCTCCTTGGAAGGAAAGTTATGACCAACCTTGATAGTATATTCAAAAGCAGAGACATTACTTTGCCAACCAAGGTCCGTCTAGTCAAGGCAATGGTTTTTCCAGTGGTCATGTATGGATGTGAGAGTTAGACTGTGAAGAAAGCTGATGGCCGAAGAATCGATGCTTTTGAACTGTGGTGTTGGAGAAGACTCTTGAGAGTCCCTTATACTGCAAGGAGATCCAACCAGTCCATTCTAAAGGAGATCAATCCTGGGTGTTCATTGGAAGGACTGATGCTAAAGCTGAAACTGCAATACTTTGGCCACCTCATGCGACGAGTTGTCTCACTGGAAAAGACTCTGATGCTGGGAAAGGTTGGGGGTGGGAGAAGAAGGGGACGACAGAGAATGAGATGGCTGGATGGCATCACCAACTCTGTGGACATGAGTTTGAGTGTTCTCCGGGAGTTGGTGATGGATAGGGAGGCCTGGCGTGCTGTGATTCTTGGGGTCGCGGAGAGTCGGACACGAATGAGCGACTGAACTGAAATGAACTGAGCATTTTTTCATGTTTGTTAGCCATCTGTATGTCTTCTTTGGAGAAATGTCTGTTTAGTTCTTTGGCCCATTTTTTGATTGGGTCATTTATTTTTCTGGAATTGAGCTGCAGGTGCTGCTTGTATATTTTGGAGATTAATCCTTTATCAGTGGCTTCATTTGCTATTATTTTCTCCCATTCTGAAGGCCGTCTTTTCACCTTGCTTCTAGTTTCCTTTGCTGTGCAGAACTTTTGATTTTAATTAGGTCCAATTCGCTTATTTTTGCTTTTATTTCCAATATTCTGGGAGGTGGGTCTTGGAAGACCCTGCAGTGATTTATGTCGGAGAGTGTTTTGCCTACGTTCTCCTCTAGGAGTTTTATAGTTTCTGGTCTTACATTTAGCTCTCTAATCCATTTTGAGTTTATTTTTGTGTATGTTGTTAGGAAGTGTTCTAGTTTCATTCATTTACAAGTGGCTGACAAGTTTTCCCAGCACCACTTGTTAAAGAGACTGTCTTTTCTCCATTTTATATTCTTGCCTCCTTTGTCAAAGATAAGTTTCCATAGGTGCATGGGTTTATCTCTGGGCTTTCTATTTTCTTCCATTGATCTATATTTCTGTCTTTATGCCAGTACCATACTGTCTTGATGACTGTGGCTTTGTAGTAGAGCCTGAGGTCTGCCAGGTTGATTCCCCCAGTTCCATTCTTCTTCCTCAAGACTGCTTTGGCTATTCGAGATTTTTTGTATTTCCATACAAATTGTGAGATTATTTGTTCTAGCTGTGTGAAAAATATTGCTGGTAGTTTGATAGGGATTGCATTGAATGTATAAATTACTTTGGGTAGTATACTCATTTTCACAATATTTATTCTTCCAATCCGCGAACACGGTATATTTCTCCATCTGTTAGTGTCCTCTTTGATTACTTTCACCATTTTATAGTTTTCTATGTACAAGTCGGCAGACGCGACGCGAGAGACGCCGGCCCCGGCGCAATGAACCACGCAAAGAGGTGCCGCCGTGAGGAGCTACCCCACGCCTGAGGCCAGGGCCGGCGGCCGAGAGGAGCTACCCCACATCCAACAGGCGGTGCCTGGGCGGGCGCAGGAGGGCCAAGAGGAGCTACTCCGTGTTCAAGGTCAGGAGGGGCGGCCTTGAGGAGATACCCCTCGTCCAAGGTAAGGTATAGCGGCTGCACTTTGCTGGAGCGGCTGTGAAGAGATTTTCCACGACCAAGGTAAGAGAAACCCAAATAAGACGGTAGGTATTGCTAGGGGGCACCAGAGGGCAGACAAACTGAAATCATAATCACAGGAAACTAGCTGATCTGATCACATGGACCACAGCCGAATGTGGTCCACTGGAGAAGGGAATGGCAAACCACTTCAGTATACTTGCCTTGAGAACCCCATGAACAGTAACAAAGGGCAAAATGATAGGATACTGAATGAGGAATTCCCCAGGTCGGTAGTTGCCCAGTATGCTACTGGAGCTCAGTGGAGAAGTAACTCTAGAAGGAATAAAGGGATGGAGCAAAAGCAAAACCAATACCCAGCTGTGGATGTGACCAGTGATAGAAGCAAGGTCCGGTGCTGTAAAGAGCAATATTGCATAGGAACCTGGAATGTTAGGTCCATGAATCAAGGCAAATTGGAAGTGGTCAAACAGGAGATGGCAAGAGTGAACGTCGACATTCTAGGAATCAGTGAATTAAAATGGACTGGAATGGGTGAATTTAACTCGGATGACCATTATATCTACTACTGTGGGCAGGAATCCCTTAGAAGAAATGGAGTAGCCATCATGGTCAACAAAAGAGTCCGAAATGCAGTACTTGGATGCAATCTTAAAAATGACAGGATGATTTCTGTTCGTTTCCAAGGCAAACCATTCAATATTACAGCAATCCAGGCCTATGACCCAACCAGTAATGCTGAAGAAGCCGAAGTTAATCGGTTCTATGAAGACCTACAAGACCTTTTAGAACTAACACCCAAAAAAGATGTCCTTTTCATTATAGGGGACTGGGATGCAAAAGTAGGAAGTCAAGAAACACCTGGAGTAACTGGCAAATTTGGCCTTGGAGCACGAAATGAAGCAGGGCAAAGGCTAATAGAGTTTTGTCAAAAGAATGCTCTGGTCATAGCAAACACCCTCTTCCAACAACACAAGAGAAGACTCTACACATGGACATCACCAGATGGTCAACACCGAAATCAGATTGATTATATTCTTTGCAGCCAAAGATGGAGAAGCTGTATACAGTTAGCGAAAACAAGACCAGGAGCTGACTGTGGCTCAGATCATGAACTCCTTATTGCGAAGTTCAGACTTAAATTGAAGAAAGTAGGGAAAACCACTAGACCATTCAGATATGACCTCAATCAAATCCCTTATGATTATACAGTGGAAGTGAGAAATAGATTTAAGGGACTAGATCTGATTGATACAGTGCCTGATGAACTCTGGACGGAGGTTCGTGACATTGTACAGGAGACAGGGACCAAGACCATCCCCATCCCCATGGAAAAGAAATGCAAAAGAGCGAAATGGCTGTCTGAGGAGGCTTTACAAATAGCTGTGCAAAGAAGAGAAGCGAAAAGCAAAGGAGAAAAGGAAAGATATAAGCATCTGAATGCAGAGTTCCAAAGAATAGCAAGGAGAGATAAGAAAGCCTTCCTCAGTGATCAATGCAAAGAAATAGAGGAAAACAACAGAATAGGAAAAACAAGAGATCTCTTCAAGAAATTAGAGATTCCAAGGGAACATTTCATGCAAAGATGGGCTCGATAAAGGACAGAAATGGTATGGACCTAACAGAAGCAGAAGATATTAAGACGAGGTGGCAGGAATACACAGAAGAACTGTACAAAAAAGATCTTCACGACCAAGATAGTCACGATAACGTGATCACTGACCTAGAGCCAGACATCTTGGAATGTGAAGTCAAGTGGGCCTTAGAAAGCATCACTACTAACAAAGCTAGTGGAGGTGATGGAATTCCAGTTGAGCTATTTCAAGTCTTGAAAGATGATGCTGTGAAAGTGCTGCACTCAATATGCCAGCAGATTCGGAAAACTCAGCAGTGGCCACAGGACTGGAAGAGGTCAGTCTTCATTCCAATCCCAAAGAAAGGCAATGCCAAAGAATGCTCAAACTACCGGACAATTGACCTCATCTCACACACTAGCAAAGTCATGCTCAAAATTCTCCAAGCCAGGCTTCAGCAATATGTGAACCGTGAACTCCCAGATGTTCAAGTGGGTTTTAGAAAAGGCAGAGGCACCAGAGATCAAATTGCCAACATCCGCTGGATCATGGAGAAAGCAAGAGAGTTTCAGAAAAACATCTATTTCTGCTTCATTGACTATGCCAAAGCCTTTGACTGTGTGGATCACAATAAGCTGTGGAACATTCTGAAAGAGATGGGAATCCCAGACCACCTGACCTGCCTCTTGAGAAACCTGTATGCAGGTCAGGAAGCAACAGTTAGAACTGGATATGGAACAACAGACTGGTTCCAAATAGGAAAAGGAGTACGTCAAGGTTGTATATTGTCACCTTGCTTATTTAACTTATATGCAGAGTACATCATGAGGAACGCTGGGCTGGAAGAAGCACAAACTGGAATCAAGATTGCTGGGAGAAATATCAATAATCTCAGATATGCAGATGACACTACCCTTATGGCAGAAAGTGAAGAGGAACTCAAAAGCCTCTTGATGAAAGTGAAAGAGGAGAGTGAGAAGGTTGGTTTGAAACTCAACATTCAGAAAACAAAGATCATGGCATCTGGTCCAATCACTTCATGGGAAGTAGATGGAAAAACAGTGGAAACAGTGTCAGACTTTGTTTTTTTGGGCTCCAAAATCACTGCAGATGCTGATTGCAGCCATGAAATTAAAAGACGCTTGCTCCTTGGAAGGAAAGTTATGACCAACCTTGATAGTATATTAAAAAGCAGAGACATTACTTTGCCAACCAAGGTCCGTCTAGTCAAGGCAATGGTTTTTCCAGTGGTCATGTATGGATGTGAGAGTTGGACTGTGAAGAAGGCTGATCACCGAAGAATCGATGCTTTTGAACTGTGGTGTTGGAGAAGACTCTTGAGAGTCCCTTATACTGCAAGGAGATCCAACCAGTCCATTCTAAAGGAGATCAATCCTGGATGTTCATTGGAGGGACTGATGCTAAAGCTGAAACTGCAATACTTTGGCCACCTCATGTGACGAGTTGACTCACTGGAAAAGACTCTGATGCTGGGAAAGGTTGGGGGCGGGAGGAGAAGGGGACGACGGAGAATGAGATGGCTGGATGGCATCACCGACTCTGTGGACATGAGTTTGAGTGTACTCCAGGAGTTGGTGATGGACAGGGAGGTCTGGCGTGCTGTGATTCATGGGGTCGCGGAGAGTCGGACACGACTGAGCGACTGAACTGAACTGATGTACAAGTCTTTTGTTTCTTTAGGTAGATATATTCCTAAGTATTTAATTCTTTTCGTTGCAACAGTGAATGGTATTGTTTCTTTAATTTCTCTATTTTTCATTATTAGTGCATAGGAATGCAAGGGATTTCTGTGTGTTGATTTTATATCCTGCAACTTTACTGTATTCATTGATTAGCTCTAGTAGTTTTCTGGTAGAGTCTTTAGGGTTTTCTGTGTAGAGGATCATGTCATCAGCGAACAGTGAAAGTTTTACTTCTTCTTTTCCAATTTGGATTCCTTTTATGTCTTTTTTTGCTCTGATTGCTGTAGCCAAAACTTCCAGAACTATGTTGAATAGTAGTGCTGAGAGTGGGCACCCTTGTCTTGTTCCTGACTTTAGGGGAAATGCTTTCAGTTTTTCACTGTCGAGGATAATGTCTGCTGTGGGTTTGTCATATATAGCTTTTATTATGTTGAGATATGTCCCTATTCCCACTTTCTGGAGGGTTTTTATCATAAATGGATGTTGAATTTTGTCGAAGGCTTCCTCTGCATCTATTGAGATAATCATATGATTTTTATTTTTCAGTTTGTTAATGTGGTGTATTATGTTGATTGATTTGCGGATATTGAAGAATCCTTGCATTCCTGGGATAAAGCCCACTTGGTCATGATGTATGATCTTCTTAATGTGTTGTTGGATTCTGATTGCTAGAAGTTTGTTAAGGATTTTTGCATCTATGCTCATCAGTGATATTGGCCTGTAGTTTTCTTTTTTTGTGGGGTCTTTACAAGGTTTTGGGATTAGGGTGATGGTGGCCTCATAGAATGAGTTTGGAAGTTTCCCTTCCTCAGCAATTTTCTGGAAGAGTTTGAGTAGAAGAGGTGTTAGCTCTTCTCTAAATTTTTGGTAGAATTCAGCTGTGAAGCCATCTGGACCTGGGCTTTTGTTTGCTGGGAGATTTCTGATTATAGCCTCTAGTTCCGTGCTTGTGATGGGTCTGTTCAGATTGTCTATTTCTTCCTGGTTCAGTTTTGGAAAGATGTACTTTTCTAGGAATTTGTCCATTTCTTCCAGGTTTTTCATTTTATTGCCATATAATTGCTGGTAGTATTCTCTAATAATCCTTTGTATTTCTGTGTTGTCGTTTGTGATCTCTCCATTTTTATTTCTAATTTTATTGATTTGGTTCTTCTCCCTTTGTTTCTTGATGAGTCTGGCTAGTGGTTTGTCAATTTTATTTACCTTCTCAAAGAACCAGCTTTTGGCTTTGTTGATTTTTGCTATGGTCTCTTTTGTTTCTTTTGCATTTATCTCTGCCCTAATTTTTACGATTTCTTTCCTTCTACGAACCCTGGGGTTCTTCATTTCTTCCGTTTCTAGTTTCTTTAGATGTAGAGTTAGGTTATTTAGTTGACTTTTTTCTTGTTTCTTAAGGTGTGCCTGTATTGCTATGAACCTTCCCCTTAGCACTGCTTTTACAGTGTCCCAGAGGTTTTGGGTTGTTGTGTTTTAATTTTCATTCATTTCTATGCATATTTTTATTTCTCTTTTGATTTCTTCTATGATTTGTTAATTATTCAGCAGCGTTTTGTTCAGCCTCCATATGTTGGCATTTTTAATAGTTTTTCTCCTGTAATTGAGATATAATCTTACTGCACTGTGGTCAGAAAAGATGCTTGGAATGATTTCAATTTTTTTGAATTTACCAAGGCTAGATTTATGGCCCAGGATGTGATCTATCCTGGAAAAGGTTCCGTGTGTACTTGAGAAAAAGGTGAAATTCATTATTTTGGGGTGAAATGTCCTATAGATATCTATTAGGTCTAACTGGTCTATTGTATCATTTAAAGTTTGTGTTTCCTTGTTAATTTTCTGTTTAGTTGATCTATCCATAGATGTAAGTGGGGTATTAAAATCTCCCACTGTCATTGCATTGTTGTTAATTTCCCCTTTCATACTTGTTAGTAATTGTCTTACATATTGCGGTGCTCCTATATTGGGTGCATAAATATTTATAATTGTTATATCTTCTTCTTGGATTGTTCCTTTGATCATTATGTAGTTTCCTTCTTTGTCTCTTTTCACAGCCTTTGTTTTAAAATCTATTTTATGTGATATGAGTATTGCTACTCCTGCCTTCTTTTGGTCTCTATTTGCATGGAATATCTTTTTCCAGCCCTTCACTTTCAGTCTGTATGTGTCCCTCGTTTTGAGGTGGGGGGTCTCTTGTAGACAACATATATGGGGGTCTTGTTTTTGTATCCATTCAGCCAGCTTTTGTCTTTTTGTTGGGGCATTCAACCCATTTACGTTTAAGGTGATTATATATAAGTATGATCCCATTGCCATTTTCTTTATCATTTTGGGTTTGAGTTTATATACCCTTTCTGTGTTTCCTGTCTAGAGATGATCCTTTAATATTTGTTGGAGAGCTGGTTTGGTGATGCTGAATTCTCTCAGCTTTTGCTTCTCTGTAAAGCTTTTGATTTCTCCTTCATATTTGAATGAGATCCTTGCTGGGTATAGAAATCTGGGCTGTAGGTTACTTTCTTTCATCACTTTAAGTATGTCTTGCCATTCCCTCCTGGCCTGAAGAGTTTCTGTTGAAAGATCAGCTGTTGTCCTTATGGGAATCCCCTTGTGTGTTATTTGTTGATTTTCCCTTGCTGCTTTTAATATTTGTTCTTTGTGTTTGATCTTTGTTAATTTGATTAATATGTGCCTTGGAGTATTTCGCCTTGGGTTTATCCTGTTAGGGACTCTCTGGCTTTCTTGGACTTGAGTGATTATTTCCTTCCCCCTTTTTTGGGAAATTTTCAACTATTATC
This sequence comes from Moschus berezovskii, assembly GCF_049115385.1. Taxonomy (NCBI): domain Eukaryota; kingdom Metazoa; phylum Chordata; class Mammalia; order Artiodactyla; family Moschidae; genus Moschus; species Moschus berezovskii. The sequence continues at coordinate 25,323,639 of NC_142464.1, forward strand.
TCCTCTAGTATTTTCTCATGGTCTTTCTTTTTGTCTTCTTCTGGGACTCCTATGATTCGAATGTTGGGGCGTTTAACATTGTCCTAGAGGTCTCTAATATTGTCCTCATTTCTTTTGTTTTTCTTTTTCCGTCTCTGTTTCATTTATTTCTACAATTCTATCTTCTAGCTCACTTATCCTGTCTTCTGCCTCTGTTATTCTACTGTTGGTTCCCTCGGGAGTGTTTCTGATATCATCTATTTCATTATTCATTGTAATTGTATATTGACTCTTTTTTATTTCCTCTAATTCCTTATTAAACATTTCTTGAATCTTCTCAATCCTTTTCTCCACTTTATTTATCTGTAACTCCATTTTGCTTTCCAGATTTTGAATCATTTTCACAATTAAAATTTGAAATTCTTTATCAGGTAGGTTCCCTATATCTTCCTCTTTTGTTTGTATTGTGGGCATTTATCCTGTTCCTTTTCTTGCTGGGTATTTCTCTGCCTCTTCATCTTGCTTATATTGCTGTGCTTGGGGTGGCCTTTCCGTCTTCTGGCAGTTTGTGGAGTTTTCTTTATTATGTAGTTACCTTGTTATTTGTGGGGTTGGACAGGTGACTTGTCAAGGTTCCCTGGCTAGGGAAGCTTGTGTCAGTGTTCTGGTGGGTGGAGCTGGATTTCTTCTCTCTGTTCAAACATGCTGTGGGGAGGGAGGGATGCTGCTAGCAAATATCCCTGGCGTCTGTGGGGAGTGTGCGCATTGTCTCGGCTACAGAGGTATTGCCCCCGCTCGCGGCATGTGTGCATCCCTGTTCCCTGTTTATGATGCTCAGGCTCTAGGTTGTTCTGTTGGGAACTGTCTGCGGCTGGCACTGGGTTTCATGCACCTCCCAGGTCTGAGCGGGTCAGTTTCAGGTCCTCGGGTACCACACAAAGGTGCAGACTTGGCTGGGCCTGCATTTTGTGCCTTCCCCGGTCCGAGCAGCTCAGGTGACCAGGCATTTTGCGAGTGCAGTTGTTGCAACTTATCGCCTCCCCAGTCCCTGCCACTCAGTTTTCTGGGTGTACAACCGGCACACCTTCTCGGGTGGATATCTACCGGCCCAAACCCAAGAAGTCTTGGTTAGCAAGGAAGCCTGCCTGCAGCTTGGTATGGGAAGCCTCTCTGGGGCCACAGTTGCCCCTTCCGGCGCTGGCTGTCCAGGGAGCCTGTCCCAGTGGGGGATGGGGAACGGGCCACCCGCAGCCAGCTCGCTCTGCTTAGTTCTTTGTTCTGTGAGCGAGGCTGGTGGAGTCTTAGGTTGGGGGTTTTCGCCTTTTCGAAGGCTTTTCGCCGTTGGGTTGCACAGTCTGCTTCTCTATCTTAAGTTAGCGCCCTCAGCTTGCCCTGGGGGCATTCAGGCCCAGCCCTTTCTCTAAGCGCTGCCGCCGGCGCCTCCCTGCCCAGCCCACGCCTGCTAGTGGGGGATGCGGGTTTCTACGCCACTTCTCCGCTGAGAGTTTCCTCTGGGCACTTAGTCTGTTGGTTTTAATTGTTTATTTCTTTTTTCTCCCAGTTATGTGGCCCTCTGAGGTTCCAAGGCTTGTCACAGACTCACCCATGACTGTTCCCAGGTGTTTGGAAACTTCTCTCTCTTTTTTTTTTTTAAGCCTCCTTTCCCAGGACAGAGCTCCATCCCTCCCTCTTTTGCCTCCTTTTTATCTTTTATACTATTTCCTACCTCCTTTCAAAGACTATGGTCTGCTTTTCTGGGTGCCTGATGTCCTCTGCCAGCATTCAGAAGTTGTTTTGTGGAATTTACTCAGCATTCAAATGTTCTTTCGCTGATTTTGTGGGGGAGAAAGTGGTCGCCCTGTCCTATTCCTCCGCCATCTTCTACTCCCCTCCAGTGTTACATCATTTTAGACTATCCACCATCATATAATGAAAATATCACACAACTCTGACTCCTCAGGCAGGTGATTTGGGTTCTCCTTCCAAAGATCACTGTCTTAATTTTTTTTTATTAATAAAGATGAGTTTTAGTTAATTTAGGTGAATGCTGAAGTATTTCACTGTCCTTAGTGCACAAGTTCATCATAAGAGTCATTATTCAGGGACAGGCTTTGTCACGGTAACAGGGATTCTTTGACAGCCATCCTTATAAAGAGCCCCTTGGGCAGATCCCAGACAAAGGAAACCATTAGGCCTAGTTCCCATTTTTGTTCTTCTGCCTGCTAATTTCAGTGTTCCATTTACAGAGAAAATCATGAATAAACTTAAAGGGATATTCAAAATGATTCAAACTACACATCTGGAAGAGGAAGGCACCAATACCCATTGGGCAATATATTCTGGAGGAATTATTTCATGGAACACTAATCTGAAGAAAATTTTCTAAGTCTTCAAAATATACCAATAGTTGAGATTATCAGAAGATTTTACAGTATCATATAAATGCTAGGAGAGAAGAGTACTGCTATAGCAGAATGCTGTTTAGTTTTTCTTCCCTTCTCTCTGCTAATAAACTACTTACAGATTTGTTCAAGGGAAAAGTAAAGTTTGGCAATTAATGTATTTGCATTATTTTTACCAAGGTTCATGTTAATGTCACTCTTCAAGATCTGGAAAAATACTCCCCAAAGTACTGTACTGATTCTGTGCTATGTATTTTTTCTTAGTGTGGTTTCATTAAATAAATATTTCTAACAATAATAGTTATCATGTATTAATGAAAGATAACCCATAAACATTATTTCATTTAATATTTACACAAAGTTACAAAGAGATACTATAAAACCAAGTTATAGGTGAAGAAATTGAGGTTTAGACAAGTTAAATGCTTTGTCCAAAAATCACATGACTAGTAAGGACTAGAATAAAGATTTAAACTAGATATTTGACTCCCATATCTTGCTATATGTTGCTCTAACTGTATTATAAAATATAATATATATTAATGATATATGACATACTCTTCTATCTAATAGTGTTAACATATGATATTATATATTATAATATTGCTATATTCCCTCCAAAAAAACAGCTGACACTGGTCTTAAGAAATAAAAGTTACAGAGTTCATTACTTTCAATGTTCAGTAGTTTTAAAACAATGAGATTAATAATCATAAATTTTTGGATGGGGACATGGTATCTGGAGGCAGGTATACTGCAATGTTTTTTAGTATTTCAATCAAGAATAATCAGTGAGGTCAGGAGAAGTTTGAGAACTATCAAACAATTCATCCTAAGAACTGCTGCTGCTGCTGCTGCTGCTGCTAAGTCACGTCAGTCGGGTCCGACTCTGTGCAACCCCATAGACGGGCAGCCCACCAGGCTCCCCCGTCCCTGGGACTCTCCAGGCAAGAAAGAACACTGGAGTGGGTTGCCATTTCCTTCTCCAACGCAGGAAAGTGAAGTCGCTCAGTCGTGTCAAACTCTGTGTGACCAGTTTAATATTGGTTGAAATTATTTCCTCCCATAATTCTAACTATATTTCTCTTTTGTATTGGGCCTTTTCTAAGTACAGCTGATGCTCCTTTTCTCAGATAGCACATTAAAACCTTTGAAAGACACTGGTTTTCTGCCTTTATCATCACACCTTCGAATGCTGGATGTGCTCAGATATGACTGCAGGTCTTTTTGTAAATTGGTTGGGAACCAAAGGGACGATGAGTCTCTAACAAATAAGCCTGGGCAAATTTTCTGCTCCCCACCCTCTGCTGGTTGTTAAATTTTCCTTATCACTGAACACTAAAATAAAAATCAATCAAAACAAAATAAAATACTAGGATATTAAGAACCAAACTTAAAGATACTTACTTAAGAGTGGTAATTTGTATTACATGTTTACCATCTCAAGTTTACCACAGTTAACTCTAGTAAGGGAAATATATTCTTAAGGCATGGATCAATTGAGTAATGAGAATTTGAAAGATACAGCTTAGAATTCCATCATAAAATGAAGTTAGATAATTAAAGACAATGAGGCATATTTAGAATTATAATGTGAACTGGTAGGGAAACGTGATTCAGTTTGCTAGAGCCCTAGGGATGGAGAAGAGGAAGAGTATCTGCAGTGAGAAGTATTGATTTGCCTTTATGTCATTAGAAGCAGGTGTAAAAGGAAGAAGCCAGTGAAGTCCACCAAAAGGTAAAGAGGATTTCTCCCTAGAATTCACAATCTGACATAAACAAGCCATGAGGAAACCCATCTGGAAACTGGACAGAAGAAAGTCTGCTTTTCATCAGGTTTCCCAGAACTAGTATAGCTGACTAGACTGATCAAGGGTTAACTTCACAACATTCTATTTTATTTAGCTCAATTTCTAGACTGAGTTTAGAACTGCTCATCAGGCAATGGATCTTTTATCATTTTGTTGTAGATAACTTTTCATGTTACAAGATGTACCTTCTCTGTATAGCAGTTTTAATTACTTCGAGTAGCTCTTACTATTTTTTTATGATAATAGAACTGTATTATTCTATTCATGCTCCATTTTGAATCCTTGACTAGCATTCAGAGAATTCTTAAATTACATTAGAATTCTATTTTTCAATTTATTATTCTTTTATTAGTTATTAGTCCCTACATATTACTTTACATGACTTTGTTCCAGTGCTAAGAGTGTTTTAAAGTGCTCTTAGTAAAGATTCCAGAACTCTGACTTGGCTTCCTCACTAAACGACAGACCCAAATATTAAATGACTTCTGGAGAGATCAACATAGACATTCCACAGATACTTGAAATATGTACAAACCAGATTTTTTTTTAATTTTGCTTCAACTCTGATCTTTTCTTCTGCTGGAAATTCAAGAATCTCCAAATAAGAAATATGATGATCACCCTTGCTTTTTAGTTATCCTGCAATTTCTGTACACAACTAGTTATCAAGTTTTGCAATTATACCTCATAACCCTCAAACATAATTTTATCTCTATGCCTTTTGATAACACTGTAGTTTGGTTTCCCATTATTTCTCTTCCAAATATGAATTCAAAACACAACTTCCTCAAACTGTGACCCTGATTAATCTTAATCCATCTGAACCTCAATTTCCTTATCTCTTAAATAAGAGATATTAGATTCTGATTACTGTTTTGACTATGAAATGTAATAATGAATATGAGTTAAGCAAGCATACACTGCCTAGCTTATAATAAGTACTCATTAAAGCTGCATTTACAGTTATAAAATAAATAAGTTGCAGGGATGTAATGTACAGCATAGGGAATACAGTCAATAATATTGCAATAACTTTTTATGATGACAGGTGGTTACTAAACTTAGCATGGTGATCAATTCATAACATATATAAATGTTGAATCACAATGCTGCACACCTGAAACTAATAAAATATTGTGTCAGCTATAGTTAAATTTTAAAAATTTAAAAACAAAAAGAAACCAGAAAAGTGGGGGGGGGGCATATTTGCAACAGATTTTACTGATTTATTTAAAAAAAAATAATACTTGAGAGTCTATATTTGGAGGATTGGTGAAGATGACAGAGTAGAAAGACACTGTGCACACCTCCTCTCATGAGCATATCAAAATCACAACTATCTTCAGAACAATCATCTATGAAAAAGACTGAAACTGCCAGAAAAGATCTTCTACAACCAAAGTCATAAAGAAGGAAACACAATAACACAGAGGGCATGGATTCACAAAACAATCAAGTACCTTACCCTTAGGTGGGGCAACCCATAAACTGGGGGTTAATACTGCAGAAGTTCTCCCAAAGGAGTAAGAGTTCTGAGTCCCACATCAGGTCCCCTGGCCTGGGGGCCCTGCAACAGGAACACAAGGCACCAGAGCATATGGCTTTAAAGAAAGGCAGGGCTTAACTTCAGAAGTCCCAACAGACTATGGGAAACAGACTTCACTCTTAAAGGGCACACACAAAATCTCAGGAACACTGGGACCCCGGGCAATAGCAGCAATTTGACAGGAGTCTGGGTCAGATTAATGTTGGCACAGACTTACTGTTGGCCCTGAGACAGGCTCTCCTGTTGATCTTGGAGAGCCTCCCAGAGAAGTAAGGGGCAGAAGAGGCTCATCCTGCAGACATAGTCACTGGCAACAGTCACATCTGGGAGTTCATTTTTCCTGCATGAACACTGTTGCTAGAGGTTGCAATCTTTGCTCATTAGTGCCAAGACCTGGCCTCACCCAATAGCCTATAGGCTCCAGTGCTGGATGCCTCAGGTCAAACAACTAATTAGATGGAGACACAGCCGTGAAACTAGTGGTATAGAACCCACCTGCCAATGCAGGAGACATAAGAGACGTGGGTATCATCTCTGGGTTGGAAAGATCCCCTGGAGAAGGAAATGACAACCTACTCCAGTATTCTTGCCTGGAGAAGCCCATGGACAGAGGATCCTGGCAGGATACAGAGTCCAAGGGGTTGCAAAGAGTTGGACACAACTGAAGTGACTTAGCAAGCATGCAGCACGGCCCTATCCATCAGAAGACAGACTGCTTAAAGACATCCTGAGCCCACAGCCACCTCAAGATATGCCTCTACATATAGCACTGCCCATCAGAGAGTCAAGACCTAGCCCTGCCCTCCAGGAAGGCTTCACTAGCCTCTGGAAGAGCCTCATCCACCAGGAAGGAGGTATCAGATGCAAGAAAATCACAGCCCTTCAGTCTGCAATCCAGTCTTCCTACAGCAGGACAGGCCCTTCCTTGAGACCAGCTTGGTCCCTAGCCCTGCTCACCAGCAGGCCAACACAAGCTTTGGAACAACACAGACACCATACTCAACTGGACCCAGTCCCCCATCAATAATCTGAAATAAGATCTACGATCCCTGGGCTGTGCACCCAGGCTACCAGACTTGACTCTGCCAGCAAGTAATCCAGCACTAAATCCAAAACCTAGTTTCACCCACCAAAAGTCAGACAACAGCCCCAGAATCTTCTGGTCTTCATTGCTCTGACTCTGCCAGTCAGTGAGCCAACACTGAGGTAGAAATTAACCTAAAACTAAGTACTTTGTTCTGAATTCCTGGCATGTGTCCTGAATCTGATAAATTATCAGCACTCAGATCCAGGGAAGGGCAGTAATCAACATCTGTTCCATATGCCTGAGAGAAAAACAACTGGTGATCATCAGTCCATACATCTGATCCATTGTTGGGATCATGAAAAAGGGTGGCAACTTAATCTGAGGATCAATCAGTTCAGTTCAGTCGCTCAGTCGTGTCCGACTCTCCGCGACCCCATGAATCACAGCACGCCAGGCCTCCCTGTCCATCACCAACTCCTGGAGTTCACTCAAACTCATGTCCACAGAGTCGGTGATGCCATCCAGCCATCTCATTCTCGGTCGTCCCCTTCTCCTCCCGCCCCCAACCTTTCCCAGCATCAGAGTCTTTTCCAGTGAGTCAACTCAATGCATGAGGTGGCCAAAGTATTGCAGTTTCAGCTTTAGCATCAGACTTCCAATGAACACCCAGGATTGATCTCCTCTAGAATGGACTAGTTGGATCTCCTTGCGGTACAAGGGACTCTCAAGAGTCTTCTCCAGCACCACAGTTCAAAAGCATCAATTCTTCGGTGATCAGCTCTCTTCACAGTCCAACTCTCACATCCATACATGACCATGGGAAAAACCATAGCCTTGATTAGATGGACGTTGGTTGGCAAAGTAATGTCTCTGCTTTTTAATATACTGTCAAGGTTGGTCATAACTTTCCTTCCAAGGAGTAAGCATCTTTTAATTTCATGGCTGCAATCAGCATCTGCAGTGATGTTGGAGCCCAAAAAAATAAAGTCTGACACTGTTTCCGCTGTTTCCCCATCTATTTCCCATGAAGTGATGGGACCGGATGCCATGATCTTTGTTTTCTGAATGTTGAGCTTCAAGCCAACTTTTTCACTCTCCTCTTTCACTTCCACCAAGAGGCTTTTTAGTTCCTCTTCACCCTCTGCCATTAGGGTAGTGTCATCTGCATATCTGAGGTTATTGATATTTCTCGCAGCAATCTTGATTCCAGCTTGTGCTTCTTCCAGCCCAGCGTTCCTCATGATGTACTCTGCATATAAGTTAAATAAGCAAGGTGACAATATACAGCCTTGACGTACTCCTTTAATTCCATTCCATTCCGTCGCTCAGTCGTGTCTGACTCTTTGCGACCTGGTGGACTGTAGCCTACCAGACTTCTCCGTCCATGGGATTCTCCAGGTAAGAATACTGGAGTGGGTTACCGTTTCCTTCTCCAGGGGATCTTCCTGACGTCTCCCGCATTGGAGGCAGACGCTTTAACCTCTGAGCCACCAGGGAAGCCCTAGAAGCCATAAAAATGATTGGTTAAAAACAACATGATTTAAGAACAGGAGACAACCAAAAATATACAGATTAATACTGCTCAAGATATAAAACCACTATAATCCCTGCCTTTTGCGGGGGCTCTTAAACCCCTCAAGATCTTTGCCAAGAGCTCTGTACTTTCCTCCTAATCCTATTCGCTTGCTACTGTGAGTGTTTGTGTGTTTGTGGATTCCATTCTTCAGCTCCATGAACAAGAACTCAAGATTCCCATTTCAGTGCTAGCCCCATCTCCCCTTGGGCTTCTGCAGTCAGCAACCCCTGACCAGCTTCCACTAGTCAGCACAGCATCAGCCAGCACAAGGCAGGACCTAGCAACCAATCAGGCTAAGGGCCAAGCAATTCTACCAGACCACCTACAAAGTCAGCTTGCCACAAAAGAAGGACCCATACAGTCCTCTGAGGGGAAATCCCTAGCTTGGATGAGGAGAGAGGAGTACACTGCAAGGATGCGTAGGATTTCTCCTGCAGAAGACCACTTATTCAAGGTTGAGTAACTAACCTACCATACACATAAAAACACCAAAAGCAACTTAGACAAAATGAGGTAAAGTAACATGTTCCAGACAAAAGCGAAAGTGAAAGTCGCTCAGTCATGTCCAACTCTCTGACTCCATGGACTGTAGCCTGCCATCCTCTGTCCATGGAATTCCCTAGGCAAGAATACTGGAGTGAGTAGTTGCTCCCTTCTCCAGGGGATTTTCCCAACCCAGGGGTTAAACCCGGTCTCCCACATTGCAGGTGGATTTTTTACTGAGTGAGACATAAGGGAAGCCCAGACAAAGGAACAAGATAAGTCCCCAGAGGAACTAAGTGAAGTGGAGAGAGGCAATCTACCTGAGAGAGAGCTCAGAATAAAAACTGTAAAGAGGATGAAAGAACTCAGAAGAATGGATGCACAGAAGGGAAATAGGAATTTTTAGCGAAGAGTTAGCAAATAGAATAATCAAACAGAGATGAATAATATGATAACTGAATTGAAAAGTACACTAGAAGTAATCAATAGTAGACTAAATGACACAGAAGAACAGATCAGTGAACTGGAAGACAGAGTTAGTAGAAATCACTGCCACTGAAAAGAAAAGGTAAAGAATGAAAAGAAATGAGAATAGTTTAAGAGACCTCTGAGACAATATCAGTTCAGTTCAGTTGCTCACTCGTGTCTGACTCTTTGCGAACCCATGAACTGCAGCACGCCAGGCCTCCCTGTCCATCACCAACTCCCGGAGTTCACCCAAACCCATGTCCATTGTGTCGGTGATGCCATCCAACCATCTCATCACATGCACTAATATTCATATTATAGGGGTCCTAGAAGAAGAGACAGTGAAAGGGGCTGAGAACATATGTGAAAGCATAATAGCTGAAAGCTGCCCTAAATTGGCAAAGGAAAGAGTCACTTAAGCCTAAGAAGCACAGAGAGACCCATATAGGAACACACCAAGACTCCCTGTAATTAAAGAGACAAAAATTAAAATAAAGATAGAATATTAAAATCAAGGGACTTTCATTAGATAAAGCCTGGTATACCCCAAGTCACCTGACTTCATTCGAAAGGTTGGTTACTCAGATAAGCCTTAGAAACTAACCTAGAGTGTCCTTTATTAATAACTTAATTAAATCTTTTAGCAGTATCACGTAACAAGGAATTGTCTCAGCAGTGAGTCTTAGTAAACAATAGACATTAACAAAACTAGAAACTTAATTTAACACTTTACAAAACTTAATATTCCGTGATTTTTCATTATGGAGGCCCTGTAACCATGGAGGCTTTAACCCATCAAATAAAAAATGAGGTTTGTCAGGGAGCTGGGAAAAGCCAAGCAGCCATCTTGGATTTCCCATAGCCCTGACTCTGATTTCCAGCTATTGTTTTTAATTTTCCAATTTAGAAGCAGACTGTTGCCATGGTTTAAGGACATTCAGTTCAGTTCAGTTCAGTTCAGTCGCTCAGTTGTGTCCGACTCTTTGTGACCCCATGAATCACAGCACGCCAGGCCTCCCTGTCCATCACCAACTCCTGGAGTTCACTCAAACTCATGTCCATCAAGTCGGTGATGCCATCCAGCCATCTCATTCTCTGTCGTCCTCATCTCCTCCCACCCCCAATCCTTCCTAGCATCAGACTCTTTTCCAGTGAGTAAACTCGACGCATGAGGTAGCCAATTAGGATGGCACAAGTCTAACAGAGTTTTTGTATAAGCCGAATGAGCTTTTACATGACTACAAACCCGACAATTGGATTAATTTCTAAAACTAGCATAGGATCAGGCCTATGGTAGAAAAGCATTTGATTTATATGCAGAGGGCTAAGAAGTCAAGAAAACATTATAAATGATCATACGAATCAGGTCCAGCATCTTGGGCAAGATGTCTACCTTTGATGTCGTCGTCTTCTCATCCTGATGTAGTGTAGTTTCTTCTGAAAAAAGTCCTTCCATCCAGGTTGGAGACAGTCCTTTAAATTATGTCCTTTTATTTTTTTAGTCCTGGTTGCAGGTCACGAGGCATCTGATCTTCATCCAAAGCTAGATCACTGAGATAAGCTTCAGAAACAAACAGGGTGTTCTTTAAGAATTCAATTAAATTTTACATTAATATCATATAACAGCAAGGAACTATGCAAGAAATTAGTCTTACTACCTCCATTGGTAGACCGCCATTAACAAATGGACTTAACATTTATTGAAACATCCTTTTCTCCCTAAAATCACCCTCATTTTTCTTGACTTATAATTCTTATTTTACTAATAACTGCTAGCTATGGTTATATTATTTTCTATGTCACTTGTTTCACTGAGCCTGTGATATAAGGCTGAACTGACAGTTCCATATGAGATCAATAGTTGTAATAATGTGACTCTGGGTATGGGAAAAAGCAACAAGAGGAAATATTTTCCTGGACCAGGAGGCTAGTAAGACAGTGGTCCAGAGACTTTTGCTACTTGCAAGGCCTGGTCCAATTTTAGCACACTGAGTGGCCCATCACTTCCCTAGACCTGGGAATGAGCCTTCCCAGCACCGCACACAATGGCCATGAAATGGTGTCACATGGTCAGATATGTGGCTATGAAGGGACCCTGCTGACTGGAAGTTGGTCCTTGCCAGCTGCCTCTACAAAGATTACATCATGACCATTGCAAGCTGCTGACCTTCAACACCCCCTGAAAGAAGTTCAGGGTGAAAATCAGGAATGAGGCACTCTGTTCTCTGGGGGAAAAAAAAAAAAAAAAAAACTGGCAGAACAGGCTTTCAGATAGTTAGATCTTTTCAGAAAAAGGTTTTATGAGTTCCAATTCTTGCATCCTCTCATACCTAGAAAAACACTGACGTCATTAATGGTGAAATCTGCTTTGGCTATTAAATTTTTTTTTTTTTTTTTACAATTAAAAGTCAAAATAGAGTAGCTATGGTACAGACATCCTGGGAAATAACTATTTCCCAGGTATCCTGAAAAATGATATTATGGGTGTGATTTCAGATTAGACGCTGTGACCTAATGTAGAACTTAATGCTCCTGTAATGCATTTTTGCTTCTGTATTTTGCTTGCTGCTCGTAAAACCAAAGTTACTCCATTTTAAGATAAGGTTGTTTTTAAGTAAAGATTCCTAAAATTGTTTTTGAAAAAAATAAATAAATAAAGACCCTGTCTCCAAAAAAAAAAAAGCAAATGAAAAATTTCCCCTAAGAGATGGCAATCTGTTATATCTATTTCATAGAGTAAAATATTCAGAAAACTCTATAATACACAAATATTACCATATGTGAGTCAGAATACTCTTGAAAAGTATCTGATGGGTTCATCTAAGTATTCAACTAATTGATGGTTATTTATTGATTGTAAGCTAACAACAAATATATCAGTTATCTGTGTAAAAAATAAATAAATAAATAAAATCAAGGGAAAAACAACAAATAACATATAAGGGAATTACCATAAGACTATGAGCTATTTCAGCAAAAACTTCACAGACCAGAAGGAAGTGGCATGATATATTCAAAGCGATACAAGGGAAAACCTACAATCAAGAATACTCTACACAGCAAGACACTCTGAGATTTACTGGAGGGATCAAAAGCCTTGGTGACAAGAAAAGCCAAAAGATTTCATCACCACCAAACAAGCTGCAGCAAAAATGTTAAAGAAGCATCTCTAAGTCAAACAATATAAAGCTAGAACTAGAAATAAGAAATATGAAACTAGAAATTAGAAAACAAAAAAGCTCAATGTTAAAGTAAAAAATACTTTATTGTATTTATTTATTGTAGGAAATCATCCACATACAAAGCTAGTAAGGAAGTTAAAAGACAAAAGTAGTTAAATCATCTACAACAACAGTATGCAGTTAAGGGATACTCAAAATGATGGTATCAAATATGACACAAAAAATCATATCAAAATCAGTAATCATGAGGTTAGCAGAATACAAATATAGGATTTTTAAAATGCATTTGAGACTAAGAAATGAATAACTTAAAACAATCACACAGACACACACACACAAAAAAAAAAACTATACAAAAACATTATTACAAACCAAAAGTTTCTACTAGACATACACGCAAAAATGAGGAGGGAATTCAATCATAACACTGAAGATAGTCATCAAATCACCTGAGAAGAAAAAAAAGGGGGGGAACCTACAAAAATCCAAAACAATGAACAAAATGGCAATACGAACATGTATATATCAATATAACTATAAATGGACTAAGTCCTCTAAGCAAACTGAAAGGATACAAAACCAAGATTGATATATATATATATATACTGCCTACAAGACACTCATCTCAGAGAGGAACAAGATGGCAGAAGAGTAGGTGGAGTGGAGTATATCTCTCTACACTGATACATCAGGAATACACCTTCAGACACAGAAGTGCATGCAGAACACCAGCTGAGAGTGGACAGGAGTACCTGACCAGAGGGAAAGAATATATAGAACCATGCAAAACGCAGTAGGATGAAGGAACTAGGGGGAAAAACAGGAGTGTTAGTAGGTCTTGACCTGCACTCGGCGGGTGGGGGAACTGAAACAGGGATCTGATCCCCACATTGGGACAATTATCTGAGTCAGAGGAGAAACATTAAGGCCAAGAGTGAAACAGCTGATCAGTGGCAGCCTAAATGGAAGGAGAGTCAGATAGTCCTTGCCACAGCCATATATACCCCGGACAGGGAAGAGGGTTCCCTGGAAGGTGCAGCGACTGGGAGCTGGAGTTTAGGGAATGTGGAGCAATCCCAGGGAGAGGGCTGCTGTTGATTGTGGAGAGACAAATCCAGGCCATGTGAGGGAGGAGACTGTGGTAGCAAGTGCCTGTGGAGGAAAGCCAGGCAGCCATGAAAGCAAAGTGATACTGCTGAGTCACGCCTAGGGGGGTGGAGCCATCAGCATAGCCTCTCTCTCCCCACACACCAGCATCCGCAGCTGAACAATAGAGAAACTGGCCCATCAAGCGCCTGGTGTGCTGAACTACAGAGTAGGACCCCACCCAGGGCATCCCTTTAAGTGCCTGATGCCTGGAACAACAGAAAAGGACCTCAGTCAAGGGAGCCCTCTAAGTGTTTGAACGGGCAGAGCTACAGAGAAAGATTGGCCAAAGAGGCCTTCTGATCATCAGCTACAAGAGACTCAAGAAAAGACTCCAATAGGGCCATAACCCCCGCAGAGAAGGCATTCTTTGTCCCTGCACACTTGGCACCACCAGGATCGCTGCAAGCCAAGCAGCTGCACCACTTTCATGCTCAACTCTCACTGGGGCAGAATTGACACAGGTAAAAAAAGTCTTGCATCTGTGCGCACAGGGTTGCTTCTGTCATGTCCAGCTCTTTGCGACCCTGTAGACTGTGGCCTGCCAGGCTCCTCTTTCAGGGGGTTCTCCAGGCAAGAATATTGGAGCATACTGGCCAATACTGGTTGCCATACCCTCCTAGAGCACTAAATTTCCTGCTGCCCTAGGTGCCAACTCCCCTGACTACCTGGTTGGTGCTGACCAAGCAGCTACACCACCTCCACACCTGGCCCTCACAGGGCCAAGCACAAGTCCCCCAGGGCAGTCTGAGGAGCAAACCCCAGTGGACAACCCACATGCAAATGTGGGAAAAAAAACCACAACTGAAACCCAGGGTCACTGTGTCTACAGAAGACCTAAAACCTTCCTACCAGCTACACAAGCTTCAGATTAAATCCAATCAACCAACTGTACAGACTCTGTGTCTACGGAATATATAAAAGGACACTGAGAGCTCCCACAAAAGAAAACACACATTCTGATAGCTGTGGGCACTGAAGGCAAGAACAGAGGGGAGTAGGACCAGATTAGAATCAGAGCTTCCCCCACAGTGGGTCCAGAGATCAGCACAGTGTTGGAGAGCATCCTAGGGAGGTGAGGTGGACTGTGACTCCCTGCGAGGGAAATGACTGACAGCAGTGACTCATGAAAAACATTTGTTATTCTTATGGTTTGACTTGTTCTGTAGATCCTTTTAGATCTTTTTATATCTTTTTCTTTCCCCCTCTGTTGTAGTAGTTGATTTTATTGGCACTGTGAAATTTAATTAAGCTTTTGAACTTTTCTTTGTCCTCAGTCACATTTTTTATTGTTCTTGTAAACCTCTGCCTCTGTGTTGGGGTTCTGCAGTCCTGTGGAGTTTTCCTTTTTCTCTAATTTTAATTTTTAATTTTTTAAACCTATTATTATTTTTCCTACATTTATTTCTTTGTTTGATTTTCCTACTGTTCTTTTCCCCTTGCAGTTAATCTTTAATGTATATAAATCTTCTTTATCTACCTCTATTTAATTTTCCATATTTATCCTTTCTTTCTTTCTTTTCCTCTGAACATATTTGTTAGCTTTATTTTCACTGCTTTATGCCCCAATTGGCATCTTCCTTTAGTTTTTTTTTCCAGTTTGTGCTTTAGTTAGTTTTGTTCTTAACTGGTAAATATACTTTTTGGTTTCCTTTGTTCTCCAGGTCAATCTATTGTACTTTATTTTTGTTGGACTGTTTAGATTTTACTTATGGGTGTATATGTATATGTGTATATTCAGTCACACTTTTTTTTGAGTTTTATTTATTTCTTTATTTTTAATTTATTTATTTTAATTGGAGGCTAATTACTTTACATTATTGTATTGGTTTTGCCATACATTGGCATGAATCTGCCCTGGTGTACACGTGTTTTTATTATTATAAACCTCTATCTCTACATTGGGCTTCCGCAGTTCTGCGGAGTTTTCCTCCCCCTCCACATTTATTTTTTCTTTTTTTTCTTTGTT
The DNA here is from genome assembly GCF_049115385.1 of Moschus berezovskii. Lineage (NCBI taxonomy): Eukaryota > Metazoa > Chordata > Mammalia > Artiodactyla > Moschidae > Moschus > Moschus berezovskii. Next base: position 25,339,228 of record NC_142464.1, read on the forward strand.
CCTTTTATAATTTTAATTTTTAATTTTCTAAACCTATTATACTTTTTCTACATTTATTCCTTTGCCTTTTTTTACCCTTAAAGTTAACCATTAATGTATATAAGACTTCTTCATCTACCTCTAACTTTATGTATCTATTCTTTCTTTCTTTCTTTTCCTCTCAACATATGTGTTAGTTTTGTTTTCATTGTTTTATTCCCCACTTGGCACCTTGCTTTAGTTTTGTTTTCAAGTTTGTGCTTTAGCTACTTTTGTTCTTAAATGGTAAATAAAATTTTTTTATGTACTTTTTCACTGGGTCAATCTACTATACTGTATTTTTGTTGGACTGCTTTGAATTTGCTCATGGGTGTACATGTATACGTGTATATTTCATTATTTTAATTATTATTTGCATGATTTTGTAACTGTCATTTGTTTGGGGTTCATCTTCGGTTTCTCATTTTTGGGTATTTGTTTTAATCTCACTTAAAAAGCAGAGACATTACTTTGCCAACCAAGGTCCGTCTAGTCAAGGCAATGGTTTTTCCCTTGGTCATGTATGGATGTGAGAGTTGGACTGTGAAGAAAGCTGATCGCCGAAGAATAGGTGCTTTTGAACTGTGGTGTTGGAGAAGACTCTTGAGAGTCCCTTATACTGCAAGGAGATCCAACCAGTCCATTCTAGAGGAGATCAATCCTGGGTGTTCATTGGAGGGACTGATGCTGAAGCTGAAACTGCAATACTTTGGCCACCTCATGCGGCGAGTTGACTCACTGGAAAAGACTCTGATGCTGGGAAAGGTTGGGGGCGGGAGGAGAAGGGGACGACAGAGAATGAGATGGCTGGATGGCATCACCGACTCTGTGGACATTAGTTTAAGTGAACTCCGGGAGTTGGGGAGGGACAGGGAGGCCTGGCATGCTGTGATGAATGGGGTCGCGGAGAGTCGGACACGACTGAGCGACTGAACTGAACTGAATACCATAACAAACCACTTGTGGAATCTTTGTTCCTGAACAAGAATCAAGCCCTGAGCCTTTGGAGTGGGAGCACTGACTCCAAGACCCTAAACTACCAGAGAACTGACCCTGCTGCTACTGCTGCTGCTGCTGCTGCTAAGTCACTTCAGTCGTGTCCGACTCTGTGTGACCCCATAGACGGCAGCCCACCAGGCTTCCCCGTCCCTGAGATTTTCCAGGCAAGAACACTGGAGTGGGTTGCCATTTCCTTCTCCAATGTGTGAAAGTGAAAGTAAAAGTGAAGTCACTCAGTCATGTCTGACTCGTACCGACCCCATGGACTGCAGCCTACCAGGCTCCTCCATCCATGGGATTTTCTAGGCAAGAGTACTGGAGTGGCTTGCCATTGCCTTCTCCGAGAACTGACCCTCAGTCAGTTCAGTGCAGTCGCTCAGTCGTGTCTGACTCTCCGTGACCCCATGAATCCCAACACGCCAGGTCTCCCTGTCCATCACCAACTCCCGGAGTACACTCAAACTCATGTCCACAGAATCGGTGATGCCATCCAGCCATCTCATTCTCGGTCGTCCCCTTCTCCTCCCGCCCCCAACCTTTCCCAGCATCAGAGTCTTTTCCAGTGAGTCAACTCGTCACATGAGGTGGCCAAAGTATTGCAGCTTCAGCTTTAGCATCAGTCCTTCCAATGAACACCCAGGATTGATCTCCTCTAGAATGGACTGGTTGGATCGCCTTGCAGTATAAGGGACTCTCAGGAGTCTTCTCCAACACCACAGTTCAAAAGCATCGATTCTTCGGCGATCAGCTTTCTTCACAGTCCAACTCTCACATCCGTACATGACCACGGGAAAAACCATTGCCTTGACTAGACGGACCTTGGTTGGCAAAGTAATGTCTCTGCTTTTTAATATACTATCAAGGTTGGTCATAACTTTCCTTCCAAGGAGCAAGCGTCTTTTAATTTCATGGCTGCAATCAGCATCTGCAGTGATTTTGGAGCCCAAAAAGATAAAGTCTGACACTGTTTCCACTGTTTTTCCATCTATTTCCCATGAAGTGATGGGACCAGATGCCATGATCTTTGTTTTCTGAATGTTGAGCTTCAAGCCAACCTTTTCACTCTCCTCTTTCACTTTCATCAAGAGGCTTCTGAGTTCCTCTTCACTTTCTGCCATAAGGGTAGTGTCATCTGCATATCTGAGGTTATTGATATTTCTCCCAGCAATCTTGATTCCAGCTTGTGCTTCTTCCAGCCCAGCGTTCCTCATGATGTACTCTGCATATAAGTTAAATAAGCAAGGTGACAATATACAACCTTGACGTACACCTTTTCCTATTTGGAACCAGTCGGTTGTTCCATGTCCAGTTCTAACTGTTGCTTCCTGACCTGCATACAGGTTTCTCAAGAGGCAGGTCAGGTGGTCTGGGATTCCCATCTCTTTCAGAATGTTCCACAGTTTATTGTGATCCACACAGTCAAAGGCTTTGGCATAGTCAATGAAGCAGAAATAGATGTTTTCTGAAACTCTCTTGCTTTCTCCATGATCCAGCGGATGTTGGCAATTTGATCTCTGGTGTCTCTGCCTTTTCTAAAACCTGCTTGAACATCTGGGAGTTCACGGTTCACATACTGCTGAAGCCTGGCTTGGAGAATTTTGAGCATGACTTTACTAGCGTGTGAGATGAGTGCAATTGTGCGGTAGTTTGAGCATTCTTTGGCATTGCCTTTCTTTGGGATTGGAATGAAGACTGACATCTTCCAGTCCTGTGGCCACTGCTGAGTTTTCCAAATCTGCTGGCATATTGAGTGCAGCACTTTCACAGCATCATCTTTCAAGATTTGAAATAGCTCAACTGGAATTCCATCACCACCACTAGCTTTGTTAGTAGTGATGCTTTCTAAGGCCCACTTGACTTCACATTCCAAGATGTCTGGCTCTAGGTCAGTGATCACGTTATCTTGACTATCTTGGTCGTGAAGATCTTTTTTGTACAGTTCTTCTGTGTATTCCTGCCACCTCGTCTTAATATCTTTTGCTTCCGTTAGGTCCATACCGTTTCTGTCCTTTATCGAGCCCATCTTTGCATGAAATGTTCCCTTGGAATCTCTAATTTTCTTGAAGAGGTCTCTTGTTTTTCCTATTCTGTTGTTTTCCTCTATTTCTTTGCATTGATCACTGAGGAAGGCTTTCTTATCTCTCCTTGCTATTCTTTGGAACTCTGCGTTCAGATGCTTATATCTTTCCTTTTCTCCTTTGCTTTTCGCCTCTCTTCTTTTCACAGCTATTTGTAAGGCCTCCTCAGACAGCCATTTCGCTCTTTTGCCTTTCTTTTCCATGGGGATGGTCTTGGTCCCTGTCTCCTGTACAATGTCACGAACCTCCGTCCAGAGTTCGTCAGGCACTCTATCAATCAGATCTAGACCCTTAAATCTATTTCTCACTTCCACTGTATAATCATAAGGGATTTGATTGAGGTCATATCTGAATGGTCTAGTGGTTTTCCCTACTTTCTAGTGAGTATCAAATAGTGAGAACTCACACAAAGAAAACCATTTGAAAACAAGATCCGGCATCACCCAACCATCAGTAGCACCCTGTGCAGGACGCCTCATCGAAACAACAAACAAAACAAAAATACAAGCCCAACCACCAGCAGGCAGGATTACCTCCTCACTCAGCCTTGCCCATCAGAGGAAAAACAAACAAACAAATAAAACAAAAAAACTCAGCACAAATCTCACCCTATACAAGACTTACACAACCACTGGACCAAACTTATGAGGGCAGAAACCAAAAGGAAGAAAGAATTCAGACTTGAAGGCTTTGAAAAGGAGACCTTAAACACAATGTTAAAAAAATAATAATAATGAAAAGGCAGAGAAATACTACACAAATGAAGGAACAAACTAGAAACATAGAAGTCCAAATAAATGAAGAGGAAATAGGCAAACTACCTGAAAAAGAATTCAGAATAGTGACAGTGAAGATGATCAAAAACCTTGAAAACAAAATGGAGAAAACGCAAAAATCAATTATGACCTACAAGAATTAAAGAATAAACATACAGAAAAACAACACAATTACTGAAATTAAAAATACTCTACAAGGAATTAATAGCAGAATATCTGAAGCAGAAGAATGAATCAGTGAGCTGGACGATAAAATGGCGGAAATAACTTCAGAAGGGCATAATAAATTAAAAAAGGAAAAGAACAGAGGACAGTCTCAGAGATCTCTGGGACAATATCAAACACACCAACATTCAAATCATAGGGGTCCCAGAAGAAGTTAAAAAAAAAAAAAAAAAGGTATGAGATAATTTTTGAAGAGATTAGAGTTGAAAATTTCCCCATGATGGAAAAGGAAATAGTCAATCAAGTCCAAGAGACAGAAAGAGTCCCCAAGACACATACTAATCAAACAAAGACTAAACACAAAGAAAGAATATTAAAAGCAACAAAGGAGAAGCATCAAGTAACATACAAGGGAAACCCCATACGCTTAACAGCTAATCTTCCAGCAGAAACTCTGCAGGCCAGAGGGGAATGGCAGGATATATCTAAAGTACTGAAAGGGAAAAATCTACAACCAAGATTACTCTACCTGGCAAGGATCTCATTCAAAATTGATGGAGAAATGAAAAGCTTTTCAGACAAGCAAAAGTTAAGAGAATTAAGTACTACCAAACCAGCTTTACAACAAATGTTAAAGGGATGCATATAGTCAAGTAGAAGAGAAGAAAAAAGATCTATAAAATCAACCCCAAACAATTAAGAAAATGGCAACAGGAATATATATATCAGTAATTACTTAAAAATGTAAATGGATTAAATGTTCCAACCACAAGACAAAGACTGGCTGAATGGACACAAAAACAAGACCCATACATATATGTCTACAAGAAACCCACTTCAGACCTCAAGACACATATAGACTAAAAGTGAGAGGATGGAAAAATATATTCCATGCAAATGGGAAGCAAAAGAAAGCTGAAGTAGCAATCCTCACATCAGACAAACTGGACCTTAAAATAAAGATTAGAAGAGATAAGGAAGGACATTACATAATGATCAGGGGATCAATCCAAGAGGAAAATATAACAATTGTAAATATCTATGCACCCAATATAGGAGCACCTCAGTACATAAGACAAACACTAACAGACATAAAAGGAGAAACTGACAGTAACACAATAACAGTAGGAGACTTTAACACCCCAATCTCACCAGTGGACAGATCATCAAAACAGAAAATAAGGAAACAAATTTTAAATGACACATTAGGTGAGACGGATCTCTTTGATATCTTCAGGACATTCCATCCAAAACAGAAGAATACACCTTCTTCTCAAGTGCACATGGAACATTCTCCAGGATAGACCACATCTTGGGTCAGAAACTAAACCTCAGTAAACTTAAGAAAATTAAAATCATACCAAGCATCTTCGCCAAACACAATGCTATGAGACTAGATAGCAAATATAAGAAAAAAAGAAGCACAAACACATGGAGATAAAACAACATGGGACTAAATAACCAATAGATTACTGAAGAAATCAAAAGGGAAATCAAAAAAAATTTAGAAACAAATGACAATGCAAACATGACCACTCAAAACCTGTGGGATGCAGCAAAAGCAGTTCTAAGAGGGAAGTTTATAGCAATACAGTCCTAACTTAAGAAGCAAAAACAACAAGTAGACCACCTAACTTTAAAACTAAAACAACTGGATAAAGAAAAACAACTTCAGTTCAGTTCAGTCGCTCAGTCATGTCCGACTCCTCCCGACCCCATGAATCACAGCACGCCAGGCCTCCCCGTCCATCACCAATTCCGGGAGTTCACTCAAACTCATGTCCATTGAGTCGGTGATGCCATCCAGTCATCTCATTCTCTGTTGTCCCCTTCTCCTCCTGCCCCCAATTCCTCCCAACATCAGAGTCTTTTCCAGTGAGTCAATTCGTCGCAAGAGGTGGCTAAAGTATTGGAATTTCAGCCTTAGCATCAGTCCTTCCAATGAACACCCAGGATTGATCTCTTTTAGAATGGACTGGTTGTATCACCTTGCAATCCAAGGGATTCTCAAGAGTCTTCTACCCCAAAATTAGTAGAAGGAAAGAAATCATAAAGGTTTCTGATTAGAAATAAATGAAAAAGAAATGAAAGTAACAATCAGTTCAGTTCAGTTTAGTTGCTCAGTTGTGTCCGACTCTTTGCGACCCCATGAATCACAGCACGGCAGGCCTCCCTGTCCATCACCAACTCCTGGAGTTCACTCAAACTCATGGCCATCGAGTCGGTGATGCCATCCAGCCATCTCATTCTCTGTCGTCCCCGACTCCTCCCACCCCCAATCCCTCCTAGCGTCAGAGTCTTTTCCAGTGAGTCAACTCGTCACATGAGGTGGCTAAAGTATTGGAGTTTCAGCTTTAGCATCAGTCCTTCCAATGAACACCCAGGATTTATCTCCTTTAAAATGGACTGGTTGGATCTCCTTGCAGTCCAAGGGACTCTCAAGAGTCTTCTCCAGCACCACAGTTCAAAAGCATCAATTCTTCGGTGATCAGCTTTCTTCACAGTCCAACTCTCACATCCATACATGACCACGGGAAAAACCATAGCCTTGACTAGATGGACCTTTGTTGGCAAAGTAATGTCTCTTCTTTTAAATATGCTATCTAGGTTGGTCATAACTTTCCTTTCAAGAAGTAAGCGTCTTTTAATTTCATGGTTACAATAAGCATCCACAGTGATTTTGTAACCCCCAAAAATAAAGTCTGACACTGTTTCCACTGTTTCTCCATCTATTTCCCACGAAGTGATGGGACCAGATGCCACGATCTTTGTTTTCTGAATGTTGAGCTTCAAGCCAACTTTTTCACTCTCCTCTTTCAATTTCATCAAGAGGCTTCTGAGTTCCTCTTCACTTTCTGCCATAAGGGTGGTGTCATCTGCATATCTGAGGTTATTGATATTTCTCCTGGCAATCTTGACTCCAGCTTGTGCTTCTTCCAGCCCAGCGTTTCTCATGATGTACTCTGCATATAAGTTAAATAAGCAGGGTGACAATATACAGCCTTGACGTACTCCTTTTCCTATTTGGAACCAGTCTGTTGTTCCATGTCCAGTTCTAACTGTTGCTTCCTGACCTGCATATAGGTTTCTCAAGACGCAGGTCAGGTGGCCTGGTATTCCCATCTCTTTCAGAATGTTCCACAGTTTATTGTGATCCACACATCAAAGGCTTTGGCATAGTCAATAAAGCAGAAATAGATGTTTTTCTGGAACTCTCTTCCTTTTTCCATGATCCAGCGGATGTTAGAAAATTGATCTCTGGTTCCTCTGCCTTTTCTAAAACCAGCTTGAACATCTGGGAGTTCACGGTTCACATATTGCTGAAGCCTGGCTTGGAGAATTTTGAGCATGACTTTAATAGATGTGAGATGAGTGCAATTGTGCGGTAGTTTGAGCATTCTTTGGCATTGCCTTTCTTTGGGGTTGGAATGAAGACTGACCTTTCCCAGTCCTGTGGCCACTGCTGAGTTTTCCAAATTTGCTGGCATATTGAGTGCAGCACTTTCACAGCATCATCATTCAGGATTAAAAATAGCTCCACTCGAATTCCATCACCTCCACTAGCTTTGTTCATAGTGATGCTTTGCAATGCCCACTTGACTTCACATTCCAGGGTATCTGGCTTTAGGTCTTTGATTGCGCCATCGTGAATATGTTGGTCATGAAGATCTTTTTTGTACAGTTTTTCTGTGTATTCTTGCAACCTCTTATTAATACCTTCTGCTTCTGTTAGGTCCATACCATTTCTGTCCTTTATCGAGCCCATCTTTGCATGAAATGTTCCCTCGGTATGTCTAATTTTCTTAAAGAGATCTCTAGTCTTTCCTATTCTGTTGTTTTCCTCTATTTCTTTGCACTGATTGCTGAGGAAGGCTTTCTTATCTCTCTTTGCTATTCTTTGGAACTCTGCATTCAGATGCTTATATCTTTCATCTTTTGCTTTTCGCCTCTCTTCTTTTCACAGCTATTTGTAAGGCCTCCTCAGACAGCCATTTTGCTTTTTTGCATTTTTTTTCCATGGGGATGGTCTTCGTCCCTGTCTCCTGTACAATGTCACGAACCTCCGTCCAGAGTTCATCAGGCACTCTATCAGATCTATTCCCTTAAAACTATTTCTCACTTACACTGTATAATCATAAGGGATTTGATTTAGGTCATACCTGAATGGTCTAATGGTTTTCCCTACTTTCTTCAATTTAAGTCTGAATTCGGCAATAAGGAGTTCATGATCTGAGCCACAGTCAGCTCCTGGTCTTGTTTTTGCTAACTGTATAGTGCTTCTCCATCTTTGGCTGCAAAGAATATAATCAGTCTGATTTAGATGTTGACCATCTGTTGATGTCCATGTGTAGAGCCTTCTCTTGTGTTGTTGGAAGAGGTTGTTTGCTATGACCAGTGCGTTCTCTTGGCAAAACTCTATTAGCCTTTGCCCTGCTTCATTCCGTGCTCCAAGGCCAAATTTGCCTGTTACTCCAGGTGTTTCTTGACTTCCTACTTTTGCATCCCAGTCCCCTATAATGAAAAGGACATCTTTTTTGGGTGTTAGTTCTAAAAGGTCTTGTAGGTCTTCATAGAACTGTTCAATTTCAGCTTCTTCAGCGTTACTGGTTGGGGCATAGGCCTGGATTACTTTAATATTGAACGGTTTCCTTTGGAAACGAACAGAGATCATTCTGTCATTTTTGAGATTGCATCCAAGTACTGCATTTCAGACTCTTTTGTTGCCCATGATTGCTACTCCATTTCTTCTAAGGGATTCCTGCCCACACTAGTAGATATAATGGTCATCTGAGTTAAATTCACCCATTCCAGTCCATTTTAGTTTACTGATTCCTAGAATGTCTACATTCACTCTTGCCATCTCCTGTTTGACCACTTCCAATTTGCCTTGATTCATGGACTTAACATTCCAGGTTCCTATGCAATATTGCTCTTTTCAGCATTGGATCTTGCTTCTATCATCAGTCACATCACAACTGGGTATTGTTTTTGCTTTGGCTCCATCCCTTCATCCTTTCTGGAGTTATTTCTTCACTGATCCTCTGTAGCATATTGGGCACCTACTGACCTGGGGAGTTCCTCTTTCAGTATCCTATCATTTTGCCTTTTCATACAGTTCATGGGGTTCTCAAGATAAGTATACTGAAGTGGTTTGCCATTCCCTTCTCCAGTGGGCCACATTCTGTCAGACCTCTCCACCATGACCCGCCCATCTTGGGTGGCCCCACACGGCATGGCTCAGTTTCATTGAGTTAGGCAGGGCTGTTGTCCATGTGATCAGATTGACTAGTTTTCTGTGATTATCATTTCACTGTGTCTGCCCTCTGATGCCCTCTCGCAATACCTACAATCTTACTTCGGTTTCTCTTACATTTGTCATGTGGTATCAGAAAAGAGCTAATGCCTATCCTTCTAAAACTCTTTCAAAAAATTGCAGCGGAAGGAACACTTCCAAACTCATTTCACGAGGCCACCATCAACCTGATACCCAAACCAGACAAAGACACACAGAAAAAGAAAACTCCAGGCCAATATCACTGATGAACATAGAGGCAAAAATCCTCAACAAAATTTTAGCAAACAGTTCAGCAACACATCAAAAAGCCCATACACCATGATCAAGTTGGGTTTATTCCAGGGATGCAAGCATTCTTCAATATATGCAAATCAATCAATGAGATACACCATATTAACAAATTGAAAGATAAAAACCGCATGATACTCTCAATAGATGCAGAAAAAGCCTTTGACAAAATTCAGCACCCATTTATGTTTAAAACTCTTCAAAAAATGGGCATAGAATGAACCTACCTCAACATAGTAAAGACCATATATGATAAGCCTATAGCAAACATTATTCTCAATACTTAAAAACTGAAAGCATTCCCCTAAGATCGGGAACAAGACAAGGATGTCCACTTTCACCACTATTATTGAACATAGTTCTAGAAATCCTTGCTACAGCAATCAGAGAAGAAAAAGAAATAAAAGGAATCCATATCAGAAAAGAAGTAAAGCTCTCTCTGTTTGCAGATGACATGATACTGTACATAGAAAACCCTAAAGATAGTGTCAGAAAATTACTAGAGCTAATCAGTGAATTTAGCAAAGTTGTAGGATACAAAATCAACAAACAGAAATCACTTGTGTTTCTATATACAAACAGTCAAAAATCAGAAAGAGAAATTAAGGAATCAACCCCATTCACCATTGCAAAAAAATAGAATTAAATATCTAGGAATAAACTTGACAAAAGAACTGTACATAGAAAATTATAAGACACTAACAAAAGAAATCAAAGATGACATAAACAGATGGAGAGATATTCCATGTTCCTGGGTGGGAAGAATCAATATTATGAAAATGACTATACTACGAAGTGCAATCTACAGATACAACATGATCCCTATCAAACTACCAACAATATTTTTCACAGAACTAGAATAAAAAATTTCACAACTCATATGGAAACACAAAAGACCCCAAATAGGCAAAGCAGTCTTGAGAAAGAAGAATGAAGCTAGAGGAATCAACCTTCCTGACTTCAGATTATACTACAAAGATACAGTCATCAAGGCAGTATGGTACTGGCACAAAAACAGAAATATAGACCAATGGAACAAGATAGAATGCTCAGAAATAAACCCATGCACCTATGGGTCCCTTATTTTTTACAAAGGAGGCAAGAATATACAATGGGGCAAAAACAGTCTCTTCAATAAATGATGCTGGGAAAACTGGACAGCTACATGTAAAAGAATTAAATTAGAACACTTCCTAACACCATATACAAAGATAAACTCAAAATGGATTAAATACCTAAATGTAAGACCAGAAACTATAAAACTCTTAAAGGAAAACATAGGCAGAACACTCAATGACATAAATCAAAGCAAGATTCTTTATGACCCACCTCCTAGAGTAACGGAAATAGAAACAAAAGTAAACAAGTGGAACCTGATTAAACTTAAAAGCTTTTACACAGCAAAGAAAACTATAAGCAAGGTGAAAAGACAACCCTCAGAATGGGAGAAAATAATAGTAAATGAAACAACTGACAAAGAAATAATTTCCAAAATATACAAGCAGCTCATACAACTCAAAACCAGAAAAACAGCCCAATCAAAAAGTTGGAAAAAGACCTAAACAGGCATTTCTCCAAAGAAGACATACAGATGGCTAACAAACACATGAAAAGATGCTCAACATCGCTCATTATTAGAGAAAAGCAAATCAGAACTACAATGAAATATCACCTCACACTGGTCAGAATGGCCATCATCAAAAAGTCTACAAAGAGTAAATGCTGGAGAGGGTGTGGAGAAAAGGGAACACTCGTGCACTGTTGGTGGGAATGTAAATTGATACAGCCACTATTGAAGATGGTATGGAGATTCCTTAAAAAACTAGGAATAAAACCACCATATGACCCAGCAATCCCACTCCTAGGCGTATATGCTGAGGAAACCAAAATTGAAAAAGACACATGTATCCCATTGTTCATTGTAGCACTGTTTTCAATAGCTAGAACCTTGAAGCAACCTAAATGTCCATGAACAGATGAATGGATAAAGAAGCTGTGGTAAATATACACAATAGAATATTACTCAGCCATAAAAAGGAACACATTTGAGTCAGTTCTAATGTGAAGGATGAACCTAGAACCTATTATACAGAGTGAATTAAGTCAGAAAGAGAAAGATGAATATAATATTCTAATGCATATATATGGCATTTATAAAAATGGTACTGAGTAATTAATTTACAGGGCAGCAATGGAGAAACAGACATAGAGAATAGACTTATGGACATGGGGAGAGGGGAGGAGAGGGTGAGATGTATGGAAAGAGTAACATGGAAACTCACATTACCATATAAAATAGATAGCCAATGGGAATTTGCTGTATGACTCAGGAAACTCAAACAGGGGCTCTGTATCAACCTAGAGAGGTAGTTTGGAGAGGGAGATGGGAGGGAGATTCAAAGGGAGGTGATAAAGAGTCGGACACGACTGAGCGACTGAACTGAACTGAACTGATGGCTGAGTCATGTTGACATTTGACAGAAAACAACAAAATTCTGTAAAGCAATTATCCTTCAATTAAAAAAAAATTAATTTTTTTAAAGTTTAAAAAAAAAGAAATACTATGAAGGAAAGATTCCGAAGACAAGTGCGTAGGTCCAATGCACAAATAAAATCAGTTATTTGTGCATTATTGCCACGAAATCTACACACATTTTAATGTATTCAAATATTTTGTATTTTGCAATAAAGTCTTTTTAATTTTGTTAAAAAAAGGAGACACCTCAGATCTAGAGTTGCACATACTGAAAGTGAGGTTATAGAAAAAGGTATCCACAGTAATCAAGACAGTATGGTACTGGCACAAAAACAGAAACACAGACCACTGATACAGAATAGAAAACCTAGAGAAAAACCCACATATCTATGGTCACCTAATCTATGACAAAGGAGGCAAGCATATAAAATAGAGAAAAGACAGCCTCTTCAATAAGTGGTACTGAGAAATCTGGACAGCTGCGTATAAAAAACGAAATTAGAACACTAACACCATTGAACCTAATATCATATTAGAACCTAACCTACAGCTACATGTAAAAAAAAAAAAAAAAAAAAAAAGATCCTAACACAATACACAAAAATAAACTCAAATTGGACTAAAAACCTAAATGTAAGATCAGACACTATAAAATCCTTAGAGGAAAACATAGAAAAAACACTGACCATAGAAAGCTCTTTTTGACCCACATCCTAGGGTAATAAAAATAAAAACTTTTGGTCAATTAATGTACAACAAAAGAAGAAATAATATCCAATGGAGAAAAGACAGTCTCTTCAACCAGTGGTGCTAGAAAAACTGGACAGCTACATGTAAAAGAATGAAATTAGAACATTGTCTAACACTGTATATAAAAATAAACTGGAAAAGGATTAAAGACTTAAATGTAAGACCAGATACTAAAATCCCTAGAGGAAAACAAAGGCAGAATACTCTCTGACATAAACTGCAGCAATATTTTGGATTTCTCTCCTAAAGAAAAGGAAAAAAAGTAAAAATAAACAAATGGCACCCAGTTAAATTAATGAAAAGAAAACCTGCTGAATGGGAGAAGCTGTTTGCAAATGATCTGACCAATCAGCAACTAAAACCCATATTAAATCATTAATATGATTTTAATGTTGAATTCTCTGTATAGTCCTCAAATTTTCTTTCTTATTTTCTATCCTAGTTATCTTTTTTCCTCTAATTTTCTGAGAGGTAATTCAATTTTGCCTTCCATCTCTTCTAATTAATTTTACAATCCTATTATAATTTCCATGAAAATGTCATTGTTTTCTATTATTTTTAGCATCCCATTATTATTTAACATACATAATATATTCACTTTCTACCTTCTATCTCCAACTGTTTCCAAGTTACTTTTGCTTTAGCCTTTGTTTCCTTACACATCTGGCGACCTTTTGTTATTTATTCATATTTATGTGTGGGACCTGAGAAAGCTATATGCATGAAAGTGACTCATCAACTGTTGGCTGTAAAATAACCAACTGGGTCATTTCAGTAAGAAAATTATGACTTTGTTATATCTCAGATCTTTTCTACTGTGCTGTTCAGAATCGCAGAGGACGCACAGTAAATGTGCTTCCTAGAAAGAAGAAACCTGCTGTCTAGCATTCTGTGAAAAACATAGGAAGAAGGCTGGGGAATTTCAATATTTGTAACAAACTTTTCACTTAACCCCTCTTTTCTTTACAGTGCCCACTCCCAGCTGGGACTCTGTTCCCCAAGAAAATGATAAACCTCTGGTTTTCTTTGGGGAAAAAACAGTTTTTCTGGTTTCTCTTTGTTGCACAAGCAGTCTCTTTGCTGAGATTAGAAGGTCCAACTCCTTCTTAATCTAACTTTCTGTAATTCAAATACTTACCTCCATGTTAAAGGGAACAGGTATTGTCACTCTGAGACTTTGGGGTTTTGGAGTGTAAGCTGGGATGCTTTGGGCTTTCTCCACAGCAGTCTTAAAAACTAACTTTCTCAAGTCAGGCATCTGCCTTCTAACTTCAAAAACATTTTTTCCTGATTATTCTAATTTTTGCAATTTCTCCTCGCTTTAATATTTTAGGGTCTCAGAAAGTAGTAGAACCAAATGAGACCTTAATGAGTGGTTCAACACACCATCTTAAACAAGGCTGACCTAATGCTGAACACTTGAAAGGCTGGATTCAGTATAAGATTAGTCATGTGGTTCAGGGCAAAATGAATCAACCAATAGAGGGAAATTATTCAGCTGCAAAGAAGAAAGGAGCTTCCCAGGTGGCTCAGTGGTAAAGAATTCACCCATCAGTGCAAGAGACACAGGAGACTTGGGTGCGATCTCTGGGTGGGGAATATCCCATGGAGAAGGAAATGGCAACCCGCTCCAGTATTCTTGTCTGGTGAATCCCATGGGCAGAGGAGTCTGGTGGGCTATGGTCCATGGGGTCACAAACAGCCGGACACGACTGAGCGACTGAGCACTTACGCACACACACAGGGGGAAAGACAAGACAGGAATACAGAAAGCCTTCCTTCATTATATAACAATGAAAAGATTATGTTATTGTTAAACAGATGCCTAACTTCACACAGAAATCATACTACTAGAGACAGAAAAGCTAAGAATCTATTGATTTACTATTCTTAGAGGCCATGTTTATAAAACTGATCAACTGAACAAACTCCAGGAAATAGTGAAGGACGGGGAAGCATGGTGTGCAGCAGTCCACGGTGTCACAAAGAGTTGAATACAACTTAGCGACTGAAAAACATCAATTAGATTCTTTATGGAAGATTAGAAGAAGGGGAAAAAATATTACATTGCTTAACTATTCAAATAATAGATGATTATTAGGAAATGCTATAGATCAGTCCTTCTTAAAATTTAATGTGTATATGAATTACATGAGAATCTTTTTAAAATGCTAAATCTATTCAGTATATCTGTGTAGGGACTTGAGAACATCTTTAAACAAGTTCTCAGGTTATTCTGTTACTACTAGTTTACAGACCACCCTTTGAGATGCCAAATTTTTTAAAAGCCTCTTAAATAATTCTAGCATGCAAAAAAGTTGGAAAGTCATTAGACTTATTCACTTCCTTCAAATTGGCAGTATTAACAAAGCCGGGTATAATTTTATGAAACTTACTTTGTTATAGGTAAGCTGAGTCAATTAAAAAAGCAAAATTCCTCTACAACTATTCTTCCTCTTTGACTACTTACCTCTCTTTAAAAAAAATAATTAACTCAGAGAGAAAACATTTACTGAGTACCCATTCAATGTCACGTACTGTTCTCAGAGAAACAAACAAACAAAGACCAACTGAAAAAGACAAGCAAGCAAATAAATTGCCCCAGAAGTCCCATGTTCAATAAAGTGCTATTATTTATGCAAAATGCTCCATTCATGGGGGAAAGAAAAAACATGAAGTTACCAAGAATCATGCTGAAATTCAAAGGGAAATATTTCTTTAAAAATGTTTTTTCCTATAAGAAATTCAAGATTGTAGAAAATGCCCTGAACCATGCAAAAAAAAGTCTTCACTTGAAAAAGAATATATGTCTCTTCTGTGTATACACTATAGGGCATAGAATAGGAATAGAACTTTTAAATTTCATATTAATCATATTGTCTAGATATAGCATACCCTTTCTCCATTACACTCTGCTATCTTGTTATACTTTGTCTTTAATTCCTCTTTGCTATTTTCTGTTTTCTTTCATATAACACGAAAACTATTATATTTTTATTTTAGCATAGGCAGCATTTTTGCAAATGTATTATTTTTTCTCTGATTTCTCTAACCATTTTTTATTGTGGTACAATATAGAACAAAAAATTATCATTTTAACCATTTTTATGTGTACAGTTCTGTGGCATTAAGTACATCCACATTTTGGGCAATCATCACTACCATTTGCCTCCAGAGCTTTTTCATCATTCCCAATTGAAATTCTGTGCCCATTAAACATGAACTCCCAATTTTCCTCTCCCTCCAACCTTTGTAAACCATTATTTTACTTTCTATCTCTGAATTTGACCACTCAAGGGACTTCATATAAATGGAATTGTACAGTATTTGTCTTTTTGTGGCTGGTTTATTTTATTTAGCATATGTCCTCAGGGTTCATACATGCAGCAAGATGTGAGAACTTCCTTTCCTTTTAAGGCTATTATTTCATTGTATCTTTATACATCATGTTTATCCCTTCATCTACTGTCAGCACTTGGGTTACTTCTACCTACTGGATGTTGTGAATAATGCTGCTACGAACGCAAGTATACAAATATCTGAGTTCCTTCTTTCACTTCTTTAGGTATGTACCCAGAAGCAGAATTTCAGGAGACGGCAACCCTGTATTTAAGTTTTTAAGGAATGATCATATTGTTTTCAATTTATTATATATGCAATAATTTCAATTTATATATATGTAATAATTATTTATGCACCTATTTTATATCAAGCCACATAAAATATCAGTAATTCTTTCACTCACTTCAGTCGCTCAGTTATGTCAAGTTTTTTGCAACTCCATGGACTGTGTAGCAAGCCAGGCTTCTCTGTCCATCACCAACTCCCAGAGCTTGCGCAAACTCATACCCATCTAGTCGGTGATGCCATCCAACCATCTCATCCTCTGTTGCCCCCTTCTCCTCCTGCCTTCAATCTTTCCCAGCATCAGGGTCTTTCCCAAGGAGGCAGTTCTTCAAATCGGCTGGCCAAAGTATTGAGGCTTCAGACTCAGCATCAGTCCTTCCAATGAATAATCAGAACTGATTTCCTTTAGGATTGATCTCCTTGCAGTCCAAGGGACTCTCAAGAGTCTTCTACACCACAGTTCAAAAACATCAATTCTTCAGCACTCAGCTTTCTTTATGGTCCAACTCTCACATCCATACATGACTACTGGAAAAACCATAGCTTTTAACTAGACAGATTTTGTCAGCAAAGTAATGTCTCTGCTTTTTAATATGCTGTCTTAAAAGTGGATTTAATATGCTGTCTATACAAAGTGGTAATTGTATAGGCTCAATCTGTAATGACAAACGCCTTAGATTTTAAAATTAATAAACTAAATTTTAAAATAATTAACCATAGACCTTCCTTGATGGCTCAATGGGTAAAGAATTCACCTTCAATGCAGGAGACACAGGAAATGTGGGTTCAGTCCTTGGGTCAGGAAGATCATGGTGACCCACACCATTATTCTTGCCTGAAAATTTCCATGGACAGAGGAGTCTAGGGGACTATAGTCCAAAGGGTTGCAAAGAGTTGGACACGACTGAGTCGACTAAGCACAGGAAACCTTTAAAGATGCTTACATAACTCTTGCACTGATGAGAAAATGAAAAATAAAAATATGATTATTTTATAATATAAAACACAAAGAAATAGAAAAACCTGAGTAGAATTGTAATCAGGACAGAAGCTTTTTTCCAAAGAACTTTGTTCATGAAATGTATCCAACTCTAAAGTTCTATAAATGAGTTCCCAAATTCTCAAAGAACAGATAATTCTTGTATAAAATGTTTGAAAAATAGCTATTATTATTATAATGCCAAACTTAGCAGAATTTTTATGAAATGAAGGAAGCCAATCTCACTGAATAGATGTTAAGTGCTAAATTCTAAATAATAATTTAGCAAATTGAATCCAGCAGTCTCTCATAAAATAATACATGTCCAGTTTTATTTCAGAAATACAAAATGTACTGCATCGTTCATTCTCAGCAGTTGATCCTGCCTCTTACTTCACTTAGAAGACAGAGCTCATGCACTGTAAATACTATGAACTTTTCTCTTTTAATATTTAGCATCTTTGCAACGCTAACCTTCCAGCTGGCCTTTCAATTCCATTAGTATTTTTCCCATCATTTTATTCCCACTTCAATTTCCTGCATCATCAATGAGCCCTCTCCATTGACTCATTCCTTTATTCCTGCATCACCAAGTTACGAGTAATAATTCTTCTCTTCACAGAATTAGTTTTCTACTCCACTCCCTTGCCATATACTTATTCTGTAACCATCTGCAACGTACGTTCTGTCCCACTTCCCTCAACGTGTCCACCTTCTTACTTGTACAAGCAAGCAGACTTTTCTCACATTTGCAGTCCCTGACTGATCTACAAAACTAATGCTGCTGACCACTCTTCTTTGCCTGTCATGGCTCATTCTTTTTCCAGTCTCCTTCAGCCTCTCAGAATGCTTTCCTCAGGCTTCTTTGCCAAGTTCCTCTTCTCCATTCATCCATTCAAATGTGTCTGTCATTGGTCCTCTTCTCACCCATTTCTCTCTTCCTAATGAACTGATTCATTCTTAACTTCAAAGACACTACCATATTATGTTGCTGTATATTAAATAACCTATGGAAAGAACCAAGAAAGGGGCCTGAGGACAAAGCAATTTCCATACATCTTTCTGCTCCATTCCTTCTATCCTTATACAATTCTTCCTCCTCTTCTACATTAATTTTCAACACCTTTTCTAATATTTTGACTCCTAGATCCAAAATTCAAAATATTATCCAAAATAATAGTAAATTTTTCTTAATTAATTAGAGTAGATTCTCAGAAAAAGATGCTTAAGTAAGCAAAGCTCTTGCTATATCTATACTAGTAGCTGTTAAGTAGTTACTCCTTCATTACCTTCTCCTTGAACTTTTCAAATCAAGTCCTGCTAATCTATTGATGTTTACTTATATGATATTACACAGTCTGCCAAGCCTGCCCCTTCATGTGGAAAATTAATGGGAAAATAAAGTACCAAATAATCTCTTACATTAGAATAAACAGTTAATCAGACAGTTCTAAAAACTAATGAGGTAGATTATATGATTCTGAAAGAATCTACAGGTCATATTTTAGAATTTGGATTAAATATGACTACCAAATAATCATATAAAATTATATGCAAGATCCCAAACAAGATTATATATTTAACCTGAAAATTATGCTGGGTTTTCATAGAATCTCATATATTGGTAAGCAAATTTTATTATGGAGATCTTTTTTCTTTCTTACAAAAAAAACCCAATATTCTTTATTTATGAAAAATTGTACCCTTATTGGCCAACACATTATTTACTGAATATTTTGAAAAGTCTTAAAACAATATGGGAAAAACAGTTTTTCTTCCCTTCAGGTTTATGACTGATTTAATACTGGATAAAATTCAAAATGACTTGAAGAATATTAAATTTGAGTTATCAGGTTCCTTGAGTTGAGAACAAGCGGAGAGTTATCTTTGAATCCATTTACCTAGAGGTAAAAATCTCAACTCTGACACCTGCCCCTTGCAGGCAGTTATTATGCAGTATCTGCTCATGAAGTCTATTCATCTAGACTGCAAGCTGACATCTCACCCAAAACTTGGAAAACTTTAGGCCCAACAGATGTGTAATATGTTTTAACCCACTAATCTGGCAGTCCTAGAAAAACTGTTTTCCATAACACATTTTATATACTGTGGATATTTCAGTGCCAGAATTGGTATTGGCTCATTAAAATCTGTGGAAAATCTAAAAAGTATATATTAGCCCAGCAGGCATTTCCCTGGAATGAATAATTCAGAATAAGCACATAAATTTGGTTTGTGGTTGCTCAATTCCTATTCTTATACCAATACACTGTCTCCATAGAACCAGATAAAATAACCCCTGTAGAATGTATTAAAAATGGCTCTAACAAGTAGAGCGAGGCGCCATGACTACACAGAAGATGAAACTTTTCTCCACATTGACAAACGTTATTAACGGCATTAGAACTAGTAAGATGTGAAAGTGAAGTCGCTCAGTCGTGTCCGACTCTTTGTGACCCCAGGGACTGTAGCCTACCAGGCTCCTCTGTCCATGCGATTCTCCAGGCAAGAGTACTGGAGTGGGTTTCTGTTTCCTTCTCCAGGAGATCTTCCCAACCCAGGGATCGAACCTGGGTCTCCCAAATTGGAGACAGACGCTTTACTATCTGAGCCACCAGGGAAGCTCATGCTCAAAATTCTCCAAGCCAGGCTTCAGTAATACGTGAACCATGAACTTCCAGATGTTCAAGCTGTTTTTAGAAAAGGCAGAGGAACCAGAGATCAAATTGCCAACATCCGCTGGATCATGGAGAAAGCAAGAGAGTTCCAGAAAAACATCTATTTCTGCTTCATTGACTATGCCAAAGCCTTTGACTATGTGGATCACAATAAACTGTGGAACATTCTGAAAGAGATGGGAATACCAGAACACCTGACCTGCCTCTTGAGAAACCTGTATTCAGGTCAGGAAGCAACAGTTAGAACTGGACATGGAACAACAGACTGGTTCCAAATAGGAAAAGGAGTACGTCAAGGCTGTATATTGTCACTCTGCTTGTTTAACTTATATGCAGAGTACATCATGAGGAACGCTGGGCTGGAAGAAGCACAAGCTGGAATCAAGATTGCTGCGAGAAATATCAATAACCTCAGATATGCAGATGACACCACCCTTATGGCAGAAAGTGAAGAGGAACTCAAAAGCCTCTTGATGAAAGTGAAAGAGGAGAGTGAAAAAGTTGGCTTGAAGCTCAACATTCAGAAAACAAAGATCAAGGCATCTGGTCCCATCACTTCATGGCAAATAGATGGGGAAACAGTGGAAACAGTGTCAGACTTTATTTTTGGGGGCTCCAAAATCACTGCAGATGGTGATTGCAGCCATAAAATTAAAAGACGCTTACTCCTTGGAAGGAAAGCTATGACCAACCTAGACAGCATATTAAAAAGCAGAGACATTACTTTGCCAACAAAGGTCTGTCTAGTCAAGGCTATTGTTTTTCCAGTGGTCATGTATGGATGTGAGAGTTAGACTGTGAAGAAAGCTGAGTGCTGAAGAATTGATGCTTTTGAACTGTGGTGCTGGAGAAGACTCTTGAGAGTCCCTTGGACTGCAAGGAGATTCAACCAGTCCATTCTAAAGGAGATCAATCCTGGGTGTTCATTGGAAGGACTGATGCTAAAGCTGAAACTCCAATACTTTGGCCACCTCATGCAAAGAGTTGACTCACTGGAAAAGACTCTGATGCTGGGAGGGATTTTGGGCAGGAGGAGAAGGGGACAACAGAGAATGAGATGGCTGGATGGCATCACCAACTCGATGGACATGAATTTGTTTGAACTCTGGGAGTTTTTGATGGACAGGGAGGCCTGGTGTGCTGCGATTCATGGGGTCGCAAAGAGTCAGACACGACTGAGCGACTTAACTGAACTGAACATAATAATGAAAAAACTAACTAGTTTTGACACTAGGCTTCACTGATAGTCATTCTTAGTCTACCCCATCTATTTTAGAATTGATAAATGCTTGCCAACTGGAACTTTTAGAAAATATATCCATTTTACGAAGTAAGACAGGCTAGAAATAGGAGCGATTACGAGACAGCCCTTTTTCTAAACTCTCATATCTGCCCAGTGTCAAAGACCTGCCAACTGTGTCCCCCAAATGAGGTGTTTGTTTCCATTTTCTCTGCTTTCATTCTAAAGAAGACCCTTACTAACTTGTTTACACAGTACTGCAATAATCCCGTTTTTCCTCTTCATTCTTTCTTCCACCAGTCTCTATGTCAAATCAATACTGTCACTGCAGTCATTTTACTATGTGTTTATTCAGTAACATTGCTTACTTGCAAAATACTTTTAGTGGCAATCTGCTGCCCAAGAATAAAGCTTCCATTCTTTAATCTTCAGACCTCCAAAGTAAACCTCTAAACTTTAATTATTTCTAGAACTTATTTACTCGCTTTAAAAAACAGGCTTTCAGTTGACCAAATACATTCCCTTTTTTTCTTTTTTTCTCTTTTCATTAACTTAAAAAGTTGTCCCTTTCTTTTATTCCTAGGTAAAGTCTATATTTTAAGAATCAGCTTAAATCCGTTTACCTAAATAAAACTTCCTCTAGAGTATAGCAATTTTTCCCTCAGTTGAAATAAACCAATCATAGGTTGTATAATTACTGAGAATTTTTCATGGGGTCTTAACTCTATTTTTCTCTTGAAATGTTATTTAAATTTTGAATTAGTATTTCACTTTCAGGTTTGTGTGTGTGGTGACTTTCCCAGCTAGTTTAAAAAGAATTTGGGTGCAGGGTTTTATGCATTTTGTATCCCATCTAGCAATGATTACATATAAAATTTGTGCTCCCAACAACTACTGACATCATTGAAAATAAAATTTACCATCCCCACGGTTCAGGAGATTAGTTGAAATTTAAAGACAGGTACACACACACTCCTCTAGAGACATACAAATCTAAAAGCATATGCATCAGAGATTATTGTGTAAAATTTCAAGCATACACAAAAATATTGGATGGGATAATGAGTCCCCAATAACCTGTCTAGCTTCAACAATTATCAACGTATAGACATTTTACATCTTTTTCCTTCCTTGTTTAAAAATAAATCCCAAATATAATATTAATATCATAAATATTTTTCAAATACATTACTGATAAGATATGTAACAAGTACTAAGTGGGTTATTGGACTTACTTTTATCAGAGTCAGTTAGAAAGGCTGCATGAAGGTACAGTAAATCACAGTTTGATAAGCCAAATAGTGGAAGACATAGCTATGAATACACAAACTACTTTCTAGTTCTCAAAAAGCCAGACACTCCAGCTGTCTTCTCTATAAGATAAACATCTACATGGCCACTTCTATGAATGAACAATTGGCTTCCTCTTGAATTACAGTTCATTTACTTAAATGTGTCTTTGTCCCAGAAGTTAAAATATTATTATTTTAAAAGATGATTACTTTAAAAACCATTCAACTTTCTTCATTCTCATTTCTCTGTTCTGCAAAATGCATTATGAAGGCTCTTTAAATAGCAGTGATTTATACCAGTCATGCTGGTAGGCAGGAACTCAAGCTCATGAGCTGGTCAAATGCAATTAGCTTGAGAATGTCAGGCCTAAGATTTGCTAAAGTATTATATCAACAACAAAGAAAGCTGAAAAGAAACTTTTAGTAATGAAATCCACAGATTTTCACCACAACTACAAGAATAATCTGACCTAATTATTGACATGATTGCATTTCTTGTGGTGTTTTGAGCTGTCTGTACAAAGAAACATATGCTATTAAGTATAAATTCAAGACACAAATCAGAATATATGGACTATAGATTTGAAAAGTGGTTTTAAAAAATAATTTTAGGGCCAGATAATGAATTCTGAGATCCTATGGGGGGGGAATGGATGAATAAAGAAGGAAAGAAAATATTAAGTTAAATGACAAAGCAGGTGACCATGCATTTTTGATGTTTAAATAATTTTTTATTCTTTTTGTCAAGTCTCAGAATATTCCCTATTTGCCATTAATATCTGTCACAAGCTTTTATGTGCATCTCTGTGTACAATTCTTTTACTATCAAAATAATACCACTTCAAGGAAAAAATATTTCAAGACCCAGTAGACTGATCAAGTGATCTTTTAATTTGTTTAAATGTCATGGTGATAAGGAGTATACAAAGGAGTTCTGTAAACTACATTCAAATTCCAGCTCTGCCACTAAATTGTGTGACCTTTGGAAAAGTCATTTAAACTTTCTGATTCTCAGTTACCATTTCCATTAAATGGTCCTCAAACCTGTTTGGGTAACAGGGCCCTTGGAGGTGGTAGGACTCTTGCATATTATCGAGAATATATATACAGTATACTGTAGATTACACTCATTACCATTACATAAACTTAGAACAATTTTAATTCCAGTGGGCAGGGGAAGGGGGGAGACTCTGCTATATAAATGCAGGTCCGACATCCTATAAAAATATAAGAAACACTTTTTTAAGAAATTACAATTCTAAAATCTTCCTTTTCCATTTAGAATTTGGGCATTCATTTTGTTACAGCTCAAAAACAAGAGCAATAAGTGACATTTTCTTACCACTTAATAGTCTTCCCTGTATCACAAAGCTGGTAAATGGCAGAGTAAGGATTCAAATCCAGGCTGCAGGGGTCTAGGGAACATGTTCTTGACCATTTACTGTTTTTTAAGAGTCTCTGAACTAGATGGTCCCTTTTAGCATTAAAATTTCAAGACCGCATTTTTAGTTATTTCAAGAAACATTTACTGATAGTGTGCCAAGCATGGTACTAGGAGAGGTGGGAATACCAAGAGGAATCTGATGCCTTACCTACTCCCTGGGGAGGTGACAGTATGGGAAGGGTAAAGCAGTGTATAGAATGAAAGCAACAAGGAGCTATACTGTTCCAGATTGATGACCAGCACTCCTATAGGGCCCATCTTTGCATGAAAATTTCCCTTGATATCTCTAATTTTCTTGAAAAGATCTCTTGTTTTTCCCATTCTGTTGTTTTCCTCTTATTTCTTTGCATTGATCGCTGAGGAAGGCTTTCTTATCTCTCCTTGCTATTCTTTGGAACTCTGCATTCAGATGCTTATATCTTTCCTTTTCTCCTTTGCTTTTCGCTTCTCTTCTTTTCACAGCTATTTGTAAGGCCTCCTCAGATAGCCATTTTGCTTTTTTGCATTTCTTTTCCATGGTGTCAGACTTTATTTTTTGGGGCTCCAAAATCACTGCAGATGCTGATTGCAGCCAGGAAATTAAAAGACACTTACTCCTTGGAAGGAAAGTTATGACCAACCTAGATAGCATATTAAAGAGCAGAGACATTACTTTGCCAACAAAGGTCCGTCTAGTGAAGGCTATGGTTTTTCCCGTGGTCATGTATGGATGTGAGAGGTGGACTGTGAAGAAAGCTGATCACCGAAGAACTGATGCTTTTGAACTGTGGTGCTGGAGAAGACTCTTGAGAGTCCCTTGGACTGCAAGGAGATCCAACCAGTCCATTCTAAAGGAGATCAATCCTGGGTGTTCATTGGAAGGAATGATGCTGAAGCTGAAACTCCAATACTTTGGCCACCTCATGCGACGAGTTGACTCACTGGAAAAGAGTCTGATGCTAAGGATTGGGGGCGGGAGGAGACAGGGACGACAGAGAATGAGATGGCTGGATGGCATCACCAACTCGATGGACATGAGTTTGAGTGAACTCCGGGAGTTGGTAATGGACAGGGAGGCCTGACGTGCTGTGATTCATGGGGTCGCAGAGAGTCAGACGCGACTGAGCGACTGAACTGAACTGAACTGAACTCCTATAGGGCACTGAGGAAGTCATGATTAATGAGGGGATGCCTGCTAGATATGATGAGAGAATGCAAGCGATCCCCAGCTGCTAGATTACAGTGGGATTAGAGAACAGAAACAGGTTTGTGGGGGGAGTGGTCTGCGTGGGACAATAATGAATTCAGTTTTGGAAATGTGGCTGGAGGAAACCACAAGTGAAATTATGGAACTGGGGATCAGGGACTCAAGCTATACTGAGATACAGATTAAGCGCTCAATATATTTTAGATGGCAGTTGAAATAAAGAGTGATCATTCATTCAGGTGTTGTGAATATGGGAAAAGGGACGTGATCTAAGGTATAATCCTTTAAAGCCATTACTTAAGAAATGGGCTTAAGTAAATAAACCACAGGAAGACCAAGACAGAGAAGAGAGCAAAGGTGACCCAAGCAAGAGCCATGAGTGCCAAGAGAGAAGATTTCATTACAAAAAAGGTAGTAACAAAGTTAGATGCCACAAAAAAGTCAAATAAGCTGAGACAGAAAAAAAGATCCATCTGGTTTTGTAATTAGAGGATCTGGGGTTTTGCTAGAGGACTCAGCTTCATCGATTACTAATACACGGTCAATCTCACTTCTCTTTTCCCTCCTCTCCTTGTATTACTTAGATGCAGATTTCAGATCTCAACATCAAAGTGTTTTTAGTGTACATTATCAAGCAGATACTTACTTTGCCAATGTACATTCAGAGGGCCTGTGTGAGGCATTCTGATGGTAGGAGTTACAACCCAAGTGGGAAGCAAGGAACTGGATTCTAAGAAAGCAGATTCTCCTTACAAGGAAAGGCAGGAGGCAGGAGAGGGAAGGTAGAAACACCGGGAGGATGTGCAGTCAGAGCAACAGGAGACTGGGATTTGTTTTGCCCTCTTGACAGTTTGTAACCTAGGAAATACAAGAGCTTGTTGATGAACCACTGGAAAACGTCAGGGGGAAGAGGTGGAGGGAAAGGGAGAGACCGAAAACCAAGCTAACAACCAAAGGTGGCCCTGCTAATGTTTTTTCCAGAATTTTAAAATTTGAGAAATAAAACATAAAGTCTAGATTTTCCTCTATTGTTATAAAAGTCCAGAGAGCACTTGGTCTGTGTAATGAAGGGGTTGCAGAAGAATTAGGACCAGCACACATTCCCTTGTTCACCACAAGCTTCACCACACCTTCCCTTGTCATATTAATTCACATGTTTGTATGTCCTTCTGCTGAAGAAGAGTATTTATTAAAAGGATTATAAACCTAATGATAGGATTTTGCATATACAATAAAATACACATAAGTCCACAGGAAATAATCTTTAAAAGAATTTTAGGCAATTTACTGATGAGCAGATGAAAGCAATTCTGTAGCTGAAAGCCCACTCGGAGCTCCTCCACTTATTAAATGAAACCTTATGCAATAGGTGAGTGCAAGGACATTATAAAGGTGTGAGCTGCACTTGATGAGAGAAATCTCACCTGGACTATTGCAATAGAGCCCCAACCAAGTTCCTTGCTCAAACCCTCTTTAGATCTTTCTTCCACACAGCAATTTTACTCACAAACATTTAACAGACCTGGAGAACATAGCACAAAGAAGTTGAATAACTTACCTAATGCTGCTGCATCTGGGACCAGAATGGAGGCCTTCCTATTTCTTCCAGTATTCTTCATGTTCCATTTTGCTTTTATAAATGCTGCTTAATTTCTGAAAACAGATAATGTGATGTGTTGCTACACTTGCTTATAAAATTAAATGCCCCTTGCATTTCACTGTATAGGAATTAAGACTCTGCTGTTGTAGCCACTCTACCCAAACATATACACACACCATTTCACTCTACAGTGAATACACAATAATACTGTCCCTCCCACGACACATACTGAACATGGATATGGGTGATCAGTCTTTAAAAAGATACTTACACTTCATGCACAGGAGAACTAAACTTACCAGAAACTGAAAAATGTTTTGAAAAACAGTCTTCCACCATTTCTTATGTCTTGTGGATACTGTTGCAATAAGATTACTTAGAAAATCTGTATCTTATTTGGAAAAAGTGTTTAAGGGTACCATGTAAATCTGGCCAAAGCCAGTTCTAAAAACTTTTTATTCCTCTCATCTTTTGGAATCTAACACATTTCACAATGGTCCATAGATGTGTGCATTCTGATTTTAAAGTATAATGGAACTGGCAGGATGAGAGTGTTGTATTAAACAACTATTCATTAATAAAAGTTGTACTCTACCTTTGGATTACTAGGGAATTGCATGATATTCCACTGTAAATAAACTGAGTGACATTTATGAAAGCATACAAATGTGATATTTAAAATAAATAAGTAATAGGATTTTAATTTAGACCGTATGATAAATTTAGTGTAATTTCCTGAAAGTTTTGCTGGTAACCACAGCAGTTTAAGATATAATAATCTAGAAAGCAGTAGATATAGTCACCTTTTGACTGTGACAGTGGAGGGCAGGAGTGTGTTATTTACTTAATAAATATACACTCAATTGTACCTACTCTGTGCCAGTGTTCAAAAAGCTTTATGAATATTCTATAATTGAATCCTCACAATCACCTGTGAAGTGCATGCACTACTATTATCCTTATTTTACAGATGAAGAGACCAAGCTGTAGAGATTAAGTAACTTGCCCCATCATACATCTGACAAGTACCTCTCTCAGTTCAGCAAATAATATCATGTTTGACTCTGAACATGTTTAGGTAACACAGTGGGGAAAGCAGTTTTCGCATTAGAAAATAGGGCAAAGAGAAGAGGAGCACATTTGTAAATGAGAGACTCAAATGAAAACAGACTTCACTTTCACACACTGGAGAAGGAAATGGCAACCCACTCCAGTGTTCTTGCCTGGAGAATCCCAGGGACGGGGGAGCCTGGTGGGCTGCCGTCTGTGGGGTCGCACAGAGTCGGACACGACTGATGTGACTTAGCAGCAGCAGCAGCAATATAAAGGGCAATAAAAAAGAGATGAAATGCTGAATAAAGACCCTAAGCTGGAAGTGAACTTACAGTTAGTTCAGCCTCTCAGTTTTCAGATCAGGTATTGTGGCTAAGAAACAGTAAGTGTTATGTTCAATTCCACAACTGATTAACATCAGAGCTGGACCAGAACTCTGACAGATACTCTCATTTGTACCATCTCTGAGCCAGGCCTGCACTGAGCACTAGGGTAAAATCTAAACTAAGGATCTTCATCTATTAGGAAGTCACCATTAACATGAAAAGACCAGTTTTTGAATCTTGAAAAACTGATACACAAATAGTAACTATAGTGTGAGTACTAGCAGACCTCTGGACAAAAAGAAAGGATTAATAGTACTTGGAAAAGAGAGAGAATATTCTATGGGATAATTAGTCGACTGTTAAGGAAAAATGTAAAGGATAAGAAAATTTTGCCAAACAAAAAAGAGAGAAGGCCATTAAAGTCAAAAGACTTAGCCCATAAGACAGACTTGAGTTTTGAAGCACCGTGGTATGCCCCATGAACAACCTGCACATTAAGTGTATTTATTCAAATATGTTATACTCAACCAACATTTGTTGA
The DNA here is from genome assembly GCF_049115385.1 of Moschus berezovskii. Lineage (NCBI taxonomy): Eukaryota > Metazoa > Chordata > Mammalia > Artiodactyla > Moschidae > Moschus > Moschus berezovskii. The sequence goes on from NC_142464.1 coordinate 25,368,040, forward strand.
GAGCCTACAATGTGTAAGGCAACGCAACTCAAAGATGACTGATGAAAATGTTGTTGTTCGTCAAGTCACTGGGAATTCACAGTCTAATCTGGGAATCCAATTAGACTTAAGGGTAAGCAAATTAGACTAAGTGCTAAATGAGAAATCTTAGTCTATTCTGGGGCTTCATGTCTAATCAAGTGTTTCTATCTGGAGAGGACATGTTGATAAGAAAAGGTTTTGAGATGAAGCAACACTTGGTTTGAATCTTGAAAAATGGATAGGTTTTTAGCAAGAGTATAAGGGAATGAAAATCTGACATTAATAATATCTTGAAACATGTGAAATGAATCACCAGTCTAGGTTCGATACATGATACAGGACGCTGGGGGCTGGTGCACTGGGATGAACCAGAGGGATGGGATGGGGAGGGAGGTGGGAGGGGGGTTCAAGATGGGGAACACATGTATACCCGGGGCAGATTCATGTCAATGTATGGCAAAACCAATACAATATTATAAAGTAATTAGCCTCCAATTAAAATAAATAAATTTATATTTAAAAAAATCTTGCTACTGGTATTGAGGCTAACTCGGTAAGAAGGCAGTGTTGGTCATTGCCTTCTAACTGGCTTCTTCGTGGCATCTGGATGCAAATCAATTAGATGCTGAAGAGAAATACAAACCTCAAGCATAGCCTGTTGCCTCAAAAACAGTTCTAAGTGACATCAGATCACATGAGGTTGCAAATTCCTTTTAAAGCACTTTCCAGTTGGATGAATCACAAAATAAAATGACCGTGGCTCTGGAAAATAAATAGAAATCCCTTTCTATTTTATTCTTTTACATTACACTGTTGGAAAAGCTCAAACAAGAGTATAGTTTCCTAAACCACATGGGTCTCGCCACAGACCCAGGCATCTCGGCGCTGGTGCAAACACTTGGAACAGGGGCTTTGCCTTCATCTCTTTGGGTGGCAACTGAGAAACGGTCCACGGAAAATAAGACAAACAGATGTGGAAAGAAACCAAACTGTGACCCTTAGTTTTGCAGGTTGAAAAAACCAGATCATGCCAGACCCTTGCTGCACGCACAGGAAAGAGGTTAATGGTGGGAGCGCATAGGGACAGTGCTGTGGTTTGCATAGATTAATACACTGGCTCAAAAGCAAACAGGTTGATGACTGAATCTGTAGTCAAGATCAGTCAGCTTCTGATGAGAATTAATTGAGTGCAGCAAAGGACACTCCTTAGCAATGTGCTAACCACCTGTTAATAGAACCTAACCAATCCTGGATGTCGCCGAGGTTGCCTTAAAAACCCAAGTGATTCGTCAAACACAATGCATGTCTGAACATAATGAGCCAGGCTGCACCAATAAATGTCCTGGGATCACAAGCATTTTTGAACCAAACATCACAAGGCAAGGGACAGAATACCAACAATACATAAGCCATAAAAAATGAAAATGAACAGAAGGAATAAACATTTTGAAACTCACTTCATCAAGCTAATCAACCAGTGCCTAAAACCAGCAATTCTTCTGAAGCCTCTTTAAGAAGCGCACAGAGCACCCCTGCTGACACAGCACAGCTGGCACTCCTCTGCTGGATGGTACCCTAAAGACCAGACATAAATTGCTCAAAAAATTTTTTGAAAGGGGCAAGTCCAGGGGACAACAAACTAGACTCATCCTTTGTGGAAGATTTACATTTTAAAGGAAAAACAATGAGACTGATAAGGTCTCTGCTGCTGCTCTGTCGTGTTTGACTCTTTGCAACCACATGGACTGTAGCCTGCCAGGCTTCTCTGTCCTCTCGATTCTTCAGGCAAGGATACTGCAGTGAGATGCCATGCCCTCCTCCAGGGGATCTTCCAACCCAAGGATCGAACCCAGGTCTCCCGCATTGCGGGCAGATTCTTTACCGTCTGAGCCACCAGGGAAGCCCAAGAACACCGGAGTGGGTAGCCTATCCCTTTTCCAGGGGATCTTCCCAACCCAGGAATTGAACCAGGGTCTCCTGCATTACAAGTGGATTCTTTACCAGCTGAGCTACCAGAGAAGCCCGATAAGGTCTCATATAAACGAATCACCAGTTCAGGGTCGATGCGTGTTACAGGATGCTCGGGGCTGGTGTGCGGGGATGACCCAGAGGGAGGATAAAGAGAGGAGGGAGGTGGGGGGGGTTCGGGAGGGGGAACTCATGTACACCCCGGGGCAGATTCATGTCAATGTATGGCAAAACCAACCAATATAATACTGTAAAATAATTAGCCTCCAATAAAAAAAAAAAAAAAAAAACTCTAGTCCTTTCATTGATCCCATGGGCTTTTCATAAGTGGTCCGTATTTTCAGTGCAGTGTAACATCACCAAAGTGACTGTCTGCTTTATTGATCTTTGTTAGGTATAGTTACAGATAGTGAGTGATAGGTCATGTATGTAAGGCACATAAGGTCAGATATACACAACAGCCCTTTATCCTAAAGTTAGGTGCAATATCTATGAACCATAATTAAATCTGCTTAAACTGAAATTAAGTCCTTGAGGATTTTTGCTTCAGATAGTTCTGGGTGTTTTTTTTTTTTTTTTTGGACAGTGGATTTAAAGTAATTAAATATTTTTTTTCAAAGCCTTGTAGCATAAATCTATTTGAAATATAACAGCTATGAGAAAGAAGAAGGGAGGGAGAGAGCGAGAAAATGGGTTTTGAAAGGAAAAAATAGTACTAGTTTTAATTAACTGGGAATGGTTTGCATCAATCTATATATAACTCATTAGCTGTCTTGCATAACAGATGATTGGTTTTCATTTGTTCGGTGATAAAAGATTTCCAGTCCCCAGAGTAAAAACCCACATGAGATGTTATATCTTCCCATGTGAATAATTATTCAGTGGTCAAGAAAAGACAGAGGCTTTGTCCACAAGTGGCTACCAGATTGAACCAGAATCAAGAGTTCCAGTCAACTCTGGTCTAATTTCCAGCAGAACACATTTTTATCCTTCATTATTTCAAAAAAATATTTGAGTGATGAACATAACAGACAAAAATCCATTTCCTTATATTCTGGAAGGTGGAGATGATCAACAAAATATACAGTGGCATGTCATATATGTTACACATTAATAAATGCTAAGGAGAATAATAAAGCAGGAACTAGGGGTAGACAGGCTTCCTGGGTGGCTCAGGGGTGAAGAATCCACCTGCCAATGCAGGAGACTCAAGAGAAGCAGGTTCAATCCCTGGGTCAGGAAGATCCCCTGGAGAAGGAAATGGCAACCCACTCCAGTATTCTTGCCTGGGAAATCCCATGGACAGAGGAGCTGGGTGGACTATAGCCCCTAGGGTTGCAAAGAGTCAGACCCGACTTAGTCACTAAACAAGGAATAGGAAACATGGGAACAGGTTGCAATTTCAGATGGAAAGAGCAGGGAATAACTTATTTAGAGAGTGTCATTTGAGCTAAGATCTGAAAGAGGTAAGCGAGTGAGTGAGGTAGATAGCTAAGAAACAGAATTCCAGGAAAGGGAACACCAAGGGACAAAGTCTGTGGAGGTGGAGTATCTGGTGTGTTTAGTAACACTAAGGAGGGCCATGTGGATGGACTGGAGTGAGGAGAGGTGTGGCACGGAAATGGAAATTAAAGAGTTCTCAGGGACCCAAGTTATGGGGACCTATACATTAACAGGACCTTTCTTTTCACTTTGATTGAGGTAGGGATCCCTTGAAAGATTTTAAGCAAAATAGTAACGTATATAACTTATGCATTAAAAAAGGATCTTTCAAGAATACTGTTAGCCATGACATGGATGGTTACGATGATTACAACATTCAATTTCAAAAATGTTTGAATTTTTTAAATCTTTAGAGTTAATCTAAAATGAACTTCAAATTCCTCATTTTACAGTGATGATATTAATGTCCAGTGATGATGAGTGACTTTTCCCAAGGTTATGCCAGTAGTTAGTGGTTGAGTCAAATTTTTTTTTGTTCTGGAGTAGACTAGAAATAGAAGTGATGAGTTCTGTTGTTTTAAACAAGATAAATTTATTTGGGAAGAGCTCATATGCAGAGGACTAAATGACAAGATTTAATCACACTTTAGGTTTCTATTTGATCTGGCAATTTAATGTAATTATAGCCTAAATCTTCATTATTAGTTATCCTAGTGAGTGTCATTTACTTTTGCATATTCTAGATGCTCTTATCACTTTTAGAAAAACTGGGAACTGAGGAACAGGCTTACCATGGAGTAGAAAGGACTAACTTGTCTACAGATTGGATAAAGTAGACCTGACTCTAGGTTTTGTAAAAATCTCCTTGGATACATAGATAAAGCTTCAGTAGGACTAAAAGCCTGTCTTATAGAGAGTGATTTCAATGAATAACCTTTGATCACATAGACCATGACTAGGTGCCGGAATAAACCACTTCTGGTTCTTTAAAAGTTAGATCTAAGGCAGACAGAGTTTCCTTATGGAACATAGTCTTCGTTAGCTCAAAGGATGGAGTTCCTTTGGAGCACTGTTTGGCTGAAGCTACATATTCTTCAAAGATGGCATCCTTCTCCTCATAGGTGGAGTTGTCATTCTCCTGCAGCCTGAGTACTAACAACAAAGATCAAAATTCAACTTCAACAAATTTCTATCTGAAGGCAATTTGAATACCTTTCACCATATGGAAGAAAGAAAAAAAAGTTTTAAAGCGTCAAGCACTCAAGGAGCAAGTATCACTAAAAATAAGCCCAAGAACAAGTTAAAAGCTCATACAAATTCTAAGTTAAACAAGCACTGTCAAAACCGCAGGGGTATGTCAGCCTTCTGAACACTGCCACCATAACCACATCAAGGCATGCAGTAAAGGACGCCAATGAATCAGATTATGAAACAGACAATTAAGCTTCCACACATTCTTTTGTCTTCCAGTTTGAAAATATAAGAAAAGTGGCTAGCATTCTCACAGAGGTCTTATTAACAAGACAAAGTGAAGAGGAACTAAAAAGTCTCTTGATGAAAGTGAAAGAGGAGAGTGAAAAGGTTGGCTTGAAGCTCAACATTCAGAAAACAAAGACCATGGCATCTGGTCCCATCACTTCATGGGAAATAGATGGAAAAACAGTGGAAACAGTGTCAGACTTTATTTTTTGGGGCTCCAAAATCACTGCAGATGCTGATTGCAGCCATGAAATTAAAAGACGCTTACTCCTTGGAAGGAAAGTTATGACCAACCTAGACAGCATATTAAAAAGAAGAGACATTACTGTACCAACAAAGGTCCGTCTAGTCAAGGCAATGGTTTTTCCAGTGGTCATGTATGGATGTGAGAGTTGGACTGTGAAGAAAGTTGAGTGCCAAAGAATTGATGCTTTTGAACTGTGGTGCTGGAGAAGACTCTTGAGAGTCCCTTGGACTGCAAAGAGATCCAGCCAGTCCATTCTAAAGGAGATCGATCCTGGGTGTTCATTGGAAGGACTGATGCTAAAGCTGAAACTGCAATACTTTGGCCACCTCATGCGACGAGTTGACTCACTTGAAAAGACTCTGATGCTGGGAGGGATTGGGGGCGGGAGGAGAAGGGGACGACAGAGAATGAGATGGCTGGATGGCATCACCGACTCGATGGACATGAGTTTGAGTGAACTCCGGGAGCTGGTGATGGACAGGGAGGCCTGGCGTGCTGTGATTCATGGGGTCGCAAAGAGTCGGACACGACTGAGCGACTGAACTGAAGGAAAGTGAAATTCAGACGGGTAAGATAATTTGTTCAAGGTACCCCGAGCCAGAGCTGGAAGGTGAGCCAAGATTTGATGGGTTCCAGTGTCCTGTTATGAGTTTTAGTTTTGGATTCGTTGAATTCAAAATATGACAACTGACAATAATTTTAAAAATAGGCTGGTTGTAAGAAGACAAGGAGAAAAATGGGACTTTTGGGCTACACAGCTAGTGGCAGTAACTGAGTATGGAAGGACCAGGTCAGTCAGCACGGAGGCAGAGACAGAGCGCATGTCTGGCATAAAAGAAACAGTCTTATTACTCAAGCATCTTCTGAGGGCGCTCACCATGGTTAATAATGTGGAGGGTCTAAGGTTACTAATTCAGGCACAACCACTGCTAAATTTTCTGGTCTCCAGGGCAAGAACAGATGTTGTGGAAGTGAGATGATCCCCTATCATCTTTGACATTCAAAACAGATACAATACTGAAGATATTAATAACATATTAAGTTATTCAATTCACACAGATTAGATAAGCCTATGTTAGTTATATTTTGAATCAATACCATTCAGGATTGTATTGTGTCTTCCCCAAAAGATATATTGATGTCCTCTACCCCCAGTACCTCTGATTGTGACCTTACTTGAAAATAAGGTCATTGCAGATCTAATTAGTTAAGATGAAGTCACACTGGAATAGAGTGGACCCTTCTCTCTTAGAAGAAGAGATGCAGAGCCACACCAGATGTCACATGATGAGAGAGGCAGAGATTGAAGTGATGGATCTAGGAGCCAAGGAGCTCTGAGGCTGCCAGCAACACCAAAAGCTAAGAGCAAGGCAGCGAGCACATTGTCCCCAGAGCACCCAGGAGGAACTAACCTTACCAACAACCTGGTTCATTCTAGCCTCCAGAATTGTGAGAGAATAAATTTGTTGTTTTAACATACCCCTTTGATGATACTTTGACAGTAGCCCTAGAAAATGAATACAAGTGCTCACCAAACCAAACATTTAAATCATGCTTATGATGTCCAGGAACTGTTTCTAAATATGACACAAAATTAAATCAATTAATCACCACCACAACATAAAATGGTAAGTATTATTATCTCCATTTTACTGATGAATAAACTGAGATGGTGGCTTTAGATAACTTGCCAAAGGGAGACCAAGGGTCGGAACCCACACAGTCAGGTTCCAGAGTCTCTGCACCGAACCCATCATACTCTTCCGTGCGCCATTCTCCCAAGACTTCCTATTGCCCCTGCTTTTCATGACGCCCTTGCTGGTACTCAGTCTCATTCCCAAAGCACTGGTAATCTTGGAATGAAATAATCTCCAAATGATGACAAGGCTCATTGTTGTACGGGTACAGCATTTCAGCAAATGTTTTACACAGGTAGTTTCATATTTAATCCTTGAAACACTTTGTGGCTGGCCTAATTACTGTTATTATTTTAAAGTGAAGAAATGTGGGCTTCAAGAGGTTAAGAACTTGGCCTTACCTCTGCAACTGGATCTGGAAGTACTGGATATCAAATTGAGACCCCTGTGACTATAAAATATCCACTCTTTCTTTCACACGGCCCTTCCTCTGTGAAACTGTTTGTTACTCTATCCTCACCCCCACTCTTCAGTTCAGTTCAATCGCTCAGTCGTGTCCGACTCTTTGCGACCCCATGAATCACAGCACGCCAGGCCTCCCTGTCCATCACCAGCTCCCGGAGTTCACTCAAACTCATGTCCATCGAGTCGGTGATGCCATCATCCAGCCATCTCATTCTCTGTCGTCCCCATCTCCACCCGCCCCTCCAATCCCTGCCAGCATTAGACTCTTTTCCAGTGAGTCAACTCATCGCATGAGGTGGCCAAAGTATTGGAGTTTCAGCTTTAGCATCAGTCCTTCCAAAGAACACCCAGGATTGATCTCCTTTAGAAGGGAATGGTTGGATCTCCTTGCAGTCCAAGGGACTCTCAAGAGTCTTCTCTAGCACCACAGTTCAAAAGTATCAATTCTTCGGCGATCAGCTTTCTTCACAGTCCAACTCTCACATCCATACATGACCACTGGAAAAACCATAGCCTTGACTAGACGGACCTTTGTTGGCAAAGTATTGTCTCTGCTTTTTAATGTGCTATCTAGGTTGGTCATAACTTTCCTTCTAAGGAGTAAGCATCTTTTAATTTCCTGGCTGCAATCAGCATCTGCAATGATTTTGGAGCCCTAAAAAATAAAATCTGACACTGTTTCCACTGGAAGAAGCACAAGCTGGAATCAAGATTGCCAGGAGAAATATCAATAACCTCAGATATGCAGATGACACCACCCTTATGGCAGAAAGTGAAGAGGAACTCAAAAGCCTCTTGATGAAAGTGAAAGAGGAGAGTGAAAAGTTTGGCTTGAAGCTCAACATTCAGAAAACGAAGATCATGGCATCTGGTCCCACCCCCACTCTTACCGCCCCCCCCCCCCCGAAAAATCCTCTGCTGAACTGGCTGCTTCTTTATGTTCTCATCATAGTCTGCAATTCCACATATTTATATTGCCTTCCCTGCCACTTGGGGAAATGAGTAAGGAGTTGACTCTTATCAATGGTTTTGTACTTAATGCCTAGTGCAAAGAATAAGCATAAAGTAGGCATTTGCTGAAGGAAGAAATAAACGATGGCACTGAAATACAAAATATTGTTTTATCTGTCAATAAAAGAAAGTGTATGAGAATGACTACCTGATAGTAACTTTCTGCAGTGCTTCCACAATAGAAAGTGAAATAGAAGCTTTGAAATAAACATGCTCACCATATGTAGTTTAGAAAAATGCATTACTGTGGTTTCTACCAAAAAAAACAGGCATCAGTAGATCTTAAATTAAATCTTACATATTCAGTCTCTCCTTCTCACTCATCCAGTCCCATTCCCTAGGGGTCTAGGTCTTCGGAAGAACTCTGTGTACGCTGATCATAGAATCTTTTGTGTTGTGGAGCATGTTGATAAAGATGGGACACAGCGATTTGAATGACAATTATATAATGTTGGTAAATGTACATATATATATATATGTATATAAATATGTATATACTTCAAAACAGTTTTGCAGGGTTAACAGAAGTTACACTAACCTTCTGATTCTGGTTGACCGCTCACAACATTTACAAAATAACACAGAATAAACAAAACTGCAATGAAGACTGATGAGAGATTTTACAAAGCTGCCCAGGAGGTGGTGTATGGTTCGGTGGAGAACTGGAAAGCATCCCTGTTGGTGGCCGCCAATTCTCTTTTAGAGTCATCTTTTTGCTTCATTATTAAGAAAGACAGGATACTCCCTTCCTCAGGGGGCCAAAAACCAGACCCACTCCACAATAAGCCAGGACCAATGTGCCTTAACTAGGAAACTGAACTAGGTTTGCCTCAGGGCAACACACTCCCGCAAGTCCCATAAACTTTCCAGGAATCCACCAGATTAGCCAAAAGAAACAATATTGTGAAGTTGAAGGAAAGAGAAGAAGAAAAAAATAAAAAGAAAAGAATCCACATGCAACTAAACTATCTTTCCAAGTAATCCCCAGCTGACTCAAATTGGCAGTTCTTTAACAGCAAGAGTAAAGAGCAAAAGAGCTATCAGAAACTTCTCTTCCTTATGTGGGAACCTTGCATGTGAAGGTCCAGACCAAGTCATGGAACAATATGGAAAACACATGTATGTGCCGTTCAGTGACTATGAGGATAGTCAACCTCTTATAAGCTTTGTCAACAGCCTATGGGACAGATGTTTGACTTTCAATTCTTGTCTGCTTTCTCACCTCCTTTGTCAGCTTATTCCATATGCCGCACACAGGCAAGGAAGGAAATTTGAAGTCTACGTTGCAGGGCAGCCATTCATTGCAGTAAATGAAACTATTTCCATTTCCTAAGAGCCACGATTGGGCGCACTAAGAGAAGGGGACGACGGAGGATGAGATGGCTGGATGGCATCACTGACTTGATGGACATGAGTTTGAGTGAACTCCGTGAGTTGGTGATGGACAGGGAGGCCTGGCGTGCTGTGATTCATGGGGTCGCAAAGAGTCGGACACGACTGAGCGACTGAACTGAACTGAAGAGGTACTAGGGAAAACCATTTAAAAATGCACACACACAAAGCACACTGGCAATACAGTGTGGAAATACAATGAGTCTAAATTGGTAGGAATAATTCTGTTGCTCTTCACTCACTCACTCATGTCCAATTCTTTGGACCCCATGGACTGCAGCATGCCAGGCTTCCCTGCCTTCACTATCTCCTGGAGTTTGTTCAAACTCATTTTCATTGAATCAACAATGCCATCCAACCATCTACTCCTCTGTTGCCGCCTTCTCTTCCTTCCTTCAATCTTTCCCAGCATCAGGGTCTCTTCCAATGAGTTGGTCCTTTACATAAGGTGGCCAAAGTATCAGAGATTCAATAGCAGTCCTTGCAATGAATATTTAGGGTTGATTCTATGTAACACTGACTAGTTTCATCTCCTTGCAGTCCCAGGGACTCTCAAGAGTCTTCTCCAACACCAAAGTTCAAAAGGACCAATTCTTTGGCACTCAGCTTTCTTTATGGTCCAACTTTCACATCCGTACATGACTACTGGAAAAACCATAGCTTTCACTAGATTGACATTTATCGGAACAGTGATGTCTCTGCTTTTTAAACCTCTTCATCCAAAGAGCAAGCATCTTTTAATTTCATGGCTGCAGTCACCATCCGCAGTGATTTTGGAAGAAAATAAAGAAATTAAAGTCTGTCAACGTTCCCACTGTTTCTCCATCTATCTGCCATGAAGTGATGGGACCAGATGCCATGATCTTCATTTTTTGAATGTTGAGTTATAAGCCAGCTTTTTCATCCTTCTCTTTCACCTTCATCAAGAGGCTCATTAGTTCCTCTTTGCTTTCTGTCTTTAGGGTGGTGTCATCTACATATCTAAGGTTATTGATATTTTTCCTGGCAATCTTGATTCCAACTTGAGCTTCATCCTGCCTGGCATTTCATATGATGTAGTCTGCATAGAAGTTAAATAAGCAGGGTGACAATATACATCCTGATGTACTCCTTTCCCAATTTGGAACCAGTCCATTTTTTCATGTCCGACTCTAACTGTTGCTTCTTGACCTGCATACAGGTTTCTCAGGAGGCAGGTAAGGTGGTCTGGTAATCTCATCTCTTGAAGAATGTGCCACAGTTTGTTGTGATCCACACAGTCAAAGCTTTAGTGTAGTCAATGATGCAGAAGTAGATGCTTTTCTGGAATTCTCTTGCTTTTTCTATGATCCAATGGATGCTGGCAATATGATCTCTGGTTCCTCTGCCTTCTCCAAATCCAGCTTGTACATCTGAAAGTTCTTGGTTCATGTACTGTATAAACCTATCTTGGAGGATTTTGAGAATTACCTTACTAGCACATAATAGATACATATTGACAAAGTTCAAAATGGGATTACATTTATGCTGGATTATATAGTAATACAAATATTGGAATTAAAAATTACCTAATGTCAAATTACATATAAAATCGCTTGGATTTCAAATCCTAAAAGATGATGCTTTTAAAGTGCTTCACACAATATGTGAGCAAATTTAGAAAACTCAGCAGTGGCCACAGGACTGGAAAAGTTCAGTTTTCATTCCAAAGAAAGCAATGCCAAATAATGTTCAAACTACCACACAAGTGCACTCATTTCACATGCTAGCATGGTAAGAACCTATTATTTTGGACTATCTATACCATTTTTCTCCTATATACATAAAACTGAGGACTAATTGCAATCAATAGTTAACAACGAAAGCTTCTAGAAGTCAATAAAACTCATTACTTCCTCCTCCCATATCATGTAAACCATGAATGAAGTTACTTTTTAGATGAGACCATATCAGTGAAGACTATCTGACAAAAGATTGTAATGTCTATGTGCTAAAATATCTAACATTTAAATAATGATGTCACCAAGACTAACAGAAAACAGAGGAGGATGGAGCAGTGTATAATACAACAGGGAAACTGTTTTGAATTTAAGGCATGATGACAAAAAAGTGCTATCCACTGAAGGATGAAGTATCTAAGAGCAGGGGCCCTTATATAACCACAGTAAAGTACTTAATTTTAGCTCTTTAGATATTATAAGCCACATATATGTATATTAAAAAAATACAAGTCACTCAATCTTGTATGACTCTCTGCAATCCCATGGGCTGTAGCCCACCAAGCTCCTCTGTCCATGGTATTCTCCAGGCAAGAACACTGGAGTGGGCTGCCATTCCCTTCTCCAGGGGATCTTCCCAACCCAGGGATTGAACCTGGGTCTCCTGCATTGCAGGCAGATTCTTAATGGTCTGAGCCACCAGGGGAGCCCATGTGTGTGTGTGTGTGTGTGTATGTATGTAATTATATTTATACACACACACATATATTTATACACACACACAAATTTTAATTCTTTCACTCGGTCTCCATCACAGGCATGACAAACATTATCATAGATACCAATAAATTAAATAAACCTGTACAAAGTAATACAGCTAGTTCATGAACTCATATCTTCTTATTTCTTATTCATTTTTGTATGAATGTGGTGGCTGCATTCCCTATAAGCTAACATAAAACAGTAAATACCATCTAATGAGTTTTTGGAGACTCAGGAGTGAAGTCTAAGATAAATTAAGAGTAAATATTTAAATAAAAGTGAAAAGTCACCTATAAAACTCCTGAGAAGAACGGGTTAAAAAAATAAAATCAGCAGCACTGTTTATAATAGCCAGGACATGGAAGCAACCTAGATGTCCATCTGCAGATGAATGGATAAGAAAGCTTTGGTACATATACACAATGGACTATTTTTCAGCCATCAAAAAGAATGCATTTGAATCAGTTCTAATGAGGTGGATGAAATTGGAGCCTATTATACAGAGTGAAGTAAGCCAGAAAAAAAAACATCAATATAGTATACTAACGCATATATATGGAATTTAGAAAGATGGTAACCTTAACCCTGTATACAAGACTGCAAAAGAGACATAGGTATATAGAACAGTCTTTGGGACTCTGTGGGAGAGGGAGAAGGTGGGATGATTGGGGAGAACGGCATTGTAGCATGTATATTATCATATGTGAAATGAATCACCAGTCCAGGTTCGACGCATGATACAGGATGCTTGGGGCTGGTGCACGGGGATGACCTGGAGGGAGGATAAGGGGAGGAGTGAAGTGGGATCGGGGTTCAAGAAGGGGGACACATGTACACCCGGGGCGGATTCGTGTCAATGTAAGGCAAAACCAACCAATATATTAATGTAAGGTAATTTGCCTCCAATAAAAAAAAAATAAAATCATTTATATATTTAATAAAAACATTGACTTATTACATAAATAATAGTTGGTACTGTTTTTAACTATAGCGCTTTAATGCTTTCATTTATATGTACATCCAGTCAGTCACTAAACACCATCAAGCATGTACCAGAAACTGGCTGGGCACTAGGAAAGTGAAGAAGCAGTCAGATGGATCCCAATCCTTGCCCAAGAGGAGTGCATGATGCTCTAAACTGAATTAAAGGGAACATAAGTTTCAACATCACAAGAAAAATGAGGACCTCTCTGCCAAATGAGGATAGTCAAGCAGATGGTAAAGACAGGGTGCTGCTGCTGCTGCTAAGTCACTTCAGTCGTGTCCGACTCTGTGTGACCCCATAGACGGAAGCCCACCTGGCTCCCCAGTCCCTGGGATTCTCCAGGCAAGAACACTGGAGTGGGTTGCCATTTCCTTCTCCAATGTGTGAAAGAGAAAAGCGAAAGTGAAGTCGCTCAGTCGTGTCTGACCCTTAGCAACCCCATGGACTGCAGCCCACCAGGCTCCTCCATCCATGGGATTCTCCAGGCAAGAGTACTGGAGTGGCTTGCCATTTAAATGCCACAGTATGTAAACATATTGCCAGGAGATTGGGGGACAGATGATGAGATGGTTGGAAGGCATCATCGACTCGGACATGAGTTTGAGCAAATTCCAGGAATTGGTGATGGACAGGGAAGCCTGGAATGCTGCAATCCATGGGGTTGCAAAGAGTTGTACACACTCAGAGACTGATCAATAACATTGCTAGGATTTTTCCTTCCTAAGTTCAACTTGGAAAAACACAAGATAAGCAAATGGTGGAAAACAGCAACCATCATCAATTAAAAATAAATATGGCTGTGGATACCTGATCCAGGCTAATACTTTGTTGTTCCTTCAGACTCACATACTTTAAATAGTTAACATTTATTTAGGCAATAGCCGTGCAGACGCGAGAGACGCCGGCCCCGGAGGCGCAGACGCGAGAGACGCCGGCCCCGGCGGCGCAGACGCGAGAGACGCCGGCCCCGGCGCAACCGACCAGGCAAAGAGGCGCAGCCGATTGGAGCTACCCCATGCCTGAGGCCAGGCCCAGCGGCCGAGAGGAGCTGCCCCACGTCCAACAGGGGGTGGCTGCGTGGGCGCAGGAGGGCCGAGAGGATCTACTCCATGTTCAAGGTCAGGAGGGGTGGCCTTGAGGAGATACCCCTCATCCAAGGTAAGGTACAGCGGCTGCACTTTGCTGGAGTGGCCGTGAAGAGATTTTCCACAACCAAGGTAAGAGAAATCCAAATAAGACGGTAGGTATTGTGAGGGGGCATCAGAGGGCAGACACACTGAAATCATAATCACAGGAAACCCCGTGGACCACAGCCAAACGTGGTCCACTGGAGAACGGAATGGCAAACCACTTCAGTATACTTGCCTTGAGAACCCCATGAACAATATCAAAGGGCAAAATGATAGGATACTGAATGAGGAATTCCCCAGGTCGGTAGGTGCCCAGTATGCTACTGGAGATCAGTGGAGAAGTAACTCTAGAAGAAATAAAGGGATGGAGCAAAAGCAAAACCAATAATCAGTTGTGAATGTGACCGATGATAGAAGCAAGGTCCGGTGCTGTAAAGAGCAGTATTGCATAGGAACCTGGAATGTTAGGTCCATGAATCAAGGCAAATTGGAAGTGGTCAAACAGGAGATGGCAAGAGTGAACGTAGATATTCTAGGAATCAGTGAACTAAAATCGACTGGAATGGGTGAATTTAACTCAGATGACCATTATATCTACTACTGTGGGCAGGAATCCCTTAGAAGACATGGAGTAGCCATCATGGTCAACAAAAGAGTCCGAAATGCAGTACTTGGATGCAATCCTAAAAACGACAGAATGATTTCTGTTCGTTTCCAAGGCAAACCATTCAATATTACAGTAATCCAGGCCTATGCCCCAACCAGTAACGCTGAAGAAGCCGAAGTTGAACGGTTCTATGAAGACCTACAAGACCTTTTAGAACTAACACCCAAAAAAGATGT
Organism: Moschus berezovskii; assembly: GCF_049115385.1. NCBI lineage: Eukaryota > Metazoa > Chordata > Mammalia > Artiodactyla > Moschidae > Moschus > Moschus berezovskii. The sequence goes on from NC_142464.1 coordinate 25,383,120, forward strand.
CCTTTTCATTATAGGGGACTGGAATGCAAAAGTAGGAAGTCAAGAAACACCTGGAGTAACTGGCAAATTTGACCTTGGAGCACGGAATAAAGCAGGGCAAAGGCTAATAGAGTTTTGTCAAGAGAATGCACTGGTCATAGCAAACACCCTCTTCCAACAACACAGGAGAAGACTCTACACGTGGACATCACCAGATGGTCAACACCGAAATAAGATTGATTATATTCTTTGCAGCCAAAGATGGAGAAGCGGTATACAGTTAGCAAAAACAAGACCAGGAGCTGACTGTGGCTCAGATCATGAACTCCTTATTGCCGAATTCAGACTTAAGTTGAAGAAAGTAGGGAAAACCACTAGACCATTCAGGTATGACCTAAATCAAATCCCTTATGATTATACAGTAGAAGTGAGTAATAGATTTCAGGGTCTAGATCTGATAGATAGAGTGCCTGATGAACTCTGGACGGAGGTTCATGACATTGTACAGGAGACAGGGACCAAGACCATCCCCATCCCCATGGAAAAGAAATGCAAAAAAGCAAAATGGCTGTCTGAGGACGCCTTACAAATAGCTGTGAAAAGAAGAGAAGCAAAAAGCAAAGGAGAAAAGGAAAGATATAAGCCTCTGAATGCAGAGTTCCAAAGACTAGCAAGGAGAGATAAGAAAGCCTTCCTCAGTGATCAATGCAAAGAAATAGAGGAAAACAACAGAATAGGAAAAACAAGAGATCTCTTCAAGAAAATTAGAGATATCAAGGGAACATTTCATGCAAAGATGGGCTCGATAAAAGACAGAAATGGTATGGACCTAACAGGAGCAGAAGATATTAAGAAGAGGTTGCAAGAATACACAGAAGAACTGTACAGAAAAGATCTTCACGACCAAGATAGTCACGATAACGTGATCACTGACCTAGAGCCAGACATCTTGGAATGTGAAGTCAAGTGGGCCTTAGAAAGCATCACTACTAACAAAGCTAGTGGTGGTGATGGAATTCCAGTTGAGCTATTTCAAATCTTGAAAGATGATGCTGTGAAAGTGCTGCACTCAATATGCCAGCAAATTTGGAAAATTCAGCAGTGGCCACAGGACTGGAAAAGGTCAGTCTTCATTCCAATCCCAAAGAAAGGCAATGCCAAAGAATGCTCAAACTACCGCACAGTTGCACTCATCTCACACGCTAGTAAAGTCATGCTCAAAATTCTCCAAGCCAGGCTTCAGCAATATGTGAACCGTGAACTACCAGATGTTCAAGCGGGTTTTAGAAAAGGCAGAGGCACCAGAGATCAAATTGCCAACATCTGCTGGATCATGGAGAAAGCAAGAGAGTTCCAGAAAAACATCTATTTCTGCTTCATTGACTATGCCAAAGCCTTTGACTGTGTGGATCACAATAAACTGTGGAAAATTCTGAAAGAGATGGGAATCCAAGACCACCTGACCTGCCTCTTGAGAAACCTGTATGCAGGTCAGGAAGCAACAGTCAGAACTGTACATGGAACAACCGACTGGTTCCAAATAGGAAAAGGAGTGCGTCAAGGCTGTATATTGTCACCTTGCTTATTTAACTTATATGCAGAGTACATCATGAGGAACGCTGGGCTGGAAGAAGCACAAGCTGGAATCAAGATTGCCGGGAGAAATATCAATAATCTCAGATATGCAGATGACACTACCCTTATGGCAGAAAGTGAAGAGGAACTCAAAAGTCTCTTGAAGAAAGTGAAAGAGGAGAGTGAAAAGTTTAGCTTGAAGCTCAACATTCAGAAAACAAAGATCATGGCATCTGGTCCCATCACTTCATGGGAAATAGATGGGGAAACAGTGGAAACAGTGTCAGACTTTATTTTTTGGGGCTCCAAAATCACTGAAGATGCTGATTGCAGCCATGAAATTAAAAGACGCTTACTCCTTGGAAGGAAAGTTATGACCAACCTTGATAGTATATTAAAAAGCAGAGACATTACTTTGCCAACAAAGGTCCGTCTAGTCAAGGCTATTGTCTTTCCCGTGGTCATGTATGGATGTGAGAGTTGGACTGTGAAGAAAGCTGATCACCCAAGAATTGATGCTTTTGAACTGTGGTGTTGGAGAAGACTCTTGAGAGTCCCTCAGACTGCAAGGAGATCCAACCAGTCCATTCTAAGGGAGATCGATCCTGGGTGTTCATTGGAAGGACTGACGCTAAAGCTGAAACTGCAATACTTTGGCCACCTCATGCGACGAGTTGACTCACTGGAAAAGACTCTGATGCTGGGAAAGGTTGGGGGCGGGAGGAGAAGGGGACGACTGAGAATGAGATGGCTGGATGGTATCACCGACTCTGTGGACATGAGTTTGAGTGAACTCAGGGAGTTGGTGATGGATAGGGAGGCCTGGCGTGTTGTGATTCATGGGGTCGCGGAGAGTCGGACACGACTGAGTGACTGAACTGAACTGAACTAGGCAATATATAGAATACTGTATGAGAAAAGAACAGAAATAGGCCCCCCTTGTGGCTGTCCCCAGTTTCTTCTCTAAGGTCTCAAACGGTTCAATACTGGTCCCAGCTTGAGACCTTACAACTGAGGAAAATAGAAGCCCTACGATTAATTGTCACCCTCCTTTTAGATTGGCAGCTTAGGGACAATATAATTTGCATCTTAAATGGCTTATGAAAGTATGACTTTTAATAAGTTTTTACTAGAAATGATTAAGAAATGCAATCTGATATATATTTTTACATATTCCATAATAATCTGGCAATGTAACGATGGCTTAGCCTCATTTATAGTTCAGGAACCACATAAGTAATCTACCTAACGTACTTCTCATCCAATAATATGCCTATGCCTATTCCACATGTGCAGAATAGATTTAAAAACTCTTCAAGAACATATTTTCAAACTGATATGCACAGTGTCTTCCATCAAAGGCAGATGGTCACTTAACCCTGATTTAACCTTGTCAGGAATTTGAAGAAAACATGGTATTTCTCCTCTTTTGTTTATTTCAACCAATAAACAATGGGTGTGTGAGCAGTCTTCAGAGGTTTTAACTTGGAATTATTTACTTGAGCATGAAGTTCTATAGGCCTACTGCCGAGAAGACAATAAGAAAATAATCTCTGACATAACAGAACTAAACTCCAAAATTTTCAGTAGATCATCAGTTCCTCCAAAGCAGAGGAATTTGGTGAAAATATGGTAGCTTGGGCTCCAATAAAATTTATCTAGTGAAACATGCATTTTGGCTTCCTAAGAAGTACGACTCTTCTGTGCTCCTAATTCTATATACAGAAATTGCTCCCATTTTAGAAACATGAGTCTTATTTTTGTACACAAACTTATGAGTAAATCCACTACTTAAAATCTTCATTGGCAGTCCTTCTCCAGGTCAGTATGATATGTGCCATGATGATCTTATCACAGCATGGGACAGAAGGTAACTAATGAGCCTGTCATAGCAACAACAAACTCTATTGGAGCAGAAGCACATATTTTATCCGATAAAAATAAGGCAACTAAGCTACTCAGCTCAGTATGCCTTTTCATCTGCTGTTGTCATCATAAAATTCCCAAGTATTGGGTTTCTAGTCTCAGATGTCTCCTTCAGATGAGGTCAGTCAGTCAGTCAGTTCAGTCGCTCAGTCATGTCCAACTCTTTGCGACCCCATGAATCACAGCACGCCACGCTTCCTTGTCTATCACCAACTCCCGGAGTTCACTCAAACTCATGTTCATCGAGTCGGTGATGTCATCCAGCCATCTCATTCTCGGTCGTCCCCTTCTCCTCCTGCCCCCAATCCCTCCCAGCATCAGAGTCTTTTCCAGTGAGTCAACCCGTCACATGAGGTGACCAAAGTATTGGAGTTTCAGCTTCAGCATCAGTCCTTCCATGATGCTGGATTGATCTCCTTTAGAATGGACTGGTTGGATCTCCTTGCAGTCCAAGGGACTCTCAAGAGTCTTCTCCAGTAGGCTCTTGCAATTATCTGCTCTAGTAGAAGCCACTACCAATCGTGCACTCCTTCGTTTTGAGCTCAGAGTCATTCTGAACACGATTTTCTGTCTTCCTCCTGAGTACAGGCTTGGTCCATGAAGAACATTATTCTAATATGATTTATTTCCATATTTGACTTATTTCCACATAAAATTTAATTATTTATTTGTGAAGAATTATTTCCCTCATGGCTCAGAGCTCAAGGATCCACCTGCAATGCAGAAGGTGTGGATTCGATCCTGGCGTCAGTAATATCCCCAGAGAAGGAAAGGGCAACCCACTCCACTATTCTTGCCTGGAAAATCCCATGAATAGAGGAGCCTGGAGGGCTACAGTCCATAGGACTGCAAAGAGTCAGACACAATTGAGCATAGAGAGCATTTCCCAAATAAGATTTTGGAAAACCAATTTTAGACAACTAATTAGACTGGGCTGGCAAAAAATAAAATGCTGGAGATTATGACTCTAAATGTTTGCTTTCAAAATGAACAAACTCATTAAAAGAGATTGTATTATCCAGAAATTTTGTAAAACATATGGAAAGCAGAAAGAAAATACACATAATATGTGTGAAAACAATTATTCAACTTGGCAATCAAAATCACACTTCCAGTAGAAAAGAGAAAAAGGAAAGTGTCAAAATAAAATTTCTGACCCCACTTTCTGTATATATCATAAATTGGATCAAATGTAAAGTGGAAAATACACAGAAAACTTAAAATCAATAATATAATGAAAGGAAGTATGCTGCCCTAAATACATAGGAATTTAAAGCTGGAAAGAACTTCAGAAATAATCTAAGCATGCTGCTCATTTTTTCAAAAAGTGGAAGCCCAGTGCAATTAAAATTTTGCCTACGGTTATACAAATAGTTAAGGACCAGTTAAGAACCAAGCCGAGGTTCTCAAGCCTCTCAGTGTAGTACTTTCTTCCCACTCTCACTTAAAATAAATCCCAGTAGAAGATAAGCCTTTAACTTTAAACAGAATAATGATTGCATGTACCGAGGGATCCAATTCTTATCTGATAGTCTCTCCTGTGCCTCTATCCCAGCTCAGCTCAGCCAAACATGAGGAAGAAGAAACATTACAGAAGTAAAGGAGGGTTGCCTCCTTATGCAGAACTGTGGCAGTAACCCCAAGGAAGAAGAGTAGTAGCCACCATCTTGGATGGCAGCAAGGACATGGGGGAATGGCAGAGCAATGGTACAAAACATATGTTGTCTTTCCTTGGAAACAATAGTAATTCAACCTAATTAATTGAAATTGCATGTATTAATGCTCGGCAATGGAGAAGGCAATGGCAAGCCACTCCAGTACTCTAGAAAATCCCATGGATGGAGGAGCCTGGTAGGCTGCAGTCCATGGGGTCGCTAAGGGTCAGACACGACCGAGCGACTTTACTTTCACTTTTCACTTTCACACATTGGAGAAGGAAATGGCAACCCACTTCAGTGTTCTTGCCTGGAGAATCCCAGGGAAGGGGGAGCCTGGTGGGCTTCCGTCTATGGGGTCACACAGACTCGGACACGACTGAAGTGACTTAGCAGCAGCAGCAGCAGCAATGCTCGGCAATTGTGGCATTACTCTTTCTCTTAAAAAGAAGAGTAAAGAAAGACCTTATATATTAACAGAAGGAAAGTACCATAAGCGAACAAGGCATGACTGACTCCTGTACTCTAGCAAACTGAAAATTATGCAATAAAGGCAAGCATGGTAATGGGCAGAGACAGCTATAAGAAGGCTATCTGCATATTTTGAAGGCTGCCTGCTTTATTTCAGAAATTGTCACCTGGAATGGAAGATAGCCAAGTTATGTCAAACAATCCCCCAAGGAGAGCAGCAATGAACTCTTCCTAGCTCAACAGCCTCCTTGAGCCCCATAGTGAGGTTATGTGAACAAGCCCAGCTGCAGCTGAGAAAGGCCAATCAGAGGGTCGTACAGATGACTCTCCCCGTGGAGCTATATTTTTCATATTATAATTTGTTACCCTCAGGCCTTACTGAACACAAAAGAGAAGAAGGAATAGGGAAGAGTGGCATCCATTTAGTCCATAGTGCCAACACTGTACTGGCCTATGTAAAGGAATGCATCTTCCAACAGTGTGTTTTATTATATCTTGCACCAAAAGGGCAAGAAAGACTGTACTATTTATGATTAGCAAAACCATGGGATTCAAAGGAACCAGAGGCAGCATATTACTAAAAGCACTGTATTGTACTCACAATAAAATCACAACAAAAATTTTAAATATTCAATCAACAGCTAAGACATTTTTTTAAAAAAAATTTCAGATGCTGAAATTTATCTTGTGGCTCATGACACTGGTATCAACAAAAACACTATTACTTCTGTTATTATTTTTAAAATTTTTAAAGTATCAGTTTCCCGAAGATATTTTTGCTTCTTCAAGGCAAATTTCAGTATGCCTTGAAATTTCAACTACTGGCAAAAAATCCAATAAGAATCAGACTGCAATATCAGTTTGTGCTATGTTAAGACTGAGGGTCATAGTGAAGTATTTTAGTTTTCTTTTTCCTGTCCAGAGTTCAAGAATCATGTACTGTGCTTGGTCACTCAGTCGTGTCTGACTCCTTGCAACCCCATGAACACAACTTGTGTCCATGGAGTTCTCCAGGCAAGAACACTGGAGTGGGTTGCCATTCCCTTCTCCAGGGGAATCTTCCCAGCCCAGGGATAGAACCCAGGTATCCCACATTGCAGGCAGATTCTTTTTTGTCTGAGCCACCAGCATAGCAAGTTCTTTTTGCTAACAGGAAGGAAAGTAGAGACACAGTAGGGGAGGGGTACAATGCATGCAAGTAACTTCTTATGGTGGAGGAAATTCTCTCTCAATTACTCCAACTTTCTTAGTAAAATAAGAAGCTAGATAATCAATTAAAAGAAAGATAAAGGAAAGGATCTGGAGGTGTAAGGAGAGAGAATGAAGTATAATCCAGAAAAGAGAGAAGAATGAATGACCTACACAATAGAGCAGGAGTGGCTGGTGTAGTCCCACTTTCAAATAGTGGTAATGAATTTAAAGTGAGACCAATTAGTATACAGGTTCATGCTTTTTTCCCAGTGGCATTCAGCAGGACAGTCATAGGCACAGAAGATGGGAGATAGTTTTAACCAGAGTGGTTATTTAGCCAAGTAAATACCAAAAAGGAGTAAGGGGCAAAAGAATTGAGGGTGTATGCAAGGAACTGACTGAAATTTGAGTTCTGTACAAGGAACCTACAGAATTTCAGTTGTACAATGACAAACAATAATGCAAGTGAAGATAAGACAAGTTAAGGGATAATGAAAAGGTGAATTATTAATTGAATGAAAATTTCCATGTGATAGAAGAGTTGTTAATTCAGTTTATGAGGAGGAAAGAGTTAGGAATATAGGAGGAAGCAGTTTGAAAGTGAGATAAATGAAATCAAGGTTATGAATAGAATTAAAGCTACTGATAACTACAAGGTGAAGAGGATGTCAATAAGATGGTGTCCGTGATAAGGTAGAAGACAAAAGCCACTGAAGAATTAAAGAAAGTGTAGGGGGTGGTCAAGAGGTCAGAATGTGATGCTGATATCACCGAGAATTCTGACAATGTTCAGTTCAGTTCAGTTCAGTCGCTCAGTCGTGTCTGACTCTTTGCAGCCCCATGAATCACAGCACGCCAGGCCTCCCTGTCCATCACCAACTCCCAGAGTTCACTCAAACTCATGTCCATAGAGTCGGTGATGCCATCCAGCCATCTCATTCTCTGTCGTCCCCGTCTCCTCCCACCCCCAATCCCTCCCAGCATCAGAGTCTTTTCCAGTGAGTCAACTCGTCGCATGAGGTGGCCAAAGTATTGGAGTTTCAGTTTCAGCATCAGTCCTTCCAATGAACACCCAGGATTGATCTCCTCTAGAATGGACTGGTTGGATCTCCGGGACTCTCAAGAGTCTTCTCCAGCACCACAGTTCAAAATGCCCTCCAAAATTCACATTTGTATTTGAACAAGTTAGGGTTCTCACTCATTGCATGAAGAGAGAATATAAATCATGGGCAATCATGGACTATCTCAGTAAAAGGGTATGCACAGAAACAAATGAGTTGAGGCATTGAGGAAGGATCTAAGAAATCCAGTGTCACTCTAGACTGGATGGTGTCAGAATGTGGGAACAATTCTGTAACTGAGTACTTCCATAAATCTTTCTAGGGAGGGCAGACTTAAGCAGGGCTAAAGCTATAACTGGGGGAAAAAATGCAGCAATTTCTTATTTTAGCAGAGACAAAAGATATTTGGTGTTTTAAATAAAGTTATAAAGTAGCCTTATTTTCTCTCCTTTATCATAGTCTCAGAGTCTGAGGTTGATATTTTCTGAGATTGTTTATTATCCAATAAAAAGGTAACACAGCAGATGGTAACTAGACTTACTGTGGTGATCACTGCATAATGCATAAAAATATTGAAACACTATGTTGTACATCTGAAACTAATAGAATATTGCATGTTAGTTATAATTCAATAAAAAAGTAACAAACTAGCTTCCAGATGTTAGAAGATGTTCTCTGATTGGTTTAAAGATTACTTTCTCAACAAGAATAATGTTAATAAGAGAGTATTGGTAAAATCTATAAGGAGTAAGAGGAAGGGATTCAGGAGGGTAAATGACTGCAAACAAGTATAGGGCAGGTAAAATCTGACAACATGAGATACAAAGATGTATTTGTTTGTTTGTTTAAATAGGAGGTTAGGTGGATTGACTGGAAGCAGCAATAAGAAGTAAGGATGGTACTTCTTCCAACTCTAGGCCCAACAAAAAGAAGAAAACCAGTCATGATGAAAGAGGGCTACAGAATAAGCAAGGTCTACAAGGGGACATTTGATTTTGGTAATAGCAGAAGATAAAGGGAATATTCACAGAAGAAAATGAACATATGTGTATAATGGAAAGGTTTCAAAAGATTGAGAACAGTAGAAGGTAGGGTTAAAAAGTCAGGGATGTACAGAGCCACATGAGGGATGATCTGGTTCTCTGGCAGATAACAATCGTAATGCTGTGAGTGTTTAGGGGAAGGAGGGAGGAGATGGAAAAATTCACCATAAATTACTCAAAACTCTGGACTCTCACTTGAATCACGGTATCTGCATTGGAGCAATCCTCATCTTTGCACAAATACTATCAAAACTCTTGCCAAGGGCTGACCCACAAAGGGTACTCCTACCCTTAAAATGTAGGCTTCCCTTCCCTTCAGACTATAAAGTGTTACTTGTTGCTGTGTGTGCTGTGCTCAGTCATGTCCAGTGCTTTGTGACCCCATGGACTGTAGCCCGCCAGGATCCTCTGTCCATGGGGACTCTCTAGGCAGGAATACTGGAGTGGGTTGCCAAGCCTTCCTTCAGGAGATCTTCCCAAACCAGGGATCGAACCCAGGTCTCCTGTACTGCAGGTGGATTCTTTACCATCTGAGCCACCAGGGAAGCCTTTACTTATTGCTAGTTCATTGAAATGTTTTCATTACTTGAATGTTTTCATTGATTCAAAAAAAAAAAAATCCACAGAAGTTATTCAGTTAATCCAATGTATTACGTAGTAACCTGACATTACATTTATTTTTGGAAAAGTCTTCAGATGACTCTCAGAATTTTCTTCCTATTCTTTACTGAGTAATTAAATAATCAATTGTGGATCTCATTTACTTGTTTTTTTTAGTACTTGCTTCAATTAGGCAGTCATTTAGCTTAACTGTTCAGTCATTAAAATAGGCATTACTTAGCCACCATAGGCAAAACTCTATGCTAAGGACTATTTATTCCATTTATTTAGTCATGCATTTTGATGTGTTACTAGGAAGTAGCATATCATTGTGTTTAAGAATGGGGCCTCAGGGAGACTTCCCTAGTAGTCCAGTGGTTAGGATTCTGCCCTCCCATGTAGTGGGTATGCGTTCGATCCCTGGTCAAGGATCTAAGATCCCACGTACCTTGTGGCCAAAAAACCAAAACATAAAACAGATGCAATATTGTAACAAAGTCAATAAAGACTTTAAAACAAAAAAATCTTAAAGGATCAGGGCCCAGGATCTAACTATCTGGACCCGGACCCCAGATTCACTGCTGATGATTGAGTGACCTACCTTGTGTAAACACACTTAGTTTCAATCTCTGCATTTGTAAAATGGAGTTAATAATATTAACAGAAACTAGCTCATTTCACAACCTCTGAGCTAGGCACTGTTAATATTAAATAAGCTAATACATGGAAAATATTCAGCCCAGTGACTTCTTGACTTCTAGATAACATATCCCACAGTATTACTTGCCATGGTTATTATAGTTACTGATTTCATCACCATTATTTTATCACAATACAGTGAGAAAAGCCCTTGATCTATATTTGAATGTCAACTGTGAAAACTATTTAATATCTCTGAGATTTCCCTATCTGTAAAATGTATACCACAGTACTAATTTCAATGGGATCATGAGAGGATTAAATGCTATAGTAAATATGCAAATGGGTAATATAAAGTAGGCATATAGTAAGTATTAGTTTCCTTCCCTCTCATTTACCACTATTAATGTGAAACCTAGACATATTTCCAAAGACAACACTCTCCTTTACTGGTTGCTTAGCCTTCAGAGCATAATACAAGTACAGAAAAGTATCCGATGAAGTTTTTACACAACTAAGAGGCAAGTATCACTAAGCAGAGAGAAATAGAGAGTCACTTCCTTTTGAAATAAGAATTTCTGTAAGCACCAATCTTCCTTTAGTATTAAAAATTTTACCTAGTACATGGAGGCAGAGAAATATGATCCAAGTTAGGTACTGGAGTTTTATATAAAGTAATCTGGTTTGCCCTATTAGAGGCAGAAGAGAATAAATATTTTTTCAAGAGACAGAGTGCAAAATTACCAAAGCATCATTGAATGACTTCTCCCTGAAACTACACAACTTCCCATCCCTTTATTCTCTTACTTCAACCAGTTGAACAGCTTTCTTCCAATTTCCAACCAGCCCTGTGATAATGCCATCCCAGAAAGGCACTATCAGATTCAAGGAAGTATCATGATTCCCCGCATCATTCAAGTAAAATCAAAATGGATGAGACATTTGTAAGTGCTCACATTCTAAGCCATGACACTGAAGAGAATAATCATGCCTAAGAACACTGTGAATGACCAATGTGGCGGGGTAATGTGCTGGCTACTGGGCATTCAGCAATGAATAGGTTATAAGCAAAGGGCCAGTGATGGTAAAGGAGCTGAAGTAATCAAGACACAATTAGGAGCAAACACTGTATCAAACTTGGAGATGACTTGTACGTAGGGATACTAAGGAGAAGAAAGACTGTAGGATAATTTCTAGATTTCTGCCTTGGATGACAAAGTAAGTAGTAATATAATTCACTGACAGAAAACAAGATGGATAGATATTTGGTTTCTGTTCCTTTGTTTCTTCAAAGGAGGCAAAAATAGAGAGAAAATATATTTTGTGTTGGTAGTACTAAATATACCCCTTGAGAACTCGGGGGAAAGACTGGATCTATTAACTGCTGAGTTAAATCAACATATACACTGGAGATAGATCAATGGGAATAGCAGCCAACCCAGGAGACCATGTCCCTCCCTGCTTCTTCCTTGCCATTCACAGTTATGCAAACCAAAATCACTGCAGATGCTGATTGCAGCCATGAAATTAAAAGATGCTTACTCCTTGGAAGGAAAGTTATGACCAACCTAGATAGCATATTAAAAAGTAGAGACATTACTTTGCCAACAAAGGTCCGTCTAGTCAAGACTATGGTTTTTCCAGTGGTCATGTATGGATGTGAGAGTTGGACTGTGAAGAAAGCTGATCGCTGAAGAATTGATGCTTTTGAACTGTGGTGCCGGAGAAGACTCTTGAGAGTCCCTTGGACTGCAAGGAGATCCAGCCAGTCCATTCTAAAGGAGATCCATCCTGGGTGTTCATTGGAAGGACTGATGCTAAAGCTGAAACCGCAATACTTTGGCCACATCATGCGACGAGTTGACTCACTGGTGAAGACTCTGATGCTGGGAGGGATTGGGGGCAGGAGGAGAAGGTGATGACAGAGCATGAGATGGCTGGATGGCATCACCGACTCGATGGACATGAGTTTGAGTGAACTCCGGGAGTTGGTGATGGACAGGGAGGCCTGGCATGCTGTGATTCATGGGGTCACAAAGAGTCAGACACGACTGAGTGACTGAACTGAACTGAACATTAAGATGGAGAGTCATCTTCAGACATTTCAGCTGCACTCTTAGTAACTTGAACTATATGGCTGCCAAGAATAAAATGGTCCTTTGAGCACTCTCTTATCCCAGCTCTGAGCATTATTTCTCTCATTTTCTCCAGCTAATGAAGAGAAGAATCAATCCAACACTATATATACCATGAACTTGATAAGTAGTATTTTAAGGCCTAAACTAATTGACTCCTGATAAGGGGAGATATTTCCTCAACACTTCTAAAGATTCTATACCATGTCCAAAATTCCCAACAGTGGTAGATCTGTGGACCAATCCAGCAGAAAGTCAAACTGAAGGAACTAGGTCAAAAGTTTAGTATTATTCCTTCTGGGCAGCAGGAATGATGAGTGATATTTTCCCCCAGATTTTTTTCTACTTTTCTCTAGTAAAAAATACTCATAATAAATATGCATTGCTTTAATAATCAGGGAAAAAAATTTAATGAAGTCAGTCTGGCAAAATTTTCCATATCAGCCAAAGACGCTGGCAGAGTCAACTGAAAAGGAGTTTCATGAAAACCACTGGGGGATATGCTCAGCACAGAATTACTGGATAGCTGAAGAAGACTAAAGCAGGGAACGTCATCAACTAGCAAGTACTCTCAAGGTCCTGTTTTTGTTTTATGAAATATGATCAAGACCTCCCAGAAGAGCCTGTAACAAACATAACTTTCAAAACAGGAATTATTCATCTAATGATTTCTGCAGGCAGCAAAAATGAGTCCTTCCTCTGCAGAAGTAATTTTCTGCAAGGCAAGTTAAATTTATGGCATTATGTCAGTTTCATAAGCCAGGAACTTTGAATCTATCTAGAAGAGACAAACTAAGGACCACTTTCCATCCAGAAGAAACTGAAATGTAATGTCGATATCCTTCCAATGGAAAGAATTCTTCATTTTTGTTTTCAAGTACATATAGTCACATTATATTATGGAAATGGAATGGTTCAATGATAGTTGTTTAGACTTGGCTTCATGAGTTAACCAATAGAGCAAGACAAAAGCAAAATGAACTACTATTACTCAGAATTAAGAGAATAAAAATCACTGCTCCTTTGTTCAAGCTGGTTTCTTTCTTTTGAGACACAGCACAACATCAATTTCAAGTTAGAATGAAGTGTTACACTACAATTAAGTTGGAAACCAAATACTGAACTTATAGTACACAATGGAGTGAGCAGCCTACAGATGGAAGGAAAATAGTAAGTATTTTTGCCTATGTTTATTTGCCAAAATGAAAAGAAATTCAAAGCCATCAAGCACTTACATACCATGTCTAGCATTTAATACGATATTTTCACACAGAAACAGAAGAAGTAAAAACACAGTTTGGTGTCCCGCTAAGGAGTATGTAGAATAGTGCATTGCCATCCCCTCATTAGATGGCCTGATCCACCAGCAAAGGCCATCACATAAACCAGGATGAGCCTCTGACCACCACCAAGTCCTAAATAAGCGTCTTCAGTTCCTAGGAAGATTTGGCTCAAATATCAGACATGGTTGGTGAAAACTAGAAAAGTGGGTTGACTTTTCTCTGTGAAAAGAACCATCATAAATGCTAGAAAGTGTCTTGATTCTTTTCATCAATGGGGAATGAATTATGATTAAGGAAGGATTCCTTCTTCAGACACATTTCTTTATGCTTCTTAAGCTATATGAGAACAGCATGGCACTGTCCTCAGAAATCTCTGTGGACACACAATGTCCAGTCTTACATTTCTGTCCCTTACTTGTTTGTTTAGCCACAAACTTATCCAGAAGCCTATGCATTACTTTGTTCTCTTTCCAAGATGTACTTACAAGTTTATTTGGAATCATTTCAAGCCCTGATAAGGACAGTTAAATTTAACTGGAAAGGTTTGAGAAGCCTGAAAGAGGAAATCATGGAAGAAAATGAGAAGCTGTTTTAGGAAGAGGTTGCTTGAAAAAATTGGAACATAGATACTCACACTGTAAATGTATCAAATGCCGTGAACTATGTTTTAACAGTTAAAACAGTAAATTTTATATTATGTGGATTTTACAACAACAACAAAAATAGTTCAAATAAAAGAAAAAAAATATTTCACCACAGACTCATAGCATCTCAGAATTATAAATAACTTTAAATGTTGTCTAGGCAAATGTTTTTTAAGTTGCTGGCAGCAACCACTGTGTCAGTCATGAAGTCAGCTTACATAAGACCAGCATATTTTCACAAAATAATAGAAGAGAGAACCTCTGAGTATGTCACATATAATAAGCGCAAGTATAGTTTAATGGAACCGTGCTTCCGTTGTATGTGTGTGCCTGTGCTTATGTACTGAGTTGTCATATAAAATGTATTTCTTACCATGTATTACAGTTTTAAAAGTTAGAGGTATCCAGACTGACCCATTTTTTCATCTTATGCAAATATAATCTCCTCAAATTTCTGACCCTTAAAGATGCAAAGTAGAATATTCTAAGTTTACCAGTGGTTGAGTACAAAAATGACAATAGACCTAACTAATAAAATCAGACATAGACAAATACCAAGATCACGGGCATTCCAATTTTGATATGACAAGTATAAAACTGTAGGACTGATGTTGACTAGTAGATAGCCTGTGTGATCTGTCATTTATAAAAAGGACTCAGGAAGTGAACTTGAAAAATGGAGGACAAGCCATCTCCATGCCAAGGAACACAACAGGATAGAAATGAAGTCATAAGCTTTTTAAGATTTAAAGAAAGCAAAATCTCTTAGGGGGAAAAGAAATTGGAATTCTGCAGAAATTATTTCAATTAAACTGTGTGACAAATATTCTGGGGTTCAAGGAAATGAAAATGCCACTAGAAGTGATTTTTCTTATTTATATGCAATCCTAACAAAAACTGTATAGAATATTTTTGTCTCTGTAGTACTGGAAAACAAAATTATATGCCCTAGGGAAATAATGAGAAGGAAAACAAGAATGGTATAAAATGGGCAATTCTTTGCACAGAGAATTATAATGAATTTCTTCTAAAAGTGTTAGGTAAAATTTTTAAAGATAACAAGCAAGAAAGAAGGAGGAAGAGAAGTCACTAGTAATTTCCATATTTACACATGGTATTTAGCTCTTTCAGATAGTGAAATAGCCACTAAGTAGTTAATGTGGGTACAGACACACTTTGAGTAGCCACAGACGACGTTGATAGTGGGTAAGGTGGCAAATTTGGGGGAAAATGGCTAAATTATGGGGCTGCTCTGGTGGCTCAGATGATAAAGAATCTGCCTGCAATGCAGGAGTACCAGATTCAATTCCTGGATCGGGAAGATCCCCTGAAGGAAGAACGGCAACCCACTCTAGTATTCTTGCCTGGAGAATTCCATGGACAGAGGAACCTGGTGGGCTACATCCATGGCATTGCATACACTTAAAATGATTACAGGATCTAACTTCTTAGCTATGTTCCTTGTGAAAACATACAGCAAATAATTTCATTTATTTCCCTGAAGGAAAAGTATTACAGAGAAAACAATTTACAAATGGCTGGAAACCATCAGCTCAGATACTGTAAAACTAACAAAAAGCAATCTACCTTAATGCAGAATCATGGTGAATACAAATCTAGACTAATGTATTGCAATTCTGGCCCCAGGGATCTAAGAAACATATAATGGAGTTTGAGAAAAACTATAGAGTCGGACATTTCTAAACCAATTAAAATTTGATATAATCTTAAATATTTTTTAAAAACTGATCAAGTATGGTAAGTGTTATCTTTATCTTCCATACTACTGAATATTGAGTGAGGGGAAACTATTCAGTGAAAGTCAAAGTTATCTTAACCTCAAATTCTTACTGGTCTGTCATAATAAACTAGGACATCTTAGTCAACAATAGGGTTTTTGTTCTGCAGCATTCACCTTTTTATAGATAAGATATTTCAACACACATGCCCCTTCCTCCTGATCTTCTGAGACCCACTAGGCACAGAAAACATGGACCTTACTTCTGATCTAGGTCACTCATCAATGAGAGTCAGATGCATTCCTGAAAGATATAACAAAGGAGAAAATGCAATACATCCTAAAATAATATTTACCCTATACACAGTAGGGTACCAATAAGAACTTCCTGAAAATCTAGAATTAAAATTTTCTGCTTCCAGAAATGCTGAAAATAAAAACCCCAAAGCAAAGACCTTTATGTTAGATAACCTTTTCTTCTGTAGTGAAAATAATTTCTTGGCAGCACTCATAAACATTCCACAATTTCTCTCAGACAAAGGAGGTTTTACTGTGACTTAAGAAGCTCTGCAGCAAGGATATTTAAACAAACTGTACTTGAAAGCAGTTAAGAGAAGTCACCACTTAACCTACTCAGAAAAAAAAGAAAACAATTTGGGGGAAAGGAAAACATTTTCATCTTCTGAAAAGTAAAGTGATAAATTATTTCTAAATGATTAAAATGGCTACCTAAAGAAGTAACCTCTGATGCTAAAGCCGAAACTCCAATACTTTGGCCACCTCACGCGAAGAGTTGACTCACTGGAAAAGACTCTGATGCTGGGAAGGTTTGGGGGCGGGAGGAGACGGGGACGACAGAGAATGAGATGGCTGGATGGCATCACCGACTCTGTGGACATGAGTTTGAGTGAACTCCGGGAGTTGGTGATGGACAGGGAGGCCTGGCGTGCTGTGATTCATGGGGTCGCGGAGAGTCTGACACGACTGAGTGACTGAACTGAACTGAACTGAAAGAAGTAACCAAAGTGAGGTAAGTGAGTAACAGGAATCTAAAACATCAAAATCCCAATTCATGTGATTTAGAGATGCAAAGGGCTTCCCTGACAACTCAAAGATAGAGAATCTGGCTGTCAGTGCGGGAGACACAAGAGACGCAAGTTCGATTCCTGGGTCAGGAAGATCCCCTGGAGGAGCCCTTTGATCTCCTTTCCTTTGAGGAAATGGCAGCCCAGTCCAGGATTCTTGCCTGGAAAATCCCGTGGACAGAGGAGCCTGGCAGGCTACAGTCTATGGTGTTACAAAGGAGGCAGACACAACTTGGTGACTAACAGCAACAAACAGATGCGGAATCGAAATGTGATCATACATTGAAAAGGTGAAAACTATTCATACCCCCCCCCAAAGAACAAACCTAATGTCTGATTTATGATGATTCTTACGGAAAAATTATGAATAACCAACATGGAGGCAATTTTAAAGGAAAAAAAATGATCAAAATATGTCAAATGTCTTTTTCTAGTAAAACTTAACCAGCAGGTTACATGCTTTGATGGATAAACAGTCTCTTGGCTTACCCTCCAGCAGCTATAAAACTGAACAAAATATGTGAAAAAAAAAACAAAAACAAAACTGTGAAACAAGAAAAAAGAAAAACCTTTGTTCTCATTAGAGGACAGCACAGGACTGAGATACTGAAATGATCAAATTAATTTATAAATCATTTAATTGCTTGCTTCCTCAAAGAAAGATTAAGAAGCTCAGGACACTTAATAATGTAACATTAATAATGTCCAGTGTCTAAAAATATGCCAAGAAGCAGGCATATGTTACCCATAAGTGAGGAGAAATTTCAGTCAATAAAAATAGACCGAGAAATTACAGAAGAACTTTTAAAACAAAGCTATTATAAATATGCTCTGCATGCTCAGGGATTAAAGAAAGCATAAAATGATGAGAAAAACAAAAGCTATAAAAATAAAGTGGAAATTTTAGAGATGAAAAACACAATTTGAAATGACATTTTAACTGGATGAGTATAAAAGTGGATTAGACACTGCAGAGGAAAATTTCAGTGAATGTGAAGTCATAGCAACAAAAGCAATTAAAACAAAACCACAAGAAAAAGATAAAAAATTGAACAGAAACACAGTGACTGGTTGAACAAAATATATATATATGGTCAAAATGTTTCAAATTTAATGAGAACTATAAAGCTAGAGATCCCAAACACTCAAAACACTGGGTAAAGGAAAAACATGAAAGAAATCCAAATAAAATACATTATAATCATATCACTAGAAAGTAGTTATAAGGAGAAATAATTAAATAAGCTAGGACAAAAAGATACAATTCATACAGAGATAACAATGACCAATGAATTTTTTTCAGCAACTCTTCAAACTGCAATATAGTGAAACTGCATCTTTAAATGCACACCAATTGGAAAGGAAAATGTGAAGCAGTCAGTACAATCAGACAACATGATTAAGTATGAATAAAATTCTAAGGAAGCTCCAAAATATTATTAGAACTAATGAGTAAGTTTAGAAAGATAGCAAGATACGTGGTTCAGTTCAGTTCAGTCGCTCAGTCGTGTCCGACTCTCCGCGACCCCATGAATCACAGCACGCCAGGCCTCCCTGTCCATCACCAATTCCCGGAGTTCACTCAAACTCATGTCCACAGAGTCGGTGATGCCATCCAGCCATCTCATTCTCCGTCGTCCCTTTCTCCTCCCGCCCCCAACCTTTCCCAGCATCAGAGTCTTTTCCAGTGAGTCAACTCGTCGCATGAGGTGGCCAAAGTATTGCAGTTTCAGCTTTAGCATCAGATACGTGGTAAAAAGGTAAAAATCAGCTGTATTTCTGTTATTTTCAACAATTAGAAAATAAAATTTTCTAAATTCTATTTTTAAGAAAATAATTAAATACATTAAATGTAATAAAATAGGTGTAAGACCTGTAAATTGAAAACTACCTAGAATCAATAATAGAATTTAAGGATTTCTAAAAATATGGATCAAAAGCCTTATTTTTAAGATGGAAAATCTTTTCTAATTGATCTATAGATTCAATGTAATTCCAATGAAAATCCTATCAGACTTTTCAGAGAAATTGATAAACTGATTTTAAAATGTATATGGAAATTCAAAGAACAATTCTGAAAAAAAAAAAGCTACAGGAATACTACTACCAGTTTTTGAAACTTATTATGAGTGCACATTAATAAGACAATGTGATATTCATAGACACAGCAATGAAACAGACTAGAGAGTCCAGAAAAAGACACATTCTTGGAAGGTCAACTGATTTTATACAAATGAGACAAGATCGCAGAGTCAGACACAACTGAACAACAACATAAGAAAAAGTACCTTGAAACATATTATTTACCTAAAAAGGAAATCTAAATGTATAAAAACTTTTAGAAGAAAGCATAAGAGAAAATCTTCAAGGCAGGCAAAATTTCCAGAAAATAGGTCAACAGAAAGTACCATCAGAAAGTAAACAATGATAAATTGTAATAACTGTGATTTTAAAATTCTGTTGGAGAAGACTCTTGAGAGTCACTTGGTCTACAAGGAGATCCAACCAGTCCATCCTAAAGGAGATCAGTCCTGAGTGTTCATTGGAAGGACTGATGTTGAAGCTCAAACTCCAATACTTTGGCCATCTGATACGAAGAGCTGACTCATTGGAAAAGACCTTGATGCTGGGAAAGACTGGGGGCAGGAGGAGAAGGGGACAACAAAGGATGAGATGGTTGGATGGCATCACCGACTCAATGGACATGGATTTGGGTGAACTCCGGGAGTTGGTGATGGACAGGGAGGCCTGGCGTGCTGCGGTTCATGGGATTGCAAAGAGTCGGACACGACAGAACGACTAAACTGAACTTCCAAAGAAACAAAGAATCGCAAATGAAGCAACTGACAAAGGATTAACCTCCAAAATATAAAGCAGTTCATGCAGCTCAATATCAGAAAAACAAACAACCCAGTGAAAAAATGAGTGGAAGACCCAAACACATATTTTTTCCAAAGAAGACATACAGATGGTCAACAAACACATGAAAAAATGCTCAACATTGCTCATTATTAGAGAAATGCAAATCAAAACTACAGTGAGAGGTATCACTTCACACCAGTCAGATTGGCCATTGTCTAAAAGTCTATAAACAATAAATGCTAAAAAGTGTGTTGAGAGAACAAAACCCTCCAACAGTGCTGGTGGGAATGTAAACTGATACAACCACTAGGGAGAATGGTATGAAGGTTCCTTAAAAACTAAAAACACAGCTACCATGTGAGCCAGCAATCCTACTCCTGGGCATACATCCAGAGAAAAAACACAATTCAAAAAGACACACGTAACTCAGTGTTCACTGCAGCACTATTTACAATAGCTAGAATACAGAAGCAACCTAGATGTCCATCGACAGAAAAAAGCATAAAAAGTTGTGATACATATATACAACGGTATATTACTCAGTCATAAAAAGGAACAAATTTGAGTCAGTTGAACTGAGATAGACAAACCTAGAGCTTGTTGTACAGCATGAAGTCAGTCAGAAAGAGAAAAACAAATATTGTACCTTAAAGCATATACATGGAATCAATAAAGATGATACTGATGAACATATCTGCAGGGCAGGACTAGAGATGCAGACATAGAGAATGGACTTGTAGACACAGCGAGGGAAGGAGAGGGTGGGACAGATTGAGAGTAGCATTGAATATATACATTACCATGTGTGAAACAGCTAGCGGGAAGTTGCTACATAACACACAGAGCTCTACCTGGTGCTCTGTGATGACCTGGAGGGGTGGGGTGGAATGATGGGGAGGGAGGGAGGCTCTAGAGGGAGGGGATATATATGCTTATGCTGATTCACACTGTTGTATGGCATAAACCAACACAACATTTTACAGCAATTATCTCCCAATTAAAAACCAATAAAAATAAATTTTAAAAAATAATTTTAAAAAAAGTAAAAAAATATTTGTAACTCATATATATCTGATATGGAACTTCTATCCAGAATACATAAATAACTTGTAAAATTCAGGAAGAAATTAAGGCATAAATTAAATACAGGCAAAAGGTTTGAATAGAAACTTCACAAATGATATACAAATGACAAAAAGCTATATAAATAGATGCAATCATCATTGTTCATAGGGAAATGTCAATTAAAAACAACAGTAAGACTAAAATTCAGAAGATTTATAACAGCAAATGTTGATGAGGATGTGGAGCAACTACAACTTTCATAAATTGCTTGCAGGATTGTAAAATGATACAGATTCTTTAGAAAACAGTTTTGCAATGTTTTAAAAAGTAAAGCATTCACTTACATTCCAATCCACCAATAGCATTCTTAAATATCTCAAAAGAGCAATGGAAACATACAGCTACACAAAGACATTGCACACAGATTCAGTTGAGTTTGTGACAAAACCTAGACATAATATTTACAAGTGTCTATGAACTTGTGAATGGTGAATGGATTTACAAAGTGTGGAAAATCCATACAAACACAGGACCCTGTGAGGGTGCCAGTGGCAGCCTCTGGGCCTGTCCATGCTATTCTAAGAGCTCTGTACACACTTGAACTGTTCTGTTTCATTCAAAAATCCTTTCAAATTCTTTTAGTTTTACCTACAAAAAAGAAAAAGACAAGATGCCATATTCTTGTTGTATCAATATCTTGGTCTTGTCAGATCACCCATATAAAAGACTAGTACTCAGCAGTGAGAAGGAACAATCTACTGATACGCACAACACTGCAGACAGTGACAACAGTCACGAAATTAAAAGATGTTGCTCCTTAGAAGGAAAGCTATGACAAACTTAGTGCATTAAAAAACAGAGTCACCACTCTGCTGACAAAGGTCCATACAGACAAAGCTATTGTTTTTCCAGCATTCATGTATAGATGTGAGAGTTGGACCATAAAAGAAGGCTGAGCGCCAAAAAACTGATGCTTTCAGATTGTGGTACTGGAGAAGACTCTTGAGAGTCCCTTGGACAGCAAGGAGATCAAGTCAGTCAATCCTAAAGGAAATCAACCCTGAATATTCACTGGAAGGACTGATGCTATGAAGTGATAGTGAATGACAGAGAAGCCTGGTGTGCTATAGTCCATGCAGTCACAAAGAGTCGGACATGACTTAGTGACTGAACAACAGCATGCACAATACAAATGACACTCAAAATCATTATACTAAGTGAAAGTAGCTAAAACCCAAAAGAATGCATACTTAATCATTCCATTTGTATAAAAGTCTAGAAAAGGCAATAGGGAGTTCATGATCTGAGTCACAGTCGGCTCCCAGTCTTGTTTTTGCTGACTGTATAGAGCTTCTCCGCCTTTGGCTACAAAGAATATAATCAATTTGATTTCAGTGTTGACCATCTGGTGATGTCCACGTGTAGAGTCTTCTCTTGTGTTGTTGGAAAAGGGTGTTTGCTATGACCAGTGCATTCTCTTGGCAAAACTCTATTAGGCTTTGCCCTGCTTCATTCTGTACACCAAAGGCAAATTTCCCTGTTGCTCCAGGTGTTTCTTGGCTTCCTACTTTTGCATTCCAGTTCCCTATAATGAAAAGGACATCTTTTTGGGTGTTGGTTCTACAAGGTCTTGTAGGTCTTCATAGAACCATTCAACTTTAGCTTCTTTAGCATTTCTGCTCAGGGTATAGACTTGGATTACCGTGATACTGAATGGTTTGCCTTGGAAACGAACAGAGACCATTCTGTCGTTTTTGAGATTGCATCTAAATACTGCATATTGAACTCTTTTGTTGACTATGACACAGCTATTCCATTTCTTCTAAGGGATTCCTGCCCACAGTAGTAGATATAATGGTCATTTGAGTTAAATTCACCCATTCCAGTCCATTTTAGTTCACTGATTCCTAGAATGTTGACGTTCAGTCTTGCCATCTCCTGTTTGACCACTTCCAATTTGCCTTGATTCATGGACCTAAAATTCCAGGTTCCTATGCAATATTGCTCTTTGCAGCATCGGACCGTGCTTCCATCACCAGTCACATCCACAACTGGGTGTTGTTTTTGCTTTGGCTGTCGCTTCATTCTTTCTGGAGCTATTTCTCCACTGATCTCCAGTAGCATATTGGGCACCTACCGACCTGGGGAGTTCATCTTTCAGTGTCCTATCTTTTTTCCTTTTCATACTGTTCATAAGGTTCTCAAGGCAAGAAAACTGAAGTGGTTTGCCATTCCTTTCTCCAGTGGAACACATTTTGTCAGACCACTTCACCATGACCCGTCCATCTTGGGTGGCCCTACATGGCATGGCTCATACATTCATCAAATTAGACAAAGCTGTGGGCCATGTGATTAGATTGGTTAGTTTTCTGTGATTGTGGTTTTCAGTCTGTTTGCCCTCTGATGGTGAAAAATTAGACGCTTATGGAAGCTTCCTGATGGGAGAGATTGACTGAGGGGGAAACTAGGTCTTGTTTAGACAATGCTCAGTAAATCTTTAATCCAATTTTCTGTTGATGGGTGGAGCTGTGTTTCCTCCATGCTATTTCAGTTCAGTTCAGTCGCTCAGTCATGTCCGACTCTCTGCGACCCCATGAATCACAGCACGCCACGGCTCCCTGTCCATCACCAATTCCCAGAGTTCACTCAAACTCATGTCCATCGAATCAGTGATGCCATCCAGCCATCTCATTCTCTGTCGTCCCCTTCTCCTCCTGCCCCCAATCCCTCCCAGCATCAGAGTCTTTTCCAGTGAGTCAGCTCTTCGCATGAGGTGGCCAAAGTATTGGAGTTTCAGCTTAGCATCAGTCCTTTCAATGAACACCCAGGATTGATCTCCTTTAGAATGGACTAGTTGGATCTCCTTGCAGTCCAAGGGACTCTCAAGAGTCTTCTCCACCATCACAGTTCAAAAGCATCAATTCTTCAGCGATCAGCTTTCTTCACAGACCAACTCTCACATCCATACATGACCACGGGAAAAACCATAGCCTTGACTAGACAGACCTTTGTTGGCAAAGTAATGTCTCTGCTTTTGAATATGCTATCTAGGTTGGTCATAACTGTCCTTCCAAGGAGTAAACATCTTTTAATTTCATGGCTGCAATCAGCATCTGCAGTGATTTTGGAGCCCAGAAAAATAAAGTCTGACACTGTTTCCCCTGTTTTTCCATCTATTTTCCATGAAGTGATAGGACCAGATGCCATGGTCTTTGTTTTCTGAATGTTGAGCTTCAAGCCAACTTTTTCACTCTCCTCTTTCACTTTCATCAAGAGGCTTTTGAGTTCCTCTTCACTTTCTGCCATAAGGGTGGTGTCATCTGCATATCTGAGGTTATTGATATTTCTCCTGGCAATCTTGATTCCAGCTTGTGCTTCTTCCAGCCCAGCGTTCCTCATGATGTACTCTGCATATAAATTAACTAAACATGGTGACAATATACAACCTTGACGTACTCCTTTTCCTATATGGAACCAGTCTGTTGTTCCATGTCCAGTTCTAACTGTTGATGTCCAGTTCTAACTGTTGCTTCCTGACCTGCATACAGGTTTCTCAAGAGGCAGGTCAGGTGGTCTGGGATTCCCATCTCTTTCAGAATTTTCCGCAGTTTATTGTGATCCACACAGTCAAAGGCTTTGGCATAGTCAATGAAGCAGATGTTTTTCTGGAACTCTCTTGTTGTCTCCATGATCCAGCGGATGTTGGCAATTTGATCTCTGGTGCCTCTGCCTTTTCTAAAACCTGCTTGAACATCTGAAAGTTCAAGGTTCACGTATTGCTGAAGCCCGGCTTGGAGAATTTTGAGCATGACTTTACTAGCGTGTGAGATGAGTGCAATTGTGCAGTAGTTCAGTTCAGTTCAGTTCAGTCACTCAGTCATGTCTGACTCTCTGTGACCCCATGAATCATAGCACGCCAGGCCTCCCTGTCCATCACCAACTCCCAGAGTTCACTCAAACTCATGTCTACAGAGTCGGTGATGCCATCCAGCCATCTCATTCTCGGTCATCCCCTTTTCCTCCCGCCCCAACCTTTCCCAGCATCAGAGTCTTTTCCAGTGAGTCAACTCGTCGCATGAGGTGGCCAAAGTATTGCAGTTTCAGTTTTAGCATCAGTAGTTACCTGGGGCCAAACTATGGTGGCTTCCTTGGTGACTCAGAGGATAAAGCGCCTGACTGCAATGCAGGAGACCCAGGTTTGATCCCTGGGTTGGGAAGACCCCCTGAAGAAGGAAATGGCAACCCACTCCAGTATTCTTGCCTGGAGAAACCCATGGACAGAGGAGCCTGGCGGGCTACAGTCCATGGGGTCACAAAGAGTGGGACACAACTAAGCGGCTTCACTCTCACTTTCAACCTATGGTATAGGTAATAAAGATAATGGTGACCTCCTTCAAAAGGTCCCATGCATGTACGGCTGCACTCTGTGCCCCCACCCTGCAGCAGGCCACCACCAACCCATGTCTCGGCTGAAGACTCCTGGACACTCACGGGCAAGTCTGTGTCAGTCTCTTGTGAGGTCACTGCTCCTTTCTCCTGAGTCCTGGCGCACACAAGGTTTTGTTTGTGCTCTCCAAGAGTCTCTTTCCCCAGTCCTGTGTAAGTTCTGGCAGCTCTACGGTAGGGTTAATGGCAACCTCCTCGAAGAGGGCTTATTCCATAGCCAAGTCTGCTGCACCCAGAATCCCTGCCCCTGCAGCAGGCCACTGCTGACCCATACCTCCTCAGGAGATGCTCAAACACAGTTTTCTCTCAGTCTCTGTGGGGTCCTGGGTCCTGGTACGCACAAGGTTTGTTTGAGCCCTCTGAGCGTCTGTGGCAGTGATGGGGTTGGATTCTAAATGCCAATTTGGCCCTCCTACCATCTTGCTGGGGCTTCTCCTTTGCCCTTGGGCATGGGCTATTTCCTCATAGCCGCTTCATGCCTACTGTCTACTGAGGTTTCTCTGAACTTGGACGTGCGGTATCTCCTCACTGCCGCTCCAGCGAAGTGCAGCCACGGATCCTGAACTTGGACATAGGGTATCTCATGGCCGCTGGCTCCAGCACCACACAGCTGCTGCTTGCTCCAGCAACCTAAATCAAATCCCTTACGATTATACAGTGGAAGTTAGAAAAAGATTTAAGGGACTAGATCTGATAGTAAGAGTGCCAGAAGAACTATGGACGGAACTTCATGACATTGTAGAGGAGACAGGGATCAAGATCATCCCCAAGGAAAAAAAAATGCAAAAAATAAAAATGGCTGTCTGAGGAGGCCTTACAAATAGCTGTGAAAAGAAGAGAAGCAAAAAGCAAAGGAGAAAAGGAAAGATATACCCATTTGAATGCAGAGTTCCAAAGAATAGCAAGGAGAGATAAGAAAGCCTTCCTCAGTGATGAATGCAAAGAAATAGAGGAAAACAACAGAATGGGAAAGACTATGCAGCAGTGGCCATAGGACTGGAAAAGGTCAGTTTTCATCCCAATTCCAAAGAAAGGCAATGCCAAAGAATGTTCAAGCTCCCACACAATTTCTCTTCAAGAAAATTAGAGATACCAAGTCTTCATGCAAAGACTGGCTCAATAAAGGACAGAAATGTTATGGACCTAAAAGAAGCAAAAGATATAAAGAGGTGGCAAGAATACAAAAAAATGTTCATGACCCAGGTAATCACAATGGTGTGATCAGTCACCTAGAACCAGACATCCTGGAATGTGAAGTCAAGTGGGCCTTAGGAAGCATCACTATGAACAAAGCTAGTGGAGGTGATGGAATTCCAGTTGAGCTATTTCAAATCTTGAAAGATGACGCTGTGAAAGTGGTGCACTCAATATGCCAGCAGATTCGGAAAATGCATCAGTGGCCATAGGACTGGAAAAGGTCGGTTTTCATTCAAATCCCAAAGAAAAGCAATGCCAAAGAATGCTCAAACAACTGCACAATTGCACTCATCTCACACGCTAGTAAAGTCATGCTCAAAATTCTCCAAGCCAGGCTTCAATAATACATGAACCGTGAACTTCCAGATGTTCAAGCTGGTTTTTTAAAAGGCAGAGGAACCAGAGATCAAATTGTCAACATCCTCTGGATCATTGAAAAAGCAAGAGAGTTCCAGAAAAACATCTACTTCTGCTTTATTGACTATGCCAAAGCCTTTGACTGTGTGGATCACAATAAACTGTGGAAAATTCTGAAAAAGATGGGAATACCAGACCACTTGATCTGCCTCTTGAGAAATTTGTATGCAGGTCAGGAAGCAACAGTCAGAACTGGACATGGAACAACAGACTGGTTCCAAATAGGAAAAGGAGTACATCAAGGCTGTATATTGTCACCCTGTTTATTTAACTTATATGTAGAGTACATCATGAGGAACGCTGGGCTGGATGAATCACAAGCTGGAATCAAGATTGCCGAGAGGAATATCAATAACCTCAGTATGCAGATGACACCACCTTTATGGCAGAAAGTGAAGAGGAACTAAAAAGTCTCTTGATGAAAGTGAAAGAGGAGAGTGAAAAAGTTGGCTCAACATTCAGAAAACTAAGATCATGGCATCTGGTCCCATCACTTCATGGCAAATAGATGGGGAAACAATGGAAAGAGTGGCAGACTTTTATTTCTTTGGGCTCCAAAATCACTGCAGATGGTAAATGCAGCCATGAAATTAAAAGACACTTACTCCTTGGAATGAAAGTTATGACAAACCCAGACAGCATATTATAAAGTAGGGACACTACATTGCCAACAAAGTTCATCTAGGCAAGGCTATGGTTTTTCCAGTAGTCATGTATGGATGTGAGAGTTGGACTATAAAGAAAGATGAGCACCGAATTATTGATGCTTTTGAACTGTGGTGTTGGAGAAGACTCTTGAGAGTCCCTTGGACTACAAGGGAGATCCAACCAGTCCATCCTAAAGCAAATCAGACCTGAATATTCATTGGAAGGCCTGATGTTGAAGCTGAAACTCTAATACTTTGGCCACCTGATCCAAAGAACTGACTCATTTGAAAAGACCCTGATGCTGGGAAAGATTGAAGGCAGGAGAAGAAGGGGACTACAGAAGATGAGATGGTTGGATGGCATCACCTCTCAATGGACATAAGTTTGGATAAACTCCAGGAGTTGTGATGGACAGGGAAACCTGGCATGCTGCAGTCCATGGGGTCGCAAAGAGTCAGACTCGACTGTGCGACTGAACTGAATTAGAAAAGGCAAATCTAATCTATAGCTATGTGAAGAGAGCACATCAGTGGTTATCTAGGTCAGGAAGAAACTGGAGCATTACCAATGTAGAAGCTCCAAGAAACTTCTGAAAATGATGGAAATTTTCTGTATCTTGATTACTGTACACAGGATAATTTCAAATTGTAGTGCTGGAGAAGACTCTTGGGAATCCCTTGGACTGCAAGGAGATCAAACTAGTCAATCCTAAAGGAAATCAACCCTGAATATTCACTGATGTTGAAGTTCTAATACTTTTACCATCTGATACAAAGTGCCAACTCATTCGAAAAGACTGTGATTCTGTGAAATACTGAAGACAAAAGAAGGGAGCAGTAGAGGATGAGATGGTTAGAAAGCATAACTGACTCAATGAAGATAAGTGAATATCACTCAGTTGTGTCCAACTCTTTCTGACTCCATGGACAATAGAGTCCAAGGAATTCTCCAGGCCAAAATACTGAAGTGGGTAGCTGTTCCCTTCTCCAGGGGATCTTCCCAACCCAGGGATAGTACCCAGATCTCCCGCATTGCAGGCAGATTCTTTACAACTGAGCCACAGGGGAAGGCCCCAATGAAGATACCTTGAGCAAAATTTGGGAGATAGTGAAGGACAGGGAATTGGGCGTGCTGCAGTCCATACAGTTGCAAAGAGTTGGACATGACTTAGCAACTGAACAACAACAATATGAAAAGCGTGAAAGTGTTAGTCGTTCAGTTGTGTCTAATTCTTTGTGACCCCATGGATGGTA
Organism: Moschus berezovskii; assembly: GCF_049115385.1. Lineage (NCBI taxonomy): Eukaryota > Metazoa > Chordata > Mammalia > Artiodactyla > Moschidae > Moschus > Moschus berezovskii. The sequence goes on from NC_142464.1 coordinate 25,412,033, forward strand.
GCCCACTAGGCTCCTCTGTCCATGGAATTCTCAAGCCAAGAATACACGAGAGGGTAACAATAATATATGTATCAAATTTGTCTACTGTACACTTAAACAAATATATTTTATTGAATATAAACCATACCTCAATAAAACTGATTTGAAATATGTATTAAGAGACAAGTTCTGTATACTGAATGAATGCTTATTTAAAACATCTGGAGAACAGGAAACAGTTAAACAAAATATTCAATGAGGCGCTGTCATATGTATCCTCCCTATTTCTTTATATCCAATGAATTAGAAGGCTATATATGAAAAATTTTACACTGTAGCTGTGTTAACTCAAAGTGTTTCTATAATCCAAAAACTGTTTTTCAATATTGTTGTACCCTGGGATCATTTTATGAAAAAGCATTATTAATACTGTATTATAGAAAATTAAAGCATAGAAAACCACTAGACCATTCAGATATGACCTAAATCAAATCCCTTATGATTATACAGTGGAAGTGAGAAATAGATATAAGGGACTAGATCTGATAGAGTGCCTGATGAACTATGGACAGAGGTTCGTGATATTGTACAGGAGACAGGGATCAAGACCATCCCCATGCAAAAGAAAGGCAAAAAAGCAAAATGGCTTTCTGGGGAGACCTTACAAATAGCTGTGAAAAGAAGAGAAGCGAAAAGCAAAGGAGAAAAGGAAAGATATAAGCATCTGAATGCAGAGTTCCAAAGACTAGCAAAGAGAGGTAAAAAAGCCTTCCTCAGCAATCAATGCAAAGAAATAGAGGAAAACAACAGAATAGGAAGATCTTGAGACCTTGAGATCTCTTCAAGAAAATTAGAAACAGCAAGGGAACATTTCATGCAAAGATGGGCTCAATAAAGGACAGAAATGGTAGGGACCTAACAGAAGCAGAAGATATTAAGAAGAGGTGGCAAGAATACACAGAAGAACTGTACAAAAAAAGATCTTCAGGACCAAGATAATCACGATGGTATGATCACTCACCTACAGCCAAACATCCTGGAATGTGAAGTCAACTGGGCCTTAGAAAACATCACTCCAAACAAAGCTACTGGAAGTGATAGAATTCCAGTTGAGCTATTTCAAATCCTGAAAGATGATGCTGTGAAAGTAATGCACTCAATATGCCAGCAAATTTGGAAAACTCAGCAGTGGCCACAGGACTGGAAAAGGTCAGTCTTCATTCCAATCCCAAAGAATGCTCAAACTACCGCACAATTGTACTCATCTCACACGCTAGAAAAGTCATGCTCAAAATTCTCCAAGCCAGGCTTCAGCAATATGTGACCACGAACTTCCAGATGTTCAAGCAGGTTTTAGAAAAGGCAGAGGAACCAGAGATCAATTGCCAACATCTGCTGGACCATCGAAAAAGCAAGAGAGTTCCAGAAAAACATCTATTTCTGCTTCATTGACTAAGCCAACGCCTTAGACTGTGTGGATCACAACAAACTGGAAAATTCTGAAAGAGATGGGAATACCAGACCACCTGACCTGCCTCTTGAGAAACGTGTATGCAGGTCAGGAAGCAACAGTTAGAATTGGACATGGAACAACAGACTGGTTCCAAATAGGAAAAGGAGTACATCAAGGCTGTATATCCTTACCCTGCTTATTTAACTTCTATGCAGAGTACATCATGAGGAACACCGGGCTGGAACAAGCACAAGCTGGAATCAAGACTGCCGGAAGAAATATCAAAAACTTCAGATATGCAGATGACATCACCCTTATGGCAGAAAGTGAAGAGGAACTAAAAAGCCTCTTGATGAAAGTGAAAGAAGAGAGTGAAAAAGTTGGCTTAAAGCTCAACATTCAGAAAACTAAGATCAGGGCATCTGGCCCCATCACTTCATGGCAAATAGATGGGGAAACAGTGGAAACAGTGTCAGACTTTATTTTTCTGGGCTCCAAAATCACTGTGGATGGTGATTGCAGCCACAAAATTAAAAGATGCTTACTCCTTGGAAGGAAAGTTATGATCAACCTACATAGTATATTCAAAAGAAGAGACATTACTTTGCCAACAAAGGTCCGTCTAGTCAAGGCTATGGTTTTTCCAGTGATGAAGTATGGATGTGAGAGTTGGACTGTGAAGAAAGCTGATCGCTGAAGAATTGATGCTTTTGAACTAAGGTGTTGGAGAAGACTCGAGAGTCCCTTGGACTGCGAGGAGATCCAACTGGTCCATTCTAAAGGAGATCAATCCTGAGTGTTCATTGGAAGGACTGATGCTGAAACTGAAACTCCAGTACTTTGGCCACCTCATGGGAAGAGTTGACTCACTGGAAAAGACTCTGATGCTGGGAGGGATTGGGGGCAGGAGGAGAAGGGGACGACAGAGAATGAGATGGCTGGATGGCATCACCGACTGATGGACATGAGTTTGAGTGAACTCCAGGAGTTGGTGATGGACAGGGAGCCCTGGCGTGCTGTGATTCATGGGGTCGCGGAGAGTCGGACACGACTGAGCGACTGAACTGAACTGATCTCTGTCGCCGTGCAGTGCTCAGTTGCTTCAGTAGTGTCTGATTCTTTTTGACTTATGGACTGCATCTGCCAGGCTCCTCTGTCCCTGGGATTCTCTAGGCAAGAATATGGAAGTGGGTTGCCATGCCCTCCTCCAGGGGATCTTCCTTGGCCCATGAATTGAACCAGTATCTCTGGCATCTCCTGCATTGAAGTCAGGTTCTCTACCCACTGAGCCACCTGGAAAGCCCATCTCTTATCTCTGTCTGTCTGTCTACCTATCTATCTGTATCCTGTTGGTTGTATTTCTCTGGAGAATCCTGAATGACACAAATATTATGCATATGAGATGGTCCATTTTATAATACCTCATACTTTCTGGTTTCATATTGTTAAAAGCATGTTGATCAAGTACACTGACTCTGGAGGGTACTTTGTCATGCTTTGTTGCTCAGTCATGTCCATCTCTTTGTGACCCTGTGGACTGTAGCCCTCCAGGCTCTTCTGTTCATGGGATTCGCCAGGCAAGAATACTGGAGTGTTCCTGAAGGGTATGTTGAAGTATTCTAGAAGGGTATCCATTCCCTTCTCCAGGGGATCCTCTGGACCCAAGGATTGAGCCTAGGTCTCAACTGCAGGCAGATTCTTTACCATCTGAGCCACCGGGGAAGCTCATCTGATCTACTGAAAAACATCATTCTGTGAGAATTCTAAGGTTGGCTCTGTGATATGTGACATTTGGAAAAAGAGGGAAGAACCCTCAAGATTAATCAGCTGACCTTCCAAAAGTACCTCCTGACTGCTTTGCATTTTAAAACTGTTTGAAGTTTTCTTTCTGGCATAATTCCATCAAAAAAGTATGAACATCTTCCATTGTCAATGATTCCGTCTCATTCCAAATTAAAAAAAAAAAAAAGGAGCAATTGGTTTAACTGTCTTGAAAATAAAATTGGCATGTTTTGACTTAGTTTTTATTTGGATTCTTGAGTTCTAGTCTTTCAGTCCTTTGATATATTTGTCAGATTACCTTGGATATTCATCCCTACCCCTACCACATTAATACAACCTAAATTTCTGTTATTCTTTTATTGTATCAGTGATTTTGGACAGCCATGGGTCATCAAGTTCTGAGACATATTGGATCAGTTACTGATGTTTGAATTTTATTTTAGCAATCCTTGCATGTGTATGGAGACTAATTCTTCTATTTTAGAAACTTTTCTTGACTGCTAAAATGGACTGTTGTTTTCCTTTTGCTTTATTACTATTATTTTGCTGTTTTTATTGTTGTTAATAGGTTAATCAAGGTAGTTAATACAGAACTAAGAGACAATGTGCAACAAAGGAAGCAAAGATCTAATTCATCGAATATATTCCTGCTCATGGCAGGTAGAAAAGAATTATGGAGTGGTCATATAAACTAAACGTTTAACAAAATCCATAAAACAAGATACCTATACTCATGGATGAGTTTCTCCAGAAGGTGATTTAAAACAAAATCTTGTTTTTTATTTACTATGAAGTAATTTGTACCATTTCCATTGATAACTTTAGTTCTTTCTGTTGGATTTCATTGACATCTCAGAAGAAAGGAAATACCCTTGAGTTACTGTAAATTTTTAAGTAGTTTATTGTCAATAGTAAAATATTTGCAGGTAGGATTCCAAAGAATAGAGGCAAAATGCTTTCCCCTTAAATGTGTGTCTTCTGTACACTCTGGTATTGTGAATCTTGCCTTATCTTTATATCCCTATTAGTGTTTGCCACACTGTATATACTTCAGTTCAGATCAGTACAGTTCATTTCAGTTGCTCAGTCATGTCCAACTCTTTGCGACCCCATGAATCACAGCACGCCAGGCCTCCCTGTCCATCACCAACTCCCGGAGATCACACAAACTCATGTCCATCGAGTCAGTGATGCCATCCAGCCACCTCATCCTCTGTCATCCCCTTCTCCTCCTGCCCCCAATCCCTCCCAGCATCAGAGATTTTTCCAGTGAGGCAACTCATCGCATGAGGTGGCCAAAGTATTGCAGTTTCAGCTTTAGCATCAGTCCTTCCAATGAACACCCAGGACTGATCTCCTTTAGAATGGACTGGTTGGATCTCCTCGCAGTTCAAGGGACTCTCAAGCGTCTTCTTCAACACCACAGTTCAAAAGCATCAATTCTTTGGTGATCAGCTTTCTTCACAGTCCAACTCTCACATCCATATATGATCACTGGAAAAACAATAGCCTTGACTAGATAGACCTTTGTTGGCAAAGTAATGTCTCTGCTTTTTAACATGCTATCTAGGTTGGTCATAACTTTTCTTCCAAGGAGTAAGCATCTTTTAATTTCATGGCTGCAATCAGCATCCGCAGTGATCTTGGAGCCCCCAAAAATAAAGTCTGACACTGTTTCCACTGTTTCCCCATCTATTTCCCATGAAGTGATGGGACCAGATGCCATGGTCTTTGTTTTCTGAATGTTGAGCTTCAAGCCAACCTTTTCACTCTCCTCTTTCACTTTCAACAAGAGGCTTTTGAGTTCCTCTTCACTTTCTGCCATAGGGTGGTGTCATCTGCATATCTGAGGTTATTGATATTTCTCCTGGCAATCTTGATTCCAGCTTGTGCTTCTTCCAGCCCAGCGTTTCTCATGATGTACTCTGCATAGAAGTTAAATAAGCAGGGTGACAATATACAGCCTTGACGCACTCCTTTTCCTATTTGGAACCAGTCGGTTGTTCCATGTACAGTTCTAACTGTTGCTTTCTGACATGCATACAGGTTTCTCAAGAGGCAGGTCAGGTGGTCTTGTATTCCCATCTCTTTCAGAATTTTCCACAGTTTATTGTGATCCACACAAAAGCTTTGGCATAGTCAATGAAGCAGAAATAGATGGTTTTCTGGAACTCTCTTGCTTTCTCCATGATCCAACGGATGTTGGCAATTTGATCTCTGGTGTCTCTGCATTTTCTAAAACCTGCTTGAACATCTGGAAGTTTGTGGTCACATATTGCTGAAGCCTGGTTTGGAGAATTTTGAGCATGACTTTACTAGCGTGTGATATGAGTGCAATTGTGCAGTAGTTTGAGCATTCTTTGGCATTGCCTTTCTTTGGGATTGGAATGAAGACTGGCCTTTTCCAGTCCTGTGGCCACTGCTGAGTCTTCCAAATTTGCTGGCATATTGAGTGCAGTACTTTCACTGCATCATCTTTCAGGATTTGAAATAGCTCAATTGGAATTCCATCACTTCCACTAGCTTTGTTCATAGTGATGCTCTCTAAGGCCCACTTGACTTCACATTTCAAGATGTCTGGCTCCAGGTGAGTGATCAATTGATTATCTTGGTCATGAAGATCTTTTTTGTACAGTTCTCCTGTGTATTCTTGCCAAATATAACTTCAGAGTTTAGTTCAGTTGCTCAGTCGTGTACGATTCTTTGTGACCCCATGAACTGTAGCACGCCAGCTCCATCACCAACTCCCGGAGGTTACTCAAACTCATGTCCATCACGTCGGTGATGCCATCCAACCATCTCACCCTCTGCCATCCCCTTATCTTCCTGTCTTCAATCTTTCCCAGTATCAGGGTCTTTTCCAATGAGTTAGTTCTTTGACCAGAGTATTGGAGCATCAGCTTCAGCATCAGTCCTTCCAATGAATATTCAGGGATGATTTCTTTAGGATGGACTGGTTGGATCGCCTTGCAGTCCAAGGGACTCTCAAGAGCCTTTCCAACACCACAGTTCAAAAGCATCAGTTCTTTGGAGCTCAGCTTTCTTTATAGTCTAACTCTCACATCCATACATGACTACTGGAAAAACCATAGCTTTGACTGGACGGAACTTTGTTAGCAAAGTAATGTCTCTGCTTTTTAATATGATGTCCAGGTTGGTCATAGCTTTTCTTTCAAGGAGCAAGCGTCTTTTAATTTCATACTGCAGTCATCATCTGCAGTGATTTTGGAGCCCCCCAAAATAAAGTCTCTCACTGTTTCCATTGTTCCCCCGTCTATTTGCCATGAAGTGATGGGACTGGATGCCATGAACTTAGTTTTATGAATACTGAGTTTTAAGTCAGTTTTTTCATTCTCTTCTTTCTCTTTCTCAAGAGGCTCTTTATTTCTTCTTCACTTTCTGCCATAAAGGTGGTGTCATCTGCATATCTGAGGTTATTGATATTTCTCCTGGCGGTATTGCTTCCAGCTTGTGCTTCATCCAGTCCAGCATTTCGCATGATGTACTCTGCATACAAGTCAAATAAGCAGGGTGACAATATACAGTGATGACATACTCCTTTCCCAATTTGGAACCAGTCTGTTTTTCCATGTCCAGTTCTAACTATTGCTTCTTGACATACAGATTTCTCTGGAAGCAGGTAAGGTGGTCTGGTATTCTCATCTTCTTTAAAATCAAAGGTAGTCTAGTATTCCCATCTCTTTTAAAGGCAAAGGAGAAAAGGAAAGATATACCCATTTGAATGCAGAGTTCCAAAGCATAGCAAGGAGAGGTAAGAAAGCCTTCCTCAGTGATCAATGCAAATAAATAGAGGAAAACAACAGAATGGGAAAAACTAGAGATCTCTTCAAGAAAAATTAGATACCAAGGGAACATTTCATGCAAAGAGGGGCACAATAAAGGACAGAAATGGTATGGAACTAATAGTGGCAGAAGATAAGAAGAGGTGGCAAGAATACACAGAAACTATACAAAAAAGATCTTCACAACCCAGAAAACCACCTAGAGCCAGACATCCTGGAATGCAAAGTCAAGTGGGCCTTAGGAGAATCACTACAAACAAAGCTAGTGGAAGTGACCGAATTCCAGTTGAGCTATTTCAAATCCTAAAAGATGATGTTGTAAAAGTGCTGCAATCAATATGTCAGCAAATTTGGAAAACTCAGCAGTAGCCATAGGACTGGAAAAGGTCAGTTTTCATTCCAAAGTCAAAGAATGTTCAAACTGCCACACATTTGCACTCATCTCACACTCTAGCAAAGTAATGCTCAGATTCTCCAAGCCAGGCTTCGACAGTCTGTGAACTGTGAACTTCCAGATGTACAAGCTGCATTTAGAAAAGGCAAAAGAACTAGAGATCAAATTGCCAACAATCATTGGATCATTGAAAAAGCAAGAGAGTGCCAGACAAACATCTATTTCTGCTTAATTGACTATGTCAAAGCCTTTGACTGTGTGGATCCCAACAGACTGTGGAAAATTCTTAAAGAGGTGGGAATATCAAACTTCAGAGTAGGTAATAAAAAGAAAAACTTCTTTTAACCTTCATGTTATGCTAGTTCTGCTTTAAAGTGTAGATCTGGTTTAAAGGTAAGAAATTAAGTCAGCAATTTGAAAGATTCCTCTCTATGATATCTTTTTGTCATTTATCTGCTACAGTGACTACAAGAGATAATTATTAAACAAAAATTACAAGATAGAAAATAAAGCCAAAGATGTGCTCTACGTGAGAAAGTGCTGTTTTGTTTCTTTTATTTTCTTTAGCATATTAAGATGTAAAATTTCATAATTTGTTTTCTTTGAGAAGTAATGTGTCAATCAGGAATTCTCACAAAAAGCATATTGTCTGATCTGAGAACTGGGTGACTAAAAAAAATAATATCAACTCATAATTCATCTTTTAAAAATATTTTAATATATATTATTTGCAGGGTCAATAAATTCCAAATTTGTAATTTATTTGTAGTGCTATTCATAAATAGCATATTTATACATATAGACAAATGTAATAGTTGATTACATAACTACTTTATACAACACATTGAATTTGAGCTGCCCATGAGACCTCAAAGTTGCGATGTCAGACGTGAGAGACACCAGCTCGAGCCGCGCAGATGCGAGAGACACTAGCTCCGGCCACACAGAGGCGAGAGACGCTGGCTCCAGCGCAACGAACCACGCAAAGAAGCGTGGCGGAGAGGAGTTACCCCACGCCTGAGGCCAGGGCCGGTGGCCAAGAGGAGATACCACACATCCAATAGCCGGTGGCTGCGCGGGCACAAGAGGGCCAAGAGGAGCTACTCCACGTTGAAGGTCAGGAGGGGCGGCCTTGAGGAGATACCCCTCATCCAAGGTAAGGTACAGCTGCTGGAGCAGCTGTGAAGAGATATCCCATGACCAAGGTAAGAGAAACCCAAATAAAACAGAATCAAGATTGCTGGGAGAAATATCAATAACCTCAGAAATGCAGATAACACCACCTTATGGCAGAAAGTGAAGAGGAACTCAAAAGTCTCTTGAGGAAAGTGAAAGAGGAGAGGGAAAAGGTTAGCTTGAAGCTCAACATTCAGAAAACAAAGATCATGGCATCTGGTCCCATCACTTCATGGAAAATAGATGGGAAAACAGTGGAAACAGTGTCAGACTTTATTTTTTGGGGCTCCAAAATCACTGCGGATGATGATTACAGACATGAAATTAAAAGACGCTTGCTCCTTGGAAGGAAAGTTATGACCAACCTAGATAGTATATTAAAAAGCAGAGACATTACTTTGCCAACAAAGGTCTGTCTAGTCAAGGCTATGGTTTTTCCCGTGGTCATGTATGGATGTGAGAGTTGGACTGTGAAGAACGCTGATCGCCGAAGAATTGATGCTTTTGAACTGTGGTGATGGAGAAGACTCTTGAGAGTCCCTTGGACTGCAAGGAGATCCAACCAGTCCATTCTAAAGGAGATCAATCCTGGGTGTTCATTGGAAAGACTGATGCTAAAGCTGAAACTCCAATACTTTGGCCACCTCGTGCAAAGAGTTGACTCACTGGAAAAGACTCTGATGCTGGGAGGGATTGGGGGCAGGAGGAGAAGGGGACAACAGAGAATGAGATGGCTGGATGGCATCACCGACTCGATGGACATGAGTTTGAGTGAATTCCGGGAGTTGGTGATGTACAGGGAGGCCTGGCATGCTGCGATTCATGGGGTCGCAAAGAGTTGGACACAACTGAGTGACTGAACTGAACTGAACTTTATAGCTTTATTTGAGCTTATATTTACTTTCAGATTGGATTTAACCCAAATATCTATGTTTTCAGTCAGTTCAGTTCAGTTCAGCTCAGTTCAGTTCAGTCACTCAGTCATGACTGACTCTTTGCGACCCCATCAATCGCAGCACTCCAGGCCTCCCTGTCCATCACAAACTCCTGGAGTTCACTCAAACTCATGTCCATCGAGTCAGTGATGCCATCCAGCCATCTCATTCTCTGTCGTCCCCTTCTCCTCCTGCCCCCAATCCCTTCCAGCATCAGAGCCTTTTCCAATGAGTCAACTCTTCGCATCAGGTGGCCAAAGTTTTGGAGTTTCAGCTTTAGCATTAGTCCTTCCAATGAACACCCAGGACTGATTGCCTCAGAATGGACTGGTTGGATCTCCTTGCAGTCCAAGGGACTCTCAAGAGTCTTCTCCAACACCACAGTTCAAAAGCATCAATTCTTCGGCGATCAGCTTTCTTCACAGTCCAACTCTCACATCCATACATGACCATGGGAAAAACCATAACCTTGACTAGACGGACCTTTGTTGGCAAAGTAATGTCTCTGCTTTTTAATACTCTATCTAGGTTGGTCATGACTTTCCTTCCAAGGAGTAAGCGTCTTTTAATTTCATGGCTGCAATCACCATCTGCAGTGATTTTGGAGCCCAGAAAAATAAAGTTTGACACTGTTTCCAATGTTTCCCATCTATTTGCCATGAAGTGATGGGACCGGATGCCATGATCTTAGTTTTCTGAATGTTGAGCTTTAAGCCAACATGTTCACTCTCCTCTTTCACTTTCACCAAGAGGCTTTTGAGTTCGTCTTCACATTTTGCCATAACGGTGGTGTCATCTGCATATCTGAGGATTTTGATATTTCTCCCAGCAATCTTGATTCCAGCTTGTGCTTTTCCAGCCCAGCGTTTCTCATGATGTACTCTGTATATAAGTTAAATTAGCAGGGTGACAATATACAGCCTTGACATATTCCTTTTCCTATTTGGAACCAGTTGTTGTTCCATATCCAGTTAACTGTTGCTTCCTGACCTGCATATCAGTTTCTCAAGAGGCATGTCAGGTGGTGTGGTATTCCCATCTCTTTCAGTATTATCCACAGTTTATTGTGATCCACACAGTCAATAAAGCAGAGATAGATGTTTTTCTGGAACTCTCTTGCTTTTTTGATGATCCAGCGGATGCTGGCAATTTGATCTCTAGTTCCTCTGGCCACTGCTGTGTTTTCCTAATTTGCTTGCATATTGAGTGCATTACTTTCACAGCATCATCTTTCAGGATTTGAAATAGCTCAACTGGAATTCCATCACCTCCAGTAGCTTTTTTCTGAGTGATGCTTTCTAAGGCCCACTTGACTTCACATTCCAGGATGTCTGGCTCTAGGTGAGTGATCACACCATCGTGATTATCTTGGTCCTGAAGATCTTTTTTGTACAGTTTTTCTGTGTATTCTTGCCACCTCTTCTTAATATCTTCTGCTTCTGTTAGGTCCATACCATTTCTGTCCTTTATCGAGCCCATCTTTGCATTAAATATTCCCTTGGTATCTCTAATTTTCTTGAAGAGATCTCTAGTCTTTCCTATTCTGTTGTTTTCCTCTATTTCTTTGCATTGATTGCTGAGGAAGGCTTTCTTATATCTCCTTGATATTCTTTGGAACTCTGCATTCAGATGCTTATATTTTTCCTTTTCTCCTTTGCTTTTTGCTTCTCTTCTTTTCACAGCTATTTGTAAGGCCTCCCCAGAAAGCCATTTTGCTTTTTTGCCTTTCTTTTGCATGGGGATGGTCTTGATTCCTGTCTCCTGTACAATATCACAAACCTCCGTCCATAGTTCATCAGGCACTCTATCAGATCTAGTCCCTTATATCTATTTCTCACTTCCACTGTATAATCATAAGGGATTTGATTTAGGTCATATCTGAATGGTCTAGTGGTTTTCCCTACTTTCTTCAATTTAAGTCTGAATTTGGCAATAAGGAGTTCATGATCTGAGCCACAGTCAGCTCCTGGTCTTGTTTTTGCTAACTGTATAGAGCTTCTCCATCTTTGGCTGCAAAGAATATAATCAATCTGGTTTAAGTGTTGACCATCTGGTGATGTCCATGTGTAGTCTTCTCTTGTGTTGTTGGAAGAGGGTTTTTACTATGACCAGTGCATTCTCTTGGCAAAGCTCTATAGCCTTTGCCCTGCTTCATTCTGTGCTCCAAGGCCAAATATGCCTGTTTTCCAGGTGTTTCTTGACTTCCTACTTTTGCCTTCCAGTCCCTATAATGAAAAGGACATCTTTTTTGGGTGTTATTTCTGAAAGGCTTTGTAGGTCTTCATAGACCCATTCAACTTCGGCTTCTTCAGCATTACTGGTTGAGGCATAGGCTTGGATTACTGCAATATTGAATGGTTTGCCTTGGAAACGAACAGAGATCATTCTGTCGTTTTTGAGATTGCAACCAAGTAGTATTTTGGACTCTCCTGTTGACCATGATGGCTACTCCATTTCTTCTAAGGGATTCCTGCCCACAGTAGTAGATATAATTTTCCTTTAGGAAACCCCAAAATGTCATAAGGGAGTTGGAATAGAAAAAAAGATAGGCTATAAGGGCATGTTTTGGCATTTAAACATATAGGTAGAAATGGTAGCAGATCCCAAAACAATGGTGATCATCCAGGAACCTTCAAAAGACACTAAATAATGTTTAAAACTCTGTGATAAACAGAATTAAGCTGAAAATCAGCAAATAATTCATGTACTACAATACTTTGGCCACCTCATGGGAAGAGATGACTCACTGGAAAAGACTCTGATGCTGGGAGGGATTGGAGGCAGGAGGAGAAGGGGACAACAGAGAATGAGATAGCTGGATGGCATCACCGACTCGATGGACATGAGTTTTAGTGAACTCTGGGAGTTGGTGATGGACAGGGAGGCGTGGCATGCTGTGATTCATTGGGTTGCAAAGAGTCAGACACGACTGAGCAACTGAACTGAACTATTTTTTTTAAATCTATTTGTTCATTCAACAGATATTTACTGATTATCTACCATGCACTAAGTTCTCGCACTGGTCTTTAAGGAGGAATGTGTGTTCAGTCATGTCTGACTCTTTGTGATCGCATGGACTATAGCCAGCCAGGCTCTCCTATCCATGGAATTTTCCAGGCAAGAATACTGGAGTGAGTTGCCATTTCCTTCTCCAGGGAATCTTCCTGACACAGGGATCAAATCCATGTCTCTTGCATCTACTTCATTGGCAGGCAGATTCTTTACCAGCTCAGCTACTAGGGAAGCCCCAGTTTTTAAGGAGACACAGATTTTTTTCCAGGAGACATACAGACTTAACCAGAAAGGATGAACAATTTGCTTTAATAAAATATGAACACTACAGTATTACATTTTTTTGTCTATTGGATTTGTTTATGGGGTATCTGCTATATAGAATTTGAATTTATGATTATTTTCCTTTTATGGTATGCTATTTTGTGTATTTAGAAAAGATTACAAAATTACTCATTATCAAGGATTCTTGAACTACATGTTCTGGAAAACTGTCTAAAAACCTAAATGATACACTAATAATAAATAGCATAATAATATTTTACCATCTACTGTTTACCTAATATAGTATATCTCATATCTATGAAGAGATGATATCCCCATTTTATACAGAAAATGAAATTGAGGCTGAGAGAAATTATTTTGCAAAGCCACAAGCTCTAAAGTAGCAATCCCCAAATTCAGTGTGCATCATGAACACCCTGTTAAAATACCTACATTGTTGGGTCCCATCCCAACCGCTCTGATTCAAGAGGTCTTAAATGAGCTCTGCTGCTGCTGCTGCTAAGTCACTTCAGTCGTGTTCGACTCTGTGCGATCCCATAGACGGCAGCCCACCAGGCTCCCCCGTCCCTGGGATTCTCCAGGCAAGAACACTGGAGTGGGTTGCCATTTCCTTCTCCAATGCATGAAAGGGAAAAGGGAAAGTGAAGTCGCTCAGTTGTGTCCGACTCTTAGCGACCCCATGGACTGCAGCCTACTAGACTCCTCCATTCATGGGATTTTCCACGCAAGAGTACTGGAGTGGGTTGCCAGTGCCTTCTCCGAAATGAGGTCTAACAACTTGTATTTATTTCTAGCAGTTTCCCAGGTGAAAATACTAATGGTAATAAGATATTCTGAGGACACAAAAAAGGAAAGAGTCCTCCTCAAAACTAGGGAAGGAGAAACACTATTTACAGAAAAGATGATATTGGAACTAGACCCCTAAAAGATGTTCAGTTCACCAAGCAGGAGATGCATAAGGGAGGCCCAAAGGAGCAGATTCAGAGGTATAAGAATTCAATATATACTTTTTGGCAACTGAGTAGGAGGGGACATGAGGTGACTTTCTCAGGTGATGGTATCATTCTATACATTTCCCTCCTTATAACGGGAGGGTAGAAAAAAATTATAAAGATAAAATAAACTTAAAGAAAGAGAAGGATGCTGAGGTAATTTACACTTGATAAAATCAAAGCCATAAATGTGACTAGTTAAGTTTAAGAAAGATGTTTCAGGACTATTGTAAGTATGGATGTGAGAGTTGGACTATAAGGAAAGCTGAGCAACAAAGAATTGATGCTTTTGAACTGTGGTGTTGGAGAAGACTCTTGAGAGTCCCTTGGACTGCAAGGAGATCCAACCAGTCCATCCTAAAGGAGATCAGTCCTGAGTGTTCATTGGAAGGACTGATGTTGAAGCTGAAATTCCAATACTTTGGCCACCTGATGCGAAGAGCTGACTCATTGGAAAAGACCCTGATGCTGGGAAGGATTGAAGGTGGGAGGAGAAGGGGACGACAGAGGACGAGATGGTTGGATGGCATCACCGACTCAATGGACATGAGTTTGAGTAAACTCCGGGAGTTGGTGATGGACAGGGAGGCCTGGCATGCTGCAGTCCACGGGGCTGCAAAGAGTTGGACATGACTGAGTGACTGAACTGAAGTATCTTCTTATTTCTGGATTTCTCTGAACATCATTACCTGGTTGGAACTTCCACTTTTACACTGGTTTCCACTGTTTTTACCATATCAACTGCAACAGTCCTACTTTTTCTAAGAGTCTTCATCTTACTTTTCACTCACTCACTTTGCAGAATGAGTCTTAGGAACATGGCTTGCTTGGCGGCTGGATTATATATATATATTTATACACACACACTCTTAAGCTTACACTGATCTATAGTACATATACTAATGTTTACACTTGTTTAATACAAGCACATTAAAAAAAAACACTTGGTTGTTAAAAACTGATGCTTATTAGTAGAGACAGTTAAATTTCAAGAGCTGTCACAATCTAATGCTGTGGGTTTTGTGGTTGTTTTGGAGTGCAGTATAAGCATATTGCACAATGCAAAACCCAGCTGCTTGTCTTCCCTGTGCAATGAAGTATAATTCTTTGGGAAGCCGGATATCTGGTTATTAGTATATATCCATTCTCTGGTTCCACTGTCTCAAATAAAGTTTTGTCTGACAGATGTTGTGCAGTCTTTGCCAGATCAAAACCACATCTGGCAAACAAAGAAGGACACTGTCAATATTTCAATGGAGTCATGATATTCTCAAATATTCTCAAATATCGTTTCAGGCCTACTTGAGACAAAAGTTGAAACATTTCTTACTCCAGAAAATATTTCCATGGTACTATTTTTCTCACAAAAGGATAAGAGAATCAGTTGAGTTTCTAGTAGTTATATGTCCATTGTTTTCTTTAATAAATAAATACCAGTATGACTTTGAGTAATTTATTTAACTTCTGTTCCTTAGTTTCTCTGCCTGTAAGATGAGAATAGAAGTAGTATGCACATCATATGGTTGTTAGGAATATGAAATCAATTATTATGACTATGAGTTAATATAAGCTAACTTAATCAGTTAATAGAAGGTCTCACTTTATTGACATCTCCATTTCTCTTCCATTTATTAAAATCTACTGTTATGGGAGAAAAAAGTTGCAGTTAGATATATTTAGTCCACTGTTTTCTAAAATTAGAAAAACACTGCTCAATACTGTATTTGTATAGCACCAGGTTGAGTGTGTTTTTATAAGATTAAGAAATAACTTGAACTTGTACAGGATGTACATTTGTTTTCATTTTGATTGCTGGCCTTCTGGGCATGTTGGATATGAGGGCAGTGGGAAAAAAAGGGTCCCTGGAGTTCAAATTTGCCAGGAAAAATGAAGAAGTTTTACACGAAAAGTTGGGAACACAATTTTTGAAGTGAAAATTATTTATTTTGTGAATTCAGACCAGTAATGTTAAAGCAATTGTATTCTGGATGTGTATATGAGCTCTGCTTGATTTTTAAAAATATTGATAAGATTTCTTTCTTCTAGATTCATAGAACCTTAAATGAAATGCATAAATATAGTTATAGAATGATTTCATGTGACCAAAAATAATGTTATTAAAATGTGCTTATTGGTGGTGGTAAAACTATTTTGTATGATACTATTGATGGCTTACAGTGAACGATGTCAGATTTGTGATCTCTGAAGAAGAAGATTTAGCTTCAGGACCAGGGACCAGGCTTGATCACCTAAAAGGTTTTGTGTAGCAGAGTTTTATTAAAGTAAGAAAAGGGACAGAGAACGCTTCTGACATAGACATCAGAAGGGGGATGAGAGTGCCCCCCTTGCTGGTGTTAGCAAGGAAGTTATATACTTTTTTTAATTGGTTATTACTATCAATCAAAAGAATGTCTCAAGGTTGTAAAAATTTTACCAGACCCACTCCCACAATTTACATTTTAGGATAATAGGATTAGAACTTAGCAATAGAAAGATCCTACCAGACCCACTCCCATAATATACATTCTAAAATATCAGGATTAGTCAGAAGGTTTTCAGGAAGGAGAAACTGTCCTCAAGCAGGATAGCTGTTGTTATATAATCCCTAGTATAGAGTTTAAACTGAGTTGTTTATTGTGTAATCATCAGTTTGAGGTTTAAGTTTTATGTGACTGAGTTTAAGTTTTATGTGACTGAGTAAGGAGGGAAAAAAAATGTATCCTTTCCTCCTCCTTGAGAATTCCAGACCCCTATCTCCTCCTTGAGAACCCCAGACCCCTTTCTCCTCCTCTTTGGGGAACCTGGACTTCTTATCAACCTGCCTAGGAATTGACTCTCTCACACTATCATTAATACATGGCATTATGCATTTGTCAAAATGAAAAGAACTTTACAGCACAAAAAGCAAATAATGTAGGCAAATAAAAATAATTTAGGAAATCATGAAATCCCAAAAAGGAATGATGACTATGAAAGGAGGATCGAGTTTATTATAAATATATGAGAAACTCACTGAAAGGGTTGGGGGACTTGTAAGTAACCAGAAATGCATGGAATCTGTAAAACTTATGACAAAATGAAATGCACATAAGTGTTGTATCCTAGTTATTAAGTTGTTTCCTATGGCTGATATTAATAGTTTCCAAGTCTGCTACTATTATACAAGTATACTAGAATTGAACGTTTAGGTAAAGGATGGTGGATGGTAACTGTCAGATTTCTCACTGATGTAATAAGGATTTATAGGTAAGCACGGCAAAGAGCCTTGAATGACCCAAGTGTAATGCTGTGGAATTGGAAGACATCAATAGGAAGCCATGTTTAGGATAATGCAGATGCAGATGATTACATACAGAAATATCTGTAAGTCTGTGTATAGAAAGCAGTTAATATACACATATATTTCTTTGACATGTCAGATGACAGGGCCTAAATGAGATGATTTCTCACAGGCAAAGAGAATGCATAGGTACAGATCTTGGATTCTAATACTACTAGAATACTTCTTCCAATAAAAGAAGCATGGATAGACAGTTGATTCTAGGACAGGGGCAGGAAATAAACAATATGGGCCTGGAAAAGAAAGACAGAAAGAGAAAGATAGAAAGTTGGAGGAAGGGAAAGAAACTTACATTCATCGATGAGGACATTTCAAAGAAGCACAGGTACCAAGTGAAAGAGATCCCAGAGGCTAAGGCTGGAACGCTTTGAGTAATATAGTGTTGAATAATTACCCCAAATGTAAAATAAATTTCATAACTCTGTACTGACATAAATGAATGAACAAAGAAATGTATGAAGAGTAAGATAAATTAATTGATGCAGAAAATACTAAAGTATTTATGTAGATACTCCTCCCTTAACAAAGGGAAATATAATTTCCCATTCCTTAAGTACAGGCTATACACAGTAACTTCCTTCCAATGAATATAGTTACACAAAGGGAGAGGAAAAATAAGAACCTTACAAAGGAGAAGCACAACCCACACATCAGCAAGGTGATGAAAGTCAATATTAGTGATGACAAATCAGGTCAACAGCTTAATATGACACGTGAATATGGTGTGATGAGAATTTGCATTTCATCCCTGTAGTCTTTCTCCCATGAATACATAAATATTGTTTAGTCGTGAGAAAAAACACCAGACAAATTTCAACAAAGAGGCATCCTACAAAATACCTGATCACTACTCTTCAAAACTGTGAGGATCAAAAACAAAGAAAGTAAGAAACTATCACAGCCAAGAGGACTCTAGTGAAAAAACTGCAAGTGAATATAATGCGCCATCCTGGCTAAAAACCTGGAATTGAAAAAAGGACATTATGCAGAGTAACCTGAATAAAGTATGGATTCAGCTAGTAATGTGTTAGTATTGTTTCATTTTCAAATCTGCTGACATACTGAGTGCAGCACTTTAAGGGCATCATCTTTTAGGATTTTAAATAGCTCAGCTGGAATTCCATTACCTCCACTAGTTTTGTTTCATAGTAATGCTTTCTAAGGGCCATTTGACTTCACATTCCAGGATAAAAAAGGAGTGAAAAAGCTGGCTTAAAACTCAACATTCAAAAAATGAAAATCATGGCATCTGGTCCCATCACTACATGGTAAATAGAAAGCGGAAAAGTGGGGGCAGTGACAGATTTTACATTCTTAGGCTCCAAAAATCACTGTGGACAGTGACTGCAGCCCTGAAATTAACATATTTGCTCATTGGAAGGAAACCTATGACAAACCTAGACAGCACATTAAAAAGCAAAGACATCACTTTGCCAACAAAGGCCCACATAGTCAAAGCTATGGTTTTTCCAGTAGTCATGTATGGATATGACAGTTGGACTATAAAGAAGGCTGAGCACTAAAGAACTGATGCTTCTGAACTGTGGTGCCGGAGAAGACTCTTGAGAGTCCCTTGGACTGCAAGGAGATTAAACCACTCAATCCTAAAGGAAATCAACCCTGAATGTTCATTGGAAGGGCTGATGCTGAAGCTGAAGTTCTAATTCTTTGGTCACCTGATGTGAAGAGCCAACTCAATGGAAAAGACCCTGATGCTGGGAAAGACTGAAGGCAAGAGGAGAAGAGGATGGGAGAGGATGAGCTATTTAGATAGCATCATTTACTCAATGGACATGAACTGGAGCAAACTCCAGTACATAGGAAGGACAGGAAGCTTGGCATCATGCTGCAGGCCATGGGGTTGCAAAGAGTTAGACACAACTTTGCAACTCGACAACAGCAATTGTTTCACTAACTGTAATAAATGTACAAGACCAAAATGAATAATACTAATGTGAATATTAGCAATTGAAAGAATTTGGCCCAGGGTGTTCTAAAAAATAAAGTCTTATTTTCAAAGATATGCTCATCAGGACAAGCAAATGTGATGAAATGTGGAGTTCTTTTATGTCCAGACTATTTCCTGGATTAGTTTAGGCTCTAAACATATCTTAGAACAGTGGGTTATACCAGCTTTGCAGCGACTGACCCAATTGACATGACTTCAAGAAGATCATAGAATAGTACCAAAACTTTCTGGTTACTTTACACATTTGTGGGAAATGGAGACATGTAATATGACCTTGTGCTTCTTCCAGCCCAGCGTTCCTCATGATGTACTCTGCATATAAGTTAAATAAGCAAGGTGACAATATACAGCCTTGACGCACTCCTTTTCCTATTTGGAACCAGTCAGTTGTTCCATGTACAGTTCTTACTGTTGCTTCTTGACCTGCTGGGCTGGAAGAAGCACAAGCTGGAATCAAGATTGCTGGGAGAAATATCAATAATCTCAGATAAGCAGATGACACTACCCTTATGGCAGAAAGTGAAGAAGAACTCAAAAGCCTCTTGATGAAAGTGAAAGAGGAGAGTGAAAAGTTTGGCTTGAAGTTCAACATTCAGAAAACAAAGATCATGGCATCTGGTCCCATCACTTCATGGGAAATAGATGGGGAAACAGTGGAAACAGTGTCAGACTTTAATTTTTTGGGCTCCAAAATCACTGCGGATGCTGATTGCAGCCAGGAAATTAAAAGACGCTTACTCCTTGGAAGGAAAGTTATGACCAACCTTGATAGTATATTAAAAAGCAGAGACATTACTTTGCCAACCAAGGTCCGTCTAGTCAAGGCTATGGTTTTTCCCGTGGTCATGTATGGATGTGAGAGTTGGACTGTGAAGAAAGCTGATCGCCGAAGAATTGATGCTTTTGAACTGTGGTGCTGGAGAAGACTCTTGAGAGTCCCTTGTACCGCAAGGAGATCCAACCAGTCCATTCTAAGGGAGATCGATCCTGGGTGTTCACTGGAGGGACTGATGCTGAAGCTGAAACTGCAATACTTTGGCCACCTCATGCAACAAGTTGACTCACTGGAAAAGACTCTGATGCTGGGAAAGGTTGGGGGCGGGAGAAGAAGGGGACGACCGAGAATGAGATGGCTGGATGGCATCACCGACTCTGTGGACATGAGTTTGAGTGAACTCCGGGAGTTGGTGATGGACAGGGAGGCCTGGCGTGCTGTGATTCATGGGGTCGCGGAGAGTCGGACACGACTGAGCGACTGAACTGAAACTGAACTGAATATGACCTTAATAAGGTGTTATCTGCAATGTTGTGGCAGATATAGATTCTGGGAGCAGCAAGTAGCATTCCCAATCACTGATATTGTATCAGAATTAAGAGTCAGAATTTCTTAAAGGACAATGAGTTAATTTTTATGTTATTAACTAGAATTCCTATTCATTGATGCCATTTTTGTTGTCTATACTCAGCTGCCTTCATACCATGCTGGCTCTAAGTCAAGTCTGGGAGGAGTATTGAAATGAAAACAAGAAATGGTCAAAACGAGCAATGCTTTGATCTTTACTACTTAAATTCTAGCATGTACATATTTACCATGATGATAATGAATATTAAGTTTTAGGCTTCCTCATTGGCATTAATCCTTATGAAGACTGTGTGCTTTTTTAAATATTCTTAATTATATGTTTATTTTCTTTAAAAATAGCCTCTGAAATCATATGAATTCTAGGCCATGACACCCAAAGACACAGCCGCTCATCATATAGTTGAAAGAAGGACTATCACAGACGTTTCAACCCACAAATACTTTTAAGTACCAGTTCAATCAAATAATTTCAGCATTTAAGAGTAAAGTAGATACTTGCAGTAATACTGGTAACAATTGGCATATTAAGTCACTTTTTTTACTCCCTATATGTTCTCCTAGGGAAAGAACTAAGGAGAACTGAGAAAATCAAATATAAGAAATCCAGAATGGTTTTTGTGTGTGTGTGTGTGAAGTTTATTATCAGCTACTATGCATTAACCTATTAATTATTTAACAATATCACATTAAACATGATATTTCAGTTCAGTTAATTTCCATATTGCTCTCAGTTCAGTTCAGTCGCTCAGTCGTGTCCGACTCTTCGCGACCCCATGAATCACAGCACGCCACGCCTCCCTGTCCATCACCAACTCCTGGAGTTCACTCAAACTCATGTCCATTGAGTCAGTGATGCCATCCAGCCATCTCATTCTCTGTCGTCCCCTTTTCCTCCTGCCCCCAATCCTTCCCAGCATTAGAGTCTTTTCCAGTGAGTCAACTTGTCGCATGAAGTGGCCAAAGTATTGGAGTTTCAGCTTTATTATCAGTCCTTCCAATGAACACCCAGGATTGATCTCCTTTAGAATGGACTGGTTGGATCTCCGTGCGGTCCAAGGGACTCTCAAGAGTCTTCTCCAACACCACAGTTCAAAAGCATCAATTCTTCGGCGATCAGCGTTCTTCACAGTCCAACTCTCACATCCATACATGACCACGGGAAAAACCATAGCCTTGACTAGACGGACCTTGGTTGGCAAAGTAATGTCTCTGCTTTTTAATATACTATCAAGGTTGGTCATAACTTTCCTTCCAAGGGGTAAGCGTCTTTTAATTTCATGTCTGCAATCAGCATCCGCAGTGATTTTGGAGCCCAAAAAAAAGTCTGACACTGTTTCCACTGTTTTTCCATTTATTTCCCATGAATATTTAAGTACTAACAAATCATAATATTGTAAGAGAATTCTTTATGATTTCTGTCTGATTCTCTAAGTTAGACTATGACAATCTCATTAAATCCTTGAATGGTTTAAAGCTGTTTTCCTCTTGTTTTCTTTTTAAGAAGTGATGAAAAAAATGTTTATTCTCTAATCCATTCCAGGGTACATCATCCTGTCTTGCTAATACAATATAGAAAGGGGAAAGACTGCTTTCATTAATGTCCTCCCCAATCTACAAGACCCACTTCATGAAGTGCTTACTGTGTCAGACACTGTACTAGATGCCACGGAACAAACCGATCAAAGAATCTCTAGCCTAGAACACCTCACATACTGGTGGGTGATGAAAACATGACAGTCAACTATTATACACAATAGTAAAACAATGTAGAAATAGCATATTCTCAAGACACAAGAGTCATCACTTAGCTGACTGGCAGTGGCCACAGAATACTTACTAGAGGACCACTGAGAAGAACAGAAGAGTTTTGAGTAAGTCATGCTACAAACAATTTGGTGTGGTTGAGCATAAATTTTGGTATAACGGTTGTTAAAAGTTAAGGCTAGAGAGTTAAATGATGACAACATCATGAGAGAATTTAACATAGAGTATGAAGGAACAGAACTTTATCCTTCAGATGACACATCATTGAGCAATTTCAAAAAAGGGAAATACATGGTCTTAACTAGATCAATGTGATGGCTGTGTGCCAACATGACTCAAAGAGTCAAAAGTTAGGAGCAGGAAGGTCAATGAGGAGATTGTTGTAATCAACAAGACCCTGGCAGTAAGACTGGTAAGAAGTGATTCAAATGTTAGAAGCAGTTCTCGATCAATATAACAGAATAAAAATATCCTGCACTCATCATCTCCAACAGACACACCAAAACTACAATGATACATAGAATGACTATCTCTGAAAATGACCTGAACATTAGCAGAATAGATTTTCTACCACTAAGGATATAGAGAAAAGGCGATTATCAAGATGGACCGGGGGGGGGGGCAGGGATACAGTTTAATCAGAATTCATATCCTAAGTGTACAACCCACACAAGAGGGATATCACAGCTACCGAGGTCACTTCTGAGGAACACAGTGTCCAAGACACACATCATGCTCCTCAGCCCAGTGGATATGAATCAGGAAGGTGACCCCTGTAACTTCTGGCTTTGAAAACCAGCATGGCTTATATCCAGGAGAGCTGGAGGGCTGTGAGAAACAAAGACATCACCCCTGAAGGGATCATGAAACTCACTGTAAATAGCAGCACAAAGGCAGCAGCTTAAAAATCACATGAATAATATAAGAAAGAGGGCACTGGGGGTATGCAGGGACCTGGTGGTGCTTTCTCCAGGGACAGAGTGCTAGCAGACACAGTTTATTTTTACTTTCCTTCCACCCAGTTGGCCCAGCACTGAAAGGCACCATTTCTGTCACTCTCTATTAATCTAGCTAACAACAAGTGCCCTGCCCTGATTAATGTTCCCCTAGGCCGAAGAATTGATGCTTTTGAACTGTGGTGCTGGAGAAGACTCTTGAGAGTCCCTTGTACTGCAAGGAGATCTAACCAGTCCATTCTAAAGGCGATCAATCCTGGGTGTTCACTGGAAGGACTGATGCTAAAGCTGAAACTGCAATACTTTGGCCACCTCATGCGATGAGTTGACTCACTGGAAAAGACTCTGATGCTGGGAAAAGTTGGGGGCGGGAGGAGAAGGGGACGACAGAGAATGAGATGGCTGGATGGCATCACCAACTCGATGGACATGAGTTTGAGTGAACTCCAGGAGTTGGTAATGGACAGGGAGGCCTGGCGTGCTGTGATTCATGGGGTCGCGGAGAGTCAGACACGACTGAGAGACTGAACTGAACTGAAGGACACCTGAGAGTCCCTGGGACTGCAAAGAGATCCAACCAGTCCATCCTAAAGGAAATCAGTCCTGAATATTCACTGGAAGGACTGATGTTGAAGCTGAAACTCCAACACTTTGTGGCCCCCTGATGCGAAGAGCTGACTCATTTGAAAAGACCCTGATGCTGGGAAAGACTGAAGGTGGGAAAAGAAGGGGATGACAAAGGATGAGATGGTTGGATGGTATCACCGACTCAGTGAGTTTGAGTAAACTCCAGGAGTTGGTGATGGACAGGGAGGCCTGGGGTACTGTAGTCCATGGGGTTGCAAAGAGTCAGACACGACTGAGTGACTGAACTGAAGGACCTGCCCTGCCTAGCATGCCCACCCTAACGGCTCCTGCCAAACAGCTCCCATCCCGTCCCACATGGTGAGCAGCTCTGGATGGCACCAATGTACCTTCAAAGTGGCTCCCATTCTAAAAACCCAAACCCACACCTCAGTGTACCCACAACAGTCACGGCGGGCCTTGCAGCTAGTCACTCAAAGAGCCAGCCCCAGCCTCCAGTATACCCACAGCAGTCACAACAAGGCCTTGTACACAGCCAGCCAGGGACCAGACCCTCCCACCGGGGCATCCATAGCAGTTCAGGCCAGGTATTACAATGGCTGGCCTGGGTACCACCCCCAGCCAACCAGCAAACCCACAACAATTATGGCCCAACCACAACAGGAGGGTCCACACAGCCCATGCAAGGGATACCCCTAAAGCACTTAGATTTGGTAATTAGGGGATATTGCACCCCAGAGTCAATGGCAAGCCACTCCAGCACTATTGCCTAGAAAATCCCATGGATGGAGGAGCCTGGTAGGCTGCAGTCTGTGGGGTCGCTAAGGGTCGGACATGACTGAGTGACTTCACTTTCACTTTTCACTTTAACACATTGGAGAAGGAAATGGCAACCCACTCCAGTGTTCTTGCCTGGAGAATCCCAGGGACGGGGGAGCCTGGTGGGCTTCCGTCTATGGGGTCACACAGAGTCAGACACGACTAAAGTGACTTAGCAGTAGCAGCAGCACCCCAGAGTCCCACAGGATATTTTCTACATAATGTGACCTTTTCAAGACCAGGATATATACCTGATATGCCTAATGCATAGAATTAAACACAGAGAGTTAGGCAAAACAAGGTAATGAAGGAAGACCTTCCAAACAAAAGAACACAGACAAAACTACAGAAAAAAAAAAAAAGAAATGGAGATAAGCAATTTATCAGGTAAAGCGTTAAAAATAACAGTTATAAAAGTTGACAAACCTCTGTCCAGGTTCACCAAAAAGAGAGAAGACCCAAATAAACAAGATAAGGAATGAAAGAGGAGAAATCAAAACTGATATTGCAGGAATACAAAAAAACTATAGAAGAATACTATCAACAATTATATGCCAACACATTTGACAACTGAGAAGAAATGGACAAGTTTCTAAATACATAAAGCCCACTAAAACTGGATAAAAAAGAAAGAAATAACTTGAACAGATCAATCACTAGAAATGAAATAGAATCTGTAACTTAAAAAAATTTCCTACAAATAAAAGTCCAGGACCATATAGCTTCACAGGTGAAATCTACCAAAGAACTTATACCAATCCTTCTCAAACTCTTCCAAAAGAGTGAAGAGGAAAACACACTCCCAAAGATATTCTATGAAGCCACCATCACCCTAATACCAAAATCAGACAAATACTAGCAAAAAAGAAAATTACAGGCCAATATCTTTGATGAATACAGATTCAAAAATTCTTAACAAAATATTAGCAAAGCAAAACCAACAACACATAAAAAACCATGACAAAGTTGGATTCGTCCCAGGGTCACAAGGATGGTTCAACATATCGCATCAATATGATATACCACATTAACAAAAGAAAAGACAAAAATCACATGCTTGTCTCAATAAAGGTAGAGAAAGCATTTGATAAAATTCAACATCCATTCATAATACAAACCCTTAAGAAAGAGGGTATAGAGGAAACATCTCAGCATAACAAAAGCTATTTTTGACAAACACGCTGCTAATACTATACTCAACAGTGAAAAGCTGAAAGTCTTCCCACCAAAATCGGGAACAAGACTAGGATGCTCTCACCACTTCTATTCTACACAGTACTGAAAGTTCTAGCTATAAAAATCAGACAAGAAAAAGCAATGAAAGGTATTCAGATTGTTAGGGAAGAGGTAAAACTGTCATTATATGCAGATGACACAGTATCATATATAAAAAACCTGCAGTCCACAGGGTCACAAAGAGCTGGACACGGCTGATCAGCTGAACAACAACAAAGACTCTATACAAAGACTACCAGAAATGATAAACGGATTCAGCAAGGTTGTAGGGTACAAGATTGACATACAGAAATTTGCTGCATTTCTTTACACTAAATGAAATATCAGAAAGGGAATAGAAACAAATAATTCCTTTTAAAGTAACATCCAAAAAATGCTTAAAATTAAACCTCACCAAGGAGGTAAAAGAATTTTATGCTGAGAACTAAACATTAATGAAGGAAGTTGAAGATGATTCAAAGAAATGGAAAGATACTTGGATTAGAAGCCTTAATATTCTTAAAAAGACCATAAATCCAAAGCAATCTACATATTTAGTCCAATCCTTATAAAACTACCCATGACATTTTTCACAGAACTAGAACAAATAATTCTAAAATTTATATGAAACCATAAAAGACCCAGAACTGCCAAAGCAATCCTGAGGAAAAAGAACAAACCAAAAGACATAACCCTCCCAGACTTCAGACAATACTGCAAGGCTACAGTAATCACATCACAGTATTGGCCCAAACCAGACATACAGATCAATGTAAAGGAATAGAGAGCTCAGAAATAAACCCATAAAGGACAATTAATCTTCAACAAAGGAGAAAAGAATACACAATGGGGGAAAGACAGTCTCTTCAGCTAGTAGTACTGGAAAAGTTGAGACAACCACATGCAAATCAATGAAGTTAGAACACACCATCACACCATACACAAAAATAAATTCAAAATGGATTATAGACCAAAATATAAGATAGTCAAAAACTCCTTCAAGAGAAGATAGGCAAAACATTCCCTGACATAAACTGTACCAATGTTCTCTTAGGTCAGTCTCCCTAGGCAACAGAAATAAAAGCAAAAATAAACAAATGGACCTAATCAAACTTGTAAGCTTTCACACAGCAAAGGAAATCATAAAAAAAAGACAACCTACAGACTGGGAGAAAATATTTGCAAACAATGTGACTGACAAGGAATTAATTTCCAAATAAAAAAATAGCACATACAACTCAATAACAACAAAATAAACAATCCCAACAAAAAACAGATGACATCAATAGATACTTCTCCAAAAAAGACATGCAGATGGTCTAATTATTAGGGAAATGATGCTCATCATTGCTAATTATTAGAGAAATGCAAATCAAAATTATAATAAGGAACCACCCCTCATCAGTCAGAATGGCCATCATTAAAACTTTACAAATAACAAATGTTGGAGGAGGTATGGAGTAAAGGGAACCTTTCTACATTTTTGGTGGGAATGTAAATTGGTGCAGCCACTACAGAAAACAGTATGGAGGTTCCTAAAAACATTAAAAACTGAGTTGCCATATGATCCAGCAATCCCACTCCTGGACATATATCCAGACAAAACTATAATTCTAAAAGACATGTACACCCATATGCTCATAAGCAGTACTATTTACAATAGCCAGGACATAGAAGCAACCTTAAAGTCCATTTAAAGAGGACATATAGTTACACATACATATATGCACACACAATGGAATACTATTTAGCCATTAAAAAAGAATGAAATAATGCTATTTGCAACATGGATGGACCTAGAGATGATCATATTAAGTGAAGTAAGTCAGAAAAAGAGATATCATATGACAGGTAGAATGTAAAATACGACACAGATGAACATATCTATGAAACGGACTCACAAACATAGAGAACAGACTTGTGTTTGCCAAGAGGGTTTGGTGAGGGAAGGAAGGGGTGAGAATTTAGGATTAGCAGATACAGGGTGGAAACAAGGTCCTACTCTACAGCACAAAGAACTATATTCAATATATGTAATAAACCATAATGGAAAAGAATGTGAAAAAGAATATATACAGATATAACTGAATCACTTTGCCATACAGCAGAATTGGTACAACATTATAAATCAACTATTAATATATTTCAGTAAAATTGTTTAAAAAGAAAGTTATAAAGATGATCACTGAACTTTGGAGAAGAATAGATGAACAGAGTGAGAACGTCAACAAAGAAATAGAAAATGTAAAAAAGAACCACAGAGCGGAATAATACAATAAATGAAATGAAAAGTACACTAGAGAAAATCAACAGATTTGAGAATGTTTGAGAACAAACCAGTAATCTTGAATTCATGGTAGACATGGTAGTGGAAATCACCCAATCAGAAAGGAAAAATAAAGAGAAATTTTTAAAACTGGAAATATAAAAGTGAATGAAAAATTTTAATGAAAAAATTAAAATGATGTAAGTGACATCTCGGATGTCAAGTATACCAGTATTTACATGCTAGGGATCCCAGGAACAGAAGAGAGAGATAAAGGGACAACAAACCTACTTGAAAAATAATTACTGAAAACGCCCCTAACTTGGCCAAGGCAATAAACATCAAAGTCCAGAAAGTGGGGAGAGTCTCAAACAAAATGAATCCAAAGGTCCCCAAACCCAAACTTACTATGATTAAAATGTCAAAAGTTGAAGAGAGAATATTTTTTAATTTTTATTTAATAAATAGTACAAAGCACAATGCCAAAAACATTGTGAGAGAGAATTTTAAAAGCAGTAAGCGAAAGACAACTAGCTGTGTACAAAGCAACCCCCAAATTATCAGTTGACTTTTCAGCAGAAACTTTACAAGCCAGAAAGGAGTGACACAATATATTTAAAATGATAAAGGGAAAAAAGTTATAACCAAGAATACCTTACCTAGGAAGGCTATCATTCAGAAGCGAAAAAGAAATTAAAAAGCTTCTCAGGCAAACAATAGCTAAAGGAGTTCATCAATACTAAACCAGCCTTCCAAGAAATGTAAAAGGGACTTCCTTAAATGGAAAGAAAAAAACATAACTAGAAATAAGATTTTTAAAAAAATCTCATTTGAAAATGTGAATGTATAGTAAAAGTGGTTGACCAACCACCTATGAAGCTAGTATGAATGTTCAAAAGCCAAAATTAACATCAGTTCAGTTCATTTCAGTCGCTCAGTCATGTCCGACTCTTTGCGACCCCATGAATCACAACACGCCAGGCTTCCCTGTCCATCACCAACTCCCAGAGTTCACTCAAACCCATGTCCATTGAGTTGGTGATGCCATCCAGCCATCTCATTCTCTGTCATCCCCTTCTCCTCCTGCCCCCAATCCCTCCCAGCATCAGAGTCTTTTCCAGTGAGTCAACTCTTTGCATGAAGTAGCCAAAGTATTGGAGTTTCAGCTTTAGCATCAGTCCTTCCAATGAACACCCAGGACTGATCTCCTTTAGAATGGACTGGTTGGATCTCCTTGCAGTCCAAGGGACTCTCAAGAGTCTTCTCCAGCACCACAGTTCAAAAGCATCAATTCTTCAGTGATCAGCTTTCTTCACAGTCCAACTCTCACATCTATACATGACCATGGGAAAAACCATAGCCTTGACTAGATGGACCTTTGTTGGCAAAGTAATGTCTCTGTTTTTTAATATACTATCTAGGTTGGTCATAACTTTCCTTCCAAGGAGTAATCGTCTTTTAATTTCATGACTGCATGCAGAAAACATCATGAGGAACGCTGGGCTGGAAGAAGCACAAGCTGGAACCAAGATTGCTGGGAGAAATATCAATAACCTCAGATATGCAGATGACACCACCCTTATGGAAGAAAGTAAAGAGGAACTAAAAAGCTTCTTGATGAAAGTGAAAGAGGACAGTGAAAAAGTTGGCTTGAAGCTCAGCATTCAGAAAAGATCATGGCATCTGGTCCCATCACTTCATGGGAAATAGATGGGGAAACTGGAAACAGTGTCAGACTTTATTTTGGGGGGCTCCAAAATCACTGCAGATGCTGACTGCAGCCATGAAATTATCTATATCTAAAACAATTATTATTTTCTATTTTGATACACAAAATAGATGCAAAATATATCATGAACATAAAATTGTTGTGGAAGGGGAGTAAAAACGTGCTTTTAGAATGTCCTAAAACTTAAGTAATCATCAACCTAAAACAGAATCATACATACATAAGTTACATATGAAACTCATGATAACCACAAACCAAAAACCACATAAGCAAAAAATAAAAAGAAATAAATACAAATATTTATAACTCAAAGTTAAGTCATCAAATCACAAGGGGAGAGCACAAGAAGAATGGAACAGATAATTTAAAAAGTAGATTATCATCCCATTCTTTTTTTATAGTTGTCTAAATTAACTGAGAGAGTAAGTCTGCCTCTGCAATAAACATCTCATATCTTACTTACATTACTTTTGGAATGTGATGGACTACAATAAATCTAGAAATTCTGAGCAAATTACTGTTGTTATATACAAAAAATCAAAATTTGCAAAATTTTGGCCTTTCTTGAAGACCTCATGACAAAATATCTTAGTAGAGGGAGACATATTAATCACAAATAATGTCTCATAAATGATTTTGAGCTTGCCAATAACTATTCTTTCTTTAAATTATTATTCAGCTCTCCAAAAATATACATATGTCTCAACATTTATATTTATCCTGACAGGCTACTTGAGGATTCTTTACACTAACTAATCTTATTTTGACAGTTTCTTAAAATTTATCTTTTATGTATCCATTGGCCATAATCAAAATTTCACAAACTCCAAATGTCATAGTTGGCTGTGGATTTATTTAGAGTAACAATAAAGAAAAAGTGATGTGGAGCTGAAGAATATATCAGCTCATGCTATGACTGAAGAGAGCAAAAATTAAAGAAAAGAGAATTCACCTGGCCAAATACATCTATGAGATCAAATGAATATTGTTGAAAGGCAGATCTGTAAGCTTTCCAGGATCTTTGTTAAATAGGATACTTATTCTGTTCATCTCTTTGTTTTCTGCCAGAAAATTGAGAATTCCCTTCTCCCCACATTTCAGTATTAGTAACATGGAAAGAGAGTCATACATAGGTAAATAACTTATTCACAACTGTTATCACAAATATGCACAGCTCAATATATACAACCCACATTTTCCCTGTTCATGCATAGCAAACATTTTGAAACAATTTTTTTCTAACTCACAGAAGTAGTACATGGATTATAATATTAAAACAATCAGTATAAGGGCTTCCTTGGTGGCTCAGTGGTAAAGAATTTGCCTGCCAATACAGGCGATGTGGGTTCAGTCCATGACCTGGGAAGATCCCACAGGCCCTGGAGCAACTAAGGCTGTGTGCCACAACTATTGACCCAGTGCTATAGAGTCTGGGAGCCTCAACTGCTGAAGTCCGCGTGTCTTAGAGCCCTCACTCTCCAACAAGAGAAATTACTGTAGCCACAGCTAGAGAGTAGCCCCCGCTCACTTCAACTAGAGAAAAGTCCGTGCAGCAACAAAAACCCAGCACAGAGAAAAATAAATATTAGTGCGTGTATGTATGATAAGTCACTTCAGTACTCTGCAACACTATGGACTGTAGCTGGCCAGGTTCCTCTGTACATGGGATTCTCCTGACAAGAATACTGGAGTGGGTTACCATTTCCTCCTCCAGGGGATCTTCTGGACCCAGGGACTGAATCTATGTGTCTTGTGTCTCCTGCATTGGCAGGTGGGTTCTTTACCATTAATGCCACCTGGTAATAATTAAGTAAACAAACAAGGTTCAATCCTTGGGTCCAGAAGATCCCCTGGAGATGGGAATGGATACTCCAGTATTCTAGACTGGAGAATCCCATGAACAGAAGAGCCTAGAGGGCTACAGTCCATGGGCTCACAAAGAGTTGGACATGACTGAGCAACAAAGCACAACAAAGTACACTCTAGATTCAGTGTATTTGATCAACATGCTTTTAACAATAAGGAAACCAGAAAGTATGAGGTATTATAAGAAAATGGACCATCTCATATGCATAATATTTGTGTCATTCAGGATTCTCCAGAGAAACAGGACCAACAGGATATATAAATATACACATACTGATAGAGATGAGCTTCCCAGGTGACTCAGTGGGTAAAGAACCTGCCTGCAATGCAGGAGATGCCAGAGATACCAGTTCGATTCCTGGGTTGGGAAGATCCCCTGGACAGAGGAGCCTGGCAGGTTATAGTCCATAGGTTGCAAAGAGTCAGACACAACTGAAGTAACTGAGCATAGTACAACACAACAAAGAGACAGAGATAGAGATGTATGTAAAGCTGGAAGGGATTGGGGGCGGGAGGAGACGGGGATGACAGAGAATGAGATGGCTGGATGGCATCACCGACTCGATGGACATGAGTTTGAGTGAACTCCAGGAGTTGGTGATGGACAGGGAGGCCTGGCATCCTGTGATTCATGGGGTTGCAAAGAGTTGGACACGACTGAGTGACTGAACTGAACTGAACTCAACTGAAAGATCTATTATAGGAATTGGCTCATGCCATTATGGAGGCTGAAATGCTACTGATCTGCTGAGCTCATAATGCAAATCCTGATCCAAATTTGAAGGTCGAAGAACCAGAATAATTAAGTAAATAAAGTTATTGTAAGATAAATACAAATAAAAATAATCACTATAGTGAAAAATCAAACATTCATGAAAATTTGACTTTCTTAGAAGAATCAAAAAAATGTTTTCATTTTGAGATAGTACGATGATGAAGACAGTACTGTACTGTTATCCTAGCCCTGGAATACATCAGGAAAAACAATCATTAAGAAAGCAGGGTTCCCTTTGACAGACTCTTAGGTAAGACATTTAAGCTATATGTATCATAGATTGTACACGTTCTATCCACCCAACAGAGATCCAACAGATAAGCACAGCATGCAATAATGTATTTAAAAGTAGATATTTTACCTTAGGATAATATCAATATTGATATTAAGAAATATTAATAAATATTTTTGGATCTAACATGACAATTCATAACCACAGTACCTTAAAACACAAAGTTTACTGTTCCTTTGGCTCTCTAGGTGTTGTCCCGTTTACGTGTCTTACCAACTCTTCCCCATGTCCTCAACCCCTACACACATACTGACTTGGCTTCTTCAGGATCTCTAGGCTAAACTTAAGGTTTAAGTCCTGATACTCAAGTTTTATGTATTTATTTCAGAATTTTACACAAGTCATTGATGCCAAAGTCTCTGAGTTACTAAGTGATTCTGTGTTTGTAGAGATCCAACTGAATACTCACATCCAGACTTTTCAAAAAATCAGAGCTCCTACCTCCCCTTGACATTAACCCAGCCCCAGTCTCTTTCCCTCATCATCTACATGACTTCAGAGATGAGTTTTTTTAACTAACATCTGCCTGATTCTGCTGCTAATCAGAAATAGTCATTTTTCTGGGTCACTGGAAAAAAAGGAGTTGAACATATCTAACAGAAAGCTTTATATAATGACTAGGAAGATTGTAAATCTCTTTGGAAGCTGAAAAACTATTCTGTTTTGAGAAAAAGCAAGAAAAATTTACCTTTTATTAATCATGGTAGAATAATTCTTAACATGGAAATAGTTTTTACAGTTGCATTTCTGTCTGCAAATGAGAGCAGAAATTTCAAGTTCACTGTTCACAGATGAATGAAAACCTTATAGTCTTCAGAAAAATAAAGCAAGATTGGATGGTTATTTACTTCATGAATCCAAACAACTGAAATTGGTTGTCATAATTATTCAAAAAATTTTCATAATAAATAAAGTCTTGGCTATTAAAAAAAACAATTTTAAAAATGGCAATAGACAGCATGGTCAAGTTGATAAAGTAGACATACTATGACCCCCTGCCATAGGCACACTAAAATTACTATTTACAGAGCAACTACTGAACAGAAGATAGGCAGAAAAGATCTTCCACAACTAAAGATGTAAAGAAGGAACCACAATGAGACAGGTAGGATAGGCAAAGACATGGTATAGTTAAAATCCATACACCCAGGTGGAAAACCCACACATGGGGAGGATAATTACTACTGCAAAGTTTCTCCCCCAAAGTGCAAGGGGGTCCAAGTTCCATATCAGGCCCTCGTGGCCTGGAGATCCTGTACCAGAAAGCAAGCCACCAGAAAGTTTGACTTTGACCACTGAGGAAGGCAAGGAAAAACATCAAAATATACCTTGAAACTAGTAAAAACTAAAACACAAAATCCCAAAATCTATAGGATCTGGAGAGTGCAGTTCTAAGAGAGTTTATAGTAATAAAAGCCTAGCTCAGGAAACAAGAAAAATATCAAGTAATCAATATAACCTTTCATCTAAAAGAACTAAAAAAAAAAAAGATAGTAGAAGGAAGGAAATAATAAAGAAGAGTGGAAATAAATGAAATCAAAACTACAAAAATTATAGGAAAGGCCAACAAATCCAAGAGCTGGTTCTTCGAAAAGATGAACAATATTGAGAAACTTTTAACCAGACTCCTCAAGAAAAATATAAGAGTGAGCACAAATAAACAAATCAGAAATGAAATCGAAATTACAACCAAAACCACAGAAATACAAAGGATCATAAGAAATTACCATGAACAACTATACACCAACAAACTGGACAACCTAGAGGAAAGGAAAAAATTCCCAAACCATACAATTTTCCAATAATGGACCAGAAATAAAAAAATCTTAACAGATTTGTCACTAGCAATGAAACTGAATCAGTAACCAAAAATCTCCCTCTCAACAATCAAAATTTCAACAGCAGATGACTTCCCAGGGAAATTCTAACAAATATTTAAAGAAGAGTTAAGAGTCCCTTATACTGCAAGGAGATCCAACCAGTCCATTCTAAGGGAGATCAATCCTGGATGTTCATTGGAGGGACTGATGCTAAAGCTGAAGCTGCAATACTTTGGCCACCTCATGCGACGAGTTGACTCACTGGAAAAGACTCTGATGCTGGGAAAGGTTGGGGGCGGGAGGAGAAGGGGACGACAGAGAATGAGATGGCTGGATGGCATCACCGACTCTGTGGACATGAGTTTGAGTGTACTCCGGGAGTTGGTGATGGACAGGGAGGCCTGGCGTGCTGTGATTCATGGGGTCGCGGAGAGTCGGACACGACTGAGCGACTGAACTGAACTGAATAACTATTCTGCTCAAACCATTCTAAGAATTGAAAAGAAAGTAACATTTCCAAACTCTTTCACTGAGGCCAGTATTATCCAGATACCAAAACCAAAGATATCATTTTTAATAATTACAGGTTAATATGCCTGATGAATATAGATGTAAAAATCCTCAGAAAAAATATTATCAATTTAAACTCAGCAACATACTAAAAGGATCATACATAATAATCAAATGAGATTTATTCCAGTGATGCAAGGATGGTTCAATATTTACAAATCAATTAATATGATATACCACATTAGCAAAATGAAGGATAAAAATAATGATCATTTCAACAAGATGTATAAAAAGCATTTAACAAAAATCAACATCAAATTATGATAAAAACTAAACAAAGTGGTCATGGAGGGAACGTGCCTCACCATAATAAAGGTCATATATGACAAACTAACAGTTAACATAATATTCAATCATGAAAAGCTGAAAACTTTCCTTTGAGATCAGGACCAAGTATAGGATGCTCACTATTTCCACTTTATTCAACACAGTACTGGAAGTCCTAAACAGAGCAATCAGATAAGAGAGAGAAAATAAAAGGCACCTAAATTGAAAAGAAGTAAAACTGCCCCTCTCTGCAAATGGCATAATAGTATGCATGTGTGTTAGTCGTTCAGTCATGTCCAGCTCTTTGTGACCCCCTGGACTATAGCCAGCCAGGCTACTCTGTCCATGGAATTCTCCAGGCAGGAATAATGAAGTGGGTTGCCATTCCCTTCTCCAGTGGATCTTCCTGACCCAGGGATCAAACCAGAGTCTCCTGCATTGCAGGCAGATTCCTTACCACTGAGCCACCAGAGAAGCCCAACAGTATGTATAGAAAACCCTAAATATCACCAAGAATCTATCAGTTCTAATAATGAAGTCAGTAAAGTTGTAGGATACAATATGAATATACACACATCTGTAGTGTTTCTATATGCTAATAAAAGACTATCAGAAAGAGAAATGTAAAACACAATCCCATTTACGATTGCATCTAAAAGAATAAAATACCTAGGAGTAACTTTAACCAAGGAGCTGAAAGACTTATACTAGGCAGACTATAAGACACTGATGAAAGAAAGTGAGGACAATGCAAACCAACAAAAAGATATACCATGGGATAAATAAATTGTTAAATTCTCTACAGTACCCAAAGCAATCTACAGAGTGAATGTAGCCTCTGTAAAAATACCAGTAGCATGTTATATAGAACTAGAATAAATAATCCTAAAATTTGTATTAAATCACAAAAGACCCAAATAGCCAAAGCAACCTTAAGAAAAATAAACAAACTTGGAGATGAACAAACGAACAAACGTGCTTCCTGATTTCAAGCTATAATTCAAATCATAGTTATCAAAACTGTAAGGTAGTGGCACAAAGACACATAGATCAATGGAACAGGACAGCCCAGAAATAAACCATGCTTTGTTTACAACAAAGGGACAAGAATGTATGATGGGAAAAAGTTTCTTCAACAAATGGTGATGAAAACACTGAACATGTTAAAGAATGAAACTGGATCATTTTCTTACACCATACACAAAACAAACACAAAATGGATTGAAGACTTAAATGTAAGACCTGAAACCATAAGACTCACAGAAGGACACATTGGAAATACACTCCTTGACATCATTTTTAGCGATATTATTTTGGATCTTTCTCTTCAGACAAGGGCAACAAAAGCAAAAAAAAAGAAGAAGAAACAAATAGGACTACATCAAACTGAAAAACCTCTCAGAACAAAGAAAGCTATTAACTAAAAAGTGAGCTCTGTGAACGGGAGAAGATAACTGTGAATGATATGTCTGATGAGGGGTTAATATACAAAATACTTAAAGAATTCACACAACTGCATATTAAAGAACAAACAATTGCATTAAAAAATGGTCATAGGATCTGAACAGACATTTTTCTAAAGAAGACATACAGACAGCCAACAAACTAATGAAGGATGCTGGACATCACTGCCTACCAGTGAAATCAAATAAAAACCACAATGACATATCATCTCACACCTTTCAGAATGACTATTATCAAAATGAAAAGTAATAACTATTGGCAAGGATTTGGAGAAAAGGAAATCCTTGTGACCTACTGGTGGGAATTTCCATAGTGGAAATAGCTATGGAAAACATTATGGAGATTCTTCAAAAAAAAGAAAAAATGAGGGACATAATATAGCATAAGTAATATGGTCAATAGTATAGCAACAACAATATATGGTGGATATATGGTTACTAGACTTATTGTGGTGACCAATTTGCAACGTACATAAATATTAAACCACTATGCTGTACACCTGAGACTAGTAAGTTTACACTTCAATTAAAAAAATACATTAGAAAATAAGTCAATTTGTTGATTGCAGGAGGTAGGAAGAGAAAATATCTAGGATAATTCCTAGATTTTCATCTCAAGAAACTGAGTACAAGATTATGCCACCAAAGAAGACTGAAGGAGGAGGTAATTTCAAATGGGAGATTGTGGGTTCGACATTGGATTTTGTTGTTTTGAAATCTGAAGTGCTTCTGACACATTCATGTGAAACTGTTGGCCACACTCAGATGAGGCAATAGCTCAGACGTATGACTATCATAAGTCTTGTCTGATTACCTGAACCAGATGAAATTTCTCTACAGAGATTCCCTGTAACACTAAATAAGAGATGTTAGTGTATCTCTTGTGACACAAATTAACCCTGCTTTAAAATTTAGTTCTTGTGTGCTTTTACTATTCGGGCCACATACCGGCAGCCCCCTTGATGAAGGAACTGTCCCTCTTATTTGTACTCTTACCTAAAGGAGCCTAGCAAGTGTCCTACACAAAGAAGACATGAAAGTGTCAAACACATAATGGCTGCTCAGTGTTTACTGAGTGAGTGAATAAATAAAACATTTACTGTGTCGATAATTAAAAATAATATGCAGGCTACACAACTTTGATAATTTACATTTGAAAATATATGGGTTAGCATATTCTAAGAATGCTAACAATAGCTGCCATTTTATTTTCCTTCTTTTTCTTGTTCTTGTTTGCACAGCCAGAAGGCTCAAGAGAGTAAAACTGGTCAAGAAAGAATCTTTAATGCTGGAACAGAGTATTTACTTTCCCGTGAGTTTGCATAACCTCTCTCAGCACTATCACTGGCAGAGTTATTTCTCGGCTAGAATGATAATATCCTTGCATTCATTCTCTGGGGAACTAAAATAATAATTTCCTGATATCAAAAGCCTTGTAGAAAGAATTTTAAGCTACTTTGTTTGTATATGCTATCTCTTAAATACCTGGAGAGGAGTTTAAAGAATGGTAAAAAAATAAATAATTTATGGGAAAATTTTAATTATCATTATCAAATAACAAAAAATTTTTTATTTAAATGGTTGTTGAAGTCCTAAGGAAATAAAAGTCTACATTTTGTACTTTACAGAGACAGACCACCCCTTAAAGAGAAATAAGCAAATATGATTGGGATTTAATGTGAGGATCTAGCTTAATTGATTACAGATGTAGGTGAACTACTAATTGAAGCCATGAGCATGATGCCATTTTATTAACTTGCCGGTTCAGCTAGTGGAATCTGGGCCATTATTAAGGCTTTTTTTTTTTTGCTTTGCTTTTTGGTTATTTAATACCTACCACTGACTACTACTCAACTCATGGTTCCAGTGACATTCAATTCATTTTTAAATGGCAATCCATCTCCATGTGAGCTTCTCTTAAATATTAATTTAGGTGACCCATGATACAGTTTTTGAAAAGCAACCAAAATAAAAGAACAAGCTTCAGTTGAATGTCTGCTTTGAGGCTGGGTGAAAACAAGGCAGATTTTTTACTGACCTAACACCATTGCAACTCTTTTCCTCCAGAAGAGTCCCACCAAACTATAGGTATGCTGGAAATGAAAGTGAAATACAAATACATGACTTTACTTCCTTATAAATCTACTGTTATTTTTCAAGAAAGATGCTTAAAAGTTGTACATGCCCCTCTCTGAAATACACTCTCCCATGAGCATCATATTAATTCTATTGTAACTTCCAATGAAGTTCCACATCTGGGACTCCTCCATAACTTTCAGACACCCTCAGCCCTCCGTGATTCCCCTTCTTTCTGTACATATGCTTCTAACAAAACATTTACTGTATTTATATTCCATCAGGTACTGTGCTGAAATCACCAAACTCAAACTCACAAAGGTTCTAGGAGAACAAGAAGACAGAAAAATAAGTTGAGAAGTAAATATAATATCATGAGTACAGTGAAAAAATTGTATTTGTTGTGTGTACAGGTGAAGGTAAGAGAATTACTTTAAAAGTTATTTAAGAGGTAACCAATGAACCAAGTTAAGGATTAAACATTTTCTCCTCAATCAGGTTATCACTATAATAATTATTACTACACAACTGAATAACAAATACAGCATTTTGTCAACAGTTATTAAAAGTAATTATTTTTTTAATAGAAATAGATCAAATTTTTCAGTAAGTGCATATATTTATGTGTGTGCATGTGTGCTCGGTCTGTCTGACTCTTTGCGACTCCACAGACTGTAGCCCACCCGTCTCCTGTTTAATGGGATTTTCCAGGCAGGAATACTGGAGTGGGTTGCCATTCTCTTCTCCAGGGGATCTTCCTGACCCAGAGATGGAACCAGCACCCCTTATGTCTCCTGCATTTTTACCACTGGCTCCACCTGGGAATCCCTCACATTAATATTAAATTTTGCTAGATTAGGACATAGATAAGCATCAATTTTGTTTCTATTTTTCATTTTTATACAAGTACGATAACACACAGTCTCACAAATAAGTATATCAGAACACAAAGCTTTTTACTATAGTAATATCTGAACTCCTGGGCTTCTGGGTCAAAATGCCCAAATCACAGAGTGATCTACCATTAAAAAAATAATTTTTAATGATCTATCAGCTGACAATTCAAGCATTCCCTCAAATTTGTTAAAAGCAAAGAATGGGGAACAACTGACTAAAAAGGGATTTAGGGGACCTCCCTGGTTGTCCAGTGGTTAGCAATCGCCTTCTAATGCAGGGGATGCGAGTTCAATCCTTGGATGGGTAACAAAGATCCCACTGCTTCAGGGAAATTGAGCCCGCACACTGCAAAAACAACCCAGTGCAGCCAAAAAAAAATTTTTTTAAAAGGATTTATGTCAGTATATTGCCAGGAAACAATGTCCTATGAATATTTTCATATTTCTGTGCAAAAACATCTTTTTTAACAAAATTACCCTATTAACAACCTGGATTAAAGATGACTGAATGGAAAAGAAGCCTTGAAAGTTACAGAGATCTCCAGAAAGTCTTAGTGATATCTCTCTGGGAGAATCTGTTTCCACTGTAGGGATTACAAACCTAGAGAACACCCACTGCTCTCTTCAGAGAGGATCTGCTTACATTCTAGAGCAAAAGTCTCCATCTCTACCTACAGAGGGGAGGAAGGCCGGCTGTGCAAGCTACCCCACGTGAGTCTCTAGACTGACAATGTCTCTCTCTCCTGCAGTACAAACTCTTCTGTGTTCAGGTGACACCTGCAATCATTGAGTCTTCTGATGGGGCACTGCAGTAAAAGTAACTGATGCAAGACTTTCTGAAGTAATTAAAAGCCTGCCTCTGGTCCTGAAGTCTTGTAACTCTGTGTGTAAGCATATGCCTGTGGAAAAAGAGACATCACTGTTTCAGACTCACATAAATTAATTTACTCTATCAAGTCCAGTATTTCTAACTCTTCTGGTTTGACACTGCAGGGTACTATAGACACAGGTTATGTCTTTATTTTCAAATGAAAAGAAGGGGGGGGAGCTATGGTAACAGTAGAGGTGGGAAAGTAATATCTAAAGCTTTACTACAGACAGATCAATTTTAACAGGATGGCATATTCTTTTGAAAGTCTATGAATATACCAACTGGCATACCATAGGACAATTAAACTAAAGCTAGTGAAAAAATAAAATTGCATAGACATGTTGAAGATAATTCTATACTTAAAAAGTAAAAATTACAAAATTAAATTTTACATTTTTAGAATTGCATGAGTCTGTGGGTAAACTATTAGGAAAGTAAAGAAATAATAAAAATTCAGGACAGTGTCTTACTTTTTGAGGGAAAAGGGATATAGTTATGGAAAGCTAAACAAGAAGCTTCTAATAGTAATGTTTTATTTTCTAAATATTTTATGATTTCCTGTAAACTACATAGACATTGTATTTCAGTACATAGATATTTTATAATAATTTTTAACATCCATTTTTTAAAGTTAACTGTTCATGTCACAGCTGAGTGATGACTGGGAAGAACTTAAGTGACACAAGTGCCTACTCACATAAGGCACAGAAAATAAGAATATTTTGTTTATTCATCCACTCTACAAATATTTACTGAGCACTAAAAACGTACCATTGATCTAAGGGCTTCTGAAACTTTAGATAAAACAAAATGAAATGAAGGGGAGCAGTTATTGTTATTGCAATCATCCAGGTAGAAGGTGATAGTGATTTTGACAAGAGTAGTAGCAGTAGAGATAAATCATCTGATACTACTGACATTTTAAATGTAGAACCAACAGAATTTCCTGATATTTTAAAGTTAGGGTGTAAAAGAAAAAATATTTAGTATAACTCCAAGGTTGTCACACAAGCAACTGGAAAGATGAAATTCCCATATACTCAGAGAGGTTAGAAAGTAGAAGCAGCAGGTTTGATGGAAAAGAAAATTTGATATCTCCATTAGATACCCAAGTGACACTGGATGTATATGACTGGAGTTCAAGAGAGAACTATTTTAATACCAGATGTGCAGCTCACCAAGTCTGTCAACTACAAGCATTTTATTCTTGCCTGAGATTTTCATTTGTGTGTACTTCTCATCGAGATAACAATACCAAAATTTGTCTTTTGACTAAGAACTACATATATTTATACAAAAGGGTATTTTTAGTGGTAAGGAATGTAATTTTCTAAATACTTAACTTCAGCAAAAATACGTGTG
Source organism: Moschus berezovskii (assembly GCF_049115385.1). NCBI lineage: Eukaryota > Metazoa > Chordata > Mammalia > Artiodactyla > Moschidae > Moschus > Moschus berezovskii. Next base: position 25,454,108 of record NC_142464.1, read on the forward strand.
TGTGTATGTGCGTGTGTTAATCAACTACAATGCTAATATGGTTTTGGCACTGATTGCAAACTTCCTCATTAAGAAAGGCTGAAACATTAGCCAGTAATAGCTAAGGAAAATGTCTCTGTCACCATCAGCTCTGTACTGTCCTTCCACAGACCTCTGTTGTGACCCATGACATTCTGGGCTGAAATAGATATTTCTATCATGATTTTTAAAACCAATTACAAAGCTGCTCTGATCTCTGTTTGTTAGTGTAAGTGCTTGAACTGACCTAATGAGGGTCAGTTAGTTCTCTGCCTATAGGTATTTCTATTCCAAACTACAGGTTCTTTGACTACCATTGTCCCCCACATCAGACATTCTGCACAACAGCAGTTGCAAGCTTGTGTCTCAGCTTTGAGAGCTAGCTCCTATTCACTCTAGGTATTTTAGCTCCGTCTCTGAATTGTGCGTCTATACTGGCTCACATTTTATAGGTATTCTAGTTGTAGTTGTTGTGGTTAATAAAAATAGTAGATTCTGTTTGACTCAAATATTAACTGAAAAATGCCTCCAGCCTTATGGAAAAGTTACATATAATGTTAGAAAAGTTGCCCTTGGCTCTGGAACTCAGAATTTTAGAACTTGATAATATTATAGCTCATGTTATAAAAACTAAAACAACTTTATGAGGTTACTTCAAGTCTAGGGTATGATTTTCAATATTGTCCATGTATAAATTTGCTTATCAGTTGATAGATATATAATAACCATTCTTATCCTGGGCTTCCCTGGTGGCTCAGAGGTTAAAGCGTCTGCCTCCAATGCGGGAGACCCGGGTTCGATCCCTGGGTCGGGAAGATCCCCTGGAGAAGGAAACGGTAACCCACTCCAGTATTCTTGCCTGGAGAATCCCATGGACGGAGAAGCCTGGTAGGCTACAGTCCACGGGGTGGCAAAGAGTCGGACATGACTGAGCGACGGAATGGAACGGAACCATTTTTATCCAGATAGGCTGATAAAAAAAATTTTTTAATTACAATACCTATTTATTATTTTACATTAAAAAGGTAAAATTATAGTGTTCACTTTGACTATTTTCTTACATGTAGGAAATTTACATGTAGGAAATTTACACAGATACCCAAATTTCTACTAGAATACAGGTAGAATAATACTAAAGGAGATCAGTCATGCATGTTCATTGGAAGGACTTATGTTGAAGCTGAAACTCCAATACTTTGGCCACCTGATGTGAAGAACTGACTCATTTGAAAAGACCCTGATGCTGGAAAAGATTGAGGGCAGAAGGAGAAGGGGACGACAGAGGATGAGATGGTTGGATGGCATCACCGACTCAATGGACATGGGTTTGGGTGGACTCCGGGAGTTGGTGATGGACAAGGAGGCCTGGCATGCTGTGATTCATGGGGTCGCAGAGTCGGACACGACTGAGCGACTGAACTGAACTGAAGCTTGCTTTAAAAAATGTAAAAAATAATCCTCAAAGGGTTTAGCTAATCTATAACGTTACTATTTGCAAACTAATATGTTAGAACAAAATCCAGATATTCAACAATGTAACAGTCATTATGCCCCACAGAATGGCAAGTTATGCCAATAAACATACCCATAGAAAGACCAGAAAATAAAAACATTCTCATTAATGATGGCAGAAATGATGGAATTAGCTGACAAGGACTTTAAAACAGCCATTACAAATAAATAAATATAGAGAAGAGAGACATGGGAGATATGGAAAATAAAAAAAATTACTGCATGGAACCAGTAAAAGCTTAAACACTTTTGAAGAAAAGATCAGTGACCCTGGACCATAGCAACAGAAACTATCATTCTGAATAAGAGAGAAAAAAAGACTAAAAACAAAATAAAAAGATCTCCAGTGACCTATGGAAGAATGTTAAAAGGCATGAAGATATATTTAACTGGAGTTGCAAAATGTGTGTGTGAGGGGGTGAAGGACAAAAACTATCTGAAAAATAATGCTGAAAACTTTTTAAAGTAGTTGAACTCTATAATCTCAGAAAAAACAAGCCAAATGAAACCAATACAGGATAAACACAATAAAAATCATACATATCATAATTCATTCATGAAAAACTAGCAATAAAGAGAAAAAATTGTTAGAGGAGGGAAAAAACCATTTTAATTACATGTGACAGTTAATTTATGTCAACTCAAAGGTTAAGCGAGCCCAGGTAGGTGGTAAAACATTATTTCTGAGTGTGCCTGTAAGGGTGTTTCCAAAAGAGTTTAACATTTGAATCAGTAGATTGAAAAGATCATCCTGATCAATGTGGGTAGACATCATCCCATCGGCTGAAGGCCTGAACAGAACAAGAAGGCGGAAGGAAGAGAATTTGCTTTCATGCATGAGCTGCAGTACCCACTTTCTCCTGTTCTTTTACATAGGTCCTCCTGGTTCATTGACCGTTGGATTCAAATTAGGACTCATACAATTGGCTTCCCTGGTCCTTAGGCCTTCAGATTTGAACTGGAACTATACTACCTGTGTCCTTAGGCTTCCACCTTGAAGACAACAAATTGGGGGCTTCTTGGCCTCCATAATCACTTGGGCCAGCTCCTATAATAAATTGCCTCATTGACTGACCTACCTACCCATCCATCTATTTACCTATCTATCCTATAGGTTCTGTTTCCCTGGAGCACACTAAAACACTACAGAATAAAGATAAAAATGAGCACAGATCTCTCTTCATAAAATATTCAATCCAGATGAGATGAAACAACATCTTTAAACATCTTTAAAGATATAAAAATATCTTTAAAAAAGAAAGGCAAAAGACAAAGCTTTTCTTTAAGAGAAGAGAGAACTTGTTACCAATAGCTGTGAACTATAAGAAATGTTACCCAAAAAAAATTTAGCAGAAATAAAAATATTATAATACATTTTAATATATTAGATGAAAATTTAGAGCCTACTAAAGCAGTAATGGTGCTGAAAATGTTAGTCAGGGTGTGAAAGTGTTAGTCAAGTCTGACATCGTGCAGTCATGTCTGACTCTTTGTGACCCCATGGACTGTAGCCTGCCAGGATCCTCTGTCCAAGGAACTCTCCAGACAAGAATACTGGAATGGGTTGCCATTCCCTTCTCCAGGAGATCTTCCCAACCCAGAAATCAAACCCAGGTCTCCTGCATTGCAGGCAGACTCTTTAACATCTGAGCCACAAGGGAAGCCCAAGCATGTGGTAAATATAAAATGTTTTCTCATTCTAAATTTTGGTTTAAATTATGGTTGACTGAAGTAAGATAATAATAATGATAATAACATATCATGACAAATATAAAATAAAATGCATGACAAAAGCACCAAGAATGGTAAGTGATATAATACTAGAGGGTAGATTACAATATATTAAGATAAAATTTGAAAACCAATACAAAGAAAGGAAATAAATAAATATTGAAATTAAAGATATACATTAAAGCCTCTATTCAAAAGAAGAGAATAAAATGGTAAAAGAAAAAAAAAACAGACGGGATAAACAGAAAACAAATAGATGGTAAATTTAAAAGCCTAACAAATTGATAATTACATTAAATATAAATGGTCTAAATATTCCAATTAAAAGAAAAATAGTTAAATTCAAATGCAAGACCCAACTATAAGCTATAAACCTGTGTTAAGTATAAACACTTGAGCAGGCTAAAAGGAAACTGATGGAAAATACAGATCATACAAACACTAACCCTAAATAACAGTTACATTGAGGAGTGTGGATTTTATTCTATAGGAGATGTCTCTAAGGGTGAGTATGAAAGATGCCCTTTTCATAAGTATAAAGAACATATTAGAATTTATATTTTTATTTTCACTAAAAACAGAAAGAAATTAGGCTTTAATTATAATGAGGATGATTACTGGATGCCTAAGTCATACTATGTGATGTGATCAAATTCTCTCTTATGGAACACAAAATATCCCGATGGAAGAAATTTTATGTGTATGCTTTTTTAGTATTTCAAAATAATATATTATTAATTTGCTCAGTTAACTGAATTCATGAAATTCTATTTCTAATTTTATCAACATTAACTTTATTTCTAATCAAATTAACCACAACATAGATAACCGGTTTAAAAATAAACAACCCTCTAAATATTACATGAATAGTGAAAGTATATCATTGAAAGCATAGTAGAGATGGCATTTCATTAGCCACATTATGAGGTTAAAAATGGTGATTTAAGAAGACTGGGGTCAGCATCATGGTGGTTGGTGTGAGTTGTTCTTTTTTCTCTCCTCTTCAATTTAAAACTAACTGGATATCTATAACCGATCCAAGTTCCTTAACACAACACACCAGAACACTTCAGAAATGCACCCAAAAGTGGATGGATGAGGCCAGGGTGTAGGATACACAGTCAAACAAGGTGCAGCAGCAGCAGCATTGGGCCAGTGGTGGTGGCAGTGACACCAACACCAATGGCAGTGGCAACTCCTCTAGCAGAGGACATTTAAACTAAAATTCCACCTGGCCACAAGAGCTGCAGTAGAAGGTCCCACTGCTCTCCAGGAATCAGATTTCTGAAGAGGTCTCCATGACTAGGCAGAGGGAAAATAAAGGGAAGAAGGCAGACAGAGAATTGAAGGAATACATCTCACACCATCTGCCCAAGATGTCAGCAAAAGGTCTGCCTGCAGTCCATGGGGTCGCTAAGAGTCAGATACGACTGAGCGACTTCACTTTCACTTTTCAGTTTCACACATTGGAGAAGGAAATGGCAACCCACTCCAGCGTTCTTGCCTGGAGAATCCTAGGGACGGGGGAGCCTGGTGGGCTGCCGTCTGTGGGGTCGCACAGAGTCAGACACGACTGAAGTGACTTAGCAGCACCAGCAGCATGGACATCTTGTACTCCTCCACGCCCTCTGGGACTCCCCCTACTGGGCAAGAACCCAATTGCTAAGAATACACATCCCCCAACTCTTGAAACCAACTTTATTTTTTTTAATGCCAGTTTTAAAAAGAAGAAAAAAAAAAAAAGGGCACATTCCCAACTTTAGCAACAAGTCAGCACCAGTTCAGTTCAGTCACTCAGTCGTGTCTGACTCTTTGCAACCCCATGGACTGAAGCATGCCAGGTTTCCTTGTCCATCACCACTCCAGGAGATTGCTCAAACTCATGTCCATTGAGTCGGTGATGCCATCCAACCATCCTCTGTCATCCCCTTCTCCTCCTGCCCTCAATCTTTCCCAGCATCAGGGTCTTTTCCAGTGAGTCAGTTCTTTGCATCAGGTGGCGAAAGTATTGGAGTTTCAGCTTCAACATCAGTCCTTCCAATGAATATTCAGGACTGATTTCCTTTAGGATGGACTGGTTGGATCTCCATGCAGTCCAAGGGACTCTCAAGAGTCTTCTCCAACACCACAGTTCAAAAGCATCAATTCTTCAGCACTCAACTTTCTTTATAGTCCAACTCTCACATCTGTACTTGACTACTGGAAAAACCATAGCTTTGACTAGACAGACCTTTGTGGGCAAAGTAACATCTCTGCTTTTTAATATGTTGTCTAGGTTGGTCATAGCTTTTCTTCTAAGGAGCAAATGCCTTTTAATTTCATGGCTGCAGTCACCATCTGCAGTACCAGTAACAGAAACCGAAAACTTGGGCTCTAGTGCCACCTTCTGGAAAACAAAAAAAAAGTCTTCTAATTGACAACCTGTTGAATTGTTAGAATTAAACACAGCCTTAACAGCTAAAATAAAAGGTGCTTGCTAATTAAAATGCAGCAGCAGAGGCACATTTCATCAAGCACAGTGAAAAATCATGGTATCACAAAAACAAAATAACAATTCTCCTTCAACTGAATCTGGACACAAAATATTGTAATATGACAGAGAATTCAGTTATTATGAAGAATTTCAAAATATTACAAGAATACTCAAAAAAGGCAATGAATTCAGGAATAAAATTAACACTTTACAAAAGAGATGTAAATTTTAAAAAAGAACCAAATAGAAACAATGGACCTGAAAAACTAAATACAGTAAAAAGAAAAAGAGATGAAGAATTTAGAAAGCACTAAAAACAGAGCAGATCAGATGGAAGAGAGAATAAGCAACCTGAAAGTTAGGAATTGAGAAATTGTTCTCCTTCATCTTGCATTTGAAACAAGATTTTTTTTTAAAGTGAAGAAACCCTATGCAAGTTATCAGACTCCCTTAGAAAATCCAACATAAGAATAATGGGTTTACAGAAGGAAAAAAGAAGGGGACAGAGATACTGTTTTAAAAAACAATAGCTGAGAACTTTCTAAACCTGGGGAAAGAACTGTATATATTAATACAAGTCCACAAAGCTAACAGAACACTTTATTATCTCCATGCAAATAGACTTTATAAGAAACATCATAATGAAATTGCCAAAGTTAATGATGAAATTTTTTTTTAAGATGTAGGAAAAAAGTAATCTACAAAGAACCCCCATTTAGGCCATTATTAGATTTCTCAGTAGAAAATCTACAAGCCATGAGAAAGTAGATTGATATATTCAAATTATCCAAAGATAAAAATTGCCAGTCAAGAATACTCTATCCAACAAAGTTATCCTTCAGATATGAAGGAAAAATAAAAGCTTTCCCAGACAAAAAAGAACTGTAGGAATGGTTGGCGGGAACTCTTCAAGTTGAAATGAATTCAAAAGTACAAAAAACTCTGATTAAGATTATATATAGACAGCTGGAATTAGAGAAGTATAACTTTATTTTGTGTGTGTACTTAGTCACTCAGTCATGTCCAACTCAGCGACCCTACGGGCTGTAGCCCACCAGGCTTCTCTGTCCATAGGATTCTCCAGGCAAGAATACTGGAGTGGGTTGCCATTCCCTTCTCCAGGAGATCTGATCTTCCCAACCCAGGGATCGAACTCGCATCTGCTACAGCTCCTGCACTACAGGCAGATTCTTTACCGCTGAGCTACTGGGGAAGCCCCAGTTTAATATAAAATAAGGTCCCTTTAATATAAAATAACATAAAATGTATTTAATATAACTTAAGTTATAAATTTATAAAATTTACCAAATTAACTTAGTAAATTAATAATTTATAATTTAATATAAAATACATTTTAATTTTAATATGTTTAAATATTTTAATTTTATTATAAATTTTAATATAAAGTAAAGCCTCTATTTTAGAAATGTGTTAAACACTTAATTTAAGCATAAACATTACAATAAAATAATTTAAAATAACTATACTTACTACAATTTGGTAACAAACTCACAGCTTAAAGAGAGACAATTTGTGACATCAAAATATAGAAGAGGAACACGAATGGAACCTTTATGATTGAAAGTAAGTTGCTATAAAGCATAAAAAGGGGTCTTTATTTATGAGATGTTTTACGTAAACCTTATGGTAACACAAAGCAAAACTTTACAGCAGAGACACAAAACATAAAAAAAGAGACTGAATAAATCACTATGGAAAACTACCAACTTATGAATGAGTCAGAAAGGGAAAGGGAAAAAAAAAAGGGAGATACAAAATAACCAGAAAAGATAAAATGGCAGTATTATATTATTACACATCAACAATCATTCTAAATGTAAACAGACTTAACTCACTAATCAAAAAATACAGAATAACTGTATGAATTAAAAAAACAAGATCCAACCATATTTTACCTACGGAAGACTCACTTCAGCTCTAAAGATACACATAGTCTCAAGAGAAGGATTGAAGATGATAGTCTAAGCAAGAAGAAACCAAAAGAAAGTGGGTACAGCCATACTCCTATAAAATATAATAGACTTCAAGTCAAAAAATGGTAGCAAGAGACAAACAAGATCATTATAAAATGAAAAAGGGGTCAAGACATCAGGATGTAGCAATTATATATGTGCTCATAAATATACATATATATATCTTAACACTGAGCACCAATATATTAAGCAAATACAATGGATCTTAAGAGAGACCTAGACAATAATACAATCATATTAGGAGATTTCAATATCCCACTATCGGGAAACAATAGACAGTCCAGACAGAAAATCAACAATTAATGTTGGAGTTAATCAGGCCCGAATACTAGAGTGGGTAGCCATTCCCTTCTCCAGGGAATCTTCCCAACGCAGGGATCAAGCCCAGGTCTCCCTCATTGCAGGCAAATTCTTTACCAGATGAGCCACCAGGGAAGTACAAATAATAATTTAGAAGAAATGAACTTAGCAGATATACACTTAACATTTCATCCGACAGCAGCAAAATACATATTTTTCTTAAGGGCACATAGAACATTCTCCAGGATACATCTATAACAGGACACAAAACAAATGTAAACAAATTCAAGAAGATTTAAATTATGGCAACTTTCTTTTCTGATTACAATGATATGAAACTAGATATCAACAACAGGAAAGTTATAAGACAAACATACAGAAACTAAGTAACACACTTCTAAACAACCAATTGGTCAAAAAAAGAAATCAAAAATGAAATTAAATATTATCTTAAAATAAATGAAAATGGAAATTCAATATATAAAATCTTGTGAGAGGCAGTAAAAGCGTTTTGAGAGAAAAGTTTATAGCAGTAAATGCATATATTAAGAAATTACATGTATTTTTATTAAAATACTTAACTTTACACCTCAGGGACCTAGACAAAGATCAAATCAAGCCCACAGTTAGCTGAAGGAAGGAAACAATAAGCCTCAGAGAAGAAATACATGAAACAGAGACCAGAAAAACAATAGAAAGGAACAACAAAAGTGTGTTCTGGTTCTTTGTAAAGGCAAACAAAAAAGACAAACATTGGAAAGACTAACCAAGAAAAAAGAAGACTTAAAATTAGAAATTGGAGAGGCAATGTTACAACTAATACTACACAGAAATACATAGACTGCTATGAATAATTACATGTCAATAAGTTACATAACCTAGGAGAACTGGATGCACTTCTAGAAACACAACCTAAGGAGATTCAATCAGGAAGAAATAGAAAATATAAGGAGACCAATAATGAGTAAAGAGATTTAATCAGCAACAGAAACCTCCCAACACAGAAAACTCCAGTACCAGACAGCTTCACTGATGAATTCTAGCCAATATTTAAAGAAGAGTTAACACCAATCCTTCTCAGATGCTTCCAAAATATGCAGGAGAAAAGAACACTTCCAAATTTATTCCGTGACGCCAGCACTACTGTTATTGAAAGCAAGTTTGTGCACCCAACACACAGTGAAGTCAAACAACACCGAAACACTGGAGTCTGAAGCCAAAAGAGGCTTGCTGCAGGGCGTGGCTCATGCCTTTAAAACACCCCGAACTCCCCAAAGGCGTTCAGCAAAGCCCTTTTATAGGCAAGGTGAGGGAGGGGTGTGCTTAGTTGTTGCAAAATTCTTGATGTCTGATCCTTTGTTCTTGCAACTGTTCAGGTGGGTCAGGTCATGGTCAGATCACAATGTCCCAGATCACAATCTTCAACTGGCCTTTCACACCAGCAGAGGGTCTCCCTAATTCACGGTCAGACACAGCATCACCATCTCTGCCAGTTTGCTGGTCTTCCTGTCTAAGCACCTACTCTGCTTCCTGAAACAGCCCAGACTCACCTAAGCAAGAAGCTGTGTGTGCAGCTTTGCATGCGCCTGATCTGCTGCAGCCTTGTCTTCCAGTCTCCCTCCTCAGTGCCCTGCTGGGCAGGCCTTGCTTCGCAACTGCTCCAGGGAAGGGGACAAGCAGGCAAACAGGGGGCTGGGTCCTATAGACTGCAACCCAAGAAAATTGCTACCATTGAGACCACTGCAACACAGGCCAAAGGCCGTGCTCCTGTCCCACCCCTATTTCACTACCTTGACATCAAAACCAGGTAAAGGAACCACAAGAAAGCTATAGATCAATACCCCTGATGAACACAGATGCAAAAATTCTCAATAAGATATTAGCAAACTGAATTTAAGAACACAGTAAAAGTATAATGTGCCATGCTCAGGAGGATTCATCCTGAAATGCAATAATGGTTCAACATACAAAAGTCAATTACTATAATTTATCCCATCAACAAAATAAAAAAATCACACAATCATTACAACAGACCAAAAAAAGCATTTGACAGGATATAATATGCTTTCATGATAAAAAATCTTTTAACAAATGGGTATAGAAGAAACACAAAAATCTCATTTGGCAAACTCACAGCTAACACCATACACAACAGAAAAAAATTGAAAACTTTTTCCTCTGAGATCAGAAACAAGCCAAGGATGCCCACTCTCACCTCTCATTCATTTCAGTACAAAAGTTCTAGCCTGGGCAATTGGGCAAGATAAAGAAATAAAAGGCATGGACATGAGTCTGAGTGAACTCTGGGAGTTGGTGATGGACAGGGAGGCCTGGCGTGCTGTGATTCATGGGGTCGCAAAGAGTCGGACACGACTGAGCAACTGAAAAAAAAAAAGTCAGAAAGGAAGATATAAACTATACTTTTTGCTGATAATATGATTTTATATATAGAAAACTACAAAGAGCAAAAATAAAACTCTTGGAACTAATCAACAGTTTTAGTAAAGTTGTAGGATACAAAAGTAACATACAGAAATCAGTTGCATTCCTTTACAATAATGATGAACCACCTGTCAAAAAGTAAAACTATCCCGTTCACAATAGCATCATAAAAAAAATATTTAAAGTTAAATTTAACCAAGGAACTGAAATATCTGTATAATTAAAACTCTAAGAAAGAAATCAAAGAAGACACAATTTTTTAAACCCCATGTCCATGGATTGGAAGAACCAATATTGTTAAAATCCTGCTCAAAGCCATCTACGGATTCAAGGCAATTCTCATCAAAACTTTAACGTCATTCTTCACAGAAACAGAAGAAACAATCCTAAAATTTGTGTGGAACCACAAAAGACCTTGAATAGCCAAAGCAATCCTGAGAAAAAGAATATAGTTGGAGGTATCGTGCTTCCTGATTTCAAACTGTGCAACAAAGCCATAGCAAAAAGAACAGTATGGAACTGGCACAAAAATAAACACATAAACCAGTAGAACAGAACACAGAGCCCAGAATTATATCCTGGCATAGACAGTTAACCAATATTCAACAAAGAAGCCAAGAATACTCAATAAGGAGAAGATAGTGTTCTCAAGAAATAATGCTGGGGCAACTGGAGAAGTACACACAGAACAGAAAAATGGGATCCTTATCTCATACTACTCACAAAACAGTAACCTGAAAGGAATCAATGACTTAAACATAAAACCTGATATCATAAAAATCCTAGAAGATAACGTAGGAAAAAGCTTCTTGACATTGGTCTTGGCAACAATTTTTTTGGACATGATGCCAAAAGCACAGACAACAAAACCAAGAATTAACAAGTGGGACTACAAAACTCAAAAGCTTCCCAGAGCAAAAGAAACAATTAAGAGGGTAGCACTGACATACTACCACGTGTAAAACAGACAGCTAGTGGGAAGCTGCTATATAACACAGGGAGCTGAGCTCGGTGCCCCGTGATGACCTAAAGGTGTGGGACGGGGAGGATGGGAGAGAGGTTCAAGAGGAAGGGGATATATGTATACTTAAGGCAGGAGGAGAAGGGGACGACAGAGAATGAGATGGCTGGATGGCATCATCGACTCGATGGAGGTGAGTCTGAGTGGACTCCAGGAGTTGGTAATGGAAAGGGAGACCTGGCATGCTGTGATTCATGGGGTCGCAGAGAGTCGGACACGACTGAGCAACTGAACTGAACTGAAAGTTTATTCATGGTGTTGTAGAGTAGAAAGCAACACAACATTGTAAAGCTATTCTCCTATAATCAAAAATAAATTTTAAAAATAGATAACTAATTAGAACCTGCTGTATAGCACAGGGAACTCTACTCAATACTCTGTAGTGGCCTATATGGGAAAAGAATATTTAGAAAAAAGAACGTAGATATATATATATATATATCTGATTCACTTTGCTGTAATCAGTAAAAAATTTTAAATGCAGTAAAAATTTTAAAAAAGAAAATGAAAAGATTACCTATAAAAAGGGAGAAAATTTTGCAAACCATGTATCAGATAAAGAGTTCATACCCTAATTTATAAAAAATTCATACAAGTTAATAACAAAAACAAACATCCAATTAAAAAGCGAGCAAAATAACTAAATAGGTTTTTTTCAAAGAGGACATCAAAAGGGCCAACACACACAGAAAAAGATGCTCAACATTACTAGTCATTAGGAAAACACAAATCAAAACCACACTGAGATGCCACCTCATACTTGTTAGAATGGCTAACATCAAGAAGACAAGAGAGAACACTTGCTGGAAAAAAAAAAAAATGTTAAAAAGGAAGCCCATATTAACACTGTTGCTGAGAATGTAAATTGGTCCAACCACTGTGGAAAATAATACGAAATTCCTCAAAAAATAGATCTAACGGAGTTCAGTTCAGTCGCTCAGTTATGTCCAACTCTTTGCGACCCCATGGACTGCAGCTTGCCAGGCCTCCCTGTCCATCACCAACTCCCAGAGTTTACTCAAACTCATGTCCATTGAGTCAGTGATGCCATCCAACCATCTCATCCTGTTGTCCCCTTCTCCTCCCGCCTTCAATCTTTCCCAGCATCAGGGTCTTTTCAAATGAGTCAGTTCTCCACATCAAGTGGCCAAAGTATTGGAGTTTCAGCTTCAACATCAGTCCTTCCAATGAAAGGATCGAGCCCACAGTCCAGCAATTTCACTTCTGAGTATAAGCCCAAAAGAAATGTAAACAGAATTTTGAAGAGCTATATCCCATCTTTTTTGAAGTATTTATTCACAATAGCCAAGATATGGAAACATATTTTTTCTCATAGCCTTTGGGAGTGGAAAAAGCTGTAATTATTATTGATAAAATAAATGAGTCTAAAAAGTAGAATTAACTCTAAGTTATAACAAGTGAAAGATTACTCTGTTACTTCCAGTGAAGATCACAGCCTGAAGATATACAACTACATGGCTGAATGAGAGAGAACAGAGTAAGAAGGGAAATGGGGCAAAGGAAAAGTAAAGGTGGAATATGCCACAAAGAGAAAAAGCCATGGGTCTCTAGCCTTCCTCAACTCTTGACAGTGACCTTGGTAAAGCTACCACAATTCTTGTCTGAAATTATGTAATATCCTGATTGGTGGAAGTAAGTTATTATGTGTCCTTTTTATTAATACAAAAAGAGAACAGAAGATCTCAATTATTTTTGAAGAACACCTGAAGCATATCCTTTGGAAATCTGTGGATTATAGACAACTAGCCCACAAGTATTTAATAAAGAGAAGAACATGGGAAAGTTTTTTCTTTCCTTTTTGGCTCCTAATTGTCTCAGAATTCCTGACATAACTAATTAGGCAAAAATAAAATGCAAAAGGAATTCCTACTGTCATTTGGCAATATAAATATTATGTGTACAGGGATGATGTTTTGTTAACATCCTGAAATCCTCTGTTTTCAATTTCCTCCATTCTTTTATATAATAAAGTTTTAGTTATGTCTCCGGATACAGGGTAAACTAGGCAAAGTTTAAAGCCCTGCCTTCCTAATTACTCTTTTTGTAAAATATCCTAAAAGTCCACTTAATTGATTCCTTCAGGAGTTTAAACAGAACGGCACTAAAAAATTTACATGTGATGAAATGCTTGACACAGGACTCAAACAGTGAGGTTATGCCATATTAGTCTGGTCTTACTTGAATTATCCATTCTCCAATCTAACGGACCAAGTATTCAGTTTTCCAGTTCTTTGATTCATATTTCTAATGACCAAAAAAAAAAAAAGGGGGGTGTGGTGTTTTTTTGCAACTCTGAGAGATTATGCCAATCCTCTTTAAACAGAACACTATCCCTTAACCACATTTTTATTATGTATTATAGCCAATTGAAAAATCACTTACAAAAGACTTCAGTTCAGTTCAGTTCAGTTCAGTCGCTCAGTCGTGTCCGACTCTCCGCGACCCCATGAATCACAGCACGCCAGGCCTCCCTGTCCATCACCAACTCCCGGAGTACACTCAAACTCATGTCCACAGAGTCGGTGATGCCATCCAGCCATCTCATTCTCCGTCGTCCCCTTCTCCTCCCGCCCCCAACCTTTCCCAGCATCAGAGTCTTTTCCAGTGAGTCAACTCGTCGCATGAGGTGGCCAAAGTATTGCAGTTTCAGCTTTAGCATCAGTCCCTCCAATGAACATCCAGGGTTGATCTCCTTTAGAATGGACTGGTTGGATCTCCTTGCAGGCCAAGGGACTCTCAAGAGTCTTCTCCAACACCACAGTTCAAAAGCATCGATTCTTCGGCGATCAGCTTTCTTCACAGTCCAACTCTCACATCCATACATGACCACGGGAAAAACCATTGCCTTGACTAGACGGACCTTGGTTGGTAAAGTAATGTCTCTGCTTTTTAATATACTATCAAGGTTGGTCATAACTTTCCTTCCAAGGAGCAAGCGTCTTTTAATTCCATGGCTGCAATCAGCATCTGCAGTGATTTTGGAGCCCAAAAAAACAAAGTCTGACACTGTTTCCAATGTTTTTCCATCTATTTCCCATGAAGTGATGGGACCAGATGCCATGATCTTTGTTTTCTGAATGTTGAGCTTCAAACCAACCTTTTCACTCTCCTCTTTCACTTACATCAAGAGCCTTTTGAGTTCCTCTTCACTTTCTGCCATAAGGGTAGTGTCATCTGCATATCTGAGGTTATTGATATTTCTCACAGCAATCTTGATTCCAGATTGTGCTTCTTCCAGCCCAGCGTTCCTCATGATGTACTCTGCATATAAGTTAAATAAGCAAGGTGACAATATACAACCTTGACGTACACCTTTTCCTATTTGGAACCAGTCTGTTGTTCCATGTCCAGTTCTAACTGTTGCTTCCTGACCTGCATACAGGTTTCTCAAGAGGCAGGTCAGGTGGTCTGGGATTCTCATCTCTTTCAGAATGTTCCACAGTTTATTGTGATCCACACAGTCAAAGTCTTTGGCATAGTCAATGAAGCAGAAATAGATGTTTTTCTGAAACTCTCTTGCTTTCTCCATGATCCAGCGGATGTTGGCAATTTGATCTCTGGTGCCTCTGCCTTTTCTAAAACCTGCTTGAACATCTGGGAGTTCACGGTTTACATATTGCTGAAGCCTGGCTTGGAGAATTTTGAGCATGACTTTGCTAGCGTGTGAGATGAGGGCAATTGTGCGGTAGTTTGAGCATTCTTTGGCATTGCCTTTCTTTGGGATTGGAATGAAGACTGACCTTTCCAGTCCTGTGGCCACTGCTGAGTTTTCCAAATCTGCTGGCATATTGAGTGCAGCAAAAGACTTACAAAACGCTTAAACAAGAGGTAAAACTCACACATACACACAGGAATATTATTCAGCCTAGAAAAGGAAGGAAATTCAACATGGACAAAATTTGAAGGCATAATTCAGAGGCTGAGGACACGCTGAGTGAGATAAACTAGTCACAAAAGTACAAATACTTCATGATTCCACTTTTCACAGGAACAGTAGGGCCGCCACTGACCACACAGATTCACCCACAAAATGGCAACAGCTTTTCTAAGGAAAATGGTAGTTTCTAACCACGAAACCTCCAAGTCAGAGCTATTGCACAAGGAAGCCCCACACACGCACCACACTCCTGTTGGGAGCCCCTTCGAGTTGAGGTCCCAGTGGGTGCAAAGCCACGCAGAGCCCTGGCCTAGTGTCTCTCCAACCTCCTGCAGCAGCGCATGCAGCCGACTCAGACTTTTTAAAGCAGGCACCTGACAACCAGGCACGTCATCAAGAGGCGCCACCACAACTGTTCACCCAGTGAAGAGGCTTGGAAGCTAGTTGTCAATTGCAGAATGAACCCAAAGCACCAGCCAACAGAGGTAGTTCCTTTGGCTGTGAAATAATGTGCAAAGTTGTATCGTTTTCTTGGGAAATGGTGTTACCCTAGTGAAAGAAAAGTAAAATTTACACTTTCTGTTGTATGAAAATAAAAAGAAATCTTAAGAGCAGAAAGTAAGATTGTGGGAGGAGCAAATGGGCAACTGCTTAATGAGTACAATTTCAGTTTTTCAGTTATGTTTTTTTAATTTTATCATAATTAGAAATAATTTTTAAAAGATTCATGTTTTCCTGATCTTACTCCAATTATGTGTTGTCTATTCATCTTTTCAAAAAGGCATAGAAGTAAACAGAAAAACGTTCTAAGTGATTCAAATAATGCATAATTGTTAGAGCAAAACAATAAATTCCTCTTTAACTGTTTCTTTCCCCAGGGTCACAGGTGATGTATATTCTTCTAGTTTCTGTTGTATATGGGATAGGTATAAATCTAGAGATAAAATGTATATATTTGACATATACATATTATTGGATATGATAATGTGATATATTTTAACCTAAATGGAGTCATGTAATGTACATATTTCTCAGACTTGCTTTTTTTATTTAATGTCTTAGAGATATTTACAACTCTATGCATACAGCTTTTTCTCATTGTTTTTAACAGCTGCACAGCATTCCGTTGATGAAGTTGCTACCATTTATTTAACCATTTCTCTACTAATGAGACACTGAAATTGTCTCTTCTTTCATTTTCAAATGTTTGACCTTGGTAAAGGTCCAGTCTTCTGAATAGTATACTAAAATCTTTGCATGGAAGTATGCCTAGTACCTGGCATAGTTCCTCAAATGTATGTGAGCTAAATAACATCTTAGATTCAGTTCTTTGAGGCTTTGACTTCTATTTACTATACCATTAAACAGGAAAGAAAATCTATGTGTGTATATATATATATATATATATATGATATATATACACACTTCATACATACCAAATATATAAATATGAATTATTATAACAAATGAGAGTACAATTTTAAAGAAACTAAATAGAAATATGGACTATGGAGGATTTGCTTTGACATTGCTAAAACTGGCCAAGAATCATTTTTCCCATGCAAACTATAATTGAAAATCCAGGTTTGCTAGAACCAAGATAAGCAATTTGAGTATCTTCTTTCCCTCTCCCAATTCACTGCCTCAAAAGCACAGAGAATACTTCAAAACCCTTTTTCATCTTCTTAAAAGGAGGATAAAATGGAAGGTGATGAAGCCCAGATAAAACAAAACTCATTCCTTCAGAGTAAGCAGTCCATAAAGCTAATGACAAGCCTTTCTAGGTGGCTCAGTGGTAAAGAATCTACCTGAAACACCAGAGACCCGGGTTCGATCCCTGAGTTGGGAAGATCACCTGAAGAAGGAAATGGCAACTCCCTTCAGTATTCTTGCCTGGAGAATCCCATGGAGAGAGGAGCCTGGCAGGGCTGCAGTCCATGGAGAGGCAAAAGAGTCCCGACTTATCTACAACTGAGCGTGCATGCAAAGATAATGATCCAACAGAACTGAACTGAGAGTTATTTAATACAAAGGCACTTGAACTTTCAAACCAAGACAATAAGTTGAATAGTATTAGTGTATTTTATAAAGGCTACAATTCTTTGAATCTTTCCCCAGATATATGATCTTATTGAATCCTCTCAGTTCTATAAGGTAGCTATTATTACCTGTATTTCACAGGTGAGGGTATTATAATTTAAAGCGATTAGAGAGACGGAACAAGATGGCGGAGGAATAGGACGGCGAGACCACTCTCTCCTCCACAAATTCATCAAAAGAACATTTGAACGTGGAGTAAAGTCCACAAAACAACTTCTGAATGCTGGCAGAGGACGTCAGGCACCCAGAAAAGCAGCCCATTGTCTTCGAAAGGAGGTAGGAAAAAACATAAAAGATAAAAAGCGAGACAAAAGAAGTAAGGACGGAGCTCCGTCCCGGGAAGGGAGGCTTTAAAAAGAGAGAAGTTTCCAAACACCAGGAAACACTCTCACTGGCGAATCTGTGGCGAGCCTTGGAAGATCAGAGGGCCACATAACCCTCTTTTTTTTTAAGATTTTTTTAAAACCCACAGACTACCCGCCAAACGGTAACTCCCAGCGGAGAAGCAGCGCAGACGCCTGCATACGCCATTAGCAAGCGGGGGCTGGGCAGGGAGGAGCCGGCTGAACTGCTTAGAGAGAGGACTGGGCTTGAATGCCGCGAGAACAATTTGAGAGAACTGGGGAGAGCAAAGCAGACTGTGGGATAGCTTCCCCACGAAAAGGCGGAAAGCTCTAACCTAAGATTTGGCCAGCCCTGCTCACAGAATAAAGGACTGAGCAGAGCGAGCCGGCTGCGGTCGGCCCATCCCCCATCCCCCGCCGAGACAGGCAGGGAGCATAGCCAGAGCCGGAGCGGGCAACCGCGGCCCCAGAAAGGCATCTGATACAAACTGCAGACAGGCTTGTTGCTAATCAGGACTTCTTGGGCTCGAGCCTGTCGATATCCCCCTGAGAAGGTGAGCCGGTTGTACACCCAGAAAACTGAGTGGCAGGGACTGGGGAGGCAATAAGTCACAGAGACAGCGATCGCCAAACACCTGGTCCCCTGAACTGCTCGGATCAGGGAAGGCACAAAACGCAGGCCCAACCAAGTCTGCGCCTTTGTGGAGTACCCGAGAACCTGAACTTGAGCCGCTCAGACCTGGGAAGTGCATACAACCCGGCGCCGGCCTCGGACAGTTCCCGGCAGAGCAACCTAGAGCCTGTGCAGTGTAGACTGGGACAGCACACGCGCTGTGAGCAGGGGCAAACCCAGTGTGGCCGAGTCGCTGCGAGCACTCCCCACAGACGCCAGAGATATTTGTCTGCAGCGTTCCTCCCTTCCCAGAACAGGACTGAACAACTGAGCCTTAACAAGTGTCCACCCACCCCCTAGTATCAGGGAGGAAATTAGACACTGAAGAGACCAGCAAACAGAAGCTAAAACAAAGGGAACCACCTTGGAAATGACAGAGACGTCTAGAGGCTACTCCAAGAATAAGACCAAAAACCAGAGGCAAGAGGCTTAAGCCCGAATCCTGAGAACACCAGAGAACTCCTGACTCCAGGGAACATTAATCGATAGGAGCTCATCATACATCTCCATACCTACACTAAAACCAAGCACCACCCAAGGGTCAACAAGTTCCAGAGCAAGACATACCATGCAAATTCTCCAGTAACACAGGAAACTAGCCCTGAGCTTCAATATACAGGCTGCCCAAAGTTACTCCAAACCCACTGACATCTCATAACTCATTACTGGACACTTCATTGCACTCCAGAGAGAACAAATCCAGCTCCACCCACCAGAACACCAACACAAGCTTCCGTAACCAGGGAACCTTGACAAGTCACCTGTCCAACCACACACACAACGAGGAAACTACATAATAAAGAGAACTCCACAAACAGCCAGAAGAGGGAAAGGCCACCCCAAGCAAAGCATTATAAGCAAAATGAAGAGGCAGAGAAATACCCAGCAAGTAAAGGAACAAGATAAATGCCCATCAACACAAACAAAAGAGGAAGATATAGGGAATCTACCTGATAAAGAATTTCGAATTTTGGTGGTGAAAATGATTCAAAATCTTGAAAGCAAAATGGAGTTACAGATAAATAACCTGGAGAAAAAGATTGAGACGATGGAAGAAAGGTTTAATAAGGACTTAAAGGAAATAAAAAAGAGTCAATATACAATGAATAATGCAATAGATGAGATCAGAAACACTCTGGAAGGGACAAACAGTAGAATAACAGAGGCAGAAGACAGGATAAGCGAGTTAGAAGATAGAATTGTAGAAATAAATGAAACAGAGAGGAAAAAAGAAAAACAAAAGAAATGAGAACAATATTAGAGACCTCTGGGACAATGTTAAACGCTCCAACATTCGAATCATAGGAATCCCAGAAGAAGAAGACAAAAAGAAAGACCATGAAAGAATACTTGAGGAGATAATAGTTGAAAACTTCCCTAAAATAGGGAAAGAAATAATCACCCAAGTCCAAGAAACCCAGAGAGTCCCCAACAGGATAAACCCAAGGCGAAATACTCCAAGACACATATTAATCAAATTAACAAAGATCAAACACAAAGAACAAATATTAAAAGCAGCAAGGGAAAAACAGGAAATAACACACAAGGGGATTCCCATAAGGATAACAGCCGATCTTTCAACAGAAACTCTTCAGGCCAGGAGGGAATGGCAAGACATACTTAAAGTGATGAAAGAAAATAACCTACAGCCCAGACTACTGTACCCAGCAGGGATCTCATTCAAATATAAAGGAGAAATCAAAAGCTTTACAGACAAGCAAAAGATGAGAGAATTCAGCATTACCAAACCAGCTCTCCAACAAATGCTAAAGGATCGTCTCTAGACAGGAAACACAGAAAGGGTGTATAAACTCGAACCCAAAGCAATAAAGAAAATGGCTACGGGATCGTACTTATCAATAATTACCTTAAACGTAAATGGGCTGAATGCCCCAACCAAAAGACAAAGGTTGGCTGAATGGATACAAAAACAAGACCCCCATATATGTTGTCTGCAAGAGACCCACCTCAAAACGAGGGATGCATACAGACTGAAAGTGAAGGGCTGGAAAAAGATATTCCATGCAAATAGAGACCAAAAGAAAGCAGGAGTAGCAATACTCATATCAGATAAAATAGACTTTAAAACAAAGGCTGTGAAAAGAGACAAAGAAGGAAACTACATAATGATCAAAGGATCAATCCAAGATGAAGATATAACAATTATAAATATTTATGCACCCAACATAGGAGCACCACAATATGTAAGACAATTACTAACAAGTATGAAAGGGGAAATTAACAATAATGCAATAATAGTGGGAGATTTTAATACCCCACTTACATCTATGGATAGATCAACTAAACAGAAAATTAACAAGGAAACACAAACGTTAAATGATACAATAGACCAGTTAGACCTAATAGATATCTATAGGACATTTCACCCCAAAACAATGAATTTCACCTTTTTCTCAAGCGCACCCGGAACCTTTTCCAGGATAGATCACATCCTGGGCCATAAATCTAGCCTTGGTAAATTCAAAAAAGTTGAAATCATTCCATGCATCTTTTCTGACCACAATGCAGTAAGATTAGATCTCAATTACAAGAGAAAAACTATTAAAAATGCCAACATATGGAGGCTGAACAACACGCTGCTGAATAATGAACAAATCATAGAAGAAATCAAAAGAGAAATCAAAATATGCATAGAAATGAATGAAAATGAAAACACAACAACCCAAAACCTCTGGGACACTGTAAAAGCAGTGCTAAGGGGGAAGTTCATAGCAATACAGGCACAACTCAAGAAACAAGAAAAAAGTCAACTAAATAACCTAACTCTACATCTAAAGCAACTAGAAAAGGAAGAAATGAAGAACCCCAGGGTCAGTAGAAGGAAAGAAATTGTAAAAATTAGGGCAGAGATAAA
Source organism: Moschus berezovskii (assembly GCF_049115385.1). Classification (NCBI taxonomy): domain Eukaryota; kingdom Metazoa; phylum Chordata; class Mammalia; order Artiodactyla; family Moschidae; genus Moschus; species Moschus berezovskii. The sequence goes on from NC_142464.1 coordinate 25,475,489, forward strand.
TGCAAAAGAAACAAAAGAGACCATAGCAAAAATCAACAAAGCCAAAAGCTAGTTCTTTGAGAAGGTAAATAAAATTGACAAACCGCTAGCCAGACTTATCAAGAAACAAAGGGAGAAGAACCAAATCAATAAAATTAGAAATGAAAATGGAGAGATCACATCTGACAACACAGAAATACAAAGGATTATTAGAGAATACTATCAGCAATTATATGGCAATAAAATGAATAACCTGGAAGAAATGGACAAATTCCTAGAAAAGTACAACTTTCCAAAACTGAACCAGGAAGAAATAGAAAATCTGAACATACCCATCACAAGCACGGAACTAGAGGCTGTAATCAGGAATCTTCCAGCAAACAAAAGCCCAGGTCCAGACGGCTTCACAGCCGAATTCTACCAAAAATTTAGAGAAGAGCTAACACCTATTCTACTCAAACTCTTCCAGAAAATTGCTGAGGAAGGGAAACTTCCAAATTCATTCTATGAGGCCACCATCACCCTAATCCCAAAACCTGGTAAAAACCCCACAAAAAAAGAAAACTACAGGCCAATATCACTGATGAACATAGATGCAAAAATCCTTAACAAAATTCTAGCAATCAGAATCCAACAACATATTAAGAAGATCATACATCATGACCAAGTGGGCTTTATCCCAGGAATGCAAGGATTCTTCAATATCCGCAAATCAATCAACGTAATACACCACATTAACAAACTGAAAAATAAAAATCATATGATTATCTCAATAGATGCAGAGAAAGCCTTTGATAAAATTCAACATCCATTTATGATAAAAACCCTCCAGAAAGTGGGAATAGAAGGGACATACCTCAACATAATAAAAGCTATATATGACAAACCCACAGCAAACATTATCCTCAATGGTGAAAAACTGAAAGCATTTCCCCTAAAGTCAGGAACAAGACAAGCGTGCCCACTCTCACCACTACTATTCAACATAGTTCTGGAAGTTTTGGCCACAGCAATCAGAGCAGAAAAAGACATAAAAGGAATACAAATTGGAAAAGAAGAAGTAAAACTTTCACTGTTCGCTGATGACATGATCCTCTACACAGAAAACCCTAGAGACTCTACCAGAAAACTACTAGAGCTAATCAATGATTACAGTAACGTTGCAGGATATAAAATCAACACACAGAAATCCCTTGCATTCCTATACACTAATAATGAGAAAATAGAAAGAGAAATTAAGGAAACTATTCCATTCACTGTTGCAACGAAAAGAATTAAACACTTAGGAATATATCTACCTAAGGAAACAAAAGACTTGTACATAGAAAACTATAAAACATTACTGAAAGCAATCAAAGAGGACACTAATAGATGGAGAAATATACCATGCTCATGGATTGGAAGAATAAATATTGTAAAAATGAGTATACTACCCAAAGTAATTTATACATTCAATGCAATCCCTATCAAACTACCAACGATCTTTTTCACAGAACTAGAACAAATAATCTCACAATTTGTATGGAAATACAAAAAACCTCGAATAGCCAAAGCAATCTTGAGGAAGAAGAATGGAACTGGGGGAATTAACCTGCCGGACTTCAGGCTCTACTACAAAGCCACAGTCATCAAGACAGAATGGTACTGACATAAAGACAGAAATATAGATCAATGGAACAAAATAGAAAGCCCAGAGATAAATCCACGCACCTATGGACACCTCATCTTTGACAAAGGAGGCAAGAATATAAAATGGACAAAAGACAGTCTCTTTAACAAGTGGTGCTGGGAAAACTGGTCAGCCACTTGTAAAAGAATGAAACTAGAACACTTCCTAACACCATACACCAAAATAAACTCAAAATGGATTAGAGAGCTAAATGTAAGACCAGAAACTATAAAACTCCTAGAGGAGAACGTAGGCAAAACACTCTCCGACATAAATCACAGCAGGATCCTCCATGACCCACCTCCCAGAATATCGGAAATAAAAGCAAACATAAACAAATGGGACCTAATTAAAATCAAAAGCTTCTGCACAGCAAAGGAAACTATAAGCAAGGTGAAAAGACAGCCTTCAGAATGGGAGAAAATAATAGCAAATGAAGCAACTGATTAATCTCCAAAATATACAAGCAGCTCCTGCAGCTCAATTCCAGAAAAATAAATGACCCAATCAAAAGATGGGCCAAAGAACTAAACAGACATTTCTCCAAAGAAGACATACAGATGGCTAACAGACACATGAAAAAATGCTCAACATCCCTCATAATCAGAGAGATGCAAATCAAAACCACAATGAGATACCATTTCACACCTCTCAGAATGGCTGCTATCCAAAAGTCTACATGCAATAAATGCTGGAGAGGATGTGGAGAGAAAGGAACCCTCTTACACTGTTGGTGGGAATGCAAACTAGTACAGCCACTATGGAGAACAGTGTGGAGATTCCTCAAAAGACTGGAAACAGAACTGCCATATGATCCAGCAATCGCACTCCTGGGCATACACACCGAGGAAACCAGAATTGAAAGAGACACATGTACTCCAATGTTCATTGGAGCACTGTTTATAATAGTGAGGACATGAAAGCAACCTAGATGTCCATCTGCAGACGAATGGATAAGAAAGCTTTGGTACATATACACAATGGAGTATTATTCAGCCATTAAAAAGAATGCATTTGAATCAGTTCTAATGAGGTGGATGAAACTGGAGCCTATTATACAGAGTGAAGTAAGCCAGAAAGAAAAACACCAATACAGCATACTAACGCATATATATGGAATTTAGAAAGATGCAAATGATAACCCTGTATACGAGATAGCAAAAGAGACACAGATGTATAGATCAGTCTTTGGGACTCTGTGGGAGAGGGTGAGGGTGGGATGATTTGGGAGAATGGCATTGAAACACGTATGTTGTCATATGCGAAATGAATCACTAGTTCAGGGTCAATGCATGTTATAGGATGCTCGGGGCTGGCATGCGGCGATGACCCAGAGGGAGGATAAAGGGAGGAGGGAGGTGGGAGGGGGGCTCAGGAAGGGGAACTTATGTAAACCCGGGGCGAATTCATGTCAATGTATGGCAAAACCAACCAATATAATATTGTAAAATAAAAAAAAAAAGAAAGATAAAAAAAAATAAAAAATAAAGCGATTAAACTATTGAGCATGGTGCAACACAACTAGACTATGAAGTTCTCGTAGGCTGCAACTAACACCTGACACAGCAAAATGAATAAATCAAGTGATTAAGTATTTCTTGAAGGTCACTTGGTTTGGAAGAGCAGAAACATTACGTAAGCCCAAGTCTGTTAGACTCTCAAGACCTGTCTGTTAGACACTCAGACCAAATTGTTCTCAGCTGCAACAGCTTTACAAGCCTTAGGGAATTCTTTATAGCACTTTAAGCCAGGAGATCTTGAACCACCAAGTTTTGGTTGTTTTTTTGTTTTGTTTTTTCTTTTGAAAACAAATAGATGAGAGAAAAGAAAAGGTTGCAGAAAACGGTATCTCCTGACCCTCCTATTCCCCTCCTCCTAAAAGGGAAGGTGAAAAACCAGCTACAAAAACTTCTCCCCACAATGTCTGAAGAGGATCAGAGCCCCAGGTACCATTTATAAGGGTCATTTTGGTATCTTCCAATTCCTCTGAGCTCCAGCCCATTTTCTACTCAAGATACACTGCCTTCCCTGGCAAATACAATCACGAATATTGTGCTATGATGATGTCTTTCCCTTTTGGCTTCCTTCTCTGCACCTCAAGAACTGAACTTTTTAAGTTCATAGAGAACACTTGGGGTTAAGGAGGTCACTTAACTGCTTAGGGGCTTTGTTCACATGCACAAGGAGCAAAGGCTCAAGTAATCCCTATATTACGTAAAAATTCAGGCCTGAAGCCTTGTTAACCTTATTTATGGTTTTGCAACATAAGTGAAGACAAAATCTGATGCCAGGACATTTCTGTTTTGTTTGTTTGTTTATGCTCAACTAGAACAATGGGTGATCTTATCAATAGAGTACTTGATATTATCAATAGAGTACTTTGACTCTCTTTTCTCATAACCTGTACCAGTAATGTTGTGAAGAATAAGCAAGTAAAAAAGATAAAAAAATAAATAGAAAGGATAAATTGAACAAATACACAATGAACAAATAAATAGCCAAAAATATGTAACAAACCTGTGATTTAAATGTTTCTCTCTCTGTTCATCGTTGTGTTTATGCAATTCAAAAAAGCAAGAAAAACTAAAAGTAACAGAGGTAAAAAAACTGAAAAGCAAGCAACTTGAAGCTCTTCATTATAAAACAATCCAAATAAGATAATCATTGGAAATATTATTGAGTCACATTATGGCTCATTAACTGTTGTAACAATAGTCCCGAGACAGTGAGAAAATGTTTAAATAATCCCAAATACCCTTTCTTGGTTAAAAAAAAAAAAAAACAACTAAGAAAATGTGTAACACATTTGAAAAATATTCCTTGAAAAAAATTAAAATTTTAACACTTAACACAGATACACTATCTGGAAAAATCACTTACATCAACCGTTTCATGCCACACATACTAAAATACGAGGTTTCTTTCCTTACTGTATGGAACATTTTGTTTCTTAATGAATTTCTTGGTCTTTGCTCAAGACTTTGGATGATAATGACTCTGGGCTTTCAATATCTAAAGAAGTATCAGTTTTTCTCTTTTGGAAATTCAACACTGAAATCAAAGACATCCATTTCTCTCTTCTCACTCCAGTCTAGTACCAACTAATTTAGTATTCAGGGATACTATGAAAGTTTTTTCTACATGTGCCATTAGCTGCCACCTCTAGCACTTCTTTTTCCAGCTAATTTCCTTACTATTTGAAATAAATTAAAAAAAAAAATTGAAACAAATACAGTGAAAGCATTCCAAAACAGATTTGCCTCATACTTAACTCCCATCTCTTCCAGCCTTGGAAGTTTACTTAGTGCCATGACCCAAATCCTTATGCTCAATTATACTGGTTCCCTGGTCACCATTCCTCAGGCTGGGGTTGCTATATCTACCCATTTGCTGTAACATTTGGGAAAGCGAGTACCAAGAGGTACCCATTTGGATCACCTGGGCTCCACACATTTTCCTTCCTGTCTCATTGTGTAGTAACTGGTCCACCTCTTCCTCATAATTAGAGTCAATTACCCTGCCAAGATGTTGACCCCTCTTCTTACACATTAGTGCTAGGATACAAGGAGCCCAAAGGGTGCAGATTAAAATTTAATGGTTCCCTTACTGAGTCCCCTGCTGAAAGTATGCTTTTTTGGAAACCTACGTCCTCTTAACCCCTCAGAGCCCAGAGTTGTGAGAATAGGAAACACAGAATTTCCAATGGGTCATTGGAAGTAATGGTAAATGGAGCCACTCCTTCTTCCAACCTTTGTTTTCCTTTCCTGTTGAGAGCAAAATGCCACATAGGGTCTTTGATTCAGTGCATATACTGTGCCCTAGAGGATGGAATGTCATCCACACAAACTATCACCTCCAAAGTGACCACTTCGGCTCTGGATTGAGTGGGCAGTTCCAAGGCTTTGTCTGGCCATCAACTTCTAGGTAGTGCAGTATGTGCTGTGACCAACTGATCCCACAGTTGTGAGTCCTTTCCCACACCAATCTGATATAAAGTATGCCCTTTGTTCTGAGGCACTGTTATGTGGGATTTCACACTGGTGGACACAGTACCTATATCTTCAGGGAAGTGTTCTGGCTAAGGCACTGTGGACAGAAACAATAAAAAACAAACCCTGGAATATACATATATTCTTGTGAGAATGAACCACTGGCCTTTCCAGAGTGGTGAATATAATCAGCTTGCCAGCGAGAAAAGCATCTTGTGTGGTACTGGGAGCTCAGCTCTCATCTCACTGCTGTCATATTAGAGTCTGCAGTAGCAATAGGTAGATGAGTCTTGGTAAGCAGGAGTCCATGATGTTGGGTCCATGTATCACCTACATCTCTGTCACTGTCACTTGTGTGCCTATCTTGCCAGCACTGGGCAGACAAAGACAGAGGTGGGCTAACATTAAAACTGGTTGGGTTATATTGTCCACTTGGATGTTTAGTGCCTATTCTGCCCTGAATGTTCTCTGGTGGACATGAACTACGATAGAAAGAAGATTCTATTTTGGGCCCAGTTCGGTTCACTTGCTCAGTTGTGTCCAACTCTTTGCGACCCCATGGACTGAACATGCCAGACTTCCCTGTTCATCACCAACTCCCAGAACTTGCTCAAACTCATGTCCATAGAGTCAGTGATGTCATCCAACCATCTCATCCTCTGTCGTCCCCTTCTCCTCTTGCCTTCAGTCTTCTCCAGCATCAGGGTCTTTTCCAATGAGTCAGTTCTTCGCATCAGGTGGCGAAAGTATTGGAGTTTCAGCTTCAACATCAGTCCTTCCAATGAATATTGAGGACTGTTTTCCTTTACGATAGACTGGTTGGATCTCCTTGCAGTCCAAGGGACTCTCAAGAGTCTTCTCCAACATAACAGTTCAAAAGTATCAATTCTTCAGCACTCAGATTTTTCCTTTTTTTTTTTTTTCTTGGTGCCCATTCTTATGTTTATTCACATGTTCCTATTTCATATTATCTAGTCTCCAATCTTTCAATCTTTTTATTTCAAATTCCTGCTACATCTTTTGCCTCACCCATAATTCTTATATATTCAAACTAGTGCACCAGGGGCACTTTTCAAAATTGTTCCTGTTGGGAGAATATGATCACTATTATTTTTTGAGATCACCCCTGAGTGAGTCTACTGTGCATTTTTGATTCATACACATATTCATTCATTTAATGTTTACTGAAAACCTACTCTGTGTGCCAATTGCTTTGCCAGGGTTTGGGAATCAAAGAGGAAAAAAGAACAATTAGTTCAGAGTCCAGGAGAAGTCAGGAAAAAATACATCATAACTGAGACTAGCAATATTAACAGCATGCTGTCAAGGAAACAGTTATAAATATTAGATTCTTTAAAGATAGAAATTACCAAGTAGCAAAAAAGATTAGCTCACAGACTAAACATGCATAGCTTCACAAAGTTACAGTTTTAAGTAAAAATAATTAATGTACAACCTGCAAATGTGATTATCAGTCTATAGAGGTGAAACCCATTGTATGCTCTGGGTAAGTTGGCAAGAATGTACCCATTAATACTTTAAATGTAGCACATCAAGTTTCTGAGATGATGTAATTTCCCTTTTTTCAAACACATGGATAAGGGTAGATGTCAGGAGCCACCTGCCAACACTAAAATGGATTGCCACCTTGGGAAGGTGATGGGAGACAGTGCCAAATGAGGCAAAGACAGAAAAGGGAGAAGGGTGTGCAAAAACGAAGATGAAGTATCACAGGACAGTGTGTTCCTAAATAATAGAGACGTGCTTATTACAGTTCACTCCGTGTGGTTTCTGGCACAACCCCTCAAAATAAGTCAATTAGATATAGGCAAATGTTCTTGGCACTGCAAAATGATTGGTCAAAGGTCCAAGAAGGAAATTATATCCCAACTGAGATTTTGAAATAAAAACTCAAGTTACTCCAAAAAGAAGAAGGCCAACAGTGTACTCCAAAAGAAGGTGTTATACATCCCAAATTCTAGATCTCAATCTAGGTGCCTAGGTGAAAACAAGGGACCTCAACTTAGGAGATACCTCCTGTCAACAGCAGTCATAGAGTATCTAGACCCCCAAACAAACATTATATTAAACCCAGACCTTGAAGAATGTTTCTTCTCCTCTAAGTGTAGAAAGAGGGAAAAAAAAAAGCGCTAACTAGATTTCAACAGAATAAGCACTGAAACATTTGGTCAGCTACCCATGTCTTTAAGAAGTTCAAAAATGCTTAAGAAATCTGGCTATGTCTATCATGGAAAATATGGAATTACAATACTTCCAAGCCTTCCTGGATTTCATCATAAAGTACCTCAGAGCTCTGATAGGACTCATCCATCCTAACGATGAGGGTGAAAACCAAAACATGTTTTTTGGTGGATGAGCTTACAGTACCGAGTAAACTACAACAGGAAAATCCAGAATTATTATCAAGACATCATGTTCATTCTTGGCATGACAGGCATTCAACACCATCTGACAGTAAACGATATTTTGTGATAAAGGGAGCCTTTCCCAAAGAGTGGGTTTATTTTGGCCAGTGACTGGCAAAGGATTGTTTATAAAGTTTAAACAAGTATATGATAATTTTTAAAAAGGCATTAAGTAAGAATCATTTAAGTACCTAAAGAATTCAGATACAAATGAAGTTAATGGCATAAAACATTTCACCCTTGAGGAATGTGCCAACCTATGAGCCCTCATAGGTACGTAAAATCACTCTTTGGGGGCTGTGGATACCTCAATGGCAAACTTGTCCATAACAGGATTCATGTAAAATTTGTCTTATACCAATACATATTAGTAATCCAATATATGCTAAATACTGTTAAAATCCAATTTTACACAATTTTTCCTGTGAAATATAATATGGCCATAAAATTTCTTTTCATTAGACTTATCTATCTGATTCACCTCTTTCCTCATAGCTAATTAATGTCAAACTAAGTCCTGGACTCTAAAACTTACTCATTTAAAAAGAGTTGTTCACTGATTCTGTATAGCAATGAAGAGAGCATTTTCAAATATCAATACGTTTTTTTTCTTGGAGGTAAGAAGAGGTTTCGGAGAAGGCAATGGCACCCCACTCCAGTACTCTTGCCTGGAAAATCCCATGGATGGAGGAGCTGGTAGGCTGCCATGGGGTCGCTAAGAGTCAGACATGACTGAGTGACTTCACTTTCACTTTTCACTTTCATGCATTGGAGAAGGAAATGGCAACCCACTCCAGTGTTCTTGCCTTGAGAATCCCACGGATGGGGGAGCCTGGTTGGCTGCCGTCTATGGGGTCACACAGAGTCGGACATGACTGAAGTGACTTAGCAGCAGCAAGAAGAGGTTTACAGAAACATTCACTTTAGCCAAAAAATTAAAGTTAATTTTCCCATAGTCTTCACACACACAAAAAATGATCTTTTAGAAGAAAAAATATATTAAAATTAATGTCAAAACTGTGTTTTTAATAAAATTTTATCAAATTGAAAAATCTAAGGTAAAAGGTAAAATACTAGGGTTATTTGATAAGGAAATATTAAATACATTCTACTTTGTAGCCTATCCCCTGTCATCATAAATATTACTTTGTTGTAGCATCACAGAGCATATCTACTACTTGGAAGAACCAAAATAATTTAATACTCCATGGTTAACTCCAGCAACCATTGATAGTCCCCTTTCAATTTGCACTTTGCATTTGAAATACTCAGCACTTATGAGTTTTACTAGCATAAGAATGAAGATAAAAAGTATTATTAATAGTATAAAATTAAAAATTATCAATTTATAACTCTAAACTTTTGACAGTATGCTCTTTCCCACAAGTAACAGAAACCCTACAGAATTTTAGACACCAAGAAAATCTATTGCCTCACATAAGAGAGACTCAGAGAAAATTCAGGTTTCAGGGCAAGTTACTTAAGTGTCATCTAAACCAAAGGTTATTACATCCTTCTTTTCTTCTCTCCTTGCTTTGACCTGATTCACAGACTAATTAGATAGATGATGAATCAGGAGCAAATGCCTAATCCAGGCAATAAAAAGAACTACATCGTCCTCTGATGTGGATGGTTGTCTCTTAGGATTAAAGTCATTTTCTAGAATATGTTGATTTCACTTCACAGTTCATTGGCTAGAATTGGGTCACATTTCCATTCTTGGACCTATCACTAGCACAGATAATCAACTTACCTTTAGAACTAGTTATACTACTGTAGCTGGGATACGGTCACCTTCTCTTGGGGACACATGAATGCATACAGGAGCATGTATACCTGAAAAAATTCAAGTTTTATTAGGAAGAAGAGAAAAATGAACAGTGGGCAGGCAACTAAAAGTGTGTCTTTACAGTAACTGCATTAGAATTATGAAGGTTAAATGTTGAAGATAAAAGTGGGTAGAGCATTGCTCAGAGGGTAAGGATTTGAGATTAAAAACCTAAATCAAGTTAAGATAATATATTTTGTGTAGAACAAGGGATAGAGGTAACAACAACAACAACAACAAAAAAAAAATCCTGTAAGCAGAGATTAAATTTAAGACAATATATCTTTCAAGGATAAACATCTATCAGTATTGAAAAGTAAACAATTAGAAAAATTCCAGTCCAAATGCTATAGTTTATAAATATGGAAACCAAAGCTTAAGAGTTTAAATTGTTCAAAATCACATAAGAAGTCAGTGATAGGCAGATATGCTGAAATTCATGGTTTACTTTCTGAATCCAATTCAATTCTGCACTAACATTATGTTTTTCACTGGATGTCATTTCCAGGAATAAAGATAGGTGCATTATAATTTTTTGATACAAAAATCATTCCTCTAAATTGTACAAAATGTTCTTATGTCAGCTCTAGCAATGGAAATGAAGCACCTCTTTTCTCATCTAGCATCCTACATTATTGAAGAAAATTATTAATATTGATACCAATAATTTATCATGTACTGTGTGCCTGGCATTTTACCAAGTGCTTTACAGTCATTGTTGCCAATCATCCCAACATCCTAAAAGGGAACTCATAATATCCACTTCTGAAGATGAACTGAGGCTCAAAGGCTTTAAGTTACTTGACTACAATCAAATTGGTTCTAGATTAAGGATTTAAACCTAGGTTTGTTTTCACTTTAAAGCGCATTCAAGCTACTAGCATTCACCAAAAGAAATTTTGTTAAATTCTTGTCCTGCTAGATGATCCATTAAAAAAAATCCCAGGTCAAATAAATTTGAGAATCACTGTGCTTTATATCCCTCTTATGGAGATTAAAGATGTACAATGTAGTATTTAAAAGTATGAGAAATTCTAAAAAAAAAAAAGAAATTTATCCAACTCAGTTTAACTACTGTTTCCTATCATTTAAAGATTAAATCATTTTTCACTAATAGACATCAATATTCAGGGAAATAACATCCAGTGCACCCACTTTGGGAAATTCTGTACTACATTACTTGACATAAAAAACACATAATGGATGTTAACAATCAAATTACATTTGAATGATAGTATCGATATGTAATTATACTAAACATATGAAAGCAGTTTACGAGTCTTACTATGAAATGATTTTAGTTTTACAATTGCTGCTCTCAAATGTCAAATCTTGCTTTCCCACTGAGTAGTAGGTCTCTTTACAACATCTTGATCAAATTACCTTTTTCAGTTATGGTTACTTTTCATATTTAAAACTTAGTATCAAAAAACAATAGAGAAAATCAGTGACACGAAAGGCTGATTGTTGAGATCAATAAATTGATAAACTTCTAGCCAGACTGAATAGCAAAAAATGTTATAGCTCAGTTCAGTTGAGTCACTCAGTCACATCTGACTCTTTGTGATCCTATGAAACACAGCACACCAGGCCTCCCTGTCCATCACCAACTCCCAGAGTTTACCCAAACTCATGTCCATTGAGTCGGTGATGCCATCCAACCACTTCATCCTCTGTCGTCCCCTTCTCCTCCTGCCCTCAATCTTTCCCAGCATCAGGGTCTTTTCAAATGAGTCAGCTCTTCGCATCTGGTGGGCAAAGTATTGGAGTTTTAGTTTCAACTCAACCTCAGGACTGATTTCCTTTAGGATGGACTGGTTGGATCTCCTTGCAGTCCAAGGGACTCTCAAGAGTCTTCTCCAGCATCAAAAGTATCAGTTCTTCAGTGCTCAGCTTTCTTGATAGTCCAACTCTCACATCCATACATGACTACTTGAAAAATCATAGCCTTGACTAGACAGACAGAAGCCACAAATTACCATTTACAGGAATGGGAGAGGTAACAACTAGGACATGTCCATATAAGTAAAAGAATAACAGGAGAATATTATGAACAACTTTATGCCAATAAATTCAACATCCTAAATGACATGGTCAAATTTCTAGAAAGATACTGCAAAAAAGCTCACCCAAGAAGATAATCTAAACAGCTCTATTTCAATGAAATTGAATTTGTAGTCAAAAACCTTCCCAAAAAGAAAATTCCAGGCCAGATGTCTTCAATGGTGAGCTCCAACAAATATTTAAGTAATAAACAATATCAATTTTATGCAAACATTTCCAGAAAATAAAATGAAAGAAAGTGAAAGTGAAGTCACTCAGTTGCATCCAACTCTTTGTGACCCCATGGACTGTAGCCCACCAGGCTCTTCCATCCACGGAATTTTCCAGGCAAGAGTACAGCAGTGGGTTGCCATTTCCTTGAACCTGTGTCTCCCACATTGCAGCCAGATGCTTTACCGTCTAAGCCATCAGGAAATCCCCATGAGAACCATTTCCCAATTCATCCTATGAAGCAAGCATTACTGATACCAAAACTAGACAAAATATATCACTATAAAACTATAGAACAATATTTTTCATCATTAAAGAGAGAATTCTAAACAAAAATTTTAGAAGACTGAATCTAAAAATACATTCAAATTATGTTATATCACAACCAAATGGGATTTATATCAGGAACGGAAGGGAAAATGTAATTTTTCTCAAAAGGAATTAATATAATTCAACATATTAAGAGATTAAAAAGTTAAAAACTCTTGATCATCTAAATAAGTACAGAAAAAGCATTCAAGAAAATCCAACATGCATTTCCCGCTTTAAAAAAAAAACCTCCCAGAAACAGGAGGGAACTTTTCAATCTGATAAAGATCACCCTTGAAAATCCCTTGGCTAACAGCTGAGGTAAAAGTGACATTTTTCCACTAAGATAAAGAAAAAAAGATGTCATTGCTTGTCACTTTTATTCATCATAATACTAGAGGTTTTGGCTACTACAATAAAGCATGAAAAAGAAATATACAGCATCCAGACTGGAAAGTAAAAAAAAAACTGTTTTAGTTCACAGTCGAGTAACTGTCTATATAGAAACTCTGGTGAAATATGTGAAATAGCTACTAGAACTAGTGAGTGAGTTTAGCAAGAATAAAAGGTCAATAACCAAGTCAATTTTACCCTTGTATATGATAGAAACTATCATAAATTTAAAATTTGAAATTATCTATAATAAAATCATAAATATGAAATATTTAGGGATAGATTTGAAAAAAGGACCAATACACTGAAAACTACAAAATTTGCTGCAGAAAATTAAAGAAAGCCCAAAAGTATGGAGAAAGATATTGTACATATGGATTGGAAGATTCAGTAATGTCAAAAGGTCAGTTTTCCCTAAATTGATAATTAGAGTCCATGCAATGCCAGTCAAAATCCAAGCAGGCTTTTTCTGTAGGAAGTTATAAGCTGAAAGGAAAAGCAAAAGATCTAGAAGAGCCAAAACACCTTGGAAAATGAAGGGTAAAGTCAGAGAATTTATGTTACCTGACTTCAAATCTTATTATAAAGGTAAAATAAAGTACAATGTTCTGTTTAAATATAGAAATATAGATCAATGATTACATATACAGATAGACAACTATTATTTGCAAAAGGTCAAAAGATATTTTAGAGGAGAAAGGATAGTGTGGCAACAAATTATATTGGAACTATTAGAAATCCACATGCAAAAAAAAAAAGGATGTATAACAATTAACACAAATGAATTATACACTGAAGTTAAAAAGCTAAATCTAGAAGACAATACAGGAAAAATTCTTAATAATCTTGGTTTGGGTCAAGATTTCAATTTTTGTTTGTGTTTGTTTTGTTTTTTATTAATTGATATTGGAGTATAGTTGCTTTACAATGTTGTATTAGTTTCTGCTGTACAGCAAAGTGAATCAGTTATACATACACATGTATGCACTCTTTTTTAGATCCCTTTCCATCTAGGTTATTGTAGGGGAAGTGGTTTTAAAAAGTGCAGATCTTGGCTTTTATTCAATGCCTTTAACAAGGCATCGCAAGAAAGCAATGAGATGAGGAAAGACTCGCACAGTCTTCAAACAGAAATGAAAGAAGACAGAAAGAATCCAGGAATCCAGGCGCCTGAAAATTCAGAAAAGCTAACTCTTTCTTTCTAGATTCCAGATGGTAAGAAATCATAAGGCCTTTGAATAACAGAGGCCCTGGGTGTGTGCTCATTCTTGTCCAACTCTAGCCCACTAGGCTCCTCGGTCTGTTGTATTTTCCAGGCAAGAATATTGGAATGGGTTGCCACCCCCTTCTCCAGGGGATCCCCCTGACTCAGGGATTGATCTCGGTTCTATTGCATCTCCTGAAATGGCAGGCAGATTCTTTACCATTGTGCCACCTGGAAGGCCCCAACAAAGCCCCAGTAAGACTTAATTGAACTAGAAATTCAGTTCTGCTTTGAGACTGAATTGAGGATAGTGCATTTCCACCACAAATTATTGTTTCATATAACCTCAAGGTATAACCTTAAGGTCCAAGCTGAGAGAAGCACGGACAGGAGGTAGCAAAGGCATAACCAGGTTTGAAGTTTGTATTTCGGAACAAATGTCCGGTATGCTTCAGTTTCAGTTCAGTTCAGTGGCTTAGTCATGTCTGACTCTGTGTCACCATGAATCGCAGCACGCCAGGCCTCCCTGTCCATCACCAACTCCCGGAGTTCACTCAAACTCATGTCCATCGAGTCGGTGATGCCATCCAGCCATCTCATCCTCTGTCATCCCCTTCTCCTCCTGCCCCCAATCCCTCCCAGCATCAGAGTCTTTTCCAATGAGTCAACTCTTCGCATGAGGTGGCCAAACTATTGGAGTTTCCGCTTTAGCATCAGTGCTTCCAATGAACACCCAGGACTGATCTCCTTTAGAATGGACTGGTTGGATCTCCTTGCAGTCCAAGGGATTCTCAAGAGTCTTCTCCAACACCACAGTTCAAAAGCGATCAGCTTTCTTCACAGTCCAACTCTCACATCCATACATGACCACTGGAATAACCATAGCCTTGACTAGATGGACATTTGTTGGCAAAGTAATGTCTCTGCTTTTTAATATGCTGTCTAGGTTGATCATAACTTTCCTTCCAAGGAGTAAGCGTCTTTTAATTTCATGGCTACAATCAGCATCCTCAGTGATTTTGTTGCCCAAAAAAATAAAAGTCTGACACTTTCCACTCTTTCCCCATCTATTTGCCATGAAGTGATGGGACCAGATGCCATGATCTTAGTTTTCTGAATGTTGAGCTTTAGGCCAACTTTTTCACTCTCCTCTTTCACTTTCATCAAGAGACTTTTTAGTTCCTCTTCACTTTATTGGCATGTGAAATTGATTGGAACCAAGTAGATCAAAATCTTCCTAAGGTGTTAAGGACATGGAATTACCAGAGAAATTATATAGACCTCTGACTTCTTGAATCTTCAACCAATCCATGGGTGCCCAAACTTACCTGAACAGGAAGTGGACTGCAAAATCTGAGCAACTCCCAAGGAGTATATGCCCAAAGTGTACTTGAGATGTGGTCTTGGAGGATAACAGACAAGAAGGAACCTCGAGAAGAGCAGAGCCGGGGTCTCAAAGAGCAGTGGTCAGGAATGGTCCTCACAGAGGGCAGAATAAAAATTCAGCCCAGAACTGCCACAGCAGAGGGCCCTTATAATGCCTGCCCTACAATTATTGCTATTTACCAGTCACTGCTGTGTATCTCTCATTCTTCCTCATTTGGATGGTTTACTGCTATTACTCTGTCTCTGCTTCACTGTTAAGTACTAGGTATGGAGGCAGGGGGGTGAGCAGATAATTTTCCTCTGAAATTCATAGTTGCTGGACTGCTGCTGCTAAGTCACTTCAGTCGTGTCCGACTCTGTGTGACCCCATAGACGGCCTCCTACCAGGCTCCCCCGTCCCTGGGATTCTCCAGGCAAGAACACTGGAGTGGGTTGCTATTTCCTTCTCCAATGCATGAAAGTGAAAAGTGAAAGTGAAGTCACTCAGTCGTGTCCGACTCTTAGTGACCTCATGGACTGCAGCCTACCAGGTTCCTCCGTCCATGGGATTTTCCAGGCAAGAGTACTGGAGTGGGGTGCCATTGCCTTCTCCAAGTCGCTGGACTAGCAGAAGCTATATCTGAATCCAATTTTTAAAAATGTCTGGAGATCATATACATTGAATCTGTTGAAACAGGATAAGTAAATTCTGTGAGTACTTTGGCCAACTGATATGAACAGCTAACTCATTGGAAAAGATCCTGATGCTGGAAAAGATTCAAGGCAAAAGGAGAGGGGGTGGCAGAGGATGGATGGTTGGATAGCATCATTGATTTAATGGACATGAACTTGGGCAATTTCTGGGAGATGGTGAGGGACAGGAAAGCCTGGCATGATGCAGTCCATGAGGTTGCAAAGAGTCAGACATGACTTAATGACTGAACAACAAAGAAGTTTAAAATGGATATTTGTTTACCACACTGTGGAAGACTCCGCTCCTTAATCAAACCCATTCACTCCTCTTTCTTTTCTTCCTCGTTACACAAATAGGCTGCATTTCCTAGTTCCCTTTGCATTTAGGTCTAGCCAGGAGTTGGAGTTCTAGGCAAGGATTCCATTGAATGGAAATGATTTATATCACTTCAGTGGTTGGCCCATGCTATTGAATTGTGTCCTCCCCCAATCCATATGTTGAGGCCCTAAACCCAGTACCTCAGAATGTGACTATTTGGAGACAGGTGATTAAATTAAACTGAGGCCATTAGGATGGGCCCTATTCAAATCTGGTATCAGGAAAGGTGGACACACAAAGAGACACCAAGGATGCACACATATAGAGGACAGACCATGTGAGGACACAGCCAGAAGATGGCCATCTGCAAGTGAAAGAGAGAGGCCTAGAAGAAACTAAACTTGCTGACACCCTATCTTGGACTTCTACCTGCCAGAACTGTGAGAAAACAGATTTCTGTTGTTATGGCAGCCCTACCAAGCTAATAAAGCCCATGAAACTTTCCCATATATTATAATCCTCTCCCTTTCTGGTTGGATGGAATGGAGATGACCCCCCCAGGACAAAGTTGGAAGCTATGTGCTGAAAATGGCAAGGCTACAAGCTGGAAGGAATGCCTGAAGGAAAACCATCCAACCAGGAACATCCACACTGCTCAATCACATGGATGAAAATCTTTATTTTATTTTATTCTGAAATATAGGTGTTTGTTAGTTACAGCAGTAAGCATCACTCTCAACTAGCATAGCCTACAAGGCTGATGATTCCCTTTTCCCTCTCCAGTTCTCTTCTTAGTCACTGTTGGCAGGGGGTGGTATGTACTTTTCACCTCTTAACAAGTCCTGTGGGAATATGGCTGGCTTCTATTACAAACTGGCTTTCAAAGTAGGATACTTTGTACCTCTTGTCCACAGTTTGAGGCCTTAACCACAACTCTTGGACACAGTGCATTTTCCACTCAATATCCTCTAACATATTTTAAAAATAGGTTTATTAAGGTAGAAGAAATAGAAAATTCACAATTATATTAATAATAAAAATACATTCAACTTATGTGTCATTCAGTGGGAGAACTTCCATTATTTAGTAGGCGATGAAGAAGCTATCTATTATTTTTAAAAAACACTACACTGCCATAAAGAACCTCATATAACTGTCTTATCTTTTAAGACCACCCTCAGAAAAACAAAGATTGGTTGTAAGCAATGGATAATGAACCAGTATCACCAACCATGGCCAATATTGGACACTTATGATGGCCGTATGAATGGGTAGAGAGACATTTTCTGTAAGTAGGGTGACAGCGTCTCAGTTTGTCTAGAAGATCCCTGCCTGTAGTTATAAAGTCTGTACTGATTTAGATGATAAATTCAATGAACATCTTATTCATTGGATAAGTTAAGTATACATATTGAGAGAAGGGACAGAAGAAAGAGCCCCTTGGAAAATGTTAAGGAAAGCTTTTGAAACTGCACAACACAGATTGGTACTTGAACCCACTGTCTTTTAAATGAAATTACACACCTGTCTCAGAACTTAATGAGGCTCAGGTTTTGAAGTCTGATCACAGAAAGAACTCAGTGAGAGACAAAGTGATTAGTAAGAAGTAGATTTATTTAGAGAAATCCACATGCCATAGACAGATTGCAATCCTGCTCAAAGGCAAGAGTGGTCCTAGGGCATTCAATCATTTTGGAAAGTGACAGTGGCCATGAGAGAAACACATTCCACAGAGTGTGGGCCATCCCAGAAGGCCAAAGGCCCTGAAATATGGGATGGTTAGTTTTTATGGGTAATTTCATAGGATAATATGTGGGAGGATTACTCCAACTATTTTGGAGAAGGGGTGGAAATTTCCAGGAATTGGGCCACTGCTCACTTTTTGGCCTTTTATGGATGGCCTTGGAACTGTCATGACACCTGTGGGTGTGTCATTTAGCATATGCTAATGTAGTACAATGAGCATGTATAATGAGGCTCAAGGACTACTGGAAGTTGAATCTTCGGCCCTCTTGGACCTAATCCATTCTAACCAGTTCTTGTCATATCCTCAATGGCTATGTCATTCTTTTAAAGATTATGCCCTGCCCTCTTGCTTCCTGTTAGATTTTCTTAAAACTGTATGCCTCACTCCTAGAGGGATTGTGTCCTCTCTTTTACATGGTTCTTTCTAAGGGTAGTTGTATTAGTCTGCTCATATTGCCATAACAAAATACCATAAACTGGGCAGCTTAAAAATCACTGCAGATGGTGACTGCAGCCATGAAATTAAAAGACACTTACTTCTTAGAAGAAAAATTATGACCAACCTAGACAGCATATTAAAAAGTAGAGATATTACTTTGCCAACAAAGGTCCGTCTAGTTAAGGATACAGTTTTTCCAGTAGTCATGTATGGATGTGAAAGTTGGACTATCAAGAAAGCTGAGCACCAAAGAAGTGATGCTTTTGAACTGTGGTGTTGGAAAAGACTCTTGAGAATCCCTTGGATGACAAGGAGATCCAACCAGTCCATCCTAAAGAAGATCAATCCTGAGTGTTTATTGGAAGGACTGATGGTGAAGCTGAAACTCCAAAACTTTGGCCACCTGATACAAAGAGCTGACTCATTTGAAAAGACCCTGATGCTGGGAAAGACTGAAGGCAGGTGAAGGGAACAACAGAGGATGAGATGGTTGGATGGCATCACCGACTCAATGGACATGAGTTTAGGTAAACTCTGGGAGTTGGTGATAGACAGGGAGGACTGGCGTGCTGCGTTCCATGGGGTTGCAAAGAATCGGACACCACTGAGTGACTGAACTAAACTGGGCAGCTTAAACAATAGACACATATTTCTCATTGTTCTGGAGGCTAGAAGTCCCAGAATGTCCAGCACATTTTCTGGTAAGAGTTCTCCTCCTGTCTTACAGATGCCACCCTCTTGCTCTGTCCATACATGGCCTTTCTCAATGCAGGCACATGGAGGGAGAAAGAGATCTTTCCCTTCCTCATTTTTTAGGCCACCAATCCTATCAGGTTAGTATTAGACTTCATCTGAGTTTAATTGCCTCCAAAAGCCCTGTCCCAAATACAATCACCTTAGGAGTTTGGGCTTCAACATGTGAATATGTCAGGTGACTATGTGAATACGTCAGGACAGTTCAGTCCACAGCAGTGGTTATGGTTTTTGAGGTACTCTTGTTAATTGTTTTCCTATTATTGTACCACAGTTTAAGTGGAAAAGTCAGAATTGTGTTTACACTTTAAATAAAATTGCTTCTTGGCAGCTGCCACAGCATTTGGCAAGATCAAAGAAAGCCAGAATTGTAAGCAAGAGTCTATATTTATGTTAGTAATGTTTTGTTATAATCGAATAAGTATGGTCAGCAGAATCCAAAGCTGAGAGATAAAGGAATTTGTATTGTA
This sequence comes from Moschus berezovskii, assembly GCF_049115385.1. Classification (NCBI taxonomy): domain Eukaryota; kingdom Metazoa; phylum Chordata; class Mammalia; order Artiodactyla; family Moschidae; genus Moschus; species Moschus berezovskii. The sequence goes on from NC_142464.1 coordinate 25,495,345, forward strand.
AAGAGTGATTGGGCAATTGAGTTTCTTTGTTGTGTTCAGCCTAGCTCCATCAGAAAACAAGAATGGACTTATTGGGATGTGCATTGGTTCATTAGGAGGTAGTAAAGTAAGGAAAGATATAAGCATCTGAATGCAGAATTCCAAAGAATAGCAAGGAGAGATGAGAAAGCCTTCCTCAGTGATCAATGCAAAGAAATAGAGGAAAACAACAGAATAGGAAAAACAAGAGATCTTTTCAAGAAAATTAGATATATCAAGGGAGCATTTCATGCAAAGATGGGCTTGATAAAGGACAGAAATGGTATGGACCTAACCGAAGCAGAAGATATTAAGAAGAGGTGGCAAGAATACACAGAAGAACTTTACAAAAAAGATCTTCACGACGGAGATAATCACGATGGCGCAATCACTCACCTGGAACCAGACATCTTGGAATGTGAAGTCAAGTGGGCCTTAAAGAGCATCACTCCGAACAAAGCTAGTGGAGGTGATGGAATTCCAATTGAGCTATTTCAAATCCTGAAAGATGATGCTGTGAAAGTGCTGCACTCAATATGCCAGCAGATTTGGAAAACTCAGCAGTGGCCACAGGACTGGAAAAGGTCGGTCTTCATTCTAATCCCAAAGAAAGGCAATGCCAAAGAATGCTCAAACTACCGCACAATTGCACACATCTCACACACTAGTAAAGACATGCTCAAAATTCTCCAAGCCAGGCTTCAGCAATATGTGAACCATGAAATTCCAGATGTTCAAGCAGGTTTTAGAAAAGGCAGAAGTACCAGAGATCAAATTGCCAACATCCGCTGGATCATGGAGAAAGCAAGAGAGTTCCAGAAAAACATCTATTTCTGCTTCATTGACTATGCCAAAGCCTTTGACTGTGTCGATCACAATAAACTGTGGAACATTCTGAAAGAGATGGGAATACCAGAACACCTGACCTGCCTCTTGAGAAACGTGTATGCAGGTCAGGAAGCAACAGTTAGAACTGGACATGGAACAACAGACTGGTTCCAAATAGGAAAAGGAGTACGTCAAGGTGGTATATTGTCACCCAGATTATTTAATTTATATGCAGACTACATCATGAGGAACGCTGGGCTGGAAGAAGCACAAGCTGGAATCAAGATTGCCGGGAGAAATATCAATAACCTCAGATATGCAGATGACATCAGCCTTATGGCAGAAAGTGAAGAGGAACTCAAAGGCCTCTTGATGAAAGTGAAAGAGGAGAGTGAAAATGTTGGCTTGAAGCTCAACATTCAGAAAACGAAGATCATGGCATCTGGTCCCATCACTTCATGGGAAATAGATGGGGAAACAGTGGAAACAGTGTCAGACTTTATTTTTTGGGGCTCCAAAATCACTGCAGATGCTGATTGCAGCCAAGAAATTAAAAGACACTTACTCCTTGGAAGGAAAGTTATGACCAAACTAGACAGCATATTAAAAAGCAGAGACATTACTTTGCCAACCATGGTACATCTAGTCAAAGCTATGGTTTTTCCCGTGGTCATGTATGGATGTGAGAGTTGGACTGTGAACAAAGCTGATCACCGAAGAATTGATGCTTTTGAACGGTGGTGTTGGAGAAGACTCTTGAGAGTCCCAAGGACTGCAAGGAGATCCAACCAGTCCATTCTAAAGGAGATCAATCCTGGGTGTTCATTGGAAGGACTGATGCTAAAGCTGAAACTGCAATACTTTGGCCACCTCATGCGACGAGTTGACTCACTGGAAAAGACTCTGATGCTGGGAGAGATTGGGGGCGGGAGGAGAAGGGGACGACAGAGGATGAGATGGCTGGATGGCATCACCGACTCGATGGACATAAGTTTGAGTGAACTCCGGGAGTTGGTGATGGACAGGGAGGCCTGGTGTGCTGTGATTCATGGGGTCGCAAAGAGTCGGACACGACTGAGTGACTGAACTGAACTGAACAGAACTGAACTGAAAGTAATTTAAGGGTCCGTGTGACCTATGCTTACTTTTCACCTTAGGGCAGGTTATAATAGATAATTGGATGTCTGTGTGCTTTAGAAAATTACTGCTTATTATATTCAACAATCACTCATGAACCAGAAGGAAATATATAGTGTCATAAGCGTGTTTTTACTCTCTTCATAAAGCAAATTCTTTTCCTTAGGTACTTTGTTTTTGAGATTACTTCTCAATTTTACCAAAACTGTCTTGCGACAATCATCTACAAATGACTCTAATAAAAAATCTGACACAGTGATAATCAAAATTACAGCTTGAGGACTATGAAAATGCTGAGCTTCAAAAGCAATGGAAAATAGAAATATATCTTTTTCTGCAAAAAAAAAAAAAGGAGCCTCTTGTATAGATAGGAGACATAATTTTAATAAAATCATTAAATTTACAGAAGCCCCAGATAGTAGTAAAATCCTTTGCATTTTTAGATTGGACCAGAGAACCTTAAACTAACAAAAATCTTGGTTTTTAAATGATAGGGCAGCAGAAGGTGAATAAAATTGACAAACCACTAGCCAGACTCATCAAGAAACAAAGGGAGAAGAACCAAATCAATAAAATTAGAAATGAAAATGGAGAGATCACAACTGACAACACAGAAATACAAAGGATTATTAGAGAATACTATCAGCAATTATATGGCAATAAAATGAATAACCTGGAAGAAATGGACAAATTCCTAGAAAAGTACAACTTTCCAAAACTGAACCAGGAAGAAATAGAAAATCTGAACAAACCCATCACAAGCACGGAAATTGAAACTGTAATCAAAAATCTCCCAGCAAACAAAAGCCCAGGTCCAGACGGCTTCACAGCTGAATTCTACCAAAAATTTAGAGAAGAGCTAACACCTATTCTACTCAAACTCTTCCAGAAAATAGCTGATGAAGGGAAACTTCCAAACTCATTCTATGAGGCCACCATCACCCTAATCCCAAAACCTGGTAAAAACCCCACAAAAAAAGAAAACTATAGGCCAATATCACTGATGAACATAGATGCAAAAATCCTTAACAAAATTCTAGCAATCAGAATCCAACAACACATTAAGAAGATCATACATCATGACCAAGTGGGCTTTATCCCAGGAATGCAAGGATTCTTCAATATACGCAAATCAATCAACGTAATACACCACATTAACAAACTGAAAAATAAAAATCATATATGATTATCTCAATAGATGCAGAGAAAGCCTTCGACAAAATTCAACATCCATTTTTGATAAAAACTCTCCAGAAAGTGGGAATTGAAGGGACATACCTCAACATAATAAAAGCTATATATGACAAACCCACAGCAAACATTATCCTCAATGGTGAAAAACTGAAAGCATTTCCCCTAAAGTCAGGAACAAGACAAGGGTGCCCACTCTCACCACTACTATTCAACATAGTTCTGGAAGTTTTGGCCACAGCAATCAGAGCAGAAAAAGACATAAAAGGAATACAAATTGGAAAAGAAGAAGTAAAGCTTTCACTGTTCGCTGATGACATGATCCTCTACACAGAAAACCCTAAAGACTCTACCAGAAAACTACTAGAGCTAATCAATGATTACAGCAAAGTTGCAGGATATAAAATCAACACACAGAAATCCCTTGCATTCCTATACACTAATAATGAGAAAATAGAAAGAGAAATTAAGGAAACTATTCCATTCACTGTTGCAATGAAAACAATTAAATATTTAGGAATATATCTACCTAAGGAAACAAAAGACTTGTACATAGAAAACTATAAAACACTAGTGAAAGTAATCAAAGAGGACACGAATAGATGGAGAAATATACCGTGTTCGTGGATTGGAAGAATAAATATTGTAAAAATGAGTATACTACCCAAAGTAATTTATACATTCAATGCAATCCCTATCAAGCTACCAACAATATTTTTCACAGAACTAGAACAAATAATCTCACAATTTGTATGGAAATACAAAAAACCTCGAATAGCCAAAGCAATCTTGAGGAAGAAGAATGGAACTGGGGGAATTAACCTGCCGGACTTCAGGCTCTATTACAAAGCCACAGTCATCAAGACAGTATGGTACTGGCATAAAGACAGAAATATAGATCAATGGAACAAAATAGAAAGCCCAGAGATAAACCCACGCTCCTATGGACACCTTATCTTCGACAAAGGAGGCAAGAATATAAAATGGAGAAAAGACAGTCTCTTTAACAAGTGGTGCTGGGAAAACTGGTCAGCCACTTGTAAAAGAATGAAACTAGAACACTTCCTAACACCATACACCAAAATAAACTCAAAATGGATTAAAGATCTAAATGTAAGACCAGAAACGATAAAACTCCTAGAGGAGAACGTAGGCAAAACACTCTCCGACATAAATCACAGCAGGATCCTCCAAGACCCACCTCCCAGAATATTGGAAATAAAAGCAAAAATAAACAAATGGGACCTAATTAAAATCAAAAGCTTCTGCACAGCAAAGGAAACTCTAAGCAAGGTGAGAAGACAGCCTTCAGAATGGGAGAAAATAATAGCAAATGAAGCAACTGATAAAGGATTAATCTCCAAATTATACAAGCAGCTCCTGCAGCTTAATTCCAGAAAACTAAGTGACCCAATCAAAAAATGGGCCAAAGAACTAAACAGACATTTCTCCAAAGAAGACATAAAGATGGCTAATAAACACATGAAAAAATGCTCAACATCCCTCATCATCAGAGAAATGCAAATCAAAACCACAATGAGATACCATTTCACACCAGTCAGAATGGCTGCTATCCAAAAGTCTACATGCAATAAGTGCTGGAGAGGGTGTGGAGAGAAGGGAACCCTCTTACACTGTTGGTGGGAATGCAAACTAGTACAGCCACTATGGAGAACAGTGTGGAGATTCCTCAGAAAACTGGAAATAGAACTGCCATATGATCCAGCGATCGCACTCCTGGGCATACACACCGAGGAAACCAGAATTGAAAGAGACACATGTACTCCAATGTTCATTGGAGCACTGTTTATAATAGCCAGGACATGGAAGCAACCTAGATGTCCATCTGCAGATGAATGGATAAGAAAGCTTTGGTACATATACACAATGGAGTATTTCTCAGCCATCAAAAAGAATGCATTTGAATCAGTTTTAATGAGGTGGATGAAATTGGAGCCAATTATACAGAGTGAAGTAAGCCAGAAAGAAGAACATCAATACCGTATATTAACGCATATATATGGAATTTAGAAAAATGGTAACCTGAACCCTGTATAAGAGACTGCAAAAGAGACATAGGCATTTAGATCAGTCTTTGGGACTCTGTGGGAGAGGGTGAAGGTGGAATGATTGGGGAGAATGGAATTGTAGCATGTATATTATCATAAGTGACCAGTCCAGGTTCGACGCATAAATTTTCCTCTGTTCATTTCTTTGCATTTGTGCTTTTTTAATAAAATTCTTTTTTTAGAAATAAAAAAAAATAAATAAATGATAGGGCAGCAAACCTGAGGAAAGTCAGAAACTCTGGGAAGAACTGGTTATCTTACAAAGCAGGTGTAATATTACAAACAAGTCTATCTGTACCTATTGATAAAGGGAGATGAGGTAAAAGACAAAGTAATAATGTGACCTGAATTGAAAGTAGATAAAAGCCCTGTAGGAGTGGCTATTTGTTTGGAGTGACAATAGGGAAGGACAAATGCAATGAAGAAAAAGATAAGGGAGTTACATCTAAATAGCTTGTTGTTTACATCTTATATTCCCAACAGAAGTTAGAGAAGAGGATGTGGAATGCACCAAGGGGTAAAGAATGCAAGGACTTCAGAACAAAAATTATGAATGATCCCAGAGAGAAAGCAAAAACAAGAAGTGTTTAAACATTATCTGACAATAAAAGTTAGGGATGAACTTGTGAGTAACTGGATCACACCTAATTTCTCTCTTGTCAGTTGCCCTTCCACTCTCCAAGCCTCAGTATGCAAGATGGGATTTTTAAAGCTGAACCAGAAAGTAGCTCATGATTGCTGATGGAGATCACAAATGCTATAATAAAATGTTGTGAAAGAAATTGTTCCTGTGATAGAATGCAGCCACTGACTCTTATAGAAAGTGACTTGCTTTTGAAAAAGAAGCACAATGAAACCTGAGCAAGCCCCATGAGAAAACCAATAGCCTTCAGTTCAGTTCAGTTCAGTCGCTCAGTCGTATCTGACTCCTTGCAACCCTATGAATCACAGCACACCAGGCCTCCCTGTCCATCACCAACTCCCGGAGTTCACTCAAACTCATGTCCATCGAGTCGGTGATGCCATCCAGCCATCTCATCCTCTGTCGTCCCCTTCTCCTCCCGCCCCCAACCTTTCCCAGCATCAGAGTCTTTTCCAGTGAGTCAACTCATCGCATGAGGTGGCCAAAGTATTGGAGTTTCAGCTTTAGCATCAGTCCTTCCAATGAACACCCAGGACTGATCTCCTTTAGAATGGACTGGTTGGATCTCCTCGAAGTCCAAGGGACTCTCAAGAGCCTTCTCCAGCACCACAGTTCAAAAGCATCAATTATTCGGCAATCAGCTTTCTTCACAGTCCAACTCTCACATCCATACATGACCACAGGAAAAACCATAGCTTTGACTAGATGGACCTTGGTTGGCAAAGTAATGTCTGCTTTTTAATATGCTATCTAGGTTGGTCATAACTTTCCTTCCAAGGAGTAAGCGTCTTTTAATTTCCTGGCTACAATCAGCATCTGCAGTGATTTTCAGTTCAGTTCAGTTCAGTCACTCAGTCGTGTCCGACTCTCCGCGACCCCATGAATCACAGCACGCCAGGCCTCCCTGTCCATCACCAACTCCCGGAGTACACTCAAACTCATGTCCACAGAGTCGGTGATGCCATCCAGCCATCTCATTCTCCGTCGTCCCCTTCTCCTCCCGCCCCCAACCTTTCCCAGCATCAGAGTCTTTTCCAGTGAGTCAACTCGTCGCATGAGGTGGCCAAAGTATTGGAGTTTCAGCTTTAGCATCAGTCCCTCCAATGAACATCCAGGGTTGATCTCCTTTAGAATGGACTGGTTGGATCTCCTTGCAGGCCAAGGGACTCTCAAGAGTCTTCTCCAACACCACAGTTCAAAAGCATCGATTCTTCGGCGATCAGCCTTCTTCACAGTCCAACTCTCACATCCATACATGACCACGGGAAAAACCATTGCCTTGACTAGACGGACCTTGGTCGGCAAAGTAATGTCTCTGCTTTTTAATATACTATCAAGGTTGGTCATAACTTTCCTTCCAAGGAGCAAGCGTCTTTTAATTTCATGGCTGCAATCAGCATCTGCAGTGATTTTGGAGCCCAAAAAAATAAAGTCTGACACTGTTTCCACTGTTTTTCCATCTATTTCCCATGAAGTGATGGGACCAGATGCCATGATCTTTGTTTTCTGAATGTTGAGCTTCAAGCCAACCTTTTCACTCTCCTCTTTCACTTTCATCAAGAGGCTTTTGTGTTCCTCTTCACTTTCTGCCATAAGGGTAGTGTCATCTGCATATCTGAGGTTATTGATATTTCAAAAACAAAGTCTCACACTATTTCCACTGTTTCCCCATCTATTTCCCATGAAGTGATGGGACCAGATGTCATGATCTTTGTTTTTTGAATGTTGAGCTTCAAGCCAACCTTTTTACTCTCCTCTTTCACTTTCAGCAAGGGACTTTTTGGTTCCTCTTCACTTTCTGCCATAAGAGTGGTGTCATCTGCATATCTGAGGTTATTGATATTTCTCCCAGCATCTTGATTCTAGCTTGTGCTTCTTCCAGCCCAGCGTTCCTCATGATGTACTCTGAATATAAGTTAAATAAGCAGGGTGACAATATGCAACCTTGATGTACTCCTTTTTCTATTTGGAACCAGTCTGTTGTTTCACGTCTAGTTCTAACTGTTGCTTCCTGACCTGCATACAGGTTTCTCAAGAGGCAGGTCAGGTGTTCTGGGATTCCCATCTCTTTCAGAATGTGCCACAGTTTATTGTGATCCACACAGTCAAAGGCTTTGGCATAGTCAATGAAGTAGAAATAGATGTTTTTTCTGGAACTCTCTTGCTTTCTCCATGATCCAACGGATGTTGGCAATTTGATCTCTGGTGCCTCTGCCTTTTCTAAAACCTGCTTGAATACCTGGAATTTCACTGACATATTGCTGAAGCCTGGCTTGGAGAATTTTGAGCATGACTTTACTAGTGTGTGAGATGAGTGCAATTGTCAACTATCTCTCTACAAGAACAGGAGGCATCCCTAATCCTGTACAAGGAAATTTACCTGAACCAGGAAGAGAAGGGAATTCTCTGCTAATTGAACCAGAAAAAGAATGGCAATAACTCAAAAAGAGAAAACCACACAAAAATTCACAAAATTATACAACCTTGCCCAATCTGTATGCATCATAAGTTCTTTTTCACTTTTTCTTTCAGTTTGTTTAACACTTTTATACAGGCTGATACCATTAAATAAAGTCAAAATAGGATCAGTGCAAAGTATTATTAGTTTAAGAATGTGAAGTTAATGCCTAAGAAATAGAATCATGGTGCTCCCTCAGAGCCATGATAACTGAGCCAAGGTTGTAGAAATACTTACTCCCACAGCTACTTGAAGACTTCCCTTGCTATTTTAACAAGAGTAGTGACTATCTACCTTGGAAGCTTTGACCAACACTCTCAAATCCTCACTGATCTCTAATGATTGCCTTACTAACAATCTCAGCTTTTCTTCTTAATTATTCAGCCTACATTTTTGAATGCATCCCAGGTTGTTGTTAAGCATCTTCACATTTTGCTTGTAAGCTCTTGGAAGTAGTATCTTCTTCATCTTTACATCCCTTTCAATAACAACACTTCCAGTGTCTTGCTCTGTGCAAAGCACACAGTGTATATATTAGTAAGTCCATAATATTCTAAAACATATCTATTGAAAATAGAAGGGATTTAGGGTCAGACACGTGTGAGCCTTGCTACAGCAACTTTCCCTGTGCTTTTATGAAATTTCTTATTCATTCTCAGAGCATTTATTCACATATTTCCCTGAGGGAGAGTTCAAGAATATCTGAGAAAGTGAGAAGTTAAGGTCTGGAAGGATTTTGTACCTATCTTTTCTCCATTAATATGATCTAGACAAGTTAATTAACTTAGTTAATACTCTGTTCTCTCATCTCTAAAATGAAAATGATAATACACACATTATATAATTTTCATTTTACTTTTCAGATGATACAAGAATATACATGATGTATTTATTTAGTTCTATGCCTAGTAAGAACTCAATAAATATTTACTATTATTATTTTGGGCTTCTTTGACGGCTTAGAGGTAAGCCAATCAGGAGATGCCAATTCGATCCCTGGGTCAGGAAGATCCCCTGGAGAAGGTAATGGCACCCCACTCCAGTATTCTTGCTGGGAAATCCCATGGACAGAGGAGCCTGGAGGGCTACAGTCCAGGGGGTCTCAAGAGTCAAACATGACTTAGCAACCACCACCACTAGTATTTTAGTATTTCACCTCTAATTAGTCTCTGTAATATCCCTGTTGATCCTCCTGATATTCTCTTCTCAAAGTTTCCCAGATCTTTCACAGCCATTTGTAGGGTTCGTACACAACCTCCAATACTACATATTCCTAAACACTCTCCAGGATTCTTCTTTCCCTCACTTTCCACATCCAATCAAGCAACTCTACTGGTTCTACCTCCAAATCTATTCTGAATCTGTTTGCTTCCTCCTGGCCAGGCCACTATGACAAGTCCAGGCTACCATCTTCTCTCACCTTCCCCACTAAAGCAGCCTCCAAAATGGCCTCGCGGCTTCTATTCTTAACCCTCTACAACCCTTAGTTCACACACCAGTCAAAGTGATTTATAAACCTAAATTATATCACACTATTCATATTACTAAAACTTTATAGTACTTCCTGATCCCAATTATAGTAAAATCCAAAGAAAACTCTTTTTTTTGTTCAAATAGGCCTCTCATTCTCATCAGGCTTTTGCACTACTACTGCTCCTATAGGAAGTGCTCTCTCATTTAACACATTTATCAGTGTCTCTTTTTTTCTCCTTTCAGATCTTCGAATAAACACCTCTCTTGATCTCTTCATAAATGCTTTCTACGGCCACACAGATGCTCTTGTTTTAAAAAGTTGCTAAGTCAGTATTACTGTTTACCCTTGAACAACTAGGGTTTGAACTGCACAGATCCATTTATAATACAGATTTTTTTTTTCAATAAATATATACTTGGTCCTCTGACCCATCATATGTGCATGGGTTTTGCACCCGTGGAAGAATTCAACCAACCTCTGATGGAAATTTCCATGGGTGATTGGTCAAATCTTCAGATGTGAAACACACAGATATGGAGGGCAGATTATTCTATGGTATTTTATGTAAGGTAGTTCAGCATTCACAGATTTGGGGTGGAGGAGGGCTCCTGGAACGAAGTCCCTCTGATCCTCAGAGACCACTATGTTTACTGATAACCACCCTCCCCCACTTCTGTTGCAGTGCACTGTACTTTAGTGGTTTAGAGTCTAAAGGATAAACTCAAGCCTAAGTATTCATTGATTCCTTCTGAGGTGCATTTCTCATTGGAATTATTTTTCTTTCTTTATTTATTTATTTTTAAATTTATTTTATTGGAGGCAAATTACCTTACATTAATATATTGGTTGGTTTTGCCTGCCATACATTGACATGAATCCGCCCCAGGTGTACATGTGTTCTCTTTCTTGAACCTCCCTCCCACCTCCCTCTTCCCCATATCCTCCCTCCATGTCATCCCCGTGCACCAGCCCCAAGCATGGAATTATTTTTCTATCATCAACATGCAGTTGGTGACAGAAATGCAATAATCCCCAGTTATTGCTTAATGACTTTCAGTGTACAAATCACTGTGCTAGCATTCTTGGTAACATTAGGGAGAAATCACCTTCTCCTTCCTATGCTGAAGGGCGCCAGTGGTGATTCCTATGATCCTCAGGAAACTGGAAGGAGTGCACTGAGAAGTCTTGCTCTTATAAGGATTATATTTTAGTGGAGGAAAATAGATTATAATCAAATAAACAAAAAAAGACTGAATGAATGAATAGAAAAATGTCTGCTAGAGATACATAATGCAATGTAATAAACAGTGACTTCAACAAAACTCAGTTTCTATTAACAAAACTTTCAAATAGATTAAATACAAATTGAGGGAGGGAATTCCAGTGACGAATATTTCCTCTAGTGCCTATCTCTATAGGCATATTGCCTAAATGTTCAGCTATACAATTTCTTTCCATTTTATTCAGTTTTACCCTTGGGGTGTTTCAAGTGACAGATATGTATTTTAATGGATGGCTTCTACTAACAAAGTTCTCAAAAGCAGTCCTCATTAACACAAATCATTGCTGCATCTATGTTTGCAACATATCTCACAATGTTTCCATAGACCTTGACAATGCTCTTTCCAAATGTTCATCTTCCTTAAATTCTTATATAAACTAGCCTTTTTCCCCATTAATTTTTCTCTCATGTTATGCATAGATAGATCACAATAATAGTAGCAACTGAAATGGATTTTCAGCTTGGAAAGAATTTGCAGTGATCTCTCAACCTCATTCAAGTTCAGGAAAAATTCAGTTCAGGTTACCTTTCATCATCCTTTGTGTTTATTCTAGGAATTCCATCATCAAGAGTAGCCCAGGGCAGACTTAGCCAAGTTGACAAAACAGAACTCAATTTTTCAAGGGACTAGGAAAAGAAAACTCCCAGTGTGTTAGAAGAGTTTCTGATCTTTAGGTGAGTATTTTACATTATGAACAGGGAAAAATCTAATGCAAGATTTATTGGTAAAACTCTTAGGGGTCTATTTTCCAAGTTGCATAAAACCATGTGATATTTCCTTCCATTATGTATTTTAAACTATATCAGGGGCATATACTTTTAAAAGGAGGAGAAATTTCAAGTTAAGCTGCCAGAATCCAAACCATCACTGTTGGTGTGCATGATTCTCTATAAAAGTGCTTTAGGGTAATCACTTCCTACATATCAGAATTAAGAAAAATAAATCATCTAATTAGAGTATATTTTAAGTAGCATAGTATTTATTTAAGTATAAATAAGCATGGCCTCTTCAGACCTGCTATAACCCCTTTTCATTCATATTGCATGTGCCTTTCAGTTCAGTTCCGTTCAGTCACTCAGTCGTGTCCGACTCTTTGCGACCCCATGAATCACAGCACGCCAGGCCTCTCTGTCATTCACCAACTCCCGGAGTTCACTCAAACTCATGTCCATCGAGGCGGTGATACCATCCAGCCATCTCATTCTCTGTCGTCCCCTTCTCCTCCCGCCCCCAATTCCTCCCAGCATCAGAGTCTTTTCCAGTGAGTCAACTCGTCGCATGAGGTAGCCAAAGTATTGGAGTTTCAGTTTCAGCATCAGTCTTTCCAATGAACACCCAGGACTGATATCCTCTAGAATGGACTGGTTGGATCTCCTTGCAGTCCAAGGGACTCTCAAGAGTCTTCTCCAACACCACAGTTCAAAAGCATCAATTCTTCGGCAATCAGCTTTCTTCACAGTCCAACTCTCACATCTATACATGACCACTGGAAAAACCATAGCCTTGACTAGACGGACCTTGGTTGGCAAAGTAATGTCTCTGCTTTTTAATATGCTATCTAGGTTGGTCATAACTTTCCTTCCAAGGAGTAAGTGTCTTTTAATTTCATGGCTGCAATCAGCATCCGCAGTGATTTTGGAGCCCCAAAAATAAAGTCTGACACTGTTTCCACTGTTTTTCCATCTATTTCCCATGAAGTGATGGGACCGGATGCCATGATCTTTGTTTTCTGAATGTTGAGCTTCAAGCCAACCTTTTCACTCTCTTCTTTCACTTTCATCAAGAGGCTTTTGAGTTCCTCTTCACTTTCTGCCATAAGGGTGGTGTCATCTGCATATCTGAGGTTATTGATATTTCTCCCGGCAATCTTGATTCCAGCTTGTGCTTCTTCCAGCCCAGCATTCCTCATGGTGTACTCTGCATAGAAGTTAAATAAGCAGGGTGACAATATACAACCTTTATGCACTCCTTTTCCTATTTGGAACCAGTTTGTTGTTCTATGTCCAGTTCTAACTGTTGCTTCCTACCTGCATACAGGTTTCTCAAGAGGCAGGTCAGGTGGTCTGGTATTTCCATCTCTTTCAGAATTTTCCACAGTTTATTGTGATCCACACAGTCAAAAGCTTTGGCATAGTCAATGAAGCAGAAATAGATGTTTTTCTGGAACTCTCTTGCTTTCTCCATGATCCAGCGGATGTTGGCAATTTGATCTCTGGTGCCTCTGCCTTTTCTAAAACCTGCTTGAACATCTGGGAGTTCACGGTTCACATGTTGCTGAAGCCTGGCTTGGAGAATTTGAGCATGTCTTTACTAGCGTGTGAGATGTGTGCAATTGTGCGGTAGTTTGAGCATTCTTTGACATTGCCTTTCTTTGGGATTGGAATGAAGACTGACCTTTTCCAGTCCTGTGGCCACTGCTGAGTTTTCCAAGTTTGCTGGCATAGTAACACCCAACCCCATTCTGAGGGTTTTCCCTGGTGATTCCGATGGTAAAGAACCCACCTGCAAGGCAGGAGACCTGGGTTCTATCCCTGGGTTAGGAAGATCCCCTGGAGGAGGGCGTGGCAACCCACTCCAGTATTCATGCCTGGAGAATCCTGACGAACAGAGAAGCCTAACGGTCTATACTGCATAAGATTACAAACACATATTCCAACCCCACTCTGAAGTTTTCCTCCTGAGAACACCCATCAGAAAGGTCAGGTTCTTTTATAAATAAATTTAAGTGAAAAGAGACAAAACTGGTATTTTTCATTTCATTCTAAATGGGTTTGTTAGCATCTTATAAACATATCTTATTAAAACTAATGATATTCTTCTTATACCGGATTTTTTTTCCCAGTTTGCTTCTCATAAAACAAATATATACAGCATGACTGAGCTGCTGCAGAAACATTCTTTGCTTTGCACTGACAACTTTGCCTTAATTGACTACAAGGAAATCCCCAAACTTCAATCAGGGACTAGAAGTGAGCATAGGAGTTGCAGTCCAGAAAAGTTAGGCTTTTTACACTCCATGGTCACAATTGCCAATTCTGAGCACTTGGGCAAGATACTTAGCCACCCTATGCTTTAATGTCCATATCTGGGAAATGAGGCTAACGAAAATGCCTACTGTGTAGGATCACTGTGAAGATTACATGAGAAAATATTTATAATATGCTTATAAATATGTTTGACACATAGTTAGTGCTTAATAAATGTTGGTCAGTATTATAACTGTGCAAGTTATAGATGGGCTTCCCTTGTAGCTCAGTCAGTAAAGAATCTGCCTGTAGTGCAGGAGACCCAGGTTCAATCCCTGAGTTGGAAAGATCCCCTGGAGAAGGAAATGGCAACCCACTCCAGTACCCTTGCCTGGAAAATCTCTTGGACAGAGGAGCCTGGTGGGCTGCAGTCCATGGGGTTGCAGAGAGTCGGGCACAACTAACAGACTAACACAAGTTATAGATTAGAATGTATAAGAAGGAATGAATCAACGGTGGTGTTAGAGGTGGTAAAAAAGGGAAGAAAGAGTTATATGCAGTCAAAGACTAGTTCTTTTCAGTGTTGCTTTGATTTTTATCTGTGCATGAATCACTTTTAAATTATCAATGGAATTCCTGTAAGAAAAATAATATGCAAGCACAAGGTTAAAACTACCATTCTAATTCCCCTTTTCACATTGAAATAATTGTTTCATAATGCCAACTCTAGTGTTCCTAGGAATGCAGTTAACAGTTTATAGCTGAATATTAAGTACATAGTCTCATCATAGCCACGATGCAGATAAGAAAATTGTGAAACCATAGAAAAGTATACTAAGAATGAGTAAAGATTTCACAGAAGAGCATTTTCTGCTCTATGGACACCTCAAAGCAGTAAGCTCTATCTACTAATGCTGTCGACATTGAAAATTCCCCTACAAAACACTTTGTCTAAGTGATGTGATTAAATATGTAGACTGACAGATTAACTCTCAAAGTTTACAAAATGTAAGATATCCAATCCAGTTAGAATTCCTTTAATCATGAAGGCAAAAGGGGGCAGATCAAAGGCAAATAACATGAGTGAACCCAGTTGGAAAGTCATTACAGTCCATTTCATAGAAACAGTCTGCTGCTGCTGCTGCTAGATCACTTCAGTCGTGTCCGACTCTTTGTGACCCCATGGACTGCAGCCCACCAGGCTCCTCCGTCCGTGGGATTTTCCAGTCTACTAAGTAAATATTATCTACATATATATATTTTAATATATACATTACATGGTTAATCCTGCTATAGGACACCAAATTTACCCTTCTTTAGTTCTAGGATCACAGGTTAATAATTTCCAATCCTGACTAGTTATATGAAGGTCCAATTGACCTTATAATGGATAAATTAGACACTTAGATACTTAGCCATAACAGTTGGCACTTAGTGTAAAAGACTTCTTGGGAAAACATTTATTTACTACCTTATCTAAATATTTCTCCTCTGGCTAATGTGAATCATTTCAACCGGTTTATCGCTTCATAATACTAAACACTATATGAAAATGTTTATTTATTTATTCATGTTCTTGTTTAATGTCTGCCACTCAACTCCATACATGTATTTGGTTCATCTCCATACATCAAGTATATACTACAGCACCTAGCACACAGCAAGCACTCTTTAGACATCCAATAAATAGAAACAAAAGTTCTGAAAGAGGTAGACCTAGACAAATTTATCAACATCACTTGATAGATATGATATTTTGTTGGGCAAAAGAATAGCAGCACAAACTCATTAAATAGATTTGTTTGATTTAATTTTATTACTTTGTTTTGAATTCCACTATTTTTATTTTTACTTTAATTGTTTCTTTTATCTTCTCTTGTTAATGTAGTTTAAAAAAAAAAATGGAATTGTAGTGCCTTATATACAGTAGTTCTTGTAAAGACCAGTTGTGTGCTCAGTCGTGTCCGACTTTTTGTGACCCCATGGACTGTAGCCCGCCAGGCTTCTTTGCCCGTGGAGTTCTCCAGGCAAGAATACTGGAGTGGGTTGCCATTTCCTTCCCCAGGGGATGTTCCCAATCCAGGAATCAAACCTGTGTCTCTTGTGTCTTCTCCACTAGCAGGTGGATTCTTTACCACTGGATTCTTTGCCCAGTTCTTGTAAAACATTGCCAAATGTCTTCCAAAAAAATCATTTCCTCACTACCTATGGAGAAGAGATGGCTAAATTCGTAATGAAAGGATAGATTGCTATCTTTCTTTCCTGGGCAGATAACTAAGAATAAGTTCTCTAGAAAATCAGCAAGGTATGGAGTTGAAGTATTTGCTGAAACAAACATTAGTTTAACCTCAAGCACAGCCAAATCTCTTTCATCAGAATAAACTAGGTCTTCACTTAAATTCATATTTCAAGTTAGAATGAATGCTTGTGACTTTTTAATTCCTAGCACTATAAAAGAGTTCATGAACTAAAGTAAAATAACTCCAGCTGCTTGTAGACAATTACTAAGATTGAACAAAAGAAATAAATTTGTAGAGAGAGAAAATGGACACATAACAGCCCCAAATTCAAAAGCATGCCAAAAGAAGTTCTCAGTAATTTACAAAAATATCACCAAAGATTTTTCTTGCAACTATTGATTATATAGCCATGGAATAGGTTTGTTCCTAGACAGGTAATTTGCAGAGACTAATGTTATGGCACCATTTGAACTCAAACTGAGCTTTAAGTAGTCATCTTAGGTTCAGTGAATTACTTACTGAATAACAACTTCCAAGTCATTTGCCAATATATTTTGAAAAACTTTTACAATTGTAATTGATGAGTGAAATATGATCAATTACAGCAGGTTGAATTTTTCTCCAGAACTTTTATGTTTCTACAGATAAAGATTCCCAAGGACATCTTTGATAGTAATCTTACAATGCAGTATTGCTTGTGAGTTGGCAAAATTGATACTTGGTGAATTGGTGCCTTAGTTTTTTTTTTTTTTTCTCAATTCAATTTCCTCAAATTTCCTAGGGAAGTCAGATTATCTTGCATGTTACTCCTTTCATGAGTGAATACTTCTTTGACATGTTAGATGAGTAATGACAAAGATGTCTATAATTTCTTTTGACCACTTTGTCATACCAAGAAGGATCTTATGTAACAGAAATAAAATGCAAAATAGAATTTGATTTAATAAAATAAATCATACAACCTTTTGGCAGTGTCTAGAGGTATAACTGATATTTAAGGAGATACTCAGGACTCACAAGTTAAACAGAATCTATTGTCCTGTTTAATTTCTTTCATGCCATTTTTCATTCTCTGTAACAGTCTTGTGTATTTACTATTTACTTGTTTGTTTTATCTCTCCCTACCTCTCCCTCCCAGTCACAATTCCAGCTTCAAGAGCACAGAGAGTTTGTCCTGTTTCCTGCTGTAACCTGGACATAGTTGAGGTTTTCAATCAATATTTGTTAAATTAGTGAAATCAGAAGAATGGGACAAGTGTTGATTGACTGCATGAAGAAAACATCTTAACCATTAAATTGTTTCATTCAATAGAGCTGTAGTAGGTTGAATAGAGTCCCCTTTAAAGATACATCCAAGTCCTAATCTCTAGTACCTCTGAATGTCACTTAATTTGGAAACAGGTTCTTTGTAGATGTAATTAAGTTAAAAATCTTGGGATGAGATCATCCTAGATTTAAGGTGGGTCCTAACATTGATGGCTGAACATTCTTAAAAGAGAACAAAGAAGCAGTTTTGAGACACAGAGGTCATTTCGGAGAAGGTCATAGGAAGATGGAAGTAGAGACTATAGTGATGCATTTACAAACCAAGAAACCTCAAAGATTCTTGACATCTACCAGGAGCTAAGAGAGTGGTACAGGATAGATTTTCCTCGGAGACTCTACAAAGAACTAACCGAGCCAGTAACTTGATTTTGGAAGTCTGGCCTCCAGAACTAGGAGAGAAGAAATTTTTGTTTTAATCCACCGTGTGTGGTAATATATTGCATCAGTCCTAGGGAACTAAAACAAAAGTGAACTGAAATCACAATTATTTAACTTGCTCTTTTTTATAATGGCAGAAAGATAAGATCAATTAATTACTCATCCATCAGTGTGATTAAAAGAGACAATATAAGAAGTTTTCATGAATAGTATTTTCTAATAAATAGCAATGAAAAATCATAAAGTAATGGACGTGGCAGTTTGGTCAGGTAATAGACAAACGAGGCAGTGATGTCAGACACTGCATTCAAATCCTGGGTCTACCTCTTACTATGTGACCTTGGACAAGTTACCTGACCTCTTTTACTCTTCTCTGGAAAATGAGGATAATAATAGTATCTAAATGCAAGTAAAACTCTTCAGCAGGAACTACAATTCAGGAAGTGCTTGTAATTATTCATGAACTTCTTAATCACCACTTAAAAGAACACCATTATGCAAAGAGACCATGGGACTGACATTAGTTGAAGGCAGCATGAAGGAATACACCAAGTAATCTGCTTCTGATTTTAAAAGCTTTCTAGAATAAAACTATAGTTTTCAAAATTCTATGACTCAGGACTTCTGCCTCCTTTTTTCTCTTCCTAGCGTTTCTTTCTGTCTGAAAAGAAGTGCTTCTTCTACCCCTTTATTCAAGTATTTCCTTCAGGATCCTAATGCTTTTGGAAAAAGGAAGGAATGGGAGCAATTAAAGTATGGATACCACAATCCTTATCTCCTTTGTCAATGGCAGAGATTAGGTGCATTCCGTTTTAGCACTTGAAGGTACATGCAAAACCATGTACCAGTTCAACTCCTTTGTTTACAGATGGCCAGAGAGTCTATGAAACTCATCTATGATTACTAGGTGCTGTGAGGGCAAAACTCTAGGGTATCTTACAGCGTGCTCAGTCGCTTAGTCATGTCTGACTCTTTGCGACCCCATGTGTCGTGGTCCAGGCGCAGGCTGGAAAAGAATTTCAAGACATGAGACACAATGAGAGGGAAATCAAGTTTATTAGAGTGGGAGATGCTGTTAGAATAGCAGGTCAGCTCAAGGGAGAACCAACACTGAACAGAGGTCCTTAGTCCACTTTTATACCCAGGGTACAAGGAGTGGGATAGCGGCCTGGCGGGTCATTTGCTGATTGGATGAGGCACATATACTGGGTGGGGGTCAGGGAGGGTAAAGCAAATATCTTCTCCCTATGGGGTAGGAGGGGAGACAGGTTATACTGCTCAGGAGGACATGAAATCCATTAATAGTTAAAACATGAGGGAGGGAAGGACGATTAGGGTCTGGTTTTTCCATTCGTGCATTCCAAGACCCTCCTTGGTTTGTTCTTTCATCCTTGCTGTAGCCCACCAGACCACACCATGGACTGTAGCCCACCAGACTCCTCTGTCCCTGGAATTTTCCAGGCAAAAATACTGGAATGGGTTTCCATTTCCTGCTCCAGGGGATCTTCCTGACCCAGGGATGGAATACATGTCTCCTGCATTGGCAAGTGGATTCTTTACCACTGCATCAGCTGGGAACCCCATGGGTATATTTTTAACTTCTATATATATGTATGCTAGCACAGGTCCTCCATATAAAAATAAACCAATGACTGACAAGTTAGTTGATGCCATTACTACTAATACTATATTAATTCCGCATTTCATTATGAGAGAGAATAAAATGTTTGATAACATAGTAGAAGACAAATAATGTTGACTTATATGTTTACACTAATCTAAAGTATGTAATATTGATTATTTTATGTTGGAAGGACAAATCCTGATATTGCTGAAAATGCATACCAATTCATTAAAATCTAGGCAAATAATAAAGATGATTTCATAGCCACTTAGAATAACAAATATATTATCATGTTTTTTCTCATTACATATATTTTTTGCATTATAATGTCTTTTATTTGCTCTGTAAGATTTCTTTCAAGGGCTTTTTAGAATACAATCTATTTCTAGAAATGCCAGACCGCCTTTTTATCCCATCTGCAAGACATGTGTAGCTATCTCTTCCTCCTTTCACAGGGAATCAGCTTGTGTCCATATTCCAGAAAGTGAGTTTGGAAGGTTGGAAAGAGTGGGAGGTGGTAGGAAAGTCAGCCAAAATGAGAAATTTCAACTTATTTGGTTTTTTTTTTTTTTTCCTGTATAAATGTGGTGGCCAAGACCCAAACGGCTCTGGCTTTCCCGCCAGCATGCACTTTTCCCATCACTCCTCTCTGGCTAGAACTTTGATCCCTGAGCATTGCTTGCAGAATCATTTATCATCAGGTGTTTAATATCCCTTAAAGGGGCTCTGTTTCTGGGCCCTCCTAAAGGATATGAAGGAAAACTAGACAACTTTACCACATTAGGTTTAAAACACACAATTCTGCTCTTTGCCACTTTAACTGACATTTGCCTAGCTGCAAAACCACTTTAGACACATCACCAATTTATAATAGTATCCTATAAATGGAATCCTTTTATCCAAGGATTCAAGTTTGGGTGACTGGAGAAAATATTAGGCCTCTACATAGAAAATTATTTTTATTAAATACAAGAAAATTAAAGGATTCCCTCTTCATGTTTTGTTCTTCTTAATTTACTGCAGAGAGGAAAAATGACTTCATTTTGAACCAAATGAAGCTCTGGATCCAGATCTCAGAAATATCAGGATTGGGATAGGAAAATACTCATGAAAAAGCATTAAGATACCAGAACATACACATTCATTTCTTTATTTATTACACGTATAAGTGATATCATACAGTACTTGTCTTTGTCTGACTTTTTCACTAAGTGTAATATTCTCTGCTGCTGCTGCTAAGTCGCTTCAGTCGTGTCCGACTCTGTGCGACCCCATAGACGGCAGCCCACCAGGCTCCGCCATCCCTGGGACTCTCCAGGCAAGAACACTGGAGTGGGTTGCCATTTCCTTCTCCAATGTGTGAAAGTGAAAAGTGAAAGTGAAGTCGCTCAGTCTTGTCTGACTAGTAGCGACCCCATGGACTGTAGCCCACCAGGCTCCTCTGTCCATGGGATTTTCTAGGCAAAAGTACTGGAGTGGCTTGCCATTGCCTTCTCCGGTAATATTCTCTAGGTATATGCAAAACAGAAACAGACTCACAGATGTAGAAAACAAACTAATGGTTACCAGTGGGAAGGGGGAAGGAGTGAGGGGAAAATTAGAGGTATGGGATTAAGAGATTACATACTATGTATAAAATAGGAAAGCAACAGGATATATTGGAGAGCACAGAGAATTATAGACTTATCTTGAAATAACTTTTAAGGGAGTATAATCCATAAAAAAAACAAAAATACTGAATCACTATGTTGGACACCTGAAATTAACATAATATTGTAAACCAACTGTACTTCAATTTAAAAAAATGGTATCAGAACAAATCACCTGTAGATTTAGTATCAATTTCATTGTACCAAGAGCTACTTTATGGCCCAGAGAATTCCTTCACACTAACATAAAGGGAACTGCACTTATTTCTTAAAATGATGCCTTTCCTATATAATCAGATCTTTTACTTATTAGGTTTCAAAATTTAGAGGGAAAAGCTAATTGGCTTCCAAGTAATCAGTAGGTCATAAGCTCAAACATGTTTCCCAAAGAGAGCTTTCCCCTTGGCTAAGTTTTATGATGGCAAAATATAGAAAGTAAGAATTTAAAAACAGGTTTAAACCTTTTCAAGACATTGACACCATCAATCAGCTGTGAAGTCTGTAACAAATTCAAGAATTCTTAGTGCCCTATGCTTTGTTCCTCTTCCATCTCTTAGGTTTGAGTTTTCCTTCCTTTGTTAGTTGAACAATATAGTCAATGGACGGCTTCCCTGGTGGCACAGATGGTAAAGAATTTGCCAGGAATGCAGGAGACCTGGGTTCAATCCCTGGGTTGGGAAGTTCCCCTGGAGAAGGGAATGGCAACCCACTGCAGTATTCCTAACTGGAGCATTTCATGTACACAGGAACTTGGCTGGCTACAGTCCACGGGATCGCAGAGTGGGACGCAACTGAGCGATTAACAGCCAATAGAATGTGTACTTTTAAAGCTTTTCTTCAGTTGTTTGTGACAGGCTTCGTGTTGTCATTAATTTCTCTCACTGGGTTCTACTTTCTACCAAGGACGAGTATCTGTGAGTTTCTGGTTAGAGTTGGTTTTCATCTTGTGGCCACTGGACAGTTTTCTTTTTGTAAAGTTCAGCTGTATTTTGATCTCTTATTAGTACTATTGTTAGAGTCCGGAGTCGCCCTTCCCTCAAAGGAACAGAGGACACTCACGATAATGCAAGACACACAGCGAGGTTTATTTCCAGCTAGCTGGGGTCCAAGTGTCTGCCCAACGCAGCGGGTTTCAACAAGGACCCTTACCTAGGGTTCCAAACAGCGTCCACTGTGGACGTCGTTCAGGTACCCCGTCGTCAGGGACATCTCCCACGACCCAGTAATGGAGCCTCCAGGGTCCTAACCCGCTCCTTCCCTTCCACGAGAATTCTCAATTGGGACCGAGCAGAGACCTGTTTCAGTCCCTCCGGCTGAGGACCTGTTTCAGTCCTCCCCTCTAGGAGGTGGCCAAACCTCCTGCCGCGGCTTTTGTGCAAACCTCGGTATCGGAGGTTGTCTGTCTCTTTGAGGAGGGGTCTTGGGATCCCAGACGAGCCCCCAAATGTTACGGTCCAGAGTCGCCCTTCCCTCAAAGGAACAGAGGACACTCACGATAATGCAAGACACACAGCAAGGTTTATTTCCAGCTAGCTGGGGTCCAAGTGTCCGCCCGATGCAGTGGGTTTCAACATGGACCCCGAGCACTCAGAGCCAAGGGGTTATATAGCATTTTCAAATCATGATATTTCTAAATTACCTAACTCACAGTAATTTTCCACACACACACACACAGCTGTGCATATCTCTATCCTGGTGTCTTAACGAGATAAAATTATCAGACCTGTTTACCTAATTTTCAGTGTCGCAGCCGCCCACATTCTTGGTACTTAAGATTAACTTGTCTCCCAGGTTTTATCTAGTTCTTCTTCCCTCAAGTCACATACTCAGTAAAAATGGTTTTTCCGGCCTCTAAGATGGCCATTCTTACGCTAACCCATTCTTACACTATAAGCTCACCAAGGAGATTTTATTTCCAATTTTGATATCTTCTCTAGCTTTTCCTTTTTAAATGTTTATCCCCATCATGTGTTCCTCTGAGAGTTAATTTACTTTCTATAAGATTTACTTTTTTCCCCTCTTTCATTATTATTTACCTCTTGAACAGTTCTTTGAAATACCAAGCCCAAAGAAAAGACTAACAGGGAACAAATGTCCTTTTTAAAACAAAGACTAAGCCCTGTGCCTTGAAAGAATAATACTGTTTATCACAGATTAGCTTTGCGCTACTCTTAAGTATTGGTTTGGGGTACTTTTCATTACAGGTTAACATCACCATACACCTATACTTTCTGCAGCAGTAAAACTGTATTGTTTAAACTTATGATTTTAAAAAAATATGAACTTTGAAAGTGCTAAGGTTCTAATTTCCAAAACTGTTTACTCTATTCAGACTGACTTTAATAGAAACTTAATTGGTTATTATGAAAAAGTGCATGTATTACTGAGTCTTTTTCAAAGTCCACATAAAAGATTAATCATTTCTCAAACATTTGGAAAGGTAATGCCTGAGTAAGTCACTCAGATCCTCAGCTCTCTTATCTGTAAAATGAGAAGGTTGGACCACCTTATCACTAAAGTCCCTACACACTAAAAATCTATGGGATCAGTGTTTCTCCCCTAGGATTCCTGAATTCTAGAAAAATACCCAAGCACAGGATATTATATATTAGAATCCTAAATCCTTATTTAAGTTTCAGTTCCTTCAACTGTCTCTTATGATTCAAATCAAAATACATTCTCTGGAATAACTGTGATGCCAAGCACACTTAAAATGTAACCTGCAGACAGTTGTTAAGATAAGCATTCTACATGTACTTCCACATGTTTTGCTTAACTGAAGCTTCTTAAAATAACACCACAGCAAACTAATCGGGAGATAAATGGAGGAAAGATATGAAGAGGTCCTTAAGAAAAGAAATACTTTAAAATTAGACTGACTATAAATCAAACTATGTACTATTACAGAAAATAATTCATGAAATGCAAAAGAAAAAAGCTACATCATAATTTGCTTCCAAATAATTTATCTTTTATATTAAGCTAATACGACCAATATTCTTAGAAGAAGGAAAAAATTCTCCTCTGAAAATCCTTTCTTCCTTATTTCCAATAGTACCATGATAGCAAAATGAAATTACATGAATGGAAGACATTTGCTTGTACATCTGAAACTTAATAATTTTATTCCAAGTGACAGGAGAAACCTTAAAAGCATTCCTACTGGTTAACAAATACAATTTGTTTTCTGCCTTAGGACCATAGTAATTGTCAGGAAGCTTTGCTGATTGCTCATGTTTGCTGTATGTTTTCCAGAAATGTACTTAGCATGTGACGTTTATGTGACTGTACAGTTTCTCCCACTGTTTTTATAGTTCATAAAATGCTTAAGAAGTGTTTATAAAAATTGCTCAAATAAATTGGGCCACAGAGAACTTGAGCTTCATGCATCTCAATGGTCCAGCTTTAATTTCATTTTCAAGGAATGAAAATGAAGGAATATTTTTATTGCAAATGCACTGGTAACATCTATATTTCAGGTTCTCTTGGAATAGCAAGTCAGAAGTGGTTCTGCCCAATATGTATTATTTGGCCGTCACCCTGAAATTGTGATGCTCCAATTACTCTTCTCATGAAATCATGCACACAAATGAATCCTCCCTCTTCCCTTAACATCAACCTCCTTTTGTTGGTCACTTTCAGTTATCTGACTATGCTGGAAAGACATTATGTCATAAACAGCAGAATAACATCTGCAAAGAATCCCTCTGGAAGCCATTGCATGAGCTGTCAAAGCCAAAGTGTACTCTTGGATCTAAAGTCCACTACTTACAAGGTCTGACCTTCAGCCTTATAACTTGTGAATTTTTTTTTCTCCATATAGGCTGCTAGGGGATACATGGCCAGAGAAACATCACAAACAAGATCTCAGTTTATAGCTGTCTGGAGAATCACTGAATTGAGAAACAGCAGAATGCTATAAGTATCATCTTGCCTTTTCTATTTGGTTTTGGTGTTTTACAGGATAAGGAGTGGTACTGGATAATTTGAGTTTAATTGAAAGTGCAGTCTTTGCTCTGAAATGCTGGTTTGGAGCTCTACACATGGGTCTTAGGTTGAACTCTATGTAACATAACTGTCAGCAGTGCAGGCTGATGGATATACAACATATTAGGTGTATCTGTATGAATTCATTACTATAAACTGCAGAGGAAACTGTCAGATCTACTCTAACACAGCTGCCTCATCCTTGAAGGCCACACTCCTGGCAAAGCTTTCATAGAGAAAATAATACCCAGTTTTCCCTTTTCAATGCTTTATCAACCTATTAGAATAAATACATTTTCCTTGAATGATACTAGGTGAATAATTTGAGAATATAATGAAAAGAAATATAAAATCTGGAAAACTTTTCAATGTACAGAATAAAGCTATAATTTTTGCTTGATAATTGAACTGTTATATGTGGGTAACACATGAACATTTTAAAAATGGACTTGTGACCCTATTTCACATATCTAACCCAAAGAATTCCAACAGAGATCACTGTCCCATTCATTTGCTTTGAAAAAAGAAATAAACTCTGTCAATGTATAGGAGTCGTCTTCCTTTTAAACTGAGGCACTTATATAACAAATTCACTCTGCTGTACAATAGAAACTAACATAGCATTGTAAAGCAACTATGTTCCAGTAAAAATTAAGAAAAAAACAAACCGAGGTACTTCAAGAACTAAACAATTAGGAAGGGGTGGATTATTGGAGTCAAGGGTCATAAATTCCTACTTCATGCTATATATACAAAGTTATCTGTAGACTGTGTTGTCTGAATTCAGTTATGGCTCATTACTATATATGTCTTGGATTTTGTCCTGTGGGAAAAAATAATTTCAAAATCATGTCAAGCAAATGGTACATTTACAGTTTCCTGAGGGAAAGGTCAATCTAGCCTACCCCTCACTCTCAAGTCCTCAAAACAGTAACAAAGGTAACACTACAAATTACCTTTAAAAACATGAGATAAAATGCAGGTATTGTAGCTAGAGGAATTAGATGTGAAAAGTGTAGCCAAGGAGGCCTATCCCATAAAGCTTAATTGAACAAGAAAAAGTAAATTTAATCTGTGATATAAGACACATTATTTGATTTATGGAATATATTCTTGATGAATTATTCTAGCATTCAGCTTTATTATAACTTAAGTAATAAGAGATTTCATGTACCTCTTAAGCTGTAAACAAGTTAAATGGGCTAAAAGTCAGTGAGTATTTTCCAACTGCTTCATTCTGAAATAAGAAATGTTTGGAAAAACAAGATATAATCTGAGACTTGGTTATCACTGCCTGAATCAAGACAGAGCCATAAAGCCAATCCTGTTCCTAGAAAGAACCATCAGCAAGAGTCATACTCAACTTATTGTCCTGATGAAAGAAAAAAAAACTTAAGTGCTATATTTTATTATTTATGTTATTGAGCTCCTTCAACAACTGGATATAATGTATTGGAAATGTCAGATATATAATGCCAGTTAATCCTAGGAATTCTAGCTTGAGAAACAATATTAGCTGAAATCAAAATCTCATGGAATGGAAAAGAAATGATCAAAAGATGAGAATTGCTTCATTCTGAAATAAGAAACATTTGGAAAAACAAATTACCTAGTGTAAAAAAAAAAAAGAAAAGAAAAAACTATACTGCGTTGGCCTGTAGAAACAGGCACAGCCTGACTGATCCAGTGGGGATATGGAACCTACTCGGAATACTCCACTTCCAGTGTCAGGAGATGGTAGAAGGTGATGCTAATGGTAAAGAATCTTCCCACCAAAGCAGGAAACTCAAGTTCGATCTTTGGGTAGGGAGGATGCCCTGGAGAAATGGCAACCCACTCCAGTACTCTTACCTGGGAAATCCCATGGACAAATGAACCTGGCAGGCTACAGTCCATGGGGTCGCAAAGAGTGATACACGACTGAAAGGACTTAGCATACAATGTCAGGAAATAATTTTACCAAAAAGGAAGAACCTGAATATATTTCTTATTTTTTGAAAAAAGAAAAAGGCTCTGGGATGGTCTATAGTGACCACATTAGCTTGCAAAGCATTCTGAGCTTTCACAAACTGTTAATGGAGATGAAGAGGAAAAGAAAGATGGATGCAGGCCAGTTCACTAGGCCCCAGATGATTTAGGAAGGAGTAGGAAAACACAGGAACTTCCAAAGGAAAATGTCTCCCCTCACCCCAAACCAGGGAGACTAGGCTCCATCTTGTTTGTTGCACTGAAGCAAACCAGCTGATTATCAGTGCTGGGACTACGGAGAGGAAACCAGCAGCTACAGAGATGGTTCTGGTGAGCACAGTGGGGTCAGCCAAGGCTTGTTACTTCACTGAAATTCTAAGTATCTTTGTTTCCATAAAGTTATTCTAGTGAGCAAAGAGTTAAAAACTATTACAGAAACCATTTGACCTGTTGTGAGTTCAGTAGGATCTGTCTTTCCATAACAGAATGGTCACAAAGACAGTGAAGAGTGAGAGGAATAAGAAACAGGGATCAAGGTCAGGACTTGAAAAACACTGGCAGGATATAGGTTCTGGTATTCTATTTAGAATCAGGGCTGTGCCTCAATTTTACAGGGAAATATGGCAAAGGCAGAGTAAATAGGTGGGCTACAGATAGCAAAAACCATATATAAACAAGCCCGTGTGAAGAGCATAGACTTGGATTACTGTAATATTGAATGGTTTGCCTTGGAAACGAACAGAAATCATTCTGTCGTTTTTAAGATTGCATCAAAGTATTGCATTTCGGACTCTTTTGTTGACCATGATGGCTACTCCATTTCTTCTAAGGGATTCCTGGCCACACTAGTAGATATAATGGTCATCTGAGTTAAATTCACCCATTCCAGTCCATTTTAGTTCACTGATTCCTAGAATGTCTACGTTCACTCTTGTCATCTCCTGTTTGACCACTTCCAATTTGCCTTCATTCATGGACCTAACATTCCAGGTTCCTATGCAATATTGCTCTTTACAGCATCGGAGCTTGCTTCTATCACCAGTCACATCCACAACTGGGTATTTGTTTCATTTTGGCTCCATCCCATCATTCTTTCTGGAGTTATTTCTCCGTTGATCTCCAGTAGCATACTGGGCACCTACCGACCTGGGGAATTCATCATTCAGTATCCTATAATTTTGCCTTTTGATACTGTTCATGGGGTTCTCAAGGCAAGTATACAGAAGTGGTTTGCCATTCCCTTCTCCAGTGGACCACACTCTGTCAGACCTCTCCACAATGACCCGTCCATCGTGGGTGGCCCCACACGGCATGGCTTAGTTTCATTGAGTTAGACAGGGCTGTGGTCCATATGATCAGATCAACTAGTTTTTTGTGATTAGAGTAATCCAAGTCTATGCCCCAACCAGTAATGCTGAAGAAGCCAAAGTTGAATGGTTCTATCAAGATCTACAAGACCTTTTAGAACTAACACTCAAAAAAGATGTCCTTTTCATTATAGGGGACTGGAATGCAAAAGGAGGAAGTCAAGAAACACCTGGAGTAACAGGCAAATTTGGCCTTGGAGCACAGAATGAAGCAGGGCAAAGGCTAATACAGTTTTGCCAAGAGAACGCACTGGTCATAGCAAACACCCTCTTGCAAAAACACAAGAGAAGACTCTACACATGGACATCACCAGAAGGTCAACACCGGAATCAGATTGATTATATTCTTTGCAGCCAAAGATGGAGAATCTCTATACAGTTAGCAAAAACAAGACCAGGAGCTGACTGTGGCTCAGATCATGAACTCCTTATTGCCAAATTCAGACTTAAATTGAAGAAAATAGGGCAAACCACTAGACCATTCAGATATGACCTAAATCAAATCCCTTATGATTATACAGTGGAAGTAAGAAATAAATTTAAGGGACTAGAACTGATAGATAGAGTGCCTGATGAACTCTGGACGGAGGTTCGTGACATTGTACAGGAGACAGGGACCAAGACCATCCCCATGGAAAAGAAATGCAAAAAAGCAAAATGGCTGTCTGAGGAGGCCTTACAAATACCTGAGAAAAGAAGAGAAGCGAAAAGCAAAGGAGAAAAGGAAAGATATAAGCATCTGAATGCAGAGTTCCAAAGAATAGCTAGGAGAGATAAGAAAGCCTTCCTCGCGATCGATGCAAAGAAATAGAGGAAAACAACAGAATAGGAAAAACAAGAGATCTTTTCCAGAAAATTAGAGATATCAAGGGAACATTTCATGCAAAGATGGGCTCGATAAAGGACAGAAATGGTATGGACCTAACAGGAGCAGAAGATATTAAGAAATATGGCAAGAATACACAGAAGAACTGTACAAAAAGATCTTCAGGATGAAGATAATCACGATGGCGTGATCATTCACCTGGAGCCAGACATCTTGGAATGTGAAGTCAAGTGGGCCTTAGAGAGCATCACTCTGAACAAAGCTACTGGAGGTGATGGAATTCCAATTGAGCTATTTCAAATCCTGAAAGATGATGCTGTGAAAGTGCTGCACTCAATATGCCAGCAAATTTGGAAAACTCAGCAGTGGCCACAGGACTGGAAAAGGTCAGTCTTCATTCCAATCCCAAAGAAAGGCAATGCCAAAGAATGCTCAAACTACCGCACAATTGCACTCATCTCACACGCTAATAAAGTCATGCTCAAAATTCTCAAAGCCAGGCTTCAGCAATATGAGAACCGTGAACTTCCAGAGTTCAAGCAGGTTTTAGAAAAGGCAGAGGCACCAGAGATCCAATTGCCAACATCCGCTGGATCAAGGAGAAAGCAAGAGAGTTCCAGAAAACCATCTATTTCTGCTTCATTGACTATGCCAAAGCCTTTGACTGTGTGGATCACAATAAACTGTGGCACATTCTGAAAGAGATAGGAATACAAGACCACCTGACCTGTTTCTTGAGAAAACTGTATGCAGGTAAGGAAGCAACAGTTAGAATTGGACATGGAACAACAGACTGGTTCCAAATAGGAAAAGGAGTACATCAAGGGTGTATTTTGCCACCCTGCTTATTTAACTTATATTCAGAGTACATCATGAGGAACGCTGAGCTGGAAGAAGCACAAGCTGGAATCAAGATTGCTGGGAGAAATATCAATAACCTCAGATATGCAGATGACACTACCCTTATGGCAGAAAGTGAAGAGGAACTCAAAGGCCTCTTGATGAAAGTGAAAGAGGAGAGTGAAAAGGTTGGCTTGAAGCTCAACATTCAGAAAACGAAGATCATGGCATCTGGTCCCATCACTTCATGGGAAATAGATGGGGAAACAGGGGAAACAGTGTCAGACTTTATTTTTTGGGGCTCCAAAATCACTGCAGATGCTGACTGCAGCCAAGAAATTAAAAGACGCTTACTCCTTGGAAGGAAAGTTATGACCAACCTAGATAGCATATTAAAAAGCAGAGACATTACTTTGCCAACCAAGGTCCATCTAGTCAAGGCTATGGTTTTTCCCATGGTCATGTATGGATGTGAAAGTTGGACTGTGAAAAAAGCTGATCACCAAAGAATTGATGCTTTTGAACTGTGGTGTTGGAGAAGACTCTTGAGAGTCCCTTGGACTGCAAGGAGATCCAACCAGTCCATTCTAAAGGAGATCAATCCTGGATGTTCATTGGAAGGACTGATGCTGAAGCTGAAACTGCAATACTTTGGCCACCTCATGCGACGAGTTGCCTCACTGGAAAAGAGTCTGATTCTAGGAGGGATTGGGGGTGGGAAGAGACGGGGACGACAGAGAATGAGAAGGCTGGATGGCATCACCGACTCGATGGTCGTGAGTTTGAGTAAACTCCGGGAGTTGGTGATGGACAGGGAGGCCTGGCGTGCTGTGATTCATGGGGTCACAGAGTCGGACACGACTGAGCAACTGAACTGAACTGAACTGAACTGAATAACATAAATAACAAAACAGCACTTAAGATTTTTCTCTTTCACAAATACATTGTACATTTTTGGTCTCAAGATGTCTAAAACAATGTTTGTATATGGATCATAATAATGTTTTACCTGCTCAAGATGATTTCTCACTCCCCCCTTTTGGTTTCTAAGAAATATCTCTCCCACTCCATACTTCCCTAGAGGTGTTATCAATCACATGCCTTACCCCTCCTCCTTGCCAAAGGTGTGGGCATATGATCAAGCTTGATCCAATCATAATACAATATCTCTCCAACACAATGATAGGATTAATACAGACCTAGGACTAAACTTGACCAATAAGAATCCTCTCAAGAATATTTTAGCTGTATCTGCTGCAGAAGACTCTTTCATATGGATCACAAGTTCTACTGATGAAGACCTGGGATTACTTTCCTGCTATATGATGAGAGCCTATCCACATAGAAGAAAGGGGCCAACACATGGGTAGAAACAGTGAAAAGGATAACCAAGAGATAGAGCTCAAGCCATGAAAACATTACTCAAGCCCAGATTCCAGCCTCAATCTGCCAGTTACATCAGCCAATAAATATTGTTCTTTGCCTGAGCTAGTTTAAATTGAGTTCCAGTCACTTATAACTAAAAGAGCTCTGGGATATATAAATGTCAAATATTATTAACAGAAACACAGCTGATAGTAATACAAAGTCTCTGCAGCTTAATGATAAATGACTAATGAATGCTATTCACATTTTCCAGAAATTATTATTGCCATAGGCCAGTATCGCTACACGTGTTCAGCAAGGTTGGTGAACATATCAATTACTATGGCTTACAGGATGCTCTCCAGAGCACGATTTCATGATTTTCTATTATTTTAAAAAGTATTTTGGATTTAGGAAGATACATATCTTCTTCAGTCTTGGATGCTATACAATAGTGGCTGTGACATGGCTAAATAGTAAAAATAGCCTCCTTGACTTCAGATTTAATCTAAAAACTGTTTTCATCTTCAAAAATAAATACATTGACAATAAAGCACTCTCCGATTCTCACGGGATTTCCAGTATCAAGTGCTTTCATCCACTGAAAAAGTATTTATCGGTGGCCTACTATGTACCAGGCAATGTATTATATGCTTTGCATTGCAGTATGGAGGACAAAATGCAGGCCAGTGGTGAAGGCAGGTAAACAACTCATAAACAAATACTTAATTTGGCGTGGTAATAAATGTTATAAAGAAAAATAAGTCAGGTAAGGGAATAAGGGGGGCTTCCCAGGTGGCACTAGTGGTAAAGAACACGCCTGACAAGGCAGGAGATGTGTAATCGAGATGCAGGCTCGATCCCTGGGTCATGAAGAGCACCTGGAGGAGGGCATGGCAACCCACTCCAGTATTATTGCCTGGAGAATCCCCTGGACAGAGGAGCCTGGAGGGCTGTGGTTCATATGGTTGCAAATAGTCAGACATGACTGAAGCAACTTAGCACGCATGTAGGCAAAGGGATATGGAGAAGGCTTCCCTGAAGAGGTGACATTTAAGAAGATATTGAAGCATTTAAAAGAGTAATGTGGGGGAGAGTAGACAATCAGAAAAGTCTTGGGTAAAGAATAAGCTTGGCATATTCAAAAACGACATGAAGCACAGACTTGAAGAAGCAAAGTAACCAGGGCCTTGTAGACCTTGATAAGGAAGGAGGAGTTTATTCCACACGTTATGGTAAGTCACTGCAGAGTTCTGAGTGGAAGAGTTGCGTGAATTAGTTTAAGTTTCCAGCAACTTACTCTGGGGGTGAGAGGATGGCAGCAACTGCAGAAGTAGGGAATTAAAGAAGCTAGTGAAGAAGCTATTATTGTTAGTCAGGGAAGACCATATGCTGGCTTGAGTTAAGATGGTAGCAATGGAGTGTTGAGAAGAAGTGGCTTGGGATATAAATTAAGGAAGAGTTGAGAAGACTTCATAAAAGATTGGATGGGAGTGAGAAAAAATAAACAAGACAAATCAAGGATAAATCTAAGTTTTTGATCTAAGCAACTATGTAAATGATGGTGACATTTACTGAGATGAAGAACATTAAGAAGTATACTTTACTGTGGAAAATTCCAAGGGAACTTCTGCCTTCTACTTCTGAAGAGGATCTGGGGACTCCAGATTCCCTGTGCCCAGCATGACAGGCTGGTAGAGTAGAAATAGTTTGCACTGTCTGGATAAAAAGGCCTTAAAAAGTGCCACAGAGTTGCCTGAACCCAAATGTGGTGTTGGACTAGTTAAATATATTCCCTTTACCCAAGAACAAAGCTGAAATGGCATACAAGATGAATGATCTTAAGCCACAGTGATGGTAATAAGGGAAACACGGCATTGGTCTGCAGGAAGACAGCTCCACCGATTCTGAAAAAAGAATATTTGAGCAGATGGCAGAACAAATCAATGATTACAACTCAAACAAGACATGTCATTTACCTCACCCCATTTACCACAGGAAAGCCTCTGTTGCCCACCCATTCCCACTGGAGAACCTGGACAAAATTTGGGGATCATGTGAAAATATCCCAGGAAAGATTAATTTCAGCATGCATTTCACTAGATGCTTGATGCAGTTCAGTTGTAGGAAAAATAAAGATAGCCTAATTGTACCTCTAAATTTGTGAACTTGGATTTATATTTTCTAAATAGGGTAAAGACTATTCCAGGGCTAATAGGCATGGGTTTTGGAAAGCCAGGAGAAAGTAGAGGGATCACTGAAGTATTTGAGAGCTAAACAAACATATATTCCTTCATCACATTTGACCAAGGACTTCAGTAGTCTCTATGGAGCTTAAAAACCATTGTCATTCTCAATGGTATGTGTGCTGAACCAAAATCACGTAAGATATTTGTACATAATTTTTAAAATTGTCAGTCTAAAAGTGAATTGTATAGCAAATGGTACAACTATAAACCTTCAATGAAGGTTTGGTTATTTCCAATTAATTCACTTGTTTCATGAGATCACAAGTTTAAAAAACACCTTCAGATATTGTACAAGTGCACCCTAAGTGACACTGGTTGTCACAATGCTGATGCTCAGAAAAGGTAACTCAGGCAAGCAGTATTACTTACTAAATGTTATCTCAACCATGTTCATTCCTGTTTATGTTAATACATGACATAACAGTTAAGATTTCTTTGTAAATGTGTTTAATTATATCCTAAATGTCACAATGTTCTCAAGTAGTCCAGTGTGTCTCAAAGCATTTTTCTGCCAGTTTCTCAAGAACCATTTGTCAGCATTTATCTGTTAATTATAAGAAATGAACATAGATTTAGACGTTAATTATGTTAATACTTTCATTTTTGTATACAATAATATAAAGTTTCACTTTTTAACCCTTTGGTAAAATAAAAAGGTGAAATTAATTTTCATATAGAAATGCTTAAGACTTTAACTCAAAAATCACTCACAAATTTGATGAATTGTCCAGAAAATGACCTAAAAGCACATGAGGATGACATCAGAAGATATGGTTTCTTATCGCTCTTCCTTCAATTATTTTCTTGTATCAAATGATATGAGAGACCTCCTGAGTTTTTTGGTGAATTCACGATTGTTTTATGAGTTTGTGTTTTGTTAATTCCATGATCCACTTCCATACCATAAAATGCAAAATCAAATATAAAATCTTAAAACACAGTATCTCTAAAAGGGAAATTTAAATTTCTATACAGAAGACATTCCAAAATAAAGGTGATTAACACAGTTCAGTTCAGTCACTCAGTCGTGTCTGACTCCTTGCGACCCCATGAATCACAGCACAACAGGCCTCCCTGTTTATCATCAACTCCCAGAGTTCACTCAAACTCATGTCCATCGAGTCGGTGATGCCATGCAGCCATCTCATTCTCTGTCGTCCCCTTCTCCTCCTGCCCCTAATCCCTCCTAGCATCAGAGTCTTTTCCAGTGAGTCAACTCTTCGCATGAGGTGGCCAAAGTATTGGAGCTTCAACTTCAGCATCAGTCCTTCCAATGAACACCCAGGACTTATCTCCTTTAGAATGGACTGGTTGGATCTTCCTGCAGTCCAAGGGACTCTCAAGAATCTTCTCCAACACCACAGTTCAAAAGCATCAATTCTTCAGCGATCAGCTTTCTTCACATCCAACTCTCACATCCATACATGACCACTGGAAAAACCATACCCTTGACTAGATGGACCTTGGTTGGCAGAGTAATGTCTCTGCTTTTTAATAATCTTCATTGCAATCCCAAAGAAAGGCAATGCCAAAGAATGCTCAAACTACCGCACAATTGCACTCATCTCACACGCTAGTAAAGTCATGCTCAAAATTCTCCAAGCCAGGCTTCAGCAATACGTGAACCGTGAACTTCCAGATGTTCAAGCAGGTTTTAGAAAAGGCAGAGGAACCAGAGATCAAATTGCCAACACCCGCTGGATCATGGAAAAAGCAAGATTAACACAGACACTATTTTTTTAAAGATTCACATTTGTTGTTGTTCAGTCACTAAGTCATGTCCAACTCTTTGCAATTCCATAAATGGCAGCATACCAGGCTTCCCTGTACTTTACTATCACCCTGAGTTTGCTTAAATTCATGTCTGTTCACATTTGAACATCTACAATAGCATCATTCACAATTGGCTATGGACAACCCAAACAATGTCAGAATTTTCAAAGGCCTTCCATCATAAGGGAAAGCAAGAATTATCTTTCTTTATTCAGGAATATGGGTACAACTCTAGTACTCTTGTTCACAGTGCATTTGAAGTCTGCACAAAATTTCTGATTACATTAGGCTATAACACTGGGCCAATTATCATGACATTCATACTGAACTGCAAACTCCTTGTTATTAATTTGCTTAAGGCATTTAAATTTTGTATTCTTCTATAACAGTGGAATCGGAGAAGGCAATGGCAAGCCACTCCAGTACTCTTGCCTAGAAAATCCCATGGATGGAGGAGCCTGGTAGGCTGCAGTCTGTGGGGTCGCTAAGGGTCGGACACGACTGAGTGACTTCACTTTCACTTTTCACTTTCTTGCATTGGAGAAGGAAATGGCAACCCACTCCAGTATTCTTGCCTGGAGAATCCCAGGGACAGGGGAGCCTGGTGGGCTTCCGTCTATGGGGTCACACAGAGTCGGACACGACTGAAGTGACTTAGCAGCAGCAGCAGCATAACAGTGGAATAGTCCAAGTTTTCAAGTGAAACTAGAACAATACCTGGATCCAATTGAGATGACACTTAATTTCCCAAGGAAGTTCCCATTCTCTCAGAAAATATCTTTGGAAATGCTAAAACTAACTGTATGATTTTTGAAATAAATATAAAAAATGGCTTAAGTAACTTTGGTGCAAGTCTCATAAGAAAACATTTTTTAAGGCATCCTTATTAATCATGATAAGTATACTTACATCTTTTGTTTTTGCCTGCCCAGCAACCCTTTGTTTCTAATTAAACTAGGAGCCTCATTTACCTTTTGGAAACTGTCTTTCCCTCATTCAAATTACTTTAGTAAAATAGTAAATGTTATCTCCACTATCTTCTCTCATTTCTGCCTCAGATGAGAGGCAGTAATCTGGATCATGCTATCTGTCCCAAGGCCGAGCTGTTCCTCTTTCTTAGATTCCAAAGACTACCTCATATGCTTCTCATAATTTTTTTTTTAATTTAGCCAAAGAACTCCAATGACATAATACACAATCATTTAAATCAACTTGGATTTTATTCCTGCCCATTTATGAGTGTCATTATTAATGTCACCATATTCTGAACTGTATTCCCCCCCAAATTTGAATGGAATAGTACTTGTGAGTTTGAATGACTATTATCTGCCTGAGTGAGGTGTTGAAATGTATGAACCAACCTGTAGTTCATATGGAATATACATTTTTTGCAGTCTGTTCTTACGTGGCTACAAACAGCTTTATATTAGAAAATGCTCTTCTCATTTTTCTTATATGCGGTGATACAGTATCACTTGCAAGGGTATTTTCTAGGGCCATTATAAATATTAAATTTTGTTCAGTCAAGACAGAGTAATAATGCCTTCCATTTTACAACACTTCATACTGTATAAGAGAATTTTGAGTATATCATTTACTCTGTTGTTGTTGTCACATAGGAGGAAAACAGAGGTTCAATTAATTTCCCAATCAGGCAGCTGGTAAATATCAAAACTGAGACTAGACTCAAGTTTTCTAAACCGAAGTCCAAAGCTCATTTCTTTATATCATAATAGGCCCTGTCTGCTTTTGAACTGTGGTGTTGGAGAAGACTCTTGAGAGTCCCTTGGACTGCAAGGAGATCCAACCAGTCCATTCTAAAGGAGATCAATCCTGGGTGTTCATTGGAAGGACTGATGCTAAAGCTGAAATTCCAATACTTTGGCCACCTCATGCGACGAGCTGACTCACTGGAAAAGACTCTGATGCTAGGTAAGGTTGGAGGCGGGAGGAGAAGGGGACGACAGAGAATGAGATGGCTGGATGGCATCACCAACTCTGTGGACAAGAGTTTGAGTGAACTCCGGGAGTTGGTGATGGACAGGGAGGCCTGGCGTGCTGTGATTCATGGGGTCACAGAGAGTCAGACACGACTGAGTGACTGAACTGAACTGAACTGATAGCATCTTATTGTAAATGTTACATACAGTGTTCTTACTGTGTCACTTAGGAAATACCTCATATTGAAGAGTTGGTCAATATATCTCAGATATAGAAATACAGGCAGCAAAATTTCAGTTGAGATGCAATTGTATTTGTGATGAATAAATTCATGTTTAAAAAGCCTAAATCTCTGAAGAATAATTAAAGCTGTGGGCTTGAAGTTTGCTTTTAATAATCTTACAAAATTTCATAGGGACAAATCATATTTTTTTCTATTTAGTTTCTCCAGGATAGAATAAAGGTATCTTGGTCTAACTACTTGTAAAGTAGACTGATTATCACCAGCCTTACCGTATTTAACTTTGAGGCTTAAATGAGGTTATGGGACTGTGGATATAACAGTGAATCAAATAAATAAAAGCAAAGTCCTAGGATTTATGAAGTTTATATATGAATTTGAAAAGAATAGAAACTAACTAGCATTATCATAAATACAACCTGCTTTCAAACTTTTTAAAAATAAGACCAAAAACATTTCTTTCAAAAATGTAATATTGGGTGGTAGTAAATAGCAGACTTGTGGTTGCCAAGGGGGAGGGGAGTAAGGAAGGGAAGAATTTGCATTTGGGTTTAGCAGATGAAAACTATTATATACACGATGGATAAAGAACAAGGCCCTATTGTATAGCACAGGGAACTACACTCAATATCCTGTCATAAACCATAATGGAAAAGAATATGTATACATATAACTGAATCATTTTGCCGTACAGCAGAAATTAACACAACATTGTAAATCAACTATACTTCAATAAATTTTTTAAAATGTAGTATTGAGTGGCAGTAAACAGCAGGCAAAGGATGAAGGAGCTTCTACACACTGTCCATTTGCTAAAGCTAAAACTAGTCTGAGTTGATCTTGAAACAGGAGAGAAGGGGACAGGACATAATTTTTAAAAGAGTGATATAGCCCAAGGACACAATATAAACTATTAGAACCAAAGAGGTCCAAGATGCTGGATAAGTCAACTTCCACTAGATCTTGAGCCTCAGTATATATAGGTGCAATATAACACAACAGCAAGCTCAATGACACACCCACAGGTGCCATTGTGGTAAAGAAGGGACCTATCAATGCAAGAGCCACAGGAGACGCAGGTTTAACCACTAGGTCAGGAAGATCCTCTGGAGGAGGGCATGGCAACCTACTCCAGTATTCTTGTTGGGAGAATTCCATGGACAGAAGAGCCTGGCAGGCTACAGTCCACAGGGTCACAAAGAGTCAACACGACTGAGTGACTGAGCCTGCACAGTTGCCATGACAATTAGAAGGCTGACCATAAAAGATCAAAATGTGGGTGGTGACCAATTCCTGGAAATCCCTACTCTTCCCCCAGATAACTGGAATCCTCTACTCACTCATTCAGTTCAGTCAGTTAAGTCACTAAGTCGTGTCCGACCCCAACTCTCTGCGACCCCTGCACGCCAGGCCTCCCTGTCTATCACCAATTCCCGGAGTTCACTCAAACTCATGTCCATCGAGTTGGTGATGCCATCCAGCCATCTCATTCTCTGTCATCTCTTTCTCCTCCTGCCCCCAATCCCTCCCAGCATCAGGGTCTTTTCCAGTGAGTCAACTCATCGCATGAGGTGGCCAAAGTATTGCAGTTTCAGCTTTAGCATCAGTCCTTCCAATGGACAGCCAGGACTGATCTCCTTTAGAATGGACTGGTTGGATCTTCCTGCAGTCCAAGGGACTCAAGAATCTTCTCCAACACCACAGTTCAAAATCATCAATTCTTCAGCAATCAGCTTTCTTCACAGTCCAACTCTCACATCCATACATGACCATGGGAAAAAACATAGCCTTGACTAGATGGACCTTGGTTGGCAAAGTAATGTCTCTGCTTTTTAATATGCTACCTAGGTTGGTCATAACTTTCTTTCCAAGTAGTAAGCGTCTTTTCATTTCATGGCTGCAGTCAGTATCCGCAGTGATTTTGGAGCCCAAAAACATAAAGTCTGACACTGTTTCCCCATCTATTTCCCATGAAGTGATAGGACCAGATGCCATGATCTTCGTTTTCTGAATGTTGAGCTTCAAGCCAACCTTTTCACTCTCCTCTTTCACTTTCAGCAAGAGGCCTTTGAGTTCCTCTTCACTTTCTGCCATAAGCGTGGTGTCATCTGCATATCTGAGATTATTGATATTTCTCCCGGCAATCTTGATTCCAGCTTGTGCTTCTTCCAGCCCAGCGTTCCTCATGAGGTACTCTGCATATCAGTTAAATAAGTAGGGTGACAATATATATACAGCCTTGATGTACTCCTTTTCCTATTTGGAACCAGTCAGTTATGCCATGTCCAGTTCTAACTGTTGCTTCCTGACCTGCATACAGGTTTCTCAAGAGGCAGGTCAGGTGGTCTGGGATTCCCATCTCTTGCAGAATTTCCCACAATTTATTGTGATCCACACAGTCAAAAGCTTTGGCATAGTCAATAAAGCAGAAAGAGATGTTTTTCTGGAATGCCCTTGCTTCATCCATGATCCAGCAGATGTTGGTAATTTGATCTCTGGCGCCTCTGCCTTTTCTAAAACCTTCTTGAACATCTGAAAGTTCATGGTTCACGTATTGCTGAAGCCTGGCTTGGAGAATTTTGAGCATGACTTTACTAGCGTGTGAGATGAGTGCAATTGCTCTCTCATTAGCCCATGCAATTACCCACCATTATAAAATCTGATAATCCCATACCCTGGGGCCACTCTTGCCTTCTGAGAAGGCCCACATGCTGTCTGTAGAGTGTTTCTCTTTAAATAAATCCACTTCTTACCTATCACTTTGTCTCTCACTGAATTGAGTTTCATTGTTTTCAGTTAAAAACAGTGGGTTCAAGTCCCAATCTGAGTTGCACAGCTTCAGTCTTACCCAAATTCAGAAAATATACACCTTGGGGAATAAAAAAAATTGAGGGCACTAATATCATCAGTTCAGTTCAGTTCAGTTCAGTCACTCAGTCGTGTCCGACTCTCCGCAACCCCATGAATTACAGCTCACCAGGCCTCCCTGTCCATCACCAACTCCCGGAGTACACTCAAACTCATGTCCACAGAGTCGGTGATGCCATCCAGCCATCTCATTCTCCGTCGTCCCCTTCTTCTCCTGCCCCCAACCTTTCCCAGCATCAGCGTCTTTTCCAGTGAGTCAACTCGTCGCATGAGGTGGCCAAAGTATTGCAGTTTCAGCTTTAGCATCAGTCCCTCCAATGAACATCCAGGATTGATCTCCTTTAGAATGGACTGGTTGGATCTCCTTGCAGTCTGAGGGACTCTCAAGAGTCTTCTCCAACACCACAGTTCAAAAGCATCGATTCTTCGGCGATCAGCTTTCTTCACAGTCCAACTCTCACATCCATACATGACCACGGGAATAACCATTGCCTTGATTAGACAGACCTGGGTTGGCAAAGTAATGTCTCTGCTTTTTAATATACTATCTAGGTTGGTCATAACTTTCCTTCCAAGGAGCAAGCGTCTTTTAATTTCATGTCTGCAATCAGCATCTGCAGTGATCTTGGAGCCCAAAAAAATAAAGTCTGACACTGTTTCCGCTGTTTCCCCATCTATTTCCCATGAAGTGATGGGACCAGATGCCATGGTCTTTGTTTTCTGAATGTTGAGCTTCAAGCCAACCTTTTCACTCTCCTCTTTCACTTTCATCAGGAGGCTTTTGAGTTCCTCTTCACTTTCTGCCATAAGGGTAGTGTCATCTGCATACCTGAGGTTATTGATATTTCTCCCAGCAAACTTGATTCCAGCTTGTGCTTCTTCCAGCCCAGCGTTCCTCATGATGTACTCTGCATATAAGTTAAATAAGCAGGGTGACAATATACAACCTTGACGTACTCCTTTCCTATTTGGAACCAGTCTGTTGTTCCATGTCCAGTTCTAACTGTTGCTTCCTGACCTGCATACAGGTTTCTCAAGAGGCAGGTCAGGTGGTCTGGGATTCCCATCTCTTGAAGAATCTTCCACAGTTTATTGTGATTGACACAGTCAAAGGCTTTGGCATAGTCAATGAAGCAGAAATAGATGTTTTTCTGGAACTCTCTTGCTTTCTCCATGATCCAGCGGATGTTGGCAATTTGATCTCTGGTGCCTCTGCCTTTTCTAAAACCTGCTTGAACATCTGGGAGTTCACGGTTTACATACTGCTGAAGCCTGGCTTGGAGAATTTTGAGCATGACTTTACTAGTGTGTGAGATGACTGCAATTGTGCGGTAGTTTGAGCATTCTTTGGCATTGCCTTTCTTTGGGATTGGAATGAAGACTGACCTCTTCCAGTCCTGTGGCCAGCGCCGAGTTCTCCAAATCTGCTGGCATATTGAGTGCAGCACTTTCACAGCATCATCTTTCAAGACTTGAAATAGCTCAACTGGAATTCCATCACCTCCACTAGCTTTGTTAGTAGTGATGCTTTCTAAGGCCCACTTGACTTCACATTCCAAGATGTCTGACTCTAGGTCAGTGATCACATTATCGTGACTATCTTGGTCGTGAAGATCTTTTTTGTATAGTTCTTCTGTGTATTCCTGCCACCTCTTCTTAATATCTTCTGCTTCTGTTAGGTCCATACCATTTCTGTCCTTTATCAAGCCCATCTTTGCATGAAATGTTCCCTTGGAATCTCTAATTTTCTTGAAGAGGTCTCTTGTTTTTCCTATTCTGTTGTTTTCCTCTATTTCTTTGCATTGATCACTGAGGAAGTCTTTCTTATCTCTCCTTGATATTCTTTGGAACTCTGCATTCAGATGCTTATATCTTTCCTTTTCTCCTTTGCTTTTCGCCTCTCTTCTTTTCACAGCTATTTGTAAGGCCTCCTCAGACAGCCATTTCGCTCTTCTGCATTTCTTTTCCATGGGGATGGTCTTGGTCCCTGTCTCCTGCACAATGTCACGAACCTCCGTCTTGAGTTCATCAGGCACTCTATCAATCAGATCTAGTCCCTTAAATCTATTTCTCACTTCCACTGTATAATCATAAGGGATTTGATTGAGGTCATATCTGAATGGTCGAGTGGTTTTCCCTACTTTCTTCAATTTAAGTCTGAATTTCGCAACCTCACCAGAAATCTTTGAGACTCCTTCCAGACATTTCTTCTGCTTCTCAAGAGATGTCAGGCTGAAATATGTTTGAGACTTGAAACTCACAGCCAGAAGACACATTAAAAACTTCCAGGCCTAAAATTTATAAGCAACATTTTGGGTGACATTTTTTCTTATCTTTAAAATTTATTTTTGCCTTGTTAGAGAGAAAACCACAGGTCTAAAATTGCACCACTTGTGCTAAAGCCCATGATAAAATTAAATTAATACCTAATATAATTGCAGTTTTGACCTTCCACAGAAATGTAATCTTACTGCAGTTTGGGTCCTCCCCACTTCTCCCCAGAGTAAGAAGAGGCAATCTGTATGATAAAACTCTTTTCTTTCTCTTCCTCCCAAACACCCCCTTCCCTCCCCCCCACACACAAAAACTGTTATCTTGGCCCAAAATAACCCTTCTTTTCTTTTGTTTCCCTGTCCACCCTCCTTCTAATAAAGGCTTCCATTCTATAC
The DNA here is from genome assembly GCF_049115385.1 of Moschus berezovskii. NCBI lineage: Eukaryota > Metazoa > Chordata > Mammalia > Artiodactyla > Moschidae > Moschus > Moschus berezovskii. The sequence goes on from NC_142464.1 coordinate 25,538,723, forward strand.
TGCTCCTCACTCCTCAGCAAGTGAGGCTTCCCTAGTGGCTCAGACAATAAAGAATCCATCTGCAATCTGGGATACCTGGGTTCAATCGCTGGGTTGGTAAGATCTCCTGGAGGAGGGCATGGAAACCCACTCCAGTATTCTTGCCTGGAGAATCCCCACGGACAAAGGAACCTGATGGGCTACACTATGAGGTTGCAAAGAGTTGGACACAACTGAACAATTAAGCTCCAAACGCACTCCTCAGAACACCCCTCTTTTAGCTAGACAGGATGCTATCAGATTTATGAATCATTGAATAAAGTCAATTAGATTTTCAGATCTACTCAGTTGAATTTTGTTTTCTGACAACCCTTATTCATATTACTGCTTTTAAAGTTATGTAATTAGCTTACTATTCTTGTATCAGTTATCTACTGTTGAATAACAGACTACTCCAACATTTAAAAGCCTAAAACAACAACCAATTATTTATCTAAACTTCTATGGGTGGACAATTTGGATGGTGTTCACCTGAATGATTCTTATTATGTTCTTACTGGGGTCACTCCTGCATTTGTGAACAACTAACTAAGATCATGGCATCTAGTCCCATCACTTCAGGGCAAATAGATGGGGAAAAAGTACAAACTGTGACAGATTTTCTTGGGCTCCAAAATCACTGTGGACCGTGACTGTAGCCACAAAAGTAAAAGACACTTGCTCCTTGGAAGAAAAGTTATGACAAACCTAGATAACATAATAAACAGAGAGATCACTTTGCTGACAAACATAATATAGTCAAAACTATGGTTTTTCCAGTAGTCACGTAAGGATGTGAGAGTTGGACCATAAAGAAGGCTGAGCACTGAAGAATCGATCCTTTTGAATCGTGGTGCTGGAGAAGACTCTCAAGAGTCCCCTGGACTGCAATAAGATCAAACCAGTAAGTCCTAAAGGAAATCATCCCTGAATATTCACTGGAAGGAGAGATGTTGAAGCTGAAGCTCCAATACTTTGGCCACCTGATATGAAGAGTTGACTCATTGGAATAGACCCTGATGCTAGAAAAGATTGAAGGCAGGAGGAGAAGGGGAGAACAGAGGATGAGAGGATTGGATGGTGTCACTGACTCAATGGACATGAGTTTGGGCAAACTCTGGGAGATAGTGAAATACTATCTGCAGTTCATGGTGTCACAAAAAGTCAGATATGATTTAACAACTGAATAATGATAAGTTGCCTAAAAGTTGGCTTTTTTTTTTTTCCTGAGATAACTAAGGCAACTGGGAATTGTGTCTCACATTATCCAGTTGGCTCAGTTTCTTCACATGGTGGGAATAACAAAATTCTGAAGAGCAGCAAGAAAGAGCAAGCCCCAACACACAAGTCATTTTCAAACCTGTAGAAGCAGAACAACGGGGATTGCTGAGACAAAGACTGTTGCTCCCTATCTAGTTCTATATGAGTAAAACAGTCATAACCCATTGCAACCACTGATCAACAGTGTATTCTGAGAAGAAATTAAAACAATTTCAAAATCACTGCAGATGCTGATTGCAGCCATGAAATTAAAAGACTCTTACTCCTTGGAAGGAAAGTTATGGCCAACCTAGATAGCATATTAAAAAGCAGAGATGTTACCAAGGTCCGTCTAGTCAAGGCTATGGTTTTTCCCGTGGTCATGTATGGATGTGAGAGTTGGACTGTGAAGAAAGCTGATCGCCGAAGAATTGATGCTTTTGAACTGTGGTGCTGGAGAAGATTCTTGAGACTCCCTTGGACTGCAAGGAGATCCAACCAGTCCATTCTAAAGGAGATCAATCCTGGGTGTTCATTGGAAGGACTGATGCTAAAGCTGAAACTCCAATACTTTGGCCACCTCATGCGAAGAGTTGACTCACTGGAAAAGACTCTGATGCTGGGAAAGGTTGGGGGCGGGAGGAGAAGGGGACGACAGAGAATGAGATGGCTGGATGGCATCACCGACTCGAAGGACATGAGTTTGAGTGAACTCCGGGAGTTGGTGATGGACAGGGAGGCCTGGCGTGCTGTGATTCATGGGGTCGCAGAGAGTCAGACACGACTGAGCGACTGAACTGAACAGAATGAGGCACTGTGTACTTTGGACTAGTAAGCCCCATAGTCAGATCTATGATGTCAGGAAGAATTTTAAGGATGCCAGGTTCTCATACAATAGAGGAGAAGGCAATGGCACCCCACTCCAATACTCTTGCCTAGAAAATCCCATGGACAGAGGAGCCTGGTAGGCTGCAGTTCATGGGGTCGCAAAGAGTCAGACATGACTGAGCGACTTCACTTTCATGCACTGGAGAAGGAAATGGCAACCCAGTCCAGTGTTCTTGCCTGGAGAATCCCAGGGATGGGGGAGCCTGGTGGGCTGCTGTCTATGGGGTCGCACAGATTTGGACACGACTGAAGCGACTTAGCAGCAGCAGCATACAATAGAAAAGCACTAAAATCATTGACTTGAAACGTCTGTTCTTTGTGATTAGCAATAATCTTTTACCAACATATATGCTTGACTGCACATACTTTCCAGCCATAAATATAAACTGGCTTCTCTCCTACTTCTTCCTCGGAGCTAACTGAGTGCTTTCTACTGGGCTACAGTTCTCAGTAAGACCTTGAATAAAACTTAAGCTCGCAACTCTTATGTTGTGTGTCTCTCGTTAAGATGACAAACCTCTGCCTGCAACATGTTTGCTAACATCACAAAGTTACACAAAGCAAGTAGGAAGACCAATCTGGAGTCTGTGGGAAGCACTGCCAATGAGTATGGATAAAAGAAGGAAGATTATTGATAAACCGCTTTTGCAGTCCACCACAGCTTAATTATTTGTTGGTTGGTTGGTGTATTTCCATCCTAGGTCAGGTTAGGTATGTCCTGCTTCCCTGGTGGCTCAGAGGTTAAAGCGTCTGCCTCCAATGCGGGAGACCCGGGTTCGATCCCTGGGTCGGGAAGATCCCCTGGAGCAGGAAACGGTAACCCACTCCAGTATTCTTGCCTGGAGAATCCCATGGACAGAGAAGCCTGGTAGGCTACAGTCCACGGGGTCGCAAAGAGTCGGACACGACTGAGCGATGGAACAGAAACAGAAACAGAACAGAAGAGATATACAGTAGAGGCATGTTAGTAAAAGTATCATTAAATTTGAAAACCAGAAAACTTGGCTGTATTTTGAAATTAGCAATTTAAGTTCACACCAATTAAAAATTAAATGGATACGTTCTAAGTCTTTCAAGTCTCCGAATTTACAAATGCAATAAGACCATATCATTTTTTCCATAAAATAAAGTGTGCTTCACAGTTTATAGCATAGCCATTTTAACATTTATATAGCATTTCTATTTTCTGTTTAAGAAGAAACACTTTCTTAGATCTCACACCTTTTCTTTTTATCTAGCATGAGGAACATCGGCTTTCTTTCCAGGGCTATTTTTACACACAGAGACTGGTTACATACACAGACACACACACACACACACTTGAAAATACACCACAGACCTATGACACTTGTTCTTACTTCAATTCACTCTACTTATCTCATGTTGGCTAATGGAACAGATGGAAAAACAGTGGAAACATTGTCAGACTTTATTTTGGGGGGCTTCAAAATCACTGCAGATGCTGATTGCAGCCATGAAATTAAAAGACGCTTACTCCTTGGAAGGAAAGTTATGACCAACCTTGATAATATATTAAAAAGCAGAGACATTACTTTGCCAACCAAGGTCCGTCTAGTCAAGGCTATGGTTTCTCCCGTGGTCATGTATGGATGTGAGAGTTGGACTGTGAAGAAAGCTGATCGCCAAAGAATTGATGCTTTTGAACTGTGGTGTTGGGAAGACTCTTGAGAGTCCCTTGGACTGCAAGGAGATCCAATCAGTCCATTCTAAGGGAGATCAATCCTGGGTGTTCATTGGAAGGACTGATGCTAAAGCTGAAACTCCAATACTTTGGCCACCTCATGCGATGAGTTGACTCACTGGAAAAGACTCTGATGCTGGGAAAGGTTGGGGGCGGGAGGAGAAGGGGACGACAGAGAATGAGATGGCTGGATGGCATCACTGACTCGAAGGACATGAGTTTGAGTGAACTCCGGGAGTTGGTGATGGACAGGGAGGCCTGGCGTGCTGTGATTCATGGGGTCACGGAGAGTCAGACATGACTGAGGGACTGAACTGAACTGAACTGAATGAATAAGCAATTAAGAAGTTAAGTGGTCAATTACATTCAGTCACAGGTCAAAAGTCTTGTCCTCCATAGGTAGTCTCCCTAATCAATCATAAAATTCAATGAAGACCTCAGCAAAATTGCCAATGACCATAGACCACAACTTTTGGATTCCCATAAAGAGCTGAAACCAGGAATGTTAAGTCTATGAATATCAAGATTATCTTACTCCTCATAATCAAGAAAAAATTAAAATATCTGTGTATATACATGTGTGTGTGTATATATATATATATATCAGTTCACTTCAGTCGCTCAGTCGTGTCCAACTCTTTGAGACCCCATGAATAACAGCACGCCAGGCCTCCCTGTCCATCACCAACTCCTGGAGTTCACTCAAACTCATGTCCATCGAGTCGGTGATGCCATCCAGCCATCTCATTCTCTGTCGTCCCCTTCTCCTCCTGCCTCCAATCCCTCCCAGCATTAGAGTCTTTTCCAGTGAGTCAACTCTTCGCATGAGGTGGCCAAAGTATCGGAGTTTCAGCTTTAGCATCAGTCCTTCCAATGGACACCCAGGACTGATCTTTAGAATGGATTGGTTGGATCTCCAGCAGTCCAAGGGACTCTCAAGAGTCTTCTCCAACAACACAATTCAAAAGCATCAATTCTTCGGCTATCAGCTTTCTTCACAGTCCAAATCTCACAAACATACATGACCACTGGAAAAACCATAGCCTTCACTAGATGGATCTTGGTTGGCAAAGTAATGTCTCTGAGTTTTAATATGTTATCTAGGTTGGTCATAATTTACCTTCCAAGGAGTAAGCGTCTTTTAATTTCATGGCTGCAATCAGCATCCGCAGTGATTTTGGAGTCCAAAAAAATTAAGTCTGACACTATTTCCACTGTTTCTCCATCTATTTGCCATGAAGTGATGGGACCAGATGCCATGATCTTTGTTTTCTGAATGTTGAGCTTCAAGCCAACCTTTTCACTCTCCTCTTTCACTTTCATCAAGAGGCCTTTGAGTTCCTCTTCACTTTCTGCCATAAGGGTGGTGTCATCTGCATATCTGAGGTTAGTGCTATTTCTCCCAGCAATCTTGATTCCAGCTTGTGCTTCTTCCAGCCCAGTGTTCCTCATGAGGTACTCTGCATATCAGTTAAATAAGCAAGGTGACAATATACAGCCTTGACGTATTTCTTTTCCTATTTGGAACCAGTCCGTTGTTCCATGTCCAGTTCTAACTGTTGCTTCCTGACCTACATACAGGTTTCTCAAGAGGCAGGTCAGGTGGTCTTGTATTCCTATCTCTTTCAGAATGTTCCACAGTTTATTGTGATCTGCACAGTCAAAGGCTTTGGCATAGTCAATGAAGCAGAAATAGATGGTTTTCTGGAACTCTCGTGCTTTTTCCATGATCCAGTGGATGTTGTCAATTTGATCTCTGGTTCCTCTGCCTTTTCTAAAACCAGCTTGAGCATCTGGAAGTTCACAGTTCACATATTGCTGAAGCCTGCCTTGTAGAAATTTGAGCATGACTTTACTAGCATGTGAGATGAGTGCAATTGTGTGGTAGTTTGAGCATTCTTTGGCATAGCCTTTCTTTGGGATTGGAACAAGAACTGACCTTTTCCAGTCCTGTGGCCACTGCTGAGTTTTCCAAATTTGCTGGCATATTGAGTGCAGCACTTTCACAGCATCATCTTTCAGGATTTGAAATAGCTCAACTGGAATTCCATCACCTCCACTAGCTTTGTTCAGAGCGATGCTCTCTAAGGCCCACTTGATTTCACATTCCAGGATGTCTGGCTCTAGATGAGTGATCACACCATCGTGATTATCTTGGTTGTGAAGATCTTTTTTATACAGTTCTGTGTATTCTTGCCACCTCTTTTTAATATCTTCTGTTTCTGTTAGGTCCATACCATTTCTGTTCTTTATCTAGCCCATCTTTGCATGAAATGTTCCCTTGGTATCTCTAATTTTCTTGAAGAGATCTCTAGTCTTTCTTATTCTGTTGTTTTCCTCTATTTCTTTGCATTGATCACTGAGGAAGGCTTTCTTATCTCTCCTTGCTATTCATTGGAACTCTGCATTCATATGCTTATATCTTTCCTTTTCTCCTTTGCTTTTCGCTTCTCTTCTTTTCACAGCTATTTGTAAGGCCTCCTCATACAGCCACTTTGCTTTCTTGCATTTCTTATCCATATATATATATATCCTGGCTCATATATATATATGGCTCATTTTTTAATACAGGAAGTTGAATTATATACACTAAACTTGTTTTTCATACTGTTCATGGGGTTCTCAAGGCAAGAATACTGAAGTTGTTTGCCATTCTTTTCTCTGGTGGACCACATTCTGTCAGACCTCTCCACCATGACCCAGCCGTCTTGAGTGACCCCACACGGCATGGCTTAGTTTCATTGATTAGACAAGGCTGTGGTCTGTGTGATCAGATTGACTAGCTTTCTCTGATTATGATTTCAGTGTGTCTGCCCTCTGACGCCCTCTCGCAATACCTACCATCTTACTTGGGTTTAAGATAATCAAGGTGGTGTGAGCACTCATCTAGAGCCAGACATTTTGGAATGTGAAGTCAAGTGGACCTTAGAAAGCATCAGTTCAGTTCAGTTCAGTTCAGTTCAGTCGCTCAGTCGTGTCCGACTCTCCGCGACCCCATGAATCACAGCACGCCAGGCCTCCCTGTCCATCACCAACTCCCGGAGTACACTCAAACTCATGTCCACAGAGTCGGTGATGCCATCCAGCCATCTCATTCTCCGTCGTCCCCTTCTCCTCCCGCCCCCAACCTTTCCCAGCATCAGAGTCTTTTCCAGTGAGTCAACTCGTCGCATGAGGTGGCCAAAGTATTGGAGTTTCAGCTTTAGCATCAGTCCCTCCAATGAACATCCAGGATTGATCTCCTTTAGAATGGACTGGTTGGATCTCCTTGCAGTATAAGGGACTCTCAAGAGTCTTCTCCAACACCACAGTTCAAAAGCATTGATTCTTCGGCGATCAGCTTTCTTCACAGTCCAACTCTCACATCCATACATGACCACGGGAAAAACCATTGCCTTGACTAGACGGACCTTGGTCGGCAAAGTAATGTCTCTGCTTTTTAATATACTATCAAGGTTGGTCATAACTTTCCTGCCAAGGAGCAAGCGTCTTTTAATTTCATGGCTGCAATCAGCATCTGCAGTGATTTTGGAGCCCAAAAAAACAAAGTCTGACACTGTTTCCATTGTTTTTCCATCTATTTCCCATGAAGTGATGGGACCAGATGCCATGATCTTTGTTTTCTGAATGTTGAGCTTCAAGCCAACCTTTTCACTCTCCTCTTTCACTTTCATCAAGAGGCTTTTGAGTTCCTCTTCACTTTCTGCCATAAGGGTAGTGTCATCTGCATATCTAAGGTTATTGATATTTCTCCCAGCAATCTTGATTCCAGCTTGTGCTTCTTCCAGCCCAGCGTTCCTCATGATGTACTCTGCATATAAGTTAAATAAGCAAGGTGACAATATACAACCTTGACGTACACCTTTTCCTATTTGGAACCAGTCTGTTGTTCCATGACCGGTTCTAACTGTTGCTTCCTGACCTGCATACAGGTTTCTCAAGAGGCAGGTCAGGTGGTCTGGGATTCCCATCTCTTTCAGAATGTTCCACAGTTTATTGTGATCCACACAGTCAAAGGCTTTGGCATAGTCAATGAAGCAGAAATAGATGTTTTTCTGGAACTCTCTTGCTTTCTCCATGATCCAGCGGATGTTGGCAATTTGATCTCTGGTGCCTCTGCCTTTTCTAAAACCTGCTTGAACATCTGGGAGTTCACGGTTTACATACTGCTGAAGCCTGGCTTGGAGAATTTTGACGAACAAAACTAGTGGAGTTGATGGAATTCCAGTTGAGCTATTTCAAATCCTGAAAGATGATGCTGTGAAAGAGCTGTACTCAAGATGCCAGCAAATTTGGAAAACTCAGCAGTGGCCACAGGACTAGAATTTGGCCACTTCATGCGAAGAGTTGACTCACTGGAAAAGACTCTGATGCTGGAAGGGATTGGGGGCAGGAGGAGAAGGGGACGACAGAGAATGAGAGGGCTGGATGGCATCACCGACTCAATGGACGTGAGTTTGAGTGAACTCCGGGAGTTGGTGATGGACAGGGAGGCCTGGCATGCTGTGATTCATGGGGTCGCAAAGAGTCAGACACGACTGAGCGACTGAACTGAACTGAATACTCCATTATGTGTATGTACCACTGCTTTCACATCCATTCGTCTGCTGATGGACATCCAGGTTGCTTCCATGTCCCAGCTATTATAAACAGTGCTGTGATGAACATTAGGGTACATGTGTCTCTTTCAATTCTGGTTTCCTCAGTGTGTATGCCCAGCAGTGGGATTGCTGGGTCGTATGGCAGTTCTATTCCCAGTTTTTTAAGGAATCTCCACACTGTTCTCCATAGTGACTCTTTTAGTTTGCATTCCCACCAACAGTGTAAGAGGGTTACCTTTTCTCCACTCCGCCTCCAGCATTTACTGATTGTAGACTTTAGGATAGCAGCCATTCTGACTGGTGTGAAATGGTACCTCATTGTGGTTTTTATTTGCATTTCTCTGATAATGAGTGATGTTGAACATCTTTTCATGTGTTTGTTAGCCATTTGTATGTCTTCTTTGGAGAAATGTCTGTTTAGTTCTTTGGCCCATTTTTTTGATTGGGTCGTTTATTTTTCTGGAATTGAGCTGCAAGTGTTGCTTGTATATTTTTGAGATTAATTCTTTGTCAGTTGCTTCATTTGCTATTATTTTCTCCCATTCTGAAGGCTATCTTTTCACGTGCTTACAGTTTCCTCTGTTGTGCTAAAGCTTTTAATTTTAATTAGGTTCCATTTGTTTATTTTTGCATTTATTTCCAATTTCTGGGAGGTGGGTCATAGAGGATCATGCTGTGATTTATGTCGGAGAGTGTTTTGCCTATGTTCTCCTCTAGGAGTTTTATAGTTTCTGGTCTTACATTTAGATCTTTAATCCATTTTGTGATTATTTTTGTGTATGGTGTTAGAAAGTATTCTAGTTTCAGTATTTTACAAGTGGTTGACCAATTTTCCCCGCACCACTTGTTAAAGAGATTTTTTTCTCCATTGTATATTCTTGCCTCCTTTGTCAAAGATAAGGTGTCCATACATGTGTGGATTTATCTCTTGGCTTTCTATTGTTCCATTGATCTATATGTCTGTCTTTGTGCCAGTACCATACTGTCTTGATGACTGTGGCTTTGTAGTAGAGCCTGAAGTCAAGCATGTTGATTCCTCCATTTCCATTCTTCTTTCTCAAGATTGCTTTGGCTATTCGAGGTTTTCTGTATTTCCATGCAAATTGTGAAATTATCTGTTCGAGCTCTGCGAAAAATACCGTTGGTAGCTTGATAGGGATTGCATTGAATCTATAGATTGCTTTAGGTAGTATACTCATTTTCACTATATTGATTCTTTCAATCTATGAACATGGTATATTTCTCCATCCTTTTGTGTCCTATTTGATTTCTTTCACCAATGTTTTACCATTTTCTATATATAGCTCTTTTTTTTTCCTTAGTTTTCTATATATAGGTCTTTTTTTTTTCCTTAGATATGTTCCTAAGTATTTTATTATTTTCGTTGCAATTGTGAATGGGATTGTTTCCTTAATTTCTCTTTCTGTTTTCTCATTGTTAGTATATAGGAATGCAAGGGATTTCTGTGTGTTGATCTGAAACTTTACTATATTCATTGATTAGCGCTAGTGATTTTCTGGTGTAGTCTTTAGGGTTTTCTATGTAAAGGATCATGTCATCTGCAAACAGTGAGAGATTTACTTCTTTTTTAAAATCTGGGTTCCTTTTATTTTTCTGCTCTGATTGCTGTGGCCAAAACTTCCAAAAATATGTTGAAAAGTAGTGGTGAAAGTGGGCACCCTTGTCTTGTTGCTGACTTTAGGGGAAATGCTTTCAATTTTTCACTGTTGAAGTTAATGTTTGCTGTGGGTTTGTCATATATAGCTTTTATTATGTTGAGGTATGTTCCTTCTACTCCTGCTTTCTGGAGGGTTTTTATCATAAATGGATGTTGAATTTTGTCAAAGGCTTTCTCTGCATCTATTGAGATAATCATATGGTTTTTATTTTTCTATTTGTTAATGTGGTGTATTACATTGATTGATTTGTGGATATTGAAGAATCCTTGCATCCCTGGGATAAAGTCCACTTGGTCATGATGTATAATGTTTTTAATGTGTTGTTGGATTCTGTTTGCTAGAATTTTGTTAAGGATTTTTGCATCTGTGTTCATCAGCGATATTGGCATGTAGTTTTCTTTTTCTGTGGCATCTTTGTCAGGTTTTGGTATTAGGGTGATGGTGGCCTCATAGAATGAGTTTGGAAGTTTACCTTCCTCTGCAATTTCCTGGAAGAGTTTGAGTAGGATAGGTGTTAGCTCTTCTCTAAATTTTTGGTAGAATTCAGCTGTGAAGCCGTCTGGACCTGGGCTTTTGTTTGCTGAAATATTTCTGATTACAGCCTCTATTTCTGTGATTGTGATGGGTCTGTTCAGATTTTCTATTTCTTCCTGGTTCAGTTTTGGAAAGTTGTACTTTTCTAAGAATTTTTCCATTTCTTCCAAGTTGTCCATTTTATTGGCATATAGTTGCTGATAGTAGTCTTTTATGATCCTTTGTATTTCTGTGTTTTCTGTTGTTATCTCTCCATTTTCATTTCTAATTTTTTTGATTTCATTCTTCTCCCTTTGTTTCTTGATGAGTCTGGCTAATGATTTGTCAACTTTATTTATCTTCTCAAAGAACCAGATTTTGCCTTTGTTGATTTTTGCTATGGTCTCTTTTGTTTCTTTTGCATTTATTTCTGCACTAATTTTTAAGATTTCTTTCCTTCTACTAACCCTGGGGTTCTTCATTTCTTCCTTTTCTAGTTGCTTTAATTGTAGAGTTTGGTTATTTAATTGACTTTTTTCTTGTTTCTTGAGGTAAGCCTGTATTGTTATGAACCTTCCTCTTAGCACTGGTTTTATAGTGTCTCATAGGTTTTGGGTTGTTGCGTTTTCATTTTCATTCGTTTCTATGTATATTTTGATTTCTTTTTTGATTTCTTCTGTGATTTGTTCATTATTCAGCAGTGTGTTGTTCAGCCTCCATATGTTGGCATTTTTATTAGTTTTTCTCCTGTAATTGAGATCTAATCTTACTGCATTGTGGTCAGAAAAGATGCTTGGAATGATTTCAATGTTTTTGAATTTACCAAGGCTAGATTTATGGCTCAGGATGTGATCCATCCTGGAGAAGGTTCCATGTGCGCTTGAGAAAAAGGTGAAATTCATTGTTTTGGGGTGGAATGTCCTATAGATATCAATTAGGTCTAACTGGTCTATTGTATCATTTAACGTTTGTGTTTCCTTGTTAATTTTCTGTTTAGTTGATCTATCCATAGGTGTGAGTGGGGTATTAAAGTCTCCCACTATTACTGTGTTATTGTTGATTTCCCCTTTCATACTTGTTAGCACTTGTCTTACATATTGCAGTGCTCCTATGTTGGGTGCATAAATATTTATAATTGTTATATCTTCCTCTTTGATTGATCCTTTGATCATTATGTAGTGTCCTTCTTTGTCTCTTTTCACAGCCTTTGTTTTAAAGTCTATCTTAACTGATATGAGTATTGCTACTCCTGATTTCTTTTGGTCTCTATTTGCATGGAATATCTTTTTCCAGCCCTTCACTTTCAGTCTGTATGTGTCCCTCGTTTTGAGGTGGGTCTCTTGTAGACAACATATATGGGGGTCTTGTTTTTGTATCCATTCAGCCAGTCTTTGTCTTTTGGTTGGGGCATTCAACCCATTTACATTCAAGGTAATTATTGATAAGTATGATCCCGTTGCCATTTACTTTGTTGTTTTGAGTTCGAGTTTATACACACCCTTTCTGTGTTTCCTGTCTAGAGAAGATCCTTTAGCATGTTGGAAAGCTGATTTGGTGGTGCTGAATTCTCTCAGCTTTTGCTTGTCTGTAAAGCTTTTGATTTCGTCTTCATATCTGAACGAGATCCTTGCTGGATACAGTAATCTGGGCTGTAGGTTTTTCACTTTCATCATTTTAAGTTGTCCTGCCATTCCCTTCTGGCCTGAAGAGTTTCTATTGAAAGATCAGCTGTTATCCTTATGGGAATCCCCTTGTGTGTTATTTGCTGCTTTTCCCTTGCTGCTTTTAATATTTGTTCTTTGTGTTTGATCTTTGTTAATTTGATTAATATGTGTCTTGGGGTGTTTTGCCTTGGGTTTATCCTGTTTGGGACTCTCTGAGTTTCTTGTACTTTGGGTGACTATTTCCTTCCCCATTTTAGGAAAGTTTTCAACTGTTATCTTCTCAATTATTTTCCCATGGTTTTTTTTTTTTTTTTTTTTTTTTTTGTCTTCTTCTTCTGGGACTCCTATGATTCGAATGTTGGGGCGTTTAACATTGTCCCAGAGGTCTCTGAGGTTACCCTCATTTCTTTTAATTTGTTTTTCTTTTTTCCTCTCTGCTTCATTTATTTCTACCATTCTATCTTCTACTTCACTTATCCTAATTTCTGCCTTTTTTATTCTACTGTTGGTTCCCTCCAGAGTGTTTTTGATCTCATTCATTGCATTATTCATTATATATCGACTCTTTTTTATTTCTTCTAGTTCCTTGTTAAACCTTTCTTGCATCTTCTCAATCCTTCTCTCCAAGCTATTTATCTGTAACTCCATTTTATTTTCAAGATTTTTTAATCATTTTCACTATCATTATTCGTAATTCTTCTTCAGGTAGATTCCCTCTCTCTTCCTCTTTTCTTTGGTACAGTGGACATTTATCCTGTTCCTTTACCTGCTGAGTATTTCTCTGCCTTTTCATTTTGTTTATATTGCTGTGTTTGGGGTGGTCTTTCTGTATTCTGGAATTTTGTGGAGTTCTCTTTATTATGGAGTTTTCTCGCTGTGGGGGTGGGGGGGTTGGATGGATGGCTAGTCAAGGTTTCCTAGTTCTAGAATATAGTTCTATAAAACTAATACCAAAGAAATAATCTGCTGGAATATCTAAATGCTTTTGTTCATAATTTCCAACACCTACTAGTGAAGCTGGCATATTTCTAATATATGCTTCCATATGGCCTGTCATTCAAATGCCTAAGCTTCTTACAAGTATTTTGATAGTGTCCTTTGATAGTACTTTCCTTGGTAAATGCCTGTTACAACTCTATTTACTATTAACTCCACAGTTTAAAAAGATTTTTTAAAAGAGCTATTAAACTACTTATTCAGCATTAAATGTGATGAAACTTTCGTCAGCCACATTAAGGAAAAAAAAAAAAGCAAGTCTCAACTCCAAACAAAAATGAGACAGTGGTAGCTAAAGAACAGCTTGGCTGACCAAGAGAGGAGTCACTAAGGAAATGTCTCGGAAAGTACTTTGATCTCTGCTGGATGTGCCCATCGTGGTTCACATGAGAGGCTTCTCCCTTTACATAGAGTGAGGGCTCAGGAAACTTCTCGACACTGTTGGTAGGGCCAGACAGCTTGGGGGTGGGGAGCGTTTGCTGGGAAATGAGAAATGAAAGCTAAATATACTAAATTTTCTTCTGTCTTACCATGCAGTTGTCTGCTTTCCAGAGTCCTTGATGTACCGGGTTTTTCCCCAGCAAGTTCCTAGGACCCTCCAACAAGTTTTATGAGTTATAGTCACACATCTATGCCCTGCTGTTGTATAAAGATAAAGAAACACTTTAACCTGCTATTTTTGGACAGCCTTCTTGGTGAGGCAAAACAGATATCAAGAGAGGAGGACTATCAGTCTAAAGCTAAAGTGAGAGGAGAAAATTAAAGTAAAAACTTCAAAATAAATCATTCACTAGGGAGTCAGTAGATGACAGAATGTGACAGAGTGGGGTGGCAGCTCCAGGGAGGAGGCTCAAAACGAGTTCAAGATCCTGTTTCAGAACCAGAGTGCATTCAAAGTGTCAAAAGTGCCTCCTTTTAAGCACGATCATCTGTAGACCCATAAAGGAGTTACAGGACGTAGAAATTCTTATGAAAGTAATCATAGGATCCATGGGTCTTTTAGAAAGGCACATCCAAATACTAGTTATGAATCTATAATCAGCACAGATTCAGATGGATCCTCCCCAGGCTCCAGCCTTCCAATGCCATCTTTGAACCTTCCAAGTATTTGTGAAATTGCTGTACTGTAGTTCTTTGTCTCTATCCTTCCCTTCTTCTCTCCCTCCATCCCACTCATTTTTGTTCCCATAGATAAGACAGAAAGAGTGATAGCTCTCTTCCTGTTTTTGTTTTTTATCTCTCTTTTTAAACCACTGGGAAGTAGAAACAGTATCTGCTGTTCAATAAGCACACGGAGTGTTTAATTCATATAGTAGCTGCTGAGAAATACTTTTGAACTCTCTGATTAAATGATTCAAGAGTTTTAGACTTCCTTTATAAAACATAATGGAAAATATGCGTGTAACAGAATATATACAATGAGAACCAAGTGCCTTTGAATGTTTTCAGAAGAAAAGTGCCAAACCCTGTTTGGCAAAGACATGTGCCTTTATTTTATTTCAATGGCACTTCAAGAGGCACACCCGAGGCCAAAATTTAATGTTTTAAAAATATAGAAAAATACTCAGAATCAGCAGTTTCTTTCTGTTTTTGTAAGTTCTATATTTTGGCACAGGAGGAATAATATTACAGGGCCAAGATGAATGCTCTGTTCTTGATTCTGTGGCATATAATTTGAATATTTCATAGCACTGAATTATAGCAAGCATCTGATTCATTTAACGTTCAGAAAGCTCTGGTTAAGCAAAGAATCCATCTGGCCTAAATCAAACTGGGTGAGAGCTTCCCAGAGAACCAAGGAGAGAACAGCTACATTGGGATATATGATACTACCCAGTGTTCCAAGGAGGTGAAATTCCAGGTAAAGAGGTAGTTCAACAAATCTAAATCTCATTTACAAGACTTGTCACCAAAGGGGGAGAACTGGTAAAGAAGTAGGTCAAAACATATGTCTTTAGTTTCATGCAAGACTGTACCTCAACCAACTTCTATGGATAGCCGCCTCTCCTTCTCTACACCAATCGCATAGCAGCACCATCAATACTATCCACTTTTACAAAAATAAGAAGTTTCATACATCTCAAGTTCCCTTTCCCTAGTATCTCACAGTACCTATCCCAAGAAGCTCTTACTGTTTAAGCCTATTCAATCTTACATTCTAAAGCACAGTGCATTCAAACACCTGTGAATCATCTGAAAATGACAAATGCTATTTAAGGAAGACCTAGCGTATGACCCCTTATAATTAAGAATGATTCAATAAAAGAATAAGGAAATAGCTCAAGTACATAGGCCAAGGTAACACAATTACTTTTTCTTGCAGTTATACAGAATACAGTAATTCGCTTAGGCATGCTTGCTTTAAATATTGATGTCATCTCAGGAGATGACACAATGCCTTTCTGGATGGCCGCACAGAGTTTAAGTTCAATCAGCAGCATGCAGACATCAGGATGTTCATTTCCATACTCCAGATAACGCAAAACAGTTACTTCATCCCAAGGCCTGTTGGGAGGCCAGTGAAATCACTGGTCTGCATTAACTTGCACTTCTGGGCCTCTAGATGGTGGTTGTAAAATTGTAAGTGTTTGGATGGAACACTTCACAGGACTTGATGAGGAGTGCTTTTCACAATAGAAAATGTGAGTCACACACTTTTACAAGGGTATCTGTCTCATGCAGAAAGCCTGAAAAACTGGAATGAAATGTTACCTCTGCCAGAAGAGTGTCAAGAGGCACACCAAGAGACAACATGTGAAACCAAGTAAGTTATGCTGTGTAAATCAAAGCTCCATTTTCCTATTTAGAAAATGGGCTTTGGCAGCAAATTCTTTATTGTCCTGAGCAACAATAGTAGGAACCAGAATGGTTGCTATGAAAGTTTATGGAATTTTTCATAACCCAGTGTTGCTTGGCACATTTCCCCTCTCTGGGGATTATAGTGACTTTGCTCTATCATGGTTGAAAATGATAGAAACATTTTCATCCAAATATTTTTCACATAGATATATCTAGTTACATTTAAACATTATATGATTCTTCATGCCATGTAGAGCTGGAACATTAAATCCATGTGGGAGATGGGGGCAGAGGGAGGTTATTTATCTATTTGCCTTGCAACAATCCAGAAATTAGGAGTTTTCCTGTTTTATACTTAATTTTGAAAGTATTTCACATAGATATGAAATTATGGTAATTTGAGAGGATTGTTAAAGCTAATATAAAAATCCCATAAACAAAAATTTGTTTATTTCTATAACTAAATCATTAATGATTAATTAGTGAATGCACTAATCATTAATTAGTGAATTTACCCAAGTGAGCAGAGACTTTTTCAAGATATATATATTTTTTAATATATTTTAATTTTTTTAGTTTCTGGTTTTTCTAAATAAGCATCTCTAAATGATAACTTTTTAACCTAATTGGGAAATTCTACCTTTATAAATATTATGTTCCTAAATACTCAAATTGGGACTTAAGCTAAACATAAGGAACTTTTATAATAGAACTTTCATCGTTATTTTGCCTTTAATTTTTTCATTTTTACTTAAATACAAATGTTTTCCATTTATTTATTTATTTTTAATTTTTAAAAGAGGAAATATAGAGAGAGGTAGGTCCCTAAGAATTCAAAAAAAAAAAGGAAAGAAATTTAACATGTTTCAAAAATAAGTGCTTTGGCAAGATGTCTGTTATACTTTCTCTGTTTTAGTTTTCACATAAATCTAAATTTCTTTGTTTACAACCAACAACAACAAAAAATGTGTAAGTAAAGTAGAAATACATATTTGCAAGTAAGAAATATAATTTAATTGTAAATCAAGAAAACATATTAGAGCCTTGCTCATTAAACTTCCAGCATCAGTTTTGGAAGTCACACTCCTAGACATGTAACATATGTCTTACAATAGCAGGTCCAGGTCTGTTTTTGGAAACGACATGCATTATGAATAATCTTCACATGAGTCACAGGCACCAATAAAAGTAAAAAAAAAAAAAAATGTGGAGAGACAAAGTAAAAACACCATAAATACAATTATCAGCACTAAATTTTATATGCTAAGTTGTAACAATTATTTGATCACTGACTGGCACTTACTTAAAAAGGCAAAATGTTTACATAGCTGTTGAAAAAATATACCATCTAGGATTTGAATTACGCACTCTTTTCCTTGGGCTAAATTTAACTGCATTGCTTTTTCACCCACCAACAAAATCTTTATCCTATATTTTTATAACACATCACTGGAAATACATTTCCCATCAGATTATAATATATATGGCTCTTAGGACGCTCTGGCTAAAAATAATAGTTTTTCAAAAAGTGTTTTTAACATAAAATGTAAAACTGGTTCACTATCAACACGTATAAAAGTAAATGCATATTCCAAAAAGCAAATTAGTTACCAAAAGCCATGTGCTAATGACCACATGAAGGCACACAGCTGCTTGCTAAATCATTTGTTTATGATGGGAAAATAGTCATCACATTAGTTTTCAAAAGTGTAAGAGTTTGTGCTGAAGGTGACTTTTCCTAGAGCAATAACAACTTTAGAACATTTATCATTGGTGTTTGAAAACTGCAGTTAAATAACTGAACACTCTGGTGCCTCTAAACAGATTCTAATAACCTCAGTACCTTACAAAAAATTATTCAAATTCTTAATTTCTAGAATCAAATGCCAAAAGACTTTAGCAAGGAAAAAGCAAAACACTTCTCCAGTAATACTGCATGAGTAATACTAAGAATTTTCTATAAGTATATTAAATCATGAATTGCTGAGAGAAGAAACCTATGCAATTTCAGACTTAAGAATCACAAAGAGGATAAATCTAGATAGAGATGGGAAAGTTAGTAATTTTTATTCGAAATTGGGGTACATTTTAACATTCCCAGTCAGTTTAGCTTCACCATCCTTTGGAAGAAGAGGTCTGGATCCAGCCCCTTCTGGCCAATGATTACTGCTATTTTTAATTTTAAGTCCTTCATAATGCCTTCCTTTGACCTCCTCAAGAACTGTCTCCTGGGAGACCCTCAGCTGGACCTCAGGTTTAACTTGTACACATGTACCTTCAGAAGAATACTTTAAACCAAAATGTCTTACTTCTAGCCAACCAGCCCATGGTTTGCATGGGCAGGTTCAGTTTCCATTCATCTCCAGATCTTGGTCCCGTAAGTCAGTACCTTATGGCCATCTGAAAGGGTAGGTTTACCAAATAGATGGCAGTCTTCAAGAACCTTTAGATAGGGATCACCAAAGTGGGAAGCAGTTTATTTGAATCTTACCAGAAAATACCTGCTACAATTCAAAAGAACTGCCATAGGAAAAAAAAAATTGCCACCCCAAATGACCAAAATTAGCACAGAGATAAAGCTTATTACACTGCCATAGTTTTGGAGGGAAATAAAACACACATATTTTCCATTTATTTCTCCAGCACCATCCACCCCATCCCACATCTGCAGGAAAGAGCTCATACTTTCCAATATACTTTACTTCCCATGCCACTGCCAGCTGTGACAGATTTGTATATGTCACCCAATACTTTCCTTCTTCCTAGATACAAATCTACACTTCATTTTCTAGACTTCTTGTACTTCTTTTTTTCCCCCACTTCTGCTCATAGTTAAAGCAGATGTGTCTTCCCCATGCCTTGTCTTCTCTTTGACTGCAGATGGAGGAGATCAAGCAAACACCTGGGGTCACATGAGAGATGGAGAGCTCCCTACAGAAGGAGCCTAGGTCCCCACGTGACCACGTGGAAAAGAATCTCTGTCCCTCTGACCTGCACGAACTTTCACAAAAGCATAAAATATACTCCACGGAGGAGGGCATGGCAATCCACTCCAGTATTCTTGCCTCAAGAATCCCATGGACAGAGGAGCCTGGTGGGCTATGGGGTCCATGGGGTCACACAGAGTCAGACACAACTGAAGCAGCTTAGCTGCATGCACGCATGCTCTTATGGGGTTAAACTTCTTCAGGTTTGGAGGGTTTTTTTTTTTAATAGCATTTAGTGTATATGATGATTAATAAACTACTCCTCTCATATCACAGTTGAATCTATAATCTTACTTACTGGATTTATAAAGCTAATATATATATTTTCCATTGTGGAAGGAGTCTACCATGGCCAAGCCAGTAGGAACTTTACAAAGTGTCTCTCAGCTGGATTTGCTCTTTGCATTTTCCTCACTCATGACTCATCCAACGACCGTTATAAAACCATTTTCTTCTTTGCTACTACAATTTACTTCTAAGAACAGAGAAGTTCTTAAGTAGGATAATGACCCTAGGAGTTCCACAGAGAGACCAGCAAGACGAAACGGAGATGAGATCACCTTATTCTGAACCACCTATGATTTCAGAATCACAGAAGTGTTAAATCATATTAGGCTACTAACTTTGGCCTTTCTGGAAACTTTCATTGCTTTACAGGATAATAAACTATTCCACAAACCAGAGATATGTGGGAAAAGGAAGAAATTCAAGTAGCCGAATGGAATTAGCCTTATCATATAGACACTGCAGAGTTTCCTACATGTAATCTTTATGAACAGTGTTCTACAATTCTTTGGGGATAAAAAACACAGGGAACACATTAGAAACTATATTTCACTGTTTGACACATTGGAATTTCCAACCATTGTTTTCAACTAAAAAGTATAAAATAATAAACTTAGAGGTTCTAAGTGTGGCCTTTGGAACTTTCTTTGTTGATGCTATCATGAGTACACATATCAGAAGTAAAATGGAAGATTAATAGTTTACAGTATAAAGAAATATTTTCCATCTTCACAATCTACAGTTTCAGAGCTCCCCTAAGGCTTTGAAATGAAGTCTACTTGGTGGTCTCAACTCTAACCCCTGGAGAATGTGTTCTACATCTCCAACCAAGAACACCTGATTCTGCAGAATTTGACACTTCTCTGCAACCTCCACACAGAAGAAACAGAGGACTTGACATGCATGGAAATTAAATTATCTTTCACCCCCAGAGACATGCTGTCCTCCCAGGTCAGGGTTACATTAAGGTCAAATGAATGAGCTCAAATTTCAACCAATTCTGTTCTAGCTGTGATTCAACAGAAAACACATCCTTTTGAGCTCTCGACAAACTGCTACATTTTATAAGATCCATCAGAAATAAGAATGGAATAAAACCAAGTAAATCACCTTAATTGAAAAATAGTTTTGCATTATCAAACCAGGTGATTAAACCTTAAATGCTAGGAAATCACCTGAAAATGTGAGTTTCCCACTAGTGCATAAATGTATAAATAAATTCTGAGACAGTTATAAAAACTCGGCCTGCTGACCTTCAATATAACCTTCATAGAAACTTAAGAATTGTTAACTTGGTTTTGCGGATTAGTAATTCACAACCCTACGTAATACCTGAGTGACTGAGATGCCGTCAAAAATAGAGCCTCTTAGGACTCGTCACGAAGGCCTTAATGAAAATATAGAGGCACTTAAAATATGAGATAAAAATGCTTTTAAAGAGTATTAATCATTGATATTCATGGGAGTTCCTTCAATGCGTAACTACATTAGACTTACTTAAATGTTATGTATTTTAAAAGATAATTCCTTTTGCTGAAAGTGAACTATTTTACCTGCCCACTTCCACTCAATCCTTTCTCAGCAACATGTCCAGTCATCTTTTGGCTGAAACAAGATAAACCTCAGCCAAATCAGGAAAATGAAAAATACATATAACTCTAATGCAATAAAATGATTTTAGTTCATTCAGAGCACATTATGTTTCCCACAGAGGCAGTTTGGCACATTTAATGAATTTATATAATTATATCTACAAATGGGGGTGATTTGTTTCAAAGTCCTTGAAGGCACCCAGACTTTGAATCAAAGTCTTCTGAATTCCTAGAGGTCACTACTCTACCCTTATACATTTTATGGGGTTGTCTAATCCAGGTCCCAGTTGTTACACAAGAAAAACAATGGCAAGAAGCAAGTTTTCTTGCCTTCATCACTGGAATTTTCAGTAAGTCTTAAATCCATGGACCTGCAACCTCCATTGAAGACCTACATGACTTGAACTGTGTTACCTTGAGGAGCAGCAGGTAAATATGATTAGACAAATGCATCTTCAGAACATAGGCCACTCTTTCAGTAGTGTGCATGTAGTTTGAAACTAAATAATCATCATCTAGTTCCTTGACCAACTGTACTCACATCATAACCATCATCTGCTAAATCAAACTTGTCAAACCTCTTGCCACAAAAATTTCATGTCTTGTGCATGTCCAGTAAGTCCACAAGGCTATGCAACTCTTCACACTTTCAGAATTCAATTGCGTGCATATATATATATATATATATATATGCACACAGTCATATATATATATATGACTACTAAGAAAGAAGAATACAAATAAATAATGTTCCACAAACATATGAAGATCAATGTAAGAGGTGTGATCTAGCTTACTCCTCATGTAATACTACTTAAGTATTTCCTTATAATTCATTTTTTCAATTGCCTAACAGAAAAGAAGCATTTTCAACCAGTAGATATATAATATACATGGAGTGTAAATGACAAATATATACAAGTAATAAAATGAATGTAAAAATCATCAAATTACATACAAAGTGAAGCTAGGTTTCTACCTCTATGGCTCAGCACCACATCAATATTAGACCAAAGGGAATTTCTCCCACCTTGTTCCGACAAGGCTTTCATAAAACCTGGCATTCTGGAGGAGAAACTTTCTTCCCATGGCAAACTTTTCCATAATGAGTCAAGGTTCCCAGCCTAACCGAGTGCACTTCAGGTCTGAAAATCATTAACCTCAGGGCACCTCAGGCTTCACAAAGACACGCCCAAATATGTACAATGATAGAGCCACTGTTTCTGATTAAAACTACAAAGACCTCATGAAAGGCAGCAAAGATGTCCTGATTAGACATAAACTGCCACCCCCCACGTGAGTTGGTGGCAGCAGCCGCAGGCTTGCTAGGGGCAGCACACCACTCCTCCAGAACCACATTGACTTGTAGCACCTAAACTCCTGATCCCACCTGCATCACCTGAGAATGAAGTTAAGCTGGTTTTCTGCCATCCAGGAGAATGGAGACCAATCTGGTCAAAGCACAAAACCACAGAAAATTCCTATTACAAAAAGGTAAACATATATTCTCCAAGCAAATAGTATGCATTGCTTGCTCATTTCATTTTAGTTCAAAAGTTATAACAAGTATATGAGTTGACTATAAAATCATATATATATATATATATATATATAAAAGTATTTATTGATGCAGGTACAGATGTGGGTATAGATGCAGACATAGGCCTATATCAATGTAGTTCAAGATGATTTTGTTGTTTTCTTTTTTTCTTACATTATTAGAATCATTCTCTGTGTATTATTCTGGGATTTTTCTTCTGGTGTATAAGGTGTAATCTACAAATCATACATTCCAACTGTTGTATGGTACAGCTCTATGAATTTAATCTACTGTTGTATGATCACATTCACAGTAGAATGTAAAATATTTCCATCATCTCCCAGAAGTTTTCTTATGCCACTTTGAAGTCACCCTTTCCCCCACTTTCAGGCTGAAGCAACCATTGACCTACTATCTATGAGACTTAACAATACATCTTGGAAATTATTCTATGGGAATGGTAAAAATGGAATAAATTCCAGTGGTTCTGCAAAATATAATCTGTGACATGTTCCACACATTTATAACAGAGTTTTCATAGTACATTGGAAATGGAACTACAGAATAGATTTGTATAAAAGCCCTTGTATATTTTTCTATTTTAAAATCTATAGCAAATGCTAAACAAGAGCCATATGGACCACACAACTTTTCTCCAAAAAGATTATCAAGCATTAGGAAAAATTAGCAACTGTCAATTTACTCTTCTTCAATTTACTGAAAAGCAATGGGCTTTCCTGATGGCGGTAAAGAATCCCCCTGCCAATGCAGGAGAAGCAGGTTAGATTTCTGGGTAAGGAAGATCCTCTGAAGGAGGAAATGGTAACTGACTCTAGTGTTCTTGCCTGGAAAATTCCATGGATAGAGGAGATTGGTGGACCACTGTCCAAGGGGTCAAAAAGAGTCAGGCACGACCAAGCACAGCACAGCAGCAATGGGCATAGAAAAGAATTGGTAGAGAGTAGTGGAAAAAGGAAAGAAATATTGAAAACACTGTAAACTATTTTCTATATTTTTTAAATTATACAAATAAGCTTACTATGCATGATAGAGTAAAAATAAATTGAAGAGTTTCTCAGGGCCTGATTTTTCAGCTAAGGGGCCAGATCTGAAAATAGTAAAAGTACAGCCAGAAGACAAAGGACTTGGAAGAATTTAAGAGGGATTTTCATCTTCATAGGTTCCTGATGCCAAAAAATGGAACTCTGAATAATTTCTTTAGCACAGCATAACCATGACCCTCAATATCAGATTTAATATTCTCATTTCGCATTTCATAGCTTCTACAAGGTTCCAAAGGAGAGAAAGTACATTTTTTCCTCTAGATTAATATTTTGGCAAACTAGAACTTGCCCAGAGGAATCCACTAGTCCTATTCATTCACATATGCAAAGAAAGCTAAGGTTATTGACTAACAAGTTGATAAATTGTAACCTGGCCAACAGCTGTTTTCATGGAATTTCTCTGTGTTGAAATGAAAGAAGCAGAATGCCTGCACTTTCTCTATGTGGATTGCATCTAGTGGAGTATAGGATTACAAGAAAATATTGCTATTTTACAAAAAAAAAAAAACTATTATTCATGTTTTGTGTGTTCAATTAAACTTGTTGGCTTAAGCAGGTGTAATCTGATGGCAGACATATCACCTGGATGTTCCTGGAAGGGATGACAGAGCTTCAGGCTCATGGGTCAACTACAGGACAGTATTTTGGAAGTGCATGATAGGAAACTGCAAGGATTCTGTTCTGTTCCAAAATGTATTCTTTTTAAGAGCCAAAGATTCTGAGTATTACACTGCCAGGGTGAACTCTAGAGAGGGGGGCGCAAAATATGCTCTCGCCAACATGACACCAAGAGTGCAGCAGTTTCATAGCAGGGAGACCCTTACTCAGGAGTAGGCTGTTTTTATCACTTAAGATGCAGTTCCCCAATTCTGTTTCCCTGTCAGATTCAGTCCACCACAACACTGAGGGAAGAATAAGTCCATTCCTTTGCTCATGAAGGTTTTACTTCTACAATATAATACTCCACCAAACACCACCAAATGTCCCAGAAACCTAGGCGGCCCCGGCTAGATTTTATGGCCAAAGAGTTGCAGTTGTTGAATATTTAGTGCCAATATCTCAGTCAGCCTCAGAGAAACCCAGCTCCTAGCCACTGAGCACAAACAGCTCCGTCACACAAAGAGGCTTGCAGATTTCCCTCCATCTGATCCATTTCAGCAATTCTAAAAGATTGCTACAGCAGTAGATTCAATTGAAGAGATGACTTAAGAATACAGATCTCAAGACTCAGGTAGAAACTACATTTCTACTTTTCATTTCAAATACATTCCTATTTTTCATTTCAACTAACTATATTTCAAACAAGTATTTATAATTGGTACAAAAGAAACCAGATCTATTGCTTAATTGAACTATAGTTTTATTGGCCTTTCACTGTACAAAAACCAATAATACCTAATATTTGCTCCACACTAAATCCTCATAATAACTATATCAGGTAGGTAAGGATGTGCTTGCTTTGCATGATATAATTGAGTCTTGGAGAGGATGAAAGATCTGCCCAAGAACTAACAGTTTTTAAGTCAGAGAATTGAAGGTAGAACCCAAGTCTTCAGTGTTTTAGGTGATATTCTATTAGACCACAGCTGTCCCCTAAGTTACTTAGTCCCCAAATGAAAATGTGGCAAAAGTTACAGAGAGAGAATTAAGCAGAAGGTTGGAATTCGTGAGACTCTAATGATTTACAAAACTAGGTATTAAAAATGGTTCTCTAAGATCCTGAAGCCACTAATGAATTGATTTATTAATACTGGACTCCCTTTATCTTGCCTTAAGTCCCCCAGGCTGTCATGCAGAATGTCCCAGAACCTGAAATAG
Source organism: Moschus berezovskii (assembly GCF_049115385.1). NCBI lineage: Eukaryota > Metazoa > Chordata > Mammalia > Artiodactyla > Moschidae > Moschus > Moschus berezovskii. The sequence continues at coordinate 25,564,129 of NC_142464.1, forward strand.
GATCTCTCTCAGTCAGTAGGAATCAGAAGATGGTAATGAGAGATGAGACCTTGCCTGTTGTTGAGACAGAAAATCTCAGGGCTTTTGTTAGGCCGTGGGGATAATCTGGCTCCTGGTACTAAAATCATTCAATAAAAGGAATTGAACTTTTTTAGAAGAAAATAGTACACAGCTTCATTTGCATATTTATTGGAATATTTAGATAGATCAATAATTTCCTCTATAAATCAAACTTTAAGCACAAGATCAGAATAAGATTAGTATCCAAAAGCCAACCAAAACCTCTTCATCAACAAACCAAATGACATTTTGTAACTCAAAGAAAGTATTTTTGGTATTTTGTGTTTGAGCCCCTGAGTAAATATGTGTAAATATGAAACACTTGCTGATTTGAAGTAGCATGTTAGGGACTATTTAAGATAATCTCACTTAATAGTAAATTGGATTAGGCCAGGTTACTTACACAATTTAGTGAGAGAATGTGTATTTTGGTCTGGTTAGACTATGATAATTCATTTGCAATCAACATTTGTTTCCCTACTTTTCAATTTAATCAATTTGATAAAATAAAATGTCACCCTAACATATTAATAATTCTCTCTTAAAATCTGTCTTGTATAATTTCAGCAAATAAACAAGCCTATATTTATGATTTTTGTCTACAACTCTGTTTGAACACACAAACACATGAAGATAAAATTTTCACAGTTATTCTAAGATCTTTGAAAATGTTGAATAAATTTGAGGAAAAAAGCAGTTTTTTAATGAAACAAATATTAATTCCAAGGTTTTCATTAGAAGTTAGGTTTTTAACTGAGGAGACTCTACTCTTTCTTTCAAAATTGTTGTATCAGCTGTTTAGTTCTGCTTGTGGTAGACTCAATAATATTGCTGATGGCTTATTTCAGTGCTTAATGTAGCATTAGAATACTTGAGAGTGCATTAAAAAATAGCAAGACACTGTAAATAGCTTGCCTTCTCCTCAAGGTTCCACCACTGCCAAAACCACCACTTGACTCTGAGTTTATTACGTAAATATATGTACCTGTAATCTATACATATCATTGCCAATTCCTTCATTCAACTAGATCTAACTATCCCAGGGATTGGATCGCTTCTCTTTTTTCTTAGTCCCAAAATCTCCTAAAAGAGGTTTCTATTCTGAGATGGTAATTAAACAACTGCTTTTTTAATTTGGTCAGTTCAATCCAATGCCTTACAGTTGATTTCAAAAAACAAGATCTCAGCCTGAAGCACAGGGCACTCAGCCATCTTCAGACTCATTGGATTATGACACGTATTACATATAATCCCAAATGCTGAAGTCCTTCTGACACTCCATTTTTTGGCAATTTAGCCTTTTGGTGAGAGTAAGTCTGTTTGATGGATGGTCCTGAACAGGAGTTATGTGATCTCTGGCCTTTGTGTGAAAGAAAACGTTTGTTTTTTTTTTTAAAAAAAAACATTTTTGTGTGATCCGTCATGAAACAATCTTTCAATTTATCTGCTATGACTCCAGTCTTCCCGCACCAACAGAAAAGTACCTCAGATAATGTCAGTCCCAGTTCAGATGAAACTCTGCATTTGGCAATCCACCTACCATTGCCAGCTGGAACGAGGCCTTCTTTTAGCTAATAATACACATTTAAAATCCAGGCCCCAACATGGGACAAGCTATCTGTTGAATGCGGATCATGCGTGTGAATAGAGCACATGTGGAAATATTGCCACAGTCAGATTCACTCAGCAGGCAGGAAAGGATTTCAGGGCTCACTGTGGCCCAACAGTCCTGAGAGAGCCAGAGGGCCATGTGGTCATCTCTACCAATCAGTGCTAAATATGTTATTTGCAGCGTCAAATTAGGTGTTTTGCTTTTTTTCTTATTTTTGTTTAAGTAGCAACATCACTTACTGAGAAGCCATTTTCTTACGATATTTGTGTAGGTGAGAACAAGCAAAATAATCTTGGTAAGTTAGAAAACAGAAAATCACGGATTGCCACTTGAATTGCTTCTTGGCATACCAAAGTTTTTATTTCTGTTTTGGCTGTGGTTTCACAACCCTGAAGGCAAACTGTGGGTGTGCAAATAAACCGATTACTTAAAACACAGATTCTTAAATCACTCACCCTTCCTCTGTTTCAAATAGCATACAATGAACAATCTGTTTGCAATAATAATGGGCATAAACATCCCCCACATCCCTCCAGCTAAATGGATGTTAATACTAGAACTGCTGTGTTTATTTTGCACCTGAATTCCACTGTGGTGAGTATTTGGGAGATTCGGATTCCAACAGAATATTCCAAATGGCATTCTGGCAGATGACAAAGAATACAAATGTAGTTCATTTTTAGATTAATTTATAGTGTGTCCCAAGCCCCTTGGGCATCCTAGCAACGGGAAAAAAAAATTAGAAACACATCCAAGAGAAATATATCCAAATAAAACCAAGATCAGGAGCTCAAAATAAATGATGCTACAATGAATACCGCAAACTACAAAGGAAAAACGAAGCTTCAGATTACTCAGAGCCCTTGAGGCTGAAGAGGTGATTAACCAATTAACCATTGCATAGTATTCTGAGTATCAATGAGAGTTTTCTGAGTGTGGAAGAATGACTCACAAGAAGATGCCGTTCCCAGCCAGTCCTTTCCTGCAGCCCACAGGAATAATTTCAGCTCAGAAAAGTTCTCCCAGCAGCTGAGGTATGAACAAGAGCAGACCATCCATCACTTTATTTTAATCATGTTTCAAAATAAACTGACAGAAGTGAATAAATAGCTTCTGAAAAGGAAGCTGTATAATTTCTTAATACGAAGAAATTACTAGCTTTCAATGGGGAAATTAGAAATTATAAAATGAAGATAAGAAAGATTTTTAATCTATTAAGTTAATTAGATAAGTAACTATATTATGGATTTAACAGAGTGATGGTGGTACTTCTTCCTAGAAATAGAAAAAATCATCTTCATCTCAGAAGATTTCTTCACAGAATCTTTGATTAAAACCCAATTAATAGTGTTCATTAAAGTCTGAATTTAAGTGTTTTGGATCCTCTTTATGTGAAGTTAAAGAGAACAAGAAAATGTCAGAAAATTGATTACATAATGAAAAGAACCGATTCTGTCTTCTAATGTTTCTGGGACCTGGAACTAGTCCAGTATAAAGGCAAGCTTAAAAATCTGAAAATGCGATTTAGGGTTGACCCAAGAGGTTGGCACTCCCCTCTGTACCACACCAAAGAGATATTACTGAGACAAATTTTAGAGTACTGCCAAGACTGCATCTATGGATGAGTCATTAAGACCTTTGTCCAGGCATAACTCTCAATGTACTACTATCGTATGAAAATCACACAACAACAACTGTAACAAGGTTTGCTTTCCTTAAATGACTGAAATGTGAATGTAGAAGTAAAAGGAAAATAAAATTCAGAATATACCATTAGCAAATCTGTTCAGCATCTGTTCAATCAAGAATAGGTTGGGATCTGCCAACACTGATACGTAGATTCAGACTCTTATCATATTTAAATTCAACTTTAACTACCATATAATTGTCTTTGTAAACAAATTACATATTACAATATACTAGGTCTCCAACTTATATTTAAGCAGAGAGCAATGTGTATATACATATTCTTTCAAAGAGATCTTAAACAAATGTCAAAATTTTATCTCTAAGCAGACAAAAATAGAGCTGGTCTGAAGGAAGCCAGAGCAGGGGCCTTGAGCTTCCAGGTTGGACCTACTGCCTCCCACATCATATAATTATTTACTTGTTTTATTCTCCCATACCATCAGAAATTCATGGAGGCAGAAACTATGCCTATCTTGTTCCTTCTTATGTTCTGAATATCATACACAATGCCTGATCATAGTTTTAATAAATAAATTTAGAAGATTAAAGGGAGAGAGGAAGAAGCAAGGAGAAGGGCGGGAAGAGAACCCAAAGAGAACTTAGAATTCACAAAGTACCATCTCTACATTTATGTTTAGGTACTCAGGGCAGTTAGAGGTGTAAGCCATGCTTTGGGTGGGCTTTTATAAGACAAATAGGAAGAAAGGTTCAAAGAGATGTTCTTTGCACATTTCTCTATTGTAATATTCACCACATTTTATTTCAATGTCTGTTAACATATGTGCATCATCCCACAAGACTGTGAGAACCTCAAAAGATGACTATTCCTTATGCAAGTTTGTGTCCTTGACACTGCACAGTGCTTAGGACATGGCAGGTACTTAAGAAATACTTGTTGAACGAGTGAGTGATCTTTTTATCAGCATGTGGAAGCTGGCTTGGAAAAGATAGTATTTAGTATAAAATTTTCATCTGAGATACATGAGTGCATATTTTGATTAGGGATTGGGGGCAGGAGGAGAAGGGGACGATAGAGAATGAGATGGCTGGATGGCATCACCAACTCAATGGAGGTGGGTTTGAGTGAACTCCGGGAGTTGGTGATGGACAGGGAGGCCTGGTGTGCTGTGATTCATGGGGTTGCAAAGAGTCGGACATGACTGAGCAACTGAACTGAATTGAACTGAACTGAACAGTAAAGCATAACCAGAAATTTTGTTACTAAATAGGATAAATACCTCTTGTTCTACATAATTTATCCATTGGTATTATAAAATACCCTAGCTCTTTCAAAAATGCTTACTACACAAATTTTTTATAATTGTGGGAAATCAGAAATCAGTCAAATATCAAAAACTGGATAATGTTCAATTACATAAATGATTATGCATCTGCCTGATGGAAATATTAAATATCTATTTAGAATTATGATTTTGAAGGCCATTTAGAAATGCTTAAAATAGTTAATATATAAGAACATAGTTATAAGGTATAAGAAACGGTTAACATATAAGAACATCTATTTCTCCTTGTGTATGCATGTATGCTTAGTAGCTTCAGTCATGGCCAACTCTTTTCAACTCCATGGACTGTAGCCTGCCTGGCTCCACTGTCCACAGGATTCTCCAGGCATGCCATGCCCTCCTCCAAGGGATTTTCCCTGCCCAGGAACCGAACCCATGTCTCCCGCATTACGGGTTGATTCTTTACTGCTGAGCTACAGGGAAGCCCCCATTTCTCCTTCAGTTCAGTTCAGTTCAATTGCTCAGTCGTGTCCAACTCTTTGCGACCCCATGAATCACAGCATGCCAGGCCTCCCTGTCCATCACCAACTCCCGGAGTTCACTCAAACTCATGTCCATCGAGTCGGTGATGCCATCCAGCCATCTCATCCTCTGTCGTCCCCTTCTCCTCCCACCCCCAATCCCTCCCAGCATCAGAGTCTTTTCCAGTGAGTCAACTCGTCACGTGAGGTGGCCAAAGTATTGCAGTTTCAGCTTTAGCATCAGTCCTTCCAATGAACACCCAGGATTGATCTCCTTTAGAATGGACTGGTTGGATCTCCTTGCAGTCCAAGGGACTCTCAAGAGTCTTCTCCTTAGTGAGGATTAAATAACATTTGCTTATTTATTCAGAGTTAAAACAGAAGGAAACTAAGGTTTTATACATTGTAATGTGACAAGCATTATTCTGTTTTTATAGTGTTTGATTATTTTCAATTCCTTTTTCTCATTCTTTGGTATATGCCAAGAAAACAATGAGCAAAGTCACTTCCCCAAGGTGCCCCCTGTGAAGGATATACTCTGCCTTAAGAATCTTGTCCTGCAAACTTATCAAAGGTTGATTATCAAAGGTGGCAGGAAGGGATAAATTAGGAGTTTGGGACTAACATGCATACACTATCATATATGTAAAATAGATAATCAACAAGGACCAACTGCATAGGGAACTCTCTCTACTCAATATTCCCATAATAAGCTATATGGAAAAAGAATCTAAAAACTGATATATGTATACATATAACTGAATCAATCTGCTGGTACACCTGAAACTAACACATTGCAAATCAGCTATACTCTAAAATAAAATTAAAAAATTTTTTAAAGAATCTTGCATATCTATCTGTTTATCAGTGACTTGGAATGGCTGAGAAATAATGCCTACTACAATTTGGAACTGAATTAACACAAAAAAGTGAGAAAGATATCTGGTTACTTTGAAGACCTAATTGAAACCCAAAATGATTGAACCCAAAATGTAATTGAAACAAATACTTGGCAGGAAGGTAGTGAAGAGAGAAATATAAATACATCATGTAAATTCAAGAGGAGGAAAAAAGGGTTTGCCACAGAGGCTAAGAAGTGCCACTGTGAATCTTTAACTGAACATGAGTCAGCAGCGCATAGTTATTATTTTTAAAAACAGCAAGATAGAGGAATGCACTAACAAGAACAAAACACGCAAGAACCCTGAAGCAACTGTCCCACTGGGCATTGGTCAGGCACTTATTATGGTAGTATATCCAATTTAAGGTCCAGAAACTAAAGAAGGCTAAGGAAACTTGGAGAGGAATGAGAGAAAAGCAGCAGAAAAGATGAAAAGTTCAAATAAAAGGGTCTATGAGGAACTGGAATTCATACAGCAGGCCTGTAAAAGAGTGACTCTTCTACATGTTCATATAGTTACATGTTTTTCCCATAATCTTTGCACTTATCTAGGAGATTCTGCAGTCTTCTCTTGGGCCCCTTTAGCCTTCTAATAACAGTGGATTCAAAGTCTTCGGGTTGGCAGGGACAAGAAAATACAGAAATATTAGATGTGATCTGGGTCAGTTTGTTAATTTAAAAAATTATATAATCACCTGAAGAATATCTATTCCTGGTACTTCAAATGTAAGAAAATAAATTTCCTCTGTCAGATCTATTTTCCTTCTCATGTCCCCGTGTCTTTTTCAGTGGTATCACTCTGCATCCAGACACCCAATTGATAGAGGCCATCTTGGACTTTTCCAGCTCCCTCATCAATCATTCAAAATGAATGAAGTTTCAGTGATTCTACATACTAGTAATTTTCAACTGACCCCTTCCTCCCCATTACTGCCACTGTTCCCACCATCCAGGACCTCTGCATCTCTTACTCAGACTATCACCATGAATTCCTAATTCTGTCCTTTTCTATGTGAGCTTATTTACTACTCTGTCATTCAAAAAATATTATTTAATTATATCCCTTTTCTGCTTGAAGAATTCTTGAAGCTGTATGCTTCTTGAGGGATAAAATCATAGCTTGTAGTGCAACAGCTTTCATCATAACATAGCAGCTGGGCTCAATTCCTTCACATCCTTTCCAAGTACCCTATATTTCAGCCACAATGAACTCTACCCACTTCCTGACTATGCAGCAGTCTTCTTTCATGTCTTCATGATTATACAGTGACTTTTTCCTCTGCCTCAAATGTTTCTACCTTTTGTAGAAAGGAACTGGAACTTCTACACATTTGCATTTTTTCAAAACTCATTAAAGATATTCCACCTCCCCAGAAACCCCATAAAACCTATGCCCAAAACCTAGGTTGTGTTCCTTGCCTATATGCACCCCTGTGCTTATTTCCATCATTTCTCTCTGTACTCCATATAAGGTTAATGTCTCTCCATCCAAAATGTGACCCTATTGAAAACAGAAAATATATTATTTGCTACTGTTATGTCTATATATTCTCAGCACATAAGGGCCAATCAATAAAATGCCCCCTCTCAAAAAATGTCTCCCCACTAGACTACAAACATCTTAAGAAAATATATCATGTCTTATCCATATTTGCATTATTACTGAATGAAACTTGAAAGAATAAATAACTTAGCATAGTAATTTACCAATCATGGAAACTGTTTAGTTCTCCCATAAATTCCTTTTTACAAGCTGATTTTAAATTTCATTAATAACATGTAGGTTGGGTTCTAAATAAACCATAGCTTACCTCAGAAACATGATCTAATTTTCGTTGGCATTCACCTGCATCCCAGGAACTTAGCCTGGGTAATCAACTCAATCACATCTGTGGAGTTGGCAAAAGCTACGCAAAGAATAACTGACTACATAAAATGTATATGATGTTCTCCTTATCAAAAAAAATATGTATATATCAATTTTAGGTAAACATTGGCAGCAGTTACAATTCTATCTGCCAGTTATCTAAAGGAATTATGTACTCTTTCAACCACTCATATATAGAAAATAAATACCTTACATTATTCCTAAATTTGCTCACAGACAGCCAAAAATACCTCTGTCAACAATTAGTCCATAAGGAGAAAACTCATTAAAATTACAGAACAATAATAAAAAACCAAATTCTCCAAAATTTTTTGTTTTTTTTTTTTGTTTGTTTGTTTGTTTTACAGTTCATAACTTTTATAAATAAAATAAATTAAATGTACAGTGAATAAGTTCTCTGAAATATTTCAATATTTCTGCAGGTTTAGTAACATCGTAAAATACATTTCAACTAAAATTCACAAATCTAAAAACCTGTTAGGCATTTTTAGGCGTTTTAAGATGGAAATGAAGACCAATGTTACATCGTAATATGCCAATTACAAATAGTACTTCAAATAGCAAATACTACAGTTTGTCCCAAACTTAAAAACTATTCATGAACTCAACACTGAACTATTGATGGCTATGAGAATTGTTTCCTAGCCTTTTTGAAAATTTCAACCCATTTACGTTTAAGGTAATTATTGATAAGTACGATCCCGTAGCCATTTTCTTTATTGCTTTGGGTTCAAGTTTATACACTCTTTCTGTGTATCCTGTCTATAGAAGATCCTTTAGCATTTGTTGGAGAGCTGGTTTGGTGATGCTGAATTCCCTCAGCTTTTGCTTGTCTGTAAAGCTTTTGATTTCTCCTTCATATTTGAATGAGATCCTTGCTGGGTATAGTAATCTGGGCTGTAGGGTATTTTCTTTCATCACTTTAAATATGTCTTGCCACTCCCTTCTGGCCTGAAGAGTTTCTGTTGAAAGATCAGCTGTTATCCTTATGGGAATCCCCTTATGTGTTATTTGCTGCTTTTTCCTTGCTGCTTTTAATATTTGTTCTTTGTGTTTGATCTTTGTTAATTTGATTAATATGTGTCTTGGAGTATTTCGCCTTGGGTTTATCCTGTTGGGGACTCTCTGGGTTTCTTGGACTTGGGTGATTATTTCTTTCCCCATTTTAGGGAAGTTTTCAACTATTATCTCCTCAAGTATTCTCTCATGGTCTTTCTTTTTGTCTTCTTCTTCTGGGACTCCTATGATTCGAATGTTGGAGCGTTTAACATTGTCCCAGAGGTCTCTAATATTGTCCTCATTTCTTTTAATTCGTTTTTCTTTTTTCCTCTCTGTTTCATTTATTTCTACAATTCTATCTTCTAGTTCGCTTATCCTGTCTTCTGCCTCTGTTATTATACTGTTTGTTCCCTCCAGAGTGTTTCTGATCTCATCTATTGCATTATTCATTGTATATTGACTCTTTTTTATTTCTTCTAAGTCCTTATTAAATCTTTCTTCCATCTTCTCAATCCTTTTCTCCAGGTTACTTATCTGTAACTCCATTTTGCTTTCAAGATTTTGAATCATTTTCACCATCAAAATTTGAAATTCTTTATCAGGTAAATTCCCTATATCTTCTTCTTTTGTTTGTGTTGGTGGGCAATTATCTTGTTCCTTTACTTGCTGGGTATTTCTCTGCCTCTTCATCTTGCTTATATTGCTTTGCTTGGGGTGGCCGTTCCCTCTTCTTGCAGTTTGTGGAGTTCTCTTTATTACGTAGTTTCTTCGCTGTGTGTGGGGTTGGACGGGTGACTTGTCAAGGTTCCCTGGTTAGGGAAGCATGTGTCGGTGTTCTGGTGGGTGGAGCTGGATTTCTTCTCTCTCCTTTAGAAGACAATGGGCTGCTTTTCTGGGAGCCTGATGTTCTCTGCCAGTATTCAGAAGTTGTTTTGTGGACTTTACTCTGCGTTCAAATGTTCTTTTGATGAATTTGTGGGGGAGAAAGTGGTCTTGCCATCTTATCACTCCGCCATCTTGTTCCTTCCTCCCCAGAACACTGGATTCTTATATTCCACTTGGTCGTGGAGTATCTCTTCCCAGCTGCTCCAGCAAGGCGCAGCCGCTGTACCTTACCTTGGACGAGGGGTATCTCCTCAAGGCCGTGCCTCCTGCTTTGAATGTAGATCAGCTTCTCTCGGCCCTCTGGTGCCCAAGCAGCCACCGCCTCCTGAACGTGGTACAGCTCCTCTCGGCCACCGCCCTAACCCTGGGCGCGGGGTAGCTCCTCTCAGCCACGATTCTGCACGTGGTCGGTTGCGCCGGAGCCGGGCGTCTCCTGCGTCTGCGCCGCCGGAGCCGGGCATCTCCAGAGTCTGCGCCTGCGCCGCCGGAGCCGGGCGTCTCCCGCGTCAGCATGTGGTTTTAAGAGTCCATTTAGAAGAATATTTTCATGTCTTGTAACTCGTGCATTCTGAAGTTTGAGTCTCAGTCATGAAGGATAGGAACGGAGCTTCACGATGCAGGGATCTCAGCAGAACTAGGAATTACCCCTTGGGTGCCTCCCCTTCCCTCCAAATTCTCCAAAATTACAATTAAGGAAAGTTTTTCATACATATTACTTAAGAAAAAAACTCTTTATTATTGAAATATATTGTTTACAATAACTATGGCTATTTAATTACATATTTGCCTATAATTATCATCTTGTAATAGCTTTGGATTTATTGTAAATCTAATTCGTTTTAGTTAATAATAGCTGACAAACTTAGATATAAATGAGTCTTAAACATATATTTCCAACTTGAGAGATAAGCTGTGCTAATTAGGGACTTAGAAAAAAATGTTTCCTTCCTGTCTACATGTATTCTTCAAAGAAAGAAAATAAACATTCATAAAGAAATAATTTTTTAAGTTTATCAGGTTAAATGTCAATTTTCTAAATACTGTTTAAATGTATTTTAGTTACTGTTTAGATATTTTGGCCAGTATTATTTTTTGTAGTTAATTGAGATATCATTTATCTAGTGAAATGTGAAATCCTAAGTACACTTCCATGAGTTTTGAGAGATTAATAGGCTTATTAACCTGAGGTGAAATTCACTCAGTCATGTCCAACTCTTTGCAACCTCATAGGCTATACAGTCCATGGAATTCTCCAGGCAAGAATTCTGGAGTGGGTGGTCTTTCACTTCTCCAGGGGGTCTTCCCAATACAGGGATCAAACCCAGGTCTCCCACATTGCAGGTGGATTCTTTACCAGCTGAGCCACAAAGGAAGCCCTTATAAACCTACAGAAGTCTAAATAAGATTAACCTCACACAAGATTAAAAAAATTTTCTTGCTTCACCCCAGACAATTCCCTCAGGCCTTTGCTTGTCAATCTCAGGGGTGACCACTCTTTTGATTTCTGAATGGACAGTGGGCCTATTTTTGAGCTTCATATAAACATATGTACTCTATCTGTGCATGGATTCCTTTCCTCAGCATAACATTTGTGAGATTTATTCACATTGCCTGTTCATTCATTTCCGTTTGTTCTTTCATTTCATTGCCCTGTAATGTTTAATTGCAAGAATATATTACTCTTTGTTAATCTTTTCTCTTACAAATAGCGGTGAAAAGAAGAAAAACCAGAAGCAAAGGAGCAAAGGAAAGATATACCTATTTGAATGCAGAGTTCCAAAGAATAGTAAGGAGAGAAAAGAGAGCCTTTCTTAGTGATCAGCACAAAGAAATAGAGGAAAACAATAGAATGGGAAAGACTAGAGATCTCTTCAAGAAAATTAGAGATACCAAGGGAACATGTCATGCAAAGATGGGCTCAATAAAGGACAGAAATGGTAGGGACCTAACAAAAGCAGAAGATATTAAGAAGAGGTGGCAAGAATACACAGAAGAACTGTACAAAAAAGTACTTCACGACCCAGATAATCACGATGATGTGATCACCCACCTACAGTGAGACATCCTGGAATGTGAAGTGAAGTGGGCCTTAGGAAGCATCACTATGAACAAAGCTAGTGGAGGGGATGGAATTCCAGTTGAGCTATTTTGATACTGAAAGATGATGCTGTGAAAGTGCTGCACTCAATATGCCAGCAAATTTGGAAAACTCAGCAGTGGCCACAGGACTGGAAAAGGTCAGTTTTCACTCCAATCCCAAACAAAGGCAATGCCAAGGAATGCTCAAACTACCACACAATTGTACTCATCTCAATGCTAGCAAAGTAATGCTCAAAATTATTCAAGCCAGGGTTCAACAATACTTGAACAGTGAACTTCCAGATGTTCAAACTGGATTTAGAAAAGGCAGAGGAACCAGAGATCAAATTGCCAAAATTCGCTGGATCATCGAAAAAGCAAGAGAGTTCCAGAAAAACATCTATTTCTGCTTTATTGACTATGCCAAAGTCTTTGACTGTGTGGATTATAACAAACTGTGGAAAATTTTGAAAGAGATGGGAATATCAGACCACCTGACCTGCCTCTTGAGAAACCTATATGCGGGTCAGGAAGCAACAGTTAGAACTGGACATGGAACAACAGACTGGTTCCAAACTGGAAAAGGAGTATGTCAAGGCTGTATATTGTCACCCTGCTTATTTAATTGATATGCAGAGTACATCATGAGAAACACTGGGCTGGAGGAAGCACAAGCTGGAATCAAGATTACCTGCAGAAATATCAATAACCTCAGATATGAAGACACCACCCTTATGGCAGAAAGTGCTGAAGAACTAAAGGGCCTCTTGATGAAAGTGAAAGAGGAGAGTGAAAAAGTTGGTTTAAAGCTCAATATTCAGAAAACTAAGATCATGGCATCTGGTCCCATCACTTCATGGCAAATAAATGGTGAAACAGTGGAAACTGACAGACTTTATTTTTGGGGGCTCCAAAATCACTGTAGATGGTGATTGCAGCCATGAAATTAAAAGATGCTTACTCCTTGGAAGGAAAGTTATGACCAACCTAGACTGCACACTAAAAAGCAGAGACATCACTTTGCCAAAAAAGGTACATCTAGTCAAGGCTTTGGTTTTTCCAGTCGTCATGTATGGATGTAAGAGTTGGACTATAAAGAAAGCTGAGCACTGAAGAATTGATGCTTTAGAACTGTGGTGTTGGAGAAGACTCTTGAGAGTCCCTTGGACTGCAAGGAGATCCAACCAGTCCATCCTAAAGGAAATCAGTCCTGAATGTTCATGGAAGGACTGATGTTGAAGCTGAAACTCCAATACTTCGGCCACCTGATGCGAAGAACTGACTCATTTGAAAAGACCCTGATTCTGGGAAAGATTGAGGGCAGGAGGAGAAGGGGACGACAGAGGATGAGATGGCTGGATGGCATCACCGACGCAATGGACATGAGTTTGAGTAAATTCCAGGTGTTGGTGATGGATTGGGAGGCCTGGTGTGCTGCAGTCCATGGGGTCGCAGAGTCGGACACAATTGAGCGACTGAGCTGAACTGAATCCATTCTCCTATTGATAGACATTTTTATTGTGTCTGAAAGTGTTAGTCGCTCAGTTGTGTCCAACTCTTTGCCCACCAGGCTCCTCTCCAGAGAATTCTCCAGGCAGAAAAACTGGAGTGGGTTGCCATTTCTTTCTTCAGGGGATCTTCCCAACCCAGGGCTCAAACCTGGGTCACCTGCACTGCAGGAAGATTCTTTACCATCTTAGCCACAAGGGGGGCCCTTGTGGTGTCTAGGTTTTGGCTATTACGATAAAGTTGTACTTTTGTAGATGTATCGTTTCATTTCTCTTGGGTAAATGCCTAAGAGTGGAATTGCTGGGTTACAGGAATTGCTGAATATATTTCTGAACAACTACTAACTAGCAGCACTAAGTAATTGTGCCATTTCAAACTCTAATCAGCAATGTATGAAAGCACCAGTTGCTTTCCTTGCCAATATTTGCTCTTTTCTGTATTTTTCACTTTTAGCATTCTATGGTTGTGATAAGGTATTATTTGAGGATTTAATCCTCATTTCGCTGATGGATAATGAGGTTGAAGTTTTGTTTTTGTTTAAATCATCCCTTTGGATATAATCCTTACTGAATTACTATGTATTTCAGTCTGCCCACTTTTCAATAGGATGCTTTTTATTATCGATCAGTTCAGTTCAATCACTCAGTTGTGACCGACTCTTTGTGACCTCATGAATCACAGCACGCCAGGCCTCCCTGTACATCACCAACTCCCGGAGTACACTCAAACTCATGTCCTTCGAGTCGGTGATGCCATCCAGCCATCTCATTCTCTGTCATCCCCTTCTCCTCCCGCCCCCCATCCCTCCCAGCATCAGAGTCTTTTCCAGTGAGTCAACTCTTCACATGAGGTGACCAAAGTATTGGAGTTTCAGCTTTAGCATCAGTCCTTCCAATGAACACCCAGGATTGATCTCCTTTAGAATGGACTGGTTGGATCTCCTTGCAGTCTGAGGGACTCTCAAGAGTCTTCTCCAGCACCACAGTTCAAAAGCATCTTTTCTTCGGTGATCAGCTTTCTTCACAGTCCAACTCTCACATCCATACGTGACCACTGGAATAACCATAGCCTTGACTAGACGGACCTTGGTTGGCAAAGTAATGTCTCTGCTTTTTAATATACTACCTAGGTTGGTCATAACTTTCCTTCCAAGGAGTAAGCATCTTTTAATTTCATGGCTGTAATCAGCATCCTCAGTGATTTTGGAGCCCAAAAAAACAGTCTGACACTGTTTCCACTGTTTCCCCATCTAGTTCCCATGAAGTGATGGGACCAGATGTCATGATCTTTGTTTTCTGAATGTTGAGCTTCAAGCCAGCCTTTTCACTCTCCTCTTTCACTTTCATCAAGAGGCTTTTTAGTTCCTCTTCACCTTCTGCCATAAGGGTGGTGTCATCTGCATATCTGAGGTGATTGATATTTCTCCCGGCAATCTTGATTCCAGCTTGTGCTTCTTCCAGCCCCTCCTGACCTTGAACGTGAGTACCTCCTCTCGGTCCTCCCCCGCACAGCCACCGCCTATTGGAGGTGGGGTACCTCCTCTCGGCTGCCTGCCCTTGCCTCAGGCATGGGGTAGTTCCTCACTGCTGCGCAGATTTGCATGGTCTGTTGCGCCAGGGCCGGCTTCTCTTGAGTCTGCGCAGGGTCGGGGCGGGGGGGGGGGGGGGGGGGCCTGCCAATCCCGCGTCTGGTGGGCGGGGCCGAGGTCTCTGGAGTCTTCGCGGGCGGGGCCGGGTTCTCTCGCGTCTGTGCGGGCGGGGCCTGTGTCTCTCGCGTCTACGCGGGCGGGGAAGGCCTCTCTCGCGTCTGCGCCGGCAAGGCCTGTGTCTCTGGCGTCTCAGCCGCCTGGGCCGGCATCTCTCGTGTCTGCGCGGGTGGGGCTGGTATTTCTCCCGTTTGCACAGCCGGGTGAGACTCAGAAAATTCCCTCAAACAGTCGTCCCCATTGGAGAAGAGAAAACAATTTACGGACTTAACTCGAGAAGAGGCCCTATTCCTATTTAAAGGCTCAACAGTAATCCGGAAATTCCCCTTCCAACACAAAAGGGTTCCTGACTTCCCTGAAGCAGCCAGAGTGAATTCCTGAGGTCCTCTTCGCTACCTGAGAAGTTCAATCAGCTTCTCGCCGCAACTCTAGAAATACCACAAAATTATCCCCTCAATGCGAGATCAGGAATATATTCCGCTTCACAATTCACGAGAAATCCCACGTTCCGCTGGAAAGGCAAAACTGTATTTGACACCCTTTATGCGACTCAGAAAATTCCCTCACACAGCCGTCCCCATTGGAGAGGAGAACACAATTTATGGACTCAACTTGGGAAGAGGCCCTATTCCCATTTAATTGGCTCGAGAGTAATCCCGAAATTCCCGTTCCAGAAGAAAAGGGTAACTAACTTCCCTGAAGCAACACAAGCGAGTTCCTGAGGTCCCCGTCGCAACTCGAGAAGTACCCCCAGCTTCCCGCCTCAAAAGGGGAAACACCAAAAAAGTATCCGCTCAATGTGAGATGAGGAAAATTTGCACTGCACAATTAAATAGAAATCCCGCATTCCCACTTGAAAGGCAAAAGGGCACTAGACACACTTAATGCGATTCAGATAGTTTCCTAACACCCATCCTTATTGGAGCGGAGAACACACTTTATGGACTCAAATCTAGAAGAGGCCCTATTCCCATTTAAGGGCTGGAGATTAATCCGGAAGTTCCACTTCCAAAAAAAGGGGACCAGACTTCCCTGAAGCAACCCGAGCGACTTCCTGAGGTCCCCGTTGCAACTCGAGAAGCACCCCCAGCATCCCGCCGCAACTCAAGAAACACCACAAAATTATCCCCTCAATGCGAGATGAGGAAATTGTGTGCTGCAGAATCTCAAGAGAAATACCACATTCCCGCTTGAAAGGCAAAAGGGTACTTGACACCCTTTATGCGACTCAGAATGTACCCTCACACAGCCGTCCCCATTGGAGAGGAGAACACACTTTATGGACTCAATTCGAGATGAGGCCCTATTCCCATTTAACGGCTGGAGAGTAAACCGGAAGTGCCCTTTCCAACACAAAAGGGGACCTGCCTTACCTGAAGAAACCCGAGCGAGTTCCTGAGGTCCCCATGGCAACTCGAGAAGTACCCCTAGCTTCCTGCCGCAACTAGAGAAAAACCACAAAATTATCCCCTCAATGCGAGATGAGGAAATTTTGTGCCGCAGAATCTCAAGAGAAATACCACTATTCCCTCTTGAAAGGCAAAAGGTACTTGACACCCTTTATGCGACTCAGAAATTTCACTAACATCACTCCCCATAGGAGAGCAGAACACACTTTATGTACTCAATTCGAGATGAGTCCCTATTCCCATTTAACGGCTCCAGACTAAACCGGAAGTTCCCCTTCCAACACAAAAGGGGACATGACTTTCCAGAAGCCACTCGAGAAAATTCCTGAGGTCCCCGTCGCAACATGAGAAGTAATCCCAAATTCCCGCCGCAACACGACATACACCACAAAATTATCTCCTCAATGCAAGATGAGGAAATTTTGCGTTGCAGAATCTCAAGAGAAATGCCACATTCCCTCTTGAAAGGCAAAAGGGTACTTGACACCCTTTATGCGACTCAGAAATTTCACTAACATCAGTCCCCATTGGAGAGGTGAACGAACTTTATGTACTCAATTCGAAATGAGGCACTATTGCCAATTACTGCTCGAGAGTAAATCAGAAGTTCCCCTTCCAACAAAAAGGGGAACTGCCTTACCTGAAGAAACCTGAGTGAGTTCCTGAGGTACGCATCGCGACTCGAGAAGTACCCCCAGCTTCCCGCCGCAACTCGAGAAACACCACAAAATTATCCCCTCAATGCGAGATGAGGAAATTTTGCATTACAGAATCTCAAGAGAAATACCACATTCCCTCTTGAAAGGCAAAACGTACTTGAAACCCTTTATGTGACTCGGAAATTTCCCTCACACAGCCGTCCCCATTGGACAGGAGAACACACTTTATGGACTCAATTCAAGATGAGGCCCCATTCCCAATTAACGGCTCGAGAGTAAACCGGAAGTTCCCCTTCCAACACAAAAGGGGACCTGACTTCCCTGAAGCAACCCAAGCGAGTTCCTGAGGTCCCCGTCGCAACTTGAGAAATACCCCAAGCTTCCAGCCGCAACTCGAGAAACACCACAAAATTATCCCCTCAATGCGAGATGAGGAAATTTTACACTGCAGAATCTCAAGAGAAATCTCACATTCCCTCTTGAAAGGCAAAAGGACTCTTGACACCCTTTATGCGACTCAGAAAGTTCCCTCACACAGCAGTGCCCACTGGAGAGGAGGACACACTTTATGGACTCAGTTCGAGATGAGGACCGATTCCCACTTAACGGCTCGAGAGTAAACCGGAAGTTCCCCTTCAAACACAAAACGGGACCTGCCTTACCTGAAGAAACCCAAGCGAGTTCCTGAGGTCGCCATCGCAACTCGAGAACTACCCTGCTGCAACACGACATACACCACAAAATTATCACCTCAATGCGAGATGACGAAATTTTGGGTTGCAGAATCTCAAGAGAAATATCACATTCCCTCTTGAAAGGCAAAAGGGTACTTGACTCCCTTTATGCGACCATGAATGTTCCCTAACATCCATCCTCAGTGGAGAGGAGAACCCTCTTCATGCACTCAAATCGAGAAGAGGCAATATTCCCATTTAAAGGTTCAAGAGTAATCAAGAAGTTCCCCTTCCAACACAAAAGGGGACTTGACTTCCCTGGAGCAACCCGAGAGAGTTCCTGAGGTTCCCGTTTCAACTCCAGAAGTATTCCCTACTTTCCACCACAACTCGAGAAACAACACAATATTATCCCCTCAATGCAACATGAGGTAATTTTGCACTGCAGAATCTCAAGAGAAATCCCACATTAACGCTTGAAAGGCAAAAGGGAACTTGGCATATTTTATGCCCCTCAGAAAGTTCCCTAAAATCCGTCCCAATTGCAGAGGCGTACACAATTTACGAACTCAACTCCAGAAGAGCCCCTATTCCCTTAAAGGGCTCGAGATTATCCGGAAGTTCCCCGTCCAGCACAAAAGGGGACCTGACTTCCCTGAAGTAACTCCAGTGAGTTCCTGAGGTCCCCGTCGCACCTCGAGAAGTAACCCCAGCATCCCTCCGAAATTCGAGAAACACCAAAATATTATCCACTCAATGCGAGATGAGGAAATTTGGCGCTGCAGAATCTCAAGGGAAATCCCACATGCCCGCTTGAAAGGCAAAAGGGTACTTGATTCCCTTTATGCGACTTAGAATGTTCCCTAACATCCGTCCTCAGTGGGTGGAGAACACACTATATGGACTCAAATCGAGAAGAGGCAATATTCCCATTTAACGGCTCGAGAGTAACCCGGAACTTCCCTTTCCAACACAAAAGGGGACTTGACTTCCCAGAAGCAAGCCTAGCGAGTTCCTGACGTTCCTTCGCAAATCCAAAAGTACCACCGGCTTCCCCGCCCCAACTAAAGAAACACGACAAAATTATCTCCTCAATGCGAGATGAGGTAATTTTGCGCTGAAGAATCTCAAGAGAAATCCCACATTTCCGCTTGAAAGGCAAAAGGTTACTTGCCACACTTTATGCCACTCAGAAAGTTCCCTGACATTGATCCCCTTTGGAGAGGAGAACACACTTTATGGATTCAACAGGAGAAGAGTCCCTATTCCAATTAAAGGGCTAGAGAGTAATCCGGAAGTTCCCCTTCCAGCACAAAAGGCGACCTGACTTCTCTGTAATAACTCAAGTGAGTTCCTGAGGTCCTCATCGCAATTCCAGTAGTACCCCCAGCTTCCCGCCGAAATTCGAGAAATACCACGAAATTATGCCCTCAATGCAGGAGGAGGAAATTTTGCATTGCAGGATCTCAAGAGAAATCCCACATTCCCGCTTGAAAAGAAAAAGGGTACTTGATACCCTTAACGCGACTCAGAATGTTCCCTAACATCCGTCCTCAGTGGGTGGAGAACACACTTTATGGACTCAAATCGAGAAGAGGCAATATTCCCATTTAATGGCTGGAGAGTAACCTGGACGTTTTCCCCCTTCCAACACAAAAGGGGATTTGACTTCCCTGAAACAACCTGAGGGAGTTCCTGAGGTCCCCGTGCAACTCAAGAATTCCCCCAGCTTCTCGCCACAACTCGAGATACACCACAAAATTATTCCCTCAATGTGAGAGAAGCAAATTTTGCGCTGCAGAATCTCAAGAGAAATACCACATTCCCATTTCAAAGGCAGAAAAGTACTTAACACACTTTATGCCACTCAGAAAGTTCCCTAAAATCCGGCACGATTGGACAGGAGAAAACATTTTATGGACTCAACTCGAGAAGAGGCAATTACCCCATTTAATATATAGAGAGTTATCCGGAAGTTCCCCTCCCTTCCAGCACAAAAGGGGACCTGACTTCCCTGAAGTAACTCGAGTGAGTTCCTGAGGTCCCCGTCGCACCTCGAGAAGTACACCCAGCTTCACACCGCAATTCGAGAAACACCACAAAATTATCCCTGCAATGCGAAATGAGGAAATTTTGCGCTGCAAATCTTAAGAGAAATCCCACATTCCCGCTTGAAAGGCAAAAGTGTACTTGATCCCTTTATACGATTCAGAATGTTCCCTAACCTCCTTACTCATGGGAGAGAAGAACACTCTTTTTGGATTCAAATCGAGAAAAAGGCCCTATTCCCTTTAAAGGGCTGGAAAGTAATCCGGACGTTCCCTTTCCAGCAATAAAGGAGACCTGAATTCCCTGAAGTAACTCGAGTGAGTTCCTGAGGTCCCGGTCGCACCTCAAGAAGTACACCCAGCTTCCCGCTGCAATTCGAGAAACACCACAAATATATCCCCTCATTGCAAAATGAGGTAATTTTGCGTTGCAGAATCTCAAGAGAAATCCCACATTCACGCTTGAAAGGCAAAAAAGTACTTGACACACTTTATGGGATATAGAATTTTCCCTAACATCCGTCCTCAGTGGAATGGTGAACACACTCTATGGACTAAAATGGAGAAGAGGCAATATTCACATTTAACATCTCCAAGGTAACCCGGATGTTCCCCTTCCAACACAAAAGGGGACTTGACTTCCCTGAAGCAACCCGAGTGAATTCCTGAGGTTTCCGTGGCAAATCGAAAAGTACCCGCTGCTTCCCGCTGCAACTCGAGAAACAGCACAAAATTATCCCCTCAATGCGAGATGAGGTAATTTTGCGCTGCAGAATGTCAAAACAAATCCCACATTCCCGCTACAAAGGCAAAAGGGTACTTGACTCCCTTTATGCCACACAGAATGTTCTTTAACATCAGTCCCATTGGAGAGGAGAACACAATTTATGGACTCAACTAGAGAAGAGGCCCTATTCCATTTAAGGGCTCAAAAGTAATATGGACGTTCCCTTTCCAGCACAATAGGGGACCTGACTTCCCTGAAGTAATTCCAGTGAGCTCCTGAGGCCCTTGTCGCACCTCGAGAAGTACCCCCAGCTTCCTGACGCAATTCGCGAAACACCACAAAATTATCCCCTCAATGCAAAATGAGGTAATTTTGCCCTGCAGAATCTCAAGAGAAATCCCACATTCCCGATTGAAAGGCAAAAGGGTACTTTACTCACTTTATCCCATTCAAAAAGTACCTTATTAACTGTACCCATTGAAGAGGAGAACACATTTTATGGACTCAAATCCAGAAGAGGTCTATTCACTTTAAAGGGCTGGAGAGTAATCTCGAAGTTCCCCTTCCAGCAAAAAAGAGTAGCAGACATCCCTGAAGTAACTGGAGTGAGTTCCTGATGTCCTTGTCGCACCTCAAAAAATACCCCCAGCTTCCCGCCGCAATTCGAGAAAAACCACAGTATTATCCCCTCAATGCGAGATGAGGAAATTTCCCGCTTCAAAATCTCAAGAGAAATGCCACATTCCCGCTTGAAAGGCAAAAGCGTACTTGACTCCCTTTAGGCGACTCAGAATGTTCCCTAACATCTGGCCTCAGTGGAGAAGAGAACACACATTATGGACTCAAATCGAGAAGAGGCAATATTCCAATTTAACGGTCGAGAGTAACCCGGATGTTCCCCTTCCAACACAAAAGGGAACTTGACGTCTCTGAAGCAAGCCTTGCGAGTTCCTGATGTTCCCTTTGCAAATCCAAAAGTACCCCAGGCTTCCCGCCGCAACTAAAGAAACACGACAAAATTATCTCCTCAATGCGAGATGAGGTAATTTTGCACTGAAGAATCTCAAGAGAAATCCCACATTCCGGATTGAAAGGCAAAAAATTACTTGCCACACTTTATGCCACTCAGAAAGTTCCCTAAAATCCGGTACAATTGGAGAGGAGAACTCATTTTATGGACTCAACGCGAGAAGAGGCAATTATCCCATTTAATGTCTAGAGAGTAATCCGGAAGTTCCCCTTCCAGCACAAAATGGGACTTGACTTCCCTGGAGTAACTCTAGTTAGTACCTGAGGTCCCATTGGCAACTCGAGATGTACACACAGCTTCCCGCTGCAATTCGAGAAACACCACAAAATTATCCCCTCAATGCGAGATGAGGAAATTTTGCACTGCAGAATCTCAAGAGAAATCCCACATTCCCGTTTGAAAGGAAAAGTATACTTGACTCCCTTTATGCGACTCTGAATGTTCCCTAACATCCATTCTCAGTGGAGAGGAGAATACACTTCATGGACTCAAATCGAGAAGAGGCCATATTCCCATTTAAAAGCTCGATAGTAATCAAGAAGTTCCCCTTTCAACTGAAAAGAGGATTTGACTTCCCTGACGAAACCCAAGCGAGTTCCTGAGGGTCCCCTATCAAGTCCCTGCTTCCCGCCACAACTCGAGAAACAAAACAATATTATACCCTCAATGCGACATGAGGTTATTTTTCGCTGCAGAATCTCAAGAGAAATCCTACATTCCCGCTTGAAAGCAAAAGGGAACTTGACACACTTTACGCCACTCAGAAAATCCCTAACATCCGTCCCCATTGGAGAGGAGTACACACTTTTTAGACTCAGTTCCAGAAGAGGCCCTATTCCCATTAAAGGGCTCGAGAGTAATCCAGATGTTCCCCTTCCAGTACAAAAGAGGACATGACATCCCTGAATTAACTCGATTGAGCTCCTGAGGTCCCCGTCGAAACTCGAGAAGTACCCCCAGCTTCCCGCCGCAATTCGAGAAACACCACAAAATTATCCCTTCAATGCGAGATGAGGAAATTTTGGACAGCAGAATCTGAAGAGAAATCTCACATTCCCGCTTGAAAATAAAAAGTTTACTAGACTCCCTTTATGCGACTCAGAATGTTCCCTAACATCCTTCCTCAGTGGAGAGGAAAACACACTTTATGGACTCAAATCGAGAAGAGGCATTATTCCCAATTAACAGATCAAGAGTAATCCGGAAATTTCCCTTCCAACACAAAAGGGGACTTGACTTCACTTAAGGAACCCGAGCGAGTTCCTGAGGTCCACGCCGCAAGTAGGAAGTGCCCCCTGTTTCCCACCACAACTCGAGAAACAAAACAGTATTATCCCCTCATTGCGAGATGAGGAAATTTTGCGCTGAAGAATCTCAAGATAAATCCCACATTCCCGCTTGAAAGGCAAAAGGGTACTTGACTCCCTTTATGCGACTCAGAATGTTCCCTAACATCCATTCTCAGTGGAGAGGAGAACATATTTTATGGACTCAAATTGAGAAGAGGCAATATTCCCTTTTAGCGGCTCGAGAGTAATCCGGAAGTTACCCTTCCAACACAAAAGGGGACTTGACTTCCCTGAAGAAACCCGAGCGAGTTCCTGAGAGTTTCGTTTTAACTCCAGAAGTAACCCCTGCTTCCCGCCACAACTCCAGAAACAACACAATATTTTCCCCTCAATGCGAGATGAGGTAATTTTGCGCTGAAGAATCACAAGAGAAATCCCACATTCCTGGATGAAAGGCAAAAGGGAACTTGACACACATTATTCCACTCAGAAAGTTCCCTAACATCCGTCCCCATTGGAGAGGCATACACACTTTATGGACTCAAATCCAGAAGAGGCCCTATTCCCATTAAAGGTCTCCAGAGTAATCCGGAAGTTCCCCTTCCAGCACAAAGGTGACCTGACTTCCCTGAAATAACTAGAGTGATTTCCTGAGGTCCCCGTCGCAACTCCAGAGGTACCCCCAGCTTCCCACCCCAATTCGAGAAACACCACAAAATTATCCCCTCAATGCGAGATGAGGAAATTTTGCGCTGCAGAATCCTAAGAGAATTCCCACATTCCCGCTTGAACGGCAAAAGGGTACTTGACTCCCTTTATGCGACTCAGAATGTTCCCTAACAACCATCCTCAGTGGAGAAGAGAACACACTTCATGGAGTCAGATCGAGAAGAGGCAATATTCCCATTCAAAGGCTCGAGAGAAATCAAGAAGTTCCCCTTCCAACACAAAAGAGGACTTGACTTCCCTGAAGCAACCCAAGCGAGTTCCTGAGGTCCACGCCGCAACTCCAGAAGTACCCCCAGCTTCCCGCCACAATTCGAGAAACACCACAAAATTATCCTGTCAATGCGAGAGGAGGAAATTTTGCGCTGCAGAATCTCAAGAGAAATCCCACATTCCCGCTTTAAAGGAAAAGTATACTTGTATCCCTTTATGCGACTCAGAATGTTCCCTAACATTCATCCTTAGTGGAGAGGAAAACACGCATTATGGACTCAGATCGAGTAGAGGCATTATTTCCATTTAACAGCTCGAGAGTAATCCGGAAGTTCCCCTTCCAAAACAAAAGGGAACTTGACTTCCCTGAAGCAACCTGAGCGAGTTCCTGAAGTCGCCGCTGCAACTCGAGAAGTACCCCCTGCTTCCCCCTGCAACTCGAGAAACACCACAAAATTATCCCCTCAATGTGAGATGAGGAAATTTTGCGCTGCAGAATCTCATGAGGAATTCCACATTCCCGCTTGAAAGGATAAGTATACTTGACTCCCTTTAGGCGACTCAGAATGTTTCCTAACATCATTCCTCAGTGGAGAAGAAAACACACTTTATGGACTCAAATCGAGAAGAGGCATTATTCCCATTTAACAGCTTGAGAGTAATCTGGAAGTTCCCCTTCCAACACAAATGGTGTCTTGACTTCCCTGAAGCAACCTGAGCGACTTCCTGAGGCCCACACAGCAACTCGAGAATTACCCTTCCGAGCCCTTTAATGGGAATAGGGACTCTTCTGGAGTTGAGTCCATAAAGTGTGTATCCCTCTCCAATGGGGAGGGATATTAGGGAACTTTCTGAGGGGCATAAATTGTGTCAAGTTATCTTTTGCCTTTCAATCGGGAATGTGGGATTTCTCTTGAGATTCTGCAGCGCAAAATTACCTCATCTCGCATTGAGGGGATAATATTCTGTTGTTTCTCAAGTTGTGGCGGGAAGCAGGGGGTACTTCTGGAGTTGAAACGGAACTCTCAGTAACTCGCTCGGGTTGCTTCAGGGATGTCAAGTCACCTTTTGTGTTGAAAGGGGAACTTCCGGATTTCTCCCAAGCTGTTAAAAGGGAATATTGCCTCTTCTCAATTTGAGTCCATAAAATATGATCTCCTCTCCACTGAGGATGGATGTTAGGGAGCCTTCTCAGTCGCATAAATGGAGTGAAGTACCCTTTTGCCTTCAAGAGTGAATGTGGGATTTCTCTTGAGATTCTGCAGCGCAAAATTTCCTCATCTCGCATTGAGGGGATAATTTTGTGGTGTTTCTCGAATTGCAGCAGGAAGCTGGGGGTACTTCTGGAGTTGAGACGGGGACTTCAGGAACTCACTCGATTTACTTCAGTGAAGTCAGGTCCCCTTTTGTGCTGGAAGGGGAACTTCCGGATTACTCTCGAACTGTTAAATGGGAATAATGCCGCTTCTCGCTTCTCGATTTGAGTCCATAAAGTGTGTTTTCCTCTTCACTGAGGAAGGATGTTAGGGAACATTCTGAGTCACATAAAGGGAGTCAAGTACCCTTTTGCCTTTCAAGCGGGAATGTGGGATTTCTCTTGAGATTTTCTAGCGCAAAATTTCCTCATCTCGCATTTAGGGGATAATTTTGTCACGTTTCTCGAATTGCGGCGAGAAGCTAGGGGTACTTCTCGAGTTTCGATGGGGACCTCAGGAGCTCACTCGAGTTACTTCAGGGAAGTCTGGTCCTCTTTTGTACTGGAAGGGGAGCTTCTGGATTACTCTCGAGCCCTTTAATGGGAATAGGGCCTCTTCTGGAGTTGAGTCCATAAAATGTGTAATTCCGGATTACTCTCTAGACATTAAACGGGAATATTGCCTCTTCTCGAGTTGAATCCATAAAATGTTTTCTCCTCTCCAATCGTGCCGGTTTTTAAGGAACTTTCTGAGTGGCATAGTGTGTCAAGTACTTTTTTGCATTTTAAGCGTGAATGTGGGATTTCTCTTGAGATTCTGCAGCGCAAAATTACCTCATCTCACATTGAGGGGAAAATTTTCTGATGATTCTTGAGTTTCCGTGGGAAGCAGGGGGTACTTCTTGAGTTGCGTGGGGACATCAGGAACTCGCTCAGGTTGCTTCAGGGAAGTCAAATCCCCTTTTGTGTTGGAAGGGGAAATTCTTGTTTACTCTCTAGCCTTTAAATGGGAATATTGACTCTTTTGGAGTTGAGTCCATAAAGTGTGCTCTTCTTTCCACTGAGGATGGATGTTAGGGAACATTCTGAGTCACATAAAGGGTGTGAAGTATCCTTTTGCCTTTAAGAGGGAATGTGGGATTTCTTTTGAGATTCTTCAGCCCAAAATTTCCTCATCTCGCACTGAGGGGATAATTTTCTGTTGTTTCTCGAGTTGTGGTGGGAAACAGGGGGCACTTCCTAGTTGCGACGTGGACCTCAGGAACTCGCTCGAGTTGCTTAAGGAAAGTCAAGTCCCCTTTTTGTTGGAAGGGGAACTTCCGGATTACATTCGAGCTGTTATTTGGGAATAATGCCTCTTCTCGATTTGAGTCCATAAAGTGTATTTTCTTTTCCACTGAGGAAGGATGTTAGGGAAAATTCTGAGTCGCATAAAGGGAGTCAAGTAACCTTTTTCCTTTCAAGCATGAATGTGGGATTTCTCTTGAAATTCTGCTCCCCAAAATTTCCTCATCTAGCATTGAGGGGATAATTTTGTGGTGTTTCTCGAATTGCGGCGGGAAGCTGGGGGTACTTCTCGAGTTTCTACTGGGACCTCACGAGATCACTCGAGATACTTCAGGGAAGTCAGGTCCTCTTTTGTACTGAAAGGGGAACATCTGGATTACTCTCGAGCCCTTTAATGGGAATAGGGCCTCTTCTGGATTTGAGTCCATAAAATGTGTAAGCCTACCAATAGGGACGGATGTTAGGGAACTTTCTGAGTGGCGTATAGTGTGTCAAGTTCCCTTTTGCTTTCAAGCGGGAATGTAGGATTTCTCTTGAGATTCTGCAGTGAAAATTAACCTCATGTCGCATTGAGGTTATAATATTGTTTTGTTTCTCGAGTTTTGGCGGGAAGCAAGGGGTAATTCTGGATTTTAGACGGGACCCTCAGGAACTCACTCGGGTTGCGTCAGAGAAGTCAAGTCCTCTTTTGAGTTGGAAGGGGAACTTCTTGATTACTCTCGAGCTTTTAAATGGGAATATGGCCTCTTCTCGATTTGAGTCCATGAAGTGTGTTCTCCTCTCCACTGAGGATGGATGTTAGGGAACATTCTGAGTCACATAAATGGAGTCAAATATCCTTTTGCCTTCAATCGGGAATGTGGGATTTCTCTTGAGATTCTGCTGCGCAAAATTTCCTCATCTCGCATTGAGGGGATAATTTTGTGTTGTTTCTCGTGTTGTGGTGGGAGGCAGGGGGCACTTCATAGTTGCTGCGGGGACCTCAGGAACTCTCTCGGGTTGCTTCAGGGAAGTCATGTCCTCTTTTGTGTTGGAAGGGGAACTTCTTGATTACTCTCGAACCTTTAAATGGTTATATTGCCTCTTCTCAATTTGAGTCCATGAAGTGTGATCTCTTCTCCAGTGAGGATGGTAGTTAGGGAACATTCTGAGTCTCTTAACGGGAGTCAAGTACCATTTTGACTTTCAAGCGGGAATGTGGGATTTCTCTTGAGATTCTCCAGCGAAATTTTCGTGATTTCGCATTGAGGGGATAATTTTGTGGTGTTTCTCCAGTTGCGGCAGGAAGCTGGGGTACTCTCGAGTTGCGGCGGGGACCTCAGGAACTCGCTCTGTGTGCTTCAGGGAAGTCAAGTTTCCTTTTGTGTTGGAAGGGAAACTTCCGGATTGCTGTCGAGCCTTTTCAGGGGAATATTGCCTCTTCTCCATTTGAGTCCATATGATATGTTCTCCTCTCCACTGAGGATGGATGTTAGGGAACATTCTGAGTCGCATAAATTGAGTCAAATACACTTTTGCCTTTCAATCGGGAATGTGGGATTTCCCTTGATATTCGGCAGCACAAAATTTCTTTATCTCGCATTGAGGGGATAATTTTGTGGTGTTTCTCGTGTTGCAGCGGGAAGCAGGGGGTAATTCTCGAGTTGCAGCGGGGACCTCAGGAACTCGCTCGGGTTGCTTCAGGGAAGTCAAGTCCCCTTTTGTGTTGGAAGGGGAACTTCCGGATTACTCTCGAGCTGTTAAGTGGGAATAATGCGTGTTCTCAATTTCAGTCCATAAAGTGTGTTTTCCTATCCACCGAGGACGGATGTAAGGGAATATTCTGAGTCGCCTAAAGAGAGTCAAGTACCCTTTTCCTTTCAAGCGGGAATGTGGGAATTCTCCAGGGATTCTGCTGCCCAAAATTTCCTCATCTCGCATTGAGGGAAATTTTGTGGTGTTTCTCGAATTGCGGAGGGAAGCTGTGGGTACATCTCGAGTTGCCAATGGGACCTCAGGTATTCACGAGAGTTACTTCAGGGATGTCAGGTCCCCTTTTGTGTTGGAAAGGGAACTTCCGGATTACTCTCGAGTAAATAAATGGGTATATTGCCTGTTCTCCATTTGAGACAATAAAGTGTGTTCTACTCTCCACTGAGGACGGATGTTAGGGAACATTCTGATTCTCATAAAGGGAGTCAAGTACCCTTTTGCCTTTCAAGCGGGAATGTGGGATTTCTAATGAGATTCTGCAGCGCAAAATATCCTCATCTCCCATTGAGGGGATAATTTTGTGTTGTTTCTCGTGTTGTGGTGGGAAGCAGGGGGCACTTCCTAGTTGTTGCGGGGACCTCAGGAACTCGCTCGGGTTGCTTCAGGGAAGTCAAGTCCCCTTTTGTGATGGAAGGGGAACTTCCGGATTACTCTCGAGCGGTTAAATGGGAATAATGCCTCTTCTCGATTTGAATCCATAAAGTGTGTTTTCCTCTCCACTGAGGAAGGATGATAGGGAACATTCTGAGTCGCATAAAGGGAGTCAAGTACCCTTTTGCCTTTTAAGCGGGAATGTGGGATTTCTGAGATTCTTCTGCGAAAATTTTCCTCATCTTGCACTGAGGGGATAATTTTGTGGTGTTTCTCGAGTTGCAGCGGGAAGCAGGGGGTAATTCTCGAGTTGCGGCGGGGACCTCAGGAAGTCGCTTAGGTTGCTTCAGGGAAGTGAAGTCCCCTTTTGTGTTGGAAGGGGAACTTCCGGATTACTCTCGAGCTGTTAAATGGGAATAATGCCTCTTCTCGATTTGAGTCCATAAAGTGTGTTTTCCCCTCCACCGAGGAAGGATGTTATGGAACATTCTGATTCGCATAAAGGTACTCAAGTACCCTTTTGCATTTGAAGCAGGAATGTGGGATTTCTCTTGAGATTCTGAAGCGCAAAATTTTCCTCATCTCGCATTGAGGGGATAATTTTGTGGTGTTTCTCGAATTGTGGCGGGAAGCTGGGGGTAACTCTCGAGTTGCGACACGGACCTCAGCAACTCACTGGAGTTACTTCAGGGAAGTCAGATCCCCTTTTATGCTGCAAGGGGAACTTCCGGATTACTCTCTAGACATTAAATGGGAATATTGCCTCTTCTCCATTTGAGTCCATAAAATGTGTTCCCTCTCCAATTGGGCCGATTTTTAGTTAACTCTCTAACTGGCATAAAATGTGTTAAGTACTTTTTTCCTTTCAAGCGTGATTGTGGGATTTCTCTCGAGATTCTGCAGCGCAAAATTACCTCATCTCGCATTGAGGGGATAATTTTCTGATGATTCTTGAGTTTCAGCGGGAAGCAGGGGGTACTTCTCGAGTTGCGACGGGGACCTCAGGAACTCGCTAGAGTTGCTTCAGGGAAGTCAAGGCCCCTTTTGTGTTTGAAGGGGAACTTCTGGGTTACTCTCGAGCCGTTAAATGGGAATATTGTCTCTTCTCGATTTGAGTCCATAAAGTATGTTCTCCACCCACTGAGGATGGATGTTAGCGAACATTCTGATTCGCATAAAGGGAATCAAGTACCCTTTTGCCTTTCAAGCGGGCATGTGGGATTTCTCTTGAGATTCTGCAGCACAAAATTTCCTCATCTCGCATTGTGGGGATAATATTGTGGTGTTTCTCGAATTCCGGCGGGAAGCTGGGGATACTTCTCGAGGTGCTACGGAGACCTCAGGAACTCATTCGAGTTACTTCAGGGAAGTCAGGTTCTCTTTTGTGCTGGAAAGGGAAAGTCCGTATTACTTTTGAGCCCTTTAATGGGAATAGGGCCCCTTCTCGAGTTGAGTCAATAAACAGTGTTCTCCTCTCCAAAGGGGACGGATGTTAGGGAAATTTCTGAGTGGCATAAAGTGTGTCAAGTACCCTTTTGCCTTTCAAGCAGAAATGCGGTGTTTCTCTGGAGATTGTGCAGTGCAAAATAACCACATCTCGCATGGAGGGGATAATTTTGTGGTGCTTCTGGAGTTGAGGCGGGAATCAGGTGGTACTTCTCGAGTTACAACTGGGACCTCAGGAACTCACTCGAGTTACTTCAGGGAAGTCAGGTCCCCCTTTGTGCTGGAAGGGAACTTCAGGATTACTCTCTAGCCGTTAAAACGGAATATTGCCTCTTCTCGATTTGACTCCATAAAATAAGTTCTCCTCTCCTATGAGGACGAATGTTAAGGAACATTCTGAGTCGCATAAAGGGAGTCAAGTACCCTTATGCCTTTCAAGCGGGAATGTGGGATTTCTCTTGAGATTCTGCAGCGCAAAATTTCCTCATCTTGCATTGAGGGGAAAATATTGTGGTGTTTTCGAATTGCGACGGGGAGCTGGGGGTACTTTTTGAGGTGCGACGGGTACCTCAGGAACTCTCTCGAGTTACTTCAGGGAAGTCAGGTCCCCTTTTGTGCTGGACGG
Organism: Moschus berezovskii; assembly: GCF_049115385.1. Lineage (NCBI taxonomy): Eukaryota > Metazoa > Chordata > Mammalia > Artiodactyla > Moschidae > Moschus > Moschus berezovskii. The sequence goes on from NC_142464.1 coordinate 25,594,892, forward strand.
GGAACTCCCGGATTACTCTCCAGCCCTTTAAAGGGAATAGGCCTCTTCTCCATTTGAGTCCATAAAATGTTTTCTCCTCTTCAATGGGGACAGATGAAAGGAACTTTCTGAATGGGATAATGTGAGTAAAGTACCCTTTTGCCTTTCAAGCGGGAATGTGGGATTTCTCTTGAGATTCTGCAACGCAAAATTTCTTCATCTCACATTGAGGGGATAATTTTGTGGTGTTTCTCCAATTGCGGCAGGAAGCTGTGGGTACATCTCGAGTTGCCAGTGGGACCTCAGGTACTCACTAGAGTTACTTCAGGGATGTCAGGTCCCCTTTTGTGTTGGAAAGGGAACTTCCAGATTACTCTCCAGTCAATAAATGGGTATATTGCCTGTTCTCCATTTGAGACCATAATGTTTGTTCTCCTCTACAATGAGGACGGATGTTAGGGAACATTCTGAGTCGCATAAATGGAGTCAAGTACCTATTTGCCTTTCAAGCGGGAAAGTGGGATTTCTCTTGAGAATCTGCAGTGCAAAATTACCTCATCTCGCATTGAGGGGAAAATTTTCTGATGATTCTTGAGTATCAGCGGGAAGTAGGGGGTCCTTCTTGAGTTGCGCGGGGACCTTGGGAAGTCGCTCAGGTTGCTTTAGAGAAGACAAATCCCCTTTTGTGTTGGAAGGGGAACATCCGGGTTACTCTGGAGATGTGAAATGGGAATATTGCCTCTTCTCGATTTGAGTCCATAAAGTGTGTTCTCCACCCACTGAGCACGGATGTTATGGATCATCCTGAGTCGCATTAAGGCTATCAAGTACCATTTTGCCTTTCAAGCGAGAATGTGGGATTTCTCTTGAGATCCAGCAGTGCAAAATTTCCTCATCTCACATTGAGGGCATAATTTCGTGGTATTTCTCGAATTGTGGCGGGAAGCTGGGGGTACTACTGGAGTTGCTATGGGGACCTCAGGAACTCACTTGAATTATTTCAGAGAAGTCAGGTCGCCTTTTGTGGTGGAAGGGGAACTTCCGGATTACTCTCTAGCACTTTAATTGGAATAGGGACTCTTCTCGTGTTGAATCCATAAAGTTTGTTCTCCTGTCCAATGGGACGGATGATAGGGAACTTTCTGAGTGGCATAAAGTGTGTCAAGTACACTTATGCTTTTCAAGCGGAAATGTGGGATTTCTCTGGTGATTGCGCAGCGCAAAATTACCACATCTCGCATGGAGGGGATCATTTTGTTGTGTTTCTGGAGTTGAGGCGGGAAGAAGGGGGTACTTCTCGAGTTACAATGGGGTCTTCAGGAACTCACTAGAGTTACTTCAGGGAAGTCAGGTCGCCTTTTGTGCTTGAAGGGGAACTTCCGGATTACTCTCTAGCCCTTTAATTGGAATAGGGACTCTTCTCGTGTTGAATCCATAAAGTGTGTTCTCCTCTCCCATGGGGACGGATGTTAGGGAACTTTCTGAGTGGCATAAAGGGAGTCAAGTACCCTTTTGCCTTTCAAGCGGGCATGTGGGATTTCTCTTGAGATTCTGCAGCACAAAATTTCCTCATCTCTCATTGAGGGGATAATATTGTGGTGTTTCTCAAAATGCGGCGGGAAGCTGGGGGTACTTCTTGAGGTGCTACGGAGACCTCAGGAACTCACTCAAGTTACTTCAGGGAAGTCAGGTCCCCTTTTGTGCTGGAAAGGGAACGTCCGGATTACGTTCCAGCCCTTTAAAGGGAATAGGGCCTCTTCTCGAGCTGAGTCCATAAAGTGTATTCTCCTCTCCAATGGGGATGGATGTTTGGGAAATTTCTGAGTGGCATAAAGTGTGTCAAGTACCCTTTTGCCTTTCAAGCGGAAATGTGGGATTTCTCTGGAGATTGTGCAGCGCAAAATTACCACATCTCGCATGGAGGGGATAATTTTGTATTGTTTCCGGATTTGAGGCGGGAATCAGGGGGTACTTCTCGAGTTACAACGGGGTCTTCAGGAACTCAATCTAGTTACTTCAGGGAAGTCAGGTCCCCTTTTTTGCTGGAAGGGAACTTCAGGATTACTCTCTAGCCGTTAAATGGGAATATTGCCTCTTCTCGATTTGACTCCATAAAATATGTTCTCCTCTCCTAGGAGGACGGATGTTAGGGAACATTCTGAGTCGCATATAGGGAGTCAAGTACCCTTTTGCCTTTCAAGCGGGCATATGGGATTTCTCTTGAGATTCTGCAGTACAAAACTTCCTCATCTCGCATTGAGGGGATAATTTTGTGGTGTTTCTCGAATTGCGGCGGTAAGCTGGGGTACTTTTTGAGGTGCGACGGGGACCTCAGAAACTCACTCGTGTTACTACAGAGAAGTCAGGTCTACTTTCTTGCTGGAAGATGAACGTACGGATTACTCTCCAGCCCTTTAAAGGGAATAGGCCTCTTCTCGATTTGAGTCCATAAAATGAGTTGTCCTCTCCAATGGGGACAGATGATAGGGAACTTTCTGAATGGGATAAAGTGTGTATAGTACCCTTTTGCCTTTCAAGCGGGATTGTGGGATTTCTCTTGAGATTCTTCAGCGCAAAATTTCCTCATCTGGCATTGAGGGGATAATTTTGTGTTATTTCTTGAATTGTGGCGGGAAGCTGGGGGTATTTCTCGAGGTGCGACGGGGACCTCAGGAACTCACTCGAGTGACTTCAGGGAAGTCAGGTCCCCTTTTGTGCTGGAAGGGCAATTTCCGGATTACTCTCTTGCCCTTTAATTGGAATAGGGCGTCTTCACGTGTTAAATCCATGAAGTGTGTTCTCCTCTCCAATGGGGACAGATGTTAGGGAACTTTCTGAGTGGCATAAAGTGTGTCAAGTACCCTTTTGATTATCAAGCGGGAATGTGGGATTTCTCTTGAGATTCTTCAGCGCAAAATTACCTCATCTCGCATTGGGGAGATAATTTGGTCGTGTTTCTTTAGTTGCGGGGGGAAGCCAGGGGTACTTTTGGATTTGCTAAGTTTACTTCAGGAACTCGCTAGGCTTGCTTCAGGGAAGTCAGGTCCCCTTTTTTGCTGTAAAGGGAACTTCCGGATTACTCTCTAGACATTAAATGGGAATATTGCCTCTTCTCGAGTTGAATCCATAAAATGTGTTCTCCTCTCCTATCGTGCCGGTTTTTAGGGAACTTTCTGAGTGGCATAAAGTGTGTCAAGTACTTTTTTGCGTTTCAAGCGTGAATGTGGGATTTCTCTTGAGATCCTGCAGCGAAAATTTCCCACCACAACTCGAGAAACAATAGAAAAATATCCCGTCAATGCGAGATGAGGAAATTTTGCGCTGAAGAATCTCAAGAGAAAGTCCACATTCCTGCTTGAAAGGCAAAAGAAAACTTCACACCCTTTATGCCCCTCAGAGTTCCCTAACATCCATCCCCATTGGAGAGGCATATACACTTTATGGAGTCAACTCCAGATGAGACCCTATTCCCATTAAAGGGCTCGAGAGTAATCGGGGAGTTCCTCTTTCATCACAAAAGGGGACCTGACTTTCCTGAAGTAACTCATTGAGCTCCTGAGGTCCCCATCGCAACTCCAGAAGTACCCCCAGCTTCCCGCCCCTATTCGAGAAACACCACAAAATTATCCCCTCAATGCGAGACGAGGAAAATTTTCTCTGCAGAATCTCAAGAGAAATCCCGCATTACCGCTTGAAAGGCAAAAGTCTACCTGACTTCCTTTATGAGACTCAGAATGTTCCGTAACATCCATCTTCAGTGGAGAGGAGAACATATTTTATGGACTCAAATGGGGAAGAGGCAATATTCCCTTTTAACGGCTCGAGAGTAATAAGGATGTTTCCCTTCCAACACAAAAGGAGACTTGACTTCCCTGACGCAACCCGAGAAAGTTCCTAAGGGTCCCGTCTCAAATCCAGAAATACCCCCAGTTTCCTGCCAACCTCGAGAAACAACACAATATTATCCCCTCAAAGCGAGATGAGGAAATTTTGCGCTGCAGAATCTCAAGAGAAATCTCACATTCCCGACTGAAAGACAAAAGAGTACTTGACACACTTTTTGCCACTCAGAAAGTTCCCTAACATCCGTCCCCAAAGGAGAAGAGAATACATTTTATGAACTCAACTGGAGAAGAGGCCCTATTCCCATTAAAGGGCTTGAGAGTAATTCGGAAGTTCCCCTTCTAGCACTAAAAAGATCTGACTTCCCTTAAGCAACCCGAGAGAGTTCCTGAGGTCCCAGCCGCAACTAGGAAGTGCCCCCTGCTTCCCACCACAACACGAGAAACAACACAAAATTATCCACTCAGTGTGAGATGAGGAAAATTTTCGCTGCAGAATCTCAGGAGAAATCCCACATTCCCGCTTGAAAGGCAAAAGGGTACTTGACTCCCTTTATGTGACGCAGAATGTTCCCTAACATCCATCCTCAGTGGAGAGGAGAGCACACTTCATGGACTCAAATCGAGAAGAGGCAATTTTCCCATTTAAAAGCTGGAGAGTAATCAAGAAGTTCCCCTTCCAACTCAAAAGAGGACTTGACTTCCCTGACGCAACCCAAGCGAGTTCCTGAGGGTCCTGTCTCAACTCCAGAAGTACCCCCTGCTTCCCTCCACAACTCGAGAAACAAAAAAATATTATCCCCTCAATGCGACATGAGGTTATGTTTCGCTGCAGAATCTCAAGAGAAACCCCACATTCCCGCTTGAAAGGCAAAAGGGAACTTGACACACTTTATGCCCTCAGAGTTCCCTAACATCTGTCCCCATTGGAGAGGCAGAGACACTTTATGGACTCAACTCCAGAGGAGACCCTATTCCCATTAAAGGGCTCGAGAGTAATCCGGAAGTTCCCCTTTCAGCACTAAAGGGACCTGACTTCCCTGAACTAACTCGAGTGAGTTCCGGAGGTCCCCGTCGCAACTCTAGAAGTACCCCCAGCTTCCGGCCGCAATTCCTGAAACACCACAAAATTATCCCCTCAATGAGAGATGAGGTAATTTTGCGCTGCAGAATCTCAAGAGAAATCCACATTCCCGCTTGAAAGGCAAAAGAGTACTTGACACCCTTTAGCGACTCAGAATGTTCCCTAACATCCTTCCTCAGTGAAGAGGAAAACACACTTTATGGACTCAAATCGAGAAGCGGCATTATTCCCATTTAACGGTTGGAGAGTAATCCGGAAGTTCCCCTTCCAACACAAAAGGGGACTTGACTTCCCTGAAGCAACCCGAGCGAGTTCCTGAGGTCTCCACCGCAACTAGGAGGTGCCCCCTGCTTCCCACCACAACTCGAGAAACAACACAATATTATCCCCTCAATGCGAGATGAGGAAATTTTGTGCTGCAGAATCGCAAGAGAAATCCCACATTCCCGATTGAAAGGCAAATGCGTACTTGACACACTTTCTGCCACTCAGACAATTCCCTAACATGCGTCCCCATTGAAGAGGAGAACACACTTTATGGACTCAACTCCAGAAGAGGCCCTATTCCCATTAAAGGGTTCGAGAGTAATCTGGAAGTTCCCCTTCCAGCACAAAAGGGGACCTGACTTCCCTGAAGTAACTCCAGTGAGTTCCTGAAGTCTCCGTGGCAATTCCAGAAGTACACCCAGCTTCCCGCTGCAATTCGAGAAACACCACAAAATTATCCCCTCATTGTGAGATGAGGAAATTTTGCGCTGCAGAATCTCAAGAGAAATCCCACATTCCCGCTTGAAGGCAAAAGGGTACGTGACTCCACTTATGCGACTGAGAATGCTCCCTAACATCCATCCTCACTGCAGAGGAGATCATATTTTATGGACTCAAATTGAGAAGAGGCAATATTCCCTTTTAACGGCTCGGGAGCAATCCGGAAGTTCCCCTTCCAACACAAAAGGTGACTTGACTTCCATGATGCAACCCGAGCGAGTTACTGAGAGTTCGGTTTCAACTCCAGAAGTACCCCCTGCTTCCAGCCACAACTCGAATAACAACACAATATTATCCCCTCAATGCGAGATGAGGTAATTTTGCGCTGCAGAATCTCAAGAGAAATCCCACATTCCCGCTTGAAAGGCAAAAGGGAACTTGACACACTTTATGCCCCTCAGAAAGTTCCCTAACATCCGTCCCCATTGGAAAGGCATACACACTTTATGGACTCAACTCCAGAAGAGCCCCTATTCCCATTAATGGGCTCGAGAGTAATCCGGAAGTTCCCCTTCCAGCACAAAAGGGGACTTGACTTCCCTGAAGCAACACGAGCGAGTTCCTGAGGTCCCCGCCACAAATAGAGAAGTACCCCCTGCTTCCCTCCATAACTCAAGAAAACCATAAAATTATCTCCTCAAGGCGAGAGGAAGAAATTTTGTGCTGCAGAATCTCAAGAGAAATCCCACTTTCAAGCTTGAAAGGCAAAAGCGTACTTGACACCCTTTTTGCACTCAGAAAGTTCCCTAGCATCCGTCCCCAAATGAGAGGAGAACACACTTTATGGACTCAACTAGAGAAGAGGCCCTATTCCCATTAAAGGGCTTGAGAGTAATCCGGAAGTTCCCCTTCCAGCACTAAAGGGACCTGACTTCCCTGAAGGAACTCGAGTGAGTTCCTGAGGTCCCCGTCACAACTCTAGAAGTACCCCTAGCTTCTGGCCGCAATTCCTGAAAAACCACAAAATTATCCCCTCAATGCGAGATGAGGAAATTTTGCGCTGCAGAATCTGTAGAGAAATCCACATTCCCGCTTGAAAGGCAAAACGGTACTTGACTCCCATTAGGCGACTCAGAATGTTCCCTAACATTCTTCCTCAGTGGAGAGGAAAATAGAATTTATGGACTCAAATCGAGAAGAGGCATTATTCCCATTTAGCAGCTCAAGAGTAATCCGGAAGTTCCCCTTCCAACACAAAAGGGGACTTGACTTCCCTTAAGCAAAGCCAGCGAGTTCCTGAGGGTCCCGTGTCAACTCCAGAAGTACACCGTGCTTCGCGCCACAACTCGGGAAACAACACAATATTTTCCCCTCAATGTGAGATGAGGTAATTTTGTGCTGCAGAGTCTCAATATAAATCCCACATTCCCATTTGAAAGCAAAAAGGAACTTGACACATTTTATGCCACTCAGAAAGTTCCCTAACATCCGTCCCCATTGGAGAGGCATACACACTTTATGAACTCAAATCCAGAAGCGGCTCTATTCCTAATAAAATGCTCGAGAGTAATCCGGTCGTTCCCCTTCCAACAAAAAGGGGACGTGACTTCCCTGAAGTAACTCGAGTGAATTCCTGAGGTCCCCGTGGCAACTTGAGATGTATCCCCAGCTTACCGCTGCAATTCGAGAAACACCACAAAATTATCCCCTCAATGAGAGATGAGGAAATTTTGAACTTCAGAATCTCAAGAGAATTCCCACATTCGCGCTTGAAAGGAAAAGGGTACTTGACTCCCTTTAGGCGACTCAGAATGTTCCCTAACATCCTTCCTCAGTGGAGAGAAAAACACACTTTATGGACTCAAATACAGAAGAGGCATTATTCCCAATTAACAGCTCGAGAGATATCCGGAAGTTTCCCTTCCAACACAAAAGGGTACTTCACTTCCCTGAAGCAACCTGAGCGACTTCCTGAGGTCCCCGCCAGAACTCGAGAATTACCCCCTGCTTCCCGCTGCAACTCGAGAAAACCACAAAATTATCGGCTCAATGCGATATGAGGAAAATTTTGGCTGCAGAATCTCAAAAGAAATCTCACATTCCCGCTTCAAATGCAAAAGTTTACTTAATTCCCTTTATGTGACGCAGAATGTTCCCTAACATCCGTCCTCAGTGAAGAGGAGAACACATTTCATGGACTCGAATCGAGAAGAGGCAATATTCCCATTTAAAGGCTCGAGAGTAATCAAGAAGTTCCCCTTCCAACTCAAAAGAGGACTTGACTTCCCTGATGCAACCCGAGCGAGTTCCTGAGGGTACCGTCTCAACTCCAGTAGTACCCCCTGTTACCCTCCACAACTCGAGAAAAAACACAATATTATCCCCTTAGTGTGAGATGAGGTTATTTTCCGCTGTAGAATCTCAAGAGGAATCCCACATTCCCGCTTGAAAGCAAAAGGAAACTTGACACAGTTTACGCCACTCAGAAAGCTCCCTAACATCCCTCCCTATTGGAGAGGCATACACACTTTTTGGACTCAAGTCCAGAAGAGGACCTATTCCTATTAAAGGGCTCGAGAGTAATCCAGAAGCTCCAATTCCAGTACAAAAGAGGACCTGACTTTCCTGAAGTAACTCGAGGGAGCTCCTGAGGTCCCCGTCGAAACTCGAGAAGTACCCCTAGATTCCCGCCGCAATTTGAGAAACACAACAAAATTATCCCCTCAATGCGTGATGAGGAAATTTTGTGCTATAGAATCTCAAGAGAAATCCCACATTCCCGCTGGAAAGGCAAAAGGGTACTTAACTCACTTTATGCGACTCAGAGTGTTCCCTAACATCCTTCTTCAGTGGAGAGTAAAACTCACTTTATGGACTCAAATCGAGAAGCCGCATTATTCCCATTTAACGGTTCCAGAGTAATCCGGAAGTTCCCCTTCCAACATAAAAGGGGACTTGACTTCCCTGAAGCAACCCGAGTGAGTTCCTGAGGTCTCCGCTGCAACTAGGAAGTGCCCCCTGCTTCCCTCCACAACTCGAGAAAGAACACAATATTATCCCCTCAATGAGAGATGAGGTAATTTTGCGTTGAAGAATCTCAAGAGAAATCCCACATTCCTGCTTGAAAGGCAAAAGGGAATTTGACACACTTTATGCCAATCAGAAAGTTCCCTAACATCAGTCCCCACTGGAGAGGCATACACGCTTTATGGACTCAACTCCAGAAGAGCCCCTATTCCCATTAAAGGGCTCGAGAGTAATCCGGAAGTTCCCCTTCCAGCACAAAATGGGACCTGACTTCCTTGAAGTAACTCAAGTGAGTTCCTGAGGTCTCCGAAGCACCTCGAGAAGTACCCCCAGCTTTCCGCCGCAATTCGAGAAACACCACAATATTATCCCCTCAATGCGAGATGAGGAAAATTTGCGCTGCGGAGTCTCAAGAGAAATCCCACATTCCCGCTTGAAAGGCAAAAGGGTACTTGACTCCCCGACTCAGCATGCTACATAACATCCGTCCACAGGGGGTGGAGAACACACTTTATGGACTCAAACCAAAAAGAGGCAATATTCCCATTTAACGGCTGGAGAGTAATCCGGAAGTTTCCTTCCAGCACAAAAGGGGACCTGTCTTCCCTGATGTAACTCGAGTGAGTTCCTCAGGTCCCCGTCGTAACTCGAGATGTATCCCCTTCTTCCCGTCGCAACTCCAGAAACTCCACAAAATTATCCCCTCAATGCGAGATGAGATAATTTTGCGCTCCACAATCTCAAGAGAAATCAAACATTCCCGCTTGAAAGGCAAAAGGGTATTTGACACCCTTTATGCGACTCAGAAATTTCACTAACATCAGTCCACATTGGTGAGGAGAACACACTTTATGGACTCAAATCGAGATGACCCCCTATTCCCATTTAATGGCTCGAGAGTAAACCCGAAGTTCCCCTTCCAACATCATAGGGGATCTGAGTTTCCTGACGCAACCCGAGTGAATTCCTGAGATCCCCGTCACAATTTGAGAACTACCCATAGCTTCCCGCTGCAACTCGTGAAACACCACAAAATAATCCCCTCAATGCGAGATGAGGAAATTGTGCGCTGCAGAATCTCAAGTGCAATACCTCATTTCTTCTTGAAAGGAAAAAGGGTACTTGACATCCTTTCTGCGACTCAGAAATTTCACTAACATCAGTCCGCATTGGAGAGGAGAGCACACTTTATGGACTCAATTATAGATGAGCCCTTATTCCCATTTAATGGCTCGAGAGTAAACCCGAAGTACCCCTTCCAACATCATAGGGGACCTGATTTCCCTGAAGCAACGCGAGGGAGTTCCTGAGGTCCCCATCGCAACTTGAGAAGTACCCCCAGCTTCCCGCCGCAACTCGGGAAACACCACAAAATAATCCTCTAAATGCGAGATGAGGAAATTTTGCGCTGCAGAATCTCAAGAGCAATACCACATTTCCTCTTGAAAGGCAAAAGGGTACTTAACACCCTTTATGTGACTCAGAAAGTTCCCTCAACAGCCGTACCCATCGGACAGGAGAACACACTTTATAGACTCATGCGAGATGTGCCCCTATTCCCATTTAATGGCTCGAGAGTAAACCGGAAGTTCCCCTTCCAACGCAAAAGGGGAGCTGACTTCCCTGAAGCAACCCGAGCGAGTTCCTGAGGTCCCCGTCGCAACTCGAGAAGTACCCCCAGCTTCCCACCGAAATCAAGAAACACCACAAAATTATTCCCTCAGTGCGAGATGAGGAAATTTTGCGCTGCAGAATCTCAAGGGAAATACCACATTCCCTCTTGAAAGGCAAAAGGGTGCTTGACACCCTTTTTGTGACTCAAAAATTTCACTAACATCAGTCCCCATTGGAGAGGAGAGCACACTTTATGGACTCAATTCGAGATGAGACCCTATTCCCATGTAACGGCTTGACAGTAACCGGAAGTTCCCCTTCCAACACAAAAGGTGACCTGACTTCCGTGAAGCAACGCAGCGAGTTCCTGAGGTCTCCGTCGCAACTCGAGAAGTACCCCAGCTTTACGCCACAACTCGAGAAACCCCACAAAATTATCCCCTCAATGCGAGGTGAGGAAATTTTGCCCTATAGAATCTCAAGAGAAATACCACATTCCCTCTTGAAATGCAAAAGGGTACTTGACAACCCTTATTCAACTCAGAAAGCTCCCTCACACAGCCGTCCCCATTCTAGAGGAGAACACACTTCATGGACTCAATTCGAGATGAGGCCCTATTCCCATGACGAATCTTCCACAGTTTATTGTGATCCACACAGTCAAAGGCTTTGGCATAGTCCATGAAGCAGAAATAGATGCTTTTCTGGAACTCTCTTGCTTTCTCCATGATCCAGCGGATGTTGGCAATTTGATCTCTGGTGCCTCTGCCTTTTCTAAAACCTGCTTGAACATCTGGAAGTTTACAGTTCACATACTGCTGCACTGTGTAATAAAAATTCTTTACATATTCTGATGATAATTTTTAGATGCATACATTTTTAAATATTTTCTACTAGTCTATAACTTCTCTACTTATTTTTGTTTATTAAGTTTTATTGGAGTATAGTTGCTATACAATGCTGTTTTAGTGTCTGCTGTATAGCAAAGTGGATCAGCTATATGTATACAGATTTCCCTCTTTCCTGGATTTCCTTCCCATTTAGGTCACCACAGAGCATTGAGCAGAGTTCCCTGTGCTATATGGCAGGTTTTCATTAGTTATCTCTTTTATACATAGTAGTGTATATATATGTGTGTGTGTGTATATATATATATATGTCAATTCCAATCTCCTAATTCATTCCACCTGCTCTTTTCTGCCTTTGGTATTTGTACATTTGTTTCCTAAGTCTGTGTCTCTATTTCTGCTTTCAAATAAGTTAATCTGAATCATTTTTCTAGATTCCACATATAAATAATATTATATGATATTTGTTTTTCTCTTTCTGATCATCTGCAAATATTTTCTCCTAATCTGTGGGTTTTTTCATTTTGTTTATTGCTTCTTTTGCTGTTGTAAGGGCAAGTTTTGATGAGCTTTAATGTTTTGAAGTTCATTTAATCATTGGTTTTCTTTTTTGTTCTGATTAAGAAAGCTTTGACTATCCAAAAGTTGAAAAGCTTCACACCAGAAGCTTTATGGTTTTAACTGTACATTTTGGTCTATGATTCATTGTAGGTTAGTTTATCTGTATATGATGAAATACTTGTCCACACTGATTTTTAAAAATCTGGATGAAGATCCAGCTGACACAGCACTAAAAGCATTTTCCCAACTGATTGCTTTGATACCTTTACTGAATACCTTGATTATCGTAGCTTTAAGTCTTAAAATCAGATAATGCCAGTCCTCCAAATTCATTCTTTTTCAAGATTGTTTTGGCCATGCTATGTTCTTTGCATCTACAGATAATTTTAAAATCAATTTATCTACACATACATACCAAATCTAGCTTTGGATTTTTTTGGCACCAGAATAAATCTAAAGATGATTTTGAGGAGAACTGACATCTTAACAACCCATTAATATGGCATAAATTTCTACATTTATTTATATATCATTTCTTTCAATAGTATTTCACAGTTTTCATTATAGAAATACTCCATATATTTTTTAACTTATTATACATCTTATGTTTTACAACGGTATTGCAAATAACATTTTAAAATTTAATTTTCTGGTCATCTGTTACTATTTTACATAAATACAACTGATTTTCATATGTTGATCATTAATTCCATGAGTTGTTAAGTTTACTTTTAGCCTGAAGCACTGCAGTGAGCATTACATAAGGTGGCTAAAATTTGAGTAAAAGCTCAGAGTATTACTTGTAGGAAGAATTAGAAGACAGAATTCAGGAGGATCAAGACAGCTACAAAATGAGAAAAGGAATGTGAAAAGAAGAGAACTTCTAATTGGGTGCCTCAAATTCAGTGCATAAATTCTCCTTGAAAGTCCTCAGTTATCCATGCACTGGATAAACCCAAACAGACAGTTAAAAAGCAAAGGCTTTAGCTGTTGACCATGGCAGGGGAGTCATAGCATGATGTTTGAAACCATCTATGAAGGACTGATGCTGAAGCTGAAACTCCAATACTTTGGCCACCTCATGTGACGAGTTGACTCACTGGAAAAGTCTCTGGTGCTGGGAGGGATTGAGGGCGGGAGGAGATCGGGACGACAGAGAATGAGATGGCTGGATGGCATCACCGACTCGATGGACATGAGTTTGAGTGAACTCCGGGAGTTGGTGATGGACAGGGAGGCCTGGCGTGCTGTGATTCATGGGGTCACAGAGAGTCAGACACGACTGAATGACTGAACTGAACTGATGCTAACTTTCTGATAAAGTAAAAAGAAATCAATACTCTGAGGAATGTATCAGAACCTCTAACCTCTACAATGTCATTCACAATGTCCAGGATTCAGCATTGAGCATAGATACATTATAGTGAATCTGGATTTTGCTTCAGTTTTGGCCATGCAGTTAATTCACTGATGACTCACCAGGAACATGTCAAAACTTGCTTTCAGGCTTTGTTAAGGCAGATCTAAAGCAGCCCTGGGCTTTCCAAGTAGTACTAGTGATAAGGAACCCACCTGCCAATGCAGGAGACATAAAAGACGAGGGTTTGATCCCTGGATTGGGAAGATCCCCTGGAAGAGAGTATTGCAACCCATTCCAGCATTTTTGCCTGAAGAATCCCATGGACAGAGGAGCCTGGCGGGCTACAGTCCATCGGGTCGCAAAGAACTGGACATGACTGAGCGACGAAGCACACACACACACACAAAGCAGCCCTATGGTGTGGAATTAATTATAACTTGTTGTCTTTGGGGAACTTCAACTAAATGTTGCTTTTTCACATCATCATTTCAGAACCAAAATTCCAAAATGCTTTTACAAAAGTTCATTTAAGTATATTAGCAGTCTTTTAAACTAGAGATACTAATTAGCTTCCATTTTACATTTAAACTGAAACCATACATACTTTTATTGGAATTCCTTGTCACCTGGAATAGTCATTCCCTGGAAAATCTGCAAAGTCTCATAGTCAAAACAACTACCAACATGTTATTTCTGCCTTAAAATACTTATATAAATGACTCCTTTGTTTTAAGAACTCCAAGGAAATACCAAAGAGGAAGCCCACTTCTCAGTTCTCCCAATGAGAGTAAAAAAAAAAATTGTTTAAAATTTTATCATTAGCTCCAAGAATCTTGGCTCTAGAAAAAAAGTTATCTCACAATTGACAAGAGTATCCAGTTCATAGAGCTTGATGGTCAAGCTTGAGTCTGATCTTCAATTATTCTAGGACCTTTGAAATAGTTCAAGGAGACACCTTACCCTCACCTGGGAAGGGCCAGAGAACCAGTACTGATGTCATTATTATTTTAAGTTAATATTAAGTAGATGGCAAAATAATTTCATTGAAAATGAATATGGTACATTTGTCTCTAATAAAATATAGAGTCGGACACAACTGAAGTGACTTAGCAGCAGCAGCAGCAGCAATCTATTAAATTAACATGGTGCTGGGCTTCCCTGGTGGCTCAGTGGTAGAGAATCCACCTACCAATGCAAAAATCACAGGTTCAATCCCTGGTCCAGGAAGAGCCCACATGCTGCGGAGTAGCTATGCCTGTGCACCACAACTATTGAGCACATGCTCTGGAGCCTGGGAAGCACAACTACTGAGCCCTTGAGCCCCAACTGCTGAAGCCTGTGAGCTCCAGAGCCTGTGCTCCACAGCAAGGGGCGGAGCCACTACAGCGAGAAGCCCTTGCACTGCAGCTAGGGAGTAGCCCCTGGTCACCACAACTAGAAAAAAGCCTGAGCAGCAGCGATATTGCAGGACAGCCACAAAATAAAATAAATACATAATTTTTTAAAACTTAGTAGGGGGTTGGCAAAAAGATCCCCCCGATCTTTGTCACAAAGTACCCTAAACCTCCAACATCTAGTGCAAAAGTGATCTCTTCAAACACAATTTTACAGGAAAATGATTCAGTTCAGTTCAGTTCAGTCGCTCAGTCGTGTCCGACTCTCCGCGACCCCATGAATCACAGCACGCCAGGCCTCCCTGTCCATCACCAACTCCCGGAGTACACTCAAACTCATGTCCACAGAGTCGGTGATGCCATCCAGCCATCTCATTCTCCGTCGTCCCCTTCTCCTCCCGCCCCCAACCTTTCCCAGCATCAGAGTCTTTTCCAGTGAGTCAACTCGTCGCATGAGGTGGCCAAAGTATTGCAGTTTCAGCTTTAGCATCAGTCCCTCCAATGAACATCCAGGGTTGATCTCCTTTAGAATGGACTGGTTGGATCTCCTTGCAGGCCAAGGGACTCTCAAGAGTCTTCTCCAACACCACAGTTCAAAAGCATCGATTCTTCGGCGATCAGCTTTCTTCACAGTCCAACTCTCACATCCTTACGTGACCACGGGAAAAACCATTGCCTTGACTAGACGGACCTTGGTCGGCAAAGTAATGTCTCTGCTTTTTAATATACTATCAAGGTTGGTCATAACTTTCCTTCCAAGGAGCAAGCGTCTTTTAATTTCATGGCTGCAATCAGCATCTGCAGTGATTTTGGAGCCCAAAAAAAAAAGTCTGACACTGTTTCCACTGTTTTTCCATCTATTTCCCATGAAGTGATGGGACCAGATGCCATGATCTTTGTTTTCTGAATGTTGAGCTTCAAGCCAACCTTTTCACTCTCCTCTTTCACTTTCATCAAGAGGCTTTTGAGTTCCTCTTCACTTTCTGCCATAAGGGTAGTGTCATCTGCATATCTGAGATTATTGATATTTCTCCCAGCAATCTTGATTCCAGCTTGTGCTTCTTCCAGCCCAGCGTTCCTCATGATGTACTCTGCATATAAGTTAAATAAGCAAGGTGACAATATACAACCTTGACGTACACCTTTTCCTATTTGGAACCAGTCTGTTGTTCCATATCCAGTTCTAACTGTTCCTTCCTGACCTGCATACAGGTTTCTCAAGAGGCAGGTCAGGTGGTCTGGGATTCCCATCTCTTTCAGAATGTTCCACAGTTTATTGTGATCCACACAGTCAAAGGCTTTGGCATAGTCAATGAAGCAGAAATAGATGTTTTTCTGGAACTCTCTTGCTTTCTCCATGATCCAGCGGATGTTGGCAATTTGATCTCTGGTGCCTCTGCCTTTTCTAAAACCTGCTTGAACATCTGGGAGTTCACGGTTTACATACTGCTGAAGCCTGGCTTGGAGAATTTTGAGCATGACTTTACTAGCGTGTGAGATGAGTGCAATTGTGCGGTAGTTTGAGCATTCTTTGGCATTGCCTTTCTTTGGGATTGGAATGAAGACTGACCTCTTCCAGTCCTGTGGCCACTGCTGAGTTTTCCAAATCTGCTGGCATATTGAGTGCAGCACTTTCACAGCATCATTTTTCAAGACTTGAAATAGCTCAACTGGAATTCTATCACCTCCACTAGCTTTGTTCGTAGTGATGCTTTCTAAGGCCCACTTGACTTCACATTCCAAGATGTCTGGCTCTAGGTCAGTGATCACATTATCGTGACTATCTTGGTCATGAAGATCTTTTTTGTACAGTTCTTCTGTGTATTCCTGCCACCTCTTCTTATAACCACGCAAAGAGGCGCGGCCGTGAGGAGCTACCCCACGCCTGAGGCCAGGGCCGGCGGCCAAGAGGAGCTACCCCACGTCCAACAGGCGGTGGCTGCGCGGGCGCAGGAGGGCCGAGAGGAGCTACTCCGTGTTCAAGGTCAGGAGGGGCGGCCTTGAGGAGATACGCCTCGTCCAAGGTAAGGTACAGCGGCTGCACTTTGCTGGAGCGGCTGTGAAGAGATTTTCCACGACCAAGGTAAGAGAAAAACAAATAAGACGGTAGGTATTGCTAGGGGGCACCAGAAGGCAGACAAACTGAAATCATAATCACAGGAAACTAGCTGATCTAATCACATGGACCACAGCCGAATGTGGTCCCCTGGAGAAGGGAATGGCAAACCACTTCAGTATACTTGCCTTGAGAACCCCATGAACAGTAACAAAGGGCAAAATGATAGGATACTGAATGAGGAATTCCCCAGGTCGGTAGGTGCCCAGTATGCTACTGGAGCTCAGTGGAGAAATAACTATAGAAGGAATAAAGGGATGGAGCAAAAGCAAAACCAATACCCAGTTGTGGATGTGACCAATGATAGAAACAAGGTCCGGTGCTGTAAAGAGCAATATTGCATAGGAACCTGGAATGTTAGGTCCATGAATCAAGGCAAATTGGAAGTGGTCAAACAGGAGATGGCAAGAGTGAACGTCAACATTCTAGGAATCAGTGAATTAAAATGGACTGGAATGGGTGAATTTAACTCGGATGACCATTATATCTACTACTGTGGGCAGGAATCCCTTAGAAGAAATGGAGTAGCCATCATGGTCAACAAAAGAGTCCGAAATGCAGTACTTGGATGCAATCTTAAAAATGACAGGATGACTTCTGTTCGTTTCCAAGGCAAACCATTCAATATTACAGTAATCCAGGCCTATGCCCCAACCAGTAATGCTGAAGAAGCCGAAGTTAATCGGTTCTATGAAGACCTACAAGACCTTTTAGAACTAACACCCAAAAAAGATGTCCTTTTCATTATAGGGGACTGGAATGCAAAAGTAGGAAGTCAAGAAACACCTGGAGTAACTGGCAAATTTGGCCTTGGAGCACGGAATGAAGCAGGGCAAAGGCTCTTAGAGTTTTGTCAAGAGAATGCACTGGTCATAGCAAACGCCCTCTTCCAACAACACAAGAGAAGACTCTACACATGGACATCACCAGATGGTCAACACCGAAATCAGATTGATTATATTCTTTGCAACCAAAGATGGAGAAGCTGTATACAGTTAGCGAAAACAAGACCAGGAGCTGACTGTGGCTCAGATCATGAACTCCTTATTGCGAAGTTCAGACTTAAATTGAAGGAAGTAGGGAAAACCACTAGACCATTCAGATATGACCTCAATCAAATCCCTTATGATTATGCAGTGGAAGTGAGAAATAGATTTAAGGGACTAGATCTGATTGATAGAGTGCCTGATGAACTCTGGACGGAGGTTCGTGACATTGTACAGGAGACAGGGACCAAGACCATCCGCATGGAAAAGAAATGCAAAAGAGCGAAATGGCTGTCTGAGGAGGCCTTACAAATAGCTGTGAAAAGAAGAGAGGCGAAAAGCAAAGGAGAAAAGGAAAGATATAAGCATCTGAATGCAGAGTTCCAAAGAATAGCAAGGAGAGATAAGAAAGCCTTCCTCAGTGATCAATGCAAAGAAATAGAGGAAAACAACAGAATAGGAAAAACAAGAGACCTCTTCAAGAAAATTAGAGATTCCAAGGGAACTTTTCATGCAAAGATGGGCTTGATAAAGGACAGAAATGGTATGGAAAATGATTACTTTATCTATTTTTTTATTTTTAAAGAATATGCTAGTGATGGATTAGTATTAGCAGAAATATATTCCTTGTTAAAATTGGAGTGTTTTCAGTAATATGTTCCAGAATGAGCAAACAGGCAGTCCATTTGGCCTATAGCCAATCTCTTTCAATCCAATCCATATATGTCTCATAGGTATTTTAAGAGTAAGATACCATTGCTATTTCTCATGTTGCATTTTAAATGATCACAATAATAGGGGAAATTAACCAATGAATAAAGAACATTTTGTGTGATAGAAACACAGTTACACTTGCTTTAAATATTAATACTATTATTCTGTAACTTAAAAATTATATATTTGCAACAGAGCACCTTGGCTTATAGGCAGGAGTTGTGGTCTAGGAGCTATGGGCAGGAGGAAGTAAGTTAATACACATGGGGTTTTGTTTTTGCCTGGAAGAAGAGAGAAAATATGGAGATAGGAACTCTGAAGGGAACAGAAATGAGGATAATGAAAGGGAAGAGTTGACTTTCATTCTCTTAGCTCCAAACAGCCTGACAGGCAGGTTTTGAGCCTTTGTAAGAGTTTTAGGGGAAGAAGTTGAAGGAACTGTATAAATGAACAAGTGTGTAACTGAGGAAGCATGATAGGGCCTGAGGATTCAGGGAATATATGCAGCACAGAGTTAGGGACGGCTAGTACCTGCCTCCTTGAGCCCACTGCCTTCAATACTAAAGGCTCTAGTGGTAAGGAACATGCCTGGCAATGCAAGAGATGCAAGAGACTTGAGTTCAATCCCTGGGTTGGGATGATCCCCCGGAGAAGGGCATGGCAACCCACTCCAGTATTTTTGCTGGTGAATCCCATGGTCAGAGGAGCATGTCAGGCTACAGTCCATACAGTTGCAAAGAGTCAGACAGGACTGAGCGACTAAGCACGCCATGCTCAAGGTCCACTGATGGAGCCTAAGTGTGGGGGAAGATCTTACAGGGAGCAGGCAGAGGTGGCAGGAACTAGGATGACTCTGGGTCATTAATGAGGACTTTAGAAGCTGGAGGAGGCATAGAGGGGCTTTCAGAAAAAACTCACATTCCTATGGTTGGAGAAGGCATTGGCAACCCAATCCAGTACTCTGGCCTGGAAAATCCCACGGATGGATGAGCCTGGTAGGCTGCAGTCCATGGGGTCACGAAGAGTCGGACATGACTGAGCGACTTCACTTTCACTTTTCACTTTCATGATTTGGAGAAGGAAATGGCAACCCACTCCAGTGTTCTTGCCTGGAGAATCCCAGGGACAGCGGAGCTTGGTAGGCTGCCGTCTATGAGGTCACACAGAATCATACATGACTGAAGCGACTTAGCAGCAGCAGCACATTCCTATGGGCGCAAAGCTGGCATCCACAAGACCTCATTTATACACACAGGGTGGAAACACCTGGAACTTTTAGATTATACTCACTAGCATATCTTAGAAAGTTGCATCCACGTATACACAAATATTCACATAAATATTACATCAAATGCATCCTACTTCTATTTTCTTCCTGAAAACACCTCTATCAATGAAAGTGAAAGTTGCTCAATCATGTCCATCTCTTTGCAACCTCATGAACTATACAGTCCGTGGAATTTTCCATGCCAGAATACTGGAGTGAGTAGCCTTTCCCTTCTGCAGGGGGTCTTCCAAACCCAGGGATCAAATCCAGGTCTCCCACATTGCAGGTAGATTCTTGACCAGATGAGCCACTAGGGAAGCCCAAGAATACTGGAGTGGGTAGCCTATCCCTTCTCCAGCAGATCTTCCCAACCCGGGAATCGAACCAGGTCTCCTGCCTTGCAGGCGGATTCTTTACTAGCTGAGCTATCACGTGACTGCACTTAAATGTTAGCTCATCTGTGATATCAACCTGTAGGTCTTTTATTTTTCACAGCAGCAAATTCTTCTACAGACAGACCTTCATTCAGGTGGTTGTTTTTCAGTCACTCAGTTGTGTCTGACTCTTTAC
The DNA here is from genome assembly GCF_049115385.1 of Moschus berezovskii. Taxonomy (NCBI): domain Eukaryota; kingdom Metazoa; phylum Chordata; class Mammalia; order Artiodactyla; family Moschidae; genus Moschus; species Moschus berezovskii. Next base: position 25,614,962 of record NC_142464.1, read on the forward strand.
AACTTATGAACTACAGCACACCAGGTCTCCCTGTCCTTCACTGTCTCCCAGAGTTTGTCCAAACTCATGCCCATTGAGTCAAAGATGCCAGCAAACCATCTCATCCTCCGTTGCCCCCTTCTCCTGCCCTCAATCTTTTCCAGCATCAGAGTTTTTTCCAATAAGTCGGCTCTTTGCATCAGGTGGCCAAAGTATTGGAGCTTCAGCTTCAGCATCAGTCTTTCCAATGAATATTCAGGAATGATTTCCCTTAGGATTGACTGCTTGGATCTTGCAGTCCAAAGGACTCTCAAGAGTCTTCTCCAGCACCACAGTTTAAAAGCATCAATTCTTCAGTGTTCAGCCTTCTTTATGGTCCAGCTCTCACATCCGTACATGACTACTGGTAAAACCGTACCTTTGACTATATGTACCTTTGTCGGCAAAGTGATGTCTCTGCTTTTTAATATGCTGTTTAAGTTTGTCATAGCTTTTCTTCCAAGGAGCAAGCATCTTTTAATTTTATGGCTGCAGTCATCGTACCCATGTTTTAATCAGGGTTCTCCAAAGAATCAGACATATGTATATACATAAGAAGAAACTTATTATAGGAAATGGCTTACATGCTTATGGAAGCTGGAAAGTACCACAGTCTGCCATCTGGAAAGGCAGGGGAGTCAGTGGTGTAATTGAGTCCCAGTCGGAAGGTCTGAGCTTCAGGACCTGATGGTGTAGTCTTGATTTGAGTCTGAAAGCCCAAGAACCAGGGGTACTGATGTCCAAGGACAGAAGAACAATGTCCCAGCTCACGAAGAGACAGTAAATTTATTCTTCCTTTGCCTTTTTGTTCTATTCAGGCCCTCAGTCAATTGGATTATGCCTGCTCACATTAGTAAGGATGCTCCTCTTTACTCAGCCTACTGATTCAAAAGCTAATCTCTTTGGGAAACACCCTCATAGACATACCCAGAAAAAATCTTTTACCAGTTATCTGGGTAAAGTCCAGTCAAGTTGATACACAACATTAACCATCCTACCACATTTCCATAATTCCCTAAGAAAACTGCATCTGCCCTTCTTCCTCTGTTCTTTGTTTTACTTTGAAATAACAACAACAAAATAAGTTACTGAAATCACATTTATTGAGTATGGATGCAATACTATGCCTTATGCTTTGTATAATAGAAGCTATTCTCTGTCTCCAGGGAGATTAAAATCATGTAAGGCAAAGGAGATAATATATAAATGAGTAGAAAACAGGATGGAATGTAATAAGTTAAAGAGGTACCTATTATATGAGCATTAAGAAAAAGACAAGTAATAACAGCAACAATATCAACATTTAAGAAGTACTTCAGTTCAGTTCAGTTCAGTTCAGTCGCTCAGTCGTGACCGACTCTTTGCGACCCCATGAATCACAGCACGCCAGGCCTCCCTGTCCATCACCAACTCCCGGAGTTCACTCAAACCCATGTCCATCGAGCTGGTGATGCCATCCAGCCATCTCATTCTCTGTCGTCCCCTTCTCTTCCCACCCCCAATCCCTCCCAGCATTAGAGTCTTTTCCAGTGAGTCAACTCTTTGCATGAGGTGGCCAAAGTATTGGAGTTTCAGCTTTAGCATCCTTCCAATGAACACTTAATACATGCCAAATGTTATTCTCAATCCTCATAATAATTCACTAAGATAGTTACTATTATTCCCATTTTTTTCAGTGAGCACACTGAGGCATAGAGAGGTTTAGGAACATGTCCGAGGTCACACGGCTAAAAACTGACAGAGCTGGAGTACAGAATAATAACAATTCACTACATAAAACAAAGGAAAATTCAAACTTTCAAGTTGGACACAATAAAGGCCTGGTTCCATTAACCTCTAAAAACACAATGCTGAGAATTTTCAACTTTATTTTTCCATGCTTTCATCATTGTTTTTGCACTGGTATTATTTTTACTTTTTTCTTTATAATCAAAGTATTTCAGACAATGGGTAAAGGAGACTTTTATAGACCAGCCTGGAAATATAATAAACAGATTTCTAAAAACCAATTTACAAATTAACACCTGAAACACCACTTCTTTGTGAATTGAGGATGTCTAAATAGATAGATTAAGTCTGAACTTCGCAATAAGGAGTTCGTGATCTGAGCCACAGTCAGCTCCTGGTCTTGTTTTCGCTAACTGTATACAGCTTCTCCATCTTTGGCTGCAAAGAATATAATCAATCTGATTTCGGTGTTGACCATCTGGAGATGTCCATGTGTAGAGTCTTCTCTTGTGTTGTTGGAAGAGGGTGTTTGCTATGACCAGTGCGTTCTCTTGACAAAACTCTATTAGCCTTTGCCCTGCTTCATTCCGTGCTCCAAGGCCAAATTTGCCTGTTACTCCAGGTGTTTCTTGACTTCCTACTTTTGCATTCCAGTCCCCTATAATGAAAACGACATCTTTTTTGGGTGTTAGTTCTAAAAGGTCTTGTAGGTCTTCATAGAACCGATTAACTTCGGCTTCTTCAGCACTACTCGTTGGGGCATAGGCCTGGATTACAGTAATATTGAATGGTTTGCCTTGGAAACGAACAGAAATCATCCTGTCATTTTTAAGATTGCATCCAAGTACTGCATTTCGGACTCTTTTGTTGACCATGATGGCTACTCCATTTCTTCTAAGGGATTCCTGCCCACAGTAGTAGATATAATGGTCGTCTGAGTTAAATTCACCCATTCCAGTCCATTTTAATTCACTGATTCCTAGAATTCCTTATTGCGAAGTTCAGACTTAAATTGAAGAAAGTAGGGAAAACCACTAGACCATTCAGATATGACCTCAATCAAATCCCTTATGATTATACAGTGGAAGTGAGAAATAGATTTAAGGGACTAGATCTGATTGATAGAGTGCCTGATGAACTCTGGACGGAGGTTCGTGACATTGTACAGGAGACAGGGACCAAGACCATCCCCATGGAAAAGAAATGCAAAAGAGCGAAATGGCTGTCTGAGGAGGCCTTACAAATAGCTGTGAAAAGAAGAGAGGCGAAAAGCAAAGGAGAAAAGGAAAGATACAAGCATCTAAATGCAGAGTTCCAAAGAATAGCAAGGAGAGATAAGAAAGCCTTCCTCAGTGATCAATGCAAAGAAATAGAGGAAAACAACAGAATAGGAAAAACAAGAGACCTCTTCAAGAAAATTAGAGATTCCAAGGGAACATTTCATGCAAAGATGGGCTCGATAAAGGACAGACCTAACAGAAGCAGAAGATATTAAAAAGAGGTGGCAGGAATACACAGAAGAACTGTACAAAAAAGATCTTCATGACCAAGATAGTCACGATAACGTGATCACTGACCTAGAGCCAGACATCTTGGAATGTGAAGTCAAGTGGGCCTTAGAAAGCATCACTACGAACAAAGCTAGTGGAGGTGATGGAATTCCAGTTGAGCTATTTCAAGTCTTGAAAGATGATGCTGTGAAAGTGCTGCACTCAATATGCCAGCAGATTTGGAAAACTCAGCAGTGGCCACAGGACTGGAAGAGGTCAGTCTTCATTCCAATCCCAAAGAAAGGCAATGCCAAAGAATGCTCAAACTACCGCACAATTGCACTCATCTCACACGCTAGTAAAGTCATGCTCAAAATTCTCCAAGCCAGGCTTCAGCAGTATATAAACCGTGAACTCCCAGATGTTCAAGCAGGTTTTAGAAAAGGCAGAGGCACCAGAGATCAAATTGCCAACATCCGCTGGATCATGGAGAAAGCAAGAGAGTTTCAGAAAAACATCTATTTCTGCTTTATTGACTATGCCAAAGCCTTTGACTGTGTCGATCACAATAAACTGTGGAACATTCTGAAAGAGATGGGAATCCCAGACCACCTGACCTGCCTCTTGAGAAACCTGTATGCAGGTCAGGAAGCAACTGTTAGAACTGGACATGGAAAAACAGACTGGTTCCAAATAGGAAAAGGTGTACGTCAAGGTTGTATATTGTCACCTTGCTTATTTAACTTATATGCAGAGTACATCATGAGGAACGCTGGGCTGGAAGAAGCACAAGCTGGAATCAAGATTGCTGGGAGAAATATCAATAACCTCAGATATGCAGATGACACTACCCTTATGGCAGAAAGTGAAGAGGAACTCAAAAGCCTCTTGATGAAAGTGAAAGAGGAGAGTGAAAAGGTTGGCTTGAAGCTCAACATTCAGAAAACAAAGATCATGGCATCTGGTCCCGTCACTTCATGGGAAATAGATGGAAAAACAGTGGAAACAGTGTCAGACTTCGTTTTTTGGGGCTCCAAAATCACTGCAGATGCTGATTGCAGCCATGAAATTAAAAGACGCTTGCTCCTTGGAAGGAAAGTTATGACCAACCTTGATAGTATATTAAAAAGCAGAGACATTACTTTGCCAACCAAGGTCCGTCTAGTCAAGGCAATGGTTTTTCCCGTGGTCATGTATGGATGTGAGAGTTGGACTGTGAAGAAGGCTGATCGCCGAAGAATCGATGCTTTTGAACTGTGGTGTTGGAGAAGACTCTTGAGAGTCCCTTATACTGCAAGGAGATCCAACCAGTCCATTCTAGAGGAGATCAATCCTGGATGTTCATTGGAGGGACTGATGCTAAAGCTGAAACTGCAATACTTTGGCCACCTCATGCGACGAGTTGACTCACTGGAAAAGACTCTGATGCTGGGAAAGGTTGGGGGCGGGAGGAGAAGGGGACGACGGAGAATGAGATGGCTGGATGGCATCACCGACTCGATGGACATGAGTTTGAGTGAACTCCGGGAGTTGGTGATGGACAGGGAGGCCTGGCGTGCTGTGATTCATGGGGTCGCGGAGAGTCGGACACGACTGAGCGACTGAAATGAACTGAACTGAACTGAACTGAAATAGATAGATGTGTGTTCATTAGTATGTGCTTGGTTCTGGACTGGATACGGAAGTGGTGGTGGTGTTGTTCAGTCACCCAGTTGTGTCTAACTCTTTGCAACCCTATGGACTGCAGCACGCCAGATCTCCCTATCCCTTACCATCTCCCCAAATTTGTCCAAGTTCATGTCCATTGAATTGGTGATGCCATCCAGCTGTCTCACCCTCTGACACCCTCTTCTCCTTCAGGCCTCAATCTTTCCCAGCATCAGGGACTTTTCCAATGAGTCAGCTGTTTACATCAGATGACCAAAATACTGGAGCTTCAGCTTCAGCATCAGTCCTTCCAACGAGTATTCAGGATTTATTTCCCTTAAGATTGACTGATTTTATCTCATTTTTGTACACTGAAGTGTACAAAGATCAATTAAGCAGAGACACTAACTTCAAGGGATTTTTAATTTTGCTTCTAATATAGATAATATCTTCTTAGATAGGTATCTATCTTTCTAGTATGTGAGAGGAAATAAGACAAGTATATAATTAAAATTTTTATTAATGAACTAGTGCCATTAAAGAAAAGCAAAATATTTTCATGTCAATTTGGAGAATTCTGTTATACATCAAATAATAGTGATAATCTTTGGATTGATGACAAAAAACTAACAACACACTTCTATGAAAACAGCATTACTGGTTAAATATCACTACTGCTAAGTGATTGACATTTATTGCATTTCAGCAAAAAGAAAGAGGAAGTCTTAAAATAAAACAAAATAACTAGCAGAAAATTTAGGAGACCACGTACACACAGGAGAAATGTGAAGCACTATGCTTTAGCTTAGTGAGGAGTTTTTGTCCCAATTAGGGAGAAAGCAATTGCAGTATAAGGATCCAGTTCCTCTTGCTCCCATTTCCTCCAACCTTATACATGTACCCATACATATGCATACACACAATACTTACACAACTTTAGGAAAAAGCCTATTTACTGAGTAAACAATAATTTTAAGTATATTCCTTTATCTTTTGAAATCAAAGATGCACATACTAAAAACACATCTTCCATATAATTTATTTCTGAAATTGGCATCCAAAGTGAAACAATCAGATCATAATATCAGTTTTTTAAATGATCGCATCTTGAAATTTGATGTTCCATCTTAAAGAAATTCCTATATGGTAATTAAAACATTTTTTTAGTTGACTCCGATGGATTTTGTACTTTCATCAATTAACCATCTTGTTAAGGAAAATTATTTCCACCTTTTATTATCCATAAAGGAATCATTGTACTGAGCTTAAATATCATTTTCTATCTGCTGTTTTAATTTATACTTTCCTATGAGAGATTACTTTTTCCCTTGATTACTAGGTTAAACATGACTAAAAAATGTGACTTTGAAGCAATCCTTAGGAGATAAATGGGGATTATCACAGAAAACCTGTGATTTAGAAGCTGGATAAATTTAATAAAAATCTCATTTTAAATTAAGAACAAGCAGGAGACTATCCTTCCACCAAAGCTAGCATATTTAAATCTCCTTCCTCAGACATTATCATTACTTAAAACTGTGGGAACTCCAATAGGAAAATGACTGCACTTCCAAATTAAATCACTCTGATTCAAATTAAATTCAAATTCACTATTATTAGAAGTTGTACCTGCAATTTCGACAAAGAATGGAATGACTTTAGAGGTGCTACATTTCATCGAACTTCCAACACATTTCCCCCTCAACTTTGACAGCAATGAAAACTTTTCCTTTCATTTTAAGTCTTTGTTTTTCAAAGGAAATTTGATTTTGCACATTTCTCTGGGTAAAGAGAAGCTTCTGTTAAAACAAACATCAAAAGTTATTCTAAGTAATTTAGGGGATAAATTCCTTTTAATGCAGCATTTTGGAGCTGGAATTCTACAATAGCCACACAGAATGAGGAGTTTGAAAAAGTCTTCTTCTTAATTTATAGCTCATAATTTTCTGTAGGATTCTAAATTGAAGACGGTGGTTTCTTCCTTTTTAATTTAAATCTAAGATAACTTAGTCAGTTCTTTCTGGACAGAACTCTGTAACACTTAAAATGAATGCTGTCATAACACTATGGATACTTGGCTGCTATCTTCACACAGATTTATTTCCAGAAAGTGTTTTAGGAAGGATTGAAAAAAAATGGGACTTTATATTAAAATTCAATTATACTAGTGAGACTTAAAGAAAAATTCAGGGTGAGTAATTTTTCCCTTGGTTATGAAAGACATGTTTAAGAAAATATATTAATTAGTCAAACCACCAATTAGTAGTTTTTGTTCCTCTTGAGATATCTCCTGACTTTCTTAAATATGAGGTTTGATTTATTTTGCCACCATAAAACTAAAGTAGATTTATTTATGTGATTAATGATTTACTGAATTATAAATAACCATGATTTCTCAAAATGGTGTCAAGTAGCATAAACCAGAGAATACAAAAGGATTTTTCTCTGTAAGAAATAGATATGGAACATTTTTTCACTGTCCTGTTTTAAAAATGGAAAATGTTACTTACAAAGGAACTTTGGCAAGGCTCAGAACTATATTTTTTGTTGAAGCATAAAATACATTCATAGTCTAAAGTGCACAAATTTTAAGTTTACAAATTTTTATAATAGATATTTGTAACCACCACCCAGACCAAAATATATCATTACCAGCACCCTCATCCTCTTAGGGGTCACCACCACCACCACCTAAGGTAAGAACTTTTGTATCTGAATTTTATCATTCAACATTATTTGTGATATTTCTCCTTATGGTTCTATGTCTAGAAATTCATCATTTTCCCATGCCATATTGTATTCCACTGTATGAATATACCACAGTTTATTCATTAATTAGAATTTTGAAGGATATTTGAGTCATTTTTAGGGCTAGACTAGTTTAAATCATGCTGTCATGAATGTTCTTGAATGTTGGTACAGATATGTATTCATTTCTATTGGATATACATCTAGAAGTGGAAGTGATGAATCACAGGCTACATGTAAGTTCAGCTTTACCAGATGTTGCCAGACATTTATTCACGAATGACTTTTAAAGCATTGTAGGAAGTACCCAGATTCTCCACATTATCGCCAACACTTGGAATATATATGTACTTAAATTTTTACCCTTCTGGTGGGCTTGTAGTGGTATCTCATAGGGTTTTAAAAATTTGCTTTTCCCTGATAAATAATGATGTTAAGTCTTTTTTCACATATTTATTTTATGTATGGATTTTTTTTGGTGAAATTTCTGTTCAGATTTTAGGCCCATTTACTTTATCTATTATTTTGTTATTGATTTGTAGAACTGATATATATAAAGGAAACAAGTCTTTTGTTAAATATATTCACATATCTTCTCCACTCCATGACTTGCTAGGGTTTTTGCCCTTACTGGTGTCTTTTGATGAACAAAATTGGTCATTGTTTAAACACACAATGCTTAAACACCATTTAAGAAATCTTTGCCTACTCTTGAAGTTATGATATTCTCCTATATTAGCTACTAGAAGCTCTATTATTTTACCTTTTATAATTTTTTGTATCCTGAGAGACATGTGATCTTATTTTATGAATATGCAATTCATTCAGTATCGTTTATTTTTTAAAAAATCTTATCTCTAACACATTGCAAGAGCTCTTTAGTCGTGAATCACGCTGGCATGCACTCGGCTTCATTGCTCTCTGTAGTTATCCTTGTCCCAATACCATGCTGCCTTAATTGCCTCAGTTTTTAAATGTCTTGACTTTTAAAACTTGATCTCGTAATTCAAATTTTCAACTTTTTAAATTTATTTTTGACTGTACTAGGTCTTCGTTGCTGTGCGCAGGCTTTCTCTAGTTGGGGCGTGCACAGGCTCCTCTGCGGTGCACGGGCTTCTCACTGTGGTGGCTTCTCTCGTGAAGCACAAGCTCGAGGGCCCGTCGGCTTCAGCAGTTGCATCTCACTTCTCTCGTGAAGCACAAGCTGGAGGGCCCGTCCGCTTCAGCAGTTGCCTCTCACTTCTCTTGTGAAGCACAAGCTCGAGGGCCCGTCGGCTTCAGCAGTTGCGTCTCACTTCTCTCGTGAAGCACAAGCTCGAGGGCCCGTCAGCTTCAGCAGTTGTGTCTCGCTGACTCTGGAGCGCAGGCTCAGTAGTTGTGCCACAGGGACTTAGTTGCCCCTCAGCATGTGGAATCTTCTTGGACCAGGGATCAAACCCATGTCCCCTGAATTGGCAGGCAAATTCTTAACCACTGGACCACCAGGAAAGTCCCAAATGTTCAACTTTTATGCTTTCATTTTCAAGATTACATTGGCTATTGTTGACTCTTCGCATTTCCACATAGATTTTAGAATCATCTTTTTGATTTCTCTCAAAACACCTTGCTGGAATTTTATTGAGATAGTACTGAATATTCATCTGTTTGGGGAAAATTGACATCTATACAATATTAACTCTTCCAGTCTCCTCTGTATTCTATGAACAGATCACTCCAAATCAGCAACTTAATACAGTAACAATTTATTTTTCCTTATGAATCTGGAAATAGACAGCTCAGTCAGCATTCTCATGAAGTTACAGACAGTGACTGGAGCACAGGTGGTGACTGGGTTGTGGAAATTTATCATGTTGCACACTTTAAATATGTTCAATTTATTGAATGCCAACTGGACTTAATGTGTATGCTGCTGCTGCTGCTAAGTTGCTTCAGTCGTGTCCGACTCTGTGCCACCCTATAGATGACAGTCCACCAGGCTCCCCCATCCCTGGGATTCTCAAGGCAAGAATACTGGACTGGGTTGCCATTTCCTCCTCCAATGCATTAAAGTGAAAAGTGAAAGTGAAGTTGCTTAGTTGTGTCCGACTCTTAGCAACCTCATGGACTGCAGCCTACCAGGCTCCTCCATCCATGGGATTTTCCAGGCAAGAGTACTGGAGTGGGTTGCCATTGCCTTCAGATACTTTAAACCTTTTTTTCAGCTGTCTTCATTTTGATTGTCTTTCAAAACAGAACTCACATGAAAAAAGAAGCACCACTATTTACCAGCAGCAAAAATAAATGGAATGAGAGTATATGGCAAGTATAATATCAAACTATACCTAATGTTTCAGTGTTCTGAACTTAAATATAATCCTGTCTGGAAAGATAAAACCACAGCACTAACATAAACATCATAAAGCTTTTAAAACTTCTAGTACACTAAATATTTCTCACAAAAGAATATTTTTATATTTTTATGTATACATATAGTAAAATATAAAAATATAAAGAATATATGCATATACATATATAATATGTATAATATAGATATAAAATAAAGAAAATATAGAGTTTCTGTTTTCTTTAATATATACATGGGTTTTAAAAGCAGAGCATGAACTTTATTCTTTTATGGAACATTTCCTGGATACATAATACTGACAGCCCCAAATAGCAAGTTACACCAAATGTGACTCTCCATATCCAGTGTGGCAAATGCAGCATAATGGAAATAAAATATTTACATTAACTCTTTTGAATAGAGAATGGGATATTGAAAAATAAATAAAAGAAAAAAATTTTGATTATATAATTGGGCCAATTTTCTTTCTTGGATTAAATTACTCATTTGGCCTATTAGTTTCATCTTCACTCAAATAAACTCTTAGACTTCAAAATTCTCTTTGGTCCAAGACAGAATAATGAGCCACAACATTCCCCTGGTAGATCTCCCTAATTCTCTAATACCTCTCGGTACCTCATGTATTACCACACTATCAGAAAATAAATATCCAACATAATATATATCTAAATATTAGCAGTGATTGTATCGACAAAACTAGGTATTCTTTTGTTTTCTTAAATATTTATGTTTGCTGTTTCATGATTGAGATAAATTTTGGTATATAACTAGATCAGATAGTTATCCGCCCAAATGATTGATATCTCTCCACTAAGCTCCTAGTATATATGACTCTACAGTCATTAAAAAAGCCAAAGATGGTAGGAAGAGATTTTAACCTTGAGTCAGAGAATATAAAGCTGTGTTCTGAGTTTTCTGGTTTTCTAATTTTGTTATCTTGAAAAAAAATCAGGTTTTATAATTTTCCACCTAAGAAATAGGAATGACATCATATGATAATCCATTGTGCGTATTTAATGAGGAAATGTGCACAGAAAGTGCTTTTAAGCAGCAAAGTACCATGCAAACACATACAGAAGGTATTGTTATCTGATTAGCAGAGGAAATAGAAGAATGTGCACTTCTATTTTGGGTCTTTCTAACTTCCTTGTGTTGACAGGTTCATGAATTATTATTTCTTACTGAGGATAAGCCCCTTAAAAGTGGCTTCAGTACCTGAGATAAATGGTTCTCCTTCTCTATTAAACATTCAAATTTGAAGAGATAGTCAACTTTTCAAACCAACTTGAAAAATAAGTATCAATCATTATACTGCCAGGCTTATTAAAGTGTTTTCCCTCATATTTTGTTAAGTTGCATAACTGACATGAATGATGCTATGCTGACATGATTCCGTGATAGATAGGGTGATGAAATTAAAGCTGCGTGATGCAGTTACCTCGGCATCAGCCACTCCATGAAATAAATCATTGACATTTTAATTTGAACCCTTAAACATCTGATAGTTTTTATTATTTGAAAATAATTAGAGAGCCATTTATTTTACTGTTTGAGTTAGTCTTTTATAATTTATTTTACCAAAAATCTGGTCATTATGATAGAAATGACTTTCACATAAATGACAAGACATGTCAGTACAAATATAAAATTTCTGCAAATAGCAACCAGTAGTTAGTCATATGCTGGATCCACAACCTCTATTCTGGTTGCACAAAATAGAGGAACGATGGTATGTTAATAGGAATGAACTTTCTAGCAAAGATCACAGAAAATTTCAGGCAAAGACTGAAATAATATATCATTACATAAAGTATCCTTTCCTGATCATCAGTTGCACAGTGGAAAGGGGGAAAGGGTGGGAGAGCAGAGGAAGGATAGTGCTGTTGAGAGACAGAGAGCTATGAAGTAATGTGAAAACCAGTAACTAGAAACTGTTTTGAGATTATTCACCTTTGACCCCATTTCATGTTTTTAAGACACTGTTTGAACTAAGCTTTAAATTGATGATTGATTTTATTTCAGGAGAAGAGTTAGAAAGGAAATAAATGAGTAAATCCTGTTGACTGGTGTTGTATCAGTGTATGAGAAAAGGGAGACATGGTAACACAGACAATTTGGATATTGTAGTATTATTCCAATTCTGGCTCACCAGGTCCATGTTCTAAAATCTGTGTCCATCAGGCTGTCTGTGGTAGACTACATGAGCTGACTGTGGTACATGTGGTCAACATGAATGATTCGCTGTGAATTGGGTATGGGGATCACTTCTCTCTGCCTAACCCACACATTCCTATTTTTAGATGGTAGGAAATAAATTTTCTCTTCTATAATATTTAGTGTCCCCTCTAACTGCATTAAATAAACTCATAAGAAACAAAAAAATTATTTAATGCTGTGACTTTACAGAAGTCATAGAAATTGAGAATGTTAAAATGTATATTAATACTATTTTTTTGGGCCACTAAAGATTCCATTTGCCTTTTCTCACTTCATTCAGTTTCATCATCTTCTTTCAAGCTGCCTCATGCTCTCATCAAATTATCCCACCTTCAAAACTGTATGAATTAAAAACCATATTTCAATAGGCAATTTATAGAATCCAATTATGATGGGAAAATTTTTTAAAATAAATTAGTTTTTCATTTGTCTGATTTTGTTTTAAACTTACTATGGAAGTAGTATTCACTGTACATTTAATTTATTTTATTTATAAAAGTTATGAACTGTAGAAAGTTTTACTTGTTGGGTCAAATGCTTGTTGCTTCAAATGCTTGTTGCATTTGAAGTGCTAGTTACAAGAAAATCAAATACCTTCAATGTATAAATGCTATTAAGTTTTTAAAGGACTCTGGAGTATAAGTAAGTTTGTTTAAAGAAATTTAGTCTGTTCAACTTGAAAAAAAAATAAATAAATAAAATTGGATTATTTGATTTAAAAAAAATAAAAAATAAACAGCACAGTCTTTTATATATTGTTAAAAGTTTAAAAAAAAATTCATTACAGCAAGGTTAGTTAGACACATGATGGATGCAGCTTTAATCCTGCCATATATTATTACAGTTAAAATGTAAATGATGAAAAATATTTTGTGCTTATCAGCATTTATGTGGAAATGTGTTTTACAGTGATATATGGTGTTATATTTCTATTATTGTGATGAAAAAGAAAACAATACAAAAAGACGAAGTCTTTATTAAAACATGAAAAAAGAAAAAGAAATAAATGGTTTTGCTGCACTGAAGAGATTATAGAAAGTAAATAAGCTAGATCAGACCTGTTTTATGTAGTAATTTTATAGTTTATTTTAATTATTTCAGTTGTAAAATATTGTTATACTGTTAATTAGTTCTGATTGTTCATATTAAACTATTGTAATGCAAATAAATAAATAAGGAAAAACAAAAAGAATACAACTTCATCGTGACTTTTTGTAAATATTGATACAACTACTACTGTTCAATGAACCAACAAATAAAGTAACAGAAGGATAATAAACGATAACAGTTGTTTCAGTAATCAAAATGGGCAAAGCCAGAAAATGAAGTAAAGGATTAATTCACTTACCCAACACGTATTTGTCAATCAATTCACTATGTACCATGGAAAGACAGAGTAAACTGATGAGCAGAAAATCATTCTACAAAATTATCCTCTAAAGAAAACTGAATAAACACTATTGTTTCTATCAGTGATGATATCATTCAACAGAGAGTAGAAAGATGTGATCCTTGGAAAGTTACTTGACCTAAGCCTTAGTTTTTCATCTAAAACATACCGGTGGTAATCGTAGTACTTGTCTCATTTTGTTCTGATAATTGGTTAAGTAATATATATAATACACTTAGAAAAGTGGCAAAAAGTAAACCATAAACATATTAAAATAAAGCCTAAAAAGTATATTGCATTGTCTCTAGGTTATAATTAGACAACCTAATAAATGTAAACTCTAGGTAAGCCTGAACCTTTAATATCTTAAAACAGAATCTGTATCATTTTCTCCTTAAGCACTAGATATACAGAAACATCTTTATCTTGAGCCGTTCCCATTTACTGTATTTTTGTCCTGATCTTTGTGATTTCTGTATCTGTTCTCGTTATGTTGATCCTGAATAATAGATCCGTGTCTAAAACAATCTGCTTCACCTGTTCTTCCTGACACCTGGTTATGTTGGTCCTGAATAATCAATAATGTTGATCCTGAATAATAGATCTGTGTCTAAAAGAATCTGCTTCACCTGTTTGTCCTGAAACCTGCCAATATAATGCTATTACTGAATATAATTACTAAGCAACAAGGGTGAAGGAAAATAAAACACAAATTCATCCCCCAGATGAGGCAGACTGTACATAATACATACAACCACCTGAAAGGATATTTATTGTTCCTGTTAAAAACAATTTTTTGTTAGACTCTTTCTTCGCTTCAGAAATAGTCTATACCCATCAGTGAAACCAACAGAAATTCCACATTTGGACCTGAAAATCACTGAGAAAGGAAGGTATCTTTTCATGTACATATTGACAATTGCCACTGACTGACTGGAACTGGCAGGTACAAACATATGAGAGATGATTTTGATCATTTCCCTCCCATTTTTATATTCAGTGACAGTGGTAGCTTAAAACCAGCCAGCTCACTAGTTTTTTTAAGAATAGTGTCCACAGAATTTTTTACTTCAGTCATCCAATTATCCAACCATCTGCCATCTTTCCTTCCATACATAATCCATGCACCTTTCCACCTGTCTATTCATTCAGGTACCCATCTATACATCCATCATGTACATCTATACATGTACCTATCTACACATCCCCTCATGTATTTACTCACCCGCCCATCATTCATCCATCTATATCTGAATCTACCGTCTACATCCTAAGTTGATGGTTGAAACCATATTTAAATAGGTAATTCTCAATTCAAAGATTAAAATTGGGGCAAATAAAAGGTCTTTTTTTTTTTAACTTTCTGCTCCATGTTTCTCACCTTAGAGGAACACCTCTGACTGTATGAAATGCTGAGAGGTGGGAGAAAAGATAAGTACAAAGAACAGCAAGTACATTTGATAAAACTTCAAATAACCGTATCTCACCACACGTGGTTTAACATATTTTCTTACATGACAAACGGAGAAACATCTTTCAAAATAATTACACAGCTTATATTTTATAGTTGATTGCAGACTCAAGTGAGGGGTTACAAGCATTGTGTTTGGGCAGGAAACAAGCAAACATTTAAGGATAAAGTCCAGGAACATCTAGTATAGAATGTGATTTGACACCTGTATCACAAGGGGATAGTTAAGGAGACAAGCATAGCTGCATGCATTAGAAGGCAGAAACACACACAGGCTTGTTTTATATTTTCCACATGTAATCTCCTTACCTTTTTCTCCTAAATCCTTGAAAATTAGAGTGAGAGCACAGGTCTCAGGGTACACATAAAAGTTGTCTTTTGACTTTCCATTTCAAACATTGGCATTGGAGGATCAGGCTAAAGTCTAATCAGGAATGCGAGATATTACAGAGGTCCATTACCTCCCGAAACTCAGCAAAGTTTCTGAGTTGTTAAAACATCTTAAATCATATTATCCCTAAAATATCCTTTTTTCTGAAGAATGTGAACTACTGATATTATATTCATAACTGTTGGTACTCTTTTCCAAGCTTTCTCAAGAAATCAAAACTTCTTCTAACTTCCATAATCTTATAACAGGATGATGAATCATTGTAAGAATGAGCTCAAAATAAGTTATTTCTCTTTCCAAAGAGAGAAAGAAAATGTCACACAGAACATCTAAATGAAAGGACTTTTCTAACCCCACTCTATTCCAAAAGGAGGATTCATTCAAATACATCCGTTAATCTTTCTCACAAAGACAAATTTTGCAAGAGTTGGCCAAGGATAGACAGATAATATAACATGGAAATCCCCTGCATTATTATGGATTTCTCTAGAGCATGATTATTAATTTATGACTTTGCACCTTCCATGAAGACTACTGGGAAGAAATTCTCCTAGGCACTTTTATTTTTTTGAAGGTAAGTTCATAAGTAAGACAATTTATTCCTGAAAAATTTATAGGTCATTATGCAATGTTTTAAATTAACTCTTGGATTCTTATTGACGTCAGAAAGGAAAAGGGTAAATGATGAGTAGAGCAAATGTTGTTTAATCATTTCTATACAACTCCCTCTTAAAAATGTTACAGTAAAAAGCCAGGAGACCCCAAATGACCAAACATTAAGAGAAAGTCAAAGGAAGTTATATATATATAAACACTGAATTAGGGAATTCCTGTGATGCCTAACAAGTTAACTCACTGGAAAAGACTCTGATGCTGGGAGGGATTGCGGGCAGGAGGAGAAGGGGACAACAGAGAATGAGATGGCTGGATGGCATCACCGACTCGATGGACATGAGTTTGAGTGAACTCCGGGAGCTGGTGATGGACAGGGAGGCCTGGCGTGCTGTGATTCATGGGGTCGCAAAGAGTCGGACACGACTGAGCGACTGAACTGCTTATTTCACCAAGTGCATATAATCTCTTATATATCTAATGAGATATCTTTTAACCAGGATTAACCAATACTAAGATAACACATAAATGACTCCCCATCAAGGAAGAATATCAGAATTTTCTTTATTTTTTTGCCTTGGAAATAACATCAAAACAACACTAAAAATAACAAGTCTATAGGTACTGTTATGGTCATTTGGAAAAAAAAAAATCTTTATGGCAAATGCCAAGACTGGGTTGGCAAAGCTACACACTAAATCATAAATATATGGATTTTGTGTATCAATTATAGCAGCTTGAGGTCAGATTAGTTCAACTCCACAATACTTAGCAAAAATGAACTCTTTTATAAAAACAGAGAATAGCATTAAGTTCAAGCAGAGTGGCATCCAGAGGATAACCACTTCTAAATTTTCCTCGAATCTTGATCGATTTATGCTTATAAGCCACTTAAAATCAGTTCTTGCACATCATATCCTATTACCGATTTAAGGGGATTCACTGGTTAAAGAGAAAAATGTGTTTTTGGAGGCAAATAAATCTGACTTTCAATTCTAATGCTTTCACTTAATAGCTGTATGACTTAAACATATTACAATAAAAAATTTGGGGGCATTAGTTTCCTCATTTGTTAAATAGAGATAAAATTATCTAAACTCTAAGATTACTGTGTGTATATACATACATATATATATATATATATATATATATACTCAATTCAGTTGCTCAGTCATGTCCCACTCTTTGCAACCCCCTGGGCTGTAGCACAAAAGGCCTTCCTGTCCATCACCAACTTCCGGATTTACTCAAACTCATGTCTATTGAGTCACTGATGCCATCCAACCATCTCATCCTCTGTCATCCCCTTCTCTTCCTGCCCTCAATCTTTCCCAGCATTAGGGTCTTTTCTAATGAGTCAGTACTTTGCATCAGGTGGCCGAAGTATTGGACCTTCAGCTTCAGCATCAGTCCTTCCAATGAATATTCAGGACTGTTTTCCTTTAGGATGGACTGATTGGATCTCCTTGCAGTCCAAGGGACTCTCAAGAGTCTTCTCTAACACCATAGTTCAAAAGCATCAATTCTTCGGTGCTCAGTTTTCTTCATAGTCCAACTCTCACATCCATACATGACTACTGGAAAAACCATAGTTTTGACTAGATGGACCTTAGTTAGTAAAGTAATGTCTCTGCTTTTTAATATGCTGTCTAGGTTGGTCATAGCTTTTCTTCCAAGGAGCAAGTGTCTTAATTTCATGGCTGCAGTCACCATCTGCAGTGATTCTGGAGCCCAAAAGCATAAAGTCTGTCACTGTTTCCACTGTTTCCCCATCTATTTGCCATGAAGTGATGGGACTTGATCTTAGTTTTCTGAAAACTAAGCTTTCTTATATATATGTGTATATGTATTTATAGCATAAGCAGAGTAACTAACCCAAAGTCTGTACTGGCTAAACACTGATTCTCTCTTATCTTCCTTCTCTTCTCTGTTAGTGAACACAAAAGACATGTTGAGAAAATAGGAAAAACACAAATCATACTCACACTCAGTTCTAAAATCAACTTTGGAACATCCCTTTTGCCCAGGTTCCCTAGAAATAGAGCTTGAGTCAGAGCTTGAGCATTGATGCTTTGTTGGGCAATGCCAGGGTAGCAAAAATGGAATACAAGGCAAAGAAGAACAAGAAGTGAAAAAGTGTGAATTACCTATAGGTCTTGACTTCTTGAAGCGATATAAGCCTTTCTTTTGTCACTTACAATATCAACAGTCAGGCTATAAAGAAACACTATGCCCCCAAAATGGACAAAGAAGAGGAAATGGAGAGGGATTTTATGTGTCTGCTTCCACCATCTTTCCATTGGTCAATGTTTGCCCATGGGGACTTCTGGTTTGCATCTGACAGGTCAGATAATGGAACTGTCCAGAGTTCATAGGGAATAGCAGCCAAAGCAGAGCAAAGCTTCAAAGGAGAAACAGGTAAACAAAGACTCTGAAGCAGCACCTAGGAAATGTCACCATGGATATTAAGCCCCTGTCTGTTGCATCATTTGCAAATATGTCTCCCATTCTGTAGGTTGTCTTTACAAATTTTTAATAGACATTTTTCCAGAGAAGACACACAAATGACCAGTAGGCACATGAAGAGATGCTCAACATCACTAATTATTAGAGAAATGCAAATCAAAACTACATGAGGTACCAGTTCACACCAGTCAGAATGGCCATCATTAAAAAGTTTACGAATAACAAATCCTGGAGAGGGTGTGGAGAAAAGGGAACCCTTTAACACTGTTGCTGGGAATGTAAGTTAGTACAGCCACTATAAAAACTAGTGTGGAGGTTCCTTTTAAAACTAAAAATAGAATTACTAGAAATCGAGCAAGCCTACTCCTGGGCATATATCTGGACAAAATTATAGTTCAAAAAAAATACATGCACCCCTATGTTCATAAAAGCTATTTACAATAGCCAAAACATGGAAACAACCTAAATGTCCATAGACAGATGAATGGATAAAGAAGATATATACAGTGGAATACTACTGAGGCATTTGCAGCAATATGGAAGCAACTAGAAATTATCCTACTAAGCAAAGTAAGTCAGAAAGAGACAGACAAATACCATATGATATTACTTATGTGAGGAATCTAAATATGGCACAAGCAAACCTATCCACAAAACAGAAACAGACTCACAGCCATAGACAACAGACTTGTGGTTGCCAAGGGGAAGAGGACCGGGGCGGGGGGGTGGGGTGGGAAGGACTGGGAGTCCCAGATTAGCATATGTAAACTATTATATATAGGACAGATGAACAACAAGGTCCTACTGTATAACACAGGAAACTATATTCAATATCCTGTGATAAACTATAATGGAAAAGAATATTGAAAAAAAATGCCTATATGTGTATAATGAGTCACTTTGCCGTACAACAGAGATAGGCACAACATTGCAAATCAACTATACTTCAATAAAATTTTTTAAATTAAGATAAAAGAGAAAATATGATCATCTTAATATATACAGAAAAAGCTTTTGACAAAATTCAACACTAATTTATGATAAGAACTCGCCAGAAAATGAGCACAGATGGAAATTACCTCAACATAATAAAGGCTATACATGACAAACCCACAGCTAACATCATTCTCAATGGTGAAAAGTTGAAAGCATTCCTTCTACGATCAGGAACAAAGGAGGAATGTTCATTGTCACCAATTTTACTGAACATAGTTTTGGAAGTTTTACTGTCTGAGCTACCAAGGAAGCCTTTGGAAGTCCTAGCCGTGGAAATCAAAGAATAAAAGAAATAAAAGTAATCCAAATTGGAAAAGAATAAGTAAAATTGTCAGTGTTTGAAGATGACATGATACTATATATTAAAAATCGTAGAGTCTACCAGAAAATTATCAGAGCTCATCAATGAATTTGGTAAAGTTCCAGGATTCAAAGTTAATACACAGAAATATTTTGCATTCCTCACTGGAAAAGACTCTGATGCTGGGAGGGATTGGGGGTGGGAGGAGACGGGGACGACAGAGAATGAGATGGCTGGATGGCATCACCGACTCGATGGACATGAGTTTGAGTGAACTCCAGGAGTTGGTGATGGACAGGGAGGCCTGGCGTGCTGTGATTCATGGGTTCGCAAAGAGTCGGACATGACTGAGCGACTGAAATGAACTGAACTGAACTGAACTGATACACCAACAATAAAAGATCAGAAAGAAAAATTAAGGAAGTAATGCCATTTACCATTACATCAAAAAGAATAAAATATACCTAGGAATAAACCTAAGTATACAAAAGATCTCTACTCTGAAAACTATAAGAAGCTGATGAAAGAAGTTGGAGATGACACAAACAGATGGAAGGATACACCATGTACTTGAATTGGAAAAATCAACATTGTTAAAATGAATATACTTTCCAAAGCAATCTATCAAATGCAATCACTATCAAATCACCAATGTCATTTTTCATAGCACTAGAACAAAAAATTGTAAAATTTAGAGGGACAAATAAAAGACCCCAAATACTTTTAAAAATCTTGAGAAAGAGAAATAGAGTTGGAGGAATCTCTGACTTCAGACTATACTACAAAGCTACAGTAATCAAAATAATGCAATACTGACACAAAAACAGAAATATAGATTGATGGAATAGGATAGGAAACTCAGAAATTAACTCATGTACCTATGTTCAAATAATCTGTGACAAAGGAGGCAAGAGTACACATTGGAGAAAAGACAGTCAATAAATTGTGGTAGGAAAAGTGGACTGCTTTGTGCACACACACACAATTATATTAGGACAGTTTCCTTACAAAAATAAACTCAAACTGGATCAAAGACCTAAATGCAAAACTAGACACAATAAAACTATACAGGAAAACATAAGCAGAACACTTTTTGACATAAATTGCCATAACATCTTTTTGGATCCACCTCTGAGATAAATGAAAATAAAAATATAAGCAAAAGGGACCAAATTGAACTTAAAAGCTTCTGCATGCAAAGGAAACCATAAGCAAAACAAAAAGACAACCCAGAGAGTGGGAGAAAATATTTGTAAATGAAGCAACCAACAGGGGATTAAGCTCCAGAATAAACAAACTGTTCATGTAGCTCATTAAAAAAAAAAAAAAAAATTAAAAAAATACATAGAAGATCTAAAGAGACATCTTTTTAAAGAAGTCATACAGTTAGCCAAAAGGCACATGAAAAGATGCTCAGTATCACTAAATATTAAACAAATAGCTAACCACTTTCTGAACTCAAGCTGTCTGATGGTACATCTCTCTGAGACATAGATTCCTACTAAGGTAAAGTAGTCTTTTCCAAAGAAGTTATGAAGCAGAGACTTACTCATGAGGGCAGGTGGAAAGAGTTATATTATACATTTCCAACACATTTTCTAAAAATATCCTCTGTATTTATTGTAACACTGCTGATGAGAAAATCTATGAAGATTTTTTTCTTGCAGTTATCCTTGATACACAATTCTAAATATTAACTATAAAATAGCAGTTTTAACCTAAAAACAAAAAGAACTCCATGCTAGGAGCCAAGATGCAAGGTTATTTCCACTGCCTGCTACAACCATCACTGTATAGCTTAGTTTATGAAATTAAGAAGGTGATGAAAAAGTCACCATACTCACAATAGCAAGGGATATGAATCCTCAGGTGGTGACACTCAGGCACAGAGATATTCAAGCAGAAATTCTGGGTGACAATCAGGAATGCTATGGAACATGTTAGAATTTCTTCTAATTAAGATTCTCAGCAATTCTAAGAGTCTATGATTATTTTCTACCCTAAACTTCATGAAAGTTGATTTAAAACAGGTAGGGATAAAGGAAAAAAATAGGATCTTATGGCTTTAGATTTTCAAGAATATTGCTTAAAAAAGATGGGAGATTCCTAAAACTAATAATCTGTTCCTACAATTTTATATAATTACATTAGGGAGAGACAACATCTAAACTAGTGGTTCTCAAAAGATGGGAGATTCCTAAAACTAATAATCTGTTCCTACAATTTTATATAATTACATTAGGGAGAGACAACATCTAAACTAGTGGTTCTCAAAGCATGGTCCATAACACTGAGGGGTCCCTGAATTGCTTTCATCTAGCTACAAAACCAAAACTATTTTTCCTAATATCAGTAAGACATTATTTATGGGCTTTCTTGGTGGCTCAGTTGGTAAAGTGTCCACTTGCAATGCAAGAGACCTCCTGCAATGCAGGAGATGCAGACTCAATTCCTGGGTCAGGAAGATACCCTGAAGGAGGAAATGGCAACACACACCAGTATTCTTGCCTGGGAAATCCCATGGACAGAGGAGCCTGGTGGGCTACAGTCCATGAGGTCACAAGAGTCAGACACAACTTAGCTACTAAACTACCACAAGACTTTATCTAATTTTGTAATTGCTTATGTGTACAATGTAGTTTAGAGAAACTATACATGCAAGAATATCATTGCTGTGCTTGCTAGTGAAATGAATCACTGTGCATTCTTTTTAAAAAAATTTTCTTAGATGGTTGCTTTTGAGTATAATTATGTGCATTTTCAGATATTAATTCAGTTTTTTCTCAGGACTTCAGTGCCCGTACTAGCTTTCCTTCTTTTTTTCTTTATTTCTTCTTTATTTCTTCTATAATCTCTGTAACATTATCATTCATAATCATTGCAATCAGAGTTTTCCTTTCACTTACTTGTAGACACAAAAAGTTGGTACACATTATAGTCCTATTTTTGCTCAGAATTTCAAAATGTGTTTAATAAAGGAAGTCTTACTCATCTTCGATAGTGTTAAGAGTGTACAGAGATCCTGATACGAAGAAGTTTAAGCATTGATCTAAACAAACTTCTTTGCCTAAACATGGTGATCTCTACTGAGCACACAAAACTACATAAAATCTACAAAGAAGTGCCACTGTGACCAAAGGTAAATCCAAAAAGCTACAGAAAACTAGAGCTATTAGTCAGAAAGTCTAAATTCAATATCAAAGACTCTTGATCATTTCAGAAAAAAATGTTAGAAGTACTTTGCCGAGAGAAGATGATCTAAAGCTAAATGAATACAAAAAATGTTTCCAATATTATTTTTACAATTAAAAACAATAACTTCTGTGGTCAGTGGGCTTATTTTGAGCCAAAGGAAAATATCTTTATCTGCTACTCCATTTCTGTTGCTCTGGAAAGATACTGCTATGGAGTATGTTAGCCTCTTTCTTTATTGGTTGGACAGAGGGACAGAATCTTAAAAAGAAAGAAGGCAGACACAAATTGCATATGAATAAATGTCTATCTTGTTTAATTGGTTAACCTTTTTGGTAGCTCAGAATGCTGAAGACTTCTACAGAAGCACTAATAAAACACCATGTATTAATGGTCAATAGCTTAGTAATCGAAGGCAATGGCAAGCCACTCCAGTACTGTTGCCTAGAAAATCCCATGGATGGAGGAGCCTGGTAGGCTGCATCAGTGGGGTCGCTAAGGGTCGGACACGACTGAGCGACTTCACTTTCACTTTTCACTTTCACACACTGGAGAAGGAAATGGCAACCCACTCCAGTGTTCTTGCCTGGAGAATCCCAGGGATGGGGGAGCCTGGTGGGCTTCCGTCTATGGGGTCACACAGAGTCGGACACGACTGAAGTGACTTAGCAGCAGCAGCAGCAGCAGCTTAGTAATCAGAGAAGGCAATGGAAACCCACTCCAGTACACTTGCCTGGAAAATCCCATGGATGGAGAAGCCTGGTAGGCTGCAGTCCATGGGGGTCGCAAAGAGTGGGACACAACTGAGCGACTTCACTTTCACTTTTCACTTTCATGCATTGGAGAAGGAAATGGCAACCCATTCCAGGGTTCTTGCCTGGAGAATCTCAGGGACGGCAGAGCCTGGTGGGCTGCTGTCTATGGGGTCGCACAAGTCAGACACGACTGAAGCTACTTAGCAGCAGCGGCAGCAGCAGCTTAGTAATCTCCTATGTTGGGAAAAAACATCCCATATATTTTATACATTTCTGTGTAAGTCTCCCCCAAAGACAAATCACATTTATATTAAGGGTTCTTAACACAGGTTTTTATGGTTAGGTTTCATAGTGTCTATGAACATTTCATTTAATTGCTTTAAAAAATGTTCATGTGAGAATATGTGGACATTTTTCTGGGCCAATGACCTAAGCATTGATCAAATGCTCAAGGAAGTTTTAGTCCTAGAAAATATTCTTAATATTTAATAAAAAATATTTATTAAAAAATAAAATTTTATTTTATTTAATAAAAAATAAAAAGTAAGCATTCTTAAAATGCTGCTTATGATTAATGTTTAAAATAACATATAACTGAAATGGCAAAGTATGCACCAATATTTTAAAAAATTATTTGTCACCAGGGTCTAAATTTAAGAAACAATTCTTTTTCCTTATCTATAATTTTCAAATATATATCCATATAAGCCTTTGGAAATACCATCAGAAATGTCCTACATAAATCAATCTTGAAGAAGGTCTGAATTTCTGAAAACTTTCTAAGTTTCCAAAATAAACAAGACAAATATATAGTATGTATAGCTTAACTGGGGATAATTCACATTCTTCTAATATTTATAAGAAAGTATTTTAAGATAATATGGAAAGCAGTTGATTAAATAAGATTTATGATAATGTGTACTTCATTAAGTCTTTAGTATTTCTTAAACTTTTAATGTGTCCTTTAAGACTAAAATGGGGTACTTCCTGTTAGTTTCAGCTTCAGACTTGGAGTCAAACTTGCCTCTCTTTCTTACTCTAATGGAAAAATAACTGAACTGAAATGCATGGAATGACATTCTGAACACAGTGAAAAAAAGAATTAGATATTACTAAGATAAGTGAATTTATTTCATAAGTAATAAATATTTTCATACCTATATATAAATATATAATTTTTCTTTAAAATAAATTTATTTATTTGAATTAGAGGCTAATTGCTTTACAATATTGTATTGGTTTTGCCATACATTGACATGAATCAACCACAGGTATACATGTGTTCCCCATCCTGAAAACCATTCCCACATCTCTTCTCTCTTCCCCATCCCTCTGGGTCATCCCAGTACACCAGCCCTGAGCACCCTATCTCATGCATCAAACCTGGACTGGCGATTAATTTCACATATGATAATATACATGTTTCAATGCCATTTTCCCAAATCATCCCACCCTTCCCGTATCCCACAGAGTCCAAAAGACTGTTCTATACATCTGTGTCTCTTTTGCTGTCTCTCATACAGGGTTATCATTATCATCTTTCTAAATTCCATATTTATGTGTTCAGTTCAGTTCAGTCACTCACTCGTGTCCAACTCTTTGCAACCCAATGAATCCCAGCACACCAGGTCTCCCTGTCCATCACCAACTCCCAGAATTCATGCAAACTCATGTCCATCGAGTCGGTGATGCCATTCAGCCATCTCATTCTCTGTCGTCCCCTTCTTCTCCTGCCCCCAATCCCTCCCAGCATCAGAGACTCTTCCAGTGATACAAATCTTCACATCAGATGGCCAAAGTATAGGAGTTTCAGCTTTAGCATCAGTCCTTCCAATGAACACCCAGGATCGATCTCCTTTAGAAAGGACTCCAAGGGACTCTCAAGAGTCTTCTCCAGCACCACAGTTCAAAAGCATCAATTCTTCGGCGATCAGCTTTCTTCACAGTCCAACTCTCACATCCATACATGACCATGGGAAAAACCATAGCCTTGACTAGATGGACCTTTGTTGGCAAAGTCATGTCTCTACTTTTTAATATGCTATCTAAATTGGTCATAATTTTCCTTCCAAGGAGTAAGCGTCTTTTAATTTCATGGCTGCAACCAGCATCCGCAGTGATCTTGGAGCCCAAAAAAATAGAGTTTGACACTGTTTCCACTGTTTCCCCACCTATTTCCCATGAAGAGATGAGACCAGATGCCATGATCTTCGTTTTCTGAATGTTGAGCTTCAAGGCAACTTTTTCACTCTCCTCTTTAACTTTCATCAAGAGACTTTTTAGTTCCTCTTCACTTTCTGCCATAAGGGTGTTGTCATATGCATATCTGAGGTTATTGATATTTTTCCCGGCAATCTTGATTCCAGCTTGTGCTTCTTCCAGCCCAGCGTTCCTCATGATGTACTCTGCATAGAAGTTAAATAAGCAGGGTGACAATATACAACCTTGACATACTCCTTTTCCTATGTGGAACCAGTTTGTTGTTCCATGTCCAGTTCTAACTGTTGCTTCCTGACATGCATACAGGTTTCTCAAGAGGCAGGTCAGGTGGTCTGGGATTCCCATCTATTGAAGAATCTTCCACAGTTTATTGTGATCCACACAGTCAAAGGCTTTGGCATAGTCAATGAAGCAGAAATAGATGCTCTTCTGGAACTCTCTTGCTTTCTCCATGATCCAGCGGATGTTGGCAATTTGATCTCTGGTGCCTCTGCCTTTTCTAAAACCTGCTTGAACATCTGGAAGTTCACAGTTCACATATTGCTGAAGCCTGGCTTGGAGAATTTTGAAAATGACTTTACTAGCGCGTGAGATAAGTGCAATTGTGCGGTAGTTTGAGCATTCTTTGGCACTGCCTTTCTTTGGGATTGGAATGAAGACTGACCTTTTCCAGTCCTGTGGTCACTGCTGAGTTTTCCAAATTTGCTGGCATATTGAGTGCATTACTTTCACAGCATCATCTTTCAGGATTTGAAATAGCTCAACTGGAATTCTATCACCTCCACTAGCTTTGTTCGTAGTGATGCTTTCTAAGGCCCACTTGACTTCACATTCCAAGATGTCTGGCTCTAGGTCAGTGATCACGTTATCGTGACTATCTTGGTCGTGAAGATCTTTTTTGTACAGTTCTTCTGTGTATTCCTGCCACCTCTTCTTAATATCTTCTGCTTCTGTTAGGTCCATACCATTTCTGTCCTTTATCGAGCACATCTTTGCATGACATGTTCCCTTGGTATCTCTAATTTTCTTTTTTTTTGTAATTAATTTATTTTTTATTGGAGGCAAATTATTTTACAATATTATATTGGTTGGTTTTGCCATACATTGACATGAATTCGCCCCGGGTTTACATAAGTTCCCCCTCCTGAACCCCCCTCCCACCTCCGTCCTCCCTTTATCCTCCCTCTGGGTCATCCCCGCATGCCCGCCCCAAGCATCCTATAACATGCATTGACCCTGAACTAGTGATTCAATTCACATATGACAACATACGTGTTTCAATGACATTCTCCCAAATCATCCCACCCTCACCCTCTCCCACAGAGTCCCAAAGACTGTTCTATACATCTGTGTCTCTTTTGCTGTCTCGTATACAGGGTTATCATTTGCATCTTTCTAAATTCCATATATATGCGTTAGTATGCTGTATTGGTGTTTTTCTTTCTGGCTTACTTCACTCTGTATAATAGGCTCCAGTTTCATCCACCTCATTAGAACTGATTCAAATGTATTCTTTTTAATGGCTGAATAATACTCCATGGTGTATATGTACCAAAGCTTTCTTATCCATTCGTCTGCAGATGGACATCTAGGTTGCTTCCATGTCCTGGCTATTATAAACAGTGCTGCGATGAACATTGGAGTACATGTGTCTCTTTCAATTCTGGTTTCCTCGGTGTGTATGCCCAGGAGTGCGATTGCTGGATCATATGGCAGTTCTATTTCCAGTTTTTTGAGGAATCTCCACACTGTTCTCCATAGTGGCTGTACTAGTTTGCATTCCCACCAACAGTGTAAGAGGGTTCCTTTCTCTCCACATCCTCTCCAGCATTTATTGCATGTAGACTTTTGGATAGCAGCCATTCTGAGAGGTGTGAAATGGTATCTCATTGTGGTTTTGATTTGCATCTCTCTGATTATGAGACATGTTGAGCATTTTTTCATGTGTTTGTTAGCCATCTGTATGTCTTCTTTGGAGAAATGTCTGTTTAGTTCTTTGGCCCATTTTTTGATTGGGTCATTTATTTTTCTGGAATTGAGCTGCAGGAGCTGCTTGTATATTTTGGAGATTAATCCTTTATCAGTTGCTTCATTTGCTATTATTTTCTCCCATTCTGAAGGCTGTCTTTTCGCCTTGCTTATAGTTTCCTTTGCTGTGCAGAAGCTTTTGATTTTAATTAGGTCCCATTTGTTTATTTTTGCTTTTATTTCCAATATTCTGGGAGGTGGGTCATGGAGGATCCTGCTGTGATTTATGTCGGAGAGTGTTTTGCCTATGTTCTCCTCTAGGAGTTTTATAGTTTCTGGTCTTACATTTAGCTCTCTAATCCATTTTGAGTTTATTTTTGTATATGGTGTTAGGAAGTGTTCTAGTTTCATTCTTTTACAAGTGGCTGACCAGTTTTCCCAGCACCACTTGTTAAAGAGACTGTCTTTTCTCCATTTTATATTCTTGCCTCCTTTGTCAAAGATGAGGTGTCCATAGGTGCGTGGATTTATCTCTGGGCTTTCTATTTTTTTCCATTGATCTATATTTCTGTCTTTATGTCAGTACCATTCTGTCTTGATGACTGTGGCTTTGTAGTAGAGCCTGAAGTCCGGCAGGTTAATTCCCCCAGTTCCATTTTTCTTCCTCAAGATTGCTTTGGCTATTCGAGGTTTTTGTATTTCCATACAAATTGTGAGATTATTTGTTCTAGTTCTGTGAAAAAGATCGTTGGTAGCTTGATAGGGATTGCATTGAATGTATAAATTACTTTGGGTAGTATACTCATTTTTACAATATTTATTCTTCCAATCCATGAGCATGGTATATTTCTCCATCTATTAGTGTCCTCTTTGATTGCTTTCAGTAGTGTTTTATAGTTTTCTATGTACAAGTCTTTTGTTTCCTTAGGTAGATATATTCCTAAGTATTTAATTCTTTTCGTTGCAACAGTGAATGGAATAGTTTCCTTAATTTCTCTTTCTATTTTCTCATTATTAGTGTATAGGAATGCAAGGGATTTCTGTGTGTTGATTTTATATCCTGCAATGTTACTGTAATCATTGATTAGCTCTAGTAGTTTTCTGGTAGAGTCTCTAGGGTTTTCTGTGTAGAGGATCATGTCATCAGCCAACAGTGAAAGTTTTACTTCTTCTTTTCCAATTTGTATTCCTTTTATGTCTTTTTCTGCTCTGATTGCTGTGGCCAAAACTTCCAGAACTACGTTGAATAGTAGTGGGGAGAGTGGGCACCCTTGTCTTGTTCCTGACTTTAGGGGAAATGCTTTCAGTTTTTCACCATTGAGGATAATGTTTGCTGTGGGTTTGTCATATATAGCTTTTATTATGTTGAGGTATGTCCCTTCTATTCCCACTTTCTGGAGAGTTTTTATCATAAATGGATGTTGAATTTTGTCGAAGGCTTTCTCTGCATCTATTGAGATAATCATATGATTTTTATTTTTCAGTTTGTTAATGTGGTGTATTATGTTGATTGATTTGCGGATATTGAAGAATCCTTGCATTCCTGGGATAAAGCCCACTTGGTCATGATGTATGATCTTCTTAATATGTTGTTGGATTCTGATTGCTAGAATTTTGTTAAGGATTTTTGCATCTATGTTCATCAGTGATATTGGCCTGTAGTTTTCTTTTTTTGTGGGGTCTTTACCAGGTTTTGGGATTAGGGTGATGGTGGCCTCATAGAATGAGTTTGGAAGTTTCCCTTCCTCAGCAATTTTCTGGAAGAGTTTGAGTAGAATAGGTGTTAGCTCTTCTCTAAATTTTTGGTAGAATTCGGCTGTGAAGCCGTCTGGACCTGGGCTTTTGTTTGCTGGAAGATTCCTGATTACAGCCTCTAGTTCCGTGCTTGTGATGGGTATGTTCAGATTTTCTATTTCTTCCTGGTTCAGTTTTGGAAAGTTGTACTTTTCTAGGAATTTGTCCATTTCTTCCAGGTTATTCATTTTATTACCATATAATTGCTGATAGTATTCTCTAATAATCCTTTGTATTTCTGTGTTGTCAGTTGTGATCTCTCCATTTTCATTTCTAATTTTATTGATTTGGTTCTTCTCCCTTTGTGTCTTGATGAGTCTGGCTAGTGGTTTGTCAATTTTATTTACCTTCTCAAAGAACCAGCTTTTGGCTTTGTTGATTTTTGCTATGGTCTCTTTTGTTTCTTTTGCATTTATCTCTGCCCTAATTTTTACAATTTCTTTCCTTCTACTGACCCTGGGGTTCTTCATTTCTTCTTTTTCTAGTTGCTTTAGATGTAGAGTTAGGTTATTTAGTTGACTTTTTTCTTGTTTCTTGAGTTGTGCCTGTATTGCTATGAACTTCCCCCTTATCACTGCTTTTACAGTGTCCCAGAGGTTTTGGGTTGCTGTGTTTTCATTTTCATTCATTTCTATGCATATTTTGATTTCTCTTTTGATTTCTTCTATGATTCGTTCATTATTCAGCAGCGTGTTGTTCAGCCTCCATATGTTGGCATTTTTAATAGTTTTTCTCTTGTAATTGAGATCTAATCTTACTGCATTGTGGTCAGAAAAGATGCATGGAATGATTTCAACTTTTTTGAATTTTCCAAGGCTAGATTTATGGCCCAGGATGTGATCTATCCTGGAAAAGGTTCCGTGTTGCACTTGAGAAAAAGGTGAAATTCATTGTTTTGGGGTGAAATGTCCTGTAGATATCTATTAGGTCTAACTGGTCTATTGTATCATTTAACGTTTGTGTTTCCTTGTTAATTTTCTGTTTAGTTGATCTATCCATAGATGTAAGTGGGGTATTAAAATCTCCCACTATTATTGCATTATTGTTAATTTCCCCTTTCATACTTGTTAGTAATTGTCTTACATATTGTGGTGCTCCTATGTTGGGTGCATAAATATTTATAATTGTTATATCTTCATCTTGGATTGATCCTTTGATCATTATGTAGTTTCCTTCTTTGTCTCTTTTCACAGTCTTTGTTTTAAAGTCTATTTTATCTGATATGAGTATTGCTACTCCTGCTTTCTTTTGGTCTCTATTTGCATGGAATATCTTTTTCCAGCCCTTCACTTTCAGTCTGTGTGTGTCCCTCGTTTTGAGGTGGGTCTCTTGCAGACAACATATATGGGGGTCTTGTTTTTGTATCCATTCAGCCAGCCTTTGTCTTTTGGTTGGGGCATTCAACCCATTTACGTTTAAGGTAATTATTGATAAGTACGATCCCATAGCCATTTTCTTTATTGCTTTGGGTTCGAGTTTATACACCCTTTCTGTGTTTCCTGTCTAGAAAAGATCCTTTAGCATTTGTTGGAGAGCTGGTTTGGTAATGCTGAATTCTCTCATCTTTTGCTTGTCTGTAAAGCTTTTGCTTTCTCCTTCATATTTGAATGAGATCCTTGCTGGGTACAGTAGTCTGGGCTGTAGGTTATTTTCTTTCATCACTTTAAGTATGTCTTGCCATTCCCTCATGGCCTGAAGAGTTTCTGTTGAAAGATCAGCTGTTATCCTTATGGGAATCCCCTTGTGTGTTATT
Organism: Moschus berezovskii; assembly: GCF_049115385.1. NCBI lineage: Eukaryota > Metazoa > Chordata > Mammalia > Artiodactyla > Moschidae > Moschus > Moschus berezovskii. Next base: position 25,646,463 of record NC_142464.1, read on the forward strand.
TCCTGTTTTTCCCTTGCTGCTTTTAATATTTGTTCTTTGTGTTTGATTTTGTTAATTTGATTAATATGTATCTTGGAGTATTTCGCCTTGGGTTTATCCTGTTGGGGACTCTCTGGGTTTCTTGGACTTGGGTGATTATTTCTTTCCCTATTTTAGGGAAGTTTTCAACTATTATCTCCTCAAGTATTCTTTCATGGTCTTTCTTTTTGTCTTCTTCTTCTGGGATTCCTATGATTCGAATGTTGGGGCGTTTAACATTGTCCCAGAGGTCTCTAATATTGTTCTCATTTCTTTTAATTTGTTTTTATTTTTTCCTCTCTGTTTCATTTATTTCTACAATTCTATCTTCTAACTCGCTTATCCTGTCTTCTGCCTCTGTTATTCTACTGTTTGTTCCTTCCAGAGTGTTTCTGATCTCATCTATTGCATTATTCATTGTATACTGACTCTTTTTAATTTCCTCTAAGTCCTTATTAAACCTTTCTTCCATCTTCTCAATCCTTTTCTCCAGGTTATTTATCTGTAACTCCATTTTGCTTTCAAGATTTTGAATCATTTTCACCATCAAAATTCGAAATTCTTTATCAGGTAGATTCCCTATATCTTCCTCTTTTGTTTGTGTTGATGGGCATTTATCTTGTTCCTTTACTTGCTGGGTATTTCTCTGCCTCTTCATCTTGCTTATAATGCTTTGCTTGGGGTGGCCTTTCCCTCTTCTGGCCGTTTGTGGAGTTCTCTTTATTATGTAGTTTCCTCGTTGTGTGTGGGGTTGGACAGGTGACTTGTCAAGGTTCCCTGGTTACGGAAGCTTGTGTCGGTGTTCTGGTGGGTGGAGCTGGATTTGTTCTCTCTGGAGTGCAATGAAGTGTCCAGTAATGAGTTATGAGATGTCAGAGGGTTTGGAGTGACTTTGGGAAGCCTGTATATTGAAGCTCAGGGCTAGTTTCCTGTGTTACTGGAGAATTTGCGTGGTATGTCTTGCTCTGGAACTTGTTGACCCTTGGGTGGTGCTTGGTTTTAGTGTAGGTATGGAGACGTATGATGAGCTCCTATCGATTAATGTTCCCTGGAGTCAGGAGTTCTCTGGTGTTCTCAGGATTCGGGCTTAAGCCTCTTGCCTCTGGTTTTTGGTCTTATTCTTGGAGTAGCCTCTAGACGTCTCTATCTGTCATTTCCAAGGTGGTTCCCTTTGTTTTAGCTTCTGTTTGCTGGTCTCTTCAGTGTCTAATTTCCTCCCTGATACTAGGGGGTGGGTGGACACTTGTTAAGGCTCAGTTGTTCAGTCCTGTTCTGGGAAGGGAGGAACGCTGCAGACGAATATCGCTGGTGTCTGTGGGGAGTGCTCGCAGTGTCTCGGCCACACTGGGTTTGCCCCGCTCACAGCACGTATGCTGTCCCAGTCTACACTGCACAGGCTCTAGGTTGCTCTGCCGGGAACTGTCTGAGGCCGGTGCTGGGTTGTATGCACTTCCCAGGTCTGAGCGGCTCAAGTTCAGGTTCTCAGGTACTCCACAAAGGCGCAGACTTGGTTGGGCCTGCGTTTTGTGCCTTCCCTGGTCCGAGCAGTTCAGGGGACCAGGTGCTTGGCGAGCGCTGTCTCTGCGACTTATCGCCTCCCCAGTCCCCGCCACTCAGTTTTCTGGATGTACAACCGGCGCACCTTCTCAGGGGGATATCGACCGGCCCGAGCCCAAGAAGTCCTGATTAGCAACAAGCCTGTCTGCAGTTTGTATCAGATGCCTTTCTGGGGCCGCGGTTGCCCGCTCCGGCTCTGGCTGCGCTCCCTGCCTGTCTCGGCGGGGGATGGGGGATGGGCCGACCGCAGCCGGCTCGCTCTGCTCAGTCCTTTATTCTGTGAGCGGGGCTGGCCAAATCTTAGGTTAGAGCTTTCCGCCTTTTCGTGGGGAAGCTATCCCACAGTCTGCTTTGCTCTCCCCAGTTCTCTCAAATTGTTCTCGCGGCATTCAAGCCCAGTCCTCTCTCTAAGCAGTTCAGCCGGCTCCTCCCTGCCCAGCCCCCGCTTGCTAATGGCGTATGCAGGCGTCTGCGCTGCTTCTCCGCTGGGAGTTACCGTTTGGCGGGTAGTCTGTGGGTTTTTAAAAAATCTTAAAAAAAAAGAGGGTTATGTGGCCCTCTGATCTTCCAAGGCTCGCCACAGATTCGCCAGTGAGAGTGTTTCCTGGTGTTTGGAAACTTTTCTCTTTTTAAAGCCTCCCTTCCCGGGACGGAGCTCCGTCCTTACTTCTTTTGTCTCGCTTTTTATCTTTTATGTTTTTTCCTACCTCTTTTCGAAGACAATGGGCTGCTTTTCTGGATGCCTGACGTCCTCTGCCTCTAATTTTCTTGAAGAGATCTCTAGTCTTTCCTATTCTGTTGTTTTCCTCTATTTCTTTGCATTGATCGCTGAGGAAGGCTTTCTTATCTCTCCTTGCTATTCTTTGGAACTCTGCATTCAGATGCTTATATCTTTCCTTTTCTCCTTTGCTTTTCGCTTCTTTTCTTTTCACAGCTATTTGCAAGGCCTCCTCAGCCAGCCATTTTGCTTTTTTGCATTTATTTTCCATGGGGATGGTCTTGGTCCCTGTCTCCTGTACAATGTCACGAACCTCCGTCCAGAGTTCATCAGGCACTCTATCTATCAGATCTAGTCCCTTAAATCTATTTCTCACTTCCACTGTATAATCATAAGGGATTTGATTGAGGTCATATCTGAATGGTCTAGTGGTTTTCCCTACTTTCTTCAATTTAAGTCTGAATTTCGCAATAAGGAGTTCATGATCTGAGCCACAGTCAGCTCCTGGTCTTGTTTTTGCTAATTGTATAGAGATTCTCCATATTTGGCTGCAAAGAATATAATCAGTCCGATTCCGGTGTTGACCATCTGGTGATGTCCATGAGTAGAGTCTTCTCCTGTGTTGTTGGAAGAGGGTGTTTGCTATGACCAGTGCGTTCTCTTGGCAAAACTCTATTAGCCTTTGCAATGCTTCATTCCGTGCTCCAAGGCCAAATTTGCATATTACTCCAGGTGTTTCTTGACTTCCTACTTTTGCATTCCAGTCCCCTATAATGAAAAGGAATCTTTTTTGGGTGTTAGTTCTAAAAGATCTTGTAGGTCTTCATAGAACCGATCAACTTTGGCTTTTTCAGCGTTACTGGTTGGGGCATAGGCTTGGATTACTGTAATATTGAATGGTTTGCCTTGGAAACGAACAGAAATCATTATGTCATTTTTAGGGCTTTTCGCGGGATAGCTATCCTACAGTCTGCTTTGCTATCTCAAGTTAGTTCCTTCAGATTGCCTTGGGGCATTCAGGCCCCAAGTCCTAGCTCTAAGCAATACAGCCCAGGGCTCCCTTCCCAGCCCCTGATTGCTAGTGGCAGATGCGGGCATCTGAAGTGCTTTTCTGCTGGGATTTACCGTTGGGCATGTAATCTGAGGGTTTTAATTATTTATTTCTTTTTCCTCCCAGTTATGTTGCCCTCTGAGTTTTCAAGGCTCACCACAGACTTGCCAGTGAGAGTGTTTCCTGATGTTTGGAAACTTCTTTCTTTTTTAAGACTTCCTTCCTGAGTCTGATCTCCGTCCCTACCTCTTTTATCTCTCTTTTTATCTTTTATATTTTTTCCAACCTCCTTTCAAAGACAATGGGCTGAGTTTCTGGGTGCCTGATGTCCTCTGCCAGCATTCATAAGATGTTTGGTGGAATTTACTCAGCGTTCAAATGTTCTTTTGATGTATTTGTGGGGGAGAAAGTGGTCTCCCCATCCTATTCTTCCGCCATCTTCAGTTCGGTTGCTCAGTCGTGTCCGACTCTTTGCAACCCCATGAATCACAGCATGCCACACCTCCCTGTCAAAGACCAACTCCCGAGTCCACTAAAATTCATGTCCATCGAGTCGGTGATGCCATCCAGCCATCTCATTCTCGGTCGTCCCCTTCTCCTCCTGCCCCCAATCCCTCACAGCCTCAGGTTCTTTTCCAGTGAGTCAACTCTTTGTGTGAGTTGGCTAAATATTGAGCTTCAGCTTTAGCATCAGTCCTTCCAATGAACACCTGGGACTGATCTCCTTTAGGATGGACTGGTTGGATCTCCTTGCAGTCCAAAGGACTCTCAAGAGTCTTCTCCAGCACCACAGTTCAAAAGCATCAATTCTTCGGTGATCAGCTTTCTTCACAGTCCAACTCTCACATCCATACATGACCACTGGAAAAACCATAGCCTTGACTAGACGGACCTTTGTTGGCAAAGTAATGTCTCTGCTTTTTAATATGCTGTCTAGGTTGGTAATAACTTTCCTTCCAAGAAGTAAGCGTCTTTTAATTTCATGGCTGCAATCAGCATCCGCAGTGATTTTGGAGCCCAAAAAAAACAAAGTCTGACACTGTTTCCACTGTTTCCCCATCTGTTTCCCATGAAGTGTAGGTACCAGATGCCATGATATTCGTTTTCTGAATGTTGAGCTTCAAGCCAATATTTTCACTCTCCTCTTTCACTTTCATCAAGAGGCTTTTGAGTTCCTCTTCACTTTCTGCCATAAGGGTGATGTCATCTGCATATCTGAGGTTATTGATATTTCTCCCGGCAATCTTGATTCCAGCTTGTGCTTCTTCCACTCCAGCGTTCCTCATGATGTGCTCTGCATATAATTTAAATACACAGGGTGACAATATACAGCCTTGACATACTCCTTTTCCTATGTGGAACCAGTCTATTGTTCCATGTCCAGTTCTAACTGTTGCTTCCTGACATGCATACAGGTTTCTCAAGAGGCAGGTCAGGTGGTCTGGGATTCCCATCTCTTTCAGAATTTTCTACAGTTTATTGTGATCCACACAGTCAAAAGCTTTGGCATAGCCAATGAAGCAGAAATAGATGCTTTTCTGGAACTCTCTTGCTTTCTCCATGATCCAGCGGATGTTGGCAATTTGATCTCTGGTTCCTTTGCCTTTTCTAAAACCAGCTTGAACATCTGGAATTTCACAGTTCACATATTGCTGAAGCCTGGCTTGGAGAATTTTGAGCATGACTTTACTAGCGTGTGATATAATTAAGGTTACAGATCTTAAAATAGGGAGATTATTCAGGTGGGGCTGACTTAATCATATGAGCAGGTAAAAAGTGGAGCACTTTCTCCAGCTGGAGGCAAAAGCAGGCCAGGGAATAAGGGCAAATCAGATATTCCTAGCATGGTTCTAAACACAACACCTCTATTGACCCTGAGATGTAGATATCCACATGCAATGACCAGTGAGAGGCCTCAAGGTTAAAAGAGCAGCCTGAAGCTGACAGCAGGCAAGGAAACAGGGTTCTGGTCCTACAAAACCAAGGAATTAGATTCTGCTAATTCTGAGTCTGGGTATGAATCCTTTCAAATGAGAACACAGTCACTGTGACACCTCAATTTTTGCATTGTAAAACCTGGAGTAGAGAAACCAAGCTAACCCAGAGTTCTGAACTGCAGAACAAGAATGTAACAAATTAGTGCTATCTTCAACTACTAAATTTGTGCCAATTTGTTACAACAGCCATAAACACTAATATACCTGGTCACACCCAGCAGCAATAAAAGTTGAGAAATATGATCTTTTTTCTAACTATAGGGCAGTATGTGCTGCTGAAAACTCTGGGCCAGTTTGAAAAAGAATGTGGAGAATATGCATTTGTTCAACAGCTAATCTCTACCATAGAAGGAGAAGAGTAGTTTGAACTAATGAAAAAGGAGGAATAAAACAGACTTGGTATTTTAAGCATAAAATGGAATAGAAGCAAAAGTAAATGAATATAACTCTCAAAGAAGTTCAAAATTATTAGGGATCTTTCAAAATAGCAAACTCTTTACTTCTGATTTTGCTACTGAATGTGCTGTGCCTTTACAACTAAAATACAAGGTGACACTGATATAGTCAAAACTCTCTCAATCCCTAATCTACGAAACTGGCAATTAGTCAGTTAATAATTTTCTTAAAAGTCAATTACACTGCTGCTGCTGCTGCTAAGTCACTTCAGTCGTGTCCGACTCTGTGTGACCCCATAGACGGAAGCCCACCAGGCTACCCCGTCCCTGGGATTCTCTGGGGAATCATAATTAAAATTACATACCTTAAAGATTCTATTTTAACTTAAAACATAAGTGTACATTCATAAGCAAATATTTTTATGTAGAGTCTAAGCCATTCTTTGAATGTATGGCAAATTATAGTTTTATTGCACTGGTTCTAAAATCTCCAGTTTGAGTTTCTTTAAAATAAAGCAAAAACTTAAACTTTCAATGCAATCTGAGCACATAATCTTTCTAAAGTTTGTTTAGAAACCTCTCTCTTCCACAAGTAATTCATTATCATTCCTTTTAGCTAAATACCCATTTGCTTCTCAAAAGACTATTCAACTGTTTTCTACAACTTTCATTTTTGCACACATTTCACCAGTGTGCATAATATCTATTAAAACACACAGTTCCAGCAATAAGTACTATTTGCATGTACAGACCTGGCTGTAGACGAATGAGAAAGAAGTGAGGGGGATATGCTAGCCTGCACCTGGTGTTTAGACCTTCTCAGTGGAGTAGGTGTAAGGCAGAATGTTTGCAGAGGCAATAGAGGTGGGTCTGTTAAAAAGAGGAGGATAAGAAGATTTACAGGTTTTCACTATCCCTATGGAAAACAAAACAGTAAATTGTATTTCTACCTATGGATTCGAAGTCTAGCTTCATTGAGAGCTTTGAACTGTATCTCCGTCAAGTAAGTAGACCCATCAAGCAGTTCTCACACTCAAGAAACTGTTATGGCCTTTAAAAAAAAAAAAAAATCACACCATTTCCTTCTTCCTTTGGAAAAAGCTCTTTTTCCTTTGTGAGCCCTAGAAGTCAAGTAAGTTTCTAGATGAGAGGTGTGGTGGAGGAGAACTCAGCAAGAAAGAAATGTGCTTATCTGTCAGTGGGGTGGGACACAGGGAGATATGTAAAAGAGAGAGGGAGCAGGGTAAGACCCTATTCTATAAACATTCTTGTCTTCTGAAATGGCAACTTAAATGCAAATTTCTGAAGAGGAAAAATAAACATTTTCTAGTAAAACAATAGAAAATTCACCCTCATCAACTAAACTTTGTCTGCTTGAGAGTTTCCATTATGTCCTGACCTCCCAAAATGATTTCCTGTTTTAAAACAAGTCGTAATTTTCATTTGAGAATGATTGGTTTCCAGCACTAAGCTTTACATTTCCTTCACTGAATTAGTTTAATACCTTTAATCTTTCTAATTTAATTTATAAAAATCTTAATGGCAAAATTTCAACACTAAAAATTTTAAATAAAAAATTAACTATGACTCTTTTCATTCCAAGAAAACTATTTTCCTTTTAAACTTCTATACCAGGGTTTTGTCTATATGCATACAGAGTTTTGATATAATTGTAAACACAATGTATATGTTTATTATATTATTCTCTTTACATTTGACATTGTGTGAAAAACATTCTTCAATGTTTGTTAAGTAGTTTTTAGAATTATCATCTCAGGAATTTCTAATCAAAATAACATATGCTTCATCATAGGAATGAAATTCTCTGTATCATAACCTTGACCATCTTATTACAACATGCAGATAATTGTTCATTAGCTATACACTGACAGTAATAGCACGGTTTAAAGTTAGGGCTTTGAAATCAGGCATGTTTTGCTTTGAATCTGGGTTCTGTCCTATAGAAGTTATGTGACTTTGGGTACCTGAAGTTGCCATTTGTAATTTTGGGGAAAAATAGTATTTAAGTCACAGAAAATTGCAAAGATTGAGTAAAATAATGTATATAAACCACCTGACCACAATAGGTGACACATAGTATTTAACAAATGATAGTTATTGTGAGATAATTAGTATCTGTTCTGTTTAAACACTATATATATTTCTCACCTTTGGGGCTTCTCAGTGGTAAGCAATTCACCTGTCAATGCAGGAGATGCAAAATACATGGGTTCCATTCCTGGCTTGGGAAGATTCCCTGGAGACAGAAATGGCAACCCAATCCTGCATGCATGCCTGGAAAATTCCCTGGACAGAGGAGCCTGGCAGGCTACAATCCATGGAGTTATGAAGAGTTGGACACGATCGAGCATGCACGCAAACACTTCCCACATTTATAATACTTCCTAACTTAAAAATAACAACTGAGAGAGAGGAAGACCTCCATTAAACCCCACCCTCCTCATAACCTATTCCTTACTACATTAGCCCTTGGGGTACACCTGCTACTACCCTACTCACTGGCTCAGCACCTGCTATTTTGTGTTACTGTTTATTTTCATCAGAACAAGCCGTATCTCTTCAAATAAACCGTAAGCTATCCAAGGCCAGGATAGTATTGTGTCTCTTTGTGGCTCAACAAGAAGATGTCATCACTTTCAGTCTGCTCCATCTCCAAAGCAGTGTCTTTGTCCAATATTTCCACATTGCCCTGGGTACTGACTTTGCTTCCAATTTGGCTCATTTCCTTACATTTTCTAACTTAATTTTATAGTTTTGACTCTTTTTCCTTGGCCTAGCTTTACACATCTTCTAAATTAATGTGAAGAACATTTGGATTTAAAAAGAAGAGATGGTGGAAATGGAGCTTTGGAAGAGAAATAGAGTATTTCAAGCACTAAATGGATAAGTAAATTTAAAACATTTGTTTAAACTTGTTTCCATTGTATTTATTTACTGTTACAAATCCTTTACTGAAGGAGTCTTAAACACAAGTGTATTTGAAACAAGAGGTTATTTTAAACACATGTGCAGGCATTGTCCAAAACTATGCAGTAAGCCCTAGCCCCAGAATCAGCCAATTTCACTAAGTTTGGCAGGTTTCAAAACTGATTTTTATGACAGACAGGGCCCAGTGGAATCACAAACTTCGTTGTATTAGACAGGTTTCTCTCTCAAGTCCCACACAAGCCAAACTCCACTGACACAAAGATTGAAAGACACCCATTTTGATGACCACAGGAAAGTCAAACGAAATTCAGGCAGAATAGCTCCACTGAACATTCATATCTGAGACCTGAAAATATCATCAGTCATGTGTCAAACTTAATGCTGGCAAGGATTTCACTTCATTCTGCTGTTCTTCATCCTGCCAAATCAATAGTTATTACTGTTTAACTTGCTGGGTCCTCAACATACCACAGCTTATAACAGGAAAATATCTAGTGGACCACTATTCAGGCACTAGAGGCACAGAATATAAAATCACAAGTGTTGAGCAGGGATCGTGTGAAATCTCAGCATCATTTAAACCTAATTACACTCATAAGTTATAGATGGTTTCTAAACTGATGAAAGCTTTATTTGTGGTATTTAGAGTTTTCCTAGGACAAAAATAATATCTGATTAAAATTGAATTTGTAAAACTCAACCTCATAAACTTATGCTATGGTAAACCACAGACCAAAGACATTCCCTGAAATAAAGTCTCCTCGTGCTTTGCAGGGCAGAGCATAGGAGATACCCAATCAGAGCATTGTGAGGGAGGGACAAAACATGCGAGTTATACAATACCCATAACTTCCACTGTTAGTGTCTATATTAGTAAAAGTCTGATCCATGGATGAGAACAATTATAAACTAAGGAAAGGCCAATCACAAGAGAGAAACAAAAGATTATTTCTAGAAAGAGGAGAAACGTTCATGAGCCTCTTCATGAGCCAGGAGAATTAAGTTGTTTGAAGTAGCATCCACTTGGAATTCCCTTTTCCCCATCTCTCCCTGTTGAACCCCTACCTTTGCTTCCGACATACTCTCCGGTCACCTCTTCTGTAAATCCTTGCCTGGTGATACCACCTCATGGCTCTCCCATTAGAGCCAGACTATCACAGCCTCCTGAGCGAGGTGTCTCTCCCCTGTTAAATTTCTGGCTTCCTGGGGGCAGAGAAATCGTCTATGATCTTTAGACGCCCCTACCTGGTGCCTAGCATAATGCCTCCCACGTGGGAGGGACACAGTTTGAACTGACTCCTATCTGTATGGGGCTCTCCTACGCACAGTCCAGGAGATGGCAGCAGTGCTGCCTTCAGCAGAGGCGGTGGGGATCTTCTCAACCTTCTGACCTCCACTTATTAATGAAAGCACAGCTGCATTTTCTTCTTTCTCCTTCATCTATGGCTGAGCCATCCACTCATGAACGTTATTTCACAGCACTGTGCACGACAACAATGTATGAGTCCCGGATTTGCAACTCTCTGACAAATAGAGGTGGAAATTTTGAAATTTAATAATCCCCATTCCCCCTCCTCCCACTAACACACGCACTTTGAAACACATGGGATAATTGCTATTAACATAATAGATCACACATATGTGACGAGTTAAGTGTGTTGGTGTAGCAGGCGGATCTGTCCGCCATTCCTCTTGTTTCCAGCTGGGGAGACTTTAGCTGTAATTGCAGAAACCAGTTAGCCTTGCGTTCCACCCCAACTTGTCCCTCCTTAAGGGAGGAGAATTAATTGGTCTAATTGGTGGATGCAGGGAGAAGTCACTGAGCAAGTTTATTCAGGCTTTTCCTTGTTTTCTCTCTTTCTGGAGTCATTTACGCAAGGACCCTGCCTTCCCTGTCTGCTCCATATCTTGTGGTAAACATCCTGATCCATGAGGGAGGTCTGTGTTATCAAGCATTGCTTATGCCAGATGAGTAAGTGTGTCTAATAGTGGGGCAGTGTTAGGAAAGATGGGGCTCCCAGGTGGCTCAGTGGTAAAGAATCTGCCTGCCAACACAGGAGACACAGGAGACTTGGGTTCGACCCCTGGGTCTTGCAGATCCCCTGGAGGAGGAAATGGCAGTATTCTTGCCTGGGAAATCTCTTACACAGAGGAGCCTGGCATGCCACCTCCATGGGGTCGCCAAAGGTTCAGACATGACTGAGTGACTGAGCCTGCATGCACCTTAGAAAGGATATTGGGGCTGCGAATCAAAGTGCTTTCTTCAGACCAAATTTTGATTAGTAACAAAGCTGGCATTTTTTATCTACATCTATCTGACACTTTAGTCTACCCTCATAAAGCAGAAGAGAGTAATTTATTTTGTTGTTCAGTCACTCATTTGTGTCCCTTTGTGACTCCATGGACTGCAGCACGCCAAACTTTCCTGGAGAAGGGAATGGCAAACCACTTCAGCATTCTTGCCTTGAGAGCCTGATGAGCAGTATGAAAAAACATTTTATTTGGAGCCCCCCAAAACCTCAGCCTTACCTTTTAAAGCTTAATCAAAATTAGAAATTTACCCTCACTTTTTCATACCTAAATATTTCTCTTATTTTACAACCAACATTTAATGTTAAGATTTCTTTCAATAATTAGTTGCCTCATCAAATGCTGAAATTAAGTAATATTTTTTAAAAAATAAGCCCTCAAAGACTATTATTTTTTTACTACCAATAATTGGCAGCAAAATCAGTGGACATAAGCAACTAGTCTTTGCAACAAAGTAATTTTATGTGGACCTGACATCTCATCACCCTCCTCTACTCTCCTCCAGCTGGGGAAATTTTCATTCCTTCTGCCATACTTTGAACATTTGCTTAACCAATTGGAACAAAGCATGCTCATTTACCTCACTGAATAAAATGCTCAAAAGCATTTTGCTTTCTTGACTAGCCAAGTCTTATAGCTTTGTATATGCTCTATTTCTTAATGAGGACTTGAGCAACTAATTATTTCAAGACCTTAGATAGTCTTCAAAATTCTCAAAATAAACCTTGATGTTTTTAGTTGCTAATCAGCTACAGCTGAAGGGAAAGTTCAGCAGTGCTAATGAGATGGGCTAATGATGTATACATGTTTATTTCAAAGACCAAAATGCTCCCTTTTTATCCTAAAATTAGAATAATTATTAACCAATCTGAAATCAAGACTCAAACAGCAACATTTGTAGCCTCATCATTCCTCTCTCAAAAACTTTTAAGAGTAGGGAATTTTATGAACTATCAATAGAAATGCCAAGTTTACACTGTTTCCTCTTATCTCAATAGTCTTCCTTTCACCCTGGTTCTTCTTTTCTATTTTGAGAATCTTATATGCATAGAATGGGATTAACCAAAATCTGTTTATGTCATATTCTCATCATTGGTATTCATGATATGACTGTATTTAGTTATTCTATTTATAATTTTAATAATAGGATAGCTACCCATAATCCTACCACTCACAACTAACAAAGATCCCTGTCCTTAAAGATATATTCAAAGATTATATTCTAGTGAGAGCAAAGAAAGTAAACAAAAATTTAATTTATAAGTAAATATACTCAAACATAAATACTATGAAACACACAAACAACACAAAGCAGAGGAAGATAGGCAGATAAGATGTGAGACATACTAAATAAGGTGGTCATGGTAAGCTTCATTTAGAAGGTGAAATTTAGTCAAAAACTTAAAGGAGACAAAAGTGTTAATTCAGGTATCTGGAGAAAGAACATTCCAGGTAAAAGGTATATCCAAATGAAAGATCTCAAGATAGGAGAGTTCCTAGCATAAATGAGGAACAGCAAAGAACCTGCTGTGATTGTAGGAGACTGAACAAGGGAGTAGTAGGAGAAGTCAGAGAAGAAATGGAAGGTCTTAGCCTTGCAGCCATCGTATGGACTATAGTTTTTACTGTGAGTACAAAAGGGAGCTATGTCAGGATTTAAAGGAGAGAAGGACCACCTATCGCTGTATGATCCAAGTTTTAAGAAGCTCACACTGGTTTATTTGTTGACAACAGACTCTAAGAAGATGAGGATAGTAAAAAAACTGATTTAGAGATTCTAGTGACTCAGTGGAAGGAATGAGAAATGGGAAGATTCTGAGTATATTTTGAAGGTAGAGCCAACAAAATTTCTTAGAAGATTAGACATGGGATGTGAAAGAATAAAAGTAGTCAAAGATGGCTTTCTAGTTGTCATAAACAACAGCAGGGATAGAGTGGCCAGAACTGAGATTAGTGAAGCAGGATTGCAGAAGATGGGTAAGGAAGATGGGTAAGGAAGATCAGGAATTCACTTTTGGACATGTTGAGTTTGAGTGATACTCACATTTAGTGGAAATATCCATGGATATGTGAATGGTAAGTCTGGAACATTCTGGACGTTAAGTCTGGAAGACAATGGTCCTAGAGGTGTGAATATGAGAGTGATTACCATAGAGATGTTTTTAAGGCTATGAGTGTAGACATAGAGGAGGAAAAAAAGAGAAAAAGTCTAATATTCCAAATGAAGAAATCAGGAGGAAGAGAATCCAGACAAGGAAACTGAGAAGGAATAACCAGAAAGGATGGGAAGAAACTAAGAGAAAACGGCATTCTGGAAACTAGGTGAAGAACGTTTATTAATAAAGTGAACGCGTGCTCAGTCGCTCAGCTGCGTTTGACCCTTTGCAACCCATGGACTGTAGCCCACCAGGCTCCTTTGTCTGTGGGATTGTCCAGGCAAACATGCTGGACTGGGTAGCCATTTTCTTCTCTAGGGGATCTTCCTGACCTAGGGATCGAACACATGTCTCCTGTGTCTCCTGCATTGCAGATAGATCCTTTTACCACTGAGCCACCAGGTAAGGAAGAAGAATGATCAAATGTATCAAATGATACTGACAGATCAAGTAAGATGAGGATTGAAAATTGACCATCATATTTAAGATCATGAAGGTCACTGGTGACCTCAAGAAGACTTGTGAGGAGAACACCTGATTAGATTGCTTTAAAGTAAAAAGGAAGAAGAATTGAAATCAGGAAGTAAAGATAAATCTTTTGCTCACCAAGAAATGCCGTGGTAGGTAGAGTTGAAAATGGGAAAGAATAAATATTTTTAAGATAAGAAAAAAAATTCATATCTATGTATTTGTGAGAATAATTCAGTAAAGAGGGAAATTTTGAGGATTTCAGAGGTAGAAGGGAATATTGAAAGAACAATGTCCTTGAGTAGGCTACAAAGAAGTTTAGACAGTGAAGAATACAAGGCTGATAAAGGATCTGAGTTTTTATGAGGGTAGCAGTGCAGAAGGATTAAGGCAGGAACAAAAAATAAAATGGTAATGTCAGCACCTACATGGAGTTTCTCTTAATTTTTCAAACACTATGAAAATACAAACACTTCACTCCAAATTTAGTTTTTGGCAACTGACTGCCCAAAGTGTAGATTTACCAAGACTTTCCAGTCCATTGCTTACCCTAATCTCCGAGGAACTGGTAAGGAAAAGAAGTGGAGATAAAACTCAAAATCCATATCAATTACGGACATTTTTAGCAGAGCATCAGATTAAAGTTGAGTAAGGATAAAAGGTTATTCATTAAATACATTTAAGAATTTTCTGAGCACTTCACATACTTATTCACATTTTCCATTGCCAAGATATTTTCAGGTTTCATGTCTGAGTATAATTCTATCAATGTACAACTCAAAATTATAGTTTTAAAATAGAACAAATAGATTTTATGGGAATCTGAGATTTTGGCCATAGCTAAAGGAGAATAGAATTCCAATTATTAATTAAAGTAAACAAATGTGTCTATAAAGACAGCAAGGAAGCACATTTTTTCTTTTGAAAATAACCGATTGGTCGAGGACTTGCTGGTCCAATGGAATAGTACATGGGCCTTAAAACAGGTGTATCTTTATTCAGTTCAGTTCAGTTCAGTCACTCAGTCGTGTCTGACTCTTTGTGACCCCATGAATCACAGCACGCCAGGCCTTCCTATCCATCACCAACTCCCGGAGTTCACTCAAACTCATGTCCATCGAGTCAGTGATGCCATCCAGCCATTTCATTCTCTGTCATCCCCGTCTCCTCCCACCCCCAATCCATCCTAGCATCAGACTCTTTTCCAGTGAGTCAACTCATCGCATGAGGTGGCCAAAGGACTGGAGCTTCAGCTTTAGCATCAGTCCTTCCAATGAACACCCAGGATTGATCTCCTTTAGAATGGACTGGTTGGATCTCCTTGCAGTCCAAGGGACTCTCAAGCTCCAGCACCACAGTTCAAAAGCATCAATTCTTCGGCGATCAGCTTTCTTCACAGTCCAACTCTCACATCCATACATGACCACGGGAAAAACCATAGCCTTGACTAGATGGACCTTGGTTGGCAAAGTCATGTCTCTGCTTTTTAATATGCTATCTAGGTTGGTCATAACTTTCCTTCCAATGAGTAAGCATCTTTTCATTTCCTGGCTGCAATCAGCATCTGCAGTGATTTTGGAGCCCAAAAAAATAAAGTCTGACACTGTTTCCACTGTATCTTTATTACCTAAGGTGAAAAAGTTTCTAATATTTCTCTGGTAGAAAATGCTGGTTAAAACAACATGTCTAATATTCTATCAATATAAAATTAGAGAAAAAGTCAGATGACATTCCTATAAGAATATTCAACAAAATATAAAAGACCACCTTGTAGTGGTGAGCATTCAAGTGATTTTATTATTCCCTACACTTTTGATATTGCTTAAATTATTTCTATTATCTTTATAATTCAGAAAAAGTATAATAACAGCCATCGTTATTTTGAATAATAAAAGAGGCAACGATCAAGAAAATAACAGATTCAGCACACCGTTATGTAATGCTAAAAAATAATTTCAGCTATCACCACAGAACACAGAACGCTCAACTTTAACCTTAATTCTATCACCATCTTGCTTAGGTGGCTTCAAGCAAATAAAAAGATCATTTACATGACTATTGTCTCATTGCAAAAAAGAGTAATTATACCAGGGTGTGGTAGATTAACTAAACTGCCTGAAAGCAACTTGGGGAAAGTGATATAAATTATTTTTAAGATTTATTATGTTTTTTGTTTGTTTCATAGATTAAAGTCTGTGCTTTTCCAAGCAAAAAAGATCAGAGCTCCCGAGATTTTTCAGCTCCCAAAGCCAAAATCTGCCCTCAGTTATGTGTATGCAATTAGCTGCATGTGTATAATTGAGGGAAGAATTTGGCATACAAAATTTGGAATAATCTGGAAATTTTTTAAATCTGGAAAAAATTAGAATCTGTCTGATAAAATAAATTATGATGTGATCCAAATTCAAACGGGCTTTGATGTGTTTAAAAAATGGTGTTTTCACTTACATGAGAAAAGAAAATTTTCATTTAGCCTAGTCTAGAAAAGACAATTCTGGAGGATGAGAGGGAAGAAAATGCCAGCAAACAAACTTTCCCCGGGATTACAAATATCATGTATATCCATAAGAAGTGAGTTTGTGCTCCCTTACTATTAATGGTGCCTCACACAACAAAAGAAAAAGAGGGGAGAGAAGGGAGGGGAGGGTCTGTGTGTGAATACTCTTGATCCCCAGAGTATTCTTACTGCAGCTTTCACATGCATCTGGTATACTTTTATTATCTACAAATCCCCGTCTCCTGCACTCCCTGCTCACTATTAGAGTGAGCTCTTCTGCAAATCGATCCTTCCCCAAGTCATCTATCAAGTATAAAGTCAGCCCAAGCAAAGCAGACTTTCTTCTCAGCTTTTGTTCCTTTCACATGTCATCTGAACAGGACCACCAATGTTTTGCTTCTGATAATTTCTGAAGCCCCTTTCAATGTTTCATTTTAAACAAGAAATTGAAAATAAATAAAGTTCCATACCTAGATCTTTATCATATTCTAAACTTCTTCTTTCAATATCACATTTTAAATTCTGACATATCCTTTTTAGCCCTGCCATGTCACCAAGCAAGGAATCAGAACAGAGAAATAACAAAAACCACAACTCTTTCCCCCCATTTTTGCCTTGGGAGGAGAAAAAAAAAAAAAAAGCAAGCTAGCTGTGCAATGTGCAGAATGTTCATTCTTCTGGCTGTGTGTGTTGAGCTATTTATCAACCCACAAAGTATGATCTGTTTCTCCTTTATGGTCCTTTCAACACAAAAAAAATATTGGCGTTGCTTCTCCCTGCCCCTCAAGAGAGTCATCTGGATTATAACCGCACTACCCATGGGATTAAACCACTTGTAAAGAAGTGGAGTCTTTTGCTTTTGGATCTTGAAACTTTGAAAACAACCTTAAGCTATTCTCCTAAAAACATTAAAAGGAGCATTTTTGTGTGTTCTTCAGGCATCTTTACAAGTTCTTGTGAAAGGATAAATGTTGCTGGTTTGCATTTTATATGTTCGTTATTTTTCAGAATAGCCCTGCCTATCACCATAGATATGGTTATAAAATCAGAAGAGAAAAGCCAAAGTCTTTCTAAATGGCCTTTTGCCCCCTCTATGCACCAAAGGCAAAATATTTTATAATTAAATATTAATATGGTCTCTGACCACTGCTTCAATAATCGAAACATAATTGTTCAGAGACCTGGCGCACCCCATCTCGAAAACCCAGTAAATCTCAAAATCTCATTAAGTTTCAGTTCA
Organism: Moschus berezovskii; assembly: GCF_049115385.1. Taxonomy (NCBI): domain Eukaryota; kingdom Metazoa; phylum Chordata; class Mammalia; order Artiodactyla; family Moschidae; genus Moschus; species Moschus berezovskii. The sequence goes on from NC_142464.1 coordinate 25,663,819, forward strand.
ACTTTTTCAAGAGTCTAATCAATTTTGTCAGAAACTAAATAATACTCAACACTTTAAACATCTTTTCTTTGGCTGTGCTGGGTCTTAGTTGTGATATGCAGGATCTTTAGTCATTGATGCAGGGTCTTGTAGTTGTGGCATGCAGCATTTTAAGTTGCAGATATGAACTCTTAGTTGCAGCATGTGGGATCTCGTTCCCTGCTCAAGGATTGAACCCAGACCCCCTGCATTGGGAGTGCATAGTCTAGAAATCCTCCTTCCTAATATCAGTATGAGTTTTACCCTCTTTGAAGGTAAGTTCTTAGTTTTACAGTATATTAGATTGCTAGGGATACCTGACGGAGAAGGCAATGGCAAGCCACTCCAGTACTCTTGCCTAGAAAATCCCATGGATGGAGGAGCTTGGTAGGCTGCAGTCCGTGGGATCGCTAAGGGTCGGACACGACTGAGCGACTTTACTTTCACTTTTCACTTTCACACATTGGAGAAGGAAATGGCAACCCACTCCAGTGTTCTTGCCTGGAGAATCCCAGGGAAGGGGGAGCCTGGTGGGCTTCCGTCTATGGGGTCACACAGAGTCGGACATGACTGAAGTGACTTAGCAGCAGCAGCAGCAGCAGGGATACCTGAAGTGACTTAGCAGCAGCAGCAGCAGGGATGCCATAACAAAATACTACAGCTTGGATGGCTTAAACAACAGAAATAAATTTTTTCACAGTTCTGAAGGCTGGAAGTCCAAGATCAGGATGTCAGCAACGTTGATTTCTCCCTAGGCCTTCTTAACTTGTACTCATCACATGGTTGTCCCTCTGCACATGAATCCCTGGTTTCTCTTTTTCATCTAATAAGAACACTAGACATATCTGAATTGGGGTCTCAACCTTAGGGCCTCATTATAACTTAATCACTTCATGGGAAATAGATGGGGAAACAGTGGAAACAGTGTCAGGCTTTATTTTTGGGGGCTCCAAAATCACTGCAGATGCTGATTGCACTCATGAAATGAAAAGACACTTACTCCTTGAAAGGAAAGTTATGACCAACCTAGATAGCATATTAAAAAGCAGAGACATGACTTTGCCAACCAAGGTCCATCTTGTCAAGGCTATGGTTTTTCCCGTGGTCATGTATGGATGTGAGAGTTGGACTGTGAAGAAAGCTGATCGCCGAAGAATTGATGCTTTTGAACTGTGGTGCTGAAGAAGACTCTTGAGAGTCCCTTGGACTGCAAGGAGATCCAACCAGTCCATTCTAAGGGAGATCAATCCTGGGTGTTCATTGGAAGGACTGATGCTAAAGCTGAAGCTCCAACCCTTTGGCCACCTCATGCGACGAGTTGACTCACTGGAAAAGAGTCTGATGCTGGGAGGGATTGGGGGTGGGAGGAGACGGGGACAACAGAAAATGAGATGGCTGGATGGCATCACCGACTCCATGGACATGAGTTTGAGTGAACTCCGGGAGTTGGTGATGGACAGGGAGGCCTGGCGTGCTGTGATTCATGGGGTCGCAAAAAGTTGGACACGACTGAGCGACTGAACTGAACTGAACTGAACTGAAAGACTTTATCTCTGAAAACAGTTAGATTCTGAGGTACTGGAGTTTAGGGCTTTTAATATATGAATGGGGTGGCACAGTTCAGCTCGTAATTTAACTTCTTTTTTTATATTACAGTCACCCATACTCCATCGTAGGAATTGTGGCCAGGCAAACATTTGGTTAGGTATATCCTGAGGAATAATATTACATCTTAAAAATATGTAAAAGTTTTTATTAATAGCAGTTCTGGAATATTTTGTTGTTCAGTTGTTACATTTCTTGTCTTGAGCAAGGTATGAAATCAGTAAATAACTGATAAGTTAAAAAGATATCAACTAACCAATGAAATGTTAGTCTGAGTAAATAAATTTGTCACTGGCATGGCAACTTTCAGATTGCATCACCCCACCATGCCAGTGGTCATGATGTGATTTTATAAATAAATGTGCTTCTAAGTACACCTCTAATAATTTTTTAATCCCAAGTAATTTCTTTTACTGGGATGAAGACCGTTTTTAAAATCCTCTACTAGACTTCCCTGGTGGTCCAGTGGTTAAGAATGCAGGGCACAATTGGGCTCGATCCCTGGTTTGGGAAGATCCCACATGTTATGGATCAGCTAAAGAAAGTCCATGTGCCAGAACTACTGAGGCCATGGTCCAGAGTCTGGGAGCTGCAACTACTGAAGCCTGTGTGCCCTAGTGCCTGGGCTCCCCAACAAGAGGAGGCACCACAATGAGGAGCCCACATACCACAACTAGAAATTAGCCCCTGCTTGCCACAACTAGAGAAAGAATCTGGGCAGCAATGAAAATACAGTGCAGCCAAAAATAAAATAACTTAATTTTTAAAAATCCTCTACAATACTAGATATAACTGATTTCATAGACTAAATCACTACAAATTAGCCCAAGGACTTGTAAGTGTTCCACCTGGCCCTTCCATGTAGACACTCCCCAAGGTCCTCTCATCAGCTGCCCTCTCAGCTCACTTTGCACACATTCCTTGATGACCTCATCTATTCCCATAGTTTTACTCTGACCTTCCCACAGGTGGCTCCCAAATCTATATCTTCCTGAGGACCCAAACCTACATTTCCACTGTCCAGTGGGTTTCTTTGCAGTGTTGCAGACACCTCACAGGAAAACCTTCTTCTCTAAAAACATGATTACCATACAAAGGCTGTGATACCATGACATAATTAAATATACATATATATATATTTGGTCTTCATCACTGGTTCTTATCACAGAACTTCTAAAACCCTTGGAATTTCCTGGGTGGTAAAAATGAAAGGATCATCCTTTATTATTCATAAGAATACAAATCAAGGCTAGTGGAGTTGATGAATTCCAGCTGAGCTATTTCAAATGCTAAAAGATGATGCTGTTGAAGTGTTGAATTCAATATGCCAGCAAATACGGAAAACTCAGCAGCGTCCACGGGACTGAAAAGGTCAGTTTTCATTCCAATCCCAAAGAAAGGCAATGCCAAAGAATGTTCAAACTATCACACAATTGCACTCATCTCATACGCTAGCAAAGTAATGCTCAAAATTCTCCAAGCCAGGCTTCAACAGTACATGAACCATGAACTTCCTAGATGTTCAAGCTGGATTTAGAAAAGGAAGAGGAACCAGAGATCAAAATGCCAACATCCATTGGATCATAGAAAAAGCAAGAAAATTCCAGAAAAACATCTGCTTCATTGGCTATAATAAAGACTTTGAATGTGTGGATCACAACAAACTGTAAAATTCTTAAAGAGATGGGAATATTAGACTACCTGACCTGCCTCCTAAGAAACCTGTATGCAGGTCAAGAAGCAACAGTTAGAACCAGACATGGAACAACAGACTGGTTCCAAATTGGGAAAGGAGTCCATCATGGCTGTATATTGTCAACCTGATTAGTTAACTTATAAACAGTGTACATCATGAGAAAAGCCGGGCTGGATGAAGCACAAGCTGAAATCAAGATTACCAGCAGAAATATCAATAACCTCAGATATGCAGATGACACCACCCTTATGGCAGAAAGTGAAGAGGAAATAAAGAGCTTCTTGATGAGGCCGTGAAAGAGGAGAGTGAAAAAGTTGGCTTAAAACTCAACATTCAAAAAACGAAGATCATGGCATATGGTCTCATCCCTTCATGGCAAATAGATGGGGAAACAATGGAAACAGTGAGAGACTTTATTTTCTTGGGCTCTAAAATCACTGCAGATAGGGACTGTAGCCATGAAATTAAAAGATGCTTGCTCCTGGAAGAAAAGCTATGACAAACCTAGACAGCATATTAAAAAGCAGCATCAATACTTTGCCGACCAAGGTCCATCTAGTCAAAGCTATGGCTTTTCCAGTAGTAATGAATGGATGTGAGAATTGAACCATAAAGAAGGCTGAGCACAGAAGAATTGATGCTTTTGAACCGTGGTATTGGAGAAGATTCTTGAGAGTCCCTTTGGACTGCAAGGAGATCAAACCAGTCAATCCTAAAGGAAATCAATCCTGAATATTCATTAGAAGAACTGATGCTGAAGCTGAAACTCCAATATTTTGGCCACTGGATGCGAAGAGTCGATCATTAGAAAAGACCCTGATGCTGGGAAAGATTGAAGGCAGGAGGAGAAGGGGATGAGAGAGGACAAAATGGTTGGATGGCATCACTGACTCAATGGACATGAGTTTGAGCAAACTCCAGGAGATGGTGATGGACAGGGAAGTCTGGCGTGCTACAGTTCATGCGGTCACAAAGAGTCAGACATGACTGAGTGACTGAGCAACAACCTGAGTTTATGCTAACTAGTGACTCTTGAGGTCAGGGTGGGGGGTTGGTTGTCAAAGGAGCCAGCCACGTGACTGGAGGATTGGACCTTACATTCAGGCCCACCCTAAACTTCTAGAGAGGAGAATGAGGCTAGGGATTAAGTCAAATCACCAATAGTTGATGATTTAATGAATCATGCCTAAGTAATGGAATGTCCATGAAAAACTAAGAGCTTTCAGGTTGAATGCATCCATGTGCCAGGAGACTGGTATACCCCAAACTCCATAGAGACTGAAGTTCTTACACTCAGGACCCTTCCAGAACTTGTCCTGTGTACCTTTTTAACTGATTGTTCAGTTTATAATAAATCAGTAATGGAAAGTAAAATATTTCCCTAAGTTCTGTGAGCCATTATAGCAAATTGTAGAAACTAAGGTGGGTGGGGAAAGTCATGGAATCCCCAAATTTGTAGCCAAGTCAGACAGAAGTATGAGTAATCTGAAGACCCACTGCTTGTAATTGGCATCAGATGTGGGGGAGACAGTCTTGCAGGACTGAGCCCTTAATCTATGGAAAGAAAGTGAAAATGTTAGTCTCTCAGTTGTGTCCAACTCTTTGTGACCTCATGGACTCACCATGCTCCTCTGTCCATGGAATTCTCCAGGCAAGTATACTGGAGTGGGTAGCCTTTCCCTTCTCCAGGGGATCTTCCCAACCCAGGGATCGAACTTGGATCTTCTGCATTGCAGACAGATTCTTTACTGTCTGAACTACCAAGGAAGTCCTGTGGGGTCTATGCTAACTCTGCATAGTTAATTTCAGAATGAATGAAACTGTAGGACACCCAGTAGGTGTCCACAGAGAATTGGAGAAGTTCTCGTGGAAAACTCATACATTTTGTGTCAGATGTGTTCTTAGTAGAAAAACATTTTTCCTTTAAAGATAAAGAATATAACTGATCTGGGTTCCAATCCAAATGTTTATGCAAACAAACTGGTGATCTTGGACAAGTAACTCAAGTTCTCTGAGCCTTGAGTTAACTAATTAATCAAGAAACCAATTAACTAAAATCTGACTCCTTTGTAGGAATAACATGAAGATTAAATAAAAAGTTTAAAAAGGATGTGCTAGGCATTTACTCAATAGATTGAAATGATACAGAACTAAGAAAAGTAAGGAAGGGAAGAAGGAAAGAAAATGGGAAAAAAGAAGGAAGAGAGGGAAAGGAAGAAACAGGAGAAAAAAGGAAAGAAAGAAGGTTGAAATAGTTTATATACATATATTCTTTAACTTGATTAATGAAATATCGTTCTCCCAATTCATATTGTTAAAATTTCTGTCAAATTCTGCTTCTTTCTTTTCCACATCTTTCACATCTGGTCAACAACTAACATCTGTCGATCTCCTTCTAAAATGTGTCCCTAATACATATACTCTTTTCTCTGCTGACTGCTTTGGTTCTGACTTTTATTGCTACTTAGTTGGATAAGATACCTAATCTAATTTTCACTTGTTTTTTCTCCCTTCTCCCATTATTTCAATTCCTATCCCTAAATTTCCTTCATACTGCTCTTATCTTCTTCAGTAAGTAAGTAAGTAAAGTCTCTCAGTCGTGTCCGACTCTTTGTGACCCCATGGACTGTAGCCTACCATGCTCCTCTGTCCATGGCATTTTCCAAGCAAGAGTACTGGAGTGGGTTGCCATTTCCTTCTCCAGAGGATCTTCCCAACCCAGGGAGTGAACCCGGGTCTCCCGCATTGTAGGCAGACGCATATCTTCTTTATGTGACTATATAAATTAAGATTTTTCCATGATTCTTCATTCCATGGAATATCAATAACCAACATTTATCTCCATTCTATTTTATCCAAGATTTTTTCCATGAAAGTTCTCAAAAGCATCTTGTGCACCAGCCATAAAAGATGTATCACTCACAAACCCAAATGCAAAAGTGGGCACTCTGCCCACTTTTATTGACGTCACCCTGTGAATCTCCTTCCTTACAATCACCTGCCAAAATTCTACCCAATTTTCTCATGTGAGAATAATTATTCATACCAACTCTGTGTTCCTCCCCATGAGTTGAATTGACTGAGAATACAGTAATCAGATGAATGTTTAGTAAAATAGACATTAAGTCATTGTCAAAATATTGGTTTTACTATTGGCAATATCAAATTAACAAATGCAGCTTGATCTATGACAAGAATTTGTTTTGTTTTGTTTTACTCTCTTTCCCCAAACCTACTGATCAAGACTGTTCCTCCAGAAAAGAGTTAAGATCTTCAGATCAGAAACACTTATCCAGAACCCTCCCATTAGGCTCTGGGACCCAATAGATGTGTCTTCAGGCCCTTAGACCCTGAACTGGGGGCACTTACTGTATGGAGGAGCCTAGAAAAAAGAAAGAAAAGAAAAAAAGAAAAAGAAAATCACACTCCCTCAAAGCAGACAGATCTCAAAAAGGAGAAGGAGATATACTGAAGTCAAGCAAGTGCAATGACTATCTTTTCAATTTCTCATATCAATTAAGTCAGTCTTCTTGGGGGAAGGAGAGGAATAAATGCAAATGAGAGAAAAGGGCAAGCTTCACTTTTCATAGTTATAGAAGGATCAAAGTTTCTACCTCGTGTGTGTGTGCATGCAGGAACACTGGATGAGGGAAAATGTGGTCCCTTCTGGTGCCCTGCCTTTCAGTGTTTAACTTAAGATCCTAAAATGTGCATAAAAAGTAAATTGTCCTTTTGTGGGGAAGTTGAAGTTATAGCTAAACATATAAACTGCATTAAAAATAAGAATAGTGAAATGAAACAATCAGGTAATAGAAGGAAAAAGAAATGAAAAAGTTGACTGGCCAATATGGAAACAAGAAAGAATAAAAAACATATGGAAACTTTTTTCAAAATTAATTATTAAGGCACATATGGCCAAAAAACAATAAACAAAAAAGTTTACGTATGTTTAAATACATTTGAATTACTTTTTCTTTGTAGTGGGTAACATCATAAGGCAGATTTATGTTTTATTTAGTTGCTTTGTTTGAATTTCCTGAAAGGAAAAGCAAAGACTATTTAATATAAATAAAGAGATCTGGGGGCCTTTTCCCAACATACTATAAATGTGGGATTAGAAAGTTCAGTTTGGTTTTATTGCAGATAATACCACAGTGTCATGGTATAAGTATGATTGAAAAAGAACTTGAATAAGCATATGAAAACAGGTACTTGAGTCCTTCTCGTTAACAAAAATTTATTATATGAATGTATACATAATTTTTATTACACACACACACACACACATGGACTTCCCTAATGGTTCATATAGCAAAGAATCTGTCTGCAATGCAGGAGACCCAGGTTCAATTCCTGGGTCGGGAAGATCCCCTAGAGAAGGGAATGGCTACCCACTCCAATATTCTTGCCTGGAGAATTTCATAGCCAGAGGAGCCTGGTGAGTCCATGGGGTCACAAAGATTCGGACACGACATAACAACTAACACTTCTACTATATGTACGCATACATATACATATACATGTCTCCTTAGGCCTAAAATTTTCATGCTCATTTTTCAGTTCATTTTTTTAAGAAAATATTGAGTGATTCCACTTAATCATTTTTTATTTATATGAATATTATTAAATCATGCCTTTTACATCAAAAATGGATTTGTGTTTTTGTTGTATGTGGATGAGTCCAAGCTACGCTTTTGAAAGAGAACTTTGAATTTGACATACATTAAAAGCTTTTCTGATATATTAGGGGGAAAATACACCTGGAATTATAAATAGCCAAGTTGAAAAAGCTTAAGAATTGTGCTTAAATTACCTCAAATATTGGATTTTCCACTAAAACTATAGTAAGACTCAAGGAAAATGAAATATTCCAAATTCTAAAGTAGTGAATATTTAAACATTATCACATTAAATCACTAACAAGTAATATAAAGGAATTGAGAGTCACTTATTCATTATTCAAAAAATATTTACTTGCTGTCTATCATGTGTAAAGAACAATTTTAGGTTTTTTTTTCCCATACTAACAAGCAAAAAGTGATAAAAATTTCAGTTTTGACTGTGCTTACATTTAAGGGAAAGGAGACCGATTATGAATAAGCAAAATGCATAGTTTATTATTTTCAAATGCTACAAAGAAAATGGGGTTTCCCAAGTGGCGCCAGTGGTAAAGAACTTGTCTACCAATGCAGGAGATGATCCCTGTGTCAGGAAGATCCCCTGAGAAGGAAATGCCAACCCACTCAGTGTTCTATTGCCTAGAGAATCCCATGGACAGAGGAACCTGGCAGGTCGCAACAAACCGGACATGACTGAAGCAACTTACCACACATGTACGCACAAAGAAAATATAAAGCAGGAAAGGGAATATGAAATATTTCAGGGTATGGGGAGATAACTACTACACTAAAAACATTCATCAGTTTTCAAAGATCATGTTCTATCTCATATTAGGAGATGGTGAAAGGGAGCCCTGAGCCTCACATTAGTTCACACCTGTCAGGTACCCTTCCTTAGAAGAACCACTGATTAGACTTACGAGGGATGTAAGAACAAAGTGGACACCTCTGTGTTCCAGCCTCTAAGGAATCGGCTTTGTTCTCCATTTACACATGACCAAATGAAACCCAAGGAGTTTAAAGCAGACACACCAAGTTTAGTTACTGGCAGACTAAGCACATCCTAAAAAATGGTATTTAAAGTGTAGTTCTCTAACAGCAGCTAGTTCATAAACTATTTTACTCATTCTTAATAAGAGAAGAATTGAAGAAAAAGCATTTGGGAAGTTTTGAGACAAAATAGAGAAGTTTTATGTCTATTTCATCTAATAATACAAAAAATTGCAGCTTGTTTCTTTTGTCTTTACATTTTATTTTCCAGTAGTTCACTTTTTGTATTTTATAGAAGACTCAATATGAGACAGATTGGAAAGTCAAAAAGCAAACTAGTTCTTCTTCCCAGTTAGTTTGAAAGGCATTGAACTAAAATACTGATCCGACTCAAATTCATTCCAAAAACAACCACATATTAGGATGCATGCCTTTTTTTAAATATGAAAGCAGATATATTTATTTTTTTCAGATTCTGTGTTTCAACAAATATTTTTTAACCTAAAAATAGTTGCATTTGATAAGAGGGCTTATTCTGTATCAAGTTTATTTTTATTTTAAATTCAATACAAGAAAAGAATATCAATATGAAATTAAATGATTTTCAAGTAAATGATCCCATCTGTGATTTTTATTTTCATTATTTTGTGCATGTTTGTGTGCGCCAGGCACAGTGTTAAGGGCCATAGATCTAGAAACAGTCTATGCTTTCATGGAGCTTACAGTACAGTTAAACAATAAACAAGCAAACATTCTCTGGGCAAGATTTCAATGTTTTCCATCAAATCTCATTGTCTCCAGTTTGTATGGACTGAAAATCTTAGATCATGTGGTCATTCATCCCATTCATGCCACTAGTTTTAGATTCACAGCATTTGGGAACACACATGTTCCCCATGGTGACTATGTGTTTCTTTTGAGTAGGGACCTGAATCTGTCTGTCAAAGCAAGGGATCTAGGGGAATAAGAAAGTGCCTTCAAATGATCTTACTATGTTGGATGTATTCCACAGTATAGTAAAAGGGATATTCTATCTGCAATCCCCAAACCATGATTCCTATCCTTTCACTTTAGACTGCCAAAAAATTTACTCACAAATTTTCAACAGCCTTGCGACTTACTATAGCTTTAAATATATTTTAAAATTTTAATCTTGAGTTTATAATCTTTGAATTAAATACTATAATTAATCATTAGAATAAGCAAATTCTTTAAGAGGTAATACTTTTAAAAAAGTTCTAGAGTCTGTAAGTATTCTAGCCTTGAATCTACCTTAGGTTTACAATGAGGTTTAGCCTGAGATGATGGTATTTATTTTGCTTATTATAAATTTTATTCAGTGGTTTTTACATATAGCAATGATAAAAGGCAGAAATAAAAGAGATTGGGAACAGACATGAGACATTTTGAAATGTCCATCCGGTGGTCTATGTTTGGTAAAGAAGCCTCAAATTCATATAGCAATAAAAAATAAGTGCTAATTGGTAACTTCTATAAAAATTGGTAACCTCTTTCAACTCTGTTGAAACAGGGTTTTAAGTTAATATTTGATAGTCAGGAGGGGGAAAAAGTAAAACTGTGCAACTGATTGAGGTGTGCAACCAATAGTGAAGGGTGTCCCAATATTTCTCAGGGTAAAATAAAGAACAGTCAGGAATAATACTTTTGGCTCAGCTGTCTATATCACTGTGAATAAAGGGACTGCTGCTGCTGCTGCTGCTGAGTCACTTCAGTCGTGTCCGACTCTGTGTGACCCCATAGACGGAAGCCCACCAGGCTCCCCCGTCCCTGGGATTCTCCAGGCAAGAACACTGGAGTGGGTTTCCATTTCCTTCTCCAATGTGTGAAAGCGAAAAGTGAAGGTGAAGTCGCTCAGTCATGTCCGACCCTCAGCGACCCCACTAGACAACTTAAAAAGGGGATCTCAAAAATGCTACTGAGACCCTCTAGTCATTGAGGGATATTTCATTTCTTTAAAAGAAGAATGTTTGGTAAATTTTCAACTTGCATTGAAAATTTAATCTCTTTTTAAAAAAGAAAAGAAAATTTAATCTCTGAGAATGCTGATGAAGCAGTGAGAAAAAGTTCCAACCCACAGGACTTGATTGTTTGTAAAGGGAAATCACAGCTATAAACATGTCACTTCCCAGCTCCAAAATCTTCAAAGACCACAAGTTGTTGGCTGAATAAAGTGCTAATAGTAAGGCCCCTCTGCAGTTTGGCTCAAGGTTCCTTTCCAGACTTAATTCCCACGAGTTACTTACAACAGAAAGGATAGGATGGGTAAAGAAGTGATATAGACATTTATTTGAGGATGTACTATAAGCCAAGCACTGCATTATGTGATCCCGTTTTAGCTTCACAACTCTTACATCATAGGATTTTTGTGAGGGCTGAATAAGGTCATTAAACCAATTGCTTCACACAGGTATTTATATTAATATAATTATTGTGCTTAGAACAATGTTGAACACAAAGTAAGACCTCAATGAATACAAGCACTTATTAGTTGTTTAGAAAAACCCAGGGAGAGGAAACATCAGCATCTCTTTCAGGATGAGGGAACGGGTGATCATAAACTTTAAGCTGTTTACCAAACTGACGGCAGGGCTGGGATTTTATGTGACTCAGAAGTTCTTGTTCTTCCCACCATACCAACCTCTCTCCACCATGGCACTCAATTCTTCAACTAAATTGAACTCTACTATTCCCCAAAATACATCACAAGTTTCCCCAGCATTTTACCTTTGCTCACGCTTTTGATCTCTCCTGCACTGTTCCTGCCTTCAGCCCTGTCTTCTTCAAGTAGAGGATCAGCTGGAAATAACTGTCCATGTCATAGTTTTTCCATCCCATGCATTTACCAAATGCCTGCACAATTTTTCCCAAGCACCTACACAATAAGTGCCGTGACTAAAGTTAGCCTGGCTTGTTTAATTTTTTCAGCATTTTGACCTTATTATTTCTAAATTTTTAAGGCAAGGAACAAACTCATATTTTAATTTATTTAAATATGTTTCAATGAATAATTATTGAATTCCTACCGTGTGCCAGACAGTGGATATATATCAGAGTATAACACGTACAGGATGGAGAAAAGAGACATATACTCACAGGACTTAATAAATACTTGTTGACTAATTGTTCTGTAAATATAGCTTTACAGAAAAGCAAGACCCATCCCCCAAAATATATAGAACAAACTTGTTTAGATTTGAACCATCATTAGCTCAAATGATAACTCAATTCTAACACAACCCCATAGCATATTAGTCTCTCCAGTCATGTCCACCTCTTTGCAACCTCTTAGCTCAAATGATAATTCTAATACAACCACTCATACACATCCTAACTGGGGGCAGCCATGTCCTGTATATTTTTGGATTGATTTTTTGTGGGTAACACTTGGGTCTTGTTTTTCCTTATCTTTTATCCCACAGTACCATTCCTTAGGGAAGAAATAAAAAAACATCTCAATCTTGGAGGCTTGCAAAGTAATTTTTCTAGACTTGAAAATAAACTGCTCATACAAAGCCCATCAAACATGCTTATCCCAGAAAACACTGCTTCCTCAGAGACTAAGAGACTGAGCTGTTTATAAATTCCTGTTGACATTCTTTCCTCACAAATGCTGATCATCCCCCCAATTCCTCAAAGTCAAGTGACATCGGATTAATTGGAAACTTGTACTGCTATTTTATTAATGTTCCTCCCTAGTGTGCATTACTTTGTGTTTTATAGGAACAAGCTTTTTTGCCAGATAACTCATATTTTATCTCTATCACACTGTGCCATTTGGATTTACCTCGTTAACCAAAGACTATCTTCTCTTGGATGTTAAGTGTATTTGATTGCTTTCTGTGGCTCATTAAAGTGTTTCATTTTAAAAGGAAATTGTTTAGTGATTTAATGCAAAGTGTTGAATGCCAATTGAACCATTTGGGTTTATTTGGTGGGGTGTTTAAAGAAGATTCTTTTTAAAACTGGACATTTATTCCAAACTGCATTCAAATAACTAGTTGAAAGTTCCCTTAGAAAAACATGATCCCAGATTTTATAGTCACCCTGCTATGGTTCAAGGTTGTGATAAGAGTTTATTAAGGCCTAGGTCAGATTCCTGCAACATGTCTCCTGTGAGTCAAGTGGGAATCTGCAGACAGTGCTAGCCTGGGACATGAGGCAGCTTTCGATTGGCTGTTTTGGCATCCCTTAAAAATTATGGTCTTCAATTATGCTGCATTCAACTTCTCCAAAGACTCCCTATTGCCATAAGAGAGAAGTACAATCTCCCCGCAACAGCTGAAGACCTTGTACCTTCAGGCCTCTGGGAACATCTCCGAACTCACCTCTCCATTTCCCTCTATACTCCAGTCACTTGCCTTATTCCCGATCTCTGCCTCTGCTCCTATGTCAGAGTTGCTAAACTTTTCCTCCCACATCCTGGAATGTTCTTTTTCCAGATCTCACATGGCTGCCTCCTTCATATCCTTTTGGCCTTTGTACTGATGAGATATCTTCAGAGAAACCCTTGCTAACACTCTACAGCTAAAGGCTCTAAACCCATTCCTGTAGCTCTCTACCCTATCACCCAATTTTGTAGCAAAATGCTCCATTTCATAGCACATATCAATATCTTAAAATCCAACACTGAAAAAAACTAAGAACATGGCATCCTGTCCCATCACTTCATGGCAAATAGGGAAAAAGTTGAAGCAGTGATAGAATTTATTTCTTGGCCTCCAAAAATCACTGCAGACAGTAACTACAGTCATGAAATTAAAAAACGCTTGCTCCTTGGAAGGAAACTATGACAAACCTAGACAGCATATTAAGAAGCATAGACATCACTTGTTGACAAAGGTCCATATAATCAAACTATGTTTTTTCCAGTAGTTATGTATGGATGTGAGAGTTGGACCACAAAGAAAGCTGAGTGTCGAAGAAATGATGCCTTCAAATTGTGGTGCTGGAGAAGACTCTTTGAGAGTCCCTTGGACAGCAAGGAGATCCAACCAGTCCATCCTAAAGGCGATCAGTCCTGAATATTCATTGGAAGGACTGATGCTGAAGCTGAAACTCCAATACTTTGGCCACCTGATGGGAAGAGCTGACTCACTGGAAAAGACCCTGATGCTGGGAAAGATTGAAGGCAACAAGAGAAGAGAGCATCCGAGGATGAGATGGTTATACTGCATCACCAATTCAAGGACATGAATCTGAGTAAACTCCAGGAGATAGTAAAGGACAGGAAGTCTGGTATGCTGCAGTCCATGGGGTCACAAAGAGTCGAACACAGCCTAGCAACTGACAACAATAACAAATCAATACCTAAATTGCATTGATTTTGTTTTACTTAAAATTTGCCTCTCTCCACCAGAATAAAGGCTCCACAAAAACAAAGACATTTTGTCATCTGCAACTATATTCCCAGCACTTGGAATCCACCAAAGTTGGGGCTAAATAAATATTTGGTTAGTCATTAGATACAAGCTTAATTATAAGAGGGACTAAGGATTACATGTGGTAAGATCAAAACAAGAAGTCTGTTAATGGCAGCTGAGGCCTCCACCCTGCTGTCTGAATAATTAAGCAACACCCTACTTGGGAATCCTCAGCGCTGTGGTTCACTGGGCCCACCCTCACTGCAAGATGGTTTGGTGCTATCGAGCCATGGAGGAGTCTCACTTTCTTCACCATCTCACTGGCTTATCAACGTTTTCATCCCAATCACTTACAGAACTATCTCTGAAAGGACTTCTTGTAGGTAATATTCTCCATACTAATATATTTCCATTGATGTTTTAAGGGCTCATCAGTTCAGTTCAGTTCAGTTCAGTTCATTCGCTCAGTCGTGTCCGACTCTCCGCGACCCCATGAACCACAGCACGCCATATGTCTGTCCTATTGACCAATCTTTCCCCTGGTTTGAAAGACCTTCAATATAGTCCACAGAGACTTAATAACTCCATCCTCTTCCCATAGTTTAGAGAATGCACATTCATTCATTCATCATTCTATGTGTACATATGAAAGATGAGATATTCTATTCTAGGCACCTTTCTAGATACTGGAAATAAAATAGTAAAAAATAATGTTTTAAAAATTAAAAATCTCTGCTCTCCTATAATTTACATTCTAGTAGAAGAATCAGACAATAAACAAAATAATTGGAAGTATATTACATAATATGCTCAATGAATTAAATGTTACTGAGAAAAATGTGGGGATTGAAAATGAATCGAGGAAAGGGGCATACTTTTAACAGAATGGTTACAGAAACTCCCACTAAGAAGTGGAAATTTAAGGAAAGACTTGAAGGAAATAAGGAAGCAAATCATGTGAGTATCAGGAGCAAAGGTAAATGTAAAGGATGAGCAAAAAGGCTGACCTGGCCAGAGTAAGTGAGCAAGGTTGGAGGAGGTGGAGATATGAGAGGTAATCAGAGAGATGAAGGGGCCAGGTCACAGATGGTATGAACCATGGTGGCCACAGCTCTTACTCTGAGGGAGATGAGAGCCCTTCAAAAGGTTTTGAGCAAAGAAGTGACTTGATCAGCCATATGTTTTAATAGGACCACTCTGACTTCTGATTGATAGTAGACTGTAAGAGAGCAAGGGCAGGAGAAGGACAATGCAATAATTCAGAAAACAGATGATGGACCTTGGACAAGTGTGGTGATATGCTGTTAGGAAATGTCTGGATTCTGGATAATCAATGTTTGTTGACATACCGCTCAGCTCTCATAAAAAGGAAAAGCAGCGGAATACAGTGGATAAGAGCACAATCTCTAGCACCAGATGATTTGCGTAGAGCTCGTGACTCTGACATCTCCTTAACACTTGAATTTATACAAGTTACTTGTCCTCCCTAAACATCAACATATTCTTTTGTTAAAAGAGAGATGGTAGCAGTATTAGTTAAAGTAATGCTAGATATTCTAATAGATCCAAAGCTGAAAAATGGCTCTAACAGGACAGAAATTTATTTCAAATTGATGTAAAGTCTCATGACGGTATTTCTGATCAGTGAGGTCTCTCCCATAAAAAGTGATTCAGAGGCTCATGCTACTTCTATCTTATGGTGCTGCTGTTTTTCAACTTTTGGCTTCTGAAGTCTCCCTGGGTGTGGATTTGCAACCAGCAGATGGGACAAAACAGAAGTCTCATGTGTAGAAAAATGTTAATGGGCTGAGCCTGGAAGCAATACAATCATTTCTCCCCCATTTCATTAACCAGTGAACTCACCCCTTGGTCCCACAGTCACTCCTGACTACAAGGGCCCTGGGATACTTGTTCTCCCTGTGTGCCCAGGAAAAATAAATGAGTTTGGTGAGCAGCTTATCAGTCTTCACTATCACTCTTCATCAGGGAACTATTGTCGGGTGAGACAACAGTTGAGAAGTACTAACCTGAAGGCCTGCAAGAATACAAGTGTGTGCTTAGTCGCTCAGTTGTGTCTGACTTTTTGCAACCCTATGGACTGTAGCCTGCCAGGCTCCTCTGTCCACGGGGATTCTCCAGGCAAGAATACTGGCGTGGGTTGCCATGCCCTTCTCCAGGGGATCTTCCCAAACCAGGGATTGAACCCAAGTCTCCCGCACTGCAGGTGGATTCTTTACAGTCTGAGCCAACAGGGAAGCCCATTGCTAGAATACATGGTTGTTACTAACTCAGGAAATCACAGAGGAAGGAGAAAGTCATACCCACAGGTGTTTTTTTATCACGCAATTCAGGGTCCTTTCTGCCCATTCGGTTGGAGGACAGCTGGTCTTAGAAGAGTTCTCCAGTTCTCTCCTTCTGTGAGTACAAACCCAGAGCCTTTCCACTCAGCTCCCTCGATGTTAATTAAGACAGAATACCAACATTGATGTGACAGCAAGGTTGTTTCCTTTCACATACAATCTTAGATGCCATGCTTAGTAATATAAAAAGTAGGTATCAAAAATTCTCAGCCTTTAATAGAAATAGTCACTGAGCTAAATAGGGGGACCCACAATTCATCCTCTCTTTGTTAAAAATGAATTTCTAAACAACATCTCTGAGTTACAATTTTTATGCCTCACTTTAAGAGCACAGTTCAATTATTTTTGGTAAATTTATACAATTTTACAACCATCACAACAATTCAATTTTTAAAATATTTCCATCATCCCTAAGAGTTTCCTCATGCCCATTTGTAGTCAATCCCCTCCACTATACCTAGTCCCAGGCAACCATGAATCTACTTTCTGCCTCAGTAGACTTGCCTTTGGGGGCACTGTACAGAAATGAAATCAGACAATATGTTGTCTTTTTGTATCTGGCTTCTTTCCCTTATCACAATTTTTTAGAGGTTCATCCATGTTGCAGTATGTATCAGTAGTTCATTCATTCAGGTTGTTTAATAACATTCTATTGTATTGATATGTCATATTTTGTTTATCTACTTATCAATCAACCAGCATTTGAACTGTTTCCATATTTGGCTGTTGTGGATAATTCTAGCAGGGTTCTCATCCTTGCAACGATGATCAGATGCCGTCCTCTTAGAGGCTTTGTCCAGGTGGCAATGACATTTACAATAACAGAGTGGCATACTGGAAAGACAATCAGAGTTGACAGAAAAATGACTTGGACTTAGACCTTACTTCTTTTTTCTGAGCTATCTGGTAGGAGATAATCTCACACTTGATGGTATAAAGAGCCTACAGTGGTTTTTGAAATAGTAAATGCTCCACAAATGTAAATTCCCACTCTATTGCCCTCACTCCATTGTCTCACATTCTCTCCAAGAAAACTCAGAACCTCTTATCAGCAACCCCAGGTGCTGAGCCAAAATTCCTCCTATTTACACGCCTTCTTTTATCAAGTCTCTGAGTAAAATAAGGTACCTTCTGTGTGTGATTTGGAGGAAGCCATTTTTTCTCCTTCACTCTTTTCCTACTGGTCCATAAAATAAGAGCTCTGCCCTCTCAGAAGTGTTTATTAGAAGTGTTCACCTTTCTTCTAGATCTCAATGTTCCTCTCTACAGGAGGAGAGTGACTATTCCGTTTGACAGAGTCTGATAGTCGTTGATCCATATTTCTCCAGTTGTCATAGTTAACAGGGAAGTCACTGCACCCACAAAGGAGACCTCTTGCTTGTGCCCCTGACTGGGCTTCCTGTACCAATATGGTAAGGAATTGTTCATTGGACAAGTTTTTGCTCTGGAGATCTTACAGGTCAAGTAAATCCAAATTAAATCTGACAAAGAAAAATTAGGAAGCCAGATGGACCACATTCAAGCTACATTTTCCAATCAAGCTTTATCTTCAAAAAAGCTGACAATACAATTTTCTGATACCTCTGCTTAGTTCTCAATCAGTTGACATTTTGAGGAGTAAAGGATCTGATTAATTCTCTCAAGCCCAACATATGGAGGCTGTTCGTCTCTTTTAGAAACAGAGCTGGGAATATATTTAGGCAGACTGATGGTTGTAGTTCTATTTTCCTTCCATGTGTAGAAGACTCTTCTTAGGACTAACCACCCAGTAATGTAATATTAGTATCCTATCATTTAGCACAAGTTTATCCAATCCCTCTTGGGTTTCCCAAAAGAATTTGTTAGCCTTCTTTCTCTGAAGTAACAAATTATAGTCTGAGTCTGCCTCATATACCACATCAATCACTTGTTCAGTCCCTGGGATTGCTAAATGGTTGACCCAATTGGGTAGCTTTAACTGTCCAATCATTTGGATTTGGGGTGTTAAAACAACTGAAGTGGTCTCACTACTTACACTTAAAATGCCTGACAAACCATGATGGAGACTAAAACATCCAATTTAACTGAAAAACAAAGTTGTGGAATCTTTTAGATGTGCTCACATGTGTTCACAAGCACACACAGTGTCTCTTAGGTTCTCATTCTGTTTTCCCTTCCTCCCTCTCCCTTCTCCTTTCCTTTTTTCCCATTCTCTACCCTCTACTTTGTCTTTCTCATCTCTCATGTTTAGCAAATACTCATAATGATAAAATAGTCATTTTTTATTAGCAGTGCTTTCTTCTCATTTCACCCAACATCAGAATCCAAGAAAGACTAAAAACAATGGCTACACTTGTTTTCTTGACAACTGAGCCGAGTCAGTGAAACAGTTCATTCTATTTTGAACTGTGGTGTTGGAGAAGACTCTTGACAGTCCCTTAGACTGCAAAGAGATCTAACCAGTCCATTCTAAAGGAGATCGGTCCTGGGTGTTCATTAGAAGGACTGATGATAAAGCTGAAACTCCAATACTTTGGCCATCTCATGCGAAGAGCTGACTGCTGGAAAAGACTCTGATGCTGGGAGGGATTGGGGGCAGGAGGAGAAGGGGACAACAGAGAATGAGATGGCTGGATAGCATCACTGACTCAAGGGACAGGAGTTTGAGTGAACTCCAGGAGTTGGTGATGGACAGGGAGGTCTGGCGTGCTGTGATTCATGAGGTTGCAAAGAGTTGGACATGACTGAGCAACTGAACTGAACATAAGAAGAAACAATGTGATATTGGCAGAAGGAATTGAGATACAAGGAACACCCCAGAGAATATAACAGGTCACAGAATATTACTAAGATACACCAAGCCTCCTTGCAGCCCTTGGCACTATCGAAATCTTTAGAATAACAACTTGAAGGTTGCCCTGTTTATTTACAATCCAATGTTATCCTCCTGGCTGCCATCCTTATCCTTTGTCTCTCTTCACCTCTGAGTGCTTCTGGCCAAGTTCCAATTCCTAAGTCTGAGGATCCAAGCCTCCAAGCCCAAAAATGATCACTGAAATAAGATGAAAGCTGAAAAATTAGGAAGTGTCAGGAGGCACATTAAACTTTTAGCAGAGGAAGATCATCACCTCTGGGCTTCAAGTTAACCTCTGATATCACAAGGTCATCCTTTAAGACTGGGAAATTAAAGTTGCAAGTGCCCCTCATGTGGATTAATGCTGAAGACACAGCTGGGCACTCCCAAGGGGATCAATGCCTTGTTAATGATACAGCAATAAGCATTAGGAAAATCCTATGAGCAGCCCTCCAAAGCTGGTTGTCGGCCATCATGCAAAGTTAAAAATCCTTCTTTTGAAGACATCTCTCAAGGGCTCAGCTTTTGAGATTTTAGCTCATCAAAATAAATTACTCTCAGTACTACTGAAATTAACCATATTCAAAACACAACAGAGCCCTGTCTAAAAGAGAATGAAAGGACATAAAATTTTCTCTAATGTGTAAAGGGAAGAGCACAAAATGTCTTAATTTAAAAAATGTGATGTTTGGAAAGTACTTTCTATTATGCAACAGATTACTTAGTACATCAAATGTTTGGGATTTTTTCCTGAAAAATGAAAAAATTTAACCTTAAGATCATTAATGCATTACAAATTGACTTTTGTTTCAGTTTCTTTTGATTTCTTTTAAAATAAACTAACAATTGTCCTGCTGTTGAGACTCACCCTAAGATACAATAACGTTTTAAATATTTAATTCTGGATTTCACTTAGACCTGAAAAACTAAATAGATGGGAAAATTTTTTGTATTAATTTAATCATATTTATTTATTAGATTTGGACACTTCATGTTAATGATATCAACCTATCAAGTATAGTAATCACGCGTAGTGTTAAGAGAACTACATAGAAAATTTAACATCTTAAGGTACTCTACAAATGTTCAGTAATGATAATTGGTTCCCTTATTGATTCACAATCTTTAAGGATTTCATACCTATAAATATCAAAATATTTGGGTTGATGTTATCATCCTCCATAATTCTATTGGAAACAATTTCAGTCATTACAATGAAGTCATATAATTATCTTCATAATTTAACCTTGCCATGAAAATGCTCTTTTTGTTCAATAATTAAATATGAAAAATCATATGATGACCATAAGTTAAATAAATAACTCTCCTGGGACCAGCATCTTCATTCTTTGCAATAAACTGACCAATCTCTGTAAATAATGTTCTTCCTAAGAAAGATATCAGGGGAGGAAAGTATTTTCGCTGCCTGGGATATATTCTGTAAGTGTGCTGAAAGTTGTCAAGCCAAGTAGAGCACTTCACAGTTCACGTACAGATATGGGCTGTATACTGTGTATATATATATATTAAAATGGAAAACTACAGATAAAAATAACAAACACTCATGTATCTACCATACACAGTTAACAAATATTAATATTTGAATATGCTTACTTCAGGCTTTCCTGGTGGCTCAGACAGTAAAGAACCTGCCTGTGATGCAGGAGACCTGGATTCAATCCCTGGATTGGGAAGATCCCCTGCAGAAGGAAATGGCCACCCACTCCAGTATTCTTGTCTGGGAAATCCCATGGACAGAGGAGCCTGGCAACTACAGCCCATGGGGTTGTGAAGAGTCGGACAAGACTAAGTGACTAATAGTTAACTTATGTTTACTTCAACTCTGCTAATATAGGAGAGTTTTTCTTTCTTTATTGTTCATTGTGTCTTACTGGGAAATAACCCATTACTGATAAAGTTAAAATTGCCATTGTACACTTAACAGTGTCATGTTTCCCTTCCTCTTTCCCCATATGCAATCTCTATCTTATGTTTAGTTTACACCTTCCTGTTCATATTTTTATTCCTTTTCTCTATGGAAATAGAGATGATTGAGACAGAGATAACGAGGTCCAATGCATAGGCTATTTCATCATAATATATATGGTCTTCTTACTGTTTTCTCGTTAGGTTTTTGTTGTTGTTGTTCTGACAGTATCAATACATGTAGATATAGCTCTTTTAATTACAATATTCTACTGGATTAACCAAAAAGTTTGTTCAGTTTTCTCCATACCATCTTGCATAAAATTGTTTAGTTTGCTAGAAAGATTTATTAAGGCAACACTTTGTAAAATCATGGCATTAATTACTAGGCAGAATATAGAAAATATCATACAAGTCCCTGCTGTGACCAAGTTGGTCTTCTGAGCAGCCCAAAATAACTTCAGGAAAAATAATATCAATAATAATAATGACTAAATTGTACTGAACTCTTACTGAGCTTTTATTGTCGTATTTGAGCTGAGAACAAGTACTTTTCTCAGCACTTTACTCTCCTAACTCATTTAATCCTCACAATAAGGTAAGAAGTCTAAGTCGAAGTTAGTTTGCTTTTAAGCACACTGCTAGAAAGTAGCAGCACTTTTTAGTTTCTCTGAATGGAAAGATGTGGACTATTAGTCTTTTGCTCTCAACTGCACATGCTTAACCATAATTTTGAGTCAATAAGATATCCCTCTGGGTTCCTGACACTACCTGGGTCTGTATTTTGATTTACACTAATCTTATCATAGTTGTGGTCTTCACTGTAAGTCACTGCAGCTAAAGATAAAAAATGTCTTTCCCCTTAAATCTGCACCATCTCAACATGCTCCTCCTATATATTAAAAAGCAGTCACAGTTAAATTCACTTTTAAAAATTTGATATGCTAGCTGATTCAAATTCATCTTAAATCATTTCTTTCTTTGAAAAGGTCATGAACTCTTATTAACTTTTAAATGAAGAGTATATGTGATCTCATATGTTTATATTAATAAACAAAAGTCCTAGGAGACTATAGAAGTTTCACAGTTCAAAGTCTCATGGATAGTCAGAGGCAGAATTGTACTTTCACAGGATTTCTAGCTAAGCTTCTTGTTTGGTCTTCCATAAAATGCGGATGGAGATCGGACACCTCAGAAACTGAAAATTAGCTTAAATAATGTTTAGCAAGTGATATAATAATATCCTGGAAAAGGGAATGGCTATCTAATCCAGTATTCTTGCCTGGAGAATTTCGTGGACAGAGGAGCCTGGTGGGCTACAGTCCACGGGGTCACAAAGAGTCAGACACTACTGAGCAACTAGCACAGACAGTAATGTCATTTCTTCAAAAAGAAGTTAAAATAATATTGCCCTCCCTCCTTGCTGCCCCAGACATAATTTGATTCTCTACATATTAATAGCAATAGAGAGAACTTCAATTTCAGAACATGCATAAATCCAGTGAAATCAAACCTTAAATAAATTTATTTAAAATTTTATCTCCTTAAAATTTATAATCTTAGTTGAAGTTTGATTTTGTTTCCATATATTATCAAGGATTCTACTATCAAGCCTTGTTGAAGAGCCCTAGCCATGTGACACAGGTGCCCTTGTGGCTAGCTGAGTGCACAGGGCATAAGGAGACTTCTCTTCAACCCCCGCTGGAATTCCAGGCCTCCACCTCTTTCTCTCTTCATCCAGGGATAAGATTGCATTAAAGTAGTGGTTCTAAACCCACTGTTTCATCTAATCAGCTAAAATATCTGCTAATCTAACTGCACAGCTTTTATTATAAGCCCATATAGTACAAGTCAGTTGTAAAGCAATAGACTACAACCTGAGGTCAAATGTAAAAGGCTTGCCTCTCTGAAAGAAAACCACTTCTCAGACAGCACTGAATAAAGATTATGCAGTGCTATATTTATTTATTTGATGCTTTACATAGAGTTTAGTGTCTTAAGAGCTGGACTGGAAACATCCTCTAAAAATACCCCAGAGTGCCCTAAAGAACTGGTGTAATTCATTCTGAGCTTTTAGTTATTTCTGGCCTCTTCAATTTACTTGGCTTGGGTCCTGATACTTAGTGCTTGATTCTATTTCTGGCTGACACAACAATATATAAATAGCCATAAATGCAAAAGTTATTTTAAATCCACATCAGACCTGTTATTCAGTTCAACAAAAGCAGGAGTTTGTGGCATTCTGCCTTTAGATGTCTTTGTTATGTCGCATGTTAGAAGTATTTAGCATTAATCTAAGATATGTGGTAATGATGCTGAGGTCAGAATTAAACATAAATTGTGGACATGAGCTCTGGAGTATGAACCTCTACTCCTCCACTTACTAGCTGTGAGACCCTGGGTGAGAGACTTAACTTCTTTGTACCTCTGAGACAATAATGATACCTATTTCATAGGCTGTAAGGATCAAATGCAAAAATACATGTCAACTACATGGAAAAGCATCTATCATATACCTTGTATATAGTAAGCATTCAAGCAACATCAAGTTGTAATACATGACAATATTACAAACCGAGCTATTTGTTGTTGTTTAGTCACTAAGTCGTGTCAAACTCTTTGCAACCCCATGAACTATATGTAGCCCATGGAATTTCCTAGGCAAGAATACTGGAGTGGGTTGCCATCTCTCCAGGGGATCTTCCCAACTCAGGAATAAAGTTTGCATCTCCTGCATTGGCAGGTGGATTCTTTACCACTGAGCCACAGAAAAGTCCAAAACTATGCTCTGTAACACTTCTAATTTTTATAGCTTCTTTTTGCTAACAACAGAGCATGATTCCACTTGCAATACAACTAAATCTATAATGAGCTTTAGTTTATACACACAAATGGCCTAGATTATCCAATTAACATCAAAATTTTTAATTTAAGAAATATTAATTAATGCCCATTAAAATTTCTTTTTTTTTTTTTGAATTAACATTTGTGTCAGTCTCTGGTTTTCAAAATCTCATAAAGTTATTTTTTCTCTACTGTTTTCTGGGACTTAACCTCCTCATTAGGCATTTTCTCATCTTCTAACATTAACAACATTCAAACCCCTCCTTTGTCATCAGTTTTGTTTCTTTTTCTATAGGTCATCTCTCATGTTAGAAACAATATTTTTAAAAAGAAGGAAATCTAAAAGAATAGGTATGCATTTTGGCTCTGCCCAGCTAGACTCTACTTGGCAGAATACGGCCTGTTTTGACTAGGCATCCCTGATACACTTGCCAGTTCTTCATTTGGTTCTGGGACTGTTGGTTCCCTGCCTGTCTCATTATCATCTATCATCCTTGTTCCTGAGAGTGGACACATTTTGAGGAATTATGCCACCTAAGAAAAAGTTCTCTCCCTCTTCTGTCAAGTGCCAAGAAAGGGTCTGTTGTTAGATGAGACTGCTAGAGAGAAAGGAGAAATATCTGTTGTGACTGTGAAATTATCAGAATAAAGCATATATAAATGACATCTGGAGTTGGACTACTCAGAAGGAAACCATATTTATCATTTGGCAGGTCAGAGTGTTTGAATCATCATTAGTACTTGGTAGTTACAAAATAATTTGAGAGAAAACAGAACCATTTACACAAAAGACAGCAAAACCAGAATGCTTGGTAAGTTGTTTATCTCATGCCTGCTTTGACAGTGGCTTTGATAACCAGCTGGTCCCTTATACTCATAAATTTAACTTCACCTCCAATAATGTTTTCTAGGCCCTCATCTTCCATGTGTTGGAACATGTCCCTACATAAAAGCGTGATGAGGTTTTCCTGTCCTCAATGAATAATGCCTCATAGAACTCAAAGACTGACAATTCAATGTGTGCTTCTGTGACCCAGCTGAAATCATCTCTCTGAAATTGTATCACACAGAGGTGTAATTTTATCTATTTAAAAATCATATTGTGTACATTTATAAGGAAGGAGGTTTATATCAATGAGTTGGACTGTGAAGAAAGCTGATCGCCGAAGAATTGATGCTTTTGAACTGTGGTGCTGGAGGACTCTTGAGAGTCCCTTGGACTGCAAGGAGATCCAACCAGTCCATTCTAAAGGAGATCAATCCTGGGTGTTCACTGGAAGGACTGATGCTAAAGCTGAAACTCCAATACTTTGGCCACCTCATGTGACGAGTTGACTCACTGGAAAAGACTCTGATGCTGGGAGGGATTGGGGGTGGGAGGAGAAGGGGACGACAGAGGATGAGATGGCTGGATGGCATCACCGACTCTGTGGACATGAGTTTGAGTGAACTCCGGGAGTTGGTGATGGACAGGGAGGCCTGGCATGCTGTGATTCATGGGGTCGCAAAGAGTCAGACACAACTGAGCGACTAAACTGAACTGAACTGAACTGATGTCACCTCTAAAAGACCTGGTTTCTTAAAAACCTAAATTTGCTTTCCAAATAAAAATTTAAAAATAATAATACAAACACTTAAGGTTACATTACATCTGTGGTCTTAGAATAATTATAGTTCCCCCTTTCATCTTCAAATGATGGATTTCATCCACTTTGGTTGCTCAATTATATGGTCATTATATTTATATAACACTTGCTAGGTGTTATACGCAATTTACATGTATTAACTTGTTTAATCTTCATAACATCTCAATAAGGTAGGTGCTGTTGTTATCCCAACAACAAATCACAGCACAGAGTGGTTAGGAAAATTGCCTAAGGACAACAGAAGGAATTTGAACCCAAGCATTCTGTTTCCATACATTTATGATCCTACCCTCTATGCTACTGTAGACTACGTAAGTTTTGATACTTGATTTTCTTCTCCCCACTGTTCGTACTTTTAAATGACCCATTGGTCATAAGGACAACTTCTGGGCATTCCCTAGAAACAAATCATATATGAACAAAAGAGCCCCAAAAGCTTTGATACCTTGGGGTGTTCTGATCTAAACTTTCCAGAACTGGTTGTCTGAATAAGGACTCTGGAGGATGGGGATGAGGGAGAAGGAAGGCCTAAGCACTATCATCAGTTCCCTTTTAGGAAACCAAGCTTTTATTCTCCTGGGAACATGCTGTAAAAATGAGTTGTGGAAATGAGAAGAGAGGATGAGTTGACATTTGGAATTTAGAGATGACTTAACTGCACAACAAAGAGAAAGATAAATCTTCATGTTTATGTAAAGATTATGACATCTGAGCTAAGAGAGCATTCACTGCAAGAAGATGCTTTTAAAAGGGACTTAAAATAAAGGAGAAAGGGCTCAGTTCCCACTCCCAGCACAGGAAGCCAAGGCTGTTTTTCTCAGCCACTGCCAAGATCCACCCAAATGTAGCAGGTCTGAGATCTTCAGTCACTTAAATCTGTGTAAAAAGATAGATTCACATCCAGGGACTTGTGTTAAGAGAACCTTTCAGTTTCTTTAAACTTGATCCAAGGAGAGAAGGCTGCAATTCTGTTTCAATGAAATCCTTATCTTAACCATTCCAACTCACATTTCCAGGCAGCTTTGGAAGTTTCTCTGAGGATACTCAAAAATCCAAGAAGGGCATGTGTTCCTCTGTTTTCATCAGCTTGAAGTGAAGTCTCTCAGTTGTATCTGACTCTTTTCTACCCCGTGGAGTATAGCCCACCAGGTTCCTCTGTCCATGGGATTTTCCAGGCAAGAATACTGGAGTGGGTTGCCATTTCCTTCTCCAGGGGATCTTCCCAACCCAGGGATCGAACCCAGCTCTCCCACATTGCAGGCAGATGCTTTAACCTCTGAGCTACCAGGGAAGCCCATCAGCTTATATCTTCCCTAATCTGAACATATTGTTGGAATACAAAATGGTCCTCAGTATCAGCAAATCACATCAATTTTGTCTTAAATATTTTTTAGACATAATTTATTCACGGGCCTATAGCTTTTTAGTTTCATTTTAAACAACTTAATTTTTTAAAGTTTTTGAATAAATATTTTTCTGTCTGATATTTTTTTCTTCTGGGCCACATCCACTACAATTACTAGTAATAATATGCAAGCATTTGGAAACTTATTTTGGAATTCAACTTAGTTCTAAGCTTTTTACTTCATACTTCAATATAATTATGAAGTCTCCAAGATCACCCCAAGGTTTGGTGATTTACTGGAAGGCCTCACAGAACTCAGCATATAGTCTTACTCACAGTTAAGATTTATTACGATAAAAGGATACAAAGAAGAATCAGCAAAAGGAAAGGGCATATGGGGTAAAGTCCAGTGGAAACCAGGCACAAACAACGAGAGTCATCTGCTGATGGAATCACAAGGATATGCCTAGTTTCCCCAGAAATGAGTTATGACAACAAATGTGAGATGCCGTCTACCAGTAAAGCTTGTTAGGATCAGCATCAGGGTTTCCATTTGAGGCTAGTCATGTAGGCACTTTTTGCCTGGCATGCACACAAATTCCAGACTCCCAGAAAGAAAGCAGGTGTTCATCATAAACCATATTATTTGTACAAGCATTTATGGCATAGCTAGTCATTCCAATGAGGGAGTGGGGGGAACTCTCCTAAAGCCCAAGTTCCCAGATGCCAGTCAAAGGCCAACCTTGTAAGCAGGCCTTACTAATGATAGCAGTCAAGCTTGCTCTTTTCTCCACGTATTTCATAACCAAATTTTCCACAGATAAAAATAACTTAAAGAAATCATGTTATCTTCTCATAACCATGCATTTCTAGTTGGGTCAATCCCCAGTTATTCCAACTCCCTATCCAATAGTTTTTCCAGTAGATTACACAATTGCTCAGAAAAGCATCTGATATCCAAGCAACTGAAACTGATTTAAACAAATTGAAAGACTAAAAATCAAAGATGCAGTTGTAGCTTTTTGTGATTCACATATGAACTAGAAATAATGATAGTCTCTAAATTAGCACTGAGAAGTCCATGAGAACTTTCAGCAAGAATGGAAATCTATAATATATTGTCTAGTTCAGTAGCCACTATTAACATGTATGCATTGGGCTCTTGAAATATGGTTAGAGTGACTAAAGAATCATTTAATTTTGTTTAATTTTTTTAATCAATTAATTTAATTGGAGAATAATTACTTTACAATATTGTGGTGATTTTTGCCATACATCAACATGAATCAACCATGGGTGCACATTTGACCCACTGACCTGAATCGCCCTCCAACCTTCCCCCCTACCCCTTCCCTCTAGGTTGTCCCAGAACACCAACTTTGAATGCTGTGCTTCATGTATTGAACTTGCACCAGTCATCTATTTTACATATGGTAATATACATGTTTCAATGCTATTCTCTCAAATCATCCCACCCCTGCCTTTTCCCATATGATCCAAAAGTCTGTTCTTTACATCTGTGTCTCTTTTGCTATCCTGCATGTAGGACTGTCATTAGCATCTTGGTGTTAGAGAAGACTCTTGAAAGTCCCTTGGACTGTAAGGAGATCCAACCAGTCCATCCTAAAGGAGATCAGTCCTGTGTGTTCATTGGAAGGACTGATGCTAAAGCTGAAACTCCGATACTTTGGCCACCTCATGCAAAGAGTTGACTCACTGGAAAAGACTCTGATGCTGGGAGGGATTGGGGGCAGGAGGAAAATGAGATGGCTGGATGGCATCACCGACTTGATGGACATGAGTCTGAGTGAACTCCAGCAGTTGGTGATGGACAGGGAGGCCTGGCGTGCTATGATTCATGGGGTCGCAAAGAGTCAGACACAACGGAGAGACTGAACTGAACTGAAATTCCATATATACGCATTAATATACGATATAGGTGTTTCTCTTTCTGGCTTACTTCACTCTATATAACAGGCTCCAGTTTCATCCACCTCATTAGAACTGACTCAAATGCATTCCTTTTTACAGCTGAGTAATGGAATATTCAGTTCAGTTCAGTCACTCAGTCGTGTCTGACTCTTTGCGACCCCATGAATCACTAGGTTGCTCTTAATTTTAATTTTTTTAATCTTATTTTAATTTTGTTTAATCTTACTTTCATTTTGTTTAATCTTATTTTAAACAGCCACATATGGCTAGTAGCTACATACTGAGAACACAGTTCTACATAATTTAAGGCTTACTTTATGAAAGCAAACTACAGTAAGTTCATAGATTATATAGCCCCTAGAACACTGTTTCCTTCAGGTTTCTTGAGGGCCACACCAATACCACCATATGGTCTCTCAAAAATCTTAATTTCTTGCGATCTTAATCCAAACCTAGGAGGTTTAACCAGAATGAAGAATATTCCAACACCACTGCATGGACTGTTTGTTTCTCTTGAGTCATTTAAAAAATAACCTACTGTCTGGAGATTGGTAATAGTTCATCTGCAGAAATGGCTCTGACTGATAGACCTCAGAAAAAGGAAAAGCAGGCATATACACTGGTGCAAAATCAGTCTTCAATGTTTAATATCAGTTCATGTGTTTTTAGGGTTTACTGGTAACTATTTTAGAAAAGAGGGAAAGGAGAAAGCAAGCACAATAGTTTTCCTTAAAAAGGTAACTAATGAAATAAATTATAATACTTAACTTACTTCAAATATTATAATGTTTGGCATATAACCTTCATAATATTATATCCCCAAAATCCATTAGAAATTATTTTTGCATATGTATAAAACATAATAAAAATGAAAGCATATAAAGCAAGCAAGGTCAATTTTTAACTACAGTGAAAGTTCTATTTTTGTTATCTATGCCAGTATAAAAATCACAAGTTTTCATCAATGGGAACTAAAAACAAATGAGTGCCATCTTGTGGTGGCATCTACCACTCCTAGATGATACTGTAAATTGCTCCTACCTTCTAAAAAAGGCTTCTTAGTCCCCATTTTCTAATGCTGTGACGTTAATCTCAGGCATTCCTTCAGACTTGGTCTCTGGATCAGTTTCAGAATGTACAAGAGAAAAACAAAATTGAAGAAGTGTATGTAGAGGGAAGGGCCTGAGATTGTCTACCTGAAGAGAAGTAAATACCAGAGTGAAAAAGATTTCTATGAAAAATAAAGAAATATTGAGAGTAGAGAAAAAAAATTTTTAATTCATCAGGTGAAGCTGGCAGCCTAAGAAAAAAATAAAATTGTATATAATGCCAGGTCTTTTAAAGGGAGAAGAAGGAAAAACTACATTAATTAATGTTTACCCTACTGGTACTAAGGTTGCTGACAAAAGAAGGGAGTAAGAATAAAAAGTGAATATATGACTCAGTTCAGTTCAGTTCAGTTCAGTCGCTCAGTCGTGTCCGACTCTCTGAGACCCCATGAATCACAGCACACCAGGCCTCCCTGTCCATCACCAAATCCCGGAGTTCACTCAAACTCATGTCCACAGAGTCGGTGATACCATCCAGCCACGTCATCCTCGGTCGTCCCCTTCTCCTCCCGCCCCCAACCTTTCCCAGCATCAGAGTCTTTTCCAGTGAGTCAACTCGTCGCATGAGGTGGCTAAAGTCTTGCAGCTTCAGCTTTAGCATCAGTCCTTCCAATGAACACCCAGGATTGATCTCCTTTAGAATGGACTGGTTGGATCTCCTGGCAGTACAAGGGACTCTCAAGAGTCTTCTCCAACACCACAGTTCAAAAGCATCAATTCTTCGGCGATCAGCCTTCTTCACAGTCCAACTCTCACATCCATACATGACCACGGGAAAAACCATAGCCTTGACTAGACGGATCTTTGTTGGCAAAGTAATGTCTCTGCTTTTTAATATATTATCAAGGTTGGTCATAACTTTCCTTCCAAGGAGCAAGCGTCTTTTAATTTCATGGCTGCAATCAGCATCTGCAGTGAATATATGACTAAATCTATTTTATTCTACCTGTTTTTAAAAGACTAAAAAACACTACCATGTGTAAAATAAATAGCTAGTGGGAACCTGCGGTATAGCATAGGGAGCTCAGTTCACTGCTCTGTAATGACCTAGATGGATAGGATGGTAGAGGGAGGCTTGGGGGGTGAATATATGATACATAGAGCTGACTCACTTCATTATACAGCAGAAATTAACACAATATTATAAAGCAATACTACTAATATATTACTAAATGTTACTAATATCACTAATATGAAAAGTGCTTTCTTACTAATAAATACAAAGTACCTTTCAGAATAGAAAATGGCATTTGAAACTAGGATACTTGACTGCAGTGGGAGTCAAATGTGGGATTTGCCCATAGATGCATCAGAGTAGTTTATGGCACTAAAACACAGTGATCCATGACAAGTGCTAGGAAAGCTAAGATAAAAACCAAAGAGTTTCTTATGGCAGGATTATTCAGAATCTTTAATATGTTCATATGCACTGTGAATACTCAAGAGTCAGATTTGAGTTTCATCATTTTCTAAACTTTTATGGGTAAAAAACCATTTTCTCCCTTTGGGGTATATCCAAGTACTAATGTTCTAAAAGAACATTTTGTAAAACGTTCTTATTCAATAGTTCCAAATCCTTGTCACTGAAGACCTTCAGCATTCTTTCTCATTGCTCTACCCAAATACATTATCACAAAAGTAAAGAACACATACAACTAAGAAGCTGCTGTAACCCTAAAACGAGAACCTGCCCTATTAAGGATGAGTTGGACATTGCTTAATGTTACCAATACTTCTTTTAAAACTTTTACTGGCGAGAGACGCCCGGCTCCGGCGGCGCAGACGCGAGAGACGCCCGGCTCCGGCGGCGCAGACGCGAGAGACGCCCGCCTCTGGCGCAACCGACCACGTGCAGAATCGTGGCTGAGAGGAGCTGCCCCACGCCCAGGGTTAGGGCGGTGGCCGAGAGGAGCTGTACCACGTTCAGGAGGCGGTGGCTGCTTGGGCACCGGAGGGCCAAGAGGAGCTGATCCACATTCAAAGCAGGAGGGGCAGCCTTGAGGAGATACCCCTCGTCCAAGGTAAGGTACAGAGGCTGCACCTTGCTGGAGCAGCTGGGAAGAGATACTCCATGACCAAGTGGAATATAAGAATCCAGTGTTCTGGGGAGGAAGGAACAAGATGGCGGAGGGATAAGACGGCGAGACCACTTTCTCCCCCACAAATTCATCAAAAGAACATTTGAACGTGGAGTAAAGGCCACAAAACAACTTCTGAATACTGGCAGAGGACATCAGGCTCCCAGAAAAGCAGCCCATTGTCTTCTAAAGGAGAGAGAAGAAATCCAGCTCCACCCACCAGAACACCGACACATGCTTCCCTAACCAGGGAACCCGGACAAGTCACCCGTCCAACCCCACACACAGCGAAGAAACTACATAATAAAGAGAACTCCACAAACTGCAAGAAGAGGGAAAGGCCACCCCAAGCAAAGCATTATAAGCAAGATGAAGAGGCAGAGAAATACCCAGCAAATAAAGGAACAAGATAATTGCCCACCAACACAAACAAAAGAAGAAGATATAGGGAATTTACATGATAAAGAATTTCAAATTTTGATGGTGAAAATGATTCAAAATCTTGAAAGCAAAATGGAGTTACAGATAAATAACCTGGAGAAAAGGATTGAGAAGATGGAAGAAAGATTTAATAAGGACTTAGAAGAAATAAAAAAGAGTCAGTATACAATGAATAATGCAATAGATGAGATCAGAAACACTCTGGAGGGAACAAACAATAGAATAACAGAGGCAGAAGACAGGATTAGCGAACTAGAAGATAGAATTGTAGAAATAAATGAAACAGAGAGGAAAAAAGAAAAACGAATTAAAAGAAATGAGGACAATATTAGAGCCCTCTGGGACAATGTTAAACGCTCCAACATTCGAATCATAGGAGTCCCAGAAGAAGAAGACAAAAAGAAAGACCATGAGAGAATACTTGAAGAGATAATAGTTGAAAACTTCCCTAAAATAGGGAAAGAAATAATCACCCAAGTCCAAGAAACCCAGAGAGTCCCCAACAGGATAAACCCAAGGCGAAATACTCCAAGACACATATTAATCAAATTAACAAAGATCAAACACAAAGAACAAATCTTAAAAGCAGCAAGGAAAAAGCATCAAATAACACATAAGGGGATTCCCATAAGGATAACAGCTGATCTTTCAACAGAAACTCTTCAGGCCAGAAGGGAGTGGCAAGACATACTTAAAGTGATGAAAGAAAATACCCTACAGCCCAGATTACTATACCCAGCAAGGATCTCATTCAAATATGAAGGAGAAATCAAAAGCTTTACAGACAAGCAAAAGCTGAGGGAATTCAGCATCACCAAACCAGCTCTCCAACAAATGCTAAAGGATCTTCTATAGACAGGAAACACAGAAAGAGTGTATAAACTCGAACCCAAAGCAATAAAGAAAATGGCTACGGGATCGTACTTATCAATAATTACCTTAAACGTAAATGGGTTGAAATTTTCAAAAAGGCTAGGAAACAATTCTCATAGCCATCAATAGTTCAGTGTTGAGTTCAGGAATAGTTTTTAAAGTTTGGGACAAACTGTAGTATTTGCTATTTGAAGTACTATTTGTAATTGGCATATTACGATGTAACATTGGTCTTCATTTCCAACTTAAAACGCCTAAAAATGCCTAACAGGTTTTTAGATTTGTGAATTTTAGTTGAAATGTATTTTACGATATTACTAAACCTGCAGAAATATTGAAATATTTCAGAGAACTTATTCACTGTACATTTAATTTATTTTATTTATAAAAGTTATGAACTGTAGAAAGTTTTCCTTGTTGGGTCAAATGCTTGTTGCTTCAAATGCTTTTTGCATTTGAAGTGCTAGTTACAAGAAAATCAAATACCTTCAATGTATAAATGCTATTAAGTTTTTAAAGGACTCTGGAGTATAAGTAAGTTTGTTTAAAGAAATTTAGTCTGTTCAACCTGGAAAAAAAAAAAAAAAAACTTTTACTTGTAGCCGTGGGCTAATAATCCCATTCATAGCCTCAGGGAGTACTGACAGTCTTTTGCCAAAACAACTGACAAAATTAAGGAATATGGCAATGACTGTTGATCACATAATAATAGGCACACTATAAAAAGAGGTCTTTGTGGATAAATAATTTGTATCACAGATAGGGTAACTATTCACCAAATTATTTCACTTTTCTCCTAGCCATAAACTAACGTACATTTTCTAGTTTTATTTAGTTTTGAATGCTATCCTCTGCCTAATATCTTACCAGTGAGATGTGAATGAAATAATGTAGATAACTTCCAGGTTTGGCTCATAGACACCTTCTTTGTGGTCATATACTGTCTCTCTTTTCCTCAATTCTTCAGCAAGAATTAATGCCTAGAAAGACATGGACACCATAGATTGAAAATGACTCTTGTTCAGTGTGGATTCCTGAATAACCACATGGTGCAGAGGCCACCCTCTACTACCACCATTTCTAATTGGACTTAACATAAACAAAAAAGAAAGAACTGTTATCAGCTACCAAGATCTCAGGTTTTTCTGCTTATAGCATCTGTGTGTGTGTGTGTGTGTATGTGTTAGTCACTCGGTTGTGTCCAACTGTTTGAGATTCCATGGACTGTAGCCCACCAGGCTCCTCTGTTCACGGGATTCTCCAGGCAAGAATACTGGAGTGGGTTGCCACTTGGTGGCAGATCTTCTGCCATCCAGAAGATCTTCCCAACCCAGGGACTGAACCCAGGTCTCCTGCATTGCAGGTGGATTCTGTAATGCCTGAGCCACCAGCGAAGCCCACTTGTAGCATCTAGCACTATTTTAATTACTGAAGGAGGACATAGAATTGTTTGCAATCAAAGACTTTGAGAAATTGGGCTAAATTCACTGTAAATTTTGTGGCAGTACTTTCTTTTTTCTTTTTCATGAACTTCCATATCTTGCTTATTTATTTTTCATATATCTGGAAAACTAGTGAGAAAGAAACAATGCAAGTAGAATCAGAAAGCCTGCCTTTAATCTCAGCCACTTGCTAGTCATTGATTTTGAGTATGTCACTTTTCCTGAGCTGAATTGTCTTTGACTTTGTGATTCCCTTTTGTGATACATGTTTCACTTTCTCACCACCCCAATCCCCAAACACTCCCCTAATGCATCCCCTTTTGTGGTTTTGATCTAAACTTGTCTCTTATTCTGTCTTTCTCTAGTGCAACTTTCTAGTTCTGAATTTTGGCAACACAGCTTCACTATGTGATTATGTTTTCTTGCTTTAGCTTGCTCTTTAAAATCACTGATTGGTATGAAATTCTTCTATTAAAATTAACAATATTTAATCCAAACACATTTACTCTATCTGGCTGCATGTCTGGTTCAGCCTCATCCAGGACAGGTCTCCTCATTAAGTTGTGACCATGTCCTTAGCATCCAATTAGGATACAACTTCAAGGTATGATGCCAGGACTCAAGGCCAGGCTTCCTGTTACTGAGAAAAACCATATGCTGGGCAATAAAACAAACCACAACAAATTTTAAAATAATTTAATTAATACACAATGTGTCCCTGACTATAACAGAATCAAACTAGAAATCAGTAATTGAAGACCAACAGGAAAATCTCTAAACATGCGGAAATCAAGCAATATATCTAAATAATTCATAGGTCAAAAACAAAGTATGGCAGGAAAAAATTAAATGTGAAGTAAATGAAAATACAACATATAAAATTAAGCTACAGCACCAGGAAAGATATTTCTAGCAGTAAATGCTTACATTAGAAATAAGCAAATATTGCATGTCAATAATCTAAGTTCCTAACTCAAAAAACTAGAAAAGAAAGAGCTAAATTAAATGGAAGTAAACAGAAGGAAATATTAAAGAACAGAAATTGAAAATAACTAAAATGATAGACATCTTCAATAAAACAAAACACTACCTACCTTTTTTCAATCAAGAAAATTGCTAAACCTCTAGCAAGACTGACAAAATAGAAGATATAAATTACCAATATAAAAAATGAAATAGGAAATATCACAACAGAGCCTGCAGTTACCAAAAGGATAATAAGGGGATACTACGAAATACTTTGTTCTTGTAAATTTGACAACATAGAAGAAATAAATCAATTCCTTAAAAAAAATGCTAAC
Source organism: Moschus berezovskii (assembly GCF_049115385.1). Taxonomy (NCBI): domain Eukaryota; kingdom Metazoa; phylum Chordata; class Mammalia; order Artiodactyla; family Moschidae; genus Moschus; species Moschus berezovskii. The sequence continues at coordinate 25,700,258 of NC_142464.1, forward strand.
AAAATTCATCCAAGATGAAATATATAATCTGAATAATTTTGTAACCAGTAGATAAATATACTTAATTTTAATTTAAAAGTTCTCAAGAAAGTAATCTCCAGCCCAGATGGTTTCACTGGAAAATTCTGTCAAACATTTCAAAACAATTACACTAATTTCTCACAGTCTCTCATTTAGAAAACAGGAGGAACACTTCTCAACTTGTTTTGTGAGAACAGTTTTACCATGTTGCCAGAACCAAAACAAAGCAAAAGCTATTGATCAATGTATATTATGAATTCAGACATAAACATTGTGAACAAACCATTAGCAAACCAAATTCAATAATGCATAGAAAGAATTATATACTTTGGAATTTATTCCAACTCTTCAAGACTGGGTTCAACAACAATAACAAAAAAACTGGTTCAACATTCAAAAATTAATCAATAAAATCCATCCTTACAACAAGGTAAATAAAGAAGTCATATGATCATCAGTTCAGTTCAGTTTAGTCACTCAGTCGTGTCCGACTCTTTGCGACCCCATAAATCACAGCACACTAGGCCTCCCTGTCCATCACCAACTTCCAGAGTTCACTCAAACTCATGTCCATCGAGTCGGTGATGCCATCCAGCCATCTCATTCTGTCGTCCCCTTCTCCTCCCACCCCCAATCCCTCCTAGCATCAGACTCTTTTCCAGTGAGTCAACTCGTCGCATGAGGTGGCCAAAATATTGGAGTTTCAGCTTTAGCATCAGTCCTTGCAATGAATACCCAGGATCTCCTTTAGGATGGACTGGTTGGATCTCCTTGCAGTCCAAGGGACTCTCAAGAGTCATATGATCATATCAACCTATAAATTAATGCTGAAAAAAGCATTTGACAAAACCCCAAATCTATCCATCACAAAAACTCCCAGCAAATCAGGAATAAAGGAGAACTTCTTCAACTGAAAGAATATCTTAAAAACCTCCAATGTGCTTTATGGTGAAAGACTGAACGCTTTCCCCTAAAATTAGGAAGATAGCGAGAATTCCTTTTTCACCACTTTTATTCAACATAATATTGAAAATTCAAGTCACTGAAGTTAGGAAACATAGACTGAAAAAGAAGAAACAAAATATCCCTATCTGCACCTAGCATGATTGTCTACATAGAAAATTCCAAAAAATGTAATACACACACAGAAAAAACTCATTTAGCAAGGCTCCAGTTACAAAACTAACACTAAAAGTATACACATTTTTTATACTGACAGTGAGCATGAATAAATAAAAATAAAAAAAAAACATTATTTACAATCACTCCAAAGAAAGTGAAATATTAGGTGTATATTCAACAAACACATATAAGAACTACATGTTGAAATTGATAAAATATTGATAAAAGAAAGAAATTAAAATAAATGCAGAGACATACCATATTGAAAGATTCAATAGTAAAGATGTCAGTTCTGGCAGGGAGAGATAGTTAGGGAGTTTGGGATAGACATGTCTACACTGCTGTATTTAAAATGGATAACAAACAAGGATCTACTGTATAACACAGGCAACTCTGCTTAATACTGTGCAACAATAACCTAAATGAGAAAAAAACTTGAAAAAAAAGATACATGTATATGTATAACTGAATCACATTTCTGCACACATGAAACTAACACAACACTGTTAATCAACTACACTACAATATAAAATTAAAAGATTTAAAATGTCAATTCTTCACAAATTGATCTACAGATTTCATGAAATTTCCATCAAAATCTCAACAAAGTTTTTCATAGATGCAGTCAAGATTATTCTAAAATTTATATGAAAAGACACAGGCCCTAGAACAGATAAAACAATTTTAATGAAGAATAAAGAGGGAGGGATCTATCTGACACTGAAGCTTACTATGCTGCAGTAATCATGACAGTGTGTTATGGGTGGAGGCATAAACACACATAAACTAATGAAACAGGACAGATAACTCAGAAATAATCCCACACAAATATTTCTAGTCTTTTCTATTCTATTGGTGGGAATGTAAATAATCCAACTACTCTAAAAATGTTAGACAGTTTCATATAAAGTGAAACATGCAATTACCATGCTGTTGCTATTGCTGTTAAGTCACTTCAGTTGTGTCCAACTCTGTGCGACCCCACAGACGGCAGCCCACCAGGCTCCCCCGTCCCTGGGATTCTCCAGGCAAGAACACTGGAGTGGGTTGCCATTTCCTTCTCCAATGCATGAAAGTGAAAAGTGAAAGTGAAGTCACTCAGTTGTGTCCAACTCTTAGTGACCCCATGGACTGTAGCCTACCAGGCTCCTCTGTCCATGGGATTTTTCAGGCAAGAGTACTGGAGTGGGTTGCCATTGCCTTCTCCGTGCAATCACCATAGGACCCAGCAATTCCACTTCTGAGCATTTATCCCACAGAAATGAAAAATTATGTTCATATAAAAAACCTATATAAGATGTTTACAGCAGCTTTATTCATAATAGCCAGAAAGTAGGAAAAAAAACTTTATCATTTTATATGATGAATGGTTAAACAAACTATAGTACTATGTATCTCACATACCATGAAATACATATGCCGTATAAAATTACTCAGCAGTAAAAAGGGAAAACTATTAAAGTTGACAATGATTTGAATGAATCCTCAGAGTTTGTGCTGAATGAAAAAATAATCCCCCCAAATTACATGCTATATTCAAAATAAAAACACATATATAAATATTTGACATGCTAAAAGTGGAACAGATTAGTAGTTTCTAAGGATTAGTGACAGGATGGAATAAGCCAGAGATGGACAGGATAGAAGGGAGGTGCATGTGGTTACTAAAGGTCAACAAACCAGATGTATCCTAGCGGTGATGGAACAGTTCTGTATCTTGACCAGGATATGGGATACAAAACTTACACATGCATTAATTCACACAGAACTAAACACAGACATAGAAACATATATACACACACACAAAGTATAAGCAAAACTAGTGAAATCTGAATCAATGTTTTGTATTAATTGTAACGTCAATATCAACATGTACTGATGTAACATGTAATGTCAATAACAACATCCACATTGTGATGTAATTTTGCAAGATGTTACCACTGGGTAAATGGTACATAAGGTTGTTCTGTATTATTTCATACAACTACATGTAAATCTATAAAATTTCCAGTAGCATTTCAGTTAAAAATACACAGCCTTGCTACCAATAGTTACTGTTCCTCCACCACCATTACCAGCAACACTGCAAGTGACCAACCATCCCAGTGCCCAGTACTGAGAAATTTCCTAGGATACAGTGCTTTCTGTTTTAAAACTCAAGACAGTCTCTCTGTAGAAAATCCTAAAAATTCCAAAACAAAACAAGACAAACCCTATAGAATTAAAAAGAAAATTCAACAAAGTTGCTTGCCTAGAAAATCCCATGAATGGAGGAGCCTGGTAGGCTGCAGTCCGTGGGGTCGCTAAGGGTCGGACACGACTGACAGACTTCACTTTCACTTTTCACTTTCACGCATTGGAGAAGGAAATGGCAACCCACTCCAGTGTTCTTGCCTCGAGAATCCCAGGGACAGGGGATCCTATTGGTCTAACGTCTATGGGGTCGCACAGAGTCGGACACGACTGAAGTGACTTAGCAGCAGCAGCAGCAGGATATAAAATCACTATATAAAAATCAGTTGCATTTCTATACACTAAAATGAACTATCCAAGAAAGAAATTAAGAAAACAATTCCATTTACAAGAGCATCAAAACAATAATATACTCAGAAATAACTCTTGGCAAGAGTGTAAAACATTAGTACATTAGAAACTACAAACTATTGCTGGAAGGTGTTAAATAAGACACAAATACATGAAAAGAATTTGGGGTTAATGGATTGGAAAACAACATTATTAAGACATCCATTATACTCGAAGTCATCTACGGATCTAACACAATCTCTTTCAAAATTCCAAAAACATTTTTTGTAAAAATAGAAAAAAATAAGGGAAAATCTTCTTGATATTGGACACAGCAACTATTTCTTGGATATGGCAACAAAAGTAAAAGCAGACAAATGGGACTACATCAAACTTTAAAACTTTTTTGCATCAAAGGATACAATTAACAGACTAAAAAGACAACCTATGTAATTAGTAGGAGAAAATACTTGCAAATCATATGTATCTGATAAGGAGTTAAGATCAAGAATGTTGAAAGAACTATAACTCAAGAATAAAAAATCAATAACCCAATTAAAGTAACAGAAAAGAACTTGGCATTTCTTCAAAGATTACAGATGAATGACTAATAAACATATGAAAATATGTTTAATATAATAAAACATCAGAAAAATGAAAACTATTATACAATGAGATATCATTTTGTACCAGTTGGGAGGAAGACTACACTCAAAAGAGCAAAACAATAAATAATAAAATGAGGATGAGGAAAACCTGAAACACTTATACACTGTTGGTGGAATTACAAAGCAGTGCAACTGCTATGAAAAACAGTATGGAGGACCTCAAAAATTAAAAATAAGACTACCATATGGTTCAGCAATCCCACTTATATATTGAAAAGAATGAAAAGCAAAGTCATAAAGAAATATGTGCACAGATCCGTGTTCATAGCACTATTCACAATAGTGAAGCGGTAGAAGCAACCCAAATGTCCACTGAGGGATAAATGGATTAAACAAAAATTAGTATATACATACAATGGAATATTATTTGGCCAAAAATAAAAAATAAATCCTATTTAATGCTACAATATGAGTGAACTTTGAGGATATTATGGTAAGTGGAATAAACCAGTTCAGTTCAGTTCAGTTCTGTCGCTCAGTCGTGTCCGACTCTTTGCGACCCCATGAATCACAGCACGCCAGGCCTTCCTGTCCATCACAAACTCCCAGAGTTTACCCAAACTCATGTCCATAGAGTCGGTGATGCCATCCAGCCATCTCATTCTCTGTCGTCCCCTTCTCCTCCTGCCCCCAATCCCTCCCGGCATCAGAGTCTTTTCCAGTGAATCAACTCTTCACATGAAGTATTAGAGTTTCAGCTTTAGCATCAGTCCTTCCAATGAACACCCAGGACCGATTTCCTTTAGAATGGACTGAATGGATCTCCTTGCAGTCCAAGGGACTCTCAAGAGTCTTCTCACACCACAGTTCAAAAGCATCAATTCTTCGGCGATTTAGATGCCTTAATTACTGCAGTCTGGTCCGCAGGGATGTGAGGAACTGAGAGTTAGCTGGTGTGTGCACACTTGGGTCTGGGGGTTAAAAAGAGAAAAGTGTTCTCTTCAAACCATGGTTGAACAACTGCGCAATTTAAAGGTGAATACTGGAGCCAAAACTGTGCAAGCAGCTACCCCTTCCCAAGTTGCAGCTCTCACTCTACAGACTCTCTTGGAGCCTTAGTGATTAACGTCTCTGCCTTATCTACTTGGCAAATATTTGCTTTAAGATATAGAAAGAATATATCTATATCTTGAAAAAATTTTCTTCATAAAGGTTTCTTCACATCTACCTCCAGATAGAATTATTGTCCCTAAATTCTCTCTTGCAGCTTCCAACACAAATAAGAATAGTTTCCATGGACCTCAGAGCACATTTTCCAAGACACATTGCATAGGACACAGCAGAATGAACAAACGGGACTCCTCCCATTCCTCCCCTACCACATCCTATGACAAAAACTGTCCCATTGTACCTTCTCTTTTGTCTACATTTTCCTTCCACATACCTTAAAATAATTGGACCATAGAATGAATTAATCACTTTCCAAATTCCCTGTTCTTAAAAAATTAAAAAGTATGGTTTTAATCAGAAAGAACAAAAGAAAAAACTTTCTCATTCTTTCAGAAGTTGAATATGACTTAAGAATTCCTTATGATCAAATTCTACATGCAGAAAAATTATTCCTTCAGGGTTTGTGTTCTGTATCCTCTGAATCAGGTTAGGATTAATGGCTAGTGTATTTTTTCTTAACCCTATGGAATCATTCTTTTGAAAATGAAATGCTATTAAAACATTACTAGCAAGATCCCAGGCAGGGACTTTTGAAATTTCATGCTCTTGATTTATTTATCTACTGTGATATTCCCACCACATTGATCTCTTTAGCAGTTCCTAAAGCAAACCATACTTATTAAAATATTCCTTTGTCTTTGCAAACATTGTTCTCTTTGCCTGAAATATTATTCCTCTTTCCTTATCTTCCCACCTTTCTCATTCTAGCAAAATTACTCCCTTATTTAAAGTAGCAGACTATTTTTGTTCAGTTGCTAAGCTATGTCTCACTCTTTGCGACCCCATGGCCTGCAGCATTCCAGGCATCCCTGTCCTTCACTGTCTCCCAGAATTTGCTCAAACTTATGTCCATTGAGTCGGTAATGCCATCCAACATTCTCATCTTCTGTTGCCCTCAATTCCTCGTGTCCTCAACCCTTCCAAGCATCAGGGTCTTTTCCAATGAATCATTTCTTCCCATCAGAGAGCAAAGTACAGAAGCTTAAGCTTCAGCATCAGTCCTTCCAATGAACACCCGGGACTGATCTCCTTTAGGATGGACTTGTTGGATCTCCTGGCGGTCCAAGGGACTCACGAAGAGTCTTTTCCAACACCACAGTTCAAAAGCATCAATTGTTCTGTGCTCAGCTTTCTTTATAGTCCAACCCTCACATCCATACATGACCACTGGAAAAACCATAGCTTTCACTAGATGCACCTTTGTTGGCAAAGTAATGTCTCTGCCTTTTAATATGCTGTCTAGGTTGGTCATAACTTTCCTTCCAAGGAGTAAGCGTCTTTTAACTTCATGGCTGCAATCAGCATCTGCAGTGATTTTGGAGCCCCCCAAAATAAAGTCTGACACTGTTTCCACTGTTTCCCCATCTATTTCCCACTCAGTTCAGTTCAGTTCAGTTCAGTCGCTCAGTCGTGTCCGACTCTTTGCAACCCCATGAATCACAGCACGCCAGGCCTCCCTGTCCATCACCTAGGTGATATTTAATCCCAGCTTCCTTTTCTGACCATACCTTTTATGATACCAAGTTTGATTTGAATATCTATCTCAGTGCTTTCACTGGACCAGGTGCATACATCTATTGTAGAACAATTTCTCTGTAACATCTCTCAGTTCAGTTCACTTCAGTCATTCAATCGTGTCCAACTCCTTACAACCCCATGGACTGCAGCACTCCAGGCCTCCCTGTCCATCATCAACTCCTAGAGTCTACTCAAACTCATGTCCACTGAGTCAGTGATGCCATACAACCAACTCATCCTCTGTCACCCCCTTCTCCTCCTGCCTTCAATATTTCCAAGCATCAGGGTCTTTTCAAATGAGTCAGTTCTTCACATCAGGTGGCCAAAGTATTGGAGTTTCAGCTTCAACATCAGTCCTTCCAATGAATATTGAGGACTGTTTTCCTTTAGGATGGACTGGTTGGATCTCCTGGTAGTCCAAGGGACTCTTCAAGAGTCTTCCCCAACACCACAGTTCAAAAGCATCAATTCTTCAGTGTTCAGCTTTCTTTATAGTCCAACTCTCACATCCATACATGACTACTGGAAAAACCATAGCCTTGACTAGATGGACCTTTGTTGACAAAGTAATGTCTCTGCTTTTTAATATGCCATCTAGGTTGGTCATAACTTTTCTTCCAAGGAGCAAGCATCTTTTAATTTAATCACTGCAGTCATCTTCTGTAGTGATTTTGGAGCCCCCAAAAAATAACGTTTCTCACTGTTTCCATTGTTTCCTCATCTATTTGCCACGAAGTGATGGGACCAGATGCCATGATCTTAGTTTTCTGAATGTTGAGCTTTAAGCCAACTTTTTCATTCTCCTCTTTTACTGTCATCAAGAGGCTCTTTAGCTCCTCTTCATTTTCTGCCATAAGGGTGGTGTCATCTGCGTATCTGTGGTTATTGATATTTCTCCCAGGAATCTTGATACCCCTTGTGCTTAATCCAGCCCAGTGTTTCTCATGATGTGTTCTGCATATAAGTTAAGTAAGCAGGGTGACAATATACAGCCTTGACGTACTCCTTTTCCTATTCGGAACCAGTCTGTTGTTCCATGTCCAGTTCTAACTGTTGCTTCCTGACCTGCATACGGGTTTCTCAAGAGGTAGGTCAGGCAGTCTGGTATTCCCTTCTCTTGAAGAATTTTCCAGGGTTTGCTATGATCCACACAGTCAAAGGCTCTGGCATAGTCAATAAATCAGAAAAAGATATTTTTCTGGAACTCTCTTGCCTTTTTGATGATCCAACGGATGTTGGCAATTTGATCTCTGGCGCCTCTGCCTCTTCTAAAACCAGGTTGAACATCTGGAAGTTCACGGTTCACGTATTGCTGAAGCCTGGCTTGGAGAGTTTTGAGCATGACTTTACTAGCGTGTGAGATGAGTGCAATTGTGCAGTAGTTTGAGCATTCTTTGTCATTGCCTTTCTTTGGGACGGGAATGAAACTGAGCTTTTCCAGTCCTGTGGCCACGGCTGTGTTTTCCAAATTTGCTAGCATATTGAGTGCAGCACTTTCTCAGTATCATCTTTTAGGATTTTAAATAGCTCAACTGCAATGCCATCACCTCCACTACCTTTGTTCATAGTGATGCCTCCTAAGGCCCACTGGACTTCACCTTCCAGCATGTCTGGCTCTAGGTGAGTGATCACACCATCATCATTATGTGGGTCATGAAGATCTTTTTTGTATAGTTCTGTATATTCTTGCCACCTCTTCTTAATATCTTCTGTTTCTGTTAGGTCCATACACAGGCACAGGGGTTCTGGGTGCAGTAGACTTGGATATGGCATAAGCCCTCTTGAAGGACGTCACCATTAATCCCACCATAGAGCTGCCAGACCTTACACAGGACTGGAAAATAGACTCTTGGAGGGCATAAACAGAGCCTTGTGTGCACCAGGACCCAGGAGGAAGAATCAATTACCCCACAAGAGCCTGACACAGACTTGCTTGTGCATGTCGAGGAGTCTCCAGCAGAGATACGGGTCGGTGGTGGCCTGCTACAGGGCTAGGGGCACTGAGTGTAGCAGTACATGCATGGGATCTTTTGAAGGAGGTCGCCGTTATCTTCACTACCTTCACCATAGTTTGGTCCAGGTAAATAGCAGGGAGGGGACACAGCTCCACCCATCAACAAGGATTGGATTAAGGATTTACTGAGCTTGGCCCCACCCATCAAACAAGACCCAGTTTCCCCCTCAGTCTCTCCCATCAGGAAGTTTCCAAAAGCCTCTTATCCTTCTCCATAAGAGGGCAGACAGAAAGAAAACCACAATCAGAAAACTAACCAGTCTAATCACATGGACCACGGCCTTATCTAACTCAATGAAACTATGAGCCATGCTGTGTAGGGCCACCCAAGACAGATGGGTCATGGTGGAGAGTTCTGACAAAATGCGGTCCATTGGAGAAGGGAATGGCAAACCACTTCAGTACTCTTGCCTTGAGAACCCCATGAACAGTATGAAAAGGCAAAAAGATAGGATACTGAACGAGGAACTCCCCAGGTCATTAGGTGCCCAATATGCTACTGGAATTCAGTGGAGAAATAACTGCAGACAGAATGAAGAGACAGAGTCAAAGTAAAAACAGCACCCAGTTGTGGATGTGACTGGTTATGGAAGAAAGGTCTGATGTCATAAAGAGCAATATTGCATAGGAACCTGGAATGTTAGGTCCATGAATCAAGGCAAATTGGAAGGGGTCAAACAGGAGATGGCAAGAGTGAACGTCGACATTTTAGGCATCAGCGAACTAAAATGGACTGGAATGGGTGAATTTAACTCAGATGACCTGAGTTATATCTACTACTACTATGGGCAAGAATCTCTTAGAAGAAATGGAGTAGCCATCATAGTAAACAAAAGAGTTCAAAATGCAGCTCTTGGATGCAATCTCAAAAATGAAAGAATGATCTGTTTCCAAGATAAACCATTCAATATCACGGTAATCCAAGCCTATGTCCCAACCGTAATGAATAAGCTAAAGTTGAACAGTTCTATGAAGACCTACGAGACCTTCTAGAACTAACATCCAAAAAAGATGTCCTTTTCATTACAGGGGACTGGAATGCAAAAGTAGGAAGTCAAGAAACACCTGGAGTAACAGGAAAATTTCACCTTGGAGCACAGAATGAAGCAGGGCAAAGGCTAATAGAGTTTTGCCAAGAGAATAAACTGGTCATAGCAAACACCTCTTCCAACAACACAAGAGAAGACTCTACACATGGACATCACCAGATGGTCGACACCAAAATCAGACTGATTATATTTTTTGCAGCCAAAGATGGAGAAGCTCTATACAGTCAGCAAAATCAAGATGGGGAGCTGACTGTGGCTCAGAGCGTAACTCCTTATTGCCAAATTCATACTTAAATTGAAAAAAAGTAGGGAAAACCACTAGATCATTCAGGTATGACCTAAATCAAATCCCTTATGACTATGCAGTGGAAGTGAGAAAGATTTAAGAGACTAGATCTGATAGACAGAGTGCCTGATGAACTATGGACGGAGGTCCGTGACACTGTATAGGAGACGGGAATCAAGACCATCCCCAAGAAAAAGAAATACAAAAAAGCAAAATGGCCATCTGAGGAGGCCTTACAAATAGCTGTGAAAAGAAGAGAAGCAAAAAGCAAAGGAGAAAAGAAAATATATACCCATTTGAATGCAGAGTTCCAAAGAATAGCAAGGAGAGATAAGAAAGCCTTCCTCAGTGATCAGTGCAAAGAAATAGAGGAAAGCAATAGGACAGGAAAGACTAGAGATTTCTTCAAGAAAATTAGAGATACCAAGGGAACATTTCATGCAAAGATGGGCTCAATAAAGGGCAGAAATGGTAACATCACTATCCGCTTACTATTGTTTTCAATTGTTGATAAACTCCAGGGCAGATACAAAGGCACAGTCTCTTGGGCCCTCAAGAGCTAGAATTCACTCAGTGGTTTGACATTGTAGTCTTTAAGAAATTTTTATTGAGTGACATGAAAGAGTACTAACAAATTACAAAACAAAAACAAGAACCTAAAGAAATTGAAGACAAACCATAGAAAAAAGTTATAAAGAATTATTATACTTGTTCAATAGCTTTTCCCTCCATAGAAGACTATGATTGTGATTTTTATATTGCATACAAATTACATAATTATTTTTCACATCTTTTTCTTGGAGAAAAATTTCTCCAAGTTTAATTTAAAGCATAATTTCCTGGAATTCAATCACATAAACATGTTTTGAAAACTAAGATCCTCCTTCATTTTTTATTTTGCCTCATCATCAACTCTATCCTGGGCATTTTCTTCTGACTTGAGCTGCTTCTATAACCTTTCAATATATAACAGGTGACAGAAACAATGAGACACTTTTAATCATGGAACTCGTACTTCTCATAAGAAGACATATTCTGGTTATCAGCTTCAACTACAAAGTCTTTAGAAAGAACAGACTTCTAGCATAAAACTAAAGTATAGGAGTCATATGAGTTAATTATCATAGGTAATAATACACCATCCTACCTTCTCTATACCTCCAGTGAATGAACTAGCTCTCTACGTGTTAAGGATTCACGTGGTAATATACGTTAAATAGAGGATAGCAGTGTGTGTTTGTTCCTTTGTGGAAGGGTTTATTTAAATTTCAATTTATCTATGTAAGCCTGGAGAATTCTCTTTAGCTATTGTTAAAAGGGCTTTTATTGAGTGGTCCATTAATCTGACATTTAAAATGGCTACCAATAGCACCCACGTACTGCATGCAAGAAGTCTGATCCAGGGCATATATAGCCATTATGATATCTCAGAAGGTCTAGAAAAATTATTTCAGGAATGAGAATGAGAATATTGGTGGTAATGACGGTGCTGGTAGTGCTAGAAATAGAAGGCTGATAGTGGCAATAGAGATGATCTTATTGGTGGTTGAAGTTACAGCAATGACAGAGGTGATGGTAGTGGTGACAAAGCTAATGGTCATTCCTGGTGGCCATGATAACATGGGGGTACTAAGAGTTGCATGGACAATGGTAACCATGGCAACGGTGATAGTGGAAATGCTGGTGATGGTTTTAGTGGCTGTTTTAGATGATGATAACAGTGATGCTGGTGGTATTCACAGTAAACAGTGGTGGTGGTGGTGACAGAGCAATGGTATCTGTGGTTGTTTTAGTGGCAGCAGTAGTGTTGGTAGTGGCTTCCCTGGTGACTCAGCTGGTAAAGAATCTGCCTGCAATGTGGAGACCCGGGTTCAATTCCTGGGCTGAGAAGATCCCCTGGAGAAGGGAATGGCTACCCACTCCAGTATTCTTGCCTGGAGAATTCTGTGGACAGAGGAGCCTGGCGGGCTGCAGTCCATGGGGGTCACAAAGAGTTGGACAGGACTTAACAATTTCCATTCACTCACTCACTCAGGGGTAGTATAGTACTTTTTCTGTTTAGTATTTTAGATACTCAGCACAGAACTAAGAAGGGTGACTTCTTAAAATGAAAATTAAGTATTTTAATTTATATTTGAATATTAGCTATGTAGTAGATAAATATGTTCATATATGAAGAAATTTATAGTATACATACTTTATTTTTATTGAAATATAGTTTCTGTACAATATTATAGGTGTACAATACAGAGATTCACAGTTTTTAAAGGTTATATTCCATTTACAGTTATTATAAAAATTGGCTATACTCCCTGTGCTGTACGAGATAACCTTGTAGCTTATTTCATAACTCGTACTTTGTACCTCTTACTTCCCTCTCCCCACTGGTAACCACTAGTTTGTTCTCTATATCTGTGAGTTTGTTTTAAGAGAGATAAACTTTTGAACAAGCTCCTGACAACTCTTCTCCATGAACATACAAGAGAAGATGAGTAACGGATTAATACTAGGAAAAAGTCTTCCATTTATATTTAAGTAATATCATGCTCAGAAGTTTGCCTCAGATTCTTTAAAATAATTTCTTCCTGGATGTCATCTGGCATCTGCCCCTCACTCCCAACCCTCAAGCCACACATTTCACACTTTCATTCACCCCTTTCACTATTTATGCAGAGAACTCAAACCAAATGTCATTTCCTCTGAGAAACCTCCCCTGATACCAACCTCATCATAGTTCCCAGGGCTTTCCACTCACCAAGTATTTATCACAGTTTTAAAGTATTTACTTATCTATTTCTCCAGTAAATAAAAAAGATCCTTGAAGACAGGCAAAAACTATGCCTTTTCATCTCTGTATTCCCAACATCTAGCACACTGTGTGAAATAAATATTTGCTGAATACCTACATGAAAAAGAATGAATCTTTCCTATAAAATGGTGGATTTCTTAGAAGGAATGGATTTATGTCTTTTTCATCTTAGAAATTTTTTGCTGACTATCTCCCAATGTTTTCTACAGTTGGTTTTTTGTGATAATGGAGGAAAAATAAATTTAAAAGATAGTGTTAATATTCATTTAATCCAGCAAATAACACTGAGACAGGTAGAGACGTTAGTTCACTAAGATCCCTTCCATTCCTAAGACTCAGCAGTGTTATGATACTAGTGAGGTATAATTATACCTGAGAAGTTATACTGACAGCCAACAATGTCTTACTTCAGTCACCCAAGATTTCAGGAGCAAAGAACAGATCATGCCCAGACCTTTTTATTCCCTTTCTAGTTCTCCTTCACAAAATCATATTACCTTATTCCTCATTTCTTTCTCTTCCAATGGGTCTTTTTCATGCGTTGTATTAAGTACTTACTAGAATAGTCCTCTTCCAGTAAGTCATAGAATTAATAGTAGTCACACTACTTATGTTTCAAGAACACTACCTCCTCCCCAGTTAAAGCAAAACGAGTCACCTTAGAAAATAAGACCTGAAAAGATGTAAGCAGAATTGATTTGGTCCAGATGGTAATATTTGGCAGTTGCCTAAAGATTCACATGATCAGAGCTTTAGGACAAATCAATTCCATCACACCTTTGCTTGGAGATGGGCTGAAAACAAAAACATGGTCAATTCCCAATGTCATTGCAGTTTCTTTGATATAGAGTCTCCTTCATTAGGGACATAGTTCTGGCACCAGAGAGCAAAACAACTGGCCTTTATTATCTTTTGCTTGTTCCCTCTGATGCTGCTTGTGCCAAGAAAAGGAGGTGAATGATTTCCAACTTGGGTAAGGCCCTCCTGAGAACTTTGTGGTTTCATGAGTCTGAAAACAGTACAGTCATCCCTAAGACTACTTTGTCCTGTAGTGTTCATAGGGTCCCCTGTTCCCACAGCAGACCTCTAAAAGCCATTTCTTCCAGTTCAATCAGCAGCCAAAAGTCAGCCTTGATAAATACGATTTTAATAAGTGCTAGAAAATCAGGAAATTGCCGGCCCTTGGCTCTTGTGATTTTTATCATACCAAGTTCCCTACAGAGAGCTAAAGAAGAGCCAGTAATATGTTGTCCTTTCTATCAGAGTCTTGCTAAAAAAAAAAAGTTTGCATTGAAGAGATATTTTCCTGTCAGGTACTACTGTATTTCAAATGTATTCACCTCTAGGAGAAAAAAGATGAAATTAATTTGAAAACAAAAAGAAGAGTCTGTAGCAACACTGGCAGAGGACAGAGTTTATAAGCCGGCCCAAGAGTACTCCAAATCTACCATAAGGGAAACATCTGACAAAGAAAAATGTGTGCTGGCAACTTGTTTGATTGTAATTTCAATGAAAAATTGAAACCATACTTCCATGGGATTAAGCTTCCCTCATTCACCAGAAGGAGGTTCCTGTTAACAAATACAGACCATGTTAGCATCCCCCACACTTCTCCTTTCAGGCTGCTTGCCCTTAAGTATACATCGTGAGCTAGAGATGGAAGAAATTTCCTCAATGTGCTCAGAGGTGGTAGAGTTGGATTTTAATATTCCGACGACTAAAGTGGCTGCAATGGTGGCAAAATGTAGACATATGCCTTGCAGATGCAGTATTAATTAAGAGAATAAATAAGGCCAAAGTGGTTCCCTTCCAGAGAGATAAGACAACTCTCTTGATAGTATACAGAAGAGGCTCATCGTTTACCTATAACAGTGTAACAATGCTGAAGAGAGGAAGATTCTTTTATTTTACCCACGGGTATGTATTTTTATTGTTGTCATACACAGGAGAGTGGTATAAGGAAAATGGTCATGTTCACGATTTGCAAAAGAATAAATGTTTGGAAACGGAAAACAATGCACTGGCACCCAAGGGTCCTTCTAGTATGTGTCTACAAAGTATATCAGAGTTCTTTACAGTATGTAAATAACTCAAGGAGTTAGTCAAAGCAGTGATAATTAATGTGTTTAAAGAGTAATGAACTTAAGAATGGTATATGGAAAATATAGCTGAGAGTTGAGCAAAGTCTAAGGCTGGAAGAAGAAATTATTTTGTCTGCATTTTTACTTACTTATTTTAAATAAGACTGCTGTTTGCCTTCCATTATGGTCCCTACTTACCTCTTTCACAGTCCTCTGACCATCCACAGAAACACACAGATATTGACCTTCTGTGAGAAGGTGTTCCACAGAAAAAATAATCAATCCTTGGGACAGAGAAAGGATTTTCTACTCCAATGAAGTATTTCACTATACAAAGTATAGAATTATTTGGGAGTGTTTGTAAGAGAAATACACATCTGGTGGGAGGAAGGAGAATGCATCTGAAGGTTAATCCCTTATGAAAGGGTCTCAGCCAAAGAATCTTCTATAGAGTGTGTGATGAAATACACTTTCCCCAGGTAGCCCTAATTATGTAGAAAAATGTCCAGTGTTGCCCTGCCATGTCTACATTTTGTGTAAGTTCCCAAAGGCAGGTGTTATGTCTTTTAAACATTGACTCTATTATCTGGAATATGATTGATGCTCAATTAGTAGAGTCAAATAAAATACCCTTTATGGAAACTCTGCTTTTATACAATTCATGATAAAGTATGTTAAAATCAGAAGCCAAGAATTTTTTCATTACAAAAGCTGCTATAACCAAAGAAAAAGCAGCTAGGTTTTCAGATATGATTAACTCCAGTCACACCAATATCAGCCCAAGCCTGATTTGTTTTATATATTTTGTGATGTGCACATGCTCAGCTGTATCCAACTCTTTGTGACCCCGTGGACTGTAGCCTGCCAGGCTCCTCGGTCCATGGGATTTCCCAAGCAAGAATACTGGAGTAGGTTGCCATTTCCTATTCCAGGCAATCTTCCCAACCTAGGATCAAACCTACCTCTCTTACATCTCCTGCATTGGCAGATAGATACTTTCACCACTGTGCCACCTGGGAAGCCCCTACACTCTTCTTCCATTACGTTAATGGTCAGCCTAAAACTTTAAATTATCCTAAGGCTAAATTGCTATGAGTGCGCACACCAAGAGGAATCACTCCAATAATTCCAATACCTTTCTGCCTGCAAAGCAAGAAATTATGTAGTACTTACTCCAGAATGTACACAAGTAAAAGTCACATGGGGCACTGAAGATACTATACATTTCTAACTATATGTGTGGATCTCAACAAACTGTGGAAAATTCCTAAAGAGATGGTACCAGACCACCTAACCTGTTTTCTGAGAAACCTGTATGCAGGCCAAGAAGCAACAGTTAAAACTGAATATGGAACAACAGACTGGTTCAAAATTGGGAAAGGAGTACAACAGGCTGTACAGTATATTGTCACTCTGCTTATTTAACTTATATTCAGAGTGTATCATGCGAAATGCCAGGCTGGATGAATTGAAAGCTGCAATCAAAATTGCTGGGAGGAATAACAACCTCAGATATACAAATGATACCACTCAAATGGCAGAAAGTAAAGAGCCTCTTGATAAGGGTGAAAGAGGAGAATGAAAAAGTTGGTTTAATAAGAAAGCTTTGGTACATATACACAATGCAGTATTACTCAGCCATTAAAAAGAATGCATTTGAACCAGTTCTAATGAGGTGGATGAAACTAGAGCCTATTATACAGAGTGAAGTAAGCCAGAAAGAAAAACACCAATATAATATACTAACGCATATATATGGAATTCAGAAAGATGCAAATGATAACCCTGTATACGAGACAGCAAAAGAGACACAGATGTATAGAACAGTCTTTGGGACTCTGTGGGAGAGGGTGAGGGTGGGATGGTTTGGGAGAATGGCATTGAAACATGTATATTATTATATGTGAAACAAATCGCCAATTCAGGGTCGATGCATATTACAGGATGCTCGGGGCTGGTATGCGGGGATGACCCAGAGGGAGGATAAGGGGAGGAGGGAGGTGGGAGGGGGGTTCGGGAGGGGGAAACTCATGTACACCCCGGGCGGATTCATGTCAATGTATGGCAAAACCAACCAATATAATATTGTAAAATAATTAGCCTCCAATAAAAATAAAAATTAAAAAAAAAAGTAGTTAAGACCTTGGTGTCAAAAAAATAAAAATAAAAAAAGAAAACAAATATCATGGCATCAGCTCCCATCACTTCATGGCAAATTGAAGGGAGAAAAGTGGAAACAATGACAGATTTGGGGCTCCAAAATCACTAAGGACAGTGACAGCAGTCATGAAATTAAAAACGCTTGCTCCTTGGAAGGAAAGTTATGACAAACCTAGACAGCAGATTAAAAATCAGAGATACCACTTTGCTGACAAAAGTCCATATAGTCAAAGCTATGGTTTTTCCAGTAGTCATGTACGAATGTGAGAGTTGGAACATAAAGAAGGCTGAGCACCAAAGAATTGATGCTTTCAAACTGTAATGCTACAGAAGACTTGAGAGTCCCTCGGACTGCAAGAATATCAATCAATCCTATAGGAAATCAATCCTGAATACTCATTGGAAGGACTGATGCTGAAGCTCCAATATTTCAGCCACCCAGTGTGAAGAGCCGGCTCATTGGAAAAGACCCTGACACTGGGAAAGATTGAAAGCAAAAGGAGAAGAAGGTGGTGAAGGATACGCTGGTTAGATAGCATCACTGACTCAACAGACATTTATTTGAGCAAAATCCAGGAGATAGGGAAGCCTGGTGTGCTGCAATCCATGAGGTTGCAAAGAGTTGGATACAACTTAGTGACTGAACAACAACACCACCAGATTTTGTTTAGAAACTGTTCTTTAAAGAGGAAAGAATTGTTCTTCCATGTCCTGGGTCCCAGAAGGCAGGCCACATGTCTTGGTAGGAGGAAGTTTATATTATAAATGGCCTGAGGGAGAATTTCTTTCCTCTGTGATAGCTAGCACAGCTCTACCAGATCATGATGTTGCTTGCAGGTAAAAGGATGAATGAAAACTCTGTTGTCCTGGATAGTAGAAACAGAGAGAAAAGAGTTGTTTTCCAAAGTTCTGTCTTTCCAATGTACCAAAATGCAAACTGAAGAAACAAAACTCACCAGAAACACAGGATACGCAATCACAAAGATCAACCAGAAACAAAAGCACTTGATAGATGGCAAAGATTTGAGAAAACAGCAATAACTAAAAGATAGCACAGTATAGATGATAGCTGTGGGCAAAGGACTACAGCAACATTTTAAAACTGGAATCCCTGTATGCACTGTACTTGATCTGTAAAACAGTGCTCTCATTGCATTCAGTACTTTCTGAACTTCTGCTTTGATACTGAGTACGGTCTAAAGTTGTGGAGGTAAGGAGAAACAGGACCTTTTTCCTATTTAAGGATCATATATAAATAGATATCAAGTATTAGAAATAAAATAAATATCAAATAACCTGAAAGTCAGCATGAAGAAAATTCAATAAAGATTTTTGTTCTTAACAGATTCTAGCTCAGTATTCAATAATCTTTCTCCACAGGTGAATAGCTCCAAATTATAACAAAGAATTTTAGTTGAGTAGGGTTGTTAAGCAATAGAATGGTTGACACAAATAAGGTGCATAATCTTCTTTTTTGTTTTGTTTTGACATCTTAAAAGAATTCTTATCTCCTGGGATGGTTTACCAGCAATCCAAATGAATGACATAGACACATTATTTTCAAATTTATCTTTTGATCTCAGTTTACAATTTCATAAATACAATTTTCATAAAAATATATATTTCCAAGCCCTATATAATTTGACAAACAGGTCTTTTCCTTCTGAAGAGAACTCAGGAAGCATTAGATGGGTGTTTAGGGATCAAGCACTTAAGAAACAACATGCTAGACTATATAATTTTAAACAGTTTTAATATCTTGACTGCATGAGAAGATTTAAGTCTTACCCTGTTTCTTCCTAGCTGTATGTCTTGAGACAAGTCTCTTGATCTCTCTGAAACATATTCCTTATTTTTAATATGTGTAATCATACCTGTCTCAAAAGTTATGAGCTTAGATGGAATAATGCATTATAAAGTCTTGGTGAAGTTTACTTTGGTATATGAACAAAAGATATGGCTTTTAAAATATAGAATATTCATTAGCTTTAATATGCATCTTTTTAGAATCACTTAACATAATAATCTCTGAATTATTTATCACCAAGAGATACAATATTTTGTGAGGAATCTTTAATTTTTGTCAGTAAATTAAAATTTTCACTCTTGTTGGACTGTGAAGAAAGCTGATTGCCGAAGAATTGATGCTTTTGAACTGTGGTGTTGGAGAAGACTCTTGAGAGTCCCTTGGACTGCAAGGAGATCCAACCAGTCCATTCTAAAGGAGATCAGTCCTGGGTGTTCATTGGAAGGACTGATGCTAAAGCTGAAACTCCAATACTTTGGCCACCTCATGCGAATAGTTGACTCACTGGAAAAGACTCTGATGCTGGGAAGGATTGCGGGCAGGAGGAGAATGAGATGGCTGGATGGCATCACCAACTCGATGGACATGAGTTTGAGTGAACTCTGGGAGTTGGTGATGGACAGGGAGGCCTGGCATGCTATGATTCATGGGGTCGCAAAGAGTCAGACACGACTGAGCGACTGAACTCAAACTGAACTGAACTGAATATAGTGGCATTCAGTTTCTTCTGAAACTTTTTTTTTTACATATTAACTATATTGGATTGAAATAGTCACTGAAGACTAGCCAAAAATGACCCTGATAAGCATTATCTTGGCTTGTGCTAACACAGGGAGCAATTGTAAAGGGAATCCATGGTTTTCCTTATTCACTTTGCAAGTTATTGCCCAAAATAGAGATGCTCAAAGAGCTGTTTTGTAATATCTCTGTCCTTCAAGTATGTCAAAAGGCCATATGATATAGCCTCAGGGAAAAATAAGACATTTGGGGAGCTGTAAACAGAACAGCAGCTTAAATGCTCAGGTGATATGAACTACAGACGGATCACACAAGGATTTGCCAAACAAGAATGAAGTTCTTATGACACAAACACAGCTGAGAAATGAGTTGATCTGATGAACTTTTACATGATTCATAATCAGAATATAATGAAATACAAGGAGACCTGAGAGATTCATTGAGATCCTATTAAACCTTTATCACTCTTTAGTCTCCAGAGAATCTAGTTATTCAAAAAATGTGACATATAATCTGGTTCATTCAACCTTTCAACGCTATTTCCACTTCGAGGAGGAACATCGCCCCTTGGTGAATTTTGCTGGTGGCAATATTTGATGAAATATTCTATTTGAGAGTGATGTGTGGGGGTGGGGAACTAATTCTCCTCAAATAACCTACCACTTCCATGAAATCCTGGCTTTGTAGTCTATGTCGTTGAATTTTACAGAGAAGGATTTTTTCTTTTTCTTTTTACGTTGGGAGAAAATTCAAAATAAAGAGACTTGGGAAATAAGTCCCTGCACTTCCTTCTGCAGGGACAACAAAGGAGCTTCATATGTGCTGAGAGTGTACTTTCTTAAGTAGTTACATATGGTTTGCATCTGTTCATCTCTTGAGCACCTTATATCTTTAGCATTTCTTTGTTTAGTGAAATTTCCATTAGCTTTAATTATATAATAAAAACATCTTTCCAAAATGCCACCCTTTTGAGTTGTGAGCCTTGTATCCTTTGCTAAGGTAAATCATTTTGTGGCTGTTTCAAATAATAGGAATCTCCTGAGAAAAGTGCTAATAATTTGAACCCATTCATTTCATTCAACAGATGTTTATTGAATGCATATTAGGCTAAATGCTGAATACTTCTTCTCAGTTCTTCCTCTAATTCTCACCATTTTTTAAATGTTCACTCTATACACTGATGTTCCTCTATCAATTGGAAATTTTCAAAAAGACCACCAATTTCTATTTAAAATAATACTATTTATTACCCTACATGCAAATAAATTGGGATGAAGACTATGAATCCCAGGTTCTAGTTTGCACAGTCTTAAACAAGTCCGTTTACCTCTGTGGTCTTGTGTGTTCTCCTGAGTGAATTAGAAAATCACCAAGGTCCTTCTCATTCTAGGACTTGTGGGTTCTCCATGGAATAGTGTACTATCAAAATGTGATCTGAGGGACTTCCTTGGTGGTCCAGTGATTGAGAACTTGCCTGCCAATGCAGGGGACATGGGTTCAGTACCTGGTCTGGGCGGATTCCAATGTCACTGGACAACTAAGCCCAAGCACTGCTGCTGCGAGCCCACATGTCACAACTACTCAAGCCCATATACCTAGAGCCCGTGCTCCACAACAAGAGAAGCCATTGCAATGAGAAGCCTTCACACCACAACTAGAGAGTAGCCCCTGCTCATCCATCACAACTAGAAAAAGCCTGTGCAGTAATGAAGACCCAGCACAGCTAAAAATAAATTTAAAAATTGTTTAAAGTCCTGGTGATGGATGTGTCTAAAAAAAGTGAAAATTATAATCTGAAATTTCTGTCTCCAAAGGCAATATGCTCCTGACAATTCCTACACAGTATTCTGCCTTCAGCGTTCACTGACTGAGAGGAGCCACAGATCACATGGGGTGAGCACTGTAGCCATCGGCTCAGAATTACTTTTATCAAACACAGTGATAACTACTTCCTCCACGTTCAGTGTCAAACTCAACCTCTAACCTAAAGGTTAACTGTTCTGTGGTCTAACTGTCAGCTGCAAACAGTCTGTCTGGTCAAACCTCTGATGACTGGCTCTGGCTGTCAGGCGAGAAGCCGGTTAGAAAATATTTGGATCCTGGATACTGACCCTGGGGCTTTCGGATCCAGAGGGAGGTATCAAATATTATGTGGATCAGGCACTAAGGCCCTTCCCAGAATAGTCAGGTTTCCGCTGTAATTGCAATGCTATAAACTGGATAGTAGCTGCCTCAGTGTGATGTGTCTCAGTCTAGAATGGTCTGAGTGGTCCAGTGGGACCAAACTTTAAAGGCCCTCCCAAACATAGAGCTCACAGCAGCCTCCAACCCCACTCAGGCTGCACACAGCTGCTTGCAGCCTGCCTAACCTGTGCTGAACATTCCCTGACATATTTAAGTCAGCTGCCCTTGTACTTGTGGGGCCAGAGGGAAAAGGAGAAGAGGACAGAAAGTGAGAGAGAAGGAAGCATGTCCTGTATCCTCAAGGAGTTATCATCTGAATAAGTCTGAGAATTCTTTCATTGTACTGAGTCACTGTGTTTCTCCAGATGAGAGAGATGAACTCATCTCTCAAAATGTTTAAGAACAATGTCTGAAGCATTTCTGAAATGAGGTCTGTTAATTTGATTAAACACCCAGAGAGCAGATTAATCAGTCTTCTTTCTGCCTTTCACAACTCCTTCACAAGCCCTACATCCCAGGACCCTTTTTCATTCCTCAGCTTCCCCCTTCTCAAGCCCTCATCTCTCATTTCCCTTCTAACTCACAGTGTACACGTCCCTTCCAGTCTCTCAGTGGTTCCCTGCATGTGTCTATGTGCGTCACTTTCTGTATGTCTTTGTCTCTTTCTGACTTAACTTCAATCTCTCTTGACCTATGACTATGAGTTTCTCTTTGTGTTTCTGTTTCTCCCTTCTTGCCTCTTCCCCAAATCGCTCCTGATCAAGTAGAAAATAAAACAGATGCTGGGAGGGATTGGGGGCAGGAAGAGAAGGGGACGACAGAGAATGAGATGGCTGGATGGCATCACCGACTCGATGGACATGAGTTTGAGTGAACTCCGGGAGTTGGTGATGGACAGGGAGGCCTGGCGTGCTGTGATTCATGGGGTCACGGAGAGTCGGACACGACTGAGCAACTGAACTGAACTGAATGTTTCTAAATACACATATGCCACTGATAAATAACTGCCAATTCTTCTCTTAAAAGTTAGAGTCAATATAAATGTATATTGAGAAGGAAAATAGAGAATTGCTCTCTTCTACATATTTCCCATAAAAAGGGGGTTGGGGAAGACATGGAAATTCTCTTCTCAGGCTTGAGAATGAGGAGTCAGGAGGGCTCAGATGATGGCTACCAAGGATCCCAAATTAGGCCTCCGCACCCGCACTCCCTAGCAGCGACACTCAGCCCTGGGGTGATGGCATGTGGTACAGCTGCAGCCTATTCACCTTGCGGGGCCCTCGCTGTCTCCAGGGCCTGGTGCTCATCTCTTCTCTGGAACCCTTCCAGGAGGTGTTTTTTTTAAGGTAACAAAACAGATTTGTAGAGTACAGGCTTTTCTTTCCTTTTCTTTATATATGAAATGGAGATGACACTAATCTGCCTTATGAGAGTTTTAAGTTTCTTGGGACAATGAAATGATAATGTGTAGTGTATGGGGAATTGCTTTTTGTTTGGTTTGGTTTTCTGATTTATTAATTCTGAAGAGCAGTGGTCTCAACTGAGGCAGTTTTGACTCCCAGGGGGACATTTGGCAATGTCGAGATGATTTCGGCTGTCACAACAGCAGGGACATTGCCAGAATTGACAGGGGAGACGCCAAGGATGCTGCTGAATGTCCTGCAGTGCACAGGATATTTCACCACATCAAAGAATCATCCAATCCAAAATAATGCCAATAGTGCAGAGGCTGAGGAACCCTGATTTAGAATGATAAACTTTTTAGAATGGTCTTATTTCTCTTATTATTGTATCATCATTTTACTTCCATTATTTTATTATTTTTAACATGCCTTTTCTATAAATGTATTTTACACATATTGTCACCCTGGCACATCTATAATGGTATTCCATGCCTTAAGCTAAGCGAAGTTGGCCACCTTCTGCTCTTTGGCCATCCAGCTCCTAATATCTGTTCCTTTGATGAACCCTTGGGCAATAAATATAAAATTCTATATTGAGTTACGGGCTTTCCTGGTGGCTCAGTGGTAAAGAATCTCCCTGCCAGTGCAGGAAATAAGGGTTTGTTCCTGGGTCGGGAAAATCACTGGGGGAGGGCATGGCAACCTACTCCAGTATTCTTGCCTGGGAAATCCCACAGACAGAAGAGCCTGGTGGGTTACAGTCCATGGGGTTGCAAAGAGTTGGACATGACTTAGCAACTAAATAACAAAAGCAACAAAATATTTAGTTATACAAAGATTCACAAGTCCAAATGACAAATATAGTAATTACAAGTCCAGTGACAGCATAGCTCAATTTATTCACTCAACCATTTGAAAAATGATAATTAATTTGGGTGAGGCATTGTGATAAGTGCTGGGAAGCAGATTTAAAATAAACCCAGATATGATCTCTACCACCAATTTACAGTTAAATCTTAATAAAAGTAAAAAAAAAAATTACAATTAAATTTGTAACTAAAAACTACTTCAACAAACTTCAACAAACTACTGCAAACAACTTCAACATCAGTAAAGCAATAAATATGGATTCTAAGAATGCAAATAACCAAAGGGATCTTATCTTATAGGTGAGAAAGTGTTGAGAAGCATCAAGGAGGTTTTCCCTGATTGACAGCTGAGCTATGACTTGAGCTAAGGGTACGAGTTAGCCGGGCTAGAAACCTTTCCAGAAAAGAAAACAGCATGTGGCAAGACTCTAAGGTCAGAAAAAGCTTAGTCACTTAAGTAGTTGAGATTTCAAATATATTTGTCTCCTTGTCTTGACTCATCCAATTTCTTTGTGAAAACTGGTAACTGCATAAGGCTGCATTTCTAATTGTGTACAGTCTCATAAAATGATAAAACTTTTTTGAGGGGAAAATACATTAATATAATCAAGGCAAGTATGTTAACGAATGTGATATGGTCATGAATCAGTTCAGTTCAGTCTCTCAGTCGTGTCCAACTCTTTGAGACCCCATGAACTGCAGCACGCCAGGCCTCCCTGTCCATCACCAACTCCCAGAGTCCACCCAAACCCATATCCATTGAGTCGGTGATTCCATCCAATCATCTCATCCTCTGTCGTCCCCTTCTCCTCCTGCCCTCAATCTTTCCCAGCATCAGGGTCTTTTCAAATGAGTCAGCTCTTTGCATCAGATGGCCAAAGTATTGGAGTTTCAGCCTCAACATCAGTCCTTCCAAAGAACACCCAGGACTGATCTCCTTTAGAATGGACTGGTTGGATCTCCTCGCAGTCCAAGGGACTCTCAAAGCATCAATTCTTCAGTGCTCAACTTTCTTTATAGTCCAATTCTCACATCCATACATGACCACTGGAAAAACCATAGCCTTGACTAGACGGACCTTGGTTAACAAAGTAATATCTCTGCTTTTTAATATGCTGTCTAGGTTGGTCATAACTTTCCTTCCAAGGAGTAAGCGCCTTTTAATTTCATGGCTGCAGTCAACATCTGCAGTGATTTTGGAGCCCCAAAAAATAAAATCAGCCACTGTTTCCACTGTTTCCCTCTCCATTTGCCATGAAGTGATGGGACTGGATGCCATGATCTTAGTTTTCTGAAGAAGCCCCAAATAAGGGAAGTTAAAGTCTACAAATATTGTCTATATGTAAGAGATGCCTAACTCCTTAATTTA
Organism: Moschus berezovskii; assembly: GCF_049115385.1. Lineage (NCBI taxonomy): Eukaryota > Metazoa > Chordata > Mammalia > Artiodactyla > Moschidae > Moschus > Moschus berezovskii. The sequence goes on from NC_142464.1 coordinate 25,726,049, forward strand.
ACAATTGAAAACAAAGAAATTGGGTGGCCTCCATGAACATCACACCTCAAGTTATCTTTAGGACTAGGACTAGACCCAAGGTCTCCTGACTCTTGTCCTTATTTGGGATGTAGCACCCAAATATTGCAGTAGCATCATGAAATGCCATAGTTTTTCTATAAAATACCCCATGTTTCCAAAATCAAAGACAAGCATTATTATATATTGACAACCAGCCTAATGTACTGTGGAAATTTGTTGGTCATTTCATTCAAAGATTAATAAATTAAGCAGATCTTCTTCAAATAAAATGATCAAAATATAGCAGATTAATAAAGTTGAATTTTATTTTCTAATAGACAAAATAATGTAGAGAAGAAAATATATTTAAAATTTTTTATTAGGCATGCTAGATAAATTTTGGTTGAACTTTCATATTCAACAAACTGAAATCATAATCACAGGAAACTAGCCGATCTGATCACATGGACCACAGCCAAATGTGGTCCACTGGAGAAGGGAATGGCAAACCACTTCAGTATACTTGCCTTGAGAATACCATGAACAGTAACAAAGGGCAAAATGATAGGATACTGAAAGAGGAATTCCCCAGGTCGGTAGGTGCCCAGTATGCTACTGGAGCTCAGTGGAGAAATAACTCTAGAAGGAATAAAGGGATGGAGCAAAAGCAAAACCAATACCCAGTTGTGGATGTGACCGGTGATAGAAGCAAGGTCCAGTGCTGTAAAGAGCAATATTGCATAGGAACCTGGAATGTTAGGTCCATGAATCAAGGCAAATTGGAAGTGGTCAAACAGGAGATGGCAAGAGTGAACATCGACATTCTAGGAATCAGTGAATTAAAATGGACTGGAATGGGGGAGTTTAACTCGGATGACCATTATATCTACTACTGTGGGCAGGAATCCCTTAGAAGAAATGGAGTAGCCATCATGGTCAACAAAAGAGTCCGAAATGCAGTACTTGGATGCAATCTTAAAAACGAAAGAATGATTTCTGTTCGTTTCCAAGGCAAACGATTCAATATTACAGTAATCCAGGCCTATGCCCCAACCAGTAATGCTGAAGAAGCCGAAGTTAATCGGTTCTATGAAGACCTACAAGACCTTTTAGAACTAACACCCAAAAACGATGTCCTTTTCATTATAGGGGACTGGAATGCAAAAGTAGGAAGTCAAGAAACACCTGGAGTAACAGGCAAATTTGGCCTTGGAGCACGGAATGAAGCCGGGCAAAGGCTAATAGAGTTTTACCAAGAGAACACACTGGTCATAGCAGACACCCTCTTCCAACAACACAAGAGAAGACTCTACACATGGACATCACCAGATGGTCAACACCGAAATCAGATTGATTATATTCTTTGCAACCAAAGATGGAGAAGCTGTATACAGTTAGTGAAAACAAGACCAGGAGCTGACTGTGGCTCAGATCATGAACTCCTTATTGCGAAATTCAGACTTAAATTGAAGAAAGTAGGGAAAACCACTAGACCATTCAGATATGACCTCAATCAAATCCCTTATGATTATACAGTGGAAGTGAGAAATAGATTTAAGGGACTAGATCTGATTGATAGAGTGCCTGATGAACTCTGGACGGAGGTTCGTGATATTGTACAGGAGACAGGGACCAAGACCATCCCCATGGAAAAAAAAGGCAAAAGAGCGAAATGGCTGTCTGTGGAGGCCTTACAAATAGCTGTGAAAAGAAGAGAGGCGAAAAGCAAAGGAGAAAAGGAAAGATATAAGCATCTGAATGCAGAGTTCCAAAGAATAGCAAGGAGAGATGAAAAAGCCTTCCTCAGTGATCAATGCAAAGAAATAGAGGAAAACAACAGAATGGGAAAGACAAGAGATCTCTTCAAGAAAATTAGAGATTCCAAGGGAACATTTCATGCAAAGAAGGGCTCGATAAAGGACAGAAATGGTATGGACCTAACAGAAGCAGAAGATATTAAGAAGAGGTGGCAAGAATACACAGAAGAACTGTACAAAACAGATCTTCACGACCAAGAGAGTCACGATAACGTGATCACTGACCTAGAGCCAGACATCCTGGAATGTGAAGTCAAGTGGGCCTTAGAAAGCATCACTACGAACAAAGCTAGTGGAGGTGATGGAATCCCAGTTGAGCTATTTCAAATCTTGAAAGATGATGCTGTGAAAGTGCTGCACTCAATATGCCAGCAGATTTGGAAAACTCGGCAGTGGCCACAGGATTGGAAAAGGTCACTATTCATTCCAATCCCAAAGAAAGGCAATGCCAAAGAATGCTCAAACTACCGCACAATTGCACTCATCTCACACGCTAGTAAAGTCATGCTCAAAATTCTCCAAGCCAGGCTTCAGCAGTATGTAAACCGTGAACTCCAGATGTTCAAGCAGGTTTTAGAAAAGGCAGAGGCACCAGAGATCAAATTGCCAACATCCGCTGGATCATGGAGAAAGCAAGAGAGTTCCAGAAAAACATCTATTTCTGCTTCATTGACTATGCCAAAGCCTTTGACTGTGTGGATCACAATAAACTGTGGAACATTCTGAAAGAGATGGGAATCCCAGACCACCTGACCTGCCTCTTGAGAAACCTGTATGCAGGTCAGGAGCAACAGTTAGAACTGGACATGGAACAACAGACTGGTTCCAAATAGGAAAAGGTGTACGTCAAGGTTGTATATTGTCACCTTGCTTATTTAACTTATATGCAGAGTACATCATGAGGAACGCTGGGCTGGAAGAAGCACAAGCTGGAATCAAGATTGCCGGGAGAAATATCAATAACCTCAGATATGCAGATGACACTACCCTTATGGCAGAAAGTGAAGAGGAACTAAAAAGTCTCTTGATGAAAGTGAAAGAGGAGAGTGAAAAGGTTGGCTTGAAGCTCAACATTCAGAAAACAAAGATCATGGCATCTCGTCCCATCACTTCATGGGAAATAGATGGAAAAACAGTGGAAACAGTGTCAGACTTTATTTTTTCGGGCTCCAAAATCACTGCAGATGCTGATTGCAGCTATGAAATTAAAAGACGCTTGCTCCTTGGAAGGAAAGTTATGACCAACCTTGATAGTATATTAAAAAGCAGAGACATTACTTTGCCAACAAAGGTCCGTCTAGTCAAGGCAATGGTTTTTCCAGTGGTCATATATGGATGTGAGAGTTGGACTGTGAAGAAAGCTGATCGCCGAAGAATCGATGCTTTTGAACTGTGGTGTTGGAGAAGACTCTTGAGAGTCCCTTATACTGCAAGGAGATCCAACCAGTCCATTCTAAAGGAGATCAATCCTGGGTGTTCATTGGAAGGACTGATGCTAAAGCTGAAACTGCAATACTGTGGCCACCTCATGCAACGAGTTGACTCACTGGAAAAGACTCTGATGCTGGGAAAGGTTGGGGGCGGGAGGAGAAGGGGACGACAGAGAATGAGATGGCTGGATGGCATCACTGACTCTGTGGACATGAGTTTGAGTGAACTCCGGGATTTGGTGATGGACAGGGAGGCCTGGCGTGCTGTGATTCATGGGGTCGCAGAGAGTCGGACACGACTGAGCGACTGATCTGATCTATGCACAGGCTTGATGGGCATGGAGGGTAGAGCTAGTGGCAGAGGCTTCATCTATATACACTGTATCAACACTGTATCTGGCTTTTGGTTGGGTTTGACCAGTTGGGTAGCACGGGCAGGAAGGAGGGAGGGAAGAGATTAGGATATTGATTAGCTCAGGCTGCCTCCATGCAGGGTATCCACAGGATGGTTGCACCCCTTGATCACAGTCTCCTGTCAGGCTTCCAACTCAAGAATGTTCCTTTCTCGCCCTCTCCCTCTCTTTTCCCACTCTTTTCCTCTCTCTCTGTTCCAATAACCACATTCCCCATCAGGTCTAGAGGCAATGGTAACAAAGCCCTATTTACTCACTAATTCCAGACTACCATATCATCCTTTTGGTTTACTCACACTCTTCCCACACCTTTGGAATAGTCATTTTTTAAAAAGTCTCCTCAAATTAATTTAAATGTCCATCAGTTAGCTATGTTTCCTCAATCTGCCATTCCCAATTACGAACAGGAAGAAGGTACTGCCTGTCATTAAACAACCTCCCTGTTAGCTCGTCACAAATACATCAAAGTTACAGAGTACAGCAGAGTTCTTTATTTCATATTTGAGTTGTATCTTTCAACCCCCAGAGATGAGGCTTCAGTGTTGCCTTCTTTATTCATTTCGTGTGTGCTCAGTCATGTCGGACTCTTTGCCACCCCATGGACTGAGGCCCACCAGGCTCCTCATGTCCATGGAATTCTCCAGGCAAGAATACTGGAGTGGGTAGCCATTCCCTTCTCCAGGGAATCTTTGCAACCCACAGATCGAACCTGCCTCTTCTGCATTGGCCAGCAGATCCTTTACCTCTTGAGCCACCTGGGAAGTCCTCTTTATTCATAACCCATTCCTCAATGGGCCTGGATCTTTGACTAACGCTTTTGAAGCCTCTACACTGACTATTTCTCTTGGAACCATTTGAGACCAAACCCCTTCCTTTCAGACCCTGTTGTGGGTTGAAATGTATCCCCTCAAAAGATATTGAAGTCCTAAACCCCAGTACCTGTGAATGTGACATTTTATGGAAATAGAATCTTTGCAGACAAGTCAAAATGAGTTCATATTCAGTTACAGTGGATTCTAATCCAGCACAACTGTTACCCTTATTTAAAAAAAAAAAAAAAGGATGAGAGAGACAGACACAGGGAAAATACCATGTGGCAATGCAAGCAGAAAATGGGTGATACGTCTACAAGCCAAGGAGCACCAAGGATTGCCAGCAGCACTAGAAGCTAAGAACCAGCATGGAGCAACTTTTCCCCTAGACCCTTCAGAAAGAGCATAACCTTGATAACATCTTAATTTCAGACTTCTGGCCTCCTGAATTGAGACAGTAAATTTCTGTTGTTTTAAGCTGTCCATGTTTGAAGCACTTTGTTATAGTAGCCCTAAGAAACTAATGTAGACCCTTTTCCTCTTTTTTCCCTTTTGCAAGTCTCATCCATTCCTTTACCCTTTTCTTCCCATGCCCTGCCACTGAACTCTCTCTTTACCTCTTCAGTCCTTTTCATGAGTAGCCATTTTAAGGACTCTCCAATTTCCTTCTGCATGAACTGAGGGGATTTACATCCAGTGTGTGGGCAGCCACAAAATAATCAGACTTCAATGTGACCAGATGGGCCTCTCAAATGTTTCCATTTCCAGAGGAAAATGTGTAGAAGTGGAGATGAAGGAAAAAATGTTAAAAGGCAGCACACTAATTTTGTTAGACTTGCATCTAACCTAGGGTCTCATCCGGGGGTGATTTTTCTCTCACCCCGGGAGGCAGTGTGTGGAGACGATCATAGGAGGCTGCTACTGGTACCTAGTGGGTAGAAACCAGTGATGGTGCTAAACATCTACACGGCACAGGACAGCCCCCTGCCACAAAGGATTATCCAGCCCCCAAAGTCCACAGTGCCAAGGTTGAGAAATCCTTTAAGGATTTCCATTAAGGCACATGCCTTAAATATGTTCATTTCCATCTTGTCTATTGAAAGAGAAAAATGTGTTTGACTAAGTAGCAATGAGAAATAATTCACCAAGCAGAATGAAAATAGCTGTTCCATTCTGTTATATTTCATTGTGATGAGGTTCTTTCAGAATCACTCTACTATATATAAAATAGATAACTAATAACCTATTGCATAGCATAGGGAACTCTACTCAGTACTCTGTAATAATCTATATGGGGAAAGAGTGACGCTAAGACACGGGAAAAGAGCTTACAAAAAGAGTATATATATGTATCTGTATAACTGATTCACTTTGCTGTCCAAAGAAACTAATATAACATTGTAAATCAACTACAATAAAAATTAATTTGAAAAAGAATCACTCTATGTATTTCAGAAAAAGAAAGATTGTCTTTCAGTCAGTGCTGCATTGCAAAATTCGATTTCCGTGTCAATACACATTTAGATTCTTCAGTCTGGAACTAAACTCAAAAAATTCTGGCACAAAGCAGTTTCCTTTTTTGGTGCCCTGTCCTCATTATGATATCTGCTTGCTTCTAAAGCTTACAGTACAGACATGTGTTTCAGTTCTTATACCCTGTCTCCTCTTTTTCCTGTTCTACTCTCTTTATCCTGTCTCTACCCGCCCAATTACTGGTTTTACTAAATTTTGCAAACTTGTAGACTTTTTAAAAGATTAATCTGCCAAAATTCTGAAACATTTTAAGGAAACCATAACTAACATAAAACATGTAGGTGTTTTTTTTTTCCTCCAGCCAAGACACAGGCTGAAACTCAGTCTACATGAGTCTACTTTTCCTGAAGTTGAATAGAGTTAATAAATACTTGTTCCCAATAAGTATTTTAAAGCATCTTGCCATGCTGTCATTTTTATCTTTTAAGTCAGAAACTTGCTAAACAAAATGTCATCTCATCTGAGATTTCTTGATATATTTGAATTTCCAGTTTTGTTCTTCTGTAACCATTTGGCTTGATCTTCCTAAAATATTAAAACTAACAGTGGGCATTGTAGTTCTTATGATATCTACCTTATGTGAAAGAAAACCCTGATTTGTAAGTTTGATTGATGAGCCGCAAAGAAGTGAAAAAAAAAATGATGGTTACTGTTTTGTCCTTGGTTTGTTGTATAACTTTGAGAAACCTAATTCATCTTTCAATGTAATTATTTATGTTCAAAATAGAGATGACACAAGTCCAAAAAATTATTTAGCCTTCCATTTGTTATAACTGAACTGTGAATGTCCCTTCAATGCAGGTTGGTATTATTCATCTTCATCTCAGTTCCTAATGTTGAAGCATGAAAGAGTTGGTTTAGGGTAAAACATCTTTCCTCACACTTAGTCAAACTACATATGGACCCAATAGTTATAATAGAATACAGTTAGAATGCAGAAAACAAGGAGTATCCCACCCTGCTTTACCATAAAGTTTGAAATATTGGTTTTAAAGCTGTCTGAGTAACTTCAAATGTTTCAAACTCATTGAGAAGATTGCTAACCCTTTTTGTCACATCATCACATTGTCAAATGCCAAAATAAGTTTTCTAGGAATCAACAATGGGAAATCTGTTTCTGTTTGGTGACAAGAATTAAACGATCTCGGTAAGGACTCAAGTGAGACATCTTCTGAATAAATATGACAGATTTAGAAACCAAAATGCCACCCTCCATACTAATGATCTTATTTTAATAATCACAGGAGTGTTGCACTGTTGTAGGAAAGACTCTAGAACTTCAAATATGTCGCAGTCTGTTCCAATTTAAAACAATGCACAGTGTCAAAAAAAAGTGGCTTATGCAAATTAGAAAAATTAAAAATAGCCCAACAAATTTTGTTCAATATGCAAATGTAAATGACAAGTTGTTGATCTACCAAATATGCAGTGATGACTATTTCATCAAGCGAAGTCGCTCAGTCGTGTCCGACTCTTTGCGACCCCATGGACTGCAGCCTGCCAGGCTCTTCCCTCCATAGGATTCTCCAGGCAAGAGTACTGGAGTGGGTTGCCATTTAAAGACACTGTCAATTGTAAGACAAATCATTATTTTAAGAACAACTAAGAAAGGAAAAAACAAACACTGTTAATTCATAGTAAGACCATTATTTTAAGTATAAGTAAAAAAGAAAAATTCGTGCTAAGTGAATTATGACATAAGGCTTTCTAACTACATTGAATATAAAAGGCATCTCAGTTTCAGTTATGCTAAAATGTGAAAAACAGACAATTAGAATAAATGAAGTAAGAAGGTTTATCTCTTTCTTAATTGAGTGCATGAAAAAATGTGTTCAGAAAGATTTTTTCTTCCCTTGCTAATCCATTCTTGTGAGGCTTGGAATATTTTGAAACTTGAAAAACAAAAGGGGGATTTAACGGTATTCTTCAAGGTAGAGGGCTTCCCTGGTGGCTCAGTGGTAAAGAATCTGCCTGCCAATGCAGGAGACTCAGGTTTGATCCCTAGACCAGGAAGATCTCCTAGAGAAGGAAATGGCAACCAACTCCAGTATTCTTGCCTGGGAAATTGCCTGGGCAGAGAAGCCTGGCAGATGACAGTCCATGGGGTTGCAAAGAGTTGGATATGACTGAGTGACTAACACTTTCACTTTTTTTTTTTTTTTTAAGGTAAAAGAAGAGACAACAGAAACTCCCTTGGTGTCATCCTGAATGGAATTTGTTTGTAAACGCTGGCTGGTGTCAGGGAGCCTTTGGCTCCTGGTAGACTAGCAGGCCATTTGGGGAGGCAATATTTGCTAAAGTGCTTACTGCCAAGCAGACTGCTTGCTATTATCTGGCCAACTGTTTAACATTTTAACTTTTAAGATTTACCATTTCAACTAATCAAGAGGAAAATAAAATGTGAGAAAACAACTAGGTGGGTTTAGTCTAGCTGATATTTGATTAGACTACTCAGAGACACACTATTTCAAGCAATGGAAAACTTAAAGCATTCAAAATGACTATCAGCTGCCACAGCCATCTGGTAACTGATCAGAACTGAGTCCAAAACTGCCTTTGGATGCTCTGTATATCTCTCTCTAATCCAACTTTAGAATCTACCACTCCTACCAGTTTACTACTGTCAAGATCACTATTAATGTGGGTTCTGTTATACCCAACTGACCTAACATCCTAACAGTTTAACGTAAAAAAAGTTGCTTGTTCATGTAACAACTCAGAGCTGGCATTACTGGCCAGAAGTTCTGAATCTCTCCTCCAGAGACTCCCAAGAACCCTGCTATAGATCTTTAGAGCTCTCTTCACTCGTTTGGAAGATGGGGGAGTAGAATCACATGTGAGAGAATTCCACTGGACAGAGTTTATTTATGTGGCCATATATAACTGAAAGGGAAGTATACTTGTGGGTCTGAGAGAAAAAAGGAAATAAAGCAGTTTTTGCCACAATGGCAACCCACTCCAGTGTTCTTGCCTGGAGAAGCCCAGGGATGGGGAGCCTGGTGGGCTGCTGTCTATGGAGTCGCACAAAGTCGGACACGACTGAAGCGACTCAGCAGTAGCAGCAGCAGCAGTGCTTCCAGGTGTCTGCATATATTTGTATTACTTGAACTCTCAACAGAATTCAAGACAGTGACCATACACTTCTTATAGCACCATTGCTTGGCCTCTGTGACACCACACTTTACTAGCTCTCCTGTCTCAGGACTCAGAACTGCTCAGTCTTCTTTGCTGACTCTTTCTGTGCCCAATAACCAAACACTACTGTAACCCAGGACTCATTAGACACCTTTTTGTTATATTTTATACATCCTCCCTAGGTGATTTCATTCAGTCCTGTAGCTCCAAATTCACTTACAAATGACTCACAAAATTATGTTTTCGGTACTGAGTAATCACCTTGTGTGGATATTATGTTCTAGGTTAAATAATTCAGAAATTCATGTGCATGTGCATATGCGTGTGTGTGTGTCATGAAAGAGTTACTTTTAAACCTATGACTCATCAAAAAGACTCTATCATCCACCATTAAATTAACAAAGATTTATACAGAAGACTTAGATTAGATTTTTAAAAAGATTAGATTTCAAAGAAGATTTTAAAGATGTATTTAGAATATTTGGACTATAAGAGCAACATTGGAAAACATCAGAAGAACACAGAGAAGGAGCTAAGAATATCCAAGTAACTTAGAGATATGATATTATTTAATGAGCACTATTAAAGACATATAATTAAATATTTAATATGCTATTAATATATATATTAAAACCAGAAAAGATTACATTTAGGGTGTCACCCTAGTGAAGGCTGGAGGGCACACTGTAGCAGTCTTGGCAGGTCAGCTAGAGCACCAGGCACTTTTTAACCTGCTGCCTTTGCTCTGGCAGAGTAATTTACAGCAGAACTGGGACTGGAGTAAGTAAATTTGTGCATGTGCCCTTTAGTTCTCTTTTCCTATAGCCTTCTAGTTCTCTTGGTCATTAACCCTGCTAGTTTTCAAAACCAGTTAAGATGTTCACTTCCTGGTGTCAGATTCCAGGACAGGGGTGCCTATGATGGGCTTGAACCCTTAGGTCCTTAGGGAGGACTTCTGAGTTTGTGGTATGTTCTTCCTCTTTTGGATCTCCGGATGAGGTGTGTGTGCTGACTAGATCATTTCTCTTCCCCTCTTACCCATCTTGGTATGGTACTTTTCTTTATATTCTTAGTTGTGGAAGAGCTATTTTGCTAGTATTCAGGTTGTTCTCAGAGAGGGAGTTGTTTTCTGTGTCATTGAAGTTTTGGTGTGTCATGGCAGGAGGTGAGCTCAGGATCTTCTACTCTGCCATCTTGATCCCTCTTTCCCTGTAACTGCATGCTTTGTGTTCCTTGGCTCAGGGCCCCTTCCTCCATCTTCATAGCCAGTGTTATTGTGTATTTCTCTCTTGCTTTGCCTCCCTTGGTTTCTGTCACACGATCCTTTCCTCTACCGGGTCAAATCTTCCTTTGCCTTTTATAAGGACACTTGTGGTTGCATTTAGATAATCCAGGATAATGTCTCCTCATCTCAAAATCTTCAATCACAACTGCAAAGTCTCTTTTGCATTATGAGCCAACGCTCACATGTTCCAGAGATTAGAACCTGGATATCTTCAGGGGCCACTATTTAGCCAATTAAAAGAATATGCTTTTTGCCTTTCATTCTGTTTCTACCTTTGTATAAGAATGTTTCTCTGCTTAACTTAACCATACTTCTGGAACAGCTATGTTAAGCTCTTCAATACCCTGAACCCTAAACCTGGCTTTGGTTAGTGCACAAATATGTGCAAGGCAGTAAGCCAAGTGAACGGACAAGTGCTGTCAGCTAACCAAGACTGTCTGGCGTTCTGGCTATCAGGGAAAACATGAACTATTGACAAAGGATAGCCCATAATCTACTTTGTATTTTCCAGACTTATTTTTTACTCCTATGAGTGGTTTATTCATGATACCCTAAAGTTACTTTTTAATTATCAGTCTAAGTTATTTAGGTTGTCTTGTTATTCTAGTCAAATTAAAATCCTATTCAGATTCAGATCTTGTATCCCAGAATTTAAGTTGCTAGGGCACAGCAACAAAAGCTTCTGGTAAAGAATTTTAAAATATGGGATTTTTAGACCAATTTGAAATAGAATTTTCAAAAAAATAGAAATGCAATTAACAGTAAATAACACCATAATCACATGAGGGAAAAATAGATCTATGCTACTCAAACCTTTTCTCTTTTTATTCATTCAATATGGTTCCTATTATATACAAGTTCTAAAATAATAGAATATTTTTTCAACCGAACTGAAAAAACAAAAGCACTAGAAAGCAAAAGGATGGAAAATACAGAAGAGAGTGCAGAAAGATATATGGAATAATTTTAAGTCTAATGTATATATTTAAATGAAGCTTCAGGAAGGGAGAAAAAGAATAGAATAGAATTAATATTTGAAAGATAATTGTCAAAAATTATCCAAAACTGATAAATGGATTATAAAATGTCTGTAAAACTGTCCATCTGAAGCAGAATAAACACACACATACAAAATCACAGGGCTTCCTTCATAGCTCAGTCAGTAAAGAATCTACCTGCAATGCAGGAGACCAGGGTTCAGTTCCTGGATTGGGAAGATCCCCTGGAGAAGAAAATGGCAACCCACTCCAGCATTCTTGCTTGGAGAATCCCATGGGCAGAGGAGCCTGGCAGGCTACAGTCCATGGGATCACAAGAGTCCGACACAACTTAGTAACTAAATCACCAAACACTACCACCATACAAAATCCCAACTAGGTTCATTATAGAAAAGAAGTGTCTACAAACTAAAGACAAAGAGAAAAAAAATCTTCAAATAAGAGGGAAAACATAGACCTTTTTTTGGGTCTTCTAGGACTCCAGGTATCAGTGTAAACTTGGGCCCTGTGACAACAGCCTTTCCCCAACAAAATAACCATACATCTGCTTGGGGAAACAGCAAGTTACTATCACAGTCGCTTGTTTTAATGTTATAGGACTCTTACTATCTCTATGAGACCTCTTTTCAGTCAGGGGGGCAGTTATAATACTTGGCTAAGATCAAGAAACAAGCAAGGGACTGTGATTTTTTTTTTTTTTTTGAGTGCTTCTTCTTAGCCTTATCCATCTTCAACTTCACTGACTGTATATATTGAGAAATGCCCTTGTTGACTGCCCATCTATCTTGCCCCTAGGAATATATTATTCTATAAACCATCTCCACATTCCCTGTGGATCAGGTCCCCTGGCTGCTATTCTGACCTGGCCATCTTTTATAACTGTCCATACATTGCTTCTAGCAGTTAAATGCTGTCATGTGGGCCTCGCTAATTCTAAGACCCACATTGGAGAAGGAAATGGCAACCCACTCCAGTGTTCTTGCCTGGAGAATCCCAGGGATGGGGGAGCCTGGTGGGCTTCCGTCTATGGGGTCACACAGAGTCGGACACGACTGAAGTGACTTAGCAGCAGCAGCAGTAGCAGTTCTAAGAACTAGGGTCTTGGGTGTCTGGGAGCCTAGTTCTGCAACAGCATCTGTTAGCATTAGCCTTGGCCTACAGAAGACAGCTACCACCTCACCAGCACAATCCTTGTGTGTCTGTTAGTTGCTCAGCCATGTCCAACTCTTTGTGACCCTGTAGACTGTAACCCACCAGGCTCCTCTGTCCATGGGATTCTCCAGGCAAGAATGCTGGAGTGGGTTGCCATTCCCATCTCCAGGGGATCTTCCCAACACAGGGATTGAATCCTGGTCTCCTGCATTGCTGGCAGATTCTTTACCATCTGAGCTACCAGGAAAGCACAATCCTTACCACTTTGCCATATGAGAGACTTCTGGGCCCTCTCACAGAATATAGACAGGGTGGTAGATTTTCCAGTCTTAAGTAGTACATCCACTTCAACATCCTCACACTCAGTTCTCTCACTTTTCTGAGATGTTTAATCCTTTCTGTCATCTGCTGTGGCCTTCTATTTCTACTTAACCTGGAGGACACCATAATTTTTTCCCAAATCCATTTTCACTGCATAATAACACAATCTCCTGGGACCCTAGCCAGGGTGATAAATATTTCATCATGTGAGAGTACTCCTATACCAATAAACTCTCCCATCAGTTCAGTTCAGTCGCTCAGTCGTGTCCGACTCTTTGCGACCCCATGAATCACATCACGCCAGGCCTCCCTGTCCATCACCAACTCCCGGAGTTCACTCAAACTCATGTCCATTGAGTCAGTGATGCCATCCAGCCATCTCATAGTCAACCTTATATTCCACACCACTTGACCCAACACTTCAGGATCTAGTACCATATATTTACTCTACAGTGCATCTACTGCCCAAAATCTAGTACCACTCTTCCTTTCTCCTACCAATACATGTTGATTCGCCCTGGCTTGCCCTGAAGCTCATCCAGTGTGTAGTACTCAGAACATCCCTTATTATGCCTAACACATCAGTTATAACTTAATCCTGGCTATAGCTAAGAGGTGAAAGTAAAGTTAGATAATGAAGGGATCTGAGTGTTGCTTTGCTGACCAGGGTCAATTACCCCTGGCAAGAGGGTGACTCCTCTTGGCACCTTTTAATCTCTAAATTTATGCAATCTATAGTACCCTGGTGGGAGCCATAGCTTATAATTCAGAGAGACTCAAGCTGTGTTATAGAAAGATGCAAACTCTCTATGGACCAGGATATTCTTCCCAGAGTTGCAGATGGAAAGCACAGAGTACCCCAGTGGGTCATTGGGAATGATGATTAATGGGATCTCCCTGCTTCCACTGCTTTGGTTCTCAGATTCACATATTCTTATTGGGGAAACAACATATAGAGATCTCTTGACTTCTCCTGGACGTCCACCTGCCTTCCTTTTCTTAAGTCTAATCTTGCAGGCATTTTCCTTCTAGGTTCTGGGCCAGCTGGGCAGGTTATTAGCCAAAGACCTCAGGACACTGCCCCTTTCACACAAAGTGAATGACCCTATGTACTACTCACAGTCTCACAAATCAGAAAGGTTTCTTTCCACTGTCTTTCAGGGCTATCTTCCCTCCACTACCTCTGTTCCTTGAATGTGGATGAAATGCAGCCATTATTTATTTTCAGCTGGCACCCATATATTGAACTGACTTAACCATTGACAAAGCTCAGGCCTTCTTCTTCAGTTAGTCATAGAAAATTTTATAAAAAGATGTGATCTGAAGGAAGAGCACTGGAGTGACTATAATAAGTTTATTGATGTCAGAGTGTTTGGGATCTGGACTACCTGCTTATACAGTGTGTTTGATCTCTGGTCTTACTTTGACTTGATCCCAGATGTGCCATTTCCATTACAATAAAATGCTGCTGGACACACTCAACTTTATGACTTTGTAGACCTGATACCACCCAGTTCCTAATGGATATCTCTGGACACAAAGTCACTTGGCACTTCTAGCATTCTATCTTTACCAGGGCCAAGTAACATGCCAGGAGCTATTTTTTTTTTCAAAAGGCATTTAGTTTTTGTGTGTGTGTGGATGACATGGTTTTGCTCTAGAATCCCAGATATCAGCGTTGTGTATCTCCAAATGAGGTTTGCCGTAAACTCCACACTGCCTGTGTTTAGAGCATTAATGCTTTCAACATCACGGAGTCCATCAGATCACATGTCCCAGGAAAGAGGACTGACTGGATCATAGTCTAGACTACTGTGGACAGATTCCTATACTGCTTCTCTCCTGTCCCACTCAAAACTGGCAGCCTTCTCTGTCACCTTAAAAATTGTCCAAACAGTAGTTACATGTGTGAAATATGTTTTCTCCAGAATGGAAAGTGGTTTGCTGATTATTTTCTTTTGTTGTTGTAAGTGGTGCAGGATGCAGCACTTTGTCTGTTACTTTAGAGAGGAAACTGATATGGTCTTGACCATCCTTTGGAATATATATCTTTCCAAGCCTCTAGCATACTATCCACCCCTTCCTCATCCTATCAATCATCGTGATATCATCAATGTAATAGATCAGTGTTCTGTGAGCTATCAGGGAGATCCAGATCCCTTTGAAGCATTTTATGACAATATTTTTAAGGACACCGTAAATAAACAATTTATCAGTTCCACATAAATGGATACTCTTTTGATCCTGCTTTGTCCTCTGCTTATTTAACTTATATGCAGAGTACATCAGGCAAAATGCCGGGCTGGATTAAGCAAAAACTGGAATCAAGATTGCCAGGAGAAATATCAATAAACTCAGACACCACACTTATGGCAGAGAACAAAGAGGAACCAAAGAACCCATCAATGAAAGTGAAAGAGGAGAGTGAAAAAGCTGGCTTATAACTAAACATACAAAAAAAGAAGATCACGGCATCTGGTCCCATCACTTCAAGGAAAATAGATGGGGAAACAACGGAAACAATGACAGACTTAATTTTCTTGGGCTCCAAAATCACTGCAGATGGTGACTGCAGTCATGAAATTAAAAGACTCTTGCATTTTGGAAAAGCTATGACCAACCTAGACAGCATATTAAAAAGCAGAGACATTACTTTGCCAACAAAGGTCTGTCTAGTCAAGGCTATGGTTTTTCCAGTAGTCATGTATGGATGTGAGAGTTGGGCTATAAAGAAAGATGACAGCCAAAGAATTGATGCTTTTGAACTGTGGTGTTGGAGAAGACTCTTGAGAGTCCTTTGGACTGTACGGAGATCAAATCAGTCAATCCTAAAGGAAATCAGCCGTAAATACTTATTGGAAGGACTGATGTTGAAGCTGAAACTCCAATACTTTGGTCACCTGATGCAAAGAACTGACTCCTTGGAAAAGACCCTGATGCTTGGAAATATTGAAGGCGGGAAAAGGAGATGGCAGAGGATGAGATGGTTGGATGGCATCACTGACTCAATGGACATGAGTTTGAGCAAGCTCTGGGAGTTGGTGATGGACAGGAAAGCCTGGCATACCACAGTTCATGCGTTCATAAAGAGTCAGACACAACTGAGCAACTGAACTGAATTTTTGATTCTGTATTCCAGTCAAAACAGAAAACAATGCATGTGCCAAATCAATGGCTATAAATCATTGAAGTCTTATTAATCCTCACTAGACAACTGAAGCGACTTAGCAGCAGCAGCAGCGGTGTCTTATTATATCACATCCAGTAAAACAGCTACAATCGTGCTACTACTTGACTGAGTTTTCAGAGTCCTCAGGGAGAAATGAAAAATATCTTAGTGTTTTTATACACTTATGGAAAGAGGAATTAATTAAAGATACAAATGGAGAGGGCCAAGTGGCTGAAATGTAGAAACTCACTCACTCTTCCATTCAGTATATGGAGGTAAGTGACATGGAAAAAATAAAGGTAGGTGGAATAGAAATTGACAAAATAGGCTGCTATATTATATATGTTGTCAATAAAGAAACTCACAACACTAATGTAACATTTGAGCAGAAACCAGAAGAAGTGGGGGAATGAATCTATGGATATGTGTTGAAAAAGTACAACTGATGGAATGATTGACTATGTTTGAAGAAGGCCGATGTGATTAAGCAGAATGAGCTAGCATAGAATGGGAAGAAATAAGGTAAAGAGAGCAGGCTTGGGGGACAGAGGGCAAGGATTGTAAACCATTATAAGGTCTAAGTTTTTTGCTTTTGTTTTTTCTGGGTGAAGAAAAATTCATTTAAAAATTTTGACCATAGGGATGCTGTGATGCATTTATGTTTTAACTTAATCCCTTCTATCTTGAATATGCACCATAGGAGAGCGAGAGTGAAAGCAAGGAGACCAGTTTGGCAAGTATAGCAAAAACAGAAAGTAATATTTTCTGAGGCTCTGATAGAATCACCTTTGCATAGGGAGAGATTCTCATGTTCTATCAATGTTGGAGGGGAAAAAATTAAACAAATGGAAGCAGAATGTGGATGGGGAGAAATATGAAGGAAATTTCACTAGGTATTCTTTCCCCTGTTAGGCAATGAAAATTTTATAGCCTACCATGTTTCCTTTTCATTTTGACTATTAAGAAGTTCAGAGACAACTTTAATGCTTAATGAACTCATTCATTAATGTAGTCATTCACTCACTTCTGTGTTCAATCAATAACCATCTACTCCATGGCTAATGTGCTTATACTGTGCAACAAGACAGGGTCTTGAAGGTCTTGACAAAGACAAATGTGTAAAAAGAAATTGCTGATTTTTTTTTCAGAAGACAGATATGTTAAATTTTTTGTCTAATTTCTTTAAATTATACCACTAATGAGTATTAAGAAACAAATTAAAATTTTAAATGAATGCTGTTAATCTAAAAAAATAAGAGTCAAAATTACTATTTCTCAGAAATGACTAATTGATAAACTCAAATTTTCTTTTGAATTAATAAATTGTGAATAATATGTTCGTTTGAATAACTTTTGAATAGTGGGAAAAAGTAACAAACCCAAAGATTATAAAATCACTACTTTAGTAGAAACAGCTATTGTATTAATAATTTGTGGCAATGTTGCATAGAGAAAAACCATCTTGCTTACATAGTCTGACAAATTATACAATGAAACAGCAGTGATGAGAGCTGCAAGGTTTGAAGTGCTCTATTTTTACTCACCACATATCTTCAGTCTAGTTAATTTAGGAACTTTAACGGTAATCCATAAGCACTCTTTTTATCTAGGATATGGTAAAATAATCAGTTATGTACCAATAAGCTAGGCAACACAAGCATAATAAGAATAAGAGAGGAAATATAAGGAGTGACATTTATTTTAAAGCCTATTTTAAAAAACCTGAAAATTGTTGTGGAAATTCCAGTTTTTAGAATATAAAAAGCCAAATGGTATTAGGAAGACAGTCACTTAATGAGAAAAATAATTTTGGGAGTTCAGATTTTATCAGACAGTGATTACTCAGAGAAAGAAAAAAGAGAAATTTCTTCACTTACTAAATTGACAATTCTAGCAGCAGCAGCAGCAGCAAAAACTTAATGGGAAACAAAATTAAATCTGCTCCAAGTCACCATGAAAATATTTAATTATCTATGCATTTCATTTAGAGCCATTTTTCCAGTATTTGGGAATACACTAGCAGTTACCATGTTTATTTTCAAGCTTTTTAGTAAGAGAAGATATTTAAAATCCTGCACCAAAACCCTAATTATTGCTAGTGCAGTAAAGTAACCAGAAAACATAAAGTTTGGCTTTTTAAAATACTTTTTAACTATTTGATCTTTTGTATTATGTAATTTTCAGTGATACTTGACTATAGAATTATTTTCTTGGTTTCTGATGAACCAGAATGTCTATGATTTCTCAATCTGTATGTGTTTTTACAAACCAAAATAAAAAGATAGTTCTCAATCATTTTTTCTCTTGGCACATTTTGTTTAATTTTGTTTGAGTGAGGATATCATAATTAAGGGGGAAGTAGAAAATCCTTTGATCTTTTATTGAGCTAAATACTATTTGAAGACTTTGGAGTATAGCAGTGCAGTGTGTGTTAGTCACTCAGTCATGTTCGACTCTTTGCAACTCTATGGACTGTAACTGGCCAGGCTTCTCTGTCCATGGAATTCTCTGGGCAAGATTACTGGAGTGGGTTGTCATTCCCTTCTTCAGGGTATCTTATCAACCCAGTAATTGAACCCTGGTCTCCTGCATTGCAGGTAGATTCTTTACCATTGAGCTACCAGGAAAGCCCATAGTAATGCAAAATTCTCCATAAAAATTTCTCAGTTCTATCAATTACCTCTGTGATGTTTAATTTCATGTGTCAATTTGGCTAGGTTTGGCACTCAGTTGTTTGGTAAACAACAGTTTTTATGAAAGTATTTGCTGTGAAGATAATTTTAAAATCTGATTAAGTTTACATTAGTAGATTTGGAGAAGATTTCCCTCATTAATATGGGTGGACCGGGTGGACCTCACCAGTCAGTTGAATGTCTTAAGAGAAAAGAGTGAATTCCCCTGAGGAAGAATGAATTCTGCCTCTACACTGTCTTTGGACTCAACATTACAACATCAACTCTTTCCTGGGTCTATAGCTTGATGCAGATTTCAGGCTTACAAGTCCCCACAATTGTGGGAGCCAATTTTCTAAAATAAATCTCCCAGATAGACAGAGATATATCCTACTGGTTCTTTTCTCTGGGGAATCCTGACAACCTCCTTGATACTAAATCCAATTATAGATGCTCATCCTCTTTTTTCTCAGTAATATTTGACTTAGCTGATTATCCCTCTTCTTTAGTATACTTTCTTCACTTCAATTCTAAAATACCATTCTTTTGATTTTTCTCCTACATCATTTTCTCTCCTATTCAAATCCCCATGATGGTTGTTCTCGTCTCTTGATTTCTAAATGTTGGAGTGGATTTGGGTTACTCTATGATTTCTTTCTCTTTTGTATCTATACCTCTCCTTTGCTGATTTCACTCAGCTCCATAACTCTAAAAGCCATCAATTCTTGGGATTCCTCATAATATCACTAATTAAATTATAGAAACAAAAATGTTTAAAAATGGATTTTCTATATCAATATGACAGTTACACGAACCTTTTCTTTTTCTGGTAATAAAAGAAATATATGCGGCATAAACCTCCCCCAGAAAATTTTGCGATGGATATCCAGGTTTCACAATACACCAGAGTCACACATCAACAGCACATTAAGAGAAAATGGAAAAAATATAATAAATACCAAAAACAAAACCCACATGGAAAAGGAAAGGACTCAAGATTGTTCTTAACTTGAAATCAAGAAAATGCCAGTACCCATTCACTTTTATTCCCCCTCACATTGTGCAGCTTGCGGGATCTTAGTTCCCCAACCAGAGATTGAACCTGGGCCCTTGGCAATGAGAGTACGGACTCCTAACCACAGGACCACCATGGAATTCTCCAATCCACTTTTAAGATCTGGTTGATGAGTTGTCTAGATAATGTGTTACTAATCCACACCTTTATTGTGTTTATAATTAAACTCAGAGCTGCATGTAGTAAGAAAGAGCATGGTAAACCTGCTTTAAAAAATGTAGTTCCTTTCAGTTTGTCAAAGCAAACTTTAAGTCATATGGTTTGAAATATACTTCTCAATACTTAGTTCTTTTTGTAATTTACTAGGAAGAGAAAAAAGAATTTTATGATAACCTCTATTGCAGAAAAACCATGCTCCATTTTGTAAAAGGGAGAGAAAAGACTACAATTGAGTTTTATGATTTCATGCATTGTTTATTTTCGTATGGTTACAGAACATTTGCTAAACCAGGTTTTATTTCTTTAATAAATTCTTTCTCTCAAAACACACAATTAAAATTAATAAGAGAAATACAACCTTAAATGAGAGCTTATATAGTGCATTCCTTACAACAGCTGCTTCTATTTCATTTTAAATCAGCCAAGCTTTATGTAGTCTTTGGAGCTGATCTTACAGAACAAAATACTTTTAACCCTAAAGCACATGTTTCCGATTTTGTGTATCTAAGATAACATTTCTTATAAAATTCAAGAACTAAAAACTGTATTGCACCTGAGAGAAAAAAAAAATCTGTGTATTGTTTAAAATATCATTGAAATCAATGTGAATGATACCACTGAGGAAACAAAGAACTGTAAACTTTATTTCACTCTTACTTAATCTACTATTTCTACTCTTTAGAGAGCCCTTTCCCAAAAAATAAAAACAGAGCCCACACTTTGACATCTAAAATTAACTATGTAAGTATCATAAAAAGAAATATTCTCTTAAATTTTTCTTCCCAGTGGAAATTCTGTTTATGTGTAACAACTTTCTTCTACGGAGCTTAAAAAGTCTTATGTACACTAATTGGTGAATTTCAACATCCTTATGAAATAGGCAGGAAATTCCTGCTCCTCAAGACAGGAATGAAGCCAAAGTTATGTTCTACTGTTTACCATGGAAAAGGACAACTAATAAATTGTTGCAAAGAAACAATTAATTAGCTATTCTTCTCTGTTGAGAACCAAACAAAAGGAAATTGGTTTAAAATGTCATTAAATTACAATAGGAGTAATATGGACATGAGTTTGAGCAAACTCTGGGAGATAGTGAAGGACAGGAAAGCCTGGCGTGTGCAGTCCATGGGGCTGCAAAGAGTTGGACATGACTTAGCGACTGAACAACAACAAAAGATAACAATATGAGACCTTTTTAATGCAGAGTAAAAATGAAACTGAATTAGGTTGACTAGCCTATAGCATGCACATTAACAGTGGAACACAAGATGATAGGAAAGGGTTGGATCATGAGAGAGTGTTTTACACATCAATGTTCACTGTAGCATTACTTACAATAGCTAAGATATGGAAACAATGTAAGTGACCAATGATGGAGGAATGGAAAAAGAAGATGTGGTATACCTGAATATCATTCAGTCATAAAAATAAATAAATAAATGAAGTCTTGTCACTTGCAACAGCAGGACTGCATCTAGAAAGATTTGTGCTAAGTGAAATAAGTCAAAGAGAAAGATAAATACCATATGATCTCTTTTAAGTGCAATCTAAAAACAAAACAAAATAAAAATGGACTCACAGGTACAGAGAAAAAATGAGTGGTTGTCACAAGGGAGGGGGTTGTGGGTAGGTTGAAGTAGGTATAAGGGATTAAGAAGCACAAACTTTCAGTTATAAATTAAATATGCTATGAGGATGTACAACACAGCATAAGGAATATGGTCAATAATATTATAATAACTTTGTGTGGGGAAGATGGTTATTAGACTTATTGTGATGATTACATTCATAATGTATGCAAATGTCAAAT
Organism: Moschus berezovskii; assembly: GCF_049115385.1. NCBI lineage: Eukaryota > Metazoa > Chordata > Mammalia > Artiodactyla > Moschidae > Moschus > Moschus berezovskii. The sequence continues at coordinate 25,747,830 of NC_142464.1, forward strand.
CACAATATAATACATCTGAAACTAATAATCTTTTCACATCAACTATATTTCAATAAACAAACAAGTTAAAGAATGGTTTCAGGCAGACTATAAATGAATGCTAAAATCAGTGAGCAAAATTATGATGAAAACCAGGATATCTGTCATCTCAAAGTATATCTCCATTAGAAGAAAGACTCTAGAGGAGAAAAAGAGAAATTTCACATTGGAGAAAACTGACAGACACTATCTTCAACAAGTAATCAAGATACACATCTTCAGTATGAAGATATAGAACATTCTCTAACACCATATGAAAAAATAGACTCAGAATGGGAGGAGCACGGGAAGATGGCGAAGGGATTGGACGGGGCGACCACTTTCTCCCCCACAAAATCAACAAAAGAACATTTGAACACTGAGTAAATCCCACAAAACAACTTCTGAATACCGGCAGAGGACATCAGGCACTCAGAAAAGCCCATAGTCTTCGAAAGGAGGTAGGAAATAGTATAAAAGATAAAAAGAGAGACAAAAGAGGGAGGGACAGAGCTCCTTCCCGGGAAGGGAGGCTTAAAAAAAAAAAAGAAGTTTCCAAACACCTGGAAACACTAGCGAGTGGAACCTCAGAGGGCCACATACCTGGGAGACAAAAGACATAAATAATTAAAACTCACAGACTAAGTGCCCAGAAGAAACTCTCAGCGGAGCACAGACACCCACACCCCCACTAGCAGGTGGGGGCTGGGCAGGGAGGCGCGGGCAGGGGCACTTAGAGGGAGAACCGGGCTTGAACGCCCCAGGGCAGAGGGCATGAACTTAAAATAGAGAATCAGACGCTGCAGCTAAAAGGCGAAAAGGCTGTGAAAAGCCACAACCTGGGACTCCGCCAGCCCCGCTCACAGAACAAAGCACTGAGCAGAGCGAGCCGGCAGTGGGCGGGCCATCCCCCAAACCCCGCCGACACAGGTAGGGAGGGCAGCCAGAGCCGGAAGGGGCAGCCGCGGCCCCAGAGAGGCTTCCTATACCAAGCTGCAGGCAGGCTTATTTGCTAACCAAGACTTCTTGGGTTCAGGCCAGTTGATATCTGCCTGAGAAAGTGCGCCAGTTATACTCCCAGAAAACTGAGCGGCAGGGACCAGGAAGGCGATAAGTCGCATTGACCACGCTCGCCAAACGCCTGGTCACCTGAGCTGCTTGGACCGGGGAAGGCACAAAAACGCAGGCCCAACCAAGTCTGCACCTTTGTGGAGTACCCGAGGACCTGAACCTGAGCCGCTCAGACCTGGGAAGTGCATGCAACCCAGCGCCGGCCACGGACAGCTCCCAGCAGAGCAACCTAGAGCCTAAGCAGCATAAACAGGGAAAGCACACACGCCTCGAGCAGGAGCATACCCAGTGTAGCCGAGACACTGCGAGCACTGCCCACAGACACCAGGGATATTTGTTAGCTGTGTTCCTCCCTCCCCACAGCAGGACTGAACGGGTGAGCCGGGAAAAAAAAAAAAGTGTCCACCACTGCATCCTTGTGTCAGGACGGGAATTAGACACTGAGGAGACCAGAAAACAGAAGAGCTTTTTCAACAGAAGGAACTGCCTTGGAAGTAACAGAGGGAGAAGCCTTGAGCCTACTGCAAGAATAAGACTGAAAAACAGATGCAGAGGCTTAAGTCCAAATCTGAGAACACCAGACATCTCCTGTTCCAGAGAACATTAATTGATAGGTACTCATCAAATGCCTCCATACATACACTGAAACCAGGCATCACCCAAGGGTCAACAAGTTTCAGTGAAAGACATACCACGCAAACTATCCAGCAACACAGGAGAATAGCACTGAGCTTCGGTATGCAGGCTTCCCAAAGCCACTCCAAGCCCACTGACATCTCAAACTCATTACTGGACATTCATTGCACTCCAGACAGAAGAAATCCAGCTTTACCCACCAGAACATCGACACAAGCTTCCCTAACCAGGGAACCTTGACAAGTCACCCATCCAACCCCACACACAACAAGGTAACTACATAATAAAGAGAACTCCACAAACTGCCAGAAGACGGAAAGGCCAACTGAACACAGCAATATAAGCAAGATGAAGAGGCAGAGAAATACCCAGCAAGTAAAGGAACAGGATAAATGCCCACCAACACGAACAAAAGAAGAAGATATTTTGAACAGACCTGATAAAGAATTTCGAATTTTAATTGTGAAAATGATTCAAAATCTGGAAAGCAAAATGGAGTTACAGATAAATAACCTGGAGAAGAGGATTGAGAAGATGCAAGAAATGTTTAATAAGGACTTAGAGGAAATAAAAAAGAGTCAATATACAATGAATAATGCAATAGATGAGATCAGAAACACTCTGGAGGGAACAAACAGTAGAATAACGGAGGCAGAAGACAGGATAAGCAAGCTAGAAGATAGAATTGTAGAAATAAATGAAACAGAGATGGAAAAAGAAAAAAACATTAAAAGAAATGAGGACAATATTAGAGACATATGGGACAATATTAAACACCCCAACATTCGAATCATAGGAGTCCCAGAAGAAGAAGACAAAAAGAAAGACCATGAGAGAATACTTGAGGAGATAATAGTTGAAATTTTCCCTAAAATGTGGAAGGAAATAATCACCCAAGTCCAAGAAACACAGAGAGTCCCCAACAGGATAAACCCAAGGCGAAATACTCCTAGACACATATTAATCAAATTAACAAAGATCAAACACAAAGAACAAATATTAAAAGCAGCAAGGGAAAAACAACAAATAATACACAAGGGGATTCCCATAAGGACAACAGCTGATCTTTCAGCAGAAACTCTTCAGGCCAGGAGGGAATGGCAAGACATACTTAAAGTGATGAAAGAAAGTAACCTACAGCCCAGATTACTATACCCAGCAAGGATCTCATTCAAATATGAAGGAGAAATCAAAAGCTTTACAGACAAGCAAAAGCTGAGAGAATTCAGCATTACCAAACCAGCTCTCCAACAAATACTAAAGGATCTTCTCTAGACAGGAAACACAGAAAGGGTATATAAACTCGAACCCAAAATAATAAAGAAAATGGCAACGGGATCGTACTTATCAATAATTCCGTTAACCGTAAATGGGTTGAATGCCCCAACCAAAAGACAAAGGCTGGCTGAATGGATACAAAAACAAGACCCCCATGTATGTTGTCTACAAGAGACCCACGTCAAAACGAGGGACACATACAGACTGAAAGTGAAGGGCTGGAAAAAGATATTCCATGCAAATAGAGACCAAAAGAAAGCAGGAATAGTAATACTCATATCAGATAAAATAGATTTTAAAACAAAGGCTGTGAAAAGAGACAAAGAAGGACACTACATAATGATCAAAGAATCAATCCAAGAAGAAGATATAACAATTATAAATATTTATGCACCCAACATAGGAGCACCGCAATATGTAAGACAATTACTAACAAGTATGAAAGGGGAAATTAACAATAACACAATAATAGTGGGAGACTTTAATACCCCACTCACACCTATGGATAGATCAACTAAACAGAAAATTAACAAGGAAACACAAACTTTAAATGATACAATAGACCAGTTAGACCTAATAGATCTCTATAGGACACCTCACCCCAAAACAATGAATTTCACCTTTTTTCAAGTGCACATGGAACTTTTTCCAGGATAGATCACATCCTGGGCCATGAATCTAGCCTTGGTAAATTCAAAAAAAATTGAAATCATTCCAAGCATCTTTTCTGACCACAATGCAGTAAGATTAGATCTCAATTACAGAAGAAAAACTATTAAAAATGCCAACATATGGAGGCTGAACAACATGCTGCTGAATAATGAACAAATCATAGAAGAAATCAAAATATGCATAGAAATGAATGAAAATGAAAATACAACAACCCAAAACCTCTGGGACATTGTAAAAGCAGTGCTAAGGGGGAAGTTCATAGCAATACAGGCACACCTCAAGAAACAAGAAAAAAGTCAACTAAATAACCTAACTCTACATCTAAAGAAACTAGAAAAGGAAGAAATGAAGAACCCCAGGGTTAGTAGAAGGAAAGAAATCGTAAAAATTAGGGCAGAGATAAATGCAAAAGAAACAAAAGAGACCATAGCAAAAATCAACAAAGCCAAAAGCTGGTTCTTTGAGAAGGTAAATAAAATTGACAAACCACTAGCCAGACTCATCAAGAAACAAAGGGAGAAGAACCAAATCAATAAAATTAGAAATGAAAATGGAGAGATCACAACTGACAACACAGAAATACAAAGGATTATTAGAGAATACTATCAGCAATTATATGGCAATAAAATGAAAAACCTGGAAGAAATGGACAAATTCCTAGAAAAGTACACCTTGCCAAAACTGAACCAGGAAGAAATAGAAAATCTGAACAGACCCATCACAAGCACGGAACTAGAGGCTGAAACCAGAAATCTTCCAGCAAACAAAAGCCCAGGTCCAGATGGCTTCACAGCTGAATTCTACCAAAAATTCAGACAAGAGCTAACACCTATTCTACTCAAACTCTTCCAGAAAATTGCTGAGGAAGGGAAACTTCCAAACTCATTCTATGAGGCCACCATCACCCTAATCCCAAAACCTGGTAAAGACCCCACAAAAAAAGAAAACTACAGGCCAATATCACTGATGAACATAGATGCAAAAATCCTTAACAAAATTCTAGCAATCAGAATTCAACAACACATTAAGAAGATCATACATCATGACCAAGTGGGCTTTATCCCAGGAATGCAAGGATTCTTCAATATACGCAAATCAATCAATGTAATACACCACATTAACAAACTGAAAAATAAAAATCATATGATTATCTCAATAAATGCAGAGAAAGCCTTCGACAAAATACAACATCCATTTATGATAAAAACCCTCCAGAAAGTGGGAATAGAAGGGACATATCTCAACATAATAAAATCTATATATGACAAACCCACAGCAAACATTATCCTCAATGGTGAAAAATTGAAAGAGTTTCCCCTAAAGTCAGGAACAAGACAAGGGTGCCCATTCTCACCATTACTATTCAACATAGTTCTGGAAGTTTTGGCCACAGCAATCAGAGCAGAAAAAGACATAAAAGGAATCCAAATTGGAAAAGAAGAAGTAAAACTTTCACTATTCACTGATGACATGATCCTCTACACAGAGAACCCTAAAGGCTCTACCAGAAAACTACTAGAGCTAATCAATGAATACAGTAAAGTTGCAGGATATAAAATCAATACATAGAAATCCCTTGCATTCCTATACACTAATAATGAGAAAATAGAAAGAGAAATTAGGGAAACTATTCCATTCACTGTTGCAACGAAAAGAATTAAATACTTAGGAATATATCTACCTAAGGAAACAAAAGACTTGTACATAGAAAACTATAAAACACTAGTGAAAGTAACCAAAGAGGACACTAACAGATGGAGAAATATACCGTGTTCGTGGATTAGAAGAATAAATATTGTGAAAATGAGTATACTACCCAAAGTAATTTATACATTCAATGCAATCCTTATCAAGCTACCAACGATATTTTTCACAGAACTAGAACAAATAATCTCACAATTTGTATGGAAATACCACAAAGCTCGAACAGCCAAAGCAATCTTGAAGAAGAAGAATGGAACTGGAGGAATTAACCTGCCAGACTTCAGGCTCTACTACAAAGCCACAGTCATCAAGACAGTATGGTACTGACATAAAGACAGAAATGTAGATCAATGGAACAAAATAGAAAGCCCAGAGATAAATCCATGCACCTATGGACACCTTATCTTTGACAAAGGAGGCAAGAATATAAAATGGGGAAAAGACAGTCTCTTTAACAAGTGGTGCTGGGAAAACTGGTCAGCCACTTGTAAAAGAATGAAACTAGAACAATTCCTAACACCATACACAAAAATAAACTCAAAATGGATTAGAGAGCTAAATGTAAGACCAGAAACTATAAAACTCCTAGAGGAGAACATAGGCAAAACACTCTCCGACATAAATCACAGCAGGATCCTCCAAGACCCACCTCCAAGAATATTGGAAATAAAAGCAAAAATAAACAAATGGAACCTAATTAAAATCAAAAGCTTCTGCACAGCAAAGGAAACTATAAGCAAGGTGAAAAGACAGCCTTCAGAATGGGAGAAAATAATAGCAAATGAAGCAACTGACAAAGGATTAATCTCCAAAATATACAAGCAGCTCCTGTAGCTCAATTTCAGAAAAATAAATGACCCAATCAAAAAATGGGTCAAAGAACTAAACAGACATTTCTCCAAAGAAGACATACAGATGGCTAACAAACACATGAAAAAATGCTCAACATCCCTCATAATCAGAGAAATGCAAATCAAAACCAAAATGAGATACCATTTCACACCAGTCAGAATGGCTGCTATCCAAAAGTCTACATGCAATAAATGCTGGAGAGGGTGTGGAGAGAAGGGAACCCTCCTACACTGTCGGTGGGAATGCAAACTAGTACAGCCACTATGGAGAACAGTATGGAGATTCCTCATAAAACTGGAAATAGAACTGCCATATGATCCAGCAATCGCACTCCTGGGCATACACACCGAGGAAACCAGAATTGAAAGAGACACATGTACTCCAATGTTCATTGCAACACTGTTTATAATAGCCAGGACATGGAAGCAACCTAGATGTCCATCTGCAGATGAATGGATAAGAAAGCTTTGGTACATAGACACAATGGAGTATTTTTCAGCCATCAAAAAGAATGCATTTGAATCAGTTCTAATGAGGTGGATGAAATTGGAGCCTATTATACAGAGTGAAGGAAGCCAAAAAGAAAAACATCAATACATTATACTAACGCATATATATGGAATTTAGAAAGATGGTAACCTTAACCCTGTATACGAGACTGCAAAAGAGACCTAGGTATATAGAACAGTCTTTGGGACTCTGTAGGAGAGGGTGAAGGTGGGATGATTTGGGAGAATGGCATTTTAGCTTGTATATTATCATATGTGAAATGAATCACCAGTCCAGGTTCGACGCATGATACAGGATGCTTGGGGCTGGTGCACAGGGATGACCTGGAGGGAGCATATGGGGAAGAGGGAGGTGGGAGGGGGGTTCAAGAAAGGGAACACATGTACACCCGGGGCGGATTCGTGTCAATGTATGACAAAACCAACCAATATATTAATGTAAGGTAATTTGCCTCCAATAAAATAATTAAAAAATTTTTAAAAAGAAAAAATAGACTCAGAATGGATTCAAGACTTAAATGTAAATCTGGAGTCAGAGTTGTTTGAGAAACAGTTACATCCGTAGATATCTGCCTACCTCCAGGCTGCTAAGCAACTACACGATATTAAGGTACCCAATGTCTCAAAAAATGTACCATCCTACCTGAGAAAGCTATGACAAACCCAGACAGTATATTAAAAAACAGGTATATCACTTTGCCAATAAAGGTCTGTGTAGTCAAAGCTATGGTTTTTCCAGCAGTCATGTACGAATGTGAGAGTTGGGCCATAAAGAAGGCTGAATGTCAAAGAATTGATGCTTTCAAATTGTGGTGCTAGAGAAGACTGTTGAGAGTCCCTTGAACAGCAAGGAGATCAAACCAGTCAATCCTAAAGGACAACCCTGAATATTCCACGAAGGACTGATGCTGAAGCTGAAGCTCCAATGCTTTGGCCACCTGATGCGAAGAGCCAACTTATTGGAAAAGATCTTAGTGCCGGGAAAAATTAAAGGCAAAAGGAGTAAGGGGTGGCAGAGAATGAGATGGTTGGATAGCATCAGTGATCAGTGCACATAAATTTGAGCAAATTCAAATACTGGAGGATAGAGAAGCTTGGAATGCTGCAGCCCATGGAGTCACAAAGAGTCAGACACTACTTAGCAACTATCAACCACCTGAGAAAGAGGTTACTGGAGAAACTGTTCATTAGGAGACCAGTAAAGAAAAAGTGTGGGATATAAAATATACGAAATGGAACCAGGAGAGACATGAAGCAAAAAATAAATGAATGGGACTTAATTAAACTTAAAATTTTTCCACAACAAAGGAAACCATCAACAAAACAAAAAGACAGTCTATTGAATAGGAGAAAATATTTGCAAATAAAATTACTAATAAGGGGTTAATATCCAACAAATTAACAGCTCATACAACTTAACATCAAGAAAACAACCTGAGCAAAAAAAAATGGGCAGAGGAACTGAAAAGACATTTTTCCAAAGAGGGAATGCAGATGGCCAAAGGAGATCAGTCCTAGGTGTTCATTGGAAGGGCTGATGTTGAAGCTGAAACTCCAATACTTTGGTCACCTGATGAGAAGAGGTGACTCATTTGAAAAGACCCTGATGCTGGGAAAGATTGAGGGCAGGAGAAGGGGACGACAGAGGATAAGATGGTTGGATGGCATCACCGACTCAATGGACAAGAGTTTGGGTAAACTCCAGGAGTTGGTGATGGACAGGGAGGCCTGGCATGCTACAGTTCATGGGGTCGCAGAGTCAGACATGACTGAGTGACTGAACTGAGCTGAAGGCACATGAAAAGATGCTGAACACTGCTGATCATTAGAAAATGCAAGTCAAAACCACAATGATATATCACCTCACACTTATAAGAATGGTTATCATCAAAAAGATGACAAGTAACAAATGCTGGCGAGGATGCAGAGAAAAGAGAGCCTTATACATCGTTGGTGGTGATGTAAAATGATGCAACTGCTATGGAAACAGTTTGCATTACAGAGCTTTATCAAAAACACTACTACCATGTGACCCAGCAATTTCAATCCTGGGTATATATCCCCCCAAAAGCTGAAAAGACTAATTAAAAAAGATACATGCACTGCAATGTTCATAACAGCCTTATTTATACTTGCCAAGATATGGAATCAACCTAAGTGTCCATCTATAGACGAATGGGTAAAGAAGATATGGTACACGTATACAATGGAATACTACTCAGCCATATAATAGAATGAAATTTTGCCACTTGTGGCAACAAAGATAGACTCGGAAGGTGTTATGGTAGGTGAAATAAGTCAGACAGACAAAGATAAATACCATATGATATCACTTACATATGGAATATAAAGAAAAAACACAACCAATTACAATATAAAAGACACAGACTCACAGATACAGAGAACAAACCAGTGGGCACCAGTGGGGAAGTGGGGTGAGGCAATATGGGGTGGAAGAGTTTGAGGTACAAACTCGTCATGTAAGACAGGCTCAAAGATGTATTGTACAACACAGGAAATATAACCAATATTTTATAATAACTATAAATGGAAGTTAACCTTTAAAAATTGTATAAATTTAAAAAATTTGTAAAGAACTAATAAAAATACTAAAAAAAGAAGATACATCGACAACAGATAACTACTGATATGATGCACTGAGAAGGATGTATCACTTCTGTGGTGTTGAAAAAAAAAAGAACAATCTTAATTTAATATTGAGAAAACATTACGCAAACCTAAATACAACTACAAAATAACTACTCAAAAAGTGTCAGGGTCACAAAAAACAAAGATGGACTTTTATGTGTATTTTGTTATAATAAAAAAAGTTAAAGAAAAAAGTTTTTCCTCAAGAATTCTAAACACCAAGAATTTTTCTAAAAGCCTTTCCATGATTAATTAGCCTCTGAATTTAGACAAGAATAAAAGTCAAACCACAATAAAGCCTGTATCACGTTAGTTTTCATATGAGGCTGTAGTAAAAGGAAATCTAAAGAGTCATTTAAAATAACTTCACATTAGGTTATACTTGAGGTTAAAAGTCACATATTTATAGTATGCAAAATATAAATTGGCAACCTCATTATTTTTACATCCTTTAGAGAAAACATGGGGAACTAAGAAAAAAATCCAGCACATGTAAGTGATTTTTGTGTGTGTGTTGTTTGGACTTTGGAAGCATAGTTTGTTTCAAAGCTGAGCCCAATCAAGAAAAGAAAAAGAGAACACTCCATGAACCACAGCAAAAACTCAAACGAAACAAAACAAACAAACTAAAAGTGAGAAAACATACAGAAAACTGATTTTATAATTCTTCAGTATATATTTTGCCTTTAAATATTCACATCACTCAACTAAGTAAATTCTAAAGTAGACTCAAAATAAAATCGTTTGTGAAGCAAAATTTTCATGGAGACAGTGATTAAAACATAGGAAGAAGATAATGCTTCTGGGGCTTCTTACGTTTTTTCCATTCCATTTCTATGCAAATGATTTTACAGGAAAAAAAAAAATCTCTCTTCAGAGCAAAGGGATTTCTTTGGAGTAGGAAAATCAGTGAGTACACAGAAATCTGCCGTTTTCTCTCTCAGAAATTTTATCCCTGTGGGTTTTGAAATTCTTGGTTTTGGCTTCTTGAATTTCTAACTAGAAATTTCTTCCTGTAAACTGTGTAAGTTTATCAGAATCGCATAAAGTTACTCATTGCATGCTCTCTGGAGAAAAGAAGGAATGATCTTTCCCAATGAAAACAAGAGTGATAATGAAAATCGAATGTGAAGTAATCAAACTCATGGCAGTGTGTTTTATAAGGAAACATTTCATTATTTAACTTAAGACATTAGCTAATGAACTGTCAGGGTCATAATGTAACATGGAATTTAGTCTTTGGATACACTTCAGGTAATAAAATATCTAAGTTTTTCACTCTTTTGCCTCTAAGTCATTTTTTTTTATTGGAGGCTAATTAGTTTACAATATTATATTGGTTGGTTTTGCCATACATTGACATGAATCCGCCCCGGGTGTACATGAGTTCCCCCTCCCGAACCCTTTTCCCTCCCACCTCCCTCCTCCCCTTATCCTCGCTCTGGGTCATCCCCGCATACCAGCCCCGAGCATCCTGTAACATGCATTGACCCTGAACTGGCGATTCGTTTCACATATACATGATTCAATGCCATTCTCCCAAACCATCCCACCCTCACCCTCTCCCACAGAGTCCCAAAGACTGTTCTATACATCTGTGTCTCTTTTGCTGTCTCGTATACAGGATTATCATTTGCATCTTTCTAAATTCCATATATATGCGTTAGTATACTGTATTGGTGTTTTTCTTTCTGGCTTACTTCACTCTGTATAATAGGCTCCAGTTTCATCCACCTCATTAGAACTGGTTCAAATGCATTCTTTTTAATGGCTGAGTAATACTCCATTGTGTATATGTACCAAAGCTTTCTTATCCATTCGTCTGCAGATGGACATCTAGGTTGCTTCCATGTCCTGGCTATTATAAACAGTGCTGCGATGAACATTGGAGTACATGTGTCTCTTTCAATTCTGGTTTCCTCGGTGTGTATGCCCAGGAGTGCGATTGCTGGATCATATGGCAGTTCTATTTCCAGGTTTTTGAGGAATCTCCACACTGTTCTCCATAGTGGCTGTACTAGTTTGTATTCCCACCAACAGTGTAAGAGGGTTCCCTTCTCTCCACACCCTCTCCAGCATTTATTGCATGTAGACTTTTGGATAGCAGCCTTTCATTAATTTAAAAAACCATTTATCAAGTGCCTCCCCCATTGCCAAGTGCTACACTTCTCAGGCCTTCAAGAAGCTCAGGATTTTTTTGAGAGCAAGCTGGACAAGAAAGTCAGTAGTAGCACAAAGTCATAAGTGCTTTGAAGGGTCTATGTCCAGAGTTTGAAGGTGCTCTTCAGTTCAGTTCAGTTCAGTTGCTCAGTCGTGTCCGACTCTCCGTGACCCCATGAATCACAGCACGCCAGGCCTCCCTGTCCATCACCAACTCCCAGAGTTCACTCAAACTCATGTCCACAGAGTCGGTGATGCCATCCAGCCATCTCATTCTCGGTCGTCCCCTTCTCCTCCCGCCCCCAACCTTTCCCAGCATCAGAGTCTTTTCCAGTGAGTCAACTCGTCGCATGAGGTGGCCAAAGTATTGCAGTTTCAGCTTTAGCATCAGTCCTTCCAATGAACACCCAGGATCAATCTCCCTTAGAATGGACTGGTTGGATCTCCTTGCGGTACAAGGGACTCTCAAGAGTCTTCTCCAGCACCACAGTTCAAAAGCATCAATTCTTCGGTGATCAGCTTTCTTCACAGTCCAGCTCTCACATCCATACATGACCACTGGAAAAACCATTGCCTTGACTAGACGGACCTTTGTTGGCAAAGCAATGTCTCTGCTTTTTAGTATATTATCAAGATTGGTCATAACTTTCCTTGCAAGGAGTAAGCGTCTTTTAATTTCATGGCTGCAATCAGCATCTGCAGTGATTTTGGAGCCCAAAAACATAAAGTCTGACACTGTTTCCACTGTTTTTCCATCTATTTCCCATGAAGTGATTGGACCATATGCCATGATCTTTGTTTTCTGAATGTTGAGCTTCAAGCCAACCTTTTCACTCTCCTCTTTCACTTTCATCAAGAGGCTTTTGAGTTCCTCTTTACTTTCTGCCATAAGGGTAGTGTCATCAGCATATCTGAGATTATTGATATTTCTCCCAGTAATCTTGATTCCAGCTTGTGCTTCTTCCAGCCCAGTGTTCCTCATGATGTACTCTGCATATAAGTTAAATAAGCAAGGTGACAATATACAGCCTTGACGCACTCCTTTTCCTATTTGGAACCAGTCTGTTGTTCCATGTACAGTTCTGACTGTTGCTTCCTAACCTGCATACAGGTTTCTCAAGAGGCAGGTCAGGTGGTCTGGTATTCCCATCTCTTGACGAATCTTCCACAGTTTATTGTGATCCACACAGTCAAAGGCTTTGGCATAGTCAATGAAGCAGCAATAGATGGTCTTCTGGAACTCTCTTGCTTTCTCCATGATCCAGTGGATGTTGGCAATTTGATCTCTGGTGCCTCTGCCTTTTTTAAAACCTGCTTGAACATCTGGGAGTTCACGGTTCACATATTGCTGAAGCCTGGCTTGGAGAATTTTGAGCATGACTTTACTAGCGTGTGAGATGAGTGCAATTGTGCAGTAGTTTGAGCATTCTTTGGCATTCCCTTTCTTTGGGATTGGAATGAAGACTGACCTTTTCCAGTCCTGTGGCCACTGCTGAGTTCTCCAAATTTGCTGGCATATTGAGTGCATCACTTTCACAGCATCATCTTTCAAGATTTGAAATAGCTCAACTGGAATTCCATCACCACCACTAGCTTTGTTCGTAGTGATGCTTTCTAAGGCCCACTTGACTTCACATTCCAAGATGTCTGGCTCTAGGTCAGTGATCACGTTTTCGTGACTATCTTGGTTGTGAAGATCTTTTAGGAGAGGAATTTAACATGACTTGGAGTAAGGGCAAAAAGGTGCAAGAAAACTATTCTCAGTAGAGAGTACTTGAAGGATAAGTGATTTTTATCAGACAGAGAAGAGAAAGGAAGGCTTTCAGCTGCAGGAAGAAGCATGGACAGATCTGAGAGAGTTTAGAAGGTGAAATAGCACCTGCTAATCAAATGTGGGAGATGATGGGGAAAAAGGTCAAATAAAGAGAAACAAATCAATCTCATTTCCCACACATGTATAACTTCATCAGCACTTACTATCTACCAGGCCAAATATTACATAAGTCCTAAGGAGAATACAACTATGAAAAATATATGGTCATTGTCCTTAAAAACTTCCAAGTTTAGTTAGTGTGGGGTCTATGGGGAAGAAGTATAGGAAGACTCTCTAAAAGCAAGTGAAATTGCCATACTGTGATGTATAATAGGAAATATATAGTTGGTCTTCGTTCTGTTTCTGGCACTGCTGCTGCTGCTGCTGCTGCGTCACTTCAGTCGTGTCCAACTCTGTGTGACCCCATAGACGGAAGCCCACCAGGCTCCCCTGTCCCTGGGATTCTCCAGGCAAGAACACTGGAGTGGGTTGCCATTTCCTTCTCCAATGTGTGAAAGTGAAAAGTGAAAGTGAAGTCGCTCAGTCGTGTCTGACCCTTAGCGACCCCACGGACTGCAGCCTACCAGGCTCCTCCATCCATGGGATTTTCTAGGCAATAGTACTGGAGTGGCTTGCCATTGCCTTCTGGCACAGAGCTCCTAAAACCCTTGTAATTTCCTAAGTGAGGAGAGAGATAACCAGGTACCTTTTGTTAAGTTAATGAGGTAACTTTTGAACCTTACCTAAGGGTGGGGGATGATTGCTACTGTAGCCAACCAGGTAATTAGAGACTTGAAAGTTTCTGTCCCACTCCCTGACCTCCAGGGAGGGGAGAGGGGCTGGAGGCTGAATTACTCACCAATGACCAATGATTTAATCAACCATGCCCATGTAATGGAAACCACCATAAAAACCTAAAGGACAAGCTTTTGAGAGCTGCTAGCTTGGTGACCATATTGAGATTCTGGGAGAATGGCATGGTTGGAAGTTCCATGACCTTTCCCCATGCTCTGTCCTTAGCATCTTCCTGAGTTACACCCTTTTATATGAAACCAGGGATCTAGTAAGTAAAATGTTCCTTTGAGTTTTGTGAGCTGCTCTGGTGGCTCAGAGGTTAAAGTGTCTGGCTGCAACGTGGGAGACCTGGGTTCGATCCCTGGGTCAGGAAGATCCCCTGGAGAAGGAAATGACAACCCACTCCAGTATTCTTGCCTGGAGAATCCCATGGATGGAGAAGCCTGGTGGGCTACAGTCCACGGGGTCACAAAGAGTCAGACACGACTGAGCGACTTCACTTCACTTCTAGCAAATTAATCAAATCTGAGAAGGGAGTAGTGGGGAACCTCAGTTCTATAGCTAGTCAATCAGAAGCCCAAGATCGGTGTATGAAGGAGGGGAGGGAGGCAGTTTTATAGGACTGAGCTCTTAAACTGGAGGATCTGACACTTTCCCAGGTAGGTTGTGTCAGAAGTGAGTTGAATTGCAGGAGCCAGAGACTCGCTTGGTGCTGTGGGGACCCTGCTCCTACGTTGATACTGGGTCCCAGAATCTTTAGCATGACATGTTGTGTTGCTGAATTCGTTAACAGTATACAAGGAGAGAAGGGATCAATTATTTCTGTGTGTAAATCAAGGACCAGTAAAGTTGTTCCTTCAAGACTCCATCCCTCTCCTTTCACATGGTTAATCTAAAAAGATAACAGTATCCTCCCCCAAGCCCAAATTAACTTTTCAAACTGTACTCTAAGCACCCACAGACAACCAGAAATTGTACTTACCAGCTGCAAAGCTTAAGGAAGAGAAAGCAACATGGCCACATGTTGCAATACAGTTTTTTAGTTCTTGAATTTTATAAGGCCACACAACAAATAGGGAGAATTCCTGAGATAATGACTGAAACGGGTTCTCTCCTAACCGGAATGGAGGGGACACAGACCAGGCAGACCCTCAGGTGGAAAGGCTGACGGCTTTGGCCTATGCCAGCCCTCTGTACAGTGTGTCCTCTAGAAGGGAGCTGGAAAGAGCCCCATGGCCCACATACATCTTTGATTCCACAGCAAAGACAAGAAACAGAGGGAGAAAAGAGAAAGAGAAAACCAGAAAAGGAGGTCACAGGAAAAGATTTATGCTACCTAAGTGGGATAAGCTATGACCACCCTAGACAGCATATTAAAAAGCAGAGACATTACTTTGCCAACAAAAGTCCATCTAGTCAAAGCTATGGTTTTCCCATAAACAAAGCTGAACACCGAAGAATTGATGCTTTTTGAACTGTGGTGTTGGAGAAGACTCTTGAGAGGCCCTTGGACTGCAAGGAGATCAAACCAGTCAATCCTAAAGGAGATCAGTCCTGGGTGTTCATTGGAAGGACTGACGCTGAAGTTGAAACTCCAATACTTTGGTCACCTGACACAAAGAACTGATTCAGTGGAAAAGACCCTGATGCTGAGAAAGACTGAAGGCAGGAGGAGAAGGGAACAACAGAGGATGAGATGGTTGGATGGCATCACTGACTTGATGGACATGAGTTTGAGCAAGCTCTGGCAGGGAAGCCAGGCATGCTGCAGTTCATGGGGTCACAAAGAGTCAGGCACAACTGAGCTACTGAACTGAACTGAACAGAAGTGGGGATAAAGGAGAGAGTAAATTACAGAGCTCTTATTATGAATGGCAGCAGTAACCAGTGAGACCTTATGCAGGAGGAAACCCAGGCTTTCTTGTTCCTCAATATAAAAACAATCTCAGTATAGCACTGGAAAAAGAATGGAATGCTCATCAATTATATTACAAATAGATTGACATTAAAAATGCAGCAATGTTTGCCAAAAGCAGATGGAAAACAGAAATTCAAAACAAGGTGAGGTCATTTGCAAAATTCCAGCCCTGCCACTAACTCCCAACAGCTGACAGGTCTTCTGCATCAGCATGGTGCTGATGGGTGGTGTGGGGAGGAGGAGGAAGCCAAATTGGGGGGGGGGGGGGTGTCAGGGGAGTGCCAAAAATAGTTATAGGTCCTTTCCTCCCCATAATTTTCCAATATGTAGAAAGGCATCTCCCTTTCCTCTTCTATTTAATAGGCATTGGTATCAATTTAAAGTCAGTGAATTGCTAAGTTATATCCTTATGAGAATCCCGAGTTCCTCCATTATATCGACTCTATGTACAGCTAATTAATCTTAGACACTGCAATTTAAAAACCAGCCAAACTCTTGACAATTTCTGAGCCTCAGTTTGGATGATAATTCTCTTTCAATGATATTGAATTCTAAAGCCTGAAATAATTTCATACAATCTAGTCTGTCTTATGTTCCCTATTGGGGAAAGTCAAATTCAGAAAAGTCTGCTGATTTGCCTTAGTTTACAGAGCATGTTAGTAGCAACACCAGGGCTAGAATCCAGGACTTCTGGTATCTGGTACTCTATAAAACTGAAGAAAATGAACACATTGGCTTTGAATAATAAATTCAAGAGCAAGGCTTACAAGACTAGTTATTAAATAGTGATGTAAGTAAAACAGCAGGAATGATAAGCATACACAAACATTACACATGATTCAAATAATTTTAGGACATAATTGTCTTAAAAAGCTTTACAAAAGCTTACAAATCTTTTTAAAAAATCCTCTAAGAACTCTTGCCATAATAAAAACGTATTTTGCTTAAAACAAACAACAGAGAGATGGGTGGCAAAAACTTCCCCACCTACTTCTAAAGGAATTAGAAAAAGCTAACATGGTGGGCAGAGATTGCAAAAGAGAGATCATATTACTTTAATCATCATCATGAAGGAAATTTTTTTGACAATCACTGTCATTTTGCACATTAAGTCACTATTCAATTATCTAAATTTGTTTTCTTCTACAGAGGAATTAAA
Source organism: Moschus berezovskii (assembly GCF_049115385.1). Lineage (NCBI taxonomy): Eukaryota > Metazoa > Chordata > Mammalia > Artiodactyla > Moschidae > Moschus > Moschus berezovskii. The sequence goes on from NC_142464.1 coordinate 25,765,064, forward strand.
AATTAAGACTTTACAAATTATGAGAAGTTGACAATTAGTCACTCTTGCATTTTCTTCTTTTCTTTGTGAATTCTTCAAATTAGGGCATACAAAAAAAAAAAAAACATGGTTTCCAGAAAGGTATGTGGGTAGGTCTAGAAGCAGATAGAATACTTTTTCTCGAGATAAAGAAGTACTATTGAGTATTATAATTTTTAGAGTTAGAGACGGAGAAGGCAATGGCAAGCCACTCCAGTACTATTGCCTAGAAAATCCCATGGATGGAGGAGCCCGGTAGGCTGCAGTCCATGGGGTCGCTAAGCACGACTGAGCGACTTCACTTTCACTTTTCACTTTCACACATTGGAGAAGGAAATGGCAACCCACTCCAGTGTTCTTGCCTGGAGAATCCCAGGGACGCGGGAGCCTGGTGGGCTTCCGTCTATGGGGTCACACAGAGTCGGACACGACTGAAGTGACTTAGCAGCAGAGTTAGAGAAAATAGTTAAATGATTTTAAATACTGGAATCCTCACTGGTTTTAAAGAAAAGCAGGCTTCTAAAGAGAGATAAAATGGACAGATACATGTAGAATGCCTGGCATGCTGCAGTTCATGGGTTTGCGAAGAGTTGGACACGACTTCGTGACATTGTACAGTAGACAGGGACCAAGACCATCCCCATGGAAAAGAAATTCAAAAAAGCAAAATGGCTGTCTGAGGAGGCCTTACAAATAGCTGTAAAAAGAAGAGAAGCGAAAAGCAAAGGAGAAAAGGAAAGATATAAGCATCTGAGTTGCCGGGAGCCAGCGAGGGAAATCCTACCCGTGGCAAAGGTCAATTGGGGAAGAGGCCTGATGGGCAAAGGCTAATCAGGACTCAAGGAACCCCCTGGACTTACCCGAGCATCTACCCCAAAGAAAACCAGAGTCTGACTGCCTTACTATCTTACGCCTCTTACCAAGTCCTCTAATACTTATGGGGGCTTCCCCTCAACCACCTTTCTCTGAAAACATTAATTCAGAGCTGTAGTTAAAAAGTTCTCCTCGGCTTAATAGGAGTGCTCCAATCCAAGCCCCTCTGATAGCTTTCTAACTTGCCTGACAAGTTTGTCCGGGCTCTTACAACTATGAATGTGACTTTTTACAGCCTCCCAGCCATGCAAGGACAGAAAGCCTAATATTCTAAGATACAAGAATTTGTTGAAGAACTTAAAATCATTAGAATAGTACTAAAAAAGATTTCATTGTTGAATCAATGCTTGCTGCAAAGTTTCCATATTTTCTATCTATTGTATCCTTGGAAATACATTAATCACACATAGAGAAAATAAGTAGAAGCCTTTCATTTAACCACATCAGATCTTAAGTTAATAAATTCTTTTCTTGTAGCTCACTACACCCTTGCCTTATAGGAATGTAACCTTGTCATGTGTCTTTGGAGAACAGCGCCTGACTTTAGGAAAATCACCTTGAAAGAATATAAGCCTTTTTCTAGCTGACTAACCTTTGTTAGGAGAGAGGGACATAAACTGTTAGCAGGCCTCTTGGCCAGAAGATGATGTAAACCACCTAAAACTTTTGTATATCATGAGACATACAAAAATAAGCCCTGATCCTGATAAGGGTCAAGATTGATGACCCCGCGTGATTTTGGCGTGACTCTATACCTCCCTTTCCTCTATTTTTTATGTGCACAACTTAGGGTTTAAAAGCAGCATTGGAAAATAAAGTTCTGGGCCTTGCTCACTGAAGCTTGGTCTCCCTGTGTCGTGTTTTTCTCCTTTTCTCTATTCTCCTTTTTCTGGTTGAGATCCTTGAAGCGCTGGCCCCTCTACGTTTACTTATCTGCCTGGGCTTCTAAGACCCACTCGAGGGGGTGCCCTGGTGGGGTGCCTCCAGTGATTCGAGAGGGCACCTGCGGCCTATGTAAACAGAGCAAACGCCATGCTGGGGTTTTATTGGTTTCCTGCGTAAACCAAGGAATCATCAGCCCCTGTCTCTCTCTTTCTCTCTCTCGCTGACGCTGACGCCGTTCATCCTGAGGATACCCTGGGTCCATATCGAGGCAGGTCCCCGATAAGTGGCGCCCAAACAGGGACTTGAACCCTGGACCCTCAGATCGAGGCAGGTCCCCGATACTGAATGCAGAGTTCCAAAGAATAGCAAGGAGAGATAAGAAAGCCTTCCTCAGCGATCAATGCAAAGAAACAGAGGAAAACAACAGAATAGGAAAGACAAGAGATCTCTTCAAGAAAATAAGAGATTCCAAGGAAACATTTCATGCAAAGATGGGCTCAATAAAGGACAGAAATGGTATGGACCTAACAGAAGCAGAAGATATTAAGAAGAGGTGGCAAGAATACACAGAAGAACGGTACAAAAAAGATCTTCAAGACCAAGATAATCATGATAACGTGATCACTGACCTAGAGCCAAACATCTTGGAATGTGAAGTCAAGTGGGCCTTAGAAAGCATCACTACGAACAAAGCTAGTAGAGGTGATGGAATTCCAGTTGAGCTATTTCAAATCTTGAAAGATGATGCTGTGAAAGTGCTGCACTCAATATGCCAGCACATTTGGAAAACTCAGCAGTGGCCACAAGACTGGAAAAGGTCAGTCTTCATTCCAATCCCAAAGAAAGGCAATGCCAAAGAATGCTCAAACTACCACACAATTGCACTCATCTCGCTAGTAAAGTCATGCTCAAAATTCTCCAAGCCAGGCTTCAGCAATATGTGAACCGTGAACTCCCAGATGTTCAAGCAGGTTTTAGAAAAGGCAGAGGCACCAGAGATCAAATTGCCAACATCCACTGGATCATGGAGAAAGCAAGAGAGTTCCAGAAGACCATCTATTGCTGCTTCATTGACTATGCCAAAGCCTTTGACTGTGTGGATCACAATAAACTGTGGAAAATTCTGAAAGAGATGGGAATACCAGACCACCTGACCTACCTCTTGAGAAACCTGTATGCAGGTCAGGAAGAAACAGTCAGAACTGTACATGGAACAACAGACTGGTTCCAAATAGGAAAAGGAGTGCGTAAAGGTTGTATATTGTCACCCTTGCTATTTAACTTATATGCAGAGTACATCATGAGGAACGTTGGGCTGGAAGAAGCACAAGTTGGAATCAAGATTGCCGGGAGAAATATCAATAACCTCAGATAAGCAGATGACACCACCCTCATGGCAGAAAGTGAAGAGGAACTCAAAAGCCTCTTGATGAAAGTGAAAGAGGAGAATGAAAAGGTTGGCTTGAAGCTCAACATTCAGAAAACGAAGATCATGGCATCTGGTCCCCTCACTTCATGGGAAATAGATGGGAAAAAGTGGAAACAGTGTCAGACTTAATTTTTTTGGGCTCCAAAATCACTGCGGATGCTGACTGCAGCCATGAAATTAAAAGATGCTTACTCCTTGGAAGGAAAATTATGACCAACCTAGATAGCCTATTAAAAAGCAGAGACATTACTTTACCAACCAAGTTCCGTCTAGTCAAGGCTATGGTTTTTCCCGTGGTCATGTATGGATGTGAGAGTTGGACTGTGAAGAAAGCTGATCGCCGAAGAATTGATGCTTTTGAACTGTGGTGTTGGAGAAGACTCTTGAGAGTCCCTTGGACTGCAAGGAGATCCAACCAGTCCATCCTAAAGGAGATCAATCCTGGGTGTTCATTGGAAGGACTGATGCTAAAGCTGAAACTCCGATACTTTGGCCACCTCATGTGACAAGTTGATTCACTGGAAAAGACTCTGATGCTGGGAGGGATTGGGGGAAGGGGACGACAGAGAATGAGATGGCTGGATGGCATCACTGACTCGATGGACATGAGTTTGAGTGAACTCCGGGAGTTGGTAATGGACAGGGAGGCCTGGCGTGCTGTGATTCATGGGGTGGCAAAGAGTTGGACACGACTGATCAACCAAACTGAACTGGACACGACTTAGCAACTGACAATAATACAAATGTCTTCAATGCTTAAGACACTGTTAGTTGAGTTTTCTGTTATTAGCATCTTATTTTAAAAAAGAAATGAATCACATTAGAATTGTGGGTCAGTTATTTTACCAATGTGAGTCCCAAGAAAGCACTTAGTGCCACCATCTAACACTATCTCACGAACAACAGGATATTGTATGAAAGTATTTGCCTTCTGACCCTTCTGCCAAAGGACGAACCTTTATGAATTTCCTCCACTTCAGCCAGTGGAGTCACCAGTAAGAGAAGAGGGTGGGAAGAGAGTGAAGATGGGTTCTTACTTCCCTTCCTCTTTTCCTTGTGGGTCATGGTGATAGGCATTTTCTTCACCCTTTTTCTGGAATCCATAGTTCCTGTCAGGTAACCCCTACTCTCTCTGAGTTCTAAAGGCCACTCCCTCCCTTAACCCCTCTGGGCAGGTAATCTCACACTCACTCTCACCATAGTTATCACTCCACCTTTGTTGGTTTCTCTTATCAGTGCCCACCTTATTAATATAGTCCCCTTATTAATTCTCTTTTATTACCCTATTTTTGTTTGTCATCTGTTTCTGGCTACCATTCTGGCTTTATTAAGTAGAATGAGTATGGGATTTTGCAAGTAAACAAAAGATACAAATACATTAACTAAACTGACACCAAGTTAGCAAAGAGGGATAAACTTTTGCAAGTGGGACAATAACAGCTACTCCAATGGGTTATTGTGAAGATTCACCTGAAGTGTCTTAACTGTGCATGGGACACAAAAGATGCTTAATAAATGCAAATTCCCATCCCCTCCACTCCAGCTCTTCCATGAATTACTGAATGAGAATCTGTAACTAGAATAAAATTTCAAAGGCACCAACTTTGTGTAGAAGACCTAAGGCCTACTGCTTAAGATAGAAAATAAAGAAACAGCTCAAGTACCATGAATCTCTCTTCATCACAGCCACTGCAAATATCAGCAACTGATTAAGGTACTCGTCCTCACTCAGCTCAAATGCGATCTCAGACTCCTTCTGAAAAAATCCTTCTAAGATGTCTTTTCCTCTCGCCTTCCTCAGACATCTTTGTTTCTAGTCATTCCAGAAACATGAAATTGCCAAATTTAAACTGTGTTGTTTAAAGTAACAGACAAGAGTCCACATTTTTAGAACTATCTCTGACATCCTACAGCAGCTAAGAATTGGAATGTGCTTTGTGAGTGGTTGAACAATGAATTGTATATTTAGCTCCTGGCATCATTCTGTCATCTAGTGTGCAACTTGAAATAAATAATCTAGCTAATAAGTGAACAAAACAAGAAACATGAGGAGTCATTTATTTTACAAACATCAGGATAGTATATTAATGGAGTTGTGCAACATCTCTACTATCTAACTTCAGAATATTTTCATCACACCAAAAGAAACTCAATGCCCATTAGTAGTCATTCCCCACTTGCCCATTCACCTGATGTCTTGGAAATTACTAACCTACTTTGTGTTTCTGTGAATTTGCTTATTCTGGACATGTCATGTAAAGGGAATCATACAATATGTGGCTTCTTTCAGTTGTTATTGTTGTTTAGATGCTAACTTGTGTTTGACTGTGACCCCATGAACTGCAGGCTATCTCATCCTTCACTATCTCCCAGAGTTTGCCAAAACTCATGTCCATTGAGTTGATGATACCATCCAACCATCTCATCCTCTGTCATCCCCTTCTCCTCCTGCATTCAATCTTTCCCAGCATCAGGCTCTTTTCCAATAAGTAGGCTCTTCCCATCATGTGGCCAAAGTATTGGAGCTTCAGCTTCAGCATCAGTCCTTAAAATGAATATTTAGGGTTGATATCCTTTAGGATTGACTAGTTTGATCTCCTTGCTGTTCAAGGGACTCACAAGAGTCTTCTCCAGCACCACAATTCAAAAGCATCAATTCTTCAGTGCTCAGCTGTCTTTATGGTCCAACTCTCACATCCATACATGACTACTGGAAAAACCATAGCTTTGACTATATGGACATTTGTCAGCAAAGTGGTATCTCTGCTTTTTAATATGCTCTCTAGGTTTGTCATAACTTTTCTTCCAAGGAGCAAGCATCTTTCAATTTCACGGCTGCAGTAACAGTCCACAGTAGTTTTGGAGCCCAAGAAAAGAAAATCTATCACCATTTCCATTTTTTTCCCCATTTGCCATAAAGTGATGGGACTTGATGCCATGATTTTCATTTTTTGAATGTTGAGCTTTAAGCTAGCTTTTCACTCTCCTCTTTCATCCTCATCAAGAGGTTCTTTAGTTCCTCTTTGCTTTCTGCCATTAAAGTGGTATCATCTGTATATCTTCTCCCAGGAATCTTAATTCCAGCTTGTGATTCATCCAGCATTTCTCATGATGTACTCTGTATATAGGTTAAATAAGCAGGGTGACAATATACAACCTGGATGTACTCCTTTCCCGATTTTGAACCAGTCCACTGTTTCGTGTCCAGTTCTAACTGTTCCTTCTCTCAGTTAACATGATGCTTTACAGGCTCATCCATGCTGTAGTATGTGTCAGAACTTCATGTGTTTTTACTGCCAAATAGTATTTCATCATATAAATCTACAACACTTAATCTATCCATTAATTAGTTGACGGACATTTGGATTGTCTACACTTTTTGGTTGTTATGAATCATGTTACTCTAGATAGTCATGTAAGTTTTTGTGTGGACATATGTTTTAATTCCTCTTAAGTATGTATCTACGAGTGGTGTTATGGACCTGTCAAATTAACACTTAATTGGAACACAGGGTGCCGGGTGATGAGTCAGAGCTCAACAACAGACCATAAGAGGATATGAACGATAGATTTGTTAGACACAGTTCTAAAAAAAACTGCTTGGCACAGCTCAAGGAACCACACAGAAGGCTCAGGGCAGAGAGAGACAGTACCTGGAGTACATGCTTTTACTAGGGTCTGTGGGTGAAATGTTTTGGGGTTCTTAGGTTAAGGCTGGATTGGCCAATTAAAACCAAAAGAGTGGGATTTTGGCAAGTCCCATAGGGTTCTTACCTAAGGATACCCAAGGGGAAGGCACTGGGAAGCAGAAGAGATGCAAGGACTGTTGGTAAAGTCATAGTAGGAACTTACAACTGCTTGTGACTCTGTGGGCTGTTATTAAGTATATATACTTGCATGAGGGGCTAATGTCAGTCTGAGATCCCTGCAGGGCAGTTGGCCAAACACAGTGAATGCTAAGGGAGTAATATAGTACCATGGATTAGCTTAGCTAAACTCCCAACAAGTGGAATTTCTGGTTTACATGATGACTCTTGTATGTTTAACATTTTGAAAAGCTGCCAAAGTGACTGCATCATTGGCCATGTAAGAGGGTTCTAGTTTTTCCATATCCTCAATAACACTTGTTATTGTCTGTCTTTCTATTTTAGCCACTCCAGTTTTCTTGCCTGGAGAATCCTGGGGAAGGGGGAGCCTGGTGGGCTTCCGTCTATGGGGTCACACAGAGTTGGACACGACTGAAGTGACTTAGCAGCAGCAGCAGCAGTGGGTATGAAGTGGTACCTCATGTTTGGATTTGATTTTCATTTTCTTAATGACTAATGGTGCCAAGCATATTTTATGTGTTTACTGGCATTGGTATAATCTTTGGAGAAATGTTTATTCAAATCCTATGCCTTTTGATCAATTGGGCTGTCCTTTTATTATTGAGTTGTAGGAGGTTTTTTTTTTAATATATTCCGGATTGAAGTCCCGTATCAGATACATGAGCTGCAAATGTTTTCTCCCATTCTGTGGGTTGTCTTTTCATTTTTCTTGTTGTTCTGTAAAATGCTAAAGTTTTAAATTTTTATGGTGTTAAATTCAACTATTTTTTCCTATCACATGCTTTGATGTCATATTTAAAAACACTGCCTAAGCCAAAGTCATAAAGATTTACTTCTGTGTTTCTTCTAAAAGTTGTACGGTATTAGTTAATTAATTTTATCTATGATCCATTGAGTTAATTCTTGCATGTGATATGAGGTAGGGATCTATTTTATTTTTCTACATGTGGATATCCAGTTGTCCCAGAACTATTTGTTGAAAATTCTATCCTTCCCCCTTTGATTTGTCTTAGTACTTTGTTGAAAATCACTTCACCATAAATGTAAGGACTTCTTTCTGGATTCTCAATTCTATTCCATATTTTTATATATTTACCCTATGCCAGAAATATCTTTTTGAGTCTTGAAAGATGTATGGGCTACCCAATGCCAGTTAGACAAAGGTTCAAGTGAAGTGAGAGTCGTGGTAGAGGGCATTCCAGACAAGCAGTGGACTTAGGCCAAAGCATTAACTGTGGAGCACAGTATGGGCAGAGAGAAAGGTAAGAGCTAGGACTAAGGAGTTTGGTTTTTGCCATACAGAAATGTGAAGCTTGTGAAGATGTTTACACGTGACCACATTTGACTCTGGAAAAGTCTTTCCAGCAGCAATATGCAGAGAAAACTGGAAGACCGAAAGGAAGGCAGAGACATCATTTTAGAAACCATCTCAGTATGACCAAGCAGTCAGTCAAAAGAGCCTGAAGTAAGACAGTACAGTGGGGCCAGAGAAGAGGTATGGATGCACTGGTCAGATGTTTATGGGCGGTGAAATTAGTGATATTTCTTCAGCAGTTGTATGAGTTAGATTGAGATAAAGGGAAATATTATTTCTACAGAAGAGTGCTAGAGAACACAAGAGAAGCATAGGGTTAACACAGATACAATCATTTCCATTTGGGACATGCATCAGACACTGCTATAGTATTTCATTTTATGTATATGCATTGTAAAAAGCAATCAATAAACAGAAATTTCAATTAAGTAGAGTGGACCAAAGTGGGGAGCTCTCATATCCTGCTACATACAGGAGCCCAATAGGAAGAAGGAAAATCTCCTCTTCTTTCCCAGCAAGTACTCAGACAGTGAACAATCAAGGACTCTTTGTTTACTAAAGCCCTCTTCACTTCCTTTATCTATAGAAAAGCATTCTCTTTCCCTGGCTGTGCATTCACTTGCATGTGGTTTGCCATGATTGCAGACCCCAAATTGCAATTCTCTGATGATCTGGAATAAACCAATCTTTGCTGGAGAAATATCTGAAAGTATTTTGTTTCAGATCATCAGCATTATATCACTAGGTTTTTATAGATTGTCTTATAGAAAAGAAAACTAGTCTGGAGGGAAAATAAAAAAACATCCATTTCATACAGCTCGTGAGTAGTGGAGCAGATACCAAACTCAGATCTATAGTTTTTAATAGCTTTACTATTTAAGGTAACTTTCATAAGCACATTTCACCCTAGAAGGCCACTATAAACCATGTGTAAGCACAAGACAGGAAACGTACTCAATTCTTTACACTTATAATTAATTACCTTTCATTTCCTGCACTGTCATATTTGTGGACACAAAAATAGTTTGGAATGAGGTGCAGACTGGAAGAGAACTGAATCTAAAATCTGCCTTATTATAAAGACAAACGCAAATTCAACTTATATTTATTAAGCATCTACTATAGTCAGAAATTTTGTGGAACACATTTGTATAGAATATCTGTCTTAACCCCTACAATAACCACCTGAAGTAGATCATTATTTTCGTTTTGTAAGAAAGTGACCTACTCTTAAAGACTTTCTTGATTTTTAATCCATGTTTTAATGTCTTATTTAGTTTCTATTCTTTGGCATTCACATAGAGGTATTCATGCAGTTATCATTTTTCTGACTGACTACAACTATTCTTTTAGGTGCCAACACCTAGGTGCCAACACCCTTCGGAGAAGGCAATGGCAAGCCACTCCAGTACTCTTGCCTAGAAAATCCCATGGACGGAGGAGCCTGGTAGGCTGCAGTCCACGGGGTCGCTACGAGTCAGACACGACTGAGCGACTTCACTTTCACACGTTGGAGAAGGAAATGGCAACCCACTCCAGTGTTCTTGCCTGGAGAATCCCAGGGACGGGGGAGCCTGGTGGGCTGCCGTCTATGGGGTCACACAGAGTCGGACACGACTGAAGTGACTTAGCGGCGGCAGCGGCGGCCAACACCCTTATGGCAGAAAGTGAAGAGGAACTAAAAAGCCTCTTGATGAAAGTGAAAGAGGAGAGTGAAAAGGTTGACTTGAAGCTCAGAAAACAAAGATCATGGCATCTGGTCCCATCATTTCATCGGAAATGGATGGAAAAACAGTGGAAACAGTGTTAGACTTTATTTTTTTGGGCTCCATAATCACTGCAGATGCTGACTGCAGCCATGAAATTAAAAGACACTTACTCCTTGGAAGGAAAATTATGACCAACCTTGATAGTATATTAAAAAGCAACAAAGGTCCAACAAAGGTCCGCCTAGTCAAGGCTATGGTTTTTCCAGTGGTCACATATGGATGTGAGAGTTGGACTGTGAAGAAAGCTGATCGCCGAAGAATTGATGCTTTTGAACTGTGGTGCTGGAGAAGACTCTTGAGAGTCCCTTGGACTGCAAGGAGATCCAACCAGTCCATTCTAAAGGAGATCAGTCCTGGGTGTTCATTGGAAGGACTGATGCTAAAGCTGAAACTCCAATCCTTTGGCCACCTCATGCGACGAGTTGACTCACTGGAAAAGACTCTGATGCTGGGAGGGACTGGGGGCGGGAGGAGAAGGGGACGACAGAGAATGAGATGGCTGGATGGACATGAGTTTGAGTGAACTCCGGGATTTGGTGATAGACAGGGAGGCCTGGCGTGCTGTGATTCATGGGGTCGCAAAGAGTTGGACACGACTGAGCGACTGAACTGAACTGAGAGAAACAAGGCAATTAAAACTTAATGATTTTATAACAATAATCTGGAGCCTAGTTGTGTTCAGATCCCAAAAAGGTTTTACTTTTGAGTCTTTGAGCATCTCCTATGGTATGAAACACATGTGAGACTTAAAGAAATATAACAATAAATCTTGCATAATTTAAATTGCCTATAATTATTTTATCCAAACTCTGATTCCTGGAAAACAAATGATGTACCTAGCATGCAAGTGTCACTCAACAGTATGTTTTGAACTTACTAATTAATTAGTTATCTTTGGGTTCAATTTGAATATTATTTTAGATCTTCTTTAATATTGACAGTGCTGACACATTTCCATGGTATTTTACTTTTAAAAATAAAATTCTTCCCCAAATAATTTCTTTATCTGAAACAATAGTACATTTATTTCACTTATCTTTAATGCACAGGAGAAACAAGTTTAGGGGGAAATACATAATTTCATACTATGTGTTGTAAATACCAAGAATAATACCTATTGTCACGCCAGATTGTGACAGCATCTATGGATTTTGTATAATATCTCCTCTAAATGTTATTTTTTATCCTTTTATTATAATATAAATTAGTGCACACCATAGAGTTTAGAAATTGCTATTTAAGGAAATCAACTGTGAATATTCATTGGAAGGACTGGTGCTGAAGCTCTAAAACTTTGGTCACATGATGTGAAGACCTGACTCACTGGAAAAGACCATAAAACTGGGAAAGACTGAAGGCAAGAGGATGAGACGGTTGGATGGCATCACCACCTCAATGGACATGAATTTGAGCAAACCTTGGGAGATGGTGAAGGACAGGGAAGCCTGGCGTGCTACAGTCCATAGCCCATGGGGTTACAAAGAGTCTGACACAACTTAGCAACTGAACAACAAAGAATATCTGACTTTACCCCTTAAAACCAAGTATTACAGGGGACTTCCCTGGTGGTCTAGTGGCTAAGACTCTGTGTTCCCAATGCTGGGGGTTGGGGTTAAATCCCTGATCAGGGAAATAGATTCTACATGCTGCAGCCAGGATCTGGAACGGCCAAATAAAAATATATAAATATTAAAAAAGAACAAGTATCATATAACATGGCTGAAAATAAAATTAGTATCACACAAAGGACCACCTCAGGCCATAAAGCTGTTTTGCCACTAATGTATGCAAATGTACTTGCTATTTGTTTTGCCAAATTAAGCTTACTATGTAAACATGATCTTTATTCTATTTGCAATATCCTGTATACCTTCTCAAATTGGCCAGAAGACCAAATTCAACTCTTCCACCACATCTAAACTTACAACAATATGTTTCAGATAAATGTCTCCAAATACTGTGGGTCTAGAGTTTGCTTTTCAGCCTAGCAATTTTATAGCAATACTGTAAAGCAATGACTTCAATTTCTCATAATCATGCTTGGCACAGATAGTGGCTCTTATCCAGAACTATTTAATTTCACCTTTTAGGAATTATGTAAATATCATGTCTCTTTTCAAAATTTACCATTACAGTGCTACATTACTGACCTCATCTCTCAAAGACCACACAACATATCAACCTTAGCATTTGTCTTTTTTGCACTTAGCTCATGTGGTTTGCACCTGAAAACCATTCTTAAAACTTACCACCCACTCTCTCGCCTGCTCTGCCTCTGACTTTTAAATCACGCTTGTTAATTTCTGTATAGAGTTGGCTGACAAGCAGGATGTACTGTGCAGGGCCATGTTCACAGAGGTACAATATGGGTCAGTATAAGATTTTAACAACGTGGTTATTCATGATAATTATTGCATATGACCAGAATTAAGTGAACATAAGCAAAGGACTTATGTGGAGCACTTCACATTTTCCTTTTTGCATTTATATCCATTTCATGGCATACTGAATAAGCATATGGTCTCTGGACTCGGTTGGACTCTGGCCTTGGTTGGAGTTCTCCTCCTGCTACTTCTAAGCTGTATGACCTTGGGAGAACTCTTCTCCTGAGCCTCAGTTTCCTCACAAGCAAAGTGACATTAATTGTGCCTATGTCACAGACTTGTTAGGAGAATTACAGGAAAAAATTTACATGAAACACTTAGTACCTGTGTGCCTCATAGCAACTGTCCACAAAGTACAGTTGTTATCACTATTGTTATTATTGCTGCTATTATTTGTCGGGGTTTAATCAATGGCCTGGATGAATAAGATTGGGCCCAAAACAGAAGCAAAGCACATTAGCCAAATTTCAACTAACTCTGGACAACTTTTAGTTTTTTCTTAGAAAATCCATCACTTCTTAACTTTTATGTTTTAATTTTTTTCCGAAACCATTCTGGGGAAAATAAGCGTAAAATAAGGTACCAATTTATACACACCCCCATATCCCTCTGCCTCCTTCCAGGGCACCTTTTCCCCTTCTCCACACTCCGGCATACAAAACCCTACCACTCTGGCCAAGTGCTGCAGCTGACATGAAAATAGTAACTAGTTGAGCAGATGTGTGTCAACAACTACACTCTTAAAAACAAAAGCAGAATCCCAATTCTGCCACTTACAAACTATACAATCATGAATATGTTATTTTTCTGTGCCTGAATGTCCTTTAACATGGGGTCGATAATAAACACCTCAGAGCGAGGGCTATATCAGTTAATATATTAAAGTGTCTAGAACAGTGCCTGGCATGTGTGCTACATAGCTTTCCTTTACAGTATGCTGAACTCATATAGGGCATTTCATGGATACATACACACAAACATGGAACTGCCTTTTCCTTTTCTGCACCATTACTAACGACCTTTATTTCTGCGCTGTGTCCTAAGGTAATCTGCACTGCATAGAAATCTACAAAAGATGACAGTCATTTCATTCCCTTCTCAGTATCTCTGTCACTCCTCAATATTGTTAGGCATCTGGAGATCCCAATTTCCTATTTTAGAGCCTTTGCTTGCTGAAGTGACTTAGTATGCACGTACCATATAGTAAAGCTTTGTCATTCAATACTTTATGTCTGAAAAACACTCAAGACCTGAATTTAATGCTAATAACTATACCACTCATATAGCTAATAATTCTTTGATAGAAGCCTGATAAAAATGTCCTTTGTCACGAATGATGCCTTTTGCATAGTTTAGTTGATGTTATAGTCCATCATTGGGTAAGTACGTCACACCCACACCCTACCTAACTTCAATATAGGATGGAAAGATACTAAGGGAACACAGGATTTTCTGACCTTTCTACAGTAATTAGCAGTATCTTTCATTGGTCCCAGTGTTTTGGACACTGTGTTATCAGTAAATTTTAGTGACAGTTAGCGCCATACCACAGGTATTGCTGGGAAGAAAAAAATTTTACATTTTCTTGGAAAGGAAAAACTAGTTATCCTAGAAATATTATAAGCACATTATATAAGTTACAGTTATTATTCAGGGTCTATTTTTCTTGACTTGGGTTCTCAGTTGTTGTTTTTTAAAGCATTTAGCATAAAATGGGAGATTTTGTAGCAAGAAGTCAAGGAAAAATCAGGTGTAGCATCTGATATCCATGGCTACCACTTTATTTGTAACTATTATCCATGGCATTCATGACACTTCATAAGTGAAGCTTCTAATGTTTCCTAGGACATTACTAGAAGCATTTATAACATATAAATGTTTAAAATTGAATAATAATAAAGTCTCTAAGAAGTTGAAACTAACCTAGTGTCTTGTCTCAAGGGCTAAGAGGTTAAAAACTTTATTATTATAACACCCTTTGTTTCTTTGCATTTGGCTAATAAAATATATTTATCTATACAGGCTGAATATTTCCTGGGTAGGAAAAATAAAGCATATAATTTTACATATAAAATTATTTTCGTATGAATATATTTTCAATAACATTCTGCATTATACTATATTATTTCTCAAGAGTAAATAAGAAGTCTTTTAGCAAAAAGGATCTAAATTAGGGTAAATAATTTAGCAGACATTTTTCAAGAATAACGCTTGGGAATTTCGAGATGACTTGAATTCAAACTTTACTGATTCTTCTCTTGCCTTCAAAGTTGTATTCATTTCTCCAATAATGACATATATCTGTATAATGACTCATTATATTGTAATTGAAAATGAGTGTACTTGTGATTCTCAATTTTCAGCATAATTGGCTTGGAGCTGGTGATCAAACATTTAGTTGTTGTAAGCCAAATCATTCATTATGTCCTAGAGGTATCAGGTTATAAATTTCATTTATGTTCATGAAAATCTACTTCAAGCAATAAAAGTACAAAAGTCAAATGCATATACATACGTGCACAAATACATGCTCATATGTGCATATATTTATTAAGTATATAAAGTCAAACTTAATGAAAAGTAATTATAGAACAAGAAAGGGATCTAATGCTAGAAATGGAGATAATTATACATTAAAAAATGAAAATATGGGTAAAGTGTGTTAATTATATAATGAATCACCAAAACTGACATAAGTCAAATTACTATGGCAGTAATTTTTTTAAGTTGTTCTGAAATGACCTCCAGAAAATTGCTGGGCCTGGTTGTTTTGTGAAGGTTTCTTTGAACTTTCAAGGGATCTTAATTGCCAATGTATCTAAATTATTGCAGAGCATCATAAAATAAACAAATTTTCCTAATTCATTTTAAGAGTTTAGCACATTCCTGATCAAATATACGATAAAAATAGAAAGCTACGAACCAATCTCACATTAATAAAGTTGCTAAAATAATAAATATTAGAAAAGTGAGTGCAGTAAATATTAATAGGAAAAACATACCATATTCTTATTAAGTAATTGCCAACAATTACTCTTGCCTACATACACTTCACATGCTAAACAGAGTCCTATTATTAATGCCTCTCATTACAGTAATAGATCTTAAAGATGAGAAGTAAATAGGGAGAACACGAGTTGGAAAAAGAAATGTATTTACTGTGTCATTCTCCAAGAGAAGCCACTGGCCCATGGGTCCCAGGAAATAAAAGATTTTGAAATGATTCTACTTTTCAGTGTTCTTTTACCAATTTCCTGCTTTAAAATATATATATTTCATTTATAATCCTAAAAAATTAATCAGAAATATTCAAGGAAAACAAAAAATTTAAAAAAAAGAGTGATAGTAACAACATCAAATAAAAACCAAAACATCATAAACATTCCTTTGTGGGGATAAGATTGGTAGGGTCTTTAAAATATGAAACCAACCAAGTTTGGACTGAAACCTTCTCCTATTCTCAGCAATGTTCCTGTCTAAATATGGACATTCTTCATTGTTCCAAGAACCTTCAAACTATATTCAAATTAGAACCATTTGTCCAGAAAACTTAAACTGCTGATCAGTGTTTTCTAAAATTTTTGAAAGGTGCAATTTGAGTCCTAGTCTAACACTAGATCAGGTGTAATCAATCAAGTCACCACCATCTTTAGCCAGCTTGTCGCTGTTTCCTTTGACTTAGAACAGTGTTGGCCAAGGTTAAGATCATTTAGACATCATAAGTACAGATTCTAGTTATTACTCTAAGGGTCTTCTTTATTATGAAAAGACATAACACAAGCAAGGGGTTCACAGTTCAATTCAATGTAAATTGGAATTTCTCTAAAATTTTGAGAGTACCTTTAAACCAAATTACCATAAATCAAGAACTACTTAATCAGTTTTATGCACATAGCAACATAATTTTACTGAGTATAGAGACACATAATTTACATAATTATAATGTATACACATACATTAATACATGATTGTGTATGAGAAATAAAATCTATGTAATTACATAAACATATCTGTGTGCATATACACACACACATACACACATACCAATTAATATTTGATATTAATGTGTGTTAAGGGCTGAATTATGTTCCCCTTCCACCATTCTTATGTTAAAATCCAAACTCTCAGTACCTCAGAATGTGACTGCATTTGGAGATAAGACCTTTAAAGAGGTAATTATGTTAAAATGAAGTCACTATGATGGGTCCTAATCAACTATGACTGGTATCCTTACAAAAAGAGGAAACCTGACATGCTGAGTAAAGTCCACATGAAGACACAGGGAGAAGACGGTCATTAACAAGCCAAGAAGAGAGGCCTCAGAAGTAACCAATCCCACTGACACCTTGATCTCAGACTTACAGATTCCGAAACAATGAGAAAACTAATTTCTGTTGTTTAAACCACTCAGTGTACGGCACTTTGCTATGGCAGCCCTAGGAAACTAATACAGTGTGTGTGTACATGTATGATTTAAAATATAATTTTTTTTCTTTTTTTAAATTTTTTTTATTTTTATTTTTATTGGAGGCTAATTATTTTACAATATTATATTGATTGGTTTTGCCATACATTTACTATGTCAACTAGAGTCACCCTTACCACATAATATTTCATTTTATAGACTGGGAAATTCAAGGTCCTCCCAAAGATTTCTGCAAGGGCCTAGGGACTAGAGACCTAGGTTCAACCTCCTCTCTCCTGATTCAGTTTAGATACCGTTTTACAATCTCCAACTTTTGTGGTCCTTGTCTTGTGCTAACCTAGGGTGGACATCAGGTCTTTCCATAAAAATAAAATAAAATCAGGTAAAAGGTTAACAATAACTCAAAGCAAAACAAAAACAAAAATGTAATTGTGAACACAGCTGATTTTACAGCCCAGAAATGTAAAAGATTAAAGTTGAACATTAGCTGTCTCTGCTCTAACATGGTCCCTTAGCCATTTCCACAAGTGGGAAATCCAGCTTCCTTTTGTTTAATGTTATAGCTCTTATTTTCTTTTCCTTCTGTCCTTCACCTCCTCATTTCTCTTCTATCTGCCCCTCTTGCCTTTCCGCCTTCCTTTCCTTCCCCACCCTCTGTATACCCAGAACATCTTTACTCTCCACATCCTCCTCCCCACTCCCCACATCACTTCTCTCACCTCCAGCAGTTTGACTCCCATTGTTAGTCAATTTGGTTCAAGCTCTCAGGAGCCCCCTTTTCTACATCAAGTAGCTAATAAAATTATTTTCTCAAACAAGGACAATTCCTATCTTCAGAGAATTAATTCCTGAACCCACTATTAAAGTTATCCCTGCTATATTATGTTTAACCAAGTTATTAAAAAGAGTTAAGGTAACATTTCAAGTTGTTTTTTTCACCCTGACTCAAAAAGAATGAACATCAATCATTAAAAATCATCAAACACCTACCATTACTCTATGATCTCTAAATTGACACAGATCTAAAACTCGTTAAATCTGTTGCAAATTGTTTTTAAATTCTGCAGTCTCATTGGAACTTTTCACTACACACATGAACTCTGAACGCTATTTTTTAAACCATCAACTGTTGCACTCAGCAAATGATTTAACTATGATTTCAAAGAGGACACTTTGAAAACTAAAGATCTTCTACACTTGTCACTTTATATAAGGGACATAAGAAAGAAGGCTTAGTTTTGCCTTTGCTCGAAAGATTTTCCACACAGTTAATATGTATTGATATAAATTGCCTAGTTGGAGAATGTCAGGTTATGCTTTGAGGAAGAAAATGAAAATAAAATTCTGGTTCAAAATAACTTCTTAGAAAACAGGGTGCTACTGCCACCTAGGGGAGGCTCTTTCTGCTTCATTCAAAAAGTTAAAGGTGCTTCTCAGATGAATGAATACAGTTTATGTTTTCTTTGTCATACCCACACAGGAAGATTTTTCTGCCCTTATGAAGTCATAAGTCATTCCAGATGTCTCCAAGATTCCTTCATACAGAAGTACATACTTCACAGGCTTTTTGAGAGGTACAGGAGAAGATGAACCAGAATATAACAAAGCAAAGGTTTCTACAACTTATACACTAACGTATGTTGGTAAATGTGGCTTATATACTAAAAAGTGTAAAAATCAAATTTAAGCTTTTAATGATAAAATAAAAACCCAAAGCAAAGTTTATATGGCTTTAAGTTGTAGCTAATTGTACTTTTCTGAAATATGCTCATTGATATGGAAACTGTATATGTTGATATAATCATGCTAGTGATATCAAAATAATAAATTTCAATTGCATGGAAATAGCCAAGAGAGTTTTTTTAGAGAATTTTTTATGAACTAAATACTGTTATGAAGTCAGTATCTATTTTATGTATATTACATATCTGTTGAAAAATTTTCATGAATTAGTGGTATGTCAATTACAAACGAAAAAATTGTGACCTTTGCTTTTAAACGTCTAGTTTCTATTTAACACTTGCCAATATTGCATTCCTTTAGGCTATACGATAAATTGTTACCTATTAACAATTATGTTAAACAAGTAAGTTAATCCTGGAAATAAAAATTTCAGGAAGTACCTATTGAAATTACGTATCTGTCAAGTGACATAAAAAAGTCAGTGCTGATTAGAGGAAGACAGCTAATCATTTATAGAAAGTATTCTGGTAATAAATTAACTAAATAAAGTACATACGGTATCAGTCTCAGAGTGGTACAATGACACTGTCAGAGGTTGAAGTTCATACCGAACAACCATACCAGCTTGAGGGAAGTCTCTGGAACAAGCATTTTTAAGATTGGAAAAGGTATGTGACATAGAGCAAACTGGTTGGGATTCCATAATTAATTCATTCATTTTTTAAAAAATCACACATCTAATTCTGGAGTAAAAAGAAATCTGAGTGACTATGGTGCAGCTGCCACAGCTGAATGAGCTGGGTGAGGTGGGATGGGGTCATCTTCAGGGACTCCTGAGGTGAGTGTCTTTAGTACAAGGGTGTAAGTTTCCTTCAACATGTTCATCTTAAGGTCTGGAGAGAGTAAGGTGAGAGGAATTAGAGGACAAGAAAGGCCAGAGGCACATAAAACTTTATAAATGTCTTTATTTCTGAATCAACAGATTGAGTACATTTGGTGATTGGGCCAGTAGCTTTGCCTTATCGATATAATGAAATGACGGATGACCTTAAAATACCCCAAAATAACTACATATTAGGGGTGTCGTAATGAAATAAGATTCTCCCAAGATTCTCCTCTCTCCTAGTTGAACTGTACAACGTGCTGGTCTTTCCTTTCTTTGTTGAAGAGCCAATACTCAGCTATGGTGAACCACGGAAATGATTATTTCATAACAGAAATTAAACTAATCATTTTCATCAGAATGTTCCCCAGTTGTTAAAAAATTAGTAAACAGAAACAGAAGTCCTCCTTTAATATTATTCGTGTTTCATAGGAGAGAAGCATTCAGGAAGTCAGGAAAGATTATTTTTTGCAGATGCCACTTGTACATTCAAGGGGTGGGGAGGCAGGGAGTGGGGAGAGGCAGAACATTGTTTAAAATGCAAGAAGGACCATTTCTCCCACTGTACTGTTTCTACTTTTCCACCAAGAGTGAATCATTTTCAAATATTGCTGCTATCTTTGTTCTTGAACTGAGGGACCTCAGCACCCATTATTAAACCAACTCACCTATCACACTGATAAGTTAACACAGTTCTCCTAAAGACGGCTTACACCATCTTCCTGTAATTTTTTCCCTCATTTTCCTACAACTATTGCTTCCTCCCCCTTTCCGTATCTATAATTGATTTCTCTCTCCTCTCCGAGTGTAAACTACTAATATTATTTCCACTTTCCCTCTGTCACTCAGGGGGTCTCTGCTTCAGTGGTGTGCTCCTCCATGCTTTAGACACAAAGGAGGAGGAGAGAGCAAATCAGAGGCAATACTTGGGGTGCTCTAGGCAGGTTAAGAAGCCTTACATTGGCTGAGGGGAGATACCTGACTGCTTACACTGAGCTTTTGTTTACCCAGAGCCATGATGAACTCCAACAAGATGACCATCAACTTGGCCCTCTTTGGAATGACTCAAAGTGGAAAAAGTTCTGCTGGGAACATTATTCTGGGAAGCACTGACTTCCACAGCAGCTTTGCACCATGCTCTGTGACCAAAGATTGTAGTCTGGGCCGCAGCTGTCACTTCCGCAGGTTCATGCGTCGAGGAGGGAAAGAGGTGACTCTGCAGGTCCAGGTGTTGGACACGCCAGGTTACCCGCACAGCAGGCTGAGCAAGCAGCACGTGAGACAGGTGGTCAGGGAGGCCCTGGCACATCACTTTGGGCAGGAGGGTCTGCACCTTGCATTGCTGGTCCAGAGAGCAGACATGCCTCTCTGTGGACAGGAAGAATCTTCCCCAGTCCAAATGATCCAGGTAACGCAAAGAGCAGTCACACCAGTGACATTATTCCCATTTTGAATGGCATCACCTTCATAGGAACGAACTATGAAAAACTGATTAAGAGATATTTTAAACAAGTAGTTTAAAACAGGTGCTGGTCACATAGAAAAAACTGGTAAAAGTTACTTGATTCTCCCACCAAGTCATTTTTACAAATTCCTTTCGAGGAATTCAGTCAGTCATTTTATAACTGGGAAATTACTTAGTTTATAAAAGAAAACAAAACAAAAATGAGATACTGAACTTAGGTTAACTAAATCTCAAACTCCTAAGAACTGAGAATTTGTCTATGTGGTCTCAGACTATCTGCCTCAGAATCAGCTGAGGTGTTTGTTAAAAACGCAGATTCACCCAAGCCTTACTGAAACAGAATCTCAAGAGTAGATCTTGCCTATCTATATTTGCATAAACTTTCCATATATTTCTCTAAAATAGTCAAGTTTAGAACCACTGAACTAAAATACCAACTTGCATCCTTTCAACAAGGGACAACCTCTTACAGTTCGCCATAAATGGGGGGGTGGGGGTGGTGGTCACTCTTCTTCAGTCATTAAACACTGTACTGAGTACTAGCAGAGTTTAATGATTGGTGAGTGATAATATGAGCCCTGCCCTCAAAACACTCGCAGTCTAGAAGAGACAAATAGATAAGCAAGTATATGACAATACATTAAGTACCAAAGCAGTGCAATGTATAACTCCTCAGTGAAGGAAGCATCACTGAGACCTACACCATGGCAAACATTCAGGGGAGATTTATACCTTATTTATAGGAAAGAAATCAGGAATTGTAGAAGCTTTGCTTGCCTCATCTGTAGGGTGAATAACTGCTCCACGCCAGCCATGATATCACCAGGACCTCAGGGTGAATAAAAATAACATATGCCACCTTTCCCTAATGGTTCAGTTGTTTGTTCATGTATTCACTTTCTTGATTCTCCAGTCTAGGACCACCCAAATTTAACTGCTGAACTTGACTAGTATTAGTAGCCTCATTAATTGACCTAACTCAGAGATCTCATCTCTACTAGAAGTTCCAAAGTAAACTACATGGAGAACAGACATTTTCAATCAAAATGAATTTGAATGAATGCTACTCTATTTCTGGTCCAATCTCTGATTATGTTGATGTAGAATTTGTTACACTTAGAAATATAGTATACTTTGCTTTAAAGAAAGATATTGCCCTTTAACTACTAAAGACATAAGACTGTTCTAAATGACAGACATGTTTTCTTTTTCAGTAACTATGGCTGTTTCTCGGAGAAGGCACTGGCAAGCCACTCCAGTACTCTTGCCTAGAAAATCCCATGGATGGAGCAGCCTGGTAGGCTGCAGTCCGTGGGGTCGCTAAGGGTCGGACACGACTGAGCGACTTCACTTTCCCTTTTCACTTTCACACATTGGAGAAGGAAATGGCAACCCACTCCAGTGTTCTTGCCTGGAGAATCCCAGGACGGGGGAGACTGGTGGGCTTCCGTCTAGGGGGTCACACAGAGTCGGACATGACTAAAGTGACTTAGCAGCAGCATGGCTGTTTCTAAAAAAAAAAAAAAAAAAGGCATATGTGTAATCACAAAAAAATAGTGGAAAAAATTAGGGTGACAAGAGTATAAAAAATAATCCTCATCATCCAACTCCTGAAAAAATCAAGAACATTCTGTACAAAAGCAAAGATGATTGCAATTAAGAAACAATGTGAAATCTAAAAAAGCCCATGAACCTCTTCTAACCTATTAAAGCCAGCATTTCAAACAGTATTTCTGGTAGAAATCAAAAAGGGGGCCCTGGAGCTATACTGTCAGTGTAATTTTTAAGCAGCTTAAAAAATTCATTTAAAGCTGCAATTAAATAGACATTTAACTTAAGCTATAGACAGATGTAATCCAGTAAACTCTCTAAGTGGATAAATATTTCTCAAAAACTAACCTCTCTCCGTATGTCTCCAAATTTTTCTTTCTGCTGATCCAAAAAGGACATTTTAAGAGACATACATTTTGAAAATAGATTTTTTGCAGTTTTAGGATACAGAACTATATTGTAATCCCTTTTTTATACAAGTGAGTTTGTCATACATGTCTTTGATCCTTTTAAATGGTATTTGGCATACACACAGCCTTCACTTATGGCTGCCTTCCTTAAGTCAGTGTCCAATTCAGGAGTTGAAGGCAGAGAGAAGATGCGCAAGGGAAAAACTCAGATCCAGAACAATTTTTCAAGAGTAAGTAACCTCTCTCCCAAGAGAGATTTAGTAATCCTCAGCAGGGTCATGACCTCTGGAGGCACTGCAGTCCTATTCTGGGCTTCCACCTTGATCTCTGGGTGAAGATTGCCTAAGCACAGGCTGGTTGTTTATGACCTTCTTCCTGAAGGTGCCTCAGATACTAGTGGCAGCCATCTGGATGTGCTCACAGATAGGGAGCAGCTGCAGGATGTCTGAATATTCAACAGGACCCACAGCTGTTAGCAAGGAGCAAGGAGTGGTTAAGGTCCTCTGCTTCCAGACACACCCTGGATTTCTTTTTCTTCCTGGCTCACGCAAAATGAGGAACAGAACATGTCTTCCCCTTTGCCTTTCCCCCTTTCTGGGGGCACTGATGCCCTCCATGGAAGGAGTCTTCAAGGCCAGTGCCAGAGAAGTGACCTCTTCTTTTCCTGCACCTCCCTGTCGTCTCTTTAAATATCTCTCAATTTGTGCTCTAATATTTTATAGAGGGGTTATAAGCTGCCAGTTGTGACAACTGAAATGGTTCCTCAAATGATCCTTTTCTCTTTTTGTCAGGCCTTCCTTAATCTACAGCAAAACAGTAAAGATGTTAGTGAGTTGTCTCCCCAAAATGGGGAAAAAAGGGAATGATTCATCTGAATCTATCATTTGAATTTAAAAAAAAAAATCCCTAAATTACAGATCAGAGCATATATAATAGGCTCCTCTGGTAGCTCATATGGTAAAGAATCTGCCTGCAATGAGGGAGACCTGGGTTTGATCCCTGGGTTGGGAAGATCCCCTGGACGAGGGCATGGCAACCCACTCCAGTATTCTTGCCTGGGGAATCCCCATGGACAGAGGAGCCTGGCGGTCCACAGTCCATGGGGTTGCAAAGAGTTGGACACGACTGAGTGACTAAGCACACAGCATATATAATAAAGTCTCCTTAAGGAAAGTGCTAGCATGCAGTCAAACTGCACTAGGAATTGAATCCAGGAATTGATTACATTCTTTCCACTATCATGGAATCATGTTTGTATTATTACTGTATACAATCAGGTTTCAAGCAAGTATTTTGATTATGAATGAACAACTTGACTGCTGATGTTATAGATAGGTGTACACAGATGGGGTTTAGAAAGACCAATGCAAGACCTGCACATATTGAACAGAGACCATGGGCTTAGCTGTTCCATAGAATTCAGTTGAAATATGTCTGTTACAGTTCTAGATACATGACTATATATGTTATTCAACAACTTTCTTGGCTTCAGTTCCTCATTTATAAAATGGGGATAATTTACCTAAGTTACAGAGTTCTGAAGGCTGTATTTAATAAATGTAATGTGCGTGGCATCATGCCTGAATTACAGCAGGTTCATAGTAGGTTTGCAGGAAATTGCCACTACTATTATTGCTTTGTCATCATCACTATCTAGACTGTGATGAGTAACTTATTCAAATGAACTACTAGATATAAGCAACACATTAAGGAGGTTAAGAGCCTGGGTCCTGCAGTAAGTTATCCCAGTGTTCAATTTCCTACTTAGTTACTTGCTTTCTTACCTTGGGCAAATAACTTCTCTAAACTTCAGTCTTTTCAGTGATAAACTGGAAAAAATAATCTTTTTCTGGGTTACTTTTGAAATGAATGTCATATTAACATAATCGTAAATTAATTCAAACACTCCCACATGTCAAGTGCACAATAAACGTTACCTATGAATCACTATAACATTTTTGCTATTTATTTTACCCTAAATTAGGACATATTATCTGTAGCCTTCTTTGGAATTATTTTGATAGGCTTCAGAAGAAAGAGTGAAATCAAACTTACACAGCCCTGAGGTATAAGAACTTCCTTATTAATTTAGGGAAAAAAAATTCACTGGCTTAGTCACATTAAACTGAGAAGCCTCAATGTAGTGGGAAGGACAGGGGACTGGCAGTCAGGGAACCTCTGTTATGGGCCCAAGTCTACCAATAATCAGCAATGTGGCTTTGGCTAAGCCATTTAATATCACAAGGCCTTAATATTCTCATCTGTAAAATAAGGCAATTTTGACAGATGATCTCTAAGGTTGACTATTCTCTAAATCTGATCTAACAAGGCTTATCATTCAGCTTTGGCTCTCTAAGAAGAAAATGTGGTGCTCTAAGTGGGAAGAGAATAAGGGAATAACATAAAGAATGGTCCTTATTGTCTTCCTGATCCATGATAATTTTTTTTTCTCAGTTGATGTAATAGTTGGCTTTTTTTAAAGTTTCCCCCTAAAAAGACCAGATGCTATGATTTCATCGACCACAAACAAATGGGGCAGGGCTGGTGAGGTCCTGGGAAAATGAACACAGTTCCTGGAAAACAAAGTTCATATCCTAACTAGTTGTCCCAAAAGGACTAGATGGACTAATACCCATTATAACTTTGAAATCAAACAATTCATGATTGATTATAAATTTTCCATCTAGCTTAGTATTATATTTAAATTGTTAACACCAGATAACTTAAATTAACTTATCTTTCTTTTGGATTTTTATGAGGTATCAATCAACCGTGATTATTCTCTGGGTCCGTAGAGAACATGTTTGGCCACTAACATGATGACTATACACCAAGTGACACTACTTTCAAATATTCAACTATTTTCTGGCCAAAACTCAATTTAAAGAATATAAGCTAAATCAACCATTCTCTTCTATTTTTGGCGGTAATTCAACAGTGCAATTTCTCTCACAGTTTAGGACATGAGCATCTTTTCATAAATAATTACCAACATGTAAAAACTTTCCAGTGGCTGAACACATGGACTCGTAAGTGGTGTCAAGCTTACAAATATATTATCCTGAGGTGCTTTAACTCGTTTTTCCTAAATGATATTATGGTTTAAAGTATAGCAAATGTCTGTTGGAAACAGAGAGGGGGAGGGCATGTTCATGTTACAATATAGAAAGCCAGGATCTAAAAACACACTGTGAATGTTATACCATTTAACGCAGTAAGTACTAACCAAGCAAGAGGAGAGTTCTAAGTTATAATATATAACTCAGGAGAGAACCACTCGAGCCAAACAGCTTATTTAACATTAATTTGTATTATGGTGATGTTGTATAAATATTTAATAACAAATATAGCCCAGGCATCAACCAATACCCAGAGAATAGTTCTGGCAGTAGCGCTCAAGGGAGCTTAAGGGCAGTAGCTATTTATTAACTTATATTAAACATTTCAATATGAACACATCAATAATGCACTGGGGAATATAAGATCTGGCTCTAAATTTGAGAAACTTCTAGAGACAAGAATGATGAAAGATCAATAGTTGTACTTGTTAAAAATAAAATCCCAACACTATACAATTCCCAGTAATACTCAATCACTTTCTTTACTTGGTATGTCTTTATCGCCTGAGAAATTCCTTGCTAATTTCTATGCTCAAGGCATCATCGCATGCCAGATACAGTTTCTGATCCCTCCCTTTACCCCCTCATTACCGTCCCCCATCCAAAATTAGGCTGAATGTCTGCCTCTGTAGCGCCAGTATATTTTCTATCACAACACTTGCAAGGACAACAAATTAAATGTACTTTTTCCCTGTGAGTCCCTTTTCCTTAGTCCTAAGTTAATAAACAAGAATTTCCATCATATACAAGCAGGAAATGCATCTGTTTTGTACCATTCCTTGTCCTCAGAACAAAGTAGATCCCTCAATAAGTATTTGCAGAAGGAATAAATCCCCCAAGAGCTTTTAAAAATTCACATCCCCAGGTTCCATCCCTGAAGATTTTGATGCACTTTTAGCAAGCACCCTAAGGGATTCTGGTGTAAATGGCCCAGAAATCTTATTCTCAGAACTTAAATGTTATATTTAGCAAGTCATTGATTTTTCAACTATTTGGGTTAATTTTCTTGGGTTGCAATAAAAATATCACCAACTCCACGGCTTAAGCAACAGAAATTTATTGCCTGTCAGTTCTGGAGGCTATATGTCTGAAATAGACGTCAGCAGGTGAGTTTCTTCTGAGGGCTGAGAGTGAGGGATGTGTCCAAGAATTCTCTCTTTGGCTTATGGATGGCTGACTTTATGCTTACCTGGTGTTCTCCCAGTATTCATGTTTTTGTCCAAAGTTCTGTTTTATAAAGACATATTGGATTAGAGTCCCACCCTAGTGAAGTTATTTTGCTGCTAAGTCACTTCAGTCGTGTCCGACTCTGTGTGACCCCATAGACGGAAGCCCACCAGGCTCCCCCGTCCCTGGGATTCTCCAGGCAAGAACACTGGAGTGGGTTGCCATTTCCCTCTCCAATGTGTGAAAGTGAAAAGTGAAAGTGCAGTCGCTCAGTCGTGTCCACCCCTTAGCGACCCCACGGACTGCAGCCTACCAGGCTCCTCCATCCATGGGATTTTCTAGGCAAGAGTACTGGAGTGGCTTGCCATTGCCTTCTCCGGAAGTTATTTTAATTAACTGCATTTGCAATAATCCTATTTCCAAATAAAGTCACTTCGGAGAGACTGGAGTTTAAGTCTTCAACATATCAATTTGGAGAAAGGGGTTACAATTCAATCCACAGTATGGTTTATTTTCCAATTCTCTGACTTCTCTCCCACAAGAGATGTGTTAGAGTACACTGAATATACGAAAAACTCTGAGGTCTGCTAATTTTGCTATGTCACTATTAGCTAAAATGTGATGTTGACATTGCACATATACTTTGATTTACACAAGAGCTATGTTCTTCAAAGGCTGGGGTAAAGGTTGGCAATTTGCATTTTAAAGGCACAAAAAATATGCCAATTAAAGTCTCTCTCTGCAAAACTTTTTTGTAAAGTTAGAATCTTCCTGTTAAAATAATTACTCTCTAATGTACTGATCTTGAAATGTCTGAGGAATTTCTTAAAGCAGGGCATTTCTAGGAAAACCAGAAGCATACAATTATTCTATGGTGTAGACAGACTGATATGAGGAAAATTTGGGGACCTATACCTTGAGAGTCTGCTGAATACAAAACAGAAAGTGCAGACTACAGGCGAATCTGTGATAATGAACTAGAGTAGAAAACAGAAGTTTCACAGGAAACTACAATTTTGTGTCCCAAAGATTAAACTTCAAAATTGAGGAACCAAAGTTAATAAACAAAATCCTGAATCTTCTATTTAAGATGATGGTGAGGGTCTAAATTCCAAATTAATCCAACATATTTATTGAGAGTGCACAATGTATTAGAGGCTTTGATTGATATAGGAAGACACAGACATTCCTTCTAAGAAGTCACAGTCAAGTTATAGAGATGAATGTGAAAATAAATAACTCTGATAAAAGTTAGACTGTATTAGGAGTTATAACTGGTAACTGTGGTCTTGAGATGTTTCTAGTCTTTAAATATATTGTTCCACAGTTCTTATATTTTCATATTAGATTACATATCCCAATTCTTTTTTCCTTCCTCCCTTCCTTCCTTTCTGTTTCACCCTTGTTTCCTTTCTTCCTTTTTTTCAGTTGTTCAATATTATAAATGACTCATGCTTATTTAAAAGTTTCCCAAACTATCTTTCAATTTTTCAGTATTTTTATAAACTAGTTTGTATTAATCTAATACCTCTCTATATGTTTGTACTCAACCTCTGTACATCAGTTTCTCCATACCATAATTGTATCTCCCACAAATCATCACGTTGAACTTCAAAAGAGGTAAAGCTTTAGCATAGTATCTGGCACTAAATATTAGCTGTTCTCCCTTCTTTTAATTTTAGAGGTCCTGGGTATTTGTTATTAAATTATTCTTAAGTATTTTATATTTCTCTTGCTATTAAAGTAGCAGCTTTGGAAATATTTTTGTAATGGGAGTGTTTGGAATGGAGTGAACTTTACTGTTGCACTGTCACGATTTCATATAACTTTGCAAATATTCACAAAAGTTAAATGGTTATTTCTAGGTGCCTTTCATACTGTGTTAATGATCTGCACATGCTATTACTTCTGCTTTACGTCAGCTTTTTACTAATCAAATGAGAATTTATTACATAACCAACTTCTACATATTACTAAACAAAGGAATACCAGTATTCAGTATTTTTCACCGAATAAATTGGGTTTGATTCTACATATGTGAAGAGGATGTGAATCACAGTAATATTTTGCAGTTGTTCCAAATGACCACTGTATTTTGACAGCATTTCCATTATATACCATCTGATTCAATCGATTGTAACCAGATTATGTAACTATAAATTCTCAGAAAATGCTTTTAGTGATGATAATACAATACTCCTACAGAAAAAGATATGACATTCTCCTGAGCAAGGTCCTCTGACTTAAAGGATTTCAGTGGTTCTAACAGATTCAGATTGACAGGCAAGTATGTACAACTGCTGAATGTTGTAAAGGTAATTAAATCATGTAACACAGATAATATGCAGTTTTGAAGCTGTATTTACACAAATTACAACAAAATGAAATAGAGAACTTAAGCCTTTTTTAAAAGAAAGCCCACCCATCTCTCTGCATTTGCTTACATTATTTGACTCCATCATCACTTCCCATTACATATTTCAGTTTTAAAAACATAATGAGGTACAGGTCTGTTTACTGTCTGTGTTAAACCATAACTCTTCTTTCTGCTCATCTTTGAGAAATACAGTTAAAAGCAAATAGCCACTTACCTCCTCTCTTTCAGGAACTTCTGGGCCACGCTTGGATGAATTACACGGCCATTCTTTTCACCCATGCAGAAAAAATAGAAGAGGCTGGGTTCAATGAAGACGAATACTTACGTGAGGCCTCTGATACACTGCTAACACTACTAAATTCTATTCAGCGTAGGTATATTTTCCAGTATAAAAAAGGAAACTCACTACGTGAACAAAGACTAAAAATCTTAGAAAGAATCATAGAATTTGTAAAAGAAAATTGTTACCAAGTTCTTACTTTTAAGTAAGATTTAGATGAAAGGAAAAGGGCTTTGGGTATTACAGTCAGCAACCTGGATTTCAACGTGCCTTTGTGAACATGTATGTGGACCATCAGAATTTCTGTATGCTGCCAGTGAGCATGTACACTGACATAACCACTTTGGAAAACTGTTTAGCAATTAAAAATAAGATTCCTAAGGCAAACCCTGACACAATAATTATATATGTCCAAAAGAAATGTATACATCTATGCACTAAAAGACATGTGTGTATAACATTTGTTCATAGCAGTACTACTTATAATAGCTAAAAACTGGAAATTACCCAAATGTCCACTAATGGTAGAATGGATAAACAAATTGTGGTATACTCACACTATGAAATATTATGCAGTAAGGAGAATGAGCAAACTAAACTGCATGTAACAAGATCAACGAATTAACCAAACGTAATGTTGAAAGAAAGAAGCCAGATATGAAAGAGTATATACTCTATGATTCAATCTGTATAAATTTCAGAGTCAAAACTAAAGTAAATTAAACTATTTTGATGTGAGAATCACAAGAAAGTCAAGTTACACTTGATGGGAGGAGGCAGAAGAGAGAGGGAAAACAAGCACCAGGGTAGCTTCTGAGACTCCAGTAATGTTCTATTTCTTGATCTGGAAGCTGGTTTCACAGAGTGTGTCCCCAGTGTGAAAATCCAACAACAAACATTTCTGACTTATGAACTGTATACTACATACGCTATACTTAAATAAGTTATAGATGAATAACTATACAAATTTTCAAAACTTGCTCCACTGCTTACATGATGCTAAAAACTTACACTTGTGAAGGCCTATTCCTCATGTGAGATAACTACTTCGTATTTACTATAATCATGAAACAACTTAGCACACAGTAGATGCTCAATAAATGTTAACTTCCCTTTTCCACTTTCAAATGATCCCTGGTTAATATTTAGGCTTGGAAATGTAGGTAAAAGCTCAGAGTCAAATCCTGCAGCACAAATAATGGAAATAACTGTTAACCAAATAGAGATAAACCTTTGACTAAAAAAGAGGCTTCCAGTCTGCCTTGGAAGGTTGGTCAACCTGGATAGGGAGAAAGCTCCAGGATAATCTCAAAGACAGCAGTAAAGAAAATGATAACCCTGTACACAAGACAGCAAAAGAGACACAGATGTATAGAACAGTCTTTGGGACTCTATGGGAGAGGGTGAGGGTGGGATGATTTGGGAGAATGGCACTGAAACATGTATATTATCATATGTGAAATGAATCGCCAATTCAGGGTCGATGCATGTTACAGGATGCTCGGGGCTGGTGTGCGGGGATGAACCAGAGGGAGGATAAGGGGAGGAGGGAGGTGGGAGGGGGGTTCAGCAAGGGGAACTCATGTACACCCGGGGTGGATTCATGTCAATGTATGGCAAAACCAACCAATATAATATTGTAAAATAATTAGCCTCCAATAAAAAAAAAAAAGATCAAAGGAAATTAATTAGGGTTAATCACAATAGCCAAGTCCATCAATAAGTCAAAATCAGATCAACCCCAAGTTTAACATTTGCACAAGTGTTATCATTTACAAGATTCCTAATATAGTCTCCAATTTACAGCTTGTTTGCATAAAGTTAATTTGTAACTGACTTTCTTTAGTGTGCATTATACTTTATTTTCCATTAAAAACAAGATTACAGCTGGTGGTTATTGTCTCAGACTAGTCCTCAAAAATGTACTTAATGTTTAATATTATCTGAACTTCTAACACAAATCTATAAAGTGCTTCTAGGAGAAAGAATAATATAAGTTCCAACTTGAAATAACATCTCTATTTCTCTGAATGATCCCCTTCTATCATTGTGGGTCCAGGATTGTGAAGTGGGAGCATCAACAATCAGGCTGAGTTTGGAAGTTAAGCAAAAATAGACACTTCCCCAGGGGTTGGTGGCTCACTGACAAAGAAACAGATTTGAGGTCGAGAAGTTGAAACTGCAGTGACTCGTGAAGAAAAGAGTGGAAAACTGATGTTCGAAGTCCTTTATACTCTTCATGCATGTGATGTCAGATAACTCTTCATAGAACACAAACACTTGTTAGCCTCAGGAAAGATATGTGGTGCAGAATCATGAAGGATTCAAGATCTCTGAGGCCGGGGGTAGTGCTGTGTTTCTAGTTTCAAAGAGGAAGACCTCTGTGATGTTCTTCCCTAAATCAGTTTAATTTGTATATACATATATATATACATATATATTTTACATAAATCCCTGAATGTGATATTATATATTTGACTTTTCTTTAGCAATCGTGTATTTTGCTTTTTTCAGTTAACTTTTACCTCTCCTCCTTTTCATGCAAATCAGCCATTACAGATAGGTCAACAAAAAGCATGGTATACACTATATTTTCTGCATGGCCAGATAATCACATACATAGAGTATGCACATACACAAAAACAAACATAGGTTTTTTTTATTTTTCATACTATACTATTGCTTTTTTTTTTTTAACATCACCTCATATAAATTCCTGCAACTCCAAAATGTAGCTTAAACTCACTGTTTTTAAAGGCTGCATAGCAGGATGTACATTTATGGGAGCATATGCCACAAATTTATGTAACTATTCCTCCATTTATATGCATTCCAGTTTTCTGCCATGCAAAGCCATGCTCCAACATGTTCTTGTACATATTTAATATTGATTTCTCTTCTGTAAGTTATATTCCTAAGAGTGAGATTTAGGCGTATATATACAACTTTAATATATCTTTTTAAATATATCTTATGCAGTTTCTATTCATAAATGTTGCAACAAACTTAATTTTCAACAACAGCATTTGAGAACCCTTCTCCTATTTCAGGTCATCAGTGTTATTATCTTATACATGAGCTTGGTAAACAAAATCATACCTTGCTTACCATTTACCTTAATTTGCCTATTCCAGACTACTATCTAATTAGAGCATTTTTTTGTTTGTTTGTTTTTCACACTTGAACTTTATTACTTTTTAATCTGATTACCCTGTGTATAAAAATTATTAAATGCAAATTAACATTTCAGGTATCATTATCATTTCACAATATTAAAATTTTTATGAAAATACTATTTGATTTGAAATTTCTTTTTTTTTTATTTTATTTTTTTTTCCCAAGGTTTTCCATCTATTTTATTTTTTTTTTCAAAAACAATTTTAGGAATCTTTACTTAAAAACAACCTTATCTTAAAATGGAGTAACTTTGGTTTTACAAGCAGCAAGCAAAGTACAGAAGCAAAAATGCATTACAGGAGCATTAAGTTCTACATTAGGTCACAGTGTCTAATCTGAAATCACACCCGTAATATCATTTTTCAGGATATCTGGGAAATAGTTATTTCCCAGGATGTCTGAACCATAGCTACTCTAATTAGAGCATTTTTATAAGCAGGTTTTTCATTGAGTCTTCTATGAACTGTCTCTTCACATTATTTGTCTTTTTTGTCATTTTTTATTTGATCACTTTGCACAAAGTTTCTTTGCTTGACAAAAACTTTAGTCAGGCTCCTGAACCTTCTAGGTCCATCTGTGCCTAACTTAGTTTTGGTAAGAACCTTGCCAACAAGTCAGTTACCAAAATCTATCCACAATATCTGATCAAGTTCCTTGTCTAATCACCCTGGTCTGTCTTCAGCAAAGATCCTGTTGGGTGGGTTTACCCAGACACACTCTGACTTGTGTTCAGTATTTCCCTCTTGGTAATTTCCCAGCCTGTTCCTTGGCAATAAATTCCTACCTGCCCATGTTGTATTCAGAGTTGAGCCCAATCTTTCTCCCTCCCAGTAAACTACCGTTTCAGTAGTCCCTATACCTATCTTGATGATCCTTTCTTATCATCAAGTGTCACTGAATATGTTTTAACACTTGCTGCTTGGTAAGTAGGAAGAACTCTACATATATTAGATATTGGCCGTCTTTCATGCTGTAATTTTTCTCAATTCTGTTACTTGTCCTTCAGTTCTGGTTATTAACTTAGGCCAACATGAACTGTCTTTAGTCATACATTTCTATGTACACGCTACAAAACGGTTTCAGATTCATTTCCTTGTAGATGTGTTACCAATGAGTATCAGTTCAGTTCAGTTCAGTTCAGTCGCTCAGTCGTGTCCGACTCTCCGCGACCCCATGAATCTTCTTTATTTCTAGATCTATTCTAGATTCTTCTTTTCCATTATCTATTTGATATCTATTACTATCAATACCATAATGATTTAATTCAAATGATTTTTATATCCTTCACTGATATCTGAGGGCAAGGTTCCCAACATATTTTCTGACTACTCCCAGTCATTCATTTATATATATTATTTTAGATCTCATTTTACTTAATTTCAAAAAGCTTATTTTGCAGTGTATTTATGACAAATGAAATTTTATAAGATTAAAAATGACATTTTGTAATGATTGCTCCCAAGCAAGCATACAATATGTTTCTTCACCTTATGCTTATTATTTTTTTAATATTACTGAATTTCTTACATTTTTCTTTTCCTTAGTTTTGCCAACTTGATAAAGTTGCTATTCAGTTTTTCCTCTCAATATGAAGTTCTACTCTAATTTATGCTCATTAAGAATTATTTGTCTCTGAATTCAGAATCAAGTACTTACTTCTCTACCATTGTTTGGTAACAGAGTAAGAACTGTTTCCCTAAGAACTCTATCCCCAATGCATTATTCCCTCAATTTATTTAAAGACCTTTAGAGCACTTCCCTCCAGTACTCTTGCCTGGAAAATCCCATGGACGGAGAAGCCTGATAGGCTGCAGTCCATGGGATTGCTAAGAGTCAGA
This sequence comes from Moschus berezovskii, assembly GCF_049115385.1. Taxonomy (NCBI): domain Eukaryota; kingdom Metazoa; phylum Chordata; class Mammalia; order Artiodactyla; family Moschidae; genus Moschus; species Moschus berezovskii. The sequence continues at coordinate 25,799,940 of NC_142464.1, forward strand.
CACGACTGACTGACGTGACTTAGCAGCAGCAGCAGCAGAGCACTTCCATTTCCTATCCTTGTCTCTTAACCTCATTTTTCCTATGGAAGAAGTCTTAGTAATGTTTTTACTTTCCCCTTCTTGCTAGATTTTGCTAATTATTTAATTCAAGATTTCCCCTTACATATCACCCCTTATATTTCAAAAGTCCCTTCTTACCATTTACATTGAGCATTCGTTTACATTATCTCTTTTACTCACTTAATATACAAATATTAGACGGTCCATTCCTCACCACTGTTTTCTTTTCTCTCATATTCCCTCATCTGTCTAGTTAGTGCATTTTCCTAAAACACCTGCATTCTAGCACAGTATTTCAGAGGCATTAATTCCACATATGGTCTTCCATGAACCACTCTGCAACAGCAATTCTAGCTCTTCATGATAATCAACATAGTGGATGTAGGGAAATGATTGCTTAGTTGGTATTGGGTTTTTAAAACAAAAGAATGGCAAGACACTGAAGCAAACACCTGGCTGCTGTGCCACCTAAAGCTGACTGGAATTTTCTGGATCACTGAATAAACTTACCACTGTTTTTGTTGCTAAGTCTAAGTCATGTCCTACTTTTGCTACCCCATGTATTATAGCCCACCAGGCTCCTCTGTTCATGGGATTTCCAGACAAGAATACTGGAGTGAGTTGTCATTTCCTTCTCTAGGGGATCTTTCCCACCTAGGGATCAAATCCACATCTCCTGTATTGGCAGGTGGATTCTTTATTGCTGAACCACTTGGGAAGCCAATAAACTTAACATTACTGGAGATAACTGCAATAAAACAACCATGTGATCAGAATTTGTTCCAGGTAAAATAAATGATGTTTAGAAAGTTTATCTTTAGTACGTTGTCACCTTTCCTATTAAAGAGTCTGTAATTTGTAATCTTTCCTCACACCTCTCCAGGTGGCTATCTGTATGCTATTCTCACTTGGAAGATGAAAATCTCTACTAAACTTTATATGTGGAAGTGCTTTGAACACTTCAGATTACTGGAGAATAATATACTTGACATTTCTGTGCACCTGGAGTTATCACCTCATCGGTACATACCATCCTAGGAAATTAGAAATTCACCTCTAATAATTCACCAGCTCTGACCCTTACTAGGTTTGTTCATCTAGATACCATTAACTCAATTAATAATTTCATATTTCCTTTTTTAAGTTGTTTATCTACACTCTACCTTTCTAAAAGGTTACTTGCTTAGGTTTTTTCTTCTACTGATTTTCAGGCAGATCACAATTCTTTTACAAAAGGCTAATGCTTTAAGTGGCACTGCTATTTCCCAGATTCTCACTCAAACTTTAAGAAGTTTCCTTCCACAAGCATCTAAAATTTTTATTATCAATTCATATACTTTAAGAAAAAATGTTATCATTTTAAACAAAAAATGAAGGTTATGGAAAGAGTTATTTCTACCAAAATCACTCTTTTGCTAAACTTAGTAAAAGTGACTTTTGGTTTGCACTTTTCATTAATCTTTTTCAAAGAGAAATCAAATTGTGTTGTTGATTTTGGATGACTTCTGCACCGTTCTTTCCAAATTCCCCAGGTGTGAAAAGTTGAGTGGGTTTTAAATTAACAAGTATCAGCCAAGTATCTTGGAGCTGAAAACTTAAGTGTACGCATATATTGAGAGCCTATCTCTACTGGGATGTATGATACTCTAATGAGCCCATTTACAGAAACAAATGTAAAACTTTGTCACAGCCTTGATGTGAAGGCTCATCATGTCAATGCCATTGTAGAAATGAGCAAATGTTAATAACTGGTACTTGAACAATTCTATATGCATTATGCCAATAGGAAAGTCAAGAGTAGTAGTCAGCCTTTTCATTTAAAAGGTTTATTCTTTTTTTCCTGCAATTATTGAGCCCATGGCTTGTTTCTGCTGCTGTTGCTAAGGACAATAGCCTGCCAGATAGGAAATGATGTTGAAGAAGACATAAAATAACACTTACACACATATTTTACTCAAAAATCCAGAGAATTGGGAATAGGGTATGTTAGGAAGGAGGTGGGAGTAAGGAAAGGGAAGAAAAAAAAAGGGGGGGAATACATAAGGGTGAAAAAATAAAATATACAATAATCTGCTGAAATTCCAGATGGCTCACTTTCAACTAACAATTATTTCATTGTTTTGAGTCCTTTCTCTAATTTTTTCTTATACTCTTATGAATTATCTCTGCCAAAACTCACACAAAGCTAAAATCGTAATAAGTTCAATAAGCAACAATGTATATATAAATTACTCATTCTTTTCCATTCCAAAGAGTTGCTATCTGAAGAAGATCCAGTTTTGTATAGAGGCATATTCAGTTCAGTTCAGTTCAGTTCAGTCGCTCAGTCATGTCTGACTCTTTGCGACCCCATGAATCACAGCACGCCAGGCCTCCCTGTCCATCACCAACTCCTGGAGCCATCAGCAACTATCTTTCATTACTACTGTAAAACTTTGGGTTATCATGCAAAAAGTACTACCAAGTGTGTACCGTTATAGAAGTGTTCCTGGTTTAAACACCTACGTTATCTAACCTACCTATCACTCTAAACTGAGTGATGTCTTCACAGGCAGACTTCTGGGACAGACGTCATCACAGGACCACGCCCTTGGTAGCAGCATGTTCACAGAATCAAGGCACAAAATGACTCTTTAGAAAGGTAACAGCTGCCAACAGCAGCAGCCTAGTTTTGCCAAGTGACTCTTCCTAATCACTTCCTCAGCAAAAAGAAAAAAGTATATGAATAAAACTGACAAGACGTGTTGAAAGTACTTAGCTAGCTATGAAGGATTAAAATTTTTTACATATAATTCTCTAATAAAACCCATGACAGTAAACACATATGGGCTTAACCAAGGGGCTCAGCGGGAAAAAAATCTGCTTGCAATGCAGGAGATCCAGATTCGATCCTTGGGTTGGGATGATCATCTGGAGAAGGAAATGACAACCAACTCCAGTACTCCTGCCTGGGAAATCCCGGACAGGCTACAGTCCATGGGGTCACGAGAGTCGGACATGACTTAGCAACTACACCACCACCACCACCACCCCTCTCACTTTCGTTAGAAAAGGAAATGGGTCTTTTAAGTAAAATTTTGGAAGGCAAAGCTTTCTCTACAAAACAGCAATTAGCAATATTACTGTTAGATGAGTTAACATTAATTTGCTTCACTAGTTTATGTTTTGTATCTTGGCGATAGTTTTAGTTTACATACCACTGCACAGCACTTAGAACCAGGACTTGGTCATAATTTAAGTAGTCAAAGTACACAGCTAACACGGTATACACTTTGATATTCTTATATATTTAAAGGTACAACATATAACTTCCCTAGAAAATTCAGTGAGTATACTCATGCCCGTTTTAACACCCTTGTCATAAGCAATAGCGAGTTGCTCCTCCACCCACCAAGAAGCTGAGTACAACTGCTTTTATTCAGGTTACACTAACACACAGTAGTTATTAACAGATGTACTGTCTTTCCAATCTAAGAAGATTGCAAAACAATTTGAAATTTTATCAGTTACATTAAACCAGTGAAAAGGCATCAGTGAACAAGGCTGACCAGTATCAAAACACCTAAGGAGAGAAGAGAAAGTTTCCACAAAGAATATCTCTAGTAAGGGGAGAGATACTACATCTGGTATAGAGGAACAATCAGGTCTGCTGAAAGACAAGGTCTGTTCATTTCATATATAGCAAGGTCTGTCCATTTCATATATAGCAAGTAATCTGAACAAGAATTCAATCTCTCAGGAACTCTGATACCATGAAACAGGATATAAGAGAGAGAACACTAGTTTCTGTATAACACAATATACTCACTCATGATGTATAATATACATCTTCACAACTCAGTGTGAAGATTATTACACCCATTTTACAGATGAGAAAAGGTATATAGAGGCTAAACAGTTGTTCAAGATCACACAGGCATTTAAGTTTTATATAGTTGGAATCAAAACTAGGTAATCAGGTTTCAAAACCAGTATCACTAGATCTACAGAACTGTCAGCATCTCTAAGAGTCATAAATACAAGTCCAACTTGCTAATGTGCTTATTAAACTTCAGTGAGTTACTCTGAATATTGTGTAAATAATATACATGATAATTTACATGCTTTTTAGAAAGCAAGAGAAAATTATGTTTGGTGGACACAGTGCTCTTGTATTCAGAGCACTTAAAGCTCTTCATGGAAGCAAGGTAGAAAAAATTTCCAATTCTATATTAACATGTCCTGAAAATGACTTATACGAATAATACACACAGAATTTCTACATATACAAAAAGTTAGTACTGTCAATATTCACTATAATATATACTGGGTCAACACTGCATGAGAAATTATCTTGGGGGGCGGTCAGCTTTTGCTTTCCTGGTTTAGTTTGCAATATACAAATATATGAATAGATGCCAAGAGGCACTAGCTGTTTAGTCTGTGACCTAATACCATTTCCTACTGTTGAAATTCTTAAAGGGCTGAATACCAGTCAGAGACCACAAGGGTTAATTTTTATTGATTCTCTAAGAGCTTTCATTCAGGCAACATAAGTAAAACAGAATTAAGTTTTCTGTAAAAATAACAACTGAATGGGGTTAAATGGATAACTTGATTGAATAATGCTTTCATGTAACTTAAAAAATTGAGAATAAATATTTCAACAGTTGAAATATTTCAACTAAACAGTTGAAATATTCTTTAAATTGTATTAGAATTATTTATAGAAATGTAATATAATTGGGAAAAATCAGAAAATATTCATGAAGTCTTTTTCCCAAAAGAATGTATCTTGAGTAGAAAATAACTCTGGAAATTCATTTGTGCTTAGTTATTAACAAATGTTCATGATTCTGTTAATATTCAGTTTTTCATGAAGAAGATAAAAATTTCAATGATGGTAACATGTCTTAGCTTACCAGAACTCCATGGACATAAATGAATGATACTTTTTATAACTCAGCATGCAGGACTCTTTTAAATGGTTTTGCTTTGTCTTTCCTTCTTATTGTAAGCTATAAACAGCAACAGTGCTAAAATACTGTGTGTGACTTTTCTTTTAAAATAGATATTCCTACCTCCATAGATGCATCTCTTTTTTGGTAACTCAGTCATCATCTCAAGGTGGGTACTTGAAGTTCATAGTGCCTAATTTTCCTTGTTCCTACAATATCTGAAAGATGAGTGAAAATAGGCACTTGACATCTTAAACTTATACATGTTAAATTTTTGGCTACAATTTATTTTAATATACATTCTTGAAATATATTTCTTTTAATGTGTTTAACATATATTATGATGGTACATGAAAAAATAAAATATAGCAATCTTAAATGTTCTTCTAAAGATAAAAGCTATAAATAATCTTGTATTAGGTATCTAAAGAATCTTTGACATCACCTAGGATAAAAAGTGGGCTATTGTGTCTATGGTCATTTTAATGAAATCTACATTAGCAACACTTTACAATGTGTTTATTCTTTAAAGTTAGTCAAGATTATTATTATTATTATTTTGTTAGATGCAAAAAATAAGTTCACTACACAGTTGGAAGTTTCAGTCTTTTAAAAAAAATCACTGTAAGTATACAAATCTGGGTTACTCTGGCAAGCAAAAACAACAATTTTCAAATGCCATGTCTCCTAGCTTTTATGCTGTTTGGCTCTTCAGAATCAACAGATGGTCATTTTCAATACCATTACAATATGACTAGTTAATAAGCCTGACAGAAATTTTAACTTGTCTTTTTTTAAAGAGAAGACATTTATAATAAAGATACTAAAAAGCCAAGACCTTCAAATTGCATGCAACATGTGCCTACAAATGAGAAAATAAATGTTAATCTGAAGTTTTCTAAATGTATAAAGAAAAAGCAACGTGCTAGCCAACATAATCACTGAACAATAAATCATCATGACACACAGGCAAATTCCTCCCTGTAGGCTCAAAACTTACAGGTATAAACGTAGTGTTTTTCTAATCAATGGAAAACAATACATACCATGTAAAAGACTACTCAAATCTAGAAGAGAAATAACCACAAAAATGAGCCAGTTATATTTTAGGTATGCGTGACAAATGTATTTCTTTTTATTGTTTTCTCTAATGTATTTCAGAAACTGAAGTATTTTATTTGATTCCACTGTTGGCCATAGTTTGAGCCCTACACACTCCCTTCCCTTTCACCTCAAAGGGAGCGCCTTTGTACGTAGCCACGCATACATCATTAGTGTAAAGATCAGGCTGGATCTGCTCCCAAATCTTCTTCTTAGGATTCAGCTCCTTGTCGGGCTCTCCTGTTGGGAGAGGGAAAATAATACATAGCTAACATATTAATAAACTGTCGTCAGAGATTTTTAGTGAATTGTCCTAGACACAATCTCTCATCTTTAGACCTGATAAGAATCTAAATATTTACTTTTAACACTTACTTTATTTCTATGACATCAGCACTTTTATATTCTTGATTGGTAAAACATTTTGTTATTTCCTTACAAATGTTACAGGTATTATTTTTTACTCTTTTAAGAGACAGCTGTACAGCTAATTTATTTCCCAAATGATTAGAATGAAAATACAAGATACTCATTTTATCACTACATATAAAGAAAGATTTTGAACAGTTGAGAGCATAATTTGATGTGTTGCATTTTTATACATGGCAGAAGCAGCTTATGCCTTACTATATGTTTCAACAAAAGATGACTAAATTGCTGCTATAGTACTTAAAGATTTCCTACAGTACTGGAAATAACTTAATGTTAGGGTTATCTAGCTAAATATGATAACTACTATGAATTTCATCTGCTGCCCATTCTACTTGATGAGATAGAAAGAGAACCAGCTGAATGAGAGAAGAAGCTTGCAAACAATTTGGCTGATAACGTGCTGATATCTAAAACATATAAAAAACTCATACCACTTAATACCAAAAACACACCCCATTTTTAAAGAGTAATTGGGTCCAAAAGCTAAAGAGTCTTGCATTTATACATGCTTTGAGATTAAGCATCAACTCAGATTTATTAATAAGACTCAAAACTAATAGGAATAATCATGATCTCAGAAAAGTCTGAATGCAAATTTCCATTTATTATGAGACTAAATCCAGTGCATTCTCAAAAAAAAAAAAAGGAAAAGAAAGAGGAGGGAGTGTCAGTGTCTTTGTCTTCTTGCTGTAATACTGTGTTCAAGTTATTTTTGGTTGATACTTTAGGGACTAGATATTGAAATAATTTATGGCTTTACAGATTTAAGACTAAAAGAAGAGTGGGGAGGGGTTTTAGCCATTATTATAAATATATCATGTAGCATCTTCTAAACTTTATGGAAGCAGTGGTTTTGTAGTTGGAAAATCGTTATTCAAAGCCAATTTGCAATTCAAAGGTTTGAGCCCCAAATGCAATTTCTATACCACACTTACTATAACATGAAATGTAAATCTCTAGACACTGAGCACATCAAAGAACATCAAAACGTACCAGCAGACACCTTAAGCTTTAAAATGTAAAACATATGCTAAAAAATAAAGTATGGCTAAATCATGGCACTCTCTGGGAAAAGAAAAAAAATACAGTAAGACTAATGATCTGTTGCATACATAGAATTAACTGTTATTTCCTTTCAGATTTACTGCTACAGAAGCAGCAACTGAGGTGCATAAGCAGGATGAGAATTAACAGACCTCACATCCCCAAGTTTATCAATTATTTGATCTGTTGAGCTTGGTTAAGCATTTTATAAGTTACAAGAGTATAATTCAAACAACTGCATGGGCCACTTAAATGTTAGGTTTTTCCCTTTCACTTTAGAAAATTTTTGTATGTTATCTACATATTCATTTACTAAAGCACAGGGAGAAACTATGAATATGAAGGGAATTTTAGACTGCAATGATGTAGATTTAAACACATACCAACAGCCAAACAGATTGAAAGATTAAGGGGAATGAAAGCTGTCATAGAAATAAAAGAACTATAAGCCTTCTCTGATGAAATAGTCCATATGAATTCATAGCAAGCAATGATCCACCAACAAAAATGCTGGTAATATTTGCAATTCAGGCACATCTATTTTTTGACCCTTCTACAAAACCTTAAGTTGGTAGCTAAGTTCTACTGGGTCTCGGTTTCTAAATTTGTAAAGTAATGGGTTAAAATAAATGATTTCTTCCAGTTCTAAATATCTGACTTAACAATTTATATAGAAAAATAAAATTTAAAATGCACTCATCTTAAATATTTAAGTAAAAAGGAAGGCAAATGTTAATCTGAAAAGACAAACCAAGATTTTTTTTCCTCAGTGTATGCTGAATCTTAAGAGGACAAGTTCACTTTTTATTTTCATTCCAGTCCAATTTAGAAAAATAGAATTTCAGGTTTGTCAGATATAAACATGACATCCTAACCAAAAGCATAAGGTTTGGGGAAGTGTTTTGATTTCTCGGTAAGCAGTGGTGCTCCTAGAACCAAAAGGCAATATAGTCTTTTAATTTCTGTTTTTCCTCTTAAGAGGTCTTCCACTTTTATCAAAGAAATGTTTATTCTACATCTGCCAAGCATCCTTTCTTTACTGCTTCAAAAGACCTCTTTGAAGAAACTTTCTCACATGTTAGGAAGCTTCATCTGTCTCAGGAGCACTTTACTAGAGAGAAGAAATGATATGAAATGAATCTTCCTTTTAGATTATTAAAAAAAAATAAATTTCAACTTAAGAGATTTCCTCTAAATCCTAAAGGCTAGTAAAAGCATATGCAAGTATATTACTAGGTTGACTTTGAGAATTATACATTTTCGGCTCCCTGTCTGAACTTTCTATCTCTTCATCTTTCTATGTTGCATTCTGAGATAATCTAAGCTTAAATGATTTTGTAGCACATTAACTGGTTCTCTATCCGTATCACATTCTTCTGTTATAGAGGTATCAAAATTATTATTTCACTTAGGATACAATCTCCCTGGTGTTTTATGCAATTTGAGTGTTCATGGGGAAGGAATAATTAGACAGTTGTGCTTAATGTACCATCTTATGTCAATCTCAATAAACAAAAATATCACTAACAATGGTCATTTAGTGTAGTCTTACAAGTCATATACATAAGTGATTTTAAATTTAAACATTCCAAACATAGCTTTCAGAATCATGATTCCCAAATTACAAATAGTAACTAACAGTAACTAACTTACCAGGGAAAGCATCAAAAGTAATTCTGTCCCCAGGAACAGATCCATTAGGAGGTGCCAAGATTTCCACTTTCTCTGGTGAACTTGCACACATCACCATTGCCTGAGATACTACTCCCCTCATCTTTGCAGGTTTCAGGTTACAAAGTAAAACCACCAACCGATTTTGCATCTGTGTGAAATATACATTGATGATTAAAGATGTACAGAGATTTAGAATAATCTTATCTAGAATACATTAAGGCACATCTAATATGCTAAATATCAAATGTTCTATTTTTGTGGCTGTTTTATCCTTGAAAGTGAAGTTGCTCAGTCATGTCCAACTCTTTGCGACCCTGTGGACTCTAGCCTACCACGCTCCTCCCTCCATGGTATTCTCCAGGCAAGAATACTGGAGTGGGTTGCCATTTCCTTCTCCAGGGAATCTTCCTGACCCAGGGATTGAACCCAGGTCTCCCGCATTGCAGGCAGACGCTTTAACCTCTGAGCCACCAGGGAAGCTGTGTCCAAAATCTTCTATGTTGTTAAAGAAGCTTTATATCAACATAAAAAAAAAAAAAAATTCTACAAACTGACAATGCATTAATAGATCAAACAGCAGAGGCAATAATATTTCACTTAAAAATAAATAAATGACTGAGTGAAACAGATTTGGTTTTAAATTTCATTGCTAGTTCTCATGTACTAGCAATGAGACTCATAAAGTTGATCTCCCTGTTTCCTCACAAAATGAAGGAAATGATATAAAGACACCACAAGGATTAAATCACAATATATATATATAAAGCATTTAGCTTAGCAACAGCACTAAAATAAATGCACATTTTCCCCTACATGTTTGATCATTTTCAATACTATGCAAGATTCATTTCCTAAATTAAAAAGTACTGATCACTTAACAATTTAAGCTTTATGCACAGCATAACAAACGATAGCTATTTCTATAATTTGTTATAGAAGTAAATAGAAATGTCTTCAAACTTCAAGAGTTGAAGTCAACTTTTTCCTCAATGAGCAAAAATAAGGGATACAGTTGTTTAAATTCTTTCAGTAGGTTTAAAACAAAGTAACATTCAAGAAGGGTCACTGCATGTGGAGACGACACATTCTAGATGAAACATGGTTTTATAAATAAATGTTATGTACAAATTTACCACCACATTCTAAGATTAAAAAAAAAATGAACTTAAGGTTCAAACAGAAAAGGCCCTCTTTTTGGTGATCTTCATGAATTCTTATTCTCTTCAGACATTAAATAACTTTAAGATGCCACATTTATGGGAAATTAATTTTAAAAAGTTACACCAAATATGTACAAGAAAAACAACAGGGTTAGCTATATGCAGTCTGTTAAGAATCAGATGATAGCTGTAGACTTTTACCTTAGAAAAATAAACAAATATACAAAATTTAGTATAGTTTCAGGGAGCTAAGTGCAGTTACTTTACAGACTGTGACTAGTACTGACTTGATGGTTAGATACAGATATGTATATAAATCACTTTGCATATGGCTGTGAATGGCAGCTTTTGGAAGAGAAGAACTAGTCTGTAACTTAGGAGAACAAAAAAGTTGAAGCCCCAACGAGGAGGAGTTTTTCAAATTTGAGCTGGCTCAAGATCAGTTGGTTCTTTCTCCAGGGCTCCTTATGAACCTAACCTCGTTAAGTTGTTATGAGAGTGTCCTGGTCCTATACAAAATGAAGGTTAAAAACAAAAAGCACACACCAGTGTCATCTATCTTTTTTCACAGATAAGAGAAATTTCTTCACTGATCTCCTTAATTCCATCTTTCTTCCCTCAACAAAGCAACCAGATGATACTATTAATATGTGAGACAGACCATATTACCCCTTAGCTCAAAAATCCTCCAGTGGCTTTCATCTCACTCAGAATAAAAGCCAAAGTCTTTACAATGATCTCTAGGACCCTAGAGCGTTTGGCATCCTTATCTCTTGACTTCATCTCCCATGACATTTCCCGTTATTTAGTCTGCTACAATGACACTGGCTTCCTGCTGTTCTTTGAACATCCCAGGACAACATCTGATTCAGGGCTGCCTGAAAATGCTATCCCATAAGACAGAACAATTTGTTTTCTTCATTTTCTTAGACCTTTACTTAAATACCACTTTGCTCTTCCCTGGCCACTTTTTTCCCCTAGCTTCAATACTTTCTAGATTCTTTCGTTACTTTATTTTTTTCCTGATATTAACACACTATCTATCATGGAAGTTCTGATTCTCCCAGATATGAGTTTCACAAAGGCAGGGCCTTTTGTTTATTTTATTATTATTATTGGCAGTGATGGGCCTTTGTTGTGGCATGAAGGCTCTTAGCTGCGGCATGCTACCTTTAGAGCACACAGGTTTAGTAGCTGCTACACACAGAGTTCTTTCTAGTTGCCCCATGGATGTGGGATCATAGATCCTCAAAGAGGGATCAAACCTACATCCCCTGCATTGAAAGGCAGATTCTTAACTACTGGACCACCAGGGAAGTCCCAGGGCTTTTTTTTTTTAAACGAATCTATCATTCATCTATCTACCTATCTTTCTTTCTATTCACTTGCCTACAACAGTTCCTGGCACAGTGCAGATTCGCAGTAAATATCAGCATCTAGAAATAAGAATGAATAACGTAGGGACTTGTGCAAGTTCACAAAGTCAATCAGCAACAGAGCTGGCAAAGAACCGAGAGGCAAAACTACTTTTAATGTTGAAGACCATGGTCTTTGCAGTATCTCTGAAGCACGATGGAGCAGAGGAAATAGGTAGATGATGCAAGTTTCTATAGAAGATGTCTAGAGAGAACAAGTTATAAATTATTAATGTCTGACATTGGAAATATAGATATATTTAAATATCTAAATAATAAATTTTAAAACATGCTATTTTTAATGAACAAAGGAATACCATTAAAAAGTTCAAGTTCAATCTTCACAATTCCCTCTCCTCTTTATTCTTCCAGTATGAAAACACTTGAGTTATAAAGATATAAAGCTTGTTTTCTTAATTTTAGATTGGTGCTTTCTGAGCTTATATAATGCTGATTTTAAAATTAAAATCAGGGAATAAAATTCCACAATGGAACAGTGATGATAAAATAACAAACTAAAAACACTTTTAAAAATTGAGAAAAAATAATACATCATTTCTTCTTTCTATGGTCATGACTTTGATCTTAATTTACAGATCTTTTGCAAGTTTTTGGTAGTTTTGTGTACTTTTTGGTGGATTTATCATATTCAAATAATCAACTGAATTAATCAATATTGACATGTTGTGTGGTCTGATACAAAATTACATGAAAAAACATTAAGAAAGAGGGATTGACACCAAAATGCATATGTAGAAATAATTTTAGCTACATAGATTACCTGTTCAAGAGGAACATGATTCACCAGGCCACTGACCACTGTCCTTGGGGCTGTTTCTCCAACATCTACTTCTTCTACATACAAAGAATCTGCATCAGGGTGTTTTCTGGCAGTGATGATACAACCAATTCGAAGATCCAGACGGGAAACATCAACAGGCTTAGAGTCAGCACTCCCTGCTACTGGTTGCTGTTTTTTCTCCTTTTTCTCTCCTAGAAAATAGTTACAAAGGGTAAACTTCAGAAGTAAAACAAAAATATAGTATGAAAATCTCCACAGTACTGATTCTGATGAGTTTAAAAGAAAAAAAAAACTGAGGGTTTATCGTCTACCTTCATTTAAGTAACAAAGGAAAGAATGACCCATGTCACAACATCTTGAATACCCTTTAAGCTATTTCTCTGTAGAACTGTCTATATCTCTAGTTAAAGACACAGAATAGATGTTGGTAATCTATGGCTCAAGGTCAAATCCAGCCTGCTGCCTGTGAAATAGTTTTACTAGAACAAAATCATTTTCATTAATTTATATACTGTTTATGCATGCTTTGGTACTCTGGCAGAGTGGACTAATTGTAACAGAGACTTTATAGTCTGTAAATAACCCTCTACAGAAAAAATTTCCCTTTCCCTGAAACAGAGGGGAAAAAATCCTTTAAGAATTACTGTGACTCTACAAGAGTGAAAAATTCTTTAGAAAGAATATCAGAAGTAGCCAGCTGACAGCATGAACTACAATCAAATATAATTTCACTAATAAAAAGTGTCTGTCACCACTTAAATATACCAGTAAGTATACAATGAATTTCTCCATTTCTTATACTCCTCTGAAAACTTATTAGAACTTTAGATTTGTCTACAGAAACTATTTGAGTGGAGGAAAATATTTTATTCCAATTATGCTTTCAAAATTCTACTTTTATTTACATGCTGATAATATAACTCTTATAAGCATAAGATCACTTTAGCCATTAAGTCAAAATGCAACCTGAATACAGTTCAAATTCCTAAAGTTTACATTTATCTTCTCTGGCAGAAAAAAAAAGTAAGACAAAACTACCTCCTAATCTGTAGGACATAAGCTGTTATGACTCGAAAGCACTGTTTCTTAACTACTTCTTTGTTTTATCGCTGGATAAATATTTACTGAGATCTAAGGCACTGAAAAAAGTAAGACGATGTGGGCTAGTGGCCCATACTAGCCAGGCACCAAAAATCTCTCGTAAGACAGACAGATGTGGGATTCCCTGGTGGGTCAGTGGAAAAGGATCCACCTGCCAATGCAGGAGACGCAGGTTTGATCCCCGCGATCCAGGAAGATTCTACATGTGGTGAAGCAACTAAGCCTGTATGTCACAACTACTGAGCCTGTGATCTGCTACTAAGCCTGCACCCTGGAGCTGCAACTACTGAGCCCACAAGCTGCAACTACTGAAGTTTTGAGTGTCCGAGGGCCCATGCTCTGCAACAAGAGAAGCCACTTCAATGAGAAGCCAGTGCACCCAAACTGGAGAGCAGTGCCCACTTGCCACAACTAGAGAAAAGTCTGCACTGAAGACCCAGCATGGCTATAAATAACATTAAAGAAAAAAAAGATATACATAATGAACATGTGATAAACATTACAAATAAAAAGAAATACAGAAGCACAGGGAACAGTAATTCTGTCTGGAGTGGGAATAGATGATTTTGCTTAAAAGACATTCATAATTTTCACAAAGATTGCTTATAAAAGAGAAAGTAGAGCTAGTTCAAAATAAATGACAAATTTTTAGTCTCATTAGCAATTTTTAAAAATACCACTTTCCATGTAACATATCAGCAAAGATTTTTTTAAAATAGTTAAGAGCCCTAATGATAAATATATATATATATAATTACTACAAAAACCTTAATAGTTACCTTTGAGTGATAAAATATGTACTTATTTTAAAATACTACATATGGCAACCCACTCCAGTATTCTTTAGTGAAGAACCCCACAGACAAGAGGAGTCTGCCAAGCTACAGTCCATGGGGTCACAGAGAGTTGGACACATGTAAGTGACTGAACAACATACATACTACTATAACAATATGATATAGCTACATTCATGAATTTTAAAACTTTAGGCATTGGAAATACCTTCTTCAGGAATCTACATTACACAGGTTGATTGTAAATATGAAATTCCATACCAAGAACTTTGTCAGTCATCATAAACAGACTTTAGAAATGTTTCATTAACAAATGAGTGATGCTCATAAGTGCAGTACAGAAAGACTGTATGGGTGCCATAGTCCTAGCAAGAGCAGAATTTTGGAATCTGGCAATCTTGGCAGTCAACAATGATGAAACAGCCCTCTATTCGCCCTCTATTCCAGCACTGTCCAATACAGTAGTTGCTGACTCCATACAGTTTTTAACATTTAAATTTAAAATAATTTAAAATTCAGTTCTTTAGTCATACTAGACACGTTTTAAAACGTTCAGCAGCCACACATGGCTACGTCTACTGTGTGGGATAACCCACCCATACAAAACAGAAAGTTCTACTGAACACAGGTATTCAAGACCTAGATCTCCATTTGGTCTTGGATGCTCCCTCCTCGAAAGGAAGACTTTGTTGTCTCATTTAACCACAAGGTTGACTGACCTTGTGTCCACAATACTGCATCCTCTTTGAGGACGGACTTTTTACCAAACTTATAAAAACAGGTTGCATGAATGTTTTGTGCCTATTTATAAAATTCATAAAAAGAAAGAATCAGTCTGACTTGCTTTCATTGTAACCATACCACCTAGTGGTGAAGTGATGTAGAAAAGGATCCACAGCTCCTAGAAGCTATTCATTCTTATCAAAAGGAATTGACAAGAGTTAGGTGCTAAAATGGCTTAGATCAGTTCACGAATCCCTCAGCCCTTTTATATTTTCCAAAAAAATTTACAGAGTTTAAGTACCATGAGAGGCATGTGTAATGAATTATAAAAACGTTATTTTTTGACATTTGGGAAAATGAAGTCCAGAAAGGAATAAAGGAAAGTTAATAAATAAGGAGTCAGATTTATGATTAGAAAAATAGCTTTAGCAGCCAGGTAACGACAAACTAGAAAACATGAGGCTTTAACATTAATTCAGATGAGATCATGAGAACCTGAACTACCTGGTGTCACAACGTACTAAGTCGCTCCAGCTGTGTCGGACTTTTAGTGACCCCATGGACTATAACCCATCAGACCCCTCTGTCCACGGGAGTTTCCAGGCAAGAATACTAGAGTGGGCTGCCATTTCCTCCTCCAAGGGATCTTCCTAACCCAGGGATCAAACCTGCATCTCCACTGTCTCCTACATTGGCAAGTGAATTCTTTACCACTGAGCTACCTGGGAAGCCTGAAAAACCTGGTAGCACCTAACAAAATGCAGGCACAGAACTGGGCTGCAGATAGGTTTTGGTGGTAGGAATTACAGCCAAAGCTGATTTTATTGTGCTTCCCTTTATTGTGCTTTGCAGATAACTGCATTATTTACAAACTGAAGGTTTGTGGCAACTCTGCATCAAGCAACTTTCTTGACACCGTTCTTTCAACAGCATTTGTCACTTTGTGTCTTGGTGTCACATTTTCATAATTCTCAAAATATTTCATACTTTTTCATTATTATATTTGTCATAGTGATCTGCCGTCTGAGATCTTTGATGTCACTATTGTAAATGCTTTGGGGTACCACGAACCATGCCCATATAAAATGCTGAACTTAATAATTGTGTGTGTTCTGACTGTTCGACCATCAACCAACCCATCTGTCTCTCTCCCTTTCCTCCAGCTGAAATTAAGCCAATTAAGAAACCTACAATGAAGAAAGAGAATGCAAATATCCCATTTATAATTTCTATTTTGGTTACATGTTCAAATAATATTTTCAATGTATTAGGTTAAAATGTATTATTAAAATTAATTTCACTTGCTTTTTATATTAATGAGATTGCTCAAAAACGTTAAACCATATATACACTTCATGTTATATATCTATTGGACAGAACTCTTATAGAACATTATGGTCCAGTAATACAAAAAATGAGTTTAACTGTATATGTTTTTGTTGCATAAAGGTATGACCAGGACATCAATACAAGACTCTGAAGTGTAAAAGCAACAACAAAACTTTAAAAATCTTTGTCATTAAAAAAAAAAAAAGAACCCAACAATGGCCTTTAATCAGTGATTAAGTGAAAGGAAAAGTCACATATTCTTCACATTTAAAAGCTAGGAATGATTAAGCTTAGTGAAGCAGGCATGTTGAAACCCAACACAGGCCAAAAGCTGGATCTTTTATGCCAAACAGCCAAGCTGTGAATGCAAAGAAAAGAGTTGTTGTAGAAAACTAAAAGTACTACTCCAGAGAAGACATGAATGACAAGAAAGCAAAACAGTCCTGTTGATAATATGGAGAAAGCTTTAATGGCCTGGAGAGAAGAGGAAACCAGACATATTCCTTTAAGCCAAAGCCTAAGCCAGAGCCAAGCCTTAACTCTCTTCAATTGTGTGAAGGCTAAGAGAGATGAGAAATCTGCAAAAACAAAAGGTTAAAGCTAGCAGCGCCTGGTTCATGAGATTGAAGGAGAGAAGTTGTCTTCATAACATAAAAATTCAAGGTTAAGCAGCAAGTGATGTAAAAGCTGAAATTCAGAAGGTCTAGTTAAGATAATTAACGAAGTGGCTACATTGAACAACAGATTTTCAATGTAGATAAAAATTGTAAGCCTTCTATCGTAAGAAGACGCCACCTAGGACTTCCATAGTTAGAGAGGAGAAGTCAATGCCTGGCTTCAAAGGACAGGCTGACTCTCTTGTTAGGGGCTAATGCAGCTGGTGACCTTAAGTTGAAGCCAAGGCTCATTCACCATTCTGAAAATCCTCTGGCCCTTAAGAATGACACTTAATCTATTCTGCTTGTGCTCCATAAATTGAACAACAAAGCCTGATGACAGTACATCTGTTTACAACATGGTTTACAAAATATTTTAAGCCTACTGTTGAGAGACTTTCACCTCACAAGAATGATTTCTTTCAAAATGTTACTGCTCACTGGCAATCCACCTGGTCACCCAAGAGCTCTAATAAAGATGTGCAGTGAGAGTCAGCTTGTTTTCATGTCGGTTAATACAACATCTATTCTACAGCCCATGGATCAAGAAATAAGTTTGACTTTCAAGTTTTATTCTTAAGAAATACACTTTTTAAAGCTATAGCTGCCACATATAGTAATTCCTCTGACAGAATGATGCAAAGTAAATTGAAAACTTCTGGAGATGATTCACCATTCGAGATGCCACTAAGAATTCATGGAAAGAGGTCAAATATCAACATTAACAGGAGTTGGGAAGAAGTCAATTCCCACCCTCATGTATAACTTCGAGGAGTTCTAGATTTCAGAGGAGGAAGACACTGCAGATTTAGCAAGAGATCTAGAATTACAAGTGAAGCCTAAAGATGTGACTAAATTGCTGCAATCTCATGATAAAGTATTAGTGAATAAGGAATTGCTTCTAATGAATGAGCAAAGAAAGTAGTTTCTTGACATGGAATCAACTCCTAGTGAAGGGGCTGTGAAGATTGTTGAAATGTAACAAAGGATTTAGGACATTACGTAAATTTGGCTGATAAAGCAGTTGGCAGGGTTTGAGAAGACTGACTCCAATTTGGGAAGAAGTTCTACTGTGGGTAAAACGCTATCAAACAGAACTGTGTGCTACAGATAAATAGTTTGTGAGGAAGATTCAACCAATACAGCAAACTTCATTGTTGTCTTATTTTAAAAAACTGCCACAGCCAGTCAACCATCAGCAACCATAAGCTTGATCAGTCAGCAGCCATCAACACTGAAAAAAGACTCTCCCCCATCAAAAAGATTGACTTGCTAAAGGTTCAGGTGATTGTCAGCATGTTTTAGCAATAAAGTATTTTTAATTATGTACAGTTTATTTGTTTTTTAGGTATACTGCTATTGACCACTTAATAGACTACAGTACAATGTAAGCATAACTTTCATATATACTGGGAAACCAAAAAATTCTTGTGACTAGCTTTCTTGTGCTATCTGCTTTATTTTGATGGTCTGGAAATGAATCAGCAATATCCCTGAGATATGACTATACAGGTTTTGGTGGTCAGTTAGATACAAAAATTGAGGGACAGTGACAAGTTAAGGTTGACTGCAAGATTTCTACTCTAGTTGTTTAAGTGGACAGTGATATACTTTCTACTTCAGTTCTTACGGATTCCTAAAACATTAACACCCCAATGCTAGTTCAGACATTCTACTTTGACTGGAATATTGTTTTCTGATCTTCATGACTGCTTCCAAGCTAACTTTCTACCTGTGATTTCTCTGAAACTGTTCCCTACAAATACCTTCAAATTCAGTCATACCAAACTACATATGGTTCTCCACTTTCTGGTTTTAGTTATGCTAGTCCTTCTATCTCAAGTCATGCTCTTACCCTGTCAACCTTTACACACCCTTGAGAGCCCACCTTTAATGTTCCATTATCCTACTGTTCTTAAACTTTATTTTAATTCATAAAAGTTTGAACTTTCTTCTTGACACCATTATAAAAAATGTTGACATTTGGTAAACTAGTCAAGTGCCAAACAAATTTAACTGTTAAAAAATACCTTTCTTTTCAGCTTTCTCTTTCATCTTCTTTTCTTCTTCTCCTCCTCCACCTTTTACTTGCTCTTTAGCACCAGAAGATATGGTTGTTATTGGTATAGACTGTATCTCATTTTCAGAAACTGTAGAATCACTTTTTAGTGGAGGACCAGATGGAAATGGTATTTGTTTTACTGACAAAGAAAATGAAATAATGTCATTTATGTTAAACAAACAAACAGAAAACTATGAAACTGAATCATAAACTATTTTGAAACAAATACCATTGATATACAATATTGTATATTACAGGTGTTCAATATGAGTAACAATTTTAAATGTTATACTGTATTTATAGTTATTAAAAAATATTGCCTATATTCCCCATGATGTATAACATATCCTTGTAGCTTATCTGATACACAATTATTTGTACCTCTTAATCCCCAACTCCAATATTGCCCCCCACTTTGCCTCTCTCCGGTGCTAACCACTGTTAGATGTAACCACTACATCTATGAGTCAGCTATTTTTTTTATCGTATTCCCTAGTTTGTTGTAATTTTTAGATTCCATCTATAAGTATTTGACTTTTTCTGTCTGACTTATTTCACTTGGCATAATACCGAGTCCACCAATGTTGCTGCGAATGACAAAATTTCATGCTTTTTTATGGCTGAATAGTACTCCATCGTGTACATGTGCGTGCATGTGTGTATGCCACATCTCCTTTACCCACTCATCTGTTGATGGACATTTAGGTTGCTTCCACATCTTGGCAACTGCAAACAATGCCACTGGAAAACTGAGGTGGATATAATCCTTTCTAATTAACGTTTGGTTTTTCAGATATATAACTGGCAGTGAACTGCTGGGTCATATGGTAGAATATGAACTCTTCTTAAAAAAGAAAATTCAGCAAATATAATTATCAAGTCTCTACTATCTAAGACTGTAAAAAGGCTGCTGCCAGGAAATGAAGTATATTTTAACCATAAAAGAATAAATGCATTATTCTCCTTCAATCACTAATGACTAAACTGAGAAAATTACAGATAACAACCATATAAACTAATATTTACTGTGTCCCAAACACTTATCAAAATGCTTTATCTGAATTAACTCTACAATTCTTACAAATACCCTAAGCAGTATCCACATTTACAGATGACCAACCTGAGCCAGAAGGTTGATCAGAGAGATTAGAAGCGCATCTTTCTAAACTTCAATTTTGACACTTTTTGCATGATCTTAGGCAAGATCGTTTATTTGCCTTTTCTAAGTTGCTATTTTCTCTTCAGTATAAGATGATAAATGCATGCTGCCTTTCTCATGAGTAACCAAGCATAAAGTCTAACTTAATAAACCATCTATGAAGTTAAGAACCTGGTTCATCACACACATAGTGAATTAGGGATATAAGATTTTATACCCAGGCTGTCTGTTTCCAGAGACTACACCTCTCAGGGTTTGGCAATACGGCATGTTTTTCACTCACGTTTTCTCTTAAACTGAACAATCAATTGGAAATATGTTTCAGTAAGTCATTTTTATATCAGAATTAATAAGACAGCATTACTTGTTCATAATTTTATTTCAAAAAATGTTTTAAAGAAACTGCTCCAACAATGTGAAAAACATATTCAGTGCCTAGTAAACATGGAAGAATATAATCTTGTGCAGGATTATGATGTGGCTTATTTTCCAGCCAATATTCAAACCACTTTTCTGAGGTATTTATAAGTTCCTTGGAAGTTACTGCTTCATTTAGTAATGAAAAGCTCCACCTATTCCTATTAATGTCATTTTATAATAGTATGAATTTATCTAGACACTTTTAAAATAATTCAATAAAAACTTCCATTTCATTTACAACATACCAGGTGAAATGATAATTATCTGCTGATTTGGATAACTTAAAAAACAGTATTTGATTTCAGGCAAATTACATCTCTAAGCATCAATGTATAAAACAAGAATATCTGTGTACACAAGATTTTAAGGATAAAATACAAAACGTGTATGAAGCACTTGGTAGTGCCTGGCATACAGTCAAACTTAATAAATGTTAACTAAATACTATCATGGCTTATTTTCAACAACTACTCAATAGGGAAGAGTGATGATCGAGTTTAATAGGGGATCAATGATGATCACAGTAGAGACTAAGAAGAGTACAGCTCTCTAAACTCCAATTTTGGTACTTTTTGCATGATCATAGGCAAGATCATATATCTGCCTTTTCTAAGTCTCTATTTCCTCTTCAATGTAAGAGGATAAATGCATGAGAAGGGAAGGTGTGAGGATGAGACGAGTAATCAAGCGTAAAACCCAACTTAATAAAAAATGTAATAATTATTGTTATAAATCAACCTATCATTTCTATAATTAATCACCTCCATTTTGAATTTCTGCCTTAATTAGCTCTTGTTTCAATCCTTCAATTTCTTTCTTCAATTTAGCATTTTCAACTCGAAGTTTCTTCTCTTCTCTCAAAGTTGCCTGCAAAACTGAGATCAAGAACCACCAGTTAAGATATAGTTGTGTTTTCTAAAAGGTTTCTTATGAATACTACTTTATAAAAGCATAGCCAGTATAAACAAAGCTAGAACCAAATGTTTCACCAGTTCCTTTGTATCAGTTTAATATTTATTAAACAACATGATATTTAAAAGAGAAAGGGAGAAAATCTGTGAAGTAAAAAATACAGAAGAGGTTTTCTTTATCAATCATTTTCTGAGTTTTTATAAAAATGCTATGACAATGTAAGAACCTCGTTCAGTGTTAGAAACAGATTAACTGAGACAAATATCAGATACATTAAACTTTTTTCAAAAGTCTAAGATCGAATAATAATACCAAACAATAAAAAATTGCTCTCATTTCTTCCTTTTTAATCAGTATCTTGTAAAAGGAAATGAAAACTCTTTAATTCCTAATGTCTCAAAAGCAGAGCTGGTCAAAGATTAAATGAAATGATTTGCTCAACATAGTGTATTAAAGGTGAGCAATAGGGTAAACAAAATATAAAAGACAAGGATTCTCAGTGGGGTTGGTACCGCTCTCTAGGTGGGACTTTTAAAAATCTGTAAGGGAATTTTTGGCTGTCACGAATAATGGGAGTCAGTACTGGCATTTGGAAGGCAGAGGTCAGGGATTTCAGATGTTCTGCAATAGGTTAGATATTTCTGTGAAATGAAGAACTGTCTCATATTCTGCAGGATTTTGCAGTGACATGGTACAGATGCACAGGTGAAATCCTGTTTATTATTTGAGCCTAGAGTCTAGTTATTTTTTACATTTAAACATTTTTAAACATTTTCATTATACTCTGAATTTTCTAGGAATCAAGTGCCATGCAAATCAAGAGTGAACTGTACTTTGTTTTGTTCAAGAGTTCTACCTAAAGAAACATCATTCATCATTTTGAGTAAATCAAAAACATGACTCAAAGCTGATTTTGGTATCTGGGTTGCCAACACAAAGGCACACTATTATATCAATCTATACTATGCCTGCTGCATTTTTGCTGATTCCATATATGCAAATCACATAGCAGGTGATACTCTCGTGTCAAGCAGTATACTCCTGCCCATGTATTTACTTTCATATACATATTTATTACTACTACTCTCCATAAATTACTTCTTTTTTAATTCTCTTCTATATTACTTATATCTCTATAATCTCTTCATCTAATGGAAAAAAGCATTAAGGATTTTTAAAAATAGTAAAAAAAACATCCTTTTTAAATTTTAAGAAAAACAGTAAGAAAAAGTATTTATAAAACATTATAAAAATAATTAAAAGAGTATTTAAAAAGAAGAAAAATTTGATAAAGTAAAAAATTTTTAGATAGTAAATGTAGGATTTTGTAAGTCATTCAGTTTTAAGTAGAAGAGAAAAGTATTTATTTAAATAAGTGATGGTAAAAGACTTTGGAATTTTCATAGCATTACCATTGGCTATTGAGAAATAAAATAAACAAAAAACAACCTAAATTCTAAGCAGAAATTTAGATTTGATATTTTTGAGACTACATCATAGAAATTTTGAGGTAAAACATAAGCACTTGAAAAACTATAAAAATAATTTCAAAAATACCCAAAAAGAGAGCAATGTGAAAGTAAAGATTTTTTTTTTTATATGAAGTTAAATATGCAGGTCAGGAAGCAACAGTTAGAACTGGACATGGAACAACAGACTGGTTCCACATAGGAAAAGGAGTACGTCAAGGCTCCATATTGTCAACCTGCTTATTTAACTTATATGCAGAGTACATCATGAGGAACGCTGGGCTGGAAGAAGCACAAGCTGGAATCAAGAATGCCGGAAGAAATATCAATAACCTCAGATATGCAGATTATATCACCCTTATGGCAGAAAGTGAAGAGGAACTCAAAAGCCTCTTGAGGAAAGTGAAAGAGGAGAGTGAAAAGGTTGCCTTGAAGCTCAACATTCAGAAAACTAAGATCATGGCATCTGGTCCTATCACTTCATGGGAAATAGATGGGGAAACAGTGGAAACAGTGTCAGACTTTATTTTTTTGGGCTCCACAATCATTGCAGATGGTGACTGCAGCCATGAAATTAAAAGACGCTTACTCCTTGGAAGGA
Organism: Moschus berezovskii; assembly: GCF_049115385.1. NCBI lineage: Eukaryota > Metazoa > Chordata > Mammalia > Artiodactyla > Moschidae > Moschus > Moschus berezovskii. Next base: position 25,823,791 of record NC_142464.1, read on the forward strand.
CAGTTATGACCAACCTAGATAGCTTATTAAAAAGCAGAGACATTACATTGCCAACAAAGGTCCGTCTAGTCAAGGCTATGGTTTTTCCAGTGGTTATATAAGGAAGTGAGAGTTGGGACTGTGAAGAAAGCTGAGCACCAAAGAAATGATGTTTTTGAACTGTGGTGTTGGAGAAGACTCTTGAGAGTCCCTTGGACTGCAAGGAGATTCAACCAGTCCATTCTAAAGATCAGTCCTGGGTGTTCATTGGAAGGACTGAAGCTGAAGCTGAAACTCCAATACTTTGGCCACCTCATGTGAAGAGTTGACTCACTGGAAAAGACCCTGATGCTGGGAGGGATTGGGGACAGGAGGAGAAGGGGACAACAGAGGATGAGATGGATGGATGGCATCACTGACTCGATGGACATGAGTTTGGGTAAACTCTGGGAGTTGGTGATGGACAGGGAGGCCTCGCGTGCTGCAATTTATGGGGTCGCAAAGAGTCGGACACAAGTGAGCGACTGAATTGGACTGAAAGGAGATATTTGAGTTTCTATTTGATTTCACCCAGCTTTCTTCATTTTTAGTCTCTAACTCTATACCAACTTATTTTAAATATTATTTTTCTTTACTAGTCTTGAATTAACACATTGTTTTCTCTAAATATTACATGTTCACCTTACACCAATTCTAACATAACTTAATCCCAGAATACTTCGTCACTCATAACTGCAATATTAGAGGAATACAGAAGCCATCATCAAGACTGTGAAGTAATATTGTCTGTGGTAAACACAGTTTTTTTTTGCTGTCACTATATGAATTCATTTTAAGTATCTCCCTAGAAAACTTAAAATTTTCAAATTTTCTTACTTGCTTTCTCCTTAAGAAGAGCAACTTGTTGCTTAAGATATTCAATAATTTGATCTGCTTCTGCACCCTTCTGCTCCAATCTCTTCAGAACAGCATCACCGGTTGCCATTTTTGCCAAGAAACGGCAGAAAATCCTAAGTGAATAAATGAAAGTGATATATTATACTGTAGAATGAGTAAGTTTATTATACAGGACACCATGAACAAGCGGTCTGAAAGGAAAAACATTTTCTATAGAAATAGAACCATATATTAGAAAAATAAATCAATTAAGAGGCAGAAATGTTAATAGATTAATTCCTCACTCTGACTGGAAAAGAAAAATTTTTCCCAAAAGCAGAAAATATGATATTTAATCAAATTTCAGGTTGGAAAGTTTTAAAGAAAGCTTTAAATACTGCAGAATATTATGACATAAGACAGGAACACTACGAGACAGACTAACAACCTTAACTAAGAGATAACTGAGTACTATACCTGAGTTCCAAAGTAAAGGCAATTACTGAATTTCTTCTTTATATGTTTCTCTCATGCATTGGATATTTCTACTGTCTATTTATGTACAAACTTCCTTACATGTGAGGAAGAACATGTAAATTAGGAAAGACAATATTAAAGGGAAAAGATCACAATTAGGAAAACATCAATATTAATCATATACATACTGAGATATAATGTCAGTGTATATATATTATATACAGAGAATTCTATAGAATTCTTTATATATAGACATATATAGACACATATACAGAATCCTATACATATATAGACACTGACATTATATATAGAATTCTAAATTCTATATAATAGAATATACTCTAACATAATATATATTATATATACATACACTGACATGACATATATAGAATTCTGTATATTATACAATTCTATTTCCTTTTGTAGAAGAAAACAGAAATTTAATTTTCTAATAATTCATAGAAATTAGAAGACATCCTATCGGTATGCAGATAATGCATATATAAGCAAAATTCTGGGATTAATTCATCATGTTCAAAAGTTCAAACTTTTGAAGCCAAATCATTAAGTTTATACTGCCAAATATTAAGATAGGCACAATGACAAAAGGTTAGTCATTACCAATACTAAGAATTGCTTTTTACCTAATTTAGCATCAGTTAACATTTCAAAGCATGACACAAACATTGTTGAAACAGTTCTAATTTTAAATAAATAATACACACTCAATGGTGAAGTTATTTATTAAAAAATTGGCTAACAGTGGACAAATAATATAAGATTGATTTAAAATTTCAAAATTATTAGGCAAAGAATACTGAGATGTTTACTTTTTTATAAAAAGAAAACCAACCCTCAAAAATCTTTATGATAACGGTGACAATGTACGACAAAGAAGCAGCTTTAAAAACCTTATAAAGTTGTTAGTATTGAAGAAAATATAATGGGGCAAAGGTAGTTAATCTGGAAAAGCCATAGTAAACTGCTCCATGGATTATTACTTAATAGCTTAGAAAAACAGAGGGAAAAAAATGTACAAGAGTGAAAATGAAGATATAACTTCTTAAATTCTGCCAATTTTTTACCAAAAGTGAATATACAATAACCTTGCTATTGTTCCTCAAACGTTAAAGCCAGAATTTTAGAGAAAAATACATGGACATATGATGAAAATTTAAAGTAAAAAAGTTATTTTTTTTTTGAACTTTTAGTATCCCAGTTACAGCATTGTTTTAGTTTGACGTCTATTTCAGTTTAACATAAGCAATGACCAAATATTACATATTTCAATAGGTGAAATACAGCTATCACTAACAGAAACAGTGATTTGATTTGGCCTAAGTTGCAGCCATGAAATTAAAAGACGCTTACTCCTTGGAAGGCAAGTTATGACCAGCCTAGATAGCATATTAAAAAGCAGAGACATTACTTTGCCAACCAAGGTCCGTCTAGTCAAGGCTATGGTTTTTCCAGTGGTCATGTATGGATGTGAGAGTTGGACTGTGAAGAAAGCTGATCGCTGAAGAATTGATGCTTTTGAACTGTGGTGCTGGAGAAGACTCTTGAGAGTCCCTTGGACTGCAAGGAGATCCAACCAGTCCATTCTAAGGGAGATCAATCCTGGGTGTTCATTGGAAGGACTGATGCTAAAGCTGAAACTCCAATACTTTGGCCACCTCATGCGACGAGTTGACTCACTGGAAAAGACTCTGATGCTGGGAGGGATTGGGGGTAGGAGGAGACGGGGACGACAGAGAATGAGATGGCTGGATGGCATCACTGACTCGATGGACATGAGTTTGAGTGAACTCCGGGAGTTGGTGATGGACAGGGAGGCCTGGCGTGCTGTGGTTCATGGGGTCGCAAAGAGTCGGACACGACTAAGCGACTGAACTGAACTGAACTGAAGTTGTTTGGCATAAGTTGTAACTTGCTTCCCGACCAATGAAAAATTTGATGAGTGATACTAAGATGAATGTGAAATTAGTGATACACGTTAGAAAAACCCTAGTAAACTTCTCTTAACAGATATGAAATAAATAGATTTAAGTGTAAAACTGGTCTCATAAATTGAACAGTAGGTCCACAAAGTCATCTCACAAATACATCAAGTTGCTTACAAACCCAAATATGAAACATGTGCCCTAACTTACAAAACAGATTCAAAATTAAGACTAAAAATAATTCAAAAAATACAGGTAATAAATCCTAGCCTACAAGCAAAAAAGATCTATAATTATACTGAAAATAAATCTATTAACTACCTGGAAAACATAGTTATGAGTTAAGTAAAATATAACTTTGTGATACATATTGAAGCACAGGCTAAGTTTAGGAAGAGAGAATGCCATGTTTCAAAACACAGTAACACAAATAAGTTAAACATATAAATACATGTACACATAAGAGGAAACAATGTGATAAAGGGAGATGATAGAATAATCTTCAAAATCTTTGTTATCTAATGGTGAGGGGTTAGGATATATAAAGTGAAAAGGCTAGCCATTCCAGGGAAACCAATATATTATTATCACAAACTGAAAACAGGAAAAAAATTACAGCTAGTTAAGACAGGTTAATAATTCATTTGGTAGAAAATGGTTTAAGAATCAGCTTTAAACATTTTTATAAGTAAACTTTATTTTATAAGTAAACCTTAAACATTTTTATAAGTTTTTTCTCAATAAAATGTATGTATCTCTCACTCAAATACAAACAGGTAAAACAACATCCAACTTTTCTTATACTTTAAATACTGCAGGACACTAATATACTATCCATATAAAGATAACTAATATATTTAATTATTTTTACACTTATGACTAAGGATATAAATTATACTTATTTTAGCCATAAGTGTAAAAATACTTGCTTAAATTAATGTCTACTTTTAAATTGGTAAAAACCAGGACCTAGAAACATAAGCTACCTGAAACATTCAGTAAAAATGAATTTTCTAACTACTAAGTGGATAAACAAAACAGGAGAAATAAGAAAAAAAAAAAAAGAAACAGTATTAGTAACAGACAGAAATGTTACTGGAAAACACTTATGTGAGCCATGAAATCTTAAAATACTGAGAATACAGAAGGATCGTATTCAACAATTCATACATAAAATAACTATGGATGAAGCGATCTAGGTTTTCTCCAGACACTGGTTAAAGAAGCGACTGGCTACCCACTCCAGTGTTCTTGCCTGGAGAATGGACAGAGGAGTCTGGTGGGCGACAGTTTATGGGGCTGCAGAGTCAAACACCACTGAGCAACTAACACTTCCACTTTCATGTTTAGGGCAACAGTGCTAGCTTAAGGACATTGCTTTAAGTTCAGACAAATGTTTTATCATTCAACCCGGTACTCATTTCACTACTCTGTGTCGACTGCTCCACAGTGTTCAATTTTACATTGAGTATCCATTGGATTTCAAAATTTTAGGCCTGCTTAGTGTCCTCAGAGCTTTTAATATGCTAATACATACAGGATTTCTCACGATGATAAAATTAATAATAGGTAACTTCTGCAGAGCATTTATCGTGGGCTGGCTAAACGCTGTACATAGATCAGCTACAAATACAGCAATTATCTCCATTATATATAGAAGAAAACTTGACTTAAAATTAATCTGTATCAGGTCATGTGGCTAGTTAGTAAATGAGGATTAAAACTTAGGTCTGTCTGATTCTGGAGTTAGCTCTTTTAAGGCCCAAGCTATAATTTTGATAAAGGATATGATTATGAAGCACTTCCCAAAGTATTTAGCCATGGAATACTAACCAACGAAAAGGTATTAAATTTTACTTGAACAAGAATTTTCTGTAACAGTTTGGGAATGCTGACTTACTCTGCACCAAAATTAAAAAAAAAAAGATTATGTGATTAAAATAGATATAATACCTAACTGCATGCACAGTAATTACAAATCTAAAACATTTACAGAGAAGAAAACAGTATACCCAGTATGTTAACTGTATTTGGATGGTAAGAGTCAAAGCTTTTTTCCCCTTTTTCCTCTACTAAATTTTAAAAAATAAACATTTTTATGATAAAAAGCTTTGAAAAGTATTAGCTAAGTTACTCTGCCCTTTCACTTTGTTTTTTTCAACATAACCACCATATTGCATCAAACCTAAAATGCTGCTGTAAGATGCCACTAATCATAAAATCAGGTGAAGCTGATTTTATGAAATACATGAATTTAGACTGTATCTTTATCATTAAAACACATACATAAAAGATTATTTCTGAGATTCCTATCATGTCTTTTTTAAGTTTTTTAATGGACCGTTAAAAATTTTTTTATTGAATTTGTTACAATACTGCCTACATTTTATGGTTTTTTGTTTTTTTTTTTTTTTTTTGGTCACAAGACATTGGGATCATAGCTTCCTGACCAGTGATCAAACTCAACATTCTCTGCATTGTAAGGCGAAGCCTTAACCACTGTACCATCAGGGAAGTCCCTGAGAGCTCTATCATTTCTAAACGGCTTCCCTTTACTTCAGCAATCTCTTCAGTAGTCTTCCCCACTCTTATTTTAAATTGCCAATATTTTAAAAATTAACAAATCTTCTACCCCAGTCTCTCAATGTTAGGAACCAAACAATCAAACAATTGCTTTGAAATGGCAGTTTTAACTACAGATTTTCATTTTTACTTTATAGTATAGAGAACTCCACAAAAATTTGTAAGTGATTCTCTATTTCTCAAAATATCTGATTTTGCTGTTTCAGAATTGCAATTAGCTAAAAATTTATATTCTCCTTAGACACTCTAAGCATTGTATCTCATCAAATATAAGATGCCGTCAATTGTAAAACGGCTCCAGTAATTAAGGAAAAAACCATAACTGATTTAATTGATCTAATGCTCTCTTACATTTTGTCACATCCTGTATTTTATGTACTGAAATACCTGCTTTGAATTTACAGGTTTTTGCTTTCAAGTACGTGATCTGGGAGTGAATTCAAATTTCAGCTCTGGCCCTCATTCATTAGCTGTGACTTTATTACTGAAGTACAGCTGATTTACAATGTTGTGTAAGTTGCAGGTGCACAGCAAAGTAATTCAGATATATACATATATTCTTATCCGTATTCTTTTCCCACATAGGTTGTTACAAAATACTGAGCATAGTTCCGACTGCTATACAGTAGGCCCATGTTACTTAACCCGTTTTTTATAGAGTAGTGACTGTAAGTTACTCCCAAATTCCTAACTTATAACCCCCTGCCCCACCTTTCCCCTTTGGTAACTATAAGTTTGCTTTCTACATCTGTAAGTCTGTTTCTGTTTGACAAATAAGTTCATTTTTAGATTCTACATATAAGTGATATTGTATGATATTTGTCATTCTCTCTCTGACTTGACTTCACTTAGTATGATAATCTCTAGGTTCATTCATGGTGCTGCACATGGCATTATTTCATTCTTTTTTACAGCTGAGTACTATTTCATTGTGCATATATGTGTGTGTGTGCACACATGTGTGTCTATACACACCATATCTTCTTTATCCATTCATCTCTTTGATGGACATTTAAGTTGCTTCCACGTCTTGGCTATAGTAAATAATGCTTAGGTAAACACTGGGGTGCATGTATCTTTTTGAGTTACAGTTTTCTTCAGCTATCTTCCTAGGACTGGGATTGCAGGATCATATTGTATGCCTAATTTTAGTTTCTTTAAAGAATCTCCATCCTATTCTTCATAGTGGCTGCACCAATCTACATTCCCACTAACAGTGCAGGAGGGTTTCCTTTCCTCCACACCCTCTACAGCACTGATAATTTGTAGATTTTTTTGATGATGGCCATTCTGACTGATGTAAGGTGATAACTCACTATAGTTTTGATTTGCATTTCTCTAATAATTAGTGCTATGATTCATGGGGTCGCAAAGATTCGGACACGACTGAGCAACTGAACTGAACTGAATATTAGTGATGTTGAGCATTTGTCATGTGCCTTTTGGCCATCTGCATGTCTGCTTTGGAGAAATGTCTATTAGATATTCTGCCCATTTTCTGACTGGGTTGCAAGGTGATCACCACAATAATCCAGTTAACATCCTTTACAATACACAGTTATAATTTTTTTTAATGACGAGGACCATCAAGATTCAGTCTATTTTCTAATATGCAAAACTATTATTAACCATAGTCACTATGGTGTACATTGCATCCCTTTGACAATCATTTACAACTGGAAATTTGTATTTATTCTTGATTGTTTTTCTTTACTCACCAGAGCCTTCTTCCCCTTTACATATGAGGACATATGCTTCAGGGCTTAAGGGATGGCTATGAGAGTATGGCTAAGAGAAGACAGTCCATGTATTTCAAACACTATGGCCATTAACACAGAAAAGCTTTTTGTCCAGTGACATATATATATATAATTTTTAAAGGGATATGTCTCGGTTTCCCAAGACCCTCTACCAAACAAGGTCATCTTTTATCTGGTCAGATTTTTCCCAAAGGATTTAAACAAAACTTCACCTTATAGGTGCACTCACCACTTTTTTTCCATTTCTAATCCAAGAACACAGTTAATAATAGTAGCTACTATTTTAATGGGCCTGGCACATTACATACACTGTTATTTAATCTTTATATGACACAGTATTTCCAGTTTATAGATAAACTCAAGAGAAATTATGTGACTTGTCTAACACCATTCAAATATTAAATAGTAAAGCCATGATTTTAACTTGTGTTTGATACTCCTAACCTCACACTAGGAGTTAAAGTGTTCCCCTAACAAAAAAGACTAACTCATCATCTATTAAAATTCTTGCATAACTAAATTACGAGGACTAAAAATCTCCCTGGCCATTTCTTACCACCCCTATTTAAGCCACCACCATAACTTCCCAGAATTTGTGCACAAGTCTCCTACCTGGTCTTTCACCCTATTCTCTCCAGTCTATTCTGAACGCAGTCAGAGAGATCCTTTCAAAAAGGCAGTCAGGACGTAACATTTCACTGCTAGTGAAGAGACCAGGATACCCTTCAAGATCCTTCATGACCTGTTCCTGCTCTCTGATTCTTTCTCCACCTCTAACTCCTTCACTCAACTCTGACCTACAGGCTTCCTTGTTGTTCAGGCTAGTTTCTGCCTGATGGCTTTTGCAGTGTTTGATCCCTCATCCTGACTTCCTTATGGCAAAACATGGTTGTTGTTCAATCACTAAGTCCCGTCTGACTCTTGGTGACCCTATGGACTGTAGTCCATCAGGCTTCCCTGTCCATGGGTATTTTCAGGCAAGAATACCAGAATAATTTCCCATTTCCTTTTCCAAGTGATCTTTCTGGACCAGGAGTTGAAACTGTGTACCCTGCATTGGCAGATGGATTCTTTACCACTGAACCACAAGGGAAGCCCCTCCCCAAATTACTCTTGTTTCTGTCACCTCTACTTGAGAATGACCTTTTCAGTGAGACGTTCAATGGCCACACTAAAATTTCAAGCCATATCCCCCTTCCCTGCTTTACTACTATCCTTTACTACTCATTACCACCTAAGACACGGTAATGTTTTAAACTTTATCTAATATGTGTCTTCCTCAGTAAAACATTAACTACGGGAGAAAGGAATTTTTATCTGTTTTGGTCATTCCCTTTTGCTGCTGCTGCTGCTAAGTCACTTCAGTCATGTCCGACTCTGTGTGACCCCATAGACGGCAGCCCACCAGGCTCCCCCGTCCCTGGGATTCTCCAGGCAAGAACACTGGAGTGGGTTGCCATTTCCTTCTCCAATGTGTTAAAGTGAAAAGTCAAAGTGAAGTCGCTCAGTCCTGTCTGACTCGTAGCGACCCCACGGACTGCAGCCTACCAGGCTCCTCCGTCCATGGGATTTTCTAGGCAAGAGTACTGGAGTGGCTTGCCATTACGAACGCCTAAAACGGTGCCTAGAACATGGTGGACGTCGAATAACTACCTGCGCAAAGAGCGAATTCCTATCACTGCACCCAGTGTTCTCTCACACGCACAAAAGTAAACATGTTTGTGCATATACTGTTTCCAGTAACATCCTTTCCCTCGGCCCCGCGTCCCGTTTTTCAAACTTGGCTCCTTCAAGAGGTCCCAAGCTCTTCCATGTTTCCTCAGGCCTAGATCCGCGCTGCTGTGCGCGGGCTTCCCACTAGTACCCGCCGGCCAGGTCCTATCTCCCGAAGGCCGGTAAGGGAAAAGGCGACTCCTAGGATCGTAACCCGTCCTGCCCGGGACCCTCTGCGGACAACACTCACATGTATCGGTGGACAGAGGCACCTCAGCAGCCTCGGCCGGGAGCAGGTAAGGAGCGCCTCAGCCTCACGAAGGCAGTGAGGAAGGACCCGATAAGGTGTCCTCGTTAAACGCCCGAGCGGTCTACAGAGTCCTCTCCAAATTCTCTGTCCCCCGCTTCCCTGTGCCCCGCCACACCACATTCCCTGTCGTCCATTCCTTCAGTCAATAATCACGCCAGTCATCCTGCACCTCTTCCTCGGTCGCTACATTTTCTCGCCAGGTTGGGCAAGAGGCAAGATGCCAGACGCCGGGGTCTTTCCTTAGAATTCCGTCGCAGAATCTGTGATGTCAGAGGAAAGGGCCGAGCAGCGGGGAGCCGGGAGAGCTGGGAGCTGTCAGCGGAGAGCCCCGCGGGAGCGCTCCGGACCGGATTCCGAGCTGGCAACCCCCGCCGACTTCGCTCGCGGGCAGAGGGCAAGCTCCAGGAGCAGCCTCTTTTGTAGAAGTACCTGCAGTGCGCGGCCTGGTGCCCTAAGCAACAGCGGCAACACCAGCCACAGCGACAGCTCTGGGGCCCTGTGTAGCAGCCCCATCCCCTTGTCTTTGTGTCTGCCTGCGTCCCCAGACCCAGAGGCAGGTATTTGGGTTTCCCAGTTTTTTATGGGTGGGTGAGACAGGAAGTAGAGGCAGCTCAGGTGCAGCGAGTGGCCCCGCACTTCCCGCTGTGGTTGAAAGAGGTCACCGGTGCTGCTTTTGGCTACTGATCACAGTTTCCGATCCCCACCTACAGCCCTCCTTCTCCCTACTCACCTGAGTCCTTTGAGAACTGTAGGCAGCTTTTTAAAAGAAACTGCTGCCTGGCTGTTCCAAAGGAAGGTTGAAAGAGGAGCTTAGAGAATGTGGATTCGTCTCTCCACTAGACAACGTAGATTCGAACTCTTGAATTGGTTTGCTTCTTGTTTTCAAAGGCTTAGTCAGTTATCGAAATGTGACATTCATTTGTGAAGTGGAAGAATATAGAAGAGTTGTCAGTGGTTGTTTTTCAAGGACTCTTGTCCCTGTTTTTGTTTGGGCTGCTGCTGCTGCTAAGTCACTTCAGTCGTGTCCGACTCTGTGCGACCCCATAGACGGCAGCCGACCAGGCTCCGCCGTCCCTGGGATTCTCCAGGCAAGAACACTGGAGTGGGTTGCCATTTTCTTCTCCAGTGTGTGAAAGTGAAAAGTGAAAGTGAAGTCGCTCAGTCGTGTAGTAGCGAACTGCGGAAAAGTATATGAAGTAAATGGACTAGTGTTATTAACCCATTAAAAATGTGTAAACTGTTTTATTTACAATGAAATAAGCATCTTTTGCCCAATTTTTGACCTTTTTTGCCTATGATGCATTTCCGCTTCAAGTTCTTTGAGAGCAAACGTTGTCATGTTTGTTCACTGGTGGGGCAGAAACTGGAAAAGCGCCTGACTTAAAATAGGAACTTAATGATATTTGGTGAATGAATGAATGTTCAAATCCAGCTTCTTATATTGTGTTTTTATTTTCTCTCTCTCTCAACTAATCTCTCATCTCAGCTGTTCCCCGCCCCCACTGACTTTCTTCCACTCACCAAGTGTAAGGAAATCTATGTGAGTGTATTTGTTGTCTGTGAACCTTTTTATGTATACCCAACTTAAGACGTAGTTGAAGCAGAACGTTGATGAAATGGTTTGTGCTAACTAGTGTTTTATCGTTTTGAATTATTTGCGTTTTATTTGGTGATTTGATCCTTAGTTGTCTAAGTGATAGGTGTGTCTAACTGAAAATCAAAAGGCATAGTAATAATAAAATGCAGCAGGTCAGTGTCTTCCTTCCTGCCTTCTGTCCTGTTTCTTCAAAGATAACCACATTTCATCTTTTCCAATTTTAGGTATGTATGTTGAATAATATGTCAAACTGCTAATTCTTTTTTTTTTTTTAATTGACTTCTTAAGATAGCCCGCACCATCCACAACCTCTCTTCTACAAGTTTTTGAGTGGTTATCACAATTTTTAGTTTTAATACTGGTTAATTTCATAATTCTAAATAATATGTAAACTTTATTTTTTCACATCAACTTTTGAAAATACATATATTTGGCTCCTTATTTAGTAAAACAAGGAAAGTAGTGACTCTACCTTTAGATGGCAGAAACCACATCCACTCACTCCTGCCTTTCAGTAGATGGACTTTTCCTTATACATTCAATTATTTCAAGCAATGGGCCACCTCTTGCTGCTTCCGGGTGTGAAAGTGAAGTCGTGTCTGACTCTTTGTGACCCTGTGGACTGTAGCCCACTAGGCTCCTCAGTCCAGGCCAGAATACTGGGGTGGGTTGCCATTTCCTTTTCCAGGGGATCTTCCCGACCCAGGGATCGAACCCAGGCCTCCTGCATTGCAGGCAGACACTTTAACCTTTGAGCCACCAGGGAAGCCCACATTATTAATAGTTACAGTGTATTTCTTAACTCCAATTGTTTTTTGCTTTGTTTATGTGCATAAAAACCAGTAAAATGTTACAATATTATGGTTTGTAAATAAACTTCAGTGCATAGCCAAGAAATATGCCATTATACCTTTTCTTCCAGGTGTTTAATTTCATAACCTATGTACCACACTAATGAGATTTGTAATATTAATGTCAAATGGATTGTTCTTTCTTCCTCTGCAGTAACAAAAATTATGCCATAGTTAAGTGTGCTTAATTTTTTGGATTGTATACTTCTTATATGGTTTTTGACCCTCCTCACTTTCACAGAGGACCTTGTACTTTCTTCAAGGGAAAAGATTCATGTGCTTTATTCACCAAGTCCTCTTATTCTTTGTATAAGAACCTCCCTGCCATTTCTCTGTTTGAAGACGTTCCCCTTGGAGCACCATTACTTTCTGTTTGATTTGAACAGATTGCTTTCTGGTCCTTTTGACAGCTCTGAGTGAACTCCGGGAGTTGGTGATGGACAGGGAGGCGTGGCGTGCTGTGATTCATGGGGTCACAAAGAGTCGGACACGACTGAGGGACTGAACTGACTGACTGACTGACTGATACTGGATTATATTCATTGAAATCTTGAATAAGGTACAATGTTACAATACTGTACAAAGGTAAAATAAGGTACAATGTCTTTTACTACCTGGTTTTCTCCTCTGTTTTGGTAGAATACATCCTTTAAAAATTTATTCATAAAGATACGTGGGTAGTGATTTTATTTCTTAATGTTTGCATTGTGTAAATTATTATTTTACTATTATGAGTGATACTTTGGCTGGGTATAGAAACTAAATTATGTTTCTTACAATTTTTCAAGGCGTCACCGTCTTCTAACTTCCACTGATGCTCTTGAGGAAATGAGAATGAGTGTTGGATCTTAATGTTTGATGCCTGAACTATTTGTTTTCTCTCTGAAATGATTAACATTTTTAGTTATACTTGAAACTTTGAAAATCTGTTATGACATGTTTTGTTCTAAGTTTGTTCTCCTTGCAATGAACTCATTCAGTGAAGCCTGAATAAATATCTCTGGTTAATTTAATCTTCTTAAAATTAGAAGCCTCTTTAATTTACCTTCAACTGTGGGGAATTTTCTCGTAGTCTTTTATAATTTTTTCCTCTTTATTTTTCTCTGTTCTCTTTTGTTGAAATTCCTGTGAGGTGGTTGTTGAATTCTTGGTTTGATTCACTGTGTTTGTAATCTTTTATGTTTTTATCTGTTTGTGCATGCTTCATGTTCTGAGTAGTAGTCTCAACTTTATTTTCCAACACATCTATCTAGTTTGATAATCATATATTTAATTTCCAAGCACTAATTTTTAAAATTATTTTTCTCATATTCCCTTAATTTTGTTTCATTGTTCTTTTTTCAATGAGATAAAATTTACATATATTAAAATGCACCAATTTTAAGTGACCATTCTGGTAAGTTTTGATTCATGTCAACAAACATGTAACAGTCACCACCCTAATCAAGATGTGAAGCATTTGTACTACTCCAGAAAGTTCCTACCTTTCCCTTTCCAAGACTGTTCCCACAGCCCTCCTCCCCACCCCAGGCAATACGTTCTCATTCTTATAACTATAGTTTAAAACTGTAGTTCTGTAACATTTAAATGGAGCCATAGGATATGAACTCTTCTGTGTCTGCTGCTTTCATCAACGTAATATTTTTGAGATACATCCATAATTTGGCATATTTATTCCTTTTTTGTTGTTTTGAAATAACGTTTCATTGGATGAATATACCACAACTTGCTTAGCAGATCACTTGTGTGATGTTTACATTGCTTCCAGTTTGAGGCTGTTATGAATCAAACTACTGTGAATATTCTCATACAAGTATTTTTATGGACATTTTAGTTTTTATTGGGTTAATACCCAATAGGAATGGAATTTGAGTCGTAAGGGGTACTATTCAGAGAAGGCAATGGCACCCCACTCCAGTACTCTTGCCTGGAGAGTCCCATGGATGGAGGAACCTGGTGGGCTACAGTCCATGGGGTCGCTAAGAGTCAGACACGACTGAGTGACTTCACTTTCACTTTTCACTCTCATGCATTGGAGAAGGAAATGGCTACCCACTCCAGTGTTCTTGCCTGGAGAATCCCAGGGATGGGGGAGCCTGGTGGGCTGCCATCTATGGGGTCTCACAGAGTCGAACACAACTGAACCGACTAAGCAGCAGCGGCAGCAGCAAGGGGTACTATTAACTTTAGGACAGTTTATCAAAGTCCTTGTGTCATTTTAACACTACCATAAGCAGCAGAAAATCAGCTCCAATTCCGCATTTTTCTCAACACTTGGTATTGCCAATCATTCCCATTTTAGCCATTCTGGTAGTTGTAAAATGGTATGTTGTGGTCTTAATTTGCATTTTCCTGCTGATTAATTACATTGAGAATTTTTCTTGTGTTTATTGTCTATTTGTATTCCTCTTTTGTGAAAATACACATTTCAGATTTTTACCTACTGTGTGTTGACTTGTCTTTCTTTTTATTATTAAGTCTTCCGTTCCGTTCCGTCGCTCAGTCGTGTCCGACTCTTTGCAACCCCGTGGACTGTAGCCTACCAGACTTCTCCGTCCATGGGATTCTCCAGGCAAGAATACTGGAGTGGGTTACCGTTTCCTTCTCCAGGGGATCTTCTCGACCCAGGGATCGAACCCGGGTCTCCTGCATTGGAGGCAGACGCTTTAACCTCTGAGCCACCAGGGAAGCCCATTATTAAGTCTTAGGCATTCTTTATATATTCTGAATGCTAGCCTGTTACCAGGGAAGCCCTGTTATCATATATACAAACATACATATATATATATGTATTTTATTAAAATGTCATGTATAAACAGATATGTCATAATTAACTTTAGCTTAGATTTGTATTTTCTCAAATGTGGCTTTTGATGTGCAATGTTTTTAATTTTGATGAAGCCCACTTTATAAAGTTCATCTTTTTAAAAAAATTCTCATTGTTTTGTTTTTAATTGGCTCAGATGAGATCTGTTTTCATTTTAACTTCCATTTGTTTGTTGCTGGGACAGAGAAACAATAGATTTTTTTTTTAATAAAGTATTTTTTGAGATTTATTTATTTATGTTTGGTTGTGCTCGGTTTTCATTGCTGTGCATGGGCTATCTCTAGTTGCCGCGAGCAGTGCAGCTCTTTGTTGTGCTGCTCAGGCTTCTTATTGCAGTGGCTTCTCTTGTTGCAGATCACAGGCTCTAGGACTCATGGGCTCAGTAGTTGTGGCTTGTGAGCTCTAGAGCTGGGGCTTGGTAGTTGGCGGTGCATGTGCTTAGTTGCTCTGTGTCATGTGGAATCTTCCAGACCAGGAATCGAACCCGTGTCCCCTGTGTTGGCAGGTGGATTCTTAACCCCTGGACTACCAGGGAGGCCCCTAAAGTTCGTTTTTTATGGCTTTTCTTATCCTGCTTGAGAAGTCTTTGCCTATTCGAAGGTTGCAAAAATATCCTCTTTTTTTTTTTTTTCCTTCTTGTGCAGAAGACTTATTTTAGCTTTTATATTTAGGTCTATAATCCATATCAGACTTCTGTGGATGTAGCAGTAGGAATTGAGGTTAATCTTCTTCCCATATGAATGTCTTTTTGTAGCACCATTTATTAAAAAGACTGTCCTTTTCCTATTCAATTCCTTGGCCTTTGCTGAAAATCAGTTCATTGTGTTTAAAAATGTTTTTCAATTTAAAATGAAAAAAGCTTTCAATTTTATGAAATATATTATATATAGCACATATATATCGGAGAAGGCAATGGCAAGCCACTCCAGTACTCTTGCCTAGAAAATCCCATGGATGGAGGAGCCTAGTAGGCTACAGTCCATGGGGTCGCTATGGGTCGGACACGACTGAGCGACTTCACTTTCACTTTTCACTTTCACACATTGGAGAAGGAAATGGCAACCCACTCCAGTGTTCTTGCCTGGAGAATCCCAGGGACGGGGGAGCCTGGTGGGCTTCTGTCTGTGGGGTCACACAGAGTCGGACACGACTGAAGTGACTTAGCAGTAGCAGCAGCAGCACATATATATAGATAGGTGGAGATACAGAATGTGAAATTATGGAGAATAATATGAACACCCTTAACCCGCCAATTAAGAACTAGCATATTACTTAGTATTTTTGAAGTTTCTTATGGATTCTTCCCTAATCTCATGACTGCTTTTCATACAATGGTGCAGTAGTAACCTTATCCTTCGACAGGAGGATAAATAACTTGCCAGTAATGGGGGTCTGGTGGCAAAGTTGAGTCTTGTATTCTTCAGCCTTTCAAATGCTATATTTCTCATTTCAAATATTCTTCTGACTGCTGTTGTTCACCACTGTTCCCTCCTTCTCTGAATCTGAAGCCTCTGATCTGAAGAGGATGAGCACACCTCTTAACTATATCATAGATTGTAACCTCCTTCTCTCTGTTTCTTGTGACAATGCTCTTACCTATTCAGAATGCTTTACAGGAGTTTCTGGAAATCAGCTCACAGTCTCTTTCTGTCCTCTTCCTTGTTATGAGTCTATACTTTTTAAAACAGTTCTTTTTAATGTTTTAATGAAGTTTCTGGACAGATATATGAAAAGCAGCCTATTAACTTGATTTAGAATTCCAGGTTTTATTGTGAAACGTGGAAGGGACAAATGCAGTGCCTGACCAATCAATGTCTTTTTAGTGAGACACCTAGGTGAGAGAGATATTTTTTTTGGGAGACCTTTTTTATTGTGCTTGCCATAATGTGATAACAGATTTTAAACTAAGCTTCTTAATCTTCAGGCCACTTCATAATAAAATGCTGGACTCCTTTTGCTTTGCAAACTATACTGCTAGGACCCCTCAGGATCTTCAGGTAGAATATCTATTTCTAACCTAGAGGCAATAACATCTGTCAAGATCAGTGAGGGGAGTAAAACATCACTTGCAAAGGACCTGGCTTTAAAACAAAAATCGATTAGTTATTTAAGTAACATTATAAGGCTGTTTGTTATCTAATTTAATTCTTTTTATTTTTTTATTTTTAAAAATTTATTTATTTTTAAATAAATAATGGAATTGTAGCATGTATATTATCATAAGTGACCAGTCCAGGTTCGACGCATAAATTTTCCTCTGTTCAAAAAAAAAAAAATTTATTTATTTTTAATTGAAGGATAATTGCTTTGCAATATTGTATTGGTTTCGGCTATCAACATGAATCAGTCATAGGTAGACGTATGTCCCCTTCCTCTTGAACCTCCCTCCCACCCCATCCCACCCCTTTAGATTGTTGAAGAGGCCGGGTTTGAGTTCCCTAAGTCATACAGCAAACTCCCATTGACTATCTATTTTGCATATGTAATGCAAAATATGTATATGTTTCCATGTTCTCTCCCCATTCATCCCACACCCTCTCCATCCTCCACACCCCACCAATATAAGTCTGTTCTCACTGTCTGCATCCCTTGCTGCCCTGAAAATCTGTTCATCAGTACCATCTTTTTAGATTCCATATATATATATTAATACACATATGCATTAATAATGATATTTGTTTATCTCTTTCTGACTTACTTCACTCTGTATAATAGGCTCTGTGTTCATCCACTTCATTAGACCTGACTCAAATGTGTTTCTTTTTATGGCTGAATAATATTCTATTGTATATATGTACCACAGCTCTTTATCCATTCATTTGTCAGTGGACATCTAGGTTGCTTCCATGTCTTAACTATTATAAATAGTGCTGCATTGAACATTGGGGTACATGTGTATTTTTCACTTTTGGTTTCCTCAGGGCTTATGCCTATTAGTGGGATTGCTGGGTGACATTGGTTTGATTCTTAATATTGTTAGTAGAGTCCTTGATTATTTAAAGTTCTGGTTGGTGTCCTTATTTCCTCTTTCCTGACTCCTTTCTCTGTGAAAAAGAAAAATACTTGTAGTCTGTGGTATATTCAAACTGGGTAAAGAGAAGAGCCTTATTAATGTGAATGTACAATAACAAACTTCTAAACTCTTAAAATTGTCAGGCATCCTTGCAGAGGGAGTGTTCTGTCTTTTCCTTTAGATGCTATTGCAAATCTTTGATTTTGATTTAGAGCTACAATATAAATTCATGATTGGGTGGTTTTTCCTCTTTGATATTATCTTGAAATTTTCTCACATTGATAATTTTGCTGTAAAATGTAATGATTGACATTTCCCTCAAAATTATATATGGTTAATCATATTTAAGGTGAGAAAACACTGGCTTAATGTTTAGCTGATCTATCAAAAAATTCTCTTCTTTTCTAGATTACCTGGGAGGATTTAGGACACCAAGAATGTTTCCCTTGAAGGATGCCGAAATGGGTGCCTTTACCTTCTTTGCCTCTGCTCTGCCCCATGATGTCTGTGGAAGCAATGGGCTTCCTCTCACACCAAATTCCATCAAGATTTTAGGGCGCTTTCAAATCCTCAAGACCATCACTCACCCCAGACTATGCCAGTATGTGGATATTTCTAGGGGAAAGCACGGTGAGTTATTGTTTTCTCATGTTTTGTGTTCTCTATCCTGTTACCCTGATTAGGTTATAAAATACACAGTGTATCATTTTGGATGTGAGAGTTGGACTATAAAGAAAGCTGAGAGCCAAAGAATTGATGCTTTTGAACTGTGGTGTTGGAGAAGACTCTGAGAGTCCCTTCTGCAAGGAGATCCAACCAGTCCATCCTAAGGGAGATCAGTCCTGGGTGTTCATTGGAAGGACTGATGTTGAAGCTGAAACTCCAATACTTTGGCCACCTGATGTGAGGAACTGACTCATTTGAAAAGACTCTGATGCTGGGAGGGATTGGGGGCAGGAGGAGAGGGGACGACAGAGAATGAGATGGCTGGATGGCATCACCGACTCAATGGACATGAGTTTGGGTGGAGTCCGGGAGTTGGTGATGGACAGGGAGGCCTGGTGTTCATGGGGTTGCAAAGAGTCAGACACGACTGAGCGACTGAACTGAACTGAACTGATACACAGTGTGTGTTTATCGCTCATTCCTGTCTGACTGTTTGCAGCCTGATGCACTGTAGCTCGCCAGACTCCTCTGTCCATGGAATTCTCCAGGCAAAAATACTGGAGTGGGTTGCCATACCCTTCTCCAGGGGATCTTCCCAACCCAGGGATCGAACCTGGGTCTCCTGCATTGCAGGCCGATTCTTTACCATCTGAGCCACCAGGAAAGCCATAATAATAAATAGTAAACATATAAAGTAATCAGAGTGTGTATGCATGCCATCACTTTTCACTCCAGCCAAACTGAGTCATTTGAGTTTTCCTGACTGCATTTGAATGATTCATATTTCTCAGATCTGAGAATCAGGATTTTTAATATTCTATATCAGGGAAGTCGCTGTCCTCAAGCATATTTCTTCATCTCTCTGAAAAGGAAATAAAAATTAAAAAAAAAAAAGAAAATGAAAATTCTAATGTTAGAAACTTTGTGTTCTGTTGCTCATCATGTCTGACTTGCTGCGACCCTGTGTGCGGTAGCCCACGAGGTTCCTCTGTCCATGGAATTTTCCAGGCAAGAAGACTGAAGTGGGTTGCCATGTCCTTCTTCAGGGAATCTTCCTGACCCAAGGATCAAACCTGCATCTCCTGCATCTCCTGCATTGGCAAGTGGATTCATTACCACTGAGCCACCTGAGAAGCCCAATAGAAACTTTGGAATTGTCTATTAGAATGTATTTTATGATTGCAAGTAATAATTTGGGCTAAGTTTCTTCCAGTGAAAAGAAGGTCACTAATGTTTTTACCTCTCCGTAGCTGCATTAGTCTTTTTATGTAGGATTTCATTTAGTAGAATTGAGTTCTATTGATTAAAAAGTCGGTATTTCACCAGGAAGAAGTTTACTGCCTTTTTAGTAGTATAGTCAGGGCTTCCCAGGTAGCACTGGTGGAAAAAACCTGGCTGCCAGTGCAGAAGATGTAAGAGATGGAGGTTCAGTCCTCTGGGGGAGGGCTTTAAACTGTTATTCTTGCCTGGAGAATCCCATGGACTGAGGAGCCTGGCAGGCTATGGTCCATGGGGTAACAAAGAGCTATATATGACTGAAGCGACTCAGCACGCACACATGCAGTCGTAAAGTCAGGTTCTTCTATAACTTGTATCTTAGTCCATTCTCCTTGCTAAGATATGACACTATAAAGTGAGTGGCTTATAAACAAAAAGAGTCTATTTCTCACCGTTCTGGTGGCTGGGAAGTCCAAGGTGAAGGCAATAGCAGATGCTGTGTCTGGTGAGGCCCACTTCTTCATTATCAGCCATCTTCTCCCTGTAACCTCACTTGGTGAGGGGGGAAAGGGAGTTTTCTCAGGCTTCTTTTACAAAAGAAGAGCCCTGATCCTGTTTGTGAGGGCCCTACCCTCATGGCTTCCCATGCCGGGCTAGTGCCTGTCAATGCAGAAGATATAAGAGACTTGAGTTCAACCCCTGGATTGGGATGATCCCCTGGAGAAGGGCATGCCAACCCACTTCCTTCAGTACTTGCCTGGAGAGTCCCCATGGACAGAGAAGCCTGGTGGGCTACAGTCCATGGGGTTGCAAAGAGTCAGATGGGACTGAAGCGACTTAGCACAGACTCCCTCATGATCTACTCACCCCCAAAGCCCCCGTGCCGGACACCGTCTCACTGAGGATTAGGCGTCAGCATATGGCTTTGGGAGGCGGGGCACAAATGTTCAGCCCGTAGCACCCCTGAATGTGCTTATGGTGGCAATATTTTAATTATTTTAAAATCATTTTTGAAAGCTTAATTTCATGCTTAAAATTATTTTAAATGCATTTCAGTGAAATGTATTTAATTTTTCTAACAAAATGAATTGTGAAAGTTAACCCCATATACTTACAGATATTGTACTGTTTTTATCCCCTTAAAAATCGCATTTTCAGATGTTTCAACCTAATATTACAGGTGCTGAAAAAAAATGCAAACTCTTATTTCCCTACTTTTACTGAAAAACAGGCTAAATGATACTTTCAAGCAGTCTAGGTTATGCCTCTTGAAAATAGTTTCTCTGAAAGTTTTATAGAATTTGTATGGAAAATGTTTTTTGTAATAAATGTTATTAATGGCTAACATTTATTGAGTGTTTGTTACTTATTAGGCAGTATTCTAAATGCTTTACATATTTTAATTAACTTAATCCTTATAACATTACTGTGAAGTAGGAACTCTTATTGTATTCACATTTTACAGATAAGGAAATTGAGGCACAGAGCAATTAAGTAGCTTAGGAACTTTTGGCAAGTTTGTTGTTTACAAACAGGCCAATTTAAAAAATCTTTTTGCTAAAGTTTTTGTTTGCTAAAGAGCTTTAAGACAATAACTAAATTATAGATATCATTTGGGGCATTTATATAAGCAAATAGTTGATAAGATACTATCAATCCCTGAATGCCTCAAATACCACCGCACCCCCATCCAATTACAAATTCTAATGAATTTTGGCTTGTGGAATTGGCCTAGTACCAAAATCACTCCAATATGGCTATATCATTATCATCTGTAATGAGTAACGTAAATTTGCTGTTGTATATCTGAAAATTTGGACTATACTTATCTTCCCAAATTCTTGCCACTTTACTCAATTCTTGGGACTTTTTCATTTCTCTTTTAAGATTTATTTATTTGTTTATTTTTGGCTGTGCTGGGTCTTCATTGCTACTCGGGCTTTTCTCTAGTTGCGGCAGTCAGGGGCTGCTCTCTAGTTGTGGTGCTCTGGTCTTCTCATTGTGGTGGCTTCTCTTGTTGCAGAGCCTGGGCTCTAGGGCGCACAGAGTTCAGTAGTTTCAGCTCCCAGGCTTTAAAGCACAGGCTCAACTGTTGTGGGGCATGGGCTTAGTTTCTTCTTGGCATGTGGGATCGTCCTGGATCAGGGATGGAACCTGTGTCTCCTACATTACCAGGCCGATTCTTTATCACTGATCACCAGGAAATCCCAGGACTTCTTATTCTTGTATCCTGAAGTGCCCTTTATTTTTTCCCACTGACTGGAAGCCTGTTTGGAGCATCACTTTAGATGACTGGGGTCTTGCCTCTGTCCAGTTTTCCCTAGGGTTTTTGGGATAATTGACTCAATAGTCCTAGAGTCAAGAGTCTTGAGCTCCTTTTTTTCATCCCTCTACCTAAGTGAGCCTCTGTAAATACTGAATTAGGAAAAACCTTATGACACAATCTCTCTGGGGAACCCTACTGCTAACTGCACAGGAAACTTCTTTTTAGTTATAAATGTCAGGTAGGAAGTAATCCTCTTGGACACTGTTAAACTCTGTTAATGTTGAACTTGGCCTAACAGTGTGGTAGTCTCCTTAGGCCCAATAACCATATTCCTGGTTACTCTGTTTCCCCTGATTGTCCTGCTCCCAGGTCTCCACAGCCCTCTCTTCCAGGGACACACAGATTATGGATGTGTATAAAATTCATATATTTTAAGTTTGACTGCCTGGAATGAAAATATCTGTTATTGTCAAAATGGCAATGTTCATTGTCCTGAAAAGTCATAAGCATAAGAAGTAACTAATGAAATTACAGTAAGTGTTGTTGTGAAGGTCTGTTTGTTCCAAACATCCCAGTCATTTCAGTTACATTTAGTTTGAAAAGTCAACAGTCTCCTAAGTAAACAATGCATATTTCTCAATGATGTAATCATTTTGGTTTGGACTGCATTGTCTTCTCAAAGAATCTTAATTTTGGTTCCTTTATTCTGTTCTTGCTACACAGATATTTCTTCTCATCTTGTCATTGTTAGTCCCACACTCTCCCCATTTTACTTGGAGTAACATGTAACATGTGGTTCATTTTAGTAACATTATGTTTTCACATGTTAGGTTAGCTCAGAAGTCAAGCTTTCACTGTTTCCAACAGATCATTCAGAACTGATTCAAGATGATATTAGTTTCTTGCTAACTCAGCAGGTTGATGTATTTAATCTCAAGAATAGTTCACATTTGAATTTTTGAACTTGATTTATCAAAAGAGAAATTGAGTAAAATATCTTTAAAAGAAAAAAGGTCAGTAAAGCATGAAAATACTTCAGTTAACAAACTTAAATCTTTTTCTTTTGAACTTGAAATCTCAGCAGTTTTAGAAGCATAGAAAGGATAATAAAGTGTAATATATTCCAATTGATTTGGTATTGATTACCCAAAAATCTTTTTTTATTGCTAGAAAATCAAGAACAAAATTATTTTAATTAATAGATTTGAAATTTAGATGGAGAATAATTGAATAGTTAAGGGCCTGTAAGATAATTCTGTATCTCTAGCTGCATATATATTTCAACCTGAGTGTCTGTATTAGAGTTCCATCAAAGAAACAGAACCAGTCGTAGATAGACAGATAGATAGATAGCCTGATAGCTATAGACTAATTGGTTGGAGTTGGTTTATGTGATTGTGGGGGCTGGGTAAGCTAGCCTGAAATCCATAGGGCAGATCATCAAGGACAAGGTGAATTTTTATACAATAGCTGAAGTCATAGTCCCAAGAGTAGAGTTTCTTCTCCAGAGAAGACAGGATTCTGCTCTTAAGGCCTTAGTAACTGATTGAATGAGGACCACCCAGATTATCTAGGGTAATCATCCTTATTCACATTAAACTAATTGTAGATTTTAATCAGTTATTTAATGCCTTCACAGTAACACCTAGGCTAGCGTTTGAATAAATGAAGACTATATAGCCTAGCCTGTTGACTCATAAAACTGACCATCACAGTGACCTAGTAGCAATACTGTTTCTTAAGCACAGAATTACCCTTTATCAGTTTGACTATATAAATATTTATTTAGATATTTTATTTAAAAGGTGATGAGCTAGTCTCAGTTTTTATTGTGAATTAAGAAAGAAAGATGCAGTAACTGTAATCTAATAAACTTTCATATTATCTTAACACATTCACAATTTACCTCTTTCTCAAAGTTAAAAGTTTTTTAAAATCTTTCATTTAATCCCTCTTTTTATTCAACTACTTTATTATCTGTCTTGCTTAATGTTGTGCTCTCTTCCATTTCTTAGCATTGACTTAAAACTTACAGTTCAAGCTGTATGTACACTACAGAGATACTTGGCACTCATCAAATATTTCATATAGGAAAGATTATTTCATGGTTCTTGTATGCTCTACTATTTAAAGTTCCTCTTGGTGTCACATTTGTTTTTTATAAATAATGCCACTGTATTGCTGACTTATATTTGGCATGTTATGATTCTCAAATATTTTTGTCATATTTTATTCTGTGAAACTATATTGTTTTATAACAAGCAGAAGTTATTTTCAAACAGTTGTTTAGAGTTTCAGGATGAAGTCTCTCTAATGAGTTTTTGGAAAAAAAACCTGATTCATATTGGAAACATTGTCTTGGTATATATTCCATTACCTCTGGGAGAATCTTTGATATTCTGCCAGGATTATGGGTCTGCTTTATTAAAGTAATATTTACTTTAAAGTTCCTTAGGATCCTGAAGCTTTGGCAAACTGTAGTTTATGAAGTTTTGAAGGAGTTTCCTGAAGAAACTTGATTATTTTTTTTCCTAAATCATTGTAAACCTGACAAATTTTATACTAATGCCAAACACTTTAGATATGGAGACTTGTGAATATCTAATTTAAAATTATTAATTAATGGAGTATGCTCTAAAATCACTGTGGATGCTGATTGCAGCCATGAAATTAAAAGACGCTTACTCCTTGGAAGGAAAGTTATGACCAACCTAGATAGTATATTAAAAAGCAGAGACATTACTTTGCCAACAAAGGTCCATCTAGTCAAGGCTATGGTTTTTCCAATGGTCATGTATGGATGTGAGAGTTGGACTGTGAAGAAAGCTGATCGCCGAAGAATTGATGCTTTTGAACTGTGGTGCTGGAGAAGACTGTTGAGAGTCCCTTGGACTGCAAGGAGATCTAACCAGTCCATTCTAAAGGAGATCAATCCTGGGTGTTCATTGGAAGGACTGATGCTAAAGCTGAAACTCCAATACTTTGGCCACCTCATGCGACGAGTTGACTCACTGGAAAGACTCTGATGCTGGGAACAGTTGGGAGACTGTGAAGAAAGCTGATCGCCGAAGAATTGATGCTTTTGAACTTTGGTACTGGAGAAGACTCTTGAGAGTCCCTTGGACTGCAAGGAGATCTAACCAGTCCATTCTAAAGGAGATCAATCCTGGGTGTTCATTGGAAGGACTGATGCTAAAGCTGAAACTCCAATACTTTGGCCACCTCATGCGACGAGTTGACTCACTGGAAAAGACTCTGATGCTGGGCAAGGTTGGGGGCGGGGGAGAAGAGAATGAGATGGCTGAATGGCATCACTAACTCTATGGACATGAGTTTGAGTGAACTCCGGGAGTTGGTGATGGACAGGGAGGCCTGGCATGCTGTGATTCATGGGGTCGCAAAGAGTCAGACACGACTGAGCGACTGAACTGAACTGATGCACATTTTAGCATATTCTGATGGTCTTTTGTATTAAAATCAGTGCTATTGTGGTATTATTACGCCTAGTTTACAAAGCAGGCATGTACTTTTCTACACAGGACAGATTTCTATTTAGAAAATGACAGTCATTATATGAGACTTATTCATTTCTAATGGCCACATTGAGCCTTTGCTCAAGTTAAACTAATTTAACAAATATTTTTAAATTAGATGTGTATGTTTGAGATATCAGTTTAGACACTGGTGATGCATTTTGAACAAGATCAAAATCTTTCCTGCCACCAGGAAATGCATTATCTAGTAAAGAACAAAGATATTAGATAAAAATGTATGCAAATCCTTAGGATTTCAAATGAGTGCTACAAAAGAAAAGTACATAATGAAATAGATTATATTATAGAAGGAGCAAATTGATTTGCGGAGACAAGGGAAGTGTTTCTGGAGGAAATCACATTTAACTGTTTAGTAATAATAATAGCTAACAGTGATTCTTACTTGCCAGGTCCTTATTTTATATTTACTCATTTCAGCCTCACAACAGCTCTATGAGGTAGGTCCTTATTTTTCCCTCATTTTGCAGAAGAGGAAACCTTGGCATAGAGAGGTTAGCAAACTAATGAGTATGAAACCTAAAATTTGAGCCCAGACCAAATAGTCTGTGCTCTTAATCACTGTGTTTCATGATAGAAGTTCATTGGTAGAAAAACAGGGAAGATCATCTTGGGCAATGGGAATCCATGTAATAGTACTTTAAGGTCGGAAAGGTGAAGGAAGACCAGTGTAACTCGAAGTTGGTGAGCAATACACAAAATAACAAAAAACAAGGCTAGACAGGGAATTACATATTCACCTTTATTATTATTTTAGCACTTAGATTTTAGTATGAAAATATGTTGGAGGGCAGTAACAATTAATCGGAGATGATTAGTTAAGAGATTGTTTTAGTAATCTAGTAAGAAATGATGTTGGCTTGGACCCAGATTGTGGCAGATGAAGCAAACTACAGATTCTGTAGACATTTGAGAGATAGAAATAGCAGTGCCTTTTCTTTGGATTTGAGAAATGGAGATTACGCCTAAGTTTGTAGCCTGAGCAGCTAGCAGGATAGTGGTACCATTTACTGGTACTAAAGGGAAAGGCTTAAGGAGCAAACTATATTCAGTTTGAGTTCTGTTGAGTTTGAGGTGACTTTTATATTAAAGTGAGAAATGGGCTGTGGAGTTTAAAAGAGAACTCTGGACTTGAGGTAAAATTTAGGAGTTTTTCAGCCTTGGGGGTAAATAAGGAGAAAACACAGTTGAAGACCCAGAATCAAAGGTGGAGGAACTCTAAGTATTTAAATTTGGGTAGAAGAGTTACCAGTCTACCGAGGAGACTAAGGTGAGGTAAGAAGTGACTTAGAAGCAGCAGCAGCAGCAGCCTGTTAGGTGTAAGGAAAACTGACAGAAATGCTGCTTCCCATTTTGGTTTTCTGACGGTATTATTTGCTTTTTCCTTCTAGATCTTCATAGTTGTGCTAAGTGAAAGAAAAGTGAAAGTGAAGTTGCTCAGTGGTGTCCGACTCTTTGCGACTCCATGGACTGTAGCCTACCAGGCTTCTCTGTCCATGGGATTTTCCATGCAAGGATACTGGAGTGGGTTGCCATTTCCTTCTCCAGGGGAATCTTCCCGACCTAGGGATTGAACCCGGGTCTCCGCATTGCAGGCTGACGCTTTACCCTCTGAGCCACCAGGGAAGCCCATAGTTGTGCTAAATCCCTTGGAATTCAATTTTGCATGCTCTTTTCTCTATTGAATTGAAGAACTAGACCTTTTATCTCACAGCTTTCTTTCCTATTAATTTTTTTTCTTCATTTCATGGTCTTTCAAATTTAATTTTCTTTAGGTTCCTGTTCAGATCACATGGAGCTTTCTTTTTTTTCCCCTGAAAATGATGGTATTCATTTGTAGTAGTTTAAATTTTGTATTTCAGGTTATTCTGTATAATGCCACCACCTCAGTTTGAGCTTCCAAGAAGTGACCCATACAATATCCTGCCCTCACACTTCACATGGTTGCCTGTATACCATTGTCCATCATCTCTGCTCTCAGCAGGCCAGACCTTACCTTACCTTGAACCAGTGCTTACTGAGAGTTCTTCCTTTTACTGGATCTCCTCCTCTGAAATTTTTCCTGTCTTCTGATCTCATTTTTCTACCTTTGCCATTTTTCATTTTCACCAAACCTCTATGTAGTCATCACTATTTCCGGTCCCTTTTTACTTTACTTCTTTTTCTTGTCTTAGTTTGCCATCTGAGAAGGAAATGGAAACCCACTCCAATATTCTTGCCTGGAAAATCCCATGGATAGAGGAGCCTGGTGGGATACAATCCATAGAATTACAAAGAGTTGGACATGAGTTAGCGACTAAACCACCACCACCATTTTGTGTTTACTTTCTTCCTGTCTTAGAACTCATTTTGCATAGATATACATGGTACCCCAATTTCTTTTAAAAACTTAATCTCTCCTGAAATAACCTTATCAAATCCCCAGCCACTGTGAGCCCATTTGTGCCTTTCTCTGGTTCCTCTCACATTGTTTCATCTAGAAAGAAAGAGTCTGTTCATCTGCTACTGTGTCAGACAATGTGTTAGTCAATAATTAACTAATGATTACATTAAAAATGTATCGACTGACCTTCAAAACTGTGCTGACTTATTCTTAGACAGTTGATCTGTTGGAAAATAAAAATTCCATCATACTATGTATTGCGCTCACGAAAATTTTATACTATTACTAATCTCAGCAGGCCCCATGATGTTACAAACAATCGCAAGTTGATTTTCAGTTGTTTCTCCACAATCATGATTCAGAACATTTCTACTTTTCTCCAGTCTCTGAATTCAGTTTCAGAGACCTTATGTTTGAGCCAGACTGTCAAGACAGTTTGTCCCTAGATCCCAGTTTCCCCTTCACTTCAAAATTTCTTTATATCTTCATCCAAGCTTTTTCTTCTGCTAGCCTGTGTCAGAAGAAGGATCACTTCTTTTTGCCAAAGGTAAACCTTTCCAGCTGTTTTTCCTAATGCACAGGGGAGAAATCATAGAGAAAAACACAAAATGAAGATTGTTATTTGATGTATTGTTTTCTAACACAGTTATCTTGTTATTCTAGATATCTGATTTTTATGTAGTTAATATAGACTTTGAAAAGCTCTTTTCAAATATCATTTGTACTATATGTTAATATGTTTAGTGAAGTATATTATTTTGTTACTAAAACATTGTATTAATCAAATATAAAGTGCATTTGGTTTTTTCTTTTTTTTCACTCAGAGAGATTGGTGGTGGTAGCAGAACACTGTGAACGGAGTCTAGAAGACTTGCTTCGTGAAGGGAAACCCGTGAGGTACTGTGTGTAATATCAGGACAGTTAAATGAAAAGAAGAAATTGGCAAACAAAAAGGCATTTTACCTAGAAACTGCAGGGTCTTAGTTTCTTCTGTTATTTAATGATAAAATCCAGTTGTACATTTTCATTTTAGGAAAATTAATTCACAGGCCTCATAGAAATTCAGCATTGACATTATCCAGTGTTCAGCTTTTGTAGGCATTCTGCAAAGTACTTGACAAAAAGTTACCAAAGAGGATATATGTGAAAACTTGAAATCTTTTTAGTACTAAGCTTTTCTTTAACATAGCTGAAGTTAAGAGTATTTTCCAGAGAAAAGTACATGGTAACTTCTCACAGGGTACTGGTATTCCTAGGAACATGGTGAACTGTATAAACTAAGGCCACGTTGAAGAATGGAGAGAAATAATAATCACGGCTTGGGTGGAATCTAATCATACAGTTTAAATTCAGTTATTTCAATGACATATGAAATTTGCTTTCTATCTCAGGCATTTTTGGCAAGAAAAATATGTGATCTAAACTTTATTGTAAATGTACTACTAAATGAGCTTCTTCACTGATTTTCTGAAATTATCTTAAAATTATGAAAAATATTTTTAATGAATAAAATTGTGCTAAAGCAATGAAGATTGCTTGCCTTGAGCTTTTATATGATTGTAATTATCCATCCTACATTGAAAAAATATTCTTATTCTTGGTCAATACTTTTTAATCTTTGCTGTATTATAGATAATGATACATCTTTTTCAAGGGAGGAAAAATGTGTGTCTTAATAAATGGTAGTTATTTAATAGCAGCAAAAGAGGGAAGTTGAATAAAAGTACTTTCATTGCTACTTTAAATGGTTTGGTTTAAGTGGTCTCTGGAATGCAAGATGCAGATATCAAATCCACTGTTGCCTTGCTTGCTTTTTTAGAAAAGTCTAATGTGACCATAGTAATACAGTGACTTTTCTGTATATTAAACATAACTTAGTAAATATGTTTTTTTAAATATAATTTTTGCATGTCGCAAATCTTTGATTGTATTTGTTAAAGAGCATATTGCTCTTCGCTCACCAATTTAAATTTATACTTTAATTTATAGGCCACCTATCCTAAAATGAAAAAGAAAAGAAAAAGCTTCATGAAAGTTCAGTTCAGTTGCTCAGTCATGTCCGACTCTTTGCAACCCCAAGGACTATAGCGCACCAGGCCTCCCTGTCCATCACCAACTCCCAGAGTTTACTTAAACTCATGTCTGTTGAGTCGGTGATGCCATCCAACCATCTCATCCTCTGTCGTCCCCTTCTCCTCCTGCCTTCAATCTTGCCCAGCATCAGGGTCTTTTCAAATGAGTCAGTTCTTCACATCAGGTGGCCAAAGTATTGGAGTTTCAGCTGCAACATCAGTCCTTCCAATGGATATTCAGTACTGATTTCCTTTAGGATGAACTAGTTGGATCTCCTTGCTGTCCAAGGGACTCTCTAGAGTCTTCTCTAACACCACAGTTCAAAAGCGTCAATTCTTCTGCGCTCAGCTTTCTTTATGGTCCAAATCTCACATCCATACACGGCTACTGGAAAAACCACGGCTTTGACTAGACAGACCTTTGTTGGCAAAGTAATGTCTCTACTTTTTAATATGCTGTCTAGGTCGGTCATAACTTTTCTTCCAAGGACCAAGCATCTTTTAATTTCATGGCTGCAGTCACCATCTTCAGTGATTTTGGAGCCCCCCAAAATAGTCTGTCACCGTTTCCAGTTTTCACATCCATTTCCCATGAAGTGATGGGACCGAATGCCCTGACCTTAGTTTTCTGTATGTCGAGCTTTAAACCACCTATTTCACTCTCCTCTTTTACTTTCATCAAGAGGCTTTTTAGTTCTTCTTCCCTTTCTGGCATAAAGGTGGTGTTATCTGCATATCTGAGGTTATTGATATTTCTCCCAGCAATCTTGATTCCGGTGTGTGCTTCCTCCAGCCCAGTGCTTCTCATGATGTACTCTGCATATAAGTTAAATAAGCAGGGTGACAATATTCAGCCTTGACATACTCCTTTTTGTATTTGGAACCAATCTGTTGTTCCATGTCCAGTTCTAACTATTGCTTCCTGACCTGCATACACATTTCTCAAGAGGCAGGTCAGGTAGTCCCATCTCTTGAAGAATTTTCCACAGTTTGTGGTGATCTACACAGTCAAAGGCTTTGGAATAGTCAATAAAGCAGAAATAGATGTTTTTCTGGAAGTCTCTTGCTTTTTCGATGATCCAACGGATGTTGGCAATTTGATCTCTGGTTCCTCTGCCTTTTCTAAAACCAGCTTGAACATCTGGAAGTTCACGGTTCATGTATTGTTGAAGCCTGGCTTGGAGAATTTTAAGCATTACTTTGCTAGTGTGTGAGATGAATGCAACTGTGTGGTGGTTTGAGCATTCTTTGTCATTGCCTTTCTTTGGGATTGGAATGAAAACTGACCTTTTCCAGTCCTGTGGCCACTGTGTCTGCATGTCACTGGAACGAGCAGCGGTGAGGAGATACTCCACACCCAAGGTCAGAAGTGGCACCTGCTCTTAGCTGGAGTGGGTGTGAGGAGATACCCCACATCCAAGGTCAGAGAAACCCCAGTAAGACAGTAGGCCCTGGAGCAGCTGTGAGGAGATACGCAGGCCCAAGGGAAAAGGAGAATCCCCAGCAAGATGGTAGGAGTGGTGAATTTGCGTTTAGAATCAAAGCCCGTTCCCACCAGAGATGCTCAGAGGGCTCAAACAAACCTTGTGCGCGCCAGGACCCAGAGACCCCACAGAGACTGAGACTCCTAGTAGAGGAGCCCCTTAAACTTGTTCCCAAGAGGTATCTCATCTGCCTCCTTGTAGTCCTAGCCCTGCCTTGGTATTTGGTCAAGAAAATGCATGTCCAACAAAATATTTGCACAAGAATGCTTCCAGAAACCTAGTAGCCCCAAACTGGGAAGAATTCAAATGTCCATCAATGGGAGGATAGGTAAGCAGATTCCAGTATGTTAATCAACAATAACATGGAATCAACTACTGATAAACACAACATGATGAACCTTAGAAATGTTATGGTGAGCAAAAGAAAGCAGATACAAAAGTCATATTCTTCTATTTATATGAAGTTCTAAAACAATTACAACTCATCTACGATGGTAGATATGAAAACAGTGCTTGATTCCAAATGGCCTTGAGGGAACTTGCTAGGGACTCGAAATTCTTACATCTTGATTGGGGTATTATTTATACAGTACATATTCTTGCAAAACTTGTCAAAATTCACTGACATATATGCCTTAAGAACATGCATTTCACCTGTGTAAATTATACCTCAAAAACTTTTAAGAGCCTATTGAGATATTTGCTTGGCTTGGATTGTGAGTCTCATATAGCAACAATATTTGTTGTTGATGAAGGTGCTTCATCCAGTGGCATACTTTTGTATTTTTTTGTTTCTATAAAGAAGAATTAGTATGAATTATTGTTGAGTAACAAACTACTTCAGCACTTGGCAGCTTAAAATAATAATAAGCATTTATCAATTTTTTATGTGATTTCCCTGGGTCAGGAATTCAGGAATGTTTAGCTGAGTGGTTTTTTAGCTCGGGATCTCATGTCATTGCAGTCAGCGTGTCAGCTGGGGCTATAGTCACCTGAAACCTTCATTAGAGATTCAAGATCTGTCTCTCAGTTAGCTCGCTTATTTGGTACCAGTCATTGACAGGAGGTTTACTTTCCTCCCTATCTTGAGGGCCTTTCTGCAGACCTCTTGGCTGAATTCTCACAGTATGGTGGTTGGCTTCTCCGAGAGTGAGTGAGTGAGCAGTCTAAGAGATGAGAGGAAGCAAAGTGGAAACTGCAATGCCTTTTATGACCTGGCCTCAGGAGCCACACATCACTATATCTTACTGGATACAAAGGTCAGCCATTAACTCTATTCATTTGGGATGGCACAAGAATGTGAATCCCAGGAATCAAGGGGCATTGGGGGTCATCTTAGAGCCTGGCTGTCACAGAAGTCTTGAAAATCATAACATGTATTTAAAAAAGCTGGGGGCAGGGAATACGAATGAAATACTAAATCAATATTAACACTAATTGAAAAATAAAGTTCCCAAAATTATTCAATACTCATTTAGGGCACTTGGGATGGAAGAAAGGAAGATGTTTACACCAGGAAGAGGGGATAAACAAGGGAATATCCAGAAGTACCAGATGACACAGCTCTGCTACAACTGTAATTGCTTTACATCATCTAAATTGATGTTACCCAAGGTCTTATGCTCCCACCCATTCCTGAGGACTCTGTAAACCACAAGCAGAGTAGTTCTCTGTCATCAGGATGGTAGTAACTGTAGGATGTTGATTCTGATCTCCACATTTCCTCTCTGCCCATATATTGGTACATCCTTCTTGGACTTACTAAAAGAACTGAAGGAGAGAGAAGCTGGTGACTCAGAAGACAAATTTCCATTTTCGTCACTTTATCTCAACTCTGTCCTTTTACTTTATTTACATTTGCACTGTATAAGGACACAATTGCCATTGTTTTACCAATAAGATTAAATCCATTAGCTCATGAAAAGTTTTACTTTTCTGTTCCTGTCATTGTTTATCCTTGTTTTAGAGATAATAAATCTCATAACGTTAAATACCATTAGTCTCAACAGTGTACAGGTATAAAGAGGCCACCTTTCTTTAATGCCTTTGTATATGTCTTCATGAGGATGAAATGTTATAGGTGGATGCATATTCTTTGAGTAGTTAGTGGAATATCAATAGGATTAAATGCAAATTTCATATTGTCTTTCATGCCATTTACATAGTCTTTCTCATTTATTTAAAAGAGTCATATGTGAAACGAATCACTAGTTCAGGGTCAATGCATGTTATAGGATGCTCGGGGCTGGCATGCGGGGATGACCCAGAGGGAGGATAAAGGGAGGAGGGAGGTGGGAGGGGGGTTCAGGAGGGGGAACTTATGTAAACCCGGGGCGAATTCATGTCAATGTATGGCAAAACCAACCAATATAATATTGTAAAATAATTTGCCTCCAATAAAAAATAAATTAATTACCAAAAAAAATAAAAATAAAAAAAATAAAAGAGTCCATGATAGTCTTAAAGGTCTTTGTAATTTCTTCAAGTAAGATATGTTTAAACATTTATGTAAAGTACTTTTTAAAATCATTTTGGCACTAGATTAAAATTCAGTATTTCCCTTGTTTGTTTTGGAACATAACATTCAGCACTTGCCACCTTTGAGTAAAAATGCTTCTGTCAGGTTCCATTCCATGTTGTTATCTGATCTATCCATCTAAATTATATTTGTTGTAAACTATTTGACTTTCCACATATTTGGATTAATTTTGTCTCCAGTAACAGAGCCGTTTCATGTGCAGAGTTGATGTGCTGCAATTTTAATTAATTCTATAACTTGTTTATGGAAAGTGAGAAGATGTTCTTAGGGCTTATAAATCAGGTCTTTCCCTTAACTGCCAAAAGTAAGCATCCTGCACCTGTAAGAAAGGCTGATGAAAAGTAAACAGGAAATCTATTTAGATGGGTTTGCTATTTGAGACCCATGATTTTTACTTGTTCATCTGTCTCTGTTGCAAAACTGTAAGCGTCCACTTGTCTGGTAGCTCATTTCAGTTCGGTCACTCAGTCGTGTCCAACTCTTTGCGACCCCATGAATCGCAGCATGCCAGGCCTCCCTGTCCATCACCAACTCCCGGAGTTTACCCAAACTCATGTCCATCGAGTTGGTGATGCCATCCAGCCATCTCATCCTCTGTCATCCCCTTCTCATCCCGCCCTCAATCTTTCCCAGCATCAGAGTCTTTTCCAGTGAGTCAACTCTTTGCATGAGGTGGCCAAAGTATTGGAATTTCAGCTTTAGCATCAGTCCTTCCAGTGAACACCCAGGACTGATCTCCTTTAGGATGGACTGGTTGGATCTCCTTACAGTCCAAGCTATTTGCAGTTAATTATCCAAACTTAAGCATCATTTAAGGCATCAATCTTACTGGATTTATATTTTAAAGAAAATTTTGCATCTTCTGTAAAATCTTTGGTTCAGGGAATAGACTAATGAAAACTAGAAACTTAAAGTAAGAGTCTGGTGTCAGTTTACTCACTAATTTTTTTCACAATAAATTTAGTATCTTTAAAGCAATATGTGTACTAAAACATTATAGTAGTAATTTGTACCACAACTGTATTGTAATTTAAGACTATCTGGAGTTTTCAGATCTCACTAGAAAATTGTGTTCTTTTTATAATTTTAATAGCCATAAAATGCTTTCAAGAATTCATGTTATCCAAACCAAAGATAATAATTTTGTACTATGACCTGGAGCTAATTAATGAGTCAATCTTTTATGAATTAATGTTATTTGTGAGGTTAGTTTGCTAACTTGGCTTGAAAGAGGAAACTCACCATTTTCTTTAGAATCTATTCAAGCTTGAATCTAAGGAATTAATTTTTGGAGTTTGCTGCTCTCTTTTCAGTGGCTTTTATATTGTTACTTGTGCCAGAGTTCTCTCTTGCCAGTATTCTCTCCAGTTTCAGTTAAATGATCAAAATTATTTTCTGGAAACATAGAAGCATGGAATTCAATTAAACTCCTATAACCAGTACATTTCAAGGAAAAAAAATAGTGTTTGAAAGATTTGTTTGAAGTCATCTCATATCTAGTGCCTGTGAATCTATTTAATTGCTACCCTAAAGCCAGATTCAAGATACTGAAAAGTGGAAAATCTTAAACTGTATCTCATTTCTAAAATATTTTCCAGAGAATATTAAAAAAGAGATAACACCTTTGTCACTCCCATTAAAGTAAGCGTGAGGAAAATGGTTTGCCTTTTAAGTCTAGGTGTTATTTGGTAAGTATTTCCCATTTGTGTTATTCAGAGCATGTACTTTTTCTTAATCTATAAAAGTGCCAGCAAGTCGAGTTCATAGACAGATATTCAGCAGAGTTTTGGCACTTGAGGTAAAGTTCCTGCATTGTCCTTAAATTTGCAAGTGAAGGCAGGGTGAGTAGTGCAGGCATATTTCTTTAATAAAAGGTAGTTTGTCATATGTTTTTAGGGTTATGGTTTTGAAAATTTACCAGAGAAACATCAGCATTGCAGAGGTTATACATGAAACTTTGATGGGAAGCAGGCTGTGTCTGCAGTTGTTCACTAGCTTGATGGAAAACATGATCTGACTTACTCGATGAGTAAGTTTTATTTGCCCCTATTAAAAGACTGCTCACTCACTGACTTAGATATTCCAAAGGTTTTTTGAACACATTCTAGAATATGTTCCACAGATGGATAATGAGCCACAGGTCATTGTCATCAGAAATAGGTAGTACATAATCTTATTTTAGAATATAACCTAATAGTAGAAGTTAAGACTTTTGTACACATTTTTTGCCTTCAAGGGCCCTAGTTTCAGAATGCATTAGAAATTACAGTACAGTCAAGTAACTTAGAGATTTATATAATTGATATTTATTTTTCTTCTAGGTTTACTTGTTTTGTTTAAAGACAGATTCTCCAGGCAAGAATACTGGAGTGAGTGGGTTGCCATACCCTCCTCCAGGGGATCTTTCCAACCCAGGAATCGAACCCAGGTCTCCTGCATTGTGGACAGATTCTTTACTGTCTTAGCCACCAGGGAAGCCCTAAAGATAGAAAATAATGCCCCAAAAAGATGCTTTCCACTCAGGCATGGCATCTTGCAGCTATCTTTTACTTTTTCTCTCTTTTGTACTATTTATACCATTTGTCACTGAGTATTGTTCATACACCCTTGGTGATATTTCTTATAACTGCTGTTCTCTGCATTCTTTAGTTCAGGCCTTAATTAACAAAGAGTTTGACTATTGTGTTGCAACATTCTCTTAACTGATCTTACTGCCTTTAGTTTTTCCACACTTCAGTTACTTCTGCTTTCTACTGCTATAAGAGTATTGTTAAAGATCAGTGCATGCTAAGTTGCTTCAGTCGTGTCCAACTCTTTGAGACCCTATGGACTTTTGCTTGCCAGGCTCCTCTGTCTATGGGATTTTCCAATAGGAATACAGAAGTGGGTTTCCATTTGCATTCCTGCTAAAAACATCTGGTGGCTCTGTGTGTGTGTGTTTGTGTGTATGTGAAGAAAATGCATTTTCCTTCAAACTCTCTAAATTATTTCCAAAGAGTGTCTGAGTTTTTCAAGTAGTTTTTACTGTTGCCAATATGTGATTGAAGAGATTGAGTGCCACAGAATTGAAATGTACCAAGAATACCAAACTGTCTTTTTGCCCAGTGGTATATCTCCAGTCTTTGGCACAATGTACATAACACTTCTTCAAGTAATTCACTTACCTCTGTCCCCTTCTATACCATATCACAGAACCAAAGGAAAAACTATATTTTCTCCAAATTCCTTCTTTACATTGTCATTCTAATTGTAAGGTACCTTTCCCCTTCTAGCTTATAATTATTTTCCTGCAGTTATTTAATTAAGGAAGGTATAGCTTCCTTTCCTTTAATTGTACATCTTAACATGTATACAGTATTTTTAAATTTTTCTTTCTTCCGAAATTGTTAGCATAAGAGTTTATGTATAGTTAATGTGTTATAAATTAACTGTTGAATGAACTAATTTTTAGTTTAGTCATGCAGTTGAATTCTGGTCCTTTTAATCATGTGTCATAATTCTGTTTCCCAAACAAATGAGTTTTGGTGAAAGTATGATATAAATGTATCTTAGCAACTTATTATTTTATTGGAAATACACTTATTTCCAAGATTTATTTTCTTTAAAAATGGAGGGCTTCCCAAGTGGTGCTCCTGGTAAAGAATCTGCCTACAATGCAGGAGACATAAGAGGTGAAAGTTTGATCCCTGGGTCAGGAAGATCCCCTGGAGAAGGGAATGACTACCCACTCCAGTATTCTCTCATGGAGAATTCCATGGACAGAGGAGCCTGGCAGGCTACTAGGGTCATAAAGAGTCAGACGTGGCTGAGTGACTCTTTTTTTTTTTTTTTTAATAGAATGATTAGAGGAGACAAACTGTTGATTTCCTTTCTCATGACTCTGGAGAATTCACTTCTAAGCTCATGCAGATTATTGGCAGAATTCAGTTCCTTGCAATTGTAGGACTGATTTCCCCGTTTTCCTTGATTACTATTAGTGAGGGGCTCTCTCAGCTTCTAAAAGTCATCTTCATTCTTTATCATGTGACTGTCTCCATCTCCAAAGCCAGCAATGAGAATATCCCTTATATCACATCTTGCTCATTGCAGGCTTATTCCCATTGTTGGTAGAATTTAGTTCCACACACTTGTAGGACTGAGATCCCTGTTTCCTTGCTGGCTGTTGGCCTAAATCATCTTAACTTCTAGAGGCTGCCACCATTCCTGTGTCTCTAACCTCTAGATCCAGATTTCAAGGGCTCCTGTGATGAGTTCTGCTACACCATAGAATATAACATGATCATTAAAGTAAAATCTATCTTATTCATCATCTTGGGGATTATGCCAGGTGGACATCAGAAAGTTTGCATTTGGGGAACCATGTTAGAATCCTGTCTACCACAATTTGGTTAGTAAAAATTTGAGAAAAAATTTTAATTTTATAGCAAGTATCATTTGGCATTCTCTTTTGTATTACTAAGAAGTCATTTTGGCTGAGATGGTGGGAAATGTGATGTGTCTGGGGTCACCAGTTCCCAGCTTCAGTGATTCAATAGAAGCACTCACAGAACTCAGATGTTATTTTACTCATGATTTCATTATACTTACTGCAGCAAAGCAGTACAAAGCGAAATCCAACAAAGAGAAAACTATAGGGCAAGATAACAGTGGAAACCAGGCCCAAAGCTTTCCAGAGTTTCTCTCCCAGGAGAGTTGTAGAAGATGTACTTAATTTCTCCAACAAAAAATTGTGACAGTATGTACAAACTGTTGCCTATTAGAGAAACTTGTCTGAGCCTAGGAGTGAGGAATTTTAGTGGTGGTTGGTCACAGAGGTACGTAACACCTGTGTGACTGATTGCAGTTAATGATGCTCCAGACCCACCTCAGAAGGAAAGCAGGTGTTCAACATAAATCACATTGTTTGCACAAGCTATTTAGACAAGCTGGAGTGATTCAAGGCCTCAAATGGGCAAAACTTATCAGTTAAGTATTCCAAGAGCATAATTTCCTGAAGCCCTAGGAAAATAGGCACCTTTGGGAGAATGTGCAAGATTTGAGATTGATGAGAGATTCCTTTTTGAGGAAGTATTAAAGTAGATTTTATAGCTACTCCAGTAATTCATGAAATATGTTGTGATTATAGACCAATGGTTGCTGGTCTTGTTCAGTTAGGGTTGTGTAGACTCTTTTTTTCACTCATCAGCAAAATATTAGCTCTCCTTTGTTACTGAAACATATTGCCACAAATGTAGCAGCTTAAAACAACACAAATTCATTACCTCATTGTTCTGTAGATCAAAAGTCTGTTGGGTTTGGGTGGATTCTCTGCTTCAGGTCTGGCAAAGGCAAAATCAAAGTGTTGACATGGGTATATTTCCTCTAGAGACCTTTAGGAAGAATCCATTTCTAGGCTTATCCCCATTGTTGGTAGTATTTAGTTCCACACAGATGTAGGACTGAGATCCCTGTTTCCTTTCTGGCTGTTGGCCAAGAGTTGTTCTTAGCTTCTAGAGGCTACCACCATGCCCTGGCTCGTGGCCCCATTCCATCATCCTCAAAGGTAGTAGCAGCAGGCCCACTCCTTCAGAGGCTCTGAGTCTCTGACCTCTTCGGCCATTCTCTCTGACTTTTCTGCTCTGCTTTTCTGTATTAAGGATTCATGTGATTACTGTGGCCCACCTGAAAAATTTGGGGTACTCTCCCTATTTAAAATTAGCTGATTAGCAACCTAATTCCATCTGCAAAGACCCTTTGCAGCTGTATCTAGACTGGTGGTTGAATTAAAACCCTGGTGACAAGAATCTTGGGAGGATTCTGCATACTACATTCTTTAAACAAGTAATTATCAAAGTTTTCCCACCTCAATTTCTGAAAAGATAAATGAGGGAATTCCATGGCAGTCCAGTGGTTAGAACTCTGTGCTTTCACTGCTATCTCCATGCTTTCACTGCTGTGGACCCAGGTTCTATCCCTGGTCAGGGAAGTAAGATCCCACATGCTGTGTGGCATGGATTTAAAAAAAAAAAAAGGATAAATGATTAATTAATTAATTAAGCAATAGTCCTGTCAACAATTATAAGCATGTTTAACTTCTGTACTATTGTCGAATTTTTTCTGAGTCATTCAAGTTGTCAGTTATCTTAAGGAAAAAAAATCAACCTTTCAGTTCAGTTCAGTTCAGTTCAGTCGCTCAGTCGTGTCCGACTCTCCGCGACCCCATGAATCACAGCACGCCAGGCCTCCCTGTCCATCACCAACTCCCGGAGTACACTCAAACTCATGTCCACAGAGTCGGTGATGCCATCCAGCCTTTAATAAGGTTTAAATTCAAACTTTATTATGTGCCATTTTCCAGAATTATAGTCAAGAGTAAAGTAAATCCTTTGTTTGTAAATATAAAGTTCCGTTTGTGGAGAGGGAGCTACTTCAGTGTCTTAGTACAAAAAGACTGGCCAGGGACCATATAAATATGTTGGTGTGGAGCGCTGACCTGTTGTTTTCCATTAGAAACTTTTTTTTTTTAATTTTTTTTAGGCCAAATACATCTTCAGTTGAAAGTTTTAGTGAAGTAATAGGGGCATGCTATTTTGATAGAAGGCATGAGCGAGTGCGCGAGAGTAAGGAACTAGAGTAAGGAAGAAAGAGAAGACTGGATTTGGGATGGGGAATATTTGTAATAGAGATCATAAACTCATTTGAGGTCAGGCAGGTAATTTAAGTGAGTAAAGTATACTGGGTTAAACTGGGAAGCAGGTAACATTGAAAAGAGGCAGCTAATCTTCATCAGGAGCTGCAGCCCCGTGTTGCCTTGTGAGAATGTGTCCCGGTGTTACCGTCTCTTTCAAATTTTCTAAAGGACTTAAATTCTGGATTCTTACATGAGAACCTCTGAATTTCTTAACATTTTCAACTAGTTAAAAAGTTTTAAAACACCGTGATCCAAGCAAAACAAAGTAATGAGCTACATTTGGCCAATGGGCAGCCAATATACAATAGCTGGTCTAAGAAGCTAAGTTATTGCCAGCAGATACTTTATCCTTTGTCTGATTTAAGTCAGTGGGGGTCATGGTGAAAAGAAGGGAAAAGTACTGTTTTTTCTTTTTAACTTTTAAGAGTCATTCACTTATTTAACACATTGGAAAGAAAAGGTGAAATATCTGGATTTTCTAATTTTACTAGTGTGGTGGGAATTACATACTTGTAAAAGATTGTTTTTTGTTTTAATAATAGCATGATGTGAGAATGATAGGACCCATCTGTGTTGGAAATTATTTTCACCTATGAAAACTTTCTGCTTTAAAAAAATCTGTGTAGCCTCAGTGGTAAATTGTCACAGCATTTTTTCCATTTACTCATTGCTTTGCCTCTTATTAAGCAAATTCCTTCAGTGAGTGAGGACATTTCAGTAAACTAACTCAGAAGATAGGATACAATGACTTTAGGGGAACATCTTGAATTTTATTCTGTGGTATTATCTATACCCATGAAAAGCAAAAGAAGGAGCAGATAGTAATGAAATTAACCAGTCCAATTTCCTATTGGGAAATGTTTGAAAAGCAGAAACTGCTGAGGTGATAAATTATAAGATGTCAACACATAAAAGAACAAATAAGTACTTGCAATAAGTCTGTAAGAAGCTCAGAGGGTACTTTTTATTGTCTTATTTTTATCTTTGGGGTTTTTTTGCTATTTTTTTAAATGACTGTGGTAGTGGTTATAATATGCATCCTTAATTTATCATAGTCTTCCATGAATTAATATTATGCCAGTTCATATATACTGTTGAAATCTTATAGCAATATACTTCTATTCACCATCCTCCTATTCTTTGGTATTGTTGTCATACATTTTACAGTCTATATTAAAGACCTTGAGAAATGAGGAAAAAAATTCTTTTGCATTTAACCACATATTTACCGTTTCCTGAACTCTTAACTCCTTTCTTTTGATCCATGTTTCCATCTGGTATCATTTTTCTTCAGTCTGAAAAACTTCCTTTAAGATTTTTTTTTAGTTCAAGTCAGATATAGGCAAAATCTTACAGATTTCAGTCACCTGAAAATATCTTTATATCACCTTAAATTTTTTTCCTGGTTAAT
Organism: Moschus berezovskii; assembly: GCF_049115385.1. Classification (NCBI taxonomy): domain Eukaryota; kingdom Metazoa; phylum Chordata; class Mammalia; order Artiodactyla; family Moschidae; genus Moschus; species Moschus berezovskii. The sequence continues at coordinate 25,865,980 of NC_142464.1, forward strand.
ATTTTATTATTAAAAAATTTAAAATATAGCGAAGTTGAAAGAATTGTACAATATACCTATATCCTACAATTAACATTTTCCCATCTTTTGCCTTATCATATAACTACCCATCACACTACCTGCTCATTAACTCATTCTATTCTTCTGATGTGTTTCAAAGTCAGTTGCGCTATCAGTGAACTTTAACCCTAACTCTTTCAGCATATATATCATTGAGTATAATTCAGTATCTATTTATGATTTCTTTTTAGGTAAAATTTATGTTCAGTGAAGTATGAAAACTTTTGTATCATTTGATGGGTTTTGAACAATAAATGCATCTCTGTAACCCCAATACACATCAAGGTTAGGTCACTACCATCACTCTAGAAATTTTCCTAGTGTCCTTTCCCAGTAAATCTTTGCAATTCACCCTACCCTTACCTCCCAGAGGCAACCACTTTTCTGAATTTTCCCCCTAAGATTAGTTTTGCTTATTTCAGCACTTTATATAATTAGAATTATACAGTATATACTTTTTTCTGTAAAGATTCTTTATTTTACCCAAATATTTATAAGAGGCATCTAAATGGTTTCATATTCTTATCTCATTCCTTTTTTTATTGTTGAGATGCATTATATTTTATTAATATGCATTTAGCAATTATCCCTTTATGAACTCCTGGGAAATTTCCAGGTTTTTGGCTATTATAACAAGTTGCTGTGAATGTTCTCATAGTCTTTTTTTCATGTGAGGACAGATGTTTTCATATCTCTGGGTATATACGTAGCAGTAGAATTGATGGCTTATATATGAATAAGCATATGTGTCTGTAGTATATAATTAATACTATTAGAACCCACCATGCCCTTTTCCAAAGTTTTGTACCTTTTACATTTCTGCTTACAGTGTATGAGGGCTCTAGTTCCTCCATATCCTTGTCAGCAGTTAATGTTTCATTCTTTTAGTCATTGTAGTGAGTATAAAGTGGTATCTCACTGTAGAATCAATTTGCATTTGCATGATGACTAACAATGTTGCGTGCTTTTTTGTGTACTTTTTTAGCATTCATATCAAGACATACATATCTGTTCAATTTGAGGGATCACATTTTTGAGTGGGTTATTTGTCTTTTTATTACTGATTCATAGTCATTCTTTGTACATTTTCTATATTCTCCATAAACATGCTTTACTAAATATTTTTTGCAGGTATTTTCTGCCAATATGACTTGCCTATTCTTAAGGTGTACCTTGATAAACAAAGTTGTTATTTATAATGAAGTCTAGTGTATTGATTTTTCCTTTCATGGTTATTGTCTTTTGAGAAACCTTTACCTCTTCCCAAGTCATAAAGATATTCTCATATGTTTTCTCCTAGAAGCATTATAGTTTTAGATTTTATGGTGGATCTTTGATCTTTTTCAATTTAATATTTGTATATGGTGTTCAAGTTCAATTTTTGCCATATGGATATACAGTTGTTCCAACTCTATTTGTTTAAAAGATTTTACTTGTCCCATTGGATTGCTTTAGTGTTTTTATTGAAAATTAAATGGCCATGTAATTGTAGGTCTGTTTCTGGCCTTCTATTTTGTTTCATTTATCTCTTTTTCTATCCTTATGCCAGCGCCATACTGTCTTAATTATGCTAACTTTATAGTAAATCTTGAGTCAGGAAATAAAAGTTTCCAAACTTTGTTCTTTTGTTTCAAGATTGCTTTAACTATCTTTGGTTGTTTGCATTTCCAGATATATTTTATAATAAGCGTCTCAGTTTCTGAAAATGTCTGTTGGTATTCTGATTGGGATTGCATTGCATCTACAGGCCAATTTGGGAACAACTGACATCTTAACAATATTGTCTTCCAATAAATGAGCATGTTGTTTCTCTCCAAATTTTTAAGTCTTCTTTAATTTTTCTGAGCAATGTTTTATAGTTTATAATGTATATTTCTTGTTCTTTTGTTAAATATATTTGAAAGTATCTTAGGTTTTGTTGTGATTACATTTATTGCAAAATTGTTTTACTTGTTCTGCTGACTCTTGTGTAAAAATGCAAGCAGCATAGGAATAATATATAAAAATACAGACATGAAATAGGTCAAGAAAAACATAAGGCATGAAGACTGTAAGAAGAATGAAGCAGAGGAAGGATAAAAAGGGGAGGAACAGTTGAAAACATTTCTACTTAATGATGATATAGTTCTTTATGTGGAAAATCCTAAGGAATTAAAAAAAACTCCTCTTTGAATTACAAGGAGTTTAGTAAGGTCATAGGAAAGAAAGCTGATATGAAAATACCAGCAATAAGATGTTGGAATATGTTGCTTGCTTAGCAATGAATTACCCAAACTACTTAGCCTCTAACTTTTTTCTTAGTGTTTTCGATTAAATCTTCCTTTTGGAAGATTAAGGAATCCAATGAGGTAGAAAGTGATTCCTTAACGTAGTCTTTGAATAATATTAAGCTCTAGGATAGATTCACCAGCTTATAGTCCCTACAACTTCGGTGAAACTATTTTAGATAGACAGGGTGCCAGAAATCACCAAACTGGGCACTTGTGCTGCAGCAAAGACAAAATTGACATGCTAGTTTCTGTCTAGTGATCATCTGAGATGAGACAGTTGGAAAACTGAGATAGGCAGTGTGTTTGAAGATACTTCCTTAATGTTTTAAGAAAGGACAGTTATTTGTGACTGAATGGAGGGTGATCTTATCTCTTTGTGAATATGGGTTGCTATTATAATTGCTGGGAGGGTCAGAACTTTTCTCAGAGAGCAAGCTGGGATCTGATCAATTTCTTGACTACATATTTGATTTGAGCCCCAGTGGACAGCAAAACAAAACATGGGAGAAACTATCTTTGTTTGAAAACAGATTTGAGAGTGGAAGATGACAAGTGTCCTTGCTCATAGAATAAGCCAAATATGTCCCTCATAAAATTTTAAAAATTGAGCAAGTCTGCAAAGGTGATCTTGTCAAAATAACAAAACTATCCCCCAGATACTTAGAAGAGTTAACTTGTCGAAAGGTGTTCTTTAAAATTATTCATCTGGATATCACCTAGACTCTCCAAAACGATTTCAGTTTTGGCACAATTAAAGGTTAAAAGTTCTTTCAAACATGATTGGCCGAAACTTCTTGAAGCTATTTCTGGATGTAGGGTCATGTCATCAGTATGTAAAAGGACCACTCTGTACAATGTCAGTAGGCATACATCTAATTCACATAAAATCTATTCAGGTTAAGAAAGGGAGGACTGTCCCTCACTCTTTGTCTTTTTCTCTCAAAACAGATTTTTGCCCTGACAGAGTGGACTATTTTTGCTAATTCTTAATCTTATGAATATATTTCCTCAAAGGCTTTTTGAGGAATGTTGAAAGTCTTGAGGTAACGTTTATGTTGCATAGTTTAGCACAGAAGTGGTGATCGTCTGTGTTGTCAAAAGCAGATGGTGTCGAAAAAATCAGAAGATTTACTCACAGACACCGACTGTGATAGACAGTATTATGACGATGGTCAGAGGTATGGTTGTTTCGATGTTTCCTTTCCTCCTTTCAATGTTAGCCTGTAAAAATTACCTTTAATTTTTAATTAATAGGCAAAAATTAATTTATAGGCAAATTATGAGGTAATTACTAGGCAAAAGATTTTAGGAGTCTAACTGAGCATTCTCTACATTTTTAATAGGATATGTTAACACTTAACACTTTGACCCTAACCCTTGATATATACTGAGGGAATGATATATATAAAGAGTTGAATAAGTTAACGTTGGCAGCACTTTTAAGAGCTTTGGGACATTCTTTAAGTGGGGCAGTTTTAAGTTTAAAACAATCATGTCATTCATAAATGGAAGGGATACAGTACTTATTAAATGTATACTAGATTCTAGTTATTTTGCTATATACTTTATTTATAGGTAATTTTCAAGTTACTGGGGCTTTGCTGGTAGCTCAGACAGAAAAGAATCCATCTGCAATGCAGGAGACCCGGGTTGGCAAGATCCCTTGAGAAGGGAATGGCTACCCACTCCAGTATTCTTGCCTGAAGTATTCCACGGACAGAGGAGCCTGGCGGTCTACCGTCCATGGAGTCACAAAGAGTCAGACACGACTGAGCGACTAACACTTATTACTTTTCGCTTTAAGGTTATTAGTCCTAGTTAGTGAGTAACCTAAGGTTTACAGACTATGAAATGTCTGCTGAAGCCACAGTGTAGCATAAATAGTGAACTGTGCTTCTAAAAGTCCTGTTCTTACTGTAGCCTTTCTTAATACTCCAGAATCTCTTTATGAGGCATGCTGTTCAAAAACACAGTTTTTTGAGAGAATGAGCGATTCTAAATTTCCAAGTTCAGTGAGTCCTGTCCATTAGTTATCAAACTACCTTGATGGCTCTGTGAGGATTTCTTTGTTTCCTGGCATTGTTATCAAACTGGAAACCAGAGAACCCTGTCTTTCCACTTTGTCACACAAAGCAGCAAGAAAAATTGGTTTCTTTATAACAAAATTCTTTTGGTATAACTCATGTCAAAATGACTTCTGTTGTAAGATAATTGGAGTGGGGAAATGAAAACTGCATATACTACAAAAGAATATATGTATAGAGTTCATGAGTTTTTAATTCCATCTTGGCCTCCTCAGTCATCTGTTTTAATAATTTACAAAAGCAAATCTTAAATTAAATGATTTGTTTATCCTAAATTATTCAACATACTAATATACTGGCATAAAGACAGAAATATAGATCAATGGAACAAAATAGAAAACCCAGAGATAAATCCACGCACCTATGGACACCTTATCTTTGACAAGGCAGGCAAGAATATTCAATGGAGAAAAGACAGTCTCGTTAACAAGTGGTGCTGGGAAAACTGGTCAACCACTTGTAAAAGAATGAAACTAGAACACTCCCTAACACCATACACAAAAATAAACTCAAAACGGATTAAAGATCTAAATGTAAGACCAGAAACTATAAAACTCCTAGAGGAGAACATAGGCAAAACACTCTCCGACATAAGTCACAGCAGGATCCTCCATGACCCACCTCCCAGAATATTGGAAATAAAAGCAAAAATAAACAAATGGGACCTAATTAAAATTAAAAGCTTCTGCACAGCAAAGGAAACTATAAGCAAGGTGAAAAGACAGCCTTCAGAATGGGAGAAAATAATAGCAAATGAAGCAACTGATAAAGGATTAATCTCAAAAATATACAAGCAGCTCCTTCAGCTCAATTCCAGAAAAATAAACGACCCAATCAAAAAATGGGCTAAAGAACTAAACAGACATTTCTCCAAAGAAGACATACAGATGGCTAACAAACTCATGAAAAGATGCTCAACATCACTCATAATTAGAGAAATGCAAATTAAAACCATGATGAGGTATCATTTCACGCCAGTCAGAATGGCTGCTATCCAAAAGTCTACAAGCAATAAATGCTGGAGAGGGTGTGGAGAAAAGGGAACCCTCTTACACTGTTGGTGGGAATGCAAACTAGTACAGCCACTATGGAGAACAGTGTGGAGATTCCTTAAAAAACTGGAAAGAGAACTGCCATTTAGTTCAGTTCAGTTCAGTCGCTCAGTCGTGTCCGACTCTCCGCGACCCCATGAATCACAGCATACGACCCAACAATCCCACTCCTAGGCATACACACCAAGGAAACCAGAATTGTAAGAGACACATGTACCCCAATGTTCATCGCAGCACTGTTTATAATAGCCAGGACATGGAAGCAACTTAGATGTCCATCCGCAGATGAATGGATAAGAAAGCTGTGGTACATTTACACAATGGAGTACTACTCAGCAATTAAAAAGAATACATTTGAATTAGTTCTTATGAGGTGGACGAAACTGGAGCCTATTATACAAAGCGAAGTAAGCCAGAAACAAAAACGCCAATACAGTATATTAACACATATATATGGAATATAACAAGAGGATAACGATAACCCTGTATACAAGACAACAGCAGAGACTTGGATGTGTGGAGCAGTCTTTTCGACTCTGTGGGAGAGGGCGAGGGTGGGATAATTTGGGAGAATGGATTGAAACATGTATATTATCATATGTGAAATGAATCTGATATGGTTGGGGGCTCCCCACCTCAACACTCTGTGGATTTAAGAGGCCGTAAAAAAAAAAGAAAACTCCATATACTACAAAAGAATATATGTATAGAGTTCATGAGTTTTTAATTCCATCTTGGCCTCCTCAGTCACCTGTTTTAATAATTTACAAATGCAAATTTTAAATTAAATGATTTGTTTATCCTAAATTATTCAGGACCTCAAAGGAGCTGCTGCTGCTAAGTCGCTTCAGTCGTGTCTGACTCTGTGCGACCCCATAGATGGCAGCCTACTAGGCTCCTCTGTCCATGGGATTCTCCAGGCAAGAATACTGGAGTGGTTTGCCATTTCCTACTCCATGGGATCTTCCCAAAACCTGCGTCTCTTACAACTCCTGCATTGGCAGGCAGTTTCCTTACCACTAGCACAATCTGTGAGGCTTATTGGATATTGTTATCAATAAGCCTTGTCTGTGGATTATAGCCTTTCTGTGATGACTAATTATGATGTAAATTATGATTAATCTACTCAAGGATTATTCTATACTTCTTCATTGCTGCTGCTGCCGCTAAGTCGCTTCAGTCATGTCTGACTCTATGCAACCCCATAGACAGCAGCCCACCAGGCTCCCCCGTCCCTGGGATTCTCCAGGGAAGAATACTGGACTGGATTGTCATTTCTTTCTCCAATGCATGCAGGTGAAAAGTGAAAGTGAAGTCGCTCAGTCGTGTCCAACTCAGCGACCCCATGGACTGCAGCCTACTGGGCTCCTCCATCCATGGGATTTTCCAGGCAAGAGTACTGGAGTGGGATGCCATTGCCTTCTCCAACTTCTTCATTAAGTACATATATATTTCAGATACTGGGGTAGGTGCTAGTGTGTCTGAGATGAAAATATAATGTCCTAGTCTTTAAACAGATTGCTAGTTAGTAAGCAGACAGAGTTGTAACAAGCAGTTACAAAATACCATTTTTTGAAAAGTACTTATGAGAGGTATATGCAAGTTGTCTTGATCGGCAGAGTTCCTTGCAACCAGGAGAATCCGGAACATTTTTACTAAGAAAATAATGCTTGTATTGAATTTTTAAGGATAGTTAAGTATTATCCAAGTGGGCCAACTAGAAGTGCAGAGAAAGTACCATATGCAAAAAGACATTGATATGAATCGCAAGCATATGAATAAAGTAGAGGCAGAGGTTCCTAGTAGCTAAGTACCCTAGTGGAGGGTCCATGAGAAAGCAATGAGAGTGTTCTCCTTATCTTCCTTTATAAAACAGTTTTGGAGGGTAGGAGTGGGCAGTCTTAAGATGAAGAGTCTTAAATATTGGTGCTATTTCAGACAGTGACTTAAGATGAAAAAGTAGTGATCATATGAAGAATGAGAGATTTCCCTCTTATAAGCTCTTCCCACATTACCTAGAACAGAGATTAAGATTTTTCTCTGCTCTAGTCATCTAAATCAATGAGAGTTTTAGCTCTTTTCTATAGGCAGTCTAGTCAATGCATTTGATGTGAGCTTGCTATTAGTATCTAATCGTACTTTTTCTGTTCATATATTAGTTTATTCACTAGCTAGTTATTTTGTCAGTTGTCCGTATTGTTTGTCTTGGTGATAGGCCATAAAAAAAATCATTTCTGTTTTTTACATCATTTACCTCAGTTTCAAATGCGTATAAGTACTTCAGAATTGTCATGATAATGACAGAGCATCCCCAATTCTGGCACATAGATCTTAGACAAACCCTACATCCTAATTTTCATGTTCTGCTATTCTTCCTTATTAGTTTATGCCCATAAATTTTAATTACTTCTCCCATAACAACACTTTTAAGAATATGAGACTCCTCAGAAATCTGGGACTCCTTATTGTTCTTCATTTTCTTGTAAAATTTTATGTTTAATGTGTCTGCATTTTTCCTGGTAAAATACTGTACTATGCTGAGCTGTGAAAAGTCTGAAAGAGAAAATGTCCTTCAACAGATGAGTAGATAAACGTATGACATATCCACTTAAGTGAAGTACTGTTCATTAATACAAAGAAACAAATTGCTAATGAAGGAAACAACATGGATAAATCTTAAGAGCATCATGTTGAGTAAAAAAAAAAACAGGTTTGACACAAAATAATGCTGTATCATTCCCTTTATTTGAAATTCTGGAAAAGACGTACTTAATCTGTGATAATAGAAAGCAATTTGTTTTCAGCCAGGATTAGGATATGGGATTGGCTGGGAAGGGGGACAGGAGAACCCTTTGAGATGATGGAAATATTCTGTTTCTTGATTGTGGCAGTGCTTATGCTAGTATATACGTTTGTCAAAACTTCTGATGGTATGTTTAAAATGAGTATATTTTATTATACATAATTTGTATCTAAATAGGGGCTTCCCAGATGGCTGAGTAGTAAAGACTCTACCTGCAATGCACGAGACATGGGTTCAATCCCTGGTCGGGAAGATCCACCGGAGAAGGAAATGGCAACCCACTCCATCATTCTTGCCTGGGAAATCCCATGGACAGAGGAGCCTGGCAGGCTACAGTCCATCGGGTTGCAGAAGAGTCAGACATGACTTAGCAGCCTAACAACAACAAAGTTCATTTAAAAAAAAGTATCAAGCAGGAATTATCCTGTTACAATCATGCCATGATGGAGAAAAACAAGTCATCTTGATGTCTTGCACATCTTTCTAGCTAACTATGTGTGTTTCTATAACTGCTGCTACAAATTTCCAAAAATTGAGTGGCTTAAAACAGCAGAAATGTATTATCTCACAGCTCTGAATGTCAGAAGTCAGGAATCAAAGTGTTGGCAGGGCCTACTTACTCCCTTTGGAGTTTCCTGGGAAGAAGCTCTCCTTGACTTTTCTAGTTTCTGCTGTCAGTATTTCTTGGCTTCTTTTTGGCTTATGGTCACATCACTCCAGTCCCTGCCTCCATCTTTACATCTCCTTCTCCTCTGTGTGTCTCTCTCTTATAAGGACACTCAACATTGGATTTTTGGAACGGGATAATCCATGATGATCTTCTCAAATGCAAAGACTCTTTTCCCAAATAAAGTAACATTCACAGTTTCCAGTGATTAGATTGTAGACAATTTTGGGGAAGGGGGAATACAACTTCAGTTCAGTTCAGTCGCTTAGTCTTGTCCTACTCTTTGCGACCCCATAAACCACAGCACGCCAGGCCTCCCTGTCCATCACCAACTCCCGGAGTTCACTCAAACTCATGTCCATCGAGTCGGTGATGCCATCCAGCCATCTCATTCTCTGTCATCCCCTTCTCCTCCTGCCCTCAATCCCTCCTAGCATCAGACTCTTTTCCAGTGAGTCAACTCGTCACATGAGGTGGCCAAAGTATTGGAGTTTCAGCTTTAGCATCAGGCCTTCCAATGAACACCCAGGATTGATCTCCTTTAGAATGGACTGGTTGGATTTCCTTGCAGTCCAAGGGACTCTCAAGAGTCTTCTCCAGCACCAGGTTCAAAAGCATCAATTCTTCAGCGATCAGCTTTCTTCACAGTCCAACTCGCACATCCATACATGACCACGGGAAAAACCATAGCCTTGACTAGATGGACCTTGGTTGGCAAAGTAATGTCTCTGCTTTTTAATATGCTATCTAGGCTGGTCATAACTTTCTTTCCAAGGAGTAAGCGTCTTTTAATTTCATGGCTGCAATCAGCATCTGCAGCGATTTTGGAGCCCAAAAAAATAAAGTCTGACACTGTTTCCACTGTTTCCCCATCTATTTCCCATAGAAGTGATGGGACCAGATGCCATGATCTTCGTTTTCTGAATGTTGAGCTTCAAGCCAACCTTTTCACTCTCCTCTTAAACTTTCATCAAGAGGCCTTTGAGTTCCTCTTCACTTTCTGCCATAAGGGTGGTGTCATCTGCATATCTGAGGTTATTGATATTTCTCCCGGCAATCTTGATTCCAGCTTGTGCTTCTTCCAGCCCAGCGTTCCTCATGATGTACTCTGCATAGAAGTTAAATAAGCAGGGTGACAATATACAACCTTGACGTACTCCTTTTCCTATTTGGAACCAGTCTGTTGTTCCATGTCCAGTTCTAACTGTTGCTTCCTGACCTGCATACAGGTTTCTCAAGAAGCAGGTCAGGTGGTCTGGTATTCCCATCTCTTTCAGAATGTTCCACAGTTTATTGTGATCCACATAGTCAAAGGCCTTGGCATAGTCAATGAAGCAGAAATAGATGTTTTGCTGGAACTCTCTTGCTTCCTCCATGATCCAGCGGATGTTGGCAATTTGATCTCTGGTGCCTCTGCCTTTTCTAAAACCTGCTTGAGATTCAAACCGAACGGAGAACGGGGAGGAGGTCGTGATGGCGGCCCGGGAGCCGGAAGTGCAGTCCCCGGTAAGATTTGGAGTGGTGTGAGAAGTCGGAGGAAACCCAGGACCCCCAGATAGAACTACTTGAGACCACCTCCACCCAGGAACCTCCCAACCCTTTGGAGCCCTTTCGCCCCAGAGACTGCGTGGTGCCAGTGGTGTTTCCTGGGCCTGTGAGCCAGGAAGGCTGCTGTCGCTTTACTTGTGAACTTCTCAAACATATCATGTACCAACGCCAGCAACTACCTCTGCCCTACGAACAGCTTAAGCACTTCTACCGAAAACCTTTTCCCCAGGCAGAGGACGCGGTGAAGAAGAAGCCTCGGGCCGCTGCTGAGATGAACAGCAGGAAATGTCAGCACACCCTGGCAGAACTGGAGAGTGTCCTCAGCCACCTGGAGGGACTCTTTGCCCGGACACTAGTCCCTCGTGTGCTGATCCTCCTTGGGGGCAATGCCCTCAGCCCCAAGGAGTTCTACGAGCTTGACTTGTCCCGATTAGCCCCCAACAGCATGGACCCGAGCCTGAGCACGGCAGCTTGTTTGCGCCGCCTCTTCCGAGCCATTTTCCTGGCCGATGCCTTCAGTGAACTGCAGGTCCCTCCACTCATGGGCACCATCGTCATGGCACAGGGTCACCGCGACTGTGGAGAAGATTGGTTTCGACCCAAGCTCAACTACAGAGTGCCCAGCCGGGGCCACAAGCTGACTGTGACCTTGTCCTGTGGCCGACCCGCCATCCCAGCTACAACCTGGGAGGATTACATTTGGTTCCAGGCACCAGTGACACTGAAGAGCTTCCACGAATGAATGGGAATGCTCATTGTGAACACTGGCTAAATTATCTTTCCCCTGGTGGCACCACATCACCCATCTCTTGCTTGGAGCTAGTTAATTCCTGGTGAGAGGAAGGTTCTGTCCTTCTGACTGCTTGCCCGCCTTAGACTTTCTGGTGGACTGATGATGAGGCTTGGGGAGACTGAATAACTTGCATAAGTGTTGAAACCTGGATTCAGACCCAGTCCAGCTGACTCCAGAGGCTGAGTGCTTTACACTGTACTGTACATTCTGTGTGATTTTACTCTGAGATGATTAAACAGGGTTTGCCCTGCTGAATTTGGTAGCATTGGAAAGCTGTGGGACTTCATCTCTGGCTTCAGATTGTGTTTCCTGACGTGGAACCTGCCACTTACTGGTGCTAAATAAATATAGAATCAATGCAAAAAATAAATAAATAAATAAAACCTGCTTGAGCATCTGGAAGTTCATGATTCACATACTGCTGAAGCCTGGCTTGGAGAATTTTGAGCATGACTTTACTATCGTGTGAGATGAGTGCAATTGTGCAGTAGTTTGAGCATTCTTTGGCATTGCCTTTCTTTGGGATTGGAATGAAGACTGACCTTTCCAGTCCTGTGGCCACTGCTGAGTCTTCCAAACTTAGGCTACATCAATTAATATTATTATTCATTAATATAATGCTTCTCTGTGACTTGGTAAAAAATATAACTGTCCTCCAATTTCTAAACAGTATTCTCTGGTCATTATGGGATTCCATGAGTGAGAGCTTTCTCTTCCTCTCTCTTCTAAAAATATTGTGAAATGAATCTGATCTTTCTTGCATTATAGTAGCGAGACCTGTGACTAGTTGAAGGTTAGGAGAAACAGACAGAACTGACTTATTTAGGCAATCTGACTTAGGACAAATGAGTTAAATAGGTAAACGAAGCTCTGAAGAGTTCTGTTAATGCATTAAGTTTGAGAACAAAGCCCTGACTATTGAAGTTATCTTGCCTTGTTCCGTCTTCTCTATGGATGAAGAACCTTATAAAGTTGATAAAAGTAGTTAAGAATAAAATTTGATTATTTTTGGATTCTTTGATTAAAATATGATTACTGTATCACTTCGACATCTGATAAATAGAATAGGAAATTTTCAAAAGTCATATTTCTTATAATTTCAATGCAGACCAACATAGCATTGAACTAAACATTTCAGTTTGATAAATTTTTGATGGCAGGAGATATTTTATTAAAGTGTATACAGTTCAGGCCCTCTCCTGTTCACTGGTGTGATGGATTGGGGGTGGGGTGACAGATTGTCTAAAAAATGTGAAATGTTGATCCACTTGAAGAATGTGAATTGTTCTCAAATCAAAATTCTGAGCAGTAATAGTAATATATTCATTCTTTGTTCACACAGTTATATGTTATATGTAAATAGATTGGAAGTTTAATTAAAAAAAAAAGTCTTTGAAATGAACTAGAGTGTGTGCATGCATGCTAAATCAAGTCAGTCATTTCCAGCTCTTTGCAAGCCTATGAACTATAGCCCGCCAGGCTTTTCTGTCCATGGGATTCCCTGGGCAAGAATACTGGAGTGGGTTGCCATGCCCTCCTCCAAGGAATCTTCCTGACGGGGGGATCAAACCTGCATCTCTTAGATCTCTTGCCTTGGCAGAGAGGTTCTTTACCACTTGCACCACCTGGGAAGTCCAAACTACGGTGCAGATCCAACCAAATAGTGCTGCCGGGGCTTGGCAAGTGGAACCTATTACCCTGCGCCAGTATCAGTATACACTGATGAAAAAAAATGGTTTTGGAATTTACTGTGTCAGGATAGTAAAGCTGCTCAGGAGAAGAAAACATTGATGGGGCAGAAATATACCCAGATCACCCTGGGTCCTCCAGTTCTGCTTATCAAATGGTGATTTTATTCTTACAGAGAAGTTAGAAAATCTTTCTTCTGATTCTGCTGTGTTTTGGAAATAATTGATGAGGCCAGTTTATAATCTTTGTTAATTTTTACAAATATATACACAGATATATTGTAACAAAATGGTATTATATAATTTATTATAAACACCCCAGGGGTACTTGCACTTTGTTTTGTTCTACTGTTAAGATGGTCAGCATTCTGTGTAGGGCCAATAATAGCTCACTGATTTCCATTTAGCCCCTGTTTGGTGTTATATTTCCCACTTTATAAATTTGCAAACTGAGGTAGGATAAAGTTGGAACACTCTTCAAGCATAGCAAATCAGTGACAGTCTCCTGGCTTTATGTCTGAACCTCAAACCACTAAACTATGCTTTCCATATGTATTTTGATCTTCTCAAAGTAATTTTCTGCTGAGAAAGGAAAGTTATCTAGTATTCAAGTTAGAAAGTTAATTTCTCAATTTATTGTATCCCATTGAGAATTAGTCACATTCCAGACTTATAGCTTTCAACCTTGTTTTATTCTGGAGTGAGAATTGAATTATAAAGTAAGCTTAGTCTCACAAGTTATGAACAACTTATAGACAGATGGCCTTTTTTTTTTAGATCTATTACAAAATAATCTTTTGGTAAGCAGTTAATCAATGCAACTTCCTTTTCAAAACATCTGAATCTGAAGCAAATTAATTCTTAAATTTTATATCCTTTTAGGCTCAAACATGTGTGCCAGTAGTGAAATGAGTTATTTCCTATTTCAATTCCAAAAGCTTTCTTTTTTCTTTTTCCTTTAAAAGAAAAATTGCTGTTAATGTTATGATTTTTTAACAAAGTTTTAAAATTTAGTAATTGATAAAAGACAAGATAAAAGCATCAAATGCAGTAATTCATCACTGTAAATACCCGTCTCCAAATTCTGAAATTACTCACCAGTGAATCATTAAAAATTCTGTACTAGTTGAACTCTTTTACCTTGAAATTATAGGAGAAGAGTTTAGGTTAAAGATAACACAGAGTTATACAGTTGTTTTATTATCTGAACATTAATCCCTAGTGTTTTATTTTTCCTTTCCATTGTTAAATCACACAGTAGCTAACTGTATTTCATCTGTGCTTCCTCTTTCTAAACATTTTATCTCAGGCTGCTGCTGCTGCTAAGTCACTTCAGTCGTGTCTGACTCTGTGTGACCCCATAGACAGAAGCCCACCAGGCTCCCCTGTCCCTGGGATTCTCCAGGCAAGAACACTGGAGTGGGTTGCCATTTCCTTCTCCAATGTGTGAAAGTGAAAAGTGAAAGTGAAGTCGCTCAGTCGTGTCCGACCCTTAGCGACCCCACGGACTGCAGCCTACCAGGCTCCTCCGTCCATGGGATTTTCTAGGCATGAGTACTGGAGTGGCTTGCCATTGCCTTCTCCGAGGCTAATACCTAGTAAAGAAAGCTTTAGACCAAAAGGAAAATTTCTGTGGGAATGATCAAATTTTATCAGGTGAAAGAACATCTTGAACTCATAGAATCCAGAAGTATGTTTCCTTTGGTTTGGTGACTGTATGGGTATTTTGACTTATGGAGTGGCCCTTAAATATCATAGATTATGGATCTCAGGAAACAGCATGTGTGATTTTAGTTACCATCCATCTGTGAATAACTTCCAAATCTATGTCTGCAAGCCTGACCTCTCATTCTCTTTCTTGGCCTCTGTTTCTTGCATCTGAATAGCATCTCTTCTTGGAAACTTTGCAAATACTGTAAAGCTGATACAGTTTGAAGCTGATAGGAATAGGACTTTCTCATTTTAATTTATTTTTAAACATTTTTATTGGGTTATAATTAATATACAAGAAAACTGTAAGTATTTTAATGTATATTTTTGGTGAGTTTGGATATATGCAGTCACCCATGAAATCATCATGATGGCTGTAAAGAATCCACCTTCAGTGGAGGAGACACAGGTACACTCTTGATGGGGAAGATCCCCTGGAGAAGGAAACGGCAACCCACTCCAGTATTCTTTTTCCCATGGACAGAGGAGCTGGCAGGCTACAGTTCTTAGGGTTGCAAAGAGTTGGACATGACTGAGCACACACGCACTCACACACAGCAAAAGTTTCCTAGAGTCTTATTTATTTGTGTGTGATCTCATTTAACATGAGATCTACCCTCTTAACAAACTTTTTAAGAGTGCAACACAGTATTGTTAACTATAAGCATGATGTTGTATACCAGATCTCTAGAACCTAATGACATTGCATAACTGAAACTTTACACCAATTGAACAACTGCCATTTTCTTCTCTCCCTGTTCCCTGGTAACTACTGTTCTATTCTCTGCTTCTGTGAGTTTGACTGTTTTTTTAGATACTTCATGTAAGTGGAATCATGCAGTATTTGTCCTATGTCTGGCTTATTTCACAAAGCATCGTGTTCTCCAGGTTCATCTGTATTATCAGAAATGGCAAGATTTTCTTTCTTTTCTTAAGGCTGAATAATGTTCTATCATATGTATATACCACATTTTCTTTAACCATCTATTGATTTACATTAGGGTTATAAAAGAATCTTCATGTTATGTTTTAAATCTGAAAGAACCAGTCCCCCTCATTAATTTTTTTACCCTGTGCTTTCTTACATATTTTTGAATATTCATTATTCTTATCATATACACAAAAAGGGACACAAAGAAACTTTTGAAGGTAATGGATAATATATCTGTTACCTTGGTGATGGTTTCATGAATGTATCCATGTCCAAACCCATCAAATTGTATATATTAAATATGTGTAGTATTTGTATATCAATTACACCTCAATAAAATTGTTTTTAAAACGTAATAAAACTCTGCAAGACACTGAAGCAGACTTGAACAAATATTAGCACTTCCTCTTTTCTTGGATAGAATAATTCAAATTCATAAAAATGTTGTCTCCCTTTGATATATGCAGATTTAACGTGAATGCAACTCAAATACCAAATACTATTTTTTTGAGCTAGAAAAATTGTAAGAATCTAACAACTTAGTCTAATTTTCAATTTTAGCTAGATGATAAGATTATTATAAAAGCCACTATATGGTGGCTCATTCTTTTTTCAATAAATGAAAGACTAGAGGGAGAGGTATATTTTTAACAAATTATTGATAGTGCTTTTTGTGGATAAGCATTGTTTGAACTTAAGCAATTCATACTTTCTTGATTTACTGAGGAAGTATATACTCTCTTATAAATGAAGTTTACACTGTTAACCCATTACTATTCTAACACACTTTTTTTTGAGCTGTTATTTCCTTAGTGGTGATAAACTTGATCTTGTCTTCACCCTCTTGCATCATCATGGATGTCACTGTATACATTTATGAAACACATTTTGATACACCTTTATTGAGCACATTCCTTGTAGACACTCTGATAGGCATAGGGATTCTAAGGTGAATAAACTTCAATGTACTCAAGGTACCACTGCCTCAGGGTACAGTGAGAGAGACAAACATAAACAGAAATTATTACTGTAGAATTAATAAACCTTGCAACTATGTATAGTTGCAGAATATAGAGATGTGCAATTCTACCAGGGCTAGAGCCATTGAATGAGAAGCCTTTAAGGATCCTGGCCAAAAAAAAAAAACTATTGAAGTTACAGAATAGATCTAGAATAAAGAAGGATGTTAAAAATAAATAAATAAAAGAATAGTTGAGATAACAGTGGAGGCTTAGAGAAAAGGGTCCTCAAGGTCTTAATGAGGTTAGAGAGCTTGTCCTCAGGAATGGGGAACAGAGAAATATAAGATTTTAGTTGAAAATCAAGATATTTTGAGTGAGTAGCCATTGAGCAATGTCTCTTGACAAACTATCTGTATTTCAGGATATTGGCTGGAGTTAGATGAAAATCTGTGGTTATACACATGTGAAGCTAACTAATCCTTATAGATTTTAAACGCATGGTCTTGGCCTCAGTATATTTTAACCAACTAAGCTAAACAGCTGCAGATAATTTACAGATGATTGTCTCAGAAGAGCACAGTATAAATTTCCTTTGAAATACATCTGGAAAGGGATAAACAAAACATACTCTGTATTGTACTAACTTAATAGATTTGAAATTCATTAAGCCATATTTAAAATCCAAATACACCCAAGTTGACTCATGCCTAGAAATTATCAACATTTGTTCTTGATGGTACTGGTGGTGACAGTAGTCATGTTTTTCCTCTCTTTTAATTTTTAATCTTACTTTCCCAAAATTTATGATTTTGTAGGTCATTTTGTTCTAACCAATGTAATAAATAAATTTTTCTGTTTTCTTTTCCTCTCAAGACTGAGGAAAAGGATGATTAATTATCATCTTCTAACTTATCGTTGAATTCCAACTGTATCAAAATTCTGTTGAATTGAACTGTATTAAAATTGTCAGTTTTTGAGTCTGTTTTTTCAACTATACTTTGGGTTTTTTGATTGTGGATATCAGTTTTTATTCTTGGTGTTCATGGAGCCTAAAAATGCAGAGGCCTAAAATCATAATGCCAAGCAGTTAATAGCCACTTAATTGATGTATTTGAATGTAAATAAAAGTATCTCAAAATGTCATCTTGCTTAATCAGAAATTATCAATCATTATTTTAAAACTATCTTTAGTCATATCTTTGTGTTTATAACAACAAGCATTCTTATGCTCATTAAACTTTTCAGATTGTTGGAGATAATGGTAACAAAGTAAATGTTTACCCTCCCAGTCTCTGAAAGTAGCTAGTAATTAATAATTTCAAAAGGAAGAGAATATTTTCTGACCTGATTTAATTTATATTTTCCAGGTTAGTGATAGATTTCTTTATTAACAAAGTTCAAACTTAGAAATTGTGTAGAATAAAGTTCTGTTATCCCCTACATTTTTTTTTTAATTGTACAAGTCACATTCTCTTTATCCTAACTCTCCTTCTGGAGTCCGTTTTCAATTAAACTGTAACATATTGTTATTGAATATATGATGTTTTGCTTGTTGTTGCATTATACTGGCTACTTCAAAATAAGTTTTAAAAGGATTTCATAATTTAAGTTCTTGGCAGTGTTAAAAAATCTTTAAAAACAAGTAAGTATACAAAATTCCACAAGTATTGATTTCTTCTTCACAATGTAGAAAATAGCATCAGCTTCTTATTCTCTTTTATACTTATATTTTAAAATAAATTTAAAAATTTGGGATGATATGGGGAGGGAGGAGTGAGGGGAATTCAAGATGGGGAACACATGTACACCTGGGGTGGATTCATGTCAATGTATGGCAAAACCAATACAATACTGTAAAGTAATTAACCTCCAATTAAAGTTAAAAATAAATAAATAATTTAAAAAAGTAAATCATAACAGTACAAGGGGCAGAAAAGCAAATCTGATTTCCTGTCTGATTGAAATTGAAGAATACTGGTTCCATTAACCATAATTCATGTATAGTCTTTAGTAACAGCTAAGAGCGGAGAAGGCAATGGCAAGCCACTCCAGTACTATTGCCTAGAAAATCCCATGGATGGAGGAGCCTGGTAGGCTGCAGTCCGTAGGGTCGCTAAGGGTCGGACACGACTGAGTGACTTCACTTTCACTTTTCACTTTCCACTTTCACACATTGGAGAAGGAAATGGCAACCCACTCCAGTGTTCTTGCCTGGAGAATCCCAGGGACGGGGGAGCCTGGTGGGCTTCCGTCTGTGGGGTCACACAGAGTCGGACATGACTGAAGTGACTTAGCAGCAGCAGCAACAGCTAAGAGAAGATGTGTCATGAGCTTCAGCTTTATAATTCATATTTTTAAAAATTGTGTCAGTGTGAATGCTTATCAGCTCAGTAAGAGCATGAATGTACTTTTTGACATGCAGCTGTTTTCCAGTTATATCTTAGAATCAGCTAACAAAAGCAGGTAGATTAAGTAGAAGATGTAGTCTTCTGTTTTTAGCTGTTTCAGAACTGGTTTAATAAAAAAATCATTTTAAAGATTTGGTTTCAATCTCATGAGAAAGACATCTGTATTGAAATAGTGTGCAACTGAGGACCCCTCGTGTCGCAGCTGAGTATGGCATCAGCTTTTAAGATTTCGTGAAGTGTTCTGTGTGTATGTATGTGTGTGTGAGACCGAGACAGAGAGATACAGAAAGAACAAAGACGAGCGGTTACTACCTGAAAGCTGACTCAGAACAAAAGATCACTGGAAACTATGTTCTTATGTTTTATTTGTTAATCAACCTCAAGGAAAATTTTCCTTTGTTTTTAACAGGGGAGGGGTTTGCATTCTTTCCTGTGCACATTTTAATCAATATTATTGTAGTTGTTTTAAAGTTTGGAATCTTTTCACTTACATAGTTGGTTTTTATTTTTATTTTTTTCAGTTGTTAATGAAACAATTCTAAATTGTTCTTATGCCACAGATTCCTTATTTGCTTAATACTGGCTATTGTGGTGCTTTAATATGGGAGGAACTATATGATTCATGGGGTCGCAAAGAGTCGGACACGACTGAGCGACTGCACTGACTGACTGACTGATATGATAAATTAAAATAGTTTATAGATCAGTTTAATAAGCATTCTTTATAAATAGTAAATTCTATTGTTTTATTTTTTACATACTTCATGTAGAATATCAACTTATTGCTTTATTTTAAAATATGGCTGACAACCAGAACCTACCAAACATACAAGGGAAGAAATAGTTTGAGAGAAAGAGAGCCGAGGGAGAAAAAATTTTTTTAAAAACTTAGGAAATTAAGATAAGCACACTTTTTTGTTTCCTAAATTAAAAATAATTCTAATAATTATCCTCAGAGAGACTCAAAATAATAATAAATTCATAGCCAAAGAACTGAAAAGGAACCACTAGAGACCAGAAGAGAAATCTTGGAAATTAAATAACAGGCCATGCTCATAGGAAATAAAACATGAACTTGATAGACTAAATCTAATTTTCATCTACCCCCTAAGAGTTCTGACTAAAAGATACAGTAGAGGGAGAAAATAATCAAAGATACAACAAATCAACTTTTCCTTGTTAGTGATTTTGTCTTAATGGAACATGAATTTTTAGATTGAAAGGGCACACCTAATACTTACAAACACAAATTCTCAAATGCCCTAAGTCTAAGAATATGAAGTATAAAAGAATCCTGAAAGCTTCCAGAGAGGAATAACGAGGTATCTATAACAGACTGCTATTACACTTGTCACTATCAATAAAGCACATCTGAAGACAAGGAGAAATTCTATGTTTAAATACAATAGTAAGACATTTTAAGACATGACCTGCTTTAAAATATCTACCCCTGCCACCCTTATGAAAATTTTTCTTATGAGTGTATTCTAGCTAAAGAAAAAAGAAACACAAACTGAGGTATAAAAATGGTGGTAGCTGATGGTAATCTTCATGAATAGAGTTATAATTATAAAATTATAGCATCTAGAGTTTTAATTATAAAATTATAGCATCTGTTAATCCTGATGCTGGAGATATCTCTTGAGAGCTAGGGATTAAGTTGGCTGAAGTTTTTATTTCCTTCTCTGCTTAGTACTACTGCAAATTTTTACTGTATGTAGTGTAGCGGCTTCCCAATCACTTCCCATCTGTCTCAGAGTAAAAGCCAAAGACCTAAATGGCCTAAAGTGGTCTAGCCCTCTGACCGTGCTACCTCTCTGACCTCATCTCCTATCAGCCCTACCCTTTGCTCTCTCTGTTGCGTACACAGTAGCTTCATTGTGTTTTTGATGTTTTTTCCCCTAATTGTTCCGTTTGTTCTTTGTTCTTTTCTCCTTTTATTCTACCTGCTTTTAGGTTAACTTTTTAAAATTATTTCATTATGTCTCTGTTATTAGCTTGTTATTTATACCTTTTAAAAATTAATTTAGTAGTTCAGTTTAGTTCAGTTCAGTTCAGTCGCTCAGTCGTGTCTGACTCTCCGCGACCCCATGAATCACAGCACGCCAGGCCTCCCTGTCCATCACCAACTCCCGGAGTTCACTCAAACTCATGTCCACAGAGTCGGTGATGCCATCCAGCCATCTCATTCTCCGTCGTCCCCTTCTCCTCCCGCCCCCAACCTTTCCCAGCATCAGAGTCTTTTCCAGTGAGTCAACTCATCGCATGAGGTGGCCAAAGTTACTCAGATGTTAATTTGATTTTTTAAAGTATGATTTTAAATGTTTAAAAAAATGAGGATAAAAGAAATCTATATCCTAATATTAGTGGTTTGTTGGGTTGGAACTAATCTCCCCTACTTTTCTGTATATTCTTCCTAACTTCCTATATGAATGATGTTTTATTAAAAAAAAATGAGAGGGAGAGGGAAGGAGAGAGAGAAAGAGGAAGAAACTGGGAATCTATATGGAATTTGGCTTAAGAGAGCATAAGATAAGAAAGAAATATTTGATAAATCATAAATTTTGGACATTGCCCTGCAGATTGTCATGTCTCTCTGCCATAAAATATAGCTGTTTTTCAGGGACATAGGTGTTTTGTCTTCAGCAGGATCCATGATTTTCATTGATTTGGTTCTGCCGTATATCTGAAATTTCCTGATAATTTGTTAAAGCCCAACCTGCAGAAGGTCATTTGCACCCCACCAATATTAATCTCCCTACCTAGAGAAGGGGACTGCAGTTGGAGTAGTTGTTTGAAAACTGCAGGTTCTTTGTAAGATCAATTCTGCTGTAATTGTAAAATCAAATATGCCTGAGTAGATATTTTAGAAAATGTATAGAGTCTATTTTCTCTGATTAGAAGTGGTACAATAAAAAGAAAACTCTTTGGGAAATTCCCTGGCAGTCCAGAGACTCCATGTTTTCCCTGCTAAGGGCCTGCCCAGCTTGGGGAAGGAACTAAAATCCCACAAGCTTCATGGTCAAAAAAAAAAATATATATATATATATGTATATAGGTAGATCTTTGAATTTTATCACTGAACCTCATTTTATTTCTTAAAACAGGTTCTGTATCTGCTTTGTAATTGATCTGTGACTTTTTGTTTTCTTTGTAGCTATTCAAAGGTCTTGTGCATAGCATTTGAGATACTTCAGGGCTTGCAGTATATGAATAAACATGGTATGGTACACCGGGCACTGTCTCCTCATAATATCCTTTTGGATCAAAAGGTAATCATCAGTAGTACATTAAATATTTGGTTTTTTTTATTTCAGGTTGTAGCCTGCTGAAAAGAATTAGAATGTCTTAAGAGTATTCATAATGAAGAGATTATATGAACATAATGTATTTGTGGTTGTTTAAAAAGAAAGCATCTCTAATTATATAAATCCGTGTGTCTTTTACATGCACTATTCTTTTTTCCCTGGACTCATTTTCTGCCTTCATGTTTTATTTTTCCTTTCACTCATTTTGTGAAATACACATTGAGACTTCTCAGTCCACTCTTTCTGTAAATTTGCTTTTATCTTAAAAAAGATTCTCTGACTATTTGCATAGAATATTTTTCTCATAGTACAGCTGAATTGTGTTTTTTCCATTTTATTCTTCTTTTCTGCTTTATTTTTTATTTTGTCATTTATTTTCTTTGTTTACCAGCTGTTTGTACGTAGCTTATTTTTTAAATTGAAGTGCTGATTCTCTGCTTGTATTCTTATGGGGGATTAAATAAAAAGCTAGTCCACCCCTATTGTGGGTATTATGTGAATTATGGTAGCAAGGTGATTTTTTCAAGAATTTTATTATTTTTTTCATAAGCATATAAAATAGTTTGAGGAAACTGTTTCTGGGGAATTATTTTTTATATTAGTAAGATTTTTCTCTTTCTTCTAGACTTTCAGTATATGCTCTATGATATTAAAAATAAAGATAAAATGGTGCTTATACTTTCATAGTTAAGATAATAGAGTAAATAATTGAAATTGTTTTTACAATATAAATATTTTGTAATTCTGGGAAATACAGCTCTTAAGAAAAAGAACTTCTAAACTGATAAAAAATTTAAGTTCTAAACATCTAAAAGGGGAAAAACTTAAGAAATTTATACAATGTGCATTTGCCTTTTAAAAATCTTACTTTTGTGGTTTTTATGATTATTCTAAAATAAGATAAAAATTGTTGGGAATAAAGCAGATTCACTAATATCTTGATTTGTGAACATACCTTTTCAAGCTAAAAGCTTCCATGTCAAGTTTAAATCATAACATTGTGAATGGACTTGCAATTCCTGAAAACAATTTCTCTTCTGAAAATCAACACAAAATATTCTAAGCAAGGATTCAAGACAACTAACAACATATTTTGTTTTTTAAAGGAACTTAGAAAATATAAGCAGCAACAGTTTTTAATTGTTATTTGTCATTTTGATATATATATAATATATTGTGTTTGTATATGTTTGTAATGAATATAAAGCAGATGTCAAACACTGACAAATTTTTTAAAATAAATTTATGATAAATCAAAATATAATTTTTCTTAGTATCTGACTATATGATAGTGTTACTTATAAGATGTATAATCATAATTTTCCCTGCCAATAGTATGAAAGTATTTTACGTTTTTTTTTTTTCTTCCTTTGTCATTATAGGGACATGTTAAATTGGCTAAATTTGGACTTTATCACATGACAGCATATGGTGACGATGTTGATTTCCCAATTGGGTAAGAATATGTTTTGGGTTTTTTTTTTTTGAGTTCTATCTTAAACTTTCTAATCTTTATTAAGAGCATATTTGTTAATTTGTTATTTTTGACATGAAACTATCTTTTTAAAATTAAAAATATCTTAATTTTCCATATACTTTTAAGAGGAGACAGTGACTTTTTCCCAGCATACAATAGTTCCCTGACATTGATTTTTCATTGAATTAGTAGTGAAGCGAACAGATTATTGAATTTCTTCACTATATATTACAAAAATTAACTTTATTTCATTCAGAATTAGGTAAATTTAAGGCCAAAAGGCTGACAAATGATAATGTGTGTTCCTGCAAAGACTGAGAAAAATCATTCTCATGTTATTTTCTAATGTTTGTAATTTAAATCCCTGTTCTCTAAGATATAATTGGATATTAAGCCTCAAGTCAGGTCACTGTAACTATCAGTAATGGGGTGGATTCTATAACTGAAAGTCTGTATGTAAGTTTGGAGACTTTCTTTATATGGAATTCCAGGTTTATATTGGCCTCCAAAAAGAGAATGAAAGTTTACTTCATCTGGACTCAATTAAAGCTTTTAATATAGATGTTTGTATTATATTGATTGTGTGGTTGCTTTTTAAATGTGTTAATAATATAATACTTTTATAAATGTTTAATTTTGATCTTATTTTAGGTACATAGAAGTTACAAAATAGTACAAAAATTTCCCATACAGCCTTTACTTAGAGTCCCCAAATGTTAACATTTCACAACTTTTGTTTTCTCTCTTTCTTTTATCTTATATGTATATGTATTATTGTGTATAATATAATTTTTTCTGAATTATTTAAGAATTATTAGTGTATATAATGGTCTTTTACCCTTAAATACTTCAGTTTGTAATTTCTGAAGTAAGGAGTTTTCTTTCAGAACCACAAAATAATTATCAAAATCAGGAAATTAAAGCTGATTGAATACTATTATTTAAAGACCTTACAAATATTTTTTAATTGCTGTGTGATATGCTTAATGGTATGCATTTGTGTTTTGCTCTTCGGACTCTCTCTAAAGTCAGTTTTTGTCACTCCATTTTTGGAACTTGTGGTTTGGAGTAATGGTGTTTGTTTCTGCAGGAAAATATTGCTTAAAAACTTAAGTACGTGCTTAAATTTCTTTTTTTTTTAATTGGAGTATAATTGCTTTACAATGTTGTGTTCGTTTCTGCTCTACAACTCTGTGAATCAGCTGTATGTATACATACATCCTTTCCCTTTTGAGCTTCCCTCTTGCCCTCTACTCCACTCATCTAGGTCATCACAAAACACTGAACTGGGCTCCCAGTGCTGTAAAGTAGCTTCCCACCAGCTGTCTGTTTTAGACATAATAGTGACTGTGTGCCACTGCTAGTCTCTCAGTTTGTCCCACCCTCGCCTTCTCTCCCTGTGTCCACAAGCCCATTCTCCATGTCTGCATCTTTATTCCTGCCTTGCAAATAGGTTCATAAAAATGATCTCATTTATGAATTTTTTTATCTCTATAAGTTAACTTCTAGGTTTCTTACTTAAAATGTTCATTTGTTTGAACATAGCTAATCTTAAATTGTTTAATCATTCCTTCCTTTATTAAAAAAATATTTATTAAACACCTTTTCTTAAGGCTTCTGGATATACAAAAATGGATAAGATAGGTCCCAACTTCAAGAAGCTCATTATTTCATGGAAAATTTTCTGTTTTGATGACTTACTTATTAATGTGCATGAATTCATAGTTTATAGTTTTGAATACCATGTAGCTGTAGGCAACAAATAGTTGTTCTCACAAGCACTAAAACAGTATTTTATAAAAATAGCCTTTGCTTTATTTGTTAAAAGAAAACCTTTTCAAATAATAAAATTAAATTTATAGTAAGGCTCTGGTATCGTCATCATGTGTGATAATTACCCTTTGAAATATTTTTTAGGCAGCTGTAGTAAACATGATCCTTCATTTTGTCTAAATTTATATGTGAGAATTCCAAAAAACAATACAAACAAAAATTACTTTAATTTTTTATCTTTTATTTAAAGGTGCTTTAGGTTTTAATGATGAATAGAAGAAAGGAAGTGATTTTTTTAAAGAATATCAAACATTTTGAAGAGTTACATTTGAATTTAAAATGCTTGGATAGAATTGGTCTCATGTGCCATTTGGTTTGGCTTACTTTGAAGTCTTGGACGCAAAAGGTCTGACCAGAAAGTATCAAAGAGCAAAATGTGAAACCTTAGCCAGGAAAAATAAAGTGATCAAACAGCTAAGTCATGAAAGAAAATATTTACACCAGACGAAGCTTGCAGTTGATTCAAAAGACAAATATTAAGGAACAAAATCGTAAAACATTAACATCTGTTTCAAAATACTGTAATGAGTTAGAAATTGGACATTCATTTCAGTTGGCCAGTAGCTTAATACCTTGTTAAAACATCAGACAGATGGTGAAAACCACTTATATTTATCTCACGAGTCATACTCACGGCAGAGTTCTGGTAATTTTCTCTGAGTGTTAAAATGCAGTGCTAAAGAAGAGGAACTTGTTGGAAGGAAAAAATCTGTATTAAAAAATAAGCCTAACATTTACTATTTTCATTAATTAACTTAACATGTCCTTGATTAAAAAGGAAATTAGACTCTATACTTCCAGAGATCATCAGTCATAAGTTTTAGATATAGCAGTTTACCTGTAGTAATCCTTGACTTTTCACTACCCATTATTTGGAGTTAGATGTGCTGGAAATCAGAATTAAAAATGTATCGTGCTAATTATGACAGAAATAAAGCATTGCATTTGTGTCTTTTTTTTCATTTCTATAAAACTTCTTTATGTATTCATGAATATTTATAACAGCTTTTGTGAGAGAGAAATTATTGTTCCTGTTTTACAGATTAAGAAACCTAAATCACATATAAAATATGTGATAGGACTGGAATTAGAATACCGGTTTTATGATATCAAGGTCATTGCTTTTCCACTAGACTTCACTTATCTGAAGAGATTTCACACATTCATTTACAAGAGCAATATGATCAACTAAGGGTAAAATGGCATCATAGTGCCAATTTTTATCTATGAAAACGTACCTCAACCTTTTTAGTTATCAAGGAAATACAAATTAAAACTATTGTACAGTGGTTTGTGAGTGTCACCCCCAGATGGCCAAATATTAGAAAGTCTGTCACTGCTGTCCAACAAGTATTGGAGAAGTAAGCAATAGAATTTGTTGTATTCCGCTAGTAGGAGTGTAAGTTGGTACAACCCCTCTCAAGAAGCATTTGCTGTGGTGTTATAAAGTTAAAAGTGCACATGTCTTATGGCCTAGAAATTCAGTGCTAGGTTTATACTCCTGGGGAGACTTTTGCTAGAAGTGTTGCTACACAGCAACATACTCTGTGTAGAAATACACATACTATTTCTAGAAACATAGTTTATAGTACAAAAAGAAAGGAAGTAAATGCTCATTGACATTTGAATGAATAATATATTCATAAAACAGACATAAAAATTAATGACTTGAATCTACATGCAGCAATGTGAATGGCTCTTTTAAATAAATAATATTGACTAAAAAAGCAAATCACAAAGGAATAATGGCAGCATAACTCCAGTACTATAAAGTTCAGATATGTGCTTGACTAAACAATATATTAATACTTTTTAGGGTTACCTTTTAGTGTTATTTGCAGTGGTAAAACTGTAAATAAATGGAAGAGAATTGTCAACACACAAATAGGGACTTTTAGTGATAATTTCATATTCACTATTTAAACTGGTTGGTAGGTACATGAGTGTTCTTTTAAGCTTTATTCTTTACACCTTATTCACATTTAAATAGTCTGCATTTTGTATTTACTGAAGCAATTTTTAAAAAAACTTATGTTAGTGAAGGTTAAGGAAAAGAGGCAGTCTTATATACTGCTTATGAGAATATAAATTGCCATAACCTGAAAGGGCAACTTGGCAATATATATAAAATTTTAAAATTCATCTACCTTGTGACTTTGTAGCGCCATGTTTAGGACTTTGTCTTCATCTATATATTTATGGGAAATGGGATATCTGTAATATATCCATGTGAGCATTTTAAGTAGTAGTCAACTTCCAAATATCCTCCTTCAGAGCTGTGTCACATAAATTAAAGTGTATCAGTGCAATGAAATTATTGGCAGTTTTCACAAAGAATGAGACAAATCTATACTTATAAGAATGATCTCTAAAATATATTTTGAGTGAAAAAGAGTACAGAATATGCATATACTATACTTCCTTATCAGGCAATGATGATAAATAAACAACTTTATTTGTACATAAATAAGTGTGAGTGACTGGAGTTACAGGGATTGGAGACAGTCTTATATTTCAATTTACATGTTTTTACAGATTTTGACATTCCTACTATTCAAAAGAATAAATACTATTTTCAAAGATAAAATTTAAATAAGAGTTAAGTATAAAGAGAAGATAGGCAGTAAGGAAGAAGGAAAAACACCTGGAAACCTGGAAGTCTGAAGGCAATGTGTTAATACAGAGGAAAACAAAGTAAGGAGCTAAAGGCGAGATAGGTTTAACATTCCTTGAGACTCCTTTATTTCCTCTTGATTCCTAGACATAAGGCCTGTATTATGGTAGTTAAGAATTCTTCCTAGCAAGAGTTGTTCATTTAATCTCATTGAGCTTTTGTATGGATACTGTACTGATAGTAAAAACGTACCACTACATACATATTTCCCCCTTTCTAGCTCATAGTAATAAATTCATTCTTAAATTATACTATTTTAGGTATCCATCATATTTGGCACCTGAGGTAATTGCTCAAGGAATTTACAAAACCAGTGATCATGCGCCAAGTGAAAAACCATTGCCTTCTGGCCCCAAATCAGATGTCTGGTCTCTTGGAATCATTTTATTTGAGCTCTGTGTGGTATGTATAAAGAAATATTAAACTAATAAAAATAGTGTGTTTATTAGAAAAATATTTTGGGGTTCAGTTCAGTTCAGTTCAGTCGCTCAGTCGTGTCCGACTCTCCGTGACCCCATGAATCACAGCACGCCAGGCCTCCCTGTCCATCACCAACTCCCGGAGTTCACTCAAACTCATGTCCACAGAGTCCGTGATGCCATCCAGCCATCTCATTCTCCGTCGTCCCCTTCTCCTCCCGCCCCCAACCTTTCCCAGCATCAGAGTCTTTTCTTTTCCAGTGAGTAGCAAAGCTATTTAGTAATAGCATCTTTTTATCTTTTTTTGCAAATTGACTAGATTTGGGGATGAAAGGCTGAAATCTCAATTTGATTTTTTTAAAAATCCCGCTTGACAATTTACTTGTATATTATTTTGGTATACCTAGAAATATTTGCACCTGTACTAAGTATTAAAAACTTACACTGTATTTAGTGAAAAAAGCATATTTAGAAACATTTACACTAAAACTGCTTACACATTTCAGTATATTCATGCTCTCTCTCCCATCTATGTTATTCTTTCTTCCTTAAATACCTTTTCCTTCCCTATTCTGTCTTCAATGAGACTCACTTATAAGAGTTGGCTTTTTATGAGGCCTTCCAGAAATATCCTCTATATTTATTTGTGTAATAAAAACTATACAGTTATTGTAAACAAAGGAATTAAAAATGCAGTAGCTTAGAGAGTTCCCTGGGGGCCCAGCTGGTTAAGAATTCGAGCTTTCAATGCAGGGGGCACAAGTTGCATCCCTGGTCAGGGAACAAAGATCTCACGTGCATGCAGCCAAGAAATTAAAATGCCACTATCATCATAATAAATATTTTTTTAATGCAGTGCCCTAAAGAACACAGATGTTTTTCTCCCTCATGTAACAGTCCTCAGAAAGAGTGGGCTCTGTTCCACAATGTCATGCCAAAACTTTGGCTATCAGGAATCGCTCCGAAAGATGCTGCTTCTGATGCTAAAGCTGAAACTCCAATACTTTGGCCACCTCATGCAACGAGTTGACTCACTGAAAAGAGTCTGATGCTAGGAGGGATTGGGGGTGGGAGGAGACGGGGACGACAGAGAATGAGATGGCTGGATGGCATCACTGACTCTGTGGACATGAGTTTGAGTGAACTCCAGGAGTTGGTGATGGACAGGGAGGCATGGCGTGCTGTGATTCATGGGGTCGCAAAGAGTCGGACACGACTGAGCGACTGAACTGAGCTGAACTGAACTGAAGCCATAAGAAGAGGAGAGGAGTGAATTCTTGATAACTGTCTTTAAGAAGATGATGTAAAAGTTGCAGGTATCAACTCTACTTTTCACTAGTGACAGTTTACTCATGTAGCCGTAGAAAGGTGCCTAACAGATAGATCAGGATGAATTTGGAGGGACAGCTAATATTTTGTTGATTCTGCCTCCAAATACCTGCCTTGGTTAGTCTCTGTTTTCTTTGTTCTCTTCTATTTTAGCATTTGTTATATTTTCCTACTTGGACAATGAGGTCTTTCAGTTCAGTTCAGTTCAGCTACTCAGTCATGTCCAACTCTTTGCGACCCCATGAATCACAGCACGCCAGGCCTCCCTGTCCATCACCAGCTCCCGGAGTTCACTCAAACTCATGTCCATCGATTTAGGGGCAGACAATTTTATTATCTGTTGTTCTGTCTTCCAATGGATTTTTAAAGTATTTTTGAAATATTAACTCATTGATCTTTACTATATCTAAGGATTAGGATGATTTTATTTTCATTTTGTGTGTTTTGTGTACCACTTCAACAGCAGAAGTAGTAAAGCATAATAGTTAAGAGATAGGCTTTCATAATCAGAGAGAACTTAGTTTGAAATCTTACGCAACAAAGTAAAGTTGTGTGACTTAAGGTAACTAATGTAACTAATATAGGGTATTATATCACAGTACATAAATGTTAGCTTTTATTATTAACACTTAAATGTTAACAATTACATGGTAGCTTATACATTGGCATTGCTTTTTCTAAGGGAAAATGCTAGATTTGCTGATTCTTTGCTATCCTTGTCTAGACCATCTTACTTTTCATTGGTATGAAAATATAGTAAATCTCATTTTTGTTTAAAATCATAGCCTAATTGAAAATTTTTGTTGGAATGTAAAGTATATGTAAGAGTAAATATGACAAATGTAGCTTTTCCTTTTTATTACCATTCAGTTCAGTACAGTTCAGTCGCTCAGTCGTATCCGACTCTTTGTGACCCCATGAATCGCAGCACGCCAGGCCTCCCTGTCCATCACCAACTCCCAGAGTTCACTCAAACTCATGTCCATCGAGTCGGTCATGCCATCCAGCCATCTCATCCTCTGTCGTCCCCTTCTCCTCCTGCCCCCAATCACTCCCAGCATCAGGGTCTTTTCCAGTGAGTCAACTCTTCGCATGAGGTAGCCAAAGTATTGGAGTTTCAACTTTAGCATCAGTCCTTCCAATGAACACCCAGGACTGATCTCCTTTGGAATGGACTGATTGGATCTCCTTGCAGTCCAAGGGTCTCTCAAGAGTCTTCTCCGGCACCACAGTTCAAAAGCATGAATTCTTCAGCGATCAGCTTTCTTCACAGTCCAACTCTCACATCCATACATGACAACTGGAAAAACCAACAGATGGACCTCTGTTGGCAAAGTATGTCTCTGCTTTTTAATATACTATCTAGGTTGGTCATAACTTTCCTTCCAAGGAGTAAGAGTCTTTTAATTTCATGGCTGCAATCACCATCTGCAGTGATTTTGGAGCCCCCCAAAATAAAGTCTGACACTGTTTCCACTGTTTCCCCATCTATTTCCCATGAAGTGATGGGACCAGATGCAGTGATCTTAGTTTTCTGAATGTTGAGCTTTAAGCCAACTTTTTCACTGTCCTCTTTCACTTTCATCAAGAGGCTTTTTAGTTCCTCTTCACTTTCTGCCATAGGGATGGTGTCATCTGCATATCCGAGGTTATTGATATTTCTCCCGGCAATCTTGATTCCAGCTTGTGCTTCTTCCAGCCTAGCGTTCCTCATGATGTACTCTGCATATAAGTTAAATAAGCAGGGTGACAGTATACAGCCTTGACGTACTCCTTTTCCTATTTGGAACCATTAGTTATTTTTAAACTACTTATGATCTGGGTATTTCTTATATGAGTAATTCAGTTCAACAAATGTTGATGAGTATTTACTGTGTGTATAATAATACAACAGGAATAAGCTGTGATTAAAATGTATTGTCAAAGAGCCTATAATGTAATGCAAACCCATAAACTTTGAAGATAAGCATAAAGACCTGCATGAATTATAAGAAAGGAAATATTAATTCCGTAACAGGGGCTTCATGACATTTTAAGAGGTACTCAAAGTTTAGACAGTCCAGTTTTAGAATGGTTTAAATCTTCCTCTACCTCATCAGACCTATAGATTTTATACAAAATATTAAATATAAATTAATAAGTAAAATGGATAGGAGCCATATCCTAGGAGACTTTGAATGCCATATTGAGAGGATTATATTTATATAAGATGGGGGGGCATTTAAACTTTTTAAGCAAGCTGAAATCGAACCTGCAGTTTTAGAAGATTAATTTTTTTTAAAGGTGGGCCTTTTTTAATTTAGTTTAAAAATTGCTTTACAATGTTGTGTTAGTTTCAGGTGTATCAAAGTGAATTAGTACATATAGTACATCAAAGTGAATTAGTTATACATACACATACGTCCACTCTTTTTTAGATACTTTTCCCATACAGATCATTACAGAGTATTGTATAGCACTTCCTGCATTATACAGTACGTCCTTAATAGTTATCTATTTTATATATAGCAGTGTGTATTATATATGTCAACCCAGTATACCAATTTATTCCTCCCTCCCCTTACACACAGAAACCATAAAATTGTTTTCTACATCTATGACTCTGTTTTATAGATAAACTCATTTGCACCATTTTTTTTAGATTCCACATGTAAGCAGTATTATACAATATTTATGAATTATTTCACTCAGTATGACAGTCTCTAGGTCCATCCATGATGCTGCAGGTGGCATTATTTCTTTCTTTCTCCTGGCCGAGTAATATTTCATCATACATATCTTCTTTGTATTTCATTGTACCACATCTTCTGTATCCATTCCTCTTTCAATGGACATTTAGGTTGCTTCCATGTCCTGGCTATTGTAAATAATATTGTAATGGACTTTGGGGTGCATGTATCTTTTCAAATTATGGTTTCCTGGGGTATATGTCCACTTAATCATATGGTAGCTCTATTTTTAGTTGTTTAAGGAACCTCCATACTGTTCTCCATAAAGGCTGTACCAATTTACATTCTCACCAACAATGTAGCACTGTTCTCTTTCCTCTGAACCCTCTCCAGCATTTATTATTTGTAGATTTTTTTGATAATGGCCATTCTGACCAGTGTAAGGTGATACTTCATTGTGGTTTTGATCTAGTCAAGGCTATGGTTTTTCCCGTGGTCATGTATGGATGTGAGAGTTGGACTATGAAGAAAGCTGATCGCTGAAGAATTGATGCTTTTGAACTGTGGTGTTGGAGAAGACTCTTGAGAGTCCCTCATACTGCAAAGAGATCCAACCAGTCCATTCTAAAGGAGATCAATCCTGGGTGTTCATTGGAAGGACTGATGCTAAAGCTGAAACTCCAATACTTTGGCCACCTTATGCGACGAGTTGACTCACTGGAAAAGAGTCTGATGCTGGGAAAGGTTGGGGGCGGGAGGAGAAGGGGAAGACAGAGAATGAGATGGCTGGATGGCATCACCAACTCTGTGGACATGAGTTTGAGTGAACTCCGGGAGTTGGTGATGGACAGAGAGGCCTGGCATGCTGTGATTCATGGGGTCGCAGAGAGTCAGACATGACTGAGCGACTGAACTGAACTGAATAATTAATGATGTTTAGCATCTTTTCATGTGCTTTTTGGCCATCTGTGTGTCTTCTTTGGGGAAATTTATATTTAGATCTTCTGCCCATTTTTTGATTAGGTTGGTTTTTTGTTGTTGAGCTTCATGAGCTGTTTGTATATTTTGGAGATTAATCCTTTGTCAGTTGCTTCATTTGCAAATATTTTCTCCCATTCTGTGGGTTTTTTCATTTTGCTTATGATTTCCTTTGCTGTGCAAAACCTTTTAAGTTTAATTAGGTCCCTTTTGTTTATTTTTGTTTCTCTTTTCGTTACTCCAGGAGGTAGATCAAAAAATATCTTGCTTTAATTTATGTCAGAGAGTGTTCTGCTTATGTTTTTCTATAAGAGTTTTATGGTATCTGGCCTTACATTTAGGTCCAGAAGATTAATATTGATAGTAGTGTAAGAGATTGAGAAGAGAGAGGAGGGACAATTTGTTTTCAGTGCTCTCTCCACCTGTAGTTCTAATTTCATAAGACTTGAAGAAAGTTTTTTCTTCTCTATTAAAAAAAAGAAAATCAGAGCCTCTTTCACTGCATAAAGACCAAGCTGTCTTCTTAAACCTTCTCCTTCTAAGTCTTTTAAAATGATCATACAAGTTTACTTTGTTTATAATAATAGGAACATAACAATAACCAAAATTTATGAAGCATTTTCTTTATGCAGAAAATGCTAAGCAGTTTTTTAAACATCATATAACCTTCACCGCAACCCACATGGCATGTGTAGTTAATATTCCAATTTATAAATGAGGAAAGTGAGTCTAAAAGCGGCCAAGAAATTTACCCATAGTATATAACTCGTGGTGGAAAGTCCAGCTTGACACACAATAGTTGCTCAACACGTAATCATTGAAGTTGTGCTTGATTCAAGACTCTTTTTCAAGGAGCCCTCTGAAGCTAACTAATAAGGAAGCAACTACAGTATAACATATGTATCTTAAAATAAAGGAATATAACAGCTACTATGGAAAACACAAAGATGGTTGTCTTAAGTCATTTTGAGAAGAGAAAGGAATGTTGTGGAATATTTCTTAATGGAGACAACAGATTACCTGGATCATGATATATAAGTAAGAATTAGTTGGGTAGATGAAAGGGTAATAAGACATTTTGGTCTCTTAATCAAATAAGACTCCTGGAGTCCCTCTAGGCAACCAGATATATGTGGGGCTCAAAAATGAAGAATGCTTGAGATCAGACTAAAATGTAATGATTATTAGATATACAAAATGTTTAAATGGTAAGCATTATGCAACATTTAAAAAATTTTATGTCACCAATGATTTTTCTTCAGAGGAGCCAATTCAAAAAAATCTAATAAAACCTCTGAAGGTAAATAGAGATAATTGAAAAATAAAATCTCCCTGGGAAGAATATGTAAATGTTAACAAGAATTTCTTTTCTTTTATGTAGGGAAGAAAATTATTTCAGAGTTTGGATATTTCTGAAAGACTAAAATTTTTGCTTACACTGGGTAAGTGTCTCACAATTGATTATCTTTCAGTTATAAATCGGAGAAGGCAATGGCACCCCACTCCAGTACTCTTCCCTGGAAAATCCCATGGACAGAGGAGCCTGGTAGGCTGCAGTCCATGGGGTCTCTAAGAGTCGGACACGACTGAGCGACTTCACTTTCACTTTTGACTTTCATGCATTGGAGAAGGAAATGGCAACCCACTCCAGTGTTCTTGCCTGGAGAATCCCAGGGACAGGGGAGCCTGGTGGGCTGCTGTCTATGGGGTCGCACAGAGTCGGACACGACTGAAGCAGCAGCAGTTATAATCTTTAGTAAGAGTAATTATGCACATAGAGAATGTTTTCTTCTAAATAGTAACTACACTGAAATAGCTTCACTTTCTTCAGTTTTCCAATGATCAGTGATAAGCATTAACAGGACAGTTTGAGCACCCTTGAGGTAATATAGGAGAGCTTGCCTTTATTCACTGTAAGGAATTATAATGTCCTTGGATATAATCTTAACTTTATGATGTAGCCAACCAAACTAACTTTTGAGTCAAAATATGAAATTATAAAATTGTACTTCTCTGTAGCAGTTACCTTCAACATACTATAACTTTTGAGCTTTAAGTTTAGTGAATTATATGTAAGTAGTGACTGAGGAAGAATGTTTATTTTTCCTTATAACAAGCTCATATACTTCACATGTGTATAATACAGATACTTGTAATTCACATTTATAAAAATTTGTGTAACCCACTTTAGGGTAGAATAAGTTAAGGATGTATGGTAAAAAAAAGGAGAGAAAAATAGTGATCAAGCACTTTGTATGAAAGAGTGTCAGATTGGTGTCCAGGTTAATAGGGTCTACAGTATGGATGTGTATAGAATAATATTAGTGAATATTAAATAGGATTGAATTGTAAATAAAATTGTATAAAATTTTATAATTGTATCACTTTAATTTCAAAGATTGGTAATATGGCTATTAAGGAGTCTTGGAGATCTATAAATGTTGTCTACAGGCTAAACCTTATACTTTAAAGACCAGAAAAATGTGTGTACATTCTTCAATTGTATTTAATAAAAGCAGTCTTATAATCATAAATATAAAATAAAGCCTTTTTCATTTATGAAACATATAAGGAAACTTGACAAAGTCACAAGTTTTTTAACATTCCAAGTGCCAAAATTACATTATACAATTTAAAATAATGTTATTAAAGTTTAACTCCCAGTCTGATAAGTTGTAAAAGCAGCTTTTAATTCATGTAATTTTCCTCTTTTATAGACTGTGTAGATGACACTGTAATAGTTCTGGCTGAGGAACATGGTTGTCTGGACATTATAAAGGTTTGTCATTAATCTGTTATTGAAAATTGATTTTGCATACTTGGGATCCAAGAACAAACTATTTTAAAGCAAAGGCTTTCCAAAAAAGTCAAAACTTCTTAAAGTAGAAAACGATGTAAGTAATATAAATTTTTTTAATGGATTGTTTAAAATAATTACTTTCTCTCTCTGTTTACCAGGAACTTCCTGAAACTGTGATAGATCTTTTAAAGAAGTGCCTCACCTTCCACCCTTCCAAGAGGTTGATATCAAGAGTTTGGGATTGTTACTGAGATCTTAACATATAAGTACTTAATTTTTTAGTACTAGTGAATTAAATAAGAATATTAACATATATAGTAATGTATGATTGATATTAGTATCATGGCTGTTAGTTTTGGCTTTAATGTATGGTCATAAGAGAAGAAAAAAATAATTAAAACATGATCAGAAAGCTGGCATATACCAAAAGCAGCCACTAGATCATTTCCTAACCTCCAGTTAGAAAATTAGCTAAACTATGGAAGGTAGATATGTCTAGATACAATGATATGAGAAAAATGAGAACAAAAGTTTATTGGCAAATGAGTATTATAGAAAAAAACTTAGTGAGGTAAGTTAATAATTGTTGATAATGTAAAAGGATTTCTTAGAAGTCTTATTATTTTCATTTGATGATGTCACTGTTACCCGTTCATTTGTCTGTAAACTCTGTATGTATGTAATATTTGAAAATAATATATTCTAATTTATCTATATGAAAGCATCTTTAGCAAGATAAGTTTGAATGAGAGGAATGGTATTAAAAGCATAGTTTTAGGTAAATATACCACATGAATTTAACTCATATGACCATTACATCTACTACTGTGGGCAGGCATCCCTTAGAAGAAATGGAGTAGCCATCATGGTCAACAAAAGAGTGCAAAATGCAGAACTTGGATGCAATCGCAAAAACAACAGAATGATCTCTGTTCGTTGCCAACAATATCACAGTAATCCAAGCCTATGCCCTGACCAGTAATGCTTAAGAAGCTGAATTTGAATGGTTCTGTGAAAACCTACAAGACCTTTAAGAGCTAACACCCAAAAAAGATGTCCTTTTCATTATAGGGGACTGGAATGAAAAAGTAGGAAGTCAAGAAACACCTGGAATAATAGGCAAATTTGACCTTGGCGTTCAGAATGAAGCAGGGCAAAGGCTAACAGAGTTCTGCCAAGAGAACACACTGGTCATAGCAAACACCCTCTTCCAACAACACAAGAGAAGACTCTACACATGGACATCACCAGATGGTCGACACTGAAATCAGATTGATTATATTCTTTGCAGCCAAAGATGGAGAAGCACTATACAGTTAGCAAAAACAAGGCCAGGAGCTGACTGTGGCTCAGATCATGAACTCCTTATTGCCAAATTCAGACTTAAACTGAAGAAAGTGGGGAAAACCACTAGACCATTCAGGTATGACCTAAATCAAATCCCTTATGATTATACAGTGGAAGTGAGAAATAGATTTAAGGGACTAGATCTGATAGAGTGCCTGATGAACTCTGGACGAAAGTTCATGACATTGTACAGGAGACAGGGACCAAGACCATCCCGAGGAAAAAGAAACACAAAATGGCTGTCTGAGGAGGCTTTACAAATCGCTGTGAAAAGAAGAGAAGCAAAAAGCAAAGAAGAAAAGATATAAGCATCTGAATGCAGAATTCCAAAGAATAGCAAGGAGACATAAGACAGCCTTCTTCAGCTATCAATGCAAAGAAATAGAGGAAAACAATAGAATGGGAAAGATTAGAGATCTCTTCAAGAAAATTAGAGATACCAAGGGAACATGTCATGCAAAGATGGGCTCGATAAAGAACAGAAATGGTATTGTCCTAATAGAAGCAGAAGATATTAAGAAGAGGTGGCAAGAATACACAGAAGAACTGTACAAAAAAGTTCTTCACAACCCAGATAATCATGATGGTGTGATCACTCACCTAGAGCCAAAGATCCTGGAATGTGAAGTCAAGTGGGCCTTAGGAAGCATCACTCTGAACAAAGCTAGTGGAGGTGATGGAAATCCAGTTGAGCTATATCAAATCCTAAAAGATGATGCTGTGTAAGTGCTGCATTCAATATGCCAGCAAATTTGGAAAATGCAGCAGTGCCCATAGGACTGGAAAAGGTCAGTTTTCATTCCAATCCCAAAGAAAGGCAATGCCAAAGAATGGTCAAACTCCCACACAATTGCATTCATCGCTAGTTAAGTAATGGTCAAAATTCTCCAAGCCAGTCTTCAGCAATATATGAACCATGAACTTCCAGATGTTCAAGTTGGTTTTAGAAGAGGCAGAGGCACCAGAGGTCAAATTGCCAACATGCGTTGGATCATTGAAAAAACAAGAGAGTTCCAGGAAAACAACTATTTCTGCTTTATTGACTGTGCCAAAGCCTTTCACTATGTGAACCACAACAAACTGTGGAAAATTCTTCAAGAAATGGGAATACCAGACCACCTGACCTGCCTCTTCAGAAATATGTATGCAGGTCAGGAAGCAACAGTTAGAACTGGACATGGAACAACAGATTGGTTCCAAACAGAGGAAAGAGTACATCAAGGCTGTATATTGTCACCCTGGTTACTTAACTGATATGCAGAGTACATCATGAGGAACGCTGGACTGGAAGAAGCACAAGCTGGAATCAAGATTGCTGGGAGAAATATCAATAACCTCAGATATGCAGATGACACCACCCTTATGGCAGAAAGTGAAGAGGAACTAAAAAGCCTCTTGATGAAAGTGAAAGAGGAGAGTGAAAAAGCTGGCTTTAAGCTCAACATTCAGAAAACTAAGGGCATCCAGTCCTATCACTTCATGGCAAATAGATGGGGAAACAGTGGAAACAGTGAGAGACTTTTATTTTTTTTGGCTCCAAAATCACTGCAGATGCTGAATGCAGCCATGAAATAAAAAGATGCTTCCTCCTTGGAAGAAAAGTTATGACCAACCTAGGCAGCATATTAAAAAACAGAGATACTACTTTATCAACAACAGTCTGTC
Organism: Moschus berezovskii; assembly: GCF_049115385.1. NCBI lineage: Eukaryota > Metazoa > Chordata > Mammalia > Artiodactyla > Moschidae > Moschus > Moschus berezovskii. The sequence continues at coordinate 25,905,455 of NC_142464.1, forward strand.
TAATCAAGACTATGGTTATTCCAATAGTTATAAATGGATGTGTGGGTTGGACTATAAAGAAAGCTGAGTGCCAAAGAATTTATGCTTTTGAACTGTGGTGTTGGAGAAGACTCTTGAGAGTCCCTTGGACTGCAAGGAGGTCCAACCAGTCCATCCTAAAGGAGATCAGTCCTGGGTGTTCATTGGAAGGACTGATGCTAAAGCTGAAACTCCGCCACCTGATGCGAAGAGCTGACTCATTGGAAAAGACCCTGATGCTGGGAAAGATTGAAGGTGGGAGGAGAAGGGGATGACAGAGGATGAGATGGCTGGATGGCATCACCAACTCAATGGACATGAGTTTGGGTGAACGCCGGGAGTTGGTGATGGACAGGGAGGCCTGGTGTCCTGCGATTCATAGGGTCACAAAGAGTCGGAAACGACTGAGCAACTGAACTGACTGAACTGATACCATATTAAGAGAGTAGGAAGAAAATCAGAAGATAGTACTGGTTTATAATTTTATTATTTAATTAAGATAGTCAGTGAAGCAAGTTTATGATGATCATGCTGAAAATTAAAAATGGAGATGCTCATACATAATGATATTTGGTAAGTTGTAAAGTACAAAAGCAGAAAAGAGGTAAAAAAAAAAGTCAGTATTTACTTATAATCACTTGATCCTTTTTTAAATGTGTATATCTAGACTCTAATAAGGAGAGCTTTATTATTTTCTATGCAAATGAGGTGTTTATGACTTTTAATTATTCCCTTGTAGGTGTGCCATTATTCTAGGAACATTTTAACGAATTTCATTCATGTGCTGTATTTTAAATGTGTTTCTTAAGGCCAACCCCAGATGAATTAATGCAGGACAATGTGTTCAGTGAAGTGTTACCCTTATACACTCCCTTTATCAAACCTGCCAGCCTGTTTTCTTCTTCTCTGAGATGTGCTGCTTTGACTCTGCCGGAGGATATCAGTCAGTTGTGTCAAGGTAATGATAAAGAATACTAAGAATAGAAGCCATGTTTTTAAAGGAAGTACTCTAATCCTAGTTTTAGCTTTGAATTTGTCAGCAATATATATTTACATTAGTGAGACTTTTTGAAAGAATCAAAGAAAGGAAGTAGTATCAGACAAAAAATTTTTCTTATTATGTAAACTAGGGTCCTAATGCCATAATCAGATCTTCTGGTTTCCAATGGAACTTGTTACCTCAATATTTATATAGATTTCATAAAATTTATTATAAATTATCTAAAAATCATCTTACTGATAAGTCCATTATTATTATATTCCATGTTTTTAAGAGAATCCCACCTTTTCTCTTTTCATTCCTCTCTGAAAATTAAAACTCTCAAAATGTGTTTTTTAGGGACACCAGTAAGTTATGTTTATATAAAAAATTATCATGACATAATCATGGTAGAAATACTTACTAAACATTCATTCAGTCAAATACTTATTGAGTTTCTACTATGTTCCAAGATACTATGTATCTTCAAGCATCATTTGTGCCCAAGATACTATGTATCTTCAAGCATAATTTGTGCCAACTGGGGAGGTAAACAGACATTCAATCACACAGTTACTATTATAAATGAAGATCCAAGACTTCCTTGGCAGTCCAAGTGATTAACATTCCGCACTTCATATGTAGAGGGGATGGGTTCAATCCCTGGTGGAAGAACTAAGGTCCCACATGCTGTGTGGAGTGGCCAAAAAAAACCTAAGTGAAGGTCAGTATGAACATAGTACAATGGAAGCCTAGCCTCTGTGAGACATCAAGACTTTTAAAAGAGGCAGAAATTGTCTCAAGACAAAGGATGGGACAGCGTGTGCTGGTTGCCTACTCAAGTGCTTTTGTTTTGCCCCTATTTCTTTCCTGCAGTGCTTGATATATCTAATGTATACGTGTGTGTGTGTGTGTGTATCTCCCATATATATATGTATGTATATCTCTGGTATAGAAGATAAAAATCACACTTTTTTCTCAAAGAAGCTGGATGCAGAACCAGTATGCATATCTGCATTTAATCCTCTATGCATTTTGTAGTATGAATATTGTAAAGGGAATCTTACTGTGTTCTTCAGCTTTTACTTTTTTAAAATGTCAGCTATTATTGCCTGTTGCCTTTTAATAAAAACAGAAAGTGTGATAGCTATTTTTTTTAATTTTCCATTAATAGATATAAACAATGATTACCTGGCAGAAAGATCTATTGAAGAAGTGTATTACCTTTGGTGTTTAGCTGGAGGTGACTTGGAAAAAGAGCTTGTGAACAAGGAAATCATTCGATCCAAACCACCTATCTGCACACTCCCCAAGTAAGGAAAGAAAACATCTCTTGGAAATGAGAGAAATCTAGTAATAACTTTTTTTAATTTGATAGTTTTTTCTTTTGGTCAGTAGACATTCTAGCTAAGTGATTGTGAAAACAATTTGAAATCAATACCTTGCTTTCTTGGCAGGAGTTTCTTTTTTTTTTTTTTTTTCAGTTTTTCAATTTTTTTTTTTTAATTTTATTTTTTAATTGGTAGAAAATTGCTTTACAATTTGGTGTTGATTTCTGCTGTACATCAACGCAAATCAGTGGGTTGCCATTTCCTTCTCCAATAATTATATATGCTGCTGCTGCTGCTAAGTCACTTCAGTCGTGTCCGACTCTGTGTGATCCCATAGACGGAAGACCACCAGGCTCCCCCGTCCCTGGGATTCTCCAGGCAAGAACACTGGAGTGGGTTGCCATTTCCTTCTCCCATGTGTGAAAGTGAAAAGTGAAAGTGAAGTCGCTCAGTCATGTCCTACCCATAGCGACCCCACGGACTGCAGCCCACCAGGCTCCTCCATCCATGGGATTTTCTCGGCAAGAGTACTGGAGTGGCTTGCCATTGCCTTCTCCGAATAATTATATATAGATATAGATAAATATAGATATATATCCCTTTCCTGCTGAGCCTCCCTACCTTCCTCCAGTCCCACCCATCTAGGTCATCACAGAGACCCAGGCTAGGTTCCCTGTGTTATTTAGTAACTTCCCACTATTTTACAGATGGTTATATATATATGTTTCACTCTGTATAAGAGGCTCTAGGTTCATCCACTAAACAACTGACTTAAATTTGTTCCTTTTTATGGCTGAGTAATATTCCATTATATAAATGTACAAATTCTTTATCCATTCATCTGTTGATGGACATCTAGGTTGCTTCCTTCCTGGCTATTGTAAATATTGCTGTAATGAACATTGGGGTACATGTGTCTTTTAGAATTCTGGTTTTCTCTGGATATATTCCCAAGAGTGAGATTGCTGGGTCATATGGTAGATTTATTCCTGTTTTTTTAAGGAATCTCCATACTGTTTCCATAATGGCTGTATCAGTTTGCATTCCCACCAACAGTGCAAGAGGTTGACCTTTTCTCCATGTCCTCTCCAGCATTTATTGTTTGTAGATTTTTTGTTGATAGCCATTCTGACTGGTATGAGGTGATACATTATTGTAGTTTTGATTTGCATTTCTCTAACAATGAGTGTGAGCAGCTTTTCATGTGTTTATTGGCCATCTGCGTGTCTTCTTTGGAGAAATGTTTGGTTCAGTTCAGTTCAGTCGCTCAGTCGTGTCCGACTCTCCGCGACCCCATGAATCACAGCACGCCAGGCCTCCCTGTCCATCACCAACTCCCGGAGTTCACCCAAACTCATGTCCACAGAGTCGGTGATGCCATCCAGCCATCTCATTCTCGGTCATTCCCTTCTCCTCCCACCCCCAACCTTTCCTAGCATCAGAGTCTTTTCCAGTGAGTCAGCTCGTCGCATGAGATGGCCAAAGTACTGGAGTTTCAGCTTTAGCATCAGTCCCTCCAGTGAACACCCAGGACTGATCTCCTTTAGAATGGACTGGTTGGATCTCCTTGCAGTCCAAGGGACTCTCAAGAGTCTTCTCCAACACCACAGTTCAAAAGCATCAATTCTTCGGCGATCAGCTTTCTTCACAGTCCAACTCTCACATCCATACATGACCACGGGAAAAACCATAGCCTTGACTAGATGGACCTTTGTTGGCAAAGTAATGTCTCTGCTTTTTAATATACTATCAAGGTTGGTCATAACTTTTCCTTCCAAGGAGTAAGCATCTTTTAATTTCCTGGCTGCATTCAGCATCTACAGTGATTTTGGAGCCCAAAAAAATAAAGTCTGACACTGTTTCTACTGTTTTTCCATAACCATCTGCTGATCATTTTTTTCTTCATATGTAAATTTTAGGTTAATTGTTTGAATACATCACTAATTCTATACCTTTCCCCCCTCTTAAACTGATTCTTAAATATTAACTTCAGTTGTACTGTTCACATGAATTACGTAGAAAACTCAGAAATAAGATGATTGCAATTCCAAGAGTATATGGTTTGAAGGATATAAAAATTAATTCTCTAAAATTCTAAATATGTTTATTACTCAGTATTCCTTCTCCTGAGAAGTTATCATCATTAGCATTTTATTTTCTTCCTCCTTTTATCATTTTTTACCCATATAAAGTGCCTCAGGAACATATTACATACTGTCAGTGTAATTTTATCATTGTACCTGCATGAACAGTGTAAATCATATTCTCGTATCCCTAAAATGCCCTACATTTATATGCTGTGTTTATAGGGGCCTCCCAGGTGGCTCAGTGGTAAAGAATCTGCATGCAGGAGACTTGGGTTCAATCTCAGGAAGAACCCCTGAAGGAGGAAGTGGCAGTTCACTCCAGTATTCTTCCCTGTAGACATGGACAGAGTTGCGTAGCAGGCTGCAGCCCATGGGTTTGCAAAGAGTCAGACACAACTGAGTCACTGAGCACGCATGCACTGTGTTTATACAAACTCAACATATATTTAAAAATAAAGATTTTTATGGAGAAATTTCAGCTACCAATTACAGATTTAATTCAGTCTAAAATTTCTTTCTTTCTTTGATGAAGAGATTTATGATTTAGAGTAAATTTTATTTTCTAGAAGAAACAATAAATTGGATTTCCATGCTCATTAAAATACTTACTTTTTAAATCTCTTTTCAGTTTTCTCTTTGAAGATGGTGAAAGCTTTGGACAAGGCCGAGATAGAAGTTCACTATTAGATGACACCACTGTGACACTGTCATTATGCCAGCTAAGAAATGTAAGAATGGTATTTTGGCAAATTTGCTTCAGACCTTTTTCCTTCTTTCCTGCCTCCCTCCCTTCTTCCCTCCCTCCCTCCCTTAGTGGCTTCTTTTTTTTTTTTTTTTAATAAAACCTTACTGATACACATGAAGCCTTAGATTCCTTTCTGGTACCATAAAATATGTGAGCATTTCTTTAAGATATGTGCCCAGGAGTGGCATTGTTGGAAAATCGATCTGCAATCAGTCTAGTATCTATTGTTATATTTTCTGTTCACAGAAATGATGTTATCACTTTATCTTTTTACCATCATTGGATAAGGGTTCTCATTTCTCCGTATATGTGGTAACATATGGTCTTATCAAATTCTTAAAAAATTATTATTCTAAAAGGTGCAAAATGGTATTTTGCTGTAATACTAATTTTCAACTTCCAGATTATTGTACAGTTATAAGCCCTTTTATATTTTTTGTGATTTACTTACCTCTTCAGTATATTACTAGTTTTTATCTCTTGCCAGTTTTTTGAATGAGTTCTAATTGATTTGAGGATTTTAAAATGTATCTATTTACATAGTCTTTGTTGGCTATACAGACATACCTCAATTATCTCACTTAGCTTTATGTTTCTTGCTCTAAAGTTAGTTTTGTTTGAAATTAATGTAGCTATCCTAGTTTTCTTTTAATTAGTGTTATTCATGGTATATCTTTATTCCTTTAGTTTTAATGTATCTATGTCTTTATATTTAAAGTGGGTTTCTTTTAGATAATGTAGAGTGTGTCTTTCTTACTACTTTTGAAGGAAAATTTTGTTGGGTACAAAATTCTAGTTTGATTTTTTTTCTTTTATACTTTAAACATTTCACCCCACTCTCTTGCTGCATGGTTTCTGAAAAGCTATCTGATGTAATTCTTATCCTTTTCCTCTACAGGTAAGATTCCTTTCACTTCTGTTTTAGTTTCTGTCAAGGTTTTCTATTTGTTATTTGAGTTTTTGCAGTTTAAATATGATATGCCTAAGTGTAGATTTTTTTTTTTTAAATTTCCTACTTGATGGTCTCTGAACTCCTTGGAATTTTTCATTTGGTGTATGTCTGATTTTCAAAATTCTGTCTCATTACTTCAAATATCTCTTCCATTTCTCTCTCTCTCCTCTTGGGTATTTCTGTCACACATAGGTTACATCCTTTGATTATTCCTTAGTATTTTCATCTTTCTGCTTGTATTACCTACCTCTTCTTGCATGTGGTTCATTTTTTCCCTTATAACCTTTAGCATTTTAATCAGTTATTTTAAATTCCTGGTCTGATAATTCCAAAATCTCTGCCATATGTGAATCTGGTTCCGAAGAGTGCTTTGTCTCTGCAGAATGTCTTTTTTATACTTTAGCATGCCTTACAATCTTGGGGTTGGGGGAGAATGCAACATGAAAAGAACTGTAATAAATAGATCGAATAGATCTTCAGTGAAAGATTTCGTGTTTATCTAGCTGTTTACTCTTTGTGTAGGTTTTTTGTCAGAGTAAAATCCTCAGATATCAATGTTCTTATCTTCCTTACTGTCTTTAGATTTCTCTGGAGACATAGAATCTGAGGCTTGCAGTTCTTTCAGCTGGAATCTCCTGTATCATACAGAAACTCTGTTGTTGCTCAGTCACTAGGTGTCCAACTCTTTGCAACCCCAGGGACTGCAGCTTGCCAGTCTTCCCTGTCCTTCACAGAAACCTTACATATGGAAATAAGATAGGGAAGGGAAAGTAGATTGAAGGGCTGATCCTATCATTAGGTCTCAGTGTTTCAGTGAGCCTGTGTCCCTGGGCTGTGGAATTCTCAGCTTCCCTCCCTGTTACTTTAGGTGAGACAGGAAGGCTAGAGAGAGCAGTAATTGGATATTTCTCTTCCCCACATCAAAGACTAGAACGACCTAGAATTTTGTATTTCCCTTACCGCAGGTCATTTAGGCTCTGGTAAAATAGTTTCCCTGAAGAGCAGGCCTTTACTTAAGACAACAGGATACCCTGGGAGTAGTTCAAAATGGTTATTTTGCCCCTTCTCGTGCAAGAGACAGGAGGGGATTTTTCTTAGACCTTCACCCTGAGAACATGTTGGGACTTATGGGGGTAAAACTCAAGGAAGTGTGAAGTTTCCCTTAGGTCTGGGCTTCCACAAGTTTTTATCTCTCAAGCTCCTATTATCTCTCAAATTGCTAAATCTGCAGCAGTCAGTTACCCTTCAAGTGTTTTACCAGTCTCCGGCAGTGGCTTCCGTTCCAGCTTAGCTGTGATTCTTTATATTTGTCATCGCTCCAGTTTTCTGGGTAACATTTTGCCCTGATTCTGATATTTCTAAATAGGGTTGTTATTTTCAGTTTTTTCAGCTTTTTTCTTATTGTTAGGGCAGAAAGGATGACTTCCACGCTGATGGAGTATTGGTCTGAAAAACCAAAATTTCTAGCTAGCCTTTTTATTTTTAATCATCTATGTGCATCTTCAGTCATGTCCAACTCTAGAAATAAAATAGGTAATTTCCCTTGTCTGTCCCTAGGCTAGCAGTTCAGCATCCTCTCCCCAGGCACGCACGCACACTTGCACCCGGAGTTCTTTCTTTACCTGACTGTAGCAAGGTCTCCCTCCAGTTTGACTGCCTGTTAATTAAGTGCCTGAGGTTTTGTCCTGTTGTACTCTAAAACCCTAGTCCACAGTTCTCAGTATCCTTTAGTACTAGCTTAGCTCCTTTCTCTCTAAATACAGCTTTCTGTCTTCTGTCACTGCATTTTCATTACTCTTATAGGCTTTTCCTCTCATTTAATATTTTAAATGTTATGCACTAGGAGGATATTAGAATCTCTTACCTGCTTAAATGTCAGCAACAGAAAATTAAAATATATAATTATTACACTTGATATTCTAAACTTACCATCCCTTTGAAGTTAAGGATCGTGTACAGTGGATAAAATAGCAATACAAGGTGGTAAAAAAATAAAATATATCCAAAATATATGTTTCAACTACTTTTATTTAACTCTCAATTTGTTTCTTTAATTTAAATATGATACAAATGATATGAATACCAGTTAAATGAATGTAGACTTTAGTTTTATTTCCCCAGTTCCCTTACAATTCCACTTTTGAAATTTAAAATACACTTTTCTATAATTATTAAGAAAAAATTTTAATGTTAATTTCAAGAATAATATTTACCTTATACTTTTCTGTATAAGAATTTTTACCTTTTATAAACCCTTAATATGCTAAATTTTTAGCTAAAAAAAAGCAGAAAGGATATTAACTATATTTATGACTTTCAGGTCAGTAAAACTTAAACTAAAAAAATGTAAGTTAATAATACAGTAAAATTTGTGAAAATTTTAGTTTTCAACTTAGAATTTTAATCCATGAAAGAAATACCTAAAGTCTTAAAAGCAAAATGGGAAATGCATGTTCAATTTTAGAGAAAAGCTAGGCAAAAAGTGACTTTTTATCAGAGTCTTAGTGTTGGGTTGTTTTTGGCTTTTAAAAATTCTGGAAACAACTTCCATGGATGCATTCATAGATGCTAATCAACAGAAGATCAATGCTGGCTCTACACAGAGCTCCATCTTCTATGTCAGTCCCCGGAGAAGCAGATATTCTGCCTTCCAGTTGGAAGTTGAACTGAACAGCAGACAGGATGGCATCAACTTTAATCACCCTGCTTACAGTATATCTAAGATTTTACTTTACTCTGACAGCCTTCTTCTGTTTTTAAAGAATATCTATAATTCTGGCAGTATTATTATTTGGAGTAACATTTATTATAATGACTTTGTGAAAGAAATAAAATAATTGATTTTTGTTAGTTGATTTATCAGCTCTTTGAATCATTTATGTTCAAAGTATGATGTAAGAAGTTCTTTTGAATCCTTTTTATTATCCTCTTTTGTCTCATTTTTTTATTAATGTCGAAACAAAAATCTGACTTTAAATTAAGGAATATGTATTCAAAAGTACCTTTTAAAATAATCTTCATATAATTTTAAAATAGTTATCCATTTGTTAAAATTTATACTAACTTTAATATTCCTAAATACTTTATTTAGTATTTACATTTGGAAAACTTTTATAATAGGTATCTAATCTTTACAAGAGGTACGTAGAGGTAAAAAAAAGTCAAAAAAACAGAAAGCAGTTCTTCACAGATAAATTTAATCACTGGAGGCATGGCATATTTTCATATTTATGTTAGGAATGAATTTTAGACTATTTTATACTTTTCTTGATACCTTTATAAATTCATAATTTTATATTATTTATTCTTTTAAATATGGATCAGCATTTCTGTCACAGATCCTAAATATCAACTATTTTCTCTCTCAATTCACAGAGGTTGAAAGATGTTAGTGGAGAAGCATTTTACCCACTACTTGAAGATGAGTGAGTATATCGTCTCCTTTGACATTTATTTTTCCTATCTGTTTATGTTATCCTGGTGAGAAGCTTGTACATTTTCTTTGGAAAGTTTTTCCTAAAAGAACACAAAAATATGGTATTTTAATTTTTAAAATTTTTATACCTTTTGTCAATTTTTCTGCTTTTGTTTTTCTTTTACAGTCAGTCTAATTTACCTCATTCAAACAGCAATAATGAGCTGTCTGCAGCTGCCACTCTCCCTTTAATCATCCGAGAGAGGGACACAGAGTACCAACTAAACAGAATCATTCTCTTTGACAGGCTGCTGAAGGTAGAGATTCTAAAGTGTAAAGTGTTATAAGCGCCCGTATACAGTCCTTGTCTTTTATTCATTCATAATTCTTAGGGAATCTTGATGTCATGAGAAGACTAATTCTTATGACTTATGTTTTCTGATTAATTTTAATTATAAATGATACCTGTTCAGAGTATATAAAATTAAAAAGTAAACAAGATGCAGGAATCTATGTACAACCATATTAGATATTAATATCCTTACTATTTAAAGGACACCTAAAAACCAAAAGAAAAAAGCACTATTATCTAAACAGGGAAATAGAATACAATAGAAATACAACTAGTCAGTAACTCTATTAGAGAATGTATCCTTACTATTAATAGAAATGTAAACAAGTAAAATAACCTTTTCTGGCATACCAAATTAGCAGAGTAATTAAGATCTATTAAGACTGGCACTCTCATTCTTTTGGAATGAGTGTAAGTTGATAGAAACATTTTGTAAAACAATTGAAGGTATATATCAAGAGCATTAACAACATCCATACCCTTTATCCTAATATTTATCTTCTAGAAATTTCTCATGACATGCAAATTTACAAATAGGCAAATTTGTATGCAAGGATATAGGTATCATCAGCTCTTTTACAAAGAGCCTTACTTTTATGACGTTACCTGTATGAGACTGATAGTATTATCCTCAGAATGAGTCTTTTTCTTAATTCTCACAGAGCACAAGATAGAGATGGATGACTAAAAACAGTAGAATCAACTCCTCTCGTTGACTGTGTAATACGAGATTTACAGAACATAGGAGACTATTTCACTGCTAACTCTTACGTATTAGTAACACCAAAGTAATTTCAGGTACTTAGAAACATTACAGTTCACCTTCAACTTTTTCATTGGTATATAGAGAACTGGCTAGACTAAAGAGATGGCACTGGTAATTTGAGGTATTTTTCATATCTTTTTTTTCTTTATCTGTAGGCTTATCCATATAAAAAGAATCAAATCTGGAAAGAAGCAAGAATCGACATTCCTCCTCTTATGAGAGGTTTAACCTGGGCTGCTCTTCTGGGAGTTGAGGTAAAAGAGAAAAAAGAAGGTTGGAAGCTGATTAATAGTACTAGGAAAAAAGAATTAAAGTGCCTTCTGAATACATACTTTTCAAGTTTTTAGAAAATTACGTAGTAAAATATGAGCATTAAGAATATGGGCAATTTTAAGTGAAAAGAATAGAGGAATAGACTAGATAGAGTAGAAAAATATAATTGAAAGTTTATTTATCCTAATATTGTATTTAATGAACTCAAATCGTCTTGATTATTAATTTTAAAATCAGAATAGTTTAAGAATATATATTCATCATTTGTAAGTCTATAGACCTGCATATAAAGTATGTTCCTCTAAGAATAGGTTTGCCTATTTATAAGTAGTTCTAAGTTTGGAGAAGTCTTCCACTCTAATTTGAAACTTGTCAGAAATCATTAACATAATTTAGTGCCTTTTGGCACATCTGTCTTGTCAGAAGCACACTGCTAAGAGAAGTAGCAACTTTATCTTGTACAATACCCTATCTGTGGCAGTGAGGAAAGGAGAGGTGTCACAAAATTATTCAGGTGACTTGCAGTGCTAACAGAGCACAGTGGTCATAATAATGAGCCAAATCCTACCAGATTGTTCCCTTTTCTGTCAATTTCCTTGGCATCTTACCTTCATCTATTCAGTTATAGATATCTTATGGATGTCTATCACCTATTTTTTGTGTGTGAATTTTCCCAAATATTTTTAATCCTTTTCACTCTCTGTTGAAAGATTTCCTTTCTTCATTTTTGATTCCTTTGGTGAGAATCTCTGAACATTTTTGAGTTTGGTTGCTTCTTTTATAAGAATGTCTAATGTTCTATAGCATACATCAGTAGTAGAATTGTAATACTTTAAGCATATAAAATAACTTTAAGCATATAAAATAACTTTAAGCATATATGTAACTTTAAGCATATAATGTTCAAAAGTTCAAAAGGACTCCAAGGTCTAAATGTTTCATTATGTGCCAGAGAAGTTGATCTAGCACATAATGTCAGAATTTGAACCCCATCCTGACTCTTTCTCTACCATTAAGGTTTACCAGACCAATAAGAATTGTTCTGTGCTTAGTCCTATAGAACATGACCAACATTTTATGTGGCTTATTCAATTGTTCTTTCTATAATGGTATAACTGAAAAATGTAAATGATTCCTCTAGTCTCTTAATGATATTATAACTACATGATATCCCACTCTGATTCATCCCAAACTTCTGCTTCCTTATGCTGAACTACCACTCCTGTAAACAGTTTCATTTTATTTTTGCTTTCTTTACCAACTTTTAACAGGAATATGTCTTGTGGGATGAACCCCACTCCCTTCCCCTGAATTAAAAATAATTTTCTCCTTGAAGTTTACTATGCATGAGACACAGTGAATAAAGAACAGGAAAGCTGTGTTTTGTGTCATTGTGGAGGCTAGGAGATTGGCTAAGCATATTCATAAGCCATGTGACTCATTCAACATGTATATCTTATAGTATGTATGATTCAAACATCTGCCTCAGTAAAATGGTAAATTGTTTCAGACTTTTATCACAAACTGTCAAAATGTAGAAAAGTTTCCTAATATACTTGGAGCTTGACTGTTGCTGTCTATAATTGAGTGTGCTTTCAAAGATAGATGTTTTTAAGTAGATTTTGCCTAAATTTATAATTTATTAAGCATATGATGAAGTAATATATCTTCTTTTTTTTTTTGCAGGGGGCTATTCATGCCAAGTATGATGCAATTGATAAAGACACTCCAATTCCTACAGATAGACAGGTATGATACAGATTTTCTTAAACAACCTAGATAAGTTTGCCAAATCTTTCAATTTTAGAAAGTCATGAGGAATTTTCTTCCTTTCATCATGAATACTCAGCAACCATTATATGCATATGATATTAGAGAAGCATAACTCTTAGCTCTCTCAGATATAGTCTAACTCATTAGTGAGTCAAAACTTTTCCTTTAAGGAGTTTAATCTAAGTAACTTTTCCTAGTGTGTACCTTTTCTGTCTGAAGAATTTGTGCTTTATTTAAACCAGATTGTAAAGTAAGATTTTTTAAAAACTAAATTAATACATACTTTTTCAAAAGAAATGATCTGCTTTTCTTAAGTATACTTAAAACTTTTAGTGTTCCTGGAGGATTAGTATAAATTTCAAACATTTCAAAACACCAGGATTATGTAGACAGCCTATTCTTAAATTCATAATACAGTTTCTCCTCTTCCTTGTCTTGGGATTTATTGGTGATCTGTCTATTATAGTTCTACCATATTGTTTTGCTGTTTTACAGATTGAAGTGGATATTCCTCGTTGTCATCAATATGATGAGCTATTATCCTCACCAGAAGGTCATGCAAAATTTCGACGTGTCTTAAAAGCCTGGGTCGTGTCCCATCCTGATCTTGTGTATTGGCAAGGTAACTTTCCCCCCAATTACTAAAACTTTTTGAAGTGTTAGGAATATGTTGCATGACTGATAATTTTTAAAATCGAAACAAACAATCAAATTATCTTTGGCTTTAAGAAAAGTCAATACTAAGCTATGCTCCATTTTTTGAGATGTTTATATGAGAACTTTTTTTTTAAAACTTTGTCTAAATGCATGACATTTAATGAGACAACTTGTCATCATGTTGATTAGCAAAGTATAAAGAATATTTTGTACTATTGTAGTCTTTGTGAATACATTTTTAATACTTGATGCAAATAATAAAATAATTTTGTACTGTAAATACTTTGGGGCTAGTTTATATTCTTGACATTTAATGATTTACAGCTTTTGCTTATCAGATTAGGATATTATTGGGTTATTAGGGATTGGGGAATATGTATCACCCTGAAGTTCTCATCTTTTCTCTTTTTAAAAGATATCCATAATACTCCATCTCCTTGATCTTTACCTTTTCTCATTACTCTTTCTGCTGTCATTGATAAGTTCATGAGTGAGAAATCCATTCCACCTAGTGTTATTTTTTAATTTGTTGTTATGGATAGTAGTCTTCATATTTCAATTCTATGTCTATTTCTGGCCAAACTTGAAAATAAAGCTATTGTTTTTTTCTAGCTCTGTTCATTTTAGAGTTCCATGTCTCCCTAACAGTTACAGATAAATTTATATATATTCTTTTAGCATGAAAATGTGTGAATAGCATTATTATCAATAAAAGAAATGTCATGTATTTATATTTTACTTCAAAATTTCTGTAAAGAATCTTTTTTCATCTAATAAACATGTAAGAAGAGAAGCATGTAAGAAAAATTTTCATCTCCTTGACAAGGAAACCTGTTTGGAGTTAAATGATTGCCAAGATCACAGGAACTGTATTCAAACCTTCTATCATTTGTACATTTTTCTGTTACTATATTTCTCTCTTCAACTTATAATAACCTTAATAATAATAATGTTTGATTTATATTGGATGTTTACTATATGCTAGTCACCGTTAGTTACCCCTCACAATAACCCATAACATATTTCTGAATGGCTCGAATGTATAATACTGAATCTATGTGGAAGTAATGCAGAGATCTGAATAAGGTATGTATCTACAATTCTGTTGGATTATGTTTATTTGAATTTTTTTCCCCAATCTCTCTCCATCAGGTCTTGACTCACTTTGTGCTCCGTTTCTATATTTAAATTTCAATAATGAAGGTAAGCCTATTTATCATTTAAATGATTATAGTGTTTATTGTTCTAAAATATTTTATTCAAACATGAAAGCTTGCTCTCTTCCTAGCAGAGCCTGTAAATTTCTGTGAAATAATCTGTTGTGACTCATTTTAGAGGATGTGAAGGATTAATTTATTCCTGGAGGTTTTTAGCTGTAACTAGAGATTTAGAGGGAGAAGACAATGGCAACCCACTCTAGTATTCTTGCCTGGAAAATCCCATGGATGGAGGAGCCTGGTAGGCTGCAGTCCATGGGGTCGCGAAGAGTCGGATACGACTGAGCGACTTCACTTTCACTTTTGACTTTCATGCATTGGAGAAGGAAATGGCAACCCACTCCAGTGTTCTTGCCTGGAGAATCCAGGTACGGGGGAGCCTGGTGGGCTGCCGTCTATGGGGTCATACAGAGTCGGACACGACTGAAGCGACTTAGCAGCAACAGCAGAGATTTAGAGAGAACCTAATAGATTACTCTAAATGCATGCATCTACTTTGGTGACCATTTTTATGAAACTTTGGAGAAAATTCTTTCCTCCAAAGAAGACTTTTTTTAGAGATTAGTTTTCATTTATATATACTTTGTAAATGATTTGTAAGGAAAACAGTACTGATTTTGCATCCTCCAGTCTTTTATTTCAACTACTACTTCCTTTTTTTAAAACTACTGCTTCCTTAATGAAGACTTTTCTTACCCTCTTGCGATCTGTATTTCCAGAAATTTGTCTTCTGTAGGTTTCATATCACAGTTACTTTTATACTATAATATAAATGTATAGTGAAGGACAGGGAAATCTGGCGTGCTTCATTCCATGGGGTCACGAGGAGTTGGACACAACTTGGCAACTGGACAACAACAATATACTAATACAGTAACCCTTCTTTTGGTTAGTGCCTTTTTTTTTTAATGAGAAGGGTTTTTGTTTTGTTTTTTCTGTCCCCTGATATAATTCCTTTTTTATAGTAGGTTTTTCAATAAATATTTAAATATTTATTATGAATATACCATAGCATGAATCCTTAGAAGCCTTAATCTCAGAATCTCCATCTCTTCAGATTCTGTTTCATATCAGAGTTTGCATAGATTTCTGGAATTAAGCACTGGCAGCATAATCCCCGGAGAAGGCAATGGCACCCCACTCCAGTACTGTTGCCTGGAAAATCCCATGGACAGAGGAGCCTGGTGGGCTGCAGTCCATGGGGTCTCTAAGAGTCGGACAGGACTGAGCAACTTCACTTTCACTTTTCACTTTCATGCAGAGGAGAAGGAAATGGCAACCCACTCCAGTGTTCTTGCCTGGAGAATCCCAGGGACAGGGGATCCTGGTGGGCTGCCGTCTATGGGGTCATACAGAGTCGGACACGACTGAAGCGACTTAGCAGCAGCAGCAGCATAATCCCAGAGAACTAAAACTTTACTATTTGAATGCTTTTTAAAAATGCCTGTTCTCTAATTTTACTTTTCAATCTAGACAAGAGGCCTTGCTGTGTTTAGTTAAGCATAGTTCATTATGATACACATTGATCTAAGAATGACAAAGGATCTATATTTGAAAGAACGATTATTACTAGTGTTTTTCAATCCAGTGTTCTCAGACTCTTTTCTTTGCATCAGTAAAAATTATGGATATTGACGTTTATATAACACAGTAATGATTATTATGTTTAGAGATTTTTAAATGCATAACGTTCTGATAATAAAGATTTTTATTCTTATAGGATAACGATTTCTGCAGTAGTTTTTGTTGTTTTTTTGGTTGTTTTTTGGTTGTTGTTGTTTTTTCTTTTTGCTGATGCTACAGTAGTTTGAAATTGAAAAGTTACTGGAGTGGTTATCTCTTGTTGTGCACAATATTTTCTGTAGGGTTTTTCCCCAAATAATTTTGTGCTTCCATCAGTTATTAAGTAATTCTTGTTTAAAAATAGATTCAAGGAGTGTGTGCTGTGTGAGTGAATGACCGCTGATCTTTTAACCTCATTAACTAATTTGTTATATTTGCCTTACTCTTTTTTTTAGCTCTGGCTTATGCCTGCATGTCTGCTTTTATCCCCAAATACCTGTACAACTTCTTCTTGAAAGACAACTCACATGTAATACAAGGTAAGGAAATGTTTCTTTGCCTTTTTATAGGGAAAGTTATTATGTCAAAAGTGATCAATACTCAGTTAAATTTATGGTTTTGACCCAACAAAATATGGTGACAGTTTATCACTAAAACACGTGAAGAAATAATTAAGTTCAATCTTTTCTCCAAGTCCACAAAAAATTATGATGTTTTCTAATAATTGTTTAATATCTAATCTGAGTTTGATTCAAATTCAGGTATGCCAGTTTAAAAAAATAAAAGTCCAGATGTTTGTCTCTGTCACAATTAACGTTGTTTACAAAAAGCTTTGCCATGGAGCAAGCCTACTAGGAATTAATAAAAATGTAGTGTGACCAATAATAATAAAATTTTCAAAGTATGTAATAAAAAAGCTATGCTGTAGGAGAGGAGTAAGAATTTTAATATGATCTTATTAGAAGGGAGAAAGACATATTCATTTTATATCTCATTGCAAAAATTTTAAAAATACAAAGCTTCGTTAAAACAGAAAATTTATATGAGACATAATTGTGTGGAAAAGAACACCGTTAAACCTCACTTGAAATTTAAGTGGAAATTTCATAAATATCTTGATTTTTTTTTTAAATGACATTTACCCCAGATGGTGCAGTGTTAAAGAATCTGCCTGCCATTGCAGGAATATCAGGAGACATGGATTCAGTCCTTAGGTCAGGAAGATCCCATGGAATAGGAAATGGCAATCTACTACAGTATTCTTGCCTGGAAAATTCCATGGACAGAGGAGCCTTGCAGGCTGCAGTTCATGGGGGTCACAAAGATTCAGATGCAACTGAGTGACTGAACACACACATGCACACCTACATAGGTCACCTATCAGAAAATACTATTTGGGGAGATATTTTATCTCTTGATGAGAATTTTCATTATTATAAACCAAAATTAGAGTATTTTATGAATATTTTAAAAGATTCAATAGTAAATCTATGGAATCTATTGTTTTAATTTTATTACTAGTTTGTTTTTCAGTAGCTTCTCTTAAATTCTCTTAAATTGGTTTACAGATCAAAAGACATATACATTTCAATTTGTTTCGTTTGTCCTAAGGAACTGTTAAATGCATTTTTGAAATAACTTGAAATTTGACATAGTGCTGATATGACAGTGCTGGTATCATCAGTTCTGCCATATCTTTTCCTTTAAAGAAATTTTTCTGAATGTAACAAGCCATACTGTATCTCATTCTAAAGCCTATTGTGAGCAACCAAAACTTATGCCATCCTTATTATGTATATTTACATATATGAAATAATGTATGGTATATAATAATATGCAAAATAATTATATCTACCTATTTTTATGTGTATTATATATATACATGTTTGTGTGTGTATGTGTGTATTTCTTTTTTTTTTTTTGGACATGAACTTGAGCAAACTCCAGGAAATGGTGAGGGACAGGGAAGCCTGACATTGCTGGAGTTGATGGGGTCATGAAGAGTTGGCCGCAACTTGGTGACTGAAAAACAGCAACATATATGCAGTTATAACACATATATATATCCAACCGTCAGTGTTTGGCAGAACACAAGGAAGATGTTTTCATGATGGATTAGGTTTCTTCAGTAGATTCTTAATTAGCCATATAATCCACTATCAGGCTCGAATAAGAAAGACATTTAATAAACTGGAGCATAGCTGTGGAGAATTGCCTGAGGTCTGACTTTTTGGTTTAAAATGAAGCGTGCATGCGTGCTTAGTCGCTTCTGTCTTATCCAACTCTCTGAGACTATATGGTCCATGGCCTGCCAGGCTCCTCTGTCCATGGGATTCTCCAGGAAAAAATACAAGAGTGGGTTGTCATTCTTTCTCCATTATATTAATAAAAGTTAATAATTATATGCTTTCATCAGCATAAAGTTGAATGTGTATGATTGTTGATGTAGCATACCTCTGGCTTCTAGGTAAATTGGGACTATAAGCATACCATCCCTAACTGGAAAGAGAAAAAATGAAGTTAAAAGTTTAATACAGAAGTTCCCCCTTGGGATCTGTCCTGGATCTTCACTTTACTGGAACAAATTTCTATATCTGTATATGTAAATAAATTTGAGGTGTAATTATTCTATATGTGACAGTGTTATTCCTTATTTAAGTATCTGTTTACAGTTGCTGAAAAAATGATAAATGTGAGACAAGTTTAATATCACTAGAGAAAATAATTTGTTGAATTTAATAGGGAAAAAGTCATTCATCATTTGAATAATTTATGATTCAGGAAATGAACTGACAGCTCTAAAGGTATAAAATAAGTTGTGACATAGCTTTTAACAAAAAGCTTTTCTTGTTTAATAATTAGCCATAAGTGATTGAAGTAGTAACAAAATAGAAAATTATTTAATAAATGTGTTTTCTTCATGGAGAAACTAAATCTAATTCAAAGTGTAAATAAAACTGTAATTTATGTGGATTTTATGTCTTTTTCACAGCTATTTTCACAGCTATTCATAAGGCCTCCCCAGACAGCCATTTTGCTTTTTTGCATTTCTTTTCCATGGGGATGGTCTTGGTCCCTGTCTCCTGCACAATGTCGTGAACCTCCGTCCATAGTTCATCAGGCACTCTATCAGATCTAGTCCCTTAAATCTATTTCTCACTTCCACTGTATAATCATAAGGGATTTGATTTAGGTCATATCTGAATGGTCTATTGGTTTTCCCTACTTTCTTCAATTTCAGTCTGAATTTGGCAATAAGGAGTTCATGATCTGAGCCACAGTCAGCTCCCGGTCTTGTTTTTACTAACTGTATAGAGCTTCTCCATCTTTGGCTGCAGAGAATATAATCAATCTGATTTCGGTGTTGACCAGTGAACTCCAGGAATTGGTGATGAACAGGGAGGCCTGGTGTGCTGCGATTCATGTGGTCGCAAAGAGTCGGACATGACTGAGCGACTGAACTGAACTGAATGTCTTTATTTGATGTACTATGTAAAAACAATGATTGTTTTAAACTTTATTGTCATTTCAGAGTATCTGACTGTGTTCTCTCAGATGATTGCATTTCATGATCCAGAGCTAAGCAATCATCTCAATGAGATTGGATTTATTCCAGATGTAAGTACTTGGTGCATTAATAGAAATGATGTAAAAAAAAAAAAAAAGAGCAGAAATTGGCAACACAACAGAATAAAACTGTTTTTAAAGTTTTGTTGTCATAAGAAGTCCATCTATCTAAACAAGTTTCTGCTACTAACTATAGACTTTTAATATAAAGTTTATATAGTTACGTTCCATGTCTTCACTTATTAAAGGGAAGTATCTTGTTTTTCTTGATACTATTAAATTAATTTGAAAAACCTGTTAGTGAAGTGTTGTATTAAATTGTGCTGTCAGCAGTTTTCACTTGGACTTTATGATATTCAGGCTTGTTTTTGAAGAAGTAGGAAATTGGAACTTGGTGAATTCTTAAGTATTAATAGCTGCTTCTGTGTTTTGCTTGAGATATTACTTGGAAGCTTTGCCAGATTTTGGCTTACTTCATTAGCTTCTCAGGTTCCTTATCAAACCACAAGTCCAAGCTGATTCTTGTTAGTCAGAGTGTAGCTTAGCCTGTTACTCACATGTAGCTTGTGGCATGGAGTCAAACCTCTTTTAAAAGAGAAAGTATAATGTCATAGGTTTTTGTAAAACTAAAAACAAATTCTTTTTGAGTTAGAAATCTCATTATTCCATCTTAACCTTTATTTCCTGATCATACTGAAATGGGGAACTGAGTTCTGTTCACAGAGTCGAAGAATACCTTTCCTTTTAAGGCTTATATCCACAAAACAGTATGTTTATGGTAAGATTAGGAGTGAAAATGTTTATATTAACACTGTAAGTGCAGTTAAAGTGTTAACACTTAAACAGTATAAATACTTGCAGGGTGATTTGAAGTTTAAAAATACTTTCATAAACATTTCATTTGATAAGTCAAATATGTAAGGTGTATGAAGCAAGTAATTTCATCATTTAATAGGTAAGAAATTTAGTGATTGAGAAGGTAATAAAACTAAATCCCAGGACATAAAATTTTAACATATCATTTGACAACCCTCTGTCCCTAGTCTGGTTCATCTTTCAGGGGGAGAACAAAGACAAAACATAAGTGTACTAATTCTAGTTCATTGCTCTGTGGTATGATCATCAGGCCTAAAGTAACCATCCTTAATATCCAGTGGAATTTGCTTCTAGGCCTGTGGAGAAATACCTTTTAGTGGACTACATGGCTTATTCAAAGAGGGTTCCAAAGTATATACACATATTCTAAAAGAAACAAAATAAGATCAAACCCTACAATTGTGTTTAGAGATGAAAAATTATAAAAAATTAACCAATATAGATATATATTATCATATTAAGTATTTATTTTTCTATAACTCTGCCTTTCTTGCTTCACATTATAAATGTGATATATATTACAGTGTTCTTGCCTGGAGAATCCCAAGGACCGCGGAGCCTGGTGGGCTGCCGTCTATGGGGTCGCACAGAGTCAGAAATGACTGAAGCGACTTAGCAGCAGCAGCAGCATACTAGATTAAATTTTATGGCTGGAATTGAAGAATTACAGAGGAACTGATTGCCTAATTATTAGTGGTGTTAGAGTTCTGAGGGAAAAAATACTAAACTGTAGATGTAAAAAAAAGGATTTCTTTTCAAAAAATTCCCTTGAAAGCACCACTTACCACTTGTGACGAAAACAGAAAACTATATTAATTTAGTTATACAGGTGGCACTAGTGGTAAAGAATCCACCTGCCAGTGCAGGAGATGTAAGAGACGTGGGTTTGATCCATGGGTTGGGACGATCCCCTGGAGGAGGGAATGGCCTGGGAAATCTCATGGACAGAGGAGCCTGGTGAGCTACAGTCCATGTGGCCACAAAGAGTCGGACACAACTGAGCAATATGCAAAAATATGTATGAAATTATAAAGAGAGTCTGATAAAATCCTTAGATATATTCTTGAACATAGGTAGAATTTAAAAATCACATATGGAAAAATAGTTTATCTTAGTTAATCAGAATAATTAAACTCTGAAAGAATGTGGTATATGAGAAGAGGCAAGCAGAAAACAGTATTATTAAAAAAATAATAATATAAACATAATTTAAGTGCTTACTGTACACCAAGCACTGCTCTAACCCTCTTTTAGCACTCATCTGATCTTCACAAGTTTGAAATCTAATTAAACAATGACTGTTAAATATTTATGCATAATATCAATTTGGGAAAGGCTAATAGCATGGTGGAAATAAAAGTCTAGATAACAATAACATGAAAGGTAAGAGTCACTGGGATTTCAACTTAAAAGTTTTCTAATGATTTTGCATCATTTGAGGGGAAATTAAATGTGCTCTTTATAATAGAGAAATCAAGTCAGGGATCCTTTCAGATCTTGGATTTGATTTTACCCTACTTAATCTAATAAATGAGCCTCTTACTGTTTCATGGATACTGGTAGAAAATCCAAGACTCCTTTGTCAGAGATAAAGGGCTTTCTCACTCACAGCACAGCAAGCAGTATTAGCATTGGCATATTTCTCTTGATTTCCCTGGGGCTCCCCTAGTCGCTCAGTGGTAAAAAATCTGCCTACAATGGGGAGCCTCCGGTACTTCTGTGGGTTCCATCCCTGGGTCTGGAAGATCCTCTGGAGGAGGGCATGGCAACCCACTGCAGTATTCTTGCTTGGGAAATCCCATGGACAGACGAGCCTGGTGGGCTAAAATTCCATAGGCTTGCAGAGTCAGACAGGATTGAAACGACTTAGCACACAAGCATGCACTTGATTTCCCTTGTTGCCAAGTCCCATAGAGATAACCCAAAGATCCAGATGCTGCCTCCAGATGCTGTGGATTGCACTACAGAGGGGAATCTTTATTATTAATTATTTAATAATTCAGTATTTTTTATCAGTGCAGTTCAGTTTAGTCGCTCAGTTGTGTCCATCTCTTTGCAACCCCCATGGACTGTAGCATGCTAGGCTTCCCTGACCAACTCCAGGAGTTTGCTCAGACTCATGTCAATTGCGTCGGTGATGCCATCCAACCATCTCATCTTCTGTCATCCCCTTCTCCTCCTGCCTTCAAAATTTCCCAGCATCAGGGTCTTTTCCAATGAGTCAGTTCTTCACATCAGGTGGCCAAAGTTTTGGAGCTTCAGCATCAGTCCTTCCAATGAATATTTAGGACTGATTTCCTTCAGGATTGACTGGTTTGATCTCCTTGCAGTCCAAGGGACTCTCAAGAGTCTTCTCCAACACCACAGTTCAGAAGCATCAGTTCTTCAGTGCTCAGCTTTCTTCATGATCCAACTCTCACATCCATACGTAACTACTGCGAAAACCATAGCTTTGACTAGACAGACCTTTGTTGGCAAAGTAATGTCTCTGCTTTCTAATAATGCTGTCTACATTTGTTACAGATTTTCTTCCAAGGAGCATGCGTCTTTTAATTTAATGGCTGCAGTCACCATCTGCAGTGATTTTTGGAGCCTAAGAAAATAAAGTTTGTCATGCTTTCCATTGTTTCCCCATCTATTTGCCATGAAGTGATGCAACCAGATGCCATGATCTTTGTTTTTTGAATGTTGGGTTTTAGGCCAGCTTTTTCAATCTCCTCTTTCACTTTCATCAAGAGGCTCTTTAGGTCCTCTTCGCTTTCTGCCATAAGAGTGCTGTCATCTGCAAATATGAGGTTATTGATATTTCTCCCAGCAATCTTGATTCCAGCTTGTGCTTCATCCAGCCCAGCATATAAGTTAAATAAGCAGGATGACAATATACAGTACTGACATACTCCTTCCCCGGTTTGGAATCAGTCTGTTGTTCCATGTCCAGTTCTAACTGTTGCTTCCTGACCTGCATACAGATTTCTCAGGAGGCAGGTCAGGTGGTCTGGTATTCCTATCTCTAAGAATTTTCCACAGTTTATTATCTACATAGTCAAAAAGCTTTAGCATAGTCAATAAGGCAGAAGTAGATGTTTTTCTGAAACTCTCTTGCTATTTCTGTGATCCTGCGGATGTTGGCAATTTGATCTCTGGTTCCTCTGCCTTTCCTAAATCCAGCTTGAACATCTCGAAGTTCTTGGTTCATGTAATGCTGGCTTGGAGAATTTTGAGCATTACTTCTCTAGCATGTGAGATGAGTGCAATTGTGCGTTAGTTTGAACACTCCTTGGCATTACCTTTCTTTGGGATTGGAATGAAAACTGTCCTTTTCCAGTCCTGTGTCCACTGCTGAGTTTTCCAAATTTCCTGACATATTAAGTGCAGCACTTTCACAGCATCATCTTTCAGGATTTGAAATAGCTCAACTGGAATTCCATCACCTCCACTAGCTTTGTTCATAGTGATGCTCTCTAAGGCCCATTTGACTTCACATTCCAGGATCTCTGACTCTAGGTGAGTGATCACACCATCATGGTTATCTGGTCATTAAGATCTTTTTTGTAGAGTTCTGTGTATTCTTGCTACCTTTTCTTAATATTTTCTGTTTCTGTTAGATCCATACCATTTCTGTCCTTTATTGTGCCCATCTTTGCATGAAATATTCCCTTGATATCTCTAATTTTCTTGAAGAGATCTCTAGTCTTTCCCGTTCTATTGTTTTCCGCTATTTCTTTGCATTGATCATGGAGGAAGGCCTTCTTATCTCTCCTTGCTATTCTTTGGATCTCGGCATTCATATATCTTTCCTTTTCTCCTTTGCCTTTAGTTTCTCTTCTTTTCTCTGCTATTTGTAAGGCCTCGTCAGATAACCATTTTGCCTATTGCATTTCTTTTTCTTGGGGATGGTTTCGATCACTGCCTCTTGTACAGTGTCACGAACCTCTATCCATAGTTCTTCAGGCACTCTGTCTATCAGATCTAATCCCTTGAATCTATTTGTCACTTCAAATTACATGGACTGTATAGTCCATGGGGTCGCAAAGAGTTGGACACGACTGAGTGACTTTCACTTCACTTCAAGACTGTGTAATTGTAAGGGATTTGATTTAGGTCGTACCTAAATAGTCTAGTGGTTTTCCCTACTTTCTTCAGTTTATGTCTGAGCTTGGCGATAAGGATTCCGTGATATGAGCCACAGTTAGCTCCCAGTCTTGTTTTTGCTGACTGTATAGAGCTTCTCTATCTTCAGCTGCAAAGAATATAATCAGTCTGATATCAGTATTGACCATCTGGTGATGTCCATATATAGAGTCATCTCTTGTGTTGTTGGAAAAGGGTGTTTGCTATGAACAGTGCGTTCTCTTGGCAAAACTCTATTAGCGTTTGCCCTGCTTCATTTTGTACTCCAAGGCCAAGCTTTCCTGTTACTCCAGGTATCTCTTGACTTCCTACTTTTGCATTCCAGTCCCCTATGATGAAAAGACATCTTTTTTTGGTGTTCTAGGAAGTCTTGTAGGTCTTCATCAGTTCAGTTCAGTCGCTCAGTCGTGTCCGACTCTTTGTGACCCCATGAACCACAGCACGCCAGGCCTCCCTGTCCATCACCAACTCCTGGAGTTCACTCGAACTCATGTCCATCGAGTCGGTGATGCCATCCAGCCATCTCATTCTCTGCCGTCCCCATCTCCTCCTACCCCCAGTCCTTCCTAGCATCAGACTCTCTTCCAGTGAGCCAGCTCGTCGCATGAGGTGGCCAAAGTATTGGAGTTTCATAGAACCATTCAAATTCAGCTTCTTCGGCATTAATGGTTGGAGCATAGACTTGGATTACTCTGATACTGAATGGTTTGACCTCGAAACGAACAGAGATCATTCTGTCATTTTGAGATTGCACCCAAGTACTGCATTTCAGACTCTTTTTTTTAACTATGAGGGCTACTCCATTTCTTCTAAGGGATTCTTGCTCACAGTAGTTAGTAGATATAATAATTTTGATACAAAATCTTTATTTATGCTTCCCTCTCCATTATGACCCCCTCCTATAATTACTGGGGTATTTTTGTATAACATCTTGTAAAAGGTTTAATTCTAGTAAGATAAAGTATTAGTTATTTATATATATATATGTGTGTGTGTGATTAGTCTTATGAGACATTCATAAATCACGGTGGATAAGGACAATTCCTTGTGGGATGAACACGTCCAGTATTTGACAAATACTGAGCATCCCTAGCCCTTATGCACTGATTGCCTGCTAATATGCCCTAATCATTGTGACAATAAAATGCCTACATGTTATTTCTGGAAAATGACTACACATATCTTCAAACATCCTCTAGGCAAGAGTCTGTCTCTACAGAGAATCCTAAAGTTAACAACAGAGAAGTGAAGGGAAAGGAAAAATGTCTTAACCTGGAAAAAAATTCCATTTTCTATGATATTCTTCTGTCACAGATAAAGGGCAAAATGAAAGAGTTAACAAAGTTAAAATGTTAATAGGAAGGTTGGTTTTTGGTTTTTGAAATCTTGATTTGTTTTATTGTGTTTTGTTGGCCTATTTCTCAGGTGTGTAGATCATCTGAAAATGTTGAAACTTTTTAAATTTAAGTTTGAAAACAGATTTTATATTTTTAATATAGACATTATTAACAGTGAATAGTGGTGGGAGAGGTGTGATGAAATGGAGAATTTTTCTAACATTTTCATTATTCTGTTAATAATCACATACTTTTAGCTGCATGTTATTAGTTTGTATGTGCAGTCTTTCTTTCTCCTCCCCCACCAGATCATAGTCTTCAGTGTTCTGTCTGTAAGATAATTCTTTAGGTGAATTTCTGTATCTCCAACAAAACTACAGGCTAGAATTCATCAAGGGCAAGGGTGGGCATTTTCATAATGAGATCCCAAACTGAGTTTCCTGCTGAATAACTAATCTCATTAAAGCAAGCCCTCATTAATCTTCCATCATTAAAATGCAGACTCCTATTGCAGAAAAGATTGTGATTTCTGGCTCCTTTCCATTTGCCATGGGTCACAGAGCTCTGAATATTGAGTACTGCTGTAGCTTGAATAGTTGGGAATATTGTGCATTGATGTGATGCTTAGATTATATGTATCATGGTAGTTATGCAATTTACATATAAATAGGGTGAGTAATGTGTATTTGGCAAAATTGGGGCCGCAGTGATTTTTATCATTTCTGTCTTGCTATATGTTCCTGCTTCTGAAAATATATCTGGCCTTTGAAAAGAAAACAAGAAAGTACACTTCTTCATTCTTCAGTTCAGTCACTCAGTCGTCTCTTTGCGACCTCATGGACTGCAGCACACCAGGCCTCCCTGTCCATCACCAACTCCCAGAGTTTACTCAAACTCATGTCCATTGAGTTGGTGATGCCATCCAACCATCTCATTCTCTGTTTTCCCCTTCTCCTCCTACCCCCAATCCCTCCCAGCATCAGAGTCTTTTCCAGTGAGTCAGTTCTTCACATCAGGTGGCCAAAGTATTGGAGTTTGAGCTTCAGCATCAGTCCTTCCAATGAATGTTCAGGACTGATCTCCTTTAGGATGGACTGGTTGGACCTCTTTGCAGTCCAAGTGTCTCTCAAGAGTCTTATCCAACACCACAGTTCAAAAGCATCAGTTTTTCAGCACTCAGCTTTCTTTATAGTCCGACTCTCACATCCATACATGACCACTGGAAAAACCATAGCTTTCACTAGATGCACCTTTGTTGGCAAAGTAATGTCTCTGCTTTTTAATATGCTGTCTAGGTTGATCATAACTTTTCTTCCAAGGAGCAAGCGTCTTTTACTCTCATGGCTGCAGTCAACATCTGCAGTGAATTTGGAGCCACCCAAAAATAAAGACTGTCGCTGTTTCCACTGTTTCCCTATCTATTTGCCATGAAGTGATGGGACCAGATGCCATAATCTTAGTTTTCTTAGTTTTGAGTTTTAAGCCAACCTTTTCACTCTCCTGTTTCACTTTCATCAAGAGGCTCTTTAGTTCATCTTCACTTTCTGCCATAAGGGTAGTGTCATCTGCATATCTGAAGTTATTGATATTTCTCCCGGCAATCTTGATTCCAGTTTGTGCTTCATCCAGCCCAGCGTTTCTCATGATGTACTCTGCATGGAAGTTAAATAAGCAGGGTGACAATATATAGCCTTGACGTACTCCTTTCCTTATTTGGAACCAGTCTATTGTTCCATGTCCAGTTCTAACTGTTGCTTCCTGACCTGCATACAGATTTCTCAAGAGGCAGGTCAGGTGGTCTGGTATTCCCATCTCTTGAAGGATTTTCCAGAGTTCGTTGTAGTCCACACAAAGTCATTGGCATAGTCAATAAAACAGAAGTAGATGTTTTTCTGGAACTCTCTTGCTTTTTCAGTGATATGACTGATGTTGACAATTTGATCTCCGGTTCCTTTGCCTTTTCTAAATATAGCTTGAACATCTGGAAGTTCATGGTTCACATACTGTTGAAGTATGGCTTGGAGAATTTTGAGCATTACTTCGCTAGCTTGTGAGATAAGTGCAATTGTGTGGTAGTTTGAGCATTCCTTGGCATTGCCTTTCTTTGGGATTGGAATGAAAACTGACCTTTACCAGTCCTGTGGCCACTGCTGAGTTTTCCAAAATTGCTGGCATATTGAGTGCAGCACTTTCACAGCATCATCTTTTAGGATTTGAAATAGCTCATTTGGAATTCCATCACCTCCACTAGCTTTTTTCATAGTGATGCTTCCTAAGGCCCACTTATCTTCACTTTCCAAGATGTCTGGCTCTAGATTGGTGATCACACCATTGTGATTATCTGGGTCATGAAAATGTTTTTTGTATAGTTCTGTGTATTCTTGCCACCTCTTCTTAATATCTTCTCCTTCTGTTAGGTCCATACCATTTCTGTCCTTTATTGTGTCCATCTTTGCATGAAATGTTCCCTTGGTATCTCTAATTTTCTTGAAGAGATCTTCCATTCTATTGTTTTCCTCTATTTCTTCTTTCTTAAGGAAACTTTTTCTGAAATGCTATGAATAACGTTCAACCTTAAGATTATGAAAAGTTATCAGGTGAACAGTAAGAAATATGATAAAGGTCATATTCCAGTACTATGCGTGCTTTGAACCCACTGTCACCGCTAAAGAGAACATCAACAAATTCAGTGATAAGTATGCTGGCAAAACCATTGTCATTTAACTACAATCTTAATGGATGCTTATACAACTGCTGATTTTCTCCTTCCATAAAAGTTTATCACTGTCATTCTCCAAACTTCTATTTAGATGAGTTTGTAGTAACTAAAAGTATGAAAGATTTCTCAGAAATATTTATATATTTATTTATTTGCTTGGTTTGTTCATTTGTTCCATCATTCGTTCCTGGATTTATGTTGTTATTGTTGCACAAAGAAATTTTAGATTTTAATCTACAAAGATTGGTGACAATTAATTTTTTAGAATTTTTTTATTTTTAGATTTTTATCTAGTGTGGTTACAAGTGGAGAAGGAAATGGCAACCCACTCCAGTATTCTTGCCTAGAGAATCCCGTTAACAGAGGAGCCTGGTGGGCTGCTGTCCATGGGGTCCACAGAGTCAGACATGACTGAAGCAACTTAGCATGCATGCATGCATTGGAGAAGGAAATGGTGACCCACTCCAGTGTTCTTGCCTAGAGAATCCCAGGGACTAGGGAACCTAGTGGGCTGCCATCTATGGGGTCGCACAGAGTCGGACACAAATGAAGTGACTTAGCAGCATCAGTGGTTATAAGGTGAATTAGAAAAATTCACCTTATTTAGAATCTCCCATAATAGGAGTCCCTGCCAACCTGTCCTAGACCATCCTAGAGTGCTATGATGTATCCTTTGGCTGTTGTGTTGTTCAGTAACTAAATCATGACTCTTTACAGCCCCATGGACTGCAGCACTCCAGGCTTTCCTGTCCTTCACTGTCTCCCAGACTTGCTCAAATTCATGTCCATTGAGTCAGTGATGCTCTCTAACCTATCATCTGCTGCAGCCCCCTTTTCCTGCTGCCTTCAGCCTTTCCCAGCATCAAGGTCTTTTCCACTGAGTCAGCTCTTCACATCAGGTGGCCTCAGTGTTGGAGCTTCAGCGTCAGTCCTTCTAATGAATATTAAGGGTTGATATCCTTTAGTATTGACTGGTTTGATCTCCTTGCACCCCAAGGACTCTCACGAGTCTTCCCCAGCACTGCAGTTCAAAAACATCAATTTTCCGGCACTCAACCTTCTTTATGGTCCAATCTCACATCTGTACTTAACTACTAGGAAACCACAGCTTCCCTGACTTCTCTCCTAACCCATTCTACTGACCTTGGATTCTTTAAAACCCTTGATTTCAAAGGGCTTATTGAGCTCTCTTATAGTAGAGGTTAAATTACCTTTCAGAAAGCACTCATAGAAGCCCAAGACTTACTAATCCCATAGGTAATGACAAAGTAATGTTTGGTATCTTCTTGCTAAGAATATATACATAGAAGTTAAGTATCCACCAGGTTTCCCTCTTTCTTAAGTTCTTACTCTGCTTTCAATCTAATGTATCCTTATACTGATTGAGAGACAAGTGAAAGGAAGTATATGCTTAGTAAAATAAGTCAGACTAAGACAGATGCTGTATGATACCACTTATATATGGAATCTAAAAAATAATATAAATGACTCTATGTACAAAACAGAAACAGACTCACAGACAAAAACAAATTTATGGTTATCAAAAGGGAGGGAAGGAGCTAGGGAGGGACAGATTTTAAACAGTATGAGATTATTGAACGCTGATTACCATATATAAGAGAGATAAGCAACAGAATTTACTGCATAGCACTGGGGATTATACCTAATATCTTATAATAACATATAATGGAATACACTCTACAGAAAACAAATCAAACCTGAAACACTACTCTGTACACCTGAAACAAACACAATATTGTAAATCATCTAAACTTCAATTTTTTAAAAAAAGTGTATAATATGATGCAGTAGTTCTCAAACTTTTTGGTTAGTCTCAGGACCCTTTCACATTTTTATTTTTTTATTTTTATTGGAGGCTAATTATTTTACAATATTATATTGGTTGGTTTTGCCATACATTGACATGAATCCGCCCCGGGTGTACATGAGTTCCCCCTCCCGAACCCCCCTCCCACCTCCCTCCTCCCCTTATCCTCCATCTGGGTCATCCCCACATACCAGCCCCGAGCATCCTGTAACATGCATCGACCCTGAACTGGTGATTCGTTTCACATATGATAATATACATGTCTCAATGCCATTCTCCCAAACCATCCCACCCTCACCCTCTCCCACAGAGTCCCAAAGACTGTTCTATACATCTGTGTCTTTTTTGCTGTCTCGTATACAGGGTTATCATTTGCATCTTTCTAAATTCCATATATATGCGTTAGTATATTGTATTGGTGTTTTTCTTTCTGGCTTACTTCACTCTGTATAATAGGCTCTAGTTTCATCCACCTCATTAGAACTGGTTCAAATGCATTCTTTTTAATGGCTGAGTAATACTCCATTGTGTAAAAATTAGCAAGTATCTCAAAGAGTTTGTAGGTAGGGTTATATCTGTCAGTATTTACTGAGACATTTAAAAAATTATGTATTAATTTTTTATGTATAAATTATGTATTAATACATAATTTTTTAAATGAAAATACCAAGACAGTATGGTACTGGCATAAAGACAGAAATATAGATCAATGGAACAAAATAGAAAGCCCAGAGATAAATCCACGCACTTATGGACACCTTATCTTTGACAAGGGAGTCAAGAATATAAAATGGAGAAAAGACAGTCTCTTTAACAAGTGGTGCTGGGAAAACTGATCAACCACTTATAAAAGAATGAAACTAGAACACTTCCTAACACCATACACAAAAATAAACTCAAAACGGATTAAAGATCTAAATGTAAGACCAGAAACTATAAAACTCCTAGAGGAGAACATAGGCAAAACACTCGAACATAAATCACAGCAGGATCCTCCATGACCCACCTCCCAGAATACTGGAAATAAAAGCAAAAATAAACAAATGGGACCTAATTAAAATTAAAAGCTTCTGCACAGCAAAGGAAACTATAAGCAAGGTGAAAAGACAGTCTTCAGAATGGGAGAAATTAATAGCAAATGAAACAACTGACAAAGAATTAATCTCCAAAGTATACAAGCAGCTCCTTCAGCTCAATTCCAGAAAAATAAACAACCCAATCAAAAAATGGACCAAAGAACTAAACAGACATTTCTCCAAAGAAGACATACAGATGGCTAACAAACACATGAAAAAATGCTCAACACTGGCAGATACAATTTTCCAAAATTCTAATCTTCACCTAACAGCTAGAATTTTTTATTGAAGGGACAGGCTCACTTCATTTTCGAGAAATGTCCACCAAATATCCAAGCATGAAAAAAATTATTGTTTTTATTTTATTTTTTCAATATAACATTAAACTTGGCATTTCTTGAAAAAGTCACCTACAGTGGCTCATAGCTCAAACCATTGCCCAAGTGCTTTTTCCTCCAGGCAATCTTTTTTTTTTTTTCTTTTTGGCTGAGCCACATGGCGTGTGGGATCTTAAGTTCCCCAACCAGGGATTGAACCTGAAACCCCTGCGTTGGAAGTAGGTTTACCACTGGACCATCAGGGAGGTGCTTTCAAGACAATCTTTTGCTTCAGTACAGAGTACAAGTGCTTTATACATACTTCCCATTTTGTCTCATGGAACATTTAAAAAAAATATTTTGCAAAATTAATCATTTTTAATTTTTAACCTTCACAAGATTATGACTTTTATACTTTAGTGCCCCTACTTTGATTTGTGATATTGTGCCAGCAGTTTTATCCACCAGTGATTTTTGTACCATTAGCACAAGTGTGAACATAATAAAGAAAAAGGAGCAAAAACGTCTTAGTATTGTTATAGACATAGTTTTGAACTTTGGGGCCCTGACTCTTGAAAATCCCCAGGAATCTGTGAACATAATTTGAGAATAAGCACTCAGACACAGGTGTGAAATGGGACAGAGTTCTAATCCTGACTCTTCAACTTACTAGCTAAACAGTTAAGTTAGTTTCTTTTATCCATAGTCCTCTTTAATGTTGATTATAATAAATCTTACGTCTTAAGAGTATTGTGAAGATTAAATGAGATAATATGTATAAACGGTTCAACACAGTTCCAAGTACACAGTAAATTTTAAGGAGTTAGCCGTTATTAGTGTTCTTGCTTTATTTATTAGAGTCTGATCATGTTGTACTGTTTCTTTGGTCATATTCATAGGATTTATATTTAGAAAAGCATTCTATTACAAACTATAATGGATATAGTGTTTACTGTTTCAGTTAGCAAACACTTTGCTGGAGTAAATAACAATACTAACAACAGCAAAGACTTTCTTTTTGAGTTGATAAGATTGCCACTCCATTTTAGATTTTAACATTTTTTATTTGCTGGATTTTTAAGGTACTTTTCTATCTCCCAGAAAGTGCTGCATAGCATGTTTTGTAGTCTTTTACTTAATTAAAATTAATTATTTGAAATTTTTAGAAAGTTTTTTTAAAATACTCAATGAGATAATTGAAAGCTACTTTGGATGTATAGCTAATCTTTTCCAAAATGATAAATGTGGATTTCAGAACCGTTAAATTGCCCAAGTGATTTTGTTATTGATTTCTATTTTATAGTTTTTTGATTCAGTATTATAAGTCAAGTAATAATTAATAGAGAAAGGTATATTTATGCAGTTTTTTTTAGTATTATGGAAATCATTACTTGCAAAAAATATAACTAATACAACCTTTGGTGTACAAGAGAAAACAAGTTAACCATTTAACATCTGGGTCCAATGGATCTTTTAAATTATTTTTGTATGTTTAAGTTATTTTTTGAATAATTTATAGAAGTAGCATAAAGATATAGTAAAAACAAAATGACTATTAAAAATTTTTAAAGCATTTAAACATAACAAATCCCAAATTTTATTCCATATATTGAAAGTGTATGTATGTGAAATGTATGGTGTCCTTTTCACTTACTCCTTGTCTGTTATACATGAACCTGGATCATATCTATCCTGTAAATATTGATTCTAGATTTCAAATACACATCTTACAGGCTCTAGCTTATTTCTGGTTCTTCTTCTTGTACTTGCACTGTCCAGACACAATTAGAACGAAACATTGACAGGACTCTTAACTTTGCTGAAGAACAGCTAATCTACACTTTAAATTTTTACAGTACTGTATGTCAATTATATCTCAATAAAACTGGAAGAAAAGTTAGAACAGACTGTAATGATGTCTCCATGTATTTATTGTATCTTCTTAAAAGATGATGTAACACTTTGGATGACATAGTACAAAAAATGAAAGATGGTAATAATAATGATGTATTTTAGTGCTGTGAAGTGAAGTGAAGCGAAAGTCACTCAGTCGTGTCCGACTCTTTGTGACCCCATGGACTATACAGACCATGGAATTCTCCAGGCCAGAATACTGGAGTGGGTAGCCTTTCCCTTCTTGAGGGGATCTCCCCAACCCAGGGATCGAACCCAGGTCTCCCACATTGCAGGTGGATTAGTTACCAACTGAGCCACAAAGGAAGCCCCAGAATACTAGAGTGGGTAGCCTATCCATCCCTTCTGCAGTGGATCTTCCTGACTCAGGGATCAAACCAGGGTCTCCTGCGTTGCAGACGGATTCTTTACCAACTGAGCTATTTAGTACTGTACCATCCTTCTATGAAACTGCTTTATAAAAATGGTGATGCTGTAACATGTTGTTTAGTCGCTAAGTCCTATCCAACTCTTTTATGACCCCATGGACTGTAGCCTATCAGACTCCTCTGTCCATGGGATTTCCCAGGCAAGAATACTTGAGTGTGTTGTCATTTCCTTCTCCCAGGGATCTTCCCAACCCAGGGATCAAACCCACATCTCCTACATTGGCAAGTGGATTCTTTACCACTGAGCTACCAGGGAAGCCCTGATGTAACGTGAGTACATGTTAAATAAAGAAAAAACAGATTCTCTAATAAGCTTCAAGTCTGAAACGAAATTACCAGGGTAGTTTTTTAAAAGGGAGTGGTGGCTTGCATCATCATTGGCAAATCTACCATCAATAATCTGTCAGAGAATGCCAGGTGATTTAGATGTAGATCAAAAAATCAGGGCTTTCCTCATGGCTCAGATGGTAAAGAGTCTGCCTGCAATGCAGGAGACCTGGGTTCGATCCCTGGGTTGGAAAGATCCCTTGAAGAAGGTAATGGCAACCCACTCCAGTACTCTTGCCTAGAGAATTCCATGGACGGAGGGTCCTGGTAGGCTACAGTCAGTGGATCACAAAAGTCAAAAGGACTGAGCAACTTTACTTTAAAAAATTAGATGTAGATAAAATTTATGATTGTAAGAAGAGAGGGAACATATATCTTGGAAATTCAAGTTCAATAAGCTTGACTTCAAACGCTAACAAGAATCTTGATGGTATTGACTCCCTACAGTCATTAATGTACCAGGCATTGTGTTCCATACTACTTTGTTTTATAAGAATGAAGTATTTACTACTAGTAAATAGATAGATAACTAAGGAGAGCCTACTGTATATCATAGGCAACTCTACACAGTGTTCTGTGGTGACATAAATGCGAAGGAAATCAAAAAAAGAGTGGATATATGTGTATGTACAACTGATTCACTTTGCTGCACAGGAGAAGCTAAGACAACACTGTAAAGCTAGTATGCTCTGACAAGAATTATTTTAAAAAAAGAATGCATTATTTATTGGCTATTTATTAAGATAAAAAATAGAAACAAATTATCTTTTGCCTCAGGGTTATTGGCTCACCAAAATATCAGAAACTAATGTGTTTTCTATTTAAAATATTCTAGAGAATTGCTTTGTATATCACTGTTTTCATATAGATTTATATTTCTCACCTCCTGACTGTTGTCCCATTGTTGCTGGTTAGGACATGAAGGCACATTTTGTACATAAGAATTTTTCCCCAAGATGCTAAGAATATAGAAGATCAAGAGTACTGTTAAATAAGGAGAACTATTTATTACTGCTTTTACCTGTATTGGCCTTCCCTGATAGCTCAGTTGGTAAAGAATATGCCTGCAATGTGGGAGACCTGGGTTTTATCCCTGGGTTGGGAAGATCCCCTGGAGAAGGAAAAGGCTACCGACTCCAGTATTCTAGCCCAGAGAATTCCATGGACTGTATAGTCCATGGGTTGCAAAGAGTCGGACATGACTGAGCAACTTTCACTTACCTGTATTATGTGTTTTAAAAATGTATGTTCAACTCTTTCCCATTACACCTAATTTATCCTGATTTAGCATAACCCATGTTTGTTCATTTTTGAGAATGCTGATAGTCTTTTGAAAATGAAAAACACTTTGGAACACTAAACTCTTTTCTGGGACATATTCTTGATTTTCAAGAATTTTTCTTTGTTTCAACACATATTATTCTGTACGTGGTTAAGAAGGCAATAGAAGTCAGATACAGACAAAATAAAGTATCTTCTAGAATTTGGAAAGTTGAGGGAAAAGATTTTATGTAAGAATATTTAAAATTTTGTGACCTCAGAGTAGCTGACCTGGGATTGAGGAATATAGATTTTGAGAGCTACCAGAACTGTAGCTACTTTAGCATTCGTTGTCTGTGCCTTGCTTTAACTGAGTCTACCTCAACCTGTGAAACAAGTGTACAGTTCCCAGTGCCCAGGATTCTTTTCCCTTTACCTTCTACTGCTGTCTCCTGGTTCCAGAACGTATGTAGCTTTTGTTAGATGATTTCATGTTTGACTCAGAATTTTGCATCAAAATACTTCCAAAAAAAAGTATTTTGTTGAAATACTTTCCTATTGTAGAAGCTTCTGGGCTGTTATGAAGAGGAATAATTGTACTTCCTATACTGACATCTGAAATATGTCACATCTTCTGCCAGGTGTTTTAAAGCCTTTAACTAATCTGCACAACAATCCTGAAGGTTCAAAGAGATTTGTAGCTACCAGATCACAAAGTTCATAGTTTCAGGAAAATATATGGTCTACTCTGATGCTTTGAAAATCTGCTGTTTTTCAAGAATCATTTATTTGAATGGCTAGATGTACATTTCCCTATTACACTGAATCATTGCAAGATACTCAGCTTGCATTTTAAAGAGGTGGCTGACATTAACTTAGATATAAAAGTGTTTCTGACTTGAGGTAAAGAGAAAATATGCTCATAAAAAGATAAAAGTCAATTAGAAGGTACTCTCTTTTGTATTAATAATTTTATTATTACTATATATGTATATATAGAGAGGTGAGGGAACACAGTATGTATGTAAATAAATCCATTTGACAAAAGATTCATCTAGAGTTTTAAGAAATGTTTCCTTTTTTAATCTTTTACACTTTATGCTTTTGTAAGTTTTTGAGCCATAACTTATGCTCTTGAAAATCAAATTAATGAGCCCCTGCCTTTGTTTTTCCTATTGATGTTTCTAACATTACCAGACCATATAGAAAGATCTCATGAAATGGTAAATATTGCTATTCTTTCTTGATATTGCTAGGGGGCAGTGTTTACTCGGCTGACTCTTTTTAGAAGGCTAGCACTAGAGCAGATCAATAATATACAATTTTATGATCTGGAGAAAGTAATTAAAGGATGTATAATTTCTTTTTATTGGGTTTGTTTCCAACTTTAAATAAGGAAAGAGCTGGTAATATCTCCAACTTAATTAAGACTAATTATATATACTTTTTTATATTTGTAAGAAAATATTTCATTATTTGTTACTTTTAAAATTAAAGCGTAAACCACCGTACTTTTCTGTATGGTGTCTTTTTGTGTGTTACATTGTATTATGAACATATAAAAATATGCTAAGAAATTATTTAAGATGAAAATATCAGTTAAAATTTTGATAGGGAGAAATGTAGAAGGAAAAAATAGCAGGCATTCAATCTCACAGAGTATATCACCTATTTATTTACTTGACTCCAGTTGGTAAGTGGTGACTGGTGTTAATGAGCACCTGCTGCTGCTGCTGCTGCTGCTGCTAAGTCACTTCAGTCGTGTCTGACTCTGTGCAACCCCATAGACGGCAGTCCACCAGGCTCCCCCGTCCCTGGGATTCTCCAGGCAAGAACACTGGAGTGGGTTGCCATTTCCTTCTCCAATATGAAAGTGAAGTCGCTCAGTCGTGTCCGACCCATAGCGACCCCACGGACTGCAGCCTACCAGGCTTCTCCATCCATGGGGTTTTCTAGGCAAGAGTACTGGAGTGGCTCGCCATTGCCTTCTCTGAATGAGCACCTAGGAGTTGTTATATATTATATTAAAGAAATGTATTCTGCTTGGATTATTACTTTTCAGTATCCATTAGAATTTGCTTCATTTTACTCACTCCTAATAGCTGTGTGAACTCCGGGAGTTGGTGATGGGCAGGGAGGCCTGGCTTGCTGTGATTCATGGGGTTGTGGAGAGTCGGACACGACGAGCGACTGAACTGAACTGAACTGAACTGAATAGCTGTTTACATAATGGTTGTCAAAGTTTAGGTATTAGTATATAGTTAAACATTTCAGTTCAGTTCAGTTCAGTCGCTCAGTCGTGTCCGACTCTCCGCGACCCCATGAATCACAGCACACCAGGCCTCCCTGTCCATCACCAACTCCTGGAGTTCACTCAAACTCATGTGCACAGAGTCGGTGATGCCATCCAACCATCTCATTCTCCGTCGTCCCCTTCTCCTCCCGCCCCCAACCTTTCCCAGCATCAGAGTCTTTTCCAGTGAGTCAACTCGTCACATGAGGTGGCCAACAGCTTTAGCATCAGTCCCTCCAATGAACATCCAGGATTGATCTCCTCTA
Source organism: Moschus berezovskii (assembly GCF_049115385.1). NCBI lineage: Eukaryota > Metazoa > Chordata > Mammalia > Artiodactyla > Moschidae > Moschus > Moschus berezovskii. The sequence goes on from NC_142464.1 coordinate 25,943,922, forward strand.
GAATGGACTGGTTGGATCTCCTTGCAGTATAAAGGACTCTCAAGAGTCTTCTCCAACACCACAGTTCAAAAGCATCGATTCTTCGGTGATCAGCTTTCTTCACTGTCCAACTCTCACATCCATACATGACCACGGGAAAAACCATTGCCTTGACTAGACGGACCTTGGTTGGCAAAGTAATGTCTCTGCTTTTTAATATACTATCTAGGTTGGTCATAACTTTCCTTCCAAGGAGCAAGCATCTTTTTATTTCATGGCTGCATTCAGCATCTGCAGTGATTTTGGAGCCAAAAAAAAAAAAGTCTCTGTTTCCACTGTTTCCCCATCTATTTGCCATGAAGTGATAGGACTGGATGCCCTTAGTTTTCTGAATGCTGAGCTTAAATCCAGCTTTTTCACTCTCCTCTTTCACTTTCATCAAGAGGCTTTTTAGTTCCTCTTCACTTTCTGCCATAAGGGTGGTGACATCTGCATATCTGAGGTTATTGATATTTCTCCCAGCAATCTTGATTCCAGCTTGTGCTTCAAGTTTAATATTTTTTCAGTATTCACCACTATTTAATATGAAGGATAAATATATAGATGTGCACACACAAATACACACACACCCCCCCCAAGGAAGATTAACTGATTTTCTCATTATTACATATTTATTAAAAATTTCTTAGGAAATTATGTAATCTTGTGACTAATCTTTTAATCTATCCCTTTTAGTTATCTTTATTATATATTTCATTCTTTCTTCAACAAATATTTGAGTGTACCAGGCATTTTCCTAGGCCCTGGGTACGTTGATGGAAAAAGAAGGCAAAATCTCTACCCTCATTCAACTTACACTTAGTGGGAGATAAAAAATGAAGATCAATATACTATGTGATATGTTAGGTAGGGGTAAGTACTAAAGAAAAAAAAACAGCTTAAGCAGGGACATGGAGTTAAGTAGTCAGGAGAAGAAATAATTGAATATTTAAGTAAAGTAAAGCCTCACAGGTTAATTTTTGAATAAATGTCTTAATGAATTGCTGTGTTATCACATTTACTAACCTTTTCTTCCGCAGTATCTGATCTGCTCTTAATCCTATTCATTGTATTTTTTGACTCAAATATTGTATTTTCCATCTCTAGAAGAATTTTTTGGTTCTTTTTTTTTTAATCTGCTCTTTCTCTACATAACTTATTCAGTAATTTCTTAGCTTTTTGGACATATGTAATACAGGTATAAAAAACATTTTGACATCTTTGCCTGGTAATACAAACATTTATTCTAGTTCTTTGTCCATTTTGATTGGATGATCTTTCTCCTCATTATGACCATTTTTTTCCTCTTGCTTTACTGATATTGTTTAATAGATTTCAGTCATTGTGAATTACTTTGTTGCATATTGGATATTTTATGTCCTTGTAAATATTGTTGGGGATTCCCAGGTGGCTCAGTGGTAATAAATAAGCCTGCCAATGCAGGAGACATGGGTTCAATTGCTGGGTTGGGAAGATCCCCTGGAGAAAGAAATACCAACCCATTCTTGCCTGGGAAATCCCATGGACAGAGGAGCCTGGCAGGCTACAGTTCATGGATTGCAAAAGAGTCAGACACGACTTACCAACAAAACAACAATAACAAAATATTCATGAGCTTGATTTTGAGATACAGCTAGATTGCTGCATCTAGGTAACACTGAAACAGTCTGATATTTTCAAGGCTTGCTTTTAAAGTTTGTTAAGTGAGACCAGGCAGCATAATTTGAGAGCATAATTTTGCACCATTACTAAGGCAATATCCTTGTGAGTACTCTACCTTATGCCTTGTTTATTACAGGGTTTTTAAAATTCTGGCTGGTAGTAAGATGAACTATACCTGGCTTTGTGTGAGCTTGGCATGTTTTTCCCCTAAGTTTTCAAGTGGTTCCTGCCCACTTTGTGTTTTTCCCCATATGCAGCCCCCCTTCAATATGTGGGGAAAAGTGAAATTAAGTAACTCAGATAAGATTCATAATGACAAATGGCTTTGAGCAGAATAGAGGATAATATAATTTATGTTCTGTCCTTTAAAAAAAGAAGAGTTAAATAATAGTGATGGAATTTATATCTACTCACTGTATGTTTAAATTGAAATTAGGCTGAAGAATTTAGATTTTGTTATAGTTTTACTGTTTTCTGCAATCCATTTGTTGTTCAGTTGCTCAGTCGTGTTTGACTCTTTGCAACCCCATGGGCTGCAGCATGCCACGCTTCCCTGTCCTTTACCATCTCCCAGAGCTTCCTCAAACTCATGTCCGTTGATTCAGTGATGCCATCCAACCAACTCATCCTCTGTCATCCCCTGCCTTCAGTCTTTCCCAGCATCAGGGTCTTTCCCAATGAGTCAGTTCTTCGCATCAGGTGGCCAAAGTATTGGAGGTTCAGCATCAGTCCTTCCAATGAATATTCAGGATTGATTTTCTTCATGATTGACTGGTTGGATCTCCTTGCAGTCCAAGGGACTCTCGAGAGTCTTCTCCAACACCACTCTCACATCCATACATGACTACTGGAAAAACCTTAGCTTTGACTAGACAGACCTTTGTCGGCAAAGTAACGTCTCAGCTTTTAAATGTGCTGTCTAAGTTTGTCACAGCTTTTCTTCCAAGGCACAAGCATCTTTTAATTTCATGGCTGCAGTCACCATCTGCAGTGATTTTGGAGCTCAAGAAGATAAAGTCTGTCACTGTTTCCATTGTTTCCCCATCTATTTGCCATGAAGTGATGGGACCAGCTGCCATGATCTTCATTTTTTGAAAGTTGAGTTTTAAGCCAGCTTTTTCACTCTCCCCTTTCACCTTCAAGAGACTCTTTCACTTTCTGCCATAAAGGTGGTGTCATCTGCATATCTGAGGTTATTGATATTTCTCCTGACAATCTTGATTCCAGCTTATGATTCATGCTGCTGCTGCTGCTAAGTCACTTCAGTTGTGTCCGACTCTGCCCAGCCCAGCATTTCATATGATGTGTTCTGCATAGAAGTTAAATAAGCTGGGTGACAATATAGAGCCTTGATGTATTCCTTTCCCAATTTGGAACCAGTCTATTGTTCCATGTCCAGTTCTACCTGTTGCTTCTTGACCTGCATACAGATTTCTCAGGAGGCAGGTAAGGTGGTCTGGTATTCCCATCCTTTTAAGAATTTTCTACAGTTTATTCCACAGTCAAAGTCTTTAGCCTAGTCAATGAAGCAGAAATAGATGTATTTCTGCAATTATCTTGCTTTTTCTGTGATGCAGTGGATGTTTGCATTTTGATCTCTGGTTCCTCTGCCTTTTCTAAATCCAGCTTGAACATCTGGAAGTTCTTGGTTCACGTATTATTGAAGCCTAGCTTGGAGAATTTTGAGCATTACTTTGCTAGCATGTAAGATGAGTGCAATTGTACGGTAGTTTGAACATTCTTTGGCATTGCCTTTCTTTGGGTTGGAATGAAACTGACCTTTTCTAGTCCTGTGGCCACTGCTGAGTTTTCCAAACTTGCTTGCGTATTGAGTGCAGCACTTTCACAGCATCATCTTTTAGGACTTGAAATAGCTCACCTGGAATTCCATCACCTCCACTAGCTTTGTTTATAGTGATGCTTCCTAAGGCCCACTTGACTTCATACATGCAATCTATACTCCATAGTGAAGTCCCATACCTCCGTCCTCCTCCCTTTCCCCACTTGTAATGGCTGTGTCAGTGTATATAAATGATGATCTTGTGTAGAGCAGTGGGTTTATTTCATATACAATATTTAGATTATAATATAGTTCGGTATACAACTGTACTTATGGTTCCTTACTGATGTTTAACAATGTAAATACTCGACTGTGTACAATGCAAAGAAACATAGAACTTTAATCATAAATTCACAATTGATAGGTGCTGAAAAATCTATTCATTTAAAACCCCATAGAAAAAAAAATAAAATAAAATAAAACCCCATAGATAGTACAGAAATTTTCGTCTAATAGGAGCCGACATTGACGTAAAATATAAAATAAAAGTAGAGCTTTTTCAGAATTTTCTATAAATTACTGTGGGTTTTGATACTTGTTATTAACAAAGGAGATTTTACTCTACTTTTAGAAATTAAGAATGAGTTCTTACTTCAAAATCTCACAAAACTAATTGGTGTGTGTGTTTCATTTCTAGATACTGCTAGGAAGATAAATTTGTCATTTAAAAACCATATTATTTCATTCCTAGGTCTCACAACTTTTAGTCTCTTATGAAGCTTTCTGTTAATTTAGAAAGTGGTAATAGAAGATATAAGCTTCATAAAAACTTTTTAATGAGACATTTTGAACATTTTTCAAATATCATCTTACCATGTCTCAAAAAGTACTCAGTAAAGGTAGCTCAACACTAATGAAGACTGTTTAAAGCTCAGGCATATTTTGTTCCTAATAGCAAAAGTTCTCCTTTGGAAATTATGCCATTGAAGTTAACATGTTAGTATTGTCTTTGGAATAGGCATTCTCTTGAGTGTTCTGTGTTGTAGAATAGGCATTCTCTATGTTATACAGTAGGTCCATATTGGTTATGTATTTTATATATAGTAGTATGTCTGTGTTAATCCCAAACTCCTAATTTATCCCCCCTCCTTTCCCCTTTGGTAACCGTAAGTTTGTTTTCTACATCTGTGAGTCTGTATCTGTTTTATAAACAAGTTCATTGTATCCTTTTTTTAGATCCCACATCTAAGTGATGTCATATGGTATCAGTCTTTGTCTAACTTACCTCGCTCTAGGCCCATCTATGTTGCTGCACATGGCATTATTTCATTCTGTTTTATGGCTGAGTAATACTCTGTTGTATGTATATATCACATCTCCTTTATCCATTCGTCTGTCAGTGGACACTTGGGTTGCTTCCATGTCTAGGCTATTATAAATAGTGCTGCAGTGAGCATTGGCAGGCATGCAAATTTTTGAATTAGAGTTTTCTCAGGATATATGCCCAAGAGTGAGATCACTGTGTTTTTAGTTTTTTAAGTGACCTTCATTATTGTTGTTGTCAAGCCTCTAAGTCATATCCAACTCTTTTTTGACCCCATGGACTGTAGCCTATCAGACTCCTCTGTCCATGGGATTTACCAGGCAAGAATACTTGAGTGGGTTGCCATTTCCTTCTCCAGGGGATCTTCCTGACCTAGGGATCAAATGCACGTCTCCTGAATTGTCAGGAGGATTTTTTACCACTGAGCCACCTGGGAAGCCCAAGGAACCTTCATACTGTTCTCCATAGTGGCTATACCAATTTACATTCCCACCAATAGTGTAAGAAGGTCCTTTATCTCCACACCTTCTCCAGCATTTATTATTTGTAGACTTTTTGATGACTAGTCTGACCAATGTGAGGTGATACATCATTGTAGTTTTGGTTTATATTTCTCTAATAATTAGTGATGTGAGCATCTTTTCATGTCCTTTTTGGCCATTCATAGGTCTTCTTTAGAAAAATGTCTGTTTAGATCTTCTGCCCATTTTTTATTTTTTACTATTAAGCTGTGTGAGCTGTTTCTGTATTTTGGAAATTAATTCCTTGACAGTCACATCATTTGCAAATATTTTCTCTTGTTCCATAGTTTGTCTTTTAATTTTGTTGATGGTTTCCTTTGCTGTGCAAAAGCTTTCAGTTTAATTAGGTCATGTTTGTTTATTTTTCTTTTTCTTTTCATTACTCTAGGAGGTGGATCGAAAAAAATATTGCTGCGATCTACGTCAGAGTGTTCTGCCTATGTTTTCCTCTAGGATTTTTACAATATCCAGTCTTACATTTATTATTTTTTTAATTTATTTATTTAAATTGGAGGATAAATACTTTACAGTATTATGATGGCTTTTGCCATACATCAGCATGAATCAGCCATAGGTATACATGTGTCCCCCCATTCGGAACCCTTCTCCCACCTCCCTCCCCACCTAGTCTTACATTTCAGATCTTCAATCTGAGTTTATTTTTGTATATGGTGTTAAAGAATATTTTTAATCAGTGGAATAGATTAAAACATAGAACTATTTTTTACGATTCAGTTTATTGGAAGTCATTCTAATTATCTCTTTTATTTCCTCTTTATCCATCCCCTGCATCCCTTTCTTTTTCCACTCATAGCTCTATGCCATCCCTTGGTTTCTCACCATGTTTACTCGTAAGTATCATTTTCCATTTTCTTTCAATATTGTATTAGGAAAAGAACAGGTCCGTTCTTCCCCAGGATATTATCATATTTAATTACATAAGCATCCTTATGTAATTCTAAGGTAATATAGTTGGGTAGAAAATTTTTTCAAATTGTTCTGACTGGGGAATATCAAAAAGAGTATTCTATAGAATGAAAACCTATATGTCATAACATTGATAAAATCTCTGCCCTCTATTGAAACATAAGTTAATATTAACTATAGTATTTACATAAAGTTTTAGGAGGCAACTTTTACAACCAAATCAGACTCAATTTTTGGAGACTATCTAATAACTAATACTTTGTTATTTCCTAAAGTAGAATTCTTCTAGAAATAGAAAGTGTATGTGAATATGTAATACTTTAATCTATTACACATATTAATGCAGTAGATATCTAGATTAAATATACACATATGATAAATGAAATACAATACTTGAAGTAGATCTGAATGCACTGTCCTGGAAAGGTGTTGAAAGCACTGATAAATGAGAAAAAGAAAGTTTCAGAAAATAGAAAACTGCTAATCAGATTTTTTTATGGGAATTTCAAAAAGCAGTTCTTAGACTGCATAATAGAAATATAATGATACAGAAATTATAACCATACTAAAGTTCTTCTAAGTAACTGAACTCGTTAAAATAATATAACCAGAAAATTCTAGGAAGAAATTGAATGTAAGAACTATACCGAGATTGATAATGGAGGGTAGGAAATGTCATCTATTTGATCAATTAGATTATCAGTTTTTTAAGCCTATCAATTTTACTGCCTTGGGAAGCAGTAAACCTACAAAGTCAAGTAAAAAATTTATTGAAATAGTTTTCCAATGTTTGTTCTTTAGTAGTTTTGACCATAAGGGAATTATCATGACTAGTTAAGCAGCTTGTTGTTGATTTAATTTTTATTTTGCTTAAAATTTTTTAATTGATTTATTTATATTTGTCACTTTACAGATGTATTTCCACTGCACAAAATTTTCCACCTCTGGGATACCTTACTGCTTGGGAATTCCTCCTTCCCATTCTGTATCGGAGTAGCAATTCTTCAGCAGCTGCGTGACCGACTTTTGGCTAATGGCTTTAATGAGTGCATTCTTCTCTTCTCTGACTTACCAGGTCAGTTCAGTTCAGTCGTTCAGTCATGTCCGACTCTCCGCGACCCCATGAATCACAGCATGCCAGGCCTCCCTGTCCATCACCAACTCCCAGAGTTCACTCAAACTCACGTCCATTGAGTCGGTGATGCCATCCAGCCATCTCATTCTCTGTCGTCCCCTTCTCCTCCTGCCCCCAATCCCTCCCAGCATCAGAGTCTTTTCCAGTGAGTCAACTCTTCGCATGAGGTGGCCAAAGTATTGGACTTCCCAGCTATAGATATATAAAAATGGAATCACTAAGTGAAATTTAATTATGGGATAATGAGACATCCTTAAAACAATTTTCGAAAATAATCATCCAGATCTTCAGAATCTCTTCTGCTTGAGCCATATCCTTCCTTTCTGAACTCTCCCCCTTATATACTACCTCTTTAGCCGGCGCAGCATTGTAGATACAAAGCTGGGTCATACTAGCTCACTGTCATTTATTTTCATGTCAGTGATGATGCCAAAAGGTGAAAGACAAGGGCAGGGAAGAGGGAAAAGGGAGCAGTGTGTGACATATTTGCCTTGCTTAGGATGGGCCTGTTTATCTTCAGCAGGTAGATAGTAAATAAAGACCACTTGGGAAGGTGTTTGAGAACCCAAGTTTTTACAAAGATGTAATTCACATGGAACGTTGCTCTCTCCTATCCATAGTTAATTTGCTAACTATTTAATAGTTTAAAGAAAGGAAACACTGTCCTCTTGAGAGAGCAAATCATACTCCAGGGGAATTCTATGTTATGCTGGATAGTAAGTAAAGTTATATATTGTATTCATAAATGAGGAACTTGTAAGTCTAGGAGTTGAGTGGTTAGTGTAGAAATACAGAATGCAAGTATAGTTTAAGCTTTTTTATGCTGTAGCTGAAAAGATGGAAGTAATATGGTTGCATAGGATATAATAATCTGTGGCAGAAAAAAAAAACTAAACTACATTTTTGCAGAAACGAAAGTATTTTTCAAGTAGAAAAATTCTATTTCAAATTGCATTTCCTTGGCTCCAACCCATCTATGAGTTTATTGCTATTCTTCATATTTGCAGGCAACCAAGGTGATTACTGAAAATAAACACACTTAAAATTATCCCAGAGATAAATTTGTCAAAAAATCAAAGAATAAAAGAAAGATGTCTTAAGATTTTATATTTAATAAGTACTCTCAAAAGGAATAATAAACCACTGCCTATCCCAGTTTTTATTTTTAGTGGCTGATCTGTACCTGGTATTTCAGCATTTTTCTGTTGTTGAAAATCTTCATCCTTGTTGAAAAATGAATAAGAAATTTTATGGGATTTGTTTAAAACTTCTCTTTTTACTTTCCTCCCAAACTATAAGTATCACCATCAGCTTCCTAACTTATCAAACTTTAATTAAAGTTGATAACTTCTTATATGAACAAATAATAGTTCTTTTTTTTTTTCTGGGAGATTCTTAATGTAAATCAAGTTATCTCTGGTTTTCCTGTTGATGTTGAACAGTTACCCAAAAAAAAGCTAGTTTCACAAACTACAAATACTGTCTGTAACCCTGCAGATGTTTTCCTCTTGTTCCTAAGTTGCCAAAGTAAACAGAGGATGATTGATTGGGATGAAAGGAATTTTTCTGGTCATGTCTAAAATATACATGTTAGAAATGATGACTGTGCATTTTTAAGTAAAGCAAATTTCTTGCCTTTCCAATTACATGCATAAATGTTCCAGTTATACACTGGTGAAGGAATCTATTTTCATATTGAACAGGCAGATTAGTGGTAACTCTGCATGTACATTAAAATAAAGTCATTATTTCTGAAATCAGAAAGTAAGAATATATGTTGATTAGCACTGACTCATTGAAAAGGAAAATACTACTTAGTTTTGAAAGTAGGATAGGATGCCTTCTATTGATATGATTTGCGTGGATCCTCAGTGCCATTATTCTGGCACATCATTTACTTGGCCACTGTATATGATTCCAGTTGGGAAAGAAAAAGTTTATAAGAAAAAATGTGACCTAAAAAAAAAAGGACAGAGGGGTTAAATGTAAGCTTTGCACTTAAGTACACCTATGTTTCTTTTTATTTTTTTTTTTAATTTTTTTATAATATTATATTATAGCACAATGCCATAAACATTAACAGTTAAAATTTCACCAAATGAAAACAAACACTATAGAATACACAGTTGCAAAAAGCTACATTAAGTTATATTACAACTGCCTCAAGCTGCAAAAAGAAAAAAAAACCAGTGCCATACCTAAGTTATCCCTTTCTCAAAATAATGCCATTTATATTATAAACCACGAGCTCCCCATCAAAAGATGGGAACTGCTTTTGTTTATATATATATATATATATATATATATATGACTGTATCATTTTGCTATACACCTGAAACAAACACAACACTGTAAATAAAATATAGTACAATATAAAATAAAAATAAGTAACAGATCTTTGGGGCTTTACACTGAGTTAGAGTTCCTATCAGAGGGATAACAGCACCACAGCCGCACTGGAGCCTCATGAAGGAGGCACACGAATGACTGGATTACAAGAGTTACAGGAATGAGAGCTGGTCACTTCCCAGAAACTACAGCTCACAGAAAACCAACAAAGGCATGAGATATAGACCATTCACTTATGAATGTGTGAAACTCAAAAAAGTCCACATCACTCCTACAATATGTCAAAAGTGCCTCAGAATTCACACAATACCAACTTTCTCATGGTTCTGGTTAAATTACATATACCAGTTTATAACAAATGGCAAAATCTGTAACTCTGTTCAAAGTTTTAAAAGATTACTTATGAATAGTTTCTTGTATTTCTATGCCACCTTTATAGTTCTGGTTTCTCATTTCTTAATTAGTAAATTCAGGGTGCAGTTTCTATCCCAGGCTAATTTATACCCTTCCGGAAGGAACGGCCTCTTAAATCCACAGGGTGTTGAGGTGGGGAGCCCCCAACCACGTCAGATTCGTTTCACATATGATAATATACATGTTTCAATCCATTCTCCCAAATTATCCCACCCTCTCCCTCTCCCATAGAATCCAAACGACTGCTCCACACATCCGAGTCTCTGCTGTTGTCTCGTATACAGGGTTATCGTTATCCTCTTGCTATATTCCATATATATGTGTTAATATACTGTATTGGTGTTTTTGTTTCTGACTTACTTCACTTTGTATAATGGGCTCCAGTTTCATCCACCTCATTAGAACTAATTCAAGTGTATTCTTTTTAATCACTGGGTAGTACTCCATTGTGTAAATGTACCACAGCTTTCTTATCCATTCATCTGCGGATGGGCATCTAGGTTGCTTCCATGTCCTGGCTATTATAAACAGTGCTGCGATGAACATTGGGGTACATGTGTCTCTTTCAATTCTGGTTTCCTTGGTGTGTATGCCCAGGAGTGGGATTGCTGGGTCATATGGCAGTTCTCTTTCCAGTTTTTTAAGGAATCTCCACACTGTTCTCCATAGTGGCTGTACTAGTTTGCATTCCCATCAAAAGTGTAAGAGGGTTCCTTTCTCTCCACATCCTCTCCAGCATTTATTGCATGTAGACTTTTGGATACCAGCCATTCCAACTGGCGTGAAATGGTACCTTAGTTAGTTAGTTCAGTCGCTCAGTCGTGTCCGACTCTCCGCGACCCCATGAATCACAGCACGCCAGGCCTCCCTGTCCATCACCAACCCCAGAGTTCACTCAAACTCATGTCCACAGAGTCAGTGATGCCATCCAGCCATCTCATTCTCGGTCGTCCCCTTCTCCTCCCACCCCCAACCTTTCCCAGCATCAGAGTCTTTTCCAGTGAGTCAACTCATCGCATGAGGTGGCCAAAGTATTGCAGTTTCAGCTTTAGCATCAGTCCTTCCAATGAACACCCAGGATCGATCTCCCTTAGAATGGACTTGTTGGATCTCCTTGCGGTACAAGGGACTCTCAAGAGTCTTCTCCAACACCACAGGTCAAAAGCATCAATTCTTCGGCGATCAGCTTTCTTCACAGTCCAACTCTCACATCCATACATGACCACAGGAAAAACCATAGCCTTGACTAGACGGACCTTTGTTGGCAAAGTAATGTCTCTACTTTTTAATATATTATCAAGGTTGGTCATAACTTTGCATTTCTCTAATTATGAGTGATGTTGAGCATCTTTTCGTGTGTTTGTTAACCATCTGTGTGTCTTTTTTGGAGAAATGTCTGTTTAGTTCTTTAGCCCATTTTTTCATTGGGTCGTTTATTTTTCTGGAATTGAGCTGCAGGAGTTGCTTGTATATTTTTGAGATTAAGCCTTTATCAGTTGCTTCATTTGCTATTATTTTCTCCCATTCTGAAGGCTGTCTTTTCACCTTGCTTATAGTTTCCTTTGCTGTGCAGAAGCTTTTAATTTTAATTAGGTCCCATTTGTTTATTTTTGCTTTTATTTCCAGTATTCTGGGAGGTGGGTCATGGAGGATCCTGCTGTGATTTATGTTAGAGAGTGTTTTGCCTATGTTCTCCTCTAGGAGTTTTATAGTTTCTGGTCTTACATTTAGATCTTTAATCCATTTTGAGTTTATTTTTGTGTATGGTGTTAGGGAGTGTTCTGCTGCTGCTGCTGCTGCTGCTAAGTCACTTCAGTCGTGTCCAACTCTGTGCAACCCCATAGACGGCAGCCCACCAGGCTCCACTGTCCCTGGGATAGTGGTTGACCAGTTTTCCCAGCACCACTTGTTAAAGAGATTGTCTTTTCTCCATTGAATATTCTTGCCTGCCTTGTCAAAGATAAGGTGTCCATAGGTGCGTGGATTTATCTCTGGGCTTTCTATTTTGTTCCATTGATCTATATTTCTGTCTTTATGCCAGTACCATACTGTCTTCATGGCTGTGGCTTTGTAGTAGAGCCTGAAGTCCGGCAGCTTGATTCCCCCAGTTCCATTCTTCTTTCTCAAGATTGCTTTGGCTATGCGAGGTTTTTTGTATTTCCATACAAATTGTGAAATTATTTGTTCTAGCTCTGTGAAAAACACCGTTGGTAGCTTGATAGGGATTGCATTGAACTTATAGATTACTTTAGGTGATATTTTCATTTTCACATTATTTATTCTTCCAATCCATGATCATGGTATGTTTCTCCATCTATTAGTGTCCTCTCTGATTTCTTTCACCAGTGTTTTATAGTTTTCAATATATAGGTCTTTTGTTTCTTTAGGTAGATATATTCCTAAGTATTTTATTCTTTTCATTGCAACGGTGAATGGAATTGTTTCCTTAATTTCTCTTTTTATTTTCTCATTATTAGTGTATAGGAATGCAAGGGATTTCTGTGTGTTGATTTTATACCCTGCAACTTGACTATATTCATTGATTAGCTCTAGTAATTTTCTGGTAGAGTCTTTAGGGTTTTCTGTGTAGAGGATCATGTCATCTGCAAACAGTGAGAGTTTTACTTCTTTTCCTATTTGAATTCCTTTTATGTCTTTTTCTGCTCTGATTGCTGTGGCCAAAACTTCCAGAACTCTGCTGAATAGTAATGGTGAGAGTGGGCACCCTTGTCTTGTTCCTGACTTTAGGGGAAACGCTTTCAATTTTTCACCATTGAGGATAATGTTTGCTGTGGGTTTGACATATATAGCTTTTATTACGTTGAGGTATGTTCCTTCTATTCCCGCCTTCTGGAGGGTTTTGATTATAAATGGATGTTAAATTTTGTCAAAGGCTTTCTCTGCATCTATTGAAATAATCATATGATTTTTATTTTTCAATTTGTTAATGTGGTGTATTACATTGATTGATTTGCGGATATTGAAGAATCCTTGCATTCCTGGAATAAAGCCCACTTAGTCATGATGTATGATCTTTTTAATGTGTTGTTGGATTCTGATTGCTAGAATTTTGTTAAGGACTTTTGCATCTATGTTCATCAGTGATATTGGCCTGTAGTTCTCTTTTTCTGTGGCATCTTTGTCAGGTTTTGGGATTAGGGTGATGGTGGTCTCATAGAATGAGTTAGGAAGTTTACTTTCCTCTGCAATTTTCTGGAAGATTTTGAGTAGGATAGGTGTTGCTGCTGCTGCTAAGTCACTTCAGTCGTGTACGACTCTGTGTGACCCCATAGACGGAAGCCTACCAGGCTCCCCCGTCCCTGGGATTCTCCACGCAAGAACACTGGAGTGGGTTGCCATTTCCTTCTCCAGTGTGTGAAAGTGAAAAGTGAAAATGAAGTCGCTCAGTCGTGTCCAATCCTTAGTGACCCCACAGACTGCAGCCCACCAGGCTCCTCCATCCATGGGGTTTTCTAGGCAAGAGTACTGGAGTGGCCTGCCATTGCCTTCTCCAAGGATAGGTGTTAGCTCTTCTGTAAATTTTTGGTAGAATTCAGCTGTGAAGCCATCTGGACCTGGGCTTTTGTTTGCTGGAAGATTTCTGATTACAGTTTCAATTTCCATGCTTGTGATGGGTCTATTAAGATTTTCTATTTCTTCCTGGTTCATTTTTGGAAAGTTATACTTACCTAAGAATTTGTCCATTTCTTGCAAGTTGTCCATTTTATTGGCATATAATTGCTGATAATAGTCTCTTATGATCCTTTGTATTACTGTATTGTCTGTTGTGATCTCTCCCTTTTCATTTCTAATTTTATTGATTTGGTTTTTCTCCCCTTGTTTCTTGATGAGTCTGGCTAGTGGTTTATCAATTTTATTTACCCTCTCAAAGAACCAGCTTTTGGCTTTGTTGATTTTTGCTATGGTCTCTTTTGTTTCTTTTGCATTTATTTCTGGCCTAATTTTTAAAATCTCTTTCCTTCTACTGACCCTAGGGTTCTTCATTTCTTTCTTTTCTAGTTGCTTTAGATGTAGAGGTAGGTTATTTAGTTGGCTTTTTTCTTGTTTCTTGAGGTGTGCTATGAACCTTCCCCTTAGCACTGCTTTTACAGTGTCCCACAGGTTTTGGGTTGTTGTGTTTTCATTTTCATTGATTTCTATGCATATTTTGATTTCTTTTTTGATTTCTTCAATGATTTGTTCATTATTCAGCAGCATGTGTTCAGTCTCCATATGTTGGAATTTTTAATAGTTTTTCTCCTGTAATTGAGATCCAGTCTTACTGCATTGTGGTCAGAAAAGATGCTTGGAATGATTTCAATTTTTTTGAATTTACCAAGGCTAGATTTATGGCCCAGGATGTGATCTATCCTGGAGAAGGTTCTGTGTGCGCTTGAGAAGAAGGTGAAATTCATTATTTTGGGGTGAAATGTCCTATAGATATCTATTAGGTGTAACTGGTCTATTGTATCATTTAACTTTTGTGTTTCCTTGTTAATTTTCTGTTTAGTTGATCTATCCATAGGTGTGAGTGGGGTATTAAAGTCTCCCACTATTATTGTGTAATTGTTGATTTCCCCTTTCATACTTGTTAGCATTAGTCTTACATATTGTGATGCTCCTATGTTGGGTGCATATATATTTATAATTGTTATATCTTCTTCTTGGATTGATCCTTTGATCATTATGTAGTGTCCTTCATTGTCTCTTTTCACAGCCTTTGTCTTAAAGTCTATTTTATCTGATATGAGTATTGCTACTCCTGCTTTCTTTTGATCTCTATTTGCGTGGAATATCTTTTTCCAGCCCTTTACTTTCAATCTGTACGTGTCCCTCGTTTTGAGGTGGGTCTCTTGTAGACAACATATATGGGGGTCTTGTTTTTGTATCCATTCAGCCAGCCTTTGTCTTTTGGTTGGGGCATTCAACCCATTTACATTTAAGGTAATTATTGATAAGTGTGATCCTGTTGCCATTTTCTTTATTGTTTTGGGTTCGAGCTTATACACTCATTCTGTGTTTCCTGTCTAGAGAAGGTCCTTTAGCATTTCTTGGAGAGCTGGTTTGGTAATGCTGAATTCTCTCAGCTTTTGCCTGTCTGTAAAGCTTTTGATTTCGCCTTCATACTTGAATGAGATCCTTGCTGGGTACAGTAATCTGGGCTGTAGATTATTTTCTTTCATCACTTTAAGTATGCCCTGCCATTCCCTCCTGGCCTGAAGAGTTTCTATTGAAAGGTCAGCTGTTATCCTTATGGGGATCCACTTGTGTGTTATTTGTTGCTTTTCCCTTGCTGCTTTTAATATTTGTTCTTCGTGTTTGATCTTTGTTAATTTGATTAATATGTGTCTTGGGGTATTTCGCCTTGGCTTTATCCTGTTTGGGACTCTCTGGGATTCTTGGACTTGGGTGATTATTTCCTTCCCCATTTTAGGGAAATTTTCAACTATTATCTCCTAAAGTATTTTCTCATGGTCTTTCTTCTTGTCTTCTTCTGGGACTCCTATGATTCGGATATTGGGGCATTTAAAATTGTCCCAGAGGTCTCTGAGATTGTCCTCATTTCTTTTAATTCATTTTTCTTTTTTCCTCTCTGCTTCATTTATTACTACCATTCTATCTTCTAACTCACTTATTCTGTCTTCTGCCTCTGTTATTCTACTACTGGTTCCTTCCAGAGTGTTTTTGATCTCATCTATTGCATTATTCATTGTATATTGACTCTTTTTTATTTCTTCTAGACCCTTATTAAACCTTTCTTGCATCTTCTCAGTCCTCATCTCCAGATTATTTATCTGTAACTCCAATTTGCTTTCAAGATTTTGGATCAATTTCACTATCATTATTTGGAATTCTTTATCAGGTAGATTCCCTATCTCTTCCTCTTTTGCTTGGGTTGGTGGGCATTTTATCCTGTTCCTTTATTTGCTGGTATTTCTCTGCTTCTTCATCTTGCTTATATTGCTGTGTTTGGGTTTGCCTTTCCGTCTTCTGGCAGTTTGTGGAGTTCTCTATATTGTGGAGTTTCCTTGCTATGGGAGAGGTTGGACGGGTGGCTTGTCAAGGTTCCCTAGTTAGGGAAGCTTGTGTCAGTGTTCTGATGAGTGGAGCTGGATTTCTTCTCTCTGGAGTGCAGTGAAGTGACTAGTAATGAGTTATGAGATGTCAATAGGTTTGGAGTGACTTTGGACAACCTGTATAGTCACTTCCAAGGTGATTCCCTCTGTTTTAGCTTCTGTTTGCTGGTCTCTTCAGTGTCTAATTTCCACCCTGATACTGGGGGGTGGTGGTGGACACTTTTTAAAGCTCACTTGTTCAGTCCTGTTCTGGGAAGGGAGGAACACTGCAGAGAAATATCTCTGGCATCTGTGGGGAGTGCTCGCAGTGTGCCAGCCACACTGGGTTTGCCCCCACTCACAGCGTGTGTGCTGTCCCAGTCTACACTTCACAGGCTCTAAGTTGCTCTGCCGATAACTGTCTGAGGCCGGCGCTGGGTTGCATGCACGTCCCAGGTCTAAGCCACTCAGGTTCAGGTACTCGGGTACTCCACAAAGGCGAAGACTTGGTTGGGCCTGTGTTTTCTGCCTTCCCTGGACCAAGAAGCCCAAGTGACCAGGTGTTTGGCGAGCGCAGTTGCTGCAACTTATCACCTCCCTGGTCCCTCCCGCTCGGTTTTCTGTGTATACAACTGGCACACCTTCTCAGGCGGGTGTTAACCAGCCAGAAACCCAAAAAGTCTTTGTTAACACTGAAGCCTGCCTGCAGATCGGTATTGGATGCCTCTCTGGGACCGCGATTGCCCCCTTCTGGCTCTGACTGCCCTCCCCTGCCTGTTTCGGCGGGGGATGGGCCGTCCGCAGCCAGCTAGCTCTGCTCAGTCTTTTGTTCTGTGAGCGGGGCTGGCAGAGTCTTAAGTTAGTGCTTTTCGCCTTTTCGCGGGGTAGCTACCCCACAGTCTGCTCTGCTGTCTCCAGTCAGCTTCCCCAGACTGCCCTCGCGACATTCAGGCCCGGTCCTCTCTCTAAGCAGTTCAGCTGGCTCCTCCCTGCCCAGGCCCCGCTTGTTAATGGCGGGTATGGGTGTCTGCTCTGATTCTCCGCTGGGTGTCACCATTGGACTCGTAAGCTGTGAGGTTTAATTATTTATTTCTTTTTCTCCTGGTTGTGTTGTCCTCTGAGGTTCCAAGGCTCGCCACAGACTCGCCTGAGAGAGTGTTTCCTGGTTTCAGAAACTTCTCTCTTTTTTTATGCCTCCCTTCCCGGGATGGAGCTCCGTCCCTACTCTTTTGTCTCTTTTTATCGTTTATGTTTTTTCCTACCTTCTTTTGAAGACAATGGGCTGCTTTTCTGGGTGCTTGATGTCCTCTGCCAGCATTCAGAAGTTGTTTTATGGACTTTACTCAGTGTTCAAATGTTCTTTTGATGAATTTGTGGGGGTGAAAGTGGTCTCGCCGTCCTATTCCTCCGCCATCTTGTTTCAGCTCCTCTTTTTATTTTTAATCACAGTGCACTTATTTGGGATGTCTTTCCTACTTAGATCTAAAAGATGTCTCTTCATCATATTGAGCCCCCTCACTATACCTGATGCTTGAAGAAACTCAGAGGTGGTCATGGGAAGGCCTAAAAAGTGAATTTGGATTAATGTACATACAAACACACTGAATATGCTTTTTCTCATCAAAATATTATGTGACATAATCTTAGGACATATTTGAAAGAAAAAAAAATCTATTTTTTTAAGACTGCAAAAAGAGAGGAAAGGATAGGCTAGCTCTATATTTTACCTTATTACTTCAGATAGACTTTGTAGATAAAGATAGGTTAGAATTAAGCATCAATTTTAACTCATTAAATATATTGTGCTTTACTGAAATCCCCACTTAACTGTGTTTAAAAACATAAGTAAGCAATCAGAACAAATTTAGCTAAATTCTTTTCTGAAGCAGATTAGCAAATTCACTGTTCAAAACATCTTTTGACAGTAATGTAATGGAATCGCCATCCAGTTGGTAACCTTGTAAACAAAATGCACTTGCATTATTTATTTTTTTTTAATTATCCCATTCTAGTTGCTTCTATCTTCAAAGAGAGGTCCAAAAGCCTAGTGACTAAGAGCATGGAATGTGGAGCCAGATCACTTGGGTTTTAGATACCTGCTCTACCACTTTCAATTGTGTAACCTTAGGGACCTGAGTCAGCCTCTTTGTATCTGTTTCCTTAGCCCTGATTTCATGTAAATGATAATTGCACCTACCACACAGGATTGTTGTCCTAAGTAAATCAGTGCTTCTAAACTTCTAGAGCAGTCCTTACAAAGAGCAAGTGCTATGTAAGTGATTATTATTATTAATGTTCTCATCATTATTATGATTTTCCTCACTTATTCCTTTCTATCATGACTGCTTTCCTATTGGTAGAATAAATGAAGCAGTCACCCCATTTGGTTTTTTCTATAAATTATTGAGACTGATATCAATCATATAGATTTCCTTATTAGCAAAAGCAATTGAGGAATTCCCTGAGAAGCCAAGTAAGCCTTCAGTGTATATGTATGTATGCATATTATGACTAAGAAGAGTATCTCTTTTCATTGCTCAGAGACAACTTAGTCTAGTGGATAGAAAGCAGTCTTTGGAGTCAAGACATAAGAGTTTAAGTCCTAACTGTTCCACTCACTAGCTGTGTGATCTGGGAAACTTTCAGTATGGTTTTTTTGCTGAGAACAGTGATATGTAGAGTGAAATAGGTATGAGTTCACCCCCAGCTCTGGGATATATTAGCTGTGTGAACATGAACAAGTTGTTAATCTCTTTGGAAAGAGAATCCTATACATTGTGAAAGCTTTAGCAAAATGGAGTTTAAAATATCTGTTTTAGCATTAGAGTGAGCACAGCAGATAATGTGCATAATGAACCCGACAGAAAACCTGATACCAAATACTTATAACTATTTTTTAAAGTATGTGTAGCATTTAATACTTTAAACATACAAAGAATGTGTGACATTCTGTCTTTGTAAATTCCCTCTTTTCTTCCTCCTTTCCGTAACTTTGTACTAACCTTTTAATTCTTGAAGAGAGAACACAAAAGAAAGGCATTATTATTTTTGCCAAAACTGCTTCCAGATTCTGTTTCCTTTAGTAAATGATATAGTGTGATGTCACATTCCAAGGAGGTACAAGTGGTGCTAGAAAATTTTGCTGGAAGTTCTTAACATGTATTGGTATGTGTGTCATTTCAGTACTAAAGGAAATGACCATGAGAGCAGTATATTTGGCATTTTTCATACAGTCTCAAAATAGTAGTAGGGTATTTTGGAAGAAATACTGTGTTTTTCATAGCACCATTCAGTACTGGATATTGGCCACTGGCGTTAAGAGTATAATTTCCCAAGTTACCACCCATTAAACCCAACTACAGGATGAGGTCTGTCAGCCTTCAGCCATATTATTCTGCTATCATGTCCATCTGGCTGACAAAATAATTTTTTTGAGGATACATCTAAGCAGTTTCCAAGATGAATATGATAATCTTACTAAAACCAAAATGGTAATAATTTTAGAGTGGATTTGTAATAGCTGAAATGTTTAATTGCTTTTTTGCTTTGTTGGTATATATCCTTTATACAGTTAAAAATTAATTCATCATATTTATATAATTATGGTTGAAATTCTCAGAATGCATAACTTTGTACCTCTGAACATCTTCAAACATAGGAATCTTTTAAAGTAAGAAAGAAGTTTTTCTTAGAGAATCTATAAAAGAAATTAGGAAATCTGTATGGAAAAACACTTCACTTACCCTCAGATGAAAATATTTACTTTACCACTGAAAGAAAAAAACAAGTATGTATAAAGTATTTTGAAGGAAATACTATGTATATTGAAGGAACTTGAACGTGTGAAAAGTAAATCCTTTTTGCAGGAAGAAATTAGCAGTTGGTTGAAACATCTTAGTTGTCTGATGTATGTTTTATTACAGAAATTTAATAAAACATTTTAAATAAAACTTTAAGATGTTACCTGAGTATTACCTACATACTTTACAGTAGGATTCAACACATACATGAAAAATACTAGTAGTGTCTATCATGTAGCACTTCACTTGTTCCTCAAAAATATTGTAGCTCAGCAAAGGTACGTATCCATTTTGACTTAAAGCAGTTTTGTAATGCAGTCTTTATCGTTATTTAGCATAGCATAGAATATGTCACGAAAATCACACAACACAGTTATGTACCAGGTTGCCTAAGATGTATGCTGAGAAATCCTAGCCATTTATTTCAAATAGCATGCACATATTTTGAGAATGGGAGAAAAGTTATTAAAGTTATTAAAAACTAATAAATAAAGCAAAGTACTAAAGTATGTAGAATCCTTAAAGCTATGTCTTGTTATTTTCCTGTTTTTCTACAAGATGAAACTCAAAATCAATGATAATGAGAGAGTGAGGAGGAAATTCAATTTAGTTTATGAAATCATAGATTTA
Organism: Moschus berezovskii; assembly: GCF_049115385.1. Taxonomy (NCBI): domain Eukaryota; kingdom Metazoa; phylum Chordata; class Mammalia; order Artiodactyla; family Moschidae; genus Moschus; species Moschus berezovskii. Next base: position 25,964,538 of record NC_142464.1, read on the forward strand.
AGGTACTGGTGACAGTCCCAGTGGTAGTAAAGTAGGAAAGAAAATCAATAAGAACTGATCTGGGTTTTCCTTTTTTCTTTTTTTTTTTTGGATAGGGTTCAGTGAATAATTTCTTGCTTTCATTTAGGAATAAGTATAAATTAAATAGGGTTTTCATAGTATTTATGAATAATCTCCCAATTGTAAACAGTGGCCCAGATTTTTTAAAACTATACTTGTGACCCCTTTATTAAATAAATAGTTATAATGGTGATAAGTGCTACAGAAAGCAGTAGGAATTTATCACAGAACACTACCAAGTCTGAGGGAGGTAAAGAACCTTCTCTAAGAGAATGATACTAAAGGTAATATCTGAAATTAATTGACTTTGGGAGGTAAGAAGTGGAGAGAGGGGAGCATCTTCTAGGCAGAGGAAAGAAAGTGCTGCAAAAGCCCCAAACAACTCAAGGAACTGGAGTGGTATCTTTGGTGCAAGAAGGAAAGTGGTTAGAAAAAAGAGTGAAGAGATGGACCAAATGATCGAGCAGGATCTTACAAGCCATATTAGGGATATTTTTCAAATATATCTGTAGAGGTATTTTCTTTCTTTTCACTGTTTTTAAAAGAATGAAAAGTATCCTTGAAAAGATACTTTTCCCAAAATAGAATGCTGTATTGATATTTGAGGTGCATTCTAGTCTCTGAACATTCCTTTCAAGAAGCTCTATAACGCGCAAAAGGCAAAGAATTCTTAACATGAGTATTCTCAGTAGGTATCCGTATTTCCCTTTTTTCTGGCTCATGGAGAGCTGATGAGATGAAAAAGTAGAGCAATAGTAGTACCCAGTTATTCAGTGAAGGTTTTGTATTGTCAGACCTCTAAGATTTTATACTGTTTTACCTGAAGCTGAGAATCCATAATTGTTTACATTTTCTGCTTGTAGCTATGTAATGTTAATGCATGTCTATTTCTAACCACATCTTCATGGAATTGCAAAAGGACAATCGTATTGGAAATTAAATATGGAGATTTTACCCCCACCCATAAAAATTACATGTTAACATTAAGATTTAGACGAAAGATTAAATTCTTCTGAATTTAAATTGGTTAAGGAGAGATGAAAGAGTAATGTATTTTTATTGACATAATGACATAGTGAAATGAAAATCATGAAAATATATTTTCAAAATCTTACTAAGTTATCTCCTTGTTGGGAAGGGAATACTGCATTATTGTATGGAAAAGGGGAAATATGAAAGCAGATGTTAGAAAGCATGACTTCCAAGCTGAAAATAAATGTCTATGAAAAAACACAAAGCCAGTAGAATAAATAGTAAATATTCAAATTGTATGCTGTTTTTCGGAAGCTGGATAAATTCCTTTAACACTGAGCTAGTTGTTGCTTTTAGCACACCACTAATTTTACAGTACATAAATAGTTTATACGGAGAAGGCAATGGCACCCCACTCCAGTACTCTTGCCTGGGAAATCCCATGGACGGAGGAGCCCGGTGGGCTACAGTCCATGGGGTCGCGAAGAGTCCGACACGACTGAGTGACTTCACTTTCACGCGCTGGAGAAGGAAATGGCAGCCCACTCCAGTATTCTTGCCTGGAGAATCCCAGGGACGGGAGCCTGGTGGGCTACCATCTATGAGGTTGCACAGAGTCGGACAAGACTGAAGCAACTTAGTAACAGCAGCAGCAAATAGTTTATAAAATTGAAGGTTTCTTATGTATTGGGAACTATAATGAAAAATAAGGTTAGGGTTAATCAGAATTTTCTACTTACCTTGAAAGTTGAGAGTAGATTAGAGTCCTAATACATCTTTAAGTTGGTCCCAAGGTTTCAAGGCTCTTTTCCATAGGAAGACTCTTCTCCATAGGAAAGTGGTCTTTTTTATGATTGACAGGGATTCTGCTTTCTAATTTTTTTGAGTTGTCCAAAAATTATCTCACAGTCTTAATCAGGTATTAAACGTACTTTGTTTCAGGACCTCAATGATGGAATTTATTTTTGTTTTACTGTTGAGTATTTGTGTGTGTGTTAGGTTTTTAAAGTATTTTTAAAATTTACAGAATATTTTACACTTCTGAAGTATCTTAAAAGTTCAGTTCAGTTCAGTCGCTTTGTCGTGTCCGACTCTTTGCAACCCCATGAATCACAGCACGCCAGATCTCCCTATCACCAACTCCCGGAGTTCACTCAAACTCATATCCATCGAGTCAGTGATGCCATCCAGCCATCTCATTCTCTGTTGTCCCCTTCTCCTCCTGCCCCCAATCCCTCCCAGCATCAGAGTCTTTTCCAGTGAGTCAACTCTTCAAATGAGGTAGCCAAAGTATTGGAGTTTCAGCTTTAGCATCAGTCCTTCCAATGAACACCCAGGACTGATCTCCTTTAGGATGGACTGGTTGGATCTCCTTGCAGTCCAAGGGACTCTCAAGAGTCTTCTCCAGCACCACAGTTCAAAAGCATCAATTCTTCGGTGATCAGCTTTCTTCACAGTCCAACTCTCACATCCATACATGACCACTGGAAAAACCATAGCCTTGACTAGACAGACCTTGGTTGGGAAAGTAATGTCTCTGCTTTTCAATATGCTGTCTAGGTTGGTCATAACTTTCCTTCCAAGGAGTAAGCGTCTTTTAATTTCATGGCTGCAATCTTAAAAGTAGTCAACCTCAAAAATCTTTAAAAGTCAGAAGTTAAGTTTAAAATTTCCCCCATATATACTGCTGATGGATAATGAAAATAATAATGTAAGAACCAAAAATGAGTATATATATATATATATATATCATACGTAAAATGACTTTTAACATATATTGTCCTATATGTCATTTTTACTTTAAAATGTTATAATACTTTTGGGTAGCATTCTTGCCAGTCCTGTACCTAGCCTTTTGCATGCGTATGTGCTGTTGCTTCAGTCATATCCTGCTCTTTGAGACCCCATAGACTGTAGCCCACCAGGCTCCTTTGTCCATGAGATGTTCCAGGCAGGAATACTGGAGTGGGTTCCCATATTTTTCCCCAGGGGATATTCCCAAGCCAGGGACCAAACCAGTGTCTGTTGCATCTCCTGCATTGGAAGGTGGGTTCTTTACCACTAGTGCCACCTGGGAAGCACCTAACCTTATATCAGTATACAAAAATGAAAGTACAGTTAACCCTTGAACAATGCAGAGGTAGGGGTGCCTTTGCTTGCCACAGTTGAAAATCAAAGCATAATTTACCGTCAGTCCTTTGTATACCAGTTCTTCTGTATCTGCTGTTCCTCCACATCCACTCTTCCTCGGTATCAACGATTCTGCATCTACAGATTCAACCAACCGTGAATGGTGTAGTGCTGTGATATTTACTATTGAAAAATATCTATGTGTAAATGGACCCATGCAATTTAAAACCTATGTTTTTCAGGGGTCCGCTGTAATCTGATGTGTTCTTGTTGCCTTATCTTAAATGATGATCCTCAACAGAATGGAAAATAACTCCTTATTACATATCCCCTGTAAGTGTGAGTGCGCTGAGTCAAACAGAAAACAAACCAATAAACAAGATCAGAGAAAATGAAGAGGAGTAATATGCCATATACTTATAGGCTAGTTAGTAAATATTATATAACATAGAGGAAATCACCAAAATTTTCTTTTATTTTAAAAAGCTACATTGGGTTACCTTGAAAAATGTAAACCATTCAGTCCTTCAGTAAAAACATGTATAAATCATATGAAAAGATGCTTACTGAACTTGAATACAAGGTTCTATTTCCAAGAAAGAATCAGATATCCAGTTTTGTCTTGGATTCACTGTTAAGTGTAAAAGAAAAGTAGAAAACGATGGCTACTGCTGATCTGGTGCTGGATCTTCCAAGCTGCTGCATCGTTCTTTTTTTCTGAAGTGAGCTGTGTTCTATTAGCAACACCAGCTGCTTTGCATCATAATATGTATCTACTCAACTGCTAAATGATCAAGACAATTATGTTAAGAGTAGAAAACAGTTTTAAGTATCCGAGTGACTGTAATGCTTATTGCATTTCCTTTTTTATTTCTCACTTCATTGTAGGCACTAAGCAGCAGAGATGATAGATGCTTAGCAAAATGTGCCGGTAAGCACATGCACACATATCAGGGATGTGAAAGTCTGAGTGAAGTAAAGTAGGAACCCAGTAATGTATTATACCATCCTTTCCCCCTCAGACTACATAACCAAGATTGTGCTTATAAAATGTGCTCAGTCCTCTTTCAACAAATATTTATATGTGTGTGTATGTAATGTGTACATATATGTATGTGTATAATTAATCTTATTACTGGTTTATCATTCTTGTACTGGCCCAGAGCATTTTTGCCTAACTATTTAAAGGTGATTCAATGGTACCCCGTAACTATGACTAACACTTCTAATTTGAATTATATTAATTCCATGTAGTATTACTTCCTGGTTCCATTAAGTCACCTGACTAAGGAGGGGTTAAAAATGACAATATAAATTTAGGATTTTAAAAGAATATTTAGAATGAGTGAGAAGATCACAACAAATTACAAAACAAAAATAGCATAATATTTTTATTCATTAAATGTCTGACATATCTCTGTATTTGTCCTCATCTTTTGCTTCTTATTCATTGATTCATATAACAGTAGTTGTACATTATTTTCTATAGAAAACATGAATAATCAGTCTTTTCACAGGCTTAGTTGGTTGAAATTTGTTTTATAATATTGATAGTAGTAATGCATAAAACATATCACTTACGCCAGGTGTGACTTCTGTTTGTTTGCTGCAAGTTTGTTTCCTGTAAACACAGGAATGCTATTTTTTTTGTGAAGTTCCTGTCAAAAAAAAGTTAATGGTGCACCTATAATTGTGTATATAGCATTATTGAAGTATATTTCTAGAAGGAAAGTATTTCTCTTTTGATCAGGCATCGATGAGGACCTAATTCTCTGCTTACAGTTTCACGTGTTTAATGTTTCGAATTTTTCAGTCTTATTTTTGGCTGTGTGCATGTCAACTGTGTTTTTCCTGCACATAAACTTTTGGTGCTAGAATATATTCACATTGCTCCTATATAGTAAGGCATTGGGGATATTCCAGGAAATCATTTCTAAAGTTAGCAATAACTTTACTATATTGTCAAAGATAAGCAATGCCAGACACTAATTAAAGTGGTAAGCACAGGTTTTAATCAGTATTACTCTATTGCAATAATACCCCAGTGTGAAGTGAAAAACTGTAAAATATGTGAAGGAGGGCATTGGGTCCATGTGAAATACATCTGCATTTGCTAATAGACACCAAAGTTAGGCTCCTACCTTCCCACAGAGGTACCTATCTTCAGACAAGGACCCTATCTTCAAGTATTTCCTGGAACAAATTCTTCTGGCAGCCTTGATTTTCTCAAGAAGGCATTCATAGGGTGTTAGGGTCATCTGAGGCATGTGACCTTGAATTGCTATATATTATGTTTAGAGTTTTGTTCAGGCCAACTTTTTAGGCCAAGATTGAGACATAGTCGAGAAAAGGCTTAGAAGAGTCTGGCTAGACTTGGTCAAGGAGGAAATCTATGTCAATACCCAAAAGTGACTTAACAGAAAAATACCCATTAAACCATACTAAATATATCTCTAGTTTAGCTTAATTATATCAGAGTATTCATAGCCACTATGTTGTCCAACACAAGAGGAAGTGTAATGGAGCTGAAATTGGTATAAATAAAGTTTTCACTGATTGTGATTTAAATATTTTTACTTTTGCAAATTTTACAAAACATGACCATAGAAACAGTAAATTTGGAGATACATTCTTTGGAGTAATAGAATCGTAAGAGGCTTGAAACTCAGAATCAGCAGCATAGCCAAGAGCCAGAGTGAAGAAATGTCTACAGTTACAATTTCCAGTCTTCTCCAGGTCAGTTCCTAGAATACTGGCAAGGATTAATTTAGACAGGTTAAAGAATTATTCTCTGGAGAAATGTAATGTTCCCCATAAGAGAAATACCTTACTTTAGGGGATCTTCTAACAAATGGCCATATCTCCAAGTTACCTATAGTGAATCCACCAGTAACAAAGCCCTGCCCACATATTCAAAACTTTCAGTCTAATTTTTAGTGCTGTCCTTTTAAATATGTATATCACCAAACCTCTGGGGAAATTCTCCAGCTATAAAACTCAGAGTAGCACCAACTGAATAAAGGAATATCCTCAGAAAAGCAATTATTAGAAGATACGATAGCTATGAAAATTCAGGATTTTTTGAAGCATTAATATGACAAAAAAGACTTACTGGAAATTAAAAACGATGTGGAAATGCAGTGAGCTTTATATGAAAGAGTTGGGTGATAAATCTTAAGAAAGCCCGCAGAGAATACAAGAAAAATACAGATGGAAAGTAAGAGGAAAGGGCAAAAGCATTAGAAAATCTATTTAGTATGTTCAGGACTCTTCTAATGAAAGAAGAGAGAAGGGAAAAAATGAGAAATTATTACAGATATTACACAATAACTTTTTCTGCAACTGAAGGATTATAATAAGACCATCATTATGAAATTTCAGAACACCAGAACTCCTAAAAGTTTACAGAAAAGAAGAAAATCACATATATGTGATCTTAAAGCAAAATTACATCAAATTTCTCAGAAGAAAGACAATAGAGCACTTGCCTTACATAACTCTGAAGAAAAATAAATCAATCCTAGAATCTTATGACTAGCCCAACTATCAGTCAGGGGCAGAATAAATATATTAAAAACATGGACAATTCCAAAATAATTTGCTTTCTGTGCATCCTTCTTAGAAATTACTGGGAAATGTGTTCCACCAAAATGATTCAGTAAATCAAAAGGGAGAAAATAATATCTTAGTGCCCAAATTAGGGATCAAATATAGAGGGAATTAGATGATGGTAAAGAGAAGTGCCATGTAAACAGCTGTTCACTACATCTGGAAAGCAGTTCATACTCATTAAAGCAAAAGAATATCTCAGGAGAGATAGCTTTTCCACTTACCCTTGCCCAAGTGTAACATGAGTTGCATTTTATAATTTTAAAAATAGTTCAGTATTTATGAGAGGGAACAATAGTAATGGATAAGATAAAGAAACTACGATTTACAAAAGTTATTTTTCTGAGTGTACCTCATGGAACTTGAATTCAAACCTGGGAAAGCATAACCCAGGGTACATACTTTTTCACAAATGCATTATATCAAAATGAGAATGCAAGGTAGAATGTAGTAGTGCTCTGGGATGAGAGGTTATTTTTAAAAGAATAATTGCATATTTTAATGTACAATTTATAAAGTACTTTTCATAATATTTTGGTTGTGATAAAGTACTTCAGAAGGATTTTGAGATGGAAGGATGACATGGGTCAAGTGAATGGAGAATGGGATATTTGCCAGTAGTAATAATCAGGCTCAGATTGGGGTGGGTGCCAGCTAATTCTCACGATTCCCTGTAAACCGTTTATGGTATTGGTAGGGTGTTTTGGAAGCAGATATAAACGACTTTTCCATTGCCAGTGATTTAAGGGCTGAACTACAACCTCTCATCTGCATCAGTAACTTGACCTCAAGCTTTTAATGGGTGACAGATGTGTCAAACTGATTTGAGCACTACGGATGCAAAATTTATGGTCCAAAATTCTTTTCCTTTGGAAATTAAACAGTGTGAAGTAGATAAACTTTTTTTTAAGATGACAGAGTTTTCTCTCTTTAACTGCAAGTTTTTATCTATTAATTGGAAATGTTTTAAAATGAACATATCTCTTCTGTCTCAAGTGAAGTAGAGGAATGTGTCTGAACTTTTATTTTTCTTCTCATTGGTGTTTGTATTCTCTTTGTGGAATATGAAGTTGATGATGTTAAAGAGCTTTTTAGAATACATTTCACTATTGACAATTTCTTAAATAAATGGGCCCATGCTTCAAAACATGTTTAACTCTTGTTTTATAGATTTTATGTTAGGAATAGCATATGGTGGTGATGAAATCTGACCTCTTTGTGTAGCAATGGAAGTAACCAACTGTGAAGTTGGCCAGCATCACTAGAGCAGATAAAGGAATGTTTCATTGAGTAACTGGTCTTTCTAGAGCTGCTGGCTGTTGTTTCCCAAATCTAAATAAATTGGGAAGTCAAAGATGCCTTATAACCCTTTAGTAACGTCAGAGATTCTACTGGTGGTAACAACACTTAACACATTCAATCACTTAACTTCATTATGTGTTAATTTCTTCATCTTCAACAGAAATCAGGGGATTGAAGTACCTGTCTGCAGGAATCACTAAATTAAATGAGCTAAGTGAAAGTGTGCCACACCTGTCACATAATAGATGTTCAGCAAGTGTCCATTACTCTGCCCTTCTCTGAGAGTTTTCCACCTTATAAAAGCAGACAGTTCTATAAAGGCGTGACTCATGCACCATTCACAGAATCAATTTAAGGGCCTATTTCCTCTTTCCTTTATATATAAGCACTTCACTCCAAAAAGGGAAATAGGGACCTCATCCCTCTGTAAGGGATTTGATGTATTTTTCTCCATTGCTTATCTGAATTGACACACTTGGACTTTTACAGAGGAAATGATGATAACTACCATTTACTATATTAGGAATATAGAAAGGAAAAAGCTAGTCCATGCTAAACTCCTTCATCCTAGCCAGATTCTTCAATTTCTACTGCCTTTCCGTGATAACTCCATTTTCCCCGTAGAGTTACAGCTTTACTCTCCATCAGGAATTTTAATATTAATCTCCTCATGGGTTGCAGTCTTATTGAAACACACACACAGCAATTTGGCATTGTAATAAATTTCCTATGTATATTACCTCTGTATCAACGGTGTTTAAATTTCTTTCAGATCAGAAAAAGAAAAGAAAATTTTCTTTGAAAATATTTTCTATCATTTTTAATTGGATGCATTTTATTTCTCTGTATATGATACCTCACTTAAACTTTTCTGCACTTAAATCAAGAAATTCTTTTTAAAAAGGGGATACATACTGAATTTAGATTTTGATTAATTTTTGTCCTATTTTATATCTTCTGTAGTAGGTGGAAGTGAAACTGTTAGTACACTTTACTTGAAATCATGGAATATTAACATCTGAATCTTTTGTTTGCCCACTCCCAAATTCCATGCTTCTTTCTACTCAACCTTTATTTTAATTTGAAAAAGTGAAAATATTATTAAAGTTAATGAAGCAGATTCTCTAATAAGATGTATGATTAATATATTTAAATTTTTGAATAATGATATACTGCAATATACTCTATGTGTATCATGTATCTACATAATAATACCACATACCCTCTACCATTCTAATCATATGTTGATTAATATCCATATTACTTTTTACTGACATCTTTTCTAATTAGTTTTCATTTTAGCCATATCTGTGCATATGTATTTAGGAAAATTTGTGGTTCTTACATAAAGAGAGCAATAGCTTCTATATTTGCTTTTTTAAAAATATTTTTTTCTATATAGAAATTGACATTGAACGCTGTGTACGAGAATCAATCAACCTGTTTTGTTGGACTCCTAAAAGTGCTACTTATAGGCAGCATGCTCAACCTCCTAAGCCAATGTCTGATAGCAGTGGAGTCAGAAGTTCAACACCTTATTTCCCCACTGAGTGTCCAGATCCTCCAAAAACAGATCTGGTATGTATTTGCTTGACTTAATTTATAAACTCTGAAAGAAGATGGATGTTATATTACTACACCTTAGCATCTTTATTGTTCATAATACGACACTTATGTTCTTTTAACATAGCTCTCTCCTAGTTTGTTGTATTCATACAACTGGTTCAGGTCTTGAGGCCAGCCAAAGGTGAGAGCACCTTCTCAGGTCTTTCCTATGCATGCAAACATCCTGTGTGTGCATAGATAGACTTCTAGATTCCCAGGATCCTGTTAGCGCTTTCAAATTCCACTGTGGACGTTGAATTCCTCAGCTTTTAGTTTTAGTGTTTTTATTTTTATTGTCAGCTTATTCTTTGCTCCTACTATTATGGCACTTTAGGCAGCCGCAATATTAAACAATTACTGCTGACTCTTTTTGACAGATATCTTCAGAGAAATGTCTCTTTGCACAGAGAGTGTTCTGAATCAGCTCAAATAAAGGCAAGCATTGTAAGGAGAGGTTTCTAGGAAACTGGAAGATAGGTCAAATAATCATAACCTGCTCAAATGACATTTCATGGGAGCTCTAAAACCATTCTGGCCTGTCCAGTGGTTGCTAGATTTCTGGTTTGTGAAGCCATTGGTGTTTAAGGTGACTGTGGAACTGAGGAGAGGGAAATGAGAGTAGGGAAAATTAAAACTCCACAAAACTCACATTCTTACTGAGATTCAGGTGTTTCTTTTGACTATACACTCTATAGATTGCAGCAGACAGACCTTTGTTTAACTTCCAGAATTCTAAAAAGTTTATTTTGACAATCTCTGCCAGTATTCTCATTATGTTTTGAAGGAGCGGCTCTTCTGAGATTCTCACTTTGCCATTCTCACTGGTGTCACTCACGTTCTATGCTATTTGTCCACTACATTTTAATTCCTCAGTGAAACAAAACGGTTGAGAAATAGTTGATTTTAAAAGCTCAAAAAGGGATAGTGACAGCTCAAGTAATGTGAAACTTGCATTTTGTGTTTAAGTGAAATTTTACTAAGGAAAATTGCTGTTTATTTTAAATTTGCGTAAGTGGTTTTAAATCTTTGCCCTTACACTCTCATCTGACATGAGATTTTTGTTTAAAGTGTTTAATAGTTTGAATGTCACTAAACCCCAAGTCCCTTAATATGTTGCTAATTATGATAAGTGTCAGAGTACTGGGTCAATTTGCTAAAACTTTGTAATACAAAACTAACTTTTTTTGTGTATTCATAAATCTGATATATTATTCCCAACAACAATACTAAGAATGAAAGAGAAAAATATATTATTTACATCAAATGTTGCTATCTGAAGAATATTCAAGTTTTGGTTCACATTTGTATAGAATTTATTTCATTCTTTTTATATTTCAACCATAAAGAAAAATAGAATGAATAGTGTAAAAATGCATTGTTTTTCAACAATATGTCTGAATTCATACTGTTAAACAGATGTCATTCAAGTTACTGAATTTAGAGTACCTGCATTCAAAATTTGCATATAGTGGAGGATATACCATATAAGCAAAAAAAGTAAACATTTAGTGTGTTTTCTAGAGTCTACATATAAGTAAGATCATGTGGTATTTGTCTTTCTCTGTCCAACTTATTTCACTTAGCACAATATCCTCTGGATTATCCATGTTGTTACAAATGGCAGGATTTCTTTTTTAATGATTGAGTAATATCCCATCGTATTCGTATACACGACACTTTCTTTATCCATCCGTCTGTTGTCAAACATTTAGTGGCATTTAAGTGCCATTGTGGAAATTAAACAATAAGGACAAAATAAATGGGACTGCATCAAACTGAAAAATTGTTATACAATAAAGAAAACTATCAATAAGATGGAAAGGCAATCTAATGAATGGGAGAAGATATTTGCAAACTATATATTCAGTAAGGGTTAACATCCAAATTACACTAAGAACTCATACAACTCAAAATCAAAGAACATACAACCCAATTAAGAAAAGGGCAGAGGACCTGAAGACATTTTCCAAAGCCATAAATTATGTTAGTCGCTCAGTCATATCTGACTCTTTGTAGCCCATCAGCCTCCTCTATCCATGAAATGCTCTAGGCAAGAATACTGGAATGTATTGCCATTCCCTTCTCCAGGGGATTTTCCTGACCCAGGGATTGAACGTGGCCTCCCACATTGCAGGAAAATTCTTTCCTGTCAGAGCTACCAGGGAAGCCCTTCCAAAGGCATACAGATGGCTAACAAATACATGATCAACATCACCAAGCATCAGGGAACTATAAATCAGAACCCCAATTTGATATGCACTCATACTGTTAGAATTGCTATCATCAAAAAGACAACAAATAATTACTGGCAAAAATGTGGAGAAAAGGGAACCTATATACACTGTTGGTGAGATGTGAATTGGTCCAGCCGCTGTGGAAAACAACATAAAAGTTCCTCAAAAAATTAAAAATAGGACTGCCATATGATCTATGGCAGTTTCACTTCTGGGTGTTTACCTGAAGAAAGCAAAATTAACTTGAAAACAAATATCTACACATCAGTGTTCATAGCAGCATTATTTACAGTAACCAAGATATGGAGGCAACCTAAGTGTCCATCAGTAGATACATGGATAAAGAAGATGTGGTATTTTCATACACACAGTGGAGTATTACTGAGACAAAAAAAAATATTGAAATCTTGCCATTTGCAACAACATGGATGAAACTTGAGGGTATTTTGGTCAGTGAAATAAATCAGAGAAAGAAAAATATCATATTATCTCACTTATATGTTGAATCTAAAAGACAAAAAAATAACAGAACAAAGTGAGACCGTACTTACAGAGAACAAACAGGTGGTTGCCTGAGGAGAAGGATGTGGCAGAGGGGTGTGTGTAAAATAGTTGAAGAAGATTAAAAGGTACAGATTAAAAGGTTTATTTATAAAATAAATAAACCACGGAGATATAATACACAGCATAAGGAATATGGTCAATAATATTGTTATAACTTTGATTACGGTTAGATGGCTAGTAGACTTATGGTCTTCCCTGATAGCTCAGTTGGTAAAGAATCCGCCTGCAAGGCAGGAGACCCCGGTTCAAGTCCACAATTGGGAAGATCCCCTGCAGAAGGGATAGGCTACCCACTCCAGTTTTCTTGGATTCCATTGTGGCTCACCTGGTAAAGAATCCGCCTGCAACGCGGGAGACCTAAGTTCCATCCCTGGGTTGGGAAGATCCCCTGGAGAAGGGAAAGGCTACCCACTCCAGTATTCTGGACTGGAGAATTCCGTGGATTGTGTAATCCTTGGGGTCACAAAGAGTCGGATATGACTGAACGAGTTTCAATTCACAGAATTATGGTACTGATCGTTTCATAATGTCTACAAATGTCAAATCACTGTCTTCAGTTCAGTTCAGTCACTCAGTCGTGTCCGACTCTTTGCAACCCCATGAATCACAGCACGCCAGGCCTCCCTGTCCATCACCAACTCCCGGAGTTCACTCAGACTCACGTCCATCGAGTCGGTGATGCCATCCAGCCATCTCACTCTCTGTCGTCCCCTTCTCCTCCTGCCCCCAATCCCTCCCAGCATCAGAGTCTTTTCCAGTGAGACAACTCTTCGCATGAGGTGGCCGAAGTATTGGCGCTTCACCCCCAGCATCAGTCCTTCCAATGAACACCCAGGACTGATCTCCTTTAGAATGGACTGGTTGGATCTGAGCCTCCTCGTGGTTATCCAGGCCATTAAAACCTTTTTTGTATAGTTCTTCAGTGTATTCTTACCACCTCTTGGGCTGGCAAAAAGTAATAGAAATAAAACCAAAAAAGAAAGTAATAGAAATAAAAACAAAGTTTTCTTACTACCTAGAAGTTAAAAATAAACCAAAAAATAAAATAAACAGCTTCTTTTTTAACTCTTCAAATAAGGAATACATTTCCAATAAAAATTCTAGAAAATAATCAGAACCTATTAGTACAGCACAAGTAGATATTTCTCTTACCACTTACATGATACTTTATGTATATTAGATATTGATTGATTGTCACTATCAAGTCATTTTATTTCAGCTAGCTTTTGGAAGATTGATAGAGTTTATATAAGTAAAGAAGATAAATAATTTCTTTTTTAACACCATGAGAAATCTCAACACCATTCTAAAGATTTATGGAAAATAAAAATAATGTTCCATATTCACCTAATTTTGTTTTACTTACTCTTTCCAAAGCATACTCTGCTTTGGTAAAGAGTAGGTTCACTGGAAGAGGCCACATTTCCTAAGCTAAGGAGGGAACTTGCAACACTATGGAGTTCCACCGTTGATGTTCTGGAGCGTTAGGTTATGCAGAGGCTAAGATTTTATAACATACATATTGTGACTTTGTGAATATTAAGTATATAAAGAGTTCAAAGAAACTGGGTCATTGTAATTATTCACAGTGAAATAAAGGAGTTCTTAAATACACAAATTTGAAATTAAAATTTAAATTACTCATTACAGTTTTTCTGCTCATACATTTAATATCCTTTTAGTTTGAACATACCTTTCTTGAGTTCTATAGTCTAAGTCTACCAAACATCATTTCTTCTTATTAACTATTGATATCATGATATTGTGTGTGAGCAAGTTGTATTTAATTGTTGCATTTTATTTAAGTGATGAGTTTAGTGCTTCCAAAAATTACTCTGTAGTAAATATCATGAGGAAAATGTATGACTTCATATTTATAAAATGTAGCTCTGTAAGTTGCTGAAGGAGGAAAAGGGAAAAGCAGATCAAAAGAAGTGGCAAAGCCAGGGAGGCATATTCTTAAACTCTAATTTAAGTTGGTTTCATTAGTACTGTATTTTAATTAATTATGAGACCTTATACAGTGAACTCCAGGAGTTGGTGATGGACAGGAAGGCCTGGCGTGCTGTGATTCATGGGGTCGCAAAGAGTCGGACACGACTGAGCGACTGAACTGAACTAAACTGAACTGATACAGAGAAGAATTGTATTAGGGGAAGCTCAGAGTCCTTGGCAAGAAATATCTTGGTTAGGTGAGAAGACAAAAACTACTCCAGCAAGACTTTGGAAGTCTCTCTAATGTTAAAAGGGGAATCTTGATAAGAACAGTCATTCCTAAACAGAGCTGATGCTCAGAGGGAGAATATCTTTGATCCCTCTCTAAGCTAAGTCAGACTTTTCCTTCTGTTAGTCAAAGAGAGAACTCTTCCAGATTGGATAGAGCTAATGAGAACTTGTTTCTGAGGTTAAGGAAGTGAACTTCTCACATTGAGGAGTCTATCAGAGTCCGACACTTATGACTGGCTGGATTAAAATTACATGGCAAAGCTGTATCTATTAAAATAATAAGGAAAATGAAGGTAAAGGCTTCCTATTTTTGAAATCCATAGTATTTGTTTTTCTTTAGTGTTTATTAATATAGCTGATTGTTTTCTATACATATAATTTATCTTGTTAGTCGTTTATAATAGCCTAATACTATATTTTAATCCATTTAGCATGATCATGAGGGTGCCAGATTATTCAGTTATTCAGTCTCTGTATGTGTCTATATTTCCTTTATTAAACTAAATTTCTGAAGGGTAAGAACTGCATCTAAATGATTTTTGTGTTCCTGTTACTTAGTACAATGCTTGATGCATCGTAGCCTCTTAATAAATGAAATAATAAGATACATCTCTGATAATTTATGTGTGCGTTAAAGATCCCCAGGGCCTAGTTCAATGGCTAGGAAATAGTGTGCTCTCAGTATACATGTATTTAGGTGAAGTAATTACCACAAATAAGGTTTTACTAGTGAACTCTCAGTTGAACAAAGCGTTAATCCACAACTCATTATTCATCAAGCATGTTAACTGCATCTACTTTTCCTTCATAGCATACATTTTACTGATCATTTTAGTGGTACATGTTTGCCATTGCTTTCTGTCATTAACCGTTCATATTTTTTCTCATTTTAAAACTCCATTTGCTTCACTGCAGCAGTCTAAAACTTGAAATATTTACATATTGAATATCTTCAACATTTACTGCTACCCCTCTTTTGTGAAGTGTGAGAAATCAAAATTCCAGTTGCATATTAAAGATATATCTTCTTCGGAGTTATGGAAATCCCTGGGTCTTCTTTTGCTAAATCATTAAATTAGTAAATGCCACTTTTCTGACTGTAAATACTTCAGTGTTCACAGTCTGTTCTGAATGGAGCAGTGCCCTCTTAATTCAGTGAGTGAAACAAGGGCAGAAAAATGCCCCAAGCCAGACAAGAATCAAATAATGACTGAAGGAGCACTAGATTTCTCAAGTGTACTGTACTGAGGAAGGTTGGACTGTGGGGATGGATCTTGGGAAGGAAAAGAGATGTTTACAAGTTTGGGATAGGAGGGTATTGAGGATGGAGTTCTTGATAGAAAACACAAAAGAAGAAAATAAATAAGAAGTCTTGTCATCTTTGGTGAAAATAACACTTGTCATGACTTAGGGTAGAGTATCCTGTTTAGAATAGGCCCAGGCCAGCAGCTGGACCGATCTGAGACACGGCACACTTCCCCACAGACATCAGGGTGAGACTTTGACACAACATTAGCATACCTACATTGCAGTTGACAGGAAGGTTATGCTGGTGACAGTTTTTATTCCTTTGCAGTTTGATTTAGTTTGGTATGGATTTGAGACAGTTCCTAAAGCAGTGTTTTTTCACTAGTTAAATCTATAGAATATATTTTCTTCATGAAGACTGTTGGGCACAGGTAGCACAATTCCAACTTGCTAATGAATATCTGGGTTCTTGCACTGAGATCCTTCTTATGCATACTCAAAGTCCAGGGATGTCATTTCATGTATCAGTGACATTCCATGGCATTTAAAGAGAAACGGATTCTGGCGCTATTCTACAGAAGGGCTAGCAACAAGAGACACATACAGGATTCTGTGAGTCTCATGATTTTCACAATCCCAGGGTATAATGTCTTGTTTTTTTTCAGCTATCCCTCCAGGATATCCTATAAACTATGCAAAATAAATAAACAAGCCTTGTTATATGATATATACTACCGAAATTTCAGTTTGTTAACCCAATTTGTATATGTGTTAACAAATTAAGGTGAATAATGAAAAAGAAAAGGCAGCTTTTATCTGAAATATTCTCATATCTCCTGGAGAATTAATGTTAAATTTTATTTGTTTCTTCATTTCTCCCCAAAGCCAAAATGAGCAGCTTGCAAAGAGTCGGACACGACTGAGCGACTGAACTGAACTGAACTGAAACTGGAATTATTCCAGATATGTCTATCTGAATTATAGGTTACTGCTCCTAAATCCTATAGAAATTAAGTAAAACAAACACTAGCAAAGAATAGATTAGAATCCTGACATACTTCATTTAATTAGCGCATTTTAAACTTTCATGCTTATTAAATAGATACTGGAAATAGTTTAAGATTAATAAAATGTTTGTTTTCTTGAATAAACTAAATGGTTCCCACTGAATTCAAATAGCCCTCTTATGAAAAACTAGATTCCTACATGTACTTATACCCATTTCCAAATCCTATTTTCAGTTATATTCATCTGCTTCAGTTTCTTTCTTTCCCAGTACTAGTGCCAAGAGATTATTAAAATTGTAACTATATCATACATTTGGCACTGTTTCTACAATTGTAGAACTGACTTGTCTTTTTTCCTCCTCCCCTGGGAAAAGTATCATTTTGGTATTTATGTTGTGATTAAGTTTATAAAAAGTAGAGAAAATTTATATACAATAATGAGTTTTATATTTTCCAAAATCAGGATATGCCTTTCTATGTATTCATGTCTTGTAGTTTCTCTGTGGTGTTTAATTTCTTATGTATTTCTTATTTGGCTTATTACTATTTTAACCTTTCTCTTGCCATTATTATTAGGATATTTTTATTTCATTATATTTTCTAGCTGGTTATATATAAAGAAAGATTGCTGGCTTTATGAACAGTTTAATGTAGTGGTAAACAGCTACATTGTTTAAAATAGATTAGAATTTCAAACCCCAGCTTTGCCATACCAACTGGATGACCTGTTTGCTTATCCATCAAACACAGATTAATAATTTTACATACTTCATCAGATTATTGGGAGTATAAAATTAGTATATTCAGAACATCGCTGGCACATAATAAACACTGTAAGTTTTCACTTTCATCCTCGTTATCATTATCATTTATCTGCCATGTTAATGTTCTCTCATTATTTGTAAGTTTTTCCATTGATTTAATTTTTCCAGCTGTATATCATTTAAAAATTGTAATTTTGCTTCTCTTCCAATTCTATCCTTCTTATATCTATCCGTTGTTTAGTTAATTAACCTCAGTCTTCAGAACAGTGTTAAATAACAATGGTAATGATGGGCAGAGCTTCCCAGATGGTATAGTAGTAAAGAGTCTGCCTGCCAGTGCAGGATATGCAAGATACGCAGATTGGATCCCTGGGTCAGGAAGATTCCCTGGAGTAGGAAACGGCAACCCACTACAGTATTCTTGACTGGAAACTTTCATGGACAGGGGAGCGTGGAGGGTACAGTCCGTGGGCTCACAAAGCATCGGGCATGATTGAGCCCGATGGCGGGCATCTTTAGTTAACATTTAAGTTAGTGACAGTGTTTCTAGCGTTTTACTTGCTGAGTTTTGACTTCAAAGATAAACTTTATAGGTTATGAAAGAGCCATGCATTCTGATTTCTTTAGAGTTTTATCAAATATCTTTCAACATATTTTAGTATATTCAGAAATAAATAAAGAGAAACAATAACTATCATTGGCTCCTGAACTTTTTATTGTTTCAGCTTTTGGAGCCAGCTGTAAATATAGGCTCTGTTCTCATTTCTGTTTATATAGAGGGTATTGACAGTAAATACCACAAGCTCATTAGAGATCTCACCAGCCTTGTCTTTGGTACAGCAATCTCTAGACTTTCTCCCATAGGGATTTCTTGGCACTTCCAGCCAGAGAGCATTTCAGTCATTACATGACTTTGATTATACAATGAGGAGAGTGATGAGAGAATTTCCCAAGTGACAAGGAATACAGGAGCAAAAATTTCCTTCTATGTATAAGATGTTCAAGCTGCTTTTAGAAAAGGCAGAGGAACCAGAGATCAAATTGCAAACATCTGCTGGATCATCGAAAAAGTAAGAGAGTTCCAGAAAAACATCTATTTCTGCTTTATTTACTATGCCAAAGCCTTTGACTGTGTGGATCACAATAAACTGTGGAACATTCTGAAAGAGATGGGAATACCAGACCACCTGACCTGCCTCTTGAGAAACCTGTATGCAGTTCAGAAAGCAACAGTTAGAACTGGACATGGAACAACAGACTGGTTCCAAATAGGAAAAGGAGTACGTCAAGGTTGTATATTGTCACCCTGCTTATTTAATTTATATGCATGAGAAACGCTGGACTGGAGCACAAGCTGGAATCAAGATGGCCAGGAGAAATATCAATAATCTCAGATATGCAGATGACACCACCCTTATGGCTGAAAGTGAAGAAAAAATAAAGAGACTCTTGATGAAAGTGAAAGATAGAGTGAAAAAATTGGCTTAAAGCTCAACATTCAGAAAACTAAGATCATGGCATCCAGTCCCATCATGTCATGGCAAATAGATGGGGAAACAGTGTAAACAGTGTCAGACTTTATTTTTCTGGGCTCCCAAATCACTGCAGATGGTGATTGCAGCCATGAAATTAAAAAACGCTTACTCCTTGGAAAGAAAGTTATGACCATCCTAGACAGCATATTAAAAAGCAGAGACATTACTTTGTCAATAAAGGTCTATCTAGTCAAGGCTATGGTTTTTCCAGTAGCCATGTTTGGATGTGAGATTTGGACTATAAAAAATGCTGAGCGCAGAAGAATTGACGCTTTTGAACTGTGGTGTTGGAGAAGACTCTATGGAGTCCCTTGGACAGCAAGGAGATCCAACTAGTCCATCCTAAAGGAGATCAATCCTGGGTGTTCATTGGAAGGACTGATGCTGAAGCTGAAACTCCAATACTTTGGCCACCTGATTTGAAGAGCTGACTCATTTGAAAAGACCCTGATGCTGGGAAAGATTGAAGGTGGGAGGAGAAGGGGACAACAGAGGATGAGATGGTTGAATGGCATCACCGACCCAATGGACATGAGTTTGGGTGGACTCCGGGAGTTGATGATGGACAGGGAGACCCTGCGTGCTGCGGTTCATGGGGTCACAAAGAGTTGGACACGACTGAGCGACTGAACTGAACTGATAAGGAAAAAAGTGAGAGAAAAGGGTAATGACTGTCAGTAACCCAATTTAAGTAAAGGCTGTACCTTGGAAAGGTAGAGTTAGAGATGAAAATATCAGTTTAACTAACTAAAACACCTCTTTTTCACCATTTGGCTCTACTCTCTGAGTCTCTGCTGCCATTGAAAGCTGACTATAAAGTTCTGTGTGAAGTAGCAGCTCTGTCGCATTCCAGAAGGAAGCTATCATATGTTCTACCTTTAGGAGCTTAGCTGAGGGGATCCACTCTCATGTTTAACATATTCATGTTCTTTATCTCAACCTAGGAAATTTATCAAGTTCTGGTTTTATTTTGAAATTATTTCCAGTAGCTTTTAGAAAATTGTAGAGTGGCACCAGCACCACCACTGCCCATATACCTCACCATGTTGTCCATGTTTTTGATCCCTAGACCACTATGAGAGTTCTCCACTTACTGCCTCCATGTCTTCCACTCTCGCTTCAACCACCTTAAACTATAAAATATTTCCCAGTTACCTGTCGTGAAATGCATAAGTTCTTATTGATCTAAGTCTGTATGTATGCTTTTTTAAAAATTTGTTTAAATTCAAAGCTAATTACTTTACAATATTGTAGTGGTTTTTGCCATACATTGACATGAATCAGCCATGGGTGTACACGTGTTCCCCATCCTGAACCCGCCTCTTACCTCCCTGTCCATCCCATCCCTCAGGGTCATCCCAGTGCACCAACCCTGAGCACCCTGTCTCATGCATCAAACCTGGACTGGTGATCTGTTTCACATACGATAATATACATGTTTCAATCTATGTATGCTCATACATACAAACGGTACTAAGCCTCATGATTAGAATCATTCCTGAATCTCTTTAAGTAGAAACCCCTCTGATGTCATTAAGTGTTATGTCCACATTTCTAACTTTTGTCCTAAGAGATAGGCAAGAAATTTTCTGACCTATTAACAGTTGAAAATCAATCAGAAAAAAATTGTCACAGAATTCTAGAGCTGAAAAACATAAAATGTCTGCTCCTGGCCCTTCATTTTATACATGAAAAAGCTAAGACCCAGAGAGATGAAATATCTCCAAAATATTGACATTGTATATCAAAGATAAAATTACTTTCTTTACAGAAATTTAGCTTATACACAATTTTTAGAAGCACATCTGTGAAAGTTTTAGCATAGAATCCCTAATCACTGAAGAAGTTCTATCTCCATACGTTTCATATTCATGCACATTATCTCATTTATTTGAGTGAGAAAAATATTCTCTCTAGTATGAGAGCTATATTATGCAGCTTCCAGAGCATGACAGTTTTATTTCAGTCTTCCATTTCAGATGCTATGTTTCTCTATCTTAGAAACAGTAACCTTTCCTAGTCTCTCTACAAGCAAGAGGGATAAATGAAAATACTATAATACCATTTAAACAATTTATTTGTTAAATATCTTTGCAAGTTGATAAAGTTTTTGAGGAATGTTTTTCTTTGTTAGTGTTCCTATGAGAATGGTAGTTAATGGCACTGCTGGTCCCTCCTTATACGTTAGCTAGAAATAGCTATTACTAAGAAAGCAGAGTCTGCTTATTGTAGACATGTGGGAAAATAAGAATTACCGGATATTGCTCTAAAAACTCTCCGCTTTATGTATTCTAAGCCTTACTAATAGTTTACATAATGTAACATTTACTCAGCAGTGTATGGATGTACCTAACAAAAGTAACTTTTTTCCTTTCCCTTTTTCTTCAAAAATTGTTTATTATTTCTTATGACCTAATCTGAAGTTTTTATGCTGATAATTCAGAAAATATGATCCTCTAGTCATTGTTGTTTGTTGTTCTGTTGCCCAGTCGTGTCTAATTCTTTGACGCCATGGACTACAGCATGCTAGGCCTCCCTGTCCCTCACTGTCTCCCAAAGTTTGCCCAAGTTCATGTCCATTGCGTTGGTGATAACATCCAGCCATCTCATCTTCTGTCATCCCCTTCTCCTCCTGCCTTCAATCTTCAACCTAGCCACATCTTCTTCCAAACACCAGTTTCTGTCTCCAGCCACATCTCAGCACTTCAACTTGGTAGATAGACCCTGTGCATCCTGTTTCACAAGTCTAAATCAGAACTTGTCTTCCCCTTGTCTACTGTCTGTCATTGTTACTGTCTTCTTTTCTCCCTTAACCACCCATATCCAAAACATAAGCACCATCTTTGCTCATCCCTGTCCTTTATCTTTCATAAAGTTTCCTACAGTGCCTCTCATGTATTCTTCCTTTACCTTTAATCAATACACCCAATTTTACTGAACAGCTACTGAATTTCAGGGTCTCTGCTAGGTAGTGGAAGCGTAAAAACAAGCCCTAGTTCCTGCTTTCAAGAAGCTCATGGTATATTTATTGGAAGAGACCAATATCAGTATGCAACAGGGTCTGTAAACCTGAGACACTCTGGTTGGATACTTGTGAACTAAACTTTAAAAAAATTCTTTCAAAATGAAAATAGCTTCCTGACAAATTTCTGCCTTGTTCATAGCAGGATGAATTGAAACAAATGCGGAAAGGATTTTAAATGAGAGATTTATTCAGTGTACCTCCTAGAGGCAGAACGAAAGCTGTAGAATCAAAACACCTTCCCAGTGTGTTTGAATTGCTTCACACAGAATATGCATGTAAACCCCCACTTCTTTTCTTCACAAACTCCTATTCATCCTTTTAATCTTTACTCATGTGTTATCTTTTAAAAAAAAATGTTTCCAAATTGTCCACTTGCTTCTGGGCAAATGAACCACTGCTTTTCCTGTATCATGACGGAAACCAAATTTCAGTGAGTTCAGGAGTGAGTGTAAAGAAAGTAGAGGTGAGAAGATAGATTGTAGCTAGGAAAGTACTTGCCCCTTGGAGAGTAACTCTATTATTTAGTATTTATTTTTACATTTAGCTTTCACTATGAATGGGAGATAATTGGATGTATTTGTAGGCCAAGGGAATGACTGAAGGAAAAAAATGAATAGAGCAAAGCTCTCGGTTTCCAGTGTCATCACTTAATCTAGATCTTCATAAAATTCACTTTATTACAAGACTTTCTGCCTATTATTTTTCCCATCTCGAATTCATCCTGCAAAATATGGCCAAATTAATCTTCCTAAAATATTGCTGTTAACGTGTGACACATTCCTCCAAAAATCCTACAGTTCGTATCTATTTCTGATGTCCTTGAGCTTCTCTGTCTTCAGAGCCCTCATGGTCTGTCACCTACCTACTTATTCAGTACTGTTTCTGTCTTTTTCTCAGGACAGATGTTCATTCAGTAAAACTAGTCTCTTCATTACCATTTTCATACCCATTGACTCTAAGTTCTATCAGAACAAGTATCTTTGTTTTGTTCATAAACGTATCCCAAGCACATTGTATATACCTAATGGGTGCTCAATAATTATTTATGGACCAGTTCCTTGCTCATTCACACCTTAGAACTCTTACAATTATCTGCTTATGCAATACTCTTCTTCCTCTTTTCTACTTTTCTAAACCTTACTGATTTTTTCCTCACTCAAGTCCCACTTTTTCCACCTATTTTTTGCTAACTACTTCTCCCCATTGTTGTATTTATTCCTTCCCCTGTGTTTTCATAGTATATAGCTGTGATTCCATACACTGAATCTTATGAGAGAAGCAGTGTAATAATGTGGTTCAGAGCTCAGACTCCAGAGCCAGTTGAATCCTGTCTCTGTAACTTATTGATTATGTGGCCTTTGTTATTTAACCTTTTCCTGCCCCAATTTCCTCATCTGTCAGTTCAGTTCAGTCGCTCAGTTGTGTCCGACTCTTTGCGACCCTATGAATCACAGCACGCCAGGCCTCCGTGTCCATCACCAACTCCCAGAGTCCACCCAAACCCATGTCCATCGAGTCAGTGATGCCATCCAACCATCTCATCCTATGTCATCCCCTTCTCCTCCTGCCCTCAATCTTTCTGAGCATCAGGGTCTTTTCAGATGAGTCAGCTCTTCGCATCAGGTGGCCAAAGTATTGGAGTTTCAGCTTCAACATCAATCCTACCAATCCTCATCTGTAGCATGATCAAAGTAATAAAATCTACCTCACAGAATTGTTGTAACATTGAAATGAGCTCATATATGTCAAGTGCCTATCACAGTGACCAGCACATAGCAAGCACAGTATAAATGTTTTCTGCTCATTATTGTATAGTTTTATTATTGCTTTTATGTTAGTATTTTCCAATCAGATTAGGGACTCTTTGAGGTGAAAATGGTATTTTATCTCTATCAAGATGGCTCAGCACAAAGCTGGTTGATTGAATATTTTTAATTGATGATTTATTAAAAATTTAGACTATATTAAGACTACCATGAAATTCAAGCTGCTTCATTTGGGATGTGATTTTTAAAAACAACTTATTTCATATAAAGATATACAGTCTACCAAACATTTTTACCCTTATCATATCAATTGATCCTTCCAATAATTTGGTGAGGTGTCATTATTCTCACAGTGCAGCTTAGAATTGTATGGTCAGAGAAGGTAAGCATCTAACACCCTATTTCTCAGCACTACCACATCCCCCTACTTCTTGCCTGCTCAGGCAGGTCCAGGACAGATTATTAAGTCTTCTGTATAAACAGACATTCTACTCCAAAAGAGAATATCGCTACCCCTTCTTTCAGGTATCCCCAAATCTCTACAAATGGCTGTCTTGGGCACTTCCCTTCACTTACCTTGTGAGAGAGCGAGAGCGAGTGATTTGAGTGTCCAGAAACACCTACTTCTCTACCCTGCAGGATGAGAAGGGAGGGGCATCTTATCTTGAACACTGTGCTCGCCATGAAGCTGACCCACACCACCCCCAACTAAAGCTCCTTATGTAATTTGGGAGGAGAGGACCCTGGGATAATAATTGGAAGTTGTAATTTTAGTCACTTCTCACCTAGCCCCGGGGAGGGGGTGGGCAGGAAAGATGTTGCTGGCTTTTGCTGGCAGTTTCTATTTCTCGTTAGCATGTTAGAGCCACTTTGTTTCAACCCAAGAATAATATCATTCAGCATCCTGTTACACATGCATACATTCATTTACCAAACATTTCAGCACCTTCTCTGGGCAGAGCCCTCTCATCTCTTGCTATGAGAGATACAAAAGAAATCTAAGCAATTTAAGCTGCTAATATACCTGGCTCTTTGTTGTCATCAGCATGTTTGTATTGATCCTGTCTCTCTCCTCAAAACATGATAAGTCATTTGAAGACTCTTTGGAGTAGAGTTTTCCTTAAGAAAGTGTATTTAAAAAAAAAAAAAAGTATTTTCATTGTGTTGAAATATACATTACTTAATACATAGATAGCTGGCCCTGTGATGTTCCCTGTCTTATAAACATGCCTACTTTTGCTTTTCATGCTTTCTGATTTCCACCTTTCTTTTAGAAGTTTATCTTTAGTATTATAGTTGGTGTTCTATCTAAATGTTTTTGCTCAAAATAAGGTAGATATCTCTCCATAGGAAACGTATACAATGTGTGTCACTTTCTGTGCTACCTCATTTTAGTTTCTTGAATTAGAAAGTAGATATTTAATAAATGCTGCTTTGCTTCCAAAATGAAGAAACTTTAAATTAACTCAAAGAATCAGTACTGTAGACATTCTAAGGTCATCCTGTCCCAGAGAAAAACCCTCAGAAACTCCAGGAAACTATCACTCTATCATGTATTTCCTGAACACCACTCCTGGCCTCATTTATACCCAGGTACGACTTAGCAACTAAACCACCACTGTAAATGTCATTTGAAATCCTTAATCTCCAAGTGGCTTTAGAGAGGCTAATTTTTTATATTAAGATTTTATCTTTCTTTCTCACCCTCCCTCTAAACACACAGATACACAAAATAATATACCAAAACTGCTTCCTTCCATAGGGAAGGGTGTTTGTTGTTTTTAACCTTCTAATATACATTATGAGTATGATCACATAGGGAGTTGTTTCTGAGTGCAGGATCAAAATATATTACTCTTAAAGGAAATGCAATTCTTGCTAAGAAAAATAATAGCCAGTAAGCAGTAATTTACTAAATAACTTCTAATATCTTATATTAAACTAGGAAAACCTGTATAATTATTTAGTGATGGTAATGTAATTAAATTTATGTTGATAGAAGCTTGGAAAAGTATATTAAATATTCTTCCATGTAGCCAATAGGCCCTTTTCTCTAGATTCTTCACACATTTGATGAAGAGGTGGATAAAGATCAGTTTATTCAAATATTTTTTCATTCAGAAAACAAGGTAGTCCTTACCAATGAAACATGGCAGTAAACCTCAAACATTTTTTCTCCAGTTGTCTGTATTAACATTTCTGTGTCTCCTTTCTGAATGCATGAAAGCCTGCCCTACTTGCTGATATATTTTTTTAACCATTTAAAAACTTCATCTGAATTTAAGCATAATAATAATTTTTTTTGTTTTTCTTTAACATTTTTTAGACATATTTCTCTACATATTTTCTAGTGCTAGATCTGGTTACCTACAATGGTGACCATAAGCCATGAGTTCTCATTTGTGAAGCCTTTTTATATTGCTGTAAATATTTGATAAGAATTATCTTCAGACCAATTAGATTCATAGTTATGAAGTATTTAAGAGAAGTATATAGTAGTGCTGGTTGAAAATAAATTCATATTTTTATAAATGTTTAAATTGTCAAAAATAGCTCATGCTTAATGATTAAAACTTAAACACAGAAAAGCATTAAGATAAAAAGTTGTTAATTCCACTGACTCACAGACTTTTACAATTTCTGTGCGTCATTCTTATGTCTATGAAAATATGTTTATATATATATGCATGTGTTTATGCACACACACATATTCACTGTATGTATGTCACCAAACTGGTATTGTAGTGGATTTATTGGTTTTTTTAAGTATTTATTTTATTTATTTATTTGGCTAGGTCGGGTCTTAGTTGTGGCACAGGATCTTCATTGTGTCATGTGGGATCATTCATTGTGGCGCACAGACTCTCTAGTTTTGGTGCGTGGGCTAGTTGCTCTGCAGCATGTCGGATCTTAGTTCCCCAACCAGGGATCAAACCCTCATCCCTTGCATTGCAAGACAGATTCCTTAACCACTGGACCACAAAGGAAGTTCCAAACTTATTGTTGTATAGGATCTTTTTCCCCTTGATAATACATCTTTAATGTTTCCTCTATTAAGAAGTATTTTTCTAAAATGTGATTTAAATGGGTGAATGGTATTTCTTTACATGAATCTATTGTTATTTATTTATCCTATCACCTTTTATTATATGTTTGCAGTATCCCAGTTTTTCATAATTTAAGGAAAACAATATATTTAATAAATATTTTCACATACTGCTTTGTACAATCTGTGATTATATCCATGGAACAGATTTCTAAAAAGAAATTTCTGTTGCATTCATATTTGAAAGTTTTTTAATGTAAATTATGATTTTTTCCTCCAGAAAATCTATGTTGATTCACATATCTAAAATGTGTATTTTATTTATTTTTATGGAAGTATAGTTGATTTATAATGTGTTAATTACTACTGTACAGCAAATTGATTCACTTATACATATTTACACATTTTTTTTTAAAATATTCTTTTCCATTATGGTTTATCACAGGATACTGAACATAGTTCTCTATGCTATACAGTGTGTGTGTGTATGTGTGTGTGTTAAGTCTTTTCTATTGTGTCTGACTCTTTGCAACCCTATGGACTGTAGCCTTCCCAGGCTCCTCTGTCCATGGGATTCTTCAGGCGAGAATACTGGAGTGGGTTGCCATTTCCGCCTCCAGGAGATTTTCATGACCCAGGGATCTAATCCTTGTCTCTTATGTCTCCTACACTGGCAGGCAGGTTCTTAGCACTAGCACCACAAGGGAAGCCCTGTGCTATACAGTAGGACCTTGTTGTTTATTTGTTCTACATATGAAAGTGTGTGTAGAAGCTCCCACTCCATCCCTCTCCCAGGCCCTACCCCCTTGGCCACCACAAATCTGTTTTCTATGTCCGTGATTCTGTTTCTGTTTGACAGATAGGTTCATTTGTGTTATATTTTAGATTCCACATATAAGTGATACCATATGGTATTTGTCTTTCTCTATCTGACTTGCTTCACTTAGTATGATAATCTCTAGTTTTATCCATGTTGCTGCTGCAAATGGCGTTACTTTGTTTTTTTTGTGGCTGAGTAGTATTCTACTGTATCTGTGTACCACAGTGTCTTTATCCATTCATCTGTCAATGGATATTTATGTTGTTTCCATATCTTGACTATTGTGAATAATGCTGCCATGAACATAGGGGTGCATATAACTTGTTGAATTATAATTTTGTCCAGGTATATGCCCAGGAGTGGGATTACTAGATCATATGGTAGCTCTAATTTTAGTTTTTTGAGGAACTTCCATACTATTTCCACAATGACTGCACCAAGTTGCATTTTTTCCCAATAAGTCTGCCTGTATGATTCATCATTAAGTAGAATGTCAAATATTTGAGAGGAAGAGCATCTGTCTTAATGAAATCTTTCATTGTTCAGATTAGCTTTCCTTCTGATATGTGTTTACCATGAGTTTTTCTTTTTCAAAAATTGGGAATAAATGTGAAGTTTTATCACGTGTGGCTTTGTGTCACCTACAATCCTACAATGATGAATTATATACTTTGTATCCTTTGACTAATTAAAGGTGATGAATTACTTTTCAAATTGTCCTTATATTGAACCATCCTTCATTCCTGGAATATCCCCTGTTTGGTCATAATATGCCATTCTTATAAATTGCTACTCCATTCAATTTTCTAGTTTTGAGATTTTTTGAAAGAATCTATATTCATAAGGAATATTGAGGGGTTGTGCATGCATTTGTGTTTGATGCCATTTTTGTTAGATTTAAGTATTAGCTTAAGGTCGCTTCATAAAATGACCTTTCAATGTTTTCTTTGCCTTGGAATAGTTACACGATAGAAGTGCTTGGGGGAAAACTGTTTGGCACCTCCCTTTAGGGCAGTTGTTTAAAAACTTTAAAATCTTACCTGTTTTTACACAGTCTATTTAGTTGTTTTTACAAAGTCTATTTAGATTTTGTAAATAGTCTATTGTATTGTAAAGCACACACACAGTTCATCATTCTCCTCAACTTTACCTTGGTCTATGAATATAGAGGTCTATTCAGATTTTCTATTCTTTTGAAAGTATTTGGAATCAATTATTCTTTCAAATATTTTTACATGCTTATATTTTTCTCATTTATAGATAATTAGAAAGATATAAAGAAAGGAAAAGAGAGATATAAAGAAAATAGAGAAGGGAAAAGAGAAACATATTTACTTATAATTTTCTCATTTATTATCATGCACATGGTTCATATACAGCTTTTCCAGTTTTATTGATATTCCCCTAAGTTTCAGCTCTAGTTTTTATCTATTATTTCCTTCATTCATATTTTTTATTATCATTAAATTACCTACTTTACTAAGGATAGTTTTGTATGTCTGTTTATTTTTGCCTTCTTTATATTCACCTAAGTCTTTCAATTAATTAGAGTATGTTTTGTAAGCTTATATGGTAGCAGCTGTCATCTTCAGTTTTTCATTTGAGGAAAAGAGAGATGGCTGTGAGAAATTATTGAGGCAGACATAGGTTTCAGTATTCTTGATTAACCATCACAGTGCCCAGAGGCTAGAGAATATAATGATTTGCCATCCCTAAAGAGTCTGTCTAGTGATCCAGACAAATAGCTTTGCTCTGTAATGTTATTTAATCCTATTTTTATTCACTCATTCATTCATTAAATACCCATTAACAATTTTTGGTGCCAGACCTTGTGCTGTCTCTTGGAGATACAAATATGAAAAGACGTAGAACCTGCATTTAAGGATTTTGTAATTCAAGTGAAGGGACAGATACTGTATTACAAGTATAGTAATTACTATGATGCAGGTATGTACATGTTTTGGGAAAACATGTACATACCCCATAGCACAAAATTACTCAGGAAAAGTAATAGAAAATTTAGAAATACTATTTTATTCATTCGTATTCAACAAATATATTATGTGTCAGATAGTATGCTGAAACCTGGGGAAATCATAGGTGTAAAAGTAACTTTCCTTGTCTTTGAGGAGCTGTTAGTCTGGTGGAAGTAAATAATCCTATTACAATAAAGACATATACCAGATACCTGTGGGGACACAGGAAAGAAACTAAATGAGCCTGTCAGAGGTTAAAAAGACTTTCTTCACGGAGAGAGTAATGTTTGAACTGATACTTATAAGGTGAGCGGGTATTTATTAAGTGGACAAGGTGTGGCATTCTAAGCAGAGGAAGCAACATGGGCAAAGGTGGCACAGTTGTATAAAAAGGCAGATAGTCTGCTAATGCCAAAGCACAAGGTACAGGGTGGTGAGGGGTGAGATAAAAGGTGAAAGATACCAAGCTTTTATTAAACTCTGACAGTGTGTCAGACACTATTCTAAATGTTTTATATAGATTAACATTTAGTTCTTACAGCAGCCCAGGAGGATTTAGATAACTGCTGTTATCCCACTTTATAGATGAAGAAATTAGGTAGAGAGTTTAAGTATCATGTCCAAAGTCATACACTGCGAGTAGGCTGGCCAAAATTTGAGTCCAGACACGACTGAGCGACTGAACTGAACTGAACTGAACTGAATCTGACCCCAAAGCCTATGGTCTCTTGCCTACTATAGACAGATACTAATTCATAAAAGACTTTGTATTCTGTGCCAAAGAATTTGGATTTCACTCCATCAATGTCTAGAAACCAATGAGGTATTCTTAATTATAAAAATCTACATGATCAGATTTTTAAGTGTATGTTATCTGCTCAGTTGTGTCCAATTCTTTATGACCCCAGGGACTGCGACCTGCCAGGATCCTCTGTCCATGGAACTTCCAAGGGAAGAATACTGAAGTGGGTTGATATTCCTTTCTCCAGGGATTTCAGGCAGATTCTTTACCATCTGAGCCACCAGGGAAGCCTGATCAGGTTTTTATTTTAACTCAAGTGGCATTTGGAATATGGATTAGAAGAGATGACTTTATGTGAAGAGAATATTAGAGGGGAAAAAAGAAATAGCAAGAGGGGCAAACAGCTTTTACAGTCCATTTGAGGCATGGTGGAAGCCCTGAAGTAGGGCAGTAAATCAGGGAACAGATTCAGATTCAAGAGTTATTTTGATGGAACTTGGGGATTTGTTATATAGGAATGAGAAATAAGGAAGGATGAAAAGTCTGCAGTGGTTTTCAGATTTCTGTCCTTGGTAACTAGGTTGAAGTTAGTGCCAGGACACGTGACAGAAAATATGGGAGGAGTGTTCTAGACACCAGTTCTTTATTCTCATAATTAATATTTCCAGAGATACAAGGATCTTTCAGTTCAGTTCAGTCGCTCAGTCGTGTCCGACTCTTTGTGACCCCATGAATCACAGCACGCCAGGCCTCCCTGTCCATCACCAACTCCCAGAGTTGACTCAAACTCATGTCCATCGAGTCGGTGATGCCATCCAGCCATCTCATTCTCTGTCGTCCCCGTCTCCTCCCACCCCCAATCCCTCCGAGCATCAGACTCTTTTCCAATGAGTCAAGTGTATGCAAATCAATAAGTGTGATAATCACATTAACAAATTAAAGAATAAAACCATATGATTTTCTCAAAATATACAGAAAAGACTTTTGATATAATTCAACATCCAATTATGATTTAAAAAAAAAATAGCCCTCCAGAAGGTGGGCATAAAGGGAAATACCTCAACATAAAAAAGGCCATATATGACAAACCCACAACTAACTCAACAGTGAAAAGCTAAAAGCATTTCCTCTAAGATCAGGAACAAGACAAGGGTTCCCACTCTCACCACTTTTATTCAACATAGTATTGCAAGTCCTAACCATAGATATCAGACAAGAGAAAGAAATGAAAGGAATCAAAATTAGAAAGGAAGAAGTATCCACTGTTAGCAGATGACATGATACTGTAATAGAAAATCCTAAAGACACCATCAGAAAACTACTAGAGCTCATGAATTTGGTAAAGTTGCAGGTACAAAATTAATATATAAAAATCTATTACATTTCTACACACTAACAATGAACTATCAAAATTAAGGAAACAATCCCATTT
Organism: Moschus berezovskii; assembly: GCF_049115385.1. NCBI lineage: Eukaryota > Metazoa > Chordata > Mammalia > Artiodactyla > Moschidae > Moschus > Moschus berezovskii. The sequence goes on from NC_142464.1 coordinate 25,996,601, forward strand.
ACCACTGAATCAAAAAGAATAAAATAATAAATAAGGAATAAATCTACCTAAGAAGGTAAAGGACTTCCCTGGTGGCTCAGACAGTAAAGCGTCTGCCTACAATGTGGGAGACCCGGGTTCAATCCCTGGGTCAGAAAGATCTCCTGGAGAAGGAAATGGAAACCCACTCCAGTATTCTTGCCTGGAAAATCTCATGGATGAAGGAGCCTGGTAGGCTACAGTCCATGGGGTCTCAAAGAGTTGGACACTACTGAGCAACTTCATTTTCACTTTTCACTTTCTTTCAAGGAGGTAAAAGACCTGTACTTGAAAAACTATAAGACACTGATGAAAGAAATTGAATATGTCACAAACAGATGAAAAGATATACCATGTTCTTGGATTGAAAGAATTAACATTGTTAAAACGATCATACTTCCCAAGGCAACCTACAGATTCAATCCCTGTCAAAATACCAATGGCATTTTTCACAGAACTAGAATAAATAATTTTAAAATTTGTACGGAAACACAAAAGACCCCAAATAGTAAAAACAATCTTAAGAAAGAAAAACAGAGTTGAAGGAATCATGCTCCCTGACCAGATTATACTGCAACGCTACAGTAATCAAACCTGATACTGGCACAAAAGTAGGCACACAGATCAATGGAATCAGTTAATCTACTACAAAAGTGACAAAAATAGAGACAGTTTCTTCAATAAGTGGTACTGAGAAAACTGAATAGCTACATGTTTAAAAAAAAAAAATCAGAACATTCTCTAACCCCATATACCAAAAAAAGTCAAGTCTACCATTTCAGACTCTTAGATACCATGACAGAGTGATTCTCCTAGTAGTTTAATGGACACCAGAAAATAACTGTCATGTTACCAGGCTTGGATATTTGCTTGCTTGCTCAGTGTTATTACTGACACATTTAGATAGCCCTTTCAGAGAATTCACTGTATTGAAAGATGATTTTTGTTAGTAACATTGCTAAATAAATTTTGACTCTAGCTTGTAAATGGAATATTTTTTTTTAATTCTCATACCAATTGATTTCTGATATTTGGACATCCAAATTTAATGTGCATTGGATGTACACGTTCTTGGGCAGAAATGATAATAGAAATTTTGAGAGTTGTTCTGTAGTTATCCTCAATTCTTATCCATTGTCCATAAACAATGTTTTGTTAATTTGAAATCCTACTCCCACAGGAAAATACCAATATCAGTGATACTAAAGAAGATTTAAATTTTATACAGGAAGTTTTACTTTTATGCCTCTAAGTGTAAATTGTACTGTGAATAGTAAAATTGTGTATAAAACTGACTAATAAAAGAAAAACTAGATTCTGAATTTTTTAGTATTATAATTATTTTTTTCATAAAGCAAAGTTGTATAATTTGTCCTAAGTATAATTTACTAATCTCCTAAATTTAATTTTTAGACAAACATGCTTGCAACATATTAAAGTTCTTTGATGATACACACTCAAATTTCAGAAAGATATGAACTTGTCAGTGACTCCTGTTTCCTTCTTTTCTTACCATTTCATAAGGCAGTCAGTCTTTTCTTTGAATAAACTCCTCACAAATGATGCATTTGATTGGAACCAACACCAAGGTCAGATCTTTCTTTCATCAATCAGTTCTTCATAGAGAATACTTTGGTCAAATTCTTTCCTTCATCAGTCAGGTACACCTTCCATTCAGACAAAACCTTTTTTAGAAATCCCGCATTCAGCACTGAATGACTGAAAGCAGAACTAGAGTAATCAAGAGTTCTTTATTTTATCCTCATAAACGTACAGCTTCATGTGAAGACTGAGGAAAATACCTATGGAGCCTGCAGTCTAATGAAAAAGAAGATAGAAGCATTGATTGTATGACTTGCTGCTTTTAAAACTAATCTTTCTGAAGCAGTTTTAATTTCAGAATGTTTAAGTTAAAGATTTAGTTTCTAATACTAAAAAATTAAAATTCCTAATTCCTATTTTTTATTAAGTGCAGTAAACTCATAAAACTTAGCAACTTCCATTTCTATTTAAAAGCTAATAAAGTGAGCTTTATTCTTACTACTGAAGAATTTATAGCACACATAGTCACAGAAACCCAAGGGATGAGGGCTGACATTCAAACTCCAAAAACAATTGAGAACAATTTTTTTTTCAAGATAAGTCTTGTCTGTTATGTGATTCATAGCCTTTATTCTCTCCTGCCTAGAAAGTCTAAATTGGACATTATATATGTGGAATCCCACTATGAAATTGAGGAAAGAGAGAAAATAAGCAAATGAGAAAATAGACTTGATCTTGAAAGCATATTAAGCATATAAGTAAAAATTTTTTGAATCCCCATATTTTAAATCAAGTGAATTTTGAAAGTTCTTAAATTTTCAAAATACGTTAAATAAGTTTTCAAGAGTTACTACTAGTGTTCAACAAGTTTATGTTGAATTGAGATGTATTGTGTTGCCTTTTGTGAAGGGTAGAGGATCCTCCTGCCTACCAAATAGCATGAAGAATAATTGTGAATGGCCCTTAGTCTGAATTGGGCTTCCCTTGTGGTTCAGCTGGTAAAGAATCCGCCTGCTATGTGGGAGACCTGGGTTTGATCCTAGGTTGGGAAGATCTCCTGGAGAAAGTGAAAGTGAAGTCGTTCAGTCATGTCCAACTCTTTGCGACCCCATGGACTGTAGCCTACCAGGCTTCTCTGTCGATGGGATTTTCCTGGCAAGAATACTGGAGTGGGTTGCCATTTCCTACTCCAGGAGATCTTCCTGACCCAGGGATTGAACCCAGGTCTCCTGCATTGTAGGTAGAAGGGAAAGGCTACCCACTCCAGTATTATGGCCTAGAGAATTTCATGGACTATACAGTCCATGGGATCACAGAGTCAGACAAAACTGAGCGATTTTCTTTTTTAAGTCTGAATCAGTGTTATGACATGTAATAAACATATACAGACAGGTTCCGTGGTCTGGAGTCTGATTTTACCTCCTTTACAATTAAGATGCATTGTCAATTTGCTTTAATTATCTAAGAAAGCATTATGTTGTTCTCATTTCTGTGAATCTAATTTCCACCCAACCATTCATAAGTAACATATATCATGTTAGAAAAGTTCAATACTGAGTCACAAAACAATTTGTCATATTACCAGAGCTTTAATGAATGTAATTTACAACAACAGTATTTATACTTGAAAAATGAAATGTTCTTAAAAGAACTGTTTTTAAAGATAAACAGTGCTCTCATAAGGAAAAGTCTACCTCATTTCTTTCCATCACATTTGAGCAAGGAAGTTGTAGTGAAGGACAAGATTAATGGTTTCCTATGTGTGCTTTTCCAGGTGCCTCAGTGGTAAAAAAAAAAAAAATTTGCCTGGCAGGAGACACAAGAGACAAGAGTTCGATCCCTGGGTTAGGAAAATCCCCTGGAGAAGGAAATGGCAACCCACTCCAGTATTCAGTTCAGTTCAATCCCTGGGTTAGGAAAATCCCCTGGAGAAGGAAATGGCAACCCACTCCAGTATTCAGTTCAGTTCAGTTCAGTTGCTTAGTCGTGCCTGACTCCCTGCGACCCCATGAACCGTAGCACGCCAGGCCTCCCTGTCCATCACCAACTCCCAGAGTCCACCCAAGCTCATGTCCATTGAGTCGGTGATGATATCCAACCATCTCATCCTCTGTCGTCCCCTTCTCCTCCTGCCCTCAATCTTTCCCAGCATCAGGGTCTTTTCAAATGAGTCAACTCTTCGCATCAGGTGACCAAAGTATTGGAGTTTCAGCTTCAACATCAGTTAACACTCAGGACTGATTCCTTTAGGATGGACTGGTTGGATCTCCTTGCAGTCCAAGGGACTCTCAAGAGTCTTCTCCAGCACCACAGTTCAAAAGCATCAATTCTTCAGTCCTCAGCTTTCTTTATAGTCCAACTCTCACATCCATACATGAACAAGGGAAAAACCATAGCCTTGACTAGACGGACCCTTGTTGATAAAGTAATATCTCTGCTTTTTAATATGCTGTCTAGGTTGGTCATAACTTTCCTTCCAAGGAGTAAGCATCTTTTAATTTCATGGCTGCAGTCACCATCTGCAGTGATTTTGGAGCCCCAAAAAAATAAAGTCAGCCACTGTTTCCACTGTTTCCCCATCTATTTGCCATAAAGTGATGGGACCAGGTGCCCTGGTCTTAGTTTTCTGAATGTTGAGCTTTAAGCCAACCTTTTCACTCTCCTCTTTCACTTTCATCAAGAGGCTCTTTAGTTCTTCTTCACTTTCTGCCATAAGGGTGGTGTCGTCTGCATATCTGAGGTTATTGATATTTTTCCCGGCAATCTTGATTCCTGCTTGTGCTTCTTCCAGCCCAGTGCTTCTCATGATGTACTCTGCATAGAAGTTAAATAAGCAGGATGACAGTATACAGCCTTGATGTACTCATTTTCCTATTTGGAACCAGTCTGTTGTTCCATGTCCAGTTCTAACTGTTGCTTCCTGACCTGCATACAGATTTCTCAAGAGGCAGGTCAGGTGGTCTGGTATTCCCATCTCTTTCAGAATTTTCCAGTTTATTGTGATCCACACAGTCAAAGACTTTGGTATAGTCAATAAAGCAGAAAAGATGTTTTTCTGGATGTTTTTCTTGCTTTTGCAATGATCCAGTGGATGTTGGCAATTTGATCTCTGGTTCCTCTGCCTTTTCTAAAACCATCTTGAACATTTAGAAGTTCATCGTTCACATATTGCTGAAGCCTGGCTTGGAGAATTTTGTACATTACTTTGCTAGCGTGTGAGATGTGTGCAATTGTGCGGTAGTTTGAGCATTCTTTGGCATTGCCTTTCTTTGGGATTGGAATGAAAACTGACATTTTCCAGTCCTGTGGCCACTGCTGAGTTTTCCAAATTTGCTGGTATATTGAGTGGAGCACTTTCACAGCATCATCTTTTAGGATTTGAAAGAGTTCAACTGGAATTCCATCACCTCCACTAGCTTTGTTCATAGTGATGCTTCCTAAGGCCCACTTGACTTCACATTCCAGGATGTTGGGCTCTAGGTAAGTGATCACACCATCTTGGTTATCTGGGTCTTGAAGATCTTTTTTGTATAGTTCTTCTGTGTATTCTTGCCACCTCTTCTTAATATTTTCTGCTTCTGTTAGGTCCCTACCATTTCTGTCCTTTATTGAGCCAATCTTTGCATGAAATGTTTCCTTGGTATCTCTAATTTTCTTGAAGAGTTCTCTAGTCTTTCTCAGGCAACAGCAATATATGTGACTAATAAAAAAGTAAACATTAGTGATAGGAAATAGGTACACAGTACACTGCTAAAATGAGATATAGTTTTCTGTATCTCATATTTCTATATTTCTCCCATATGTTATAGTGATTGATATCAAAAACTTGAAGGTATTCTGTACTGGCTATAGTTTGTCTCTCTGTAGTTGTCTGAAGATTTGTATTGTTTGTTCATTTTTTTTCAGTCAAGAGAATCCATTCCGTTAAATGACCTAAAGTCGGAAGTGTCACCCCGGATTTCAGCAGAGGACCTGATTGACTTGTGTGAGCTTACAGTGACTGGCCACTTCAAAACACCCACCAAGAAGACAAAGTCCAGTAAACCAAAGCTCTTGGTAGTCGACATCCGGAATAGTGAAGAGTATCCTTTACACATTTGGTTTTAAAGGGTGGTACTGCTTTATTCACATTGCTTCTTTTTCAATTATAGGGCATGTGGTAAAAACAGTGAACATGTCTGGGATTCCTCTGAATTCAGATAGCTAAATAGTTCTCAAACTGGATGCCAGAACAGACTTGCATAATATTAATATAATGTTTCATAAGATAACATTGCATACCAGAGACCTTAAAATACTTTCCAAACAACACCAGAATAGTGGGCTATTTTGTTGCTTTTTGTATTTCTCTGGTGTATATTGGTGCTCCTGGGGGAATTTGAATTCTTCTTGGCATAGATAAAACTTTGGCAGAGATGAAGAGTAAGTGTTCACCTGGTCTACCTCATAGCCTAGAAAGGAAAGTTCACCAGTTATTTATTATAATTTTCAAAATATTGGCTTATAGGGAACACGTTAAAGTATTTTCCACTGATATTTTACTATTAAATGTACCATAACTTCTGTTGGTTTTGCTTGGCATTAAAATATGAAAAGTTACAAAGTAGTAATAGTTTAGTCTTTCTCCTTATATTTTCATCTCTATCAGATTTTTGTAAAGCATGCCTTGATTCTCTATACTCTTAAATCTAGGTAAATGATTTTCTGTTTGTGTTTTTTTTTTATTTTTTGAACCAGGTAACTACCTCTTAAAATAAAAAATTTTCTTAGAAACTCAATATGTAAAATATAAATGAAGAAATTTTTTACAATTAATTTTCTTTGTAAGTTAACGTTTGTAACATTTACTAACTATAAATAAGGGTTATATGTAGATAAGGGTTGGCAAGTTGGTTCTTATATGCTGAAGTTGGCATATAAGTTTTCATGTGTATATTTTCAATCACAATTTTTGAAATGAAATTCAAGCCATACATTTCCAGAACTCCTGAAGCAATCCTTAGAATCTTAGATTACTGAAAATACACTTTGAGAGCCTTCTACTTCAAATGATATCTTGCCATCTTTTCTGTGAAAAGTTTCTAGTTTCCCTTGACTGTGAGACCCCGAGTTTGGGGAGAATATAAATGTTTATGTTCCTGGTGTTAGGGCTTTAGGGGTACTAAGAGTTCCTCAGCAGAGTAGAGTGGACTCCCAAAAAAAGCATTCAGTTCCAACTGACTGGTCAGGGACCCCTGATGTACAAGTTCTTCTTATCTGTTATTTCAAACATTTTAAGTACTTTTAGTTTCTTAATGTTTTAGTTTATGTTTCTTTTGTTTGTGCCTTTAAGTTATTGACTCATAAAACCATCCAAAAAAGCATAATTTTACAGTGATCTAATCTAATGTTAAGGACTATTACTAAAATAATTAAAACAGTTTATATATACACCACACTCCTGGTATTTCCCTTCAAGCTACTTAATTAACCACTTGAAAATTTTAAATACACAGTATGAAAGGAACATTCAATCCAAGTTTTCCAAAACTTGTAGTCTTACTTTAATTTTTATTAAAACTCTCCTTTATTTTCTGCAGAATAAATACAAATAGAACAGCAGAAAGCAGAGCAACTCACCTGAACATTGTTCTCTGATGAGTGTAGGTGAGTTGCCCAACGTAGGAGTGTCTTTATGTCATCCTACCACTCTTGGTTCAAGGTTGGAACGAGGCAGAGACCTGGCTTCAGTGACTTTATCTCCTCTGATTTCCTCTCTTACTGTACTTGCTGGTTTCTTGCTGGTCCAAAATGGCCAAGCATATTTATACATCAAGGCCTTTACCCTCACTCCTCCTGCCTAGAATATCTCTCCCCACATCTTTTATAACCTGCCTCTTTACATCATTCAGCTCTCCTGAGATATCACCTTTTCTCAAAGGAGATAAAGTCACTGAAGCCAGAAGGTATGGGGCAGTCAGAAATCTCTACAGTGTGAGTTTAGAGCTACTAACATGCCTTTAATTACTTGACTACCTGTAATCACTATTCCAAAAAATCCACAGTGAGAGATTTATGCTGTTGGTTAAAGACTTTTCACTGTCCTGTTGAAGATACGTAAATGTATATGGTGGCAGAATTATGCCTGACCTGTTTCTTTGAAATGAGAGACACTTAGAATTAATAATTTATCAAGATTCAATAGATTTAAGTGAATTGACTTCCAATCATAGCGATCATTAAGCTCTCACAGTGTGCTAAGCATGGCATAAAATAATATCTCTATTTTACTGATGAAGAAACTGAGGCTTGAAAAGGCTGATCAACTTTTGCAAGGGCACATAACTGACAGTTGGTAGAGCTAGCCTCATGTTCCAAGCTTTATTCTCCAAGCTTTATGCAGGTGGCTGTTTGGTCTTTTCATAGGACTGTTCAGCAAGCATAAACAAAATTGAGATATGTCACTTAATATAACTTAATGACTGAATGAGATGTGTATTGATTCCAAATTATGTGTTCATACACTGTATGTCTGTACGTACTCAGTCGTGTCTGACTCTTTGCAACCCCGGAGACTATAGCCTGCAAGGCTCCTCCATCCATGCAATTTTTCCAGGCAAGAATACTAGGGTGGGTTGCCATTTCCTACTCCAAGGAATCTTCCTGAGCCAGGGATCAAACTCGCATCTCCTGCATTGCCTGCATTGGCAGGCTGACTCTTTACCACTGCACTGCCTGGGAAGTCCCATACACGGTATACATTCCTTCAGATCTTACACACAAACTGAACTGTAAAGATTTCAGTGCCTCTGCATGTAGGGGGGCTTAATCGCAATTAAATAAAACTAATAGTTATCTTTATACAGACACAGACACAGAATCAAAGAACAATGAGTTATTTTAAATATTGTAAAGAAAATTTGGAATGCTTTGAGGGAGGAAGCATGTTAGAAAGGTTCTTTCCTACTGTAGTAACTTAATTTATAAGATTTAATGCTTTCAAAGTATGTTTTATTAAAATTTTCCAAAACTGTCACTAAGATGCTGTAATTTTAAAACTAACAAATTAAGCCTGTTGAAATCTTCATATTTTTTGAAGGAATCATTTTTGTAGACTAACTTAATTTTTCAGTTAAACTCTGGGATTAACATGACTTTTCCTATCTGTTTAAGAAATGAATAAATATTTAACACTAGTATATTTTTATAGTTTTATTTCTGCAGTGCCTACAAATTATAGTCCTATACAGTACAGCGGGGTCGGGGCGGGGGGAACAAACCAGATACTCTGTAGCATCTTTTTCTTCCCCTAAGAAAGTTATTTTTTTAAGTGTTGTGTATAATATTTAACTGTTTATAGTCTTCTTATATCATTTCTATGCTTCCCAGGTGTCTCAGTGGTAAAGAATCCACCCGCCAAAGCAGGAAACACAGGAGACACAAATTGAGTCCCTGGGTCAGGAAGATCTCCTGGTGTAGGAAATGGCAACCCACTCCAGTATGCTTGCCTGGAAAATTCCATGAACAGAGAAGACTGGCAGGCTACAGTCCATGAAGTAGCAAAGAGTCAGAGATGACACACACAATCATTTTTTATCCTCTATTTTGCTTTTATGGATAAATTAAGCAGGAAAATTTGGCTAATACAGTTCTTCATATAGGTGATACATCTTTATGTCAGTGAAAAATTTGTTTTCCTCATACATTTTACTCTCCTGAAAGCAATTTCAGGAGAGTAAATGTCTAGAATTAAATTTCATGTTGTCTTTCTTCACCTATGTAAAATAATTAAAATGATCATTTATGAAAAGGAAGGAGGCAGTTACCAATGAATTCAAGATAAGTTACCAATGAATTCAAAGGACAGCCTTACCCCTCCCTAGAACTCTGCTATGCACATAGGGAAAGAAAAGTATCTTTTTCTCTTTTTCCTCTACTTTTCTAAGTTCTTTTCTATAGAGGCCCCTATAACAGAAGACAAATTCACAACAGAAAAGTATACAGATTTTATTTAAGAAAAATTTTATATGACATGGGAGCCTTCATAAGGAACACCTGAAGAATTGACTAAACCTGAGTGTTTTTAAGCTAGGTCTGATGAAAAGTGGACAGCCATGGGAAAATGTGATAGAGCAAAAGGGGTTTGAGCTGAGCATTGTAAACTTTTGTAATAAACCAAGGAAACCTTAGCAAGGCCTGTCCATTCAGATTCCTCTTAGTGTTCCTCAGTCTTGAAGATAACATCCTGTCATCTAAGTATTAATATAAGGAGCGTGCATGTGTGCTCGGAGAAGGCAATGGCAACCCACTCCAGTACTCTTGCCTGGAGAATCCCATGGACGGAGGAGCCTGGTAGGCTACAGTCCATGGGGTCGCTAAGAGTTGGACATGACTGAGCGACTTCACTTTCACTTTTCACTTTCATGCATTGGAGAAGGAAATGGCAACCCACTCCAGTGTTCTTGCCTGGAGAATCCTAGGGACAGAGGAGCCTGTTGGGCTGCCGTCTATGGGGTCACACAGAGTTGGACACGACTGACGTGACTTAGCAGCAGCAGCAGCAGCAGCATGTGTGCTAAGTCACTTTGATCATGTCCAACCCCCGTGTGACCCTATGGACTACAGCTCTCCAGGCTCCTCTGTCTGTGAGATTCTCCAGGCAAGAGTACTGGAGTGGGTTGCCATGCCCTCCTCCAGGGGATCTTCCCAGCCCAGGGATCGAACTTGCATCTCTTATGTCTCCCACATTGGCAGAAAGGTTCTTTACCACTAGCGCCACCTGAGAAGCCGAATATAAGCAGGGCATCTCTCAAGTGAAGGTTTTTTGACCTGATGCATGGGAAGGTCAGAAAGTCCTTCCTGCACATGACATTTCTCAAATCCCTTCGGCTTAAAATATTCAGTATGTCAAGATGCCGTAATTTGGGGTGGCGTGTCCTGAACCCCATCACCTGAAGTTCTGTTAAAGCTTTTAGTCATTTAGCTTATGATATAAACACTCCCAGTTAAAATAAAAATACCCTTCAAGAGGTAATATTTTAATCTGTTAGCATTTTCTGTGATTGTAGGTGAGGAGAAGCATGTCAAAAATATGAGAGAACTGCCTCTAACCTGGGAGGAGACCAAGAGAGGAAGGGAATTTAGACAAGGAAAGCTTGAGGACATGAAGACAGACTTCATACACTTGCAACAGAGATATAATCCCAGCTTTATAATATGAAGGAACCCTAGAGATAATCTAGTTCATCTTCTTAATAGTAGGGCTAAACGGCTTATATCAGGGAGGCTAAACAGCTAAGTTTTTGTTGAAATCTGATTTTATTTTTGTTTTTATAAGAAGGAAAGATGAATTGTTAATCTAGGTAAAGGTTCAGGTCAGTTATTTTTGTCCTTCAATATATAATAGAGATTTCAGAGCAAACAATAATTGAATATTTTAAAGAGGCAGTAAAAAATGTTCCACAGTAAATTTCATAAGTACTTAATAGTTTTAAAGATAATACACAAGTTAAACTGCTGTTTTCTTTAATTTTCCAAATATTTCATTTCAAATTTCCTAAATATTTCATTTCCAAATTTCAGAGTTCATATTTAATGTCTTAGTCATATAATGTGGGTCCAACTGTTATCTATGAGCAGAAATACTTTGAAGGTCTGTTCTCATTTGCTTGAAGTCAAGGTTGGTTTTGAAGCTTTATTTTGAAAACTCTTAACTTTTTTTAAATATCAGAAGCTATAAGAAAGACCTCAAGCTTACATTTTTTAATTTAAAAAACACATAAATTCAGTTGTTTTCATTATTATGCCACGTTATTCATCCTTAGTAAATGCGAGATTTGCTCTTGTCTCTGTGTCCTGAAGAATTAATTTCTGAAAAAAGTCTTCAAAGTAATATTGAGGTACTTGTGTTCAGAGCAAAGTGATAATAAAGAGGTTTAGTAAGATTTTTGTTTGGATCTAGATTTAAGATACTTGAATTACAGTTTCTATTCTTGTATATTACTATAGCTGAGTGGACCTTGTATAATGTGGGAGTATATGGTAGCCACTGCTGAAGAATGTCTCCACTGTCTGGATTAATAGTTTTGAGAAGTACATCAGTTGTTGTTCAGTTGCTCAGTGGTGTCCAACTCTTTTGCAACCCCATGGATGCTAGCCTGCCAGACTCCTCTGCCCACGGAATTTCCCCACACAAGAATATTGGAGTGGGTTGCCATTTCCGTCTCCAGGGGATCTTCTTGACCCAGGGATCGAACCCACATCTCCTGCACTACAGTTGAATTCTTTACCATTGAGCTACCAGAGCAGGAGAGCTCCTAGTTTCTCTGACACCTATCCATTGCCCCAGTTCGTGAGTTCCATCAACCTTATTTAAACAGCCAGTCAGTCCTGCCTGAGAACCTGCTTTGCTTGGTTAAATCAGAGCCCCTGCCCAACAGGTACTCACAGCCTTGTGGCTAAGGCAGACAAACGAGGTAGATAATTGCCATACTGTGTGAAATGCTCTATGTCTGAGCCATACTCAGAAAGCCTTGGGAATATAAGGACAGTCATCTAACCCAGATAATGCCTGAGATGGGTCTTAAAAGACAAGTGGAAGTCACCTGAGCAATGAAGAGAAAGAGGACACTTAAGACTGAAAAAACACATAGTGCGCGGGTCAAAGACTGTGAGGAAGACATGCTAAGGGAATTACAAGTACTCTGTGTAAGGTAGAGAAGGCCCAGTGATGTTCAATAAGAGAACCCAGACGCCAAAAGATAATGTAACAGGCTTTAATGGCTGCGCACCCCCGGGCAGGACCCCAAGACCTAACAGAGCGAGGTCAGGAAGTCCGCGCCGAACAAAGGCAAGAGGCAACTTATATAACTTTAGGCAAGATTTGAAGTGGTGGCCTCTCATAGGTCAGTTAGCCAGGGGGCAAGACTGGGTTGGTTGCCCGGTCTGCTCAAGGTTGTGCTGACGCAGCGGAATAGTTCTTGCTGTTTCTGGGCAGAATGCTGTTTCTGGACAGGAGGTTAGAAGGGGGAGGTTAGGAAAGGGTTGATCTCTACCAGGAACCGATACCTTCAAGGACACTCTAGCAATGGGGGAGGGAATGAGGGAACAGAGCATAATAGTCAGCCTTTTTCTGCCAGTGGGAAGAAGAGAAGGGGGGAAAGGGAAGAGGCCAAAATGGCCACTGAGGTCCGACCTTACACTCTGGATATACTTGGCTGGAATATATGAGGTTAGAAAGTGAGACTAAAGTAGGCAAAGGGAACTTACAGAGAGAGTGTTGTATAATGTGCTAGGAAGTCCAGGTTCTATTCCATATATGGGCTGTGAGAAAGTGTTAAAGAATTTTAATCAGCTAAGTGGCATGCTCAGATTTGTCTTTCAGTGAGAAAAAGAATGACTGTGGAAGGAATGGTGCAGACAAGACTAGAAGGATGGAATCACCCAGAGATTTGATGTACTTAAATATTCCTTCATATTTGCAGTCACAGAGAGTGAGGTCTCTAGCTTTGCCCTAAAATAAACTAGTTTTACTGGGCCCTTTGGGTTGGTATCTATGCTGGAGAAAGTCCAGGGAAATGACTCCTGTTGCTATTTTTTTTTCCTCATACTGTATTTTGATAAAAGGTATCATGACACTTACAAGTATTGATAGGTAGTGGTGCCACAAGCTAGGAAGGCCAGGAGTCTTTTAGTGTATTTGCCCCTGACACTAGCTACTCTAGGTTTGGCACAATTCTGAAATCTGTTTACTCAGCAAATATGTTAGATGTATTCTAGACACTAAATTAAGCATTGTAAGAGTTCCACAGATGAGATAAATACAGATCCTTTATATAAATCTTTTAAAGTCTTGATGAAAGTCAGATGCATTAGTATGTGTTAATGGTTTTAGTCTCTAAGTCATGTCTGACTCTTGTGGTCCTCTGGACTGTAGCCTGCTAGACTCCTCTGTCCATGGGATTTCCCAGGCAAGAATATTGGAGTGGATTGCCATTCACTTATCTAGGGGATCTTCCCAACTCAGGGATCAAACCCATGTCTCCTGCATTGACAGGCAGATTCTTTACCTTTGAGCCACCAGGAAAGCCACATTAGTATGTGTTATAAAAGATCAAATGGCTGTCATGAGAGATATACAGAGACTGTAGGGAGGGAAACTTTCATGGGGGAATTCTCAAAAGATAGATAATATTTGAACACTCAAAAATATAGAGAAAAGCTATTTAGGTAGGGAAAACTACAGGAACAAGGCAGAACATCCACTGGAAACAGTATGTGATCCAGTTTGGTTGGAACTGAAGTGGTTTGGTTCTGTTCATAAGGGCTGAACTGAGAAATTTGGACTTTGTCCTGTAGGTAACCATGGAAGTTTTCTCAGCATGGGTGTGGTAATCAGAACTTCATTTTAAATGTTTTAATATAACAATATTGTGAATAAAATGGATTTCCAAAGGAAAAGAGAATTGGAGAAAACAAAAAGCTATTGTTATAGTCTAAGCGCAAAGTAATGAGTGTCTGAAATAGGCAAGTGGTAATGGGATAGAGAGAGGACAGTGGGATCTCTGAGTACAGTACAGTTGAATGTTGTCACTAACGAAATGACAAAAATGAGGTTTTAGAGTGACTTGGAGATGGTGATCCTATTCAAAGAAAGCAGCAACAGATTTAGCAAAGAAAAATGATGATATCTCAAGGGTATAATTTTTATATCAGTTAATACAGCTTAGTTATATAATAGGAAGCTTTTGACTTTTGATATACTAAAAGTGTAGCCTTTACTTTGAGCTCTTTAACACTAACTATAGTTTGCAAACTATAACATAGCAAACATAACTATAACATAGCAAACATAACTATAACATAGCAAACAAAGAAGTCAACATATAACCGAGCATACCTTCTTGGTCTGGTAAGATACAAGTATGCTTTGTGTATAGAACTGTGATGTCACCAAGTGAGAAATGGCTGTGCACTTTTAGAATTTAGAAAACATGAGATTATTTCTGTACTGAATTTTGAACCATTAGTTATTTAAAGAAATTTTAAAATATTTTAGTAAAGTAAATAATCTTTCTGAAATATGAAAATTTGCTTATGTAACTTACCTATATTATGTATCCATATTATTCTTAGAACTGATATTTTTTCTGCATTCTTCATTAAAGTGTGATTCATCTTCTTGTACCGTCATATAGACTGACTTGTGACTGTAAGAAAGTCTTCATATCTTAGAAATGTACAAGGTAATGCACATCATCCTTACCTGTTAATATTGTTCTAATAACCCAACTCCTTTATCAAACACAGAAATATTTAAGGTACAAATACACCTGAGGCAGTGACTGCTATAGTAATCAGATGCTTTTGTGTTTTTATAGCTACTACTATTCCATAGAAGAAATTTGATTGTAATTTCTGTCAACTTCTTTAATTATGTCTTATATCTTTTAATTCCTTCAAATTCATCATTAAAAATCCTGATAGCAAAATGTCTTATAAACACTGAAAAGATAATAGCTAGTGTTTATACGTGGCATTGTTTTTATTGTGTTTTTTTGCCAAAAAAAATCTTAAAATTACAGTGGACATTGTTATAAGTACACTATCAAGATGTACATATGATTGAGGCTAATTACCACATAAATACTTGGGCTTCTATAGCCTTGATCTCTAAACTGGATATGTGAAGCTGAAGCTTATTGAGGTTATAGTTTGTAGAATAGTATAGTGTTGGTCTGTTGGGTAGTACACCCACCATAGAACCTCTTTAAGTGTAGGCGGATTCTTTACCACCTGAGCCCCCAGTTCAGTTCAGTCGCTCAGTCGTGTCCGACTCTTTGCGACCCCATGAATCACAGCACGCCAGGCCTCCCTGTCCATCACCAACTCCCAGAGTTCACTCAAACTCATGTCCATAGAGTTGGTGATGCCATCCAGCCATCTCATTCTCTGTCGTCCCCGTCTCCTCCCACCCCCAATCCTTCCCAGCATCATAGTCTTTTCCAGTGAGTCAACTTGTCGCTGAGGTGGCCAAAGTATTAGAGTTTCAGTTTTAGCATCAGTCCTTCCAATGAACACCCAGGATTGATCTCCTTTAGAATGGACTGGTTGGATCTCCTTGCAGTCCAAGGGACTCTCAAGAGTCAGGAAGCCCAAATGCAAAAGGCAAATGCAACGAATCCAAATTTTTGTCTAGAATATGAGGAAAGTAACAGTCACAATTATAAAAAATATATTGTTGGATGTTAGTTTCTCAGTTCAGTTCAGTTCAGTTGCTCAGTCGTGTCTGACTCTTTGCAACCCCGTGGACTGCATGCAGCAAGCCAGGCTTCCCTGTCCATCACCAACTCCCAGAGCTTGCTCAAACTCATGTCCATCGAGTCGATGATGCCATCCAACAATCTCATCCTCTGTTGTTCCCTTCTCCTCCTACCGTCAATGTTTCCCAGCATCAGGTCTTTTCCAATGAGTCAGCTAAAGAACTTACACATATTTGTCCGCTACTTCAATTCAATGAAATAAAACTTAAGTCCTTTGAACATGGAGAAAATGCATATTGCAGTGTATTCGCATATCATTTTGCTCTCCTTACCATGTTGTGCCCAGGATTAATCAGTCACTATATGTCAGAAATTGTCTTCTGTTTCACTGTACTTAATTTGTCCTATTAACACAAAATATACAGAATCTGTTCTTTGTTCATTTTTCAAACACCTAATACTTTATTATGATTATGAAAGACTGAAGATTTAAAAAAACTTTGACTACCTGCCTTTACAATACAGTCTGACAGCCTCTCATGTCTTTAGAAATTGCCTTAAAAAGTTCTACTTCATCATATGATGTTTGCGTCATGAGAATTTCTGTTGTAGGCAGTGAAATGTAAATAATTACCAAGGAAACAAGATCTTTAAATAACCAAAATTGTCTGCATTGTCCAACTTACTTAAGAAGAGAATGTTCATTGTAAATGTATTAATATGTAACTAGACCAGTCTCATTCTACTGTGCTATTTGCCAGTCACACAGTTAATAGCTATTTAGAGGTTTGACCATTCTGTCTACAAGCATCCGTGTTTACCCAATCTTATTTGCACTGTAAGTTTTATGACAAGAGTGTTCTTGGATGAGTGCTTTTATATGTTTTCCAGGATTGTTTTGATTGAACTACACTAAAAATGGGGCAAATGTGGTTTAAGATTTTTTTTCTTTTGTGTCTTATTATCCAAAGTGTTAAAATAACCTTAAAAAGGTTTGAAATAGTTTTGTATTTTGGATTCTAACTTCTGTCTTACCCACGGACTCTGTTGCCATCATACTTTGTCAGCATTTTAACATTTAATCTAGTGAACTTTTTTTCTAACATCAAACTATAAAGCACAAAAGCAAATTCTAGAATGATAAATTTATGACATACTTGTAGTGATTAAAAGGCAATTTGGACTAAAATCTTCTTTAAAACCATGTAATAAATTGGTGATTTGAACCCAGAAACTCATCTAGATGCTTGTCTATGATTTTAGATACAGATATTAGATATTGGGTATTTGGATACAGATGGGTACTTTTTTTAAGCCAAATATTTATAGAATTTATCTTGTAAAATAAATAATTTTATTTAATTTTTTAATGGTGGCTGAATAAATTATGTATAGAGAAGGCACTCAAATAAGTTTAACACAGTCTGAGCATTGTCTTTTATTTTTGATTTTGAAGAGAGAGAATCTAATTGGCTCAGCCTGTGTCAGCCCCCATCCCTACTATCCTGGCAGTCTTGATTGTGGCAGGGTCACCTGACTCAAACATGACAGCCTAGGCTCATCCTTTCATCAGGGCCAGTAGTTGAGGTCCTTTCAAACAAGAAAGCAGGGTTTGGGCAGGCAATGCAAACGTGTCTGCTAGAGCATTTAACTAGTATAGATTTGTATTGTTTTTGCTACTGAAAAAACACTAAAAAGGAAAAATGTCCATGGTTGACACTGGCTATTTGATAAACACAGAAACTCTCTGGCAGTTGATTCAGGCTGGCAGATGTAGATTCCTTTGCTGAAAATAGTTGAGTTGTCATGTTCACAGTTTGAGAAAAATCAAAAGTTTTTATTGTAAGGTATGTCCTTATTAAAGATTAAAGTGCTATTGTAGTAATTCTATGCTGAGGACAAAGTCATATCTGTTCATGAAAACTGAAGCCGATACTTTGAATACTGAGTCATTTTAAATGTTCAAAATCTAGAGCTGATGAAATTGAAGGGTGATCTGCCTATGATCATAAATTCTCTGTTCATTCTAGACATTCTAACTAAACATTATACCTGGAATGGTATCTATTCTATTTCTTTTCATTTTCCAGAACTTTTTACATCCTTTCCCTCATTATTAGTGCCAAATGCTTCTCTTTAAAGAAAAATGAAGTAACAACTGACTAGAAGTTTAAGATATGTGTTCAACCTCCACCATCAATCTTGAGAGTAGGAGCCTCAAATTTCTCCTCTCTGTGTTAATGAGGGAAAAAGAGAGATTGACAGAAACAGAGAGAAGTAATATTCAAAAGATGAACCAACAAACTGGGGCAATCGAGAAACTGTCATGTCAATAAATAATTATAATTTTTATAATTATATTAATATAATATTAATTATATTATAAAAATATAATGTATAATTCTCCTACAGCAATGACTGATTAGTTTTTTTGGGGGGGGCAGATATTCATTGCTTGTGATATAACTTTTAAAATGCTATGACTTTTCCATTTTGTAAAGAACATATCTAAAGTGGAAGTTCAGGGGGAGATGCTTCTATTGAACATAAACATCTCTTCATGATCATCATCAGTGATTGTTAAGGAGGAGACAAGATATAGCCTGGACAGACGTCTCACAAACTAACCTTCACATTCACTCTCCTTCTAGCCTTTCTCCAACTTGCTGCCAAAGTGCAAATGTGATCTGTTACTTATCTGCTTAAAATACTTCCTGATTTTCATTGCTCTAGGAGAAAGACCAATTTTAACATAATCTGCAAGGTGCTGTATGATCTGGCCTCTGCATTCATTTCCAGGCGAGTCTTATGCTGTCTTTGCTCTCTGCATTCCACTATACTGGCCTTCCTTCCTTTCCCATGATTAGTCATGTGCCTCCCCAATACACACCTCACATTTCTGCCTGAAATGTTTGTCCCTTCCACCACCCTATACCACCTGTATTCTATTCTGTTGCCTAACTTTTATTAATTATTCAAATTTTACCTCAGCCATCACTTATTTCCTTAGTGGAAACCTTCCCTGTCCTCCTCAAGTTGACTTGTCCATCTCTTTCAGAGCAGTTTTTGTAGTTGTTAATTTATGCTTTTTAAAAAAGTGATTGATATAATAATAATATCTTTCTCTATAGACTCTATAGGAAGAATCATCTTTTTAATTGCACTCTTTTGTAATAGAGCTTTAAAATAATCACAGTAGTAGTAATAATAGTAATAATGAATTGAAAGCCATGAATGTTGTACAGCCTATGTGATTGCCATTGATTTGCTGCATTCTGATCACTTTCACAATATTTCGTGAAAGTCTCATTTACATCTTTGGCTAATCTTTTTCCTTTCTGTCAAAAGTTCAGGGGGAAAAAACAAGTAAAACTGATGAATAACTAAAGCAGTAATTAATAAAAAGTTTATTGTATACACACCAAAAAGACAGTTTGCAGACCAGGAGCATTTGAAACAAAACATTTAGTAAGGCTCAGAGGTATATTGTTAAAAAGCAGCAGTGACTATTTTTCAGTGACTGGTTACAATATTAGAATTTTCTTAAATGAAAGGGAAATGGTTAATGAGCATCAAATATCAATTTAGAGAGACAGTTTAAGTTTCACTTACGATTTTCAGAGGCATAAACAAGAAGTGAACCAGGTCAGGTTAGCCTCACTTGTCTTGCAAAATAAGCTAAATTAATCTTTGCTTGTATGACTAAACTGGTTTTGTCTGTTCAGGGGATTTTCAAGTCTTATCTCCATTTGTGTTTGATTTTAATGGTACTCTCTTCTGAGAATTAATTCCCTGTGAGCTTCTCTCACACTTTCAAATCTGCACACAAATAAATGTTTCCCTTAACCTTTTTTCTCAGTTTTGTTCGGGGTCACATTTCAGGCAGCATCAACATTCCATTCAGCACTGCATTTACTGCTGAAGGGGAGCTTACCCAGGGACCTTACACTGCCATGCTCCAGAGCTTCAAAGGGAAGGTCATTGTCATCGTGGGGAATGTGGCAAAGCACACAGCAGAGGTAAGTGTACTCAGAAATGTCATATGGACCTCATGATGAGTTATTTACCTGCCTACTGCAGGTAGAGATTGTCCACCTTTTCCCAGTAAAAGAATTAAAGGTTTTTTTTTTCCTCACTCTACAGCATCAGGATCAATACTAAGCTTAGGAAACTTCAAATGGTAGCCTACTATGTTTTGTTTTGGTTTTTATGTTTTGTTTTTTACAAGAAGTAAATTCAGGTCCTTTCATTGGAGAAAAAAAGTGGGACTTGATTGGTGGATGGTTCTGAAAGCTGATCATGATGGAATTTGTTGGATTTGTGGGTTTTGTTTCTTTCAGGCTCAAAGCTTTATGGTAATAGAGAATTTGGGAAGGATATCAACTTTCAGGAGTTGAGGAGTATATGAAACAGTAAAATGGCTTTTCTGTCTTCTGGCTATGTTCTTAAATTTTTTGAAACATGAAACAGAGTAGTTTCTGGAGGTCAAAAACTTCACCTTTATTTTTTTTATTTATTTATTTTTAATTGAAGGATAATTGCTTTACAGTATTGTGTTGGTTTCTACCAAACGTCAACCTTTACTTTTCATATAGAGGCTATATGGACTATGAGAGCCAAATGTACTTGTTTACAAATCCCTCAGTCAAACATTAAAGTGTACACTTTGAATACGTATAAGTTATTGTATGTCAATCAGAGCTCTATATCTAGATACGTTTTTAAAATGACATATCTAGATATAGGCACCGTTGAACCAGGACAGGCCCTTTTTCTAAAAGGACAGAAGAATCTGCTCCTGAAAAAGTAGCACAGATAGTTTGCTCCCTGAAGATAGCTTATGCAAATAAACTGAATAATCCAGAAAGGCTATCTATGGAAATGTAGTCAAGTGAGAATTTTAAGACTGTTGTCATAGGCTGTTTTAAGCATCTAATAATCTTGTTTCAGAAGTATTGGCTTTTGACACTAAATTAAAGTCATCCTTGGTAAAAAAAAAGCTTAATTGACCAAACTAAAGAAGTATCTGAGTGGATATTAGCTATATAAGTCTTAAATTACTCATCTCTCTTTTATGTCACTGTATCTAGTACCTGATAGAAAATCTAAATATAACTATTTCAGAGAAAGTCAGTATACTAAATGACTATGTGCAATTTTAATAAGTGAGAACATTTTAGAACTAAAGCCTTGGTATTTCAATTATATTTATGTAAATTGGCTTTTATTATTATTATTACTACTGTTACCACAATACTTCTTCTGCTACATTAATCCATATTGCCATATCACTCCAATGAAAAATATCCATTTTGCATTACAATGCATATAAATACATTCATCTCACAGAAATAGTATTCAGAATCACGTATTTCTGGGTTGCACATAATACACAGCCTTAGGAAGAATTGTATTTTATTACTCCAGATGAGCTGGACTTTTTAAAAAATTTTTTTCTATTTTAACTGCACCATGAGGCATGCAGAATCTTAGTTCCCTGACCAGGGGTATAACTCACACACCCTACAATGAAAGCTCAGCGTCTTAACCACTGGATTGCCAAGGAAACTTTCAGAAAAACATGTTCACAGTGATAATCATCCCAATTACTGACTGGTGATTGTGTGCTTGGCACTGTGAGAAGTACTTTTTTATGTTATCTCTTTATGTTCTTCATAACAATTCTATCAGTTCAGTTCAGTCGCTTAATTGTGTCCGACTCTTTGTGACCCCATGAACCACAGAACGCCAGGCCTCCCTGTCCATCACCAACTCCCGCAGTCCACCCAAACCCATGTCCATTGAGTCAGTGATGCCATCCAACCATCTCATCCTCTGTCGTCCCCTTTTCCTCCTGCCCTCAATCTTTCCCAGCATTAGGGTCTTTTCAAATGAGTCAGCTCTTCGCATCAGGTGACCAAAGTATTGGAGTTTCAGCATCAACATCAGTCCTTCCAATGAACACCCAGGACTAATCTCCTTTAAGATAGACTGGTTGGATCTCCTTGCAGTCCAAGGGACTCTCAAGAGTCTTCTCCAACACCACAGTTCAAAAGCATCAGTTCTTCGGCTCTCAGCTTTCTTTATAGTCCAACTCTCACATCCATACATGACTACTGGAAAAACCATAGACTTGACTAGATGGACCTTGGTTGGCAAAGTGATGGCTCTGTTTTTTAATATGCTATCTAGGTTGGTCATAACTTTCCTTCCAAGGAGTAAGCGTCTTTTAATTTCATGGCTGCAGTCACCATCTACAGTGATTTGGGAGCCCAGAAAAATAAAGTCAGCCACTGTTTCCACTGTTTCCCCATCTATTTCCCATGAAGTGATAGGACCGGATGCCATGATCTTAGTTTTCTGAGTGTTGAGCTTCAAGCCAACTTTTTCACTCTCCTCTTTCACTTTCATCAAGAGGCGCTTTAGTTCTTCTTCACTTTCTGCCATAAGGGTGGTGTCACCTGCATATCTGAGGTTACTGATATTTCTCCCGGCAATCTTGATTCCAGCTTGTGCTTCCTCCAGCCTACCGTTTCTCATGATGTACTCTGCATATAAGTTAAATAAGCAGGGTGACAATATACAACCTTGACGTACTCCTATTTCCTATTTGGAACCAGTCTGTTGTTCCATGTACAGTTCTAACTGTTGCTTCCTGACCTGCAGACAGGTTTCTCAAGAGACAGGTCAGGTGGTCTGGTATTCCCATCTCTTTCAGAATTTTCCACAGTTTATGGTGATCCACACAGTCAAAGGCTTTGGCATAATCAATGAAGCAGAAATAGATGTTTTTCTGGAACCCTCTTGCTTTCTCCATGATCCAGCAGATGTTGGCAATTTGATCTCTGGTTCCTCTGCCTTTTCTAAAACCAGCTTGAACATCTGGAAGTTCACAGTTCACGTATTGCTGAAGCCTGGCTTGGAGAATTTTGAGCATGACTTTACTAGCGTGTGAGATGAATGCAATTGTGAGGTAGTTTGAGCATTCTTTGGCATTGCCTTTCTTTGGGATTGGAATGAAAACTGACCTTTTCCAGTCCTGTGGCCACTGCTGTTTTCCAAATTTACTGACATATTGATTGCAGCAGTTTCACAGCGTCATCTTTCAGGATTTGAAATAGCTCAACTGGAATTCCGTCACCTCCATTAGCTTTGTTCATAGTGATGCTTCCTAAGGCCCACTTGACTTCACATTCCAGGATGTCTGGCTCTAGGTGAGTGATCAACAATTCTATGAGGGAGGCATTATTTACACATTTTATGTACAAGGAAAGTTTAGATTTGGAGTTTATCTAATTTGCTTGTGTCACAGCCAGGACTGAAACATGGGTCTGTATGACTCTAAGCCCATACTCTTAACTTAGTGATCAAGTAAGACTTTTGATTCTGAATGCTGCCATTTGTCCTGTTTTTTCAAAATAAACTTGTTCTGGTTTTTCATGGATCACAATCAGTTCAGTTCAGTTCAGTTCAGTTCAGTCGCTCAGTCGTGTCCAACTCTTTGCGACCCCATGAATCACAGCACTCCAGGCTTCCCTGTCCATCACCAACTCCCAGAGTTCACTCAAACTCATGTCCATATAGTCGGTGATGCCATCCAGCCATCTCATTCTTTGTCGTCCCCTTCTCCTCCCGCCCGTATTCCTTCCCAGCATCAGAGTCTTTTCCAGTGAGTCAACTCGTCGCATGAGGTGGCCAAAGTATTGGAGTTTCAGCTTTAGTATCAGTCCTTCCAATGAACACCCAGGACTGATCTCCTTTAGAATGGACTAGTTGGAATAGTTCCTCTCAATTATGTGCTGCTGCTGCTGCTAAATCGCTTCAGTCGTGTCCGACTCTGTGAGACCCCATAGATGGCAGCCCACCAGGTTCCCCCATCCCTGGGATTCTCCAGGCAAGAACACTGGAGAGGGTTGCCATTCCCTGTGTAAGTGCTAACAAACTTAAGGCTCTACTTTCAGAAAGCATTAACCATTTGAAAGATGGTATCAAGTGGACCTGTATAACTGAATCTTCTTAAATGTGTCAAATGCTTCCAAATATCCCACTCATTGTATTAATCTCTAAATTTATGTTTATTCTAAGTTTACTTTATCAAAAAGGTCAAAACATATTTACAAATAAGTGGGTAACTCATTTCTTTCATTAAATAATAAACTATAGATCATATGTCATGTTGTAAAATGTGTGTATCACAATGCAAATAAATTTAAAAGTTCAACAAATGAAGGAAATCTGGAAGCAATACTATTTAGATGAAGTAATAAGAATATATGATAATAATGATATATAAAGAGCCGTCACATTCCTAACAAATTAGCCAGTGTCTTCCTTATCAGAAACCAGATGCTATCATAGTAGTTCCTTCTTCCTCAGACTCTACATGATTATTCACACTTGCAGATAAGTGACTGAACAGATTGTATGCTTGGCTATTAATGCTTCAATCCAATGTCAGAAAGTAATTTTTGAGGAACAGCTTTAAATATTTGTATAGAGATGTGTCAACTAAAAAAAATGCACAATCTAAAATTTGAGAATCTTGTTTTATTCAGCAGACTTAGTGAGAACTTAAACTGGAGATACAGCCTCTCAGCTCTTAGGGAATGTTCCAAAGAGGGAAGGGGGGAACCAGGATATAGAGCTTTTGCTGAGGAGGAAAAAATATATATACAGTCAAACATCAAAAGATTTCTGCTGATCACAAAAACAGACATTTCAGTGGTACTAGTGATTTTAGTACCTTTCTATGTGTGGCAAGATGCAAGAGTCTGGGCTTATTGAAATTATTCCCTTGATATACATCTTAACTATCTAGGGCCAGGATCCTGTTTTTCTCCGTCTGTAATTCCCTTCACTGTACACCATCAGGGGCTTCTACAGTGGTTGATGGTTTTATGGCTACAACATACTTTGTTTATTGAAATGGCTAATGACATTCTTTTGTCCACAGATGTACTTTTAATAATTTTTCTCATCTTGGAGCTAAGAGAACTTGTGATATTCATTTGCTTTATTGTTCCATCATCTTTTGTCTGCTGTACAGATCTGTATGAATTTACTAATGCTTCCTCTCCCCTCACGCTCCTCTAAGTTGGAGCCATCTCGACTTCAAGCATATTTACTAGAATTCTACTATGTATCCATGGTACTAGATATCATTTATTTACCCTACCTCCCATCATAGACCCATTCTCCCCACTTCACGCTGTTCTCTGTGCAAGATGGCAGACTTCCATGTCCTCTGGCTTCCAGTTATTGAGCTAATGGTGACCTCTGACAAGTTTTGGGAGGGAGGGAGGTCAGGATATTTATCCCCCTGGTTTCTCCCCTCAAAGTTGTCTCAGTTTTACAGTGTTCCTCTGCTAAAGATTAATGCTTCTTTACAATAAACCTTCTCTATACTCACTTTCCAGCCCCTGGTCCCGTTAGCTTTAGGGGCAGCAACAGCTCTGCTTTTTGGTAGTTGCAGGGTTACGACGTCATCCTGTATGGCTCTCTTACACTCCATAACATTGTAATTAATCTCACTGTAAGCTAAAATCCCTCGGTTTATCATGAGGGTTTGTTGGAACCCTGACTGTTATAAGGAAGCTAGTTAAATGTATGATTTTTGAGTCAGACTATATTAGCTGCTCTGTTCTGTTTCTTACTAGTAGTTAAACTGTGCAAATGGTTTAACCTCCCTAAGTCACCACTGATTCCTTTATAAGATGGGGAAAATAATACCTACCTCATGGCATTGTTGAAAAGATTGCAGATTAGGCAATAAGGGGTTCAGTACACAGCCTGATAATAGTAAACACTCAATTAATTTCAGCTATTAATTTTATTTTCCAGTACTGTATAATTTACAAACATGTGAATTTGGTAAGTACTATTTTATATATGATGATAGTATAAAAGTTCTAGAGTTTGCGAGTAACATCAGCAAAATGGCAGAGTGAGCAGTGCTGATCTCCCATTCTTCCACAGAAACAATGAAAAACAGTAGATTCTATACTTTTTTGAATAGAAATGGCAAGAGCAGGCATCCTTGTCTTCTTCCTGACCTTAGGGAAACAACTTTCAGTCTTTCACTGTTGAATATGATGTTAGTTGAATTTTTTCATAAGTAGCTTTTGTCACATTAAGGAGATTCTCTTCTATTTCAGTTTGTTGAGTATTTTATCATTGAATGGTGTTGAATTTTATTAAATGCTTTTTCTGCATCAGTGGAGATAATTGTAATTATGATTTTTCCCTTTCTTCTATGAATGTGATATTGTTATATTGATTGATATCCATATATTTAACTATCCTTGCATTCCTAATGTAAATTCCATTTGGTCATGATACATAATCCTTTCAGTAGCCTCCTGAATTCAGTTTGCTAGTATTTTGTTGAAGTTTTTACATCAGTAGTCATCAAGGGTTCTTGTCTGTAGTTTTCTTTTCTTACAATGTTTCTGTTTGACTTTGACAGAAGAATGATGCTGATTTGTAGCATGAGTTAACCAGGGTTCTCTCCTGTTCAGTTTGTTGGAAGGGTTTGAGAAGGATTTGTGTTAATTCTCACCAGAGTAATTAGGCAAGAAAAAGAAATAAAAGGTATAAAAAATGAGCATATGTTAGTTTCCCAGGCCATTAAAAATAATACAAACTGGGTGGCTTAATACAATGTAGTTCTAGATGCTAGAAGTCTGAAATCAAGGTGTCACCCATGTTCCCTCTGAGGCTGTGGGTTAAATCTTTCTTCACCTTTTCCTGTTTCTGATGGTGGCCAACAATCCTTGCCACCCACAAAATGGGAGAAAGTATTTGTAAATTCTGTATCTATAAAGGATTATTACTGGCATACAAAATCAACACACAAACACTAGCTATATTCCTGTTCACTAACAACTCCTACAACTCAATAAAAGAAAGGCAATCAAATTTTTAAGTGCGCAAATTTTGGGACATTTTAGACATTTCTCCGGAGAAGATATACAAATGGCCATAAGCACATGAAAAGATACCTGACACCATTTGTCATCCAATTCAGTTCACTCAGTCATGTCCGACTTTTTGCAACCCCATGAACCGCAGTGCACCAGGCCTCCCTGTCCATCACCAATTCCCAGAGTCCACCCAAACCCATGTCCATTGAGTCAGTGATACCATCCAACCATCTCATCCTCTATGTAGGGAAATGCAAATCAAAGACACAGTGAAATACCACTTTGCACCCAAATGTTGGCAAGAACTTGGAGAAATTGTAACCCAGGTACATGGCTTGGGGGTGCAGGGGGAATGTAAAGTAATGTAGCTTATGTAGAAAACAGTTTAATGGTTTGGCAGTTCCTTCAAAATGTAAACATAGAATTACCATATAATAAGCAATTCCACTCCTAGGTAAATACCCAAAAGAACTAAAAACATGGACGTAAACAGAATACTTGTGTGCCAGTTTTCATAGCAGCATTATTTATGATGTCCAAAAGTAGAAACAACCCAAGTGTCCCTCAAGACATGAGTGAATAAACAAAGTGTGGTATATACATATAATGTGCTTTGGAATGAAGTTCTGATACACACTATAACATGGATGAGCCTTCAGTTCTGTTCAGTCACTCAGTCGTATCCAACTCTTTGCGACCCCATGGACTTCAGCACACCAGGCTTCCCTGTCCATCAAACTTATGTCTATCACATCTGTGATGCTCTCCATCCATCTCATTCTCTGTCGTCTTCTTCTCTTCCCATCTTCTATCTTTACCAGCATCAGGGTCTTTTCCAGTGAGTCCATTCTTCACATCAGCTGTCCAAAGTATTGGGGTTTCAGCTTCAGCATCAGTTCTTCCAATGAATATTCAGGACTGATTTCCTTTAGGATTGACAGGTTGGATCTCCTTGCAGTCCAAGGGACTCTCAAGGGTCTTCTCCAACACCACAATTCAAAAGCATCAATTCTTTGGCACTCAGCTTTCTTTATAGTCCAACACTCACATCCATACATGACCACTGGAAAAACCATAGGTTTGACTAGATGGACCTTTGTTGGCAAAGTAATGTCTCTGCTTTTTAATATGCTGTCTAGGTTGGTCATAGCTTTTCTTACAAGGAGCAAACGTCTTTTAATTTCATGGCTGCAGTCACCATCTGCAGTGATTTTGGAGCCCCAAAAAATAAAGTCTCTCACTGTTTCCATTGTTTCCCCATCTGTTTGCCATGAGCCTTCAAAACAGTATAAATAAGACAAACACATAAAAGATAAATATTTTATGATTCCCCTTACATAAAATATCTAAAATAGGCAAATTCATAAATTTAGAAAGTGAATTAGTGCTACTAGGGGGCTAAGGGCTGAGAGAATGGGATTTTTTATTGCTTAGTGGGTACAGTTCAGTTCAGTTCAGTCGCTCAGTCATGTCCGACTCTTTGCGACCCCATGAATCATAGCATGCCAGGCCTCCCTGTCCATCACCAACTCCCAGAGTTTACCTAAACTCATGTCCATCAAGTCGGTGATGCCATCCAGCCATCTCATCCTCTGTCGTCCCCTTCTCCTCCTGCCCCCATCCCTCCCAGCATCAAGGTCTTTTCCAATGAGTCAACTCTTCGCATGGGGTGGTCAAAGTATTGGAGTTTCAGCTTTAGCATCAATCCTTTCAATGAACACCCAGGACTGATCTTCTTTAGAATGGACTGGTTGGATCTCCTTGCAGTCCAAGGGATTCTCAAGAGTCTTCTCCAACACCACAGTTCAAAAGCATCAATTCTTCAGCGCTCAGCTTTCTTCACAGTCCAACTCTCACATCCATACATGACCACTGGAAAAACCATAGCCTTGACTAGACGGACCTTTGTTGGCAAAGTAATGTCTCTGCTTTTTAATATGCTATCTAGGTTGGTCATAACTTTCCTTCCAAGGAGTAAGCGTCTTTTAATTTCATGGCTGCAATCAGCATCCGCAGTGATTTTGGAGCCCAAAAAAATAAAGTCTGACACTGTTTCCACGGTTTCCCCATCTATTTCCCATGAAGTGATGGGACCAGATGCCATGATCTTAGTTGTCTGAATGTTGAGCGTTAAGCCAACTTTTTCACTCTCCTCTTTCACTTTCATCAAGAGGTTCTTTAGTTCCTCTTCACTTTCTGCCATAAGGGTGGTGTCATCTGCATATCTGAGGTTATTGATATTTCTCCCGGCAATCTTGATTCCAGCTTGTACTTTTTCCAACCCAGCGTTTCTCATGATGTACTCTGCATAGACATTAAATAAGCAGGGTGACAATATACAGCCTTGACATACTCCTTTTCCTATTTGGAACCAGTCTGTTTTTCCATGTCCAGTAACTGTTGCTTCCTGACCTGCATATAGGTTTCTCAATGGGTACAGGGTTTCCCATTAATGATAAAAAAAATAAAATAAAAATGATCAGTGGTCATGTTACTGGGTCAAGCTTGCTCTGCTCACTGCATGAGAGGCCAGTGAATCCAAGAGATGAGGTGTTAAGGCAAGGAATACAACTTTATTCAGAAAGCCAGCTGACCAAGTAGATGGCAGACTAATGTCTCAAAATAACCATATTTTTGGAGTCTGGATGCCAGGTTCTTTTATGGATAAGAAATAGGAGGAGGTGAGGAAGAAAAGTAAAAAGGCCGTTTAATCCTCTAAGTATCTCCTAAAATGGCAAGCCTCAGGCAGGGGGACGTGTTAATTTCTTCCTTCCTGCCATCTGCAGGTGGACAGGGTTCTGAACAAAGGCACTTCAGTTTAACAATTTGGCAGAGGGGCAGGATTTTCTGAGGCAGGCCATTATATGTGATTGTAATAACAAAAGCAGCCAAAGAAACAGATCTAGTGTGGAATAGTCAAAATAGACTCTTCCCTATTACAGTTATAGTTACACAACATTGTGAATATACTTAATTCCACTGAATTGTACACCTAAAATGGTTAAGATGGAAAATTTTATGTTATAAATTTTTTATATTGATTTTAAGTTCTAGAGTTTGATATCTTCAGGATACCCCCACTGTCCCCAGTTCGTATGAGCCCTACAATTTTTGGTCAAACAATAGTGAGGATCTTTCATAAAAGCTGTTCTGATCAGGTCTAATAATTTTCCTCTGTGTGTATCAAAACCAAAACAGTGATTTCTAAACAAGTAGCAGCTGAAATCAATGCACTGCGACTGGCACAGTCCTGTTTTAAAAGATTAAAAAAGCCATAGTTGAATGCTGTGAAAAGAAGGCAGAGGTACCAATTCTAGTTAGTATGGTTACAAATTATCTTTGCAGATGTTTGTGATTTTACGTCAAACACAAAATGTTTATGATTTGGACTTGGGAACTTTCTGTTTGCAAAACAGTAGGCACTGATTATAATTTTTCTAGTTTTACATCTGCTGTTAAAACCTAGTAATAAAATTAGACTGAAAATTCATCAAATGAAATCAAGTATAGTTCAGTAAAAGAAAAATCTCTCAATAGTAGATATACAAATAGCAAAATATCATTGAACAACTGCAAGAGGGAATAAGTGAACCGCTTATCTAGAATATGATAGTATTAAATCACTCATTTGACGTAGCAATTAGGACTAGGTTATTTTTTGTAATACAGTTATGAAGGAAGTACTCTACAGTGACCAGATGTATTAAATATATTGTGTAAAATCACACAGAAGACAGAACAGATCTGAGAAATATCACTTATTCATGTACCTGGGAAACTATAATCAGATGATACATGATTCCATTTTAATTATGTATTCATGAACTGTTTCCTGTAATTACAACTGATTAGCAACATTTTTTATGAGATAGCTTCTTTACAATTATCACTTCATAAGGCTTTTGTTTTTGACCTTGCTCCCACATTAAATACATCAAAAAACTTTTAGAATCTGACATTTCTAACCTAGATAAAACATTACTTTTCACCCTGGCTCCCCTCAGAATAGGACAAAAAAGGAGGACTACAAAGATCTTAGCTTAATTAGTATTCTATGTAAAGGTGTCTTCATACCAGAATTAAGTCCTATTAAATCTCACTTGTCAGTAATCTTTAATTCACCTTAACCTTCAGGTTAAATAAAGCAGTGAACCATGAGAGAATTAAGCATTTCCAGATATTTTGTGAACAAAGTTATGTCAGCATCAAGGAAATTCAGATAGTCTCCAGTGAGTAGAATCCCTAGTCTCTGAAATGTATACTACTGTTCAAGGGTGGAATCAGATTTTATGCTGATCCTTGCTGCTGTATAGTCAGCAAGCATTTGACAAGCCAAGCATTAACAGGCTGCATCTGTTGCTAGGGTTTATGGGAGTAGGAAAACCCCTGTATGAAAAGAAGGGTAAAGTCAATTCAAGCTTTGTGTCACATTTAAATGAAAAACATGGCAAGGTCTCACTCTTGTCTTCTTGCAGAAATAATCATGTCTTTGAAACTCACATGAGAAACTGCATCTTCGATTGTTAAACTGGAATTAGATTCCCTGGGCATACAAGGAAACATGTTGAATTAATCTCAGAGAGCAAGTATATAAATCTGAGAATTAAGGCAATAGCTTTTCAAATCAATAGGGAGAGGCAGAGATAGTTTACCATCCATATCCTGGGTTAAATGAACTTAGGAAAGCTCATTGTTATATCGTAGAGTGGATTACTCAATTTTAACAGAAGATTTTTATTTTAAGCACTAATCAAATATATTATCCATGGGCAAATATGTGATTTCTTTTGATTCTCTTAGCAACCATTACTCACACTGTCCTACCCCAGCCTAAGGTCAAAGTCTTATACATCTTCAGTTCAGTTCAGTTCAGTCGCTCAGTCGTGTCCGACTCTCCGCGACCCCTTGAATCACAGCACGCCAGGCCTCCCTGTCCATCACCAACTCCCGGAGTACACTCAAACTCATGTCCACAGAGTCGGTGATGCCATCCAGCCATCTCTTTCTCCGTCGTCCCCTTCTCCTCCCGCCCCCAACCTTTCCCAGCATCAGAGTCTTTTCCAGTGAGTCAACTCGTCGCATGAGGTGGCCAAAGTATTGCAGTTTCAGCTTTAGCATCAGTCTCTCCAATGAACATCCAGGATTGATCTCCTTTAGAATGGACTGGTTGGATATCCTTGCAGTATAAGGGACTCTCAAGAGTCTTCTCCAACACCACAGTTCAAAAGCATCGATTCTTCGGCGATCAGCTTTCTTCACAGTCCAACTCTCACATCCATACATGACCACGGGAAAAACGATAGCCTTGACTAGACAGACCTTGGTTCGCAAAGTACACCTTAGCTTGACAAAAAATCATGGTGAATCCACTTCTTTCCTGCTGCTGCTGCTGCTGCTGCTAAGTCACTTCAGTCGTGTCCGACTCCGTGTGACCCCATAGACGGAAGCCCACCAGGCTCCCCCTTCCCTGGGATTCTCCAGGCAAGAACACTGGAGTGGGTTGCCATTTCCTTCTCCAAGGTGAGAAGTATATAATAATGTTTAGCAAGAATGATGACTTAGCATAACAGCATGCTTTAAAGTGTTACTGGGTTTCCTTTTTTCCCTTGTAGGAAAACAATGCAGTGGGATCCAACTCGAGCTAGTGATAGGTCTCAGACAGGAAAATGGCCAACAACATTGACCAGAGCAAAATGAAACTCCAGTCAGTGTTTACTTTCAGTGAGTCCTTTCGGCAGTACATCATATTACTATGTTAGTCACTGAAACACAAGAAACTCTAAAAATAATTACTCTTTGTCTAGATTATATTTAGTGGTTATAAGCCCACAAAGATTTCATCACTGCTAGTGTATCACATCAAAAAGTTATCTAAGAAAGAAATTGAAGGAATCTTTGCGTTTAACTTTGACTTGTCAACAATCCTTTGGATATCCTCTTAGCATGAAATCAGTGCTTTTCTTTTGTCACCAGAAGAAATATTCATCTGAGAACATAAGAGCCATCTTCAGTAATAAGCCATGTGTGTTATTATTCTTTTCTTTAAAGCCAAAACAAAATAGCAAAACATAAACACTTCTGAATAGCATTTGATTCAGAAGCCTAGACAAGAGATAATTTTTGTGGCAGTTCTATGACTATACATTGTATGTAGCTGATGTTTTCTATCCTTGGCATGTAAGGACTAAAATAAAATATGGTATTTGTTTTCAAGTGAAAATAAGCAGATTTATAATAAGCAAGGCATACTGTTGCAACTATTTTTAAAAATAAGATGATTCTCCAATTGTGTTCATTTACAGTCCCCTGGAGGCCAAGGTTATTTGACCTTTCGATGTCAGATTGGAAGTTAATTTGTATTGCAGTAATAGGAGGCTCCTGCCCTCCAGTCCCACCCCATTACTTCCTGGATCCCTTAACCAAGCTAAACCAAGATTTGTGATACAGAGATAATTACTAGCAGCACTTGCCTTTTCCATTTTTCTCTAGCTCTGTCTCCTTTCTTCCTCTCTGCTCAAGCTCTTCCCTTAGCTTTTGGCCTCAGGCATTTGAGATTGTCCTCCAAGTGTGTGTTCAAAGGGGACCAAATGATTCTGAAAACTCCTTTAACCAATTCAGCGTATGTGTTATCCCTATAGTAAATTTCTCTAGCTCCTGATAGTATCTGTCTAGTTTATCCAATTAATATAATACCTTTACTTTGTATGAAACCTTCTGTCAAAAAATACATTAGGTCTCTTTATAATTGTACCTTAGGCATTTCGACAATAGGAAGTGAATCTCTTTTTTAAGTTCCAAATATGTAAGGAATTCTTTCTTGGTCTTGTTAGAACTGTAAGCACTGGTTATGGTTAAACTTGGCTTTTCTCCTGACCTTTTCCTTGCCTTTTTGTCAGCAAATATTTTGGTCTGTGGGTTTATATCAGATTATAAGGAAACAGTTTAGATATTAATGCAACTTGAAGACACTAGATATCATATGAGGCTTAAGAGTAACAGTGAAAACTCTTCTATATAACTTTATATTTGTTAAGCGATGGAGGATAATTTACTTTAAAAAGCCCATGAACTAAAATAAAACCTGTCCTGAGAATCCCTATTCTTATAACCTTTCAAAAATTGTGTGAATTGAAAAGCAATGTAGGAGTTGCAATGACGGGAACCCTAAAACACCTAACCCAGACTTTAGTTTTTTGACATGTTTATTGGATGTATTATGTGTATAAGCAATTTTTTAAAAAACAGAGGGAGCTCATTTACAATATCCAGGAAAAAAAACTGCCAAGTCATTATCTGAATCTTGTGATCTCTGGCACTATATTCATGACCTGTAACTGGACAAAGTTATTTTGTCTTAATATGTGTTATTCTGTATATCTAAACCTGCTCTCCATAGCCTGCCATTTAATTAATTATTCCTTACCACAGGAATGTTTGTGGCTGACTGAGAAACTAACCATACTTATCCTCCCTCTTGACCTACAAAGTTTGGGGTTTGGCCGTGATCCATCACAGCCCTCGCTTTTGAATCTGAGTTTTTATCGTGTACATCCTTTTCAGAGCATGGTATACTGTGTGTAATATGACTAGTGCCTTGGACACAGTATGGGTTTACCGTTCTCAGTTGTCTAGTATAAACAGAAGTGGATAAATGATTGTTGCTGAAATTCTGGTCCCCAGTATTGCAGATCATAGGAAAATGTGCCACAGAACTCATTAGAGCTCCTGATACATTGATGGTATTAGATGATAGAATTTTATCAAAAGAGGCTTATCCTCTATTATGAGCCAGTATGGTTTTATGTCATAAAACCAAACTTTTATGTCATATCCAAAATGTTTTCTCCTATTTCTTTAATGTCAGCTTTTCAGAAAACTTCCACATAGCCATTCTTAGGAGAACTTATTTGAAAGTATAAGCTGTTTTTAAACACTAATCTGTAAATCTGTAAAAAGATCCCAGTTTGCCTTATGCATAAATACTAGGTCACTATTAACTATCATAAATTTGTTAATTAAATGAATTAATATAAAGGAAAAATTTTAACCTAGAATTTATATGAGTTTTAGAAATTCTTTGAATTAATTAAAATTGTGTTCAAAGTGTTATATACATATGTGCTGTATGATATATTTTTTCAGAGAATAGGTTCATAAGCTTTCTTCTGTTTGCCAAAACTATATGTGACCCAGTAAACTATAAGAGTCACTAGTATAAATTACTGCTCCAACATAAACAGTTCACCATTTACACTGTGAAGCCCTACATTACGTTCCATATGTGAAGAATTCTGCTTTTTGAAGTTTGAATCTGTACACTTGCAGGATGTTGTAAATGGCTTTCCTATTAAAGGATCATTTGGGGAAAGAAAAGAGGAGAAAAGAAGGAAACTAGCTTTATAGAAACTATTTAGTATGAATCAAGCACTTATATATATAATATCGAGTTTAAACCTCTCAACAACACTTAAAATATACTAGTAAAGTGTATTATTATTACAGATTTAACAGGTAAAGAAACTAAGGCCAAAAAGGCTAAGTGACTTACCTAAGATCCCACCGCTAACCAGTGGTATTAACAGAACCCTGATTCAAGCTCTGCTTTCCAGCTATAAAGTTCCTACACCTTCCTCCATACCACCCAGCGTATTTGATTGAAATAGTGAATTTTCTCTCCTTCTCTACTGGTGGAATAAACTTTATGGAAAATTACTATTTGTCTCATCATCCTATTAAGTAGGTCTGAAATTCTCTCATATTCATTTCCAAACTGTCTTCACTGAGATCAATATCTCAATGGCAACCCACTCCAGTGTTTTTGCCTGGAGAATCCCAGGGACAGGGGAGCCTGGTGGGCTGCCATCTATGGGGTCGCACAGAGTCGGAGACAACTGAAGTGACTTAGCAACAGCAACCTACTATAGTTTCCCACTGTCCTTACCTGCAAGCAACCTTCTTCCCCCAGTTCCACCCTACACCCAATGAGATTTGTGAAATGGTATCTGATCATTGTCAGAATGCCTGTATGACTTCCCATTGCCATCAAAATTCAAACTCTAATCATGGTTTACAAGGCCTTTCCTGAACTGGACTCTGTTTTCCAAGCTCACTCACTGCTCTTAGATTCCAGCCATAATTGAACTACTCATAGTTCCTTATATACTAACTGTCTCTTTATACTTCTATTTGAAGCATTCTTATTTTTGTTCACCCTTTTGTCTTGAAAAGCTGTTCATAAAGCATTTCTTCATGGAATTCGTTCTTAATTCCTCAAGTCTGGAGCTAAGTAACCTTTCCAAGTGCTCATAGAAAATATTTTACTTACTCTTATAGTGGTATTGAGACCACTCTCATAGACAGAATTTCTGTGTGCATTAGATAAATGTGTTCATTTAGGAACACAGCACCATGTAAGGCCACAAAACTTGGATCAGAGAGGATAGGGCTACATTTCATGCTTCACTTACCTCTTTTCCATGTTCTCTCATGTCAGGCACATTTTGTACAACCTTAAATAATGGTTCTGTGTAGCATTTATCAAATGGCATTGTAGTCACCTGTCCACTTACCTGCATCTCTTGCTGAACACCAAGCTCACTGAGGACAGGGATTACATTGTATTCATTGTCATACCCCCAGCCTCTAGCATAGTACCTTTCAGGTAGTGAAGTTACTCAGTCGTGTCCGACTCTTTGCGCCCCCTTGGACTGTAGCCTACGAGGCTCCTCTGTCCGTGGAATTTTCCATGCAAGAGTACTGGAGTGGGTTTCCATATTCTTCTCCAGGGGATCTTCTTGACCCAGGGATCGAACCCAGGTCTCCCACATTGCAGGCAGGCTTACCATCTGAGCCACCAGGGAAGCCCCCTTTCAGGTAACAAGGTACCTTTCAGGTAGCAAGCACTCAATTCATATTTGATGGTTAAATTAATGACTAAGTTAAGAATGAACATCTTAAAAATAATAGTTTGCAGTAGACAGTGAACTTATAGAAATTGGTAAAAAGACAATGATAGAAAAAAATGCTAATATCAATTGCAAGTTTAGTTTAAGACAACAAACATTGAGTGTTTATATGATGGAAACTATTATGAGGAAGTAGAAATGAGAAAGGCAGCCTTTGGCCATATAAAACTTGCAATCTCATTAAGATAAGACATGTATGAAGTGAAAAAATCTAATTGAAAAGATAAGACACATACAACTGATTAAAACTCAAAAATGGAATATGGCATGTGCTATGAAATTTATAGTTAACGTTGTATAAAATCAGTGAGAAGGAAGGAATTTCTTCAAATTAAGTGAAGGATTCCTGAAGTTTCATGGGGAAGGTGATAATAGACCTAAGATCTTGAATTATCAGTAGGATTTCAGTAAGGAAAAGTGTTGAGAGGAGGGTGTAGTCAGGCGGGAACATTCCAGGCAAAGGAAACAACGCAGGCTGATTAGAAAGCACAGGGCTTCTCTGAAGAGCATTTTAACTCCAGATAAGGCTGGAAAGATAGGTGGGGTATTTGGTTATAGAAGGCCTTCAGTGCTATGCCAGGGAGTTTACATTTTAGCGGTGGGGAGCTATTAAAGATTTTAAAGAAGGAGAGTACCATCCTCAGCTGCAGTTTAGAAACTCATTTGGAAGGTTATTTTCCAGTGTCTCCCCATGTTTCTGCCCATGTTCCCAAAGAAATTGAAATTTTAAAACACCAAGAGCTAGAGACCAGTTAAAGAATTTCACTCTTCCTATATTCCCAGTCTAATTCAGTGCCAGATTCTATCCAGATTCTACCTTTAGTTGACCTTCTGTCTTAAGCTTGCAGTCTCCCACTGTCTAAATAGTTTCTAAGCCCCCAGTGTCAGCAAAGCTCAAACAGCTGTTGAGAAAAGACAACAGAGGGGTTTGTCTGAGACTGACAGCCAAAGCTCCGCAACTTTCAAGAGATTTCAGGAAATGGCCTCCCTGCCATTATTACGTGACTCAAGGCATCTGGTAACATCCTCTCACTATCTTCTCTTACCTTATTTAAGATGCTAAAGGACAACCTTCTCATTAACCTTTAACCTAAAGAATAAGCAAGTATAAAGTCTAAAATGAATTTCTTCTGTCATTCTCAAAATTCAAAGAAACTTTAGCCTTAATATTATCAAAATGAAACTTTGAATAAGAACTTTTAGGTACTACAGATTGCCCTTGCTGACTATAAATAAGCAAGCTATTCCTTATAAGAAATCCACAGATCTTGCTGAAGGGCAGTAGCCCTACGAAGGAACATATCTCTACACAACAGTTACTGGGAATTTCCTAAAGGTCCTCCATAATGTTCCCATGTAGGTAGCAGGGTAGTGGGTAAAATGAAATGGGAAGAACTAAAAATGCAAAAACCACTGAGGGACTAATTCAGGAGTAATTGGGGTCTGAAATGAAGTATGAGCTGAGGATTGGAAAAGAGGGAATGGATCCAGGATAAATCACAGAACTAACACAGTTAGTTCTGATCGAGTATGGAGCCAAAGGAAGTTTTGATTTTTTTTTAAGTAAAATATCACCTTAAAGTTTTCAGGTTTGGTTTTGGGGAGGTTGCCGATACCTTTAACAGATAAGGAAGAGAAAATAAAGTAGGTTTGGAGGGAATGTAATGATGTTGGGATATACTGAGTTTGAAGTGTTCGTGGGACGCTAGTATAAAAAAATGTCAGTCAAGTATTGAGAGGTTCAGACTGGAATTCAAAGGAGAGTGAAAACTATATGGGTATATATAGAATCCTTCCAGTTATAAACACTTAATATTCTACAATACAAAATGAAAAGGTGTAGAGCTTTTGTGTGTGCTCACTCACTCAGTCATGTCCAACTGTTTGCAACTCTATGGATTGTAGCCTGCCAGGGTCCTCTATCCATGGAATTTCCCAGGCAAAAGTTGCCCTTTCCTTCTCCAGGGGATCTTCCTAACCCTAGGATCAAACCCACATTCCCCTGAATTGCAGGCAGATTCATTACCACTGCGCCACTTATTATAAATGTGTTATTTTAGAAGAGGAGACAAAGTCCAGCTGATAGCCTGAAAGGAGATTGTCAAAAGACCATTAAAAGATATAACTTGTATTTGTTTCAAGAAATTGTAAAAATCCATTGTCTCCATTACAAAATATTAATATCTTGTATATAAGAAAAATTTGCTTTAGTGCAAGTGATTGGATTTATTGTTTTTCAGTCGATCAGTCAAGTCCGACTCTTTGCGACCCCATGGACTGCAGCACACCAGGCTTCCCTGTCCTTCACCAACTCCCGGAGCTTACTCACACTTCTACCCATTGAGTCGGTGATGCCATCCTACTATCTCATCCTCTGTCATCCCCTTCTCCTCCTGCCTTCAATCTCTCCCAGCATCAGTGTCTTTTCAAATGAGTCACATCTTCACATCAGATAGCCAAAGTATTGGAGCTTCAGTTTCAGCTTCAGTCCTTTCAATGTATATATTCAGGATTAATTTCCTTTAGGATTGACTGTTTTACTCTCCTTACAGTCCAAGGTTTACTCAAGAGTCTTCTCCAACACCACATTTCAAAAGCATCAATCCTTCGGCACTCAGCTTTCTTTATAGTCCAACTCTCACATCTATACGTAACTACTTGAAAAAAAATAGCTTTAACTAGAGAGACCTTTGTCAGCAAAGTAATGTCTCTGCTTTTAAATATGCTGTCTAGGTTAGCCATAGCTTTTCTTCCAAGGAGCATACATCTTTTAATTTCATGACTGCAGTCACCATCTTCAGTGATTTCGGAGCCCCCTAAAATAAAGTCTCTCACTGTTTCCATTGTTTCCCCATCTATTTGCCATGAAGTGATGGGACTGGTTGCCATGATCTTCATTTTTTGAATGTTGAGCTTTAGGCCAGCTTTTTCACTCACCTCTTTCACTTTCATCAAGAGGCTCTTTAGTTCCTCTTCACTTTCTGCCATAAGGGTGGTGTCATCTGCATATCTGAGGTTATTGATGCTTCTCCTGGCAATCTTGATTCCGACTTCTGCTTCATCCAGCCTGGCATTTCACATGATGTACTCTGCATATAAGTTAAATAAGCAGGGTGACAATATACAGCCTTGACATACTCCTTTCCCAATTTTGAACTAGTCCATTGTTCCATGTCCAGTTCTAACTGTTGCTTCTTGACCTGCATACACAATTCTCAGGAGACAGGTAAGCTGGTCTGGTATTCCCATCTCTTTAAGAATTTTCCAGTTTGTTGTGATCCACACAGTCGAAGGCTCTGGCATAGTCAATAAAGCAGAAGTAGATGTTTTCTGGAACTCTCTTGCTTTTTCTATTACCCAGTGGATATTGGCAATTTGATCTCTGGTTCCTCTGCCTTTTCTAAATCCAGCTTGTACATCTGGAAGTTCAAAGTTCACATACTGTTGAAACCTGGCTTGGATAATTTTGAGCGTTACTTTCCTAGCATGGGAAATGAGTGCAGTTGTGTGGTAGTTTGAACATTCTTTGACATCACCTTTCTTTGGGATTGGAATGAAAGTTGACCTTTTCCAGTTGTGTGTCCACTGCTGCGGTTTCCAAATTTGCTGGCATATTGAGTGCAGCACTTTCACAGCATCATCTTTTAGGATTTGAAATAGCTCAACTGGAATTCCATCACCTCCACTAGCTTTGTTCATAATGATGCTTCCTAAGGCCCACTTGACTTCACATTTCAGGATGTCTGGCTCTAGGTGAGTGATCATACCATCATGGTTATCTGGGTCATTAAAGTCTTTTTTGTATAGATATTTTGTATATTCTTGCCACCTCTTCTTAACCTCTTGTGCTTCTGTTAGGTCCATACCATTTCTGTCCTTTATTGTGTCATCTTTACATGAAGTGTTCCCTTGGTATCTCTAATTTTCTTGACAAGATCTCTAGTCTTTCCCATTCTATTGTTTTCCTCTATTTCTTTTCATTGAGGAAGGCGTTCTCTCTCCTTGCTCTTCTTTGGAACTCTGCATTCAGATGGTTAAATTTTTCCTTTGCCTTTGCCTTTTGCTTCTCTTCTTTTCTCAGCTATTTGTAAGGCCTCCCCAAACAACCATTTTGCCTTTTTGTATTTCTTTTTCTTGGGGATGGTTTTGATCACCACCTCCTGTACAGTGTTACAAACCTCTGTCCCTGGTTCTTCAGGCACTCTATCAGACCTAGTCCCTTGAATCTATTTGTCACTTCCACTGTAAATTATAAGGGATTTGATTTAGGTCATACCTGAATGGTCTAGTGGTTTTCCCTACTTTCTTCAATTTAAGTCTGAATTTGGCAGTAAGGAGTTCATGATCTGAGCCACAGTCAGCTCCCAGTCTTGTTTTTGCTGACTGTATAGAGCTTCTCCATCTAAGACTACAAAGAATATAATCAATCTGATCTCAGTATTGACCATCTGGTGATGTCCTGGTGTAGAGTCATCTTTTCTGTTGTTGGAAGAGGGTGTTTGCTATGACCAGTGCATTCTCTTGGCAAAACTCTATTAGCCTTTGCCCTGCTTCATTCCGTGCTCCAAGGCCAAATTTGCCTGTTACTCCATGTATCTCTAGACTTCATACTTTTGCATTCCAGTCCCCTATGATGAAAAGACATCTTTTTTTCATATTAGTTCTAGAAGGTCTTGTAGGTCCTCATAGAGCTCTTTGACTTCAGTTTCTTCAGCATTGGTGGTTGGGGCATAGACTTGGATTACTTTGATATTGAATGGTTTGCCTTTGAAATGAACAGAGATCATTCTGTCATTTTTAGATTGTACCCAAGTACTGCATTTCTGACTCTTCTGTTGACTATGAGAGCTACTCCATTTCTTCCAAGGGATTCTTGCCTACAGTAGTAGATACAATGGTTATCCGAATTAAATTTGCCAATTCTAGTCCATTTTAGTTCACTGATTCCTAAAATGTCAATGTTCACTCTTGCTACCTCCTGTTTGACCACTTCTCATTTACCTCGATTCATGGACCTAACATTCCAGGTTCCTATGCAGTATTGTTATTTACAAACATTGGACTTTACTTTCACCAGAAGACACATCCACAACTGGGTGTTGTTTCTACTTTGGCTCAGCCTCTTCATTCCTTCTGGAGCTATTTCTCCACTCTTCTCCAGTAGCATATTGGGCACCTGCCTACCTGGGGAGTTCATCTTTCAGTGTCATATCTTTTTGCCTTTTCATACCATTCATGGTGTTCTCAAGGTAAGAATACTGAAGTGGTTTGCCATCCCTTCTCCAATGGACCACATTTTGTCAGAACTCTCCACCATGACTCATCCATCTTGGGTGGCCCCACACAGCATGGCTCATAGTTTCATTGAGTTAGACAAGGCTGTGATCCATATGATCAACAAGGTAAACAAAAATCAAAGGAAAATGGGAAAGGAAGAGAGGGAAAATATCGTTTGGACATGTAAGAGGAAAAAAAAAATCTGATATTGAGCTGTAAACAAAGCCAACAATGGAGCAGAAATTGCCTTGACTTCTGTTGTGCTGACGTATCTTGTGACTTGGGGAAATATTTATTTTTCTTGTCATTTCTATTCAAAGTGTATACTTTAAAACATTAAAATTATTTTCCTTTCCTTTATTCCTCTGGAATTTTGTCAGAATCATCTATGACAATAAAACAGAAGAGACAAAAAGAGAAATTTATCATTGTACATGAAACTATTAACATATATTTTTTTTCATATACCCCTTGAGTGGCCCACATCCCATTAAAAATTACCAAGCCCATTGAGAGGAAAAGGACTAAGAATGGAGGCCAAGAGTAGAAATGAAACTCACTGTATTGTCTTCATATCCATTTATCTGCTTTGGTTCCTTAACTGTGGAAATGACAGAGGACGTTGTCTCTCATCTGGCTACTCTTTGGAATCTACATAAAAGTTATCACAAAGCTTATTATTTCAATATAAACTTCATCATAATTACTTTTTGTATAAATGTTTTTTATATTGATAACTTTTAAAGACATTTTTAAAAATCACCTTACCTCTTTCAACTTATGCAAAATTTGAAAGAATACCCTATTAATAAAGGATAAAAGAAAATAGCATTTAACTCTTACCAGAACCAATTTCCTTGCTGTTTGCCCAAAAGTCCTTTCTACCTCCTCCATTGGCAGTAAGGCAGCTTAACCAGTACCTAGCATAATACTTGACACATAGTAGATATTCAGAAAATATTTGTTGAATAAATGGATCTGTTATTCAGCAGATATTAGAGAAAATACTATGGATTAGACACTGTTCTGGGACAAAGTCCTTACTTTTATGGAGCATACAGTATATTAGGAGAGATGTATGAGTAGGTAACATATATGAAGTAGTTAGAAATTTGAACACTTACTGAATATTTAATTATATTAGGGATTATTGTTAATATATTGAATGTGATAGCCATCCTATGGTTATATTTTTCAAGTCATTTTATTTCAGAGATACATATTTGTGTGCTAAATGATATATAGGATTTATATCAAAATGATAATTGTGGTTGAGAGGCTTGAGTAGGAGGAATAAATGAAATAAATTGTCTATGAGTTATAATTGTTCAAGCTGGGTGTTGGATACCTGCAGGCTGATTGTACTCATGTATGTCTATTTTCATATTTTTAGATATTTTTCTTAAAAGGTAAAGAGAAA
This sequence comes from Moschus berezovskii, assembly GCF_049115385.1. Taxonomy (NCBI): domain Eukaryota; kingdom Metazoa; phylum Chordata; class Mammalia; order Artiodactyla; family Moschidae; genus Moschus; species Moschus berezovskii. The sequence goes on from NC_142464.1 coordinate 26,039,985, forward strand.
GAGAATGGGAAGAGATGAAATGGAGACAGAAAACATTGGCAACAGAAAACTAAAATGAGAAAACACATTGAGTTAGTGCACTACAATTATTTATATGTCCTCTTACATAAAACAAAGCAATTAAAAATGTTTTTTAAGATGAAATTTTTATACTATCACATTTCTTAATCCCCAAAGATTAGTTCCGAGAATAGAAGACTAATGTATACCATAGCATGGATTCTGAATATCCCAAACACCATTAGGCTAGTTATCTCTAAAAAAAACATGGACCAGAAAGCTTAGACCATATAATATCTGTTTTTGTAAATTCTCATTTTTTTTCTTAAAGCATAATTAGCCATATTTCAGTATATAATATGCTAGACTAATACCCTGAAATTACCTGAACTGCTCCTTACTTGTCACAGGTACCTTTGATAAGGGTGTAAGATGATTACTGACCTTGTGTTCACCTTCTTGGTTTTGCCCTCCTGCTGATTTTGCTTCTGTGAGTGAAATAAGAAAGTAACATAGCCACTGCCTAATTGTTATTAGATGTTAATACTGTGAAAACTGGTTTCACACCTTATGTAGCCCTCTTTTTTGTTTCAGTGTTAATAAGGTATAATTGACACAGAAGAATTGTATATATTAAACGTGTACAACTTGATGTTTTGATATATATACATTATTAAATGATCACCAAAGTCAAGCTAATTAGCATATCCATCACTTCACATAGTTACTATTTTCTTTCTTTAGCTAATTTCAAGTATACCATGCAGTACTGTTATACTTGCTGTATATAGTAACTGTAGTCACTATGACGTACATTAGATCTCCAGAATTTATTCATCTTGCACAACTGAAACTTTGTACCCTTTGACCAACATCTGCCCATCTCCTCCCATTGATCCCCTCACTCTGGCAACCACCATTCTACCTCTGCTTCTATGAGCTTGACTGTTTTTAATTCCACATGTAAGTGAAATCATACAGTATTTCTACCTCTTTCCTACTAATGCTTGTCACAACTCTTATGTTTCTAATTGGGATCACTGAGTTGTACAATTAAAATGATCAGGACATTTATTAGTGACCCCAGAAATCTCAAGGGTCAGGACAAGACAGTACTTGAGTTATATTTGACCCAATAGGCTACCCTATTCTCTAGATGGAGAAATCGCCTATATTTTGTTCATACTAGATTTCTCAGTTTGACTTTCACCAGGAAGTTGGTCAACTCATGACCATTATCAAGTCCCCGCTATGAACTTAAGGCTCACAAGGCCAGACTTTCACATCAAGGAACTTAATTATCTGCAATGCGCTCCTTGCGGAATCTCGTAAAAGCCCAGTTTTCTTAAATTCCTGCTGCTACAATACATTCTACTACAGAGTTTCCTAGGATACTCAGTGAGAAACAACATGATCCTGTTCTAGTCCCCTCACACCTTTTACCTGTTCTCAGCTGTGATTTCTTGGCCTTGGTTAACCTGCACTACTCTGTGGTAGATCAAAAATCCCTCTTCTCCACTCACTCTCCTCCTACAGTAGAATTTGATTTCCTTGGACAAACATGCCAGCCTCTTATTCCAAGCTAAGATGCAAGATAAAGAGAGAAAACAAAATAAGTGGCACGCACAAGAGCCTGCCATTTTCAGACAGGGCTGATTTGAAGTGTGCCTACCCTGGAAATGAATACCATTGCCAGATCCCACTAACCAGAAGAATGAAAAAAATGCAAGAGCTTTGCCCTGTCCACATGGGAGTACATCCCACAAGACGTGCAGCTGCCTCTGCTGTCGTAATTCCCAAAATTCTATCCCAGAAAATACTATGTTCTGCCAACTCCACGTATGATGTTGTCTTCTTCTTGTTTTTGTTCGGTCACTAAGTTATGTCCGACTCTGTGACTTCATGGACTGCAGCACGCCAGGTTTCTCTGTCCTTCACTATCTCCTGGAATTTGCTCAAACTCACGTCCCTTGAGTCAGTGATGCCATCCAACTATCTCATCCTCTGTTGCCCTGTTCTCCTGCCCTCAGTCTTTCCTAGCCTCAGGGTCTTTTCCAAGATCTACACTGATTGTGCAGTTTGAGGAACCCCATTGTCTCCACATGGTCTTGCAAATTTCAGCCCAACAACATGGCAGCCTCTTTTAGTACAAAGTGACTTGCTCTCCACAATGGACTATACTTACAAGAATTACAGTTTGAGGTTCCAAACAAACATGAACAGCAAATGAATCTCATTATCTAATAAAGCTGTCATCAATCTGGTTACACAATAAAATCACATTGGATTAGAATAAAACAAAAATGATACTGGAGTTTCATCCCGAGAAACTCTACTTCTTACTGATGTAGAGTGAGCCTGGGTATCACTGTTTACTAAAAGCACCTAGATGATTCTGATGGCTTCATAGCACTGGTCCAATATGATGTATTGCCACTTCCACCAAGGATATTGTTCAGTAAGTCTAGGTTTGTGATTTCTGCTTGAAGTCAGGCCTCTCCCAGAGTTTCAGTTGCAGTCTACATCAGGCCCTTCACACCAAAGCCGGTGCCGGACAGAAAGCAGAAGATGGGTGAAACCTGAACTCTGTACGCCTGGTTCTCCTCTGTCCCACCATGTGTCTTCTCCACAAGTGATGTGGCTGTTTTCACACAGTGAATTCATAACCCTTTCTTTCCTCCCTAACCTGTCCAGCTATAGCCTCAAAGATCGGTATAATGCCTGTGGCCATCACACCTGGGTTCTCATTCCCTCCCGGTATCACTAATGAAGGAGGAGTGGGGAGAGGGCAACAGTTCCCCCTGCAAACCTCTGTTAAATACAGAAGTACCTTGAACTTCTGCTTGTATAATAGCAGTACTGCTGAATATTGTTACTGTCTCCTCCACTGTAAGTGCTGCAAAAACTGCAACAGTGCCTGGTACTTTGTGGGTGTTCAGTGAAATGTTTGATTGATACATAAATGAATGAACGAAAGAATAGATGGAGAAGAGCTGTTGCTATCACAGAAGTGGAAAGATGCTGTCAGGGCTTCACTGTTAGGGCCCAGTATGTTACATGGATCATCGGAACAACAAGCAGAGGATTGGGGGAGCAGAACTCATAATCTTAACCTGAAAACTCAACACTTGCTCTTTTTCTTAAACACAGGCTTGCCTCTTTTCAAGCCTGTGCCATCCCCTTATGCTCCATTTCTGCTTTTCTTCTTAGACCTCCCACATTGCAGCAGTCTGATTGTTATAAAATTCTGCTTGCTTCGCCTTTACCATTTTCCAGCTCAATAGTAACTTGTTATGTCCCTCCTTAAAATAACAGTGGGAGCTTTCCAGCTCTACAGCAGAGTTTCAGAGAGATTAGTTAAATGTACAGTAAGTCCTGCCTTACTCATTTTCTGACTTCTACAGTGTTTTGAAAGTACTGAACGCTAAGACTGCTTATCCTCAAGACTTTTTGAGTAATGGTATGTTTATTTTAGAATTTTGACCTAAATAGTAATTGTATCACTGCATGTGGGAGAATGAAGCCAAGGTGTTTCAGTAATCATATAGTACCAGGGGCTTGCTGCCTGCAACGATTCAGGGCAGATGAGTCTGGTGCCTCTGTTCTGAAGGACTGGGGTTCACTGATAAATAAGCAGGAAGACCAGGATAAAGATCAGCTCCCTTTGCACTCTAGCTCACGTGATATCTTTTGGATCAAGGGGCACTGTTTCTCTTCAACATTAACTACTATTAAGGAGACCCTCAGTGGCTCTGGAAGAGTTTAGGGTTTGAAAGGTACATGGCCTTTGACTCTCTTAGGGCTCTACAGAAATGGAGAAGATAAGTGGGGTCAGCAATACTGAAGTCCATTTGTGTGAGTTGTTCTGGAAATTGTTAAGATCCAAATCCAGCAACATCTGTTTTACCTACTTCAGTTCAGAACAGTCGCTCAGTCGTGTCCGACTCTTTGCCACCCCATGAATCACAGCACACCAGGCCTCCCTGTCCATCACCAACTCCCGGAGTTCACCCAATCTCATGTCCATCGAGTTGGTGATGCCATCCAGCCATCTCATTCTCTGTCGTCCCCTTCTCCTCCCGCCCCCAATCCATGAAATGAAAAGACACTTACTCTTTGGAAGGAAAGTTATGACCAACCTAGATAGTATATTAAAAAGCAGAGACATTACTTTGCCAACCAAGGTCCGTCTAGTCAAGGCTATGATTTTTCCAGTGGTCATGTATGGATGTGAGAGTTGGACTGTGAAGAAACCTGATCGTCAAAGAATAGATGCTTTTAAACTGCGGTGCTGGAGAAGACTCTTGAGAGTCCCTTGGACTGCAAGGAGATCCAATCAGTCCATCCTAAAGGAGATCAGTCCTGGGTGTTCATTGGAAGGACTGATGCTAAAGCTGAAACTCCAATACTTTACCTACTTACCAGTACCTTTATCCTTTGGGCTTACGATAGTATTTTTGAAAATATTGTCCACTGACCTGCTTTAGAATCATCTAATGATGTTTGTTTAAAAACAAAAACAAAAAACACATTTCTGAGCCCCAGATCTATTGCTTATTAGCAGAATCTCTGAGTGAGGCCTCGAAGTTACCCTGACCAAACCATTCAGCTGATTCTCTTAAACCATAAAGTCAAGACTGCTGGCTTGCAATTCCACCAATATTAAGCTTCAGATAAGCTTCAAATACTCCCAAGAGACAATAGCATTGTGAGCAAGTATTAGTTATTTTTCTTGAAGGATCTGAGATCAGCTTATGATAAAGTAATTGAGAAGAACTTGAGGACACAAACACCCAAGGAGGAGGAATAGGACACCACATATATAGAGAGAATGCCAGAGAGCCCAAGAAAACCTTCTCTACTTCATTCTTTTGCTCTCAGTTATTTGTCCTGTATCATAGTTTAGTTCAGATCAAAAGACGTGTATTGAGTCCCTGCCATGTCCAGGGCATTAGAGATAAAAAGATACGGGGAACTTCCCAGGCGGTCCAGTTGTTAAGACTGCACTTCCACTGCAGGGGGCACAGGTTTGATCCCTGGTCAGGGAAGTAAGGTTCTACATGCCATACAGTGTGGCCAAAAAATAAAAAAACAACACTGTCACAGTTTGCTAGAGTTTAAAGTTTGCTAGAGAAGCAGACTCTTAAATAGGCAATTTACATTGATACAAGCCAAAGATAAAGATTTGCACAAAAAACCTGGGGGCTGACAAGAGGGTCTCCTAATGCAAACTTGGCTCCTAGACAAGGAATTGTCTGAGTAGGGAAATAAGTAGAAATTAGGCAGGTGGGAGGGGGGTTGTTTTGAGGAGAAACTAAAACCCAGGAGTTGGTGGGAGCTGGAGCCTGTTTCCAGCAGACAGTGAACAACAAAAAAGACTCTGAATCCTGAAGTGGTCCCTATCAGGGGACTGATTACAGTCCACATCTCAACTACAAGGAGTAGAGAAAGATAATGAATGATCCTGGATACGTAGACATGGGCAAGCCAGGGAGATATGTGTATGTCTTGATAATTTTTCAAAGTCCTGCTTTGCTAGGCATCTAGAAGACTTCTTAGAGCAGTACTTCCTATTTATTACAAGTTTATAGTCTCAAACTGTTCATTGCAGTTGCTCTAAAAACATGTTAGAACCAGTTTATGGAGCCTCCCTTCCCTGATAGCTCAGCAGTAAAGAATCCACCTGCCAGTGAAGGAGACATGGGTTCTACCCCTCGTCCAGGAAGATCCCCTGGAGAAAGGAATTGCATTGCACTCCGGTATTCTTGCTGGGGAAATCCCATGGACAGAGGAGCCTGGAGGTCTACAGTCCATAGGGTCACAGAAGAGTAGGACATGACTTAGCAACTAAACAATGTTGGCCTTCTCTGGGATGTTGTGCACATAATTGCAATAACTAATATGTGAAACTCCAATACTTTGGCCACCTCATGCAACAAGTTGACTCACTGGAAAAGACTCTGATGCTGGGAGGGATTGGGGGCAGGAGGAGAAGGGGACGACAGAGAATGAGATTGCTGGATGGCATCACCGACTCGATGGACATGAGTTTGAGTGAACTCCGGGAGTTGGTGATGGACAGGGAGGCCTGGCGTGCTGTGATTCATGGGGTCGCAAAGAGTTGGACACAACTGAGCGACTGAACTGAACTGAACTGAATATGTTGAAAATGCTATAAAACTTGTTCAAAATATAGATTTGAGAATGTTTTGGCAATCACTGGAAGGATATAGGAAAAATAGGAATATTAATGATTTCTGGGGGTGGAGGACTAAGAAGAAATGTAAGAGGAGTTTAGGTCTCACTGCTTACCCTTTTATATTGTTAGAACTGTTTACCATGCGTATTTACTGCCTATTCAAACAAGTTTAAAAGAGAACTAAAGAGACACATTTATACCATAGCATGAATACGTTTGAAAGAGGGATTTAATTTATATTAAAAACTTAATTAATGATTCGTTGATAGAACAGTGACAGCAGTGATATCACTATTGTCTGTTACAGCTTGAGAAAAAAATGGGATTAGACAGATATCAATTTTGTGTATCCTTTATAAATTTGTCCTTTTTTTTTTCCCAGTTTGCAGCTCATCTTGTGAAGATGAAATATCCGAGAATCTGTATTCTAGACGGTGGCATTAATAAAATCAAGCCCACAGGCCTCCTCACCGTTCCTTCTCCTCAAATATGAAGAACAAGACATGGCTGTTAAAAGGACAGAGTGGCCTCACCCCCCGCAGCACAGCTATCCACAGCCTTGCCACTCTGACAGAGCTAGCCTTCCAGATTGTTACATCTTCATATTGTCATGAGACATTTATTTTTTAAAACGCATGACCCAAATGTTCAGCTATCCAGGAAACAAACTTGACTGTACATGTATTGCTGAAAGAATTTTCTTAATGGTGAAATCTGATCATGTATTTTTACCACATCAACACAAAGCCAGAAGAATCCAACTGACGAGGCAGGTTTAGCATTATCAAGAAATCTTGTTGCGCTGAAAAGGCTGTCTTCCCACAGCACTGAACAGAAAGTCCTAACAGAGTTATTCTTTAGAAATATAGACTGAATGTGGGCTGAAATCATTCTTCCATGATAAAGAAAAGTGAAAAGGTATTCACCATACATTCCTTATAAGTACATGTTACGTTTGGTAACTCATTTTTGGCCCAGACATGTATGTGTGTGTTTAGAGGGAGCATTATTTAGCCCATCGGAGAAAGTAATAACAATTCTAAAAAAAATGAAAGTCAGAAACTATTCATATTATATAGAATATCGTTCAGCTTCTGTAGCTGAGACACTAAAAATAGGAGTGAGTTAGACAAAATAGAGCTTTATTTTTCTCTCATGCAACACCCTACAGAGTCAATGTAGGGCTAGTGTATTGGATTCATAGTTCTTAAGAACTCAGGTGTCTTTTTTCATTGCTCTACCACCCTCAACACTGGGTTTCTATCTCATAGATCAAGATGGCTATTCAACCCCCGCTGTCACATCTGCAGTTTGGAAAGAAGGGAATCTCAGAGGAGGGAGGAGAAGAAAGAAGAGAAGGTAAAAATAGGGAGGAAGACAAGAAGGGAGGACATGTTCCTTCTCTTTAAGGGCACAAACCAGAAGTTGCACATGTTACTTCTGCATACATACTATTAGCCAGAACTTAGGCATGTGGCCAGAATTCAGTTCAGTTCAGTTCATTTCAGTCGCTCAGTCGTGTCCGACTCTTTGCGACCCCATGAATCACATCACGCCAGGCCCCCCTGTCCATCACCAACTCCCAGAGTTCACTCAAACTCATGTCCATCGAGTCGGTGATGCCATCCAGCCATCTCATTCTCTGTCGTCCCTGTCTCCTCTCACCCCCAATCCCTCCTAGCATCAGACTCTTTTCCAGTGAGTCAACTCGTCGCATGAATTAGCTATCAAGAAAACTTGAAATATAGTTTTACCCAGTTAAAATTTTTATTACTGTTTAAGAAGAGGAGAACACATTGAAGGACAGCTGGCAGCCTCTGCTACATAATTCTAAAAATCAAACATTTCATTGAATCTAAGATATATCATAATTTTATGCACCATGAAGAAAGAAAAATGCAGCCAAATAAACTGTGACACCCTGTCAGTTATAGGATTCATTTCCATTTCAGAAATGTGAAAAAATATGGATATTAGAATTATTAAAATACAGTATGTCTTTTTTACTATTTTCAGTTTTGTTTTAACTAAAACATGTTCTTTTATCTTAAACTTGTATTTCTCTTTTCAGTATTAGGACTTCGTAAGTAGAACATTTCAATAAGAACCTCAGTCCAACTTTCCAGACGATGGTTTTATCAATGCAGTTTGTTTTGGGGTTTTTTGTCATCTATATTTTTTATTCAGATATAATTTATATACCTTAAAATTCATCCTTTTAGAGTGTATAATTCATGTTTTTTAGTAGATTCACAAACCTGTGCAATAATCACTATTAATTTCAGAACATTTTCAAAACCCAAAGAGGAAATCCTCTACCTATGAGCAGGCATTCCCCATTGATTCCCCTCCCAAGATCTTTAATTTCATTTTTATGTATGGAGTGAGATAAGTAGCCAACTTCATTCTTGCACATAGATGTCAAGTTGTCCCAGCAGCTGTGTTGGGTTTTTTTGCACAATTAAATTATATTCAGTCATTCACCAAATAAAGTACTACTTCTTGCAAGACACTGACATAATCAATGATTGTATCATTCTGTGATCTCCCTAGAATATACAAAGAAAAATGTGAGAATTAATGAGAAAAGAAAATTTTACCATGATTCCTCTAACATCATTTACCATCATCTATCCTGGTCAGGAAAATAAGTCATCCTATTCCATTCCTTCAGTCTCTGATGACTTATTTAACTGCATAATCAGTGTAGCACTGATGATTGTTTGGGAGAAGTGCTTCTGAGTCTTAACTTTGCCTTCCTGAAAAGGCAGAGAAAGATGGAGGAGCAGAGATGTGATCTGAATAGGGTGGTAGGTAGTGAAAGAGGGTGAAGACCTGAGTTGTGAGGGTGGCTGTGTGAGAACGTAATAGTAGCCAACCTCCATTACAACTTTGCCTTTGTTCTTTCTTAAAATGATACATTTAGGCTTATTTTGAAAACATTCAAATTATGAATAATATTTAATATTCTTAACAGTAAAATAAGCAAGCATACAGTCCCTGCCACATCTGCATGCAGGGTATGTTTTTCAATGGCAGATGGTTTCAACAAAGTTGACCTCACAACTGTTTGTTGGATTAAACCCTATATAACCCATGACTTGTAGAGGTCCTTTTTAGTATATTTTTGACTCCTGCACAGTCACTATCAGCACTGTTTATTTTGGCATCAGCAGTCTCTTCCCTCTGCCTGGAATGTCCTTATTACCACCACCAGCTCCATAGACACACACACACACACACATTTACAGATTCTTCATAATCTAGCACCAGAAGCATGGCCTCCAGTTTTCTCTGACTTCTGTGTGCTGCCTTGAGCCTCAAGTCTATCAAAGCATTCCATTCATACTTCTAGTAATAGACTTATTACATCATTTTGCAATTATCTGTTCACATTTGGAACCCGTACTTTTAAAATATGAGCTCCCTTTAAAGTCAGAGTCTAAAATTTATACCTTTTGGTATCTTCAGCAGCCCAGTACACTGCGATGCTTGCTATATGTAGAGTTGAATCTCTAGCTTAGAGATTTGATATGAATATAAGAAATCCGGGTAATTTTTTTCAAGTGCCAGACTCATCTGGTACCTGATGATATATAAATAAATTGAAATTTCAATTCATGGAGTAAAGATAGGATCTCTAATATTTTACCCAACTCTAAAATTCTATGCAACAGGTTAAACTAAGCTAGTTCATCCACTTTCCAAAACATGGAAATGCTAAATTTAGAAATATTAATAAAAATATCTCATACTTAACCAAGACTGAAAGAAGAAAACAAATTTCTGATGTCAGCTATGAAGAGGAGCTGGGATATCAGATATCACTATAGACCCTAGGAGCTGAAGTTCATAAGGATAGAGTCCTTGGGTCTTCTGGTAAGGAGTTGAATCTAAGACTCCTTTACAAAGTGACAATTTCAGAGAACTCTGCTCCATGAAAGGACTGGAGATGGCTTTGAGCCAAATTGGGGAAACTATAGGGAAGATGGTCATGGCCTGATATTTTGAGGGAAGACATCTGTTATAGACAGATGGAGCCATTCAATGGAAAGGCTGGATTAAGTCCCCAGACTAGGACAGGCTTTAGGGAATGTGTTTATCCGACTATTTAAAAATGAGAATAATGGACTTTCTTCCCTGGTGGCTCAGTGGTAAAGAATCTGCCTGCCAATGCAAGAGACACAGGTTTGATCCCTGACCTGGGAAGATCCTAGATGCTGCAGGGAATTACACGCTCCACAGCTACTGAACCTGTGCTCTAGAGCTCAGGAGCTGTAACTGCTGAAGCCCTTGCCCCCTAGGACCCGTTTTGTGCTTCTCTTCAATAAGAGAAGCCACCTCAGTGAGAAGCCTGCATTCCACAACTGGACAGTGCTCTGGCTCACAGCAGCCACAGAAGAGCTCACGTGGCAACAGAAACCCCGCACAGCCAAAAATAATACATTTTTCTAAAAAACGAGAGCAATGAATTATATCAAACTTCTGGAAAACATAGTACCAGATATTTGTTTGACTCCTTTGTTTCTTCCTCCAATTAGTTACCAAAAAAATACTTGTTTAGAAATTAATAGCAAAAGTGTGTTATAGTCTTTCAAGAGGACCTCCGGCAGTATTCTCATCTGGTGAAATCCACTACAAGGAGGGAAGTTGCTGCCTTGACTGCCATGGGTTGTGGGTGTTTCACTCTGTCAAAGTCATAATAGTCATCTCATTGGTATACTTACTGGCTCTACATATGCCTATTTTTAACCAAATAATGCATTTTTCTTGATCATTCATTAAGCCAAAGAGTGTAAGCAAAATGATATTATGATAGATTTTTCTTTTTGAGTGTTCATTGTGTACTAGTTCTAATAGAACTATTAGAACTAGTACACATTGTAAATAAGCTATTTAAAAAGTTAGCCATGTATTTTTTTAAGAAGTTACATGTATTTTTATCTTCTCTGAGTAATTTTCTTATTAATATCTTATGATAGGTGCTTGTCACATGAAGACTAAACCTGGAACTTGGCAAATTCCATATTCTATAGATAGACTGCTATATTTGTAGCTGGTAGTAGTGACTTTCAGGCCTAATGTCTCCTCTTGGAGTGATTATTTTTAATATCTTTTCTCTTCCCTTTGAGAGAACTCATTTTTAGTTTTCATTGTTTGCAGCATTTCAGTACTGCTCTGTTCTAATGCTCACGGTGGCCAATAAGCAGTGCATGCATAGGTACCCAGGTACAGTATTGCCGGCATTCCTTGATATCATCTACTAATCCTCAGGGTTATGGAGATGTAAACACTGTCCTGTCTTGGCTTAAGACTAATCTCGGAGCTATAGCAAATGCATTTAAAGCTTTAGATCAGATTCTAAATACTGCTTCTTGCCACACTGAAAGAGTCAACTTTTGAAACTATTATTGTTGTAGTAGGTAGCTGTGACTTTTTGAAAAACATTACATGGCCTACCAATCTTTTAAAAATTAAAAATCTTTTAATCATTTAAGTATTAAAAATCGAGACAGTCCATGCATTAATTTTCTTATTAACGCTGGAAACTTTTTTTTTACCATTATTAATTTCTTCTCAACTCTATTTGCATAGTCTTCAGTCTTTTATGGTAGAATAATTTACTGTTTTCAGGCTTATAGTTTGTTAGAACTGTTCCTAGTGGCTTGGAACTGCTGAATGTGCCCATTTCTTCCCAGCTCCACATTCAGTGACCTTGGTAGCTTAAAATTGGCCATGGAAGAAGTATTTAGAAATAGACAGACATCATAAAACATGGCTTTCTTTTCATTCATTTTTATTTTTTTGAAAGCCAGTTAATAATATTTACCAGAAAGCTACTGATTTTAACCATCCTATGCTCAGTATATTATCTGTAGATTATAAATCATGAAGATAAATTTAAAGATCATCCAATCCAAACATCATTACCCAAACAATAATAACAGTGAAATGATTTTGTGCAAATCACATAGCTAGTAAAAGATCCAAAATTACAATTCTACTTTCCTGATTCTTAACACATTTCTCTGTCTACAACATACAGATGGAGAAGGTAAAAAACACCAATTTTGACCCACTACACACTTATTACAGGACAAATTTAGGTCAGGCCTGTGTTATATTATGCATAGGATATGAAAATAAAGCACAAAAAAATGTTGACTAAGCTCACTATTAACTCTATGATGTAGAAGTGTCACTTAGTATTAACTCCTAGCAGACGCCTCTCTCACTGCCCCTTCCATATTCACTCACAAAACAGTAAAGATTTCCAAGAAAAGAAACACAATTAAGTATCTGCATTCCCCCAAACTGAGGGAAGAACCACTGTTCTCAGGAACTGCTGCTATATATTAAGTTACCTCTTCAACTCCAAGACAGAAAACCCTTCTTTGGTAGAGAACCACAGTGTTTATATAAACAGTCAAGTCCTTGATATACCAGGTCAAAGTTGGCCTTTAACCTTTGCCCTCTATGTCTTTGCTAGGCACCAGGCTTGAAGAACTGGAGAAGTTCTTGTGTCAGCCTCCCAGTCACATGTGGAAAGCCAAAGAGAGGGACTACAAGGAGAGAGGTTAGTTAGCTAGTTTCCAGGTCTATTAATCATAAAAGAGAAGAAATAGACTTGAGTTAGGTCAGAGATCAGTTAAGTCATATAGTCAGTTCAGTCATAGGTCAGATAGTTTGCTATCTTAAAAAAATGAATTTTATGCCTGAAGTAAACAATCTTGATAATTTATTGTCAGATATTATATCTTTTCTAAAATTATCTTTAAGATCATTAATAATCTCATGTACCATGCATTCATTTCCATGAATTTCACATCGGGTTATTAAGAACCTGAAAGGCATGGGAGGAATATGATCACTGGATTGAGCCCAAATGACACAAAGAGTAATTTGCATACTAATGTACAACCAATAAAAGAGAATCTTTTATTTCAATATGTAATAAGGATTAAAAGCAATCTCTACACTCACACACCATCATTAATTATGTATGGCACTACAAGATTACAGGATAAAACATCTAATGCAGTGGTCAGTATGAACATTTGTTTTTGTTCAGTCTCTAAGTCATGTCTGACTCTTTGTGACCCCATGGACTGCAGCACGCCTGGCTCCTCTGTCCTCCACTATCTGCTGGAATTTGGACAAATTCATGTCCATTGAGTCAGTGATGCTATCTAACCATCCCATCCTCTATCGCCCCCTTCTCCTACCGTCAATCTTTCCCAGCATCAGGGTGTTTTGCATCAGGTAGCCAAAGTTTTAGAGCTTCAGCTTGAGCATCAGTCCTTCCAATGAATATTCAGGGTTGATTTCCTTTAGGATGGACAGAGTTAATCTCCTTGCAGTCCTAGGGACTCTCAAGAGTCCTCCAGTGCCACAATTCAAAAGCATCAATTCCTTGGCGCTCAGCTTTCTTTATAGTCCAACTCTCACATCTGTAGATGACTACTGGAAAACCCATAACTTTTGACTAGATGGACCTTTGTTGACAAAATCATGTCTCTCCTTTTTAATATGCTGTCTAGGTTTGTCATCGGAGAAGGCAATGGCAAGCCACTCCAGTACTGTTGCCTAGAAAATCCCATGGATGGAGGAGCCTGGTAGGCTGCAGTCCGTGGGGTCGCTAAGGGTCGGACACGACTGAGCGACTTCACTTTCACTTTTCACTTTCACACATTGGAGAAGGAAATGGCAACCCACTCCAGTGTTCTTGCCTGGAGAATCCCAGGGACGGGGGAGCCTGGTGGGCTTCCATCTATGGGGTCACACAGAGTCGGACACAACTGAAGTGACGCAGCAGCAGCAGCAGGTTTGTCATAGCTTTTCTTCCAAGGAGCAAGCATCTTTTAATTTCCTGGCTACAGTCACCATTCACAGTGCTTTTGGAGCCCAAGAAAATACAATCTATCACTGCTTCCACTTTTTCCCCTTCTATTTGCATGGAGCTGTGGCATAGATCATGAACCTCCTTATTGCAAAATTCAGGCTTAAATTGAAGGAAGTAGGGAAAACCACTAGACAATTTAGGTATGACCTAAATCAAATCCCGTATGATTATACAGTGGAGGTGAAAACTAGATTTAAGGGATTAGATCTATTAGACAGAGTATATGAAGAACCGTGGATGGAAGCTTGTAACATTGTGCAGGAGGCAGTGACCAAAACTCAGCTTGATCGTATTAACTCCTTATTCTGAACCTGATTCCTGTTTATAAAGGACATTCTTGTCCCAGAAGTGTTGTCCACACCTGTTCTCCACATGCTTTGCAGAGGCCTTCCTGAGATATGGCTTGGCACGAAGACCCCACCATGAGAAACTAGTAGAAACAGGAAGAATCAACTTCCAGTGAGTTATCTATTTATCTCTGTGTAGAAAAAAAAAAAAAGACATCAAAAAAGATTGATTCAGAGCTAGGAGGTTAGTTTGAGTTCTGTACTTTCTCAGATTAATCTGGTGGAGGCTGATCGGTGTTAAAAAGTTTTTCACCCCTACTTTGGGGTTACTACAGCAATGACTGGATAGTCCCCCTAAATTGTGGTTTATCTATATTTAGTTTGTAACAAGAATTTTTTTCATATCAGCATGCCCTAATGTTGATATCAGGTAGTCTTGATTTATACAATCATTTGGTGCCTAAAAAGACACCTGAGGTGAGTGTTTTCCTGGTACCAAGATAATTTTTAAAACTAGCCCTCCCACGTTTTACATTAACTAATATGAATCCTATACGGATTAAGTCTAACAGCATCCCAGGTAACAGAAAAGACCTAATTCAGAAGAACTAGTTCAGAAATAAATATACCTATAGTATTTATTTATTGGGCTGCTGGTTAACTAATACTTTATGAAATCTATTGAGCAGGAAATGTGCCGATTAGGCATTTAAGCACATATTATGCTTACTTCTAAATCACATATTTTTTAAAAAGTGCATATGTGTAAGTGAATGAAATAAAGGAGATGATTTTAATAAATAATTTACATCTTAACCAACTCATTTCACTGTAAGCTCTGGAAATGTAATTTTAACATGAATCTTATGCAACAATATAGCAACTTTAAAAATTTCAGCGGTGACTTTTATAACTTAACATAAAGCAAAACGTTACATACTTATAGAGAAACTATCCCATAAGATGACAATAGCTCAAGCAGAAGCTGACTTTAGTAAGTGCCTTATAAATAATTAATTCTTTAGTTACTATTAACATCCTGAGATGAATTTAAAACTGCCCCTTTTGATTAAGTGAAGTAATATAAAAATTCATATTGAAGTTCATTACTATCAGCTAAATTAATTCAATTAAATAAAAAACCATTAATGAGGAAATTATTGCAATTATTTAGCCCTTTGAATTACCTTGTCCTGCCTAGGACATTAACTGAGCCTTTTAAAAAGGTGCTAGGCATTTATTGTAAAGACTGATTCAAATTTTTTTAGAGCATTATTACTTATCAGCTAGAACAAAAAGATGATTTCTAGGATCTGAATAAAATGCCAAGTTAAATCTCTGATACAAATTAGATACCAAAGGATCCCACTGGCAGCTCTAAAATCTGTCATTACCAACATAGATGCTAAACCTGACACGCCTTGGCCCCTGATCATGCTTTTGTTGCCCCATGAGAGCACAGGAGTGACTCAGCTGTCACTGTCTCAAGGGTAGGTGATACCTTAACTCCTCAGTGACACCTTGCCCCTGACATGGCATGTATATGTTTGTTTACCCAGATCTTGGAGGCTGGAATGAGGAGGAATTCTGGGCTGGGGTTTCAGATTGGCTGGCAATTGTCTAGTGCTTACGGTTGAGAGAGGGGTTGAACTTTCTCAAGGATCTTTCCTTTCGCAACGCTAAGAACCCTTAAGCCCCCCAGAGTTCTGGTAAATCTCACTTCCTGCAGCACCATTTAATAAGCTCAACCTCCAAACTCTGTGGCTGTCCTCAGAGCAGGGCCTCCCAACCTCCCATCAGAAGTTAACCTCCAGACTCCTCAACAATAAGAAATATTCATATGTTTCAAGATCCCAACACTATCGCATAAAGAATTGTCAGAAGACCACCCTGAGAGAAACTGCAAGTTTAGAAAGAGGAAAAGAAAAGAGATAGAGTTTTCCTCTCCCTAAAGAAACCACAGATTGGAGGGAGCATACAGGGAGACCAGGGCTTCCCAGGTGGCGCTAGTGGTAAAGAACCCACCTGCCAATACAGAGATGTAAGAGACGCGGGTTTGACCCCTGGGTCAGGAAGATCCCCTGGAGGAGGGCATGGCAACCCACTCCAGTATCCTTGCCGGGAGAATCCCATGGACAGAGGAGCCTGGTGGGCTACAGTCTGTGGGGTCACAAAGAGTTGGACACGACTGAAGCAACTTAACATGCACAGGGAGACCAAGAGTAAGAAAATCTGGAATCTTCTGCCTCTCCACTGTGGCTGTCGGCATGTCCCTGTGCAGTTCACTTAGGCTCTCTAAGGCTCAAGTTCCTCATATATGAAACAGGAATAAGAGCACTGATCCAGCCTGTCTCCCAGGCTTATGCTGCTGCTGCTGTTGCTGCTGCTGCTAAGTCACTTCAGTCATGTCCGACTCTGTGTGACCCCATGCTGGCGCTCATGAAAAAGCATTTTATAAAAGTGTCACTCAAATGTAACATGTTTACAATTTTTATAAAGTCCTAACTGTTCTATAAAACCATCAAGCCAAAATTTTTATCTACCGTGTTGTTTTTACATAAGAAATTTGACACAGTAATGATTACTCTTACAATCCATAAATATGGTCCTATTATACAGTATACACATAGGGGAAGGCTCTATGAATGGTGATAAGATTGTACACTACACATTGGCTACTGTTTGGTGAAAAGCAACCATTTTTGCTAAGTCGATAAGTTTTAGCCAAGATCTTTTCAGATTTCTCTTTGTTTTCTACACTCCCCTTCCCCTAACCCAGTTTTACCAACTTAAAATACCCTCTTTTAAGAATAATCTAAATTATTCTCTCTTGATAAAATCTGGCAGTTTCAGCTTTGCCAGTGGTCATCGACACCTCGATGATAAGAGATTAACTTCATTTCAAATCCACTCTTCCCTTCAGTTTTATCTCCTTCTTCCCTTGCAGCTCTCTCCTGGACTTCAAAGCAGCTTTGTGGTTTGCCTTGCAGAAAATCAATGGTTGCGAGATGAAAAGCAGCTCTTGTTTATCTCCACCCGCTGAAGGTCATTCTGCTCAGTAGCATCCGTGTGAGATCCACAGCCATTTTTCCTTACAGAGGAAAGAAGTAAATTGAATACATTCCTGACAGCCATTATAAGGAGAGAGTGGTGCCCATTTTAAATGAGTAGGATCACAACAGAACAAGCGTATATTAGTATGAATAAGTAATATAATGGAGTACTGGTGTTTGGAGTACAAATTTAGACTGTTACTGGATATGACCCTGATTTTAAAAAAAAAAAAGCTATTTCTGGACTTAGTTATGAGGCATAAAATTATAGCAGATATGGCTAGAGTTGTTAGCCTTGCTTGCCCAGGTTGTATATTAATCCATTTTCAAACAGTGATGACACATTCTAACCCAACGCTGTCATATGTGTTGCTTAGCTCTTGGTGTTCTTTTTGTTCCAAAGTCGTTTCTTTGAGGGCAAGTTGAGTAGCGTTTTCATTCTGCTATTTCCCACAGAAACTAGAACATCATCAGCCCAGAAGTGGGCTTCAATGTGTGTCTATTGAACAAATGGACAGAATCATTGTTTACAACAAAAAGCATCAATCAACGATGATTAATTAAGTCCCAGGTATGTGCCTGCATCCTAAGATAGGCAGTGAGTGATATTAAAGAGGTAGACATGGTCCCTGTTAGAAGGGTTGGCACATACAAAGGAATTTGAAAAGAGACCACTGATACAACCTTGTGGCACAGGTTATACACTTGTCCTATGTGCTCAGCAAAGCTGGGCCAGGCACTTCCCTGTGAGCCAGGGCTCTCCATAATGAGACCACTCCTCGAGACTGGGGGTTGAGGGGCTCTCGTACTTTGGACTTCAACACTTTGCCACTTGCTGAATGTGTGACCCTGAACAAGTTCTGTCTCAGCCTCAGTTTCCTGATCTGTTAAACAGGGTTGATCAGTGCCTGCTTTGTGGGCTGGCATAAGGAATAAAGGGGAAAATGATTGCGAGGCACACAGTGCTTCGCTCCTAGAGCACATAAAAATAGAAGTAGCTATTTTTATACCTTTTATTGTTAACCTGCCAGAGGAAAGCTTTTTACCTCATCATTAGCTCACCTTTAAAAGCACAATTTCATGATGTCTCCATGCTTGAGGTCTTTTTCCACTCATTATGTGGGAATTAACTAACCAAGACAGAAAAGACGTTAAGGCTTACAGTGGGCATGACCAGGGCCAGTGAAGAAGAAGGAAATAGGGTCCTTTCTTTTTGAAGCTCACCCTGAAATGAGGGCCATCCGGAAGCTGTGCATGTTAAAGAGCCATGCACTGGGCACCGTGGAATTCTGTGCAATTCTTGCTGATCCTTGGGGAAACAGCACCTGCTTGGTAGAGTTATTTGCCAGGTGTCTTGAGAGCCATCAGGCAATTGCCTGCTAAAAAGAAAGACACAGCAGCAGCTAGCTGCTGCTGCTCCCGCACTGAACCCTTATAGAACATCTGCCCTGAGACTGTGAGGAGCTATGCAATCCTGCCTCTAGAGCTAGCTTCCCCCTAGCTCTGACTTCTCTATTTCAGGGATCCTATTTTGAGTCAGTTGTACTGAGGGGCAAACTGAAATTCCCTTTTAGTCTCTGCCTGTTACCGACACTGTTCTTGCCTTTGTCCTCAACATGCATCCATTTGCTAAAAGCACTGCAAGTTAATTCTGCTGCAGGTGGTGATCCACGCACCTCAGCTCTTGCACAAATTAGTACATAATTCTGACGCCTGTCATAATAAATCTTTCCTCTGCTGCTTAATTACTGATATCAGTAATGTTATTATTATATTATTTCTAATATTAGTAGTAAATTGGGATTTCCAACTTATTACTGCCACCAATGCAGTGGTAAAGAACCCTCTTCCTAATGCAAGAGACACCGGTTCGATCCCTGGGTCAGGGAATAGCCCCTGGAGGAGGAAATGGCAACCCACTCCAGTATTCTTGCCTGGGAGATCCCATGGACAGAGAAGCCTGGTGGGCTACAGTCCATGGGGTCACAAAGAGTCAGACACAACTTAGTGACTAAACAACAATAACAAAGTAATAAATTAGTATTTTGACTATCTGAGGATTCATAGGCTCTGGTAAGAAGGAAGAAATTTTAATTCATGACATTGTTACTCTCTGTTTCTGCTCTAGAAGCAGTCTAATTACTTAATCCAGAAATATATTTACACAGTGATTCCTTGAAACCGGTTTTCTATTGGGATGTTTAAGTTTAAAAACTACCTTAAATGTATTTCTTATTACAAACACGTACTAAACTGGAGCTAAAATTTAGCAGGTTAATTGTTTATTGTTGCTCTATATTATTTCCTTAAGAAAACATACTGGCAGACCATATAGGAATTTCTTCCCTAAGTATACCTCGATATGTTTAAACACATCTGTAATGGTTGGAGGAGTGACCGGACATTTCACGTGGACAGGATTCTCTGATGCAGTGCTCTGAACAGCAGGAGGTGCTTCCACAGAGTGTGCATGAAGTCATGAGGTGGGAACCTGACTTTCCTTTCCCGGCTGTGACCTCGGACATTTAACGTTGCTGAGCCTTGGTTTATATCTCTGTCAAGAAGGTTTGATAATCATGTTCACAGGGCTATAGTGAAGACAAATGTGATCACGTATGTAAAGCACTTATCAAAGTGCCTGGCACACAGGAAGGACTTAATACAGGGCAGCTAATATTGTTAATAATATAAGACACCATGTGCCCATCCTGGTGTGTGCTTTTCCTAAATTCTCGTGCTATTGAATGTAAGCAGTGGTGAAATGGGGCAAGCAAGATGCATTTCTTGGCTAATGGAAGCAGCGTCCTTTATTCACGGTGTCTATGGGCCCAGGAGGGGCTAGAAATACAAAGAAAAGGAGCAGATGCCAGCAGTGCCTACAGAGGTGTTAGAAGACGGCCACAGGAGGCGGGTCATTGTGGAGCAAGAAGGCAGAAAGAGGCCTTGGTTTGCCGAGGCGACAGGAGACCGTGTTGCTGAAACCTAGTGAGGAGTAGATGAGGCGGGCAGTGCTGGCAGAGGGACAAGAATGCCCAGAGCTACAAGAGGGAAGCAGTGGAGGATGTGCGCCGGGCAAGTGCCTGTGCTAAATACTTACTGGGCCTGTGTAAGGACACAGATGGAGGCCCTTCTGCACTGTTTAAAGGGCACAGATCCAGTGGGGTCTCTTGAAGAACTATGTACATGACACAGTATTTCCCAAAGGGAATGCCACGGAGTATTATTTCTACCAAATGCTGAGGGGAAACAAGAAGCTGTCTACCATATCCTCTCTTGGAGACTCACATATCTCATACTAAAGCTTAAGAGGACTCTACCAAAAATATACTCATGTAACGATTAAGCTAGCATTTGCTAAACTGATCTCACCTAGCACGTGCTAGCTTCCTCAAGCCCTGGTGGGCCCCTGGACACTCTGCAGGAGGCCAGCTTGAGGCAGCTCCACGGCTAACACCCGAAACTGGTTCCAGGTGGCCACACTCAGGCCGTGTGGTTATTGACTCTCTGGATATCAGTTTCTTGTCTGCAGTGTAGAGGGATTAAATGAGATGACCTTGAAGATCCCAGGGGTTCATGACACTGGGGAGATTCAGTTTTCACACACTTCCTTTCCCAGAGCTCTGTGCCTGTCCCATTGCTGCCAAACTCCAAAGTTGGGACAAACCAGAAGAGCAGACTTCACACTAGATAAGCTGTCTCCAGGAGCCTTGCTTTTCCATCCTAACTTCCGCTTTGATCCATCGCAGGCCCAGCAGATGCCATAGTGATGAGCTCTGTAATTCCATGGGAAAGACGTGGGAAACCCAATCATAACAGCAATAATTCAACAGCCTCGCAAGTGCCAGATTTAATGTGTGCTTCTCCCATAGCAAGACAGATGATAAATATATGAGAGCAACAGAATGTTCATCTCTGACAAAAGAACTTCAACACATTTACTGAAATCTCTAATTTGCAGCAAGTTGAGTTCCAGTTTGTAGGTAAGTTAGTTTGCATCTTCTCATAACATGGAACCATTTGACATGGTTTAGACTCCCAGGAATGCCCTTTGCACTAAGCCCATTTAATCCATGATGAAACAATAGCTTTGAGTGTATTCCTCAAAGACTGGACATGTGAAGGCATCCATTTAGTCCTCTTCCCCTCATTCCTCTCCCTGGCTTTACAACTTCTCTTATTTCATCATTCAGACCTCCCACACATCCCTAACATTACCAATTCACCAAGAGAAAAACATGGTGATATATCCCCCAAATTAATGCTCTCTGTAGTGAGAGGGAGGAGGCCACACCAATGGTTATCTCCAACATTTAAGCACACCCCACCCACCCCACCCCCAGGATGGTGGTGTTCAACCATTCACGCATAGTGTTAGTTGTCGTCATGTCCAACTCTGTGTGACCCCATGGACTGCATCCCGCTAGGCTCCTCTGTCCATGGCACTCTCGAGGCAAAAATACTGGAATGGGTTTCCATGCCCTCCTCCACAGGCTCTTCCCAACCCAGGGATTGAACCCAGGTCTCCTACAATGCAGGCAAATTCTTTATTTCCTGAGACGCCAGGGAAGCCCCATTCACACATAAATCACATGCGAGTTTGAAATTCCTAAATCAAATCCTAAATTGCTATAATCCAGGCAAGTAATGTCGCTTTAAAAGCAAAAATAGGAGGATCAGCATTTTCTCCTCTTTGACGGTATTGGAGCTTGAACCTAAATTGGACCCTCTCCAAAGATCCACACGTGTCCAGGCATGTCTGTCCTGTTGGCTGGCAGGAGCCATCAGCAAGACAGTGGTTGGGACAGGAGTCCTGCCTGGGTCAGCCCAGCACTGATCCAGAGCCGTGGTTCTCACAATGTGGTCTTCAGACCAGCAGCCTCAGCATCATCAGGGAATTCATTAGAAATGTAAATCTTGAGTCCCACTCCAGACTTGCAAAATCAGAAAGTCTGGGCTTAAAACCCAGAAGGGCTTCACAAAGCCTCCAGGTGATTCTGATAAATGCTAACGTTTGAGAAGGCTGATCTGCCTGCCTAGCCTTCTGAATTGTCTGGACTGCAGCAAAAGGGAGGGCTACAGGCAGAAGCTGAAGGATACATTCTCATAAGGTGATGCCTGACCTGGCAGCTTGATCATCACTACCTAGGAGGCAAAAGTGACAGAAATAGGGGGAGGTGGCATCACCGACGGAGAACTGCGGGAAGTGCAGCAGCTCCTCGGCCTCCTGCTGATTTGGGCCACGAGGAACTGGAGACCCTCGGGGGAATCTGGACTGTCGAGAACACTGGAGGTGTGAGGAGGTGAGGAGACGCTCAGCCACCCTCAGGTGGCTTCTCGGTCCCCAACCAGGGAACCCTGAACAGAAGACCATAAAAGGGTTGTTCCTGAGGTCACAGGAGACCCCACTGGGGAGTATCTGAAACTGGGTGAGACTTTAGTGGGGGGCCATGAAGCTGGCAGGGGAGGGAGTGTGGGGGAGGGGTGGAAAGCGAAGGGAGAGGGGAGGAAGCCTGTGATGTTCAGGCTATTGCCACAAATCTAATCCTGTTAGAGTGGGGAGGGCTGGGGAGGCTTGAGTTACAGGAAGAACAGAAATTCATCTTTAGCATAGGTTTTAGTACAGAGAAAATTTTGATGCCTTCACCTCTCTCTGATGACTCTGTGGTATAAACACCAAGCCAAGAAAACTCTTAGCTTGGTTTTAAAAGCACAGAGGGGCCATCCCTTCCCCTACACCCTACCTCAAATACATGCACATAGGGCTCTGCATGGCACATTGTGGTGGGAAATTACCAAGAGCTTCCTAGATGACAGGGAAAGACTGCTTGCCTGAGCATCAGTCAGATCCTGATGTTTACCCCATCAGCTTCAGCCCCTGGTAAAACAAATGAGCCCTTTCAAGTCTGCTGGAAGCTCCAGTCCCAAGCAGTGCCTCCTCGGATGCAGTGGTTTGGCAATTTGGGGTCTCCCTGGGCTCTCACTAAAAGGGTATCACATTTCTGACCGCTTTCCCTGTGGTTAGACTTATTCTTTCTTCTCTGAACCAGCATCTCCCTTTTCCATCCTACTTGTTTACCCTCTTGTAACTTTGAAGCCAATGAAGTTCAAGTCACGGAAATTGTTAATTGCACCCTTCAGTTTCATTGAACAGAAGACCTGGTGCCGACTTTGGCTGGGGCTGCCAAGAAGTTCAGGGCCTGTTTATTTGGTCTGAGGTGCCTGGAGCCCACACTAAACATCTTCTCACCATATGGAGCTGCCTCCTTCCTGAGATGTCAGCTTAACATTCATATTGCTACTTTTTAAGCTACTGGATATCTGGGGGCACTCTCTCTCCAGAAGGTATTTTTTTAGAAAATTAACACTGGCCAGAAGGATGGGGGGGTTGTTCACGTGTTATATTTATTCATCCCAGACTCCATCAGCTTAGAAGTGCAGTCTCCAGGCATTAGTCAGCACTGGTTCCTAGTGAGTATATCACTTCCCCCGGGGCCTCAAGACATGAGACAAGGACTCTAAAATTCCTCTCAGTGGCCCCATGCCCTCTACTTCTTGTCTCCGTGCCCCTGGCTCGTGTAATACAAACCCCATCTTGCTTGCTATCTTTCCTTCCCAACCTCCAACTGGATTTCCTCCACCAAGTAGCAGGTGAGTCAAAGAATACAAATGTTTCCCAGTGCCAAGATCTGTGTGGAGCTCAGTCTCCAGGGAACTCAGCCTCAAGTACCTTTCCAGCTGCCCACCTGCCAGAGAATCCAAAGCAACGAAATCTTCCTGCCATCTGCCTCTCCATCAATTTTGATGAGGGGGCCTTAATGCTGGAAAACTGACCACTTTATGTGGAGCTGGGGGAGAGAATAAGTGGTCCACCACATCACAAGCTCCACCGTTTTACATAGAGACCCAAGAGTTTTAGGAAGCAGTGGAGGCCACCCTGAGGGGTGCAGACCCACCACGTGTGACGGAGATTCACTGGAGCCCGTGTCCCAGCAGGGGCTGGGCATGTGTGATCTCCAGGCTCCCCTGGGTCAGGATGAACTGCTTATTTCTGCAGTGGAAATAAGCCTCTAAACCGACATCACATGTCTCCTGTGGAGGTGAAAGCAGAGTTGGTAACAATGGCTTCTTTGGTGTCCTGGGAAGGGATGGCTCTTGGCATGGCTCACCCATCTCCCTTTGTGAGGCATGTTGCTCCACCCTCCCTGTTCCCCTTCCTTCCTCCCCTCATGCTGGGTGATAAACAGGCCAAACAGTATCATCCATTTCACCTTGAACGAGCTCTCTTATCCTCCTGTATCAATGTCACCGATATTTGATGCCAGGTACTGCAATAGATGATAAACAACTTTACCTTTTTATCTTACAGAGGACCCGAGAAGAAAGGATAGTGAGAATAAGTAGGTTCATTGTTAACAGAGAGGCAGGCTATTCACTAGGATACTTTTCCTTCCTTCGAAATGGCCTCACTAATCTGGCAGAGCACAGAGATAGAGGTGGGGGTGGAGGAGGTAGAGAGGTATCTTAGAGTTTGAGAGACTTATTTAAATTGGCCGTGTTGCCCCAAAGTTGAAAGGTTTTCTGGCCTGATGTCAGTAGTGGTAATGTTAACTATTGGACTGGGTTCCCGTTCTGTGTTTCTCTTCCTGATCAATCCTAACATATTTTGTTCATTCATGATCTCGTATAACCTGGTGGTGAGATACAACATCCTTTGTTTTCAGAGTAATAGTGGAAATAATTATCAAGTAATGGATATTTCCAGTTATGGCCTCAATTGCCCATTTTGTGAAACCAATCTAGACCTTTCCTGGGGTCAGAAAGCTTTACCTCATAAATAAAGAAGTGAGCCTTGAGTCCACAAAAACATGATGATTCTTACTGTCTAAACTGATTGACGGGGAAGCCTTGTAGGGTCACTGGAAGGACCTCACTCTAGAGTTAGCCAGACTGGGCTTCAATTCCCAACTCTACAACTTACTGACTCTGTGACATTGGGAAGATCACTTGACCCTTTTGAAAGTCAGTTTTCCAATCCATAAAATATAGGCAATAATACTCATCTTGTGAGGATTTAGTAAACTAATTTAGGATAAATTCCAGACACTTGCTTACCTGCATTTCCTAGACCTTAATTCCATTCTATTCTTAGCTCCGTGAAGGCAAGGATATTTTGTTCAATCCTATGTCCTCAACACATATTAGATATTCAGTACAAAATGTTTAAACAGATTATTTGGCGGACAAAAGCTCTGGAATTTCTTTCTTCCTCATTCCATACACCTTTTTCTTACCCCATCCTGTACTTCCTCACCAGTCTTCTGCTTCTGGATAAAACGGAACAACAGGGGCCTAATCTACTCTTACATCTTGTAACAGGATGAATCATGTCCCCACAAAGATATCAAGTCCTAATCCCTAGGCTAGTAAATGTTACCTTCCTTGAAAAAAAGAAAAAAGTCACCTTACTTTCAGATGTATAAATTGAGAATGTGAAGATGAGGAGATTATGTAGGTGGGCCCTAAATGTCACAACTGTCTTTATGAGAGAGAAACAAAAGGAGTTAGCACAGGCACTCAGAAGAAAGGTGGTGTGAGGATGGAGGCAGAGACGGAGGTGATGCCAGAACATCCTAGGAACACCAGGGCAGCCCCCAGAAGCTGGAAGAGGATTCTC
Organism: Moschus berezovskii; assembly: GCF_049115385.1. Classification (NCBI taxonomy): domain Eukaryota; kingdom Metazoa; phylum Chordata; class Mammalia; order Artiodactyla; family Moschidae; genus Moschus; species Moschus berezovskii. The sequence continues at coordinate 26,066,101 of NC_142464.1, forward strand.
CACTAGAACCTTCAGAAGGCATGTCCTCTGACACCTTGATTTCATATTTCTGGCCTCCAGAACTACGGCAGAGTAAATTGCTATCGTTTTCTGTTGTTTTCAGCCACCCAGTTTGTAAATTTTTACAGCAGTCCTAGGAAATGAATACACATCACAAACAACTGAAAAATTGAACAAAACACATGAAAAAAAACAAAAGGATTTTCAGATATTGGTCAATGGACACTGCCAGACACTGACCACTGAGAGAAAGGTAACTCTGCCCCAGCTTACCTCCCAGAGGGTTTCCAGGCTGCAACACAGCAAGGGGACCGTGGCTCTCAGAATTTGGCGGTTCGTCTAGGTATGCATGTGGAAGGGCTGGGTTGCTTTCCCAACATTGGTCTGACAAGTCGTTTATTGTATAATCTCCTGAAGCAATTCTTTTCTTTTCTTTCTTTGCTTGAATAGTTTTTTGTTTTTAAAAGAGCCTTTAGTTAGCTTTTTCGCAGATTGTGAATCTCATTTAACTTAGATCTGTGTTAAATTTGGCAATTTTTAAAAAGAGACGAGAAAGAGTTTCTTCCTGTTGGTTATGTTCTTGATTAACATGGTCATAGAGATGTTCACTGATCTGTTCATTTAAGAGAATGGAAAGAAATGTTAAATCTCTCATGTGAAATATGAATTGCCTTGGGGCACCAGAGTTCCCTCACCAGCGCCGTTTCCTTTCTCCACTAGGGTATAAACTTCCTGAGGATAGGATATGGTCTCATTCTCTTCCGTATTCCTGGAGTCTAGACTGATTCCTGGCACATAGTGAGTTCTCAAGTCTGTTCACTGGATTAAGTGATCAGCATCATTTAACTTTAGAAAATAAACCCTGTACAGTGCCTGGGACATGAACACCAAAAACAGAACGTGGAAGATGGTGGCTTTTTAAAGCGGACGGCACAGGGCATCAGTCTTCTCACTCTGCCATAAGGATACACTGCTGGCTGGGCCACTCACACAACAGGAATTCATTTTCTCACAGTTCTGGAGACTCTTAAGTTGAAGATCAGAGTTCCAAAAATATTCTGTTTGTGGGGAGGCCTCTCTGCCTGTCTTGTAGACGGCTGCCTTCCCCTTATGTCCGCATACAATCTCTCTGTGTGAGTAGTTGGACAGAGAGAGCTCTGGCATCTCTTCCTTTTAAGGTACCAGTCAGATTAGGAGCCCACCCATATGATCTCATTTATTATTGTTACTATTATTGGCCGCCGAGTCAGGTGTGGAATCTTGGCTCCCTGACCAGGGACTGAACCTGGGCTCCCTGAATTGGGAGCACGGGGTCTTAACCACTAGACCAGGGAAGTCTCTGGCTTCATTAAATTGCCTCCTTACAGGCCCTGTCTCCCAGTGCAGTCATACTGGGTGTTAAAACTTCGACATATGAATTTGTGGGGGATACAATTCAGCCCATAACACACAGGTTTGTTCGTGTGTTCTGTTTTTTCCTAGTAAATGTCTAAATCAGTGTGAATCTGGTCACCTCTAGACCCCAGGTATGAGAGAAAGGGAACTATTTCTATACTACAAAATTAATAATAGTTGCTTAATATCATCAAATATCCAGGTAGTAGTCAAATTTACCCAATTCTCTTATTAGTTTCTTTAATGTATGTTTTACCTGATTAGTTGCATTTGGTTGATGTACTCTAAAGTCTCTTAATTTTTTTCTTTTTCTTACAGTTTGCTTATTGAGGAACCTTAAGTTGTTTGTTCTCTAGTTTCCTACATTCTAGATTTTGTTGATGGCTTTCTCATGGAAAAGCATATTTAACTCATTTCTCTATCCTCCTTATTTCCTAAAAGCAATTAACTTTGACTGGAGCTGTGAGGGAAATGTAACATTTAACTCCTAAAATAATTTATTCTAATTTAGTGTTCTCTTCATGAAGTGTTTATAAAGAGAGTGAGTGTCAGACATTATTCTCCAGGAGCCACAGTGGCTCTGAGGTGGCAGAGGGCAACTGAGGGAGTGATTCTGGTATTTGAAAACCTGTGCCTGAAAATTTCTAACCACTTAGAATAACAAAGCCACAAGCTCCTTCATGAGAGCAACAAAAATGTACAACACATTCCTGTATTTTAGATTTTTATATTGCTTTGTTTAATAGATTTTGAACTGTAGGAGAGGGGGAAACTCAAGGCATATCTCCAATTTTATTCCTAATCTGCACAAGTAAGAAGCAAAAATATAATCTGTCAAGCGGCCCTCCCCGGAGGACTCTGGTTAATGTTTCCAGGTTCCTCTAGAAACAATTACCCTCATTTCAGAAACACACTGGTTTTCTAGTCCACACCAGATCCCACCAACTTGTTTTGTTCACAAGAAACAGGTTAGCAGAGAGGGAAAATCCCTACAGCCCTCTAACCTGCTTGTCAGAGAATTAGAGCCAGATACGCTGATGTATCTGAAAAGAAGCCTTTCCTGGTTATAGCAAAACCAGTGGTGCTCAAAGGTCTTGAAATTAGAGATAAATGAAGCACTTAACAGAGGCTCTTGGAGAAAGATTTTCTTTCTGGAAGTTCATTAGAGAATGATTTTATTAATGATTTGCTTGATAGGCCACCATTTGTTCAGAAGGTCATAGGATTTATTTTTACATTTTTATATACAGAAAAGTATGTAAAAAACATAAATGTACAATTAAAAATAATTATAAAATGAGCACTTACATTATGGCTAGATTCTGGAAATTTCCAGGGTGTCCATTCCCAATCATAGCATCCCCTCTCCCCACTCTCCTGACTTTTGTTATGATTACCTCCCTATGACCTTCTCCTGTGCATATACAATACTTCACTTGGTTCATATCTCTCTTAAGATGTTATCCCCAGAACTGAATATTGTCTTCCTCTAATAATCCAATGAGTGTACAGAATCAGATTCAGGGAGAAATTATTCTGAAGCATCATAAATATACATCAAGATGCAGGTTACTTGCCCAGAGAGCAGAAGTAAAACCACACACCGCTAGGCTTTGTCTGTAGGGCGAACATGAGCAGACCACTTAACTATTATAAAATTCTATGCTTTCTCTTCCTGTCTGATGAACTGAAAATTAATGGAACCATCGGTAAAGGGAGTCATGGATAAGTTTCTGCAACCTCAGCAAAAGGCCAGCCTTCTTTATCTTCACTTACTGAGGCTCTGTTCTCCCTGCCGCTTGTTTTCTGTGAGGAAGGGAAGAAGGGCGTCCTTTCCCTGCTGCTTGAACACTGCAGAGGATGGCGTGATTTTTTTAGGAGCGCATCTAAAGTAATGCTTCTGAGAGTCAGAAAACCACTGCAGAGTTAATGGAGAACATTCATTCTGAAGCTAGAAATGTGAATAGAGAAATACATGTATTTCAAGAGTTATAAAATAAGGAAATTACCACCATTTAAAGTGCAGAGACAAATTGCTGGTACTACATTAACCAATTCATATGCATTGTCGTATTTTACTTCCCCAAATCTGAGACCCAAGTATTCTTTGCTATTTCCCTGTGCCAACTTCAACCTGGAGCCCTCCTGCTCATGGTTCAGTGCTCACCTGAAAAGCCCCTTCCTCAGGGAGCCACTCCTGACCCTCCAAGCCAAGGCTGAATCTAACTCCCATGCAGTCCTCTGAACCCTGAATTTCTCCATCTTAGAATTTCATGGACCATATTACTGTCTGTTTTTTGGCTCTGTCTCTCTACTAGATTATAATTTCTAAGACTATTATCTGGAGAATAAATATATAGAGAATAGTATAGAATCAACTCATTATAATCTCAGTTTATGGTCCAGAATGGAGGTCGAATATATATAGTGGATAATTATTTTCATTTTAGGGAGAAAGCAGGAAACTAAGGCAAGAATCGAATTCTGGTCAGCCTGAACTCCCAATCCTGGGTTCCTAGCACAGGACCATGTTTTCCAGTAAGTATAGTACCTTCTTCTCTTTAACTGGCTAGTTTTTAACTAGCTAGACTTAGTGTTAGGTGCTTTATGCACTGTAAAAGTCTCCATGTCTTGGAGATGGTCTCCCCCACTGCCCCTATCTCAGATGATGAAACTGAGGCTCAAGAAATTTGATACCCTGCTCAAGAGCCAGGAGTTGAACTTCTTAGGCTGTATCCCTCCCTACTCACCTCTTTCCCCCTCCCACCCCTCTAAACAAACTAGATACATGGATTTTGGCCTTTTGCAGAGGAGACCAGACTGCATGAAGAAGAGAACGTGCTTTGAAAGTGTGGCTCAATACTTTCTTTTCACTTACTAATAAATCCTGGATAAAATACATCAACTGAGCAATGCACATGTTTACCTAATTAAACGTGAGAGTGAATAGAACCACTGTTGAGAGGCTCAGATTGGGACTCCCAAGTCAACTAGTCTGCGTTCAAACACACACCGGCCTCTCCACGGATGTGTAATGGGGGCACGTTCCTGAACCTCCCCAGGCCGCCCTTCCCTGTACTCCAGCAGAGGCTGACAATGGTGTGTTTGTCGTGGGGCTGTGTGAGGACTAAACGGAGTAATACACGCAGCGCTGAGACACAACGCCTGGCCCACACGTGTGCTCATTAAGTGTGGGTGGGCTCATTAGGAGGCTTCTGTTGCCAATAATGGAAACTCTTGATTCTAGGAGTTTAAACAACAACAGAAAGCACCATGTCAAATAACAAGGCCACAACTCAGGTGGCGCCACTGTTAATTCCTCAAGGGCTCCTACCCACTCCAGCCTCCATCTTGACACCACCCCCCCACTTCCTTACAGAGGTTAATCCCTTGGCCCCTCAGTCTGATTAATTCTGCACCTAGGTCCAGGGCTTGACTTTACCAGCCTAAAGACATGGTTCCACCGACTTCACTAACACTTAACAGTAGCTCAGGCCAGTTGCTGAGATGGTCTGTGGGTTCATCCAGTCCATCCGGTCATCCCCTCTCCCTCACCAAGAGCAGGTGCATCACTTTTCCTGCTTCCTTTTCCGATCTCCTTTTACCTCCATCTGAGATCCAGGAGTTTATGCTTCTCAAGCCCTCCCTGAGAAGCCCTGTCCTCCTTGAGGGCTGCCCCTGTACTCGGGGCAAATGTGAAATTCCTGCAAGACCTGCTCCAGGCCTCTCTTCATGGGAGTTGGCTCATCTGTCTCTAAGCCACAAGGATGTGAGAGTGGAAATTAGTGTCACTGCCCCAGGAATATATGTCTTTTGAAATAGCTCTCATCCAAAAAGTGATAATGGTAGAAATTCCAAATACTGAGATAAATCTTTGGGATGACCATTTTAATGCTGGAAGGCTCTTAGCTTTTCCTGTAGAATTTGTCTTTTTCGTTCTTGTTTTGATTTTTAATGCTTATTTCAAAAGCAAAATCTCAAACCAGAAAAATTTTAAGATATAAAAATCAGAACAAGGTAAGCATAAAACACCCATAATTCTACATTATTAGTGATCTTTTGATTATACTTGGATACATCTTTGGTTTTTGTTTTGTTTGTGGTATGCAAATATTTTTTATTTTCAAATAGACAACCCACATTTGATCAGTGGCTGCTTGTCTAACTCAGCAGTATAGTATGAATATCCTTTCATGTTAATAGACATGGGTCCTCAGAATAGATTTTAATGCTAAGTATTCCACTGTTTAGGTGTACTGTAATTTGTTTCAGAAAGCTACAGTGTGGGACAACAGTCTCTTGGTATGTGGTTAGGCAGGTTCACGCTTGGGTTTGTTCTTAAATCTCTTTATAAAAATGGGTACTTGTCCTTCCAGCTAGCGACTTTAATAATAAGGAATAATAAAGAATGTCTTTTCTCTGACACATGTTTTGTTCATCTTAAAATGGATATAAGGCCTACCTCTCAGGGTCACTGACTTGATATCAACAAAGGATATAAACCATAGAGCATTTTAGAAAGGAAGCTGATATTATGGATATTCCTGGATACAGTTCTCTTAGAATATTTAACTCAGATGAACATTATATCTATTACTGTGGGCAAGAATACCTTAGAAGAAATGGAGTAGCCATCATAGTCAACAAAAGAGTCCAAAATGCAGTGAAAGTGAAGTCGCTCAGTTGTGTCAGACTTTTTGTAACCCCATGGACTGTGGCCTACCAGGCTACTCTGTCCATGGTATTTTCGAGGCAAGAGTACTGGAGTGGGTTGCCATTCCTTCTCCAAAATGCAGTATTTGGATGTAATCTCAAAAATAATAGAATGATCTTTGTTAGTTTCTAAGGCAAACCATTCAATATCACAGTAATCCAAACCTATGCCCTAACCAGTAATGCTGAAGAAGCTGAAGTTGAATGGTTCTATGAAGACCTACAAGATCTTCTAGAACTAACACCCAAAAAAGATGTCTTCTTCATTATAGGGGACTGGAATGCAAAAGTAGGAAGTCAAGAACTACCTGGAGTAACAGGCAAATTTGGCCTTGGAGTACAAAATGAAGCAGGTCAAAGGCCAACAGAGTTGTGCCAAGAGAATGTGCTGGCCATAGCAAACACCACCTTCCAACAACACAAGAGAAGACTCTACACATGGACATCACTAGATGGTCAATATGGAAATTAGATTGATTATATTCTTTGCAGCCAAAGATACAGAAGCTCTATACAGTCAGCAAAAAGAACACTGGGAGCTAACCATGGCTCAGTTCATGAACTCCTTATTGCCAAATTCAGACTTAAATTGAAGAAATTAGGGAAAACCACTAGACCATTCAGATATGACCTAAATCAAATCCCTTATGATTATACAGTGGAAGTGAGAAATAGATTTAAGGGACTAGATCTGATAGAGTGCCTGAAGAACTATGGAGGTAGGTTGGTAATATTGTACAGGAGGCAGTGATCAAGACCACCTCTAATTAAAAGAAATGCAAAAAGACAAAATGGTTGTCTGATGAGGCCTTACAAATAGCTGAGAAGAGAAGCTAAAGGCAAAGGAGAAAGGAAAGATATACCCATTTGAATGCAGAATTCTAAAGAATAGCAAGGAGAGATGAGAAAGCTTTCCTCAGGGATCAGTGCTAAGAAATAGAGGAAAACAATAGAATGGGAAAGACTAGAGATCTCTTCAAGAAAATTAGAGATACCAAGGGAACATTTCATGCAAAGATGGACTCGATAAAGGACAAAAATGGCATGGACCTGACAGAAGCAGAAGATATTAAGAAGAGGTGGCAAGAATACACAGAACAACTATACAAAAAAAGATCTTCATGACCCAGAGAATCACGATGGTGTGATCACTCACCTAGAGCCAGATACCCTGGAATAAGAAGTCAAGTGGGCCTTAGGAAGCATCACTATGAACAAAGCTGGTGGAGGTGATGGAATTCCAGTTGAGCTATTTCAAATCCTGAAAGATGATGCTGTGAAAGTGCTGCATTCAATATGCCAGCAAATTTGGAAAACTCAGCAGTGGCCACAGGACTGGAAAAGTTCAGTTTTCATTCCAATCCCAAAGAAAGGCAATGCCAAAGAATATTCAAACTACCTCACAATTGCACTCATCTCACACACTAGCAAAGTGGTGCTCAAAATTCTCCAAGCCAGGCTTCAACAGTATGTGAACCATGAAATTCCAGATGTTCAAGCTGGATTTAGAAAAGGCAGAGGAACAAGAGATCAAATTGTCAACATCTCCTGGATCATCGAAAAAGCAAGAGAGTTCCAGAAAAACATCTATTTCTGCTTTGCTGACTATGCCAAAGCCTTTGACTGTGTGGATCACAATAAACTATGGAAAATTCTTCAAGAGATGGGAATACCAGACCACCTGACCTGCCTCCTGAGAAATGTGTATGCAGGTTAAGAAGCAACAGTTAGAACTGGACATGGAACAACAGACTGGTTCAAATAGGCAAAGGAGTACGTCAAGGCTGTATATTGTCACCCTGCTTATTTAACTTTTACACAGAGTACATCATGAGAAACGCTGGGCTGAATGAAGCACAAGCTGGAATCAGGATTGCCAGGAGAAATATCAATAACCTCAGATATGTAAATGACACCATCCTTATGGCAGAAAGTGAAGAAGAACTAAAGAGCCTCTTGATGAAAGTGAAAGAGGAGAGTTGAAAAGTTGGCTTAAAACTCAACATTCAGAAAACTAAGATCAGGGCATCCAGTCCCATCACTTCATGGCAAATAGATGAAGAAACAAGGGAAACAGTGACAGACTTTACTTTTTGGGGCTCCAAAATCACTGCAGATGCTGATTGCAGCCATGAAATTAAAAGACGCTTCCTGCTTGGAAGAAAAGCTATGGCCAACCTAGACAGCATATTAAAAAGCAGAGACATCACTTTGCCAACAAAGGTCCAAATAGTCAAAGCTATGGTTTTCCCAGTGGTCATGTATGGATGTGAGAGTTGGACTGTGAAGAAAGCTGAGCGCCGAAGAATTGATGCTTTTGAACTGTGATGTTGGAGAAGACCCTTGCGAGTCCCTTGGACTGCAAGGAAATCCAACTAGTCCATCCTAAAGGAAATCAGTCCTGAATATTCATTGAAAGGACTGATGATGAAGTTGAAACTCCAATACTTTGGCCACCGGATGCAAAGAACTAACTCATTGGAAAAGACCCTGATGTTGGGAAAAATTGAAGATAGGAGGAGAAGGGGACAACAGAGGATGAGATGGTTGGATGGCATCACTGATGCAATGGACATGAGTTTGAGTAAGCTCTGGGAGTTGGTCATGGACAGGGAAGCCTGGCGTGCTGCACTCCATGGGGTCTCAAAGAGTCAGACACTACTGAGCATTGAACATGTAACTGACTTAGGAGTCTTTGAGTAGCTCTCTAATTATTTGTGTCAACTTTAAAAATGATTGTGGGCGGCATTCCACGTTATCTGAGTGAGTGGGTTTTTAGTTTTTTGAAGTCATCTTACTCCACAGTTTCTCCCTCCTCTTTCTACTACTTCATGTCCAAATGATCTCATTTTAGCAGCCCAGGCTGTGTTCACAGACCAGGCTCATAGCTGTTGTGTGTTTCCTCCAGAAATTGTGTGTAAGCTAACTTGGGCACCCTTGATTAATATTTAACCTAGCAGTGCAAGCCATAAGTCATTGTCCAAGGCTGGATGGATTGATCTGGAATGTAAAGGTTTATTTATTTACTGGCTCCCTAATGTGCGGTTTATGTTAATGGTGGTTGTTGCATTGCCATGCAGGAAATGTGCACATTCTGAGGCCAAGGCTTAAGTCAGAGTCATAATAGTCCGCCCTGGTGATTTTCCACAGCACCAAAAAAAAAGCTTTAAAGATACAGTAGCGGCAGGAGTCCCAGCCTACTACACCAGAGGCCAAGGCAGAGCAAAGACTCAAATATTAGATCTCATCTTCCTTGAGCCTTCTTCCCACACACATGCGCACGTGTGTACACACACACACACACACACACGCACCCACACACACACACACACACACACATTCCAAAGCCTTCTCTTTGAGGATCATCTCAAGTCCTTCATCTTCTGTAAACCTCCCCTGACCTTTCTGCCCTCCAAGAACCCCAGCCCAATAAGCACTTTCAGCTCTTCCGAGTCTCTGTCATCCACAGCAGCATTTCACTGTGAACTGTCACGTCTGTTACTATTTCATGCATGTTGGGTTTGTCTCTGCAAACAAACCACCAGTCCAAGCTGAGGGCCAGGTACACTTCCTGCCTCCACCCTTAGCCAGCGTAAAGCACAGAGGAAGATTTCAAACAATTCTTCGGATAGACTGATTCAAAGAGAACCGGCCCGTCCCTTCTTGTTTAAATTTCCTTCCACTGACTCTTTTTTTTTTTTAAGACTTATTTAATTATTTGGCTGCACTGGGTCTTTGCCGCTGAGTGAGGGCTTTCTCTAGTTGCAGTGAGTGGAGGCTACTCTAGTTGCGTGGGCTTCCCTCTGTGGTGGCTTCTCTAGTTATGGAGCATGGACTCTAGAGAACGCAGGCTTCAGTAGTTGTGGCTCGTGGGCTCTGGACCACGGCTTCAGCAGTTGTGGTGTACAACAGTCATAGATGCTCCATGGCATGTGAGATCTTACCCAAGCAGGATTCAAACACATGTCCTCTGCATTGGCAAGTGGATTCTCAACCACTGGACCACCAGGGAAGTCCTCCACCAGTCTCCAGACAACACTTCATGAGTAAGGGCAATTCCAATCCCTTCTGAGTCCCTTGGAGAAAACACCATTGGATATTCAGAATGCCAATTTTGCATAGTAAACAGATAAGTAATATTAAAACAGAGAACTTTCCCGTGACCCACTCTTGTATCTTACAGAGGAAGATCTGGCTCAATGAAGTTAAACAACCCACTCAAGGTGACACAGGTCTTTTTCGGGCATCAAAATCATAATCCTTTATGCAAAAAGCTATAAAAGTTTTTGTATTCCTCAGAGATGGACACTAAAAATATACATTGTTCAGTAATACAGTTGTATGTAATGATTCCACCATAGCAACAGATTCTAAAAATTTATTCCCTTTGGTTATATAGAAAATTCTAATGAATTAGAAGTTTCCCAAGGAATTCTTTTTAATGTAACAATTCCTTCTAGGGTAAAGGAATAGGAAACAAATAAAAATTCACACCTTTCTCTGAAAGGCTGGATTAGTGCTTGATGGACCAAAATCATTCCTGTTTAGGGTAACACAATACAGCTCACAAATCTCACTTATCTTATGTGCTTTCTGCCTGCAGCATTCAGTGTGCATTAGAAAACTGTAAATATTTTCAGCTTCGTCATGACAGATTAGTGCACAGGTCTAGCTATGAAAAATGTTTGTGTGTCAAGGAGTGCAATAAGCACCATAGCACCACAGGCTGGTTTCACAGATGCATTGAAACATGAATAGTGAAGTATTTTCACTTTGCAAAAACATGTTTGCCCCTAGTCTGAGCAAAGCACAGTGTCAGCAGATGTGGAGGAAAGACAGACAAATCAGTCATGGAAGCAACTTTCAAGAACAGAAGCACAGTCCTCTGTGTCACAGGGACAGAAAGCCGGCTTAGACTACAGAGAGACTTGCCTGGTTCATATGACTCAAAGGCCAGGAGAGTACTGGCTTCAGGTGAGGCTTGATCCAGCAGCTCAGCCATGTCTCCAAGGTCCCAGGTTCTCTCCATCTTTTTCTGTTTCCCACAGGCTCAAGTTTATCCTCAGACTCCAAAGTTCTTTGATGTTCTCAGATGTTCCTCTGATGGTGGCAGGTGGCTGTCATGGCCATAGAACTGTCACCCTCACACTACATTGTCTAGGGAAGGGAGAGTTTCTATGTTCATTTTCTCAGAAGTAACTAGGAGATCTACTTGGTATGGACAAGCATGGGTGGAGGACTCAATTTTGGATCAAGGGGAGTACTCTGCCCAGCCCGGGTCTGTGTAGCAGGCCAATGCCTGAACAACTTCCTGCTAATTGATCAGCTTAAGCAAGCAAATTCATCCTGGAACTTGGGGCGTGGGGGTCGGGGAGGGGCCAGTCTACCCAAATCCCTTTCATGACTGGGGAAACAGTGTTTTAACTAATTAGCATCAGGTTTCTGTCATCTAGAGAAGAGAAAACAGAAGTAGGGAAACAACCAACAAATGCCAGAGTAAACTCAGGGTGTGATAGATGTGACGACGCTCCAACCAGGAGCTATGTGTCACACCTTCAGTGATGCTTCCACCACCCCTGTGCGGACAACCAGCAGTGCCCCATGAGCTGCACTGAAGGTAGTCACTTGTGAGAAAACTGTGTCATCTTTCAGCTAGAAGATTAATTTTGCAGGAAGGTGGTTGTGCTACAAAAGACATTTCACTCTGACTGAAGTGGTAGAGGTTAGGAACTAAAAAGCCAGAGCAGTGGAGCCATCTAAAGAAAATCAGATATGGGGTTTCCATCAGGGCCAGCACCCCATGGTTCCACGTCCCACAGCTCCTTCCTTGGCAGCTACTTCCTCCCACACATTAGTAAAACACTCATGGTGTTGGCACTGAGATGCGTTAGAAAATGATGACGCAACATTCAGTTCATCTCAGGGAGGGGAGCAGTATGATGACTGGAAAGGGCTGTGAAATAGATACAGAAACCCTTGCTTCTAGTCTGGTCGGTGCCCCTAACTCAGTCGAGACAGTGTCAACACGTAGGCTCTGGAGTCAGGCAGACAGGCAGGCAGCACAGTTCCCAACAGCGTGCCCTTGGGCAAGCTACTTAACCTCTCGGATCCCATATTTTCTCTTCTATACAATAAGGATAATAATAATCCTTGTTGCTAGCACGAAATCTTGCTATGTCTGAGTTTGTTCCTATGCAAAAAAATGAAGGAATGTTTTACGTGTCAAGTATTAACTGTCTGGTGGATATGAAGAAGGTGGCCAGTCTGTGGGATGGAAATGAGTGGAGTTAATTGCAGCTCACACAGAGGGAAGGTTTTGAGGTGAACGCAAACCTTCTAACTCCATGTGTAAGTGACCTGACTGCTCTGCTGTAGCTGGGAGGACAGGACAGGATGTGGCATGTGGCCATGCACCTGCCAGGCAGGATCCTGGGCGGGCAGAGTAAACCGAGGGGATGTCCTTATGTCATTGGATGATTTCCTGCTTCATTAATAGCCACTGTTTCTACTCTGAGAGTACGGAGGTCAGTGACATCAACCCCGTGTGGAGGTAAGCATTTTCAAGCAATTAACAGGAGAAGTGATCCCAGGCTCCCATCTATTTCTCACCACCCCCAGTCAAGTTCTTGCCCACCCAGGAATATACCTGAACCTTTGTAACAAAGGCCAGCAGTGTGAATAGCCCCTGCAGGGCCCATGGCTTGGGTTTGATTTCTGGTTCCACCCACTGACTTTGGACAATTCTCTGAGTGTCACTTTTTTTCCTAATCTGTGGAAGAGGATGTGGGTAGTGGTTTCTTGCAGGGTGGCTGTAGGGATCCTTCAGTGGAAAGTACTTCGCTCCATTCCAGGCACACAGGATCAGCGAGCAGGTCTTTATTCACTGAAGCTCTGAGAGGAACGGTGCTTAAGTGGAGATACTTCAGACCTATGGAATCATTGCTATATTTTAGAATTTGGACTCTGAAAATTATACTATCTTTTAAATAAAAAACATTGAAAATTAAAAATACAGTTGGCCCTCCATGTCTTTGAATTCCATATCCATGGATTCAACCAACAATGGACCGGAAATATTTTTTTAACAAACTGCTTTCCAGGTGGTGCAGTGGTGAAGAATCCATCTGCCAATGCAGGAGATTCAAGAGATGTGGGTTTGATCCCTGCATTGGGAACATCCCCTGAAGGAGGAAATGGTAACCCACTCCAGTATTCTTGCCTGGAAAATTCCATGGAATTTTCTGAGCCTGGTGGGTTACAGTCCATGGGGTTGAAAAAGAGTCAGACGTAACTGAGCACACACACACATGAAAAATATTTATTTATTTGGCTGAGCTAGGTATTGGTCACAGCACATAGGATCTTTGATCTTAGTTATAGCACATGGGATCTAGTTCCCTAGCCAGGTATCAAACTCAGGCCCCCTGTCTTGGGAGCACAGAGTCTTAGCCACTGGACTACTGGGGAAGTCCCTTTAATTCTAGAAAGTTCCAAGAAGTAAAACATGAATTCACTGCACATTGGACACTATTTACATAGCATTTACATGGTATTAGGTATTATAAGTGATCTGGAGATGATATAAAGTATACAGGAGGATGTGTGTATGTCATGTGCAAATACTGAGCTATTTTATAGGGGATTTGAGCATCCTTGGATTTTAGTATCTGCAAGGGTGCTGGAACCAATCCTCCTCAGATACTGAGCAAGTGCCAACTTGTTAAAGTGCCCAGCCATTATTTTGAAACATAGCCAATGAGATATGTGTGAATGGAAAGCACAGTTCAGGAGCCCATCACAGGATTTCTAAGAGAGTCTTTCAAGGACCAGTTCGAATGTCCTGTCCATATGCTCCCTACCCCCACCCCTCACATTCTACATTGCCTCATTTCCTGTACTTTAAAATGGCACTGTCCGTATACAGTACAACAGACTAGAGCAGTTATGGTGATGATACTGGCTTGGACAAAAAGTTTGATCAGATTGTTCCATAAGATAGTATGGAAAAACCCAAATGGACTTTTTGGTCAACCCAATACAATGGATAGCACAGGGGCATGTGCTTTATTTGAAACAGGGCCACTTCAGAGCCTCACTGCCACTCACTACCAAGTTGACTCTGCAAGAATTGTTTTAACTCCCCAGGCCTCAGTTTCCTCATCTATAGAATGGAGACAATAATATTTCTTTAAAAGTTGTGATGTGGTTTAAATACAACATCCCAACAGCAATAAATAAATAGCTTTTATTCTTTCTTGTGGGTTTGAGACTTTCTAACTTTTCTCTGGGCTTCCCTGGTGGCTCAGACGGTAAGTGTCTGCCTGAAGTATGGGAGACCCGGGTTCAATCCCTGGGTTGGGAAGATCTCCTGGAGAAGGAATTCTCTGGTTCTTCAGTTGTTGGGTGCATTCACTTTGTCCCTATATTAATTTTTCTAGATTCACACAACAAGAAAATTGTATAACTCATTTGTAAAGCTGTGTCTTGTCCTTTTGGTTAATTAATGATTTTTGTTAGTTTGTATGCCAAAGGTTTATGCTCTTTAGGAATCTGAGCCTGTCAACCTAGATAAGGTTTGAATTCCACATGCCTTTTGATGCATGGATATTCTAAGGTGACTGAACATTCAAAAATAAACAGTCATGGTCTGCTAGCCACTAGCCAGTGAATTTCTTTGCCCTACATCTATTTCCTGAAGAGAGTGCATTCAGTTCAGTTCAGTTCAGTTCAGTCGCTCAGTTGTGTCCGACTCTCCGTGACCCCATGAATCACAGCACGCCAGGCCTCCCTGTCCATCACCAACTCTCGGAGTTCACTCAAACTCATGTCCACAGAGTCGGTGATGCCATCCAGCCATCTCATTCTCTGTCATCCCCTTCTCCTCCCGCCCCCAATCCCTCCCAGCATCAGAGTCTTTTTCCAGTGAGTCAACTCGTCGCATGAAGTGGCCAAAGTATTGCAGTTTCAGCTTTAGCGTCAGTCCTTCCAATGAACACCCAGGATTGATCTCCTTTAGAATGGACTGGTTGGATCTCCTTGCAGTCCAAGGGACTCTCAAGAGTCTTCTCCAGCACCACAGTTCAAAAGCATCAATTCTTCAGCGATCAGCTTTCTTCACAGTCCAACTCTCACATCCATACATAATGCTATTTCCACTTATGTTGCTTTCACCATCTCAAAAAATACCCAAATCCTTTGCTGGACTGATCTGTGTGTAGGTTAGAAACAGCTAAACACAGATGAGAACAAGATGGCAGAGGAGTAGGTGGACATGGAGTACATCTCTCTCCACGGAAACAAAAGGACTACACCTTTAGACACAGAAATGCATGAAGAACACCAGCTGAGAGCAGATGCGAGTACCTGACCAGTGGAAAAGGATATATAGAACTGCACAAACTTGGTAGGATGAAGGAACTAGGGGAAAAACAGGAGCGTTAGTAGGACTGGACCTGCCCTCGGCCAGTGGGGGACCAGAGAACTAACCCTTAGTTCAGTTCAGTCGCTCAGTCGTATCCGACTGTTTGTGACCCCATGAATCGCAGCACGCCAGGCCTCCATGTCCATCACCAACTCCCGGAGTTCACTCAAACTCATGTCCACAGAGTCGGTGATGCCATCCAGCCATCTCATTCTCTGTCATCCCCATCTCCTCCCACCCCCAATCCCTCCCAGCATCAGAGTATTTTCCAGTGAGTCAACTCGTCGCAAGAGGTGGCCAAAGTATTGGAGTTTCAGCTTTAGCATCAGTCCTTCCAGTGAACACCCAGGACCGATCTCCTTTAGAATGGACTGGTTGGATCTCCTTGCAGTCCAAGGGACTGTACATAGAAAACCCTAAAAATAGTGTCAGATAATTACTAGAGCTAATCAGTGAATTTAGCAAAGTTACAGGATACAAAATCAATACACAGAAATCACTTACATTTCTATATACTAACAATGAAAAATCAGCAAGAGAAGATATCAATCCCATTCACCATTGCAACAAAAAGAATTAAATATCTAGGAATAAACTTACCTAAGGGGACAAAAAACTATATACAGAAAATTATAAGACACTAAGGAAATAAATCAAAGATGACATAAACAGATGGAGAGATATTCCATGTTCCTGGGTAGGAAGAATCAATATTGTGAAAATGACAATACAACCAAATGCAATACAGATTCAATGTGATCCCTTTCAAATTACCAATGGCATTTTCCACAGAACTATAACAAAAAATTTCACAGTTCATATGGAAACACAAAAGATCCTGAATAGCCAAAGCAGTACAGAGAAAGAAGAATGGAACTGGAGGAATCAACCTTCCTGACTTCAGATTATACTACAAAGCTGTGATCATCAAGACAGTTTGGTACTGGCACAGAAACAGAAATATAGACCAATGGATAAAGAAAGCCCAGAAATAAGCCCATACACCTATGGGTACCTTATTTTTGACAAAGGAGGCAAGAATACACAATGGGGCAAAGACAGCCTCTTCAATAAATCGTGCTGGGAAAACTGGACAGCTACATGTAAAGAATGAAATTAAAACATTTCCTAACACCATACACAAAGATAATCTCAAAATGGATTAAAGACCTAAATGTAAGACCAGAAACTATGAAACTCTTAGAGGAAAACATAGGCAGAACATTTGGTGACATAAATCAAAGCAAGATTCTCTATGACCCACCTCCTATAGTAACAGAAATAAAAGCAAAAGTAAACAAGTGGGACCTGAATAAACTTAAAAGCTTTTGCACAGCAAAGGAAATAATAAGCAAGGTGTAAAGACTACCCTCAGAGTAGGAGATAATAATAGCAAATGAAATAACTGACAAAGGATTAATTTTCAAAATATACAAGCAGCTCATACAACTCAATGCCAGAAAAACAACCCAATCAAAAAGTGGGGAAAAGACCTAAAGAGACATTTCTCCAAAGAAGACATACAGATGGCTAACAAACACATGAAAAGATGTTCAACATCGCTCATTATTAGAGAATGCAAATCAAAACTACAATGAGATTTCACCTCACAACAGTCACAATGGCCCTCATCAAAAAGTCCTCAAACAATAAATGCTGGAGAGGGTATAGAGAAAAGGAAACGCCCTTGCACTGTTGGTGGGAATATAAATTGATACAGCCACTATGGAAGACAGTATGGAGAGTCCTTAAAAAACTAGGAATAAAACTACCATATGACCCAGCAATCCCACTCCTAGGCATATACCCTGAGAAAACCAAAATTGAAAAAGACACATGTATCCCATTGTTCACTGCAGCATATTTACAGTAGCTAAAACATGCAAGCAACCTAGATGTCCATCGACCGATGAATGGATAAAGAAGTTGTGGTACATATACACAATGGAATACTACTCAGCCATAAGAAGGAATGCATCTGAGTCACTTCTGATGAGATGGATGAACCCAGAACCTATTATGCAGAGTGAAGTGAGTCAGAAAGGAAAAGATAAATATCATATTCTAACACATATACACGGACTCTAGAAGAATGGTACTGAAGAATTTATTTACAGGGCAGCAATGGAGAAATATAGAGAATAGACTTATGGACATGGGGAGAGGGGAGGAGAGGGTGAGATGTATGGAAAGAGTAACATGGAAACTTACATTACCAAATGTAAAATAGATAGCCAACAGGAATTTGCTGTATGGCTCAGGAAGTTTAAACAGGGGCTCTGTATCAACCTAGAGGGGTGGGATGGGGAGGGAGAGGGGAGGGAGGCTCAAGAGGGAGAGGATATATGTATACCTATGGCTGATTCATGTTGAGGTTTAACAGAAAATAACAAAATTCTGTAAAGCAATTATCCTTCAATTAAAAAATAGATTAAGAAAAGAAAAAGAAACAGCTAAACATGCCTGCCATGGACTGAATTATGTCTCCCCAAAGCCACATGCTGAAGCCCTAATCCCCCTCATTTTGGTGGTGGTTGTTCAGTTGCTAAGTCATGTCTGACCCTTTGCAACCCTGTGGACTGCAGTGCGCCAGGCTGCCCTGTCCTCCACCATCTGCCGGAGTTTGCTCAAATTCATATCCATTAAGTCGACGATGCTATCTAACCATCTCATCCTCTGCCTTCCTCTTTTCCTTTTGCCATCAATCTTTCCCATCATCAGGGTCTTTTCCAATGAGTAGGCTCTTTACATCAGGTAGCCAAATATTGGAGTTTCAGTTCTAGCATCAGTCCTTCCAATGAATATTCAGGGTTGAGTTCCTTTGGATTGACTGATTTGATCTTTTTGCAGCACAAAGGACTCTCGTCTTCTCCAGCACCACAGTTCAAAACCTTGAATTCTTGGGCACTCAGCCTTCTTTATGGTCCAACTGTCACATCCATACATGACTACTGGGAAAACTATAGCTTCAACTATATGGATGTTTGTCAACAAAGTGATGTCTTGGCTTTTTAATACACTGTCTATGTTTGTCATAGCTTTCCTTCCAAGAAGCATGCATCTTCTAATTTCATGGCATTTGGAGGTTATTAGGTTTAAATGAGACCATGAGGGGGACCCTCATGGTGGGATTTGTACCCTTGTAAAAAAAGAGATACCAGAGAGCTTGGCCATGTGAAGACACAGTGAGAAGGTGGTAGTCTGAAAACCAGGAAGCAGGACCTCTTCAGGGAACCCAGTTGGCTGGCACCTTAATCTTGGACTTCTCGACCTCCGTAACTGTGAGAAATAAATTCCTGTGTTTAAGCCACCCAATCTATTGTATATTATTACAAGAGCCTGGTTAGGCTAAGACAATGGCCATCCATACAATTGGCCAAGCCACCTATACAATGAAAATGGAGAATTAAAACCTAAATACTGATCTTTTATCTCAAAACTAGCTATAGGAATAAAATTCAAATATATATTTATCCTGTTACCCTTAATATAACATTTATATTCTATACATAAATTAAATGTGCTATGCCTCATAATACAAGTGTTGGCCATGCAAAGATGTGTTTGGATGTAGAAACTAGTATGTATGTGACTATAGCTGACCGTTGAACAGTGAGGGTTTATGGACACTTAGGAAAAGAGTCTGATGCTGGCAGGGATTGGGGGTGGGAGGAGACGGGGACGACAGAGAATGAGATGGCTGGATGGCATCACTGACTCTGTGGACATGAGTTTGAGTGAACTCCGGGAGTTGGTGATGGACAGGGAGGCCTGGTGTGCTGTGATTTATGGGGTCACAAAGTGTCGGATACGACTGAGCAACTGAACTGAACTGAAGCCTCTATGCAGATCAAGAAGTAACAGTTAGAACTGGACATGGAACAATGGACTGGCTCCAAATTGGGAAAGTAGTACATCAAGGATGTATATTGTCACCCAGCTTATTTAACTTATACGCAGATTACATCATGAGAAATGCCAGGTTGGATGAAGCACAAGCTGGAATCAAGATTTCTGGGAAAAATATCAATGATCTCAGATATGCAGATGACACCACCTTTATGTCAAAAAGCAAAGAGGAACTAAACACCCTCTTGATGAGGGTGAAAGAAGAGAGTGGAAAAGCTGGCTTAAAATTCAACATTCAAAAAACGAAGATCATGGCATCTGGTCCCATTTCATGGCAAATAGATGGGGAAACAATGGAAACAGTGACAGGCTTTATTTTCTTGGGCTCCAAAATCATTGCAGATGGTGACTGCAGCCATGATATTAAAAGATACTTTATCCTTGTAAGAAAAGTCATGATAAATCTAGACAGCATATTAAAAAACAGAGACATTACTTTTCTGACCAAAGTCCATATAGTCAAAGCTATGGTTTTTCCAGTAGTCATGTATGAATGTGAGAGTTGGACCATAAAGAAGGCTGAACACCAAATAAGTGATGAACTGTGGTGTTGGAGAAGACTCTTGAGAGTTGCTTGAAGATCAAACCAGACAATCCTAAAGTAAATCAATCCTAAATAATTCATTGGAAGGACTAATGCTGAAGCTGAACCTCCAATACTTTGGCTACCTGATATAAAGGAGCCGACTCACTGGAAAAGACCCTATTGCTGGGAAACATCGAGGGTAAAAAGAGAAAGGGATGACAGAGGACAAAATGTTTGGATGGCATCACCGACTCAATGGACATGAATTTGAGCAAGCTCCAGGAAATGGTGATGGATAGGGTAGGCTAGCATGCTGCAGTCCGTGGGGTCACAAAGAGTCGGACACCACTGAGCAACTGAACAGCAACAACAAAGCGTCTATACAGTCAAAAGTCTGGATATAATTTCACAGTTGGCCCTCCTTATCTGAGATTCCTCGACTGTGGATTCAACCAGTCGTGGATCATGCAGCCCTATAGCATGTATTTAGTGAAAAAAGCCCGTGCATAAGTGGACTCGTGCAGCTCAAACCCATGTTGCTCAAGGGTCCACTGTGTATACATAGAGGTGTATAACAAACGTATTAGCAGAGGCAATCTAAATAAGCTACCAGCAATAACAATAATAACAATGTTAATGATAACACTGGAAATAATAGTAATAATGACTTCTTACTCATTGGATGCCTGTTATGGCCAGATGCTGTGTTAAGTGCTACAGAAATATACTATTCAAGTTCCCTGATGGCTCAAGTGGTAAAGAATCTGCCTGCAATGCAGGAGACATAGAAAACACGGGTTCAATTCCTGAGTTAGAAAGATCCCCTGGAGGAGAAAATGGCAACCTACTCTAGTATCCTTGCCTGGAAAATTCCATGGACAGAGGAGCCTCGCAGGCTACAGTCCATGGGGTCACAAAGAGTTGAACACAATTGAGCATGCCCAAGTACATAAATCCTGAAAGAAGTATCATATCTCTTTAAAATAAGGAAACTGATGATCAGCGAAGTTGACTAATTTGCCCAAGGTCACACAGCTGGCAATGAGCAGAGATGTACATCCTGGATTGTGGAAAAAAGGCTGTGACAATGATGATAACAATAAGCCTTCTGGGGCCAGGAGCCAGGATGACCTGGGCCGCAGGATGAGGACAAGTCACCATACAGGTGAATGACCACACAGTTAGTGCCGACTGGGGCAGGCAGTCCTGAGACCCCTTTTCCCACTCCACCTCCCCACCTACACCACACTCCCTGAGGCAAGCACAGACCTACAGGAGGAAGAAGGGGGCTGCAGAGAGAAAGTCAAAGCCGTAGGTCCCATGGGGCTACAGCAGCTGCTCTTGCTGATATGGTTGTGGTGACAGGGTCCACTGCTTCTCTGGGGTCTTGAAAAGGCCTCACTAAAGCACTCAGGATCAGACACTGCATTTCCCTTGGTTTTAAGGCATCTCATTCAACAAACTTGCTCTCATCACCAAAGGGGATAATAAAGGCCTTCCTTTCCCTTCCTGCCTGCCAAAGATACTTATCTTCACTCATTCCAAGTGAGTGCTAGCAGGCAGGTGTGGGAGTTCTTCATGATACATACCTGGGTGAAGCAGGACATTTTAACTTCTGTGTGCATACTCCACTCTCTGCATCCTACCATGGCCACACCAATTACCTAGTCAGATAGGGCCCCTCCCCTATTTTTAACAGAATCCTTGAGTTCACCTCACTGAAGTCTGGGTTGGTCAAAGTCGTGATTCTTAATTTGGAGGAAGCAACTTGGGGACACATTGTTGTTCCTGCCTCACGTACACTGGAAAGCACAATCTAGAAGCTGTGAGCAAGACTGCTTCCTCGGGGCTATGGCCAGCTTGTCCATTTCTGTCATCATGACTGAGGATGTCCATCTTTGGGGACTCTGAGCTGTGCCCTTGGTACTTGCTGGTTGTGTTTTTAGCAGGTTTCTCCAGCCTGGCTTCCTGCCCAGAGTCTCCACTGAAACTTTGGCACCCCTCCTGTGATTTGGCTGGAATCAGGAAGAACTAAACTTGGCTTGGTGGCCCACATCACAAATGCCCTCATTTCACAGGACATCCGGCTTTTTTTCTGCTTTCCTGAGCAGGACCCCTGAAGTTGCTCTCAAGCTCTGTTGCCCGCAAGACTCCTGTTGCCTTCCTCCCAGTCTCTCTCCCTGGGAGGCAGATCTAGGTTGATAGCACCTTATTGGCATTTGAGGATATGAACTCATAGCATCCCCTTCTCTGATAGATGAGGAATAAATTTAAAAGTCTCTGTTGTCAGAGACCAAAACACTAACTGTATCACTGCTAAGCAACATTTAAGAAGGTAGCTTGGATCTGCAACCCAAATGGCTTCCTTCCCAGGTGGCTCAGCAGTAAAGAATCTGCCTGCAATGCAGGAGATCCAGGTTTGGTCCCTTGGTTGAGAAGATCCTCTGGAGAAAGAAATGGCAATCCACTCCAGTATTCTCATCTGGAAAATCCCAAGGACAGAGGAGCCTGGCGGACTAAAGTCCATATGGTCACAAAGAGTCAGACACAACTTTGTGACTAAATGACCAATCACCATTCGCCTGAGATGTTCTTGGCCAAAGCAGCTGGACAATTACAGGACTGTACCCCACCGCCCTCCAGGAGCACAGTCTTCCCTGAGGGGGCTTATAAGATTGAGAAAAACATGTGGAAACTACAGGCAGGCAAAGAGAGACAGGCATGAGGCTCCACTAGCCCCCATCCAACAGGAAATATGGACCAAAGGTATAGCCTGACACTATTCACTGGTCCTGGGAAGACAGAGGGAGAGCAAAGAAAGGAGAATGCAGTGACTTCCTTGCTACTGCAGAAAAGGAAGAGTTCCTAAATTTGTGGGTTGGTCGGAACCCAGAGAAGGGGGAACAGCAATCACCATCCACCCCTCTCTGAACCCCAACCCCTACACACATCCAAGAGTCGTGTGGACAAGTAATAAAAAGGAAAACTCTCGAGGGAAATAAGAATGGCAAGAGAGAAAAAAGGTGCCCCCCACCAAAAGTGTAAAGGATAGAAGGAAATATTAGAAATATGAAATATCCTAAAGAATGATTCAAGGTTCTAAATATCTACTATCCTGTAGCCGGTTTTAAAATTACTGAACATTATGCACTGAGACAGACACACTAAGGTTCCAGAGGAAGAAGTGAAGAAGAGCGGTTGGCATGCTCAGGTCACAAGCTGTACACTCAAAAATACATCTGTCATGAGTTTTGCTGGGAAAGAAGTTTTTTAATGAATGTCCTTTTTAATTAAAGCAGTTAAGATCATATGTTCATTATTGAATGAGTTTTGGATTTTAAAATTATTGAAACAAACAGATTAACCCATTTTGCAAGATGGCACTGTTCACCTCCTCCGAAAATACTGTGGGTTTAGAAATGGCCTTGTCAGGTCAAAGGGAAATGTTTCACCTTGGACAAAATAGCCAGTGATCTCATAACAGGGGCTGCCAACCACTCCCACCAATGGGAGGATTTCCTTCATGCCCAAGGAAATCACAGATTTTTTATAGAATAAGGTCAGGGGGTGGGAATTGAGCCAGTATTTAACAGTGAGGACTGCTAGTAAACCCCCCACCCCAGGGGTGTCCTAATAAGGTCACACAAACTTTGAAGCCAAAACAAAATCTTGTTTAAGACAGCTGGCTAATCTTGGATGAATCAAGTTGCAACCAACTTGAAAAGATATAGACTTGGTAGTAAGAGACTGACATACACACTGACAGAATTCCCCATTAATACTATTTTTAAAAATACTTAGAGACTTAACATTTTTATAAAAATAACTTAGTATTCTTTGCATACAAGTGTGACCCTTTAGAGGAGAGATTTATGGCAGCTCCATTCCTCAGCGATGTCATAAAAATAGGAATAGAGATTTGCGTTTGAATGTAGGGTAAAAGCTAGCACATCAAAGTGGAAAGAGTCTTTTGCAAAGTGTTCCTCCCAGGATTAGCATAGCTCTTTGAAAGTTTGTTGTGTGCAGAGGAACTTTCTTCTGATCTTGGAGGAGATAAATAATTCGAGGCTTTTGATTACCATGTAGGAACCACAGACACAAATCACATTTGCACATATCATAGGGCAGGACTTGGGATAATCTTTGTGTATTACAAATTAGATGTGTTTAAATGGACCATTGGATGATTACATGCACATGATTTTGTGATTACATCGTAAAATATTTTAGTGCCCATCCTGCTGGTGTCTCTCTCTCCCTTGCTGGTTTTGAAGAAGCAAGTAGTCATCTTGGGGAGCCCCATGTGGGAAGAAACTGTGGGAAGCCTCAAGGAGTTAAGGAAAGTTTACAGCCTTCATCCAGCAAGGAAATGAAGCACATGCAAGAAACTGAATTCTGCCAACAATGACATACCTTGCTGACATCTTGATTACAGCCTTGAAAAACGTTGAAGCAGAGGACCCACTTACACCTAGAATCCTGACTCATAGTGTCTGTGAGATAATAAGTGTGTTGTTTTAAGCTGCTAAGTTTGTGGAAATATGGTTAGACTAATAGAAAACTAAGACAATCTATTTCCTACAGTTGAATGATAACCAGTCATTGGTGTCAGGGGATATCTTTAGGAAGATATTTTTAAGGAAGTCCATGCAAAAGTCAAATGGGCGGGTGGTGGTATAAATACCTCAAGTTATCATTAAAATGATTCCAGGTGTCTAACTCAAACCAGGACCTATTCACAATGTAGATTTAGAAGATCGTTGTTGCTGTTCAGTTGCTTAGTTATGTCTGACTCAATGTGACCCCTTGGACTGAAGCACACCAGGCTTCCCTGTGCTTCACCATCTCCTGGAGCTTGCTCAAACTCATGTCCATTGAGTCAGTGATGCCATCCAACCATTTCATCCTGTCGTCCCCATCTCCTCCCGCCTTCAATCTTTCCCAGCTTCAGGGTCTTTCCTAATGAGTTGGCTTTTGTATCAGGTAGCCCAAGTATTGGAGCTTCAGCCTTAACATCAGTTCTTCTAATGAATATTCTGGATTGATTGCCTTTAGGATTGACTGGTTTGATCTCCTTGCAGTCCAAGGGACTCTCAAGAGTCTTCTCCAACACCACAGTTCAAAATAATCAATTCTTCAGCATTCAATCTTCTCTATGGTCCAACTCTCACATCCATACATGACTACTGGAAAAACCATAGCTTTAACTATATGGACCTTTGTCAGCAAAATAGTTCTGCTTTTTAATATGATGTCTAGGTTTGTCATAGCTTTTCTTCCAAGGAGCAAGTGTCTTTTAATTTCATGTCTACAGTCACTATTTGCAGTGAATTTGGAGCCCCAAAAAATAAAGTCTGTCACTGTTTCCCTTGTTTCCCCATCTATTTGCCATGAAGTGATGGGGTCAGATGCCATGATCTTCATTTTTTGAATGTTGACTTTTAAACCAGCTTCTTCACTCTCCTCTTTCACCTTCATAAAGAGGGTCTCAAGTTCCTCTTTGCTTTATGCCATAAGGGTGTTGTCATCTGTATATCTGAGGTTATTGATATTTCTCCTGGCAATCTTGACTCCAGCTTATGCTTCATCTAGCCCAGAATTTCACATGATGTACTCTACATATAAGTTAAATAACCAGGTGAAAGTGAAGTCGCTCAGTCATGTCCAACTCTTTGCTACCTCATGGACTGTAGCCTACCAGGCTTCTCTGTCCATGGGATTTTCCAGGCAAGAATACTGGAGTGGGTTGCCGTTTCCTTCTTCAGGGGATATTCCCGACCCAGGGATTGAACCCAGGTCTCCCACATTGTAGGCAGACGCTTTTACCATCTGAGCCACCAGGGAAGACTAAATAACCAGGGTGACAATATACATCCTTGATGTACTCCTATCCCAATTTTGAAGCAGTCCATTTTTTCATGTCCAGTTCTAACCATTGCTTCTTGACCTGCATACAGATTTCGCAGGAGGCAGGTAAGGTGGTCTGCTATTCCCATCTCTTGAAGAATTTTCCACAGTTTGCTGTGATCCACACAGTCAAAGACTTTAGCATAGTCAATGAAGCAGAAGTAGACGTTTTTCTGGAATTCTCTTGCTTTTTCTATGATCCAACAGATGTTGGCAATTTGATCAATGGTTCCTCTGCCTTTTCTAAATCCTGGAAGTTCTCAGTTCACATACTGTTGAAGCCTGGCCTGGAGAATTTTGAGCATTTATAGTGACTTTTTACTTTGGCAACAATGTATGCACACCTTGCAGTTACAGAACTCTATACTCTCTGAAAGACCAAACAATTGACTCTCTGCAATAGGTTCTCATCAATCTGTGAAAGGACATTGAAAAAACCAGTTCCCACATAGTTCTTAAGAGACCAAAAATATACCTTTAAAATTTAACCATAATGCAAATGCAGAATCAATAGGTACATCTTTCTCATTCCTTAAAATAAAGAGCATACTTCTTCAGAACAGAGAGAGCTTCAAAGGTCATTATTTTTCTTCTTTGCTAGCAACATAACATGATGTGGAGTGAAAAAACTAGAAGAAAAAACTTACAGAAAATTCTATTTTCCCTATTTTGTTTTCTGCTTCTGGATCATGACGTCTCTAGATTAATGGTGTTGTTGATCAAGAGGTCCTTGAGCGAACCCAGGACAGGTGCAGACAGCTCTCCCAGCCGCCCCCCCCCTCACCCGGTGACAATGAAAAAGAGAGAGGCCCATAGAGACCTAATCTCACATTCCCCTATGGGAGAACAGATAGCCAAGCTTTTTTCCTACACTGAGGGTGGATATATTACAAAGCTTGACTGAATTCAACTTCCCAATGGGACCCAGGACCTTTGACTTTTTAAGAGACATCTACTCTGCTTGGAGAAGGTCAAACTGTATGTGAATGAGGGAGAATTGTGTGAACTGGCCAGGACCATCCAGAATCCAAAGTAACACTGGAGGGTAGGATGGGGACTCCTAGCTATTTGAAAGCCACAGAACAGTTTAGAGCTTTGTTTGAAAATAAAAGGACAGCCTAGCTCTAGGGTAGCTATCCTAGCTTGAACTGATGGAAATGGCCTGCCTGACTGTGGGCCAGAGAAGGAGCTTGAAGGTCACTGGGACAGAGGAGTGATATGGGCAGTGTGTGCTTGGAAGCCTAAGGACAGCGAGCCAGTGGTGCGGAGGTATGACTGCCTCCATATACACACAGGACCGCTTGCTAAAGTAGCCCTACAGGAAGGGAACAGACTCCCAAAGAGTTTTAACCTCTGTTGAGAAAAACCTTCTTTTATTCTGTCAAGGGAGTGTGTAATTTCCTCGGTTCTGTCTCACCACAGCAAAAATTTGAAACAGCAGGCCAGTCTTACAGCTCAGTTTTATTCAGCGAGCAAAGGAGAGTATACCCTTGAGGCATGAGGGTGGGCCAACCCCAAAGGAGAGGCCTCAATCTGTCTTGGCTTCCTCGTTTTATATGTTTGTCTCCTCCCCCTCCCCCACCCCACACCTTGAGCCTGCCCTTTGCAAACTGGGCTGGCCAAGAAGGGGGCATGTTTGTTTCACCTAAAGTTCTCACTCTGGTCTGCAGGGTTTTTTTTGTTCTGTTTTTGTGGGCTTTTCCCTTTCTT
Source organism: Moschus berezovskii (assembly GCF_049115385.1). NCBI lineage: Eukaryota > Metazoa > Chordata > Mammalia > Artiodactyla > Moschidae > Moschus > Moschus berezovskii. The sequence goes on from NC_142464.1 coordinate 26,093,682, forward strand.
TATCTTTTAGCCACCTCCATTTTGGGCTCCTTTCTCCTATTCTAACTATCTAACATTCCCCCCTCGAGAGATGGGAGGCCCCATTCTTTGGGAGTAGGGCCATTGAGGTCCCTCTGGCTACTTCCTGCTGAGCTGGGATGGCGAGAGGCCTTGGGTCTCCCCCTCTTGCTAGTCTCAAGCCTCAGAGTCCTTATAGTAGTGTTCATCTAAGGGTGAGTGATATTTTATGTGGTTTTATATATCCTTGTGGAACTGGCACTGCATGTTGTAGCTTGTTGACAGGTGTATTGAGTGTCCTCTTCTGTTTTCTTCCATGGCTTGACTTGTAAGTAGTGAATCCAGGAGTCATGTCCTGGTACTTTGACTGCTGTGGGGTTAGAAAGTATTACAGGGTAAGAGCCCTTCCATGGGGGCTGGAGTTGAGCCTTTGGGGACCCGTCTTTCCAGGCTTTAATTAGGACTTGAGTCCCTGGAGCATATAGTCATGGCTCTTTAGAATCTTTTGGATCCTGGTTGATACCCTACAAGTATATATCTTGTTGGAATTGCCCAATAGCCTTGGTATAAGACCAGAGGGTCTGAGCCTCTCGATCTAGGAAGAGGTCATTGACATAAACAAAAGGTCTCCCATATAGCATCTCATAAGGACTAGGACCAACCTGTTCTTTAGAGGCAATACAGGTATTCAGTTTAGTTCAGTTCAGTTCTGTCGTCAGTCGTGTCCGACTCTTTGCGACCCCATGAATCACAGCACGCCAGGCCTCCCTGTCCATCACCAACTCCCGGAGTTCACTCAAACTCATGTCCATTGAGTTGGTGATGCCATCCATCCATCTCATTCTCTGTCGTCCCCGTCTCCTCCCGCCCCTAATCCCTCCCAGCATCAGAGTCTTTTCCAGTGAGTCAACTCGTCGCATGAGGTGGCCAAAGTATTGGAGTTTCAACTGGGTATTTGTTTTGCTTTGGCTCCATCCCTTCATTCTTTCTGGAGTTATTTCTCCACTGATGGAGGAAAGCTATTGGTAAAGCCTCCTTCCATCCCAGGGAGGTCTCCTGGGTTATCTATTTTATCACTGATTTTAAGAATTGGTTGGCTCTTTCTATTTTTCCTGATGACTGAGGCCTCCAGGCACAATGAAGATAATAAGTAATGCCCAATGCTTTAGAGATCCCTTGGCTGACATTAGAAGTAAATGATGTCCCATTGTCACTTTGTAATGATGTGGGCAGACAAATCATGGAATGATTTCATGGAGCAGTTTTTTTTACCACCTCCTCAGCCTTCTCAGTGGAGAAGGTGATGGCACCCCATTCCGGTACTCTTGCCTGGAAACCCCCATGGATGGAGGAGCCTGGTAGGCTGCAGTCCATGGGGTCGTGAAGAGTTGGACACAACTGAGCAACTTCACTTTCACTTTTCACTTTCATGCATTGGAGAAGGAAATGGCAACCCACTCCAGTGTTCTTGCCTGGAGAATCTCAGGAATGGGGGAGCCTGGTGGGCTGCCATCTGTGGGGTCACACAGAGTTGGACACGACTGAAGCAACTTAGCAGCAGCAGCAGCAGCAGCCTTCTCAGTCCTGGTGGGAAAGCCTTCAATCCATCCTGTGAATGTATCTATCATGACTAATAGCTATTTATACCCTTGAGACACTGGCATCTGGGTGAAGTCCATCTATCGGTCCTGGGTGGGTCCCACACCATTGGACAGACTGGGCCAGCTGGGGTCTTCGAGCTTCATGGGGGTTGTTTAATGGCAAATGGGACAAGAGAGACCATGTGCCTTATAGTCGTTTGGAGGCCTCTTCCTCTGAAGGACCTTTCTAGCAATCTTTGGAGGACCTTTCCCCCTAAAGGAGTTAAGCAACTTCCATTGGAGGTTTCCAGACAGAAAAAGAATCCCTCCTTTTGGGACCACCCCATATGATCTTCTTGAAAGCCCTCAGTCTTAGCTTTAGGATTCTCACCTTCAGTATATGAAGAAGTTTCTGGCAAATTAGTCTGTGGAACTAAGGTGGCAACCCCTATTAGGTCACTGTTCTGTAATGCTGCTCTCTTAGCTGCCTGATCAGTTGCTTGGTTCCCTCTGTCACTTCAATGCTCCTTTTTTGGTGTCCTTTACAATGGGAGACTGAAACCTCAGCGGGTAGATGGACTGTCTCCAAAAGCCTAAGGATTTGATCACCATATTTGATTGAGGACCCTCAGGTGGTCAGGTGGCCTCTTTTTCCCAAATAATAGCATGTGCATGTAGCTCTAGAAAGACATACTTGGAGTCAGTGTAAATGGCTACTCTTTTTCCTTTTCCCAGCTCTAAAGCTCGAGTCAGGCTATGAGCTCTGCTAACTGGGTTGAAGAACCTGGTGGCAAAGGTTTAGCTTCTAAGTCTCAAAATTGGAGACTACTGCATATCCAGCTCTTCTTTATCCATCCAAGACAAAGCTGCTTCCATCAGTATATCAGATTTCCTCAGGGTTGTCTGGAGAAGGAAATGGCAATCCACTCCAGTATTCTTGCCTGGAGAATCCTGTGGACGGAGGAGCCTGGTGGGCTGCCATCTATGGGGTCACACAGGTCGGACATGACTGAAGTGACTTAGCAGCAGCAGGATTGGTCAAAGGATCTTCTGACAATCCCTCTTAGGGGTTTGTCCACTGGTCCAAGGTTTCTATGCAAGAGTGAAAGGGGAGAGAGCCCTTGGGGGTAGGCAAGAGAGTAACTGGGTCAGGAACCTCACAAGGGGATATAGTCAGACCTGCATTTGCCATCAGCACTACTTCATACCTGAGGATCCTTTAATCAGACTTGCATAAATGGCCTCTCCCATTTAGAAGTTGTTTCACGTGGTGGCCAGTAAAACACCACCCTTATGGCAGAAAGTGAAGAGGAACTCAAAAACCTCTTGATGAAAGTGAAAGAGGAGAGTGAAAAGGTTGGCTTGAAGCTCAACATTCAGAAAACAAAGATCATGGCATCTGGTCCCATCACTTCATGGGAAATAGATGGGGAAACAGTGGAAACAGTGTCAGACTTTATTTTTTGGGCTCCAAAATCACTTCGGATGCTGATTACAGCCATGAAATTAAAAGACGCTTACTCCTTGGAAGGAAAGTTATGACCAACCTAGATAGTATATTAAAAAGCAGAGACATTACTTTGCCAAGAAAGGTCCGTCTAATCAAGGCAATGGTTTTTCCCGTGGTCATGTATGGATGTGAGAGTTGGACTGTGAAGAAGGCTGATCGCCAAAGAATTGATGCTTTTGAACTGTGGTGTTGGATAAGACTCTTGAGAGTCCCTTGGACTGCAAGGAGATCCAACCAGTCCATTCTAAAGGAGATCAATCCTGGGTGTTCATTGGATGGACTGATGCTAAAGCTGAAACTCCAATACTTTGGCCACCTCACGCGAAGAGTTGACTCACTGGAAAAGACTGATGCTGGGAGGGATTGGGGGCAGGAGGAGAAGGGGATGACAGAGAATGAGATGGCTGGATGGCATCACCGACTCGATGGACATGAGTTTGAGTGAACTCCAGGAGTTGGTGATGGACAGGGAGGCCTGGAGTGCTGTGATTCATGGAGTCGCAAAGAGTCAGACACAACTGAGCAACTGAACTGAACTGAACTGAAAAATAGTTTGCCCCCAAGAGAAAGTTTTAAAGCATCTTCTATCAAGACTGCAACAGCTGCAAGATTTCAAAGGCAGGGAAAGATGTCTTCCCACTAAGGGAGCAGGACACTTAGGGACCACCAGAAACTGGTAGGAAAATATTTGTCCATCCCAGCAACAAACTGCTCAGGTGGATCTTTGTGTAATTATCTTTCCTGTAGCACTCAAAATGGTACAAGTTTAGGGGAAGAAGGTTCTGGAGCAGGAGGTCAGGACAGAATAGGGAATCCCTGTGTCAACCAAGAAAGTCTCGGATCTACCTGCCACACCTAGTTGCACTCTTGGCTCTACTCCCATGATGGTTATTTGTGATTGGTAGGCTGACTGGAGTGGGCTGCTTCAGTCCTGTTGAGCCATTATGAGGGAAGGCTTGGCACTTGACCTTGAGGCCCTTGGGTCCTGAGGGCAGAGTGCCACCCAATGTCCCAGTTGATAGTATTTGTGGCAAGCCATTTTAGGGGACTTGTCCCGGTTTGGACACTCTTTGACCCAATGTCTCGCCTGTCTACAGGTTAGGCATTTGCCTCGTGCCTTGTCCTTCAAGGACTCAGGGTTTGCCATAGGGCTTCCCTGGAGGGTGGCCAGCATCTGGGCATGCCTTATTTCTTTCCTTCTCTCCCTTTCCTGGGACTTGTCCTCCCCCTCCTTTTCTCTGTTATAAAAGGTATTGGTGACTATCTGGGCCATCTCATCTAAAGAGGCAGTAGGGTCCTATTGCTATAGCTGTTGTAACTTTATCCTGATGTCTGATGCACATTAGGAAAGGAATTTGTCCTTTAAAATCACTTGTCCATCATAAGAGTCTAAGTCCAGATTGGTAAACTTTTGGAGGGCCTCTTTTAGCCTTTCCAGAAAGGCAATGGGGTTCTTGTTGGGCTCATGAGTTATTGCTAAGACTGGGCATAGTCCCACAACTAATTGGCTTCCTTCTATTTCCATGGATGAACTTCCTTAGGGGTGAGTCTTTCTGAAGCTTATCCTCCCAGTACTGTTGCAACCTGAGAGTCTGGCCTCCCCAGGTCAGGATACAGATCCCCAGGCAGGTTGAGGCATGACAACCTCCAGAGAATCGGGTCCCTGAGCAAGTCGGTCATGTCAACCTCCTGGCACCCCTGGACTGGTGGATCCCCAAGCAGGTTGAGTTGTGACAACCTCCCAGAGACCAGATCCATAAGTAGGTCAAGGCAGGTTGACCTCCTGGGACCCCAGGCTGGAGTTGGGCATCTCCAAGTTCTCCAGCATGACTAGTGCTGGGTAGGATTAAGGGTTTGTAATCTTAACTCGTTGCTGGTTTGTCCACCATGGATGGGAATAGATACCGTGATGGAAAGCAATCCAAGTCTGTGCCCTGAGACTGGGGACCTGGTGAAACAGCCATAAGCCTTATCCTCTTATTGCTCTGAGGGAATATAAGTCACTGATTTCTTCCCCTAGTCCTCCATAAGAGCAATTTAGTGTGTTTCCAATGGTAAACATTTCATTGTCATAGACCCACTTAGGTAATAACGGAAGTTAATGGCAAAGGAGTGGGTTATCTGGTCCTGTTAGGGGCTTTAAGAGTATTTTAATAATTAGCTGGTTGGAGCGATGTTGCCTATAGAGGGGGCAGAGTCCTGTTTGTAGTAATTAGTAAGTGGCTTAAGGACAAATTGATAAGAGGCAACACAAGATTTTCCATAAAAGTGGAGTGGAGATTTGATATGTAACTTTAGAAGAAGGGTGGTAAGGGTTTGGGCCCAAACAGCCTGCAGGGATAACTCCCAAAGTGGCAAACATTGTCCCTGGAAGCCCAGTTGCCCGTGAAGGGATGCCACCAACAGATGGACTTCTAGCAGGAATTGTGTGCCTGTCACCTGCACTAGCGGGTCCACTGAGAGGCACTGTTGTCACACATGTTGCAGGCAACATGGAAGATGAAGGCCTGAATATCTAGAGAGTTTGGATACTATACACTATTTCCCTCCCAAGGGCCAGCTATTTTCCGGTTGTCCTTCCAGAAGATTGTAGCAGCATTGTTGTGGGCCCGGATGGAGCTCAGAAAAAGAGCATGAAACAGGACAGAAAGGGGCAGGGCACAACTTTCGGAAGAATGATATAGGCCAAGGGCATAACATAAACTGGTTAAAATCAAATGGGTCTAAGATGGCAGACAAGTCAAATTCAGCTAAACCTTTATCCTCAATCTGCAAACTAAATGACACACCCAGAGGCACCATGACAGTTCCAAGACACTATCAAAAGACCAAGGAGTGGGTGGTTCCCCAATTGTTGGAATGATCCTCCCACTCATTAGCATATGAAATCACCCAGCTCATAAAAACCAACCACACCACATTCCATGGCCACTGCATTCGCCCTCTGTGATGGCCCACACTCCTGGAGTGTGCTTCTCTCTGAATCCGAACAAATCTACCTCTTACCTATCACTGTGTCTCTCACTGAAATTTTTTGCAATGAGACATCAAGAACTTGAGCTTCATTGGTCCTGAAACCAGGCAACATGGGTTTTATCCAGGCTCAAGTCCCAGTCAGACATGACTGAGTCCCTGCATAGCGAAGAGTCCCTGCCACATGGGTTTGAGTCCCAACCTTAGATACACAGTTTCAAACACAACTTTCAGAAATGGAAAGATGACGACCTGCCCAATCAAATAGTGTCATAGATGGAGAGAAGAGCTGAAGGATGGAAGGAAAAGGCAGTGGGAAAAACATGCCAAGGAACCCCTTTCATAACTTGCCAGAAAAACTGCTAAATGCCTGACCTGTGCCCACAGTTTTCATTCGCCTGATCCTTGGCACAAAGCAGGTTAAGGACAAAAGAACCCTCACCCACTTGGGCAACAGCTACAAGGGCACAGAGGATAGTGGAGCCTTTGGGACACACTGCCAGAGTAGCCCCTGCCAGAGTCCCTCAATTGCACCCACTGCCACTCGTTTGTTTGTAGGGGCTTTAAGGAAATAAGAAACGAGAGATTGTAAAGGAATTAAGGTTTTGTTAGCCATATGTCCTTCCAGCCATAAGGGCAAGGATCTACTGCCGTCACCGGAGATCTTCTGGAATTTGAGACAGAGCCATGTGAGCTTTCTACCAAGCTGCCCTGATTTCCAGCACACTGAGCTTCTTGTCACGTCCACTGCGCTGGGTTTTCTTCATGCTCAACTTCTACCATGTGAGCTTTTGCCAAGTTGGGCTTCTGTTGTGGTTGGCCTCGGAGGCCAAGCCAAGATTGTTTCAGCCAGATTAAATCTGAGAAACGGCACCAGATATGTCAGGGGAGTGTGTAACTTCCTCAGTTCTGTCTCACCGCAGCAAAAATTTGAAGCAGTGGACCAGTGTTACAGCTCAGTTACAGCTCAATTCTATTTGGCAACCAAAGGAAAGTACACCCTCGAGGTGTGAGGCTGAACCCAAAGGAAAGGCCTCAATCCATCTTGGCTTTCTCCTTTTATACGTTTGTCTCCTCTCCCCTTTGAGCATGCCCTTTGCAAATTGGGCTGGCCAAGAAGGGGGCATGTTTGTTTCACCTGAAGTTCTCACTCTGGTCCATGGATTTTCATTTCCATTTTCACAGGCTTTTCCCTTTCTTTGTCTTTTAGCCATGATCATTTTGGACTCCTTTCTTCTATTCTAACTACCTAACAGTTCAATGAACACGTTCAAGGCTAAAAAGCAACACCTTTCCAAGCAGAATCAGGCAAGGTGTTTGGTTTTGTGTTTGTTAGTTGTTTTGCTTCTTTTGTTTTCACATATCACCCAGAAACCCCAGGACCTATGAGGTTTTATGAAGAATTCTTACAGCATTTAACCCCAAGCCATTCAATTTTAGCTGACATACAACAGTTTAAGTAGTGTTGAAGTAAAATTCCATTTTAAACAAACCAGCATAGAAAATAATGTACGGTACTTCATTTATCCAAAGGGCTCCACAGTCATCTAGAGACATGACCGCAAGTTATTTCTTTCAACACTGGAATTGGTCTGACCACAAATTAACCTTCAGTGTGGTTCATAGGCATTTTTACCTTCTGCAGTAAACTTCCAAAATGAACCCATTATCTACAAAGGCATCTAAACTCTGACTCTAGCCTAACTGTTATAATACTTTAATTACCAAGACCTTAGAGGAATAATGCACTGAGCTCAACTGCAAAACCTTCAGATCTACAAATTTCCTTTATTGCCCACTATAAGTTCCCCTGCAGGTGGCCTGGAGAGCAGCTGGGAGGGAGCAGTGAATTTTGTTGCCCATTTTCTTATGTTGTTTTTCAGTGAAATGATTTTTGAGTCTAAAAGATTCCTATTGTCCTGTGTCTTCCCTATTTCTATTTCTAAAGGACTACCAATCACTCCGGCCTGGCTTTTCTGGGAATCTAACCTCCTGCACTTGGTCCCAGGCCTCCAGGGAATGTTGCCATGGTTCACTGGAGCAAGTGAAGGGAAGGAAAGAGGCCAGCAATTACAAACAGCTTGTGACTCATTTTCAGCAGCATAATTGGGCTCACAGAATCCCTAGAGGGCCTGTCCACTGAAATAGTCCAAAGTCCTGGAGAAACAAACGTTTATGGTTTATCTATTCAAAAGAATACTCAGCAGCCATTCAGCTGCTACTGCTAAGTCACTTCAGTTGTGTCCGACTCTGTGTGACCCCATAGACGGAAGCCCACCAGGCTCCCCCCTCCCTGGGATTCTCCAGCCAAGATCACTGGAGTGGGTTGCCATTTCCTTCTCCAGTGTGTGAAAGTGAAAAGTGAAATTGAAGTCGCTCAGTCGTGTCCGACCCTTAGCGACCCCACGGACTGCAACCTACCAGGCTCCTCCATCCATGGGATTTTCTAGGCAAGAGTACTGGAGTGGCTTGCCATTGCCTTGGTGGTAAAGGCATGTCCAACTTCAGGGAAAGTTGCCCATAAAGTCTTGTTAATTATAAGTTTCTACCTAGAGGTTTGGAGAGTGAGCATAGGTTCACACAAAACAAAAGTTCTGAAAGAATACATACCCAAGGAGCAACCATGCCTATTCCAGGTTGAGGTACAATGTCTTCTTTTGTTACTTCCTTCCCTTCCTTCTTTTTTTTTTTTTTTTTAAATCAAATAATCCAATTTTATTTATTTTTTTTTTCAAGTTGAACAGACTAAATTTCTTTAAACAAACTTACTTATACTCCAGAGTCCTTTAAAAACTTAATAGCATTTATACATTGAAGGTATTTGATTTTCTTGTAACTAGCACTTCAAATGCAACAAGCATTTGAAGCAACAAGCATTTGACCCAACAAGTAAAACTTTCTACAGTTCATAACTTTTATAAATAAAATAAATTAAATGTACAGTGAATAAGTTCTCTGAAATATTTCAATATTTCTGCAGGTTTAGTAACATCGTAAAATACATTTCAACTAAAATTCACAAATCTAAAAACCTGTTAGGCATTTTTAGGCGTTTTAAGATGGAAATGAAGACCAATGTTACATCGTAATATGCCAATTACAAATAGTACTTCAAATAGCAAATACTACAGTTTGTCCCAAACTTTAAAAACTATTCATGAACTCAACACTGAACTATTGATGGCTATGAGAATTGTTTCCTAGCCTTTTTGAAAATTTCAACCCATTTACGTTTAAGGTAATTATTGATAAGTACGATCCCGTAGCCATTTTCTTTATTGCTTTGGGTTCAAGTTTATACACTCTTTCTGTGTTTCCTGTCTATAGAAGATCCTTTAGCATTTGTTGGAGAGCTGGTTTGGTGATGCTGAATTCCCTCAGCTTTTGCTTGCCTGTAAAGCTTTTGATTTCTCCTTCATATTTGAATGAGATCCTTGCTGGGTATAGTAATCTGGGCTGTAGGGTATTTTCTTTCATCACTTTAAGTATGTCTTGCCACTCCCTTCTGGCCTGAAGAGTTTCTGTTGAAAGATCAGCTGTTATCCTTATGGGAATCCCCTTATGTGTTATTTGCTGCTTTTCCCTTGTTGCTTTTAATATTTGTTCTTTGTGTTTGATCTTTGTTAATTTGATTAATATGTGTCTTGGAGTGTTTCGCCTTGGGTTTATCCTGTTGGGGACTCTCTGGGTTTCTTGGACTTGGGTGATTATTTCTTTCCCCATTTTAGGGAAGTTTTCAACTATTATCTCCTCAAATATTCTCTCATGGTCTTTCTTTTTGTCTTCTTCTTCTGGGACTCCTATGATTCGAATGTTGGAGTGTTTAACATTGTCCCAGAGGTCTCTAATATTGTCCTCATTTCTTTTAATTCATTTTTCTTTTTTCCTCTCTGTTTCATTTATTTCTACAATTCTATCTTCTAGTTTGCTTATCCTGTCTTCTGCCTCTGTTATTCTACTGTTTGTTCCCTCCAGAGTGTGTCTGATCTCATCTATTGCATTATTCATTGTATATTGACTCTTTTTTATTTCTTCTAAGTCCTTATTAAATCTTTCTTCCATCTTCTCAATCCTTTTCTCCAGGTTATTTATCTGTAACTCCATTTTGCTTTCAAGATTTTGAATCATTTTCACCATCAAAATTTGAAATTCTTTATCAGGTAAATTCCCTATATCTTCTTCTTTTGTTTGTGTTGGTGGGCAATTATCTTGTTCCTTTACTTGCTGGGTATTTCTCTGCCTCTTCATCTTGCTTATATTGCTTTGCTTGGGGTGGCCTTTCCCTCTTCTTGCAGTTTGTGGAGTTCTCTTTATTATGTAGTTTCTTCGCTGTGTGTGGGGTTGGACGGGTGATTGTCCGGGTTCCCTGGTTAGGGAAGCATGTGTCGGTGTTCTGGTGGGTGGAGCTGGATTTCTTCTCTCTCCTTTAGAAGACAATGGGCTGCTTTTCTGGGAGCCTGATGTCCTCTGCCAGTATTCAGAAGTTGTTTTGTGGACTTTACTCCGCGTTCAAATGTTCTTTTGATGAATTTGTAGGGGAGAAAGTGGTCTTGCCATCTAATCCCTCTGCCATCTTGTTCCTTCCTCCCCAGAACACTGGATTCTTATATTCCACTTGATCGTGGAGTATCTCTTCCCAGCTGCTCCAGCAAGGCGCAGCCGCTGTACCTTACCTTGGACAAGGGGTATCTCCTCAAGGCCGCCCCTCCTGCTTTGAATGTGGATCAGCTCCTCTCGGCCCTCCGGTGCCCAAGCAGCCACCGCCTCCTGGACGTGGTACAGCTCCTCTCGGCCACCGCCCTAACCCTGGGCGCGGGGTAGCTCATCTCCCCCTTCCTTCTTTTCTTTCTTCTTTCTTTTTGAATTTTCTCAATACTTTCCAATGAGCTTTTATGACTTTTGACATTTCCAGAAATGTTCATTGGGTTCTCTGGGTACTCCTGAGTACATGTTCAGATCCTAAAGCCTCTTCCTGCTCTGGCCTCGCCCCACAGCCCTGTAGGGCCCCTGGGACTTGCTACTCTGGCTCTGCAGTAAATGAGAACACTTTGAAAATCAGGCCTGGTACTTATTGTCCAAGTGATTCTGGGAAGTTTTATTACTCAGTGGCCCTCATATTTCTTGTCTGTGAAATAAAAACCTTAGTAATGCCTACAGTCGGAGAAGGCAATGGCAAGCCACTCCAGTACTCTTGCCTAGAAAATCCCATGGATGGAGGAGCCTGGTAGGCTGCAGTCCATGGGGTCGCTAAGGGTCGGACACGACTGAGCGACTTCACTTTCACACATTGGAGAAGGAAATGGCAACCCACTCCAGTGTTCTTGCCTAGAGAATCCCAGGGTCGGGAGAGCCTGGTGGGCTTCCGTCTATGGGGTCACACAGAGTCGGACACGACTGAAGTGACTTAGCAGCAGCAGCAGCAATGCCTACAGTCAAGCACTGTGGTCATACAAGGGAGTTGTATGTTATCCAATGAGGCCAAATGAGATAGTAAATGGAAAAGTGTTTGTTGACTGTAACCCATGAACAATTCTTGGCTTTTATAATTTCCTCGCTATCCACACAGGAATAGGAGAGCTCAAGAGGACCCAAACCCAGGTGACAGGACTGCGCCCTACAAGTGGCCTACGGGTGTGTGGTGGTGTAATCATTCATTTTTGACAGAAATGCTGCTATTGAAATCAGGTTTCCCTACTTGTCTCAGTAATGTCTTTCTAGGCATTGTTTTCACATTTTGATATATAATCAAAAAGGCTTTTAGAAACTCCAGCTGTGAACTGTGAAGAAAGTGGTCAACAAGTATGAAATGTCCTGAGATGTAGCTGACTATAGGTCCTGGCTCTAGGATTGGAGGAATAGAGCCCCAGGGCTGCAGCATGGTCAATAGCCAGATTCTCTAAAGACATCCAGAGACTCTGGTGAGACTGATCTGATTCCTGGGGTTAGACTGAAACAACCATATTAATAAAAGTTGGGATTCAGAATTGGCCCTTTGACAGTGAATTATTGACCCCATGAAGATATTGCCATACATGAATGATCTTCACTCCAAAAGAAAAAATGTAAATGCATTTTGCTTGCTACTTATATGTCTATTCCACAATGCAGACATAGTTAAATTCTTTTATACTTAGAAGCTTTCTGAACCAAGTCTTAAAAACATACACAATGACAGATAAGAAGTAAAGCATCTCATCCCTTTATTTTGTAATTTTTCTTGGTGTGCTGCTCAGCATGAGGAATCTTATTTTTCCCAACCAGGGATGGAACCCTTGCCCCTGGGATCTTAATCCCTGGACTACCAGGGAATTCCCACATCACATCTACTTTAGCACAGATACACATTAAAGCCCTGTGGGTACTATTTTTCAAAGAAAAGTTGCTAAAATTGTGTGATGAAAATTCAGAAATCTTTCCTCTATAACACTCTTCCAAACTTCAACATTTTGCCTCCTTTGCTTTATTGCTTTGTCTCTCTATATTCATATTTTTGCTGTTGAACCATTAGAAAGGAAGTTGTGAATTTTATTTTTTATGTGTATTTCTTCATTAACCTGAGTGTCTGGAATTTGTTTTCCAAAAGGTAAAAACAATTTGGCGCATTCAGTCACATTGAGACTCCTCCTACATTTAACTTGCCAAATAGCTGGTAGAAGTTCTCTCTGCAATTTGCTTTTGGGTTCCAAGACTAGCTCTGCCCCTTCACATCCCCGTGCCCTTTAAAAAGTCACTGAATCTTTCTCACACTTAGTTTCCTTATCTGTTGAGGGAGGCAGTTATATTTATGTCCTTGTATTACAGTGAAGATTAAATTAAATAGCCTGGAAAGCGCTTTGTAAATTGTAACTTTTCTGTGTATACCTGAAATGTTATTATTCACAATGCCGAAGAACTAGCACTGACTCAGGTTCTCCTAAACCACATTTTAGGTATTTGCTGGTGCTTGCAGCTGTGCTGTCATTTGCAGGCACTCATGAAGCTAATAGGGAAGGCAGGGAGCTTCTCCAGGCAACTATGATCCAGAACCGTCCCCCCTAAGGCGGTGATTCTCTAGAATTAGTGTTTAAATCATTGCAGGGCTGCCGAAACCCAGACTGCTGGGCATCTGCCCTGAGATTTTGATTCAGTAGCCTCAGGGTGGGCCTCAGTTCAGTTCAGTTCAGTCGCTCAGTCGTGTCCGACTCTTTGCGACCCCATAAACCATAGCACGCCAGGCCTCCCTGTCCATCACCAACTCCTGGAGTTCACTCAAACTCATGTCCATCGAGTTGGTGATGCCATCCAGCCATCTCATTCTCTGCCGTCCCATTATTTTCCTGCCCCTAATCCTTCCTAGCATCAGAGTCTTTTCCAATGAGTCAACTCGTCGCATGAGGTGGCCAAAGTATTGGAGTTTCAGCTTTAGCATCAGTCCTTCCAATGAACCTGCATTTCTGGCCCATTCCCTAGTGATGCTGATTCTGCTGGTTCCAGGACCACATTGTGAGAACCCACTGTTCTCAAACATGGTCAGCTGGGTAGACTTGTTGCACAGGGCCTTACATGTAGGAAAGGCTCAGATCTGTAGAAAATTTTTATATTCTAAAGTGGTGCTTTGAAAACCCGAATGGGCATAGAGGTCACCTAGGGACTCTTATTACTTGTGGATTGTGCTTCATTAGGTTTAAGATGGGCTTCTGAGTCTGTTTCCAATAGCACACAGATGAAGCTTGTTCTACTGGTCTACTGACCATAATTTGACTAACAAGCTGAAAGGTACAGCCCATGGGTATGCATTTGATTTCTATTAAAGAAGAAGTAGAAGAGGCTCATTCCTTTCCAATTCCTAAGTATCCCAAGTTTCCTACTCTCAGCCAATTGACTGCGCATGCCCTTCACTTAGTGTGGACCACAAGTTCAACCCTGCAGGAAACAAGGTATGTATGCCCCCTGTTGTTTTGTGTTACTTACCTTATTGAATAATATATCAGAAAGAGCTTGCAGAAGTGCATGAAAAAAAGTCTGCATTTGTGGCTGTCGCCTGCCAAGAGACTAAACTAGTTCATGAGAAAGGACTGAGCAGTACTACTGACCTATCATTTAAAATGCCTTGTGAATTAAATCATTCTCCCTTAACTTCAAATTTTAAAGGGTCATCTCAAATATTTTGCATTTTGTGTATGTGGGGGTGGGTGGGCAGGGACACACTCAGAACTGTTCAGAAGCAGAACGATTAGAATTTGTCAATGATTTGAAAAAACAGAAATAAAACATAAGTTAAAAAAAGTGTCAGATTTCAAGAATTAATATTGTTGATAAGATGCTGCTTTTATCCAGAGAAAGGGGGAATTGGCAACAGGGAGCAGGTTTGGGGGAAAGAAAAAAAGGGAGGAAAAATAATAAACTATAATTCATACAGTTTGGGACCTCTTGGGTTTTTCTAGTAACTGGTTGGAAATGTAGGAATGTCTTTTGTGGAGCCCAAGGGAGAAGAAAATTTCAGAGAAGTGGGTACAGCAACCCCCATTGCCAAATGCTGCTGGTGTGATGTTGCATGTGAGTTGAACAGCAGAACAAAGTACAAGAGAACATGTAGTCTCTGAAAAAGCAATCTTAACAGAAAAGTTAAATTTCAGAGTCAAGCAGTGGTATTAAGGCACTGGAAAGTGAGTCTCATGTAAGTCACTCTTGTAGGTAGTCGGTGGAAAGTAAAAAGAGAAAGGAAATTTAATCTCAAACCAACATATATCTGAATCAGTTGGGGTGCTTGTAATACCACTGTTTTCTGGGCCCCACCACCAGAGTTCCAGACTCTACAGGTCAGATATGAAGCCCAAGAATGTGCAGTTCTAATATATTCCCTGCACTGGGGTTACACGGTTGGGGACCACTCTTTGGAAATAATTGATTTAAATCAGGCTTTTGTAACCTTGGCAATATTGCCATTTTAGACAGATAATTCTTTGTTGTACAGAGCTGTCCTGGGCCTTATAGGATATGTACCAACATATCTGGCCTCTACCCACTAGATGCCAGTAGCATCCCCAGGATAATACAAGTAAACATGCTTGTAGGCATTACCAAATGTCCCTGAGGGTCAAAATTGCCCCCAAATGGTAACCACAACTTTAGATAATTCAACAGATCTGAAAAGACTGTGAGAAAATCCAGAAATGATGAAGGGACTTGGTCTGAAGAATGAAGATCCATGTGAAACCATGGAACAGAGTAGTAATCCATGCTCTTCAAAATTTAATGACCAGGTTATGATGAGGGCTCAGTGTTTGGCTTTTAAGTGAATTAACCCCAGATAATCAACTTGGAACTAACTTGCGCTGTAATTCCAAGCTGCTTTGAGCTTTCCTCATCCTGGAGTCCTGCAAAGCATTTGCAGTCAACTGTCCCCAATATATGAATGTCTCTTTGTCTTCTAAAATGTGGGCTTTCTGGATCACTGCCTCATTTATGCTTCAGTTCAGTCACTCAGTCGTGTCCGACTCTTTGCTACCCCATGAATCACATAAGTGTCCTCAATTATGACTTTCTTAATCTGAAGCCCCTGCTATTTATTAGACAAAGGAACATTTTGTACCAGGTTATCAAGTTTATATATTCTGTGCTCCAAAGTTTTATTTAATGTCTTTTTGGGGGCAGTCTTCTAGTAGCATATCATTGAGTCTTGTTTTTTTTAAAAATCCAATCTGACAGTCTCTTTAAATGGGGGTGTTCCCATGGAAAAGAAATGCAAAAAAGCAAAATGGCTGTCTGGGGAGGCCTTACAAATAGCTGTGAAAAGAAGAGAAGCGAAAAGCAAAGGAGAAAAGGAAAGATATAAGCATCTGAATGCAGAGTTCCAAAGAATAGCAAGGAGAGATAAGAAAGTCTTCCTCAGCGATCAGTGCAAAGAAATAGAGGAAACAACAGAATAGGAAAAACAAGAGATCTCTTCAAGAAAATTAGAGACACCAAGGGAACATTTCATGCAAAGATGGGCTCGATAAAGGACAGAAATGGTATGGACCTAACATTAAGAAGAAGGGGCAAGAATACACAGAAGAACTGTACAAAAAAGATCTTCATGACCAAGATAATCACGATGGTGTGATCACTCACCTAGAGCCAGACATCTTGGAATGTGAAGTCAAGTGGGCCTTAGAGAGCATCACTACGAACAAAGCTAGTGGAGGTGATGGAATTCCAGTTGAGCTATTTCAAATCCTGAAAGATGATGCTGTGAAAGTGCTGCACACAATATGCCAGCAAATTAGGAAAACTCAGCAGTGGCCACAGGACTGGAAAAGGTCAGTCTTCATTCCAATCCCAAAGAAAGGCAATGCCAAAGAATGCTCAAACTACCGCACAATTGCACTCATCTCACACGCTAGTAAAGTCATGCTCAAAATTCTCCAAGCCAGGTTTCAGCAATATGTGAACCGTGAACTTCCAGATGTTCAAGCAGGTTTTAGAAAAGGCAGAGGAACCAGAGATCAAATTGCCAACATCCGCTGGATCATGGAGAAAGCAAGGGAGTTCCAGAAAAACATCTATTTCTGCTTCATTGACTATGCCAAAGCCTTTGACTGTGTGAATTACAATAAACTGTGGGAAATTCTTCAAGAGATGGGAATCCCAGACCACCTGACCTGCCTCTTGAGAAACCTGTATGCCGGTCAGGAAGCAACAGTTAGAACTGGACATGGAACAATAGACTGGTTCCAAATAGGAAAAGGTGTACGTCAAGGTTGTATATTGTCACCCTGCTTATTTAACTTATATGCAGAGTACATCATGAGGAACACTGGGCTGGAAGAACCACAAACTGGAATCAAGATTGCCAGGAGAAATATCAATAACCTCAGATATGCAGATGACACCACCCTTATGGCAGAAAGTGAAGAGGAACTCAAAGGCCTCCTGATGAAAGTGAAAGAGGAGAGTGAAAAGGTTGGCTTGAAGCTCAACATTCAGAAAATGAAGATCATGGCATCTGGTCCCATCAATTCATGGGAAATAGATGGGGAAACAGTGGAAACACTGTCAGACTTTAGTTTTTTGGGCTCCAAAATCACTGCAGATGCTGATTGCAGCCAAGAAATTAAAAGACGCTTACTTCTTGGAAGGAAAGTTATGACCAACCTAGACAGCATATGAAAAGCAGAGACATTACTTTACCAACCAAGGTCCGTCTAGCCAAGGCTATGGTTTTTCCAGTGGTCATGTATGGATGTGAGAGTTGGACTGTGAAGAAAGCTGATCGCCGAAGAATTGATGCTTTTGAACTGTGGTGCTGGAGAAGACTCTTGAGAGTCCCTGTACCGCAAGGAGATCCAACCAGTCCATTCTAAGGGAGATCGATCCTGGGTGTTCATTGGAAGGACTGATGCTAAAGCTGAAACTGCAATACTTTGGCCACCTCATGCGACGAGTTGACTCACTGGAAAAGAGTCTGATGCTGGGAGGGACTGGGGGTGGGAGGAGACGGGGACGACAGAGAATGAGATGGCTGGATGGCATCACCGACTCAATGGACATGAGTTTGAGTGAACTCCGGGAGTTGGTGATGGACAGGGAGGCCTGGCGTGCTGTGATTCATGGGGTCGCGGAGAGTCGGACACGACTGAGCGACTGAACTGAACTGAAGGTGACTTAGCAGCAGCAAGGTCCATTTATACACAATATGATTGCCATTAAAGTTCCGTTTAAATCTATCAGTTTGCTCTTTGTTTTCTAGTTGCTTCATCTGTTTACTGTTCTTTCTTTTTTTCTGCTACATTATTTGAAAATTTTAAAAATATTTTATAAGGTGAAACACACCAGACATAAATTACCCATTTTTGAAGTAAACAATTCAGTGGCATTTATTACACTCAAAGCATTGTGCAAACATTACCTCCAGTTGGTTCCGAAACATTTTAATTACCCAAAATAAATCCCTTACTTTAAGCAGTTACTCTCCATTCACCCTCTGGCAACCAGAGATTTACTTTGTTTCTGTGGATTTATCTATTCTGGATATTTCACATACATGGAATAATAGAATATGCAACCTTTGTGTCTGACTCCATTTATTCAGCGTAGTATTTTTGAGGTTTATCCACATTGCAGCATGTGGCATCACTTAATTCCATTTTGTGGCTGAATAATATTCCGTGAATTGATGCACCATAACTTATCTATTTATCTATTAATGGACATATGGTTATTTCTACGTTTTGCCAATTGTGAATAGTGCTGCTATGAAAATTTGTATACAAGTATTTGTTTAAGTACCTGTTTTCAAAACGCTGGTAAGAGACCTAGAAGTGAAACTTCTGGGTCATAGGTTAACTGTTTAACTTTGTGGAAAATAGTTTGGCAGTTTCTCAAGGTGTTTGCACCATTTTATATTCTCACCAGCAATATTCAATTCCTCTACATCCTCACCAACACTTGTTACTTTCCATTTTCTTGAGTATCACCTACTTTGTGGGTATGAAGTGATGTCACATAGTGGTTTTAATTTGTATTTCTCTGAAGATGAATTGTGATATTGTGATTTATAATAAATATATATATTCAGTGTTTGTCCCATTTCTCATGCAGAGCTTCTAAAACTCTTGAAATTTCCTAAGTGAGGTGAGCAATAAATGTTCTTTTGTTATGAGGTGACTTCTGGACACCACCTGTGGATGGGTGTGGTTGTCAGGAGAACCAACCAGTGATTAAAAAGTTGAAACTCGGTTCCACCTCCTGACCTCTGGGGAAGGGAGAGGGGCTGGAGGTTGAAACAATTACCACTTGTCAATGATTTCATCAATCATGCCTGTGTGAGGAAGCCTCTGTAAAACCACAAAAGGTCAGGGTTTGGAAAGCGTTTTTATTGGTGAACACCGTGGAGGTGCTGAGAGAATGGCACCTGAAGGAAATGGCATGGAAGCTCCCCACCCCATCCCTATACCTTCCTTCTCCATCCTGCTTTTCCTGAGTTATAGCCCCTTTTAAAACAAGCAGTAGTCTAATAAATGTTTCTCTAGATTCAGTGAGCCACTCTAGCAAACTAATCAAACCCAAAGAAGGGTCATAGGAATCTCTAATCATAGCTGATCAGTCAGAAGCACAGGTAACAGCCTGGGCTTGCAACTGAGGTGAGAAGTGGGGACTTGGGTGGAAGTCTTGTGACACTGAATTCTTAACCTATGGAATCTGTTACTGTCTCCAGGAAATGATGTGGATACTTAATATCAGAATTGAGTTGAATTCTTGAAAACCCTGCTGGTGTCCAAAAACTGTTTGGTGTATGGGAAAACTCCCCCCACCCCCACCCACATATACACACATTGGAAACTGAATCTTGGAACACCAAAAGACTAATTATGATGAGTATTGTTTCATGTGCTTATTGAAAATAAGCCATTTGTATAGACCTTTTTTTTGAGAAATGTCTATTCAAACTCTTTAACCATCTTTAAACTGGATGGTTCTGGTGAATTGTGAAAATTCTTTACATATTCTGTTTACTACACTCTTACGAGATATGCAGTTTGCAAATATTTTCTCCCATTTGATGGGTTGTATTTTCACTCTCACAGCCATGAAATTAAAAGACGCTTGCTCCTTGGAAGAAAAGTTATGACCAACCTTGATAGTATATTAAAAAGCAGAGACATTACTTTGCCAACCAAGGTCCGTCTAGCCAAGGCAATGGTTTTTCCCATGGTCATGTATGGATGTGAGAGTTGGACTGTGAAGAAGGCTGATCGCCGAAGAATCGATGCTTTTGAACTGTGGTGTTGGAGAAGACTCTTGAGAGTCCCTTACACTGCAAGGAGATCCAACCAGTCCATTCTAAAGGAGATCAGTCCTGGATGTTCATTGGAGGGACTGATGCTAAAGCTGAAACTGCAATACTTTGGCCACCTCATGCGACGAGTTGACTCACTGGAAAAGACTCTGATGCTGGGAAAAGTTGGGGGCGGGAGGAGAAAGGGACGACAGAGAATGAGATGGCTGGATGGCATCACCGACTCTGTGGACATGAGTTTGAGTGTACTCCGGGAGTTGGTGATGGACAGGGAGGCCTGGCGTGCTGTGATTCATGGGGTTGCGGAGAGTCGGACACAACTGAGCAACTGATCTGATCTGATCTGATTTTCACTCTCTTAATTGTGTCCTTTGCACAAAATGTTTTAATTTTTATAAAATTCACTGTGCCCATTTTTTTTATTACTCATGCTTTTGATGTCATAGCTAAGAATTCATTGACGAGTCTGAAGGTCATGAAAATTTACCTGTATATTTTCTCCAAGTTTTATAGTATTAGCTCTTACATTTAGGTCGTTGATCAATTTTGAGTTAAAGTTTGTGTGTAACATGAGGTATGGATGAATGTCATTCTTTTGCATGTGGATATCCTCTTGTCCCCGCTCTATTCGTAGCTGTCCTTTCCCCAGTGAATGTTCTTAAAACCCTGGTCAAAAACAACTGACCGTATGTATGGGTTTATTTATGAACTCTTAATTTTCTTCCATTGGTTCATGTGTATGTCTTTATACCAGTACCACAGTTTTTATTACTGTAGTTTTGCAGTAACTTTTAAAAATGGGAAGTGTGAATCCTCCAACTTTGTCCTTCTTATTCAAGATTATTTTGTCTATTTGGGGTTCCTTGAAATTCCACATCAATTTTAACATTGGTATTTCAATTTTTTCAAGAAAAGTTCATTGGAATTTTGATAGGCATTGTTATAAGTATGTAGATCACTTTTAGTAGTATTAAGATCTTGATAATGTTTTTTAATCCACAAATACAGAATGCCTTTCAGTTAATTAAAATCTTCTTACACTGGTAGATAATTATTAATAGTTGATCTAAGAAAGGGAAAATTTTATTCAAATATTATAATCTGGGTGACAATCTTTCAGAAAGCTCTGAGGACTATTCTACCTGTTAAAGGTAAAAGCACAATTATACAAATTTTTGAGACAAAGGGTTGTATGTCAA
Organism: Moschus berezovskii; assembly: GCF_049115385.1. Classification (NCBI taxonomy): domain Eukaryota; kingdom Metazoa; phylum Chordata; class Mammalia; order Artiodactyla; family Moschidae; genus Moschus; species Moschus berezovskii. The sequence continues at coordinate 26,114,700 of NC_142464.1, forward strand.
ATGATGTATTGCTGACAGTTTACATTGTCCAGATCTACACGTACAGAATAAGCAGTGGATCATGGGTTATCATGGCCCCTTAGCAGATTAAAAAGGAAGGTTATCTCCTAAGGAGGTCTGGTTAATGCAAATGCACAATATACCCTAGAGGGAAAAGAGGAGGCCCAAACAGAAGAAGAAAAATTTCCTGTTTAAGTTGCTCCCACTGTGCCATAAAATATAAATTTTATTTAAGCAATGTGTTTTTAGTTTTCTGTGTACAATTCTTTCATCTCTTTGGCTAAATGTATTCTTAGTTTTTTTTATTCTTTTGGATGTTATGAATGAAATTGTTTCCTTAATTTCTGTTTCACATTGCTCATTGCTGATGCAAAGAAATATTGAGTTGTTAATTTTGCAGCTTGCAACTTTGCTGAATTTGTTTAGTAACTTTAGTAGCTTGTTTGTGGGTTTATTGCGATTTTCTATATGTAGGATTATGACATCTGCATTAGAGATAGTTTTGATCTCATGTGGTCTTGACCTGAAGTGACTTAAAGCAGGGTTTCGGTTCTTGGCTAGAGATTGATGTCAGGTCATGGGGTTGAGAGCACTGAATCCTAACCACTAGACCAGCCACTGGTCTAGTGACAAGGCCCTAGTTCTTCAGCTTTCCAGAAAAGAATTTCCACAAAGATGGAACATAGTGAAACAAGTATTTATTAAGAGAAAAAGAGTACATATAGTACTTGTGGATAGACACACAGGCAGACTCAGTCACAGAGCCGTGCGCTTGTGGTAGTTTGAGTTACTTTTATGGGATATTTCTTCCAGGTTTCCCTTGGCCAATCATTTTGATTTGCTGATTCAGAGTCTAGTTGGTATATCTCAGGATGCCCCCATGTGTATGCACACATCTCTTAGCCAAGATAGATTCTACAAAAGAGGCCTGTGGGTAGTTTGCATCACTTAGCATCATTCCCCTTTTGACCTCCAAGGAGCCTTTCTCGTATGTGTGTGTAATTGGTGAGGTCTCCTGACTTTGAGACATATGTGGTCTCTTACCTTCTATCTGGGCAGAGCCCAGCCTCCTTTCTCAATTGTCCTGCTATTCTCATCTTAGAGTATAGGTCCTTAGGGGCATATGAGTGCTGCGTGCTAAGTCACTTAAGTTGTGTAAAACTCTTTGTGACCCTGTGGACTGTAGCCTGCAAGGTTCCTCTGTCCATGGGATTCTCTAGGCATGGACACTGGGGAAAACTAAAATGGGTTGTCATGCCCTGCTTCAGGGTATCTTCCTGACCCAGGGACTGAACCTGTGTCTTTTGCATTGACAGGCAAGTTCTTTACCACTAGCACCATCTGAGCAGTCAGGTCCACAGGGGATGAATCTCTAATTGCTTTACCTTGTGAGGCCCATCTACCTCCTGTCTCAAATACCCACTGAGAGACCTCAAGAAATCTTTATTGGGAAGATGAAGGGGAAAGGTCTGTTTTCTGCAGCTTCTAAAGCATGGCAAGAGGCTCTTAGACCCTACCTAGTTAGGGTCACAGAGCTCTCAACCTGTCTCCTTAAGGGGCCCCAGGGTGAGTTCTATTGTTGTTTCGGCAGGATTTATTTGAGGAGTGACTGAAGTCCCTGCATCACCATTATCGTATGGTGCCCTGGAGAAAACAAACTGATTAGAGAAGCAGGGGTCTTTTACTAAAGACCAGTAAAAGACTCTTATAATCAGAGGCTCAAGCAAGGGTAGGAATCTGGTTATGCAAGGTCAGCATATCTTTGTTAATCTCAGGCTTAAATTTTAGTATCTATTTCTGAAATGGAAAGTCTGAACCTGTTGGTCTCAGGCCTCCTTGTTGGACTGAAAGGTCTTAGTTGCAGATTTGCAATAATATGGAAGAAAACAAAGCACTAGGCAAAATAGAGCATTAATCAATATGGCTAAAATGAGGAAGGTTATAAGAAAATGGAAACCTCCCATCAGAAAGTTTTTAATACCTTGTGAGATCCAGAAGAACAAGTTAGAAAACCAGTTTTCAATTCTCCAGCCTGTATTGAATATCGACGATTGCTAGCTAATTGTTGGAGCCAGGTGGCTTGCTGCTGAATTTTCTCAATGTCCATCTCTACCTGGGTAGAGATGTTAATGTAAGTGCAACAGGAACTATTGACAGCTGCACATACTCCTCCTCCTGCCAACAGATAATCCAGTGTCAGATGGTTGTCAAGTACAGCCTTGGCCAGTGAATCTAGAGACTTCTGTAAATTAATAAGAGAGTTAGTGGTACTGTTGGCTATGGCAGTCAGAGTATGAGACAAGTTTCTAAGGACATGTTGGTGTGCAGTTACTCCCCACTATGGTAACAAGGTTTACCCGAAGAAATAGGTGTCTCTGTCTGGGATGGCACCAGGTAAATCTCAAGTTAATCCAGTAAACAGTTTTGATGAACTCGCCCAGTGCTTAGATTCATTTAAGGGAGTGTATTGAGAAAGGACTAATCAAGGTTCCTGGCGTACACTGTGTAGGTGTGGAGTTATTGCATAGGCAATTAGTGGCCCATGGTTTCTTATCCACCTGGCATATGAAAACATATCCTGCTTGGATACAATATAGACTAGTGGGTTTAAGGTTTCAAGGCCCAGCCACTCAATTCTATTGTTATGAAAAATGTTCTCCAACCTGATTGTGGTTGAGTTGCTAAGTCATGTCTGACTCTTCTGTGACATGGACTGTAGCCCCTAGGCTCCTCTGTCCATGGGATTTCCCAGGCAAGAATACTGAAGTGGGCTACCATTTCCTTCTCCAGGGGATCTTCCTGACCCAGTGATCAAACCCAAAGCTCCTGCCTGGCAGGCAGATTCTTTATCACCGAGCCGCCTCAGAAGCCCCTCTATCTTGATACCTGTTCCTTAAATGTTGATCCTTCTTCCTTCGGGTAGTGAGTTAGACTCTGAGCACACATAGGTAACTGGAATTCTGGTTTAGGAGGGGACACTATAAAGTGCTGGGGTGTGTTAATGCCAATTCTTCGTCCTTCCAGTTTGATTTCATTTTCTCTTTCTATTGCTAAGGGTAGACTTAGGCAAGAGACATTAGAATTTTCTTCTAATGTCTAGGAAAATGAACAATTCTGACCCTGTACATTACTGTACTGAGCCTTTGGATCTCTGGTAGAATAGCAACTACCATAAGGAACTTGGCTAAAATCCCTTATGGGATGGGCAAGGGGGTCATTCTGGTGCATGATGAACTTAGCTTGGAGTAAACAAATCCAGCCTTCTGTCAACTGAGTGGAGGAAATGAAAGTTTCTGCAGTGCGAACCAGAGAGTTGTATATCTATCCTGTGGATAAGGGAAATAGTCATAGAAAAGCTAAGGCAATTAGTAGCTTTATGGCAGCACCAGTCAGGATCATATTTAAATCACCCAGCAAGAGGAGAAAAGTTCAGTGAATTCTGATAGTAAGGGTGAGAGCAAAAAAAGACAATAGTTATCATTTACTGGAATACATCAATTGCTGTGTAAGTGGAATGGAGTACCAAGAGGTAAAAGGAAGATTGTAGCTATGGATACTTAGGCCTAGGGCCTTTTTGAATAGATCTTGTAGTGGCTCACGCCTCCAACTGACATTTTCATGCTGTCCTGGATCCTCTGGATCCTGTGGAGTCTTGGAGGAAGGAGTGGATTCACAGGGATGGGCTGGAATGTGGGTCTTCAGGTTCCTGTAACATATCAGTAGAAACAGGTTTAATCCTGGACAGATGAACCCAGCTGGTGAACCCCTGGAGTCTGACTACCATAGGGTTGCTCAGCAGGACTTGGGAAGGACCCTTCCATTTTGGGAGTAGCTGGTCACCAGGGGACCCATTTTTCAAGGTCCTTTAAAGTACCCACTCTTCAGAGTTTACAACAGCATCACTGGAACTGTTATCTGGAGAGGGCTGTACTCTGTTGCCATATTCTTACTTTTTAAAATTTCAGTTATTTTTGGCTGTACTGGGTCTTCACTGCTGCATGGGCTTTCCCTGGTTGCATTGCACAGGCTTCTCATTACAGTGACTTCTCTTGTTGCGGAGCAGGGGCTCTAAGGTGCAAGGGCTTCAGTAGTTGAAGCTCCCAGGCTCTAGAGCACAGGGGTGCGTGGGCTTAGTTGCTCCATGGCATATGGGATCTTCCTAGATCAGGGATTGAACCAGTGTCTCCCGCATTAGCAGGCAGATTTTTTACCACTGAGTCATAAGGGAACTCCTGTTGCTATATTCTTGTTTAGGCTTTTGGATCTAGCCTAGGTTTATGACACCTAGAATACACTGCTTCCCTAGTGGCTCGGATGGTAAAGGATCTGCCTGCAAGGCAGACCTGGGTTCCATCCCTGGGTTGGGAAGTCCCCTGGAGAAGGAAATGACTACCCACTCCAGTATTCTTGCCTAAAAAATTCCATGGACAGAGGAGCCTGGCAGGCTACAGTTCATGGAGTCACAAAGAGTTGAACATGACTGAGTGACTAATGCTAGGTTTATGAGCTTGGTTTTCTGGATCACCTAGCATGTTCAGAGTAAGGAATGGTCTTCCATATATCATTTTGAAAGGGCTTAACTTAGTCATTGTTTTAGGAGCTTCCCTGACCCTTAAAAGGGCTATTGGCAGCAGGTGATACAATGACTCTAGCATTTTCCAGCAGAGTTTGTACAAGGTTTTCTTTAGAGTATGATTAGCCTGGTCCACTTTTCCTGAGGACTGAGGTTGGTAGCTAATAAATGGAGGTGGTAGCTAATTCCTAAAGCTGAAAACACTGTTGAGTTACCTTCACAACAAACAAAGGTGCATTGTTACTCTGAAGGTGATGGAGAACCCAAATCTAGGAATAATTTCCTTTAGGAGCACCTTAGACACTTCAGTTGCCTTTTCTTTTCCAGTGGGGAAGGCCTCTATTTATTCAGCAAAGGAATCTATAAAGACTAGTCAGTATTTGAAGCCCTGAAAAGAGTGCACCTGAGTGAAAGCTATTTGTCTTCTCTTGGGTAAGTCCCATGTTGCTGGACTTGGTTAACAAGAGGGGGAGGCTTGATGTTGCCTCCTGGATTATGGGTGGTGTGAAGGGCACAGGCTTGAGTAACTGTCTCCAGGAGCCCTTTGATAATTTTCCTTTGGTCAGAAGTGTGAGCAATTTCTGATCTATGTGCCACCAACCATCTCTTCCCTTAATTCCCTCTCTGTCTCGTGCCCAGTGCTCTTTGGAAGTCAAGTAACATGTATAATGTTAAAAGGGGTTAGGGATGGGATTATAGCCACTTTGTTTACAGGCATCAAAGTTGCTTTCTTTGCTTCTCAATTTGCCCTGTTGTTTCCTTGGGAAATTTGAGAAGTTCCCTTTTGGTGCCTGCAGCAGTGAATGACTGCTACCTGATTTGGTTTTTGAACTGCTTCTATGAGATGTAAAATCTCAACCCCATATTTTATAGGGGAGTTTCTTACATTTGGGCTTCCCTGGGGGCTCAGAGTATCCGCCTGCAATGCAGGAGACCTGAGTTCAATCCCTGGTTCGGGAAGATTCCCTGGAGAAGGAAATGTCATCCCATTCCAGTATTCTTGCCTGGAGAATCCCATGGACGGAGGAGCCTGGTGGGCTAGAGTCCATGGGGTCGCAAAGGGTTGGACATGACTGAGTGACTTCACTTTCACTTTCTTCTTACATTTAGAAGTCTCCCTTTTCTAGATAGCTGTGTGGGCATGTAAAAAGAGGAAGGGATATTTTTAGTCTGTGTATATATTTATAATATTTCCTTCCCTTAGGATTAAGGCTCAGGTTAGAGCTATCAGTTCAGTCTTTTGGGCTGAGTTTGTTAGGTGGCAAAGGTTTTGCTTCTATGACTCCTCACCGTAGCATATCCTGCCCTCCTGCCTCCATCTTTAATGAAACTACTGTCATCAGTAAACCGTTCTTCCTCAGGGATTTCTGTGACCTGGTCTGTTAGGTCAGACCTATAGGCACAGTTAGAACTGGACATGGAACAATAGACTGGTTCCAAATCAGGAAAGAAGTATGTCAAGGCTGTATATTGTCACCCTGCTTATTTAACTTATATGCAGAGTACATCATGTGAAATGCTGGGCTGGATGAAGCACAAGCTGAAATCAAGACTGCCGGGAGAAATATAAATAACTTCAGATATGCAGATGACACCTCCCTTATGGCAAAAAGTGAAGAAGAACTAAAGAGCCTCTTGATGAAAATGAAAGAGGAGAGTGAAAAGGTTGGCTTAAAGCTCAACATTCAGAAAACTAAGATCAGGGCATCTGGTGCCATCACTTCATGGGAAATAGATGGGGAAACAGTGAAAACAGTGTCAGACTTTATTTTTAGGGCTCCAAAATCACTGCAGATGGTGATTGCAGACATGAAATTAAAAGACGCTTGTTCCTTGGAAGAAAAGCTATGACCAAACTAGACAGCATATTAAAAAGCAGAGACATTACTTTACCAACAAAGGACCATCTAGTCAAGGCTATGTTTTTTTCCAGTGGTCACGTATGGATGTGAGAGTTGGACTGTGAAGAAAGCTGATCGCCGAAGAATTGATGCTTTTGAATCGTGGGGTTGGAGAAGACTCTTGAGAGTCCCTTGGACTGCAAGGAGATCCAACCAGTCCATTCTAAAGGAGATCAATCCTGAATATTCATTGGAAGGACTGATGATGAAGCTGAAACTCCAGTGCTTTGGCTACCTGATGGGAAGCACTGACTCATTGGAAAAGACCCTGATACTGGGAAAAACTGAAGGCAGGAGGAGATTGACAGAGGATGAGATGGCTGGATGGCATCACCGACTTGATGGACATAGTTTGAGTGAACTCTGGGAGTTGGTCATGAACAGGGAAGCCTGGTGTGCTGCAGTCCATGGGGTTACAAAGAGTTGGCACGATTGAGTGACTGAACTGAATGGGCACAGACCTGGTCAAGTGTTTTGAGGCAAGAATGTGTTAGCTCTGGGCTTTTGGTGGGCATTAATGTAGAGTAGTTGAGTGTGGCAAGTATTTTTTATGTGTAATTTTATTGATTTATTTTGGGCTGTTCTGGGTCTTCGTTGCTGTACAGGCTTTTTATAGCTGTGGAGGGCGGGGGTGACTCTTTGTTGCAGTGTGCAGGCTCCCCACTGCAGTGCCTACTCTTGTGGCACAGCACATGCTCTAGGTGCAGGGGCTCAGCAGTTGTGGTTCCCAGCTCAATAGCTGGAGCACACAGGCTTAGCTGCTAAATGGCATGTGGCATCTTCCCAAGCCAGGGATCATATCTGTGTATCCTGCATTGGCAGGTGGATTCTTTACCACTGAGCCACCAGGGAAGCCCAAGACTGTGGCAAGTTTTGAGGCTTAGTTCTGGAGAGTCGAGGAGCAAAGCCACTTAATAATGCAGCCTCCAGTTAGCCAGTGGTGGCCTTTTATCTCTCGCATCCCTTGTACTTGATGAGTAAATACACTTGATGAGGGGTCCGGCCTTCCAGGGGCTGTCCAAAGGTAAGTGTGTTAGTTTCTTCCACTAAGAAAGTGGTGGCAGCTACTGTCCAGAGGCAGCCAGGCCAGTCTCAGGCCATGGAGTCTAGTTGCTTGGAAAAGTAACCAGTAGGTGAGGAACTCCGCCTAACTTCGGTATGAGGACTTTCAAGTCTGTCCCCTGCTTTTCAGCCACGTATAAAATGAATGGCTTTTTCAAGGTGGGAAGACTGTGAGCAGAGGCTCTGGTGAGAGCCTGCTCATTATTGTTAAAAATCTTTTCCCGTTCTCCATTCCAAAGTAACAGTTCTGTACCTGGGCCTTTAGTGGCTTCATATAGGGGATTAACCATTAGCCCGAGTTCTGGAATCCAAATTCTACAAAGTCCTGCCATGCTCAAAAATGTATGGAGATGTTTCTTTGTCTTTAGAATGCTTAGGCCTAACATAGCTTGTTTCCTATCTGGAGATAACTGTCTACTTCCATGTTTATAATATAATCTCAAATATTTAACCTGTTTCTTTGAGATCTGTACTTTTGTCCAAGAGACTATGTAACCCCAGGTCCCCAGGAAATTAAGGACTTCAATGGTATTTTAATCCATGGAAGGACTATATATTAATATATTAGCTACATGCTATAGAGCACCTTGTTTTAGGTGTATTTCCCTTAGTTCCCTTCCCAGGGCCTGGGTGAAAACCTCTGAGGCAATATTGTCCAGGTGTATTGTTGCATTTGGCCCAAGTCAGGGTCAGTCCAGTCGAAAGCAAACAGATATTGTGATGAGAAATGAACTGGGATGCAAAAGAAGGCATCCTTGAGATCAAGTACAGTAAATGATTCTCATCCTCAGAGAGCTGGGTTAATATGTTGTAAGGATTAGCCATGAGGGGATGTACAGTGACCACTGCATCGTTTACCGCTTTAAGGTCTTGTGCCACCCTTTGGCTTAACAACTAGCAGAATAGGAGTATTGCACAGAGTCTGGCAGGGCAACAAGAGGCCATGCCTTAAGAATTTATCCATGAGAAGTTGTAAACCCTTCCTCCCTTCCAACTTTATAGGATATTGTCTCCTGCTGGGTTAGGCAGTTTCTGGCCTAAGGCTAATTCTTACAGGATGGGCATTTATGGCCCTTACAGGGATTCTTTTGTCCCGTACTGAGGGTCAACTGCTTGTAGAATATGGTGGGAATAACACCTTCCTCTTCTGGCTGATCTGTCTTAGAGTCAAGATAAGGGGCTGCTCAGGACCTCCTAATCACAGTGTGGCCCTGAGGGAGCTCAGAAGGTCTCGCCCTCATAATGGGATGGGACATTCAAGTACAACTGAAAAGGCATGTGAAATCAACCCCTGCTCTGACTGGCAAGTGAGAGCCCAGTACGATAGTGGGTGCAAGGCTTTCCATCAACACCAGTCACAGCACAGTTTTCAGAGGAAAGAAGTCAATGTGAGGAAATTAAGACAATAAGTGACTCCTGTATCTATTAAAAAATAGACTTTCTTACCTGCCCCTGCAAGAACTCGCCAGGGCTTCTCCATGGAGACAGACATCTCATTGTGGGGAGCCACCAGAATTCCTGGGCTGTCTCAGTCATCCAGCATGGCCATCTCGAGAGCAGGAGCCCCTCCTTCCCCTTCAGAATGGAGGGCAGCCCCTCTTGTTGGCAGGCTGGGCATGGCCTGGGAAACTCTTTCTGGCATCCTTGGGCCCAGTGGCCAGTTGACTTGCATTTGCAGCGTTCCCCCTCATTGGTCTTACCTCTAGCCGGATGGCTGGACTTTCTTGACCCTCAGATTGTCCTGAGGTAACAAGGCATGCTGACAGCCACAGCTTCCTGTTGTGTGTTAGCCTTGGCCTGTCTTTTCTCATGCTGGATTTTCTTTTCCTCCTGAGCTTGGTCTTGATTATTAAATACCTCAAAGGCCATATGTAGAAGTTGGGACATAGGCATTTGTGGGCCAGATTGTAACTTTTGGAGTTTCCAACCCATATCAGGGGCAGTCTGGTTAATAAAGTGTTGTCCCAGAAAGGACTGACCTTCAGAAGTGGAGGGGTCTATGTTGATATACATTTCCTAAATAGCTCCACAGCTGCCCATAAAAGGGGGCTGGGTTTTCTTTTTCTTCTTGGGTCACTCCTTTAAACTTTTCATAGTGAATTGACTTTTTGATAACACTTTCTCATCCCTTCTAACACACATTGGCTCATGCACTTCCTGGCTTCTGTTCCCTCCCAGGAATTACGATTCCAAGGGGGCTCCTGGCTTAGGACTGCATCTCCACCCATAGTATAATGTCTGGGTTGGTCTCCAACAAGCTGGTCAGCGTGCCCCTGGCCTGCTGTCCAGATTCTGTTCTTCCTCGGAGGTACAGTAAGTAGATAAAATGACTTGAATATCCTTCCAAGATAAATAAAAAAACTGGAGTGAGGGCATGAAACCCTTCAACAAACTTACTAGGGTCTTCAGAAAATTGTCTCAGTTCCTGTCTGCATTGGGCTAAGTCGGTTCAAGAGAAAGGCACATGTACTCTGATTGTTCCTTCACCATTTGCCACTTCCTTGAGATCAGAGCATAAAATTAGGATCCTGAGTGATAGGAACTCCAATGAGAGTTACTCCAGAGGAACTAGTCTCTGTTTCTTGGGATAACAGAGGTTATGGAGGAACATAGGAAAGTGGAGTCCGAGACTAATCAGAGGGATCAGGAGAAGTAGGTGCCTCTGGAGAAGTAAGGGTTATGTCAGAAGGAGGAGGAGCTGGGTTTTCCCTCCGAGAGACAGGAGAGCTTAGAAGAGGATCATATAAAGTGTCAGGAGAGTCTTATGGTCCTCCAAGTTTTAAATTACAAGAGTTATATCAGGCAGGATTTTGGTAAGGACCACAAAAGCCTGCATATAGGGACTCTCACTCCACTCTCCCATCCTGCAACAATAAAGATCCAATTGCAGAATGATATTGTATTTTCAGTCAGTCAGTTCAGTCGCTCAGTCGTGTCCGACTCTTTGTGACCCCATGAATCGCAGCACGCCAGGCCTCCCTGTCCATCACCAACTCCCAGAGTTTACTCAAACTCACGTCCATCGAGTCAGTGATGCCATCCAGCCATCTCATCCTCTGTTGCCCCTTCTCCTGCCCCCAATCCCTCCCAGCATCAGAGTCTTTTCCAATGAGTCAACCTTCACATGAGGTGGCCAAAGTATTGGAGTTTCAGCTTTAGCATCAGTCCTTCCAATGAATACCCAGGACTGATCTCCTTTAGGATGGACTGGCTGGATCTCCTTGCAGTCCAAGGGACTCTCAAGAGTCTTCTCCAACACCACAGTTCAAAAGCATCAATTCTTCGCCAATATTGTACTTTAGAGACCCGTTTTTATGCCATTTTTCTCCATCCTCCAACTTACACAAAGGCCAGGCATTGCTACAATAGAATTTAAGTTTTTCCTTTTTTTAGCCCTTCAGTTAAAAAAAAAAAATTCCAATTCTTTTCCCTGCCTCCAACCAGGCTTATTAAACATAACAAAACTCTGTATAAAAGGTGACCTAAACCTGCTGCTTCAAAACATGATACTTTCTTTAACTAGTATTTCATAAATATTGATAGTATTTCAATCCACAGAATGTCAAAAAGCAGCTTACTCTAAAATTAATAGAAAAGTGCCCAGTGCATATTACATGAATGGTCTAATTACTGGAACTCTAATAGTTCTAGAAGATAATTAACATAAGTATGACTGAGTCCCTATGACAGGATGCTGGAGAACCGGTATGAGTCATCAAGAGGCCATTTTGTGCACTGCCAGTGTGATGACATGGTGTTTCTAATTTTCCCATTATCTAATTCTAGACATACCACAGGAATATCAGTGGTCTGAGGTTAGCTCAGCTGCTTGCCGGGCTAAAATAGGTGTCACCCCAGCATGCTCACCTGACAGGGTTCTGAGGCAGCCCAGACTGAGCCATTGTGAATCTGTGCATAGGACTCCAACAATGGATGGACTCTTCATTGTGTCCTCCACTGCTGCTCTAAGGTAGCCTCCATCCCACTGTGCATTACCTCTTTCTTTGTCACTGGTGTCAGGTCAAAAATTCGGATTCTCAAGTGCACACTGTATGTAAGTATACACAGAGGTGTTTCTTCTGGCTCAGAGGAGGCTCCTCCCATGTTGAGTAACCTACGCCTGAGAACAAGAGAGCACTCCTAGAATGGAATCCATTGTCTCAGAAACATTTACCAGGAAGCCGTAACCTGGATTTCACGGTGTTCCCCAAATTCCCTTTGAATCTGATGGGGTTTCAGGCATCCTGTACTCTCCCAGTGATTGACTTTGGTCCATGGAGTCTATAGAATCGGACACAACTGAGTGACTTAGCACCCACTCATGCATGCCCACTGGGGTGAATTCCTCATGACTAAGCATCCACTGAGTTTGTAACTTAGGCTTCTGGGTAGTGGTCAGCCTGATAAACCATAGCAGTGTGTAGGCTGCCAAGGCCTGGGGTGAAGGGAGTCCAATGGCTGCAAAGAGGAACCCTTGGAGAAATTGGAGCTAGGCACTATGGAAGATGGGCTTCCCTGGTGTCTCAGATGGTAAAGAGTCTGCCTGCAATGTGGGAGACCTGGACTCGATCCCTGGCTTGGGAAGATCCCCTGGATGAGGGCATGGCAACCCACTGCACTATTCTTGCCTGGAGAATCCCCATGGACAGAGGAGCCTGGCGGGCTAGAGTCCATGGGGTTACAAAGAGTCAGACAGGACTGAGTGGCTAAGTGCAGCACCCAGCAGTGTGGAAGATGGCACAGGGTCTAAGGCTTGCAGGCTAAGAGAGAAATTGTCATAGTAAATTTCTGAGGCCTGAGTGAAATGAGAGACTAGACAGCAGAAGAACCCCAAATCCTTTGCCCTATCTGCCTGGCAGCTTAGATAGAATGGAATCTGTCTGACACAGACAGTACTGGGTTTGACAGTGGTGGGGCTGCAGTTTAGGAATGACATCCTAAACTCCTTCCCTAAAAGGGCTAGCAGATAAAACGTGGAAAGAGACCTGCTTGTATGAGTCAGGTGGGAAAGAAGAGAATAGTGGAGGGTTCCAGATGGGACAGTGAAAGAACGAGAGAGAGCGCTTGGGTTCAGAAATCGCATTTCCACCATGTCCCAGAGGACAGTGTTAGCTGTCCCCCAGCCATTATTTGAATCCTCAAGGTCTGGGGGTTCCCTTGCCAGCCACAGTGTTGTTGCGGGGAGCCATAATGCTGTGAGCAGACAGATTACACCTAGCATTATCTTGAAAAGAAAGCAAAGGGGAGAGCAAGACAAAGAATGCAAGAAGTTAGGGGCTTCAAGCCGCAGCCAGGTGAAGCCTGCAATTTACCGTGATTTCCTGAATTCCTAGTTTTCAGCACCAGTTTTACTTCTTCCTTTCCAATACATTTTATTTCTTCTTGTTGTCTAATTGCATTAACTAGACCATCCAGTAAAATGTTGAATGAGTGATTGTCTTATTTTGAACCACTTTTCCCTTCCTTGCATAAATCCTTGCCTTTCTGGCATAAATCCCGTCATGACATAGAATCTTTGGAATGTGCTTTTGGATTCAGTTTGCTAGTATTTTGTTGAAGATATCTGTACTTGTACTCATAAAGGGTACTGATGTATACAGTTGACACTTGAACAATGTAGGGATTAATGGCACTCACCCCCTGAGGAGAATGAAAATCTGAGCATCACTTCATAGTTGACCCTCCCACTATAAAGTGGTTCTGTATCCATGGATTTAACCAAACTGAGGGTCATGTACTGTGGTATTTATTGGAAAAAAAAATCCACGTATAAGTAGACTCCAATAGTTCAAACCCAAGTTGTTTGAGTCAACTGTATTTTCTTTTCTTGTTATATCTTTATCTAGTTTTGTATTAGTAAGGCTGGCCTTATAGACTGAGTTAGGAACTGTCCCTCATGCTCTATTTCTTGGTAGAGTTTGAAAAGAATTGAAGTTAATTCTTTAAATTTTGGTAGAATTTACTAGTGAAGACATTTAGGTGGTCCTGGAGTTTTCTTTGTTGGGTGGTTTTCATTACTGCTTCATTCTCTTTGGACTTCCCTGGTGGCTCAGACGGTAAAGCATCTGCCTACAATGCAGGAGACCTGGGTTCAATCCCTGGGTCGGGAAGATCCCCTGGAGAAGGAAATGGCAACCCACTCCAGTATTCTTGCCTGGAAAACCCCATGGACGGAGAAGCCTGGTAGGCTACAGTTCATGGGGTTGCAAAGAATCAGATATGATTGAGCGACTTCAGTTTCACTTTCATTCTCTTTACTTGTAATAAGCCTGTTGAGATTTTGTTTTCTTGAGGCGTTATTTTTTCCCCCCAATTCGTAGGAATTTGTTTTTTTCAGTTAGAATATCTAACTCATTAACTGTTAACTAACTCGTTAACTAAAAGACAATAATTGTTCGTAACATTCTCTTATAATTTTTATTTTTGTCAGGTTAGTGGTAACAACCTGTTTCATTCCTGATTGTAGATATTTAGAGCTTTTTTTGGTTGTCTAGCTAACGGTTTCTAATTTTTGTTGATCCTTTCAAAGAACAAATTTTTACTTTTGTTGATTCTCTGGGTTTTCTCTGTTTCATTTTCATTCATATATATTTTCTTCCTCCTGCTGTTTTTAAGTTTAATTTGCATCTTTTGGCTGGCTCAGCAGTAAAGAATCTGCTTGCCAATACAGGAGACGTGGGTTCAATCCCTAGGTAAGGAAGATCCCCCAGATAAAGAAATGGCAATCCACTCTGGTATTCTTGTCTGGGAAATCCCATGGACAGAGAAGCCTGGCAGGCTACAGTCCATGGTGTCACAAGAGTTGGACATGACTTAACAACTAAACAACGACATTGATTTGAGATCTTTTCACTATTTACTGTGTTTAGTGCAGTACCTGAGCACTGCCTTTGTTGCATCCCTTATTCATGAAAGACTTAATATTGTTAAGATGGTGGTAATGTCTGAAATATTCTATATATGGATATTCTATATGGATAGATAGGGTGGATATTCTATATATGGAAAGTGTATCCTCCTCCATATAGAGTTCATGAATACTTAGTTTTGTTGTTGGTTAGTATTAATTCTTAAATATTCAGTTTGCTTCATTGCTTTGCTTGGGCATTTTCTTTCAGTTGTGAAACATTTTGCATTATTAGCTCATTCCATTTACTTGCAATGTCTGTTCAAGTTTCTATTTCTTCTTGATGCACTTTCAATAGTTTTTGTCTAAGACTCTATGTCATCTAGGTTATCTTAGTTCATTGACATAAGTTGTTCATAGTATCCTTTAAAATCCTTTGTATTTCTATAAGGTCAGTGATGATGTCCCCTCTTTTATTCCTGATTTTGTTCATTTAAGTGTTTTTTTTCTCTTTTTCACTCTATCTATAGTGCATACATTTTAATTCATCTTTTCAAAGAACCAACTTTTAGTTTCAATTTTCTGTATTGTTTTTATTTCATTTTTTTCTGCTCTAATTTTTATTTTCCTTCCTCTTGCTTCAGTTCAGTTCAGTCACTCAGTCGTGTCCGACTCTCCGTGACCCCATGAATCACAGCACGCCAGGCCTCCCTGTCCATCACCAACTCCCGGAGTTCACTCAAACTCATGTCCATAGAGTCGGTGATGCCATTCAGCCATCTCATTCTCGGTCGTCCCCTTCTCCTCCCGCCCCCAACCTTTCCCAGCATCAGAGTCTTTTCCAGTGAGTCAACTTGTCACATGAAGTGGCCAAAGTATTGCAGTTTCAGCTTTAGCATCAGTCCTTCCAATGAACACTCAGGATTGATCTCCTTTAGAATGTACTGGTTGGATCTCCTTGCAGTCCAAGGGACTCCCAAGAGTCTTCTCCAACACCACAGTTCAAAAGCATCAATTCTTCAGCGATCAGCTTTCTTCACAGTCCAACTCTCACATCCATACATGACCATGGGAAAAACCATAGCCTTGACTAGATGGACCGTTGTTGGCAAAATAATGTCTCTGCTTTTTAATATACTATCAAGGTTGGTCATAACTTTCCTTCCAAGGAGTAAGCGTCTTTTAATTTCATGGCTGCAATCAGCATCCGAAGTGATTTTAGAGCCCAAAAAAGTAAAGTCTAACACTGTTTCCACTGTTTTTCCATCTATTTCCCATGAAGTGATGGGACAAGATGCCATGATCTTCATTTTCTGAATGTTGAGCTTCAAGCCAACCTTTTCACTCTCCTCTTTCACTTTCAACAAGAGGCTTTTTAGTTTCTCTTCACTTTCTGCCATAAGGGTAGTGTCATCTGCATATCTGAGGTTATTGATATTTCTCCCGGCAATCTTGATTTGTGCTTCTTCCAGCCCAGCATTCCTCATGATGTACTCTGCATATAAGTTAAATAAGCAGGGTGACAATATACAACCTTGACATACTCCTTTTCCTATTTGGAACCAGTCCGTTGTTCCATGTACAGTTCTGACTGTTGCTTCCTGACCTGCATACAGGTTTCTCAAGAGGCAGGTCAGGTGGTCTGGGATTCCCATCTCTTTAAGAATTTTCCACAGTTTATTGTGATCCACACAGTCAAAGGCTTTGGCATAGTCAATGAAGCAGAAATAGATGTTTTTCTGGAACTCTCTTGCTTTCTCCATGATCCAGCGGATGTTGGCAATTTGATCTCTGGTGCCTCTGCCTTTTCTAAAACCTGCTTGAACATCTGGGAGTTCACGGTTCACATATTGCTGAAGCCTGGCTTGGAGAATTTTGAGCATGACTTTACTAGCGTGTGAGATGAGTGCAATTGTGCGGTAGTTTGAGCATTCTTTGGCATTGCCTTTCTTTGGGATTGGAATGAAGACTGACCTTTTCCAGTCCTGTGGCCACTGCTGAGTTTTCCAAATTTGCTGGCATATTCCTCTTGCTTACTGTGATTTAATTTGTTCTTCCTAGTTTTATAAGGTTCTTTTTTAACATAGGCGTTTATGAATATAAACTACTTCTAACAAGGGTTTAGTTTATCCCATACATCTTGGAATATTTTCATTTTTATTAGTCTCAAAATATTTAATTTCCTTGTGATTTCTTCTTTTAGCCATTGTTTAGAAGCATATTGCTTAGTTTCCACATATTTGTGAACTTCTCATATTTTCCTTTGTTACTGATTTCTGATTTCATCCACTGTGCTGGAAGGACCTATTTTGTATAATTTCAAGCCTTTTAAATTTCAGATAGTGTCTTATGGCCTAATTTATGTCTGTCGACATCTCTATGCATTTGAAATAAACATATATTCTTGTGTTCAGTGGAGTGTTCCATAGATATTTGGTCTGGTTGGTTTGGGCTTCCCAGGTGGTGCTGCTGCTGCTAAGTCACTTCAGTCATGTCCCACTCTGTGTGACCCCATAGATGGAAGTCCACCAGGCTCCCCCGTCCCTGGGATTCTCCAGGCAAGAACACTGGAGTGGGTTGCCATTTCCTTCTCCAATGTGTGAAAGTGAAAAGTGAAAGTGAAGTCGTACAGTCGTGTCCGACCCCTAGCGACCCCATGGACTGCCGCCCACCAGGCTCCTCCATCCATGGGATTCTCCAGGCAAGAGTACTGGAGTGGCTTGCCATTGCCTTCTCCGCCAGGTGGTGCTAGTGGTGAAGAACCCACCTGCCAATGAAGGAGAGTAAGAGACATGGATTCGATCCCTGGTTTGGGAAGATCCCCTGAAGGAATGTATGGCAACCCACTCCAGTATTCTTGTCTGGAGAAGTCTATGGACTGAGGAACTGGGAGGGCTACAGTCCATAGTGTTGCACAGAAGTCAGACACAACTGAAGTGACTTTGCATGCATCCATGTGTGCTGGTTGGTTTATAGAACTTTTCAACTTTTCTGTATCCTTTTGATCTCAAGTCTATTGTTTATCCTTACTTAAGCTGTATCTTTCTTTTCCTCAAATTGGAAAATCTCAACTGACCAGTCTTCAAATTGACTATTTATTCTACCAGCTAAATTCTGCTGTTGAGTATTTTGATCATTTTTTTTTCATTTTAGTGATCATGCTATGATATCCATGTTTTTAAAATATTTCAGTTCAGTTCAGTCGCTCAGTCGTGTCCGACTCTTTGCGACCCCATGAATTGCAGCCTGCCAGGCCTCCCTGTCCATCACCAACTCCTGGAGTTTACTCAAACTCATGTGCATCGAGTTGGTGATGCCATCCAGCCATCTCATCTTCTGTCGTCCCCTTCTCCTCCTGCCCCAATATTTCTCTACTTAATTGATATTCTCTATTTGTTGAGTCTCTAAAGTTTCTTGAAGGAAATAATGCAGTGGAACTAAGTGAATATTTGTGAATATACATCTTGCTACCATGGTCCTTTATACCTTCCAACAATGAATGTTAACAGAGATGAAGGCCCTAGCCACCCCCGCCCCCAACCCAGTGTATTATCAGTAAGGGCTTGTAATCCAAATTTGATTCCAACACCAGGAACATGGGCATCACCCGGGAGCTGGTAAGAAATGCAAAATCACAAGCCCCACTTCAGATTCCCAAATCAAGCTGAATTTTTAACAGGATTGGGCTTCCCTGGTAGTTCAGCTGGTAATGAATCTGCCTGCAATGCAGGAGACCTGGGTTTGACCCCTGGAGAAGGGAAAGGCTACCCACTCCAGTATTCTGGCCTGGAGAATTCCATGGACTTGTATAGTCCATTGGGTTGCAAGAATCAGACATGACTGAGCGACTTTCACTTTCACCTCCCACACACATGTACATTAGAGTTTGAAAAGCAGTGGGCCAAAGGTCCTAGAACCTGTCATATTTTCAGAGCCTTCAAGGTATACCAGTATTTAGAACAGCAACTTTGCATTTATTTGTATGACTCTGATAAATGTCCATCTTCCTCTCTAGATTGAAACTCCACAAAGGGGGTTGTACCTCAGAGGCAGGCCCATAGTGAGTGCTATAAAATCTGTCAAATAAATCAATGAACTAGACTCTGAGATCTTACACTTATTTGCTTCTTCCAACTTCAAACACTTCAGGAAGAGGTTTTACTTCTAACATATTTGGAAAACTTCAGTTTTCTCAGATCTTCTAGAAATGATTAGGAAGGACCTCTGAGATGAGGAAAAAACTCTAAGAAGCTGCAGCTTTTCATTACCTTTTGCTTGAAGTATATATTTATACAAAATTTGAGCTTCCTAGCCACTAAGGGTTCTCTGAGTACTGGAAAGGAAGAAGCCATTAACATATTCTCTATAATAATTCTGTAGGACTAATTGTTGATCTTTAGATTTGTTTGTCCATCAGGAAAGGTTATTGAAATAAGAGTAAAATGTCACAAATTAACCAAATCAATGTTTTTTTAAAAAAGGCTCATAATTCACATATATGTATTTGTCTTTATCCTCCTTTATATAAAAATATTTAAGACAGATGTTTAGAAGTAAATGAGACATGAGAAAACATAACTAAAGCAATTTGCTGAGGTATGACATGTTATAGTGATTTTCTGATCTTTCTCAGAAAGCATAATAATGTGGTAATATCTTTCAAATAGAAAATTATTCACAACCTGAAAGTTGAGAGTTATATTTCATTCAGTGGGAATTTTTAGGACTTCAAGCCTGGGAGGCAGCATCTCAAGTAATCCTGAGAGAACTGCTCCAAGAAGGCAAGGGGAGGAGCCAGGTTATATAGAAGTCTTGCAATAAAGGCCAGGTAGTCTGAATATCAAGAATATTCAGTTCAGTTGCTCAGTCGTGTCTGACTCTTTGTGATCCCATGAATCACAGCATGCCAGGCCTCCCTGTCCATCACCAACTCCCGGAGTTCGATATCTCAAGGAATTTAGCACTTTATTTTGTATGGGAAGATGCAAGAGTCTAGACTCAGTGAAATCATTCCTTTAATATGCAAGTCAGCTCCCTGGGGCTTTGATCCCTGGGTTGGGAAGATCCCCTGGAGAAGGGAAAGACTACCTACACCAGTATCCTGGCCTGGAGAATTCCATGAACTGTATGGTCCATGGGATCGCAAAGAGCCGGACACGAATGAGCAACTTTCACCTCACTTCACTTCCCTGGGGCTAGTATCCTGTGTTCGCATATCCTGAGTTTCCTCAGGGCTCACCACAGGGAGTGGCTGCAGACTAATAGCTGCTGCTGCTGCTGCTAAGTCACCTCAGTCGTGTCCGACTCTGTGTGACCCCATAGACAGAAGCCCACCAGGCTCCCCCGTCCCTGGGATTCTCCAGGCAGGAACACTGGAGTGGGTTGCCATTTCCTTCTCCAATGTGTGAAAGTGAAAGTGAAGTCGCTCCGTCGTGTCCGACCCTTAGCGACCCCACGGACTGCAGCCCACCAGGCTCCTCCATCCATGGGGTTTTCTAGGCAAGAGGACTGGAGTGGCTTGCCATTGCCTTCTCCTAGATGGTAGGTATTCTTTCCTTTCTCAGGGCTCACCAGCTCAGGTTGGAGGGCTGTAATCGCTGATGACTGTGACATCTGTTTACTGATAATGGCAACATTTTATTTACCATCTTTGCTCCCAATATTCCTGATATTAAAGTGGTTCTACTATAGATGGCTTCTGTGAAAACTCAAATTACCTTGATAATTCTTCCAGTTAAGAAAAAAAAAACTCAAAGAGGCAATTGGTATTATTAACAGTGTTTTTATTTACAAAGAATTATTTTTATTTGGCTGTTTGGAAAACCACTAACATTTTTCACTGTTAGAAAACATTAAATAATAAACAAGATGTTATACAGTACTTTGGATAACTTCTTCAATCAGTGTAGTGCAATGTATTATTGGCACCTAAAAGTGAAATCTTCTATTTTCCCCTTTCATCTCCAGTTGTGCAGTTATATGACCAAAAAGGAAATGAATCATTAAAAATGGATCTAAAGCTGTATTTCCTGGCCCCTAACTCAAAGGCTTACTGATTTATAGTCCCCCTCCAGTCCTGCCTCCATCAAGTTAAATGATGAAAGATTCTACAGTCCTATTGTTCCAAAAACAATACCATTTTGTGGGGTTTGGAGATTCCAATTGATAAGAGAAATTTATGCTATTAGGTGAAGGAAAGATCCTGGCAGTGGTGTTGGGCACGGCACTCTTTTTCAGTAGCCAGGTTAAGTTGTCACACACATTGCAGGGAGATTGCACCAGATAAAAATTTCTCTTAGCTATGTTCTTAGCTACAGTCTCTTAAAAAATTTGAAATATCATCCATTAAGCAAGTAAAAGGGTTATAATTTTACTAAGAAAAAAAAACACACACCACCACATTAGGATGTCACTGAGATACTAAAATATCTGCCCATTATACTCTTTTGGAATAAATAGATTTTACATTTTTTCCTTTTTTTTTTTTTTGCTTTTGTAACACTTCTAGGCTTGCCATAAAGAGAGAGACCTTTTCATGAGCTCAGCACTGTGGCTTTCCCCCTTTTGATTCCTCTCTATTCGAAGGCCAAGAGGGAAATACCTCAATTAGACCTTAGCCTAGTCCATGTTACTTAGGCCTGGAAATTTTCATTACATAGTAATACAATCAAGATATCTTTGGAGAGATTCTGTAATTTGTTATTCTACCTTGAGGTAAGAACACTTTTAACCATCTTAAATTAATAGAAAAGAATGTTATCAAATTTTTTTAAAGTCTCAAAAAACTTCACACTTTTTTAAAAACAAAAGATTCTAATTTAACAACTGTCCCTGCCAGGAAACGCTCCCTCACACTCCAGTCTAAGCCTGTTTCCTCTTGTTCTATTCTTAGTGCATGTGGAGAACAGCTGGTCACCATCCTCTCTGTACCAACCCTTTATATACTTGAAAACCAGCAATGGTTTGCCCCTCAGTCTTCTCTTCTCCATGCTGAATAATCTCAGTTCCTTTAACTTTTCATCATAGATCTTTTTTTCCAACCCTTTAATCATCTTTGTGATTCCTGGCAAAAACAGCAGAAAATATTTTGATTACTTATTCAGAAATGAAAGCCTCAGGAATAAGTTGCCTTTTAAAAGTTCTGCATGTATATTTTTAAACCTAAAAGTAAACTCTGAAGGGAGGAAATGTAGTTGGGGGCTCATTGATCTTAGAATTCCAATCTTGTCCTACTGCCCTAGTGTGTGTGTATGAAACCCTTTCCAGCACATCCAATACCTCAAAGCATGCAATTTGCCTCCAATCCTTTCCTGACAAAACAGCATATAGGTCATGATCTACACCTGCCTAAATTTATACTGGTTTAAAAATTAGTATGAAAATCTATTCAATGGAGCTTCCCCCATGCTTCCAAACACCTTGCTTCCACAAACAGAACCTTTTCTTCAAAACAACCCGAACTTTCATAAAGCTTCTTACAGATTACCAGAAAGAGCCATGTTGTTATGGTAAAAGCTATTGGTTTTCAAGTGTAACCTGAAACAGTGAGGGTTTTATATGTTAACCTCAGTTTCCTGTCTATTACTGAATGGTCTACTGTCATTTGTAGTGATCAAACTCAATGCCATTAAATTCACCTCCCTATGACCACAACCTGACACCTCTTCCAATTTCCCCTTGCTGCCTTATTATAAGGTCATGGAACTGAATGCCATTCCACCGTGTATTTTTTAACTCAAGAGCTCACAAGCTGCCTTTCCCTTGCAACTAGAGTCTGTAACTATTAGGAACACGTAACTACTTATTACCAATAACACATTTACACAAAACACAATACTACTAACAAGGGATTATGTGCCCACTTTACATAATTGTCTTTAGAAGAAAAATACAGTTAACAAGAATAAATGCATCTTGATATGTTATACACCCTTCTTTTACAAAGAGAATGGCAGTGAAAGAGTTCAGGTCGGACAAGAATTGTCAATACCAAGTGGAAAGGAGAAACCAAATTTCACAAGCACACTGTACAACACATCTTAGGGGAAGTCAATACTACTCGTGGTACAACACTGAACAGATATCAGAATGGCCATTTGCACAGATTTCTTTTGAAACCTTCTCCCATAATTTGCTACAAGAAACACCTTGCAACCAGGATGAAGGATGGTATAGGTCACACATGTCGAAGGCCTTCTTAAGAGACACAGCATGAAAAGTTAACACCCAAAAATGACTTTGGACACATCTACAGATGCCCCCCTGTATTTCAAGGAGGGTGTCACTGTTCGTTGGGATTGCACAACAAAAGCAGGCCAGCAAGATGTGGGTCACCAACCAGACTTTCCTGACCCACTCTTCCTAGGCCTGATAAGAGGGAGGAGAGGACAGGAGGTGAAGGTTGAAAAAAGAGGAGGGAGCAACACGGGGGTTCATTGCTAGTTCTGGAGTTGCTCACGTTCTTCAGAGCAGTGGCCTTTTTTCAAGCTCACATCATCCAATCCAATCTCCCCAGTGTGACCATGCCTTTTTTCACCTTTGAAGATGACCTAGAGAGAGAACGCACACACGGGTCAAGCCTCCTCTGCCCTTTCCAACATCTGCTCATTTACCAAAATAAAGGCAACCTTTCCCCAAAAACTAAACAGTAAACTTAAAGAAAGTCTAGAACAGAGTTGCCAGTGTCACTGATGCTTGCCTTTCGGTAGGAATTTAAGTCTTCAGTAGACCGTTCGTCAGATCCCCTTACCCAGAATCAGTTCCTCTTTGAAGTCATTCTAAACAATAGACTAGTTCCATTTAGGAATGATTATGAAGTGGGGGCTTTGTCAAAGATTACCAAGGTCAGAAGAAAAGAGTGGGATGGAATATAATGGTATAGAAATTAGGAGCCAAAGGTCTGAAAGATCACAATCATGCAGCCTGTCTTAGATGTTTTCTAAGTTTTGTTGCTTAAAATGGAGTAGAACCAAACATCCTAATGCAATCACAGCCTTGTTCACTTATGTAAAGACCAATGTCTTTCCTGCATTTTATCTTCTGTAGAGCATCCTTGCTCCTTTTAAAACAGAAACCTATGTTAGGGGTGTGAAACAACTTACTATTTTTTATCTCCCAACAATGTAAATATTAAGAGAAATTTTCATAAAAATAGTAAAACAAAATCCAATTCTCTGATAAAAGCTGTCTTCATGGACTCCATCCTTTCTTTTTAAAGCAGTTTCTAGAAACTAAACCTTATATATATTGTTATATAACGATTTTTATAAGTATCACCATAAAGATGACATGTTTCCCAAATACATTCACTATTTCAGTGGGGGTGTTATAGATCTTTTATTGCCACCTATAACTTGATTACTTCAGAAAAAATTTATATATTCAATCGAAGCTTTCCCCACATCCTGTCCTGAACAGAATAATACTTTCCAAACATATTGTTCTGGTTCCCACCCAAGGCTGCTTAACTATGATCTCTGAGCCAAAGAGGGGGAAGAAAAAGACTTTAAAGAAACATTTAAAAAA
Organism: Moschus berezovskii; assembly: GCF_049115385.1. NCBI lineage: Eukaryota > Metazoa > Chordata > Mammalia > Artiodactyla > Moschidae > Moschus > Moschus berezovskii. The sequence goes on from NC_142464.1 coordinate 26,138,608, forward strand.
TAACCCGCTTCAGGGTAGCTCATGGTGGTCACAGTTTGAAGTATAAGGAGTTTGAGTAAAAGGAAAAGCAGGTTAAGCCCACCACATCCCCCACCTTTTGAAGTTTTTGTTGACTTTTTTTAACTTTGGCAACTCCCATATTTTTTTTTCATTAAAAGTAGGGGCTGTTCACCAGGGTCAGGGGAGAGCTGGTGATCAGAGGCGGCCGTGAAGAACATGTGTGAAGGAGCTCGGGGTTAAAGAAAGAAGCAAGAGGCAGGGTCACCAGCCCGGAAAATGCAACAGCCTCCTGCCTGAATTCAGGGAGAGGAGGCGGCTTCCACTGCAGGCCCCCGAGTTCTCCTCTGAAAGGAAAACCTCCCCGGTTCTGCCTCCCTGGTGGGTCTACTTACGCTCTTGATGTCAGCCCCTCGCAGGGTGATGTGCGTGTGCCTCCAGCCATGGCCACCATTTCTTCCCCACAGGGCTGCTCCGTGGGCACCGTGTTTTCTCACAAACACCTGGAGTGTGCCGGAGTGCAGCCCCGTCACCTTGTGCCTGAATGACAGGCACAGGTCCCCTGCATGCAGGAGGTGGCCGAGAGGGAGCAGCAGGCGGGCGGCCCTTCCCTGCGGGCCTTTGGCTGCTGAGACTGTCAGATACTGTCCACCTGCAGGGGAAGAGCAGGGCCGTGTGTGCGCATGCGCTCAGGTGTCTGCTGGCACCAGGGCGGGGACTGGCGCTTCAATTCTGTCCTGGTAAGCCTCAGGCTGTGCCAGTCATTTGTAAAGAACTGCAGACTTTTGAAGGAGGAAAACAGGACTTATCTCTATGACTGTCTTAAATTCTGTGGTTTTCTATTAACAGAGAACACTTTGCTCATGAAGGGTACAGATTATGCCAAGGACAGGCAATAGTAATCCTAATTCTATAAATATTTCCAGTTAAACATGATCAGACACAACACAGGCAAACACACATTCACCACCTCTTGATCCACATGCATCTACTGCCTGGCTGGGTGTGGTGGTTGACTTAAGGTGCCAGGGAGAATTTTCTAGGTGGGTTTTCTACTTCCCGGCAGTAGAGACGATGGTGATTTAAAGGGACACTAGATCTGATTATTCTCGCTTCTCCCCACTTAAAAAAAAAAAAAATCTCTCAAGGGAGAAGGATCATTTACAAATGAGTTCGCTGTGCTTCTCATACCTGACCTCAAGAAGATGCAGAAGTGTTCTGGAAACCTGCCACCCTTTCCAGAGCATCAATATTACTTGGAGGTAAATAGTTTAAAACATGTTTATATGAAAACAAATCCATAACAATGCAATTAATATATATAATTTCTATTATGTATACATGAACACAAAATGTTAACAAAATCTTTCCCTTTGGAAAGGTCACTTTGATGATCTTGGATCCTCAGGGCTACAGCTTTCGCTTCCCCCTATTGTTAGAGGAACTGAAATTAAGGGGGAAAGGTTTGAGCAGCAGTGATGTGGGAGTGGGTGCTGCTTCTCAGGATAGGGAAAGCTGCAAGTCATATTTTGAAACTCAGTCCGTGTACAAATGACATTCCCCTCAGGCTGTTTTATTGCAACCAGCTGAAAAACACACTGATGTCTCGACACTGACTTATCCGTAGGAAGATCGGGGTTGCAATGCTGAACATGTGTATCTGTTTTGGTAGAAACCCCACTTACATTTCATTGGAAATGATTTCTTAACACAAACTGTACAAGACATGACAAGGTTTGGGATGTTATTCTGCAAGTGGCTTCTCCTCTACCAAGTCCCCTCTGGGCCTTTAGAGACCCAAAGAGGTGACCTGTGTGAGCCTGTGATGTGCCATGCTCTGTGCAAGTGCTCCACGGGGAGCATCTCATTCAGCCTGCTAACAAGCCCTTAAGGTGAACACCTCTTAGCTTCTGCAAACAAGCCTGAGGTTTTGAGAGGTGATGTCACCCAAGGTGTCATCTAGCCACTGTGTAGCTGAGTAACAGTTTGAGTTCAAACCTGCCTGAATACCTGTTCAGCATGGGAATCAGTTATCTCCACATTTCCCTCCTCCAGGAGACTGAACTCTTTGTTGCAACCAACTTCTCCCCTAAACCCCGTTACATTCCTAATACATGGTAGGCGTTTAATGCCATTTGTTGAATTAATGATGTTCCAAGAATACAGCAAAAAACAACAGAGAAAATAAGTCCCTGAGTCATGTACTTGACTCACCAAAAACAAACACAATTTTTTGTACTTCTTCTGCCTCTTTCTTCCCCAAATGAATCCAAACAATATTTTGAGCCAAAATATTTAGATGGATTTAGAATGTCTCCTTGTTAGTCAGCTTTTTGAATCATCACAGGTATTTTGGTTAAGACAAAGATATAAGGTTATTACAGTTAATCTGTAATTTTTAAGAAAACAAGGATTATCTTAAGTCCCTGTGGAATGGATAATAATATCACCATACCAGACACTGCCTGCAAACAAGACAACCTACCAAAAAACAAGGAATCCTATGAAGAGTCAAATAATCCTTTTATATAGATAAAATTCTATAAATGAGGTTACAATTGCTCTCCCCCTAAAGGGTTACTCTATGGCCACTAAGAGTTTTTTATTTTGTTTTTTAACTACAAAGAATTTTTTCCCTTTTTAATAATGGAACTATTACAAAGTTAGAATGGTAGTGAGGGGAAAAGTTGATTGAGCATTCCAAACAAACTACCCTATTAAATATTTTCACTTCTGATTCCAAAATACTGGTTTAAATATAAAATTACATTTATTTTCATGGCTTCAATTTAAAGCATCACAATATCTAAAGTTGGTTTTGGTCAATAATAGCCAGATATACAGGTGATAAACTTTTAATTTCAAACAGATAGGAAATGATATCTGTACAAGGTTACTTAACTACAGCATTGTCTGAACTATCCAAAGGCTGGAAACCACTGAAACGTCCCTCAGTGGATGGCTGCTTAGATACGTTTAAGGAGTAATGGAGTAACCACCATTAATGAGAGTGAATGCACTGATATAGAACAATCTTCGGCAGCAACAGCTCATACTATTGTAATGGTAACTCTGGGCCAGGGACTGCCTTAAATGCTTTACATAAGTTTAGCAGACACTACTGAAGTGACTTAACTTGCTCAAGATCAAAGCTAGTAAGTGGTGGTGCCAGGTTACAGCCCAGGCTTCCTGGCTTAAAAGTCCACACTCATGTTAACTCTTAAGATAACACCGTTAAAAGTGGAAGAAGCAAGGTACCGAAGAGGGGGCTGCTGTGTGCTCTCTGGAAAGGTAACCAAGAAACAGGCTGCATCTGGGAGCTGGGGTTAGGAGGGAGCTTTTCTTTTCCTGTTGTCATGTATTTCAAAATAATGTTTCTTAATGCTACAGTAGACATGTACATACATGCTAGCATATGATTTTATATTTAAATGAATTCCCTGTAGCTCTCAGTAGCAGGCTGAGTCAGCTGCCCTTAACTCTTGATCCCCAGAGATTAGGGTTCCAGGAAAAGGGTCCCAAGTTTAGCCTTGACACTACAGGAGAAGGACATGTATTCAGGGTCACAGCTACAAGTCTATAGCACAACATCACATCTGTCAGGAGCACACACTCCCTAGAGGATGGATTAATTTCACTAAGTCACAATTAAGTTCAAGACTGAATGTGATAACAAAATCTAATGAGCACAAGGAAGGCAGCTAATAAATGCACTTATTTTGCAGCTATTTCTCAAAGTCGTAAGTTTGTTTAAGGTTTGTCTTAGAGATATTAGTATCTAAGAATATTTGAAAATCTGGATCTTGCATAAGAAATACACAACATAAAAATCAGTCATAAGTGTAAATATCCAAACATATGTTCCCTTACAAATGGTATAATCTAGATAGAAGCAGTTTGGTAATTAGAATAATACACAAAAGTGATTGATTAAATTGCCTATAATCTTTTTCTGGCCTTAGCATGTGATATATGCACAACCTCACCTGGACTTCCTAGAAGAAAAGTAGGCTCAGAAAGTAAGCTTCAATAGTATTTCTCATCTGAGTGTGTTAGAATCTATATATGGTTAGAATTTCCCAATATGTGCTAAAAAAAACCCACCTGCAATTATGCCCTGACGTATAAGCTGTATCATCTCTGGTCTTCTAACCACTTCTTCTAACTCTGCCATCTTTGGTCTTCCCATCCATTTTCCAAGATAGAACTCTGCTCTCTGATCTCCTTGGATGACCTGGGATGTTCCATTCTGGTTCAGAGGCTCCCAGGGCTCTAATCCAACCCTTGTCCAATTCTCAAAACAACACCTTGTCATGTGTTGCCCAGTCCAAGGTCTCCACTGACAGCCCCCTGATCTCTCTTTAGACAGCTCTGACTATGGGGAAGTTCTTTCAGTAAGCAAAAGTCAGCCCCCCTTGTAAGTTTTTACCTATTAATCCCAATTCTTATCCCCTTGTGGTCACAGAACAAGTGAGATAGATGTTGCTGGTCATGTATTTGAAAAGTTGCCCTGTTCCATTATTTCTACTCCAGACTAAACATTCTGGGTCCCTGGGTTTCTCACCTGTCTTTCTATAAGCTTTGAGATACCTTTCCATCAAGGTCATACTCTTCTGAGTCACCAACAATTACCTCTCTTCTCTGACTGGCAAGAACCAAAGTATACTTTCCATTCTAGAAAATAATACCTATTTCTATGGAAATGACCCAACTTTCTGGCAGCAGTGACACAGGGTTCACTCACATTGATTTTATCCATTAAAACTCTAAGTCTTTCACACTCACTGCTAAGTCACATCCTTCCACTCCCACAGTTGGGTGGGTTGTTCAAGAGCTACACTATGTATTCATCCCCAGGAGATGCCGCCTCTTAAGTGTGGCCCACTGGCCTAATCTTTGGAGGCTGTTTGTGTTGGCACACACAGTTGCTTTCTCCCGTGGCTTTAAGTTATACACAGATTGGTTAGTATGCCTTCAACATCCAGTTCATCCAAGTTGTTGGCAGAAATCTGGAGCAACCCCAGAAAAGCACCTTTGAGGGGCCAGAGCCAACGAGCAGGAGCTGTCTAATTACCCAGGCAGCCACCATTCCTTTCCACTTGTTCTGTATTATCACAGCCAAAGGACCATTTCAGACCTTTTTCTGTCTACCATTCTAACTGCCAATCCTCTTTTCATTTTTCTCTTGGAGGGCAAGTGGATTTGGGGGGGCAGGCAGGTCACAGCAAATTTAACCATTTACATAGGTGATGAATGATAAAAACTTGAAAAGTACTAAATTGGTTCTAAAAGACAGTATTTAAATTCTAAAAAATCAAGTATTTCACATGGACTGTTTACAGACAAGGGCAATGAATTCTGAGTTGAGTGTGAATCACTCTCCCCAGTGTACCTCACTTAGCACAGCTGTTCATTATGATCGTGAGCATTATTCACCATTTCATCACGTCGGGTTGTTAAAGATCCTTCCTTCTGTAGCACACTACTCCGGTTCAGGGGTCACTCAAACCTCCAGGCCTGAGACGTGCTAATCAGATCATGCGCACAATCCTAGCACAGGGAGGCCAGGCTGGATGGGACAAACCTCAGTAACGCTGCAGGGGCTGTGGGCACTGAACTGCTGAGGTGGCTGCACAGGCAGGACAGAGAGGCCTGGACGGGAAGTCTGCTCTTTAGCTCTGTAGCCTTAGGAAACTGATGTAACCTCTGGGCCTTTGTGAAATAAAAACGTTACTTCCACAGGGTAGATAAAGAGGATTAAATAAAACTGAGATAATGAATGGGCCAGGACTATAGTAGATGTCAAATAAATGTTGATTTCTCCCTTATTCACAGTTATCTATGACATTAATAATAATGTCATCTGTCTCAGAGCTAACCTTAAACTAAGTGAGAATGAGAGATTGTACTGGTATGTGTGTGTGTGAGATTACAAATTATTTTATAGTTAAATCTAAAAACCACTCTGAATTTACTGGGTACTTATTTTTAAAGTGAAAGTGTTAGTCGTTCAGTAGTGTCTGACGCTTTGTGACCCCATGGATTGTAGCCTACCAGGCTTCTTTGTCCATGGAATTCCCCAGGCAGGAATACTGAAGTGGGTTGCCATTCCTCTCTCCAGGCAATCTTCCCAATCCAGGGACTGAACCCGGATCTCCCACATTGCAGGCAGATTCTTTACCATCTGAACCACCAGAGAATTTTTCAAAAGCTTACCTCAAATTTCATTTTTTAAATATCTAACATTTCAGTCTTAGGGGACCTAATGAATATATTTTTTGCCCCAAACCTTTAATAACTTGTACATGAGGGATGAACCTGAAAAGTATCCCCAGGAAGTATGAGAAATGCATGAAAACCTACATTTTAACAAGGTGTCTGGCTGATTTGTGTGCATACTGACCACTGAGAAGAGCCGGTTTTAATAGAGCGTATCCTCAAGCTAACCCTTACAAGTCCTGTGCTCTATCTCTATAGCTGGGATAGCCTTAAGGAGCTAGGCTTTTAAAGCAAGGAACTTTTTTTTTTCCCCATGATTTGCATCTTCCATTCCTGAGTCTAGAATCAGGAGTGTAAAAAGGAAAAAAAAGAAACTAAACTTCTCACCCTTCCATTAAGTTTGACTCACCTGTAAAAGATTAACTACTAAAGGGAGGGGGAAAAACCAACAATATGTAGCTTTGTTTCCTGAAACAAGATGACAAAACATGTTGTAATTTCTGAAACTTTAGATTCGTAGGACATGTGTAATTTAAAAGTCTTAATTTTCCAAGGGTCTATATTTACATCTACCTTTCCAACAACATTCTCTTGTGAATAAGTGGTGGTAATTTATAACTAATTTCTCCAGCATCCAAATTAGAGTGAAAAATTAGATTGTGAGAGATAGTCACAACTTCACAGAAATTTCCACTGTTTCCTTCTACTATTTCTTAAAGAAAGACATAATCAAGAAAACAAACAAGGACTATATGATGGCTGCTGTACCATGATATTATTTTTATACTTGGGAAGGGTCACGACACCTAACTTTATATTCTAGAATGAGTCTACATGTTTTATATTTACACCAAGCTGTTTTGAGAGAAATTAGCTGGCCTTTTAATAAATTACTTGTCTACTTATAATTCTAATTGCTAGCTAACAAATTCAGTTCACCTAAAAAAAAAGGAAGATTAATGCTGGACACACTTTCTTTTTTATTAAGTAAACACAGAGCTATGTTACAGTATCCTTGATTAGCAGAACTGGGGTCCTCAGATAGGATCCAGCTGAAATGTGCACTAGGGTTAGACGAATGGTTTTACCTGCTGGATCCCTCACTGGTTCCCAGTGCACATCACTGTCTTTTTCCCGGATCCATCCACAAAGCCCATGGTCAAAATTACAACTGTGTATCAGAACACCTGCAAGGAAATTACCAGAAAGATGAGTAGACCACAAACCCAAGGGCTAACAACAAAAAAAGTCTTGTGAATTAGCAGCATCTGTCCAAGTGTTCTCTCCTGTCCACATTTAAATATCCCACCAGAAGGTCTGTCTATGAGATCAAAAAGAAATCACATGAATCCTTTCTCAGCACAATTGTGGATCAGTGCTCAGCTGTAAAAATAGAACACACCATTGCTGCCAAATTATGACCTTGTTACATCATCACTTATAAAATATGACTTCCTCCTCAGCTTAATGCTGCTTCAGTATTTTTTTAAAAGAAGATAATGACGATTCACTGTTTTTGCTCAACTGATCTAACCACAGGGGAAACCAAGTGGTAAAAAACAAAAAAAGTACCATTTTCTCAGATGTAACCAAACAATCTACAGTTTAAAAGCTGCTTTACTTAAAGCTGATTCATGTTGTTGTAAAGCAGAAACTAACAACATTGTAAAGCAATTATTCTCCAATTAAAAAAAATGTTATTTTAATGAAATAGAGGGAAATAGTATCATTATAATAGTACTAAGAATATAGGGATCTACCTGGATCATCCTTTGCTTCATCATCTGCACTGACTCCTCTTTCAATTTCAAATATTTCAAACAAGTCATTTGAAGGCTGCCGTGGAACTGCAAGAGAGATGCATTTTGTTCAGTTTCAATGAGGCATTGACAAAGAGGCATTACCTTTAACAATGGGGGTAAGATGTAGGTATTACCTATTTTGGAGGTAAACTCCAAAATATTTCATCACAGTTCACATGAGGGTTCATGAAGTTTGTTCTGGAGAGAGAACATTTTTCTGGGTACAATTTTAATGGGTTTCAAAAGCTTCTAAAATTCAACGTAAAATACATTAAAAAGTATCTGGAAAATACAGTTTAAAACAGCTACCACTTTCTAGCAAAATACTCTATGAAATTCTAAAATTTGTCTATGAAAGATACTAAGACTGTTTTAATGGGGGGGGAGGCGGGACATGCCTGTAATTGCAGTGATTGGTTTAACTTTCTAACCAAAGCATGAACTCGTCTCCAGTGAACTCCGCATCTGCGATGGGCTTCAGGGCTTCCGCAGGTTCCCTGGCTCCTTTCAAATCAAATCCAAACCCCCCTGAGCACAGTGTTCACAATCTACCCCCTAAAACACACAGCACTGCCTGAACATGCTGTTCTGTCCACCTCTCTGACCCTGTGCCCAGCCTGGGATGCTCTTCTTCCTGCTAATTAACCAGTCTAACCTCCCCTCTCTGTTACAAAAAAATATATTTTTTTAGTTGCTCAGGCGTGTCCGACACTTTGCGATCCCATGGACTGTAGCCTGCCTGGCTCCTCTGTCCACAGGATTCTCCAGGCAAGATATCTGTTCAAAGCTAAGCATAATTCCCACTGGCTGGGTGAAAACGCTAACGTTCTAAGTGAATTCAGCTCTTCCCCCTGCACGCTGACAGCTCATATTTACATGCTGCTATCCCACTCTTTCCTAAAGAAGCGCAGTCATTTACACACATGTGCGTCTCTCCCTCTGCTGGCTTCTAAAGTCCTGGAGGGCATCAATCCTGTCTTGTTCATGTGCCGTTTTCAGGGCTGAACCTAGTGACAGGCATTCAGTGTTTATTGAGCGAATGGGAAGACCTTGTCAGAAGCCCATGTACACTTTAAAAATAGATTCATATCCATTTATTTACTTGCCACACGTATGTCAAGCCCTGGGCGAGGTCCCGAGGAGACAGAGTGCACTAGAGCAAGAAGGACCTGGCCCCCTCGGAGCCTGCATCTAATGGGAGAGGCAAATTTTAAACGTGGAATTTCGGACACCACAACTCCAAATTCTAATGAAAACCAGCATGGAAAAGCACCAGATGATGTCAGGGAGAGTAGCTGGGTTGGGAGAGGGGAGTGTGAGAGAATGCTGGTGGTAGTGGAGGGGATTCTTGGCCCAAGCCCAGGGAATCCTCCCTTTTCTTTGCCAGGACTTAAATTAATTAGCTCTATTTCTCTAAGGCAGGGAGTAAAGATGTAGAACACCATGGAACAGACATCAGTCAAAAGGGTTCTTTTTCAATAATGTTCCAATGATTTTTAGCAATAATTTTTAAAATTAAGTAACAAACCCGTAATATTTGCCCTGATTTTTTTAGCTTACTGCTTTTGAAGTTTTTCTTTTCTTTTGTTTTTGCAAAAGTCTAAACACTGAAGCCCCTTCCTTATCCACTCCCCAACTCACATATACCCATCTAAAATATAGCCTCAGATGGATGGAAGAAGAGAGGTTAGTTAATGGACAAGATCTTGGGACAAACTGATCACAAGTGCCCTTGGGGAGGCCACTTTTACACCCAAATGACTGACAGCAAAGTCATCCAATTCCAGCTTTCCTTTCCTCATCTGGGGTTCTGAGAGGCAGTTCACCTCTTATGACTAGAAATATTACAGGGTTGTAGGCACACATGTTTCATTTCTCATGACATAGAGAAAGTTTCTTTTAAAAAAACCAAATCCATAAAACAATTACTTTCTTGTTCCCTTCTCTTGTTATAGCTCATACAGATCATCTCTGGACTAGAATAGCTCAAATTTTACACTACCATATTTTAAGGGCATTATGAAGGTTTATCAGCCTCCGTTTCTCTAAATGAAGGACATCAAACGGTAAGTAGAGTCTTGGTGCAGAGTGGGGAGGACAGGACAAAGGTTTCCTGGCACAAGGGTCTGTTTTATCAAGGAGGTCTTCTCTGAGCAAGCACAGTTCAGTCTGAGAGGGAAAGAAGATAGAACCTTCCAAGCTAAAAGCGAAGTGCTGGAGATGGGGAAGAGCGAGTGTTTAAGGTAGTGAGTACAAAGAAGGTGCTCGGGAATATGAGAGAAAGGTGTTCACAGTGTCTGGAGGATGCTCAGAAATGAAGAAAGTGGGAGGGATGGAGGTTAAAAGTAAGGGATGAGACCACATGTTTGGAAATCAGCCACTCAGAGAATTAGTCATCTAACAACTTGTGAAGTGCCAGATGGTTCATTAGTATTTTAGGCACTTGGTTTCCAAGAACCATTTAATTTAGCAGTGGATGGTCATGCCCACCTTCATTGCAGTTCACCAGGAAGTATGCCAAGGAATTTGTACCTAAAATGCTCAGCAGCTATTAGTTCTTACAATTTCGTGCGCTGCAGTCTGTGGCTCTGCTAAATTATTCAACGAATCCTCCTTCCTGACACACACCAGTATGGACTGGTTAGGGTGTCCCACTGAAGTGTCAAGAGAAGGTTCACTACCCACCCCCTGGTATATTTTACAGTTTATATAAAAATTTAAATGACTTTCACTATGTACAAGAAAAACAAATGAACAAAGAAAAAAACAGACTAGAAAAAACAGTGATGAGACATACACTCCCATGCCTCACACTTATATGGTCAATTAATATATGACCAAGGAACCAAGAATCTACAGTGTGGAAAGAACAGTTTCCTCAATAAAAAAATGTTGGGAAAACTGGATGGCCATATGCAAAAAAAAAAAAAAGGTGAAACTGGATCATTATCACACACACAAAATGACAGAATGGGTTAAAGACTCCCCGGGGAACAGGGGGCTGACCAGAAGACAGATGCGTGAACATCTCTGAGAGGAGCTGCTTACACTATGCCCTTCGGGATGAGTTGCTGTGAGCTGGCGCCCTAGAGCCTGAGCAGGTGTGAACGTGACATCATTCCAGGGGCAGAGCTCACGGGGGCCGGGGGGCGGGAGCAGGGAGGGCTCCAAATAAAGCTAGAGGTGCAGGCAGATTCTGCAGGGCCTTTTACAGCACTGTGAAGACTGTGGACCTCATTCAGGTTGAAACTGAAGTCTCGAAGATTGTAACAAAGGAGCGCCAAGATCAGGTACAGCATTCTGGCTGGAGCATAGAGGATGAACAGGGGGAGTGGCTGTCAAAGGGCAGTTAGGATCACAATTAACATCAACCAAAGAATGTTTTCAAATACTCTTTAGATGATTTCTAAAACCTTTTCTTCCATTAGTCAATGTTTCATCCACCGAAACCTACTTCTTACAATCTTATGAACTAAAATAAAGAGAAGGAACAGGTACTGAAGCAAGCAGCCAGCCAGATAAAATGTGGTTAGATGGGGCTCAGGGGCCCAGGATGTTCCTGACGGCTGGGGGACACAGGAGTCCTGAAGCCTGGGAGAATAACTGGCTACACAGATAAGCAGAAAATTTCTTAAAAGGAACTCTGCCCCAGGATGTTCTACTCAGTATATTTTCCTCAGGGATAATAGTATTAATATATAACCTGTTTTCATAAATGAGGTTTCCCCAAGAGTCAACTGAATATTTTTACCAAAAAACATTAAAAGTAAGCACAGTGACACATATACACTTCTATGTGTAAGTGTTGGTTGCTTAGTCGTGTCTGACTCTGTGTGACCCCATGGACTGTGGCCCATCTGGCTCCTCTGTTCTTGGAATTCTCCAGGCAAGAATACTGGAGTGGGTTGCCACTTTCCTCCTCCAGGGGATCTTCCCAACCCAGGGACTGAACCCGGGTCTCCCACTTTGCAGGCAGACGCTGTATCGTCTGAGCCACCAGGGAAGACCCTAAAGCCTATGTATAAAATAGATAACTAATAAGAACCTACTACACAGCACAGGGAACTCTGCTCAATTTTCAGCGGTTACCTAAGCAGGAAGGAACCCCAGGAAAGAGAGATATATACACATATAGCTGATTGACTTTGCTGTACAGCAGAAACTAACACAACACCGTAAAGCAAGTAAACTCTGATTGAAAAAAAAAAGGTAAGCCCAGTGAAGTAAATGTAAATATTACCCCGCACACCTACTACCAGACTTCTTTCCAAGAGTAACCGCTGTAGCAGAATGTAAGCACAGTTTATTAAAGGTAGGTTTACCAATTCTGTTTCTGTTCCAGGGTGGCTCCCATGACATTACCCAGGCCCGTTCTGGCATTTGTTGTAGGACTAGAAGATTAAAGATAACACTGTCTTAAATTCTTTCTATACTTAGGGGTTTAGTTCATCTGGAGAAAATGGTACATATGTAACTTCCCTAATATTCTGAAGGTTCTTTCTTGTGGCAAAAGTGGGGATGACTGCAAGGGTTTTAAGAGGCTATCTCTCGCCTCTCTCTGCTCCCCTCCTCCCCTCCCCTCCGCCTTCCTCCTCTCCCCCTGCCCCACTCCCCTCTCTCCCCTGCCCTTTTCTTCCTTCTCCAGATGAAGAACATACACAGTACAGCTTTAAATCACCAGAGGGAAGCAAATAAAAAGATTAGAAAAGAGATTCTGAAGTTTCCTTAACCACCTTAGAGAAAATTCTCAGTCATTTACCGATCCCTAACAAAACGCAAAGGGTTGCTGAGCTCCACAGAAATAAGCCCCAGTGTGCCAAAGCTTTCACTGTGGGAAAAAGAGAGTAAAGAACAGAACTGGGAAAAATTAAATCTCTAGTGAAAGGCAGGAACACAGACACAGCTAACAACAATCAGCCCCGTTTTTGTAGCTCCCCTATTGCTCTTCTAGTAAGGTTTCAGGATGACTTGAAGCACTTGCCTAGAGCCACACCAGGAGAAGAGAATGTCTAAGAGACGGCTTTTCTCTAAGTATGACCATAAGCGTGCTAACTCATCTTTTCTAGATCACAGATCACTGGACAAGGAATGTGGAGGCAAAGAACAAGGAAGAGAGGCGGGAGGCAAAAGACAGCATCTCACTCCTTGCCTTTCGCCCCACTGTGTTATCTCTGAAGATCCCTAGGTTTTTACCACCAGAAACGTTTTGTCCCTTTGCTTTCTTATAAGCCAAAGGAAGTTAGAAGGTGAGGCCTGAGTCTGAGCCCTGGAACAGAACACAGGTGGTACCATAGCCAACTCTGACTATTGCTGCCTGGATGAGTGTAGCACCAATACCCTGGGTGACACAGAGGCCCACCACTGTGAGGGATGGGCCTCGATGCCCTTGGGACTAATGAATCACTTTGAAGGAAAGGGGAAAGATTTCATTTCTGATATTTAGAAGACCTATCATATAAGTTTCTCATCTACACAGATTCATCTCTGAAAAGGCTGTCGTCACTCTTTGCTCAGTAAAGAAGTTGAGGTGATACTGTCTCTGTTTTAACATGACCACTGTTCAATTAGGTACCATAAATACCTAAAAAAATAAAACAGGATATTCCAATTATTTGGTCATAAGTAAAGTAATGAAACATGATAAAAAGGATCAGAAAAATATAAACTCAAAACTAGAACACAAAATAAGGCTGTGTTTTTATGAGTCAAGTGGGACATGTTTTCATCACCAGGTAAATGAATTCAACAACATCAATAGAAGTAGTACAGCTTTTGGATATTGAGTTCTTATTGTATGCCAAACACTATGGTAAGAGTTTTACAAGCACTCTCTCACCTGATTTTCACAACAGCCCAATGAAGCAGATTCTGTTGTTATCCCCACTTACAGATAAGGAAACAAAGGCACAGGAAGATTTGGTAACATGCTGCAAATCACAGTGGCTATGAGCATAGCATGTTTCATTACAACTCGAAATGTGCACAGCAACTCAACAAAAAAATCTGATCTCTCACTTTGCTCATGTTCACCAAGAACTCAATTTATACCTTCCGGAGAGAGAGATTTTTTTTAACAGCCATCACAGGATCCAATTAAAATATAAATAAAATGCCTTGAAAACTTTCAGAATTCACAGTACTCGAACCTGACCTTCAAGCAGTCCTTCAAAACATTTGCTGAAATTTCATCTTCAGGGAGATGCCAGGCATTTTCCCAGGGTCTCTCTAGGCCTTACGGTCTACTAGAAAGCAAACTAGTTTGAAGACCTTTTCACCCCTCAGCAGAAACAATCTTTTTACTCATCACCACACAGAATCAGAAAAGAGATCATATTTCCATGACTATGGAACAATGTGATCACACCAGCCACAGACTCTGTAAAATCCGTAAAAGGGAAAAGAGAGAACCTGTGGACAGGAGGCAGCCAAGCAGCAATTGTTAAAGTGCAAACAACTCTGTCTTACTGACGGTGCTTGGAATTTCAACACACGGTCATGATCGAGAGTATTACAGCAACAACGAGTCTGGTTTTCTGATATGGCCACTCTTAAAAGCCCCTGATACATATTACATTATATCCCATAATCTTTATTCTGCAACACTTTCCTTCTTGATATGGCCCAGATGCTATATGCTATGTTTTAGGCACAAATGTTAAATTTTAAACAACCCACGTGTGCACACTCCATCGCTCAGTCATGTCCAAATCTTTGTGACCCCATGGACTGTACCCCACCAGGCTCCTCTATCCATGGAATTCTCCAGGCAAGTAGACTGGAGTGGGTTGCCACACCCTCCTCCAGGGGCTCTTCCAGACCCAGGGCTAAAACCCAAATCTCCTGCATCTCCAGCACTGCAGGTGGAACAATCCACAGCTGGCTTTGTCTCCATTCAAGGCATGGTTCTGCTGTACTGAGTTGTCACTGTGTTTTAGGGAGCCCTGCTCTTCGGTAAATAACTTGCCTGCAATGCGGGAGACCCAGGTTTGATTCCTGGGTCAGGAAGATCCCCTGGAGAAGGAAATGGCAACCCACTCCAGTATTCTTGCCTGGAGAATCCCATGGACAGAGGAGCCTGGCAAGCTACAGTCCATGGGGTTGCAAGAGTTGGCCACGACTTAGAGACTAAACCAACACCACTGCCACTCTGCAGTGCAGTCAGCAGATCAACAGTGTTCCTTACTTGTGAGCCTGTGAAACATGCAGGATCTCAGATCCTCATCTAGACCCACTGAATCAAAGTTTTCATTTTTAACACAGTCTCTGTCTGACTTATACACACGCTGAAGCCTGAGACATGCCTCCCCAGAAAGTCCAATTTAGTTACTGTGTGGATTAGGACTCTACATCTTAAATAAATACCCTAAGTTACTCTGGTTCAACTGGACTTCTGATAACACGCTGAGAAAAATCTACTTCCTGATCCCAGTGCTATTATAGTCCTTGCAGAGCTTTCTAGCTAAAACTGGACAAATCTGACATACTCCATTATAAACAAAATTTCAAAGGTTAAAAATAGAATTTAACAAAACTTTGATTGAGTTGTTAAAAACCAGCAAGTTCTAATAAAATTAACATGATTCACCATCAACATTCCCTGGGGTATTTTTTCAAAACACAAAACTCTCTTGCTGGGAGGGTGGGATTCTACGGAAGACAATGAAGGACAGAGAAGCCTGGCACGCTTGGGGTTGGTCGCAAAGAGTTGCACACAACTTAGCGACTGAACAACAACAACCCTCTCCTAAGGAATGACTGTTGTAATAAATTACTGTGACCAGTGACAGTGGGAATGGGAAGATTAAAAATCACTGCATGAGGATAACAAAAAGACAATGAAAATCACCCCAAACATCAACAACTGGATAGATCCATGGTTACTATTTTGGTCTTTTTTCTTCCAGACTTTTGTATTCATCCAGACATAGGAAGATGTGTATTTTATACCTAATTGGGATCAAATGGTATACCCAGTTCTGTATATTCTCTTTCACTTAACATTTTTATAAAGTAAGTACTTTTCCAAGTCAGTGTACATTTTTTAGAAAAAGAAATCAATGCATAATATTTCACTGTATTGCTAGACTGGAATTGCATTTTTCCCTAATGTCCTTTACTTTGGGTTCTATATTAGCATTTTTCTTTTTTTCTCTGCTCTGGGATACCTCCTACCTGCTCTGATACCAGATTTTTGTCTTTGGTGTTCACTTGATCTTCAACCTTTTAGCAATCCCCTGCAGCATGCCTCTGGTATCCAGGCAGGCAGCCCACCAGTTAAATCTGCCTTTCCTCCTCTAAATCTGCCCAGTAATTTTCTGTCCTCCCTACACCCCCTTACTACATCCCCGCCAGACTCTTTGAGTCCAAGATCAACCCACTGGTTTCAGAAACCACGCAAATGAGAGCTCATGGGATAAGGCTATTGGGTTTGTGGTCTCCAGAAGTCTTACTTCAGCCCAGTCTGATCTGAAGTGGGCTAAAATGAACTCTGAGCCCAACAGCTAAATAATCCCATGGTTAAATCCATTTGGGAAATGGTGCACCTTATATGCCTCTTCAAGAGATTCATAATGACCACTAGCGTATTGAAAAGTCCTACAGTTAACAAACCTATTTAAGTTGACTAAACCTGCAGGCTTACTCAGTTGCTCAGTTGCTTTGTGACCCCATGGACTGTAGCCCACCAGGCTCCTCTGTCCATGGGATTTCCC
The DNA here is from genome assembly GCF_049115385.1 of Moschus berezovskii. Taxonomy (NCBI): domain Eukaryota; kingdom Metazoa; phylum Chordata; class Mammalia; order Artiodactyla; family Moschidae; genus Moschus; species Moschus berezovskii. Next base: position 26,155,337 of record NC_142464.1, read on the forward strand.
AGGCAAGAATACTGGAGTGGGTTGTCATGCCCTCCCTCCAGGGGATCTTCCCAATCCAGGGATCAAACCTGAATCTCTTGTGTCTCCTGCGTTGGAAGGCAGATTCTTCACCACTGCGTCACCCGGGAAGCCCTGACTAAACATAGGATCTCTCAAATTTATACAACCTCAGAACTTTTTTAGGTATATACTTGCCTAATATCCCAGAAAACTAATGTTCTATGAAACACTTTGAAAAGCATCGGTCTGTCCCATTAGTGGAGGAACAAGAATTTAATGCTGTATCAGGTAACTTTGAAAGTGAAACTGTTAATCGCTCAGTCGTGTCCGACTCTTTGCGAACCCACAGACTATAGCTCACCAGGTTCCTCTGTCCATGGGATTCTCCAGGCAAGAACACTGGAGTGGGTTGCCATTTCCTTCGCCAGGGTTGGATCTTCCCAACCCAGGGATCGAGCTCAGGTCTCCTGCATTGCAAGCAGATTCTTTACCATCTGAGTCACCAGGGAAGCCCATCAGGTAACTTCAGTGTTGCTTAAAACAAGCTAGGGCTAGTCCTGCAAATATATCTGATTATAATTCTGTTCACACAATCTGAAAAACCTAGGGTTCCTCATGTTGAAATTATTTAAAAAACATATGTTTAATATTCCATATCATACATAAAAGTTATTGTCTTAATCACATATTATTTAAATGCTCCCCACCACAGTCATTCCTATAAAATACAACAATCTTTTACATTTTACAGTATTTAAAAATTCACAAACATTTTTACTTGTTTTATGCTTGATCCCTGAAGCACTCTATGAGAATTTTAAATACCACTGCCATTTAAGAGATGAAAACATTCAGGTAGAAAACACAGAAATCTGTCCAAAGTCACTGAACTCATATATAATAGAGGTGAGAATCAAAACCATATTTTCTGATCCAATGTATTCTATCCTCAACAGTAGCTAAAAACTTCTCATTTTCATATGCCTCAGTCTTATATTCTTTTCCAATGTCTTTTGTTTCTTAAAATCATGCTTAAAAATTTAGAAGTATATTAGATTTAGTTTTCCAGAGAATGTTTTAATAGCTATGTTAAGCTTCATCAGCCTAAGAGAAAGATCATAAGTCTGAAATAAACTAGATTATTTGGGGATAGACTATAAGAATCAGTAGTCTATTGAATGGTTGAGAAATAGTTGAATCCAATATAAAAATCCATTTCACTTCATTCAACAAATATTTTTGAGAGCCTACTATGTCCCATGCATTGTATGATCCACCTCAGGGGAAAATATCTGGTGAGTAAATACCTGCCCATAAATCTGCACTATAACATCCCTGGCAGAGGAACCTTAGCACTATTTTAGTTCAACACCATTTATTCATTGGATATTTTCATTTCTGGAATAATAATTTTTTGCTGTTGTTGTCGTTCAGTCACTAAGTTGTGTCTGACTCTGCAGCCTCATAGATCCCAGCACACCAGGCCTCCCTGTCCTCACCATCTCCTGGAGTTTACCCAAGTTCATAATTTCTTAAGCCATCCTTACTCTCCACTGGTCTGAGAACAGACTTTGGCTCTCCTCATTTCATGAATTTTCAGTTGATGTTAGTTACAGCCACTGTTGGGCAGTCTCCAAATAGCCCCTTACTTGGATTGTATTTTTCTTTATAATGAAAGATATATATGTTTAATGGAAGAGGCTGTTAAACAGAACTTTTCTTTATAATATGAATTAAAATCTTAGAACCACTCCCTTACTTGGAATATATGCTATAGTCTCCAGACAGCAAATTAAGACGCTTCCAAAATATCCTCATCCATGCTAATTTAACCAGCAGCTATGACTGAAGATGAACTGAGAGTGGAATTTAATTTTTGGCAGGAGTATCCCAAAGCAGCCACGCTATCTGCTGCATCCAACAGCCTTGGCGTGGGATCAAGGTAATTCTTTCTGAGGGCAAGTCTTTAAGATCACACTCTCTTAGAACGAGTACTCTCAAACATCACTGGAGCCCGGCATCTCCCCAGTTTTATCCTGCTAAATCCTATGGCTGAACGTCAATGTTATTTTTAAATTCATATGTGTGTTGTTATACATAGGAATAATGGGGAGAAAGATACTTTAAAAAAAAAAAAGAGAGAGAGAACACATTAAAAGGCTCAAAAAAAGGTTTAACAAAGCAAATTTTGTTCTAGTAATAAGGGGACAACCTCTTCCCCCTTTCAAAACTTCTTTACCTACAGTCTCTATCTCCATTGACACCCATTAAAAATCTGGAATCTTGAATCCAACCTGGCTCCCATATAGATCTAGCCACCAGTTTACAGTAAATACAAGGGGTAGTTGGCCAGTTTTTCTCATCAATCCTTGGCTCAACCTGCCAGTTTGTTGGTAGTTTATTGCATATGCTATGCTGCTTCCTACCCTGGTGCCTCTGCTGTGTTGTGCCCATGAACCAGGTCTCCCTTTTTTTAATCCCCTTTGCCCCATCTCACTCAAGAAACATCCCCATTCCCCAAACTGTCTCTGGCCAGTTAAGTACACCTCTTTCCTACCTCCACTTATCTCCCACTAACTAAGTACTACAGTTATCTTCAGGGCAACTGTCTTTTCCATCAGAGTATATGCTTTTCTGTTTTACCTTCGTAAGCCCAGTGCCTAATACAAGGCCTGGCATTCTAAAACGTACTGAAAATGTTTACTGGTTGAATGAATGAACACTTAGATTAAAAGTTAAATGGCATGTGCTATGTTAAGCTCCCCATCTCTGAAAGTTTTCAAGTAAATCTGAATAGGTTAGGAGAATTCTCATACTAAATAGGAGCTATGATCTACTTATCCTTTCCTTTTCCACTCACATTCTTAGTTGCCCAATTGACAGACTTTTATATAGCTCTTTATAATATGTAACAATAGGGGTATATGACGTATACTATGTATAATTAATTCTTATTCAAGACGTGGCCTGTGGCTAACACAAAAGCCCACAAACAGCCAAAGCAATCCTGAGAAAGAAGAACAAGGTGGTAGGCACACACTCCCTGACTTTAAGCTATGTTAGAAAGAGACAGTCATCAATCAGTATGGTACTGGCATAAAAACAGACATTTAGACCAATGGAACAAAATCAGGAGCTCAAAAATAAACCCAAGCACATAAGGTCAAATGACATTCGACAAGGGACCCAAGAATACTTAATGGAGAAAATTCAGTCTCTTTATAAATGGTGCTGGGAAAACTGGATAATCACAGGTCAAAGAATGAATCTAGACCCTTATCTTATACTACTCACAAAATTTAGCTTGAAATGAATTCAAGACTTGAACAAAAGACCTGAAACCACAAAACTCCTATAAGAAAACAGGAAGAAAAGTTCTTCAACATGGGTCTTGGCAATGATTTCCTTTGATGGGACCTAAAGCACAAGCAAGAAAATAATAAGCAGGATGACATCAAACTAGAAATTTGCTGCACAGCCAAAGAAACCATCAACAGAATGAAGAGATAGCCTACGGAATGAGGAAAAATATTTGCAAATCATGTATCTGGCAAGGGGTTAGTGTGTAAAATATACAGGAAACTCATATAACTTCATAGCAAAAAAAAAAAAAAAACCAATAATTCAATTAAAAAGTGGGCAGAAGACCTGGCTTTGATCTCTGGACTGGGAAGATCCCCTGAAGGAAGGCATGACAACCCACTCCAGTATTCTTGCATGGGGAATCCCCATAGACAGAGGAACCTGGTGGGCTACAGTCCATGGAGTCGCAAAAAGCTGGACACAACTGAGCGACAAGCACAGCACAGTATAAGTCAAACCATTTTGCTGTATGCCCTTAAACTTCTACACTGTTGAATGTTAATTACATCTCAAAAAAGCGGGAAAAAATCCCCCCAAATGTGGTAACATTTATGACTTACTGAACACATCTCCTCGAGGTTTCTGAGGATCCGTCTGTATCCTGTTGTCAACTGTCATCTCTCTTGGAGACGTGGTGGCAACTGGTGCTAGAGTTGTCAGTCTGGTGGCTGGTCTTTCCGGGGCTGTTGCTGGTGGAGGTGTTCTGAGTTCTGTGGGTGGGGGTGGAGGTGGTGTAGGCTCTGGCATTGGCTTTGGTGTAGGCCTTGCTGTTGGCTTAGAAGTGGGCCTGTCGGTAATGACAGGAGGTATGTATGGTGTCTTCAGAGGCCACCTAGTACTTCTGACATCAGGAATCCAATTACTGTGTCCTCCATCACCCTTTGAGATGGTACCATTTCCCTTTGGTACATGAATAGGACCTGAAGGTTCAATCATTACTCTTGGAATATCTAGAAGAGTAAATATATTTCAATTAGTGCATAACCATCTCTCCTTAAAAAGAAAGATATTGAATTGTGAAAAACAAACACATCAAAATACTTCATGCCAATGAGGCTTACTTTTTACATTTAGAATATTCCCCTAATGTAAGTCACACTGTTTAAAAAAAAAAAGCAAATACTAGTGTGTATATATAATATATACATATATATACTCAAACACATATTGCATAAACATATCTGGTGGATGTATACGAGAATTATATTGTGTTTCTATAGTGAAATGTATCGAAACACAGTTTTAAGTATTTGTAAAGTAGAAAGAAACAAGAATCAATGAGATTTTTTTTTAATGCAGAGATATTCTAAAATTTTAAAGTATGAGAAATGTATATTTAGAGTCAATGTTAAATGTCCCCATGGTACATCATGTATATTAGCAATATAAAATCATGTTTAGACTTGTTTAAAGACTAATACTTTTCTCTTCCACACTTTGTATAAATTCAATTCACACAAACACTTTCTCACTAAATGCTCTATTTATTGTTTTACATTTGGTTTTCCTTCCCCTTTATTAATTTATACAATTGCTTTTTAGAAAAATGTCCAGAGATCATGAAGATCATCTGTGGAAACTTTGTCCTTGATTGTATTCACCAAAAGGAATTAATATTTAATCTTCCTGGAATGATCTACTCCAGACGGAGTATAACTACATGACCCTTCAAAAATCCTTTAATCCTGATTTTATGCCCCATGATCTTCAGTAAATATTTTACTACAGAAAATTTAAATTTATCTATTGCTGCATGAAATGTATGCTAAACTGTGGCCTTTGGTTTGTGAAACTTTCATCTTGGAGGGTATTTTTTTCCATGTTTATCTACTAACATAGCCATACTACAAATAGAACGTATAAAGCTTTAAAAAGCAAAACAGTTCTGAACATAGAGAAAATAAATACAGAAATGCTTTTTTAATAGTAGAATTGGAGGCATAAACCAGAGGAACAAAAATGTACAAAATATTCAGAATATCCCATAATTATAGTCTAATGACAATGACAAACACACATTTATTTCTGATTGTAACAGAATCAAATTCTCAGGAAGGGCTCTAAAATGTCTTACCAGCTAAAAAGAAGCTATTGAGAGAGTGTAGTCAAGGAACTGAATGCTTTTAAGATTAGAGTCTATCATTGAGTCTTTAATTTTTTAAAACACCTGAGCAAGTGATTTTATTTGTGGAAATCAAAGACTAGTTTTACTAGCCATGAAAAACGATATTTCTTTGATAATTAATCTTGTTCCTATCTTCTCTAGCAATGGCCTTTGTGTAACCCTGTACTTCCGGCTGGAATTCAGAGCTAGGAGAGAAGAATGACTCACACACACAATTCAGCCCATCGCCCTGGTATCCGTCTTTACATTTGCACTTGTAGGACCCGTGTATGTTGAAACATCGTGCGAAGCTGCTGCACTGATACTGCCCAAGGGAGCATTCATCTATATCTGCATCAGGAGGCAGGAAAAGAAGAGGTTTATTTGGGAGATGAATACAGTGACTCACAAAAAAACACATAGTTTCAAAAGAAAAAAAAAAAGCCTCTTTTTTGCGATGTGAAGGTTCACATAAAATCGCAGATAAAGGGAAGAAATAAAGTATATTTGCATCCAGAACTACCAGGGTTTGAATTTCACATCTGCTTAATTTAATTGCCAGTAACCTCCTGTGCCCTTGACATCCCAGTCATCATCATAATTAAGAGATCTTTCCGCTCCACAGGAAAAAAAAACACAACGCAATGGTTGGGGTTTATTACCGTGACATTGGTATTTGCCTCCTATGTACATGAGGTCGAAGCCTTTATGACATTTGCAGATGTAACTCCCAAAAGTGTTCACACACTGCCTGTATCTGGGGCAGGAGGCTCTTCCGGTAGCACATTCATCAATGTCTAGAAACAGAAGCCCACTGCATTTTAGGAAGAGCAACAGCATGTTCAGGTGGAGTAGATTTTAAAATAAACAATTATCTGCAAACAGTTGCCTGACGTAGTGGCTCATCATAAATGTTATCTGGCTGGTTGCCCTGGCAGGCAACATAAATTCTGTATCTCCAAATGTCAGTTCATCCTTCCAAGCCAAGCTGTCCTCCTCCTGTACCACATCACAGGATGCACTACACCTGTATCCCCCTGCTAGCTTGAACTAGAGACGTGAGTCATCCTTGACAACCCTACTTCCCTTAACCGCCAAATCATCGATCCCAGCTGTTTCTTTCTCTGGCAAATTCTGTGAACTCATTTACTCTGCTCTTCACCTACTGCCATGACTGTAGTCCAAGCTCTCCCAGGATAGACAATTATAGGAGCCTCCAAACCAGCCTTTCCTCTGCCAATCTTACCCCCTCCAAAGCATTCCCACTCAATTGCCAACAAATGATTTTATTAAGACATAAGAGGGCTTCTCAGGTAGCTCAGATGGTAAAGAATCCGCCTGCAATGAGGGAGACCTGGGTTTGATCTCCTGGAGAAGGGAATGTCTATCCGTTCCAGGATTCTTGCCTGAAGAATTCCATGGACAGAGGAGCCTGGCAGGCTACAGTTCATGGAGTTGCAAAGAGTCGGACACGACTGAGCGACTTTCACTCTCGAGACCTAAGAAGGAATTGTTACCAAGCTCAAAACTCTCAACTGTTTCTACTTGCTTTCTGAATCCATTCCTTGTTCCTCACCATGTCTTTGGTGACCCTATAATAAACAGTCCTCACCTCCCTCACTGGCTGTATCTTAAGCCACCACTCCTCATACTGTGTACTTAAGGGTACGGTCTTCTTTCTTTCCAAACCTCAAAGAAGTCAGCCTCTCTTTCACTGAAGTGCTCGATAACATGTTCATCTGCTTGGCTGATTCTTCACATGGCCAGTGGTCCGGGTCTTACTTTATGGCTATCTTGACCATTATTTTCTAAAACAGATCCTTTCTGCTTTTCATTCTCTTAGTACCTCATATTAACAGTTGGTATTGTTTGTAATTTCACTGGATATTTCTTTCTTTTCTGTCTCTCCCATTAAAATATTGGTTTTGTAAGGATTAAAATCTGGTCTGCTTTGTCCATTACATCCTAGCACTTAACAGTATCTGGGATACAGAAAGTACTCAATAAATATCTTTTGAGTCCCCAAACACCTCCATTCACTCAATGTTTACTACATGCAAGGTACTACAAGCTTAGCTTACTAGATGCTAAGCTCTTTGCATCCATGACCTCATTCAATCCTCACAAGGGTTCCATGTGGCATTACTCCCGTTTTAAAAATGAGAAGACTCAAGCTCAAAGAAAGGAAGTCTCTTACCTAAGGTTACATATCAAGTCTACGGCAGAGCCAGGTTTGAAATCAAAGCCCACGCTCTTATCTTTACTTCCTTCCTAACTTACAGGGAAAAAAATCGAATCCTTGAGTGCAGTTACATGCAGTCTAGCCCTGTCTACCCGCTCAGCTTCAACACTCACTGCCTCTTATGTTGTAGAGATACTGAGCTTTTCTTGTTCCCTGAACACTGGGCTCCCTCTAAACTTCAGTGCCTGAGCACATGCGGTTTCCTCTGGTGAACCTTCCTCCTGTCCCTCACAAGGTTTTCAGAGAGAGAGGAAGTCCCTCGATATCCTCTCAAGGGCAACTAATTACCTGATGTTATTTAACTGCCCTTTTCCCTTCCCTCCATCATATTTCATTTTCTTCCTTACCCTCAAGAGGCTGCTGACAGAGATGCTTGGTCTTACAACTCACCCACACAGGTCCTCCCATCAGGAGCCAGTTGGAGGCCAGGAGAGGGGCACTTGCACCGAATTTGACCTTTGACAACGTCACAGCCATACTGACAGTTTGCCATGGAGCATGTCAGGGCACCTAGAAAGACAGTGACTGTTGCCTCAGAGAGACATACAGCATGCCTGGTACTTAAATTAACTATGTTTTCTACTTATCCTGAAATCAGTGACACTGAATCAACAGTGAAGACAAGCGGGCTTAATTCTCCAACAATCTAAAAAAAAGTCAAAAATAGGAAGGACACAGAGACCTTCTTCCCTCAGAGATGATTAAGAAGTGAACCAGTTCTGTTAGTATCTGGGAAGACCCTTAATGCATCTGAAGAACTAAAAGACAAATGTAAAACAGAAAAATTATCTGGAAATTTTTCCAGTGGCCAAGCCAAATAGAAAATTGAGGTTATTTTTCCAGATTACTCATATTAAGCGCTGGTCTTAGCTAAAATATCCAAATAAGTGTCTCAACCATCCCTTAAATGTCTCCAGGTAAAGCACATTTCCCAGTGAGTTGTACAAGGATAGAGGATTCTAGCATCCCTCCCACTTGTTCATAAGCATGAACTCACCTCACTGCAAAAGTTCCATGCTAAATATGAAATGATAAATAAAATTAGCTAAACTTTTTATTTTATAAAATGCAATCTATGGCATCACCGACTCTGTGGACATGAGTTTGAGTGAACTCCAGGAGTTGGTGATGGACAGGGAGGCCTGGCGTGCTGTGATTCATGGGGTCGCGGAGAGTCGGACATGACTGAGCGACTGAACTGAACTGATACCTATTGATAATTAACTGATCTGATAGTTCAGTAAAAATAAAATTCAAGTCATTAACTATTAGATATCCTATAACCACAACTTCAGTTCAACATTCAGCCTGCAGAGAATTTTAGGCCATTGTCCATTTATAAAACACATCCAAATGATAGTAGAGGACACCATTTCTTTCTTACAAAGACACATGTGAAATCTACTTTTAAGTTATTATAAGCATTTTTTTTTTCATTTGAACTATGCTTTTTCAAGAAAAAAGCCATAACTTAGCCTTCAGACTGTTATAAAGAAATGTAAAACTGAAGTGAGTGGGAACTTATGGGTGGTTTATACTCAATAACCAGGCTGGGTGGATTCCGTTCCAGCCTTATGGAGAGCACAACAGTCCTCAAATGGTCACCGAGGTTCTTTTTCTACATGAAACAGTTCTAAAACCAGATGGAAGACGAGGAAAATGTGCTAGGAATAACATCAGAAGACCATTTCCAAATCAATTTGACATTGGCACCCACGGTTAAAGAATGCTAGTCATCTGCAGTGGGCAGATCTCATTCTGGTTTTCCATTCCTCAGGCACACATACAAACACGCGCTCACATCCTGCTTTGGAGGAGGGTTAGGAGGCCACTTTCACACACTTGCAGGGCACAGCATGCAGTCAGGCCCAGAGCACTTATAAAGCAGTTAAGATTCTTGACATACTTGAGCAGGACCCATCCGGCAGAAGCATGTATCCGTTGAGACAGTAGCACTTGTAGCTGCCGAAAGTGTTCATGCACCTGTGCTTGCAGGGCCGCGGCTTCAGGCCACACTCGTTTAGGTCTGAAAAGAACGGGGTGGAAGCAGAAAGATGACAAAATCTCGACACCACTGCGAACCACTGAAAACGTTTCTCTATGCTGAAGAATGAAGGAAAAAAGTCAATCAAGCTATAGTAACCAGCCATAAACATAAGAGATTGTTTGCTCACAGTGTCTTCATTTTAATGCTGGTTACACTAGAGCCGTGAAGAGTCTCCTATCAAAGGTGACCAGAAGCCTTATAACAATGGAAGGCTGTATGAATTTCTGGGACTTAAATAATCTAACATGTGTGATCTCTGTTTACAGAGGACAGTTGGGGAGATTCTCCTCACTGACACATACCTGGCTTATCATACCTGGAAAGAGCAGTGCACATTCCATCTATCTGACTTCAACATCCTCAAAATATCTAGGGTTATACTACTAGATTTACTCTGGCCCATGCAATCTTCCTACTCAATTTCATCTTGTCTCTGTTTAAAGAAGATACTGTGTGAACCTATCTTAGTTTACAGAAAGTATATGAATTTTTAATATTAGACTTCTTTGACCTTCCCAAAGGAAGGCTATTTTTTTTTTTTTTAAGAGGATAGAAGCTCAATGAATTACAGTGATCACTGTTGAGGTTCCTCTTATTCATAGCCATAAATTGATCTCAGATTAAAGAAGAAGCTTCAGTCTCCTACTATAGTAAAGCATTCAAGTCACAAAATAAACTTAAAAAAAGACCCTCCAACATTATTTTCACTCATTGTGCAGTTAGGAAGGGCATATAGAAATGCAGATGGACAATACATAACAGACTATCATCCTGTATTTTAAGTTTAAATATCAATATGAAGGAAGTTAATGAACTTCACGTGAGACTTTTCCAACCCAAGTTGAACACTGCCTCAAGTGAAAATAAATCTCATGACAAATATACACTGAAACACTAATGCTCAAAATACAGATTTCATTAAAAAGAAATATGACATGTTTATTTTGTCAGGACTGCCAGCAAAGGCGCCTGATTAGCCTAATTTAATTATCTATTAATCCATGTCATCAAATTGGAAATATATCTAGTTATAAGTTGTTTTCAAATCTAACAAAATTTAAATCTGACCTGCTTATTTATTAAAAATCTATACATTTTTATATACTTAATGTAACCAAGTACATTGTTTTTTAACACCATCAAATAGTTATTTCATATAAAAATATTAAAACTTTTTACCAACTTGCCGACTTAAGTCTTTTTTCTAACCTTAACACAACTGTAAGCAGATCCCCAGCTGGGTGAAGCCTGGGGAGGTTACATAAATAAACCAGATACCTTCATCATCTCCTATGCTTTCTTTATTTTTAAACTTCATACACTCTTGCCCAGTCAAGGATATTCAAAACAGAATCAAAATTTTTTTCAGAAAATTTCCTCAAAGAAACTGCTTTGCAAATTACAATATCAACAAAAATTTGATTTCCCGCCCCCATTAAAATGAGTAAAAATTTTAAATAAAAAAGAGAAATTCATTCCACTTCTTATACTCTTCTACCTTGTTTTTCAATATTTATTAAAAATTAGAGTCAAGCAGTCTTTTCTCATGTTCGAAGAGTTAATTACAATGTCTAATGTGTCCCTGCGGGCTTCCCTGGTGGCTCAGAGGTTAAAGTGTCTGCCTCCAATGTGGAAGACCTGGGTTCGATCCCTGGGTCGGGAAGATCGCCTGGAGAAGGAAACGGTAACCCACTCCAGTATTCTTGCCTGGAGAATCCCATGGACGGAGAAGCCTGGTAGGCTACAGTCCACGGGGTCACAAAGAGTCGGACACGACTAAGTGACGGAATGGAATGAATGGAATGGAATGTGTCCCTGCAGATTCACATCTGGCTTTGATAAATCCCTGATATTATAGTAAATAGTATTTAAATCTGAATACATTAAGAGAAAGGTTTTGTGTTTTAAATATTCCTCTGTACTAAGTAGGGATAGAACAGAACAACAAAGAATAGAGTAAGACTGAATTCTATACTTCAGGGAAGTATATTGATGGATATAAAACATGTCAATTAAAAACCCTTAGGTTTACTCTTAAAAAGCATCAGAAACTTCTGGGGGTTCCTGATAGGATTGGTTAGATGTTTATAGCACCAGGCAGCTCGTATACAAGGCGTATTTATGCCAGTGGAAATGCCTGCGGACACTATGGCCATGAAGTAAAGCTGAAGCCCAGCTGAGGCCGCTCCAGTCTTGGTGGATAAAGTGCCCCTGAGGATGGCCATGAGAGTCTTTGCGACTCAGACTGGGGTTGCTGGTGGTCTCCAATCAAATTTACCTTTCCCTTCTCATAAGAAAAAAACACTTCGGGGTTAAGAATCATAAAACTGAAAGGAAATGAAAAATCAGTAAGATATAGTAATTCCAATAAAAGACCCAAACAAACCTGAGAATCACCTATGAAATGATATGGAAAATGAAATAAACATGCAGTATTCAGGGGGGCAAATATGGAGACATGTGTTGGCTATTTTACTATTATTAAATTGACACATAAGCATCCAAATAGGCTGAAAGCAATTTGAGAAAGCTGTACTCTAACAGCTGGTGACAGGCTGGGTGACACCCCCTGACAGCTGGCTGCTGTCCATGTCCTCAGTGACTGCCACCATTGCCCCATCTGCCACACGCAAGTCTCCTAAAAATCTACCACTGACCCTTACAAAACCCCTGCAGAAATGATGAAATAGAATTCCACAATTATCCACGATTTTCAGTATTTACCAAATATTAGAACTCTAAGGCAGGGCGCTTCAAAAGATTAAAAGCATCTGGTGTCCTGTGATGAACTTTCTTTTCCTCAATATTCTTTAGAGTTTCTAGTCTATGATTACTATATTGTACTTATTTCTGCCTGCAATGCAGGAGACTCGGGTACAATCCCTGGCTTGGGAAGATTCCCTGGAGAAGGAAATGGCTACCCCCTCTAGTATTCTTGCCTGGATAATTCCATGGACAGAGGAGCCTGACGGGCTAGAGTCCACGGGGTCACAAAGAGTAGGATACAACTAAGGGACTAATACCTTATTTTCTTATTGACCTTATAAAATTGAGTTGATGTTTCCTGCTTCCAAAATCTCTAGCATAATAGGCCTTGTAACATTTTTATTACTATAAAATTAAGTCAGAAATTTGAAAATGACTCTTCCGACTTATAGGAAAGGCTCCTACAATAACAAGCAGATTATAAAGAACAAGTAAATTCCCCTTGATTGCACTTTCTCAGATCACTCTTAGAAGCTGACGAAAGAATGTAGGAAAGAAAAGTTGTGTCTTTGTTTTAAATTTACTTAAATTTTGCTTTCTCTAGAAGTTTGTAATGTAATATACTTCATAAGGAAAATCTATTATAAAAAATGAATGACTTAATCAAGTACCTATCTTATCACATCGAGGACAGAGCTTTACAATTAAACCACTTACATTCAAATACTCATATTGTTAATTATACAATTCTTAAGGAGTGTCTATTACAGTCAGGAGTATATTTAAGCAAGTGGGTGAATTCAAGAGCTTGGACTGGGGTGGGAGGAAGCGGGAAGGAGCTGGTCCAGGACAAAAATGCAAGCTGCATAGCATTATAATTACACTTCAAGAAGAAAAAAGAATCAGAATTTTTATTAGCATGCAGACACTGAAAATTAGCTTGAAAATCTGGAAGAGATTCATTGAGTAAAATAATGCCATGGATTTTTAAGGAATATCATCTTTCATTCATTTAATGTAATTTGGACCTTTTTTTCTTCCTTTGAGGCTTAAACTATTCAATGCCTCAGAAGTCTAATAAGCTTTTGCATTTTGTCTGACTCAAGTGGAGGTCACAGGCAAACAGATATCAGTATGTCAAATGTCATAACTCTTACCCCTTAAATTTTCAATGATTCTGAAACTCATCCTATTGCCCTAATTTCTTGATCCAAATCAAGTTCCCTATGAGCAGAGGCAGTAATTAATAATTTAAATGAATTTAATTCAGTCATTCTAAGTTCCTAAATTTATGAGTGAGGGAAAAAAAGTCTTTCAGAAATACTGTAAAGTTATACTGCCATTTAATTTTTCTACAAAACCTTCCAGCCTAACGAAGACGTTAATATTTTTGGTGTTTCTATTCTCACACCAGCCCTGCAGGTGAACAGAACAGGAATTACTCTCCTATTATTAATTGGTATGCTAAGATTTGCTCACAATTATAGAGCTACTTGGGACTTCCAAGGTGGTGCTAGTGGTAAAGAATCTGCCTGCCAAGACAGGAGATGCAAGAGACACGAGTTCAATCGCTGAGTCAGGAAGATCCTCTGGAGTAGGAAATGGCAGCCCCTTCCAATATTCTTGCCTGGGAAATTTCATGGACAGAGGAGCCTGGAGGGCTACAGTCCATGGGATTGCAAACAGTCAGACTGAGCATGATGACAGAGCCTCTTAAGGCCTGTGCTGGAACCAGAACTTAGACTTTCTAATATCACAAGAAAGTGAAAGTGAAGTTGCTCAGTTATGTCTGACTCTTTGCGACCCCATGGACTGTAGCCTACCAGGCTGCTCAGTCCATGGAATTTTCTAGGCAAGAGTACTGGAGTGGGTTGCCGTTTCCTTCTCCAGGAGATCTTCCCAACCCAGGGACTGAACCCAGGTCTCCCGCATTGCAGGCGCTTCACCATCTAAGCCACCAGGGAAGCTGGTTCACCAAAAGAGGGAAGCTAACGTATAGTCTGATTTCCAGGTGACCTAAAACTCTACACCCCAAATGTGGTGGTGGGGAAGAGGACGTGCACACTTCTAAAATCTATTCAGCAGAAGTCATCAAAACCCCAATCTCAGGTGCTGTGGGATTCCTGACTTCGCCTACATAAGAAAACAGAAGCTACTTTGTTATCTGATTCTCTGAGAAAAAGTCTGAAACTCAGAAGAGAAGAAAGGCAACGGGTACTTGAGGCAGGGAAAGGACAGCAGAGGCGCCAGGCTTTTAAGAGCACAGAGAATCGGCACCGGGTGACAGTTCCTGCCATTTGCTTCACATGCTCAGTACATGGAGGACTGGGTGCTCCTGGGGGAGCCTTCAGGACACCGGCAAGAAGTGACAACACTGCAGCAAGCCGTGCAGGTGGGAGGGGCAGGCCACCTGAGATATGCACGCTCACCCCTTGAAGGTAAACTTGTGGCTTGATGATCCGGGGGTTGTAAAAGAGGCTGTTCACTGCCTTGGTCAAGAGGAGTTGGGTAGAGGTGTTCGTCTTCACACCAGGAAGAAGGTAATAAGAGTCAACTTTGAACTGATGTCATTTTAGCCCTAAAAATCTTTGTAAGTATATATTAAACAATTACATAAAGTTGGTGGAGTTCAAAAAGAATGCTTTAGATACTTTACAAAAATAAGTTTCTAGTTCTTCTGGCTTCTCTTTTTCAGTTTTAATTTCTGTGTTTCTTAAAATTTATCACTGCTATCTTGCTTCCGAAGAACACACAAACATTACAAGTTAACAATCCACATCTTCATATCAACATTTTTAAGCACACACAAAAAAGAGATGGTCATTTTAAAAATGATTTTAGTCATCAACAAAGAGAAAACTCAAAGATGATACAAAAATTGACGATAATCAACCTGCTCTGTTTAGGTACATCTAGGTCTTAAATGACAAACTTAATATCTTTTCCTATATTAGTATGTTGTACACAGTTTAAAACCTTAAATAATCATACATAAACTTATGATCTGCATAAAGATCTCATTTAAGTAAGTAACATGATAGATCATTGATGTATTCATTCAGGTGTAAGAACTAATGTCACATTTAGGTCACTTTTAATTAGAATATGTAAGACACCTTGCCCAGACACAGATAGGATTGAGATATCAGGGGTTGGGGTAAAAAAAGAATATACATTAGAAGCTTTCTGCAAAGAAAAATGGTGTTGCCATTATTAGCTTACCAAAATATTATGAGTAGGTCCCAAAGTAGGCAATCACATCCTGTTTCAAGACTATCACATTATTAACAGCCAGTTAAATTTCCAAACTAAATGAATATTGGTTTCTGGGGTTGAAACCACATGTCATTCAAAAAATAAAGCCTTAAGAAACTACCTTAATCTTAGTATTAAAGCACTCCAACTACTGTGCTAAGGAAGGCAATCAATTTAGACCTAATTAGCTTACCACAGTTTACTGTCTGGTTCCCTGGTACAAGATACCAATTCTTTTCTTAGGATAAGGAATTTAACATTTGAAACAAAAACCATGCCAGGAGATTAATAACTGATATTTATGAACTGTTTCTTCTGAAATTATTATACTGTAAAGCATGCTGTAAATTCAGCAGGATATCTTTCACTCCTGAAAATATGCAATGATATGATACATTACATGCCCCAAATAATTCTCTAATGGGAAAGTTATGAAAAACACTATTATCTATAATAGTATCCTTTTTTGGCTGAAGAGAAAGGCGATTTGCATAGGTACAGAGGCTCAAGGTGGGTTGAGGGGGGTGGTAATCTTCATGAATAAAATTACCAGAGAAAGTAAGCTGGAAAAAAAAAATTCTTGCCAGAGTTCAGATTAGAATGAATATGGTCAGTCCATGCCTATGATATTCTGTGATCTGGTTATGGCAAATCCAGAGAGGGACCCAGAGGGAAGCACAAGCCATGACCAGCAGATTCACACTAATCTTGTACCAAGGCTTCTAAATTAAGCCAGTTCCAAAGTGGGCCTGCCCTGCCCTTCTGCTCTCTGGCAGCTCTGAAAGCACTCATTAAGTGCTTGTCATCTATTTGAGCTGTTCACTCAGCTGTTAGCAAGTCTCCAGGGGTGAGTTCTTAAAGCACACAGCTCGTAACACAATTTTTAGTGGATATAATTTTTGCCTTATACCCAAACCTACTTTTAATCAAATGCTAATTTCCAGTTCTGTAGAAATTTATTTCAAGTCTAACTCTTCTTAACATTTATCTCCTCAAGAAAAAAGAAACCAGGGAATTCCCTGGTGGTACTAGTTAGGACTCTGTGTTTCCATTGCAAGAGGCATGGGTTTGATCCCTGGTCAGGGAACTAAGATCCTACATGCCCTATGGTGTGGCCAAAAAATAAACAATAACACCCTGGGTTTAAAAAAAAACATAAAAAAAAAAAAACCTGCTTGATTTCTCATATCTCTGAGGCATGTTTTCCACTTTATTAAAATGTATGGTCTGCATAAAATCAGTCTAAGTTAATTTGTTATGTAGCAGATATAGACACTTAGTTCTAATATTTAACAACATTTCTGAGGCTCTCTGGCCTCTACCTGGATCACTGTGGCAGCATCTCTGACCCTGACAAACAATCCACGGATACAAAGAATAAAGAGTCACAACAAACAACTCCAGGGAACTCTTTCAGTTCCCATGGTGTTAGCACCAAGAACCATGATACTAAACAGTCATTAAGCAAATATTTCATGTGCACTTATCATGTGCAAATCATTTGATAAAAATTTTCAGGAACCAAGAAGTCAGAGGGACCCCACAAATGGTTCCTGCTCTCAAAGAATGTAACTTGCCATAATTGCTTATATGATAAGAAAGGAAAAGAGAGAGATGATCAAAACACGTAGGTTTACTGTAGACTCAAGTTTTATATTCAGGATTTAACTTGAAATTACATTTTCAGTGGGGCTCACTATTTTTGCAGGTGTAAAATCCCATTTTGCCACGGATAAAATCCTCTTCCCCCCAACTATGTTTAGTTTGGGAAGGCAAGATTTCAACTTGGTATATTTCAATTTTTCTTAAGAGAAACAGGTATTATTGCAGGGAAAGGTACACAGTAAACTAGTTTTCTGAAAATCAGAGATACCCAGAGATGGATCCGTGTTCCAATGATAGTTTTAGTGTCTACGAATCATATTAAAGTTGATGTAGCTCCTGCAAATAAATTTAAATGAATTTCTCCGCAACCTCAACAGTGGCTTCTTTTAATAATTTTCTTTGTATGCATTCCTGGCATGAGGACAACGTTTCATGGTGCTGACATATTAATCAAACCTGCAATGCTTTATGTTCAGCACTTTAAAAAAGAAGCATGCTGGCACTCTAAGATGAACACTGACAACTCAATAATCAGAACTGAACATGCTGCTACTTGAGAACTACACTGGAGAGGAAAAATTAGGGTTTTTAAAATCAAATGGGTTTAAAAACATGTCACATTTCACTAACATGGATTTCATCTGGTAGTTCAGGAACAATTACCGATACTTCCAAATTTCAATGTGCCTGATTCCTGTGAAAACTATGTCTATAAATCACAAGTTTACATGACACACTTCAAGGAACATCAGATACTGAAGAACAAGAATATTTCAACAAGATCATTTCTGCATCAGATGAGGTCAACTAAGTATCTATGGGACAGTTAGACCCTATACAAACTGTTTCATTTGACATTTAAAATGCTAGGAAATATTACTTTAAGGAAAAAAATGAAAAATTTTACTCTTTTTATCCTTGAATCTTTCTAGTGAAATCTAACCTTATCTTTTCTTTACATCTGTTTTTAGCTCTGAATGGTAGAAAGGTTTTGGTTGAAATTAATTAAACAGACAAGCTTTGACAGCCTTGTAATGCAGCGAGTCAGAGGATCACATTTCCAATGTTTTCTCCATCCAAAACTACACTGGTAGAAAGAACATGAGTTATATAGACAACAGCTCTAAGCTGACACAGATCTTTTACCAACTAATTTTGTGAACTTGGACAAAACATTGAGTATATACAATGTCTCATCAAGAGGAAAATATTATTTATAGCTTGATTATAATAAATATTATTCTACCTCCTAATGCTGTTGTAGTGATATAAACAAGTAATATATGCAAAATACCTTAGCACCATGAAGACTAAATAAAGATCTTCTTTTATAAGCAACTGACATCAAATTAAAAATAACTTGTTAGGTTAATCAAAATCTTGATTTCTCATAGGAACCTTACAAACTGGTCAAAAGTTGAAGGGAACTGAATCACAAAGATCAAAGAGCTGAGTTGGAAGGGACCTCAAAATTTCAAGCCAAACCTCCTACCTGTCTTTGAGTATTAAAATGTTTTCATCTCACAGAGATCCAACGAGGTGAACAGTTTGCTAAAGTTTTCCAAATAGTTAGTGGAAGACTGAGGAGGAGCAGACGTAAGGCTTCTACTGACGCTGTCATTTTCTTTTTCAAAATGCATTTTCATTATTAATACTGAATGAAAGGACGAAATTCTTTAACTGCCCCCACAATTAAGTAGATTTAACAAGATTTATCATTATTAGATTTTTATCTTTCAGTGAAATGACATCTCATATGTTTGGGGACAATGGTCATGGAAAAGTGGTCTGCATGAGAACTTAAGTTTCTATATCAGGAGGGAGTAGAGAGGGTTTATGACTGTTTACTTTTCACAGGGTTTCCCTACCTTGATTGCAGGTCTTCCCGGCATATCCAGGATGACACTTGCACTTGTTTGGCCCGACACATTCACCATGTTTGCACTGTGGCTGGCACACAGCTGTGGAAAGAGGGTATCACGCATTATTTCTAGTTCAGCAGTACGTCAACCATGTAGAATCTATGTCATGTACTAGTTTGATAATCAAAGAAAAAACTAAGAACTTACAACAGAGAGAGCAGTAAGCACTCTCTAGACTACACAATCACACAATGTATTTTGTGTGTGTGTGTGTGTATTGCTTGGGGCTGGAAATTTTGCTAAACTTGAGGACAATACTCAAGCCAAAAAAGAAGAAAAACTGGAAAACGATATACAACTGATGTTTGTCAATGGTTATCACTTTACAATAACCTGCACCCATAATTTCAAAATTATTTTCTCAAATATGCTTCAAAACATAGTTCTCAATCCAAAGATATTAGTTTGGGACTTTGACTGGAGAGAGACACCCCAAAGTTGATAGGAAAAAGCCCAGGAGCACTGGGAGACTAGGGTGATGGAGAGAGATGCTTTACATCTGGGGTGGATTCATGTCAATGTATGGCAAAACCAACAAATATAATATTGTAAAATAATTAGCCTCCAATAAAAAAAATAAAAAATAAAAAAAGAACCCCTAAATTTCCAATTAAATAACAAATATTTTATTGGAAATGATATTTCCAAGTATAAAATTGTTCAAAATGAATTAGAAATTAAATTCAGTATTTTGGAAATGTCAACTTCAGTATACTTCTGTCATTTTGCCCTTCCTTAACCTTAAGTTACATCATAATTACTTATCAATCTATAATAGGCTTCCTATAGCTTATCACAGAAAAGAGAAAGTTCCATTTTACATTGCCAATCTTCTATCAGCTGAGTTTGTCATCATTCAAGGCCCTAAAACGCCATAAACCATCAATCAAATCTTTTCATAGTCTTCAATTCCTGCCAAGATACTGATAAGAATTTATTCTGTTTATACAGTAATTTTAAGCTGGGGATATTTTGCTGTCTATGGGGCATTTAGCACAAATAAAGACATTTTTTATAGTCACACTGGGAAGAGGGAGCCACTAGCATCTATTGAGTATATAGTGATGCTGCTAAACATCCTTCAGTGCTCAGGTAACTCCCCACAAAAAAAAACTATCCAGCTCAAAATGTGATGGTGCCAGACTGAGCCAAATCTGTATATGGTGCTACACCAGAAATTAAAATAGATGCAAAATCATTGTATAGTGTGGTCACTGGTCTCAAAGAGCTTACACTCTAGACACAAAGACAAAGCAATCATGTTTTTAATTCAAAGCAACATTTATGAGCAAAAGTGGTGGCACACGTGGGATCTGTGAAGAAATCGACACATATCTACGTAGAGCTGTAGAGAAAGCCTCGAAGAGGAGGTCTTGAGGTGGATCTTGAAGCCAGGTAGACAGAGAAGACAGTGGACCATCCAAGGTGTGAAGATTTATACAGCAAAACGAGCCTCATTGATTTAGAGGAGGCTTATCAAGCCAAAGAGATGGGCAAACACTAGAGGAAGAATAAAAGGTAGGCAATCATAGGTGAGTGGAACCAGATCACGATGTTCCCTGAATTCCAGACTGAGGAATATGCACTTTGTCTACAAGAAGTGAACACTTCATCATTATCTTTAGGAGAATTACCTGATAAAAATAACCTGGGAATATTAGCATGGTGCTGACATGCAGGATGCACTGGAGTCTGACATGGAGATAAAATGATCTATGTTTGTTGACAGGAGGAGATGGGCTTCACTAACCCCTGAGGGAAGAGCAAATAGGTCTTGGAGACCAAGGGGAGAGGGGTCAACAGTGACCTTGTGTCTCCAGTACCTGACACCTGCTCCCTGCCGTATCAGCGCATACTTCTCTCCATCCTGGGAGATGGTCCCATTTTTGGACAATTCTCAAACATCATCTCCTTCAAAACACTAACACTCCTATGAAACTTGTGCATTTTACCTTTGGTGTTTTCCTCATTTCCTCATTTCACTCACCGAACCTCCCCTTGCTGAGCACTCCACAGGTTTGTTTGCCAATCTTACTTTTAGACTTTTCCTGCCTGTGTTCAGTTCAGTTCAGTCGCTCAGTTGTGACCGACTCTGCGACCCCATGAATCACAGCACACCAGGCCTCCCTGTCCATCACCAACTCCCGGAGTTCACTCAAACTCATGTCCATCGAGTCAGTGATGCCATCCAGCCATTTCATTCTCTGTCGTCCCCTTCTCCTCCCGCCCCCAATCCTTCCCAGCATCAGAGTCTTTTCCAGTGAGTCCCCAATCCTTCCCAGCATCAGAGTCTTTTCCAGTGAGTCAACTCTTCACATGAGGTGGCCAAAGTATTGGAGTTTCAGCTTTAGCATCAGTCCTTCCAATGAACACCCAGGATAGATCTCCTTTAGGATGGACTGGTTGGATCTCCCTGTAGTCCAAGGGACTCTCAAGAGTCTTTTCCAACACCCTAGTTCAAAAGCATCAATTCTTCGGTGATCAGCTTTCTTCACAGTCCAACTCTCACATCCATAAATGACCACTGTAAAAACCATAGCCTTGACTATACAGACTTTTGTTGGCAAAGTAATGTCTCTGCTTTTTAATATACTATCTAGGTTGGTCATAACTTTCCTTCCAAGGAGTAAGAGTCTTTTAATTTCATGGCTGCAATCAGCATCCGAAGTGATTTTGGAGCCCCCCAAAATAGTCTAACACTGTTTCCCCATCTATTTCCCATGAAGTGATGGGACCAGTGATGGGACCAGATGCCATGACCTTTGTTTTCTGAATGTTGAACTTCAAGCCAACCTTTTCACTCTCCTCTTTCACTTTCAACAAGAGGCTTTTTAGTTCTTCTTCGCTTTCTGCCATAAGGGTGGTGTCATCTGCATATCTGAGGTTATTGATATTTCTCCCGGCAATCTTGATTCCAGCTTGTGCTTTTTCCAGCCCAGCATTCCTCATGATGTACTCTGCATAGAAGTTAAATAAGCAGGGTGACAATATACAACCTTGACGTACTCCTATTTCCTATTTGGAACCAGTCTGTTGTTCCATGTCCAGTTCTAACTGTTGCTTCCTGACCTGCATACAGGATTCTCAAGAGGCAGGTCAGGTGGTCTGGTATTCCCATCTCTTTCAGAATTTTCCACATTTTATGGTGATCCACACAGTCAAAGGCTTTGGCATAGTCAATGAAGCAGAAATAGATGTTTTTCTGGAACTCTCTTGCTTTCTCCATGATCCAGCGGATGTTGGCAATTTGATCTCTGGTGCCTCTGCCTTTTCTAAAACCTGCTTGAACATCTGGGAGTTCACGGTTCACATATTGCTGAAGCCTGGCTTGGAGAATTTTGAGCATGACTTTACTAGCGTGTGAGATGAGTGCAATTGTGCGGTAGTTTGAGCATTCTTTGGCATTGCCTCTCTTTGGGATTGGAATGAAGACTGACCTTTTCCAGTCCTGTGGCCACTGCTGAGTTTTCCAAAAATGCTGGCATATTGAGTGCAGCACTTTCACAGCATCATCTTTCAGGATTTGAAATAGCTCAACTGGAATTCCATCACCTCCACTAGCTTTGGTCGTAGTGATGCTCTCTAAGGCCCACTTGACTTCACATTTCAAGATGTCTGGCTCTAGGTGAGTGATCACGCCATCGTGGTTATCTTTTTTGTTACTCACCCCAAATGAACCCTGTACCAAGACTAATCCTTACTGCTGCGCTATAGGTATTTAATGTAAAAGCTTGCAGAAAGAAATGATGAGCACAGAGTCAAATATAAGTGGTAGAGAAATGCATTGGAAAATTCATAAAAATCCGATTTCAGATATGGCATGACATTCATCAGAAAGCAGTAAGAAGAAATGAACTATCTAGGAGGTCCTTCCAACACTATGCTTCAGTCACCTGTATACCCGGTGGATGGTTTATATGCACTTTTAAAAAGAAGTCCCAGAAATAAGCCATCCTTTATGTAAGTTCCAGGCCCAATCAAGAAATGCAAGTTAAAACATTTTCTTTTCATTTTAAAGGAAAGATGTTCCATAACTCTTAACAATTATATATTAATACAACCTGAATTGTTATCACAGATGCATCCCAAGTGCCATATTGAAAAAAAAATTAGTAAATCAACTAGACTGGAATAAAATAAATTTTTAAAAAAGAAGGGGGAAAAAAAGTAAACACCTCAAAATAATTAAATGCCAGTCAAGGTGAAAACCTCCCCAAATAACTGGATTTTGAAAATATCTCTAAAACATGAAAAAGAAATTTAGAAAGTAGCACATGAAAAAGTTTATCAAACAATTACATATGAGGCACCCAGGCTGTGTTGCCTTTTGACCCACTGACCGGCCTGAAGTCCAGCCATTTATAGTACTTTCAGGTGCTTTTCAGAAATAAAGGTTTTTATTGTTCCCCTTCCTTTTTCGTTGTTTGTTCTGAGTGGAGTGCCCTAATCTCAGGCACATCAAATGCCCTTGTTCCAAGAGGCCCAGACTGTTAATGTTTCCTACATGTTTAGGGAGCCAGTATTTTCAAACAAACTGCTATTTACACTTCTAACAGACTATTCACTGAAGTAACCAACAACCTATATATTAGTCAATAGCTATTAAATAGACTAAGATACTCACAATGCTGATGTATTTTTTTTTTATTCTCTTACAAAAAGAACACCCTTATTGCACAAAAAGATTTTCTCCTATTATACTGCTATCTGCAATGGAATTTATACTAAATATTGAGTAGATGCAATTATTCTACTAGGCAAGTGAGGGGGAAGAGGGAATCACATAGGATATGAAAACTGAGTTTGAAATTTTAATATGTTGGCTGAAAGTTAACAAGAGCTGTGACAGATGAGATGAAAGAAGGAGTGAGGGGCAGAGGGTAGCTGCGACTGTGGTCCTAGAAAGGCTTCCTGCAGGAAATGTGATCTGAGCAACACCCGAGAGGCAAGAAGCAGAGGCAGTTGGGACGGGAGACAAAGCCTTTCAGAACATGAGCAAAGCATGAGGGGAGGACAATAAAGGGCGTTCTCAGGGGGCACCAAGGCTCTGTGGAGCTGTACGCTGTAAAGTGCTTAGAACAGCAGATGGGAGCAAGAGACGGGCTGCTGTAAGTCATAAAAGGTACCGGTGGCAGAAACTGCCAGGTTGTTACTAACGTTTGTTTTTCTCTTCTTCTTTAAAACAGAGTGGCTTTTTTTTTTTTTGAGTAGGTGATGAGTTTATTGTTTAGTCGATGTCGTGTCTGACTCTTTCATGACCCCATGGACTGTAGCCCACCAGGCTCCTCTGTCCATGGGATTTTCGAGGCAAGAGTACTGGAGTGGGTTGCCATTTCCTTCTCCAGGGGATCTTCCCGACCCAGGGATCGAACCCAGGTCTCCTGCATACCAGGCAGACGCTTTAACCTCTGAGCCACCAGGGAAGCCCATCATATACTTTAGAAGTATCTAAGGAACTTCACTGCTACATCTAAAAATCAGATGAGAAAACACAGATCCACCTTGACATTAGAGAAAGGAAGCCCAACTTCTGTGTGAACAGACCCACCTTTTGACAACCCATTTCACTATAATGTGAGTTCTCTCAGTGGTCAGCACACACCAACCTCCACAACTTGCTGGGAATAGCAAGTCAAGGGGGAAAAAAAATAAGTGGACTATTTTTTATTTAGCAGTCTATTTCAGAATGATCTTCTCAAAACAACAAAAATAGCTGAGACACTGACTTGTAGGAAACAATGTGTCTGCTGTTGCTAAAGGTTAGTCAGAATTCAGCACTCTTTCGCTGAGCTTCATGTGGATCAGGGACAAGAAGTCTGGGCCACATTCGGTCCATGGAGGACCACGGCCATCCACATATGATTTAGCAGCTCAAGAAACCAAATT
The DNA here is from genome assembly GCF_049115385.1 of Moschus berezovskii. Taxonomy (NCBI): domain Eukaryota; kingdom Metazoa; phylum Chordata; class Mammalia; order Artiodactyla; family Moschidae; genus Moschus; species Moschus berezovskii. Next base: position 26,180,467 of record NC_142464.1, read on the forward strand.
GAGGTGAGGATCACAGGTAGTCAGTGAATGACAGATTCTTCTCCCCGCAAAATCAGACGTTGGAATTAAGGTCAAATGGGCATATCACACTCAAAATTTACTCTGTAACATTCCTGCAGCACAATCTCCAAAGTGCCCTTAAAATAACCCCTAAACCATTACTTGAACCAAAGAAACAAGTCTCAACTGGCAAAGCAAACATAGTTCTTTAATGGCACATGTTCCTGTTTGACTGCAATCTAAGATTTTCCTCTTAAAAATTCATCCTAACTGATGTAACTGGGGTTCTGAGAGTTGGACAATGTTTTCTGACACTAAGTTTAGACAATATTATCAAATAAGATAGAGGAAATTAAACTCCCACATCAGTTCTATATAATATCATATGTAATGTAATCACAGTTGGGAGTCAAGAGCCAACATTTGTTTTAAAAAAAAAAAAAAAATGAACATCCTGAGTTGTCCAAGCAGATGTTGGCTCTGGAGAGTGGCAAGGGAAAAGCCAACTGAACCTCAGGTGTTGTTGTAACTTGAGAAGTACTTTCTTAACATAAATAAAATTATCTTCTGAACCCTAAAAATGACTTGTAATCTTCCTATTCTCTATCACGTTGTAACTTGAGAAGTATTTTCTTAATGTAGATAAGATTGTCTTTCAAATCCTAAGAATCACTTGTAATTTCTGCAGTCTCCATTATGTTGCTATTCAGACATGGCACCATTAAAAGCAGAACAAAGAAACTGCTCTCCAGGGTGAGTAATTTGAAAACAAAGAATGACAAAGTATTCAAGAGCAGGGCAGAAGGATGAATGGATACAAAACTGGGACATTTCCTAGAGTGCCCATGACACCTAACAAGCTTCTCAGAACTCAGATATGGATACACTCATTTTAAAGAAAGAGGAACATAAAATGAGTATCTTTTTCAAAGAGCAACTGGCCTTGGAAGAGACAGAGTTGCTAAAAGAGGCATTAAGCAAGCCATTGCTATATTAATGGGAGCTGGAAGGAATGGAGAGAGAATTTTAGAAGGCTCCACTGAAAAGGGCCTTTAGCTTCCTTTAGCACAGGTACCACAAACCCAGAGAGAAGAATCCTACAGATCCGATCTTCAGAGAAAAACAACTCTCCTGCCTCCTAATATCCTATGTTGAATATCCTATTTTCAAATCTAAATCCCTTCTGTCGGAAAAACTGGAGTAAAAGTGCCTCTGATTGTTATCATTATAAAAAAAACTATCCCTTAAATGATCTCATGAATACAGAATGCAAAACCACTTTACATGACTGATTAAATTTACCCTCACAATATCCACATAAGGCAAGAGAGAGACAAACATTACCGTTATTTTACCAGCAGACAAGCAAAAGCACAGAAAGTTAAGTGATTTGCCCGATTTCAGAAAAAAATTCTTATAATTTTCTAATTCTTTTGGTATTCAGAAAAACTCCAGAAACGTAGCTTTTTGAGTGGATTTGGAAGAGAGGAGAGTGAGGTTAGAGTGAAAACACTAACTAACCAGGAAAGGATGAGAGGCACAGAGTATCAAAGGTGATCACAGGCATGAAAGTCCTTCAGTTCAGTTCAGTCGCTCAGTCGTGTCCGACTCTCTGCGACCCCATGAGTCACAGCACACCAGGCCTCCCTGTCCATCACCAACTCCCGGAGTTCACCCAAACTCATGTCCACAGAGTCGGTGATGCCATCCAGCCATCTCATTCTCCGTCGTCCCCTTCTCCTCCCGCCCCCAACCTTTCCCAGCATCAGAGTCTTTTCCAGTGAGTCAACTCTTCGCATGAGGTGGCCAAAGTATTGGAGTTTCAGCTTTAGCATCAGTCCTTCCAATGAACACCCAGGACTGATCTCCTTTAGAATGGACTGGTTGGATCTCCTTGCAGTCCAAGGGACTCTCAAGAGTCTTCTCCAACACCACAGTTCAAAAGCATCAATTCTTTGGCAATCAGCTTTCTTCACAGTCCAACTCTCACATCCATACATGACCACGGGAAAAACCATAGCCTTGACTAGACGGTCCTGTGTTGGCAAAGTAATATCTCTGCTTTTTAATATACTATCTAGGTTGGTCATAACTTTCCTTCCAAGGAGTAAGCAAGCGTCTTTTAATTTTCTGGCTGCAATCAGCATCCGCAGTGATTTTGGAGCCCAAAAAAACAAAGTCTGACACTGTTTCCACTGTTTCCCCATCTATTTCCCATAAAAGTATTTAGGAAGGCATAAAACTTCTAGGAAAAAGTCACAGTTAAGAATACAATCTATAATTTGAGAAAATTTAAGTAACCCTGCCAGAATATTTCAACATAAAATGATCTTTATACTTCACTGCTTGTTAGGTACAGATGCCAGATTCTGAATCATTAATGAGTATATAGAATTGTTATCTCTTCTGATGTATTATTACATCTATGACTTTTTTGCTCTCACATTTTAAGGAACGTTATTTTCATTAAGAACTTAAACTAATCATAAACTACAGTCAAATATTAAGTCAATCAGTTGATAATTTAAGAGTATGAAGTTAAAATAAACAAGGATTTCTGTTCTATACAATGTTATTTTCCAAGAGCTGGCTGGTTAATTTATTTTTGTCTTTTTGGAAACATCCAATTCAAATTTTTCAAGTGTATATTTAATCTCTATTTAACTTTTAATTCCTGAAGTAGACCAAAGAAAATAAGTGCCTGCATCTTTGAATCTCAAACCAATTTTTATTTACTATAATTAAGCACTATCCATTTTCACTTAAAGAATCTTCTTCTGAAAAGTATTGTCATTTTTGGTTTACTTGAAATTTTAACTATTTTATGTATTCATTGCAGTAGAACCCTGAAACTTAGATTAATGCTAAATGAGACTTTAAGAACATTTCATATAGTGTTATTACTTATCTGGAAGTGTGAAGTAGATTTCGGGGAGGTTTTCTCTAAGTAGGGTTAACAGGAGCTACCCTATGTCCGAGGTCAGTGGTGGCTGCACGGGCACAGGAGGGCCAAGAAGAGCTACTCCACGTTCAAGGTCAGGAGGGGCGACCTCGTCCAAGGTAAGGAGCAGCGGCTGTGCTTTGCTGGAGCAGCCGTGAAAGATACCCCATGTCCAAGGTAAGAGAAACCCAAGTGAGACAGTAGGTGTTGCTAGAGGGCATCAGAGGGCAGACACACTGATACCATAATCACAGAAAACTAGCCGATCTGATCACACGGACCACAGCCTTGTCTAACTCAATGAAACTAAGCCATGCGTGTGGGGCCACCCAAGATAGGCGGGTCATGGTAGAGAGGTCTGACAGAATGTGGTCCACTGGAGAAGGGAATGGCAAACCACTTCAGTATTCTTGCCTTGAGAACCCCATGAACACTATGAAAAGGCAAAATGATAGGATACTGAAAGAGGAACTCCCCAGGTTGAAAAGTGCCCAATATGCTACAGGAGATCAGTGGAGAAATAACTTCAGAAAGAATGACGGGATGGAGCCAAAGCAAAAACAATAACCAGTTGTGGCTGTGACTGGTGATAGAAGCAAGGTCCGATGCTGTAAAGAGCAATATTGCATAGGAACCTGGAATGTTAGGTCCATGAATCAAGGCAAATTGGAAGTGGTCAAACAGGAGATGGCAACAGTGAACATAGACATTCTAGGAATCAGCGAACTAAAATGGACTGGAATGGGTGAATTTAAATCAGATGACCATTATATCTACTACTGTGGGCAGGAATCCCTTAGAAGAAATGGAGTAGCCATCATGGTCAACAAGAGTCCAAAATGCAGTACTTGGATGCAATCTCAAAAATGACAGAATGATCTCTGTTCGTTTCCAAGGCGAACCATTCAATATCACTGTAAGCCTAGCCTATGCCCCAACCAGTAACGCTGAAGAAGCTGAATTTGAACGGTTCTATAAAGGAGATCAATCCTGGGTGTTCATTGGAAGGACTGATGCTAAAGCTGAAACTGCAATACTTTGGCCACCTCATGCAACGAGTTGACTCACTGGAAAAGACTCTGATGCTGGGAAGGATTGGGGACGGGAGGAGAAGGGGCCGACAGAGAATGAGATGGCTGGATGGCATCACTGACTCGATGGACACAAGTTTGAGTGAACTCCTGGAGTTGGTGACAGACAGGGAGGCCTGGCGTGCTGTGATTCATGGGGCTGCAAAGAGTCGGACATGAGTGAGCGACTGAACCGAACTGAACTTAATGAAGACCTACAAGACCTTTTAGAAATAACACCCAAAAAGATGTCCTTTTCATTACAGGGGACTGGAATGCAAAAGTAGGAAGTCAAGAAACACCTGGAGTAACAGGCAAATTTGGGCTTGGAGTACAGAATGAAGCAGGGCAAAGGCTAATAGAGTTCTGCCAAGAGAACGCACTGGTCATAGCAAACACCCTCTTCCAATAACACAAGAGAAGACTCTACACATGGACAACACCAGATGGTCAACACCAAAATCAGATTGATTATATTCTTTGAAGCCAAAGATGGAGAAGCTCTATACAGTCAGCAAAAACAAGACCGGGAGCTGACTGTGGCTCAGATCATGAACTCCTTATTGCCAAATTCAGACTGAAATTGAAGAAAGTAGGGAAAACCACTAGACCATTCAGGTATGACCTAAATCAAATCCCTTATGATTATACAGTGGAAGTGAGAAATAGATTTAAGGGACTAGCTCTGATAGACAGAGTGCCTGATGAACTATGGATGGAGGTTCGTGATACTGTACAGGAGACAGGGATCAAGACCATCCCCATGGAAAAGAAATGCAAAAAAGCAAAATGGCTGTCCGAGGAGGCCTTACAAATAGCTGTGAAAATAAGAGAAGTGATAAGCAAAAGAGAAAAGGAAAGATATTCCAATATGAATGCAGATTTCCAAAGAATAGCAAGGAGAGATAAGAAAGCCTTCCTCAGTGATCAATGCAGAAATAGAGGAAAACAACAGAATGGGAAAGACTAGAGATCTCTTCGAGAAAATCAGAGATACCAAGGGAACATTTCATGCAAAGATGGGCTCGATAAAGGACAGAAATGGTATGGACCTAACAGAAGCAGAAAATATTAAGAGCAGGTGGCAAGAATACACAGAAGAACTGTACAAAAAAGATCTTCACGATGCAGATAATCACGATGGTGTGATCACTCACCTAGAACCAGACATCTTGGAATGTGAAGTCAAGTGGGCCTTAGAAAAGCATCACGACAAACAAAGCTAGTGGAGGTGATGGAATTCCAATTGAGCTATTTCAAATCCTGAAAGATGATGCTATGAAAGTGCTGCACTCAATATGCCAGCAAATTTGGAAAACTCAGCAGTGGCCACAGGACTGGAAAAGGTCAGTCTTCATTCCAGTCCCAAAGAAAGGCAATGCCAAAGAATGCTCAAACTACCGCACAATTGCACTCATCTCACACACTAGTAAAGTCATGCTCAAAATTCTCCAAGCCAGGCTTCAGCAATACGTGAACCGTGAACTTCCAGATGTTCAAGCTGGTTTTAGAAAAGGCAGAGGAACCAGAGATCAAATTGCCAACATCCACTGGATCATGGGAGAAGCAAGAGAGTTCCAGAAAAACATCTACTTCTGCTTTATTGACTATGCCAAAGCCTTTGACTGTGTGGATCACAATAAACTGTGGAAAATTCTGAAAGAGATGGGAATACCAGATCACCTGACCTGCCTCCTGAGAAACCTGTCTGCAGGTCAGGAAGCAACAGTTAGAACTGGACATGGAACAACAGACTGGTTCCAAATTTGGAAAGGAGTTCATCAAGGCTGTATATTGTCATCCTGCTTATTTAACTTCTATGCAGAGTACATCATGTGGAACGCTGGGCTGGAAGAAGCACAGCTGCAATCAAGATTGCCAGGAGAAATATCAATAATCTCAGATATGCAGATGACACCACCCTTATGGCAAAAAGTGAAGAGGAACTTTCAAAGGCCTCTTGATGAAAGAGGAGAGTGAAAAAGTTAGCCTAAAGCTCAACATTCAGAAAACTAAGATCATGGCATCTGGTCCCATCATTTCATGGGAAATAGATGGGGAAACAGAGGAAACAGTGTCAGACTTTATTTTGGGGGGCTCCAAAATCACTGCAGTTAGTGATTTCAGCTATGAAATTAAAAGATGCTTACTCCTTGGAAGGAAAGTTATGACCAACCTAGATGGCATATTACAAAGCAGAGATATTACTTTGCCAACAAAGGTCCGTCTAGTCAAGGCTATGATTTTTCCAGTGGTCATGTATGGATGTGAGAGTTGGACTGTGAAGAAAGCTGATCACCAAAGAATTGATGCTTTTGAACTGTGGTGCTGGAGAAGACTCTTGAGAGTCCCTTGGACTGCAAGGAGATCCAACCATGACATCCTAAAGGAGACCAGTTCTGGGTGTTCATTGGAAGGAGTGATGCTAAAGCTGAAACTCCAATACTTCGGCCACCTCATGCGAAGAGTTGACTCATTGGAAAAGGCTCTGATGCTGGGAGGGATTGGGGCAGGAGGAGAAGGGGACAACAGAGGATGAGATGTTTGGATGGCATCACTGAGTCAATGCACATGAGTTTGGGTGAACTCCGGGAGTTGGTGATGGACAGGGAGGCCTGGCGTGCTGTGATTCATGGGGTGGCAGAGAGTCGGACACGGCTGAGCAAGTGAACTGAACAGTAGCAATGAGCACACATAACACCCATATCTTTGTGTCCAAACACCATTCCACAATAAAATCAGGACTGAAGCAGAATGACTGGAATATTTTGCTGTAACGAAAAGCAAAGACATATTCAAAAAATTATGGAAACAAGTGAAAATGACACATGAGCTATTTGGAAGTGTTCCCACTAGCCAAATTTTTCATAATTTGAGCACCAAGAAAAATAAGGATAATAATTGATAACAACTGAATAATAAAAGCATCCATGGGTCCAGAGTGATTCTAAAAAGAACAGAGCTCCTCTTACAGAACGCCAGCAAACATGCAGAAGGAATGACAGAATCTGAAAAGATAATTTTACAAACACGACTGAAATAATTTGAGTAAAATTTATCCATAGATGTAATAGAATATTCAAAGAGTTTCAATATATCACCCCATAGAGTACTTACTAATTATAAAGAGAAGGTGCCTTTTAGTGGAAAAATCTGGTAGACTCCTTAATCAAGTGATCAAACTTAGCACCACCAATTAAAACTAACATTATGTGCAATGGGAATGTCATAATACATGATCACCTATGTAATTAATATTTTTGCCAAAAAGGTTTAATCAGCTTCTAACAATGAGGAAACTTCAAATTCAACCTACAAAATAGTAGGTCTAAGGAATGTCATCTAAATGAAACATCTATGATTGGCTCTGGATCCAAAAAATCCATAAAAATCATTTGGAGATAATTTGGGAAATCTAATCATGGACTGTTTGCTACATAATATTATTGTACCTATGTTAAATTTGAGTGTGACATGGCATGCATGCTAAAGTATGCAAGTACAAAGAGCCATTATATCTAGGTTACTTTCAAATGGCTCACTAATTGTGTGTGTGTGTGTGCAGATAAGAAGGGGCAGGGGTGGGGAGAGACAATGAGGGGGAAACAGTGTATGCAGCATACCTGCAAACGTGCAACATGTTAGCAACTGTACATGGAAAGTACACGGCTATTTATGTTGCTATACTTTCAACTCCTGTGTGGATTTGAAATTTTTCAAGTACAAAAATGGGAAAAAATTTATAAACACAAGTAGGATAGTATGTATAGCTTGACAAATATTAATTACTCTGACAAATATTTCTTAACTTGCAAGCTGTAGTGTACTTAGTGCACTCTGGAGAAGGGGGTAAGAACGCACAGGCTGGAGTTAGACCCCTGGGGTCCCAGATTTACCTGTGCAGAGGTATCCAGCTTCTCTCTGCTCTGAAATGAAGATTATAGGTTGAACCAGAGGAAAATGTCAGCACTGCCATGTTTTACTTAAAAAGTAGTAAGCCTACAGGGTGCATACAGAGTTTACCCATAGGTTTATCAGTTCAGTTCAGTTCAGTCGCTCAGTCGTGTCCGACTCTCCGCGACCCCATGAGTCACAGCACGCCAGGCCTCCCTGTCCATCACCAACTCCCAGAATTCACCCAAACTCATGTCCATCGAGTCGGTGATGCCATCCAGCCATTTCATTCTCTGTCGTCCCCTTCTCCTCCCGCCCCCAATCCCTCCCAGCATCAGAGTCTTTTCCAGTGAGTCAACTCGTCACATGAGGTGGCCAAAGTATTGGAGTTTCAGCTTTAGCATCAGTCCTTCCAATGAACACCCAGGACTGATCTCCTTTAGGATGGACTGGTTGGATCTCCTTGCAGTCCAAGGGACTCTCAAGAGTCTTCTCCAGCACCACAGTTCAAAAGCATCAATTCTTCGGCGATCAGCTTTCTTCACAGTCCAACTCTCACATCCATACCTGACCACTGGAAAAATCATAGCCTTGACTAGACGGACCTTTGTTGGCAAAGTAATACCTCTGCTTTTTAATATACTATCTAGGTTGGTCATAACTTTCCTTCCAAGGAGTAAGCGTCTTTTAATTTCATGGCGGCAATCAGCATCCACAGTGATTTTGGAGCCCCCCAAAATAAAGTCTGACACTGTTTCCACTGTTTCCCCATCTATTTCCCGTGAAGTGATGGGACCAGATGCCATGACCTTTGTTTTCTGAATGTTGAGCTTCAAGCCAACCTTTTCACTCTCCTCTTTCACTTTCATCAAGAGGCTGTTTAGTTCCTCTTCATTTTCTGCCATAAGGGTGGTGTCATCTGCATATCTGAGGTTACTGATATTTCTCCCGGGGATGATGAAATGAGAAAATCCAAATAAAGTACTTAGAACAGTACCCACCTCATAGTAAGAGCTCAAAAATATATATATCTATATGCAGAATTATAAGAACAACAAAGACGAATTGCTACAGTGTCTAAGAAACTGTATTAAGGACTAGGGATAATAAAATCAGTAAGAGATCAAGTCCTCACTCTCAACTAGGGAAGTCTAGTAAGGAGAAAATGAAGTAAGCAAAGATATCCTAATAACAGATATGTGTAGAGGATACAGGAGGGGACGTGATCAATTACACAGGTTTAAGGGAGTCAGAAAGGGTTTTGGAAAGGAAATAGTGCCAACAGATTTCTTTCAGAACACCGATACCACAATGTAAGATTCATTGAGATTATGATGAAACACAGATTTCCAGGTGGTACAGTGGTAAAGAATCCACCCCCAAAGATTCAGGTTCAATCCCTGGATTGGGAAGATCCCTTGGAGTAGGAAATGGCAACCCACTCCAGTATTCTTGCCTGGAAAATTCCATGGACACAGGAGTCTGATCGGGCTACAGTCTGTGGAGTTGCAAAGAGTTGGACATGACTGAGCGCACAAGCAAGCAAGCAATGATGAAAGACATATTAGGTGAAAATTATATTTGTTTTAGTTAAGGAGATGATGCTCTAATCATCTGAATAGGGGTACTGAGCAATCATCAAAAAAGGCCAGAAAGTGTTAAAGTAACCATCACCACTTCCTTCAGTGACAAAAATCCTTAAGTTTAAAGAATCACTGACAGACAATGAGTTAAGCCATTTATTAACCATTTTAAAAATGGAACCAACTTTGTGCCTGTACACAGAAAAGCAGGATGTGAGGCATTTTGTCAGTGCGGCTCACTTTTTTTTTAAAAGGAAAGCATTACTTCACTCATTGTTCCAAATTTATCTGATGGAGGACCTTACACAGAACCTTGGAAACTAATGTCCATCAAAAAGGGACTGATTAAATAAATGGTGGCCCAAAGGTCTTCCTGCCTCCAGGATTGTGGACTTCAATTCAGGTATCATCTGCTATTAGAGGGATCCCACTAAAAACAGGCTTCACCATGATTTCACCATGCCATTCTCCCCATACACTCACTGACTCCCCTTCATGTTTACTTGGAGCTCATCATGCTGGTTCAAACTTTTTGTGTGGCATTCAACACCACATTTCACAATGACTCCTGCCTATCTCACCAGTCTCCTCTCCAGTCATATCCACAAACTGTCCAACTAACGGTGGTTCCCAGGAAATCACATACTCCAGTACTCACACGCTTTTACACAGACTGCTGTTCTTCCTTTTGTTTGCTGGACTAACATCTAGACAGCTTCAATACTCAGCTTAAATATTTGCTTTAGCCCCTCATTCTGATTTTGGGGCCCTCCTCAGCACTTTCATAAACCTCTGTGCATAACTCTGCCATAAATTATATATATATGTATGTATACACACACCATCCTATATTATCACAACTATTATTCTTACCTTACTCCTCCACTAGACTTTGAGCTCTTCAAACACACAGTATCTGCTCTGAAATTTCACACAGTCTCCTAACAAAGACAGACATGACAGGTGTACAAGGTGTTAAAAGAATATAGAAGAAAGAATTTCTCAGCAGGCAGGCAGGAGGAGGGAAAATGTCAGGAAAGGCTTGCAAGAGGAAATGTGAACTGAATCTTAAAAGATGAGTAGGAATTCACCATGTGGATGGGTGAAGCGCCTTTTATTCAGAACAAGCAGCATAAGCAAAGCCAGAGATGCGTGAAGCAGCAGAGGGTCTGGCAGCAGAAGGGTAGTCCACTGTGACTGTGTCCACAAAGCAAAACATAGTCCTTCTAAGATAAGGCAATCACCAGCTTAAAGACTCTAACACTCAATGAGTCAATATTCCATCCATAATGACGAACAATCAATCGATTGTAAGAAGTAGATGTCACAATCAGATGATACTTTATGTGTTTTCAAGTGTGTACACTGATTTAAGAACCTTCCTCAAGTGTTAAGATCTTTTATACAATATGTGGTAAGGTCTTAAGAAAGGCAGACAAATTAAATATAGTTATTTTCCCAGTAAACTGTCTTTTCTGAAACTACAATCTGCTTAGTAAGATTACATCATGTTCACATTTTTTTGTTTATATAGAAAAGATCCTTATACCTTCAAAGTACTGACTGAGCTAAAGAGATATAAGACACAGTCCCCAGATTCATGGAACTAACAGTCTAGCAGAACAAATGATATAGACCCAAAAATTATCCCAGTGTAGAGCAGGATCAGACAGGTGCCACACCAGCATTATAACTCAATGTAGAGAAAGAAGAGACTTCTTGTCACTAAAATCAGGAAGGCAGAATGAAGGCGGCATCTGAACCAGGACCCAAGGCAGGGCTGAGTCACAGTATGTTCTAATAAGAAAGAATATAAACTTCTGACATAAGTGTGGGCTTCCCCAATGGATCAGCTGGTGAAGAATCTATCTGCAATACAGAAGCCACAGGAGATTGTGGGTTTGATCCCCGGGTCAGGAAGATCTCCTGCAGTAGGAAATGGTAGCCCACTCCAGCATTCTTGCCTGGAAAATCCTATGGACCAAAGAGCCTAGTGGGCTACAGTCCAAAGGGTCAGAAAGAGTCAGATATGACTGAGTGACTAAGCACGTATGCGCGCGCACACACACACACACACGCACACACACACACTGTGGCTATTCATTCCTAACAACAATTCACTTTGAGCTGAGTATCTGCTAAGAATTAAAAGTGATAGTGATGGGATACAGAAAAAGTTAACCAAAAGGGGAAGAAAGACAGAATGTTTATAGAGAGTGGTTCTCATTTTCAGCCCTTGATATAAACAAATGTTGAATTACTCATTTCTTTTGGCTAAAGGCCAAAATGGTAAACTGGAAAGAAACTTTGTCAAGAACCAAAAACTGTCAGAGAACATTTCAGCCCACATGCAATACAGTATTTTCCCTCTCCCACATTCCTCAGATACGTTTAATGTTATTCTCCTATGGAGGAAGTTGTGAGGATTATTAATGTTGACTGAAGTTGATGGTGGGGAAGGAAGGTGCGAGCAGGACAGAAGTGAAGAGAGTCAATCCCAGCCGGTGATCCACTCAGATCTGCCCTTGAGCTCTAGGCCTGGAACCCACCCATGTATCACATTGCTCCACTTCTGAGTCTCACAGGAACTTCGTAGATGTCACCTCCAACGCTGAGGTCATCCCCTGAACTCTCTCCCATGTTCTCTAGCCACCAAATCACACACCAGAAACCTGGGCATCATCCCTGATTCCATCTTCCTCACACAATTCTCACACCATCTGCTATCATTTCACTGAACGTGAAATAATACTCTCTAAACTAAGTGCTTCACATTTTTCATTTGATCTTCATAAAAACTCGTATAAGGTTGAGTTCTTATATATATTTTACCAAAAAAAGAAGCTATTTCCCAGAAAGGTCAGGTAAGTTTCTCAAAAACACAGGTCTGGTAACAGCCGGGTCTGACCAGGAAGCCTGAACTCCCCACCCCTGTCCTAACACACATCCCTCCATCCTTTCTTTTTATTATCTGTCAATCCCTATTTTTCTCTGTTCCCACCAGTGTCGCTTAAGATGAAACTCAATTTCTCGCCAGGTTTACTGTAACAGCCTCTAACCCTGAGCCTCAAAAGGCTATCTCTTAATTACCAACCAGCAAAATGTTCAGAAAGTGGCCCCAGAACCCAAGTGCCTACAGATCCTGGGCATCTGTCCTGAAGCAGTGAATCCTATGGTAAAATGTAGTGCAAGCTTCGTCCAACAGGGCAGCACTAAGCAACTCCAGCCCACAAACTCCTTGTAGCAAGATGAGTGACTAATTTATTAACAAAGCCTGATCTCCATGTTTCCTTGGAAACACTGGCACCTATTTTATTTTGGCACCTATTTTAAAAAATGTTCAAACTCTCTGTGAGCAAAACTAAATTGACCTGTATGGTAGATCTGACCCACTGCATGTGTGTATGCTCAGTCGTGTCCGACTCTTTGCAACCCCATGGACTATAGCCCATCAGGCTCCTCCTCTCCATGGGATTTTTCAGGCAAGAATACTGACCCATTAGCACCAGCTTGTAACTTCTGAAATACAAATCTGATTAGGTAATTCCCCTGCTTAAAATATACACAATGCTCCTCTACAACTCTGGGATAAACACTACTCTAAGATGCCATCAAAGGCCTTCCACGAGTCAGTTCATTTCTCCCTCTCCCACAGCATCTGTCATCACATACCCTTCAAACACACACCCCAATGCCCAGATGAAGGTTCTTACATTTCCTGGAATGTGCCCCTAACTCTGGCTTCTGAAGCTTCAGTGTATTTTTTTGTCTGGCCTGGGTGTCCTTCACTTGACTTAGCCCCGAGGATACAACTGAGCCACCAGTCCATCACTCTTGGCTAGGACACTGCCCACTGCAATGGGCTTTCACAGTGCCTATCTCAAAGCACACCTGCATCAAAACATGCCTCTCATTCAAAATTGTCTTCATCTGTGGGCCTTCAACATGGACAGGAAATGACATCAATGCCTGCAGCTTCATCTTACTTACTGATGTCTGCAGTGGTTGGCCCAGGATGAGACAGGGAATAGCCCTCAGTATGTAGCTACTGAATGAATAAATCAACTGAAGCCCACCGAGTCTGTGAAATCTTCCTTGATCCACTCTGGCAGAAGTAGTTCTTCCTCTAAACAGCCTCAGCTCTTTAATCCCTAACTCTTGCCTACTTTAGAATCCTGGAAGGAATAGGAGACAACCATCTTATCGAATCAGCTCCTCCCAAGCAAGAGTCCATGTCTTACTAAACTTGGATTAAACTTTTACTAAACGTTTCTCTCCCAGCCCCTAACTTAACTCCTTACCTTTAGTAAGCTCTCAAATGTGTGTCAAATAAATCTCTAAGTAACTCTACATGTAATTCTACAATTCAATTCTCAATTCTTTCAGTTCCTTTTCCCTGGGCTAGGTAACCAAAACCATACCTCATCTGAACATTTGCAAATGGATGTTATTAAAGAAGTGGAAAAGGAATGGTTCAGACGCACAGGCAGTTATCCAATGACAATTTTTACTTTAGACATGAATAATTTGAGAAATTTTCTACTACTTCCAATGGATTATTTCCAAATGATGGGCATAGTAAACAAAGTGTAATTTAAAACATGCTATATAGCAAGGATGCTATCATGGGCCCTCGTAAAACACCGTTTGCAAGTTCAAACACTTATCAAGAACTGTTCTGCATGAGGAAGAGGCATTCTCCTTACGGCCAGCAACAATCCTGCCAGTAGGTTTAAAGATTAGGAAACCATGGCTCAGAAAACTAAAATAAAATATCTAGTATGAAATAATTGGTGAGTTGAAAGAGTCCTGAACCCTCATGTGTTGGGGACAAAACCCAAATTATATTTTTTGCACTGACTCCTTAACTTCAGCCATAGCTCTGATAGTTAATCCTATAGCTGACAGTAAATATAAGATACATATGCTTTGATTTTTTAAGTCTCTCTGAACAGAAATAAGTCTTAACATTTATTTCTAGAACTATCAATCTTGTTCCCAAATGGTTTTATTAAAATCTCCCCTTAAAGACACTTTCTCTGACATGTAAAAATATAAAGTACATTGTCTTCTTGGTACCAAATCCATAAAACAGAAATACACATATTTCACCAAAATTTCCAGTTAAGTATCATAAGGACGATTTGTCAGGTGACATTGTTCACTTTCAAAAATATTTAAAACAAGAAACTTCTTATGCACCAGAATCATAGCATGAACACTCCTGGGTGCTAGTACAACATCTTACATATGTTACACAATAAAAATATTTCTTACCTGATTTTTCCATGGAGAATTAATGAATACGAGACACAATTCCCTCAGGTTAATGATAGGATGGTGTTAGTAATTTCATTTGGTGGATTTTTTTTTTTTTGCTTCTTTAAGTATTAAAAATATAAACTGTCCTTTAGGTTAGAATGGAGGTCAATTTATTAGATTCGTAAAACAGAAGAAAGGAATTATAAACTGAAATGGAAAAGTTTAATGTAAGAACTGAAAACAAAATTATGAACAGAATAAACACATCTCTAAGGAATACAGCTTCCCCCCAAAAAGTAACTCAAGAACACAACTAGTGTTAAGCTTTATTAATAACTTTATAAAGTTATTATTTAGAAGTATGCCTTTCAAGACATAGATTAGCTGAAATGATTTCAAAAAAAATGTTCATCTAACCTTTGAGCTGGCACCTTATCCTGGCTATTCTCTGCCTTAAGACGTAGAAAGCTGCAAAACAAATGTCCAAAAAAAGAAATTCCAGATCTTTTCTCTGTAAGGAGGCTGGACTTGGGTATTTATCAACTTGTTACATTCCCGGAGACTTACATATTTGCAACTTTCAGTGCTTTTCTGAAACAAACAAAAAAAAATCTAGGACGTTTAAAATAGTAATATTTTAGTCACCATTTTGTCATTAAAAAACATTCTGCAACAAAACTATTAACCAATAGTTGAAGTTGTGCTATTCTTTCATAGTTCAAATTCTAAATTAAAATATTTCAGACCTCTCGTGACATTGTACCTTCCAATCCAATTTTTAATCTTCAGAATATTAATTTTTGGTTCCAAGAGACAGTATCCTTTTATTTAAATGAGTATTGGACAAAATATCTGAAAAAAAATTAAAACTTTTGATCAATTAGTAACCAAGGCGGTAGTTTTTTAAATTGATATATTTTTTTACTTACCTGTTTCTTACATACTGTGTTTCCCTTCTCTCTCCAACTTTGGGGAGGAAATATTAAGGTTTTTTTTCTTTTCCTTCCACAGCATTATCTTCTTGCAAGGCTGCTTTGGTTGTCAATAGCAACGGGAATTAGTGGGAAAGCTCAGCCATTTCACTCGAAGATACAAATAACCCAGTATAATGAAAGTAAATGGAAGAAACTTGAAACACTACTAGTAATGGTCAGGGTTCGACCAGCCTAGAAATCCTAGAGGTAAGGGAAGAGATGATCTTATTACTTCTCTTTTGGATCAATGCTTTAATAGCATAAAATATTAGTCTTCTTTA
This sequence comes from Moschus berezovskii, assembly GCF_049115385.1. Classification (NCBI taxonomy): domain Eukaryota; kingdom Metazoa; phylum Chordata; class Mammalia; order Artiodactyla; family Moschidae; genus Moschus; species Moschus berezovskii. The sequence goes on from NC_142464.1 coordinate 26,196,472, forward strand.
AAGCACAAAATATTCACTTTAACTGTGCATTTGTGTTGTTTGTATAATTTAAAGCAAGGTGAATAGAGCTTTCTTTGGGGTAGTATCAAAAGAAAAAAATTTTAAGTCCAATTTGACTGAAAGTAGTAGTTTATCGATGCATAATGACTGCTTTGTACTTTTAAAGGCACACATAACATTTGCTTTTTAGAGTATTATTTTCATGTCCATTGGGTTTACAAGCTAGCATGTTATTTTTGTTGTTGTTGCTAACTTTAAAAGAACTCCTGATGTTGATACATTTCTTAAAATAATGAAATATATCAGGCACAATCTAAGAAAAAAGCAGAAAATAAATCAAAGCAAAAATTGCAAATTATATTCTGGATCACATATTAAGGAAAACTATGACTATAGTGATGTATGAGAAGGAAAAATATAAAAGGATACTGTTTCTTTAATACTCTTTAAATATCAATTTTGAATAATCTATCAAGAAAAAATATTAAATGATTTAAAATAAAGGTGAAACAAGCTAATAAAGAATAGCAAACATCATTATTTTCTAACTAGTTATGTTAGTACCAAGCAGCCAAACAGTTCTGTATAGTTTATTTTTGTCTCATAATATCTTAGCTGGGTCACATTTCTCCTACTTCACTTAAATCAGTGTTGACACACATAGATTTAGCAAGTTTTATGGTATTGGTATCTACATCCATTAAATAAGACTTCCAGAATGAAATTTTAGACAAGGTCCCATATTCTAAAATTTGCACTTTAAAACTATACAAAACTGCATTTTAAATCAAAGCAATGTTAAACCTGGAGTAATTATTTCCAGGAAGTTTCTGGAATCTCTTCTCTAATGATGTGTAAGGAAATTTTCATATGCAACCATCACCACAATTTTTGTGAAAGCTGCCCCAAATAAATGCCCTACATGTATTTTTTTGTGTGGTATAAACCCCATGGTGAAAAGCACTAAAATAGGATTCATTAGTAGCACATATATAGAAACGCCTGTTCATTTTCTCCTGATAATCAGTTTTCCAACAGCCACTATAAAAAGCCATAGTGTTTAATACATGCAATCTTGCCAGCTCCAGGCCACCCAGTGAGAATTCTCAACTGCAGAAGTCTCTCCTGAGACTTGCCCCAGACCACTGCTTCAGTTCACCTGAGGGTTCCAGTGACACTCTGATTTTACAGACAGGTCTCCGTGATTATTAGGCATCCTTAAACATCATAAGCACTCTGATGACTTTATAAAACTGTAACTAATATAAACCAGAGAAGCTAAACAACTTGGCAATGTCTTTTCTTGCCTGCTAAACACAGGTCACAGATTTGGAGTCCATTCTGGGCCCTGGACAGAGTTAGGGAAAATAAGGAATAAGAAACCCAAAGGAATTGAGCCTCTGTATCATCAAAGGGAATCCCTATCTTATGGTGTATCATCACACAGCCTCTGAAGCATGATACACGCACTTCCTTCAAGGCGATAAATCCAGGCTCCCAGACGAAAGGGACTGGTCCTTCCAGACTTTGCACTTCTATCTTCCAACCCTAACCTCCAGCTGGAAAAAGTAGTAACTCTAAGATGTTCTCCATGCCCCAACCCAAAATTTCATGTATTTCTCACTGTCAAAAAAGTTAATATTAGCCCAGGAAACACTATTTATAGACAACTCTCCAACTCTGCATGTTTATTAAAGCAACATCCAAGACAACAGATCCCACGAATAGAATTTAGAGTAACAATCTGGGATCTTTCCACTACTTTATAAGTATTTAAATTACAAAATTCATCAAACCTTAACACAAGATTAGAGAACAGAACATTTAACAAATCTACAAATTTTCTCTTCATAATTTTGTATTTTCTCCCCCATTTTAATTGCTTAAAACACAATTCTGCCTTAATTAGGAAATAAGCTATATAGGAGGATATCTTAATTTTGGACCATACACAAAGATGTAATGAACTTTTTAATTCATCAGTGATTTAAAAACAATCTAAGGGACAAAAGAACTTGAAACCAACATTATCATTATGAAACACCATGAAATATTTATGTAATCAGATGAACTTAGGACAATTTATCTAGTAGAAACTATTGCCATAGTAAATTATATAAAATCATGTACCCTAACCCATGTACATTAAAAAAAACATTTAAGTATAAGCTGCAATTTGTGTTTTTCTATTACTTGCTATTTGTTGGCATGAAAGCACTTGGACAGTAGATTTCAAGTACCTACGAAACCTTAACAGTGAAAGAAAACAGGAGGTCACAAAGGCTTTAGAAAAATATTTTGGGTGGCAAGAAGCTAATATTCAGAAAGTCTATCCAAGGAGTTAGTTTCTGTGCTAAATACACACCTCTGACCATTTAAGGATTCTTCATAGAAACTGAGCTTGAAAACTCTGATCTATGAAAACAAGGCTAAAGTTTTGTAAAACAGCATTGTTTTCAGCAAAGTTAAGCATAAATCCAAAAATATTAGTTTCTTCATTTGCGTACATTAGTGCAAGTTTTAACTGTGATGACATAGTTCCTAAAAGTTGAGAATAAGTCAGTAATACTTACAAAAGACAACCTTAACTTCTGATTTAATGATGTTATAATAGGAAAACAATGTCAGATTTGGAGAATTTATATCATTAATCTACAGGACAGTTAAAGACATATTGACCAAATTAAATGTTCAGGCTTAAATTTTATTTGATTCTAGAATACCCTCATTCGAATCACCTACAGCAAATCTTTAGTCTTAACTTGTATTTCCCTGGCATCTAGTACCTACGAGGACTATCTCCAACCTTTGGTTAAGTATGGCAAAAAAATATGAAGGCTTCAAGCTAAATATAATTAAAAAGAAAACTGTTTCTTCTACAAAATCAACTACGATAAAGCTAAGAAGCCAACTTGATTATTCATATCTCTTAGATAAGAATAACAACTTGATTTGTGTTTCATAGGCTAAGGTAAAACTAAAATTCTTGAGAATATCTATAAAAGAATATGTAATAATACATGGGTATCTGCCATTATTTTACCATACTTTATCACATCTAGGCTATAATGTATTCCTTTATGTGGCTTTATTAGGAATTTTATTAGTCATTATGACCATAATTATCTGAATTAGGCACTAGCAGTAATTTAAGTGGTAAAACTGGAATATTTTAAATGAAGCCCTAGTGAATTAAAATGCACTCAATATAATTTAAAATGCATGTTTCTTTATATTTGATATTACTTAACTGAATTCTGTACCTTGCAATGCACCAGTTTTTAAGTAACTAGATACATATTTTGCAACCAGTTTGCTCTGGTCAATTTCCAGGGATGCACCGTCAATCATATTAAGCCTATGCTAACAGTATTTTGCTATGGGCAGTGATTGATACCACTTCTAAATTTTTTCAAGCCAAATTATCTTTGCTTTGTTCTTTGAGAAAGGATCATTTATTTATCCCCATAAAGAAGTATAAAATCTTGGCCCTGGCAATGTAAACTCCTCAGCTCCCCTCCAGGTTGATACAGGGTGGCAGTTTTTGGACAGGTTAGATTCTCAGTTGGTGCTGATCTTTGAGGAAAGGCATTCAAAACCTCTTTCTGTGTTTCTCCTAAGGAGATGGGGGACTTACTGGATTGGTGCCCTCTCAAGATACATGGTGAGTCCTCTTCTTTTTTGAGACAGAGAGACAGATACAGAGTGATTCTCCCGGGCATATGTGTCCCCAGAGTTTCAGGTTCCAATGCCACTGGAGTTTCAGGAGTCCCTGAGAATTAGCCTTTCCTCATGTGTGTGTGCTAAGTCACTTCAGTTGTGTCTGACTCTTTTGCAGCCCCATGGACTGTAGCCCACCAGGCTCCTCTGACCATGGGATTTCCCAGGCAAGAATACTGGAGTGGGTTGCGATTTCCTCCTCCACGGGATCCTCTTGACCCAGGGATCAAACCCACGTCTCTTATGTCTCCTGCAATGGTAGGCAGGTTATTTACCACTAGTTCCATCTGGGAAGGCCAGGCAGGCTTTCCTCATGCCCCAATGAAGGTAAGTTTGTGTCTGGATGGTGACCTGAGACTCTGCTTTGAGTCTATTCAGGTCTAAGTAGCTTATTTAAAGCAGCCTTCCATGAGATCCAGGTGAACCAGAATAAAAACCAAGAGTAATTTTGGCTCCTCTGCACATGTATAACAATCAGGAGCCTTGAGGAAATGAGCACTGATCAAAGATTTTGTTGTTTCTGGGCCTAGTGGCCCTTATTCCATGTTACAGTGTAAGTAGGAAAAAACGATGTCTGGAAGCGATGTTCGTACCTCAACACTTATCCCAAGTCATAATTTGCATGAAAAGGAGAAAGTACATGCAAAATGGTAATGGCTTTCACACTGATGTTCAATGAATACAAAAATAATAACTCATAAAATTGATACAAAATATTCTCCCACTGATTTCTTTGCAGAGCCTCTTTATACTGGATCCTGCTGCTGCTGCTAAGTCACTTCAGTCGTGTCCGACTCTGTGCGACCCCATAGATGGAAGCCCACCAGGCTCCCCCATCCCTGGGATTCTCCAGGCAAGAACACTGGAGTGGGCTGCCATTTCCTTCTCCAATGTGTGAAAGTGAAAAGTGAAAGTGAAGTCGCTCAGTCGTGTCCGACCCTTAGCGACCCCACGGACTGCTGCCTACCAGGCTCCTCTGTCCATGGGATTTTCCAGGCAAGAGTACTGGAGTGGCTTGCCATTGCCTAGGAGACATCTATCTGTATTCTATTCCCAGTGCCTCTAGGTACCAACTCCATCAACTGCTGACTGATCTTTAAAATACATGGGCTAAAAAAGAAAAGATATATGGACTAGCTTTTAATTAATATTACAGAAAACTCAGCATTGTTAGAGATCCTAACTTGAGATTGTCTGGTCTAACCTGGAATTGTCCATCCAGAATCCCTTATGGTTCATCCTTTGCTGCCAGATATTCTGGAATGAATCAAGCTGAGCCATCAGAAAGCTCAGCATGTGATTCAAATTATACCATATATATATATAAATATATTTTAATTATTTTCCATTATAGGTTATTAAAGGTATTGACTATAGTTCCCTGCACTATACAGTAATAGTGTGTTGCTTGTTGCATATTTATTTTTTAACTTAGAAATCTAGCATTCTATTCATGATAAGTCAAACAAACACACACAAAAAAAGAATTCTACTTTTTAAAATTTAGTAATGTTCATCTTTTTGCCAGTTTTTCTAAATGTCCTAATCTAACAACAACATATGAGAAACAAAATTTTAAATACATTTGTGTAGGATATAAGATTCATATAAATTAGTACAAATAGAAATCTATTATGTTTAAATTATTAATGACATCATTCAAGATGCTCCTATTCTTATTTTTTCTGTACTTGATGAAACATTCAGAGAAATGTTAATGTGTCTTACTATGGTCATACATTTTTTTCCTCTCCTCTATATTTCTTCTGACTTTTGCTGCATGTATCTTTTGTTCCTTTGCTGTTAGGTGTCTGATGGTTTATGATGTCTATCTTCTTCATGAACTGTACCTTTTATCATTAAAAATATTCATCTTTGTTTTATTTAAAAAGAAAGAAAAAATAGAAAGCTCAGTGTGTATAATGTTTCTTAAGCTGCATATAGAATAGTTTTCTACGAACTGCACTTCTAGAGTAGAGGCCTCATCTTAGGCTGGCGTTCTTTTTTGGAACAGCTTTACAAAACCACTACTAGTTCATGGTAAAAATGTTGCTGTAGCCCCTTCCACTCCATCATTCACCCCTCTTCTCTAAATACCACATGAAAGTCTTTCAGAACTGTATGTGGTAAAAGCCATAATTTCCCCCAAATAACTGGCTTGCTTCTTCCCTAACAAACAAGAATTACATGAGCAATGAAAATTCCCTTTTCTCTTTGGCAAGGAGAAACTAAGAGCCAAATTATGCAGCAGAATCTGACTCCTATGGCTCATGATCTGCATTTATTAACTCTCCTCCCATCTTACATTTTGTTCTATCCTTCTTTCTTCCTCTACACTTTGTTAATTCTATTTTCCTATTTTAAGGCATTCATTCCTGGAAACCACATCCTTTTCCAAACAAGGTAGGACATAAAACCATAGAAATAAATCCATTCTACTTGTCTTTTAAGGTATCTTCTAAGGAGCCAAAAATAGAAAGTGACTGAATGGAAGGTTAACGCTCAGTAATATTATCCATGACTTAATCTCCTTTAAGTTACATGTTTTATAAAAGAAATTTTATAAAAATAAAATGAGAGCTATTTAGTAACTGTACTTACATAAAAACAGAATGACTCTCCAATTTTCCCACGTCTGTATGTATACAACAGTGATGATAAATATGTAAAGATATTCACTATGGCTTATTTTGTAAAAACAAAGCACTGAAAACCACCTAAATATACATAAATAGGGGATTTTTAAATTAATTAAAATTAATTATGGTACATCCACATCCAATTTATCTTGATTAATGGCCCTAAAATTCCAGGTTCCTATGCAATACTGTTCTTTACAGCACCGAACTTCACTTTCACCACTAGGCATATCCACAGCTGAGCGGCATTTCTGCTTTAGCCCAGACTCTTCCTTCTTTCTGGAGCTATTTCTCCCCTCTTCCTCAGTAGCATACTGGACACCTACCAACCTGAGGGGCTCATCTTCTGGTGTCATATGCCTTTTCATACTGTTCATGGGGTTCTCAAGGCAAGAATACTGAAATGGTTTTCCATTCCTTTCTCCAGTGGAATGGAGGAATTTAAATCAGATAACCATTATACCTACTACTGTGGGCAGGAATCCCTTAGAAGAAATGGAATAGCCCTCATCGTCAACAAAAGAGTCTGAAATGCAGTACTTGGGTGCAATCTTGGAAAACAACAGAAGGATCTTGGTTTGTTTCCAAGGCAAACCAATCAACATCACAGTAATCCAAGTCTATGCCCCTACCACCCACTTCTTCTTCATAGAAGAAGTCTATGCCTTCTTTCAACGAAGCTGAAGTTGATCAGTTCTATGAAAACCTATAAGACCTTCTAGAACTAATAGGGGACTGGAATGCCAAAATGAGAAGTCAAGAGATACCTAGAATAAATGGCAAGTTTGCCCTTGGAGTACAAAATGAAGCAGGGCAAAGGCTAACACAGTTTTGCCAAGAGAACGCACTGGTCATAGGAAAACCCTCCTCCAACAACACAAGAGATGACTCTACACATGTACACCACCAGATGGTTAATACCGAAATCATACTGATTATATTCTTTGCAGCCAAAGATGGAGAAGCTCTATACAGTCAGCAAAAAACAAGACCTGGAGCTGACTGTGGCTCAGATCATCAATTCCTTATTGCAAAATTCAGGCTTAAATTCGAGAAAGTAGGGAAAATCATTAGACGATTCAGGTATGACCTAATTCAAATCCCTTATGATTATATAGTGGAAGTGACAAATAGATTCAAGGGATTAGATCTGATAGAGTGCCTGAAGAACTATGGACCAAGGTTTGCAATATTGTACAGGAGGTGGTGACCAAAACTATCCCCAAGAAAAAGCAGTGCAAGAAGGCAAAGTGGCTGTCTGTAGAGGCCTTACAAATAACTGAGAAAAGAAGAGAAGCAAAAGGTAAAGGAGAAAGGAAAAGATATTCCCAACTGAATGCAGAATTCCAGGGAATAACAAGGAGAGATAAGAAAGCCTTCTTAAGTGAACAGTACAAAGAAATAGAGGAAAACAATAGAATGGGAAAGACCAGAGATCTCTTCAAGAAAATTAGAGATACCAAGGGAACATTTCATGCAAAGATGGGCTCGATAAAGGACAGAAATGGCAAGGACCTAACAGAAGCAGAAGATATTAAGAAGAGGTGGCAAGAATACACAGAACTGTAGAAAAAAGATCTTCATGACCCAGATAATCACAATGGTGTGATCACTCACCTAGAGCCAGACATCCTGGAGTATGAAGTCAAGTGGGCCTTAGGATGCATCACAATGAACAAAGTTAGTGGAGGTGATGGAATTTCAGCTGAGCTATTTCAAATCCTAAAAGGTGATGACGTTAAAATGCTGCACTCAATACATCAAATTTGGAAAACTCACCAGTGGCCACAGGACTGGAAACGGTCAGTTTTCCTTCTAGTCCCAAAGAAAAGCAATGCCAAAGAATGTACAGTTGCGCTCATTTCACAAGTTAGCAAGGTCATGCTCAAAATCCTTCAAGCTAGGCTTCAACAATATGTGAACTGAGAACTTCCAGATGTACAAGCTGAATTTAGAAGAGGCAGAGGAACCAGAGATCAAATTGTCAACATTCACTGGGTCATAGAAAGAGCAAGAGAATTGAAAAAAACTATTTCTGCTTCATTGACTATGCTAAAGCCTTTGATGTCGATTACAACAAACCTTGGGAATTCTTAAAGCGATTGAATACCAGACCACCTTACCTGTCTCTTGAGAAACGTATATGCAGGACTAGAAGCAACAGTTAGAACCAGACATGGAACAACAGACTGGCGCCAAACTGGGAAAGGATTACATCAAGGCTGTATATTGTCATTCTGCTTATATAACTTACATGCAGAGTACATCATGTAAAATGCTGGGTTGAATGAATCACAAGCTGGAATCAAGATTCCTGGGAGAAATATCAACAACCACAGATATGAAAATGATAACACTCTAATGGTAGAAAGCAAAGAGGAACTAAAGAGCCTCTTCTTGATGAGGGTGAAAGAAGAGAGTGAAAAAGCTGGCTTAAAACTGAACATTCCCAAAACTAAGATCATGGCATCTGGTTCCATCACTTCATGGCAAATAGATGGGGAAAAAGTGGAAACGGTGACAGACTTTATTTTCTTGGGCTCCAAAATCACTGTAGATGGTGACTGCAGCCATGAAATTAAAAGATGATTACTTCTTGGAAGAAAAGCTATGACCAACCTAGACAGCATTTCCAAAAGCTGAGATTACTTTGCCAACAAAGGTCCGTCTAGTCAAAGCTGTTGTTTTTCCAGTAGTCATGTATGGATGTGAGAGTTGGCCCATAAAGAAGGCTAATTGCTGAAGAACTGATGCTTCTGAACTGTGGTGTTGGAGAAGACTCTTGAGAGTCCCTTGGATAGCAAGGAGATCAAACCAGTCAATCCTAAAGGAAATCAACCCTGAATATTCATTGCAAGGACTGATGCTGAAGATGAAGCTCCAAATACTCTGGCCATCTAATGCAAAGAGCTGATTCACTGGAAAAGATCCTGATGCTAGGAAAGATTAAGGGCAGGAGGAAAAGGGGATGGTAGAGGATGAGATGGTTAGATAGCATCACTGACTCAATGGACACGAGTTTGAGCAAACTCCAGAAGATAGTGAAGGACAGGGAAGCCTGAAGCGCTGCTGTTCATAGGATTGCACAGAGTTGGTCATGACTTAGCAACTGAACAATAGCATGGTACATCCATATTTAAAAGAATGAGTCAGGCTTACATGAATTGATAAGGACTAGCCTCCAAAATGTAGTATTATATGAAAAAAGAAGGTACAGACTAGGTTTACTTCATGCCATTACTTAATGAACAGGAAGAATTTTGGTTAATAAATTATAACATAGTCAATATGGTAGAATACTACACATTCATTAAAAAATGAGCAATTGCTTCATGTACTGATGATAAAGAAAGACCATCAAGATGCATTTTTAAGAAAAAGAAGGTAAAACGGTGTATATAGCATGCCTTCATTTGCATCAAAGAGATGGGGTGGAGATATACAGGAATTTGTCCACAAATACGTAAAATATTTCTGAAAAGTATACAGAAACCTGGTAATATTGTCTAACAAGGGGTATTTAAGGACCTGAACACACTTTCTCTTATAAAATAAATACATATTTTTTTTAAAAATTAGTGGGAAAAAATTTTAAACCTGCACAAAATTGCTGAGAGTGAGATAAAAGTATCCACTATTGTTGAAGGGAGTGGGAAGTAATGAATATTAAGGCTAAGAACACTCCTCCTCTTCCCTTTCATCTCCCCTGTGAATATCTTCCATTATTCACTGAAGGAAACTGCAGGGAATCACTCAGCATCACTGGTTTGTCATTTTAAACGCATGCGGTTGATTCAATTGACTGAAAATGCATATACCACGAACTCTACAGCTGAAAACAGCCATTACAATTGCCACAGGAGGGGAGGGTGAGGAGTACACTGACATTTTTCAAAGCTTATCAAAAAATTTTGAAGGAGGAAACAGTGTCGTTTCTGGGCCAGAAGCGGCTCCTTGGGACCAGGTGTGCATATGCTTTCAGGCAGCATCTCCATGTGGCAGGTATTTGAAGGCAGATGAACTTCCAGCCACTAAAGTGCTTTCCTTCACTTGACCTGATATCCCAGGCTGAGAAGTGCTAACATTTCTGGTCTACAAAGGTTAAGACCCACCCAGATTAACTGAAATGGGGATCTTAGGAGCATACTAAGTTGCTTCAGTTGGGTCCAACTTTGTGCCACCCCATGGACTGCAGCCTGCAGGCTCCTGTGTCCAGGGGATTCTCCAGGCAAGAATACTGGAGTGGGTTGCCTGCCATACCCACCTCTAGGGGATCTTCTCGACCCTGGGATGGAACCCCCAGCTCTTATATCTCCTGCTTTGGCAGGCAGGTTCTTTACCACTAGCACTACCTGGGAAGCCCTCTAAGGAAATCAGTAGCTCTCAATAGTAAGATATAAAGATCAGTTGCAAAGAGTCAGACATGACTGAGTGACTGAACTGAACTGAAGCAGGGGAAAGAATGAAGGAACAAGGTAATTTCTCTGAACCTTGACTTGCAAGAAGACTCCAAAACTACCTGTGCGAAAAGGTCAAACTTCTTCAGCTCTGATTTTGGTGTGGAATCTACATTCCAGGACCACTTGAAGTTACCCAAAGTACATGCCATTCTTAAATAACCTTTTCATGGAAAGTGGGTGATTGGTTAATCTTGAAGACTACTTCCTAAGGATGTAGAAATTCAGATTGAGGGCTGAAAGTAGTTATAAGATGGGCCACTGCCTAGCATTTATTCCTACCTCCAAAAATAAACCATGGCATTTTGCATTCTCACCCCAAGATTAGAGAAGGAAGCTGATAAACATTAAGACAGTGAAGCATGCTCAACTCCATTAAGCTGGCCCAGGACCTGCTGGCAATCTTCAACATGGCTCTGAGCAGCACAGCCTGCCTTGAGATTCCCAACCACTCACTCCTGGTGGGATGCATACAATTGTATGGGTATAGAAAACTGCTTCATCCATCAAATGCTGATTCATGTCCAGTGCAGGTCGCCATAGCTGTTCACTACCAATGGAAAGGCACTCACTAGGAACAGTGTGGGAACACTAGAGGTGGCCTTCAAAATCACTTCCAGTATTTCTCGTTTACTCTTATTTTAAAAAAGGATTCAAAATCCAAATAATCAAAGAAGGGTGTTAACTATGTATTTTGTGACTAGGGACATGAAATCAATGACTAACAAACATAGGGAGCAAAAATGAACAAATCATGTTTCTTTTATGAGGCTGGATTTCTGAAACCAGACATGAATGAGGAATAAAATATGAATATTAAGTGTTTTATTTACTGTATCAAAATTCTCTGCTTCAACTAATAACCATTTCATTTGACATACAGAAATAATAAATTCAATAATTTGCTCATCATTCTTTCTAGTGATCCACAATCATTAGCCATAACGCATATTATCCAAATGAAATTATTGGAGGTGCAACTCCAAAACAGTTTCAGAATGAATTATTGTTTCTCAGTCCTTGAGTTAGTCCTTGAACTAACCTGTAAGTTTATCAAGAGCTTTTAAGAATCCAGAATTTTCACTTTACATGGCAATTGTACAGTTGCAGCCTTTACTAACTTCGGGGAGGGGGACGGTAGGAGGAAATGAGGTTTAGAACTAGTAAAATCAAACTCCAATTGTGGGTTTTATTTCTCACCAAAATCTCCAAAGAAACATAACAAAATTCCCGCATTTTTCCTGGTCTTAAGGATACTTGCTCAAGGACTGCCAAAGAACTCAGAAACTTAATAGCTTTGTTGAAACCTGGAACTAGTTGCATTTTGAATTTTTCTTCACACCTTTACAAAGTGCTTTCGACAGAAACACTATTGTTACAGCCACATAGCCAGCCAAACCTCCCAGTAAACAGAAAAACAACCATACAGAAATGCAATGTCTAGATCCTGTATACTTTTCAATATAAAGGAAGCTCTTAGGTGGGATTTAGAGCTGCAGGGCACCTTAGAAATCCACTTGTAAACTGGGAAAAGTGCAGCTGAGAAATGTTAAATAGCTGATCAGGTACAGAAGTCAGAACTCCACTCAGTTGCCTCAAATTGTCTAGTGCTTTTAGTTAAGAACTGTTTCCGTGGCATACATGGCTTTTTAAAATCAGAGAAACACCGAGAAATCTTTATGACTGAGATCTCCACTTGTTAGGAGTAGAGAAATTGTTAAAGTAATTGAAATGTGTCATTAACGAGACAGGAAAGTTAAGGAAGTTAATCAGAAATAACTACAGAGCAAGAAACAAGTAGTTTGTGATCCTCTGAGTGATTAACGTGCTGTGTTCTGTAAACACAGACCCATCCAGTGTTAATATGTTAATATTGCAAACATATTAAGCAATCTCGCTTTTCCAACCCAAAGTTATATCAATAAAGTCCAAGACAGTTAATTAGAAACTCCAATTCTGAACCCTCAACATGTAGAGATCTGTCTGAATCAAGAATACAAAACAAAGAATCAAAGGGTAGAAGGAAGGTACAGGTATGACCTTTAAAAGCGCAGTGAAAACGTAACCTGCCTATTTCTGGCACAGGGCGTGCTTTCCCCGGCCAGGTGGAAATGTTGGGTGCCACAGGCAGGATGCAGGAGGATGGTTCCTGTGTCTGTTGGGGAGCATCTCTGGTCCCTCCTTTCTCAGTCCCAGAGGAAAGGGCGGGAGGTCTGGCTGAACATGGTTTTGTGGCTGGACTTTGCTGAGCAATGCAAGCCCCATGCCAGGTGAATCGTCCGTGAAAAGGTGGGCAGCAAGTGAAAATGAAATACAGCATCTTTAGGGTAAATACATATACTCGACTCACATAAATATTGAGTCAAAACATCTTACATGTGCTCAACCAAATGGAATAGACACCACAGGGTCAGTGCTCTAGCCTGTGAAATCTCCCCCAACTTACACCTCTCCTAAGGGATAAATTGGGAGGTACCGCACGCAGGAGGGAATTGCTCCCTTTCACTTTGCTGGGCTGATCTGAAGGAAAATTTCAAAGTGACTGATTCAGAAATACGAGAACCAGGGCACCTTGTTGAAGAAGGGAGAATGCTCCTCATGGAAAGGGACTCTGAGATTATATAAGGGTCAGAAAGACAAAAACATTTTTCACATTAGATTTCCCAGAAGCTGTTCGGAATTTTTATAGGTAATCCATTACCAGATGTAACTGCTGAAGAATAGCAAGTCTATTTTCCTCGAATAGATATAGTGACAAGGGTTTAAATTTCACAAAAGCTTTCTTTAAAACCAATCAGGAGTTTTCCTTCTGTCCCCAGCAAGCCTCTTTTTGGTGCTGTTCACTCCCACTTTGAGCAGACTCCCCCTCAACAGGCACATTCCTCTACCTGTTTATAGCAAAACTAAGACAGAGGGATCTCTGAACTGGTAAGAGATGCTGGGACCATCTGAGATTCTGCAAAAATAAAACACAGGCAAGGAAGCATCCATCTTTGAACTCATTTTTAAAACTCTATCATCTATAATATTAATGGTAAAGATCCATTTGGTCCTTTTCAAAGGCATTTTGTTTTACTGCAACAAAGAGAATCTCAGAACTTTTTTTTTTTTTAAATATAGGCAGTATAAAGAACAAAGAATCTGATGGCACATAAGGACCCATCCCAAAACACTGTGTCAACGGCAGTATTCCTTTATATTTCTTTAATTTCACCAGACACACAATATAGGGTAAGCCTCGAGTAGTTTTTACATGCTTTACACATGATAATTTACTTCAACTTTGCTATGGTCCTAGGAGGTATTGTACCATTTTTGATCCATTTTAGAGATGAGGAAAACAAAGCACAGAGGGACTGAATGATCTGTTCGAGGTCACACAGCTAACAGGAGGTGGAACTAGCTTAAACCCAGGGAGTCTAGCTCCAGAGTCCACATTTCCTCCATTATGCTGCCTCTCAAACTTTCATCAAATCTAAGATAAACTGGGATTTGTGAAGGATCACCTTAACGCATTTATCACCATTTCAATAACTAACTCATGCCATGTTGCAGCTTCCTCGGATCCAGTGCAAGAAGGGAAAGATAAATACTATCAAATACTATATTTGACTGCTTGTGCTGTCTTTCAGACACAAAATGAAGGTACAGAAAATTACAGTGTCCTGTATCTGCTGGGAAAACTACTGCACAGAAAGTGAAATGCTGGGCAATCACTTGGATGTTTAAATTTTGTCATACCACTGGACTCTTCAAAAGTCTTTAAACTCATTCAAATTCAGAACTGCCAAGGCGGTGTGTATCAGAGAAAACTTAATTCCAAGAATAGAGAGACATAAAACAGCTCTTTCTGGGGGAATTCCACAGTTGATGAACTTCTAAGAGAGCTTTCTCCTCAAAATTCTTTAAGCACAACTGGCAGAAGGCAAATCTCCTCCTCCGCTTGCCTCTGCTGACTGCCCTGGCACGCTGCCTTCACGGGAGGTGCGCTCCAGTGCGCTCAGCCAGGCAGCCTTGTCCTGGGTGGGGCTGGGGGCCTGTGCACGCCCCAGAGTACTGCAACACTCGCTTTGGGGGTGTTTAGAAAACTGAGGCAGTGAAGGAGTTGGAAACTACCTTCCTTCCTGCCAAGAAACTACTTATCTTTTATTCAGGAGAGGTGTGTATATTGATTGGGTCAAGAGAAGAGTCCTCTCTTCACCTTCGGCTTATCAACACCTGACTGCTCTTCAAATGCCACACCTGTGGCCTCCAGCTGTGCAAACACCTCTGGCCCTGTGGCATGAGTGGCATCACAGACTGTAGTCCATCAGGTACCATTCTTCTCTCTGATCATCTTCCCTTAAAGACAACATGAAATAGACTAACCAGTAGGGGCACAGAAGCTTTCCCTTGTTCTTTTGTTTACCCCAAACTGGAGTTACTACCATCTGCCTTTAATAAAAGCAGCAGTGACCCAGCTGTGCAACAAGCCCGGCCCAGTGGCTTGCAAGGAGTGGGCACACAACCATGAGTCCCCTTTACCTTTTCCTCCCTAACCAGAGACATCCACCCAGGGCTGTTACTCTCCCTCTTTCACGAAGTTAGGGGCAGACATCCCCAAAGGCTGAAATAACTAAGGGAATGCCTAGCTTTCCAAACTGAGATTTACCTGATTCCTCCACCTTGTCAACACTTCTCTGAGGCAGGCTCCTCCCTTTGCAACTCCAGCCTTTTTAACTGCCCTTCCATATTTCTCTAAGCCCCTTTTTTATTACTGTTAAAAACACTGGAATACATCGAAATCAGCTCAATCCCACCATCTAACCAAACATACCAATCTAGGGATCCAAAGATATTGCAGAAATTTACTTGATTATTTTGTGAATTATTTTTGTTAGGGCAACTGGGAAAGATAAAATTTTAAGATGTAGATAAAAAGGTGGGAATTAATTTCTCAAACTTCTGGGATGTGGCTCTGATTTCTACCATTAAAATATCCATTTGTGATTATGGAAAAGGTAAAAACATCAGTGTTCTGATTTGGCACTTAGTACATGATGTTGACTACTCATGGAACTTCAAAATGATTTTTTTTTAAGTGTTATTTGATTATACTGGGTGGTCCATTTAGAATTCAGTCAATACAATCTCACTTCAAAAAAAAAGATTTACAAATAGGTCACTTTATACAACAGCTATGGCAAGGAATTTATAAGTGCTGTAAGGTTCAGAGTTTATTTAGTGTAAATACAGTCTAGACTCATTATCTTACCCCAATCTCACAGCCCACAACAAAGAGTAAGCCTGATGGGAAAACAAGAGCTGGAGGTCCTGAGGACAAATGCTAAAATGAGCGTCCTAGGTACCTCTGTGAATAATAAAACTGGCACCTTACTTTAGTTGGGGGTGGGGGGTGTTCCGGTTGGAAAGGGGCAGAGTAAGAGGTCAGGGGCAACTCCCACGTCAGAACCACACCAGGAAGCCTTGCTCAGTAGGAGCCCTCCGATGTGCAGAGTGAAGCCATGACTGACAGTGGACAGCCCGTCCCCCACAGATGCTGAAGTCCCCGGGCTGATACTCACGCTGACACTGTCCCCAGGACCGGCGGGCCCAGCCCCAGCAGCAGTCAATCCTCCCACCGTAACGACACAGGCCAATGGATGACACTATCTGCCTGGGCCACCTACCAAACAGAAACATTCAAGTTACATAAAGACACTCTTGAAATTAAAAATAATTTCCTCTTTATTACTTTAGAAAAACTTTTAAATCACACCCAACAATTTCTACGAACCCTTTCATGCCTGAAGAAATTAAACAACAGAACACCTTCAGGGAAATGGTTCTGCTATGATCTAATTCCAAACATCAGACAGACACACATACAACAGCACAAGAATTGAGGGGGGAAAGAAGGGGACGATCCTTTCTTACGGGGAAATAGCACCAGCTAAACCCAAGGATTCTCAAGGCTGCCACTCACAGGATGGTTTCTGAAGTTTGAAATAAAACAGATTCCTCAAAGGCCCGCACCTGTTACTGAGGGGAAAGCCAGTTTTGGCTGATTCATGGTAAACTGAGAAGTATTAAATCAGACATGTCAAAGCAGGGGAAAAAAAGTCTGCCTTGTATAAGGGGGTACCTGTGGGAAGGGGCAGAAAGAGGGGAGGTTTCTGAAAATCAAAGGGAACATAACTTTTTGAGATATGACTCTTCTGCAAAAAAAGTTTTCAGAAAAAAAAATGTACTTGAGAAGGAAGACTAAATGAAACCAAGGAGAGTTTAAAGTGTAGCTAACATCTCAAGTGTCCTTGTAGTTTGAAACTTTTCTGCATCAACAATTCTTGTTACCGTCCTCTCTAACATAAATAAGGACTAAAACAAACACTGGATTTCAGGATGCGATTTACCAACCAGATTCCACTTTGACACCTTATTTGGTACATCGGTTCCTTGTTTAAATTCACACCTACCTCGACGACTCTCCCCGCCCCCCACCCCAGAGGATCAATATTTCAATCGTCTGTTCAAGATATTTTTAAGACTACATGAAAATCTATGCATAATCATTTGATTATTTCTTGCTGCAAATATGTGTGCAAGAGACTCACAGGATATCCGAATGTGGGGAAATCATTGCTTTAATAAAATAAAACAGCCTCTGATCGTTACCCACTTAAAAAAAAAAAAAAAAAAAAACTTTACTAATCTTTTCATTCCCCTTGCCTTCATCTCCCGCTTCTGCCCCCGAGCCCAAAGGACAAATAACCCCGAACTTTCCATTTCCTGCGACTAGGTGATAAACAAGCGGCTGCGCTTTTTCTCTTCAGCGCTCCACTGGCTCCCCTCCGTTCCTTCCAGGCACAAGAAAGCCAATCAATCGTGGAATTGATTCGTTCCAAGACTGCAGGTAAAACAGGTGCGCCAGTCTCTCGGGCTGCGCGGGGCGGGGGTGAGGGTCACTGCATGAGGCTGACTGGGTGGCGGTGGGACCCAAGTTAAAAATCTCTCCTGGCTGCTGCCCGTTTTCTGCTTAAGCAGCAGCGATGGGCGCTCGGGGCGAGTCTGGTCTGTAATTGCACCGAGGAGGAGTAACCAAGCACGCCCTCCCGACACACACACACACACGCATGCACACACACTCTTGGGAGCCGATCTGGCGGCCGGGGCGAGGGCTCCTCGCTCTGCGGTAGGAGGAGCGGCTGAGTGACAGGGGAGCGGAGCGGAGCCTGGGTTGTTGGGACCTGTCAGAGCACGCCGCAGCCAGGCTCGCCCGAGGTCTCGGGAGCTGTGTGCGCGTACAGGCACCCACACACGCGCGCGCAGCGTCCTCCCCCCGGCCCCTCGGTCCGGATTTTGAGTGCTCCCTCCCACCGGGAAAACCAAGTGGGGAAGCAAACGGGTCTCCCTCTGGAAGCACAGTGGCTTCCGCTCCCTACCCTTTGTGTGAGTCACCGTGACAGCCCCCAGCCGGGATGTTGCCCGGACCACCTGGAAGTTTCCCCACTGCAGAGCTGTTTCCCAGCCAAGGGATGTCCCGCACGTCGCCGCCTGTGGGGCAGCTAACCCGCGCCCTCAGAGCTCCAGCTCCCTTCTCCCGCAGCCCCGAGTCGGGCTCGGCGGCCCGCCCCGCAGCGCAGCCTCCCCCGGGTTCCCGGACGCGCAGGGGGCGCGCCCTCTAGGCCTTGGGCAGCCACTGGTGGAGACCGCGGCTCGACGGCTGTCCTCCCGCCGAGGCCGTGCGGTGGCCCGGCTTCTGGCCCGAGAGCAGAAAGACGGGACGCCAGGGCGGTGTGGAATGAGCGCTGGATAGAGCAGGAGAGGGTCCCCGGGGGCCGACTTACCTCCCGTCGAACTCCGCGGCCGCCTGCAGGTAGAGCGAGGACCCGAGCAGCAGCGCCAGGAGGAAATCCATCTCGGGCGGCGGGTCCCGGGCGGAGGCTCAGCTGCAAGCGGGGAGCAGGTGGCGGGTGCTGGGGGCGCAGGAGAGGCGTGCTCGGCTTCCCCGAGGAGCTGCGGCCACCGAGGCTGCTGCTGCCCGTCTCGGAGGAGAGCCGCGCGGCGCGCAGCCGGAGCAGGTCTGCTGGCGGCGCCCCGAGCCCCTCCGGCTCCCTCCCTGCTAGGGGAGGCGCTGCCCGGGAAGCCGCGCCGCCGGCGGGGAGGGGCGCAGGGGCGGGGGGCGCGCGTGCGCTCGGCTCGCCGCCCCCGGGTCCCCGGGTGAGCGCTGAGGGCGCGCGGCCCCTCGGCGGGAGGCTCGGGGGCGGGGGCTCTGCGGGCAGGCAGAGTCTCTTGGGGACCGGCCAAGCGGGGCGAGCGCCAGGCCGGGAGAAAAGTTGCCAGCCCGGCCTGGACCAGGGAGAGCAGGGTGCTCGGCAGGAAGGTCTGAGCCGGGGAGGGAAGGGGCCCGGGGCGTAGGTGCGCGCTCCGCGGCTTCCTTCCGAACAGGTGGGGACCGCGGGGCGCGCCGCGGCTTTCGCCGGGGGGCGAAGTCCAGGGTGAGAGGTTTGTGCGGCCGGAGCTGAGCTGGGTCTGCGTTTAAGCGAAACCGCAGCCCGACTTGGACAAATTAGCGAAGGCAAACTCCGGGAGTTTGCTTCTCCCGCAGAGCTGGCAGAGGCAGGGTTTTTAAAAATTTTGTAACCAGCCGAACGAAATGCTTGGCGTCTTCGAGTTTTGAAGAGAGGTGCAGACTGTTTCCACCTCCGCCAGCTCGGCTCTGAGCACAGTAGGAGGATGGCAGCGGCTGCCCCTTCAGGGGCACGTGCCCGCCAGAAGGGGAGAGCAGTTACTTCCTAAGTCTTGTGGTGCCTGATCCTCGGAGATCATTTAGAGAACCATTTCGAGCAATTAGTGCTCTGTTATTGTTGAGTGAAATGTACTGTAGAAGGGCTGTGTTCAAACAGAAACACGCAATGATTATACCAAAATTCACCTTAAAGCCTCAGTCCGATCAAGTCACCTCTCTTCCCACACCCCACCCGGAATGAGTGCCCGGGTCACGGGTCTGGCTTCCCCTACCTCTCCGACCTAACAGCCCATGCCCTCGCTTTCTCTAATCCGTGGTCGCCCATGCCTTTCTTCCACACTCAGGCGATCCTGCCTCAGGCCATGGACGGTCACTTCCACCTGAACCCCGATAGCCATCATCGTCACTTGTCTTTGCTCCTATGTCACCTCTTTTAGGTGACCAGTCTTGACCACCCTATTTAAAAGTGCACCCTGTCCCCTCCTGATGTCCCCTGTCCTTTGTCTTTTCTGCAAACCACTCTTCTGGTTTCCTGTTTTTGTGTGCCTGTGCGCTCAAACCTGTCCGACTATGCGATGCCATGGACTGTAGCGTCCCAGGCTCCTCTGTCCATGGAATTTCCCAGGGAAGAAGACTGGAGTGGGTTGCCATTTCCTCCTCCAGGGGCTCTTCCCGACTCAGGGATCGACCCTGCCTCTCTTGGGTCTCCTGCGTTGGCAGGCAGATTCTTTACCACTGTGCCATCTGTTTCCTATATAATTTGCTTATTTCTTATTTTGCCCGTCTTCTTCCTGATAGAATTCAAACTCTCCAAGGGCAAGTTTCTTTGTTCAGTGTGTTTCATGCTGTAGGCGCTCATAAATGTTTACTGACTGAGTCTGCTACATTACAAACTTTACCCAGATCTTTATTTTCTTTTTGAGATTTCTCCAACTTTAAATTTTTTAATGGAAAATTCTGTGGCAGAGTGACCTCACTATCCTGATCTCTTAGTGTGTATAAACAGGAATTTTCTGCAAGAAAAGGAAAAATAATGGTTTCAACTTAAATGACTCTTTGATTTCCAAGTTGTTTTCTGTTAGCAAAACAAGTTTCTATTTTAATCTCAGGAAACATCCATGCCATTTCGGGCTTGGGACATTATTTTAGGCAAACAGCTTGGTGTCATCCATTTCAGATCTTTCTAATGAACTCCAAAAATGTAGTAGTCAAAATATTTTTTCTGCAGAAAAAAAGTTTTTTTAAGTGTAATGTAGGCTTGGTTCCAGGTTTCAGTGGCTGCTCCTTAGTCATTTTCTTTGTTTATAGGTTCCTGGGTTGAGCAATGGATGATTAGAGAGAAAGGGACTAACCAACAGGCTAGAAACTGGAGTTCGAAGGAGAGGATGAGTAGTAGGTGAAAACAGGATGGATATCTGGAGTAAGATTGTAATACCCCCTCTGCCTGCCTCTTTTTTTTTTATTTTTTATCTTTTCTTTGTCCTAGAAAACACTCCATTCATCTTCCTTCTTCTTTTGTTATTTTTTAAATTGGAATATGGTTGATTGACATTGTTGTGTTAGTTTCAAGTGTACAGGAAAGTGAATCAGCATCTCCCTTCTTCATACAGACACACTTTCCACTTACTCTTTGGGTCCAAGCTTAGCTGACGCTTGCACAGAGTCAGACATGACTGAAGCAACTTAGCAACAGCAGCAGCAGCAACCCAGGAACGGAGCCCTTGTAATTTTTCACTTGGCTGAGACTCCTGTAGCTTCTGTTTCTATAGTCCTTTGCGTCCCCTAGAGTAACTCTTAAAGCACTGGTGGAACTGCTTCTCTACCAAACTGAGGTTCACCCAAGACACTAACCAGTAGGAGGGCAAGAGCAGTGTCACTATATCCCTTGTGCCAGCACAGTACCTGGCACAGGCTGGACTGAATTCTGCTTGGTGATCTTTAGCCTCTCCCTCAAGTCAGCTGTAGTTAATTATATCATTCTTTGTTGAATCATGGAGCAGAGGGGATTCTAAAAGAATTCCAAGGTCTAATCGGCTAGCCTGCTGCAGTTAGTGGAAAAGGCAATGGCACCCCACTCCAGTACTCTTGCCTGGAAAATCCCATGGATGGAGGAGCCTGGTAGGCTACAGTTCATGGGGTCGCTAGGAGTTGGACACGACTGAGCGACTTCACTTTCACTTTTCACTTTCATGCATTGGAGAAGGAAATGGCAACCCACTCCAGTGTTCTTGCCTGGAGAATCCCAGGGATGGGGGAGCCTGGTGGGCTGCCGTCTATGGGGTCACACAGAGTCGGACACGACTGAAGCGACTGAGCAGCAGCAGCAGCTGCAATTAGGACCACCAGTGCCCATTCCAAAAAAGAAGCGGAGTTCCCATGGGAGTGACATATTGCTATCTCAATCTTAAAAACAAACAAGAAACATACTGAACAGCGTGCTTTTTGCAATATCTGTATTTTCACAGTAGGATGATATTTTGGTTAGGTTTCACACCAGATAATGCCACCTTGCAAGGAGTAATCCCAATTTCCTTGCACAGAAATCATAATCTTTACTGGTCACAATGTGACACAGATCAACAGCAAAACACAGCCAAGTGAACACAACTTCCCCCACCTGGAAATCAGAAGCTCTTAATTATTAAGTCTTTTTCTCCCCCAGTAAATATTTATTGAGACCCTACCATGTATTAACCATTTCTATGTGCTAGGACTTCAGCAACAAGGCAAGGTTGTGCTCAGAAAGAGTTTACATTGCAGTCGGGGAGTCAGACAATAGGTGCTGTGAAGAGAGGGTAAAGGTGTGGAGACTCAAGGAAGGGTAGGTAGTAGAAAGAGATGGGCTGTTATTTTAGGTCACCTCTCAATTAAAAGACGCTTACTCCTTGGAAGGAAAGTTATGACCAACCTTGATAGTATATTAAAAAGCAGAGACACTACTTTGCCAACAAAGGTCCGTCTAGTCAAGGCTATGGTTTTTCCCGTGGTCATGTATGGATGTGAGAGTTGGACTGTGAAGAAAGCTGATCGCCGAAGAATCGATGCTTTTGAACTGTGGTGTTGGAGAAGACTCTTGAGAGTCCCTTGGACTGCAAGGAGATCCAACCAGTCCATTCTAAAGGAGATCAATCCTGGGTGTTCATTGGAAGGACTGATGCTAAAGCTGAAACTGCAATACTTTGGCCACCTCATGCGACGAGTTGACTCACTGGAAAAGACTCTGATGCTGGGAAAGGTTGGGGGCGGGAGGAGAAGGGGACGACCAAGAATGAGATGGCTGGATGGCATCACCGACTCTGTGGACATGAGTTTGAACGAACTCCGGGAGTTGGTGATGGACAGGGAGGCCTGGCGTGCTGTGATTCATGGGGTCGCGGAGAGTCGGGCACAACTGAGCGACTGAACTGAACTGAACTCAAGTGAAGTGAAGTGAAAGACACTCAGTCGTGTCTTGACTCTTTGTGACCCCGTGGACTATATAGTCCACGGAATTCTCCAGGCCAGAATACTGGTGGGGGTCGCCGTTCACTTCTCTAGGGGATCTTCAACCCAGGGATTGAACCCTTGTCTCCCACATTGCAGGCAGATTCTTTACCAGCTGAGCCACTAGGGAAGCCCAAGAATACTGGGGTGGGTAGCCTATCCCTTCTCCAGCGGATCTTCCTGAGCCAGGAATCGAACCAGGGTCTCCTGCATTGCAGGTGGATTCTTTACCAGCTGAGTTACCGGCACCTCTGGGAGATGACATTTGAGCAGCGTTGGGATAAAGTGGGGGTGCGTCAAAGGAAAGAGAAAATGTGTTTTCTCTATCAACTTCTCCTTGTCAGTGCCATGCAAGACATTCAGCAGTTTATTGCTCCTCCTGTCCCATATGCAGCGATGCTTAGGGACAGGATTATTGCTTCAAAAACTCCTATATAGAGAAGTTCTCTTTTTAGGAAAAGAGAAGGATGAGGAGCACACAGCTGCTCATTCACAGCAGTCTTGACTCCCTGCTGAGCAAGAATTACTGCGATGCACTTCTCTGGCCATGGAGGGAGGGCCTTGGTCAGACAGTCAGGTCACCCCCGCTTCTACTACCTGATCCTCCAGAACCATGTCAGAAGTGACTGTTGGAGCAGATGCCTTCCTTGGGGCTGTACATCATTGTCAGTTCCTTTTCTACTGGTACAGATTTGAAGGCCTGACTATTTCTTTAAAGGAGCTAATAGAGATAGCACATTTTCAGGCCAGAATTAAGGTTTCTGTGGCTTTAAGAGTTCCTTAAAACCCTAATATGCTTCTAATTGCTTCCAGTCAGTTCCTTGTGCAGATAACCATAACCAAAGTCTTTTCTAGTCCTAGTTCTTAAGCCTGCTTTATTTCTTTGCTTCCTTGTGTCCATACTTAACTCTTTCATCTTAATGGAGGCCACCTTGAGGCTAGCTTAAATAATAGGGTTGTTTGGGAAGGTGACACCCTTACTCTGATCCTCACCACAAGGCGTGGATCCCTATATTTATATTAATGTTCAGGACATAAAAGCAGTTGTCTTTTTCAACCCTGGGAGGCCTGAAATTTCTGGACCTTCTCATTTCCTGACATTTCTGCTTGCAAAAACAGCTAGTCCTTGCCTGAGCCCACCTCTTTCTTAAGATGCCTTATAAAAGCAACAAGGAGCAGCACATATACAAAGATTTTCATTTTTTATAACGATATCCCCTTTATATATATATAAAGGATATATACTGTACCTTCCAAATGAGCATAAGTAATGAGTTTACAAAATAACATGTGTCACAAGCTTTCTAGCCTACAAACAGCAGCTGTAGTTAATACCATAACCACAGCATACCACCTCTTGGAAGAATAGATAATTCCAATACTGTGTGAATTCTTTTAAAGTATCAAAAAAGAAACACTTACAAATTATTCCTGAGAAGTCATTGATATCTACACCCAGAAAAAGTGTTTTCGTATGTGCGCAAACATACACACGTATACAGATATGACTATCAATGCAGAAGCCCTAAATAAATGATTAGCAAGTGCAATCCAGGAATATACTGAAAGAATCCATTGCAATCAAGTTGACAGAAACCTTTATGTGGGTAAAGGACTAACAAAATCCTTTTCCCTTCTGCATGAGAATTTGACCTTATGCTAACTTTTTAGCACTGTTCCCCTGGCAACCTGATAAGGTGATTTGTGAACTATGTTGCCTTGTTGCTGGTAAAAATGGACCCCTGATTGGTAAACTGAATTTAGACAAGGAGAACCACCTATGCCTGATGGTAAACCATAGCACTGGACCGACCTGAGTTCACTGCCTCTTATAACTGGGCCATGTCCCTTGCAGAGGCCTTGGACATTAGGCCAGTGGAGTTGTCACAAGAGATGGAACCAAAGATGGATCACCATTGGTTGAATCTGCAGATGTGGGCCATATACTATACTACAATCTTTTCTTTAAGGGTCTTGAGCATCTGTGGATTTTGGTCTCCGTGGGGGTCCTGGAACCAGTCCCCTGTCAATATGGAGGGACAACTGTCTTTAGTGCCAATAATTCTCATCCAACTTCAAATAATTCTGCAATGACAATGGAAGACTATTTGATGGGCCTTCGGTTCTATTTTAAACATCACCAGAAGAATTGAAATAGGCATGAATGGCTCACCAACAAATTAGAAAGAAGTTTCAAGAGTTATGAAATAGTTATGTTAAGTCTCCTAACTTTCAGCTCTTTTAAATTTGTATCTTATTACTGGAGTGAGTTGCCATTTCCTACTCCAGGGGATCTTCACGACCCAGGGACTGGACCACATCTTTTATGTTTTCTGCATGGGCAGGTGGATTCTTTACCACTGCACCACCTGGGAAGCAATGATCTGATGCAAATTTTTAAACATTTTATTCATGTTTTTATGTATAAAATAGATTCTTCTGTGTTGTCAATACATTTTTAGTATCACAAAGCCAGGAGGGGTAACACTAGCCAGCTCCTTTAGCACGTTACTCACAATCTCTTTGGCTTAACACAATTAAATTCATTTGTGCACAGATTTAATGCAGGTTGGACAGTTTTCCTAAGTGGTCCTTTGCAAGTGGCTCTTCAGGGATCTGGGCTCCTTCTGTCCTGCGGTTCGGTCTTTCTGGAGTTCTCCTCCTGTAGCCACAAGGCCAAGGGAGAGAGAGAGCCCATGCAATCATTCCTGGGGGGTTGTGGCACTCTGCTGGCTACTACCTAGTTACATGGCTCCAACTTAACTGCGAGAAAATTTGGAAAGTATATTTTTCCAGTGTGCCAAGGAGGAAAATGAAAACTTTTCATTGAACACCTAGCATTGTCTTTGCCTCAGGAAATCAGTGAACTTTGTATTTAACTACTGCCAGAATGAAAGCCTAACATTTAACTATGACATCACTGAAAAATCATTATACTTGGAAATCATTCTCCAGAATTCACTTAGTCAATGATTTTCATCATACAGCAGGTCAATATATCTACTTGAGAATTCTTAACATATAACATATAACTTAACCCGATTAAATTCTTTACATATAACTCACAATTAAATTAGGTAAACTGTATATAATACCTAGTCAAGCAGCTGGTACGTGTAATAAGTGTTCAACAAACACTGATTCAACTCAAGGGAAGGTTTTACTACTGGGAACTAAATGCTTCTCTAATATTTTCTTTTATGACCAAGATAGGCATCTTCAAACACTTGCCTTAACATTTTCTATGCCTAAGCCAGCTCTGATAATGCTATGTTGTGAATCTCTAATCAGTTTAGCTTTTATCAAAGTATTTGAGCAAATTCAGTTGCCTAAAATACTCTTGCTTCTGACTGCCACATGGGGGAAGTACTAGTTAAGCTTTTCACCTTTCCTACTAAATTATCAACCTACTCTTCTGGTCTCTAAAGCATGGCTCTGTTCTCAAACAACATGCAAGACCATTCTTTAGGCAAAACTTTGGTGCTTATAGAAATCCTTCTTAAATGATATTTATAGAAGCCAGTCTAGGTAGGGTGTGCTATCTAACAACCCCTGTGGTTTTCCCAAACATTAGCTCAATCAAGTTAGTCTGTTGGAATTTAACTTAGAACCTGGGACTCTCACGAAATTGGGTTTACAGCTTTAATGAGTTTATTATAGGATATAGCTAAATAAGATCGGCACCTGTACTTTCTGGAAGATTGTCATGGATGTTATCTGATATATCTGTCTCCATCCCTTAAAGTAATTAATTTCTTACAGAATTTCAGGCCAATAAACGTGTTTCTTTGGAGAAAATTTTGTCTTCTATTTTCTGACGAATACTTGCTGTATCAAGTTTCCCTTTTAAAAGTGTGTTTCAGAAAACTATGGAGACAGTAAAAAGATCGGTGGTTGCCAAGTGTTGACAGGGAGAAGGGGATGATGGACAGAGCACAGAGGATTTTTAGGGCAGTGGAACTATTCTGTATCGTATGGTGATTGTGGGATACCTGCCATTATACATTTGTTGAAACCCACAGACTGCACTGCACCAGCAGTGGACCTTAGCGTAAACTGTGGCCTTTGGGCGAGGGTAGCGCGTTGGCGCAGGTCCACCGATGGTGACAGAGGCGCCACTGCGGGGTCATTGATGAGGCGGAAGGGAGGCTCTGGGACAGCTCTGAGCCTTCCTTTCAGTTTTGCTGGGAACCTCAAACTGCTCCAAAAAATAAATCGATTAACAGTTTTTAAAAGAGAGGGTTTATAATTTTACCATTTATTTTCCTCAGTAATTTAAATTTTACGTGGCGGTTGTGTTTAATGCATTAACTTTAAATTATGGACGATTAGAATTTTCATGTAAACATGGAAGATAAATTATAGATATATTTATTATTATATAATATATTGTATATGATATATAATATGTAATTGTTATAAATTATATAGATTTTAATATAAATTATATAAATACAATTTTAAAGTGTCTACTACGAAGCTCAGAGTTAAATTCTGCCTCGAGAGTTATTTAAACTCTTGGAGTGGATTAGCATCTGTGCTCTTTTCTTTCCTTCCCTAGTCCCAATTTTCTCTTTCTGTTTTATTACCTAACATGCTGTGATATAATGGGCTTCCCTGGTGGCTCAGGAGGTAAAGAATCCGCCTGCAATGTGGGAGACCTGGGTTCAATGTAATAAATGTATATTTGGTTTTTGTTCTGGTTCCTGGCACAGAGCTTCTAAAACCTTTGTAATCACCTGAGTGATTAAGGGTGAGTGGAGTGTCTTTCGTTATTCACGATAAGTCCCTTTTGACCACGTTGTTGTTTAGACCCTAAATTAGCAAACTCATGGGTTGTAGTCTGCCAGGCCCCTCTGTCCATGGGATTTTCCAGGCAAGAATACTGGAGTAGGTTGCCATTTTCTTTTCCAGGGGATCTTCCCGACCCAGGGATTGAACGCGTGTCTCCTGAACTGGCAGGCGTTTTCTTCATCGCTAAGCCACCAGGGAAACCCCATTTTGATCATACTTGTGTTTAAGTTAATGAGGTGATTCTCGATGGAACTCTAGATACCTTAGGATGGGAGCTGGTTGCTAGAGGAACCAACCATATGATTAGATGGTTGGAACTTTCAGCCCCATCCCGAGATCTCTGAGGAGGGGAGAATGGCTGGAGACTGAGTTAATGGCTAAAGATTTAATCAGCCATGGCTACATAAGGAAGTCTCCATAGAGGCTTAAAGGACTGGGTTTCAGAATGATTCCAGATTGTTGAAGGCATCCATATTCCAGGAGGGTAGTGATCTAGAGAGGGCATGAAGCTTCCCCCGTTCACTTGGCTGTTCCTGAGCTGTATCCCTTATAATAAACTGGTGACAGTAAGTAAAGTATTTCTTTGAGTTCTCTGAGCCATTCTAGCAAAGTATTAAACTCAAGGAGAGAGTCATGGGAACCTTTGGTTTATAGCCGGTTAGTCAGAAGTTGCAGTGACAAGCTGGGACAAGTGACAAGTGTCTGAAGTGGGGATAGTCTTATGGGACTGAGCCCTTAACTTGCGGAGTTTTTGCTAACTCTGGGTAGCTAGTGTCATAATGAATTAAACTGTAGGGCACCCAGCTGGTGTCACAGAGAATTGGAGAACAGATTGGCATGGAAAGCCCACACATTTGGTGTCAGAAGTGTTGTGAGTAGGAAGAAACAGAGTTTTCTTTTATTACCCTTATTTTATATGATCATTTCTTGAGGTTTTTCTCCAAGTCCATTTTGGAAAGAAACAAGGTCAAAATAAGTTCAATAAGTAAAAAGATAAAAATATAGTCTCCCAACTGTTAAGATTTAGGTTTGATCTAAAAGCTGTAGCTTAATTGTTGTTTTAGGATTTTCCATCAAAACAATTTTTTCCCTGCTTCTA
The DNA here is from genome assembly GCF_049115385.1 of Moschus berezovskii. NCBI lineage: Eukaryota > Metazoa > Chordata > Mammalia > Artiodactyla > Moschidae > Moschus > Moschus berezovskii. The sequence goes on from NC_142464.1 coordinate 26,225,392, forward strand.
ACACTGAGTTATGTTCTCCAGAAATTCTTTAAATTTTGAATTGTTCTAGCTTACCTGTAATATAGATAGTTCACATTCTTTGTAACAGTTCACTTTTGCACCCCCCCATTCAAACAATAAAATCTGTCTTCCATAGAATAGATTAACTTTTTACTAAATGAAGGTGTGAATACAACTCCAAGACCGCATAGCTCTTTGTTGGGAAGTTCCTTATGTGAAACCTAAATGAGTGAAGACCATGTTTACTTGTCTGTCCCAGATGATAAAGAATCCACCTGCTAATGCAGGACATGTAAGAGATGTGGGTTCGATCCCTGGGTTGGGAAGATCCCCTGGAGGAGGGCAGGGCATCCCACTCCAGTATTCTTGCCTGGAGAATCCAATGGACAGAGGAGCCTGGTGGGCTACACTCCATGGGGTCACAGAGAGTTGGACATGACTGAAGTGACTGAGCACTCATACATGTCCCAGTTGGAGAACAAAACACCATACAATATACCGACAAGCTATATGGTCTACTGAATGAGCAAAGCCCTACTTCCCAGTGCAAATAAGATGAAATATAAATTTGTGAAAATTGAACAGTTGAAAATATTGTTTGATGAATGTTTTTAATTACAGTGTCTTCAGCTCTGGTAAATGTGCATATTAACTACAATGTATTAATTTACAAAATAATCCATCAAAGAAATCAGATCACTCTAGCAGTATTGTCTTGTTTGTTTAAATACATATCTGGAAATACTGTGACTTGGAAGAACTTTACTGAAGGAAAAATTAATGCAGGATAGCACTTAACGGTTGTTCAGGCTTCAAGTTTAATCTTACTCTGATAAATACCAGTTGAGTTTCAGTTCAGATCAGTTCAGTCACTCAGTCATGTCCAACTCTTTGCGACCCCATGAATCACAGCACGCCAGGCCTCCCTGTCCATCACCAGCTCCCAGAGTTCACTCAAACTCATGTCCATCGAGTTGGTGATGCCATCCAGCCATCTCATTCTCTGTCGTCCCCTTCTCCTCCCGCCCCCAATCCCTCCCAGCATCAGAGTCTTTTCCAGTGAGTCAACTCGTCACATGAGGTGGCCAAAGTATTGCAGTTTCAGCTTTAGCATCAGTCCATCCAATGAACACCCAGGATTGATCTCCTTTAGAATGGACTGGTTGGATCTCCTTGCAGTTCAAGGGACTCTCAAGAGTCTTCTCCAGAACCACAGTTCAAAAGCATCGATTCTTCGGCGATCAGCTTTCTTCACAGTCCAACTCTCACATCCATACATGACCATGGGAAAAATCATAGCCTTGACTAGACAGACCTTGGTTGGCAAAGTAATGCCTCTGCTTTTTAATATGCTATCTAGGTTGGTCATAACTCTCCTTCTAAGGAGCAAGCGTCTTTTAATTTCATGGCTGCAATCAGCATCTGCAGTGATTTTGGAGCCCCAAAACATAGTCTGACACTGTTTCCACTGTTTCCCCATCTATTTCCCATGAAGTGATGGGACCAGATGCCATGATCTTTGTTTTCTGAATGTTGAGCTTCAAGCCAGCCTGTTCACTCTCCTCTTTCATCAAGAGGCTTTTGAGTTCCTCTTCACTTTCTGCCATAAGGGTGGTGTCATCTGCATATCTGAGATTATTGATATTTCTCCCGGCAATCTTGATTCCAGCTTGTGCTTCTTCCAGCCCAGCGTTCCTCATGATGTACTCTGCATATAAGTTAAATAAGCAAGGTGACAATATACAGCCTTGATGTACTCCTTTTCCTATTTGGAACCAGTCTGTTGTTCCATGTCCAGTTCTAACTGTCGTTTCCTGACCTGCATAAAGGTTTCTCAAGAGGCAGGTCAGGTGGTCTGGTATTCCCATCTCTTTCAGAATGTTCCACAGTTTATTGTGATCAAAGGCTTTGGCATAGTCAATGAAGCAGAAATAGATGTTTTTCTGGAACTTTCTTGCTTTCTCCATGATCCAGTGGATGTTGGCAATTTGATCTCTGGTGCCTCTGCCTTTTCTAAAACCGGCTTGAACATCTGGAAGTTCACGGTTCACATATTGCTGAAGCCTGGCTTGGAGAATTTTGAGCATGACTTTACTAGCATGTGAGATGAGTGCAATTGTGCGGTAGTTTGAGCATTCTTTGGCATTGCCTTTCTTTGGAATTGGAATGAAGACTGGCCTTTTCCAGTCCTGTGGCCACTGCTGAGTTTTCCAAATTTGCTAGCATATTGAGTGCAGCACTTTCACAGTATCATCTTTCAGGATTTGAAATAGCTCAACTGGAATTCCATTACCTCCACTAGTTTTGTTCACACTAGCTTATGCTCTCTAAGGCCCACTTGACTTCACATTCCAAGATGTCTGGCTCCAGATGAATGATCTCGCCATCGTGATTATCTTGGTCGTGAAGATCATTTTTGTACAGTTCTTCTATGTATTCTTGCCACCTCTTCTTAATATCTTCTGCTTCTATTAGGTCCATACCGTTTCTGTCCTTTATCGAGCCCATCTTTGCATGAAATATTCCCTTGATATCTCTAATTTTCTTGAAGAGATCTCTTGTTTTTTTATTCTGTTGTTTTCCTCTATTTCTTTGCATTGGTCGCTGAGGAAGTCTTTCTTATCTCTTCTTGCTATTCTTTGGAACTCTGCATTCAGATGCTTATATCTTTCCTTTTCTCCTTTGCTTTCAGTTCAGTTCAGGAGAGCCTTAAACTCTCTGAACCTCAGTTTCCTCTTCTTTTATAAAGGAACACTAATGTATTGTGTATACATAATTTCCTGTATATTATGATGTTTTGACATCATAAGAAACCATTCTGGCTGCAGAGAGACTGCCCCTCCCTGGTTTAGCTGATTCTTGCTGCTGCTAAGTCACTTCAGTCGTGTCCGACTCTGTATGACCCCATAGACGGCAGCCCACCAGGCTCGCCCGTCCCTGGGATTCTCCAGGCAAGAACACTGGAGTGGGTTGCCATTTCCTCCTCCAATGTGTGAAAGTGAAAAGTGAAAGTGAAGTCGCTCAGTCATGTCTGACTCGGAGCGACCCCATGAACTGATTCTTAGAGATGGCAAAAGGCCCAGCCTGGAGCATGACTTTGATATGCAAACTAACCTTTCCAGAGCCCTATCTCTTCTATCTGGTGCATATTCAATCCACCCCAGAGGCAATATTCCTCAGCTTTAATCATCCCAGGGCCAGCTGCCAGGAACTAGGGATCACCCTACAGGTCAGAGCCAGCAGAAAATATTCCAACTTGCCAGTCCTAAACTGTCCCTGCCCTGCCTTGCCTTTTGCGTGATCACCTCAATAAAGTAGCCTCAGTACTTCCCCCACCCCAACTCTAGTCTGTTGCCTTCTCACCACCCTGTTTCTTCCCATTGGCCTCCCTTGGTATGCCTCCTGCCTCTAGGACCTGTGAGTATAATAAACCTTGTTTCTTTCTGACTATCTCATTAAAGAATATAAAACAACCAACATGTGTCTTGCAGAGTTACTGTGAAAATATAATGCCATTGTTACCATCCCTAGTACGGAGAAAACCTTCAATGAACAGTTGTTAGGAAATGTAAGCCTAACACAGGAAGTATTAATATAATCCCATCATTAATGATCTGGACTACATCCATGCTCATACTTTATCTGAATATAAAGCTTTGGAGGGCCTGCACCCCTGTCTCTTGACACAGCATCTGAGATAGAAAGGAATGCTGGACCATTTCTGCATTCTTATGAACACGTCTTTCTTTTTTTTTGCCACAGGGATTTCCTGTCTTTTACTCTCATAGAGGCTGGAAGCAGAGGCTCCTGTCTTTCAACAACAGGTATGCATTCTGCCAACAGTCTAGCCAACTAAAGCTTCCAGAGAAGGAGGGATTCACCTGGACTAGAGACATAGTTTATTATTTTTAATGAATTAAAGATGAAAGTGGAGCGCACCAGCTCAAAAGAGGGCAACGAAAACGCTGACTGGGCTCGACACCCAGGTCCGGTTCTAGGAGCAGCACCAAATGCTCCTCATCAGGCGGGAGACGTTTTCTCAGTTCGGGTCACCCCTTGGTGCGAGCAGCTCAAGTTTCTTTATAGTCTTAGAGAGAGATTTATTTTGAACAGGTATCCACTGCCTAGCTCTTGCGTGTGGTACTGTGTTATATCTATGTCCTAGCCAACCTTTCAGGCGAGCCTCATCCCTTGGAGTCATTTAATTTGGTTTTGTTTTCTAACAACAAACAAAACAAAACCCTACAAAACCTATAAAACAGATTATGGTCACCATGCTGTTACCTTTTGTATGGTAGTGAGTCCATCTTTTTTACTCATCAAAAGTAACCCCAGGATGAGCTTGGAGAAAGGAGATTAGAATCTAACAGGTCAGACATAAGCTATTATATATACAATGGATAACAACAAGGTCCTACTGTATAGGACAGAGGACTGTATTCAACATCCTGTGATAAACCATAACAGAAAAGCACATTAAAGAAAGAATGTATATATAGAGAACTGAATCACTTTGCTATACAGCAAAAATTAATACAACACTGTAAACCATCTATACTTCAAATACAATTTTTAAAATGTAAAAAAAAAAAAAAAATTACAGATAAGGAATAAAGGCTCCCAAGGACTTTAGTAACATCCTGGAAACTTAAGGGGTCATACAACTAAAGAGTCCTCAAGTTACTGATCATGTGATTTATAACATGAAGAAATATGTTGGCCTTACCATCTGTGGGAAAGGTGTGGCTCTCCTTAGGGATGTTTCTCTCCTTTCCCACTGACCTACCTGTGTCTTTAAAATCTATTTTCTCCAGTAAAAGTTTGACAAGCTGTTTGGAACATTATCACATTTATTATTAATTTTTCGGAAATATTCATGCTGCTTGAAATATGAAGGGTAAGAACATCAGATATGCAACAAAAATCAAAGACAAGAGTTCCAGTTCTAACAATGGTGGACAAGGATGTTGTGAACCAACCCTGTCTTTGAGGATTAGAACTGTCACCTAGGTGGTAAGGAACTGGGTTAGTAGGGTCTGGATATGGGGACAGAGGGAAGCCCAAACAAATGAGTGTGAAATCCATTGCTTTTCTTCTTCAGTGTGTGTGTATGTGTGTGTGTGTGTGTGTGTCTGGATATGGGGACAGAGGGAAGTGTGTGTGTGTCTGGATATGGGGACAGAGGGAAGCCCAAACAAATGAGTGTGAAATCCATTGCTTTTCTTCTTCACTGTGTGTGTGTGTGTGTGTCTGTGTGTCTGTGTATGTGTCTGCGCACACTCAGTTGTATCCAACTCTTTGTGACCCATGGACTGTAGCCTGACAGGCTCCTCTGTCCATGGGATTCCCCAGGCAAGAATGCTGGAGAGGGTTACCACTTCTGACTCCAGGGGATCTTCCCAATCCAGGGATTGAACCCGTGTCTCTAGCGTCTCCTGCATCGGCGGGTGGATTCTTTACCACTGTGCCACCCAGGAAGCCCCTTTTCTTCATGCAAATGCCAATTCTAAAAGTGGGACCTGAGACACTGGACCCTGAGTAGAGTTTTCCACAGGTGTGTGGGTCATGGGAAGAAATATTAGAGGTCAGAACTTGCCGAGGAGGACAGGACCTGGTAAAGCAGCAACCCCCTTCCCTCCAGGGGCTGTTTTGGAATCTCAAAGGGGTATATTCCAAGAATAAGAGTATGCTGGATGGGTATAGACTAGCCTCAGAAAGACCAGAGCCTGAGTGCCTAGGTGATCTGTGTCTGCTAGTACTCTAGCACAGCTGCTTGCCAGAGGCAAACCAAACCCCTTCTGGAGGGAGGTGATATCACCTATGACCACAAATTATCTCTGAATGTTTTATTGCAAAATCTAGCAATCAGTTAAAAAGTATCAAGCACATAAAAAGAGGAGACTCGAAAAAAGAAAACGACAGAAATGGGCTTATAGGGAGTATGGACTTTGGAGTTATTCAGTAAGAATTTTTGAAAATTAGGATTAACACGTTTAAGAAATTAGAAGGCCAGAATGATAAAACTGGGAGAGAATAGGAAATGAAGATAAAAGTTAAAAAAGACAATTCTAGAAATCAAAACACAATAATTGATATTAAGAATACAGTGAATAGGTTTAAATAACGATTAGATATAGTTGAACAAGAATCGGGTAGGTGAGAAGAAAGCATCTAGGTTGAATCATGGAGAGACAAAAGGATGGAAAATACACAAAAGAGTATGAGTGACATGAGGGACAGGTGAAAAAGTCTAACATATATGGAACTGTAAACCCAGAATGAGAGGCAGACACAGCAGGACAGATAGAATGGGACAGAATAAAGGTATGCAGAGATAATGACTGAGAATTTCCAAAATTTCTGAAAAATATCAAGCCAGATTTAAAAAGCATCATGAACCCCAAGTAGGATGTTATAAAGAAGACCATATCTAGATGATACTGGTAAGATCAGAGATAAAAATCTGAAAGCAGCTAAAGATGCAGAAAGTTTACTGGCTATTCTTGCTTGTTTCCTAGGGCGGGGCGAAGAGGAGAGTGTTGTGTGGGGGTCTGTACAGAACGTGGACGTTGACCTTGGCTTTGCTTCGCTATGTGTTTCTGTCCATTCATTGCCAGTTATACTCAGGGGACACCGAGGCAGCATTCCCGTTTCAGAATCCCTGCAGCATTTTCTTATGACCGTGGATATTCACTTGCAACTTAAATTCTGCTCTGCCCTGTGTGTAACTAGGTTTGCGCACTTACGTTGGGGTGGGTGAGTGCACCTCAGTTGCTCAGTCATAGTCGGCCCTTTGTGATCCCAAGGACTGTAGCCCATCAGGCTCCTCTGACCATGGGATTTTCCAGGCAAGAATCCTGGAGTGGGTTAACATTTCCTTCTCTATATGATGAGGTAGATCCCATTACGATGCCCAATTTTAGGTAAGCAAACCAGGGCTTGGAAACGTTGTCATGTGGCTTAGGTCAGAGGGCTAGTAAGAAGTAAAGCCTGACTTCATGACTCTTGCTCCCCTCACCTATGTTATCTAGTGGAAAGTGTAAACTTCCGATTGGAGATTACAACCCAGCTTTCCAGTCTCTCTCATACCGCCTATCCTCGACTTGCTCAAATAATACTAACAACCCTCCCAAAGATGACTGACTTTCTTAAGCACATACAATGTACCAGCACTCATTCACTTCTCACATCTTTCTTGTGAGGAAGGTAGTAGTATTCTCCCATTTTACATATTAAAACACTGAGGCACAAAGAGGTTAAGTAACTTGCAAGGTCCACAGCTGTTCAGTGGTGAAGCTGGAATCCAAAACTAGGCAGTTTGGGACTTCCCTGGTGGTGCAGAGGTTAAGAATCTGCCTGCCAAAGCAGGTGCCACCAGTTCGATTCCTGGTCCAAGAAGATCCCACGTGCCATGGAGCACTTAAGTCTATATGCCACAGCTACTGAGCCCGAGTGCTGCACCACTGAAGTCCATGTGCCTAGAGCCTGTGCCCTGCAATAAACTAAGCCACTGCAATAAGCCCATGCACCTCAATGAAGAGTAGCTCCCATTCCCCACAACAAGAGGAAGTACATGCAAAGCAATGAAGACCCAGCACAACCAAAATAAAAAAATGAATAAGGAAAGAATTAAAAAAAAAAAAAAAAAGCTAGGTAGTTTGGCTTCAGAGCCTGTTTTTGACCATCATGTTTCCTGCTCCTTGTGCATGCGTGCTGTCATGTCTGACTCTTTGTGACCCCACAGACTGTAGCCCACCAAACTCCTCTGTTTGTGATTTCCCAAGTAAGAATACTGAAGTGAGTTGGCATTACCCCTCCAGGGGATCTTCCTGACCCAGGGATCAAAACTGAGTCTCTTGCGTCTCCTGCTTGACAGGTGAATTCTTTACCACTGGGTCACCTGGAAAACCTTATTCATTAACAGAAGTAGAGGGAAAGTGAGTGAACTGTGTCCACCAGGACAAGGTTGGAAGCATCGTAATTGTGGCTGTTAAAACAGCGCACACCTTGGCTATGAATGACCTTATTTGTAGAGACATCAAGAAAAGGCAAATGATCTCACAGGAAACTTCAAGCTAATACATTAGGCTTTGGGGCATTCTTCAGAACCTATGTAGTCATGTGTATTTTCCCCACAAGGTGAATTTTTAACTCATGTCTTTACCACAATTATTTTTATCACATATATTTCATTCTCCTATTTGTCTATCTCCCCAAGTTCATTTTACTTTTACCTATCCCTTAGGTTGGGGCTTCCCAGGTGGCACAATGGTAAAGAACCTGCTTGTTAATGCAGGAAATGCAAGAGACATGGGTTCTATCCCTGGGTTGGGAAGATCCCTGGAGTAGGAAATGGCAACCCATTTCAGTATTCTTGCCTGGAAAATCCCACGGACAGAGGAACCTGGCAGATTACAGTCCATGGGGTCACAAAGAGCTGGACATAACTGAGCTCCTGAGTGCACACATCCCTTAGGTTAAAAGATAAATGAACTGGCTTCACACCAGGAAGAGTCCTTTGCTGGATCCCAAATAAGTTAAAGCTGGACAAAAATGCTAAGACCCTCAGCTCTTGTTTAGCAAACTTCAGAAGGAGAAAATCAGCATGACAAGAACAGGCCTACTGCTCAGGGAAGATGGTAAATGTTAACAGATGCCAGGAGGAGACAAAGCCAGTCAGTAGCTGCTGTTCTTCTTCTTCAAGGAAAATTAAGCATGTTCACATTGAAAAGAGTAGGGCAAATGTAAAGTGAGTCATAAATTTTACAACGTACTCTCTATAAAGGAATTAAATTACAAATTATGATGGTATGATTTCCTCCAAGGCCATATATATCTAATCCAATACTGTAATTAACATTGAGTTTTAAATGTCGCTAGTCTCAGAAGAGTGAATCCACAAGTCTTGGGTGGAAGTATTTCAGAGAGGATGTCGTTATCAAATACTCCCTTGCTGTCAATGGAGTCAGACATGTGGAATTTCTAAAACAGGAAGGCTTCACTCGCGGTCTTAGGGCTCATTTGGTTGCAAGGAACACAACCTCACTCTGGCTACTTCACGTTAAAAAGATTTATTATACAGAAGCTCCTCACAGAATTCAAGACAGGAAGGACAGTCGAGCCCCATCGGGAATTAGACTTGGAAACTGAAAAGGCTTTGGGGCTATGCAGCTGTTCTGGGGCTGCACGTTCTCTTGCCTGCATTTTTCTGTTTCCCCTGCCTTGTCCAGTCTCTCCCTGCAGACTGGCTCTCTGTGTGAGCGCCACACACACATGGCTGTTAATAGCTATCACAGCCTCTCATTCCACAGGACCTTGAAGCCCTAGTCATCACCAGCACATGACCTCCCAGCCTGTGACTCTCAGTTCAAATTCTCAAGAGAAAGATAATCAGACTGGTCTGCTTCATGGATCACCTAATCAAGAAGGGTTGGGTTTATTTGGTATAAACATAGGAAAGATAGGCTCAGAGCTCTAGTTGGTCAAGGGATAGAGGGGTTCTTCAAGAAGAGAAACGGGAAAAAATCTCAAAATGTGTCCCTAATCACTATGATCTGGACCTAGGGTTTCAGTGTCCTGGAACCCTCTCAGTATCTTAAACAACTACCAAGGACAAGTTCAAATATTGGGACAAGCTTTGGGGCAGAAAAGCAATTAAAATGGAAAAAATAGCATATAAATATATGTAAATTATTCCTCATCAAATGAGATTTAAGCTCATGAATTACTCTCCATCAATGAAATGAATGAGATGGTTGGATGGTATCACCAACTCGATGGGCATGAGTGTGAGCAAGCTTTGGGAGTTGGTGATGGACAGGAAAGCCGGGTGTGCTGCAGGCCATGGGGTCGCAAGGAGTCAGACATGACTGAGCAACTGAACTGAACTGAATGAAGCAAAATTCTAAAACTGAAATAAAAACTTTTAGTGACACATTTGATCATTAACAGAAGATTTTAAGGACAAATACCAATGGAGTTGTGTACCTAAGATCAACATAATGTGATACATTAGGCAGACAATATCCAATATCCAGGTATATGCAATAAATATTGATCAATACATGGTTTTAAAGCAAAATGCTTTATTGTGCTACAACTTGACTGAAACACTATGAACATTTTTCATTTTTTCTCTGATATCTTCACCTAACCCCATTGTAGTTCATTTTTAAACCAGAGCAGGGCCTGGATCAAGAAGTTCCTAGAGAGACAGCTTCTGTTGCCACCATCATCCCCAACAGGATCAAAGCCAGAGCCAAACACTAGCCCCACCCAGATTTGGGGGCCAGACAGAGGGGACTTCATGGAATGTAACCAACTGGCTTGACTTCAAATTCCCAGAGCCATTGTTTCAGGATTAGAATTTATCTTTGGCAGTGGAATAGTTTAATACCAAAATATTCTCATTTTTGAATACTGAATTTTTCTAATAGTCTACTTTCAACTGAACATTTAAAATATTAATATGCAACACTAAATATTAAAATGTTTATAGTCATTGTTTAAAGAATAGTGGTAAATCCTATTCAAGCAAAAAAAAATCATTTGATTATACAGTTGTCAATATTCTTTAGAAGATTTTGAAACTTGGCTTTTTTATTTTAGTTTTGCAGGTATAATTAAAATCCTTTTTTGTCCAATACTTTGATTTTGCATTCTGTTTGAAGCATGTGTGATTTTTTTTTTAAAATCCAGTTTCCGTGTCACTTTGTCACTGTATGGTTATTTTGTTTGAATCCTTTTACATTAAACTTTTGTGTATTGATTGTTTGTCATTTTGAGCCAAAATTAATACACAAAAGTTTCATATAGTGTTCTAACACTTGAGGCTATCTTATTTTAAGTCCACCTTCAGTTTTAAATGAAAGACAAACAGCATTTTTCCAGAGGGGAAAGAAAATATATCTGTAATCAATTGGCCATTGGCACTTGGCATACACTATTTATTCCTTGGCCTTTATTTGCAGAGAGGGAAATGAAGTTGGACAACCAAGTAGAATTTTTCAGTTTCTTTTCTAGAGAAAATCAACAGCACTGGTAAGTCAGTACTATCCCTGGTTCTCAGATGAAGAACTTGAGAGTTTGAGAGGTTAAGTAACTCACTCAGGGTCACATAGCTAGTAAGTGACAGAGTCTGGTTGCTAATTCAAGTGTGTCTGATTCTGAAATCCATGCTCTGTAGCACCTTGTGACCTCATGATTCCACAATTGTAGATCTGCAGGTATTCCCAGGTCAGAGAATATGTATGTTTGAATTAGTTACAGCCCACTTCAGTGTAAAAGCTCCAAGTTAAGTGTTATGTGTATGTAGAAGCAGAATGGGGCCATAGGAGGGTGATTATTTAAGTCCATCATTACAAAATTGCACACATTGTAACCTTGTGACAATGTACATTCTCTTGTAAAAGAGAAGAAAATAGCTGATAATATAATGGCAATAGAGCCCTGTGCTTATATTTTTCCTTTCCTCCTTTGCTTTTCGCTTCTCTTCTCTTCACAGCTATTTGTAAGGACTCCTCAGACAGCCATTTTGCTTTTTTGCATTTCTTTTCCTTGGGGATGGTCTTGGTCCCTGTCTCCTGTACAATGTCACGAACCTCTGTCCAGAGTTCATCAGGCACTCTATCTATCAGATCTAGACTCTTAAATCTATTTCTTACTTCCACTGTATAATCATAAGGGATTTGATTTAGGTCATATCTGAATGGTCTAATGGTTTTCCCTGCTTTCTTCAATTTAAGTCTGAATTTGGCAATAAGGAGTTCATGATCTGAGCCACAGTCAGCTCCTGGTCTTGTTTTTGCTAACTGTATAGAGCTTCTCCATCTTTGGCTGCAAAGAATATAATCAATCTGATTTCGGTGTTGACCATCTGGTGATGTCCATGTGTAGAGTCTTCTCTTGTGTTGTTGGAAGAGGGTCTTTGCTATGACCAGTGCGTTCTCTTGGCAAAACTCTATTAGCCTTTGCCCTGCTTCATTCCGTGCTCCAAGGCAAAATTTGCCTGTTATTCCAGGTGTTTCTTGACTTCCTACTTTTGCATTCCAGTCCCCTATGATGAAAAGGACATCTTTTTTGGGTGTTAGTTCTAAAAGGTCTTGTAGGTCTTCATAGAACTGTTCAACTTCAGCTTCTTCAGCATTACTGGTTGGGGCGTAGACTTGGATTACTGTAATATTGAATGGTTTTCCTTGGAAACGAACAGAAATCATTCTGTCGTGTTTAAGATTGCATCCAAGTACTGCATTTCGGACTCTTTTGTTGACCATGATGGCTACTCCATTTCTTCTAAGGGATTCCTGCCCACAGTAGTAGATATAATGGTCATCTGAGTTAAATTCACCCATTCCAGTCCATTTTAGTTCACTGATTCCTAGAATGTCGACATTCACTCTTGCCATCTCCTGTTTGACCACTTCCAATTTGCCTTGATTCATGGACCTAACATTCCAGTTTCCTATGCAATATTTCTCTTTACATCATTGGACCTTGCTTCTATCACCAGTCACATCCACAACTGGGTATTTGTTTCGCTTTGGCTCCATCCCTTCATTCTTTATGGAGTTAATTCTCCACTGATCTCCAGTAGCATACTGGGCAACTACCGACCTAGGGAATTCCTCATTCAGTATCCTATCATTTTGCCTTTTGAGAAGCGAAAAGCAAAGGAGGAAAGGAAAGATATAAGCATCTGAACGCAGAGTTCCAAAGAATAGCAAGGAGAGATAAGAAAGCCTTCCTCAGCGATCAATGCAAAGAAATAGAGGAAAACAACAGAATAGGAAAAACAAGAGATCTTTTCAAGAAAATTAAAGATATCAAGGGAACATTTCATGCAAAGATGGGCTCGATAAAGGACAGAAATGGTATGGACCTAACAGAAGCAGAAGATATTAAGAAGAGGTGGCAAGAATACACAGAAGAACTGTACAAAAAAGATCTTCACAACGAAGATAACCACGATGGCGTGGTCACTCACCTGGAACCAGACATCTTGGAATGTGAAGTCAAGTGGGCCTTAGAGAAGCATCACTACGAACAAAGCTAGTGGAGGTGATGGAATTCCAGTTGAGCTATTTCAAATCCTGAAAGATGATGCTGTGAAAGTGCTGCACTCAATATGCCAGCAAATTTGGAAAACTCAGCAATGGCCACAGGACTGGAAAAGGTCAGTCTTCATTCCAATCCCAAAGAAAGGCAATGCCAAAGAATGCTCAAACTACCGCACAATTGCACTCATCTCACACGCTAGTAAAGTCATGCTCAAAGTTCTCCAAGCTAGGCTTCAGCAATATGTGAATCGTGAACTTCCAGATGTTCAAGCAGGTTTTAGAAAAGGCAGAGGCACCAGAGATCAAATTGCCAACATCCGCTGGATCATGGAGAAAGCAAGAGAGTTCCAGAAAAACATCTATTTCTGCTTCATTGACTATGCCAAAGCCTTTGACTGTGTGGATCACAACAAACTGTGGAAAATTCTGAAAGAGATGGGAATCCCAGGCCACCTGACCTGCCTCTTGAGAAACCTGTATGCAGGTCAGGAAGCAACAGTTAGAACTGGACATGGAACAACAGACTGGTTCCAAATAGGAAAAGGAGTACATAAAGGTTGTATATTGTCACCCTGCTTATTTAACTTATATGCAGAGTACATCATGAGGAACGCTGGGCTGGAAGAAGCACAAGCTGGAATCAAGATTGCTGGGAGAAATATCAATAACCTCAGATATGCAGATGACACCACCCTTATGGCAGAAAGTGAAGAGGAACTCAAAGGCCTTTTGATGAAAGTGAAAGAGGAGAGTGAAAAGGTTGGCTTGATGCTCAACATTCAGAAAACGAAGATCATGGCATCTGGTCCCATCACTTCATGGGAAATAGATGGGGAAACTGGAAACAGTGTCAGACTTTATTTTTTGGGGCTCCAAAATCACTTTGGATGCTGATTGCAGCCATGAAATTAAAAGATGCTTGCTCCTTGGAAGGAAAGTTATGACCAGCCTAGATAGCATATTAAAAAGCAGAGACATTACTTTGCCAACCAAGGTCTGTCTAGTCAAGGCTATGGTTTTTCCCGTGGTCATGTATGGATGTGAGAGTTGGACTGTGAAGAAAGCTGATCGCCGAAGAATCGATGCTTTTGAACTGTGGTGTTGGAGAAGACTCTTGAGAGTCCCTTGGACTGCAAGGAGATCCAACCAGTCCATTCTAAAGGAGATCAATCCTGGGTGTTCATTGGAAGGACTGATGCTAAAGCTGAAACTCCAATACTTTGGCCACCTTATGTGACGAGTTGACTCACTGGAAAAGACTCTGATGCTAGGAGGGATTGGGGGTAGGAGGAGACGGGGACAGCAGAGAATGAGATGGCTGGATGGCATCACCGACTCGATGGACATGAGTTTGAGTGAACTCTGGGAGTTGGTGATGGACAGGGAGGCCTGGCGTGCTGTGGTTCATGGGGTTGCAAAGAGTCGGACACGACTGAGTGACTGAACTGAACTGAACTGAACTGAAGCGCCCTGTGCAGTAAACTCTCATTAGGTTTGAATCATTATAGCTAGAGGTAGACCCACAGACATTGTACTGTAATTACATGAAAGGAGCACAATGAAGTCTATTTCTCTTTTTTCCCCACTCTCAATTCATTCTCAGAACATACCCCAACACCTGGTTCCCAGGACTCAGACTGCACGGTGATCACATCATCGCCAACCCAGGACTCACAGTTACAGCAGCAGAGCCCTCCTACCCGCCTGCATCTCTAGTTTAACTTGCTGTTCCTAACCCCTACCCTGGTCCTCTGGCCCCACTTCTCCAGATACATTTTCATAAGCCTCATAGGCTACCTGGCAATATGGAGAATACTGCAGGTTCATCTGAGAGGTGCACTGGGGAGCCAGCGGCACCTCTCACATCCCAGTCTTCTTACCCCCACCCAGCAGGGCCCAGGTTCCTTTGGATCTGATGTCCTAGACCTCTGCCTCTGGTTTGCACCTCCTAGGCTATTCTATTCTCAGTGTTCCAAGATTAATGGTTATTACAGTTTGTAAAAGGAACATTGTTTTTTATTGGGGGATTCTGGTGATCTTCTTACTAGGAAAAGTTCTCAAAGCCATTTATATACTCTACTTGACTGGGTAAAGACTGAGAGCTCAGATGTCACAGCATCTTCTGTAAGTTAAGGTAAAGAGTCATGGATGGGACTAGTTAAAATCAGGACATTCCTTTGGCCTCTCAACCAAAATGTAGCATCTAAGTGACCACTGAAGTGGTGTATCAGACCCAGGAGGCTGCTGCCAGGAAATGCTTATCCAGTCACCACCTGTGAAGGAGTCTGAGCTGTAGACTCAGGTTTTTCCTCCTCATCTCCCCTCAGAACCTCCCTTAGGTTCTGTCACAGGCTTCCTTTTAAGAGAAAGAGCCATGCATGTCTGCTTTTGTTAGATGATAAAAAATAGCTGTAACTGTGACAAAGACATGATGTAGAAGCTGCAGTGGAGACACTTTAAATAATTATTTTCCTTCAGTGATGAGAAAAAGAAATATTTTAAGGTAATAATCTAAAATTTTATATGTGATTTTAAGTAGTGAGGATAACTAAATTAATATAAATAAACAATAGATTTATGATTATTTCACGTACATCCCTACAAGTTTATATGCACAAAAGTGAAAGTGAAGGTCGCTGGGTTGTATCGACTCTTTCCGACCCCATGCACTGTAGCCTGCCAGCTTCTGTCCATGGTTACTGGAGTGGGTAGCTGTTCCCACATTGCAGGCAGATTCTTTACCATCTGAGCCACTTGGGAAGCCCAAGAATACTGGAGTGGGTAGCTTATCCCTTCTCCAGCGATTCTTCCTGACCCAGGAATTGAACTGGTGTCTCCGGCATTCAGACGGATTCTTTACCAGCTGAGCTCCCAGGGAAGCCCTTATATGCCCAAGTGGGACAGAAAACATTGGGAAAAGGAATCTCTCATGGAAAAATGTGGATCCCATCATCTGTTATTAAATGATTGCTTTTTGTTGTTGTTTTTTGTTTTTTTAATTTTAATTGGAGGCTAATTCCGTTCCGTTCCGTTCCTTTCCGTCGCTCAGTCGTGTCCGACTCTATGCGACCCCGTGGACTGTAGCCTGCCAGGCTTCTCCGTCCATGGGATTTTCCAGGCAAGAATACTGGAGTGGGTTACTGTTTCCTTCTCCAGGGGATCTTCCCGACCCAGGGATTGAACCCGGGTCTCCTGCATTGGAGGCAGACGCTTTAACCTCTAATTACTTTACATTATTGTATTGGTTTTGCCATACATTGACATGAATCTGCCCCGGGTGTACATATGTTCCCCATCTTGAATCCCCCTCCCACCTCCCTCCCCATCCCATCCCTCTGGTTCATCCCAGTACACCGGTCCCGAGCATCCTGTATCATGCATTGAACTTGGACTGGCGATTCGTTTCACATATGATAATATACGTTTTAATGCCATTCTCCCAAATCATCCCACCCTCGCCTTCTCCCACAGAGACCAAAAGACTGTCCTATACATCTGTGTCTCTTTTGCTGTCTCATACACAGGGTTATCGTTATCCTCTTTCTAAATTCCATATATATGCGTTAGTATACTGTATTGGTGTTTTTCTTTCTGGCTTACTTCACTCTGTACAATAGGCTCCAGTTTCATCCACCTCATTAGAACTAATTCAAATGTATTCTTTTTAATTGCTGAGTAATACTCCATTGTGTAAATGTACCACAGCTTTCTTATCCATTCGTCTGCAGATGGACATCTAGATTGCTTCCATGTCCTAGCTATTATAAACGGTGCTGCGATGAACATTGGGGTACACGTGTCTCTTTCAATTCTGGTTTCCTCGGTGTGTATGCCCAGGAGTGCGATTGCTGGGTCATATGGAAGTTCTATTTCCAGTGTTTTAAGGAATCTCCACACTGTTCTCCATAGTGGTTGTACTAGTTTGTATTCCCACCTAAATGATTGCTTTTTGAATCTCTCCATCTGTTCAAATGTTTGCTTCTCTCAGTAAATCTTAGGTAGGGGATAATACAATGACAAAGAATAATTATTATGACAGCTATATGTAAATGAGTTGGAGAATGAAGATCTGGAAAGGTGGATACTGTAGTTACAAAAGAGAACAGGGAGTTGAAAAAGAAGTGAGGTTTTCAAGAACTTTAACCAAGAAAACCTCAACAAGTCTTGATGATGGACCAGGCATAGAGTATGGCATTATAAATAATGAGTGAATGTGATCCTGAATTTGAGGACTGTTCTTTGGGTAGGATCACAGTAGTGGCAATGTTAAGACTGGCCTGGATTTAATTGTCTTGATCCTGATTCTTCCCCCTGAATCCATCTAATTAAAGATTGCAGATGAGGACAGGGAAGTCAGCTTTCATGATGCAGTAGTTTGTCATTTTTTCCAGGTGGCAAAACCAACTTCTGTTCAATTCCTACACCTTCACTTAAGGGAGAGAAGAAGTCTAAGATGTGAGAGCTCTGAGGAGAAATGGGAAGAAAATAATGGATTTCCTGGCAAGCCTTGTCCCCAGGAATCCTGCACAAGCACATGCCAAAGGAGGTTATAACCCTTCTCATAGGCTGACAGTTGTTAAATTTGATATTAAGGTCAATTAGATTGTACAAATATAAAGGTCCTTTCTTGGAGAAACTCCACTGAGACCTTGAGCTCATGTTGCCTTATGCTCCAGCCCTTCTTCCACATCCTGGTCTATCTGGTATATATAGACCAGATATATCTACCTGGTATAAATATCTCCTGACTTAGCCCAAGCTACTGGGAACAATTCTTCATTCTCACTGTTACTTAGGAAAAAACTGTGGGTAGGAAGTAAATCCCAGTAGACACACTAAACGACTCCCCTCCAAACTCATGCTAGTGAGTCTTATACTTACATTGTTTGGGAGATACACAAACACTCACAGATACTTTGGAAAGAAGGAGAATTTGATGTTAAAATTCAAAATTAGCTAGTTACTAATACTCTAAT
Source organism: Moschus berezovskii (assembly GCF_049115385.1). Taxonomy (NCBI): domain Eukaryota; kingdom Metazoa; phylum Chordata; class Mammalia; order Artiodactyla; family Moschidae; genus Moschus; species Moschus berezovskii. Next base: position 26,243,423 of record NC_142464.1, read on the forward strand.
ACTCCAAGGGATGGCTTATATGTATATTGGTGAAAGAATGCCTAGATAGAAATTGTGAGCTAATGAGTTAGGGTACTATTTAAAACATTATGGCTCTCACTTTTCTCCAAATTAATACAGCAGGTATTCAGAAATGCAATTTTAAAAAGATTAGATGAGTTGTGCTGTAGTTTTGAAAGTATTGTCCATACATGGTAAAATAAGTAATTAAAGCAGCACAATACAATACACAATTAAAACAGGGCACTGTTCTTTCCTGCCCCCTTAGTTCTGCTCCCCAGAACTAACTGTATCAGTCATGAACGCCTTCTCAGAAAGCAACAGGAACCCCTAACAATGGTGGCTGTTGCTGATTTACATGAAATTCAGTGGTAGGTGGTATTGGGTTTGGTTCTGTAGTTTGCGACACAATCAAGCAGCCATGCTTGATTTACAGTGTACTAGAAATGTTGCATCCTGTTGTCACAAGGAGGCTAATACAGCTCTAGGCAGTGCATTCTCAACTGGAAGATTGCTATGCAGGAAGGAATGGGGTAGAAGCAAAAAGAGCTTTCTTCTCATGCTCACCTTCATTTTCTGAGAAGGGAAACACTCCCAGAAGCCTTAACAGACTTCCTCTCATCTCTCATTCCCAAACAAGAACTGGCTCCTATCCCTAGACCCACCATGGGCAGAAGAGAATGAGACCCATGACTGATCTAGGTCCATTGTAACTCCTCCCCAGGGTTGGCACATGGCTGCCTCAATGAAATCAGTGTTCTGTTGGCAAGACAGAAAGGCAATGGCATTGGGCAGGCCACCAGTGATGACCACAATAAAAATGATCAGCTGGGTTTTAATATCTGCCCAGAAATTTTGTCGGAGAAGGCAGTGGCAGCCCACTCCAGTACTCTTGCCTGGAAAATCCCATGGACGGAGGAGCCTGGTAGGCTGCAGTCCGTGGGGTCGCTAAGGGTCGGACACGACTGAGCGACTTCACTTTCACTTTTCCCTTTCGTGCGTTGGAGAAGGAAATGGCAACCCACTCCAAGTGTTCTTGCCTGGAGAATCCCAGGGATGGGGGAGCCTGGTGGGCTGCCGTCTCTGGGATCACACAGAGTCAGACACGACTGAAGCGACTTAGCAGCAGCAGCAGAAATTTTGTATATTATGTATTTAAATAAATATACTGTAAGTACTATGTAATGTATCATTATATGGGTATGCCATATACATGGTCACATACATGTTTATATGTGTATACACAAAAATATCTACACATGATACTTGCCTAAGTATCTTACATTTTAAGATAAATGAAGTACTCTATGCATAGTGCTTTGCATACAACTAGCACATAGTTGGCTTTCCTGGTGGCTCAGATGGTAAAGAATCTGCCCTCAATGCAGGAGACACGGGTTTGATCCTTGGGTCGGGAAGATATCCTGAAGAAGGAAACGGCAACCCACTCCAGTATTCTTGTCTGGAGAATCCCATGGACAGGGGAGCCTGGTAGGCTACAGTCCATAGGGTTGCAAAGAGTCAGATATGATTGAAGCGACTTAGCATGCACACACAGACTTTTAAAAAAGAACGTGGATCATTTTCTAGCAAACGCTAAATTTTATTTTACCAGTACTTTAAAAAACTATGCCAGCACCTTAATTTGGGCTGTTGAATATCCTTGAGGATATTAGCTGCATAGCTCCTTTTAAGAGAGATAAGAATTACTGTGGTCAGCAATAAATTCCATTTAAACATAGTGAAATAATTTTGTGAATAACAGCTAGGTGACTGAATGTTTACTTTCTGATGACTATCTAGCTACAAATATTTTCTAATCATGTTAAGATGCAGGGAGAAGTAAGAAGTTAGATATTAAACATTTTTTGGTGTATTTGCATAAAATATTGTGTTAGCAAATGAATTTTGCATTATTTACAGGCTTTTTTTTTCCTTTTCATACTGTTCATGCTGATACTGAAGCTGAAACTTCAATACTTTGGCCACCTGACTCATTGGAAAAGACCCTGATGCTGGGAAAGATTGAAGGCAGGAGGAGAAGGAGACAACAGAGGATGAGATGGTTGGATGGCATCACCAACTCCATGGACATGAGTTTGAGTAAGCTCCAGGAATTGGTGATGGACAGGGAAGCCTGGTGTGCTGCAGTCCATGGGGTTGCAGAGTCGGACAGGACTAACTGAACTGAACTGAACTGACAGGCTTTTTGCAAGAAAAAAATACCTTCTCTACTATTTGCCTAATCTATGCTGCACAGAGAACAGGAGAGCTATCTGAGAAGTTCTTATTGGAAGAGAGAGCCATTATAGATAATTTGTGTGTGTGTAAGGCGCTTCAGTCGGGTCCGACTCTTTGTGACCCCATGGACTGTAGCCCACCAGGCTCCTCTGTCCATGAGATTCTCCAGGCAAGAGTACTGGAGGGGGCTGCTGTTCCCTTCTCCAGGGGATCTTCCCGACCCAGTGCTTGAACTCATGTCTCCTAAGTCTCCTGCATTGGTAGGTGGGTTCTTAGCCCTAGCGCTACCATAGATACTTTAAGTAAAAGCAAAACATTTTCTTCAAGTATTTGACATAATTGGATGCAAATCTGTGGGAGAAAAGGGAGCAGAGGAGGGCGGTCTCCTTAGTTATTTCTGAAATAGTGTCCTGACCAAGAGTCTCAGGTAGGTGAGTACTGTAATGAGTCTGGCTTCAAGTTGTCTTTCTGTTGACCTTTTATAGTTCAAGTTGTAAAATGTCTTGTATTTAAGGTAAAAACTATATCTTTCAATCCAAAATATATAAATAGCTCATGCAACTCAATATAAAAAAAAAACAACTCAATCAAAAAATAGGCAGAAGACCTAAGTAGATATTTTTTCCAAAGAAGACTTACAGATAGCTAACAGGCACATGAAAAGATGCTCAACACTAATTATTAGAGAAATGAACATCAAAATTATGATGAAGTACCACCTCATACCAATCAGAGTGAGCTATCAACAAAAAAACCCCCAAACCCAAAACCACAAATAACAAATGTTGAAGAGGCTATGGAGGAAAAGGAACTATTGTACTCTGTTGGTGGGTGGGCATATAAATTGGTGTACCCACCATGGAAAAAAAGTAGGGAGTGTCCTCAAAAAACTAAAAATTGAACTACCATATGACCCAAAATTCCACTTCTGAGTATGTATGCAGAAAAAATGAAAACACTAATTCAAAAAGACACATGTACCTCAGTGTTCACAGCAGCACTGTTTACAACAGCCAAGCTATGGAAGCAAAGCAATTGCCCACAGATGAACTGATAAAGAAGATGTGGTATATGCATACATATAGTGGAGTATTGCTCAGTCATTAAAAAGAATGAAACTGCCATCTGCACCAACATAGATGGACTCTGATAGTATGCTTAGTGAAGTAAGTTAGAAGAAGACAGATACTGTATGATATCACTAATACGTAGAATCAAAAAAATACTACAAATGAACATATATGGAATATGCATGGACTCACAGACATGGAAAACAAACCAGTAGTTACCACTGGGGAGAGGAATAATTTAGAGGTACAGAATTAAAAGATACAAGCTACTCTGTTTAAAATAGATAAGCAACAAGGCTATATTGAATAGAACAAGGAATTATAGCTATTGTAAGAACTTCTAATGGAGTATTATCACTAAAAACACTAAATCACTATACTGTATACCTAAAATTAATATAGTAAATAAACTATAATTTAAAAAAATCTCTAGCCATGTTGGCATTTTAACACACCACACACACATAAAAACTGTATCTTTTAGTTTCCTTTTCTCCTTGTTTCTCATTTGTCCTAAAATAGACTGCTAAGTATGAAAATATGATTATACATAAGTTATTTAATGGCTAAGACTTCATGTCATGTTTTTTTACTTGCAAAGCAAGTGGGTTGAATTAAATAACGGCTAAAATCTCCTCCAGGTCTAAAATTCCAAGTTAAAATCAGTGATTCAAGAAGTTATTAGTCATCAGAATCAACTGGAGCCCTTATGAAAATACAGGTTCCTGGATTCAACCTTCGAACATTCTGATTTATTCATTCATCAAATGATTATGGAAGGCCATAATGAATGTAATGCATTGCATCCTGGATACACAGTGATGAATGTAACAGATATAGTCCCACCCTGCTCCAGCCTCTACAGGAGAACTGAGACTGAGGCCAGTAATCTGTGTTTTAAAAATGCTCTCCAGGCAATTCTGACAACTGCACAGTTCAGAAGAGCAATGTTTCAGACCAAATGCAAACAGGAGACATTTCTGGGGGATTGTTCTAATTCTATTTGGGATGAACTCAGATTTACACTCTCGAAAGCCTTCTATATGAAAAAATCTTTAGCTTCTCCAAAGTATGTGTGTGTATCTTAGGTTGAAACATAAATGTTAACAAGAAGAAAACACACTCCAGTTGTAGTTACAGAATGCTAGTATGGGTGAGATTTTAGCAAATTAACATTGCTAATTCATACACTAACTACAGACACCTGCACAAGTTAAAAAATAATATTTGATTTGAAATATTGAGAGTTAAAGCTCAGATACTTATGCAAGTAAATGAATTATTCATTTTGAATTCTATTACTGACTTTGATTTGATCTTTCAAGAACTTTAAAGCCTTACCTACTTTAATATCCAACAGTTTGAAATTTGCTTAACTGTTTGACTTAATGACCAATGAATGTTGAGATTTACAAATAGACCATTTATGCTTGCTCTGATCATGACTCTATTTTCCTTTAAATAATGCCAGACTTAGAATTTACCAAAAATGAAATTAATGAAAGAATCCCTGTTTCTGTGCCATAAAATTATAAAACAATTTGATCTGACTCCAGGAAGTTAGGTAATTCTAGAAGGTCATAAGGATAAATATAAACAAAGGAGCAATGAATAGTCAACCTTTAATTGTTTCATTTTTAAGTTAGTCAGACTCTTTATCACAAGTTTTCCCCCATCAACATTTACATTCCAATATGGCCATTAAAAAAGAAAAAGATACCATTTAAAGCAGTCCATGTCTACTCACTGCAGTTTTTTTGTATCAATCAGGGTTCCAGCAGGTGGTTCAAATGAAGAGGTTTTACTGCAGGGATCACAAGCAGGTGAAGGCTGGGGGAAGGGAATAATGAAGGGAGGTGAGAAGACAGTTCAGTTCAGTCACTCAGTCTTGTCTGACTCTTTGCGACCCCATGGACTGCAGCACGCCAGGCTTCCTTGTTCATCACCAACTCCCAGAGCTTTTACTCAAACTTGTCCATAGAGTCGGTGATGCCATCCAGCCATCTCATTGTCGGTCATCCCCTTCTCCTCCTGCCTTCAATCTTTTCCCAGCATCAGAGTCTTTTCCAATGAGTCAGTTCTTCACATCAGGTGGCCCAAGTATTGCAGTTTCAGCTTTAGCATCAGTCCTTCCAATGAACACCCAGGATTGATCTCCTTTAGAATGAACTGGTTGGATCTCCTTGCAGTCCAAGGGGCTCTCAAGAGTCTTCTCCAACACCACAGTTCGAAAGCATCAATTCTTCAGAGCTTAGCTTTCTTTATAGTCCAACTTTCACATCCAGTGAGGTGGTTAGTGTGGAGGAAATAAGGAAAACCCCCAGACTCTTTAAGAAGACAGTTTATAGTGGGTGTTTACAACTCTGAGGCATGCTTCATGCATAGACTATTTACTTTGTGGATCCGGGACTATCTTCAAATCTAAATTCTGTTTTTGGTTCCAAACAACTTTTTATTTTCTGTTTTTACTAAACTGTACCTGCAAGAATTACATGTTTTTGTGCTGCCTCCTCTTCTCATTAGTTATTATATTATTAGTAGTAAATTGTAATCAAAGAGCCAAATCTAATACAAAAAAGATATTTTGGATTAACTGTAAATTGCTCCTTTAATTTAGGAAGGATAATCCAGAATTTTATTTTGGTGATTAAAATAATAGGATTAAATCATAATTCAGCTTATGCGTACATTCCCTCTTATTATGGGAAGTTTGCCGCCTGGCTACAGAACCTCCATCATTAGTGTGGGTGTGGGCCTGAGTCAACACTCACACAAAAGCTTGTCTCCTTGAATTCCTGGGTAATTGAAAATGCCAAGACACATTTTATAAATTCAACAAGGAAAAGAGTAATCATCGTTAATGTTGCTGAAAACCTGGAGGAAAAATTGGCTTTGATAGGCTGCAAGATGAAACGACAGCAGCTCAAATGTCATTGCCTCGAGGAGGACAACCAGAGTTAGGCTAGCTGCCACTCATGTGACTTCACGAAAGGTTACCCAGAAGGGATGGCACCCACTGCAGGAAGCAGAAATGTCATTGTCAGGACCTGACGTTCTTGGAGTGCAGTGATATAAAAAACCAAAGGCAATTTGATCCAGAATTTGATAGATTGTGCACCATATAAAATGCTCTATACATCCGGAAAGCAAGAATACCTTTCCCAAGAAAACACTTGAAAAAAAGAGCACTGGAACACTGTATCAAAAAGAAAGATGCTAATTACTAGTTTTAAAGGCAAAATTTCCAAATCCTTTTTCTCATGTGTAAAAGTCACCAAAGGTAGAAGGCAGACGGTGGGCAGTAGAAAAGCCCATTAAATTCCATTCTATTTGCAATTTAAAATTTAAGATAGATTTTGGCCATATGTATATTTACAATTATTTTCAAGTAACCTTCAGTTCAGTTCAGTTCAGTTCAGTCGCTCAGTCGTGTCCGACTCTCCGCAACCCCATGAATCACAGCACGCCAGGCCTCCCTGTCCATCACCAACTCCCGGAGTACACTCAAACTCATGTCCACAGAGTCGGTGATGCCATCCAGCCATCTCATTCTCCGTCGTCCCCTTCTCCTCCCGCCCCCAACCTTTCCCAGCATCAGAGTCTTTTCCAGTGAGTCAACTCGTCACATGAGGTGGCCAAAGTATTGCAGTTTCAGCTTTAGCATCAGTCCCTCCAATGAACATCCAGGATTGATCTCCTTTAGAATGGACTGGTTGGATCTCCTTGCAGTATAAGGGACTCTCAAGAGTCTTCTCCAACACCACAGTTCAAAAGCATCGATTCTTCGGCGATCAGCTTTCTTCACAGTCCAACTCTCACATCCATACATGACCACGGGAAAAACCATTGCCTTGACTAGACGGACCTTGGTTGGCAAAGTAATGTCTCTGCTTTTTAATATACTATCAAGGTTGGTCATAACTTTCCTTCCAAGGAGCAAGCGTCTTTTAATTTCATGGCTGCAATCAGCATCTGCAGTGATTTTGGAGCCCCAAAAAACAAAGTCTGACACTGTTTCCACTGTTTTTCCATCTATTTCCCATGAAGTGATGGGACCAGATGCCATGATCTTTGTTTTCTGAATGTTGAGCTTCAAGCCAACCTTTTCACTCTCCTCTTTCACTTTCATCAAGAGGCTTTTGAGTTCCTCTTCACTTTCTGCCATAAGGGTAGTGTCATCTGCATATCTGAGGTTATTGATATTTCTCCCGGCAATCTTGATTCCAGCTTGTGCTTCTTCCAGCCCAGCGTTCCTCATGATGTACTCTGCATATAAGTTAAATAAGCAAGGTGACAATATACAGCCTTGACGTACACCTTTTCCTATTTGGAACCAGTCTGTTGTTCCATGTCCGGTTCTAACTGTTTCTTCCTGACCTGCATACAGGTTTCTCAAGAGGCAGGTCAGGTGGTCTGGGATTCCCATCTCTTTCAGAATGTTCCACAGTTTATTGTGATCCACACAGTCAAAGGCTTTGGCATAGTCAATGAAGCAGAAATAGATGTTTTTCTGGAACTCTCTTGCTTTCTCCATGATCCAGTGGATGTTGGCAATTTGATCTCTGGTGCCTCTGCCTTTTCTAAAACCTGCTTGAACATCTGGGAGTTCACGGTTCACATACTGCTGAAGCCTGGCTTGGAGAATTTTGAGCATGACTTTACTAGCGTGTGAGATGAGTGCAATTGTGTGGTAGTTTGAGCATTCTTTGGCATTGCCTTTCTTTGGGATTGGAATGAAGACTGACCTCTTCCAGTCCTGTGGCCACTGCTGAGTTTTCCAAATCTGCTGGCATATTGAGTGCAGCACTTTCACAGCATCATCTTTCAAGACTTGAAATAGCTCAACTGGAATTCCATCACCTCCACTAGCTTTGTTCGTAGTGATGCTTTCTAAGGCCCACTTGACTTCACATTCCAAGATGTCTGGCTCTAGGTCAGTGATCACATTATCGTGACTATCTTGGTCATGAAGATCTTTTTTGTACAGTTCTTCTGTGTATTCCTGCCACCTCTTCTTAATATCTTCTGCTTCTGTTAGGTCCATACCATTTCTGTCCTTTATCGAGCCCATCTTTGCATGAAATGTTCCCTTGGAATCTCTAATTTTCTTGAAGAGGTCTCTTGTTTTTCCTATTCTGTTGTTTTCCTCTATTTCTTTGCATTGATCACTGAGGAAGGCTTTCTTATCTCTCCTTGCTATTCTTTGGAACTCTGCATTCAGATGCTTATATCTTTCCTTTTCTCCTTTGCTTTTCGCCTCTCTTCTTTTTACAGCTATTTGTAAGGCCTCCTCAGACAGCCATTTCGCTCTTTTGCATTTCTTTTCCATGGGGATGGTCTTGGTCCCTGTCTCCTGTACAATGTCATGAACCTCTGTCCAGAGTTCATCAGGCACTCTATCAGATCTAGTCCCTTAAATCTATTTCTCACTTCCACTGTATAACCATAAGGGATTTGATTGAGGTCATATCTGAATAGTCTAGTGGTTTTCCCTACTTTCTTCAATTTAAGTCTGAACTTCGCAATAAGTAGTTCATGATCTGAGCCACAGTCAGCTCCTGGTTTTGTTTTCGCTAACTGTATACAGCTTCTCCATCTTTGGTTGCAAAGAATATAATCAATCTGATTTCGGTGTTGACCATCTGGTGATGTCCATGTGTAGAGTCTTCTCTTGTGTTGTTGGAAGAGGGTGTTTGCTATGACCAGTGCATTCTCTTGACAAAACTCTATTAGCCTTTGCCCTGCTTCATTCCGTGCTCCAAGGCCAAATTTGCCAGTTACTCCAGGTGTTTCTTGACTTCCTACTTTTGCATTCCAGTCCCCTAGAATGAAAAGGACATCTTTTTTGGGTGTTAGTTCTAAAAGGTCTTGTAGGTCTTCATAGTAACCTTAGCAGACTTTATTTTACAATTATTTCACTGTGAAATAATTACATTGTGAAAAGTTTAAGGCTTGATTCTGTTTGCAGCAAATATGTTTCCCATTTTTAAAAACAATACTTCCATTCTTCACTCCCTTCCAAGAACTCAATGGCTTCTCACTGCCAATATGACGGTCACATGATAATGTATTTAGAAATTAGTTTACGGTTTGGTTCTCTTTACCCAAATACATTCAATAGGTTCTCTTTACTACAAATAGATTCAAGGGATTAGATCTGATAGATAGAGTGCCTGAAGAACTATGGATGGAGGTTCATACAGGAGGTGGTGATCAAAACCATCCCCAAGAAAAAGAAATATAAAAAGGCAAAATAGTTGACTGAGGAGGCCTCACAAATAGCTGAGAAAAGAGAAGCAAAAGGCAAAAGAGAAAAGGAAAGATATACCCATCTGAATGCAGAGTTCCAAAGAATAGCAAAGACAGATAAGAAAGACTTCCTAAGTGAACAATGCAAAGAAACAGAGGAAGACAATAGAATGGGAAAGACTAGAGATCTCCTCAAGAAAATTAGAGATACCAAGGGAACATTTCATGCAAAGATGGGCACAGTAAAGGACAGAAACAGTATGGACCTAACAGAAGCAGAAGATGTTAAGAAGAGATGGAAAGAATACACAGAAGAACTATACAAAAAAGATCTTCATGACCTAGATAACGATAGCTCTCATCTAGAACCAGACATCCTGGAATGTGAAGTCAAGTGGGCCTTAGGAAGCATCACTATGAACAAAGCTAGTGGAGGTGATGGAAGTCCAGTTGAGCTATTTCAAATCCTAAAAGATGATGCTGTGAAAGTGCTGCACTCAGGATGATAGTAAATTTGGAAAACTCAGCAGTGGTGACAGGACTGGAAAAGGTCAGTTTTCATTCCAGTCCCAAAGAATGACAATGCCAAAGAATGTTCAAACTACCGCACAGCTGCACTCATTTCACACGCTAGCAAGGTAATACTCAAAATCCTTCAAATAGGCTTCAACAGTACACGAACTGAGAACTTCCAGATGTACAAGCTGGATTTAGAAAAGACAGAACAACCAGAGATCAAATTGCCAATGTTTGTTAGGTTATAGAAAAGGCTAGGGAATTCCAGGAAAACATCTACTTCTGTTTCATTGACTACGCTAAAGCCTTTGACTGTGTGGATCACAACAAACTGTGCAAAATTCTTAAAGAGATGGGAGTACCAGGCCACTTTACCTGCCTCCCAAGAAACCTATATGTAGGTCAAGAAGCAACAGTTAGAACTGGACTTGGAACAACAGACTGATTCCAAGTTGGTTAAGGTACGTCAAAGTTGTGTATCATCACCCTGCTTATTCAAATTATATGGAGACTATATCATGTGAAATGAAGGGCTGGATGAAGCTTAAGTTGGAATCAAGATTGCCAGGAGAAATATAAATAACCTCAGATATCCAGATGATACCACCCTTATGGCAGAAAGTAAAGAGGAACTGAAGAGCCTCTTGATGAAAGTGAAAAAAGAGTGAAAACACTGCCTTAAAACTCAACATTCAGAAAACTAAGATCATGGCATCTGGTTTCATCATTTCATGGCATATAGATAGGGAAAAAATGGAAACAGTGACAGACTTTATTTTCCTGGGCTCCAAAATCACTGTGTATGGTGGCTGTAGCCATGAAATTAAAAGGTGTTTGCTCCTTGGAAGAAAGGCTATGACAAACCTAGACAGCCTGTTAAAAAGCTAGACTAGAGATCTCCTCAAGAAAATTAGAGATACCAAGGGAACATTTCATGCAAAGATGGGCATAATAAAGGGCAGAAACAGCATGCATCTAACAGAAGCAGACGATATTAAGAAGAGGTGGAAAGAATACACAGAAGAACTATACAAAAAAGATCTTCATGACCCAGATAACCACAATAGCTCTCATCTAGAGCCAGACATCCTACAATGTGAAGTCAAGTGGGCCTTAGGAAGCATCACTATGAACAAAGCTAGTGGAGGTGATGGAATTCCAGTTGAGCTATTTCAAATCCTAAAAGATGATGTTGTAAAAGTGCTGCACTCAATATGCCAGCAAATCTGGAAAACTCAGCAGTGTCCACAGGACTGGAAAAGTTCAGTTTCATTCCAATCCCAAAGAAGGGCAATGCCAAAGAATGTTAAAACTACCACAATTGCATTGATCTCACATGATAGCAAGTTAAGTGAAAACGCTCAGTTGTGTCCGACTTTTTGCAACCCCATGGAGTGTAGCCCACCAGGCTCCTCCATCGATAGGATTGTCCAGGTAAGAATACTGGAGTGGGTTGCCATTTCCTTCTCCAGAGGATATCCCTGACCCAGGGATCAAACCCATCTCCCGCATTGTAGGCAGATGCTTTACCGTCTGAGCCACCATGCTAGCAAAGTAATGCTCAAAATTCTGTAAGCCAGACTTCAATAGTACATGAACCAAGAACTTCCAGATGTACAAGGTGGATTTAGAAAAGGCAGAGGAACAAGAGATCAAATTGCCAGCATCTGTTGGGTCATAGCAAAAGCAAGAGAATTCCAGAAAAACATCTATTTCTGCTTCATTGACTACGCTAAAGCCTTTGACTATGGAGATCACAACAAACTGTGGAAAACTCTTAGAGATGGGAATACCAGACCACCTGACCTGCCTCCTGAGAAATCTGTATGCAGGTCAAGAAGCAACAGTTAGAACCAGACATGGAACAATGGACTGGTTCCAAATTGGGAAAGGAGTATGTCAAGGCTGTATATTGTCACCCTGCTTATTTAACTTATATGCAGAATACATCATGAGGAATGCTAGGCTGGAAGAAGCACAAGCTAGAGTCAAGATTGCCAGGAGAAATATCAATAACTTCAGATATACAGATGGTACCACCCATATGGCAGAAAGCAAAGAGGAACTAAAAAGCCTCTTGATGAAGGTGGAAGAGAGGGAAAAAGGTGGCTTATAATTCAACATTCAAAAAACTAAGGTCATGGTATCCAGTCCCAACACTTCATGGCAAATAGGTGGGGAAACAAGGGAAACAACAAGAGATTTTATTTTCTTAGGCTCCAAAATCACTGCAGATGGTGACTGCAGCCACAAAATTAAAACATGCTCGCTCCTTGGAAGAAAAGCTATGACAAACCTAGACAGCGTATTAAAAACCAGAGACATTACTTTGTCCACAAAGGTCCGTCTAGTCAAAGTTATGGTTTTTCTAGTAGTCATGTATGGATGTGCGAGTTGGACCATAAAGAAGGCTGAATGCCGAAGAATTGATGCTTTTGAACTGTGATGTTGGAGAAGACTCTTGAGAGTCCCTTGGACTGCAAGGAGATCAAACCAATCAATCCTGAATATTCATTAGAAGGACTGATGCTGAAACTGAAGCTCCAGTCCTTTGGCCACCTGATATGAAGAGCTGACTCACTTAGAAAAGACCCTGATGCTGGGAAAGATTGGAGGCAGGAGGAGAAGGGGACAGTGGAGGACAAGATGGTTAGGTGGTATCAAGGGCTCAGTGGACATGAGTTTGAGCAAGCTTCAGGAGATGGTAACGGACAGGGAAGCCTGGCGTGCTGCAGTCCATGGAAAGAGTCGGACATGACTGAGTGAGTGGACAACAACCAAAATCCACATATTACCCTCCAACTCCACATCCACACACAAAGGACCAAGTTTGTATTTTTTTTCTTTTTGGCATAAGGGTTTGTTCAGGGTCTAAAACAGATACAACTTGAAAATAACCCTCTTTCTATCTTTTTTGAAAGCCTGAATTCATTGCTAATGCAGAGCTATTTCAGAGAAAGCAATGGCACCCCACTCCAGTACTCTTGCCTGGAAAATCCCATGGACGGAGGAGCCTGGTGGGCTGCAGTCCACGGGGTTGCTAGGAGTCGGACATGACTGAGCGACTTCACTTTCACTTTTCCCTTTCATGCGTTGGAGAAGGAAATGGCAACTAACTCCAGTGTTCTTGCCTGGAGAATCCCAGGGACGGGGGAGCCTGGTGGGCTGCCATCTCTGGGATCACACCGAGTCAGACACGACTGAAGTGACGCAGCAGCAGCAGCAGAACTATTTATCAAAGCCAAGGAGGGGAGGAGAGAAAAACTCTGAGGAAGGCATTGGTGAGAGGAGAATTTTCTCCAGACTCACTTTCCAGTCAGTGAGTTCTTTGAAGAGAAGAACCCTCTACTCCACTTTCTAGAAGTGATCTGAGTTCAGAGGGAAGAGTTGTGTACCTTTCCTCATGGGGATGGACCTTAAGCCTGGTGATGCCTAGTGGAGCAAAAAGAGAAGATTTGTCTCAGTTTTAAAACTAGTATTAAAACTCCTTAGCAACGTGTCATTGACAACATATGATAACGTAAGAATCTTTGGTGAGGAGGGTGTGTGGTACACAGTCCGAGGAATCATATGCTATTTCAAATCTTACTATTACTCGCCATTGTTAAGAATAAATTTTTTATCCTCAGTGAGCCTTAGTTCACTCTTCTGTAAAATGAGGTATTAAAATCCATCAGGCAATGTTGTGAAAATAAGACATTATGAACAATATATGGCACAAAATCAATAAAAATAAATGACTTAGACTTAACTCTGGAGTGTAAGGAAATTGTCTCTCTCACACACAAAATTCCCTTAGACAACAGTATTAGTAACTTCCCCACCCTTTCAAAAAAAAAAAAAACCTTGGGGTCAGTTTTTCATTTATTATTATTGTGGGAAGAACTAACATGAGATCTACCCTTTTAACAAATTGCTAAGTGCACCATGCAGCATTGTTAACCATAGGCACAATATTATTCATCAGATTTTTAGACCTTATTCGTCTTGCATAACAGAAACTTTGTACCCAGGACCAGCAGCCTGCATTTTGCCTCCTCCCCATGACCCTGTTCTCTGTTTCTGTGAGTTTGACTAGTTTAGATAGCACGTATATCTGACATCATGCAGCATTTGTCCTTGTGTGACTGGCCCTATTGCCACTTGGTACAATGTCCTCAGGTTCATCCATGGAGTCACATCACAGACTTTCCTTCTTTTTTAAGGCTGAATAATATCAATATCGGGCTTCCCTTGTGGCTCAGCTGGTAAAGAATCTGCCTGCAAGGCGGGAGACCTGGGTTCGATCCCTGGGTTGGGAAGATTCCCTGGAGAAGGGAAAGGCTACCCACTCCAGTATTCTGGCCTGGAGAATTCCATGGACTATCCATGGAGTCGCAAAGAGTCGGACACGACTGAGTGACTTTCATTTCATTTCAATATCAATATCACCTTTTCTTTATCCATTCATCTATTGATGGACATTTAAGTTTCTTCCAATCCAATAGTTCGGCTATTGTAAATAACACTGCAATGAACATGGGAGTGCAGCTATCTCTTTGAGCTACTGATTTCATTTCTTTCTATACCTGGAAGTGGGATTGCTTGATCATCTGGTAGTTCTATTGTAATTTTTTGAGGAAACTGTACTGATGGTACCAATGGTATACAATGGTTCCAATTTCTCCGCACTTGCCAATACTTAGCGTTTTCTTTTTTTCTGGATAACAGCCATCTAACACGTCTAGTGTGACATTTCATTGTGTTGAGTCAGTTCTGTGAACTGCCATTTCTTTTAGACCATTCTATAAGCCTTCAATGGAAAAGGCAATGGCAACCCACTCCAGTACTCTTGCCTGGAAAATCCCATGGGTGGAGGAGCCTGGTAGGCTGCAGTCCATGGAGTCGCTAAGAGTCGGACATGACTGAGCAACTTCACTTTCACTTTTCCCTTTCATGCATTGGAGAAGGAAATGGCAGCCCACTCCAGTGTTCTTGCCTGGAGAATCCAAGGGATGGGGGAGCCTGGTGGGCTGGCATCTATGGGGTCGCACAGAGTTGGACATGACTGAAGCGACTTAGCAGCAGCAGTAGCAGCATAAGCCTTCAAAAGAACAAACAATATTCACCTAAAACATTAGTCCTTAACACACGTTGGATCACAAGACCTCTTGGAAAATCTAATAAAGACGCAGGATTCTCTTACCAGTAAAATGCACACATAAAATTAAAAATATAAATCATTTCTTGGAATGACAGATCCTAGATACATACTTATAAACCCCAGTTTATTGTCACTTGCCTAGATTAACTGATTCTCCAGCTTTTTTGACACCTAATAATCAAACTCCAGGATTGGCAAGCATATTCTTTACAAAGTAGGAGGTTATGTACTTTCCACCTTTGGGGGCCAGTCTCTATCCAAACTGTTCTGTATCTGTAGTATAAAGATTGCTATAGAAAATATATAGACTAATGAGCATGACTGTTTTCCAACAAATTTTTATTTGTAAAAACTGGCTGTGGGCTGGGTTTAGCCCTTGGGCTGTAATCTGGCAATCTATGATTTAATTATTTCAAAAAGACTGAATGGATTGCACTAGTTAGGAACTAGGAAATTGAATACACACACACACACACACACACACACACAATGAAGGCCATACAAACCCACCATAAGGGTAGAAGCTACTATATTTCCTTTCCTCTGGGATGCTTAGGATGAGATAAGAAACGACAGGGGTGATCTTCCTCTCCTGTCGTGTTTGACAAGAATCTTTTTCATTTGCATCTGATGGCAACTGGTATCTTCTTTCAAATGTTTTGGAACATCACGAGAGCCATTTGTTGGTGTTTGCTGTCAGTGACATAAAGTCATGTGCTGAGTCGCTCAGTCATGTTCGATTCTTTGCAACTCCATGGACTGTAGCCCTCCAGACTCCTCGGTCATGGGGTTTTCCTGGCAAGATGACTGGAGCAGGTTGCCATTTACTCCTCCAGGGGATCTTCCTGAACCAGAAATTGAACTTGGGTCTCCTGCATTGCAGGCAGATTCTTTACTGCTGAGCACTTTGATTTCTGACGAGATAGATAGGATTTAATGCACATTTGTCCACACCTACATCCTACCCTGTCTTCTAAGGACAACATGTCTCTCTTTAGGAGCATGTTCAGGGTTCCATTCTATTCTCTGTTTTCTATTACTGTTCCTAAAATTTGTTCTTGAAAAGAACTTTTGATGACATTCACAATAAAATCCTCCAAAAACTTTAGCTATGTGAGTATAAATTCTATACAATAAATGTCTGTACATTTAAACATCATTGAAAGAAAAACTTTCAAGCATCTTGCTGATAGCTGCCAGCAAGTCCTCATGAAGAATAAACACTGTCAGACTAACCTGATATATTAGGATAAAATTCCCAAGTAGATCAAGAAAAAGAGATAGTTCTAATTTATCATGGCTCTAGAAAGGTTAGGTGATTTAGTTGTATGAGGCAATAAATTTAGAAAGCATAGTCCAGACAGCATAACTATTAGGTGAGAATACAAATTGCTAGAGGGTCAAAAAAATAATACAAGGTGTTTTTCAAAGTCACTTAGGAGCCTAAATTTTTTTAAGTTTTCATCACCAGCCTAGATAAAGAAATAAGAAAGTCAGCCCAGACAATGTCTTAGAAAAATACACCTTAGGAAAGAGATTTAAGAAGAAATGGAAAAATCTAAATATGCCAATAATCACCAACGACATTAGTAAGCAGCTTAAAATCTAATTCATATTAACCTGTCCCCAGACATACTACATGGTTTTAGAGGCCAGTGAACCCAGTATTTGAAAAAGACAATCTCTAGCTTATAAAAACAGTTCTAGAGAACAGAAACAGCATTTTCCATATCAGTTAATGGTGCTAGAGTAGACTTTATCTTGATACCTAAATCAGATCAGGATAACATCAGAGATGATTATCACATGATAATAAGACTTATGAACAAAAGTGATAAATTAAAAATAAAACATTAGGAACTGGGAAAAAAACTCATTTTGAGCAATTTAAGTTTTTTCCAAGAGTATGAGGACAGTTCAACATTAGAAAATACGTTAATGGAATCAGCCTCATTAAAATAGTAAAGGGTGGGACTTTCTCTGTGGTCCCCTGGCTAAGACTCTGCACTCCCAATGCACGGGGTCCAGGTTTGATCCCTGGTCAAGGAATTATATCCCACGTGCAACAACTAAGAGTTCACATGCCTCAACTGGAAGATCCTGCATGCCACAGTAAAGATTCCAAGTGCTGCAATTGAGACCTGGTGTAATCAAAATTAAAAATAATTAAAAAAAATAGTATAAGGAGGAAAACTACATGATGACCTCAGTGGATACAGAAAAGGCATTTACTAAATCAGCAATCTATATAAGATCAAGGTGGAATTGAAGGGAACTACCCTCTCACAATAGACTGTGGAACATTCTGAAAGAGATGGGAATCCCAGACCACCTGACCTGCCTCTTGAGAAACCTGTATGCAGGTCAGGAAGCAACAGTTAGAACTGTACATGGAACAACAGACTGGTTCCAAATAGGAAAAGGAGTACGTCAAGGTTGTATATTGTCACCCTGCTTATTTAACTTCTATGCAGAGTACATCGTGAGGAATGCTGGGCTGGAGGAAGCACAAGCTGGAGTCAAGATAGCTGGGAGAAATATCAATAACCTCAGATATGCAGATAACACCACCCTTATGGCAGAAAGTGAAGAGAAACTAAAGAGCCTCTTGCTGAAAGTGAAAGAGGAGAGTGAAAAGGTTGGCTTGAAGCTCAACATCCAGAGAACAAAGATCATGGCATCAGGTCCCATCACTTCATGGGAAATAGATGGGGAAACAGTTTCAGACTTTGT
The DNA here is from genome assembly GCF_049115385.1 of Moschus berezovskii. Taxonomy (NCBI): domain Eukaryota; kingdom Metazoa; phylum Chordata; class Mammalia; order Artiodactyla; family Moschidae; genus Moschus; species Moschus berezovskii. The sequence continues at coordinate 26,261,375 of NC_142464.1, forward strand.
TTTTTGGGGCTCCAAAATCACTGTGGATGCTGACTGCAGCAATGAAATTAAAAGACGCTTACCCCTTGGAAGGAAGGTTATGACCAACCTAGACAGCATATTAAAAAGCAGAGACATTACTTTGCCAACCAAGGTCTGTCTAGTCAAGGCGATGGATTTTCCAGTGGTCATGTATGGATGTGAGAGTTGGACTGTGAAGAAAGCTGATCGCTGAAGAATTGATGCTTTTGAACTGTGGTGCTGGAGGAGACTCTTGGGAGTCCCTTGGACTGCAAGGAGATCCAACTAGTCCATCCTAAAGCAGATCAATCCTGGGTGTTCATTGGAAGGACTGATGCTAAAGCTGAAACACCAATATTTTGGCCACCTCATGCGATGAGTTGACTCACTGGAAAAGAGTCTGATGCTGGGAGGGATTGGGGGCGGGAGGAGAAGGGGACGACAGAGAATGAGATGGCTGGATGGCATCACTGACTCAATGGACATGAGTTTGAGTGAACTCTGGGAGTTGGTGATGGACAGGGAGGCCTGGAGTGCTATGATTCATGGGGTCTTAAAGAGTCGGACACGACTGAGTGACTGAACTGACTGACCTTCTTTATGGGCTTTCCAGGTGGCACCGTGCACTTCCAGATGTTCAAGCTGGATTTAGAAAAGGCAGAGGAACCAGAGATCAAGTTGCCAACATCCTCAGGATCATCAAAAAAGCAAGGGAGTTCCAGAAAAACATCTACTTTTGCTTTATTTACTACGCCAAAGTCTTTGACTGCGTGGATCACAAGAAACTGTGGAAAATTCTTAGAGATGGGAATACCAGACCACCTGATCTGCCTCCTGAGAAGTTTGTATGCAGGTCAAGAAGCAACAGTTAGAACTGGACATGGAACAACAGACTGGTTCCAAATAGGGAAAGGAGTACATAAAGGCTATATATTGTCACTCTGCTTATTTAACTTATATGCAGAGTACATCATGTGAAGTGGCGGGCTGGCTGAAGCACAAGCTGGAATCAAGATTGACAGAAGAAATATCAATAACTGCAGATCTGCACATTCTACCACTCTTATGGCAGAAAGCGAAGAAGAACTAAAGAGCCTCTTGATGAAAGTGAAAGAGGAGAGTGAAAAAGTTGGCTTAAAACTCAACATTCAGAAAACTAAGACCAGGGCATCAGGTCCCATCACTTCATGGTAAATAGATGGGGAAACAATGTAAACATTGACGGACTATTTTTTTTGGCTCCAAAATCACTGCAGATGGTGACTACAGCCATGACATTAAAAGACACTTGCTCCTTGGAAGAAAAACTATGACCAACCTAGACAGCATATTAAAAAGCAAAGACATTACTTTGCTGACAAAGGTCCATCTAGTCAAAGCTATGGTTTTTCCAGTAGTCATGTATGGATTTGAGAGTTGGACTATAAAGAAAGCTGAGTATTGAAGAATTGATGCTTTTGAACTGTGGTATTGAAGACTCTTGAGAGTCCCTTGGACTGCAAGGAGATCCAACCAGCCAATCCCAAAGGAAATCAGTCCTGAATATTCATTGGAAGGACTGATGCTGAAGCTGAAACTCCAATACTTTGGCCACCTGACATGAAGAACCAATTCACCGGAAAAGACCCTGATGCTGGGAAAGATTGAAGGCAGGAGAAGGGGATGACAGACGATGAGATGGTTGGATGGCACCACTGACGTGATGGACGTGAGTTTGAGTAGGCTCCGAGAGTTGGTGATGGACAGGGAAGCCTGGTGTGCTGCAGTCCACGGGACTGCAAAGAGTTGAACATGACTGAGTGACTGAACTGAACTGAAGTGGCACTAATGGTAAAGCATCCACCTGCCAATGCAGGAGACTCAGGAGACTTGGTTCGATCCCTGGGTTGGGAAGATCCCGTGGAGGAGGGCACAGCAACCCACTCCAGTATTCTTGCCTGGAGAATCCCATGGACAGAGGAGCCTGGCGTCCATGGGGTCGCAAACAGTCGGACATGACTGAAAAGATGCAGCATGCATGCACGTACCTTGTTCATATACACTATGCTCAGAAACAAGAAGACTGGACATTGCTAAGATGTTAATTCTTCCGCACGCAATCACTAAATCCAATAAAGGCTTTTTCATGGAACTTGACAAATCAATGTTAAATTTTAGATGGGAAAGAGCAAAAGGGCAGGAAGAGCCAAGATTATTCTGAAGGAGAACAAGGCAGGGCTTCTCTCTGCCAGACATCACGACTAAGAAAGCTGTAGGTAATTAAGAGAGTAATTAGCATTAATGATTCTGTTCAGATTGTTTCTGGAAAGCATCCAAAATTTATGGCCAAGGAGGAGGTGGAAACTGGGCTAGCTTTGGAAGCGAGCCCTAGAAATAATGAAAGGGTAAAATTAGGAATCTTTAGTCTGATGATTCTAACAATACTGTACAATTATAAACACGTTAAAAGTAATACTTTAGAGGTATATTCAGATTTAAAGCAAGAAAAGTTAGTTCATAGCTGCTGTTCCTTTCCACTGAGATAAACACCTGACATGCCTTTTAAACGTAGTACCAAGAAATTTGGCTAAAATAGAATTTCTGTGAGGTGAGATATAAAAAACATAATAAAGATTTACTGAGAAAGAAGCTAAAATGTCTTGCTTTGGATGTCTTAAAAAATCAGATTGACTTTTAGTCTGTCAGGAAATGTGGGTGTTAAATTTACTAAAGGTGTTGAAATTCATGTTTGGCTACGTCAACTGTTTCTAGTGTTGAATTCTAGGTAAAATGTGAAGATGCTCTCTTACATTGAGACTGAGGGGAAAACTGAGTTGCACGAATTTATATGCATGTTTTTTCTCTCTCCATGACCTCCTTTCACTTCCCCAAATACAGACACGCACATGCTTTTCCAAAGTAACTGCTCTCATTTAGCAGCAAACATGTCTCCAGGTACTCAGTTAAAAATCTACTCAAGGAGTATCATTGTCATCCCTACATTGTGGAAGCTCTAAACTCAAAATATAATAAGGGAAGGACAGACACCATTTACCCAGGCATGTACTTACGTATTTTTAGTCTCATTAAATTCAAAGCCAACAGTGGGATGATTTACGAAGGATAAATCATAGGTTTCAAACAAAGAAGTCAGACGATCATTTAAAATTTGCAGTGAAAGTCAATTTGGTTATATAGAAGAGTCACCTTTGTTACTATTATATATAATCAACGCCTAGTTGGTTATGTATATAAACCATGATTTTAACTATCAATGGTAAATTTTTACCCCATACTGGATTTCTCTGCCTATCCAAGAAGTTCTAGCTAGCTTTTATGTGTAAGCTACTCGCTCAGTCGTGTCTGACTCTGCGATCCCATGGAGAATAGCCCACCAGGTTCCTCTGTCCTCAAAATTTTCCAGGCAAGAATACTGGAGTGGGTTGCATTCCCTTCTCAGGGGATCTTCCTGACCCAAGGCTTGAACTTGGGTCTACCTCATTGAAGGTGGATTATTAACCATCTAAGCCACCAGAGAAGCCCCTAGTTGGCTTCAGTTCAGTTCAGTTCAGTCGCTCAGTCGTGTACGACTCTCCGCGACCCCGTGAATCACAGCACGCCAGGCGTCCCTGTCCATCACCAACTCCCAGAGTTCATTTAAACTCATGTCCATTGAGTCAGTGATGCCATCCAGCCATCTCATTCTCTGTCGTCCCCTTCTCCTCCAGCCCCCAATCCCTCCCAGCATCAGAGTCTTTTCCAGTGAGTCAACTTGTCGCATGAGGTGACTAAAGTATTGCAGTTTCAGTTTCAGCATCAGTCCTTCCAGTGAACATCCAGGATTGCTCTCCTTTAGAATGGACTGGTTGGATCTCCTTGCAGTCCAAGGGACTCTCAAGAGTCTTCTCCAGCACCACAGTTCAAAAGCATCAATTCTTCAGCGATCAGCTTTCTTCACAGTCCAACTCTCACATCCATACATGACCACTAAATAAACCATAGCCTTGACTAGACGGACCTTGGTTGGCAAAGTAATGTCTCTGCTTTTTAATATACTATCTAGGTTGATCATAACTTTCCTTCCAAGGAGTAAGCGTCTTTTAATTTCATGGCTGCAATCAGCATCCACAGTGATTTTGGAGCCCAAAAAAATAAAGTCTGACACTGTTTCCACTGTTTCTCCATCTATTTCCCATGAAGTGATGGGACCAGATGCCATGATCTTTTTCTGAATGTTGAGCTTCAAGCCAACTTCTTCACTCTCCTCTTTCACTTTCATCAAGAGGCATTTGAGTTCCTCTTCACTTTCTGCCATAAGGGTGGTGTCATCTGCATATCTGAGGTTATTGATATTTCTCCCGGCAATCTTGATTCCATCTTGTGCTTCTTCCAGCCCAACATTCCTCATGATGTACTCTGCATATAAGTTAAATAAGAAGGGTGACAATATACAACCTTTATGTACTCCTTTTCCTATTTGGAACCAGTCTGTTGTTCCATGTCCAGTTCTAACGGTTGCTTCCTGACCTGCATACAGATTTCTCAAGAGGCAGGTCAGGTGGTCTGGTATTCCCATCTTTTTCAGAATTTTCCACAGTTTATTGTGATCCACATAGTCAAAGAATTTGGCATGATCAATAAAGCATACATAGATGTTTTTCTGGAACGCTTTTGCTTTTTCCATGATCCAGCGGATGTTGGCAATTTGATCTCTGGTTCCTCTGCCTTTTCTAAAACCAGCTTGAACATCTGGAAGTTCACGTATTGCTGAAGCCTGGCTTGGAGAATTTTGAGCATGACTTTACTAGCATGTGAGACGAGTGCAATTGTGAAATAGTTTGAGCATTCTTTGGCATTGCCTTTCTTTGGGATTGGAATGAAGACTGACCTTTTCCAGTCCTGTGGCCACTGCTGAGTTTTCCAAATTTGCTGGCATATTGAGTGCAGCACTTTCACAGCATCATCTTTCAGGATTTGAAATAGCTCAATTGGAATTCCATCACTTTCACTAGCTTTGTTCATAGTGATGCTTTCTAAGGCCCACTTTACTTCACATTCCGAGATGTCTGGCTCTAGGGCAGGATCACACCATCATGATTATCTTGGTCGTGAAGATCTTTTTGGTACAGTTCTTCTGTGTATTCTTGCCACCTCTTCTTAATATCTTCTGCTTCTGTTAGGTCCATACCATTTCTGTCCTTTATCGAGCCCATCTTTGCATTAAATGTTCCCTTGGTATCTCTAATTTTCTTGAAGAGATCTCTTGTTTTTCCTATTCTGTTGTTTTCCTCTATTTCTTTGCATTGATCACTGAGGAAGGCTTTCTTATCTCTCCTTGTTGTTTTTTGGAACTCTGCCTTTGGATGCTTATATCTTTCCTTTTCTCCTTTGCTTTTCGCTTCTCTTCTTTTCATAGCTATTTGTAAGGCTTCCTCGACAGCCATTTTGCTTTTTTGCATTTCTTTTCCTTGGGGATGGTCTTGGTCCCTGTCTCCTGTACAATGTCATGAACTTCCGTCCATAGTTCATCAGGCACTCTATCTATCAGATCTAGTCCTTTAAATCTATTTCTCACTTCCACTGTATAATCATAAGGGATTTGATTTAGGTCATATCTGAATGGTCTAGTGGTTTTCCCTACTTTCTTCAATTAAAGTCTGAATTTGGCAATAAGGAGTTCATGATCTGAGCCACAGTCAGCTCCCAGTCTTGTTTTTGCTAACTGTATAGAGCTACTTTCCCTAATTCCTGAGTATTTAGCTGTTCTCAATAAAGTATGTGCTGCTTTCCAAACTTATACTGGGCTATCTATTATTCTCAAATAATTGAGCAAGCTACACTATGCAAAGGAGGAAGCATCATACAAGGAAAATAGTCTGTAGGACTCCCAGGCTGTCCATATGCTTCTCTTCTGACTGAAATGCAGGCAGATAGTGAGAACTGATCTGTTACTTGAGCCCAGTCATCAGACATGTGAAAAGTAAGCATCTCTTTTCTCATTGAAGCAGCCCTGGTGACAGGGAAATGCCATCTCCCTAAGATGGCACAGTCTATGGTTTTATTTTTTTAATGGTCATTCAGTAACACTGATTTAACATATATTTATTCATCACCTCGCTTGAATCTTACTCTATGCTGGGACAGGTTTATAATGGTCAACATCCACTGGCATTTATTGAGAACCTTCTCTTCTCACTCCCTGGTGGTCTAGTGGTTAGGATTCAGTGCTCTCACTGCCATGGCCTGGGTGTGATTCTGGGTCAGGGAAATCTTTCCGAGGGGCTTCTCTGGTGGCTCAGATGGTAAAGAATCCACCTGCAATGCAGGAAACCTGGACCCAGTATTCTTGCCTGTAGAATTCCATGGACAGAGAAGCAAGATCACAAAGAATCACACATGACTGAGTAACTAACACACTTTCTCTTCTCACTTTAGCTTAAGCACATTCACTTTGTCCTTTCCTCCTTAGGCGGGGAAAATAATTTACCAGTAACTTCTGCATGAAAACTATTCAGATGACATAGGCAATGACAGTCACTGCTTAGTCTTCTTTAGAACTGGATTTACTAAATGAGTTTTAAGAAAAAAACAAAATAAAAACAACATTAAGCCCAAACAATAAGAAAAGTCCGCAGGTCTGATGCCTGGATATATATCTACAGATGGTAAAGGAAAACCTTGTATGTATTTGTATGCCACGTGGAAGGTATTAAAATATATTATTCATTCTGTGAACATTTACTGAGTTCCTACTATGTGCCTGACATTGGACTAAGTACTGAAAGTGTAATGGTGGATAAAAGAGACTGCCTCGCGCTTAAATTCTACGGAGAGACACATGATAAACATACACAAACGTATTACATGGAGAAAGCGAGTAACCAGGAGAGGACACTGTGGATTAGTTGGGCAGAAAGCTTCCTTCTAGACAGTAACAGCAGCTAACACAGTATCTGACTCACATTATAGAAATGTTCAGGACACTTTAGATTATCATCCAGTAAATATTCTCCTCTGTTTGCTGCTGAATTTTGTTTTCTTGCTTAATTATAAATGGTTGTTGTTCAGGCCAGATTAACTAGACCTAAAAGCAAACAAACAAACACAAATGAACAAAACCTGGCTTCTTAAGGGAGCTATGAAAAAGAAGTCTGGAAAAGCAAATAATGATTCTTTTATCATAAATATTGAAAAAAGATTTTAATACTTGGCTTATTCTTTCAGGTAGAACATTGAGTTCTGTTATATTTTTGCTTCCTTTTGATCTGTGATAATGTTATCTGGGGTCATGGATTCTTTAGAGAATCCAATTAAGAGTCTAATTAAGACTAGGAAAACACATGTCCATTTGAAACATGGGGTACAATTTCAGGAGAGGTTCACACATTATCTGTCTCAGGTCACAAACCCTTTAAATTATTACCAAAGATAAAACTTACCTTGCTAGATGTCAAACCAAGTATGATTCTGGTTGGTGCTAGAATTCAAATGGAAAGAATAAAAATGAAGAAAGCCTAACACATACTTAATATTCTAAAGGCATCTGGAATAAATGGAAAAAGTTAGATTTTTATAACAGTATGGGGAAAACTAACTAATAACATGAAAAGAAATATTGGATTTCTACTTCAAAACTACCCCCCCCAAAAGAAATTCTTGCTGAGTAAAAGGTTTAAATGTAAAAACTAAAATGATTAAAGAATTAGAACATGAAAAATATAGGTGAGTTTTTTTTTAATCACTGTGTGTGAAAAATCTTTGTACGCAGAAATCACAAGAGTGACAATATATGAACAAATGTGTATTTTAAATTTTGTAACAACTAAACAAAAACAGACACAACACCTTCCTCTGGAAAGGCCTACTTAAATTGCAATGTAATTAACAAAAGTCCTTAATCCATAAATAAACCTTCACTATTAATTATACTCCAATAAAAATTAAAAAATAAAACAACTCATCAGATCAGATCAGATCAGTTGCTCAGTCGTGTCCGACTCTCCACGACCCCATGAATCACAGCACGCCAGGCCTCCCTGTCCACCACCAACTCCCGGAGTACACGATGATAGTGTAGTCAGGGGTAACTCGGATGAATATGTAGTATAAGCAAAAAATACATCTTTCTTGTGTAGAACTTCAAAAGATACAAGGATTTAGTTACCATTGGTGGTTTCAGCCAATCCTAAGAGGATTGTTGAGGAGCCTGAATTTGAATAGTATCTCTGCCAATTACTGGTTAAATTCAAACCTTGGTCTGTTCTTACTATGAAACATTGGTCTTAGTTCTGTAAGATGGGATTACTAATGGTGGCTACCTTTGATGGTCATTATGAGGATTGAATGACTTCAAAAAGAGACTAAGTTATTTATAAAGGGCTTAGAATCAGTTCAGTTCAGTTCAGTTCAGTCGCTCAGTCGTGTCCGACTCTCCGCGACCCCGTGAATCACAGCATGCCAGGCCTCCCTGTCCATCACCAACTCCCAGAGTTCACTCAAACTCATGTCCATCGAGTCGGTGATGCCATCCAGCCATCTCATTCTCTGTCGTCCCCGTCTCCTCGCACCCCCAACCTTTCCCAGCATCAGAGTCTTTTCCAGTGAGTCAACCTGTCGCATGAGGTGGCCAAAGTATTGGAGTTTCAGCTTTAGCATCAGTCCTTCCAATGAACACCTAGGATTGATCTCCTTTAGAATGGACTGGTTGGATCTCCTTGCAGTCCAAGGGACTCTCAAGAGTCTTCTCCAACACCACAGTTCAAAAGCATCGATTCTTCGGCGATCAGCTTTCTTCACAGTCCAACTCTCACATCCATACATGACCACGGGGAAAACCATAGCCTTGACTAGACGGACCTTTGTTGGCAAAGTAATGTCTCTGCTTTTTAATATACTATCTAGGTTGGTCATAACTTTCCTTCCAAGGAGTAAGCTTAGAATAGTACCTAGCAAATACAGTATCGTTGCTTTTTAGTTGCTGTGTCTGATTCTTTTGTGACCCCATGAACTGTAGCCCACCAAGCTCCTCTGTCCATGGGATTTCCCAGGAAAGAATGCTGGAGTGGGTTGCCATTTCCTTCTCCAAAATACAGTATTAGTATTTGTTAAATAAATCCATATGTGTGTGTGTGTGTGCAGAACAAAGTCTAGGAAGGAATACAATACAGGGTTAACTGTTACCTTAAAGTGTTTCCTCTTTTTGTTTATCCACATCTTTTAGTTTCTTCCCAACACACATGTATTTCTGGTATAATTCTAAAAATCTATTCAAAAACTACTTTGCACTGAGAGTCTGTTTTTTTTTTTTTTAAATTGTACCTAAAAAAAAGTCTGTTTTATTACGATTTCATTACTTCCACAGGACTGTATCTCTAATTGTAAAAATCAACAGGAAAACAGGTGTCACTATAATGGAAGTTCTATTAATGCCAATTTTCTGGAACCATGTAGTAGGCAGCATTTGAAGCCAAATTCTTGAGAAGAAGGTGAAACAATTATCATCACATGCATTTTATTTTGCATGCATGGCCTGAAAATACTGTTTTCTAATAGAACTGAAATTTGTTTCCTTAGATAAGGTTGTTTAGTGATTAATAATTATATCCCTGCTTCTCTGGGCCAGGCTCAAAAGTCAATAAACATTAAGCTCTGGCTTCTAATATTACCACCATGGCAGGAGACAAATTAGTAAGGAGCAGCAGCAGCATTACTTTTGATGGACGGAGGTAGGGGTGAGACCAGGTCACTTACTCGGATTGCTGTCACTGCAACAGCCTTCCTGTTGCCTGCATCCAACTCCTTTTATTTGCTCTGGCTGAGAAGAAATCTTGGCAAGAATTTACACAGAAAAATCATGATCCAAGAGCAATTGTTATAATACCCATGTCTAGGACTGGCCTCAGCCATCCCAGCTGGAAAACCTCAAGGTGAAAGCATCAAAACTATTGTCATCAAGCAGTAATAAATAAAGCATCTACACTGAACATTACAAAATACTTCTGAGAGTTATTAAAGAAGATCAAAATGCATGGAAACAGACGTTATATTCATGGATTGTAAGATTCAATATTGTTAATATGTTCATTTTCCCTAAACTGATCTAAAGATTCCAGGCAACACCAAAAATCTCAGCAGGCCTTTTGTTTTAAAAAGAAACTGATAAGCCAATTAAAAATTTATATGGAAAAACAATGGATTTAGAACAGACAAAACAATCTGGAAAAAAAAAATTGGAAGACAAGCTACCTAATGTCAAGACTTACTATAAAGCTCCAGTAATCAAATAGATTAATGAAACAGACTAGAGAATTCAGAAACAGACGCATACATATACATCAGTTGATTTTCAACTGAAGTGCCAAGTAAATTCAATAAGGAAAGGTTTTTAAACAAATGCCGCTGAAACAACTGTATGTTCCTCAAAGCCTACCTGTATAAGTGAATATTGATTTGAGATGAATCACAGACCTAAATATAAAAAGCTGGAACCATAAAATTTCTATAAGAAAACATAGGAAGAAAAAAAAAAAAAGAAAAAGAAAACATAGGAAGAATTTTTATAATTTTAGGATAAGTAAAGATTTATTAGAGAGGACACAGAAAATATTAACTATAAAAGGAAAATATAGATAAATTAGGCTTATTAAAAATGGAAACATTCATTATGAAAATGAGTAAGTAAGCCACAGATTGGGAAAAATAGTCTCAATACATGACAAAGGACTCAAATTCAGAATACATGATAATAAAAAAACCCCAAATTACCTGATTTAATAAATGAGCAAAAGACTTGAGGAGACACTTTAGAAATGATACTTCACATGCCAGTTATCAGAGAAATGAAAATTAAAACCACGATGAGATATCATTTCACATCCACTAGAGTGGTAAAAATTAAAAAAACTGACAACATCAAAAGTTGGTGAGGATGTGGAGAACTAGAGCCTTTATCCATTGCTGGTGGGAATATATTTAAAGTGGTACAACCACTTTGGAAAATTGTTTGGCAATTGACATTCACTTCCTTAGCACCCCAGCAATTCTATTATTGGGTGTTTATCCAAGAGAAAGGAAAATATATGTCTACAAAAAGGCTTGTAGAAGCATATTCATAGACCTTATTCATAACTTCCTCAAAGTGAAAACAATCCATATAAATACAAGTAGGAGAATACATAAACACATTCTGATACACTTATATAATGAAATAACACTTAGGAATAAAAAGAAACCATTGATACACAAGACAAAGTGTATATTTCCCAAAAAATACCATGTTGAGCAAAAGAAGCCAGACACAAAAGACCATAGACTAAATGATTTCATTCACATGGAGGACAAACATAGGCAAAACAAATGTAGGCTGACAGAAATCAGAGAGTTGCCTTTGGGCTGGGGGAAATTGGACAGAAAGCAGATGAGAGAATTTTTTGGGCTGACAGAAATCCATTATATCTTATTTCTGGTGGTGGTTGCACAAACTGTATTAACTATAAGTAAGAATACTTAAATATTCTCAACCAGAATACTTAAAATCTGTTATTTTATTGTCTGTAATTATACCTCAATTTTAAAAAAGACATTCCAAGATAAAAGAGCATGGTATGTTTATAGGTGCAAATGACTAAGGTACTCAGGGCTGATGGTTGCTTCTTTTATTTAATTTTAGCCTAGAAAGCAAGAGTTCAAACCCCTGTCCCCATGATAAATTATTCCTGTGTTTTAATCCACAGCAATGAAAGAGTTACTTATTAAAGCCCTTTCTCATCATGACATGTGTCATACAGGGGACAGGGGTTGAAAATATCAATATCGATGAAATAAATTTTTACTCAGGGACTTGTAAAACAATAATCAGCAGCATGTGAGAAAAGACATGGCAGCTGGTTTTAAAAACTTTGGCTGGTGGAATAAGAACAATTTGAGTGGGGAGAATTACTCAAATAAGCCTCTGTACTCTGTTCCTTCTGTCTCCAAGTTACACTCAGTAAGTTTTACCCCCCCCAAAAAGAATTAATAAAAAATGACTGGTATCTGAAAAACAAATCCTGGGACCACACATTATATTACGATATAAAGAACTTAATTAATTCATGAACCTTTCTTTTGTACCATGATTTACTTCTACAGGCAAGGCACTGTGTCTCTTGCAACGCATCTTTATATCCCTAGAAGAATATAGGCCAGGATCTTGAAATTAGTGGATCTGCAATAATTGACTTGAATTAATAAATCAATGTACTGACTAATTAGTTAGAATTTAAGTCCCAATTACATGTTCTCGTAATGGGAAATTTACCAAAATTATTTTATAATATCTTCATATAAAATGTTTGAACCAGCAATGACCTCATTTGGCAATTTATGGGAAGTATATTTAAAAGAAGTAGATGAAATGATATAGAAGTCCAACTCACCCCAGCTTAAAAATGCAAGCATACTGTAACTATCTGCCTGGGTTTTTGAAAAAAATTATTTAAAAAGTACAATTGCTAAAAAATATAAAAAACAAAAAAAACCCCACCGAGTCAAGTTTTGGTCTCCATTTGAATCTCTAAATGATTATAAGAGTGTGAGTACACTATTCTGCACTGAACACCACACTGGCAAGATCAGAAAAGCTGTGAGATGAGAAGGAAATTGTTATTCCAGTGATGCAACCTCCTCTCCTGAGTCACTCTGCCAGCAGCTGAGACTTCAGAGGATTCTCACCATGAAAATCAGTGGTCCTTTAATCACACATTACAAGAGCATTTGCGATGCTTTGCAGGCAGCCCTCCTCTAAGACTTTCCTGCTGGGTTCTTTCCTGAGCACAATAGATTTAAGATGGCTACTGCTGTTTCCTAGTTATGCCAAGATTCTCCTGAATGCCACCGGGCTTCTATCACGGAGAGGGATGGCAAAACATCACATGTGAATATCTTGTTCTAAATGGGGACTCCCACGATCATGTTGTTTTTGGGAGAGCAGCTCTCTGGCTCCATGGATATCACTCGAACGGAGAAGCCATGTTCTTCTGCAGCTCTTGCTCGATCCAGATCCACCAGGTACATGCACTGTTTTCCTGAAATATGTAAAACTGGTATCATGAGATGCCCTTCAGCTAACAGTGCAGAGTCAGTTTGTTTGAGGGGCTCTACACAATGACAAAATATATTATGTAGAATGATGTTTGCCCCCACGTCCTGTTTGGTGTCTTTCAATTTAATTCTTGATCAGTATGGAGAGAAGACAGTAATAAATATAAGACAATTTCACAGATTTATTGCTGCTAGTAATTTAAACAACATTAATCTTTTAAGATGTATTATATAAATAAATCTCAAATTAAAACAACTACAAATTTCCCACTTTGGTAAAAATCCATGTTAAGACCTTTTCTCTTCACGCTCTATGAAAAGACATTATCTGCCATATTGTAAAAAAAAAAAAAAAAAAAAATCTGTCTTTAAGAATGTCCAAAATAACATCCAGACAAAGGCACACTTCAAAGACATTATATTTTTCACTTGGAGTTTTTAGGAAACAATGAAGAAATGAGAAATAGAATATATTTGAGAAAATTCTCAATTGTGTGCTGATTATTTCAGGTGGATATGTAATGCTGAGTGTAATATAATCTTAATTTAATAGAGTGCCCGCACTCCTATGAAACAGTGGTATTCATTTTCTTTCTAATCTTGGAAAACAAAAGAGGAAACCTGACTGGCAAGTAAAGCAGTTATTTTCTGTCCTCTGGCAAATGCAAACATCTACTTCAAAGTAGCTAGGGGAAAAAAAAAACAAAACCAAAACTGATTTGAGGTTGAATACATTCAAAGCTAAGGTTTACTTTTACACTTTCAATTTCTTTACGTTCAATATATAAACTTTTCATCATCTTGGAAAAAAAGGTTATTGACTATGCAGAACTTCATTTATTCTATTTTTTCTCAACAATTATAATAAGACCTATGCATCATTTTAAAATGATGTGTTTGAATGACAGTAGAAATTGCTAAGCTAAAACTGCCTTAGAAGTGAAGGTATAACTGAAATAGAAAAGTTCTTCTGAGGAAGACATGAATCCGCCCAGAAAAACAGAGGAAGGTGAAATCAGTAGCTAAGAAACTGACAACGAAAGATTAAAAATATTTTGTACATTTCCCTTAAAAGGCCCCATGCCAAAAAGGATGGACTGTGATGGAAACGTTATGAAAAGAGATGTCTAGAATTCCATTTAGGCTAAATGGCCCCTTCTTCATCAACAGCTGCATGGCTGTCATTCTTTTTTTTCCTTAAAATATTGTTCCTCCTTTAAGACATCTGTAAATGTGTCCCCCTCCACCCCACCTACCCTTCAATTTAAAATGAAACATTCTCTGTCAGAATGGGATGCTCTGCATTCCTTCAGTACCCACCCTAGGCTTACACTGCAGCTCATTTACCCTTGGCTGTGATCCCAGTCCGGTTAATTTTTCCTTTTGCATTACATGGAAGAGTCTCTTGTTTTTACATGTTGAAGAAGTGTCTTCACAACTGAAATTCAGTTGTTGGTAGTCTACCTTTTAGGGTCGGGGCAACTTCCTTATTAAATGTTTACGGAACAAAAGTAAGGCTTGTACTAAGAAGAGATGTAGAATTGATGGAGTCAGTGACTTTGAACCTCACTTTCCCTCCCTTTATGCCAGCAATCTTGCCAAAGGCTCCTCCTCAACTCTAGCAATTTCCCTTTCAGCCACTCCCTTCTCATTTGATGCCTAAAACATCAACAGGTACACCCCCAGCCACCACACCAATTATTCTTTCATTGAGTCTAGTGGAGTTGTAGCAAATGTAACTTGATATTTATGCGTAAATTGTCTCTCTCTCTATATATACACGTATGTGTATACATATGTATGTATGTATGTGTATATATATATATATATATTTGACTGTGCATTTAAATATGCATTCAGCTACTCAAAATGTGAGGATGGGAAAAAGGAGGAAGACGGAAAAAGAATCAGAGGGAGATTGCAAGCTTCTTCTATATATTCACACCCCTGGGTGTGAGACAAAGAAGGAAACCGCTTGTCCCTTCAGACTCAGGTCTCAAATGCCTCTCCAACCATGATTATATAGCTATGCTGACTTGGACTTTAGAGTTTACAGATAACTATTTTGCGTACAATGTGGTCTTTGAATGCAAACTAATTACTACACCCAGTGCTGGGCCAAAGAATCAGCAATCTGTTTTCTGCTCCATCATGACAGTCTTCAATGAGCGGTCTTTTGAATCATTTTTAAGATTAGTTTTGACTCCATTTGATCATGTTAAGCCCTAATTTTAGAACCTAACCTTCCAGTAATGTCACTGATGGTCACTACAAAAATGGAGTTTTACGTCTAGAAGCAAATAATTTGGGTTTACAGTGTGGCTTCACCATCCACCAGTCCTGGGAAAGATTTTGCCCCAGTTCCCCTACCTGTAAAATGTGAATAACAGCACATATTCCACATGTATTTTTATAAGAATTTACTGAGATAGTGAGTAAATTTAACTCAGAGCTAAAATGTGCAATAGCTGTTAGCTGCTGCTGCAGCTGCTGTCACTTCAGTTGTGTCCGACTCTGTGCGACCCCATAGACAGCAGCCCACCAGGCTCCCCCGTCCCTGGGATTCTCCAGGCAAGAACAATGGAGTGGGTTGCCATTTCCTTTTCCAATGCATGAAAGTGAAGTTGCTCAGTCGTGTCCGACTCTTAGCGACCCCATGGACTGCAGCCTACAAGGCCCCTTCATCCATGGGATTTGCCAGGCAAGAGTACTGGAGAGGGTTGCCATTGCCTTCTCCTGTTAGCCGCTATTATCTTTCTAAACGTGATTTCTCTTTCTAAAGCAAAGTCTTGGATAAATTCATTACTTAAACTTGAAATACTATTTTTCTTCCAAGTTAGGTAATGTTTAATATTACAAATGTCAAATAAATTGGTCTATGATTAATATTATATGAGTATATATTTTCTGTGAAAGAAAACATTATCATCCTTGTTTATACATTTTGTAATATATCAATTTTGGTATGCATAGTTGATTTTTCCATCTGTAGTATTTTCTTCTATGGCTTTTGAGAGATTCTTCAGTTTTTTTGTAACAGTAAGAAAAATATTTAACATAAATCTACTTAATGTATGAACACTGAAAATACATCTGGAAGTATTAATGTTAACAAAAAATGGAATAAAATATTTTTAGAGCTCTTTTCAAGATGGATTTTTTTCTGGGAAAAACAACTTTAATGTCTCACTGATAAATGGACCATATAGCGGCTTCCCACTTTCCTGTACAGCGTTGGTCCATTCCTTCCTAGGCATCGTGGACATAATCTATGCAACAGCTGCTCTGTGAAAACACATACCTATGAGCCTTCGCTGGGGTGGAAGCTGGACAGCTGTCTGGTCTGCAAATCTGCACAGAATCATGTGTTCCTGAAAGAAAAAGCAATAGAATGTGGCTTTTTAAAAAATCTTCTTTAAAGTTAAAAAAAAATTCACTTATTTTTCTGAAACTCTACATCGCTTAATTAAATAAAGTGCTGCACAGATAGCACTTTCGAAAGCAGCACATTTTCAGAAAATAGCACTCAATAACTTTTCTCCCTTTAAGTAGAGTGCTCTTCAGATGTAGTTCTTAAGAACAGATGCATGGAAGGCCCTTGGGGCTCTTTAACCAGTTGCTTTTAGCTAAAATATGGTTACAATTTGTGGTTATAATGTGTTAAACTCAAAGACCTAAAAGTCACTTATATTTCCCTTTTAATAAAATTTGAGTCTCAGGAACATGGCTCCAGGAAGACATTCTAAGTGGCTTTTCCTCCACTACAAGAAGGAAAGGAAGTACTGGAGATCATGGCTGTGGCCTCTGTAGTTCTCCCACATCCCCAGCACAATGCCTTCCGAGGAAAGGAGGCTGGCTCACTCCCTCCTCTCACTCGCTCCAGAAGGCTGCAGGAAGTGCATCTATTTAGATGCACACAGACGTGCTTAGCACTTCCCAGGTGGCACTAATGGTAAAGAATCCGCCTGCCAATGCAGAAGACTAGAGATGTTGGTTTGATCCCTGGAGGAGGGTAGATCCCCTGGAGGAAGGCATGGCTACCCACTCAGGCACGCAGATGCACTTTACATCAGACTGAAAAGGGGACTGGAAAGAACAGAAGTGACATTACTGCTTCTGCTTCACAATTTTAGGAAAGATTACCTTACTGAAGAAGAACAAGGCTTTAAAGGGACAGAGAGGGAAACGATCTGCCCTGCACTCTTAAATCTGCAACTACACAAAGGTGAGTGATTAGGAGCTAAGATAACTGCAGTGTTCCCATGACAACTGTGCATTCAGAGCAGCTGTGGTTTCCAAGTGTGTAGAAGATCTTCCCCGACAGCTTAGCAAACTTGCTAAACTCAGATCTATCATTTGTCTCCTTGGGTTTTTGGACATTCAATTAGAGAACTCAATTTTTTCTAAAGGGTTATTCTGATTAACTTATTAAATAAGTTTTTGTGAGATGCTGTTTCTTTTTGAAGGGTTACTTTTGTCTCAACTTTTACACATTAAAAAAAACCACTTTAATGCTCACTATAAAATTTAGTGGTAATGGGTGGTGGTTTAGTCGCTAAGTCGTGACTGACTCTTGCGACCCCATGGACTGTAGCCCACCAGGCTCCTCTGTCCACGGGATTTTCCAGGCAAGAATACTGGAGTGGGTTGCCATTTCCTTCTCCAGGGGATCTTCCCGACCCAGGAATTGAACCTGGGTCTCCTGCATTGCAGGCAGATTCTTTAGCAACTAAGTTATGAGGGAAGCCCGATACTAATAAAATGATTCAAATGAATAACTTTTATTAAGGTCCAGGGAACAGGCATAAACAAAGGGGAAGAAGAAAAGTTTAGAACTCTATAATTGGAAGAAAAGTCAATGCAAAGCCTACCCTTTGTCCACATGTTTATAAATTAAGATTCACTTTAAATAAAGACAATGTTGCGACAATCAGAACCTCAGATGAGGTTCGTTTCCCTTGTCCTGATAAATCTCAACATATTTTATTGGAATTACCTGTGTAAGTGTTCTTCCCAGTAGAAGTTACATTCTGAAGGGGGAAGGTATATAGGAGGTACATAAGGGTTTGCTGGCTAAATTGAACTGTGGAGAAAAATACTTCCAAAGTGACTCTCAAGATAATAGGGCACTAAGTCCATTCGGTTCTGCCTGCCATCCACCCACCATGGTTAAGAAATACTGAGATATCATCTTGCAACAGCATGCAAGAGGTTTAAGACTTCATAGTGAATTCACACTTAAAAAGATACTCAAAGGGTAGGTGGGGTGGCCAAGCAGATTTGGGGTGTGGGAGGAAGAGGAAATAAACAGAACTGGGGTACCAGGGAGTTTTATGTTCTCTGGAAGTGCCTGGGTGCCCTGTGTCTTCTGACCCTAGAAATTTTAGATTTCTTTTCCCAGACAGTGAGGCTGTGGCACCCGACTTTTCATTGCCCTAGGTTTTTCACCTAGCATCCTAGAGGAGGGATTCAAGCAAGGGTCTAGTGTTTGTTCTTTGTTTATTTTTCAGTTCATTTTTTATTTTAAGGCCTTTGGCAAAAAAGATGAGGTATTTTAAATATTATGAAAATAAAGTCCCTGAGGTCCTAATGTTTCCCAAAAAACCTATAGTTCCCTAGAATATGAAGATTTTAAATCCAGTAAGCAAAGGTGAAATAATTCTGGTTCTGGATGAATGCATGAACACTCAAGTTCTGTACTTGGATGGGTGGGGGTGGGAGAGTTGGGGAAGCAGGAGAGGTGAGGGTAGGACATGCGGCAGGAGACACAGCTAGAGAAGGGTGTTTAAAAGTTGTAAAGTAGAGGTGAGGGAGATACAGAGGCCAAGGTAGAAGAAATGAGCATTTCTAGGTTACTTTATCTCACAGTTTCTCTGTTGGAAGGGGAAGAAGGTAAAATTCCTAGAAAGCAGGGGCTGATATATAAAATGAGACTGAGATTGCATATTTGTAGTGAGTCTGCACAAGAAGAGTAATTAACCAAACTAAGAATACAGACTAATTTATTAGCTTTTAATGGGATTATTTGTATATTTCTCTCAAATATCATCATTTCTTAGATTGTATTATATCACATCACTGATCAATTAATTAGTTCATAGTGATGGTCAGAAAGCCGCTCAGACTGGTGACTCAAAACTATGCAATGTTCTGACGACTGTTGGAAGACAGTTCTCTGTGGGTCTCTTGTGTTTCTTTACATCTTATGAGAAGAGGCACTGTCTCTGTTCCAGACCAGGGACTGTCAAACTATGTCTGGCCCATTGGCCATATTCAGTCTATGAACTGTTTTTGTATGGCTTGCAAATTAGGAAGGGTTTTCACACTTTCAAAGAGTTGTACACCAGTAACAACAATGACAAGGACGATGTAGAGTATGTGGGAGACCTGCAAGTGCCCAGCAAAGCCTGAAGTACTTACTACCTTTTACAGAAAAAATCTGCCTCTGTTCCAGATAATCCTTTCAAAGTGAACAGTCCTGGAAACTATATAGACTTGGAAACTCCCCTTCTCTCCCTCTGCAGAAAAGGGGAGGCATGCTTACTTAAAGAATACATCTTAAAATATTTGGGTTTTCTAGCTCAGGTTTCCTTCCCTGCAATGCAATTCACTGTATATGCAGGTGTCACCTGGCCCTTTCTGTGCTGCCCTGTGGGAACTGGGGCTCAGGGAGTCACTGTGAAACTGATGATAGTCCAGCTACTCCTACTGCTGTGAGCAATACTGCCCTTTGCCTCTGACTCAGGGGTTTCCTATCTTCTGCTAGCATCCATGAAAACTGTGCCAGGCCAACTTGTTAGCTTGTGAGTAGGGTCTACTCTCAGACTTTTTGCAAATCTTGTCAGCTACGTGAAGATTAATCTTGACTTGCCAAAAAGAAAAAATATCTGTGTTAGATGCTCAGGAGTGATTCAAGTGTAACTAGATTATATACTCCATTAGAAATTTTGAGAGAGAAAATATAAAGAAGGAATAAAAAGTATATGGCAAAACATTTAGAGCTTTTAAAAGTTTCTTGTATGACAGTGTATGACCTAGCAATCCCACTGCTGGGCATACACACTGAGGAAACCAGAATTGAAAGAGACATGTGTACCCCAGTGTTCACTGCAGCACTGTTT
Organism: Moschus berezovskii; assembly: GCF_049115385.1. Classification (NCBI taxonomy): domain Eukaryota; kingdom Metazoa; phylum Chordata; class Mammalia; order Artiodactyla; family Moschidae; genus Moschus; species Moschus berezovskii. The sequence continues at coordinate 26,281,555 of NC_142464.1, forward strand.
ATAATAGCCAGGACATGGAAGCAACCTAGATGTCCATCGGCAGACCAGTGGATAAGAAGGCTGTGCTACATATACACAATGGAATATTACTCAGCTATTAAAAAGAATGCATTTGAATCAGTTCTAATGAGGTGGATGAAACTGGAACCTATTATACAGAGTGAGGTAAGCCAGAAAGAAAAACACCAATACAGTGTACTAACGCATATATATGGAATTTAGAAAGATGGTAATGATAACCCTTTATGCGAGATAGCAAAAGAGACACAGGTGTATAGAACAGACCTTTGGACTCTCTGGGAGAAGGCAACGGTGGGATGATTTGAGAGAATAGCTTTGAAACATGCTGCTGCTGCTGCTGCTAAGTCACTTCAGTCGTGTCCGACTCTGTGTGACCCCACAGACGGAAGCCCACCAGGCTCCCCCGTCCCTGGGATTCTCCAGGCAAGAACACTGGAGTGGGCTGCCATTTCCTTCTCCAATGTGTGAAAGTGAAAAGTGAAAGTGAAGTCGCTCAGTCGTGTCTGACCCTTAGCGACCCCACAGACTGCAGCCTACCAGGCTCCTCCATCCATGGGATTTTCTAGGCAAGAGTACTGGAGTGGCTTGCCATTGCCTTCTCCGAGCATTGAAACATATATATTATCATATATGAAACAGATCGCCAGTCCAGGTTCGACGCATGAGACAGGGTGCTCAGGGCTGGTGCACTGGGATGACTCTGAGGGATGGGATGGAGAGGGAGGTGGGAGGGAGGGTCAGGATGGGGAACACATGTATACCCATGACTGATTCATGTCAATGTATGGCAAAACCCACCAAATATTGTAAAGTAATTAGCCTCCAATTAAATTAAAAAAAAAGTTACCTTGTATGATAATGTTTTCTTGAATTGTTCACTGAAATTGAAAAGAAAAATGAATTAGTTAAATACCAAAGATTAAAGAGTGGAAATAGTCTCAGAGAAAACTATAAACAAAAATACGTATTTTATCTGAAGGGTATAATGCTATCCTGAACTAAAAACAATGCCAGTTTGAAGTATCTTCATAAAATGACAAAAGCACATTATCTGTATCTGATTCATCTTAAAGAATTTCTTTCGAAGATTATTTACAGTATTAGAGAAGCACAATCACTTTTTTCTCTTCCTTGCATGGGTGCACACAGATTCAGGCATGTTAAAAATGTAGGTTTTATTGTTATTCTGAAGCATAGGGGCTGTTCCGAGTTGTCTGGTACCTGGCCCAAGGGTCATTAGGGCAAGGGGACAGTGGGGCCTGGGAGTGGACCCCTAATGACAAAGGGAGCAAGTGTCAGTAAATCCACAGAGAAGTGGAAAAGTTGACAGACACTAAATTGAGACTTTAAAATCAGTTAAGTGAGACTTATAGACTGAACAACTCAAATGAACATATTTAATCTATCCTATATTTAACAGGCCTAATATGATCAGCTGGATTCTCAATAACCATAAATCAAATGAAATGTCATAAACACCAAGAATGGCCCTCCACTAGGGTGAGTTCAGGGCTTTCCAGGTGGCTCAGTGGTTAAGAACCTGCCTACTAATGCAAGAGACATAGGTTTGATGCCTGGATGGGGAAAATTCCCTAGAGGAGGAAATGTTAACCCGCTCCAGTAATCTTGCCTGGAAAATACCATGGACAGTGGAGCCTTGCGGGCTACAGTCCATGGGGTCACAAAGAGTGGGATGTAACTGAGCAGGCGCGCAGGTTGAGTTAAAGTGATGACAATGAAAATGTCTCCCTTTTCTGTGTGAGGTAAGGAGGACAGTAAATATGGCCATTGAGCTTGCAGGTTAATCATCACCACCCTCGGGAAGAATTTAAACTACTGCTGTAGTTAGCAACAGCTCATGTTTACTGAGTACGTACTCTGTACCACTTGTAAGTGATTTACGTGTATAACATTCAATTCTCATAAAAACCCTGAGGTAGATATTATTATGGACTTCCCTGGTAGCTCAGACGGTAAAGCGTCTGCCTACAATGCAGGAGACCCAGGTTCGATCCCTGGGTCTGGAAGATCCCCTGGAGAAGAATGGCAACCCACTCCAGTACTCTTGCCTGGAAAATCCCATGGATGGAGAAGCGTGGTAGGCTACAGTCCGTGGGGTCGCAGAGTCCGACACGACTGAGCGACATCACTTTCACTTTCAGATATTATTATAATCTCCCTTTTGTAGATGAGGAAATGTAGGCAAAAAGTGTTTAAGTAGATTGCCTGAGGTGAAACAATTTACAAAAGAATGAGGAGCCAATATCAGCGCCTGGGCAGAAAACTTTCAGGTCCTAAGCACTTGACCACTGCCCTCTATTGCCTCTCATAGGTGATGATTTCCTCTGAGAAGTACACAGAGGAGTGCTGACTTCCAGTCAGCTAACTCCTCGGCAGATCTGTTCTAAATTTCAGCAAGAGCTGGATCCAGGAGTAGATATGGAGGGGCAGACATGGAGGAGATCCTCTCTTCCTTATGCAGCTTATAAACAATGCTTGCCATTGTGGAAAAGGAAATGAGCTGGAGCCTGGAATCTCATTGCAACTTTATATCAAAAGAGTTTTGTGTATTGATTTAACACCCATATTGATACCTTGTGGCAGAACACAAGATTTCACCTTTTTGGAAAATTAAACTTGGAGGTGTTCTGAATGAAACCGTAACAGCAAGGGCATGTGACAAAGGCAGCCCGTGTTTTGAGGCAGTGTTCGATCACCATGTCTGTTGCCACTCCACACGCATGCAAGGCCACCTGGAAAATAAGACCAGATCGCAGCACTAAGTTCTTTTTTAACTAACAGTGCTACTTTGTGCCATTAGGAAAAAAAATAACAAAACTGTAAGGATTGTTCCTTATGAGGTTTCCAGTTACCAGAAAGTTATTTCATAGTAGTTTAAATAGTTCTCATTTGGACATGCCAAAGGACTAATTAGGTATTCATATTAATTAAGAAAATTAAGCAAGAGGTTGAAAGATTACAAATGGAACATTTATAATGGAGCATAAGATTCATTCAGTGGAAAAGCTGATGTCATGTTAAACATGGAAGATTCAGTATGTATGCAAGTCTAAACTAACGCTCTTACTGATTGAAACTTTAGTTCAATTGTGGCATCCTGGCAAGAACTCTACTTGGAAATCAGAATTTCTAGTTCAGAAGTCTAATTGGCTTGGTGATCCTGGGATGCTTGAAATTTAAAATCTTTGGGCTTCAGTTTCCTCCACCATAAACTATGGTTAATAATACTGACACATCACAATGCTGTTGCAACACTAAACAGAAGTGTATTTGAAAACACTTTTTCAAATGCCATTTGAAACATCAGTGTTGTATAAAACTGATCAAATCATATTTATGTAGCTCCTTTTTATATTCATAGAATTACAATTCTTAACACTGAATGATGATTTGTGTGAAATATTCTTAAGAGTTTATTTAAAAAGGAAAAACACTGTGGACTGAAGTCATGATTAGTGCATCAATAATTCATGAAAAGAAAAATAAAATGATTTTAAAATATTTTTAGAATAAATGCCTTAAATATATCTATACTGTACCATTATCTAAAGTAGACCATTTTGAAAATTATTAGGCTAAATAAGGAAAATTAGGACTCCAAAAGGAAATCAGATGTAGGGATCCTGAAAGATGAAGCATTTTGTCAGAAAAATGCTCAGATCTCATTCTGAACAGAGGCAAGTTGTACTGGATTATAATTGTTCTTTCTAGACACAAATCTTTCAACTTCAGGGTAGGGAGGGGGCTGAAGGGCTTTTAGGGTGAAGACAAGGAGGTTTTCTGGAAATTTCTGGATATTAAGTAGTGTAAGTCAGATTCGTCTTTTGAACTGGCAGACCAAAGACAAAGCTGTATTGAGAAGAGGAAAGCAGGCTCTCTGCTCTCAGCCCTGCTCCTGAATTCTCCCCTCCTTGCAGGCTTCCATCAACTCCATAGAGGTCAACTATCTCCGTGGTTGCTGTCAACCACCTTTCCCGCTTCACTCTGCGAGTGTCACCCAGGAAGGCTGCTCTCCAGTGAAGGGAGCAACAACTAATGGATAGGAAAGAACCTGGATTTTTTCATCTGCCCACTTTAAAAAAAAAAATCAGTTCTGCAGGGTGAAATTCAGGCTAGTTCTTATTCTCATTGAATGGCTGGAGAAAATCTCATAGTGAAAAATTATAGATGCACTTTCCCCTGGAGGGAGAGAGAAGAGAACCAACACTCACCCCATGCCCTTTATGTGTTGGCAACTATGCTGGGTGATGGCACGCACATCCTCCGACGCTCACAACAGCCCTGAAAGATTTTATTATCTCCATCCGAGAAGTGAGGAAACTCAAGCTTGGAGAAATTAAGTATATGCTCTCAACAAAGCAGCTCCTGAGGGGCAGGATCTGACCCATGTAGTTCAAGGGTCAACTGTACTATGCTTATTCCTGTATTGGCGGGGGGAGAATGTTTATAGCGTGGATACCCTGGACAAAGAAATGAGTCATGTCCTGGGCTGGTTGGAGGACAGTGTGTAACTTCAAATTTAGGAATTGGGTTGTTTTTTTTTTTTTTTTCAATTTTCCATTTAATATTTCAGATCAAAACTGACCACAGGTAACTAAAACCAAGGAAAGCAAAATTACAAAGACGGGGGTGGGGGGAATATTGTACATTCCTTCTCATTTCCTTTATCTCATTGGTCCTACTATCTTCTGGAATTACACCACCATAGGGAACTAGCATGTATTCAGGGTCTGCAAGATGTAAAAATCTTTACATAGATATTTTTTCTTGTTTTAATCACTTAATTATTTTCTTCTTTAAATTAATACTTTAAATAGCTCTTACTATGTCTCTTGCAATATCATGACAAGGTCACCTAGACAGCAAGCATTCCAGATGAACTCTGAATCCAGGTCTGAAGCTCACAGCCTTTCCACTACATCATGCTATGCCTTCCCTGACCAACATATTTGCAGCTGGAAGGAACCCTTAGAGACCATCTGTTTCAGTGAAGAATTTCTGGGGGTCACTCTTAGCTTCACCACTGATTTAAGAGAAGAAGGAATGGAATATGTTCTAGTTACACATGAAGGAGTGACACAGGAAGGAAGGGACAAAGAGAAATATATCTAATTTTTTTTTCTTAAACCACTACTATTTACAGAAACTGGTATGAAATCTAATTTCTAATTACATTTTAAACATCTGACCAGAGAGTTTGTAATATAATATATAAAGGATAAATAAGATTTATTAATATATACACTGGATAGATCTGACAACTGTAGAAAGAGCATTAAACATAAACTATGAGTATCTAATAAAGGTTAATGTGCTGGGGGAAAACACCATACTTAATCAACAATTAGTGGAGAACAAAGCAAACAAGTATTTCGCTGACCCCCAAAATACGGTATTGTGGTTCTCTGTAAATACACTGAATTCTAATAAAAGATAAAAATTGAAGTATAAAAGTATCTATTGGCCAAGGTAATGCATATTCCAAAGTATATGTAAATATTATTGATCCAAATAAATGCTGAAGAATTCAGGGACTATAAATTAAGGGCTTTTCCCTTACTTTTCCTTACTTCAATTAATCTTATTTAATATATCTCCTAAAAATTCTAAGTATAACACATCCTATGATGTAAGCCAGTGAAATATAACTGAACAGCCAAGAAACTTCAAACCATGTATCTTTGCTATATGTGGTAGTAAATAAAAGAAATTAATCATCACTCACTCTCAGAATGTCTTTCAACTGGCAGCTTCTAAAAAACAAGGCAAGATTCTAGACAAAACTGATTGATTCTTCTCTAAGAAAACATATGTTGATAAAGATACATATATTCTAAAACAATATATGTTGGTAAAGACAGTAAGCCTATGCCTTATTCATAACCCCAAAACTAAGCTTGTGCTAGATTTATGATTTTACTAGGCATCCTATCCTTGGGGTTGTTTTTCTTTGCTTTGGTTTTTTTTTTTTTTAAGATTAATTTAACATTTAATAGTATTTTCCTAGTCCAAACCACAGATATAGATGTTGTATTCCCCATTTTACAAAAAGACCAAGTGGCTAGTCCAAGGTCATAAATGACGAAGACAAGATTTAATCTCAATCTGTCTGACACCATTATTCTAATTCTCTATGTTCCTTGTCTACTTCTTTCTTTAGATGTAAGGAGCGAATAGGAAATCACTCCAATCCCAGCTCTCACATTAACTTTCTATGTTCCTCTTCCCCAAGCGCAGCCTCAACTTTTGTATTTACAAAATGAGAAAGCTAAACTGAATCATCTCTAAATTTGCCTCAACCCAATCATGCTCTGACCCACTGCTTCTCAAAGAAGGATTCTTAACCAGATATCTTAGACAGAAGCAAGCTTGGTCTCAACTGATCTCCTGTTCTCCCTCTTCAAAAACTTTCATGCAATATATTATAGGAAATTGACTTTAAAATTCAAATAACGCTAAAAAGGAGGGAATGACTAAAACAGTTCCTTGTTCTATACACACTTCACTCCAAGAGAAAGTCTGGTGAACAGATAATGCTTTTCAACTCATTGGTTTTCTTTCCTGAAATCCATCTGTTTTTCTATACAATAAATGTATATTGCTTCTTTCAAATCAAAACTAGTGAGGTATCACCTTACTCCAGTCAGAATAGCCATTGTCAAAAAGTCTACAAATAATAAATGCTGGAGAGGGTGTGGATAAAAAGGAACCCTCCTACACAGTTAGTAGGAAAATAAATTGGTGCAGACACTATGGAGAACAGTATGGAGGTTCCTTATAAAACTTAAAATAGAGTTACCATATGATCCAGCACTCCCACTCCTGGGCATATATCGACAGAAAACCATAATTTGAAAAGATACCTGCAGCACAATTTTCACTGCAGCATTATTTATAATAGCCAAGGCATGGAAGCAACTTAAGTGTCCATCAACAGAAGAATGGACAACAAAGATGTGAGATAGGGTCTTCCCTGGTGGTCCAGTGGTGAAGACCCCAAGTTCCCAATGTAGAGGGCCAGATCCAACCCCCGGTCAGGGAACTAGATCCCACATGCTACAACTAAGTTCACATGCTGCAACTGAAGGATCCCAGATGCTGCAACGAAGATCAAAGATTTCAAGAGCTGAAACTAAACGAAGACCCAGCACAGCCAAAAAAATAAACACATTAAAAAAAAAAGAGCTGTCTGCCCTCACGGTTCAGCAGAGGTTCTGATACCTGAAGGCAATTCTGAAAAACAAAAAAGAAGATGTTATATATATATGTATATATTATGTATAATAATGTATACATATATAATATATATATGTATAACATATATATATTATACACACACACACATTATACATATAATATATATAACATAGATATGTTATAATGCATTTATTATATAGATATAATATATATTATATACCTGAAGGCAATTCTGAAAAACAAAAAAGAAGATGTAATATATATATGTTATATATATATATATGTATATATTATGTATAATAATGTATACATATATAATATATATATGTATAACATATATATATTATACACACACACATTATACATATAATATATATAACATAGATATGTTATAATGCATTTATTATATAGATATAATATATATTATATGTGTGATTAATATATTAATATATGTTATGATATTATATACTAAATATACATTATATATTAATGTTTGTGTGTATATATATATATATATATAAAACTTATGGGCTTTCCTGGTGGCTCAGCTGGTAAAGAATCCGCCTGCATTGTGGAGACCTTGGTTTGATCCCTGGGTTGGGAAGATCCCCTGCAGAAGGGAAAGGCTACCGACTCCAGTATTCTGGCTTGGAGAATTCCATGGACTGTAGAATCCAAGGGGTTGCAAAGAGTTGGACATGACTGAGCAACTTTCACACACACATATATACATATAATATATAGTTATATATGTTATATATATATATGACCCCTGATGTGCTGCAGTCCATGGGGTTGCAAAGAGTCAGACATGACTTAGTGACTGAACAACAACAATGTTATATATAAGACACACAATGGAATAGATACATTCAGTTCAGTTCAGTTCAGTCGCTCAGTCATGTCCGACTCTTTGCAACCCCATGAATCACAGCACGCCAGGCCTCACTGTCCATCACCAATTCCCGGAGTTTACTCAAACTCATGTCCATCGAGTCGGTGATGCCATACAGCCATCTCATTCTCTGTTGTCCCCTTCTCCTCCCACACCCAATCCTTCCCAGCATCAGAGTCTTTTCCAGCGAGTCAACTCGTTGCATGAGGTGGCCAAAGTATTGCAGTTTCAGCTTTCGCATCAGTCCTTCCAATAAACACCCAGGATTGATCTGCTTTAGAATGGACTGGTTGGATCTCCTTACATTACTTAGCCTTTAAAAATGAAATAGCATTTGCAGCAACATGGATGGACTTACAGATTATCACACTAAGTGGAGTAAGTCAGGCAGAGAAAGACAAATACATGATATTGCTTATACATGGAATCTAAAAAAATATATAAATGAATTTATTTACAAAACAGAAATACCCACAAACACAGAAAACAAACTTACAGTCATGAAAGGGAAAAGAAGGGATAAATTAGAGCCTGAGATTAACAGATAGACACTACTATATATAAAATAGGTAACCAACAAAAACCTACTGTATATACCCAACATTTTGTAATAATCTATAAGGGAAAAGAATCTGAAAAAGAATATGTGTATATATATATATATATACATATATATTTACATAAACATATATATATCTGAATCACTGTGCTGTATGCCTGAAACTAACATGACATTGTAAATCAACCATACTGTAATTAAAAAATGTATACTGCTCTTTCGATTTGTAAATATTAGACATCATCTATTGATTTTCTGTTATGGGAGATAAAGTGGGGTGTGTTTTTGCATTATTTATATGCCCTTTCCCTTTGGTCATCCTCTTAATATTACCTCCAAATTTTAGTTACGTGTTCATGAAGTGTCTCTTATTATTATTTCTTTGTATATTAACTGTAGGTATAGTTCACTGCTGAGCTAACTATGCTGTAAAATTTTTCTTCTTAACATCCAAGACTTTCCCTGCACAAAAGTTCTATAAAATGTTCTATGGTACAATTTTCCACTATGTGAAAATTTTTAAATAATTGGCCAGTTCCATTTTTCTTTCCTGAAGATATCTTTCCTAGGCCTTCTGACCTTTCACTAAAACCTGGATTCACAGCTTTCTAGGCCTAACACCTAGCTCTGTCTGGTCCTGTGACTTTCCTTTGCCATCAGACTAAGAACTCCCTTCACCCACTCTTGTATTAGATACCATTTATTCCTTTTTATTCCATCTTTAATTCAGCCAAAGGTGGAGAAACCCTAAACAGGCAGCAAAAACAAGACCGGGAGCTGACTGTGGCTCAGATCATGAACTCCTTATTGCCAAATTCAGATGTAAATTGAAGAAAGTAGGGAAAACTACTAGACCATTCAGTTCACTTCAGTTCAGTCACTCAGTCATGTCTGACTCTTTGCGACCCCATGGACTGTAGTACGCCAGGCCTCCCTGTCCATCACCAACTCCCGGAGTTTATTCAAACTCATGTCCATTGAGTGGTCTAGTGGTTTTCCCTACTTTCTTCAATTTAAGTCTGAGGAGTTCATGCTCTGAGCCACAGTCAGCTTTTGGTCTTGTTTTTGCTGACTGTATAGAGCTTCTCCATCTTTGGCTGCAAAGAATATAATCAATCTGATTCTAGTATTGACCATCTGGTGATGTCCATGTGTAGACTCTTCTTCTGTGTTGTTGGAAAAGGGGTTTGCTATGACCAGTGCGTTCTCTTGGCAAAACTCTATTAGCCTTTGCCCTGCTTCATTCTGTACTCCAACGCAAAATTTGCCTGTTACTCCAGGTGTTTCTTGACTTCCTACTTTTGCATTCCAGTCCCCTATAATGAAAAGGACATCTTTTTTGGATGTTAGTTCTAGACCATTCAGGTGTGACCTAAATCAAATCCCTTACAGTGGAAGTGACAAACAGATTCAAGGGGTTAGATCTGATAGACAGAGTGCCTGAAGAACTATGGACTGAGGTTCGTGACATTGTACAGGAGGCATTGATCAAGGCCACCCCCAAGAAAAAGAAATAAAAAAAGGCAAAATGGTTGTCTCAGGAGGCCTTACAAAGAGCTGTGAAAAGAAGAGAGGCGAAAGGCAAAGGAGAAAAAGAAAGACACACCCATTTGAATGCAGAGTTCCAAAGAACAGCAAGGAGAGATAAGAAAGCCTTCCTCAGTGATCAATGCAAAAAATAGAGGAAAACAATAGAATGGGAAAGACTAGAGATCTCTTCAAGAAAATTAGAGATACCAAGGGAACATTTCATGCAAAGATGGGCACAATAAAGGACAGAAATGGTATGGACCTAACAAAAGCAGAAGGTATTAAGAAGAGGTGGCAAGAAACCCCAGAAGAACAATACAACAAAGATCTTCATGACCCAGAGAATCATGATGGTGTGATTACTCACCTAGAGCCAGACACCCTGGAATAAGAAGTCAAGTGGGCCTTAGGAAGCACCACTATGAACAAAGCTAGTGAAGGTGATGGAATTCCAGTTGAGCTATTTCAAATCCTAAAAGATGATGCTGTGAAAGTGCTTCATGCAATATGCCAGCAAATTCGGAAAACTCAGCAGTGGCCACAGGACTGGAAAAGGTCAGTTTTCATTCTAATCCCAAGAAAGGCAATGCCAAAGAATGCTCAAACCACCGCACAATTGCACTCATCTCACATGCTAGGAAAGTAATGCTCAAAATTCTCCAAGCCAGGCTTCAACAGTACATGAATCATGAACTTCCAGATGTTCAAGCTGGATTTAGAAAAGGCAGAGGCACCAGAGATCAAATTGCCAACATCCTCTGGATCATTGAAAAAGCAAGAGAGTTCCAAAAAAACATCTACTTCTGCTTTATTGACTATGCCAAAGCCTTTGACTGTGTGGATTACCACAAACTGCGGAAAGCTCTTAAAGAGATGGACATACCAGACCACCTTACCTGCCTCCTGAGAAATCTGTATGCAGGTCAAGAAGCAACATTTAGAACCAGGCATGGAACAATGGACTGGTTCCAAATAGGAAAAGGAGTACGTCAAGGTTGTATATTGTCACCCTGTTTATTTAACTTATATGCAGAGTGCATTATGAGAAATGCCAGATTGGATGAAGCACAATATGGAATCAAGATTGCCGGGAGAAATATCAATAACCTCAGATATGCAGATGACACCACCTTATGGCAGAAAGCGAAGAAGAACTAAAGAGCCTTTTGGTGAAGGTGAAAGAAGAAAGTTTAAGTTTAATCATGAGTTTAATTTGGCTTAAAACTCAACATTCAGAAAACTAAGGTCATGGCATCTGGTCCCATCACTTCATGGCAAATAGATGGGGAAACAGTGGAAACAGTGACAGACTTTATTTTTTTGGGTTCCAAAATCACTGTAGATGGTGACTGCAGCCATGAAATTAAAAGACACTTACTCCTTGTAAGAAAAGTTATAACCAACCTCAGTTCAGTTCAGTTCAGTCGCTCAGTCGTGTCTGACTCTTAGGAACCCCATGAATCACATCTAGACAGCATATTAAAAAGCAGAGACATTACTTTTCCGACAAAGGAGCATCTAGTCTAAGCTATGGTTTTTCCTGTAGTCATGTATGGATGTGAGAGTTGGACTATAAAGCTGAGTGCTGAAGAATTGATGCTTTTGAACTGTGGTGTTGGAGAAGACTCTTGAGAGTCTTTTGGACAGCAAAGAGATCCAACCAGTCCATCCTAAAGGAAATCAGTTCTGAATATTCATTGGAAGGACTGATGCTGAAGCTGAACCTCCAATACTTTGGCCACAAGATGCAGAGAACTGCCTCATTGGGAAATACCCTGATGCTGGGAAAGATTGAAAGCAGGAGGAGTAGGGGACGACAGAGGATGAGATGGTTGGATGGCATCACCGACTCAATGGACATGAGTTTGAGTAAACTCTGGGAGTTGGTGATGGACAGGAAGGCCAGGAATGCTACACAGTCCATGGGGTTGCAAAGAGTCAGACACAACTGAGTGACTGAACTGATTCCTTTTTACTATTTACTCTTATTTTGGTGAAACACATCTTCTACATAGCTTCCTGATGTACACTTTCTTGAAACCTTGACATTTTCTTTATTACTTACATACCTGATTGTTGATTGGTCGACCGGGCATAACATTTTAGGTTGGAAACTGTCTTTTAGAATTTTGAAGGCATTGCTTCACTGTCTTCGAGCTTTCCATGTGGCTATTAAGAAGTGTGATGGCATTTTGATTTTAAATTCTCTGTATGTGACCTATTTGTTTTTTCTCTTTGGAAACTGTCAGGAACTTCTTTTTATCACAACACTCTTCCCCACTCCCCCCCAACAATGAGTCTTGCTTTAGGTCATTTTTTTAAGTGGGCTTTTTCAGACAAGAGAAACATATTTTTCATTACTTACACATTTTCTTATATTAATTCTTTGATATTTTTCTCTCCACCATTTTATCTGTTTTCCCTTTCTGGTTCTCCTATTATTGATGTATTGGACTCATGGACTAAATCTCTATCGGAAAAAGAAAAATGCTTCTTTCAGTTCCTGTCTTTTTTTTTGTCCTGTTTTTTCAGATGATGTCCTATACTTCATGTTTTAGATTTTCCACTTGCTTTTTATTTTGGCTAGCATGTTTTTTTCTTTCTTGTTGTGATGGTTCACTGCTTTTTCATTTTACCTTTGTTTCATTTATGCAGTATCTTCTCTGAGCTCTCCTTGAATAAAAAGGAGACACTTTGCCATGGTTTTTGCTTTGATCTCCTCTATTTTGGAAGCTTTCCACACTTGATATTTCTCAGTTGTCAGTTCATACAAGAGTGAATCTCTGAAAAGCTGATGCAAGTTTGAGTGAAAGGCTTGAAGGTAAGCTTCCTTAGTGACTGTGTAACCAGATGGTCAGCTGGGTTTTTTTTTGTTTTTGTTTTCTTCAAATTATAGCTATAGTATTTTCTCTGGGGATCGTCCCGATTCTGCAGAGGAGGCTCTTTTAACCTCTTTGATTACGGAGATGATTCTAGCTTCTGAAGGAATCCTGGAATTAAGGGCACTTAGTTCTTATTTCAGAGTCACATCATTCTTGCTCTCCTCTCCCTATACGTGGAGAGTCTCTGTTACACTTTTCTCATAGAATAAACTTCTGGTCTCTTGCAGGAGTTGGGGGAAATAGTTACTTGTCTACACAAGATGGTGGCAGGAATCTGGGTCTCTAAATAAAATGTTTAATTAAAAATGATTCAGCCCCTTCTTATCCTCTTCCTATGAGATTTCTGGCATCCTAAATTCCTGAAATTTTCTGGGATTGTGGGAGAACAATCCTGATAGCCTTCTTGACACTCCCTCTCCCCATGCATTAAGTTTGATTTTCCTCTTCTCTACCCAGTAATTTTTCTTCAATTATCTTCAAACATTATAGTTCAAGTTACAGAATCTTGAACATTGTCTCATCAGAGATGGAGTATGATTTTTCTGGCTCTTGTTTTCTTTATTTAGGGGTCTGTTCTTTCTTGGGGAGAAGGGGATTGCAATACCTCTATCTGCCACCCTCACCTGGAGAGTTTTTCATTGACTTAATGATTTTTTTTAAAATTGCATTTACAGAATATATAATTTCTCAAGTACCTTTCCCTTTAAAACGAGGAGTATATAAATCATTCATCCAAGGTGTTACTGAATCACATCCTACAATTTGCATATTCTAATTGTATACTAACATATAGAAATGAACTTGTAATTAAGCACTCAATACTGATGAATGTTAAAAAATCATATTAAAAATTGTTATGGGTGAAATAGAAAAAAGTAAATACAGATAACTCAAACTGTTTAGAGACTGTGATATATGTTGATAAGTAGAAAATATTCACCAATATTGTTAGGAATCAATACCATATCACTGTTTGAGATGATTTCATGTTATGATTGAAATTACCCAAGCAAAACATTTTGGTGGCGAGTTTTTCAACACTGACACAATTTTTGTTTCTTACGCAAGGTATTTTTTCCAGTCATGGCCCTTTCAGTAATGCTCTTTGGCAACAAGGTTTTTGTTATATTGTGTGAGAGACTAGATTAATACACAGTATGAATTAAGTCTTAAAAAGTAAAATCTTATAAAGTAAGTTTTCATAATAATGATTATCTTGCACTAGACAAGAAGGCAATAGTAGACTTCTTTAAAAAATAGCTCTAAAGGGCTTCCCTGGTGGTCCAGTGGTCAAGAATTTGCCTCGCAACGCAGGGGACACTGTTTCAATAGCTGGTTTAGGAAGATCCCACGTGCCTCAGAGAAGCTAAGCCCACGCACCACAACTACTGAGCCTGTGCTTTAGAGCCTGCGAATCACAGGTACTGAACTGACTGCTACAGCTACAGGAGCCTGCATGCCGAGAACCTGTGCTCTGCAACAAGAGAAGCCACTCCTCTGCAACTAAGAGTTGCTCGCTGCAACTAGACTAAGCCTGTGTGCAGCAACAAATACCCACTGCAGCCAAAAAATAAGATAAATAAAATAAATCTTTAATTTAAAAAAACAGCCTTAAAAGGTTCACTTAAATAATCTTGTCTAGGTTGCCCTTTTTAGGGTATGGTAATTGATAAATATTGTTTTAGTTTGGGATGCTGTTTAAAAACTATCATAAACTTGGTGGTTCAAACAGCAAATTTTATTTTTTTCTCAGTTTTGGAGTCTGGGAAGTCCAAGATCAGAGTGCTGGCAGGTCTGATGTCTAGTGAGGACCCTCTTCCTGCTTCGTAGATGGCTGTCTTCTCACTGTATCTCTATATGGTGGAGAGCTAAGAAGGGGCACAAGTTTGTCTCTCTTCTTATAAAGGCATTAATTCCACTCAGGAGAGCAACACTCTTACGACCCAATTACCTCCCAAACGTCCCACCTCCTAATACCATCACATTAGGGGTTAAGGAATTCAACACATGAATTTTTTGATGGTGAAGGTAAGGCACAAACATTCAGTCCTACACATAATCATTTCAGGGTCAAACAGCTGCATATATCCAAACTGGAAGAAAAAAACCTTCTCAGATGTTTCTTAATTTTGAAAAAACGTCTGTATTTTCTTCAGGACATTAATAGCCATTATAATCAAAATCAGAATAAGGCAATCAAAAGGTGTTTCTATAATAATCAATTACTTGTTTTAAAATGAATTACATATACATATCTGGAGAGGAGAATGGCTACCCAGTCCCGTATTCTTGTCTGGAGAATTTCATGGACAGAGGAGCCTGGCGGGCCACAGTCCATGGGGTTGCAAAGAGTCAGACACGATTGAGTGAATTATATATATATCTGATAGGTTCAGAATTCTTAGATATCTTATAGTGCTCCTTAGGCTCTATTATTCTTTCTTGGCTTAATAAGCTAGGTATCTATCTATAAAATATTAAGCACATATACTTATTTCTTCTAATTTTACTGTTTACATTTTTATGAATATAAAAATGATGTTAAATGTGTAATATTTTAAAAATACTGAATAAAAATATTATTACATAGTATATAGAGATAGCCACCTTAAATAAATATTAACATACTTTCCTCCCATCCTTTTTAATGCAGTTTTCACATGATTGAGATCACACTGCACAGAGTAAAAGCCCATTTTTTCTGAGTACTTCCTAAATTCGAGGCAACCTGCTAAGTGCCTCATGAACATTGTATCAACATCCCATGAGCCAGATATTTTATTCTCATTTCATAAATGAAAAAACTAAGGGCTGAGGGTGAGTTTAAATAAGTTGCCCAAGGCAATACAACTAGTAAGTGGCCAAACTGAGACTTTAGCACAAGTTAAATTCAATCTTAAAATGCATTCTCTTAACCAATATGTGTCCCCGGAGTAGGAAATGGCAACCCACTCCAGTATTCTTGCCTGGAAAATTCATGGACAGTGAAATCTGTGGGCTACAGTTCATGGGGCTGCAAAGAGTTGGGCACGACTGAGTGACTGAGCATGCACGCACAGAACAATTATGTTAATAAAATTTTCTCTGTTTACCATTATAACTAACATTTCATGTCATTAACAAATCATTACAAATATCATGTAAATGAAAAGTTTCAAAGCTCCTATATGATTTGGGCTCCTCACAGGAGTCTTACAGTCAATGAGTAACATTTTTAAAATTCTTGCAAATATTAAGAACAAGAACAGAATATCATTGTTGTTCAAGTTGAAATGCATTTGGTTACTAGAGACTTTGAATGTTTCTAATAAGCTTATTAGATACTTGCACTTCTAAGGAAATACATTTCTCAAATAAACACAAGGGAAATCAGAAACTACAAATGCTCTTTGGAATATGTGGTTTTACCTCACTGATTCTGGTTACAAGGGGGAAGCACAGCCCTTGGGGTGATGGAAGACCTTATTGAAAGAACTAAAAATATTTAGATTTGTTTTCTTCCATTATTTCAAGTTACACTAGTTTTACAAAGTTAGTAAATCTATTCATTTTTGCCTGATACAGGTCATTGTATTAATGGAGATAAGACAAATAATAAGTATTTAAATTCTTACATATAATTGATTTATTTGAAGTTTCTAAAGATAGTTGGTTTGAGGACTTTAAAAACCTCCCTTTAAAATCTTGTTTACAGCATTGATTTTTATGTCCAGAGAAAAATAGCAAAAGAAAAGGCATTTAATAAGCAAAGATAAACACTAACTAAACCCTTATTTTGGAGAAGGAAATGGCAACCCACTCCAGTGTTCTTGCCTGGAGAATCCCAGGGACAGAGGAGCCTGGTGGGCTGCCGTCTATGGGGTCGCGCAGAGTTGGACATGACTGAAGTGTCTTAGCAGCAGCAGCAGCAAACCCTTATTTTAAATACCACAAAACTGAATCAATAGAGCTTTACTACATTCCCGATACCTGGTTATTCTGATTTCCTCTCTAGCTACAGTGTTTTCACTATTTCATATAAAAGAGCCACTGATGCATTTGGTTTGATTTATCTACTGACAATACTTCAATTATCCTCCTAGACAAATTATATTCTTAAATCTAATTTTAGTTTAATCCTCCAAGTAATTTTAATTCATTTTCCATATATCTTGACAAAGGTAATTATGAAAGGAAAAAAAAAACCATTATGGGTATATTATTATGAGATATAGAGAAAAATGTCACTTCCCAAAAGACATATACTTTGCTAGTTGGTGTTAGTGAATTACATGACCTTGAAAAGTATAAGAATGTGCCAGAATGATTTATCACCTACAAGCCATGGAAGGGTAGAGAGATACATGGTTGATCAGCTGGGAATTTTGTGATTTGAGAAGTGAGTAAATGCTACCATATACACTCTTCCTGGTGTACTGGTAACATGGGCATTGGTTTAATGGCCTGTTTTAGGGAGAAGCTTTATCCTCTACCTCAACATTTAGGTAAAATTTAAGTGGTACATAAATATATATTTAATTTGAACTTGCTGTATCAGATGTCTATATTTTCCTGAATATCCTTCCTAACAAGACAGGTTTCTTAAAAGTTTACTTCTCTTTCCATAAGCTTTGCTTGAGATAACCAATCTATATCATGTCCACAAAGGAAACACATTGCATTCTTTTCAGGCTGTATAACAATAAGTCTCACAATTTTACGGAAGTTGATATTTAAGAAATGAATTTCACTGACTGAACAAAAATCATAAGTACTACGAAAGGTCTGGACTTCTAAGATTGGACAAGACTTTCAACTAGACAAGCCCATTGTATACGCTATGTGACCATGTACAGTTGGGAATGCAAATTAGCACAACCTTCCTGTAAAGTGATTAGGCAAAGGAATCAAAAGTCTTAACTGATACATCATTTGACACATATAATAAATAACAATTATAATAACAATAGAAAAGGAACATGATTAATGAGTAGGGAAAGTATTTATGACAATTTCAGGTAAAGCAGGATCTCAAGGTATATGTAAATATGCATTTGTTTGTGTGTATAAATACACAAAGACCAAAGGGTTTTGATAGTATTATCTGTCACCAGCAGAAATACTGGTGATTCTTCCTTATATTATTATGTAGTTTTCTATATCAAGCATTTAGTACTATAAAAATAAGAAAAAATATTCAAAACAGACACAAGAACAGCAGCAATGCTAACATCTTACTGAAACTCAAATTCCACCAGAGTGTACAACCCTGGATTTAAATGAACTGGCAGAATCACATTATCTGTGGTCTTCTAGTGGTATCAAACAATAACAATTTGATTTGAAGGTTTCAAAAACATCACCAATACATTTTATACTAGAAGCTCAGAATTCACGAAGACATCAAATCCTTGCTAAAGAAAGAATTATCTGAAAGCAACTCAAGTATTTGCAGCTTATTATTTTTTTATTGGAGTATAGTTGATTTAAATGTTATGTTAGTTTCAGGTGAACAGCAAAGAGAATTAGTTACACATATAAACAAACTATTTCTATTATATTCTCTGTTTTTCTTTTCTTTCACTACCTTCTAAAAATGTAGAATAAACCAAGGGAAGTCAACTTCATTAGAATTCATTCAATTAGTAACTAATTTTAAAGTACTTGCCATGTGTCAAACATTTTTTTCAGGCACTGGGGATTTTGCAGTGAAGAAAATAAAGTTCTTGTCTGGTAGAGGAAAAAATATCATCTTTACCATGTAATAATAAAGTGTTGTGAATGAAGTAATACTCATTAGATAGTAGAAAACAAAAGTTATAAATTTCTTGTTTAGCAAAGAAAATAAATGTATCTCCTTTATTTACTCTAGGACATTTCATTTCTCTTATTTAGTTAAAGAAACTGAAAGTGCGTGATTACTTACCCCAATATTAAACATCCCTGTAAAATACTCCATATTTGCTTGAATGAACCAAATGTTGCTTAAACCTAGTTCATCACTTCTCTTCTTAGCACGAATTAATGATAATTCCTTGTTTTCTATTAGTATAACCTAGGTTTCACACAGGAAACAATAGTATATTCAGTAACCTAATTTAGACATTAAAGCAAAGTATTATTACTGTATTTACTAGCTTTAATAATGTTGATCATATTATGTTGATCCTTATCATTGTGCTTCCCTGGTGGCTCAGACTGTAAAGAAACTGCCTGCAATGTGGGAGACCTGGGTTGGATCTCTGGGTTGGAAAGATCCCTTGGAGAAGGGAACAGCTACCCACTCCAGTATTCTGGCCTGGAGAATTTCATGGACAGAGGTGTCTGGCAGGCTAGTTGCTTGCAATGCATAGTATGGGTTGGTGGGGCCAAGGCAAAAGGCACAGCAACAAGTTACAAATTTCTAATAGTAAGCCAGGCCAAGGAAGAGAGGAGACATCATTGATTTTGATAAAGAAAAGTGGGCAGGCTTAAGTCACTTTCATCATTCTCATTCTTAGTTTGGTCCTTGTTTTGTCCTTATGTTTGTCTTTATGGAAAAATTCTGGATCTTTTTGTATAAAAAGCTTGTCAGAGGATATTTGGTGTCAAAGGTTTTCTACCCTTTATTCTAGCCAAGATTTTCCTTTTCCAATTTCAACATCTCTAAGTTTCCAGACCTTTTAGGAAGGGAAAAAGAAGACACCAGACCCTGACTCTGCATCTCCAGGATTATGCTCTGTGAGCTCTCTTCCTCTTACTCCAACCATGAAATTGCTGTTTTCCTTGGTGATGAAACAGATGGCTGCCTGTTTCTCCTCATATTGCTCATTTATTCACTAAGAAAGATAAAGAATAATACCTTCCACTCTCTATCATTCTGGCCAGTCTATGAGTTCTTTCACATTTTTTCTTTGAGAATAATCACTTTAATTATTTTGTAATTTCCAGAGGGCTCACAAGCAAAGAATTGTAATTTGAAAAAATGACATCAAGTTCTAGCTGGGAGGAAATGATTTACTATGACAAAAGACTAAAAACGGCACAAACTTCTAACAAATGGTGATGGTGATTGTATAAATTACAGTACATTTACTAAAAAACATATTATGAAGTCACATTTCAGTGACAATATTTAAAACTACTTGAAATAGGAAAAAACATTTATGACATAAGATTGAGTGAAAGCAGGTGGTTGAAATTGTATTTGCAGTCTTAGAATTTGCAGCAACAAGCATCCTTCTGAACAATGGCTTAATGGGAACATGGGGGGAAATGCATTTGGTGGATCAGAGTGGTAGATCTGAGGTTTTATCTTTTTCTTTAAAAAATATTTTTACGATTCTAATACAATGACTAAAAGCCAAGGCACCAAAGGCTCAACAAGTTTCAGAAGCTAGTATTTCAAGTACAAAATTATGTTGACAATTAAACTGGTTTCATCATTAATTATTTAACAGTGAAATAATTATTTATTTTATGAAAAAAAATAAAAACTGTACATGGCCCTACTCTTTTCCCCTAAGATTCTTAGAAGTGTAGTTCAACGAAAAATAAAATGCCTGTGCCTCATATCTGACCTCAGTGAATGACTATCAACTCAAACAGGGATAAGCCAGACTCAGCTAACTGAATTGTGCGGTTTCTTATCATCTTTTATTCAGACTTTACCTGGCATGATGGCAGCATGTGAGCTAGGACAATCCCAACGTGGCCCTGAAAAAGGCAAGAAAAGGAACAAGTTAACTTTGGTCTCTCAGGTTTTTGTTTATTCTGAGACAACAATCTTGTCACATAAAAACATGTCCTTGAGTATAAGATAGTAAAGTCACTTCGTCTTGGAAAGGTTAAAGAGAATAGAGAAGAGATACGTTACCCCACCACTACAGAAATCCACAATTCTGTCACCAGGTTTGGCCTGATTTGTCACCATATAAACAAGGTTGTTCAACTGTTGCTGCTTCCTCAAAGCTCGATCACTGGACATTTTACCTGGGAAAGAGATGAAGACAGTGACACAGTAGGTACTGCAGGGACTGGGAAGGCACCGGTGCACCAGACTAGCAGCATACAGGAAGAGTGGTACAGACCGAAGTGAATACCATTCCATGTGACCCACTACGAGAGGATTAGAGAACTGGAACCCAGAGGCGAAATCTCTCTTTGCTTAATTTTATTCTTACCTAACTACTCTTCTGGAGGAGGAAATGGCAACCCACCCCAGTATTTTTGCCTGGAGAATTCCATGAACAGAGAAGTCTGGTTGGGCTGCAGTCCATGGGGTCCCGATGGGTCGGATACAACTGAGTGACTAACACAACTGTTCTTTTAATTGTCATTGACAAAAAAATCTATGAAAAAATGTCTTTGAAACAGAGGAAACAATAAGTGTAAAATTAACTTCTGAGTCATAAATAAAGTGTTTAATAAAAGTTACTGGAAGAATAAAAATTAACAGTAATAGTCTCTTCCCTCTATCCCTCTCAGAGACATAGTATAAAGATTATCTAATTTCAGCACATTGCTTAAATCTCCTTGGAGAAAGAGACCTGTAATAATAAAAACATTTTTATTCTCTAACTGGCACATCTGTGAACTCTTAATTCTTCTGGTTAAGACACTTGGAACACAGGTGTCACATTGTCTAAAATATGTCAATTGTTATTGCATTTAGAAATAAATTAGATTTTCTTATTTCTGCTTTAAAGCTTCCTTTCCTCATGAGTCAGACACAGAAATTTAATGTAATTAGAGATAGAAGATAGGGCATTTCCAAGCACAAAACGCCTTGGGCAAGCAGTATGAAAACATCTTAACTTTCCTTTCAAAAGCCACCAATCAAGTCCACTAAAATATCTTCAGAAGAATGAATAAAAGTATTTGTTTTAACATATTTCAAATGCACTGTTCATCAGAGCAAGATTAAACAAATATAACGGTAGCTTTCAGCGACATATGTGTGTGTTAGTTGCTCAGTCTTGTCCGACTCTTTGCAACCCCACGAACTGTAGCCTGCTGGGCTTCTCTGTCCATGGAATTCTCCAGGCAAGAATACTGGAGTGGAGTAACAAGTTTCCCCACTCCATTTTCACAGAAAAATAGTATGCTTTTTTCTTTTGTATTTTCCTTCTTTTTTCCATTACTAAAATTAAAACATTGGGAAACTTTTAGGAAAAAACAGAAAATGTGAATTTAAAAAGATCTATATGAGATAAAAAGTCATTTTTCTATGTACTTTTCTATTTTTAATATATGTACTTCCAACTAGACCCATAAGTTCATAATTTTCTAGATAGCATAGAAAACATTATAAATGTTTCTGTGTCTATGAATTTGTTTCTACACTGTAAGTTTTAATAGCTGTGAAAATTTTATTAACTACCTATACCCAATTTATTTAACCAATTTCCTACTGTAACAATGTGGTCATTATCATATTGACTCATCGTGTGCATTCTTATTTATTTAGCATGGCCTAATGTGAATTTCAAACATGAAAAGCATTGAAATCAATAGTTTGGTGACTTCATCTGTGAAGACTGTTTCATGCACTTATTTTCATTTTTATCTAATAATATAATAGCAAACTATTTAAACAGTTAGTGAAAGCCCCTGTGATTTTGTGGACAGCCACTCCTAAGAGATTTTATTATGACAATTTTTAAACACAAGGCAAAGTTGAAAAAATCAATGGTCAGTGAATGACTGCACCCTCTACCTAGATTCTACCATTAACAGCCTACTAGAGGTGGTTCATCATACTTCTATCTAGCCATCCCTCTATGCATCCAGTCATAAATCCACCTAATTATCTATTTTTATTATGGCAGTGTAGTTTTTATTTGGAGCAAAAAGAATAAGAACAAGGAAGGGGAAGAAGGGGCAGGAATTAGAAGGAAAAGAAGAAAAGTACTTTTGAGGCCCTTGGGAGAGTGAGAGTCACAAATGCTGCTATTAAATGGAGCCATCAAGCGGCAAAGAAACAAGCACTGGCATTTGAGTCTTTGGTATGTTTGTGGATTTCTTAACAAGTCTTAGCCAAAGGATTTTCAAAAAAGAAAGTAAAAAGGAATTATCTTTTGTTAAGAATAAGGAGATAAGAAAATAAAACTTACTTAATGGAATATCTAACAGTAAGTTCTGTACTGTACTTCTATCAGATATTTAGAATGGCCTAACTTTCTCAGGTCTGCTTCAAAAGCAAATGTTGATGAAGATCTGTTTTACTTGCTAAACTTGCCTCTTTGCATATGAAGAATTTGTGCTTAAATGAAGGCAAAAAGGTAACTTTCAGGGTTCTGTTTAAATACAGAGACTGTTAAGTTGCCCATAACATTCACAGGTTGAACTAAAAATACAGTAGCATGAGGCCTAGGTGCTTTATGGAAAAACTGCCTCTAATAAAGCATTCCTCCTCACCATTCTAGTTTTATAAATATTATGAAGATCCTGGAAACATGAATGGGATCTTAAATATGTTAAACCAGATAAGAAAGTGGTATTTTGATTATGCTTTGTCAGATGACAATACATTAGTAAATTTGGTGTTTTAAGGGCTATAATAACTTTAATAAAGAAACTAAATCAGAAAAAAAGAAAGATATATTTTGAGATATGGTATTCATTTAAAAACCAAATTGTACTTTTTATTTAAATCCAATATTCTTGTGTCTGACACCATTTACATGTATAAAAGTATTTTTTTAACTTGACTAAAAATGATGGTTCTTTAGGTGTCATCATGAAAAAACAAAACCCAAGAATCAAGTGTTTTAATATAAATGATCCTATTTATCCTGCAATGTAAATTCTTCTACAGTAGAGTCTATTGTCTAATTCAAGTTAGGAGGAACCTGATTATTTAGACAACTTCATTGTTTGCATTATGCAAAAAGAAAGTACAGGATAAAGGAGCCAATTTTTAAACTAAGGAAGCACCATATTAGGACATTGGTATTTTTGGTCAGTTCAAAGCATCAAATACAGCAGGACAAAAAAAAAAGCCATGGAAGGAAAATGTGCACATGTGCAGTCAGGACACCTGCTCAGTCTAGTATTAATAAATAGTGCTCAAGATCAGGCAGGTTTTTTAAAATAAATCTTTTATTGCAAGATATTTGCTTTACAATATTGTGCTGGTTTCTGCCATACACCAACATCAGTCAGTCAGTTCAGTCGCTCAGTCGTTTCCGACTCTCCACGACCCCATGAATCACAGCACGCCAGGCCTCACTGTCCATCACCAACTCCCGGAGTTCACTCAAACTCATGTCCACAGAGTCGGTGATGCCATCCAGCCATCTTATTCTCTGTCGTCCCCGTCTCCTCCCGCTCCCAACCTTTCCCAGCATCAGAGTCTTTTCCAGTGAGTCAACTCTTCGCATGAGGTGGCCAAAGTATTGCAGTTTCAGTTTTAGCATCAGTCCTTCCAATGAACACCCAGGACTGATCTCCTTTAGAACGGACTGGTTGGATCTCCTTGCAGTCCAAGGGACTCTCAAGAGTCTTCTCCAACACCACAGTTCAAAAGCATCAATTCATAGGCAGCTCTTAATTTATTCCTTCTTGGTCTGAAGCAACAAAGTACCTTGAATGTTATAAATTACTGGTAAAAAGGAAAATGGATGGGTGCTTGGATACATTTTAGACTTAAAAAGATTCATTTGGGGAGCACGGGAAGATGGCAGAAGAATAGGACAGGGTGGCCACTTTCTCCCCCACAAAATCAACAAAAGAACATTTGAATGCTGAGTAAATCCCACAAAAAAACTTCTGAATATCGGCAGAGGACATCAGGCACTCAGAAAAGCAGCCCACAGTCGACAAAAGGAGGTAGGAAATAGATAAAAAGAGAGACAAAAGAGGGAGGGACGGAGCTCCCTCCCAGGAAGAGAGGCTTAAAAAAAAAAAAAAAAGAGAAGTTTCTAAACACCTGGAAACACTGGCGAGTGGAACCTCAGAGGGCCGCATAACTGGGAGACAAAAGACATAAACGATTCAAACTCACAGACTAAGTGCCCAGAGGAGACTCTCAGCGGAGAAGCGGCGCAGACGCCCGTGCCCCTCACTAGCAGGCGGGGGCTGGGCAGGGAGGCGCCGGCAGTGGCGCTTAGAGGGAGAACCGGGCTTGAACACCCCAGGGCAAACTGAGGGCTCGAACTTAAGATACCAAAAGGCGAAAAGGCTAGGAAAAGCCCCAACCCAGGACTCTGCCAGCCCCGCCCACAGAACAGGGTGCCGGCAGCGGGCGGACCTTCCCCAGCCCCTGCCGAAGGGGGCGGGGAGGGCAGCCAGCGCCGGGGCGGGGGCAGCCGCGGCCCCAGAGAGGCTTCCCGTGCCAAGCTGCAGGCAGGCTTCCTTGCTGGCCAGGACTTCCTGGGTTCGGGCCGGTCGATATCTGCCTGAGAAAGTGCGCCGGTTGTACTCCCAGAAAACTGAGCAGCAGGGACCGGGAAGGCGATAAGTCGCAGCAACCACGCTCGCCAAACGCCTGGTCACCTGAGCTGCTCGACCGGGGAAGGCACAAAACGCAGACCCAGCCAAGTCTGCACCTTTGTCGAGTACCCGAGTACCTGAACCCGAGCCGCTCAGACCTGGGAAGTAAATGCAACCCAGCGCCAGCCGCGACAGCTCCTAGCAGAGCAAACTAAAGCCTAAGCAGCATAAACAGGGAAAGCACACACACCTCGAGCGGGAGCATTCCCAGTGTAGCCGAGACACCGCAAGCACTCCCCACAGACACCAGGGATATTTGTTAGCTGTTCCTCCCTCCCCATAGCAGGACTGAACAGGTGAGCCGGGAAAAAAAAAAAAGAAATGTCCACCACCGCATCCTGGTGTCAGGACGGGAATTAGACACTGAGGAGACCAGAAAACAGAAGAGCTTTTTCAACAGAAGGAACTGCCTTGGAAGTAACAGAGGGAGAAGTCTTGAGCCTACTGCAAGAATAAGACTGAAAACCAGAGGCAGAGGCTTAAGGCCAAATCCTGAGAACACCAGAGATCTCCTGTTCCAGAGAACTTTAATTGATAGGTACTCATCAAATGCCTCCATACATACACTGAAACCAGGCACCACCCAAGGGTCAACAAGTTTCAGTGAAAGACATAATACGCAAACTATCCAGCAACACAGGAGAATAGCACTGAGCTTCAATACACAGGCTGCCCAAAGCCACCCCAAACCCACTGACATCTCAAACTCATTACTGGACACTTCATTGCACTCCAGAGAGAAGAAATCCAGCTCCACCCATCAGAACATCGACACAAGCTTCCCTAACCAGGGAACCTTGACAAGTCACCCATCCAACCCCACACACAACAAGGTAACTACATAATAAAGAGAACTCCACAAACTACCAGAAGATGGAAAGGCCACCCCGATCACAGCAATATAAGCAAGATGAAAAGGCAGAGAAATACCCAACAAGTAAAGGAACAGGATAAATGCCCACCAACACAAACAAAAGAGGAAGATATAGGGAACCTACCCGATAAAGAATTTCGAATTTTAATTGTGAAAATGATTCAAAATCTGGAAAGCAAAATGGAGTTACAGATAAATAAACTGGAGAAAAGGATTGAGAAGATGGAAGAAATGTTCAATAAGGAATTAGAGGAAATAAAAAAGAGTCAATATATAACGAATAATACAATAGATGAGATCAGAAACACTCTCGAGGGCACAAATAGTAGAATAACGGAGGCAGAAGACAGGATAAGCGAGCTAGAAGATAGAATTGTAGAAATAAATGAAACAGAGATGGAAAAAGAAAAAAGAATTTTAAAAAATGAGGACAATATTAGAGACATATGGGACAATATTAAACGCTCCAACATTCGAATCATAGAAGTCCCAGAAGAAGAAGACAAAAAGAAAGACCATGAGAGAATACTTGAGGAGATAATAGTTGAAAATTTCCCTAAAATGGGGAAGGAAATAATCACCCAAGTCCAAGAAACACAGAGAGTCCCTAACAGGATAAACCCAAGGCGAAATACCCCTAGGCACATATTAATCAAATTAACAAAGATCAAACACAAAGAAAAAATATTAAAAGCAGCAAGGGAAAAACAACAAATAACACACAAGGGGATCCCCATAAGGATAACAGCTGATCTTTCAGCAGAAACTCTTCAGGCCAGGAGGGAATGCCAGGGCATACTTAAAGTGATGAAAGAAAATAACCTACAGCCCAGATTACTGTACCCAGCAAGGATCTCATTCAAATATGAAGGAGAAATCAAAAGCTTTACAGACAAGCAAAAGCTGAGAGAATTCAGCATCACCAAACCAGCTCTCCAACAAATACTAAAGGATCTTCTCTAGACTGGAATCACAGAAAGGGTATATAAACTAGAACCCAAAACAATAAAGAAAATGGCAACGGGATCATACTTATCAATAATCACCTTAAACGTAAACGGGTTGAATGCCCCAACCAAAAGACAAAGACTGGCTGAATGGATACAAAAACAAGACCCCCATATATGTTGTCTACAGGAGACCCACCTCAAATCGAGGGACACATACAGACTGAAAGTGAAGGGCTGGAAAAAGATATTCCATGCAAACAGAGACCAAAAGAAAGCAGGAGTAGCAATACTCATATCAGATAAAATAGATTTTAAAACAAAGGCCGTGAAAAGAGACAAAGAAGGAAACTACATAATGATCAAAGGATCAATCCAAGAAGAAGATATAACAATTATAAATATTTATGCACCCAACATAGGAGCACCGCAATATGTAAGACAATTACTAACAAGTATGAAAGGGGAAATTAACAGTAACACAATAATAGTGGGAGACTTTAATACCCCACTTACATCTGTGGATAGATCAACTAAACAGAAAATTAACACGGAAACACAAACTTTAAATGATACAATAGACCAGTTAGACCTAATAGATCTCTATAGGACATTTCACCCCAAAACAATGAATTTCACCTTTCTCAAGCACACACGGAACCTTTTCCAGGATAGATCACATCCTGGGCCATAAATCTAGCCTTGGTAAATTCAAAAAAATTGAAATCATTCCAAGCATCTTTTCTGACCACAATGCAGTAAGATTAGATCTCAATTACAGGAGAAAAACTATTAAAAATGCGAACATATGGAGGTTGAACAACACGCTGCTGAATAATGAACAAATCATAGGAGAAATCAAAATATGCATAGAAATGAATGAAAATGAAAACACAATGACCCCAAACCTCTGGGACGCTGTAAAAGCAGTGCTAAGGGGGAAGTTCATCGCAATACAGGCACACCTCAAGAAACAAGAAAAAAGTCAACTAAATATCCTAACTCTACATCTAAAGAAACTAGAAAAGGAAGAAATGAAGAACCCCAGGGTCAGTAGAAGGAAAGAAATCGTAAAAATTAGGGCAGAGATAAATGCAAAAGAAACAAAAGAGACCATAGCAAAAATCAACAAAGCCAAAAGCTGGTTCTTTGAGAAGGTAAATAAAATTGACAAACCACTAGCCAGACTTATCAAGAAACAAAGGGAGAACCAAATCAATAAAATTAGAAATGAAAATGGAGAGATCACAACCGACAACACAGAAATAAAAAGGATTATTAGAGAATACTATCAGCAATTACATGGCAATAAAATGAATAACTTGGAAGAAATGGACAAATTCCTAGAAAAGTACACCTTGCCAAAACTGAACCAGGAAGAAATAGAAAATCTGAACAGACCCATCACAAGCAAGGAAATAGAGGAAGTAATAGGAAATCTTCCAGCAAACAAAAGCCCAGGTCCAGATGGCCTCACAGCTGAATTCTACCAAAAATTTAGTGAAGAGCTAACACCTATTCTACTCAAACTCTTCCAGAAAATTGCTGAGGAAGGAAAACTTCCAAACTCATTCTATGAGGCCACCATCACCCTAATCCCAAAACCTGGTAAAGATCCCACAAAAAAAGAAAACTACAGGCCAATATCACTGATGAACATAGATGCAAAAATCCTTAACAAAATTCTAGCAATCAGAATCCAACAACACATTAAGAAGATCATACATCATGACCAAGTGGGCTTTATCCCAGGAATGCAAGGATTCTTCAATATCTGCAAATCAATCAATGTAATACACCACATTAACAAACTGAAAAATAAAAATCATATGATTATCTCAATAGATGAAGAGAAAGCCTTTGACAAAATTCAACATCCATTTATGATAAAAACCCTCCAGAAAGTGGGAATAGAAGGGACATATCTCAACATATTAAAAGCTATATATGACAAACCCACAGCAAACATTATCCTCAATGGTGAAAAACTGAAAGCATTTCCCCTAAAGTCAGGAACAAGACAAGGGTGCCCACTCTCACCACTACTATTCAACATAGTGCTGGAAGTTTTGGCCACAGCAATCAGAGCAGAAAAAGACATAAAAGGAATACAAATTGGAAAAGAAGAAGTAAAATTTTCACTGTTCGCTGATGACATGATCCTCTACACAGAAAACCCTAAAGACTCTACCAGAAAACTACTAGAGCTAATCAATGAATACAGTAACGTTGCAGGACATAAAATCAACACACAGAAATCCCTTGCATTCCTATACACTAATAATGAGAAAATAGAAAGAGAAATTAAGGAAACTATTCCATTCACTGTTGCAACGAAAAGAATTAAATACTTAGGAATATATCTACCTAAGGAAACAAAAGACTTGTACATAGAAAACTATAAAACACTAGTGAAAGTAATCAAAGAGGACACTAATAGATGGAGAAATATACCGTGTTCGTGGATTGGAAGAATAAATATTGTGAAAATGAGTATACTACCCAAAGTAATTTATACATTCAATGCAATCCCTATCAAGCTACCAACGATATTTTTCACAGAACTAGAACAAATAATCTCACAATTTGTATGGAAATACAAAAAACCTCGAATAGCCAAAGCAATCTTGAAGAAGAAGAATGGAACTGGAGGAATTAACCTGCCGGACTTCAGGTTCTACTACAAAGCCACAGTCATCAAGACACTATGGTACTGGCATAAAGACAGAAATATAGATCAATGGAACAAAATAGAAAGCCCAGAGATAAATCCACGCACCTATGGACACCTTATCTTCGACAAAGGAGGCAAGAATATAAAATGGAGAAAAGACAGTCTCTTTAACAAGTGGTGCTGGGAAAACTGGTCAGCCACTTGTAAAAGAATGAAACTAGAACACTTCCTAACACTATACACCAAAATAAACTCAAAATGGATTAGAGAGCTAAATGTAAGACCAGATACTATAAAACTCCTAGAGGAGAACGTAGGCAAAACACTCTCCAACATAAATCACAGCAGGATCCTCCAAGACCCACCTCCCAGAATATTGGAAATAAAAGCAAAATTAAACAAATGGGACCTAATTAAAATCAAAAGCTTCTGCACAGCAAAGGAAACTATAAGTAAGGTGAAAAGACAGCCTTCAGAATGGGGGAAAATAATAGCAAATGAAGCAACTGATAAAGGATTAATCTCCAAAATATACAAGCAGCTCCTGCAGCTCAATTCCAGAAAAATAAGTGACCCAATCAAAAAATGGGCCAAAGAACTAAACAGACATTTCTCCAAAGAAGACATACACATGGCTAACAAACACATGAAAAAATGCTCAACATCCCTCATAATCAGAGAAATGCAAATCAAAATCACAATGAGATACCATTTCACACCAGTCAGAATGGCTGCTATCCAAAAGTCTACATGCAATAAATGCTGGAGAGGGTGTGGAGATAAGGGAACCCTCTTACACTGTTGGTGGGAATGCAAACTAGTACAGCCACTATGGAGAACAGTGTGGAGATTCCTCAAAAAACTGGAAATAGAACTGCCATATGATTCAGCAGTCGCACTCCTGGGCATACACACCGAGGAAACCAGAATTGAAAGAGACACATGTACTCCAATGTTCATTGCAGCACTGTTTATAATAGCCAGGACATGGAAGCAACCTAGATGTCCTTCTGCAGATGAATGGATAAGAAAGCTTTGGTACATATACACAATGGAGTATTTTTCAGCCATCAAAAAGAATGCATTTCAATCAGTTTTAATGAGGTGGATGAAATTGGAGCCAATTATACAGAGTGAAGTAAGCCAGAAAGAAAAACATCAATACAGTATACTAACGCATATATATGGAATTTAGAAAGATGGTACCCTGAACCCTGTATACGAGACTGCAAAAGAGACATAGGCATATAGAACAGTCTTTGGGACTCTGTGGGAGAGGGTGAAGGTGGGATGATTGGGGAGAACAGCATTGTAGCATGTATTTTATCATAAGTGACCAGTCCAGGTTCGACGCACGATACAGGATGATTGGGGCTGGTGCACGGGGATGACCTGGAAGGAGGATATGGGGAAGAGGGAGGTGGGAGGGGGGTTCAAGAAAGGGAACACATGTACACCCGGGGCGGATTCATGTCAATGTATGGCAAAACCAACCAATATATTAATGTAAGGTAATTTGCCTCCAATAAAATGAATTAAAAAAAAAGATTCATTTGCTGTTTTGTTTTCTAAGTATATTTCTTTGAGATGCAGCACACCACCCTCATTCTGTGAATTTCTTTTTTTAATCATTAAATTTGGAAATAAAGGAGATGGCTCAAACTAATGGTGCAGGGATTTTTAAAATACATTTTTGTTTGGAAAGTTATCAAATCAAGAGGGCAAGAGTAAATTTCCCCAGCAGAGACGCCTGTAATAGAGAGGTTGCAGAGAAGGTACGAGACAACTGAATACACAGGGTGGCACCAATAGGGCCTTTGGCGGGTGAGAAGGAACGTAATAAACACAAATTTTCAGGTTTTCAAGAAGCCTAACAACATTAAGACACACATCACGTGTCAAAGGGTACTGTCCAGCGATGCCCAAATTCCACCTTCAGGGTAGCTGTGGTTTCCATGCTTGGAACAGTCGCCAGGCTCCAGGTATATGCCCAGTAGCTGTCTACAGGCTGAGGACACAATGCAGAGTGAGACACGCTCCCTGTGCTTCAGCAGTGAAGAGGGTCCCTAAGAAGACGGTATGCAGGAATGAGTATTCATTATGTGCAACGTACGTGCACTGCAGATAAAGAACTAACTGTGTGAGACATCACTGGGGATTTTACTGAAATGTGGGGTATTTCAGTCTCTGAGGAGGAACAGAAACTTGCCGGGTAGAATGGGTGGGGAAAGCGTGCTAAAAATGATACGGCAGGGACTTCCCTGGTGGTTCAGTGATAAAGAACCTGACTGCCAAAGCAGGTGACACAGGTTCGATCCCTGGTCCAGGAAGATCACACACACGACAGCAACTATGCCCGTGGGCCACAAGTACTGAGCCCATGTGCCCTAGAGCCTGTGCTCTGCAACAAGAGAAGCCTCTGCAATGAGAAGTTCACACACAGCAATGCAGAGTAGCTCTGACTTGCACAACTGGAGAAAGTCTGTGCAAAGCAACAAAGACCGAGCACAACCAAAAAATAATAAAATGAAATTATTATTTTTTTAAAGTATGATATGGTATATTTAGGGGAGAAACTGCAGTTAGCTCACTTGTGCTTAAAAATGAGGATCTATGGGAAAGTGGTAGGATAGACCTGAGAATTTGGCATGGCCAGATGGGAAAGGGCACTGCTTGTTATCTTGTCTCTTTGTGCTGCAGAGAAAAGTCTTACTGTATACTTAGAGCTTAGAGCTCTTAAGTATATGTATGCTTAGAGATCCTTAGAGATAAGTTCTCTTTGAATAGACAGCTTTGTTATTTTTATATTATTCCATATTAAGATGTTCTTTTATACCGCTATCCTGCAACATTTTAAATTCTGGATAGAGTATATCCACACATCAGATAGAATTATTCATAAATTTATGTGGAGCATTCAATCTCAACTGATACTAATGTCATTAAATGATGTAATTAAGAAAATGAACTTAAATAAAATGAACTCACTGAATCATTTCGAGCTCTGCTGTTCTAGACCAAGAATGCCTTTGGATTCTTATTGGATTCTTCTTCTCACTCACCTTCCTGGGCTTCTCTCCCCGTGGAGGTCCCTGAAATGCTGTGCACATCAGGTTCTCTCTCTCTGCCATAGCTCATCACTAAGGGTGATTTTCTGGACTATATTACTAAAAGTGAAGTGAAGTGAAGTCGCTCAGTCGTGTCTGACTCTTTGCGACCCCATGAATCACAGCACGCCAGGCCTCCCTGTCCATCACCAACTCCCAGAATTCACTCAAACTCATGTCCATCGAGTCGGTGACGCCGTCCAGCCATCTCATTCTCTGTCGTCCCCTTCTCCTCCTGCCCCCAAACCTCCCAGCATCAGAGTCTTTTCCAGTGAGTCAACTCGTCACATGAGGTGGCCAAAGTATTGGAGTTTCAGCTTTAGCATCAGTCCTTCCAATGAACACCCAGGACTGATCTCCTTTAGGATGGACTGGTTAGATCTCCTTGTAGTCCAAGGGACTCTCAAGAGTCTTCTCCAGCACCACAGTTCAAAAGCATCAATTCTTCAGCGATCAGCTTTCTTCACAGTCCAACTCTCACATCCATACATGACCACTGGAAAAACCATAGCCTTGACTAGACGAACCTTTGTTGGCAAAGTGATGTCTCTGCTTTTTAATATGCTTTCTAGGTTGGTCCTAACTTTCCTTCCAGGGAGTAAGCATCTTTTAATTTCATGGTTGCAATCATCATCCACAGGGATTTTTGAGCCCCCCAAAAATAGTCTGACACTGTTTCTCCATCTATTTCCCATGAAATGATGGAACCAGATTGCTGAGGCATTATTTATTATACCAACTACCCCAAAAAGGACTGTTTGCTGAAATTGCTTCTGTTTACATGAAATAGATATAGATTATTTTTTTTGGAATTACATAAATTTGGGCCCGATTAAATGGAAAGACTATTAGGAGACTGATAGGCACATAACACATGCCCAATAAAAGTTTAATGAATGAATTTTCTCTATAATTATGACTTAAATAGCATTTTAAGGCAGTTAACTTTTGAAGGTACTAAGTATGAAAACAAATTCAATCATATTTGAAAGTATACTGTACTGAAATAGAAAAAGAAGTCAACTATGAAACAGTGTTTTAGATGGGGATGGAAAAGTTTCTGAAAACATTTAAGAGGAAATAAGAAAGCTGCCATTTATTTATTTATTTATTTTTAATATTTAATAAATGGTACAAAGCACAATGCCATAAACATTAACAGTTAAAATTTCACCAAATGAAAAAAATACTATAGAATACACAGTTGCAAAAAGCTGCTGCTGCTGCTGCTAATTCACTTCAGTCGTGTCCGACTCTGTGTGACCCCATAGATGGAAGCCCACCAGGCTCCCCTGTCCCTGGGATTCTCTAGGCAAGAACACTGAGTGGGTTGCTATTTCCTTCTCCAATGTGTGAAAGTGGAAAGTGAAAAGTGAAAGTGAAGTCGCTCAGTCGTGTCCGACCCTTAGCGACCCCACGGACTGCAGCCTACCAGGCTCCTCCATCCATGGGATTTTCTAGGCAAGAGTACTGGAGTGGCTTGCCATTGCCTTCTCCATGCAAAAAGCTACATTAAGTTATTTTACAACTGCCTCAAGCTTCAAAAAGAAAAAAAACCCAGTGCCATACCTAAGTTATCCCTCTCTCAACATAATGCCATTTATATTATAAACCACGAGCTCCCCATCAAAAGACGGGAACTGCTTTTGTTAATTCATATATATATATATGACTGTATCACTTTGCTATACACCTGAAACAAACACAACGCTGTAAATAAAATATAGTACAATATAAAATAAAAATAAGTAACAGATCTTTGGGGCTTTACACTGAGTTAGAGTTCCTATCAGAGGGATAACAGCACCACAGCCGCACTGGATCCTCATGAAGGAGGCACACGAATGACTGGGTTACAAGAGTTGCAGGAATGAGAGCTGCTCATTTGCCAGAAACTACAGCTCACAGAAAACCAACAAAGGCACGAGATACAGACCATTCACTTATGAACGTGTAAAACTCAAGAAAGTCCACATCACTCCTACAACATGTCGAAAGTGCTTCAGAATTCACACAATACAAAGGTACCATTTAAAGCTATACCAAAAACTAGAAAAGCATGAGTACAATTTTTAAAGAAACGCCTGAGAAGATGCATGAAACTAAGCAGCAATGCAAAGTTTATACTTGAGGTTAGGGCAAACTTGTTAAAATTTTGGAAATGACTTGTTGGAAATACTGAAAATTTAGAATTGAATTTGCAATTTTTAAAGCCAGTTGCAGGTTTCACTAATCCTCTTGGCCATAATGACCTCAGAGTAACAAAATCTTGTAACAATATATACTAATCATCTATTACCTTTGCCCTCTGTCTCCCACCTCCAGCCCATCCACACATTTCACAGGGCAGTCTATGAAGTCAACAATAGTGTATCAGTGTCACGGCATTTTCACTCTGACAGTTTTATTATAGATATTATTAGAGCAAAAATTATTAGTTAGAAATTCAAAATGGTAAAAGGAGCCAATTTATTCTTCTCTAAATTGAGGAATATTGATCTCATAAAGTATCTTTCTCAATCAATCATTTAACCAACAAATCAACCAACTAAACTGACCTACACACACTTGTTCTAGACAACGTTAGGGACCCAAAGATGCCTATCACTTGATTTCTGTCCTTAATGAACTTCAGTCAGTTCAGTCACTCAGTTGTGTCCGACTCTTTGCGACCCCATGAATCACAGCACGCCAGGCCTCCCTGTCCATCACCAACTCCCAGAGTTGACTCAAACTCATGTCCATCGAGTCGGTGATGCCATCCAGCCATCTCATTCTCTGTCGTCCCCGTCTCCTCCCACCCCCAATCGCTCCCAGCATCAGAGTCTTTTCCAGTGAGTCAACTTGTCGCATGAGGTGGCCAAAGTATTGGAGTTTCAGCTTTAGCATCAGTCCTTCCAATGAACACCCAGGATTGATCTCCTCTAGAATGGACTAGTTGGATCTCCTTGCAGTCCAAGGGACTCTCAAGAGTCTCCTCCAGCACCACAGTTCAAAAGCATCAATTCTTCGGCAATCAGCTTTCTTCACAGTACAACTCTCACATCCATACATGATCACGGGAAAAACCATAGCCTTGACTAGACGGACCTTGGTTGCCAAGGTAATGTCTCTGCTTTTTAATATGCTATCTAGGTTGGTCATAACTTTCCTTCCAAGGAGTAAGCGTCTTTTAATTTACTGACTGCAATCAGCATCTGCAGTGATTTTAGAGCCCAAAAAAATAAAGTCTGACACTGTTTCCACTGTTTCCCCATCTATTTCCCATGAAGTGATGGGACCAGATGCCATGATCTTTGTTTTCTGAATGTTGAGCTTCAAGCCAACCTTTTCACTCTCCTCTTTCCCTTTCATCAAGAGGCTTTTGAGTTCCTCTTCACTTTCTGCCATAAGGGTAGTGTCACCTGCGTATCTGAGGTTATTGGTATTTCTCCCAGCAATCTTGATTCCAGCTGGTGCTTCTTCCAGCCCAGTGTTCCTCATGATGTACTCTGCATATAAGTTAAATAAGCAGGGTGACAATATACAACCTTGACGTACTCCTTTTCCTATTTGGAACCAGTCTGTTGTTCCATGACCAGTTCTAACTGTTGCTTCCTGACCTGCATACAGGTTTCTCAAGAGGCAGGTCAGGTGGTCTGGGATTCCCATCTCTTTCAGAATGTTCCACAGTTTATTGTGATCCACACAGTCAAAGGCTTTGGCATAGTCAATGAAGCAGAAATAGATGTTTTTCGGGAACTCTCTTGCTTTCTCCATGATCCAGCGGATGTTGGCAATTTGATCTCTGGTGCCTCTGCCTTTTCTAAAACCAGCTTGAACATCTGGGAGTTCACGGTTCACATATTGCTGAAGCCTGGCTTGGAGAATTTTGAGCATGACTTTACTAGCTTGTGAGATGAGTGCAACTGTGCGGTAGTTTGAGCATTCTTTGGCATTGCCTTTCTTTGGGATTGGAATGAAGACTGACCTTTTCCAGTCCTGTGGCCACTGCTGAGTTTTCCAAATTTGCTGGCATATTGAGTGCAGCACTTTCACAGCATCATCTTTCAGGATTTGAAATAGCTCAATTGGAATTCCATCACCTCCACTAGCTTTGTTCATAGTGATGCTTTCTAAGGCCCACTTGACTTCACATTCCACAATGTCTGGCTCCAGGTTAGTGATCACGCCATCATGATTATCTCCGTCATGAAGATCTTTTCTGTACAGTTCTTCTGTGTATTCTTGCCACCTCTTCTTAATATCTTCTGCTTCTGTTAGGTCCATACCTTTTCTGTCCTTTATCGAGCTCATCTTTGCATGAAATGTTCCCTTGATATCTTTAATTTTCTTGAAAAGACCTCTTGTTTTTCCTATTCTGTTGTTTTCCTCTATTTCTTTGCATTGATCGCTGAGGAAGGCTTTCTTATCTCTCCTTGCTATTCTTTGGAACCCTGCATCAGATGCTTATATCTTTCCTTTTGTCCTTTGCTTTTTGCTTCTCTTCTTTTCACAGAACTTACACCTTATTTAAAATAGTACAAAAACCATTACACTTGGCCTTAGGAGATGAATATTATTAACTACATTGTACAATAATTTTATGACATTTTAACAGCCCTACCTTAAAAAATTCATAGTTCTTTCATTAAAGCTTCTAAGGTGATTGATAACAGTTTCTGTTTATGTTATGCTTTGCAGTTTATTAAGCACTTGCACACTTGATATAGCATCTAACTTCAAGACTGTCAGGTTGTCAGGTGGATATCCTGTTCCTTTTTTCACAAATGAGGACACAGCACTGAAGAGATTGCTCAGACTTAGCCCTTGCTTAAAGACACACAGCTGACAGGCAGAGAAGGTGGGTTTTTAACCAAGGATTTCTAACTTTAGGTTCAGTCTTCTTTCCAATAGGGTTCCATTTCTTACACAGATGACTTTGTGATTTCAGAATCTCAGGACTGGTTCCTTTTCTTACGTGTTCAAGGAAACAAGTTATTTTCTAGCAGAGAAATGAGGGAAGCCTCTAACAATCATATCTTAGGGAAAAAAGGTTAATTCTTCAGTGTCAGTGATAAAATGTATTTTATTTCAGTTTTCCTAAAAAAATTTCCCAAAAGCAGGCTTACCAGTAAAAAGGATCAATTTAAGTTCTGAACTTCAATACTGCAGAATATATCACTAAGGTATTATCTGAAGGTCTCATAAGTCATTCTGTTTAAAGAGTTGACCTTTGGTTGTCACCCTTTCCAGAAAAAGACCATTTCCTCTCCTTGTACTGTAGCAACCTTTTAAATTTTATAGAAAAGTGACATGGGGAGGCTGAGCAATCAATTTGTTGCAAAATCAGATTATTCAGGAGAAAAAAAAGAAAATAGATTGGGATGATCTCTCATGTTACAGTACTACAGATGCTGACAAATAGAGCATTCACCTTCACCCTTCTATATCTAATTCCAGAGCATATTTTTTAAAAAAATAACTACAAAAGTATCAAGCAAGAAGCAGAATTGAGGGATTAAAATCAAAGAAAGTATAGCCACATTGTTTGCCAAATTAAACTTTGGTTTTGTTTATAAAAGAGCTTAGATATACTGAATAGTGGACATTTTTTAAAAAACTTCTTATTGCTGCTATTTTCTTCTCTAAGATGAATAAAACTTTTGACTTCAGAATACCACAATTAATTGAACACATATATCTTCATTTCATTCAAATGTTATTTACACCACACAAAAAAACATTTCTTTGCCCTGGAATTTAGTTTAAAAAAAATTCACAATATCTTCCAAGTTGCCCACAAGACCAAATTGAAATGTTTTAAAATAACAAAAGAATTAAGGTACTTATTTTCCAGGGGATTAAATTAACAAAAGTAAGGGCTTTTAATACTTTCTTTAACTTTTAAGATCATTCAAGTAATCCTCAATTTGACTTTTCATTTGATGCGTTTCACTGTATTTAGGTTAAATGATACACTAGTAACCTCAATAGTGAGTGTTAACTTTCCTGAAGTTAAACTTTCCTATTTTTTAAAAATAGCTTCTCATGTGCATAGTATTCTAACTTCTACTATGATATGACCCATAGGTTTTCTTGTTTGATTTTTTTCAAATATTTCATTTTGATTAAAAAAATGAAAATGGTGTATATCTAAGATGGCATGGTCCCAAATTCTTTTATAATGTGAATACTATATTAATATACAGTATTTCCATCAAGAGGTGGCATCTATGTCTGTTTCCTTGAATTGAGCTCAATGCAGATCTGATTGGTATAACTGAGAAGAAACACTATACACGTTTCTGGTCGCTTCCACGTCCTATCTTTTGAGACACTTGCTCTCGGAACACAGAACCATGCTTTAGGAAGCCAACTCTCCCCAGCTGATGATGTATGAACAAACAAGTTCTCCTACAATGTCCTACCTGAGGTGTGTGTATATGTGTTCACTTGCTCAATTGTGTCCGACTCTTTGTGGCCCCATAAACTGAAGACCACCAGACTCCTCTGCTCATAGAATTTTCCAAGCAAGAATACTGGAGTGGGGTGCCATTTCCTACTCCAGGGGATCTTCCTGACCCAGGGATCAAACCTGCGTCTCTTCCATTTGCAGGCGGATTCTTTACTGCTAGCACCAACTGAGATGACCTTCTGAGTTGAGGATTTGTGAATAAAATAGATAAGAGTTGTTTCAATTCACTAAGCTTGTTGGTACATTTACGCAGCTATAGATCATCATTGGAGGGACTGATGCTAAAGCTGAAACTGCAATACTTTGGCCACCTCATGCGATGAGCTGACTCACTGGAAAAGACTCTGATGCTGGGAAAGGTTGGGGGCGGGAGGAGAAGGGGACGACCGAGAATGAGATGGCTGGATGGCATCACCGACTCTGTGGACATGAGTTTGAGTGTACTCCGGGAGTTGGTGATGGACAGGGAGGCCTGGCGTGCTGTGATTCATGGGGTCGCGGAGAGTCGGACACGACTGAGTGACTGAACTGAGACTGAACTGAGATCATCTGAATGACATCCTAACATTGGGCTTGTGAGGATTATCATAACTGAACAGTATTTATTAAGGCATCTACCTATACATGAACTATGGAGTTGGAGAAGACTCTTGAGCGTCCCTTGGACTGCAAGGAGATCAAACCAGTCAATCCTAAAGGAGATCAATCCTGAATATTCATTGGAGAGACTGATGCTGAGGCTGAAGCTCCAATACTCTGGCCACCTTATGCAAAGAGCTGATTTATTGGCAAAGACCCTGATGCTGGGAAAGATTGAAGGCAGGAGGAGAA
The DNA here is from genome assembly GCF_049115385.1 of Moschus berezovskii. Taxonomy (NCBI): domain Eukaryota; kingdom Metazoa; phylum Chordata; class Mammalia; order Artiodactyla; family Moschidae; genus Moschus; species Moschus berezovskii. The sequence goes on from NC_142464.1 coordinate 26,322,003, forward strand.
GGGGATGACAGAGGATGAGATGGTTGGATGGCATCACTGACTCAATGGACATGAGTTTGAGCAAGCTCCAGGAGATGGTGAAGGACAGGGAAGCCTGGTGTGCTGCGGTTCATGGGGTGGAAAAGAATCAGACATAACTGAGTGACTGAATAACAACAACCTAAACAGGAAATGGTGCTGGACACTATGACAATAACCAAAACAGAGGACTGTTATTATACCTAAGAATTAATAGCCCAAGGCAATGGTATTCATTACAAGTTAGAGAGGGACTCCTCTATAAACCTCAAAGGCAGTCTTGAATTCCAGTCCTACTATTTCTTTTCTCCTTCTGATGGTCCTAAACCTTATGAGCCTAAATGTAAAGAATGTTGGGATCTAAGCAGCAAGGGATGGTGGAAAGAAAAAGATAATGGTAACGAACCCAGGTATAGGAATGGGTAGAGATGGGGACAATGATCTGAATACGTATTCAAGAGATACCAAATGTGGTATTGATATTCACACAGGTCTAGTGAGAGTGGTCGCTAGCAGACCAACAGGGGTCTCCAGACAGCAGCGTTGAGGGAAAAGTAGGTTTTCAATGGGCACTTGTGGGTGGCAGAACTTATACTAAGTCACAAGAGATGAAAGATCTAAAAGAATAAGGCTGCACTGAAACTGTACCATTTGGGAGGCTGGAGTTTACTGATATATGGATACACCAGTTCAGGTAGAGCAGGCGAAGGTGGCTGCTGCTGCTAAGTCACTTCAGTCGTGTCTGATGCTGTGCGACCCCATAGATGGCAGCCCACCAGGCTTCCCCGTCCCTGGAATTCTCCAGGCAAGAACACTGGAGTGAGTTGCCATTTCCTTCTCCAATGCAAGAAAGTGAAAAGTGAAAGCGAAGCCGCCTAGTTGTGTCCAACTTGCAGCAAAGCCAGGTACTGACATTTTTTTCTAAACTGGAATTTCATTATCTTCCTCCCTCTCTCTGGTTCTTTCATTATAACCTCTGCAGAGTAGTTATTAATTTAGCAAAAAATTTTAAGCACTCATTGTATGTCTAGTCGTGATCAAGGAGCTAGAACTCAATGGAAAACAAGGGAGATTCTGATATTGCAAGGAAGAGAGTTTGACAACAGTTAAATCAAGTGATAAATGATATGAAGGAAATAAAATAGAATGATATGGTTGAAACTGACTTGATGAAATTTTAGATTAGGAGGCTAAGAAAAGTCCTATTGAGCAACCATCAAAACTGAGATCTGAATGACAAGAATCCAGCCATGTGAAACAAGAGGAAAAAACACTTCATAGAGAAAGAACTACTGATGTGGTCAGCAGGGAAAGAATGTTTGAGGAAGATAATTATAATTACACAAATATGTATTTCTTCATCACTAATATATAAATAAAGTCACTAAATAGATATTCTTATCTGTTGGTATTAGCACAACTGAATGATTATTATGTGCTAAACATGTTTTATTTATTGTTTCAATCCTTTGTCATGAGGTTGGTACTGTTACTTCATTGTGAGATGAATAAATCTGGAAAAAAAAAAAAGTAACTTGCCTGGGTCACATAATTACACCATGGTAGAGACGAGTTGACTCACTGGAAAAGACTCTGATGCTGGGAAAGGTTGGGGGCGGGAGGAGAAGGGGACGACAGAGAATGAGATGGCTGGATGGCATCACCGACTCTGTGGACATGAGTTTGAGTGTACTCCGGGAGTTGGTGATGGACAGGGAGGCCTGGCGTGCTGTGATTCATGGGGTCGCGGAGAGTCGGACACGACTGAGCGACTGAACTGAACTGAACTGAGAGCCAGGGTTGAATTCTGCCAGTCTCACTGCAGGGCCTAGCCTCCTACCCACTACCCCAGGAAGGACAAATATTTATAAGTTTTTTTGAACAGGACACAAATATATACAGGGCTATCTATCTGTTAAACACTATTTTGCTAAGGTTACTGTCTTTTTTAAAAAAAACAAATAGAACTTTTTTTTTTTTGGTATACATTGCTGCTTCCTTTGTGTGGTATAAATATATATTTCACCTGTATTTCAACACAAGATTTCTATTCATCATTATTGAATATCAGTCTTTTGTATTATGGTAATATACTTCATTCCAATCTCAAAGTCAACAAGAAAGGCACACTAAAGTCAACTTTTAAGAGAAGTGTCATGCAATGAGGGTGCTGGAGTTGAATCATATGTACATAAATGTCTTTAACATAGTAAAATAACTTATTCAAAACTTGACTGGGTGGTTACTGTATATTCAGGGAAAGTGTTTCTTTTGGACATAACCAAAGTTTGATAAATACTATTTGTAGGTTTTCATTCAAATCCCAAAGAAAGGAAATGCCAAAGAATGTTCAAACTACTGCACAATTGCACTCATTTCATGTTAGCAAAGTAATCCTCAAAATTCTCCAAGTGAAGCTTCAGCAGTACATGAACCAAGAACTTCCAGATGTACAAGCTGAATTTAGAAAAGGCAGAGGAACAAGAGATCAAATTGCCAACAGCTGTTGGATCATAGAGAAAGCAAGAGAGTTCCAGAAAAAATCTATTTTTGCTTTATTGACTATGCCAAATCCTTTGACTGTGTGGATCACAACAAACTGTGGAAAACTCTTAAACAGATGGGAATACCAGACCACCTTACCTGCCTCCTGAGAAACATGTATGCAGGTCAAGAAGCAACAGTTAGAACTGTACATGGAACAACAGACTGGTTCCAAATAGGAAAAGGAGTATGTCAAAGCTGTATATTGTCACCCTGTTTACTTAACTTTTATGCAGAATACATCATGCAAAATGCCAGGCTGGATGAAGCACAAGCTGGAATCAAGATTGCTGGGAGAAATATCAATAACCTCAGATATGCAGACGACACCACCCTTATGGCAGAAGGTGAAGAGGAACTAAAGAGCCTCTTGGTGAAGATGAAATAGGAGAGTGAAAAAGTTGGCTTAAAACTCAACATTCAGAAAACTAAGATCATGGCATCCGGTTCCATCACTTCATGGCAAATAGATGGGCAAACAATGGAAACAGTAACAGACTATTTTCTTGGGCTCCAAAATCACTGCAGGTGGTGACCTCAGCCATGAAATTAAAAGATGCTTGCTCCTTGGAAGAAAAGCTATGACCATCCTAGACAGCATATTAAAAAGCAGAGACATTACTTTGTCGACAAAGGTCCATCTAGTCAAAGCTATGGTTTTTCCAGTAGTTACGTATGGATGTGAGAGTTGGATGTAAAGAAAGCTGAGTGCTGAAGAATTGAATCTTTTGAACTGTGGTGTTGGAGAAGACTCTTGAGTCCCTTGGACTGCAAGGAGATCAAACCAATCAATCAAAAAGGAAATCAGTCCTGAATATTCATTGGAAGGACTGATGCTGAAGCTGAACCTCCAATACTTTGGCCACCTCATGTGAAGAACGGACTCCCTGATGCTGGGAAAGATTGAAGGCAGGAGAAGAAGGGGACGACAGAGGATGAGATGGTTGGATGGCATCACCGACTCGATGGACATGAGTTTGAGCAAGCTCCGGGAGTTGGTGATGCACAGGGAAGCCTGGCGTGCTGCAGTCCATGGGGTCGCAGAGTCAGATACAACGGAGTGACTGAACTGAACTGAACAGAAACTTCTAGGTCTACATTGCTTAGACTTTCAAGTGCAAAAGTCATGGTCAATAGTGAATTAAGAACTACAGTGTGTGGGTATGTACAAATGTGCATACACTAAACCAACCAACCAACCAAAAACCAAAATAATCACAGCATGCTTGACATTTACTTGTTAAAGGAACGCTTCCTGGATTCACATAATCATTAAAAAGAATTTTTGAAATTCAGAACAGAAGAACTTGGAAGTAAATTTGAAGTAACTCAGAATGGATAGACTTCTCTTATTACAAAGATGTTTCTTTTCTCTCCTTCCTCTAGTAGTTTGAAATACCACATCTCTAGCGAAGACATTCAAATCTATAATTCAGCTAACACTGTCCTCTGAAACTGTGTATCAGATCTAGATCAAGTTTTCTAATTACATTCTACCGATCTCTGTTTATGCCATTCAGGGACCTCAAACAAAACATATCCACAAATCAAACTCAGTTATCTTCCATTATGAAACCCAATTCTTTTCTGGAATCCTATTTGTTAATGATACCACCATTTTATTCATCACCCACAGCCATATCCTCATTTCACAATCTTTTTATTTCTCACTTTTACTACTGCCACTAACTTAAGAATTAAACACTGTCCTATATTCTCAACCTTTCACACCGGTCCTTTGAAAAATGCCAGTGTATTCGTGCTGCTTCCCTTTTTGCAACTCTTCAATGGCTTGGCAGAATAGATGTTAAACGTTGAGACATCATTGTCTAATGCAATCTACTTCCTGCTGCCTCTTTACTCCTGCACTCTCACCAGTCTTTGGTCAGACAGAACCCCCAGATATTGTCTGAATGTATCATGCTATTTCACCTTTCTGAGTTTTTAAATGTATTGTTTTGTCATGAATACCACTGTCACAGAAATCACAAACTGTTTCTGGAACATTAGCTCCTCAAGATATTAAGAGCTACTGGGAGGGAAAAAGGGTCACTTCCACAATCAGGTAGCCTTAGCGATTCATGATCTCTGTTCATTTCCAAGGCAAACCATTCAATATTACAGTAATCCAAGCCTATGCCCCCACCAGGAACACTGAAGAAGCCGAAGTTGAACGGTTCTATGAAGACCTACAAGATCTTTTAGAACTCACACCCAAAAAAGATGTCCTTTTCATTATAGGGGACTGGAATTCAAAAGTAGGAAGTCAAGAAACACCTGGAGTAACTGGCCAATTTGGCCTTGGAGCACGGAATGAAGCAAGGCAAAGGCTAATAGAGTTTTGCCAAGAGAACGCACTGGTCATAGCAAAAACCCTCTTCCAACAACACAAGAGAAGACTCTACACATGGACATCACCAGATGGTCAACACTGAAATCAGACTGATTATATTCTTTGCAGCCAAAGATGGAGAAGCTGTATACAGTCAGCAAAAACAAGACCAGGAGCTGACTGTGGCTCAGATCATGAACTCCTTGTTGCGAAGTTCAGACTTAAATTGAAGAAAGTAGGGAAAACCACTAGACCATTCAGATATGACCTAAATCAAATCCTTTATGATTATACAGTGGAAGTAAGAAATAGATTTAAGGGACTAGATCTGATAGATAGAGTGCCTGATGAACTCTGGATGGAGGTTCGTGACATTGTACAGGAGACAGGGACCAAGACCATCCCCATGGAAAAGAAATGCAAAAAAGCAAACTGGCTGTCTGGGGAGGCCTTACAAATAGCTGTGAAGAGAAGAGAAGCGAAAAGCAAAGGAGAAAAGGAAAGATATAAGCATCTGAATGCAGAGTTCCAAGAATAGCAAGGAGAGATAAGAAAGCCTTCCTCAGTGATCAATGCAAAGAAATAGAAGAAAACAACAGATTAGGAAAGACAAGAGATCTCTTCAAGAAAAATTAGAGATACCAAGGGAACATTTCATGCAAAGATGGGCTCGATAAAGGACAGAAATGGTATGGACCTAACAGAAGCAGAAGATATTAAGAAGAGGTGGCAAGAATACACAAAAGAACTCTACAAAAAAGATCTTCATGACCAAGATAATCATGATGGCGTGATCACTGACCTAGAGCCAGACATCTTGGAATGTGAAGTCAAGTGGGCCTTAGAGAAGCATCACTACGAACAAAGCTAGTGGAGGAGATGGAATTCCAGTTGAGCTATTTCAAATCCTGAAAGGTGATGCTGTGAAAGTGCTGCACTCAATATGCCAGCAAATTTGGAAAACTCAGCAGTGGCCACAGGACTGGAAAAGGTCAGTTTTCATTCCAATCCCAAAGAAAGGCAATGCCAAGGAATGCTCAAACCACCGCACAACTGCACTCATCTCACATGCTAGTAAAGTCATGCTCAAAATTCTCCAAGCTAGGCTTCAACAATACGTGAACCATGAAATTCCAGATGTTCAAGCTGGTTTTAGAAAAGGCAGAGGAACCAGAGACCAAATTGCCAACATCCGCTGGATCATGGAGAAAGCAAGAAAGTTCCAGAAAAACATCTATTTCTGCTTCATTGACTATGCCAAAGCCTTTGACTGTGTGGATCACAATAAACTGTGGAAAATTCTGAAAGAGATGGGAATACCAGACCACCTGACCTGCTTCTTGAGAAACCTGTCTGCAGGTCAGGAAGCAACAGTTAGAACTGGACATGGAACAACAGACTGGTTCCAAATAGGAAAAGGAGTACGTCAAGGTTGTATATTATCACTCTGCTTATTTAACTTATATGCAGGGTACATCATGAGGAACGCTGGGTTGGAAGAAGCACAAGCTGGAATCAAGATTGCCGGGAGAAATACCAATAACCTCAGATATGCAGGTGACACCACCCTTATGGCAGAAAGTGAAGAGGAACTCAAAAGCCTCTTGATGAAAGTGAAAGAGGAGAGTAAAATAGTTGGCTTGAAGCTCCACATTCAGAAAACAAAGACCATGGCATCTGGTCCCATCACTTCATGGGAAATAGATGGGGAAACAGTGGAAACAGTGTCAGACTTTATTTTTGGGGGTTCCAAAATCACTGCAGATGCTGATTGCAGCCAGTAAATTAAAAGACGCTTACTCCTTGGAAGAAAAGTTATGACCAACCTAGATAACATATTAAAAAGCAGAGACATTACTTTGCCAACAAAGTTCCATCTAGTCAAGGCTATTGTTTTTCCAGTGGTTATGTATGGATGTGAGAGCTGGACTGTGAAGAAAGCTGATCGCCGAAGAATTGATGCTTTTGAACTGTGGTGCTGGAGAAGACTCTTGAGAGTCCCTTGGACTGCAAGGAGATCCAGCCAGTCCATTCTAAAAGAGATCAGTCCTGGGTGTTCATTGGAAGGACTGATGCTGAAGCTGAAACTCCAATACTTTGGCTACCTCAAGGGAAGAGTTGACTCATTGGAAAAGACTCTGATGCTGGGAGGGATTGGGGGCAGGAGGAGAAGCGGACAACAGAGAATGAGATGGCTGGAATGCATCACCGACTCGATGGACCTGAGTCTGAGTGAACTCCGGGAGTTTGTGATGGACAGGGAGGCCTGGCGTGCTTGATTCATGGGGTCGCAAAGAGTCGGACACGACTGAGCGAGTGAACTGAACTGAACTAGGCAATTCATATATTATTTAGTTTTTTGAGAATCACAATGCTAACCATATTAGTATAGGCTCTAAAGAGTCTCAGTGTAGAATACAGTGTTCTCCCAAATTATTTGACAACTGAATACCTTTACTATCTGATTCTCCTTAGGCACTATTTTAAGAACCCACTTCAGAAAATATTGCTTTATCTACTTCTTCACTTATAAATGCCTACTCCCCCTTCAAATTCACTTCCATGAATGCAGTGATACAATGAAGACACACACCAGATTCTTGAGACTACAAAGCGCTCTACCTTAGGACAAGTGTATCTCTTCCCAGGGACATCTAGAAATTATTAGTATACACAACTTAGTCACATACTAGTTAGGCTCAATTCACTAAGTCAGCAACAAAAGGCACCTAAAACATTTTCCTTGAAAGTGAGTTATGAAAAATATATTTAGAAGCACAAAGACAATAGTTATTACAACATTTCTTCTTATATATTTATTTAGAAAAAGAATATGACATATTTAATGTAAATTTTTGAAATATTCTCAGAAAACAGAGTCATAAGTAGTGGTCACCACAGTTAAAATAGATGCTTTGTTTAGTTATATACAGAAACAACTAATTCCTTATGAGAACCCTTGAAGATAATGTTTAAAACTTAACTTTTCTAGATACCCAATGAAACATATATATAATATAAACATTAAATTATCTTCCCTAATGAACAGCCCCCAAATATATCATCTGACGTTTGTGATACGGACATGGTAGCATAGGCCTTTCCAAGTAACATCTACGCATTTCCATACCCACAAAACAGCCAAGCGAATCTCCTCACTCTTTAAAACAGGGAGACATATCTGGGTCACTTTCAAGAACTGTTAAAGTCTGGTTTGAACTCATACATTTCCACCCATTATTTAGAACACACATATACAATACTCAGAGACACCAAACATACAGAATAAAAAAACATCTGCAGATGGTAGGTAGTCAAAATTTCCTTCAATTTCCAGCAGCTTACTCAAATCTTACAAGCCTGTAATTAGTTTTTACTTTCAGGTTAATAAAAGAAGTGAGAACTCCTCTCTTCATAAGATAGTAAAAAATAGGTAGACCTCCTAAAGAATAGGACATTAAAATAAACACTTATACTGATGGGCTTTAAAATTCATATATGGATGATTTAGCAAAAGACTTTGAACTTCCATTTACAATAAAAGAAACAATACAATGTTAACATTTGAGAATTTTAGTTGCCTTTTAAGGAATCATACCCAAATATCAAGAAAAAACATACTGGGATTAGGAATAAGTGGCAGCAAAAGTAAAAATAATCCATTACTTTATACAACCCACAAAAAAAATTTCTTTGCTAAAGTATATTTTGAAACATTGCAAACATTTCAAGAGGAAAAGAACAGCAGTTATAAAACGAAAACTGTCACTAGAAGTAGGAAAAAAAACCCAACACATTTTCTTTCTATCATTAACAGACAAGTAAGAGGGCCATTTCAACAGTGAACTGACAAATATTTATAGGGTGCCCTTGTGGCTCAGCTGTAAAGAATCCAACTGCAATGTGGGAGACCTGGGTTTGATCCCTGGGTTGGGAAGATCCCCTGCAGAAGGGAAAGGCTACCCACTGTAGTATTCTAGCCTAGAGAATTCTATGGACTGTATAGTCCATGGGGTCGCAAAGAGTCGGACACGACTGAGTGACTGAACTCAACTCAACTGAAGCACTGCTCTCAGGGTTGGGAAGATAGCAGTTCAGGCTGCCACAGAAGACGTACTCCAGTGAAGGCAGACAGATGATACACACAAAACCAATAAACATATACTGTATCACGGCTAAAAAGAAACATAAACAGAGAAAGGGGTCAAAGAGTAAAGGAGAGGAGACAGTTTAGACAGGATGGATGATCTGAAAGGCACTCTCTGATAAGGTGACATTCGAGATCTGAATGAAGTGACTGAGTCAGGCATATGGATTGTTTGGGGAAGAGTTTTCCAGTCAATGGGGATAACAGATAGAGTTAGTAAATAGGAGATGGACAGAAGGTCAAAGAAATAGCCAGGGGCCAGAGTATGCAGGACTGTATAATCTATGTAGGAACTTTGGGTTTTATTTTGAGTTAGATGGATTTTGTGACATTATTTGATGTTTTAGAAAAAATCTCCCAAGTGGCACAGTGGTAAAGAATCCACTTGCCAAGGCAGGAGATGCTAGGAGATCTTCCCAATCCCTGGGTTGGGAAGATCCCCTAGAAAAGGAAATGCAACCCACTCCAGTATTCTTGCCTAGAGAATCCCATGGACAGAGAAGCCTGGTGGGCCACGGTCCATGGGGTTGCAAAGAATCAGACACGACTAAGCACGCATGCACACATATATTATAATGCAGGGCAAGTGTATAAAATTCATTCTCTTTAAAAATGTGAAGACAGCAGCTGCTCCAGGCCTCAGCAATTCAGGACAAATCTGATACAAGGTCAAAAAGAATCACAGAATCTCAGATTTGGAAAGACAGCTAAAGATAATATAATCCAACCACACCTCTAACGCTGTTACTAAAACCAATCTCTGTCTCTATAGTTTCTTCAGGATGCAGTTGATGATAATTCACTGCCTGATATTAAAGTCACTTATGAAACTAGAATTAAGTTAAATAGTTAAATAGCCAAAGTTAAATAGCTGGCTTCCCAGATGGCTCAGTGGGTAAAGAATATGCCTGCCATGAAGGAGACATAAAAGATGCAGGCTAGATCCCTGGATTGGGAAGATCCCCTGGAGGAGGAAATAGCAACCCAATGGTAACCCACTCCAGTATTCTTGCCTGGAGAATCCCATGGACGGAGAAGCCTGGTAGGCTATAGTCCACGGGGTTGCAAAGAGTCGGACACAACTGAGCAACTTCACTCACTCACTCCAGTATTCTTGCCTGAGAAAATTCTGTGGACAGAGGAGCCTGGCAGGCCACAGTCCATGGGGTCACAAAGAGTCGGACATGACTAAGTGACTGAGTGGAGCACATATGCACAGACAAGAATATAAACCATTTACTGGAATCCTCTGACATGACAGTGCCATGATACACACTGTGTCTACATTATCTCCTATATTGAAAACTACTTTTATAAAAGGTATTGGAGACATATGTATACCCAATGGCTGATTCATATTGATTTTCGGCAGGAACCAACAAAATTCTGTAAAGCAATTATCCTTCAATTAAAAAATAAAGTTTTTTAAAAAGGTATACATTTCACCTTCAATTTTCCATGTAAATAAAGGAGGTTCAAAAACTTTGGATACTATCCCCAAAGTTATATAGTTATTTGCATCAATGGATGGAATTTACACGTGTGCTGCAGTTAATGCAATCTTACTTTAAGGACTTCTCATTAAGACTTCAAACTTTAATCTTATCCAACTCGATACTGATTTCATATTCCCTTGTACGTAGTAGATTTTCAAGTATGCCTATTGAATCAAACACTTCAGCAAACTTAAATCTCTTAAGAAATCTAAGACTATTCAGGACATGGTGCTGATCACCAAGTACTTAGAGGAAAGGAGAAGTGAAGGAAGAAGAAACTAGCAGAAACTGAAGAGATGAATATTATGTAGAATCAACCTAAGTTTCTCTGATTAAATACACAGACGAAGTAAAGTGGACTCCATGTTGATTGATATTAAAAATATCTAACAGTAATGAGAACATTTCTAGGAAAACAGTGTTTCATACATACATGAACAGTAAAGGCTTACATACTCAGAGGCAAGCTAGAGTAGGCAGAAGGAAGGGGTCTGAATTAACTGGTAATTTATAAATTCTCATGTAACAAGGAAGAGCTTAAAGAGTGAAACTTTCATTGCTTCACTTTAGTGCAGTGCCAGTCTTTTAATCCCTTCCTGACCTATTTTTATTCAGCTCTGAAAAGGGTACATTGTTTGATTTGGGTATTAGCTTTTAAGGAGATTAGTTTCCAGGGAAAGTAAAGCATTTTGCATATAAAGAGAGAACCTCATACAAGGCATTAGAGTGTACTCTTTTCCCAAATCACCTGTTAAAAACAAATAAAACAGTATTCAATATTTATTCTCTCCCAAAATTAGAGGTGAAATTAAAATTATTTTGTATGAGAAAATATTTCTCAGTGAAAAATATCTGAAAATCTCTCAAAATACATATGTGCTTTTTAGCATTTTAACCAGAAAGAAGATGAATTCTTTTATGCATAAGCAGGAAATGAAAATTAATAGGTCTATCTTTTTAATCATGGATGTCAATCTGCATTAATTATTAATTATGGATTAAAATGCAATTAAAATTCAAACACAATGGGGAAATACATAAAGCTTCCTAAATATTCACATAATTTAATTTTTCTTAGAGACTTCTGGCTTGATGTTTACCCTTCAGAATAATTTGTCCATATATCTAAGAGGGTACAGATTACTTTTTTCTCAGCCCTAATAGTTTTAATGCCCCTTTTATAATGAATGTTTTATAATATACTCCTTAACTATTCCAAAGTAAAATGCAAAGATAATATAGCTTACCTACCTATATAATCTAAATAAAAAATATCACTTGTCTATAATATAAAGAAGTAAAATATTTTATAGGACAGTATTGTAATATGCTCAATCACTTCTAGGGACCAAAATGGCCACTCAGATTTCTAAAACACCCTCAGGGCTCAATATTAAATATCATAACATGTAAATTCTTTCTATTGGGTGAACTTTTCTCTATAACTTAAGGGAGTATTTTGTTATTGGAATTTTGTTCCTTATTCACCCGAAGTACCATAAGTTATAGAAACCAGATTTTCACAGAACATATAATTTATGGGATTTGACTTCTATTTCAAAAATTTCCCCCTATAGAAACCACCTTCTGTACATTAGTAGTCAATGGTCTAATATAAAGGAGGGTCTGTAGGTAAGTAAACCAATAAATTTTATTTTGTAAATGAGCTCCCTGATACAGCCATCTGGTTAGTTTTTATATTTCTTTTGTAATAATAATAATAATGAATCACATATCTGATACCTTTGGAAATATTTCTCATAAAACAAAATTTTCTAGATAACTAAAACATAACCTTCTTAAAAAGTAAAATTTTTGTAATTAAATATTCCCTACATACAAATGTATTTTATATGTGTATATTATGAATAATACTATTGGTAATAAAATGATTATTGGAGTATCCAATACCCAGCCTAAGAAACAGAACATTACTAATACTCTTAAATCCTATATATATTTCCCTACCCAGTTGTATCTCCCTCATCTTTCCCTGCCCACAGACTGTCAATATTCTGAATTTTGTGCTTATCATTGCACTGGCTTCCTTTTTTTGCTAAATACCCTAATTATAATTATAACCCTAATGCTATATTTAGTTTTGAATACTTCTAAACTGTAGGTAAATGGAATTATATTTTATACATAATTTATGCAAATTTTATTTCTTGCTGTTTTCCAACGTTCATCCATGTATATAAATAAAACTGTACTTTGTTTTCACTAGTCTAAGTATTCCATTGTAGAGTTTTAATATAATTTATCTATTTTCTTATTGCTAGTCATTTGAAATGTTTCATTTTTGCTTTTTCTTTTTTCAATTACAAACAACTGAAAACATCTACAACTTTGGAATTTTTTAAGCTGATTGCGTATTTGTTAGCCTTCTTTTAAAAACTTGAATATAATTTAAACTTTCTTTACTGAGGCCAAGACTATGTCTATCAATTTCATACAATACAGCATTATAACAATGCCCTCAGAGGTCATAGAGAGGTATATTCTAATTTTTACTAGAATCAGTATATTTAGTCTGCTTTTTATAGTTCTTCTCTCTTAATCTTCGGCTATTGGCAAGAAACTTCTTGTTGCTACAATGTTTATTCTAACATTCTCTATTTTCAATTTCCTTTCCATAGACCTGGAGCCTAGCCAATGAAATGTGAATGCGGTGCCAACAGGAAGAAAAAATAGGTTATGAATGAAAGACCAAATGGGAGCTTTTCTAGAGGGAATGTGTACAATCATGAGATGAAATGGTATTATGGGAAGAACAAAGATTTTGGTATTTCAAGTCTGGCTCAGGCATTTATTAGTTGTCTGACTTTGTTGTTACCAAATCTTTCTGAGAATATCTGCTTTCTCATCTTTAAAATGCACGTAACAATCCTATCTGATAGAACTATTGCGAGAAATAAATAGCACCATAGCGTACATAGTTCTAGCTAAGTCACTGGCCTTCAGTAAAAGTAGGTTGCTTCTCCTTCCTATCTACTTTACATTAGAGCATGGTATTTGCCCAACTACTTCAAGAGACCAGAGTATTTTTGGCTCACCCCCGGCCCACAGATGTGTTCTATCTAATTCCAGACATATGATCTCCATGGGAGCAGGGTATTATTATAGCTTTAAAAATCACAGCAAGCACTTCATTATAAATGTTAGCAGAACTGCTACTGCAGAAAAATTGGTTCGTGACTTAAACACTTCTCAAATGCAAAAAAGAAACAAAGGAAAAAAGTTAAAAAAGAACCGAGGAATGTGGTAAAGGACAATGAAAAGTCAATTGTGGACAATGAGTCATCCTGAAAAGAAGACCAGAATAAACGGAATGAAGATTTTATTTGAAGAAATATTGTCCTGAGGGACAGAAATTTTCCCAGACAGCAACAGAACCATCTTCTCTAACATACAAGTGTTTAAAGAGTCTACGCACCCTCTTTGGAAAATGAAAAAACAGGGCAATGTCAGGCTCCAGTTAGCCTACATAGTTTTTATATAGTATCTCATTTCATCCTCATACTATTATCTTCATTTTATAAGTGAAGATATTCTCATTAATATTATTCTCATTTTACTGGGGAAATCCTTCATTATCTTTATTTTGCAATTGAAGAAATAGGATGCTCAGGAAAGTTATCAACTTCCCCAGTCACATAGCTATTAATAATAAGTACAAAAAAAGAGGGACTAGAAACCATGTCTGTTAGACTCCATCAACATAGCTTCATAAGCATACACTGAATGTCTCCTGGAAGAGAATATTATAAAAAGAGAAGATAGAAAAGTATACATAAATCACGACAAGATAATGACAGGTGGTTTTATGTAATCTTGGTGTGGGTAGCCTTCCTAAATAGGGCATCAAAACTTGTTTTTTAGTTATTTAAATTTTTGTCCTGACATATTATCCATTTTTTTCTGTTGTTAAGAAAAATCAGACTATTTCAGGTTTACTGTGGCAAAAGGGTAAATCAAATAATATATTGATGAGCTTCATAGAGAAGGGCTGCCCTGGTGGTAAAGAATCTGCCTGCAATGTGGGAGACCTGTGTTGGATCCCTGGGTTGGGAAGATCCCTTGGAGAAAGGAATAGTTATCCACTCCAGTATTCTGGCTTGGAGAAGTTCATGGGGCTGCAAAGAGTCAGACATGACTGACTGATTTTCACTTTCACGTTCTTTCATGCAGAAGTCCTGCTACCCACAATACATACTATTTACTTCTTAATTGGTAATGGTGGTGGCTCACCTGGTGAAGAATCTGCCTGCAGTGTGTGAGACCTGGGTTTGATCCCTGGGTTGGGAAGTTCCCCTGGAGAAGGGAAAGGCTACCCACTCCAGTATTCCAGCCTGGAGAATTCCACGGACTATCCATGGGGTCTCAAAGAGTTGGACATGACTGAGTGACTTTCACATTCATGTTAGTTACTAAGTTGTGTCCAACTCTTGCAAGCCCACAGTCTGTAGCCCGCCAGGCTCCTTTGTCCATGGAATTCTCCAAGCAAGAAGACTGAAGTGGGTTGCTATTTCCTTCCCTAGGGGATCTGCCTGACCCAGGGATTGAACCCGGGTTTCCTGCATTGCAGGAAAATTCTTTACCAACTGAGCTATGAGGGTGTATGGAAGACTTTGTAATTCAACATTATAAAATTAGATCAGATTTAATTGTCATTTTCTTGAAGAAATTTTGAAGAAGAAGGTGAAAACATGAAAAGGAGGAGAAGGGGAAGAGAAGGAAGACCATCTTAATACAAAAACCTTAACACAATTCATTTCACAAAGGTCTGCCCTCATTCATCTTGACGTCTCCATGACCTAGCATAGAATGAAAAAAATCATATGATATCAACCGCATTGTTCACAGATTCTGTATTTGTGAATTATTTTTTACTAAAATTTATTTGTAACCTCAAAACTGATACTTGTGGTGCTTTTGTAGTCATCTGCAGACATGCACAGAGTAGCAGAGTTGCCTGACACACATGGTCCCAGTTGAGGTTGAATGAGGTGACGATCTGAAAATATGGGACCAAACAGACCACGAAAAGGAGACATACTTATAGTATGATAGCTGAGACATACTATAAACATGTCTCCTATTAATGGTCTATTTGGTCCCATATTTTGTCATATTTTTGTGCTTTTGTTGGTGATTTTACAGCTTAAAATGGCTCCCGAGCATAGTGCTGAAGTACTGTCTAGTGTTCTAAGTGCAAGAAGGTTGTGATGTGACTTATGGACAAAGAGTGTGCGTTAGATAAGCTTACTCAGGCACATATTACAGTACTGTTGGCTTTGAGTTCAATGTTAGACAAGGGTACATATTAAATAAAGTGTCTTTAGACAGAAACACACATAAAGTTACATATGCTTACTTGACAAAAATGTGATCAGAGGCTTGCAGGAATATAATCTTATATTTTTCCTGGAGTAGTGGTTTAGCACCTACCAATTCAGTGTTTGCAATAATTTCATAGAACATGGCTACTATGAATAATGAAATTTATTGTATTTATTGGGCAAATATTATGCATCAATAGCAACTGGTATTATTTTTTAATATTCCCTTTCACACTTTGCCTCTCTGGGAAATAATTTAAAATACTTTACCATTTTGACTCATTGGAAATTGGAAAGAACTGACTCATTGAAAAAGACCCTGATGCTGGGAAACATTGAAGGCAGGAGAAGGGGATAACAGACGATGAGATGGTTGGATGGCATCACCGACTCTACGGACATGAGTCTGAGTAAGCTCTGGAGTTGGTGATGGACAGGGAAGCCTGGCGTGCTGCAGTCCATGGGGTTGCAAAGAGTCAAACACGACTGAGTGACTGAGCTGAACTTACCATTTTGTGTCATGTGAAGTTATAAAAATCATTATTTTACCTTATAAGAATAAAATGTATATTTCTAATTTTTTCTTCATGTCCATATCTGAAAGACATTTTGAACTCAAGATTCTTAGGACCTAGTAAAGTCCCCAAGAAACCACAGTGATATCAGGGAAAACTGCCTATGTAGTATTTGCTTTTTTTTTTTGGTTGTATGGCTTGTGAGATCTTAGTTTCCTGACCAGGGATTGAACCTGGGCCTGCTACAGAGGAAGCACAGAGTCTCAACCACTGGACCACCAGGGGAGTTCCTACAAATTTTTATATAAGGTCAAAAAGAATTTTACAACCTTCTGTGAAACCTACTTCAGTGATTGATATCTCTTGGTTCTAATTTAAATTTACTCATAAGCATTTATTTCTGCCATGAATCATGCATTGTGATATATCCCAGAGGTTGCAAAGATGAATATGATATGTCACTACCCTTTGGGATCTCAAAGGGTGGGGAAAGCTATATACAAGACAGGTAGGTAAACAGACCACTATGATGCACTGTGATAAGTCCTAAACTAGAAACTCACAGTAAGGAGATGGAAAAAGGCATTCCACCCAAATGAAAATCAAATGAAAGCTGGAGTAGCAATACTTACATCAGACAAAACAGGCTTAAAAATAAAGACTGTTAGAAAAGACAAAGGACACTACATAATAATCCAAAGATCAACCCAAGAAGATATAATAACTATAAATATATGCAACCAACATAGGAGCACCTCAATATATAAGGCAAATGTTAACAGACATAAAAGGAGAAATGGACAGTAACACAATAATAGTGGGAGACTTTAATATTCTATTTGTATCAATGGACAGATCATCCAGAAGGAAAATCAGTAAGGAAGCATAGGCCTTAAATGACATATTACACCAGATGAACTTTAATGTTTGAGAAGCGTTCCATCCAAAAGCAGCAGAGTACACATTATTTTCAAGGGCACATGGAACATCCTCCAGAATGAATCACATTCAGGGCCACAAAGCGAGACATAATAAATTCAAGAAAACTGAAATCATATCAAGCATCTTTTCTGACTATGACACTACATGATTAGAAAACTACAAGAAAAAAACTACTAAAAGCACAAACACTTGGAGGCTAAATAGTATATGTTACTAAACAACCAATGGATCACTGAAAAAATTAAATATGAAATAAAAAAATACCTAGAGACAATGAAAATGAAAATAGAATGATCCAAAACCTATGGGACACAGAAAAAGCAGTCCTAAGAAGGAAATTTACAGTGATAGAAGCTTTTCTCAGTAAGCAAGAAAAATCTCAAAAACCTAATCTTATGTGTACAGCAACAAAAGAAGAACAAAAAAGCTGAAAGTTAGTTAGTAGAAGGAAAAAAAATAATGATCAGAGCAGAAATAAATGAAACAGAGGCTAAAAATATATTTAAAAAATCAATGAAACTAAAATCTGGTTCTTTGAAATGGTAAACAACATTGACAAATCTTTAGCTAGACTTTTCAAGAAAAATAGGGAGAGGGTCCCAATCAATAAAATCAGAAAATAAAAAGAAGTTAGGGATTTCACTCGTGGTCCAGTGGATGACTCCAAGCTCCCAATGCAGGGGGCCCAGGTTCAATCCCTGGTCAGGGAACTAGATTCTACATGCCAAGACTAAAACCTGGTGCAGTCAAATAAATTAAAAAAAAAAAAAAATGGGGTTCTCTGGTGGTTCAGTGGTGAAGAATCTGTCTGCTAATGCAGGAGACATGGGCTTGATCCCTAGGCCAGGAAGATCCCCTGGAGTAGGAAATGGCAACCCACTCCAGCATTCCTGCCTGGGAAATCCCATGGACAGAGGAGCCTGGCACGCTGAGATCCATGAGGTCACAAAAGAGTTGGACAGGACTTAGCTAAGAAGAAGTTACAACCAACATCATAGAAATACAAAGGATCATAAGAGAATAGTATGAGCAACTTATGCCAACAAAATGGACAACTTAAACAGACCATGATCAAGTGGGCTTTATCCCAGGGACACAAGAATTTTTCAATATTTGCAAATCAATCAATATGATATACCATAGTAACAAACTGAAGGCTAAAAACCATACAATCATCTCAGTATATGCAGAGAAAGCTTTTGATAATATTCAACATCAATTTATGATAAAATCTGTAAAAAGTGAGCACAGAGGGAACATACCTCAACATAATAAAAGGCATATATGACAAACGCACAGTTTACATTATACTCAGTGGGTGAAAAGCTGAAAGCATTTCCTCTAAGGTCGGGAATAAGACAAGGATGCTTACTCTTACCACTTTTATTCAACAGAGTTTTGGAAGTCCTAGCCACAGCAATCAGAGAAGAAAATAAATGAGAAGAAGTAAAACTGTCACTTGTTTGCAGATGACATGATGCTACATATAGAAAATCCTGAAGACGCTACCAGAAAACTACTAGAGCTCATTGATGAATTCAATAAAGTTGCTGGATACAAAGTTAATACATAGAAATATCTTGCATTTCTATATACTTAACAATGAAAGATCAGAAAGGGAAATTAAGGAAGCAATCCCATTTAGCATCACATCCAAAAGAATAATACCTTGGAATAAACCTACTTAGCAGGTAAAAGACCTGTATGAAAATTATATGAGGCTGATAAAAGAAATTGAAGACAACACAGCAAGTGGAAAGATATACTCTGTTCTTGGATTGGAAGAATCAATATTGTCAAAATAACCATACTACTTAAGACAGTCTACAGATTCAATGCAATCACTATCAAATTATAAATGGCATTTTTCACAGAACCAGAACAAAACAATTTTAATGTGTACAGAAATACAAAAGACCCTGAATAGTCAAAACATCTTGAGGAAGAAAAGTAGAGGTGGAGGAATCAGGCTCCCTGACTTCAGATTATACTACAAAGCTATACTACAAAGATATCAAAACAGTATGGCATTGGCACAAAAACAGATATATGGATCAATGGAATAGGATAGAAAGCCGAGAAACAAACTCACACACTTATAGTCAGTTAATCTATTACAAAGGAGGGAAGAATGTACTATGGACAAATGATAGCTTCTTCTACAAGTAATGCTGGGAAACCGGGACAGCTACCTGTAAAAGAATGAAATTAGAACATTCTCGCATACCATAAAACAAAAATCAACTCAAAATGGATTAACGACCTAAACATAAGACTGGATACTATAAAATTCCTAGAGGAAAGCATAGGAATAACAATCTCTGACATATATTGCCAGCAGTATTTTTTTGGACCTGTTTCCTAGAGTAGTGAAAATAAAAATAACCAAATATAAAAAATACAAAAATAAACAAAAATACAAAAATAGGACTTAATTATATTTAAAAGCTTTTGCATAGCAAAGGAAACCATAAACAAAATGAAAAAACATCCTACAGACTGGGAAAAAATATTTGCAAACAATGCTACCAACAAGGGATCCATGTCCAAAATATATGAACAATTCATACAGCTTATCAAAAAAAAAAAAACCCAAACAACCCAATCGAAAATTGGGCAGAAGACCTAAATAGACATTTCTACATAGATGACATAAATGGCCAAAAGGTACATAAAAAGATGCTCAGTATCATTAATGATTAGAGAA
Organism: Moschus berezovskii; assembly: GCF_049115385.1. Classification (NCBI taxonomy): domain Eukaryota; kingdom Metazoa; phylum Chordata; class Mammalia; order Artiodactyla; family Moschidae; genus Moschus; species Moschus berezovskii. Next base: position 26,342,046 of record NC_142464.1, read on the forward strand.
ATGCAAATTAAAACCACAATGAGATACCACCTTGTACCAGTCAAAGTGGCTATTGTTAAAAACTCTACAAACAACAAAAGATGGAGAGGGTGTAGAGCAAAGGGAAACCTCCTACATTGTTGGTGGGAATGTAAATTGGTGCTGTCACTATGGAGAAAAGTATGGAGGTTCCCTAAAAAGCTAAAAATAGAGTTACCATATGATCCAGCAATCCTATTCCTGGGCACATATCCACAAAAGATGAAAACTCTAATTCAAAAAGATACCTGCACCCCAATGTTCATAGCAGCACTATTTAAAACAGCCAAGCAACCTAAGTGTTCATCAACAGATGAATGGATAGATGTGCCATATATAAACAATGGAATACTACCTTCAGTCATAAAAATGAATGAAGTAATGCCAACTGCAGTCCAAGGTGGATGGACCTAGAGATTATCATATTAAGTGAAGTAAGTTAGAGAAAGACAAAACATGCATGATATCCCTTAAATGTGAAATCTAAAAAAAAAAATGATACAAATGAATGTATTTGCAAAATACAGAAATAGACACAGACAAGGAAAACGAGCTTAAAAAGGATGGGCAGTGAGGGGTGGAGAAGTAGGGGAGAGATAAATTAGTTTGGGATTACTACATAAAACAGATAAACAACAAAGAACTTCTGTATAGCACAGGTAACTACATTCAATATAGTGCAATAATCTATCATGAAAAAGAATATTTATATATAAGTAAAAACTCTCTAGAATTAAAACAATAATAAAAATGAACTACATACTATTAACAAATGGATAACAATGAGAACAATATATAAAAATTTATGAGATACAGCCAAAGCAGGTCTCAGAAAAAAAAAGTCTAGAGCTTTTATTAGAAATAAATCTATTATAAAACAAGAAGCATGGATCTGTACATGACTAAAGCATTTGATCCATGAAATTGAGCAAATAATAACCATAATACATAAGGAAGAAAATACTATGATACAAACAGAAATAATCTTAAAAACACTGTGGAAAGGAAAAGAAAAATCCAACTCAAATTTTAGAAATGCAAAGGATTTCAATAATTTTCTACACATATGAATATACTTTGTTGGCAGGAATATAACTTACAATAAAGACATTCTATAGATCAGAGTAGTTTAAAGTTCTGGGGCAATTCAGGAAAAATACACTATAGTATTATATTTCTGTTTTATGAACAATTTTAGGTTAACAGCAAAATTGAGCAGAAACTGCAGAGTTCCCATAGTCCCTCACCCCCTCCACATGCATTCCTCCCACTACCAACGTTGCATACCAGACTGGTACGTTTGTTACAGTGGTATATTTGTTATGAACCTATGTCACTATAGCCCCAAAGTCCAGAGGGTTCACTCTTAATGCTGTATATTCTATGGGTCTTGACAAATGTATAATGACATGTACTCACAACTGCAGTATCATACACGATAGTTTCACTGCTTTAAAAATCCTGTGTCCCACCTACTCATCCCTCCCCCCTAACCCCAGAGCAACCACTGATCTCTTTACTGTTGCTGTAATTTTGTCTTTCCCAGAATTTCATACAGTTAAGAAGTGTTTTTAATGTTATATTTCAAGAACATGAATAAGAAAATATTGTTACGTAGATTAATAAGGATTAAAATACTTTATGAGATGATAATTTCCTATATAGTTCTCAAATCCGCAGGGTACAAACAAACCTTTTCGCGACATAGAAAGCAAAGCAGCTCATCTCTTTTCATATCAAATTAACCCACAAACACAGTTTCACAGGAACATAAGTTCTCAAATTCTTTCATAGTAGAGCTAATCCTATTAAAACCCCGAATATCAGAAGCATATACTTCTAGGATTCAAGTTTTTCGACATTATAATTTAACGGGCACACCCAGCTTACTGAACTCTTCATCTAACTTATAAAAGAGGACAGCATAGCTCTGTCAGGGAGGGCTTCACACTACACTCACATAATTCATGCAGATAAAAACATCTAGCAACCAACTAATCCCTTTTACTGGTTAACAGAAAAAGGACAGACTTTTACTGGAGTGGGTAGGGGTACAGGGCAAGAAGCAAGATTACGTAGTTTGCTGAGATTTGAGAACGAAGGTGTGTGTTGTAAAATACCTCCCCTTAGTTATGCAAGTAAAAATATAGGTATGGTGTTAGGAAAGGCAAATGCGAAATAGAATATGAATTTAAAATAAAGGCAAAGTTTATTTGCAACTCAATTCAACACCAAAATGGTACATACATTAGAGTAAATTTTGTTGTTTTTCAGCCCTCTCCCTTCCTCTCTGTTACTTTTCTCTTCCAATATTTATAAAGCTCCTAACCAATAAGATAGGCATTATCCCTGATCAAGAATCTTATAGTCTTGCCGAGTGTAAAGCACTGACAAGAAAACACATAATTAAAACACATGGTAGTCAGAACTATGATAACAGAATAACTAGATAACCAGAGCATGGGGAGCTCTTAGGAGAGTCAACACTTAAGGATAGGGTGAAGGGGTCTGGGAAGGAGTGTTTCAGGCTGTGGAGCTGAAAATAGTGCAGCAAAGGCAGAGAGTCAGAGAGAATGGAGAGAATTAGGCAGGAGAAATACACAGAAGTCATGTTAAGGAAGCAGGACTTTATCTAAAGGCACTGAGGAATTTTAAAACATAGAAATAACATACTCAGATTTGTGTTTTTAAGGATCAGCCTAGATGTGAAGTAGAGAATGGATGATGGGCAATGAGAGCCACTAATAGCCTGTTGCAATAAACCATCTGAGAGACAATCATGGCCTTTAACAGAGGAATGGCAGAGGACACAGGGTGTGAAAGAATTTGACACGTGTAATTCAAAAAACAACCCAACCATATAGCATAGCGATTAACTGGATAGGGGAAGGGTGAATGAGAGGAAGAGGGGAATCAAGGATAACGCCTACCATTGTTACTAGCCTTCACTGTGTGCCAAGAGCTGTGTTTTATGTACATTATCTCATGTCATCCTCACAGCAATCTTAGGACGTAACTGTGATTACCAGTCCCATTGTGAGCCGCTCCCATGACTTGGGAAGGGGGCTGAAGCTCTCCTATGTCAGCACCAACGTACTGAACAGAATCAAAAGACAAATAACTTTGCCTTCAATTTTTCCCATTATAATTCTTACTGCCTCTTTTGTATCTTCTCTGTTAGTGATCACTACTTAAATATTTATAGTGCTTCAGCAGGGTTCGTCTTACAACCGTGAATAAGTAATGCTCCAAAGATGAGGTGCACAGTTGTCGGTCTTCAACATAAAAAGTAAAGTGGTAAAAAGTAAAGTGACTGCTGCGGTGGAGAATTTATTTACCTTCTTTTTTCTCAGAGTTTACCAAGGCAAATCTCAATTGAGTATCATGGAACTGTGTATCACACGACTGATTTCAGTGATATCCTGGGGCATAATCAAGGATATGTGGTTATGCCCCAGATATCACTGTGCCTTGCTTTTCCACTAGATAAGCATCCAATGAAAAGCAAGGCATTTGAACCATATAATATATTCAAGAGGGGTTTTATCTCAGCTAAGAGTACTGGAGTGAAACCTTTCGAACGGTATAGTTCAGTCTAAGAAGCAGACATGTCAAGCAAAGCACAAGTCTTGGTGCACAAAATAGAGCAATTCCATAGATTTGCACATTCTTTAATCTTCTCTCAATACCACTCCCCCACATACCCAGCTGCTGATGTTTATTGGTAAGTGGTGTCCAACTCTTGTGACCCGATGGACTGTAGCCCACCAGGCTCCTCTGTTCATGGGATTCTCCAGGCAAGAATAATGGAGTGGGTTGCCATTTCCTTCTCGAGGGAATCTTCCTGATCCAAGGATCGAACCCACGTCTCCTGCATTGCAGGTGGGTTCTTTGCCACTGAGTCACCAGGGAAGCCCTGCTGCTGCTGCTGCTGCTGCTGCTAAGTCGCTTCAGTCGTGTCCGACTCTTCGTGACCACATGGACTGCAGCCTACCAGGCTCCTCTGCCCATGGGATTTTCCAGGCAAGAGTACTGGAGTGGGGTGCCATTGCCTTCTCTGAGGGAAGCCCTACATACCCAATTAAGGAAATACATTTTATATGAATCAAATATATATTTGAGTGAACTAAAAACTAATGGTTAACTATTCTTTAAAGTCCAAATAATAATTAGGACTTTTGAGAATGTATCTGATATCCCTTTGTCAATGTACTCATGAATAAATGTACTTTTCAGAAAACCTGTGAGGTTGCAAGGGATTTAAGATAAATTTGGAAGATGCAAATGAAATAACTATAAGTGAAAAAAAACACAGATGTACTTTGTCTGTATGAATGCATCATATGCAAATAAAAAGACTGGAAAGAGCGATACACAAATAGTATCAGTTGTTTGGGCTTCCCAGGTGGGGCTACTGGTAAAGAATCCACCTGCCAATGCAAGAGATGCAGGTTCAGTCCCTGAGTAGGGAATATCCCCTGGAGGAGGGCATGGCAACCCACTCCAGTATTCTCGCCTAGAGAATCTCATGGACAGAGGAGACTAGCGGGCTACAGTCCATAAGGTCGCAGAGAGTCGGACACCACTGAAATGACTTAGTATGTTTGGTTTACATAGTATTTTCTCTTTTCAAAAAGCTGTTATACTATTATGCCACTTGAGCAATATTAAAACTAAACCTAAGATACAGTTTTTTAAAAAAGAAAACATTTCTTTTAGAAGAGATATAAAATAGCAGCTAAGTGTAATTTTTGAGTTGACCGAAGAAGGTCTTGGGTAACATCTTCCACGATACTTTTATCATGTGTCTACAGCTTTACTATAAATGAAATTAGCCCTCCCATGAGAATTTTCTCACCTGAGAATATAGTCACATCTGGTCCCAGTCAGTGATGCTTTGCGCAATTTAGTTCTGTTTCATCATGCACTCCCATCTGTTCTTGCTTTTCCCTCTCCACGTTAACCATGATTTTGCCTATTCTCTATTTTGTTCCATTTTATTTAAAATTAAACTTGAAGATTAAAAGGTTACACACAGAGATAGGTTTTGGAAACTAAATAGATAGCAGGACATCTTCATATAAAGTTAATAGTAAAGATTTTGGTTCTGTTCTCTACCAAGAAATATGGGCTTTTCAAAGAAAAACTAGACATTTTCTCCAACAATGCTGCAGAAAATCTGAGGTTAGACTCTAACTCTGAAACCATCCTGTGGTATAATTAACTTTGCAATTGATAACCACCAACAACCATGATAAATTTTTTGCTGAGAGAAACTGGCTAATATTGTTTCTCAATTTAAAAAAGATAAACATGAGAATTTAAAAACATAACAAAAGTAGAGAGCATAGTATAATGAAATTCTACATTACTTTAAGCCAGCTTCAATAAATAGTACTATTTTGCAAATCTTATTTCATCTACCTCCAACCTGAATTTTCCACCAATGTAATCGTAAAGAAAATGCCAATCATATTACTTTACTTGCAAATATTTTAGTATGTATCTCTAGTTGATAAGAGCCTTCTTTCTTCTAACAAATTAATAATATCCAATAAATTAGTAGCAATAATTTCTTGATATCACCTAATATCCAATTTGTGTGCAAATTCCTCAGCTATCTCAAAATTGCATTTCTGTAATGTATTTATTACTTGAATCAAGACTAAAATGAGTTCTTTATTGATTGAGTCAACATATCTCTTACATTGCTATTTTTTTAATTTATTTTAATTGGAGGCTAATTAACAGTTACCCATTATCTCATTCTGTTTTTCCTCACAAAAGTAGCTGGCTTTACCTATTCATTTTCCTTCTGGACACTTTTGACTGGTTTTAAACAAAAGTAGATTATACAGCTAAGAGGAACCAACTGACAATACCATCTCTTGCTTTTGCCACTTAAGCTTTTTGGTTATTTATTCTCCCAGTTTTAGTTTGTTAATCAGTTCTTATCCAACTAATTTATCATTTGGAGTAGAAATCAAGACAAATATTAAACAAAGTGGTATTAAATTCTTTGTTTTCCGGAGGATGACAATAGAGGTCCCACTCAGAAAGTTTCTCAAAAAACAGTGGGGCTGGGGACAAGGGCATTGAATTTCCAAGTATAAAGAGATATGTGGAAGAAAGCTGCTGCTTTTCAACTCTCCACATCTTTTCTTGCCCTATTTAACCAAGTTACAAGGCAGGTGTTAAGAGGAATGGCCAGGATCCACCCATGTAAAAAAAAAAAAAAAAAAAAAACCCATTTAAAATGTATTTGTTTGCTTGAACACATTTTGATACAGATAGAATTAGGAAATAAGCTAACAGAATAAAAAGAACCTTTATTAAGATCTTGTTAAATGATACAAGTCTAGTGCTCAGTTCACTTCAGTCCCTCAGTCATGTCCGACTCTTTGAGACCCCATGAATCACAGCACGCCAGGCCTTCCTGTCCATCACCAACTCCTGGAGTTCACTCAAACTCATGTCCATCGAGTTGGTGATGCCATCCAGCCATCTCATTCTCTGTCATCCCCTTTTCCTCCTGCCCCCAATCCCTCCCCAGAATCAGAGTCTTTTCCAGTGAGTCAACTCTTCGCATGAGGTGGCCAAAGTATTGGAGTTTCAGTTTCAGCATCAGTCCTTCCAATGAACACCCAGGACTAATCTCCTTTAGGATGGACTGGCTGGATCTCCTTGCAGTCCAAAGGACTCTCAAGAGTCTTCTCCAACACCACAGTTTAAAAGCATCAATTCTTTGGTGCTCAGCTTTCTTTATAGTCCAACTCTCACATCCATACATGACCACTGGAAAAACCATTGCCTTGACTAGCCAGACCTTTGTTGGCAAAGTAATGTCTCTGCTTTTTAATACGCTATCTAGGTTGGTCATAACTTTCCTTCCAAGGAGTAAGTGTCTTTTAATTTCACTAGCTGGTAGCTGCGGTCCATGAGGTTGCTAAGGGTCGGACACGACTGAGCAACTTCGCTTTCACTTTTCACTTTCACACATTGGAGAAGGAAATGGCAACCCACTCCATTGTTCTTGCCTGGAGAATCCCAGGGACGGCGGAGCCTGGTGGGCTGCCGTCTATGGGGTTGCACAGAGTTGGACACGACTGAAGTGACTTAGCAGCAGCAGCAGCAGTGTGTTTCAATTCGAATTAATTGGTATTGGCTGATTAAAAGAGGGTTAAAAATTAGACGACAATTGTGAAGCCTAGCATATAGTAAGAATTTAATGGACATCAGTTAGTACTATTTTTATGTCTTTATAAAAAATATTCACCATAAGCTTGGTTATTTTAACCAATTCTAATTTAAATTTATGTACATTGAGATTACAGATTTAATCACATCAACAATTACAATATTTAAAAGTCTTATATAATGAAAACTGTAGGCTTTTCTTGTTCGTAAAAGCAAGCTTTTTGAGTTTCAGTGTGATGCTGATGCTGGGCTAAGCATCATGACAATTAGAATAATGTAGAGGAAATGTGGGATTCCCTGGTGGCTCAGATGGTACAGAATCTGAATCATTTAATAAAGATTAACACAGCTGGTGGTCTGGGAGAAGATTAAAAATACACCCATATCACATGTCTTATGAAATACAGTACTGACATATTAAATAATATGATAAAAATACCAAAACACTGCTCTAATTTATACATGAAATTTTTAAGAGAACAAATCCTAAGAGTTCTCATTCATCACACACACACACACAAAAAGAATTTGCTGGCAATGCGGGAGACCTGGATTCGATCCCTGTGTTAGGAAGATCCCCTGGAGAAGGGAATGGCAACTCTCTCCAGTATTCTTGCCCTGAGAACCCCACAGACGGGGAGCCTGGCGGGCTATAGTTCATGGGGTTGCAAAGAGTCGGACATGACTGAGCAACACACACACACACACACATAGAGGAAATCTAAGGAAAAAATTTAAGGAGATGACTCCTAAGTTTCCTTCTATTAGGAAAGGCTCACAAGTATAAAAAATATTGCCATATTAGGTGGATCATAATATTGCCATACTATATAGATCATTGATATAAAAGAGATTTACAAAGGATCTTATGGTTCATCCGGGCCAATCTCATTTTCAATGCAGGGAAATCCTGCTCAATAGGATAATAACACTTTATACTTAGACGTCAAATTTGACACTTATAGGAACTCATTCTAGCCTAGTCTGTTATGACTTACAAGGCATTATTTTGTTTCATATTCCAAATATTTCTATGAGATAGTATGAGCATGTCCATTTCACAGATATGAAACTGAGACTGAGAGAGAAAGTGGCTAGCCTGAACCACACAGCCAATAATCGGAAAAGAATGCAATGTATCACATTCTTTCGAGTTCATATTCTAAGTCCTTTGTGCAACACAGGTACAACTTTTAGAAATTATTACCACAGTACTGTGAGGCAACCAAGGTAAGAAAACTGATGACTTTTACAAATGAGAAAAATGATGCAAGTTTAGAGCCACGCTGGGCTTCCCAGGTGGCGCTAGTGGTAAAGAAACCGCCTGCCAGTGCAGGAGACATAAGAGACATAAGTCTGATCCTTGTGTCGGGAAGATCCACTGGAGAAGGGTATTGCAACCCAGTTAACGATCCTTGCCTGGAGAATTCCATGGACAGAAGAGCCTGGTGGGCTATAGTCCACAGGGTTGCAAAGAGTCGGTACATGGCTAAAGTGACAAAGAATGGTCAAACAATTGCACTCATCTCACACGCTAGCAAAGTCATGCTCAAAATTCTCCAAACCAGGCTTCAAAAGTACATGAACCGTGAACTTCCAGATATTCAAGCTAGATTTAGAAAAGGCAGAGGAACCAGAGATCAAATTGCCAACATCTGCTGGATCATAGAAAAAGCAAGAGAGTTCCATAAAAACATCTATTTCTGCTTTATTGACTATGCCAAACCCTTTGACTGTGTGGATCATAACAAACTGGAAAATTCTTAAAGAGATGGGAATACCAGACCTTACCTTACCTGCCTCCTGAAAAATCTGTTTGCAGGTCAAGAAGCAACAGTTAGAACTGGAAATAGAACAACAGACTGGTTCCAAATAGGGAAAGGAATAGATCAAGGCTGTATATTGTCACCCTGCTTATTTAACTTGTATGCAGAGTACATCATGAGGAACGCTGGGCTGGAGGAAGCACAAGCTGGAATCAAGATTGCCCGGAGAAATATCAATAACCTCAGATATGCAGATGACACCACCCTTATGGCAGAAAGTGAAGAGGAACTAAAGAGTCTCTTGATGAAAGTGAAAGAGGAGAGTGAAAAAACTGACTAAAAACTCAACATTCAGAAAACTAAGATGATGGCATCTGGTCCCATCACTTCATGGCAAATAGATGGGGAAACAATGGAAACAGAGAGAAACTTTATTTTTTCGGGCTCCAATATCACTGCAGATAGTGACTTCAGCCGTGAAATTAAAAGATGTTTGCTCCTTCGAAGAAAAGCTATGACCAACCTAGACAGTATATTAAGAAGCAGAGACATTACTTTGCCAACAAAGGTCCGTCCAGTCAAAGACATGGTTTTTCTAGTAGTCTGTATGGATGTGAGAGTTGGACCACAAAGAAAGCTGAGCACCGAAGAATTGATGCTTTTGAACTGAGGTGTTGGAGAAGACTCTTGAGAGTCCCTTGGACTGAAAGGAGATGAAACCCATCAATCCTAAAGGAAATCAATCCTGAATATTCACTGGAAGGACTGATGCTGAAGCTGCAACTTTGGCCACCTGATGCGAAAAACTGACTCATTGGAAAAAACCCTGATGCTGGGAAAGATTGAAGCCAGGAGAAGAAGGGGACGACAGAGGATGTGATGGTTGGATGGCATCACCAACTCGATGGACATGAGTTTGAGCAAGCTCTGGGAGTTGGTGATGGACAGGGAAGCCTGGCGTGCTGCAGTTCATGCAGTTGCAAAGTGTTGGACACGACTGAGCAACTGAACTGTAATGAACTGAAAGCAACATCACATGCACTCATAGCCATGTCCAAAGTTAAGGCACTAATGAGCACAGAGCTGGGGTAGGGCATGGATTTTGTCTTCTAAAATGTTCTTTCTACCACAGCAGTGTGCATATCTCTGAAAATTATAATTTAGGAAGTTCTCTTTTTTCTAGCAGAAATATGTTTATCACTTGACTCTTTGGGAAACAGTTAAGATTATTTCACTTGCCTTGATTCAATGCAGTTGACTCTTTAAAGTAGTACACATTTATGAGTTATACCTTATTCTTAGAAAAGCTAAGATATACATCAACTTTAAGTCAATATAGAAAAGTTAATATAATTATTAAGATATATATTAATATAACCATTGAAGACTCTTTGCAATTAAACTGTTAGAAGGGAAAGAAATGAAATTATAAATCGATTAAAGTGCTTTGAGTACAGAGTTGAATATTTGACATTTTCTTAAAACAAAATCAAAGAGAGACAAAACATGCACTTGGAGTTGCAGCATGTTTGGAAATACAAGCTATTTAATTCTATATTTCATAAACAATTTTAATCTGTATCTGTCTTAATCCTCATTACAAAGCATGATCCTGTGCAGAACCCAGGGAAGGATGGATGTGAGGAGGTGGGGAAGAACACCGAGGGAAAATACTCAAAAAAGACCCAGGGAAGAAAGGATCCATTAGGAAGTAGTGTGCTAGGACCTCCTCTCAGATGCTGATTGAAAATAAGCCCAGAAGTCTCTTCATTATACAAAGGCCAGCAAGTTTATACATCGACCTATCATCCTAAATTCACTCACTTCTTAGGAAACATTACTACAAACAAAGCAAGTGGGGGTGACTGAATTCCATCTGAGCTATTTAAAATTCTAAAAGATGATGCTGTTAAAGTGCTGCACTCAGTTCAGTTCAGTTCAGTCACTCAGTTGTGTCAGACTCTTTGTGACCCCATGTTCTGCAGCACGCCAGGCTTCCCTGTCCATCAACAACTCCCAGAGCTTGCTCAAACTCATGTCCATCGAGTTGGTGATGTCACCCAACCATTTCATGCTCTGTTGTTCCCCTCTCCTCCCGCCTTCAATCTTTCCCAGCATCAGGGTCTTTTCCAATGAGTCAACTCTTCACATGAGGTAGCCAAAGTATTGCAGCTTCAGTTTCAGCATCAGTCCTTCCAATGAATATTCAGGATTGATTTCCTTTAGAAATGACTGTTTTCATCTCCTTTCAGTCCAAGGGACTCTCAAGAGTTTTCTTCAACATCACAGTTCAAAAGCACTTGGCACTCAAGTTTTCTTTATAGTCCAACTCTCATCCATACATGACTACTGGAAAAACCATAACTTTGACTAGATGGACCTTTGTTGGCAAAGTGATGTCTCTGCTTTTTAATATGCTGTTTAGGTTGGTTGTAGCTTTTCTTTCAAGGAGCAAGCGACTTTTAATTTCATGCTGCACTCAATATGCCAGCAAATTTGGAAAACTCAGCAGTGGCTATAGGACTGGAAAAGGTCAATTTTCATTCCAATCCCAAAGAAGGACAATGCTAAAGAATGTTCAAACTACTGTATAATTGCACTCATTTCACATGCTAGAGGATAAGGCTCAAAATCCTTCAATCTAGGTTTCAGCAGTATGTGAACCAAGAAATTTCAGATGTACAAGCTGGATTCAGAAAAGGCAGAGAGAAACCAGAGATTAAATTGCCAACACTCATCGGATCATAGAGAAAGCAAGGGAATTCCAGAAAAACATCTGCTTCTGCTTTGTTGACTATGCTGTCTTTGACTATGTGGATCACAACAAACTATGGAAAATTCTTAGAGTTGGGAAAGCAGACTACTTTATCTATCTCCTGAGAAACCTGTATGCAGGTCAGGAAGCAACAGTTAGAACCAGAATGGAACTGACTGGTTCCAAATTGGGAAAGAAGTACATCAAGGCTGTATATTGTCACCCTGCTTATTTAACTTATAAGCAGAGTACATCATGCGAGATGTGGAGCTGGATGACTCTCAAGCTGGAATCAAGATTCCAGGAGGAATATCAACAACCTCAGATAGCAGATGATACCACTCTAATGGCAGAAAGCAAAGCAAACTAAAGAGCCTCTTGATGAACATGAAAGAGGAGAGTGAAAAAGCTGGCTTAAAATTTAACATTCAGAAAACGAAGATCATGGCATCTGATCCCATCACTTCATGGCAAACACAGGGGAAAATGTGGAAACAGTGGCAGATTATATTTTCTGAGGCTCCAAAATCACTGTGGATGGTGACTGCAACCATGAAATTAAAAGATGCTTGCTCCTGGGAAGAAAAACTATACCAACTTAGACAGCATATTAAAAAGCAGAGACATTACTTTGCCGACAGAGGTCCATCTAGTCAAAGCTATGGTTTTTCCAACAGTCATGTATGGATGTGAGAGTTAAGAGTTGGACCATAAAGAAAGCTGAGTGCCGAAGAATTGATGCTTTTGAGTTGTGGTGCTGGAGAAGACTCTTCAGAGTCCCTTGTACAGCAAAGAGATCAAACCAGTCGATCCTAAAGGAAATCAGTCCTAAATATTCATTAGAAGGACTGATGCTGAAGCTCCAATACTTTGGCCACCGGATGTGAAGGTCAACTAGCTGGAAAAGACCTTGATGCTGGGAAAGATTCAAGGCAGGAGAAAGGGGCAATAGAGGATGGGATGATTGGATAGCATCACAGAATTAATGAATATGAGTTTGAGCAATTTCTGGGAGAGTGTGAGGGACAGGGAACCCTAGCACGCTGCAGTCCATAGAGTCGCAAAGAGTCGGACATAACTTTAGAGGTTATACAACAACTCACTTCTAGACTTAGAGGTTCTTGAGTTGTTTGGCAGCCTGACTCTGCTCTAGAATTATTTAATACGTCCTGATTTTATTTAGTTAGGTATTTACTAAGATTGATTCTTCTAGGTGAATACATCATGCCCTGATCTGATACTGACTCTGATGCTTACTGGATCACATGGTTTCATAGGAAGAGACTGAGCCTCTATCCTGGACATCCAAGCTTTCAACTTATGGCATTAACAAATGAGATAAATCATGTTAGATTATGGTTCCCCAGGAGCTATAGTGAACTTACTACAGTAGTATTGTGGAATATGTTACATTTTTGAAGGGAACACAGCTATACTGAACATCTATTGGTTACCACACAAATTATTAGATGAAATAATTCACAATTTCAACAGTAAATCACACCACATAATTTCACTGGTTTAGAGGTGCTGTCAAAAAAACTATAGGCACACTGAGGGTGAAAGTCTGGAAAGCTCTGACATATAGTTTCTTTCACTGTAATATATTTGGAACACTGTATTTATTCATTCAGCAAATAAGTATAAAATACCTACTAACTATATTCCAGGTATTACTTTTTTTCATAATTAACTTTTTAGCCATACCATAGGGCACGTGGGATCTTAGTTCCCCCACCAGGGACTGAATCTGTGCCCCTGTGGTAGAAGCGCAGAGTCTTAACCACTGGACCACCAGGGAAGTCCTTTCCAGTTATTATTTTAAATTCTGGGAATCCAGTAGTGAATGAGATAGAAAAACTATCTGGTCTCAGACAATTTTAAAAACTAGGTAACTGCCATGAAAAATCACACAGGATAACCTGATAATGACAGTAAAAGGGGAAGGAATAAGTTTAGACAGAGTGGTCAAGAAATATTTCTCCAAAGAAGTAATTTTTGCATGGAGACATATCAGTGACAAGAGGGAGTTACTCAAAACATTTTTTTAAAAAACATGTTTTACTCAGCAACCAAGTAAGTTCTGTATCTTAGCATTTCTTGTTCTTTTTTCTTAGCAGTCTTCACAATCTATAACAGAGGAATGTCTGTCTTCTATTTTTATCATGGCCTATTTTTTAGACCACAAAAAAATCTCAAGTTCTTGTGAGAGACATAATCATTGCTTGCTATGTGTATATTAGCTTGCTGTTGGTGTTTAGTCTCCATGTCATGTCCGACTCTTTGTGACCCCAAGGACTGTAGCCTGCCGGGCTCCTCTGTCCATCAGATTCTCCAGGCAAGGATACTGGAGTAGTTTGCCATTTCCTTCTCCAGGGGATCTTCCCGACCCAGGGATCAAATCTGTGTCACCTGCTTTGGCAGGCAGATTCTTGACCACTGAGCCACCTGGGAAACCAGTATATTAGCTAGCCATGCTTTATTACAGTGATTAAACAGTAAGTTTGACTGGATGTTGATTCTTACCGCTTCTTCTTGAACTAACAACTGCGCTAAGAACAATGGTGATAATTTGTGCTGCTTATTTTTTTTATCCATCTATTCTACAAATTGCAAATGGATGCATCCTCCTCTGTACTCCAACTCCCACCATGTTATAAGGTTTATTCCCCAGCATTTGATGGCGATAGCACCACTGGACTCAAGCACAGTATTACTGATGCCTTTCATATTTTAAATTATATTAACACTCCTACTTGCCTATATTTTATTGGTGCTGTAATTTAATTTATGTAAGGACTTGTGGAGCATACTAATGTTCTCATCAATCATTTTCTTTTAAAATGTGAGCTTATTATAGAAGTGCCCAAGTAACAAATCTGGGTCTAGTTGCATATTTGAAAGGCTTAGCTGGGAGATCTCTAAGCTCTCCCTTACAACCTTGTTTCTAAACTTGGCATGATTTCCACTGAGTAGGAAAGCAAATTCAGTAATATTATTTATGCTTCCCTCTCAGCATCTTTCCCCTACAGCAGTATTATAAGTAATCTCATGAGATGGAGGAAATTAAAAGTCATTTCTCTTCTCAAAGAGAAAGAGTTATGTCATCAACTCCTTTTTAATGACTAAAATGCAAAACCATAGTGGACTGGGAATTGAGAAATCAGAAAGCTGACCCTACGTTTCTACTGAGAAACTGTATGTATAACTTTGGATGCTTCACTTTTCTGGATCTCTATGGGAGGCACTTCCAATATGGTGGTCTACAATCACTCCTCCCAGGATTCACACCTTTGTGCAATCCCCTCCCCTTGATTGTGGGCTGAAACTAGTGACTTCCTTCTAATAAACAGAATACAGTAAAGGTAACAGGATGTTACTTCAATGCTTAAGTCATAAGATGACTGTGATTTCTCTCTTTAGCTTGCTATCTTTCTGGCTCATTCTGAGAGAAACCAGCTGCCATGGTGTGAGCTGTCCTACGGTGAAGCCTATAAGAACAAAGCCCACAAGTCAGTAAGGGCCTGGGCCTTCACTCTAATAGTGCTCGAGAACTGAATCCTGCCAACTGGCGTACAGATAGGTGTGGAAGTAAAACATCTCCAAGTTGAGCTTGAAGTGAAACCACAGCTCAAAGCAGCCTGTGAGAAGTTCTAAGCCAGAAGACCCAACCAAGTTCCATCAGGTTCCTAAACTACAGAAACTGTGAGGTAATAAATGCTCACGGTTTTCAGCCACTAAATTTGGGGGTGCAGCAATACATAATTAATAAATCCTGCTTGCTCATCTATTAAAAAAAGTTTAGTGAGGTTTTTTTTTTTAGTCCCTTTATAGCTCTGTTTCAATGACTATATGTTGGTAGCAAACACATAGAGAAATCACATATAATCACAAATTCCAATTTCATGCTCTTATAGTAAAATTCATAGTTCAAAATGCACAATAGCTTTGAAGAAAGATTCAAGATTTGCTCATCTGTCTTTGGATATGCTACAGCCCCAAGTCTGCTTAGCAATACTTCAGTTAAGAAAATCTTGAAAAAAGTTTTCCTTATAAAGTATATATTATTAATGGGTATGTCTATAAAGGCTAATTAAATATTTCAGAACTCACATTTGTCCACTTCAGGAATTGGATGAAGAAACAAAGCAGGTTTGTGAGCCTTTGTCTTAGAAAAAATTGGGACTGACGTGAGAAATACATTTATTTTACTATTAAAAGTCAATACTACATTAATTCTTAAAAACCAGTGCTTTGAGATAACTCATTCTTATAATTATGTATCCCTAAACAACAGAGCTGGAGAAGGCAATGGCAAGCCACTCCAGTACTCTTGCCTAGAAAATCCCATGGATGGAGGAGCCTGGTAGGCTGCAGTCCGTGGGGTCACTCAGTTGGACACGACTGAGCGACCTCACTTTCACGCATTGGAGAAGGAAATGGCAACCCACTCCAGTATTCTTGCCTGGAGAATCCCAGGGATGGGGGAGCCTGGTGGGCTGCCATCTATGGGGTCGCAGAGAGTCGGACACGACTGAAGCGACTTAGCAGCAGCAGCAAACAACAGAGCATGATCAATTTAGTACATACCCCTCTCTGAAGCCTGTGTGTTCTCTACCTTCACTCTATGAAGAAAACCAGTCCAGAAAACTGTTATGTAGCCTAGTAATTTGGTCACTTAATAGAAGAAGCATTTTGCTAAGATTTGCGAAGAAGAATGGAAGAAAGAGAGAGAGAGACCAAGAAAGAAACAAAGAAAAAAACAAGGGAAAATTCATGTAGAAAACGGTGTTCTAAGTCAGTAAGGGCTGTCTCAAGAGATAACAGCCTCCTGCATTGAACTTGGAGAGTCAACTTCAGTGCAGGGTTTCCTATTTGGAAGGCCATACGAGGAGATAGCTCCAGTAAATCTACATGCTTTGGAACAGACAAGTTTCAGAACTTTCTTTTCAAAGAAAACAGATCTAAAATAATTTTTTTTTCCCTTAATACCCTGTTTTCTATGAGACTTTGATCTTACCAGCTGGGTCTTGCCAACTATATTACATTTTAGGAACATAATTTCTGCAGTGAAAGATTACTGAATTGGAAAGACTGAACAGTAGGTGTTGGAAAAGGCCAGAAAGGAAGGATGTTGATTTTCGGTTGGGAAAGGTGTCAAGCAGGTCAAGCAGTTCTTGAATTTGGCCTTGAAACAGAGTAAACTTTAGATTAAAAGAAAGAAGAATGTGAAGTATTTTAGTGAGAGGGAATAGCATTAACAAGACTAGAGAGAATGGGTACGGAAAGGGAATTTCAAGTGAATGTCAGAAAACTAGTTTTATGAAGTAATGCCAACTGTGGATGATTGGTTAAGGGGAATCAGCTCACTGACAGCCTTTAATGTCATACTTTATGCCTTTTCTCTTTTGCAATAAAAGCCAATTTTGTGGAGCTTTTCTTGGGGGGGGGGGGTGAAGTGGGGTGGCCAAATTTGAATTCTTTTGATTTCAAAATCTTTTTTATGATTTCAGAACTCTTAAGGGCAAATAACAATAATTTTATGTATCTCTTTTATATGTTTACTTGTTAATTCTTAAAAACGAGCTTTCTAGAGAAAAACAGAGGCAGTACTCATACAATCTACTAGTCTTCTGGTCCTCTGGACATTAATAAGTGACATTCTAGAGTATGAGTACTGGAGACCAATAACTTATCTATTAAAAGGGCAGAATAAATCATCTTTCTCTGTGAGAAGGCTACAGTAAATTTACTATATTTATTGAATATGAAGCAGTGTTTATCTGGCTTCTTGATTCTGCAAACCTTTGACTCTGCCAGCTGCCTTTCACTTAAGAGCTAAAGCATCTTTATGGACTCCTCCCTGACTGTCATTTTGTTGACGATATAATAGAAACCTGGTATTTCAGTGCAATGGACAGCTAGCCAGCTTGTTTGCCGTGTTTCTGGAATGCAGCAATGTGGGCACACACCAGGGAAATAAACTTGACCAAAAGCACATGGAGAGACTTTCACCCTGTTACTTCGCTAAGGGTTCTTGGCCTTTTTGTGTGCCTTAAACCTAAGTCACCTTTTTCTGTGTCTGTGCTTTATCACCCTCAATTATATCTCCTCAATTTTGAAAATTCTATTTCTGGAGTTGTTCTTTACTTGCATATCACTGACAGACCTCGTTTACTCATGTCAGGGAGGGACTGGGTAGTGCTGGGTACCCCACAGCCCCAGTCTCCCTGAGGGAGAAAATTCCCCAGAGGTTCTGAGTAAGACAGCAACACATTCTTTTGCTTTGTTGTCAGAATGGAAGTATCTTTGCCTTCAGTTCCTGAGGCCAGATTGCAAGTGTTTTCCCCAAAGAACTTCTCATATGGAAAATAGTCAGCTCTCCCCTGAATAATTGTTATCACCTAATAAGTGATTCAGATTGGGGCTATCAGCACTTGGTGGGCACCTGACTGAAGAGGGTATATGAGTGGCAGATTGCAGCAATAGGTTATATATTTCGGCTGTCTGCCTAAAATCCTAGATGAATATATTCTAACTCACTGTAAGTTCCCCCACCTGCGTGCTTTAGGATATTCTTAGCATTTACTTGTGCTGAGCCAAACTATGGAGTTGTTTGGAGTTAGCTGCTTTTCTAGGTCAATTAACACATCTGATTTAAAAGTGACAAAACACTGAAACAGATGGAAAATGATTCCTGAGGGGTAGGTCCTAGTGGATGCAGTTTTGTACCTGACCTGGCTAATTTGTCTGACCTATTACTCCAAGGAATGTAGCATCAGGTGTTGATATTTTTCCAAACAGCAGTTTGGTAGTGTTTGGAAGGATATGCTTAGTGCAGTGTGAAATTGACATTTCAGAGTTCCAGGTTGCCATTTACAGTGACCGGTTTCTATTCATGAACTTTTTGCTTTTTCTTTTTACTTTCAGACCCACATAAACTTTTAAAAATTGATTCTCAGTTTTCAACTGATTTATGCCCTTATTTCAGATAAGGTTATCTGAATTTGTCTGAACATTTCTATTCTTGAGAGAAATAACTGATGTCTTCCATTTTACTCTTTCCTGCATATTTCTAAGTAAAAAGAAATTTTATATTTTGAAAGGTCAATTAGTCAATTCAGCTGTTTTCAGTAACGAACAGACTTAATTCATCTCAGAAAACACAATCTACCTCATTAAAAAAATATATTCTAGGTACAAACTTTCAGTTATAAATGTCAGGGGATGTAAAATGTACAGCATGGTGACTATAGTTAATAATATGGTATTGTATTTTTGAAAGTTGCTAGGAGAGTGTATATAAAAAGTTCTCATCACAAGAAAATACTGTTTTCTATGACTATGTATGGTGAAAGATGGTAACTAGACTTAGTGGAATGATCATTTTGCAATATACACAAATATGGAATCATTAGTTTATACACCCAGAACTAATATAATGTTAACGTGTCAATTCTACCTCAATAAAAATGTATATCTACACTATACATGGCCAACTGTGTCACTCTCTGACATGAGGACTGAGAGCCACAGAGGATCAGTCTTCGTGGACTAAGTCTATTGATGAAGGAAGCAGACAGTAATGCATGGGTAAAATTAACATATCATTGGTGACCACAATTGGAAGCTGCAGTTTATTATCTGTTGCATCATCTTCCACTATCTCCATGTCTTCCCCAGAACTGTATTCCAATTTGCTATTTTCAGATCTTTGAAAGGCCCCATATGATTTCTTGGCTCTGTACCTTTAAAACTGCTGTTTTTTCTTCCCAGGATCCACAGAATTGTTACCAGTTCTTCAAGCCAAATTGTTATGAGTAGCTGCTTTTGGCTGGCAATTTTTATAGCTTATTCTCTCATTTGTTTGGCTTATTTTCGGTTGGTTGGTTTTTCACATTTTCTGCCATTGGTATGTATATGTAACTTTTACAACTGGAAAACAGATTTGTTTATTGACATCATTTTTACAGGCGTGACAGAGACTCCTGGGAAAGAGAGGGGACTTGTGTAAAATTCCATTTTAGCTTAACTTCAGAGTGGTAAATTGTATTGAACATGAAGCTCAGGCAGCTCTTAAAAGTTCAACGCAGGTGTAGCTGTTCTTTCTGTGTTCTGTTTCTTATATTTGCCTTCCATTTAGTCTTTTGTGCTCAGTAGATTCTATTTCAGAATTTCCCCGCATATACCTTTCTGAGAATTACTTGCTTGACAAAAGTTAACTATTAATATCTGCTATTTATAATCTTAAGGATTCTATATTTATCTTGGTTTCCTCATCTCTGGAACAAGAAAATTTCATTGGGTGATCTTTATGGGGCCATCTATCTCTAATATGCTATAGCATGATTTAGGGAGTCATATTACTTTATAATTGTTCCCCCAACCTTCATTTTCTGCTTTCCTCCAACTCACTGTAAGACTGCTGTCAGATTTATTTTCAGTGTATAACTCTGATCAAATCTAATGGCTGTTCTGGAATGGAAAAAAACTAAAATGGTAGTAGCTTTCTTCATGTATTGGGATTATTATGGAGTACAACTTATTAAAATCCTGCTAAAAAGCAGAGACATTACTTTGTCAACAAAGGTCTGTCTGGTCAAGGCTACGGTTTTTCCAGTGGTCATGTATGGATGTGAGAGTTGGACTGTGAAGAAAGCTGAGCACCAAAGAATTGACGCTTTTGAAATGTGGTGTTGGAGAAGACTCTTGAGAGTCCCTTGGACTGCAAGGAGATCCACCCAGTCCATCCTAAAGGAGATCAGGCCTGGGTGTTCATCGGAATGACTGATGTTGAAACTGAAACTCCAATACTTTGGCCACCTCATGCGAAGAGTTGACTCATTTGAAAAGACTCTGAAGCTGGGAAAGATTGAGGGCAGAAGGAGAAGGGCACAATAAAGGATGAGATGGTTGGATGGCATCACTGAATCAATGGACATGGGTTTGGGTGGATTCCAGGAGTTGGTGATGGACACGGAGGCCTAGCGTGCTGCAGTTCATGGGGTTGCAAAGAGTCAGACATGGCTGAGCAACTGAACTGAAATACTTGTTAAACAAAAATATGTTTTTGGTACATAATATATTTTGTCTGGTACATATTTGAGCTAGGGATATTGAATTGATTTCAAGTTTATGCATCTCACACTACTGGGAAAGTTCAAATCCTATAATTTTATATTTAACTTTCATAAGGGATAAATATGCTTGTCTTTCTAGTGTTAATATCCTTTATTCAGACTATGGACCCTCCATCATTCCCAGAATTCCCAATACCTGTCCATCACTGCAAGTTCAGAATGGCTTTCTTCTCTTTCTCATTTATCTATTTATCTTTCAATACTCATGTTACCTATAAGCTTTTTCTTAACTTCTTTTTTTTTAATAAAACATTACTTTTTCATTGTGTGCTATAATATATTTAGATGCATGTGTTCTTCTCCATTGAACCATCAGCCTGAGGGCAGTAAATAGTTTAAGAGCACAGGCTTTAGACTCAGACCAGGCTCTTTCATTTATCAGTTATGCCTACAAGTTCATTGTTTTCTCTAAGATTTAGTTTCCTCATCTGCAAAAGGGAGATATTAATAATGACTTCTTTATAGGTTGATTATTACCCTGCTGGGCATATTGATAAGTGTCCAGTAAATTCAAGGACTTCTTAATAACACCCATGTTTTATTATATAACTAAAATTATGTTAATAATCTCTCCTTCTTCTCTGAAACCCTGTTCAAATAGCTTAGTGTCTAATGCATATTTTTAGAAAAACTTTAATGAATGCTAATGAATAAAGAAAGGCTTATAGAAACTAAGAAGAGGGAGTGGTTAATTTTGATTGTGGGATTGAGGAACACTTGACTGCAGTTGGCATATGAACTTTGTATCTGAGTTATGATTTTGATGGGAAGAAATGAGCAAAAAGGGGCATTTGAAGCCAAGACAATAGGATGTAATTTCAGAGAGTAGTGTAGTCTTAGCTTAACATTAATAATAGAGCCTACTTCATAGGATTATTTTCGGAGAATAAAATTATCTAAAAGTACTGGCTTAGTAAGAATGCAGTAAGTATTAGCTGCTGTTTTAACAAGCCATTTATAGACTATGTGTTAAATGACAACAGACACATATACGTATATGTGTGTGTGCATGAAACACACATTCCTTCATATAAGCTTGAAGGACCTCTGTATGGCAACATTTGTTTATTATTTTTGTTTGCAATACCTGTTAGAAAGTAACAAGATAGCATTTATTCCAGCTAAACACAATTCTTCCTGTAAAAGTTAGTGAGATAATACTTTGAAAATGGTTTTTAAAATATCAGCTGTTTGGGATTATCATGCCATTGTTTCCCATTGGTTTAGCTAAATTTGAGAAAAAAGCTATTTAAGTGACAGCTATGACAGCTGCAACTGCATGATATGTGAAAACAATCAAGGGATATATATTATGTGAAGCTTACAGTCACTTTATTTTAACTAAAATTGCTGTGAATTATAGTATTATCCATAAACAATGTAACTAAGTTTTTGGTTATAGTCTCTTTAAACTTATTTCGATATACTTTCCAGACTTACAAAAACTGCAAGAATAGTACTAAGAAGTCTCAGATACCCTTTACCCAATATTAACATTTTGCCTTATTCTCTTTCTCTTTCCCTTCTCTCTCTCATTCTCTCTGAACTATTTAAGATTCTTGCAGGCATGATGCCCATTATTTACTCCTGAATACTTCAGACTGTTTCCTGAAAACAAGAAAAAACAATTACATTTTCTTAAATAACCAAAACATAATCATCAAAATTAGAAAATTAACATTGATACAGAACTACAGGCCCTATTTGAATTTCACCATTTGCTCCAATAATGTTCTTTATAGTAACAGAAAAATCCCATATTACCAATTGCATTTAGTTGTCATATCTTTATCCTTTAATCTGGAACACCTTTTCAGTCTTTTTGACCTTGACATTTTTAAGGAACACAGGCCAATTCTTTGAAGAATGTACCTCAATTTGGATGTTTGATGCTTTTTATGATTAGATTCAGGTGATGCACTTTGAGCAGGAATACTACAGAAGTGATAGTCTTTTCTTCTCAGGGCATCATATCAAGAGGACACCAAAAGTCTTAAAGATGAATTTTAGTTTGGAAAAGAAACACCATTATAATTTTTAGTATATTTGTGAATTTATAGCTCTCAATTCTTTTATTATTTCATGTTTCTCATTTTTTAGCCTATTAGTAAAGTATTAGTATTGTATAACACTTTCCCTGCAATATTCTGTCAGATTATTGCAGTTTGTCAAGTATATTTATTGCTATTGTGTTGTTGTTTAGTTGCTCAGTCATGTCTGACTCTTGCGACCTCATGGACTATAACCCACCAGTTCAGTTCAGTTCAGTCGCTCAGTCGTGTCCGACTCTCTGCGACCCCATGAATCACAGCACGCCAGGCCTCCCTGTCCATCACCAACTCCCGGAGTTCACTCAAACTCATGTCCATCGAGTCGGTGATGCCATCCAGCCATCTCATTCTCTGTCGTCCCCGTCTCCTCCCACCCCCAATCCCTCCTAGCATCAGACTCTTTTCCAGTGAGTCAACTCGTCGCATGAGGTGGCCAAAGTATTGGAGTTTCAGCTTTAGCATCAGTCCTTCCAATGCCCCACCAGGCTCCTATGTTAATAGGATTTCCCAGGCAAGAATACTAGAGTGGGTTGCCATTTCCTTCTCCAGGAGATCTTCCTGACCCAGGGATCAAACCTGCATCTCCTGCTAGTGTTACAGGCAGATTCTTTACCACTGAGTCATCAGAGAAGCCCTATATTTATTGTTAAAAGAAGGTAAAGGTAGAGACTCTTTAGAAAGAAACTTAGTATTTAAGGCAATAAGTAATGACATGAATATGAGATGAAACAGAATATTATGGCAAGTTTTTCTTTTCTTTTTGTCCTATATAAACCAAAAGGTTGAAGCAAGTAAGTATTTTGAGGGAATTTATTTTTACCAAAATTTGCCACCAAATTCCAGGGCCACTGACAGGGAAAGAATTGAGGTAACTCTCTAATATTCAGTTAGTACTGGTTAGCTTTTCAGAGACGTTCCAGAAAAGCTGCTTTCTGTTAGGTCAGAATGAATTTTAAATCAGTGGTGCTCTTTATATAAATATGTAATACTCAGACTTTAAAACTGGATCTTTCTTTTTTCCCTTATTTTCCCCTCTGCAGAGAATAGAGTCCTGCCTGAATAGAAAACCTGCTGCACAGTTGTATCTAATTACATGTTCCATATTGTTCCTTGCCAACAAATCCATGTTAATAATAATGAATAATCAACCTTGCTTAACAAGGGCAACACAAAATATGTCTCTGCCATTTCCCATGATGGACAGACTCAGGGTTGCTTCAGAAATGGTGCCCTCACCATATTGGTGGCCTATGGCTTATTAACAGCAACCTGCTCTAGATGATGAAGTGTAAAATTGATGGCCCTGCGGGGAATTCAAACTGAGCCTTTCAGAGTAGGGAAGAGCTGTCTTACAATATTCAACCGCTGTGTGCATTGGCTCACTGCTCTCCCCTAAGGCCTCTCTTCATGATGCTCTGGAAAATTTTTCCTGGCTAAGTTAACATATGTGCTACTGAATCTGGCTATCAACCAGACTGCCAGGATAAAGCTTCTACGAAATTTTACTATGCCTGTTCCCCAGCTGGTAACAAGAAGTCTCAGCCATACAAAAGCTGATTGGACAGAGAAGGAAACATTTGAATGAATCATAATGCGGAGCATAGTTTTCACCAAGGAAGATATTATAACATCAGAGGAAATGCACTGTTATCACCTCCTACCCTTTTTAAAAAAACATTTACAGATGAGTTTGTTACTGATTCATATAGTTAACATGAGTCTGGACATTCTTTTTCATAAGAAGTGTTAATTTTTAATGACTTATCAAGTTGGTCAATTAGTCAAATTACATACGGATTAGTCTGTCAGAGAGTCTGAAAGGCCAGTATATACTAAATTCTGAAAATTCATTTCAATCTTTTTATTTCTAGAGTTATTTTCCTCCTGGTTTATTTGAAAAGTCAAGATATTCTTATATTACTGAAATCTTTAAAGTAATTCCAGGGAGGCAGGAGAGAGGCATGC
Organism: Moschus berezovskii; assembly: GCF_049115385.1. Lineage (NCBI taxonomy): Eukaryota > Metazoa > Chordata > Mammalia > Artiodactyla > Moschidae > Moschus > Moschus berezovskii. The sequence goes on from NC_142464.1 coordinate 26,366,938, forward strand.
AAGTGTAAACTTAGATTTCATGTAGGCCTAAATTTAGAGCCATTTCCTAGCTGTATAATCTCAAGTAAATTACCTAATTCTTCCAAGTCTCAGCGCTCAGAAAACCATAATATTTACCTCACATCATTAAGTAAAATAATATGTCAAGTATCTTATTCAGTGCCTAGCTCTTACTTTCTCCTCTCACCCAACACTGTGGTATTTTTGTTGAGACACAGAAAATGGAAAAGGAATGTTAAATTTACCTGGTATTTTATTTTATGCTAAAGATTTTTGTTTGAACTTTTAAAATTTGATTTTCCTTTCTTTGAAACAAAAATAACTTTGTGAATCTATTAGCATTCCTAGGAAGTAGAACAAGCAGGGAAAGGTGAAAATATTTGTTACTAAGGGAAGAGAGACCTATAATACAAATGTCTTTTTGGGAAGATAACAATCTCACCAACAGGAAATCTAAATTTTCAGGGTTTTTGTTATTTTTTTCTTTTTTGGTCATTTATGACTCTGCCTTATAGTCTCTTAACCTATTTAAATTTTTCTTTGACAAGGACAATACAGGTTTGGGGAAAGCAAATATAAATCAAAATCCACCTTACACAGCTGTCAAGAGACTGACATGGTGCAGCTGATCCGAAAGGTGTGTAGTTTAAGCTCAGCAGGAGGCAGTTCACAGTCTGAAGCCCACAGACTCTTCCCAGCAGGAACTGTTTTTCAGTAAGATGCTCTGAAAGATGGTTTGCTTCATGTAAATGCCCTGTCAGAATAAATGTGCCACTTCTTGTGCCTGCCTTGTACGAGGTCAGCAACCTCTGTAGCTGATTGTCCCTGGCCATGGGCTAGCCACACAGGTTAGCCTGCACAGGCAGGGTAGTTGAGATAAAAAGAAAGGAAGAGAATATGAGGAACAGGAGAAGAGAAAAACAATAAAATGGAGCCAGATCAATCTTTTATGGCTTCATAACACATAGGAATTATGATTGCTTCAGAATTTTTAATAATCACCTCTGATCTGTTGCCTTAATAAATATACAAAGAAATCACTTTGGGTTTTTCACTTTAATCTATATAAAAAGAAATATTGTTTTTGTTTGCATGTTGTGTATTAAAAAAAAAAAGTGTCAGTTTAGCTGAACCTCAAGTAATTTTTTCTTTAATGTCAAAGTCATCTCATTGCTAATAGCAACCGTGCCAGAACACAAGTGCACCTTATTTGTACAGAGCACTTTTCACATTCTTTCTTTCTTTTTGTTTGAAATGGACAATTTGTACGAATTTTGACCTTTCTTGCTTTTAGAGGCATATGTTTGGACTGATTTATTTGGATAAGATTGGATATTGCACCTGGTGTGGATAAGACTAGATTACATCTTCAGGAAATTGAACTTTTTCTTTTTACTCTTTAGAACAAACAGCTTTCTGAAATAAATATGTTGGGTACAGAGTTAGCTTTTTTTTTTAAACTTCACTATGCTACACAGAATCTTTGGTTTTACAACAGTTTCCTTTTGCTTTAGCAAAGTGATATACGCGTTTTCTGAAATTTAATTCCTTGGCATGATCTTGATTAAATTCAATGTTTTTGGGGAGTTGTAGGTATATGGCCTTTAAAACTTTTTATATTAATATAATTCAAGCTTAAAGGAAATTGCCAGATAGTGCAAGAGATATCCAGATTCACCAATTATTTTGCCCCATTTGCTTTATCATTTATACTCTTTTCTCTCTATGTGTATATATATCCATATGTATATGCATATTTTTTTCAACCAGTGAGAAGTTGAAGATGTTTTGCCCCTTTCTAATACCTCTACCCATTTTCTTATGTAACCACAGTACAATGATCAAAATCAGGAATTCATATACTGATACAATATTATTCTCTCAATAGTCTATATTCAAATTACATCAATTGTCCCAATAATATCTTTTATATTTATTTTTTATTTGGTTCAGAACACACTCTAGAATCATACTGTATTCAGTTTTTATGTGTCTTTAGTTACCTTTAAGCTGAAATGATTACTAGACATTTGTGTATTATTTATGATCTTGATTTTTTTTTTTGATGAGACATTTTTGAAGAGTATAGACAAGTTATTTTGAAGACTATTTCCATCAAATGTCAATTTGTTTGACATTTCTTCATAATTAGATTCAGGTTATAGATTTGGGGCAGAAATACCACAGAAGTACTGTGCACAGAAAAGGCACATGTCAGTTTATCCCTTCACTGGTAACGGTGATGTTGTTTACCTGAATTAAGATGGCATGTGCAGGTTTATCCAGTGTAAACTTACTATTTTCCCCTTTGTAATTAACAAATAATTTGTGGGGAAGTACTTTGAGACTGTACCTTTTTCTTCATCACATTTCATTTAGCATCCGTTAATGATTCTTGCCTGAATCAATTACTATTAATTACTATAATGTTTACAAAATGGTGATTTTCTTCCCTTCACAATTCCTTCTATATTTATTAATTGGCAATTAAGGAAAAGTTTTCCTTGCTCCCTCATTCATTTATTTATCATTCTCTGGATCAGTTTGGATTTCTGGATTCCAAATTTTTCAATCAGTTACATTCCATTACTATTGATTTTAATATCCAAATTGTCCCAGATTTGGCCAGTAGGCACCCTTCAACCTGACTCTTGCATCCTTTTGATGTTTTGACTGCTGTAGTTTTGTAGTATTGTCTGAAGTGTGAAAGGGTTTTGCCTCCCGTTTTGTTCTTTTTCCTCAGGATTGCTTTGGCAAATTCTGAATATGGGATTTTGTGGTTCCGTATAAATTTTAGGATTATTTATTCCAGTTCTGTGAAAAATGTCATGGGACAGCACTAAATTTATAGATTTCTTTGGGTAGTATGGCCATTTTAACAAGAACATAATCTTTATTTTCTTTCTCTGAGGACTTGCAGTAGTCAGAATCAATATTTTATTTTCAACTCCAACTGATTCCCATACTATTTCTCCTCATTTGACTCATTTATTATTTCATTCAGGAATTCATTAAATCTCTGCCCTCTTTATGCTGGTCACTTAGCCAGGGATAAGTTCCAAACAGGAATACGTTTTCCTCCCTCAAAGAGCTGTCTGGTTGGGGGCGGGATAGTATCTGGGAAGGTAAGTAATCACCTTCTTTGTTGAACTAAAACCAACTACTAACATTTAACACTCCAGGTGTAGGACAACTGGACAAAGTAGCTTCCCTTTGTCCCCTTCAGCTTCACATGGGTTTCACTTGAATTATCACATCCACCTTCATGCTGCTGTCTCAGGGTATGTTGTTCTTTCTCAATTAAAACAATAATAATAACAGAAAAATCTTTCTTTGGCTCCTATTAGCACAATGGAGACAGGCTGCCATTTTTAAAAGACTTTGCTAAATACTCCAGGTAGAACAAATAAGAAATTAATAAAACAATATGCAGGATAGAAAACAATCTCAGATTTCTGCTTTTACCATTGCTAGCTGGCTTCTAGCACTTACAGACTCTGTGCTGGTATTAAAACTATCTGAGACTGTCATTCTCTTAAGAATGACAGAAACTGTCCACTTCTGCAGTAGTTTTCTAGATACAAAATAGAACTAAAACATAAAACCTGTGGAATTACTCAGTTTTAAGAAAAACATGTTGATAACTAAAATAAAAAACACAAGCGATAATCTGAGAAAAAATATCTTTAGCAAATAAACAGAAGATTGATATTTTTATTGAGGAACTCATTCAAACTGGCAAGAAATAGATACTAAGCAAAATATTGAATAAATGAAAGTATTTAACCTTGCTATGATAATATAACACAAAATGAAACAAGGTATATCTATTATTCTGAAAATTACAAAAATTATTTGGTGAACCAATGCCATTGAAAGTGGGAGTGATGCAGGGCTCCTGAACATTGCCATGGTAAAATAAACAAGTTAAAACCCTTTTGGAAATTGATCTGTTAATATACATCATCAGTGACAAAAATGTTCACATTTCCTTTGATCCCATAATCTCACTTCTGAGAAATAATTCAAAGTGTAGTAAAAGCTATGTGCAGGACATATTCACTGCAGTGTTATCTGTAGTGTGAGGATTGAGAGTAATTTTAAATTCAACTGCAGATAATTAAGCAAAATACATTCCATCTACTCAATGAAATATGGAATCGTTAAAAACAAGCTGTTATGAGAGGATTGTTGTATCAGTTTTCAAAATTTTTAAATTTTTTCAAAGGCAAACATTATAAATATATTAAAGTAGCTGAACTGTTTAATATGGTTTGACATTCAATGACAAGATCTAGCACACTGGCTGATAAAAGGAAAAATATGAAAGGAAAATGTTTAAAGATCCAGGGAAAGTATTCATGAAGCTAGAGTACATTTTAGCTAAGTATAGTTTATTGCATTCTAAAAAGGAGAAAATGCTGCATTTATACTCAAAAAGGTTTTTTTTTTTAATCAGAAACTTTTATAGTCTATAGATATTCAAACCTGACTAGTAGAAAAGCAACAGAATGTATCTCTTGTAAAGTAGGTAGGGTATAGGAGATCAGTGGAGAAATAACTCCAGAAAGAATGAAGGGATGGAGCCAAAGCAAAAACAAAACCCACTTGTGGATGTGACTGGTGATGGAAGCAAGGTCCAATGCTGTAAAGAGCAATACTGCATAGGAACCTGGAATGTTAGGTCCATGAATCAAGGCAAATTGGAAGTGGTCAAACAGGAGATGGCAAGAGTGAACGTCGACATTCTAGGAATCAGTGAACTAAAATGGACTGGAACGGGTTTCAGCATAAAACTAATTTAATAATTTTCCACAAATAAATATATTCATATATATAAACATTATGCTATTGATTACTAATACCATATATTGATGCTATTTAAATGACAGTTTTCTATTAATGACTACACTTTTGTCTTATGATGCTGCTAAGTCACTTCAGTTGTGTCCAACTCTGTGCAACTGCATAGACGGCAGCCCACCAGGCTCCTCCGTCCCTGGGATTCTCCAGGCAAGAACACTGGAGTGGGTTGCCATTTCCTTCTCCAATGCATGAAAGTGAAAAGTGAAAGTGAAGTCACTCAGTCGTGTCCGACTCTGTGCAACCCCATGGACTGCAGCCTACCAGGCTCCTCCGTCCATGGGTTTTTTCCAGGCAAGAGTACTGGAGTGGGTTGTCATTTCCTTCTCCCCTTTTGTCTTATAGGTAAGGGTAATTTTTAAAAATTCCCCCAGTGATTCCATTTTTATTGAATTTCTTCTTTCATTAATTTCATATTCTTACAGTCTGTGAGCTACTGTGATAGCATAGCTATTAGGGAAATTTCCTTGCTTCAGATATCTCTCCAGTGTGAGTCAGGCTTAATTAAATAAAAATAATGAATGGGTTTGGGTGCTGAGAGAAACCTATTCAAAGCACAGAACAGAATAGTTCATTGTACAGCCAAGCTGATTTTAATCATAAATATCTGGAATAGTACAGAAAATGCTAATTTAAATGGAAATAAATAACACTAATTAGTTTCCATTAGCAGAAAAATAAGGATCTACATCATTAGTCTTCCCTCTATCTCCTAAATGTGATTATAAACATTTATCATTTAAAGAAATAATTCTTGAAAGTTAAGCAATGTCAAGAAAAGCAAGTCAAGTTTTTTAAGCTTAAAAAAACTAAGTTACGTGGTGTGAAATATTCAAAAGTCGCCTGGAAAAGTCAATCCAGGAGGTAAATTATATGAAGAAGTACCTCTTGGCAAATGCACAAAATGGAATTAGTGTAGAGCTGGTTTTGCATTAATTATAAACAGAAGTTGTCTTTCAGAGCTTTCAGAGTAGTTATATATAGCTTATCTATTTTTTTAAATTTTTATTTAATAAATGTTACAAAGCACAATGCCAAAAACATTAACAGTTAAAATTTCACCAAATGAAAAAAATACTATAGAATACACAGTTGCAAAAAGCTACATTATTTTACAACTACATCAAGCTGCAGATAAGCTCACTATAGCTTATCTATAACTCTGAAAATAAACGCGGCAAGTGCTTTGGGTTACTTTTTCATCTTCATTAGAAATGATGTTAAAGGCTGGAACTAAACCTTTTATTACACATATCTTTGCTTCTCTATTCTTCATTGCTTCTGAATGACACCAATAGTAAGTTTTGCTCTACTTAAATGGGTAATTATTGAAAATTTACCTGTTAATTATTAATGTAAAATTTCTATAAATTTTCATCCAAAGCTGCCTCATTCTAAAACACCAAAGCCTTGACAAAAACAGACAAAAGATAAAGAAATGCTTAGAAAAAGTCTTATCTTGAAATGGGTACACATCTCCATCCCTAAGAGATTTTGAAAGTGAAAGTGGCTCAGTTGCATCTGACTCTTTGTGACCCCATGGATAGTCTATGGAATTCTCCAGGCCAGAATACTGGAGTGAGTAGCCATTCCCTTCTCCAGGGGATCTTCCCAACCCAGGGATCAAACCCAGGTCTCCTGCATTGCATTGCAGGCGGATTTTTTTTTTTTTAATAAAAATTTTAAAAATGGATTTCTTTTAATTGGAGGCTAATTAGTTTACAATATTGCAGTGGTTTTACCATACATTGACATGAATCAGCCACAGGTGTACATGTGTGCCCCATCCTGAACCCCCCTTCCACCTCCCTCTCCATCCCATCCCTCAGGGTCATTCCAGTGCACCAGCCCTGAGCTCCCTGTCTCATGCATCGAACCTGGACTGGCAATCTGTTTCACATATGGTAATATACATGTTTGAATGCTATTCTCTCAGATCATCCCACCCTCACCCTCTCCCACAGAGTCCAAAAGTCTGTTCTTTACATCTGTGTCTCTTTTGCTGTCTCGTATACAGGGTTATCATTTCCATCTTTCTAAATTCCATATATATGTGTTAGTATACTGTACTGGTGTTTTTCTTTCTGGCTTACTTCACTCTGTATAATAGGCTCCAGTTTCATCTGCCTCATTAGAACTGATTCAAATGTATTCTTTTTAATGGCTGAGTAATACTCCATTGTGTATATGTACAGAAGCTCTCTTATCCATTCGTCTGCAGATGGGCATCTAGGTTGCTTCCATGTCCTGGCTATTATAAACAGTGCTGCGATGAACATTGGAGTACATGTGTCTCTTTCAATTCTGGTTTCCTCGGTGTGTATGCCCAGGAGTGCGATTGCTGGATCGTATGGCAGTTCTCTTTCCAGTTTTTTAAGGAATCTCCACACTGTTCTCCATAGCGGCTGAACTAGTTTGCATTCCCACTAACAGTGTAAGAGGGTTCCCTTTTCTCCACACCCTCTCCAGCATTTATTGCTTGTAGACTTTTGGATAGAAAGCCATTCTGACCAGCATGAGATGGTACCTCATTGTGATTTTGATTTGCATTTCTCTGATAATGAGTGATGTTGAGCATTTTTTCATGTGTTTGTTAGCCATGTGTATGTCTTCTTTGGAGAAATGTCTGTTTAGTTCTTTGGCCCATTGTTTGATTGGGTCCTTTATTTTTCTAGAATTGAGCTGCAGAAGTTGCTTGTATATTTTTGAGATTAATTCTTTGTCAGTTGCTTCATTTGCTATTATTTTCTCCCATTCTGAAGGCTGTCTTTTCACTTTGCTTATAGTTTCCTTTATGGTGCAAAAGCTTTTAAGTTTAATTAGGTCCCATTTGTTTATTTTTGCTTTTATTGAAGATGGATTCTTTACCAGCTGAGCCACCAGGGAAGCCCAAGAATACTGGAGTGGGTAGCCTATCCCTTCTCCAGCAGATCTTCCCGACCCAGGAATCAAACCAGGGTCTCCTGCATTGCAAGTGGCTTCTTTACCAGCTGAGCTAGTGCTGCTGAAAGCATAGCAAGAGTGGAAGGGTGCTCCAGATCTGTTCACCAGAAAGGTTCTGTTGAATTAAAATGGTACCATCCTAACTACATTTCAATACCCTTTGAGATCTGAACCTCTGTCTGGTATTGGTTTTCAGAAATTAAGTATTGTATTACTCACATAAACCTATTTGATTAAGCAATTCTATCTCTGAAACATACTAATAAGCAATATTCATTTGAATGGGTAATTGGAGGTTTCTCATCAGTGAATTCATATTCTTAAAACAAACCATGGTAACTTTCAAACTTGCTTAGGGCTATAATAAATGACTTAGTGTAGTCAGGAATAGATTTAAATATCCTTGACTGTTCAATAAATTCTCAATTTGCTCATTTGTACACAAAAATTTTTCCAAATAATTTTATACTCCATATGTGACCTAATTAAATTCTGATAAAATTACTTATATATATATATATATATATATATATATACTTCTTCATGTCAAATACTTTTATTTGTTTTAACAAGCAACACTATCAAAATATTCTATGTAATCCACCTGAGGTAAACTGGCCATTAAAATCTTTCTTGGTAACCAGTCATGGGCTCTGCTTGCAAAGTACTAAAAACATGGTCTATAAATAGGGTGCTTGAAATCTAATTCTAAAGGATAGTACAAAGCATAGCATAACAGTGAGAAGAATTATAGCAAATGTAACTCCAGGAGAAAAAAAGACTTTTAACTTTTTCTTTAATCACATGCCATAGTTCAGAATACTTAAAAAAAAAAAAAAAGGTTTGTATTTTTCTAAGACAATCTGGTTTCATGGCTTAAAAACAACAAAAGAAATAAAGAGAGAAACCCAGTGAGCCCACAGCTGTGCAGACATAAGGTACCGAAGCTGTGAGCCCACCGTACCAGCGCTCACCTAGTTAAAGAACTGCTGCCTCTGTGGAGATACTGGCTCTGCACTGATTTTTGTTGAAGACATGGAAGCAACAAAACTTGAACTTAATCTTGCTACTCTTTGTCAGGCCTTGCTTACAGCAAAGTGGTTCCAGACAATTTAGTTAGTGGTACAATGTTGTACAACTGGATCATTTCCACACCTGAGCTGATCTAAAGTATAAAATAAACTTATTCACTCAATTATTTTGACAGCCAAAACAAAACCCTCAGTCCCACTTTTCAGTATTTTGTATTGCAAGTATATAATTGAAATTGGACATAACTAAGCTTTCAGTATGAAAGAACTTTCTCTGCTTCTATAAACGTAACATCCCTCTCTATCACCATAACATATGTAACAGTGACATCTTCAAGGAAACTTGAAATTTTCTGGTGACTGAGTGTGAGCCTTAGTGCAAACTATCAGCCAGGATTTACACTATGGCTATTTCAAGATCATACCAATCACTCTCCTGAAGCAATCCTGATATAAAAAACTCAAATTATGTTACATTTGACTTTCTCTATTCCTCTAGGAGCTTGAGAATAGCAACTTACGAAATGGACTATCAAAAGTAAAAATCAATGTTTAACTATGTATAATAGAATTGCATTGCAATTTGAATATTTTATAGGTGGGGTCTTGTATCAAACTATCATTTATTTGACTTATAGTCTCCAGAAGTCTTCTGTTACTTTTCAAAAAAGATGAACTGAGAAATATTGCAATATTCTTTATTTTCTAGATCATTTCCAACTTCTACTTAAATTTTACTTTTAACTTTTTATTTTAAAATAGTTATAGATTTACATAAAGTTGTAAAAATAGTACATAGACTTCTGTGAACCCAACTATTAATAGCTTCCCCAAAGGTGGCATCTTATATAATTACAGTACAATATCAAAGCTAGAAAATAATTTTTACTACAATACTGTTAACCTTGCTTAGTTTTCGTCAGATTTAACATGTCTGTATTCATGAGCATATGTACAGTTTTATGGAACTGGATCCCACGTATAGGTTCATATGGGCTTGCCTGGTGGCTCAGATGGTAAAGAATCCACCCTCAATACAACAGACCTGGGTTCGATCCCTGAGTCAGAAGATCCCCTGAAGAGGGGATTTTTGCCTGGAGAATTCCATGGACAGAGAAGCCTGGTGGGCCACAGCCCATGAGATCACAAAGAGTCGGACACAATGGAGCAACTAACACGTAGTATAGGTAATCTTTTGAAATGGGCCTTTTTTTAATTAATCATAATGCTCTTGAGATCCATCCAAGTTGTTACAAGTATAACCAGTCCCTTCCTTTTCATTGCTGAGTAGGATTCTGTAGCAAAGACACATCAGAATTTGTTTAATGATGTATGCATTGAAGGACATTAGGGTTATTTACAGTTTGGGGCTATTATGAATTAAGTTGCTATGAACATGCATGTGCAGGTTTTTGAATGAATATGTTTTCATTTCTCTGGGATAACTGCTCAATAGTGCAACTGTCTTGAGGTAATTGTGTCCGTAGTTTTATAAGAAAGTAACACATTATTTTTCAGAGTGGTTGTACCATTTTACTTTCCGATCAGCAGTGTATGAGTAATTCAGTTTCTCCACGTCCTTGTCAGTGTGTGGTCAGGTTACTTTTTAATTTTAGTCATTCTGATAGATGTTAGCTATCAGATAGCTCATTATGGTTTTGATTTACATTTCCCTGATGGTTAAGAATCAGAAAGTTTTTTCATGTGCATGTGTACCAACTGAACGCCCTCATTGGTAAAATGACTGTTTATGTCTTTTGCCCATTTTCTAACTGGATTCCTTTTTGTTTGTTTTTTACTTTCGAGTTTTGAGAGTTCTTTATACACTCCAGATCCAAGACCCCTGTCAGATTTGCAAATATTTCTGGTTTGCAAATATTTCCTTCTAGTCTTTAGCATGTTTTTATCACCCTCATACAGAGTTTTTGGTAGAGCAAACATTTTAAATTTTGATGAAGTCCAACTTATCAAAAAAAATTTAATGCACAGTGCTTTTGGTGTCATGTGTAAGAACTCTTTTTCATCCCCAGATCCCAAACCTTTTTCATATTTTCTTCTAATGTTTTATAATTTAAAAATTTACATTTAAAACCATGATTCTTTTTGAGTTAACTTTCATATAAGGGATGCAATTTAGATATTCATTTTCTTTGTCTATGGTTATCCAAATGATCTAGCAACATTTGCTAAAAAGACTATCCTTCTCCAAATGAGTTGCTTTTATGCCTTTTCGTAGGTTCTCTATTGTATTCTATTGATCTATACGATAGCTCTCCAATTACTGTCGCTACACAGGAGGTCAACACTGAGTAGAATGATTCTCTCTACCACTCTTTTCCAAATTCTTTTTTCACATAAAACTTAGAATAAGCTTGCCTATATCTACTAAAAATCTTGTTGGGATTTTGATACAAGTTATGCTAAACATATAGGTAAACTTGAGGAGAATCGGATTAAACTATTTAAAGTGTTATTCACGTGAAACTTTAACAGGCATTGATTGCTGTTGTTCTTGTTCAGTTGCGAACTCATGTCCGACTCTTGAGCGATCCCATGGACTGTAGCCCATCAGGCTCCTCTGTCCATGGGATTCTGCAGGCGAGAATATTGGAGTGGGTTGTCATTTCCTTCTCCAAAAGATCTTCCTGACCCAGGGATCAAACCCATGTCTCCTGAAGTGGCAGAAGGATTCTCTACCACTGAGCCACCAGGGAAGCCCTTGAACAGGTATAGCATTTTTAAAAGGTTTAAATTAAAAACGCTTAAATAAATATAAATCAATGTGTTATTACTATATAAGTACTGTGGACTTTTTAACAACTTGGGTTTGAACTGTGCAGGTATAGTTACACGTGGATTCTTTTCACGGTAAATACTGTGGTACTAACTTAATCTGTAGTTGGTTGAATGTGTGGATGCAGAACTGCAGATATGAGAGGACCCTTGGGTTCCCAAGGCGGACTGTGAGTTATACAGGGATTCTCAACAGCAAGAAGAATTGGCACCCAAACCCCTGCATTTTTTAAAGGTCAACTGTGTAATAAGAGTGTGTATTTTACATGGTTCTCTTTCTCTTATTTAAACATTTGACATTTCACACAAAGAAACTTTAAACCTTTTAAAATCCCACATGAAGAAAATAACACTGAAAAAACAGATATCTTTCCACTAGTTCTCTACCTCTTTATGTCACCTTCATTTCAAATAAAGATTACAACACAATGTATTAATTCTTTTTAATTAAAAAATTCACCTAATGGTTACCCATTCAAATGTATATAAAAATATTCCTACTACCAGCACTACGTCTTTTGATTACCAAGTACAGTTAACTAGTAGTTTATAAAAGACCAACATTTTTATATAAGTGTGATGGCTGGATGGCATCACTGACTCTGTGGACATGAGTCTGAGTGAACTCCGGGAGTTGGTGATGGACAGGGAGGCCTGGTATGCTGTGATTCATGGGGTCGCGGAGAGTCGGACACGACTGAGCTACTGTACTGAACTGAACTGAACTGAATGCTATGATAATTAGAAGAATTTGCCAAGTAAAAATTTACACATCTCTGTCAGTTTCAGTTCTTTATACTATCAATTTAGCTGACTTCTCTCACTTTCTACTAGAAAAAGAGATGAATTTAACACACGGTTTGCTTTACATCATTTATATATACAATATGTAATAATATAATACATATGTGATATATCCCTCTATCTCAAACGCTATACCTATTTGTATTCGTGTTTGGCATTAAACCAAGAGCACCACTAAGCAAATAGCAAACTTGTTCTGTGCAACTTTGTTGTATTTTAAACCATTTAATATAAATCCTCTCTCTCTCTCTCTACATATATATATATATATATATATACACACTATGCTTTAGAGGCTTTTAGCTTTGGATTAAAATGCAGTTTAAATACAAGATTGTATTACTTTTGGTAAAGCACCAAAATGCTTGAGAACCTCACTCTTGAAAGAGAAAACAGTTATAAATTTGTAGAATTCTGAGTCAAATATGGTCAAGTTTTGAGTTTCACAGCTAAGTATAACTTAGAGAAATGAAAAACATTTATGTTAGAGAATTTTTTTCCCATAAAAGTCGGAAGAAAAAAAAAGCCTTTGATCTCATTCTCTTGGTGCACTTTTAGTATGTTAAATGCCAAAAAGTTCAAAATGTAATGCCTTATAAAGTTATTCAATATAAACAAAAAAGTGTTGAGAAGACTGTATCTTTACACTGTCTCACTGGAGAATAATTTTTTAAAAGTAGGAAAACAGTATGCTAATTTTGAATCTCATCTTAAGAATCTAAGACCAGTATTTCAAGAAAAAAAACTTCTTGAAAGAGACAGTTACTTTTATTTACAGTATCAAGATATTTCTACTTCCACTTATATTTGCTAGCATATTTCTGTTAAAGTAGAAGTTTTCATGGTTACCAAATCGTTCAATGGTATGCACAAAGGCTTATATTTGATGGACGTTGTGCTAAGAGGCAAAAAATAATTTTTTGGGTTGTCAAGAAAAAAAAAACTAGAACACTTTGATCTTGCTCATCTTACTTTGGTGGAATCAAAGCAGCCCACGTGCTCACTGTGCCAGCGACCTGAGGTATAACTGCCCGCCTGTGGTCCCCAAAGAATAAGCAGCAGCACGTGGTGACACTTCTGAGAAATGCAAACTCTAGGGCCTGGCCTCAGACTCTGGGGTAGGGCCCAGCATTCTGTTATAACATGCCATGCAAATGATTCTGATGGATGTCCTAGTTTGAAAAGCAATGGTTTAGAACAATATAGCATTCTTACATTCTGACTAAAGATCCTAAAACAAACTTTTATGTTTCATTTTCCCCAAAGGAGGATGATGTTTGTATTACAGATGAGACAGTTCTTCATTATGGTAAACTTTTAACATCCCTGACCTTCTGGCACCAACAGCAATAAATAATGCTGTTTACCACACCCCTTAAGAGTTTGGTAAGAACCTTAAGAATCACTGATAGAGGAAAAGGCTCTATTTGGGCCCTTCCATTCTCCATCTTGGCTACAATTCTATCCAAAGACCATGACCACATCCTTCCCTTCCCAGTCACTTCTGCTGGAAAAAGAAAGAGCGATCCCTTTGGTCTCTAGAAGCATATAACACAAGGGTCAGGGAAAGGCAGAGACTCTGCACTGAGGCCAAATTTTACTAGCTCTATCATGTATCACCATCTTATTTTATATTTTTTCCTAATGTTAAGGTCAATCATTCTTTTACACCCCAAATACTCTCTGGAAAACAACTGGGGAAATAAAAATTTGTATTTACATAAATGATCCTCATCAGGATAAGCTTTCAAATTTAAAAACCTTAGTCATCTACTGTAAACAGAAGTTGATAAAAAAGAATACCTTACTACTAATTGAATAATCTGCCACTAGGATTGAAAAATTATACATTCCCTTAGAACCATAAATTTAATCAGTGGGTTATATAGCAGGAACTAGAATACACCAGTTTGTAATTCTTGTTCTAAGAATTCATAAAAATCTGTCCCAAGCAAATGAAATCTATAAGATTATTATATTTTATATATTATATAATACAATACCTCTAGATAGATGAGATCTTACTATCTCCTTCTAGTAAAACTCTAACATCAATTTTTTTGTCTTTTTTTCTCAACTGATAAGTGTATACTCTAAACTGGGTGGCAGGTGGGTAAATGAGTGGAGATGTTTGAGGTTTTTAGATATCACCCTCATATCAGTCTGCCTGGGAGTTAGTGCTCTCACGCAGCTCAAAAGCAAAACCAAGGCCGCATGTATACCTAAATGGACCATATTTCTAAGATAGTGGGACTCTGAATATAAGGAAAAAAGGGATTATAGCTGGAACAATACCTAAGTAACTATCTTCTTCTATTGCTTTTATCTCCTATAAGGTCATGCTTCTGACTCCTCCCTTCTATATGACTGATATGGTTATCAGGGACTAGGAGCCACTCCTAATACAAGAACCATCCACCTGAAACTACTGGAGAACAGAAAGGCTGCAGGGAAATATCAATGGAGTAAGTGTCTTAAAGCATCTCTGTTCTAGGTCTTAAGGCAAAAAAGACTATATTTATTCTCTCTTTCATAATCAGAGGGAAAAAAATCCAAAGGCAAGCACAGAGGTGTCTCTGGACTTAACAAAAGTAGTCTTCAGGCTCACAGTATATACACTAGTTCATTAAAGTAGGAAATCACAGTTATTTGAGGACAAACAGGAAGAGGGAGTATGCTATTGCCTGGATCTTCTTAGTGCAGACTGTTGGTTGAAGATTTTCTATCAGGGGACAATGATTAACACTAACTCAAACGTTTCACTTCTCACAATTCATCTTCTGCAGAACCATGTGATCACAACTACCTGCATGAGAGCTGTGACCATACACACTCAATTCAAAAGTGAAAATAACTGCAAACGAGCTGGAACTCAACTTAGTAGGTATATGTTTCACACAGATGTGGGTAAAATAATTCTGAAATTACTGTCTAAATACTGAGGGACTGAACATATGAGCAAAAACACAGGTGATATTGGGTGATATAATCTTTACTGTTGTGAAAGGTAGATACAGATACTAAATTCAGAAAAACTAGGAAGAATCTTATGGTACGGGATTGGGATTAGATATATCAGTATAAAATCATGATTTTCAATATATATAGATGGGTGGCTCAGAGGTTACAGCGTCCGCCTGCAATGTGGGAGACCTGGGTTCGATCCCTGGGTCGGGAAGATTCCAGGAGAAGGAAATGACAACCCACTCCAGTATTCTTGCCTGGAGAATCCCATGGACAGAGGAGCCTGGTGGACTATAGTCCATGGGGTCGCAAAGAGTCGGACACGACTGAGCGACTTCATACACCCACCCACCCGTAGTCACTGATATATAGATATAGCAGTAGATACTGATGTGTGTGATTAAGTGTGTGTACATAGATGTATAGACACATACATCTATTTCCTAACGGATCAATCTGTATCTCTCTGTTGTGTGTGTGCTAAGTGGCTTCCGTACTGTGTGACTCTGTGACTTTATGGACTGCAGCCTGCTAGCCTCATCTGTCCATAGGATTCTCCAGGCAGGAATACTGGAGTAGGTTGCTGTGCCCTCCTCCAGGGGATCTTCCCGGCTCAGGGATGGAGTTACATTTAACCTGCATTGGCAGGTGGGTTCTTTACCACTAGCGCCACCTGGGAAGACCACATCTCTCTCCTAAGAGAACCTAGAAGCAACACTGCTAATAATGAGCATACCTAGTGCCCAAATCTTAGTTTCTAAATACCAGTCTCTACTAAAAGGAACCAGCGTTCCTTGAAGAAACAGTTGATTCTAGGGCTTGGGCACAGAAATGACAAAATGAGCCTGTAATATTTTGTTATACCAAAAATTAAGGACATAGTCATAGAACAATTGGGGCATTTCCAAAGGATCAGGAGCTAGCCTGAGGGCAGCTACAACAACTTGAGCACTGAAACTTAATTTAAAAAATTTATGAGTAAAAAGGAAGAAAGAAAAAAAGGAAAGATAGAAGAAAGAAAGGAGAAAGAAGGCTTTCTTACAGTACAGTGACAACTAATAAATATAGAAATATGGAGTTGAAAAATCACTATTTTGTAACTATCACAGGCAAGGAGCATCAAATGAATATAAACTAGTAAGTGAAAGATTGAAAAGAAACAAGTTATTACGTAGTCTTATATCTCCCTACAAACTACTTAAGTCAGTATAGCAAAATAGTAACATGACAGTAGAGACACCTGGCAGACCCCAGCTTAACCAAATGATTAACATAACTGGGCCCAAGCAGACATAATATGCCTTCTGATAATGAAGCACTGAGAAGGACGCAACATCATTTCTGTGGCATTCCCACCAAAAATGCGTAAAGTGAATCTAATTATGAGGAAATATTAAACAAATCCAAATTGAGAGACAGTCTACCAAAAACTTGGCCAGAACCCCTCAAAAAAGTTCATGTTATGAAGGACAAAAAACATCTGAGAAACTATTCGACATTAAAGGAAACTAAAGACATGACAACTAAATGTACTAGAATCTTCTGAACTCTACATTAGATAAAAGTATGTACTAAAGTAAATATCCTGTTTTGATCACTGTACTACGGCTATATAAGAAAATGTTCTGGTTCTTAAAGGAGGTAAGTATAGAGAAGTGAAGTCATGATGTCTGCAACTTACTCCCAAACAATCTGTTTAAAAACATACACTAATAATAGTAACAGCAATAAAAATAATAATGTAAATTAAATATCTAGTTCTCTTTTCTTAAAACTAAATAATCCCAACTATTTTAGCCTTTTAAATCTCTATGAGACAAAAAACTTGCCTGGAAGTTTTAAAAAAAGAAAAGGATCTGTATGGTTACCACAATTCTGGGAACCTCTATAGGTCTAGGACTTTAGTTGTTTTAATTCTCATCAGGACCAGAAATTAAATAGTAAAGACAGGCTCCCAGACATATCTTTTGGATGTAACTCCATCCTAGGTGTCACAGCTCCTTTGTCATCTGAATTGACACAAGTTTTGTCCTGACTCAGAAGTCCCCAAACTCCACAGTCAAAAACCTCCTCCTCTCCAGGAACGTCTGGGGTCAAGCAAAAAACTCACTCTCACGTGGACGGAAAGTGGGGTTGGAGGCAGAACACTCCTCCGCAGACCCTGAAGCTGTTCATTTCTCAATAAATATTTACTGAACACCAAGGGGGCAAAAAACGAAGAAGGGAATAGCAGCCCACTCCATTATTTTTGCCTGGAGAATTCCATGGATAGAGGAGCCTGGCAGGCTATATAGTCCATGGAGTCGCAAAGAGTTGGACACGACTGAGCGACTGACACACACACAAGGGGGGAAATAAAGGATCTACATTCTCAATCCAGTTCAATTTATTAAAAAAAAATATTGAGGACCTATTCACAGGAGTCCTATATTTAAAAAGTTCACAGTTTATTGGAGAAGGAAAGTATGCATGTAAACATAGTATAAGAGAAGTATTCTGTACTTATCAAAAATGAAGTATAAGAAATACTAAAGGAATATGGAAAGGAAGTGATAAATTCTGACTACTATATTAGTATTTTTTAACAGTTATTACTTACAGTTTGGCACTGTACTTTTTACATATTAGTTCACTGAATGTACCAACAATCTCATAAGGTAAGTAGTATTATTATCACTATTTACAGATGAGGCCATTGAGGTACAGAGAACTGTCTGTTGAGAATACAGAGAATTCAGACATTCTCAGAAAGGAATCTGGCCATAGGTTATCTAGCTAGCTAGTAGCCCAGGTTTCAAACTCAGGCAGTCTGATTCCATAACCGATGAAGAAGCTTTCTTAACTCTTAAAAGATGAACATAATTTCAATGAAATGGGAAATAGAAAGAGGAATATTTAAGACTGCAAGAAAAATAAGGTGAAGGCATGGAGAGAGAAAATACAGATATTAGAAGGAAAACAGCAAGAAATTTAGGGGCTGGTACATAAGTGGGCCTTAGAAAGCATCACTACAAACAAAGCTAGTGGAGGTGATGGAATTCCAGTTGAGCTATTTCAAATCTTGAAATATGATGCTGTGAAAGTGCTGCACTCAATATGCCAGCAAATTTGGAAAACTCAGCAGTGGCCACAGATCTGGAAGAGGTCAGTCTTCATTCCAATCCCAAAGAAAGGCAATGACAAAGAATGCTCAAACTACCGCACAATTGCATTCATCTCACATGCTAGTAAAGTCATGCTCAAAATTCTCCAAGCCAGGCTTCAGCAATATGTGAACCGTGAACTCCCAGATGTTCAAGCTGGTTTTAGAAAAGGCAGAGGCACCAGAGATCAAATTGCCAACATCCGCTGAATCATGGAGAAAGCAAGAGAGTTCCAGAAAAACATCTATTTCTGCTTCATTGACTATGCCAAAGCCTTTGACTGTGTGGATCACAATAAACTGTGGAACATTCTGAAAGAGATGGGAATACCAGACTACCTGACCTGCCTCTTGAGAAACCTGTATGCAGGTCAGGAAGCAACAGTCAGAACTGTACATGGAACAACAGACTGGTTCCAAATGGGAAAAGGAGTACGTCAAGGCTGTATATTGTCACCTTGCTTATTTAACTTATATGCAGAGTATATCATGAGGAACGCTGGGCTGGAAGAAGCACAAGCTGGAATCAAGATTGCCGGGAGAAATATCAATAACCTCAGATATGCAGACGACACTACCCTTATGGCAGAAAGTGAAGAGGATTTCAAAAGCCTCTTGATGAAAGTGAAAGAGGAGAGGGAAAAGGTTGGCTTGAAGCTCAACATTCAGAAAACAAAGATCATGGCATCTGGTCCCATCACTTCATGGGAAATAGATGGAAAAACAGTGGAAACAGTGTCAGACTTTATTTTTTGGGGCTCCAAAATCTCTGCGGATGCTGACTGCAGCCATGAAATTAAAAGACGCTTGCTCCTTGGAAGGAAAGTTATGACCAACCTAGATAGTATATTAAAAAGCAGAGACATTACTTTGTCCACAAAGGTCCGTCTAGTCAAGGCTATGGTTTTTCCCGTGGTCATGTATGGATGTGAGAGTTGGACTGTGAAGAAAGCTGATCGCCGAAAAATTGATGCTTTTGAACTGTGGTGTTGGAGAAGACTCTTGAGAGTCCCTAGGACTGCAAGGAGATCCAACCAGTCCATTCTAAAGGAGATCGATCCTGGGTGTTCATTGGAAGGACTGATGCTAAAGCTGAAACTGCAATACTCTGGCCACCTCATGCGACAAGTTGACTCACTGGAAAAGACTCTGATGCTGGGAAAGGTTGGGGGCGGGAGGAGAAGGGGACGACAGAGAATGAGATGGCTGGATGGCATCACCGACTCTGTGGACATGAGTTTGAGTGAACTCCGAGAGTTGGTGATAGACAGGGAGGCCTGGCGTGCTGTGATTCATGGGGTCGCAGAGAGTCAGACACGACTGAGCGACTGAACTGAACTGAACATAAGATGGAGGGGGAGAAATGGGTGATCAGAGTGAATGAGATTAGATAGGTTTATGAAATATGTTAGACTCTATCATAATTAATACAGTCTCTGATGGTAAAGAAGCTTATTCTCATGCACCATAATCTTGATGTAAATAAAGTTGGTTTCTGAAACATTCAAATGAACCAAGTACCAATAATACCTTAGTAGAATTTAATTTCTCCTAAAGTGATCACCAAAGAATTGATGCTTTTGAACTGTGGTGCTGGAGAAGACTCTTGAGAGTCCCTTAGACTGCAAGGAGATCCAACCAGTCCATTCTAAAGGAGATCAGTTCTGGGTGTTCACTGGAAGGACTGATGCTAAAGCTGAAACTCCAATACTTTGGCCACCTCATGTGACAAGTTGACTCACTGGAAAAG
The DNA here is from genome assembly GCF_049115385.1 of Moschus berezovskii. NCBI lineage: Eukaryota > Metazoa > Chordata > Mammalia > Artiodactyla > Moschidae > Moschus > Moschus berezovskii. The sequence continues at coordinate 26,387,228 of NC_142464.1, forward strand.
ACTCTGATGCTGGGAAGGATTGGGGGCGGGAGGAGAAGGGGCAACAGAGGATGAGATGGCTGGATGGCATCACCGAACCGATGGACATGAGTTTGAGTGAACTCTGGGAGTTGGTGGTGGACAGGGAGGCCTGGCGTGCTGTGATTCATGGGGTCGCAGAGTCGGACACGACTAAGCGACTGAACTGAACTGAACTGAAAGTAGTACCAGAGCACAAATCATGAGAACACATTCATAGTGACAGCTGCACCATGATGGACAATAATTTCATTTCACAAAGATCCTATTAACTGTGCAATAATGAAATTACCAGAACTGAAAACAGAGCATGGAAAAACACCACAACTCTACCTTAGTTAAACAAGACTGCAAACCTTTTACAGTAAGTGAAATGTGAGTATACTCTGAGCTCCACTGATATAGCTCCATCTTTGTCATAATATTTATTAAGACAAAGTAATTCAATTAAAGCAATATAATGAGTAATATATTCCATGAGCTCCATTAGATATGCACTTCTCACCAGTAAAACAACCAGACATGAATGCTTAATGTCAAATTTCTGAGTTGTTAGCAGATATAATTGAGAGTTCATATTAATAAGTGAAAATACCATTTTGCCTTCATAGTAAATTAATTATAGTTAAAGAAAAACATGCGGCACTTAAAACACTGTTTTCATTTTAATATAAGTACTAATAAAAATTTGACTTTTATTTAGTAAACTATAGTTTTAACCCATTCAAAGTCTATACTATAACTGAAGAGTATAGAAAATTTAATTGTATGTACAATAAAAACATTTAAGCTTTGTAAAATGCCAAAAAAGACTAAATTAAAACATTAACAAATTCACTAGTGACTATTTTTCATATAGTTAATAAAAACAAAAAATAAATTTCATTTTTATAAAATATCTTTGCAGCAGCATTCTTAACTATCCACCATAATCTTCTTCCATTTTGGAAGAATTCTAAAATGTTTCCTTGATTAACAGAACAGAAGTGATTAGCGAGATACAGGAATGTCAGGATGTATCATAGAAGAGAAGAACATGAAAAAGGAAGGCAAATGATTTTAAGGAGTTCTTTAAAAGTCAAAACTTATATTTATATTAGTATGAAACTAAAGAACACATCAACAATTAAAGAAATAGAACGCTGAGCTATGAAAATGTTCCTCCACTAAAAGTACCTAAAATGGCATTTAAACTTCAACTATTATCCTTTAGCTGTCTAATTGGACTTCTGAGAGTGAGGAAAATCCATAGGACCTGAAAAAGGGGGAAAGGGACTAAAAAGCAATGTAATAATCTCTAACTAACACCACAGCTGCCTGGAGGGTATCTGCTGATAATAGGGCTCTAGGCTTTACCAGGAAGAAAAAGAAGAGCGGCTAGTCCTTGATCCCTAGCATGGTGAAGAGCTGAAACTAGTATCACTACATGAAAGCAGAAACCTTGAAAAGCTATATTCATTATGAAAAGATGTATTTTTTAAAAAAAGCTCTATTCAACAACAAAGAAAGGTGAAAAAGGTTAATTTTCTGTGTAAGCCTCAGTTCTAGATAGAAAAGGCAGAAGGAATCGCAACCTGAAAAAATAAGTTCCAGTGCATTAAGTGCGATAGTTTAAGATATCTGGCATACACAAACATAAATCCTAACTATGGGAATTCATTTCTAACCAGGTCTCACAAGATTCTAAGATTTAGGGAACCCAAAAAATGAATTCAGAATCTAAAATTACAAAATTAACAGGGATATGAGACACCAGGAGTGAAGTCAACAGAAACTATGAACAGAAGAATTAGACCTCGATGAATATCAGCTATTAGAAATAATACATGCAGAATGTAAAATCACTATGTTTAAACAATTACAAAAAGAGAAAATTGAAACATGAGCAAGGAAAAATTTATCGTCAAAATAAACCAAATGTAGTTTTTAGCAATAAAAAATACATTTAACTAAAAAATCTAGCAAGATATTTTTTCAAATAATATTTTAAATAATTGGGGGAAATTATTATGAGGTGGTTATTAGATGATGAAGGAATTTCTGTTGATTTTTATTAAGCATGAAAATGACATGGTGATTATTTAAGATGTCAATATTGTTTAGATGTGTATACTATGGGTGACATATTATCTGGGATATGCTTCAAAATACTTCAGCAAAAAAAAAAATAAGAACAGATATAGCAAATGTGGGAAATACTGAATTAAAGCAATGTGTACATGTAAAAAATTTTTGTAATAAAAATAAAATGAAAACTCAATGGATAGTATGATCAGAATGTTAGAGATAGCCAAAGAGAGAACTAGAGAACTGGAAGACGGATAAGAGGAGGGTATCCAGAGTATGACTAAAATTTAAAGAGACAAAACAAAAAACAATTTACCTTCCTTTGGGCTCACTGCTGCAGGAAGTGTATCCCAATCAAGGGTCCAAGCAGGGCAAGGGTGGGGAGAAAACATCACTTCAATGCCTTTTTCCTGGAAAAGGAGATAGGCCCTTTCCAAATTAATGAATTAATAAAATCCTGTTATGTTCTAGAACACCAAAGTCTATTTTCTACACTGGCAAGGTGAAATACAGATTTTAATAAACATCAAGCATTCCTCAAAATATTATTACATAAGAGATATATGTTGAAATATACTCTCAAATATCTCTAGCTACTCCATGACTGCAGAATATCACAAGTTTTTTCAAAGAAGTAGGAACTTGTAATAAACATCAGAAAAATATTTCACAGACAGCCACCCAGAGAGAAAAGTAAAACATCTGTGACTAGATATAATTGAATTCCATAGGCCATATTAATACATAGTTGAGTCTGATGTACTGCCTCTAATTCTGTTATCACAGTGTATTCTATTTTTTTGTTTGTTTGCTTGTTTCTTGATCTTAAATATAACCCTAACAGATTCTCTTCTTTAGATTCACAAAATGTTATCTGGGACTATCACGAAAATTTGTATTTGACCTTGTTCTCTGCTTCCTGTTAAAACTCTTTAAACACTTACCCTGATTTCTGCAAACAGAAGTCAGAAACAAGTAAAAGCAGAAGAAATAATGATCAAGATATTTTTGAAAAGTATTCTTCCCCCCAAAACAAGAAATAAATGTTGAGTTTCTTAACAGTATGGTTACTTTCCTATTAAATTTCCTACTAAAATTATTACCTGAAGTGACAGAGAAGTAATAAGCCACATAGAAATATTAGGCATCAAAGAGAAAAGTCACCTGAGAATAAAACTTTTATCAAAAACAATCTACATAATCAAAACTAACTCTGCATACATACATCAAGGTCTGTCATGTATTATTCAAAAGTTGCTACAGCCTAGCTGCTATATTTAAAGGATCAAAAAGTCCCCACTTTAACATGCACCCCCAATATCATCCAAACTAGTCTCTTACAAGGACCTACAACATCTCTAGAAAAGGATCCCTTTTGTTTAACTTTCTCCAGGGGTTCTTCCCAACCCAGGGCTCAAACCCAGGTCTCCTGCATTGTAGACAGACGCTTTACTGTCTGAGCCACCAGGGAAGTCTAATCCACTCCAGTACTATTGCCTGGAAAATCCCATGGACAGAGGAGCCTGGTAGGCTACAGTCTATGGGGTCGCAAAGAGTTGGACACGACTGAGCGACTTCATTTTGTTTAACCAACTAGTTCTCAACATTTAAAAAAAAGACTGTCCCTCTTTCATGTATAAAAAAATTCTCAGGTTCCTTCCTCATGTTGAATGCCGTACATTTATTTATTTGATACACAGAGAGTGGCATGGCTTACTCATGGATTTCCAGACCCTTGGTAATCACATTCTGTGTCCACAGCCCACAGGATAGGTATCCATGGTTCTGGAATTGTTTTTTTTTTTTAATCTCCAGGAATATTTTATTCAAAAGAAAAATCCCTGAAAATCAATCATTAACCCCTTTGTATCAGTTAGTTTAGGAGATTACTTTCCACCATGAAGACTAGCTGAATTCCAGTAGAAAAGGAGATGGTAAAAAGATTCTTTTGTTGGGGCTTAGATATAGCTACAGGTATAAAGGCCAGACTACTTCCCTGCCTCCAGAAAGATAAGCACAGCTCTTTGACATCATCACCCTTCTCCTAAAACTCCCTTACTGAACTTCTTGCTATTCCTCATTTTACCACACTCATTCTTAACTTAGGGTCCTTTATAAAATACAACTATTTTGAAATATAATTTCTATGCCATAAAATCTGTCCCTTTAAAGAGTACAATACAATGGTTTTTAAAATACTCACAGTTGTGTAACCATCACCACTATCTAATTTGAGAACATTTTCATCATCTCAAAAAAAGACATCCCATACCCATTAGCAGACACTCTGTTCTCTGCCCATAGCTCCCTGCCCTGGGCAACTACCGATCCACTTTCTGTCTCTGTAAATTTGTTCAGGGTCTTCTACTAGCTGGACCACATGCCAGGAACATATCCTCCAAATCTTCAAATGTTCATTCCGGTCATCTGATGAATGTCTTCATGTCATCAGTTAAGCCTTCCTGACCACCTTATCCAAAATAAGATCATGACCTCCATCATCTCCACTCCCTTCATCCCACATTATCTTCATAGCACTTACCATTAGCTAATGTGTTACATATTTACTTGTGGTTTTTATTTACCTCCCCCACCAGAATGTAACCTCCATGAGGGCAGTACAATTTGTTCTTCGTATATTCAACATTCAGAACAATGTCTGGTGTTTAGTAAATACATGTACTTTTTTTGACTGACTGGATGAATAAATAAATTTAAAACCTCTAGAGAATACGGGAGATTTTGGAGGTAAGACTGTGCCAGAGAAAACAGAAGGAAAAAAGGGTGAGATGTGAGCATTACCAAGAAAATTTTTGTATTTTACACATCTATTTAAGGCCAATTTCATGTGTCCGCATGCAATAGGCAAAAAAAAAAAAAAAAGGCAAATACACACACACACACATAAACTCTATTCAGAAATGAAAAATTACAGTATAAATAAAATTAGTTCACAGAATATGTTAATTTGATATAATATTGTCTTTCAAATATATGACAATGAAAAACTTAGCAAAAACAATGCCCTATGAAAAAGGAAAATGTTACTTTGGTGAACTTCTTTAATAAAGCTGGGAAAGTGATAAAAAGAAAAAAATGTATCCAATACATACAGTCAAGGTAGAATTAAAAGAAAATTGAAATTTTAATTTATTTTTAGCTTTGAAAACTCTGTTCTTTTAAAATTGCTGATGTGACGTCCCAGTCGACTTTCATATAATCATAAAGATTTAAAATTAGAAATGACTCATATACTGTATACCTCACTCTAATTTATAAAAGGAGAAATTGAGATCTTTTGGTTAAACGCCTTACTGAAGGTATAATAATAATGTTAGCTTGACTACAAAGCTGGGTCTAGAACCCAAGTCACCTGTCTCTAATACAGCCTTCCCAGGGACTACTGCCAAGTCAGTGACTAAGTCTCGGGCACAGAGACCAAGAGTACAGGCCACAGAACTCTGCGACAGAGGACTGAAGCTCGAGGATTCCCCACCACCTTGACCAAACCTTTGCAGAACTGCACTCAAGTCTGACTTTTCTGATGCAACCTTCCTTCCTTTCCTGTTTTCATGCACAGTGGTCAAACCTGCACCACCTTCTGAAGGCTCTTGCACCCTCCTCTGGTGCCCTCCCTACTTTCCCTCACAGACGTTCCCTCCGTGTTCCTGCAGCACACCTAACCCTATCTTGGAATTTGCTTCTTGGAGGACCTGAACTAACTCATCCCCTGTAATTTAAAATTTCAGGATTCCTTTATATTTTTAATATTATTACAAAGGGCTTATTTTTATGATTGCTTAACTTTTCTCTGAATATATTTATCTCTTTTATATAAATGTTTTAAAATGGAACAAATGCAAATGTCTTTCCTAATATCATTTTGTTGCTGGAAAAGCATATGCAGAAAAATCTGAATTACCAATCTTTTTTCAAGACTCTGTAAAGGTATGAATTCAAATAAAAGCACGGATTATTGGTTTGCTAAAATTTTAGAAATTAGTATTTTAATACAAAGATTACTCTCCTCACAATTATTTTTACAAACAAAAACAATCAGGAGGTCAACGAAAGATTGCTGAACAATATAACCATCCGATTAAGACACATCAAACTACTATATCTTCTACAATCAACTCCTGCTTCATTGTTTCATCACTAGGCTAACAAAACTTAGCTGAAGAGATGAGGAGCTGGTGTTACTACTAACATCTTCTTCTGCTTTTCTAAATCAAAGAACTTTGTTAACACTAGAACTCAAATACTTCCTAACCCAAGTATGAAAAATATACTAATTTTTTTGCCAATACAACTCAGATGACTAGCTCAAATTACTTCATGAATTCCCTATTCAAATAAATTTTCAAGTAGTCTAGGTTAAAAGCAAGCCATTTTTGTAACTATTTTTAAATATTTATTTATTTATGTGGCTGTACCAGGTCTCAGTTGTAGCGTGTGGTATCTAATTCCCTGATCAGGGGTTGAACCTTGGTCCTCTGCATTAGGAATGAAGTCTTAGCCACTGGACCACCAGAGAAGTTCCTTTGCATATTGTTTTGAATGATAGTGAAAAGAAAGCCTATTGGTGAAAACATATATACTTAGTACCATTAGAAATAAATTATGCTGCAAACAGAGAAAAATAAATGATATGCATTCTTATTCTATATAAGGTCAAAAAATCAAGGAATAAATAAAAAACAGAATTCAAAAATCTTAAATTTAGACAAAACCTTGGCAAATAAATTGAGATAATCATTCTCATTTCTTTAATTCAAATCATCACTTCAAAATTAAAAAAACAAGACTAGTTCCTTGCAACAGAAAAACATCAGGTTAAAACAATAAACTTGACCAGATGAGATATGACTTTGGTGTATCAAATGTAAAACAAAATGTTTTGAGAAAAATACTCTTAAAAATATATATTCTGATTTGTCTCCAAAGACACAAAATTAGTAAACAGCTTCAATTTACTGTATTTCACTTAAATGCAAAGACTAGCAGAAAGTGTGATTGGTTAAGAGTGATGTAAATAAAATTTATAACAAAAATGTCAACGGATAATTACAAGTCGGGGTAGTATACTAAGCAACTTTTATCACATGAAATCTTTCAAACAAAATTTTAATAAAAACAACTGAATTACCATTAATTTAGTCATAGTGGGTCTTGGTCCTCCAATAAACGAAGGATCATTTTGCTCCTCTACACATGGGGCCTCATCTAAGTTTGGGGGCTGTTGACTTGAGGTGGTCTGTAATTCTGGTAAACTGAGAAATTGGATCCCACACTGAGAAGCTGCTATTTTCACTCTTGGCACTTCCTGAATCCTCTGGTACCAGGCAGCCAGCAGTGGAAATTCTACCAGCTTTCCAGAAAGTTTCCTGCAGATAATTACCTAGGCAGAAAAAGAACAAAACATATTATTATACATAATTTCTGTTTGTTATAAAAGCTGATTGAAGTAACCTTACACACCATAAAATTCACACATTTTAAGCGTACAGTTCACAGAATGTTTTAGTAAATTTAAACAGCTGTGCAACTTCCACCATAACCTACTACTGGAGCGCTCAACGTCCCCAGAAAAGTTCCCTTGTGACAGCTGGCAGGCAGTCTCTGCTCCCCAGTCAGTTGCAGGCAACCACTGATCTGCTTCTCACGTGTATAATTCTGCCTTTTCTAGAATTTCATGAAAATGGAATCACAAAATGTGGTTCTTTTCATTTAGCTGTATGATTCTGAGATTCATCCATGTAGTTGCATTTATCAGCAGTTTGTTGCTTTTTATGATGATGTGGCATTTAAAGAAAGACTTATTTATTAAAATTAAAAACATTTGAAACCATTACCCCAATGTAAATTAACGTTTATTTTGCCTTGGTCAGATGCTTTCTCCCTAGCACCACCACCAAACTTCAATTTCTTTAAAAATTAGAATGTTCTTCTTTGTAAGACACTGAATGCTGTTTCCATAGAAACAGTGATAATGTTACAAACAGATTATGACTTATGAACAGAAAAAGTAAAAAGGTCAAATCACAGAAAATCTCTACAGATATGTCTAGTTATAATCAGTGCCAAAACAGAAGCCAGAAAATGAAATTAATGAAAAATTTTGCACATATATATGGTTTATTTTAGCAAGACTTTAAGGTTAAATAAGAATTGACTATAAGAACAGGGTTTATGTCTAATGCTCTTTGTAAACTACAAGTGCTTAAACCACTGCCTTGCAAAAAATACTCTTGATTGAATAGATGATCAAGAAACTATTTATTGTCTTCAAAGAATAATCCCCTAAATTAGTGTCTTTCAATCTGCTGCTTATGACCCATTAAGAGATTTAAAAATCAATATAGCTGTTTTTTTTAAAAAATGAAATAAAATAGAAAATATCAGGGTAAAAGCATGTAGTAAGGCAGATTATTTTGTATTTATATGTACAATACAAAGATGTATACTTGTATGCCCAATCATCTTGTAAAGTGCATCATTTACTATGAAAAGTAAAAACGTTGAAAAATACTGTCTAAATGGCACTCTGGGAGTAAAAAAGTTTCTAACTCTCAACAAAATACTTAGTTGCCTGAAAACAGATTATGAGCTAAGGGAATTGAGCTTTAAGCCATGATAAATTAATCAAATAAGAAATGTTCTCATTTCCTCACTTTCCTTTACTTCCCTTGGTAGTGATTTATTCTTATTTGTTAGATGCATATGACATCTTTCCCTTCTTTTGAAATAAATTATAATTAAGCAACAGTAATTCATGTTTAAAAAAACTGAGGACTTTCACTCTACATGACAGGTCATTCCAGTTAATCAACATGCCAGGCTGCTCTGCTATTATCCAGCCAGCTCAGGAGGTACTGCACCACATTTGTTAATTACACTTGAGAAAATGTATTTAAGGAAGAGGCTAATGAAAAATGTGTGAAGCAAAAATTAAATCTGTCCCTAAGAAATGATTTTTTAAAAATGTTACCTGGCTGGTAAGATCAAAATCATTATAAATTTTAATCAAGTTACTTAAGGACAAGAAAACTAGAGAATTTATATTTAAAATAATGGTTAAAAAAAAAATGCTATGAAGACCACAAAATGAAATCCTAGCAGCTTAATGAAAGAGTTAGTTGCTCAGTCAGTTGTATCCAACGTTGTGCAACACCATGGACTGTAGCCCACCAAGCTCCTCTGTCCATGGAATTCTCCAGGCAAGAATACTGGACTGGGTAGCCATTCCCTTCTTCAGGGAATCTTCCCAACCCAGGGAATGAACCTGGGTCTCCTATATTGCAGGAAGACTCTTTACTGTCTGAACCACCAGGAGTGGTTTTGCAGTTAATTACAATAAGGAGCAGAGAAAACTTGTGTGAATAAAAAGAGAAGATATTATACTTATCTAAAAGATCTCCTCTGTATTACTTTCCATAACTTATTACAGTATGTTGTAATTCTTTCATGTCATTTCCTTAGTCATGTCTACTCTTTCAAAAGCATGTCATAACTAACAAATGTTTAGGTGAGTAGTGTAAGCAGGGTAAAAAATAGTAAACTAAGTGGAAATAAAATCCCAGTTCAGTGTTTTTCTAACAGTCTAGAACTGGTGAGTTAAAACCGAAAATTCTTAAGGACCTAAGACATAGGATAGGATATAGAAAATATAAATTAACCAGAGCATTCATGATTTTTGCAATATGTCAGCCAATAGAGAGATTCCCATTTTATTCTCAATTTTATGCCAATGAGAACAATGAAAGAGGTATTTAACATAGGCATTTTTGCTGAAAAATCAATTTATACAATGTTTTTACTTTTGTAACAAATGTCATACTTCTAAAAAACTAAATTCAAAGCATTAGAAGTTAAAATGTAGTATGTTAAATCATAAATATGCAGGTTACAAAAATATTTCATAAAGTGGCAATTTGTTTATCTTCCAGGAGTAGAACAATCTTTTAAACAGTTTGATCAAAGTGTACCTGTTTAGTAGTAATAACTTAAAAATAACTATCAAATTTTCTGGTATCTGAAGATTATCTGGTATCAGCAAGATTTTACCTTAGTATGGCTATTCATTATCAATTATCCCATCTGCTTGTTCTTCTGTATACTAGAAGATTCTAGCAATTAAATCAAAGGGAAGAGGGAATCATAAATAGTATGCATTTTAATTTATTCTTTTTAAATCCATTCCTGAAACTTTCCAGAGGAGAGTATTTTATCAAGCACCTTCCAGGAAGCAGTGTTGGGCTATCAGGGGTTACCTTTGTCAGCTAATATCCTATGAAGAGGAAAAGGAGCTTGGAGCTGAGGTTTAGAAGTAACATTGCAGCCTCTCCAACCTATTGTTTTGCATATTTGGCTTTATTCTGTTTAGCAAAATTGGGTATTTTCCCTTGGTTGCTTGCTCAGTTGTGTCCAACTCTTTGCTGTCCCATGGGTTGTAGCCCACCAGATTCCTCTGTCCATGGAATTTTCCAGGCAAGAATACTGGAGTGGGTTGCCATTCTCTTCTCCAGGGAATCTTCACAACCCAGGGATCAAACCCCGGTCTCCTACATTGACATTTTCCTTACTGTCTGAGCTACCAGGAAGCCATCATTCTGTTTAGCAAAACTGGGCATTTTCCCTTACTCTTCTAATTTGGATCTCTGGTATACCAAACTTTGAATTAGCAAAATTGACTGTTCTTTCATATTCTTGATCTTATTTCTATGGCTAAATATTTTGGCCCTAGATGCAGTTCTCTGTTGCTGATCCAAACCTAGTAACTTGACCTTCATTCCTAATCATGAACTTGATCCTGATTCTGATCATTTGGACTGTTACTTCATCACCTCAATGTGAGTTACTACAAGTATAAAGGTTTGGCATCATCGCCACCATCTGAACTAAAACGGCTGCTTCATAACCCAAGACGACTTATAAGAGGAAAATAAATATAACAAAAATAACATCAAAGCTTTGGCAAAGAAAGATTAATTCCTGAAAGAAAATGTGATGATCCAGGAAAAATACAAACAAACAAAGGAAAATATTTAGAGTATTAGTTTACTTATAAATGTCAAAAGAGAAGAATTTAATCGCAGAATACATGTAATAGAAAAGGCTGAGTGTACAAATTTTCCACTGTTTTAAACTGAGACAGAGTTCCTTAGTTGTATTAGGTAGATTTACTCAGCAGTGGTCAGGCTGATGTCCAACCTGATTGAAGAGGGGAAAAATCCTCTCAATTAGGAACACCTTCACCTCAGTTGATCCTAATCAGGTAAACATAAAATAAGCTAAAATCAAATGTAAAAGATGGATGTCTGGATAATGATCTAAAAATCATGTTTAGGCAGGTGAATCCAATTTTTTATGTCTTGTTACATTTGAAAGCAAATACTCAAGTCTTCTCTATCAACTTGTTTTATTTCCTTTGTAGTTCACCATTATTTAAATGTATATTATTTGTCTACTTGTTCATTTCTATCTTTCCTATTCTTTTATTTCTACTAGAATATTAACTCCATAAGGGCTGGGATTCTCTTGTTCATCACTGTATTCCTAGCATATACAACAGAGCATGACATATACAGTAGGCCTTCAAATAAATTTCTCAAATGAATGAATTAATGGTTGTGCCACTTAAGATTCAATTTTTAAGAAATTAGAAACAAAGAGTTATCCAAGAAGACAAAGAAGCCATAAATATCAACAGCATTTTATAATATGTACCAAATGACTGCTTTAATGACTAAAGTTGGTAATAATGGTGACAAGAGAATTTAGAAATGATGTGACTAGGAAAAAAGAAATCTATGTTTTTCTCCCCATCCAGTTCCAGCTCCAAGGACAGTAAGAAACACGTGACATTTACAATACTAATCAACATCTAAACAATTCCTAAATCTCTTCTTTTCACATCCTTTAATTCTGAAGTTATTTTGGTTTCTAATCTTGTTTTGTTCCCATTTTAAAGAAAAGAGAAATGTTCTTTAAGAAAACACCAACTGATTGATGCCACCTAACTTATTAGTGACGGAGAAGGCAATGGCAAGCCACTCCAGTACTCTTGCCTAGAAAATCCCATGGCTGGAGGAGCCTGGTAGGCTGCAGTCCGTGGGGTCGCTATGGGTCGGACACGACTGAGCGACTTCACTTTCCCTTTTCACTTTCACACATTGGAGAAGGAAATGGCAACCCACTCCAGTGATCTTGCCTGGAGAATCCCAGGGACGGGGGAGCCTGGTGGGCTTCTGTCTATGGGGTCGCACAGAGTCGGACACGACTGAAGTGACGCAGCAGCAGCAGCAGCAACTTATTAGTGAAGCACTGGTCTCGAAACACATAGATGTTCATTAGAAATATTTTCTCAATTCTCAGTAAACATACCTGAAGTATTGGTGATTATCTGATTCCTTAGTAAAAGAAAGGGTGAAATGCTTCAAAGTGGGAAAAATGCAGTTCTGGAAAACCAACAGGAAAGCTCCAAAGAGCTCTAGCTTTCCAGGTTCACTTGATACTGTTTGTACCTTGTCCTTTGTCCCTCCCACAGACAGGGGAGGAGAAAAAAAAAATTTCCAAGCTAGTGGTAAAGAACCTGCCTGCCTATGCAGAAGACTTAAGAGACGTAGGTTCAATCCCTGGTTTGGGAGATTCCCTGGAGGAGGGCATGGCAACCCACTGCAGTATTCTTGCCTGGAGAATCCCAAGGATGGAGGAACCAGGTGGGCTACAATCCATGGGGTTGCAAACAGTCGGACACAACTGAAGCAACTTAGCATTCATATATATATATTTATATATACACCTGAACTAAAAATGGAAACTTTCCATTTATAATCTTCCACAGCATTGAATAGGACTGACAGTTCTGTTACATAACAGAGAGATGTGGGTAAAATATTTCTGAGTTAATAATGTCTGACATAATGAAATTAGTGGTTTCCCAGGTGGCACTAGTGGTAAAGAATTTGAAGTGACTTATTTAGTTGCTAAGTCACATCTGACTCTGCGACCCCATGAACTGTGACCTGCCAAGCTCTTCAGTCCATGAGATGTCCCAGGTAAGACTACTGGAGTGGGTTGCCATTTCCTTCTCTAGGGCGTCTTCCTGACCCAGGAATCAAACCCACATCTCTGGCATTGCAGGGAATTCTTTTATCACTGAGCCACCTGGGAAGCAAGCCATCTGAAGTGACTACTTAATTATAAAATACAGTTGACCAGAGATTTCAGTATTTTAATACTGGAACCTTTAGTATTAGAAGGTAATCAAAAGAGCAATTTAAGCTTAATAACCATGTACTGCATGCTGTGCTTAGTTGTTCAGTTGTATCTAACTCTTTTCAACCCTATGGACTGTAGACTGCCAGGCTCCTCTGTCCATGGGATTCTCCAGGCAGGAATACTGGAGTGGGTTGCCATTCCCTTCTCCAGGGGATCTTCCCGACCCAGTGATAAAACCTAGGTCTCCTGCACTGCAGGTGGATTTTCTACCGTCTGAGCCACCAGGGAAGCCCAAGAACACTGAAATGGGTAGCCTATCCCTTCTCCAGGGGATCTTCTCCAACCAGGTATGGAACTGGGGTCTCCTGCACTGCAGGCAGATTCTTGACCCGCTGAGCCACCAGGGAGTCCCTAATAATCATAACACATGCTAATATTTTAGCAACTCAAAATGAAAAGTCATACTAATTACTAACATTTATTGACAGCAACTATGTCTAAGCATTGTTCCTACTTTACACAAATTGTCATTTGTTCCTCACACTGATCCAAAGAGATGGGCACTACTATCATCGCTGTTTTACAGATAAGGAAATGCAGACAGATATTAATAACTCACCCAGAAACATATAAGAAATGGAATAGGAATTCAAACCTGGGAAGCTTTATAGACTGAAACCTACAACAGTGTAACGACTCCTGATAAACCTTACCAAAAAATGATGGATACAGGGCAAGAGCACAATATCTGCCAACGTGAAGTACAGGCCTTCTGCAAACACGTGGTCCAGAGGTGGCAGGTCAGAGGCTTTTGCTTTTCTGATGTGAGAAGGCTCTCTGTTGGCAGAAGCGGGTTCCTTGTGTACTGTGAGCTTTGAGAATGCCACTTTCAGTTCCAGGCTTGCAGATGAAGAGTCCCCCTCTTCAGATGTTTCCTGCCCATGACCCTTGCTCTTCACTTTTTCCTTAGCAAGGGAAGGTCCAACCCCAGCAGCCTTCTGTTGCTTTAGCTTCTGCCGCCGGAGTTTGTCATCATTATGCACTCTAACGGGTTCACTAAGCTTTTTCTCAAGCTCTAGTATTGCAGCAGGAATGGTTGGGGGTTGATCAAAAGATTCTTTGAGAAAATTCTCAACAGCTAAAGGGACGGTAAGTTCACAGAGCCTGGTCCATTGACTAACCTACAAAACAAAACAAGAAATGAAAGGATTCTTTACTTTCAACCGAACTTGAAGAAAAATAACTTCATACTGGAAAACGAGACTGGTTTAGAGAATTTAAGTCTTGAGCTAACCCATTCCTGGGTGAGACTTTATGCTCTATCAAGAGACATTATCACAGTGCTTCAGAAGTGATAACATTAAACAACGTAGGTTCAGCACTCCTGTATCTGGAAATATATGCTATTCTCTTTTATCCACTTACTGAGTAAATCCTCACTTCCCAAAGCCTCTAAAGTGTACACTCCCTAAAAAACTGGGTTTCTGAAACATTGCTACTTGAGCTCCTTTAATCCTCAACATAATTAAAAGGTTAAAAAAAATCTTTTCCTAAAAATAATGTCTCTAAATCTTATAAATTAAATCTTTACTTCTTATTTTCTAATACTGCACTGAAATATTGGTACACATGAAAGAATACTTTAACTCTTTCATTGGTTACTGAAGTTTTTTTTAAAAGTAAATTAAACTTTATTTTCCAACAGAACGTTAAATGAATATTCAAGTGAATGTGTTATCACTTATGGGCTTCCCCTGTGGCTCAGAAGACAAAGAATCTGCCTGCAATGATTACTTATGGTTTTAAATAACAGAAAAGAGACATTCTACTTACTTCAGCACAAGCTTTCAAGCAAGTCTTCTTAAAACCCAGAAGTTCCAAAATTTCCTTCTTTGAGGGGTCTGCTTCATATGACTTCTGGATTATGTGTCTCAGAACGACAGCAAGTCCCACTCTACAGAAACTGTCTGGTCTTTCTACTACTGCAGGTAAACAGCAACTCTGGACTACTGGTGGAAGCTCTTGCCTTGAAATAATCTGTATTTCAACACCCTCAGATGGTACATTTTTAAGTAGTGAAATACCTGTGCTTTCTCCAGGGAGGACGAAGCAAACTTTAAAGACTGTGCAGTCACAGTATGATAACAAAAATAACGTTACAGATGTATGAAGAGGAAAGATGCACCCTTCTTTTTGGTGAGAAAAGTCCAAGTACAGATATTCTTCTGTAAGGCTTTTCTTAATGCCTTTCATTTTCTTCTTTCATTGGGTTACCTGAAGCATAAATTGAAGTGGTTTTAGGTCTTAGGATATAGTAATTGCAAAGCTAAAATAAAAGATGAACATTTTAAAACGTTTTCTAGAAATCAGCAAGGATTTGTGATCGATATGATTCTATAAAAATTTGTTCTTGGCATGAATAAATGGCTTCCAAAAGAGTAAGGCCCACATTGTGCAATTTTGGACTGCAAGGAGATCCAACCACTCCATTCTAAAGGAGATCAATGCTGGGTGTTCATTGGAAGGACTGATGCTAAAGCTGAAACTCCAATACTTTGGCCACCTCATGCGACGAGTTGACTCACTGGAAAAGACTCTGATGCTGGGAGGGATTGGGGGCGGGAGGAGAAGGGGACGACAGAGAATGAGATGGCTGGATGGCACCACCGACCCGATGGACATGAGTTTGAGTGAACTCCGGGAGTTGGTGATGGACAGGGAGGCCTGGTATGCTGTGATTCATGGGGTCGCAAAGAGTCGGACACGACTGAGCGACTGAGCTGAACTGAACTGAATCAAAAAGCACTGAGTGAATGCATAGAAGAATAAACGTGTTCATTATTTTAAAGATACAAACATACACAACCTTGTGGTCCAGTTATTGATTGGGGTTTTCAAGTCATAATCCTTAAGACTTTTGTCAATTATGACTTTTTCTTTGATTTCTACATTTCCTGGGTCTAAAATTCTCCATGTACTAACCCATAAATCAAAATTCCCAAACTGACACTAGATGGCACCCTCTAAAAGCATTCGCCACATACTAACTGGTATATTAAAGAAAAAATATTGTAAATTAAAATTTTATTTTAAAAGCCTTTAAAAAGTATTCATGCAACTCTTTAAGTATATTTGAAATAGTAGTGTACCCTGAATATTAGGGTATTAAAATCAACTAAGTTTTCTTTATATTGTAAGTTTCTTAGTTTTGTTTTTTAATTAAAGCAAAACAATCGAGTACTCGTTAATCTTGGTCCTCAACTTTTTTTATGAAAGAGCTAATAATTCATTATAACAAAGATATAGTTAGTAAAGATATACACAGTAACATTACTGTCTTGGAAAACTTCTTGGTAATGCAAATAATCACTAGTGTTCATATTTCTTTTATTAAAACATAACAGATCTGCACCATGGCTAGTTATTTATTTAAAAGATAATCTAGGAGAAAATTATTTCATGTAATATAAAAGCAACAAATTTTTAACCAAAAGAAACTATTTGCTTCCGGAGCTAACTTAATTACCTTTTGGATTTTTTTCTTTTCTCTTCATCTAGAGCTGATTTTAAAAGAAAGTATTAAAGGGCATTTGTTAAAGCTCACAGGCAAAAGAAACCAACCTTTTGTAGAAAATTGATAGCCTCTTTGGAGATAGTGGGTTGCTATTTCTATACCTAAACTATATAGACATAGTTTGCCTCTCTATATATTTTGCTGATTAATTTACCAATCCTCTTAACTCCTTTTGTTGACACTATAAAGACGATTACTTTTTTAAATAGCTAACAACACTTTCATTGTCTATATATGTCACATTTGTCACGTCCTACCTTCCTTTTTAAAATTTTTTTTAAACTTTTTATTTTGTTTTGGGGTATAGCTGATCAACAAAGTTGTGAGAAAGAGTTTCAGGTGAACAGTGAAGAGACTCAGCCATACTATAAAGAAGATCCCTAAGTGCCTTGCTAAGGAGCAGATTTGAAAGAAAACATAATCAATTTCCTCATGCAATTAGTAGAAAATAGTCCTGTTAACGCTTAAAAAATACACACAAAACAGAAGACTAATAACAACATCATGCTATTTTACAGCTTTTGATTCAGGATATGCTGAAATGTTAATACTAAAAATTAGAGTACATATATATTGCCATTTCCTGAGGCCGTGAACTTCCAGATGTTCAAGCTGGTTTTAAAAAAGGCAGATTACCACAGATCAATCCACTGGATCATCGAAAAAAGCAATAAAGTTCCAGAAAAATATCTATTTCTGCTTCACTGACTATGCCAAAGCCTCTGATTGTATGGATCACAATAAACTGTGGAAAATTCTGAAAGAGATGGGAATACCAGACCACATGACCTGCCTCTTGAGAAACCTATATGCAGGTCAGGAAGCAACAGTTAGAACTGGACATGGAACAACAGACTGGTTCCAAATAGGAAAAGGAGTACGTCAAGGCTGTATATTGTCACCCTGCTTATTTAACTTCTATGCAGAGTACATCATGAGAAATGCTGGACTGGATGAATCTCAAGCTGGAATCAAGATTGCTGGGAGAAATGCCAATAACCTCAGATATGCAGGTGACACCACCCTTATGGCATAAAAGTGAAGAAGAACTAAAAAGCATCTTGATGAAAGTGGTGTGAAAAAGCTGGCTTGAAGCTCAACATTCAGAAAACAAAGATCATGGCATCTGGACCCATCACTTCATGGCAAGTAGATGGGGAAACAATGGCAACAGTGGCAGACTATTTTTTGGGGCTCCAAAATTACTGCAGATTGTGACTGCAGCCATGAAATTAAAGGACGCTTACTCCTTGGAAGGAAAGTTATGACCAACCTAGACAGCATATTAAAAAGTAGAGACATTACTTTACCAACAAAGGTCCGTCTAGTCAAGGCTATGACTTTTCCAGTAGTCATGTATGGATGTGAGAGTTGGACTATAAAGAAAGCTGAGCGCCGAAGGATTGGTGCTTTTGAACTGAGGGGTTGGAGAAGACTCTTGAGGGTCCCCTGGACAGCAAGGAGATCCAACCAGTCCATCGTAAAGGAGATCAGCCTGAGTATTCATTGGATGGACTGATACTGAAGCTGAAACTCCAATACTTTGGCCACCTGATTTGAAGAGCTGAGTCATTTGAAAAGACCCTGATGCTGGCTGGGAAAGACTGAAGGCAGGAGGAGAAGGGGACAACAGGGGATGAGATGGCTGGATGGCATCACTGACTCAATGGACATGAGTTTGGGTGAACTCCAGGAGTTGGTGATGGACAGGAGACATAGTGTGCTGCAGTCCATGGAGTTGCAAAGAGTCGGACATGACTGAGCAACTGAACTGAACTGAGGCACATAAGGACCATGAAAATTAACTTTTGCACATTTCATAAACTTTTTTTTGCTGTGAGCACTTAATAAATGCTAAATGTTAACAAAAGAGAATAGTAATAATCTGTCCCTGGAGAGAACTAATAATTGATGAGATGCCTAAAAGAAAATGCTAAGTACTGTTGACTCAACATAATTTATTTTTAAAAATATAAATATTCGTACTTTTTCCCCCCTTGAAGACTAAAAATATTACTTTATGATCTTGGGGTTTAAAAAACCAATCACTCTCCCTGGGCAATTTCTCCACATTAAATTTTACTATAATTTCTAAAATAAGAATTAGCAAACCTATAAAATTTTGATATCTGTTTTTGGCATGTACCATGTATAATTTTTCAAGACAGTAGAACACATTTTTTTGTTTAAAGTTTGCAAATACAGCAAAAGAAACCTATTTTCTTCTTCATTTCTACCTAGAGAATTCCTCATCTTATCACTTTTATGTCATGAGCTTTTACAAGGTAGGTACTGTAGGTACTTGGTGTCTCCAAGGCATGGAGCTGGGGTACAGATCTTGTTACTCCAGATTACATTTCTGCCCAGCACAGAAGTGCTGTCATCTGCTCTTTCTCAGCTTTGACAGGTGCCACACTGCACTTAAAGGGAATGAGAAAGTGGAAGACAAAACCACAAGCTTGGGATGCCTGAACAGAGCCGATGGAGTGTGCATCTCCTCCCTTGCTTGGGAATGCTGCAGAGGGAATAAAAACAGGTTGTTGTTTAGTCACTAAGTCATGTCCAACTCTTTTGCGAACCCATGGACTGTAGCCTGTTGGGCTCCTCTGTCCATGAAATTTCCCAGGCAAGAATACTGGAGTGGGTTGCCATTCCCTTCTCCAGGGGATCGTCCCAACCCAGGGACTGAACCCAGGCCTCCTGCATTGACAGGAGCACCTGGGAAGCACAAAAACGGGTAAAAAGTAAATATTTAGCCTTGGTTTAACCCACTCCCGTATTCTTGCACGGAGAATCCCATGGACGGAGGAGCCTGGTGCGCTACAGTCCATGGGGTCGAAAAGAGTCAGACACGACTGAGCGACTTCACTTTCACTACTTGGCAATTTTCAAAGATATTTTTAAACAAATGTAGCCATAGGTTTAATATTCAGGAATTTAACATTTTTTATTCATTTATTCTAAAGTGAATATATCATGGTGCTGATAAAGCGAAACATTTCATACATGAAAGAGGAAATGAATTTTACAGGTATTTTCTCATTTGAAGCCATTTTATTATCAGTAGCTTACTCAGAGCATATGTATATAAAGAAAGAAAAAAACACCATAAATATTGAACATAAGCATACTTCTCTGGAAGCTAGAAAAAAGTTTAAAATTTCTGTGCTTGAAATTCAAGTCTGGATCTATGGCCACTACACATTACATAACAAATAGACAAGTTATATATTCCATGTTTGTGTGCATGCTAAGTTGCTTCAGTCATGTCCAACTCTTTGCCACCCTATGGATTGTAGCCCACTAGGCTCCCTTGTCCATGGGATTCACCAGGCAAGAATATTAGAGTAGACTGCCATACCCTCCTCCAGGGGATCTTCCCAACCCAGGGATCGAACCTGCATCTCTTATGTCTCTTGCAATGGCAGGTGGGTGCTTTACCACTAATGTCACCTGGAAAGCCCTATTTATTACATAATGTCCAAAAGTACATAATGGCAACAAAAATATTAACCAATTGACTGTATTTTTTAAGTAAGAAATTATTACTGTGGCTGGAATTTGATAAGAGCTTAATAAATGTTAAAGGAACAAAGAATGCAATTCTAAATAATATTATGTACATTTGATTGCCTACCAAATATGTGCTTAATAAGCACCCGGAATTTTATGCATTACTTCAGCTCTCATAATCCCTAAAGTACATTTTACTTCCACTACATGAATAAGAACTGTACTTCAATCCAAAAGCATTATTTGAATCTATAAAGGGATCTTATGGGAAAACATTAAGGAATGGGTATTTTTCTAATATAAATAGCACTACTTTATAAACTTCGTTAAGTGGAAGCATATTGCAATGTCATCACAGCCACAAATTTCACCACAGTGAAAATTATCAGAAACTATGTTATTCTTAGCAAATTTCTCAGGTGACTCAGAAGTGAAGAATCCACCCGACCGTGCAGGTGCCGCAGGAGATGCGGGTAGCATCCCTGGGTCTGGAAGAACCCCTGGAGAAGGAAACGGTAACCTACTTCAGTATCCTTGCCTGGGACGAGTCACAGACAGTGGAGCCTGGCGGGCTACAGTCCATGGGGTAGCAAAGAGTCGGAGACACTGAGTGACTGAGCATGTACATCTTGATAAAAACCTCCATGCTAAAGGCAGAGTATCTGAAAATTCTCACCACTGGATTAAGTTTTTTGATCATTCCTTCTTATTTTTTCTTGGATCCTCCTCAGACCTCTTAGTGACCTCAGCACTTTGCCCTATTCTCAACTTAAACTCATACCTTTGATTACTGGCTTTCAAACTTTTGATCATGCCATAAAATAAGAAATAAACGTTATAATGAAAGTCATTTTATACGGAATAAAACTGAAACAAAGACTCACAAAAAATACCCTACCATAGGAGATATAACTAACAGTTTATCTTTTCTTCCTCTTTTTTTCCAGGGTTGTTTTTTGTTTGTTTTTAACGTTGGTTCAGTTCAGTTCAGTTGCTCAGTCGTGTCCGACTCTTTGCGACCCCATGAATCACAGCACACCAGGCCTCCCTGTCCATCACCAACTCCCGGAGTTCACTCAAACTCATGTCCATCGACTCGGTGATGCCATCCAGCCATCTCAGTCTCTGTTGTCCCCTTTTCCTCCCATCCCCAATCCTTCCCAGCACCAGAGTCTTTTCCAGTAAGTCAACTCTTCGCATGAGGTGGCCAAAGTATTGCAGTTTCAGCTTTAGCATCAGTCCTTCCAATGAATACCCAGGCTCGACCTCCTTTAGAATGGACTGGTTGGATCTCCTTGCAATCCAAGGGACTCTCAAGGGTCTTCTCCAGCACCACAGTTCAAAAGCATCAATTCTTCGGCAATCAGCTTTCTTCACAGTCCAACTCTCACATCCATACATGACGAATGGAAAAACCATAGCCTTGACTAGACGGACCTTTGTTGACAAAGTAATGTCTCTGCTTTTTAATACACTATCTAGGTTGGTCATAACTTTCCTTCCAAGGAGTAAGCGTCTTTTAATTTCATGTCTACAATCAGCATCCACAGTGATTTTGGAGCCCCCAAAAATAAAGTCTGTTCTCACTAAATTGATTCCAAGATTCATGAACTACAACTTATACTACAACAGCACTGTCCAAGGTGATTTACAGTGGCTACAGGTTTAAATATCACTGATGACTCTGATATTTATCTCTGCTGCAAACTTTCCCCTGAACTTCACACTCCTGTAGCCCACTTGACATCTTCACTAGAACATTTTTCTAAACCTATTCCTCTTTCCTCAAATAATCTCCTTCTTGATAAAATAGCAACACCATTTGCCCAGATACTTGGGCCCATAATTCTGAAGTGTCACTCAATTCCTTTTTTTCTCTCTTTACTATTTATGCCTTTGAAATACATGGTAATACTAACTTCTTAGAACCTACCAATATCACCTTAATCTAAGTCATCACTAGCTCTTTCAAGGACTACTGCAAAAGCCTATTAACTATTTCCTACACAACGGTCAATTCTCCAACTCGAGTCAAGGTGATCCTTTAAAAACATAAATCAGACCATGTCTCTGCTCACAACCATTCAATGGCTCCCCAGCACACTTAATAAAATTCAAATTTCCTAACATGGTCTCTAGGTCTGACATGACGTGACCCTGGCTGTCCTTTTCTGACCTGATCTCCCTCTTGTTCACTTCCCTCAAGCCAATTCTCCTTGCTATTTTGGTGCAATGCCAGCAGTGCTCCCAAACTTGAGAATTTGGGTGCTTGCGATTCCTTCTGCCTAGAATATACTTCTTCAAGATATTCACATGGCTTGCTCCTTTATGTCACTGTGGTCTCTGAATATTAACTCAGAGCAGTCTCTCCTGACTACCTGAATTGAAAAAGCACTCCTAACACTCCTTAGCCCCTTATCCTGCTTTCCTTTTCTTTAGAGCACGTATTACTGCACGTCTCCAATGGTAAACAGTACTCAAATTTTAGTTCAAGGGCTGCATAAACGAGTAAATGTACATGAATGATTGTCACTAATCCCTGTAATGACAGTATTTTTGAGAACATTAGTCCTGGTACAACATACGCTTCATTCTTCTTGACCCCATTCTTTCTCTTCCAAATAAATCCATTTTAAGAGCAAACTATGTATAAATTAAAATGAAGAAACACACCACTGTGAGCTAAGTTGGAAAAAGTGTAACTAGAATCCACTCAAATTTGTAAATAAAGCATAAACATTTTTATGTCTACTGATATTTAGGCAAGAGAATTAGGAACCTAATGAGATTCTATATATTTACTTAACAAGTAGAATATTCATACACTGAGCAATGAATAAGAGTCTAGACTCTAGTGCAGACTGATTGGGTTTAAATCCTGGTTCTGATACTTAGTATGTAGTAATATAAATTTTTTTCTGTGCCTTAGTTTTCTCATTCATAAAAAGATAATAACATCAGTATTTACCATATAGTATGTTGTGAGAACTAAACAACACCTATCACATTAGTAATCTTCTAAATAAATACTATTGTTATCTACTTGTAATTTATCCCCAAATTCCTTATGCATTGATACTGTCAAAAAACACCAAGTTTGATGGGCAAGTCTTCAATTATGCTTTATATTTCCAAACTTCTCAATAAAAATAAGAGATTTTGTGTTGAGTTGAAAAGATTTTCTCGATTAAGATTTTCTCAACTATACTCCAAAATAAAAAATTTTTTTAAAAACAGAAAGATTGAAACCAAATATTGAAAAACAAATCTGTTTGTTATTTAAGGCTGAAAACCAGGGAGTCACAAAATTCTGAAGTATAAATGGGATATCTTAGGTTCACTTGAATATTAACTGCTTATATCGAATAAAGTTTAAAGCAATTTATAAGCATAAAAAAATGAGAAACTTACTTTTCTTAAAGATTCAAGTTTAAATTTAAACTCATTTTAATTCCCTACTATATCAAAACGTTCAACATTATGAGTATTAGAACCTAGCCTGTACTTTATACATAAAAATAACAAGTTGGTTTTTTTTCCCATGCCATATAGCAGGTGTGATCTTTGCTCCCCAACCAGGCATTGACCCCACACCCCCTGCACTGGAAGCAAGGAGTCTTAACTACCGGACAACCAGGGAAACCCCCAAAATAACAATATTTAGTTTCAAATATCTCATTGTTTTCTTTCAATAATATAGATTAAAAAAAAAAAGAAAACCCTGCCTCTACAGAGTTAAATAGCAGCTTATTACCTTAGATATTAAAGGTTAAAAAAGAAAGAAAAAACCGAGCTATTCAGTGCTCACTACATGTGAAACATCGAGACACATATCACTAAGTCCTAGAGAACAAAATCCTATGGTTAAAATTAGCTGTTTTCTTATCCAGGCAAGAAGTGGGGAAAAACTATTTAAAAGTAAGAAAGCTTACTACAACCTTAGGCACAAGGGAACTGTGGCATCTTCTCTCCACAGAATCAGGGAATCAACTGTTGCCATAGAATCATAATGCTTGCAGATAAGCTTGACCTCACAATTAACAAGGAGCCACAGCATGAAATGCTAACCTGTTAGAAACATCAGCAAACCTGAAATAAAATTACTGAATCCCCACAGTAACTAATCATGAACTGAATGTTATAAATGGTATAAATACTTGCTTTGCAAGTACTAGTCATAACAGAATTCAGTAGGCTAGTTAAGGCTAGTTAAAAAACTTGAAGATAAAAACAACATGTGCTAAGGAATTGTGTATACTAGAGATGTTTTAGTTGACTAGCTTCAGAATTTGTTCAGTTTCAAAGTCTGCTAAATTGTTGGTTAAAAAGATCAATTGAATAGTCAGCATTTATCCTTATTTCAAATCAGAGGTGATAGAAAAGTTACAAACACATGTTCAGATAAACAAACAAACAAAAACAACCCCTCCAAAATCCTTGATGGGTCCTCTACTACAAAAGTTCAAGTTTGAGCTTTGTTTAAAGCAAACATATAACAGAAGTGTAAAAAATAAAGGAATTGATAAAATAATTTTCAAATCTCACTGATTTTTCCAGATTTATTTCCGAAGTTAGACCTCTTAAAATATTGCCTTCAGGTATAACTCAAACATAATTTCCAGGACTTCTCTGGCAGTCCAGCAGTTCACCTTTCAATGCAGAGGGTACAGGTTCTATCCCTGGTCAGGGAGCAAAGATCTCACATGCATCATGGCCAAAAAACCGAAACATAAAGTAGAGGTAATATTATAACAAATTCAATAAACACTATGAAATTGGTCCACATTAAAAAAAAATCTTGAAGAAAACACAATGTGGAATAATGATATGTTTCAGTAGTATTCCAGAAAAATACCTACTTCAGCTTCACTGACTATGCTAAAGCCTTTGGCTGTGTGAACCACAATAAACTGTGGAAAATTCTTAAAGAGATGGGAACACCAGATCACCTTATCTACCTCCTGAGGAACCTCTATGCAGGTCAAGAAGCAACAGTTAGGACCAGACATGGAAACAAGAGACTGATTCAAAATTGGGAAAGAAGTATATCAAGGCTGTATATTGTCACCCTGCTTATTTAACCTATATGCAGAATACTCTGAATATAGTGCCAGGCTGGATGACACACAAGCTGGAATCAAGATTGCCAAGAGAAACATCAACAACCTCAGATATGCAGATGATACCACTCTAATGGCAGAAAGCAAAGAGGAACTGAAGAGTCTCTTGACGAGGATGAAAGAGGAGAGTGAAAAAGCTCTTAAAGCTCAACATTCAAAAGAAAAGATCATGGCATCGGGTCCCATCACTTCATGGCAAATAGAAGGGGAAAAAGAGAAAGCAATGACAGATTTTATTTTTGTGGGTTCCAAAGCCACTGCAGATGGTGACTGCAGCCACGAAATTAAAAGACACTTGGACAGAAAGCTATGACAAACCTAAACAGCATATTAAAAAGCAGAGACATAACTTGGATTCAAAGCTAGGGTTTTTTCCAGTTGTGAGAGTTGGACCCATAATGAAGACTGAGAGCTGAACAATCGATGCTTTTGAATTGTGGTGCTGGAAAACACTCTTGAGAGTCACTTGAACTGCAAGATCAAACCAGTCAATCCTAAGGAAAATCAACCCTGAATATTCATTGAAAGGACTGATGCTAAAGTTGAAGCTCCAATACTTTGGCCACCTGATGTGAAGAGCTGGCTCATTGGAAAAGACCCTGATGCTGGGAAACACTGAAGGCAAAGGAGAAGGGGGTGGCAGAGCATGACATGGTTAGATAGCATCACTGTCTCAAGGGACATAAATCTGAGCAAACTCCAGGAGACAGTAAAGGACAGGGAAGCCTGGTGTGCTGCAGTCCATGCGAGTTGCAAAGAGTGTAACACAGCTTAGCGACTGAACTACAAATACTACTCACCAGGGAGCTTAAAAAAAAGTCACATAGCTTGGTGTTTGATTTATTCAATAGGACGGCAAATTACTCAGTAGTATTTATAACAAAAACTTTATTCCACACTATTTAAATGACCGTGGTTAAAGTTTAAATTGTCATACCACTAGTTGTTGCCTGCTTTTGCAGTTCCCTTTTAAACAGTTTCTAGATAAGCTTAGGAAAAAAGAAGTACTCGATCTCCTCTAGCAATACTTTTGCCAAGATGTATTATTAAGTGTTGGCATTTTCTTGATATCCAAGATAGGATCATGACATTAAGAATGAAGGAAAAAAACAAGTCACCTAATCCTAAACCAAAGTGAAACACAGCTTTGATGATGCAAGAGAAGCAAATGGCCCCAAATGAAGCAAGTTCACTGGAAGAACAGTTTGCTAACATTCACATACAACTGCTTTCTCCAATGAGGAAGGGCTGGGAGAGAAAACTAAGTGCCAAAAAAAAAAGTTAAGACGATCTAAGAAATCTACACAAACTATGTGTGTGTGTGTTGGTCGCTCAGTCGTGACCGACTCTTTGCGACCCCATGGACTACAGCCCATCAGGCTCCTCTGTCCATGAGATTTTCCAAGCGAGGATCCTGGAGTGGGTTGCCATTTCCCTCTCCAGGGGATCTCACCACACAAATTATACCTAACAGCAAATGGCAAACGACCCCTTAAGACTGCTGCAACTGGAAGCCGCTCCACTCCACCGTTAGAGAAAGCCACGGGCACTGGTCTTGGAAAAATTGGGAAGGGGACGGGCGCCTTCCCACCCTCGCCGCATCGTCCATCCTGTTTCCCCCTGTGCTAAGAGGCGGTTTTTCGGGGTCGCGGGGACTGCGCCCTCCTTACCTGGTCGCAGAGGCGCGGCCAGGCAGGGAGGGTGCGTGAGTCGGTAGGCGACAGGGGCCGCCAGCGCATTCCAGCCCCGCCCGAGCCGAGTTTCCCGAGGCCACTTCAGGGGGCCTCCGTCTGCTGACCACTCGCTGCCAACGAGACCACGAGCGAAAGAACGCAGAGCGCTTCTAGGAGCAGCGGCGGCGGCCGTCATTCATAATCCGGCGGACCGGAAGAAGAAGGTCACATCACTTCCTGCCGTCGCACAGTCAAAACGTTCCCCAGCCTAGCCTCCTGCGGGAACCTTTGTTTTTCCGCCCTCGGGGCGGGCTGGTGCTGTTGGACCGGTTCGCCAGGCCACCGGCAGCGGACGGCGCGGCCGGGCGGAGCGGGGAGCGGTGGCCGCGGAGCGGTGAGTGGTGACCGGCTGCCCGGCTCTCAGCCGGCTCTCCGGGGCTTGAGACCTCCGCGAGGGGCGAGGTGGGAGAGTAGTTCCGTGGGGTCTCAGAGTTTTCTCGCCCCCTGTGGGGGCCCCTCGCAGTCTGCAGGCGGCCGCGTGCCCAGGCCGACCGCTTTCTTCTTACCGTGAGGGTCGCGCCTCCTCGGAGAGTGTTGTGGGCTGGTGCGCGCGCACCGACGGCACAGCCCCGGGGACTCGGCCCTTGTAAACCCTTTCTCGGACCTTCCTTGGCAGGTTTTGGCGACTTCTCTGTACAGCTCCTTCTGTCTGCCTCTCGCCTCTCCGGCTCGCTTGTCGAAGACCTTGCCCTGTGCTCGGCCTTGGGTGTGTCACGACTTTGGTCAAAATATTGGCATTCTTGTTCTGCGCTTTTAGATTCTCTGTCACTTGATTGGTTTGGAATCAAGGTCTTTCCGCCTCACCTGTGTTTCTGGACGTGTGCCTGAGATATCAGTGTAACGTAGGGCCAAGAACTCGGTGAAGGAATAAAGGGGGCAGCATCTTTAAAGGGATGGGTTACAAGAGCTTGCAAAGATGAAAAGGCAAAGCTTTCTAGAGCCGTTCTGTGATGACAACACTAATATTGCACTCTGTGTTGAATAGGGTCAGTTTCCTGCATCTCGTTCACATGAAGGTCAACTTTGCACTTCTTTTAAGATCGGCGTGTTGAGTTGGAAATGGAATCTAGAGGAAGGCATATATTAATATATGAATACCCATCTAAGTTTGGAGAAATCACAGAAGCCCTCAGAAGTGACATTTGAACGAAACCTAGTTCAATGACTCAACAAATAATTGTGAGAGTCTGTTAAGTTCCAAACACTAGGTATATAATAGTGACTAAAACAAGTCCCTGCTTGCATGGAGTTTACAGCCTAGTGAGATTAAAAAATTTAAACCAGACGAAGAATTGGCAATAAAGTATTGCAGATAGGAACATTGTACAAGTCCCCAGTCTTGAAAGAGGTGTTTTTGTTTTGTACTGTCTTTTTCTTTTTGATGTTTTAGGGTTTGGGGGCAGGGCGAGGCAGTGGGGATGGCTCTGAGTTTCTCTTTTTGTCGCTTTTTGTTAAGGGACTTTGGAAATGTTTAGAACTGTGTAGAAGCAGAGAAAAGATCATGATACTTTGATCTCTAGTAATTCTATGGCCATTATATTGTGGTACTTTGCAAAATAGGAAGAGAGCATAGCAATCAACTCCAGTATTCTTGCTTGGAGAATCCCATGGACAGAGGAACCTGACGGGCTGCAGTCCATAGATTCGCATAGAGTTGGCCACCACTGAAGCCACCTAGCACACAAACACACACAGGCAAAAAAGATAGCTTCTCCCTTTAAAGTACTGAGAGTTTTATCAAAAGAGAATATAACAAATGTCCAAAAAAAGTGAAAAGTGTGGTTCAAGGTAGAAAACTCCCGTACCATTAGAATGCACTTTTAGATATTTTTGGAGAGTAGGATTAGTAGTTAGGGAGTAGAGCAGAACACACTAGCTATGAGTAAAGTCCTCATGAGAAGCAGTATTTGAACCAGGTCTTGATAGGATTTGGAAATATAAAAAAAGGTAAAATGCTTCTCAGACAGACAAATTGAGTAGAAGTAGCAAGCCTAGCTAATGACTCTGCCCTACTGAAGATCTAGGGGTGAAAAATTAACGTTTTTGTGCCAGTTACTGAATCTTTAAATGGTAGGCCAAGAAATTCGGCTTTATTTTAAAGGCAGTGGGTCGCCTTAATTTTCAAAGAAGAAAGAAAGAAAGTGTGTTGCAGGAACATTAATATGGCAACTGTCTTGACATCAAGGAGGATAACTAGATTATTGCTGTAGTACAAAGAGCAAGTGAAAACCTGAATCTGAGTAATAGCCTTGGAAGTGAAAAACAGGGAACAGATGTGAGAAATGTTGCAGACTCAGAATTCACAAGAAAGGCCTGCTGATTTTTCAGATATAAGGAATTGGGAAGGACTCAGTGAGCAAAGGTTTAGGCCTCAGACCTGATTAATGGAGAGTGTGTCATTTATTGAAAGTTCAGGACAGGGAAATTTTGGGGGAAGATATTCATAATTTCAAATTCAATCATAGCTGAACTTGAGATACCATTAGGGCAACCAGTTAGATATGTCTACTAAGCAGTTGGAAATGTGGGGTTTAAGCTTAATAGAGATGGACTGGGAATAAACATATGAAATCATCTATCTACAGATGCTAGTTGAAAACACGATATATAAAGATTACCAAATAGGAAACTGGTAGCAGAACTAAAGAAAATAGATGAGGACACAGTTACTTCGGCAATACCAAGATCAATGGAGTTGAAAAGATGACCCACAGAAAGAAGAACCCGAGATGGAAAAGGAAAACCAGAAAAGCTGAGTGTTTCTCACGGAGAAGAAAGGTTTTTGAAAGAGACAGTGAATTCTCTTGGCCAGCTTTACTGAGTGACAGATTTACACCACAGTTGCTGACCTCTTTAGGACCGTAGAAGAAAAAGAAATTTCTTTCAATATTCAGTAGTCCCTTGTTATCCATGTAGGATATGTTCCAAGATCTCCAGTGGATGCCTGAAACCATGGATAGTACCACACCCTATATATACCATTTTTTTCCTGCGTACATACCTGTGATAAAGTTTTATTAATAAATTAGGCACAGTAAGAGATTAACAACAACTCGTAATAAAATAGAATGATTATAACAACATACCAGAGAAGGAAATGGCAACCCACTCCAGTGTTCTTGCCTGGAGAATCCCAGGGACGGGAGAGCCTGGTGTGCTGCCGTCTATGGGGTCGCACAGAGTCGGACACCACTGAAGCGACTTAGCAGCAGCAGCAATAACATACCATAATGAAAGTTATGTGAACGTAGTCTCTCCCTTCAGCTTAACTCTGCCTAAAATGTGACAGTGGCTTCTTCATTGGCAGACATAGCCTCTCCAGTAATTTATATATTTTTCAGTCTAAACCCAAATCTATGTAACCATCTCTTACTTGCAGTAAATGGCTGGTGTCACTCATTTCAGGGGATCCCTTGCTGAAGTTTTTGTAGATGCTCAGTGCATTTCTGTCAGTTTGAACACATATTCTGTTCATGTCCACCCACAAATTTAATGCCTTTTCCAATCTAACTAAGCACTTATGCGCCATGGCTATAACTCTTGCAGCTTGAGGTACTGTAGCAAAACTAGGTCAAATTTCTTTTTCCTTCACAATTTCACAGATGGAAGACTTGTTCTTACCATAGATTTTAGCAACCTCATTGTATGAGCATGTAACTTTTTTCTTATTAAGTTGAAAACATCGACCTTTTCACATAGAGGACGCACTTTGCAGCTTCTCTGGCATATCTGAATTGCACGCACTACTACTCTGGCTCTTTGGGGCCAGTAAATAAATAATAATAAGGTAACATGAACACAAGCACTGCAGTACCCTGGCAGCCAATCTGATAACCAAGCTGGCTAGTGACTAACAGATGGGATTCCCTGGACAAAGGGATAATTCACATCCCAAGCGGGATGGGCCAAGCTGGCGTGTGATTTCATCACACTACTCAGAATCCACATACAGAGGATTACTAATGTGTATTTGCCAGTAAGAAAGGAGAAGTAATAGAAACTGGAGAAGGCAATATAAAATGGAGAGGGAAAGTAAGGTAAAAAGCAAAAGAATAAAGGATAAAATATGTAACGAGTTTTATTTTAGGCCCAACACCTATTTTTTCTGTTGGATGGGGAACAGAAGTTGGGTCGAGAAGGTGCTAATAAAGAGGAAGCAGAGGAAACAAGGAAGTGGAGGCCTCTATAAATTCAAAGTACAGGTGGATGGGAGTAAAGAAAATTTTAAAAGAAAAATTGACTTGGTACCCTGAAGAGGCTCCTGGGTCAAAGCAGTAGAAGAGATTAATAGAGTGGTGGAAGATTGTAGTTAAAAAGGAGAATTGACTGTAGTCAAAGAGAAGAAGAGTTGTGAGTTCAGGTTTCAGTAGCTAAAAATGAAGCTCTTTGAGATTGAAGATCTAAATAAACCTAGCACAGGAAGTTAGAGAATAATACCAGTATAGATGCTAAAATTACCAGAGATTATGGCAAGGGGGAGAGGAAGAAGATGAACCTGGTACAAATGTTCTGTCCATTAACAACAGTGAACATGCAGGTATGGTTTCAAGAGACGATGTTGATTGATGATGGTCAGGGAGTATTCTCCCTCAAACAGCAATGTGGAGTAAGGTCTCTGTAGGCCTCTGTTTGGTCTTTGAATAGGAACAACTCACTCCTTGGGGAAGGCTGTAAAACAGGTGATGTCTTTGTGCATGGTTGGGGGGGTGTGGTGCGGATAGTCAAGGTAAAGCAATAAAAGGAGTGCTTGAGAAAACTATGGAAGAAGCTAGGGGAATCTGTTGGTAATAAGTAGGGGCTAGAAGATGATGGGGATCTAGCAGTGAAATTAACGTCGGGGGGGGGAGGACTGAGTGAGTGCATGCACGCGTGCTTCATTGTCTGACTTTATTGTCCGACTGTCTGCAACCCCACGGACCATAGCCCGCTAGCCCCTCTGTCCGTGCGATTCTCCAGGCAAGAATACTGGAGTGGGTTGCCATGCCCTCCTCCAGGGGATCTTCTCAACCCAGCGATCGAACCCACGTCTCTTATGTCTCCTGAATTGGCAGGCAATTTCTTTACCACTGGCGCCACCTGGGAAGCCCTGAGCTAAATGAGTACTGGAGGGATTTTCAAGGGGGAGGTAAGTTTGTACCTTAAAGTAACCATTATGTATATATAATAGGAAAAGGAAAACTGGAAATTGCTAGAAAGGCTAACCCATTGATCTCCAAACTTTTCTCATCATTTATTCCATGAGTAAAACAGTAAGTCCTCTTCTTTATATGTGTATTTAGCTACCAGTTGTACGGGCTTCCCAAGTGGTGCTGGTAGTCAAGAATTCACCTCCCAATGGAGGAAATGTAAAAGACGAGGTGCTAACTCTTGTTACCTAATCTGTAATATAAACCTTTTTCTATCTGTGATTATAGAAATATATAACAGTAAATACTTTGCTTCTAATTTTCAGCATAGAAATTTGAAGTAATGGTTTTTCTAGTATATTAAAAGGATTCTTCTAAGTGTCAATCCTTTCAGCACCTCAAAATACAGATTGTTCTGAATAAGTAAACTACTGTGCTCTTGAGCTATAAAAACTTAAGTCAGTAGAAAGTCTAGGCTGTGTTTCCTTGTGTACTCAGGAGGAGTGGCAAGTTTACTCCTTTTCATTGTGGATATTTTAATGAGGAACTCTTTTTCTCCTCATAATGTTTATGGTGACCAACCTCATGAATAATTAAAAAAAAAAATTCACCTTTCTGTACCTATCATTAATGTATGTAATAATGCAGTCTTAAGAAGTAACAGAGGTGCTTCTCAATTTTTATTTAATTATTACCCATATAGCTGTTTGAAGTAGATTATTTTTCTTTTAATACTGAGCTTTGGACCCCTGCTCATGGATGATTGAGTAGAGCACAGAATTTGACAATAATTTTGTGGCCATCAGATGGGTATCTTATACCTTCTTTAAAAAAAAAAAAAGCCATTCGGAGGGTGTGTATGAGTTTCCTATAAAAGCTGAAGAAGTAGGAGGAAGGTAGATAGGGAAGGAACAAACAAAATCCATTTTCAGGGTGGTCTTTCATATGCCACGATTAAACCGACAGCAAGTTTTAATGGCTTTATAAATCCCTGAAAATGAGAGATAACTGTGGAATTGCTGACAGATCCCTAACTCTAGCAAGTACAAGTGTGTTGCATTATTACAGTATTAACCTCAAGGACAGAAGACAGTTTCAAGCTCTAGAATGTTGATCAGAGGATTGAATACAAAGTATACATTTTTATTTTAATAATTCCTTGCCTGGAGAAGTATTTTAAGAAGTGACACCAGAAATAAAACAACATAATAGCATTGGTATTAACTGAAAACAAAACTTTTTAATGTTTTAGAATTTCATAAGCCTTTGATGTATATCTTCACTATTTTTTAAACTCCTTAGGGCACAGAGACTGTCATAGGCTATATATATGTTTTGGCACCATTTTCAGAGACTTTGCTTTTTAAAAATAGGTTAATGCATGAGATACCACAATCTAAATGTGATGCAATAAGATGCAATAAGTATATTTTCTGAGGCATTCAAGATTGGGGCTGAGGACTAAGGAGGCAAAAAAAGATAACTGAGGTTACAATTTCAGCACTGACTTTTATGGCTTATGGCTTAATGTATGCTCTAACTATTGTCTTCCTGTGACACCGTTCCCCCAGTCTGTGTACGGGGGTTGGGGGGGTGTATAAATAAGGTTTGAGAGAAGAAATTTTGATATACCGTAAACTTGACCTCGGAGAAGGCAATGGCAGTAAACTTGACCTCGGAGAAGGCAATGGCAAGCTACTCCAGTACTCTTGCCTGGAAAATCCCATGGACGGAGGAGCCTGGTAGGCTGCAGTCCATGGGGTCGCTACGAGTCAGATATGACTGAGCGACTTCACTCTCACTTTTCATTTTCACACATTGGAGAAGGAAATGGCAACCCACTCCAGTGTTCTTGCCTGGAGAATCCCAGGGACGGGGGAGCCTGGTGGCCTGCCGTCAATGGGGTCACACAGAGTCGGACACGACTGAAGTGACTTAGCAGTAGCAAACTTGACCTAAACACATCAAGTTTCTCTGTTCTAAATTGTAAGTGTATTATTTGAAAACGATATTAGGAAGAGGCTCTGGAGAGGAGGAGCTTATCTGATAGCTGATAATACTCTTAATTTAGGAGAAGAGAACTAGATACTTCCAATTAGGGATAAGAAGGAAATTTATCTGTAATAACCTTTTAGGCAGTTTGAATTTTGTATCAGGTACACAGTAATACATTTAAACAGAACAAGACAGATAAATTTCGACAGATAATTGCCCATTGTCTGTAAATTACCTTCTCTCTTTCTTTTTTTTTTTCCTTCAGGTGTTTGGGATGGCTGCTGCAGTGAACTTGGAACTTGATCCCATTTTTTTGAAAGCACTAGGCTTCTTACATTCAAAGAGTAAAGATTCTGCTGAAAAGCTAAAAACCCTACTTGATGAATCTTTGGCTCGGGGCATTGATTCAAGTTACCGTCCATCTCAAAAGGTATATAACCGAATTAGAGGCTTGGAGGGAGTTCTGTAAAGTCTTTAATGTTTACTCCATCTCAAAACAGTCTGTCTGCCAGATAATCTTCCTTGTGGCATGAAGAACTTTAGTGTTCTTTTCTTTCTCAAGCTTTCAGAGAACTATTCCACTATGTAGAAAAGTTAGCTGAGAGTGGAGAATATTTTGTTCTACTGTTTTCTGTGTATAGAAACCCACTTATGTATTATAATTTTAATTCTTTATGATTAGAATGTTTTTAATCTGCTGAATGAAACCATAGCTTGTAATTATTTTCTAATGTTTTGGGAGCAAAAAATAAAAGGGCAGGAATTCTACAATGAAGTGAATTACATATAGATAGGATAATTTAAGGGAAAAAGGAGGTATGGATAAACTGTGAGAACTATGTCACTCCCATTGCAAACAAAGTGGCCAAGCAGCTTTCTGTGAAAAGAGTATACATTTTGGAACCAGACAAATCTGTTTTAAATCCCAGCTTACCTCTTACTAGTGTGATGACAGGTAATATATCTTGAACAGTTACTGTGTCCTAGGTACTTTTCTCAGTGATATAGGTATATAATTAAGTTAATTGTGATAATGATCCTTTGAGATAGGTATTATTTATTTTTATTTTACCATAAGGAAACTGAGGTACGTAGTTACTTTATTTCACCCAGCATCTGTTTCTCTATTAGTAAAATGAGGATAATGAGAACTACCTTACAAAATAAGGAACATTGAAAGAAATAAAGTACATTGGTCACCTAGTGTAGTGTCTACATGGTATATAATAAGCTCTTAGTGAATGACAGCTCTTACTATATTCTTTAATACATACCTAAGACATTCTTTCAAACCTTCCTAAAACTCTTGCCTTGAAACTTCGAATCACCCAGGTCTATGAACACCTAGATACCAAACTGATAAGGAGAAGACCAAACTACCTGACTAGCTCAGTCTAATCCAGAATCTCAAACTCAAGACAGGGCCGAGTCCCAGACTCAGTGCCCAAGTAAGCAGTGATGTTTTCCTCCCAGCCTTCTTTCAAAATAAGCTGTCATATTCTCAGACCTTTTTATTGTTCTTTAAATAGTAGAGTCATTGTGACTTCGTTTATTTTACCATTCTCATTCTGGAGGTTCAGTGAGCTCAAACCAACCAAATTAATAAAACTCAACAAAATACACTAACAAATTTGTTTTGTTCTGCTCTGAGTATTGATATTGTCCAAATAGGAAATTGCTATTATTACTAAAGAAGCAGTATTTTTCTAAAAATTTATTGACTTATTTTACTTTGGGCTGCACTGGGTCTTCACTGCTGCGCTCAGGCTTTCTCTCAGTGTGGCAAGTAGGGGCTGCTCTTCATTGCCGTGCGTAAGCTTCTCATTGTGGTATCTTCTCTTGCTGCGGAGCACAGGCTCTAGGGTGCAGGGCTTCAGAAGTTGCAGTGCATGGGCTCAGTAGTTGCAGCTCACGGGCTTTAGAGTGCGGGCTCAGTAGTCATGGCACAAGGGCTTAGTTGCTCCATGGCATATGGGATCTCCCGGACCAGGGATTGAACCTGTGTACTGGCAGGTGGATTCATAATCACTGGACCACCAGGGAAGCCCCAGGAAGCAGTATTTTGAGATTCTGAAACAGAAGGAAGTGGATTTGTTAAAGTACAAGTACATGAGAAATTGGTTGCAACTAAAACGTCTCCTGCCCTTACATTTTTAGCCATTAGAGAAATGTAAATTAAATTTACAATTATATGCCTTACATATCTATTAAATGTCTAGAATTAAAAAGATTAGCCATACCAAGTGTTGGTGAGGATTTGAAGATAGGAAGGAACTGGGACTCTCAGGTACTCCTGATGAAAATATAAAATGGTACACCACTTTGGAACATGGTTTGGCAGTTTCTTAAAAAGTTAAGCATAAACCTACCATATAATCCAGACATTCCACTCCTAGACATTTATTCTAGAGAAATTAAAATATGTGTCCATGTAAGGATTTGTATGTGAATGTTCATAACATCTTTATTTGTAATAGCCCCAAACTGGAAACAACCCAATAGTCCAGCAGTAGGTAAATGAATAAACAAATCATGGTATATTTGTCTAATGGAATACTATTCAGAAACAAAAGGAGTGAACTTTTGTTACACTCAGTAACATTCATGAATCTCAAATATACTGAGTGAAAAAAGCCAGAAAAAAAAAAAAAGAGTATATCCTGCATGATTCCACTTATGGAAATCTCTAGGAAATGCAACCTACAGAAGATGGATCAGTGGTTACCTGAAAATAGGTGGCTTAGTTTTCTGGGATGTCTGCCTCTAAGAGTGAGTATAGAGGGCAACAAAGAAGCTTGCCAAGATGATGAATATGTTCATTATATTAATTGTAGTGATGGTTCACAAATGTGAAACAATATACTGAAACTGATTGGAGAAAAAGACACAATGTTTGCACATATGATGTCTTAATTTTTAACTGATAATTTAGATTTGTGATCTGGTTTGTTGTTTTTTTTAATAATATACTAGTCTGAATATTTCTTTATAGGTATCTTTTAATTTCATATACAGGATGTGGAGCCACCCAAAATTTCAAGCACAAAAACTGTTTCTGTTAAGCAAGAGCCCAAAACATCATCTAGTCTTCCTTCTGGCAATAATAATGGCAAGGTCCTCACTACTGAGAAGGTGAAAAAGGAAGGTGAAAAGAGACCTGCTGATAAAGTAAGATTTTGCTTTACTCTAGTAAATCAATCAATTAGTTGTTTTATGCTTACTCTTTGTATATAATAATTGGTAAAAGTATGTAATAATCACTCAGTAAATATATTTTGGTTATTATGAATTTTTTATAGAAACATTTTAGAACCGTTTATTGAAATCATTGTCAACAAATATTTGAGCCCTAGAAGATATACTCATTTTATGTGTAAACTTTATAACTCAAATATTCTAGATGGAACAGTTGTTGAAAAGAAAAGATGGCAAGGAAAGAATACAGATGTAAATCACTAGACATGAAATTTACAGAAAGGCATGTACTTTAACAGGGTTATGGAAAACTCTTGGATTGTCTACTGTGAATGATTTCTGCACATAGTTAATTATTAGGATTTTCAGTTCAGTTCAGTCGCTCAGTCGTGTCCGACTCTCTGCGACCCCATGAATTACAGCACGCCAGGCCTCCCTGTCCATCACCAACTCCCAGAGTTCACTCAAACTCATGTCCACAGAGTCAGTGATGCCATTCAGCCATCTCTTTCTCTGTCATCCCCTTCTCCTCCCGCCCCCAACCTTTTCCAGCATCAGAGTCTTTTCCAGTGAGTCAACTCATCGCATGAGGATTTTAGAACTTAGTAAAAAAAAAAATTTAAAAAAACTTTAGTAATACTTGCCCTCAAGGGGTTGAGTTTCCATACTTTTTCTAAGTATTGGCTCTTTATAGCCTGTATTATATTGTTCTCTTTATATTTTAAAGAAAGGAGCCAGAATTTGCTTTGAAACAAATATGGCAATATGTTAAGCCTGAGTTACTGGTGGAAGTTCATTATTCATTTCTTTTCAGTATAAAATATCATTAGTTCATAATTTAAAATATTTAAAAATAGCCTTAAGAATATCCTTATTAGTGCTGTGGCTTCTCAGTTCAAAGCATCCAGTTGGGGGTAGGAGGGCAGTGTGAGTAAATCCATTGAACTTCCATGACTCTTTAATGAATGAAAGAGTACAAAGAGAGATACAGATGCATGCTGAACTGTTCTGATTTGTTTCTTTTTACCTGTTGGATTCTTCTAACATACTGAGTACGAATTTATTATAGGTCTTCTACAGGTCTTTCGTGTGTGCTTTTGTCCCTAGCTACGTGAAAGTATCTGTGGAATGGACTTGGTCATTGCACACTGTCTATCTTGTACATCTCTCAGTGATTTTAAGTTTGTTTTAATGTGTTCCTTCTTGATTGGGTGCTTTTTATAGATGAAATCAGACATCACTGAAGGAGCTGATGTCCCAAAGAAACCTAGACTGGAGAAACCAGAGTCACGGTCCTCTCCCATTACTGTCCAAACCAGCAAGGATTTAGCCATGGCTGACCTTTCCAGCTTTGAGGAGACCAGCGCTGATGATTTTGCCATGGAGATGGGATTGGCCTGTGTTGTTTGTAGGTAAGTTGTATCTTGCCACATAGATTCTTTTGTTTCTTTGCAAAGAACAAACAATTTAAAAAAGAAAAATAAAAGAACAATTGTTGGGTATTTTTTAAATTCTGTTTTCATTATTTGGAGGTGGATAGGAGATAAACTGCCCATGTGGCAATTTAATGTCTAATAAATTATTAAAAATTTATATTACTGACAGGCATCTTTATAATCAGTTATGTTGTAATAACATTTCCTGCATTCTTGGCTTCTAGAGTAAAAGCACTTATTGCTTTAATTTTTAGTGAGACACTGTTTAGCCGACTAAATTATTTCCACCTTTCTTTTTAAGAAGACTGTTGCTTTTTTTTTTCCTGAAGTGTTCATAGAATTTATAAAGTAAATGGTTATATACCATTTTCTAAAATAGCATTAAATCTTTTCCTAAGGGTAAGGAAAATGAAATTAATGGATCATGTAGGTTATTCTGAGTATTGTTTTGAAACATGGATGCTGCTGCTGCTGCTAAGTCACTTCAGTCGTGTCCGACTCTGTGTGACCCCATAGACGGCAGCCCACCAGGCTCCCCCGTCCCTGGGATTCTCCAGGCAAGAACACTGGAGTGGGTTGCCATTTCCTTCTCCAATGTGTGAAAGTGAAAAGTGAAAGTGAAGTTGCTCAGTCGTGTCCGACCCTTAGCGTGGATACATAATTATAAAAACATAATTCTGCTTAGTAGAAGATTCATCTTAAAAATCAGAATAATTAGATTTTAAATTCCTTGATACCAGAATCTCCGTTTTTAGTTGTTAATGACTTTCATTGCCTAGCACAGTAGAAGAGATTGTCAATTTTCCTGCTATTTGCTTCATGAAAATATTAAATTCTGGTGCATTGGGACTAAATACATAGCTCTAAAATTTTGTGAACATTATAAAGCATCAGTTAATGTACTTCTGAATAGGACTATTTTGTTAGAGCTTCATTGCTTTAATGTATATTTATTTATTTCAACCTTTATCTACTATAAGGGTTATCATTTTCATGTAAAGAAATAAATGGTAAAGTAGTAAGGGGGAAAGAATTAGTAATTGTAATCCTCCATAAGAAGATTTGTTATGATCACCTGAGACTGTTGTTGCAATTTTTACCTTTTTGATACACTTGTTAATACATTCTATTTTGTTGATTAAGACTTTTATTTACGGAGCACCCCATGTCTGTGCAGTAATGTGCTAGGCACTGTAGATAATTAGGTTCATTTTCTACCTTTAGGCAACTCAGGTATTAATGAAGAAGAGAGAACAATATGTAGGCAACAAATATAAAGGAATTTAATAGAGGTACAAAGAAGATGTTATGAGGCTGTTGGAGGATGAGCCAAGGTCTACTGTCTTCTGGGAAAAAGAAAAAATTACAATGGAAAATGCTAAGAAGAAGAATATAGCCAAGTTTAGTCTAAGTCACCCTATACATTTCTTACTGGTTGAGCATAACCTTTAAAAGAAATGAATTGTTTGTGCAGGCTACACATTGGGATTTGTTATTTTGCTGTTTGGCTTTTCTGATATATCTTTAATATATCAGACTTCACCAGAAGAATCCTAGAGTGGCTTTAAATTGTTGCATTCAAATAAGTGTCATATGTAATGATGTATTTTCTTAGGCAAATGACAGTGGCATCCGGTAACCAATTAGTAGAATGTCAGGAATGCCATAATCTCTACCACCAAGATTGCCATAAGCCCCAGGTGACAGACAAGGAAGTGAATGACCCTCGCCTTGTGTGGTATTGTGCCCGATGTACCCGACAAATGAAAAGAATGGTAAGAATTATTTTTCTCTATTTTAAACAATCTTTCTCCATTTTTTTGTTAATATGTGGTTGTTAAGATAAAAATCCGAACATTTATGCTATTGAAAAAAGTCTTATAAGCTGATTATTTTAATGTTTGTTTATATAGTATAAATGTGTGGTTTATGTGTCTGTGCCTAAGTGGACCAGACCATATATATGTATTTTTCTCTGCTCAGCTTTTAGCTTGTTCTAGCATAAATGAACAGAATTGGAGACCCACAAATTAGGAACATTTCCTACTGGTGTGTCAGTGTATTTGTGCACATTTAAAAATACTGCAAAGCACTGTGGGAAGTCATGAGATACGAAGCGCTAGTCTTGGATGAGTCTAGTAAGGAAATATTGGAAATGTCTGTTCCTGAGTGAGCACAGACCACCAAACTTACAAGCTGCGTGCAGAGCCATCTCTGTCTTTCCTTCTGTGTTTCTCTCTTATTCCTTGTCTTTCCTTCTCATTGTCTTCAAGTGACCATTCAGTCTGTTTTCTCAAGTGCTTTCTCAGTTTACTGCTCACAAAGATAACTGCCTTTAATAGCATACTGAAACATTTTCATTTGTTATATTGGATTTGTTTTCTAACTTTTATTCATTTAAAAAGTAGATGGGTGAATGATATCATTTTCCTTTTAAAGAAATCAAGTTGTTATTTACTTCAGTATCTTGTTTACTTCCCCCATCCGCGTTCCCCTACCTTTGATTAGGGACTTTTTTTTTTTTTTAATTTATTTTTTACTGAAGTACAGTTGATTTATAATGTTAGTTTCTGATGTACAGCAGAGTGATTCTGTATATTGAATATAGTCCCCTGTGCTATACAATAGGACCTTGTTGTTTATCCATCCTACACATAATAATTTTTGTCTGCTAATTCCAAATTTCCAATCCATCCTTACCTCATCCCTCCCACCCCTT
Organism: Moschus berezovskii; assembly: GCF_049115385.1. NCBI lineage: Eukaryota > Metazoa > Chordata > Mammalia > Artiodactyla > Moschidae > Moschus > Moschus berezovskii. The sequence goes on from NC_142464.1 coordinate 26,428,947, forward strand.
TGGCAATCACAAGTCTATTCTCTATGAATCTGTTTCTGTTTTATAAATAAATTCATTTGTGTCATATTTTAGATTTCACATATAAGTGATATCATATGATATTTGTCTTTCTGTGTCTGACTTGCTTCTCTTATATGATAATCTCTAGGTCCATCCACATTGCTGCAAATGGCATTATTTTGTTCTTTTTTATGACTGACTAATAGTCCATTGTATATGCCTATACTATATCTTTGGGACTTCCTTGGTAGCTGCCAGGGAAGGGAACGGCTACCCACTCAAGTATTCTGACCTGGAGAATTCCATGGACTGATCCATTCCTTTGCTGATGGACATGTAGGTTGCTTCCATGTCTTGGTTATTATAAATGGTGCTGCTGTGAATATAGGAGTGCCTGTAGTTTTTTGAATTATAGCTTTCTCCAGAAGATTAAGGACTTTTGATAGAAGAGTTCTCATATTGTTAACCAAGTGAATTTCTACATAAATTTTTCTGACCAAATATATCTTTTTAAAGTCAGAAGTACTTAGTTAAATAAAAAGAAATTTTAATCACTAAATCAGAAATAGATTATGTTTTTTATTCCTATGAAAAGTAGTAAAATTTCAGTAGTATTTATACTTTGTTTGTAATAAGAAATTTCTGTGACATGGTACAGTATTTTTTCTGCTCTGTCTGATTTTTATTTAGTTTATTACTTAAACTACCCTCCAGGACTTCAACCCAAGTAATTATGGGTGAGCAGAATAGTACGTTCCAGCACTTTGGCGCAAGTAGTCACTAAGAATTGCTAGTCAAAATAAATAACTTGTGATAGTGATCTTTCTTTAACATAGCTTCAAAGTTTATTATTATTTTACTATAAGTCTCTTATTAAAGTAAGTACTGTTCTCTCCTAAGTTTTTTCTCCCTTATATTTTGTGAGTTAACTCATACCAAATCTATATTTATAGTTCTTACCCTCTTTCTGAAGTGAATTTTGGCAGATGACCAGATATCTTACAGTTACTTCAAGTGTAATATTTTTTAACTTAAAATTGTTTTCTTCTCCACTCAGTTTTTCCTCATTTTCCTGAACTGATAACATTATCCTTGATGCCTCTCTTAAATCTACATCCCTTTGTTTACCACACTTGTTAATTCTGCCTTATATGTGTTTTACAGATCTGCTCATTTCACTTTTATTACCCTGTTCCACAAATCGCTCATTTCTTGCTGTTGCCTTAGCTCCTTGATTCTCTTCAATCCACTTTACACAATATAATTAGAATATTATTCTACAATAATTATCTAACTTTATCTGTGTAAGTGTGCACAGTGGCTCTCAGTTACCTATGTAATGAAGTTATCCTTTCAGGGTGGATTATGGACCTTCTCACACGCTAGTAAAGTCATGCTCAAAATTCTCCAAGCCAGGCTTCAGCAATATGTGAACCGTGAACTCCCAGATGTTCAAGCAGGTTTTAGAAAAGGCAGAGGCACCAGAGATCAAATTGCCAACATCCACTGGATCATGGAGAAAGCAAGAGAGTTCCAGAAAAACATCTATTTCTGCTTCATTGACTATGCCAAAGCCTTTGACTGTGTGGATCACAATAAACTGTGGAACATTCTGAAAGAGATGGGTATACCAGACCACCTGACCTGCCTTTTGAGAAACCTGTGCAGGTCAGGAAGCAACAGTTAGAACTGGACATGGAACAACAGACTGGTTCCAAATAGGAAAAGGAGTGCATCAAGGCTGTATATTGTCACCCTGCTTGTTTAACTTCTATGCAGAGTACATCATGAGGAACGCTGGGCTGGAAGAACCACAAGCTGGAATCAAGATTACCGGGAGAAATATCAATAACCTCAGATATGCAGATGACACTACCCTTTTGGCAGAAAGTGAAGAGGAACTCAAAAGCCTCTTGTTGAAAGTGAAAGAGGAGAGTGAAAAGGTTGGCTTGAAGCTCAACATTCAGAAAACAAAGATCATGGCATCTGGTCCCACCACTTCATGGGAAATAGATGGAAAAACAGTGGAAACAGTGTTAGACTTTATTTTTTTGGGCTCCAAAATCACTGCAGATGCTGATTGCAGCCATGAAATTAAAAGACGCTTACTCCTTGGAATTGGAGAAGACTCTTGAGAGTCCCTTATACTGCAAGGAGATCCAACCAGTCCATTCTAAAGGAGATCAATCCTGGATGTTCATTGGAGGGACTGATGCTAAAGCTGAAACTGCAATACTTTGGCCACCTCATGCGACGAGTTGACTCACTGGAAAGGACTCTGATGCTGGGAAAGGTTGGGGGCGGGAGGAGAAGGGGACGACAGAGAATGAGATGGCTGGATGGCATCACCGACTCTGTGGACATGAGTTTGAGTGTACTCCGGGAGTTGGTGATGGACAGGGAGGCCTGGCGTGCTGTAATTCATGGGGTCGTGGAGAGTCGGACACGACTGAGCGACTGAACTGAACTGAACTGAACTGACTCCTTGGAAGGAAAGTTATGACCAACCTTCATAGTACATTAAAAAGCAGAGACATTACTTTGCCAACAAAGGTCCATCTAGTCAAGGCTATGGTTTTTCCTGTGGTCATGTATGGATGTGAGAGTTGGACTGTGAAGAAAGCTGATCGCCAAAGAATTGATGCTTTTGAACTGTGGTGTTGGAGAAGACTCTTGAGAGTCCCTTGGACTGCAAGGAAATCCAACCAGTCCATTCTAAGGGAGATCGATCCTGTGTGTTCATTGGAAGGACTGATGCTAAAGCTAAAAGTGTAATACTTTGGCCACCTCATGCGACGAGTTGACTGACTGGAAAAGACTCTGATGCTGGGAAAGGTTGGGGGTTGGAGGAGAAGGGGACGACAGAGAATGAGATGGCTGGATGGCATCACCGACTCTATGGACATGAGTTTGAGTGAACTCTGGGAGTTGGTGATGGACAGGGAGGCCTGGCGTGCTGTGATTCATAGGGTCGCGGAGAGTCGGACACGACTGAGCGCCTGAACTGAACTGAACTGAACTGATGGACCTTCTCTGTTTGACCCAGCTGTACCTCTGTATCCTTCTCTTCCCACCACTTCACCATATATGCCACATACTGTGGCCACAGAAGACCAAATGGTTCGTTCCCTGAGTGTGTGGTGAACTTTCATGTTCCCACATGTCCTGTTTCTCAGCTTCTCCTCATCCTGATACATTTTATTCTTTATCAACTTTGCAAAGTAAATGCCTAATTAATTTGTATATAGAGCAAATCTCATTCACTCACAGAGCACCAGAGCAGAACTCAGGACTGGACACATCCCACATTCTGTTGTTTCATTTTAAGATACATAAAAACAAGAAATATAGATTTGGGCCAGAAATCAGCAGTCAATAAGTTGTCTGTATGTCCAAGAGTCAAGTGCTGAATGACTAATGTCAGAGCATGATTTAATACACCAAGAGTGGACCTGGAGAAATACCAAACAGCGTCATCTGAAGTAAACCTGGAGATCGTGATCCAGTAAACACAAGCTTTAGTGAGAGAAAGGGGTTTGGAAATGGAGGGGATGCTAAACTGAATTGCTTTCAGTGAGGTTCTCATGTGTGCATTGGTTATTGCTCCAAGGTATCTCAAAGATACCTTAAAAAGCATCTTATATCCTCTTTCCCCTTGCACTAATTTATTCAACTATGGCAGGTTCTGCAGTACAGGAAGATGGGAAGACAGAGATAAGAATGGTGTGATAGTGGGTGGCAGGGTCCAGAGTTATTCTTTAGTTCTGTAATTTTCTTTCTACCAGGCAATGGGATTTGCCCCAGCACTCATGACTTATTGCAGTGGTTCTCAGTCTAAGGTGGTAACACATTCCTACTCAGCAGTAACAGAAGTATGTGGTATTTTTGATTGTTACTGTACTGGCCATATTGCCTTGAGTGGTGAATTTCATACGTTCTACACTATGTGAGTCAGGCACCCAATAAAAAAATTAGAGTTCCTTTGTTGAGCAATACTGAATCAGTGATAATATCCTAGTTCCCTCAACTAGTACTACCAGCAAAGAGCAGAGGGTTTTGGGTATCTCTTAGGTTCTAAGATGGATAGGTGAAATAGCCAGGAAGCAGAACAAGATCCAAACATGATCCCCTAGGCAGAGGTTCTTTCTGAGCTTCATAGTAATGAATCTTCATCTGCTGAAGCATACAAGTTAGGTCAGTCTTCAGAGTCTAAACTCATCTACTGATGTGGGTGGAGGAAAGTGTAATATTATAATACCATGTACTCCTGATACTCTGAAGGCTACATTTTCCAAACATGATTTGCAGTACAAGGTAAGATAATCTTTCTTGGTAGAAAAGAGATATTTTGCCATAGATATCTTCCAGCATTCTTTATAATATTCTTGATCTGAATGTTGCTTTATAAATGATGTCTGAAAGTAGGTATACTTTCATGTGGAAAATATGTAATATAAAAAATGGGATGAACTGAGACTTAAGGGCGAAAATATATGGCAAAACATAGCACAAGAAAGTCTAAACAAAGATAAAACAGCTACGTTCAAATTTCCAGAAATGGGAACACATCATTAATAAAGTTTTTGGTATAATCTTGTGTGACCTTATTAGGATTGTCAAAAACAGTGGGATGGCTGGGAACACCATTACTCACGTAGTAGAGAAGGGTTCTTCTGGATTCGGTTTCTTACCATTTGTAAATAATGATGATGAATAAGTAGTAACTGTTATTATCTGAACTTAACATTCACCAGACACTGTGTAAACTCTTACATCATCACAGTGCATTCTCATATCCCACCTTTAGAACAGAAGATTTTATCCACATTTGCAGATGAAAAATGAGACTTCTGGAAATTTACATATTTTACCTGAGGTAACATAGATAGGGAAATAGTTAAGCTGGGCTTTAATTTTAGTTCTGTTTGATTCCAAAAGCTGTCCTCTCGAACACTGCACTATTCCGTTTATATAGTTAATATTATCTAGCTGGAAAACACTAAAGAATAAACTGAAAAATGATTCATGTATAAGAGAATTTAGTAAAGTACCCAGTATAAAGGAAAAAGATCAGTTGTTGGTCAGAATAAAACCGAAAATGCTTATATGTTTTTTTTCTTTTTCTTTTTAATGATTTTGGACTGTTTTGTTAAAATATTTAATTAACTCCAGTCTGAATGATTTTTAAAACCTCATGTTATCTTTACTGTTTAGAAACTAATAAAATCTATAAAGTCATTAATTGATATGATAAAAATAATTTGTCTAAGAGTTTATATTTTCCATGTCATCACAGTGTTATATTTTTTTAATGTTAAATGTTTATCTGTATTACAGTTCATTGAGGAGTCCTGTGGTAGATTTAATGTCTTCTTGTACATTAGATTTTGTAGCTAATTGAATCAACACTGATTTTTGCAGGCTCAAAAAACTCAGAAACCACCACAGAAACCGGCCCCCACAGTTGTTTCTGTAGCTCCAGCTGTTAAAGATCCATTGGTTAAGAAACCAGAAACTAAACTGAAACCAGAGACAACTTTTCTAGCATTTAAGAGGTCAGAAGTCAAGGTATAGTACATTCTATTTTTATCTAAGATTGGATTTAAATTTAGTTGACTTAGTAATAGGTACTTGAAAAAATTAATCAGGAACTTTGTAGACTAAATGGCCATATGTTGGAAATTAAGACTGTATTACTATTAACGTTGGCTTCCCTGGTGGCTCAGTGGTAAAGAATCCACCTGCCAATGAAGAGACATGGGTTCTGTCCCTAGGCCCAGAAGATCCCCTGAAGAAGAAAATGGCAACCCACTCCAGTATTCTTACCTGGGAAATCCCATCCCATGGACAGAGGAACCTTGCGGGCTGTGGCCTTGGATTCACAAAAGAGTTGGACGTGACTTAGTGACTAAACAACAACAAACTGTTAACATTAAGTAGAAAGAGAACATTTATGTAATTATCTTATCTTGAACTCTGCTATTTCTTTTTTTATTGTGGTTAGGAACTATTTGTGAGCATTCTAAGATAACATTTTTTATCATTCCTATGTAGTCAGCCAATATTCTGCAGTCAGGAATTTGGTTTCAATTTTAAATACCTTTGTCCTCAGTAGCAGTCGTTTTGCCCCTCACATCACTTGTGAGCTTTCTTCCCCCTACTCATTGGCTATTGAAGAAATTTTCTTGCTTTCTTTTATTTTTTTCTATTATGAATTTTCCCATGAAGCGGCTCTCTCTTATACTAAGGGGCCAGATTATCTAGTGAGAGTATCACCTTTCTCATTCCTCGGTCTTACCGTGACATCATGCTACATTATTATTATTATCCTGGCATTTTGATATCATAGGATAAAATATTTTTCTAATCTAATTTTATAACAAAAGGAAAGATTTTATTGAGTAACACATTCTGATTTTAAGCAGAATACTAAAGATGGAAGAAAAAATGTTAGCTACAGATTCTCAAAGGTTACCCCCAGAAAATTCTAAAGTTATTGCCTTGTCCATTTGGCTATAGGTAGTAAAAATCAGTGGCAAGCCACTCCAGTACTATTGCCTGGAGAATCCCATGGATGGAGGAGCCTGGTAGGCTGCAGTCCATGGGGTCGCTGGGGGTCGGACACGGCTGAGCGACTTCACTTTCACTTTTCACTTTCCACTTTCACACATTGGAGAAGGAAATGACAACCCACTCCAGTGTTCTTGCCTGGAGAATCCCAGGGACGGGGGAGCCTGGTGGGCTTCCGTCTATGGGGTCACACAGAGTCGGACACGACTGAAGTGACTTAGCAGCAGCAGCAGCAGCAGTAAAAATCAAGAATATAAATATAAAGTACTCCTGAGAAAGGTACTGATAATTTTATTTGCAGATCATTTTTAATTTAATTTACCTGGTGGTTCAGAGGGTAAAGCATCTGCCTGCAGTGCGGGAGACCTGGTTTCAATCCCTGGGTAGGGAATATCCCCTGGAGAAGGAAATGGCAACCCACTCCAGTACTCTTGCCTAGAAAATTCCATGAATGGAGGAGCCTGGTGGGCTACAGTCCGTGGGGTCGCAAAGAGTCGGACATGACTTCACCACCACCAAGGAAGAGTTGATATCCAAGGAATAGCCCTTATTGTTTTGTCACATAGAAACTTGGTGAGCTAGAGTAGAAGTAAGAATAATTTATTAATAATTAGAGTTGTTATACTCTGTACTTAAATTACTTTCAGATAGATTTTTATACTAACCTGTTATGACTAAGGCTTATTTTTAGGAAACTCAATATGAAATTATTTTGCAGCAAATAAATTAAGGCCTTGGCTGTCACGTTTGTTCTGATTAACAGGTTTTTATATTTTTATGATAAAATAGAATAAATGTTTACTATGAAATTCAATAAATTGAAAAGCAATACCAGTAACAGCAAACCATTAAAATAAAATCTCATGTACACGGAACTTGCCTTGTACTTCATAAGTGTTGGTCTTTTTGATTACTTCAGATGGGTTTTCTTTTGTAAAGTTTGTTGAAAGATCATTTAGCCAAATGGCAGGCAGTTTTATATTTATTAGAAAGAAAAGGAAAAAATAACATATTTTATAATTGAAAATTAAGTTTACTACACCTGTGTCCTTTGCTACCTTGGCTAACTTTTTCTCATTAAATATATGCATTTCTCTAGGAACTTGCAATTTATGTAAAGTTTATCTTCTTTGCATAACCTTATGAGATAGTCATTATATGATGTTACTGTAAAAAATCCTATCATTTTTCACAGTATGTGAACAATAATCTGGACCTTCCTCTTATAAAGACCTTAGAGCACTCTATTTTCAATATTTTTCTCATTGGTTTATAGTGCAGACAACATTGAAGACTACTTTGTAAGAACTAAAAACGTTTTTATCAACTCCTTCGGAGTTCAGTTTTAAAATATAATTGGGTGTATTTTAAGCATGATAACTAGCATATTAAGTAAGATACTATTTGTAAGACTTTTATCTTTTACATATTTAACACTTTTGTGACCCATGAAAATAAGATAGAAAAATTCAGTTCACAATCAATTTGAGCAAAGTGCATTTTCCCCTAAATGTTAATGTGAAAAAAATTGTTTTTGTATGAAGAACAGTATTTATTCATGACATTGGTATTCTGTTAGCTTTTGACTGTCCAAGGAAGTTAATTAGAGAAATTCAATATGTGTTATACCTTTAAGGAATAAATCTGGGAGTGAGTCAGGCATACCCAAAATGTCACTATACAGCTTATTGAGGCAGTTTATAAAAAAGTTTATAAAAAATCCTTTATATGGAAACAGGGATCTGTTTGTGATAGTTTCAGTGGAAACATGGAGAAACTGGGAAAATAAAGTTATGAAACCTTTTTAGTATATCACCAGTTGTACAGTTTCATGTAGTTAATGCAGTATACCTGTATATATGCAAGTATTTGCTCAAAATTTAGGGGGAGTTTTTTTTTTTAAATAGGTTCAAAATCTCATCTCAGACATCTACTAAGTATTCTGGGCATAAGAACTTTTGTCCATTAAGAGTGGATTCTGTTTTTGAATTGATCCACAAGTTATTTGGAGCAAGGTCTAAAGAATTAGATGTTTTACTAAGCTAAATAATAACCTTTTTGCATGAAAAACAACTTAAAGCATTAAATCTGATTTTCTGATGTGTCTTGTGACTGATTCTAGAAGCAGTCCTCAAAAAGGAAATTTTTTTCTGAAATGATTAGAATAAGAATATGACATCCCATAATTCCTGCTTTGGAAATGGTAGCACTGTTAGCTATGGATTGGTTTTGTTCTATGTGTTTTGTCATACCAGTTTATCAGAACTTAATTTTGATTATTTAAATTTCCAAGATCATTATTTTTGTATGAAAAGTCTTAACCATTAATCTTCTTATGTATTTAAGAATATTAGGTATTAATCATACTTGCCTCTAATATTTATCTTATATTTTTTAGGCATCCACGGTTGTTTCAGGAAATTCTTCTAGCACCAGTGTTTCTTCTTCAGCAACCAGTGGCCTAATTGGATGGGCAGCTTTTGCAGCCAAAACTACTTCTGCTGGTCCATCAACAGCAAAATTGAGTTCAGCAGCCCAAAACAATAGCGGGAAACCTGCTACCTCTTCTGCTAACCAGAAGCCCGTGGGTTTGACTGGTCTGGCAACAACATCCAAAGGGGGAATGGGTTCCAAAATAGGCTCCAATAACAGCACTTCACCCACTGTACCGTTGAAACCACCTCCACCTCTGACTCTAGGCAAAACTGGCCTTAGTCGCTCAGTTAGTTGTGACAATGTTAGCAAAGTAGGTCTTCCCAGTCCAAGTAGTTTGGTTCCAGGAAGCAGCAGCCAACTCAGTGGTAATGGAAACAGTGGGACGTCAGGGCCTAGTGGAAGTACCACTAACAAAACCACTTCAGAATCGAGCAGCTCTCCGTCGGCATCCCTTAAAGGTCCAACTTCACAAGAATCACAACTCAATGCCATGAAGCGATTACAAATGGTCAAGAAGAAGGCTGCCCAAAAGAAACTCAAGAAGTAATGTGGCCAAGTGGGTTTTTATATCATATTACCCTAAAGATTAAAATCTTATTAAGATATAAACTGTAATATACTATAATTTAATAAAAATCTTCACAATGAAATTGCTATTATTTCTTACCTTAAAATGCTAAATAGTATTTAGTGAAACTTAGAAATGTTTATCTTAAATCTGTTTTAACATTTTTATTTTGACACTTTTCATAGTGTGTGAAAACATAGTGTGATTAGGATGACTAATTCTTAATGAAAACTTCTGAAACCCCAGAAGACTGGTGCATCTGCATATTGAAAAAAAAAGCATCTTCTAACAAAGTCCCAGTAATTGATCTTGCTGAATAGGTGCCTTGCAAGAAGACAAGGATGGCCCAATAATAAAAGTTTTCTGCTCCTCTCCCACCATAGTATGAATGTTCAGTGTCAGTCCCAGGCTCATTTCAATTGATTCTCCCTCTCCCCCCAGATATTTCAACTTCTTCTTTTCAGAATTAATTTTTCATGTTCTTGTGTTATGCTTTTATCTTTTTATCACCTCATATCAATTATTTAGGCATTTATCTCTTCCAGTAGATTGTTACCCCCCATGCCCTTTCAGCACAATACTTTTCTCACATTTCTCTCAGAAACTGTGAAGGATCTGAGTTGTTACCTTATTCTGACAGAAGACATAAGGCTTTCTGGATCAGAGAAATAGCTCATTGTTCACAGCAAAATGTAGTAGTCATTTAATACTTCATGAATACCTCATTTCATTCAGAAACTAGACATCCAGCAAATTCCTAATTTCACTAAACTTGAGCAGCCTGTTCCTTCAGCCTTGAGGTATGCTACTAAAACTATAAACTTCTAAACTCAAACCCTTGCCCATAATTCCTATATTTTTCTCACATTATTGTTCTAAAATATATTGGTAAATGCTTTCTGTGAAGTTAAAACATTTTAAAGTAAGCTTGGCCTTTTTTAAGGAAAGACATTTTAAACTGCTTTGTTAAATAATGGCACTGAATTCATGGTAAGTTACGACTCAAATTTGAAATAATTCTTACTTCAAAGTGCAGTAAACATCTATTTACATGCTTAAAATCTGCCTGCATATGTCTTTGTTTTGAGAAACTCAGGTTTCTGTTGATTAAATATCAATGTGGCATCAACTCCAAGTCCCCTTTAGTGTCCAAAGACCAAAAAATATATGTCTGTTCATCATCATTTGTTTATATAGTTCAGGGTCATTTTTAACTAAACTGGATAAAATGATATGACACAAGCTCAGTTCAACAACTGTAATAGTTAATATAACCTCAGTACCTACAAGAAATTAAAGCAATAATGCAAACAGTTGCACATTGGTAATTAGAAAATTTTATCCAATCATAGTCAAAAACATCTGCTGGATAGAGTTGAATAAAAGCATTTTACTTTTTATAGTATTTCAAAGAGGACTTTAGAAAACTTGTTTAGGAAGTAAGTTAACTTTTATTGAGCATGGTTCTTTTATAGATTGTATGTGTGTATAAATATATTTTAGAATCTTGACATGTGTAGGATACATACATCTAGTAGTGTATAACGTAGTGTATAACTAAGTTTGGTATTTCATAGAGGTATATTTGGTATTAGAGTTTATCCCAAGTAGCTCTTAGACCTTGATTTTTCCATATCATTAACTGAACTTTATGACTGAGCATGTGATGAATGTAGCCAGCTTTATGTTAAGAATATTTATCATTTGTTTTATTTTGTTATCTGTCGTTTGTTTTTGCCACAGAATTTTAAGTCGTGTGAGGGCAGGGATTTTGTGTGTCTTGCACATCATGGTGTTCCCACTGCAGCTCTTGGCTCAGTGAAAGAATAGACAGATACGTAGGTGAGCCAAAAAGCAAGCTTTTAGGATTGTAAGTTCAAATCCCATTTTAGTAGAAATTTAGCCAGTATCACTTCTGTTTTGCATATTGTGCTTTTCTGTTAAGATTATTTAATTGGAGATTTTAGTGACTTAAAGCTCTAAAAGGACACTGGCTTAAAGTCAGGAGACCTGTTTTTGAATCCCAGTCTCTCCTGTTAGCTATGTGATCTTAGTTTCCTCCTCTATAAAACATAAATGGTAACGAATGAAATAAAATGGAAGGCCTCTAATATTCAAAGTTTAGGTGATTCTGACTCTTAAAAAGGATGTGGTAGTACTGTTTATTAGTAACAGATTACAAACTATGGTGACCATAGGTTGTATAGGAAATACATCATTTTACAGAAATACATTTGGCGCAATAATTATAAAAATTATAAGCAAGTAGAGAAAGCCATGTGTTTACATGCTATAATATTATTTCTTTAAGAGAAGCTGTATTTACTAAGAATATATCCACAAGATTTTTGAACAAGAACATCGTGTTCTGGCATATACTAAAATGTGACTTATTTTCCTGAGAAAGCAAGTTTTGTCTGTATCTAGAGTGTAATATTCGGAGAAGGCAATGGCAAGCCACTCCAGTACTCTTGCCTAGAAAATCGCATGGACAGAGGAGCCTGGTGGGCTGCAGTCCATGGGGTCGCTACTAGTCAGACACGACTGAGCGACTTCACTTTCATTTTTCACTTTCACACATTGGAGAAGGAAATGGCAACCCACTCCAGTGTTCTTGCCTGGAGAATCCCAGGGACGGCAGAGCCTGGTCGGCTGCCGTCTGTGGGGTCGCACAGAGTCAGACACGACTGAAGCGACTTAGCAGCAGAGTGTAATATTGTGAGCACAGTTATTGGTTCACAGAGATTCAACTTGAATTCCTGGAGTAAAGATTTCTATATTGGAATGATTTTGTAGGTCACAGAGAATTTAATGACTAACTTTTTTTATATTACTATTTAGTATATATATGAGAGAGGTAATTGAAAAAAATAGACTTTAAAAATAGTAGCATTCTATAAATAGTAGGATATCTCTATAAAGCATATAAAATCTAGTGTCCTTCCAGTCAGTGAAATTTAATTCCTTCCTCATCACTATAATGTAAATGTACATGTCTTAATTTAGCTTGAATGTTGTGAGGTTTCTCAATGTATCCAAGTATTGAACCGTGTACTGAGTACCTTAAGAAGCCATATAGTTATGACAAATAGGATCTAAATAAAGTGGTTTTGCCATCTTAGGATATAAAGATTTCCTCTCTTTATTCACAATAACTTTGAGAGGTTTTTGCAATTGACAAAAGTCAAAGAAGTTGATGGAAAAATGAGTTTTTAATTCCGTGTTTACTAAATGTTTGTAAATCATCTAAATATTCATCACAAATAGTGACAGGCACTTAACAGCCATTTATTTCTAAAAGTCCAAGTTATATTTTAGGGAAGATATGGAATATACCAGTACTTAAAACTGTTCATGCAATGCTGCATTTATATGACTAACAATGTGCATTACATTTCTTCTGCACAATTCTTCTCTTCATAGACATGTTTTATATACTAAGACCAGATATTTTTCTAAAATATAAGAAATGTTCACATAGTGGCTTTGTGACTCTTTCACATGATTTAAGCACCCATGGTAACTTAGTATTACTAGAGTTTAAAAAATAATTTCTAAACTTTATTATGTATATAGCTTAAGGCATCCATATTTAAAAATAAATACTAAATAAAGTGCATACATACACCTGTTTATTTGTTTCATAAAAACAGCCACAATAATTTCCCCTTCATTCTTAGTAAAAATACCTATTTCAGAGAATTGTCTACCATATAATAACATTTAATTTTAAAGACATAATAGAATTACATTAAAATTCCTTAAATGCAGTGATGTCACCAACAGGTCTATCTTTTTAGACTTCTTGAAGACATACATATACGGGATTTTATTTCCCTTAGACCCAATAAAATAATGCCTGACTTTAAAATTACAATTACTTGATTTTAAATAATATACTTTTAAAATGTATATATCGTATAATTCTTTTTAAAAAAGCCTAAATAGCATATGAAATGTAGGTCATATTTTGAAAATAGCAACAACATAGGTTTATAGTAATGTATATTTGCCACAATAGTGGGGGACTGCAGAAGGTGGCTTCACTATAAGTCTTGCTCAGTTACTAATTGTAGCTGTGATTTCAGTGGTGTGGTTTCTCTAAGGTCAGACAGGAAGCATCAATCTTAGGACTACACAGGTAGACAGAACTTCTATCCATCTTACTTCAAGTCACTTACTTCAGCCAGAAAACCAGATATGTGTTATTTATATAATTTCAGGGAGGAGTATTTAGGTCACAGCTAATTTAAATTATATAAAAATTCCCCACTAGTTGGTATATTCACGGTTGCCACAAGTTACAAGTTGGGATTTCCTTTTGCTTTACCCTAAGCAAACTGGAATTTACTTATGTTTCACTATTGAATACAAAGAACCCTTTAAAAGACAAAAAGTTGCTGTACATCCAATCTTTTGGTTCCCAACTCAAGCAAAATTTTATGCAGAAGCAACTTATAAATAGAACCTGATAAACCTTAAGAATTTTAGAAACAGTATCATAAAATATAAATTTTTCTGTCATGTAATGTCTTCTCATGAATTCCTATGGTTGTACATGGCCTGTGTATGTTAAAAGTCAACAGCTCTCTGAAAAATGGCATTCTTCATTTTTTTGTATTCCTCAGTAATAGATGTAACAATATGTGTTATTGAGATCAAATCTTTGAGACTAATTTTAACTTTAAAATTGTAAAATTTAATATATTAACGCATTTTATATGGACAATGAAAATCTCCCTTAGTTTGGTTTTTAAAAGAAACTACTTAGTGAAATTTAATCTTTTTTTCTATTCCAAAGGAACATCTTTAGTTCAATAAAATGTCTTGGGACAAAATATGCCTGAAATCTTAGAGGACAGTTCTGAGCTATTCCTAAATGAAAGTTCAGTGTCCCAGGACATTGTGTTACAGCAAATGCTATCCTCAGTGCCTGCCTTGTCTAAGTACAAATCAGCAACTAAAAATATTTACATCTTGGCTCAGAACATGGAACACACATTCCTCATTCATCATCTACGTGATTGAGTGATCCAAAAATATTTTCTCATTAAAATATCGTTAGTGATCATGTAGGATAGTTTTTAAGCAATTTCACTTTCAACAATGTTTAAGCAAAAAATAAAAATAATAAACTTAGGTACTTCCTATTATCTAAGCTAATCATGGAAATTCCAATAGCCCTTGATTTTGAAAAATTTCTCAATGAGGAAAATGGTCCTCATCAGTATTGATTATTTTTATCACTATGTTCTTTGCTGATAGTAAATATATGCCATGTAATGTTTAGGAGTATAGACCTCTATAACTAGATCTAGGTTTGAATTTCAGCCCTACCACTTGCTAGCAATGTAACTTGGGCTAAATAAACTACTTCATCTGTTTAGGCCATAGTTTCCTCATAATGTTTTGAGTATCAAATAATTTACCACATATAAAGCATTTATGTCACGACTGAGCGACTGAACTGAACTGAAAGCATTTATGTTTGGCATTTGATATGCATTCAGTAAATGTTAGATATTACCATTATGTTATTCAGGGTTTTTTTTAAATTCAAAACTTCCATTAAAGAGAGAGTCCATATCAGGCTTCTTGTTCACTGTTAATTAAGTAAATAATTTCTGTTCTTATGTCTTTTTTAGTACACTCCCTGGTTCATGCATATATATGTATAATCTGTACCACATAGTATACATATATGTGTGTAAACCATGTAATGTTATGGTATATATGGGTGTGTAGGTATATACATGCATGCATGTTCAAAAGAGAAAAATATAAAAAACATTTAAGGCAAAATATATAATACAGAAAAATAAAATACAGTAAATTGAAAAAACTTTATCCTTAGATCCAGCCTTTCATGATGATAAAGAATACATTCACTTTCAGAAGATCACTTTTATGGAGTTGATAGTTGGAGCTTTTTGGCTGTTTGTTTTGCCGTTCTATTTGTTTAGTGGTTCCTTCAACATGCATTCCTTATAGTACATTTTGAAATAATCTTGTTTGGAAGCATCAGTTCAATTCAGTTCAGTCGCTCAGTTGTGTCCAACTCTTTGCAACCCTATGAATCGCAGCACGCCAGGCCTCCCTGTCCATCACCAACTCCCGGAGTTCACTCAAACTCGTGTCCATCAAGTCGGTGAAGCCATCCAGCCATCTCGTTCTCTGTCGTCCCCGTCTCCTCCCACCTCCAATCCTTCCCAACATCAGAGTCTTTTCCAGTGAGTCAACTCGTCTCATGAGGTGGCCAAAGTATTGGAGTTTCAGCTTCATCATCAGTCCTTCCAATGAACACCCAGGATTGATCTCTCTTAGAATGGACTGGTTGGATCTCCTTGCAGTCCAAGGGACTCTCAAGAGTCTTCTCCAGCACCACAGTTCAAAAGCATCAATTCTTCGGTGGTCAGTTTTCTTCACAGTCCAACTCACATCCATACATGACCACAGGAAAAACCACAGCCTTGACTAGATGGACCTTTGTTGGAAAAGTAATGTCTCTGCTTTTTAATATGCTATCTAGGTTGGTCATAACTTTCTTTCCAAGGAGTAAGCGTCTTTTAATTTCATGGCTGCAATCAGCATCTGCAGTGATTGGAAGCATGCTGCTGCTGCTGCTAAGTCGCTTCAGTCGTGGCTGACTCTCTGCGATCCCATAGACGGCAGCCGACCAGGCTCCATGGTCCCTGGGATTCTCCAGGTAAGAACACTGGAGTGGGTTGCCATTTCCTTCTCCATTAAGCATAGTCTTCCTTAAAATCTGAAATGGTGTCAGTTCTTATATTAACAGTTTGGAGGTTTCTTGATTTCTAGGCGAACATTTTGTAATCGCAGTTTTATGAGGTAGTCAATCAACAACTTGCCAGAAAATGAAAGTCAAAGGCTTATTTTCTTAAGCATAAGTCATCTTCCCAAGGTAGTTAGCTGGAACATAGCCTTTCTGTCCTTGAACTTCAGCTAACCACCACTCTTTATTACCACTTAGGTCACAAAATCTAAGTATATGCACTCTTTGGTATTCCTGAAGGCTAAGTTCATGGTCACTCCGTGCTTGAAAGGCATGAACTGCATAGAAAATCTAGACAAAGAAGCAAATGATATTATTACAAGCAGAACCTAAAAATTTAGACATACATAATAAAGATTTCCAAGATTTAGAATTTTCCTAAAGTTACATTTCCCCAACTCCTTTGTTGGATTTATTTTGCCAAAGTATGGTCCAAGATGAAAACAGTGAAATTGCCATTCTTGTTCTGTTGGAAGGAGTCTAAATTATTCATTCTTGAAGGCAATTTGGCACTTTTTATTAAATCTTTTTAATGTTAGCTTTTTTTGATTCAGTAATAGCTCAAAGAATCTCTTCTACAGAAATAGAAACACTGGAAGAGATTATGGCATAATAATGTAATACCCACTTACTTATAAGGTGAAAAGTGGGAGGGAGGTGGAATAACATTAAAGGTTCAGTAAACAATAGTTAAATTCTAGATGCTTACACTAAGGAAATTTGTAGTCATAAAAATACTGTTTTCTGAGACAACACAGGAAAATGCTTATGACAAAATAGTCAAAAAGAAACCAGATGTACAAGTCTAATACTGTTAGATGGTTTTCTTTGAATAGTATAATTATTAGAAGTAGAACCTAAAATTTAGACAAACGTAATAAAGATTTCCAAGATTTAGAAGTATTACTAAATTTTTCTTATTTGTTTTTGTTTTCTTATTTTATAAACTTTTATAATGACAGTGTATTAAATTTATAATTTTAAATTATTTGAGTGACCAGAATTTTTCTTTAACCTTAAAACTTCATAATTATTAGATGCATAAGAAGCCTCTAAGTAAGTGTTTAGTCCCTCTTCCACTAAGACTGTTAATAAAAATGTTTAGTTATGTTATAAAATTAAGCAGTCAGCTAACAACATTCATTTAATTAAAATTTACTATGTATCTATTAGTTGCCAGATATTATATTGTCAGAGCACTTATAACCCCGCTAGGGAAAAAATTGCCCAAAAAATGGGGGTACATGCAAAAACAACAAAGCAAAACAAGAAAAACACCATGCAAATACAGGTGATAAATATACATACACACACACACTGTGTGTATATATGTATAAGCTAATTTGTGAGCTGGGTTTTGGAAGAAGTAACCTTCTATAGGTCACAAAGGTAATAACAAGGGTAGATATTTCCTGTTCAAAGGTACAGAGATGAATACACGGAAACAGTACATGGGGAAGGCAAGCAGATTCGCTTTCTCAAAAATGAGGGTCAGGATAAAAAGGAAATAAGAAATAAGATAAATCCATTGAGCAGGAGACTGGGTTGTGGAGCAGGGACTACTCAATCCTTGGCCAATACCCAACTGTGTGGATCCACTTACACACTTTTTTTCAGTAAATATATTGTAAAAAAAAAAAAGAGAGAGATCTGTGACTATTTGAAAAAAAACACAGATGAACCACATAGTTAAGAAATATTGAAAAAATAAAAAAGATGTCATGAATGCATAAAATACTAAATTATTAAAGCATAAGATAGTGATATTTAACAAAATAATGTTAGTTTTCTTTCTGTTTTATAACTTTGCTTTCAAAGAATTATATTACCATTCAGTATGCCTATCATAACTGAAGAGACTGCATATCAGCCTATCATCACAGGTAAGTGATTTTTTTAAAAAGTGTAACATTTCCAGTTTGTATTGGTGGGCCAAAAAATTTGTTTGGGTTTGTTCAGGTTTTTCAGAAAAACGCGAACAAACTTTTTGGCCCACCCAATACTATGACTATGACTGTAATACTGTATGCCAAAAAAATTTTATGATTTAGTCATTAGTGAATAGGTTAGGCTACTGTGATGCAATCATACTGATTATACTGCTGCTGCTGCTGCTAAGTCACTTCAGTCGTGTCTGACTCTGTGCGACCCCATAGATGGCAGCCCACCAGGCTCTCCCATCCCTGGGATTCTCCAGGCAAGAACACTGGAGTGGGTTGCCATTTCCTTCTCCAATGCATGAAAGTGAAACGTTAAAGCGAAGTTGCTCAGTCGTGTCCGACTCTTCGCGACCCCATGGACTGCAGCCTACCAGGTTCCTCCGTCCATGGGATTTTCAAGGCAAGAGTACTGGAGTGGGGTGCCACTGCCTTCTCCAACTGATTATACTAGGCTACCATAAAACAATCCGAGTGCTGCTTTGTTTTCAATGCATGAATTGTTATACCTGTAAATAAATATGATTTTCTTTTTTATATAATTTTTTCATTTCTGATGTCTAGCATTAATAATGCAAATAATATTACATTTGCTTTATATCATATAATGTTGATGTATTAAGAAATGATTCATTTTGTAAACAAATGACATAAACTTACATATCGGTAAATACAGTAAAGTATTTAAAATGTATTCTTTTCCTTATGATTTTCTTAATAACATTTTTTCTAGTTTTATTGTATATATGTATAATACATAAACATATAAAATATATGTTAATCAAGTGTTTGTATCATCATTAAGGCTTCTTCTAGTCAAAGTAGACTATTAGGAGTTAGGTTTGGGGTGAATCAAAATTTTTTGTGGATTTTCAGCTGCCCAGGGGTCAGCTCCCTCACCTCAGAGTCATTCAAGGGTCAATGGTACAGATACAGCATAACCTGTTCTTTAGAACTTGAACTATTTAGCTTTTGATGGTATTCTGATACCATGGACATGTATCATTTCAACAGCTCTAGCATGAGCTCCACCTCAGGGAGAGGAACCACATTTTAACTTTTCTCCATTGACCACATCAATGATATATATTAGGAATTCAAATATATGTTGGTTTGTTTTGAAAGTAAGGCTGAAAGGCTTGGATATCATACAAGAACACATGAGATTATCTTGAGTCATACAAGATACATACAAGACAGATTGGTGGGTATGTATCATTTTGCAATTTAAAGAAGTAAAGAGAAAACCAAAAGGGAGATGCCATAAGCAATGGAATGGTAACAATCAGTTCAGTTCAGTTCAGTCACTCAGTTGTGTCCGAATCTTTGCGACTCCATGGACTGCAGCACACCAGGCTTCACTGCCCATCACCAACTCCCGGAACCTACTCAAACTCATGTCCATAGCATCATTGATAACGTCCAACCATCTCATCCTCTGTCATCCCCTTCTCTTCCCTCCTTCAATCTTTCCCAGCATCAGGGTCTTTTCCAATGAGTCGGTTCTTCACATCAGGTAGCCAAAGTATTGGAGTTTCACCTTCAGCATCAGTCCTTCCTATGAATATTTAGGATTGATCTACTTTAGGGTGGACTGGTTGGATCTCCTTGCAGTCCAAGGGACTCTCAAGATTCTTCAACACCACAGTTCAAAAGCATCATTCTTCAGCGCTCAGCTTTCTTTATAGTCCAACTCTCATATCCATACATGATGACTAGAAAAACCATAGCTTTGACTAGACCTTTGTTGGTAATGTCTCTGCTTTTTAATATGCTGTCTAGGTTGGTCATAGCTTTTCTTCCAAGGAGCAAGCATCTTTTAATTTCTGCAGTCACCATCTACAGTGATTTTGGAGCCCAAAAAGTCTCTCAACGTTTCCATTGTTTCCCCATCTATTTGCCATGAAGTGACGGGACTGGATGCCATGATCTTAGTTTTCTGAATGTTGAGGTTGAAGCCAATTTTTTCACTCTCCTCTTTCACTTTCATCAAGAGGCTCTTCAGTCCTTCTTCACTTTCTGCCATGAGGGTGGTGTCATCTGCATATCTGAGGTTATTGATATTTCTCCTGGCAATCTTGATTCAAGCTTATGCTTCATCCAGCCCAGCGTTTCTCATGATGTACTGTGCATACAAGTTAAATAAGCAGGGTGACAATATACAGCCTTGACGTACTCCTTTCCCTATTTGGAACCAGTCTGTTGTTGCATGTCCAGTTCTGTTGCTTCTCGACCTGCATACAGATTTCTCAGGAGGCAGGTAAGGTGGTCTGGTATTCCCATCTCAGATGAGAGATGGTAGCAATAATGACCACCCTTTATAGGTCTCACAACAGTTTACATGTCAAATGTGCTGTATCCTTAACCCTGTGAGATGAAACTTGGAGATGTAACATGCTCCTAATCATAGAGCTAGTTGGTACTACTTGGACTGTATCTTCCAACTCCAAATCGTGTGCTTCATTCATTTCTCATAGTACTTTAGGAACCAAACTCTTGTTCTAGCAAGGATGTGCAGAGTGTATTCTTGTAGAAAGGGACTGGAATCTCTAATATACTGCTGCTGCTATTTTTGTTGTTTAGAAAGTGAAGGCATTGAATATATCCATAAGAACAGAGTGGAAAATATGGTTTGCAAAAGCTTTCAGGAATATGATGTATTATAATACAGCTTCTGAAATAATCTTTAAGAGCCCACATTAGTAGTTGCTAGCCATCTTTTGCAATTTTTATACATGTTATGGGGCTTCCTAGGTTGCACTAGTGGTTAAGAACCTGCCTGCCAATGCAGGTAGACATAAAAGACACGAGTTCGGTCCCTGGGTTGGGAAGATCCCCTGGAGGAGGGCATGGTAACTCACTCCAGTATCTTTGCTTGGAAAATCCCATGGACAGAGGAGCCTGGCAGGCTGTAGTCCATAGAGTCGCACAGAGTTGGACACAACTGAAGCAACTTAGCATGCATACATAATATACATACTTTATCAGTGCAGCTATAGATTTTTTATCAAGTCAAATTACCTACTAATATATGATTCCTAAATATTTGTGGTGGTCTTTCAGTTTGGCACATATACTCTCAAGGGGAATACAAAATCTACCTAGCAAAGCTTATATTTTAAACATTCAATATGAACACTCATAAAATTTTAAAGTTAAATTACAAAATTATACACTTTGAATACTTTAGATGATCATAGTCCAAAGTTACCTTAGGATGAGAATTTTTCAGTTTTTAGATATGTTTGTACCTCCTGATGAAAGTGAAAAAGGAGAGTGAAAAAGTTGGCTTAAAGCTCAACATTCAGAAAACTAAGATCATGGCATCTGGTCCCATCACTTCATGGCAAATAGATGGGAAAACAGTGGAAACAGTGTCAGACTTTATTTTTGGGGGCTCTAAAATCACTACAGATGGTAATTGCAGCCATGAAAAAAAAGACGCTTACTACTTAGAAGGAAAGTTATGACCAACCTAGATATTAAAAAGCATATTTTAAAGCATATTAAAAAGCAGAGATATTACTTTGCTATCAAAGGTCCGTCTAGTCAAGGCTATGGTTTTTCCCATGGTCATGTATGGATGTGAGAGTTGGACTATGAAGAAAGCTGATCACCGAAGAATTGATGCTTTTGAACTGTGGTGTTGGAGAAGACTCTTGAGAGTCCCTTGGACTGCAAGGAGATCCAACCAAGGAGATCAGTCCTGGGTGTTCATTGGAAGGACTGATGCTGAAGCTGAAACTCCAATTCTTTGGCCACCTCATGTGAGGAGCTGACTCATTGGAAAAGAGTCTCATGCTGGGAGGGATTGGGGGCAGGAGGAGAAGGGGTCGACAGAGGATGAGATGGCTGGATGGCATCACCGACTCGATGCATATGAGTTTGGGTGGACTCCAGGAGTTGGTAATGGACAGGGAGGCCTGGTGTGCTGTGATTCATGGGGTCGCAAAGAGTTGGACACGACTGAGCGACTGAACTGAACTGAATTGTACCTCCATTTAACATAAGATAAATATTCAAAATGGAAGTAAATCTGCTTTTAAAGAGATAGTAGTTGATAACATTAGACTGCAAGCTAGAAATTTTCAGTTTGTTATGGATTTAAGAGCTAAAGGTTTTCTCTCTTTTTAAAAATGTTTTCATTGTTCTAAGACATATCCTTCAACTTTCAATGTTACTATGTTTTGGTCCAGACACATTTATTACAGTTTTGGAAATTTAAGCCATAATCATCTGATCCTTTCCTTGGCATTCAGTAAAATATATTTTATTAATTACTTCTTTGCAATATGTAAAGCTCTGGTTCATTTTATGTACAATATTCTGTGACTACAATCCAGTTCTCCACATTTCCTTTTTTAATAACACCCTGTATTATTGTATTATTGACTCGTACCCAATTTATTACTTACAACCACCAGCTCTTTCCTTGCGGTGCCACTGCCAATTCAGCATTTCCTTATTCTATAATTGTGCATTTAATTATTCCTCCCTTAGTGAGCCACATTACCTATCTTCACTGAATCTCATGTTACTGATTTCATCCCAGTTCTCTAATTAGCAACAACTAAAATCGTAATATATTTTAATCTTCCTTTCCAAAACTAAAAATCTGCAAAATGAGTATTTACAATATTATATTAGCTTAGGAAGCCAAGATAGTCATATTGCGTGAAAAATGCTCATTCTCCCTGACCCACAAAAGCAAGCCTTCATGTTCTTTTTTTTAGCAAATATGAATTGTTATCACGAATGTAATTTTAGTAAAAGAAAAAAGTTTCAAGTAAAGGTAAGCAGAAAAAAATTTACCCAATTTCTGTGAATGCCTTTTTCTTTTATCCTTTCTTCCTTGTCCTCTTCTTTTCTATGTACCTACCTAAAGTGGCACTAAGTATGTATTATAGTACACATAATTTTTGCAACCTTCTTCTTCACTTTAAGATATATTTTAAAATCTTTTCATGTCAGTAAATAGTTCTCTAAAGCATCATTTTAATGACTAGTTAGATACATTATGTTACAGCTTTCTAACTTTTGAAGCACTTTTTAAATGATTACATGCTAGACATATAGCATTATTATAAGCAGTTGAAAAATGTAAAGGGGGGGGAATCAGATAGTGAATCTAAAATTACTACAAAACAATCAACTTTTTAAAAGTCAAAAATTATGTTCTCAGTATTATTCACATAGAAAAAGAAAAAAGCACTGATTCTCAGACATTACATCCTTCTAAGACTGGATTTTAGCCATTATTAAACTTGGTCTTCTTTGAGATGTACAAAAGATTGTGCCAGCAAGAAAATGGAAGCCTTGGTCTCACTGGAACAAGGAACTAAATTCTGCATCACCATGAGCTTGGAAGAGAACCTTGAATTTCAGAAAGAAGCACAGCCAAGCAAACGTCTAGACTGCAGCACTTTGAGATTCCAAGCAAAGCACCCAGCTAAGCTGTGGCCTGGACTTCTGACCAAGAAAATGATGAGATAATAAATTTATGTTGTTTTAAGCTACTTAGTTTGTGATGATTTGTTATGCAGCATAGAAAACTAATACAGACCATGCCATTATTATTTAATGGAAGAAATCTGAAATTTGAGTTGGGTTATTTCAAGTCAAAGGAAGGGTACAGGAGATCCTATGTGTTCACAGATCCAAGCTGCCTTTTCTAATTCAGTTTTACCAGTAATAATATTTGTATTTATATCCATGACACCATAGTCTATTTTGAATTGGTTTGAAACTCAGAGGAAAAGGAGAACAAACAGCACTTTGGAAAGATATCATTAATATGCTTTGTTTGGAGCAAAAGAAAATTCTTATTTTCCCCTCAGTAATGGAAACTTCTAATGGACCTAATTCCCATGATGCATATTGATAGGATTACTCAAAGCAATTAATTACTCTTCAGTAGCAGCAGCTAGTAAGCACTAGATGCAGTTTTAAACTACAAAATCCATGCTGAGCCTAAGTGAGGCACTTAATCTAAAATTTCCTGTAAAGCCAGGTAAAAACTAGAACTCAACATCAAACCAGCTTTAGGGGGTCTTCACAAATTTCGTCCTCCAACGTCTGTCCTTCCAGGTTATTGAGATAAAGCAAAGTCAGCGAGGATATTTAATCAAGTATATGGATTTCACTGATAAAAATTCATTAATCAGTAGATATTGTAACATTATATAGTCTTATAAAAACTCTGAATAAGCTAAGAGAGTGAATAAGTGAAAAACAGGGTTTTGAAACTTCAAGACACGAAAATCATAAAAACACACAGGAATGTAGAGATGAGTTTAGAATCAGCCATGACTGGGAGAAAATACTTGCAAATTATATATCTGATAAAGAACTGTATCCAGAATATATAAAAAATTCTTAAAACTGGATAATAAGAACAGAAGTGAACCCAATTTTTTAAATGGGCAAATACCCAAAAAGATATTTCATCAAAAGCAAAGCAAAACAAAACAGGAATGGCCAATAAGAACATGAAAGTTATTCAACAGCATTAGTCATTAGGGAAATGTAAATCAAAACTACAATGAGATGCCACTTCATTTCCATTAAGATGGCTGTGATAAAGGCAATAAGGCAAGAATGTGAAGCAACTGCAATTCACAATCCTTACGGATTGTTGCTGGATACATAAAATGGTGCAATCACTTTGAAAAACAGCTTGGCAGTTTTCTAAAAATTTAATGGTACCAATAAGCTATTCCACTCAAGAAAAATGAAATTCACACAAAGACTTGCACAAAAATGTTCACAGTAGCATTATTCATAATAGAAGTTATCCCAGATGTCCATCATTTGGTGAATAAACAAAATAAGCTATATTAGAAGAATAAAATACTATTAGGCAGTAAAAAGCAACAAACTACACATCCATACTACAACATGGGTGAATCTCAGAAAACATCATGCTAAGTGAAAGAAGCTGTCTGTAAATACAAAGAAGGCAAATCTATGGAGGAAAAAAGTAGATTAAAGATTTCTTGGGGCTAAAAGTGGGAAAGAGGAAGGGCTACAAATGAGTGCAAAGAATCTTTTAGGGTAAAGCAAATGTTCTAAAGTTGGATTCAGGTAACTGTTAGTAAACTAAAAGTCAGTGAATTGTATATTTCAATTGCATAAATTTTATGGTATGTAAGTAAGTGCTTAATAAAACCATTTTTAAAGTTTCAGACATGAATTAGACAGCATTCAGTGTATTGATGAAAGAAATTGAATAGATAAAATATTTTTGAAGAGCAGTATGGCACTGTCTATCAAGACTTTACATCTCCTTTGACGCTCCTATATTTTTAGGAACTTGCCTTACAGATATACTCATTTAAGTGTATAAAAATAGATGAATAAGGATCTTGCCTGAAATATTGTTTGAAATTTTAAAAAACCTCAAAATATTCGGAATGTCTATTATTATGGTAATAGTTACATAAACTGTGATATATCTGAATAATGAAGTACTATGCAGAATTTGTTAAGGAAGAAGGTAGATATTTAAGTATGGTTGTGTCTAAGATATATTTTTAAGTGAAAAAAATTATGTACAACATATATGTTCCCACTCATGTAAGTATAAATATACTCATATAAATACAGTATTTGAAAAGATATACCTGCATATTATCTCTGCAAAGTATGACTGCGGAGAGAATAAAGACCTTTACTTTTAATTTACCTATATTTTTCTACTATTTTAACTTTTCACAAATAACATGGATTAACCTTATTTTTTAAAAGAAGTTAATGAATAAAAAAGCCACTAAAGAAAAAATGTTTAAAAAAAGGAACCAATTAATTGGTCACCACTGGGGATTAACAAATATACTGAAACTTTCTGAGGTAGTAAGAGGAACCCTATATAGTAGTTATCTTACCATTTGGGGAAAGGATTATGCCAATAGACTTTGCACTGGTTAAATGAGGAATGGTAGCTTTTAAAAGTTTCAGTATATAGTATATGTCATTATGTGGTGGTGCTATGCTAAAGATTAAAAACAACCGATCCATAGATGGATCACTTATACATTATCTCTAATCCTTGCATCAACTTGGCCAAGTGGGAATTACTGTCTTCTTTTCCTCATTTGAGGAAACAGGCCCAGAGAATTAAATTCCTTGAAAAAAGTACAGAAAACGGAAGCTGACACTTCCAGAGTCTCACAGTAAGAGGAAACATATTTCATGATTTGAACAGCCAAGCAGCTTCACATCAAGGTTCAAATTCTTACCTGTTCGTCTACCTCTTGAGAACTGTCAGCGTCAGTGCCATTTGTTTCAGACTTCCCACATGTTCCGCTAAGAGATGAGCTGCTCCCACTTATGCTACCTTCTGGGGTGCCTGCGACACTGTCCCTGGCTGGCCGTGAAGACACAAAGAGGCTGATGTTATCAAAGTCATCGTCGCAGAACCTGTTCTCAGCATCCACCTTCTGCACTCTTGCTGGATTGTAGGGTTTTAGGAAGGAGGAATACACATATCCTTTTATAACTGGGTAGGAAATAAAAAGAAGAAACAAGGTTATTTATATACTCTTTCCAAACAGTTGCACTTAGAGAAGCACACAGACGCCCCTGGGAAGATCTCAAGTGGTAGAGAGGTGGAAGATCTTTGCATCTTATGCAAAAACTCACTTCCTGTGTCAACAAGCCACCTGCTGGTACTCCCCAGTGGGTCTTTCTGTTCCATCACAGCCACCAACTCTCCTTCCAGAAGATTGATGTCATATTCTTGTGTAGCATTGCACTTGCGCTTAGCTTGGTAGAGCTCCTCTGTGCTGTATGTGGATAGAAGTTTGGAGCGGTGAGTGTCCGTCTGGCGTGGCACTTCTGGCTGGAAAGTTAGGAGAGATTTTTATTTAGACAGATGAATAATAAAATCCTCACAAATAAATACTGGTAAGTATTTCTTCCCTGGAGATTTTTAAAAATGTTTAAGCCATACATTAATTTGGGATTTTTTCAAGGCTGAGGCATAGATCAGGCTGTTATTGTGAAAGTATTTAGCTGACTTATGCAGTGAAAAATTCTCTGGTTAGCACATGAGGGCAGTGTTGTCAAGAAGAAAGAAAATTTGGCTGAGAATAAAAAGGCAGAGGTTCTAATCCTTCTTGGTTGTTGAACATTTTTATATTTTTTGCCACGTTGTAGGCACTTATGTATTAAGCACTTGATAAATAATATATAATTAATTAAATTGTATATGTGCATGTATTTTTCTGGGAAATAATATTAGTAAATTAGGCAGGAGTCAAGAGGCTTGGCCCCTGTCCCAGCTCTACTGCTAAGTGACACTGAGAAAGCCACTTCATCTCTGCAGAACAGGATTCCTTATCTAGAAAAACGTAAGGTTAAAACTGTAATGATTCTGCTCTATAAAATTCTGTTCATTCACCTACCAGGTATTTATACAGTGCCTACCTGCGTCAAGCACATTTAGGTTCTTGTTCTGTATAAATCTTGTACAAAACAGATAAAAACCTATGACCTTATGGAGTTCACAGTGCAGAGGGTAGAAATAAATGAGAAGTTCTATGTGTAATAAGTAGGTAATTATAAGATATTAGAATGAAATAAGTGATATGAAAAATAACATACCATGATTTGAACAAGGAAAACAAGTGATAGTCATCATTGTCATTGAATGCTACCAAACTCACCAGAGTTTGCACAGGCTTCTTCTTTTCAAAACTAAGTTTCCTCTCAATAAAGGTAGCATTGTTATCCTTTACAAAATTCAGGTTTTGAACCTCTTCTAGTACTCGATTCTGAATTTCAGAGATGCTTGAAGCCAACTGTGGTACCTAAAGGTAGAAACGATAAAACATTTCTCTTGGGACACTTTAGGGAGACTCTAGTCACTATAGAAGAAGTCCAGTTGCACTGGGTTCACCATATTAAAAGACCATGTTGAAAGATCCAGTGGGAGTGGGGTGGGAGGAGTGGGGTGTCTATGCAACCCCAGCTATTCCAATCTCCAACTGCTTGAGTCTTCTATCATCGTCCAACCACCAACCTTAGACAATGGCCTGAGAAAATCTTTGTGACACTTCAGCCCCAGTTATTATCTGACTGAGACACTGAGAGTGATTACCTGACCCCAGTGAACCCCAGAACTATGAGAGATCATAATAAGTGACCACTGGTTGTTTCACACCACCATGTTTGGTGTAAACTGTTATGCAGATATAGACACCTGGAACTGCTTTAAAGCATTTGGATCCCAAGATTCTTTCTCCATCTCAGTGAATCTTGGTGACTCATACTTTAGCAGAAGATGGAAGATTTTTTCTCTGCAAATGGTAAAATGGTAAAATGTCTAGACGGGGACACTAGGCACAAATGAGAGTGGGGACCCAAGCTAGAAAGAGGGTAATTAAGTGAGTGGATATTGACTGGATCCAGAGACCCTACCAACCAGGCTTCACAGTCAACCATTACCCTTTAGACAGAAAACTTGAAGGGACATCTCTGAAGATTCTGAACAACCCAAGAGGAAAAACCTACTGATGGCTATCACCAGGAGTTCCCAAATGAAATTGCAATCAGATTGCTCCACACACTAGTGAACACTCAGAAATCTCTCCTAAAGATATAAATACATTTGCTAACATGTAAAATCACTCTGGCACTATTTTTAATAGAAAAAGATTGGAAATAACCCAAATATCTATCAATAGGGACAGATTAATATACACAAGAATACATGCTGTGTGATTTCATTTATATAAAACACAAACCAGGCCAAACAGTCTATGGTAATATAAGTCAGAAGAGTGGTTACCTTTGGAGGACTGTAATCTGGAAATTATAGTTCCCTAACAGGGAGAAGACAATGGCACCCCACTCCAGTACTCTTGCCTGGAAAATCCCATGGATGGAGGAGCCTGGTGGGCTGCAGTCCATGGGGTCGTGAAGAGTCGGACACGACTGAGCGCCTTCACTTTCACTTTTCACTTTCATGCATTGGAGAAGGAAATGGCAACCCACTCCAGTGTTCTTGCCTGGAGAATCCCAGGGACAGGGGAGCCTGGTGGGCTTCCGTCTATGGGGTCGCACAGAGTTGGACACGACTGAAGTGACTTGGCAACAGCGGCAGCAGCAACAGGGAACCACAAAAGGCTTATATCTAGATCTGGGTGGTGGTAACTCAGATGCATATATGTACAAATAATCATTGAGATATACACTTCAGATAGGTGCATTTTACTGCATATAATCTTATAAGCTACACTTCAATTTTAAAAGTTTAAAAGTGGGGGGGGGATTAAAAAATTAAAATAGGGGACTGATCAGAGAAATGCAAATCAAAACCACAATGAGTTATCACTTCATATACACTAGGACAGCCATAATAAAAAGACAGATTGAGGAAACTGGAACCCTCAATCATTACTATTGAGAATGTAAAATAGTGCAACCACTTCAGAAAACAGACTGGCAGTTCTTCCAAAGGTTAACCCAGAAATTCCACTCCTAGGTATGCACCCAAGAGAAGTGGAAACATATATCTATTAAGAACTTGAATGTTCATAGCAGCATAATTCATGGTAGCCAAAAAGTAGAAATAAGCCAAATGTTCACCAACTGATGAATGGATAAACAAAATGTGATATACCCGTAGAATGTAATATTTGGCAATAAAAAGAATTAAGTTGTAAAACACATTGCAACATGGACAAAACTTGAAAACATTACACTAAGTGAAAGAAGCCAGTCACAATGAACCACATGTTGTAAAATTCTCTTTATACCAAATGTCCAGAATAAGCATATCTGTTGAGACAGAAAGGAGATTTGTGGTTGTCTGGGACTAGGGAGGCTAGGGGAAAAGTGGAGTCACTGCTAGTGGCACAGTTTCTTTTGGGGGTGATGACCATTTTCTAAAATTGTGGTGATGGCTGCACGATTCTTGTGAATCTACAAAAATCATTGAATTGTTATATTTTAAATGGGTGGAATGTATAGTATGTGAATTATGTCTCAATAAAGTTGTTACCAAAAAATATTGTACAACTGTGCAATAGACATTTAGAAATGTGAAAGAAATGATGAGGCTATGTACTGACATGGATGTTAAACACAAGTTGCAGAAGGGTACTATAGTTTGCTAGTTTGTGTAAGAAATAAAATACATATTTGCATTTATTATACTTTTAATGGCACAATAAAAATAAACTAATATCAATGAGGGTGAGAGCAGGAGATAAGGTGGTTTGAAGTCAGAATGGCTGTGAGGCTGCTTATACATTTTTATATAGCTTTTTCTCTTGAGCCAAGTAAATGTAGCACCTATTTATCCAACTTGACTTAATTCAGAGGATAAGTTAAAAGTTAATTATACAATATATTTTTCTCCAAATGTTCATTAAATATCTACTCAGCTGAAAGATAAATAATACACTTGAAAGGCCAGGTAACAAAGCTAATTTTTTTAAGTTGATATTAGGCTGTAAATATCTTTCTTCTTCTTCATAAAATGATTATAAAATTATACCCTAATGAAAAGTTAAGATATATAGGTATAGGTATATATTTTATGTATTAATATATCTACGTTTTATATACGCATCCATGCTCAGTTGCTTTGGTCGTGTCCAAGGCTTTATGATCCTATGGACTGTAACCCGCCAGGCTCCTCTGACCATGGCATTTTCCCAACAAGAATACGGGAGTGATTGATCACCATTTCCTCCTCCAGGAGATCTTCCTGACCTTGGGGTGGAACCCCCATCTGCATTGCTGGCGGCTTCTTTACTGCTGAGCCACCAAGAAGCCCTGTTTTATACATTTGCACATATATATGCACATATTTCTCTCTCTCTCACACACAGATCAGGCTTCTATTCTTCAGAGAGAAACAAAACAAAGACTGGTTTGATGGATATCCTATTTCTGCCACTACACTGAGATGGCCTTATTTTTGGATCCATGTCTTGGTCATGGTTAACATTTAGAAACTGTTGAATAGGAAGATAATACAAAATATAAATTGATAAGCTTCAAGATCGTATCAGGCAGATGGAGTTACATTGGCTCTGCCAACAAAGGGAGCCAAGCTGAAACATGTTCGGTGTTTGAAAAGCAATCTCCAAAAAGAACTCCGTGTGTGTGTCACAGTAAACCTGCACCAGGGAACTTGCTTTTAGCTTCCTATGGGGAAGAGGGATAAGGAACAGAACACTCTCTGACTGGCTTCAGTTAAAACGGACATCACACTCATGCACACTACACTCAAGCACGCTATGAGTAGGCTGCTTTGCTCGGTGTGGTTTCTGACAGATCCTGGTGCTGTGCTTACCGGCACCGTGGTGGTGTGAACCCGCTGGGCCACGATCATCAGGTCCCTGAACAGGGTGACGAAACTGCACAGACAGTTCAGGAGGATCTTCCGCGCGGCCAGATTGAACACCTGGAGCTCTTCCACCAGCTGGGCATTGAGGGCCTCATATTCTCTCTTGGCCAAGTCTGACTCATCCGCTGCCGCCCGCTGCAAGTAGCTGTTATAGTCCAGCAGTTTGTCATAGCGTTTCTGGATTAGCTTCTGAGGCCCTGGGAACAGGGACAGCAGGACTGACAGGGGCGTCAGGACGAGCTTCTGTAAATGAGCTGCCTGCCAGAAGAGCAGAACAACGCCATCACAGAGAGCAACACCCAATACCAAGCCCAGAGCTGGTATCAACAGGCTTGCTTCCTCCTTGCTGGAGCACAAAGGCAGGCAGGCAAGTACCCAGCCAAGTTCGAAGAGAAAGGGATCATGTTGTGTTTCTTTCTTTCTTTTTGTCTAGCTGAACCTGTGCAAGGACTAAAATAGCAACTCTAGACTCTAAGGTTGGAACTGAAGAGTGAACAGGAAGAAGAATACAAAAGTTGAAACCTGCACATCCAAACTATGCTCCACCCTTCTCTCCACAACCATTGGCTTTGTCAGTGGGGTCATCTCCCTCCACACTTATCCCTTCCCCTTCTTTCTAATCTCAGAGCCCAGTGGAGCTCCTCCCGAATATAGCATTGCACATAATCTCCACCTTGGACTGCCAAACCTGTATTATTAATAATGCACATATCATTCGCACCCTTTGCTAGCAATAAAAGGAGGACAGTTGGGCATAGGAGAGGCTTGTCCTGTTCCTCCCACACCTACACACCCCCTTCCCTGTCTACCCTGCAGGTTAATTTTGGTAGTGCAATTGTATCCTCTATACAGAGAGTACCCCCTTATTACAGGTATTTTGTTCCTGTTACAGAAATGGCCAGAGAATTATTGATTCCTCTTTAAATACCTTGCAGGATTAAGCTGATGCTGATCCTGTGTCCTAAATTGTTATATTTGTGGGTCTGAGACATTGAAAATGAACACTGAATCACTGTCTAGCTCCATGCCAGCACCTGAGCAGTCTAGATTTAATTTCTTTTGTTTCCTCTTGCCTCCCCGCTAAGTCTCCTGTGTTTGCTAACCACAATGTTTGCTAACATTTCCCTTTATTATATATGCTTGGGTGTCATGATTAGGCTATTGCAATTTGGAAAAAGATTTCTTTTTTGTACCCTGAAAGATGTTCTAGGGAATCAGCATCTGAGCAGTAGTTTGTATTAAATAACTTATGTGATCCCTGGTAGGGCTTCCCAGGTGGTGCTAGTGGTAAAGAACCTGCCTGCCAGTGCAGGAGACTTGGGTTAGATACCTGGGTTTGGAAGCTACCCAGGAGAAGGACATGGCAACCCACTCCAGTATTCTTGCCTGGAGAATCCCATGGACAGAGGAGACTGGCGGGCTGTAGTTCATAGGGTCATAAAGAGTCGGACATGACTGAACGACTTAGCACCCATTCATGACCTCTGGTAACTTTGTCCGAACTCATGCGAACTGGAGAGGAGGAGGGAAACCAGTCTCATATTGGCGCCAGCAATAGCCAGCACAGATTAAATTTGATATCTAGCTTATAAAATAATCAATATACACCTGCAGATTATTTAATGAGTCTGTCAACTAAGCAAAGAATCTGTTTACTGTTCTGGGATGAATTACTGTGTCTGTGACATAGTTGAATGAATAATCTAATTACAATGCTCAGTCACTCAGCCATGTGTGACTCTTTGTGACCCCATGGACTATAGCCTGCCAGGCCCCTCTGTCCATGGAATTTTCCAGGCAAGAATACTGGAGTGGGTTGTCATTGCCTACTCCACTAATTACAATATGAGAATATAGTTACAATATATATGTTCTGTGACCCACAGACATGAACCACTTCATCTGTACATAGGAATTATGATTGGAACAAATAAGAATTAGATTTTATTCTAATATTTTGTGCTATACAAAATGTGTAGATAGATATTCTCATGGTTAGATAAAAACAATTGCTCTGCCTTTAGATAGATTTGAGTGCTTAATATTTGATTTTTTTAAAAAAGAGTTCAATACGCTTTATTCATACAAAGGTACTTTTATATTGAGCTTTCTAATTTAGCCTAATTTATCATCCTGTGGTTTTATGCAAGGTAGGGAAGGACACCTTATCTCTTCATTCTGTCAGGTTCTGGAGCATGCTTGATGATGGGGAAGCTATATACGATGGGCTTACAGGGTGTTCAATATATATTTATCACCTTAATGAGTCGGAATTAAACCAGAGAGCAAACCCATGAGGACTTTTCTAAAATGTGCTCACTGTAATTAAGTCCAGAAAACATATAAAGAAGTAGGCACATTTTTTCCACTTACCATGTTGTACAAACTCTCCCCTTTCTTCTTCCCTCTCCCATCCTCTTCCTCCCTCCCATCCATCTAATCTACCATGTTAGTTTCAGATGTAATCATGACTTTTCATTACCCAGTGCCAGGAAAGCTACATGCTTCTGGGTGTTTTTCTACTGGAGTGGGTGTTGTATCACTTCCCAGGATTCGAAAATATGAGCTGGCAGACATTTACTGGGGTTTAGAGCCTGGTAGAAAAGCTAAATATCCTCCAATACAAGGGCCACTCAATGAAGATTCATCTGACCCCAAATGCCAATAATACCAATACAAAAAAATATGTCATTTTCAAGGACCTTCAGGATGATGGAGGAGTCTATTACATCTTTTATATAATACTTGAAATATTATTATGAAATAATAATACCCTATCACCCAATATACTAAATTAAAATAATTATTACTCAGACTAGTTTGCTGCCCAAATACTTTCTTGCCTCAAACATGTTTTTAATGATTCCCAATTGTTGCTTTATAATTCTGTATATTTTATATAATTCTTAGGAAACAAATATTTTACCACAGAACAGAAGATCTGTGACTCTTAAATAAAACCCCTTCTGAATGGTAGCTCAGCTGGTAAAGAATCCTTCTATAATGCAGGAGACACCTGGTTGATTCCTGGTTGGGAAGATCTGCTGGAGAAGGAATAGGCTACCCACTCCAGTATTCTTGGGCTTCCCTGGTGATTCAGATGGTAAAGAATCTGCCTGCAATGTGGGAGACCTGGGTTTGATCCCTGGGTTGGGAAGATCCCCTGGAGAAGGGAACAGTTACCCACTCCAGTATTCTGGTCTGGAGAATTCCATGGACAGAGAAGCCTGGTAGGCTACAGTCCATGAGG
This sequence comes from Moschus berezovskii, assembly GCF_049115385.1. NCBI lineage: Eukaryota > Metazoa > Chordata > Mammalia > Artiodactyla > Moschidae > Moschus > Moschus berezovskii. The sequence continues at coordinate 26,463,861 of NC_142464.1, forward strand.
TCATAAAGAGTTGGATACAGCTGAGCGACTATCACTCTCTTACTTTCCAGTTTATAGTATGTTAATAAAAGCCATCCTCACAGAATATCTTCACTCCTTCTGTAAAAACTCGAGGCATTTCCAGAGATTCCTCTAAGAAAATCACAGCTTTCTAACTTAATAAATCCTTAATATACCATTTGCAGACTTAAAGTAAATGTTGATTTTAAAAGCTGCACAGACCCTGGATACCCTACAAACACAGTCTGAAGCCCTCTTAAATTTTGATTATAATAAAAGCCTCACAAATCCACTTCAAAATATTTAATGATTAAAAAAACTCCTGTTTAAATCTACTAATTTTGACATTAGTATTTGCTTTAGTGCAGGTTTTATTTTTAGTTCCAAAAAAGTAAATGAAAAGCAGCTTTTCTTCTCACCCTACTATTTCCATTTTCATTCATCTGTGAATATAAATAACTTACAAAGTCCTCAGAGGGATTTGGGGCATTACTTGGAGACTCTGAATAGCTGCTCTCCTCCTCATCTTTGTTGTGTGAAATCTCCTGGAGCTCCATCATGCTCTGCAGAGCTAAAGGCATGGCATCCTGGAAGCCAAGAGCAAAATTACCAAAAGTGCAAAATTCTGAAGTGAGTACAAGGAGGTGCATCCCAAATGTGCACTTCAACAATATAGCTGTTAGCACCAAGAGAAAAAGACAAAGGGAAGGAAAAATTCTGTAAACACTTTGCACAGTCAGGTTACTTGTAACGACCAATATCCTTATTTATCCCCTTGTCGCTTTCTCATATTGCTCCATTGGTATGACATCCTTTTTTATTAAGTACAGTCCATCTCAAATTCCCTCGTTGGCTATTTTTAATCATTCAATTCTAACAGATCTCTTATTTTAAAAATCACTCCTCTTTGATTTATGTCGTCAGTTTTCCTTGCTGAATTTAATCTTCTCTTTAAGAGAAGATGATCACACTCTTGTTGAATCAGTTAGTGGAAATATAAGAGTGCCTCTCAGGAGGCACTGACTCCTTGAAAAGTTTATCAGGCACAGGGTTTCCACTGCCCTCTGGATATTATAATTATGGTTTGATTTTCCTTTCACAGAAGTCAGGGTTTTAGGAAGAGATTAGCAAATCTGACTGCAAAATCAGGTTTTGCATCAGTTAATTAAAAAAAAATAGAATGTGGCTTGTTGGTTATGTAGCATAGAACCTTGTCTCCAAATCAGTATGCCTGTCAGCTTAATCTTCTGTTGGTGTGATCGTCTATTAAAGCATGCAAACATCTTCCAAAACATATCCAAGAGAAAAACTAGAAAATAGGAAGGACCATTTATTAACTTGGGCTTCCCTGGTGGCTCAGAAGGGAAAGCATCTGCCTGCAGTGCAGGAGACCTGGGTTCGATCCCTGGGTCAGGAAGATCCCCTGGAGAAGGAAATGGCAACCCACTCCAGTACTCTTGCCTGGAGAATCCCATGGACAGAGAAGCCTGGTAGACTACAGTCCATGGGATCGCAAAGAGTCAGACACAACTGAGCGACTTCACTTCATTTATTAACTAGGACTTCCTAAGTGGCTCAGTGGTAAAGAATCCACCTGCCAGGGCAAGAGATGTGAGTTTAATCCCTGGGTGGAAAAGATCCCCTGGAGAAGGATCAGAACTGTAAAGGGGGTGTTTCAAATTACCAGTTATAAAATAAATAGAGGTATTTGGTTTGTCTTAAAATTGTGTGATCATATCTCCATTTTGGGGTTGACTGGGAGGTAGCTTATAGCTAAATTTGAGATGCAAAAGTGGGTTTCTGTGGTTTTTATGATCATGGCATCTGGTCCCATCACTTCATGGTAAATAGATGGCAAAACAATGGAAACAGTGACAGAGTTTCTTTTCTTGGGCTCCAAAATCACTGAAGATGGTGACTGCAGCCATGAAATTAAAAGATGCTTGCTCCTTGAAAGAAAAGCTATGACCAACCCAGATAGCATATTAAAAAGCAGAGACATTACTTTGCCAACAAAGGTCTGTCTAGTTGAGGCTATGGTTTTTCCAGTAGTCATGTATGGATGTGAGAATTGGACTATAAAGAAAGCTGAGTGCTGAAGAACTAATACTTTTGAACTGTGGTTTTGGAGAAGACTCTTGAGAGTCCCTTGGACAACAAGGAGATCAAACCAGTCAATCCTAAAGGAAATCAACCCTGAACATTCGTTAGAAGGACTGATGCTAAAGCTCTAATACTTTGGCCGACTGATGAGAAGAACTGACTCATTAGAAAAGGCCCTGATGCTGGGAATGATTGAAGGCAGGAGGAGAAAGGGACGACAGAGGATGAGATGGTTGGATGGCATCACCGGCTTGATGGACGTGGGTTTGGGCAGGTTCCAGGAGTTGACGATTAACAAGGAGGCCTGATGTGTTGCAGTCCATGGGGTTGCAGAGTCAGACATGACAGAGAACTGAGCTGAACTGAACTTATGGCCTTTACATTATGCACTTTTTACTTTTTAATTTCTCTAGTTTTATTTTTTCCCCTCTTTTGGTTTTCTTTGTTCTCTCAGTCCTAATGTTAAATTTGCAAATATGTGTTTTAGAGCCAGGAAAGTCATATGTTGGTATAATCAAACAAATAACGTTTCTACCTTGTCTGCCATTTAACATATTATAAAGAGACTATGCTAATGGTCCAGCCCCATGTGGCAAGCATGTGAACCATGCTTGTCCCACTGTATGATGACTTAGATTAGGGGAAGGATGGAAGAGGAAGGGAACAGAGAGCAAAACCCAAGTCTTTGTATTAGCTTCCTTCACCAGCACCTTGGAGCCTCCCAAATTTGGTACAATAGGTATCATCATATAAATGAATGAACAGTCACATCTGCTCCTTATTAAAACCAGAGACATCAAGACCTTCTTGTAGAGAAACGTTGAAAAAAAAGTGGTGTCTCACCCACCTGTACGTGTTGAAGACAGAATGAAATGTTCTTCACACAGTGCCTAACAGTCTTTTCTAAAGATCGAAATAGCTTTTCTTCTCTGTTAAAGGTATTGTCTTTCACCTAAAATATAGATGAAATTATTTATTTTTATAATTCAAAGGAATCTGGTATATTTTTTAAAGAAAACCACAAACCATATTGGCCCAGCATGTTACCAAAAAGCTCCTTGTTTAGATGAAAACTTTTCATACTACGCTGATAGTCTTAACACAGTCCTTTCTTTGTCCAGCACATGACACAATTGATGTTCAATTAGTGCAGCAAAGCTGTGTGGTGCTTTTCACATTGCTACATTGCTTTACCTAGTCACAGTGGCTGTGGGATGCAAAACTTCCCCCTAGAGTTTTTAATGGCATGTATTATGTGTGTTTTCTTAAATTACACTGCTTTTGTAGGTCTATAAAATAATCAATAAAATGAAAAATGAAATTAAAATAAAAATTTGATCTATTGAGTAGAATTTGTCATTTTGCTGATATGATTCATCCCAATTTATTTCCCAGTGGTTACTCAGAAAATATTCTTGGGGTCTTGGCTAAAGAAATGTGATAATTCATTATCAGCTCAAATTTGAAAGATGATGAATAATCTTAACAAAAATAGTTCTGGTAGTAAAACTCTGCAGAATTACAATTGTGGTCACATGTGTTCAGTTTTTTGTTGTCATTGGTATCTCACATGTATACCTGTTAGCAGTCAGAAAAATATGCTTTTTATGTGCTTGTGGAAGTTTCTAAGAAGACGTTATTCTGTTAATGACGAGAAATATTTCTTGACATTCAAAATTATACAAAAAAATCAGAACCAGCTTTATACCAGCAAAATCTGTGTGAACACACACCTGTTTTGTGGAATATGGTATGTATAATCAGTTTGGTACTGGCTAATAACTGAAGTTGTTCTCAATTCTTACATCCATTAATTTAGGTGGTTGACCTTAGAACTGAATGCACAGAAAAAGGTGACATTTTATTTTAATATTTTTAAGTCCTTTAATATTGCTTATCTGCAAAGCTTTTCATTAAATAGGCAGCCTCATTCTTTGTAATCCACACAAAATTCACCACCCTCTGCCCTAGGAGCTCTACGCTCTGAGCCAGTTTGAAACATATGCTTGGACAGATTTCTTTGAAATGTAGTTTTCAAGGACCAACTACTTTACTCTGTGTGTCCTGGCTGGGACCCAGATGATGCTAAAATAAGAGTTGCAAGGATCGTGACATGAAAAATATTGCCCAGTTCCACTTCCCTATTTCCAAGCCTTCTCATACTGTGCTATTTTGCTGGAATATGCTGCGGTCCCTTTTCTTCCCTGTAAATTCCTGTTTATTTTTTTTTTTAAGGACTTGCTCAACTGTCGCCCCTGCTACAACTCCTTCCTCTAATTCCTGTTCTTTCCACTCCAGAAAGTTAATTGAGCCATCCTATGTGCTCTCACCAGTTAATGATTTAAGCAGTTCTCTCCATTGATGGATTGCAAGCATTGGAGAGGAAGTATTTCTTCTTAATAATAATCTGTAACAAGACCAGGAGCTGACTGTGGAGTCAGTTCAGATCATGAACTCCTTATTGCCAAATTCAGACTGAAATTGAAGAAAGTAGGGAAAACCACTAGACCATTCAGATATGACCTAAATCAAATCCCTTATGATTTTACAGTGGAACTGAGAAATAGATTTAAGGGACTAGATCTGATAGATAGAGTGCCTGATGAACTATGGATGGAGGTTCGTGACATTGTACAGGAGACAGGAATCAAGATCATCCCCATGGAAAAGAAATGCAAAAAAGCAAAATGGCTGTCTGAGGAGGCCTTACAAATAGCTGTGAAAAGAAGAGAAGCAAAAAGCAAAGGAGAAAAGGAAAGATATAAGCATCTGAATGCAGAGTTCCAAAGAATAGCAAGAAGAGATAAGAAAGCCTTCCTCAGCTATCAATGCAAGGAAATAGAGGAAAACAACAGAATAGGAAAGACAAGAGATCTCTTCAAGAAAATTAGAGATACCAAGGGAACATTTCATGCAAAGATGGGCTCAATAAAGGACAGAAATGGTATGGACCTAATAGAAGCAGAAGATATTAAGAAGAGGTGGCAAGAATACACAGAAGAACTGTACAAAAAAGATCTTCACGACCAAGATAGTCACGATGGTGTGATCACTCACCTAGTGATCACTCATCTTAGAATGTGAAGTCAAGTGGGCCTTAGAAAACATCACTATGAACAAAGCTAGTGGAGGTGATGGAATTCCAGTTGAGCTATTTCAAATCCTAAAAGATGATGCTGTGAAAGTGTTGCACTTAATATGCCAGCAAATTTGGAAAACTCAGCAGTGGCCACAGGACTGGAAAAGGTCAGTCTTCATTCCAATCCCAAAGAAAGGCAGTGCCAAAGAATGCTCAAACTACTGCATAATTGCGCTCATCTCACACGGTAGTAAAGTCATGCTCAAAATTCTCCAAGCCAGGCTTCAGCAATACATGAACTGTGAACTTCCAGATGTTCAAGCTGGATTTAGAAAAGGCAGAGGCACCAGAGATCAAATTGCCAACATCCGCTGGATCATGTAGAAAGCAAGAGAGTTCCCGAAAAACATCTATTTCTGCTTCATTGACTATGCCAAAGCATTTGACTGTGTGGATCACAATAAACTGTGGAAAATTCTGAAAGAGATGGGAATACCAGACCACCTGACCTGCCTCTTGAGAAACCTATATGCAGGTCAGGAAGCAACAGTTAGAACTGGACATGGAACAATAGACTGGTTCCAAATAGGAAAAGGAGTACGTCAAGGCTGTATATTGTCACCCTGCTTATTTAACCTATATGCAAGTACATCATGAGGAATGCTGGGCTGGAAGAAGCACAAGCTGGAATCAAGTTTGTCAGGAGAAATATCAATCACCTCAGAGATGCAGATGACACCACCCTTATGGCAGAAAGCGAAGAGGAACTCAAAAGCCTCTTGATGAAAGTGAAAGAGGAGAGTGAAAAAGTTGGCTTAAAGCTCAACATTCAGAAAACGAAGATCATGGCATCTGGTCCCATTACTTCATGGGAAATAGATGGAGAAACAGTGGAAACAGTGTCAGACTTTATCTTTGGGGGCTCCAAAGTCACTGCGGATGCTGATTGCAGCCATGAAATTAGAAGACACTTACTCCTTGGAAGGAAAGTTAAGACCAACCTAGATAGTATATTAAAAAGCAGAGACATTACTTTGCCAACCAAGGTCCGTCTAGTCAAGGCTATGGTTTTTCCAGTGGTCGTGTATGGATGTGAGAGTTGGACAGTGAAGAAAGCTGATCACCATAGAATTGATGCTTTTGAACTGTGGTGTTGGAGAAGACTCTTGAGAGTCCCTTGGACTGCAAGGAGATCCAACCAGTCCATTCTAAAGGAGATCAGTCCTGGGTGTTCATTGGAAGGACTGATGCTAAAGCTGAAACTCCAACATTTTGACCACCTCATGCAAAGAGTTGACTCATTGGAAAAGACTCTGATGCTGGGAGGGATTAGGGGCAGGATGAGAAGGTGACGACAGAGATTGAGATGGCTAGATGACATCACTGACTTGATGGACATGAGTTTGAGTGAACTCCGGGAGCTGGTGATGGACAGGGAGGCCTGGCGTGCTGTGATTCATGGGGTCACAAAGAGCCGGACACGACTGAGCGACTGAACTGAACTGAACTATGTTTTCAGACAGTAAAGAGCCTGCTTGCAGTGTGGGAGACCTGGGTTCAATCCCTGGGTTGGGAAGATCCCTTGAAGAAGGAAATGACAACCCATTCTGGTATTCTTGCATGGAGAATCCATGGACTGAGGAACCTGGTGGGCTATAGGGTTCACAGGGTTCATAGGGTTGGAAAGAGTTGAACATGACTGCATGCCTGACACTTTCACTTCACTTTCAAATGTGTTTTAGACACTTGTGCTAAAACCTGTCTTCCATTTTCTCATTTAAGTCTTATACAACTCTGTGAAGTAGATACTATGATAACCCCCATTTTAGAGATAAAGAAACAGAAGTTCCAGGAGGTGTGGCAGACATTTTGAACATTCCCCATGTCGATCTTCTACTGATAGAACCTGCACTTTTAGTTTAAGATGGACACACAGCTGCCCTGGTAGAGACAGCCCTTCCCAGACTCCCTTGCAGCTGGTTCTGCCCTGGTAACTGGGTCACAAGGTAAATTTTGCAAATAGGATGTGAGTGGAAGTGATACATTTCATTTCTGAATCTTGGCTTACAACATTGTCTTTGGGACCTTGACTGAAGACATGGCAGTGACCCAGCTTTAATGAGGCAGATGAAGACAATATGTTTAGGGAACAGCACAGCACAAAACTGGGATCCTGGAGGATCTTGTGCAGCACAGCCCATCTGGACGATTATAAGAGAGAGAAATAAATGGCTATCTGACTTAAGCTGCTATGTTTTGGAATCTCTCTGTGACCTAACATAAGAAGTTAAAGAAACTTACCCATGTTAATAGGACTAGGATTCCAACCCAAACTGTCTGAATTTAGAACTTCTTTGCATTTGCAATCTCTAACAGTGTTGAGTACAAAGGAGTTCAATATATGTGTGATGAATGGAATAGAATCTTCCTCTTGGGTAACAGTTTTATACCCTAACTCCACCAAATATTTCACTTGAGCTGCTGACAAGTGCAAAATTGACTGATTTGAGATTTATCTTTTCTACAGTCCAGCATATGCAGCTGATTTTCTGATTAACAGTGAAATGCTTCATTGCTGACAGGACATCCTCTCAAAAGATTAATGGGAAAAAATCTAATTAATATCCCTTCAGGCTTCTTTAACTATAATTCACTTTCAGTTCGCAATTGGAAAATATCAGAAGTTGATGGCAAATGCATTAAAGACTGGAACAGCTTCTACAGGAGCCTGCCCAGGATTAAGACCTGAATATTGTCCCTCAATAGTATTGTCTTGGGTCAGAAGCAACATCCTAAAGAGTAAGGGAGAATTGTTTACATTATATTTACACATGCTCATGGAGGCTACAGTCTCTTCTTCAAGTGAATTCCCAATTCAATTCTGTTACTGTTGTCTTTAGTTGAAACATCTGGATTTTCCTTTTCCTGATCTATGACCACACACCATAAATGTCCCAAGCTTCCCATGTTATAGTTCCACATTGAGGAAAGAGGGAGGCCTGGGATTATCTCCTCTATGCAATGGAAGAAAAGCAAGAAATAAGTACAGGTTTATATAAGCCATGTGTTGTAAGAATATCCATATTGGGGATGGTAGGGAATGGACAGTGTGGCCACAGGAGGAAAAGAGAATGAAGCCTGGAGGTTGATTATACTCACAGGTCCTAGAGAAGAGGTCACTGTATGTCACACAGGATCACAGGGGAATCACTGATATTGGGTTATTTGGCAGAAAGGAGCAAGGGAAAAGTCAAGGCTAGAGTCTTTATTGGAGTTTCTGTGAGAAACCACAGAGAAAGAGCTGGGGCAGGGTAAAATGTTTAGGACTAGCCAGTTTGAATAATTCCAGCAGGCTTTGGGCTATAGAAGTGTTTCTGGTTGCCTGGTACCTGGCCTTAGAATGATCAAGGGCAGAGAAATATTGGCTTCACCTGTGAGATTTGGATAAGGAAGTGGTTGTGGCTCTAGACCCAGGATTGGTTGGTCTGCAAATGAAAGAAACAATTCCAGCTGAGTTTTTTGCCCTCTGTAACAGTGGGTTAGTCCTACCAGTGTCGTTTTCTTTGGTCTGCAAGCTTTTTTAATATGGCAAAATATCATAAAACACAGGAAGTATGAGATATGATTAATACATTATGCATAAAGAAGTTTTATCCACAAGGGAGTAAGAAGTCTGCAGGTTAAAAGGTAAATAACAGTATTTTATATGCAAAATAAGATAGTGATGACGATAGCCAATATATTGAATGTTTACACATTATGTTAAGTACATTTTAAAATATGTATCATTTCATTGTGTTAGGTAGTTAGAATAGGAAAAAGGAGTCCAAAATGGCAGTGGCTAAAAGACAAAGAGAGAAAAAAACCCTGCAAAAATGGAACAAAAGAAAATCGAGGACAGGAGTGAGAACCTCAGGTGAAACAAACAGGCCCCCTTCTCGGCCATCCCAATTTGCATAGAGCAGGCTCAAGGGGTGGAGTAGTCAAACATATAAAAAGAGGAAGCCAAGACGGATAGACGCCTCTCCTTTGGGGTAAGCCTGCCCTCATGCCTTGAGAGTGTACTATCCATTGTTTGCCAAATAAAACTCTGAGCTGTAACTGAGCTGTAACACTGGTCTGCCATTTCAAATCTTTTCTGCAGCAAGACAGAACTGAGGACATTACACACTCCCCCAGCAATTGAATCCTCACAATCATTTCCTGTATTAGGTCCTACTATAATCCCCTACTACAATTTATAGATGGTTACATTGAATTTATGCACCTAAAGACAAATATCTATTAAGTGGTAGAAGTGAGGTTCAAACCCAGGTCTGAATGACTTCAGAAACTTTGCTCTTAATTTCTGTGCTGACTCCTGCAAATACTAACAGTGCCAAGGCTGAGATGCATTGAGTAAGTGTGTCAGGCAGTCAGAAGAGAAGAGGCCACTTCTAGCTTAGTGGTCTGAAAGCTGCAAAGACTTAATGAAAAGAAAAAAGACCAAGCAGCCAAACAGTGAGGTATAAGAAGAGTCAGAGCTGAACCAGTTGCCTCCAGTTCAAAGTAAAAACTTTTGTTAGAGATGTTAACATAATGAATGAAATCAGGCACAGGAAAGGGGGGGTCGGAAAGTACTATCTAGTATCTTAAGAACTGTTCTGCCTACTTTTGGTTAGAGGCCCACTGTATTACCACTTCTGGGCCTTGACCTTTCTATCTTGTGATTTTCAATTTCCAGATTGATTAGCTGAAAAGTATCTGGAGTCTTTATAAAAATACAAACTTTGAGGTTGCACGTTTGAACCAAGTGGAACCCAGGAATTTATATTTTGGCAAGTTCCTCAGGTCATTCTCATGCACATTAAAGCTTGAGAGGCTTTGCTAATCCATTAATTGTTTATTAGGGATTGAGATGAAAGTGTTCAGGATGACACCAAAGAGTTACCCAGGAATATAATGTCATGCTTTTGAACTGTGGTGCTGGAGAAGACTCTTGAGAGTCCCTTGGACTGCAAGGAGATCCAACCAGTCCATTCTAGAGGAGATCAATCCTGGGTGTTCATTGGAAGGACTGATGCTAAAACTGAAACTCCAATACTTTGGCCACCTCATGCGACGAGTTGACTCACTGGAAAAGACTCTGATGCTGGGAGGGATTGGGGGTGGGAGGAGATGGGGACGACAGAGAATGAGATGACTGGATGGCATCACCGACTCTGTGGACATGAGTTTGAGTGAACTCCGGGAGTTGGTGATGGACAGGGAGGCCTGGCGTGCTGTGATTCATGGGGTCGCAAAGAGTCGGACACGAATGAGCGACTGAACTGAACTGAACTGATAATGTCACCTGAGGGTAGGGGAATAGGAAAGGAATAACAGGTAGGAAAAATCACACTAACATAAGCCTCTAAACACTACAGGTGAAATAAATATAAGATGAACACCAAGGGTACTAAAAGGAATGAGATTTTAAAAAGCAGAAAGGAGACAGAGATGAAAGGAGGGCATTGCCTTGGGTGAGATTATGTGCTAATTGGGATTCCCTGGTGGCTCAGATGGTGAAGAGTCTGCCTGCAATGCGGGAGACCTGGGTTTGATCCCTGGGTTGGGAAGGTTCCCTAGAGAAGGAAATGGCAATCCACTCTAGTATTCTTGCCTATAAAATCCCATGGATGAAGGAGCCTAACAGGCTATGGTCCATGGGTTGCAAAGAGTTGGACAGGACTTTCTTTCATGTGCTAATTGATGGTGTCAGGACTCCTGGGGCATCCTTTCTTGATCCTGTCCTGTCCTTATCTCCTTTGTCCTCTCCACGAATGGAAGCACCACAGCTAAAATAGAGTCAAAACTACCCCCCACCACCTCCACCCAATGCATTATCCCACAAGAGGGAGGGAGGGAGGGGGAGAGAGAGAGAGAAAGGAACAGCACTGGGCAGTTACCTTGATTGTCAGTGTGTTCCAGAAACAGCTCTGATAACAATAAAATGAAATCTCACGAAAGTATCAGCGTTCGTGTTCCCCAGGAAAATGTATGTGGCCCAAGAAGAAAAATTACCTGTGATTCTCCTCTGGTCAGAATCTTTAGATGATTTGTCACTCTTTTTGATTTCTTGCTAATTGAATGAATATTTAGTTTAGACAATTTATCTTTAAGTGATTCTTCCTCATCATTCTTCTTGTATTTCAGAACTGAAATTGAAGAAGGCAATGACATATCTGAACACATGCAGTACAGAAAGTGTGTGTTTCATCCAAAATATTTAAGAGAAATATTTATATTTGAGATAAAACTCTGATTTTTGGCTCATGCTCCAGCCACTCTGCCCCGTCATAGCTCTAGCTGCCCAACCCACTAAGGTTCAGAAACCATCCTAGGACTTGAGCTCCTCAAAGCCTAACTGCATTTACCTCCCACATTAGAGAAATTCCTGATACTGGGGGAAAAAATAAGCTCTTTTCTCTCTTCTTAGACAATACACTCGTTATTTGGGATCTCCAGAATGAAGCATCAGTTCAGTTCAGTAGCTCAGTCATGTCCGACTCTTTGCGACCCCATGAATCACAGCACACCAGGCTTCCCTGTCCATCACCAACTCCCGGAGTTCACTCAAACTCATGTCCATCGAGTCGGAGATGCCATCCAACCATCTCATTCTCTGTCGTCCCCATCTCCTCCCACCCCCAATCCCTCCCAGCATCAGACTCTTTTCCAGTGAGTCAACTCGTTGCATGAGGTGGCCAAAGTATTGGAATTTCAGCTTTAGCATCAGTCCTTCCAGTGAACACCCAGGACTGATCTCCTTTAGAATGGACTGGTTGGATCTCCTTGCAGTCCAAGGAACTCTCAAGAGTCTTCTCCAGCACCACAGTTCAAAAGCATCAATTCTTCGGCGATCAGCTTTCTTCACAGTCCAACTCTCACATCCATACCTGACCATGGGAAAAACCATAGCCTTGACTAGACGGACCTTGGTTGGCAAAGTAATGTCTCTGCTTTTCCATATGCTATCTAGGTTGGTCATAACTTTCCTTCCAAGGAGTAAGTGTCTTTTAATTTCCTGGCTGCAATCAGCATCTGCAGTGATTTTGGAGCCCAAAAATATAAAGTCTGACACTGTTTCCACTGTTTCCCCATCTATTTCCCAAGAAGTGATGGGACCAGATGCCATGATCTTCGTTTTCTGAATGTTGAGCTTCAAGCCAACCTTTTCACTCTCCTCTTTCACTTTCATCAAGAGGCTTTTGAGTTCCTCTTCACTTTCTGCCATAAGGGAGGTGTCATCTGCATATCTGAGGTTATTGATATTTCTCCCGGCAAACTTGATTCCAGCTTGTGCTTCTTCCAGCCCAGCGTTCCTCATCAAGACTTAACTAATGGAAAGACAACTGCAGCCAACATAAGACCTCATATCCATCTTAAAATTGTCTCCACTAGCTGAGAGATCTAAGGTAGGTTGAGCCATCCCTCTGAGCTATACTTTTTAATCTTTAAAATTATTTTCCTTCTCTTATTGTTCAAAATGTTAAATATCCCCAACCTTCAGCTTTTGGTAAGGATGTGGTGAGAGTGGCATTCTAATACACTGTTGATCAAGAGTAAATCAGTATAGTTTTTGTAGAGAATAATTTGGCAGAACCTTAAATATAAAAATAGTATAGTCTATGAGCAGGAAGTCCATGTAGAGAAATATTCCCATAATCAAGCCTACGAAGTTTTATTTGCTAGAGCATTTTTCCTAGCAGCAGAATGTTGGAACCAATCTAAAAGTTTATCAATAAAGGTATGGTTTAATAAATTATGACACATTTTTAAATGGAATACTATGGAGCCATTTAAAAGAAGACCATAGTAACTTGAAAAATGTTCATGATATACAAGGTTTTTGAAAGACCCAGAAAACAGTAGTGTCATACATTTTGCAGAAGGAAGGGAAGAAGGGGAAGTGAGAGAGATGAAAGAATATAGAAAAAAAAAAAAGACATAAAAATTCTGAAGAAAACTTACTAAAATGTTAGCTATGCAAACTGGAACCATGGGAGTAGAAAAATTTTCCTCATTAAAACTTTGAAATTTGAAGATTAAGCAAACAGCAAAGTTAATTTAATACAACAGCTATTGTCCATCTCCCAACTTTATCAAACCTTCACATTTGCCTTGTTTCCAATCTTTTTGTTGAAAAAAAAAATCACATAATAGTTGAAGCTTCTCTGATCCCCATCTTTGATCCTTAAAGGAAATGGTGATACTCAATTAGGAGCTTTATTATATCTGTATCTATTTTCATGCCTTTACTTTGTAGGTATGTAGTCATATACCATATAGTATTATTTTGAATATTTTCAATCTTTCTAAAAATGGTACCATATTGCATTCATTCTTCTGTCACTTGCTAGTTTACTTTTTTAAAAAACTCAACATTGTGTTTTCAAGATTTATCCAACTGATACATGTACTTTAATTTTATGCTGTTATGGTATCATAGTTTATAATTCACAGTTTATCTGTCTGAATTAATATGGAAGCCACTCTCCATTTTCTTTGTGTGCTTGTTTCTTTCTTTTTTCTTCCTTTTGCTATTTTGAACAATGCTAGTTACCTGTATACCTCTCCAGGAGCATGTGAGCCAGTTTCTCAAATATCTAGAAACTGATTTTCTGTGTCTTGGGTGTGTGCATTTTCAACCTAACAAGTATTGTCAAATTGTTCTCCAAAGTGGTGATTCCAATTTACATCCTTCTGTTCAGTTCAGTTCAGTTGCTCAATCATGTCTGACTCTTTGCAACCCCATGGACTGCAGCACACCAGGCTTCCCTGTCCATCACCAACTCCTGGAGCTTACTCAAACACATGTACATTGAGTCGGTGATGCCATCCAACCATCTCATCCTCTGTCTTCCCCATCTCCTCCTGCCTTCAATCTTCCCCAACATCAGGGTCTTTTCAAAGGAGTCAGCTTTGTGCATCATGTGGCCAAAGTATTGGAGTTTCAGCTTTAGTATCAGTCCTTCCAATGAATATTCAGGATTGATTTCCTTTAGGATCTACATTCTTACCTGCAAACTAATATTTAGCACTTAACATCATTCGCTAAAAATCTCATTGCCAATCTGATGGGCTGGAAACACGTCGTTATATTTTTAATTTGCATTTCCCTGATTACTAGTGGATCTTAGCATTTAAAAATGTATTGGTTTTTTTCTGTGAGTTGCTCATTTTTATTATTAACATTTTTTGTATTAGCATGTTTTTATTATTTATTTAGTATCAATAATCATATATTCTAGATAGTAATCCTTTGTCTATGGGCTATTTTTTCATGGCATCTTTTGTTTTGCATCTTTCCCTTCTCACTCTATGCTTTTCTTTATAGTTACAATTTATTAACACAGATACATACAATTTTAAAAATAAAAATTAGAAAATAAAGGCAATAAAAATAAACACAGTGGTTGGGTCAATTAGTTCCATAGTTCTACCATTGCTTTAAATGTTGAACTGAGATTTAAAGTTAGAACTACAAAGCCAGTTAAGAATTTATGGACATAAATCACACTGAGAGAGGACCCAGGGTCTACCCCAATGCACTGCTAACTCTGAGAAGATAGAAACCATATAATTGTGCTTCCTGTTTTAAAATCTACATTCTCCTGGAGAGGTGAATCTTACCTCTTAGCTGGGCTTCCCTGGTGGCTCAGATGGTCAAGAATCTGCCTGCAATGTGGGAGACCCATGTTCGATCCCTGGGTTGGGAAGATCCCCTGGAGTAGGAAATGGCAACCTGCTCCAGTATTTTTGCCTGGGAAATCCCATGCACAGAGGAACCTGGCAGGCTATAGTTCATGTTGTCGCAATAAGTTGGATACAACTGAGTGACTAACACTTGACCTCTTAGTTAATGAATAGTTAACAATAATTTGTTAATCTGAGAAAGAAATATACTTGCTCCCTTCTTGGAACAATTATTGCCAAAAATACCCATTCTTTGTGTTCCAGAACCAAATAAGCCTGTTAGTTTAGCTGGGTCATCTTACCTGTATCCACCTTTCTCACCACCACTTTTCAGCTCTAGCTATTCACTGCTCCCAACTATCTGGCCATTCCTCCTACCATACGTATAACACCAAGAACAGGAGGATCATATGCTGTAGGTTTCTTCAGCCCGTAATATGTCACCAGGCATGTGGTGGTCAAAAGAGGTTGAGTGTAGGGCTGTTCGATGAAAAGTTGTCAATGTTTGTGTCTCGTGATCTTCTGAACCTAGCTAGAAAGGCAAAACCACCCTCTCCTCCCTGGCCTCTAACTCTAGATATCAAATGATCATTATCACGGCACCTGCTGTAACTACTGAGACATTCTGATTCTCCAAAACATAAACAGAAGATTCCAACCCTGGATAACTTCCACTTCATCATATCTCCTCTTACCTAAATCTTTTCGTCTTTTAAGTTCATTAATGTTTACATTAATGTGTTTCACTGCAGCATAGGCATCTTCCAGTGCTTGGAAGTCTGGGTGAGAGGAAGGGGTAGAATTCCGGAGTTCACATAGTAACAGAGGGTACTTCATCACTCGCTGAATTGGCTTGATCATCAAAGAGCCCATGTCCAGTAAGTTTGGTTTGCCTCTGCAATAAAGATACATCATATCAGTTTCACAAACATTTGTCTTCTTAACTCCTTTTTATTTTTGTAATTTTTTTAATGATTAATCGTGAAGATAATTTTCACCCTTTTCTTCTCTGATTTGGCTATGTTCAATTTCTAAATGAAGCAAGGGCAATAGATGACAGAAAGAACTAAACAAAATTTTAAAGAAAACAAGTATATTTGTCTACCTAACAGGACTGAAAGCATGATTTCCAACTATGTTCCACTTACAGGTTTTTTAAATAACAGGCTTTATAATAATAGTGGGAAACAATTTTAGACTGCATTTTTCCATGACAACGAAGAAAAATGCATTTTCTTGATGGTATTTTTTATATTATTAAGTGAGGAGAATAAAATCATCATTTAAAAATCCAAACAAAAAGTTTGTTTTCTTTCTTCTACCAAATTGAGAAGTTGAACTTACAGTGTTTCAGAGGTTCTACCACAGCCCCCAAAAGAGATTTATAATAAATGCAATGCTGCTGCTGCTAAGTTGCTTCAGTCCTGTCCGACTCTGTGCAACCCCATAGATGGCAGCCCACCAGGCTTCTCCGTCCCTGGGATTCTCCAGGCAAGAATACTGGAGTGGGTTGCCATTTCCTCCTCCAAATAAATGCAATACTTCTCTAGATATTATTAATGCCATCACTATCACTGATCATTACTAGTATACAATGACTTTCCATGTGGAATTCCTCTTAGCCCACAGATCTTCAAATGGTTACACAAAAGTGAGCACTCACCCCTGGTTCTCCCCTTCAGAGCTTCTGAGATGAGCCTAGAGCCATTCCCACTAGCCAAGAAGTTTACAGGAAAAGAAAAAGCTACAAACTTGATCATGCCATTGTCCACTGGACATCCATTGTCCAACCCACTGTATTCATTTTTTTTTTCAGCCAGAAATCAGTGGTTTCTAAAAGCCTGTTTATGCAAAGAGGCAAAAAAAGAGACACTGTAAGAGGAACATGGATGAAAATTGTGTTTTGAGTCCCTTCTGATGGAAAGAGATACTCAATGGTTTTCCTTTAGATTTTTACTTAGAAGACAGAAAATACAGACAGACATGGCTTTCAAATTCTGATGGGTGAATGTTTCATTCTTCAATTAGTTTTTACGTACTTTATGGGTGGACAACAGACTACATAATTGAAATGGTGAAATGTTTCTAAAAACTTGGAACAAAATTAGAAAAGTTACATCACTAGAAAAGAAATGAAGATACCCCAGAGATCATCTCTTTGAACTCTTCATTTGATAAATCAGAAACTAAGGAAATTTATCACATGTAAGTGCAAATATGGTACACACACACACACCAATCACTCTGTCATATGTGCTCGTTTTATTTTAATTATAGCACTTAGCACTATCTGGAATTGTCTTTTTTCCCTATTGACCAGTTTATATTCAATTTGTCTGTCACCATTATATGTCCAATGTGACATATAATATTCTCTCAATGAACATTTATAGCTTGAAGTGATAGATAACTTACATTTTCTGTAATGTGCTGTTATTTTACATTGAACTTTTTTCCAAAAGAAACTGCACAGTAGTCCTGAATAAATGACTGAGTTTTATTCACATGTTGAGAAAATAATTGGTATCCATAGAGACAAACACTGAATCAAACCAAAAGACAACATTTTTTAAAGGAAAACCAAAATAAATCTTAAAGGTTTGCAAGGGAGTAAAGAATTGCTTTTTATTAACTTAAAATTTCTTGAAGTATAGTTGATTTACAGTGTTGTGTTAATTTTTACTGTACAACAAAGTGACTCAGTTATACATATATATTCTTTTTCATATTCTTTTCCATTATAGCTTATCATAGGACATTGAATAGAGTTCTGGTGTTACATAGTAGAACCTTGTTGCTTATCCATCCTGTATACAATAGTTTGCCTCTGCTAACCCCAAACTCTCAGTCCTTCCCTTCCCTATACTCTCCTCCCTGTTGACAAGAAGTCTGTTCTCTATGAGTCTGTGAGTCTGTTTCTGTTTCATAGTTAAGTTCATTTGGGTCATGTTTTAGACACATATAAGTGGAAACAGTGTCAGACTTTGTTTTTCTGGGCTCCAAAATCTCTGCGGATGCTAATTGCAGCCATGAAATAAAAAAACGTTTATTCCTTGGAAGGAAAGTTATGACCAACCTAGACAGCATATTAAAAAGCAGAGACATTACTTTGCTAAACAAGGTCTGTCTAATCAAGGCTATGGTTTTTCCCGTGGTCATGTATGGATGTGAGAGTTGGACAGTGAAGAAAGCTGATCGCCGAAGAATTGATGCTTCTGAACCTGGTGCTGGAGAAGACTCTTGAGAGTCCCTTGGACTGCAAGGAAATCCAACCAGTCCATTCTAAAGGAGATCAATCCTGGGTGTTCATTGGAAGGACTGATGCTAAAGCTGAAACTGCAATACTTTGGCCACCTCATGTGACGAGTTGACTCACTGGAAAAGACTCTGATGCTGGGAGGGATTGGGGGCGGGAGGAGAAGGGGACGACAGAGAATGAGATGGCTGGATGGCATCACCGACTCGATGGACATGAGTTTGAGTGAACTCCGGGAGCTG
The DNA here is from genome assembly GCF_049115385.1 of Moschus berezovskii. NCBI lineage: Eukaryota > Metazoa > Chordata > Mammalia > Artiodactyla > Moschidae > Moschus > Moschus berezovskii. Next base: position 26,482,258 of record NC_142464.1, read on the forward strand.
GTGATGGACAGGGAGGCCTGGCGTGCTGTGGATCTTGGGGTCGTGGAGAGTCGGACACGACTGAGCGACTGAACTGAACTGACTGAAGGATATCATACGGTATTTGTCTTTGTCTTTCTGACTTACTTCACTTAGTATGATAATCTCTAGATTCATCCATGTAGCTGCAAATGGTATTATTTCATTTTTATGGCTGATTGATATTCCATTACTCAGTGTGTGTGTATATATATACATATATATATATGTGTGTATATATATAGTGTCTTCTTCATTCATATGCTGACGGACATTTAGGTTGTTTCCATGTCCTGCCTATTGTAAATAGTGCTGTTATAAACCGGAGAAGGCAATGGCAAGCCACTCCAGTACTCTTGCCTAGAAAATCCCATGGATGGAGGAGCCTGGTAGGCTGCAGTCCGTGGGGTCGCTAAAGGTCGGACACGACTGAGCGACTTCACTTTCACACGTTGGAGAAGGAAATGGCAACCCACTCCAGTGTTCTTGCCTGGAGAATCCCAGGGACGGGGGAGCCTGGTGGGCTTCCGTCTATGGGGTCACACAGAGTCGGACACGACTGAAGTGACTTAGCAGCAGCAGCAGCAGCTGTTATAAACATGGGAGAGAATGTATCTTTGGAGAGAATGTATCTTTTCAAATTATAGTTTTGTCTGGATATTTGCCCAGGAATGGGATTGCTAGATCCTATGGCAACTCTATCTTTAGTTTTTTGAGGAATCTCCATACTGTTGCCACAGTGGCTGCACCCATTTACTTCCCACTAAGCGTGTAAGAGGATTTCCTTTTCTCCACACTCTCTACATCATTTATTATTTGTAAACTTTTTAATGATGGCCATTCTGACTGGTGTGAGAAAGTACCTCATTGGTTTTGATATGTATTTCTTTTAAAAATTGGTTTATTTTTTTTTGTTGTTGAGTTGTGTGAGCTATTAGTATACCTTGGAAATTAAGCCCTTGTCAGTCCCATCATTTGTGAATATTTTCTTCCATTCCATAGGTTGTCTTTTCATTTTGTTTATGGTTTCTTTTGCTGGTTATGGTTTTCAAAGGTTATAAGTTTGATAAGATCCCATTTGTTTATTTTTACTTTTATTTCTACTGCCTTGGGAGAATTGACCTAAGAAAGCATTGGTACCACATACATCAGAGAATGTTTTGCCTATGTTCCCTTCTGGGAGTTTTACGGTGTCCTGTCTTATACTTAAGTCTTTAAACCATTTTGAGTTTATTTTTGTGTATGGTATGAGAAGTGAAGTTGCTCAGTCATGTCTGACTCTTTGTGACCCCATGGACTGTAGCCTACCAGGCTCCTCCATCCATGGAATTTTCCAGGCAAGAGTACTAGAGTAGGTTGCCATTTCCTTCTGCAGGGGATCTTCCCAACTGGGGGATCAAACCCAGATCTCCCGCATTGTAGGCAGATGCTTTACCCCCTGAGCCACCAGGGAAGCCCATATGGTATGAGGGTGTGTTTTAACTTCATTGATTTATATATGGCTATGCAACTTTTCCAGCACCACTTGCTGAAGACACTGTCTTTTCTCTGTTGTATCAATACATTCTTGCCCCCTTTATCGAGAAACAGTTGCTTTAGTATGATTTATCTTTCACTTTCTACTCATATGCACCAAATCTACTAAGGAAGGGAGAAAAGGAGATGGGGTGGAAAGAGGAAACGAGGGATAGAAGGAGAAGGAGAAAAAGAAGTTACTGGTTTCCAAGAGGACTGGGTAAAATGGGTGGGAAACTATGTAAATCTTTTATGAATACTAAAAAAATAACAACTAAAAACATATTTTCTAACTGGTATATCAATAGCAGAACTTTTGAATCTGAAGTACAGCAACCTTACATATCTCAAATGTAAGTTCTTCAATAATACAACAGTTTAGACACTTAAGTAGAAATAATTTCCTTAAATAAGAACAAGTCAGGAATATGGAAGGTATTAACTTGACTAGAAAAAAAATCATATTATCCTTATGAATATGATCAGATTTCTTCTGAGTTTTTCTTTTTACTATCACCAATATTAATTTGAGCTTCCCTGGTGGCTTAGATGGTAAAGAATCCACCTGCAATGTGGGAGACCTGGGTTTGCTCTCTGGGTTGGGATGATCCTCTGGAGGAGGGCATAAAAACCCACTTCAGTATTCTTGCCTGGGCTACAGTCTCTGGGGTCACAAAGAGTCGGACACAACTGAGCAACACAGCACGGCATAGTATTAGTTTATTTAATCTTCTAAAAATCACTGAAAATACTATCAAAATGTAGATGCAATCAAACAACTCAATCAAACAAAGTCAATTTTATTAAGATAGTTTATCAGTGTGGTCTATTGTTATATACATATTTTAAAACTTTTAATGACAAAAAATAAATCCTGAGATATATTAAAGAATGTACTTGTATCTGTGAGCTGCTCTCCTTCTTCCCTTATTAGGATCTATCAAAAACCCAACCTAGGCCCTTTCAGTTCAGTTCAGTCACTCAGTTGTGTCCGACTCTTTGCGACCCCATGAATCACAGCACGCCAGGCCTCCCTGTCCATCACCAACTCATGTCCATCGAGTCGGTGATGCCATCCAGCCATCTCATTCTCTGTCGTCCCCTTCTCCTCCCACCCCCAATCCCTCCTAGCATCAAACTCTTTTCCAGTGAGTCAACTCGTCACATGAGGTGGCCAAAGTATTGGAGTTTCAGCTTCAGCATCAGTCCTTCCAAAGAACACCCAGGATTGATCTCCTTTAGAATGGCCCTTTAGTTCTGTCCAAATCTAATCATTACTTTTTTGTGTCACTCTTTGGCATCAAGGTTCTATTCCCTTCCTTTCATGTTTCAAATGACAGTAATAACAATTATAAATAATAACTGTCTCTTTTAAAAGCATCACAAATGTGAATACTAAAAAAAATTTTTCTCAAAAGTGAGAAATCTCCCAGACACCTTTGTCTTAAGATAAACACTTTGGACAGTTGCCGAAGTGATGAGTGCTGATGCTCTGATACCTACATTACACAGACAAGCAGTGTGGTAGAAAAGATAGAATGTATTACTAGATAATGACGCTCCAGACATTCAGTGCCACAATTCTCATCCAGCCTAATCCCTCCCAGTAAGACTGAGTCTGACAGCTGTGCAAGGCAGATGAGTCTTATATGTGATATAACTTTCTCAGCCAAGCAGCCAATTATCACATGCCTACCCCCTAGAAAGTAATCAAATGCATAACAATTCCCCATTCATGTTGTGCTGAAAACTAAGGTAGTTATTAAACTGTAATTCTGTTTCATATTCCTCTACATTATCATGAACACTTTGGCAAATATTTAGTACCAAAAGTAGCTACACTAATCTCATTACAAATTATTATCAAAAAATTACAAAGTCAAGTAAACACAGCTGGCTTTGTTTTGGAAGCATCCAGTTTTGCTATAAAGAGTTTTGCATCAAGTATAAGAAAACAGTTGCACAATGAAAATTAAAGTGATATTTAGCAATGTAAAAACTATGATGAAAACAAAAAATCAGATTCAACACTGAGATGTATCTATATTTCTTAATTTGAAGGAGAAAATGAAAGGAAAACTAATCATGTAACTATTGATCATACTACTTTGAATTTCCTCTATTTTATGGCCACAAGAATCCTAAATTTAATATTTAATTTACAGAAGCTACAAACCATCCATACTGCTATTGAATTTTTTTCCATTTACTCTCCTTTAAAAACATCATAAGTCAGCTTTAGAGGAAACTATATATTGCTGCACAAATAATAAACAAATAGCACTTGTCATAATTTTAAAATAGCTTTGAAAATAAATACAGAACTACTAGCAAATCTTAGAAGATTTAAAGGAGATGAGCAAATGGTAATTGACATAGCAGACCAGAAAGAACCAGTAATATGAAGCAGTTATTTCATCACTCCTCCAAAGTTTCATTAACTAGTGTCCTTGAAAATATATGGAAGTAAAGGCAGAGGGGTGTGGGTTTTATAAGAAGAAGAACCAGTTGAAAACCTCTTTAAGAAACAGCGTAATTCTTAGGGTGCTATCCAAATAAGGGAGATCATTTGGAGGATTAAGGAAGATCTCTTGAAAACTAAAAGGATTATAGCAGAAATAGAAACTCGTAAGTGTTGGAGAAAATGTTCAAGAACTTTCTAGAGAGAAGAGCAAAAATACAAAAATGGAAGAAAATGTAAGAAAATTAGAGGATCAGCCTAAAAGGTCCAATCTCAAAATAGTAAGTCCCAGAGAGAGAGAACAGGGCACATATGGGATGGAACTCATCTATAAGATAATTCAATGAAAATGAGTTAGCGCATTGAAAGAACTTGCTGAGGTCACAGCACAGTGAATGAAACTGACTCATACCTCAGAATTATTAAAACTTCAAATTATCAGGGACAAAGAGAAAAGCCAACAGTCCTTCAGAGAAACGTGTAAACTAGGCAGTTACAAACAATTAGGAATCAGAAAAACTGTTCAATTTCTTGTAGCAACACTGAAAGTTAGAAAGGATGAAGAATTACCTATATATTCTGAAGATGAATGATTTTCAGTTTAGAATTCTATTCCAAATCACACTATATAAGTCAAGTGTGAGGGTAAAATAAAGACCTTTTGGATTTAATTGTTCTTAAAATTTCCTTCCCATGTATTTTTTGATGAATAGAGGAAACTATTGAAGGATGTCCTCTACTAAAAACAGGAAAGAGGCAAAGAGAAACGAGTGGATGGCAGTTTGTATGTATGTGCTCAGTTGCTCAGTTGTGTCTGCCTCTTTGCGACCTCATGGACTGTAGTCTACCAGGTTCCTCTGTCCTTGGAGTTTTCCAGGCAAGGGGAGTTAGTGATGTCCAGTGTAATTTGTCCAAACACAATAGGTCCGAAATCTCTGGGAAAGGCTTTTATAGAGAGATGAAATGGATAGCCTACAAATTTCATCAGGCTGACTTCAAGATGATTAGCTGTGAGTTTGGCATTAATAATTACCACAAAGAAAATTAAAGGGGAAAAAGATAATAGTTAATTCCCAACAAAATAAGTATTTGTTTATTCCAAGGTTTATCTCTGAAAAGAAATTTACTCAGGTATAACAATTCAAACACTAATTATTGCTCTTATCCAAATTATAATGTAACTCCATAGGGAGAATGGAGAGATGAGAAGGGTGTGTGTGTGTGAGTGTGTGTGTGAGTGTGTGTGTGTGTGTGTGTAGTGGAGATCAGCTAGGAAAGAAAAATAAATTCTTTCCTTCCACAGAGAGACATCAATACACAAGAAGGAAGAGTCAAATGTGTTTTTAGAGTCATGAAGATAAACACCAAAACAGTCAACTAAAAGGTGTGAATATACTTGTGTTCTGGTGAGGAGCATTTAGGGGACTGTGGAAGGGATTACTCTTTTTATTTTCTTTTTTTAATTAACTAACTTTTTTATTGAAGTGTAGTTAATTTATAGCATTGTGTTAATTCCTGCTGTATAGCAAAGTGACTCAGTTATATACATATATATATTCTTTTTATATTTTTTCCCATTATGGTTTATCCAAGGGGATTAAATATAGTTCCCTGTGTTATATAGTAGAATACTATTTTTCTTAAAACTTTTAGAACTATTGGGCTTTTCAAACCATGTGTGTGTTAGTCACTCAGTCATGTCTGACTCTGCGACACCATGGACTGTAGCCCACTAGGCTCCTCTGTCAATGGAATATAGGCAAGAAAATTGGAGTGGGTTGCCATTCTCTGCTCCAGGGACCTTCCTGACCCAGGGATCCTACCGGGTCTCCTGGATTGTAGGCAGATTCTTTACCATTTGAGCCACCAGGGAAGCCCTTATAAACCATGAGTAGATATAATTTTAACAAAAGAGAATGTTTTTAAAGAAGGAAACATGCAAGAAAATTTTGAAAAGGAAGAATACTAAGCTGAGATTAGTTGTATGTGTGTGTGTGTGTTTGTGTGTTTAGTTGGTAAGTCATGTCCAACTCTTAGAGGCCCCACAGATTGTAGCCCACCAGGTTCTTCTGTCCGTGGGGTTCTCCAGGCAAGAAAACTGGAATGGATTGCTATTTCCTTCTCCAGGGGATTTTCTTGACCCAGGGATCAAAATCACATTTCCTGCATTGGCAGGTGAATTATTTACCACTGTACTACCAGGAAAGCCCAAAGATTAGTTATACCTGATATCAAAATATAAAACTACAAAAATGAAAGCAATTTGGTATGGACATATGAAAATCAAGCACAAAATATAAAATCAAGAAATCAATACAGGTATGTATGGAAATTAAGTGCATGGTAAATGTGACATTCCTACTCAGTAGAAAAAAGGAACTATTTAATATCAGGTATTGTGATAATTAGCTAACCACATAGAAAAAAAAAATTAATTCTTTACAGCAAAATAATTTCCAGATCAAAAATTTAAATTTTAAAAATAAAACTATACAAGTCCTTTGGTGAAAACATGGTATTATGGTTTAAAAATAAACTTGAAGTTTCTAAAAGAGATACAAAATCCAAAAGCTACAGTAGAAAAATGTGATCAATGTATTTTAAAATTTAGCTCTGTAAAACTGTACAGATAAAAGCATAAACAGAAGCAACTATATACTATGTTAAAAGTAAAGTTATAAGAAGGAAAATTATTTATAGTACATAAGATAGAAAAATGGATAATAAACTCACTAAAGAGCCATTATCAATATTTTAGAAAAAGACAAACATCTCAAAAAAAGTGAATAATCAATAAAAATGATAATTCATTAGTGGTGAAATACAAATGGTTAAACACATAAAAAAAGCTCAAGATCATTTTTAATGGTAATTAAAACATTACAATGCTATTTTTGGCCTATGATATTGCCATAAATTGTAAGGATCCAAATATTTTATCTAGTGCGAGCAAGTAGTAGATAAATAGGCAACTCATAAATAGTAGTAGGACTAAAACTTAGTTCAACTTCTCTTAAATTATCTGGCAATAAGTATCAAAAGCCCTTTGATCTAGAAATTCCAGTTTTAGAAATTCATCAAAAGAAAATAAACTGCTGTTCAAAGTTTTATATAAGAATGAACACATAAAGTCAATCTGCAAGATAGACACAATTCAAGTATCTGTAAGAGTTTAGTAAACTAAATTATGGTACATACATCAAATAGAATATTATGTAGTCATACAGCAATATGGATTTATATTTACTGACATAGAGAGATGTCCATGATGTATTGATGAAGAGGTAGCAAGTTGACATACAGGAAATTTATAGCTGTCCTATTTTAGTTAACATGTATCTGTATAGAGGAAAAAATGGCAGGAAAGTGAGGGACTCATGTCATGTTAAAGTAGTTCACTTTGGAATGTGACTACCAATAGTTCTTAGTGTCCTCATTTTGATTTTCTATGTTTTGCAGTGTTTCTTCAATAATTTAAAAAATAAAAACCTTAACTAACAAAATAACTTATAAAACTTTTGAGATTGATTAAAATCCTGCAATGAAAAGGTAGAAATAGCTGGTCAGATTACTTCTAAGCATATAGAAGAGTCTAAATAATTAAGATAAAGAAGTTTATTTCTGGAGGTAAATTTATAATAGGGATATTTTTCTTGCTTTAGAACATGGGACTTGGATCAGATGCTTTGAGGGAGACTCTGGTAGAAGAATCTATGATTCTTGTCACTTTAATACTGTCTTTGATGTTTGCATAAGATTATAATTCAAAGTAAACATTTCAGAAGTTATAATATCTTTGCCTTTCTGTATTTTTTAAAATGTAGATTGCAAAGAAAAAAAAGACCATTTTTAGTTTCAGTAAGTAAGAGATCTTTTTTTAAAAAAAGTCATTTAAAAACCCACAACCCATAAACGCCGCTCTAGCTGCAACATTTTGGCCTTAGCTACTGAGGAGCTCAACAGTGACATAGCGCTTGACATTGCCTTTCACCCTCTTATGTAGTAACGTGTATGCTGCCTGACCTGAATGAGAGAATCAGGAAGGAAAATAACTCAAGGCAAATGTGGCTTTGATGTTTGTCCACTTACACACTGTGATTCTTCTTCCTCTTTTCGAGTTCTTAATGTATAGAACAGGCTAGAAGGGCACATGCAGTCGGCTAGTCCCACACAGCAGGACTGTGGCAAAAGCTAGTGCAATTTTCAAGCAGCATTTCAATACGAGGTGCTATTTGTTTTAAGTATTCAGTATGTAGGAACCTCTGCATGCTAATGTATTAAAAGAATTGCTCTGGAGAAGGAAATGGCAACCCACTTCTGTATTCTTGCCTGGGGAATCTCATGGACAGAGGAGCCTGGCAGGCTACGGTCCATAGCATCTCAAAGAGCTGGACAAAACTTAGCAACTGAACAACAAAAACACCCAATCAGGTACATGGTGACTTGGGGAAATCCTTCTTGGTGAAAGTGTGGCATAAAATGGAGAGTGATGTGATCTAACAATATGGGATATGTAGTTTTGTAGGAAATTTAAATTTGTGTATAGAATGATAGTTTCAAATATTCAAATAATAAAGTCCGTGGCTAAAGGAAAATTAAAATTAAAAAATTGCTCACTTTCCTCCTCTCAATCTATTCTGTTAATGTAAATTTCCAGCAGTTTAGAATACATACAGACACACCTACACATACACACAAAGCAAACACACTAACAGACTAGGAACTCAGGACTTCAGATTGTTCCTGACCATGCTAAGGCAGATGTGCTTTGTTAAGTCCTGGTAAATTTGAGTTCATATTTAAGCCAATATCATCCTTTCAGTATCAGGCTAGATATGTTTTCCTTCTATGAAAATGGACCTCTTTCAAAGTAGGTGTATGTGTGTGTTGTTTTTATAATTTCTATATCGTCCTCAGTTCAGTTCACTCGCTCAGTCATGTGCGACTTTTTGCGACCCCATGGAAGGAGCACGCCAGGTTTCCCTGTCCATCACAAACTCCCAGAGCTTGCTCAAACTCATGTCCTTTGAGTCAATGATGCCATCCAAACATCTCATCCTATGTGACCCTTTCTCCTCCTGCCTTCAATCTTTCCCAGCATCAGAGTCTTTCCCAATGAGTAGTTCTTCACATCAGGTGGCCAAAGTATTGGAGCTGAAGCTTCGGCCTCAGTACTTCCAATGAATATTCACGACTGATTTCCTTTAGGATTGACTGGTTGGATCTCCTTGCAGTCCAAGGGACTCTCAAGAGTCTTCTCCAACACCATAGTTCAAAAGCATCAATTCTTCGGCACTCAGCTTTCTTTATGGTCCAACTCTCACATCCATATGACTACTGAAAAAACCATAGCTTTGACTAGATGGACCCTTGTTGGCAAAGTAATGTCTCTGCTTTTTAATATGCTGTCTAGACTTGTGATACCTTTTTTTCCAAGAAAATGGTGTCTTTTAATTTCATGGCTGCAATCACTGTCCGCAGTGATTTTGGAGCCCTAGAGAATAAAGTCTGTCACTGTTTCTATTGTTTCCCCATTTATTTTCTGTGAAGTAATGGAACTGGACGCCATGATCTTAGTTTTTAGGATGTTGAGTTTTAAACCAGCTTTTTCACTCTCTTTCACTTTCATCAAGAGGCTCTTCAGTTGCTCTTCGCTTTTGGGCATAAGGGTGATGTCATCTGCATATCTGAGGTTATTGATGTTTCTCCTGGCAATCTTGATTCCAGCTTGTGCTTCATCCAGCCTGGCATTTTGCATGATGTACTTTGCATGTCAGTTAAATAAGCAGGGTGACAATATATAGCCTTGACATACTCCTTTCCTGATTTGGAACCAGTCTGTTGTTCCATATCCAGTTCTAGCTGTTGCTTCTTGACTTGCATACAGATTTCTCAAGAGGCAGGTAAGGTGGTCTGGTATTCCCATGTCTTTAAGAGTTTTCCAGTTTGTTGTGATCCACACAAAGGGTTTGGCATAGTCAATAAAGCAGAAGTAGATTTTTTCTGGAACTCTCTTGCAAGGGATGTTGGCAATTTGATCTCTGGTTCCTCTGCCTTTTCTAAATCCAGCTTCAATATCTGGAAGTTCTTGGTTCACGTACTGTTGAAGCCTCACTTGGAGAATGTTAAGCATTACTCTGCTAGCATGTGAGATGAGCGCAATTGTGCAGTAGTTTGAGCATTCTTTGGCATTGCCCTTCTTTGGAATTGGAATGAAGACTGACCAGTCCTGTGGCCACTGCTGAGTTTTCCAAATTTGCTGACATATGAGTGCAGCACTTTCACAGCATCATCTTTCAGGATTTGAAATAGCTCAGCTGGAATTCCTTCACCTCCACTAGCTTTGTTCACAGTGATGCTTCCTAAGGCCCACTTGACTTTGCACTCCAGGCTGTCTGGCTCTAGGTGAGTGATCACACCATCGTGGTTATCTGGGTCATTAAGATCTTTTAGTGTGTAGTTCTTCTGTGTATTCTTGCCACCTCTTCTTAATATCTTCTGCTTTTGTTAGGTCCATACTGTCCTTTATTGTGCCCATCTTTGCATGAAATGTTCCCTTGGTGTCTCTAATTTTCTTCAAGAGATCTCTAGTCTCCCATTCTATTGTTTTCCTCTATTTCTATGCATTCTTATCTCTCCTTGGTGTTCTCTGGAACTCTGCATTCAGATGGGCTTATCTTTCCTTTTCTCCTTTGCCTTTCACTTCTTGTCTTTTCTCAGCTATTTGTAAGGCCTCCTCAGACAACCATTTTGCCTTTTTGAGTTTCTTTTTCTTGGGGATGGTCTTGATCACTACTGCCTCCTGTACAATGTCACAAACCTCTGTCTGGAGTTTTTCAGGCACTCTGTCTATCAGATCTAATCCCTTGAATCTGTTTGTAAATTGCACTGTATAATCGTAAGAGATTTGATTTAGGTAATACCTGAATGGTCTAGTGGTTTTCCCTACTTTCTTCAATTTAAGTCTGAATTTGGCAATAAGGAGTTCATGATCTGTGTTACAGTCAGCTCCTGGTCTTGTTTTTACTGACTGTATAGATCTTCTCCATCTTCTGCTATAAAGAATATAATCAGTCTGGTTTCTATGTTGACCATCTGGTGGTGTCTATGTGTAGAGTTGTCTCTCATCCATTTATTTCATCTTCACGCTATATATGTGTGTGTGTATAATTTTTTTCTCTGCAAATCAGAGTCCAAGTCAGAAGAAACTCAATATTTTACTATAATGAATAAGGAATCTTTTATACATTAATCTACATAACCGTAAAAAACATTATGGTATTAATCTAAAATTTTTTAGACTAATATTTTTCTTAGGAAGAAGTATTTTTGGACACATTAAGATTCTTTAATAAATGTGTGATGAGCAATCCCCAAAGAGTTCCTGTCACCAGCAAACTTATGATTTAAGTAAATTATTCCCCAAGATTCTTCTAAAAAGTTTAATAAGGTTAACATAATAACAATCTAATACATAAAATCAGCTGAGACAAATTGGAAATAAATGCACCAAGAATGTCTAGGGTAAATGTCTTTGAAATCTTGACTTACTTATTAAAAGCAATGAGCATCATTATAAAAACTAAAAATCCTAATTTGCAAGGAAATATTCATCAGCTTTTCCCCTGATTTTTATATTTGCTATTATTTAAACAAAAGTACTTACTGTTGCATGTATATTTTCCTACAAGAGAAGGAAAAAAAAGTAAATTAATATAAATCCAGTTATTTGAGGTAATGGGCAAACATTATAAAAATTTTAAAATCTTATGTACAATAGTAAGTCATTTTCATGAATGTTTTTGTAGAATTAGTCATATAATCATGTCCCTAAAATTTTATTTTAGTATGCATCTACCATATTTGTTTCACACTTTATATAAACTTAACAAGTCTTGATTTAAACTATAGTTAGTAAATTTTAGTCTTTTGAAAATGGATTTAAATGTCAGCATTTGTTTATATCATGAAATGAGAATCCATTAAACATATTAATAGTAATAGGAGAAACAGATTACAAGATTACAAAGGAAAGTGTAACTGGCATGCAGAAAACTACGATCAATGCTTTATAATATCTCTGTCTATAAAGTTTTATGCAGATTGATAGATTGTAGACAATTCATCTATTCAGTGAGATAATTTCCATAAAAAACTTCACTCGGCATTGCTAGCTTTTGTGGCTTCCATTTCACTCAAGCAAAACGAAAGTCCTCCCGAGGCAATGCGGTCTGCCTCTCCTACCCTTCTCTCCCTCATTCCCTGTCGTTCAGCTACTTCCCATCTGTGGCAGTTGCAGGCCTCCTTGCTGTTTTCAAAGCAGACAGGCAGGCTCCTGCCTTGAGGTCCTTGCACTTGCCTAACTGTCCTTCCTCCAGTTACCTGTATGACTCCCTCCTTATCTCCTTCAGGTCTTTGTTCCATGCCCCTTCCCAGTAAAGCCTTCCCTGCCTGACATTTTAAACATTGTACCTGCCTCTCATTGTATTCTTTATTCCTCATTCCTTACGTTTATTTATCCCCACAATGCTTTGTCACTTTCTAAAATATTTATTTGGTTTATTGTGTTTATCTCTCCACTTCCAGATCCCAGCAAGGGCAAGGATTTATGTTTGTCTTGTTCTACGTTGTAGCCCCAGTTCCTGAAAAACTGACTGGCATATGGTAGGACCACAAAACATACTTGTCAAATTAATTAAACAGTTAGAAAATGGGAATCTTTCAAGTTAAATTTCAAGAATAAAGGAGATAGAAGCATTTCTCTAAAAGCCTCATGTGGATATAGAGAAATAAAGTAATAACCTGTATTTAAAACTGATCACCTTGACCTCTGCTTTTCAGTCTTTTGGAATACAATGATTGTTTTTAGCACAAAAACATTTTATGGGGACTTCCCTGGTGGTCCAATGGCTGAGACTTGGTGCTCCCAGTGCAGGGGCTCAGGTTTGATCCTTGTTCAGGGAATTAGATCCCACATGCTGTGACTATAGATCCCACTCCAATGCAGCCAAATAAATGAATAAAATTAGAATAATAATAATAAACATTTTTAAAATAATAAATTAAAAAATAATTATGACACTATCACATCCTAGTAGATGGTCTTTTCATATTCAATGATTGAGAAAAAAATTCAACAGCTGTGCTGAATTCCATAAATTTTAATGGACTTAATAAGTTTAAAAAAATTAATCCTAGTACTTTATATATGTGTAAAACAATGGTGTACATATATGTAAGGCAATTACCATTCACTCTCCTGACATAGTGTATGAATGGATTCCTAGACATCTTGAAATAACTAGGTTTTACTGAATCCAAAACCTCCCAGTTGGGAATCCAACAGAGGATTATAAACTTTTAAAAATCAGCAGGTGCTACAATTTCAGACAATTATTAACTGCTGTTTGAAGAACTCTTCTATCTCAATGAAAGAAAATACTCCACCACTACCCCCTACCCAGGTTTTCTTTCCATTCCTTTCCTTTAAACTCACATTCTTTCCCTGATTTCTATCTCCTTCTATTAAGGAATTTCCTTTTTCATTTTGCTCTGTGAGTCATAGATGAGAAAATTTGGGACAGAAGTTGAGTAAAAGTAAAAATGCAGTTTTCTATGAAAACAAACAAGTGAAAATGTGATCATTTTGGAACCAAAACACATACTTTGAAGTTGAAAGAAAAGATTGTTCTTTTTAACTCCTAAAGAAGACATGGACAATTTTTTTCTCTATTTCATTTATTTCAATGAAATAAAGCCTACATATTATAACATATATTAAACACTGTATTTAACATAAATGCAGGCTTCCCTGGTGGCTCAGCTGATAAAGAAACTGCATAATGTGGGAAACCTTGCTTCGATCCCTGGGTTGAAGAGATCCCCTGGAGAAGGGAAAGGCTACCCACTCCAGTATTCTGGCCTGGAGAATTCCATGGCCAATAGAGTCCATGAGGTCAGAAAGAGTCAGACATGACTGAGCGACTTTCAGTACTACAATGTAAATACAACATTATATGAAAAGGAACCTGAGATTTTCCAACAGGGAAATCTAGCTGGAGTTGTGGAATAGTGGCACTTTATTATAACAACTCCTTTTTATTTATCATAAAAAAAAAAATCTTTTTAGGCTAAAATTTTCCAGGAGTTAACCCCAGCCAAGGACACTTGAGGAAAGAGGAAGTTAAGTTGGGTCCATTTACACTTTTGGGGCGGGTAAAGTAACTTAATATATCCACCACCCCACCTTACACCTTCATGGGCTCATTATAATTTGACTTACAATTAACAAAAGTTTTTATGTAGCTATTTCTTAAGGATTATTGTCTTTGTTCAAACATGATACCACATAACCAGGAAATGAATGAGTTTCCAAAAGTGATTTTAATTTTCATTTGGAATACCCTATTAGAATAATATTAAGATAAATAAAACATGGTGAACAAATTTAAATCTATTCCTTTGATGCTGTGTTGCATGAGCTTTTAGCTTCCTTCCTACTCCCTGTATGGAGAAACTATAGCAGTAATCTGATCAGTCAAAGTGTCTGGATGACTACAAGTTGGAAGTTTTCCTCCTGAGGATGGTGACCTGGGTTAGGAAGAAGAAAAATGTAGATAAATTTGTAATAACTAGACATGAAACTAGAAATGCATCTTCTTGCTACCTCCCCAAAAATTTGGAAAAGTTCCTTCATTCTTATCCTATTACAAATAAGTCTCTAGGGCCTCTGAAAGGCATCAGAGACTTGGTGGTATTTATAACTAGAAAAACAGACAAAGGAGGCTACAGACAGCCTATTCTAATTATAGCTACACTTGCATTCATAGCTATTCTATTTTTCATTTTCCTCACACAGATCAGAAACCTTAAATAACTCCAAAAAGGCTAAGGAACTAGATTCTTAGCAAATAACTTGCATAAATTTAGAAACTGTATTAAATCGATATTTCATTTAATCTTACAGGTCACTAATATGACTCTGTAAATACTTATTGTTGAATAAATTAAAAACTTGCAGATTTCCAATTTATAAACTATAGACAAAGATGTGGGATTGTGCTTCTGGATTGTTTTAGTCTTTTCTTTCTTAACATCTCCAAATCCTGAAATTACTACTTAGATTTTATCTACAGTCGTGGAAACAGCTTCAGGGAAAGCAGGAAATGGGTACCCTGGGCATGCTTTCTCCTTCTAAAGTAGGTCTTTTTTTTTTTTTTTAAAGTAGGTCTTAATTTGAGTGTGTATTCACGATTACCCAAGGGAGCTTGTTAAAGTGCAGATTGATGGCCTGGATGCCCAGCAATCCTAATTTTTTTGGTCTGGAGCAGAGCATAGGCACCTGCTCCTTTAATGTGCATCCCTTTCGGGTCTGATGCAGGAGGACTCACACAGCAAGAAACACTTCCTTGACCTTTCAAGGGGAGTCAAAATTATTTTCTGGATACAAATATTATTTGTTCATTTGAAAAATAATGAGCTTCAAAGGATAGCCCAAGGTTATGAGCGCAAGTCTCCTGGTTACCGGACCAGGAAATCTTTCTACTCTGCTTTTGAAAATTAATCTCGAACCTCACTGTGACAGCTTCTAGTATGTTATTTAAATTAACTTTTGTATTATTATTAAGCTTTCCACATGGTTTTGTTTATCTACCAACTAGAAGGTATGCTCCCAGGAGGCAAGAATTATCCTTATATATTTGGAAAAAATATTTTCAACATTAGTGCTTATAATAAATATTTATTAGGCCCTCAATAAACATTTTAATTTTGGTTAAAATGCAACCTCTCTGGCTTTAACCTCTGAGGCATGAAGCCACCTTCTTCGTGGATACTGCTTCAAACACACTTGTTCCAATTCCCCCCAGCCTGGTAGAAAATGGAGGCCACACCTAATACCCATTAGAAATTGGCAACTGTGTACTTGGACTCTGTTATTTAGCCACAAGAAAAAGGCAGAGCCCCAGTAATAGCTTTGACTGATTACCTGGCAAGGGAAGTCAAGCCCTTGGGGTGTTCCAGACTCTCTTTGGCCTATAAACCTGTTTGAAAACCTGTTTCTCAGAATTTAAAGCTTAGCTCATTTGAGGTCAGTATTATAGTAATGTTAATAATTCTCCTGCTCTCAGTTTTCAAGCAGACTAGTACAATTCATCATTAACTTTATTTTCATGGCAAGGCAACTTTGGAGAAAATAGATCTAACTTAAGCTATTTTATTTTGATTTCCTTTCCCTGAAGAAATAGTCCTGCCAATATTATTTCCTTTGGCTTTTGTGCTTTGTAAACCTTAGCACCTTCCAACGCCTGAAATAATTCCCTAAAATCAGAACGGGGCAGAATATACAAGATTTGGGATATCACCAGGGCAAGAACTTGAGGCTTTCAGAAAAAAATGTCAAATAAGCTGCTGGGTCTGAAAGTAATTTTCAGTAATCAGGAAGTTTCCAAATCATCTCTGTTTTAGCTTACTTTTTAGGGGATATGATCCTGACCTATACTGACTTATGGACAATTTTGACACAATTAATTTCTTCCTCTTAGGACTCAAAAGCTATTGTGCACCCTGCTCTGTACAGACTGTTTCACTTCTGGTCAGTTGTCAGAAGCACATGCCAAAATAAACTACATCCTCTCCCCACAAGGACTTCCAGTCCTGGGGTTGGGATTGCAGTGAGGATTCAAGGTGCTGCTTTTCACTTGCAATAAGATCTCTTTTATTTCTGGAAACTGAAGAAGGAAATGACTCAAGGTACACATTTATTGGATCTTGTCACTAGTTTAAGATAAGAAGGTGGTCCTTCACACTGAGATTATTTCCTCTTTGGAAAAAGTACCTGTAAATTTAGATGTTGCTTCTAATATATGAATTTATTAAGATGGATACAACTTCAACTTTAAAGTTTACCTAAATTGATTTACTAACACTGAACTAAACAGTAATTAATGGAGAAATAGTGAACTGAAATTACTCATTGCATATTATCTTTAAGAATTACCTAATCATATTGAGCTGCTTGTGGGCAAGGTCAAAGACTGCTTTATTTTTGTATTTTCAGGAACCAGATCAATGCTTGCTATAACAAGTATTATGTAAATGCTTGCAATTTAGTGACTCAAAATTATTATTTTTCCACAGCATGAAAAATGGTTAAAGAACTGCAGTTACTTACTGACCAGTAGAGGGCAATAAAGTTAATTTAAAGAAATTTGTCAGGTCCAATTTAAACCCATTTTCAGCCCCAGTTCCAGTCTGGAAAGGCATTATCCAGAGCAATTTCATTTAGCTTCCTGATTTCACTCTAATTCAGTTGTACTATATCAGGACCACCCTCTGCCCCTACAAGAGAGTATATGAAAGGGGAGAACCAGACGGTTGGGCTGCATTGATTTAAATACTATAGCACTCTGCTTGGTTCATTCTTAGCCTAATCAAGCCCATTTGACAATGGATAAACCTTAAATGTGAAAAACCACAATAGGACCATTTGATAGGATGTAGAGTAGGGCAGATTGGAGAAGGAAATGGCAACCCACTCCAGTATTCTTGCCTGGAGAATCCCAAGGACGGGGGAGCCTGGTGGGCTGCTGTCTGTGGAGTGGCACAGAGGCGGACACGACTGAAGCGACTTAGCAGCAGCAGCAACAGCAGAGTAGGGAAGACAGTTTGCTTTAAACTTCATTTGGTAGAAAACTATAGATAAAGCCAGATACCAATTCCATTTATAAGAATCAACCCAATACACCTTCATATTTATACATACAAATAGGATCAGAAAAAGTGCAAACTGTGGTTTTTAATCCATTGTTAGTAAAGAATTAATAGATGGAATAGTACGGGCTATTTTTTTAAATCTTATTCATGATTTTAATGTATTTTTTTCAGATTTTTTTTTTGGGGGGGCATATATGTGGCTTGCAGGATCTCAGTTCTCTTACCAGACATTAAAGCTGGGCAACAGCCTGGAATCCTAACCAGCAGGCCACCAGGGAACTTCCTTTTTCAGATTTTTAGAGCAAATAAATATTTCTACCAGATTAAAAAAACAACACTGTACATTACGTAGCACTTCCCACGAACAATCTAGAGAAGAGGAAGGCATAACTAATTTTCCTGAAACTACCTCTAAAAGGGCCTGACCTGTCTTTGCCAGTCTCCCCTTGGGCCCCTGGCCTCGGAGCGGCTGGGGGCATTCAGAGAGTCCTCGGACATCCCCTAGCTCTATTATTCCACGTGCTCCCGTGACCATGGTGACACATGGGCTTCCACTTATTTCTTGACCTAGGTGGGAGCAGACAAGTAACCGCAGCCTTAAGAAGGGCTTTTCTGCTACATTTCATTTTTTGATATTGCATTTTTTCTGTCTCTACAGTGCCCTGTATCTTTCCTGTGTTATTTTTAGTCATCCTTGCAGGGAGAAAAAAAAGTCAATCAGGGTTTCTGGCATGTCAGCTTTTCATGAAGAGAACACAAAGTAGCGCTCCCAGCAAGCCTCATAAAACATAGGATTTATGGGAGACTTTTCATCTACATCCAGTTAAAATGTTCCCTGCTAGGCGACTGAGAGTGCATGGAAACCATCATTTGAAAAGGCCTTACTTTAAGGACTGGATACAGAGGCTCAAATGTTGCTTCAGCTCCTCTTCCTTTTCATAGGACTCCAGTACACTATGCGCTTCATCGTGGTGATAGCAGTAGATTTTATAAATATCTTCCAGTGGCCCTTTAATCTGCAAGAATACTTCTCCTGATAAATCCAAAACAAAGGCAAGATGACATCAAGTCAGACCAAACTGGCACTTCACTATTTATTGTGTAAAATGTTGATTACTGTTAAAAAGCTGCATTTTATGCCCATGTTATTCGGGGTGGGGGGCGGGGGGAGCAATAGACAACATTGAGTCACCTTTTCTCCCTTTTTTTTTCTTTTTCTCTGCACCCTCCTTCTCTTCTCTTTTCATCCCTTTCCTCTTTTCTTTTATAAAATAAAGGATAATGAGCTTAATGAAGATGGGCAGCAGAAGAAAGCTGGTTTTCTCAGATTATGCACTTGGCTGGTGTAGAGAGTCCTGGTGTAAACAAAGAAAAGGGCATCCCTCACCACCTGCTTCTATGAGGGTTGTCCTCACCCACCGTAACTGCCCACCCTGAGAGGAATTCAGGATGAAAAACCACACGAGGCACTTGGTGCTTTGGATAAACAGGCCCTTTGATATTTGGGTGTATGTCTCAGGAAGCATTTCAATGACCCTACACTCTTGCATCTTGCCGTTCATAGAAAAGCACTAAAATCATTAACTTGGAATATTTGTTCTTTGTGACTAGCAGCAATCTTTTACCAAGATATATGCTTGATTGCATGAATGTCCTAGCTCCCAAAATCATGTATGAGTTGGCTTCTCTTCCCCCTCTTTGACACAGTTTCCTCAGAGCCACTGAGAGGTCATCTCCTGGGCTAGAGTCCTCAGTAAATCCCTGAATAAAACTTAAACTCACAACTCTTACTTTGTGGGTTTTTCTTACATTGTGGGTTTTTCTTTGACATGAGTTAAAGCCTGCACTTGGAATCAGTCTGTATGGTACAGGCCAGGCCGTGCTACAGACTTGGACAGGTTATGACTTAGACAAGTTATTTTTCACTCTTTGAACCTAAAACTGAGATATTAATAGATTCAGTTTCATAGGGTCATTATAAAATTAAACAGATAGTGTATGCAACGTTCAGATTACAATACATAGATAGCAAATGCCCAAAATGGAGCAGATATTGTCAGTTAGAGTGAGTGCATGCATGCTCAGCCACTTCAGTTGTGTCCAACTTTTTGTGACCCTATGGACTGAAGCCTGCAAGGCTCCTCTGTCCATGGGATTTCCCAAGCAAGAATACTGGAGCAAGTGGCCATGCCCTCTTCCAGGGGATCTTCCCAACCCAGCAATCAAACCTGCATTTCTTATGTCTCCTGCAATGGCAGGTGGATTCTTTACCACTAGTTAGAGGTATGGAGAGTGAAATTTCAGGTTCTAGGTCAATTATTTTTCTGTTTATTTTATTAACATTTCCTGAGTTTGAAACATATGCAATGAAGTTGAGGAAAATAAAATATTTTCTGTTACATGATAATAGAATTGGCCATCATTCCTGTCACAAATCAGTTGGATAATATTATAAACCAGTGTTATGACTATTGATAAAGCAACTTGGGCTAATTATGTCCAGGGATTTAAGGAGTCCTTTTTGATATATGATAAAATGGGATCTATCACTGATGGCTCAAGTACATATTGGACAATAGTTTGATTTAATTGTCACTTCAGCTAATAAAAATGCATCCACTATCCAACCCAGAATTGTGTTAAGAAATTTGTAATAGATCTGCTCTCAAAAACATTGTGAATTTGGGATTGATAATGATTGGGACTGAACTGATTGCAAGTGATATGGACCTGTTAATCTGTGTCTATTATAATAACAAAAATCATTCTTCCTACAGAAATAGAAATGCCCTTTAGATTTTCAACATATTTTGGTTACATTAACTACTTGAATCCTTATACATCTGTGGAGAAAGGGGCTTATTTATCCATATTAAATAAGGATGGACAAATCTAACTTCAAAACAAATAAATGGTTTTTCCACAGTTCTATCAGGAGGTGGAGAGCCAGGATTAGAGGCCATATTCTCCTCATTTTCTCCTTAGATTTTAGCCCTCCCCATAGGAGAGTTTTGCTGGATGCTGGACACAGTGATACAGTTCTGATTCTGACTGGAGTCAGAATCAGAAATCATTGTCACAGTCATGTGGTGACTATGGGAATGACTTTTAAAAAAAATTCTTTGAACCTTAATTCTTTCATTTGTAAAATGGAGATAATAGTTACACTTGAGATGAATTTGAGAATTAAATGAGATGTGGATGTAAAATCAGCTGACACTGACTAGTTCCTCCGTATACGTCACTTGCTTTCTAATGTTGCTCTACTGTCTCAAGAATTAAAGCACTAGTTCTTCAACTTTTAAATTTTTTTATGGAAGTGTAGTTGATTTACAATGCTGTGTTAGTTTCAGGCATACAGCAAAGTGAATCAGTTATATACACATATGACTGATATACATATATCCATTCTTTTTCACATTCTTTTCCCAAATAGGTTATTACAGAATATTGAGTAGAGTTCCCAGTGCTATAAAACAGGTATTTGTTAGTTATCTATTTTATATATAGCAGTGTGTTAATATGTTAATTCCAATCTTCTAATTTATCACTCTCCATCATATTCTCCCTTTGGTAGCCACAAGTATAATTTCCAGATCTGTGACTCTGTTTCTGTTTTGTAAATAAGTTCATTTGTATCATTTTAAAATTAGATTTCATATATAAGTGATATCATGTGGCATTTGTCTTTCTCTGTCTGATTTATTTCACTTAGTATAATAATCTCTAGGTCTATCCATGTTGCTACAAACGGCCTTATTTCATTCTTCTTTATGGTTGATTAGTATTCCATTGTATATATGTACCAAATCTTCTTTATCTATTCTTCAGTGGATGGACATTTAGGTAAATTTCATGTCTTGGCTATTGTAAATAGTGCTGCAATGAATATTGGCATACATGCATCTTTTCAAGTTATGGTTTTCTCTGGATATATGCCCAGGAATGGGATTGATGGATCATAGGATAGGTTTATTTTTCATTTTTTAAGAAACCTCTATACTGTTCTCCATAGTGTCTGTACCAGTTTACATTCCCACCAACAGCGTGGGAGGGTACACTTTTCTCCACACCCTCTCCAGCATTATTGTTTGTAGATTTTTTGATGATGGCAGGGCTTCCCTGATGGCTCAGATGGTAAAGAATCCTCCTGCAATGCGGGAGACTTGAGTTCCATCTTTGGGTTGGGAAGATCCCCTGGAGGAGGGCATGGCAACCCACTCCAGTATTCTCGCCTCAAAAATCCCATGGACAGAGGAGCCTGGCGGGCTACAGTCCATGGGGTCACAAACAGTAAGACATGACTGAGCAACTAAGCACATTCTGACCAGTGCGAGGTAATACCTCATCGTAGTCTTGATTTGTAAGGAGATCCAACCAGTCCATTCTAAAGGAGATCAATCCTGGGTGTTCATTGGAAGGACTGATGCTAAAGCTGAAACTGTAATACTTTGGCCACCTCATGCGACCAGTTGACTCACTAGAAAAGACTCTGATGCTGGGAAAGGTTGGGGGCGGGAGGAGAAGGGGATGACTGAGAATGAGATGGCTGGATGGCATCACCGACTCTGTGGACATGAGTTTGAGTGAACTCCGGGAGTTGGTGATGGACAGGGAGGCCTGGCGTGCTGGGATTCATGGGGTCGCGGAGAGTTGGACACGACTGAGCGACTGAACTGAACTGAACTGAACTGAATAATTAGTGATATTGAGCATCTTTTCAGGTGCTTTTTGGTCATTTGTATATTTTTTGGAGAAAAGTCTATTTAGATCTTCTGCCCATTTTTTGATTTTTTTTTAAAATATTGAATTGCATGAGCTGTTAGTATATTTTGGAGATTTACCCCTTGTTGCAAATATTTGCAAATATTTTCTCCCATTCTGAGGGTTGTCTTTCCATTTTGTTTATGATTTCCTTTGCTGTGCAAAAGCTTTTAATTATGTTCCATTTGTCTATTTTTGTTTTTATTTTTACTAAGGTACTAATAATTTTAAAGTATTATAAAGTGTTATATTATTTTCTAATTTGTGCATGCTAAGTCGTTTCAGTCATGGCCAATGATTTGCAACCCCATGGACTGTAGCCCACCAGGTTCCTCTGTCCATGGGATTCTCCAGGCAAGAATACTGGAGTGGGTTGCTGTGCCCTACTCCAGGGGATCTTCCGGAACCAGGGATCAAACCCACATCTCTTATGTCTTCTACATTGGCAGGCAGGTTCTTTACCACTGAGCCCCCTGGGAAGCCCATTTTCCTAATTTACATGCAAATCACTGCGGATGCTGATTGCAGCCATGAAATTAAAAGACGCTTAGTTCTTGGAAGGAAAGTTATGACCAACCTAGACAGCATATTAAAAAGCAGAGACATTTCTTTGCCAACCAAGGTCCATCTAGTCAAGGCTTTGGTTTTTCCAGTGGTCATGTATGGATGTGAGAGTTAGACTGTAAAGAAAGCTGATTGCCGAAGAATTGATGCTTTTGAACTGTGGTGCTGGAGAAGACTCTTGAGAGTCCCTTGGACTGCAAGGAGATCCAACCAGTCCATTCTAAAGGAGATCAGTCCTGGGTGTTCATTGGAAGGACTGATGCTGAAGCTGAAACTCCACTACTTTGGCTACCTCATGCAACGAGTTGACTCACTGGAAAAGACTCTGATGCTGGGAGGGATTGGGGGTGGGAGGAGAAGGGGACGACAGAGAATGAGATGGCTGGATGGCATCACCGACTTGATGGACATGAGTTTAAGTGAACTCTGGGAGCTGGTGATGGACAGGGGGGCCTGGTGTGCTGTGATTCATGGGGTCACAAAGAGTCGGACACGACTGAGTGACTGAACTGAACTGAATAAAAGATGGTTCTTTCTTCTCATTTATGGGATTTCCCTATGATTGAAATTAGACTCTGCATGTGTGTATATGTTTTACTTGGGTTGTTTTTTTTTAATTTTTTTTTTTTTTGGACTTGTAAGAAAATGCAGTGACTGTAAGCATTTTTGGAACTAAAGGGATGAGGGCTTCTTATTAGATTTCGGGAATTTTACTGAATTGATTCTCTTGCCAGTGGAGGTCATGTAGATTCACCCTTCACGACAGCAACACAAACAGTAAAAAAGTAGTTAAAAGAGGAGAGAATAAAATAGGACAGTGGCTAAATTTAGGGTTGGGTATAAAAAATGGCAAGCCTGGCAGTCACTGCAGCAGGCAGCAAATGGGAGTGAGGGCTTTGGCTGGGCTAGGGAGTCAAGGCTCAGATGGGCTTGGCAGTAATTCAGGAAGGGAGAACCTGAGTACCTGCAGCCCAATGCCAGAGAAAATTGTAAATATGTATGTTCACTACAAAGCAGCTTAGAGTAGAGACAAAGGAAGAAAGAGGTCTGGACAATCTCATAAATCCACAATGGGATCAAGTAGGAAAGTCAAAACACAAAGGACAAAGGCATTTATTTTACACACAATGAAACCATTAATTGTAAATTCTCTTGTATTTTCTTTAAGAGAAATGTTCTAGCTTGAAAAAATTTATAGCTCTCTCCTGAACAGCAGAGTTGAATTTTTCACTCTTTTCCAAGTAAAATTCTGTTGGGCCTCTAATAACAACGATTAAAGTTAAAAGATATTTAAGCGCTCTAATTGAAAGTCATCTATTCACCCAGAGGCCAAGCACAATACTGGCAGGCAGAATATTTGATTCCCCTCCCAGCCCTACCAATGTATTCTGCTTCATAATAGTGCAGATGAAGTGATGTGTCTTGCAGCAAAAAAAAAAAAAAATGATTCTGTTTCCACGGTAACGTAACTCTGGGCTGCGTTTCTTCAGTGGTGAAGGACAACTGCTCTGTCTACTGTATGTGAGTTTGAAGGGATGATTAAGAGTGGAGAAGGGACTGAGCCAAGATGGGTGAAGGTAATTTCCCTCCTGGATATCTGTCACAAAAGCACCAGAATCCTATGAAATAAGTATAATTATCCTGTGCTTCTTTTTGGAAAATTCTGCATCCCAAGACTTTCTACACTGGCTTCCCCTCAGAATAACTGCCATGCAAAAGAAGGAAGAAAATGCACTTTTAAAAATGCACTTACTTATCTCCTTTAAGAACAACTCTCAGGATTATTGAATACCTTTTATGTCCTGCCGTCACTATCCTGTGGGGCACATTGCTCCCTTCACTAATGTAAACATACTCGTGTTCTTCTTGGCCCACCTGTTCTTTACCTCCAGACTCTCATGTCCATCCCTAAGATGTACCAAACCAAGTGATAGGCTTCTATATTATTCTGACCCCACTTCTAGACGAAGTTCCCTTGCAGGTAGGTGATCTGGGTTGAAACCAGTGATGCCCAAGAAGTCTATCAGAGGCCTTGTTTAGGAAAATGCCATAAAAGGAAATGAAGCGGTTATAGTCTTTATTTCAGTCAGTTCAGTTCAGTTCAGTTCAGTCGCTCAGTCGTGTCCGACTCTCCGCGACCCCATGAATCACAGCACGCCAGGCCTCCCTGTCCATCACCAACTCCCGGAGTTCACTCAAACATAGTCTTTATTTAGTTCATCCTAATTTGATGGCCATTTAATGAGTGACTGTGATGGTGCATGCTCAGTCATGTCTGACTCTTTGTGACCGCATGGACTATAGCCCACCAAGCTTCTCTGTCCATGGAATTTTCCAGGCAAGAATGCTGGAGTGGGTTGCCATTTCCTCCTCCAGGGAATATTCCCAACTCAGGGATGGAACCAGGGTCTCTTGCATCTCCTGCTCTTTGGCAGCTGGATTATTTATCACTGGGCTACCTGGGAAAGCCAATGAGTGACTAGCATGCCCTAAGTACTTTGGTAGGTCTGCAGAGAAAAAGAATCAACACTTCCCTCAAGGGACTTATGAAGGTCAGTAAAGGAGAGAGAAGAGTAAACTCTATTTAGCATGCTAAGGGAAAAGTATGACAGTAGCTATCAATACAGAGGGTGAGCCATTCTGCTCCTGAGAAACTTTGAGCTCTTTCCATAAGAGTCTACCCTTGAAGTAGGAGCTATGAGTGAGTACAAAAGCACAGAGATGCATGGAGGAAGCAAGTTCTGCTCAGAAACTGCAAGTGATCTCAGTTGGCTCACTGGAGGTTTCAGAAGAAGCTGTACAGGTAGGCAGAGGCCAGACCATGGAAGACTTTGTGCATCATTAAGAAGTTGGAATTTTAACCTAAAGGTGATGGAGAAGCACTGATGGATTTTAGGCAGCAGATTAACATGATGAGACTGTATTTTAGAAAGTTTACTGTGGGAGTTAGTCATCTGAACAATGGAATTTGGGGGAGGAGTTAGGGAGATTAGAAAAGAGAAACCAATTGAAAGCCTTCTATAACTATACAAGAAATAAAAAATGAGGGTTAAAGTAGAATGTTACAGCGGTTGAGAGAATGCTCTCAAATCAACTGCCTGGTATCAGATTCTGGTTTTACCATTTACTCATGTGACATTTGGGAAAATTACCTGATTTCTCTGTTTCTTAATTTCCTCATCTGTAGTAGGAAATAATCATAATGGTAGGGTTGTTTAATGATTAAATGAGTTAAAATATGTAATGTGTCTATATTGGCATGTGCAAATGTTCATTAGATGTTAGTTATAACCATGAGCTAAAGCTGAAACTCCAATACTTTGGCCACCTCATGCGACGAGTTGACTCACTGGAAAAGACTCTGATACTGGGAAGGATTGGGGGCAGGAGAAGAAGGGGACGACAGAGAATGAGATGGCTGGATGGCATCACCGACTCGATGGACATGAGTCTGAGTGAACTCCGGGAGTTGGTGATGGACAGGGAGGCCTGGCGTGCTGTGATTCATGGGGTTGCAAAGAGTCGGACACGACTGAGCGACTGAACTGAACTGAACTGAATTGATAACCATGAGAACAAAATCAGAGAGGATGAAGAAGAGAGAACCAAAAAAGGACATTGAACATGTAAGAGATGAAGAGGATAACTCCAGGCATGTCTGAGGAATCCGGTTTCAGTAAACATGTGGATAGACAATGATGAGAAGATAAAGAGGGTGTTTTTATGGGAAGAGTTTAATTTTAGAAGTATTGAATTTGAGTCACCCATAGTATATTAAAGTGAAGAGCCCTTTATGGAATTGCAATATGAGTCTGGGATTCAGGAAATAGAAGATCTAGAAAAGAGATTAGGGCTTCCCTGGTAGCTTGGCTGGTAATCCTCCTGCAATGCAGGAGACCCCAGTTTGATTCCTGGGTCGGGCAGATCCCCTGGAGAAGGGATAGGCTATCCACTCCAGTACTATTGGGCTTCCCTTGTGGCTCGGTTGGCAAACAATCTATCTGCAATGTGGGAGACCTGGGATCAATCCCTGGGTTGGGAAGATCCCCTTGAGGAGGGCATGGCGACCCACTCCAGTATTCTTGCCTGGAGGACCCTGATGGACAGAGGTGCCTGGAGGGCTACAGTCCATGGGGTCGCAAAGAGTTGGATCCAACCGAGCAACTAAGCACAGAAAGAGAGGCAAGTACGTAAAACCCGAGCAGCAGAGCAGCTGGGGTGGGTCTCTCAGTCATAGTGGAACAGGCGTCAGCAGAGCCAAGGATAAAATAGGCAGAAATACTGCAAAGAGACTGAAAACTCTGTGAGTGACAGAGCCTATTATTGTCTCCCGGTATCAACATTCCCCCTTTTCTATAATAATGCATTTTGGGCTGTCCCAAAGAAAAAGTAAATATCCCAGCCTCCCTTGTAATAGGTGTGGCTATGCAATGAAAGTCCTCAATGGGACATAGGTACAAGTGTCCTATGACAATATTCAGAGACTCCCTCTGAATAGCTGAGGTAGCCAGCTCATCCTTTACTCCTTCTACTCCATACTCTCCTTCGTTCTGCTTCCTGGAACTTGGATGCTACCTTGTCCATGAAGATAAGAGTGAGTGGAGCTGTGAGCTGGAAGAAGCTAATATCCCAAAGGACTTTGTGGAACAGGGTTGTCATTCAGTTCTAAAATACATGCCTTTATTTATGTATTTATTTTTTAATTGAAAAAGCTTTTTACTGAAAACTACAACAGAACAGAATAATTTCTATCTAAAGGAAAGGGAAAAAAGCAAAGATGCCTACTCTTAAGTCTTAAATCTTATCTTAATGAGCCATTTACATTGCTTTGCTTCATGTTTTAAAATTTTTTATTGAAATATAGTTGATTTCCAATGTTGTGTTTGATTTTTATTGTACAGCAAAGTGACTCAGCTTTATGTATAATCATTTTCATACTCTTTTCCATCATGGTTTATCACAGGATATTGGATATAGTTCCCTGTGCTATATAGTAGAACCTTGCTGTTTGTCCATTCTAAATATAATAGTTTGCATCTGCTAATCACAAAGCTTTCAGACTTTTACACAATTGAGAAACACTGAAGCAACTTAGCCCACACACATCTTATTTAAGCTGGTAAGGTTTTGTTCTTTAATTTTATGTTTAGATAAAAGGATGGGTGTTCTCTAAACTCATTGTGATAATCACTTCATGATGTATGTAAATGAAATTATTATGCTGCTGCTGCTGCTGCTGCTAAGTCACTTCAGTCGTGTCCAACTCTGTGTGACCCCATAGACGGAAGCCCACCAGGCTCCCCCGTCCCTGGGATTCTCCAGGCAAGAACACTGGAGTGGGTTGCCATTTCCTTCGCAACCCCATGGACTGCAGCCCACCAGGCTGCTCCATCCATGGGATTTTCTAGGCAAGAGTACTGGAGTGGCTTGCCATTGCCTTCTCCGAAACCTATACAATGCAATATATCAATTATATCTCAATGAAACTGGAAGGAAAAATTCTCAAGCATAAGCAGTGATCTAAGATCTATCCCAAAAGGCAGTTCTGAGTAAAACTTGATTGTCAGGACAGAGCATTCAGAATACAGAGACGGGAGTGGGACCGCTTCGAGGTTGGAGCGTAGGTATGACTGACCCCCTTCCAGAAAAGAAGTTCTGAGATCTGAGTAAGATAATGCAAGCCTCTGATTGTCACTTCCTGAGTGAGTAAATATGCCATCACCAGATGAAAAAGCTTTCCTGGCAGCTTGCACCAGACTGACTAGGAGAGTTTCTCATGGTCTGCTGTCCTCTCTGGATGGGAGCCCAGCCACTGGGACTAAACAAGGCTGCAAGCCAGCCCAAATGCCAGGTGTACACATTTTATTCCTTTTATTCTGAGCCTCCCCTGTTCTCCAGGGGAGGACGAAATGAGGAGGGAGGTGAGAAGGGACAGGTTGGAGAGCAAACGCTGCGTACAGAAGCCACTGTCCTTTGCCTTTGGTCTCATTCAGTCCCTGCCTCGCCTGGGGATAACACTGACTGCTAACAGATGCTCCAGGGACCCTGGTTAGGGTTATGAAACGCAAACCCAAGTGCCAGGTGGAATGTGCAGCCACAGGATTCAAACAAGCATGCCCCTTGAGTATCAATTTTATAAAGATATTTGAAGAAAAAACCATTATTTTCATGTAAAAGGATAGCATGGAAAATTTACTTGAATTCTTAAGATAAAATGAGATTTCAAATTATTTCATGCCTGTGGCTGTGGCTTCAGGTCGGAACTCCACATTCCCTGGGGCTCATGAAATTTCTCTTCTGATGTTAGGAATTATTCGGTCCAAAATTTTCAGAAGTGCTACCGTATGATAAATTCAGAAAAATGTGTTCATTGGATTTGACAGTTCTGAGGTCTCTGGTGATGTGGTAACAGCAATTTTAGAGAAGTGGTTTTAGGAGGAAACAGGGTGAGACCAGTAAGGGGTTGATAGACCATAAAAGGAAAAAAAGAGAAAGGAAGGGAGCCAGAGCAGAGTGCGGGGTCCTGTTCCATGACCACAATTGCATCCAGGGCCATGGAGGACAATGTTATAATTGTGCTGGGGTCTCTCAGAGGAAAGACTATTCCATCACTGACAGTGTAACAGATGGGCAGAATAAACTGGGAGCAATAGTAGGCAATAGAGATGGACAGTATGTAATGTGTAATAAGACCTATATTAGGAAGAGCTAGGGCTCCCTTATAACTGTGTCTAGAATTCGTGATGCTATTTGGAGAAACTCAGGCTCTTAGCTTTTTCATCTGAACAGTGAGATGGTTGGATTGGAATTGGGTTTCCCTGGTGACTCAGATGGTAAAGAATCTGCCTGGAATGCAGGAGAACTGGTTTCAATCTCTGGGCTGGGAAGACCCCATGAAGGGAATGGCAACCCAGTCTAGTATTCTTGCTTGGAGAATTCCAGGGACAGAGGAGCCTGGTGGGCTACAGTCCATGGGGTCACAAAGAGTTGGATAAGACTGAACGACTACACTTTCTTTTCAAGTATTAGTCTAGCACTAACACTCAAGGATAAAACTGTTTATTCTGATAATAACTCAAGGTCTCTTCCTAAACCTTTTCGACTTCCTGGATAACTTAACTCCACATTGGGATTTTTATAACAACTCACACATTAAGGAAACATCAGTTCTCTGAGAGTGAAAGTTAAAAGGTTTCTGCTGCCTAGGTTGGGAAGAGGTGCAATAACTTTTCCCTCCTCACGATTGATAATGCTAAGGACCCCACTCTTAGACCGACCCATGTCTCCCCATTTATCCACCTTGGTAAATACCTCTCTTGAGAATGCTTGCCTCTGCTAGTTGCTCTTCACCACCTACCAGCCTTGGAAAATGACACAGGAAAAACCACAAGAGGACTTGGCAACAACAAGAGCAATGACAATTACTATATTTCCTCGGTGTACCGACTGGTATCCTAGATCCTGAGCATTGTCTCCGCCATTCATTTCATTCATTCACGAAGCACTTACTGAGGACACTATTCCAGGTGCTGGCAATACAGCAATAACAAAACAGACACGAATCTCCCCCACCTGGGGCTTATGTCCTAGATGGGTGTGCACTCTCTCCCCTCTGCCACCAAGGTCTGGCCATCCCCAGTGAACCTGCCTTCTGTTGCCAGTTGCTTATCTATTCTCTCATCTTCCAAACTTTTATTGTTTGGACCACACATGCACCCAGTTAAAAATACTAACCTTTCCCCCAGTCTCTGGTAGTTCAGGTGGTTAAGTGTGAGAGAGTGTGTGTGTGTGTGCGAGAGAGAGAGAGAGGGAGAGAGAGATGGAATAATGTGTGTGCAAAATGAGATCATGAGGTATAGGAGAAGTCACTGGGAAAGCTTGCTATTTCCCCCAAATGAAAAAAGCCAGAGTAGGAGATGGTTTTGCTCTTATTACCTGCAGGAAGCATGCTTGGCAGTGGAGTAACCATCTTGAGGCCATGAAGCCAAACACCACAAGTTAAGTACTAGGAAGGAAAAAGTTGGAAGTAGCCAGCAAGTAGCTGTCTCTGTTCTAGGCTATTGAGTTATGGATTTCTTGTTATGTGAGGGAAAAAGCCAGGTCCTTTTGGAGAGGTTTCTATTCCAGGCAGGCAGGGGCAGTCCTCATGATCAAGTGACTTGCCCCAACAAGGAGGTAAAGTCGCGGTGGAGGAGCCGGTATCAGGGCACCGATCTGGCTCCCTCCGAAGGCTCCATTCTTGCCAAGCTCTTGTACCCCTCAAGTGTGGCATCCCCACTAACAGCTTCTCCTTCTGGCTTCCTAACAGTTGGGAAAGTGTTCAGGGACTCACAGCACTCTTACATGCACAGAATTTTAGGACTTCTGTGTGTATTCTGTACAATATCTGACTTTCCACAACTCCTTTCAAGTCTAATGGCACAACTCAGCCACTGACCCCCAGGAGCCAGCTCCACATTGTAGAACTTCACTTTCTCCTCAGAGAACAGAACTATGGAACTTGTTCTAAGCCCTCCTGGTTTCCTTTTTATTATGAGAAATAAGTCCTAGTAGTCCTGGGGCCCACCCTGACCTCACTCAGGAGACCGGAGGTCCAACTTTTGCATTGTGTTCTGGTGACTGCCTCCTGCTGATTTTTCCTTTCCTCTGTGGATTTGTGTGTACTTGACCTTGAACCACCCCCCTCCACCTTTTTTTCTGTCCTGTTTTCTGAAGCTGACAGCTTTCTTGCTACTGACAGTATTTGGAATAAAACGCCCTGACCTTTCACTGCTGTGTCTGCGTCTTTGTCCATCTGCTGGCCTCACATATCCCACTGAGCAGGGGTGAAGCTCACAAACCTGCCCTCACTGGTCAGGATGAACAGGGCCAGGTCTGTCCATGTTCTGAGTCACACACACACACACACACACACATACACACACACACACGATATAATAGTACCAGAATAGTGATTCAGGTGAACTGCTTTGTGGCATCTCCCACACAGCATCATTGTCAATGACTAATCTCTTTTCACAGAATCACGGCTAACGGCACAGATTCCTGCTTCCGGGACACACAGGAGACACAGCTTCAGGAGAACAAAGGACTGCCACAGAGTAACAGTGCTTCACCCACTCCATCTTCAAAGAACAGAAAGCTCTATACTGTCTTTGTCTCCAAGGATAAACTCACCCTGAGGAAAAAGCGTGTGAGAAACTGTAATTCCTATACCACACGCTTCTCTCAGCTCTGGTTCTCTTTACCGTGTGTGTGAAGTAAGCAGAGAAAGTAACCTCAAACATGTTCGTAACTCAGTCTTTTAAAAATACTTTGAAACATTCAACATTGTTGAAAATTTATAGAAGAGGACACAGCCTTGTTTTGGTTCTCTGTCACTATGTAACAAACTACCCTAAAATTTAGTGCCTTAAGACGGGCGACCATTTGATCTTCTCTCCTGATTCTGGGGGTTGGCAGGTATCAGCTCAGTGGTTCTGCTTTACTTGAGGTTTGCTGGGGCTTCAATCGTTCAGAGGCTTAACCGGCTGGATGGTCTGAGATGGCTGTTTCCCAAGTCTGGGTGCCTGGGCTGGGAGGCTGGGACAGTGGGACCACTTTCTCACTAGATAGTCTCAGGTCTAGTCTTTCTCTATGTGATATTCCACTGGGGTAGCTGGATTTCTTAAATGGCAGGCTCCCCAAATCAACAAAATGTAGAAACGTCCAGCTTTCTTAAGGCTATGCCAGTTTTAAGACTTTGGCACAGGTTCTCTTCCTATGCATTGTATTAGCTGATGACTCTCAGGGCCATCTAGAGTCATTATGGGACCAGACTGCATGGCAGTGTGAACACCAGAAGGCACAGTTCCTTGAGGACCACCTACTGCAATTGCTGTTCACTTTATCAAATGTGGAAATGATACTTGGTATCTCAAATTATCCTCCATAGGAGGAAACATGTTGCCAAAGTATCAATAGATAGATAAATGATCAAGACGCACACATATTGGGAACACCTGGAAACCATACACGACCATGAATCTTTGTTTGAAAAACATGATCAGGATCTCTAAAAAGTTCACAATTTGTATATAAGAAATCAAGCTCTGTGAATGGGTGGGTATGTTTAATGTTCTCAGGGTCATAACAAGTTAGTAACATCAGGCATTGGCTACTGATGAAGGATGGGCACTGGTTATCATTATATACATTATTTTAGTTAATCTTCATAAATCAACCTGAGATTGCAGCCTGGGTGTTCTTCAACTCTGCGCTATCACTTTACTTGTTTGATTCTTGTTCACTATTCATTTGTTACAAAATGATCTTTAAGTGGAAACAAGAGTCACGTCTCACACTCCCATCCCTAAAAATTTCAAACCCATTTCCCATCTAGGCTGCTTGCCTAAATCAAGATTTTAAAATCCAGTTTCTATCTTGGCATGATAGTCCAGACAATTTCCCAGAGTTCTCAGATCTATAAACATGTGCTTCACTGTGCTTAAACTTGAACCTCATCCAAATCCCAAGTTTTTTTTTAATTGAGTAAAGCTTTTCTGGCTTATCCATGTATGAGGAAAGTTTCTCCTTTGGCACTAGAACTGTGAATCACAAACTCTTTCGTGCGATCTATGGACAAAGAAATGGAACAGCTGTGTTTTTCATTTTGTGACAGCATGATTTTGGAAATCTCATCCCAAATCAGTTTACCTTTTGGAATGCTTTTTGGATGAAAGCTTTAGTGATGGAAAGTGCCAGTGAACTCCATTGATAAGGCTACTTGTACTCCTTGTCACTATGCTCCAGTCACATTGAACTGCTGTCCTTGATAAGAACGTTCCATACTCTCCTGCCTTCTGCCTCTGTGCTTTGTCATTTGGGAAGTCTTTTGCTCAAATCTTCATCTCTGTAAATTCAAGTCCTCGCTTAAAAGCCACCTTCCAAATCAAGTTTTTCTTTATTATCTGAGCTGAATTAGTTAACCTCTTTTCTGTATCTGTATTAATTAGCTGTTGATG
This sequence comes from Moschus berezovskii, assembly GCF_049115385.1. Classification (NCBI taxonomy): domain Eukaryota; kingdom Metazoa; phylum Chordata; class Mammalia; order Artiodactyla; family Moschidae; genus Moschus; species Moschus berezovskii. The sequence continues at coordinate 26,516,296 of NC_142464.1, forward strand.
CAGGAATTCACCCCCCTTCCCAGCCCCAGACAAATTTTAAAGACTTAAAACAACACTATATATCTGCTCAAGATTCTCCTGGTTGATGATATGCGTAGAGCTCAGCTGGGATGGCCTGTTTCCTTATGGTGTTAATGGGATTTATTGATAGGTTTGCAGTCTGTAACATGAAGTCAGCTGGCCAAGGAGGGCATGACTCACATGTTCAAGGCCTTGACTGTGTTGACTTGCATGACTGGATTGTTTGAACCTTCTCTCTCCCGCGCATACAGTGACTGTCACAAGGCCATTGTAGAATATCACTTTGCCACATTTTATTGGTCAAAGAAAGTCATGAAGCCAGGCCAGATATAACGGATAGGGAAATTAAAATTATGCCTCCAACTCTTTCAACTATGGTCTTACTGGTTTACTTTTTATTTTCATAAATTTTCTATAATCTTCCTCAGTATTGCAATTTATCATTAGTAAACTTGAAATTGCACACAACTTCAATTGGGTTTTCTCTGCAAACCATTATATTTTAAGCATTTTTAATTAATTTTATGTTTCATAGTAAAGTTGCAAAAACAGTACCAGTAGTTTTCATATATCCCTCACTCATTTTCCCCAATATTCCATCGACATAGTACAATTTCCAGTAAAAGGAAATGACATTTGCTTTAATACTGTTAACGAAAAACTTTACTTGGAATTTTAACACTAATAGTATTTTACCATTCTAGTCTATATAGGCTCCCACTTGGATTTATTTGTTCCTCCTCCTTAGTCTTCTGCAGTCTTTAAGAGTTCCTCCTCAGTCTTACAATGTCTTTAATGACTTTGGCATTTTAGAACCATATTAATCAGTTATTTTCAGTGTCTTTCATTTGAATTTGCTATTGTCTAATGTTTTCTAATGATTGGACGTGATTGCACATCTTTTTGGACAAGAGTACCACAGATACGATGTTGTGCCCTATGTCACAAGGTTCATGATATGAATGTGTGTTATTTCCTGGTACTGTTGACCTTGATCACTCGCTTGGTTAAGCTACTGTTTGCCTGGTTTTTCACTGAAAAGTTACCATCTTTCCCTTTGAAGTTAATACTTATGTTGGAGACACTTTGAAACTATGAAAATATATTTCTCCTCAAACTTTCCCTCAATAAATCTGGCATCACTCAGTGGAGCCTTCTATAATAATTATGACTAAGACTATAGTTTTTTCCTAATGGAGATTTTAAATTTTCCCTCTTTCCTTTATATGTACTTGCTGGAATTAAAGTAAGGAAGAGCTTTCCTTTCTCCTCATTTATTCATATCAGTGTGGACTCTGTTTTCTTCTATGGTTAAAATCTAATGCTAGCATTATTTATTTGGCTGCTCAAATATATAAACCATAACACTTTTAATTGTGAAAATACTTTCCTCCTAACACAGAGGCACCTCATAAGCTCAGAGAAAATTCTACTAAATGTAAGATATTAAAATTCAGATTATATATCTCTCTATATTAAAATATGTAAATATTTGAGCTTAAATATTTTCAGTTCTTGTCTTCTTGCTTCCATTTTCTTTTCTCTCTTTTTGCAAAGTAAAACTCATCAAACAAGTTGTTTCTATTTGTGATTTTAAAATATTTTTCTAGATGTTAAAAAATCTGGTACAGGGTATATAACTTTATCCTACTCAACAGAAGTTCTGCCAAAAGCTTCTTTTCATAATTCAAGTCTTCCAAAATACAATTACAAAGTTTCACAGTTAAATCTGTTATACAATATGATCTCTCATTGTTTAATTATCTTTCAGTTAATTCCTTGTTTCCATAGGGATAAATTTTGTTTTCAGTAATTTCAATTCTGAAGACTGACAAACTGAAGTTACTTTTTCCATCTGTTTGTTTAATATCTTAACTAACTGATTTTGAACAACAAGCAATTCCTAAAAACTAGTTAGTGGCCAACACCAAAAAAAGTGTGCATATTCTCTGAATATTATATATAGTTCACTTCAATTTTATATATGTAAAACTTTGTGAACTTTGACTATAGCTACCATTTCAATTAATAGCATATCACAGGTATATTACATACACACCACACTATTTCTGTTCCATAGATTTCTTTTTTTAAAATCTTTTAAAATTAATTAATTTATTTTAATTGGAGGCTAATTACTTTATATTATTGTAGTGGTTTTTGCTATACATTGATAAGAATCAGTCACATGGCTGCATTTTAAAAGAAAGCAAGTTGCAAACCAAATTCTGCGTACTTCAAAGCAGATACGAGACGAATGGATAAGAAAGCTGTGGTCCATATATACAATGGAGTATTACTCAGCAATTAAAAAGAATACATTTGAATCAGTTCTAATGAGGTGGATGAAACTGGAGCCTATTATACAGAGTGAATTAAGCCAGAAAGAAAACCACCAATACAGTATATTAACGCATATATATGGAATTTAGAAAGATGATAACGATAACCCTGTATACGAGACAGCAAAAGAGACACAGATGTATAGAAGTCTTTCGGACTCTGTGGGAGAGGGCGAGGGTGGGATGATTTGGGAGAATGGCATTGAAACATGTATATTATCATATGTGAAATGAATCACCAGTCCACGTTTGACGTATGATACAGGATGCTCGGGGCTGGTTTACTGGGATGTTCCATAGATTTCTTAATTTAGTAAAAAGCATTATTTTACTGTGATGCTCCACCAAAATATGTATTCATATGATAATTTATATTAACACATTGCATTTTCTGAATTAAAGTTAACAGTAGCATTTACAACATGGTCAGAAAATTCACCTTTGACACAAATGGCCTCCACTTCCTACACGTATTTCATTTGCATCTAATCTTTAATTCTCTATGTATCCCTCTAAATCCATTGACTGTCATTCTAGGGTCTTCATGCCTCCCACTAGTCATGGCATAGGGCATAAGCCACCCAGTGTGGGTCATGACCCAATTTGCTGCTCTACCCAATGGCTGCAGGACTTATAGCATCAAGTACATCTCCAACCCCCACCAGAACAGGAAGCAGTTAGGTCTTGCTAGCTGTTCATTTCCAACAGTCGTCATTTTATTAGTCGATTCCCTGTGTGCTATACTTCAAAGGAAGATATAAGTATCCTTGAGACTAGAAAAGGTTGGGAAAAGAGAGACGGGCTCTCTTTCAGAGTTTACCACGTGAGAACTCTTTCAAATGCACCTGACTCTTAACATTCTGCTAAGAGAAGCCATGTGAGAAATTAAAGCATGATGAAGAGGTCTTACCAAATCTCTGTGGTGCAACTATAAATAACGGTCATCCTTAAAAAATGAGGATGACTGGGACAAATGCTAAACTGGACTGGATGCTCGAACAGGCTAAAACCAAGATGTTCTAGACAAATCAGAATACAAGACTCTTTACGCCTGGAACTGTTTCTGATTCCAGCAAATACAACTAACCCCTACATTTGGTGTGTGCTTTTCCCACATTTCTCTTGAATCTGACACCTATTTTCTATTCTCAGTGTATCCACCTTAGCCTAGCTGCTTCTTACCACATGGCTAAATTATCTATGACTTGTTTACTGGTCTAGGACTCATTTTCTCTTTCTATCCATTTTTTTCATACCTGCCGTAGTTTCTTTTCTTCAGAAACTGTTGTGTCTTATCACAGCCTTGCTAAAAAAATTTTATCTCCTCATTACCTGCAGAGTAAATTCCAAACTTTGATTCCAAGTACAGCTGGTTCCTGTTCTACACTTAACAGATTCATTTCTCACTCCTCCCTTACGTGAATCCTTTATTCCAGCTCAGCTTGGTCGCTCACCATTTCCTAAACACACTTGGCACTTGCTGTCCATGGTTTTGTTCACGCTATTATTTCCACTTAGTCTTCTCAACATGGACCTCACTTGCTGAAATCTGACCTAATACTTTAAGCCCAAGCAACATTTTCAAGAATTCTCTGATTCCCCATATAAATGTATTCTCTTTATGGCCTGAAGTTCTGCAGTATATAATGGGGACATTTAATCACAAGAAATGACAATTAAAAACTGTCTGTGGGAGAATATTTTTGCCCAACTCTTTGAGACCCTATGGACTATAGCCCTCCAGATTCCTCTGTCCATGGGATTCTCCAGGCAAGAATATTGGAGTGGGTTGCCATTTCCTCCTCTGGGGGAATTTCTGGACCCAGGGATCAAACCTGCATCTCCTGCTGCTCCCACGTTGCAGGCAGATTCTTTTACCACTGAGCTACCTGGAAGCCCCATTAACAAAGACATAATGAGGGGGAATAAAAATATAAGATGTGAGTGTGTGTGTATCTCAAAGGAAGGATGCATATCAAACTGATAATAATGGTTATTTAAGGGGATGCCCATTGCGTTGGTGGGTTGAATTACACTGTATGCTCCCAAATTGTTTTCATATTTTGTAATGAGCATATGGAAGGAAAGTTATGACCAACCTAGATAGCATACTAAAAAGCAGAGACATTACTTTGCTAACCAAGGTCTGTCTAGTCAAGGCTATGGTTTTTCCAGTGGTCATGTATGGATGTGAGAGTTGGACTGTGAAGAAAGCTAATCGCCGAAGAATTGATGCCTTTGAACTGTGGTGCTGGAGAAGACTCTTGAGAGTCCCTTGGACTGCAAGGAGATCCAACCAGTCCATTCTAAAGGAGATCAATCCTGGGTGTTCATTGGAAGGACTGATGCTAAAGCTGAAACTCCAATACTTTGGCCACCTCATGCGAAGAGTTGACTCACTGGAAAAGACTCTGATGCTAGGAGGGATTGGGGGCAGGAGGAGAAGGGGACAACAGAGAATGAGATGGCTGGATGGCATCACTGACTCGATGGACATGAGTTTGAGTGAACTCCGGGAGTTGGTGATGGACAGGGAGGCCTGGTGTGCTGCGATTCTTGGGGTTGCAAAGAGTCGGACACAACTGAGTGACTGAACTGAATTGAACTGAATGAGCATATATTAAATATTTTGTGTGAAACAGAAAAAATGATTACAGCACATTTAAAAAAATTTTGGCTTACATGGCACTGTGTTTGTGGTATCTTGGTTGTGGCAGTCGTCTTCAAGTAGTTCACAACACAGTATTCCCTTGAAGCTCCTAAGAATCCTGGCATATGCTACTCCTTAACAGATATTCATTAGGTGATTTGATACATAAATGCCCAATGAATGGAGAATACAGAGGGAACAAAAATTTGACCCAACACTTTTCTAGTGATTTCTCTGTATTTTTTTCAAAATCTTATCAGAATAAGAAAATTATCGACGACTGTGTGAGAGTAGAAACATATTTGAAAAGCAAACAATATAGAGAAAAAGGAAAAGCATGGAAAAGTAGTTGTTGTTTTAATAATCATATAAACTCTCCTTGCAAATGTTACAATCCCAAAATCAGTGGATTCTTAGTCATAAGATGAATAAGAGACATTGTAACTAAAATCAGTAAAGCTATTAAAGTATTTAAATGTTTAATTCTTGAAGAATCAAGTAACTGTTAGCCATAAAACTAAATAAGAGAACATCTGGAAGGCAAAGAGGTTGAAAGATTGGAAATTAAAAAAGCAAATGGTGTGCTTAGTGCTACTAAGGGACTTCAGCAAATGGATATAAACCCATGTGAAAATAAATACAGAGTGTGTGTAATTACAATGAGCCCTAAGATGCGTTTAGCATTTATATATCTCCTGGGAAGCTTGGTGAGTCAGAAACATAAAACCAAAGCAATGGGAGGCTATTAAAATATTATTTCCTGTTGTATTGGAGAACTTGAGAAAAGAATAAACATACCGATTACTTGCATGGCTGGTTCTACGTCTGTCGTGGCCTCTTCCAACAATGACAGCAGCTTGGCTGATATCTGATGCACCGATTCAATGTTACTAAACAAGCTATCCACATCCAGCCGATCAACCTGAAGAAACGCAAACATTGAGCACCAGCTGATGGAGAGAAATGCACGCTATTTAAGATGTTTCCTCCTGCTAAACAGTAAGCATTTTATATGCCAGCCCATACTGCTTTCATCAGCTGCTTCTGTAAACATTCTTATTTGGGATTCCTAGAGGAAATGTGCAGTTTTTCATGCAAGAGATTGGGATGGTGCATCTGTTGTTACCTTCCTCTTTTTCTTTATTTTGACTTAATTTTAATGAGTTGAGTATACATCTACATATCCCCCTGTAAGAACCAGAGTGTGAAGAAGATTTGGGTTCCATAATTGGTATTTTATTAATTGCCCTCTATGAGGGTATGTAGGAGTACACATGAATTTAGAACATTTTACTGCTTATACAGCAGGAGTCAGACCTTACTCTAGGCAAGAGACTATTTTCAAAGTTGTTTTAAAACCACAGATGTTCTGAAAGTGATGACAAGTAAATGTGCTGAGTTGTTTCCTGCTTTCTTTCCTTAAAAGAAATGTGAATGGAAATCTTCACCAAATATGTTCTACTAATTAAAGATTCATCATATTTTATAAATTCATGCACACCTTCAAAAGTGCTTCCCAGGTGGCGCAAGTGGTAAAGAATCTGCCTGCCAATGCAGGAGATGCAGGTTTGATCCCTGGGTTCAGAAGATCCCCTGGAGAAAGAAATGACAACCCACTCCAGTATTCTCGCCTGGAAATTTCTATGGACAGAGGAGCCCGGCAGGCTACAGTCCTTGGGGTTGTAAACAGTGGGACACAACTGAGTGACTAAGCACACAAACGCACATAAACACACATACATTGTCAAAAACCAGTGTAATCGGTTCTAGATCTTACAGCTGGTGCTTATAATAATTTATTCAGTCTTTCACTAAATAATTCCTGAAGTCCTTTGTATACCAAGAATTGCAATGGAGGCCAATCTCTGTCACAGGCATTGGATAATTAGTAAGGGATGGCCAATGATCCTAACCTATCCAGGAAGAGCATGATGAGCTATGTGCCAGATTTTGCTGGATCCTACTCAAAATCTTTTTGTTGATTTTAAACCAGATCTCATTTCATAATCAAACAGCATCTTGGTTCAGGCTCCACTGGGCTGCCACAGGGAAAAGGAGCAGGTGTCTTTTATTCATGGTTTTTTGTACATGAGGAATAGGTGGATAACTAAGTCATCAACAGTCAAGTCATGGAGAAGCTTAAAAGATGAAAAACAGAATTACTGGTCCAAAACAAGGTTGACAAAATTAGGGGTGCGAGAGAGAGACAGCAAATTCACCTAAGGATCAGAAGAAAAAGAGTCAAGAAATGAAGGGAAATTTGGAACAGGATATAGAATAAGAAACAGACCTGGAAGAATTCTTGGAAATGAAGGCCGACAATTGCTGCTTCTTTTTTATGCTTTCAACATCAGTTTCTTCTGTGAGCTAAGAAGCAACAGTCAGAACTGGACATGGAACAACTGACTGTTTCAAAATTGGGAAAGGAGTATGACAAAGTTGTATATTGTCACCCCACTTATTTAACTTACATGCAGAGTACATCGTGCAAAATGCCAGGGTGGATGAATCACAAACTGGAATCAAGATTGCTGGTAGAAATATCAATAACCTCAAATATGCAGATGATACCATTCTAATGGCAGAAAGTGAAGAGGAACTAAAGAGCCTCTTGATGAGGGTGAAAGAGGAGAGTGAAAACACTGGCTTAAAACTCAACATTAAAAAAAATGAACATCATGGTATCTGGTCCTATCACTTCATGGCAAATATTGAAAGTGGAAATAGTGACAGATTTTATTTTCTTGGGCTCCAAAATCATTGCAGACAGTGACTTCAGCCATGAAATTAAAAGATGAATGCTCCTTGGAAGGAAAGCTATGACCAACCTAGACAGCATATTCAAAAGCAGAAATATCACTTTGCCAACAGAGGTCCATATTATCAAAGCTATGGTTTTTCCAGTAGTCCTGTATGGATATGAGTGCTGGACCGTAAAGAAGGCTGAGCGCCAAAGAATTGATACTTTTAAGCTGTGATGTTGGAGAAGACTCTTGAGAGTCCTTTTGACAACAAAGATATCAAATCAGTCAATCCTAAGGGAAATAAACCCTGAATATTCATTGGAAGGACTGATGCTGAAGCTCCAATACTTTGGTCACCTGATGCAAAGAGCCGACTCATTGGAAAAGACTCTGATGCTGGGAAAGATTGAGGGAAGGAGGAGGAGGGGGCAACAGAGGATGAGATGGTTGGATGGCATCACCTACTCAGTGGATGTGAATTTGGGCAAACTCTAGGAGACAGTGGAGGACAGGAAAGCCTGGCATGCTGCAGTCCATGGAGTTGCAAAGAGTAGGACATGACTTAGCGACTGAACAACAATAGTTTCTTCAGGTGTGCTGGGTTTATTTAGGAGGCAGGGAGGAGGCAGGCTGCTCATTTTTTATCCCATCCTTTTTTGGACATTGATTCCATTCCTGAAACCTAGTTTCTGCAGCTGGACATGGATATTAGTTTGATCAGGATGAAAGTGAAAGCCAATCAGTCCTGTACGACTCTTTGTGACCCCATGGACTATACAGGCCCTGAAATTCTCCATAGACTTTCACGGAGTCCATGAGATACTGGAGTGAGTAGTAGCCTTTCCCTTCTCCAGGGGATCTTCCCAACCCAGGTGGCAGGTGGATTCTTTACCAGCTGAGCTACTAGGGAAGCCCAAGTTGATCAGGATGTTCTGTTATTAAACATGAAAGCAATACTACATATTGCACCTTGCTTAAAATTTTGTGACTATGTCAGTTGCCTCCTATGGAATATATTCTGGCTGGATATATGGATTTCAACCATCTTGGGAAATTCCTCACCTTACTATCATTAGTCTGGTCCTCAAGAAAACTATAGGACAGGGCACATATGGCTCTTCAGCTTAATATCTATGGGTTTTCAAGACTTTATTTTATTTATTTATTTTATATTAGTAAGTATGTTTAGTATTATACAAAATATCTAAAAGGCAGATAACAATCATATGAATTTTTGTTAATGATAATTTTAAATGACACATATCTCTTGAGTACCACTGATTTAACACATTCTTTTCTATGTATTGAGCATTAATTCAATCACAAAGGCATAACTTTGCATAGTGCAAAATATGTTTTACAAAAGTTCTGTATTAGTCAATTTTTTCTAGATTGATTGATTCTAGATGTGCTAGTTTAACATTTTGTAAAATCATATTTTGAAATGAATTCTTCTAAAGTATCAAATTTCATCCCTAATTTACTTGTTTTATAGGGTAGTATTTCATATAGTGTACCCTATTATTTGACCATAAAAAAGGCTGATGCTTAAGAATTGATGCTTTCAAATTGTGGTGCTGGATAAGACTCTTGAGAGTCCCTTGGACAGCAAGGAGATCAAACCAGTCAATCCTAAAGGAAATCAACCTTGAATAGCCATTGGAAGTTCTGATGCTAAAACCAAAGTTCTAATCATTTGGCTTCCTGATGTGAAGAGCTGACTCACTGGAAAAGACCCTGGTGCTAGGAAAGATTGAAGGCAAGAGGAGAAGAGGGCAACAGAGGATGAGATGGTTGGATGGCATCACCGACTCAATGGACATGAGTTTGAGCAAGCTCTGGGAGTTGATGATGGACAGGGTGGCCTGGTGTGCTGCAGTCCATGAGGGCTGCAAAGAGCTGGACACACTGAGCGACTGAACAATAACAACAACCTTACTATTATTTCATTTATTTGGGGTCTTCATTCTGAAGGACATAAAGTGCTTCATATTATTTCCTATATTGTTCCAACTTCTCTGTAAAATATGAATCAGTGTGAAAACAGGGAAATTCATGCAGAGTGAAGAGAGTGACCATGCCCAAAATTATGAAGTCCAAGACAGAGTTAGAGCTGGAAATTGACCTTTTATTTCTATGCCACAGCCCATGACCAACAATTACAAATAATAGAATACTTCATCATCTCTGTTTGGACTTTTTAGCTTGAAGTTTTCACCAGTTTGTCACCTCTACAATTTATTTCTCAAGGTCAGAATCCTACATATCTAATTTATATTTTAAATTCATTTAGTAAGGATCTAACTCTGTATTCTATCTACAATCTGAGTTTGATGCAATAAATTCTAAATAACAAAAACATAGGTTTTGATTTCTTTTCTTTCTGAAGGACAGAAAGGATTAAAACATCAATTGGTACAGTTTCAATCACCAATATCACAATAGCCCATGGGGATCTTGTGAATCATGAGATGAATTCACATTTAGTCTCTACTATGCCAAGGAACAAACAAATGTCTCATCCAAATAGGCTTTTAAAACTGGTAGATGATTTTATAATTACTGATGTAAGTTCAAGGAAGCATTTGTATACATTTATTATTTACTAGAAATGGGAAGTACTCAGCCTAGGCTCAGTTATATTTTAAATGAAATAAAATTCACTTTTTCATAAAGAGATTTAGTCTAAGTAGACATTATTCTAAGCAAAGTCAATATATAATCTTTTGAAAATACAAGACAGAAATATTAAAGGTCAGTGTTTTGGTGACAGTTTAATTTTTTGCTTCACAAAAGTATTCACAGGATATACTTCAAATAGTAAGTTCCCATTACATTTAAATAATTGCTGTATGTATGGTTGCATGTATATGCAAAACTCCCCAGTCATAAGTATCTAAGTAAAAGAAAACACATCATTAAAATTTTCTCAATTCAGAAACTGTAATCATCAGTATAGAATTCCTCTGTCACCCCCAGCATCTTGTACTCACTCTTTTCAAAACTTATTTTGCATTTTCCCCCATTCACATCCCAGCCCCAAGCTCTTTCCTTTGCTCACAAAGGCGTTGCTTTCATATACCTTCCAATACTCTACCCATCTGAAATGAAATATAGTAACGGTAGTATTTGCCCAGTAGTTTTGCTCAGCTCCCTGTACTTTCTGTTGCTTCTGGGAGAAGCCACAGTTGCCCAGTTCTACCTGATCTGGTGGAATTGTCAGTCACGGTGCCTGCCCTTGCCCAACTCCCTCCAGTGGTGAGCATGTGACCCACTGCCATAGCAATTGGCCTAGGATGGCAGGTTGCTAAGCAGAGCCAATGAGAATCTTCACTGATTTTTAATCAATGGTTTTTGGGAAATAGAAGGGCCTTGATTACCAGCCCTAAAAATATAAGTTTCTGTCTTCAGCAGTCATCTTTGTGGAGAACTTGACTGCTGCGAAGTCAACACAGAGAGGGAAACTAAATCTGACATCATCACATTAGCTCCTGTATCTACGTTGCCTAAAGCAAGACATCCTTATTATAGAAGTTGATGAGCTACTTTTTAAAATTCAAGCTAGTCGGAATTTTGTTTCCTATAACTAATAGGGGACTAATATACTTCTCTTTATTCAGAAGTGAGCCAGAATCTCACTTCCTCTAAGAATGCTCCCTTGGTTGGAATTAACCTCTCTCTCTCCTGAGGTACCATGACTCTTGCTCTGACGACCCAGTGCTTATATTGAAGCCCATTTTATATTTAGGAGATATTTATTAATTTGTCTGTCTTAAAGGTCCATCTAGTCAAGGCTATGGTTTTTCCAGTGGTCATGTATGGATGTGAGAGTTGGACTGTGAAGAAAGTTGAGCACCAAAGAATTGATGCTTTTGAAGTGTGATGTTAGAGAAGACACTTGAGAGTCCCTTGGACTGCAAGGAGATCCAACCAGTCCATTCTAAAGGAGATCAGTCCTGGGTGTTCATTGGAAGGACTGATGCTAAAGCTGAAACTCCAATACTTTGGCCACCTCATGCAAAGAGTTGACTCACTGGAAAAGACCCTGATGCTGGGAGGGATTGGGAGCAAGAGGAGAAGGGAATGACAGAGGATGAGATGACTGGATGGCATCACCGACTCGATGGACATGAGTTTGGGTGAACTCCGGGAGTTGGTGATGGACAAGGAGGCCTGGCGTGCTGCGATTCATTGGGTTGCAAAGAGTCGGACACGAGTGAGCGACTGAACTGAACTGATGTAAAAACTGTGAGTTCCTCCAGGACATTTGTCTTCGTGAGTTATTTGAATGCCCCACTGTTTCTAATACAGTGCTAGACTCCCACCTGGTTACTCAATAAAAGTTTGACAATTTGAATTGAATTGAATCACTACAATTGAAATGATCTATTTTCTCTGTGGGAACCGTCAATAAAGATCCTTTTTCTCCACTCTGCTGGGCCTTGAGTCACAAGTATGAGGAGATCAAAGTGGTTTAAAGAAAAAAAATCAAAATCATCTTATTTGGTTGTTCAAAATATCACATTTAGTGGATATTTTATAATTTTCTGCTAAATTTTATCTGCAAAGAAAACTGTTGTGCTCAGTATGGCCATTACTAAACCTGGAAGATTTGCTAACAAAGGCTACATTTCCCCCTTCATTTACAACTGGGAAATCCCTGTTTGTTGTCTTCTATTTAATGAGCCTTGGGACACTCAACCTAAACATAGTCACAGACAGGAATAACCAGACCTTCTCAGGTGTTGTGCAAACCCCAACCACAAACACCTTTAAAAGTGAACGTTGAAAAGAAGTTGAGAAACAAACCCTTAAAAGCTTTTTTTTTCAGGAAAGTAGTTCATGTACACTGTAGAAAATGGTTGCTCTAGTGGCAAAGAACCTGCCTGCCGATGCAGGAGACATAAGGGGCATAGGCTTGATCCCTGGGTCAGGAAGATCCCTTGGAGAGGAAATGGCAGCCCACTCCAGTATTCTTGCCTGGAGAACCCCATGGCCAGAGGAGACTGGCAGGCTACAGTCCTTGGTATTGCAAAGAGACAGATATGACTGAAGCAATTTAGCACACACAGATAACTAAAAGAAAGAAAATGCAACTGCATATAATTCTACCACACAGAAATAACCACTGACATTGCGAAGTATGTCCTGCCATATTGTTTTTCTCTGTGTGTGTGTACAACTGTACAAAAGATTTATATACTTTCAACCCTGTTTTAAGTTGAGGTTTTTCAACTTAGTATAATATGAACATATTTTCATGTCATTAATTTTTCACAATTGCACTATTTTAAATGTCAACATTATATGGAAATACTGTAGTCTACTTAATCAGTCATTAAATCTTTGAAATCTAGATAGATTGCTATTTTCACTATAATAAGCAGCTCTTCTGACTAAAACCATATTCACACAACCATGATTATTTCCTTATGATAAATTTCTTAAGTATAATTATTGAGCTAATGTTATTAATATTTCTTAAGGCTTTCTAACAAGTCTTGGCAAATTATAGCACTAATTACATTGTTTTCTTCTAAAAACCAATGAATTAAAAACCCACAGTTGGATATTACTGCCCTGACCTCAATGTGGAAATGTATTTTAAGCTTCTAATTTGATGATCAAAATCACACAACTTTAATGTTCAATGTATATACATATAACAATTCTAGAAGAAGGAAGAAAATAAACAACATTGCTTTTGAGGACTATGGTGATTCAGTTCAGTTGAGTTCAGTTCAGTCGCTCAGTCGTGTCCGACTCTTTGCGACCCCATGAATCACAGCACGCCAGGCCTCCCTTTCCATCACCAACTCCTGGAGTTCACTCAAACTCATGTCCATCGAGTCGGTGATGCTATCCAGCCATCTCATTCTCTGTCATCCCCTTCTCCTGATTGCCACCATCCAAATGCTTCTCTGGAAATTGCTTCTAGAGAAGTCTTCAATATTTCTATTTGATATAGTTTGACAATAAGTCTAGGTTCAATATGGACTTCCCACGTGGTAAAGAATCCACCTGCTAATGCAGAAGGTGCAAGAGATGTGGGTTCAATCCCTGGGTTGGGAAGACCCCCTGGAGGAGGAAATGTCAATCTGATCCAGTGTTCTTGCCTGGTAAATTCCATGGATAGAGGAGCCTGGTGGGCTACAGTCCACGGGGTTGCAAAGAGTCAGATACAACTGAGCACGCACACACTCACACACACACAAAGTAGGTTCAATAAAAGGTCCAACTCTGGACCCTGTATTAGAGTTCATATAGAGGAAATCCACCTTTGATATTATCTGACTCAGTCTCAGAAAACCTGGGTCCTATCTGTCCTTTCTATAAGCCAGTCCCATGCACTGCATTATGGTGACGCCTGGGCATAGTCATTAAATTGGTTTGCTCCATTATTAATGTTGAAAGCTAAAAGCCCGATGCTATTAAGATTTTAACTGTAAGAAGGTGAGAGTGGAAGAGCAGTGAAAATGTATTAAAAGCAACTCTAGGAAGTGGGGACCCGGTGGGGATGCTCTGAAAGGGAAGAACCAGGTCTGGTTTTATTTTTTGGTGAGGCAACTGAGAAGAGGAAGCCCTGTGAGACAGAAACTTCAGTAAGTGGGGAAGAAGGATGTTGGCAGAAGGCCCTGGCCACCGCAGGGCTGGGATAATTATCTAATTACGATGGCATTTACTCAGATGGTTGGCTTCTAGATTACAAAGCCTTTCAGGGTAAACTAGCCATTATTTCATCAGGTTTCTCAAAACTACTGATTTGTATGTGTGAAATTTCCTGCTGTGAAACCAGACTCTAAACTGGCTAATTGAGTTAAACTGCAAGTTAAGTCGATATCGCAGCTAGACAGCAAGGCTTTTCACTAATCTCATAGTTAAATGCCCCAGTTACCTGACATCTGCCCAGAAACAGTCCCAGGCTGGGAGACTTTCACATGGAAAGGCCTGATCAGTGCAGAAAGTAAGGCTGGGACCCTGGGACAGATCCCTCAGAATGAGCAAGAGGAGGAGAACAGCCAAGAGAGGTGAGTGAGGAGAGTCTTCATTAGACCAGACTGTGGTCAAATGTGAGAGCTTTTGGAGGCCTCTGACAAAGGAAGAGGATCGAGAAGTTCATCCCAAACTTTATTTTGACTAATAGCATAAAAGGAAGATGCTCAATTTGATATATTAATATAACTAATGGACTCTGTTATAGGTTTTTGTTCCTTTGTTTATTTTAAATAAGAATTATTCATTATCTCCATCAAATATATAGGTTTTGTTGAGAAATTAAATCCTAGGCCCCCCCCAAAAAAAGGTAGAAAGTCAACCCAGGGTTCCTGCTTTGTTTCTCAAATCTGCCTTAACTCAGGGACAGGCAGGAAAGAGGTACTTGATGGGGGTTGGAGGTGCTCTTTGGGCTTCCTGTCCTTTCCTGTTCAGAATTTTATACAAAATGTTCAGAGGACAAATCATCCTGCTAGGAATAGCCCTTCTGAGTTGAAGGTTCAGTAAATTTTGTGACCCTTTAGAAAATCTTTTTAAAAGTATAGAATAAACACCGACATATTATGAAAACACAAGAGAAAATAATTTGAAAACTGTTTGGATCACTGAGGTTATTTTAAAAATATGTAAAATTTGTATGCACCAAATTATATTTAAGGGCTTCTTGCGGAGCACAATTAATGGGGTAAACATTTTTGTGTTTTGATCACTTGAGTATTCATTGTGTGTGTGTATACTCGTATATTTATACTTTCTTCCTGCATACTCAGACTCAGAGCTTTTTAGGTATAAAAACCAACCAGTCAGAAACAACCAACCAAAGAAACAAATTTATAATCTTTTCAACAGAACATCTATTTCTTTCAGATCTAATATCCGAAAGAAAGTACTGATATTAGAAAGGATTGACTCAACATTGGCCAATTTTTTCCGCCTTAATAGCACAATTGCAGAGTTCTAATTTTCAAGAACAGAACCAAAGACCAGGAGCATCCATCAAGCCATGTCTAACAGGAAATGGTGGATGATACCTTGCACACAGGCCAGCCCTCAGGCATGTTCTGTATGGCTTCCTCGAGCTCCCAGTAGAGTATGAACCCCAAGTGGCCACAGAAGTAATCTGCTTACAAATGTTCCCTATCGTGTCCTCCTTTTCCTGGCTCATTTCTCATTCCTTTCCTGCCCTTCCAGGGGTCATCTCCCCAATAAACAACTTGCTCTAAAATCTTTCTATCGGAGTTATTTGAGGGAACCCAGTGGAGGAGGAAATGGCAACCCACTCCAGTGTTCTTGCCTGGAGAATCCCAGGGACAGAGGAGCCTAGTGGGCTGCCATGTATGGGGTCGCACAGAGTCAGACACGACTGAAGCGACTTAGCAGCAGCAGCAGCAGTGTAAGATAGAGTGAGGTGGCCAGGGAATCTTTTATTGAGTAAAAGCTTGAAGGAGGTGAAGGAGTAAGTTTGAAGTTATCTTGGGGGAGAATGTTCAAAGCAAACAAAGCAGCAAGAGCAAAGGGCTTCAAACAGTGGTGACCCTGGTTTGTTTAAGGAACACCAAGAAGGCAAGAATGTGGAAATAGGTGAAGTCAGAGAGAATGAAGGACTATCTCATGTAGTCACATAGGTCTCATGTGGTCACGTAGGTCACATAAAAATGTTATTTTGTTAGTAAGATGAAAAGTCATTTTGGATGGCTTTGAGTAGAAGAGGGACAGACTCTGAATAATATTGTTTAAAAATTACTGTTTTGAAACAAGGATGGAGAAGAGTTGCATCAGGAGGCAGATATAATAATCTAGGTGGCTATTGATAGGTTCTGGAGCCAGCATGGAAGTAAAGGAGGAGGTGAGAAGTGGTCTGATTTGGGGTACATTTTAAAGGCAGAGCTAATAGCATTTGCTGATAGATTCGATAGTTTGAAAGAAAAAGTCAAGAATGACTCCAGAGTTTTTGCCCAAGCAACTCCCCTCTCTACTGAGGAGAGAAAGACTATAAGGGGAGCAAATTGTAAAGAGAAAATTAGGAACTCCAGTTTAACATTAAATCTGCATTGTCTTGTAGACGATCATGTAGAGGTTTGAATGGGGAGATGAAAATAAGCAAAGCAAGCCTTCAGGGAAAATGTCCAGGCTGGAGAAACAATTTGTCAACCCTCAGCATGTAGACAGAATTTAAAGGCATGAAACCAGATCAGATCCTCAACAGAGTGAATGGAGACAAGAGAAGAGGGCCGCAGACTGAGCCCCGAGCTGCTTCAGCATTTCCAGGTAAGGATCAACCTGCAAAAAAGACAAAAAGATTGAGGAGGAGCCTTTGGAAGAGTAGGCAGAAAAACATGGGTATGTGGAGTCCTGAGACACTAAAAGAGATAGCTTTCCTATCAAATGCTGGTATCATTTTTCTGCTAATGTCTAAAGCAACTGTTTACCGCAACAGTAATTAGCATAACTAATAACAAACTGCCTTCTGTCGTGATCATTTCTAGCACTGCCTTGAAATGTATCTTTGATTGTTACTTGGCCTTTTATGTGTTTTTGAGTTATTTTTTTGACCATATTATAAACTCTTTTAGGGCAGGATCATGACATAAATTTCCATGATTTCCATGCAGAATTCAGCAAAGGGCCTAGACACTTTACAAACATTTAATGTCTTCATTTGCATATTCAACTAAAATGTTCCATTCTCCATGAAATACTGCCTGCTTAATCTATCTGGAAGTGATCTGTCCCTTCTGTGAACTCCAACTGGATTTATTGTCTGCACTTATCAATTGTTGCTTTGCATTCCAAGTTATCTTTTCATAGCTATGAATCTTGTCACCTCTAACTAGGGATTCTTAACACCTCTAACTAGTCTTTCGACGATGAACAATGAGTCTTACATGTCTTTGTGTACTCCAAATAGCCTCAAATTATTGACTCATGTAATCAATGATCTTGTCTGAATCTGCTGCTACTGCAAAGTCACTTCAGTCGTGTCCGACTCTGTGTGACCCCATAGACGGAAGCCCACCAGGCTCCCCCATCCCTGGGATTCTCCAGGCAAGAACACTGGAGTGGGTTGCTATTTCCTTCTCCAATGTGTGAAAGTGAAAAGTGAAGTCGCTCAGTCGTGTCCGACCCTTAGCGACCCCACGGACTGCCGCCTACCAGGCTCCTCCATCCATGGGATTTTCTAGGCAAGAGTACTGGAGTGGCTTGCCATTGCCTTCTCCGTGTCTGAATCTAAAGTACCCTAAATAAGTGTTATTAATAAATACGTGTTTCCCCAATATATCCTTCCTTTCTAACCTAGTATTTTTTTTTCTTTGGAATCCAGGATTCATGGCCCTAGGCACAGCAATGCTCATCTATGCTTAGTTCACCTATGCAGAAAGTTGTTCCACATCTCTGGTATCCTGTTAGAGAGGTTTATAGCATCATTATAATAATCACAGCCACTGAAATTTTGTTGCTTATTTTTACAGATAAAAGCAAATTAAAATAGTGGTTTATGCTTCTTAGTTCTGAGCAGTGAGATGATGCACACGATCTTGTTACTCAGGCTGAACAGATGACTTTCCCAGATATTAAAATAGATTTTGCCTATCACATCTCTCCTTCTTTCAATTTTGAGCTTTCCAGCCCCTGCTGGAAATGGAAATGCATTCATTTATCTCCTCACTTGGCCTATCAGGTTTCGATCTGGACAATAGATTATAAAACTTAGAGAAAACTGAAGTTGCCTTAAAACGAAGCTTATGAGGTGATTATAAATGTAACAAACTGGGGGAGAGTTTCCATCATAAAACTGTAATTCAAGGATTTTTAAAAATCCCTTATTTTTTGAGCTGAGGACTTCTGAACAAGCAAAGATAAGAGTTTTTCTTACCTATAAAAAGAAGTTTCACATACTGGAATATTGATGTATCACTTCCATACCCAACTAAATCTGAATCCAATCTGATAGCAAACTGTCTTCCAAGATGACGAAACAGGTCCCTCACAGGGAAAATCTGAACAGTGATGACTCAGTATCAGTTCAGTTCAGTTCAGTTCAGTCTCTCAGTCGTGTCTGACTCTTTGCGACCCCATGAATCACAGCACGCCAGGCCTCCCTGTCCATCACCAACTCCCGGAGTTCACTCAAACTCAATGTCAGTTACGTATTGTATATTAACACAGTGACCTTGTGCTTAACAGCACTGTTCACTTATGTGATTTTTATTTTTAAATTTATTGTTCCACAACTATAGCCTTTTCCAATCTGACTGACAAACTTTTAAAAAAGTGAGGAAAACTTCATTGACTCCCCCCACCCTTTTCTAATGTGACAGGTCGCGGAGAGTTGGACACGACTGAGCAACTGAACTGAACTGAACTGAATGGAGGAACAAAGGCCAGATAATGTAATAAATGTTGAGATTTCACAATGAGTGTAAAAATGAAGTCTTTGATCTTAAACAACAGGGAGTTCTAACCTGGCCATATAGATCATGAGATTCTTCATTGTGATGTGATCTTAGTAACCATGAAAATAAGTATTCTTCTAAGGTTTAAAATTTTTTATGTATATATGTATGTATTTTTGGCTGTGCTGGGTCTTCACTGCTGTGCACAAGATTTCTCTGGTGCAGTGAGTGAGGGTTACTCTCTAGTTGTGGTGCATGGGCTTTTCATTGCCCTGGCTTCTCTTGTTGCAACCGCAGACTCTGGGCATTTAGGCTCAGCAGTTGCAGTTCATGGACTCTAGAGCTTGGACTAGGTAGGTAGCTGTGGTAGCTTAGCTGCCCCTCAGCATTTGAATCTTCCTGGGCCAGGATCAAACCCATGTCCCCTTCATTGACAGGCATATTCTAAATACTGGACCAGTAGTGAAGTCCGAAAATCAGTATTTTCAGAGGATTTAAGAATATATGTATCAATGTCTCGAGCAGATTTCCAGCAAAAGTGTAGTATCTTAAAGTGAGCACATTAGCTCAGAAAAGCCAGTACAAAGCAGAATCAGAAATTCAAATGCATTTCTGAGTCATTGCTCCCAGCATCTCAATTATAGTTAGTAGGAATTGCTTTGATTTACTCAGATTTTTATTTAATATAGCAATTAAAATAAAGTGCTGTGTTTTCTGACTTTCGGGGCAGCTTTTGTTTTTACATTATCAGCCTGGCTTTTATCTCTGCACTCACTCTGCAAAGTCTTGTTACTGAGAAGTTTGATCATAGGAGGTGATCGACTCTTCAGGGGAAAGGACTAGATTGAAAAGGAGGTAGAAGTGCAGAGAGGAACTTTAGTTGGCTTTTCCCTCCCTTTGTTTTAAAATATAGAAGGATTTCTAGTATTCTAAGCATAGCATAAGAAAGAGCCAACATATGTGGGAGATTATTAAATAGTACAAATTTTCTTATAAACAACTTAATGTATATCCTTATTCTAAAAATATAGTCTTTTCTTCCCTGAAATCACAATAAAAAGATAATTAATTGGAAAGTTTGGCAAAGTAAATAAGGTAAAGTCATAAAAAGGTGTTTATTCTTGCATATAAAATTTTACATGTATATTTAAAAGGATAATGTAGTTTTAAAAGAGAAAGGAAAAAAGAAAAAATAGGGCATTATAATTTTAAATATAACTTTTTATTTTGAAATAATAATTATTATTTTTTTTTCATCAGAGAATCTCTTTATTTAGACTGCATATATAACTGACAACTCATCAAAATATTTAAATACATATGAATGAAGTCAGGTTACACAGTGACTTGCAGAATTTAAGAGTACAAATTCACTGATTTGTTTTTAAAAAGAAATTCCTAAGGAGGAAAAAAAGGCATTTTTCAATTCCGATGGCACATTTAAGGTTGTTTTTAGTATTGTGTTCAGCCTCTGGCAGAGGTATATTTATTTACATGTTTATTTTGTTAAAAGATTCTGTGTGTCTGTAATGGTACTGGCTGCATAACAACATCAAGGCCTAACCAGTGCAAGTGGTTCCCTGGTATTTGTAGAGAAGTTAGGGCAGAGTCTACATCTGCGACAATGGTCACTGCCTTGAGGCTCCTGACCTTTCACGGCAGCCATGTATCGTGGAAATTTTCCCTTGGTGAATAAAATAGTCATTTTTATAGAAAAGGCACAGAGGCCAACAGAGTAATAGCAGAAAAGGGTGACTCATACTTTACTCTGTTTCTCTATAAATTCACATACAGCTGTTAAAAAAAAATAGAGGGATGTCTTTTACAAATTCCTCCGATTATAATATCTTGCAAGACTATGTGTGCACTGAATTTTGATGTAGAACACATCCGCTGGATTTTCGAAAAAGCAACAGAGTTCCAGAAAAACATCTACTTCTGCTTTATTGACTATACCAAAGCCTTTGACTCTGTGGATCACAACAAACTGTGGAAAATTCTTCAAGAGATGGGAATACCAGACCACTTGACT
Source organism: Moschus berezovskii (assembly GCF_049115385.1). Taxonomy (NCBI): domain Eukaryota; kingdom Metazoa; phylum Chordata; class Mammalia; order Artiodactyla; family Moschidae; genus Moschus; species Moschus berezovskii. The sequence continues at coordinate 26,537,472 of NC_142464.1, forward strand.
TGCCTCCTGAGAAATCTGTATGCAGCTCAAGAATCAACAGTTAGAGCTGGACGTAGAACAACAGATTGGTTCCGAATAAGGAAAGGTGTACACCAAGGCTGTATATTGTCACCCTGCTTATTTAACTTATATGCAGAGTACATCATGAGAAGTGCTGGGCTGGGTGAAGCACAAGCTGAAATCAAGGTTGCCAGGAGAAACATCAATACGCAGATATGCAGATGACACCACGTTATGGCAGAAAGTGAAGAACTAAAGAGCCTCTTGTTGAAAGTGAAAGAGGAGAGTTAAAAGTTGGCTTAAAGTTCAACATTCCAAAAACTAAGATCATGGCATCCGGTCCCATCACTTCATGGGAAATAGATGGGGAAACAGTGGAAACAGTGAGAGACTTTATTTTTCTGGGCTCCAAAATCACTGCAGATGGTGATTGCAGCCATGAAATTAAAAGACGCTTACTCCTTGGAAGAAAAGGTATGACCAACCTAGATAGCATATTAAAAAGCAGAGACATTATTTTGCCAACAAAGATCTGTTTAGTCAAAGCTATGGTTCTCCCAGTAGTCATGTAAGAGTTGGACCATAAAGAAAGCTGAGTGCTGAAGAATTGATGCTTTTGAACTGTGGTGTTGGAGAAGACTCTTGAGAATCCCTTGGACAGCAAAGAGATCTAATCAGTCCATCCTAAAGGAAATCAGTCCTGAATATTCATTGAAAGGACTGATGCTGAAGCTGAAGCTCCACCTGATGCGAAGAACTGACTGATTGGAAAAGACTCTGATGCTGGGAAAGATTGGGATGACAGACGATGAGATGGTTAGATGGCATCACTGACTCCATGGACTTGAGTTTGAGTAGATTCCAGGCCATGGACAGGGAGGCCTGGCATGCTGCAGTCCACGGGGTTGCAAAGAGTCGGACATGACTGAGTGACTGAACTGACCTGAACTGATAGAACATATGAATGGAGTACGGTGATTGCTTGCATAAATAAGACATGTCTATAAAAAATCAATATCTTGGTTCTACTTAGTTCAGGGTATTTCATGGAAGAGATGAGGCTCATTTTTAAGAAAGTTATAGTTAGTGAACTAAAGTGGAATATGTTTGAAGCCTAGAATACAATCTGAAAAATTTGGAAGTTAACAGATACATGAAGAGTAGCTGGGAGCTTCTATGAGACCAGAATTATCCTAATGCCAAAACCAAGCAAGAAAAAAAACTATGGTCCAGTATCTCTCATGAAGAGGGAAGCAAAAATCACCAACAAAATATTAGCAAATCAAATTTTAAAATGTATAAAAAGGATTTAACATTATAACTAAGTGGGATTTATCCCAGGTATGCAGTAACAGTTCAATATTCAAAAATCAGTTAATATAATCCAACACATCAGTGGACTTCCCTTGTGGCTCAGCTGGTAAAGAATCTGCCTGCAATGTGGGAGACCTGGGTTCGATCCCTGGGATGGGAAGATCCCCTGGAGAAGCGAAAGGTTACCTACTGGCCTAGAGAATTACATGGACTGTATAGTTCATGGGGTCGCAGAGAGTTGGACATGACTGCGTGACTTTCACTATCACATCAGCAGATTAAAAAAGGAAAAAAAATCATATGATCATATGATAGATACAGAAAAAGCATTTGCCAAAATCCAATGTTGAAGAATTGATGTTTTGAACTATGGTTTTTGAGAAAACTCTTGAGAGTCCCTTGGACAGCAAGGAGATCCAACCAGTTCATCCTAAAGATCAGTCCTGAATATTCATTAGAAGGACTGATGCTGAAGCTGAAACTCCGATACTTTGGCCACCTGATGTGAAGAACTGATTCATTGAAAAAGACCCGGATGCTGGAAAAGATTGAAGGCAGGAGGAGAAGGGGATGACAGATGATGAGATGGTTGGATGGCATCACCGACTTAATGGACTTGAGTTTGAGTAAACTCCGGGAGTTGTTGATGGACAGGGAGGCCTGGCGTGCTGCAATCCATGGGGTCGCAAAGAGTCAGACATGACTGAGCAACTGAACTGAATGTCCATTCATGATTTAAAAAAAAGCCTCTCAATGAACTAGGAATAAAGAGGTATTTCTTCAACTTGATAAAGAATATCTACAAAAAGTCTGCAGCTAACTTAATGGTGAGAAGTTTGATGCATATTTACTAAGATCAGGTACAAGGCAAGAGATGTTCCCTCTTATCACACATTTTCCATGTTGTACTGGAAGTTGTAGCTAATGCACTAAGACAGGGGAAATGAAGGGTATACAGATTAGGAAGGAAAACATAAAACTGTCTTTGCTCATAGATTACACTACTGTCTATATAGAGATACAAAATAATCAACCAAAAATCCTCCTGGAACTAATAAGTGATTACAGCAAGATTGCAGGTTACAGAGTTAATAGACAAAAGTTAATTGCTTTTCTATATACCAGCAATGAACAAGTGGAATTTGAAATTAGAAACACAACACCATTTACATTAGCGTTCTGCAAATGAAATATTTAGATGTAAATATAACAATATATTTACAAGACCTGTACAAGGAGAACTAAAAACTCTAATGCGCAAAGTCAAAGAACTAAATAAATGGAAAGACAGTCCATGTTCACGGATTGGAAGACTTGATATTATCAAGATGTCAGTTCCTCCCAACTTGATCTACAGATTCACTGCAATCCTAATCAAAATCCCAACAGTTCTTTTGTGGATATTGATAAACTGATTTCAAAGTTTATATAGTTTATATGAAGAGACAAAAGACCCAGAATAGCCAACACAATGTTAAAAGAGAACAAAGCTGGAATACTGACACCATCTGACTTCAAGACTTACCATTAACCTACAGTAAATCAAGATAGTATGGTATTGGTAAAAGAACAGACAAATAGATTAATAGAGGAGCCCAGAAGTAGAGTCACACAAATATAGTTAACTTATCTTGGACAATGGAATAAAGGAAATACAATGGAGCAAAGATAAGACTATCTTAACAAGTGGTGCTGAAACAGCTGGACAACCATGTGTAAAAAAATGAATCCAGACACAGAGTTTACCCTCTTCACAAATTTAACTTAAAATGGATCACAGAACTAAAAGTAAAATGCAAAACTAAGAAAAACACCTCACATAGGAAAAAAACTAGATGACTTTGAGTATAGCAATGACGTTTTAGGTACATCAACAAAGGCATGATCCATGAAAGAAATAGTTGATACATTGGACTTCATTAAAATGAAAAAACCATGAAAGGGCAGGAGAATGAGAAGACAAGCCATAGACTAGGAAAAATATTCTCAAAGACACATCTGGCAAAGGACTATTTATCAAAGAACTGTTAAAACTCAGTAACAGAAAAACAAACGCCCCATTTAAAAACTGAGCCGAAAATATTAATGGACGCCTCACCGAAGAAGATCTCTGGATGACAAATTAGCATATGAAAAAGATCAGTCCTGAATATTCATTAGAAGGACTGATGCTGAAGCTGAAACTCCAATACTTTGGCCACCTCATGCAAAGAGTTGACTCACTGGAAAAGTCTCTGATCCTGGGAGGGATTGGGGGCAGGAGGAGAAGGGGATGACAGAGAATGAGATGGCTGGATGGCATCACCGACTCGATGGACATGAGTTTGAGTGAACTCCGGGAGTTGGTGATGGACAGGGAGGCCTGGTGTGCTGTGATTCATGGGGTCGCAAAGAGTCGGGCAAGACTGAGCAATTGAACTGAACTGAACTGAATATTCATCAGTTGTAACAAAACTAACACTCTGGTGTCAGAGTAACAAAACTAACACTCTGGTGGCCGATACTGATGATGGGGAAAATTATACATGGTGTGAGGCCAATACAGGAAATCTCCCCTCAACTTTGCTATGAAAAAAATGTCTTTAAAAAAAGAGTAGCTGGATAATACAAAAAAAAAAAAAACAAGAGGGGAAAAAAATCACGTGGTTACCTGTTAAAAATGAATGACTTATTTTTGACAACAGTTAACAGTTAAAGTCTTTTAGTGGAGGTGACAGCTAGAGAGGACAATTTTGACAAGAGTCCTTCTATGACATTTCAAAATTGATGACAAAAAAAATTTGCTCACCTATGATTTCCTCTATTTGTTGTGTAGGCAAAGTTTTAACGAATAGCTTTGAGAAGTCTAATTTATCTACCTATCGATCAATAAGGGCTCCCCTGGTGGCTATATATTGATCTATAAATGAAATATATAAATGAAAAATATAAATAAGATATATATAAATGATATATATATATCGATCTCAGTGAGAACTGGGTATATTTTAATAATTATTAGATAAAATATTTCTGTCTTGGTTCTTTTATCTTGTTTTTCAGTGAATTATCATGATCATAATTCTGCTCTTTGTTCAGTGAGATTGGTAAAATTTCATTACACATCATTGTCTAAAATCCTCTTAAGGAGAAGTGGATGTCTAAAAGCTGGGATGGGTGGGGATTAGGGAGGAGATTCAGGCAGAACTAAGGTAATCTCAGGGCTTCCCTGGTGGCTCAGATGGTAAAGAATCTGCCTGCAATGCAGGAGACCTGGGTTCGATACCTGGAGAAGAAAATAGCTATCCACTCCAGTATTCTTACCTGGAGAATTCCATAGAGCAGAGTGGCAGGCTGCAGTCCATGGGGTCACAAAGGTCAGATATGACTGAGTGAAGAGTATGGTGGTAGCTTTGGAAGGGTAATCTCAGAGAGTGCATCCAAGGAGCAAAACTAAAATTGAGAGACAAGCAGGCTGTCCAGCGGGTCTGCTCCACAGCCTCTGTGCTCTGTGTAACTCCTGGGAGCACCTTTCATCTAAAGAGCCATCCAAGGGCTGCATATTGAGGTAGAACCCAGCTTTGAGAGGTCAAGGCAGACACCAGTTATGTCAAACCAGAAACCTCAGATGAGAGGGCAAGCTTGAGAAATTCCCAGAACATGTGCTGAACCTTCAGTCCGTTTCATGTAGGACAGCAATGGACTCATTCTGGTGAGGAGGGAGTCCTTACAAATACGGCCACTTGGGACTTCCCTGGAGGTCCAGTGGTTAAGACTCCGTGGTTCCACTCCAGAGATTGGTTTGATCCCTAGTTGAGAAACTAGGATCCTGCATAACATGTAGCATGGCCAAAATAAATAAATAGATACTTTAAAAAAATACAGCAAACTCCAAAGGAAAATAAAAATCATTCATCAAACTAAAATGTAGTAACTACAACTTAAATATCACAGGACAGCAACTGAGCCATGACCATCTTTTTGCTGTGTGCATGCTTAGTCACTCAGTCATGTCCAACTCTTTGTGACCCTACAGATCATAGCCTGCCAGTCTCCTCTGTCCATGGGATTCTCCAGGCAAGAATGCTGGAGTGGGTTGCCATGCCCACCTCTGGGGGATCTTCCTGACCCAGGGATAGAATGCAGGTCTCTTACACCTCCTGCACTGGCATGCAGGTTCTTTACCACTAGTGCCACCTGGGAGGCCCACATACAGATTTCCATGGCATTGCCATATTGAACAGTATTTTTATTATCATCATACATTTACATCCTCCTCCTCCCTGGCTCCTTTCAGAGATGATTTGATCTACTCTATGTTCTCTCCTTATGCATAAAATTCTCAGTCAGGATTGATACCATAGTTTAAGCTATAGCAGCTTCACTCAGCTGGAGGACAGGAGCAGTAAGCTGAATTCCCTGGGCCCCATGGTCCCTTCCTTCTCTTGCACTTTGAAAACGAAGGGCAAGTTAAGGATTTGTCTGAAATCCTATTTGTGTTCTCCTACTCCAGGCCTTCCCTTACCCACTTTGGACACCGAAGGAGAGGGTTTTGGTAGGATGTCAGTACAGTGTGTCATAGGCCACATATGTCACACAGTAATATTGCCATCACAACATCTAGACTTGCATGATAATACTGGTAGGCACCATTTTCCACTTGAGGGCTCTCCATCCAGAGAGAGCTTGATATTGTTCTCAAATGTATGGTCCTTCAATAAAGAAAATAAAATATTTCTCCATTTAAATTAGTACTTGTTATTTGTGGTTTAAAATACAACATGCAAATAAACTCTTCAGGGAGAAAAGTTTCCATAAGGATATATATATATATGGTATGATTATAGTATAACAAAATATTTGGGTATGTCAATATATGTCTAGACAATAAACCAAAATATTTATTGTGCTTATTTCTAAGTGGTAAAGCTATACATGTTTATTTTCTTCAATATATTTTTTTCAAATGAAAATTATTTACAAAATTGCTGCCATAAAAAGTATCCCAATTCTAACAGGAAATTGCAACAGAGCTCTTGTCACTACAAAATGATTTGTCCTTTTTTCATAAAATACAAAAAGTCAAGTATAAGTTCACACAATTAGAGCAGATATGAACAAATCCAAAATAAATACACATAACTTTCTTGTTACATAAATGAAAACAGACTAAATGTATATTCAAATATATACAGATAAATAGAATATCCTTGGAAGGGTAAAAATAAGCTGCTAATGATGTTTGCCTCTAGAAAATGAAACTGAATAGCTGTAAGATGTTATTGTGTCCCTGAGATCTTTGGTATTTTTGTATTATGTGAATTTCACAAATAAAAAAAAAAGTAAAGACATGTATTTAGATATCTCTGACTATTCTTTTCAATCACTTCTTGGTCCTTTCCTTACACATAAAACTGTTTTCCATTGTTAGGTTATTCCAGACAGTCATCTGTACCCTGATTCAATCAAGCAAGTTCACTCAGATAAGCACAGGGCTTTTCTCAGTTTTCAACTTCCTTCTTCCAGTTTTCACTCTTATAAACTGACTTGCTTCTTCTGGGGCTGAAAAGACAAGAATCAGCTGCATAGAGAGAAGACATGGAGGGAGTATAAGGTGGTGAAGAGTCTTCTCAGCAAGAGAAAAGACATCCATCAGATGACTTCCCAAAGTCCCTTCCAGCCCAACCTGTACATGTGAAATATTTATTTATGTGGCCGCTGGTTTAGCTAAGTATGGTTTGTAGATCATTTCCATAGTAACATGAAAACTATTAATTTCTAAATTTTGACACTAACTAATGACAGGTGGCCTATGTGCAAAGTCCGTGGTATTGAAACAGGACAGATAGGAGTGAATATACAAGGAAAAGGTGGTAAAGTTAATGAATTGGTGGTGTAAATCAACTACCTCAGCATGCATATAAATGTTTATAAGAATCCTCTGAATCCCTGAACATGTATTTTACTTAACCAAAGCTTAAAAGCGTAATGAAGTGGGGGGAAAGGTGGATCTGACATGAGATTTCTGAGAAACCTCTAACTGATTGCTATTAAACATTAGTGGAAAGGACATAGTTTACTGGACTGAAGCTAATCCCACAAAGAGGAAGGCAGAGAGCACTGAAAGATAACTAAACACTGGGAAGTGTCGATGTGAAAAATCAACAAGCTATAAACAATCCAAATAGAATGACAAAGGAAATATTAGTTAGAATTATGAGAGTCCCTTGGACTGCAAGGAGATCCAACCAGTCCATTCTAAAGGAGATCAGTCCTAGGTGTTCACTGGAAGGACTGATGCTAAAGCTGAAACGCCAATACTTTGGCCACCTTATGCAAAGAGTTGACTCACTGGAAAAGACTTTGGTGCTGGGAGGGACTGGGGGCAGGAGAAGAAGGGGGCGACAGAGAGTGAGATGGCTAGATGGCATCACTGACTCGATGGACATGAGTTTGAGTGAACTCCGGGAGTTGGTGATGGACAGGGAGGCCTGGTGTGCTGTGATTCATGGGGTCGCAAAGAGTCGGACACGACTGAGCTACTGAACTGAACTGAACTGAACTGATGAGAATGGTAATTCAAAGTATTAAGGGTCAAAGTTAAACATGCCAGGTAAATAAACATGTTACATAACTGAAACATTTTATTTTACGTGGTCTGAAGCACCAAGTCTTAGCATTGCTCCTAAGAGTTACATAGGAAGCAAAAAATAAGACAACAGAAGTGAAAACACAAGCAAAAATTAAAGAGCATACCCAGGCGTACAGCTCAGCAATGGCATGTACACTGGTGGCACCAGTTTAATTTACCAGTGTAGCTGATGGTTTAAAATTGAAAACATTCTAAATAAATATCTTATTCCATTTGATTCAAAAAAAGATTATTAATTCAAAGGAAGGCATTTTCTTGTATATGTACTTTTTTTTTGTATTGATCATTAACTCATCAAGGGACAGAGCTTTGGTAAATTGTATTTATTTTAAAACATGTTTCAGTCACATATGCTTTTATACATATTAAATACTTCAGAGTCAACTTGAAAAAGAGAAAGGAGTAAGACAGAGAATATAGACAATTCTTTTAGGATCAAGAGAGAGTTTTTGTTTGTGTTTTTTTAAGATAGCCGATGATGGTGAGAAAAATCCATCCAATTGGCAGAGTAAAATCAATTACACAGGACAGAAAAAGGACACTGGCAGGACTAACATTCAGGAGTAAGCTTGAGAGGATAAAATCCTGTGTAGTAGAGAGGTTCTCCTCAACTAGAAGCAGGGCACACCAGCCAGGTTATATGCGTGGAGATGCAGGCAGGTTTAGACTTGTTGAAGAGTATGTGCACCTTCTCATTGTGACTATTTTCTCCACGAAATGATGGGAGAGGATGCTAATTGAGAGTTAGAAGAAAAAAGAGAGTGTTTGAAGTGTGAGGAGCAAGAAGAAGATATGAGAGTCCTTTCAGAGACATTACGGGGGCCCCACTTGAAGAAAATGGTCATGAATTTTAAAAGAGATTGCTTCAGCTGCATATGGTAAAGGTGGAAAATACAAAGACAATTGAACTTCATTAAAGGCAGCTTTTTTTCAGGCAAGTAACTGAAAGAGAGCAAGAAAAGGGAATTGAATTCATCTGCAAGGAGTGATTTTACAATGAAGGATCCATGGAAACTACACCAGTTGTGGGCTTGATGAACACGTGAATAGGCAGTGGTGACTCAGTAGCTGAAAAGCCCTGACAGCACTGCTGGAGAAATTGCTGGAGACAGGACTAGCGGGAGTGAGTTGAAAGAGAGGACATGGGGGTTAGAGAAAGGTAAGCTTGGCATTCTGATTCAGAGGGCATGAAGTTACTGGTCGTGATGGTTGTAGGATGTGCCGCTGGAGAGAGTGGCTGAGATGGAGTTGAGGAAAGCTCACTGAATATAATGCACAAGTCAAAGAACTGAGTGAGAGGCGTGTGGATCATTTGCCTGAATGCTGAAATTACTGAAAATGGATGGCAAAATTAGGCAGAGAGAGAGAGAAATTACGGGGACAGTGTGCTAGGTATAAAATTTTCTGAAGAATAGGAGTCAGGACTGGACCATAAGAGAGGGGAGATATTTGATAGAGTCTGAGGCCACGTGCACTTAAACATCAATGTTTGAATAATTATGTAAATAAACATTGTATTAACAGCTATGACTATCTGCCAGAATAGAGGTTGCATCAATGCAGCTGGCTTAAATTAAGTGAAAAATACACCAAAAATACTTTAATACATTTAGCAATGAATCGAGAGCAGCTTTTTATCATGACTGTAAATGTTATTCTCACTCTCACAGAATTACTAAGAAATTTCCAGATTCATTAAATTGTCTTCTAACACGAGAATTGCAAGAGGCTTAAATCAGAATACTAATGAAGTGTTTGGAACAGGACCTGACAAATAGCAAGTACCTAATAAAAAGTCATGAAGGAAGAAAGTGAAAGATGACTCCTGATGAAGAAAAATGTTTTTTGCCTATTTTGCCTGTTTGCTTTATACATTGGCCTAAAAAAAAAAACAAAAAACTTTTACGTCAAAGGTCACCTTGATCTACACTGGTTTTCCCTGATGTTTAGACCAGATACTTTATCTGTTATTTCTGAGAAGAGTCTTTTACTAAGAAATGTAAACGTCTGGGGAAGAGATTTAATAACTGATGTTAGAACAACTGACTTACCATGTTTTTATAATCGTGGGGTACATGTTAAGATGCCAAACCCAGAATCCACAAAGTTGTATATATCCAGCCACTTAAATATGGCAAAAACAAACAAATAACCCTTAAAGAAGGTTTTGGCTTTTTAACCTTAGTCAATGTTAGAAGGCAAAAGACAAACTGAGAAAATCAGCTGCATCATATAGATTAAAGGAGGTTTTATAAAACAATAAGAAAAAGACAAGCCATTATTTTTTTCAAAAGGGCAAAAGATATGGATATGAATAAGGATTAAAAAGAAGCAGCTGATGAATATATACTTGTCAGAAGAAACCAAAGGTATCTGGTCTTCACTGTTGTTTATAAACGCATAATGCTCAACTGTAAAGATGATGCAACAGCATGCCAGCTTGAGCGATGTGTGCGGCAATGAAAATTAGAACACTGTCAACTTTTTGGTTTTAAGTTGGCAATTTTTATCAAAATCCTAAGTATGCATATTCTTTGACCTAGCAATTCCACTCCTAAGAATGTATTCCAAGCAGATAAGGTGACAATACCCAAAACATGTGTGTTTCAGCATCTGTAACAGTAGAAAAACATTGAGAAGTGTTAGTGGTCATGAAAATACATTCAACAGACTGCTGAATGAAACAAGTATATTACACAATAGCATGTGTGATTCTGATTACATTTATCTATAAAATATATGTGTGTGTTTTGATATGCAAGTATCCAAACCAATGTCTGAAAGGATGTTTCCAGCCATGTAAATAGTGATTATCATTGAGTCATGGAATTCCTGATCATTTTTACATTCTGGTTTATGTTTTTGTATATTGTTTGAATTGCATGTGAGGACCACTTACCACCACAATGATTTTACATATATGTAAAAAAAAAAAATGCTTGTACCTTTATTCTAATTCCCTGAAAAGACCTTGATTAAAGAGGAGGAGAAACATTAACTTATAAACACCGCTAGTTTTGTCTTAGGTCAGTTCTACCTAAGAGAAAATTGTTACCTTACATTCACGTTCATTTCTATGCTTCATTTTACTTAGCTAATAGGCATAGTTCAATTGAGCTCTCATCGTAGGGGAGGAAAAACCCACATAGTTTTCTCTTCTGAAAACTTGACCATCTTTAGATCAAATTAAGTGCTTTGTTCTTAAATCGCTTAAAAACTCAACCACTCAGAGTTTGTTGGCAGTTCCATGGGAATTCAAGAAAGAACACATTGAAATTTCAAAGCGGCAAAAACTGAATTTCCATTTCCCCATAGTTTAGAATACAGTTTCCCTGATGCTGGGTGTCCCTATGCTGACAGAGGTTCTGGGTCTGGTGATGACTTCTGCTGTCTTGAACCCAGGGCCTCAGGGGAAGGGCCCATTGCTCCTACCATCCCAGTGGTAGAGGGTAAGGATCCTCGGATACCTTGGGTTCTGTGATTTCCCGGTTCTGGTGATCCTATTTAGGATGGGGCTGAAGGGACCCTCAAAGTTGCATTTACCTGTTTATTTCTCAAGGGCTGAACCACTTCTCGAACGCACAGCTCTAGGTCATTGAGATAGTCCTTTTCCGTTTGTATCAGCTCCTTGATGATTTTTGCCCGCTTTGCCATCATTCTCCGAATCTGATGCTCATCCTCCTGAGTTAGGGTCTCAGCCGTGGAACACCCAGCCTGTGGCGTCATCTTTTCTGTTAAATGAAAATGTGTATTAATACACCTGAGACATTCTGTTAGGATTTCTTGTTCCTTTGTTACAAACATCCACCACTGCAGAATTATTGTCAGCAAGGAAGAAGGGTTAGGTGTCTTCACCTGTGTTCTTGGGAAGTGATGGGTGGACATTCTCCTTCAGGCTGGAATGCTGTGAAACTGTGAGCAGGAGTGGGGTTTGAGAATGAATATTTCTAACAAGTCAGTTAAAAAGTACTTGACAGGTCTTGTCTTTAAAATATCCCATTGCTATTATATTAGGTTATAAACCTGATCTTCAGCTAGAGGTAAAAATGTATAAAATCATAGTATGGAACTTCCGGACACATTTGCTTTTAAATCAAGGGAAGATTTTTTAATTGTGTAAGTGGAACACTTTCCAATTTTGTATCTATTAAAAATAATTGCCCCTCATTCTCAGTAGGTGGTATGCAAATCTCCATGATATGGAAAACAATTACATGTGATTGAGATTTGTCTTTCAGTTCACAATCAGAATCCACGAGGAGTGAGGCAGTGGTAGGTTAAATAAATTTCAACCAAGATTTCTTATGGCTCATCTTCAATACTATGCATATCTTGCTATTGCAAAATTTTTGAACTGCCAAATGGAAATATTTGATAAAAAATCACAGTGCTCAGGAGGTGTTGAAATAAGTGGGAAGCCTCACATGTAGCCAGGGTTTTTATAGAAGGTATAATGTGAGCAAGCTAAGTATCTTCAAGGATGAGTTTCCCACAGTGATGTAAAATTTTGGAAGCCAAAAACTAGGTCGCAGATGAAATCAAATCTGTGATAGATAGTGGGGCAGCATGTATATGTGTCTGTAAATGAATTTGCTTCAGACTTGAAGTCATTGCAAACTTAATTTTCATCATAGTAGTTAATTTTCTCTGTAGTTGCAGAAGTAGTTTTATTTCCTTTAAAACAAATATGATTCTAGTAACTGATAAGTAAGACATCTCTAGGGCTTCCCAGGTGGCACTAGTGGTAAAGAACCTGCTTCTGCGGGTTTGATCCCTGGGTGGGGAAGATTCCCTGGAGGAGGGCATGGCAACCCCCTCCAGTGTTCTTTGCCTGAGAATCCCATGGACAGAGGAGCCTAGTGGGCTATGGCCCATAGAGTTGCACTATCTTCTCTTGGCTGACTCCAGAAAGAGCCAAGACAACCAAAGAAATATGATAGCAGGGCTAATGATTCCATGTAAAGAGACTGTCCCAAGAATGTGAAGAGACACAAGAAGTATTGAGCACTCCTCTCTCTCTTGCTCAGTAATTTCAGGAGTCCACGCAGAGGCTGGAATGATGCTGTGAAGGTAATTCCATCATTAGTTTGAAAGGTGTACTAGTTTGGTTTTTGGACAATGCTGACTTGAAGGTGAATATGCTTCTGGGTCATTTGCCTGGAAACTATTCTTCCCTCATCAGGAAAGAAGGATTTGACAAATACCATCTAAGAGCACATGGTTTTACAAAGCTTGGGCCATTCAGTGCTAGAGAAATAAGCTACATCAGTTATTGAAGGGGAGAATCATGGAAGGAGCTTTCATATCTTGAAGCAAATTTTGAGAATTTGGGGGTGCTTGATAATTTATAGTACTCTTATTGGAAGGTATAAAAAGCTTGTCTTTCAGCACCCCAGATTCGAAGGAAAAGTTATAGTGAGATGTCAGTATTGTGAACTATTTTGGATATAAAAGAGGAGGGCAAGTCAGGAGGTGAGGAGATATGCAGTGAGCAGGATGTATTTGTAACCTGACCTTGTGACCTTTGTGAGCCTCCTTTTGACAGCTTCTTTTAAAAGCTGGGGGTTGGGAGTCAAAGGGCAAAGGGGAATAATGGGGGAATAAAAAACAAAACAAAACAAAAAAACCCCAAACCAAAACAAGCCCCATTTAGTTGGTTTTAACCAGAATACTCTTGCCTAGAAAATCCCATGGATGGAGGAGCCTGGTAGGCAGCAGTCCATGGGGTCGCTAAGGGTCGGACATGACTGAGCGACTTCACTTTCACTTTTCACTTTCACACATTGGAGAAGGAAATGGCAACCCACTCCAGTGTTCTTGCCTGGAGAATCCCAGGGACGGGGGAGCCTGGTGGGCTTCTGTCTGTGGGGTCACACAGAGTCGGACACGACTGAAGTGACTCAGCAGCAGCAGCAGCAGCAGCAACCAGAATACTGCTACCATGTATGAAAACAGTAACATGTGATGGATCCTCAAGTGACACCTCTTTCTTTCACCCTCAAGCTTCATTTTTCCAGCAGTGATGATGAACTTTCACTATTCTAGCCACAAATTTCATGAGTAGCATGTGTGGAAATTCTTGGCCGAGGAAGTTTATGTAAAAGGATTTTGCAGCAGTTTGGGGAAAGGGTAATCAGACTTAAGATTAGCTTTGCCACTCTTCACAGAGAAAACTTGGTGGATAAAACAAATAGTTAACCTTACAGAGCCTCAGTTTCTTCATCTGTAAACTAGGAACGAAAACCATCTCATTAAATGAGCAACAGTATACAGAATTTCCACAGGGTCTTTAAAACCATATAAATGTTAGTTATGTCCAGACACGGGAATAATAGGCTTCCTTTTTCTCTACTCTTGACCTTTTCCACCACCTAGGGCAAATAACGATCTCATTATTTTATAGTCATCAACTTGTTAAGAAAAATGTATGACTTGAAGTGGGTGGACAGCTATGTCCAGATGGGAGAGAAGGAGCAATAGGGGCATGGCCCATGGAGAAAACTGAGACTACAGCTGACGTTTGGAATCCTGGGTAGCTTTCCTGGGCTAGCTGTATGCTAGGGTATGCTGTGTTGTATGCAGTAAAATTGTGCTGGACAGGCAGACACACAGTTCAATTCTGACTCTGCCACCCACTAGCTGTGTGACCGTGGCCAAGTCATTTGGACTCACTAAAGTGCTTCCTCTGTAGAGGAAGAATAAGAACAATTGTGGTAGCAGTGATAATGGACATGTGTGCTGAGTCACTCAGTGGTGTCCGACTCTTTGCAACCCTATGGACTGCAGCACACCAGGATCCTCTGTCCATGGGATCCTTCAGGCAAGAATACTGGAGTGGGTTGCCATTTCCTACTCCAGAGGATCTTCCCAACCCAGGGATCCAACCTGTGTCTCCTGCAGCTCCTGCATCTCTGGCAGACTCTTTACCAGGAAGCCACCAGGGAAGCCCCAGTAGTGATAATAAAACCTAACATTTCTGTGTGCAGTCAGTCCTCCGTACCTGAGGGTTCTGAACCCATGGATTCAACCAACCAAGAATCGAGAAATTTTTTTAATTCCAGAAAGTTTCATAAAGCAAAACTTGAACTTGCTGAGTGCCCAGCAACAATTTATATGCCCTTAACAATGTATTAGGTATTGTGAGTAATCTAAAGATGATTTAACATATACTGGAGGATGTGTGAATATTATGCCATTTTATATGAGGGATTTGCACATCTGTGGAGTTTGGTATCTGTGTGGGTCCTGGAACCAATTTTCCATGGATTCCAAGGGGTGGTTACTCACTTTGTGCTAAATAGTGAGCCTGTCCTAAATTAGGTCTTCAATCCTTACAAAAATACTACATAGTGGATTTTTTTAAGTTCCATGAATATTTATTGAGTCTTTATTAACCAGACATTTTTCCAGGGGTGGGGTCTCACATTAGTAAACAGAAAAGAGGAGGAGAAGGGGAAAAATCTGGTGTTTACTGTGCAAATTGTTTTCTGTTTCAACTATTCTATACAATGTCTCATCTTATTTATTAGTAAATCATGAAGGTTTTAGATCACCTATGTTAGGCTAAGGCAAAGCGAACTCTCATAGTTAATGTTTCCGGTGATGGACAGGGAGGCCTGGTGTGCTGTGATTCATGGGGTCACAAAGAGTCAGACATGACTGAGCAACTGAACTGAACTGAAAAGCAAAATAAAAATGCCTATTTTTTTCATGTGTTCAGATAATGCAGGGGAGTTAGTGCAAAGTACATCCATCCAATCTTTCTAAAGATAATACAATGGAAACATTTTAATTCCCTTCTTTTTAATTCCATGCGAAGTACTTCCCAGGTGGCTCAGTAGTAAAGTATCTGCCTGCCAATGCAGGATACGCAGGTTTGATCCCTGGGTCAGGAGAGGATCCCTTGGAGGAGGAAGTTACAACCCACTCCAGTATTCATGCATGGAAAATTCAATGGACACGGGAGCCTGGTGGGCTATAGTTCATAGGGTTGCAAAGAGTCAGACACGGCTGAGCACACACAAAGAAGTGAAACACAGGTTAAGGTTAAGGCCCAAGGTCACAGCATAGTAAGTAGATTCAGACTGGAAACCTAGTCAGCCTGGTTTCTAAAGCTGCATTTCAACCGCTGCCCACTGCTAGGAGGTTGTGAGAGTCCAGATAAAGCAGGTCAATTGCTTAACTCAGTGTCTAACACAAAGAAACCTCTCAAAGAATGTTGGCCATTATTTTCATGACCATGATTTACTTGTCATATTTCTATATCTGGTTCAGAATGGCTGCACCTGCTTTTCCTTTTTTTCCCCCCTCAGAAATGTTCCAAGTGTGGGAGGGGACATGGAGCAACCATGAGGAAACTATTCTTCTTGGCTCTGGACCTGCTCTAGAAAAAAAAACAAAACACAAAACAGCAAGATCTTCTGCAAAGTCTGTTCAATACCAGGTAATTTAATGTGCCCTCTTCCTATTCAGGCTGAATTCAAATGAAGTAGGGATAACAGTGCTTCTTTCTTGTTTAGCATAGTATAAACCCTTGAATTTTAAAAAATCTGATTCTCTCTCATTTGTCCTAGAGCTAAATCACCAGTGCAAATAAGTTTCTCAGAAATTCACTGAAAATGTGCTTCTCAAGAAAGTTGAAAAGCAAGATGACTAAAATTTGTCCTGCTAACATACACAGCTTTTTAATATTCTAGGTCTTTATTTATTTGGATTAAGAATCCTAGCTGATATTATTTATCAATGGCTACCAATAAATGCTCATGGATTTTTATTTCCATTATGATGTAGAAATCTCACTTATCACTTAAGGAAGTTTGGAGCTAGTATTTTCATACACAAAGCTTCAAGTTTTACTGAAAGTCTTGCTTACCAACATCTGCCCTCACACCCATTTCATGCCCCCAAGACCAGACTAGGCAAGTATACATACACCACACAACTCTTACTTATTATGTAATTCACAGAGTCATTTGACTGTGGACAATACTAGGATAACATAAGGTAAGAACCTGACCCTAATCCATAATTTAATCACAACAACACATATGGTTATAATTAAATAAAAATATCAGAATTTGAAGATAATTTAGCAATTTTATGAATTCTATGTTTTTAAAGAAATCTTGTACCTAATTTAATATTGATTTCTTAAATTACATAGTAGGTTTGAGCTGGGACTGTGCTTTATGTTGGTTATATAGTAGTGAATAAAATAACAGTCCTTTCTGTCAAGAAATGTATAATCTAGAAGTCAAGGTAGGTTATTAAAGTAGCAGGATAAATCAATACCTTCCATTCCTTCCCTAAGATGTAGCCACTGATGCCTGTGCACTTATCCACTTAATGATCAAATTGCACCTTTTCCAATGATTAGTTGTGTTCAACAGCAAACCTGATTATGTCAGTTGAACTTCTTATAATTGCATTAATTCAAATTTAACGAGTGTTAAAAGAGTATGTGTGTTTCCATGAAAACTGCTTTAATGCTTTGAAATGATTTGAAAAATTTAAGTTGCCAAAACACTGCTGCTCTACTAGGAGTTGAATGAGACAACTGTAAAAGAGGAGAAAATTATTGAGAAAGATTCTGCAAACAAACAACTTTGCAATTTAAAATATCAGTCAATATTTAAAACCTGGTGTACAAGTATAATTACGGTAAACTATGACCCACATGCTAAGCAGAACATAGCCTAATGGTCAGGCCTGTTGAAAAAGAGATGCATGAGTGAAATCTGAAAGAGAGTGGTACTGGTGAGGAGATAAGTTCAGGGATCCTGAGCAGAAGCAGCAGCATGTCCAAATGCTTGGCGACAATAAAAGGTTTGCAAAAAGCTTAGTGTGGTGAAAGTACCATGTTAAAGAATGTGCTAAGGAGATGAGTCTAGAGAAATGATCAGGAGACGATCCTGATGGCCTTACTAGGGAATATACATTTTAAAAAAATTTTTATGTATTTATTTTATTTATTGTTGTGCTAGGTAGCTCACACAGTAAAGAATTTGCCTGCGATACAGGAGGCCTGGGTTCAAACCCTGGGTTGGGAAGATCCCCTGGAGGAGGAAATGGCAACTGACTCCAGTATTCTTGCCTGGAGAATCCCACGGACCCAGGAGCCTGGTGGGCTATGGTCCATGGGGTCGAAAGAGTCGGACGCAACTGAGCCACTAAGCGCGCACACACAGGCCTTTGTTCTGCTTGCAGGCTCTCTCTAGTTGTGTTGAGTAGGAACTACTCTCTAGTCATGGAGGGCAGGCTTCTCACTGCCGTGGCTGCTTTCGTTGTGGAGTACAGGCTCTAGGTACATGGGCTTCAGTAGTTGCAGCTCATGGGCTTAGTTTGTCCACAGCACGTGGAATCCTCCCCAAACAGGAATCAAACCCATTTCCCCTGCATTGGCAGGCAGACTCCTATCCACTGTGCCACCAGGGAAGTCCTGTGGAATATGGAATTTTTAAAAACAATAGGAAATGAAGGAGGAAATTTTAAACATGTGAGTGACATCAAATTGTCTTCACAAGATCACTTGGACCTCAGTAGCACCAGATTTGGGGGAAGAAGGCAGAAGACAAAGATGAAGGCAAGGAGACAGGAAAGAGGCCATGAACCTGGATATGTGTGTGCTTAGTTGCTCAGTCCTGTCCTCCAGGGGATCTTCCCAACCCAGGAATTGAACTGGGGTCTCCTGCATAGTAGGCAGGTTCTTTACCACTTGAGCCATCAGGGAAGCTAGGTGAGAGTTGGAGGAAATAAGCTTTGTCTAGTTGTCAAGAGGATAGAGAGAACTGAACAGATCAAGAGAAATTTAGATGAAATTAACATGAACTGGTGAGCAATCAGGGTAGGTATAAAGGAGAAGAGAAGTCAAAGCTGACTCTCAGATTTATGGCTGTTAATGGGATACTGGTGTCATTTAAAGAAATATGGAATATTGGAGAAAGAATCAGTAAGGGACTTAAGGTGATAGAGTCTATCAAGTTCAGTCACATTATACAGAGAAGGAATCTAATTTCTAGAGAAAGTAAGTCTTCTACCTTAAATAACAGGATCAGAAATTGAGTTCAGATATTCCGACCATCACCCTCACCCATAGTCTCCTTTCTACCCATATAGTACGAACTCTCACCCATAATTCTACCTAGAGTTTTGTTGCAAGTAGATCATTACCAAATCACCAATATAATTAATTTGTCCCCCTCCCTGCTGTATGTCATATCTGCCCCCATAAACCTCAAAACAACCCTTGGCTTAAAAAATAAAATAAAATCCAAATCCCTTGGTTTAGCATTGCATTGAACCCTAGACTTAAGCTTCACACAGTAAAATGTTTTTATCAGTTTCAGTGGAAAGCTGATCCACAGAAAGATGAATGGAGCAGGCCTTCTGTGAAATAGGTTGCAAATAATTGCATGTCAGGCAGGTTTTGGAGAGAAGCCAGTAAAGTATTAAGTGAAAATATGGTGGAGCATACCCTCCACTGCTCTGAATTTGAAAGCTCAAACACTGGGGCAGGGAAATATTTTATCCTCATTCAAAGGGCATGTGATTTATTTCCTCTGACTGCTAATTGCTGCAGAAAGTAGAGAAGTGGATTTCAAAAGGGAATTCAACAAAGCTTACCTGGCTTGAAAAATGCTGAAATGGCATTGGTTCGAATTTACAGAGTCCTTTGGTGATCACTTTCGCTTTTCATGGTGATCAGCATGGGGAGCAAAAACAATTAGAGACGGAACAAATGGGAACTGTTTTTACTTAAAGTGTTCAGCAGGAAAAGACGAATAAAAGAGGACAAATTTGAAGCCCTGAATAGGAACAGAACTTTTTTATTTGAGAGAGTTCTCTTTACATTTAATTTTTCTGTTGTAATTGTTCTATTGTTGAGAAGGCAAACTTTTGACTTGAGAAATACTGATTTTATCCATTTGTTTTTTTTTCATGCAACAAATAGTTATTGAGTGCTCATTGTGCCAAGCATTGTTTTAGATCAGTGATTTTCAATCCCAAATTTTGCCTCCTCGCCCAACCCGCCTGGGATGTTTGACAATGTCTGGAGTAATTTGTGGTTGTCACAATTGGGGGATGAGGGTGCTGTTGGCATCTAGAAGGTAGAGGTGAAGGATACTGCTGATATTACACCATGCACAGGATGACATCCCACAACATAGAATTATCTAGCCCAAATAGTGCAAACCCTGAGAAATCCGTTTGTAGATGCTGACAATACAACAATGAAAAAAACTGAGAAAAACATGAGCACTTATGAAACATTTTAGTGATAGAAGAGAACCAAAGGAACAGTTAATAAATATACTGCAAGGAGATCCAACCAGTCCATTCTGAAGGAGATCAATCCTGGATGTTCATTGGAGGGACTGATGCTGAAGCTGAAACTGCAATACTTTGGCCACCTCATGCGATGAGTTGACTCACTGGAAAAGACTCTGATGCTGGGAAAGGTTGGGGGCGGGAGGAGAAGGGGATGACAGAGAATGAGATGGCTGGATGGCATCACCGACTCTGTGGACATGAGTTTGAGTGTACTCCGGGAGTTGGTGAGGGACAGGGAGGCCTGGCGTGCTGTGATTCATGGGGTCGCGGAGAGTCGGACACGACTGAGCAACTGAACTGAACTGAACTGAACACCAGGAAGTGATGAGGCATTATGAAAGAAAATAAACCAAGTGGTGGGTAGTGGTTACTCCTGCTTAGAAAGAAGTCAAAGAAAATCTCACTAATAAGAGGACTTTAGAGCAGAACCCAGGAAAGAAGGAGATAAGGTCTGGGAGTGGGGATTAATCCCATTCCTGTTTTTAAAAAAATGTATATGTGTGCTAATCATGCATGAATTGGGGATAAAGACAAATTTAAGGTGGACAAATTAACCTAGTGTCATTGCTTTTCTCCTCTTTTTTATTGACAAAACTTTATGCTGGTTTTGATGTAGAATATATCATTCTTCAACTTGTACATATGTTATACAAGTGAGAAAGTTGCCTTTCTTCACAACCAATTGAAACAGACTCTTTTAATTCAGCTTAATTATTGCAGGCCACAGGTTCCAAACAGCATATACAAAACACTGATTCATGTAACATCGCATATGTGTATAAGCATACCTCAGAAATATTGCAGGTTCATTTATAGACCACTGCAGTAGAGCAAGTCATGAATTTCTTCATTTCCTGGTGCATATAAAAGTTATGTCTACACTATGCTATATCTTTTAATGTGTGGAATAGCATTGTGTCTAAAAAACAATGTACATACCGTAATTTTAAAATACTTTATGGAAAAAAAAGCTGATCATCATCTGAATTTTCAGTAGGTCAGCCTTTTGCTGTGGATAGTCTTGCCTTGATGTTGGTAGCTGCTGACTCATCAAAGTGGTGTTTGATGAAGGCTGGAGCAACTGATGGGCTTCCCCAGTATTTCAGTGGTAAAGAATCGTCCTGCCAATGAAGGAGATGCAGGAAATGCAGCTTCCATCTCTGGATCAGAAAGATCTCCTGGAGGAGGAAATGACAACCCACTCCAGTATTCTTGATTGGAGAATCCCGTGGACAGAGGAGCCTGACAGGCTACAGTCCTTGGGGTTGACTGAATGACTGAGCACACATGCACGGAGTATCTGACAATTCCTTTTTTTAAAAAAAATTTACTTTTTATTGAAGTTTAGTTCATTTACAATGTTGTGTTAGTTTCAGGTATACAGCAAACCGATTAAGTTATACATATATCAATTCAGTTCAGTCCCTTAGTTATGTCCGACTCTGCAACCCCATGGACTTCAGCACACCAGGCTTCCCTGTCTATCACTAACTCCCAGAGCTTGCTCAAATTCATGTCCATTGAGTCGGTGATGCCATCCAACCATCTCATCCTCTATCATCCCCTTCTCCTCCTTCCTTCAATCTTTCCCAGCATCAGGATCTTTTTCAGTGAGTCAGTTCTTTGCATGAGGTGGCCAAAGTATTGGAGCTTCAGCTTCAGCATCAGTCCTTCCAATGAACACCCAGGACTCATCTCCTTTAGAATGGACTGGTCGGATCTCCTTGCATTCCAAGGGACTCTCAAGAGTCTTCTCCAACACCACAGTTCAAAAGCATCGATTCTTTGCGCTCAGCTTTCTTTATAGTCCAACTCACATCCATACATGATTCCTGGAAAAACCATTGCTTTGACTAGACGGACCTTTGTTGGCAAAGTAATGTCTCTGCTTTTAATATGCTGTCTCGGTTGGTCGTAACTTTTCTTTCAAGGAGCAAATTTCTTTTAATTTCATGGCTGCAGTCACCATCTGCAGTGATTTTGGAGCCCAAGAAAGTAAAGTCTGTCACATATATACATAACTATATTTAACATAGACAAACAAAGACCTACTCTGTACCACAGTATACTTCATACTTTGTAATAACCAATAAGGGAAAAGAATCTGAAAATTTTCTGTAAATATATAAATAAATATATTTATATAAATATAAATTTATATATATAATTAAGAAATTTATATGTAATTATATATATATAAATGATCTAAATATAAACCTATTTTTTTCAGATTCTTTTCCCTTATTGGTTATTACAAAGTATGAAGTATCTATGTTAAATATAATTTAACATAAGTTTATCTATGTTAAATATAATTATATATATATATGTTGATCCCAAACTCCCAATTTATCCCTTCCCCTACCTTTCCCTTTCAGTAATCATGTTTGTTTTCTAAGTCTGTGGGTCTATTTCTGCTTCATAAATAAGTTCTCAAACCATTTTTTATATTCCACATATTCATGATAGCAGATGATATTTGTCTTTCTCTGTCTGGTTTATGTCACTTAGCATAATAATCTCAAAGTCCATCAATGTTGCTGCAAGTGGCATTTCATCCTTTTCGCGTCTGAGTGATATTCCACTATGTATGTAAACAAGGCATCTTCTTTATCTGTTCATCTATCAGTGGACATTTAGGTACTTCCATGTCTTGCCTATTGTAAACAGTGCTGCAGCAAACAGGGATACAGGTGCCTTTTTGGATTAGAGTTTTGTCCAGATATATGTCCAGGAGTCGAATTGCTGGAACATATCAGTTCAGTTCAGTCGCTCAGTCGTGTCCGACTCTTTGCGACCCCATGAATCACAGCACGCCAGGCCTCCCTGTCCATCACCAACTCCCGGAGTTCACTCAAACTCACGTCCATCAGGTTGATGATGCCATCCAGCCATCTCATTCTCTGTCGTCCCCGTCTCCTCCCACCCCCAATCCCTCCCAGCATCAGAGTCTTTTCCAGTGAGTCAACTCGTCGCATGAGGTGGCCAAAGTATTAGAGTTTCAGCTTTAGCATCAGTCCTTCCAATGAACACTCAGGATTGATCTCCTTTAGAATGGACTGGTTGGATCTCCTTGCAGTCCAAGGGACTCTCAAGAGTCTTCTCCAACACCACAGTTCAAAAGCATCAATTCTTCGGCGATCAGCTTTCTTCACAGTCCAACTCTCACATCCATACATGACCATGGGAAAAATATAGCCTTGACTAGACGGATCTTTGTTGGAAAAGTAATGTCTTTGCTTTTTAATATGCTATCTAGGTTGGTCATAACTTTCCTTCCAAAGAGCAAGCGTCTTTTAATTTCCTGGCTGCAATCAGCATCTGCAGTGATTTTGGAGCCCCCCAAAATTTATATGGTAGCTATATATATAGTTTTTAAAAGAATCTCCATACTGTTCTCCATAGTGGCTGCACAATTTACATTCCCACCAACAGTGTGGGAGGGTTCCCTTTTTTCCACACCCTCTCCAGCATTAATTGTTTGTAGACTTTTTGATGATGGCCATTCTGACTGCTGTGAGATGATACCTCATTGTGGTTTTGATCTGCATTTCTCTAATAATGAGTAATGTTGAACATCTTTTCATATACTTTTTGGTCATCTATTTGTCTCCTTTGGAGAAATATCTATTTAGATCTTTTGCATATTTTTTTAATTGAGTTTTTTGTTTGTTTTTGTTGCAGTTGTTTTTACTATTGAGCTACATGAGCTGTTTGCATATTTTGGAGATTAAACTCTTGTCAGGTGCTTCATTTGCAAACATTTTCTGCCATTCTGAGGACTGCCTTTTCATATTGTTTATGATTTCCTTTGCAGTGCAAAAGCTCCTAGTTTAATTAGGTCCTATTTGTTTATTTTTGTTTTTATTTTCATTATGTTAGAAGGTGGATCCAAAAAGTTTTTGATGCTAAATATGTCAGATTGTTCTGCCTATGTTTTCTGCTAAGAGTTTTATAGTATCTGATCTTACATGTAAGTTTTTAACTCATTTTGAGTTTATTTTTGTGAATGATGTTAGAGAATATTTAAATTTCACTCTTTTACATGTAGCTGTGCAGTTTTCTCAGCACTTCTTCCTGAAGAGACTGTCTTTTCTTCACTGTATATTCTTGCCTTTTCTGTTATAGACTAATTGACCATAGGTGCATGGGTTTACTTCTGGGCTTCCAATCTTGTCCATTATATTTCTCTTTTTGTGTCAGTACTAAACTCTTTTGATGACTGTTCAGTTCAGTTCAGTTCACTCGCTCAGTCGTGTCCGACTCTCCGCAACCCCATGAATCACAGCACGCCAGGCCTCCCTGTCCATCACCAACTCCCGGAGTACGCTCAAACTCATGTCCACAGAGTCGGTGATGCCATCCAGCCATCTCATTCTCCGTCGTCCCCTTCTCCTCCCGCCCCCAACTTTTCCCAGCATCAGAGTCTTTTCCAGTGAGTCAACTCGTCGCATGAGGTGGCCAAAGTATTGCAGTTTCAGCTTTAGCATCAGTCCCTCCAATGAACATCCAGGATTGATCTCCTTTAGAATGGACTGGTTGGATCTCCTTGCAGTATAAGGGACTCTCAAGAGTCTTCTCCAACACCACAGTTCAAAAGCATCGATTCTTTGGCGATCAGCTTTCTTCACAGTCCAACTCTCACATCCATACATGACCACGGGAAAAACCATTGCCTTGACTAGACGGACCTTGGTTGACAAAGTAATGTCTCTGCTTTTTAATATACTATCAAGGTTGGTCATAACTTTCCTTCCAAGGAGCAAGCATCTTTTAATTTCATGGCTGCAATCAGCATCTGCAGTGATTTTGGAGCCCAAAAAAATAAAGTCTGACACTGTTTCCACTGTTTTTCCATCTATTTCCCATGAAGTGATGGGACCAGATGTCATGATCTTTGTTTTCTGAATGTTGAGCTTCAAGCCAACCTTTTCACTCTCCTCTTTCACTTTCATCAAGAGGCTTTGAGTTCCTCTTCACTTTCTGCCATAAGGGTGGTGTCATCTGCATATCTGAGGTTATTGATATTTCTCCCAGCAATCTTGATTCCAGCTTGTGCTTCTTCCAGCCCAGCGTTCCTCATGATGTACTCTGCATATAAGTTAAATGACTGTAGGTTTGTGAAATAGTCTGAAGTCAGAGAGCCGGATTCCTCCAGTTCCATTTTTATTTCTCAGGATTGCTTTGACTATTCAGGGTGTTTTGTTTTTCATCTAAATGTAACATTTTTTTGTTCTACTTCTGTGTAAAATGCCACAGCCAATTTGCTAGGGATTGCGCTGAATCTGTGGATTGTCTTGGGCAGTATAGTTATTTTGACAATATTGATTCTTCCAAACCAAGAACATGGTATAAACTTTCCATCTGTTTGTATCATCTTCAGTGATCCATTGATTGTTTAGTAGTGTATTGTTTAGCCTCCATGTGTTTGTGTTTTTTACAGTTTTTTTTTTTCTTGTAGTTGATTTCTAATCTCATAGTGTAGTGGCTGAAAAAGTTGCTTGATATGATTTCAGTTTTCTTAGATTTATCGAGGGTTGCTTTATAGACCAGCATGTGATCTATCCTGGAGAATATTCTGTGCACACTTATGAAGAATGTGTATTCTGCTGCTTTTAGATGGAATCCTCTGTAAATATTAATTAAGACTATTTGGTCTAATGTTTCATTTAAGGTTTGTATTTCCTTATTAATTTTCTGTCTGAATGATCCGTCCATTGATGTAAGTGGGGTGTGAAAGTCTCTCACTATTTTTGTGTTACTGTCAATTTCTCCTTTTATGGCTGTTAGCATTTGCCTTATATACTCAGATGCTCCTATGTTGGGTGCATACATATTGAGAATTATTATATCTTCTTCTTGAAGAAGGTCAATCTCTTGATCATTATGTAGTGCCCTTCTTTGTCTCGTATAACAGCCTTTATTTTAAAGTCTATTTTGTCTGAGTATTGCTACCCCAACATTCTTTTGATTTCCATTTGCATGGAGCGCGTTTTTCCATCTCCTCACTTTCAGTCTGTATGTGTCCTTGTGTCTGAAGCAGGCCTCTATAAACAGCATATATACAGGTCTTCTCTTTGTATCCATTCTCCCAGTCTGTGTCTTGGGTGGGACATTTAATCCTTTTCTGTTTAAGATAATTTTCAATATATATATTCCTTTCTCCATTTGGTTAATTGTTTTGGATTTGATTATGTAGATCTTTTTTTCTTCCCTTCCTCTTTTGCTCTCTTCTCTTGTTATCTGATGACTATCTTTAGTGTTGTGTTTGGGTTGTTTTTCTTTTGTATAGGTGTGTCTACTGTAGATTTTTGGTTTGTGGTTATCATATGGTTTTGATATAGCAGTCTCTCTCTATATATACACAAGATTGTTTTAAGTTGCTGGTTTCTTAATTTCAAATGCATTTCTCATATCCTTCATTTGTATTCTTCTCAAAATTGCTGGTTTCGATATACTTGTAAGTGGATAATTCCCTGTCTTTACTGTATGTTTGCCTTTACTGGTGAGCTTTCCCATTTGTAATTTTATCATTTCTATTGTGGCCAATTCTTTTTCATCCAGAGAAATGTCTTTAGTGTTTGCTACAAAGCTGGTTTGGTGCTGCTGAATTCTTTTAGATTTTGCTTGTCTGTAAAGCTTTAGATTTCTTCATCAAATCTGAACAAGACCCTTGCTGGAATTCTTGGTTGTAAGTTATCATGCAACTCCCTTCTGGACTGCAGTTTTTGCTGAAAAATCAGCTGACAAACTTATGGGAAATCCTTCGTGTGTTTTTTGTTGCTTTTCCCTGTTGCTTTTGTCTTTAATTTTTGCCAGCTTGATTTCTATGCGGCTTGGTGTGGTCCTCCTTGTGTTCATCCTGCCTGGGCCCCTCTGTGCTTCCTGGATTAAATGTGTGTTTCCTTCCCCATGTTAGGGAAGTTTTCAGCTATTACCTCTTCAAATATTTTCTCAGGCCCTTTTCCCTCTCGCTTCTCCTTCTGGGACCCCTATAATGTAAATGTTGATGCATTTAATGTTGTTCCTGAGGCTTCTGACTGTCTTCATTTCTTTCCATTATTTTTTCCATTCTATTCCACAGCAGTGATTTCCACCCATCTGTCTTCCAGTTCACGTATTCATTCTTCTGCCTCATTTATTCTGCTGATTCCTTCTAGCATATTTTTCATTTCAGTTATTATATTGTTCATCTCTGTTTATTTATTCTTTAAAGGTTCTAACTCTTTATTAAACATTCCTGGCATTCTCTTGGCCAGTGCTTCTATACTTTTTCCAAAATCTTGCATCATTTTTACTGTCACTACTCTGAATTCTTTTTCAGGCAGATTGCCTCTCTCACTTCCCTTAGCTGTTGTTCTGCGATTTGTTTTATTCCATATTTCTCTGCTGTCTCATTTTGTCTGACTTTCTGTGTTTGTCGTCTCCATTCCTCAGGACGCAGGACTGTAAATCTTCTTGGTTCTAGCATCTGCCCCCTGATGGGTGAGGCTGGTTCAAGGGCTTGTGCAGGATCCTGGTGGGAGGAACTGGTACCTGCCCACTGGCGGATGGAACTGGGTCTTGTGGCTCTGGTAGGCAGGACCTTGTCAAAGGGTGTGTTTACATGCAGCCGTTAGCTCAGGATGACTTTAGGCAACCTGATGGGTGGGGCTATGTTCCTGCCCGGGTTGGTTGTTTGTCCTGAGGTGACTCAGTACTGGAATCTGCAGGCTATTGTGTGGGGACAGGGCTCCGTGCCCAAATGGCAGCCACCAGGAGTGCTCATGCCAATGTTCATCCTCAGGGTGTCTGCCACCAGTCCTTGCCCTCACAGTGAGCCATAGCCAACTCCTGCCTTCCCAGGAGACCCTCCAAGACCACAGGTAGGTCTGGTCCAGGTTTCTATGGAGTCTCTGTTCTGCCCTGGGTCCCAGGACATGTGAAGACTTGACTTGCAGAGTAGAGTTCCTGCTTCCCTCAGTCCTGTGGGGCTCCTGCACTCAAGCCCTGCTGACCTTCAAAGCCAAATGCTTTGGGGGCTCTTCCTTCCAATGCCAGACCCCCAGGCTGGGGAGTCTGACGTGGGGCTCAGAACTCTCACTATTGTGGGAAAAGCTATGTGATATAATTTTTCAGTTAGTGGGTCACCCACCCAACATGTATGGGATTTGAATTATATTGTGAAAGCATCTCTCCTACCATATCATTGTGGTTTCTTCTTTATCTTTGTCTGTAGAATAGCTTTTTTTGGAAGGTTCAAGTCATTTTTATTGCTAGCTGTTCAGCAGTGAGTTGTAAGTTTGGTGTTTTTTTGAGAGGAGGTGAGTTCAAGTCTTTCTACTCCACCATCTTACTGCTCCAGAAGCCTGAGAGTCAGTATGATACAATGGCCTATATACTCTATTTGAAGACTTGGGGCTGAGTCTAGGCTTCCTGTCTACTTTTCCTCTGGCCCTGAGTCAGTGATTTAATTCCTGTGGGTCTCCCTCCAGTCTTAAAATATCCCTGACTCTAAGCAAAGAATTTTGGGTGGTGTATGCATAAGCATGGCCTTGCAACTTGGGCCTCCTTCTTGCTCCCCAAGGAGCAGTCACTACCTGCTCTTAAAGAACCAGCTACTGAGCCTGGCAGATCTTTAAAATAAGACAATGATGAAGGCTACCTCATCAACTGACTCTTCCTTTCATGAAAGAATTTCTCTGTAGCGTGCAAAACTGTTAGATAGTATTTTACCCACAGCAGAATTTCTTTCAAAATTGGAGTTAATCTCTGAAATCATGCTGCTGCTTTAGCAACTAAGTGTATGTAAGGTTCTAAATCCTTTACTGTAATTTCAACAATCTTCACAGCGTCTTCACCAAATGTAGATTCCATCTCAAGAAACCACATCTCCTCATCTGTTGAAGCTTTATCATGAGATTGAAGCAATTTAGCCACATTTTCAGCCTCCACTTCTAATTCTTCTTACTCTTTCTACCACATCTGCACTTCTTTCCTCTGCTAAAATCTTAAACCCCTCAAAGTCATCCATGAGGGATGGAATTAACTCCTTCCAAACTCTTGTTAGTGTTGATATTTGACTGCTTTCCATGAATCACAGATGTTCTTACTGGTATCTAAAATGGTAAATCCTTTCCAGAAGGTTTTCCATTTGCTTTGCCCAGATCCATCAGAGAAATTGCTACTGATGGCAACTATAGCCTTATGAAATGTATTTCTTAAATAATAAGACTTGAAAGTTGAAATATACCTTGATCCATGTGCTACTGAACGAACGTTATGTTAGCAGGCATGAAAACAACCATTGATCTCATTGTATACCTCCATCAGAGCTCTTGGGTGACCAGGTGCAGTGTCAATGACCAATCATATTTGGAAAGAAATGTTTTTTTTTTTTTTCTGAGCAATAATTCTCAACAGTGAGCTTAAAATATTCAATAAATCATGTTGTAAATGGAGGTGCTGTCATCCAGGTTTTGTTGTTCCATTTATAGAACATAGGAAGAGAAGATTGGGAATCATTTTTAAAGATCCTAGGATTTTTGTAACTAATTTTCTTTTTATTTATTTGGTTGTGTTGCGCCTTCATTGCTTCGTTGGCTTTTCTCTAGTTGTGGTGAGCAAGGGACACTCGCTAGTTGCAGTGTGCAGGCTTTGCACTGCAGTGCTTTCTCTTTCTGGAGCACAGGCTCTAGGGCACACAGGCTTCTGTAGTTGTGGCATATGAGCTCAGTGGTTGTGGCTCCTGGATTCCAGAGCACAGGCTCAATCATTTCAGAGCATAGCTTTAGTTGCCCTGAGGCATGTGGGATCCTCCCCAGTCAGGGATTGAATCTGTGTCTCCTGTATTGGCAGGTAGATTCCTCACCACTGAGCCACAAGGGAAGCCCAAGATCCTAGCATTTTTAGAATGGTAAGTGAGCACTGGTTTCAACTTAAAGCTACCAGGTACATTAACCCCTAATAAGAAAGTCCACCTGTCTTTTGAAGTTTTAAAGCCAGGCATTGACTTCTGCTCTCTAGCTATGGAAGTCCTAGTTGGTATCTTCTTCCAATAGAAGGCCATTTCATCTGCACTGAAAATCTGTTTAGTGTAGCCACCTTCAGTAGTTATTTTAGCTAGATCTTCTGGATAGCTTGCTAAGCAGCTTCTACATCAGCACTTGCTGCTTCACCTTGCACTTTTGTATTATGAAGATGACTTCTTTCTTTAAACCTCATTAACCAAGCACTCTGGCTTCTAAGTTTTTTTCTTTAGCTTCCTCACCTCCATCAGCCTTCATGGAATTGAAGAGTTAGGGTTTTGCTCTGGATTAGGCTTTGGCTTAAGGGAAGGTTGTGGCTGGTTTGATCTTCTATCCAGACCACTATAACTTTTTCCATCTCAGCATTAAGACTGTTTCACTCACTTATCATTTATGTGTTCACTGGAATTCCACCTTTAGTTTCTTTCAAAACCTGTTCCCTTCCATTCAAAACTTGGCTAACTGCTTGGTGCAAAAGATCTATCTTGTTTTTGACATGCCTTCCCACTAAATGTCATCATAATCTAGTTTCATGTGACCCTTCCCTTCACTTGAACATTTAGAGGCCATTGTAGGGTTATTAACTGGTCTAATGTTCAACATCCTTGTGTCTCAGGAATTAGAGAGAATTATCAATAACCTCAGATATGCAAATGACACCACCCTTATGGCAGAAAGTGAAGAGGAACTCAAAGGCCTCTTGATGAAAGTGAAAGAGGAGAGTGAAAAGTTTGGCTTGAAGCTCAACATTCAGAAAACAAAGATCATGGCATCTGGTCCTAACACTTCATGGGAAATAGATGTGGAAACAGTGTCAGACTTTATTTTTTTGGGCTCCAAAATCACTGCAGATGCTGAATGCAGCCAGGAAATTAAAATATGCTTACTCCATGGAAGGAAAGTTATGACCAGCCTAGATAGCATATTAAAAAGCAGAGACATTACTTTGCCAACCAAGGTCCGTCTAGTCAAGGCTATGGTTTTTCCCGTGGTCATGTATGGATGTGAGAGTTGGACTGTGAAGAAAGCTGATCGCCGAAGAAATGATGCTTTTGAACTGTGGTGCTGGAGAAGACTCTTGAGAGTCCCTTGTACCGCAAGGAGATCCAACCAGTCCATTCTAAGGGAGATCGATCCTGGGTGTTCATTGGAAGGACTGATGCTAAAGCTGAAACTCCAATACTTTGGCCACCTCATGCGACGAGTTGGCTCACTGGAAAAGACTCTGATGCTGGGAGGAATTGGGGGTGGGAGGAGACAGGGACAACAGAGAATGAGATGGCTGGATGGCATCACCGACTCGATGGACATGAGTTTGAGTGAACTCCGGGAGTTGGTGATGAACAGGGTGGCCTGGCGTGCTGTATTTCATGGGGTGGCAGAGTCAGACATGACTGAGCGACTGAACTGAACTGAACTGAGAAGAGGGAGACAGGGGAACAGACTGTAAGTGGGCCAGCGAAAACACACACATTTGTGGATTAAGTTTGCCATCTTGTATAAGTGCAGTTTCTAGCATTCTAAACAATTACAACAGTAACATAAAAGATCAGAGACCACCATAACAAAGGTAATCATAATAAAAAACTAAAATAATACTGTGAGAATTACCAAGATGTGATACAGAGACAAAAAGTGAGCAAA
This sequence comes from Moschus berezovskii, assembly GCF_049115385.1. Lineage (NCBI taxonomy): Eukaryota > Metazoa > Chordata > Mammalia > Artiodactyla > Moschidae > Moschus > Moschus berezovskii. Next base: position 26,569,398 of record NC_142464.1, read on the forward strand.
CTGTTGGAAAAACAGTACCAATAGACTTGCTTGACACAGATCAGTTCAGTTCAGTTCAGTCGCTCAGTCGTGGCCAACTCTATGTGACCCCATGAATCACACCACGCCAGGCCTCCCTGTCCATCACCAACTCCCGGAGTTCACCCAAACTCATGTCCATAGAGTCGGTGATGCCATTCAGCCATCTCATTCTCTGTCGTTCCCTTCTCCTCCCGCCCCCAACCTTTCCTAGCATCAGACTCTTTTCCAGTGAGTCAACGCATCAAATGAGGTGGCCAAAGTATTGCAGTTTCAGCTTTAGCATCAGTCCCTACAATGAACACCCAGGATTGATCTCCTTTAGAATGGACTGGTTGGATCTCCTTGCAGTACAAGGGACTCTCAAGAGTCTTCTCCAACACCACAGTTCAGAAGCATCAACTCTTCGGCGATCAGCTTTCTTCACAGTCCAACTCTCACATCCATACATGACCACTGGAAAAACCATAGCCTTGACTAGATGGACCTTGGTTGGCAAAGTAATGTCTCTGCTTTTTAATATACTATCTAGGTTGGTCTTAACTTTCCTTCCAAGGAGTAAGCGTCTTTTAATTTCCTGGCTGCATTCAGCTTCTGCAGTGATTTTGGAGCCCCCAAAAATAAAGTCTGACACTGTCTCCACTGTTTTTCCATCTATTTCCCATGAAGTGATGGGACCAGATGCCATGATCTTTGTTTTCTGAATGTTGAGCTTCAAGCCAACCTTTTCACTCTCCTCTTTCACTTTCATCAAGAGGCCTTTGAGTTCCTCTTCACTTTCTGCCATAAGGGTGGTATCATCTGCATATCTGAGGTGATTGATATTTCTCCCAGCAATCTTGATTCCAGCTTGTGCTTCTTCCAGCCCAGCAGCGTTCCTCATGATGTACTCTGCATATAAGTTAAATAAGCAGGGTGACAGTATACAGCCTTGACGTACTCCTTTTCCTATTTGGAACCAGTCTGTTGTTCCATGTACAGTTCTGACTGTTGCTTCCTGACCTGCATACAGGTTTCTCAAGAGGCAGGTCAGGTGGTCTGGTATTCCCATCTCTTTCAGAATTTTCCACAGTTTATTGTGATCCACACAGTCAAAGGCTTTGGCATAGTCAATGAAGCAGAAATAGATGTTTTTCTGGAACTCTCTTGCTTTCTCCATGATCCAGCGGATGTTGGCAGTTTGATCTCTGGTGCCTCTGCCTTTTCTAAAACCAGCTTGAACATCTGGGAGTTCACGGTTCACATATTGCTGAAGCCTGGCTTGGAGAATTTTGAGCATGACTTTACTAGCGTGTGAGATGAGTGCAATTGTGTGGTAGTTTGAGCATTCTTTAGCATTGCCTTTCTTTGGGATTGGAATGAAGACTGATCTTTTCCAGTCCTGTGGCCACTGCTGAGTTTTCCAGATTTGCTGGCATATTGAGTGCAGCACTTTCACAGCATCATCTTTCAGGATTTGAAATAGCTCAACTGGAATTCCATCACCTCAACTAGCTTTGTTCATAGTGATGCTTTCTAAGGCCCACTTGACTTCACATTCCAAGATGTCTGGCTCTAGGTCAGTGATCACATTATCATGACTATCTTGGTCGTGAAGATCTTTTTTGTACAGTTTTTCTGTGTATTCTTGCCACCTCTTCTTAATATCTTCTGCTTCTGTTAGATCCATACCATTTCTGTCCTTTATCAAGCCCATCTTTGCATGACATGTACCCTTGAAATCTCTAATTTTCTTGAAGAGCTCTCTAGTTTTTCCTATTCTGTTGTTTTCCTCTATTTCTTTGCATTGATCACTGAGGAAGACTTTCTTATCTCTCCTGGCTATTCTTTGGAACTCTGCATTCAGATGCTTATATCTTGCCTTTTCTCCTTTGCTTTTCGCTTCTCTTCTTTTCACAGCTATTTGTAAGGCCTCCTCAGATAGCCATTTTGCTTTGCATTTTCTGCAAAACTCCAATTTGTAAAAAAATGGAATATCTATAAAGAACAATAAAGTGAAGCACAAGAAAATGTAGTATGCCTGTATAGTTAATGTATGCAATTATATAATGTATATGCACATGGTATACACACTGAGTATAGGAAAATGCTATTGGAAGGACTGATGGTAACGCTGAAACTCCAATACTTTGGCCACCTCATGCGACCAGTTGACTCACTGGAAAAGACTCTGATGCTGGGAGGGATTGGGGGCGGGAGGAGAAGGGGACGACAAAGAATGAGATGGCTGGATGGCATCACCGACTCGATGGACATGAGTTTGAGTGAATTCCAGTTGAGCTATTTCAAATCCTGAAAGATGATGCTGTGAAAGTGCTGCACTCAATATGCCAGCAAATCTGGAAAACTCAGCAGTGGCCACAGGACTGGAAAAGATCAGTCTTCATTCCAATCCCAAAGAAAGGCAATGCTAAAGAATGCTCAAACTACCACACAATTGCACTCATCTCACACGCTAGTAAAGTCATGCTCAAAATTCTCCAAGCCAGGCTTCAGCAATATGTGAACCGTGAACTCCCAGATGTTCAAGCTGGTTTTAGAAAAGGCAGAGGCACCAGAGATCAAACTGCCAACATCCGCTGGATCATGGAGAAAGCAAGAGAGTTCCAGAAAAACATCTATTTCTGCTTCATTGACTATGCCAAAGCCTTTGACTGTGTGGATCACAATAAACTGTGGAAAATTCTGAAAGAGATGGGAATACCAGACCACCTGACCTGCCTCTTGAGAAACCTGTATGCAGGTCAGGAAGCAACAGTCAGAACTGTACATGGAACAACAGACTGGTTCCAAATAGGAAAAGGAGTACGTCAAGGCTGTATACTGTCACCCTGCTTATTTAACTTATATGCAGAGTACATCATGAGGAACGCTGCTGGGCTGGAAGAAGCACAAGCTGGAATCAAGATTGCTGGGAGAAATATCAATCACCTCAGATATGCAGATGACACCACCCTTATGGCAGAAAGTGAAGAGGAACTCAAAGGCCTCTTGATGAAAGTGAAAGAGGAGAGTGAAAAGGTTGGCTTGAAGCTCAACATTCAGAAAACAAAGATCATGGCATCTGGTCCCATCACTTCATGGGAAATAGATGGAAAAACAGTGGAGACAGTGTCAGACTTTATTTTTGGGGGCTCCAAAATCACTGCAGAAGCTGAATGCAGCCAGGAAATTAAAAGACGCTTACTCCTTGGAAGGAAAGTTAAGACCAACCTAGATAGTATATTAAAAAGCAGAGACATTACTTTGCCAACCCAGGTCCGTCTAGTCAAGGCTATGGTTTTTCCAGTGGTCATGTATGGATGTAAGAGTTGGACTGTGAAGAAAGCTGATCGCCGAAGAGTTGATGCTTCTGAACTGTGGTGCTGGAGAAGACTCTTGAGAGTCCCTTGTACTGCAAGGAGATCCAACCAGTCCATTCTAAAGGAGATCAATCCTGGGTGTTCATTGGAAGGACTGATGCTAAAGCTGAAACTGCAATACTTTGGCCACCTCATTTGATGCGTTGACTCACTGGAATACACTCTGATGCTAGGAGGGATTGGGGGCGGGAGGAGACGGGGACGACAGAGAATGAGTTGGCTGGATGGCATTACCAACTCTATGGACATGAGTTTGGGTGAACTCCGGGAGTTGGTGATGGACAGGGTGGGCTGGCATGCTGTGATTCATGGGCTCGCAAAGAGTCTGGCACGACTGAGCGACTGAACTGAACTGAACCATTTCACTTAGCATCACGTCTTCAATATTCATCCCTTTTGTAACACATGTCAAAATTTCATCCTAAATTTACTGGTCACGTCTCAGTTAAATTGTTTGGATTAACTGTACCTCCAATACATGGACTGTATTAATGTATTACGTAATTATAAAGAATAGACAGGGCGGCGCAGGCGCGAGAGACGCCCGGCTCCGGCGCAACCGACCACATGCAGAATCCTGGCTGAGAGGAGCTACCCTGCGCCCAGGGTTAGGGCGGTGGCCGAGACGAGCTGTACCACATCCAGGAGGCGGTGGCTGCTTGGGCACCAGAGGGCCAAGAGGAGCTGATCCACATTCAAAGCAGGAGGGGCGGCCTTGAGGAGATACCCCTCGTCCAAGGTAAGGTACAGCGGCTGCACCTTGCTGGAGCAGCTGGGAAGAGATACTCCACGACCAAGCGGAATATAAGAATCCAGTGTTCTGGGGAGGAAGGAACAAGATGGCGGAGGGATAAGACGGAGAGACCACTTTCTCCCCTACAAATTCATCAAAAGAACATTTGAATGCGGAGTAAAGTCCACAAAACAACTTCTGAATACTGGCAGAGGACATCAGGCTCCCAGAAAAGCAGCCCATTGTCTTCTAAAGGAGAGAAGAAATCCAGCTTCACCCACCAGAACACCGACACATGCTTCCCTAACCAGGGAACCCGGACAAGTCACCTGTCCAACCCCACACACAGCGAAGAAACTACATAATAAAGAGAACTCCACAAACTGCAAGAAGAGGGAAAGGCCACCCCAAGCAAAGCAATATAAGCAAGATGAAGAGGCAGAGAAATACCCAGCAAGTAAAGGAACAAGATAATTGCCCACCAACACAAACAAAAGAAGAAGATATAGGGAATTTACCTGATAAAGAATTTCGAATTTTGATGGTGAAAATGATTCAAAATCTTGAAAGCAAAATGGAGTTACAGATAAATAGCCTGGAGAAAAGGATTGAGAAGATGGAAGACAGATTTAATAAGGACTTAGAAGAAATAAAAAAGAGTCAGTATACAATGAATAATGCAATAGATGAGATCAGAAAAACTCTGGAGGGAACAAACAGTAGAATAACAGAGGCAGAAGACAGGATAAGCGAACTAGAAGATAGAATTGTAGAAATAAATGAAACAGAGAGGAAAAAAGAAAAACAAATTAAAAGAAATGAGGACAATATTAGAGACCTCTGGGACAATGTTAAACGCTCCAACATTCGAATCATAGGAGTCCCAGAAGAAGACAAAAAGAAAGACCATGAGAGAATACTTGAGGAGATAATAGTTGAAAACTTCCCTAAAATAGGGAAAGAAATAATCACCCAAGTCCAAGAAACCCAGAGAGTCCCCAACAGGATAAACCCAAGGCGAAACACTCCAAGACACATATTAATCAAATTAACAAAGATCAAACACAAAGAACAAATATTAAAAGCAGCAAGGGAAAAGCAGCAAATAACACATAAGGGGATTCCCATAAGGATAACAGCTGATCTTTCAACAGAAACTCTTCAGGCCAGAAGGGAGTGGCAAGACATACTTAAAGTGATGAAAGAAAATACCCTACAGCCCAGATTACTATACCCAGCAAGGATCTCATTCAAATATGAAGGAGAAATCAAAAGCTTTACAGACAAGCAAAAGCTGAGGGAATTCAGCATCACCAAACCAGCTCTCCAACAAATGCTAAAGGATCTTCTATAGACAGGAAACACAGAAAGAGTGTATAAACTCGAACCCAAAGCAATAAAGAAAATGGCAACGGGATCATACTTATCAATAATTACCTTAAACGTAAATGGGTTGAAATTTTCAAAAAGGCTAGGAAACAATTCTCATAGCCATCAATAGTTCAGTGTTGAGTTCAGGAATAGTTTTTAAAGTTTGGGACAAACTGTAGTATTTGCTATTTGAAGTACTATTTGTAACTGGCATATTACGATGTAACATTGGTCTTCATTTCCAACTTAAAATGCCTAAAAATGCCTAACAGGTTTTTAGATTTGTGAATTTTAGTTGAAATGTATTTTATGATGTTACTAAACCTGCAGAAATATTGAAATATTTCAGAGAACTTATTCACTGTACATTTAATTTATTTTATTTATAAAAGTTATGAACTGTAGAAAGTTTTACTTGTTGGGTCAAATGCTTGTTGCTTCAAATGCTTGTTGCATTTGAAGTGCTAGTTACAAGAAAATCAAATACCTTCAATGTATAAATGCTATTAAGTATTTAAAGGACTCTGGAGTATAAGTAAGTTTGTTTAAAGAAATTTAGTCTGTTCAACTTGAATCAGCTCTGTCAAACATTAATTAAAAGCCTCATTTAAAATAAAATAAAATAAAGATTAAAAAAAAATAAAGAATAGACAAAAAGAGATATTTTCAAAAGGTAAGACTGAAAACTAAACTCATTTTTCTTTTTATAATGAATTGTCTCAAAATCCCTGGGACTGCCCATACCTTTCTTTGGATACCACTGCTAGAGAACATGAAAAAGCATTGAGGGGAATATTAAGCAGAGGAGTGATATAGTTTAACATTCTGACCTAGTTTTCCATCAAACATTCTCCTCCTGCTTTGTGCTCTATAGTTAGTGAGGAGGGGTAGTTTTCAAAGACTAGATAATTCAAATCATTTGGTTTATATTTTTAGACTAGAAGGTTCTAATGAATTTATCAAGTGTATCCCTCATTCATTGCAATTGCATATCTTTCCAACTTCAGTCCACATAAAACATTTTATTGAAAGCATAAAATACAGCTACTGCAAAGTACTGACTGGTCACTGTTGATTTTAAGATTGCAGGTGAATATGCTGGTAGAACTTAAGGGTCTCTTAATGTTTTTGAGTATTGTTCAAAATTGTATCCAAATCAGTCTATTCCTTAAAATCAAACCGCAAAAGAGGTACTACCCGACTCTGCGAAGCCATGGGCTGTAGCCCATCAGGCTCCTCAATCCACGAATTTTCCAGGCAAGAATATTGGAGTGCATTGCCATTTCCTTCTCCAGGGATCTTCCCGACCCAGGGATTGAACCCGGGTCTCCTGCTTTGCGGGCAGACGCTATACCGTCCGAGCCACCAGGGAAGCCCACTAAAAACTGCTTAGAACAATAGAGTTCATATTGTTTGGAAAAGTATGGACCTTGGAGCCAAGTAGACCTCAGTATAACTCTGACATCACCACTTACTAGCTGTGTAACATTTGGCAGGTGCCTATACTTTTGTTAACCTTCATTTTATTATCTATAAATATTTGACAATAACTTCTTGGCAAAGTTGTTAAGAGTATGAAATGATGTAATGTTCCTATGTGCCTTCTACAGATGCTAGTTGGTAGTAGTATCGTGTTTTCCATCTATGAAGCCCAAACAGGAAAACCAGTTTTATTACCTTATTCCATGTACTGTTGCTGCTGCTGCTGCTGCTGAGTCGCTTCAGTCATGTCCGACTCTGTGTGACCCCATAGACGGAAGCCCACCAGGCTCCCCCGTCCCTGGGATTCTCCAGGCAAGAACACTGGAGTGGTTTGCCATTTCCTTCTCCATGTACTTCAGTTCAGTTCAGTTCAGTTGCTCAGTCGTGTCCGACTCTTTGCGACCCCGTGAATCAACTAGGACATATTTAATCCCCTTTTCTGGAATGCCCTCTTCCCTCCCTTCTCCCCCCAAAAATTCCAAACTGGATTTCAAGATTCAGAGTTCAACGTCTCTTATTTTGACATTTTTCAAGGTCCAATTAAGCTGTTTCTCATCACAGTTCCTAAAATGATTTACTTATGTCTCATTTAATAACCACTAATTTGGGGTCAGTCTGTGATGAGCTGACCAATTCCCCTTCAGGAAAAAAAGGACTTACTACCCCAATTCTGGGAGTGTCACCAGCCAACAGCTCCTTTTTAGGAATCATTTTAGATGAGAGTACCTCTCAGGTCATCTCTCTCCCCAAGGTGCCCCCATCCAATAATTGAAGGGTGATATAATGGCTAGGGCCTCCAGATCACTGAGACAAATCCAAATGATCATCTCATCTTGAGAACTTGCCTTAGAGTAGGCTAAGCCTTCTACTGAGACCAAGTCACAGCTAAACTCCTCTCTTTCTCTCCCAGTCCTCTGCCTGTCCTTTCTCTTCTCTAGGTCATCATAAGGACATTCCCTAATAAACCTCCTGCACTCAAATTTCTATCTCAGAATCTGCAACCCAGGAACCCAAACTGCAGCCTTACTTCATGCACTTATTGCTACAGTTACTGGTTCACGGCCTGTCTCACTGTATAGTCTGGGTTTAATTTGGTTTATCTTTATATTCTCAGGATCTAGTTAGTACCTGGTTGGTATGAACTAGGTATCTGCTTGCTGGATAAATTCAACAAAACTGAGATTTCATAATCTGTGGCCAAGATATTTTTCTATTTTCTTGTTTAATTAAATTTATTTATTTATATTCTCTTTTTGCAAAAAAGGAAATGAAAGGAGTTAACTCAAAAACTGACTCCAATTAAGTAGTGGGGAATTGAATGCCAGAATTGTAAAAGCCAATATACCAATGCTAAGGATCAACAGAGTTGTAGTGAGTCATTGAATAGTTTTGAATCATTGAGTAAGTAGTCTTTGTGCTGAGCATCTACCATATACCAAGCACTGCTTAAGTGTTAAAATGAGACTAACTCTCTTCCCCCAAGGAAAATTGCGTGCAAGTGAAAGAGAAAGGCAACAATAGACTAAAACAGCGTAATTCTAGAGAGCTGGTATGAAGGACACTGAAGGGGATCAGTAAATACCATCCCCCAAATATGCCCCACTGGCATGCTCATTACTTGGAGCTGAAGGGATTTGGGAAGCACCAGATTCAGGCAGGGCTCTCTGCCCTTCCTGTATCAGGAAGAGGAGAGAATTCTTATCACCAGAGATGAGAAGCTGACATCATGATGAGTCTGTACAAACAAACATTACTAAAATAACCTTTATATTCCATTAGTTTGCCTCATATGTTTCCTTTTTACTTCTTCACAATTTAATACCCCCAGCTCAAAACCCCTTTTCCTTTGTCTTGCCACGTTTCCACAATGTATCACTCTTTGTTAAAATGATATATAAGCCCCTGGGTCTAACTGCTTTGGGATTCTCACTTCTTTCTATGAAGCCCTCTGTGCCAAGTAAAAATATTAACATCAAACAAAATGTACATGCATTTTCTCCTTTTATTCTGTCTCTTGTGGCCCCCAGCCACAGAACCTCAGAGAATAAAGGAAAAGTCTGTCCTCCTCTCTATCACTACAGGTAGTATGGTCAGGAATGACTCTCCCAGAAGGTGAGCAAAGATCTCAGTGATGAGAATCCATTATTTCAGAGATTTGGAGAAAGAAAATTTTAGTAGGGGCAGGGAGATGCAGCTGATACAAAGGCCAGGAATTAGGTACAAAAGCGAGTCTGAGTTTCAGGTGGCTAAACATGATAAATAGCTTGTTTTTATCTGGAAAGGTAACATATTCTAATTGTTAGGAGGAGCCAAAGCTTTTCCTTGAATAAACTTGGATGGCACTGAAAGAGATAAACAATGTCTTCATCAACTATTCCACAACAAAGACCGAAGCAGAAATCTGCAACAGCTTTTGCAGTGACATTGGAGACCTAACATTAAGAAGCATTGAGAAAAGACAATTTCTGTGAGGGGCACAGTGTCTCAGGGTACTTAAAGCAGCAGCTAGACGACATGACCTTTAGGTTTTCTTCTTTAAGAGCTAGATGTCAGACTGTCAAGATCATATCTACTCTCAAGGGCCTCAGTGCAGGTATTACTAAGTCTCCATTTCTTCTCTGACTCATTAATCAAGGAAAAAATTGTTTGGAACAACCTGGGACAAAGGCTTTTAATCATAACATTCTATTTCCTGCTGCATTTAAGACTCACAATTTAGACTAACTACATAGAATTCTGTGGAAATATCACCTACCCAGATAAGGAACTGCTTGTTTCCAGCATATAATTCCATTGTTTTCATTTGCAAATGCATACACCACCACCACCCATTGCTATAAAATAGGGGTTTTAATTTTTTAGATGTATTTAAATTTTAATGAGATGCAAATAAATGATAACAGGCATAAAATTAAGGAGATGGTGTCAAGATACCCAAGGAAGTGGGAAATGGAGAGGAGATGATTAAGCTATTACAAGAGGGCAGATTTGCTTAACCTACCTTAGTAATTTTGTTTCCTGATAACTAAACCAAGAGATAGCACTTATTAAATAGCAACAATACTCCAGCAGAGGAATGTCACAATAATGCCAGAGAAAGAATGTGAATTCCAAACTGAAAATTTTAGCAGATCTAGTTTTATCATAGTAGCAGAAGGTTGTCAGCACATCACACAGCATGTATCACAATCCTCAAAGTGCTTTGACTTCTTATTACTAATAAGCCACACAGACAAAATATCTAGTAAGACAATGAATGAGATTCATTCAATTTTTGCATATATTTAAAGCACTTGTGATCAAATCTAAACTCTACCACCTGAAGGAGTTCAAGACATGCCACCCCCAAATTTGCTACCTTGGTCATTTGAGTTGAAAGCCCTTGAAAAGCAGCAAATGCAGGGAGAGGCTTTCTATGCATCCCCTTATCTGCCTGGAGACAGATCCTCCAAAAGGAGCTCAGCTGTCAACCAGGGGAGGTTGACTCCTCTCACAGAACACGAAACTAGAAGTGACACCACAGGTGGACAGACTTTGTCACCAACCTCTCTCTACAATTCTTCAAAGTCCATCTTTCCTTAAGTTATTTACTCTCCTCTATGTGAGCCTGGTAGGCTGCAGTCCATGGGGTCGCTAAGGGTTGGACACGACTAAGCAACTTCACTTTTACTTTTCACTTTCACACATTGAAGAAGGAAATGGCAACCCACTCCAGTGTTCTTGCCTGGAGAATCCCAGGGACAGGGGAGCCTGGTGGGCTTCCATCTATGGGGTCACACAGAGTCGGACACGACTGAAGTGACTTAGCAGCAGCAGCAGCAGCATGTGACCTACATTCCTCCTCCCCTTCCTCTAGCAAGATAGTTTATAAGCTCTCTGATTCTAACCTTTTTTGAGGTATTTACTTCTTTTTTCCTGTGAAGCCACCCCCCCTGCCCCAGTACATAATACTGAAAATGAATATACTTGTACAATTTTTCTCCTGTTAATCTGCCTGTTATTTCATAGATCCAACTTTTGAATGTAGGAGGGTAGAGAGAAAGTCATTTCTCCCTTATATATCTATTTTTTCAACTATAAAACCAGAACTGATAAAGTGTTGGGATCAAATAACAATGTGTGAATGCCCCTGACTGAGGGCTTCCCAGGTGGCACTAGTGGTAAAGAACCTGCCTGCCAGTACAGGCGGAGAAGGCAATGGCACCCCACTCCAGTACTCTTGCCTGGAAAATCCCATGGGTGGAGGAGCCTGGTAGGCTACAGTCCATGGGGTCACTAAGAGTTGGACATGACTGAACGACTTCACTTTCACACATTGGAGAAAGAAATGGCAACCCACTCCAGTGTTCTTGCCTGGAGAATCCCAGGGAGGGGGGAGCCTGGTGGGCTGTCATCTATGGGGTCGCACAGAATCAGACACAACTGAAGCAACTTAGCAGCAGCAGCCAATACAGGAGACACAAGAGTTGTATCTTTGATCCCTGGATTGGGAAGATCCTCTGCAGGAGGGCATGACAATCCACTCCAGTATTCTTGCCTGGAGAATCCCATGGACAGAGGAGCCTGGTGTGCTATAGTCCATGGGGTCGCAAAGAGCTGGACACAACTGCCGTGAATTAGCATGCACGACATGGCTGCTGGAGGATGACAGTCAGGCTGTCTTCCCTTCCCTTCCTTTTCTCTTTCAACAGCTTAGTATAGAAGAAAGGCTATGTCCTGAACATAGACAACAGTACTAAGCAGCCTCGTTTGGGACCTGGAGCAAGTGTACAAATGGAGGTCAACATCCCTTATCTACAAATTAAAAAGTTGCAAATCAAGCTGGCAAATTGTTAAATATGTTATATCTTTCAATCTTGATAAATACACTTTCATAACAATATAGAAGGCCACATTCAAATTTAGATTTCTCAGGTCCCTCAGAGTTTCATGCCAAAATCTAGTAGGAGGCCCTGGGGGCACAATCCTTCTCCCCAGTCATAAGGCTTGTATCCCTACCCTTTCTTCTACCCGTTTCCCACCCACAAGGGGTCTGCTAGGCCTGGTGTGAACACCCCAGCGTGATCAAGCTCCAGACACATCTTCATAAGCAATGGGCCCTGGAGTCAAACGGTGTGCATGCCTGCCACTACAGTCTGTCCTAAGGAGACATTGAACGGAAGAGGTCCCAGCAGATCTTGGAGCCAGTATCGGGGCCTGTTGAACAGAAAATCCCATGGTTCTAGATACCCTGAACTTAGTCTAGAAATGAGAAAAAGGATGCCAGGCAGGCAGGAACCTTGGGCCCCAAGGACTCCTCACCTGCTTGGTAGAAGGGGGTGATGGGGGGGCACTCTAAAGACTCACCTGAAGCCAAGTCTTGCCTGGTTCTCAGAGTGACACTGTTGACAAGTTTAGCAATTCCTGCCATAATTCCGTCATCACCAGGAAACCAATGCCCATAAAAATATTGAAGTTAATATGATTATGGTATCAAGAAAAAATTCTACAAAAAATGATTTTTTACTTTTCCTGTATCAACAGAAACAAAGATGAATATAGCTTGGGTGCTTTTCACTCACTCATCTTTTCCCAGCTCTATCACTATTTTAAAGTGATTTCTATTTCAACTTCTATTTCTACTCATGCTTATCTCATCTGAATTCTCTCCCACCCTCCCTCTCTTCTTCCTTCCTTCCATTCACTCCTCCTTCCCTCTTGATTTCTCATTTTGTGTTTTGATAAACCCATCATGTTGATGGACCAAAAAAATACAATTAGAAGCTGAATTTTCTAGGTTTAAGAAAGTTATAAGGCTTACCTGGTGGCTCAGGTAGTAAAGAATCTGCCTGCAATGTGGGAGACCCAGGTTTGATCCCTGAATGGGGAAGATCCCCTGGAGAAGGGAATGGCAATTCACTCCAGTATTCTTGCCTGGAGAAATATCTAGAGGTACATCAGTTAAACGTAGAAGGAATAAATTTTCCCATCTCAATGGAATAGCTCAAATTTTCTTGATTTCTAGGAACTCTTTATTTGATGCATATGTGTCCTCTAAAAACTGAAAAACACCTTTACTAGAAAAGAGAGTAAAATAAGCTTTTTAAAATTTCTTTGCACATGAAAGAGAAATTACTTAGCTTCAAAAGTACCTTGCCTTTTTTTCCCTGTAGCTTATGTATTTTATCTTATTTTTATTGGAATATAATGTTGTGTTAGTGCCTGCTGTACAACAACATGAATCAGCCATATGTACATATATGTCCCCTTCCTCCTGGGCTTCCCTCCCACTCCCCCACTCCATCCCTCTAGGTCATCACAGAGCACCAGGCTGAGCTCCCTGTGCTACACAGCGGCTGCCTTTTATGAATATATGTCCTTCAAACTGTGAAACACACCTTATTTTTGTTGGTGTCACATTACTGATCCAAGTACTTCCCATTTCACTAAAGGCAAGTAAAGGGGAACGAGTTACTTTACACTCAAAGAACAAAGGCAGCAACAAAAAAGACCAAAAGCCCCAGGATAGAAACAGGGACAGATATCTGGACAACTGCTTTTACTCCACCCTTCATTACTCCTTGAACAAGAATCACCAAATCTGCCAGTATTAACAACTTCTCATGCTTGTTTACCAGTTACTTTGTATTCTTAAAAGTCATTACAAATTAAATGTTCCCATAACCTCAGTTCAGTTCAGTTCAGTCGCTCAGTCATGTCCGACTCTTTGCGACCCCATGAATCACAGCACACCAGGCCTCCCTGTCCATCACCAACTCCCGGAGTTCACCCAAACTCACGTCCGTCAAGTCGGTGATGCCATCCTGCCATCTCATTCTCTGTCGTCCCCTTCTCCTCCCGCCCCCAATCACTCCTAGCATCAGAGTCTTTTCCAGGGAGTCAACTCGTCGCATGAGGAGGCCAAAGTATTGGAGTTTCAGCTTTAGTATCAGTCCTTCCAATGAATACCCAGGATTGATCTCCTTTAGAATGGACTAGTTGGATCTCCTTGCAGTCCGAGGGACTCTCAAGATCTTCTCCAGCACCACAGTTCAAAAGCATCAATTCTTCGGCGATCCCATAACCTGACCAAGTCTAATCTAGTCTTTGAGCCATTTTACCTCATACTGCAAAATATATTATTCTGTATAAAGTCCATGCAGAAGAGTGGTTTGTTCATTAACATCCATAGTAAGAACATTTCAGGCTTTCATAAAAACAAGCAATCAATCCTTTCATAATGAAAATGATATGATAGGCTTTGCAAAAAAGAAAGCATCACAGAACTAACATGAGCTGGAGATGTGACTTTTGTGTTGTTCTCTGCCACTGTGAGGACATTTAACCCACCCACTCTCACTCTTTCACCTGACACTTGATAAGCAAAATTCGCATTGGCCAAAAAAGTAACCAGAGGCTTACAGAGGCCATAGAGAACAAAAGTAACTGCCCAACTACCTTGGTCATTTTGGGCTGTTGTAACAAATAAACCATAAATAGGGTGGCTTAAACCACAAACATTTGTTTGTCACAGTTGAGAAGTCCAAGGTCAAGGTTCAAGGTGCTGGTAAGGCCCCCTTCCTGGTGGACAGATGTCTGTCATTTCACATCCTCACATGGCAAAGAGCAGAGAGAGAGGGAGCAAATCCCTCATATCTTATAAGGGCACTAATCCTATTTCAGAAGGCTCCACCCTCCTGAGTTAATTACCTTCCAAAGGTCCCCCTCCAAATACCATCACGTTGGGGATGAAGCTTCAATAAATGCATTTGGGGGCAACATAAACCTTCATCCCATAGCACCCACACTGAAAGGAAACCAATAATGTCAGCTATATCAATCCTATAGGGTTTGTAGAAAAGGTTGTTGAATGTTAATCAATAAACTTTTTATAAAAAGTTTCAATCATTAAAGAAATGTGTCTCACACATACACACACAACTAAACCTGTAGCTACATACAGTAGACACATTAGATAGATGAATGATCTGCATATTCACAGACACTTGTGCATAACTGTTTCAATGAGGTTCGTTTCAAATATAGAGTTCACACATACAGTCACATACAAAGTCATTTCCCAAAGAAAAAACTTTTAACAACTAGCCAGTAAATTTCCCTTGCTTCATTCACTCTCCATGGCTCCCAGTGAGGGGCTGAGCAGGCTTGGAAACTAAGATGATGTAACTTTTGTTGTTATGATTGAAAGAAGAGCAGTGAGCTGAGGTACGGCCTGGTGTGCTCTAAAAGGCAGAATTATTTGTCATAAAGGCAATTCTGTGCACTGTTATCTCTAATATATTTGCTTGTTTTTATTGAAGAATCTTGTTTATGAACAGAGACATATATCCTCACATACGAAGACACAGGGCTCTTAATTTAGGCCTTCATGTCTTTCCTCCTACTGATTCCCTGCCTAGACCAGATGGTTCTAGTCATTCATTCTATTTGAAAGTTACTGAGGGCTTCCCATGTGCTGGGCATGATTCTAAGTCCAAAGACAGAGCAGTTAATGAGACAGATAGGGCCTCTTGTACCGACTGGCAGGGGTGGGAGTGGCAAGAGATGGGCGAGGAAAAGGGTCAATAATAAGCAATAAACAAGGAAACAAACACCATTATTTCAGACAGAGATAAGCTCAACAAAGACGTTAAAATGCCTTTCTCTCCGGATTCTGCACCTTCACCCCATTCCCACCTGATCATCTCTGAGTGACAGTGTTTTCTAACAACCTCTCTGCCCAACCTGATCCAGGCTCCCTTGGAGTCAGACGCTCTTTCTTATTGATTTTGTAGTTGTAATTCCTGGCACATATTGTTTTTTTGCTTACCACATAACATTTTCAATAAATGCTAATTAACTGAATGAATCTGTTGAAAAAATAAGCCACTAACAGTAGGCTAAGCATCAAACTATTATTGTATAACTTAAGGCTTAGTAGGAATGATGTGATTATAATCTTTTACAAAGATATTATGATATTCTCATAGGAATCATGGTCTGTCCCTTAACTTAGTAGCTCTTACCCCTCCCTTACCGTTTTTAACATATTACAACTTAAGATTCACACTACTAACATGATGCTGGTCAGAAACTGAATAGAACAGATAAACTGTATAGTTGAGAGGTAAGCCCAGAGATGCTGAAGACAGATCGAACATCTTCCAGAACCCTAGAGAACTTGCTTACAGGGACAGAGCAGTGAATTGTATTACTTAGATAGTGACACAGCACTGAGGGACAACCAGTGCTCAATAAATAATTTGAGTCTGCTTTCCACTACTGGAAAACCACTGTGACCTCATGATGGCTCTGGCCATCTGTCTACGGGCTCTAACCAGCTCAGGTCTTTGTTCAATGCCTCCCAGGGAGTTATCAGTTCCAAGGTAGGCAGAAGAAAAACTCTTGGCATTGCAATAATAAAGAGCTTCTTAGGGTGACTTAAGGCTTCACAGGTACCACTAGCAGTAAACAATCTGCCCACCAAGGCAGGAGACACAAGATGCTGGTTTGATCCCTGGGTTGGGAAGATCCCCTGGAATAGGAAGTGGCAACTCACTCCAGTATTCTTGCCTGGGAAAGCACATGGACAGAGGAGCAAGGCGGGCTACAGTCCATGGGGCTGCAAAGAGACACAACTGAGCACGCACACACACAAGGTCACTTAGGACTCATCTGTGTGACAGTGGGAATAGTACAGACCAGAGTGCAAACCACAGAACCGACTGCTTCCAACATCAATGAGAAATGCCTTCTATTGTCAACAAAGCAATTATAGAAGAATCTTACTAAAAGTGCTATTAGGTTTTAGAGATTAGCCATGGATTTTATTGAATTACATCTTTAAAATCTTACTTATCAGGAGGCCAGCCTGTCTTTACCAGCTCTAATGTCCTCCCCTGTCCTGACATATCTAGGACCGTGGATTAACTCCTGAGTCTTTCCTTCCAAGACAGTATCCAATAGAGCATAGAAACACCACAACTCCAGTGGCAAACATGAGAAGCCTGAAGTCTTCTGCAGAATAACCAATAAATATCTACTGTACTTTGTGGCCACAGACTTTTCTTTCTTTTAGCTAAGTTTAGGAAGTGAAAGCAAAAAATATTTTCTGTTTTTATTCTGCTAATGGAAACTCTGGATCAAAAATATACTGAATTAGTGAATCTCACAAATTCAAGAAGAAACATGTTATTAGAGATAAAGCAGTGGGCTTTTCCTGAATTTATTTGTGGTCTCTTCCTCAAAAGACAGAAAAGAGTTGAAACAGATTGAAAGTGAAAGTCACTCAGTCATGTCTGACTCTTTGTGACCCCATGGACTATACAGTCCATGGAATTCTCCAGGCCAGAATACTGGAGTGGATAGCTATTCCCTTCATCAGGGCATCTTCCCAACCCAGGGATCGAACCCATGTCTCCCACATTGCAGGCAGATTCTTTACCAGCTGAGCCACAAAGGAAGCCTGAAATAGACTAGCAGATTAGAAAATGTGGGTTAATAAAGGGCAATCTTATTCTATCATTGTGGTACCCATCATTTCTAAAGTTGAAAATAACTGCTGTTTGTGGAGCACATACCGTGTGTCACCAATATTCTAGATGTTTCACGTAATTATCTAATTTCATTCTCCCAATAACACTACGTGGTAAGTATAATTTTCTTACTTTCATAGACAAAGAAACTGAAGCTCAGAAAATTTCCAGTGATTTACTCAGTCTTATAGATTGAAGTGCCAGGATTGGAAACAGAATGTGTATGACTTTAGCACTTTCGTTCTTTACTGGGGAAGAAAAGCAGCCCTGTCTGCCCCAGTAAGGCTCCCCCAGTGGCTCAGTGGGCTCAGGTAGCTTATAGAAGCTCATACAGGAGACATAAGAAATGCAGGTTTGATCCCTAGGGTGCGAAGTTCCCCTGGAGAAGGAAATGGCAGCCCACTCCAGTGTTCTTGCCTGGAGAATCCCAGGGATGGGGGAGCCTGGTGGGCTTCCGTCTATGGGGTCACACAGAGTCGGACACGACTGAAGTGACTTAGCAGCAGCAGCAGCAGCAGCAGTGGAGAACCAAGACCCCTGAGGCAACTGCCCACAGTTTTGCCCTGCTCCACTGGGGAAGGTAGCTTTCTTTTCCCTCAGGCAAACAGCTCCTCTCACATCCAGATCTGTTCAAGCAAAAGTAAGTACTGGTGGCCAGTGATTTCTTGGGATCCAAAGGCTCAGTGTGTACCTAAAGCATGGGTTTTAACTTGTTGTTCACCTTTGGCAAAAACAGCAACTTGTGTAAGGAACACTCCTAGCACCCAGATCACGTTCTCCAAATACCATTCCCCATTGAAACAGATAGATATTTTGGGCTTCCCTGATAGCTCAGTTGGTAAAGAATTCGCCTGCAATGTGGGAGATCTGGGTTTGATTCCTGGGTTGGGAAGATCCCCTGGAGAAGGGAAAGGCTACCCACTCCAGTATTCTAGCCTGGACAATTTCATGGTCTGTATAGTCCATGGGGGTCACAAAGAGTTGGACACAACTGAGTGGCTTTCATTGAAAGAAACAGTCTCCTTGGAGAAATGGCAGTCTGGTTCTTGGGAGCCTTTTCAAGATGCTATGTTTCCTGGTTCCTGGCTGGAATCAGCCATGCCGGAACAGATCTAGATATCAGTTGCTAAGATCAGAGAAGGAAAAGAAAACTAGATATTATAAGCCCCCAGGTGAAAAAGCATGGTGTTCCCATGAAGTAGTCTTGCCAGGGAAAATCAAACCTGAATCTGATCAACACTAGATCTGACCACCAACTGACAGAAGAGCAGACCACAGTGGAGCTTGTCTGCAACACTGGGGGGATGGGTGCAACTAGCAAAGTCCTGACTGTGAAGCCGTTTGAGGTAAACCACCAGATTTCTTCAACAAATAAATTGCAAGGAGAGAGAAGGAAAGGAACCCTATATGTTAAAAGAGAGTTAAAAGTAACCCATCTCACTGTGCAGAACTTACTGGGATCCTAATTTAAACAAACACTATTTTAAAATTGTATTACATTTATGAGGTGTCTTTGCTTTTTAATCTGACTGGATCTTTGATGATACTAAGGAATTATTGGAGAGTTTAGGGTATTATTATCATATTGTGGTTACGGTTTTTGTCTTAACCTTCTTATACTTACAAGTACATGCAGAAATATCTATAGATATTGCAGATACAGATATTGATATATTTGATATTATCATATCTTGGATTAACTTCAAAATTATGTGAGTGCAAAAAAGTACCCCCCAAAATAAATAAATAAAATTTTGTTTATGAAAAAAATTTTGCATGCTTTCCAATTTATCCATAGCCTTGAGAATAAATTATTTCAAAGCTCAAACAATACCCCTTCCCTATTAAAAAATTTCTTTAGTTATAAGACTCAACTTTGCATTTTAATCCTGAACTATATATTTTTTTAAAGTATGAACTCATAGCAGGAGTCTTAAATATTTAATTTGCATGCATTTAACTTATTTAATTTAATTTGCATCACTAAATCCAAGCACATTTTTTAATGAAAGGGACCTTCTAAATACAAGCTTGTCCCATTGGTCTTTCCAGTTTCCTGGTAGTTTTCAGTCCAGAATGACAGCTCATGGTGGAATAATGAGCCCTTAAACACAGTGTGCCTCAAAGAGGGAGAGACCAGTTCCAGGGATCACATAACAGGTATTTGATTAAAATGTTGCA
Source organism: Moschus berezovskii (assembly GCF_049115385.1). Classification (NCBI taxonomy): domain Eukaryota; kingdom Metazoa; phylum Chordata; class Mammalia; order Artiodactyla; family Moschidae; genus Moschus; species Moschus berezovskii. The sequence continues at coordinate 26,589,059 of NC_142464.1, forward strand.
TGATATCCACATCAAGATGCAGTTGACTAGAACAAATGACCTTCAAAAGAAAAGAAGAGAAAGAGAGGGTACATGGGAAGTAAGAGCAATTCAGGATCTGAAACAGGACATGTTATAATAACTGTGCCAGATTATCTTACGACCATCACAAAATAAACTGACGTTATTTCCTCAAAAGTCATTCAGTCTAAGCGTGCTAAGCATCTCTTACGATATTTGGATGTTATTCTATTCAGTCTAAAGGAATGAACACCTATGTGATTTTTCAAGAAATCCTATTTACTATCCAATGACTATAACATTACTTATTTTTCACAGATGTGGTTGCACTTGCATGCCCCTATTTAAGATAACCACAATCACAATTCACTACAATTATCGGGATAGATCTCCCGGTGTGACATCTCACACCTATCTGTTGAGATAAACTATCTTGTGTAGGGTTCTAAATCATTTGCTTTGTAGTGCTTCCTGCTTCTTAAATCAGGTGGAGGAGGGAGAAGCAAGGTAAGGGAAGGTGGCAGATAAAAAAAGAAAAAAAAGACATGATAGTATTAAGAATAATTTAGAATTGGCTCTTTAACTCTGGAAGGACATAATAAATTTGTGCTATAATTTATGAATTACATTTCCTTCATTTTTCTTATTTTCTTACTTTCCTTCTTATAGAGAAAGGTAATACTTGCTTTTCTCCTCTGCCTTGAGTGTTTTCTTTGTAAACAGAAGAGTAGGAAGGAAGGAGCTGGGAGTGCAGTAACCCCAGGCCCATTGGTTTCTTGTAGGTTACCTTGTAATTTCTGGTTGTACTCGCTCCTATCAGATTGGCTCCTCCTCAAGGTACCAGAGTGGTCCCCAGGAACACTGCTCTCAACCACAGGGTCAGTCTTCCTTCTCTCCAGCATATAGAGCCTGGGCCTCAGGAAGGGCAGATTCTTTTTCTTGGTGCCCATGTTTTCTTTCCCGGGAGCTTCTCTGGGCTCCATCGGAGGCTGAGACCACCTCGAGGCCAGCGGGCAATCGCTGGCTGCTACAGGGCCTCTGGGGTGAAGGTTACAACCCCAGCCTGAGGAGTTTAACTGCCTCCTTCCAACGAACCGGCTTCTCTCCAAGGTGACCGGTCTGTGACTGCCACCTCCACGGAGACCCAGGGCTCCACCCCTATGAGGTCATTCTTTTTTATACCTAGAATCCAACAGGGGAAGCTGCCACCTGTTACCTGAGAGACCTGCAGCACCAAGCTAGGCAAAGCAGGGACTCCGCCGTCACATGCGGCTGAAGCAAACAAAAATCCCATTGTGTGGGGCGCGGGCTAGGGGTGCGGGGGGTGGGGAAAGTGAGCAAGGTGAGGCGGGAGGAGGGGAGCACGCCTGTGTAACCTGCGGCTTATGGGTTCAGTGTGCGCCTCTGGGTGTGGACAGGTGCGCTTGGACACGGAGCTGCGTTTCTGCTGCCTGGGGGCAGATTGAGCTCCTATGTGACTTTCAGCTAGAGTCACCCACATGTGACTGTGGAGCTTGTGTGGGGCCGTGAGAATTTACATTTACATCACAACATTGGAGACAGATTTTTTTTTTCTAAGGATTACTGCGCTCACTCAAAGTCATGCTTCTGCCTTTGAACACTGAGCACTCACAGATTGTTTGCTAAAAATATACGTGCCAAACCCTGATCCACATTCCTGAGAAAACAAGGGTTTACATTGGCCAGGGGTCGGGCACTCGGCATTGTGGGAAAGACCTGGAACCTTTTTCAATATCTTGCTCTCCACTTGCTGTCCTAGGTTGAAGTAAGTCCTTTCACAGCCGCAGGCCCATCCTTCTATGCCCTGGCCCTGGGGAAAGTCAGCACTGTGCCTATGTGTGATGTCCGAAGGATCTTTTCCCTCCCTTTCGCAGATGGAGTGCTGGAGAAAAGCAGCTGACCTTGGGAAAATGAAAGGAGGGGAAGGGTTTGAAAGTGAGAAAAGTCACTTAGAAATTGGAAAGGCCTGGGGAAGAGGGAGGGTAGAGAAGCAAATAGTGATGGGCCTTTCATTAATTTTTTTGAAGTTGTTTTTCCTTGTATTTTCTGAGATTTCTCAAGGGGGAAGTTCTCAGAAGCTCTGGGAATATGCAGAGTGTTTTGTATGCCCTCGTTAAAGAAAACAGAGACCCTAAGGAGAAAAAATATATTCCTTTTTTGTTGTAAAGGGACCGCCAAAATCTAGCTTTGTGCTGCCCATTTTGAATCGTGGTTAATTCTTGTTAGACAAGGTTTTAAAATGAAGAAAAAGAGAAAAAAAAATTTCCAACTCCTAGTGTGTGGGCTGAATACAATTTGCATAATTACCTTAAAAGATAAATGACAAATCTTCAGCCACTATAGAGACATCTATATATAGCTTGGCATATTGAATGACTTGTACTTAGTATAATTGATAGTCTTTTTAAACAAGCCCTCCCAAATACATTTAATAAATGCTTCTCAAGGCACATTCAGTGCTAAGAGGTAAAATGAGCTTTTTTGTTTTTAATTCACATTAAAAATGTCTTAGTTATATTCTACTATTATATATACATATATGTGTAATATATATGGTTGTGTTCATTTACCTGTTTACTGACAGACATATGCTGTTAGATATAGTGCTACTACAAAATTGTGCAATTGGAACCACAGGACTTATGGGAAATACGTGGTTAGGGTTAAAGCACTCAGAAATTTTGTCAGAGACCAACTAAAAAAAGATTAAAAAACTAAAAAAAAAAAAAAATGGTAGCACAGTTTTACCTGTGATAAATGGTTAAGAAATACATAAATACTACAATAAATGTGGCACTTTGTATGGAAACAGCACTGAACATTGCTTTTGCAAGTGGGTATTAGAAGGGTTACAGCTGTAAGTCATGAGGAAATGATGAAAGTAGTGGTATTTAAAGTCAGATGGAAATGTACATCACCAGATGTGGATGGGTGTGGCTAGTACCACAGGCCCTGAACTGAAGGGGTTGGTAATCTTGAGGGGTGTTCATGCATGAGTTTTGTGTACACCCCCATGGCTCAGGGCCTCTGGATATGGCTTTCTGCATTCATGTAATGTTTTCAAGTGGATGAAATCACACATAAGCAAATGTGAAATTGTGTTATGCTCAAAGAGTTTCCTGATATATCACTTTTGTTGGAACAAATTTATGTTTTCAAAGCAAGAATAGCAGAACTGGCTGTGGTAACTTTATTATATTTTAAAATTTCACCAGTTGAGAAGATATATTAATAGCTACCATGAATTGCCTGGTGACTCAGACATTAAAAAAAAAAATCTTCCTGCAATTCAGGAGACCTGGGTTTGATCCCTGGGTCGGGAAGATCCCCTGGAGGAGGAAATGGCAACCCACTCCAGTATTCTTGCCTGGAGGATTCTATGGACAGAGGAGCCTGGAGGGTTACAGTCCATGGAGTCACAATGAGTCAGACACAACTGAGTGACTAACACACACACTATGAATTAACTTTGAATTGCAATTTATTCACAACAGTTTCTATATCAACTTTAAAAATAATAGATAAATTCTTTCAAAACCATCTTTTAATCAATCAGTGAATGGGGCAGACCTTGTTAGTAGCTTTCTCAATATTCATTCCTACCAGGTCCCACTGCATGCCATTCCTTGTCAACAGACCCTTACTTTGTTCCAGGTGACATTAGGCTTGGCCAATTATAATGATAATTTTGTGTCCATTTTCTAGTTGCTGTTGTCACTTCAGTTCAGTTCAGTTGCTCACTTGTGTCCAACTCTTTGCAAACCCGTGGACTGCAGCACGCCAGGCTTCCCTGTCCATCACCAACTCTTGAAGCTTGCTCAAACTCATGTCCATTGAGTTGGTGATGCCATCTAACCATCTCATCCTCTGTTGTCCCCTTCTCCTCCTGCCTTCAATCTTTCCCAGCATCTGGGTCTTTTCCAGTGACTCAGTTATTTGCATCAGGTGGCCAAAGTATTGGAGCTTTAGCTTCATCATCAGTCCTTCCAATTAAAATTCAGGACTGATCTCCTTTAGGATGGACTGGTTGGATCTCCTTGCAGCCCAAGGGAGTCTCAGGAGTCTTCTCCAACACCATAGTTCAAAAGCATCAATTGTTTGGTGCTCAGCTTTCTTTGTAGTCCAACTCTCACATCCATACCTGACTACAGGAAAAACCATAGCTTTGACTAGACAGACCTTTGTTGACAAAGTAATGTTTCTGGCTTTTAATATACTGTCTAGGTTGGTCACACCTTTTCTTCCAAGAAGCAAGTGCCTTTTAATTTCATGGCTACAGTCACCATCTGCAGTGATTTTGGAGCCCAAGAAAATAAAGTCTCTCACTGTTTCCATTGTTTCCCCATCTATATGCCATGAAGTAATGGGACTGGATTCCATGATCTTAGTTTTTTGAATGTTCAGTTTTAAGCCAACTTTTTCACTCTCCTCTTTCACTTTCATCAAGAGGCTCTTTAGCTCCTCTTCACTCTCTGCCACAAGGGTGGTGTTATCTGCATATCTGAGGTTATTGATATTTCTCCTGGCAATCATGATTCCAGCTTGTGCTTCATCTAGCCTGGCATTTCGCATGATATACTCTGCATATAAGTTAAATAAACATGGTGAATTGTCACCATACAGCCTTGATGGACTCCTTGGCTGTGTACAGGTGGCCATGTAATCCTAGTCCTTTACAGGTGGCTGTGTAATCTTAGTCCTGGCAAATGAAGCCTCTGGTAGGATATGGGGACAAGGAGTTGATTCTGGGAAAGCATTTCTTCTCTACAGCTGGCTTCAGCCTTCCCCCTTCATCCAAACTTGATTCCGGGTGCAATGCATGAAGTTACAGCCACCCTGTGTCCATAAGGAAAGACCAGAAAACCATGGGCTCTGGTTACATTGAGCTACTCAATGAATATGAGTGGCCACCCACCTTTAGACTTTTTGTTATGAGAATAAAAAGGAACCTCCATCCTAAAGATATTGTTAGTTGGAGTTCTTTTCAATACATTTCTAAGGGATTCAACAGAGTCCTTAAAATAAAATGAATCACTGTTCTCTTGCTTATCTTTTTGACATGGTTTAAGCCAGTGTGTTTAGAATCACCAACATAAAAAACATGGTTTAGTTTTTCTGCCTGTAAGAGTGGCTAGATTAAAGAGATTTTGAATGTTTTGTCACTGGAATATTTTGCTATAAAATGAATGAGACTGAAGGAACAAGGTTCTAATTTGTCTGCTTTATATTTTATGAAAGAGGGACAAAAGTATTTCCATACAAGGTTTCTATACTACTTAATAAAATATTGATATTAATTCTCTTAAATTAATTTTATTAGGAGTAAAGAACATGCAATTCATGGCTTATTATTTTAAAAAGCACTGTACAGTGACTCTAGGACCCAGTTTTAGCTTCAGCTAAAACAGCTTCATGACATAAATCAACTTTGTGACATTGCTGTTGTTCAGTTTCCCAGCTGTGTCTGACTCTTTGAAACTGTATTAACTGAAGCATACCAGACCTCCCTGTCCCTCACCATCTCCCTAAGTTTGCCCAAGTTCATGTCCATTGCATCAGTGATGCCCTCCAGCCATCTCCTCTGACTCCCTCTACTCCTTCTGCCCTCAATCTTTTCCAGCATCAGGGCCTCTTCCAATGAGTCAGCTGTTTGCATCAGATGACCAAAATCCTGGAGCTTCAGCCTCAGCGTCAGTCCTTCCAATGAGAATTCAGGGTTGACTTCCCTTAAGATTGACTGGTTTGATCTCCTTTCTGTCCAAGCGACTCTCAGGAGTCATCTCCAGCACCACAGTTCAAAAGCATCAATTCTTTGGTGTTCTGCCTTCTTTATGGTTCAGTTCTCACAGCCATATATGACCACTGGGAAGACCATAGCCTTGACTACATGGACCTTTGTCAGCAGAGTGATGTCTCCACTTTTCAACGCACTGTCTACGTTTGTCACAGGTTTCCTGCCAAGAAGTAAACATCTGATTTCATGGTGGCAGTCACCATCTGCAGATGGTATTCCCATCTCTTTAAGAACTTTCCACAGTTTATTATGATCCTCACAGTTGAAAGCTTTGGCATAGTGGATGAAACCGAGGTAGATATTTTTATGGAGTTCCCTATCTTTCTCTATGATCCAGCGAATGTTGGCAATTTGATCTCTGGTTCCTCTTCCTTTTCTAAACCCAGCTTGGATATCTGGAAGTTCTTCGTTCACATAATGCTGAAGCCTGCATGCTTGCAAGGTCACTTCAGTAGTGTCTGACTCTTTGTGACCCTATGGACTATAGCCCAACAGGTTCCTCTCTCCATGGGATTCTCCAGACAAGAATACTGGAGTAGTTTGCCATTTCCTACTCCAGGGGATCTTACCAACCCAGGAATTGATTCTGTGTCTCTTACATCTCCTGCATTGGCAGGGAGGTTCTTTATCACTAGCACCACCTGGGAAGCCTAGCATGCAAGATTTTAAGCATGACCTTACTAGCGTGAGAGATGCGTGCAATTGTCCAATGGTTAGCACATTCTTTAGTACTACCCCTCTAGGGAATTAGGATGAGGACTGACTTTTTCCAGTCCTGTGGCCATTTCTCAGTCTTCCAGATTTGCTGACATTTTGAATGAAACACCTTGATGGCATCATCCTTTAGGGTTTTGAATAGTTCTACTAGAATTCCATTGCATCTACTAGCTTTATTAACAGAAGTGCTTCCTAAGACCCACTTGACTTCGCTCTCTGGAATCCCTTGCTCTGGGTGGCTGACCACACCATCATAGTAACCTGGTTCATTTAGATCTTTCTCGTACGGTTCTTCGGTGTATTCTTTCTTTCTCTTCTTGATCTCTTCAATGTCTGCTAGTTTACCATTTCTAATCTTTATTTAGCCCATCTTTGGGTGAAATGTCTCCTTGATATCTCCAGTTTTCCTGAAGAGATCTGTAGTCTTTCCCCTTCTGTTGTTTTCTTCTAGTTTTATACACTGTTCTTTGAAGAAGTTCGTAAGACCTTCTTAGATAGCCACTTGCCTTCTTGCTTTTCTTTTTCTTTGGGATGGTTTTGTTCACTGCCTCCTTTACAGTATTACAGACCTTCATCCATAGTTCTTCAGGCATACTGTTTACAAGTTCCAATCCCTTGAATCTATTCATTACCTCCACTGCATATTCATAGGTGATTTAATTTATGTCTGGCCTAGTGGTCTACCCCGCTTTCTTTAGTTTAAACCTAAATTTTTACTATGAGAAGTTGATGATCTGAGCCACAGTCAGCTCCAGGTCTTGTTTCTGCTGACTGTTTACAGCTTCTCCATCCTTGACTACAAAGAATATCAGTTTGATTTTGGTATTGACCATTTGGTGATGTCCATGTGTAAAGTCATCTCTTGTGTTGTGGAATAAAGGTATTTGCTATGACCAGTGCATTCTCTTGGCAGAATTCGGTTAGCCTTTACCCTCCTTCATTTTGTTCTCCAAGGTCACACTTACCTGTTACTCCAGGTAACTCTTGACTTCCTACTTTAGCATTCCAATTCCCAATGATGAATAAACCATATTTTTTTGGTGTTAGTTTTATGAGATCTTCTAGCTCTTCATAGATCTGATCAACTTCAGATTCTTCGGTGTCTCTGGTAGGGGCATAGACTTGGATTACTGTGATGTTGAATGGCTTACCTTTGAAATGAACTGAGATTATTTTGCACTCTTTTGTGCAAAATGCTACTCCATTTTTTCTGTGTGACATTACCAGTTACATAGTCTCTCTATCCTAAAGGAAATCAGTCCTAAATATTCATTGGAAGGACTGATGCTGAAGCTGAAACTCCAATACTTTGGCCACCTGATGGGAAGGACTGACTCACTAGAAAAGACCCTGGTCCTGGGAAAGATTGAAGGCAGGAGGAGAAGGGGACTACAGAGGATGAGATGGTTGGATGGCATAACTGACTTGATGGACATGAGTTTGAGTAAGCTCCAGGAGTTTGTGATGGACAGGGAAGCCTGGCATGCTGCAGTCCCTGGGGCCACAAAGAGTGAACTGAACCGATAGATTAAATGATACATAAATCTTTATAAGACCCAGTGCTTTTAGTTTATAAAACTCCTAATTCTAAAACAGAAATCATATCTCTGAATAAAATCATAAGTACATTGGATTGGACAAAGGAAAAGACCTTATCAGTGTAAGTTAGAAATGTATTACAAGAGTCTAGGCAAGAAATGCTTAGACTATGGTAATGGTGGTAAAGATAGAGAAATGCTGATGGACTCAAATATGTTTTAGAAGTTGAACTGACAGAACTTGTATGTGGTGCGATTGAGGTGAATAAATAAGAAGAGAAACGAAGGGTGAATTCCAGGTTTTAAGAGTGACTAATTGGGAGGAAATTGGTGCTATATCCTTAAACAGAAGGACAAGAGGAAGAGGAAATTCGGTGGGGTTGTCAAGAATTCCATTTAGGAATAGACTAAGGTTAAGATGGCTGTGAGATATTCAGGAGAACTGTCAGGTAGACATTGGACTTATAAATTTGGATGCATTATTTAGATTTTAGATTAAAATTTGGAAGTCATTATAATAGATACAATATTTAAAACGATGTATTGATGTGATCATTTAGGAAGAAAATGTACCCAGAAGAGAAGGATCAAAATCAAGCCTTGAAGAAGGAAACCCAGCAAAAGAGGCAGAACTGCCATTGAGGTGGGAAAAAAGCAGAAGAATATTGCATCATAGAAGTCTGGAAGCACGTTTTTCCAAGATGAAGCAGTAGTCAGTCTGCTGAGAGGCTAAACAAAATGAAAATAGAAAATGATTCTTTAACAGAGAGATACTTTCAATGAACTAGATTTATTATCATTCATAGCTTGGAGTTAACAGACCTTGGATAAAATATGTAAATTAAGAAATAGTGACATAAGCATAGTGCTTATATAGATATAATTATAGTGCTAACCATCAAAAGAATTAAAAACTTTCTTAAAGGTGGTTACTTTTTGGTGGTGAGACATGGGGCTTGGGGAGAGGTTTGAGGAATGAAGCAGGACAATTTTTTTTTCTTCTAGTTTTTTCACCGAATACCATTCTATACCTTTTGAATTTTTTAACCAAGTACATATATTACTTTTATCATGCTGTTGCTGCTGCTAAATCACTTCAGTCGTGTCCAACTCTGTGCGACCCCATAGACGGAAGCCCACCAGGCTCCCCCGTCTCTGGGATTTTCCAGGCAAGAACACTGGAGTGGGTTGCCATTTCCTTCTCCAATGCATGAAACTGAAAAGTAAAAGTGAAGTTGCTCAATCGTGTCTGACTCTTAGTGACCCCATGGACTGCAGCCCACCAGGCTCCTCCGTCCATGGGATTTTCCAGGCAAGAGTACTGGAGTGGGGTGCCATTGCCTTGGTAGTTCTTAAAATTTTATCATTTTAGTTTTGTTTAATTTTAGGTTTAAGACACATGAGAAAATTATAATGTATCTATTTTTAGATTTGTACAGTCTGAACATTTATGTTTTCCATATAAAGCTAAGCCACTTCACAAACACACAAGAAATGATTCTTTGAATTTGGCACAGTTGTTTTACAAGCTTTTCAAAAGTAGCTTCAGTAATGGGGTAGAAGTATAAGCCAGAATGGATGGAACTCCATGAAAGGAGATAAGGAAGTTGAAATCCAAGAGAATACTTCTGAAGAAGTTTGCAATAATTTATTATTAGACAGCTAGTATACATAAGGATTATATCTAGGTAGAATAGTGAGAAAGGAAGGATCATATCCATATTTTCAAAATTGGAAACAGATTCAAAGAAGTTGAGTAATTTTCCCAGGATGACACAACTTGTAAATAATGGAATAAATACTCAAATTCAGACCTCTCTTTTATGGAAGAGCCTGATATCTTAGCCACTCTGCTTGATACAAAGTGCCAGCAAATTGTCTGATATAGAACAAGTACTCACAAATGTACTTTTCAGCATTAAGAGAATCTAGGAACAATTCTCCCTTACTTATCCTTTATTCTTTGGGATGAATCTGAGGGATCTGAAATCTTACCAACATCTCACTTCTTCTCCATGCACAGTTAAACTTGGACAATTCCTGCAAGCATTCTCCTTGTCTCCCGGTCTCTACTCCAATTCATCATGTCCAATGCCTCTTGAATTTCATTCCTAAACCGTAAATCAGGTCATGTCATTCTTCAGATTAAAAAGCTTGATGGATGGTTTACCACTGCACATAGAAGGAAAAGCTAACATTCTCTAGGCTTCAATCAGACTGTCCAATTTTGTTTCCATTACTTACTGTTCCAAATATCGATTGCTGAGTAACAAATCACCTCAAAACAGTTGCTTAAAACAATGACTATCATTGCATTAGTGCTCACTGTTTCTGTGGGTCAGGAATTCAGAGAAGGCTCAGCCAAGCAGCACTGATTCAGCTCTCTCATGTCCTAGTAGATGTTGGCAGGAGGTGAAATAGCAGGGAGTCAGAGCAGCCATGGGTGGACCAGGCAGCCTTCTCTCCTCATGTGGTTTCAGGGCCTCTTTGATCTCTCCATGTGGCTGGTTTGAGCTTCCTTCACAGCATGGCAGTCTTTGGGAAATCAGAATGCTTATACTGCGGTTCAGGGCTTCAAGAAATCCAAGCACAAATTATATCCACTCTGATGACCTATCCTATGAAGTCACATAGTGTCACTTCCACCAGAGTCTGAGAGCCTGACAAGATTCAGAGGGAAGGAACACAGACCCCCATCTTCTCAACGGAAGCAATATGAAAGTCCTGTTATGAGAAGAGCTTATCAAAGGGGAGAAATTGCTGTGTCTATCTTTAGAAAATGCAGTTGGACTCATATATATCCATCACATATGAGAATTTCTATTCTCTTTTAGGTTTGATTTTGTTCAAGCTGCTTCTTTTACTTGGAATCACTCTCCCCATCCTGTGAAGTCCTACTCATTCTTCAAGGCCCAGCTTAAATGTCGCCTCTTCTGTGACACAGATTTCCTGTCCCCTAAGAGCAATCACTCACACCCTCCTCTGGAAATACGTAGCAGCGTATCTTTATCATCATAGCAGAGGGAGCTTCGTATATTCTGTGACTTGTTAGGTTATGAGCCCTTCAAGCTATTTGCCTTTGAAATCTTATGACGAGCAATATGAGCTCAATATAAACTGCTGTAATTTTTTTCTGTCTCTCTGATTAGTATTTTCTTTCCCAGAAAAGAAAGATATGGCTCTGAAAACAAAGGAGAAAATCAGGGAATATTACTTTCTCAGAGATGAGGTCATTAATGCATCTATGAGATGACCATAAAGCCAGCTCTGAGAGCTCCCTATTCAGCTATAAATTGTTCACAGTGACCCTGTTATCTTGTAGCTGGGTTTTTATACTCACTGCTGTGCTTCCTGAGAGCAACAATTTCTGTTAATGCACTGACCACACAGCCGCATAATGATCTTGTCAGCAAACAATGAATGGGAGCTGAGGTCTGAGGGAGGGAAACCTTCTAATGTTTTGATCCTCTTGACTGAAGAAATTTTAGCAATGACATATGATCACAGTTGGGCCTTTGTCTCAGCTGTCATGAATCATCCATTACAAGATTTTCAAGGTTGTCCAGGGGGAAATCTATCTTGGGAAGGGGAAGAATCTTTGTAAGTGCCTGGGATGGCCTGGCCATGATCAAAACCAGCTATGTAAGCAAGAAAGAGTGTCCATGGAATCTTTGAAACCCTCTATTTAATGATGCCAGTATCTAGGAGCATTGGTTCAATTTCTAATGCTCTTCAGACTTTATCTAACAGTTATTCCAGCAGACCAGCAACTTTGGTCAGTATGATTGATACAGGAGATGAGGTATTTTCATTTCCCAGGGAGAATCCAGAAGATTTTTTTTTTACTCCCTCTCTGATTTTTCCCATTTTTATTCCCTGTCTAGGCTTAATTGATGTTAACTAGCTTTTAAGTCGGAGAAGGCAATGGCAAGCCACTCCAGTACTCTTGCCTAGAAAATCCCATGGACGGAGGAGCCTGGTAGGCTGCAGTCCATGGGGTTGCTACAAGTCAGACATGACTGAGCGACTTCACTTTCACTTTTCACTTTCACACATTGGAGAAGGAAATGGCAACCCACTCCAGTGTTCTTGCCTGGAGAATCCCAGGGATGGGGGAGCCTGGTGGGCTGCCATCTATGGGGTCGCACAGAGTCAGACACGACTGAAGTGACTTAGCAGCAGAAGCTTTTAAGTAGGAGAGGGACTTCCCTGGTGGCTCAGACAGTAAAGGGTCTGTCTACAGTGCAGGAGACCTGGGTTCGAGCCCTGGGTTGGGAAGATCCTCTGGAGAAGGAAATGGCAATCCACTCCAGTACTATTGCCTGGAAAATCCCATGGACAGAGGAGCCTGGTAGGCTACAGTCTAAGGGGTTGCAAAGAGTCGGACATGACTGAGTGACTTCACTTTCACTTTCAAGTAGGAGATAGAACTGTAAAGAATTTTAGTTGTAAGCAGTTAGCTTTCTTTTAGTGTAAATGTGAATAATTCAGAAGCAATTTATTGAAAAATAAAGTCTGAATATTTTGGTTGAATATTTAATTTTATATGTCATAGTACCATGTTTTATAGGCAGGAGAGTTGGACTGTGAAGAAAGCTGATCGCTGAAGAATTGATGCTTTCGAACTGTGGTGCTGGAGAAGACTCTTGAGAGTCCCTTGGATTGCAAGGAGATCCAACCAGTCCATTCTAAAGCAGATCAATCCTGGGTGTTCATTGGAAGGACTGATGCTAAAGCTGAAGCTGCAATACTTTGGCCACCTCATGCGACGAGTTGACTCACTGGAAAAGACTCTGATGCTGGGAGGGATTGGGGGCGGGAGGAGAATGAGATGGCTGGATGGCATCACCGACTTGATGGAGGTGGGTTTGAGTGAACTCCGGGAGTTGGTGATGGACATGGAGGCCTGGCGTGCTGTGATTTATGGGGTCACAAAGAGTCGGACACGACTGAGCGACTGAACTGACTGACTGACTGATATGCTGCAGATTCATAATATATGACCCCACCAACTCGATGGACATGAGTTTGGGTGAACTCTGGGAGTTGGTGATGGACAGGAGGCCTGGCGTGTTGTGGTTCATGGGGTCGCAGATAGTCGGACATGACTGAGTGACTGAACTGAACTGAACTGAAAGGATCTTAGAGATTCAAATCAAAAGGAAAGACCTTTTGTTCTTCCACCTCCAAGGCATTTTCTTTTTTATTTCACTTGGTCTTCACTTGTGCAGAAACCAGTTTGTTGTAAGAGCTCAGTATAGTGACTCCAAGCAGATGCTTGTACTTTCTTAGTTTGGAGTTGAAAACCAGTATTTGTAGATGGCTAGAAGAAGGAGTGGAGAAGGCAATGGCAAGCCACTCCAGTATTCTTGCCTAGAAAATCCCATGGATGGAGCAGACTGGTAGGCTGCAGTCTGTGGGGTCGCTAAGGGTCGGACACGACTGAGCGACTTCACTTTCACTTTTCACTTTCACACATTGGAGAAGGAAATGTGTGTTCTTGCCTGGAGAATTCCAGGGATGGGGGAGCCTGGTGGGCTTCCGTCTATGGGGTCACACAGAGTCGGACACGACTGAAGTGACTTAGCAGCAGCAGCAGCAGAAGGAGTGTGTTTTTAATAAGTACAGCAAGGTCTCATACATCGGTTAAGCTAAGAAGAGTTTTTTATGGATTGAATGACTTTAAAAAGCACACTGGCTACTGAACTAACCAGAAACACTAGTCTCACTATTTCTGAGATTTCTCTGTGACCCTTTCACTTTCTGCCTTGCCGTGGACTAAATCATTCAGCCTCTCTGACTCAGTTTCTTTACCTTTCAAGGCTGAGATTCTGGACAGGCTCTGCATTTTCAGGATCTGTATTACTATTCCTTCAGAGAATATTATTAAATTCAAAATTACAGTATCCATGGCAACCGTAACTAGGTCAGTCTGCACTTGAAGTAACAAATAACAGCAGAACATCTATATCCTTTCCCAGCCAGCCTCTGTTTTCAAAACTCTGTTAGGCTGCTGAAAGTAAGTGGCTTTGCAGGAAAAGGGCCTAGTAGCATCTGAGAGAGTTATTTTCTTATTTGTGATCGACATGCTCAGAAAACTTCATGCAAATTAGACAATGTGTATATGATTTTATATATAAATCCCCCAACCACCATGATTATTTGAAAAATGAGATTTTTATTGTGAAGTTATATTTCTTTTAAAATATTGTGACTAATGTCTAATGAAAATAACACCTGCCAAATTCTTGTAAAAAGAATTGTAGTGACATGGGGATCTCTTCTTCTTTCTACTTTGGTCACAGCTAATATTTTATCCCAAAGATACTATTTTCTTACTAAACTAAGAAATAGTCATTGTACCTTTCCACTCATCATTTAAGTATTTTTATTTAACAGTATATATAATGTGATATATTTCTAAGGAAAAAGAGCAATTACATTTATATACATAAAATTTCATGTTTGGGAAAAGTTTGGACAGATACATATGTGAACAGAGGACCTGGAGGGGAGAATAGGGGGGTTTTCTCTTTTTTCTTAAAACATTTAAATATCTCTGTGTTCAACATTTTTTTAGATGTTTTTGAAGTATAGTTGATTTACAACGTTGTGTTTATTTCTACTGGACAGCAAAGGGATTCAGTTATGCACACACACACACAGACACACACATATATGTACATTCTTTCTCATATTCTTTTCCATATGTCCAACTCTTTGCAACTCTTTTCCATTATGGTTTATCACAAGATATTTAATATCGTTTCCTGTGCTATACAGTAGGACCTGGTTCATCCATCTTATTGATAATAGGTTGCATCTTCTAATAACAAACTCCCAACCTTTCCCTTCCCTACTTGGCAACCACAAGTCTACTCTCTATATCCATGAGTCTGTTTCTGGTTAGTAGATAGGTTTATTTATGTAATATTTTAGATTCCACATGTGTGATACCATGTGGTATCTATCTTTCTCTTTCTGACTTACTTCACTTTGTATGATAGTCTCTTGGTCCATCCATGTTGCTACAAATGGCATTATTTCGTTTGTTTTCAGGGTTGTACTGGACATTCTTAAACACCCTACAAGTTACCAAGTTCTCTATAGCACTGAATTCTTCAGGTCACTCCCCCAGTCAAAATACTGTCTCCTTTTCAAATCAAAAAGCCAACAAGAGTGTCAAGACTAGTGACCATTTATAGAGCACCTACCATGTTCATGTTATTTGCATACTATAACTCAGGCAATCCTCAAAACAATTCCAGGAGGCAAATATTGACATTCTTGTTGCTCGGATGCAGAGCTGAGATTGAAGGAAGTTCCAGATCTCTCTCTAGAACATCTGGTTGAGGCCAGTCATGAGATTCTAGCCCAAATGTGTTAGGCTCTCAAACCTGTGTTTTTCCCATAGAAGAGCATTTTTCCTCATAGGAAGAGAAGTCCCTGCCTTTTCTGTAGTCTCTGATCAAGTGTTTCCAAAAGAAAACAATGCCTGATTGTCAGAGTGAATGAATATTGAATTAGATTTTCAACCTTAAGCTACATATTTCACATCTTAGGAAACTGGTATCCAACAAACTTGAGTGACTGTGAAAGTTCATCCAGTTGACTAGTTGCAAACCCAGAACTAAATGGAGTCTCTGTTGCCAAAACTGTTTTCCCCCTCTTTCAACAACATTTTAGTAATCCAGACACAATTTCTCTTCTACTTCATGTTTGCAAAGTGAAAGTGAAAGTGAAATTTGCTCAGTTATGTCTGACTCTTTGAGACCCCATGGACTATACAGTCCATGAAACTCTCCAGGCCAGAATACTGGAGTGGGTAGCCTTCCCCTTTTCCAGGAGATCTTCCCAAACCCAGGGATCAAACTCAGGTCTCCCACATTGCAGGCAGATTTTTTACCAGCTGAGCTATCAGGGAAGCCCCCATGGTTGCAAACTGTGATATAACTGGCTTAGATTCTCAAAGACAAAACTTTCATTTTGTAGGTATTCTTTGCACAGATATCTCCTTCCTCCTTTCTTTGTGACAATATATATGTAGATTATGAGTAATCCAGAGCAACCAGAGACAAACTTAAAAACAAATATGCCACTTGATTTTAAATGTGCTAAATGTTGCCCTAATATTAGTATGAATAACATATAAACGAAGTGTGCAGACCATTTTGGGTGGGATTATAAAGGCTTGGAAATAAGAATCATAAGAAAGCCAAAAATGTTTAGAATGCAAGTAAGTTGAGAAAATAGAAGGACCTTTTAGAAGGCAATAATCAGAGATTTCAGTTCAGTTCAGTTCAGTCGCTCAGTCGTGTCTGACTCTCCGCGACCCCATGAATCACAGCACGCCAGGCCTCCCTGTCCATCACCAACTCCCGGAGTACACTCAAACTCATGTCCACAGAGTCGGTGATGCCATCCAGCCATCTCATTCTCTGTCATCCCCTTCTCCTCCCGCCCCCAACCTTTCCCAGCATCAGAGTCTTTTCTAGTGAGTCAACTCGTCGCATGAGGTGGCCAAAGTATTGCAATTTCAGCTTTAGCATCAGTCCCTCCAATGAACATCCAGGATTGATTTCCTTTAGAATGGACTGGTTGGATCTCCTTGCAGTATAAGGGACTCTCAAGAGTCTTCTCCAACACCACAGTTCAAAAGCATCGATTCTTCGGCGATCAGCTTTCTTCACAGTCCAACTCTCACAGTGAGACCATCAAAAGCAAGAAAGAAGACTGCTCAGAGATTCTGAACTAGGACTGTGTACACCCCAAGAGAGAAGTTGGTGCAGGGAAATTCAGTAAGCAGACTATTCAACAGGGTGATATTTAATCCAATCTTGGGCAGACTGGGATAACTACTTTAACCTATTACCAGGGAAACAGAAGGAATCTTGACTCCTCTAACAGGTTATAAGAGAAACCTTGAGTATATAATTATGGCAAGGTGCAGGGCTGTGTATGTATCAGGAGGTAGAAGGGGAAAGTGAGAATGCTCAAGGGTAGATTGAAAGATGAGTGTGACAATTCATGTGAAGATTTAGAAAAAGTCACAAGAAAGAAGTAGGTAGTAATTATAAACTAGCGACAAGGTCAATTGACCAACATGTATCTGTGTACTTTATCTTATCACTTTAACTGAGACTCATTTTGATTTTAGTTTCAAGAAATTATTTATGTTACTTAAATAGTTTGTTCTGAAGACAAGATAAGGTGAAAGGTGAAGTCACAGAGTCAGTCATTGAAAATTTACTGAGTGTCTCCTATTTGTCTCCACCCACAGGGGTGACAGGCTGGATCACCTAATTTAATACACATTGTATTAACTGATTTTTACCTGTTTTGCTAACAAATATTGTTTAGTAAATGTGAGTGTATGTGTGTGTGTGTGTGAGAGAGAGAGAATGGGAATTTGGTATAAGACTTGTTTTTGTTATGGACCTCTCTACTTTTAGTTATTGGTAACTATAGAAGCTTAGAAAGAACCTAATAATTTAAGATGATTAAATTTCCTTTAAGGTGTATCTTTAAAGTTACTTTAAATGTTAAACAAAACAGACAAAATGGGGTACCTCTAACTTTACCAGTGAATGTGTGTATACCAGTGAATGTGTGTATAACCCTCATGGAAAACATTTCTAGAAGTATATTGTTTTATTAAATCCAAATCAGTACCTCTCTTTTAGTCAATAAAAAGCTACTATTAAATATAAATGCTGAGTTATCAAGATTCATTTCATATTAAAATACGAACTTTAATTTTGGGAATTTCTGTCTTTGGGATGATTTATTTCTCGTAGTAAATCACCAAGGTCTTATTTCCGCCCTTTAATAATGAAGAAGGTGATACTGGTTTAACCATAAACAGAACAGAGAAGAAAAGAGTGATCAGAATGGTAGCTTCTCTATCTCTTCATCTTGTGACTTGAAGAGAGATACTCTACATATTTATCCACAAAAGTGACAATAAATAAACTTGCATATAAACTCAAAGGGAAAATAAAAATTTTCTTGAGAGAGTGAGGAAGATGGCGGAGGAATAGGACAGGGAGACCACTTTCTCCCCCACAAATTCATCAAAAGAACATTTGAACACTGAGTAAATTCCACAAACCAACTTCTGAATGCTGGCAGAGGACATCAGGCACCCAGAAAAGCAGCCCATTGTCTTCAAAAGGAGGTAGGAAAAACATGAAAGATAAAAAGAGGTAGGGACGGAGCTCCATCCCGGGAAAGGAGGCTTAAAAAAGAGAGAAGTTTCCAAACACCAGGAAACAATCTCACTGGCGAGTCTGTGGCGAGCTTTGGAACCTCAGAGGGCAACATAACTGGGAGGAAAAAGAAATAAATAATTAAAACCCACAGATTATGCGCCCAACAGTAACTCCCAGTGGAGAAGTATCACAGACTCCCACATCCACCACTAGCAAGCAAGGGCTGGGCAGGGAGGCACAGGCTGCATTGCTTAGAGTAAGGACAGGGCCTGAATGCCGCGTGGGCAATCTGAGAGAGCTAACTGGAGATAGCAAAGCAGACTGCGGGATAGCTACCCCGCGAAAAGGTGAAAAGCCCTAACCTAAGACTCCACCAGACCCGCTCAGAGAACAAAGGACTGAGCAGAGCTAGCTGGCTGCGGACAGCCCATCCCCCATCCCCAGCTGAGACAGGCAGGGGAGGGCAGGCAGAGCTGGAAGGGGGCAATCGTGGGCCCAGAGAGGCATCTTCTTGGGATTCTGGTCAGTTGACATCTGCCTGAGAAGGTGCACCAGTTGTACACCCAGAAAACCAAGAAGCATGGATTGGGGAGGCAATAAGTCTCAGTGACCACCCTCGCCAAACACCTGGTCACCTGAGCTGCTCAGACCGGGGAAGGGCACAAAATGCAGGCCCAACTGAGTCTGCACCTTTGTGGAGTACCTGAGTACCAGAACCTGAGCGACTTTGACCTGGGAAGTGCATGCAACCCAGCGCCGGCCTCAGATAGTTCCCGGCAGAGCAACCTACAGCTGTGCAGTGTAGACTGGGACAGCACACGTGCCGTGAGCAAGGGCAAACCCAGTGTGGCCGAGACACTGCGAGCACTCCCCACAGACGCCAGTGATATTTGTCTGCAAGTTCCTCCCTCCCCACAGCACGACTGAACAAGTGAGCCTTAAAAAGTGTCCACCACCGACCCCTAGTGTCAGGGTAGAAATTAGACACTGAAAAGACCAGCAAACAGAAGAAGCTAAAACAGAGGGAACCACCTTGGAAGTGACAGATGGAGAAGTCTTGAGGCTACTGCAAGAATAAGACTGAAAACCAGAGGCAGGAGGTTTAAGTCCAAATCCTGAGAACACCAGAGAACTCCTGACTCCAGGGAACATTAATCGATAGGAGCTCATCAAATGCCTCCATACCTACACTGAAACCAAGCACCACCCAAGGGTCAACAAGTTCCAGAGTAAGACATACCATGCAAATTCTCCAGCAACACAGGAAAATAGCCCTGAGCTTCAATATACAGGCTGCCCAAAGTCACTCCAAACCCACTGACATCTCATAACTCATTACTGGACATTTCATTGCACTCTAGAGAGAAGAAATCCAGCTCCACCCATGAGAACACCGACAAAAGCTTCCCTAACCAGGGAACCTTGACAAACCACCCGTCCAACCTCGCCCACAGCAAGGAAACTCCCCAATAAGAACTCCACAAACTGCCAGAAGACAGAAAGGCCACCCCAAACACAGAACTATATGCAAGATGAAGAGGCAGAGAAGTACCCAGGAAATAAAGAAACAGGATAAATGCCACCAACCCAAACAAAAGAGGAAGAGATAGGGAACCTACCTGATAAAGAATTCCGAATAATGATAGTGAAAATGATCCAAAATCTTGAAAACAAATTGGAGTTACAGATAAATAAGCTGGAGACAAGGATTGAGACGATGCAAGAAAGGTTTAATAAGGATCTAGAAGAAATAAAAAAGAGTCAATATACAATGAATAATGCAAGAGATGAGATAAAAAACACTCTGAAGGGAACCAACAGTAGAATAATGGAGGCAGAAGATAGAATAAGTGAGTTAGAGGATAGAATGTTAGAAATAAATGAAACAGAGAGGAAAAAAGGAAAATGAATTAAAAGAAATGGGGAAAATCTCAGAGACTTCTGGGACAATGTTAAACGCCCCAACATCCGAATCATAGGAGTCCCAGAAGATGAAGACAAAAAGAAAGACCATGAGAAAATACTTGAGGAGATAATAACTGAAAATTTCCCTAAAATGGGGAAAGAAATAATCACCCAAGTCCAAGAAACCCAGAGAGTCCCTAACAGGATAAACCCAAAGTGAAATACTCCAAGATACATATTAATCAAATTAACAAAGAGCAAACACAAAGAACAAATATTAAAAGCAGCAAGGGAAAAGCAACAAATAACACACAAGGGGATCCCCATAAGGATAACAACTGATCTTTCAATAGAAACTCTTCAGGCCAGGAGGGAATGCCAGGGCATACTTAAAGTGTTGAAAGAAAATAACCTACAGCCCAGATTACTGTACCCAGCAAGGATCTCATTCAAATATGAAGGAGAAATTAAAAGCTTTACAGACAAGCAAAAGCTGAGCGAAATCAGCACCACCAAACCAGCTCTCCAACAAATACTAAAGGATCTTCTCTAGACAGGAAACACAGAAAGGGTGTATAAACTCAAACCCAAAACAATAAAGTAAATGGCAACGGGATCATACTTATCAATAATTACCTTAAATGTAAATGGGTTGAAGGCCCCAACCAAAAGACAAAGGCTGGCTGAATGGATACAAAAACAAGACCCCTATATATGTTGTCTACAAAAGACTCACCTCAAAACGAGGGACACATACAGACTGAAAGTGAAGGGCTGGAAAAAGATATTCCACGCAAATAGAGACCAAAAGAAAGCAGAAGTAGCAATATTCATATCAGATAAAATAGATCTTAAAATAAAGGCTGTGAAAAGAGACAAAGAAGGACACTACATAATGATCAAAGGATTAATGCAAGAAGAAGATATAACAATTATAAATCTATATGCATCCAACATAGGGGCACTGCAATATGTAAGACAAATGCTAACAAGTATGAAAGGGGAAATTAACAATAGCACAATAATAGTGGGAGACTTTAATATCCCTCTCACACCTATGGATAGATCAACTAAACAGAAAATTAACAAGGAAACACAAACTTTAAATGATACAATAGACCAGTTAGACCTAACAGCTATCTATAGGACATTTCACACCCAAACAATGAATTTCACCTTCTTCTCAAGTGCATATGGAACCTTCTCCAGGATAGATCACATCCTGGGCCATAAATCTAGCCTTGGTAAATTCAAAAAATTTGAAATCATTCCAAACATCTTTTCTGACCACAATCCAGTAGACTAGATCTCAATTACAGGAGAAAAACTATTAAAAATGCCAACATATGGAGGCTGAACAAAACGCTGCTGAATAACCAACAAATCATAGAAGAAAACAAAATATGCATAGAAACGAATTAAAATGAAAACACAACAACCCAAAACCTGTGGGACACTGTAAAAGCAGTGTTAAGGGGAAGGTTCATAGCAATACAGGCATACCTCAAGAAACAAGAAAAAAGTCAACTAAATAACCTAACTCTACACCTAAAGCAACTAGAAAAGGAAGAAATGAAGAACCCCAGGGTCAGTAGAAGGAAAGAAATCTTAAAAATTAGGGCAGAAATAAATGCAAAAGAAACAAAAGAGACCATAGCAAAAATCAACAAAGGCAAAAGCTGGTTCTTTGAGAGGGTAAATAAAATTGAAAAACCACTAGCCAGACTCATCAAGAAACAAAGGGAGAAAACCAAATCAATAAAATTAGAAATGAAAATGGAGAGATCACAACAGACAACACAGAAATACAAAGGATCATAAGAGACTGCTATCAGCAATTGTATGCCAATAAAATGGACAACTTGGAAGAAATGGACACATTCTTAGAAAAGTACAGCTTTCCAAAACTGAACCAGGAAGAAATAGAAAATCTTAATAGAACCATCACAAGCACGGAAATTGAAACTGTAATCAGCAATCTTCCAGCAAACAAAAGCCCAGGTCCAGACGGCTTCACAGCTGAATTCCACCAAAAATTTAGAGAAGAGCTAACACCTATCCTACTCAAACTCTTCCAGAAAATTGCACAGGAAGGTAAACTTCCAAACACATTCTATGAGGCCACCATCACCCTAATACCAAAACCTGACAAAGATGCCACAATAAAAGAGAACTACAGGCCAATATCCCCAGGTCGGTAGGTGCCCAGTATGCTACTGGAGCTCAGTGGAGAAATAACTATAGAAGGAATAAAGGGATGGAGCAGGAGCAAAAGCAAAACCAATACCCAGCTGTGGATGTGACCAGTAATAGAAGCAAGGTCTGGTGCTGTAAAGAGCAATATTGCATAGGAACCTGGAATGTTAGGTCCATGAATCAAGGCAAATTGGAAGTGGTCAAACGGGAGATGGCAAGAGTGAACGTCGACATTCTAGGAATCAGTGAATTAAAATGGACTGGAATGGGTGAATTTAACTCGGATGACCATTATATCTACTACTGTGGGCAGGAAACCCTTAGAAGAAATGGAGTAGCCATCATGGTCAACAAAAGAGTCCGAAATGCAGTATTTGGATGCAATCTTAAAAATGACAGAATGATTTCTGTTCATTTCCAAGGCAAACCATTCAATATTACAGTAATCCAGGCCTATGCCCCAACCAGTAATGCTGAAGAAGCCGAAGTTAATCGGTTCTATGAAGACCTACAAGACTTTTTAGAACTAACACCCAAAAAAGATGTCCTTTTCATTATAGGGGACTGGAATGCAAAAGTAGGAAGTCAAGAAACACCTGGAGTAACTGGCAAATTTGGCCTTGGAGCACGAAATGAAGCAGGGCAAAGGCTAATAGAGTTTTGTCAAGAGAATGCACTGGTCATAGCAAACACCCTATTCCAACAACACAAGAAAAGACTCTACACATGGACATCACCAGATGGTCAACACCGAAATCAGATTGATTATATTCTTTGCAACCAAAGATGGAGAAGCTGTATACAGTTAGTGAAAACAAGACCAGGAGCTGACTGTGGCTCAGATCATGAACTCCTTATTGCCAAATTCAGACTTAAATTGAAGAAAGTAGGGAAAACCACTAGACCATTCAGATATGACCTAAATCAAATCCCTTATGATTATACAGTGGAAGTGAGGAATAGATTTAAGGGACTAGATCTGATAGATAGAGTGCCTGATGAACTCTGGATGGAGGTTCGTGACATTGTACAGGAGACAGGGACCAAGACCATCCCCATGGAAAAGAAATGCAGAAGAGCGAAATGGCTGTCTGAGGAGGCCTTACAAATAGCTGTGAAAAGAAGAGAGGCGAAAAGCATAGGAGAAAAGGAAAGATATAAGCATCTGAATGCAGAGTTCCAAAGAATAGCAAGAAGAGATAAGAAAGCCTTCCTCAGTGAACAATGCAAAGAAATAGAGGAAAACAACAGAATAGGAAAAACAAGAGACCTCTTCAAGAAAATTAGAGATTCCAAGGGAACATTTCATGCAAAGATGGGCTCGATAAAGGACAGAAATGGTATGGACCTAACAGAAGCAGAAGATATTAAGAAGAGGTGGCAGGAATACACAGAAGAACTGTACAAAAAAGATCTTCACGACCAAGATAGTCACGATAACGTGATCACTGACCTAGAGCCAGACATCTTGGAATGTGAAGTCAAGTGGGCCTTAGAAAGCATCACTACTAACAAAGCTAGTGGAGGTGATGGAATTCCAGTTGAGCTATTTCAAGTCTTGAAAGATGATGCTGTGAAAGTGCTGAACTCAATATGCCAGCAGATTTGGAAAACTCAGCGCTGGCCACAGGACTGGAAGAGGTCAGTCTTCATTCCAATCCCAAAGAAAGGCAATGCCAAAGAATGCTCAAACTACCGCACAATTGCACTCATCTCACATGCTAGTAAAGTCATGCTCAAAATTCTCCAAGCCAGGCTTCAGCAATATGTGAACCGTGAACTCCCAGATGTTCAAGCAGGTTTTAGAAAAGGCAGAGGCACCAGAGATCAAATTGCCAACATCCGCTGGATCATGGAGAAAGCAAGAGAGTTTCAGAAAAACATCTATTTCTGCTTCATTGACTATGCCAAAGCCTTTGACTGTGTGGATCACAATAAACTGTGGAACATTCTGAAAGAGATGGGAATCCCAGACCACCTGACCTGCCTCTTGAGAAACCTGTATGCAGGTCAGGAAGCAACATTCAGAACTGGACATGGAACAACAGACTGGTTCCAAATAGGAAAAGGAGTACGTCAAGGTTGTATATTGTCACCTTGCTTATTTAACTTATATGCAGAGTACATCATGAGGAACGCTGGGCTGGAAGAAGCACAAGCTGGAATCAAGATTGCCGGGAGAAATATCAATCACCTCAGATATGCAGATGACACTACCCTTATGGCAGAAAGTGAAGAGGAACTCAAAAGCCTCTTGATGAAAGTGAAAGAGGAGAGTGAAAAGGTTGGCTTGAAGCTCAACATTCAGAAAACAAAGATCATGGCATCTGGTCCCATCACTTCATGGGAAATAGATGGAAAAACAGTGGAAACAGTGTCAGACTTTATGTTTTTGGGCTCCAAAATCACTGCAGATGCTGATTGCAGCCATGAAATTAAAAGACGCTTGCTCCTTGGAAGGAAAGTTATGACCAACCTTGACAGTATATTAAAAAGCAGAGACATTACTTTGCCAACCAAGGTCCGTCTAGTCAAGGCAATGGTTTTTCCCGTGGTCATGTATGGATGTGAGAGTTGGACTGTGAAGAAAGCTGATCGCCGAAGAATCGATGCTTTTGAACTGTGGTGTTGGAGAAGACTCTTGAGAGTCCCTTGTACTGCAAGGAGTTCCAACCAGTCCATTCTAAAGGAGATCAATCCTGGATGTTCATTGGAGGGCCTGATGCTAAAGCTGAAACTGCAATACTTTGGCCACCTCATGCGACGAGTTGACTCACTGGAAAAGACTCTGATGCTGGGAAAGGTTGGGGGCAGGAGGAGAAGGGGACGAAGGAGAATGAGATGGCTGGATGGCATCACCGACTCTGTGGACATGAGTTTGAGTGTACTCCGGGAGTTGGTGATGGACAGGGAGGCCTGGCGTGCTGTAATTCATGGGGTCACGGAGAGTCTGACACGATTGAGCGACTGAGCTGAGCTGAGCTGAGCTGAGCTGACAGGCCAATATCGCTGATGAACATCGATGCAAAAATCCTTTACAAAATTCTAGCAATCAGAATCCAACAACACGTGAAAAAGATCATACATCATGACCAAGTGGGCTTTATCCCAGGGATGCAAGGATTCTTCAATATCCGCAAATCAATCAATGTAATACACCACATTAACAAAATGAAAAATAAAAACCATATGATTACCTCAATAGACACAGAGAAAGCCTTCGACAAAATTCAGCATCCATTTATGATCAAAAACTCTCCAGAAGGCGGGAATAGAAGGATCATTCCTTAACATAATAAAAGCTATATATGACAAATCCACAGCAAACATTATCCTCAATGGTGAAAAATTGAAAGCGTTTCCCCTAAAGTCAAGAACAAGACAAGGGTGCCCACTCTCACCACTATTATTCAACATAGTTTTGGAAGTTTTGGCCACAGCAATCAGAGCAGAAAAAGACATAAAAGGGATCCAAATTGGAAAAGAAGAAGTAAAACTCTCACTGTTTGCAGATGACATGATCCTCTACACAGAAAACCCTAAAGACTCTACCAGAAAATTACTAGAGCTAATCAATGAATATAGTAAAGTTGCAGGATATAAAATCAACACACAGAAATCCCTTGCATTCCTATACACTAATAATGAGAAAATAGAAAGAAAAATTAAGGAAAGAATTCCATTCACTATTGCAATGAAAAGAATAAAATACTTAGGAATATATCTACCTAAAGAAACAAAAGACCTATATATAGAAAACTATAAAACACTGGTGAAAGAAATCAGAGAGGACACTAATAGATGGAGAAATATACCCTGCTCATGGATTGGAAGAATAAATATTATGAAAATGAGTATACTACCCAAAATAATTTATAGATTCAATGCAATCCCTATCAAGCTACCAACAGTATTTTTCACAGAGCTGGAACAAATAATTCACAATTTTTATGGAAATACAAAAAAAAACCAAACACATGAAAAGATGCTCAACATCACTCATAATCAGAGAAATGCAAATCAAAATCACAATAAGGTACCATTTCACGCCAGTCAGAATGACTGCTATCCAAAAGTCTACAAGCAATAAATGCTGGAGAGGGTGTGGAGAAAAGGGAACCCTCTTACACTGTTGGTGGGAATGCAAACTAGTACAGCCACTATGGAGAAAAGTGTGGAGATTCCTTAAAAAACTGGAAATAGAACTGCCATATGACCTAGCAATCCCACTCCTGGGCATACACACCGAGGAAACCAGAATTGAAAGAGACACATGTTCTCCAATGTTCATCACAGCACTGTTTATAATAGCCAGGACACGGAAGCAACCTAGATGTCCATCAGCAGACGAATGGATAAGAAAGCTGTGGTCCATATACACAATGGAATATTACTCAGCCATTAAAAAGAATACATTTGAATCAGTTCTAATGAGGTGGATGAAACTGGAGCCTATTATTCAGAGTGAAGTAAGCCAGTAAGAAAACACCAATACAGTATACTAACGCATATATATGGAATTTAGAAAGATGATAATGATAACCCA
The DNA here is from genome assembly GCF_049115385.1 of Moschus berezovskii. Lineage (NCBI taxonomy): Eukaryota > Metazoa > Chordata > Mammalia > Artiodactyla > Moschidae > Moschus > Moschus berezovskii. The sequence goes on from NC_142464.1 coordinate 26,615,987, forward strand.
GTATCAGTTCAATATGAGACAGCAAAAGAGACACAGATGTATAGAATAGTCTTTTGGACTCTGTGGGAGAGGGCGAGGGTGGGATGATTTGGGAGAATGGCATTGAAACATGTATATTATCATATGTGAAACGAATCGCCAGTCCAGGTTCAATGCATGATACAGGATGCTCGGGGCTGGTGCACTGGGATGAACCCGAGGGATGCGATGGAGAGGGAGGTCAGAGGGGTTTTAAGATGGGGAACACATGTACACCCGGGGCAGATTCATGTTACTGTATGGCAAAACCAATACAATAATGTAAAGTAAAAATTAAAAAATATAATAAAAATTTTCTCAAATACCATTTGATTTGAGTCTTGGATAAAAGCCGTAAGTGTTAGGACAACTATGAAAACTTGAGACGGAGAGAGAGAAATTAAAGTTTCTCATTCCTGAAGGTTGGTATCTCAGTTACCTTATTACATCAAAGCAATATGACTGAAAAAACAAACAAACAAAAAAAACTCCTATCAGTAAAGAAAGGCTTTCAAAGCTCTCCTTTTTTTTTTTTTGGTCAGTGTAAGCATTCCAGACAAAAGAAAGGAAAAGTGTCTTTACTGTGGCTTCAGGACCGCATTGAAAACAATGGCTTCAAGTTGGCACCTAAATTACTGGTTCTTAGACCAGAGTATAGAATGTATTTATGGTGTGGTGGGGTGGCAGTTAGGGCAAGAATTTTTCCCCAAAATAAAAATTCCTGTGCACCCAACATGTGAAACAAATAGAAGAATAGAATGGATCTGTAAGGCAGACTACAGTTTTGTTTTTTAATAAGTGGAAACCATTCCATTGTTGCAGGATCCACGAGCACATTCAGAACCCTGTATATCATATTCAGAACTGTCCCATATTGAGTTAGTTCAGTATGGACAGTTTGATGATGTAAAATCTTTTAGCCTATGCTAAAGCTGAAACTGCAATACTTTGGCCACCTCATGTGACGAGCTGACTCACTGGAAAAGACTCTGATGCTGGGAAAGGTTGGGGGTGGGAGGAGAAGGGGACGACAGAGAATCAGACGGCTGGATGGCATCACCAGCTCTATGGACATGAATTTTAGTGAACTCTGGGAGTTGGTGATGGACAGGGGGGCCTGGCGTGCTGTGATTCATGGGGTCGCGGAGAGTCGGACACGACTGAACGACTGAACTGGACTGAACTGAACTGAACAGAAGAACAACTGCTTGAGGAAAATCACAAGAGCTTTCAACACTTGCCAGAGAAAGTTAATGTCTTACCTTTTCTGTTTAGTACATTGCACACCAGAGAATGAGAAAAGGTATCCTGTAAGCATATAATTGAATAAAAGAGATTCAAAACATAAACAGAGGTGCTTTATGCTTCTTTCTGTGTTATATGTCAAGGATGGTATGGAAACATATCACTAGCTAGGATTTATTGAGTGCTTACTATGTGCAAGATATAAGCACGGTACTTCTCATAGGTCATGGCACTTAATACTCACAAGAACCTCATGAGATAGGTACAATGACTCTTGATGTACAGAGAGTAAAATTAAGTTTAGAGAGTTTAAGTAATTCCCCAACATTATAAATGGTAAGTCATTGAGTCAGAATCCAAACTCTGGTATAAATTTCTGTTATGCCATATACATGTAACATTATTGAAAAAATACTTATCTTTTAAAGAAATTACATTCTAATTACTTTGGCCCAGTTAAATTCTCATAATTATGCCCCCATCACCACCTCTGTGACACTGGCATATAGTTAGTGACAAGGAAATATAGTTATTACTAAGATTTTCAACAAATCAATACATCACAACCTCACTGATGACATATTTGTCATCTGTGAAAGAAGAGAATAGCTTTTACAACGCTAGAACTTTACTTTTAAAATCAGAACAGGTGCTAAGAAAGACAAATTTTGAGAGTTCATGTCTAAGCAACGTTATTGACAGAGCAAAGGTCACCTTAGATTGATAAATACTAATCTGTATCTGGCTGTTAAACTGTAGTGTACAAAAAGAATACTCTTTAAGACAGTAATAATTCAATCTCAATTATCTTTTAAAAGATATGTTTTAAAATTATGTCTTGAAGTTCATCTGAAGGTGAACATACTTAATTCAAAATATGTGCTATGCTTTTAAAAGTTTGAAAAAATTTGAAATTTTGATTGCAAGCAGAAGTGTTTGAATCTGAATAACAGTTTCCACTTAGTTTTTTCAAATGTTTATCCAATCGATTAAAACCCAATGTCACAGTTCTCCTTTACGAGACAAGCAAACATTCCTTGTGTTTATTTCCCTTTGATCTTTCATTTAGAAAGCCAAGATTAGAGTTGAAATTCTGTAAGTTCATTAAACTATTATTTGACCCAACCCCTGCTGGTGAAATTTATTATGATTTTTCTTATGATTATAAAATGAGACATGTTTATTATAGACAGTACTGAAAACACAGAAAGAGATCATAAAAATTAACTGCAACTCCAGGAACTGGAAATAATAGTATTTCTTTCACAGACAGTATATCCTTTGTGCAATTTCTTTTTTATGTGTTTCTGTACAAATGTGACTCTTGAAAGTCCCTTGGACTGCAAGGAGATCAAATCAGTCCATCCTAAAGGAAATCAGTCCTGAATATTCTTGGAAAGACTGATTCTGAAGCTGAAACTCCAATACTTTGGCCACCTGATGTGAAGAACTGACTCATTGGAAAAACCCTGATACTGGGAAAGATGGAAGGTAGGAGAAGGGGATGACAGAGGATGAGATGGTTGGACGGCATCACTGACTTGATGGACATAAGTTTGAGCAAGCTTCGGAAGCTGGTGATGGACAGGGAAGCCTGGCATGCTGCAGTCCACGGGTTTGTAAAGGGTTGGACATGACTGAGCAACTGAACTGAACTGATACAAATATGAGACCATACTTTGCAGATTTTTGTAATTATTTCAATTAAGAAAATGTAATGAGCATCTCTCTGTGTCATATTAATATGTATAATTTATATAACTAGTTGTTAGAATTTGGGTATTCCCATTTTTTATTATAAATGATGTGACATTAAACATCCCTGCACATAAATCTTTGTGTGCACACTCTTCTTTTTCCTTTCCATAGACTAGAAATATTTTGGATAAAATTAAAATATGATTCCAGAAACACTAATTCATTAACATAATGATATTTTGTAAATTATTTGAATATATTTGTAGTTCCAGGGCATCCTTCCTTTGAGCATTTTGAGAAGTTTCATATACATTAAACTTAATTCCTGTTGTTTGATGGGCCAGGTTTTTTTAAATGAAGGGGATGAAAGAAAGTGGCAAGAAAGAGTTTACTGAGTGAGAGGATAGAGAAAGCAAAAAAGGGGAAATAATCTTTGGTGCTTCATTCATTCTTTTCTTCTTCTAGGATACTTGTCCCTGCTTTGTCTACTTAAGCAACCCTTTTCAGCCTCCTAAATCTACATGCAGCTGTAACATCATCTCCCGTGTCTATGTAGTGATCCTATGTATGACTGCTCTTAGCCACTTTCTACAAATCCTGGCTCTTTTCTATGTGTATTGTAATTTGACATCACTGGCAATAATATTTTGTAGCTCTGACTTGTCCTCTGGCAGGGACTCAAGGTAAGGCCTGTATTCTATTCATCTCTGCATCTCTGGTGACTAAAGGAGAGCTTATATAAATGTTATTTTATAAATGTTTAAAGAATAAATGAATAAGTGAATGGCAAAGTCTACCATCTCCACAAAGAAGCTATATTTACTGTTCTGGGATAAGGGGAGAAGGTTAGGAGAATTTTTGGCCTGGGCTCCCGGACATTTTTTCCCTGAAGAGGAAGAAAGAAAGGGAGGGAGAGAGTTCTATATCTGCAGTCTTAAAAGCAGACTGCAATGACTCTCATTGTCTGTGTTCAGGGACCTGATAAACAAACTGCTCAGTTAAGTAGATAAAATACAAACCTCACCAATACAAAGGAAATTCATCATAGTAGCAAATTCATGGAGGTTTTAAACCTAGGTAAAAAAAAATTGTATATCTGGATCCTTTGGACAAATTTGTTTCCCTTTCTTCCCTCTCTCAAAGGAAACAAAGATCAGCAAATACTGGCAGCCAAAAGCTGCCCTATATTTGCCTTTGTGTGCCTGCCAAGCTTTAGAGTGTTCCCTTGATTGTAGCGAACCACGCGTTCTATGGAACTGTAGAGACCAGTACTAGAAGAACCATTAGTGCTTTCTTGTGGAAACAGCTGGGTTTGTGTTTGCAGAGGAACTTACATTAATAAAAGTATGTTAATATAGCTTTCTCTAACTCTTTTTAATGGTTTTGCAATTTGTTTTTATAGATGACTTGACAAATCAAGTCTGAAACAAAGGGTGATTTCATATTGTTCCTTTGGTCACCAAAATATTTTGCCATACTTTCCATGGAAGTTCTAGATCAGTACTATTTCCGCTCAGATTTCAGGCAGAAAGGACACTCAGGGTTCAGTAGAGGCACCAAGACTTCCCTTCCCTTCTCCTTCAAATCCAAAAACACCAGACCATCCTGGAGAAATGAAACTCTCTACTGAAGGCACATAGATACACACACGATCTTAAACAAGGCTGTAAACAAACCGAGGCAGCATGAAAAGGGGGGAGGGATTAGTGTAAAACCAGGATGATTTTTTCATTCCATGTTATCCTGTCCTCTTCTTTGTGTTTTATGCATGTCTGTGTTGTTTGTTATATGGAACATATATTTATAACAAAGACAAAGACTCAAAAACGCAAAAATAAAATTACAAATATGAAAAAGAGTTAAGGTCAGTAATAATATCTTAATGGCAAGAATTCAAGCAAACTGATAAAAAGGACATCACAAAAGAGTCCCACATAACTTAGCGACTTAACAATGACAACTCCTCAATAATAAAATGTGGGCAAATATCCTGAATAGACATCTCCCAAAAAAAGGAAGTGCAAATGGTCATTCTTCTTTCTAAAACAAGGTCATGTTTACTCCCCTGATGTTTTTTCTCCATATTCTAAGTGCTTTCCAACTTTTGTAAGAAGGGAGTTACAGAATCACAGATTGAGAGAATATTCATTAGATAGCAGTCTGTGATTGCTGATGACTGAAGATCATTTTCAGAAGAGTAGAGTGACATGAGCTAGATTTCAAAGGTTTAAAGAAATAATTGTGAGAAACAAATTCAGGATAAAGACAATCTACACATTTGAGAAGCTTGTCAAGGAAAGGGAGTAAAACACAACAAAGGCTAGAATTGTGCATTAGTCACTCTGTTGTGTTCAACTCTTTGCGACCCCATAGATATAGCCTGCCAGGATCCTCTGTCCACAGAATTCTCCAGACAAGCATACTGGAGTGGGTTGCCATTTCCAACTCCAAGGGATCTTCCTGACCCAGGGATCGAACCTGGGTCTCCCTCATTGCAGGCAGATTCTTCTCCATCTTCGTAACTAGGGAAGCCCAATAACTAGGAGGGGAAATGGTTATTAACCTACCCATGCGTCTAACAGATGCTGAGTGTTGACCTTATTTTGACTTCCTACCTTCCTGTTAGTTTGTTTCTACGCGTTTTTAGAAGGATAAGCAATATAACTCACACTCATGGAAAATCTGAGTACAGATTAATAGGAGATAGAAGACATCATCCCAAGGTCCCACCATCCAGAAACAGTAGTGATATTTTAGAAAATTCATTTCAACACCTTTTATAGAATCCCTTTACATTTTAATATGTATGAGATATTGTGAGGGACAGGGAAGGCTGGTGGGCTGTAGCCCACAGAGTCGCGAAGAGTCAGACATGACTTGGTGACTGAACACATAACGAATGAGCTACTACATTTCTCTATAAATCTGAGATAATGTGAGGCCTGCTTTCATTTTGCACTATTTCTAACCTTTGTCATCCAAACAGGTGGTGTTTCTGCAATGTAAGTCTCTTAAAATTATTCTTTTGTCTTTCATGAATCTCATTGAAATTCAGCTCATTAAACAAAAGTCACACACACAACTCTTTTTAAGATAAATCCTTCTCTACCTTAGACTTCTGCTAAGACGGCCTAAGAATAATACTATGTGCTTCTTAAAAGCCTACGTTCAACAAAAATATTCCCCTTAGAGTTTTCTGAGGTTTTACCAAAAGACTTTAAAGTCACACTTTCAATTTTATCTTTAGAACATGTTTTACTGAGAGTGGTTGGATTTTATATTTGCCCAGAAGCTATTTCTTAATTTTGGCATCATTTTATAAATCATGGTTATCACTGTACATCCATTATCATTATATAAATTTTCATTGATATGCTATTTCATACACTTTTTTCTATATATGTATCAAGTCAGTCATTTCAGTCTCGCAGTCATGCTCGACTCTTTGTGACCCCATGGACTGCAGCACACCAGCTTCCCTATCCATCACCAACTCCCGGAGCTTGTTCTATATATGTGTATATATATGTAAAACAATTAGTGCTAAAGCATATCCAATTTCCCATGTTACCAAATATTTCATGAACAACATTTTGATTGGCTCTTCTTATCCTATATGCGGTTTTTCATCTAATCATTCCCCAGGTGTACATATGGTTGTAGTTGTTTCTGTTAATAAGTTTTGTTTTGTATTTATAAGCCACATGTTGAACAACTTTGGTTGAGATGGTTGGGTGGTGTCACTGACTCAATTGACATGAGTTTGAGTAAATTGGTGTTGGTGATGGACAGGGAGTTGGTGATGGACAGGGAGGCCTGGCGTGCTGCAGTCCATGGGGTTGCAAAGAGTCGGACATGACTGAGCAACTGAACTGACTGACTGACTGACTGGAAAGATAATTATCAGACAAGGAGAATATATTCACAACATAAAAATTAAGGGATTCATATCAAACATATATAATAAATTATTACATATAAAGTAGAAAAAAGATTTTAAAATCCAGCCCCTTCCAATCCAGAGTTGGCAACAGGCAATGAATTTGAGCAGGTTAGTCCTTGAAGTAGTAGAAAGTGTACTGATGATTAAATACATAAAAAGATTGCATTGTTACTAGTAATTTGGGCAAAAATATTAAAACAATAATAATGATTTCACATCCATCAGATTAGCAAAAATACAAAACTTCTAACAATTCCAAGTTTTAGCAGTGATGTGGATAAATGATTACCCTTTCAGGTTATTGATTAAAGTATACATTGGTACAACTACTTAGGAAAGCAATTTTAAAATACATAAAAATCTGAAAGTTTTCAACCATTTTGGAAAGAAAGGAGTTTGGCAATATCCAGTATCCAATACACTTTCAAATGTGGGTACACTTTGACCATCAGTTTCTTGTTTAGGCCTATTGCCATAGAAAACTCTCACAGAAGACATAAACAGAGTCATTCAATGAAGTATCATTTAATAGTGAAAACTGGAACAAATGCAAATCTCCACTAATAGATGGCAGCATAAATAAGATATGGTATCTTCCTGTGATGAGGAAACTATGTAGCAGTTAAAATGAATGAGCTACCAAAAAATAGGTTGCCTAATATTATATATAGTATAATTCTTTTTGTATGCATTTTTAAGATATACAAAAGAATACTATCCTAAAAGCTTGACCTGCCTAAACCGGCAGATAATTTTTTTTTCCTAGATAAAAAGAGAGAAAATTAGGGATTATGCAATACATGCAACACAAATATACATAGATTTGTGTGATTTTCTGACTATAAAAAAGAATAAAGAAAAACAGTGCATAATAAGTGGAAGTTAAGAAATCAAATAATATAAGGTCTCTTGATAGCACAATTTCTTCTTACAGATTTGACAAATACCTGAGGTGTCTAGACCTGGTTAGCTCTTTACTGAGTGAGCAGAAATCAGTATACAGGATAGATACAACTGTGGCTTAAATTTTTAAAAGGATACAGACAGGTAATTTTTTTAAAGTTTTAATCGGAGGATAGTTGCTTTACTTTGTGTTGGCTTCTGCTGTACAACAATGTGAATCAGCTATAAAAGTATCCGCATATCCCCTCCCTCTTGGGCCTCCTCCCCACACCCGCATCCTGCCGTCTAGGTTGTCCCAGAGCACCAAGCTGAGCTCCCTGTGCTGCACAGCTGCTTCCCACCAGCTCTGTTTTCATGTGACAGTGTGTATGTGTCAGAGCTACTCTCCATCCGTCCCTCTACTCCTCCCTTGCTGTGTCCACAAAGCCATGCTCTACACGCGTGTCTCTATTCTTGCCCGACAGATAGGTTCATCAGTACCATCTTTCTCGATTCCATGTGTATGGACTAGTATACAATATTCAAACAAGTAAACTGATATAACACCACGAGAAAAGTGTGGACATAGAGAAGTGCACAGTACTAATGTGGCTATATGAGAGGACCGACCCTTGTGTTAGTGATGATGCCTTAGATGTAAGGAACAGAAAATAGCTTACACAATGGCAGGGATGTACTGCTTTAAATAACTGGCAAGTTTAAAGATGGGTCAGGTTAGGTTTGGAATCAGCAACTAAAAAACATCAAGCCGCAAGTTTCTCTCCTGACTCTGCCATCCTCCCCGGGGTCAGTTCAGCCTCACCCCACTGTGGGCTCCCTCTTGTGGTGCCACATGGCTACCAAATCTCCAAGTTCAGTGTTTCTCCGGTTCATGACCAGGGAGAGACAGAGAAGCCCTTCTGTAAGAAATAAGAACTCTCCTTTCTTCAGAAGCCTCCAGAAATCTCTTCATCACAGGGCCTTTGTACTGCTATCCCCAGCACCAGGTAAAGTGGAGGGGACCTTAGTTAAAACTGTTCAACTGACCTGAATCTCCACAAATAATAAATTAACAAAACACTCAGCAGGACATCAAAAGCTCAGTATTTGTTAGGAGCAAAATACTTTTACTTTTATAAATTTTAACAAATAATTTATTCACTTGTTTTCTAAATTTGAACCTTTTTTACAAGAAGTATTTTCATTAGTTCTCAAATGATGCTTTTTAAGTATTTCTCTATTTTGAAAATTATAATCACAAATTATATATTCTGCTTTTATGTTACTTGGAAATTTATACTGATTTACTAGCAAATAAGTATATAAACAAGATTATTTTTAAATGTAAACTCATAATTAAATGAAAAATGAAAGAATAATATGCTAGGGAGAAATATGATTAAATAATTTTATAACTTAGTTGACAAAATTCTACCTAGCCATAACATAAAAGTCAACATAACATATAAAAACATATAACATATAAAAGAGGTAAATTGACTACCTAAAATTAAAATAACTGCATATAAAAATACCCTAACGAAGGAAGAAGTAGATACAAAGAACTCAGAATTAATATTTTAACATATACAATTGACAGGTTAATTACCATAAATTACAAGAACTATTACAAATCAATATCAAATAACCAAATAAAATAAAAAGGCAAAATTCAGAAAAAACAATACGAAGAAAGAGTGCAAATAACCACTAAACATATGAAAGATGCTCCATCTGACTACTAATGAAAGAAATGTGAATTCAAACAATAAGATATTTTTTCTTGGAAAAGACTAAAAATAATTTATATCTTAGTGGTGAAAGAGACCATTTAAGGAGATGGGAGTGTAAATTAGTACTTTATCAACTTTATAAAAAGCAATTTGGAACAATCTATTTAAAGTAAAACCGAATTCAAAATTTAGATATTGATAATTTTATATTCAGAAACTGTAAGAATTCTTCCTGAAGAAATAACTGTACAAATGTAGAAAGATGTATGTACAAAGGTATTCATTGCAACTTTGTTTTCAAAGGAAAAAAAAATAGAAACCACTTAATTGGCCATCAGTTGAAATCAAGTTAAAAAACATGTACTAGTCATCTATGGAATATCACACAATTCCTAAATTAATGTTGTCTCTGTACTTAGTGACAAGAAAAGATAAAGATAACCTCATAAATGATTTTATAAACTGACAGACTATGTATAATTTGATCACATTTTTATGAAATCCATGATACAGTGATACAGTGGTTTAAACATGTATTTAATAAATCCAGAAGAATGTGTCTCAAGGGAGAACCTATGATTGTCTCTTGAGGGTGGATTTGTGGAAAAGTAAATTCTTAACCTTATACATTCAATATTGCTCAGGTATTTTACAGTGGGCATGTAACACTTTTGTACCTAAATATTATATATATATAATTTTACATATTTTAAATTTATCATTTTATTTGTTTAAAATATGTAACACAACATTCTTAAGAAAGAAATTAATAGTTAATGCTGTTGAATAACTCTTATTTCTATATTTACCTGACACTTCATTGACAGCTAACAGAGTAACTCGAAATTTTTTAAATATTCATTTCAAGTTATTAGTATGGTTGTGTATTAGTAGACAATTTAGGAACTATTAGTAGACAAGAGTGCTGCTGCTGCTAAGTCACTTCAGTCGTGTCCGACTCCGTGTGACTCCATAGACGGAAGCCCACCAGGCTCCCCGTCCCTGGGATTCTCCAGGCAAGAACACTGGAGTGGGTTGCCATTTCCTTCTCCAATGTGTGAAAGTGAAAAGTGAAAGTGAGTAGAAACATCTAAATTAGGGAATGAAGGCAATAAAAATAGAATATTGAAGATGGTGATTATTTGGGAAAGTTGAATGGCTGGAGAATGTGGCAGTCAAGATTCTTTGTAACGTCAGTACTCAGTAGACCCAGTTTTCTTTACTGATGATTCCCCAAAAGTATATTTAAAAAATTAGCACCAATCAAGTTCTATGTTTCTCTCTGATCAAGTGACCCATATTTCTTGTGTCAAATAAGAAAAGATGTTCCATTTAGTAATGGGTATAGCCATAACTCAAAACTAGCTAGGTAATTCCCCTCAGAAACCACCTTTTTTCCTCTCCTCTTTTACCAATTTTTGATGTTCTGTCTGGGGCTGAGTGATATCTCCACTGAAAACTCAGTGGAGACAAAGCAAAAACAACACCCAGTTGTGGATGTGACTGGTGATAGAAACAAAGTCCAATGCTGTAAAGAGCAATATTGTATAGGAATCTGGAATGTTAGGTCCATGAATCAAGGAAAATTGGAAGTGGTCAAACAGGAAATGGCAAGAGTGAACGTCGACATTTTAGGAATCAGGGAACTAAAATGGACTGGAACGGGTGAATTTAACTCAGATGACCATTATATCTACTACTGTGGGCAAGAATCCCTTAGAAGAAATGGAAGAGCCGTGATGGTCAACAAAAGAGTCCGAAATGCAATACTTGGAGGAAGTCTCAAAAATGACAGAATGATCTCTGTTTGTTTCCAAGGCAAACCATTCAATATCACGGTAATCCAAGCCTATGCTCCGACCAGTAATGCTGAGGAAGCTGAAGTTGAATGGTTCTATGAAGACCTACAAGACCTTCTAGAACTGATACCCAAAAAAGATGTCCTTTTCATTATAGGGGACTGGAATGCAAAAGTAGAAACTCAAGAAACACCTGGAGTAACAGGCAAATTTGGCCTTGGAGCACAGAATGAAGCAGGGCAAAGGCTAGTAGAGTTTTGCCAAGAGAACGCACTGGTCATAGCAAACACCCTCTTCCAACAACACAAAAGAACACTCTACACATGGACATCACTGGATGGTCAACACTGAAATCAGATTGATTATATTCTTTGCAGCCAAAGATGAAGAAGCTCTATATAGTCAGCAAAAACAAGACCAGGAGCTGACTGTGGCTCAGATCATGACCTCCTTATTGCCAAATTCAGACTTAAATTGAAGAAAGTAGGGAAAACCACTAGACCATTCAGGTATGACCTAAATCAAATCCCTTATGATTATACAGTGGAAGTGAGAAATAGATTGAAGGGACTAGATCTGATAGATAGAGTGCCTAGACTCTATCTAACTATGGATGGAGGTTCGTGACATTGTATAGGAGACAGGGATCAAGACCATCCCCAAGAAAAAGAAATCTGAAAAAGCAAAATGGCTGTGTGAGGAGGCCTTACAAATAACTGTGAAAAGAAGAGAAGAGAAAAAGCAAAGGAGAAGAAGAAAGATATACCCATTTGAATGAAGAGTTCCAGAGAATAGCAATGAGAGATAAGAAAGCCTTCCTCAGTGATCAGTGCAAAGAAATAGAGGAAAACAATAGAATGGGAAAGACTAGAGACCGCTTCAAGAAAATTAGAGATACCAAGGGAACATTTCATGCAAAGATGGGCTCAATAAAGGACAGAAATGGTATGGACTTAACAGAAGCAGATTAAGAAGAGGTGGCAAGAATACACAGAACTACACAAAAAAGATCTTCACAACCCAGATAGTCATGATGTATGATCACCCACCTAGAGCCAGACATCCTGGAATGTGAAGTCAAGTGGGCCTTAGGAAGTATCACTAAGAACAAAGCTAGTGGAGGTAATTAAATTCCAGTAGCTGTAAAAGTGCTATATTCAATATGTCAGCAAATTTGGAAAGCAGTGGCCATAGGACTGGGAAAGGTCAGTTTTCATCCCAATCCCAAGAAAGGCAATGCCAAAGAATGCTCAAACTTCCGCACAATTACACTCATCTCACATACTAGTAAAGTAATGCTCAAAATTCTCCAAGCCAGGCTTCAACAATATGTGAACTACGAACTTCCAGATGTTCAAGCTGGTATTAGAAAAGGCAGAGGAACCAGAGAGCAAATTGCCAACATCTGTTGGATCATCAAAAAAGTAAGAGAGTTCCAGAAAAACATCTATTTCTGCTTCATTGACTATGCCAAAGCCTTTGATTTGTGTGGATCACAATAAACTGCAAAAAATTCTGAAAAAGATGGGGATACCAGACCACCTGACCTGCCTCTTGAGAAACCTGTATGCAGGTCAGGAAGCAACAGTTAGAATTGGACATGGAACAACAGACTGGTTCCAAGTAGGGAAAAGAATATGTCAAGACTGTATATTGTCACCCTGCTTATTTAACTTCTGTGCAGAGCACATCATGAGGAACGCTGGGCTGGAAGAAGCACAATCTGGAATCAAGATTGCCAGGAGAAATATCAATAACCTCAGATATGCAGATGACACCACCCTTATGGCAGAAAGTGAAGAAGAACTAAAGAGCCTCTTGGTGAAAGTGAAAGAAGAGAGTGAAAAATTTGTCTTAAAACTCAAGATTCAGAGAACTAAGATCATGGCATCTGGTCCCATCACTTCATGGGAAATAGATGGGGAAACAGTGGAAACAGTGACAGACTTTATTTTTGGGGGGCTCCAAAATCACTGCAGATGGTGATTGCAGCTATGAAATTAAAAGACGCTTGCTCCTTGGAAGAAAAGTTTTGACCATCCTAGACAACATATTAAACTGCAGAGACTTTATTTTGCCAACAAAGGTCCATCTAGTCAAGGCTATGGTTTTCCAGTAGTCATGTATGGATGTGAGAGTTGGACTCTCAAGAAAGCTGAGCGCTGAAGAATTGATGCTTTTGAACTGTGGTGTTGGAGAAGACTCTTGAGGATCCCTTGGGCTGCAAGGAGATCCAACCAGTCCATCCTAAAGGAGATCAATCCTGGCTGTTCGTTGGAAGGACTGATGCTGAAGCTGAAACTCCAATACTTTGACCACCTGATGGAAAAAGCTGACTCCTTTGAAAAATCCCTAATGCTGGTAAAGAGTGAAGGTGGGAGAAGGGGACAACAGAGGATGAGATGGTTGGATGGCATCACCAACTCTATGGACATGAGTTTGAGTGAACTGTGGGAGTTGATAATGGACAAGGAAGCCTGGCATCCTGGGGTCCATGAGGTCGCAAAGAGTCGGGCATGGCTGAGCGACTGAACTGAACTGTGTCTGAGAATCCAGGGACAAATATGTGTGTGTGCTTTCATAAGAAAGTGAGCTGCAAATGAGAAGCCAAACAAAAGAAAAAAAAAAGGAAAAAATTGTTCTAGTATATTGAAATAAGTGTTGGTTAAAACTGTAAATACGATTCTGTGGGTTGGGAGTTCTTAAAAATAAAGCTGGCCTACCTGTATTTAAGCGTGGAGATTACATGTCACTTTTAGATAAACCTTTATTCTGTGACAAAATACCTAATATGATTATCCCTTGGTTATCAAATTAGGATGAATACTCAGGAAAAATGGAGTTTGGGATTTTTTTTTATAGAGCTCTCAGAAAGATACTACTGTACACAGTACAACAATTAAGAGGACCAAGTACTTGATTTCTTCTAAATCATCAGTAGGATCTGGGCTTCCCTGGTGGCTCAGATTGTAGAGTCCACCTGAAGTGTAGGAGACCCAGGTTTGATCTCTGGGTCGGGAAGATCCCCTGGAGAAGGGAATGGCTACCCACTCCGGTATTCTTGCCTAGAGAATCCCATGCACAGAGGAGACTGGTGGGCTACAGTCCACGGGGTTGCAAAGAATCGGAAATGACTGAGTGACTAACACACACACATCAGTAGAATCTATACGTTCTATCCCTCAAATATATTGTGCCATTAATACTGCAAAACTACCATTTTTTTGTTGTTCAAACTATGGCAACAGCCTCTAAATTTGTCTTCTAGCAGAACAATTCTTAAGTAGGGAAATCATGGGCTTCTGAGAACTCTTGCCTCCTTAATAGTCCATCCTGCACACAGAAGCCAAAGTGAGCTTTCTACAGTGTGATACAAACCCTGCCATACCTTGGTTTAGAATCACCCAATGCCTTCTCTTTATAACCAGAAAAAAAAATCCACCATCCTTGCAGTGCCCATGTGCTCATTCCCCTGCTGCCCCGTCTCTCCTTTGTTCCCTACTCATCAGCCACGTTGATTTTTCTGCCTCTTAAACAGTCGGCTCCTTTCCATCTCAGGATTTTGACATCTGTTTTTCCTTAACCACATGTCTGCCTCCTACTCATCATTCAGGTATCAATCAAAATGTTACAGCAAAGAAGTGACTACCTGAGTTAAAGCAACCCCCTCACTCAGTCTGAATGGCTTTTCCACATGTTATCTTCTTAGTGCCTTGAAATGCCGAGTAATTAAAACCTCACTGAAGATGTAGACTGTGTTTCACACACTTTAGTATTTCAGGACATAGAATGGTCCTGTGTATATTTGGTATTTTGGTTGTTGGTTGGTTGATTGAATTAATGGACCATTTGCACCCTAAGGTAGCCTTTCAGAAAAGATCTACAAATTAGGGAAACTATAGAACATTCTCTTTCTAAACACAAGCATGCGGACATATTACAAGTTTGGTTCCAGACCACTGCTATAAACCAAATATCATAATAAAGGGAGTCACATGAATCTTTTGGTTTCCTAGTACACATAAAAGTTATGGTTACAATATATTGTAGCCTATTAAATGAGAGATTGCAATGTGTCTAAATAAACAATGTGCATATCTTAATTCAAAAATACTTTATTGCTAAAACATGCTAACCATCATTTTAAACTTCAGCAAGTCATAATGTTTTTGCCAGAGGAGAGTCTTCTTTCATTGCTGATGGCTGCTGACTGATCAGAGTATTGTTGCTAAAAATTGGATGGCTGTGGAAATTTCTCAAAATAAAACAACAGTGTGAAGGTTGCCACAATGATTGACTTCTTTTCATGAATGATTTCTCTGTAGCGTGCAATGCTGTTTGATAACATTTTATCTACAGTAGAATTTCTTTCAAAACTGGAGTTAGTCCTCGAGAATCCCTGATGCCACTTTATCGTGTAGGTTTATGTAGCGTTCTGTTGTTGTTCAGTGGCTCAGTCATGTCCGACTCTTTGCGACCCCATGGACTGCAGCACACCAGGTCTCCCTGTCCACCACCAGCTTCCAGAGCTTGCTCAAACTCATGTCCATCAAGTCGGTGATGCCATCCAACCATCTCATCACCTGTCGTCCCCTTCTCCTCCTGCCTTCAATCTTTCCCAGCATCAGGGTCTTTTCAAAGGAGTCAGTTCTTTGCATCACATGGCCAAAGTACTGGAGTTTCAGCTTCAGCCTCAGTCCTTCCAATGAATATTCAAGACTGATTTCCTTTAGGATGGACTGATTGGATGTCCTTGCATTCCAAGGGACTCTCAAGAGTCTTCTCTAACAGCACCCTCACTGCCAGCACCAACTCCAACACCAGTTCAAAAGCATCAATTCTTTGGTGCTCAGCTTTTTTAGAGTCCAACTCTCACATCCACACATGATTACTGGAAAAACCACAGCCTTTACTAGATAGACCTTTGTCAGCAAAGTAATGTCTCTTGTTTTTAATATGCTGTCTAGGTAGGTCATACCTTTTCTTCCAAGGAGCAAGCATCTTTTAATTTCGTGGCTGCAGTCACTGTCTGCACTGATTTTGGAGCCCAAGAAAATAAAGTCTGTCACTGTTTCCATTGTTTCCCCATTTATTTGTCATGAAGTGATGGAACAGGATGCCATGATCTTTTTTTAAATGTTGAGTTTTAAGCCAGCTTCTTCACTCTCCTCTTTCACATTCATCAAGAGGCTCTTTCGTTCTTCCTCACTTTCTGCCACAAGGGTGGTGTCATCTACATATCTGAGGCTATTGATATTTCTCCCAGCAAATTTGATTTCAGTTTGTGCTTCTTCCAGCCGGCATTTCGCATGTACTTTGCATATAAGTTAAAAAAACAGGGTGATGATATACAGCCCTGACATACTCCTTTCCCAACTTGGAACCAGTCTGTTGTTCCATGTCCAGCTCTAACTGTTGCTTCTTGACCTGCATACAGATTTCTCAGGAGGCAGGTAAGGTGTTCTCATATTCCCATCTCTTTAAGAATTTTCCACAGTTTATTGTGATCCACACAGTCAAAGGCTTTGGTATAGTTAATAAAGCAGAAAGTAGATGTTTTTCTGGAACTCTGTTGTTTTTTTCTATGATCCAACATATGTGGGCGATTTGATCTCTGATTCTTCTGCCTTTTCTAAATTCAGGTTGAACATCTGGAAGTGCTCAGTTCACATACTATTGAAGCCTGGCTTGGAGAATTTTGAGCATTACTTTGGATGTGTGCGAGATGAGTACAATTGTGCAGTAATTTGAACATTTTTGGACATTGCCCTTCTTTGTGTTTGGAATGAAAACTGATGTTTTCCAGGCCTGTGGCCTTTGCTGAGTTTTCCAAATTTGCTGGCATATTGAATGCAGCATTTTCACAGCATCATCTTTTAAGATAAGGAGTAGCTCAACTGGAATTTCATCATGTCCAGTAGCTTTGTTCGTAATGATGCTTCCTAAGGCCCATTTGACTTTGCATTCCAGGATGTCTGGCTCTCGGTGAGTGATCACACCATCGTGTTATCTGAGCCATGAAGATCTTTTTGTGTAGTTCTTCTGTGTATTCTTGCCACCTCTTCTTAATATCTTCTGCTTCTGTTAGGTCCATACCATTTCTGTCGTTTATTGTGCCCATCTTTTCATGAAATGTTCCCTTGATATCTCTAATTTTCTTGAAGAGATCTCTAGTCCTTCCTGTTCTATTATTTTCCTCTATTTCTTTGCATTGATCACCGAGGAGGACTTTCTTATCTCTCCTTGATATTCTTTGGAACTCTGCAAACTTGAGTCTGCCTACCTAATGCACAGCAAAGCAATATACTGATACCAGATTTTGGTGAAGGAAAGTACAGCATATATTGCAAGGCACCCATTGTGGGGCAAAGGAGGAGAATGATAGCTTATGCTCAGAAAACATGAACTCCCAAATGGCTTTC
The DNA here is from genome assembly GCF_049115385.1 of Moschus berezovskii. Classification (NCBI taxonomy): domain Eukaryota; kingdom Metazoa; phylum Chordata; class Mammalia; order Artiodactyla; family Moschidae; genus Moschus; species Moschus berezovskii. Next base: position 26,633,727 of record NC_142464.1, read on the forward strand.
AGAGAAACAATTTTAAAGACAAGGTAAAGGAAATGGTTGCAGGGTGAGTGACCAGTTCATTCACATTCTTGGTTGATGGGAGGTAACCCAGCCAGTAGTTCAGGGGTCAACATCATCAGTCTTCTGAGTTCCAACTGGCCTGGGGTCTATATGAGGCTGTTTAGCATCCAGTTCGGAGAAGGCAATGGCAAACCACTCCAGTACTCTTGCCTAGAAAATCCCATGGATGGAGGAGCCTGGTAGGCTGCAGTCCGTGGGGTCGCTAAGAGTCGGACACGACTGAGCAACTTTACTTTCACTTTTCACTTTCGCACATTGGAGAAGGAAATGGCAACCCACTCCAGTGTTCTTGCCTGGAGAATCCCAGGGACGGGGGAGCCTGGTGGGCTTCCATCTATGGGGTCACACAGAGTCGGACACGACTGAAGTGACTTAGCAGCAGCAGCAGCAGCAGCATCCAGTTAACTTCTTCCACCTGGTGAGAGTTTTAATATCTGCAAAACAACTCAAGGATAGGGCTCAGAATATTCTCTATAGCCCTTGACAGGGAATTAAATATCCTTCACTTTGTTTTATGCCTAAATTAGTATTATCTTGTCTCACTTGACGATTTTCCTTTATTTCTCCATTTTCTCACTTTTCTGATTAAATTTTCTCTTTGGAACTCAGGGAAGGCCTAGGAGCCTGCAGATTTTTTATAAACAAGAGGTAGGGGACACTGGAGAGTGGTCTTTCCCTGGGAAGGCCCCTCAGGGTCCTGCTCAGCTTCACTTATGGTAGTGGACACACAAGGTGGTGTTTGGAAGTGGTAGGAAATGAGACCAAAGGAGCAAGGCTGGACCAAGTCTTGAGGCCAGAGGATCTAGCCATGCTGAGAAGTTTGAACTTTATTGTGAGGGCTTACAGTTTAGAAAAGAAAAGAAGAGAAAGAAAAGGGACTCATTTGCCTGACTGTGCATTCTAAGTTCCATTTAATTTCTCTTCCTTTTCTTGCCGCCAAACTTCTCAGATGAGTCCTCTGTACTGAGACCTGTGTAACATGATATGAAAGTAGGATGGTTACTATTTTCTCAGCTTTAAGTGAGATTCTAAACTTGAGAACAGAATGTTGAATTACTGACAAATTATAAAAAGAGATGACTAAAAAAGAGTCCTTCCTGAAGAAGGAAATGGCAACCCTTCCTTCCTGGAGAAGGAAATGGCAACCCACTCCAGTATTCTTGCCTAGGAAATCCCATGGACAGAGGAGCGTGGTGGGCTACAATCCATGGGATCACAAGAGTCAGACATGCTTAGTGACTAAATCACTGAAAAAGAGACAGTTTGAAAATTAATGGAAGTGATGCATTCTTAGCCTACCTGATCGCCGAAGAATTGATGCTTTTGAACTGTGGTGCTGGAGAAGACTCTTGAGAGTCCCTTGGACTGCAAGGAGATACAACCAGTCCATTCTAGAGGAGATCGATCCTGGGTGTTCATTGGAAGGTCTGATGCTAAAGCTGAAACTCCAATACTTTGGCCACCTCATGCGACGAGTTGACTCACTGGAAAAGACTCTGATGCTGGGAAGGACTGGGGGCAGGAGCAGAAGGGGACAACAGAGAATAAGATGGCTGGATGGCATCACCGACTCGATGGACATGAGTTTGAGTGAACTCCGGGAGTTGGTGATGGACAGGGAGGCCTGGTGTGCTGTGATTCATGGGGTCTCAGAGTCGGACACGACTGAGCGACTGAACTGAACTGAAAGACACTTTAAGGAGAAGCTTGGAAATTAATAGAAATGAGTAAGTAGAACTTCCCTAGGGGGAGAATTATAAGAGACTAAATATACAAATGGACAATGACTAGCTCGTATATATCAAAAGAACACTCACCCACATCCTCTGCTGCAACCAGCTGGGAAAACCAAAGCCCAACCTCTGTAACAATCAGCCAGAATAGTTACGACTTGGTCCATGACTGCCAGCTTCCTATTTTTTTACCTCACTTTCAACTCAGAACTAGTCAGAAAAATCCAAATATGTGCCTCAAACCCATCACATAAAGGTGCTCTGCTTCAGCTCTGTGACAACCTAGATGGGTGGGATGGGCAGGGATGTGGAAGGGATGTTCAGGAGAGGGGAGAGAGGTACACCTGTGGTTGATTTGTGTTTATGTTTGGCAGAAACCCACATAATACTGTGAAGCAATTATCCTTCAATTAAAAATAAATTAAAAAAAAAAGATACCCTGCTTCTAATGAAGTCTCCTCTGGCTCTTCCCCACACCAACCATCTCCAATCAGAGCATACCTGAAGGCACTCATCTTCCCATACTCTGGAGCTTTTCTGCTCCTCTGCCTGCCTTTGATTTGCTGCCAAACTCAAGTGATGCTGCTGACTTCCGTACTATAATAGGCTCTGAACAAATAGCCTCCATTTTCATCAAGGTGGTCTTTACTTATTTTCTGAGTGCTATGACATTTCTCCTCCTCACTACCTAGGGAATAGGACGGGGTGCTCCCCCTTACTTATAGTCAAAGGCTCAGGGGCTGACATGCTATCCAGTTCCCACAAATGTCTAAAGGAGAGGCAGGTTGAAGGTGGCTTTGATGGCTGAAGAAAAAGGCATGGCTCTGATGGGACAATTTGTGGGACAGGATGTGTGCAGATGTCACATGGACCAAGTGTGGATCCCTTAAGCTATCTTGAAAGGGAACCCCCAAGATGACCTCCTGGGAAGGTGAGTTGACCCCAACAGAAGCCCCAGTGAGAGAAATCATCAACTTTGTGATGGACCAAATGGCAAAAACTATACTAGCTAAATAACAGTGTGCCTGTCTTTGTTCCTTTTCCCTCCCACCATACCATACTTAGAAAATCTGTGAAGAGGAGAAATAGTAAAATTTTCTTATCTCTTCAAATTTTATTATTTCAAATAGTATTAGTATTGGTATATTATTTCTTTTGCCAATAGTGATTTCTTTGCCAAGTCTTCTGAAAGAATTACAGGGAAAACTACCCTGCATCTCCTCTGCCATGGCCATGACACTCTTCTTGGTTAAACAGTGAGTAAAATCTTTCTATAAAACACTGAAAGCTTAATATTGGAGATAAATTTGGTGAGTCTGCTTTTTCCCATTGTCTTGTCATTCTAATTCAATTGAATGACAAACTGTGAATTTGCTTTGAGGAGACCACATATTAACTTGCAATTTTGAACAAAGTTCTGTGATTGCTCATCAGGCCACTGATGAGTACCATGAGCCTCTACTGATAACTTGAAGAGAAAAAAAACACTTTACTGGTGTTCCACTGGGAACTTTAGACCAGGAAACCCTACTGCTGCTGTTGCTGCTGCTAAGTCACTTCAGTCATGTCCGACTCTGTGCGATCCCATAGACGGCAGCCCACCAGTCTCCTCCGTCCCTGGGATTCTCCAGGCAGGAACACTGGAGTGGGCTGCCGTTTCCTTCTCCAACACATGCATGCATGTCAAGTCGCTTCAGTTGTGTCCAACTGTGTGCAACCCTATGGACAGCAGCCCAACAGGCTCCTCTGTCCACAGGATTCTCCAGGCAAGAATACTGGTGTGGGTTGCCATTTCCTTCTCCAATGCATGCATGAATGCTAAGTCGCTTCAGTTGTGTCTGACTCTGTACAACCCTATGGACAGCAGCCCACCAGGATCCTCCATCCACAGGATTCTCCAGGCAAGAGTACTGGAGTGGGTTGCCATTTCCTTCTCCAGAAAACCCTATAGTGCTTCTCATCTCTCTGACCTGATGTCACCACCTCAGAGACAGGCCTCTCTGCACTTCTTCCTGAATTCATCCCCCCATTCTTGCTTTTCTAGCCCCTCAGTAGGATGTGGATAAGTGCTGTGGTAAAGAGAAGAGGATGTGCCGGCAGTGAGGGGAGCAGAGGCGTTTCTGTTTTCCATGGTGTTGTTAGGAATGGCCTTGCTGGAAAGAAGATAATTGGACAGAAAACGTCAAGAATCTACAATAAACCATGTGGGATGGGGAGTAGGGAGGATGATAGCATTTAAGTCAGGGTGGTGCAAAAGGTTGAGGACATAGGCTTGATGACTCTCGTAATAGCAAGACACAACCATCACTGGAATGAAGTAAGTGAGACAGGAATTATGAAGAAAAAGAGCTAATGAAGTAAGAGGTTGTGTGTGTGTGTATGTCAGGGAGTGGGGATTGTATCACTTAGGACTTTGTAGTTCATGGCAAGACCTTTGGCTTTCCCCTGGGTGAGATGAGAATCCAGTGGCCAATGTTGAACAGAAGAGCGATTTATCTCGTTTAGATTTTAGAAGGATGACTCTCACTGTTCTGCTGTTAAGGGAGTGGTGGTAGATAAGGCCTGATGTAAAGGAGACTGTTATAACAATACAGCAGGAACTGGGTGGTGGGCCCGGGGAGGTAGTGACAAGGGGTTGAATTCCGTATATGTGTTGGAGGTACCAGCACTAGGGTTTATTGGAGGACTGAATATGAGAAATGAGTGGGAAAAAAGGTGTCAAAGATGATTCCAAAGTATTGTCTTAGGCAACCAGCAGGCCATTCACTGAGAAAGAACACGCAGGGAGTAGAGGAGGGAGTTGGCAGTTGGCAGTCCATATAGGGGAGAGAAACAAAGTGCTAATGTTCACACGGAGGTAGAGACTCTGCCCAAAGGTTCAGGAAGGGGACACAGGGTACATACTCTTAAGCTATGCCTTAATATATGGGTAAGATTTTCATAGAGTAGAAAGACGCATACTCTGTTTCTTAAGCACAGAGAGAAAAGGCACACGAAATGTGAAAGCATGGGCTATTACTTGGAATGGTGATCATTGTAGTTTGGTTGCAATACATGTAGGAACTTGTGGAAAAATAGGTTTGGGAAAGCGGGGTGGAGCCAGAGGGTGATGGCCTTGTGTGCACAGTGGAGTTTGGACTTGCCTTGCTAGGCAACTAGGATACTGTGCAGAATTTTAAGCAAAGAGATAATATTAGTGATAATATTAGCCTCACAATGGAACATGGGATGAACTGGGGGCAGGTGAGGGAATGGAGTTGAAAGCAGGAAAGTAATGAAGCCATTTGCTGAACACTTCCTATTTGCCCCTCTAGGTTCATTCTCTGTCCTTCTCCGACCTGCCTTCTGCCCTTGGAGGCTGGCTTTTATAGACTATTTCAACAGGCTACCTTTACCCTCTAATTTACGGTTAATTCGGCCAACAGGAGACACAGCAGAAGAAAAGAGCAGGTGGAAGGTGAGACCAGGGTGACTGTTATCCTGAGTCATTCACTCCCTGCTGGGCGTGTCTGCTTCCTTGATTCCTTAGGCCTAGAAGTCAAACAGGCTTCTCTGAAGTTGGTAAATGTGTTCATTTTCTTTAGTCCTGCTCACACGCTTGTAAAAAGTCCCCTCACTGAACTGTCCCCTGTATGCATGCATGCTCAGTCCTTTCAGTCGTGTCCAACACTTTTCAACCCCATGGACTGTAGCCCACCAGGCTCCTCTGTCCATGGGCTTCTTCAGACAGGAATACTGGAATGCGTTACCATTACCTCTTCCTGGGGATCTTCCTGACTCAAGAACTGAACCCACATCTCCTATACTGCTGGTGGATTCTTTACCCCTGAGCCACTGGGGAAGCCCAAATTGTCCGCAGTTCCCATATTCAAGCCTGCTATCCATTTGCCACAAAAACTGCAACTGTGTGCCACAGAAAACAGTCCAATCGTGGTATTTAAAACTTGGTATTTCACTTTTCTTTCAAAAGAAGTCACGGAAGTGGGCATTCCAGGATAAGTGTGGTGGTTTTGTGGTCATCTTATATCTTGGCTCCATAATTCTTCACACACTAGCGCTGCTCCCATATGCCTGTGGAAACCCTGCCTTTTCCTTCTACCCTATAGTCAGCAGCGTAAAGGAAAGTGTTAGTCACTCGGTCATGTCTGATTCTCTGCAACCCCGTGGACTGTATCCCACTGGGCTCCTCTGTCCATGGGCTTCTCCAGGCAAGAATACTGGAATGAGTTGCCATTCCCTTCTCCAGGGGATCTTCCCAACCCAGGTCGCCCACACTACAGGCAGATTCTTTACCATCTGATCCACCAGGGAAGCCAGCAGGAAGGAGGGCAAAAAGGGTCCACTTCTCAGCATCTTCAAGAAGCCTTCTAGGCAGTCTCCTCCAACACTTTTGTTTCCATCTCTTTGGCCAAACTTCATCATGTGGTTCTGCCTAGCTACAATCAAGGCTGGGAAATGATTTTTTCAGCTGGGCGTATTGTAGCTCTGAGGGTTTTGTCCTTAAGGAAGAAGTAGAAAATGGTATTGTACAGGTAATTACAAGCATCTACCAAGCCTATGCTCTGGTAAAATAATCCAGAAAAAGTAGGATAGGTAACAGGGAATAAGGACCTGAGAAGGGGCTGAGGGAAGGGGAAGTGGTGATGGATACTACGAGAAATTAACGAGATGACATGCTAATGATGGGATGAGCCTCCTCAACACCCTCTCCCCTACACCCCCACTGCTCCACAAGGCATATGGGATCTTAGTTCTCCTACCAGGAGTCAAACTTGTGCCCCCTACAGTGGAAGCATGGAGTCTTATCCTTGGGTAGCCAGGGAAGTCCCTCCTTAAAATTCCCTTCATTTGACAACATTTTATTTATGCTCCTTTCTAATAAAATATTATTTATCTGGATACACAACTCTCTAACAGCTATTTTTTCAGGCCTTTTATAGAATATAAGCAAGAAAAGGGAAATGTACTTAAGTCTGAAAAGAAGCTAGAAAACAAAAGAATATTGGCAATTTCCACTTCTGTAACTTTGGTAATGTTGAGTAATTCTGGAGCCATATTAAATGACATGGCTGCAGAGTTTCCACTGACCTAAATAGCCTCCTGAAAATAGTCACTATACTTAGACATTACTTTGCTGAAAAAGGTCCATATAGTCCAAGCTATGGGCTTCCCTGGTGGCTCAGAGGTTAAAGCGTCTGCCTCCAATGTGGGAGACCCGGGTTCGATCCCTGGGTCGGGAAGATCCCCTGGAGAAGGAAATGGTAACCCACTCCAGTATTGTTACCTGGAGAATCCCATGGACGGAGAAGCCTGGTAGGCTACAGTCCACGGGGTCGCAAAGAGTCGGACACGACTGAGCGACTGAACGGACGGACGGATGGATGTGAGAGTTGGACCATAAAGAAGGGTGAGCACTGAAGAACTGATGCTTTCAAACTGGTGAAGACTCTTGAGAATCCCTTGGACAGCAAGATCAAACCAGTCAATCCTGAAGGAAATCAATTCTGATTATTTGTTGGAAGGACTGTTGAGGAAGCTGAAGCTCCAATACTTTGGCCACCAGGTGTAAAGAGATGACTCATTGGAAAAGACCCTGATGCTAGGAATGATTGAGGGCAAGAGGAGAAGTGGGTGACAGGGGATGAGATGGTTGGGTGGCATCTCCAACTCAATGGACATGAGTTTGAGCCAACTCGGAGATGGTGAAGGACAGGGAATCCTGGGGTGCTGCAGTCCATGGGGTTGCAAAGAGTCATACACAACTGAGTGACTGAAAAACAATACTTAGAACTGTTGAAGTATGATCATCAAACACACCCTTTTTAGCAAAGCATTCCACTCAACGGGAGTCAAAGTTCAGTGATACTGATAAACATTAAAACTGTTGATGTGTCAAAGGTCTAAACCTTTGGGATACAAGCTTCCTTGATAAGCCAAATCTTAGGAAAAGTAACAATTTTGTCTCTCAAACTTTAACACAAAACATTTTCGAGGGTCTTATGTTTTTTTATTAGTCTGTAGAAAATATAGAAATTCTTCTCTCTATGAGGTTTCATATTCCTTGAGATATAAAACTGTATCTCTGAAAGCTGTGTGCATTTTATGGACAATATACTTATACATATTTGTAACATATTTTTCTTTCCAAAACCCTCATGGCTGAGTTAATTACTAACAGAACATTGTTCTGAAAATCATTGTATAAGAATAAAAATTCCCACCTTTAAATGCATTGTAATTTATGCAGTTGTTCTTGATTTCCAAACTAAAAACAAATTTGGAACAATGTGAAAAATGTAAACCAAAGTTTTCATTGAAATATATATGTTAATACCATCATGGTGACTATCTTTTTGAATGAAGTGATAAATGTATATTCTAATTTAGTCCCGCAAGGGTTAGATTTGGAACTGGGAATCTTACATCTGTTCTTCAAGGAAACTATCTCTTAATTTTTATCACAAATAATTTGTAATTTGCTAAATATAAGCTAGTCACACTGTGCTTCGTTTATTAAAAGAAATTAACATTCTAGCTTGGCTTCCCTTTGCTATCCATCATGCTCTGTGGAGCCATTAGAAAATATACATTTATGAAACACATCATGGCTTGTCAACCTAGAAGTCTGTTTGTAATTCAATTCTTTCTTCATAGTTTATCTTGTGCTATTTATTTAACAAATATTTACCAGATTCTTACTGTGTCAGGTTTTATGCTAGGAGTGAAGTATTTAACACTGAGCATTATGTATTGGTAAGCTTCCCCATGTATTTCTGGTTGATGCCCTTTTGATGCCCTGAGTTTTGTGGATGGAGAGGAACAACTAAAAGTGTTTGTGCTTCATTTGATTTCCAGCTTTGTCGTTGTACAGTCACTCAGTAGTGTCCAGCTCTTTGTGACCCCATGGACTCTAGCCTGCCAGGCTCCTCTGTCCATGGGATTTCCCAGGCAAAAATACTGGAGTGGGTTGCCATTTCCTTCTCCAGGTGGTCGTCTCGATCCAGGGATCAAACCCGCATCTCCTGTGGCTCCTGCATTGGCAAAAGGATTCCTTACCACTGAGACACCTGGAAAGCTTACTGAATTTATAATTTTACTTACTAAACGCATATATTCACATTGATGGGTGGATTAACTAAATTTACTTTAAAAAGATAGACAGCAATTCCACATTTAGCATGACCTAAAACACCAGATAAAACAAATACAAGAACTATACAACTTTTAAATCACATATATTTTACATGCATTCTAAAATATTAACATTGTAAATTTGGTTAATATCATCAATATTCCTTGTATTATTGCATAATATTTTTACTTAATTTGATATGTTCCTGAGGTTTTGGTAATACTGTTTTAATAGTATTTCCAGGGGAGATTTAAAAAAATAAAACAGACTTTTTCAAACTAGCCTCGGTCACAGGACCTCTGTTATCAAACAATTGATTATTGGATGAAGTGGGTATTGAATTCAGCTGTAGATTAAAAATCATGATAATTTTTATTAGGCTATTTCTTTTTTATGGTTAAGTTTTGCAACCATTTGTCTCTCTTAAAATGACGTATTTTGAAAATTAATAGTTTCCTCTACGTCTTGTCATCATAGTATATTGACCTGGTCTGTTAGCATTATTACAACATTTTTTATTCCTTAACTAGTATCTTATGGCGTCCCTTGTGGCTAACCTGGTAAAGAATCCGCCTGCCATGTGGGAGACCTAGCTTCGATCCCTGGGTTGGGAAGATCCCCTGGAGAAGGGAAAGGCTACCTACTCCAGTATTCTGGCCTGGAGAGTCCCGTGGACTGTATAGTCCATGGGGTGACAGAGTGGGACACGCCAGAATGCCTTTCACTATCATTTGTAGAGCCACACAGCAATTCCATCTCGGAAGAGATGCAAAAATAAGACCACACATTTCTCTTTAAGACATTTTGCTAATTCAAATACTTTTAAATGTGCTCTTTACTATTAGAACCATTTTCTACTTGATACTACATGTGGCTATGAGAGCTAATTAGTTCTCCTTGTTATGGATACAGAACTTTTTATGGACAATGCAAAAATTAACAAATTGTTTGCTAAAGTGATTGTAGCAATTTACATTTCCTGCAGCAATGTATGAGAATTTTTACTCAATGTTCTTCAATACTTAAAGTTGTCAGACCATTTACTGAGCATTGTAATGGTATTTAATTGCAGTTTCATTTGCATTTTCCTGATGACTAATGATATTAAGTGCCTTTTCATGTGCTCATTAGTTATTTGTATGTTTTCTTTTATAAAGTATTCGCCCATGTTTATTGGGCTGCTGTTCATACTATTATTAATAAATTGCAAAAGTTCTTTATTTCAAATTTGCTTCTTTTGTCAAATACATGTAACATGAATATATTCTTCACTCTGTGGCTTACATTTTTGTTTTCCTGACAATGTTTATCAAAGAGCCAACATATTTTTTCAGTGAACACCTTAATCAATTTTTTGTGACTCGTGCCATCCCAGAGTAAAAAACATTTGTTCCTATGTTTTCTACTGAAATTTTAAGTTTTATTTCTTAAGTATAAGTCTACATTTAATTCTAAATTTGTTGCTTGGTATGAAGTAAAGATCCAGGCTTGTTTCTTTCATATGTATATCCAATTGTTTGAACATCATTTTTTAAAGACTGTCCTTTCCCCCGTTGAATTACCTTTGTAATTAAAGGTATTGAATTAATTAAAGGTATTACCCTTAATATCTTTGTTGAAAACCAAATGGCCATTTATATGTGGGTCTTTCTCTGAACTCTACATTCTGTTCCATTGATCTGTATGTCTATTCTATCACCAATAGCTCATTCTTAGTTAATTTTTTTGTAATAGATCTTAGAGTCCAGTGGTATGTATCTTCTTACTTTGTTCTTCCTTCCCCAAATTACTTGATTATTCTAGGTCCTTCGCATTTCCTTATACATTATATAATCAGCATGTCAGTTCCTGCCAAAAATATATTGGGATTTGATTTGGATTACTTTGTAAATGAATCTAGATACTGGGAGAATTGCCATTTTAACAGTGTTGGATCTTTCAGTCCATGAAATCATATATTCCTCCACTGATTCAGGTCTTTTAAAATGTGTTTCTACAATGTTATGTGGTTTTCAATAAACATATATGCAAGCACATATTTTATTATATTTACCCCTTAAAATGTCATGGGTTTTGATACTATTGTAATGGAAATGTTTTATAATTTATTTTCCAACTATTTGTTGTCAGTATATAGAAATGCAGTTGATTTTTGCATGTTAGCTCAGATTTGGGGACCTTGCTAAAGTCACTCATTATCACGTAATTTTTTTTTTAGATTCTTTAAGATTTTGTATACATGATGATTAGTTTGCGTGCAAACTTTTATTTCTCTCTTTGCAATCTCTGTGCTCTTTCTTTCTCTTCTTGATTGTGCACTGACTAGCATCTTCAGTAAATACGGAAACGGGTAGAGAAAGCGGGGACGTTCTTGTCATGTTCTTCATCTTCAAGAGAAAGGGTTGAATCCTCATAGATGCCCTTTCAGTTCAGTTCAGTTCAGTCACTCAGTCGTGTCCGACTCTCCGCGACCCCATGAATCACAGCATGCCAGGCCTCCCTGTCCATCACCAACACCCGGAGTTCACCCAAACTCATGTCCATCGAGTCGGTGATGCCATCCAGCCATCTCATTCTCTGTCGTCCCCGTCTCCTCCCGTCCCCAATCCTTCCGAGCATCAGAGTCTTTTCCAATGAGTCAACTCGTTGCATGAGGTGGCCAAAGTATTGCAGTTTCAGCTTTAGCATCAGTCCTTCCAATGAACACCCAGGACTGATCTCCTTTAGAATGGACTGGTTGGATCTCCTTGCAGTCCAACGGACTCTCAAGAGTCTTCTCCAGCACCACAGTTCAAAAGCATCAATTCTTTGGCCATCAGCTTTCTTCACAGTCCAACTCTCACATCCATACATGACCACTGGAAAAGCCATAGCCTTGACTAGATGGACCTTGGTTGGCAAAGTAATGTCTCTGCTTTTTAATATACTATCTAGGTTGGTCATAACTTTCCTTCCAAGGAGTAAGCATCTTTTAATTTCATGGGTGCAATCAGCATCCGCAGTGATGTTGGAGCCCAAACAAATAAAGTCTGACACAGTTTCCACTGTTTCCCCATCTATTTCCCATGAAGTGATGGGACCAGATGCCATGATCTTTGTTTTCTGAATGTTGAACTTCAAGTCAACCTTTTTACTCTCCTCTTTCACTTTCATCAAGAGGCTTTTGAGTTCCTCTTCACTTTCTGCCATAAGGGTGGTGTCATCTGCATATCTGAGGTGATTGATATTTCTCCTGGCAATCCTGATTCCAGCTTGTGCTTCTTCCAGCCCAGCGTTCCTCATGATGTACTCTGCATATAAGTTAAATAAGCAGGGTGACAATATACAACCTTGGCATACTCTTTTTCCTATTTGGAACCAGTCTGTTGTTCCTTGTCCAGTTCTGAATGTTGCTTCCTGACCTGCATACAGGTTTCTCAAGAGGCAGGTCAGGTGGTCTGGTATTCCCATCTCTTTCAGAATTTTCCACGGTTTATTGTGATCAATGAAGCAGAAATAGATGTTTTTCTGGAACTCTCTTGCTTTCTCCATGATCCAGCGGATGTTGGCAATTTGATCTCTGGTGCCTCTGCCTTTTCTAAAACCTGCTTGAACATCTGGAAATTCACGATTCACATATAGCTGAAGCCTGGCTTGGAGAATTTTGAGCATGACTTTACTAGTGTGTGAGATGAGTGCAATTGTGCGGTAGTTTGAGCATTCTTTGGCATTGCCTTTCTTTGGGATTGGAATGAAGACTGACATTTTCCAGTCCTGTGGCCACTGCTGAGTTTTCCAGATTTGCTGGCATATTGAGTGCAGCACTTTCACAGCATCATCTTTCAGAATTTGAAATAGCTCAACTGGAATTCCATCACCTCCACTAGCTTTGTTTGTCGTGATGCTTTCTAAGGCCCACTTGACTTCACATTCCAAGATGTCTGACTCTAGGTGAGTGATCACGCCATCGTGATTATCTTGGTCGTGAAGATATTTTTTGTACAGTTCCTCTGTGTATTCTTGCCACAGGTTGAGAAAGTTTTCTTAGCTCAGTGAGATCACTGTGCTTTGCTTGGGGTCCCCCTGTCGGTACCAGAAAGTGGAATGTCTTTAGGCACGAAGCCAGGGTTATGTAGCCCTCATCTCATTTGTTTCTCATCTATATCAGAGATAGCAATTCTACACTTCCTGTTATCCCAAGCCTGAAAACACTTTTTCTGATATTTTTTCCACTTTTCTAGTTATTAATATGTGTTGTGGCCTGGTAAATCTGGTCCAGGTTACTATGTTATGGCCCTACATTCAGGGGACATAGACATCCATGTATTAACATCCTCTATTTAAATCAGCAAAATTAAAAATAGCTCTGAATATTCAAAATTTATGACTTTTATCATACACTTCAATAATTTTTTTTTTATTTTTAAATTGTTTCTTGAAGTATAGTTGATTTACAATATGTTAGTTTTGAGTGTACAACTTAGTGAGTCAATAGTTTTAAAGGTTATATGCATTTAAAAGATGTAAAATAATGGCTATATTTCCCTGTGCTGTATAGTATAAGTATATCCTTGGTGCCTATCTGTTTTGTAAATGCAAGCATACATGCTAAGTCACTTCAGTCATGTCTGACTCTTGGTGACCCATGGTTCCTCTGTCCATGGGGTTCTCCAGGCAAGAATACTGGAGTGGTTAGCCACTTCATTCTTCAATTTTATACATAGTAGTTTGTATCTCTTAGTCCCCTACTCCTCTCTTCTTTCCCCTTTCCTCTCTCCCCACTGATATCCACTGGTTTGTTTTCTAAACCTGTGAATCTGTTTCTATTTTGTCGTATACATTCATTTGTTTTATTTTTTAGGTTCCATGTATAAGTGATAACATACAGTGTTTATCTTTCTCTGACTTATTTTACTAAGCATTGATATAATACTCTCTAGATCCATCCATGCTGTTGTAGATGGCTGAATTTCATTCTTTTTAATGGCTGAGTAATAGTCCATTACTCAGCACACCTTCTTTATCCATTTATCTGTTGATGGATACTTGGGTTGTTTCCTTATCTTAGCTATATAAACTATGCTGCTATGAACATTGGGGGCTGCATGTATCTTCCTGCATTCGTGTTTTTAATTTTTTTCAGATATATGCCCAGGAATGAAACTGCTGGATTGTATGGTAGTTCTGTTTTTAGTTTTTCAAGGAACCTCTATACTGTTTCCCATAGTGGTTGTACCAGTTTACATTCCCACCAATAGTATACAAGTGTTCCCTTTTCTGCTTATCTTCATCAACATTTGTTATGTGTAGACTTTTTGCTGATAGCCATTCTGATGGGTGTGAGGTGAAATTTCATTGTGGTTTTGAATTGCATTTCTCTAATAGTTGGCAATGTTGAGCATCTTTTCATGTGCCTGCACTTCCATTAATTTTTAACTTCAGAATATCTGTTATAGAGTGAAGGCTTTTGAATAACTCAATCTCTTTGGTTAAACATAGTGATAAGCAGAATAATCCTGCAATGCACAAAACAACCCCTTTACAAACACAAAGAATTAAATTCCAGGACATTCTGGGTTATCCTACTAATGAGCTGAATAGGCTTCAGTGACACTGGAGAAAGTCCTCAGAAAGTGAAGCCAAGAGGAGACCCCTAAGATAGAAAGCTGTTTTATTGTAGAAAAGTGTCCCATACTGCTTGTAAACTCAATGGCTCTCCACAATACCTTCCTCTAAAGTCTGACTTTCATGCAGCTTGGGATTGTGTCTTCTTGTCTGGATTCTAACAGTTCCAAGCACAATGATTTTCACATTGTAGTCCCCAGTACTGACTGAATGGAATTGCAAACTTTTATAATGCATAGAAAAACATCATGTTTACAAGAAAACAAATTTTAAATGAAGTACATAATCAAATCTGAATTATTTTTTCCCTTTTGGTAATTTAGGTCATGAAAAAATTAATTAACATTTTAGTCATCCACCAAACATGTATTGGGCACTGCCTACAGGGCAATAAATATTTGTCCATGATGACAGATACTGCTAGTTGCCTCACAGTATCTATTCTTCCTTCCCTGTTGGTAATAGAATCCTGTAATTTTTGCTTGGTACATTGTTGTTTAGCTAAAAGTCTATATTTCAATCTCTTTTGCATCCAGGTATGGTCATTTGACTTAGTTCTGGCCAATAAAATCTCAGCAGAGATTTTTGTGGAAATTCTAGGAATTCTTAAAAGAGCAAACATGTATTATTCCTTTTATTCCCATTCTTCCTGAGTCTTTGATGCAGAAGCTCTTCTAGCAATTTTGGACATTAAGACAAGGGCCGTATCCTAGGGATGACAGAGCCATGCACAAGAAAGAGCCTAATGACTTCAGAGAATCACTAAACTATTAGTGTGAATAATAGTGAATAATGCAGACTCTAGACTGCATTAGCTGAGAGAAGTAAAATTCAATTTTGATTAAGCCATTTTTACTTGAGTTTTTCTATTATATGCATGCAAATTAAATTACAATTAACACAATATGAAAAAAATATTTGAATATTGTACCTTGGCTAATCTTTGATGAGACTATTAACCTGCTTTTTCATCGTGAAAGTACTGCATAACGTACAGTCCTCCACTTCTCAAGGGCTTAAAATAACAAAGACAGCTCTTGCTTATGAATCTGTGTGTTGGCATCTGGCTTCCCAGGTGGCGCAGTGGTAAAGAATCTGCTTACCAATGCGAGAAATGCAGGTTCGATCCCTCTGCTGGGAAGGTCCCGTGAAGTAGGAAATGGCAACCCACTGAAGTAGTCTTGCCTGGAAAATTCCTTGGACAGAGGAACCTGGTGGGCTATAGTCCTTGGGGATTGTAAAGAGCTGGACATGGCTGAGCACCCACACACTCACACTCTCTCGCTGGCTGCTGTTCATCTGATCTTAGACATGATGATGCTTTTGGCTCGGCTTGATTGGACTCTGCACTCCATCTGTGTTCCACATGTTGTCATCATCTGGGTTTGGCAGCTGCCTATCAACTTCTAATGATGAAATGCCAAGAGTGCAAGAAGACAAACCAAATGAGACAAACATATTTAAAGTTTCAGTTCAGTTCAGTTCAGTTGCTCAGTCGTGTCCAACTCTTTTCGACCCCATGAATCGCAGCACGCCAGGCCTCCCTGTCCATCACCAACTCCCAGAGTTCACTCAAACTCATGTCCATCGAGTCGGTGATGCCATCTAGCCGTCTCATTCTCTGTTGTCCCCTTCTCCTCCTGCCCCTAACCCCTCCCAGCATCAGAGTCTTTTCTAGTGAGTCAACTCTTCGCATGAGGTGGCCAAAGTATTGGAACTTCAGCTTTAGCATCAGTCCTTCCAGTGAACACGCAGGACTGATCTCCTTTAGAATGGACTGGAATTTGGAAAACTCAGCAGTGGCCACAAGACTGGAAAAGGTCGGTTTTCATTCCAATCCCAAAGAAAGGCAATGCCAAAGAATATTCAAACTACCGCACAATTGCACTCATCCTACACGCTAGTAAAGTCATGCTCAAAATTCTCCAAGCTAGGCTTCAGCAGTATGTGAACCGTGAACTTCCAGATGTACAAGCTGGTTTTAGAAAAGGCAGAAGAACCAGAGATCAAATTGCAAACATCCGCTGGATCATGGAAAAAGCAAGAGAGTTCCAGAAAAACATCTGTTTCTGCTAACACTAATATTTTATTGGCAAGTCACATGGCCAAGGCCAACATCAATGAGGTGGAAAAAATATACTCTCACCCACTCTATTGGGAGGAGTTACAATGACACCTGATAATGTTATGTGAATGAATAATTTTCTAACAAGGTGAGAGTAAAGAATCTCTTATGGAGAACTTGGAAAAGTTATAGAGACCTTGGAAAGGTTACTTTAACCTCTCTGTGTCTTACTTTTTTCACTTGTGAAGCCAAAGTATCAGGTTAGATGACTTATATTCTTGAGTTTTAAACTTTTGTGACTGTAATTCTAAATCATCTTATTTCCTTCCTGGTTCTCAGGAGACAGAGACATTCCAAAGCATGAAGCTAAAGAAGATTTTTAAAATGTAATTTTATTTATCATTTTTGGCTGTGCTGGGTCTTCCTTGCAGTGCAAGCTTTCTCTAGTTGCGGAGAGCAGGGGCTACACTGTAGTTGATGTGCACAGGCTTCTCAATGTGGTGGCTTCTCTTTTTGTGGTGCACAGGCTTGAGTAGCTGCGGTGTGGGCTCAGTAGCTGCATTTTGCAAGCTCTAGAGCAGAGGGTCAATAGTTGTGACACACTGGTTTAGTTGTTCTGTGGTATGTGGGATCTTCCTGAATCAGGGATTGAACCCGTGTCTCCTGCAATGGCAGGCAGATTATTTAACACTGAGCCACCAGGGAAGCCCTGAAAATTTTTATGTGTTGATTAGGCTTATTGAACTTTAAATAAAGAAGGATAAAGCAGATGTCAGTGGGTATATTAGGGATTTTCCTCTATGAAATATCTCATTCCCTTCATCCTCTGTCATCCCCTTCTCCTCCTGCCTTCCATCTTTCCCAGCATCAGGGGAAGATTTTCAAATGAGTCAGTTCTTCGCAGCAGGCGGCCAAAGTATTAGAGTTTCAGCTTCAACATCAGTCCTTCCAATGAATATTCAGGACTGATTTCCTTTAGGATGGACTGGTTGGATTTCCTTGCAGTCCAAGGGACTCTCAAGAGTCTTCTCCAGCACCACAGTTCAAAAGCATCAATTCTTCAGCGTTCAGCTTTCTTCAAAGTCCAACTATCACATCCATACATGACCACTGGAAAAACCATAGCCTTGACTAGATGGACCTTTGTTGGCAAAGTAATGTCTCTGCTTTTTAATATGCTGTCTAGGTTGGTCATAACTTTTCTTCCAAGGAGTAAGCATCTTTTAATTTCATGGCTGCAGTCACCATCTGTAGTGATTTTGGAGCCCCAAAAAATAAAGTTTCTGTTTCCACTGTTTCCCCATCTATTTGCCATGAAGTGATGGGACCAGATGCCGTGATCTTAGTTTTCTGAATGTTGAGTTTTAAGCCAGCTCTTTTACTCTCCTCTTTCACTTTCATCAAGAGGCTCTTCAGTTATTTGCTTTCTGCCAGACATTTTTTATCTCTCTCTTAAGTGGCAGGAGGAAACAAACTACAAGTTTCAGATTTTTTTTTTTCCTTCTCCATACAAAGTTAAAAGGAGGTTTTTCTATGGAAATGTTTTTCTTAAGCTATGTTAATGAAACTATTTATTTGCTTTGGAATTTGCCCTTCTTCAAAATGGTTCCATCTAAGACTAACTTTTTTTCTTTTCTCAAAACTTGGGCTGATAATAGCTCAACAAACCAGTATTCATATCAATTGTTTTACGACTGGGGGATGACACACCTCGTGCCATCCTATCTCAAAAATGAATGTTGTGGGAGAGCGGCCTGGTGAAACTCCGCCAGCATTGAGGTGTCTCTTTTATCTGATGAATAGCTTTCTAATAGACAAAAAACAGCTTGTTAAAGACTAGCAGGTTTCACTCTCCATCCCCCTTCTGATGTCCATGTCAGAAGGTCTCTCTGTCCTTTTTTATACTTTAATAAAACTCTGCTCTACAAAAGCTCTTGAGTGATCAAGCTTGGTCCCTGGTCCCGAAATTAAATCTTCTTTGGAGATCATGAATCTGACACCATTCACGGTAAGCTATTACTATTGACTCTAAAACAAACCATAGACACCCCTGCTTTCTCTCATTTGGGCTTCTTTTGACATTAAGAACCATATATGGATTTAAAACATTAAATTCATTCATTGCTTTTTTTTTTAAGTCTACCATATGTTAGACACTTTGAAGCACCAAGAATTTGGTGCCTAAATGTCTCCTCTGGGGATAGTAAGCCCTACAACAAAGGGGCTGATTTTCAGTAATGTGGGGAGATGTTGAAAGATGTATGTTAGGTTCTTTATCACACATCAAAAGAAAGGAGAAAAGATCATTATAAATGTGCCACAAGTTGAGAGACACCTGCAGGGAAATATAAAACAAGGCTTTATGGAACATAGTTTGAAAAATCAGTCTCCTTTGGAGCAATGTTATTCATCACTCATGAATTATGGCTACTTACTCAGCCCTACGTAGCCAGAATGAAGAGACCTAATGTTAATAAATATTGGTACCTTCCTCTCCCTGCCTCCAGAATTTTCCTGATTAGTAGAAATAAATAAGGGAGATAACATCCCCATCTTTCGGACTGAAAAAAAAAAAAGAGTTATTGGAAGGCACCAACCAGTTCCTATTTGGGGAACTAAATCTGAAACAGATGTAATTCTCTATCTTTCTCTACCTCCTTCATCCTCCACCCCTTTCTACAAAATAAGTCAAATGCCCTACAAGCAGAATTGCAGAGACTGAGGACAAATAATTTCCTTTATCCTTGGTCAGTGGGTTCCTCAGACAGACTTGGGGCTCTGGAAAGAAAATATAAACATTTATTTTCTTCTCAAGGTACTCCTGGCTGAGAAACAAAAATCAAACAATTGCTCAGATCTTTGAGGAGAAAAATGTATCTATCAGTTGTGTTTTTGGTGATGATTGGTGTCTTAATCTGTTTGGGCTATGTAGCAGAATACCACAGCCTGGATGGCTGATAAACAACAGACATTTGTCTCTCATAGTTTTGGAGGTGGGGAAGTCCAAGATCAAGGCACAGCAAGTGAGGGTCCTCTTCCTGGTTCATAGCCAACGACTTCTCACTGTGTCTTCACATGGTGGGAGGGGACAGGGAGCTCTCCAGAGTCGTTTTGCTGGGGCATTAATCCCATTCATAAGGGCTTCACACTCATGACCTAATCACCTCCCAAAGGCCCCACTTTCTAATATCATCATACCAGGCATTAGCTTTTCAACATACGAATTTAGGGGAGACACAAACATTTGGACCACAGTGAACATAAGCTTTTGGAAGACTGCACATCATCTTGAGAACTCTTTCAAAAAATTAAAGTCTCGAAAGAACGAAGTGGTGAAAGGGTTGAAATGAAGAATGATTTCAGCACTATCAGGGGAAAAGCAACTCAGAAGGCAAATCATTTCCCATTTCTGAGATAAGGAGCTGATTATAGACAAGGGGCCTTAGGATTCATGTTAGATTAGACAGTGCAGGTCGTTAGATATGTGGGCATGATTCCTGATTTCACAGAGGCTAATAGAAGTGTGACGGGGACAAAGTCTGGGTGTGTGAACACTCTGAACCCTCACACTGCTTGTCTGAATCAATGACAGATACTTATTGCAAGTGACAGAAATGTAACTAAAACTAAAGTAATAAAGAGGATGTAATGCTAAAGCTGAAACTGCAATACTTTGGCCACCTCATGCGACGAGTTGACTCACTGGAAAAGACTCTGATGCTGGGAAAGGTTGGGGGCGGGAGGAGAAGGGGACGACAGAGAATGAGATGGCTGGATGGCATCACCGACTCTGTGGACATGAGTTTGAGTGAACTCCGGGAGTTGGTGATGGACAGGGAGGCCTGGCGTGCTGTGATTCATGGGGTCACGGAGAGTCGGACACGACTGAGCGACTGAACTGAACTGAACTGAATGGCAAGGGACCAGTGAAACTCCCAAACCCAATACAAGATGGAACCTTTTAGAAAGGGAGGGATTAGAGCAGCTCTAGGAATTTCAATAACTAGAACGAAGGATTCAAATGCCATAAGGACTGATTCTCTGCCTCCTGCTGTTTCTGCTATTCACTGTTGCAGACATGTTTCTTCATATTGTGCCGTATGAAGAGATATGGCTGTGTACTCACATATTTATTACTTACTGCTCACGCTTTAACAATCTCAGGGAAGGACTCTGATTGGCCTGCTTGAGTCATGAGCCCATGTTTATCTTCTCCTAAAACACAGGACTGTTTTAGAAGTGGATCTAAGAAGGTTGGTTTTTTCAGAGAACAAATTAGAACAGGCACATATTAATATGTATCTTTCTTTTTTGCTTGTCTTAAAAGGATATACGTTTTCCAAAGAAGGTTGGTGAAGCAGTTAACCATCACCGCAAAACAAATCGCCCCAAAACTCTATGACTTAAAACAACAGTACCTTATTTTTCATGCTTCTGCAGGTAGGCGGAGGGCCAGCTGATCTAGGCTCAGCTCAGTTGGGTTAGCTTTAGTCCACATTCACTCATTTTCCTCGGACCAGTGGGCTGGTAGTAACCAAGGGATAGTCTTCTCATGGACACGAAAGAGACACAATAAGCAAACCGAGGCACATTGTCTCATTGTCTGCCTCTATTTGTGTTACATCTGTTAATATCCTTTCAACCAAAAGGGGTCATGTAACTCAGGGATTGCTGACCTTCAAGATCTAATGCCTGACGATCTGAGGTAGAGCTGAAGTAATGAAAATAGAAATAAAATGCACAATAAATGTGATGCACCTCAATAATCCTGAAACCACCCCCTGCCCAACCAGTTCATGGAAAAATTGTCTTCCGTGAAACTGGTCCCTGGTGCCAAAAAGGTTGGAGATGCTGATGTAGCTGAACCCACCATCAAGGAGTGGTCAAATATAGTCTGCCTCGAGAAAACTGCAAAGATACATGGGAGAAGGCATGGACAGAGAGTAGGGTAAATAATTTGGAAGATTTCACGCAATCTACCATGCAGACAGTTAGCACAACTATTTTGGATTTTCAAGTGATAGTATTCTGGTTAACTATTACTCTGGATCAGAAACTCAGAAAAGGCTCACCTGAATGATTCTGGCTCAAGGTGTCCCGTGCAGTTGCAGTCATATGATGACTAGGGTTGGACAGTGGGAGTGAAGCTGATGGCAGCTAGCTGGATATCTTGCCGTCATGGCCTGACCATGGAGTCTTTCTACAAGAGTTAGTTTGGGTTCCTTATAGAATAGTCTCAGGCCTCGTGGACTGCTTACTTTAAATAAAAGCCTTGAAAAACAAATATTCTAGCTCATGAAGTTATCATTTAAAGGCAAAGTAACTTCACTTTTGTCACTGTATTCTATTAGTTACAAGTACATCACAGCTGGTCCATATTCAAAGGAAGGATAATCCTCTATTTCAAATTCACTTCTTGGCAGGGGGGTAGCAAGCTATGATACACATTACCATGAATGTGTATCCATTACAGAAGTGGATACTCATTCATAATAAATGCCAAACCAGAACTACAACAGAAGTCCAATTTTCTGCTTTATCATAATGCCTGTGGCAGATGACATATTCCAAAATATAAAAATCATCAACATCTCTTACCCCACATGCTCTAGAAGCTTCCTACTTCCCTGTCAAGAAGTGAAGTTGAAATAGAGAATTATCCTTCTTTTGAATATGGACCAGCTGTGATGTAATTGTAACTAATAAAATACAATGGCAAAAGTGAAGTTACACTGCCTTCCAAGTCTAACTTCATGAGCTAGAATATTTGCTCTTAACAAACATCAAAGGAGCATTCCACCCAAATATGGGCACAGTATAGGATAAAAATGGTAAAGACCTGGTAGACGCTGAAGGGATCAAGATGAGATGGAAAGAAAACACAGAAGAACTGTATAAAACAAGATCTTAATGAACCGGATTACTGCAATGGTGTGGTTAGTCACCTAGAGCCAGACATTCTGGAGTGGGAAGTCAAGTGGACCTGAAGAAGCCCTGCTGTTAATAAAGTTAGTGAATGCAATGAAATTCCAGCAGAACTATTCGAATCCCTAAAGGAAGATGCCATCAAGATTTTGCATCATTATGTCAGCAAATCTGGAAGACCCAGCAGAGGCCACAAAACTGGAAAAGGCCAATCCTCATCCCAATTCCCAAGAAGGACAGTACTAAAGAATGTGCTAACCATTGGACAACTGCACTCATCTCCCATGCTAGTGAGGTCATGCTTAAAATCTTGCATGCTAGGCTTCAGAATTATGGGAACTAAGAACTTCCAAATGTCGAAGCTGGGTTTAGAAAAGGAAGAGGAAGTGAAGTGAAGTGAAAGTCACTCAATCGTCTCCGATGGACTATACAGTCCATGGAATTCTCTAGGCCAGAATACAGGGAAAGGGTAGCCTTTCCCTTTTCCAGGGGATCTTCCCAACCCAGGGATCAAACCCAGGTCTCCTGCATTGCAGTAGGATTCTTTACCAGCTGAGCCACAAGGAAAGCCCAAAGAAAGAGAAACTAGACATCAAATTGCCAACATTTGCTGGATTATAGAGAAAGCAAGGGAATTTCAGAAAAGCATCTATCTCTGTTTCATTGACTACGCTAAAGCCTTTGACTGTGTGGATCACGACAAACTGTGGAAAGTTCTTAGAGAGATGGGAATACCTGACCATCTTACCTGTTTCGTGAGAAATGTGCATGTGGGTCAAGAAGCAACAGTTAGAACCCTGTATGGAACAAATGATTGGTTCAAGATTGAGAAAGCAGTGCAACAGGGCTGTCTGTTGTCACCATGTTTGTTTAACCTGTAGGCTGAGCACATCATGAGAAAGGCTGGGCTGGATGAGTTACAAGCTGAAATCAAAATAGGCGGGAGAAACAACAACCTCAGATATGCAGATACCACCACTCTAATGGCAGAAAGCGAAGAGGAACTAAAGAGCCTCTTGATAAGGGTGAAGGGGGAGAATGAAAGAGCCACCTGAAGACTAAATTAAAAAACTAAGATCATGGCATCCGGCCCCATTACTGCATGGCAAATAGAAGGGGAAAAGGTGCAGGTAGGAACAGATTTGCTCTTCCTGGGCTCCAAAATCGCTGTGGATGGTGAGTGCAGCCATGAAGTCAGAAGACAATGGCTTCTTGGTGGGAAAGCGATGACAAACCTAGACAGAGTGTTGAAAAGCAGAGACATTACTCTGCTGACAAAGGTCTGTGTAGTCAAGGCTATGGTCATCCCAGTGGCCATGTATGGTTGTGAGAACTGCACCATAAAGAAGGCAGAATACCAAAGAATTGATGCCTTTGAACTGTGGTGCTGGAGAAGACTCCTGAAAGTCCCTTGAACAGCAAGGAGATCAAACCAGTCAATCTTCAGTTCAGTTCAGTTCAGTTCAGTGGCTCAGTCATGGCCGACTCTTTGTGACCCCATGAATCACAGCACGCCAGGCCTCCCTGTCCATCACCAACTCCCGGAGTTCACTCAAACTCATGTCCACAGAGTCGGTGATGCCATCCAGCCATCTCATTCTCTGTCGTCCCCATCTCCTCCCACCCTCAATCCCTCCCAGTATCAGACTCTTTTCCAGTGAGTCAACTCATCACATGAGGTGGCCAAAGTATTGGAGTTTCAGCTTCAGCATCAGTCCTTCCAATGAACACCCAGGGTTGATCTTTAGAATGGACTGGTTGGATCTCCTTGCAGTCCAAGGGACAATCTTAAGGGAAATCAACTCTGAATATTCACTGGAAGGACTGATGCTGAAGCTGAAGCTCCAGTATTTGGTCATCTGATGCAAACAGCTGACTCATTGGAAAAGTCCCTGATGCTGGGAAAGATTGAGGGCAGAAGGAGAAGAGGGCATCAGAGGATGAGACGACTGGATGGCATCACCGATGCAATGGACATGAACTTGGGAAAACTCTGGGAGATGGTGAGGGACAGGGAGGCCTGGCATGCTGCAGTCCACGGGGTCACAAAGAGTTGGACACAACTGGGCAACTGAACAGCAACCACAACAGTGAATGTGTAACTTTAGACATATTCTCTTATCTACCAGTGTTGGTCAGTAATAGACATCACGTAATATTTATCAAACAAGTGACTGATGGCTTCTTCAGAATTCAGTTTCTTCCTCTACATGGGATTAATAATACCTAAAGAAAGTCATAAAGAATAAATGAGATGAAAGACTTGAAGATGTTTTGAAAATTTGAAAGGACAATTATCTATGGGTATTCCTGTCCTTTTTATTCAGTGCCTAAAACATTCTCTTTGGAATATTCTCAATAAAGACAATTATTTTGTCCTAAATAATTTTACTTTTGTAAGAGCTGAGAGTTATTTGGAGCAGGGAAAGGACTTATGATTTCACTGAGTAATAACATTTTGGGGTCTAAAATGAGACATCATTATGATATGATGAGACTAATATTTTTAAATTGGCTGGTAACCTGTTCTGAACGATATTTCTAAGAAAAGATTACAGAGAATATTTCAAACAAAGGCAGGGAAATTGAAATAACTGTATGATGGCTGCAAATAAGGGAAAATGTTCATTTGAATATTTGCTTAAAAATAGGATTAAATGCTTCCTCATCATCTCTCTTGTCTAGTTTCTGGAGAAAGACTCAAGCATCATTTTTAAGATGGAGAAATTTGTCTTTTATTGATGATGAGTTGAAAATGAAAGCCAATAGAAATTAAGTAAAATAACTGAACTCACAGGTAAGAACCAGCTGTAGATTTCCAAAAGTTATTCAAAAGGTATCTTAGTTTAGTCACCTCCATATTCATCATTTTAAGGTTAAATTACCTTGTTACTTTTTATTTATATGTGTTTATTTCCTTTTTGTAGTCTTAAAGATGGTGAATGGGAATTTATTTTTAAGTACTACTTATGTGGGTTTTTCTTTTCTACTTACCAAAAATAAATTATTTCTTAGTCACTGAAGTAAAAATGAATAAAAAGGAAAATGATTTCAGCAAATGGGGCTAATCGGTTACTGACATTTTCTTTCTTAAAGACATATTGTGGTAGTTTTCTCTAGGGAAACCTCATGTATCTGTGATAAAGTGGATGGCACTGTGATACCAAATTCAGCCAAGAAGAGTCTGATGAGACTACTTAGGTAATTTTGATAATATTTTCACATATAAAGTTTTTTTTGGAAAAAGATTTTGAAATAAAATTTTGTATAATTAAATTTTATTCCACATAATTTACATATATGTTATAATAGGATGTGTATATTTTATAAGTATACATACTAAAATTAGGTGAGAGCTTTTAAAAGGTATATATGCTAGAATCATTCGCCAGACTAACAGTCTAGCTAATAGCATACTCTCCTAAAAAGTTCTCCAAAGACCACAGCATACTCATTTCTTCTCAAACAAGAAAGTAGTGAGCAGCTGTCAAGAGATTTTTCCAGTGGCTTATGGTCTGCTTGACTTTATGGGAAAGGCCTCCACTTAACTTCACTTCCCCACTTCCCTTTGCCCTCCTTCAGATAAGATCAAACTCAGTCCTAGACAGTTCAGACAGCTCACAGGCCATTGCTGATCGAGCCACTGGCTGGTCTAGCCGAGGAGGATATTTTTGACATTAGCCTGACAGGAAGTTATGCGCCCTGATTGGTCTTATATGAAAAGGCCTGGGGAATGTAGAATTCATGAATGGCTCTGATAAATGATGCTGGTTTCCATAGCATGAATAGGATGTATAATTGCTGCTGCCTTGCTCCACGTCATTAGAGAGTTCAGATCCTAAACTCAAGGACCATCTCTCCTTGAGGGGCTTCTAACCCAGATGGGGCTGAGAGTAACTTATTCCACAAAATTCATAACTCCTATTGATTAAAATTGTGTTAATTAAGTAATTCTATTTTGTGTTAGAGGTATTACTATTTATCTTTATTGCAGTGGGAAAGTTCTTTGTCTTTTTTTTTGGAAATGGACAAGTTATTTAATTAGGTTCTTTGCAAGAAGTTCAGAATACTACTTTGTGAGGATAAATTCCATTTGTGAGAGCAAACACAGAGCGGAGGTAGCCCTGGAGCTGAGGGACAGCTTTGATTCTTTGCAGAATTTGTGAGTCCACAGCTTTCTGATCAACCTTGCGCTGCTCTGTGATCTCGTATTTCTCTCTCTCTGTGTCGAAGATCTCACCCTCCTGGTGTCTCAGTTTACGAAGCTTCTTCTTCTTAAAATAAGTGTCAGTGAGATGTTCTGGGATTTTCACATCACCGATATCGATTTTGGTGGAGGTGGCAATGACAAATTTCTGGTGTGTTCTATGCAGAGGAACTCGATTGAGGGATAGAGGCCCGGTCACAAGTAGCAAGCCACTGCCAGCTGCTTCAGGAAAACAACCCTCTTGCCTCTGTGGCGCCCAGCGAGGATGATCAGAATGGCCCCAGGAGTGATGCTGGCATGCAGCTTCCTCACATGCTTACTGAAGGGTTTTTTGCTGTGACTCAACAGTTTCCGAGGCACGTCTTCAGTAGGGTAATACCTAGGCATTTTGCGAAGTTTGACCACTCGGGAACCACCATTCTTGTCGCCACCAACTGGTTTGGTGACAGTAGCAAGAACCCGAACCGTCTTTTTCTTTTCGACCTTGGATTTAGCTGCTGAATACTTTCTCTTGTACAGCGCCTTTCTGGAGTACATGGCTGATCGGGAATATCTGCCAATTCCTCTGACCAGGACAGGATTTCAGCTGCAGTGGGGCTTTCCCTTCTTAACTTTCTTCACCTTTTCCACCTTTTTAGCCTTGTTGCCAGCATCAGCCTTCTTGGCTTCAGGTTTTTTCTTAGTATCTGGCTTCTCAGCCTTTTCACCCGCCATCTTGCAAGATAGGAAAGAGCAGTTCTTTGTCTTAAAGAATACAATATTAAGTGTCCTTATGAGAAGAAAATATATTTTAGAATTTAGCTTAGGAGGTAAGAAATATACAATAAACTAGCTTCAGAAGTATCTTCCTCAACTAAATGTCTGTTCAAGTGTGCTGTATTATACCAGGTACCGCTAAGCAGATATTAACATAATTTTTATATTTTGTAACAGAAGAGATACTTTTCAATAATAGGAAAAAACTGAAACCTGCTTAGACACAATAGCAGATATTGGTTTTCCTAATTAAAAAAATTTTAAGATATAACATCTAGTTTTTTAAAAAGTGCACAATCATTTTATCTTTTCTTAACTGATGCTCAAAGATACAGGTCACTACTTGTAGCTCAGTCAGTAAAGACTCTGCCTGCAATGCAGGAGACCTGGGTTAGATCCCTGGGTCAGGAAGATCCCCTGGAGGAGGGCACGGCAACCACTCCAGTATTCTTGCCTGGAGAATCCCATGGACATAGGAGCCTGGCAGGCTACATGGGGTCACAAGAGTCGGACACGACTTAGCGACTAAACCACCACCACTCCTATTTTTTGCCCTCCAAATTATAGCTCCACTCACTTTCCTAACATTTTTCTTTTAATTTTACCCTTAACTCATTCTTCCTCAGCTCCACAGTTCTTAGTTCTGTTTTCCCCTCCACGTCCAATCATCTTGTCCTTCTTCTCTCTCTCAGACTGCTCTTTCTGTGTGCTGAATTTATTCTTTCTGCTCCACCCTGGAAATTGTTTCCTATATCAGCTTCTCTACCTTTCCCATTAACTCCACGACCCCAGGAAAGCCTCGTGTTTCCCGCCGTTTTTCGTGCCACTCCCACTGCTCCCATTGTCTCTTTCTTGGAGTCTCCAGTGGCCTCTTAATCAGAGCCCTAGATGCATACTTGCAACTCTCTAACGGACACACCAACCAAGGTGATACCTACAAAAATTGAATCACAGTATCCCCTGCTTAAAATCCCTCACTGGGTTTCCAATGTATTTAAGATAAATTTCAAAATTCTTAAAATGACCCATAAGGTTCCACATAATCTATCTACTCTTTTCCTCTGATAACCACTGTGATCCATCCAGTGTGGACGGTTTTTTTGTCCTGTCTTCCTCTCTTACTTTCAATCTGCCTAAATTTTTTTTGAAAAGGGAGATGGTCAGAGTAGTGGCGATTCTTCAAAAGTGTCTTATAAAAAAGAAAAGAGACTGTCCGCATGGGGGTTGAATGAAACTCTGAAAATGGTTAGCTACTGGAGAGCTCAGAAAATACTATAGCGGAAGGCATCACTTTTTCTGTAAGATCATGTAAAGCTTTTGAAAAATACTAAAATAATACATGCTATTGTAAGAACAAGAACAACATAACTACTCAGAAGTAAACTTCAGAGATGTCTTTCCAGATTTTTCTCTGCATTTATTAGTGTATACATAAACACAGGCAGATGGTGAAGGACAGGGAAGCCAGGTATGCTGCAGTCCATGGGGTCTCAAAGAGTTGGACATAACTGAGCGACAGAACAATGACAAAAACACAGGTAAGTTCTTTTTTCGACAAATACAAATTAGAACATCTCACCCCAGAATAGCTGAACCTCAGAACAGAAGCCTAGAAATAGAGATGCTTTTATGATGAACCCCTATAAAATTTTATGCTTGCTTTTCCTGTGGACTGTGGGGACAGTTACATGTATCAGTCCATTTAACAGTTTAATTTCTGCCCACCCCCTAACCCAGCGTGGAAATTCAGCTTGCTCCGGTATACTATCTAACAGAGTTGCTTGCTCCTTCACAGAGGAAACTGTATCACATTGAGAGAGACCTTTGTTTAGAAATCTCAGGATGAGCAGCAGTGTAACTAATTACACCTTCATCTATTATTGGTTTTATCATCATTAAACTCTTTCCAATGCAATGCACAACAAACACAAAGGC
The DNA here is from genome assembly GCF_049115385.1 of Moschus berezovskii. NCBI lineage: Eukaryota > Metazoa > Chordata > Mammalia > Artiodactyla > Moschidae > Moschus > Moschus berezovskii. Next base: position 26,663,144 of record NC_142464.1, read on the forward strand.
TTCTTATTCTATTTTGCATTTTTCTTGTTGCTAACAATTGGATTGAGTTTGTTTTTATACATTTGTTGATGACATGATTTTTCTGTGAATTGCCTACTTTTGTCTTCTACTTTGTTGGTTATTGGGTTATTTGTCTTGTATTGATTTGTAAAATCTCGTCATAATATTGAATATTGGGATGGATACGGACGTGTCGTATGGATATGGATGTGTCGCCCAGACCCCCCTTTCAAGGAGGAGCTTGCTGTCTCAGCTGCAGGGAGTACTATTAGCAGAGAGCCTTCAGCTATCAGGTCCTTCTGGGATGGTGTCAGAAGTGAAAAGCCACTTAGCCCAAAGTCACATGCTCACCACAGTGACTGATAGCCAAAGGCTGACGTGATGAATGAAAGGTTTAAAGGTCGAGCCATTCTGGCCTAGTAGGGTAGGATCCTGACAGGCCATTTTACCTCTAGAACTCCCTGAGTGGTCAACCAGAGCTGTTCTTTGGGTCTGTGTTGCAGTGAACTTCTCCCTTGACCAAATCCTAAATCCTTCCCTTGCGTTCACAGGGATTAATCCAAAAGTACTTCCTAACAAATATTCTGTCTCAGGTTCTGCTTCCTGGAGAATCTGTCCTGCCAAAAATATATATATTTCATATGTTGTGGCAAATGTTTTTTCAGAAAATATTTCTCAGGCACATGTTGCCTTAGGACCTTTGCACATTCTCTTCCTAATTACTTTACTCTACCTCTCCTTTAGGTATCAACTAAAATGTCATATCCTTACTGAGGTCTTCCCTGCTCTTTAACCTAGTTCAAGTTTCCCTATTATTTTCTGTCTTAGCTTCCTATGTTTTCCTTCATAGCACTTATCTCAGCTTTTAATCCTATCAGTAAGTTTATGTGATTATTTGTTTATGCCCCAATTCTTCATCAGATTCTGAACACCATATGGATAATAATTTTCCTATTTTTCATCATTCTATATCCAGTTACTATCATAGTTCCTGACACATGAAAAATCTTTAATAAATATTAGTTAAATGAAAGAAGGGATGAAAAAAGGAGGGAGGGAAAGAGTGAGTTCCCTTTCGAAAAACTTTCTCAAATATGGAAAACTTTCCAGGTACTGAGTTTCTAATATAAGCTTCACCAGTTGAAATTGTGAAACCATTCTGCATTCTTTTATTGGACCCTGAGATTCTTTTGTTGTATGAGCATTAGGTTTGATATAAACTAATCCTGTCCATTTTTTTTTTTTTTTGCAATGGGTTACTTTAAATTTATTTCAAAGAACTGCATTTGGAACCCAGGGATCTTCTGAATCCAATTGGAAAATCTTTATTCCATATAATTAGAACAGTATAAAAGAGGGAAAAAAGGAAGTTCTGTGGTTAAGCCATTTAAAAACAGAATTAATTCCCACAGCTCAAGGCCTAAAGGGAAAAACTAGAAAAGGGACAGAGAAAATGGGTTGTCTCATTAGATTTTGTTCAGGACCTATTATTACCAATTTAGCAGCTCACCCCTGAATTGGATTAGAGTATTACTATGATTACTAGATTTATAATATTATGAGGGATTTATAACGTGTCATTTGAGGCTGAAATTTCTCATGATTATTTTAGCCTAGAAGCAGTAACAACACTTAATCAAGAAAAACTTTCTATTTTTTTGTGCCATTTAACAATGTGTAGTTAAATCACATATGATTCTTGTATGATGGATAAACTTTATTATATCCAATTTAGTAGATAGCCAGAAAAACCAAAAGCTTAATACCAAATATATTCTGCATATCACTGGAACTTGATTATCTTCTATTTTTAAGAGGTATATGCGCCTCAGGGCACGGACTTGTTTTCACGTATATACAATCATTCAGAAAAGGATTTCCACATACTAACAACATCTTTTTTTTTTTCCCAGACAAAGGGGAATAAAACTAATTTCTCATCTTTCAACCAATTATGTCTCTACTTGCTGGGTGAGTTTGCTTCTTGGGCCATTTGTTTCATCAAATCCTGAATCAATATCTTTTATAAAATAGGATAGAAAAAAAAATAGAGTACACACAGATGTCTTATCTGCTCTTCAGTTATAGCGATCTCAAAGAGGACTCCAATTCACCAGCATGCTTTTTTCTGTTGTCCTCCATTCTTCTATTCAGCTCTTCTTAATCACTTCTGCCAAATTACTCCTAAGAGCAAAGGGGAAATAATAGATGCCCCTTCCTCTAACTAGATGTTTGCCACTGGGGATTCTGAGGTAGAATTTTGGGGGTCAGTGAGCTTGGATTAAAGATAAGGATTATGCCTTCATTTTCTCTTACTTTGATTAAAATTCAGCCGTTATGAATGTAGGCAACAAGCCCTATAGTAGTGTTATTACTATCTATGATTTTTTTTCCAATAGAAATGGTACATAATTGTTAAATTATTTTGATGTTGCAGATGTCTCTGAAGATCATTTATGCCCATCATTACTTCAAAATTATGATAGTTATTAGTTCTATTTCACTTAATGCTTCAGTGAAGAAGAATGCCTATTGTTAGTTCACAATGCTTTTTCCGTATTTTTGTAAATACATTTCAGTGTAACTGGTCCACTTTTTAGCTATGTGTTTTATTTTATACGTTTACAAACACTGTTTTGAGGAGTTTTACAGGTCTCACAGGCAGCTCATGGGGCATATAGAACAATAATGATCAGGCATCTATAAAACATTTATTTTCAAACTTCCTAGACCTAACCTTTTCCCTTTTTAAAAATTCAGGTGAAATTCACATAATAAATAGTAAACCTTTTAAAAGCATACAATTCAGTGGCATCTCCTGCAGTCAAAATACTGAGCAACCAACCATCTCTCCAGCTTCAAATGTTTTTAATACCCCAGAAGGACACCACTTACCCTTTAAGTATTCACTCCTCATTTTTCGCTCTCCCCATCTCCTGAAAACTACTAATCCTTTTCAAAATATCTCTAAGGATTTGCCTATCATATGGAAAGAATCACACAACACATGACCTTTTGTATCTAATGTCTTTCACTTAACCTTGATGATTTTGATGCCTATCCAACTTGTAGAATGCTTTAGAACTTCATTCCTCTTTATGGCTTAATAATATCCATTGTATGTGTATACCTAAACTTGTTTATACAACTCAACAACAAAAAGACAAATGATCTAATTAAACAATGGATAATAAACTTGACCAGACATTTTTCCAAAGAAGATATACAAATAGCCCAGAAAAGAACCGCACAGGAAAAGATGTTCATTTGTCAATAAAGAAATACAAATAAAAACCAGCATGAGATACCACTACACACCAAATAGGATGGCTATAATGATTTTTAAAACAGGAAACAATTATGACAAGGATGTAGAAAAACTGTACATTGCTGTGGGAATGTAAAATGGTATAGTTGCTTTGGAAAACAGTTTGGTGGTTTCTCAAAGTTAAACATAGAATTGCCTTTGTGACCCAGAAGAAATGAAAACATGCCTACACAGAAACTTACAAATGAATATTTAAAGCAGTAATATAACAGCCAAAAGATGGAAATAATCCAAATGACTATTAATGGGTGAATGGATAAACTAAACTTCCTTTTTAATAAGAAATCTTTTGTAGCAACATCTTTACTTTCTTGAAATGGAATTGATAGATAATAAAACCTACTACACTGATAATTTTTTTAAAAAAAGTCAATGTAATGCCTAACTTTCATATAAAAAAGATGTAAAAGGAAAATAGTTTGTAATAAAATCATACATATTTCAATATTCAAATACTCAGGCACCAGTCCTTGTGATCTATGAAGTAGTTGTATGTCAGCACCCATGCAGAGAATCACAATGAATTGAGTTGTAGGTACAGACTGATACAGTATTAGAGATTCAAACATCATGGGCATATTAAAAATGCAAAAATACTTTGTGTCATATACAAAATGACATTAGTTTTTAAACTGAGATTATTTGGGAGAAAGAACAGATTTTTGTATCTAAATAAATGTCTGAAGGGAAATTTGAGAGCAATGAAGGACGTAGGAGAATACTTTCTGGGGTAGGGCTTCTAGGAGACTTTTTGGTGTTTTTGATATTAGGAAACTTTATGGTGTTAATTTAAGGAAGAATTCTCTGGGAAAAATTCTTTTCGCCAAAAGAAAGCCATTGTTTAATTCTGCTGCTGCTAAGTCACTTCAGTCGTGTCCGACTCTGTGCGACCCCATAGACGGCAGCCCACCAGGCTCCCCCGTCCCTGGGATTCTCCAGGCAAGAACACTGGAGTGGGTTGCCATTTCCTTCTCCTATTCAGTCATAAAAAAAAAGAATGAAATTTTGTCATTTATAACATCATGAGTAGACTTGAGGGTATTATGCTAAGTGAAATGAATCAGACAAAGACATACTATATGATATCACTTATATTTAGAACCTAAAAGAATACAACAAACTAGTGAATGTAGCATAAAAGAAACAGACCCACAGATACAGAGAACAAATATATGGTTACCAATGGGGAGGGAGAAGGAAGGAATGGCCGGAAAGGGGTAGGGGATTTAGAGGTACAAACTACTATGTGTAAAATATATAAGTACAAGGATATATTGCACAACACAGTGTATCTAGCCAACAATTTATAATGACTACAAATGGAATATAACCTTTAAAAATTGTGAATCGTTATGTTGTACCTGAAAGTTATATAACACTGTACATCAACCATACCTCAATTTAAAAAATGGCCATCGTTTTGAATACCACAGAACAATAATGTCTAAGAATCACACACCTGGAATGTTTGATCTTATTCTAAGAGTAGAGTATCTAGATCATTAGAAAATAGCCCACAACTTTATCTCAATAGGATTTTGTCTCGTTAAAACATCTGAACTTCAAAGGTTGATGGAACAATTATACATTTTTTTCTATATAAGGAAACAATAAAATTATACTGCCACTCTGGTATAAAAGAAATTTCCTCTTTTTTAATGGGATAGTCCACCATACAATTTTTCACCTAATCAAGAGGACACATTACAAAGCAACTACTGTTGACAGAAACACTTTAGGATCTACAACCTAAGTAGGGAGTCTGTCTATTGACAGTATCTCCTAGAGATCTTTTGGGGAACTTGGGTAGATCAGTCTCCTAATTTTAGCTGCCATGAAATAGTAATTAGAGATGTTAAAAGAACTCAGGTACCCAAGAATGTGAACCTTGTTCACAGCTGAAGTAGAAATACGTAAAACTTCTCATAGACCTAAGGAAAATTGAACTATAGGAAAAGAAAATGACATTTGTGGCAGACTGCTGGTTTTTCTCCAAGTTCCTTTTTTTCCATAGGAGTATGGTTCCTAATTTTTATCTGGGCTTTTGATCATTAAGAAAAAGGACTGCTGGTTTATAGTCAGTTATGGGCAGTCAACTAGGTGCTGCTCAATAGGAAGCAAATATATGTGGTATATGCAATATCTGGGATGTGTTGTTAAGGAAAGAGCACATCCTACTTGCTTTTTTTTAATTCTTTCTGACTAGGTAGAATGAAGATGTGATGTTTGGAGCTGTGGCAGTCATTTTGAACTACAAGGGTTACCTTAGGACTTGTCACAGGATAGAAATAATGTGGCTCCCTCAGATAGGAGAGCCCTGTATTACTTTCCTCCAGATATTGGTGTTGATCAAAATCCTGACTACTGCCTAGACAGATGTAAGTACTATCCCCTCTATTTAAGCTACATGCTGACTATAGAGTCACCTTAGTAGGATTTCTGCGTTCAGATTTTTGTGAGTAAAAGCTTGTTTGCAAGCTTTTTTAAACATCTTATTTTATTTTGTTAACATTAAGAGCCAGAAGATGTAGTTTGTAGCCACGGAACAGAGAGTGGTTAACTAGTTTGAATTGCATCAGATCTGTACTTGTGAGTTAATTACTAGAAATTAATTAACATAATCTACATAAAAATGTTTGTCTTATCTGGCAAGAGCCAGGGTTTTAAGTTAGAATTATATTTTTCATGAATTTATGTATTCATTGTACTTAACATTTCATTATTAGCTAATTTTTATTATAGTAGTTTAAGAGATTATTATTTTAAAATGGCTTCTCTTTTAATTAAAACTATTTCACTGTTTTTGCAAAGATTGTAAGTGAATTTTTTCCTCTTGTAAAATTGTTACTCTTCTCTTTTTAACTAAAAATGTATCGAGGTATAGCTGATATATAATATTGTTTCAATATTATGTTTATGTTGAACATAAAATTACTACTCTTCTTGTTTCACTTTTATAGACTAAATAACTGAAGTATTTAATTTTCTTTAAAAGTTTTAATTTCTAATGGAAAAGTATCTTATTTAATGTTCTCTTCTGGATTCTCTCATTCTGACTTCTGATGGGAATTGACCTTTATACTCAACGAGTCACTGATAACCTGGTGAGGGTGGAGGAAGGAACCCGTTTGGACTGAGATAAGGGAAGAATATGAAAAAGAAGAGATGGTACCTGTAGATGATATTCTATAAATCTTTCTGGAAAGCCGGTAATTTCATATGCTCCTGGCAGAGGTTTGGTAGAGAAGAAATTCCAGGAACAATTTACCTCAACCACAAAGGAGCCACTATCTATGTAAGGCATGTTGGATGCTCCATTCTACTAAATCTCAAATCTTAAGTGCCTGGCATGTAGAGAATCCAGTGTGCAGATCACGGTGAAATGGGGAAGATGGTAAGTTTACAGACATAGAGAGGCACAGTACCAGTTGCCACTGTAGGAAAGAAAATATAAGAAAAAGGAATGATAAATCACCTCTACTTGGATTAAGTAGGAAGGGCTTCATGGAGAAGGCATTTGAGGAAGTTACCTTTCGGGGCTCTGTATACTATGTCAAGTCTTCATAAGGAGGCCTGATTATGTCTCACAGTGATGTTTTCATGTGTGTGCATGCTTGTCTTCTACATTGGACAGGATATAGATGGTGCTTGGGACAGAGCAATCAGTCAATATTAAGTCACTATGGCTGGGTGGCCACTAATGGTCAAGAACCTGCCTGCCAATGTAGGAGATATAAGAGACACAGATTCGAGTCTTGTCGGGAAGATCCCCTAGAGAAGGAAACGGGAACCCACTCCAGTATTCTTGCCTGGAAAATCCCATGAACAGAGTAGCCTGGTGGGCTACAGTCCATGGGGTCACAAAGAGTTGGACATGACTGAAGTGACTTAGCACACACGCATGATAAATATGATAGTAAATACTGTCTGGAAGAGTGCGTAAAGGAGTGAATGCATGTATCCATGAATAGGTGGCAATGAACTCCTCAAGGGTGGTGGGGCCTTGAACCTCAGTCTCGCTGCGGGTACCCCTGTGCAATCCCGCCAATGTGCCAGGCGCCGTAGGAGCAGTCTGCACCGCCAGCGTGGCGGGGGCGGGCTTCCCAACCTCCGCCGGGGCGTGCCCACTCCGGGCGGTAGGGGGCGCCGGCGCGCGACCGGGCGCGTCCCCCGGCACCACCCGCGCGAAGCCCGACCAGGGTCTACGCCATGCGCGCGCTGCTGCCGCTGCTGCGCACCAGCTGGGCCCGGCCCGTGGGCGCCGCCGCCGCCCGCCTGCCGCGCGGAGCGAGCGCAGCGCCCGGGCCGCGCCGGACCATGGCCCTGTACCGCACGGAGGAGCGCGGCCAGCCCCACTCGCCCGATTACCGCCTCTTTTTCAGTAAGTAGCTGGCGGGAGGCCCGCCGCGCGTCGCACCGGAGCTCGGCGATGGGAGCGCGGCTCCGTCCCTGCGTCCGGCGGGCGCCGCGCGGTGCAGGCCGCGGTCCGCGCGCGGGGCCCGCGCCGAGCCGCGGGAGCTCTCCGCGAAGGGAGCCGCCCGGCCCCCAGCCGCGGGGCGCAGGGACGCAGGGCGGCCCGGGTCACCCTGAGCGGGCGCGCCGCCACCCGCCCGGGCGCGCAGCCGTTAGCCCGGCCCCCGCCGGCGTTCCGGACTCTGCGCTGGGGAACGGAGCTCCCGGGCCAGCCCGCCCTCGGGGTGGGCGTAACAAAGCTTCTCCGGCTAGGGCCGCTGGCGATTGGAGAGGCGGGCGGGACTTCGGAGATGCTTGGCCCACCTGTTTTTTTTAAGGGGCGGGGCTCTGATGAAGGCTCTCTCAGAAGCCTGAATTTATACTCGCGAGTTTGCACCTTGAATGTGATCCACGATCAAGGACCTCGTTGGTTCCAAAGTAACCCCTTCTCCTCCCCAAATTGAGCAAATCCAGAGGGCGAAGCAACTTAGGACCTTGACCTGGCCAGCTAAAATGGGAAAGACCCAGGTCTCCCTTAGTCTCTCTCTTTTTTTTTTTTTTTGCAAGTGTATGTTTCACTGTGCAGGTTAGCTATGATATGAAGTAGCGAGGTTGGTTGAGTTGCTGTCAGCCCTCACTGATTTGAGAGCCCCAAGGGGAGTAGTACCTTTTTTTTTTTTTTTGGAAAGTTGGCCTTGCCTTACCGCCCACCAATTAGGAATGCCAACTCGAGAGACTTTGGGTTTCAGCTCGAATCTGGATTCTTTAGCTCTTAACTCTGTGATCCTGGACGAGTTTCCAGACTTGCTGAGCCTTGTTTTTTCTCATTTTCTCATATGTAAAATAGGGCTGTAAGAATTACATGGCATAGTTTATGCAAAGAGATTAGTCACAGCGTCTAGAATATAAATTCTGTTGTTAATACTTGTGATCATTTTTGATACCTGTAATTTACAAAATGTTTACACGTTTCCTACTTGAGCCTAGGGTGGAGGCATTTTTATAGGAGAGAAGACTCAATTTGCATAGTTTTGTGGTTACTATCATTGGGTTGGAAGATGCCCTGGAGCATGAAATGGCAACACACTGCAGCGTTCTTAGCTGGAGACTCCCTTGGACAGAGGAGCCTGGTAGGCTACAGTCTGTGAAGTCGCAAGGAGTCGGAGACGACTGAGCAACTGAACACACAGGCACGTGGTCGTAAGACAGCTGATACTAAAATTCCCGTTTTCTTTAAACTTTTCTCCGTATTCTTTTCCATCCTTATTTGGTCAAGGCAAATGAAGTAGAGAGGAACCATTAACAGGAAGACCCAAATTTCTGATGGATTGTTGCAAAAGGTTACAACATGATGGTTTGAGGAATAGCTTTCCATACTATGTAACAGTGTTACAGATTGGCAGATTTCAAATCAGATAGAAGCTGTCTAACTCCTAAAATGGTGAAAGCATTTTAGATTTGTTATAAATACAGTAATAAATTATAGACCAAAAAGTCAATGAATATTTATGAAGTGTGTGCTGAAACTGTTACATGTGGCACTGAGAAAATTTTAGTTATGGGCCCAGAGGTTCATAATGTCAATATAATTAGTTAAGGAAAATATAAAAAACTAAAAAATATTTTATTTGAATGTTGGCTGAGAAAAAAGCAGCCTTGAGGATCCTGGCGCATGCGGTGTAGCCTGCTGAGCACAGACTTTGGAATGGAGAGTCCTAGGCCTTGATTCTGGCCCTTCAATAACTCTGTGCTGTCAACAGGCCACGGCGTCATCTCTTACATGGCCGGTGTCTGAAGCTGTGAAAGAAAGCAGTTGACCTACCAGTGCTCTTCAAGGCCCTCCTTAGTGCCGGTATTCCCTGGAGGCATTGGATGACTAAGAGATTCTCCTAACATTATCTGTTAGGCATTTCTGAGGCTCTATTGACCTCTTGCTGTGGTGTGGTTTTTTTAGCTACCTTGTGTTTCAAACTCATGACTTTTCTGCAGCTGGAATGCCACAAATAAAATATATTTTATATAAACATAAAATATTTATATCTCATTCAGTTGAAATAACTGACAGAAAAGAAGAAAAATGATTTTACTGGGGTTGATGGGCAAACATTGAAGGAAGTAGTTTGGAGGAGAGGCCAGGTGGTGAGATAGTCATTGCGATTGTTGGGTTGAACAATTCCTCAATTAAACGCCAGATGGCGTCCTTGACCCAGGACAGTTTACGGTTTGCTGGAAGGGGTAGGACAAAGTGAAATGAAGCCCCTTCAGTGTTAGGGGGTATGCAGGAAGCAGTGAGCAATTTACTCTTTATAAAGATAAATAAATTGGACATTTGTACTCTGGCAGTATCCATGAGCAGTAATATGGTGCAGTTCTCTCCCTTCAAAGAAGAGCATGAGTATACCACTTTTTTTTTTTTTGAAAAATGTTGTTTAGTATTGTTTAGCAGTGAAATCATTTCCCACATTTCCAAATATTTCCCAAGCCTCTGTAATACTAGTGAAGTTGGGAGGTAGGCTTTTTTGAATTTCATTTCTGTAAATGGTTCTCCTTACCACCATTCAGAAGAATTAGAATAAATGACAGATGCAGTACTTGGTTTTTCCCTTTTAATTGGTGTTAAACCTTGTAGGAATAGTATTGAAGTGAGACAAGGTGATGGGGAAGAGCATCCTGGTGGTAATCATGAGGCCTCTTGGCCCTGTAATTTACTTTTTGTGGGGACTTGTGTGAGTAATTGAACCTCTCACTACCTCATTTTATTGAACCATGGAAAGAGGCGATCGGAATCAGTCATTTTCCAAACTGCTTAGTTGAGCACAAGCATCCCATGGTGTGTTACTAGATTTTCTTTAAAGGAAGAGCTTCATGGTTTATTAAATTAGCAAACCGCTTCGCATTTTATTACCTTGGGGAGTCACCGTGTGCGTATTAAAGTTCTTGGAAATTTTTATGTAATGTAACTTGTCCCAAGCTTTTGAATCCCAAAGCCCCTGTTTCTCAGGACATTTGTTGACATTTTAGTAACTCTAGAGTTTCATAGAATTCTATTTGGGAAGCACTGAGTTTAATAGTCAAAAGACTTGGGTTGTGGAGGGGTAGGATGGGGAGGGAGACAGGAGGGAGGCTCAAGAGGGAGGGGAGATATGTATACCTATGGCCAATTCATGTTGATTTATGGCAGAAGCCATCACAGTATTGTAAAGTAATTATCCTCTAATTAAAATTTTTTAAAAATGGAAAAAAAACATAGGTTGTAGGTTTGACTTGACTACCTTGGGCATCACTTGATTTCCTTTAGCTCAATTTCTCCATCTGTAAAATGGGAATAGCACTGATAATTTTATAGAATTGCTGTGGCAGCTAAACGATACCATATAAGTAAAGATTATTAGTGTCTCATGCGTGGTACATGGTTAATGTTTAATATGTATAATTTCTTTTTCCCTTTTGACTTTAAGACACTAGACCAAAATTCTTGTTATATTTTATAAAGGATGAGAATAGTGGGATATGGATAGAATTGGATATTTTAACTATGTCCCAATTTATTAATTTCAAGTCTCAGGAGTTTTAATGGGTACTGATGACCTGCAATCTTTTGAATTAGTTGTGAAATCATAATGAAGTAAGACTTGGTCATATGGGACTAGAGACATAACATTGTATGCCAGTATTCATTTGGTAGTCTGCATGTGTTTCTTTTGTTCATAACTTATAATTCATTATTTTAAGTTTTTTTAAGTTTTCTGAAAGGATGAGGAGAAACTACGCTTTTCTTAATTTGGATTTTTGTTACTGTGGGGTAGGTGACTGGTTCACTTAGAGAAATAATGCCATAGATAATTCCAGTTGCTTTTATTTAGCACGAGAATGAATCATGCAGTTTTTAAACAATGAATTTGTTTTATCATTTATAGTAAGCACATGTTTATGTTGAAATTATTATATGTTTTAAGTACATCATTTGAATAGTAGGAGCAATCTGCCATTGAATGTACCACACATCCGGACTTAATAAAATTTACAATGAGTACTACACAAAAGGTGTGTTTTGAGCCTTAAATATATGAGTTCTTATAACCTTTTTTTCTTTTCAATTTTGCCTATATCATAGAACTTGAATTAGCATAATAGAATATAATGGTTATTGTGTGGCTATAGAAACATAAATTGTATTTATTTGGTTTTTGTCATTGCTACAGCATCCAGTAAGAATCTCTGTACATGGTTTTAGTAATCATCTGTGATAGTATGTTGGTACTTGGCCTCCATGTAGCTATTTGATGTATGTAATAGATATAATCAGATACAGGGTTTGCAGTCTATTTGATTTTCTCACTTGCTGATTTAAGTGAACTTTCATTCTGAGACAACTTGCTATTCTAAGAGAAAAACATGTAGATAACTTACAAAGTGATAGAATGAAATCTCATTTCAGTCCAGTTGAAGGTAAAATTTTAACATTGTTTGGCAACATCTAATATATGTTGATGGGCCTGATAGAATTTGTTAGCTAATGCCTACTAGGTATGTAGTCTGATTTTTGACAAAATGAAATATCACAGTAAGGCGGTGGGGGTGACTCCCGTTGTTTTCCTCTCTCCTCATAAACATCCAAAAGTGACGGTAGGTGGGTAAAAAAAAAGATAACCCTGAAACAACAAATAAGAAGGCGTCATTAGAGCTGGTGATTTCAGAATATTTATAAAGGAAAAAGAGCAGAAGGAGGTGTGGTTATTGGTGAAGAGGCACAGAGGAAGTCCCAGCTTGAGTCTGTGTGCTGAGGATCTGTAGTTTCAGAGGAAGCTGAGCTGCTTTGCAGAACCTCAGGGTCTGAGAACATGTTGATATCATATGGGAGAGGGGGTGAGAGAGAGAGAGATGTGGAGCTTGACACGGAGGAGCCGTGGAAGTTGTATTATGGAATGGCAGGCACATGGATATTTACAGTGCTGGCCTGGGGCTTAGGCTATGGACTGATCCCTTCCCCAGAGGGTGAAGGACGTGTTTGGAGATCAGCAGGACAGCCTGATGGTGTTGCTGTCCCTCTGACTCGGGGATGTGCCAGTGTCACAGCCAGCTTCTTAGGCACACATCTTCGCAGGAAGCTGGCCCTTCACCAAGCTTCTCCCACACACATCAGCCTTTCCTAGTCTTTTATTCTTAACTATAGCGCAGCTTGTCAGGGGTCACCTTCAGACAGGTTTTCCTGACTGCTACTGTTGTCTACCAAACTGCTTTGTCGAAAGGTGACTTTCATGTGGCAAATTTAATAATCAACTGAAAATTCTCCTCTCAGGTGAATTCCCAACAGTATTTTCACAGTCTAACCCTCTTTCTGCCTTGAAATTTTTTTTCCCCTCCTGGGACAACACTTTCTTTTATCTTCTTTTGATGGCTTTTCCATCAGCACTTTCCTTTGCTGGATTCTCTGATCTGAACTCTAACCTTTGATATGGCCCAGGACTCAGTACTTTGCACGTATATCTATCTTTTCTCTCTCTAGGGCAGGGGTTGGCAAGCCCTTTCTGAAAAGGGCCAAATAGTAAATAGTTTAGGTTTTGCAAGACCGGTGGTCTCTCACAGACTACTTGGCTCAGTGTTGTAGGGCAAAAGCAACCAGCGAGTAAAGGAATGGGTATGGCCATTCCAGCAAAAGGCTGTTTATTAAAGTAAGGACAGCCCTTGTGCTGGACTTGGCCTGTGGGCCAGAGTTTCTGTTGTTGCTTTTGCTGTAGATGATCCCATCCATCAAGATATCACTGCCTCCCAGATTTGTAATGTTAGCCCTAGTCTCTTCTTGAGCTCAAGATTTACACATGCGGTAAATGTACTCTGTATTTCCACTGAAATGTCCCAGAAGTTAACCTAAAGTTAATGTGTAGAAAACAGAACTTCTCCCTGTCCCCCACCCCTACCCAACTATTTCTGCCTTCACACCTATGACCAGTAACTTAGGAATCATTGTTGTGGCCACTCTTGCCCTATATCTAGTTACTATTCTCTCCCTTCAGTCCAGCTTTTGAAATGTATCCAAAAGGCAGTTACTCGTCTCCGCTCCCACCTGAGCTCCTGTATCCACATCACCAACATCTTTCACTTGACCGATTGCAGGGCTTCCTGGTTCTTCACCCTGCTCCACCACTGTCCCCTGACGTCTGCTTTCCACCAGAAGTCATGAGATGTAAGTCTGATCATGCCAGGTTCTGCTCTTACTGTTACAGGGTCGTGAGTGACCTGATCGGGGCTTCGTCACTGAAATCTGTGCTTACCACTCTTCCTTTGGATCATTGTGCTCCAGCCATCTTGGCCTCCTGGTTTCCTCCAGCGTGCCCTGCATTTTCTCGCCTCAGCACCTCTGGGCTTGCTCCTCGTGCAGGGTTGCTCCCTAGATCGCTGCTTGACCCTCTTCCTCACTTCATTCAGCTTCCCTGGCATTTCCATATAAAATATTATCTCCTTCCACTATTCTTTTCTTGCCCTATACCTGATCAAGTTAAAAATATATTCATTGCTTCTATGCACCAACCCCTGACCAGAATGTAAATTCCACAAAAGCAAGGAATTTGTATATCTAGTACCTAAAACAGTGCTTAGTATATTGTATGTGTTCAGTATTTACTGAATGAATGATTTTAAGAAAACCTTTAAACTAAATGGGAAAAAAGAGAACCAGAATTTTTCAGAGTCACACAGGTATCCACTGAGATTTAAGAAGTGATTGCACGCATTAAGAAGGAAGAGGAGGCTAGGAAGAAAAGGCAGTTGAAGAACAAGAGCTTTTGGAGATTAAAAATTGATTAAGACACAAAAGTCGCTAGAAGGGGTAGTGGGTAAATTGGTGTTCTGTTATTTTAAGCCACCAAGTGTGTGATAATTTGTTATGGCAGTCCTAGAAAGCTGATATAGAGAAGTTAGAACATCAGGTAAAGAAATCTACCAGAAAGTAGAACAAAATGTCAAAGAGACAGCATGGGGAAAAAAAAAAAGGTAGAAGAGACACAGAGATTTACTCTAGGAAGTCTTAACATTTGGATACTATGAGTTCCAGAAGGAAACAACAGACAAAATGAAGAATTTTCAAAGGAATAGTGAAAGAGATCTAAGAATTTAAGTACCCAAGTGTTCTGAGTCCCTGGCTCTTTACTGTGAAAACTCAGAGAGCCTTTTATAAAGAAGAGCCTGACAGTCCCTGGGGTTGGGAGTAGGGGAAGGAGGGAGAACAGGTCACCTGCAGAGGACTGAGAACAAACTGGCATCTGACTTACTAGCAGCCCTGCAAACTCAGAGACTGGAGTAATGCTTTCAAAATTCTGAGCTCATTTTCCTTCTAGAATTTACCCTGGCAACCATTAATCCAGGGTGTAGGCTGAATCAAGACATTTCAGGCATTTAAGGACTTTGGAGACTTACCCCCTGTGCCTCCTTTCTTACACTGCACAAGTTAGGAATATGCTCTTGCAAAACAGGTAAAACAAACAAAGCTGAAGGCTTGGAATCCAGAAAACAGATCTAAGCTGGAAACCAACAAAGCAGAGTCTCAAGGTTCCAAGAAAGCATCCAATCCAGATTGCAACAGAAAGTATGATCTCCAAAGGGAGCTATTTGGTTAGAGGATTCCATAGTTTCTGTGGAAGCTGTGAGACATTTGAATAATTGACAGATATGATTATGACTGACTAAGGAAGGAAGAAAATTAGAAACACAACTCAAAATAGAAGTTGAACAGAAAAGGAAATTATCTGTAAGATTCTACTTGGCCGAAAATCAACATAGAGCAATGCTTAAAATTGCCTGACTTGTATGCTTACTAATAATATAGATACCCAGATTTCTCTCCTTATGATTCTGATTAACTAGGTATGAGATCTGCTTAACAAGCAGTCGAGGCTTTTCTGATCTTTAGGAAATACACTAACAGGAAAAGCATGGAAAACTCAATAGGATTATAGAACATTTTATCAGCTTTGAAGTGAAAAATGTAAGTGCAGAAGATAAAAAACTAGGGAAAAGAATGAAGAAAGAGAAGAAGCCTGTTAGTTGGGTCAAGAAATGCTGTGTATGTTTTGATGAGGCAAGGAGTAAAGCTGTGAAGTGTTGGCCAATAGAGAATTTATAGGGATTAGGTTGCAGTCAGATGAACTAAACTTACCTTTCAGAGCTGAAATCAGTAGATAATATTCTAATATTGTAAATCAAAAACTATATGAATATATTCCAGTATTTGAAAAAGTAAATTGGCAACAACTTGGTTATAATTCTAAAGAAACAACCAGTCTGAGCTGCAGATAATGAAGTTCTAACCTAAGATTATCACTACTGTATTCTGAGGCTCTAAGAAAGAGCTGTTTCTGATGTGTGCTTCAGTTCTATCTTTAAAAGGTGGCATACGCTGCCACAGTGCTTGCTGCTTGTACCAAGTCTGTCCATGGCTCATAGGTATAGTATGAATTACCCCGTTCATTTTAGACAGGATCAGAGAGAAGGCAATGGCAACCCACTCCAGTACTCTTGCCTGGAAAATCCAATGGACGGAGGAGCCTGGTAGGCTGCAGTCCATGGGATTGCTAGGAGCAGACACGACTGAAGCGACTTAGCATGCATGCATGCATTGGAGAAGGAAATGGCAACCCACTCCAGTATTCTTGCCTGGAGAATCCCAGGGGTGGGGGAGCCTGGTGGGCTGCCATCTATGGAGTCGCACAAAGTCAGACATGACTGAAGTGACTCACGTGCATGTATGCATTGGAGAAGGAAATGGTAACCCACTCCAGTATTCTTGCCTTTAGGATCCCAGAGACGAGGGAGCCTGGTGGGCTGCTGTCTATGAGGTTGCACAGAGTCGGATACCACTGAAGCGACTTAGCAGCAGCAGGATAGATAGCACAGGTTTCTCTATCTAGAAGTGGAGTGGTCCTATGAAATCATCCACCAGCTGAAATGTTTTAAAGAAGCAATACCTTAGGAGACCTTTTGCTAACGAATGCACAAGATAAATGCAGAGAAAGCACAGGTGCTCACGGACGTAGTTCAGAGCTCTGGCAACTTGCTGCTGAGATGCTGAGTGTAGTTCCCAGGAAAGGGGCTTGCCTGGCCACTCTCTCACTGCTTAGGGCTGCTTGATGCCTCCATTAACAGCTGCTGAAAACACACTGAATGCTGCTTTCATTTCTTTTTTTTGTAAAAGTGAAAATCCTCTTTGGATTTTTCTTTGTTGTTATTAACAAAAACAGGCACTAATATAGGTCTTTTATAAAAGTAAAGTGGCTTAAACCAAACTTTTGAAAAGTAGGGGATACCAGAACCTATCTTTAAACCCACCTTTAGAGAATCTTAATGCGTTTAAGAATCTTAATGCATTTAATGTTGCTTAGAACTCAACATTCGGAAAACTAAGATCATGGCATCCAGTTGCATCACTTCATGGCAAATAGATGGGGAAACAATGGAAACAGAGAGAGACTATTTTCTTAGGCTCCAGAGTCACTGCAGATGGTGACTGCAGCCATGAAATTAAGACACTTGCTCCTTGGAAGAAAAGCAGTGACCACCCTAGACAGCATATTAAAAAGCAGAGACGTTAGTTTGCCAACAAAGGTCCATCTAGTCAAAGCTGTGGTTTTTCCAGTGGTCATGTATGGATGTGAGAGTTGGACTTTAAAGAAAGCTGAGTGCAGAAGAATTGATGCTTTTGAACTGTGGTGTTGGAGAAGACTCATGAGTCCCTTGGACTGCACGGAGATCCAGCCAGTCTATCCTAAAGGAAATCAGTCCTCAATGTTCCTTGGAAGGACTGATGCTGAAGCTGAAACTCCAATACTTTGGCCACCTCATGCGAAGAACTGACTTTTTTGAAAAGACCCTGATGGTAGGAAAGATTGAAGGTGGGAGGAGAAGGGGACAACAGAGGATGAGATGATTGGATGGCATCACTGACTCGATGGACATGAGTTTGAGTAGACTCTGGGAGTTGGTGATGAACAGGGAACCCTGGCGTGCTGCAGTCCATGGGGTCACAAAAGTTGGACACGACTGAGTGAACTGAACTGAATGCGTTGAAGTGCAGCTGCAATACTTTGGCCACCTCATGCGACGAGTTGACTCACTGGGAAAGATTCTGATGCTGGGAAAGGTTGGGGGCGGGAGGAGAAGGGGATGACAGAGAATGAGATGGCTGGATGGCATCACCGACTCGATGGACATGAGTTTGAGAGAACTCTGGGAGTTGGTGATGGACAGGGAGGCCTGGCGTG
This sequence comes from Moschus berezovskii, assembly GCF_049115385.1. NCBI lineage: Eukaryota > Metazoa > Chordata > Mammalia > Artiodactyla > Moschidae > Moschus > Moschus berezovskii. Next base: position 26,681,177 of record NC_142464.1, read on the forward strand.
CTATAATTCATGGGGTCGCGGAGAGTCGGACACGACTGAGCAACTGAACTGAACTGACTGAATATCATGCTTACAGCACTGACTCTGGAACACTTCTGATGGATTCTTCTCCTTCCTTTGTATGTTAGGTCAGAGATTAGCTCTCTGATTGTGCCAAGAGGACTTCTTTGTCTTTCAGTTTATAGGATGATGCTGATCCTGATAGTGTGTAGTGCGCCCTAACTTAGCTGTAGGCATTGCTCACATTTTAGCACTTTTGTATTATGACATCTAATACATTGCCTTTTGCATTCTAAATTGTATATTACTTAATTAAGGGAAATTGAGAAATTTAAGTGTCAAAGAAATCGAGTTTCTTTATCAAACTCCACAACTACAAGGCAGACTCTTGCCTTCTGTATTCATTGATCCTGTACAAATTTATTAGTATTTTACCCATCAAAGCATTATAATTATCAGAGATCTAAGGCCCTATTTTATTTTCCCAGATGTGTTTCTGTTTTTTCTTTATTATTATGTTTTTATTTAAAGTATTTCATGACCCAAATGTCTTGTAGTAGGTTTGGTTATCTGAGTCAAACCATTCATTTACCTTTATATTCTTTTTGCCTTCCAGAATGGCAATTAGAAAATTATTTTAATGTGTGTATTGGCACTGCCTTAGTGTTTGACTATATTGAGACCCCAGTTTGAAGTGATAGACGTCAGAGAACACGTCTCACAGATCTTTAGCTTTTAGTGCTCACAGTCTTGTCCTATTTTCTCTCATGCTTGAGTAGCACATACTTCTCTTACATCTTAATATTTGTTGAGACTTGTCCCCAGTTAACAAGAGCTTTATAGATCTTCAGTTGAGTTCAGGGAGAGTGTTATATCCTTTGCCACTTGTGTGCTTTCTCTTGTCTTCATCATAGTTTGTGCATCGGGTCATATATAAGTCACTCTGTTGCTTGGGTGGGAAAGGGTAAATTAATTTAGCAGCTTGTACAGAAAAATGAAATAGTAATAGAGATATTTGCTCAGCATGTATTAACTGAATGCCTACTAAGTGCTGGGAACTTTTCTGGGTTCTGAGGATCGCGTAGAGAGCCCTGTAGAACAAACAGAAACACAACAACAAAAGGTATTCTTTCTTCAGGAACTTTAGTGATGAGTGGTAAGGGAAACCCAGGCAGATGAGAAGAGGAAATGCGATCTTGGTGGCATGCAGGCCATCGCTGTGCTACACAGTTCTGATTTTATTGGACGGAAGCCATTGTCTGTATTTGTTCATTTGTTTAAACTTTATTTTGGAATAATTTTAGCTTGGACAAGGTTGCAGCAACTGTACAGAATTTCAGTATGTATCTTTCCATGTTCCTAACATTAACATCTTTCATTACCACTGTGCATTTGTCAAAGCTAAGAAACCAACACTGATACATATTATTAACTAATTCCACGTTTTATTTGGGTGTTGCTGATTTTTCCACTGATGTCATTTTTCCGTCCCAAGATCCAATTCAGGGTACCACATTCCTCTTAGACATTCTATTTCCTTAGTTTCCTCTAATCTGACAACTTCTCAGTCATTCCTTTCATAAGTTTGTTCTTGATGACCTTGAGACTTCTGAAGAGTATTCGTTAGGTATTTTGTAGAATGTCCCTCAGTTTGGGTGCTTCTGATATCTTTTTCATGATGAGACTGGAATTATGGGTTTGGGGGAAGAACATGGCAGAAGTGAAGTACCTTTATCCCGGCTTATCAGGGGATCCATGCTATGATCACAGCTTGTCCACTGGTGCTATTAACCTTGATCGCTTGGTTAAGCATCCTGATCGTCAGGTTTCTCCACGGAAATGTTTTTCCCCTTCCTCACACCGTTCTTTGGAAGCAGGTCACTAAGTCTAGTCCACACTTGGGGAATAGGGTAAGCTTTATTTTCTGGGGGGAGGGGGGGCGGGAAACATCTACATATATTGTTTAGGATTTTTCTGAAAGGAAGTTTAGTCTCTTCTGTCATTTTCATTTATTTATACAATCATTTATTTGCATTACTATGGATCATGTATATTTATTGTATACTTTGGATTATAATGCATTACAGGCATACCTCATTTTGTTGTACTTTGAAGATACTGAACTTTTACAAATAGTTTTGTGGCAGCACTGTGTCGTGCAAGGCTGTCAGTACCAGTTTCACAGAAGCATTTGCTCACTTGGTGTCTCTGTGTCACATTTTGATAGTTCTTGAAATATTTAAAACTTTCATTGTTATAATATTTGCTATGGTGATATGTGGTTGATGATCTTTGGCGTTACCAGAACAATTCATTGAAGACTCAGTTGATGGTTAGCTATTTTTTCTTTTAGAAATAAACTATTTTTTAAAATGTATAAATTGCTTTTTTAGATATAATGCTGTTGCACTCTTAATAGACTAAATGTAGTGTAAACGTAACTTTTATGTACATTCAGTTCAGTTCAGTTCAGTCACTCAGTCGTGTCCGACTCTTTGCGACCCCATGAATCGCAGCACACCAGGTCTCCCCGTCCATCACCAACTCCCGGAGTTCACTCAAACCCACCTCCATCGAGTTGGTGATGCCATCCAGCCATCTCATTCTCTGTCGTCCCCTTCTCCTCCTGCCCCCAATCCCTCCCAGCATCAGAATCTTTTCCAGTGAGTCAACTCTTTGCATGAGGTGGCCAAAGTATTGGAGTTTCAGCTTTAGCATCAGTCCTTCCAATGAACACCTGGGACTGATTTCCTTTAGAATGGACTGGTTGGATCTCCTTGCAGTCCAAGGGACTCTCAAGAGTCTTCTCCAACACCACAGTTCAAAAGCATCAATTCTTCGGCCATCAGCTTTCTTCACAGTCCAACTCCCACATCCATACATGACCACTGGAAAAACCATAGCCTTGACTAGATGGACCTTTGTTGGCAAAGTAATGTCTCTGCTTTTTAATATGCTTTCTAGGTTGGTCATAACTTTCCTTCCAAGGAGTAAGCGTCTTTTAATTTCATGGCTGCAGTCACCATCTGCAGTGATTCTGGAGCCCCCAAAAATAAAGTCTGACACTGTTTCCACTGTTTCCCCATCTATTTCCCGCGAAGTGATGGGACCAGATGCCATGATCTTAGTTTTCTGAATGTTGAGCTTCAAGCCAACTTTTTCACTCTCCTCTTTCACTTTCATCAAGAGACTTTTTAGTTCATCATCACTTTCTGCCATAAGGGTGGTGTTATCTGCATATCTGAGGTTATTGATATTTCTCCAAGCAATCTTGATTCCAGCTTATGATTCTTCCAGCCCAGCGTTTCTCATGATGTACTCTGCATATAATTTAAAAAAGCAGGCTGACAATATACAGCCTTGACGTACCCCTTTCCCTATTTGGAACCAGTCTGTTGTTCCATGTCCAGTTCTAACTGTTGCTTCCTGACCTGGATATAGGTTTCTCAAGAGGCAGGTCAGGTAGTCTGGTATTCCCATCTCTTTCAGAATGTTCCACCGTTTATTGTGATCCACACAGTCAAAGGCTTTGGCATAGTCAATAAAGCAGAAATAGATGTTTTTCGGGAACTCTCTTGCTTTCTCCATGATCCGGCGGATGTTGGCAATTTGATCTCTGGTTCCTCTGCCTTTTCAAAAACCTGCTTGAACATCTGGAAGTTCACGGTTCATATATTGCTGAAGCCTGGCTTAGAGAATTTTGAACATGACATTACTAGCATGTGAGATGAGTGCAATTGTGCGGTAGTTTGAGCATTCTTTGGCATTGCCTTTCTTTGGGATTGGAATGAAAACTGACCTTTTCCAGTCCTGTGGCCACTGCTGAGTTTTCCAAATTTGCTGGCATATTGAGTGCAGCACTTTCACAGCATCATCTTTCAGGATTTGAAATAGCTCAATTGGAATTCCATCACCTCCATTAGCTTTGTTCATAGTGATGCTTCCTAAGGCCCACTTGACTTCGCATTCCAGGATCCCTGACTCTAGGTGAGTGATCACACCATCTTGGTTATTTGTGTCATTAAGATATTTTTTGTACAGTTCTTCTGTGTATTCTTGCCACCTCTTCTTAATATCTTCTGCTTCTGTTAGGTCCATACCATTCCTGTTCTTTATCGAGCCCACCTTTGCATGAAATGTTCTCTTGGTATCTTAATTTTCTTGAAGAGATCTCTTGTCTTTCCCATTCCGTTGTTTTCCTCCATTTCTTTGCATTGATCACTGAGGAAGGCTTTCTTATCTCTCCTTGCTATTCTTTGGAACTCTGCATTCAGATGCTTATATCTTTCCTTTTCTCCTTTGCTTTTCGTTTCTCTTCTTTTCACAGTTATTTGTAAGGCCTCCCCAGACAGCCTTTTTTCTTTTTTGCATTTCTTTTCCATGGGGATGGTCTTGATCCCTGTCTCCTATACAATGTCACGAACCTCCGACCATAGTTCATCAGGCACTGTATCAGATCTAGTCCCTTAAATCTATTTCTCACTTCCACTGTATAATCATAAGGGATTTGATTTAGGTCATATCTGAATGGTCTAGTGTTTTTCCCTTCTTTCTTCAATTTAAGTCTGAATTTGGCAATAAGGAGTTCATGATCTGAGCCACAGTCAGCTCCCAGTCTTGTTTTTGCTAACTGTATAGAGCTTCTCCATCTATGGCTGCAAAGAATATAATCATGTTCATGCGTAGAGTCTTCTCTTGTGTTGTTGGAAGAGGGTGTTTGCTATGACCAGTGTATTCTCTTGGCAAAGCTCTATTAGCCTTTGCCCTGCTTCATTCCGTGCTCCAAGGCCAAATTTACCTGTTACTCCATGTGTTTCTTGACTTCCTACTTTTGCATTCCAGTCCCCTAGAATGAAAAGGACATCTTTTTGGGGTGTTAGTTCTAAAAGGTCTTGTAGGTCTTCATAGAACCATTCAACTTCGGCTTCTTCAGCGTTACTGGTTGGGGCATAGGCTTGGATTACTGTAATATTGAATGGTTTGCTTTGGAAACGAACAGAAATCATTCTGTCGTTTTTAAGATTGCATCCAAGTACTGCATTTCGGACTCTTTTGTTGACCATGATGGCTACTCCATTTCTTCTAAGGGATTCCTGCCCACAGTAGTAGATATAATGGTCATCTGAGTTAAATTCACCCATTCCAGTCCATTTTAGTTCACTGATTCCTAGAATGTCGACGTTCACTCTTGCCATCTCCTGTTTGACCACTTCCAATTTGCCTTGATTCATGGACCTAACATTCCAGGTTCCTGTGCAATATTGCTCTTTACAGCATTGGACCTTGCTTCTATCACCAGTCACATCCACAACTGGGTATTATTTTTGCTTTGGCTCCATCCCTTCATTCTTTCTGGACTTATTTCTCCACTGACTCTAGTAGCATATATTTGTGTGACTTTCCTCATTGCAATATTTGCCTTACTAACACTGGTCTGGAACCAAGCCTGCAGTGTCTCCAAGGTTTGTCCTTAACCGTTATTTATTTTGTTGCTCAACTTGCTCCAGCTTTGGCCTTTGGGAGCTCTTTCAGGTTGGCTCCTTTTCTCTTTGACTTGCCTGTGAGTGAGTGATAGTCGCTCAATCATGTCTGACTCTTTGCAGCCCCACAGACTGTAGCCTTCCAGGCTCCTTTGTCCATGGAATTCTCCAGACAAGAATACTGGAGCGGGTTGCCATTTCCTTCTCCATTGACATACCCGTAACTTTTTGTTTTTTTGAGCACTTAGTCACTTTCTGGTACTCCAGGATTTTCCAAGCTCATCTTGTATTTTCTTTGCTCCAGGCATAGAGTAAGCCCCTTCTTCAAGAAACCCTAGTTCTTTTCACTGGAGAATGGTATTTAGAAACCAGGATTTAGGTGTTCTGTATACTCGTTGCTAGTGGAGTGTTAGCCAGTCCTCACTTTATTTATTAAAATATTTTTAAAGTCTATACTTGAAAATTATACCAAAGAAGTAGCAGGCCAGAAGTAGTACGTACCTTGACTTTGGAAATTACAAAGTGAAAATTTTCTATGTCTATATTAAGCCCAGCTTTTGGAAAAACACATTCCAATAAAAGTATGCATTCATATTTTATTTAAATAATATATACTTCTAAAGATATTTTACATATATATTTCAGTATGTAATGAGGATAGAATAGTTTCGGTTATTGAAGTTTGTTTTTGTTTTAGCTCCCCTTAATAATAGCATCCTATCACTTTGAGTGGAACAAATGACTTGTTTCTTTTATTTTGGTAGGATTTTTAATCCTTTGTTTCATGTGGTTGTAAGTAGAAATGAGGAATTATGTTGTTAGGTTTCCCTTGGGAAAATTGACATCAGTTTTAACCCAGTTCACCTATTTATGAGCCTCTTTTCGAAAGTAAGATTTTTTCATATTTGGAGTTTTAGTCTAATTTAGACTTTTTACTTTGGATTTTTAAGCCACAGGGGTAAGTGAATGGTTTCAGCAGCCCAGATATAGTTGATTTGGTGTGTCCAGCAGTCCCCCTTATTTGTGGTTTTGCTTTTCACGATTAAGTGTTAAATTATGTGCCGCTGTGTTCTGAGTAGTATGATGCAGTCTGGTGGTGTCCTGCTGTGTCCCTCTCCTGGGCATGAGTCATTCCTTTGTCCGGACTTAGTAGGTAGATGTCTTGGTTGTCAGACCAGCTGCCCAGACAGAGCTTGTGTTCAGGTAACCCTTATTTTACTTAATAATGGCTCCAAAGTGTAATGATGCTGGCACTTTAGATATTCTCTTATTGTGCCTAATTTGTAAATTAAACTTTATCATATGTAGGTGTGTATAGAAATAAAAACAAAACAAACCTATGTGGGGTTTGGTACTGTCAACATTTTCATGCATCCATTGGGATGTTGGAAGGCATCCCCCGAAGATAAGGGAGGGCTTTCATTTTTCTTTTTGGTCATCAGACTGGAGCAAGTTTTAAAAGTTGAAATAAACCTTAAATTGGGAGTTAAAGTTAATTTTGAAAAAACATTAACAGCTTGTTCAAAATTTAAAAGTGGGTAAGAGTATAATTGCTCTAAAGAATAAGCTAGTTCATTGCTTTAATTCTGTGTTTTTGTTTGTTTTCCTTTTCAGAGAATGTAGCTGGTCACTACATTTCCCCCTTTCATGATATTCCTCTGAAGGTGGACTCTGAAGAGGTATTGTTTTAACTTGTTTGGGGCATGAAAATGTATACTTCTAGTATCACCATCAGATGCTTTTTGGAAGCATTTCAAAAAGAAATGTTTTAGTTGGCAGTAGAGAAGAGCAGAGGAGAATTAGCATCAATTATCTTTGTAACAGGATTATAAGCCTTCTTCATGAATTAGAATTTGGATAAGAATGGGTTTCTTCCAGGAGGACTTGGGAAGAAAGAAGTGTTAGTAGTCTATGAGGCTTAGAATTTGGTAGCAAATAAAAATTTAAGGTTAAGAATTTGGGAGGTAAACAAGAGGCTTATTTTTAATAAGAATAGTAGTGGTATTAGTAATAATAAGATGGTAACATTTGTGGATTATCTTCTGTTTGCTAGCCACCATGTCAACATATGCCATTTTATTTAATCCTTAAAAATTGCTATTATCATCTCCAAGGACACTGGAGCTGAAGTGTCCTTGACTTGGACACTTTGCCTAAGGTCACATAGCTGGTGAGTGGCAGAACAAGGATTTGATTTAGCATTTCTGACCACAGAGTTCATGCTCTTTAACCACTCTACAAGATCGAAGCTAGAAAGATACAGTTGGAAAAATGGTAGTCTTTGAATAGCTATTCTTTTAGAACCTAAAGTTACTTGAGAGGTGGGAGGGTAGAAGGGATGTAAGTCAGGTTGGAGGGAAATCTGAAGATGGAGCTAAGAGGGGCTCAGAATATTGGAGCATTCCTAGGGCTCTCTTGACTAGCTGGCGAGCTGGCATCATTGATGGTGATGTTAGTAGTCACCGCAACCTTGGCGGTTCTTTCAGTAAGATCCGAGTAGTTAACTGGCTTATTTCATTACCACGTTTTTCAGTGACCAGAACTACATTCCAGGATGAGATTCCGTGGGGCTGGTTAGTGGGGTTGGGTTTTCCAGAACCGTGGTGGAATCAGTGTGCAGTAGAGGCAGGGAAAAAGTGGGAAGCTGCTGCAGCTGCAAGTCTGGTTTGACCTTTCCAGTGTTACCTCAGGGGCCGACTGTCAGGTGTCACAGTAAAGTTATGGAACTTGGGAATAGGATTTATGCTGCCTCCCAGGTCTTCACAGGGCTGGACTGTCCATAACAATGATAACGGGGGGCAGTGAGAGCCAAGAGTTACTGAGTGCCCCAAGTGCTTAGCCAGGCACTGTGCTCAGAGTTTGACTTGCATTATTTCAGTATGCCCAGGCCACTGTTATCGTTTTTATTTTGCTAATGAGGTGCAGTGCCTTGCCGGTGGTCACAGACCTGGTCTGTTGTGGAGATGAGATTTGAACGTAGGTGCTGTAACTCCACAGACTGTAATTTATTTTTTTTAACGTTTCTTCGGGTTTTATTTTAAATAATAGCAGGTGTGAAGTCAAGATGACAATAGGCAATGGTGACTTGATCCAGTAAGAAAAGGAAAGGTATTTTATTCTGAACTATTATTTACAAATACATTTAAAACTGTAGTCATTTCCTATAATGTCTATAAAATTTTCATAAATAATTATCCCAGAGACATCCAAGGAAGAGGACATTCAGCAGCATCCTCTACAAAGTCTGTAGAGGTCTTAGCTGCTCTTGTGTAATCCTGCTCTTGTGTAATCCTTCTAGCTCACTCCTTGTGAGTAATATTCAGCTACAGGACGAGGAGCCATGTAATCTGGAGAGAGAAAGGAACCAGTGAGAGAGCGTAAAGAGCTCTACGGGGGTGTGTGTGTGTGGTGTTTGTGTGTGTGGGGTGTGTGTGTGTGGTGTTTGTGTGTGTGTGGTGTGTGTGTGTGGTGTGTGGTGTTGGTGTGTGTGTGTGGTGTGTGTGTGTGTGTGGTGTGTGTGTGGTGTGCGCACGCGCGCCAGTGAGCTGTCCAACCTAGGTATCTCACATCTCCCAACCACCCTCTTTGATTTTGGCTTAAAGAGGGTGCATTCATCTATTTATTTGTTAATTAATTTATTCATTCGGTAAACAGTTATTGCGTGGTTACTGTGAGTCAGACACTATTTTGAGCACTGGAGTTGCAGTGGTGAATAAGGTGAATATAGTTCCTTCTCAGCCAGAGGAGACTAACATCCTAAAAATAAACACGACAAGCAAATACTGTAAGGTGCTAGAAAACTAGAGGAGAGGAGTGAAGGTAGGAGTGACTAGCAGGTGCTGCTTGGCGGGGAGTGGTGTCCTGTGACAGAGTCTCCGTACCTAATAGCAGGAGCAGTGATAACAGTACTGTATGGAGGAATTGTGTAGTAGGCCAGGGTGTAAGTGGAGCACAGAGTGGGCTTCATACATCCCTCTGAGTAATAACACTCTGCCTCAGGAGGATGGGTTTGGGGGAACATGAGGTTTGGGCTTATGAAAAATTGATAACAGCAGAACAAAGTGTCACAGGTTGTGCAAAAGAATTTTGGGCCTGTGGAGATTGGTACACACAGTGGCTGTATAAATGTGGCTTCCCTTGTTCCCAGACATAATGATTAGAACTCTTGCACCTTATACTTTGGGTGGTGGTATTTTAGGAAAAGAAATGATGTATCAGAGCTGACTTGGAATAATTGTTTATCTGTTTGTTTCCTTCATTAGCTGTTTTGGTGTGTAAAAGTTACATATAATGTGTGAGCATTTGTGAATGGTGTGATTTTTCTTCCCAACCCGCCGCATAATGCTCTTTTAATTTAAAAGTGCTTGATGGAGACTTGGTAATCACACCTTGGTGGAAATCACAGGCAGGAGGCGCAGCCGAGTACTTTCATGGCTTGTTAGTCACACTCCCTGGAGTTTCATTTCAACAATGAAATGACTGTTTTAAGCATGATTACTGGAAACTGCCAGTCTTTCTTTAAAGACTGAACCGAGCCTTTGCTTATTTTGTAAAAACTAGGAAAATATTCTTGAAAGAGATTTAGCTTTTCTAATAATTTATTTTATGAAGCACTTTGATGCTCATGCACTGGGGATGTAAATGCAGAGAGAAAACTGCACGGGGCATTTGGTGGATTCTCTGTTGAATCAGGTTTCTGGAAACCTCTGGTGGAATGTTTATACGATAGGCATATTTTTATTGCTGTACAGTCAATACAGCTGTATTCGTTCATGAAATATTAGAGTCAAAAATAGCATCTTTTAAAAATTGAAGTGTAGTTCATTTACAGTGATTCAGGTATATAGCAAAGTGATTAAGTTATATATATATGCATATATACACATATTCTTTTCAGGTTCTTTACCATTATAGGTTATTACAAGATATTGAATATAGTTCCCTGTGCTATACAGCAAGTAGGTCCTTGCTGTTAATCTATTTCAAATCCAGTAGTGTGTATCTGTTAATCCCAAATTCCCAATTCATCCCTCCCTGCCTTCCCCTTTGTTAATCATGTTTGTTTTCGATGTGAGTCTATTAATATTTCTATTTTTATAAATAAGTTCTTCTGTATCATTTTTTTAGATTTCACATATAAATGATAGTTTATGATATTTGTCTTTGTCTATCATACTTCACTTAGCACATTAATCTCTATTTCTATCCATGTTGCTGCAAATGACATTATTTCATTCTTTTTTATGACTGAGTAATATTCCATTATATGTGTATAAAACATCTTCTTTATCCAGTCATCCATCAGTGAACATTTAGATTGCTTCCATGTCTTGGCTATTATAAATAGTGCTGCTATGAGCATTGGGGTCCAAGTATCTTTTCAAATTAGTTTTTGTCTTTCCTGAATATATGCCCAGGAATGGGATTGCTGGATCATTGGTAGCTCTCTTAAGGAATCTCTATGTTGTTCACCAAAATAGCTGCACCAGTTTCCATTCCCACCCATAGGGTCGGAGGATCCCTTTTCTCTACACCCTCTCCAGCATTTATTATTTGTAGGCTTTATTATGATGGCCATTCTGACCAGTGTGAGATGGTACCTCATTGTATTTTTGAATTGCATTTCTCTAATAACCATCTTTTCTTTTATAGGAAAATGGCATTCCTACAAAAAGAGCACGAAATGATGAATATGAGGTATATCTAAAGGTTTTTATTTGTGTGTATCACTTATATTGTCTTTTAAAGACCTTGATGGTAGTCTGCATTTGTAAAGTGATGCTGAATTATTTTCCCTTGCAGAACTTATGAGTGCGTCCTTATGTTTTTCTCCTAGTCTCTCTTTAAGGTAGCTAGGGACAATATTACCATTTTACTTTATTCCCTTATGGTAAAATATATATACCATGACATTTACTGTATTATTTATTGTACACTTTTTAAGTGTACAGTTCAGCGGCATTAAATTCTTTACCATGTTATACAACCATCACCGCTATCCATCTCTAGAACTTTTCATTTCTCAGACTGAAACTCTGGACCCATCAAGCAATAGCTCTCTACTCCACGTCCACGCAGCCCCTGGGAACCACTGTGCTACTTTCTGTTTATGAATCTGACTATTCTAGGATCCAGGAATATATGCTATATTCCAACTATATGCTAAAATAAATACATTATAAATCCATCTTTCAAATATATGACTGTCAGACTTTTAATTGTTCTTGACGTAGGAACAGAACATTTGACTAATAACTGTCTTCCCATTTCTTTCTGTTATGCCTTTTTATCTTGCTGATTCCAGGAAACATTTCTACCTCTTCCTTAGCCTTCTTTTCCCTTCCTAACCTTACTGCCCTCTAGTCTCATCTGGCTGCAACTTTTGACCCCAGCCTTTGAATCTACTTCCAAGCATAGCTGTGTTGCTGTTTAATTCCTATCAGCTTTTCCTGCCCCACATCTTCTATTTTACTAAACTGATGTTTGTCAGAATGGTCCTAAACCATCTGCATTGGAACTGCTTAGGGCACTTGTTAATATTTCAGATTCCTGGTCCATTCCATATCTACTAAATTCATGCGGACTGGGTAGTCTTCACATTTAACAAGTGTTCTGTGCTCAGTCACTCAGTTGTGTCTGACTCTTTGTGACCCCTGGACTATAGCCCTCTAGGCTTCTCTGTCCATGGGGTTTCTGAGGCAGAAATACTGGAGTGGGTTGCCATTTCTTTCTCCAGGGAATCTTTCAGACTTAGAAATCGAACTCTTGTCTCTTGCATCTCCTGCATTGGCTAGTGGATTCTTTACCACTGTGCCACCTGGAAAGCCCAAAACAAGTGTTCCAAGGCATCCTGTACACTCTGAAGTTTGAGAACCATTGCTCTACATAATGGATAAATAGACATTCAGGGTCAAAGTCAGTAGGTTGCTAGAGACTTTGAGTGTTACCCTGAAAACAGTTGTTTCAGTGGGAAAAATGGTTATGGAGTATATATAGTAGTAGTTCTTAGTCAGTTAGTTGTGTCGGAATCTATATGACCCCATGGACCGTAGCCGGTCAGGCTCCTCTGTCCATGGGATTCTCCAGGCAAGAATACTGGAGTCGGTTGCCATGCCCTCCTCCAAGGGATCTTCCTAACCCAGGGATCGAACCCAGGTCTCCCGCATTGCAGGCAGATTCTTTACCATCTGAGCCACCAGGGAAGCCAACTTAAAATTTAATTTTTAGAACATAGTTTGTGTGTTGGTGACTACCTGATTTTTGATTTGAGATTTTTTTAAAAAATTCTTTTCTATTTCCCCCACTCCTCAGGCTGTGGCAGCTACTTTCCTACTCTCTTTCTATGAATTTGGCTTTTTAAAACTTTTAAGATTCTACGTGTAAGTGGTGCCATGCAGTATTTGTCTTTTTCTATCTGACTTCTTTCAGTGAGCATAATACCTTCCAGGTTCACCCATCCTGTCACCAAAGGCAAGATGTTGCCCTTTCTCATACTTGGGTAGTATTCCCTTGTATATATGAAAAATGTACTCATTCATTTATTGACAGGCACTTAAGTTGTTTCTGTGTCTTGGCTATTGTGAGTAACGCTATAGCGGGTGTAGAGTATAAGTATCTCCTCAGTATCCTGTTTCCCTTTTTTTTTGGGTATATATATACAAAAGTGGGATTGCTGGGTTACGTGGTAGTTCTATTTTCAATTTTTTGAGGAACCTCCATACTATTTTCCATTGTGGCTGCACCAGCTTACATTTCTACCAACAGTGCACAAGGGTTCCTTTTGTCGGCATCCTCGCCAGTACTGTTATGTCTTTTTTCATGATAATCATTCTAATGGGCATGACCTGGTATCTTATTGTGAGTTTGATTTGCTTCCTTTCCCTTGATGATTAGTAAAATTGGCCATCTGTATGTCTTCTTTGGAAAAGTATTTAAGACCTGTGCCCATTTTTTTTTTGATGGATTGGTTTTTCACTATTAAGTTACATGATTTCTTTATATATTTTGCTTATTAACCCTTTAACAGATATATGACTTGCAACTGTTTTCTTCCATTCCATAGGTTGCCTTTTCATTGTTACCTTTGCTGTGCAGAGCTTTTTACTTGAGTATGTTCCCACTTGTTTATTTTTGCCTTTGTTGCCTTTGCTTTAATGTCAAATCCAAGTTTATTTGATATTTTAAGAGTTAGAAAGAGGATAGAAGGGTTATATCCTTTCTTTTTACACCCCAAGAATATTGATAATGCAGTGTTAGAGAAGGCAATGGCAAGCCACTCCAGTACTATTGCCTAGAAAATCCCATGGATGAAGGAGCCTGGTAGGCTGCAGTCCGTGGGGTCGCTAAGGGTCGGACACGACTGAGCGACTTCACTTTCACTTTTCACTTTCACACATTGGAGAAGGAAATGGCAACCCACTCCAGTGTTCTTGCCTGGAGAATCCCAGGGCCGGGGGAGCCTGGTGGGCTTCCGTCTATGGGGTCACACAGAGTCGGACACGACTGAAGTGACTTAGCAGCAGCAGCAGCAGTGTTAGAGAATCTGCCTGCCGATTCAGGAGACACAAGAGACAAGGGTTCTATGCCTGGGTTGAGAAGATCCCCTGGAGAAGGAAATGGCAACCCATTTCAGTATTCTTACCTGGGAATTCCCATGGACAGAGGAGCCTGGCGGGCTACAGTCCATGGGGTTGCAAGGAGTCACACAGCACTGAGCACACACACATATAAAATCTACTGACTGCTTTTTCATCCTTTTTTTTTTTTCCTGCAATAAAAATAGAAGGGAAAAAAATAGAAAAAAGAACTGAAGGAAGAGGTAAATATGTCCCTAACCCAACATTCCGAATTTGAAACATGCCCCCTTGTGTCTTTGTGATTTTCTAATAAAGTTCAGCAGGCCACTTTTGGTTTGCAATTAACATTAATCTTAGAATAAGCAGACTAACATTGGCTTTAAAAAATTACAGGTCATGTGCATTTTAGCCCGAGAGACGAAAAGCAGACCGGAAGTACACTCCTAGTGATCAGGAGCAAATGATGAGGAAGATTGTAGTTTTCAGGCTTAAAATCCAAACCTGATCCATTGTTCTTTTGGCGTAATTCAAGTCTCTGTGAGGGGTTTTGGTTGGTGTCGTTCTGTAAAAGGATTGGCACCAGCTTTGTCTTCTCTGTCACCTCTGAGTATTCATCTGCATGCATTTCTTCTCTTATAACCAGACTTTCAGGGATGAATAAATTATGTGAACATCTGCCGTTTACTTAGGTTTTTCTTTTTAACAGCTACTTCAGACATATTTAAACAGGTGCTGGGGTACCTCATGAAAGAGCATAGAAAATGAAACATAACAGCAGGTCTGTATATAAGGTTGCTAAGATAGATATAAGGCATATTTCTAAGGAGCGGTTGTTGAGAATGCATTCTCAACTTTGTTCTTTATCTCAGTATGAGTATGCAGTTTTGTCATGGTAAACTTCGGTCTCATCTAGAAGAACTTAAAAACCATCATTTCTGTGGCTTGATTTATATTTAATTGTGTAAATGGCATTCTTTGATGGACAGGGAGGCCTGGTGTGCTGTGATTCATGGGGTCGCAAAGAGTCAGACACGACTGAGCGACTGAACTGAACTGAACTGACAGCATTCCTATTTCACTAAGGAAACCCCAGATATTGTTTTCAGTTCAGTTCAGTCGCTCAGTCGTGTCCGACTCTCCGCGACCCCATGAATCACAGCACGCCAGGCCTCCCTGTCCATCACCAACTCCCGGAGTACACTCAAACTCATGTCCACAGAATCGGTGATGCCATCCAGCCATCTCATTCTCCGTCGTCCCCTTCTCCTCCCGCCCCCAACCTTTCCCAGCATCACAGTCTTTTCCAGTGAGTCAACTCGTCTCATGAGGTGGCCAAAGTATTGGAGTTTCAGCTTTAGCATCAGTCCCTCCAATGAACATCCAGGATTGATCTCCTTTAGAATGGACTGGTTGGATCTCCTTGCAGTATAAGGGACTCTCAAGAGTCTTCTCCAACACCACAGTTCAAAAGCATCGATTCTTCGGCGATCAGCTTTCTTCACAGTCCAACTCTCACATCCATACATGACCACGGGAAAAACCATTGCCTTGACTAGACGGACCTTGGTCGGCAAAGTAATGTCTCTGCTTTTCAATATACTATCAAGGTTGGTCATAACTTTCCTTCCAAGGAGCAAGCGTCTTTTAATTTCATGGCTGCAATCAGCATCCGCAGTGATTTTGGAGCCCAAAAAAACAAAGTCTGACACTCTTTCCACCGTTTTTCCATCTATTTCCCATGAAGTGATGGGACCAGATGCCATGATCTTTGTTTTCTGAATGTTGAGCTTCAAGCCAACCTTTTCACTCTCCTCTTTCACTTTCATCAAGAGGCTTTTGAGTTCCTCTTCACTTTCTGCCATAAGGGTAGTGTCATCTGCATATCTGAGGTTATTGATATTTCTCCCAGCAATCTTGATTCCAGCTTGTGCTTCTTCCAGCCCAGCGTTCCTCATGATGTACTCTGCATATAAGTTAAATAAGCAAGGTGACAATATACAACCTTGACGTACACCTTTTCCTATTTGGAACCAGTCTGTTGTTCCATGACTGGTTCTAACTGTTGCTTCCTGACCTGCATACAGGTTTCTCAAGAGGCAGGTCAGGTGGTCTGGGATTCCCATCTCTTTCAGAATGTTCCACAGTTTATTGTGATCGACACAGTCAAAGGCTTTGGCATAGTCAATGAAGCAGAAATAGATGTTTTTCTGAAACTCTCTTGCTTTCTCCATGATCCAGCGGATGTTGGCAATTTGATCTCTGGTGCCTCTGCCTTTTCTAAAACCTGCTTGAACATCTGGGAGTTCACGGTTTACATACTGCTGAAGCCTGGCTTGGAGAATTTTGAGCATGACTTTACTAGCGTGTGAGATGAGTGCAATTGTGCGGTAGTTTGAGCATTCTTTGGCATTGCCTTTCTTTGGGATTGGAATGAAGACTGACCTCTTCCAGTCCTGTGGCCACTGCTGAGTTTTCCAAATCTGCTGGCATATTGAGTGCAGCACTTTCACAGCATCATCTTTCAAGACTTGAAATAGCTCAACTGGAATTCCATCACCTCCACTAGCTTTGTTCCTAGTGATGCTTTCTAAGGCCCACTTGACTTCACATTCCAAGATGTCTGGCTCTAGGTCAGTGATCACATTATCGTGACTATCTTGGTCGTGAAGATCTTTTTTGTACAGTTCTTCTGTGTATTCCTGCCACCTCTTCTTAATATCTTCTGCTTCTGTTAGGTCCATACCATTTCTGTCCTTTATCGAGCCCATCTTTGCATGAAAAGTTCCCTTGGAATCTCTAATTTTCTTGAAGAGGTCTCTTGTTTTTCCTATTCTGTTGTTTTCCTCTATTTCTTTGCATTGATCACTGAGGAAGGCTTTCTTATCTCTCCTTCCTATTCTTTGGAACTCTGCATTCAGATGCTTATATCTTTCCTTTTCTCCTTTGCTTTTCGCCTCTCTTCTTTTTACAGCTATTTGTAAGGCCTCCTCAGACAGCCATTTTGCTCTTTTGCATTTCTTTTCCATGGGGATGGTCTTGGTCCCTGTCTCCTGTACAATGACACGAACCTCCGTCCAGAGTTCATCAGGCACTCTATCAATCAGATCTAGTCCCTTAAATCTATTTCTCACTTCCACTGCATAATCATAAGGGATTTGATTGAGGTCATATCTGAATGGTCTAGTGGTTTTCCCTACTTTCTTCAATTTAAGTCTGAATTTGGCAATAAGGAGTTCATGATCTGAGCCACAGTCAGCTCCTGGTCTTGTTTTCGCTAACTGTATACAGCTTCTCCATCTTTGGTTGCAAAGAATATAATCAATCTGATTTCGGTGTTGACCATCTGGTGATGTCCATGTGTAGAGTCTTCTCTTGTGTTGTCGGAAGAGGGTGTTTGCTATGACCAGTGCATTCTCTTGACAAAACTCTATTAGCCTTTGCCCTGCTTCATTCCGTGCTCCAAGGCCAAATTTGCCAGTTACTCCAGGTGTTTCTTGACTTCCTACTTTTGCATTCCAGTCCCCTAGAATGAAAAGGACATCTTTTTTGGGTGTTAGTTCTAAAAGGTCTTGTAGGTCTTCATAGAACCGATTAACTTCGGCTTCTTCAGCATTACTGGTTGGGGCATAGGCCTGGATTACTGTAATATTGAATGGTTTGCCTTGGAAACGAACAGAAATCATCCTGTCATTTTTAAGATTGCATCCAAGTACTGCATTTCGGACTCTTTTGTTGACCATGATGGCTACTCCATTTCTTCTAAGGGATTCCTGCCCACAGTAGTAGATATAATGGTCATCCGAGTTAAATTCACCCATTCCAGTCCATTTTAATTCACTGATTCCTAGAATGTCGACGTTCACTCTTGCCATCTCCTGTTTGACCACTTCCAATTTGCCTTGATTCATGGACCTGACATTCCAGGTTCCTATGCAATATTGATATTGTTTAGCAGTGCTTTAAACCAGAGATTCTCAACTCTGGCTGCATACTAAAATTGCTTAGAGAGCTTTTAAAAATAAGCAGTGCCCTGGCTTCACCACAGAACCACTGCATTCAAATATGTAAGTGATGGGGGCTCTAAAAATCTCTTTAAAAACAAAGAAATCAATTCCATCTCTCCAGGTGATTTTACTGTGTGGCATAGTTGAGAATAACTGTATTTAATCACTGCTTCTCAAATCATCTGTGGTAAAAGATAGTTTTTTGGTTTATTTCTAATCTTTTGTGAACTGATATTGACACTTTAAAAAATTACAATCAAAATGAACTATTAGAAAAACTTAATTCAAGTTCCAAATACTTATTAATAGGTGTGACAGTCATAAAAACTACTTGGTCAAATTGTTATAAATGTTTCTAAAGGAGCCGGTACCAGTCAACTTGCAGATTAGCCCTGGTCCATGACCACACTTGGATGAAGACTATTTTAAACCATTGCTTTGATAAGTTGTTAGTAACTGATATCAGAGTGGCAAGCAAGCCAACTTTAAGCGTAGACTTTCTCTCTCTTTTTATAAAATAATTTTGTTTATTTTTGGCTGCACTGTGTCTTCTACTGTTGCTTGGGCTCCCTAGCTGCAGCGAGCAGGGGCTGCTCTCTGGTTGAGGAGCTCAGGCTTCTCGTTGTGGAGCACAGGCTTTAGGGCGTGTGGGCTTCAGTAGTTGTGGCGCGTGGGCTTATTTGCTCCTTGGTATATGGGATCTTCCCAGCCTCGGGATCAACTCCGTGTCTCCTGCATTGGCAGACAGATTCTTTACCACTGAACCACCAGGGAATACCTAAGGCTTTTTCTTTGTAAGGCCATTACTGTAGAAAATTATTTTTAGTCACCACTGATCTAGAGTTTCCTTTGTTAAGTACTCTCCAAGTTCAGAAATGGTAGAAAGAAGTGGTGGTTCTTTTGTAACTTTAGGGAATCCGAGATCAGTAGATAATGTTAAGCTAAGCTTTGTAACTCTTTGTAAGCTTTATAACTACCTGTACTGATGGCCTCAATTTTATATTACAATAGGAATAACTTGGATTTAAATTTTTTTTATGATTTTCAAAATATTTTACTTCTTGTCTGTGTATTTTCATTTAAAGCACGTAATTAATCTTCATAACCTTGTGTGGGATGAGGACAGAGATTATCACACTTACTTTGCAGACTGGAAAAGTGAGACACTCAGCGCTCACTTCTGTTTTAGTTGGAAAGTAATTGAAGCGTGTTTCTTGGCTCCATTCTGATTCTGTCCCTGCTTTGAAAAGGTATTTCCAGAAGTGTTGCAACTTCTAACACCATGCAGTAGTGGTCAAGTAACATAATCAGGCTTAAATTCTGTTATATTTTAACCAACTTCTTATCTAATTTTTTATTAGGAATTTAAGGCATAGGCAGACATATGATGCAGATTTTTTACATTTTTTGTAGGAAAAAAATAAAACATTCTCATGCAGGAGATAAGTGAAAAAATAAAAGATGACAACACTAAAAAAATGTTTTCTTTGTTGTTTTTTTAAATTGTAGAATGTGTTTAACATGGTTGTGGAAGTACCTCGGTGGACAAATGCTAAAATGGAGGTATGAAATAACCTATTAACATCAAATGGAATAATTAATAATGATATAAAATTTTGTTTCAAGTTGTTTGTCATAATATTTTGAATTTGGGATGGTTGACAAGCTTCTTTATAATGGACAATGGAAAACATTCTTGTAAACTTACTTTGAATCTATTTTCAAAAAAGAAAATATTATTCAAAGCTGAATTTACACTTTAAAGAGAATATATTCTTTTTTGCTTCTCTATTTTGTTGTACACATATTTATTTAATTTTCCTTGACTCCTGTGTCTTTGAAAATAGCAAATACTTTTAAGGTTTTCTTAAATAGGTTATGAGATGTATTTTGTTCATAGACACAATTGCAGCATATTTGGGACTAACAATTTTGGTTCCTAAGGACTTAATTCTCCTTTAGATTAAATTTTACTCTATGAGGAGTGAAAGTGTTTTTCTGGCCAACTCTTGATTTCTGGGTACTTTCTAAGAGCATCTGCTATTCTTCTGGTTAGTTTTTAAAATTAACAATTTTTTCTTGATTTTTCTTGATAGATGTAAACCTATCAAGAACTTCCCTTTTGCTTTTCAGAATTTTATCATTTCATCTTTAGTTAAGTAAGGTCCCTATTTCTGAGTGAAATTTATGGTACTTTGTTTAGTTATCTAAGTCTTATGTAACTTTGGATGTGATGGTAGGTATTATTTTAAATGTTTAAGTTAAGATAGTTTTATCAGTATATGTTTTGCAGATTCTATATTTGGAGAATTATTTCTCTAAATATAAAATAGTAAGTTTTTTGGTTAATATTTTAATAGGAAAAAGTAATTATATTCTTCTTTTGCTCTTCTTGCTTTTGGTACAATGTTTTATTGTTCTTGGCTACTCTCTACCTCACTTGGGTGTAGGATCAAGAACCTATGAGATCTTACCTAATTTAAGCAAAGTTTATTCATTCAAACATGGCTTCAATTATTTTTTGTTTACTTTTGTAGGATAGTTTTTTTTTTTGGCATGGTAATTTGAATATGTTTGATTGAAAGGTAACTTTGAAATGAAATCACTTAGTGAAAAATCTTTATTATAAATTGATGGTAGAAAATCCAAATAGTAACAAAAAGCAAGTTGATTAATCCTTATCTTCTTGCCATTTCAATAATATTTATTATTTGTGTTAAAAATAATGAGTTCATAAGTAATAGAGTGCCTAAATATATTATCCGATGTTTCCTTTCCAGTTTAATACAAAACAGTAAATTAGAAATAAGAACCAGGTTAACTTATTTTTAAAGTTATCTTTGATCAATAAGTTGGAATACAAATATTTAGTCTGACAATGGCAGATTTAAAAATCCTGTTTGAATATAAGATTAACCATTTCTTATGTCCCACACCCCTTTTTCTCCCACAATCTGCTTAGATTGCCACGAAGGAACCATTGAATCCCATTAAACAAGATGTAAAGGATGGCAAGCTTCGCTATGTGGCAAATATCTTTCCTCACAAGGGTTATATATGGAATTATGGTGCCCTCCCTCAGGTAACATTCTTGTTATAATGGTAAAACTTCTCTGTCTTCTGAAAAAATTGCCTTGTAAATCCTGTGAACTACTTGAATAAATTGAGGACATGTCAGTGTGAGAGATTTGCAAATTAAAAAAAATTTTAATGTGGAATTTTACTGTATCAATAAATTTTTTTTCAAACTGTATATATGTCTATACTCAGATCTCAGAGTTAGGTATTTAGAATGCTCATATTTGGCATTTTGAACACATTTCTTTTTCTGGGCTTGGCTATTAAGAGTCAATGGAAAATATTTTATCTCCTTTATCTGCAGTCATTTTTTTTGGATATGACAAGTTATGCTTTTGTATACATTCATACATGACAGTATGAATTTTACTTTTTAAACTTTAACAGATGAACCTATTAATTGTTACCTCTTTTGTTGTAGCCACGCATTCCGGGAAACAAACTCACTCAGAAGGACAATGCATATAGTGGAGTGCACTTTATTACACTGGCGGGCCCAAGGCAGAGTCTCCTCTTAGCCAAGGACCCCGACCACCATTTGTGAAAATCTTTTATACCCTATGTGTACGTGGAACCCACCTACCCAATTTCTTTGAGACTTACATAAAACAAAGGAAGGGTAAATACAATCACAATAACCCCATCATTCATGTGTTAGGTGTTCAAACAGTTAATAATCAATAAGCCTGTGATTACATTCCGATAGACACGGAAAGAGTTTATGACTTGTCTGGAGGCAGGTGTGATTAGAGTATGTTTTCTCTTAGGTGATGAGTAACCCGGATGTGATCTTCAAGATTCCCCTGTCCAGAGGGGAGCTTATCTTTCTATTGTAGTTTCCATAGGCACTAAGCACAGAGTTCAGAGTCCATTGGAGAGGTGGCTGAGCATGATCAGCATGAACAGGCCTAAGATAGAGTCCAGGCCCTATGAATTCCCTTTTCACTTTCAGAACTCATTGTGAATTGAATAAGGCAACTTAATTATATACTATTAAGAATTTATGATTTTTCAGTAGGAAGCAATGAAAGCAATGGCTAAGTGATGGTAAAGCAGCATTCCTATTAGAAAGTAACACTTACTATTTGCTTTTCTTCCTTTTTTCTCCTTTTTTGTTTTCTTCTCATGTTTCCTCATTCCTAGGAAGTGGTAACTCCTTCCAGATAATTTAGTGAGTAAAACTCAGAATATGCAGAATCAGAAGTCTAGGTTTGGAGACATAGAGGAGCATCTGCGTTTATGTTTATAAAAACCTTTAGAGCATCTGTCTATCTGGATATTTTTATATTTTAATTTTGTTTATTAATTTTAATATTTTGTGTGAAATTCCAAGATGCTTTTTGGGAAATATCTGAGAAAAGGGGTTCTTTTTTATCTAACTAAAAAAAAACAAAACCCAGCTGCCCATGTAGAGTAAACAGTTGCAGGAAAAGAAAAAAGAAAATTGTTTTCTAAAGAGTCAGACTGCCTTTGATGGCAGTTAGACCACCCACATGGATACATTCTTGGTTAAAACAGGCACTTCTAAAATGGTGTGCTAAGAATGAGAATGTTTGTTGAAACACAGGATTTCTGACTTCCCAGGTACCTAAGTAGACATTCTGTTTGACCTGGCAGTGAAAGGGTGAGAACCTTTTTGTTAAGCTTAGGGGACACTGTCTGCAGAAGAGATGAGTAGTTGTTATTTAATCAATCAGTCGTGTCCAACTCTTTGCAACCCCACAGACTGTAGCCCTCCAGGCTCCTCTGTCCATGGGGTTCCCCAGGACAGAATATTGGAGTGGGTTACGATATCCTTCTTCAGGGGAAGAGTAGAGTAAGCATAGGATAAACTAAAGTTCATCTCTTTGTTTATTTCATTAAATATTTATTAAGGATTTATGTGCTAGACTGTATTTAGGTGTTGGGTAGACAAAGAAATGGCAACCCACTCCAGTGTTCTTGCCTGGAGAATCCCAGGGACAGGGGAGCCTGGTGGGCAGCTGTCTATGGGGTCGCACAGAGTCGGACACGACTGAAGCGACTTAGAAGCAGCAGCAGCAGCAGACAAAGAAAAATGAGATATAAATATAAGATCAGTGCTGCTTAAGTAACTAAGAATGTTGATTTTAGAGTCAGCTTGCCACCTACTAGTAATGTGACTTCAAGCAAGTTCTTTTGTTTTTCTGGACCTCACTTTCTTCATCTGTAACAGAGAGATGATAAGATACTTACTGCATGTGATCCTGTTAAGGTTAAATGAGTTATTGCATGTTCATGTTAAAATAATGCCTAATGAATAGTGATCACATTGTTGTTACCACTGGTACTTTTACTATGATACAGTGGTTTTTTTTTTTTTTTAAAGCATTTATAGTCTCCTGGAGGTGGGATGATCAACAACTAAATTAGTGGCTACAGTGGCACATAGTAGATTCTAATTAGCTCATCTTTTTGTAGTTCATCTATTTAAAGTCCTGACAAATTTTTGTATTCCTCTGGATGTGTTTGAATGTTCAAGGTGCTCTTACATGCTATTATATTAGTCTGTAAGGTGCAATAGTTCTTCAGCTGGAGCAGAATTAGACTCTTAATCTTGGTTCTTAATGTCCCCTGCATTCACCACTGCCTGCTGAAATTTCATACTCCACCTAGTATCCAAAAATACCATTTTTGTCCATATGAGAACCTTTTAATGGTTTCCTATTGCTGAAAGGATAAAATGAAGCATTGCTAACATAGCTCCTCAGCCCTTCGTGGTCTGGCCCTGCTTCTCCAGCCTATTTGTGCAGCCTTTGTCCTCCTCACTGCCCTCCCACCACAGCAGCATCTTCAGTGTGTCCAGTTTCCCTTGTCATTTTCACACCAGCCCTTCCTTCACAGAGCTGTTCGTTTCTTCAGGACCCATTTTTTGAGTACCTGATGTTTACCAGACCATGTTCTAAGTACTGGAGGTAGAGCAGTGATAACAGTGACAAAAATTCTTATGGAACTTTTATTCTAAGACAGACCGAAAAAAAGTAAAAACGTATAGTGTGTCAGATGGTGGTAAGTGTGTTGGAAAATAATCAAATAGGAAATGGGTCTAGGGTGTGTTGGAATTGTTGCAGTTGGGAGGAAGACCTCAGTGAGGACCTTTTTTCTATAAGGAGACCAGGAGAAAGTGAGAGGGTGGCATCTTAGGAAGTGAGTGCCACCCCAGGCCATTTAGAGGAACTGATCAAGAATCATGAGGTATAAAAGTCTAGAGGTGGAAGGAGGGCTCGTGTGTCTGAGTAGCAGAAAGGAGGCCACTGTGGGTAGGATGGAAGTGAGGAAAAGGAAATAGACCTGTGTTCTCTCTGCCATTTTTAGCCAGAGATGTTTACCCTGTACCCAACTGTCTGAGCAGTGGAGAACTCACCTGCCAATGCAGGAGATGTGGGTTTGATCCCTGGGTGGCAAAGAGCCCCTGGAGAAGGAAATGGAAATGGAAACCCACTGTAGTATTCTTTCTGAAATTTCATGGAAATTTCATGGACAGAGGAACCTGGCAAGCTGTTACAAAAGAGTCATACGTAACTTAGTGACTAAATAACAGCAAATGTACCCAATATACTTTTTGCTTCCTTGTCAACGTTAAGACAGAGTGAGCCAGTTAAATTGAAAGCCAGCCCCTGGCCCATTTATGTTTTTGATCTCATGTCCAGCTTCTCCTTCTGCTGCTGCTCCTGCTCCCTAACCCCAACGCTGACCGTCTCATGATTCCTCTGAGGCTCTAGGCATGCTCCTGCCTCAAGCTTTCACACTCACTGTGTCCCCGGCTCGGGACGTGTTTCCCAGTGTACACACGCCCTCCAGTGTTCGCTCATCAGTTGCCTCCTTCATGATGTCTGCCTCTAATGCCCTTTACTGTACCCCGGGTACGCCCATCGTTCTTCTTCCATGCTTTATTTTTTTTCCCTTTTCCATTACACCTGTCAGCTTCTGACATGCTGTATAATTTGTGGTGGTTTAGTCGCTAAGTCGTGTCCGACTCTTGAGACCTCACGGACTGTATGTAACCTGCCAGGCTCCTCTGTCCATGGGATTCTCCAGGCAGGAATACTGGAGTGGGTTGCCGATTCCTTCTCCAATATGTAATTTAGTTGTTAGGTTTATTGTAAATGTGTTCTAGTTAGAATGTAGTCTCATGAGGGCAGGGATTCTGTTTGTTTTGTTTGCTGTTGTCTTTCAATGCCCTGTTTAGTGTGTGGCACCGAGGTAGGTGATCAGTAAATATTTGGGGGATAAGTGACTCCATGAGTGCATGGTGTGTGTTGCATATGGTTCATAGGCATGTGTGGGTAACTGGATTTTGCTGTTCTCTTGTGATGCATCTGTGACAGTGGGGAATTTGTTCAGAGCAGTTCCCAAGCCAGCCATGCTTGGAAGAATGTTTGAGCAGCAGAATGCCATCTAAGTGGAAGCCTCTCCATTTAGTCGTCAGTGTGCCCTCGTTATTTCAAACCTTCATCTGCCTAGACTGTGTAACCCCGCTAATAACCTCTCCTGCACTGCGACGGTGACTTCCTCAAAGTTTGAGTTTGGACTGGGCAGAAATCATCTTTGTTTGTATTCCTCTTGAGAGATTTTTAAACTTTTTTTTAAAGCTTTTCATGAATCTGTGCTAAAGTTTTTCTGGGTACATAATATGTATACATATATACTACCAGGTATATGCCTATGATTCAGATTGCCAAGTTCTGAGTTACATACCTTTTACTAGGTATTCCCAAATTGTTTACAGAAGATGTTGTAACAATATGCACTCCTACTAGTAGTAGCATTTCAGCCTTCTTACATAATTATGAGTATTTAATGTTATCAGATTTTTGAAGTTTTTGAAATAGCGACTCATTTTGGTTTTAATTTGTATTTCTCTGATCAGATTGGTTATCATGTATTTATAAGTCATTCATGTTTCGTCTTAGAATTACCTGTTCCTGACTTTGACCCATTTTGTATTGTGTTGCTTTTTCTTACTTAGTTGTAGAAGTTATTTCTAAAGTCTGGATGCTAGCCTTTGTCAGTTTTGTGAAACAAATATTAAGACTAGGAATTTTCATCTTCTGGATATTTCTTTGCTAGCTTGACTGCCTTTCAAGTTATTTCCCTGCCTAGTTTTAAGCCTAGACACTTAAAACTCCACTAGAGGGTGTGATTAAAGTTTAAATTTGTCAAGATTTCTTCTGGTCTTTGCTTGAAATTATACTGTATTTTCAAGTTAAGTTAGAAATCATTTAGTGTGACTCTCTTTTTGTAGTAAATAACCAAGCCCTGAAGATATAGAGCACTAAATGCAGAACTAGAAATAGACAGAACCGTTATGTTATTTTTTCTGGTGAGGGAGATCATGAAGAACTGGCCCTAAAATCAACAGCATTGTGATAGGTTAAGAATTTTGCCTGTATGTATTTATTTCCTCAACAGAAAGAACTAAATTGATAGGTAAAAAATGCAATTGGAGTTTCTGAAGAGAATGAAGACAGTTTTTGTGTCAAGACGAAGAAGGACTTTTGTAGAAAAATTAACTGACCACAGTGGATTGAGTTATTCATTAATTTGTGAGCTACCTGTTTACTGGTAGTATTTATGCAGATTACGAATGACCACTAACAATCATAGAATTCAGAGATAGGATGTATCTAGCAATTGTCTTATTGAAGACCTTCTTTTTATAGGTGAGTATTCTGAGGTCTGAATGTTTTGGCCTAGGTAGTTTGTGGCTAAAATAGGACTAGAATCTAGGTATTGTCCTTCAGGCTAGAGTGACTTCTAGCTAGCTTATCACGTTTGCTCCCTTCTGAGAATGAGAATGAGTTTAAGGAAGATTCAGAGAAGGATTCCGGCCTTAGAGAGGAGGAACCTCCCAGATGTTTTCTGATTCTGCCTCTGGGTTTTCTAATTCCACTTTCACTTTCTTTCCTTCATGGTTTCTCCAGCACATTAAGATTAATTTCGTAGCATTTGTGACAGATGCTACACTACTTTTTAACATGGTGTTCTTTAGGGTGTTGCGTGTGTCTTGTTAATTTCTGTTCCTAACTCCAATACTTTGGCCACCTAATGCGACAAGTTGACTCACTGGAAAAGACTCTGATGCTGGGAGGGATTGGGGGCGGGAGGAGAAGGGGACGACAGAGAATGAGATGGCTGGATGGCATCACCGACTTGGTGGACATGAGTTTCAGTGAACTCCGGGAGTTGGTGATGGACAGGAAGACCTGGTGTGCTGTGATTCATGGGGTCTCAACGAGTTGGACACAACTGAGCAACTGAACTGAACTCCTGGCCCAGAGTAGATTATTAATAAATATTAACTCAGTGAATGGATGCTTGGTAATAGAAAATAAGAAGTAGTAAGGGCAACAGTAGGAAAATACACTTAAGAGATTCTGAGAGTAAGAGAAGGAATTTAAAGGAAGAGAATCATGAATAGAGTTATATCTGAATGTAATTGCAGTTCAGTTCCCATACTAAAATTTAGGCTTTGTAACATAATGATTAATGGCAAGGGTTCTCATCCTGTTGCCACCATTTAGAATCTGAATGTGGACAAGTTTAAACTCTGTGCTCCAGTTCACTTATCTGTACAGTGGGGTTAATAGATGGCATGTTCTTCCTGGTATGCATGTATGTATATGTGTGTATGTATCACTTAGGTGAGCTCTCACCTATAACCAATATGTAAGGTTAACAATTGTGTTTACTATTCTTATATTAATTATGTTAGTATTTGAGGGTAGTGAAATGTAGTTAGACTTACTGTGAATGTAATTAGACTTACTGTAGTTACATTTACTATGCGGGTTTTTTTTTTGGTATGGTGAGTTAGCTTATTCCTGAATAGTCTATAATTAGAATCAGAAAGAAAACATTAGAGTTTATCTATAGGGTTTAGCTCTAAGTAGCATTCCTTTTTCGGAGAAGGCAATGGCAAGCCACTCCAGTACTCTTGCCTAGAAAATCCCATGGATGGAGGAGCCTGGTGGGCTGAAGTCCATGGGGTCGCTAAGGGTCGGATGCGACTGAGCGACTTCACTTTTACTTTTCACTTTCACACATTGGAGAAGGAAATGGCAACCCACTCCAGTGTTCTTGCCTGGAGAATCTCAGGGACAGGGGAGCCTGGTGGGCTTCCGTCTATGGGGTCACACAGAGTCAGACACGACTGAAGTGACTTAGCAGCAGCAGCAGCAGCATTCCTTTTTAATTATCTATGTAAAATTAGAGGAGCTAGGCTTAGATAATCTGAAATTCTAGATAAGATTCTTGAGATGATGTTCTCTGCATATTTTATAAATCTGAAAGGATTAATTTCAGGAAACTTGTACAGTTCTAGTCAGAATCAGCTAATTATGAGGGTTTTGAGGAAGGATGGTGCATAAAGGATCTTTAAACTTGATAATAAATTTCTGTTATGCTGTTCATTTATAAAAATGCCCATGTATATAGTTTGTAGGCAACAAGGTATAATCTCTTCAGAAAACTAAAGAGTTGACATCTTTTCATGCTTTTGTCAAATTCTTGAGATTTGACGAAAAGGTGGAGGATCTTTTAAATGGAATGAAATGATTCAAAAATGAATTTTCTTTGGTAGATACTCTCTTGTTCTTTAGTTTATGAAGGGAAAACTAGGTTTGTTCTATTAAAAGTCATTTAAAATATAGGAAGTTTATTTTCAAACCTGGAAAGCAAGACCCAATGCTGTTACCATGTCAAAGAAAGCAAAAATGGAAGCAGCAATTCAGACATTTTGTAGAAACAAGGGCACAGACAACAGGAACATCTGAAATGAAGCTCCAAATAAAAGTGAGCATGAATTTAGACAATGACTAAACTTGGAAGAAGAGTGTGTTTGGAAATACCACCCACTTTCAGATGTGATTATACAGACAAATGAGAGACAGATGGGAGGAAATAGTATAAATCTGTTTTAATTATTATGATGCTTAAGAATGTACTGCCATGTTGGCATTGAGCCTATTTAATTTCTGAGAATTTTTTCCTTGGATTATGACTATCTGTAAAACTTCATGATGATGTGGAAAGATTATAGAGTATTAACCTATATTCCACCCCTGCTTCTGTTTTTTAGACTTGGGAAGATCCCCATCGAAAAGATAAGAGCACAGACTGCTGTGGAGATAATGATCCTATTGATGTTTGTGAAATAGGCTCAAAGGTTTGTTTCATAGACTGTTGTTCAACCATATGTTCTACCTTAGTCATGCCGTAAAATTTCAGTTCTTTTCAGAAGGCACCAATTCTTCAACTCGTCAAAGTTCTTGCCTGTTTATCCCTCTCAGAAGTGAAGTGAAGTTGCTCAGTCGTGTCCGACTCTTTGCGACCCCATGGACTATAGCCTACCAGGCTCCTCAGTCCATGGAATTTTCCAGGCAAGAGTACTGGAGTGGGTTGCCATTTCCTTCTCCAGGGGATCTTCCCAACCCAGGGATTGAACCCGGGCCTCCCGCACTGCAGGCAGACGCTTTACTGTCTGAGCCACCAGTCCTTTTTTGCGTCTTTACTTCCTTCTCTTACACTATGGGTTGGTAAACCCTAGCCCATGGCTAGTCCAATCCAGCTTGCCACCAGTTTTTATAAAGAACACAGCTCTGGCCTTTCAATTACGTATTGTCTGCACCGCTTTCACACCACCACTGCAGTTGAGGAGGTTGGAAGAGATGCTACAGTCCGCAAAGTCTCAAGTATTTGCTGTCTGTCCTCTTACAGAATGAGTTTGCTGAGTCCTGCTTCATCGTCCTTGCCCATTATCCAGGCAGGATGTTCAATACTTATGAGAACTAGCTGGTACTTTTTTTGTGTGCCTGCTTCCAGGTTACTGGGGACAAACAAAACTTACACTTTCATAGGTTACTACTACCCATAGAATTCTGTGTGTCTTCGCTCACATTCTCTCTCCTATTTTATGCCGCCTTTATCACCAGGGTTTATTGTTCTCTATTAAAATCCTTGTACTTGGTTCTCACTGTCAGCAGAGCATGTTGTCTTGGGGCTTCCCTGGTGGCTCAGAGGTTAAAGCGTCTGCCTGCAATGCGGGAGACCCGGGTTTGATCCCTGGGTCGGGAAGATCCCCTGGAGAAGGAAATGACAACCCACTCCAGTACTCTTGCCTGGAGAATCCCATGGTTGGAGGAGCCACGGGGTGGCAAAGAGTCAGACACGACTGAGTGACTTCACTTCACTAGAAACCCGCAGATAAGGATCACTTAGAATAAGGATCTCCCCTTAGGCTCTCAAACAGATGTGCCTGCAAATACTCGTCCTTCCCTTCCTTCTGTTACTGAGACCAGGACTTCCCCTGGGCTCTCAATCCTGTCCCTTCCTGCCATTTGAATGACACTGTTTTCTTGACTCTTCTCTGATCTGTGTTTACAACTGCCCTTTCTTTATTAGGGGCTTCCCTTGTGGCTCAGCTGGTAAAGAATCCGCCTGCAGTGTGGGAGACCTGGGTTCAGTCCCTGGGTTGGGAGGATCCCTTGGAGAAGGGAAAGGCTACCCACTCCAGTATTCTGGCCTGGAGGATTCCATGGACTGTATGGTCCATGGGGTCAGAGTCAGACATGACTGAGCGACTTTCACTCTCACTTTTCTTTATTGCCTTCCTTCCATATTCCCTTTCATTAGAAGACTCGTAAAAAGAGCAAACACTCATCTGTCTCCTCCTTCCCACTTAATCTTCAGTCAGTTTAAAATTGTTTTCATCCCCCCATTATTTCAATGAAACCACTGTTACAAAGATCACTGGCAGTTTTCTTTTAACCAAATCCAACCTATCCATTTCATATGTTTTGTATAACGTGAATTTATCTTGGAATTTTATGCCTTTAACCTCATCTTCCTTCTTCTGTCAGTCTCTTTGCTTGACTTCAGTTGTATCTGAGTGACTTGGATATCCTCTGATTCTTCCTGGGTTTCTTTTGTAGGCTGATTTTCTTCTGCCTGCTCCTAAAGCATTGCTTAGCTTGAGAGTTGTGCCGTTGTTCAGCTTTTTCTCATGTGAGGACTCCCTTGGTGATCCAGTCCCAACCGTTTGTGGTTTTGCTGTCAAACTACTATCTCCAACTCAGACCCACATTCTCAGCTATCTGCGTTTACACTTGACTGTCTCCCAGGCATCTCACACTTGTGTCCAAAACTGAATTCCCTGTTTCCTCCTCTCCACGTCACTCCTGTCAGTGGAGGACACCTGTCTTCCTTCCCTCCTCACCTCCAGATTCTTGAGACCGAAACTGGGAAATCTTACAGGTCATCCTTTGCTTCTCTTCATCCCATTAGTCCTGAAGTACTGACTCCGTGACCCAAACGGCCTTTAAATCTCTTTCTTTTGCACTGTCACTGGAGCTGGTTTGTCTAGCCCTCGGTTACAGTGCACTTGCATTATTCCTACCACAGCCCAATCTCCTTGCTGAGCCTTATCCTCCCTGCCGTCATTCATACCAGACTCTCCTGCTTTGTTCTTGTTTGGGCCTCATCCCCTGCTTCCTGACTTTTCTCTCCCCCAGTGTTTGCACGCTGCCCTGTAGCTGTGCCACACTTTCCGTTCCGGTAACGTGTCTGCCCTCACTCAGTACAGGCCTTCACACAAACGGTTCCCTCTGCAGAATGGAACGTTAATTCCCCCTGCTTTTCCTTGTACGTCCCCCTGCTCATCCTTTGGATCTCAGCTCTAGTATCCCTTCTTCTCGAAGTCTCCGTTCACCTGCCGTAGACTAACATTCTAGCTCTTTGGTCTGTGGTTCCTTAGTGCTAACTGTCTGTGTCGTTTGCCTCATTGTCTCCTCTCAAATGGCTGTGAGCTCTCGGAAGAAAAGACCCACCACTGCGGTGTTTAATTCAGTGTCTGGCACAGAGCATGTGCTTAATGAAAGACATACCAAGTGTGGTCACTGCTTGAGTTGTATTCTTCTAAGATCAAATTAGTTATCTCTGGAATTTCATGTTAGCACTTTTAGGCTTCCAGAATGTTGTTTTAATAAATAGTTTCCTTTGATTCTTTGTTACTTGTTTGTTTGCTGTGATATTTTGTTACTCTCTTTTTTGTTTCTCCTCTTCTTCCTTATTCTCCTTTCTTACTCCTATTCTCTTTTCCTCGTCTTTGTCCACTTCTTAGATTTTCTGTGCCTTCTTTCACTTTTTTCTTCTTCTGTTTTTCCACTTCTTTTCTTCTTCCTTATACTGTTCTGTCTGCCCTCTCTCTCCCTCTTCTCTTCCTTCCCCCTGTTCCTTTCTCCTTTCCTGCAGGAGAGATCTGCATCCAATCTTGATTTCTAGTCTTATACCCAGTTAAGGACAGACAGGGACCAGAATTTGTTTGTGTGTGTGTGACTCTAATTCCTCTGTCTCTCCTGCAGAAAAATGGCCAAATCGTTTGCTTTAGTTCAGATTAAACTATAGTTGAGAAATTTGTTTGGACATTTTCTCTCCAGAGGGATAGTAAAGTGTATATAAAATGCATAGATTAGAAGGAAGAATATAACTATTTTAATGAGTACCTCCTCTCTTCTATCTTATAATAGATGCTCTGTTATATTACTTTGGTCATTTTCCTGTGTCTTATTTTGTGAAAAGAAGAGTCACTAAATTAAGTAGCATTACACTGATAGAAAGGTTGTAGTAGAAAACTCTTCTTTTGTTGAAAATTTATTTTATTGAGATATAGTTGATTTACAGTATTGTGTTAATTTCCTCTTGGAGCAAAGTGATTCAGTTTTATATATATGTGTGTGTATACACACACACACTCTTTTTCATATTTTTTTCCTTTATGGTTTGTCACAGGATATTGAATATAGTCCCCTATGCTATATAGTGGCATCTTGTTGTTTATTCATTGTATAGTATATATAATAATTTGCATCTGTTGATCCCAGAATTCCTCTGCAGGTGACTCGGGTTTGATCCTTGGGTAGGGAAGATCCCCTGGAGGAGGGCATGACAGCCTGCTCTATTATTCTCGCCTGGAGAATCCTATGGACAGAGAAGCCTGGTGGGCTACAGTCAATGGGATTAAAGAGCTTGACATGACTGAAGTGACTTAGCATGCATGCACACATAGGAGAAATTGTATGGTATTTGTCTTTCTCTTTCTGACTTAACTTTATTCATTATGATCATCTCTGTGTCCATCCTTGTTATTGCAGATGGCATTATCTCATTCTTTTTGCGGCTGAGTAATATTCCATTGTATGTATGTACCACATCTTCTTTATCCATTCATCCATCAGTGGATGTTTAGGTTTGCTACATCTGGCTGTTGTGAATAATGCTGCTATGAATATAGGGGTGCGTGTATTTTTTTTGAATTATAGTTTTGTCTGGATATATACCCAGGATTGGGATTGCTGGATTATATGGCAATTCTATTTTCAGTGTTTTGCGAAACCTCCGTAGTGGCTGCACTGATTTACATTCCCACCAACAGTGTAGGGGGTTTCCTAGAAAACTGTTATTCTGAAGGTATAATCCTTGGGGTCACTTGGCTTGTATAAAATGCAGGTTGTTAATTTAAATTCCTATGCAGATATTTAGTGAGTGAAAAGATTAAATGAAAATATCTTATTTTCACTGATGTAAAAATTAGACAGTGAACCTATAATTAATGAGATTGGCAACTGAAAATCATGAAAGTCTATATATCTGATTAATTGATTTGACTTATTATCACTAATTCGTTATTGACTAAACAAAGGGATCTAAAAAAACTTGATGTACAGGCTTTTAAATAAACTTGTCAAAGTCACTAAATATCTAAAATAAAATTAAAGGTCTTAAATGTAAGTTATTTTTTAAAAGTGTACATAATTAATCTTGAATGCATGCCTTTGTATTTTACATAGAATGCTTGGTACATAGTAGGTGTTTAGTTCCTTACTACTGAAAAATATGTTGACTGATGTTGTTCAGTCAGTAAGTTGTGTTTGCCTCTTTGCAACCCCATTAGATGGCCGCACACCAGGCTCCCCTGTCCTTCAGTGTCTCCTGGAGTTTGCTCAGATTCACGTCTATTGAGTTGGTGATGCTGTCTAACCTTGTCATCCTCTGTGGCCCCCTTCTCCTTTTGCCTTCCATCTTTTCCAACATCAGGGTCTTTCCAGTGAGTCGGCTCTTTGTATCCAGTGGCCGAAATATTGGCGCTTCAGCTTCAGCATCAGTCCTTCCAATGAATATTCAGGGTTGATTTCCTTTCGGATTGACTGGTTTGATCTCCTTGCAGTCCAATGTATATATTATTATATATAATACTATATAATATATATAGTATTGTATACTATATATTATATAGTATGTACTATATGTGTCTATGCATATATATACGCATATAACCAGAGAATCTAGCTATGTTGTACCTGGACTCATGATGTATGGAAACTGTGAGATAATAAATTTACACTGTTTACGGCTTTCGGTTCATAATAATTTGTTACACTGCAGTGTATACCAAATACCCAGGATAGCAGGTTTTAAGCAGTTTCACTTTCTGTGGTTTTTCATATTGACTGGGTCCAGTTGAAGTCCTACCTCACTCTTCATATTATAAATCCGCATAGACGTTTCACCGTGGGCCACTGTCATATTCTGCTGATTCCAGGTTCCCAGGAGTTAGCAGCTGACAGGTGTGAGCAGGTCCGTGTAGAGCCCAGAGAGAAGATTAACATCTGAGAAGACCTCTTATGTTATAGTTCATGTGTCTTTTGTTTCCTTTGCTCTTTTTCTTTACATCAAAGAATATGCGATATGATCTCCATTTTACTGTTGAGAAACCAGGTCCTGAAGTACTGTGTGGCTTGTGTGAAGTAATTGACCTCAATCACCTCTAAGAATGGTGGAGCAAGAATTCACTCCCACATACTTGTGACTGAAAAATCTTATCTTTTCAAATATTTTTGTATAATGGCTAGAACAGTCTATGATAACCCTAGTCTAGTTATGTGTATAATTTTGAGGCAAACCTGTATTTTTGTTGCAGAATGTAAACTCATTTTTGAAACAAGGTCAACTGTATGATTCCCAAGGAATTAGTAACAATATCTGCTGTGTACATTAATTTCCTTGCAGAGTAGATGGAAAGTTTTATAATGGAACTGAGAAAATAGGTCTCATCTAATATCTAAAGCAGTTTATTCCTTTAGTTAATGAGACCTTTAATAATATTTAGTAAACCTGTATTACTTAATCACCATCTATACAGTGGACCTTGATTGAGACTGTGTGCGTGCTAAGTGACTTCAGTCATGTCCAGCTCTTTGCGACCTCATGGACTGTAGCCCACCAGGCTTCTCTGTACATGGGATTCTCCAGGCAAGAATACTGGAGTGGTTTGCCATTCCTTTCTCCAAGGGATCTTCCTGATCCAGGAGTCGAACCCAGGTCTGCTACATTGCAGGCAGATTCTTTAGCATCTGAGCCACCAGGGAGGACCTGGTGTTGAGACTGTGCTCCTTTATCTTGTGCCTGACTGTGCCTGGCTAGTCCTTAAGTCACCTGTAAGGAACATCATAGAAAGAAAGCCTCTCTTAACACCATGTTTGTAAATGGGCAAAGGAAAAGGAGCAGAGTCCTGGAAGTTGATAATAGACTTAGGATCACAGATACAGACATTTTTAAGGGTAAGTTCTTTGAGAAGTATTATTCATTTGATGTCTAATATTATATGTTCTGCAAAATTTGTTGAATTGAATTGTGGGATCTTCATTAGAATTTTACCATTTGTCCCTAAGCATTTTATCCTGAGTTTTTGTTTTGATTGATTTTGTTTTGATTGTTTTAATTTTCTTTTCAGATCTTAAATGTGTTATGTATAGCAAGACAGTGTTTTGTCTACTCCCCTTCTGTTGCTTGTGAGATCAAAGGGCATTTATCATTCTAATGAAACTTGATAATGCCAAGACATGCGTCCTGCTTGTCCTTGTAACCATAAAAGTCTCAAAAGTTATATGAAATGTCAAAGTAAATTGATTTTTATGAATAAATATAAAACAATTTAGAATGTATCTTTAAAAACTACATCAGTTCAGTTCACTTCAGTTGCTCAGTCGTGTCTGACTCTTTGTGACCCCATGAACTGTGGCACGCCAGGCTTCCCTGTCCATCACCAACTCCCGGAGTTCACTCAGCCTCATGTCCATCGAGTCGGTGATGCCATCCAACCATCTCATCCTCTGTCGTCTCCTTCTCCTCCTGCCCTCAATCTTTCCCAGCATCAGGGTCTCTTCCAATGAGTCTGCTCTTTGCATGAGGTGGCCAGAATATTGGAGTTTCAGCTTCAACATCAGTCCTTCCAATGAATACTCAGGATTGATCTCCTTTAGGATGGACTGGTTGGATCTCTTTGCAGTCCAAGGGACTCTCAAGAGTCTTCTCCAACTCCACAGTTCAAAAGCATCCATTCTTCCGCTATCAGCTTTCTTTAGAGTCCAACTCTCACATCCATACAAGACCACTGGAAAAAACATAGCCTTGACTAGATGGACCTTTTTTGACAAAGTAATGTCTCTGCTTTTTAATATGCTGTCTAGGTTGGTCATAACTTTCCTTCCAAGGAGTAAATGTCTTTTAAGTTCATGGCTGCTGCAGTCACCATCTGCAGTGATTTTGGAGCCCCGAAAAATAAAGTCTGACACTGTTTCCACTGTTTCCCCATCTATCTGCCATGAAGTGATGGGACCAGATGCCATGATCTTAGTTTTCTGAATGTTGAGCTTTAAGCCAACTTTTTCACTCTCCTCTTTCACTTTCGTCAAGAGGCTTTTTAGTTCTTCTTCACTTTCTGCCATAAGGGTGGTGTCATCTGCATAGCTGAGGTTATTGATATTTCTGCTGGCAATCTTGATTCCAGTTTATGCTCCCTCCAGCCCAGCGTTTCTCATGATGTATTCTGCATATAAGTTAAATAAGCAGGGTGACAATATACAGCCTTGACTGGTTCCCTATTTGGAACCAGTCTGTTGTTCCATGTCCATTTCTAACTGTTGCTTCCTGACCTGCATACAGGTTTCTCAAGAGGCAGGTCAGGTGGTCTGGTATGCCCATCTCTTTCAGAATTTTCTGGTTTCCAGTCATTCTGATAGATATCCCTGCTCCCAGAGTCTACTGCAGGCTCCTCAGCTGTGGCACTTTTGACAGTTTGGGTGGATGTTTCTGTTACAGGAGACTGTCCCGAGCAGCATCCCTGGCCTCTTGTCACTAGATGGTAATAATACCCACCAAGTTGTGGCAACCAAAAGTGTCCCAGACATTGCCAGATGTCCTCTAGAGAGCAAAATTGCCTCTGGTTAAGAACCAGTGATCTAGTTTATCACTGAGTTAGCCAGTGTGGTAACCTTTCCTTGATGGTTATGTGATAACTTTGAACATTTTTGTTTTATAAAGGACTTCCTGGCATGAGGTATGTAAGTCTCTGCAACACGATTGTAAACCGTTAAGAAAGGAGGTGCTTTCTTTTAGTATACATAGTGTCTCACGTAGTGCTTGGGTACTTAATAGAGCCTAAACGTGAGAATCTGGTCAATATAGTTGTGTCCGTTCTCCTGAAAGTGGTATTTCAGTTTAGTTTATACAGTCACATTAACCTGTGGGATAAACTGATTACAGCTTCATGCAGGTTATATTAAGAGTTTAGATTCATTTTGCAAATGTTCGGGAAAAGATGTATTTGAGCTTATGGTTTAAGATCTGCTTTTTTCTCTCAAATAATTTCAAGACACAGCAGTGACTTAAATTTGCATACCTTGATTTCCAGTTGTAAAGCTGCATTTTAAATCTTGAAGGAATTATTCTGAAGCAAGTGTTCAGATTTCAGCTTACAGTGAAATTCTATAGCCAAGTAAACCTTTAAAAATAAGAGACTATAGAAGGAATGCATGCATATAAACTTGGTACTGGCAACTTAAAGGAACCACTGAAACATCTTTCTTTAGCACAAGGAACATCTGCTTCAACATCATGCTATTTCTTGACTTCTCTTAAAATTTTTTTAACACATTTTGTGAAATCTGCTTTGTCTGTATCTTTAACATATTCATAATTCTTTGATTGTCATTCATTATCTTAAGGCTGCATTCAGATATGGTAAAAATTTACTTTTCATTAGTAACTGATAAATATAGTTTGCAAAAAAAGGTACTGTTAAGAAGTTTCAAAGAATTCTCATGTGTCTTTTTACCTCCAAGTGGCAGAAGCCAGATTTATACTATAACATGATGTACGTGGCTTTATTTCCTGCTTAGTATGAGTTTCTGGGCCTACTACATTAAATTTTAAGATCTATATATAATTTCAGTTTCTAAAAAGGGATTAAGATATCTATTCTAAAAAGTATATCATAAAAGGCTTTATGATTGAGTTTATAATAATTTTAATTATTAAAGCTTTATTAAGTTTCAATCTGTAGTGCTTTTAATATTTCATATGGATTTTTATAATATATGAGTAAACTTCTTCAAAGCCTTGCAGATTCTGAGTTTCTTTTCTCTTTAAAGGTTCTTTCTCGTGGAGAAGTTGTTCACGTGAAGATCCTTGGAGTTTTGGCTCTTATTGATCAGGGTGAAACAGATTGGAAATTAATTGCTATCAATGTGAATGATCCTGAAGCCTCAAAATTTCATGGTAAGTCTGTATTTCTCCAGAAACAGAGGTAGATTGGTGTGTCATTGGAGTTCTTAGAATTTAAAAGGTGCTCGTGTAAAGCACAATGTATGTATTTGGGAGTTAAACTTATATATTTTTTTCTAATTCTCTCTCCATGGACTATGAGGGGCAGTTCAGTATGATTGTGTCTGAGTTGTGTCATACTGCTGGGAGGAACAGGAGAAAGAAAAGGATGCAGACAAACAGATGGTAGTTCACACTAAGAAAGGACGTTCTACGGCTTTCCTTCCCGCTCACCTCTGTGCCTCTCACCCTTCCTCCTTTCTCAAATCTCTATTTTATTCATTTGCTAACAGGAGAAAATAAAGTGTGGGGGGTGCGTGTTCATCAAGGACACGTTGTTGGTTGTGTTACTTGCTCAGTCGAGCCTGTTACCCCACAAACTATGGCTCAGCATATTCCTCTGTCCATGGAATTCTCCAAGCAAGAATCGTGGAATGGGTTGCCATTTCCTTCTCGGGATCTTCCCACTGCAGGCATCAAGCCCTGCTCTACCACATTGCAGGCAGATTCTTTACCATCTGAGTCTCCAGGGAAGCGACTAGAGAAGTCATCAAGGACATAAACTGTTCTTATACCTAGATTTTGTTTTCTCTTGTACGATTGAAGGGAAAGATAACTGCCCTCTAACAAAATTTTGATGTCCTGGAAATTTAAATTCCCAAAATAGTTTGTGTGATGAAGAGTTGACTTTCCTTGGAGTCAGACAGACTCAGTTTGCACTCTGGCTGTGCTACTTCCTACCCAAGTGACTTTGGATAAATCATTGAACCTTTCTGAATTTCTGTTTGCTCATCTATCAGTGGAGGTAATTTTACCTACTTGTGAGGTTGTTCACAGAATAAGAGATGATTTACTTAAAGCATCTGGCTGTCATATCGGGTGTTGAATATGTGGCCACTATTATTATTCTTTCACCAATTTCCCCCCCTGTTTTTCTAACCTTTCTCCTTTTGGTTTCATCCTTATTCAGGATCCTGTTTTTTTCTAGACCTCAATTCTTATCTAAACTGAAAAGTATACCATTTCTGAATTGACTGAAACTCATTAACACATTCTTTCTCTTAATTTATGTGCATTTAAAATCTTTTCTTGAACATGGAGCAAGAGAAATTTTATGCCAGTCTTGCTTGCAATTGAGAAAGGAAAGGGTCTGATAGGGTGAAGTACATATAACCTCAGAGCCAAAATTAAAACATGAAAACTACAATTAAAATATGAGACTGAGCCCATATTGAACCATATATATTTCTTATCTAATTACTTTACCCTGAGTTTCTTTATTATCATATTTCTCGTATATACATATATATGTGTATATGCAGCAAGAGTAAATATCCAGCTTAAGAGTTTTTTTAATACATTAGCTTCTCCTCTAATGAGACCTGATAATATAATGATGAAACAACCAGCAAAAATAAATCATTCAGCTAATTCACTTGTGATGTGGCACACTAAAGTCACAAAATGTGCTGACAAATGTCCCTTTAAACTGGAGAGGCTGAGAGTCTAAGGAAACTAGTCTTTACCCAGTACTGTTGGAGATGTGATTTAACATCTTAAATTCCCTAACATATGCAAACACTGGTTATTATTCTTAATTTAGAAGACTCTCAAAGGATTTAAATGATTAGCCCAAGTTTGCACTTTTGCTAAGTAGCAGAACCATGATTTGAGCTCATTTTGGTATGATTATAAAGTCTGCTATCCATCTACCATACTCTACTGAGCAGTTCATGTTTGTGTAATTTTTACAGTATTTGTAACTAGTAGTTTTGAAACCAAATTACATAGGATAAGTATGTTACTCCTAGAGTTTCCTAAAGGTTAGAATGCAAATGTTAATGGACAGAGATCATTCCTAACCTTACTTTTTTCTTCACTACTTAGCCTGGTGTGTTGTCTGTGTTTTCATTAGCACCTCTAACGAGGAGAATTGGAGGGGATGAGAACTGAGAGATGCTCACTAACACAGGGGTTGAAAGCTTCCTAAATTCGTGAAGAAATTTTTATAAAATCAGATTATGTGACTTGATCACAATATTTAATAGCTCTGTCTTGTATCATAATAATTAATCTTCTAAAGATACGTAACTTATAATTCAGGAGGAGTTTAAGTATTGTAAGTACATGGCTTATTTTATATAATGTTACAGGTTAAAAATAGAACCTTGGCAAGGGTGAGGGGACCTCAGGAATAAAGGAACCAACTTCATGATTTTGAGATTAGGGGAAATGTCTCTTGTAACAACTCATGGTTTTAATGTAGCAGCATAAGAATGTATGTTTGGATTCATATGATTAAATACTAGCGAATAGTTATTAAAAGTGTGATGCTATTCTCTATCTACTGTAAATCTTTGAAAATAAATCAACAGTATTTAATCTTAAACCAGGTAACTTTTAAACATTTTATTATACGCCCCTGTCATGTCTACCTTCTAAAATTACAAACACAAGATTTTGGCTGACTTTTTTTTTTTAATTATAAAAATAGCCATATATTTAGAAATAAAATCTCAGAAGTATAAAAAAGATACATAAAGTAAAAAGTAATGTTCTCTTTCCCACCCCCACCCCCCAGTCTTAATTCTAGTATCTTCTTCCCCATATGTTTTTAGTTCTCGATTGGTAGCTTCTCTTCTGTGATCAAGGTGCCTCATACCTCTGTTTCTTTTCTTTTAAGTTGCTGCTTTGAAAGATTAGAAATTTAACATCTTATACATTTCTCAATTTTGTTACCACATTTCTTCTTCTGTTAGTTAATAACTGTAGGTATTACATTTCAAACTATATTTACTGCTTCATTAATTTTGTACAGTAACTCGTGGCTGCCCAGTGTAAAACCAGGACATTGAGGTTTCGACCCTTCTTTCCTTCTCTGCTCCTTACCTCCCAGCTTCCCTCAGCTATACTATGAGTTCTATAGTGTCAACAGGTATAATGTGTAGGTTCTGTTCTTTCACCATAGCTGTTTATCATGTTTTGTTTCTTAAATCTGATAGTTGAAAACTACTGAATAGCGTTTCAGTTCAGTTCAGTTCAGTCGCTCAGTCGTGACCGACTCTTTGCGACCCCATGAATCACAGCACGCCAGGCCTCCCTGTTACAGTATTATATATCGTTCACTTCGTTTATCATGCTGTTTATTGAATGACTGATTTTGGACAGGCTGTATTCTTAAGCCTGCTGCATAGCTGTCATCATGGGGTTTCTTTTCATTGCCTTTCCGGGTTATTGGCCCTATTCTTTCTTAGATTCTTTCATATTCTCTCTTCTTTATTTTCAGTTTTGACTGGTGTACCTTTCCAAACATTTTTACAGAAGATGCCTAGGAAATTGAGCTCATACATGTCAGAGTCTATACATGTCAGAAATAGTTTATTTTGTTTTGTTGGTCAACTTATACTTAAATAATCTTAAAATATCTAATGCAGTAACCTTAAGTATAAGTTACTGTATATGAGTTGAAATTTCTATCACAAAGGAGTAAGTAATTTTTTAACAGTTTTAAACATTGTCATTTATACTTGGCATTTTTATTCAATATGAAGAAGAGTTAGAATCATGTAAGGAAGGGTAAGTATCTGGAAATTTTTTAAAAAATCAGTAGTTTTCTGAATATGTGTGCAATGTAGAAATGTATAGAGAAATTTTTTTAATATTTCCTATATATTTTAATTGTTACTTAGACACTTAAAAAATAAGTCCCTGCTATTCATTTCTACTACCTTAAGAAAAAAAGCTGCTTTTTACATGGTCAGTACCTATTTTTTTCTTTTTTGGAATAAAAGGCAATTTATAGACAGTATACATTATCTCTCTTTTTTTTTCATATTAATCTGAACACATTTATGTTTTTGCTAGGAAGTTCTGGTGTTGTTTTATTTGGTAGGTAATAACTTCTTTGATCCTAATGAACATGTGCAGACTTCAGTAGACTGTAATATTCTGTTTTAATGTGTATAGGTTTTTAAACTTTGACTTGACTGAACTAAAAGTGTCATTGCATGAGAGAGCACATTTCAATTAGAAACTGGTTGCTAGCTATGTGTGTCATTTTAACATTATTATTTAAATTTTCAAGTTTTGCCTCCTGAATTTGGAGTAGCCACTTTGAAAATCTAAACAAAGTCTAAATAACACTTGAAAACAAATATGTGTCATTTTAACATTATTATTTAAATTTTCAAGTTTTGCCTCCTGAATTTGGAGTAGCCACTTTGAAAATCTAAACAAAGTCTAAATAACACTTGAAAACAAATTCCTTATACTCTTGGTAGAAAATTGGGCACTTTGACTGGCTCATTAACACTTGACGAGCACCAAGACGGTTTAATGCCCTGTAATTAGGTTCCAACCCCTAATGCTCCTAATGGTACCTTAATTTGTAAGAGTTAATAAGACTCCTTATGTCGGGCAGCCAAGTTGTTTCTAGAGAATGCCTTGGCTGTTAGGGATAATAGTTCTTGGTTATGAAATAACCAAGTTCAGAGCTTTTTAAGAAGACTGATATTGTAATCCTAGAGCATATGTCATTTCTTTGGTTAAAGCAAGCAGTTCCTATAATATCAAGCTTCAGATACTCACCAAGCAGATGTTTGAGCCTCTTCAGAACTGCCAACGATGCCTAAGAACCTAATGTCAGGTAAAGTAATGTCATGAGGAGATATTTTAAGCCTGGAAGCTATGTCAACTTGCAGAGTAATAAAAATTTATTTTCTTTGGTATTAGATGAAAACTGCTATCTATTGTCCTGTAATAAATATTGCCTGTGCAGTGATGTTAAATTTTTCAAAAATTGATAAGCAGAACAATTATATTGATGTAGATACATTCTGGGATGAATAAATCACATGAGTAATAAGGGAATTATTTAGAAGAGGCAGTTGGGTCTTTCT
Source organism: Moschus berezovskii (assembly GCF_049115385.1). Taxonomy (NCBI): domain Eukaryota; kingdom Metazoa; phylum Chordata; class Mammalia; order Artiodactyla; family Moschidae; genus Moschus; species Moschus berezovskii. Next base: position 26,724,889 of record NC_142464.1, read on the forward strand.
CAAAGGCCAGCATTATACTTGTCCTGAAATTATCAGAATTTATCTTTATTTCATATTTGTATAGTTTCACCTTACATTGAAAGAATTTTGAAAGTCAAACTATGTAGTTTCTTTTATTTTCTTTCAAAGAAAGAGTTAGTCACTCAGTTGTGTCCAGCTCTTTGCGATCCCATAAACTGTAGCATGCCAGGCTCCTCCGTCCATGGACTTCTGCAGGCGAGAACACTGGAGTGGGTTGCCATTTCCTTCTCCCGGGGATCTTCCCAACCCAGAGATTGAATGGGTCTCCTGGATTGCAGGCAGATTCTTTACCTTCTGAGCCACCAGGGAAGCTCATTTTCTTTCAAGGCCAAATCTATTTAACTTAAAATTTCATGTGCTAACTAAGTACTTCTAGTGCCCCTTCAATTATTATTTTAAAAATAAGCCCAATTAACTGATATTTGATTTGCTTAATTCCTGAAAAAACAAGTTAATCTTGTCATTTAGGGGAAAAATAGGGCACAGCATAGTAATCTTAAGGGAAAATATTCACGTAACCCTCTGTACCCTAAAAGGATGGAGTTCTGTTTGCTTTCCTATGCATGCACTTGGTGCAGACAGGGGCTGGTATGTCACCATTGCCATCCTCAAAGCCCTAACGTTTCTGGAACAGTTACTGTATGTATGTCTAGTAACTATGCCGAGTGCTTCTTTTGCAATATCTGCTTAATGTTTGCCTAAGTTCAGTCAAGATGTGCTAGTGTTCTCTCTCTCTCTCTCTTTTTTTTTTCAAATTAGAAAACTGAGACATTGGTTGTTGGGGGCAGGGGTCAGTTGGTGACTTCTCTAAAGGCTTATGGGAGCCACTGGAATCCAGTTGCACTCCAGAGCCCATGCTCTTCACCACTGCATTGAATCGGCCCTCAGAAAAGTATCTGTGGCCTTGGTTTTCTGGGAGTGCTGACCCCTTGCTCTTAAATAATTGAAGCATCGGTGGGATAATTATGATTAGAAGTCCTAGTAAAAAAGATGGCTCTTTTGATCTTCATTCTTTTGATTTCATTAATAGGTATGGCTTAATAGGGCATGGGTGGGTAGGGATGGAGTGTGGGAGGAAGTGGTTGAAGAATAGAAACAAATAGAGTAAAATGTACTATAATTAAGAATATAATTAAATTACGGGGAATCTTTTTGAACCTTGACCTCTCCCAGTGCTTTTTCAGGCTTCTGTTATATTCCTATGATATGAGGAGTAGAGGAGACCTTAATTCTAAAACTCTCTCTTATATGTATTAATTATCTGACCTTAGAAAGGTCACATAACCTCCTGACGCATTCTTCATCTCTAACGCTGTGGGGTTGATCCTCTAATCAGTAAATGGTCCCTAGAGTTTTTCTTCTCTAAATTTTGGTTGTTTTAGGAACATTTCAATCCATTATTTTTAGCCTGTCTTAAGACCCAAATTATCTTCAGAGTTAGTGCTTAATGAAACACTTATAGGATCATGAGATAGATTTCTTGGGGACATTGGCACATTTTTAGGTACTTTAGGGAAGCTTTAAGTGGTGGAGCTGAAACTTCAGTGAAGGGCTGGCTGACCCAAAGTCTAAGCTTTTAGCCACTGGATTATATGCTTCCAATTAAAGTTAGGTTAGAAAACCATTTGGATTACTACATACAAGGCACTCGGATGGTTTTCATTTTGTTGGTCATGTAAAATTTTTCATGAAATGACAATATTTATATTTTGGGAAAGAAATCTACCAAGTCTTTTCCAAGAGAGTTTCTTGATACAGTACAGATAGTCTTCTATGCAGAAATGCTATGATTGGTTTTAACTCATTTTGAAGTGTATTAATTTCCATTTTTCATGATGTTAGTGTATATTTTTAGTACAGACATTGATAAGATATGTAGACCAGTGTGGAAAGCATGAGAACCTTTGAGAGGTCCCGAGTAAGTATAACAATTAAAACTGTTCTCTGAGCTGGAACCTCTATTTTTGATGTGGAAAATACAGTGAGTATTACAGGATGCAATTATTATTTCTTATGAGTGTTTATACAGTGTCATTAAAAGCATGTGTTCTGCTTCCCGTGGACTTCCTTCCAAGGCTGGTCGTGCACGTGTTTAGGCCTGTGATCGGCAGCACTGGGACAGGAGCTTTGTGTGCTTACGTCACTGCCTTTGGCAGCATCGCATAGAATCGGAAACTCCTTTTCTTTTTACTCACTTTGGGCAGAACTTCAAACATAAACACGTTATCTATTATCTTCTTTTTTTTTTAAGTAATGTAAGGAGATATGGCATTACATTTGAGTTACTGGTTTTTGTCTAAAAATAGAAACAAAAATCCTCATCTGATTATAATGCTTTCCTCACTTCAGGTTGTCGTTTGTGAAGATAATGCTAGAGAAACAGCATTTTCATTTTCTTTTCTCTTATCTTTTTCATGGAGATACAGTTAGTTCTCCATATGGGTATGTGGGTGGGAAGTTAGAGGTGTGCATGATATATAGTTTGATAAATCTCCCTGAGTGATTTTATGGATTCTTTCTAGTTGAAAACCGTTCTGTTAAACTATTCTTCATTGCTGGCTAGATAATCCAGTCTTGGAACTAGAATAATTGATGACAGTTTTGATATATGTTCAGTTAGGAGATGAAATCACCTAACCAAATTTGATGATATTCGTCTCCCCACACATGTCCCTGGCCCCCATATTTTTCAGAAGTCTCCATACAGTTTTCCATAGTGACCGCACCAATTTACAGTCCTCCCACCAGTTTACAATGGCTCCCTTTTCTCTACACTCTCCCCAACATTTGTTTTTCCTTGTCATTTTGAGAATAGCCATTTTAGCAAGCGTGAGGTGGTATCTCATTGTAGCGTTGATCTGCACTTCCCCGATAGTGATGTTGAACATCTTTTCATGTGCCTGTTGACCATCTGTATGTCTTTGGAAAAATGTCTATTCAGATCCTCTGCCCGTTTTTGAATTGGGGTTTTTTGTTGTTGTATTGTTATTGTAATGAGTTCTTGATATATTTTGGGTGTTAGTCCATCATCAGATATACAACTAGCAAATATCTTCTCCCTTTCAAAGGTAGGTTACCTTTTCATTTTAATGATGGTTTCCTTTGCTGCTACAAAAAAGCTGTTTAGGTTAATGTAGTACTATTTGTTTATTTCTGCTTTTGTTTTCCTTGCCTTTGGAGTCAGATCCCCAGAAACATTATTAAGGCTGATGTCAGTGAGGTTGCAGCCTGTGTTTTCTTCTAAGAAGTTTATGGTTTCAGATCTTTAATCGATTTTGAGCTAATTTTTGTATCTATTATATTTAGATGGACAGGGAGGCCTGGCGTGCTGTGATTAATGGGGTCGCAAAGAGTCAGACACGACTGAGCGACTGAACTGAACTGATATATAGACCGCTCTTTGTTTCACAGGTCGCTGAAACTCTCTTCATGTCTTTTCGGTCTTTCTTGCTTACTGTTCTCCAGACTTCATAATTTCCATTGTTCTGACTTCTACTTGCCTGATTTTTGTGACATATCCAAGTTCTGCTAGGAAATTCATCATTTTTCATTTCTGACTATCTGTTATTTGTCTTCTTTTTTTGAAAGTTTCATAGTTTTTATTCCTCATCTGAGATTTCCACATGTTCATGCATTGTGAACTTTCATATACTCCTGAAAGTCCTGGAGTATATTCATAATAACTACTTTAAAATCCTTCCTTGTATTGGTCCTCTCAGGATTGACTGCTTTTTCTCTTAATTAGCTCTAGCAGATATTCCAATACATACAATAAATCATATGATTATCCTCCTTTTACCTGACAGGTATTTTTGTTCCATATTGAGTCAGCAGAGTGCTTTTTTGTTTTTAAGTATTTTGAGTTTTCCTTTTTTATAATTTATCTATCTTGCTGTGGGTTAACTTGAGTGAATGTGTTGAAACATGAATTCTTTGCCTGATCTTTGTCAGATGTTTCTATTTTTTGTAAAGCAAAATGCTTTGGAAAGTTGCTGCTGCTGCTAAGTTGCTTCAGTCGTGTCCGACTCTGTGCGACCCCATAGATGGCAGCCCACCAGGCTCCCCCGTCCCTGGGATTCTCCAGGCAAGAACACTGGAGTGGGTTGCCATTTCCTTCTCCAATGCCTGAAAGTGAAAAGTGAAAATGAAGTCGCTCAGTCGTGTCCGACTCTTTGCCACCCCATGGACTGCAGCCTACCAGGCTCCTCCGTCCATGGGATTTTCTAGGCAAGAGTACTGGAGTGGGTTGCCATTGCCATCTCTGAATTAAGTAAGAAGTTAGTTACAAATTCATTTGAGGACTGGTCTTTACCATAAGGAAAAATAGTATGTTTATAGAAGAATTTTATGAATATGTTATTTTTAGTGCTTATTTATATTCACGTCTATGTCTAAGTGGAAAAGTGAAAGTCGCTCAGTCATTTCTGACTCTTTGTGACCTCATGGACTATACAGTCCATGGAATTCTCCAGGCCAGAATATTGGAATGGGTAGCCTTTCCCTTCTCCAGGGGATCTTCCCAACCCAGGGATCGAACCCAGGTCTCCCATATTGCAGGTGGATTCTTTATCAGCTGAGCCACAAGGGAAGCCCCTAAGTCGGGAAGGGAATAGCAAACTACTTCACCTTCTTGCCTTGAGAACCGCACGAAGAGTATGAAAAGACAAAAAGATAGGATGCTGAAAAATGAACCCCCAGGTCAGTAGGTATCTAATATGCTACTGGAGAAGAGCAGAGAAATCACTCCAGAATGAAGAGCCTGAGCCAAAATGGAAATAATACCTAGTTGTGGATGTATCTGTTGGTGTGAAAGTAAAGTCTGATGCTGTAAAGAACAATTTGTATAGGAATCTGGAGTGTTAGGTCCGTGAATCAAGGTAAATTGGAGGTGATCAAATAGGAGATGGCAAGAGTGAACATCGACATTTTAGGATCAGTGAACTTAAATGGGCTAATTTAATTCAGGTGACCATTATGTCTGTTATGAGGGCAAGAATCCCTTAGAAGGAATGCAGTAGCCCTCATAAGCAAAGAGACTGATGCCATACTTGGGTGCTATCTCAAAAATGACAGAGTGATCTTGGTTCGTTTCCAAGACAAATCATTCAATATCATAGTAATCCAAGTCTATGCTCCAACCACTAATGCTGAAGAACCTGAAGTTGAACAGTTCTATGAAGACCAACGAGACCTTCTAGAGCTAACACCAAAAAAAGATGTCCTTTTCATCATAGGGAACTGGAATGGAGAAAGAGGCAAGTTTGGCCTTCGAGTACAAAATGAATTGGGGCAAAGGCTAACAGGGTTCTGCCAAGAGAACACACTGGTCATAGCCAACACCCTCTTCCAACAACACAAGAGATGATTCTACACATGGACAGCACCAGATGGTCAATACCAAAATCAGATTGATTATATTCTTTGCAAGCAAGGATGGAGAAGCTCTATACAGTCAGCAAAAACAAGACTGGGAGCTGACTGTGGGCCAGATCATGAACTCCTTATTGCAAAATTAAGACGTAAACTAAAGAAAGTAGAGAAAACCACTGGGCCATTCAGGTATGACTTAAATCCCTTATCATTATACAGTGGAAGTGACAAATAGATTCAAGGGATTAGATCTGATAGAGTGCTAGAAGAACTGTGGACAGAGGTTTGTAACATTGCACAGGAGGCAGTGAGCCAAATCATACCCAAGGGGGGAAAAATGCATAAAGGCAAAATGGTTGTCTGAGGACGCATTATAAGTAGCTGAGAAAAGAAAAGAAGTGAAAGGCAAAGGAGAAAAGGAAAGATATACCCACATGAATGCAGAGTTACAAAGAATAACAAGAAGAGATAAGAAAGCCTTCTCTAGTGAACAATGCAAAGAAAGAGAGGAAAACAATAGAACGGGAAAGACTAGAGATCTCTTCAAGAAAATTAGAGCTACCAAGGGAACATTTCATGCAAAGATGGGCTCAATAAAGAACAAAAACTGTATGGACCTAACAAGCAGCAGAAGATGTTAAGAAGAGGTGTCAAGAGTACACAGAAACACCGTACAAAAGGGTCTTAATGACCCAGATAATCACGATGGTGTGATCACTCACCTAGAGCCAGACATACTGGAATGTGAAGTCAAGTGGGTCTTAGGAAGCATCACTGTGAACAAAGCTAGTGGAGGTGATGGAATTCCAGTTGAGCTATTTCAAATCCTAAAAGATGATGCTGTGAAAGTGCTGCACTCAGGATGACAGCAAATTTGGAAAACTCAGCAGTGGTGACAGGACTGGAAAAGGTCAGTTTTCATTCCAGTCCCAAAGAAGGACAATGCTAAAGAATGTTCAAACTACCGTGCAGTTGAACTCATATCACATGCTAGCAAGGTAATACTCCAAATCTTTCAAATAGGCTTCAACAGTACATGAACTGAGAACTTCTAGATGTACAAGCTGGATGTAGAAAAGACAGAAGAGCCAGAAATCTAATTGCCAATGTTTGTTGGATTATAGAAAAAGCTAGGGAATTCCAGAAAAACATCTACTTCTGTTTTCTTGACTGTGCTAAAGCCTTTGACTGTGTGTATCACAACAAACTGTGGAAAATTCTTAAAGTGATGGGAGTACCAGGCCACTTTACCTGCCTCCTGAGAAACCTGTATGCAGGTCAAGAAGCAGTAGTTAGAACTGGACATGGAGCAACAGACTGATTCCAAATTGGTTAAGAGTACATCAAAGTTGTATGTTGTCACCCTGCTTATTTAACTTATATGGAGACTATATCATGTGAAATACAGGGCTGGATGAAGCTCAAGCTGGATTCAAGATTGCCAGGAGAAATATCAATAACCTCAGATATCCAGATGACACCACCCTCATGGCAGAAAGCAAAGAGGAACCGAAGAGCCTATTGATGAAAGTGAAAGAAGAGAGTGAAAATGTTGCCTTAAAACTCAGCATTCAGAAAACTAAGATCATGGCATCCAGTCCCATCACTTCATGGCATATAGATGGGGAAAAAATGGAAACAGTGACAGACTTTATTTTCTTGGGCTCCAAAATCACTGATGGTGACTGTAGCTGTGAAATTAAAAGATGCTTGCTCCTTGGAAGAAAGGCTATGAGAAACCTAGACAGCCTGTTAAAAATCAGAGACATCACTTTGCTGACAAAAGTCTGTATAGTCAAAGCCATAGTTTTTCCAGTAGTCATGTTCAAATGTGAAAGTTGTACTGTAAAGAAGTGTGAGTGCTGAAGAGTTGATACTTTTGAACTGTGGTGTTGGAGAAGACTCTTGAGAGTCCTTTGGACTGCAAGGAAATCAGACCACTCAATCCTTAAGTAAATCAACCCTGAATACTCTTTGGAAGGACTGATGGTGAAGCTGAAGCTCCAGTAACGAGTTAACTCATTTTAAAAGACACTGATGCTCTAAAAGATTGAAGGCAGGAGGAGAAGGAGACTACAGAGGATGAGATGGTTGAATGACATCACCGATTCAATGAACATGAGTCTGAACAAACTCTGAAAGATAGTGAAGGACAGGGAAGCATGGCATGCTTCAGTCCATGGGGTCGCAAAGAGTCGAACAAAACTGAGCGACTGAACAACAATGTCTAAGTACATTGATTTTTCAATAAACTTATGTACATTAAAAGTAAAATAACTATATTAGCAAAAAAGTAATTTTTAAAATCATTAATTTATATTTGTTTATTTGTTTTTAAGAGATAAAAACATGTGAAGTTATAGGTTTCCCTTTTGAGTATCTTTGGCTGCATCCCATGGACAAGGTTTTAAGGGACTGCAGGGGTAATAATATTTGTTAAGAGTTATTCCATATTTTAAATATATTATTTATTAAAAATCATCACAAGCTTTATGTCTTTTTCTCCACTTCGTATTTGAAAAGACAAAGTAATGTATTTTTCCAAAATAACACAAGATACGAGTGCTAGAACTGAAATTTGAACTTAGTACTCTGATTCCAAACAGAATGTTTTTCCTGGTTTACCTTATTTCTTCTTGTAAACTTTTTGAATATTCTTACTGTCATTAGTTTCTGAATATTCTAAGTGAGAGTTTGGTTTTCTTTTGTACCAGTTATTTATTAATGATAAGTAAGTGTTTCTTTGTTTTTGATATTCATTATTTATATCAAAAATTGGGAAGACTGGGTGTGGCTCTATTTTGGTAGCCAAGAGAGTTATTTAAATTATTTTAAAATTGTTATTGTAGTTGTTGTTCAGTCACTAAGTCGTGCTCAGTCTTTGCAACCCCAGGGACCGCAGCATGCCAAGCTTCCTCATCCTTCACTGTCTCCCGGAATTTGCTCAAACTCATGTCCATTGAATTGGTAATACCATACAACCACTGCATCCTCTGTCACTCCCTTTTCTTTCAGTTCAGTTCAGTTCAGCCGCTCAGTCGTGTCCGACTCTCCGCGACCCCATGAATCACAGCACGCCAAGCCTCCCTGTCCATCACCAACTCCCGGAGTTCACTCAAAGTCATGTCCACAGAGTCGGTGATGCCATCCAGCCATGTCATTCTCAGTCATGCCCTTCTCCCGCCCCCAATCCCTCCCAGCATCAGAGTCTTTTCCAGTGAGTCAACTCGTCGCATGAGGTGGCCAAAGTATTGCAGTTTCAGCTTTAGCATCAGTCCTTCCAATGAACACCCAGGATCGATCTCCCTTAGAATGGGATTGGATCTCCTTGCAGTACAAGGGGCTCTCAAGTGTCTTCTCCAACACCACAGTTCAAAAGCATCATTGCTTCGGCGATCAGCTTTCTTCACAGTCCAACTCTCACATCCATACATGACCACTTAATTAATTAATTAAAATGTTTAATAATAAATGGTTTAGGTATTACAGAATGTGTTGTGGTTTTCTCATGATTAAAGTTTCTTAATTTTTCTTTGTTTTGGTAAATAATTACTTTTAAAGTTCATCGTGTCCTTCATGTCTCCAGAGTACAAAGATCTCAGAGGTTAGATATTCCACGCACACTCTGTCTCTCTTATGGTTTATGAGCTGTAGGTATAAAATGAACCTTATCACAATTTTTTACTTCATTTATGTCATTACTATATGCTTATTTGGCAAAATTAGAACATTTAAGTATGTTTAAGTCTGAAATCTGGGTAAAATGGAAATCTTGACAAACACATGTATTTAGAAACTACTCCTGTTGTAAGAGAATTTTTTTTTTTTTATAATAAAGATTAGAAAGAGAGTCAATTATCCAGCCTTTTTTTTCCCTTAGAGCACAGTTTGTGATACTCAGTTACATTTTATTTTTTTTTGAAGTGATTCTTTAATTTTTTATTTTTTTTTAAAAACAATTTTAGGAATCTTTACTTAAAAACAACCTTATCTTAAAATGGAGTAACTTTGGTTTTACAAGCAGCAAGCATAGTACAGAAGCAAAAATGCATTACAGGACCATTAAGTTCTACCTTAGGTCACAGTGTCTAATCTGAAATCACACCTATAATATCATTTTTCAGGATATCTGGGAAATAGTTATTTCCCAGGATGTCTGAACCATAGCTACTCTATTTTGACTTTTAATTGTAAAAAAAAAAAAAAAAATTTTTTAATAGCCAAAGCAGATTTCACCATTAATGACATCAGTGTTTTTCTAGGTATGAGAAGATGCAAGAATTGGAACTCATAAAACCTTTTTCTGAAAAGATCTAACTATCTGAAGACCTGTTCTGCCAGTTTTTGTTTTTTTTTTTTCAGAGCACAGAGTGCCTCATTCCTGATTTTCACCCTGAACATCTTTCAGGGGGTGTTGAAGGTCAGCAGCTTGCAATGGTCATGATGTAATCTTTGTAGAGGCAGCTGGCAAGGACCAACTTCCAGTCAGCAGGGTCCCTTCATAGCCACATATCTGACCATGTGACACCATTTCATGGCCATTGTGTCCCGCGGTGCTGGGAAGGCTCATTCCCAGGTCTAGGGAAGTGATGGGCCACTCAGTGTGCTAAAATTGGACCAGGCCTTGCAAGTAGCAAAAGTCTCTGGACCACTGTCTTACTAGCCTCCTGGTCCAGGAAAATATTTCCTCTTGTTGCTTTTTCCCATACCCAGAGTCACATTATTAAAATTATTGATCTCATATGGAACTGTCAGTTCAGCATTATATCACAGGCTCAGTGAAACAAGTGACATAGAAAATAATATAGCCATAGCTAGCAGTTATTAGTAAAATAAGAATTATAAGTCAAGAACTTTCATTAGATAAAGCCTGGTATACCCCAAGTCACCTGACTTCATTTGTTAAATGATTATAGTCTGGTGTTAATCTCCTGGTTGTACAGTATGGACCATCCGACCTTTATCTGAAGATTGATTATTGAGATAAGCCTTAGAAACTAACCTAGAGTGTCCTTTTTAATAACTTAATTAAATCTTTTAGCAGTATCACGTAACAAGGAACTGTCTCAGCAGTGAGTCTTAGTTAACATTAACAAAACTAGAAACTTAATTTAACAATTTACAAAACTTAATATTCCGTGATTTTTCATTATGGAGGCCCTGTAGCCAGGGAGGCTTTAACCCATCAAATAAAAAATGAGGTTTGTCAGGGAGCTGGGAAAAGCCAAGCAGCCATCTTGGATTTCCCATAGCCCTGACTCTGATTTCTAGATATTGTTTTCAGTTTTCCAATTTAGAAGCAGTCTGTTGCCATGGTTTAAGGACATTAGGATGGCACAAGTCTTAACAGAGTTTTTGTGTAAGCTGAATGAGCTTTTACATGTCTACAAACCCAACAATTGGATTAATTTCTAAAACTAGCATAGGATCAGGCCTATGGTAGAAAAGCATTTGATTTATATGCAGAGGGCTAAGAAGTCACGAAAACATTATAAATGATCATACGAATCAGGTCCAGCATCTTGGGCAAGCTGTCTACCTCTGATGTCGTCATCTTCTCATCCTGGTGTAGTGTAGTTTCTTCTGAAAAAAAATCCTTCCATCCAGGTTGGAGACAGTCCTTTGAATTATGTCCTTTTTTTTTTTTTTAAGTCCTGGTTGCAGGTCACGAGGCATCTGATCTTCATCCAAAGATAGATCACTGAGATAAGCTTCAGAAACAAACTTAGGGTGTTCTTTAAGAATTCAATTAAATTTTACATTAATATCACATAACAGCAAGGAACTATCCAAGAAATGAGTCTTACTACCTCCATTGGTAGACCGCCATTAACAAACTGGGATTTAACGTTTATTGAAACATCCTTTTCTCCCTAAAATCACCCTCATTTTTACCAAATATAACCAAATTAAGACTTGTTTAAAAAATAGATCTGTTCTCAATAAACTTGACCTGATTATTTATATAACCATATACCCCCTTTTTTTTTATTTGCTGAGACTTTTATGGAGTCTCAAGCTTAACTTTATTTTTTTTTAATTGGAGGCTAATTATTTTACAATATTATATTGGTTGGTTTTGCCATACATTGACATGAATCCGCCACGGGTGTACATGAGTTCCCCCTCCTGAACCCCCCTCCCACCTCCCTCCTCCCTTTATCCTCCCTCTGGGTCATCCCTGCACACCAGCCCCGAGCAACCTGTAACATGCATCGACCCTGAACTGGTGATTCGTTTCACATATGACAACATACATGTTTCAGTGCCATTCTCCCAAATCGTCCCACCCTCACCCTCTCCCACAGAGTCCCAAAAACTGTTCTATACATCTGTGTCTCTATTGCTGTCTCATATACAGGGTTATCATTTGCATCTTTCTAAGTTCCATATATATGCGTTAGTATACTGTATTGGTGTTTTTCTTTCTGGCTTACTTCACTCTGTATAATAGGCTCCAGTTTCATCCACCTCATTAGAACTGATTCAAACGCATTCTTTTTAATGGCTGGGTAATACTCCATTGTGTATCTGTACCAAGGCTTTCTTATCCATTCGTCTGCAGATGGACATCTAGGTTGCTTCCATGTCCTGGCTATTATAAACAGTGCTGAAATGAACATTGGAGTACATGTGTCTCTTTCAATTCTGGTTTCCTCGGTGTGTATGCCCAGGAGTGCGATTGCTGGATCATATGGTAGTTCTATTTCCAGTTTTTTGAGGAATCTCCACACTGTTCTCCATAGTGGCTGTACTAGTTTGCATTCCCACCAACAGTGCTCAGTCCTTTGTTCTGTGAGCAGGGCTGGCAGAGTCTTAAGTTAGGGCTTTCCGCCTTTTCGTGGGGAAGCTATCCCAGTCTGCTTTGCTGTTCCCAGTTCTCTCAGATTGCCCTCCTGGCATTCAAGCCCAGTCCTCTCTCTGAGCAGTTCAGCCGGCTCCTCCCTGCCCAGCCCCCACTTGCTAATGGCGTATGCAGGCGTCTGTGCTGCTTCTCCGCTGGGAGTTACCCTTTGGTGGGTAATCTGTGGGTTTTAAAAAAATCTTAAAAAAAAAAAAGAAAAGAGGGTTATGTGGCCCTCTGAGGTTCCAAGGCTCGCCACAGATTCGCCAGTGAGAGTGTTTCCTGGTGTTTGGAAACTTCTCTCTTTTTAAAGCCTCCCGTCCCAGGACGGAGCTCCGTCCTTACCTCTTTTGCCTCTCCTTTTATCTTTTATGTTTTTTCCTACCTCCTTTCGAAGACAATGGGCTGCTTTTCTGGGTGCCTGATGTCCTCTGCCAGCATTTAGAAGTTGTTTTGTGGACTTTACTCCGCGTTCAAATGTTCTTTTGATGAATTTGTTGGGGAGAGAGTGGTCTCACCGTCCTATTTCTCCACCATCTTGTTCCTTCCCTTGTTTCTCAGTTACATTTTAGAAACAAATCAATTGGTTTATACTGAAAAGAAACTTGATTACATGTTGGACGGTGTACAATATCCCTAATGAAGGGATAAGATAAAGTCATAAAGATTTCTTTTAAAAAGTAAAAAGTATCATGATCCTCTCATGTCTATAGAAATAAAGTGGTAGGTTTTAACTAAGATATTTTAGCTTAATTTCTTTGCTTTTATAAATTTCTAATTCAAAATTAGTTAAGACAAACCAAATTAAAATGAAAAACTCTGGATTTTAAAAAAGCAAATTGAACTTAAAATTTTGTTAGATTGCATCATTATTTCTGTTTTGCTTTTTACCTAGCATTTAATAAAGAAATTTACAAAATTTCCAATCAATTTATATAGAACTATCAGTTCAGTTCAGTCGCTCAGGCGTGTCTGACTTTTTGTGATCCCATGGACTGCAGCATGCCAGGCTTCTCTCTCCATCACCAACTCCCAGAACCTACTAATACTCATGTCCATCGCGTTGGTGATGCCATCCAACCATCTCATCCTCTGTCGTCCACTTCTCCTCCCACCTTCAGTCTTTTCCAGCATCAGAGTCTTTTCCAGTAAGTTGGTTCTTTGCATCAGGTGGCCAAAGTACTGGAGTTTCAACTTCAGCATCAGTCCTTCCAGTCAACATTCAGGACTGATTTCCTGTAGAATTGACTGGTTGGCTCTCCTTGCAGTTCAAGGGGCTCTCTCCAACACCACAGTTCAAAAGCATTAATTCTTTGGTGCTCAGCTTTCTTTATAGTCCACCTCTTACATCCATACAAGACTACTGGAAAAACCATAGCTTTGACTAGACGGATCTTTGTTGGTGAAGTAATGTCTCTGCTTTTTAATATGCTATCTAGGTTGGTCATTGCTTTTCTTCCAAGGAACAAGTGTCTTTTAATTTCATGGCTGCAATCACCATCTGCAGTGATTTTGGAGCCCCCTGAAATAAAGTCTCTCACTGTTTCCATTGTTTCTCCATCTATTTGCCATCAAGTGATGGGACCGGATGCTATGATCTTAGTTTTTTGAATGTTGAGTTTTAAGCCAACTTTTTCACTCTCCTCTTTCATTTTCATCAAGAGGCTCTTTAAGTTCTTCTTCACTTTCTGCCATAAGGGTGGTGTAACTGAAACTGCAATACTTTTGCCCCCTCATGCGACGAGTTGACTCACTGGAAAAGACTCTCATGCTAGGAAGGGTTGGGGGTGGGAGGAGAAGGGGACGACAGAGAATGAGATGGCTGGATGGCATCACCGACTCTGTCTGTGGACATGAGTTTGAGTGAACTCCGGGAGTTGGTGATGGACAGGGAGGCCTGGCATGCTGTGATTCATGGGGTTGCGGAGAGTCGGACACGACTGAGCGACTGAACTGTACTGAACTTGAATAGTATATTTTTAGTTTTAATATAGAAATTCCATTAGGGAGTTCCATATAATCTTTGTTAATTAAACTTTCAAATTTGAAAACAGCTCGTTTATAGTGTAAATCATGGTTTTACACTATTTGTCAGAACTTAAGACACTTATTATGAAAGTTTTTAAAAACTGGGTGATACATATTTAGGTGACTGCTTTTAGCTGTATTATAATTTGAATTGCTACTTAATGTTACAGAGTAGTCCATTTTAGCTCTTTGATTCTTTAAATATTAAATATTCTTTAAATATTATATTCTTTTAATATTTGATTCTTCAAATATTCTTAAAATAGTCTTTAAATATTATGATTTTTACTGGGTTCTGTTATTTTTTGTTTTTTCTTTCATTGGTGATTCATCTCAGTTCTGCTTTCTAAAATTAATCCAAAACTGACCATTTGTCACCACCTTCCTTCAGTTATAATTATCAAAGCCCTCCGTCATCATATTTCGCCTACATGCACCCTCAGTAGCCTCATGTTGGATTTCCTGCTTCCCCTTCTTCCTCTCCACAATCTTTTCCCTAAAAGACAATTAGAATTCTTCCTGAAAACACATACTCCTCTGCCCAGAATCCTGTATGGTGTCTTGTCCCAAAGTCAGGTCCATAGTGTGACCCCTGGGGTCACATTACTGCTTCTCTAATCTCATCTCCTAACACTCTTACTTAACTCTGTCCCGAATACAGGGCTTTCTTGCTGTCTTCCTCAAGCATTCAGTGCACACTCATACCTCAGAATATTGGTACCTACTCTTCCTCCCAGGACTCCTTTTCTGGATGTTTGAATGAGTCACTCCCACACTTCTTCTAAGAATTTACTAAAATACTTTTTGTTAGAAGCTGTCTTTGACCTCTCATATCTAAAATCCTCTCCTCATCTCAGTTGCAGAGTGACTGACATACATAATTGTAGATTTTTACATCTTTGTCTCATCTTTAACTTACCCAGGCCTACTTTGACAGCCGATGTTTGTAACGGTCTCTCTTATTGATTTCCTTCAAAACCATTCACAGTAATTTTATAAAACAAAATCTCATTTTTGTACTGATAAAGTCACTGCCTTATATAACATTTTATTAAATTTCATAATTATAACACTAGACATCGTTGGCATAAATATTTGGCAGTAAATACACCTGATGCTTGGCAAAGCTAAAATTTAACTTGTGGGAGCAAAGTGCAGGCTTCATTCTAGGACTGTCTGCTAGACTCAGCAGACAGACTACTATCAACGTCAGGCAGAATATGCTATAGAAGTAGAGTCTTTGTTAATCGTCCAGGGAGTTGATTGGGTAGATCTCAATTAAAAGAGTTTGATTTGTAGTTAAAAAGAGAACCTAAATAAGCTTAGCTTGATTATATAAAGGAACACTTCTAGAGTATTCTTTTATTTTTGGATTAGTTCATCTTGAAAGTAAATTATATAATTATTTATAATAAAAGCTTTCATATAAAATTAATTCCAAGATTGGAAGTAGATGACCACTAGAGAATTGCTGCTTTTCTTACAATGAACATATATTGTAAAAATTTCTGAAGATGGCTAATAGTGATGGTTGTGCAACACTGTGGATGTACTTAATGCCACTGAAACAAACACTTAAAAATGGTAAATTTTATGTTAAGGATATTTTACCATAATAAAACTAAAATAAAAATATATCTGTACTTAAAAATAATATAAGTAAACCTGTGACATATTATTAATGTGCAATATAGAAGAAAAGCTGGGATTCATGGAATTAGAAGACTTGTATAATACTAGTTCTCACATGAATGAGTTGGAAGCATTTTACCCAAATTTTACATTTTCTTAGCTGTAGTTTTCTTAGTTTTAAGGCAAATTTACTTACTCTTCACAACTCTCAGGAGTTTTATGAGGAACAGGTGAGGTTATTTATATAAAAATCTTTAAGGAACTGTAAATCAGTTTATAGACTTAGGTGGAATTTTTCATATTTTTGGAAAAGTAATTCATTGAACTGACTTAGTATTGTATGTAAAGTCTTGGCTGGAGGCATTTGCTATTGAGGTTTTAAAATGTTTATTACTTATTTTAAATGTTTTGGTTTTTTTGCAGCTGTTTTTGCTCCAGGGTATAATTAATTGAGAATGGAAAAGTTTGACTTATATTTGAAGTGTTATACTTCTTATTGGCATTATTAAATGTTTAGGTTTTTTGTTATTGATGTCATTTCTTAACAGATCCCCTTTATAGCTTCTGAAGGGAAAACCTTGTAAACTGAGGTGGATACTGAATAACTTTGTCAGTGTATTAAAAAGCAGTTATCAAAAAAAAAAAAAAAAGGTTTATGCAGTAGAACAAAAAATGGCCGATTGGGCAAGGTATAATGATATCATAAATCAGATTTGTGTGTGTGTGTTAGTCGCTCAGCCCTGTCCAACTCTTTGCGACCCCATGGACCGTAGCCCACCAGACTCCTTTGTCCATGGGATTCTCCAGGCAAGAATAAGTAATAGAAAATTATTCATTTTGGACATTGATTAAAGTGCATTTCTGGTTGCTCACCTTCCATAGACTAAAAGATATTTTTTTCTGCCAGTAAGAGAACAGTGATTTGGAGGAGCTCAGTTAATTTACAGAGATTTTTTGTTTTTTGCAAAAATAGAGATAGAATGTAGAAAAATAGTCAATACAAACTCACTTTGGCAGGAACTTTTTTATAAGATAAAGGTAAAAAAATCAGAATTTAATTAGGTGAAATCTATTGAATGTTCTATTGGGGGCATAACAGAGAACTCTGTGACCTAGTATACAGTGTACAATACTAAAACAATGTGATCATAATCTTTGGAATTCGCTGTTTTAAACATCTTCTGTCAATATGTACTCATTCTGATTAATAGAGCTGGTGTAGTCTGTGTTTAGTTTCAAGGGATTCTTTTTCCTCTTAGTTAGTTGTAGCATTTCTGCAGTTTGTTCCAGAATTATTTTAGATAATGTGGCCCATTGACATATTTTAAAATTTTAAATTTGAGTGCCTTTAGGCAGCCTACTCAGTCGTTTGCCATAGTCTCTGCCATTCCTATGGTTTCTGCCTTACTACACTTACTTCACTTATGTGAAACATCTGGCCTTTAGAGACATGTCACTCTTGCTCAATTTTTACGTAAAGGCACAAGGCAGGCATAAAAAGGAAAAGTATAATTTCTGTCTGTTCAACCCATACCTTTTCCCATCATGCCTAGTGAGTGGGGATTCCCACAAGGCTTGGATGAGCAGATCTGAAACTGAGTGATTGTTATTATCCCTATGCATGGTGTCATCTCCTGGTTTTAGTTATAGCTTTCTAATTTTTCAAGTGCTATTAGTGTGTCATTTGCCATAACATATTGTGAATAAAGGACTATGCTAAAGTTCTGTTAAGCCACAGTCTAGTGGAGGTAAAGACTTCCAGTTTTATCTAGATATTTCTCATACTTTTTTTCCCAAGGTATGCAAGAATTTTTATGCTGTTCTTTTTTTGTTAAACAGAGCAAAATAAATTAGTGGAATATAAAGATAAGAGCTGATGAGCATGCCACTAATGGAGAAAAAGGGGTATTTTCACGGAATTGTTTTTTTTTTCCCCATCCTATCTACATTTGATGTCAATCAAAACATACCATTGGCCATTCAGTTTTAAAAAAATGCAATATGCTTGTGCACAGACACCAGTTGCATCATGTACAATAAAGGAATGGGGAAGGGGAAGATGAAAGAATAGACAAACTATATTGTAGTAGTCAGAATGCAGTGGAACCAAATTATAGTTTTCTAGTTGAAAATGGTTTCTTGCTCTGGAAGAACAGAATTGTGAAGTAAAGTGTGAAAGTGAAAGCCACTTGCTCAGTCCTGTCCGACTCTTTGTGAACCCATGGACTATACAGTCCATGGGATTCTCCATGCCAGAATACTGGAGTGGGTTGCCTTTCCCTTCTTCAGGAGATATTCCCAACCCCGGGATCAAACCCAGGTCTCCCGCATGGCAGGCAGATTCTTTACCAGCTGTACCATCCATGAATACTGGAGTGGGTAGTCTATCCCTTCTCTAGAGGATCTTCCTGACCCAGGAATAGAACTGGGGTCTCTTGCATTGCAGGCAGATTCTTTACCAGCTGAGCTCCCAGGAGTAGAGTAGAAAGTTCCCTTTTTAGTTGACACCTCCTGTCTGCTGCTGAAATACATCAATGGTATCTGCATCTTCCAACCTTGCAGGTGTGTTTACTAAGTGGTGTATGCCTCTTAATTTTAAACTGCACCACAGAACCAACCTGCCCCACCAATTTCAAATTAATGTGATCGTTGTTGTCAGTTTTGACTGGTGCTTGGGGTTTTTCGACCGCCATGGCAAGCACCGGGAACATCCTCAGCCCCACCTCACAAGGGAGGTACCAGGTCTGCACAGAACAAGCATGCAAGTAGCACGAGGAACCGCAGAAGGAGGCGGCAGCGCTGGAGGAGGGAGAGGGCATATACCTCTCAGGCTTTTTGAACTGATACCTTTGGAAATGATGCATTTCTTGGGGGCCTCTTTTGCAGGAGGAGGGTCTATTACTAATGCAGTAATATTTCCAATTATATTAATATTTAAATGAATGTCCTCAAAATGGAATGGTTAAGGTGTTTACATGGTAATAGAACTTGAAGATAAACCCTATAAACCATTATTAATTTGAAATGAAAAACGCTGAACCATTCATGTATCATTCTGTTTAAAATTGCCCTGACCACATTCTCTGTCTCTCTCACTCTGATTTATTTTTCTTCATCACACTCTTCACCCCTCAAATTTTGTATTTGTTTCTTTATTTGTTGTCTGTCTCCTACTTCTGTGTAATCTTGTGGGCAGGGACTTGTTTCTGATTACTGTTCTGTTTCGTGGCTTACAACAGTGTTTGATATATAATGAGAAACTTACTAAATATTTGATGCAGGAGTCCATGCAACCCTCTCATGCAGCTGTCGTGTTTTCTATTATGGGTATGCGCTCCCCAGTCTACCTTCAGTGTCCTTTAGCTTAGTACATACGGAATACAGATCCTGATGTTGTAATTTTTCCTACTGTAAACCCTGCATTATCTTCAGACTGACAGCTGTCCTAAGTATATCTCACTTTAATGCAATTTGCTGTTTATCTGCCTGTTCGTTTTTGTTTTTTTTTTAAATTAAAACTTTTTGATCTCCTTGAGGAAAAGATCTTTGTTGCCTTCACCAACTTATCCCTATACCTAACATGGTATCTGAAGGTGCTCAGGAAATGTTTGTACAATAAAGGTATAGTAGTTTGCATATGAAAAAAATGAAAGTTCAGAGGTGATATGATACATGTTGGTGATTATGCTGCTGGTGAGCAGCAGAATCAGACTAACTCCCTCAGTCCAATGCTCTACCACTTAAAGGAGTGGATTTCTATTTTTAACGAAAAGTATTTCTGTTTCTTCACTTGCAGATATTGAGGATGTTAAGAAGTACAAACCTGGTTACTTAGAAGCTACACTTAATTGGTTTAGATTTTATAAGATACCAGAGGGAAAACCGGAAAACCAGTTTGCTTTTAATGGAGAATTCAAGAACAAGGTGAAGTTGATAATCTTTATTTTAAAATGTGCCTGTGATACTTGTACCACACTTCTGTCACTTTGGGGGATTTCTTATGTGAATATTTGTGAATAGTATGATAACAAAAGTACTGTTTACTGACTTTCATGTTTAAGGACATTATTTTTATTTTTTAAAAAGTTTTAGGAGCTCTAAGTAAATCAGTAAGACTGATAAATACCTGTGTCCATCCATTTATCTATCTCCGTCATCTCAGAAAATAAAAGATTTCCATGATCAGTCTAACTCTGTAAATTGTAAATGAAGAAAAATCTTTCATTTTACTGTTCTGGAGAGGAGGGAGTTACTTACCATTAATGCAAATCCAGAGGGGCTTCCCTCTTAAGTGTTCATTCTATCATGACTAAATTCAGCTACTTAACATTAAGAAAGTATTTGAATTGTCTTACTGTCAGAGGGTTTTTATATTAGAAACCACGAAGTTACAAAAAAGTGGCTCTAATATGACACAAATGGAGAAAATGGACCAGGATTAAAGTCTGAAACTATTAGACTACTTCTTTTATTTATATTTATTTTTACTACTTTTAAACGTATTGCCACTATATAAGTTTCACATTATAAACCAACCTTTAAGTAGGTACTAATAAATACAGTATGTTTTGTAAGTAAAGTAAGCCATGGTCATAAAAACTTCAAAATTACAGTAAGCATTTTGTTATACAAGAGCTTATTGCTGAACCCAGTATTTTTAAAAGGTATATTAACCCTTAAGATCTTGAGGGCTTTATCTAGGATTTATTAAATATGTATATAAAACTCCCAGGCTGTGATCTCTCACATAAAAATAAAATACTAAAAATTTATAAAATAACTTATTTTTTTCTTTTTTCTCTAAAATGTATGTTGTATTTTATGTTTGAAACAATACACATTTCAAACATATGTGTACCTTTGTGGCCCCTTATTGCCTTGGGGTTGGACTGCCAAGTCATTCCATGAATTTATAAAAGAATGAGGTAGTTTGAGAATTTTGGGGGTTTGATTTCGACAACCATTAATTTTTTCTGAATGAAGATTGGGTCATTTATGCATCCCTTCAGAAAATAATCATTTTATGCATTGCTTTTTATCGCTGCTGTTTTATATATTGAGCCTAACCCAGGAAAATTGAATTATATCTCTTCAACCTGGTTGAAAAGATGGCTCTAGGCTATAATCCAGATTTTTTTTTTTCATGCTGACTGCTTAAAGCAAGTACTGGAATCTGTTTTAATAATCAAAATTATCTGAATAATATAGTTAAAAATCTTTCCATGTATTTTCCAAATAATAAATTGACTTTTTGTCGCATACCTTAGGAGTCTCCCCTACACCACCTCACCAAGCATTAAGTCTCCTTTGTCTCAGGCAACAGCAGACCTGAGGGAAAGTTTTCTCTTAAGAAGTACATTTGCCATCATTTTCTTCATATCATAATGTGTTTAGTTGTCACTGAAAAAGAGAGGAGCTAGTATGACTTAGTTAATACATGAAGACTCTGCTTAAGGAAATTTAGCAACATTTTTGGGGAAAAAATAAAAATGTTCTTCTCTGAAAAAATAAAGCAAGTTTTCCTTAAATGGTCTTACTAGATATGTGTCTGTTGTTGAGTTTTCATTTTTAGACACTATATGAATTCACGCTAAGAAAAAGATTTTTAAAATGTTGAGGTTTATTACCTTCAGACAGTGGATAGTCTAAAATGATTATTCAGTTAAACTACTTGCAGCATTGTTGATGATGAAATTATTAAGTTTGTGCTTATTTACAGTCCAGATAGTAGGCTAATCTGTTTACATGCAGCAATCTTTATTCTTTCAGCAATGCTGTGATATAAATCAGGGTTGGCAACTTTTTCTTTTTCTGTAAGAGCAGATAGTAAATATTTTAGACCTGCAGGCCATGTGTTCTCTGTCACAACTACTCAACTCTTCCATTCCACTAATGCAATGCACAAATGCATGGACATGACTGTGCTCAATAAAACTTTATTTACAAAAACATGTGGCAGGCTGGATTTGACCCAAAGGCCCAAGTGTGCCAGCTTCTGGTTTAGTTGATTTTCATTACATTCCATCTTAAAGAAGAAGAAATTAAGACAATGAGATTGAATAATCTGCACAAAGTCACACAGCTGGTAAATAAGGATGTGAGAACTTAGGTTTGCCTGACTTCAGAGCTCATGTTTTTAATAATTAACTGTCATACTGTGACTAGTTCCAAGTTATTAATAGTATAATGGTGTGATTGCTATGTCTGTTTTTGGTTTTTAACCAGGCTTTTGCTCTTGAAGTCATTAAATCTACTCACGAATGTTGGAAAGCCTTGCTTATGGACAAGTGTGATGGCGGGGCTATAAATTGGTAAGAATTTATCTTTTCTATGTAGTGTTAATTTTTATTACTAATTGGTACTAAAGAGCCATATGATACTACTCAGATCTTTTGTTTGTTTCTTTTAAACAGAATTGCAATTTTTTTTTTTTTCCATTTAAAAAGTGTTTAAAGAGCACCTATTTGGAAAGCATTACCAAGTACTGGTCACTATGACATTAGAAATTGACATGATCACTATTCTCAAGGGATTTATAGTTTAGCAGGGAAGGAGAAGACTGTTGAGAGTCCCTTGGACTGCAAAGAGATCCAGCCAGTCCACCCTAAAGGAGATCAGTCTGTTCATTGGAAGGACTGATGCTAAAGCTGAAACTCCAATACTTTGACCACCTCATGAAAAGAGTTGACTTGTTGGAAAAGACCCTGATGCTGGTAGGGATTGGGGGCAGGAGAAGAAGGGGACGTCAGAGGATGAGATGGCTGGATGGCATCACCGACTCAATGGACATGAGTTTGAGTGAACTCCGGGAGTTGGTGATGGACACGGAGGCCTGGCGTACTGTGATTCATGGGATCACAAAGAGTCGGACACGACTGAGCAACTGAACTGACTGACTGATTGTTAAGTAAACAAGCATTTACTTACAATGAATTGTGATATATGCAAAGGTGGAGCAAAAAACAGTGATTTTTCAACATGCAGACATATGATTATTTAATTTATGTTGTATGTACCACATCATTTCTTGATAAGAGTAAAAAAAGCCTTATCCAACATGATCTGAGTCACCAGCTAATTAATTAAGGGGACTCAAACAAATGTAAGATGTATAACTCAAAGATTTTATTTTACTTTAAAACATTTAAATCTATGTTTATTCATCAATCTGTGGATATAAGGCTAAGACTTTTTCTGTAGAGATTCCATGTAGACTATATCATAGAATAATATAATAGACTATATAATAGAGAATAAAGATCAGATCCTGCAATCTTTATACTCCTTATACTTAAAAACCTTTGCAAATTTTTAGGATTCTTTTTATCTAACCTTTTACACTTGTCTTGGTGATGGTTTAGTTCCTAAGTTGTGTTCGACTCTTGCAACCCCATGGACCATAGCCCACCAAGCTCCTCTATCCATGGGATTTTCCAGACAAGAATACTGGAGTGGATTGCCATTTCCTTCTTCAGGGGATCTTCCCGACCCAAGAATCAAATCCAAGTCTCCTACATTTCAGGCAGATTCTTTAGTGACTGAGCTATGAGGGAAGCCCTTATAGCTGGGTTGTCTTACCCACACCTAATTTAACACCCAGGTTTTTATAGTGGCTCAGTGGTAAGGAACCGCCTGGCATGCACAAGATGCGAGTTCAGTCTCTGTGTCAGGAAGATCCCCTGGAGAAGGAAATAGCAACCCACTCCAGTATTCTTGCCCGGAAATATCCCATAGACAGAGGAGCCTGGTGGGCTACAGTCTATGGGGTCACGAGGAGTCGAACATGACTTAGTGACTAATCACCAACAATAGAGCCTCGCTAGTGTTTACAGCCTCAGTAGTTTTAGAGCCCACTTGATGTCCATAGAAATAATTCTGTTTCCACATTCCCTTCATCAGTGAGTATACATAGAGCTTAAATTATGAAGTTATAATAACAAAGGCAACTGACATAAAAGATTTGAACATGAAAACAACTGACTCTTGGTAAGCCTAACTAACAAGCAAAAATACAGTCTTTCTGGCAAGCAGAATCCTACCCAAGTTCATTGTCCTCTTTGAATCAGAAAATGGGAAGCGCTTTACTCTTTCAGTAAGTACTGATGCAGGTCTCCTGCCAGGTGCTGTGCTGGAGTGTGGTGAATATAGTCCTTGTGCTCTTGGAGCCCAAAGTCAGGGAATCAAGAGAGAAATCATTAAAAAAAAAAATCATTAGACCAAAATCATACGGGATAAAGAATTAGTCAGTCTCAGGGAATGTTTTATCCAAGTTCAGAGGCTTACCTTGTAAACACTTGGGCGTTATAGCTTCAGATTCTATTGTTCTCTTTTTAAAAAATTTTAATTATAGATGATTTACAATATTACATTAGTTTCTGCTGTACACCAGAATATATCAGTTGTATGTATATATCCTTCCTGTTTTAGATTCTTTTCCCTTATCGGTCATTACAGAGTATTGAGAAGAGTTCTATATGTTTTACAGTAGGTCCTTAATTAGTTATCTATTTTATATATAGTAGTTTGTCTATGTCAATACCTGTTTCGCAGGTTATCCCTCCCTCCCCTCAACTCCTGCTTTCCTTGCTGGTAACCAGAAGTTTGTTTTCTACATCTGTGACTGTTTCTGTTTTGTAAATAAGTTTAATTCTATCATTTTTTAAATTCCATATATAAGGAATATCATATGATATTTTCTCTTGTCTGACACTCCACTCAGTATGACAGTCTCTATTGGTCCATCCATAATATGACAAACGGCATTATTTCATTCTTTCTGTGGCTGAGTAATATTCTATTGTATATATGTACCATATCTTTAGGGCTTCCCTTGTAGCTCAGTCGGTAAGGAATCTGCCTGCAGTGCAGGAGACCTCGGTTCGAGCCCTGGGTTGGGAAGATCCCCTGGAGAAGGAAATGGCAACCCACTCTAGTATCCTTGCCTGGAAAATCTCATGTACAGAAGAGCCTGGTGGGCTGCAGTCCATGGGGTCGCAGAGAGTCGGGCACGACTGAGCGACTAACACTTACTTACTTAGCATATCTTTATCCATTCATCTGGCAATGGATATTTAGGTTGCTTCTATGTCATCAGATTCTGTTTCTCTTGCAGGCTAGCATGACACTGTGGACTTCATCTTCTTCCATTTTTCTTTCGTAGAACACTTTTTTTCAGCATAGTTTTTAAAAGTTAATTGTTTCTAACATAAATATTGCAGTTTATTAGCAAGAAAACTGGGTATAAATTAAATGTCATCTAGCCGTTGCTATCCTAGTAACTAATAGGCTGAATTCTTCTTTCTGGTCAGATATCCTAAGTCATTTATTAATCTGATGGGCTCCCAGGTGGTGCTTGTGGTAAAGAATCTGCCTGCCAATGCAGGGGGCACAAGAGACATGAGTTTAATCCCTGGGTTGGGAAGATCCCCTGAAGGAGGAAATGGCAATCCACTCCAGGATTCTTGTCTGGAGAATCCCATGGACAGAGGAGCCTGGTGGCCTACAGTCTGTGTGTTTGCAAATAGTTGAATATGACTGAGCACAGACACACACAGACACACACACACACCCTCTAAAAAGAGGGGTTTTTGATTGTTCAAAGAGGTATTTGCTTGCTGTTTGTTTTCATTTCCTCCTAATGGTACTTTCTGAAAACCTTTTGCAGTCTTTAATGGGGCTTATATGGTTCCCAGGTTTTTTGAGCTGCACATTTAGAGAGCATCTCTGATTAGTTTTTCTATAGCTTGATATCATTCCTTCTATGCTGATTCTAATTGTCTTTACTGTGAGAGTATATTTATATGCTCTGAAGTCATTTTACTGTAGCCTCCTAGGTAATGCTATGGATTACATTAACAATAAAAATTGACATTTATTGAACTGTATGCTGTTTTTCAGGTTATGTGAGCTCTATATGTATCATCTAATTAATATTCACCAGAACTCTGTAAGACACACATAATTTTTGTACCCACTTTACATATGAGGAATTTGGGGTCATGTAGAGATTATGACCTATTGATGGGCTCTATGTGATGGATTTAATCCAGACTTTAAACATATTCTCGTAATAGGTATATTCTTTCTCTGTTTTCAAAGAATACAGCAAAATCAATTCTTTTAGGTAAAATTGTTATAAGGCCTGGATGTAAATTTTATGCATCTAGATAATTTAAAGTCAAAATCTTCAGAAGTTTAACTCATTTTTGTCCATATTTTTAAAATTTTTTGTCACTACCTGATTTGTAAAATATATTTATTGTTAAGTTTTTCTTTCCTTTGTCTTTACCTGTGAATTGCTTCTCTCTAGAAGGGAAGAGAAGAGCAAAGGAGAAAAGGAAAGATATACCCATTTTAATGCAGAGTTCCAAAGAATAGCACGGAGAGATAAGAAAGCCTTCCTCAGGATCAATGCAAAGAAATAGAGGAAAACAATAGAATGGGAAAGACTAGAGATCTCTTCAAGAAAATTAGAGATACCAAGGGAACATTTCATGCAAAGATGGGCTCAATAAAGGACAGAAATGGTATGGATCTGACAGAAGCAGAAGATATTAAGAAGAGGTGGCAAGACTACACAGAAGAACTGTACAAAAAAGATCTTCACGACCCAGATAATCATGATGGTGTTATCACTCACCTAGAGCCAGACATCCTGGAATGTGAAGTCAGGTGGGCCTTAGGAAGCATCACTATGAACAAAGCTAGTGGAGGTGATGGAATTCCAGTTGAGCTATTTCAAATTGTGAAAGATGATGCTGTGCAAGTGCTGCACTCAATATGCCAACAAATTTGGAAAACTCAGCAGTGGCCGCAGGACTGGAAAAGGTCAGTTTTCATTCCAATCCCAAAGAAAGGCAATGACAAAGAATGCTCAAAATACCGCACAATTGCACTCATCTCACACGCTAGTAAAGTCATGCTTAAAATTCTCCAATTCAAGCTTCAGCAATACGTGAATTGTTAACTTCCAGATGTTCAAGGTGGTTTTAGAAAAGGCAGAGGAACCAGAGATCAAATTGCCAACATCCGCTGGATCATGAAAAAAGCAAGAGATTTCCATAAAAACATCTATTTCTGCTTCATTGACTATGCCAAAGCCTTTGACTTGTGTGGATCACAATAAACTGTGGAAAATTCTGAAAGAGATGGGAAAACCAGACCGCCTGATTTGCCTCTTGAGAACCCTGTATGCAGGTCAGGAAGCAACAGTTAGAACTGGACATGGAACAACAGACTGGTTCCAAATAGGAAAATGAGTACATCAAGGCTGTATATTGTCACCCTGCTTATTTAACTTATATGCAGAGTACATCATGAGGAACGCTGGGCTGGAAGAAGCACAAGCTGGAATCAAGATTGCTGGGAAAAATATCAATAACCTCAGATACGCAGATGACACTACCCTTATGGCAGAAAATGAAGAAGAACTAAAGAACCTCTTGATGAAAGTGAAAGAGGAGAGTGAAAAGGTTGGCTTAAAGCTCAACATTCAGAAAACTAAGATCAAGGCATCTGGTCCCATCACTGGCAGATAGATGGGAAAACAGTGGCTGACTTTATTTTTCTGGGCTCCAAAATCACTGAGGATGCTGATTGCAGCCATGAAATTAAAAGACGCTTGCTCCTTGGAAGGAAAGTTATGACCAACCTTGATAGTATATTAAAAAGCAGAGACATTACTTTGCCAACCAAGGTCCATCTAGTCAAGGCAATGGTTTTTCCCGTGGTCATGTATGGATGTGAGAGTTGGACTGTGAAGAAAGCTGATCGCCGAAGAATCGATGCTTTTGAACTGTGGTGTTGGAGAAGACTCTTGAGAGTCCCTTATACTGCAAGGAGATCCAACCAGTCCATTCTAAAGGAGATCAATCCTGGGTGTTCATTGGAGGGACTGATGCTAAAGCTGAAACTGCAATACTTTGGCCACCTCATGGGACGAGTTGACTCACTGGAAAAGACTCTGATGCTGGGAAAGGTTGGGGGCGGGAGGAGAAGGGGACGATGGAGAATGAGATGGCTGGATGGCATCACCGACTGTGTGGACATGAGTTTGAGTGAACTCCGGGAGTTGGTGATGGACAGGGAGGCCTGGCGTGCTGTGATTCATGGGGTCGCGGAGAGTCCGACACGACTGAGTGACTGAACTGAACTGAACTGAACTCCTTGGAAGGAAGGTAATGACCAACCTAGATAGCATATTAAAAAGCAGAGACATCACTTCGCTAACAAAGGTCCGTCTAGTAAAGGTTGTTTTTTTTTCCAGTGGTCATGTATGGATGTGAGAGTTGGACTATAAAGAAAGCTGAATGCTGAAGAATGGATGTTTTTGAACTGTGGTGTTGGAGAAGACTCTTGAGAGTCCCTTGGACTGCAAGGAGATCCAACCAGTCCAACCTAAGGGAGATCAGTCCTGGGTGTTCATTGGAAGGACTGAAGCTGAAACTCCAATATTTTGGCCACCTAATGCAAAGAACTGACTCATTGGAAAAGACCCTGATGCTGGGAAAGATTGAGGGCAGGAGGAGAAGGGGATGACAGAGGATGAGATGGCTGGATGGCATCACTGACTCAATGGACATGTTTTTGGGTGGACTTCAGGAGTTGGTGATGGACAGGGAGGCCTGGCGTGCTGTGGTTCATGGGGTCGCAAGAGTTGGACGATTGAACGACTGAACTGAACTTAGTTCCTTATAGTGTACTGTGTACCAAACCTTCCCACCTTTCTTTTTTACCTGTTCGCTCCATGTAAATGGGTTTAAGTCTGAACTGAAGGCAGTGTTTTTCACAGTAGTTCTCTCAGACAGTGTATATAGTACAGCACATTACCTAAGGAAACCATCAGAAAGCTCAAGTTTGTTGTCCTCTTCTTTAAATCTGATGAATTAGGATCTTTGAGGAGAAGGATCTAAGTATCAGTATGTTTTAGAAGCTCCCTGGTATCTGATGAGCTGTTTGCTTGCTGCTGCTGCTGCTAAGTCGCTTCAGTCGTGTCCGACTCTGTGCGACCCCATAGACGTAGCTGACCAGGCTCTGCCGTCCCTGGGATTCTCCAGGCAAGAACAGTGGAGTGGGATGCCATTGCCTTCTCCAATGTGTGAAAGTGAAAAGTGAACGTGAAGTCGCTCAGTCGTGTCCGACTAGTAGTGACCCCATGGACTGCAGCCCACCAGGCTCCTCTGTCCATGTGATTTTCTAGGCAAGAGCTGTTTGCTTAAGAACTATAAAATCTAAATTTTTCAGAGAACAAACAGTTGGCCCCTCTTGCCACACAACCTCATTTCCCATCACTTCTTGCCTTTTATTTCATGTTCGAACAACTTAGAACCACCTGTCGCTCCTCACAAATACCGTACTTTTATTGATCTCTGGGCATTTCTCATTTTGTCTCCTTTGCCATGATTTTCTTCTCACTTCTTAAACTGGCTGACTTACTCATCTGGTAAGGCTTTGTTTTGACTTTGCTTTCTCTAGGAAACTTTCCCTCATCCTAGCCTCATGCTCGCTAAGGTGCCATTATACCTAGCTAAAGCGCTATTCCTTGCCCCCCTGTGTAGTCTTATCACTGCATTTAATTAACTGCTTGTTTAATGAATTTGTCTCCTCTGGAGTATAATTTCCTCAAATATAGATGAATAAAGATGCCATATTCATCTTTATATTCTTCATAAATATTCTTATTTATATTCTACATGCCTGACATGTAATAGCCACTCAGTAAATACATATTTGAGTGATTGTTGGATGATATTTTAAAGTAAAAAAAATATGTTGTGTTTTAAGTCCAGTAGTAACTCTTCTGTTTCTAGGAGCCTTGCATTTACTAAATTACTTAATTCTCTTTTCCCAATAAGTTTTATTGTTGTTATTTTTATTCTTTTTCTTCCACTGCTTACTGTTTACTCTAGAATATTTTTTTTTAGCAGGGATAATTAAGTTATTTCTGTTTTTACTGAAAGCAACTTGAAATTCTCTGGAGGAAAAATACAGTTTTTTGTCATTTGGTTTTATTACTCTTCAGCTCTTCTCAGATTCTCTTTAATCACGATTTATATGTCTACCTTATTCTTAAGACATCAGGACTGTACTCTTCATTTCACCAGTTTATTTTATGTCACTGATCATTATTCTGATCCAGATTTTTTCAAGTTTTGACTGATTCTCAGTTGCCCTTCTAATTATAAAACTGCTTTAATTTCTTTACTCATTAATTGTTTTATATTGTAGCTACTCTAACATAGTCTTTACAAGACGTACCATTAGATTTATCTTTGAAAAATACAGATGTGGTTGTCATTTTTATGCTTACAATTTTCTTGTGACTTCTGTTGTAGGATCTAATCCAACTCTTCTCTGTATTAAACCGTGTATCTAAACCGACTTTTCCAGCCTAGTGTTCTTTTCCTCCTCTTTCATCGTCTTTCCTCCATGAATGCCTGCCCCATCGTCAAAGAAAACAGTTTAGATGTTACTTCTGCAAAGTAGTTGCATTTCTTTTTTGCATAATTAACGGTACCCTCACCTGTGTTCTCATATCACTGCTTTCCACACCTCTAGGTAGAATTTGGAGCGTTTTATTACTTTTTTTATGCTCTAAATTGAGTTTGTATTTTAGCCCTAGTGATAGGACTTGGCGCATAGTAGTAGTTTGAACATACTTACTGAATGAAAAAATTATATAAATATTTATATGACATTTTCAACATATGTATATGTTTTTTCATATATATGTATATTGTTCCAAATTATTTGTCTTGAAGCTGTTTTTACCTTTCCAAAGAAAGATATATTTAATCCATATATAACTCCAGTTCTATTAGCTTTATGTAGATTTACGTCAATGCTAGTTTTCTTCAGTGAACTCTGGAGGTTGTGGTCCCAAATCATTGCCATTCTTATCTCTTTAAATTTTCTCTCTCCTTTGTCCTTGACTGTTTTGCTTTAGAGAGAAAAGCCTTGACCAATCTGAATCTTGGACACTGTTCTTGGGGATTCACATGAGTGTGGGCCTTTGCCTGATTTGATTGTATTGAAGAAAATAATTTTCTCTTTACTAAAATTCCATATTGCTGGCCCTGTAAATTTCATCTTTTAGATATTTTTTATTATTTGCAGGTAATTTTTCTTTTTCTTTTTATTTAATCCTTATTATGTATCTGTTAATATATTTTTTATTATTTGTAAGTGAAATTTGGTTTGCTGTGCACAGAAATTTTGATGTGGTTGATCTTTTACTCTAGTATGTCTGCTTGTTTTGGTCAGCAAATGATGTAGTCAGCAAAGGCTGCTGCTGCTGCTAAGTCACTTCAGTCGTGTCCGACTCTGTGTGACCCCATAGACGGAAGCCCACCAGGCTCCCCCGTCCCTGGGATTCTCCAGGCAAGAGCACTGGAGTGGGTTGCCATTTCCTTCTCCAGTGTGTGAAAGTGAAAAGTGAAAGTGAAGTCGCTCAGTCATGTCCGACCCTTAGCGACCCCACGGACTGCAGCCTACCAGGCTCCTCCATCCATGGGATTTTCTAGGCAAGAGTACTGGAGTGGCTTGGGCTATACAATGTTTATACATTTAGAGCAAAATATTGAATGTCTTACTATTAAAAGGAAAGCAGCACATTCTTCCTTGTGATGATGATGATGATTTTTGGCTGCAATGCATAACATGTAGGATCTTAGTTTCTCAGCCAGCAATCAAACCTGTGTGTGACCCTTGCATAGGAAGCATGGAGTCTTAACCACTGGACTGCCAAGGAAGTTCCCCCTAGTATTTATTTTTAATCTCATTTATAGTAAGCACCATCAGTTTAGTCATCTTCCTTGAAGGGATTATACTGCTTTTCCTCCTGTAGGGCATAGCCATAGCTAGAAAGAACCCTGAATATTTTAATGTCCAGAGAGGTTCTGTAGTTCAGTATTGTGTCCTCAGCATTTAAAAATGTCCTAAATACGTTGGTATAAGAATAATTTTTTGAATCAATCAATAAATATGAATCAGTGTAAATTCTTATACAAGGGCCAGTTCAGAGGAAATGAAAATATTTCTTGATAACCTGCCTTTTAGCATACCTTCACACATCCAAAGTAAATCCTGAGGAAGGCATATTGCAACCCAGGTTATATACTTCATTAACTAGAATGATGTTAGTGAGGAAGGTGGCACTATTTGTAGCAATAAAATGCTATTATTATTGTTATTGTGGTTGTGGTTACTGTTGCAGCAATAGTAACAAGGGGCTTTGTTACTTCTTATCTCTCCTCTTTTGTATGTCATATATCATGCACCAATCTCCTATGTCCATTTGTATATACATTCCTAAAACAGCCATGCTAATAATTTGTCCAGGGTGAAAAATGGCAAAGCCTATTGACTTTCCTAGGTTTTGCTGGTTACTTGTCGAGACATTTTATTGGGGATATTTTTTAACTTACTCAGTTTTTAAAATTTACAGTTCTAGCTTGAATATTTTTTCTTGCCTAATATTTCTGTTGGTGGCTTTGTTGTGGGAGTAGATGTTTACTTTAGAAATAGATTATCAGATTTAACAGATAAAAATATAGGATACCCACTCAAATCTAAATTTCAGACTTTAAATGTCTCATGCAATACTTGGGACATATTTATACAAAAAATAATTTGCTGTTTATCTGAATTTCAGACTTAACTGGATTTTTTGTATTTTATCTGACAACCATTTTTACATAAGATCCCTTTTCTCTCATCATCATTCTCCCAGAATCCCCACTGAACGTTTCCCTTTGTTGTTGTTCGTTGCTGAGTCGTGCCCGACTCTTTGCGATCTCATGAACTACAGCATGCCAGGTTTCTCTGTCCTTCACTGTCTCCCTGAATTTGCTCAGACTCATGTCCATTGAGTCAGTAATGCCATCCAACCATCTCATCCTCTGTCATCCCCTTCTCCTCTTGCCTTCAGTCTTTCCCAGCATCAGGGTCTTTTCCAATGAATCAGCTCTTCGCATCAGGTGGCCAAAGTTTTGGAACTTCAGCATCAGTTTTTCCAATGAATATTCAGGATTGATTTCCTTTAGAATTGACTGATTTGATCTCCTTGCTGTCTAAGAACTCTCAAGAGTCTTCCCCAGCACAACAGTTCAAAAACATCAATTCTTTGGCGATCAGCCTTCTTTATGGTCCAACTCTCACACCTGCACATGACTATTAGAAAAACCATAGCTTTGACTAGACTGACCTTTGTCGCCAAAGTGATATCTCTGCTTTTTAATATACTGTCTAGGTTTGTCGTAGTTATTCTTCCAAGGAGTAAGCATCTTTTAATTTTGTGGCTGCAGTCACTGTCTGCATTGATTTTGGAGCCCAAGAAAATGAAATCTGACACTGTTTCCACATTTTACCCATCTGTTTGCCATGAAGTGAATAGGACTGGATGCCATGTGTATATACGTAAGACCTTATGTATAGCATATTTATTATACACCATGCTTTCTTCAGAGGAGTAGCACTTATGACTTTGTAGTGTCTGGGTTTTTTTGCCTTGTTCCTTTTAAATTTAGATTTTCTTTAGAGAAACATCTCACTTATAAGACCTTACCTTTTTCAATTTTTAGCTTACTTTAACAAGGGCTGTCGGAGAAGGTAATGGCAAGCCACTCCAGTACTCTTGCCTAGAAAATCCCATGGATGGAGGAGCCTGGTAGGCTGCAGTCCGTGGGGTCGCTAAGGGTCAGACACGACTGAGCGACTTCATTTTCACTTTTCACTTTCACACATTGGAGAAGGAAATGGCAACCCACTCCAGTGTTCTTGCCTGGAGAATCCCAAGGACGGGGGAGCCTGGTGGGCTTCTGTCTATGGGGTCACACAGAGTCGGACACGATTGAAGTGACTTAGCAGCAGCAGCAAACAAGGGCTGTGGAGAAGAGAGTAGTTTAGTCTTAAAGATGATAATGCCAGCTTTCATCAAACATCAGCATTCATGCAAGGAATGAAAACAAATTCCACATTGAGTCTGAGTAGAAAGCAAAATGACCACTTTCATAATCACTGTGTACCCAGTATCTGATTATAGACAGATGTAGTTTAAAAGATAAATAGCTAGACAGATCTTTTTATCATATATGTCCCAGAATATTTCACAAAGCCATTGCCAAAATAAATTTGGTAACGTGTATCCCTAAGATCCACTTGGGGAGCATGTGTATGTGAGTATGTGTATGCATGTGTGTGTTTCATCTATTATCTCCCTTGCTGCTGCTGCTAAGTCACTTCAGTCGTGTCCGACTCTGTGTGACCCCATAGACGGAAGCCCACCAGGCTCCCCCGTCCCTGGGATTCTCCAGGCAAGAACACTGGAGTGGGTTGCCATTTCCTTCTCCAATTATCTCCCTTAGGGATCTGCTAATCATTTATTTCTTCAGTTTTGAAAACATTAATTTGGTTTTAACTCCCTATTCTACTACCTTTTTCTGGATCCACTTTAATCTGATTTCTTTGATGAAATTTTTAAAAAAATCAGACTTAAAAAGTTTGAGGGGAGTAATGCCTGTGCTTTCATCTGCGAAGTAAGAAAGATGTGGTGGGCAGCATGCTTGTGGAGAGAGTAGACTGGTCCCCATCATGTTTGAAGGCTCTGGACTTACAGAACCTTTCCTGATCGTGGGAGGAGCTGCTGTCTGTGCCTTGCTGAAGTTCCTTACTTGTATAGAAACTCAGTCTTGATGTTCATGTGGTTTCCTCTCACCACTCTGAGCTTAGTCTTTCATACCTGTCTGAGACTGTACAGTGTTTATCACCTCACTTAGAGGAAAATTCTTTCTTATGATCCTCAATCTGTGGGTCAAATTTGGTTTTTCTTTTCTTTAGCAAAGGTGAAGGGTAGTGGAATAGCCTTTTACATATACCAGTGAAGTCGCTTAGTTGTGTCCGACTCTTTGAGACCCCATGGACTGTAGCCTACCAGGCTTCTCCGTCCATGGGATTTTCCAGGCAAGGGTACTGGAGTGGGTTACCATTTCCTTCTCCAGGAGATCTTCCCGTCCCAGGGACTGAACCCGGGTGTCCCACATTGTAGGCAGACGCTTTACCATCTGAGCCACCAGGGAAGATTTGTATACGATCATTTGATTTTTTTTTTTTTTTCAAGTTCTGAAGAGTGCAATGCTGTGAAACACTTTATAACTTTGCCTGAAGGAATGTACAACACTCTTATTTGTCCTGATTTATATTCATGCAGTTTCTTTTTTAGGGTATCTTAATCACATTCCTACAGTGCTGTAACATTCTACTTTAGAAGATCCCTTGTCTCCTTTTGAGGTGGGATTAGTGGGAAGAGAGAGAGTGTGTGTGTTATCAGGTGAGATCTGGAGACTCTGTAACTATTGACTGGGATCATACACTTAAATGTAAAGTCTTTGAAAGTTGGTTTTATTTTTGGTAATTGCTCCTTTTTTATCCTAACAGTTATATTCTCTTTTCCTCTCCAGCACAAATGTGCAGGTATGTGATAGCCCTTTCCATTGCTCTCAAGAGGAAGCAAGATCATTAGTTGAATCGGTAAGCAACAGATGTCCAAAGCATCCTTTATTCTAATAAATGTCATGGGGAAGTCTAACAGAAATTCTGAGAAATCTATCAGTGAAATGTATCATGTCTTTTGGGGAGCATAACATTAAAAACTAACATTGAAATTATTTTTTATCCAAGGAATTTAGATTTAAAACTTGTTACTGTCATTCTGTTTTCTGAAGTACATTAACCATTAAACTAATTTCATATGATACTATTATTCACCACTTTACTATTGTTTAAATCCATTAGCGCTCCTCTGCAGTAACCTATCATCACAAGTCATCCACCACTCCGTGTCTAAATTGTGACTGGCTGCTGGCACGGGTGCATTTTGTCTCAAGAAAAATAAAATAATAAGTTTCTTTGCCTTTTTTTTTTTTCTATTTAGTTTAGTTACCTCACAAACTTTCCTTCTCTAAGGAGAATATCTTCAGATTTTTACAGGTCTTAGTGATAATGCTGCCTTGAGGCAACTGAATTTATTAGTAAAGTAATACTTGACTTGGAGACCACTAAATAAGAAAATTCAAATTCATATATTCAAGTAATATTGCTGTGTAAAGCATGTTCAGGAGTGATCTAAGGCTAGAAATCCCATCTATAAATTAAAGGTTTCTTGGTTTTTTTCCTTAAACTAATTATCAGATTGAAAACCAGTGAGTTTAGCTCTTTACTTCAGGACCAACAAAAATGTTTACTCACAGTGGCTGCTTTGAATTGTTTTTCACTAACTAATCGGCTGTTTAAATATTGCTGTTATGTATGGTTAGATTCTAGGTACTGGAGATGCAGTATTACAGAGAAGATACAAAACCTGTCCTCGTATAGCTCACATTCTAGTTGCAGTGATGGATAATAAATACTCAAGTGAAATATAAAGTGTTTCTGAATGTGATAAACGCCATGATGAAAAATGAGCCAGGGAAGAGAGGATATAGTGCCTGGAGTGGCGGGGGGCGCGGGGCACTGCAGTGACTGGGAAGCAGTGGGGGACAGCCGCGTGGATCGAGAACTGACCTGAATCTAGATTTGTAGACGGTAAGGGACTATGCCATGTTGACTGTCTGAACAAAGAGCATTCCACACCGCAGACTGAAGGCCATGAGGCAAGTGGGTACTTGATGTGTTCACGAAGTACCCAAGAAACCACAGTGACTGGTGGAATAGGGGAGTCTAAGGGAGAAAGGAGGAGCTGAGATCAAAATGTTTGGATCTGGGGTGAAAAAGGAGGCAAATTATTATGAAAGACCTTGTGAAAAACACCCTGTAAAGATTATTTTAAGAATTTCATTTCTTATTCTGAATAAGATGGACCCATTGAAAGGTTTTGAGCAAAGGTATGATGTAGTGATATGATCTGACTTAGATTTTAACAAGATCACTCCGACTATGTTGGCAAGAATGGACTCCAGGGAGTCAAGGAAGGTGCAGGGGAGCCCTGATAATCATGCACACTACAATGTCAGTTTATTTTCTCCAAGTTTTCAGTTTTGTATCTGTGTCGATTACATTCTGAACTTGGTTCTCATTTATTATTCTTTAAGAAAAAATAGAGGAAACCAAGTTAATAACTTTTTATCTTTATTCATGTAGTCTCCCATTAATGGGACTTCACTGGTGGTCCAGTGGCTAAGACTCCATACTCCCAATGCAGGAGAGTGGAGTTCAATCCCTGGTCAGGAAACTAGATCCCACATGCAGCCAAAAATAAAAAAAAGACTATTCCTTTTTAGTTTTGAATTTATAAATGATAGGTATAACAGGCTTTTGTTTTAAAGTTAGCTGCAAGATGAAAATTTCTGTTTCAGATCTTAAAAAAAAATTTCCTAACATTTTAGTAGGAAAAGTCCTCTTAAAATAATTGGAGAACATGGATATGATCTAGGTAGTTAGATATGGGGGACAAGATTAGAATTCAGAAACATTAACATCCAGATTTAATTATATCGTTTGGTAGCTTTGCTCAGTTTCATAATGATGAAGAAGGTGCTATGCTGATTTTTCACTGAGAAAGCTGTAGTAGAAAATAAAAATGCAGAGAAAGCAGTCCTTCATCAGCTCTAGTGGAACTTACTGTATATGGGATTTCACTACTAAAAATTTGTTAGTCAAATAATTGCTCTTTTAGCAGCCTCATTAGTGAATTTGGAGCTCAGATTAAGTAACACTTAGTCAAGAGGATTTTATCACCTTGTAATAATGAAATTTTTTGTAGTCAGAGCATTTTGACTTGGCGTTTTATCTCTTCCCTGGAAGCTCAGCTGGTAAAGAATCTGCCTGCAATGTAGGAGACCCCGGTTTGATTCCTGGGTCGGAACGATCCCCTGGAAAAGGGATAGGCTACCCACTTCAGTATTCTTGGGCTTCTGTGGTGGCCCAGCTGGTAAAGAATCTGCCTTCAATGCGGGAGACCTGGGTTCAATCCCTGGGTTGAGACGATCCCCTGGAGAAGGGAACGGCTACCCACTCCAGTATTCTGGCCTGGAGAATTCCATGGACAGACATGACTGAGCAACTTTCACTTTATATCTTCAAAACCACACTGAGGTGTTTGAATCAGCATTGCTTAGGTTTAGATTCCCATATCTCTCTATTGCTATATACTGAATGTTGCACTGACTTCAAAGTACTGTCAACTTTTGCTTGTCCTTTGCTCGCTCAGAATAACTTAAGACATCAGAGTCATCCATCAAATTTGATCATATTCACACCACATCAATCCTGGGCCTAAATGGAAACAAACTATAGCCCCAAGGTTTATTAGTGGGCTTAGAATAAGCGAACTCATTCTTACAAGTTAATCAACTTAGGTAATATTATCTTAAGATAGATGTGAAGATTTTTAGTGAGTCTGAAGTAATGGTTAAAACGAAGACAGGTAGCAATAAATTTTCATTTTCTAGATGTATCTGTGTGTGTGCTCAGTCATGTCTATTGATTAAGTGAGATTTTAGGATAAAGTAATTGCTTTGATGATCAGATACTCTTAAAGCACCGAAAGAAAAGAAATGGACTAAGCTTTTGAGTGATTATAGAACTGTTACAGAAAGCATATACTTTTGAACATGTATTGATCAAAACACAGTTAAGTGTAGTAACATTGAGACCCTCCCTAAAATTATTAAGTAGTCACCCAAAAATATCAATTAGGAAAAATAGCGTTACCATAACCAAGAAAAATAAAATCCGACAACCTGGTGACTGTAATTTGGAAGCATCTTAGAAACAAAACAGAAAATATCTACAGAAGTAATTTGTCATACTTAAGTTAGAAATCTTAAGGAAGATAGTTGATCTAAGGATGATAAGGAAAGTTGAAGTAGTCAGGAAGGTTAGTGAATTTTGTCTATAAATATAGATGCTTGAATTATATACAGTCATGCAAGGCATGGGTATGTCCAAAACAAGGTTTGTTACCTAGACCTGAACACACTCAGGATCCACAGAGACAGATTGTTACTCTGTGTGTCCAGGTTACTGTGCGTGACCACTGGCTACCAACTGAACCACCCAATTATATTTTTTTTGGATAGTGTCATTTTTTTTTTTAATAGCCAAAAGTGTAGAACTCTTTCCCAATTTTTAAATACCGTGTGACTAGAAATTGGAGCTTTATTTCAGGGAACAAGGTTCTGAGCCTTTATAGGGAAGAAGGAATGTATCCTTGTGTATGCGTGTGCATACATGAGTGTGCATTTGTGCATACACATGTAGTTTTCCTTTCAGATCTAATATTAATATTGAATGACAGTTGATTTGATGACTGGGATCTAAGATGCTACTTTTAGGGTCCTTTACTATATTTAAAGTATTTGGAAAATATGTTGCGAAGATAGGAACAGTATTTATAAGCTTTGTCTAATATACATATAGAATTAGAGAATACATTGTTTTTTTAAAACATGTGGACACTTCCAGAAATTAAGTATATGTTAGGCCACAAAGAGAGTTGGGGAAAAAATGCCAAGGAGTTGAGGTAATGCAGACCAAGTTCTCTGTCAGTAGTACAACAAAGTTACCAATCAGTTAAAAAATATTAAAAGAAAAAAATCCCAAATCCTTGTTGTTTGGAAACTAAAAACATTACTATATGTCATGCCAAAAAATGAATTGTAACAAATTATAAAATATTTAAAATGAATAACTAAATCACTCTGTGTCAAAACTTGCATGATGCTGCAAAAACAGTTTTTGAGAGAAATTAAATATACAGCAGAAATGAAGAAAGAAAGTTGAGAGGCTAAATGTTCAGCTCAACAATTTCTGTTTTTTTCCTGTCTTTTCACATTATAGGAAAGAAAACTATATAGGGTAGAGTAAATATTTAATGAAATAGAAAACGAGATATGGAAAGTATCTGTTAAAACAGAAGCTGGGTTTTCTTCATATAGAGCTGACAATATGGACAAACTTAATTCCCTGGTAGCTCAGTTAGTCAGGAGCCTGCCTGCAGTGCAGGAGACCCAGGTTCAATCCCTGGGTTGGGAATATCCCCTGGAGGAAATGGCAACCCATTCCAGTATTCTTACCTGGAGAATCTCATGGACGGAGGAGCCTGGGGGGCTACAGTCCACTGGGTCACAAGAGTCGAACACAACTTAGCGACACAACCACCATTACAGGAAGGACCATGAAAGAGAGAAGACATAAATAACAATATCCAAAACTAAAATGAAGACATTACAGACATAGGAGTATATAGGCAATCAGAAAGGAATACTCTAAGTTGCTTT
Organism: Moschus berezovskii; assembly: GCF_049115385.1. Lineage (NCBI taxonomy): Eukaryota > Metazoa > Chordata > Mammalia > Artiodactyla > Moschidae > Moschus > Moschus berezovskii. The sequence continues at coordinate 26,765,056 of NC_142464.1, forward strand.
TGGCAATACCTTTCTAAACATAGATGAATTGCCAGTCTTGTTTAAAATATAAATAACAATGTTAAGAAGAAACAGTCAACCCAAATAGACTTATCAACAGTTCAAGAGAATACTTAGTTATGAAAGTGACAGTATCTCCCATATTAATTAAATAAGTCAATCTGTTTTTATAAGAATTTCAGTAGGGTTTTCACTGAACTTGGTAAGATAATCCTAAAGTTTATATGAAATATTAACTCAGGGATAACCTAAAGAAAACTGATAAATTTAAACAAAGTTTTTTTAATCTGTAAACAATTAAAGATACCACAGAATAAGTTAAAAGATATGCCACTGATTGGGAGATCTTTGCATGAAGTGACAAAAGAATTAAGTTTATGAAGAAAATAACCCAGTAGGGGGAAAAATGGGCAAGCAGTATGAATGGGCAACTCACGAGAGAGGGTATTTATGTTAACAGAAAACATGTGAAAATTTGCTGTATTTCTCCAGTGATCAGTGAAATCAAACTTAAGACAGTGTAATTTCATGGTTATCAGATTGGCCAGCATTTATTAAGTGTTTTTAAACATGTGTAAAGGAGACCTCTCGTACTAGTTGATGGGCTTGCAAGAGTATAAATTAGTATAACTACCTTGAAAAGCAGTTAAGTAATTTCTAGTATGGTTGAAGGTGCTTATAACCCACTACTCTGAAGGTACCTTTCTAGATATACATTCTACAGAGACACTAATACCTGTCTTTTTATAGTCAGACATGGGCAAGTTGGAAACTGAACAATGTCTGTCAGAAAACTGGGTAAATAAACTGTAGTATACTTATACAGTAGAAACTATACCATAGGTAAAATATGTGAATTAAAACCATATAACTCTACATGGATAAAATCTAAAAGTGCAATGTTGGGTGAAAAAAATGTTTGCAACATTGTGTGTATTGTTGAAATAAAATTTAAAACACTGCAAGTAGCAGCATAGATTTTTAGTGAATATAAACAGACATGTTTTTCACATTTTTGAAACATAAATAAGAATAATAAACACTGGTTTTAGCCAGTGTTTCTCCTAATGGTTAGGAGAAGTTACTTCTGAGAAGGAATAAAAATAAGGTTTTTATTTTTGATGAATAGGGAGAAAAAGAGACTTCAGTTATAAAGTTTCTGAAATAACAAAATGTTAAGTCTAAAAAAAAAAATCCAGAGAATAGATATTTGTTATAATGGTCTTTACATTTTCTGTGTTTTTGTAGTAGTTCATAATTAACAGAATTTGAATGCCCAGAAAAAAAAAAATAAAATTAATGAAACCCAAACTTTATTAGTTGTGAAGACCAGCAAAATTGATAAACCTTTAGCCAGAATGATCAGGAAAGAAAAGAGAAGACAAATCTTTAATGTCAGGAATGAGACAAGTGACATCACTACTGATCTGGGAGATAATAGGAGAAAAATAGAGAAATATTGTGAAAAACTTTACATCAGTTAATTTCAGAATTTGGATGAAACTGGACAGATTCCTTGAAATACATAAAATACCAAAGCTCCCTGAAGAAGAAATAGGTATAAACAAATTAAATCTGCACTTAAAATATCTTTCTGTAAACACAACTCTGGGCCTTGTTGACTCCTGCTAATTTTATTCAGCATTTACCAAAGGTTCTAGCCAGTACAGTAAGGCATTAAAAAGAAGGAAAAGCATCCAGGTTGTAAAGGGAGATGCATGAATGTCTATATTGAATATTCAATAAAATGAACCTAAAAGCTATTGTAAGTGATTTTAGCAAGGTTGCAGGATACAGGCTCAGTATACAGTAAACAGTTGTGTTTTTATGTATTAGCAACAAAAATTAGAAACTAAAAATAAATACATTACTTATAATGGCTTCAAAAATATGAAACACTTCAGAATAAATCTGGAAAAAAAATATGTGAAGATCCTGAACCCTGAAAACTGTCACATATAGCCCATAGATGTAGAACTAAATAAATGGGAAAATGTTTCATGTTCATGATTTGGAAGACTCAATATTGTTATGATGTCAATTCTCTAATTGATCTGCAGGTTTAATGCATTATCAATCAGATTTCAATACACTTTTTTTTATAGAAATCAGCAAACCCATGTATGTAAATACTAAGGACCTAGAATTAGACTCAACAACTTTGTGGAGAACAAGGTTAGAATACTGATTCTACCTGACTTACAGTCAATTTACACAACTACAGTAATGAAAAGAGTGTAGTAATGGTGTAAACTAGAAGAAATCAGTGAAAACAAATCCACAGATATACCTACATTTATGTAGGCAACTGATTTTTGAAGTAATAATCTTTCCAACAAATAGTTCGTGAACAGTTGATTATTCCATATGGGGGAAAAAAACACACTTTAATCCATACCTTGCACTGTGTATCATAGTTCTCTAAAGTGTATCCTAGGACAAAATTTAAAACAGAATACTAAACCAATTTTGACCTTGGGTTAGTTAGGCAAGATTTCTTAGATATAACACTAAGTTCAGTTCAGTTCAGTCACTCAGCCATGTCCGACTCTTTGCGACCCCATGAACCACAACACGGCAGAGCTCCCTGTCCATCACCAAGTCCCGGAGTCCACCCAAACCCATGTGCATTGAGTCGGTGATGCCATCCAACCATCTCACCTTCTGTTGTGCCCTTCTCCACCTGCCTTCAATCTTTCCCAGCATCAGGGTCTTTTCAGATGCGTCAGTTCTTTGCGTGAGGTGGCCAAAGTGTTGAAGTTTCAGCTTCAGCATCAGTCCTTCCAATGAATACTCAGGGTTGATTTCCTTTAGGACGGACTGGTTGGATCTCCTTGCAGTCCAAGTACAATCTGTTTTGTTTAAATGTTAAGTTGAACTTCATCAGAATTAATTTTTGTTCTGTAAATGACACTCTTAGGAGAATGAAAAGAAGCTACATGCCGCAAGAAAATATTTGAAAATTGTGTACCTGATAAAGGGACTTGTATCTAGAACTTAAAGAATTCTCATAATTGAATAATAAGAAAAAAAATACATCACCCTCCCACCACAAAAGTTGCAAAGCATTTGAATAGTTACTTTGCCAAAGAATATATACTGAAAAAAACAGGAGATGATGCTCAACTTTACCAGTCATTAGGAGAATGTGTATCTGTAAACTGAATACCAAACTGGAGCTCCCACACCCTGCTTGTTGGAGTCCAAAATGATAAAACTACTTTGGGAAACAGTTTGGCATTTTCTTAGAAAGTTAAACATATACCTACCATATGATCTAGCCACTTCACTCTTAATTAGATATTTCCCCAATAGGTTTGGAAGTCTTTGTTCATACAGAGACTTATTTATGGTGGCTTTATTTGTAATAGACAAAAATTGGAAACAAACCATATTTCTATCAGTAGAAATAAATTGTGGTATATTCGTATGAGGAAATACTCAGCCATAAAAAGAAGTGAATTATTGATACATACTATGACATGATTGAATTGAAAAAAAATTATATGGAATAGAAAAAGGCAGATATACATGTATTATACCGTTTATAATTTTAGAATATGCAGACACTAGTGTATACTGTTCGGAGAAGGCAATGGCAAGCCACTCCAGTACTATTGCCTAGAAAATCCCCTGGATGGAGGAGCCTGGTAGGCTTCAGTCCGTGGGGTCGCTAAGGGTCGGACACAACTGAGCGACTTCACTTTCACACATTGGAGAAGGAAATGGCAACCCACTCCAGTGTTCTTGCCTGGAGAATCCGAGGGATGGGGGAGCCTGGTGGGCTTCCGTCTATGGGGTCACACAGAGTCGGACACGACTGAAGTGATGCAGCAGCAGCAGTGTATACTGACACAACGGGTGATTAGTTGGAGGGATTACAATCACAGGGATGGGAGGAACTTGGTTTTGATAGTGACTATGATTATTATCTTAATAGTGTTAATGGTTTCATGAGTATGTGTGTGTGTGTGTATGTCAAAACTTATCAAACCATACACTATAAATGTGTGCAGTTTATCCCGTGTCAGTTTTGGTTCAGCAAAACTTGAAGGAAAAATTTTTTTTTCTGGAATTGGACTGTCTGCATCCATATCCCAACTCTTATTCACAGTTGGAAGCAAATTGCTTAAGTTAACTTGTGCCTTGGTTTCCTTATTTATAAAATAAGAAGGTAATAGTAGTATCTTCCTTGTACTGAGGGCTGTTGTGGAGAACTGAATTAGGTAGTCCAGGTAAAATGGAGAGCAGCTAGAAAGTATTAATTAAATATTGGGTTTTATTGTCCCTATTGTATTAATAGTATTGTCGAACTAATTTAACCATAGAGAGAAGCCCCTTCTTGAATATTTTTTGAGTATTCCAGCCTCTTGACTACTTCCAGTGATGAAGAGAGCACTTCTTCATGAGGTATCCCGTTCCGTTAATGCATGAGCAGTGGAAAAGTCAACCTAGTTTACATTATTCTATGAAAAGTAGTTCTTTTTCAGAGACTTAAGCAGAAAGGATTAGGAGAAAGAGTGAGTTAGTGTCCACAACATAAAAACTCAGTGAAGTACTTAACCATTTATCCTGTCTGGGAATTTTTTGCCCTATAATTCTCCCACACACTTCTTTCTGTTCAAATACTTTCGTTGTATTCTGCTCTCTCTGGAAATGGACACCCTCTGGGCAGCATGCAAAGTTGGGAGAAGTTTGAATTAGGTTATTTGGTAAGAACTTAGTATGCACTGATTATAGTTATTTTACTGGAAGAAGAAAAAACACCAAAGTTTGAACTTTGTGAGATTCTGCACACAATCTCAGTGCACATAGGACTGAGAGAGAACCAGACTCATTGCAATGGAGTCCTCGCCTAGCCTCAGACCCTACACAGCCCGGTAGCCGCAGAGATTTAAAGCTGTTCAGTTCAGTTCAGTTCAGTTGCTCAGTCGTGTCCAACTCTCGCGACCCCATGAATCACAGCACGCCAGGCCTCCCTGTCCATCACCAACTCCTGGAGTTCACTCAAACTCATGTCCACAGAGTCGGTGATGCCATCCAGCCATCTCATGCTCCGTCGTCCCCTTCTCCTCCCGCCCCCAACCTTTCCCAGCATCAGAGTCTTTTCCAGTGAGTCAACTCGTTGCATGAGGTGGCCAAAGTATTGCAGTTTCAGCTTTAGCATCAGTCCCTCCAATGAACACCCAGGATTGATCTCCTTTAGAATGGACTGGTTGGATCTCCTTGCAGTATAAGGGACTCTAATCTGCAATTCAGGCCAAGGAGAATAAGTAACCACACTCCTGCTTAGTTGCAGGGACCCATCCTGTGATACTGTGCGCCTTTAGATCATAGTAATGATGGAAAACTTCCCAAAAGGGGAAAGACGTCTAAAACTGGGAGGATAGAACGCCTCCCAGGGAAGTCTTGGCTGTCTCAGTCTGACTTGTTTTCGCCTTCGCCTGACCAGACTTCCACTGCAAGCAGTCTCCGGAGTGCAAATCTGGAGCACAGCAGGCTAGGAGATGACAATGCTAATGGTGCATGGATGCATGGAAAGGAGTGCTTTGAAGGAAAAAAGTGAGGGGAAATTTCAAGTTTAATTAAAAGTATTATTCTGACTACATTGGGTAGATCTTATTTATTCAGTAAATCAGTATGTCCACAGTGCTGTGTGAAATTTTGGATCGTCATTTTATATTTGATGTCAGACTTCTTAGCTGAACTGTCAAGAGCAGTGCATTCAGGAGACCAGGGCCTTAGAAGGAATTCCAGTGGCAATTAACGCCATCAATATATACTCTAGCCGTCTCTCATCACTGAAGTTTACCAGCAGTCTTGTAAATGCATGTTTGTATTTACATACTAAGTCAAAGATGAATCCAGATGAAGGACTTTAGAGCTAAACTCATCATCAACAGTGTCTCATGTGAGTCTGAGTCTTTTCTAAAAAAATTCACACCAAAGCCACCTTTACATTTTTCTAGAGGTCCACCACAAAGATAATCGATAGACCAGGTAGTTTAGAAGTGTGTATTTTGGGGTTCTGTGCCCTAATAGGAAATTACCAGTGAGTGAATATTGTTAAATAGTTTCAAATATGAGAAGTAACAACCAACAGAATAATGTTGCAGTTCATTAGAGCTGTTGGATAGGACTTTTAGCCGCATGCTTCTCAAATGATTTCCTTTGGGCACGCACTTCATCTCTGCGTAGAGCTACTGAGGACGGCAGCCACAGTTTTCTTGCACATCTCAGAACAAGATGACCATCCTTGGCATCTGATTGTTGAAATCAAGCCAACTCAGAACTAAGTTCTGACAGCAGTCTGACTGGGAGGTTCTCTTATCTGGACTGCTCGGACTGGCTCGGCAAGAGACCTTCCCTCTGTGGGCACTCACTTTACGTCTCTATCAAAGAGGACTGTGTTTCCCTTTAGAGGGGAAACTTTCTGTGGGTGTGATTTTTCTAATGAGGTCACACTACAGTATTCATGCTATACAGATCTGTCTTATTTGTGATTCTGAAAATAAACATCTTTGTGGCAGTTCACTATTAAAAAAACTTTAAGGTATTTTCTTGATAAATCTATATCTGATTCTAGTCACCTTATGTCTCCTTCTTCATTTTCCTTTTTTGCTTAAAAGCTTAAGAAGCTTTTGCTTAAAAGCTTCACTGCATTACCACTCAAAGATGAACAAAGAAGGTGAAAGTAAAATAGAATTTTAGCCAATTGTATATGTTCATGAAAGGAAGAGAATGTTTATTAAACTTAGGCAAACTTAAAATACTCTTACATTTTGGTTATGGATAACTAAGAACTGGTCATGTTTTATTGACTCATAAATCAGAAAAGAAATTGTGAAGATAAAGTGAATATATTCAAGTTAACAAATAGGTGAATCATGGGGTGAAGTGTACACAAAGGGGAATATGGTCAGTGTCATTGTAGTATCTTTGTGTGGTGACAGATGGTAACTAGATTAATCGTGGTGGTTATTTTGTAATGTATAGAAATACCAAATCACTGTATCGTGTGCCAGGAACTAACATAGTGTGGTAAGTCATTCATACACTCATAGGAAAAGAGGTCAGGTTTGTGGTTGCCAGAGGTGGAAAGTGAGAGGAGGAAGAATTAAACGAAGGCAGCGAAAGGTACAAACCTCCAGTTATAAGTAAGTACTGGAGATATAATGTACAGCATGATAAATATAGTTAATACTGCCATATGTTAGATGTGGAAGTTGTTAAGAGAGTAAATCCTGGAACTCCCCTGGTAGTTCAGTGGTGAAGACTTCTCCTTCCATTGCAGGGCGTATGGGTTTGATCCCTGGTTGCGGGGTGCTAAGATCCCACATGCCTCATGGCCAAAGGAAACAAAACCATAAAATAGAAGCAATACTGTAATAAATTCAATAAAGACTGTAAAAATGGTCTGTATAAAAAAATCTTTTAAAAAGTAAATCCTGAGAAAAATTTTTTAAATTTTGTATCTATATGATAATGATGGATGTTCACTAAACATATTGTGGTAATCATTTCATGATGTAAATTAAATCATTATGCTGTACACGTTAAACTTATACAATGCTGTATGTCAGTTATATCTGAATAAAACTGTAAGAAGAAAAACATGAATACAGAGCTTTATGAACCATGGAAACATAATGCCGGGAGAGAATACCCAAGGTAATGTAATTCAACTGAAACCCTACTGCACTTGAAAAACCAGAAACTTTTTTCTCTTTAATTTTGGATCCTTATAATAAAGTAAAAGAATATAAATTCTCATATCATGTGGTAAAGCAAGATTTTATGTTGGTTGAGTGTATCATGCTTGTTTATTAATTTGAAGAAATGTACCCTCAGATGAAAATGCTTTCACAGGGATCCGGTGGGATTATCTGAAGGAGTAAAAAGCAGTTGTATTAAAGTTATATTAATTTAACATAAAGTTTACACATGAATAGGGACAGAGGCCAGAGTAAACCTTCTTTGGTTGATTAAAAGAGTAATATTTCAGTAATGAAAACACTAGATTTGTTTGAAAGAAATTAAAGAAATGATTATTCGTGAGAAATATTTTTGGAGAGGGAAAGGAGAGGAGATCGCATGTTTAGAAAGGATGTATATTGTGGCTCAGTTGGTAAAGAATCTACCTGCAATGCTGGAGACCTGGGTTAAATCCCTGGGTTGGGAAGATCCCCTGGAGAAGGGGAAAGCTACCCAATCCAGTGTTCTGGCCTGGAGAATTCCATGGACTGTATAGTCCATGGGGTCGCAAAGAGTTGCAAAGAGTCGGACACGACTGAGCGACGGAACTGAACTGAACTGAAGCAGCTTTCACTCGCTCATAAAGTCATTCATTTTCCTGGAGAAGTTATCTTCGATGAGTAGAGGGTGGCCACATTCATCCCCTGTAGAGAAATGAGGAGAAGGAAGCACCCGAAAATCCCCCATTTATTTCTTACAGGGAAAATGTAGTGATGGCGACTCCTGGGAGCGAGGGTTGGGATTAGGTCACTTTACAGTGTTGCTCTGTGCTTTCTTTGTTGTTGTCTTCCATTTTCTGTAATTGTTATGTTTAAGAATCAATTTAATGTTGGGCCTCTTCTGGCATATATTAATATTATTATAGAAAAACGTGAAAAAGCTTTATTTCCAGACTTTCATAGTTATTGTCTCTGAGTGTTATGGTTCTTTTACAAATGGGGCTTTATACCTTCTGAATATATTCTACCAACCAAGAAATTTATTTTAAGAGTAAGTAAATAAAAAGTTCTTAGAATTACTTTTTAGATGTAATGATAAATGTTTTAGTTAGAATAGTTTGTTCATTTCTTTTCTGTAATGCTTTTTAGGTTGAATACTCAGGTGTGTGGTATGTGGTTCCATTGGTACATTTGCCACTGACCTCAAATATCAGCCTCTTTCCTACTGAGGCTGAGCAGATTGAGAGAATTAGAACTTGATGACTGAATTGAAATCTGAAAAGTGTGTTATAAAATCAAGGTGGTGGTTATTCCTCAGGGAGAAGAGCTTATGATTGGGGAAGTGCCTGGCATGTTCCATTTCTTGACTGGGTGATGGTTACATAGATTTTATTCTAATATTTTGGAGCTTTCTGCATTCTTCTCTGTGAGTAATAGATCTCCCAATAAAGTTAAAAAAAACTTTAAAAATGTATTCATAATTAGGAAAAAATCTTATATCTCAGAAAAACTTGTCTTTCAATCTTGTCTTCCGCAGATTATATCTATTCTAAGAATCTTGACACAGTCATCAAAATAGAACAATTAATTTAAATGCTCTAGGAGACAGCTAAATAGCGTGTGTGCTTTTTTGCACATGTGCATGTGCGTCTTTGAATGTGTGTGTTGGATTTTGATTCTAAAGGCCCAGCCTAGGAAGCAACTGAAAGGAAATGTCTCTTCATATTCTCAGTAGTTCCCATGGGTTAATGAGAGAAAATATTTTTAAGAATGCTTTTTATCTTATTTGACTCTTAAGCCTATGGTTTGTTTATTTAAAAGAATAGGCAATAACAATAAAAAGGTAAAGAGGAGTATTCACTTTTTTTAGATTAGAGAACCATTGTGTGTAAACTTTGTTCTATAATTTTATGTGTTTTTTTTTTTTAAGAAAAAACATTCAGAGTATAGTTTCCACATCTAAATATTTGTTATAACAGAGACTCTGTTCTTATCTTTCAGGTGTCGTTTTCCTTGAGTAAAGGAGGTGATGAAGAAGGTAAGGTATACGTTGGTTCTTAAGGAGCTAGATATGTAAATGTATTTGTTTACAGTGGTGGAGGCCAAAAAAGCACAGGAGATTAAAAATGATACAAACCAAGTAAATCAGATTATATAAATGATATAAACTAAGTAAAGTACATTTTAAAATAGTCATTAAAACTTCAGATGAAATCAGTTATTTTCTAATTTCAGACAATAAGGAACACGTTTATTACTTTTAGTCTGGAAAGTAGTTTGTGCAGTGACTTTGTTGGTGAAGTACTAAGTTTCCAGATAGTTCGGATAAATTTTAAGACTTCTGATGTCTGCATTGGTGAGATTTTATTTATTAGTTATCACTGTTTTAATGAATCATTCATTTTATATTCTTGCTGTTTATTTATTTGGCTGCTTGGGTCTTAGTTGCAGCACGCGGGATTTTTGTTCTGGTGCGTGGGCTTCTGTCTAATTGCATGCTTGGTTGCCCTGTGGCATGTGGGATCTTAGTTCCCCTGGTCCTGACCAGGGATAGAACCTGTGTCCCCTGCACTGGAAGGCGAATACTTAACCACTGAACCACCAGGGAAGTCCCCACTCATTTTAACTGAAGACGTTAAAATCAAAATTTAAAGTAGAATTAAAAATAGAATTTTAAAATTACCATTATTTAAAACTGTTGTGAGAAACAAATAAAAATGTTCTGTAGTAAAAATTTCAAAATGTGTATATATTATCTTTTAAAATATTGCAAGGCTTTTTGTCTGTTTGTTTTAATATAAAATATTAGACTACTCAACTTGCAAGTTTGGAGGAAAAAATGAGAACTATTTACTGTAAATCCAAGTTCTAAGATGTTTAGAAAGGAGAAAATCTATAGATAATGATTTCATGGGGAGGCAAGCTCTAATCCGTATAGGGGGAAGTAACAGATTGTTTCTTTGCAATACTGTCCCATCTGGGCTGTTTGACAGGCAGTCACATTTTACAGTACAGGGTTTGCCTAGACCTTTCATGCCATAGCTAGGATACTTAACTTCAGTATTAATCAGTAAAGACTAAAGAACCCAGCAAGATGTATGAAATAAAATGGGAGCCTCTAGAATATCAAACCTGAGCCAAATGAGAGAACTTAGAACAAGAGTTTAAAGGTGAGTGACTTTAAGTATAGAAATGTGTCACCCTAAGGTCTGATTATTTTTATCTGCCTAAATACTTCTAGAAAGTCTAAATTTAATTTGTCTTCTCCTTTCTTCTCTCCTCCCTCCCTCTTCACCCCTTCCCTAACACCCTGCTTCCCCCATTTTAAACACAGATCAAATATGGCACTTCCTTGGCAAGTGACTAGAACATCTGAAGGTCTGCCATCAGGATTCCAGTCTCTAAGAACACCAAGATTCAATCTCCTCCAAGTGCTAGAAACAGACAGAATTTGCTAATTAATTTCCTGTTGAAACTTCTTTTTTTTTCCTTCAAGCTTTTTGCAGTATGCAATGTGTAAATAAACATTGACATTTTTTAATTATTCGCCTTTGAATATTTATTGATATGAAAAGATTTTGTTGAATTTCATAGCAAAAGTTTAGAGGAACTGAGTTTTTTTTAAATTAGTTTATTTATTTTAATTGGAGGCCAATTACTTCACAATGTTGTGTTGGTTTTGCTCATTCAGCATGAATGAGCCTCAGGTGTACAGGTGTCCCCCCTTCCTGAACCCCTCTCCTACCTCCCTCCCCATCCCATCCCTTTGGGTTGTCCTAGCACACCAGCTTTGAGTGCCCTGCTTCATGCATCAAACTTGCACTGGTCATCTGTTTTACATATGGTAATATACATGTTACAATACTGTTCTCATATCATCCCACCTTTGTCTTCTCCCACATCGTCCAAAAGCCTGTTCTTTACATCTGTGTCTCTTTTGCTGTGTTGCATATAGGGTCTTCATTACCATCTTTCAAGTTCCATATTGGTGTTTCTCTTTCTGACTAACTTCACTCTGTATATAATAGGCTGTAGTTTCATCCGCCTCATTAGAACTGACTCAGATGCCTTTTTTATAGCTGAGGTGATGGACAGGGAGGCCTGGTGTGCTGTGATTCATGGGGTCGCAAAGAGTTGGACATGACTGAGCGACTGAACTGAACTGAATATTCCATTGTGTATATATGTACCACAATGTCCTTATCCATTCATCTGCTGATAGACATCTGTGTTGCTTCCATGTCCCAGCTATTATAAACAGAGAAGCACTGAATTTTGGCCAGTCTTAATTTAGAACTGTGGTGCTGGAGAAGACTCTTGAGAGTCCCTTGGACTGCAAGGAGATCCCACCAGTCCATTTAAAGGAGATCAATCCTGGGTGTTCATTGGAAGGACTGATGCTAAAGCTGAAACTGCAATTCTTTGGCCACCTCATGCGACGAGTTGACTCACTGGAAAAGAGTCTGATGCTGGGAGGGATTGGGGGTAGGAGGAGAAGGGGACGACAGAGAATGAGATGGCTGGATGGCATCACCAACTCGATGGACATGAGTTTGAGTGAACTCCAGGAGTTGGTGATGGACAGGGAGGCCTGGCATGCTGTGATTCATGGGGTCGCAAAGAGTCAGACACGACTGAGCGACTGAACTGAACTGAATTTATATGCATGAAGGAGGAGAAAAATAGCTTTTCTTTCTAAGGGTTAATGTAAAAAGGATAAATGTAGTAAACTAAGATTTTTGTAGATACAATGGTTCTCATTTTTCTACAGTGTTATGTCTTTTTGAGTCCACTGCTGGTAGAGACTTATTTAGCCAACCTCTGTCCTCTTAGTCCTGTGTAAATATGTTTACATTTATTAAGACTCTTTCCTATAATTATTTTGTAGATTCTAAACTCTGATTCTCATTGAGTCCTGTCAGATTTACTTCTCATCTCTATGGCGATGACTCCCAAGTCTACATAAGAAACTCAGGTCTTTCTCCTGGGGTCTCTTGGACATCTCTTTAAATGCCTTTGATTCCTCTTGTACGAAACTAAACTCATCCTCCCTTGTTCTTGACATTCTCCTAGTCACCCATGCAGGCCCTTGAAACCATACTGAATCTCCCTTCTCTTTTCTTGGGCTTCCCTGGTGGCTCAGACGGTGAAGAATCTAAAGAATCTGCCTGCAGTGCAGGAGACCTGAGTTTGATCCCTGGTTTGGGAATATCCCCTGGAAAAGGGAATGGCAACCCACTTGAGTATTCTTGCCTGGAGAATTCCATGGACAGAGGAGTCTAACGGGCTACAGTGCATGGAGTCACAGAGAGTGAAACACAGCTGAGCAGCTAACACCTTCACACTTTCACTTTTCTCCTTTCTTTACTCAGGAAGGCCATCTAAATGTTTCTTTATCCTCTTTATTACTTTACACCCTTCAGTTCAGTTCAGTTCAGTCGCTCAGTCATGTCCGACTCTTTGCGACCCCATGAATCACAGCACGCCAGGCCTCCCTGTCCATCACCAACTCCCGGAGTTCACCCAAACTCATGTCCGTTGAGTCGGTGATGCCATCCAGCCATCTCACCCATCCCCTTCTCCTCCTGCCCCCAATCCCTCCCAGCATCAGAGTCTTTTCCAGTGAGTCAACTCGTCACATGAGGTGGCCAAAGTATTGGAGCTTCAGCTTTAGCATCAGTCCTTCCAATGAACACCCAGGACTGATCTCCTTTAGGATGGACTGGTTGGATCTCCTTGCAGTCCAAGGGACTCTCAAGAGTCTTCTCCAACACCACAGTTCAAAAGCATCAATTCTATGGCGCTCAGCTTTCTTCACAGTCCTACTCTCACATCCATACATGACCACTGGAAAAACCATAGCCTTAACTAGACGGACCTTGGTTGGCAAAATAATGTCTCTGCTTTTTAATATGCTATCTAGGTTGGTCATAACTTTCCTTCCAAGGAGTAAGCATCTTTTAATTTCATGGCTGCAGTCAGCATCTGCAGTGATTTTGGAGCCCAAAAAAATAAAGTCTGACACTGTTTCCCCATCTATTTGCCATGAATTGATGGGACCAGATGCCATGATCTTAGTTTTCTGAATGTTGAGCTTTAAGCCAACTTTTTCACTCTCCTCTTTCACTTTTATCAAGAGGCTTTTGAGTTCCTCTTCAGTTTCTGCCATAAGGGTGGTGTCATCTGCATATCTGAGGTTATTGATATTTCTCCCGGCAATCTTGATTCCAACTTGTGCTTCTTCCAGCCCAGCATTCCTCATGATGTACTCTGCATATAAGTTAAATAAGCATGGTGACAATATACAAGCTTCACGTACTCCTTTTCCTATTTGGAACCAGTCTGTTGTTCCATGTACAGTTCTAACTGTTGCTTCCTGACCTGCATACAGGTTTCTCAAGAGGCAGGTCAGGTGGTCTGGGATTCCCATCTCTCTCATAATTTTCCACAGTTTATTGTGATCCACACAGCCAAAGGCTTTGGCATAGTCAATGAAGCAGAAATAGATGGTTTTCTGGAACTCTCTTGCTTTTACACCCTTAAAATACCCATTACCCCTTTATTTCACTTGGACCGTTATAACAGCCATCTAGCTCTTCACCTCCAGACCCAGGTCTCTGCCTCATTCCCCTTGTTCCAGCCCAGTTTCTTGCCCTCTTGTCCCCTAACCAAGTTGTTGTCCTGTCCCTGGCTTTTCTTCCTCCATATCATCTTCCACATTCCCAAAAAGTATTTTCCTAAAGCATAGGTACTGCCTTGTTAGACTTTTCTCAAAATGCCTTTAGTGGCCTTTCTCATTCTTGAGAAAAATCAGGAGTGCTGTGTTTCAGCTATGTCATGTTACCTCTCTCCAAGCACATCTTGTACTTTTCACACTCCCAGTACTGTGCTTCTATTGCCAGTTCTGTTTTTATATTTTTCCCCTCTTTCTTTCTATTATCACTATGAACACATTGCATTTGCATGTTTTATGGTTTACATGGCACCACTATGATAATAGCTAGCTTTTCCTGAGCATCTGTTTTATGTTGTGCATGTTATATACCCTATAAGGTAGAGATTGCCCATTTCACATTAAGGCTTTGAGTTTAATGACTTGACCAAGGTTGCACAGCTAGTAAGTTTCAGAGCCAGAAGTAGAAGTCATGGCTGCATGGCTCTGAATGCCATGGTTTTTCCATGCTGCTGTGCATGCTGCTTTCCACCTCCAGCCACCTTGTGATATGGGCAAAACCCAGAGCATGCCTGTTTTACAGGTGAGTTTAAGTGATTAGCCCAAGTGAAATAGTTTGCTTGAGATGTCTTTGGAAATGTGTAAACCTCTGGTGGACATCAAAGAATGTAAAGCGAGAATCTATTGTTTTTAATTTTGTATAACAACTTGATTTAAGTTAAGGAAATAATAATACATACAGAGAGATACAGAGAACAACCATCGATACAGTCCCTTGAACAGCATGAGTTTGAATTGTGCAGATCCTGTTTTAGGCAACCTTTGTAAGTAGTAAATATTATAGTACTCCATGGCCTGCTCTGATACTTGGTTTAATCCATGGGTGTGCACTGCAGATACGGAGGAACCACATATACAGAGAGCGAACTGTAAGTTAAATACAAATTTTCAATTGTGAAGAGGGTCTGTGCTAAGGAATAAACTAAGTTATTAAAGGGTAGATTATTGGCTTGTAACATGTGGCATATTAACCTCCTGAGAGTTGGAGAAGAAGCCATGTCTGGTGGGCCTCTTGTAGAGTAACTCACACCTTGTGTTCAGCTCCCCTTCTCCTAGCGGTCAGTGGTACTTAGATGCTACCTGGCCAGTGAGTCTTGCTCACTGCAGTACAGTTAATCACAGTTGTCTTCATAGTATAGGATTTTACGTGGTTATAATCTTAAATACACCATTTTGAATTTTATCTTTTCTTGTAAGAATCTACATTGCCACATCGTTATTGTTATTACGGTGACAACTATATTTCAGTGAACATCTGTTTCGTGTAGTTTCAGAATATCTTCCAGACATATCTCTTTTTTTCCCAGCCCATTCTCACGGAACTAACCTTAACCCGAATAGATTTTACACTATATACTTACAAAGGAAAACTCCTGCAGGGTTATGAAGGGGTGGAAAAAGAATGATTCATTTTTAAAAGTGCCTAAAACAAATTAGGAAACCAAAACTGACCCATGGATGGGATGTTAGGTAACACCCACAGACAGTTCCATGGATATGAAAAAATCAAGGGATGAACTGTCCAAGATTTATTTTTCTCAAACTACCTATTATTGCAAATATCTGAAATTTTTTATGAGCTTTTTTTCACTTACAGACTGAATCATTTTATATATGATACATTTAGTATTGCTCCATTATTCTACAGAAGAAACACACTGAATTTCATAAAATCCAGTTCTCCATCAAGGACTGCATGCATTTGTAGCAGTTTGTTTGCTCACCAATAGCAGCATTTGATGATTTGCTTCTGGGAATAAATCACTGCCTTGTCATAGGTAAAGATGTCTTTTGTGACTACTGATTTATTTTTATTACTTATTGTTGCCATCTTATTATACAATGCATCACATCTTTAAGTTCTTGGGTCAGGTATGTTCTTTTCAACCTCCTTACTATATTCTGTCCGAGGTGTATAATTGGTGTTTGCCACTGGGGTCTGTGAAACGCTTGCTCTGGAATCACTTAGAATACTTCTTAAAGTACAGATTTCTGACTTTCCCTAAAATCTGTTAAATCAGAATTTCTGGGGGTGATGCCATAACCTTGTTTCACCCCACCCCCATCAGTCTTCTAAAATTTTAAGCTCATTGGTTTAGATGATATAGGGATAGATCATACTGGGAATTTCTTCATGTTAATGTTCTGTTTGAGGTTATCTTCACCCTAAAAAAGAGCAGAAAGAAAACCAGGTGTCCGCCTTCATAGTGGACTCATGTATAATATTATCACAACCTCCTGTTAGGAAAAAAATGAAAGGGAATAAAAGTTATATGAAGTATAGTATTAAATAATAAAAAGTAATGTTTAATGTTAGTATTAAATATATGAAAATATTTTCCATTTCAAATCAGAAAAATGTATACCTGATGAGAGTCACTTCTGACTTATAAGTTACCAAAGTTACTGGAGTCCATAATAATTGGTCCACAGCCCCACACCTGGCTTCTGTCTTCCTAAGACACAGGGAGAGTGAAGCGGCTGCTTCTGATGCTCCAGCCTGGAGGAGTCAAAACAACAAAGAAGTGGCTCTGCTCTGATGGGAGTAGGGAAGACAGCGGAGGCAGCAGAAGACGGAAGAGCTCCGTGAAACACGTGAGCCCTTGTCAGTCAGAGGCCGGGGTTTCTGTGGCCGAGCTGACATTTGCCCTATTTGTTGGAAACAAGCTCCATTTCTCAGCTTATTCCCCACCTTGACAGGAGCCAGGAGCCAAGTGCAGCCAGGACAGAAGGCATAAGCTGTTCTTCCCTTCAGTCAGAATATTTATTGAGCCCTCTCTTGTCAGGTCCGACAGTGCGGCTGTCATCCCTGTCGTGAGTGCCAGGACTCTCCAGGCGTCCTCATACGCCGCGAGGGAAGCCTGCAGTGATCCCTCTTCTCTCTTCAGAACCTCCAACCCAGAAAAGGCCCGCTCCTCTGTTTAAAGTACCTGGTTTGAGTGGGTCCAATCAATGCAGAAAGATTCAGGGGCTTAATGACGTCAGTCCAGAATGCATCCCATTACTGTGATTTTGATTAGTCAACCCTCTGTTTTCAGACATGCTTCCTCCTTTTTGCTATTTTAAGCTTCACTCATTCAACAGTTATTTATTGACTGTCTATGTGTAAGGTCCGTGTACTAGTCCAAGTTTTTAGGATATATTAGTGCAAAACTGACAAAAACCCCTGCCCTTGTGGACCTTGTGTTCTGGGTGGGGAAGAAAGAGGATAAACATTGTAAGTACTTCTGTAGTACATAGAAGAGAATGTGGGAAGGGAGAATCAGAAATCCAGCTTTTACTCAGGGATAGGAATGTGAATTAGAGTTTGAACTGAGGAAGTCAAAGACAGGCATCTTAGGAAGATGACAGCCAGGATAAAGGTAGAGAAGCAAAATCGGCCCATGTGGGTCTCTGGGGGAACAGAACTGAGGCAAAGGAAACACTCAGGACAAAGGCCCTAAGGTAGCAGTGTGACCAGCTTGCAGGGACAGCAAGGGGGCTGAGTGGCTGGAGGGGAGAGAGAGAGCAGAGTAACAGAAGAGGCAGCGTGACCTTGTCGGCCAACGTAAGACTTGGCCTCTGGTTATGAGTGAGGAGCCATGGGAGAGTCCTGAGCAGAGGAATGGGTCGCTGCCACTGCTAAGTTGAAAATAGATTGTGGTGGGTGGTGGAGAGGGCCGGGGGTTCATGCAACACACGGATGGAGACAGGAAGACCCCTCATGAGATTTCTACAGTAGCCCAGTCGATTGGCAGCTTTTCCTTCTTTGAGCTCATTTCTCTTAGTATAAACTCTATTAGATGACATCAGAGAATACATTTTATGGTGAAATCTATTCTCATAAAAGTTTTTTCCACTTACATTGCCAGCAGCTGTATGTGAGATTTTTAGTTTCTTCTTTACTATCCTTTCTAGGATAGGATATTTTGTTGTTATTATTATGATAGTTTTATATATATATATATATATAGTAGTTAATTATTTTTTTCCTACATTTTTACTATAGTGTCTTTTGTGAATGTTCTCTTTTTTTACTTTGCCTGTTTATTTACTGGATCTTAATGTTTTTTAACAATTTGTATAATATCCATATTTTCAGATGCAAAATTTGGATCCTGAAGGCTGGATTTGTGTGTAAATAGATCTGCTCCCATTCAGAAATCTAAACCTGGGCCCTGAAAATATTTATGCTGAGCTAATGTGGAATGCATGGGTTAGTTGTACTAATTTTCATGGTTTGAGGCAGAACTAGCTGTAGGACTGTCCCTATGATGCTCCCTTATTACTGCTTTTTGTTCTCTGTTAAAAGTGAAAAATGGGGGGAGGGATGGAGCGTAAAGATGGAAAGTTAAATTTTTTAAAGTTAATACCTTAAATGAAAAACGGATAAAATAGTACAACCAGTACAGTTTTCAAAGAAATGTTGGAAGAATGACAAACAATGAGTTTATCCAATTAAAGCAGTGAAAACTGGATGGCAGGTATCCATCTGTGGCCCTCAGCCAGAAGGACTTGGCAGTTGGCAAGATCAGGGATCACTATCCTAAAGCATGGATTCTCCCCACTTGGGGAGTAGAACATGAAGACTAGGATTCAGGCCAGAATCTCATGGGTTGGTCTCACTGCTGTGGACAAGTAGGCAAAAACAGCTCAGCCCACATAAAATCTGTAAGTAGACTTTGCTGTTCTTCCCTGTCTAAGCCAACAGCACGGCGGACAAAGCCCCATGTTCAGGGCCCTTCCTGTGCTGGAAATGCCTCTGGGCGAGTGAATGGTGCAGGCAAATGTGGAGCAGAACCCGGGATGTTAACTCCAAGACTGATGCCCTTTCCCCTGTATCTCTTTGTTTCTTGAGCTCTTTCTTATCCTCCAAGTTCAGCTCAGATGTTGCTTTTCCTGTGAAACCTTTCCCACCTTTGCCGTTGCAATCAATCATTTTCTCCTCAGGGAGAAGAGTATAGCACTATTGATTTATTCCTCCATTACAGGATTTCAGTCTGTCTGGCTTACATTAATATTAGAATTGTTCGTACTGTCTCTACTGCTGGATTATACTCACCGAGAGCGGAGACTGTGTCATGACAATTTTAGCATTTTTTTCATACATTAACAATTCTTGTTGGTTGTGTTAAACTGATACAGCATCCTGTGAGGAAGACAGATACTCTTTCTCTCTCTTTTTTTTTCTCTTTTACTTATTATATTAACTGAAGTTTAGAGGTTCCTGGAAATCATCTGAACCTAGTGTCCTATTATTGCATAGAAAGCATTTTGAGGGTGTCTCTCTGCTCTATTCCAAAGCCAGGTAGGATTTTGAAATATAAGAATCTGTTCCTTTTAGGGATCTCTGAAAAAGGACATTTAACACATCTAGCCTAGGCAATGGCAAGCCACTCCAGTACTCTTGCCTAGAAAATCCCATGGACGGAGGAGCCTGGTAGGCTGCAGTCCGTGGGGTCGCTAAGGGTCGGACACAACTGAGCGACTTCACTTTCACTTTTCACTTTCACACATTGGAGAAGGAAATGGCAACCCACTCCAGTGTTCTTGCCTGGAGAATCCCAGGGACGGGGGAGCCTGGTGGGCTTCCGTCTGTGGGGTCACACAGAGTCGGACATGACTGGAGTGACTGAGCAGCAGCAGCAGCAGCCTACATCCCAGTGCTTTCGTAGTTGTTGTTACTTTATATTGGAGTGTAATTGATTTACGATGTTGTGTTAGTTTCTTTTGTACAACGTAGTGAATCAACTATGCATATATCCACTCGTTTTTAGGTTTTCCCACATAGACCATTACAGAGTCTTAAGTCAGGTTGCTTGTGGTATACAGTAGGTCCTTATTAGTTATCTATTTTATATATAGTAATGTGTATATGTCAATCCCAGTCTCCCAGTTATCCCTCCTGCCCCCCCCCATATACCAGTGCTTTTAATTTAACATTATTTTTAATGTGTATGAACCTGATCAACTGTACTCAGAAAACACTTAAATTTTAAGGCATAATCTTAAGTATTAAATTTTATTTTTTTTCTTCACGCAGCATAATTCTTGCTTCCTAAAAATTCTATTCATCAGTGATATTTTTTTCGAAAATCCTTCTATTTTATTGGGGTTTTTTTGTTTGCTTGCTACAGAGCCCTCAAGTGAAAACAGTAAACGTCTCTCTAAAAACTTCACTTGTTACGCATTCCATAAACTTTTTACCACAGCCTAGAGTATGTTGTACTTTCTGAAACAACGATTAGCGTTATTCATCTTCATGTTCCCAAGTGAATCTAAATGATATTGAGAAAGTAAGATTTTCTGGGCAGAATCGTATCTATTATTAGTATTTAAGGCATCTTGAGAGTTCTTACATGAGTTTTCTCTAATGCCCCAGGGGAAAAAGTTCAACTTGACATAAAAACAGTACCTTAATTGTGAAAATACAAAGGCTGATCATCACATGTTTACTGCTGCTTTTTTTTTTAAATGGAGTATGAGGCAAAAATAAACATGGAATACATCAAAAAAAAAAAATAGGCTCAGGGCTCAAAGGCCAAAATTCTTGTCCCAGAGTGGCTTCTTACATGAGTTTTGGTTTAATTATTGATAATAATTTTCATGTTTGAAACTTGACCTTCTGAGCTTAAAAAGCAGACGTAATGTATTTTTGCTTTCAGATTAGGGATACAGTAAGAATACCATAAGAAGCACTGTGATAGAAAACCTGAATAATCTCAAAAGAGTGGTAGAACAAATAAGATTAATATGCAGTGAGAAATGAGAAAAAGGAATGCGGATCGAATATAAATAGTTCAGTGAGTCTAATATAAATACTTCAGTGGATAACTTCTTATTAAAAAAAACAAACTTAAAACTCCACTTAACTCTAAACTACTGTATTTCAGGGAACATTTTCTCACAGAAAAGTTAGCTGTTCCTACTCTTCCCACAATATCAGATTTCCCTCCTCTCATTTCTCCTTTTCTTTCATTTTTGAAAACAATTTAAAATTCAATTTATTCATGAAGTTCTTGGTAAGCTTTCAAACCATAATTTGATTTTTACCAACATCCATCCCAGCCTTGATTTTTCTGCCCCTCAAAACAAGCCTTATAAATGCAATTTACAATAGTGTTAATACTATCTGTAGAATATACTTAACTGCTTATGAACAGATTTTCTGTAATTTAGAAATGTGCTGAAAGCACAATGGGTATAGACTGTAGGTTGCTTTTATGAATCTGACAGGATTTAGAATACAGAACATTTTGAACTGAAAAAAGTCTTGCCTGTGAGTTGAGACAAGGTGGGCCCAGAGAGGTTACTTGCTAAAGCCACCCAGCCATGGAGAAAGGAAGACGGACCTGAAACTAGATCTTCTGAAGCCGCGCCTGTTTTGGTTTTGCTTCTGGGTTTTGTCATGCTTTTCTGTGTACTTTGCAGACTTTAGAGTTGAAAGGTAATCATTGACCCTTTCCTGTGGTATGCATTGAAAAATAATTGTGTGACTGTGGAAATGAAAATATTGTCAACTGAAAAAAAATAAAAAAGCACAACATGAGAGTTGTGAGCTGAGTTTTACTAGAGGCAAAATGAGGACTGTATCCCAGGAGACGGTATCTCAAATAGCTCTGAGAAACTGCTCCAGAGAGGGACGGGGAAGCTCAACATTATATATGATCTTAGTGAAGGAGGGTACGTGCAGTCTGGCACACACTAGAGCCTTGCTGGTAATCACAACAGCAAATGTCACAACTGATGCTTTCAGTACTTTCCTAGATATGAGGGGATACAAGGGTTCGGCTCAAGAAATCTCCTCCTGGACTCACAGAGTTAGGAAGTGAACTTATGGTTGCTGGAGTTGGGGGAGTGGGGCAGGGTGAGAAGGGGTAGTTAGGAAGTTTGGGGTGGAATGTACATACTGCTAGATTTAAAATGGATAACCAACAGAGACCTATAGTACAGCACATGCTTTTTTCCAATGTACATTGAATGAAAGTTTTAAAACAGAGATGGAATTCCAAAGAAAACAGGTGGTGTGAGAGCTGGACTTGATGTTGGCCAGATCCTCTGTGGCACAGATTCACTCTCTCTAAGCAACTGTCTGTCCCATGAAAGCTTTTTGCAACTGACTACAAGGAACATGATGTATGATGAGTGTTGAGAGTTGACCTCATGGTTGGACACTTTGGGAGGACTGTGAGAAAGGACTATTTGCTGATACCTACATGTACATGAAAAATTATCCACTTTATAATGTAATTTTGAGTTAGATTAGTGCTTATTCTTTGGAAAAGGAGATGCATTTTATACTCAGATGGCATTTGGCTTTCTACCTTTGTCTCTCCCCTAGGAGGGACGATCTGGCTGGCAAACACGATTATACTTGACTATGCATGGGCATCTGTGAGTATGGTGAAGGTGATGCCTCTTGAAGAAAAAAGGGTGAAACAGTGAGTCTTTGTTTATTTTCTTTACAAACTGAAATATGGCAAATGCTTTACATAGGACGTAAATCTTTGACAACAGAATCAGTCTAAAAATTATGTTCCCAAGAAACTCGTTCACAAAAACAATTCTCTTTCTGTAATTTGTGAAAATAGGAGTACAACAACCTCACATACAAAGAAATAAGGTTATCATCAGGTGGTGGGTGCCACTTTGGCTTTTTACTGTCACCGAAAATATGGTCATTAACACCAAAGTTGTGACAGCATCATAAGAAGAGGTAATTACTTTATTACAATTGATAATTAATAGACTATCTGGCAACCTGCTTTGCATTTCACTTGGGATTAATTAATTTCAGATCATAAAGAGACTTTCCCCTACTATTCTCATTAATCTTATGAACTAATGTGTTTTTACACTTTGAAATTTATTTTTTCAGGTCTAGTATTTGCTTTTTTCAATTTTTATTTTATATTGGAGTCATGAAAAACATAAGGAGATACAAAGGAATGCATGATTTAAAGGGAAAATAAACTAATATACTTAACTGCCTAAAAAATAGCAACTATGGAGAACTGTAGAGATTTTAACCTAAAACCGTCAAGGAACATAACCCTGGAAGTGCCGATGGTTTGGGTTTCTCAGGTGTGAAAGTCTCCAGGCCAGCATACTGGAGTGGGTAGTCGTTCTCTTCTCCAGGGGATCTTCCCAACCGAGGGATCAAACCCAGGTCTCCCACATTGCAGGCGGATTCTTTACCAGCTGAGCCACAAGGGAAGCCCAAGAATACTGGAGTGGGTAGCCTATCCTATTTTCAGCGGATCTTCACAACCCAGGAATTAAACCGCGGTCTCCTGCATTGCAGGCGGATTCTTTACCAACTGAGTTATCAGGGAAGCCCTATCAGGGATGAGTTTGTTGAATTTGAGGTGGCAGCATATGACAATATTGAACTCATTTTTCTGTTCCCAAGTAAAAGGTTAAGTCTGGAGGTGACCAGAGCTACTGTGTTCTAATGCCCACTTAGTCATAGTTGGTCAATCGAGCACCTTACGCTTTCCCTTGACTGGACTCACAGTCAAAATTGATTCATTCAAGACCCAAGCCTAAGCTGAGCCAGTCCAGATCCTTTCTTAGAGACTTGGAATTGAGACCCAATTGGAATTGATCTCTGTGATGAAAGAAATGTAGATTCGGTCTGCACAAAGGAAAATGAAATAGACACAAAAAGAAAGCAAAATAAGCAAAAGAAGAAAATGTCACATCTTTAGGCACAGCTTCATTCTTGCCTGGGATCCTTCAATATCTTTTACACTTTTATACTGATTCAGTTTAGGTTGCTATTACTTGCTACTCTCAACTAATCCTAAGAAGCCACATGCAGATGACAATTGCAGGTATTTGGAGTGAATGAACCCCCTGAGGAAACAGGAAGAAACCATGAAGGGAGCAGTAAAGGTGCAGTGTCAAGAAACGAGAGCAAAGCTAACATAGTTGTGGCTGCCGTGGAGCCAGGGCAGGGATGGAGGGGTGGGTGGACAAAAACACCAAATGCCACAGAGCAGTCCAGGAGAGTAAGAGAGGAGGAAAGTCCATTCACCTTAGATTTTCATTTTAATTAAGGTTTTTAATTGAAATTCATGTTTTTCAAGTTACCACGGGTGGGTAACTTAAAGCTGTCTATCGTTCTCGACAGATTATTGTTGTTGCTTTGTCTCTAAGTCGTGTCTGACTCTTTTGTGACCCCGTTGACTGTAACCCACCAGGTTCCTCTGTCCATGGGATTTCCCAGGCAAGAATATGGAGTGGGTTGCCATTCCTCCTCCAGGGGATCTTCCCAACCCAGGGATTGAACCTGAGTCTCCTGCATTGGCAGGCAGGTTCTTTACCACTGAGCCACCAGGGAAGCCCTCTCAACAGATTACCTGTAATGAAATCTCTAGGTTAAAATTATGTTGAGGCTCAGCAAATACTACTTCCTTCTTTAGAAGTTTCCCTAGCACACATGTTGAATATGTACATATTTAATTTAGAATTGTTGGGAAAATGGATTGACTGCATTGCATCTATGTTGGTTATGGTTTAAAATGAGCTGATCTTTAATGGCAAGGTTACTGATTGTGGCTGAGTTACTTAGCTTAGTCTTATGAGAGTGACATCACCGTGGCCACTATAACAGGCAGGAGAAGACAGGGTATTTCAGGCTGCTTCAGGAGGAACAGAATGGAGACCATCACAAAACAGAGCACCTCCTGATCAGAAGTACTTATGATGTGGAAGCACGATGGTGACCAGAGACAGGCTCCTCTGACAATCAAGAAAGACCCAGAATAGGCCCATTGAGTGTATCGGAGCTTTTGGCACCTTAGTAACATAGAAACAGAGGGTCTACCTTCTTAAACATTGAAACTTGACTTAGAAGAGTGAATCCCCTTATAAAGGTAAGGCCGAGCGATGGTCAGCGTAAGCACACTGAGAAACATACAATCTGTTCAGTTCAGTCACTCAGTCGTGTCCGACTCTTTGCGACCCCATGAATCACAGCACGCCAGGCCTCCCTGTCCATCACCAACTCCTGGAGTTCACTCAAACTCATGTCCATAGAGTCGGTGATGCCATCCAGCCATCTCATTCTCTGTCGTCCCTTTCTCCTCCCGCCCCCAATCCCTCCCAGCATCAGAGTCTTTTCCAATGAGTCAACTCGTCGCATGAGGTGGCCCAAGTATTGCAATTTCAGCTTTAGCATCAGTCCTTCCAATGAACACCCAGGATTGATCTCCTTTAGAATGGGCTGGTTGGATCTCCTTGCAGTCCAAGGGACTCTCAAGAGTCTTCTCCAGCACCACAGTTCAAAAGCATCAATTCTTTGGCGCTCAGCGTTCTTCACAGTCCAACTCTCACATCCATACATGACCACTGGAAAAACCATAGCCTTGACTAGATGGACCTTTGTAGGCAAAGTAATGTCTCTGCTTTTTAGTATGCTATCTAGGTTGGTCATAACTTTACTTCCAAGGAGTAAGCGTCTTTTAATTTCATGGCTGCAATCAGTATCTGCAGTGATTTTGGAGCCCCAAAAAATAAAGTCTGACAGTACCTCTCTTGTAACTCCTTCTGCTTTTTGCTTTTTGTGTTATTGTGTGGTTCCATGTCTTTGTGTTTGACAAGGAAATTAATTGATTTGTTTTGAAGTGTGTTTGTGTGTTAGGATAGTTAGTAGGTTCTTGCTTGCCCAGATTTACATTCCTACAGGCCTAAATCACTGCCTTTTCCACTAGCCAAAAAAGTCACACAAGCCTTCTAGAATCACTGAGTGATGGTCTGCTGCTGCTGCTGCTAAGTCGCGTCAGTCGTGTCCGACTCTGTGTGACCCCATAGACAGCAGCCCAACAGGCTCCTCCGTCCATGGGATTCTCCACACAAGAACACTGGAGTGGGTTGCCATTGCCTTCTCCGAGTGATGGTCTAGAGGGAAAAAAATTCAAAGATCTTCACTAATAGTTCCAGAAGTATCTCAGGTGCCTTTGAGTCTTAGCCCTGGTCCGTTCCGTTCTGTCGCTCAGTTGTGTCTGACTCTATGCGACCCCGTGGACTGTAGCCTACCAGGCTTCCCCGTCCATGGGATTCTCCAGGCAAGAATACTGGAGTGGGTTACCGTTTCCTTCTCCAGGGGATCTTCCCGACCCAGGGATCAAACCCGGGTCTCCCGCATTGGAGGCAGACGCTTTAGCCCTGGTCAGAAGGGAGAAAATGCAGTCTTGGATTTCCCTGTCACACATCTGGGACCTATTTGCACAGAAGAGGCACACAACCTTTACATTCTCATGAAAAATATGAGTTACCATTGAAACTGCGTGTCTCCTACGGACTGGCATCACTCTCAGGACAAAAGACCTCGTTGCCTTGATCCTCAGCTTCTTTATCTCTTGCTTTGGGTCCCTAAATTAGGTATGAAGAAAACTCCCAATACCTTCTGCTAAAGAAGTAATGGGTGTGTATTTACCCACTTCCTGGCAGATGAAAAGCTGATACTATCCTGGCATTGGCCCTCCTGTTATTTGGGTTTTTGATTGCATATGGCCTATGCTTGTCAACACTTGTGCTAAGGATGCGACCATGAGCTTGTCACCTAAAAAGATAAGTAGTTACCAGATTAAAAAAAAAAAGAAGTAACTGGAAGCACTGAGTTTTTAGTATCTGACATAGGTGATGTGGCCTCTCAAATGATAATTTTAAAAATGAGCAGTAGTACAAAGTAGCATCTGTTTTGATTACAGCTAGGTAAAAAGTATACATGTGTCCAAACAGAGCTCATTTCTTTGTATGTTTTTTATGTAGACAAACTGAGGGAGGTAATAAAGTAGTGGGAATCTGGATGATTCTTTTAAAATTCTTGTTGACGTTATAATACTTGGAGTGTAATGAATTTAAAGTAACCAAAATTAACGGATTTGTAGCAAGTGATGGTTTTTCGCTTGAACGACAATAAAAACACCTTGAACGACAATAAAAACATCTAACCTAACCCACGCACATTATCACTGAATCAAAGAGTGGCCGGAGTCCAGATTCTTGTGAGCCTAGTAGTTATATGGGGTGATAGAGAGGGAGGCCTCCCATCCCAGGAAGGGAGCTCAGAAAGGGTAATAAGATCATTTAAGTGAGCTTTCTTTCTCCATAAGGGAAGGCCAATAGCTCAGCTCTGAAGCTGGGCTGTACAGAAGTTACACCAGTCACTCTAAGTTCATGGCTAGTTAAGAGAAAAAAAAAAATGTCAATTTCTTCTGGGAAACAGTCCATGAAGCTAAACAATAAGGATGGTCTAGTGATGATAAATTGTGCATAGAAAATTGACTAGAGGAAAACAGAATTTTTTCTTGAGAGGAGATGCATCTAACTTACTGGAGATCTATGTGTACTGCAAAAGCAATTAGAATTAGAGTCCTTGAGAGATGGCCAGCTCAGCTAGAAAGCAGGAAGTTTCACTTCCCTCAATTTAATGATAGAGATGAAAGTACAGAAACTGTATGCCTGTCTGTCTCCAGTGAGCATTTGTTTTTGCATATTTAACTTTAAGAAGGCATGGTAATAACCCCTGAAATCACAGAGGCTCTAGCTTAGCAGATTCAGATAGGTTTAATGATATACAATGTATGTTGAAATGTTTAGATCTAAATTTAATCTGTGGTGAAAGCACAAACTTGGGGTTGAATTCCACTTTTTACTATCTGCGTGATTTTGGGCAACATCTTGCTTAGACTGAGTCGCAACAAAATGAGAATAAGAATACTCTCTTAGAGACCATTGTGTTATATTGAATGAAACTTGCTCAAGGTAATTTAAGAAGAAAGGAGAAATAATGGTAAGAATTCAGACTGTCTCTTAAACCTCTAAGAACAGGAAGTATGGCAGACCTCATAGCCAGTGAATCCAGGAACTGAAATACAGCCAGGCACCAGTGTGACTTCTGAGTCACTCAGTCTCTCCTAAGGCCAAGCAGTCTTCATCTGCCTCATTTCTCATTCTCCCCAAAGACTTGCAAATGGATCCAACATGGCCTCTCCATCAGACATTTATCAGTTCTGATGTTCAACAGAGACTAACCTGGTTTGTCTATATCCAACTGAGAATTCCTAACAATATGAATTCGATTGGCACAGTCTACCTGTTGTCAAATGTTTGGCTGTGGTCAAGTCCACCGTGAATGGTGGATCAGGATTTTGTCATACGAAAGCCAGCCCCTCCCTGAAATATGATGATAAGCAGGTGAAAGTAAAGAGAAAATGATAGGCATCTCTAGAAATGAAACTTGACTTCCTAGGGAGAATATGAGGGTCAAATGAAGTACTGTATGTGAAGGATACAGAACAGCTCCTGACAAGTAGCTCTATAAATGGAGTTTGAAGTAAACACAGCTAATCGGCAAGGGCCATAAAATCTCCTCCACCTAATCTTTGAAGTCATAATTTGCTGTGCCTGTCATTAAAGAAGGAAGCTCACGGAATCATTAATTATGTGAAATCCATGAGAAGTTTCTTTTGTGGTCAAAGTGACCAATATGAGAAGAAGCTGCCTGAGCAGCTGATTTTATTGTGATCAGGTTCTTCCAAGCCAGTGATAAAGAGGGAGGCCTCCCATCCCAGGAAGGGAGCTCAGAAAGGGTAATAAGATCATTTAAGTGAGCTTTCATTCTCCATAAAAGAAGGCCAATAGCTCAGCTCTGAAGCTGGGCTGTACAGAAGTTACACCAGTCTCTCTAAGTTCATGGCTAGTTAAGAGAAAAATCTCTGTGGTCTCATTTGAGTTTCCTACATATGTTTACTGAAAGTAGATGGTAACTTGAAAAGCTCCCTAGCAAAATGATTAAGTTATTTGGATACTTTCCGTGAGTTTATGTAAAAGACATGTGGCCACTGACTAAATTTTTTTTGTTAAATTGCTTTCTCCTCCTGTGTTGGTTTTGATGAGATTAGAGAGCATTGGAGGCAAGACACTGGGCCCAAATGAAAGATCCTGCTTTAACGTTGAAATGGTATTTACCTTTCACAGGCACCTCTTCTCTGATTCTGGGAAAATAGCCTCCACACAGAAAGAAGCAGTCAGTCCCCCAAATAGCCAAGCTCAGCTGAAATACAGGCTCCTCCCTGAAATGTGCTATTTCATTCCTGCTTAAATCAGGTTGTCTATTTTTAGAATTTAAATATCCCCTTTAATTAAAGAAACATTATGAAATGAGGATGAATGTGCTTTTTCTTCTGCACCTGCAGCAGTCCTGTTGTCCAGAGGTGGTGCTATTTATAAAAGAAAAATTATCCCAATAAAGTTGAGTTCTGTACTTGACATTGTATACTAGAGAAATTTTTGAAAAATTCAAAAACCCAAATGCACTGAATAATTTCTTTTTGAGATGATTCGAATTTATTATACCAATTTAAAGCAATGCCTTTCCTTGCTGCACTGTCAGGTTTTAAAAAACCAAAAATTATAAGTAAATACAAAAAAAAATGTTAACTTTTCTCTGAAAGATTTTTTTAATGATTCCATACTTTAGGAAGACATTACCTAATACATTACCTTCTTTTCTTACTTTCAGCGTTCAGACTTTACCTTTCAGGGCTAAATTCTGCTTTAGTCTAAGGTCAGTATTTACTTCAGAAGGAAGGGCACCAGTGCAGTTGTCAGAAATGTCTCAAAGAAAACCATGATGTGCACAAGTTATGAGATGTCCATCTTGCACGTCAGTGAAGTGGCTATTGCTGCCTCTGGTTTTAGGCTGAAGAATTTGGGGGAGAAGTCCAGTCGTCACTTGGCTTAGGATCACATAAGAAATCTGCATTTTTCCTGACTGGATCCAATCCACTTTGGTGCAAATTTCCTAAAATTGCCCCCAGATAGCCTTCATAAGAGGGCTTCCCTGGTGGTTCAGACAGTGAAAAAATCTGCCTGCAATGCGGGAGACTCAGGTTCGATCTCTGGGTCAGGAAGATCCCCTGGAGAAGGGAATGGCAACCCACTCCAGTATTCTTGCCTGAAGAATCCCATGGACAGAGGAACTTGATGGGCTACAGTCCATGGGTTCAGAAAAGTCAGACATGACTGAGGGACTTTGACAACCTTCATAAGAAGGACTTGGCGGTCCCTCCACTGCTGGGGTGTAGAGATGATATGGTTGTGGATACATCATATCAGTCCTGACATGTCCTGGATTGTAAGAACGTTGTGGAAGATGTCAGAGGGACCCTGGTTATTAAATGGAAAGTACTGGATAGAGACAAAGTGAAGGTACCAGAGCTTAATCCTGATGCTGTAGGACACTGCTCTGGGCCTATCATAAGGGCCCCACCCTCTTATCAACTCCAGGTTCTTTCCTGAGTCTGACCTGTTGTATCCAGCAGCCTTTTTACATCTCCATCTGGAAAATGTACAAACCCTCACCATGTCCAAAAATTGAACACATGGTTTTCCTTCCGAAGCCTCACCTATTTCACTAGTGGACGGGTGCCAGCCTCCATCCTCTTGCCTCAGCCAGAAATCAAGGTGCTGCTCTTCACAATTCCTGTTGCCTTTGCCTCTGTATCCAGTTTCACCTAGTCAAGTCAATTCTGCATCCCAGTAAATCTTTGACTTTGTGGTTTCCAGCCCTCTTGGGTTCCTTTTAAAGTCCATCCCTTATAATATTTTCTTCTTTCAATGGAAGTGATGATTAGTTTCCTAAAAGTGGGTCATTAAAAAAAAAATACAAATGAATTTTCCATAAGAAAAACAGCAGCATTAGAGGTATACATTCAAGTGGATTACTGGAATAATGTGAGTTTAAAAAGAAAAACAAAAAAATGAATATATAAAATGTTTTTTCATGGAAAAAAAATGTTAATGACAATGACCAAATAAGCCACAGATGTAATCTTATGCTTCCTCAAGTGCTAATGTGCTCACAAATCATCTGGTTGTTGTTCAGTTGCTGTGTCACATCCAACTCTTTGTAACCCCATGGACTGCAGTGCACCAGGCTTCCCTGTCCTTCACCATCTCCTAGAGTTTGCTCAAACTTATCCATTGAGTCAGTGATGCCATCCAACCATCTCATCCTCTGTTGCCCGCTTCTCTTCGTGTCCTCAATCTTTCCCAGTGTCTTGGTCTTTTCCAATTAGCCAGCTCTTTGCATCAGGTGGACAAAGTATTGGAGTTTCAGCTTTAGCATCAGTCCTTCCAATGAATATTCAGGGTTGATTTCCTTTAGGACTGATTGGTTTGATCTCCTTGCAGTCCAAAGGACTCTCAAGAGTCTTCTCCAGCACCACGATTTGAAAGCATCAATTATTCAGTGCTCAGCCTTCTTTATGGTCTAACTCTCACAGCTCTACATGACTACTGGAAAAGCCATAACCATGACTACGGGCCTTTGTCAACAAAGTGATGTGTGTGCTTTTCAATATGTTGTGTTGGTTTGTCATAGCTTTTCTTCCAAGGAGCAAGCATCTTAATCTCATGCAGTCACTGTCTGCAGTGATTTTGGAGCCCAAGAAAATAAAGTCTGTCACTGTTTGCACTTTTCCCCCACCTATTTGCCATGAAGTGATGGGACTGGATGCCATGATCTTCATGTTTTGAATGTTGAGCTTTAAGCCAGCTTTTTCACTCTCCTCTTTCATGCTCCTCAAGAGACTCTAGTTCCTCTTCACTTTCTTCCGTTAGAGTAGTATCATTTGCTTATCTGAGGTCGTTGATATTTCTCCTGGCAATCTTGATTACTGCTTATGATTCATCCAGCCTGGCATTTCACGTGATGTACTCTGCATATAGGTTAAATAAGCAGGGTGACAATGTACAGCTTTGACATACTCCTTTCCCAATTTTGAACCAGTCAGTTGTCCCATGCCTGGTTCTAACTGTTGTTTCTTGGCCTGCATACAGGTTTCTCAGGAGATAGGTAAAGTGCTCTGGTATTCCCATTTCTTTAAGAATTTTCCACAGTTCGTTGTGATCCACACAGTCAAAGGCTTTAGTGTAGTTAATGGAGCAGAAGTAGTTTTTTTTTTTTTTGGAATTCCCTTGCTGGTTCTATGATCCAACGGACGTCTTTTCTAAATCCAGCTAGTACATCTGAAAGTCCTCGGTTCATATACTGTTGAACCCTAGCTTGAAGGATTTTGAGCATGACCTTGCTTGCATGTGAAATAAGCACAAATCACCCAGTGATCTTGTTGAAATGCAGATTCTGATCCAGTTGGTCTGGGGTAGGGACTGAGATTCTGTATGTCTTAGAGGCTCCAAGGTGATGCTGATGCTGCTGACTAGAAAACTGTACTTTCAGTAACAAGACCTTAACTATACTACTCTCACTGTTCACTTGCATCTCAAGGAATTCTTGCTCCGTATCATCTGGCTCACTGAGGGACATTTCAGACTTGGCTCTTACATGTTAACAACGTTGTGCTGATGCTTTTCCTCTGGCGAAGCAGCTCCTCAGGGAAGTGACCCTCTCACTTTGTTTCACTCTAGGTGATAACCTCTGTTTGTATAACAGGTGTGGAATCTGCAATTTGCATGAATCAGTGACATTAAATAACATTTAACAGACACGTAAACTCTTAAAAGATTAAAAACTAAGAAACAAAAACAGCCCACCATAAATACATGTGTTTACAGAGCATGGAGCTAAAAACACCTCAGCAGCAACTGAGAAATCACTTCACATCATCCTTAACCACTCTCAGCATGAGAACTGGTGTTGCCAACAAAAGTCTCCAAAAATGTGGCAGGGCAGTATAAACCATGGTATCTCAAAAGTAACACATGAGTACTTGCCCTGAAACAATTTTGAATTTTTTCATCACTTTTTTTTTCTGAAAATTAAAGGAGATACTTTGAGTTGCAAAATTTAATATCTTAAGATAAAAATTTTCTATTTTCTTATGCAAATAAGATCATGCTATATATTCAGCTTTCTCCACTTAACAATTGAGCATCCTTATTTTACACTATATTGTTTTTAACATAAGCTATTTGATGCCTGTGTATCAAAACCCTCATTTTTGTATATTTGTACGCATCCTGAGACTTTATTTAAAATTCATCTGACCTGAGGTAGAAGTTCATATCCATTAACTGAAAGAAAAATAAAAAGTAGTTGCATGACTTAAATTACATTGTGTTGCTAAACACTTCCTAAATGCTTCCTCTGTCCCAGATACTGTACCAACTGCTTTCAGTTCAGTTCAGTTCAGTCGCTCAGTCGTGTCCGACTCTCCGCGACCCCATGAATCACAGCACGCCAGGCCTCCCTGTCCATCACCAACTCCCGGAGCTCACTCAGACTCAAGTCCACAGAGTTGGTGATGCCATCCAGCCATCTCATCCTCGGTCGTCCCCTTCTCCTCCCGCCCCCAACCCTTCCCAGCATCAGAGTCTTTTCCAGTGAGTCAACTCGAGGCATGAGGTGGCCAAAGTACTGCAGTTTCAGCTTTAGCATCAGTCCTTCCAATGAACACCCAGGATCGATCTCCCTTAGAATGGACTGGTTGGATCTCCTTGCAGTACAAGGAACTCTCAAGAGTCTTCTCCAACACCACAGTTCAAAAGCATCAATTCTTTGGCTCTCAGCTTTCTTCACAGTCCAACTCTCACATCCATACATGACCACGGGAAAAACCATAGCCTTGACTAGACGGACCTTTGTTGGCAAAGTAATGTCTCTGCTTTTTAATATATTATCAAGGTTGGTCATAACTTTCCTTCCAAGGAGTAAGTGTCTTTTAATTTCATGGCTGCAGTCAGCATCTGCAGTGATTTTGGAGCCCAAAAAAATAAAGTCTGACACTGTTTCCACTGTTTTTCCATCTATTTCCCATGAAGTGATGGGACCAGATGCCATGATCTTAGTTTTCTGAATGTTGAGCTTCAAGCCAACCTTTTCACTCTCCTCTTTCACTTTGATCAAGAGGCTTTTGAGTTCCTCTTCACCTTCTGCCATAAGGGTGGTGTCATCTGCATATCTGAGGTTATTGATATTTCTCCTAGCAATCTTGATTCCAGCTTGTGCTTCTTCCGGCCCAGCGTTCCTCATGATGTACTCTGCATATAAGTTAAATAAGCAGGGTGACAATATACAGCCTTGACGCACTCCTTTTCCTATTTGGAACCAGTCTGTTGTTCCATGTACAGTTCTGACTGTTGCTTCCTGACCTGCATACAGGTTTCTCAAGAGGCAGGTCAGGTGGTCTGGTATTCCCATCTCTTTCAGAATTCTCCACAGTTTACTGTGATCCACAGAGTCAAAAGCTTTGGCATAGTCAATGAAGCAGAAATAGATGCTCTTCTGGAACTCTCTTGCTTTCTCCATGATCCAGCGGATGTTGGCAATTTGATCTCTGGTGCCTCTGCCTTTTCTAAAACCTGCTTGAACATCTGGGAGTTCACGGTTCACATATTGCTGAAGCCTGGCTTGGAGAATTTTGAGCATCACTTTGCTAGCGTGTGAGATGAGTGCAATGGTGCGGTAGTTTGAGCATTCTTTGTCATTGCCTTTCTTTGGGATTGGAATGAAGACTGACCTTTTCCAGTCCTGTGGCCACTGCTGAGTTTTCCAAATCTGCTGGCATATTGAGTGCAGCACTTTCACAGCATCATCTTTCAAGATTTGAAATAGCTCAACTGGAATTCCATCACCTCCACTAGCTTTGTTCGTAGTGATGCTTTCTAAGGCCCACTTGACTTCACATTCCAAGATGTCTGGCTCTAGGTCAGTGATCACGTTATCGTGACTATCTTGGTCGTGAAGATCTTTTTTGTACAGTTCTTCTGTGTATTCCTGCCACCTCTTCTTAATATCTTCTGCTTCTGTTAGGTCCATACCATTTCTCTCCTTTATCGAGCCCATATTTGAATGAAATATTCTCTTGGAATCTCTAATTTTCTTGAAGAGATCTCTTGTTTTTCCTATTCTGTTGTTTTCCTCTATTTCTTTGCATTGATCGCTGAGGAAGGCTTTCTTATCTCTCCTTGCTATTCTTTGGAACTCTGCATTCAGATGCTTATATCTTTCCTTTTCTCCTTTGCCTTTCGCCTCTCTTCTTTTCACAGCTATTTGTAAGGCCTCCTCAGACAGCCATTTTGCTTTTTTGCATTTCTCTTCCATGGGGATGGTCTTGGTCCCTGTCTCCTGTACAATGTCACGAACCTCCATCCAGAGTTCATCAGGCACTCTATCTATCAGATCTAGTCCCTTAAATCTATTCCTCACTTCCACTGTATAATCATAAGGGATTTGATTTAGGTCATATCTGAATGGTCTAGTGGTTTTCCCTACTTTCTTCAATTTAAGTCTGAATTTGGCAATAAGGAGTTCATGATCTGAGCCACAGTCAGCTCCTGGTCTTGTTTTTGCTAACTGTATACAGCTTCTCCATCTTTGGCTGCAAAGAATATAATCAATCTGATTTTGGTGTTGACCATCTGGTGATGTCCATGTGTAGAGTCTTCTCTTGTGTTGTTGGAAGAGGGTGTTTGCTATGACCAGTGGATTCTCTTGACAAAACTCTATTAGCCTTTGCCCTGCTTCATTCCGTGCTCCAAGGCCAAATTTGCCTGTTACTCCAGGTGTTTCTTGACTTCCTACTTTTGCATTCCAGTCCCCTATAATGAAAAGGACATCTATTCTGGGTGTTAGTTCTAAAAGGTCTTGTAGGTCTTCATAGAACCGTTCAACTTCGGCTTCTTCAGCATTACTGGTTGGGGCATAGGCCTGGATTACTGTAATATTGAGTGGTTTGCCTTGGAAACGAACAGAAATCATTCTGTCGCTTTTAAGATTGCATCCAAGTACTGCCTTTCAGACTCTTTTGTTGACCATGATGGCTACTCCATTTCTTCTAAGGGATTCCTGCCCACAGTAGTAAATATAATGGTCATCTGAGTTAAATTCACCCATTCCAGTCCATTTTAATTCACTGATTCCTAGAATGTCTATGTTCACTCTTGCCATCTCCTGTTTGACCACTTCCAATTTGCCTTGATTCACGGACCTAACATTCCAGGTTCCTATGCAATATTGCTCTTTACAGCACCGGACCTTGCTTCTATCATTGGTCACATCCACAACTGGGTGCTTTACAAGTGTTATTTCTTTATATCCTGAGGCAAAGTGTAATGTAAGGTATTGTAAAGCTAATGTGTAGAAGTGAAGTGAAAGGAGTGCTCTGGACATTCCAGTTTGAGTGCAAAAACTACTCAGATGGAAGAGAAAGAGTTAATAAAATAATTCGAAGTCATTATGGTATTTTGTCGAGCACAGGACAGGAAACTTGAAACAAATCTGGGGGGAGAAAGTCAAGAACTTCTATTGACACTGCCATATTCCTTCTCTGGGAGTTTGCAGGGATGATTCCCTTGTGAATGGCAAAGACCTGCTGGAGCAGACCTTTTGAATTCGTCTTCTCTCTGTCCCCTTGGGTCCTCACCTAGTTCAAACCTTGGTGAGTCCTCATCTGGGCTATTGCAGCAGACTCCTGTTTGGTCTCACTGCCTCCAATCTAGCTGTTCCTCCAACCCCAAGCCATCTCACTTTCCACACTGGCAACAGAATCACCTTTGTAAAATGCATACCTAACTCAGTCATCCCTCTCCAGATCCTTCAGTGAGCCTCCATCAAGTACAGGGTGAAGTCTCAGCAGCCTTTTTGGTATACAAGTTCCCCCACAGCCTGGCCTCTCTTCTCACCTCCCTCCCTCTGTCTACCTCCAGAAATACCATGTTACATTTAGCTCTCCAAATACACGCGGCTACTTTATCCTTCTGAGGCCATTGCCTACACCACCACCTTCGGCTGCAATCACTGGGACACCGTAGGCATCCTGAGTTCAGGGACCATCTATCTCACTCTCAGAAACCGACACCGACTTCCAGTATGTCTGGGACTGAGGCCCCTTCATTCCTTCTGCCTCCCCTGTGTGTCATTGCCGTACCCAGCACGCGTCTCAGGAAACATGTCTTCCACTGCTCGAGAGGAAGGGGTTGGTTGAAGTTTGTAACTGAAGACAGTGTCTTATTCATCTCTGTTAGGGATAACTATTTAGCATGAGGTCTAACAGGGCTCACTAATTTTCTTTTTTACATAAATTCCAGTATATGACTTTTTCATCTGTACACTTAGTCAAAAGGTATAAACTTATTTTTGGTTGTTATTGCCTATTGCCAGCTGCTCTATGGTTTCCTCTGCAAGTGTTTCACCGCTTTAGATACCAGCAGTGCCATATTAATGTGTTCAGTTTTACCAAAACTTCATCCATATGAGTTTATCATTTTAATGTAGTAGGCTTATGTGTGTGACAAATGGTGCTGCAGATTGTTTTTAGATATATTTCTTCAGTTTTTCTAAGCTGCTTACTTTGAAAAGAGAAAAGAAGAATCTGGAAGTATGAGAGGCAGGGGCCTCCAGGTTCTGCTGGGGTGGAAACCAGGGATCCCAGGACATCTCTCTTCACTCTCCCCCGCTTCCATTGTATCGATTATTTTAACTAATAGTCCAACCCAATGCACTCACGTCCTTAATTAGGATAAACAATTGAGGCAAAGACTCTTCTCTACTTTCTCCTGTCTCAAGCAGCTTCTCAGTGTTTTCTCTTGTTCATGAACGATTTCTGATGTTAAGCCTTTTTAGTTTGTTTAATTGATGCTTTTTCAGTAATATTTAAGTCCTCTGGGTCTGTTTTCCTCATTTGTCATCTACTTTTGGGGTAGGAAATATGTCTGAGTGACAATCTCACCCACACACGCTGAAAACACACCTTTTAAGAAGGGAATGGAGGTGGGAGTCTTTATGAACAGAGCCTCTCACTGCTTATTTCCACATGAATCCTGTGATGGTAATAAAGCCTTTAGGAGGTGGGTGGGAAGAGAGACGCACCGGGAAGGGGCAAAGGAAGCGTGTGTCAGCTATTCCAGTCCTCATCATACTTTCTGTGTGGACAGCACATCACATTTGGCTGGAGCTGAAAAGCAAAATCCTATATTTAATGAGCCAATAAAATGCCTGGAGCACCAGTGGGCTTGGGGAGGCTTGACTTTCCACTGAGCTAAAAGCCGGTAATTGAGCCTGTGTGCCAGCTGAGACCTGGAGGTTTCTGCTGAAAGAGCCACGGCTTTCACGATTTTTTTCTTCTTTCCCTCTCACGTGCAGCCAGCTTCTGATGAGGACTCCAATTTTCCCGGGAGTCAACTGCTATCACCTAAATTATTTTGATTAACCCTTAACTCTGAGAGTCTCCATTTACTGACATGCTGCATTAACGGCCATGCTCCTGTGTAAATGCCTGAGTGGGGGGAGTGATAAACCAGGTCTATTACCAGGGGATGAGGTTGAGCTGCCTATTTTTTTTTTTTTAAGCTTGAAATAGAACTATAACTGTGTCTGCCTCAGGAATACACAAGGGAGAGGAAAAGGGTAGCACCAAAAACCATTTTGTATCATTTTAAGCAACCCCTCCCCCCCTTCAAATGGCAAGTTTAGCTGTGAGATTGCTTTAGGGGGAATGTTTTTTCAAACATTGAATGGAGTCCACTTCTCGATCATGCCTTTCAACAATTTTCTTTGTATATCTGGCCCCTCATTCCCATAGTCCTCACTATGTGTGCCTGAGTTAGAGTGGATTCTGCTGAGAGTTTTACAGGAATGCTTTCTTGAGCTTTTGAGGCTGGTGGTAGAGAGTGGTTTGAGGCATTTAAGAAACTTAAAATACAACAAAACAAATATTATTGTCTTAGTCCTTTCAGTCTTCTATAACAGAATATCACAGGCTGGGTGGCTTATAAATGATAGACATTTATTTCCGAGTTCTAGAGTCGGGAAGTCAAAGATCAAGGTGCCTACAGATTCAGTGACTGCCGAGAGATTTATCCCTGGTTTATAGATGACCATCTTCTTAATGTATGCATAATGTCTCTTTTATAAGGGCACTAATCCCGTTCAAGAGGGCTCCAACCTCCTGACCTAATCACATCCCAAAGGCCCTGTCTCCCAAACCCATCACGTTGGACATTAGGAACTAATATATGAATATAAGGGGACAAAAACCTCCAGTCTCTAGCAATTATGATAGATTAATTCAGCTAGTCTCTAGCCATTGTGAAAAACTAGTTCAACTACATTTGTAGACATAAAAGGCTAGTAATGTGATAACTTTTGAACCTGATCCAGAACCTGGATCCTATGGTGTGTGATATGATAAAAGAAATCAATTATATGACCAAAGTCCCCTGAGACTTTGGTTGCGTTTTTCAAAGTGTATAAAGTGAAATTCAGGGAAACATTCTCTAATGATTCATCTGTCAAGTTTAATATATAGCTGTGATTTCTTGTTGTTGTTGTTTAGTCACTAAGTTGTGTCCGACTCTTGTGACCCCTATGGATTATAGCTCACCAGGCTCCTCTGTCCTTGGGATTTCCCAGGCAAGAATACCGGAGTAGGTTGCCATTTCCTTCCCCAGGGGTTTTCCAAACCCAGGGATTGAACCTGTGGCTCCTGCATTGACAGGCAGATTCTTTACCACTGAGCCACCTGGGTAGCTGTGTTTGCAGGTAACTGTGATTGCACACCCCAGAATTTCATGGACAGCAAGTATTGGTCACCTGATGCAAAGAGCCAGCTCACTGGGAAAAACCCTGATGCTGGGAAAGATTGAGAGCAGGAGGAGAAGGGAGTGACAGAGGATGCTGCTGCTGCTAAGTCGCTTCAGTCGTGTCCGACTCTGTGCGACCCCATAGACAGCAGCCCACCAGGCTCCCCTGTCCCTGGGATTCTCCAGGCAAGAACACTGGAGTGGGTTGCCATTTCCTTCTCCAATGCAGGAAAGTGAAAAGTGAAAGTGAAGTTGCTCAGTCATGCCCGACTCGTAGCGACCCCATGCACCACAGCCCACCAGGCTCCTCCGTCTGTGGGATTTTCCAGGCAAGAGTACTGGAGTGGGACAGAGGACGAGTTGGTTAGATATCATCACCGACTCAATGGACCAGAGTTTGAGCAAACTCCAGGAGATAGTGAAAGACAGGGAAGTCTGGTATGCCGCAGTCCATGGGGTTGCAAAGAGTCGGACATGACTGAACGACTAAACTAAAGTGTATTATATGGCAGGCTAGAGCATTTATTAATAATATAGTTACATGAGATAAAAGGGTTTGTTTAGCATATTTTAGTGAGGAAATAATTCCCCTCCAACCTATATTTTCCAACTGTATTTACACACATAGTTCTTCCCTGTAGCTCAAAAGATAAAGAATCTGCCTGGAATGCAGGGGACCCGGGTTTGATCTCTGGGTCAGGAATTTCCTCTGGATAAGTGAAAGGCAATCCGCTCCAGTATTCGGGCCTGGAGAATCCCACGGACCGAGGAGCCTGGTGGGCTACAGTCCGTGGGTTGCAGAGTCGGACACGACTGAGGACTAACACTGCTACTGCTCTGTACACACAGTTTGGCCCGTTGAGAAACTCAGAAACTCATCTTCTGGGGCCAGCTCCTGTTTTCTCTCCTTCTCCTCTCCCTATTACCCCACTTCCCTGCACCAGTCTCATTTCACTTGAGAGTTAGAGTTGAGACTTCAGAAGAAGTCAAAAGAAATGAAAAAATTGCAAATCAAGGAGGCAGATAGCAAGAGATGAGTGAGGCCTGCAACATATTTCTTAGAGCCCCCTCACTATCCAAAGTTGAAGGGGTTTCCAAGTTCTTGTATGGAATTCCTCAGTTGTTCGAAATTTCACATTATCCTCTGTAATTGAGAAATTTCCCCCTCAAACTAGATTCTTTTTCATGAAGATACTTTCAAAAAACTTGTTTAGGGAAATAAAAATTTCATTTGTACCCATTAAAAATGAAGTTGACACATATATGTAAAACTGAATCACTTTGCTATACATCTAAGATTAATACAACATTGTAAATCAACTATATTTCAACTTAAAAAAGTTAAAATAAATTGCCTTATCAACACTGGAAATAACTGGAATCAGTAATAGCTGGTGTAATTAATGTAGTCACTGTATTGACATTATAAAAAATTTATTAAAATAAGTTCCTTCTAGAGATTCACTTTAAAACTGAGAACTGGTTTATTTGACTTTAAGTTTTGAAATCAAACCATGTACTTAAACCCTAATACTTGTCATGGTTGTTCTTGAATGTAGGTGTGCATGAATTAGAATCAGCAGACAGACTTGTTAAAACACAGATTCTGGGCCCCATTCTGAGTTCCTGATTCAGCAAACCTGGGCTGAGGCCAGAGAATTTTTGAATTTCAGAAAGTTCCAAGGTATAAAGAATTCTAAAGCTGTCTCACCAGTAATCCCATGCTCTTGTTACTCA
This sequence comes from Moschus berezovskii, assembly GCF_049115385.1. Taxonomy (NCBI): domain Eukaryota; kingdom Metazoa; phylum Chordata; class Mammalia; order Artiodactyla; family Moschidae; genus Moschus; species Moschus berezovskii. Next base: position 26,806,753 of record NC_142464.1, read on the forward strand.
ATCAAATTCCAGACTAGGAACCCCCGTGAAGGGATTTTGCTGAGGGAATTCAGGTATTACTAATCAACTGACTGTAGGTTGTCCTGGAGTTTCTTAGTGAGTCCAGTGTAATCATGTGAGCCCTTAAAAGTGAAAGGCACGGTCAGCGCAGAGAAACCTTCACCGCGCCCTTGCTAGTTTCCAAGATGGAGGAGGAGGCTATAAGGCAAGGTCGAGTTCGGCTTCTAAAAACAGACAGCCCCAGACAGCTCAAGAAAACAGGGGCCTTAGTCTGACAAGGAACTGAACTGATTGAAAAGTGAAAAGTTAGTCGCACAGTCGTGTCCGACTCTTTGCGATCCCGTGGACTGTAGCCCGCCATGTCCTCTCTCCGTGGAATTACCCAAGACAAGAGTACCGGAGTGGGTTGCCATTTCCTTCTCCATACAACCTGAATAAATCTGAAAGTGGATTCATCCCTAGAGCTTCTAGAAGTGCGGCCCTGACGACAGCTTGATACTGGCCTCATGAAGACTCCAAGCAGAGACCCCTGAGCCACGCCGGGTCCAGGCAACTGACATACAGATAATACTTTGTGTTATTTATTTTTTTAAACAGTTATTTACTTCTTTGGCTACACTGGGTCTTAGGTGTGGCATGCGGAATTTTTCTTTATTTGCGGCCTGCAAGATCTTTATTTGGCATGGAACTCTTAGCTGTGGCCTGTGGGTCTAGTTCTCTGACCAGGGGTGGAACCGGGGCCCCCTGCATGGGGAGTGGGAAGTCCTGACTGGACCACCAGGAAAGTCCTTCATTTGTGTTATTTTAATTATTAAATTTGTGGTGCTTATTAACAGCGGCAATTGAAATCTAATACATGTGGTAATACTGGTGCTGCTGGTCCCAGGAACACAATTTGAGAATCATTGTTTTCCGTTGTGTAAGTCTTCTCTTATTACCAGTTTAGAGACATCTGAAAAAGTTAAATCACTTACCTTGTTTTTCTTACTTCAGAGAATGAATTCAAAGAGGAAGGCTGCTATTTTATTGTTTAAACTGAAAATAACATTTAAAATGTTAAGGAGAGTACTTAGCCCTTGCTGCGTGTTCAAAGAGAGTAGCTATAATAATAACTTTTATTAGTGGGTAGCATTTATTAAAATCTCCATGCCAGGCACTGTGCTAATTATTTACTATGAATTTACCAGATGTATCCTCATTAACTCTGAGGTAGATGTTATCATTGTTCTCATTTATCAATGTCCAATCTAAGGCTAGGAGGAAACTTGCCCAGAATCAGGCAGTCAGTAAAATCTGGGGGTGGTGTGTGAATCCAAATGGTATGACTCTAGAACCTAAACTCTTAAATTGCTGTTGAGTTCCTTTATGTTATTTCACATCTGCTTATGTATGCACATCTAGTTTACCACTTGAGTTAAGCATCTCTACATAGTTTTACAAAATAATAAAACCTAAGCTTGTATGCTTTTGTCTTTATTAAACTTGGCTAACTAGCGTAACGAAGTATATCTGTATCATTTATCCAGTCAGTATGTATTAAAAACACTGGGTTGGGATTGAGTTTACAAACTTGTGAGTGGTTTCTATCCCTGTTGAACTTATGATATTAAGATCAGCACCCCTGGGGTACTTAGAGAAACACTATAGCATCATTCCTAGTAAACCCAGAAATAATACAATGATGCTGTCATCAATATTATTTGGCATGATCCATGCAGTGCAGCTAGCCTTGCCAAATTTAGCAAATAAAAATGTAGGATGCCCAGTTACACATGAATTTCAGGAAAAAAAATTTTTTTAGTATTGGTATGTTTAAAATACTGCATGGAAAATACTTAAAAGAGTTACCTGTTCCTTAAATTAATAACAATGTTTTTGATCTCTTATTTTGTCTGGCTACCTTAAACAGCTTTGGTGCCAAAAATCACAAACAAGACTGATGTCAAGGGGTTTACTGCCTATGTTTTCTTCTAGGAGTTTTGTGGATTTAGGTCGTATGTTGAAGTTTTAACCCATTCTCAGTTGATTTTTGTATAAGGTATAAGGTAGTAGTACGGTTTCATTTTTTTGCCTGTGGCTGTCCAGTTTTCCTAGCACCATTTTTTGAGAAGAGGCTTCCCCAGGGACTCAGCAGGTAAAGAATTCACCTACAGTGCAGGAGATACAGGAGACTTGGGTTCAATCTCTGGGGCGGGAAGATCCTTTGTAAGAGGGCATGGCAGCCCATTCCAGTATTCTTGCCTGAGAATCCCATGGACAGAGGATCCTGGTGGGTGGTGGGCTACAATCCATAGGATCACAAAGCACGGGACACGAGTGAAGTGACAGCACACACAGCCTTTCCCCATTGTATATTCTTGGTTCCTTTGTTGTAAATTTATCGACCATATATGTGAGTTTGTTTCTGGGATTTCTATTCTTTTCTATTGATCTGTATGTCTGTCTGTATGCCAATACCACAGTTTCAATTACTCTAAGTTTGTAACATACATTGAAATCAGGCAATGTAATGCCTGCAGCTTTATCCTCTTTCTCAAGATTGCCTCGACTCTTCGAGTCTTTTGTGGTTTAATGCACATTTAATGGTTATTTATTCTATTTCTGTGAAAAATTACATTGGAATTTTGGTAGGGATTGATAATAATTATTGGCGTAATAATAACAAAATTAATAATAATATTAAGTATATATTAATTTTTTAATTCTGCAAGTCTATTGAATTTATATATTAGTACCAACAGTTTCTTGGTGGAGTCTTTAGGTATTCCTATACGTAATATCTTGTCATCATCAAGTAATGACAGTTTTACTTCTTGTTTCCAATTTGGGTGCCTTTTATCTACTTTTCTTGCACTAATAAGAAATTAATAATCAACATTAAAAAGATCAAAGTTACCAAAAAATATGAGATAACATGGAGGAAAAATGTAATGGGGATGAAAATTTTTGAAGAAAGTGGATTGCCATGTGTAATATGCTCAGATGTCATTTCTCCTTGAATAGTGTATTTAATGTAATCATAGATAAAATACTAGTGGCATGAAGGGTAAAAAGTGAGGTGAGGGAGTTAGAAGAATGAATCTAAAATTTTCTGAAGAGGTAAAAGTGTATAAATAGCTTAATTCTGCAAAAGAAAAAAGGAATGGGGGCTGAAAGGGACAGAGGTATAGACAAATATTTTGTGCAAGAGAGCTGCTTGATAAACAGTCTGCTAAATGGAATTAAGCCCAGGAATTGCTTGTTTAACTCCTATGATGAAAGAGGGATGTAAGTTCCAAGTATAAAAGGTTTGTGGAATAGCACTGTGAAGCCCCACCATAACAGGACAGTGTCACTGGGCTATATGCCCCCTGCCACTGACATTCTGGGGTGTAGGCAGAGGAAGCCACATTGAGATTTGAAGCATTTGCCTCAGCTTTGTGCAGCCACCTCATTTTAACAAATTGGGTAAATCGGAAAGTGTGTGTATGTGAGTGTGTGTGTGTGTCATACTCTTCCTGCTAATCTGTGGTCCACCTGACTTTCTGCAAAGGCACAAGTTAATATTAACTCATTTTGAAGCCAAGACAAAAACCCATAATGCAGAAAGATTTTTAGATCAGACTTTACAAAAAAATACAACTTACACTTAAATATTATAAAATAGTTTCTTTGAACCTAACAAAATGTCAACATTCTTTTTTTTTTTTTTTGGTGGTGGGAGCAAATAATTTTTATTTCTTTATAAATACACCAAAGAATCATACAATGCTGTCAGCATTGGATGCAGTCCTATTTCACATTCCTTTAACTGGTCCCATGATGGCAGAACCTTCCATCTTGCTTTTATGGTTTACTATGACCTCTGTGTTATCTTCAAAATAAAGAAACACAACATCTTTTCTGCAGTATGATTTTTGTTGTCAAATTACCACTGCTGGATGTACCTTCTTTCTGAGCTCTGTTTTGCATTTCTTGACTGTGGCCATCACCATGTCACCCACACCAGCAGCAGGAAGTCTATTCTGTCTTCCCGTGATCCCCTTCACAGAGATGATACACAGATCTTTGGCTCCTGTGTTGTCAGCACAGTTGATCATGGATGGCTTCACCTGGAAGACCCAAAGAAATCTGGAATTTTGCACCAAAGGATGACCCAGCACATCCTCACTTTGACGTGCTGAATGCTGGAAAAGGGACAAAAAGGAAAATGCCAATATTCTTAATATACAAGTAACATTTTCAATTTTATACACACACACACAAAAGACATAATAGAAAATGGGTATTTACCCCAAAAAAAGCCATAGTAAAGATCAATAAACCTATAAAAATTACAAATAGGTTTTAAGTTTCTATGTTTTAAAACTTCTGAGCCTGATGAGGTTTGAGGTGGATAATTGGCAAAAGGTAATGAACACTATTGTAAATAGTGGAGGAAATGTGTCACGAGTTGGGGAGCAACTGAGAGTCTACCTTACTGGCAAAACCAACAAGCAAGGCTGTCACAGTTCTTGGATGCGCAGGTCAGAGACAAAAGACATTATTACTCACAGCAATAACAGCATCTAGAACAACAGCATCTTTAGTGCCAATTCTTTAAGCCTTATTTCCTACAAAGTGACTCTTACCTGGAATTCATACCAGGGAGATTATTGGAAAGGAGTGCACATGTACGTGCACAGACATATACCTGTGTTTTCATTGCAAAATTTTTAATAGCCTCAAAAAGTTGGAAACTATAAATATGTGATCATTTAAATGATAGTACATCCATAAAAGGGAATATTAGGTAAACTATAATATGATCATTTAGGTTTATATTTAGTAGTGTGAATTTAAATATCCTTAAAGCTTTTATGGGGGATATTATGGATGGAATTGTCTCTCCCAAAATTCCTGTATTGAAACCCAATTCCCAATGTGACTGTTTGGTGACAGAGCCGTTGCTGCTGCTGCTGCTAATTCACTTCAGTCGTGTCCGACTCTGCGACCCCATGGACAGCAGCCCACCAGGCTCCTCCGTCCACAGGATTCTCCGGGCAAGAATACTGGAGTGGGTTGCCATTTCCTTCTCCACAGAGCCCTCAAGGAAGTAATTAAAGTTTAATGAGGTGATTAGGGTGGGACCCCTAACCTGACACCTAACTCTTGGTGTCTTTATAAGAGACACCAGAATGCTCTCTTTGCATGCACAGAGAAAAGGCCATGTGAGGATATAGCTAGAAGGCAGCTGTCTGCAAGCCGGGAAGACTACTCTTACCAGAACCTGTCCTGCTCTCCTTGATCTTGGGCTTCTACTAGCCTCTGTAATGGTGAGAATATAAATTTCTGTTGTTTAAATTACCCTGTCTGTGGTATTTTGTTATAGCAACCTAGCAGGTTTGAGGAGACATTTAATCTTCTTACTTTTTCTCTTCTATGTTGTTTAACTTTCTACAATAAATGTGCTATCTTTTATATTCAAGGAAAAAAGTTTTTATTTTTGGGAAAAAGAGTGCCTTTTAATGCTAACCTCAGCATAACCATTTTTCTTTAATTATCTGGCTTGTCACCTTCCAGCTACCTACATGATTATAGGGCACATGATTGTTCCCTTTCAAGTAATGATTTCACCGATATTCATCTCAGGATATACTTGACTTATTTGAGATTTTGTAAGAAGTGGCTTCTGATGATGAGTGGTTGGAGGCTTAGGAGACAGAGCTAATTCATTTCGAATGTGAACTTGAACAGGTAGAAAGCTATCCAATATAGAAGAGTAAACATCTTTTGCATAATCTCTTCACTCCTTAGAGTAATGCTGTCCTACTTTAGGTGGTTCTTTCATGGTTTCCCCTTATTGACAGTTTTGATTTACATGTTTTATGGATAAGATAAATTTTTATTTTATATTGGAGTATGGTTGATTAGCAATATTGTGTTCGTTTCAGGTATACAGCAAGGTGATTCAGTTATATTACTGCAAATACATATATCTATTCTTTATCAAATTTTTTTCCCATTTTGGGTATGAAAGAGTATTGAGCAGAGTTCCCTGTGCTATGCAGTAGATCCTCGTTGGCTATCTATTTGAAATATAGCAGTATGTCCATGTCAATCCCAAATTCCTAATCTATCCCTCACCCCCATCCTTTCCCCCACTAACCATAAATTCATTCTCTAAGTCTCATTTTATAAATAAATTCATTTGTATCATTCTTTTAAGATTCTGCCTATAAGTGGTATCATATGTTTGTATTTCTCTAACTATATCACTTAGTATGATCATCTCCCGATCCACCCATGATCCTGCAAATGGCATTACTTCATTCTTTTTAATGACTGAGTAATATTCCATTGTATATAAGTACCACATCTTTCTCCATGCATCTGTTGGTGGACATCTAGTTTACTTCCATTTTGGGGGGTGCTTGTATCCTTTCAAACCATGTTTTTCTCTGGATGTATGCCAGGAGTGGGATGGCTGGATCATATGGTAGCTCTATTTTTAGTTTTTTAAGGAACCTCCGTATTGTTCTCTATAGTGGTTATACCGATGGACGATCTCACCAACAGCATAGGAGAATTCCCTTTTTTCCATGCCCTCTCCAGCATTTATTTTTTGTAGACATTTTGATGATGGCCTCTCTGACTGTTGTGAGGGGATATCTCATTGTAGTTTTGATTTGCATTTTTCTAATAATTAGTGATGTTGAACATCTTTCCATGTGCTGCTTGGCCATCTGTTTGTCTTCTTTGGAACAATGTCTGTTTAGGTCTTCTGCCTATTTTTTGATTGAGGCTTTTTTTAAAAAAATATATTGAGCTGCATGAGCTGTTTGTAAATTTTGGAGATTAATTCCTATTGGTTTCATTGTTTGTAAACATTTTCTCCCATTCTTTGGGTTGTCTTTTTGTTTTGTTTATAACCTCACTCAATTAGACATCCTCCAAGTACTCAACACTGTGCTTAGTGGTGGGGATACAAAGACAGTAATGAGGGAAATGTTTTTGAGTCTTTTCCACAGGAAGAAAAGAACGTAAAGTTACAGAACTTGACAACTAGGAAGGCTCTTGGAGGTCAGCTGTTTGAACTTTTCATCTTTATATGGATGAAAAACTAAGGAATGCAATTTCACACCTAACGGGTGGCCGAGCCGGGACTGGTACCTGTGTCTTCAGTCTCTTAGGCTAGTTCTCTTTCCTGAGTATTTTGGGATATGGAGGATGTTAGCCAAGTGAGGCACAAGTGAGATAAGATGGAGAAACGTCGAGGGGGAAATGTCAGAGGTGTACAGGGAGGGAAGAGATGAAACAAGCAGGGTGTCCTGATGAGAAAAAGTAAAAGAGGACATCCCAAGCCCCAGGAGAGCAGTGGGCTCAAGCAGATAAGAGTGGTTCACCAGCAGACTGTGGTTGCTGCAAAGGAAGTGACACAGGTTTTTATGTATCAGTAGGTGGGAGTAGGAGAGAAAAATGTAAAACTAGTATTTCTTAAAACTTGATAATATTTCATCTTGTTTTTTCAGACTGTCTGTCGAGCCCAAAATTTCTTCTAATGTCACTTAACATGAGCTATGACAGTATGAATTGGTAAATTTTTGAGAAGTCATGCCATCTTTATGGGATTTCCAAAGGTTGAGAAAATGAACTGAATAATATTGTTTAAAAAATTCTTTTTCTCAAAACCTTTGTTGAGATCACAGGAATAGACTGAATAGCTCCAGATGATAAAATTAACTATGACAATGTTATCCAAAGGACCATAGATACAGACACAAATACATGATGTCTATGGTCTAGAAGCTACACAGCATCAAACTGCCTGGAAATGGTGATTGTGGTTGTTTAGTCGTTCAGTCCTGTCCGACTCTGTACTACCCTATGGACTGTAACCTGCCAGTCTCCTCTGTCCGTGGGATTCTCCAGGCAGAAATACTGGAGTGGGTTGCCATTTCCTTCTCCAGGGAAATGGTGATAGAGGGTTGGAAATATGACTGAAGACTTCTGTATGTTCCCTAGTGCATTAAAAAATGGAAGTACCCATTAGTACCATGCTAAGAAATTCCTTTTCTTACCTCTCTCTTGTGTAATATTTTCTTTCTTAATCAGTAGCTATTTGACCTTACATGTGAATTGGCAGCGTTAGCTACCAAAAATATAACTCTATTTTTTTTAAGTTTATTGCTTATAAGGAATAAAAACCCATGAAAGCTAGAGAAGAACATGAACTTTTAAGAATAGCAAATGACGTGGAGCAAGGTAATACAGAAACTAGAACTGGAAATTGAAGAAATAAGATACTTCCTCTGTGATTTAATTTCTGTGATTAGCCACATTTATTTCTGCAAGTTCTTTTTATACCTGCTTCTGAACATCTCTTCCCAAACCTAAATGATTTTATCACATGGCCCAATATGGCAGCCCCAACCCAACTGGACATGACCTTCCTTATAATTCTTGTCCCTATGATCGTATTATCAGAGCTGTTGTGTCTCACAATTAAGTTCTCGAGAGGGAATCTGGTTCACTCTGCTCAGCTTAACATCTTGGTTCCCTTTTAACAATTATCCACTGCTGGTCAATTTAGCTGTGACTGGAGAGGAAGAAAGGAGTGATGAAAACCCCTTTCTCCAGCAAAGGAATATGGTTTTGCTGTTTCTAGGGAAAGTCCATGTGCTTGACTCTGATCTAAATTATTTTTTCATGCTCATAGTTTTGAAGAGGAAACAAATCACACTTTCTGACTCATTAAGTGTTTTTCAGTAGTCTTTTGGTCTGGGATTCAGGTTTTCTTAGTAAGCACTTAAACAATTTAGATTTGAAATTTTTCATAATAAAATGATGGGAGGAAACACCAAAAAATAAAAAGAAATTTAGAATTAGGGTTTGGGATCTCATCAGAAGAGGTGAGAAAAAATACCAGTGTGGAATTGTGGGGCTTTGTTTCCCCAGGCTGTAAGTGGCAATAGCTACAATGCAGTACAGTTTACTTTACACCCCTGATTGTTTCTCAGGGCTTTTAAAATTTAAACAAAATCAGGGTAGGTTTTCAAGGAAACACATATTTGACACGACGAGACACCACTTCTCCAAAATTAAAGGCAGTTTGAGAGAGTAAATAAAATTGTCCTGTCATGGAAGAATGTGCCAGTTGGGGAGTGGGGTAAGAGTTTTTTCTTGTCTGTAGGTTTTCATAAGTGGTAAGTTCAGAGAATTCCATTTGCTCTTTTGTGGCAATCTAAGAGCCTAATGCAAAGCATCATTCATATCTCTTAGTTATGTCTACAGAACTTGGTGGATTGTGAAGATGCATTTTATTGATTACATTATGAGAAATCGACTCAAAAGTCACCCATACCTTTAGTTCCAGGATGTTTTCTGTACACTCAATGGTGGTCTGGCTGTTCATCATTAAGGCTAAAACTGAGTAGCATGGGGTGCCCAATTACAGCCCTGGTGAGAGGATCTTCAGCAAGTAATTGTGGTCTCCTTCATTGCCTTCATGTGGCCCCAGAGTGAGATGCCTCACTATTCTTTCCCAGGCCATGACCGCAAGAGCCCTAATGCAGCTCTCTGTAATTCTGATGTTCCCTGTCCTTTGGATTGAATCAGTGCTCCCCCATTCATGTAACAAAACCATTTCCCACAGATGCTGAGCAGCTGTCTTCATCTGAAGATGCTCAGAGAAAAAGCAGAGGATAGAAACCCTTCATTTCCTTTGTTCATAATAATCACACTTGCTCATTGAAAGCAAAACTCGCCCCTAGGATGGAGAGCAGGAACCATGGGTTAAGGTGTGAGCCAGAGAGGGTACAGGAGTGTAATGGAGGAGCTTTGTCAGAAGCCCTCCTACGAAGGCTATATTCTTAAGGGCCTCTGGCTCTCCTGTGCATGCTGCAATTGAAAATGGCTAATAAAGTGCTTTGGATCAAACAGATTTCTTAAAGAGACAGGACATAGGCATTATGGCTATTAGAATTTAACCTACCTGCCAAAAAGAAAAAAAAATTATCCGTTGTCTGGGCAGTTTCTAATGTGTCTTCACTACGGCATATTGACTTATTTTGATCTGCTAATATTTGTATGATTTGTATGATTCCCTATGTAGAATCTCCATGTGGAGAAAAGGGTAGCAGCAGCATGAGTACATGACACAAGAGAATTGTGTTATTCTTTCTATCAAGAAAAGACTTAGTTTTGCCCTCCCTATGCTCCCTCGATCTCCCTTAGTCTGGGACTAAAAACACAGCAAGAGGAAAACAAAGAGCAATGACATCAATGCCCTGGGCTTGGGTGGGGAAGGTTGAACCCATCAGAATCGAAGATGCGCTGTTCAGAGGTCCAGTCTCCTGAACTCCTGTGAATTGATAGGTTTGTTACTTTGGGAATTTGATGGGCAAAATGTAAGAGTGTATATAATTGGATTTTTATTAAAATTTCCTAGCTATAACTGATCTAGATTTCAGGTTTTCATGGCTAAAGAAATATTCTCAGTGCCTAAATGTTTTTATTCCACTCGAAACAGATTAAGCTTTCCTGGTGATTCTGCAGTAATAAATAAAAAACATTCCTGTAATGTGATCCACACATCTTTTGCATTAAAATAAACCATCATCCAAGTTCCTAACAGTAGAAATAGAGAACAGCTGATGAAAACAAGGTGCCTGTTTTAGCAGGCTATGAGGAATTATTTGTTGTCAAAAGCAAAGTTTTCAGGACTCCTTTTTTTTTTTAATTGAAATATAGCAAAAATAAAGTTTGTAGGAAAGGTTGTTGTCTTAAAAGTAGGAAAATAGCTAAGGTACGTTATCTTAGCTATGACGAATTTGGATAGTGACTGATGGATACAAAACTGTTAGATTTGTTTCTTCATGAACAAATTGTCAATCTAAACTGTGGAAGACAAAATTGTCAGCTATGTCTCTGGTTGAGAAAAATTATGGGTTGCGTCCCTGGAAGGTGAAAATCCCTGGAAGTAAAGGAAAATTGTCAGATGCATATTTTCAAGAGAGAATTGTTGGCCACGTCAGCTAAATAACAGGTTACTATTATTTTACTGCTGAACTGTGAAATTTGCCATTTTTATCTCCTTTGCCGTTCAGATTGACAAAGTGAAGTCCGTCCAGATTGTCATCTGCATTGGTGCTTAGCCAGGACAGATGTGCCACATGTGCTTTTGTATTATGGCTGGAAAGAGATCCACATGGGCAACCAACCAGATTGAGAGAATGTTGCTTGAGTTAACGGAGAAAGAACCTTTGTGGATTGTTTTAAGGGGTGCTTCAGTTCAAAATGAAGAGCAGCCAGGTCAGCCCGAGGTGAGCCGAAGGCACTGGGGAGTGGGGCAGTCATCACTAGAGAACTGTATTCACCGACGTGGCTGGTGACAGGTTTGTGCTAAGTCAGTGCTTCCCTTCTGAGTCATGATGTTTGGCTCCAGGGTGTGTGTGTGAGAGAGAGAGAGACTGAGATTGATAGACAAGAGAGACAGACTGTATTTCTACACTGACTCCCATTCAACTGGCAAGAGGTATTTCTGACAGAGGAGCTTAGCCTTAAGGATAGAGAACAGATAGATGAGAACATCCTGTGTAAACCTATGTAGTAAAAGGTTTCTATTTATATTTGAGAAAATAGCCTGATAACACTGCCAAAAAGAGGTAGATTAAACTCCCATTAATGGAAGCATTTGAATTCCCTTCTGAATTATTGAAATACTAACATTGCATGCATTGTATTTTTTGAGACTACTTGGTATGCTTCATAGGGCTTCCCTGGTGGCTCAGAGGTTAAAGCGTCTGCCTCCAATGCGGGAGACCTGGGTTCGATCCCTGGGTTGGGAAGATCCCCTGGAGAAGGAAATGGTAACCCACTCCAGTATTCTTGCCTGGAGAATCCCATGGATGGAGAAGCCTGGTAGGCTACAGTCCACGGGGTCGCAAAGAGTCGGATATGACTGAGCGACGGAACGGAAGGATGGATGTGCTTCATATTCCCAGGAATATCTGAAATAGCCCCAGAAATTAGTCATCTGCTTTATTTTGATTATGTGGGCTTGTGATTGTGGTTCTAAAACACAGGCCCAGCTTTGGGTCTAAATCAAGGAAGCTAAAAACGTTGAGCTTGATATTCCCCAAGTTTGTTCTTTAGCAAAACTAATCCATGTATCTGTATTGTGATACATCCTGGCTCATGAGTTTTCAATGGCTTTTCAATGCCTACAAGGTAAAGTAAATATGCTTTAGACTAGAATCCAAGACCTAGGATTAACTTAATTTTTAATCCTGACCTTGATTCTTCCTATTTGAGTGTCTTGGGATCTAGAGCAAGGATGTTATCTCTTTTGAACTGTGTCTGGGCAGTTATTGCTACTCTACCAATTTTGCCATGGTGATATATTGTATTTAATTGTTATTTATGTATTTCAATAACATTTTCGGGGCAAACTAAGTGTACTGCATCTGATGTTAGTAATACAATGATAAATAAGATGTGCCTATACCAGTTTTTTTGGATTCCATATATATATATGTTTATATAAGTTACTTGTTTTTCTCTTTCTGACTTACTTCATGCTGTATGACAGACTCTAGGTCCATTCACGTCTACAAATGACCCAGTTTCATTCCTTTTTATTGTATAGACCGTCTTATTCACAAAGCAGAAATGGAGGCACAGATGTTGAGGACAAATGTGTGATACCAAGGAGGGAAAGGGAGATGAGTGGGAAGAATTGGGAGATTGAGATAGACATATGTAGACTATTGATACCATAAATAAAATAGATAACTAGGGAGAACCTACTGTATGGCACAGGGAACTCCTCTCAGTGCTCTGTGGTGACCTAAAAGGGGAAGAAATCCAAAAAGAGAGGATATGTGTACACATCTATTTCATTTACTTTGCCGTACAGTGGACACTAACACAACATTGTAAAGAAACTAAACTCCAATTAAAAAAAAAAATGTGCCTAGCTTCTTGACCATGATAGTTGAATAAGGGAATCAGAGAAGAAAACAGGTGACTATAACAGGGGGCAGAAAGTATTATGAGTGGGAAGCACAGGAAGCAATGCGAGCAGACAAAAAGAACTCCTTATCCAGACTCCGGTTCCAGAAGGAGAAGTCTTTCCTCTTTCTGTGGAAGTGACATTTAGGCTGACCCCTGAAGGAAGGGAAGAGTCAACCAGGCCCACAGTTGAGAGATCTTGGTTCTTGCAAGGAAATCACTGCAGGGTTCTTTACTGAACAGGTACACCAAGTTAGTGCTCCCTGTACCTCTATGTTTCTATTTATTTTGTCATTTATTGTATGTCATAAACCTATAATTATTTGACTTTATCATTTAATAGTGTTTTATTTAGCAATAAACCCTTTCAGCAGCGATGGGTACAAAAAATATCAAAAGAACGTGTTTAATGAAAAATTAATTATCTCTTAAGAAAGTTGATTTTGATCAGCAGAATGATTGAGCAAAATGATAGCGCTAATCAAATGAAAACTAGAAGACAGAAATCCCTGAAAAATCATCTATTTCATAAGTTGGTATTTATAAGAAAACGCTGTAACTACAACAATCTGTCTGGATACAGAAAGTTTATCATTCTGTGAATATAACTTTTCATTCAATCAAATGACTGCTCTGTTCATCTTCAATTCTGTTTTTTTTTTTAATTGTACAGTTGATTTGCAATGTTAGTTTCAAGTGTGCAGCAAAATGAGTCAGTTACACATAAACATAAGTATATTTTTTCATTTTCATTTCATTATGGTTTATTAGAGGATATTGAATATAGTGTCCTGTGCTAACAAGTAGAACCTGTTGTTTATCTAGCTTATATACAGTATTTTATATCTGCTAATTTTAAACTCCTAATTTATCCCTCCCTTCTTTTCCCCTTTGGTAACCATTAGCTGGTTTTCTGAGTCTGTTCTAAATTCCGGGTTTTGTAATACACCTGTGAAAATAAAGTGATAACTATTTGTTCCATTAACAGAAGAGAATTTCACATGATGCTGGTTTTGTATTAGTATTATCAGATGCTTTAAATAGAAAATCAGTTAACTCTAACAGTGTTCCTTTAAAAATTATAATTCACGGAATTAAAGCAAACCTTTTGAGTATTCATTTGATTGATATTACTGTAACCGTTAAATTTTGCAAATTTAATTTAAAAAGAAATTCAACTTTGGATAATAAATACAAGTTTTAGGAAACATAGACATGAGCTATAATTATTGTTTTCATACACAAGAAACTTATGGAGCTGAATTTACTTAGATTACTTCCAGTGCATACATATTTTTTAGCTGCAGCTAAACAAGCTGTATTATTCTACTAATTAGATATATTTTTCTGTATTCAGAGTTACTCTAAATTTTTATGATGTTGATGATGTAGGATATATAAAAGTTCTTTAGCATGGCAGAACCTAACATTTTTTTTTCTCTCTGCTGCTCATTACTAATTGGATTTTAGAAATGACTGAGTCTTTGAAGGACTCCTTGTAGATCAATCTCATTGATTTACAGTGGTTCTAAACATTTTCGAGATAGTTTCTTTGACTTTCGTTGCATTTTGTTTAAAATAAATTGGGAACTTTAAATGCAAGTATTTTAAAAAATGGAGCAACTAAAATACGTTTTTAGCAAATCACAATTATTGGGGGAGGTGGTGGACTTAGAAACAGGGAAGTCCTTCATTTTATTCCTGAAAAGACAAGAGAAGAATGGACATAATGAGGACTCAACTGGTATATATTTCATTCTGAACTTTCACATTTTTTGCAGTATTTATATTTGTGGGAAGAATCTTTTAATGGAGCTCCTGTTGTTAAATGACTAAATTTATATTCCAAAAATCAAGATGGAAGGAAAGGAGGTTTATGGTTTTCAACATGTAAGTTTGGTAAAACATTCAAAAAGATCATAGGAGCAAGTTTTGGGCCAAAATTATTTTTTGCAAAAATATGTATCAAAGAAATGCTCTCTTTAGCATGGCAAAATGATAGTATCTGTGCAAAAGCTTAAGCTGAATTACCTCCAACTTCCATATGCGAAATTCAACATTGGTCTGGGCGTATCAGGCACTGTAAAGAGTCCTTTCTCAATGAAAACATTAAAGACTACAGGGAAGAGTCAATTAAAAACCAAATGCGTTAACCATAGCATTCAACTTTAAAGAAGATAATTTTATAACAAATATTTTAATGAATTAGAAAAATAACATTCAGTGTTAAAACAGATACAGCCAAGAAAGTGAGTACAGCATATAAATACGTGCAAAGAATAATTATTCTACTAATGTGATTTTTAGTTTCAAATAACCTTATAAAGGAATTTTTGCTCTAATATACATGAATATGTTATTTTAAAAATTGTATTATGGTAAAGAATTAATAAAATTTGCCATTTCAATCAATGTCACTTTAGTGGCATTAATTACATTAGCAGTGTTATGTAACCATTGCCACCGATGTTTCCAAAACTGTCATCAGCCCAGACAGAAACTGTGTACCAACTAAACAAAACCTCCCTATTCCCTGTCACTCCAGCCCCTGGTAATCTCTAACCTACTTTCTGTGTCTATTAATCTTGTCTGCTCTATTATTTTATGTAAGTGGAATCACACATTTGTCTTTCTGTATCTGGCTACTATCACTTAGCATAATGTTTTCAACTTTCATTAATATTATAGCACATATCAGAGCTTCATTCCTTTTATACATCTGAAGATTAGTCCATTTTATGTATATAATACATTGTGTTTATCATGCATCTGTTGATGGACACTTGAATTGTTCCCACATTTTAGCTATTATCATTAATGTTGTGATGAACATTTGTATATAAATATCTGTTTGAGTTGTGGCTGAGTTGCTAAGTCAGGTCCAACTCTTTGTAACCCCATGGGCTGCAGCCTACCACTCTTTCCTTTCTTTCAGTATCTCCCAGAGTTTGCTCAAACTCATGTCCATCAAGTCGATAATGCCATCCAGCCATCTCATCCTCTGTCATCCCCTTCCTGCCCTAAATCTTTCCCAGCATCAGAGTCTTGCAGCTCTTCTGCATATCTGAGATTGTTGATATTTCTCCCAGCAATCTTGATTCCAGGTTGTGAGTTATCCAGTACAGCATTGCCCACTATGTACTCTGCATATGAGTTAAATAAACAGAGTGACAATATACAGCCTTGACGTACTCCTTTCCCAATTTTGAACCAGTCCATTGTTCCGTGCCTGATTCTAACTGTTGTTTCTTGACCTGCATGCAGGTTTCTCAGGTAAGGAGACAGGTAAGATGGTCTGGTTTTCCCATCTCTTTAAGAATTTTCCACAGTTTGTAGTGATCCACACAAAGGTTTTAGCATAGTAAATGAAGCAGATTTTTTTTTTTTTTTGAGTACATGTTTTCATTTCTCTAGGTACGTATGTAAGAGAAAGATTGCTGAGACACATGATAATTCTATGTTTAGTGTTTTGAGGAACCATCAAACTGTTTTCCACAATGGCTATGCCATTTTACATTCCTACTAGCAACATACAAGGGCTTTAATTTCTCCAAATCCTCACCAGCACTTACTGTTCCTTAAATTTATTGTTTGTTCTTATCACCATCCTGGTAGGTAGGAAGTAAGACCCTACTGCAGTTCTGAGAAATTTTAGTTATAAAGAGTTTTTGAATAAAACTATTTTATCAGTTCACCAATATAATCAAATATACTTCAATTTGTCAGCCAAATAAATATTTTAAGATATCATATATCAATTAAACAGGGGAGGGGTAAAGCATAAACGTAGGTAGACTGAATGGCAGTTGTAATCCAAGCAATCGGTGATGAGGTCCTGAACTGGGATAGTGGCAATATGAAGGAAGTGAAGAGACTTAAGAAGCAGATATCAAAAGATCTTATGCAGGTGAGATGAATGGAATTGAAGGTTGATATTCGAGGAAAAAGTTAAGCACAGTGCTCAAATTTCTCACTTGGATAACAGAGTGGATGGTGGAGTCATTTTCTAAGATACAAACCCCAGGAGGGGGAAGAGCAGGTATTGAGGTGAAAGTAGATAAAGGTGATAAGCTGGACATGTTGCGTTTGAGATGTTCATGGAGCATGCAAATGCAGATACTTATCAAGCAAGCAGTTGGGGCTCTGGGCCTGAAGTTTAGGAGAGAAACCTGGGCTGGTTAGGGGAAATTTGGAATTAACTTTTTTTTTTTTTTGTATTCTTATTTCTGTAACAAGATGATGATAGTAAGATGATAAGATCCTTGAGGACATTTCAAGTATTTCCTTGTTTCTCTTTATTGCTCTATGACTGAAAAAAGAAATTAAAGGTATACAGCATAATGATTTGACTTACATACATCATGAAGTGATGACAGTAAATTAGTGAACATAAAGGTACAAAATCAAAGAAAAAGGAAAATTTTGCATGTGATGAGAACGGTATGGATTTACACTCTTAACTTTCATTTAAAACACATAGCAGTGTTTATTAATCATGTACATACCATTCTGAGTACTTATTTTTCTTATAACTGAAACTTTGTACCTTTTGACCACCTTCATTCAATCCACCCTGCCTCTAGTAAACACAAATCTGACCTCTTTTCCTGTGAGTTAGTTTGTTGAGTATAACTGACTGACTATACTTTGTTAGTTCCATAGTGATTCAGTATTTCCATACAATACACAATGATCACCACAATTGGTCTAGTTATCACTACAAATATAATTTTATTGACTATATTCCACCCACACTGTACATTTCATACCAGCGACTTATTTATTTTGCAACTGGAGCTTTGTATAATCTCCCTTACCCATTTCTCCCCTCCCCCCTTCCCCTTTGGCAACCATCTGTTTGTTCTTTGTATCTATTTCTATTTTGTTTTGTTTTTGTTTTTTAGATTCCACATGTAAGGGAAATCATACAGTGTTTTATCTTTGTCTGACTTATTTAACTTAGGAGAATACTTGCTAAGTTCATCCATGTTGTCACAATGGCAAGTTTTCATCCTTTTTATACCTGAGTAATAACTCCGGGTGGAGAAGGCAATGGCAAGCCACTCCAGTACTCTTGCCTAGAAAATCCCATGATGGAGGAGAGTGGTAGGCTGCAGTCCGTGGGGTCGCTAAGGCTCAGACACGACTGAGCGACTTCATTTTCACTTTTCACTTTCACACATTGGAGAAGGAAATAGCCTGGAGAATCCCAGGGAAGGGGGAGCCTGGTGGGCTTCCGTCTATGGGGTCACACAGAGTCGGACACTACTGAAGTGACTTAGCAGCAGCAGCAGCAGCCAGTGTTCTTGCCTGGAGAATCCCAGGGATGGGGGAGCCTGGTGGGCTTCCGTCTATGGGGTCACACAGAGTTGGACACGACTGAAGTGACTTAGCAACAGCAGCAATAACTCCGGGAGTTAGTGATGGACAGGCCTGGCGTGCTGTGATTCATGGGGTTGCAAAGAGTCGGACATGACTGAGCAACTGAACTGAACTGAATATTCCATTGTGTATATCTTTTTTATCCACTCATCTGTTAATGGGCATTTGGTTGCTTCCATATCTTGTCTATTGTAAATAAAGCTGCAATGAACATAGTGATCCACATATCTTTTCTAGTTAGTGTGTTTTGTTTTCTTTGGATACTCAGGAGTGAAATTACTGAATCACATGAAAGTTCTGTTCTTAGGTTTTTCAGGGACAGCCATACTGTTTTCCATAGTGGCTACAGCAATCACATTCCCAACTATAATACACTAGAATTTCCCTTTCTCCACATCCTTGGCAGCACTGAATATTTATTGTCTTCTTTGAAAGTAGCCACTGCCTATGTTTTCTTCTAGGATTCTTGTGGTTTTAGGTCTTATACTTAAATATTCAGTCCATTTGATTTTTATATGTAGTGTGAGAAAGTATAAAGTTTGAGATTTTTGCATGTAGCTATCCAGTTTTCCCTACACCGTATATTGAAGAGGCTGTTGTACTCGCATTCCATTTTCTTCCTTTGTTACAGATTATTGATCATGTAAGTGTGTGTTCACTTGATGTTTCCAAAAGGCTGAGAAGCAATTAAATGTGGGTTCATTTCTGGGCTATCTGTTCTGTTCCACTGATCTATGTGTCTTTTTTGTGTGCCAGTATCATACTGCTGTGATCACTGTAGCTTTGTAACTTTATACATTGGCCACCTGATGTGAAGAGTTGACTTATGGGAAAAGACCCTGATGCTGGGAAAGACAGAGGGCAGGAGGAAAAGGGCGTGACAGAGAATTAGATGGTTGGATAACATCACTGACTCAATGAACACGAGTTTGATCATACTCTGGGAGACAGTGAAGGACTGAGAGGCCTGGTGTGTGCTGCAGCCCCTGGGGTTGCAGAGTTGGACATGACTTAGTGACTAAACAACAACAAAAATGAGCTTTGTAGATAGTTTGCAATCAGGAATCATGATGCTCTCCGCTTTGTTCTTCTTTCTCACGATTGTTTGTCTAATCAGGGTCTTTTGTGTTTCCATTCCAAACAAATTTCAGAATTATTTGTTCTAGTTTTGTGAAAAATACCATTGGTATTTTAATAGGAATTGCATGGAATCTGTAGATTGCCTTTGGTAGTATGGTCATTTAACAATATTTAACTCTCCCAATCAGTGAGCACAGTATATTTGCTTGTGTCATCTTCAGTTTTTCTTAAATGCCTTAGAGTTTTCCTAGTACAAGTCTTTTATCTCTTTAGTTTCCCTCTTAATTCCTAGGAAGTCTACTTTTTTGATGCAATTATAAATAGGATTATTTCCTTAATTTCCCTATGGTTTATTAGTGTATAGAGACATGACAAATTTCTATATTATTTTGCATTCTGCATTTGTACTGGATTCCTTGATAGGTTCCAGTAACTTTCTGATGATGTCTTAGTATTTTCTATATACAGTATCATGCCATTTGCATATAATGACAATTTAACCTCTTACCTTTCAATCTGAGTACCTTTTATTTCTTATCTGATGGCTGAGGCTAGAATTTCCAAAACTATGTTGGATAAAAATGGTGAGAGTGAGCATCATTGACTTGTTCTTGATTTTAGAGGAAGCACTTTCACCTTTTCAATATTGAGTAAGATGTTGGCTGCAGGTTTGTCATATATGGACTTTATTATGTTGAGATGTGTTCCCTGTATACTCACTTAGTTGAAAGTCTTTTTTCATAAATGCATATTGAATTTTATTTAAAGCTTTTTCTGAATCTATTGAGTTGATTATATGATTTTTAATATTTAATTTGTTAATGTGGTATATCACATTGATTGATTTTATAGATATTGAACCATCCTTGCATCCTTGGGCTAACTCCCCCTTGATCATGGTGTATGATCTTTTCTAAGTAACATTGAATTTGGCTTGATAATATTTTGTTGAGGACTTTTGTACTTATGTTTATCAGTGATGTCAGCTTATAGTTTTATTTTTCTGTTCTTTGTTTGGTTTTTCCAGGGTGATGCTGGCCTCATAGAATGAGTGAAGAAGTGTCTCTTAATCTTAAATTTTTTTGAAGTAGTTTGAGAGGCTAGTCATTTATTTTCTTTAAATGTTTGGTAGAATTTACTTGTGAAGGCGTTTGTTCTTAGACTTTTGCTTGATGGGAGTTTTTAAAAGTACTGATTCAGTTTCATTACTGGTAATTGGTTTTGTCCATATTTTGCATTTCTCTTGGAGTCTGTCTAGGGATTATATGTTTTTAGGAATTTATCTGTTTTATCTGGTGCTGCTGCTGCTGCTAAGTCACTTCAGTTGTGTCCGACTCTGTGCGACCCCATAAACGGCAGCCCACCAGTCCCCCCCGTCCCTGGGATTCTCCAGGTAAGAACACTGGAGTGGGTTGCCATTTCCTTCTCCAATGTGTGAAAGTGAAAAGTGAAAGTGAGGTCGCTCAGTTGTGTCCGACTGAGTGACCCCATGGACTGCAGCCTACCAGGCTCCTCCGTCCATGGGATTCTCTAGGCAAGAGTACTAGAGTGGCTTGCCATTGCCTTCTCCGATCTGTTTCATCTAGATTTTTGCAATTTATTGGCATATAATTGTTGACAGTACTCTCTTACAGTCCTTTGTATTTCTGTGGTGTTGGTTGTAACAACTTCTTTTTCACTTCTGATTTTATTTATTTGAGCCCTCTCATTTTCTTTGAGTCTAGCTAAAGTTTTATCAGTTTTGTTTACCTTATTAAAGAACCAACTTGGTTCCATTGGTCTTTATTTTCTCTTCTTTTTTAGTCTGTTTCATTTATTTCTGTTCTGATCTTTGGGGGGTTCTGGGGCTGGTGCCAGCATGTTGGTGGGTAGGACTGGGATCTTGGGAGACCTGGGGTTCTGGCCTGCTAGTGGGAGGGGCAGGGTCCTGGAGTGACTAGCTATGAACTGCCCATGGGTGGTCCTGCTGTACCTGGTGGTGGGGTGCGAATGATACTGAGGGTGGTGCTCACCAGTTGAGGGGCAGATGAGCCCCTAGTGCTAACAGGCTAGAGGGAGGAATCCAAAGTGGCACTTGCCAGCAACAGTGTCCTTATGGTAGAAAGATGCTCCCCAAAATGGCTGCCACTAGTATCTTTGTCCCCACGGGGAGTCTCATTTTCCTCCTGCCCCTCTGGGAGGCTCTCTAAGATCAAGTGGGTCTGACCCAGGCTCCTTTAAAATTACTGCCTTTGATCTGGTTCTTGGATTGTTGGAGATTTTGCATGCATCCTTTAAGAATGGAGCCTATTTCCTATAGCCCTCAGCTTGCCTGTGTGCAAGCCCCACTGGCCTTCAAAGTCAGATGTTCTGGGGGCTCACCTTTCCAGTGCAATCTCCCATGCTGGGCTAGGGAACCTGATGTGGGGCTTAGTCCCCTCAATCCTTGGAGAGAACCTCTACAAATTCTCCCATTTGTGGGTTACCCATCTTGGTGGCTCAGACAGTAAAGTGTCTGCCTACAATGCAGGAAGCCTGGGTTCAATCCCTGGGTCGGGAGGATCCCCTGGAGAAGGCAATGGCAACCCACCCTAGTACTCTTGCCTGGAAAATCCCATGGATGGAGGATCCTGGTAGGCTACAGTCCATGGGGTTGCAAAGAGTCAGACACGACTGAGCCATATAATTAACACCTGGGGATGTGGGTCTCAACTATACTGTGGCTCTGCCCCCTATCCCTTCTTATATCTTTAGTTTTGGAATATGTTTTCTGTTAGCCTTCAGGTTGTTCTCATCAATAGTTTCTCTGTAAATATTTGCATTTTGGTGTGCCCTTGGGAGGAGATAAGCTCAGGGTCTTCCTTCTCTGACATCGTGGCTATTCTGCAGTCATACAGCAAATTTTAGTGGGGAATCTTTTGCATTTGAAGTATTGTACTAGGTTTAAGACAAATTAGTTAAAAGATAAATAAGGTATAGTCCTTGTCTTCAGAGAATTTAAAATCTAGTAAGGGCAAAAAATGCTACTGGAGATCAGTGGAGAAATAACTCTAGAAGGAATGAAGGGATGGAGCCAAAGCAATACCAATACCCATTTGTGGATGTGACTGGTGATAGAAGCAAGGTCCAATGCTGTAAAGAGCAATATTGCATAGGAACCTGGAATGTTAGGTCCATGAATCAAGGCAAATTGGAAGTGGTCAAGAGTGAACGTCGACATTCTAGGAATCAGTGAACTAAAATGGACTGGAATGGGTGAATTTAACTCAGATGACCATTATATCTACTACTGTGGGCAGGAATCCCTTAGAAGAAATGGAGTAGCCATCATGGTCAACAAAAGAGTCTGAAAGGCAGTACTTGGATGCAATCTTAAAAACGAGAGAATGATTTCTGTTCGTTTCCAAGGCAAACCATTCAATATTACAGTAATCCAGGCCTATGGCCCAACCAGTAACGCTGAAGAAGCTGAATGGTTCTATGAAGACCTACAAGACCTTTTAGAACTAACACCCAAAAAAGATGTCCTTTTCATTCTAGGGGACTGGAATGCAAAAGTAGGAAGTCAAGAAACACCTGGAGTAACAGGCAAATTTGGCCTTGGAGCACAGAATGAAGCATGGCAAAGGCTAATAGAGTTTTGCCAAGAGTATGCACTGGTCATAGCAAACACCCTCTTCCAACAACACAAGAGAAGACTCTACACATGGACATCACCAGATGGTCAACACCAAAATCAGATTGATTATATTCTTTGCAGCCAAAGATGGAGAAGCTGTATACAGTTAGCAAAAACAAGACCAGGAGCTGACTGTGGCTCAGATCATGAACTCCTTATGGCCAAATTCAGACTGAAATTGAAGAAAGTAGGGAAAACCACTAGACCATTCAGATATGACCTAAATCAAATCCCTTATGATTATACAGTGGAAGTGAGAAATAGATTTAAGGGACTAGATCTGATAGATAGAGTGCCTGATGAACTCTGGACGGAGGTTCATGACATTGTACAGGAGACAGGGACCAAGACCATCCCCATGGAAAAGAAATGCAAAAAAGCAAAATGGCTGTCTGGGGAGGCCTTACAAATAGCTGTGAAAAGAAGAGATGTGAAAAGCAAAGGAGAAAAGGAAGGATATAAGCATCTGAATGCAGAGTTCCAAAGAATAGCAAGGAGAGATAAGAAAGCCTTCCTCAGCGATCAATGCAAAGAAATAGAGGAAAACAACAGAATAGGAAAAACAAGAGATCTCTTCAAGAAAATTAGAGATTCCAAAGGAATATTTCATGCAAAGATTTTCTTGATAAAGGACAGAAATGGTATGGACCTAACAGAAGCAGAAGATATTAAGAATAGGTGGCAAGAATACACAGAAGAACTGTACAAAAAAGATCTTCACGACCAAGATAGTCACGATAACGTGATCACTGACCTAGAGCCAGACATCTTGGAATGTGAAGTCAAGTGGGCCTTAGAAAGCATCACTACGAACAAAGCTAGTGGAGGTGATGGAATTCCAATTGAGCTATTTCAAATCTTGAAAGATGATGCTGTGAAAGTGCTGCACTCAATATGCCAGCAAATCTGGAAAACTCAGCAGTGGCCACAGGACTGGAAAAGGTCAGTCTTCATTCCAATCCCAAAGAAAGGCAATGCCAAAGAATGCTCAAACTACTGCACCATTGCACTCATCTCACACACTAGTAAAGTCATGCTCAAAATTCTCCAAGCCAGGCTTCAGCAATATGTGAACTGTGAACTCCCAGATGTTCAAGTAGGTTTTAGAAAAGGCAGAGGCACCAGAGATCAAATTGCCAACATCCGCTGGATCATGGAGAAAGCAAGAGAGTTCCAGAAAACCATCTATTTCTGCTTCATTGACTATGCCAAAGCCTTTGACTGTGTGGATCACAATAAACTGTGGAAAATTCTGAAAGACATGGGAATACCAGACCACCTGACCTGCCTCTTGAGAAACCTGTATGCAGGACAGGAAGAAACATTCAGAACTGGACAAGGAAAAACAGACTGGTTCCAAATAGGAGAAGGAGTACGTCAAGGCTGTATATTGTCACCCTGCTTATTTAACTTATATGCAGAACACATCATGAGGAACGCTGGGCCAGAAGAAGTACAAGCTGGAATCAAGATTGCTGGGAGAAATATCAATAACCTCAGAGATGCAGATGACACCACCCTTATGGCAGAAAGTGAAAAGGAACTCAAAAACCTCTTGATGAAAGTGAAAGAGGAGAGTGAAAAGGTTGGCTTGAAGCTCAACATTCAGAAAATGAAGATCATGGCATCTGGTCCCATCACTTCATGGGAAATAGATGGAAAAACAGTGGAAACAAACTTTATTTTTTTGGGCTCCAAAATCACTGCAGATGCTGATTGCAGCCATGAAATTAAAAGACGCTTACTCCTTGGAAGGAAAGTTATGACCAACCTAGATAGTATATTAAAAAGCAGAGACATTACTTTGCCAACCAAGGTCTGTCTAGTCAGGTTATGGTTTTTCCCCTGGTCATGTATGGATGTGAGAGTTGGACTGTGAAGAAAGCTGATCACTGAAGAATTAATGCTTTTGAACTGTGGTGTTAGAGAAGACTCTTGAGAGTCCCTTAGACTGCGAGGAGATCCAACCTGTCCATTCTAAAGGAGATCAATCCTGGGTGTTCATTGGAAGGACTGATGCTAAAGCTGAAACTCCAATACTTTGGCCACTTCATGCGACAAGTTGACTCACTGGAAAAGACTCTGATGCTGGGAAGGATTGGGGGCGGGAGGAGAAGGGGATGACAGAATGAGATGGCTGGATAGCATCACCGACTCAATGGACATGAGTTTGAGTGAACTCCGGGAGTTGGTGATGGACAGGGAGGCCTGGCGTGCTATGATTCATGGGGTCGCAAAGAGTCAGTCACGACTGAGCGACTGAACTGAACTGAAGGGCAAAAAATATACAAAAATAAATATAGAGATTGAGTGTAATGATTTAAGCATAGAGAAAAGTATTATTTATTGAAAGGATATTTTAGAATAATTTGTACTTAAAAGGCCTTCAGTACAGCTTTTTTAATTAAATGATCTAATCAATGTGGCTACATAATTTATTGGAACCTGTGTAATATGGAAATATGAGGCCTTCTTGTTCAAAGAACAGGAAAAAAAATTGTCTCTTAAACGTTCATATAAACTTCCATTATTTGGCCTGTTGTTTTCTACTTGCTATTTAATGTTGTTCTGAGTTAAGAAATATTAAAATCTTGAATTACTGGCATGAATTTTACCATTTAACTTCATATTACACAATGCTTGTTTAAAATAAGGTCATCCTACTTATGCAGAATCACTGAAATTATACAATTTGAATTTCATTTTTTCAAAGAGCTGTTAAAACTGGCCAGATGAGATAAATGCAACCCAGTCTCAGGAAGGCTGGAAGGAGGGAGAGAAGATTTCACCCCAGGACACAGGGCTATTGGAGAGGAAAGTGTTGGTCCTCATAGGTACCTGAGGCCCACACTCTGCCATGCAGTCTCTTTCACTTCCTCCCAGCAGCCAGTCCGCTCAGCTCTACCTTGACTGAGGGCCAGGTCTGGGGAAGTTGAGCCAGGAGCATCACTTTTCTGCAGTGACACACAAGAGGACACGCAAGCATCTTGAACCCTCCCCTCTGGGAAGAGTATGGTACTTGGATCAAGGCTGAGTGGGTGAGACTGTTTCCCTGCTGAGATGAGCTCTGGCCAGCCATTCACACCAAGGTGCCTCCCTCCAGCCTTGGTCATGGTCTGTCCTGAGATGCAACCTGGCATGCTTGTGTGACCCCAGTCCTTCTCCACAACCTGCTTGGAACAGAGGGGAACTGTAGTCAGAGGGTGGAAGGCAGGTAGGAAGCTGAGTGGGGCCAGGGCTCTGAGGTGACATGAGCCAGGATGCAAGTGCTCAGCACATTTTCTATTGTCCCACTGGACTTCATTTACAAAAAGTACTCAAAAAGTTTAAGACTTTCCAGTCTTGAGAAAGAAGAATGAAGCTGGAAGAATCAACCTTCCGCATCAGCCTATACTGAGTATACCTTTAGTATAGTTCTGAAGTATAGTTCAGACTATACTACAAAGCTACAGTCATCAAGACAATATGGTACTAGCACAAAACCAGAAGTATAGACCAATGGAAGAAGACAGAGAGCCCAAAGATAAACCCACACACCTATGGATAACTTATTTTTGACAAAGGTGGCAAGAATTTACAATGGGGCAAAGATACCCTCTTCAATAAGTGGTGCTGGGAAAACTGGACAGCTCCGTGCAAAAGAATGAAATTAGAACACTTCCTAACACCATACACAAATATAAACTCAAAATGGATTAAAGACCTAAATGTACGATCAGAAACTATAAAACTCTTAGAGGAAAACATAGAACACTTGATGACATAAATCAAAGCAAGATTTTCTAGGACCCACCTCCTAGAGTAATGAAAACAAAAGCAAAAACAAGTGGGACCTAGTTAAACTTACAAGCTTTTGCACAGCAAAGGAAACTATAAAAAGGTGAAAAGACAACCCTCAGAATGGGAGAAAATAATGGCAAACAACTGACAATAATTTCTAAAATATACAAGCAGCTCATACAACTGAATACCACGAAAACAAATGACCCAGTCAAAAAGTGAGGAAAAGACCTAAACAGACAGTTCTCTAAAGAAGACATACAGATGGCTAACAAACACATGAAAAGATGCTCAACATCCCTCATTGTTGGAGAAATGTAAATCAAAAGTACAATGAGATACCACTTCACACCAGTCAGAATGGCCATCATCAAAAAGTCTAAAAACAATAAATGCTGGAGAAGGTGTGGAGCAAAGGGAACACTCTTGCATTGCTGGTGGGAATATAAATTGATA
Organism: Moschus berezovskii; assembly: GCF_049115385.1. Classification (NCBI taxonomy): domain Eukaryota; kingdom Metazoa; phylum Chordata; class Mammalia; order Artiodactyla; family Moschidae; genus Moschus; species Moschus berezovskii. The sequence goes on from NC_142464.1 coordinate 26,834,081, forward strand.
GAGCCACTATGGAAGATGGTATGCTGCTGCTGCTGCTGCTAAGTCACTTCAGTCGTGTCCAACTCTGTGTGACCCCATAGACGGCAGCCTACCTGGCTCCCCCAACCCTGGGATTCTCCAGGCAAGAACACTGGAGTGGGTTGCCATTTCCTTCTCCAATGTGTGAAAGGGAAAAGTGAAAGTGAAGTCGCTCAGTCGTATCCAACCCTTAGCGACCCCACGGACTGCAGCCTACCAGGCTCCTCCATCCATGGGATTTTCTAGGCAAGAGTACTGGAGTGGCTTGCCATTGCCTTCTCCGGGAAGATGGTATGGAAATTCCTTAAAAAGTTAGAAATAAAACCACCATATGACCCAGCAATCCCACTCCTAGGCACATACTCTGAGGAAACCAAAATTGAAAAAGACACATGTACCCCAATGTTCATTGCAGCACTATTTATAATAGTTGGAACAAGGAAGCAACCTAGATGTCCATTGACAGATGAAGGGATAAAGAAGCTGTGGTACATAAACACAATAGAATACTACTCAGCCATAAAAAGGAAGGCGTTTGAGTCAGTTCTAGTGAGGTGCAGGAATCTAGAGCCTATCATGCAGAGTGAAGTAAGTCAGAAAAAGAAATATAAATGTCATATACTGACACACATACGGAATCTAGAAAGATGATACTGATGAGTTTATTTCCAGGGCAGTCATGGAGAAACAGACATAGAGAATAGACTGATGGACACAGGGTGAGGGGAGGAGGGAGAGGGTGAGATGTATGGAGAGACAACATGGACGTTTACAATATCGTATGAAAAATAGGTAGCCAGTGGGAATTTGCTGTATGACTCAGGGAACTCAAACAGGGGCTCTGTGACACTCTAGAAGGGTGGGGTGGGGTGGGAAATGGGAAGGAGGTTCAGGAGGGAGGAGACATGGATACACCTATGGCTGATTCTTGTTGATGTATGACTGAACAGAAAACCACTAAATTCTGTAAAGCAATTATCCTTAAATTAAAAAAAATGGCAAAAAAAAAAAAGTTTGAGACATTCAAGGGAGTGACAGCAAGACAATTAAACCCCAAGTATGGAGCTGTCTGAACATGGGGCCCTATGTGACCATGCTGGTTGCGTGCCCATGAAGTCGGACCTGGATGCCATCAACTCCTAGAAAATGAAGCAGGTTATTAGGTTTGTGGCTCAGTGTGTCTCACGCCCTTGACTCCGCACTACCTTTTGCAGAGAACCAGGACTAGGGTCTCCCTCACCTTGAGGGTGAGCATAAACATGCCCAGGTCCATATAGGGAAACGTGAAAGTGGGAGGGGCTTACTCTAAAAGGAAAATGAATGCCCCTTGCCAGTCAAGGTTGTCCAGTCCTCTAGCTGAGAGGAGGAGAATGCCTGGTGACACGTGAAACTACATGCAGAACACCCCAGAGCTGAACCTGCATGTTGGAACAGATGTATCTTTACCCCCGCCTCTCACTGCTCTCCTTCGTCACACTTAATTTTCCCTAGTGGGGAAAAATATAAACAAAGCAGGAACACATATAAAATGTGATTGAATTAAGCCTAAACTGAGCATTTCGTTTGGAGGGAGAGAAAGTAGAGAGAAGGAATTAGGAATAGCTCCCTTTCCTATTGGAAGTTCTTAACTTCCTGGTTTCCTTGTGGGTAAAAGGAGCTACTCCTCTCCCCACAGCCCTCTTTTTCCTCTTTCTTCCCTCCTCCTCTTCCCCCACTACTTCCTCTCTCCCCAGTTCCCTCATTAATCCTGGCAGCTGTAATTGGTATATTGAATCCAGGTACCTGATTTAAAAGAGAAATTAGGTAAAGGAGTTTTCTGGCCTAACCCAGTTCATTTTTCCCCTCTCTGATGATCAAATGTAGATACTATACACACTCAATTGTAAGGTCACATTCTTTCATTTCTGGACTTGGTCTCTGAAGCTCTGAGGGCGCTTGGACCTCTGCCACTTTGGAGTTTCTGGCCTTCTCAGCACTGGTGTCATCAACATACCTGAGAGGAGCATCAGCGTTGAGGAAACCTGGTTCTCGTGTCTTGCTTCCTCCCTCCAGCCTCACCCTCAGCCCTTCCCCCTCCCCCACTCAGTGACCCCATTTACAGGCCAGGTAGTGCTCTCTTGAGTCATTCTTTCTGTTTCCAGTTGGCTCACATTAATAGTGACTCAGAAAAGCTGAACAACCCTCTTTTCTCTGAAAGATCTCATGGTTATATTCAGTGAGTGGCTTCTGGGCGTCTTCCTGTCTTTCCGTTGAGGAGTGTCATTCTGTGCAGCCTTGGGGGTTTTCCCTCTTCTAAAACTCTGGTTGTGAATGGTTACCGTGAGAGCAACTGATTCACCGCTGTTGTATATACCAAGGGGTAGGCGAGTCTCTTGACATCAGCTGCTGGCTTGTGCCTGGAACCAGACACACGCCCACCCACACCCACAAAGTTTGCTTTTGCCATTCAGAGCTGAAAGCACTGAACGGAGCAGGATCCCAGGTATTGTAAGACCACATCTCCATGTAATGCTTTCCACTGACTCTTCAGAGAGTCTGAGAAATGCATGGCCCAACTGGGGGTTATAATGCGAGTGTGATGCATGTACGCTCAACATTCTTACCTGTGTCATTGAATCTGAGACCATTTTTCTCTTTCCCTTCCCCTCATCCTTTCTTACTGACCCCGATCCCATTACAAGGGAGCAAAAAATTAATGGGCAGTGTTTCTTAGCCAATTCATTAATGGAACCCAGACACCAGCCACAGGACTCTGCTGAAGGTCCTAGATGAGACTAATTATACATGTGTCCACCTGGGAGCTCTGTTAAAAATTGGACAGCAGGGCAAAAGGCTGATTTACTGGGTCTCTGACTATTCTGACTGGTCAGCTAGAGAGACTATTGCCCAGATAAAAGAGAATCCCTCACATCTGCCTTCCTTTCAATCAGGCTCTGGAGCCACCTTTTAGCTCTGTGATCTTTCAATTCTGTGTCTCCATTTTCTCAACTGTAAAATGGAGAGAATAACAGGACTTCCTTAAAATAGTGAATAGTGAAAAAAATAAAATTTGAAAAGAAAAAAAAAGACCTTTTCTCTCTTACAAACGGTGATTAGTGAGAATTGAAAAAGTTCATGTAATGCATTTATATCAATCTTTGGTCTATAGTAAAGTTCTCTGTAAATATTAGTGATGATTAATAACCTTACTAAGCTTACAACTTCCCAAGACACAAACATATAAGTGATATCACAGGCTACATGGGAGAAGAAAGCGTAGCCTTTGACTAGTTCTGTCCCTTGAGCTTAAAATACTGTGAATGGTCATCAGAGTCATTCCCTTCCATAAGCATCTGAACACTCCTTGAATGCGTGCTTTCTACCTGCAGTTGGACTTAAAAAGAAGCCTGTAGGGGCTAGAACTGAGTCATATTTACCCTTCCATCGAGCTCTCTTATACTATGCCTGTCATATTATAGGTGCTCAATTAAATTGGTATTGAAAGTAAAAGTGTTGGTCATTCAGTCATGTCTGACTCTTTGTGACCCCATGTACTGTAGCCCATTAGGCTCCTCTGTCTATGGGATTTCCCAGGCAAGAATAGTGGAGTGGATTGTCATTCCCTTCTCTAGTGGATCTTCCTGACCCAAGGATCAAACCCAGGTCTCCTGCGTTGCAGGCAGATTCTTTACCATCTGAGCCACCAGGGAAGCCCCACTGAGGATCATTATTTGGAATCTTCGCTATGAAAATGCTTGGCTGTGTAGTGCTGACCGCTGCTTCACACAGTAGAGGTTGATTTCAGGCACTAGTAGCTCCAGAATTCCTGACTCATATGATGTAAATGTCCAGCAGCACAGAGATTTTTGGTCTTACTTTTAAGCTGTTGTATCTCTTGTGTCCAGAACAGAATCTGGCACATGATCAATGTTCAATAAATGCTTGTTGAAGGTATAACTACATGAAAAACATTGTAAGGGCTTCAGGAGGTAATGTGTTTAGAAGGGGGCACAATGGGACCAAGTTTTAAAAGATAATTTTATTTATTTTTGGCTGTGCTGGGTCTTTGTTGCTGTTAAGGCTTTCTCTAGTTGTAGGGCATGGGTTTCTCATTGCAGTGACTTTTCTTATTGCAGAGCATGGGCTCTAGGGCACTTGGGCTTCAGTAGTTGGAGCATGTTGGCTCAGTAGTTGGAGCATGTTGGCTCAGTAGTTGCAACTCCATCCCAAGCTCTAAAGCACAGGCTCAGGATTTGTGGCTTAGCTTAGCTAAGGCTTAGCTAGGTTTAGCACAGGCTTAGCCACTCTGAGGTATGTAGGATCCTCCTGTATCAGGAATCAAACCTGTGTCTCTTGCATAGGCAGCTGAATTCTTTGACTTTAAGTCACATTTGTTAAAGTCCATGTTTTCAACTCAGGTTTTATTTTGTAATTTTTATTGTGACTAAATATGCATAGCAAAAGTTTTTTTGTTTTAGCCATTTTTAGGTATGCAGTTCGGAGAAGGCAATGGCAAGCCACTCCAGTACTCTTGCCTGGAGAGTCCCATGGATGGAGGAGCCTGGTAGGCTGCAGTCCGTGGGGTTGCTACGGGTCGGACACGACTGAGCGACTGCACTTTCACTTTTCACTTTCACACATTGGAGAAGGAAATGGCAACCCACTCCAGTGTTCTTGTTCTTGCCTGGAGAATCCCAGGGACGGGGGAGCCTGGTGGGCTGCCGTCTGTGGGGTCGCACAGAGTCGGACACGACTGAATTGACTTAGCAGCAGCAGCAGCAGCAGGTATGCAGTTAAGTGGCATTAAGTACATTCACATTGTTGTGCAAACACTCCATTATTCTTCAGAAATGTTTTGACTTCCCAGACCAAAGTTCTCTACCCATTAAATACTGACTTGCCATTTCCCCCTAGACCCAACCCTGACAACAACTATTCAGTTTTGTGTCTATAAATCTGACTGCTCTAGGCACTTATACATCATAAAGTGAAATCATATACTTGTCATTCTGTGTCCGGCTTATTTCGCTCGCACAGTGTCGTCAAGGTTTATCCATGTTGTAGCATGTATCAAAATCTCATTTTTGTGACTTCATGATATTCTGTTGTATATATACATACTGCTGATACATATTTTCCTCTTCGTCTTAGTCAGTTTGGGCTGCTGTAACAAATTACCATAGACTGGGTAGCTAAAACAGCAAACATATGTTTCTTATACTTCTTGAGTCTGGTAGTCAAAGATCAAGGTCTCAGCAGGTCTTGAGTCTGGTTGAGGTCCACTTCTTGTTTTGCAGGTGGCTGTCTTCTCGTTGTATCTCCACATATTAGGAAGCAGAGAGAGGGAGCAAGTTCTAGTGTCTCTTCCAATAAGGACACTAATCTTATTCCTGAAGTCTCCATCCTCATCACCTAATTACCTCCTGAAGACCTCACCTACTAATACTATTTCATCAGGGGTTAGGATTTCAACATGTTAGTTGGGGAGAAGGGCACAAATGTTTATCCATAATACCATTCACCTGTCAGTGGATATTTCAGCTGCTTCCACTTCTATTATTATGAATAATGTTAGGTATGAACATGGGTGTACATATATTTGAGTGTCTCTTTTCAATTATTTTGGGTATGCCCCCCAGAAGTGAAATTGCTAGATGGTATGGCAGTTCTGTTTGATTTAAAAAAAAAAAACAAACCACCAGACTGCTTTCCACAGTGACTGAACCATGTTATATTCCTACCAGCAGTGCATAGAAGGCAATGGCAACCCACTCCAGTACACTAGCCTGGAAAGTCCCATGGGCGGAGGAGCCTGGTAGGCTGCAGTCCATGGGGTCACGAAGAGTTGGGCACGATTGAGTGACTTCACTTTCACTTTTCACTTTCATGCATTGGAGAAGGAAATGGCAACCCACTCCAGTGTTCTTGCCTGGAGAATCCCAGGGACCGGGGAGCCTGGTGGGCTGCTGTCTATGGGGTCGCACAGAGTTGGACACCACTGAAGCGACTTAGCAGCAGCAGTGCATAAGAATTCCAATTTCTTCACATCCTCGCCTACATTTGTTATGGAAATCCTGATGGTTGTTGTGGTTGATTTGCATTTCTGTGTTGATTACAGATGTTGAGCACCTTTTCATGTAGGTCTTCTTGGGAGAAATGTCTGTTCAAGACCTTCACCCATTTTTTAATTGATTTGTGTGTTTTGTTGAGAAAGATAATTGTTTTACATTTTTTGTCTGGTAAATCTGATACTTGTGGTTTTTGAGATGCATTCTGCCAGTTTATTTTCTTATTTGGAATAGACAATATTTTCCTGTTTCTTTGTGTACCTTGTGATTTTTTTAATTGGGCATTTGTGAAAGCAGCAATCTCTCCCAGTCATTGTAGACTGGCTCTGTGCTGTGGTCATCCTTTGCTAAGTTCAGTGTGCTCTGGGCCTTGGGATAAGCCTGAGTTGAAAACTTAAGATCTTTTCCAAGCATGAGTTTTGTCTGGGCCCATGCATAACTTTTTAAAATCGCGTACATAGCTACACACACACACACACACACACACAACTTTTAAAATCGCATACATAGCTACACACACACTCACACACGCACACACCTGCTTTTGAATGTTTTACTTCTCTAGGGAGTCTCACCCAGCATCTCTGTGAGGCCTTTGATTTTCTTTTGTAGGTCTTCACCAGTTCCTACTAGTCTCTGTCTCCTTGTAACTTTTGTGATCAGCTCCTATTCCTTCTCCCCATCTGAGCTTTGAGTTAGATGAAACAGAGTCCGGGTGTTCAGGTGGACCCCAGAGAGGCTACAATGTTGCAGGTGAGGTCTGCTGTGACACGGGACACTGGAGGGAACTGGAAACTGGGATGCTGCCTTGTCCAAACTCAGAATCTGCCTCATCCAGGGACCCCGCCTTTCCCAGGAGGTGGTAGGGCAAGGGCAAGTGAAACAGCACAGAACATCCTACCACTGTGGATGTGTCTTTTTCTTGACTTGGTGTTGCTAGTAGACCTTTGACTTTTTTCCAGTACTTTTTTGTTTTTGGCTTTTTTTTTTTAAGCATTTTGTGAGATTCCTCTATGTTGTTGAGTGCATTTGTCATAGAACTTTGTTACCTTTTGAAACTAAAAGTTTTAGTTTAAAATTAATCAATGCCAGGGAAAAATCCAGATTTATGGAATACTAACCTGCCTCTTGAGAAACCTGTATGCAGGTCAGGAAGCTACAGTTAGACTGGACATGGAGCAATAGACTGGTTCCAAATAGGAAAAGGAGTACGACAAGGTTGTATATTGTCACCCTGCTTATTTAATTTCTATACAGAGTACATCATGAGGAACGTTGGGCCAGAAGAAGCACAAGCTGGAATCAAGATTGCCAGGAGAAATATCAATAACCTCAGATATGCAGATTCCAAGTCTTGAAAGATGATGCTGTGAAAGTGCTGCACTCAATATGCCAGCAGATTTGGAAAACTCAGCAGTGGCCACAGGACTGGAAGAGGTCAGTCTTCATTCCAATCCCAAAGAAAGGCAATGCCAAAGAATGCTCAAACTACCGGACAATTGCCCTCATCTCACACGCTAGCAAAGTCATGCTCAAAATTCTCCAAGCCAGGCTTCAGCAATATGTAAACCGTGAACTCCCAGATGTTCAAGCAGGTTTTAGAAAGGGCAGAGGCACCAGAGATCAAATTGCCAACATCCGCTGGATCATGGAGAAAGCAAGAGAGTTTCAGAAAAACATCTATTTCTGCTTCATTGACTATGCCAAAGCCTTTGACTGTGTGGATCACAATAAACTGTGGAACATTCTGAAAGAGATGGGCATACCAGACCACCTGACCTGCCTCTTGAGAAACCTGTATGCAGGTCAAGAAGCAACAGTTAGAACTGGACATGGAACAACAGACTGGTTCCAAATAGGAAAAGGTGTACGTCAAGGTTGTATATTGTCACCTTGCTTATTTAACTTATATGCAGAGTACATCATGAGGAACGCTGGGCTGGAAGAAGCACAAGCTGGAGTCAAGATTGCTGGGAGAAATATCAATAACCTCAGATATGCAGATGACACTACCCTTATGGCAGAAAGTGAAGAGGAACTCAAAAGCCTCTTGATGAAAGTGAAAGAGGAGAGTGAAAAGGTTGGTTTGAAGCTCAACATTCAGAAAACAAAGATCATGGCATCTGGTCCCATCACTTCATGGGAAATAGATGGAAAAACAGTGGAAACAGTGTCAGACTTTGTTTTTTTGGGCTCCAAAATCACTGCAGATGCTGATTGCAGCCATGAAATTAAAAGACGCTTGCTCCTTGGAAGGAAAGTTATGACCAACCTTGATAGTATATTAAAAAGCAGAGACATTACTTTGCCAACCAAGGTCCGTCTAGTCAAGGCAATGGTTTTTCCCGTGGTCATGTATGGTTGTGAGAGTTGGACTGTGAAGAAGGCTGATCGCCGAAGAATCGATGCTTTTGAACTGTGGTGTTGGAGAAGACTCTTGAGAGTCCCTTATACTGCAAGGAGATCCAACCAGTCCATTCTAAAGGAGATCAATCCTGGATGTTCATTGGAGGGACTGATGCTAAAGCTGAAACTGCAATACTTTGGCCACCTCATGCGACGAGTTGACTCACTGGAAAAGACTCTGATGCTGGGAAAGGTTGGGGGCGGGAGGAGAAGGGGACGACGGAGAATGAGATGGCTGGATGGCATCACCGACTCTGTGGACATGAGTTTGAGTGTACTCCGGGAGTTGGTGATGGACAGGGAGGCCTGGCGTGCTGTGATTCATGGGGTCGCGGAGAGTCGGACACGACTGAGCGACTGAACTGAACTGAACTGAACTGATGCAGATGACACCACCCTTATGGCAGAAAGTGAAGAGGAACTCAAAAGCCTCTTGATGAAGGTGAAAGTGGAGAGTGAAAAGGTTGGCTTGAAGCTCAACATTCAGAAAACAAAGATCATGGCATCTGGTCCCATCACTTCATGGGAAATAGATGGGGAAACAGTGGAAACAGTGTCAGACTTTATTTTGGGGGGCTCTAAAATCACTGCAGATGCTGATTGCAGCCATGAAATTAAAAGACACTTACTCCTTGGAAGGAAAGTTATGACCAACCTAGATAGTATATTAAAAAGCAGAGACATTAATTTGCCAGCAAAGGTCCGTCTAGCCAAGGCTATGGTTTTTCCAGTGGTCATGCATGGATGTGAGAGTTGGACTGTGAAGAAAGCTGATCGCCGAAGAATTGATGCTTTTGAACTGTGGTGCTGGAGAAGACTCTTGAGAGTCCCTTGGACTGCAGGGAGATCCAACCAGTCCATTCTAAAGGAGATCGATCCTGAGTGTTCATTGGAAGGACTGATGCTAAAGCTGAAACTCCAATACTTTGGCCACCTCATGCGACGAGTTGACTCACTGGCAAAGACTCTGATGCTGGGAAGGATTGGGGGCAGGAGGAGAAGGGGACGACAGAGAATAGATGGCTGGATGGCATCACCGACTTGCTGGACATGAGTTTGTGTGAACTCCGGGAGTTGGTGATGGACAGGGAGGCCTGGTGTGCTGTGATTCATGGGGTCGCAAAGAGTTGGTCATGACTGAGTGACTGAACTGAACTGAACCTTCCCTAACCACTATTTGCTGAGGACGTGGTGACAGACACTGCTGAGAACTGACATCCATGAACAGTCTTATTTAACCCTGCAACCCTTTTTCTGAGGTGTAGGTATCATTTTCCCCACACTCTTGATAAACTCAAACATAGAGAAGTTAACTAGCTTGGCAGTTAATTACAGGCTCATAAGTGATGGAACCCTCAATTTGAACTCAGGCCTCGCAGGCAACCATGCCTATGTTTAAATTGACCGCTACTCTCATTTGCCTCTTCCACATAGGATGTCCTTAAGAAAGTGTTAACTCATTGGAAAAACCCTGATGCTGGGAAAGATTGAGGGCAGGAGAAGAAGGGGGTAACAGGGGATGGGATGGTTGGATGGCATCACTGACTCAATGGACATGAGTTTGGGCAAACTGCAGAAGATGGTGAAGGACAGGGGAGCCTGGCATGCTGCAATCCATGGGGTTGCAAAGAGTCAGACATGACTTAGCAATGAAATGCAATGGGGTCAAACCAGGGGAAAAATGGGTCTGGTTCTAATTTAGAGATGGCCGTCTTTTAGCCATCTGCTTCATGTGATTGTACAGCTTCCCAGGACCTCTTTGCTGTCATGAACCCCATATACACGGACCCTTTGGGTCCTTTGCCCACCCTGCCACCAAGGCTGACTCAGGGACCCAGAGCCCTAGGGGAAGAGGAAGGGTAGACTTGGCCCCCGGCCTGTGTGTTAAAGATTTCAGCCTCAGGATAGAGTCAGAAAGAATTGTCTCCTAGTCATGTTCTGTTTCTTTGGGTCCCAACAGTCACGGGTCACAGACCCAACTAGAGGTCGACTCCACACCAGCTGTTCTCAATATCTATGTAGGAGGTGGTGACCTTGGCTTGAATCAGCCCCAGTTGAGAACTGGATTCCTCTGGCAAGTGGTGAACTGCATCTGTGCAACTTCTCTCCAGAGGCGAACTCTCCCAGCTCGGGATTTACTGTGCTTACTTCCCAGCTGTTATTAACACACCATTCAGAATGATGCAAGGGTTATTTTGTTTTTTTTTCCCTTGTTAACTTTTCTTTGGGCCAACATTTGGCCTTCTCCATTTTTGCAGACCATAAATACTCCAGGCTCGCTTTGACTCCTGCCTTTGCATTCATTTGTGAAAGATAGCAGCAAGCAAGAACAGCGTAAACACCAGCATCAGCAAAGGCTATACTCACACTCCCTCTTCCTTGCTACTCACTGTGACCTGTCCTCAAATATCTAGTCTCCTTTTCCCTACAATTTTTTTTTTTTTATTTTAAAAAAGTTTTTTATTTGCTGATTTTTTTTTTACCAATTTTTGTCAACATTTAACCCTTAGTTTAGATTTTTCAGTTTCTCAGTTTGGGATGGGGGGTGAAATGTATGCCCTCTGTCTTAGGTCTCTCTACTAATTCTCTTATTCAAGTCTTCAAGCCTTTGGGGTGAGCTATCTCAGTGTCATCAGCTTCCTCTGTCAGTTCAACACTTTCCTTTATCTCTCTGTTGCTTTTAAAGATATATACTCTCTGGGGTTTTATGTTTGTGGCCTTTTCTTATTTCCTCTGCTTATCTAACTCTTTAAAAAGTGTCTCTCTCTGGCCTCTCCCCTTTTCTGTTCCACTTCCTCTTGTCTAAGATACTGATTTTAAACTGGTAAGCACAAATTCATGCTCCCCAAAGCCTCTCTGAATTGTCTGGAAGAGCCAGGCTTCTTGTGCACTAGGCGCCTTGCTGGACACATTCCCACGCTTAGCTCATGCAATCCTTGCAGCCACCATTGGGAGAGACCTGCTACTACTGTTGCTCAACAGAGATGAGGAAATTGTGCCAAAAAGCACAGAACCAGAAATCAAACTCAGGTTTATTCAGAGCCAATATTTTGTCTGCTTTACCCCCTTGCCTCCAAGTCCTTGGACGTTTGTTAATTGTAAAAGAAAACTGTCCAGAGGAGACAGGTCCCATCTTACAGTTTGTGGGGGGAGCTTCCTAAAGAGGGCCGGTCATACAGTATTTCCGAATCCATTTGGGCTTCGTTGGTGGCTCAGACAGTAAAGAAAATGCCTGCAGTCCAGGAGACCCAGGTTTGATCCCTGGGTTGGGAAGATCCCCTGGAGAAGAGAATGGCAACCCACTCCAGTATTCTTGCCTGGGAAATCCCACGGGCAGAGGAGCCTGGTGGGTTGCAAAGAGTCTGACATGGCTGGGTGATTAACACACATTTACCTCACCAAACTGCTCCATCCTTCAAAGCCCAGCTCAGATCTCACCTCTTCTGCACAGCTTCCTCTGGGAACAGCCCCTCCCAGGGCCCCCTTGTTCCTTTGAATAATCGAGAGGCTTGTTTGATCTCATATTTGGCAACTACTTATTTCACACTTTTATTTCATTGTTCACACTAAGGCACATGCCACCTCCCAGGGTGGTGGTTCTTTCATGTGCTTTCATTTATCTTCCAGGTTGCCCTGAACGCAGTTTGTACCCAGGAAATATATTTTGATAAACTGGATTATTATGTAGATTCAGGTTATTCTTTCATTTTGCATTTTATTCTTTTCCCCTTTCAAGTTCAAGGATCTGTTCTTGAATCTACCCTTTGCTTGCTACTCAGCAAGACTCTTGTATGTTTCCAGGTAGCTTAAGTGTCACATCCCTGGGCTGCTCAGTGTCTGTGTGTCCTTCCTTCGAGCTTTGTACCTCTTAACAGCAACAGCATTCATGGAGCTTCAAGCCTCTGCAACCCTATATATTATTCAGTATCATTTGAATTCCTCTTATATGACAGACAGTAGGTGGGGAATTGAGGGGTGGGAAGTAAAACCAGGACCTCTAGAGACCACCGGCCCTGTTTTCGAGGGCCTAAGCAAGCCATTATAGCCTGATGAGTGGTGTGAGATGGCAGGCAGGGCTGTGGGGGAGAGATACTAACCTGGATTGGGCATCGGGAAATGTTCCATGAAGAATCGCTGCAGTGGGGAACTAAGGAGAGTCAATATGTCCAGAGGGCAAATTGGGACTGAAGATAGTGGGCAGAGGAGGGGCAGGAGATGTGACCAGAACCTGAAGCCTGAGCGCATCGCCCAGGATGCTGTAAACCCTGGCCAGGAGATTGACCTTGATCCTGGGAGCAGTGAGACGCCCATGAAGGGACCTGGTCAGGCATAGGTGCTGCTCTCAAAGCTTGTCATCCTGACTCTGTGCTGAAGTCTTTGAAAGCAGATGCTTGTGTAGCTTTTCTGTAGCTCAACGGTACTTGACATGTACTTGCTTAGCTATTGCTAATGATGAGGAGCCAGGGCCAGAGTGCTGGCCTTCCTCCTACCAGCCCCACTGCCTGCAATGGAACCCCAGAAGGAAGCAAGTGGACTACACAGACTGCATGTGTAGCAGAATGTTCTGGGCATTCCACTGCACATTATTTTATATAAATAATTTTATTTAATCTCCACAGCAACCTTGCAGCAAATGTGTTATCCCTCATTTACCAGATGTATAAACAAAGCTTAAAGAGATTAGATAATTTAATTAATAATTGTCTAATAATAATTATTAGATAAACTGAGTTACTGCAATTGAAGTGGCCAAGAAATAACCAACTAACTGAGTTAAGTTTATACTTAACTCCCAGTTCAATCTGACTTCATAGGTGGACCTTATTAAAAATGCACTCAATTATTTTCTCCCTCAAATGTCTATCTTCCTGAGGTTTACAATGTTTCAGTTCAGTCGCTCAGTCGTGTCTGACTCTTTGTGACTCCATGAACCGCAGCACGCCAGGCCTCCCTATCCATCACCAACTCCTGGAGTCTACCCAAACCCATGTCCATTGAGTTGGTGATGCCATCCAACCATCTCATCCTCTGTCATCCCCTTCTCCTGCCGTCAATCTTTCCCAGCATCAGGGTCTTTTCCAATGAGTCAGCTCTTTGCATCAGGTGGCCAAAGTATTGGAGCTTCAGCTTCAACATCAGTCCTTCCAATGAACACCCAGGACTGATCTCCCTTAGGTTGGACTGGTTGGATCTCCTTGCAGTCCAAGGGACTCTCAAGGGTCTTCTCCAGCACCACAGTTCAAAAGCATCAATTCTTCGGTGATCAGCTTTCTTTATAGTCCAACTCTCACATCCATACATGACTACTGGAAAAACTATAGCCTTGACTAGACGGACCTTTGTTGGCAAAGTAATGTCTCTGCTTTTTAATATGCTATCTAGGTTGGTCATAACTTTCCTTCCAAGGAGTAAGCGTCTTTTAATTTCATGGCTTCAGTCACCATCTGCAGTGATTTTGGAGCCCCCCAAAATAAAGTCAGCCACTGTTGACACTGTTTCCCCATCTATTTGCCATGAAGTGATGGGACTGGATACCATGATCTTAGTTTTCTGAATGTTGAATTTTAAGCCAACTTTTTCACTCTCTTCTTTCACTTTCATCAAGAGGCTCTTTAGTTCTTTTTCACTTTCTGCCATAAGGGTGGTGTCATCTGCATATCTGAGGTTATTGATATTTCTCCTGGCAATCTTGATTCCAGCTTGTGCTTCTTCCAGCCCAGTGTTTCTCATGATGTACTCTGCATAGAGGTTAAAATAGCAGGGTGACAATATACAGCCTTGATGTACTCCTTTTCCTATTTGGAACCAGCCTGTTGTTCTGTGTCCAGTTCTAACTGTTGCTTCCTGACCTCCTTACAGGTTTCTCAAGAGGCAGGTCAGGTGGTCTGGTATCCCCATCTCCTTCAGAATTTTCCACAGTTTATTGTAATCCACACAGTCAAAGGCTTTATATTCTTTTTTTTTTTTTTTTTAAAGAAGAAACAGGAGTAAGCCTTGGCAAAGATTGCTCTTATCCAAGTTCTATACTAACTTGGACTAGAGTGTCTGTGTCTTTATAACGTATCTAGATGATAATGCTTCCTTGTTAAGAAACTGCCTGTACACATTTGGGGTAGGAGAGAAATTTGCCTACTTGTGATTTACACATGAGCATTTGAGGCATGAACTATTACTATAATAATATTTTATCATTAGTTATGAGCTTTATATATGAAAGACCTACCAGCACTTCTGCTTAAGAAAAGGCACCACTTTAGTTAGAAATGGGGCATATATTTGTCATAAAATGGCATTTATTTAATACAGCAAAGGAGTGTCAAGTCAGTGGGCTTTTGTGTCCCTGTATCTGTGCCTTTAGTCACGGGCCGCACTTGTGTGATCAGGTGGGAAACCTCTTGCAAGACATAGCAGAGGCCTGGGTCCGTCCCTTACTGCCTTGTGACCTCAGCCAACCTGCTTTGCTGCCCTAGCCCTCCGTTTCTTCAGCATTTTTTTTTTAATTTAAAGACATCTCTTGCCACCTCGTTTATGTCAGTACAGAGTTCTCCCCTTACTCTTTCTCCTGCATCATCAGTTTTCCTTCTCTACCGGACCATTACTGTCTGCATACAGAGAGCTATGGTACCCCAGCTTCACCTTGCTTCTACCTGCTCTCCAGATACCCCCTCATTTTTCTTCTGTCTTCATAGCAAAACTCCTTGAAAGAACCACTGTCTGAAACTCCTTCTTCTCTACATTTTTTATTTATCTAATTTTTAAAATTGAAGTATAGTTGATTTCGGAGAAGGCAATGGCAAGCCACTCCAGTACTCTTGCCTAGAAAATCCCATGGATGGAGGAGCCTGGTAGGCTGCAGTCCATGGGGTCGCTAAGGGTCGGACACGACTGAGCGACTTCACTTTCACTTTTCCCTTTCACACATTGG
Organism: Moschus berezovskii; assembly: GCF_049115385.1. Taxonomy (NCBI): domain Eukaryota; kingdom Metazoa; phylum Chordata; class Mammalia; order Artiodactyla; family Moschidae; genus Moschus; species Moschus berezovskii. The sequence goes on from NC_142464.1 coordinate 26,849,477, forward strand.
AGAAGGAAATGGCAACCCACTCCAGTGTTCTTGCCTGGAGAATCCCAGGGACGGGGGAGCCTGGTGGGCTTCCGTCTATGGGGTCACACAGAGTCGGACACGACTGAAGTGACTTAGCTAGCATTAGCATTAGCATAGTTGATTTACAGTGTTGTGCCAGCATCTGTTGTACAGCAGAGTAACTCAGTTATGACATATATGCATTCTTTCCTTATATCCTTTTCCATATGGTTTGTCAGGATATTATATTTCTGTGTGCTGTATGCAGTAGGACCTGGCGTATATCTGTCCTAAATGTAACAGTTCGCACCTGCCAACCCCAAACTCCCGGTGTTCCCACCTCTCCTTCCCTCCTCTTCTCCACTTCCTGACTCTGTCTAGTTAGCCTTTGGCCTGTGCCATTCCCTCAAAACAACTCCTGTGAATGGCGACCATAATCTTTTTTTACGTGGTTTGTCTCCATCTCACCCCCATGCCTCCTATACCTTTAACAGCTCTTTTTCAGTCTCATTTGCAGATTTCTTTTCCACATCTCAGTTTCTGAATGTTAGAATGACCCACAGCTCCCTCCTTGAATATCTTTTCTATCTATACTCCTCCTTAGGTGATTTTATCTAGTCTAATGGTTTTAACATCATCTTATGCTGATGATTCCCACATTTGAATCTCCAGTCACACTTGTTCCTGGACTCCAGGTTTTCTTTCCAGTTGACTTTTCCCCAAACCTCCACTTGAATATCTGGTCAGTATCTTAAACTAAACATTCTTGAAACTGGACTCCTAACTCTTCCCACCCCAGACCCCCAACCTTTTCTTTCTGTAGTCCTCCCATCTGAATTTCATTCTTTCCTCCTGAGTAAATGACAGTTTTAATCTTCCAGTTGCCTAAGTCAAAAACTTTGAGGTCACTCTTTTTTCATACCCACAACCTTGATTCAGCCACTTCTCATCACGTCTATCACCCTGGTCTCTTACTTGGATATTACAGTGGCCTTCTTCTGCCTCATCTCCTTGTTTCCATATTAACCTTTTCACCCAGCTTTATTGAGATCTCTTGACACAAAACATTGTGTAAGTTTAAGGTGTAAAACATGTTGATTTGATTCATTTATGTATTGCAAAATCCTTACCACCACAGGCTTATGTAACACCTCCAAACTGTCATACAGTTATTTATTTTGTTGTTGCTGTTGAGAACACTTAAGATCTGTTTTCATAGCAACATTCAAGTATATAATAAAGCACTATTAGCTAAAATCACCATTCTGTACATTAGATGTCTACACATGTCAATCATGTAACTGGAAGTTTGTACCCTTTGACAAATGACCGCCATTCTACTTTCTGTTACTTACTTTGACTTTTTTAGATTCTACATATAAGTGAGATCATACAGTATTTGTCTTTATCTGTCTTACTTAGTACAATGCCTTCAGGGTTCATCCGAGTTGTTGCAAATGGCAACATTCCCTTCTTTTTCATGGCTGAATAATATCTACTAAGTATCTACTACATCTACTTTATCCATTCATCCATTGGCAGACACTTAGGTTGTTTCTATATCTTGGCTATTCTGAGTAATGCTGCAATGAAAACAGGAATGCAGACATCTCTGCAAGACCCTGATTTCAATTCCTTTGGACACATACCCAGAAGCGGATACCTGGGTCATATAGTAGTTCCTTTTTTAATTGTTGAGAAACTTCCTTGCTGTTTGCCATAGAGGCTGTACCAATTTACATCCCCACCAAGGTGCACAAGGGTTCCTCTCTCCACACCCTGATCAACGCTTGTTCTCTTGTATTTTGATGGTAGACATTTTAACAGGTGTGAGGTGATCATCTTACTGTGGTTTTGATCTGCATTTCCCTGGTGATGAGTGATGTCAAGCGCTTTTTTCTGTACCTGCTGGGCCTCTGTGTCTTCTTTGGAAAACTGTTTACTCAGTGTGTCTGCTTATTTTTCCGTCAGGTTGTTCAGTGGTTTTGTTTTCGTTTTTTGTGTGTGTTTGCTTGTTTTGCTACTGTGTTGTGTGAGTTCTGCATATACAGTAGTCCCCCTTGTCTGTTTCACTTTCTCTGGTTTCAGTTACCCACTGTCAACCATAGTCCAAAATATTGACTGAAAACTCCAGAAGTAAATAATTCATAAATTTTAAATTGTGTACCATTCTGAGTTGCATGATAAAATCTCACTGCTGGGTCCTTCCCAGGGTCCCCTACAATTGACATTGTCATGGCTGAGTGATCCAGGATCCCCTAAAGCAGATGGTCGTCTCCTCATGTATTGTCAGAAGGCCGGTAGTAGCCTAACACTCGGTTACAGAGCCCGTGTCCTTCACCTCGCTTCATCTCATCACGCACACACACTTTCTATCATCTCACATCTTTGAAAGAAGAAGGGTGAGAACAGTACAATAAGATATTTTGAGAAAGGGTGAGAGAGAGACCATATTTACACAACTTTTATTACAGTATATTGTTATGTTCTATTGTATTATTAGTTGTTTTTAATCTCTCATTGTGCCTAATTTGTAAATTAAGCTTTTATCATAGATATATATGTGTAGGAAAAAAACATAGTATATACAGTGTTTGGTACTATCCAGTTTTAGGCATTCACTGGAGGTCTTAGAACCCCATCGATAAGGAGGGTCTAACATTTTTGGATATTAACTGCTTCTCAGATGTATGATTTGCACATATTTTCTCATTCCATACATTGTCTTTTCATTTTCTTGTTTCTTTTGCTGTGCAGAAGCTTTTTAGTTTCTTGTAGTCACACTTGTTTTTGCTTTTGCTGTCTTATCCAGGAAATCACTGCCAAGAACAATGTTAGAGAGTTTTCTAATCACTGCAGATGCTGACTGCAGCCATGAAATTAAAAGATGCTTACTCCTTGGAAGGAAAGTTATGACCAACCTAGATAGCATAGTAAAAAGCAGAGACATTACTTTGCCAACCAAGGTCCGTCTAGTCAAGGGTATGGTTTTTCCCGTGGTCATGTATGGATGTGAGAGTTGGACTGTGAAGAAAGCTGAGTGCCAAAGAATGGATGTTTTTGAACTGCGGTGCTGGAGAAGACTCTTGAGAGTCCCTTGGACTGCAAGGAGATCCAACCAGTCCAACCTAAGGGAGATCAGTCCTGGGTGTTCATTGGAAGGACTGATGCTGAAGCTGAAACTGCAATACTTTGGCCACCTCATGAGATGAGTTGACTCACTGGAAAAGAGTCTGATGCTGGGAGGGATTGGGGGCAGGAGGAGAAGGGGACGACAGAGAATGAGATGGCTGGATGGCATCACCGGCTCGATGGACATGAGTTTGAATGAACTCCAGGAGTTGGTGATAGACAGGGAGGCCTGGCGTGCTGTGATTCATTGGGTCGCAAAGAGTCGAACACAACTGAGCAACTGAACTGATAACGTTTTCAGATTTTAAGTTTAAATCTTTAATTCATTTGAGCTATTTTTTTTTTCTGACTGGTCTAAGATAGGGGAATAGTTTCATTTTTTTTTTTTTTTTGTATGTGGTTATCCAGTTTTCCCAGCATCATTTATTAAACAGACTATCTTTTCCATGTTAAGTATTCTTAGTGTCTTTGTCAAATATTAGTTCACTTTATATGTGGGGGTTCACTTCTGGGCCCTTGATTCTGTTGCATTGGTCCTTGTGCATGCTTATGCCAGTACCATACTCTTTTGCTCTCTATAGCTTTGTGGTATAATTTGACACAAGGAGCGTGTTGTTTCTGGCTTTGTTCTTTCTCAGGATTGTGTTGGCTGTTTGGAGTCTTTTGTGGTTCCATGCAAGTTGTAAGATTGTTGTTTCTATATCTGTTAAAAATGCCTTTGGAATTTTTATAGGGATTGCATTGATGGCTTTGGGTAACATGGATGTTTTAACAATATTAATTCTTCTGATCCATGAACATGAGATATCTTTCCAATTGTTTGTGTTCTTTAATTTCTTTTATCATTATCTTATAGTTTTCATTGTGCATCTTTCATCTCCTGGTTTAAGTTTGTCCCTAACTATTTTGTTGTTTTTGATACTATTGCAAATTGTTTTCTTTTTCACATATTTTGTTGTTGAAGTCTAGAAACACAACTGTCTGCTATATGCTTGTTTATTTTTGTATTTTGAAACTTTACTGATTTTTTAAATCAATTATAGCAGTTTTGGGTGGGGTTTTTAGGATTTTCTATATATAATATCATATCATCCACACACAAAGATAATTTTACCACTTCCTTTCCTGTTCAAAATGTCTTCTTAAAAGTTGAGATATAATTGACATTATAGTGTTATATTAGTTTCAGGTATATGTTAATAACATAATGATTTGATATATGTCTATACTGTAAAATGATTACCACAATAAATCTAGTTATCCATTACCACACAGCTATAACTTTATTCACTTTTATGATAAGGACTTTTAAGATATGTTCTTCTAGAAACTTTCAAATATACAATACTGTTTTATTAACTATAGTCACCATGCTGTACACTATATCTCCAAGACTTATTTATTTTTTACTGGAAGTTTGTACTTTTTGAGTCCCTTCCCCATTTCACCCCTGTCTAACCACTGCCTCTGGCAACCACTATTCTGTTCTTTGTATCCATAAGTTCATTTTTGTTTTAGTGATTCCACATATAGGTGAGATTTTAGGACATTTATTTTACTCTGCCTGGCACTACTCTTAGTAGAGTGCCCTCAAGGTCCATCCATGTTCTTGCAAATGATAGGATTTTCTTTGTGTGGCTGATTAAGATTCCATTGTGTGTATGTATGTGTGTGAAATGTGTATGTATATATGTATGTATACATATAATACACACACACTCTACATATTCTTTACCTATTCATCCATCTATAGACACTTAGTTGCTTCCTTTGGAGCTATTGTAAATAATGCTGAAGTGAACATGGGGTACAAATATCATTTTGAGTTAGTGTTTTCTTTCCTTCAGATAAACACACAGAAGTAGGATTACTAGATCGTATGGCAGTTATATTTTTGATTTTTTGAGGAACCTCTATAGTGCTTTACATAGTGGCTATACAAATTTACATTCATATCAACAGTATATAAGGTTTCCTTTTCTCCACATCTTTGCCAGTACTTTTAAGAAATTATTATAGCTATTCTAACAGGTACAAGATGATACTGCATTGTGGTTTTGATTTGCATTTCCCTTGTGATATTAAATACTTTTCCTGTATCTGTTGGCCATCTGTATATCTTCTTTCAAAAAATTTCTATTTAGATCTGCCCACTTCAGTCATATTGTTTTTTGCTCTCAAGTTGTATGAGTTGTTTTTAGTACTTGGATATTAATCCTTTGTCAGATATATGATTGAAAAATATTTTGACTAATTCCATAGGTTTCTTTTCGTTTTGTTGTTGGGTTCTTTTGCTGTGCAGTGCTTTCTTGGTTTATCTAGTACCACTTGTTAATTTATGGATTTGTTGTTGTCCAGTCGAAAAAATCTTTGCCAAAACTGACATCAAGGGGCTTACCATCTGTGTTTTCTTCTAGGAGTCTTGCTAGAAGAAAGACCTGAAAGAAAGACTTTTCTTTCCTCATTGTATTCTTTTCCTCATTGTATTAATATATTCTTGTCTCTTTTGTCATGAATTTATTGACCATATATGCATGCTTTTACCTCTGGGTTCTCTATTCAGTTCCATTAATCTGTGTCTAGATTTTTTTGCCAATACCATCTGGTTTTGATTACCGTAGCTTTGTAATATAGTGTGAAATCAGAAATGCTGATGCCTTCAACTTTGTTCATCTTTGTCAAGAGTGTTTTGACTATTCATACTCTTTTGTGTTTCCATACTAATTTCAGGGTTATGTTTTCCTGCATCTGTGAGGAACCCCACTGGAATTTTGATAGGAATTGTTTGAATATGTAGTCTGCTTTGAGTAACATGAACATTTCAACAATATTCTTTCAATACATGAGCACAGAATATCTTTCCATTTATTTATATTTTCAGTTTCTTTCATTGGTGTTTTATAGTTTTCAATGTACTGGTCTTTCACTTCCTTAGTTATATTTATTCCTAGGTATTTTATTATTTTTGATGCTAGTGTAAATAGGAATGTAAATGAGATATTTTTCTTCTTTTCTATTTCCAATAGCACAGTAAATAGCAATGCAACTGATTGTTCTATGTTGATTTTTTGTATCCTCCAACTTTATTGAATTATTTTATTCTAATGTCTTTTGGCCACCTCATGCGACGAGTTGACTCACTGGAAAAGAGTCTGATGCTAGGAGGGATTGGGGGTGGGAGGAGACAGGGACGACAGAGAATGAGATGGCTGGATGGTATCACCAGCTCGATGGACATGAGTTTGAGTGAACTCCAGGAGTTGGTGATGGACAGGGAGGCCTGGCGTGCTGTGATTCATGGGGTCGCAAAGAGCTGGACACGACTGAGCGACTGAACTGAACTGAACGTCCTTTGGTATCATCTTTAGGGTTTTCTAGAGAAAATACACTGTCATCTGCAAATGGTGACTATTTAACCTCTTTCCCATTTGTATACTCTTTTATTCTTTTTCTTTCCTAATTGCTCTGGCTTGGGCTTCCAATGCTTGGGCTTCCAGTACTATGTTGAAAAAGGTGGTGAGTGGGCATCCTTGTTTTGTTCCTGATCTTAGAAGAAAAGCTTTCAACTTTTCATCATTGAGTATGTGTTTTGTTATATATATTGCCTTAATGAAGTTGAGGTACATTCCCTCTGTACCCACTTTGTTGAGAGGTTTTGTTTTGTTTTTTAAATCAGTTTTTTATCAGAATGGATGTTGAATTTTGTCAAATGCCTTCCTGGCATCTGTTGAGATGAATATATGATTTTAACCCTTTATTTTGTTAATGTGGAATATCATATTAATTTATTTTGAAGATGTTAAACCATCTTTGCATCAATAGAATAAATCCAACCTAATCATTCTATATAATTATTTTAATTTATTGTTGACTTTGATCTGTTAATATTTTGTTGAGGGTTTTTGCATCTATGTACATCAGGATATTGCCCAGTAATATTATATTCTTGTAGTGTCATTATCTTGTTTGGTATCAAGGTAATGCTGCTGCTGCTGCTGCTGCTGCTGCTAAGTCACTTCAGTCGTGTCCGACTCTGTGTGACCTCATAGACGGAAGCCCACCAGGCTCCCCCGTCCCTGGGATTCTCCAGGCAAGAACACTGGAGTGGGTTGCCATTTCCTTCTCCAATGTGTGAAAGTGAAAAGTGAAAGTGAAGTCGCTCAGTCGTGTCCGACCCTTAGCGACCCCACGGACTGCAGCCTACCAGGCTCCTCCATCCATGGGATTTTCTAGGCAAGAGTACTGGAGTGGCTTGCCATTGCCTTCTCCCAGGTAATGTTAGCCTTGTAAAATAAATTTGGAGTTGTCCTATCTGCATCAATTTTTTGAAAGTGTTTGAGAAGGATTGTTGTTAATTCATTTAAAAAAATTTTTTTATTTAAGTCTATTTGACTTACAATATTAGTTTCAGGTGTACAACATATTAATATTTTAATATGTTACATTCAAGAGAAAGTTATTAAAATATTATTATATTCCTTGTGATGTACGTTACATCCTCTAACATTTATTTTATACCTAGTAGTTTGTATCTTTTAATCTCTTTCATCTATTTTGACCCCCCACCACCCTTCTCTTCTCTAGTAACCACTAATTTATCCTCTGTATCTGTGAGTCTGTTTCTGCTTCCTTATAATTGTTTCATTTTTTAAGTGAAAACATACACTATTTTTCTCTTATTTTTCTAAGTATTACACCTTCTAGGTCCATTCACGTCGAAAATGGCAAAATTTCATTAGTTTATTTTTTAATTGGAGGAAAATTGGTTTACAATGTTGTGTTGATTTTAACCATATGGCAATATGAATCAGTCGTAATTATATATGTTTGCCTCCCTCCCCGCCCCACCTCCAAGCCCTCAAATTTATCACAGAGCATCAGGCTGGGCTCCCTGTGTTATATAGCAACTTCCCACTAGCTGTTTTACACATGAAAGTGTATGCTGCTGCTGCTGCTAAGTCACTTCAGTAGTGTCCGACTCTGTGTGACCCCATAGACGGAAGCCCACCAGGCTTCCCTGTCCCTGGGATTCTCCAGGCAAGAACACTGGAGTGGGTTGTCATTTCCTTCTCCAATGTGTGAAAGTGAAAAGTGAAAGTGAAGTCGCTCAGTCGTGTCCGACCCTTAGCAACCCCACGGACTGCAGCCTACCAGGCTCCTCCATCCATGGGATTTTCTAGGCAAGAGTACTGGAGTGGCTTGCCGTTGCCTTCTCCGATGAAAGTGTATGTATATATGTTAATGCTACTTTCTCAATTCATCTCATCCTCTCCTTGCCCTTCTGTGTCTACATTTGTTCTCTACATCCATGGCACCATTCCTTTTCTAGATTCCATATATATGCGTTCATAGATATTATTTGTTTTTCTCTTTTTGACATATTTTACTCTGTATAAGACGCTCTAGGTTCATTTTTTAGTGGCTGAGTATTTAAGTGAGTGGGTTGGTGGGTATATCTATCAGTGGACCTTTAAGTTGCTTCCATAGTTTGGCTATTGTAAAAAATGCTGCAATAAATATGAGTCTGTATTTTTTTTAATTAGTATTTTTTCTTCAGATAAAAACCCAGGAAGGGAATTGCTGGATCATACTGTAGTTCTATTTTTAATTTTTAAAAGAATCTTCATACTGTTTTCCATAGTGACTGCAGCAAATTGCATTCCTACCAATAGTGCACAAGGGTTCCCTTTTCTCCACATCCTTGCTAACACTTGTTATCTTTCTGTAATAGTCATTTTGACAGGTGTGAGGTAATATCTTAGTATGGTTTGATTTGCATTTCTATAATGATTAGTGATGGTGATCATCTTTTCATGTGCCTGTATTCTTTGGGGAAAATGCCTATTCAGGTCCTCAGCCCATTTTTAAATTCTATTGCTTTTATTTTTGATATTAACTTTTATGAGTTATTTAAATACTTTGGATATTAACCCCTTATCAAACAAATTGTTTGCAGATATCTTCTCCCAAGATTTTGGAAAAAGTAGGTTGACTTTTCATTTTTTTAAATGGCTTCATTTGCTTTGCAAAAGCCATTTGCTTATTTTTGCTTTTGTTTCCCTTCCCTGAGGAAACAGATCCAAAAACTATTGCTAAGACCAATGTCAAAGAGCTTACTATTTGTTTTCTTTAAGGAGTTTTATGGTTTAGGTCATTAATACATTTTGAGTTTATTATTGTGTGTGGTGTGAGAAAATGTTCTAGTTTCATTCTTTCACATGAAATTCTCTGGTTGTCTCAAAACCAGTTATTGAAGACACTCTCTATTCCAGATTGTACATTTTTGCCTCCTTCGTCATAGATTTGTTGACCATATAAATATAGACTTATTTCTGAGTTCTCTTCTGTTCCATTGATCTATATATTTGTTTTTGTGCCAGTGTCTTATTGTTTTGATTACTGTAGCTTTGCAGTATAGTCTGAAGTTGGGAAGTGTACTTCCAGTTTTGTTCCTTTTTCTCAAGATTGTTTTGGCTAGTCAAGGTTCTTTCTGGTTCCATACAAATCTTAGGATTATTTGTTCTAGTTCTGTGAATAATATCATGAGTATTTGATAGGAAATTGCATTAAATTTGTAAATTGCTTTGGGTAGTATGGACATTTTAACAATGTTAATTCTTCCAGTCATGAACGTAGGGTATCTTTCAATTTATTTCTGTTGTCTTCAATTTCCTTCATCAATGTCTTATAGTATTCACATCCTTGGTTAAATTTATTCCTAGACATTTTATTCTTTTTTATTTTATTACATGGGGATTACTTTCTTGATTTCTGTTTGTGATAGTTCATTATTAATGGATAAAAACTCAGCAGATTTCTGTAATTATTGTATCTTACAACTTCACTGAATTGAATTCACTTATTTATTCTAATAATTTTTTTTTTTGGTGGAGTCTTCAGTTTTTTTTAATATATCCTATCATGTCACTTCCAGATAGTGACAGTTTTACCTCTTCCTTTCCAATTTGGATGCTTTTTATTTTCCTTTCTTTGTCTATTCCTGTGACTAGGACTATCAATACTATGATGAATAAAAGTAACAAAAGTGGACATCTTTGACTTTCTCAACAGTGAAAATGATGTTAGCTGTGGGTTTGTCATAAATATCCTTTATTATCTTGTGGTATGTGCCATCTATACCAACTTTGATAAGATCTTTAATCTTAAATGGATGTTGAATTTTATCAAAGGCTTTTCTGCATCTATTAAGATTTATCAGTTCAGTTCATTTCAGTCGCTCAGTCGTGTCCAACTCTTTGCGACCCCATGAATCACAGCACGCCAGGCCTCCCTGTCCATCACCAACTCCCAGAGTTCACTCAAACTCATGTCCATCGAGTCAGTGGTGCCATCCAGCCATCTCATTCTCAGTCATCCCCTTCTCCTCCCGCCCCCAATCCCTCCCAGCATCAGACTCTTTTCCAGTGAGTCAACTCTTCTCATGATGTGGCCAAAGTATTGGAGTTTCAGCTATAGCATCAGTCCTTCCAATGAACACCCAGGATCGATCTCGTTTAGAATGGACTGGTTGGATCTCCAGCACCACAGGTCAAAAGCATCAATTCTTCGGCGCTCAGCTTTCTTCACAGTCCAACTCTCATGTAATTCTTATACATCTTTCATTAATGTGGTATATCATATTGACTGATTTCTGGTTATTAAATCATCCATGTATTCCTGAATAAATCCCACTCAATCATGATATATGATCTTTTTTATGTATTGTTGAACTTGATTAGCTAATATTTTGTTGAAGATTTTTGCATATATGTTCATCAAGGATTTTGGTGTGTAATATTCTTTTTCTTCTTTTTTTAGTCTGGTTTTCATTATCACAGTAATGCTGGCCTTGTAGAAGAGTTTGGAAGTAACCCCTCCTCTTCAATTTTTTTGGAATAGTTTAAGAAAGATCTCTTCTTTAAACATATGATAGAATTCCCCGGTGAAGAGGTCTGTACTATTTATTGAGAGATTTTGATTACTGATTCACCTTTTTACTAGTAAATGATCATTCAGATTTTCTTCTTCCTGATTCAGTCTTGGAAGATTAAATGTTTCTAAGACTGTTTCTCTTTCTTCTAGGTTGTTCAGTTTATTGGCATGTAACTGTTCATAGTATTCTCTTATGATTCTATTTCTGTGATATAGGTTATAACTTCCCCTCTTTCATTTCTAACTTTATTTTATTTGGACCCTCTCTTTTTTTCTTGAGGAGTCTGGCTCAAGTTAAAATTTTTTAAAAAACAACTCAATTTCATTGATCGATTGATTTTATTTTTATTTTTTTATTTATTTTTTTTTGCTGCAAAACCATTTATTTCTTTTTTTTTTCATGTTTTAATAAACACTTCGTCTTTTTGTATTGCTTTCTTTTTCATCACAATAATAGAAATATAACACCATATATCACTGTAAAACACGTTTCCACATAAATGCTGATAAGCACAAAATATTTTTCATCATTTACATTTTAACTTTAATAATATATGGCAGGATTAAAGCTGCATCCATCATGTGTCTAACTAACCTTGCTGTAATGAATTTTTAAATGTAATGGTTTCTGTTGCAAAGTAAAATCGTACATAATGTCTAGTGACACAGTACGCTGGTGAATGGGTGGTTTTGGAAAATGGAAATGCAACTTCATTTTTAATTAGATTAATAAACTTCACCACCTCCACCTCCACCTCCAGCCAGCTTCGCAATCCTCCCTCCCACCACCATTATTTATTTTTTATTTTAAATGAGGCTTTTAATTAATGTTTGACAGAGCTGATTCAGGTTGAATAGACTAAATTTCTTTAAACAAACTTACTTATACTCCAGAGTCCTTTAAAAACTTAATAGCATTTATACATTGAAGGTATTTGATTTTCTTGTAACTAGCACTTCAAATGCAACAAGCATTTGAAGCAACAGGCATTTGACCCAACAAGTAAAACTTTCTACAGTTCATAACTTTTATAAATAAAATAAATTAAATGTACAGTGAATAAGTTCTCTGAAATATTTCAATATTTCTGCAGGTTCAGTAACATCATAAAATACATATCAACTAAAATTCACAAATCTAAAAACCTGTTAGGCATTTTTAGGCGTTTTAAGTTGGAAATGAAGACCAATGTTACATCGTAATATGCCAATTACAAATAGTACTTCAAATAGCAAATACTACAGTTTGTCCCAAACTTTAAAAACTATTCATGAACTCAACACTGAACTATTGATGGCTATGAGAATTGTTTCCTAGCCTTTTTGAAAATATCAACCCATTTACGTTTAAGGTAATTATTGATAAGTACGATCCCATAGCCATTTTCTTTATTGCTTTGGGTTCAAGTTTATACACTCTTTCTGTGTTTCCTGTCTATAGAAGATCCTTTAGCATTTGTTGGAGAGCTGGTTTGGTGATGCTGAATTCCCTCAACTTTTGCTTGTCTGTAAAGCTTTTGATTTCTCCTTCATATTTGAATGAGATCCTTGCTGGGTATAGTAATCTGGGCTGTAGGGTATTTTCTTTCATCACTTTAAGTATGTCTTGCCACTCCCTTCTGGCCTGAAGAGTTTCTGTTGAAAGATCAGCTGTTATCCTTATGGGAATCCCCTTATGTGTTATTTGCTGCTTTTTCCTTGCTGCTTTTAAGATTTGTTCTTTGTGTTTGATCTTTGTTAATTTGATTAATATGTGTCTTGGAGTATTTCGCCTTGGGTTTATCCTGTTGGGGACTCTCTGGGTTTCTTGGACTTGGGTGATTATTTCTTTCCCTATTTTAGGGAAGTTTTCAACTATTATCTCTTCAAGTATTCTCTCATGGTCTTTCTTTATGTCTTCTTCTTCTGGGACTCCTATGATTCGAATGTTGGAGCGTTTAACATTGTCCCAGAGGTCTCTAATATTGTCCTCATTTCTTTTAATTTGTTTTTCTTTTTTCCTCTCTGTTTCATTTATTTCTACAATTCTATCTTCTAGTTCGCTAATCCTGTCTTCTGCCTCTGTTATTCTATTGTTTGTTCCCTCCAGAGTGTTTCTGATCTCATCTATTGCATTATTCATTGTATACTGACTCTTTTTTATTTCTTCTAAGTCCTTATTAAATCTTTCTTCCATCTTCTCAATCCTTTTCTCCAGGTTATTTATCTGTAACTCCATTTTGCTTTCAAGATTTTGAATCATTTTCACCATCAAAATTTGAAATTCTTTATCAGGTAAATTCCCTATATCTTCTTCTTTTGTTTGTGTTGGTGGGCAATTATCTTGTTCCTTTACTTGCTGGGTATTTCTCTGCCTCTTCATCTTGCTTATATTGCTTTGCTTGGGGTGGCCTTTCCCTCTTCTTGCAGTTTGTGAAGTTCTCTTTATTATGTAGTTTCTTCGCTGTGTGTGGGGTTGGACGGGTGACTTGTCCGGGTTCCCTGGTTAGGGAAGCATGTGTTGGTGTTCTGGTGGGTGGAGCTGGATTTCTTCTCTCTCCTTTAGAAGACAATGGGCTGCTTTTCTGGGAGCCTGATGTCCTCTGCCAGTATTCAGAAGTTGTTTTGTGGCCTTTACTCCACGTTCAAATGTTCTTTTGATGAATTTGTGGGGGAGAAAGTGGTCTCGCCGACTTATCCCTCTGCCATCTTGTTCCTTCCTCCCCAGAACACTGGATTCTTATATTCCACTTGGTCATGGAGTATCTCTTCCCAGCTGCTCCAGCAAGGTGCAGCCGCTGTACCTTACCTTGGACTAGGGGTATCTCCTCAAGGCTGCCCCTCCTGCTTTGAATGTGGATCAGCTCCTCTCGGCCCTCCGGTGCCCAAGCAGCCACCGCCTCCTGGACGTGGTACAGCTCCTCTTGGCCACCGCCCTAACCCTGGGCGTGGGGTAGCTCCTCTCAGCCACGATTCTGCACGTGGTCAGTTGCGCCGGAGCCGGGCGTCTCTCGCGTCTGCACCGCCGGAGCCGGGCGTCTCTCGCGTCTGCTGTTTTATTTTTAATCTTTATTTCCTCTCTGATCCTTATTCCTTTCTTTCTGCTGAATTTGGGCTTGATTTGCTTTTCTTTTTCTAATTCATTTGTGTGGAAAGATAGGTTGTTTGAGATTTACTTGTTTCTTGAGGTAGGCCTGTATCACTATAATCTTCCCTCTTAGAACCACTTTTGCTGTGTCCCACGGATTTATTTATTTATTATTTAATTATTTTTGGCTGTAGTAGGTCTTCATCACTGCACGGGGTTTTCTCTAGTTGTGGCTCATGGGGGCTACTCTCTAGTTGTGGTTCCTGAGCTTCTCATTGCAGTTACTTCTCTTTGCAGAACACAGGCTCTAGGGCATGCAAGCTTCAGTAGTTGCAGATCCCAGGATCTAGAGCACAGGCTTAGTATTTGTGGCAAATGTGCTTAATTGCCCCATGCCATGTGATATCTTCTTGGATCAGGGATTGAACCCATGTGTCCTGCATTGGCATATTCTTTACCACTGAGCCACCAGGAAAGCCTTGTCCCATAGATTTATAAAATTGTGTTCCTATTTTCAATTCTGCTTATATAACATTGTGGTTGGAAAAGATGCTTGATATGAATTTCAGCCTTCCTAAATTTTTTGAGACTTATTTGTGGCCTAGAATGTGATCTATGCTGGAGGAAGTTCCACATGCACTTAAGAAGCTGTATTCTGCTGTTTTTAGATGGAATGTTCAATAGGTATTGTTTGGGTGAGATGTATTATTTAAGGCTACTTCCCCTTATTGATTTTTTGCCTGGATGAACTGTCCATTGATGAAGTGGGTGTTTGTTCTTTAAATATTTGGTAGAATTCACCATGAAGTAGTCTGGTCCTGGACTTTTGTTTGTTGACCTACTTGAATGCTGATTCAATCTCCTTACTCACTGTTGATCTTTTGTAGTCTGTTTCTTTTATGATTCAGTCTTTCTAGAAGTTTTTCTGTTTCTGGGAATTTATCCAGGTCTACATTGTCCAGTTTGGGGCATGTAACTTTTTTAAATGGTCTATCATGATATTTTGTATCTCTGGGCTATCAGCTGTAACTTCTCCTCTGTTTTCTGTGATTCTGAGTCCTTGTCCTCTTTCAGTTTTTCAAAGTTTGTCTGACTAAAAGTTCATAAATTTTCTTTATCTTTAAAAAAAAAAAATAAAATCAGCTCTAAATTTTAATGATCTTTTCAATTTTTTTTATGGTCTCTATTTCATTAATTTCTTCTCTGATCATTGTTATTGCCTTGCTTCTGCTAACTTTGGGCTTAATTTGTTGTTTTTTTTTTTTCTCTCTCGTTCCTTGTATTGTAAACTTAGGCTGTTTATTTGAGATATTTCTTTCTTTCTTAATATATGCATATATAAACTTCCTTCTTAGAACTGCTTTTGTAGCATTCCATTTTTTAAAATAATTTGTTTAATTTTTGGTTGTGCTGAGTCTTCATTGCTGCATGCAGATTTTCTCTAGTTGCAGAGAGTGGGGACTTCTCTCTAGTTATGGTCTGTGGGCTTCTCATTGTGATAGCTTCTCTTATTGCAGAGCACAGGCTCTAGGGAGCATGGGCTTCAGTAGTTGAAGCATGGGCTCATTAGTTGTGGTTCTTAGGCCCTAGAGTGTGTAGCCATCAGTATTTGTGGTGAATGAGTGCAGTAGCTTCAGCTCCTGGGCTCTAGAGCGCTGTAGTTGTGGTACATAAGCTTAGTTGCTCCATAGCATGTGGAATCTTCTGGATTAGGGGTCAAACCTCTGTCTCCTGCATTGGCAGTTGAATTTTTTACCACTGAGCCACCAGAGAAGCCCACCATCTTTTTTACTGTGCTTCCATTAACAAATTGTTGAACCTAGAGCTATTTTTATGCTTTTATTACTTAACCTTTATTCTAGAGTTAAAGACTTCCCTGGTGGCTCAGATGGTTAAGCGTCTGCCTACAATGTGGGAAACCCAGGTTCAATCCCTGGGTTGGGAAGATCTCCTGGAGAAGGAAATGGCAACCCACTCCAGTATTCTTGCCTGGAAAATCCCATGGATGGAAGAGCCTGGTAGGCTACAGTCCATGGGGTCACAAAGAGTCGGATACGACTGAGTGACTTTCTTTCTTTCTAGAGTTAAATAGCACATCACCATGTTATAGTATTAGAGTATTCTGAATATGACTATATGCTAACCTTTACCCTGGGTTGGAAAGATCCCCTGGAGGAGAGCGTGTCAACCCACTCCAGTATTCTTGCCTGGAGAATCGCTATGGACAGAGGAGCCTGGCAGGCTATAATCCATGGGGTTGCAAAGAATCAGACACGACTGAGCGACTAAGCACAGCACAACACAGCATCAATGTGTGATATATTTTTATGTTTTCATTTTACTAGTTAGCACTTTTTCCTTTCACCTCAAATAACTCATTTCAGCATTTCTTATAAGGCTGGTTTAATGGTGATCAATTCCCTCAGCTTTTGTTTATTCTGGAAAGTCTTATTTCACCTTTAGTTCTGAAGAACAATTTTGCTTGGTAAAGTATTTTTGGTTGGCAGTTTCTTTTACCACTTTACCTGTATAATCCCCATACTCCCCTGGCCTGTAAGGTCTTTGCTGAGAAATCCACTGATAATCTGATGGGAGAAAATTTTTGTCCCTTGCCTCTTATAAATTCTTTTTTTCTTTGATTTTAAACAGTTTAATGATTACATTTCTTGGAGAAGAATGTTTTGGATTAAAATTTTGAAATGACCAGTTAACTTCATGAGGTTAGATCTGTCTTTACCTTTTAAAATCTATTCTTAACACAGAATTACCCTTTAAAACACAAATCAGGTCATATTCCTCCTCTGCTGAGACCCCTCTAATATCATCTTAGAGTGAAGGCCACCATCTGACCTTATCCTCACCATTCTCTTCATGACTCATTCTGGCCTGGCCACAGCTTTTCTGAGTTTTCCAACTTTAGAGCTTTTCTCCTGCTTTTCTCTCTGCTTGTATACTCCTTCTCAAATATCCACATGACTTTCATTTTCAAATATTGTCAGTAAAACCTCCTTGGCTGACTACTGATTATTTAGAAAATCCAGCATTCCTCCCCATAGTCAGTGCTCCCTTTCCCCCTTAACTTGCCTTACTTTTTCCTCCTGCACTTGCCTATTAATACTTTATTCTGTGTCTCTCTTTCCTAACTAGAATATAGGCTCCAAGAAGATAGAGACATATTGTTCATTGCCGGATGCCTAACTCCTAGAAATGCACTTGAAACCAGCTTTAAGAGTGAAGGTTCAAACTATTTCTTAATGGACGGGTGAATGAGTGAATGATTATATAAAACCAGGGTGGTGGAAAAGGTGATCTCTAAGATCTCATTCAAATCTGCTTATCCCTGATTTTGTAAGTTAAAATGTACTTCCTTTTTCTCATTAATGACTTGAAAATGAATAAAATAAAACCACTATGTTAGGAAATGATAGCTTCAGCTCAACTAATTAACATAATATCTGACGTTTTTAGTTCATTTGATGTGCTTTAAATGAACTCATTTATTCATCGCAACAATCTCATGGCATAGTTATTATTATTTTCATTTTGGGGATGTGCAGATTGAGGAAACTAGAGGACAGATTAGCGCATAGCCCAAGGCTACATACTAGTAATGCAGAGCCAGGGTTTGAACCCAAAGTCATAGTTCTTTATTGTGAGTCATCATCTAGGGAATATAAAAATGAAAATTTAATCAGTGGTACATAATATTTAAAACATAACTCTTTCATTTTAATATATTCTCCCTTAAAATATTTTATTCAAATACACATATTTGAAATATGGATATTATAGACATTAATTTCATGAAATATATACCTGTTAGTAGCTGATATTGTAAGGAAAGGAAATACAAATATAATTTCCTCAGTCATTTATGTCTGGTTGACTTTTTTTTCCTTCTGATTTTAACTCAAATTGTTTGAGCTTTTTACTGGTCTTTGATGTGTATCTTAGAAACTGTGATATCATTCCAACTACTGGAATTTTTACACAGTCACCAGGGGATTATTTACTATAGCCTGATGGCTCAGATGTTAAAGAATCTGTCTGCAATGCAGGAGACCTGGGTTTCATCTCTGGGGCAGGAATATCCCCTGGAGAACGGAATGGCAACCCACTCCAGTATTCTTGGCTGGAGAATCCCCATGGACAGAGGAGCCTGGCGGGCTACAGTCCATGGGGTCGCAAAGAGTCGGACCCGACCCGACTGAGGGACTATCACCTTTACTTTCTTTTCTGGGATGATTTACTCACCTGAAAATCAGTTTGAGGCTTAATAAGAGTATATGACAGAGAACTATTTCCTTGTTTTTGTCCCTGTCTTCTCTCTAGTTTCGAGGTCCTATTGGTGCTTCATGATCAAGAGCTCATATGCTGTTACACAAACCTGTTTGGTCAAGGGGGAGGGAATTCCAGGTCCTGTGGTGAGGAGTCAGTTGATGGGCACTAGGGTGTGATCAGTGGAATGCACCTGCTAGCATGAAGCATGAAGCAAAGGGGAGGGAGGGAAAGGAAACACCTTGTGAAAATAACCGTTTATTCTAGTTTGTACTTAAAGTTTTAGATCCTTATTTAATCCTGACCATATCCCTGTGAGGAATGCACTCTTTTCCTGATTTTTACAGATGGGGCTTAACCGGTAAAGGTGCTAGTCTGCATCCAGAGCCTGATGCTTTCTTCTATACTGCTGCTGGCCTCCATCATGCTCCTTAAAGCTCAGTTAAGGGCTGCTTATGAGAGAGGCGTTAGGCTGCCAGGGGCATCTCAAGTTTCAAGCCACACCACCCGGATCTCTATTAATGGGACTCTTCTCTGTGCAAGGAATATAAGGCAAGGGCTCAGTGAATACGCCTAGAAATTCTTAATTCAGTGAATTTAAATGATCCGAATTCATTCTTGTGGGGGTAGGGAAGAAGTGGAGTATCTCTGTGTAACTACTATTTTACTCAACGCCTAAGGAGAAATCTCATTTCAGTTTGAATTAAGAATTGATTAGAGAGTAAAATGTCAATTTGAGTCGAGAAATTCTTTTGAAATTGCATAAAAGGAAGCCCCCAGAGAAAGCATATTTGTGCAGCATACTTGCAAGGGAAAGAGTGGCTCCTTTCAAGAGGGAAATGTTTCGAGAAGGAGCAAAGACATTTGTGAGAAATTGCCTTGTAAGAGAGGGAGATGCAGGCAGGTGGCCTCAAGAATATGGGAACAAAAGTATCTTTGTTCTTAGAAACTGAAGAGTGCTGGCAAAACTGAAATAATCTATAATTACTGCTAATTCTCTGCTGGGCATCTTTTGTGAACGTTTTCTCACCACTCTAACAACTAGAGAGTGTGTTTCTCATGGGAGGGAGGCAGGGAGGAAGCGCCCCACCCCTTACTGCAAAGCCTGAGACTGAAGTTAGTTAGCGTCTTCCTGTGGCCAGCACTCTCACACTGCATTGATTTGAGAAAGATGCTGGACACTCGCCTCCAGGTGGCCTTTAAACCCACAAAACCAATTAAAAATTCTCTGCAGCTTGAACAGTAGCTGCCTGGATGAATAAGGTCTTTTCTCACTGAATTTGGTTCTTACACAGCTGATGGAAAGGAATAGAAGCTTGAATCACCCAAAGCAGGAGGGTTTTTATGCTAGAGCGACTGAAGAGACCACGGAAAGGAGTCAGGAGTACTGTGTGACTTGGCAGCTGTGCGCATGCCTGCTTGTGTGAAAAGGTTCATTCTCAGCAGTTATTTCCAAAGGAGACAAGGGGCCAATCAAGCTTTTGACGCTGGCTCGTCTGTCATTGTCAGCTGTCTCCCTGGTTCAAGTCCACCTGCAGGCTCGGAAGCAGCAAAGTGGCCCACACCTTCATTTATGGGGCATTGGCATCACCAGCCTCTGCCGGGCCAGTGAGATCAGGAAGGCCCCTAGCAGGAAAAGCTTTTGCACTCACAGAATCTTACATTCCCCTTGCCTGGAACAGTGCAGACTAGCAAACCTGAAGAGCTAGAAGTTCCCAAGGTTAAGCCAGAGGATGGATTGTGAAATGAGAACTGACAACATCTCCAGAGGGTTGAAATTAAAAACAAAAACAAAACCCTCAAATGGTTGTGTTACTGCTTTTTAACGGTGACATTGCTTCTTAAGACCCTGGCTTTGAGCAGAATGCTCGAGGAATCACACAGGCAATGAGTTCAAAGGTTATTAAATGGCAGTCATTTTCTGGGTTCAAGAATGACTATTTGACAGAGAGAAAAATATGAGAAAGAATTCCCTTACTTCATGCATGATGTAAATGATTTCTCTACCAATTTCAGAAGGGGTAGGGCCGACAGTTAGAAGACTCAAGGTAATTAGAACGTGTAACTCTGCTATCTTGCGTTTCTATAGAGTGTTCAGCAGGATGCACAGGGGCTGTGTGGGGAGTGGTACGCATGACAGGGAAGGAAGAGAGGAGGACCTGGCTTCTGGCTTCCTGAAGGCACGCGGGGTGGATGCGGACATACATGTCTATCTGGTGCTTCTCAGGCCACCTCTTCCCACTCCCCTTCCTAACACTGCCTGCCTTTCTGATAGGCAGGGAGAGGAATTTTCCATTAAGAGTGGACAGGAAGAGGAAAATGAGAATCTGAGAAAAGGGCTGGGCTTGGACTTAAGCAATGTGACCTCAACTCTGGGGTCCCTGCTGTCGCCAACGGTGCTGAGACTGTACACCAGGAGGGACGGTCAGCTGAGGTCCTCAGAAGAGCTGTTACTCCATTCCTGACACTGGCTACACGTGAAAAGTGAGTAGGTTAAAAAGTAAGCTTGAAAAAAAAGTCAGCTGAATAGCTATTCAATCAGAGAAATATTTTGGCCTTAATTATTTGGATGCTACCTTAGACATAGTTTACTATTAAGAATAACCATCTAAAAAGTATCTTTAAAAAGCAACTGTTTTTCATTACCTTCTGCCCCACTGAGGTGGCAGTAATTCAGGAAGTAAACAGAAACTTCAACAACAAGACAATACTTAGAGTGCATTAAATAAATATAAATTTTATTAAAAACACTCACATAGCGTTATCAGGAATGATATAATAATAAACGCTTTCAAATAACCTGCATTCATAACATTACAATACTTACAGTATTTATAACCATCCTCAGATTTTTATAGACAAACCAAACATCTCATGAAAATAAGTTTTTAAAAAAAGCATAGAAAAATGCACACAGAACTCATTATCTTAGTGTCAGACTGCAGAAGTTTCCTACACAAGTTAACCACTAGCTTTAGAAATGAACTGTACACCACTGTGCGTCAATCAGGATGAAAAATTCATTCAAGTAAAGTTGACACCACTCAGAAGCATTTTCAAGTATGGCTATAGAGTCAACCTGATATTCCTATATAAGCAAATTGGAGATCTGCTTTCCATTCATTCTGAGGCAGGTTTGATATTTACAATTATAGATCTGATATTTACAATATGTCACTTAATTTCTTCTCCTTCCTACCTAACCTCTCCTCAACCCCCTGAACTATACTTCCTGCTCTGTTGGCCAGCAGTTTGACAAATGACAGTGGATTGGTACAGAAACCAAATATTCACTCATCTAGGGATGGTTGACTCAAAACCAGCAAATGTGCATGTAGTAACCAAATATTTGGGGTTAGATACATGGCATATGCAAAACATTCAAATCATGCAGTTTGATGTATATAAAGCAAATGTTCCTGAAATGCTTGTAAACTGGTCACAGCCAAAAACTAGCGAAAAAAAATTTTTTAAAGACAAAAGCCATGTTTTGACCCTCCCCCCAAAAATCCATTAAGATTTGACCAATAAAACTCAAAGGCCTCCATTGATTAAGAATTTATTTAAATCTTAGTAAGCAAAAATGTACATAGACTAAGACATAATTGCACAGTTGATTGCACACCATCCCCCTAAGTGTTTTGCTTGTGTAGAAAAGTCCTGTGGATCTGTACCTGTATTGATTACAGGATCAAAACATCTTTTATTCAGAGAGTTAAAGACTCTAGCCAACAGCCACTTGCCAAACTCCTGACTTACAATTTTCCCTTTATCAACTCAGTGCATTCTATTTTCATGTAATTTTTTTCTGCTTGAAACAGTCAAAAGATTTTCCAAACTCTTAAAATGCTTTTCTTTACAATTAAAACAGCCAACAGATTTACAAGATTAGTTTTAGTTACATCAGGACATATACAAGTAAAATAGGAGGGATTCAAAATAAAAGGGTTAAATCCCTGAAAAAGAATATATTTATTAACCTACAACAATTTTACATGAACACAGGTGACATGTTGGCATAAGGAGAACATGAGCTGAAATATCCCTGAATTTTTAGAACAAAAAGGTTGAAGTTCAAGTTATACTTGCTAGAAATCAAGTATTGGAAAAAGGTATTTTTTTTTTTTTAACTAAAAAAAAAAAGCCTTGGAAAAAAAATGATGGTACACAATGCTATAAGCTTTCACTCTCAGTTCAATATCCTATTGCCAAACTAGTGTTGAGGTATATGACAAGTAGGAACATCACTCAAACCTTTAATGAATTCTTAGCTCACATTATGATATATTTGTAGCAGGTTGAGTAGCACCATCATGATGTGAATTCTGTTTCAAATCTATATATATATATATATATTTATATATATATGTATATATTTAATTTCTTTTTACAGTACTAAAATACTAAAGCATTGCGTTAAAAAAGTTTGTTTACAATTTAATTTACTTACTATACATCTCTTTCATTTCTTTATACAAATTAATGATTTAAAACCACCACAGCAAACCAGCTGCCTGTTTTTTAATTTTTTTTAATTAATAGATTCACATGGAACTAACCCTGTTTATTCATCTTATGCAGGCATCAGTCTGTTCAATCTTTCTGGTAAAGAGGACACTTAAGCTAAGAAATGACAACATTAAAATGTACAATTATCAACACAAAGGCAGACTGCCATTTGGTTCGCCAAAGGGAACCATACAGATCCATAAAATAGCATTGGCTTAAGTGAACTAGCTTTGTTGAGTCTGTAGCATGCTTTTATTTATTACCTGCAGTTAATAGAAAATTCTTAAAACTCTACATATTTGAGCAATGAACTTGTCATACAATTTTGTATAAAACTGTTTTACAGTATAGCATGTGAGATGAGCACCAGAAAACATGTGTTTTGTGGACTAATGTATTCCCTTGAATCCAGTAAGCCCCATTTTGGATGTAACTGGCTATAATAAAAATGGATACATTGCTCATCAGCAGATGCATGGCTAAAAGCAAAAATACTTTAAAAGCTTTCCTTAAAAAAATCAACTTTTCATTCTAAAATGAAAGTAAACGTTTTTTTCTTTTTTTTTTAAACATCTCAGTACCTTAGCATTGTTCAAGTTGTCAAAGCTTAGGTAGACAAAGTGCTTCTAAAACACCATTTAAAATATTTATAGATATACATGTTTGTGCACATGTACATATGTGTATATATATATATGTACATATATACGTTTATTGTCCTACAAGGACTTCACTGGATGAGCAAAATCCAGAGGCCTTTAAAATGTCCACATTTTAAAAACTAAGCTTGTGTAAGAACAGGTAATTATGATTAAAAACTTGAATGAAAAGGTACCCCCATTATTCAAGGGCATTGGAGTACACTGATAGCATCTTGATGATATAAAGGCATTAAATGTTCAGCTGTTAAAGACACCATTTTCTTAGCACCATTTCTTAGAACATCCAAACAAATTCAGTGTTTTGCTGTCTATTCAGCTTCCTGTATCTATTTCGATAAATAAAAGTTAATATTAAGATTACAGTAAAAACTGCATGTTTAAAAGCCATAATTCCAGTATTTCAGTACATTGTATACTCAGCACCAGACGGTATTTTAAGATTCCTGCCCCTGTGATACTACAGTACTTGATTTGTGTTCCATGACTATGCAAACTTGGTATTATTAAAAGTGGTCACAGATGTGTAGAGTTGTAAGGGGGGGGAATCACATTTACATATCATTTCGTCCAGTAATAGAACCAGTGTTTAAAAATGTAAATTGTGGAACACTTCCTTCTCCACCTTCTTTTTGCATAGAATGCTTTGGTCTTTTGCCTAGATTCCATCTGTGACCACTTAGGAGTCAGTGGAAATTAAGTGCTATGGTAAGATGACCTCTTGTTTTGCTGGTGAGCCGAGGTTCCTCCCACCACATTTGTCAGGATTACTGTGTCCTTTCACCACTGCCCATGTCATGAGAACTACACTAACAGACAAGTTGGTTGTGGTCTTTTCAAATGAGGTAACCAACTCAAGGGGCGACATCATATATATCTGTTGTAAGGCCCCGTGACCCTAGTGAAGGCATATGGAGATGTAGTTACTGTGGAGTCTGTGGTCACGGACATGGTCCTTTCAGCAAGGGACTTGATGAAGCGTAGGTAAGTGGGTTCGGAAGGTTCATGCGGCTCAGTGGGCTCCCGTTTCACCTTTTTGCCATGGGTTTTCTGAGGCACATAGTCTGGGCCATACTTTTCACATTCTTCCTCTTTCTCACGGGCTTTCTCGGCCATTTTGGCTTCCCAGAGTGCCAAACCATGTTTTGGCTCATTCATGCTCTTGTGCTGGTAAAAGACAAGTGAGATCCTGGTGGGGTGATTCCTGTTGGGATTCTTTAAAGGGGTTGTGGCGTGCAGCTCACGCTTCGCACACTCGATGAGAATTGACCCATGAGTTGGAGCCACAGCCACTCCTCCGATGTCAGGATCCAGGAAGCTCTGCTCGCTGTCAGACCAGACCTCATCATTGTCCTCGGTGGCCGAAGGCTGCTTTTCCTGACTGCCAGCCTCGTGTACTTTGTGCAAGCCTTCCTGGACAGAAGTAGTTCTCTCGTGGTTAAGACCCGGAAGCACCTTCGATAAGCCATTTGCTGTGTGGGAGAGCATGTCGTTCTCCTTGTTTTGGAGATGCAGAGCATGAAGGGAGCTGTTGAACATGCCCGGAGCTGCACTGTAGTTATGGATTAAATGAGAAGCTGGGTGATGCTCACCGTTTTTATAGTCTATGTTTGAACTGCTCAAATTGGGTGGTAATCTAGAGGTGGCTCCCATGAAGTGGCCATCCATCTCATGCGTGGAATAAGGAGGAAATGTCCCTACATGGTGTACATTTGGTCTGACAGTACAACTGCTGAAGGCATCTCCTTGCATATTTTGGTTTCCGTAACCTAAGTATTTAGAAGTAAAACTCTGGCTGTTTCCGAATCTCGACTGGTAAAGTGTGTGGATGGGTGGCAGATTTAGCTTAGAGAGAGGGTCTTGGTTTGGATACCTATAGAGATCCATGGGCTGAGACTGGGGAGAATAGGAGCCCAGATATTGGGAGCAGTTGTCCATTGATATGTTTCCATTGCATTGATATGATGGATACTGGTTACTCTGATTCAAAAGCCCAGGGTAGGGGCTCGTGGGATTAGAAGAATTCAAATAGGAACCTGCAGCTTGGGATGAGGTGGAATAGAGGTTCACAGGGTTGGCACCTCCATAAATATCTGAAGTGTGCGAAGAGCCTGGATAAGGGCTCATTGCATTGGGTCGTCTCATGTACAGACTGGTGGATCCAGATGAAGAGTAAGAGCTGACCGACTCTGACTGAGAGTTATTACTTAAGGGGTGATGTGGCTGCTGTTGTGGGGGCTGCTGCTGGGGTCGCTGCAGCTGTGGTGGCTGTTTCTGTGGCTGTGGAAGTTGTTTCTGCATTTGGGGCTGGGACTGGGGCTGCTGGGACGGTTGCATGACTGGTCCTGAAAGTCGCAGAAGTTCTGTGGACAGGATAAGAGAGAGCAGGGACAAATATGCTTGATTATCATTTTATGAAAGCCAGTGAGAATGTTTACATGCATGTGAAAACCAGGACTAGAATTATGCAAGACCCGTCAAAGAAGGACGAGAGTAACATCAGAGCGCTCTAATCACCGTCTTGCATAATTTTCTGTGTCTAAAGTGTTAGAAATAAAATGGCAGAATCCGTAACAGTACAACTGGGTGAATGGTGGGAAATGTAATAAAACATCCAAAAGATATTCCACTGAAAGCACCATGTGCTGTGGAGCTTCTGCGCTTTTGATCACGCCACACTGTCTACTGGAAGTGCCCTGCCCCATCCTCCCTATCTCCCTGCCCTTCCTTGACACAGTCATCCCTTCCTCAAGGAAGCCTTCTCTAAAGCCAGCCTCCAGCGCTTTTGTAATTCTTAGTCACAGTCACTGCAAACATAAGTCAGATAAAGCAACAGTCATAGTATACTAGATACTGGAATTATATATAACGGATACTGGAATTATCCATTTTTAGCTCTTTCTTCACCTCACTATAAAGCAGTTCCGTGAGGGAAAGGATCCTGTCTCATTTCACTTTATTTCTCCATTGCCTGGCAAACAATGTTAAGTGGGTAAAGGAGGAAGAAAATTTGTTATGGAAGATTTAGCAATGCTATGAGGGAAAAAAATGGCATTCATTTCAATACCCAAAACACCTTATACAACTGGCAAACTCTGTTTCATTAGCATGCTTTCCAGGAAGGAAATTCACAAAGTTATAGATAGAACTTTAAAGAAACTTTTAGCTTTGTATGTGAAACTGGTAAAAGTCACACTTCTGTTTCATGACTTCACTTAAAAAAAAAAACAGTAATATGAGATCAGAACAGATAAATGGAGCTGCAATGGCAGTTCTGAGAACTGAAATGACTACTGCAGAGGCCAGTTAGAAGGAACTAGATGCAAAGTTCTTACTGATTATACTATATAGCTAACTTAAAGGAGATATCAGGGAGTGGATAGGATTTACTTACTGTAAATCAATGTATCAACAAATGTTTATTAAACATCTTTGACATATGATTCTAAATTACTTAGTTTTATCACTGAGATTCAGAAACAAATCAATCAGTAGGGAGATTTGACTTAGTGAAGCAGAGATGGGTGGTTCCAAGCAAAGCAGGATACTAACACAAAAGATATACATTTTTCTTTTGTTTATGGCTAGGTCAATACCTTCTCTTAAATTTGGATATGGACAACATGTATGATTTTATTTTTTAGGGTATTAACTACAGTCATAAAGCAAGAAGCTTTAGAAAGAGAATATTCACTTAGCATTGATAAATAACGCTCTATTGCTATAACTATAGATGTGATCTATTTTGATGGGTAAAAGTTTTATAAGAACTATATGTGGAGTCCCCTGCATACCTCAGACTCAACCTGGCTAAGGAAAGGTATCTTATTCTCCTGCCCTTCCCCTTCCATATCTCAATAAATAGTATTATTATCTGGGCTTATAACTTTAGAGTCATCGTTAACTATTTTTTCTCCTTCATTCTAATGGTTTGTCACTGATGTATTGATAATCATGTTGGAAGAATTCGCTTCCATCATCTTTGCTACACCAAAATGCAAGCTCTTATTATCCCCCTCTCGGTTGACTGCATCGGTCTCCAAACTATTAGTTACTCTACCTCCAATTTGGCTTGCCAGTCATTGCTAATAACTCTAATTTCACCATGTCACTTACCATAAAACTCTGCCATTTATTAGAAAATAAAATCCAAACTTCTTCCTCAAACTGGGGCTAATGGTGCAATATCTCATTACATCTCCAAGAACAAAGCCTGGGCCTTGCTACCTTAGAGAAAATTCTGGCATAGAACGAAGACCATGGCTGAACTTAACCTTCCAAAATCAACAATGTTCACTTTTAAAATGTGTCATCTAACACGTGAATCGGAGAAGGCAATGGCAACCCACTCCAGTACTCTTGCCTGGAAAATCCCATGGACGGAGTAGCCTTGTGGGCTGCAGCCCATGGGGCCACTGGAAGTCAGACACGACTCAGTGCCTTCACTTTCACTTTTCACTTTCCTGCATTGGAGAAAGAAATGGCAACCCACTCCAGTGTTCTTGCCTGGAGAATCCCAAGGACGGGGGAGCCTGGTGGGCTGCCGTCTATGGGGTCGCACAGAGTTGGACACGACTGAAGTGACTCAGCAGCAGCAGCACATGAATCTACAGTGCCTCACATTAGATTTACCTGCCAGCTGTTTAGCCTGGCTTGTGTTTTCAGTCTGTTTCGGACGAGATGCGGCTGACTTTTCTTTTTCACTCTTATTCGTGCTGTTCTCCAAAGAGGAAAGCTTTTCAGCTGCAGCTTTCTTGGCTTCTAGTTTCCTCTGTCGGCCCGTCTTAACCGGCTCTGCTAACATCCTGACCTTCCGCCGAAAAGAACTCAGTACCTGAATGGCACCATTTTGTTTTTTCTCCTCCTGAGCCTCTACACTGCCAAATTCATCAACATCAGAGACTTTGTAGAGAGGCAGAACGTGGAGCTGCTCATCCTCAGGTTTTCCTCCAATTTCTCGATTGTCTTCTCTAGTGAGGGTGCATACCTGGCAGGGAAGTAAGAGAGCATAGCTTCAGTTTCATCCCAAATGAAAGTTGGTGTGTCTGTTTCTCCTCAGTATTTAGATTCATAGTGCTGGCCTACTGGACCAGATTGGTTTGTTACCGTAAAACCATGTTTGTCTGTTATTAATGAAGACTGCATCAAAATGGTACATCAAGACAAATAAGTTCATTTTTTTTTTTTAATCTATCAGGACTCGCTCCCTGTAGTGACCCTGTTCCTTACAGACATTTCTAAGGGAAGAAACTGTACTGTACCCAAAGTGTAGCAATCTTACACTCTTCACACTTACAAAATAGACGTGCTAGAGGTGAAGCCTCTTCAAAAAGAAACTACAAGTTTCCTCCACCAAAACGACTTCCTCTGTTTTTGGTAATATCACATGCGCCTCATTTCATGCTTCTGTGCTCAAAGAAATTTCACATCTTTCTTCACACCTAACTCTCCTTAACTGTGTTTAGGAAATTTGCACCAGATACCAAAGTGAAATCTAAATAATGTAAAACTGAGGATTTGATTCATATGCAACTTAATGCTGTTTCCACCTTTCTTTTCTCTCCTCTATACTCTATGAAATCTAACTTATTGTTTGTCTTCTTTCTCATTTCTTTTCTTAAAAGGAAAAAAGCTACTTCTACTACTCTGATAACTCGAGGTACTTTTTTTTTCTTTGGTTGGCCACAATCACATTGGCTTTGAAAGACTGTTGGTTTTGAAATACTAGCTTTGAGTATTCAGTGTTTTTAATTAACAGAGAAAATGTGACCACAGTTATTTAAAACCCAAGGTAACATAAGAATCATCGAGAGATACGCTTGAAAGGAATGTGATGGCTAGATTTATGTTTGTAAATAAGTTTAATGTGAGATGGTATTAAAGAGGTACACATAAGTCATCCCAAATCCTTGTCTCTGAGCATCTGTCACCTTTTCCCACAATTTACCCCTACTCGCTTCTACTTCTCTTGTGCAGCTTTCCATCTAACCTCACAAAAATTGCAATTTATCAGAGGTAAACTCCCCTCCACTTAAAAACTTTTTCTTCCTCTGCCTACTCTCCATGTCCTTGCTGAAGAGGAATCTGGTTATCTTCAGGACCAACTATAGCTCCATCTATCATTTATTTCCCCTATTCCCCAGAATCTAGCAGAGCCTCCAAATGAGCAGATGTTCAATACCTGATTAATGATGACATAAGATATTGTAGATGATAAGCCTTGTGTTTATTCTCCTGGCAAACTTGGGTTAGTGGCCAATCTACCTCGCAGCCTGTTTTTTGTATGGCCAGTGAATTAAGATTTTTTTTTTTTCACTTTTAAAGAACTTTTTATTGGGAGGGACCCGAAGAACATTACAGAGATCCTATGTGGCCTGCAAAGCTTTTTAACAGAAAATGTGTCCAACCCCTGCTCTAAATTATAGGTATTAATCAATACCTTCTCTGCTTTTCAACAAAAATTTCACACCAGCTTCCTCAAATTACATCTACTGCCTACTACCTCTCTGAGTTCTTTTCTCCTCTGTAATGGAACGATAGTGCCTGCCTTATATTTTCCATGTTAGGTCTCATCTTCCTTGGTTGCACTTATATCTACGTTGATAACTCCTTGTTGTTCAGTCGCTCAGTCATGTCCGATTCTTTGCGACCCCATGGACTGCAGCATACCAGGTGTCCCTGTCCCTCACCATCTCCCGAAGTTTGCCCAAGTTCATGTCCATTGCACTGGTGGTGCCACCCAGCCATCTCATCCTCTGATGCCCTCTTCTCCTTCCGCCCTCAATCTTTCCCAGCATCAGGGACTTTTCCAATGAGTCGGCTGTTTGCATCAGATGACCAAAATACTGGAGCTTCAGCTTCAGTCCTGCCAACGAGTATTCAGGGTTGATTTAAGACTGACTGGTTTGCTGTCCCTGCTGTCCAGGGGACTTTCAGGAGTCTTCTCCAGCACCACAGTTTGAAGGCATCAATTCTTTGGCATTCTGGAGGAAGGAATGGCAAACCACTCCAGTATACTTGCCATCAGAACCTCATGAACTGATGACTCATTAGGTTGATTATACAGTTTCTGTACTTGAACTTTTTCATTCTTCATCTCCATCCTGGGTCATCATCCCTCTAGGTACAAGGGCACACCCTGGGTTTTATTGGTATAGAACACACCGCTCCCTCCTAAGATGGATCCATTTTCTCCCCTTAGCAAAGTTTCCAATTAAGGGCAATTCATTTCACTGACTGTAATATGTAGCGACAATAGGTGGTTTTGGACTTTGAACCCTCTATAGTAGTTACTGTGACATGGTGACACATTTTTCATATATCTTCTCTATGTAAGTTAGACTGGTATCGTGGCTTGTGTATGACTTTTTGCTGAACTGATTATAACTTACCAGATATTTGATACTAAATTCTGAAAGCTGTTTTCTGATATCCAATTATAGCTAGCAATGTTTAGTCACCAGTTTAGATTAGAACCAAGAACTTTCATGATTTTTACGTACTTCTCAACAGTTTTCTACTGATGTGATATGCCAACCTGTTATACAAGTACTAGTTATGCCAAATAAGGTCACTTGCAACAGCGATCATTCATGAAAACTCTGGCCGCTACAATGACATCTGCAGGGAGCAGATTAATTAAATGCTGCCGGCTTCCGTCCTCTACTCTTCAGTTAGCACATGCTGCTAACCTGTCCTCAGCTCCACCTACCAGTGTGCTGCCATTCTGCATGTTTTGCAAGTCTCTGTGGGCATGAGCACAGAAGTCCAAACATGCGGTGACCCCTGAGAATGGACGGCCTTCCTTCAGACCCAGACGGCACTCTGGTGCTCTGTGTTCATATTCAATCTGAAAAACAGAAGTGTGTCTATGAGTGGGAAGGACTTAGACATCTAAAATTCTTAGGCACACATTTGACAAAAAAGTTTTAAGATGGGTATACTGAGCAGGTGAAAAAATTCCTTAGTATTTTATATCCCAAAACACAATGGAATGAGGCAAAATGGGGCAAATGCTTTGACATAATACAGTTTTTATTTTACAGTGTTATTGAGATATACTTGACTTATACTTTAAATATATGCTGTTTAGTGTACTGTTTGATGTATATATCAAACAGTACACTATATATATGTGAAACCACTGCCACAAACAAAATAATGTACATATCCATCAATCCCCAAAGTTTCCTCATGCCTCTTTCATGCCTCCTACTTTGTTCTCAAGTAAGTAAGTAAGTGAAAGTCGCTCAGTCGTTTCCGACTCTCTGCGACCCCATGGAGTATACAGTCCATGGAATTCTCCAGGCCAGAATGCTGGAGTGGGTAGCCTTTCCCTTCTCCAGGGGATCTTCCCAACCCAGGGATTGAACTGGGGTCTCCCAGATTGCAGGCGGATTCTTTACTAGCTGAGCGACATGACTTTCTTCTCAAGCACAAGCTTTGTCACTAGAGATTAGTTTGCATTTTCTAGAATTTTATACAAATGGATCCATTTTGAGTTAATTTTTATATAGGGTGTGAGAATAAGAGTCAAAGAATTTTTTTTTCCAGATGGATATTCAACTGTTCAAACACCAGTGGGTAAAAAAAGTTTATACTTATCCCATTGAATTGCCTTTGTTGCAAATCACTTGACCATACATGTTGAATCTATTTCCAGACTATCTATTCTGATCTTTTGTTATGTAATAGTGTACTGGCATGTGTATGTGTGTGTAGACACAAACTGTCTTGATTACTAGTAAATGTAGATTTGTAGTAAATCTTGAAATCCTGGAGTATAAGTATTCAAATTTTGGTCTTTAAAAAACTGTTTGACTACTGTGGGTTCTTTACACTTCTCTCTATATATTTTAGAGTCACCTTGTCAATTCCTTCAGAACACCTGGTAAAATACTGCTAGGCCATGTACTGAATCCATTGATTAATTTGGGAAAAACTGACAAATAATATTTAGTCTTGTGGTCCATGAACACTGCATATCTTTCCAGTTATTTAGGTTTTCTACAATTTCTCTCAGCATTGTTTTCAGTGCATAGGTCTTATACAGTTCTGTCAAATATGTATCTATGGATTTTTGATGCTACTGGTTTTCATTTCAATTTTTAATTGTTCATTGCTAGTATATAGAAAATAGAATTCATTTTTATATTTTGCAACTGTTGTAAACCATTTATTAGTTCTAGGAGGTTTTTTGGTAGATTCTTTGGAATTTTCCACGTAGATACACATGTTGTCTGCAAATAAGGGCAGTTTTATTTCTTCATATTCAATCTGTATCCTTGCTTTCTGCACTGTCTAAAATTTCCAGTTAGATGTTAAATAGAATAATCTACAAGGATATTTATACAGCACAAGGAACATAGCTGAAAATTTACAGCAATTATAAATGAAGTATAATCTTTAATAGTTGTGAATATCTGTGTTGTACATGCGAAACTTATATGGTAAATCAACTATGCCTCAATTTAAAAAATTAGGATGCCACAAAAAGCTTGCTGACAAGATGAAAATTGAAAACCTACCTTGAATTTTATTAAGCAAACATCCATTTGATAAAGAATTATGTATTTATTTTTATTACTGTATGACAATTGTATATTAAACTTATGTTTATACATGTGGCACAGAGAACATTGTCAACAAACAGTAAAACCTAGTTGAGAAGTTAAAAGAAAGATGTTAACTAGAAGTGGTAAGAATGGACATCCTTTTCTTATTCTGAGTAATGTGTTTTTTCACTTTTTTAATTTTAGCTTTCCATTTATTGAGTTTTCACAGATGTCAAAGGTCTACCTTAGATAACAGGCATGATCCCATCACAAAATGGATGGGTGGCTTAGATGGTAAAGAATCTGCCTCCAGTGCAAATTCAATCAATGCAGATCAACCCAGGTTCGATCTCTGGGTCATTTTCAGGCTTTCACCATTACTCATGTTAGCTTTAGGTTTTTCATCTATGCCCTTTATTAGGCTGAGAAATTTTCCTTCTATGGATGTTAAATCTTGTCAAATGCCTTTTCTCTGTTGAAATATTTTTCCCCTAATATGTTGGTTAATACAGTGAATCACATTGATTGATCTTTGACTGTTAAATGAACTAACTGTTCCTGAAATAAACTCCATTTGATCATGATGTATTATTACTTTTACACCATTATTGGATGTATTTGCATGAAATTTTGTTAAGAACTTTCATATTAATATTCATGAAGATCATTGGACTTTATTTTTTTTTAATGTTCTTGTCTGATTTTAGTATCAGGATATTTCCAGTCTCATAGAAGGAACTGGGAAGTATTTACTCCTTTGCTATTTTCTAGAAGAATTTTCATTGTTATATCTTTCTTAAATAATGGGTGAAATTTGGAATGGAAATCATTTGGGTTTGGAGTTTTCTTTTGAGAAAGTTTTTAATTACAATTTCTTTAATAGAAGTATTTGTAGTATTTTCTTTCTTAAAATTTATTTTTAATTGGAGGATAATTGCTTTACAATATTGTGTTGGCTTCTGCGATACAACAATGTGAATCAGTCATAAATATACATATATCCCCACCCTGCCCCCAACCCCGCACCCATCCCAGCCCTCTACATTGTCACAGAGTACTGGGTTGAGCTCCTTGTGTCATACAGCAACTTCCCATTAGCTATCTATTTTACATATGGTAATGTATATGACTTCACTCTATGTAATAGGCTCTAGGTTCATCCACCTCACTAGAACTGACTCAAATGTATTCATTTTTATGACTGAGTAATTTTCCATTGTATATATGTACCACAACTTCTTTATCCATTCATCTGTCAATGGAAATCTAGGTTTCTTCCATGTCCTATTTATTTCTTCTTTAGTAAGCTTTGGTAATTTGTACCTTTTAAGGACTTTGTTCATTTCATTGATTTTATTTTCATAAAGTTTTAATAATATATTATTAATTTGTAGGATCTACTGTGATTTCTCATCTCTAATTCTTGATATTGACAATTTATACCTTCTATTTTTTTCTTGATTAAACTGACTCAAAGAAATAGCTTTTCCCTTCACTGATTTGTTTTCTGCATTCTATTTCATTGATTTCTGTTCTTAAATTCTGCGTTTCTTTCCTTCTGTTTCTTATAAGGCTAAAAGTGCTCCTTTTCTCCAAGTTTCATTGGGTAGAAGATCACTGATTTGTGGCTTTATTCTTTCCTTTCATTCATTTCATTCAGGTTGAAATAGTTTCTTTGTTGAGATTTGTGATTTTTACTTTGTAGGGTCAGAGAACATACTTTGTGACTTTTAAATTTACTGATAGTTATTATTCCGGGTCACCAAACAATTATCTTGGTAAATCATCCTTGTACACTTGAAATTAATGTTAACTCTGTCATTGTGTGGGGAGTTTTATACATGGCAATAACATCAGTTTGGTTAAAAGTGTTGTTCAAGTCTTCTGTTCCCTTATTAATTTTCGGTCCACTTGTTCTCACAGTCATTGAGAAAGATATACTGAAAATTGACTGCGGTTGGAGATTTCTTAGTTCTATCAGTTTTTGTTTAATATAATTTGAAGCTATTTATTATATGCATAGTTAGGATTATGTTCTCTTGCTAACTTGACCTTTTTATCACTATGAAATGATCTTTATAATATTCTATGCCATGAAATCTACCTTGCCATTAATATCACTCCAGCTTTTGATTGACATTAGTACAATATTTCTTGGTTCTTGCTTTGTAAAATCATAACTGTTTTACATCAGTATGATTATTCAATATCACAAGCTCTACCTTTTAAGTTGGGAGTGGTAAAAAAATTTACTTTTGATGTGGTTTTTATATATTGCTTGGATTAAATATACCATATGATATTTGTTTTATATTTGTTTTATCTTTGGTTTCATTTTTTTTTAAATGCTTTGGGATTCTATTCTCATCTCTTTACTGGGGGACTATACACTTTTTTTTAGTGGCTGCTTATTTTAAAGTTTATAGTGCAGTGTAATAGTTTATCCCTGTAGTATTACACTATTCCATATATAAGAATCTTACAACTGTGTACTTCCAATTCCCCAGCTTCCGCACTTTTACATGTTATGAGCCTTAAATTACATTTTAAATATATTTTAAAATAGCAAATTATCTTTTAAAGAAAATTTTTTTAAATAAGGGGAAAAAGTCTTTTTCTTAAATATCTACTATTTATAATGTCTTCATTCCTTTTTGTCAATCCAGATTTCTATCTAGTATTTTTCTATCAAAGGGCTTCCTTTAACATTTTTGAAGTGTTAGTCTGCTGGTGGCAAATTATTTCGGCTTTGGTAGATCTGAAAAAAAATTTTTATTTTGCCTTCAGTTTTTAGAGTCTTTACCGATTCCAAGGTTGATAGTTTTATTTTTTTCCCCAGGACTTTAAAGATGTTTCTCCTGTCTATTTTTCTTGCATTTGTCTATGTCTATTATCATTTTTTCTCTATAAATTAATGTCTTTTCTTTCCCCTCCTCTATCTGCTCTTCATGTTATTGATTTTAATGTGACTTTATGTAGCATTCTTTGTTAACTCCTCCTGCCCCCCCCACCCCCCACCACACACAACCTCTATTTGGGGCTTGCTGAGCTTCTTCTGGGATCAATGGGTTTATTTTGAACAAACTTGAAGAGTAATTGGCCACTGTATTTTAAAATATTGTCTGTCCTCCTTCTGGGATTCTAATTACACATATATTGGGGTAATAATACTGGCATTTGATCAAGTCGTTTTATTTTTCAGTTTTGCTTTTCTTCTTTCACATTGGGACATTTCTATCACCGCATATTCAAGCTCACTAATCTGCTGTTAATTCCATCTACTGTATTTTTTATTCAGATATTATATATGTTTTTCATCTCTAGAAGTTCAGTATGGGTTTGATGTCTCCTTAACTGTTTCTAAAGTCATGCTCATACTTTCCTCTATTGTCTTGAGCAAATGAAATATTAGCGATTTTAATGCCCTTGTCGATATATTCTTATCATATATCATTTCTGGAACTATTTCTGTTGATTGCTCCCTACCCCTGCCCCCCTGCCCCCAATTATGGATCATGTTTTCTAATTTCTTTGTATACCTGGTAATTTTTGATGAGTTACTAGACACTATTAATTCTATCTAAAAAATTTTTTTTTGTTCTGAGATGCTGTTATGTGTGTGTACTCAGTCGTGTCCAACTCTTTTTGACCCCATGGACTACAGTCTGCCAAGCTCCTTTGTCCATGGAATTTCCCAGCAAGAATACTGGAGTGGGTTGCAATTTCCTCCTCCAGGGGATCTTCCTGACCCAGGGATCAAACCCATATCTCTTGCATCTTCTACATTGGCAGATGGTCTCTTTGCCACTGCGCCATCTGGGAAAACCACCCCCCACCCCCATTAAATTTGTTGAAATCGGTTTGATCCTTTCAAGTCTTGCTTTTAAACATTATTAGATGGAACCAGAACAGCCTAATCTACGTCTGTTACCAAGGCCAGAAAATTCTAAATACTCTGCTTAATATCTTTCATGTTAGGGTGTCTTTTCCTTCTGGATGGTATTAACAACAACTATTCCAAGTCCTGTATAAAATTAAAGGATTGTTTTGCCTCTTTTGATGATTCTTTCCATGGCCCTGGTAATCTCTTCACAAGCATGCAACACTAGTACACAGCTGAAGACTCTACAGATCTCTGGAGCTCTTCCCAATGAAGCATTCACCTCTTTGGGACTCTGAATTGTGAATTCCAGCACTTTTACCAAATTCTGAACTTCATATCCTAACAGAGAAAACCGTGGGGTCTGTGTAGGTTCCTCCTTCCTGCCTGAAGTCTAACATGCTTTTTAGGAAGTAAGTTGGGGTAACTGTAAGTTTACCTTTTAAAATTCCCTTCTCTCTAGTGTTAGTATTTTGAGTTTCTTATTGTCTTATATCTAAAAACTACTGTTTGGTGTATTTTTCTTTTTTTTAAATGTGTGAAAGTAAATCAGTTTCTGTTAATCCACCATGGCTAGAAGCTGAAGTCGTAACATGATACAGTTTGTGACGGCTTGAGTATTTACTATTAGGTTTATGCAGCATCTTTGAGAGACTGACTAAAGGTAAATGACCACTCTATTTCACAAACCACAAACAGTGGCTTGTGACTATTTAGTCCATACTTTGGTCTAGTTAGCTTTATTCTGTTCCTTGAATAAAAATGATACAGAATCTAGTTGGTTTTTAGACTCATGCCATCTTATACCATGCAGGAGTGTGTGAATGAATTACTGGAAATTAATCTTTTTGGATGTGAGAGTTGGACTGTGAAGAAAGCTGATCGCCGAAGAATTAATGCTTTTGAACTGTGGTGCTGGAGAAGACTCTTGAGAGTCCCTTGGACTGCAAGGAGATCCAACCAGTCCATTCTAAAGGAGATCAATCCTGGGTGTTCATTGGAAGGGCTGATGCTGAAGCTCCAATACTTTGGCCACCTCATGCAATGAGTTGACTCACTGGAAAAGAGTCTGATGCTGGAGGGATTGGGGGCGGGAGGAGAAGGGGACGACGGAGAATGAGATGGCTGGATGGCATCACTGACTCTATGGACATGAGTTTGAGTGAACTCCGGGAGTTGGTAATGGACAGGGAAGCCTGGCGTGCTGTGATTCATGGGGTCGCAAGGAGTCGGACACGACTGAACAACTGAACTGAACTGAACTGAATCTGTCTGGAAGACAATTGTAGGTGGATGACTTTCTGATGGTGTAAAGCTGTGCTGTTCAATTTGGTATCTAGCAGCCACATGTGGCAATTTAAATTTAAATTAACTAAAATGAAAATTTCATTAAATCAATTGCACTATCCACATATCAAGTATTCAGTAACCACATATAGCTAGTAACTATCATTCTAAACAGTGTAGACAGGAAATATTTCCACTGTCATAGAAAGTTCTCTTGGTCTAACATGTCATCTCCACACATGATGAAAGCACATGATTTTAAGATTTAAGCCTGCTAATTCAGGCCTAAACTTTGGTGGTAAGATAATCATAGAAAAGACAGAGAAATACAAATCTACTGGCAGATATGAAGGTGTATTTAAATTAAGAAAATATATTCTCATATCATGGAGCTGACAGAAGAAATGCTGTGAAGACCCAATGAAGCTTAACTTTAGCAATAAGACTTTATGAATTCAAGGACTAACGCAAGGAAAAACATGCATATGTGAGAAATAAAGGTATTATATTCAGTTGGGGAAAAGGAGGCAAAGACCAAATAACAGACCTTGGCAGCATCCATAACTTTTATGTTTTACACATTCTGTAGGAAAAGATCACATGGTTGTTTTTCAGATCTCTAAACCACATTAAGACATATGGATAAATATTTTCAATAGTATCTACCATGAAATTTAAAAATACACCTTATTCATTCTTAGTCATTAGATGATTTAGTTTATATAGATATTACATCTATTTTTTAATGTATGAATGTATGTATGTATTTTATGGTGGTAAGAACACAACATGAGAGCTACAGTTTTAGAAAATGTTTAAATTTGTTGATTATAGGTACAATTATACAGTAGATCTCCAGACATTATTGATTGTGCTTAACCAAAACTTTATGACGACTGGTTAGGCTCCTTTGTCCATGGGATTTCCCAAGCAAGAATAATGGAGTGGGTTGCCAGTTCTCCAGGAGATCTTCCTGACCCAGGGATCAAACCTGGGTCTCCTGCATTGGCAAGCAGATTCTTTACCAGGGAGCCACCAGGGAAGCCCACAGCACATCTACACATTTGCTCATATACAAATATTAAAACACATCTAAGGAATTATATATAATCATAATCATGTTGTTATAACTTAAAAATCTGAGGCTCCTTTGTATTTTAGATAGTCCAGGTTTACTCCAAACATAAATAGAGGAGAACATAGATGCTTAGATAATTGTGTTTGTATGATACAGTCTATAGTAAGAATCAAAGAAGTAAGGTGAACATCAATGCTTGTTGTTCTGTCCCATTCCTCAGTTAAATCCATTAGATTAATAACCCCTATAAAAAATTCACTCAACAGAAAATGGCCAAACTTGAAATCTAGCAATGTAGACTCAATTCATTTTCTTTTTATAGCTTGATTTATTGTGTTGCTTACCCAGAGCTGTTTTATAACAGTATAAAACCATTCCTTATACTTTCCTGTGACACTGATTAAAACAGGTAAGGTTGTAAAATAACAATATTAATCCCACTGTTATTAACCATATTTAAAATAATTTTCATAGACAGTTACATATATATCTCTAAAAATCTAGATGTGACATAAAACAACTTATAAAGAGACAGTCATTAAAGTTGCCCTCTTTGCTACTTAAAAAAAAAAAGTGAATTGGGATTTGAGGAAAATGTTGTAGTCCACATGTTAAAGAATAGCTAAACTGTTAATTAGAATTGGTCCCCTGTCTCTGCTGTGTAGACCAATCTAGTCCCCTGAGAGTCTTTAACATTGTTAAGTATTGCAAATAACAATGTTTGCAAAAATGCTGCCCTTCACATTTCTTCATATCCCCACTGCTGTGTACTCTGAATACTTTCTCATCACTTCCAGCCTTCCCCCATCTATCAGTCTTCCTCTTCCTCTTAAATCTTTAACCTCTCCTATCCCATTGTTCCTATCCCCCCAGTCCTTTCTTCAATGGTTTCTCTTCCTCCACTCACCCCTAAACTGTTAAATGTCAAAATCATTAGACCCTTCTTATCTTTATAATCTCCACTCTGAAAAATTGCATTTACTACTACTTCCTGCATTTTGATAACTCCCACAGGGCTAACTTGGATTTTTTATTTTTCTGATTGTTTTTTAATTATCCTAGAAATATGTCAAATCTAGCATGTCCAAAATGACATTTATCTTCTTCTCCTTATCTCCTCCAAACTTAATTTTCTTCACTGATTCCTAATACTAATTAATAACCACCTAAGCCAGAAATTTGGTGGATCCTCAAATTCTCTTTTGCTCATCCTCAAATCCAATTGGTCACTATCAGTTCCACCTCAAATATTTCATATATTTATTTCATTTTATCACTGCCGCTATTTTGTTAAATTAGGACCTTAACATGTCTTGCCCAATGACTGCAATAGTTTACTTCTCTAATCTTCCACTGATCTAAGCTGTATTTCATTTATTTGGCTTGAGTAGCCTTATAGAGTTAAAACACTTCACTCTCACCACTTCCCTGGTGGCTCAGACAGTAAAAAATCTGCTGGCAAGGTGGGAGACCTGGCTCGATCCCTGTGTCAGGTAGATCCCCTGGAGGAGGGCATGGCAACCCACTACAGTATTCTTGCCTGGGGAATCCCATGGACAGAGGAGTCTGGTAGGCTACAGTCCATTACAGTTGCAAAGAGTTGGACAAAACTGAGCAACTAACACTCACTTTCAACCTTATAGAGTTAAACCACTTCACTCTCACTGCCCCCAATATACACTTAGAACACCCAGTGATAGGCCTCTTGTCTACAGGATTTTAAAGTTCAAAGATCTTTGTATGGCCTCCAAGGCCATTTATGACCTTACAGCTCTCCTCTACTCAGGAAGTAGCTTTTTTTTCCTTCAGAAATGTGTGCATACCTCTATCCCAGCTGTTACCATTTTTTTTCTATAGTTGGCATTTTACATTTCTCCTCTAAGGAAGGAGTTTATTGAAACCATGTAGACTTCATGGTCTTTTGCCTTCTTCATGAGCATCTCTAAACAAATCACCAAGCCTTCCATATAGGCACAACCTGGCACACACTTAGAAAATAGGGGGCAACTAGCAAAATCTAATATATCTCATCACATGTATATACACTCACAAAGTGGTATACCCATAGCTTTATATGTATAGACTTGCTATGAAAACAGTTAACAGGTGGTTGGAACTATAGTTTGAATCATATAATTTAATTAACCACTAAAGCCTGACTTTAGAGATAAAATCATCCATATGAGAACAAGATTAGTAAGTAAAACAGCTTGTGAGCCTTAAAAACTCATTATCTTTACAGATTAAAAGACCAGAAATATGCTCTTTTGGATGGTATAATTTTCATATATCAAAAACAGAACACTACAGTGGCTTCAAAAATTAGGAAGAGAAAAAGTTAGATAAAAGAAAAACATTGCTTCAAAAATATTTCTGGAAAGACAGGTAGGTCATCAATAATGAGTCAGTAAAGTGTCTCAGTAATTGTCAGTAATTGTTTAAACTTACCTGATTATTATATGCATCAGGTGCAAGTTTCTTGTATGTTGGTGCCATAAGAGTGGACAGGTTTTGTAAATGAGACTCCAATTTCTCTTCCTGTATAAAATGAACAATTCTGCATATTAAATTCCAAATCATTCTATCCATATATGAAAGGTGATTAGATTTTTTTCACCTACATCTTAGATCCAAATCACTATATATAGCATCTCTTGTTAAATAACTGCCATCTTAACACACTATTTCTAAGTGAAAAGCATAGACCACTTATAACCTATTTTTGTTTGTGTTGTTAAATGTCTATCACTTTGTTATTTAATAAGATTAATCAATTTTCTACTTTTCATGCATTTTATTAATATATGTTTATACTAGTAGTAGATTAGGAGAATGAAGCCATATCGTTTTAAAAGGTCACATTCTCTACTCCTCTCCAGGTAGTGGCCAAGGAAGATGAGGTGTTGAAAGGATTTGTTTGGTTTAACCTATTTCCAATCTTTCTATTTTTAAATGTTTATAAAAATAGCATTTCAAAATTTGAAATATCTCCATAGAACTAAAAATCACTAGGTGATTCAAATATGAATAAAACTCTAAGAACTATAATGTGGCATATGTGAAAATTTTTGGAAAGTTTAAAAAGCTCTCCAGTGTGAAAAATTAAAGTGGAAGGCAGCATGCAAATTTGCTGTTCATTTAGTTCAGTCGCTCAGTCGTGTCCAACTCTTTGCAACCCCATGAATCACACAGCACGTCAGGCTTCCCTGTCCATTATTAAATAGTTGGGTGTTTTTCTTTATGAAAAGAGGACATCTAGCACATTAATACAGCTTATTAAAATATTATGATTCTATGAAAAAAATTTTATTGTGACTTGAAGAGCTTTTGCACTTTATTAAATTTCCACTTACTATTATAATTACAAATAATAGAGATAACAAATTTTTCAATTAGAGGGACATGTAAAAATTATTACATCAATAGATATCTATTTCAATTTCATCTACTAAAATTTGAAAGAAAACTACACTGATTCACTAAAAATTTGATCATATTTAAATGCTAAACATACTGAGGTTTTCCAATTATTCAATTAACATACCCTAGAACACAAGCTACCCAAAAGTTGTTAAATTTGATACCAGTTTACAAGCTATATTTCGAGAAACTGATAGTCTAGAGAAAGGACAAACCCAGTGACATCAATGAGAAATCAGAGTTCATTTATTTCAACTGCACTTTTATATTAAAATCTAAATATGTTTTAGTTACTTAAATGCACATATTGTAGTAACATTAAATCATCAAGTCTCATGGGCTGAAAATGTGAATAGAAATAGTCTTTTATGAATACGGCAGTCACAAACATGGCTTCTATAATTCAGGTTTAAAAGATGAAAGTTTTAACAGTGAAGTATTAATAATTTTAATATGGAAATGACAGCTGTGTAAAACTCTGTAATTAATATAAAAGACAAACAATAAAAAGCCATAAGCATAAAGATTTTGTGTTGCTCAAACGCTATTACTTTGGTATCACATGGTTGTTATCATGCATAATTTTATAAAATATTATTGTGTGTCTACAGTTTAGCCAAAATTTTATTGATCCATCTTTGAGATGAAATTCTCTCTGATAATGAGAGCGTAACAGAGTATTTCATATTCATTTCATCTGTGTTCATCAATTCTCCATGAAAAATAAACAGATTATACATCAGGAAGTAAACAAACCTCTTTTGGGTCATCCCCAAGCAGCTTAAATTTTCTTGGGATCTTGCTTCTGGCAAACTTACATCCATTGTAGTACATGCTCCATGAACAACCAAAAGAAAAGGAGGCACCACAGGTCTCTGGGTCCAGCCCCTGACAGGCACAGGTTCTCCTGAGAAATCAAAGAACCGAGTTCATGACTATGGGTAGCACTGTCTGGGCCATCAATCTCACATTCTGGGTATCTACATTCCAAAATGGGTGCAAATTAATTTTAAAAGTCTGTATTAAGCTGTGCCACAATCAAATGAGAAAATAACTATTTCAATTGACTCAAAAGACCATTTAAACAACATTTTATTGCAGTATAAACCGGAGAAAAGTACACATGATTTTATAGCTTGCAATCACTCAGAAATGAACCATACCCATGTGGCACTTAAACTAAGAAATAAAACTTACACTTGCACCTTCAAAACCCCATCCTTTCAGGCACTGTCCTCCTAACAGTAACTTCTATCACAAGAGATTAGTTTTGCCTATTTTTACACTATATGTTTGCCTGTGCCCATACACTCAGGTATGTCCGACTCTTTGCGATTCCATGGACTGTAGGCTGCCAGGCTCCTTTGTCCATGAGATTCTCCAGGTAAGAATACTGGAGTGGGTTGCCATTTCCTTCTCCAGGGGATCTTCCTGATGCAGGGATCGAATCTGCGTCTCCTGCATTGGCAGGCAAATTCTTTACCACTGAACCACAAGGAAACCCTTTATACTATACATACTATTGTGTCTATTGTGCTTAGTCACTTAATTGTGTCCAAATCTTTGTGATTCCATGGACTGCAGCCTGCCAGTATCCTCTTCCCATGGAATTCTCCAGGCAAAAATACTGGAGAGGGTTGCCACTCCCTTCCCCAGGGGATCTTCCCGACCCAGGGATCAAACCCAGATATCCTGCACTGCCAGTGTATTCTCTACCATCTGAGCCACTAAGGAAGCTCTTTATAAAATAAATACTGTTCAGTTCAGTCGCTCAGTCGTGTCTGACTCTCCGCGACCCCATGAATCACAGCACGCCAGGCCTCCCTGTCCATCACCAACTCCCGGAGTTCACTCAAACTCATGTCCACAGAGTCGGTGATGCCATCCAGCCATCTCATTCTCGGTTGTCCCCTTCTCCTCCCAC
This sequence comes from Moschus berezovskii, assembly GCF_049115385.1. NCBI lineage: Eukaryota > Metazoa > Chordata > Mammalia > Artiodactyla > Moschidae > Moschus > Moschus berezovskii. Next base: position 26,894,197 of record NC_142464.1, read on the forward strand.
CCCCAACCCTTCCCAGCATCAGAGTCTTTTCCAGTGAGTTAACTTGTCGCATGACGTGGCCAAAGTATTGCAGTTTCAGCTTTAGCATCAGTGCTTCCAATGAACACCCAGGATCGATCTCCCTTAGAATGGACTGGTTGGATCTCCTTGTGGTACAAGGGACTCTCAAGAGTCTTCTCCAGCACCACAGTTCAAAAGCATCAATTCTTCGGCGATCAGCTTTCTTCACAGTCCAACTCTCACATCCATACATGACCACGGGAAAAACCATAGCCTTGACTAGACGGACCTTGGTTGGCAAAGTAATGTCTCTGCTTTTTAATATATTATCAAGGTTGATCATAACTTTCCTTCCAAGGAGTAAGCGTCTTTTAATTTCATGGCTGCAATCAGCATCTGCAGTGATTTTGGAGCCCCAAAAAACAAAGTCTGACACTGTTTCCACTGTTTTTCCATCTATTTCCCATAAAGTGATGGGACCAGATGCCATGATCTTTGTTTTCTGAATGTTGAGCTTCAAGCCAACCTTTTCACTCTCCTCTTTTACTTTCATCAAGAGGCTTTTGAGTTCCTCTTCACTTTCTGCCATAAGGGTAGTGTCATCTGCATATCTGAGATTATTGATATTTCTCCCAGCAATCTTGATTCCAGCCTGTGCTTCCTCCAGCCCAGTGTTCCTCATGATGTACTCTGCATATAAGTTAAATAAGCAAGGTGACAATATACAGCCTTGATGCACTCCTTTTCCTATTTGGAACCAGTCTGTTGTTCCATGTACAGTTCTGACTGTTGCTTCCTGACCTGCGTACAGGTTTCTCAAGAGGCAGGTCAGGTGGTCTGGTATTCCCATCTCTTTCAGAATTTTCCAGTTTACTGTGATCCACACAGTCAAAGGCTTTGGCATAGTCAATGAAGCAGAAATAGATGTTTTTCTGGAACTCTCTTGCTTTCTCCATGATCCATCTCTGATGCCTCTGCCTTTTCTAAAACCTGCTTGAACAAATACTGTAAACCTACTTAATTTAGTGTGTATGCGTGTGTATATGTATGTGAAAGTGACATAAAAGTGAAAAAGTGTGTGTGTATATATATATATAGTTTTGCCCATTTTCATACTATGTATAGTATAGATCACACATACATTTATACACACACACACATATAGTTTTGACTATTTTTACACTACACGTAAAGAAAAGGCAGAGGAACCAGAGATTAGAAAAGGCAGAGGAACCGGAGATCAAATTGCCAACATCTGTTAGAGCATCGAAAAAGCAACAGACTTCCAGAAAAACATCTACTTCTGCTTTATTGACTACGGCAAAGCCTTTGACTGTGTGGATCACAACAAACTGTAAAAAATTCTTTAAAAGATGGGAATACCAGACCACCTTACCTGCCTCCTGAGAAATCTGTAGTCAGGTCAAGAAGCAACAGTTAGAACATGAAACAACAGACTGGTTCCAAATTGGGAAAGGAGAATGTCAAGGCTGTATATGTCTCTCTGCTTATTTAACTTATATGCAGAGTACATCCTGTGAAATGCCAGGTTGGATGAAGCACAGGCTGGAATCAAGACTGCTGGGAGAAATATCAATAACCTCAGATATGCAGATGACACCACCCTCATGGCAGAAAGTGAAAAAGAACTAAAGAGCCTCTTGATGAACGTGAGAGGAGAGTGAAAAAGTTGGCTTAAAGCTCAACATTCAGAAAACTAAGATCATAGCATCCGGTCCCATCACTTCATGGCAAATAGATGGGGAAACTATGGAAAGAGTGACAGACTTTATTTTGAGGGGCTCCAAAATCACTGCAGATGGTGACTGCAGCCATAAAATTAAAAGATGCTTGCTCCTTGGAAGAAAAACTATGATCAACCTAGATAGCTTATTAAAAAGCAGAGACATTACTTCACCAACAAAGGTCCATCTACTCAAAGCTATGGTTTTTCCAGTAGTCATACATGGATGTGAGGCTTGGACTATAAAGAAACCTGAGCGCTGAAGAATTGATGCTTTTGAACTGTGGTTGTTGGAGAAGACTCTTGTGAGTCCCTTGGACTGCAAGGAGAGTCAACCAGTCTATCCTAAAGGAAATCAGGCCTGAATAGTCATTGGAAGGACTGATGCTGAAGTTGAAACTCCAATACTTTGGCTAACTGATTCGAAGAACTGACTCATTTGAAAAGACCCTGATGCTGGCAAAGATTGAAGGTGGGAGGAGAAGGGGATGACAGAGGATGAGATGGTTGGATGGCATCACTGACTCGATGTTCATGAGCTTGAGTAAGCTCTGGAAGTTGGTGATGGACAGGAAACCCTGGAGTGCTGCAGCCCATGGGGTCACAGTCAGACACAACTGAGAGTGAACTGAACTGACACCACATGTAGTATGCTATATACTTTATACTATAGTATAAAAATAGGCAGAAATGTGTGTGTGTATGTTATACATACACACATAACATAGGTACATGCAATTATTTAGTATAAGCTTATTTGTATCTTTTCTTCAACATTTTTTGGATGTTGCAACTGTATTGTTACATGTAGTTTTACTATATTTACATGCATACAGTTTTCAATTGTATAAATATGCCACAAATTAACCATTTCAACACAGATGGGCCTTTGAGTGCTTTCTAGTTTTTGGCTAAAATACAGTACTGTGACTTTACAGACCAAGTCAATTATATCCTAAGGGCAATAAACAGGCAACCAAGCAAAGAATCAAAAATTTAAAACAAGATAAAACATGCCACAAGGAAAACTATATTATTTAGCAGGTAATTTTTTCCTAGCTGTACTGAGGTATAATTGAAAAATAAAATTGTAAATATTTGAAGTATACAATGTGATGATTTGATACAAGCATATATTATGAAAGGATTCTCCCATCAAGTGAGTTAACACATCTATCACCTCACAAATTTATCTTTTTCTTTCAAAGAACATTTAAGTATGACCCTTTTAGCAAATTTCAATTATATCATAAGGTGTTTTCAACCACAGTCACCATGTTATACATTAGAGCCTCAGATCTTATTTCATAATGAAAGATGATTATATATATCCTTTACAAATCTCTCCCTATTTCCCTCAGGCCCTAGCCTCTCACAACCACTATGCTACTCTGTTTTAATGAGTTTGATTTTTATTTGTTTGTTTTTGACTCCATGGATAATTGATACCATTAGTATTTGTCTTTTTCCATATGGTTTATTTCACTCAGTATAATACCCTCCAAGTTCATCCATGTTTCAAAAATGACAGGATTTCCTTTTTTAAAAGCTGAATAATATTCCTGTGCGTGTGTGTGTACACACACCACATCTTTATCCATTTATCCATTAATGGAGTCTTAGGCTGTCTCCAAACCTTGGTTATAGTAAACAATGCTGCAATTGGAGACCAGATACTTCTTTGAGAGAATGATTTCATTTACTCTGGATACATGTGGACAAGTGGATTGTTGCATCTTTCATTTATGTATTGCTCTTCTGACCTCACTGGACAACAACCTTATTTGTAGTAACGATATTATTTTGAAGTTACTTATATATGTTCTGACATGAAGAAATCATTGTTAACTTCAATTAAGAATTTCAGTGTAAGATGAAAGAAGTCTAAATATAAGTAAAGATCCTGTAATCCTATGAATAGGAAACAGTATGAATTCATGGGTTAAAAAGTTCAAAATTTCTCTTTCTAAAAAAAATTTCTTTATCTGCCCACTGAAAATACCTAAAGTAACAATATTGTTGTAGCAATGGGCACATCTGGATACAGATTGTGATCTCTAAATACTATTTCTTATTGAAAAGAACACAAGTTAAAATCCATGAGGTTTCTATTTTTCAAGGGAGTTAATAATGATATCAAAAAGAAAGCACAAACTAATCATTTTTGGATGGTTACTAAGGTACCAATTCACTATTTTGAAATTTCACAACTAAAGATACTTACCATGCATTATTCTATCATTTGTTTACAAACTATATTTAATGGTAACCAAACAGTTAATAAGGAACAGTTTTTAAGTCAACTTTTCAGAAATATGAAAATTAACAAAAGGTGTATAGCAGTCCTGGGGTTCGCGTAGGGAGTCGGGCCCCTGGCCGCCGCCGCCACCTCGGCTGCTGCCGCCGCCATCGCCTTCATCCTTCGTCCCCCACCATGGCCGAGGAGCTCTCCGCGGCCACATCCTACACCGAAGATGATTTCTACTGCCCGGTCTGCCAGGAGGTGCTCAAAACGTCCGTGCGGACTGCGGCCTGTCAGCACGTCCACCAACATAACTTTAGATGAGAGCTGACAATTGTTGGGAAGAATTGACAGACCTCCAAATTTTCATCCTTTTAAATGGAACCAGTTTTCACTGGGCCTTAGGAAGTCAAGTGGGCCTTAGGAAGCATCACTATGAACAAAGCTGGTGGAGTTGATGGAATTCCAGTTGAGCTATTTGAAATCCTAAAAGATGTTGCGATGAAACGGCTGCACTCAATATGCCAGCAAATTTGGAAAACTCAGCAGTGGCCACAGGACTGGAAAAGGTCAGTTTTCACTCCAATCGCAAAGAAAGGCAATGCCAAAGAATGTTCAAACTAACACACAATTGTACTCATCTCACACGCTAGCAGAGTAATGCTCAAAATTCTCCAAGCCAGGCTTCACCAGTACGTGAACCATGAACTTCCAGATGTCCAAGTTGGTTTTAGAAAAGGCAGAGGAACCAGAGGTCAAATTGCCAGCATCTGATGGATCATAAAATAAGCAAGCGAGTTCCAGAAAAACATCTCCTTTATTGACTACGCCAAAGCTTTTGACTGTGTGGATCACAACAAATTGTGGAAAATTCTTCAAGAGATGGGAATACCAGACCACCTTACCTTCCTCCTGAGAAATCTATATGCAGATCAAGAAGCAACAGTTAGAACCAGACATGGAACAACAGACTGGTTCCAAATTGGGAAAGGGGTACATCAAGGCTGTGTATTGTTACCCTGCTTATTTAACTTACATGCAGAGTACATCATGCCAAATGCTGGGCAGGATGAAGCACAAGCTGGAATCAAGATTGCTGGGAGAAATATCAAACCACAGATATGCCGATGACACCACCCTTATGACATAAAGTGAAGAAAAACTATAGAGCCTCTTGATGAAAATGAAAGAGGAGAGTAAAAGAGTTGACTTAAAACTCATCATTCAAAAAACTAATATCATGACATCCAGTCCCATCAGTTCATGACAAATAGATGGGGAAACAGTGGAAACAGTGATAGACTTTATCTTTTTGGTCTCCAAAATCACTGCAGATGGTGACTGCAGCCATGAAATGATAAGATGCTTGCTCCTTGGAAGAAAAGCTATGACCAACCTACACAGCATATTGAAAAGCAGAGACATTACTTAGCTGACAAAGGTCTGTATAGTCAAATCTATGGTTTTTCCAGTAGTCATGTCTGGATGTGACAGTTGGACTATAAAGAAAGCTGAGTGGAGAAGAATTGATGCTTTTGAACTGTGGTGCTGGAGAAGACTCTTGAGAGTCACTTGGACTGCAAGGAGATCCAACCAGTATATCCTAAAGGAGGTCAGTCCTGGGTGTTCATTGGAAGGACTGATGTTAAAGCTGAAACTCTAATACGTTGGCCACCTGATGCGAAGAACTGACTCATTGGAAAAGACCCTGATGCTGGGAAAAATTGAAAGTGGGAGGAGAAAGGGACGACAGAGTATGAGATGGTTGGATGGCATCACTGAGTCCATGGACATGAGTTTGAGCAAGCTCTGGGTGATGGTGATGGACAGGGAAGCCTGGCATGCTGCAGTCCATGGGGTGGCAAAGAGTCAGACATGGCTGAAGATAATTACCTTAACAATATTGTGGTGGTTTTTGCCATATATTGACATGAATCAGCCACCGGTGCACATGTGACCCCCTATCTGGAACCCCCCTCCCAATTCCCTCTCCACTCCATGCCTCTAGGTTGCCCCAGAGCACCGGCTTTGAGTACCCTGCTTCATGCATCGAACTTGCCCTGGTCATGTTTTTTACATATGTTTCTGTAGAAAGTGTTTCCTGACTGCAATGAGAGAAAGCGGAATACATTGTCCCCTCTGTCATGGAAATGTGACTAGAAGAGAGCGAGCATGTCCTGAACGGGCCTTAGACCTTGAAAATATCATGAGGAAATTTTCTGGTAGCTGCAGATGCTGTGCAAAACAGGTAGAATTAAATTCTATCGCATGAGACATCATTACAAATCTTGTAAGAAGTATCAAGATGAATATGGTGTTTCTTCTATCATTCCAAACTTTCAGATCTCTCAAGATTCAGTAGGGAACAGTAACAGGAGTGAAACATCTGCATCTGATAACACAGAAACTTACCAAGAAAATACAAGTTCTTCTGGGCATCCTACCTTTAAGTGTCCCTTGTGTCAAGAATCAAATTTTACCAGACAGCGTTTACTGGATCATTGTAATAGTAATCACCTATTTCAGATAGTTCCTGTGACGTGTCCTATTTGTGTGTTTCTTCCTTGGGGAGATCCTAGCCAGGTTACTAGAAATTTTGTTAGTCATCTAAATCAAAGACATCAGTTTGATTATGGAGAATTTGTGAATCTTCAGCTAGATGAGGAAACCCAGTATCAAACTGCTGTTGAAGAATCTTTTCAAGTAAACATCTGAAGGCTGTAGACATGTCTGCATCTTTGTACCTGCAAGTGCCATCTTTAAGGAGAATACTACATGAAGTCACCATTTCAGTAACTTGATGTGTATATTAATAAAAGTAATTCAGTCTATTGTTTTAGTTTTGTAATTGAAAAATAAAGGTGGGCCATGTAAAAATTTAATTCTTTTGATAAGTTAAAAGATAAAGCTTAGGCCATTATCTTTATAAACATTAAAAGGATATTTCGTTAATGGTGAAAAAAAAAAAAAAAAAAAGGTGTATAGCAGTCCTGAAAGCATTTATTCAAGAATAGCAGTGAAATTTTGATAAGAAGCTAAGCTTTACACAGTGTTTTAACTTGCCCTATTCCCACTGTCCCCAGAACTCCGCAGCAGCCTTAAAAACCAGAAGTTCACATTTATGGTGAAATTTAGCAGGCTGGCAACCACTGGACAGGGCAGAATTAGGCTGGATATCCTCCAAAGCCCTACTCTTGGAGAAATGTCACTATTTTACCTATTTGGTAGCTCTCTAGAAGACCCCACTGGCAAGGCTTTCTTTATTTGCTCTGACCTGGAGCTCACCTATTGTATACAGCCTTTTCCCCACTGGAGGTATTTGTTGAAAATAGTCAAAGGCAGTTGTTGAACACTGTAGCTGTCTGAGGTCTTGGTAGACAAAACTAGCTAGACTGACCAAGAAAAAGAGAGAAGACCCAAATTACTAAAATTAGAAATCAAAAAGAGGACATTACCAATGACCTTATTAAAAGCATTATAAGGGAATACTATAAAAATGATCTATTAACAAATTAGATAACATAGATGAAATGGACAAAAATCCCAGGAAGCACAAACTACTGAAACTGATGAAATAGAGATCTGAATATATCTACAACAAAAAGACTGAATCGATAATCAAAAAACTGCCCACAAGGATAAACCCAGGAGTACATGATTTTCCTGCTACATTTAAAGAACTGGCCCCAATCCTTTACAAATTCTTCCAAATAATATGAGAGAACCCTTTCCAATGCATCTTAGGAATCCAGTATTACCCTGAAGCCATAAAACAAAGACATCAAAAGAAAACTATAGACCAATATCTTATCAATATAGATGAAAAAATCCTCAATAAAACACCAGCAAACAGAATCCAGTAACATATACAAAAAGTATACACTATAGCCAAGTTATAACTATCCTAGAAATGCAATGTTGGTCCAATGTACAAAAAAAATCAATATTATATACTACATTAACAAAATGAAATTCAGAAAAAGCATCTGAGAAAAGTCCAACATCCTTTTATGATAAAAATGTTCAATCTAAGAACAGAAAAAAATCTTCCTCAATCTGACAAAGAACATTTACAAAAACCCTACATTTAGCATCATACTAAATAGTGAAAAACTAAAAGTTTTCCCTTAAAATCAGGGATAAGACATAGATGTTTGCTTTTGCCAGTTCTGTTCAATAGCCACTATACGTTCTAGCCAGGAAAATAATGCAAAAGATTAAAAAAAAAAAAAGTAAAGACATTCAGATTGGCAATGAAGAAATTAAACTATCTCTATTCATAGATGACAAGACTTTTGTGTGTATAAATCCTAAGGAATCTACTAAAAAAAAAATTTAATACTAATCAACTAGTTTAATAAGTTTGCAGGATAAAAGGTTAATATATAAAAACCAATTGTGTAAGTGTATACTAGCAATGAACAATTCAAAAATGAAATCAAAATAATTCCACTTAAATAGCATAAAAAATAATAAATTATTTAGGAATTTGACTAAAGAAGTGTAGTACTTGTACACTGCAAACTATAAAATATCATTAAAAAAATTAGAAACCTAAATAAATGTAAAGACAGTCTAATAAATAGGAATATGTAATATTGTTAAGATGTCAATAGAACCTCTGTCAAAATCCCAGGTGGGGAGATTAATAAGTTGATCCTAAAATTCATAGAAACCTGAAAAGGACACAAAGTAGCCAAAACAATCCTACAAAAGGAAAACAGAGATTTACACACCCAATTTCAAAACTTATCATGACAACTACAGCAGTCAATGCCATGAAGTATTGGCATAAGGACAGGTATGTAAATTAATGAAATAGGAAAATCCTGAAATGACCCATACATCTTTGTCAATTAATTTTCAACAGGAATGACAAGACCATTCATATAGAAAACACAGACTCTTCAACAAATGGTGCTGAGACAACTGGATAGTCACATGCAAAAGAATGAAGTTGACTTCTTATCTCACATGATAACTCAACAGTGATCAAAAGACTCAAATGTAAGAGCTAAAACTATAATACTCTGGGAAGAAAACACTGGTGTAAATCTTCAAGACCTTCGATCATGCAATGATTTCTTAGATATGACACTAAAAATACAAGTAATTTAAAAAGACAAATTGATTTCATCAAAATAAAAAACTTCTGTGCTTCAAGGATATCATCAAATGAAGAGATAACCTACAGAATGAGAAAATATCTGCAAACCATATATCTGATGAGTTCTAGTATCCAGAACAATTAAAAATTGAGCAAAGATTTAAGTAAAGATTTCTTCAAAGAAGAAATGTACAACTGCAAATGAAATAATGACTAACATCATTACTCATAGGGAAATGCAAATCAAAACCATGAGATATACATTATACCCACTGAAAAGGTTATAATGAAAAAGGCAGACAACAAGTAGTTTTGATTAAAATGCAGAAACATCAGAACCTCTATATTTTGTTGCTAGACATGAAGAGTGGTGCAGCTGTTTGGAAAACAGTCTGGCAATTGCTCAAAAAGTTAAACAGCATTACCAAATGACTACCAATGCCATTCCGAGGTATATACCCAAGAGAAGTGAAAATATATGTCTATACAAAAACATGTACACAGATATTTATAGCAGCCAAAAAGTAGAAATAACCAAAATGTCTATGAACTGATAAATAGAGAAAATGTGGTATATATACACAATGGAATATTATTCAGTCATAAAAAGAAATAAAGTACTGATTAATGTTATGACAAAGATGAACCTTTAAAACATTTTAAGATACCTAGGAATAAAATCCTACCTAAAGAGGCAAAAGACCTGTACTCTGAAAACTATAAGACACTGATGAAAGAAATCGAAGATGACAAAGATGCAAAGATATACCAAGATATGTTCCAAGATATGTTCTTGGATTGGAAGAATCAATATTATCAAAATGATTATACTACCCAAGGCAATATACAGATTCAATGCAATCCCTATCAAAATGCCAATGGCATTTTTCACAGAACTAAAACAAAAAATTTCTAAATTTGTATGGATACACAAAAGACCCTGAATAGCCAAAGCAATCCTGAGAAAGAAAAATAAAGCTGGAGGAATCAGGCTCCCTGACTTCAGACTATTTTACAAAGTCACAGTTATCAAAACAGTTTGGTACTGGTGCAAAATCAGAAATATATTAACAGATCAATGGAACAGAAATAAAGCCACACATCTATGCTCAATTAATGTATGGCTAAGGAGGCAAGAATATACAATGGAGAAAAGACAGTCTCTTCAGTAAGTGGGGCTAGGAAAACTGGACAGCTACATGTAAAAGAATGAAATTAGACCACTCTCTAAAAACATACACAAAAATAAAGTTTGAAATGGATTAAAGACCTAAATGTGAAGGTGAACACTAAAAACTCTTAGAGGAAAATATAGGCAGAATACTCTAACACAAATTTTGCTGCAATAGCCTTTTTTGATCCACCTCCTAGTGAAAATAAAAACAAAAAACAAATGGGACTTAATTAAACTTAAAATCTCTGTACAGCAAAGGAAACTATAAACAAAATGAAAAGATAACCCACAGAATGGGAGAAAATATTTTTAAAAAAAGTGACCGACAAGGGATTAATTTCTAATATATAAACAGTTCTATATAAAAAAAAATTTTTTTAAATGGGCACAAGATCTAAATAGACATTTCTCCAAAGACATGCATATGGCCAAAAAGCACATGAAAAGTTGCTCAACATCGCTAATTATTAGAGAAATGCAAGTCAAAACTACAATGAGCAATAACCTTATACCAGTAAGAATGGCCATTATAAAAAAATCTATAAACAGTAAATGCTGGAGAGGGTGTGGAGAAAAGGGAACACATCTACACTGTTTGTGGGAAATGTAAATTGGTACAGCCATTATAGAGAATAGTATGGAAGTGCCTTAAAAAACTAAAAATAGAACTACCATATGATCCAGCAATCCCATTCCTGGGCATATATCTGGAGAACACTCGAATTTGAAAAGATATAAGAAACCCGATGTTTACTGCAACACTATTTACAATAGCCAGAACATGGAAGCAACCTAAATGTCCATCGACAAAAGAATGAATGTGATATATACATATACAATGGAGTATTACTTGGTTATAGAAAAGAATGAAATAATGCCATTTGCAGCAACATGGATGGACCTAGAGATTATTATACTAAGTGAAGTAAGTCAGAGAAAGACAAATATCACATGTTATCAGTCATGTGGAATCTAATTTTTAAAAAAAGGATTTACAAAACAAAGGAGCTTGGGATTAACATACACACACTACTATATATAGACAACCAACAAAGCACAGGTTTGAAACTCTACTCAGTATCCTGCAATAATCTATATGGGAAAAGAATCTGAAAAAGAAGGAATATATGTACAACTGAATCACTGTGCTATATACCTGAAACTAAGACAACACTGTAAACCAACTATACTAAAAGTTTTTTAAAAAATTTAAAGAACACACATTATGCCAAGTGGAAAAGGCCAGACAGACAGGTTAAATATTGTATGATTCTATTAATATGAAATGCCCAGAGGAGGCAAATTTATAGAGACAGAAAGTTGATTAGTAGTTGTCATTTAGGGGAGAGAAGAATGGAAAGTTACTAACTAATTGCTATGAGGTTTATATTTGGGAGTGATGAAATGTTGCACAGCTTCGTGAATATACTAATGCACTGTATTGTATCCTAAAAAGGTGAATTTTATAGTGTGTGAATTATATCTAAATTTTAAAAAATCACTACATAAAGTGACTTCAAGGTGATTTCCTACATGAAGTGGATACTAAAAAGGCACATTCCTTTTGACAGAGGCCTTTCAATTACGGTTAGAATTTTCACATTGTAGCCTCATTTCAACATGACTCAGAATTTGGCTAATTGTTAAATAACAAATCAGAGAAATTGTAGTAAAAATGTCTGCCAATGCAACATATTTTTAAAATGCTTCAACCTCTTTGGACTTCTAACTGTAAAAAAGAAAAGGAATTTAAGCTAAAAACTAGATCAGCTATTCAAACTTATGCAAGAATAGAAAACTAGCAAAATAAATGTATGCAAGAAATAAATTTGTACAACATTTAAAAATAAGAAACATTTCAATTTGCAAACTAATAGAAACAGGTAATAATCATTGATGGATGTACTAAGCTGTTAAGTAAAAGTTTTCTAGGAAACTCTGTGATGAGTGAATCAAGCTAATAACTTCTGAACTGAACACTGATAATATCACTATAAATGGAACAAAGCAGATATTATGTCCCTCATGATGGGTCTAAAGAAGTAAGATTATTTCATGACCACTTATGAAGCATTTTGCTAATATACATGTATGCTGCTGCTGCTGCTGCTAAGTCGCTTCAGTCGTGGCCAACTCTGTGCAACCCCATAGACAGCAGCCAGCAGGCTCCGCCGTCCCTGGGATTCTCCAGGCAAGAACACTGGAGTGGGTTGCCATTTCCTTCTCCAATAATATACATGTATACATACATATTTAAGTCTCTAACTACCAGTGTATAGACGATATTAGTGGCAGAGGAACAAGTTAAGTGTGCACAGTCAAATCCAGAGTGTGGGAAATTTTACAAAGCAAATCAAAACCATACAGTCTAACAAATTCATTTAAAAGAGGGGAAGCTATTCATAAGAGGCTTGTGAATCATATACTTTATCTTACAAACTGGGACACTTTTGAGAATAAAAGGAAGTTCTATTAATAATTATGCTAGACAATAGGCTTGAACTAGGACCTACTGAAAAGTCTCAATCAAATGCAAGATACAGACTTTCTTTATCTCAGTATTTTTTTACTCTCTGTATATATTGGAAACAGGATCCAATTAAGGAATTTTAAATGTGGTCTGAACATTAAATGATATTCAAGAATCACTCAATTTTGAAATGAAGGATAGTGCCACTGTGACTAGGTTTTGTTAAAAAAAAAAGTCCTCATCTGTTAGCACTATACATCAGAGTGAACACAGCTGAGATGATATGGCATCTGTTTTGCTTAAAACAGTGGCGGGGGTGGGGTTAGAAAGTGCGGTGGGGAGGATATATGTAATAGTATTGGCAAAATGTTGATAAATGCTGAGGTTGTGTGATGAGTTCCTGGGGATTCATTATCCTGTACTCTCCATTTATGTATATTGGAAAATTTTTATAATATAGTTTCTTTAAAAGCTTAATATCACCCAGCATGGCAGAGACAGTTCTGGCTTTGACTTTCTTATAATGACAGATAACACTCCCACAACTCTTACTTGCCAAAAAAATACTGGTTAGGCTTAGTCCATAAAATGGACCTCTCAAAGGGAAATCTTTAAAGGAGAAACAAATGGCTTGGCTCAAAGGAAATATAAAAATTCATTCTGACTTTCCCACTGGAAGATGCTCTCAGAGTTCGTTTCTGGACTCAACAGTGGGTGGTTATGGTGCATGCGGGCACTGGGATCTGTAACAATTCAGTGATGAGGGTCACACAGCTTTGAACATTAAGATGAGTCAGCAGCCCCAATTTGAGATTATCCCTTGTTGTTGTTGTTTAGTTACTTCAGTCGTGTCTGACTCTTTGTAACCCTATGGACTATAGTCCACCAGGCTCCTCTGTCCATGGGATTCTCCAGGCAAGAATACTGGAGTGGGTTGCCATTTCCTTCTCCAGGGAATCTTCCTGACCCAGGGATCAAACCTGTCTCCTGCACTGCAGGCAGATTCTTTTCCTACTGAGCCACCAGGGAAGCCCTTTGACCCTGTTACCAGGAGTTTTTCAAGGCCTAAGGATACAGAAACAATAAACAAGCTGCAATAAAAATAAAATCTCATACCATGAAAATAAGTATTCTTCATACTTGGCAAATAATAATTTTAACTTTTGCCAGATATGAAATAAAATTTATTTTATAGGGTAGGAGAAATTTTAAGCTGTATCTGAGTGATATATGGTATGCCATTGGTTAAATGTCTATTTGAATCATGTACTTCAAGTATATTTTTTGTTTTTTGGGGGGACTGCTCTAAGTATGAGTAGCCCAAAGCCAAAATACCATCTAAATAACTCTTCATCTTTACTTTGAAATTCCAGACCAAGTTAAGCAAAAGTATACAGACTGGCCTTTAAAATGTCTTAATATTTGCAGCAACATCTTTTAATAGTTTTGTACTTGCCTCCTATTTAGACCAGTGAAACAAATTACACTTTTTCTTAGACCCCAGCCCCACCAACAGTTGTCATTTTCAAATGTAAAATAATGTAATTTAGCAAAGTTTTAACATAAAATCTGACATATAGAAATAAATTCTGTTTCAGACAATGGTATTTATAGGAATCAAAGAAAAGCCTTCATGGGAAAAATAACAGATATTATAAAAATTAAATCAATTTCAAAGGATGTGAAATATAGTTTGCAAGAAACTTTAAGAAATGTAAACAAAACTGGCATTTTCACAAGATCTTTGGTGGTTTAGAAGTTCCAGCCACCAAGTCTAAGAGGAGGTCTGCTTTACAAACATAAGGCAGTGTCACTGAATTCCTGAGAAAAAATGTTATCACCAACACCAGCTCAAGATGTCTTAATGTTCATTTTCTTTCTGATTAAAGGCACCTAAATACATTTTTTAAAAAAGAAACATGAGATGTTAGGATAAATACAATATTACTTTACACCTAAAGCAATGCAGGAGACCCTAGTTTGATTCCTGGGTTGGGAAGATCTGCTGGAGAAGGGATATACACTAGTATTCCTGGGCTTCCCTTGTGGCTCAACTGGTAAGGAACTCGCCTGCAATGTGGGAGACCTAGGTTCGATCCCTATGTTGGGAAGATACCCTGGAGAAGTGAGAAGCTACCCGTTCCAGTATTCTGGCCTGGAGAATTTCATGGACATGGGGTTGCAAAGAATTGGACACGACTGAGTGACTTTTACTTCACTTCAAAGCAGTCAACCATAGTTTGAGTCATGTCTTATGAATCAACAACTTGGATCCTCCAATCTATCATTTGTGAAAGTGGGTTTATGGCCATAAGGTACACACCATGAAATTTTTGGATCATAACTATCATAGAAAACCAAGCCATATTTGCATATCGAAACAGTAATTTTGATAGATTATTTGTAGTTGATTTAGAACCCCATCTACCTGCCCCAATGTCCCAGACGGAGAACCTATGTTAACATATACTTCAACCATACCAGTTAGAGTAACAGTCAATGAAATTACAAATTTGGTTAGCAGTGGGTTATTGCAATGAACAGACAATATTTCCATAAGCTCAGTAAACTATTCTGTAATTTGGTGGACACAGGAGAAAGGAGACTAAAAGAAGAAGTGCAAAATTAAACTGTGACTAAAATAGTTACATAGGATTTCAGTGCAGCACTGTGAATTTTCCTGTATTTTTTTAATGATATACAAGAATACCATAGCAGAAGGAAAATTAAAAAGTACACTTTCTCAAAGTGAAGATTTAAATTTCCTGCAAGTAGATGAGATTAAAAAATAAAAAAAAAAACCCACAAACCATAAATTCTTGGTTGCATTAAATATTTAACTGTATACCCTTGCTTTCCTATTTCAAATTTTTATATTCCTGGAAAATAACGCCATCCATAGCTAATGTGTTGATTATTTAGCAGCAGTAAAAATAGAGGCAATTTTGATTATTACAATAGAAGGAACGAACTCGATTGCAATGAAGTCAAAACCAGTTTGTTCCTACAGGACCTCTACAAGCCTTGTACTTTTGTCTGCTACAGATGTAGTAAAATCCTTGATCTGGAAACCCTAAAGTTTCTTACCAAGCTTCCTTTTTCAAATACTGCAACACAGAAGTGGTATCAATACTTACTAACATGATGGCCAGGCACACAAAAAGAGTGAGCTTGCAGCGAGCGGACACACAAATATTTTCAAGTTTATAGTATGGTCCAGTTTGTGGATATACACAGACTTCCAGCAAGCTGCTTCTAACTCATAGCTACACTGTCCAAAGGTACAAAACATTAGTGAGTGCACCTCCCTCAAAGTATCCATGTTAGCAAATACGAGATCCTATCGCATGTTTGTGAAGCAGGCATTTTGAGCCCTATTTTATAAACAAGAAAACGCAAGTTCGACTCTTTACCCTCAAGCCAACGGTCAGGCGTTTTTAGCAGCGGAGAAGGAGGAGAGGCCCCTGGAGGCACTTACTCTTCGTTCAGGGCACAGCGCCGGTTGGTGAGCATGCCATACTTTCTTAGCGTCTCGGTGAGTTCCGAGTACAGCTTGTCAGCCAGAGAGACTGGGATGCCTTCCCACACCAGGATGAGAATCACGATCACCGCAGCCTCACACGTGTGGCCAGCTCGCTCCCGCACCAAGCACAGTAGCTTCTCCTCGCTGCAGCTTCTGCGAACCACCTGTTTGGGTCACCATTCCACCCCAACACCCCCACCCCAACCAAAACAAAACAAGGGTCACTTGCAGCAGAGGAGAGCATTGATTGATGTCTGTATATTTTCTCACATCTGGTCACAATTAGGTTGACATCTATCAGCACATGCCACCTGCCTTTTGTTGCCCATCTATGATGCTGGGGCTTACCCTGGAGTCAGAACCAGGAGAGATGCAAATGCAGTGTGTAGCAGACCCTCCCCAGGACACTGCAGGCAATGCTCCCTGCATTAAGAAAGCCAGAGCTACAGGGGCAAGACTTTAAAGTTCCAGGGCTTCAAAAACGACAAGATACAGATTGACCACAGGTTTTTAAAGGATTAAGGACCTCACATGCTGGGAAGAATTATACTTCTAGTAGGCACCTGAACAGACCTCCTCCTCACCATTAAGTTATTTCAATTAAGTACAGTTTGTACATGGTTTTAAACTGCCTTTTTCTTAAGAGATGACACAAAGATAAATATAATCAATCTTCCTTTCAACTGGCATAAATGACTGATCTGGGCAACCCAGTTCTCAGGGTTAGATAATCAAAATGCCCAAGACTGAGGATCAAAGGCCTTGTCAAGTCACACTTACCCATTTGGCAATAGGACATCCCTGAGAACTTTTGCCTTCTTTACCAGTATAGATGACTCTTTCAATCCTAATAGCTTTACCCTTCTGTCCAAACCTTAAAGAAATCCACAGAAACACACACACACATAAAATTAGCAAATGAATCTAAGAGGCAACCAAAATACTGAACATTTGAGCATAATTTTATTCTATGATCACATCCTGAGAAATGAATAGTTTAATTTATTAAAAAAAAAAAAAAAGAACTAAGCCAAGGAAACTGGATAACAGACTTTAAGCCTTGTATCTCTTTAGTATCAAAATATATTGGTAATTATAATGAACTATTTTGAAATTATATGTTGGGTAAAAATAATGGGGAAGCTTATTTTTATACATAATTTCACAAAGCACAAAACTTTTCCAAGTTTGTTAAATTTATTCTTCAAAGATATGTACTATTTGATTTGTCCTTTGCTGAATTAAACTATTTTAAAACTTGGGGAATCTTAATAGATTTTAGTTAGAATCCGTTCCTCTAAGAACCTCTCTCTCTCACATTGTTTAAAAGGCTCTCAAATAACTAGTATCCAGCAATTTTGAAACTATGGGATAATTCTAGAAACAGATTATACTTTTCCTTATGACCAAGACACTACTTACTACTTGCTAATAAAAGAGGGCACTTAGGGAAATTCACTATTTTTGCCAGGCTACTAGATGATTATTTAGTGAATTTCTATATGCTCATTTAGAAATAAATAATTTGGAATTAGGGCAACAATGATACAGAATATGTCCTTGCTGCCAAGAATGCTTCCTAATGTATTTTAATGATAAAACTGCCTACCTCTTAAAGAAAAGGCACCCCAGCATAACAGCAGCTCAGCGCTGTTGATACCTATATGAAGGTCTCTCCCTGCACTGATTATCTCAGAGTCTTCTACATGCAGGAATAACCATTAGATGCAGGTAAATACTTGCACACTTATGACTAACAGTTAAACATAAATGTAGCTATAAATAGAATCTATTCTATTTCTATTCAGTATATCATTCTTGCCCTCTGCTCATACCAGTGGACAACTTCCCTAGAGATAGCTACTCGTTTACAACTCGAGGCGAATTGAACTCAATGGTTCCTTTCTTATACCACCTTTCCCCTCTTTCTGACACTTTATCATCAAGTGGGAAAACCAGAGCGGGGCCTCTCTTTGCAGCCTGCGCCAGCACCCTTATGCCTGGCAGGCTGGCTGGCTGGCTGGTTCTTGTCCATGCCTGGGTTTTCTGGCATCCATCTCAAAGTGGGCAGCCTGTGCCAGCTTGCAGACTATTAGTCCTGTCAAATATTGTGACTCTCTGGTGAATAGCACAGTGTGTAGCGTTGGCAACCCTGGAATAGCTAAGCCTACTAATAATTACTCAGTTTACAATTGTTTACTGCTTTGTATGTGAAAGCTAGAAAAATTCTGACATATACAAAAGGATAACCGTTCATCTGCCCTGTGCCTTTGTGTTAATTACCTTTCTTCCATGATTTCTCTAATAGCTGCCACATTAGGACCTGCTCCTAGATGGGTATAAAAAGGACCTTCATCTTTTTCAATAATTTGCTCTGTTGAGATAATAGAAGATTATTATTTTAGACCTCAATTATACTAAATATAAAGGCTACATCCACAAAGCTTATCCCCCAACTGTACAGTAAGGGCCCTAAATGTGACTTTAAACATTTTTTTCCTTTAAAATGAATTGATGGACTAATCTATTAAAAAAATGTGCCAAATAATTAAGTATATGTACATTCTGCCTGTCGGATAAAAATATATTAAGTACATTTCAGATATGGGATAAGGAGCTATTTTAAACCAAGTAAGTGGAACTAAACAAAGAAAACAGTGAGGGAATTAGAATATATTATATGTAATATCAACTACAATCCAATTTTTTAAACTGAACAAAAAAATTACAGCTTACTAGAAGCCTGCCTACTATTTGGATGTTAAAAGATTAAAAATAAAATCTCCTGTCCTATCTCACCCCCCAGGATCTTGTTGAGTTTATTGTCAAGATACCTTTTTCTCCTCTTCTTTCCCCACAACATTCAATCACTCTGTTTTGAAAATAAGAACACTGAATCCAGATCCATGTTTGTATGTACTTTAGAACAACTTATGATGAGAGAAAACTTGAAGAGAGGCAGAGGGTCAGATAAAAGGAAGATGCTCTTGCATACCATCACAGATGACAAGTGAGGGAAAAAAGGGTCAGTGTGATAGGAGCGGGGCATGAAGATGAGGATAACTTACCCAGTGTTGTCTATGACATGTGTGGCACTTTAGCCCCATGAGGCAATAATATTAACCACACGCCAAGGGGCAGTATGGATCCTCCCTCCATCCTCCTACAAAATGTGGGGTGTCCCATTGTGATAAGAATAACATGGAGTGGGTGGACTATTAGCCACAGTAGTTTAACAATGGTTTTTACAAATGTCTTCTACTGTATCCAACAACACACCTATCAAGCATCTTGAATTTTAACAAAAAGAATCTTGTTTAAAAATAAAAAAGAAAGGGAAACACCATATTTTCTATCAAATAGATGAAATTTTAAAGAGAAAATATTATCAAAATAAATATAAATCACACAATGTTTCAAATGAATACACAGAGAAAGGGCAACTTTATGAGTATTCAGAACTTCAGCATTATAATTTCCCCCAATTCTCTGAGGCAGAAGGATGATCATTTCCCCCTTAACTGGAAGTTAACCTTGTAAGACTACTAATACATTCAACCTTGAATTTAAAAAAATATTAAAAGCTCCTACATTAATTGGCATCTGGCAGTTACTTTGCCATTTTAATGAGATGATTTTACAGCTTGGGTATCTCTCCAGGAGTTGATACACAAAGAATTAAATAGATTGATTAGTCTAAAACAGATACCTTTCAAGGGTTTGAAGGTAGGGACAAATGAGCATGCACAATTATTTTAATTTTTTTTTTTTTGAAAAATTGAGTGTAAATGAAGTTCTCTCTTGCACAGCACAAGCATCTGTAATTTAAAGACAAGAAATGTAAGCTTCAGGTTTTTATGAGCCTTCACAAATTGCTGCCAGACTCAAGATTTTTAAAAAAAAGAAAGAAAAATCCCATATCTGAAGACAAATTTGCTAATTCTGGATAAACACCATGTGTCTCAGTACATTTCTGGCACTTACCTACACATCTGCATGATGGGAAATCATACTGAGTCTTGACAGGTGTATCCAATAAATTTTTTATAGGAGTATCTAGTAATTTGGAAGGTGACTCTAAAAAATTATTGAGAACAGAACCAGCTGTTCTTTTGGTTGGTGTCTTTTCTGAGGAAGGCATTGCTTGTTGCTCTAAAGCTGGGGTGTGGCTCTCAAGTTCTGCGGCAGTGGTTTGTCTAGTTAAAACTGTAACTGGCCCTGACATTTCAACTTTTACTTGCTTCTGTGATTTGAGATTAAGAGCCTTATGGTCAAATAATGATTTGACCTGAAATTGCTTCAGATGCTGCTCCATGGTCTCAAGGATGCTCCGCTGCTGCACACTGTCACAGCTGGGAGGTGGAATCTCTTGCTTGGGTATCTTTTTCCACATTTTATTTTCTGGCTGTGCTGACAGGGGGCGCATACAGGCATGGGGTTTGGATCCAGGCTCGACCTTAATCGGCCTTTGCATCTGACTATGGCAAGACTCGGCTTGGAGTTGTGTTTGTTGCTGTTCTTGCTTCTGTAAGAGGTGCCACCTCAGAGCAGCATGCTTGTGAATGTCCTTCTGAGGTGGGGTCTGAACATGAGTTCCTGTCTGATCGGGCACAGGGAACGCATTTGCTTGGTTTTGCATCAAGTACCTTTGCTGAGCTAGTTGTGCAGCTTGTTGATTAGACACGTCTTGGTTCCTACTTTTATATCCCTGCAGAACTGAAGCCTGTTGAGGCTTTTGTTCCTGTTGTTGAAAGCACCTGTGAAGAGTATCTTGCTTAGGAGTCACATTATTTGGAAAATATTGCATGTGATGCACATTTGGGGTCTTGTTTCCTGCAAACAGTTCAGAATTTACAGTCTGTTCTTTATTGTCTGGAACCAGTTGCATATGGTTTGAACCAGAAATCTGTACTTTGCTTGCATTTGACTTCAAGATCTGACCATAGGGGGAATTTATACTGTTTATACTCTGTACTTGCTCCGGTCCCATTTGGGGATTATGAGTCTGGAACTCACTTGATTTTGAATATTGATCTTCACCAGGAAAGCATTCTTCTACTTTAACCTGGTTAAAGAATGTTCCTTCTCTTGGCTCATCACTGTTGCCCTGGAGATGAGAAAAGGTCTGGGGCATTTGTTCTTTATTCTTCAGCTGTAATTTTTGCTGCTGTTGCTGGTTTTGAGAGAGATGTGAATTCTGGGGTGGTTGTGTTTTTGCTGCCTGCTTATGAGGCTTATGCTGCAAAAGGTGTGAATTTGAGAAGGGTTCAGTCTCTGAAGTCTGTTGATTCAAGTGCTGTCTTAATGTTGGGGGCATGAGCTTCTCAGTTTGGGGATCTGGTCTTTGTTGGAAATGACATCTCGGGGCACACAGTGACTGCCTGTGAGTGTCAGGTGAAGGCTCCATTTTGGAGAAATGCACCTGGAGTGAGGGATTTTGGAACTGGAGATGCTGGTCCACTGTACCTTGAGACTGCCCTTGATTCATCTCAACTTGGTACCTTGATAGCCTCTGCTCCGGCTGCATTATTTTCTGGATATAAGCCTGCCCTGGGAGCCTGTTGGAATTTCCAGTGTATTGTTTGGAGATCATTTGATTGGAAGAGTTGGACTGATACTGAAGAATTGACCGCAGGGTTGTCTCATTACATTTTAGATGGGATTCTGCTTGATGATAGTGAGGGGCCTTCAATTCAATCCATCCTGGTTTCAGATAGGGCTGTGTTGGGAGCATGAGGTCACGTGTTTGTTCCTTGACTTGACTCTTGATACTCTCTTGCTGTTTGTGTCCCATCAAACGCTGGCAGTGATCCCGTGGATCTCCACCGCTACGAAGAATCGGTGGGTTAGGCTTGAGATATTCTGAAAGTTGTCTGGTTTTCTCAGAACCCAATGGAATAGTCATCATCCGCAGAGTCCGGCTGTCATTCTTGTTAACACAATTATTCTGAGGCCTTACTGGAAGCATCAGAGAGGGGTTGGATACATGGGCGGAGGGAGTGGGACTCTGGGGTGGCGGTGCCTCATGCTGACCCTCTACTTTCACTTCCCTTAAAAGAGTTGGGTCACTTTGGTTGGGGTAGTGATGGAGTTCTTCCAAAACCCCATCATTCAGAGCGTCGTTTCCTTGAGAAGGAAGCTGAGGAACCTGCGGAAGAGGAGGAGGGGAAGAAAGAAGCAATTGTGAAGGTGGTGGTGTGGTAGTGGCAGAAAAGGAATCCTTAGTGAACACTGAGCTTTGCTTGAAGCAAGCACCATTCATTTCATTTTGCTTTAAATACCGTGCAGAGCTGCTGCCAGGAGACTGCAAACTGCCGCTGGGACCCAAGCAGAATTCTTCACCAGAGCCTAGCTTTGCAGTTCCTTGGGTGTTACTGTTTTCTGCCGGAGATGGGCATATCTCAAAAGCGGACTTCTGCTGTTCCGGCTTCTGAAAGGGGCAGGCCCCTAGCGTCGCAGCTGGGTTACTGGCACCATCAGCCTCACAGCTCTCAGTCGCCGCTGCGGCTGGCTCTGGAGGCAGCTCAGAGTTCGAGGTCTGTGGGAAATTGATCTGCCCTGAGGTATGCGCTGGGTGAGTGACCTCACAGGACAACTCATTAGTAGCCTGACTGTTAATGGCATGTATGTGAGATGTGGTTTTCTGCATCGCGATGGAAACACAATCTGGATAATATTGAGACAGTGTTTTTTCCAGGAGTTCACCGTGTGTGTTTTCCATGGAAGAGGCAGAAACTGTAGCACCATTAGGCATGAGCACTGCCTTGTTTTTAAGAAGTAATACAATGTTCTTGTCGTGGTAGTTAGCACTTTTCCCCTCCTGTTCGTTCAGAATCTGAAGCTCTGGGTTTTCAGACCCACCACAATTGTGTGTTGGAAAACTGGTGAAATCTTTTACTTCATTTTCTTGGGCTGCAGAGCTCACAGATTCCCTCTTACCACTCACATCGGAGACATTTGGTTGACTGCTGCCTTTGTCTGGATTTCCTTCTTGGCTTTCCCCGAAGCTCTTTCTTTCTCCATTAGCCTTTTGGTCTGGTTTCAGTTTCTTGTTCTGATGGAGCCCAGAGAGAGAAGGTTCGCTAACTGTGCGTTTTATCCCGCCATTCTGCAAACATCTGGAATACCCTCTACCTTCCTGTATGAAATCTGGACTCACACGACTATTTTGGCTTCCTTTCATGTGGGGTATTCCATAATAACTTTTGAAAGACTGCCACTTTCTGTCTCCATTCACTTCTAGATAAGGTCTCTCGGTTAATGGGCTCCCATTCTGGAGCTTTCTCGCCAGAGGTTCTGTCTGGCAGATGGGAGAAGGAGATGGTATCAGGAATGGACTTAGTCTGTTGCCCTCAACATGGTTGGTTCTGTCCTGTTCCATCAGGCTTGCTTCGGGGCCATCCACAAGGCTGCCCTCTGAATGAATTCTAAAGAGCACAGAAACAAAAAATAAAGTACATTAATATATATCTAACACTAACAGTACACCTTACAGAAAAACTGTGGCCTTAATAATATTGGTATTCCTAGACATAGCAAAGTGTGATACTCCTTTTCATGTCTCAGAGTGACAATCAAGAGCTACTCAGGATATGCTTACTCTTGTCTTCCCAGCAACCCTCAGATATTTATGTTCACAAAAAAACAAAGATCAAAATCACCAGCTAATGTGAGAAGTTCATACTGTATTAGTAAATATTATCGACTTCCTTCCCAAATAATTTTTCTTGTCAAAATGCTAAGAACAACAGAGGAAGACTACCTCCTTTCTTTCTTCTCTAGTACCTTACATATCCAATCGCTTGCTAAGTTCTATCAATTCCATTTCCTGTGTATTCCTTGAATTATCTTCACTGCCATTTAGTGGCCAGATCTATATTATCTTGCTTCACTATCTACTGCAGTAGTTTTTAAAAAGATTTTTCCTTCGAACCCAGCTTGTCCTCTTCCCAGTCCTTCAAGGATCCTTCAAACTGCTATCAAAGGAAATGTTCTAAAATGCAAATCTGGTGTCATACCCTTCTTCGCACACTTTGGTGGTGGTTTGGTTTCTAAGTTGTGTCCAAGTTCTGCAACCCCATGGACTATAGCCCACCAGGCTCCTCTGTCCATGGGATTTCCCAGGCAAGAATGCTGGAGTGGGTTGCCATTTCCTTCTTCAGGAGATCTTCCCAACTCAGGGATCGAACCTGGGTCTCCTGTATTATAAGCAGATTCTTTACCGACTGAGCTACCAGGGAAGCCTGCACACTTTACTAACTCTTATTGCTTGCATTAGCAGTTCTCAAACTCTTTACCTAAACACACCTGGAAGACAAGGCATGGTCCCTGCAATGTTAACATTCCAGGGGATGGGGTATAGGGGTGAAAGTATAATTTATATGCCCTTTCTAAGTGATTCTGTATTTTCCTCTATAGGATCCGGCTGCCTCCTCCTGCGAATTCCTGTCCAATAGACATGGTTTTTCATATGCAAGTTTCTATTTTCCTGTCCTCCTACTTGCTCCCACAGATTATACTCCAACCATAACAACAGCTTATAAATACCCAAACACTGTAAGCTGTTTCAGACCTCCACACTGTTGTTTTATCTCCTAGAATGCCTTCCTAGTCCCCTTACCGTGTCCAGTGACTTCTGTATCCAGCTAAAACAGTCTCAGATCACCTTCTCTAGGGATTCCCTCCTGATTTTCCAGAAGAATTAATCACTCCCATTTCTATTCTCCTTCTTTGCCTTATATATAGTCTACTGCTGAACATATCACATGCAATTGTATCTTGCTTGGTCTCTATTACTGAGCTGTGAATTCTTTAAAGATATCCTACTCTGTTTATTTTTGTGCTTGCTATAGAGTAAACATCTAATCAGGTTCACTTAGACTGAAATAACTGTATTCATCTTGAGTTCATTTCTTTATTCAGTCATTCATTCAAACATTTTTTGAGACCACTATTGATAGACATTTCAAGGTCTAAATAATAGCGAAAGCAGGATGAAATGGGCACTAAAAATAAAAAATAATCCATTATATAAAGTGAATGCTGCCCCATTTATTATGGAGTCATACTTTATTTTCCCACAGTTTTTCTCATTAAATTTATTTTAAGGATGTAAGCAGAAAAAGAAATCAAGACTATTTTCCCTTTGGGCTATAAAAAAAGTCTATTAAAATAGCCACTGCTTACTAACCAGGACAAATGAAACAGAGGAAGAAATAAATATTGGAAAGCAACACTAGAGTTACCGTTTGCAGAGAATAAGATTGTACACTGGCCAGCCAAGAGAATCAACTGAAAACCTGTTACAAAGGACAGTAAAGTAGCTAGAGAAAAAAATCAACTACCTTGGTACCTAATAGCGACAACTAGTCAGAAGCTTTGGTGAAATAAAAAACCGTAAACTTTATATAAACACTAAGAATACACTTAAAAAGATATGTGAAAGACCTATCTGAGCAAAACGTTAAAACAAGATAGGGATTTACAAACGCAAACACAAAACAAGTAGAAAGGTAATATATCTTCCTACACAGTGGTCAAACAACCAATTCATTTAAAATATTTTCATAAAAATACTAGCAGAATGTTTTGAGGAATTAAGAAGCCAGATTCTAAAGTTTATGTGGAAGAATAAACAAATTGGATACCCAGGAATAATGTGAAAGAGAATTGTAACTCAGCTTGAGCAGGGCAGTAGCCAAATTGAAAGATATTAAAAAGCAACAAAAGCTCTACTTAAAACAGCTTGTACTTGCACATCAATAGATAATATGCTGTTTATTAGACCAATGGAATAGAATATAAAAAAATAGATTCAAACACGCATAGAAATATGGTATGAGGTAATATTAGATCGATAGGATAGTATTCTGAAAAAATGATGAAGTTGGATTAATTCCTTATATCTTATACCAAAATGCATTCTAGATAGATTTAACATCTGATTATGGAAAACAAATCACTAAAAAATTTAAAAACAGTCTTACAAAACTTAAAAGCATAATCTAATGACTGGAAAAGTTCTTTGTGACACAAAATCTAAAGCCATGAAAGATGAGGAAGTTCAGTAAAATGTATGCATGCAAACATAAACCCCTGAGCAAAGTTAAAAGTTATGTAATACTTTTCTTGATATGTAAGACTCATATAAATGGACAGAGGAAAAAAAGTTAACCATCAAATAGAAAAAATGAGTCAAAACTAATACAAATAACATAGAGGGGATTTAGCAATAGCTACAGAATTTCATAAAAACTTCCTTTGATTCTTCAGTTTTAGAAACTTTTCTAACAAATATTCTCATATATATGTGTTAAATGATGTATGCACAATGTTTTGCACTAGCAAAAGTTTGGCAACAACCTACATTTTCAGATAAAGTATTTCCAAGTAATTAAATGAAATAAAGAAAGCTGCAGGACAGTATGTATAAGAATGCCACAACCTGTACATTTACAAGAATAAAAATAAAATGAGCTCTGGTTTAAATATTTTGCTTCCAGGAAAAGGAATGGAGAGTTGGAAAACAGCACTGAGAAGGAGATTGCCTTTAACTGTGTCGTTTTATAACATTTAGGCATGCATATAAATAAATAAAACTTAAAATAATGGACAAAGAAAAACAACAGAACAAAGTGATATCTTAATTTCTGCTGGACCTACTTCCTTTCAAATATTAAGAGATGGCCTAGATGTGCATAGTCACTAGTCACAAAAAGCCATTGGGCCTTTGAAACCTGTTTAGTCCAAGTTGAGTGAGTAGTTCTGTAAGTATAAATACACACTGTATTTCAAAGAACTTAGTGTGGACCAAAAAAATATAAAAAAAGTCAATTCTTAGTTCATGCTGAAACAATGCTATATTGGATACAATAAGTAAAAACAGATCATTGAATTTCATTTGTTTCTTTTTACTTGTTTTACTGTGAGTACTGGAACATTTTAAATTTCAAATGTGGCTTAGGTTGCATTTCTATTGGGAGGCTCTGAGCTAAACTGATACTTGTAATCATTGATAATCTTTAATAAAAAATAACCTTTAGCTTTCAGAATCATTAATATTGATTTGTAGCCTTTGATATAGGAGGTTTCTCCAAAATAAGGGCATTACCATTTTTCAAAAATTAAGAAGCATATCAGAGCAGCCAAGATGGCAAATTAGAAGGAGCTTAATGAGCAGTCCAAAATCACAACAATCCACAGAACAACCATCCTTGAAAAAGACTGAAACCTACCAGAAAACACTTTCTACAGTTAAAGACATAGACGGAACCAACCAGACTAGTGGTGAACTCTCAATATAATCAAATCCCATACCCCTCAAGTGAACGACCCACAAACTGGAGAATAATCATATCACAGAGGTTCTCCCACAGAAGTGAGACTTCCATCCAGCACCAGGAAGAGGAGCCCTCCAGAGCATCTGGCTTTGAAGGCCAGTAGGGCTTGACATCAGGAGCTCCCCAGGACTGGAGGAAACAGAGGCTCTTAAAGAGCACACCCAAAATCTCACGCGCACCAGGACCCAGGGCAAAAGCAGCAATCTGATAGAAGCCTGGGCCAGACCTACCTGCCGGTCTTGCAGCACCTCCTGGGGAATGGTGGTGGATATACTGAGGAACATTCATCTGTGTGAGCTTTCCAGGAGGCTGACGTTTTGGCACCAAGACCTGGCCCCACTCAGTAGCCTTAGGCTCCGTTGGTGGGGTTCCTCGGCCAAATAACAAACTGGATTGGAACGCAGCCCCACCCATCAGCAGAAAGGCTGCCTAAAGACTTCCTCAGCCCACAGCCTGAGAATGATGGGGAAAAAATTTGCAGATAATGCTACCAATAAGGGCTTAATTTTCAAAGTGTACACACAGCTCATACACCTTAACATATATATTTAAAAAAATCCAATCAAAAGATGGGCAGAAGACCTAAATAGCTATTTCTCCAAAGAAGACATACAGATGGCCAACAGGCACATAAAAAGATTCTCAACGTTCTTAATTATTAGAGAAATAAGAATTAAAACGACAATGAATTATTACTCACACCAGTCAGAATGGCCATCATCGGAAAGTCTACTAATAACAAATGCTAGAGAGGGTATGGAGAGAAGGGAACCCTCATACACTGTTGGTGGGACTATAATGGGTACAGCTGCTATGGAGTTTCCTTAAAAAGCTAAAAATAGAGCTACCATATGATCCAGCAAGTCTGCTCCTGGGCATATATTACGGAAAACTCTAATTTGAAAATGTATATGCACACCAGTTTTCATAGCAGCACTATTTACAATAGGCAAGATATGGAAGTGACCTAAATGTCCATCAACAGATAAATGGATAAAGAAGATATGGTAGGAGCTTCCCTGGTGGCTCAGTTGTAGAGAATCTGTCTGCCAGTGCAGGAGACATGGGCTTGATCCCTGGTCCAGGAAGATCCCACAGTCCATAGAGCAGCTAAGCCTGTGAGCCACAACCTTTCAGCTTGTGCTCTAGAGCCTGGGAGACACAACTACTGAGCCCATCCTAGAGCTGGTGCTCCAGAAGAGGAGAAGCTACCACAGTGAGAAACCTGTGCACTGCAACGAGAAGCAGACCCTACTCACTGCAACTTGAGAAAAGCCCACGTGCAGCAAGAAAGACACAGCACAGCCAGAAATAAACAAAATAAAGAAGGGGTGGATGTATCGAATACATATAATGCAATAGTACTCAGCCATTAAAAAGAATGAAATAATACCATCTGCAGCAACATGGATGGACCCAGAGATTATCATACTAAGTGAAGTAAGCTAGACAGAGACAAATATCATATTAATATTACTCACATGTGGAATCTAAAAACTGATACATATGAACTTGTTCTCAAAACAGAAATAGGCTCACAGACATAGAAAATAAACTTATGGTTATCAAAGCAATAGCAGGGGGTAGCAGTGGAAGGGTAGGGTGGGGGAGATAAATCAGGGGATTTGGATATGTATACTGCTGCTGCTGCTGCTGCTAAGTCGCTTCAGTCGTGTCCGACTCTGTGCGACCCCATAGACAGCCCACCAGGCTCCGCCGTCCCTGGGATTCTCCAGGCAAGAACACTGGAGTGGGTTGCCATTTCCTTCTCCAGGATATGTATACTACTATATATAAAATAGGTAGACAACAAGGACCTAAAGTATAGTACAAGGAACTGTACTCATTATCCTATAATAACCTATAATGGAAACGTATCCAAAAAATAATACATGTGCGTGTGCCAGCATGTGTATGTGTATGACTGACTCACTTTGCTGTACACTTGATACTAACAAAACATTGTAAAATAACTATACTTCAGTGAAAAAGAAATGAAGTAAGAAGCACAGATACAAGCTAGATAATTCTTCATAGAATTAGGTCAGTTATTTTTCCAAATACTATAGCAAAAAATGTGTTTTTTTTGGCAACTGTAAAACTGATTAACACATACACCAAATAAAATGTATTTACATATATGTATACACACATGTACATTATATTGTTACATATTATATGAAACTTGCAGGTTCTGAATATATATTGTCCTACTTACTTTTTTATATAAAAAATATTTATATATTAAGTGGGGACTTCTCTGTAATGCAGAGGACATGGATTCAATCCCTGGTTGGGAAATAAAAATCCCACAAGTCTTATGGTGTGACCAAAAAAATATATATATATATATTTATATATAAAGTGATACATTATTACAATCCATACCACATAATTTAGACATTCTTTAAAGTGTCAAGGACAGAATTACAATGGATGGAGTTTGCAAATCTTTTATGAGCATAATAATAGCTTCTAAGAAGAAATGAAGGTGACTTGAAATTTATTTCAATATGGAGTTTTAAACACAATAGCCAGTTTTAAACACTAATTTAATCCTAGTATTAGAACTATTCTGTCCATGACAGCAATTCCTTTACGGAGTACAACCATCAGATGTAGAAAGTTACATGGTTAACTCTTTCAGGGAGGACAGGAAAATTATATATTATGTTTTCATTTTTGGATGGGGATAACTTTTATTTGAGAATTATTTGTTATTGGTCTATGAATCTAATTCAGACAATTTAAACAAAAAAAGTGCCATTTTAGAGGGAGAAAAAAGAAATATTTTCTTTGACTTCAGTTTGTCCTAGACCACACTTTTTGCGTTTTAACCCCAGAATATTACAAATCCAGGAGCCTACTTGCAACAGCACTCTTAAAATCCCCAAGTGCTTATACTGACATTGGAACATTATTTATCTTATAATGAAAGAAGAAAGAAATGAGACCTGTTCATTTTGATCACTGTATAATACTGAAAAAGCTTTTCTGCTGTAATTTTTACAGTGAATATAAATATAAAAAGTTTTTTCAAGCTTACAGAAGTCAACACTTTGTATGTAAGACAAAAAATCTTCCAAGATAATTTTTTCTGCTAAGCTGTGAAAATAGAGTTAATACTTTTACAAATTCAAGGGGAAAAGGGAAACTTTTTTCATAATTAAACTAAGTGGGGGGTTTTTTTTGAATGAACGTAAATTTTTATTAGAGAGATATTTTTGTGTGGCTTCCTTTTGCCTCACAAAGACTAAAAACAGAAATAGAGTTTTTATTCATTCATATCTGTTCTTCTACATGACTGATAGCAGAAACATTTTTGAATCCTCATAATTGAGATTGAAATGGAATATCCTTCATTTTTCCTACACTCAGTTCAGTTCAGTTCAGTTCAGTCGCTCAGTCGTGTCCGACTCTCCGCGACCCCATGAATCACAGCACGCCAGGCCTCCCTGTCCATCACCAACTCCCGGAGTTCACTCAAACTCATGTCCACAGAATCGGTGATGCCATCCAGCCATCTCATTCTCCGTCGTCCCCTTCTCCTCCCGCCCCCAACCTTTCCCAGCATCAGAGTCTTTTCCAGTGAGTCAACTCGTCTCATGAGGTGGCCAAAGTATTGGAGTTTCAGCTTTAGCATCAGTCCCTCCAATGCTAGAGAGCATATAATTAATATGATATACAGTACTAATCAGGATGCTATTCCATTGTGAAGCAATATTAAAATGTTTTTAAATACCAGCTCTTGGGGGTTTGTATATGATAATTTATACCAAATACAATTGTCAAATAGTTAATGCCAAATAAAAGTATATCTATAAAAAACAGAAGAGAGAATTTTCATTTTAGAATAAGATTCAATTTCTACAATAAGGACAATGACTTATCTACAGGGACACTGACCAATCAAAACTAAGGCACTAATTTTTTCTTAAAACTGTTAGGAAGTTTGTAGGCAGGAACATAGGCTGAAGAGCCTTTGGCAGACTGAAAAAGGAAGACTGGCTAAGCTTACTCAGTTATGTTTTTTCATACTGTCAGCACTTAACGTTATAGCGTTTAGTCACAATTTTAAAATGAATAGTGAGCTTTTAACATATTCCTTAAGAGATGTTCTGACAGATGATAGCTAATTTCAAGCTATCAACCGCCAACTCACAAAATTCCTGAAAATTTCACAATCTGCTCTTGCAAACTGTTAAGAGGTAGTTCTAGGCACACTACTGTTAAAGCTACTGAAATATTAACAAATCATATTTGTTTCTTTTCTTCTTTTTTGGAAATAGAATGAAAGTTCCCTGAGAACAAATATGTGCCATTTTATTTGCAGCAGTCTTCGTTATTTCCAGAATAGCAGTGGACAAAGCAGTCTTGCCTATAGACTTACTGAACAGTATGTTAAACTTTTGGAAGGCTAAGAAATTTTTTAATTATTCAAAATGAGTGATAAGTGTGATGATGATGGTCATGACAATGTATAAAACATTTCAGAGCATAAGAAAAAAATCTAGTTCTACTCTGTTATTTTACAGATGTAAAAACTGAGCAGTTTGCTCAAGTTAGGCATCAAAATAAATGCTCCCACAGGGGCTAAACTGGCAGTTCCATTGAGGCATAGGTTCTGCACTGCCCTGGACTGTGGTTTTGGTAACACAATATGAGTATTCAATTGCCACAGGAGTACAGGAGAGGGGAAAAACACTTTCAACTGTCAAGGTCTGCATGCCATCAATCCCAATTTCTCTCATGAAATTTAACTCCATTCCCTCTTGCCATAAGAGAGAAATACATGTGCCACTAAGTCAAAGTTAGTTTTAAAAGGATGACAATGAATGTTCACCAAACAGATCTATCAAAATCACTGAGGCAGAAGAACTAGTGTTCTAAGTAGAATATACATCAGTAGTTATCAGATACAGAGGGGACTATGTAAAAAAACTCAGCGCCTTTTTAAAAAAGTAATATTCAGTAAATAACTTATGGAAACTTTTCTGGCTATTAAATCTTTAACTTAGGAAAAGACATGGCATATATTTATCTACTTTAACTGCTCTAACAGTTATCTTTGCTAATCAAAATGTAATAAAGAGTTTCCCAGGTGGCTCAGTGGTAAAGAATCCACCTTACAACGCAGGAGACGCAAGAGACATGGGTTGATCCCTGGGTTGGGAAGATCCCCTGGAGGAGACATGGTAACCCACTCCAGTCTTCTTGCCTGGAGAATTCCATGGACAGAGAAGCCTGGCGGGCTACAGTCCGTGGGGTCGCAAAGAGTCAGACACGACTGAGCACGCACAAATGTAGTAAGTAACTCATTGCTTAAACTGTGTACACACACTACCAGCTTTGGCAATTTTTTCAAAGCCTAAAGAAGCAGTTTTAGAAATTACCTAAATGATGGATGTTAATTAAATCACAGCTTAAAATCTCATAATTTAGATTTTACTAGTCATGTTATTTATGTTTCTCCATTGTAACAGTCTAATGTTTCCCATGAAGTATGGTCTTATAAAGAACCAAAAAGAACAGCTTTGTCTATTATAAATACAGCCAATTTTTTTGAAATTCTAAAGGTCAAGTTATAACCAGATAACAGAAATGTACAAGAATATGTTATGGCCACTTCATGCTTTCAGCTAATGCTACAGGATAATTTTTTTGTAAGCTATAAGCGAGAGGAAGAGAAAGATGCTGAGACAGAGACTAAGAACTTTAAGTAAAAATTCCAAGTATATCAACCTTCATCCTCAGTATTGGAGGTACACATTAATGGAGGCTGTTTATCTCAGTTGAAAATACTAGCCTTTGACTAGTAGCTAACATTTTTGGTTTCCTAAGACCAAAAACAGCCACAGCAGCTTTCCTTTGGTATTTGATTTTGCTCCTTCTCCCACCTCTCTGACAATAATTTATTATGAATTCAAGTCACATTGGCAGCATCTGTGAAACAATTACTGCATCTAGGACTGACTCTGCAGTCTAATCCATCATAATTATGACAGGCCTCTTTGAAGATGCTATGATGCATGACTTAAAAATAGCACATTAGTGTGCAAATGGATCAGCGTCTCATTTCACCAATACGCATTTAGGGTTGTAATTTAGCTCAACACCATTTGACTCTCTTTGAATCATTCAAGAATGGTAGCTGCATCTCTCACCACATAAAGCTGTAGATGATGCTCAAAATATGTGAAGAGGGCTTTCTGTTTTTGCTTTTACTTTTTGGTTTATTGATTTTGTTGGTGGTGTGGTTTTAACTGCTCTAAAAGAAAAGAAGGAAAAAGAAAAATCATTTAAATCTCATGTCAGCTTTTTCCAAGGAGACAAAAAAAAAGTTAATTTATAGATATGTATAGTTATCACATGATAAGGCAATAATTTTTTTTTCTATAAAAATTTTTTGACTTCATGTTCTAATATTGAAAGTATATAAAATACTCTGCCATCATCATATGAGTCCTGTTTATTGACACAGGCACATTGCAGGGAGTAAATTCTTAAGACTAGTTACTTTCAAGGACCGTAGCTATTCAAGTACCTGTGTCTCAGCATCAACCTTAGGAGATTACTGTATGTCTCTATTGCCGCCTTGACAGGCTCAGCCCCTATTGTAATTCAAGTGTTAGGAATTAATTAGTTCCTAACATGGAAAACGTTGAGCAAAGATGATATATTTCACTACCCTTCCTGTGAAGATGGCAGTATTCTCCAAAACTATTTTAGATTCTTCCCACCAAAATGGGAGATAACTTGAGTTGACATATTTATTTCAAGATGCATGCAGGACAACGGGCCTCGGTTTTGTCTACCGAAGGTCCCCATGGGTAGTGCTCTAAAATCCTGATAGATCTCCATCCCTATCTTCTGCATCTATCAAAATCTCTCCACTCAGTTTGACTTACTTTCTTACTATATAATATCAGTATTGCTAAGTCCCATTCTGGAAGTAAGCAAAGCCTTTTTTATAGGATATAACTTAAGAAATTAAAAGTTATTTTTCATTAATCTTATATTAAAGCTAAAATTTTTAAGAAAAACAGTCAATCTACGCAAAACCAACTTTCAATAGCAAACTTTGTCTCCAAACTATATGTTAAGCTTGGAACATAATGCCTTGCTGCTGCTGCTAAGTCGCGTCAATCATGTCCGACTCTGTGTGACCCCATAGATGGCAGCCCACCAGGCTCCCCCGTCCCTGGGATTCTCCAGGCAAGAACACTGGAGTGGGTTGCCATTTCCTTCTCCAATGCATGAAAGTGAAAAGTGAAAGTGAAGTCGCTTAGTCGTGTCCGACTCTTAGCGACCCCATGGACTGTAGCGCACCAGGCTTCTCCGTCTATGGGATCTTCCAGGCAAGAGTACTGGAGTGGGTTGCCATTGCCTTCTCCACATAATGCCTTATATATGCATTAAATATGGAGAATATAAAGTTAATTAATATTTTTACTTCAAAATTGACTTTTCAATGTCTCATCTAAGAACTTTCAATTTTAATATTAAGAAATCTCTTAAGATATAATTCCCATAATTTGGGGGAAAAAAACCCAGCAAACACACAAACATGTCAGAATCTCAGAGAAAGTGCCTACATTTCCAGAAGTGTATTAATTATACAAGTAGCTACGCACACGACCAGCACTTTGCTTTGCTCCTGTGGTGTGTTACCCACGCTTATAGAGAGGACTTGTCCCATTTTTCATAATCCTCAGTAGAAACTATATAATTCCAATGTTGTAAGTTTTAAAGTGTGTTTCTTATCTTAAAAATAACAGTATAGACACAATTGAATAACAAATAGACGACTTGAGGGAGGAGAGAGGAGAAATGTCAACGAAGATTAGAGAAGAGGCCTGTAGATAGAAGTCTGCATGTAAAATGTGCAGACACCTGACAGTTTAGAAATAAATCTGCTTACAGTTTACAACTCGAGTCAACTGGTTTCCCAACTGGTGAAATGGGCATGCTCTTTTGTCAGTTTTCAATTATCCACATATGTGTTAATCCTGGGATTGTTTCTTGAATTTGGATTTATTCCTGGTCTCTAACTCTCACCAAATTAATATGTGTTGAGGGAAAAGATGATCAAACATAATTACAAATGCCATGTGTCACAAGCATCATTTGTTTCTCATAAATTATAAAAGTGAGATTTTTCAGCTTCAGTCCATTGTCATCATTAGAACAGCTAATTGTGAGTGGCTTATTTTTACTAGGAAACTGGGTTACACTTATTGGAATACACTCTATCCAATGCCTGACATTTTCAATTAAAAAAAAAATGTATTACAGGAACTGTCGTTCTTTGCGCTTTACCCCATTGACATACTATCTGAAGATCTGTCCAGTGGACAAGCACCCTGGCACAGAGAGAGTGCAGAGTGGACTTGCTGTAGGCAAAGCTGAACTGGACATAGTGACAGAAGAGACAGAGAGGACAGACTTCCTGGTCGGGGAGCTGTGTAGGAAGAGCCCCCGTGGGCCCCTCTCAAGAGCCATGGGTGCCAAGAGAGCCAGTGCTTGAATGCCTGCCCCACAGAGGACACCCAATAGTTAGTCATTGTCAACCACCAAAATAGCAACACTCAAAGTCCTGCAGCCTTGTTCTGCAGGTGAATAAGGAACCCTAAGTTTTTTCCATCCTTCCTTAGCGTTGCCTAACTTCCTAGTGGCTGGTGTTTAAAATAGAGGAGGCAGGGGCAGAGATATTCAGAGTCAGACTCTCCACATGTTGGAGCCACAGATAAAGACTCTGCTGGGGGAGGAAGAGTACTGATTTAGGCTTGACTTGGGAGTTTTAAGATGAATAAGGCTGAATTTCAAAGACCAAGATAAAACTATTCTAATACCAGAGGATGCTGTCAAAAGTACAGAGTCTAGCCAAGAAGACACCATAGGGATAGTAGGGTGGGGGATAGGGGTCGCTATCATGGTATATTTGCAGGTAAACTATAGGGAGAAATGCTTTTAATTTTATATCCTGGAGTATGATGTTTCCAATAAAACTGTCACATAAATCCAACAAAACAGTTTCTAGTAAAATAAAAGAACTCAATATAATTTCTGACAGGGTTAATCACTCAGAGGCATAAAAATAAAAAAATAAAATGATATATTCATATTCAAACTAATATTATTTCATAATATAAAATAATTTTTGTCCTTCCAGAAGAAAAGAAGTAAAAAGAGATTGTCTAGTGGACAAAGCATTAAGAAACATCAACTATTTGATTTTACTTGACAAGAGTATATAACCATGTGTTTTATCAGAAACATGTTCCCATAAGTTATGAAGGTTACTCTCATATTTTTCGATCTTCTGTGTTCTGTTAGAAGATCTGATAAATACTTCATATTGCCCCAAATTATAGAGTATATTTTAAC
Organism: Moschus berezovskii; assembly: GCF_049115385.1. NCBI lineage: Eukaryota > Metazoa > Chordata > Mammalia > Artiodactyla > Moschidae > Moschus > Moschus berezovskii. Next base: position 26,931,183 of record NC_142464.1, read on the forward strand.
TAGTATCAAAATAGAAATAAAAAGACTATACATTTTTTTCCCTCAAAAAGACTCTTACTCTGGATATACAATCTTAAGGGATCCAGAAGAAGCATTAAATATCTATCATTAAAATTTTTTAATTACTAAATTGGTGGGATAAGACATACATATACAAGACCAGTTCTTCAGATCTAGTCCTGGATATAGATTTTTGAGCAAGTCATAACATCTGCACGTGACAATTTAAACAAAAACAAAAAACCTCAATTATAATCTGAGGGAAATGAGCAGGATTATGTCTAAGATCTTTCTGAGTGCTAAAATGACATGATTCTTTAAAATTGGCAACGATTAACAACTACTGCAGAGAAGGCAATGGCACCCCACTCCAGAACTCTTGCCTGGAAAATCCCATGGACGGAGGAGCCTGGTAGGCTGCAGTCCACGGGGTCGTGAAGAGTCGGACACGACTGAGCGACTTCACTTTCACTTTTCACTTTCACGCACTGGAGAAGGAAATGGCAACCCACTCCAGTGTTCTTGCCTGGAGAATCCCAGGGACGGGGGAGCCTGGTGGGCTGCCGTCTATGGGGTCACACAGAGTCGGACACGACTGAAGCGACTTAGCAGCAACAACTACTGGGGTCTCAGTGAAATAAGTCATCACAAAGACTACTCTCGGCCTGGAAAGTATACTTTTCACTTCATTTAATAATAAGTAAATAGAAGCTAAAAGAGCAAAGAAGCTTGGCACAGCTGATACAGGGCAGATACAGATATGAAACACAGACCTGTCAACCTCTGAGCCAAAATGTGGCTAGAGGGAGGTGGTCAGTTCACGGCAGAGAAGCAGGTTTGGTGCTCCTATGGTTATATAGGCACTCCATATACTGTCCTGGGAAGAGAAACTCTGCACTGGCCAATGTGAGTATGGTCACTAGGTGAGCAGATTCTCCTCCACGCGAGGAAGATGGCTTTCTGCATCGAGATCTAGACGAGAAAATATTCCTTAAGTTCTCCAGATCCACGAAACACCGGGCACCCTGCGTGCGAGTACTTTGGACAAGGCACGTACGTACAACATGTTTAGAAGTGTGAATTTCTGATTATGAATTGAGAAATATATAAGTTTATTTAAACACCAACTTCATGTTCATTTGATTAAAACAAATCACTTTCAATCTAATCAACTCTGACAGAAAGATAAAATTGGGTTTCTGGATTTTCAGATTATGGAGCAGATTCTGGGCAATGTTGTCCATCCCAAAATGATATATTCTTGACATATCTAGCAAGTCTCTTTTTAAGTGCGTTGCTAAATACACTGGAGATTAGTCAGTACGTACAACTGCAAGAACACAAATAGACAACCACACTATAGGAACAAGGTCACATCATATGATCCACAAAGTACTAGTTCTATTGGTTATTAATACATGTTTTTTAAAAGGAAGGATGAGGCTGAGAGAAAATAAGGAAAACTGGGTTATGAATAAATTTAAATCTGCCTTTAATGAAAATCCTCAAAGCTTTTAATATGATGGTGGGAAGCCAAAAAAGTCAATGCATGTGTGGCATTTCCCAGACATAGCTTGAGTGCAGAATCATAGTTTACAGAATATCCTGCAAAACCAATATCCCACGGAATAGCACACACTAAAAAATCCTAATTCAGATCTACATGATGACTTTATGCAGTTTTAAATATGTACATGTGTCTTGAACTTGTGGTCTAGGAAAATATAAACTCATCTCCATAACTTAGGTATAAAGAGCTCTGAGTTCATCTTTGAGAGCCAAAAACATCACATGTGCCAGCCTTGCTTTAACTTCAAATTAAACATGTAAAGCCATTCTCCCTAATTTCTTCTAGTTACATTACCATTCTAATACTTAAATTCTTCCTTAGCTCAAAATCTCTTCTGTCCTGATGAAAATATTTAGAAATGGCTACAAAATCTCAAACCAAAATGTTTTGAAACAGTGACTCAAAACTCTTCAATTAATGGTGACAAATTTTCTTGGTAATTTTAAGAGTAGAGTCATTTAATTAATGTTAAAAGTGATTTACATTATATATAGATATTTAAAGAGACAAACAAATACTTGGTTTTAAGATTAACTCGTATAAACATAGTCTTTGTGATGTCTGTATTACCACCTGCCACATCAAGGTGTGACGTTTGTGTTACCACAAAGCCACTCCTAATTGTCCAAGACCAGATCACATAAAAATGTAATGGAAGCAAAGGACTGACACAAAGTAACTTTTTGTGCACTAAGTATAAGTGATCGAAATAAAATCAGATTATAGCTGAGGAACTACAGTAATATAAAGAATCCAATTAAAGATAACATTGAATAGAATAGGAACAGAAAATCTAGCTTTTTATGATTATTTTCTAAACATCAAAAGTGCCAATACACTTATATATTTAGGAGAAAAAAATTCTATCAGAAATTTCTTCAACCTTGAAGTGAACAATTAAACTTTTGATAACATAACCACAAAACTCCTTTTTCTCTCTAAATGCTCTCAAACCTACCATACATTAGAGTACAGTCTTTAGCAATAATATTGAATATAAAACAACCCTGAAGCGTAATTTTAAAAATAAATGAAGACAAACAGGAAAATTCAGATTCCCAGCAGCAATTTTACTCATCAAACTATCCTACTTTGCTCTGGTACTCAGAAATTGCTAATTTTCTGTGTGTGAGCTAAATAGACCATTTAAGTTATGCCCTTAAAATTAAGAGAAAGGCTGCTCTCAGGGTGTAATCTGGGTAACTGTTCCTTTAATGTAGCATTGCGTCTTCACAGAGCATGTGGAGAGGATAAGAAAAAGGAAAATAAAACGGCTTATAAACTCACTAAATCTAAACACTGAGAAAAACTAAAAATATACTTTGACTATGTCTGTGTTAAAAATATCATCTGAATTCATAATAAGACTTAATTACCTACAAAGTAATTTCCATACAACCACAGCATTATTTACGGGATAGCTGGGAAAGATTGAGGGCAGGAGGAGAAGGGGATGACAGAGGATGAGATGGTTGGATGGCATCACTGACTCAATGGACATGAGTCTGGGTAAACTCCGGGAGTTGGTGATGAACAGGGAGGCCTGGTGTGCTGCGGTTCATGGGGTCGCAAAGAGTTGGACATGACTGAGCAACTGAACTGAACTGACAGATTTACAGGTCACACCAAAGGATGCATTAGAGGTTGATTTGGCTAGTGATTTGCACAACAAACATAGCTATATCTGTTATCATGACTATAACTATATTCACTAAAAATGCATTAGCTTTTGTTTGAAAACCACTTCAAATTAACAAATCAGTAAATAATACAAGTTCATGGCATTTTCATAGAAAAGAGAATTTTCTAGAGAAAAGAATATAATAGAAAATGTCATACATTTTCTGTCTTTTGTCAAATTGCCATGTTTACACTTCAGTTATATTTGAATATGGTATATGCAACATTGGACTTCCTTTGGCGCTAGTGGTAAAGAATCCACATGGCAACCTTCTCCAGTATTTTTTCATGGAGAATCCCATGGACAGAGGAGCTTGGCAGGCTACTGTCCATAGTGTTGCAAAGAGTTGGACTTAGCGTGCATTCATATGCAACATAAATCTGAAATAATGTACATTTAAAATATCACCAGCTCTCTAAAAGTTGTAGCTTTCCCTTGCACCCCTTTCTTTCTTTCCATCTTTCAGTGGGTATACACACTCAGACTTTAACTGTCATCTTATAAAATGGTACCATAAGATAGGTTATAGAAATGTAGGATGCAGAAGTACCAACATTTCCATGAAAAAAACTTCATTAAAATTCAAAACAGTATTTCCTTTCAACTTTCTTCCCCCTCACCTGTTGCAAAGAATTATAGAGAAATAAACACAATAGAAACAAACACTATTTGCATTAGTCTTTGGCTTTAAAAATATTTATTTCTACTCTACTTGTCCTCTTTCATCTCCCCAAGAAACTCTAACCAAACTCCAAGCCCAGTAACTCCAGTATTCAAAGTGTGGAAATGTTTTACACAGTCTTCTAAACCCATGGTGAGCAATAAGATCTTAAAATTTTGGATTTTGTTTTAGTTGCTAAGTTGTGTCCAATTCTTTTGTGACCCCATGGACAGATCATAAAATACTCTGAAGCAAAATTAATTTTATTTGAGGGGAAAATAACAGGTAGAAGGAAACTATGGTGTGTCTCCTAATGGGAAAATTTCGTTAGTCACACATGGAGAAAACAGAACTCTCAATTGTCAAACTTTTCTATTCAAAGGTACTGACTTTACAGTTAAAATGTTACTCAGGCCACCCATTAATGGTACTGCATAAAAATTCTACACTGTTCTGCTGAAAGAGGTTATGGGTTATAATCCCAGAACTGAGTTGGCATTCTGGTCCCCTTTCAGTTTCTTACAATTCAAGGCAAATTCCCATGTTTAAATGTTCTCTTTGTGGCAAGAGGCAACTTGAAGAGATGGTGAAATCATTGCAGCCAAAAAAATAAAAGAAAACTGGCTGATCTCATCTTAACTATTGTTAATGCTTTGAGATGATGCTTAAAATGGCATTATTGAAGCAATACTGGGAAAATGCTGTATTCCTTTCTGCTTTTTCATTCATAATATTTTCAAAACTCTAAATCTTTCCTCAGAACCCACTCTGGCATTTCTAACTTTGGAAGACTGCCACAGCGTTACCAATCAAAGATTTTAAATTCCTCCAAGCTAATTTAAGTTTTAAATAATTGAAATTATAATATGCAGAATAAGAATTCAGCTTCTGGGTAATAAGTCAAGACTCACAAGGTTTAAAAAGTTCTTTCATTAATTTTCTTGAATATATATTTCATGATCTGCTAAGTGATCATAAGATGTTACTACAGAAAGAAACTGAAATAACCCATTCTTTTCAGTTTAAATGCTACTTACTTGAAGACTATTTGATTTTTATTAAAAAGTCTCACGTGGTATTTTCTGTAAAAGTAAGCATTATATCTATATCATTATACATGATAAACTTTCAGGGTATATTTTCTGACACACACTTTCAAATCTGTAGTTCAACTTACCATTTATTAAGCCTGTGAACTGAGTACTATGCTAGATACCATGAGAAACACAATGATGATTGTCATAGTGCCCTCAGGGAACTTATACCTAACTTAGAGGTGCATCCTAGAGTTTTAAGAAAATGAATGAAGGAATTCCCTAATGATACAGTGCTTTGGACTTGGCACTTTCATTGCCAGGGGCCAGGGTTTCATTGCCTGGTCAGGGAACTAAGATCCTGCAAGCCACATGGCACAGACAAAAATAAATAAAATCAAAAAAGAAGATAAATACTATCAGGCTCATACAAACACAGAACCACAGAACATACATCATAATGGAAATGTTTTTGTAGAAACTCAAGAATTTTTAGGATATCTTCAGTTGTAGTGAAATAAGAGCATCAAGCTAGAGGGAAATGCTTTAGGAAATTTATAGAAAGGGGACTTGAAACAGAAACCTTAAAATAACAAGAAATCTATTTGGTCAAGCAAAGATACATAAAACCTTAAAATGAGAAGGGCATAAATGTTATAGCAATTAGGGTGTCATTTTGAGTAAGGTTATTTGTGGTTATCACTATACGCTTTGATGCACAATCACTCAACTTGATTAAAATTGGCTAAAAAATTTTAGTATGCTTCTTCTGACTTTACTGCCTCTGAGTATACTTGAAGAGCTGAAAGTCCCATAGTAGTGTCTGACTCTTTGCGACCCCATGGACTCCTCCATGGAATTCTCCAGGCCAGAATACTGGAGTGGGTAGCCTTTCCCTCCTCCAGGGGATCTTCCCAACCCAAGGATGGAACCCAGGTCTCCCACATTGCAGGCAGATTCTTTACCAGCTGAGCCACAAGGGAAGTCCATTACAATCTCTCTAAATTCTACCTTTATAATCTTATGATAATCAAGTAAGCGTACTGTCACATTTCAGCAAAAATATTGAGTTCTAGTCCTAAAAATAGCCACTGTAGGCTATTTCATACTGCAGTTGTATATTTCCATCTTAGCAGGGTTGATGAGTTGAGTCAAGAATTAAACTCAGACTTGATGTAGTTAAAAAGAAAACAAAAAAGCAGATACATTTGCAAAATAAACTTCCATGGAGTATTTTGGTGGGAGAAGGGTGTGTTAGAGAATGAATGCATTTTTTTTAAAATAATGGAAAGTTTTAAAAAATTGAGATTAACAACATGAATTTAACTTTTTATGTATTTAAAGAACAGCACTAGAAAATATAGACAGCCTTCACAATTTCAATTTCCAAAATCTGGGGTATCTTAACTTTCATTTAGTGTGCACAAAAGAATCATTTGACTCGAGCTTAAAATACAGGCTTGTAAACTAAACTCAAAGCAGAAGGAAGGAGCTAATAGAGATTAGAGGAGAAATAAAACTGGAAAACAACAGAAAAGATTTACAAAACTAAGAGTCAACTCTTTGAAAAAATAAACAAAACGGACAAACTTTTAGCTGGACAAGAAAAAAAGATAGGACTCAGATTTTAAAAAGAGAGATATTACAACTGATACCACAGATACACAAAGGATCAGAAGAGACTACTTTGAAAAACTATATGCCAACAAACTTGGACACCCTAAAATAAATGGATAAACTCCTAGAAACATACAGACTACCAAGATTAAATCATAAAGGAATAGAAAATCTAAACAATAACGAGTAGGGAGATTGAATCAATAATCAATAAACCTCCCAAGAAAGAATGACTCAGGACAAGATGACTTCACTGGTGTATTTTAATAAACATTTAAAGAAAAACTAATGCCAATCCTTCTCAAACTTTTCCTGGGAATAGAAGGGAACACTCCCAAATGAGGCTGGCATTACCCTGATATTAAAGTCAGATAAAGACACCACAAGAAAACTGCAGGCCAATATCCCTAATGAATATAGATGCAAAAACTCCAAACAAAATACTATTAAATTGAACTCAACAAAATATTAAAAGAAGGATACTACAAGAAAACTGCAGCCCAATATCCCTAATGCATACAAGTGCAAAAACTCTCAACAAAATACTAGTAAATCAAATTCAACAACACGTTAAAGGAATCACACACCATGATCAAGTGGGATTCATCCCTGAAATGCAAGGATAGTTCAACACACCCCAATCAAGAAAAGTGGCACTACACATTAATAGGATGAAAGATAAAAATCATATCATCTCAGTAGATGCAGAAACAGCATGACAAAATTCAAGATCCATGATAAAAAAAAAAAAAGACTTTCAACAAACTAAGCAGAGTGAATGTACCTCAACATAATAAAGACCATTTATGATACTCAATAGTAAAACTTTGAAAAAGTTTCCTCTGTGATCAGGAACAAGAAAAGGGTACCTACTCTTACTACCTGTATTCAACACGGTAGTGGAAGTCCTGGCCAGGAGAATCAGGCAAGAAAAAGAAATAAAAGGCATCAGAACCAGAAAGGAAAAAGTAAAATTTCTCTGTTTTCAGATAACATGATTTTATATGTAGAAAATTTTAAAGACTCTACTAAAACACCATCCCTAATCAACAAGTTCTGCAAAGTTGCAGGATACGAAACACTACAAAAAGCAGTAGTACTTTTATACATTTGCAATTAATTAGCTGAAAAAGAAATAAAATTATTCCATTTACAATAGCATCAAAAGCAAGAATCCTGGAATGGGTTGCCATTTCCTTCTCCAGGGGATCTTTCCAACCCAGGGATTGAACCCATGTTTCCTGTACTGGCAGTCAGATTTTTTACCACAGAGCCACTAGAGAAGCCTGGGAAAACTGAATATTCACATGCAAAAGAATGATTCTTAACATTCACAGAAATTAACTCACAATTTATTAAAGACTTAAGAATAAGAGCTGAAACAATAAAACTCCTAGAAGAAAACATAGGGAAAAAAGCTCCTTGACACAGAGCTTCCTAAAGATTTTCTGAGTTTCCTTGATGGCTCAGATAGAAAGGAGTCTGCCTGCAGTGAAGGACACCCTGGTTCAATCCCTGGATCAGGAAGATCCTCTGGAGAAGGGAATGGAAACCCACCCCAGTACTCTTGCCTGGAGAATTCCATGGACACAGGAGCATGGCAGGCGACAGTCTATAGGGTCACAAAAATATATCACAAGCAACAAAATATAAGATGAACTACATCAAACTAAAATGTTTCTGCAAAGCAAAAGAAACAGTCAACCAAATGTAAAGACAATCTATGGACTGTGGGAAAAAACTGCAAATCAAGTAACTGAAAACAAGTTAGTATCCAATGCATATAAAAAATTCATACAAGAGCAAAAAAAACTTCAATTATTTGAGCAAAGGACCTGAACAGACATTTATACTAAGAAAATATAGGTATGGCCAACAGGTCTATCAAAGGTGCTTAATATTAGGGAAATGCAAATTAAAACCACAGTGAGATATGTGACTTCATGGCTTTTAGAACAGCTATCATCAACACAAGAGATAACAAATTCTGGTGAGAAAGTGAAGAAAATGGAACACTTGTACACTGTTTGTAGGACTGTAAATTGCTGCAGCAGCTACAGAAAACTATGGTGGATCCTCAAAAAATTAAAAATAGAACTACCATACAATCCAGAAATTCTGCTTCTGGGTTTACATCCACAGTAAATAAAAGCACTATGTTAAAGAAATATCTGCACCCCAGTGTTCACAGCAGCATTATTTACAATTGTCAAGGCATGGAAATAACCTAAGTATACATTAATGGATAAATGGATAAAGAAATGTGAAATTATTATATATAAAGTTGAATATTATTTGGCCATACAAAAAAAGGAAATCCTGCTATTTGCAACAATATGGATGGACCTTGAGGGTATTATGCTGTGACATAAGTCAGGCAGAGAAAGACAAATACCACATGATCTCAAACAAACTCATACTTAACAGAGGATAGGCTGATACCAGAGGTGATAATGGCAAAATGTGTGAGGGTGAGCAGAAGGTACAAACTTACAGGTATAAAATAAGTCAGTCACAATCTGAGTTAACAGTACTGTATTGTATATTTGAAAGCTGCTAAGAGCTAGATTTTATAAGTTCTCATCACGAGACAAAAATATCTATGTGAGGTGATGGATATTCACTGAACTATTCATGGTGATCATTTTTCAACAACTACATATATCAAATCACTGTTGTGAACCTTAAATTTATACAATGTTATAGGTCAATTATATCTGAAAACTGAAAAAAAAAATACCAAAATACAAGGGGTGTGTGTGTGTGAACCTACAAATACAGGCGCATATAAACAATTCACTACAAAATTCTATCCCAAGTTGCCAATCTTTATAAACAGTTGGTTTTGAATACACAAGAAAAATAATTCGACACTTGAAACTGTTACAAACTTAGTCATTTAATAGTGTTTGGTGATTAAATATAATCTTTGGAAAGTCTGCTGTTCCTCTCAATCTCAAATGGGCTTCAGGTGATCAGTACAGATCATTCTGCAAAATAGAACAGTAAGGGGATAAAGAAGAGGTGCTCTTCACTATGAGTAAACTGGACTTGTCAGCCATCTGACAAGATAAAAACTGCATGGTTCAGGTATTTAAAATTTTCTATTTTGGGGACAATGAAAGTGCTACAATGAGAATATTCATTTTTTCCCTCCGCCTCAAGTTTTCTTGATACTATAAGGGGAATAATCAAAGTTAAGAGTATCTGTGTTCACTGCCACCCACTCATTCACACCTCATTCCATCACTGGCATACTGTTATTCACAGGGTAGTTATGAGGTATTTATAGAGAATCTCAATGACAAGTCAGAACCAAAAAAAGTAGACTTGCAGTCAGGTAGGTCTGCATTTAAATCTTCATTCCTCCACTTACTGTGTAACTTGATGGAGCCTTTGTTTACTAGTCTAGTGTCAACAGTAACAGTGAAAGGGTTGCTCACTGTTAACCGAGGAATATGGAAGATCAGTGGGATGACTTTCTGTTCCCTACCAACAGGTATGATCGCCGAAGAATCGATGCTTTTGAACTGTGGTGTTGGAGAAGACTCTTGAGAGTCCCTTATACTGCAAGGAGATCCAACCAGTCCATTCTAGAGGAGATCAATCCTGGGTGTTCATTGGAAGGACTGATGCTAAAGCTGAAGCTGCAATACTCTGGCCACCTCATGCAACGAGTTGACTCACTGGAAAAGACTCTGATGCTGGGAAAGGTTGGGGGCGGGAGGAGAAGGGGACGACGGAGAATGAGATGGCTGGATGGCATCACCGACTCTGTGGACATGAGTTTGAGTGAACTCCGGGAGTTGGTGATGGACAGGGAGGCCTGGCGTGCTGTGATTCATGGGGTCGTGGAGAGTCGGACACGACTGAGCGACTGAACTGAACCAACAGGTATATTCTGCTTCACTGTCTCCTGCCCCTCCTTCTTACAAGCCTTCCCTACCTATCTGCCAAGGTGCAATAAAAATCTACTTCCTCCATACAGCCTTTCCTGTTCCTGTCCAAACAGAAGGGGTGCCCTTTTCTGAACTCTCTTTTCCTTTAGACTTGTATTAGGACACTCTCACTTCAGTAACATCTTGTCTCAGCTGTTGTCTATTTCTCATTGCTCCGTCTCACTGTCCTACCAAGCTCCTCTGCCTCTGTTTATTCATTAAATGCCAGCGTCCTTGGGGTTCCAGTCTACAACTTCTTCAACATTCATTCATCTATTTACTCATTTTATTTAACAGGAACCTATAATCAAGGTATTGCTCTGAATTCTGGAGATGTAGGGACGAACAAGATAATCTAGATTTCATCATTAGGGAAATTTATTTAGACAAGCAAGTAAACAAATAAAACAACTGCAGATTGTTAAGTGTGTTGAGGGAAATATATCTGAATGATGGGATAGAGAGGGATTAAAACAGAACTATTTAACAGAGAAGTTACAGAAAAGGCTCTTTAGTTGCTGACATCTATCTGAGCTGAACAAAAAAGCCAGCGGTAGGAAAAGTTGGGGGAAGAATGTTCCAGTCAGAAGGAACAGAAAGTACAAAAGCACTGAAGCATAAATGAGCCTGGCTTACCTGAGGAACAGAGAAACTGGTTTGGGTGGTTCTCAGTAAGCAAGAGAGAGAGAGGTTTTAAGATAAAGTTGGGCTTCCGCAGTAGCTCAGTTGGTAAAGAATCTGCCTGCAATGCAGGAGACCCTGATTTGATTCCTGGATCAGGAAGATCTGCTGGAGAAGGGATAGGCTACCCACTCCAGTATTCTTGGGCATCCCTGGTGGCTCAGCTGGTGAAGAATCCATCTGCAATGCAGGAGACCTAGGTTCAATCCCTGGGTTGGGAAGATCCGCTGGAGAAGGGGAAGGCCATCCACTCCAGTATTCTGGCCTGGAGAATACCATGGACTGTATAGTCCATGGGGTCACAAAGAGTTGGACACGACTGAACAACTTCACTTTCACTTTTCAGAGATATATGTAGGTCAGGCAGGGGTGAGGCACCTAGATTTTGTTTCTCAGTTACTAAGTCATGTCCAGCTCTTTGCAACCCCATGGACTACAGCATGCCAGGCTTCCCGGTTCCTCACTATCTCCCTGAGTTTGCTCAAACTCATGTCCATTGAATTCGTGATGCGATCTAACCATCTCATCCTCTGCCATACCCTTCTCCTTTTGCCTTCGATCTTTCCCAGCATCAGGGTCTTTTCCAGTGAGTCAGCTCTTTGCATCAGGTGGCCAAAGTACTGGTCAAAGCTTCAGCATCAGTCCTACCAGTGAATATTCAGGGTTCATTTCCTTCAGGATTGACAGGTTTGATCTCCATGCAGTCCAAGAGCCTCTCAAGAGTCTTCTCCAGCACCACAATTTGAAAGCATCAATTCTTTGGCACTCAGCCTTCTTCATGGTCCAACTCTCACATCTATACATGACTACTGGAAAAATCACAGCTTAGACTACACGGACCTCTGTCAGCAAAGTAAAGCTTCTTTAGGTTCTTTCTGTCTAGGTTTGTCATAGCTTTTCTTCCAAGGAACAAGCATCTTTAATTTCATGGCTGCAGTCACAATGCTCAGTGATTTTGGAGCCCCCCAAAATAGTCTATCACTGTGCACCTAGATTACTATTTAAATCCACCGGGAAACCATCTGAGCATTTTATGCAGAATCGTTGCATACTCTGATTTGGACTTTTAAAAGATCCCACTGGTAGTTTGTGAAGGATGAACTGAATGCATTAAAAGCAGATACATCAAGATGGGAGATTGTAGTAATCCAAAAGAAAGCATATAATATCCTGAACTAGGATGACCGCAGTGGAAATACAGGGAAGTGAATGGATTTGGATGCATTTTGGAGGCAGAAACAAAACTACCTGGTAATAGATTGGATGTGAGGTACCGCATGAAAGGGAAGAAGAAACCAGGATATGCTGAGAGTTTTATCCTGAGTCCCAAGATTGATGATGGTGCCCTTTACAGAGAGATGTGAATGCCAGTAACAAGATTAATGGAAAATTATGAGTTAGGTCTTGTACAAGCTGTTTGAACTGGTTTAAAACCCAACATTCAAAAACTGAAGATCATGGCATCCAGTCCCATCACTTCATGGCAAATAGATGGGGAAACAGTGAAAATAGTGACAGACTTTATTTTTTGGGCTCCAAAATCACTGTGGGTGGTGACTGTAGCCATGAAATTAAAAGATGCTTGCTACTTGGAAGAAAAGGTATAACAAACCTAGACAGCATATTAAAGTACAGAGACATTACTTTTCTGGCAAAGGTCCATCTAGTCAAAGCTATGATTTTTCCAGTAGTCATGTATGGATGTGAGAGTTGGACCATAAAGAAGGCTGAGCACCAAAGAATTGATGCTCTTGAACTGTGGTGCTGGAGAAAATTCTTGAGAGTCCCTTGGATTGCAAGGAGATCCAACCTGTCAATCCTAAAGGATATCAACCCTGAATATTCACTGAAAGGACTGTTGCTGAAGGTGAAGTTCCAATACTTTGACCAGCTGATGCAAAGAGCCAACTCATTAGAAAAGACCCTGATGCTGGGAAAGATTGAGGGCAGGAGGAGAAGGGGATGACAGAGGATGAGATGGTGGATGGCATCACCAAGTCAATGGACATGTGTTTGAGCAAGGTCTGGGAGATGGTGAAGTACAGGGAAGCCTGGCCTGCTGCAGTCCATGGGGTTGCAGAGTTGGACACAACTGAGTGACTGAACAAAAGTTACTTAAGACGAAACTTTGGATGTTTAATTCTTTCTTTTCTCTTACAAACATCCCATCAAAAGCAAGTATTACTGGCTCTACCTTCTTATTGTATCTGGAATCCATAAATCACCCACATCCTCATTCTTACTCTCATGGTCTTACTGTCACCATCTCATGTAATAATGTTGGATTACTACAACAGACCATTAAATGGTCTTCTTGCCTCTGGTCTTCCTGGTCTTCTACCTCTTCTCTATACCAAAGCCCAATGCTGAACACTCTTGCTTGTCTACTTACTCCCATCACCACAGTAGATCCTCTTAGCCTTGATAGTCCTTAATCCCCTTGCTGCTAACTGCTGCTGCTAAATCGCTTCAGTCGTGTCCGACTCTGTGCGACCCCAGAGACGGCAGCCCACCAGGCTCCCCCGTCCCGGGGATTCTCCAGCAAGAACACTGGAGTGGGTTGCCATTTATGACCCTAAAGCCATCAGGATCTACCAGTGACTTCTCTCCAAACCTTTCTCTGAGCTTCACTGCCCCAGTCTCCTACTGACATGTTTATAATTTACATTTTCTTTAACTCAGAAGATTCCGTTTCTTATGTCTTTGCATATGTGGTCTTGTTTCACTGTACAAATCTTCCCCGTCTCTTTCTTCTTCACCATTCCCATTCTGGACAAATTAACTCTCATTTATTCTATTCAGATCTTGACATAGACAGTACTCCCTCTAGGAAACTGACTTTCCAAGGGCATGTTACATGGTCACTAGAATGGTCTCAGAACACCATTGTATTCTTAGATGTACTGTTGTATTTTTCTTCAACATAGCACTTAACACACTATACTGTATCTGCCAATTTCCTTCTCTGCATCCTCTACCAGGTTTAAGCTTCTTGCAGAGAAGAAGCTGTCTACGGGTTTCATAGTCATAATCACAATACTTAACCCAACACCTGGCAGAAAATACTCAATATCTGTTGAATGAATGATTGGGTATACATATTTTCTCTCCTATTGGTCTATAAAAATCTTAAGATTTAAAATTCAGCATTTTAACATAGATATTTATTCTAGTGAATAAGTGCATTAAAAACTAGAACACAAAGTACTCGGTAAAGAGAAAAGGTACAGGCAGGTATAGATAAGATACTACCTGGAAAAAATAATACCTGGTTATTGAATTAGCAATTGAGGAAAAATAAGTTTAAAATCTCTTGCCATACATATTTATTTTAACCCAGGTCCCACACACAACAAATCCTCAAAAAAACTACTTTGACTACAATATAAATGATTAGTTTTTAGCACACAGGATTAACAGGCAAGGGCCTCACACAGGGATTTCTAAATTCCCTTAGTGACTGCCCTGGTTATCACTAACAAGGTTTGTCCATCTTTGACTCAGCTTTGGACTCCCGAGGGGCAAATTCCAGGTGTTATCTACCTTCCCTCCCAACCTGAAAGCCTAGCAATATATGCAAAAGGCACTCAAAAACTGACTATTCACTAAAAGAAAAATAGAAGAGATACGATTATTCTAGATGGTATGTGTGTGTGTATGCTCAGTTGCCCAGCTGTGTCTGACTCTCTGTGACCCTGTGGACTGCAGCCCACCAGGCTCCTCTGTCCATGGGATACTGCAGGCAAGAACACTGGAGTAGGTTGCCATTTCCTTCTCCACAGGATCGTCCCAACCCAGGGATCGAACCTGCGTCTCTTAAGTCCTCTGAATTGGCAGGCAGATTCTTTACCACTAGCTCCACTATAAACAACAAACAAGCATGAAATGTCAGTAAAATATCTATAACTAAATATTTTATGCCAACCACATGGGGAAAATATTAGCATGTTAGTATTCCCAGATGATTAGAAATAAACTTTAGCTTTCTATATCTGTTTAAAATAGTAATTTCATAGCTACAAGTTTAAGATTTCTCAATTTTCTTAGACATCTTTTATCAATAAAATATCTTCACTAGAAAAGCAAAAGCATGTATTTAATTCCATTAAGAAACACAAAAACATATCTGAGAAATCTGCTGTTAAATTTCTGTTCTATTTCCATTGGGACACACCAACCTGGCATGTATCCTATTTTAGTTACAAGAAAGTTGGAAGTGCATTATGTCAGGTATGAACCTGTATCAAAGGATTTAGCTCTCTAAACCTGAAAATCAGTTCAGCCAACTACTTAATGTAAAGATCTAAAGGCAACGAGTTTTGTATCCGGGTTCATCTAGAACATCTCCGTTAGGGTAAGGACAGATAATCACCTTTCCTCACAAGTAAGGCTGAAGACTTATTTTGATCCAAAAATCTTTTATTATGCTTGACTTAGCCTAGAACAAATTCAGCCTTCAAATACTGCCATTCTCATAGCTGGAACGAATGCCAAAGGTGAATGTATAAACAATATTATGCAGACATTCACCTCAGTGTATTCAGTTCTGCTGAAAGCAGCCTCCGCCCAAACATACACACCATGCATTAGGCATCTATTTGGATTTCTGTTGTGCAAGTTGTAACATATTTAAATACCAAACTTAATTAAACTGGCATGCATTTTAATCGTTCCCCAGTAGATGTTGAAATTTAATAGCTTTGCTCTTTTATTCTGTTTCATCTAAAACACTTATCACTATTTGGATTTGAGATTACATTTGCTGACAGTTCACTTCTTTGGTGGAAGGAGGCTGGTTTAAATTGGCACCAAGTTTCCTGCTGTTTCCTCTTTATTATGGTAGGTCACTATGCCAAAAAAACAGGAAGATACCAAAGAATAGAATTAATGCTAAATTAATTCCAACATTGAGATTAATTGGAAACACCATCTACTCACCACTATTCAGCCTTTACACACTGTTTTACTCGTCTTCATCCTACAAGCTACTAAACAAAATTGAGCTTGCTCAGCATCTTTTCTATGACTGGAAAAGATGCAAGAAATATAGAAGGATAAATGGTTAAATAAAGATGCCTAATAAACTTTAACTTCCTGCACATAAAAGTAATCAAGTCTCCATGTCCCTTATACTTAATGGCAAAAAAAATAATTAGATGTTAAAAATGAATGAAAAAAATGGTTTCCCAATTTGGGAACTTGGTTCCTCAGAGAACTCAAAATGTAATTCAGAGAAAGATGTTGGGGAGTCCTGCTCAATGCTGGCCAGTTTGGATTGTTCACAAATCGAATGATTTGTTCAAATTTTGCTGAAAACTGTTCTTCCAGTTCCCACCAAACCAAAAATGCACATGAAAATATTCTGATAAATTAAAAGTGGGAGCTTTCTCATCCTGATAATGCCTAACAAAACGAAGGTATTTATAGTGCCTTCCACAGCAGAAAAAAAGAGCTGGGCTCCCCTCAGAAACCACAGACCTGCAGAATTGCCATCATGACCAATCATTTCAGTTCCCTCTTATGTTGCCTTAATATAGACACTGAACCTGATGTCATGGCCAAAACAAACTGACTGTGCTCTTCACTTGTCTTTTAAAACTCTCCGCTTCTTCCTCTTCAGCATACTCAAGAACTATGCGATCAGAACCGTGTTAAAATCTAGTATTAATTCTAGATACACTTTGAATGGTAGCAAATCCAGTTTTCTGCACTCCAGTTACATATCTTCACTTTCCTTTTATGTAGCAAAACTAGAAACTCAGAAGATGGTACATTTTTGACTTTATTTTCTTATATATTTACAGCACTAGTTCCTAAATTTTGAGATCCCATTGAGGATCTTAACAAAGCAACTTAGTCTTAATGTCCTAGCAAAACTTATGGAAAATTTCCAATGAGCTTTTAGATTCTTATCAGTGAATGCTTAGGATCCTTATCAGTTAAAAATTTTAGCTCTTTGGTTTCATCTAAAGAATTCAACTTGAACTGGAAATGTTAAAAAAAGAAAGAAAAAATTACTCCAAAAAACTTGGCTTATTTTTATCCTTGTGAGACCAGCTGATAATTTATTCTCTCTTCTTGAAAGATTGCTTTCTATTCTGAATTTCCTTGAGAGCAGCATCCAATATTAAATTCATTTAAGGAACTAATTTTCATCATGTTCAAGAACAAAATTATGCTGGAGAACTTGGAGAGAGGGTAACATAACACCAGACATCCAAGCCCTTCTCCCATTAAATGACTGAAATAATTAAAAACAAAAAAGAAAAGTGGAAATATCCTACATGAGCACTAAAGTACTAGAGAATAGTGACAGCTGAAAAACAGAAGTTTTGAGGAATTTCTGGATAAAACGCAGATAAATCCACATTAAAGGACCTATCTAAGAGTCTAATCTCAGTCCCTCTTTCAGGCAGCTGTGGAATGTAGAAAATAAAGAAGACGCTAGCCGACTGCCCCAAAACCCTTTCATTGAGGCATGGATTGGGGCAGTCAGGGCTAACAGGAGAAAAGGAGATTTTGCAATGCAAGTCCTCCATCACTATACCATAGCTGAGAGGCAATTGAAAACACAAACAGAAACTGAACAGTGCTGTGGTATTTCTCTCCCAGCTACACATTCTTGTGGCAGGCTCACCCCGACATAGGGATGCTCAGCGTCACTAGTTCAGTTCAGTCGCTCAGTCATGTCCGACTCTTTGCGACCCCATGGACTGCAGCACGCCAGGCCTCCCTGTCCATCACCAACTCCTGGAGTTCACTCAAACTCATGTCCATTGAGTCGGTGTTGCCATCCAGCCATCTCATTCTCTGTCGTCTCTGTCTCCTCCTGCCCCCAATCCCTCCCAGCATCAGTCTTTTCCAATGAGTCAACTCTTCGCGTGAGGTGGCCAACGGATTGGAGTTTCAGCCTCAGATTCAGTCCTTCCAATGAATATTCAGGACGCATCTCCTTTAGGATGGGCTGGTTGAATCTACTTGCAGTCCAAGGGACTTTCAAGAGTCTTCTCCAACACCACAGTTCAAAAGCATCACTTCTTCGGTGCTCAGCTTTCTTTATAGTCCAACTCTCACATCCATACATGACCACTGGGAAAACTATAACCTTGATGAGATGGACCTTTGTTGGCAAAGTAATGTTTCTGCTTTTTAATATGCTATCTAGGTTGGTCATAACTTTCCTTCCAAGGAGCAAGCGTCTTTTAATTTGATGGCTGTAGTCACCATCTGCAGTGATTTTGGAGCCCCAAAAAATAGTCTCTCACTGTTTCCACTGTTTCCCCATCTATTTGCCATGAAGTGATGTGACCAGATGCCATGATCTCAGTTTTTCTGAATGTTGAGTTTTAAGCCAACTTTTTCACTCTCCTCTTTTACTTTCATCAAGAGGCTCTTTAGTTCTTCTTTGCTTTCGGCCATAAGGGCGGTGTCATCTGCATACCTGAGGTTATTGATATTTCTCCTGGCAATCTTGGTTCCAGCTTGTGCTTCATCCAGTCTAGCTTTCTCATGATGTACTCTGTATATAAGTTAAATAAGCAGGGTGACAATATACAGCCTTGATGTACTCCTTTCCCGATTTGGAACCAGTCTGTTGTTCCATGTCCAGTTCTAACTGTTGCTTCCTGACCTGCATACAGATTTCTCAGAAGGCAGGTCAGGTGGTCTGGTGTTCCCTCTCTTGAAGAATTTTCCACAGTTTGTTGTGATCCATACAATCAAAGGCTTTGGCATAGTCAATAAAGCAGAAGTAGATATTTTTCTGGAACTCTCTTGCTTTTTGATGATCCAGCGGATGTTGGCAATTTGATCTCTGATTCCTCTGCCTTTTCTAAATCCAGCTTGAACATCTGGAACTTTACAGTTCACATTCTGTTGAAGCCTGGCTTGGAAAATTTTGAGCATTACTTTGCTAGCGTGTGAGATGAATGCAATTGTGTGGTAGTTTGAACATTCTTTGGCATTGCCTTTCTTTGGGATTGGAATGAAAAGAGAAATGCAAACCAAAACTACAATGAGGTCAGAAAGGCCATCATTAAAAAGACTCCAAATAATAAATGCTAGGAGAGGGTGTGGAGAAAAGGGAATCCTCCTACACTGTTGGTGGGAATGTAAACTTCTGCATTCACTATGAAGAACAGTATGGAGCTTCCTAAAAAAGCTAAAAATGGTTACCATATGATCCAGTAATCTCACTCCTGGGCATATATCGGGAGGAAACTCTAATTCAAAAAGATACATGCACACCAATGTTCACCGCAGCACTATTTACAACAGCCAAGATGTGGCAGCAACCTAAGTATCCATCAACAGATGAAATGATAAAGAGACGTGGTTTGCATGCATACACACACACACACACACACACACAATATGGAATATTAGTCATAAAATATAATGAAATAATGCCATTTGCAGCAACACAGGTGGGCCTAGAGATTATCATATTAAGTGAAATAAGTCAGAAAAATATATGATATCTTGCGGAATCTTAAAAAAATGATACAAATGAACTTACTGGGCAAACAGAAACAGACTCGTAGACATACAAAACTTATGGGGAAGGAGGGATAAATTAGCAATTTGGGACTAACAGATATACACTACTATATATACAATAGATAAACAATAAGGAACTACTCTGTAGTACAGGGAACTGTATTCAGTATCTTATAATAGTCTAAAATGGAAAAGAATATGAAAAAGAATAGATACATGTATAATTGCACCACTTTGCTATATACCTGAAACATTGCAAATTGACTGTACTTTGATTAAAAGAAAATTTTTAAAGTACTCATTGCCCATAGAATGAAAAAAACACAAGAATAAATATTGTAGATAATGACAATAGTCAAGTGAAGTATAAACTGAAGCGATTTTTATTTCTTTTTCTAAATAACTTTTTGTTCAAAGAGGAAATTTAAACTTTTAAAAATTTCTGAAAAAAATGATAATGAATACAACACATCTCAAAATACATGCAAGTTAAAGTAGCTCAGTCATGTCTGACACTTTGTGACCTATGGCCTATACATTCCGTGGAATTTTCCAGGCCAGAATATTGGAGTGGGTAGTTGTTCCCTTCTCCAGGGGAGGTTCCCTACCCAGGGACCCAACCCAGGTATCCTGCATTGCAGGTAGATTTTTTACCCGCTGAGTTTGCAGGGAAGCCTAAAATACATGGGCTGTAACCAAATTATTATAACTAGAGTCTTAAAATCCTTTTATTGACAACACAAAGTAAAATAAATGACTTAGGCATTCCAACCAAATAATTTAGGAAAAACAAATGTAAGTGAAAAAAAATAAGCAGGGGGAGACTGACAATAATAAGAGAATTAATAACAAAAACCTGTATATTATATTTAATAAATAAATTCAAGTATAAATTCTTAGAAAAGATAATACAGTGGATAGAAAAATCACTCAGGCAATCTAAATAACTAAATAAATAAACCTAAGTGCCATATCTATAGATACAGAGAATATTAAAAAAAATAATAGAATGTCATATACTTTAGACCAATAAATTAGAAGACCTAGCTAGACTGGTGTTACGGGGAAATATACATTGCTAAAATCAATTCAAAGGAGGTATAATGTCTAAATAAATTTCAACTTTTGAAAAAATTTATACTTTTGGAATATAACCTTTAAACTTTTCAAATTATTGTTCTGCAATTAGACCCAGAGCTCAAGTATTCCCACAAGCAATAACTTTCAGTTTTCCAAGAGACATCTTACTTTTATCTCTCTCTCTCTCTCTCTCACACACACACACAGGAATTCCCTGGCAGTAAAACGGTTAGAACTTGAAAGAAAGTGAAAGTTGCTCAGTCGTGTCCAACTCTTTGCGACCCCATGGACTGTCCATGGAATTCTCCAGGCCAGAATACTGGAGTGGGAAGCCTGTCCCTTCTCCAGGGGATCTTACTGACCCAGGAATCGAACCAGGGTCTCCCACATTGCAGGCGGACTCATTACCAACTGAGCCATCTGGGAAGATAGGACTCTGAGCTTGGGGGGAAAAAAAAGTGTAACTAAAGATCACCCCACTATAAAGTTATTCTGAATAACTGACAGCACTTTTCTTCTATCTACTGCTTGCCTAATATTATACAATGTCTATAATTTTTGGCAGCAGCAGCCCACTATTCATTTGAATTTATCTGTTAAGTGCCTGGTATGCACCAAGGATTCAAGATTCTTGCCCCTGAGGAAGTGTTGCTTCAAGCACCGAAGAAAACAGAGTGGTTAGTTTCCTAAAAGATCATATACCACATGCTTTGGAGACACAGAAGAGACAGGGGATAAATTTACCTCAAGGAGTTTGGATATTTTCACAGAGATTATATATTCCTTATTATATTGAAAATTTACTCAAATCTTGCTGAAAATATTCCCTCAACCTTGTTAATCTGAGTCTTTTTGGGGTTACCTACTGCTCAGCAGCATCAGTACTGAAGTTAAGAGCTCAGGTGCACTCCTCTGTGTGTGATGAAACGCACTGACAAATATACAAAGGCCTTTCATGGACAGAAACACATTCAATTCCCAGCTGTTCACAGTATGACTTAGGATAACTTTGAAAGCTAGAAATATTATTTTCCAGTAAATTCAAAGTATAAAACCCTCACCTACCACTCCTTTCCAAATCTTCTAAACAAATTTGGTTTCATGTATTCTGGTGTAATTATATAGGCCAAATATGAATTTATATGGTCTATATAAGAATGGATGGAGAAGGAAATGGCAACCCACTCCGGTGTTCTTGCCTGGAGAATCCCAGGGATGGCGGAGCCTAGTGGGCTGCCATCTTTGTGGTCGCACAGAATCGGACACGACTGAAGCGACTTAGCAGCAGCAGCAGCATATAAGAATGGAAGTAGTTCTTCACTTAGTATAACATAGTCATATGGCACTACTTTTATCATATAAACTTATATAAAATGTTTCAAAATAACTAACTGGATGTTGTTAGTATTTTGCCAGCTCTCCTCCTTGTTTAGTAACCATTATCGATACACCGAACATTTACTACCTAACATGTGCCAAGCACAGTGTTAGGAATCCGAATCTAAGAGAGAAGTCCAAGTACTTCATGAGCTCAAACTCCACTACGTCATTTTCAGTTTACAAGGATAACTATGAAATCCAATGTTTCACTAAAAAATAGAGAGGGTTTCACTAAAAAATATTTGGCCAGGTATCCAACTCTATTTGATACTTTTACTTACTCACTTTCTGTTTTGTTTCAGAAAATGTTTGTATTTACTAGTTTCATTTTGCCTGCCACAGTAACAACCAGCCCATCTTCATAATAAAATCTTTATTGTGTTAACACAGTATCTACTACTCTTTGACAGTAACTCTATCACAAAACTATGGAACCTAAAGACAAAGTACTCTTCGATAAATTATAAATGATAATAATAATAAAAACCCAAGCTTTGCTATAAAAAGAGAATGTAGTTCAAAAAAAGGGCTTAGTGTGGCCATTAACTAAAGTTATGATATTACTAAAACTACTAAGTGTTATTTAGAAGAAACTAAAAAACTATTGCCTTTGAGAAAACCAGAATTTCAGAGAAGGAAAAACATTAACTAACTGGAAACAATAAGTAATTTAAAAATATCTTTCCAGTATTTATTTAATAATAATAGTTAAGGGAAAAGATTTAAAAAATAAAGTATGAATTACAGATTTTTCTTTAATAGAGGCAGTCTGTAGCAGTGGAAATAGAACCACTATGTATTCAGAGGATTGGACAGGCAGATCTGTGCCACAGTAATTCATCACTCTACCCTGAAGCAGTCACCTCACTGCTCAGAAGACTCAGGCTTATCAATGATAAGGGCTGGGAAAACAATATCAATAATTTGATTTTCATATTATTTTCAGCATCAGCTATCCATTAAGTAAGATTAATATATGTTTGCTACTTATCCACAGTTTTTGCAAGCATTCTATAAAACTGAAGTTGGAAGAGATAGCTATATAAATACATATTCATTATATTTACGAGTCAGGGAACCAGTTCATTGGACATATATCTATGTTTACAAGAAGTCAAAGAAGAGAGAAGACGGGAGTGCTTGCTATCTCCCAAAATATACAGTTAATTTCTATGATCACACAAATCTGGAGGACAGGAGATAGTAACCCATAGATTCTGGATGAAGATGTCCTGGGAGGGATTCAACTCTAGTCCCAACTTGGAGGTGACTTTTTATTGCTTTATGGTTTGCTTTGTAAAATTCATAATAAGTAGCCTTGAAACCCTCTCAGTGAAATGAATTTTTTCTTTGAAAAGCACACAAAAAAGAAATACCGCCACTTAAAAAGTTCCTGGTTTAAATATTATCAACTGATGGTTTTAAAATTTAGTAAAAGCTACTGAGCATTGCAATGGGAACAAAAATTAGCACTGCACCAAATGTACTCACTATTTATCACTTAAAAAAAAACACTTTTTGCCTCAATATATATTGTATTGATTACTATCAATGAATGGAAATACAGTCTTAGACCTTCCATAAAATTTTTAGGAAATACTTTAAACAAAAGGACAAATAAGATATGTAAATATGAACCACTTCACCAGGAAAACAGTTCTTCTCAATTACATATTTGAAGGGAAAATGGTGCCTTTTTTTAAGGAAGAGATAATTTTTCCTTTAAAGGCAATTCATCTAACTTTTAAAATATATCAGTGGTACATACAATGGAATATTACTCAGCCATTAAAAGGAATGAAATAGTACCATTTGCAGAGATGGGACCTAGAGACTCATATAGAGTGAAGGGAGTCAGAGAAAAAAATATTGCTTACGTGTGGAATCTAGGAAAATGGTACAGATGAACTTATTTGCAAAGCAGAACCAAAGACACATATGTAAAGAACAAACTTACAGATACCAAGGCGGGGGGGGGAAGGGAATGAATTGGGAGATCAAGATTGACATACACCCACTACTATGTATAAAACAGATAACTAATGAGAACCTACTGTACAGCACAGGGAACTTTATTCAGTGCTCTGTGGTGACCTAAATGGGAAGGAGATCTAAAAAAGAGGGGATATATGTATACATATAGCTGATTCACTTCGCTGTACAACAGAAGCTAATGTGACATTGTAAAGCAACTATATTCCAATAAAATTAATGAAAGTAAATAAGTAATATATCAAATGGAATGTTTCTAAATTAAACTCTTAATTTAAAAGTACTTAAATGATTTACCCAAATACTTGAATTTAAAGAAGAATTGAATTCTTCTCACTTTTCTGGGGTAGAAGGATTCAACTACAAAGATTTTTAATCATAGTATTATTAAGTGTCTCAAGTCATAATGGCTCAGATGGTAAAGAATCTGCCTGCAATGCAGGAGACGTGGGTTCAATCCCTGGGTCAGGAAGATCCGCTGGAGAAAGGAACAGCAACCCACTCCAGTATTCTTGCTTGGAGAATTCCATAGGCAGAGGAGCCTGGTGGGCTACAGTTCATGGGCTCACAAAGAGTTGTGCACAACTGAGAAACTATCACTTTCTTTTCATTTTCAAAGTCATAATTATCTCATGAACATAAACCTTAGACCTTGAAGTACCACGGTAAAGTCAAACTTCTTTCTTCTTTTGATGAAAAGTATGACATGAGTGTGTCTGTGTATGTGTGCATATATGTGGGTGTATGTGTGTACATTTAAATAAATAAATATATATATATACACGACACATGGTCTCTGAACTACTAAACAGCAGGAAGCAGTGTTCTCAGAAAGGGAGAAAAATGAAAAACGGTTTAACAAGCAGGAGGGAGGAAATGAGAATTAAATGAGAAGGTAATTAGACAAAGGTTGAATAAACATATAACAAGGAGGGATGTAGCAGGATTTTTTAAATTAATGTATCTTTTACTGCATTCACAAAACAAAACTCTAGAAGGAATTTTCAAAATAGAAATAATTATTGAACTGAGGCTTAGAGAAATACCAGTGGAAGTTTAAAGCTGACATCTTCCCCTGAATGTCCTCTAAAAACAAATTCACAGTTTCTCATCTCAATGTCAGTTGGGCATATCATATCTCTGTGACCTTTGTATTCTAACAGGATATAAACCAAACAGTCTCGGGTTTATACTATCTATCATCAAGAGTAGTATCTGCTATTGCTGATAAATTAGTTTAATGGAAAAACAGTCTACCAATGGGTCAAAGATGTTAAGCACATTATCTGCAGGTCCAACAGGAAAGCACTTTTTCTCTCCCTGTGCTAAATTGCTTCAGTCCTGTACAACTCTTTGCAACCCCAAGGACTGTGGCTCATCAGGCTCCTCTGTCCAAGGGATTCTCCAGGTAAGAATACTGAAATGGATTGCTATGCCCTCTTCCAGGGGCCCTTTCTGACCCAAGGGGCAAACCCACGTCTCTTATGTCTCCTACTTTGGCAGGTGGATTCTTTACCAGTAGTTTCACCTGGTAAACCTGCATTGTACGTGGATTCTTTACCATCTGAGACACCCTCTAAGGGGTTGGGAAGCCCTAAGTAAAGGCAAGTTCAGTTCAGTTCAGTTGCTCAGTCATATGACTCTTTGTGACCCCATGAACCACAGCACGCCAGGACTCCCTGTCCATCACCAACTCCCAGAGTTCACTCAAACTCATGTCCATTGAGTCGGTGATGCCATCCAGCCATCTCATTCTCTGTCGTCCCCTTCTCCTCCTGCCTTCAATCTTTCCCAACATCAGGGTCTTTTCAAATGGCAAAAGTAACCACAAATCCAAAAGTGAGACAATTGCTTCTACATGTTCAAGCCTACCTTCTAATATACCCTTAAGTTCATGGTTCATCACTGGCCCAATTCAATGAGGTATCACCTCACACCAGTCAGAATGGCCATCACTGAAAAATCTACAAATATCTGTAATAAATGCTGGAGAGGGTGTGGGGGAAAAGGGACCTCTCCTACATTGCTGGTGGGAATGTAAATTGGAGAAGCCATATGGAGAACAGTATGGGGACTCCGTAAGAAGCTGAAAATAATTACCATATGATCCAGCAGGGCTTCCCAGGTGGCACTAGTGGTAAAGAATCCACCTGCCAATGCAGGAGATGCAAGAGACATGGGTTCAACCCCTGAGTCGAAAAGATCCCCTGGAGTAGGAAATGGCACCCCACTCCAGTATTCTTGCCTAAAAAATTCCAAGGGCAGAGGAGCCTGGCAGGCTACAGCCCACAGGGTTGCAAAGAATCAGACACGACTGAGCACACACACACATATGATGCAGCAACCCCACTCCCCAGGATATGTCCAGAGAAAACGCTGATTTGAAAAGATACATGGACCCCGATTTTCATTGCAGCACTATCTACAATAGCCAAGAGGCAGAAGCAGCCTAAATGTCCATCAACAGAAGAATGAAGAAGATGTGGTACATACATACAATGAATGAAATAATGCCACTTGCAGCAACATGGATGGACCTAGAGACTATCATACTAAGTGAAGTCAGAAAGAGAAATACCAATATCATACATTGTGAGATCTAAAAAAATGATACAAATATATTTACAAAACTGACACAGATTCACAGACACAGAAAAGAAACTTATGCTTACTAAAGGGGGGGTGAGAGGGTAAGTTAGAAATCTGGAATTAACAGATGTACACTACTATATATAAAATAGATAAACAAGGACCTGCTGTACAGCACAGGGAACTATATTCAGTATCTTGTAATAACCTATAATGGAAAGGAATCTGAGAAAAGAATATATTCATGTGTATATAACTGAATCACTCTGCTGTACACCTGAACTAACATTTTAAATTAATTATATTTCCATTTTAAAAATGGTTTTTAAAAATGTATGAAATTAAGGGAAAAAAATCTTTTTGAGACCATCTGATTTTATACTTTTAGTAAATATATATCAAAAGGTTATACATTTTTTTGTTGTTGCTGTTCTAAATAAAATACATTTAAAATGTCAAGTATTCAATTCTGCATTTGATGTGCAAAGTTTATTTACCATCCTCTGAAGCTGTGAATTTTAATAAACATGTCACTGTTTGGTTAGGGAACCTAGAGCTCAGAGGTCTTTCCTGAAATGCTCTCTAGAGATCCAGAATACTGATTTAGCCCTGCAAGCTTGCATACATTCCCAGTGATGTCCTCATATCATCACAAGGCACCTGGATATCTCTGCCAAACACATGGCTCCCACAAAAGCCTACATTCAAGAGTACACTGATCAACCTGCCTCCTCTCCCCTGACGGTAAAAAAAAAAAAGAACAAAATAAAATTCTGCTGGGTCAGAAAATCCATCATCAACTAAACTTTCTGGAATTTTCAAGACATTTCCTATATTTATGTCTCCCCAAGCAAGGTCTTGAGTGAATTTATTCATTAAAACTATCACCCAATAGACATCATATATTATTCATAATAGCTTTTAAATTTCTCTTCCTATGGTGAAGCATTTGTGTTAATGAATACTCCTGGAATCAGAATATCCTTAATGTCTCCCAAAATAGCCAACAAATCCCAATTTAATTTACTTAGGGTAGGATACTTCCCAGGTGGTGCAAGTGGTAAAGAACCCACTTGTCAATACAGGAGACATAAGCGACACGGGTTTGATCTCTGGGGCGGGAAAATCCCCTGGAGAAGGGAATGGCAACACACTCCAGAATTTTTACTTGGAGAATCCTTTGGACAGAGGAGCTTGGAGAGCTACAGTCCATAGCAAAGAGTCGGACATGATTGAAGTAACCTAACACATACTTTAGAGGAAAAAAACATAACCATCAAATGTTACTTATGCAAGTGATAGTTACAGTTGGGCTTCCCAGGTGACTCAATGGTAAAGAATTCTCCTGTAGTGCAGGAAATGCAGGTTCAATCCTTGGGTCAGGAAGATTCCCTGCAGAAGAAAAGAGCAACCCTCTCTAGTATCCTTGCCTGGGAAATCACACAGACAGAGGAGCCTCGTGGGCTACCGTCCATGGAGTGGCAAGAGTTAGACCAGGACTGAGTTGCCCCAGGACTGAGCAACTCAACAACAGTTAGAGTTGAGTGTCTCCGAGGTTCAAGTTCTGAAATAATGTAACTCTGTATACAAAATTACCAATCTAGACACTGTAAATTCTAATTTACCCTCCCAGTTCCTCCTCTGCCCCATTCCCACTTAACGGACAGATGTATCTATATGAAGGAGCCAGAGCAAACAAGAAATAATAGATGTGATCACAAAGGCAATTCTTTCTTCTGAAGAGTGTGATTAAGTGCCTACTATATAACCAAACACCATACAAAACGTTAGGCATGGAAGATAAGACAGCCTTTGTCCCAAGGATTTCAGAGAAGACAGGCACACAGGACTACAATAAGTGTGATGTTTGAGGGGCAAGAACTGCCACAAATATGAGGATGTGCTGGTAAAAATCTGAGCTGAGGCTTCATGGGAAAAGAACAGTTAACCAGGAGAGGAACGACAAGCATAAAGACTTGAATGAACAAAATATAATGTTATGTTTAAGACCTAGAGTTAGGAAGAATTAAACCACACAGTCTGAGAGACAGTCAATATGCTGACAGGAGGTTGGAGAGAAATCAAGAGCCAGATAAGGAATCTCAAACACAGAGTTTGATCTACTTCTTGTAGGCCAATGGTTTTCCAAGCTGAGTTCTTTGGATAGCAAGAGTTCACAGAGATGTTCAGGGCCACACTGGCTGAAAAGCGGGTAGGGAGGCGGCCCCATAAGTCCCCACATTGTATCCACTTCTGCACTTACCAAATGAAC
The DNA here is from genome assembly GCF_049115385.1 of Moschus berezovskii. NCBI lineage: Eukaryota > Metazoa > Chordata > Mammalia > Artiodactyla > Moschidae > Moschus > Moschus berezovskii. The sequence goes on from NC_142464.1 coordinate 26,960,177, forward strand.
TTCGTTTTAATTGTAATAACTTTGAAAGGCAGTTGTGTAGGGAGGGGCGTGGGTGCTTTAACAAAGTTTGCCAACAGACATCTATCAAAGGGTAGTAAGAAGGAGCATACATGCTTATGGGCTTCCCTGGTGGTTCAGAGGTAACGAATCTGCCTGCCAATGCAGGAGACGTGAGTTTGATCCCTGGATCAGGAAGATACCCTGGAGAAGGAAATGGCAACCCACTTCAGTACTCTTGCCTGGAAAATAATACAGACAGAGGAGCCTGGCAGGCCGCAGTCCATGGGGGTCGCAGAGTTTAAACAACAACAACAACAATACATACTTATATCTGCATTTAAGAAAGAGCACACTAGTGGTGAGAGTGGGCACCCTTGTCTTGTTCCTGACTTTAGGGGAAATGCTTTCAGTTTTTCACCATTGAGGATAATGTTTGCTGTGGGTTTGTCATATATAGCTTTTATTATGTTGAGGTATGTATGGCTATACCAGTTAGAACTGGACATGGAACAACAGACTGGTTCCAAATAGGAAAAGGTGTACGTCAAGGTTGTATATTGTCACCCTGCTTATTTAACTTATATGCAGAGTACATCATGAGGAACGCTGGGCTGGAAGAAGCACAAGCTGAAATCAAGATTGCTGGGAGAAATATCAATAACCTCAGATATGCAGATGACACTACCCTTATGGCAGAAAGTGAAAAGGAACTCAAAAGCCTCTTGATGAAAGTGAAAGAGGAGAGTGAAAAGGTTGGCTTGAAGCTCAACATTCAGAAAACAAAGATCATGGCATCTGGTCCCATCACTTCATGGGAAATAGATGGAAAAACAGTGGAAACAGTGTCAGACTTTATTTTTTTGGGCTCCAAAGTCACTGCAGATGCTGATTGCAGCCATGAAATTAAAAGACGCTTGCTCCTTGGAAGGAAAGTCATGACCAACCTTGACAGTATATTAAAAAGCAGAGACATTACTTTGCCAACCAAGGTCCGTCTAGTCAAGGCTATGGTTTTTCCCGTGGTCATGTATGGATGTGAGAGTTGGAATGTGAAGAAAGCTGATAGCTGAAGAATCGATGCTTTTGAACTGTGGTGTTGGAGAAGACTCTTGAGAGTCCCTTATACTGCACGGAGATCCAACCAGTCCATTCTAAAGGAGATCAATCCTGGATGTTCATTGGAGGGACTGATGCTAAAGCTGAAACTGCAATACTTTGGCCACCTCATGCGGCGAGTTGACTCACTGGAAAAGACTCTGATGCTGGGAAAGGTTGGGGGCGGGAGGAGAAGGGGAAGACCAAGAATGAGATGGCTGGATGGCATCACCGACTCTGTGGACATGAGTTTCAGTGTACTCCGGGAGTTGGTGATGGACAGGGAGGCCTGGTGTGCTGTGATTCATGGGGTCGCGGAGAGTCGGACACGACTGAGCGACTGAACTGAACTGAACTGAACTGATGTCCCTTCTATTCCCACTTTCTGGAGGGTTTTTATCATAAATGGATGTTGAATTTTGTCGAAGGCTTTTTCTGAATCTGTTGAGATAATCATATGATTTTTATTTTTCAGTTTGTTAATGTGGTGTATTACGTTGATTGATTTGGGGATACTGAAGAATCCTTGCATTCCTGGGATAAAGCCCACTTGGTCATGATGTATGATCTTCTTAATGTGTTGTTGGATTCTGATTGCTAGGATTTTGTTAAGAATTTTTGCATCTATGTTCATCAGTGATATTGGCCTGTAGTTTTCTTTTTTTGTGGGATCTTTACCAGGTTTTGGGATTAGGGTGATGGTGGCCTCATAGAATGAGTTTGGAAGTTTCCCTTCCTCAGCAATTTTCTGGAAGAGTTTGAGTAGAATAGGTGTTAGCTCTTCTCTAAATTTTTGGTAGAATTCAGCTGTGAAGCCGTCTGGACCTGGGCTTTTGTTTGCTGGAAGATTTCTGATTACAGCCTCTAGTTCCTTGCTTGTGATGGGTCTGTTCAGATTTTCTATTTCTTCCTGGTTCAGTTTTAGAAAGTTGTACTTTTCTAGGAATTTGTCCATTTCTTCCAGGTCATTCATTTTATTGCCATATAACTGCTGATAGTATTCTCTAATAATCCTTTGTATTTCTGTGTTGTCGGTTGTGATCTCTCCATTTTCATTTCTAATTTTATTGATTTGGTTCTTCTCCCTTTGTTTCTTGATGAGTCTGGCTAGTGGTTTGTCAATTTTATGTACCTTCTCAAAGAACCAGCTTTTGGCTTTGTTGATTTTTGCTATGGTCTCTTTTGTTTCTTTTGCATTTATCTCTGCCCTAATTTTTACGATTTCTTTCCTTCTACTGACCCTGGGGTTCTTCATTTCTTCCGTTTCTAGTTGCTTTAGATGTAGAGTTAGGTTATTTAGTTGATTTTTTTTCTTGTTTCTTGAGGTGTGCCTGTATTGCTATAAACTTCCCCCTTAGCACTGCTTTTACAGTGTCCCAGAGGTTTTGGGTTGTTGTGTTTTCATTTTCATTCATTTCTATGCATATTATTCAACATAGTTCTGGAAGTTTTGGCTACAGCAATCAGAGCAGAAAAAGACATAAAAGGAATACAAATTGGAAAAGAAGAAGTAAAACTTTCACTGTTTGCTGATGACATGATCCTCTACACAGAAAACCCTAAAGACGCTACCAGAAAACTACTAGAGCTAATCAATGATTACAGTAAAGTTGCAGGATATAAAATCAACACACAGAAATCCCTTGCATTCCTATACACTAATAATGAGAAAATAGAAAGAGAAATTAAGGAAACTATTCCATTCACTGTTGCAACGAAAAGAATTGAATACTTAGGAATATATCTACCTAAGGAAACAAAAGACTTGTACATAGAAAACTATAAAACACTAGTGAAAGTAATCAAAGAGGACACTAATAGATGGAGAAATATACCGTGTTCGTGGATTGGAAGAATAAATATTGTGAAAATGAGTATACTACCCAAAGTAATCTATACATTCAATGCAATCCCTATCAAGCTACCAACGATATTTTTCACAGAACTAGAACAAATAATCTCACAATTTGTATGGAAATACAAAAAACCTCGAATAGCCAAAGTAATCTTGAGGAAGAAGAGTGGAGAAGGCTTGGTTAGACTAACATCTGTAAAGACAGGTAAACATTTCCATTGTCTTTAGTTGCACTGCAACTTCCTTTCAGAACACAAAGTGTTTTCACCAAGACTCTTTCATTTATGCTTAAAATATCCTATGAGATCAATAGAGGCAGCTGATACTTCACCTTTTGATAGGGAAACTGAAATACAAGAATGGTGAAAATAACTTTCATAGGGTGCAGTCTATTTTAGCATGGCTGACTCGTTCCAGACTCACAGTGCGTGTCACTCGTAGACAGGCACTGATGCCCAAAGTGTTACAGTGCTATTTGTGAATTCAGGGACTGCCAAAGTTCTCAGCAGAAACCCATGTCTTCCAGAATCCACTCTCTTGGGACGTAGAGACTATGAGACCAAGCTGGGCATTATATGAATAAAAGACAAGACATCACAGATAACGCAGATTTTGCTTTCATATGGCTCAGTCATGACCTGTATTATAATGTGCGTGCTTATTTAACTTATATGCAGAGTACATCATGAGGAACGCTGGGCTGGAAGAAGCACAAGCTGGAATCAAGATTGCTGGGAGAAATATCAATAACCTCAGATATGCAGATGACACTACCCTTATGGCAGAAAGTGAAGAGGAACTCAAAAGCCTCTTGATGAAAGTGAAAGAGGAGAGTGAAAAGGTTGGCTTGAGGCTCAACATTCAGAAAACAAAGATCATGGCATCTGGTCCCATCACTTCATGGGAAATAGATGGAAAAACAGTGGAAGCAGTGTCAGACTATTTTTTTGGGCTCCAAAATCACTGCGGATGCTGATTGCAGCCATGAAATTAAAAGACGGCTTCTCCTTGGAAGGAAAGTTATGACCAACCTTCATAGTATATTAAAAAGCAGAGACATTACTTTGCCAACAAAGGTCCGTCTAGTCAAGGCTATGGTTTTTCCTGTGGTCATGTGTGGATGTGAGAGTTGGACTGTGAAGAAGGCTGATCGCCGAAGAATTGATGCTTTTGAACTGTGGTGTTGGAGAAGACTCTTGAGAGTCCCTTGGACTGCAAGGAGATCCAACCAGTCCATTCTAAAGGAGATCAATCCTGGGTGTTCACTGGAAGGACTGATGCTGAGGCTGAAACTGCAATACATTGGCCACCTCATGTGACGAGTTGACTCACTGGAAAAAGACTCTGATGCTGGGAAAGGTTGGGGGCGGGAGGAGAAGGGGACGACCAAGAATGAGATGGCTGGATGGCATCACCGACTCGATGGACATGAGTTTGAGTGAACTCCGGGAGTTGGTGATGGACAGGGAGGCCTGGTGTGCTGTGATTCATGGGGTCGCGGAGAGTCAGATACAACTGAGCGACTGAACTGAACTGAACTGAATAGTGGAGAAAGTGAAGGAATGCATAAAGAAAGACGTGCAGCACTACTGGGAACAGAAAACTAAAATGTTCTTTTTTAAGCACATTTCTGCTCTTTTGTTAGAAAGTTACATTTTATTAAAAATAAGAACATATTTAATAACAAACAGGTGGGCAGCAAAATAATAGTTTGAAGGGTGCAGTTTGAAGAGCACTGCATTGGACGATCTCTAGGGTCTTTTTTTTGTTAAAAGTCTTATGGTTCAAAGGATAAATTGATCAGGTCTGTCAGAACAAGGACAATGAATTTCAGTTTACAAGACTGATCTATAAGGGAGTGTTAAGGATCTATAAGGAACACGTCTGAAGTGTTCATTTTTAAAAATATGGGTGGTGATTTATATTTAGGATGACAAAAGGCATTTTTGTTTAGAAAAATAAACAGAAAAAAGGTACAATGATAGAAATTACTGTTCCATCTCAAACTACTGAAAATATAAAAAGATGACATTTTAAATCAGGAAAACAATAATCACCACAGGTGGGAGAATCTAAGCATATATGATGAACCTCTTCTAGTTTTACCAGTGCTTCTTTGACCCTTTCTAAGCAACTTAGATCTGTTTCATGTGACAGTAAATAAAAATGTCCACATTAATTAGAAAAAGTGGCTACAAGACAGTGTGAATAGGCAATCCAAACATTCTAACTCTGTTCTCCACAAGCAATCTGGAAAAATGCAAATCACAAATATTTCCTACAGAAGGCACAGGCTAGGAGCTGTCAATACGGAGACGTGGAGCTAGTCTGGGTTCTACCAATAACTAGTGACATGGACTTAGGGAAGTCATACGTCACTTCTGGGTACCCTATTTCCTATAATTTCCTATAATGGCCATACTTCATTGATCAATTTAAAACTTGAAAACATTTCTTCTTAATCCCTTGTGTGCAATTAATCAGTTAAATCATTTTTCTTCAAAATATATCAAACCTACCTTCCCTTTTCTGTCTTATCTCTTACCATAATCCATGTTTTCAACCTCACTCCTCAATGACTCCAACCACTTCCTTCATCTCCCTACTCTTCTAGACTACTTATAACAATATCACTAAAGACCTGGATTTACCATGTTACTTATCTGCTTCAGCTGCTCCTCAATATTTATATGAGAGCAGGTAATCATCTTTAGACTGCCCTTAGAGTTTTACAAAAACTGACCTCACTGATCATCTTCCCGCCCACTACTTGCCAACTCTGTGCAAAGCTGTCTGCCTGTTCCTTTTTCCTAGTGCACCTCTGCCTGCAAAGCCAACATCCTAATTTTATTCCGCCTCATGCTATTTCCCATTTACTTCAGTCCACTGGGATGTCATTCCTTACTGTTTTATTTGTTTTGTGGCTGATGATGTGAGGCTGTATGACTGTGAACTGTATAAAAATAATTTTAACTCAAACTTTTACTTTGGAGTTTTTTTTTAAGCTTCATTGAGGTATGAACAACAAATAAAACTAAAATACATAAAGTATACAATATGATGATTTGGCATAGATACTGTGAAAGAATTTCCCCCATCAAGTTAATTACCACCGCCATCACCTGATGTTTAGGTTCTACTTTTTGTTTTTCATGAGAACATTTAAGTTGTACTTTCTTAGCAAATTTTAATTATACAATACAGCATTGTCAACTATAGTCACCATGCTATATGTTAGATCCTCAGATTTTATTTATCTTGTAACTGAAGGTTTGTACCCTTTTACCCTTTTAGTGAATTTTACTATACAAATTCTTCCTCGCCTCCGAGATCCAGACCACCACCTTCCTTCATGAAGTCTTCTCTACCTGTTTTAGTCTAGATGTACCTTGCCATTCTTTGAACTTCCAAAGTTCCTATCTGTATCATTCACTTGGGTACCTGGGCAAATGTTTATTCGTGATGCATGAAGAAGCTGTACATGATGTTCTAATTCTCTTTGAATCACTCCGAAAAAACTGCTCTAGGGGCTTTGTGGTATTTCCCCTCTGCCCCCATGTAACTTTATGGTATGAGCATATTCCTTTTTCATGTTTTTTACTCAAAAAATAATTTTATCCTGATGTCTTTCCTGACTACTCTATCTTCAGTTACTAACTCACTGCTGCTGCTGCTGCTAAGTCACTTCAGTCGTGTCCGACTCTGTGTGACCCCATAGACAGAAGCCCACCAGGCTCCCCCGTCCCTGGGATTCTCCAGGCAAGAACACTGGAGTGGGTTGCCATTTCCTTCTCCAATGTGTGAAAGTGAAAAGTGAAAGTGAAGTCGCTCAGTCGTGTCCGACCCTTAGCGACCCCACGGACTGCAGCCCACCAGGCTCCTCCATCCATGGGATTTTCTAGGCAAGAGTACTGGAGTGGCTTGCCATTGCCTTCTCCAACTAACTCACTATGCCTCCAATTTTCTTTTTCTGACAAAATGCTTATGCTTAGTATTCCCTGGTATTCTATATAGAATGCATTTGTGTTTATGTCTGGCTCCCACTCTATAAACAAGGAAAGACTTTTGTCTGTTTTGCTCGTTAATGTGTCCCTTCCTAAAGAGTGCCTGGTATTTGATAGGTGGTCAAGAAACACTTTTTGAATGAATTCATTATTAAAAAACGAAAAGCAGCATTAGTAATAGTGGTTAATAATAATAAAAAAATGCTACTATACAGTTGAGAACTATGTGCCAGGCCCTGAACATATCATCCATATAACATTACACAATTCTATTATCATTTCACTCTGACCTATTTTCCTCCTTGCCAAATAAAACAAGGCTTAAAGAGGCCAAATAACTTTCCCATGGAACACACAGCTAATCAACATTACGAAAAATAAGCCCCGGCTTATTTACTACTGAAAATAAGTCCTAGGCTGAGCTTACCAAACTGTAAAAAAACTGAATGCAAAATTAAATTCTTTTTTGATATGAAGGAAGGATTCCTTCAGGAGTGACTTGAAATTTAAAACATAAATAACAGCTAATATTTTAATCTCCTGTCCTCTTTTCTTTCTTTTTTAAAAAATATTTATTTATTTGGCTGCACTGGGTCTAGCTGCAGCATGTGAGATCTGGTTCCCTGACCAGGGATGGAAGCCAGGTCCTCTGCATTGAGAGCACGGAATCTTAGCCACTGGACCATCAGTGGTAGTCCTCTGATGGAAATCCCTGTCCTCTTTTCTTGTTAGTAATTTATCTTATACTTTCCCCTAAACTTTTGTTTTTCCTTACTTATCCACCCGTCATCTCCAAGAAGAGAAAACCTTCTGACTAATGTTATGACTTAACTAAAAAGATAAAAATTTTCTTAAAGTATGTCTCAGTTCTCACGTTAAAGCCAAACTCAGAAAGAATAGCCACAGTCCCCACACTGAGGGGCAAAGCATTCACTCAGGGAAGAGGGGAAAAGCAAAGAAAGCTTTGTTCCTAATTACCTAAGATTTTCCAGTATGAGAGGGGAAAGAGGAAGTCTATTTTCAGTGACAATGATTACTCTAAAAACATTAGCATGCAAGGGGAAAATTTTCATTCTGAGAGTTACCACTGTGCTGAGTTCTCTTTCCCTTACATGGTGAACTTAAAATTCCCGGGGCAGAGAGGTAATCTAGGCAGATGCACTTGCCCTAAGTCTTGAAAATGGCAATATCCAGGAATCATGGGAGTTTAACTGAGGACACGTTGGAAAGGATTTCTCAGCACCAGGTCCAGTCTCTAAGAAGTATCAAGTAGCAGAGTGGATACTTATATCCTCAGGCATCTGTAGTGAGGGCAGAGATTAAGCTACACAGGCTTTTTAGAAGATTTACTATGCTGTATGCATAAACAAGACTCAGTGAAACTAAAGCAGAATTACGTGCTAAAGAATTATAGATGAAAAAAAAAATCTCATTCCTCCTTTTCTCTAGCTAACCTGTACTTCCTCTTCCACAATGCATCTACAATTTAAACAAGCAAGGGTATATACAGTAGAACATATTCTACTATTCATCTTAAGGGCTTCCCTGCTATTTCAGCTGGTAAAGAAACCGCCTGCAATGCAGGAGACCCTGGTTTGTCTCCTAGGTTGGGAAGATCCCCTGGAGAAGGAATAGGCTACCCCCTCCAGTATTCATGGGCTTCGCTGGTGGCTCAGATGGTAAAAATCTGCCCACAATGCGGGAGCCCTGGGTTTGATCCCTGGGATGGAAAGATCTCCTGGAAGAGGGCATGGCAACCCACTCCAATATTCTTGCCTGGAGAATCCCCATGGACAGAGGAGTTTGGCAGGCTACAGTCCATGGGGTGCCAAAGAGTTGGACATGACCCAGCAACTAAGCACATTTATCCTGAATGTTTTGGGTGAAAATAAATCAATTCCCTACTTCCGTATGTCTATATAAAAGTTATCTAACTGAAAAAAAAAAAAAAACACACAAAAAAACCTTTAGGTTGGGATGCTTATTAACAAAATTAATTGATCTTTATTAAGATCAACTATAAGAACACAATGAAAAGAGTGTCTTTCTCTTTGTCCGTACTTTTATTTGCATTTTTCAGAAAAAAATCATGTGAAAAAATCAGATAGACTCTTCTGACATCTGTTATTCTAAACTTTAGTTCTCAGCTAGGTCTAGGAAGCCAAACTGTCATGAAGCCCAGCTGCCTAGGCTCAAGAGATGCTCACTTTCAGACCAGTAAATAACCATAAAATAGCATTTTCCTGGTCCTCAAATAGATTGAGACAAAGTAGCCAGAGGTGAGATAAGAATGGAGAAAAGAAATGCTGTAACAAGTGGTTAAAGACAGGAACTTTCTCTGTGCTTACAGAGAAATACTTACAAATACTTCTCTGTGTATTTGAATGGTTCTTATTTCTCTTTTACTAAGAAAAACAAACAAACAAACAAACAACACATACACTTAAAAGTCAGCACAACTTTAGGGGATTCACAGACCTTAAAATCTAAGCCATGCTTCGTAAGCATAAATAGAGGCATTTGAGAGAGTATAGAGCTGGAGACTGGACAAGAGGTTGACCATTCAAGTGAGAATAAACATACTTGCAAACTAGCATCACTGTCGCCATGCCTTACCAGCAGCTCTGTCCCTCACTGCACCTCCTGGATCATGGCCTTCTGGCTGCCGCTGAGCCCATCTCCTGATGCCATGTGAGGTAACTCAACCAGGAGCAAAGGCAAGTGGACAGTCTTGAGAGGGTCTGCTGCTGAATGGTGGCCAGCCTGGAAAAGATGAAGAGTTTAAATATTTTTAACAGCTAAAAGGAACTAGGCATGTACATCTGGTATGAAAGCTATGATGCAGAGTTTAGAGGTTTTAGATGCCTATAGGTAGGTACTTCCCCACTGTGCCATTGGCTCTGAAAAATTTCGGGGTTTAAGGATCTTTCTCAAGGCCATCAAAGTCTCAACGGCACCATAATATGTGTCTAATATTTGCAGAGCAGTTTGCAATGTCCAAAGCAGCTCTGCCTATGTCAGTCTGTGATCATCACATCTTAACTGTGATTATCAATTAAGTTTGAGACCCACTGGCTTCTATTATTTCACTGGTTGAAGCCAACAGTTCTCAGCCTTGGTTATAATTATCACCTGGGTATAAAGCTGAAGCCTAACACTCAGAGGTTCTGATTTGTTGGCCTAAAAATGAAACCTTAGTCCCCAAGTGTTTCTAAGGTGCAGCCAAAATAGACTTTAAGTCCCTGTAGTTGTTGAGATGTAGCACTAGCTTAACTCACATATAGCAGATGTTTATCCCAAATATACCACACATCAAGGCAATGTTCTAAGTGCTATGGAAAAGGTAAAGAATTATAACATGTAACCCAGTGCTCAGGGGCTTTAATTTAGCTTGACACATACTTTCAAAAGATCACATGATAAGATAAATACTTAAAAAATATAACCAAAGTAAGGCTTCACTGATCAAAGATGTAGTGAAAATCTTGGGTGCTACAAAAACGAGAAATATCCATGCACTGAAATGAGAGGATAAGTTTAATGCATGAGGATAGGCTTCTGCTGAGTTTTAAGGCAGGATGAAATTCAGAGGAACAGGGAGGGAGCATTGTTTTAAAAAAAAGACACAGTTGCAAGAATATGCAAAGCAACTTTACAGGGACTAAAAAAAGCCCATTCTGAAGGAAGGGTTTCTATAAAATAGCCTTAGGAGAATCTGGAGAGGCAATTTTGAGCCAGAATATAGAGTATTGGTAAAATGGCAAAGGAGTTGGACCACTTTCCAGAATATCTGGAAATAGTATCTGAAATAGTACTGGAAGCTGTTGAAGGCTCACGTCCCAAGAGGTCTTAGTAAATTTACTAGGTTCTTAGTGATGCCAGATACCGTGCTAGAAGTAACTAGATATGTTAACTCATTTAACACAAACATCTGGAAGGGTAGTTACTATTATCCCTATTTTACAGAGTCAGAAGGGAGGTCACTTAATTTTCTCCATTACATAGCCAGAAATATTAAGCTGAGACTGGGGCATGCTTTTTCTTCAGCAACATGGCATCATAAAAGTCAATGTATGAAGACTGTTATGTCTCAATTAAAAATTAAGATATAATTCACATACCATAGAAGTCATCATTTTTAAGCACATAATTCTACTTTTTGTCTCTATGAATTTGACTATTCTAGGTACTTCATACAGGCAGAATCATATTTGTCCTTTTGTGACTGGTTTATTTTACCTTGCATAATGTCTTGAAGATTCATCCATGGTGTAACATATCAGAATTTCCTTCCTTCTTAAGGCAGAAGAGTATTCCATTATATACATATACCACATTCTCTTTTTCAATTTATCTGTTGTTAGACACAGATTGCTTCCACCTTTAGGCTACTGTGAATAATGCTGCTCTAAACATGTTTGTTCATTGTTTCTAAGTTTTTGTATGGACATATGTTTTCAGTTCTCTTGGGAGTAGAATTCCTAGGCGTGAAATTGCTAGGTCATAAGATAATTTTACGTTTAACCTTTTGAGGAGCTGCCAAACTGTTTTTACAAAGTCTCTGCCATTTTATATTCCCATCATCAATTATATAAGCGTTCCAATTCTTCCACACCCTCACAAACACTTGTTATTGTCTGTCTTTTTTGTTTGTTTGTTAAAAGCCATCCTAGTGAATGTGATGTAGGAGAAGATGCAGAGGCTTGGGGCTTCCCCAAGTGGCTCCGAGGTAAAGAATCCATCTGTCAGGGTAGCGGACACAGATCGACCCCTGGTCCACGAAGATGCCATGTGCTTTGAAGGACCATGCATCACAACTATTCAGCCTGTGCTCTAGAGCCTGGGAGTTGCAACACGCTAAAGCCCACGCAGCCCAGAGCCTGTGCTCTGCAACAAGAGAAGCCACTGCAATGAGAAGCCCATGCACTGTAACTAGAGAGTAGCTCCTGCTTGCTGCAGTTAGAGAAAAGTCCACACAGCTGGAGACCCAGCACAGCCAAAAATAGATAAATAAATAACATTGTTTTTTAAGAAAGATATTGGCTTGTTGCCATAGTTCAGATGTAAAGTGATAAGTCTGAACAGAAGGGTGGCAGAGAAAATGAAATAAAATGATACAGTAGGGAAATATTACTGATTGAGAAATGGGTGGATATTAGTAACACTGTAGATGTAGGAAGAAAGACTCAGTTATAGCAATAAAGCTTTGAGTTTGGTTGCCTGGAAGAATGATGGTATTAATCGGAAAAAAATTCTATAAAGGAATTTGAAATGACAAAATAAACTTCTGACATGACATATTTGAGGATACCATGTATTCCAAATAATTATTATCAGGCTGGATGGCATCACCGACTCGATGGACATGAGTTTGAGTGAACTCCGGGAGTTGGTGATGGACAGGGAGGCCTGGCGTGCTGTGATTCATGGGGTCACAAAGAGTCGGACACGACTGAGCAACTGAACTGAACTGAACTGAACTGAACTCAAGTGCAGTTCAGGAGGTTAGGGCTGGAGACAATGAAACATTTTGTCATTTTAGAAAAGGTCAAAGAAACAATGGTAAGAAGAGGGTCTTTGTCTGTATATCCTTAGATTCCTAAGGCTGGGTTTAGCAACTTATGGACCAAATATTGAGGAAGGAAGGAAACACTTGCCTTCCTGTTTTCTGTTTAAAATAGTAATGTAAAACCTAAATGGTTAATGCATTCTCAGAGTAAACTCAGTTTTATCAGAATGTAATTGGTATAAGATTTTTATCTATACTGTAAGGCATTCAGGACAGCAATATCCTTGGCTCAGAATGGTGTGAGCGGGCTTAGTGAGACTGTTCTCTAAAGACCAGCACAAGATAGGGGGCCCTAGAGAAATGCATGTCACTATGAGTAGTTATCTGACTGGCTGGGAACCAAGCTGGCAAATTACCAAAGAGACCATGAAGTTCCAATTTTCTATGCCCCAAAAAGGTCCTTTATAGAAAGAGGCTATCCCAATAAATAGAATTACACCTGTAAGAGACCACAAGGCTCCTGTCAGAACACAGTTCTTCACTGACCAATGATCTTGGCTGTGTTCAGTCTTGGAATGTCTCCAACATGATATCATTCAGGAATCATTGCAGTGATGACTCATATGCTTGGGTACAGGGTTTGAAAGAGAACCTTAATAATACTATTTAGGATGCTATGGTAATATACTCTCAAAGCAAATGTAAAACAATATCAATCTGCTTATATAGAGTTTTCCCTCTGACCTGATATACTGAGATTATAAAGAAAACAAAAATCATTTAGAAGGCTAAACAGAATAAACATGAAGGGTAACTGCAACCAGACAGAAATCAAGGTAACACCCCCCCCAGCCCCCCGCAAACCAAGAGCACTTTGAAATTTTCTCACTCCCATCCATATTTTCAACTGAATGAAATAAATCTCACAGTCAAAATCACTCTCTTTCTAAGGATAATGTGGTTCCAAGACAGATTTTTCTTTTGTCTCCCTAGATTGAAGCTTATTCTGCTATTTTATCTTCATCAACTATTCACTGCTTCAAAAGGATAATATCCTTTTGCAATCTTTTCCAGAGTGTAGATGAAAAAAATAACAGTGACAATAAAAACAGCTAAGATTTACTTATTTCATTCTTAGTCATTTAATCTTCAAAATACTGTCAGTCATGTCCGTTAGCACACACTTTGTAGGTGTCAGGCCTCCAACAGTTTATAGGAGATTCAGGGAAGAACAGAATTCTCTTTGGTGAAAGATAAGTAACTCTGTACTTCAAATATGAGTAGCAGACACTTTCCTTCAAAAACGGAACCAAACTTTTCTTTACAAACTATCAAGATGTATACATCAATGTACACTATGCATTGTATACAGAAATCTTTGCGATCTCATATTCATTCTCCTTCCAATAGACAGATATTTCACTGATCAAATCATTAGATAAATATTTCCACTGCAAACAGGGCACTATGTTCATGCTGCTGGATCTAGTCCTTCCTTCCCCCTTTGTGCTACTCAGCCACCTTTACTGCGTGTCTCTACAGAGTTTCCCAGTGATAGGTGTTTCCTTCCTGTTGTCATGCTGCCTGGGCTGCTCCCCTGCTGGATGTGAGCCTTCTCCAGGTCTAAAAGGGGTCAGACTGGACATCCACTGAACAGCAGGTTACTGGCCTCAGCAGGATATCCCCAGGACTCAGGTCTCCTCCCTCTTTCCTCTCCCTTCTCCCCCTCCCCCGCCCCAACAAGCCTGGGCTCAGGCTCCCTCCCTCTCTCTCTGCAAGTAAATGATCCTCACTGCAAGGTGTCCAAAGGGAAGTGCTATTTCAGAATGTCAGCTCCTTGGCAGCAATGTTTGTTCTATTAAAGCTTAAAAAAAAAAAAAAATCACTACAGCAGTTAAAGCTCTAAGCAGAAAACTAAAGGAAGTTCTCATGTATATTTTACTCCTCACTCTTCCTAACACAAAGTAGTAACTCCAAGGAAAAATTCAGTAAGCATTTACAGAACAAATTCCACTATGATAAAAGCATGCATATATACACCGAACAAGACTGTTGCTAATGAACAGTCTTTATAGTACTAAAACTGCCAAACAAAGCTGAAACATTAGGCAGCAGTTATAAACTGTTTGACATAGTATTTCTATTGCACAAAGAAATTAGGTACCATGTCCTAATTTGTTACAGGGATAAATTCATTTGGTGTTGACGTTGTGCATAGATTATCAACATATATACCTTTCAAAAACAAACAGGCAAACAAAAGTTATGAGGGAATAGATATTTTGAAACGCCAAGATGAAAACCCACATTAAAAAAAAATACTGAGTAAAAGTCAAGCAGAACAAGCATACATAATTTCTTGCATCTGAAATGCAAACATTTCTATGACACTCTGACACTTGCTAATACTTGACCTCTTTGGTCAGAGACTGGGCTATTATTTACATAAACCAATGGAGGTGTGGCCATTTTTTTTAACTCTGAAAGGCCACTAAAATAGGAAACATTCATCCACCAAAATAGGAAACACAATTCTCTGTAATTCTCTATAACAGGGCTGCCATTCACAACATCTGAGCATTTTGGGGATCCCTTCTAGGAACTCTATGTAGTGAAGGAAAAGAAAGCGGCAGAGAAGATGAAAGCGCTGGAGGAAAATGTGTGCACGGATTTTCTTATGGTTCATGTGTTCCTTTTTCTCCACACAAGGAACTTTAGATCTTGGTGACTAAATTTCTATGGCTGACTGCAGAACAATATTTCTATTAGGAGTGAGGCTTTGAGCTGAATCTCAGAAGACATTTCTCACCCATCACTCTTGTAAACCCATAAACAAACTAAGGAAGTAGGCAGGTAGAAAAGATAACCGAAGTATAAATCCATCTCAGTTTTAATTCTGCCACTAATTCGCTATAACTTCATGATCCCAGGCCAATCACTTAAGGAAACTGAGCTTTGAGAAGTCTATAAAATGTTGAATAGTTTTATCTCTGTTCCAAACCAGGTTTAAGGGGTTATGATTCTATGACTTAAATACGGTCTAATTTGATACAGATGTTACAAATACGTGTTTTAAAAAAGAGGTATTACACAATGAATAAGGTGTAAAACCATGAAAAAAATACTGATAGGAAATTAGAATAATTAGAATAATCAATATAATTTTATTTCACATGAGTTTGAGCAAACTCAGGGAGATGGTCAAGGGTAGGGAAGCTTGGCATGCTGCAAGCATGGGGTCACAAGAGTCAGACACAACTTAGTAAGTGAACAACAACCACCTTCATATACTAAATATTAAAACTTTGCAATGAATAATCTTCACATAACAGGTAACTGTAAACTGATAATCACAATGCTTACTGATTTCCCCTAAATTATTTTACAATGTATTGATATATTCTCTTCCTTTAGATTTGGTAATTTCATATTATAAAGTAATAAAGTAGATCTTTAAGAGTAATGAGACCGTGGTTTTATTTACTTGGATTATTAAAAGCAAACTATGCATTTTACAAAATTAGAAATGTTATTAACATGACATAAAGTACTTCTATCATACTACTACTACTAAGTCACTTCAGTCATGTCCAACTCTGTGTGACCCCATAGACGGCAGCCCACCAGGCTCCCCTGTCCTTGGGATTCTCCAGGCAAGAACACTGGAGTGGGTTGCCATTTCCTTCTTCAATGCATGAAAGTGAAAGTGAAAATGAGGTCGCTCAGTCGTGTCCGACTTTTTCCGACCCCATAGACTGCAGCCTACCAGGCTCCTCCATCCATGGGATTTTCCAGGCAAGAGTACTGGAGTGGGTTGCCATTGCCTTCTCCGACTTCTATCATAAGGTACTCTTAGAAACACCAAAACATGTAAATGATGATTCTCTTGCTATCCACATGAGTGATAATAAAAACATTTAACAGTTAGCATGTCAAAGCATGGGTCATAGTGTTGGAGGAGGGTCCAAGAGACCACCTGTTTTTGCTACAGGACTGTGGGGAAGAGCAGGGAGTCATGGAGAAGGAGTCAAGGAGTCTTAGAGCAGTAGAATTCCCTCACCACCTTGGAAATATTTCAGCAACCTTCAGCACAGCCCCACTCATGTATACCTGCTACATATCAGCTCTAGCTGTTTCAATGATTCTTAAATAAAGGATTTTTTAATACAGGCTTTAAGCAATTGCTAAAATCTTTGCAAATCACAACGTTGTAAATCAACTATATTCCAATAAAATAATTTTTAAAGTCTTTGCAAATGTACTACTTGTACTAGGGGGAAAATGTAACTATTAACTTTGGCAGTAGCTAGAAAGAAACATCATGGGGGAAATCTGATAGAAGAAATGAAAACTTAAAGATAAAAGGTTTTTTTTTAATTTTTAAAAAATTTTATGTAAAAATTATATGCTTTGTGAGGTTGAAATTATTTAAAATTTAGAATATGAGGTTAAACTTTCAAGTAATGACCAGGATGACAGAATTTAAGTACATTTTCCCCCTAAATAAACAAAATGTTTAGTATGAACAGCTGTACCACACTTAAGATTGGAGAATCATATAAATAAATGAGAAATCCAAGTAGATATTTTAATAACAAAATTTTGATATATTTTTAAATAAAATTACTATTTTCAAATTAAACTGGATTTTCATACATTTCCTGGAGATGGCAAATGTTGCTTAGAAGTTAATTTCTTAAGAATAAGCATATCATAATGTTGAAGAAATGGCAGTTTAATTAAAAAATATTTGATGCCATGTTCCAAAGATGTAGAAGGCGGTCTATATAGAACTGCACATTTAAAAAATGTTTTAAGTCATTTTTTATTTGCTAGATCTTCTAGATGGAATATACAATCTAAAGAGAGCAGAAATTTGTTGTTGTTGACTGTTCTCTTGTTGAAAGGGATTAAAAGTTTCCTAGCAACCCCTGTGTTGTAGAAACCAAAATTAAAAAGAGAAAGTTGTCAACTACCAGTCCTTCTAAATGGAAGAGTGCAAGCAGGTAAGAAAGCATTATTTTGCTACAGAACTCTGTCACACATTTTTAATCACAAGACAAAGTAAATACCATCAACAAACTCCCAAGAAAAAGAAACTCATCTAAGAGCATATTAATTGTGGCTAAATTGAAAGTTTATCAACCATGACCACACAGACAGATAGAGACATGTAACACACACTCCAATAAAGAAAATAACAAAAGACTGGCTAAAGAGTACACAGATCATAGCTTAGGGAGGGTGACTGAACAACGGAAACTTTTTGAGGGCTTTAAAATATTCTAGGAAGAAATACAAATGAGTATAATAATAATGATTTGTAGTAGTGGCTTTATTTTTAACCTTATTTTATAGAGGCAAACAAGTAATAAAAGTGGACAGGAGGTAGCTGGGGACAGCAACTGTAACGCAGAGGAATAGACAGAAGGACTTGAGTTACAAAGAATGATAACAGGGCAACATCAATAAAAACGTGAAATGCTATTGGTGATGATGATACAGGGAAAGGTAAATGATGGAAAATATTTAAATGTCAGAACTTACTTACCTTTTTTTTTGGAATGTCATGATACCGCAGCGTAACATGTAAGCTCTAAAACAAAAAACTATAATGTAGCTTCCTTGTAAAACAAAGAAACTATATATTTTAAAACAAAAAAGCTCAATAATTATAAAACATGCGAATGTATTTTATACAATTAAAAGTATAAGAACAGGAATGTGAGAGTTTGTTATTTCCCCCGATGTATTAATGACTGAGGTTCTAGAATATAGGAAGCAGTTTTAGACACTGAAAGAATAAAATCACCATTTTAAAATCATCATTGAGCAAAACAGAGTTTGGAAAAAAAAGGAGTTACTGACTCTGCCTTTAGAGAAGGATGTCTGAGAAAAGCCCTGTGCACCAAGTTGACTCGGGGTCACAGGCCATGGGAATCAGTACTGAATGTCCTGATTCTTCATTGAGTGGATGAGATGCTCAATGAAACTGGAACATTAACTTCTTATACCTGGACATGTGAAAGTGTAATTTCTAAGAAAGGTCAACCATCAGCTGACCAGAAAAGCATAACCACTATAACCTCCAAGAAGGAGTCAGTTAACAAAGCGAAGGGAAAACAGACAAATGAGCAATCAAGTATATGTATGTTATTTCAGCTCTGTAGCCATTGCAACGGAGAAGGCAATGGCAAGCCACTCCAGTACTCTTGCCTAGAAAATCCCATGGATGGAGGAGCCTGGTAGGCTGCAGTCCATGGGGTCGCTATGAGTCAGACATGACCGAGTGACTTCACTTTCACTTTTCACTTTCACACACTGGAGAAGGAAATGGCAGCCCACTCCAGTGTTCTTGCCTGGAGAATCCCAGGGACGGGGAAGCCTGGTGGGCTGCCGTCTATGGGGTCACACAGAGTCGGACACGACTGAAGTGACTTAGCAGCAGCAGCAGCAGCCATTGCAAGGGGCTTTCCTGGTAGCTCAGGTGGTAAAGAATCCGCCTTTAGTGCAGGAGACCCTTCGATTCCTGGGTCTGGAAGATCCCCTGGTGAAAGGCATGGCAACCCACTCCAGTATTCTTGCCTGAAGCATCCCCATAGACAGAGGAGCCTGGCAGGCTACAGTCCATGGGGTCACAAAGGACACGACTGAGCACCTAAGCACACAACAGCCATTAAAAGCCAGATATTCTGCATGCTGGAAAAACCTCTTTCCTTTTGAGAAAGATGAGTAATACTGAAGAACCTAATAGCAGGATAAACTTAACCAGGCCTCACTAGGAATGCAGCTGCTTTACAGAATCTCACAGTAGACAGTCTTACAGTGGGAGATCAAGCCTCTCTCCAACTGTCATTAAAATGACTTAACACTCCGAGTTTATGCCAGGTCAGTGTACACAGGTCATCTCCAGAGCCATGAATGAAGTAATGTTTTATCAGAAAGCAGGTCAGAGGTGACATAAATCATCTAAGGGGAACAGCTGACTAAAAATAAGTTTCTATTACAAGCACTCATTTCCTAAATGAGGAGGATAGATATCCTTCATTTTCTGAGGAGTGATGAGGGGGAAATCCTCACATAAAACCAAACAGGGCTCTCATCTTCAATACTCAGAGAAAAGGCATGGAGTCTGTAGGTACACGAGTTTCGCTTGTAGCCTTTGATCTATCAAAGGCACTGAATGAAGCCAAGGAAATCTTGCCCACTGGCCATCTTTTGATCAACTCACATCCCCTCCCTCACCTTTCATATAAAGGACTGGTACTAAATGTTCATTGAAATAAGGTTGTGACTCAATTAAGAAGATTAGGTTACTTTCTCAACCTCAGACTGGAAACCTAGAGTCAAGACAGGACTTGAACTGAAACACTAAGGAAAACAAAAGATACTTTTACTGCCTAGCTTGTTTTCTTTTAACAAATTTATGGTGCTTTTAGGTTGCATTACATTTTTTAAATTAAACATATTTTTAGAGCAGATTTTGGTTCACTCTAAAATTTAGTGGAAAGAATAATGAGTTGTAATATACTTTGGTCTACACACATGTGGTAAAGAACCTGCCAGCCAATGTAGGAGACATAAGCGATGTGGGTTCGATCCCTGGGTTGGGAAGATCCCCTGGAGAACAGAATGGCAACCCGTTCCAGTATTCTTGCCTGGAGAATCCCATGGACAGAGGAGCCTGGTGGGCTACAGTCCATGGGGTTGCACAGAGTCGGACACGACTGAAGCAACTTACCACACACGTACACACATGTAATCAGATTGATTATATCCTTTGCAGTGAAGATGGAGAAATTCTATATAGTTAGCAAAAAACAAGACCTGGAGCCAACTGTGGCATAGATCATGAGCTCCTTATTGCAAAATTCAGGCCAAATTGAAGAAAGGAGGGAAAACCACTAGACCATTCAGGTATGACCTAAATCAAATCCCTTATGATTATACAGTGGAGGTGATGAATAGATTCAAGGGACTACATCTGGTAGACAAGAGTGCCCAAGAACTATGGACAGAGGTTCATAACACTGTACCAAAACCATCCCCAAGAAAAAGAAATCCAAGAAAGAAAAGTGGTTGTCTGGAAAGGCCTTACAAATTGATGAGAAAAGAAGAGGAGCAAAAGGCAAGGAGAAAGGGAAAAATATACCCAACTGAATGTAGAGTTCCAGAGAATAGCAAGAGGAAATAAGGAAGCTTTACTAAGGGAAAAATGGAAAGAAGTAGAGGAAAGCAATACAATGAGAGAGATCTCTGCAAGAAAACTGGAGATACAAAGGGACTATTTCATGCAAAGATGGGCACAATAAAGGACAAAAATGGCAAAGACCTAACAGAAGCAGAAGATATTAAGAAGTGATAGCAAGAATACACAGAAGAACTGTACAAAAGAAATCTTAATGATCCAGATAACGACAATGGTGTGGTTACTCACTAAGAGAGAGATATCATGAAGTGTGAAGTCAAGTGGGCCTTAGGAAGCATTACTACGAACAAAGCTAGTGCAGGTGATGGAATTCCAATTGAGCTATTTCAAATCCTAAAATATGATGCTGTGAAAGTGCTGCACTCAATATACCAGCAAATCTTTAAAACTCAGCAGAGGCCACAGGCCTGGAAAAGGTCAGTTTTCATTCCAATTCCAAAGAAAGGTATGCCAAAGAATGTTTACATTACCACACAATTGCACTCATTTCACATTCTAGCAAGATTATGCTCAAAATCCTTTAAGCTAGGCTTCAACAGTACGCGAACTGAGAACTTTTAGATGTATGAGCTGGATTTAGAAAAGGCCAGAGATCAAATTGCCAACATCCACTGGATCACAGAAAAAGCAAAAGAGTTCCAGAAAAACATCTACTTCTGTTTTACTGACTATGCCAAACCCTTTGACTGTATTGATCACAACAAACTGGAAAATTCTTCAAGAGATGGGAATAAAGATCACCTTACCTGCTTCCTGAGATATCTGTATTCAGGTCAAGAAGCAATAGTTAGAACTGGACATGGAACAACTGACTGGTTTAAAATTGAGAAAGGAGTACGTCAAGGCTGTATATTGTCACCCTGCTTATTTAACTTATATGTAGAGTACATCATGCAAAATGCTGGGCTGGATGAAGCTCAAGCTGGAATCAAGATTGCTGGGAGAAATATCAATAACCTCAGGTATGCAGATGACACCACCCTTATGGCAGAAAGCAAAGAGGCATTAAAGAGCCTCTTGATGAATGTGAAAGAGGAGAGTGAAATAGTTGGTTTAAAAGTCAACATTTAAAAAACTAACATTATGGCATCTGGTCCCATCACTTCATGGCAAACAGATGGGGAAAAAGTGGAAACAGTAACTTTATTTTCTTGGGCTCCAAAATCACTGTGGACAGTGACTGCAGCCATGAAATTAAAAAAGACGCTTGCCCCCTGGAAGAAAAGCTATGACCAATCTAGACAGTATATTAAAAAGCAGAGATATCACTTTGCCTACAAAGGTCTGTATAGTCAAAGCTATGGTTTTTCCCAATAGTCATATATGGTTGTGAGAGTTGAACCATAAAGAAGGCTGAGCACCAAAGAATCTGATGCTTTTGAACTGTGATGTTGGAGAAGACCCTTCAGAGTCCCTTAGACAGCAAGATCAAACCAGTCAACCCCAAAGGAAATCAACCCTGAATATTCATTGGAAGGACTGATGCTGAAGCTGAAGCTTCAATATATTGGTCATCTGATGCAAAGAGCCAACTAACTGGAAAAGATCCTGATGCTGGGAAAGATTGAGGGCTGGATGAAAAGGGGTTCACAGAGGACAAGATGGTTGGATGGCATCACTCAATCAATAGACATGAGTTTGTGCAAACTCAGGGAAACAGTGAAGGACACGGAAGCCTGGTGTTTTGCAACACACGTGTAAAACCTCTCCCAATATGAGGCTTACTTTTGGAGTGGTGCATTTGTTACCATTGATGAACTTACACTGATGCATCATTATCACCAAGTTGACCCCAGGTTTTACTCTTGATGTTTTACATTCTGTGAATTTTGACAGATGTTTAATGACATATATTTATCTTTGTAATAAATTACAGAACAGTTTCACCCCCCCCTAAAAATCCTCTGTATTTTGCCTATTCATCCTTCCTACCCCTAATTCCTGGAAAAACTAATCTTTATAGTATCTGCATGCTGCTGCTAAGTCGCTTCAGTCGAATCCGACTCTGTGTGACCCCGTAGACGGCAGCCCACCAGGCTCCCCCATCCCTGGGATTCTCTAGGCAGGAACACTGGAGTGGGTTGCCATTTCCTTCTCCATTAGTTTTTTCCTGGAAAAACTAATCTTTATAGTATCTGCATAGTTTCACCTTTTCTTGAAAGTCATACAATCAGAATCAAAGGGTATGGACTTTTACAGAATAGACTATTTTTCTTGGTAATATGCATTTAAAATTCTTCTATGTCTTTTCATTGTTTGATACCTAATTTTTTTTACTGTAAAATAGTAGTCTATTGTCTGCAGGCCACAGTATATTTATCCATTTACCTACTGAACGGCATCTTGTTTGCTACAAAGTTTTGGCAATTAGGAAGAAAGTGACCATAAACATTGTGTGCGGATTTTTGTGTAGACTTAAGTTTTCAGCTCCTTTGAGTAAATTCCCAGGAGTGCAATCACTGGATTATATGGTAAGAGTATATTTAGTGTTATTCAGTTCAGTTCAGTTCAGTTCAGTTGCTCAGTTGTGTCCGACTCTTTAAGACCCCATGAATCACAGCACGTCAGGCCTCCTTGTCCATCAACAACTCCCGGAGTTCACTCAAACTCATGTCCATCGAGTCAGTGATGCCATCCAGCCATCTCATTCTCTGTCGTCCCCGTCTCCTCCCACCCCCAATCCCGCCCAGCATCAGACTCTTTTCCAGTGAGTCAACTCGTTGCATGAGGTGGCCAAAGTATTGCAGTTTCAGCTTTAGCATCAGTCCCTCCAATGAACACCCAGGATTGATCTCCTTTAGAATGGACTGGTTGGATCTCCTTGCAGTCCAAGGGACTCTCAAGAGTCTTCTCCAGCACCATAGTTCAAAAGCATCAATTCTTTGGCGATCAGCTTTCTTCACAGTCCAACTCTCACATCCATACATGACCACGGGAAAAACCACAGCCTTGACTAGACGGACCTTGGTTGGCAAAGTAATGTCTCTGCTTTTTAATATGCTATCTAGGTTGGTCATAACTTTCCTTCCAAGGAGTAAGCGTCTTTTAATTTCCTGGCTGCAATCAGCATCTGCAGTGATTTTGAAGCCCCCAAAAATAAAGTCTGACACTGTTTTTAGTAACTGCCAAACTTTCTTCCAAAAATGGCTCTACCATTTTGCATTCTACCATCAATGAATGAAGAATTTCTGTTGTTCCATAACCTCACCGGCACTTGGTGTTTTTAGCATTCTAGCTTTTGGCCATTCTATTAGGTGGGCTGAGTAACCTCATTAATTAATTTGTAATTCCGTAATTACATATGATGATGAACACCTTTTCATAAACTTATTTACCATCTGTATATCTTCTTTGATAATGTGTCTGTTCAGGTCTTTAGCCCAATTTTTAAATAGGTTGTTCATTTTATTAATTGTTTTCAGTTTCAAGAGTTCTCTGTATATTTTTCTCTGTATATAGTTTTCTCTGTATATGACTGTCCTTTATCAAATGTTTTCTTTGTAAACATTTTCTCCCAGTCTATAGCTTGTATTCTCATTCTTTCGACATACACTTTAGTAGAACAGAAGTTTACTTTTTTTTTGCAGTGCTGCTCAGCTTGTGGGATCTTAGTTCCCTTGCCAGGGATTGAACCCTGGCCCTTGGCAGTGAAAACTCAGTCCTAACTACTGACGGCCAGAGAATTTCCAGTTTTTCATTTTAATGAAAGTAAAGGTGAAGTTGCTCAGTGGTGTCCGACTCTTTGTGACCCTATGGACTGTAGCCTACCAGGCTTCTCCATCCATGGAATTTTCCAGGCAAGAGTACCAGAATGGGTTGTCATTTCCTTCTCCAGGGGATCTTCCTGACCCAGGGATCGAACCCAGGTCTCCTGTATTGCAGGCAGATGCTTTACCCTCATATTAATGAAGCCCAGCTTAAAAAGTATTCCTTTCAAGAATCATGTCTTTGGTGTTGTATCACCAAGAGGTTATCAACTCACACCAGTCAGAATGGCTATGATACAAAAGTCTACAAGAAAAAAAAAGTCTACAAATAATAATGCTGGTGTGAGTATGGGAAAAGGGGAATACTTTTACATTCTTGGTGGAAATGTAAATTGACACAGCCAGTACGGAAAACAGTATGGACTTTCCTTAAAAATTAAAAATAGAGCTACCATATGATCCAGCAACACCACCACTCCAGGGCATATATCCTGAAAAGATGAAAATTCTAATTCAAAAAGATACATGCATGCCAATGTTCATAGCAACGCTATTTACAATAGCCAAGCCTTAGAAACTACCCAAGTGCCCATCAAGAGATGATTGGTTTAAGAAGATGCAGTATGAGTATGTGTATATTTGTGTGTGTGTTCAGTTCAGTTCAGTTCAATCTCTCAGTCATGTCTGACTCTTTGCGACCCCATGAATCACAGCACGCCAGGCCTCCCTGTCCATCACCAACTCCCAGAGTTCACTCAAGCCTACTTCCATTGAGTTGGTGATGCCATCCAACCATCTCATTCTCTGTCGTCCCCTTCTCCTCTTGCCCCCAATCCCTCCCAGCATCAGAGTCTTTTCCAGTGAGTCAACTCGTCGCGTGAGGTGGCCAAAGTATTGGAGCTTCAGCTTTAGCATCAGTTCTTCCAGTGAACACCCAGGATTAATCTCCTTTAGAATGGACTGGTTGGGTTTCCTTGTGTGTGTGTATACATATATCAATAAATATGTGCATACACACATACACACACACACATACACACACACACACACTGGACTATTACTCTGTCATAAAAAAGAATGAAACATCACCATTTAAAGCAACATGTATACAAAACAGAAATAGACTCACAGACATAGAAAGCAAACTTATAGTTAAGAGAGATAAATTAGTAGTATGGGAGTAACACACACAATGCTGACTTCAAAGAACGAGTTAGAAATTATTTTCTCTGCTTCTGTTCTCTGAAATTGATATAATTTCTTCCTTAAATGTTTGGTAGAATTCACCAATTAACCCATAAGAAAGACCAGGTGTTCTGTTTTGGAAAGTTTTTAATTACTGATTCAATTTATTTAACAAATATAGGCCTTTTTTGATTATTTACTCCTTCTTGTGTGAATTTTGGCAGATTGTGCCTTTCAAGGAATTAGCTCTTTTCATCTAGGTTACCACATTTGTGGGCATACAGTTTTCACATTATTCTCTTATTATCTTTTTAATGTACATGGCATCTGTAGTACTGTCTCCTTTACTGATTTCCTGCTTTAAATTTCATTGATTTTACCTCTGATTTTTATTTTCTTCTGCTTACTTTGGATTGAATTTGCTCTCAATTTTCTAGTTCCCTAAGATGAAAGCTTAGCTTACTGATTTTATTTATTTTTATTATTTATTATTTTTGGCCATGCCATGCAACATGCAAGAGTTTAGTTCCCTGAACAGGGATCAAACCCATGCCCTTTGCAGTGGAAGCACATAATTTTTACCACTGGGCTGCCAAAGACATTCCCTTATTTGTTTTAGATTTCTCATTTCTGATATATGTATTCAGTACTATACATATATTACATTTGAACACTATATTCATTGATTTCCCACAAATTTATATATGTTGTATTTTCATTTTCATTTAGTTCAAAATATTTTTATATTTCTCTTGAGATCCCTTCCTTGACCTATGTTTGATTTACAAGTATGTTAAATCTCCAGATGTTTAGGGATTTTTCAATGGTCTCTCTGTAATTGATTTCTAGTATAATTCCCTTAGGGTCTGAGAGCAGACTCTAAGGAAATTTTAATTCCTATTCCTTTAAAACTCGATAAGGTATTTTTTATGGCCCAGAATGTGGTCTATCTTGGTGAATGTTCCATGAGAGCTTGAAAAGAATATGTAATATGCTATCATTGGATGGTATCAACATATGCTGTGTGTTAGACTAACACAAAATCTATCACTGGATGAAATCTATAGATGTCAATTATATCCCGCTGATTGATGGTGCTACTATGTTCTGACTGATTTTCGGCCTGCTAGAGCTGGCTACTTTTAATAGAAAGTTGTTAAATTCCCCAACTATAATAGTAGATGATTCTTCTTTTTTTTTTTTGATGTTCTATCAGTTTTTGCCTCACTTATTTTGACACTATTGTTAGATGCATGCACATCTAACAAAATTGTATATCTTTTTGGAGTCTTAACCTCTTTATCATTATGCAATGCACTTTTTAAGTCTGAAGTCAGCTCTGTTTGAAAGTAATATAGCTATCTTAGCTTTTCTTTTTATTACTGTTAGTTTTCACATAACCTTTACTTATAATCACTATGTGTCTTTACATTTAAAGTGGGTATCCTGTAGAAAACATATAGTTGGATTTTGTTTTTTGATCCACTCTGATGATCTCTGTTTTCTAATTGGTGCATTTAGATCATTGGCATTTAAAGTGTTTATTGGTATAGTTGAATTAATATCTGCTATTACTGCTTTATAATTATAGCCTTGGTTTTTTTCTTATTTTTGTTTTCTACACTTTTCCTTTCTTTTGTGGTTTTCACTGAGCATTTTGTATTTCCCTCTTCTCTCATTTCTTAGTATATGAGTTACACTTTTTAAAAACCATTTTTTAGTGGTTGCCCTAGAGTTTGCAA
Source organism: Moschus berezovskii (assembly GCF_049115385.1). Taxonomy (NCBI): domain Eukaryota; kingdom Metazoa; phylum Chordata; class Mammalia; order Artiodactyla; family Moschidae; genus Moschus; species Moschus berezovskii. The sequence goes on from NC_142464.1 coordinate 26,987,483, forward strand.
CAGACATTTACAACTAATTCAAGTCTACTTTCCAATAACAATATATACTACTTCATTGGTAATGCAAGTATCTTATAATAAAATATTCTTAATTCCACCTTCTTGTTTGTGTATCATTGCTGTCACTTATTTCACTGCATGAGAATATACACTATATGTGTATATACGTAATTACAACATACGTATATTATATATCCATGTATTTTGTATATGCACATATATGATTTAGTATTGCTATTATTATTTTGAACCAACTATTATAAGTTAGACCAACTAAGAATAATAAAAATAAGTCTTCATTTTATTTTCAGAAGCATCACCAATGCTCTTCCTTTATGTAAATCCTTGTTTCTCATCGATGTCATTTTCCTTCTCTGTGAAGAATGCCTTTTAGCATTTCTTACAGGGAAGACTGCTGGCAACAAATTCCTTCGATTTCTTGTCTGACAAACACTTTGTTTCTCCTTCACTTTTACAGAACAGTTTCACAGGGTACAGAATTCGAGGTTGATCAGTTGTGTGTGTTTTTTTTTTTAATCTCTGTATTTTAAATATCTCCCCCCACTTTATTTTTGCTTTCATGGTATCTTGAGATAAGTTTAATGTAATTTTTATCTTTGTTCTCTATAGGAAAGGTGTTCTTTTTCTTCTTTCAAATGTTTTCCTTTGATATTCTGAAGTTTGAATATAATATCTATGTGTGGCTTTTTTGTTTTTGTTTTGTTTTGGTATTTATCCTGTTTAGTGTTCCCTGAGCTTCCTGATATGTGGTTTGGTGTCTGACATTAATTTGGGGAAATTTTAGCCACTGCTGCTTCAAACATTGCTTCTGTTCCTGTCTTCCTCTGATGGCTACAGTACATCTTTTGTAACTATTCCACAGTTCTTGGATATTCTGTTTTGTTGTTGTTTCTCTTGGATTTTCCATTTTTGAAGTTTCTGCTGTTACATCCTCAAGTTCTGAGATTCCTTCTTCAGTCATATACAGTCTACTTGTGTGCTCAGTCACTCAATCCTGTCTGATTCTTTTCAATCTCATGGACTGTAACCCACATGCTCCTCAGCCCATGGGATTTTAAGCAAGAATATTGGAGTGGGTTGCCATATCCTTCTTCAGGGGATCCTCCTGACCCAGGGATTGAACTCATGTCTCCGGTGTCTCCTACACTGCAGGCAGATTCTTCACCCACTGAGCCATTGGGGAAGCCCACAGTCTACTTCAGTTCAGTTCAGTTCAGTCGCTCAGTCGTGTCCGACTCTTTGTGACCCTATGAATCACAGCACACCAGGCCTCCCTGTCCATCACCAACTCCTGGAGTTCACTCAAATTCATGTCCATCGAGTCGCTGATGCCATCCAGCCATCTCATTCTCTGTTGTCCCCTTCTCCTCCTGCCCCCAATCCCTCCCAGCATCAGGGTCTTTTCCAATAAGTCAACTCGTTGCATGAGGTGGCCAAAGTACTGGAGCTTGTTTCAGCATCAGTCCTTCCAATGAACACCCAGGATTGATCTCCTTTAGAATGGACTGGTTGGATCTCCTTGCAATCCAAGGGACGGACTCTCAAGAGTCTTCTCCAGCACCACAGTTCAAAAGCATCAATTCTTCAGCAATCAGCTTTCTTAAAAGTCCAACTCTCACATCTATACAGGACCACAGGAAAAATCATAGCCTTGACTAGACGGACCTTTGCTGGCAAAGTAATGTCTCTGCTTTTTAATATGCTATCTAGGTTGGTCATAACTTTCCTTCCAAGGAGTAAGCGTCTTTTAATTTCATGGCTGCAATCAGCATCCGCAGTGATTTTGGAGCCCAAACAAATAAAGTCTGACACAGTTTCCACTGTTTCCCCATCTATTTCCCATGAAGTGATGGGACCAGATACCATGATCTTAGTTTTCTGAATGTTGAGCTTCAAGCCAACTTTTTCACTCTCCTTTCACTTTCATCAAGAGGCTTTTGAGTTCCTCTTCACTTTCTGCCATGAGGGTGGTGTCATCTGCACATCTGAGGTTATTGATATTTCTCCCGGCAATCTTGATTCCAGCTTGTGCTTCTTCCAGCCCAGCGTTCCTCATGATGTACTCTGCATGGAAGTTAAATAAGCAGGGTGACAATATACAACCTTGATGTACTCCTTTTCCTTTTGGAACCAGTCTGTTGTTCTATGTCCAGTTCTAACTGTTGCTTCCTGACCTGCATACAGGTTTCTCAAGAGGCAGGTCAGGTGGTCTGGTATTCCCATCTCTTTCAGAATTTTCTACAGTTTATTGTGATCCACACAGTCAAAGGCTTTGGCATAGTCAATGAAGCAGAAATAGATGTTTTTCTGGAACTCTTGCTTTCTCCATGATCCAGCAGATGTTGGCAATTTGATCTCTGGTTGTTCTGCCTTTTCTAAAAGCAGCTTGAACATCTGGAAGTTCACGGTTCACGTATTGCTGAAGCCTGGCTTGGAGAATTTTGAGCATGACTTTACTAGCGTGTGAGATGACTGCAACTGTGCAGTAGTTTGAGCATTCTTTGGCATTGCCTTTCTTTGCGATTGGAATGAAGACTGACCTTTTCCAGTCCTGTGGCCACTGAGGTGTTTTCCAAATTTGCTGGCATATTGAGCGCAGGACTTTCACAGCATCATCTTTCAGGATTTGAAATAGCTCAACTGGAGTTCCATCACCTCCACTAGTTTTGTTCATAGTGATGCTTTTCTAAGGCCCACATGACTTCATATTCCAAGATGTCTGGCTCTAGGTGAGTGATCACACCATCATGATTATCTTGGTCATGAAGATCTTAAAATCTTTAGGTTTTAGTTAAAAAAAATTTCTGATCTGATAACTCCAATATTCCTGCCATATCTGACTCTGGTTCTGATGCTTGTTTGGTCTCTTCAAATTCTGGGGTGTTTTTTTGTTTGTTTGTTTGTCTTAAACTTTTAGTATGCCTGGTAATTTTTTGCTGTAAGGTGGACATGATGTACTCAGGAAAAGAAATTGCAGTAAACAGGCCTTTAGTAATATAGGGGGCTTCCCTGGTGGCTCAGTGGTAAAAAATCCGCCTGCCAATGGAGATGCAGGTTCTATCCCTGAGTCAGGAAGATCCCCCGGAGGAGGAAATGGCACCCCCCACTCCAGTATTCCTGCCTGGGAAATCCCATGGAGAGAAAAGCCTTGTGGGCTAGAGTCCATGGGGTCACAAGAGTCAGATACTACTTAACAATAATCAACAACAAATGTGGTAGTACAGTATGGAGAAGTGGGAAGCACTCTAGAGTCATATGATTAGGTCTCATCTCAGTCTTCTGGTGAGTCTTTGCCCCTGGACTGTGAATTTCACTAGAGCTTGTCAGCCCCCTCTCCCCTCACTTTTAAAAGTAGGACAGAATAGCTGGAGGAGTCTGTAGGTGCATATTTCCCTTCCCCCACATGGGCGGTTAGAGGGATCTGCAGTATTCTGAGCTCTGGTAAAACAGTTTCCCCTGAGGGTAGGCCTTGTCAAGAAGAACACAATGCTCTGGCATATTTCAAAACTGTTCTTTTCCCTGGTCCTTCCAGAAGCAGAGGACAATTTCCCTCTAATGTTTCTATTAAATATACTATAAATATTTAAATATATTTAGTGTTTACTTTAAGGTGCTGGTAGAGTTCCTGGAGGTAAAATTCATAAAAATGTGCAGCCTACCTGCCCCCCATAGCTGGGCTCCCCTAATGACTTAACCCTATGACTTTTATCCACAGCAAAGCTCCAGCAGTTTGCTAATTACAGGATTTCTTCTACCATGGCACTGGTTCCTATGGTCATTTCTACTCACATATTTCTGCTCCAACAAGTTTATGATTCTCAGAATCTGCCTGTTTATCTCCACTTTTGGAAGCAGTAGTTTGCCCTATGACCATGCTTCTCTGATGGAACAAAGAACAATTGTTGATTTTTTAGTTTGTTCAACTTTTCACTTAGTAGGATGGCAAACTGCTCACATACTGGACTAGAAATAGAAAACCTCAGTATTTTTCTTTTAGGATTTAAAAAAAAACTTTAAAACCATATGTCATCCTAGAAATATATCAATTCTTCTTTTTCAAATATGTATTGGGAAATAGTAGTGACTAAAATTCTGTGATCACAGTGAGCTGTTTCTCAAAAAGGGTTTTCACAATGTACAAATAAAGCTTTTAGAAGACACTGGTGAAATAACCTTTAAGACCTATCAAAGAAGGTGTAGACTGACCAAGTCAGTTTCATATTTATGAAAACACTTGCCTTTTTGTAACTCTGGTACCTATCAGATTTTATTCATATATGTAATATAGTTATAAAACAAGTTGAGGTTTTGGATTCTCATCCAGAACCTATAATTATAATTAGCACTCTAAATTCACATTTATAATACTTTTGTCAGTGTGTATGTTTATAGAACGACCTGTGGTCTTTTGAAGTCACTGCTATCTACTATTTAAGAAATGATATACATTATTTTTATAGGCATGGTATGTTTTATATTTCCATGTACAAAACTAACCTTCAGTCAGTATGTTATAAACTGAAATCCTGAAGAAGTCTCAAGATTGTTCCTAACTAGTAATAATCTCTGTTAAATTATATCCTGTTCATGTATCAGTTTAAGAGGAGTTCTCTTAAGGATATTAGCCTGACTTCAAAGATGGTTTAATTTAGCATGTAATTAATATCTGAATAAGTGGACTTTTGTACTCACTGAGTAAAGAAAATAAACCAGCAAATTTCTCTGAATTGCCTAGACTCATCAACTTTTCATTCTTGTAGACAATCTTTCATTTTCAACTAGACTTTATTTCCTTTACTTACCAAAATGACTCATTGTTATCTCAAGTTTTTCAATAAGCTTGACATTTTCTTTAAAGATTAATCCAGGAACTCATCACTTTAATTGTACACAGCAAAAGGCAATTTTAGAACATTTTTCTTCAGGGATTAAAGACAGGTAAACTTTTTATCCTTTGTATTGGTGTGCAGAAATGAACTTCCCCTTAAAAACAAAATATACATCCTTAAGAGGTCTGAAAAGCAGAATTTTTTTTCTACAACATCTATTCCCTCAAGGAATATTTAAAGTTTGATTTATGGAAATAAAACCAAAATAATTTTGCTCTCTGCTATTTCATGTTCTGATAAATACTGCATAAAGTATAAAAACAATCTGTAAGTAACCCTGAATTCAACCTTCAGAGTTCTGAAATATTTCTCATAAACATTCAAGCGTTCGAATGAAATACTATTGCTTTTTCCTTGAAAGGAAATAACAAGGTCACTTACAAATGCACGAAACAAATAGTTAATATTTGTGATACGCTGCAAGTAGTCATATGAGAGCGAAAGTTGCTCAGTGTGTCTGACACTTTGCAACCCCGAATTCTCCAGGCTAGAATACTGGAGTGGTAGCCGTTCCCTTCCCCAGGGGATCTTCCCAACCCAGGGATCAAATCCAGGTCTCCCACATTGCAGGAGGATTCTTAATATTGGAGTGGATATCCTATCCCTTCTCCAGAGGATCTTCTGACCCAGGAACTGAACCAGGGTCTCCTGCATTGCAGATGGATTCTTTACCAGTTAAGCTACCAGGGAAGCCCATATGTATATTCAAATTCAAATTTTGAAGTTCAGTGAAATTTCAGAAAACATTATTTTGCCCAAGTTATTCATTATATAGATGAGGAAACAGTAATAAACTTCCTGCCCAGTATCACATGAAAAGCTAAAGAACTATTTAAAGTCAATAATGTATTTTTGCAATACCGAATATGTATTAATCCTGTTTGACCTGTCTGAAAAACGCATGCTATAATCATAGGAAGATGATAAGCCTTGGAAGAAGATTAGAAAACAGACTTCCAAAACAGGTAAAATGAAAGTCGCTCAGTCACGTTCGACTCTTTGTGACCCCATGGACTACTGGACAGGGACAGTTTTCTATTTTTTTCCAAAACAGGTAAAAATGAATAAAGACATCCAGAAGAAAGAAGCTAGTTTACTTCTGTGCATGATTGTAAACAGGCAAATGTAACAATGGCAGCAAGGACCAGCATCCTTTATCAAGAAACTGTTGCAGCTCAAGAATTGTATGTTGGTCACAGAACTGTGCAACTATTAAAACAGAGAGTGAAAAGGTTGGCTTGAAGCTCAACATTCAGAAAACTAAGATCGTGGCATCTGGTCCCATCACTTCATGGGAAATAGATGGGGAAACAGTGGAAAAAGTGTCAGACTTTATTTTTTGGGGCTCCAAAATCACTGCGGATGCTGATTGCAGCCATGAAATTAAAAGACGCTGACGCGAGAGACGCCGGGGTGGCGCAACCGACCACGCAAAGAGGTACGGCAGTGAGGAGCTACCCCACGCCTGAGGCAGGGCCGGCAGCAGAGAGGAGCTGCCCCACGTCCAATAGGCGGTGGCTGCGCGGGCGCACGAGGGCCTAGAGGAGCTACTCCACGTTCAAGGTCAGGAGGGGCGGCCTTGAGGAGATACCCCTTGTCCAAGGTAAGGTGCAGCGCCTGCGCTTTCTTGGAGCAGCTGTGAAGAGATATCCCACGCCCAAGGTAAGAGAAACCCAAATAAGACGGTAGGTATTGCGAGGGGGCATCAGAGGGCAGACACACTGAAATCATAATCACGGGAAACTGGTCGATCTGATCACATGGACCACAGCCGAATGTGGTCCACTGGAGAAGGGAATGGCAAACCATTTCAGTATACTTGCCTTGAGAACCCCATGAACAGTATCAAAGGGCAAAATGATAGGATACTGAATGAGGAATTCCCCAGGTCGGTAGGTGCCCAGTATGCTACTGGAGCTCAGTGGAGAAATAACTCTAGAAGGAATAAAGGGATGGAGCAAAAGCAAAACCAATACCCAGTTGTGGATGTGACCGGTGATAGAAGCAAGGTCAGATGCTGTAAAGAGCAATATTGCATAGGAACCTGGAATGTTAGGTCCATGATCAAGGCAAATAGGAAGTGGTCAAACAGGAGATGTCAAGAGTGAACGTCGACATTCTAGGAATCCGTGAACTAAAATGGACTGGAATGGGTGAATTTAACTCAGATGACCATTATATCTACTACTGTGGGCAGGAATCCCTTAGAAGAAATGGAGTAGCCATCATGGTCAACAAAAGAGTCCAAAATGCAGTACTTGGATGCAATCTTAAAAATGACAGAATGATTTCTGTTCGTTTCCAAGGCAAACCATTCAATATTACAGTAATCCAGGCCTATGCCCCAACCAGTAATGCTGAAGAAGCCGAAGTTGAACGGTTCTATGAAGACCTACAAGACCTTTTAGAACTAACACCCAAAAAAGATGTTCTTTTCATCACAGGGGACTGGAATGCAAAAGTAGGAAGTCAGGAAACACCTGGAGTAACAGGCAAATTTGGCCTTGGAGCACGGAATGAAGCAGGGCAAAGGCTAATAGAGTTTTGTCAAGAGAACGCACTGGTCATAGCAAACACCCTCTTCCAACAACACAAGAGAAGACTCTACACATGGACATCACCAGATGGTCAACACCAAAATCAGATTGATTATATTCTTTGCAGCCAAAGATGGAGAAGCTGTATACAGTTAGCAAAAACAAGACCAGGAGCTGACTGTGGCTCAGATCATGAACTCCTTATTGCGAAATTCAGACTTAAATTGAAGAAAGTAGGGAAAACCAATAGACCATTCAGATATGACCTAAATCAAATCCCTTATGATTATACACTGGAAGTGAGAAATAGATTTAAGGGACTAGATCTGATAGATAGAGTGCCTGATGAACTCTGGACGGAGGTTCGTGACATTGTACAGGAGACAGGGACCAAGACCATCCCCATGGAAAAGAAATGCAAAAAAGCAAAATGGCTGTCTGAGGAGGCCTTACAAATAGTTGTGAAATAAGAGAAGTGAAAAGCAAAGGAGAAAAGGAAAGATATAAGCATCTGAATGCAGAGTTCCAAAGATTAGCAAGGAGAGATAAGAAAGCCTTCCTCAGTGATCAATGCAAAGAAATAGCAGAAAACAACAGAATTGGAAAAACAAGACATCTCCTCAAGAAAATTAGAGACTCCAAGGGAACATTTCATGCAAAGATGGGCTCGATAAAGGACAGAAATGGTATGGACCTAACAGAAGCAGAAGATATTAAGAAGAGGTGGCAAGAATACACAGAAGAACTGTACAAAAAAGATCTTCACGACCAAGATAGTCACGATAACATGATCACTGACCTAGAGCCAGACATCTTGGAATGTGAAGTCAAGTGGGCCTTAGAAAGCATCACTACGAACAAAGCTAGTGGTGGTGATGGAATTCCAGTTGAGCTATTTCAAATCTTGAAAGACGATGCTGTGAAAGTGCTGCACTCAATATGCCAACAAATTTGGAAAACTCAGCAGTGGCCACAGGACTGGAAAAGGTCAGTCTTCATTCCAATCCCAAAGAAAGACAATGCCAAAGAATGCTCAAAACTACTGCACAATTGCATTCATCTCACACACTAGTAAAGTCATGCTCAAAATTCTCCAAGCCAGGCTTCAGCAATATGTGAACCATGAACTCCAAGATGTTCAAGCAGGTTTTAGAAAAGGCAGAGGCACCAGAGATCAAACTGCCAACATCTGCTGGATCATGGAGAAAGCAAGAGAGTCCCAGAAAAACATCCATTTCTGCTTCATTGACTATGCCAAAGCCTTTGACTGTGTGGATCACAATAAACTGTGGAAAATTCTGAAAGAGATGGGAATACCAGACCACCTGACCTGCCTCTTGAGAAACCTGTACGCAGGTCAGGAAGAAACAGTCAGATCTGTACATGGAACAGCAGACTGGTTTCAAATAGGAAAAGGAGTACATCAAGGCTGTATATTGTCACCTTGCTTATTTAACTTATATGCAGAGTACATCATGAGGAACACTGGGCTGGAAGAAGCACAAGCTGGAATCAAGATTGCTGAGAGAAATATCAATAACCTCAGATATGCAGATGACACTACCCTTATGTCAGAAAGTGAAGAGGAACTCAAAAGCCTCTTGATGAAAGTGAAAGAGGAGAGTGAAAAGGTTGGCTTGAAGCTCAACATTCAGAAAACAAAGATCATGGCATCTGGTCCCATCACTTCATGAGAAATAGATGGAAAAACAGTGGAAACAGTGTCAGACTTTATTTGTTTGGGCTCCAAAATCACTGCAGATGCTGACTGCAGCCAGGAAATTAAAAGACGCTTACTCCTTGGAAGGAAAGTTATGACCAACCTAGACAGTATATTAAAAAGCAGAGACATTACTTTGCCAACCAAGGTCCATCTAGTCAAGGCTATGGTTTTTCCCGTGGTCATGTATGGATGTGAGAGTTGGACTGTGAAGAAAGCTGATCACCGAAGAATTGATACTTTTGAACTGTGGTGTTGGAGAAGACTCTTGAGAGTCCCTTGGACTGCAAGGAGATCCAATCAGTCCATTCTAAAGGAGATCAATCCTGGGTGTTCATTGGAAGGACTGATGCTAAAGCTGAAACTGTAATACTTTGGCCACCTCATGCGACGAGTTGACTCACTGGAAAAGACTCTGATGCTGGGAAAGGTTGGGGGCAGAAGGAGAAGGGGACGACAGAGAATGAGATGGCTAGATAGCGTCACCGACTCTGTGGACATGAGTTTGAGTGAACTCCGGGAGTTGGTGATGGACAGGGAGGCCTGGCGTGCTGTGATTCATGGGGTTGCAAAGAGTCGGACACGACTGAGCCACTGAACTGAACTGAACTGAACCCCAAAAGAATCCCCATGCCCACTAGCACTTAATCCCCATTTCCTCCCAATCTCCCCAGTCCTAGGCAAAAAAAAAAAAAAAAGAAAAGAATTGTACCTTGGTAACACGAGTATAAATTTTAAGAATTTCAAAAGATGCTTCAGTAAGTTACACTGTGAAAGACTACTGGATTCTCTCTTATCTGGCTATGTGGTCACATATAGTTATGTCAATAAAAGATTAAAAATCTTAAACCAACTCTCTGATTTTAGAAAATTCTCCATATTTGGAAGAAAAGAAAAGACCTACTCTATCAGTTTATACTTTGTTTTACTAGCATCAAGTATACTATTAATCATTATGAGTTTTTATGCTACAAAAACTTTGGAATCAGAATTCTCCAAAAGTAAGGGCCCACATTCAACAAATAGCTATTATGGGCTTACAATGTTCTAGGTGCTGTGCTAGGCAATGGTCACAACACTTAAAACAGAAATAGAACTCCCAACAAGAAACTTATAAATCACACTCAAATTCTACTGGACTTTGAGCCTTTAATGATAAAAACAATAATGAGAGAAAAATGCACTCAAAACACTATGAATTTATATCCCACCCACCCCCAATTAATTAATAAAGAGGGTATTTCAAAACTTTTGGAAAACTTCATTGAAGAATCATCGATGTGTAATTATTTTTCACTATGAAATAAATGTCTTGGACACTTGAGTTCATAACTAATTTTCTGAAGGATATTATCTCATCTTGATAGAAGCAGCTAAGAGATACTGAGAACAGTGCCATTTCTCCTAGCTGGAAGGAAGCTGGTAATCACACAACTCAGTGAAAGGAAGCAGAAAGAACAACATATGCATTGCTCATCTTTTAGGTGGTTTTAGCTGCAAAAATCTACTCATAAATTAGTTGTTTAAAACTTAAGGTAGCTTTTAAAATCCTGTTTGCATTTTAAAGTAGATTTTTAAACACATAGGTACCTAAAATACTATCCAGTTATAATAACGTCAGAAAGGAGGACAGTTGTCAGTATGTATGACATTTTAGCTACAAATGTTTCCTTGGCCCTAGAAACTCCTGGAATATTGTGTCAAACAGAACACTGGTAGCCTTAAAGGGAAAGCAGTAAAAATAAAATTATATTATTGCCCCTTTACTCATCATTTTATTCATATACATATTCACCAAATATTTATTCAGTGTCTACCACATGTCAGCCACCATTCAAGGTGCTGAAGCATGTGACCCAAACAATGCCCTTGTTCTCATGGAACTCACATCTTCTGGGAGAAGCAGAAAATAAAAGAAACTTTTCTGGTCAAACCTCCTGTCTTGCAGGATCTTAGTTTCCCAAACAGGGATTGAACCCATACAGTGGAAACTCAGAGTCCTAACCCTTGGACCAACAGGAAATCCCCAATTTTTTTTTTTTTTCAAAGCAGCAACGAGTACTCTAGCAAGTGATGATAAACCTAATGAAAGAAAATGAGACAAGGTTAAGTGTGGTAGTTCTGTTAAATAGTTATGGGTTTGTTTTTCCTTTTGGCCACACCACATGGTATGTGGGATCTTAGTTTCCAGACCAGGGATTGAACCCATAACCGCTGAAGAGGAAGCACAGAGTCTTAAATACTGGATTTCCAGGGAAGTCCCTGAATTTTATTCCTGGAAAACTAACACTCTCAAGGGGAGATTAGAAGTAAAGGAAGAAGCAACATAAGTGAATACCTAAACAAAGGTTGTTCCAAGAAAAGGAAATAGCAAGCACAAAAACCTAGAGGAAAGAGGATGCTCATTTTGTTGCTTGGACAGCAAGATAGCCATGGCTCTTAGAATGAGGGAGAGAACTGGAAAGAAATGGAATCAGAAATGTAAATATCAGCTGAGGTCTTGGAGGCTACAAAAAAAAAAAACAAAACAACCCTGGCTTTTACTCTGAGTTAAATAGGGATTCATCAGTGGCTTTAAGCAGAGGTATGAGCTGACAATTTTTAAATGATTAAACTTTGATTTCTGAATTTGGGTAAAACACCTTGGTAAGGTGAGCAAGGGAGGGCAGAGTCAGAAGCAGGGCGATCCACTAGGATGACAAGGTTATAGTCAAAGTTAGACGTGACAGTGGTTTGCAAGAGTGTGGAAACGGTGAAATGACAGGGAATGACAAAAATGGGTCAGATTCTGGATAGAGTTCAAACTAAAGTCAACAGACTCTGCTGAGAGATTGAATATTTTTATCTGTCTTTTCATTCCCTCCTAAAAGTCCTACTTCCCTAACTTCGGGGAATACACTTTTTTGAAAAAAGTTATCTAGAAAAGATGAACCATATTTACTTCAGATCTCATTAACCAATACCGGATGAAACATTGTTTCAATGCACCAATGTCTCCCAAGTTGTGAGGGAAAATTACCTTGAACATGGAATTCTATACACCATTATTTTATCAATTAGCTCTGAGGGAAATTTCAAGTCATTTTGGACATGTAAGGACTCAGTTTTCCTCCTACACACCATTTCTGGACAAAATAAACAAACTGTGGATGTAAATCAGTGAAAAGAAAAGGAAAAGAAAGAAAGAATAAAATAACGAGAAAGACGTGGAACTAAAGCAATGGTGGACCTAACCCGGAGAATAATGAATGAAAACTAAATCAGAATAGAATAATCAGAGAGCACAGAGAAGAGTGAGTTTAAATAGATGGTATATTTCATTCACCAAGCGGTATAATTAAGAAACTTGAAAAATCATTGAGACAGATGAGAATTTTTAGCTGGCCCCATTTGACAGATGGGGAAGCTGATTCAGAGAGGCTAAAGCTGCTGTGTTGTGTAAGAACATACACAGCTTGTAAGAAAGCAAGTCAGGATTCAAAAATAGATCTTCCTAACTCCAAAAACCAGACTGTTTGTGAATTCTCTGGTGCTCCAGTAGTTAGGACATTATTCTTTCACTGCCAAGGGCCCAGGTTTGATCCTGGTCAGGGAACTAGGATACCACAAGCTGCATGGTACAGTCAAAAAACAAAATAAAAAACAAATTGTTTGATGGAATCCAACTGTTTAGGAATGAAAACTGACCTTTTCCAGTCCTGTGGCCACTGCTGAATATTCCAAATTTGCTGGCATATTGAGTGCAGCACTTTCACAGCATCATCTTTCAGGATTTGAAATAGCTCAACTGGAATTCCATCACTTCCACTAGCTTTGTTCATAGTGATGCTTTCTTGACTTCACATTCCAGGATTTCTGGCTCCAGGTGAGTGATCACACCATTGTGATTATCTGGGTTGTGAAGATCTTTTTTGTACAGTTCTGTGTATTCTTGCCACCTCTTCTTAATATCTTCTGCTTCTGTTAGGTCCATACCATTTCTGTCCTTTATTGGGCCCATCTTTGCATGAAATGTTCCCTTGGTATCTCTAATTTTCTTGAAGAGATCCCATTCTGTTGTTTTCCTCTATTTCTTTGCATTGATCACTGAGGAAGGCTTTCTTATCTCTCCTTGCTAATCTTTGGAACTCTGCATTCAGATGCTTATATCTTTCCTTTTCTCCATTGCTTTTTACTTTTCTTCTTTTCACAGCTATTTATAAGCCCTCCTCAGACAGCCATTTTGCTTTTTTGCATTTCTTTTCTGTGGGGATGGTCTTGATCCCTGTCTCCTGTACAATGTTACGAACCTCCATCCATAGTTCATCAGGCATTCTATCAGATCTAGTCCCTTAAATTTATTTCTCACTTCCACTGTATAATCATAAGGGATTTGATTTAGTTCATACCTGAATGGTCTAGTGGTTTACTCTGCTGCTGCTCCTGCTAAGTCACTTCAGTCGTGTCCAACTCTGTGCGACCCCATAGGACGGCAGCCCAACAGGCTCCCCATCCCTGGGATTCTCCAGGCAAGAACACTGGAGTGGGCTGCCGTTTCCTTCTCCAAAGTGGTTTCCCCTACTTTCTTCAATTTAAGTCTTGATGAAAGTGAAAGAGGAGAGTGAAAAAGTTGGCTTAAAGCTCAACATTCAGAAAACTAAGATCATGGCATCTGGTCCCATCACTTCATGGCAGATAGATGGGGAAACAATGGAAACAGTGTCAGACTTTATTTTTTGGGCTCCAAAATCACTGAAGATGGTGATTGCAGCCATGAAATTAAAAGACGCTTACTCCTTGGATGGAAAGTTATGACCAACCTAGATAGTATATTAAAAAGCAGAGACATTACTTTGCCAACAAAGGTCCATCTAGTCAAGGCTATGGTTTTTCCAGTGGTCATGTATGGATGTGAGAGTTGGACTGTGAAGAAAGCTGATCGCCGAAGAATTGATGCTTTTGAACTGTGGTGTTGGAGAAGACTCTTGAAAGTCCCTTGGACTGCAAGGAGATCCAACCTAAAGGAGATCGATCCTGGGTGTTCATTGGAAGGACTGATGCTGAAGCTGAAACTCCAATACTTTGGCCACCTCATGCGACGAGTTGACTCACTGGAAAAGAGCCTGATGCTGGTAGGGATTTGGGGCAGGAGGAGAATGGAACAACAGAGGATGAGATGTCTGGATGGTATCACCGACTGGATGGACATGTGTTTGGGTGAACTCCGGGAGTTGGTGATGGACAGGGAGGACTGGTGTGCTGCGATTCATGGGGTTGCAAAGAGTTGGACATTACTGAGTGACTGAACTGAACTGAACTGTTTAGGAGTTGATTGATTTATCAGAAATATGGAGGCAATGAACACAGATTCCAGGGAAAATATGGTGAACAGCTGAAAAAGCCAAGAAGGTAGAAGAGAAAGCTCATATAGGTGAGAACACCAAGAAAGGAAGAAATTTCAGTTACAAAGGAACAGAGTGAAAAAAAGAATCGGGTGAGGGCTTCCCTGGTGGCTCAGTGGTAAAGAATCGACCTGCCAATTCAAGAGACATTGTTTGATCCCTGATTCAGAAGATTCCGTGTGTCATGAAACAACTGAGCCTGGGCATCGCAACTGCCAGGCCTGTGCTCTAGAGTCCAGGGAGCTGAAACTACTCAACACACGCCACAGCTACTGAAGAAGCCCACATGCCTAGAGCCCATTCTCTGCAACAGAAGAGCCACTGCAATAAGAGGCCTGCATACCACAACTAGTGAGTAGCCCCCACTCTCTGCAACTAGAGAAAAGCCCGTGCAGCAATGAAGACCCAGCACAGCCAAAACTAAATAAATATTTTTTTAAATTAAAAAAAAATATAGGATGAAGGAAGCAGAAATGGAAAGAGAAAAGCCAAATGGCCATAGTAAAATATTCTATAGGGTTTAAGGATAAATGTGCAAATAGGGAGATGTCAAAGATAATTCAAAATGTATAGAGAAATTATTTAAGCCGATGTCTTGGTTTCCTCCTTAGTAAAATGAGGATAATAATAGCACCAACAAAAACAGATGTCATGTAAGAAGTGAATAAGATAACCTCTGAAAACCCCTACTGTGGTTCTTGACACAATGTGAAGACCTCAGTTAATACTGGCTATTACTAGAATGATAAATATCCTATTATTCAATTTGAGGCAACGGTCTTCACCTCTCTAGTTAATGCAACAGATAGTCTCTAAAGTTTCTGTTTCTTGTCAACAATAGTCTATGATTCTATCCTTGAAAATGAGCTACATTTTTTGCAAATCTGATGAATGATTTATTGACATATTGAAGCAAATGTGATGGGAATCCAGGGAGCAATATCTTATAAATAGTGGGTGATGTCTCTAGTTTGCACAGCTAGATCTAAAATAGAAAAACATACTCAAACATACACATACAAAATTAAACCCACAGTCCAGAACAACCTGTTAAAAGTTCAGAGAGAGGTAGATAAGGTCTTGGTTAATTTGTTACAAGGAGGAAAAGAGTTTGAAACAAATCTCTTAAATGTCCGTAGCTTGTAATAAAGCATTTATTCATTGAAAACTATATTTTCCTTGTTTATAACATGTTCTCCCCTCACCCTTTTAGGTCTTTTTCATGTTTAAAAACAGTTGCTTGCCATTTAGTTGTATGAATACCGCCATGCTATTATTATATATTTTTCCAGAATTACCATTCACTCTTTTTTCCCCTTTATCATGATTCTACCAGATAAGAAGGTATTTTCGTCTGTATTGTTGTAGACATAGGCTCTTTGTAAACAAAACAGTTCTATACAAATATATCCAGTGATTTTGAAAAGCATTTCTATATCTAGTAGGATTGGCCTATTTTCACAAATAAAATTGGAATAATGGGTAAGAAACAATTTTAAAACTGGAGAAAATGGCAGCCCTAGCTCCAATTATCTGTTCCCATGCACATATGCGGTAGTATCATTAGAGCTGGTTAAATTGCCATAACAGCTTCCAAAAGAGTCTGAGTCAGCTTGGTTACGAAAGAGTGACACTCTTGAGAGCTTTGTCACCTCCAGTCCCTGGATACCAAAGCGCTTACTCACTTGTCCGGTTAAAAGCTACTATTTTAAGTTCAAAGTAGAAAGCTCCTTTTGGGTGGTAACGATAGCTTAAAATAAACAATCCAGAGGTTGGGGGGTGTGGGGGGGAAGCCTGCTTTAAGCATCTACTCTATTTCCCCTCCAGGCACATTTTACCACAATCAGCTCTTTCTTATTCTCTATCGATATTCATGACCCAGGTCATTAAACAGTTTGTGAGATACAGACCTCCCCTTTCCCCACTGTTGCATCATTGGTGTTCAGAATTCTGGGACTGTGTGTGTAAACGTGAATGCCATGTGTGCTTGACCACATGGGAGGGCATCATTATGACCTAGGACTCCTACGCTAGAGGGAACACCCGGCCAATTTTAACATCTCCACGCCAGCTGTTTGTTTTTATGTGTGAGCGCCTGTGTGATTCCTTAACCATCTTCTACGGAGCCATACAAAAGTAGTTTCTATAAAAGACCCTGGGGATTCTGTTCACCTTCACGATATTTGGGAAAATGCATGACATCAATATTTTTTAAATTTTATATTTGTAGACAGTTTTACTATGGTTTAATTAATCATTCCTACCAAAAAGAAATTAACTCAGAAGTCCAAAAACTTTTAAAGTGAGAGGACACACACATGCACGTGCAAACACATGCTCTCAATAGTTGCTGGAAAGAGAAAACAACCTAAATTCCCACACTGCATCTTGCTAGGTATCTTTCACATTTGATCTACCATTTCAATCTTTTATAATACAGAGACAATTGCTGTTCATCTCACCTTCACGAAGGAAGCCCATCTATTGAATACATGTTTACTGAATGCTTGCAGCTTCAGGTGAAACAAAAATACAGTTATATTTAATCCCTTCCTTAGCAGAAATGAATCAACTTATAACCTTTATCAAATTCTGAGTAGATTCAGCTTATAACCATATATAATTGACCATCCAATAAAGGTATAAAAAGAGAGGAAAATGGTAATGTTCTAACACAGGCTAAGATCATCCTTGTGAAAGCTCAAGAGTGTTCAGACATGGTACTGCTTTTAGTAAGAAAGTATACTCATAAGTAATTTCACACAAACTTTTACTATTTAAATCTAGGGCAATTAAGATAAATACACCATGTTCAAGTCAAAACAATGATAAGCATGCAAATAAAAAATGAAAATAATTTTTAAAGCTTATAATCTAAATTCACTAAATCTTAATGTATTAGAAAAATACAATAACTTATAACCACTAAATAAGTTATATATCTTCAAATTTGGAAGGAAACTTTACTCAGCAAGAAAAAAATGGAAAATATCTATTCCATTTTCTCAGATTTCCTTATGTTAGTTAAATTAGTTACTCTCTTGATAATTTCTTCTAAAAGAGCATATCCAGCTGTTAAACAGCTCAAATTTAATTTCTAAGTCTCATAGGTAAATAATAGACTTGAAGACATAACTCTAAATTATTCCATACCTAAACTTCCTATACCAAACATTCCTTGGTATTTGGTTTATCTCTTGGGGAGAAAATTCTTTATTTTGAAAAGTTGAATTCCTCCCATTTACAGTACCACATTTCAAAGATTCTGATCATTCCTCTTTTTAGAAAGATAGTGTGATTAGAAAAAAAATATTCTATGAAAGAAGACTTCAAACAGTCCAACTTTTAAGTAACTACAAGTTGATTTTTTTGGATGATTTAATTTCAATTCTTTGTTAGGCAAGGTTTCTATTTCTGGATAATCACTGACGGGTTGGAATATTTAAAATATGAGTAAATTTGAGTCCTTTTTTTTGTATTGCATTTCAGGATCCTTTTTGATCAAAAAGGACTCAAAATTTACTCATATTTTAAATATTCCAACCAGTCAATTTACAATTTAAAAAAGTACCAGGAACACAGGTAGAGACACAAATTCTTGGTGTTTTAATTATTTTTAACTTGAGACTTAAAGAAAATGAGAAGTATAAATGAAAAACTCTTAAACAATATGGGAAAAGAAGAACAATTCCCTAAGTATTGAAATCTAATTTAAAAAAGAAACACCATGTCTTGATATGTAACAAGATGGAGGAGGGCTGAGGGAGGTGTGATAATGGGAAATTCAAGAGGGAGGTGAGAAACGACAGGGGTGGGTACAACTGAACTGGATATGGAAGATGATCAAACAACCGTTTTCCTGAGTACTCTGTGGTCAGTTGTCGAGTTGCGAAGTCAGTTTACCAATTCTCTTGCATCTGAAGTTGCTTACAAATAAGAAAATATTTTTCAAAAAAAAAGGATTTGTGAGACTGGGTGGCAGGCATGTGCATTTCTGTCACAAGTGGCAGAAGTAAATTACAACCAGAACCAAGACACAATTTGCCCACATTTCGAAAACACACACACAAAAATATTTGGCATAACGGATTCCGTTTGCTGCAGGAGGGGGCGGGGAAAAGAAAAGAGTGATCCTATACTAAGGCACAGCCTTTGAGGCTCCGGTAACTTGCATATCGGGTAGATCCTGACCTAGACGTCGGTGAACTTTGATGCAGGACCCCATCAGAGCCAGACAAGGGCTCCTCCATTATGAATAAAATTGATTCCTCCGCGCCCACGGACACACAAGCCCGTACTCTGAGCTGTTACGTAAGAGTCTCCGGAATCCCTGGATGGTGTTTGTAAATAGCGCTGCCATGCGCACGGAACCCACGTGTCAAATGTTGATGTGACCGCGTGTAATCGCAAGGCGAGAAAGTGTCAACAAGCTCCAAAGAGAAACCTCCTATTTCTTTCGCCCTAAAAAAAGAGCATGTGAGTGTCAAGGAATTATTTCTAAGGGAGGTTTTCTCTCTCTCCTTCCAACCCCTGCCCCGTGCAAAAAAAAAAGAGTAATGGGAAGAACTGGAGGAAATGACCAATCTCCATCACATTTCTTTTCTTCTTTAAGTAGCTCCTGACCTAGGACATGATCAAAATTAACTGCCTGTCTAATTAAATTTAGGGCAAGTTTTGTAATCTCAACAGTGAATTCTGAATGCACTTTCTACCTCCTCTCAAGACTTCTTGTTTTTCTTATTATGAAAGATAGCATTACACAACCACTAGTAGGACATTAAGTAGGCAAACTGTTTGCAAAGTAACAGTTCTATATCCAAATAAAATTACACTATGATCCTTTCAGAGGGAAGTATCCAATAACTTCATGTGAGTGAATGGAAATACAATTTAGTTTTCTGTCTTCTTATTTTAAATTTTACCCTCACTATACTCATTGTATCTTTTACATGGGTTTGTTAACAGAAAACAAACTATTCCTTAAGGAGGCCAAATTCTTACCTATATTAGAGGAAACTGACAATGTCAACAACTAAGCTTTTTATTCCTACATATGAAAAGCTTCCCATAATCTTCAGGATTACTTGAAACATGACAAATTATAACAATGCAAAAATACTGATGCAAATTGTCAGTAGTAAATTAAACTATTAAGAAAAATTACTGACTTCAACAAAGCCTCATGCATATTTTTTAGTCATTTTAAAATACCATATCCTATATATGCTTGATTAAAAATGCTGTTTTAATATATTGAAGTTTTAGTTCCCAAAGTTAACCAAATGTCCTTTCTTATTTTGATTTCTGGTAGAAATACATAATTATGTAATAGTTATTTTACCTTTGTAAGCTATTAGTAAAATGTTTACTAGCTTTCTTTTTGGTTAATATGTTTTTCTCCAAGCTATAATGTGGTAGATAAGTCAAAAATTAAAATACAACTTTGTTAGGTTTTCATTTTAATTTTATATATAACTTCACAGGAGGAAAAAAACACACCATTTAGGTGAGTAGATTACAACAAAGATAGATGAAATCTAGAATGCAAAGCTTAGAATGTGTACTTTCTTGCTGAACTATACCTGCTACTCTTTTTACAAAAATAATTTATGTGGTGAGTATTTTTAGGTTGGAAGATTTGTTCTTCCTTCATGCTTTTTAAAATTTTTCCTGTTTTAATGAGAAATAATTGACATACATCACTGTATGTTCTTCCCTCATGCTTGAAAGTATCCATTTATGGTATTTTTTCCTTTTATTAGTTATGTTTGGCACATGAAAATATGAATATAAAGCAAATTAATATCTGAATAATTTAATTCACTTTTTAAGAGGCTCACTCTAATTTTATGAACTATCACTGTATTTGTAGAATAATTTCTTGTCCTGTTATGATGTACGCAGTAAGACAAACAAAAAGCTAATAGTGATCCAAACTAATTAGTAGGAGTCCAAAAGTAATCCTTTTAATACAAAAAGCATGAAAGGTTATAACAGAACTAACAGAACTTTATAGCCAATGGCAAATATGAAAATTCTGTGACTTCAAAGTAAGAAACTTCAAACAAAAATGTAAAAAGTGCTGAAAGGACAAACATTAAAAAATAAATTAATAGGAACAAGACAGTAGGTTAGGGATGGAATCTGGGTGTGGTATCATTGCATTATTTTTAGATTCTTGTGCTTTACTTTAGAATCAGCACAGCTAATAATTAAGGTATTTTTAAAATAATAATTAAGTACTCTTGTTTCTCAATGCAGGCAGCAATGAAAAATAGGAGAAATAACCCAGAGATAGACTACATTATATCCTCTAGGCTTCACTATCACTATTTAAGCCTTTTTTCTTATCCATTGCTAGATTTAAAAAAAAAATCAATTTGAGGAGAAATAATAAAAACTCTAAGAGTTGGGTGAATAGTTTCTATTAAAGTATAATCTAATCATAGAAATGATATTTAATACTCTATCAAGAAAAAGACATGATGAGGCAAGTTTTAGCAATAACTAATGAATCATGACAATAGTAATTAAAATGATCATTACTTTGTGACATCCACAAATTTAATAAATCTCAAAACTGCAAAAGTAGCAAGTGAAAGACATCAATACTATGTATGGTGTACCTTTGTGGGAGATCTACTGTCTATGTCTGACCATGGCAAGTCTGTTCTCTCTGAAGAGAACAGTCATTCCTTCAGCAAATACCACAGTCCACTGTTTTTCTTTTGAATATAGTGTATCTTTCATGGGCTTCTCTGATAGCTCAGTTGGTAAAGAATCGGCCTGCATTGTAGGAGACCCTGTTTCAATTCCTGTATCAGGAAGATCCACTGGAAAAGGGATAGGCTATCCACTCCAGTATTCTTGGGCTTCCCTGGTGGCTCAGCTGGTAAAGAATCCGCCTGCAATGCGGGAGACCTGGGTTTGATCCCTGGGTTGGGAAAATCTCCTGAAGAAGGGAAAGGCTACCCACTCCAGTATTCTAGCCTGGAGAATTCCATAGACTGTATATTCTGTGGGGTCACAAAGAGTTGGACACAACTGAGCGACTTTCACTTTCACTTTAGAAAAGCAAAGATGGAGTACTATGCTCAAATTCAGTGAATAGTTTTTTGAATATAATAAAAATAGCATGAAAATCTACTATCAGCTGAGGAGGTTCAAAAAGTGTCACAAGAAATAGGGGATAGTAGAAGTAAATAAGCTACTCATCTCTCCCATGAGAAAGATCAGACCTGTATTTTACCTTATTGCTTTCCATAACAGTCACTGGACATGGAACAACAGACTGATTCCAAATTGGGAAATGAGTACATCAAGGCTTATATTGTCACCCTGCTTATTTAACTTATATGCAGAGTACATAATGAGAAACACTGGGCTGGATGAAGCACAAGCTGGAATCAAGATTGCCGGGAGAAATATCAATAATCTCAGATATGCAGATGACACCACCCTTATGGCAAAAAGTGAAGAACTAGAGTCTCCTGATGAAAGTGAAAGAGGAGAGTGAAAAAGTTGGCTTAAAGCTCAACATTCAGAAAACTAAGATCAGGGCATCTGGTCCCAACACTTCATGGCAAATAGATGGGGAAACAATGGAAACAGTGACAGACTTTATTTTCTTGGGCTCCAAAATCACTGTGGATGGTGACTGCAGCCATGAAATTAAAATATGCTTGCTCCTTGAAAGAAAAGCTAACCTATGGTTAACCTAGACAGCGTATTAAAAAGCAGAGACATTACTTTGCCCACAAAGGTCCATCTAGTCAAAGCCATGGCTTTTCCGGTAATCATGTATGGATGTGAGAGTTGGACCATAAAGAAAACTGAGAGCCAAAGAATTGATGCTTTTGAACTGTGGTGTTGGAGAAGACTCTTGAAAGTCCCTTGGACAGAAAGGAGATCCAATCAGTCCATCCTAAAGGAAATCAGTCCTGAATATTCATTGGAAGAACTGAGAGAGAAGCTGAAACTCCAATACTCTGGCCACCTGATGCGAAGAGCTGACTCATTTGAAAAGACCCTGATGCTGGGAAAGATTAAGGGCAGGAGGAGAAGGGGACGACAGAGGATGAGATGGTTGGATGGCATCACCAACTCAATGGACATGAGTTTGAGCAAGCTTGGGAGTTGGGGAGTTCCCCAACAGGGAAGCTTGGCGTGCTGCAGTCCACAGGGTCGCAAAGAGTCAGATATGACTGAGCAACTGAACTGAAGAATCGCTATGTCAACTTCTTGATGGGTAAAAAGGTTCTAACAAGAGTGTCTAACTTGAACCTGGCACAAATATACAACAAACCTACAAGTAAATGCTATAATCATACTCTTAAAAGGTATCTCTGGGTCATTTCTATAGCTATTCCTTGAAAAAGTAATGATTACAGTAATTACATGAAGCCAAGACATGTCCTCATTGAGTATAACAACAGGCACACATTATTAAAGCTGAATGCTTCAAGATCATTGGCTCTTCCCTTGGAGCTGTTAACAGTCACGGTATCAAGGTAAGGGACCCAACTGGCATCATTCTCAACAGAATAAAAGGGAAAGCAGTACTGCTTAACAAGAAGAATGTTTGGTATCCAAGTATATAAAGCTAGAAATTAAAATGAAACCAACCCCAAGTAATTCCTGTGTGTCAAAAAAAAATGTCCTAATTTCATAGGGGCTATTCCTAAAAATCCGAAGTCATTTTACCATTAACAATCTGTAAAATTTTGTTGGTGTTTGTAAAGACTGGCTATACGTAGCAAAACATGGACAGTCATCAATGTTCAGATTCTTTTTCCCACTTGTCTTATATCACAAAGACTTCTGCAGACCAGTTTCTTTTCTCAAACTGCTTTCACATGTATATTGTTAATAATGCTGCTATGAATATTCAGGCACAAGTTTTTGTGTAGATAGTTGCATGCATTTTAAGTCTCCTTTTATGACCTTCCCTACACAGCCTATGTTACCGCTGCTGCTGCTGCTAAGTCACTTCAGTCGTGTCTGACTCTGTGTGACCCCATAGACGGAAGCCCACCAGGCTTCCCCCGTCCCTGGGATTCTCCAGGCAAGAACACTGGAGTGGGTTGCCATTTCCTTCTCCAATGTGTGAAAATGAAAAGTGAAAGTGAAGTCGCTCAGTCATGTCCGACCCTTAGTGACCCCACGGACTGCAGCCTACCAGGCTCATCCATCCATGGGATTTTCTAGGCAAGAGTACTGGAGTGGCTTGCCATTGCCTTCTCCGATGTTACCGCTACATGTTTATTATTAGTGGCGGTATAGCATAGTGGTTAAAAGACTGACTTCAGAGACAGATTGCTTAAATTCAAATCCTAACTAGGACATGTACTGGCCGTATGAAATTGGGCAAGTTATTTAATCTCACTGTGCATTAGTTTCCTCTCCAGAGACAGGGATAACACCACCACCAGTCTCCAGAGTTGTGATGAGAATCAAATGATGTAACTTGAAATGTCATAAAACATTAAAAGCTAATGCAAAAATATTTTAAGTAAAAAAAGTTTGAGTAAACAAAATCAAATGATGTAACAAAATCTATATTCTGATACATATTTTGATAAGGCATGGTAGCATAATCACATGATTGATGAAGTAAAACTGTGTTAAACTTCTGTTTTCAGGGGGGGAAATGTTTAAAATTATCTGATCGAATGATTAAATTATCTTTAAAATGGTATATAGAATGAAATATACACATACACAAACATTCAAGTCAAATCTGAGTAAGGTTGGTAGACTACATCAGTGTCAGTCTTCTGACTGGGATATTATACTATAGTTCTGCAAAATGTTACCACTGGGGAATACTGGACAGAATGTCCATGTCCAATTATTAGTTCATACAACGGCATGTGAATCTACAACTACTCAATAAAATTTTCAATTTAAAAATATAAATTCACTAAACATCATTCAACTGTATGCTTATAATGAATGGCTTTTATGGGACAACTGCCATAACCTGTAGAAGTTACATTTAAGGAAAAAGCAGCATCATTACTTTCATCACTGGTATCACCAAAGACCTTTTACTTTGTTTTTCTCTTATGCACTGAGAATATAATACACATTTTCTAATTAAATGACATTTTTTAGCTTCTTCTACATCATTCATTATATCTTTTCCCCCTCAGCCTTTATTTAGAATAACTGACATATAACATTGTATAAATTTAAAGTATACAACAATTTATAATAGGTACATATTGGGAAATGACTACCACAATAAGCTTAGTTAACACATCCATGACCTCACATAGTTATGAGCAACTTTCAAATATACAATATAGTATTGCTGGCTATAGTCACCATACTATGCTTTCAACCCAGCACTTATTCATTTTATAACTGGACGTTAGTACCCTCTGGGCACCTTCACCCCACCACCCCTGACCCCCAACAAATTAAACCTTGACTTAGTAGTATACCAATAGATTCTATTAGGGAATAAAAAGACATAGAACATAACTCTTTGTAAAAAATTTATTTATTTTAATTGGAGGCTAATTACTTTCCAATATTGTAGTGGTTTTTGCCATACATTGACATGAATCAGCCATGGGTATATATGTGTTCCCCATTCTGAACCTCCTCCCATCCCATCCCTTAGGGTCATCCCAGTGCACCAGCCCTGAGCACCCTGTCTCATGCATCGAACCTGGACTTGCGATCTGTTTCACATATGATAATATACATGTTTCAATGCTATTCTCAGAACATAAATCTTTCAACAGACATAAATCTAACTTGAAAGAAGCATTTATGGTATTTTTAGTGAAGCAATCACTTCATTTTATGTCCTAAATTGTCCTCCAAAACACTTCATCCCGATTCACTCATCTTTTTACTTAATTCTCAGATTATCCAAAGCTTGAATCGAAGTCAGTTTGAGGAACAACCCTTAGTAAGTATAAAATATTGATTTCCAAATTCTTAATACTGGAGGTAGGTTGACATTATCACTTAATTTATTTTTTACACAAAATATTGAAAATCCACCTACCATCTATTCATACTTCTTGAAACCTGGCACATTTAACTGCATTTCATGACAAGTGGAAAAGGTATAAATGAAAGCTGATAGAATTTACTATTTTGGAATGGGCAACCAAAATCTATTTTATTGAGAAAGTATTATATGTCTGTCTTAGGATTTTTCTGCATTGCACAATTTAGGATAAGAATAATGCTGGAAATAAGCAAATACACACAATTCTTTTTGGCTGCTAGTCACAATGATTGAGGTGTATTGCTTTACCCTCTTCCTTTCTGAAACTCTTCTCTCCTACAACATACCAAAACAACAGATGCACCATGTAACCTTCTTAAATAATGCCACAGTATTCACTGAGTTTTGGCAGTGAATCAAAATAGAAATTGGAGATCTAGACCAAGTAAATACTGTATATTTGGCAAAATCATTTGTGGTTGTGTTCTTCAACACAGTTTCCAAGATAACCACTAGCTCTACTTGGCAACCCTACTGTCCCACAGTTAAGACTCCATTTGTAAAGCTGGCTTAAGAGATATTTTCTTGCTACTGGCTCTGGTGCCATTACTACTTTTAAGAACTACTGTGCAGTGATGGCCTAATAGTTGAGAAAATGTTACTTTCATGAACCAACACTGACAGCGAGCTGATCCAAAGTTTTAACCCATCTCCATGACTCAGAAAGATTAGAGTAGAATAGTCTACATGGTTGTTTACAAAAGAAGTCTCTTCCTAGTGAAGATGGCTAGGTAAGACTATTAAATTCTTCTAACTAATGACATCAACAACAAAGACAACAATTGAGCCCTTGTAGTAGAAGGAATTAGGGCAATGAAAAGCAGATTGAACACTTTCTAAATATTAGGTATTCTAAAAACTGTCAAACATCTATAGCTTTTGAGAACATTTTACGGTAATTACTTGAGAATTCATAAGAATATACTAACTTGGATTTGGGGCAGGATGAAAAATAAGAAGGTGTTCTGCCAGGTGTTTCTGTGAATCATAAGAACTTCTTAATGAGTCAGCAAATAAGGAAACACATTTCAATAGTGACATCTGGCTTACAGCACCGTGTATGGGTGGAGCACTGGAGAAACTGATAGAGAAATTCTAACTCCAACAAGTGAAACCAAAGCATTAACTCCAGCCTTTGTTATCTATTGTAAGTCTAGTGCCCAAACAGAACTCTGGAAGTCTGTCATAACAGCTCCTGGGCAGCTGCATTTCACTTGCTGGGAGTGACATGACCCTGCCCATGTCCAGGTCCATGTGCCACTGAATCAAAATCCTATCAATCCTGTTGGCTCCTGGCATGGACCAGCATGAGGCCAGACCTAATTAGAGCCCTAAGAAGTCTGGTAAATGTGTGAATTTAAACAGGACAAGAGACTTCCCTTATTCCAAGTTAATTTCTCATTAACCATTAGCTCAAGTTTTAAACATAAGCAAAACAATATTGTAGTTTAAGAAAAACCATCTATCTTATTATTCTCCACTATGACTCCACTACAATTCAATTACCCAAAACAGGTCAAGCTGCGAAATTTTTGGAGAATCCAGGTAGCACTGACTTTCACAAAGAGCTGAGGTTATATCTTTCATTGTAAACTATTCCACAGTAATTCAAGTAATTTTTCTAATAAAAGAGAAAACACTTTTATTTGGATTTGTGAATAATATGTACAGGTCCTTCTTATAATCCTTGAAGTCCCTCATACAATATTCATTAGCAGCTACTTTCAGAAAAGAGTCTAAATTGGATGCTGGGAAAGAACAGGCCTTCATGGTCACATTCAAAATGATTAACCAATGTA
This sequence comes from Moschus berezovskii, assembly GCF_049115385.1. Classification (NCBI taxonomy): domain Eukaryota; kingdom Metazoa; phylum Chordata; class Mammalia; order Artiodactyla; family Moschidae; genus Moschus; species Moschus berezovskii. Next base: position 27,014,859 of record NC_142464.1, read on the forward strand.
GATATTCTTATTTATCAACGTGAGCAACAAATATTATATCTATTATTAGTTGAATGGCCTGAAGACAGTATATACAACATTGGAAAAGTCCCCCCAAAGTAGTTAGATCCTACTCTTGGCAAAAGGAATTATGTATTTTAAATTCTGAATTGCTGGGATAATTAACCACAGTTTTCTCAACAGATAGTAAGCATTTCTCTAAACTCTTTAAGTGTTTTCTTTATTATATGAGGACAAATAAGAACAACCAAATGAGCTGTTTCTATTCCACAAAGATGAGTAACACGTCTCCCTTGTAATCATGCCTCTACAACGATTAAACTTAACTGCTTTCCAGAGATCAAAATGTAGAGTTACAAAGTGAACTACTAAGGAAAAATAGTTTTGGAGATGTGATTTATAGAGCAATGTCCATTTCTGCATTTTTTCCCCATTCATCTTTTAATCGTATACATGACTTCTAAACTTGTTTGACTTTCCAATCTTTCACTAACACTTCTCTGTTTAATAGCATTAAAATATCAGTATTTATTATGTTGAAATGTATATTCTACTTCAAACCTGTTATGAAACACACAAGCAAACAAGGAAAAGAATATAACTCTGCTCCAGTATTTCCACTTTCCATTAAAATGCAAATATAATGATTTCATTAGCCAGGCAACAATACCCACAGCCTCAAATCAAACCAAACCATAGCCAGTATCTTTCCTATACACATTTCCAACTGTCCCTAAGATAGAATCTTACTCTTATGTTGGATCATTTATTGATGAATATTTTTGGATTTGGATTTGCCATTATCTATCCCTGATTGGAGAAAGAAAAGCATGATGTATGATTCGAGATTTTAAACTGGCTGTATTCTACTCCCTAGACAGGCAAATATAAAAATATTTTACGAAATTTTAAACGACTGGAAAATGACCCCTTTTCAATTCCTAAACAGTACAAGGAGGAGGAGAAAAACTCACTCAGTACAATTAACAGTATGTCATGCGGGCAACAGCCTGTAAATTTCACTTATATTTCACATTCGACCTTCCCAGCAGTCTATCCAGCCCACACTTTATTTTGCCACAGATAGAAAACTCTCCATAGAAACTTAGCTTAGTATCACTAGAAAAGCAGCCTCCATGAAAAAGATTCATCAAGAGTCCTGTATGAGTGAAGGAAGGAGGATTGAAGGAAGAAGGAGAGAAAGAAGAAGGAGAGAAAGAAGAGCGGGAGGAGAACAGGGACACACAGAGAAAGGCAGAAAGATAAAGACCAGAGAACTGCGAAGAAAAAGAAATTTGGATGAGACTGTTAGAAATCTGCTCCCTGCTTCTCCGTTTCTTTACTGGGATTGGGTTTCATTTCTTTCTGCGCCCCTGACCTTGCAGCCTTCCAACTCTCCGCTCTCCCCCCGTCCCCGCGCCCGCCCGTCTGCCCCCTCCCCCGGCCTGCGCCTGCCTTTGTGTCTGCCTGTCACTTACCGGTGAACCCGACGAAGCTGATTTGGGAGAAGCACAAAGCCAGGACACAGATTTGCCCACAAATGCTCTCACCCACGTTCCCCCACGCTGGAAGGTACAGCCCATCGCAGGGCTGATGGACCTTGAGAAAAGTGGGGTTCGGGTCTTGTCTGGGGAAGCCGAGAAACTATTCTTTCCTCTCTCGGCTCCGCAGCGCTAACAAAACCCGCGGACTTCAGGGGGGAAAGAAAAAAAAAAAACCAAAAACAGCAACCCCCGACCGAGTGGACTCCTGTTCCGCTCGCCGTGACACTCGCTGAGCGCGGCCCCCCGAAAAGGGGCCACGGGGCAGCAGAAGGGGGCGGACGCAAGCGCACACTCAGGTCCAGACCCCCGGCGGAGAAAAGGGGCGAAAGGCAGTGGGTCCGTGTGCGCCCCAGGGGTGGCTGAGGGTAAACCCGGGGCTCGTCTGCCCTCCACCGAGGCGGGGGGGGAGATTCAAGGGAAAAGTCGTGCCCCCCGACAGCTGAACTAGTTTAGAAAGGCAAGCAGAGAAAAAGCTCTTTCCGGAGGATAAAAGGCCGGGAAAGCGGCCGGCCGGACTCACAAAGGTAAGTTTTCTGGGTGAGGCGGGCACGAGCATTAATTAGCAGCAGAGAGAGGAGAACACACAAACTGCAGGTTTAAAGGGGGTGGGGGATTAAAACTATATTTGTCAGCCATGTTGAAGAGGCTCCAGTAATTTGTGAAGCTTCCCTTCTTCCCTGTTGGTGTTCGCGGGTGACACTGCAGGCTGGGCTCCCCGGTCCCCGCGAGCCCGAGAGAAAGCGAAGGGGACAGGAAAGCGAGAGTCCCGCGGCACGAGAGAAGCGCTCTGACCTCGTCCTCGTCCCTCCGCCTCGCAGCGATCGGCAGTCTGCAGTCGGGGCTCCTTTCTAACAAATCCTAAAGGGCAGCCATCTTGCTTCCTTCTGCTCCTCTACGAAAGCAGCCTAGCCTCCGCATCAATATTCATAAGGCAGTTTGACGTCTGTTCTCATCACTCGGCGGGGCTGGCGTCTCGGGGCGGCCGCGGCCAGGGGGCGGACGTGACTCGCATGCGGGCCGGGCCTGGGCGCGCGGCGCTCGCGAGGAGGAGGCGGCGGGGCCGCCCGAGCTCTGGCCGCCGCCGCCGCCGCTCTCCGCCTCCTCCGGCTTCTCCGCCTCCGCCGCGCCGCTTCCTCCTCCTCCTCCTCCTCCTCCTGGCCGCCTCCTCCTTCCCCTCCGCCCCGGACACCGCCCTCTCCGCCCGGGCCTCCACCGCCGCCCCGGGGCTCTCGGCCGGGACTCCCCGGGAATTGGCTCCTCGCCCCGGGGCTCCCAGCACAAAAGCCGGAGGCACCTGGGGCCGGACGAAGGGGCTGGCACTGGGGCGCCAGGGAGGGGAGCAGTGCGCCCGGAGGAGCGCCGGGCAAGGTCCGGACCCCGGGACCCTTGGACCGGTCGCCACCCAGGTGGAGGCGTGGGACTGGCGCGACGGGGGAGGTAGTGTGGGTCCCTGGCAGGAGGATGCGAGACCCTGGCTGAACCTTTTAAACTTTTTGGTATCGTACCCACCGCGACCTTAGCGTAGGCGCGCACCTCCCCAATCCCCAGTGCCCGCGCACCCGCCCCGACTCCCACCTCCTGGCAGGCATCCCCGCGCACGCCCCGGAGCGCACCCACCTTCGCCCGCGCAGGCCCGCACCCGCACCCCCTGGAAGGTCCACTCGCCCCGCCTCGCCCCGGCTTTGGCATCCTCTCCACACGGTCGTTTTAATCTAGCTCTGCAGAAGCACTCCCCAGTTTCTCAGAGGGCATGCCCTTACTGCTTTAGGGGCCTTTAGTCTCAAAGACTCGACAAATTGGGAAATTGACCGGGGCCCGCTTCTCACCGCCCCAGCCCACCTTCTGTTTACTTTGGCCACGTGGGCTGAGAAGAACGATTCACGCAGATCCGAGAGGACTTTCTCAACAGTGACTCCTTACTTCTCCCTAAATTCGGTCGTAAGAAATAAACCTGCAATTTCAAATGGTTAAGTTTACTCGCGAAAGAGCCCCTGTTTTGCAAAAATGCCTAGCCTTACAATTAAGTAATGAAGAAATCTACCCGTAAAGAACTAAACTCCGAATGACGGACTCTCAATTTTCCCTGACGTTCGGGATTCAATAATCAGTCGCATCCGTTGACAGTTTTTCTTTTCTATTGCCGAGTAGATTTTCTTCTCTTTTTAATGCTTTGTTAAAAAGAATCGTCATTTATGTTGAAGATGAGATGAAAAACAAAGCCCATATGAATAGTTATATCAGACTGATAGTTTTTGAGATTCGCCCTCTATTAGAAGTTCTCACGTTCAGTTCAGTTCAGTCGCTCAGTCATGTCCGACTCTCCGCGACCCCATGAATCACAGCACGCCAGGCCTCCCTGTCCATCACCAACTCCCGGAGTTCACTCAAACTCATGTCCATCGAGTCGGTGATGCCATATAGCCATCTCGTTCTCTGTCGTCCCCTTCTCCTCCTGCCCCCTATCCCTCCCAGCATCAGAGTCTTTTCCAGTGAGTCAATTCGTCGCATGAGGTGGCCAAAGTATTGGAGTTTCAGTTTTAGCATCAGTCCTTCCAATGAACACCCAGGATCGATCTCCTTTAGAATGGACTGGTTGGATCTCCTTGCAGTCCAAGGGACTCTCAAGAGTCTTCTCCAACACCGCAGTTCAAAAGCATCAGTTCTTCCGCGATCAGCTTTCTTCACAGCCCAACTCTCACATCCATACATGACCACTGGAAAAACCATGGCATTCAAATTTTAGATAGATTATGGGGAGCACATCTGTTTTGGGATCGCTACATTGTGATCGGATCGCTACATTGTGATCAGGCTATTCTTAAGTCAACACAAGTTATTTTGTATAGGTCACATTTTTTGTCCGTAATTTCTTTAGAAGTGAAGATTTTACCTAATTTTATGAGATCGGAATATTTCCTCTTTGAAAAGGCTTTAAAAAGGGAACTCTTTCTATGTTACGTTGTTACGAAGAAGAGCGTTTAAAGTGTGTTCCAACGAAACATTGTTTATTCCACTTTGAGACAAAGTTGACTTTGACTTTTGGTTTCGAACTTGTCTAAGCAAGATCATTCGTTTCCCTAAGCATTCATGTAAAATGAATTTCCATCTTTTTTAACTGCGCACGAATGTGTCTTTGAAGTCTTGGTAATTGCTAATGAGCTGTAAGTTGTTTAAGAGGTGCCTTGTAATTTGTTTTTCAAGTCCCCAAAGTAAAGTTTCCCGAAGACTATGACCTACCTTTGTGTCCAGCACAAAACAGCAGAATTGTGGAAAACATGGGCTTTGGAGTCAGACAGACCTAGATGGACGTCGACTCCACCCCTTACTAAATGTGTGACCTTGAGCGTGGCACTTAACTCTTTGTGTATCAGTTCCCTCATCTTTCAAGTATGAAGTGGTAGTCTCTCAGTGGTATGCTGCTCTTGGTGATCCCAGTGACAGTAACACCAGGCTCTTCTGTCGATGGGATTCTCCAGGCAGGAATACTGCCTTTCCCTTCTCCAGGGGATCTTTCCTGGGTCTCCTGCATTGTAGGCAGATTCTTTACTGTCTGAGCCAACAGGGAAGCCCATCTTAAAACAGTGTGCTTTGGGAATTAAATATGACACTAAGTGCCCAGGTCAGTTCAGTTCAGTTCAGTTCAGTCGCTCAGTCGTGTCCGACTCTCCGCGACCCCATGAATCACAGCACGCCAGGCCTCCCTGTCCATCACTAACTCCCGGAGTACACTCAAACTCATGTCCACAGAGTCGGTGATGCCATCCAGCCATCTCATTCTCCGTCGTCCCCTTCTCCTCCCGCCCTCAACCTTTCCCAGCATCAGAGTCTTTTCCAGTGAGTCAACTCGTCGCATGAGGTGGCCAAAGTATTGCAGTTTCAGCTTTAGCATCAGTCCCTCCAATGAACATCCAGGATTGATCTCCTTTAGAATGGACTGGTAGTTATTATTAATACTGTTACCAACCACAAACTCTCTACTTCCAGGAGTTTTTCTTGTTTGACTAGAAGCATATAAGTAAATATATGTCTTCGTACATTGAATAACATGTGGCAAATATTGTACTGACATGAGTTTGATATGACTACCTGAGTGCTCCCTCACTTATGCCTATGATAATTGGGGAAATGGTCTGTAGGGCCACCTCCTCCTCATTTATCTCTTAAGCACCTCCCTCTCTCTGTGTTGGAACCCGTGGTTCTTGCCTGTCTGGAATCACACTTGACTTGCAGTTGGTTTTGCGACAGGCCCTGAACCTTTTCTTGCCGACTTCTCTGCACCCCACCCCACCCTTAACCACAATGACATTTTGTTAATTTGAAAGAAAATTCCTTACTCCTCTTGGCTATTGTGACTTTTCAACAGCAAAAGGAAGGAAAATTCTAAGTCTACAGGTATAAAATATTTTAGTAAAATTTTGTATTGTTGATCAAAAAAAAAAAAAAAAACCATCCTCTTCCTTAACCTCTATTTCTGGGAAAAGAAAAGCTATAGTGCACATAATCAGCTGTTTACTGAATATTAGTGCACATTTGTATGAGTAATTCAGAGCCAGCTTTTATTAATTGTGTGCATTCTTGAGATTCCTCCTCTTATAGGTGTGGATAATCTGTTTTAAAAGATAATTTGTTGTTTTAACAACAGTCAATTGTTATCAAACTTCTTACCATTTCCCCCCCTCCAACTAGAAAGACCAGCACTACTTCCACACAGAAAAATCCCTGCTTCCTTACCAGAGAAAAAAGACTAATAGAACAAGTTCCACGACATGCTCTTCTGTGTTAGAAAATTGACTTGATTGGCCGGGGCACCTGCTGTCTAACTCAGTTGCTGGTCTCTAAGCCTCTTAGGGTGGAGGCAGCTTCCTGTCTGCTCTGTCCTTTAAAGAGCTGACAACAGCAGCTTGCTTTACAATGCAAATTTCTTGTACTAACAAAAAATAATAGGTGATTCTTAATTTCCTCCCCTCCTACAGAATAAGAAATTTTCTTAAGGACTTGATTTTCTTTTTAACAGAGAGAAAAAAGTTGTGGTACATACTCCTTTGAAAGAATTACAGTGGTTTAACAAAAACATTAAATTATGGCCTGTTGTTTCCCATCTCCAAAAACATATTTCTGAAGCATGACATGATAAAGATTCTCTGCATGCTTAAAAGACAGTTGACCTTCAAACAGCACAGCAGTCATTGCTGTGAAGGGACTTTCTTGTTTCTTTTGTCTAGTGACATTACTGCACACCATACAAGGTATCTATTTAACCTAAGTCCAATGCCAGTTTTAAAAAAAGATCTCCAAAAGATGAAACATTTAGAACACTTTAAATTATTGATATACATTGTTACTAATATAAATAATCATTGTCTAAAGCCAAGATCATAATATTATAATTCTCTTTTGTTAATGTGATTTTTATTTTTTTCCTGACCTTGTTTCATATGGTTAATTTCTCTATAATTTGGAAATTTTTAAAGAAATAGATACAAATGATATAATCCTAGCACTCAAACCAAATGTGTGTACTGACTTAATGGGAGTTAAAACGAGAGGTCAGATGAAACTCAGAAATCTAATCTGATTAAAAAACTGCCAAAGGTGTTTTAAAAAGAATATTAGGATCACTAGAGATCTCATGGAAATGCCTCTAGAAGTATTGCCAATGTGTTCCTGACATCCACGTCTTTCCTTCTCATGAATTCTGAATCTGCAATCCAGTAACTCCTCTGCTTCTTCTCATCCAAATTTGGTAACACATTTAATGTCCCACTTTCTTTGAGAGAATAATTCAGTGATAGGTTCAGACAGTAAAGCGTCTGCAATTCAGGAGACCCGGGTTCGATCCCTGGGTCAGGAAGATCCCCTGGAGAAGGAAATAGCAACCCATTCCAGTACTCTTGCCTGAAAAATTCCATGGACTGAGGAGCCTGGTAGTCTACACTTCATGGGGTCGCAAAGAGTCGGACACGACTGAGCGACTTCACTTCTTCTTCAGTGATAAACTTCAGTAATGAAGTTTATTAGTAATTACTTCAGCACCAGTCTACATTGACAAAAGATTTTTATCGTTTTAAAAGCATTTGAGTGGACTTATCTGGTGGTACAGTGGAAGAAAATCCACCCGCCAATACGGGAAACGATCCCATCACTGGTACAAGAAGATCCCACGTGTCGGTGGAACAACTAAGCCCACTTGCCACAACTACTGAGCATGCGTGTAACTGCACGCTCTGGAGTCTGTGCTCCAGCAAGAGAAGCCCCGGCAATGAGAAGCCTTTGCACCACGGGGAAGAGTAGACCCGTGTTCTCTGCAACTAGAAATCTGCCTGCCAATGGTCCAGAGAGTCCATATGCCACAGGGCAACAGTACACTCACCACAGCTGCTGAACTGGCGCTCCAGAGCCCCTGAGATGCAGCTACTGAAGCCCACACGCTAGAGCCCGCGCTTGTACTCTGCAACAAGAAGAGCCACCGCAGTGAGAAGCCTGCACCCTGCACTGGACAGCAGCGCCCTCTCAGGACTAGAGAAAGCCCACACAGCAACCAAGACCCAGCGCAGCCAGAAATAAAATAAATGGATAGTTAATTTAAAAAACGTTTTTCATGTAAATTAGCATATGTGAAACGAATGGCCAGTCCAGGTTCGATGCATGATACAGGGTGCGTGGGGCTGGTGCACTGGGATGACCCAGAGGGATGGGATGGGGAGGGAGGTGGGAGGGGGGTTCAGGATGGGGAACACATGTGCACCCAGGGCGGATTCATGTCAATGTATGGCAAAACCAATACAATATTGTAAAGTTAAAAAAAAAAGTTTTTGCACGCTAGTTTTTTTACGGTTAGGTGTAATGGCACCCCACTCCAGTACTCTTGCCTGGAAAATCCCATGGACGGAGGAGCATGGTAGGCTACAGTCCGTGGGGTCGCCAAGAGTCGGACACGACTGAGCGACTTCACTTTCACTTTTCACTTTCATTCATTGGAGAAGGAAATGGCAACCCACTCCAGTGTTCTTGTCTGGAGAATCCCAGGGACGGGGGAGCCTGGTGTGCTGCAGTCCATGGGGTCCCAGACTCAGACATGACTGAGCGACTGAACTGAACTGATCTTTTAATTTAATGCTTGCTGCTGCTGCTGCTGCTAAGTCGCTTCAATCGTGTCCGACTCTGTGCGACCCCATAGATGGCAGCCTACCAGGCTCCCCCGTCCCTGGGATTCTCCAGGCAAGAACACTGGAGTGAGTTGCTATTTCCTTCTCCAATGCACGAAAGTGAAAAGTGAAAGTGAAGTCGCTCAATCGTGTCCGACTCTTCGCGACCCCACGGACTGCAGTCTACCAGGCTCCTCCACCCATGGGCTTTTCCAGGCAAGAATACTGGAGTGGGGTGCCATTGCCTTCTCCAAATTTAATGCTTAGAATAACCAAATAACGTAGGTAATAGTTTATTGAGAATTAAAAGTCAAGTAACTTGGTTGGGATTAAAGAGCTTGAACCAAGGTTCTGAATCTAAATTTGTTTGTTTCTGGGCTTCCCTGGTGGCTCAGAGGTTAAAGCGTCTGCCTCCAATGCGGGAGACCCGGGTTCGATCCCTGGGTTGGGAAGATCCCCTGGAGAAGGAAACGGTAACCCACTCAAGTATTCTTGCCTGGAGAATCCCATGGACGGAGAAGCCTGGTAGGCTACAGTCCACGGAGTCACATAGAGTCGGACACGACTGAGCGACGGAACGGAACGGAAAGCTCATGTCATTCCAAGCTACCCTGTGCTCTCTCCCCAGCTTACAGATACAGACATCTATGTTTACTGCCACGATAAACTTTTCACACAATTAATGTGTGGGTGTGTGTGTGTGTGTGTGTACGGGGGGGGTTGTTTTGTTACTGTTGGGGAGTTTTGTTTTTTTTGCAAGAACATTAGTGTTCCCCATTCTTCCTTATAAAACAAAAGCAGAAACAAAACCTCTTCTTTCTTAACCTCTACTTGGTTTTGTTTGTTTGTTAACATCGTTTTCTCTCTACCCTGTTTCTTAAGCTTCCCAATTGTATGTTAGAAATTGGCATATTTGAGCTCTTTAGATCAGTGATTATATTTATGTAATAAATAAATATAGCCACACACCCTTGCCTATTCCCTCTACCCCTTTAATGTATGTCTTACTCCAAATTTGTCTTACTAACAAATTGTGTACAAACATAAGTTCTGCTATCTGTTTTCACTATTGGTGTGGTAAAAGGTAGTTGCACCCTTGATCTGTTCCTGATTTCCAGGGATAACTTAGGGTTCATCCCCACCAAAGAGGAAAGCTGACAGGTGGAAAGAGTGCCACCTACTGAAATTGTCGTAGGACATATCGATGTTTGAGGATAAAGTACTCTGAATGGGATGGCACCAAATCTTTCCACTGGGAAAATGAACGAGGATCCCCTCTGGAGCAACTGGAAAATACATGTAACTAGGCTCCACTTTTATACTCCCCCAGCAGCATCTTGGGAGATTCTGATTAACATCTGGGATGGGGCTGGAGTAACAATATTTTTCAAAAGATTCACAGAAATCAGATGTACAACTTTGCTTAAAAATCACTGGTATAGCCTAGTGTATAAAAATATGATGAAAATGATTAATGCTTTCACACAATATTAATAGTTAATAGGCACACACTGTTGTTATTTATGGAGCATCCCATGACAAATAGCAAACAGTGTGTATCTTTCTGCATTCTGGTGAAGCCCTTATACCTTTGCAAAAATCCAGCACATCTGCCTGTGACTCCCTTTCTGTATTTTAGGTTGGTTAAATCCTTCTAAGAGGAGAGGGAAATGGCAACCCACTCCACTGTTCTTGCCTGGAGAATCCTAGGGACAGAGGAGCCTGGTGGGCTGCCGTCTGTGGGGTCGCACAGAGTCGGATACAACTGAAGCGACTTAGCAGCAGCAGCAAATCCTTCTAAGTTCTCTTATAACAGGTTAAAAATAGAGACTCTCCTTTAAGAAGAAGATAAGTAATTAGCTGCCAAAGAATGATCCCAACTATCAGTCGTGAAAAGGAAGAAGCAGGGGAAAATGCAAACAATAGGACTGGTAGCTTAGTGTAGAGGAGAGGAAGAAGTGTTGAAGATTGCCCGAGTTCAACTGGTGAAGACTATTTGGGATTTTTGTTCTAAGAAGAAAAATCTATTGGTTTAGTTTTATTACAGTTTTCTTTAAAAATGTAAACAAATCTTTAATACAGGCAATTAGACAAATTGATTCTGAATTCTTTCTTTTTCCAAAATAATAGTCAGGCAGTAGTTTATGAATATATTACAAAGCACCATGCTAACGATTAGTGCAGCTCTTCCTGAAAGGAAGAGCTTTACAGATTAAACTAATTTTAGGCCCCCATGAGTTAGATTCTTTCCTTTCTTATGATACTCTGTATGGAAAAGAAAGAAAAATTAAGAGTATCACTATTTGACATCCAGTTTTCTTCAAATATTTTAAGTGTGTTTTTATACTTTCAAGAGATGTGTGAGAAAGTGTAATGAGATCTGTCTCATGCCAACTCAGAGCCTGTTGGAAGGCCAAGTAGTTTCCTGTAAAGATCTAAACCACCAACCTCTGTTTAACTTGTTTTCTTATTTTATATCTTAGAATAGAATACTATTACTATTTGGCAGAAAATCTCCTTGATCTGTCAGTAATTAGGCATGCCTCTAAGTTGAACGTGGGTTGATTGCCAAGCAGTTGTTCTGCATTTCACAATGACTTTAATCCCCAAGAGAATAAATTATATTTAAGCACTGACCACAAAATAGGTGTTCTTGAAAGAGCAGTTAGAGTAGAAGGTGAAAAGAAATACACACACACATTAATTCAGAACATCAAAAACAGATGCTATTTTGGACTCAGTGGGAGAAGGAGAGGGTCAGATGACTTGGGAGAATAGCATTGAAATGTAAACATTACCATATGTAAAATAGATAACCAGTTCAAGTTCAGTGCATGAGGCAGGGCACCCAAAACTAGGGCTCTGTGACAACCCAGAGGGATTGGTGGGGAGGGAGGTGGGAGGGGAATTCAGAATGGAGGGGACACATGTATACCTATGGCCAATTTAAATTGATATATGGCAAAAACCGTCCCAATATTGTAATTATCCTTCAATTAGAATAAATCAATCTTTAAAAAAGAGTTAAAAAACAAAAAAAAGAAGCATTTGCTTGGTGGTCCCTAACATTTATTTCTCTGAAATCTTATGATCACTGACCCTAGTTAGACTGGGTAGAGAGAGAGGAGGAGGAGAGAACTGTTGGAGAATGGTATGCGTAGCATGGGGCTGAAGATGTCAGGTGGGTGTAATCCCAGTGATAATACTGATGTAGTTTAATAAAAGAGGCGTTCCTGATTCTCCTTAAATCTTAGAACATTAATAACTACTGTCAAGAATCAAGGGTCTCTCTAAATTTCAAATTCAAAAAAGGGGTAAAATAATAATTTTGGTGGGTAAGACCCACTGTTAAAGGTAAAGGCCCACTGTTAGCAACTCACAAAATAGATATTCAAAAAATTTAAAAAGAGAAACTAATAAAAACAGTTATTGGAAGTGTTAAATTCAGTCTGATATGAGTAAATAACATGGTGTAGGTCTGTAGTTTAAACCTACGCCCAAACACCTGAAACTCCAATACTTTGGCCACCTCATGCGAAGAGTTGACTCACTGGAAAAGACTCTGATGCTGGGAGGGGTTGGGGGCGGGAGGAGAAGGGGACGACAGAGAATGAGATGGCTGGATGGCATCACCGACTCGATGAACATGAGTTTGGGGAACTCCGGGAGTTGGTGATGGACAGGGAGTCCTGGCATGCTGCGATTCGTGGGGTCGCAAACAGTCGGACACGACTGAGCGAATGAACTGAATTGAAACATTTCATATGTATTATCTCATTTAGTATTTATAATAATCTTTAAAATAGATGAGACATTTATGAATCCCATTTTATCTTATTTTTTAACACTAGGGAACATGTGTTCAATGTATAAGGGGGCATGTCAGAAAGATTAAGTAACTTGCCCAGGGTCACACAGCAGGTGATACCTTCTCAGACTTAAGTGTTCTTCAATACTTTTCCACAACCAAAGGGAAAGGTATAAACCAACTTTAATTCCTTCTTGGGAACAGAAAAAAATGCTCTGGCCAACTTGTGACATTGTATCCTAGGGTGATAGTACATTTGTATTCTTTGCCCACACAGGCAGAGCAGAAAACTACAGTAATGGAAACATTTACTGTGTTCATTGTTTTCATTTGTTTATTTATTTGTTTATATTTTAATGTAGCCCAGCCAGTGTGGTAGGCATTCTGTTCACTCAAATGTGCTGCTGCTGCTAAGTCGCTTCAGTCGTGTCTGACTCTGTGCAACCCTGTAGACGGCAGCCCACCAGGATCCCGCGTCCCTGGGATTCTCCAGGCAAGAACACTGGAGTGGGTTGCCATTTCCTTCTCCAATGCATGCAAATGAAAAGTGAAAGTGAAGTCACTCATTCATGTCTGACTGTTAGCGACCCCATGGACTGCAGCCTACCAGGTTCCTCTGTCCATGGGATTTTCCAGGCAAGAGTACTGGAGTGGGGTGCCATTGTCTTCTCCCCACTCAAATGTGAGGGGAAAGTTAATCTATTACCTAAAAACATTTCTTAAGTGAAAGAATAACAAAGTATCTTCCATACTCAAAGGTAAGGAAGATAAAAACACTGGAGTTCTTCCTTGCAGTCTTTCCTCTCAGAGCACAGAGAAAGATTTTGGTTATAGGTGTATGGGTGGGTGTGGGTGTGCATTTAATGGAGCAAAGTCATTAGATAAGATGACATAGACATATTTACATAAAAAGCAAATTAAAAAAAATCTGAAGTTAATTAAACTAATTCCCCTTTTATTGAATAGGGCTATAGAGGGTGGGGTTTAGTAGATTTACTTTAAGTCAGTTACAAACTCACAGATTTTCTAATGAAACTAAAACTCAAAATGAAACTTCATACACACAATTTGGAATGAGTAAAACATTTTGCTTTAAATCATTTCATGAAAAGGCAAGTTTCTTACAACTCTAGCAAATGAGAGTGCTCTCCAAGACGGCTGCTTACCAAACAAGAGCACTTCATTACATGCCATATATCTTTACGGGGAAAGAAAAGCACTGATGTTTAACAAATTTACTGTAGAATTGTTAATTCTTGGTGACAATAATTATTTTATTTGCTGGCATATATTTCTACTTTTGGTCTTCTTAGACTTCCTGCCTGACATGGAGGGTACAGATCTGGGGATAATGCATACAGTTAAAAAGCATAACTTTATTGACCTTAGCACTAAATTGTAGGCCCCACCTTTTAAACTGCTTTGCTCATGAAAGGGTTGTGCTGTAAATGCAAAGGTTTGGGAGTAGCTTACCAAATGATTTGAAATGATTGAAAACTAACCTAGGCAAGACACTTTCTCAGAAAATTTTTTTTTAAGCTTTAGAAGTGAAGTCTTATTAGTCTCATTTTCCATTGCCGAATGGTTCATCTGAAGTTTCTAAAGTGTCATGGGTTATGATGGTGCTTGAGATACTGATGTGTCATTTGTGTTTCAATTTCACATTCTTGAGAGGCAGCTTAATCAGCACATGACCATGCTGCTACTGTTGCTAAGTCACTTCAGTCGTGTCCGACTCTGTGCGACCCCATAGATGGAAGCCCACCAGGCTCTCCCATCCCTGGGATTCTCCAGGCAAGAACACTGGAGTGGGTTGCCATTTCCTTCTCCAATGTGTGAAAGTGAAAAGTGAAAGTGAAGTCGCTCAGTCGTGTCCGACCCTTAGCGACCCCACGGACTGCAGCCTACCAGGCTCCTCCATCCATGGGATTTTCTAGGCAAGAGTACTGGAGTGGCTTGCCATTGCCTTAACCGGAGTCAAATGGCACCATTATGGAGGTCTGCCCAGGAGATCCTCAGATCACAGAAGGATCAGAAAGGGACATATCATTGCAAAAACATCCACTAAAGATGTAATGATAATGACACATCTGGTCATCCTTGTTTCACACTAGGGGTGGCATTTCCCAGGCTCTGCTCTCTCAGCCTAATTCTATAATTAAAACTGAACTTATGTGGTGATGGTTCGCTGCATTATTTTCACTTCACTATGTTTCTTCTCTCATTCAGCGATGTAACAGTGAACAAGATGTGTCGCCTACCTGCCAAGAGCTTATTGTCAAGTGGGAAAACAAACATGTGAATTGTTGTTCAGTTGATCAGTCATGTCTGACTCTCTGTGATCCCATGGGCTGTTGCATGCCAGGTTTCCCTGTCCTTCACCATCTCCCAGAGTTTGCTCAAACTCATGTTTGTTGAGTTGGTGATGCCATCCAACCAGCTGGTCCTCTGTTGTCCCCTTCTTCTCCTGCCTTCAATCTTTCCCAGCATCAGGGTCTTTTCCAATGAGTCAGCTCTTTGCATCTGGTGGCCAGAGTATTGAAATTTCAGCTTCAGTATCAGTCCTTCATATGAATATTCAGGGTTGATTTCTTTTAGGATTGATGGTTTGATCTCCTTGCTGTCCAAGTGACTCGTAAGAATCTTCTCCAACACCACAGTTCAAATGCATCAATTCTTCAGCGCTCAGTCTTTTTTCTTGTCCAATTCTCACATCTGTACATGACTACCAGAAAAACAATAGCTTTGTCTATGTGGACCTTTGTTGGCAAAGTAATGTATCTGTTTTTTAATACACTGTCTAGGTTTGTCATAACTATTCTTCCAAGGAGCAAGTTTATTTTAATTTCTGGGCCACAGTCACCATCTGCAGTGATTTTGGAGCCCAAGAAAATAAAGTGTGTCACTGTTTCCATTGTTTCCCTATCTATTTGCTGTGAAGTGATGGGACCAGATGCCATGATCTTTGCTTTTGGCATGTATCTAGGCAATGATGAAAGACTCTATGCTGTGTGCTAGAGTACAGTCAGAAGGGTGCTTACCTCAGACTTGCAAGCTCAGAGCAAACTTTCCATGAAGGTAACATGATACTGAGACATGAGAGCTTAAATATGAATAGGAGTTCTTCAAGCCAAGTAGAAAATCAGAGAAGACTGCTTGGTAGAGATCAAAGGATCTATGAAGAACAGGGACAGGAGAGAGCATGACGCATTTGAGAGAAAAAGCACATTCCATATGACTTGTTTAGGAAGTGAACAGGAAGAGGGTGACCGCTTAGGCTGTGGCAGTGTGTGGGGACCAGTTCTTGAGTTAGTGATAGTCATGATAAGGGGTTTGGGTTGTGGCCTTAAGTGCAGTAGGAAATCAATGGCTAGCTTTAATAGGGAGGAAAATGATCAGCTGTGGATGTTGGAAGTACATCCCTAGTGCACTGGGGAGAGTGAATTGAGAGAACACAATAGCAGGGGCTAGGGCACCCATGGGGAGACTGGGGTAGTGACTCAGGAAAAATCAGAGTGGTCTTGAATTAGAGATTAGGCAATAAGAAGGAGAGAAATGGACAGCTCCATGGGTATCACAGAGGCAGAAGAAATAAAGCCAAGTAAACCGCTTGGAAGCTAGATGAAGCAGAGGCAGGGCTCCAGAATGTCACCTGGGTTTCTGAGCTGGCCAAGGGTAGTTGGTGGTGAAATTCACTGGAGACAGAGATAAGAGTACCTGGGGGTGGTGGTGGTGGTGGTGGTTGAGAGCTGTGGGAGGAAAAAGAAATCAGTGATCAAAAAATCAAGTTTGAGTCACCCAAGGGACATCCATGTGGAGAGGTGCAGTAAGCAGTCGGAGAACTGAGCCTCAAACCTAGATTCAGACTGGAGTTACAAATTTTTGAAACCATCTGCATGAAGTTGCCAATTGAGGAAGATACCGTACACTCTGAGTGGGAAGAAAAGCGGTGCTCTGACACAGAACCAGAGGGACACCCTCTGTGAGGTTTGAGAGAAAGAAGAGGAACCCCCAAAGAAGGAAACAAGAGGTGTGTACTGTCGTGGGAGCCACGTTAAGGACAAGCCTCATGAAGGAGGTCTGACCTGGTTAGCAGCTGTCACCTGAGACAAGTAATGAGAAGTCCCTTGGATGTAACGGTGGGGCATTCATTGAAATCCTTGGCAAAGTGAGTTTCAGGAGAAGAGTCCTGTGACAGAAGCCAGATTGCCTGAGGTTGAAGGATAAACAGGAAGCGAGGATGTGGAGATAGGGAGAGCCAATGTTTAAAGAAGGTTGGCTGCAGAGACGAGGAAGCAGAGAGCAAAGGAGCTCCAGGGGGGAGTGGGGTTGAAGAAAGAATGTTTTAAGATGGAAGAGACTCAAGCATGTTTACTGATGAGAGAGAGCAGATTGAGGTGGGTGGTTAAAGATACAGAAATTGAAAAAGACTTTCTGAGCAAGGTCCCTGAAAGGTAGGGTCTGTTAAGAGAGTATTGTGCTGGTAAATGGAGGAAGGGGATAGGCCTTGTAAAGGGGGTGAGGGGGTGGGAACTAGTTTAAAGATGTCTTTCCATTTTTTTGTGGTTCAGGTTGTGTATAGTCCATAGTTGCTGATGGGCTAAAAGAGTTCATTTCACTTTGCCTTTCCTCTATCCCCTCCTTAGAGGACTCTGTAGATTTTCTTCATAAAGTTTTATCATTGCTTTGGAGAGAAAGAGGAATGGGGCCTATGAAATGTATTATGGATTAAAGGCTGGTGCTTGGACAAGGCTGAGGTGGTGTCTATAATATAATAAGAATTTCTAGAAATCAGAGCTTCCTTCAAAACACAAGCGTGTATTATAAAACACTCCATGGACAGAGGAGCCTGGTGGGCTACAGCCCATGTGGTCACAAAGAGTTGGACATGACTGAGGACTCACATACACACACAGGTAATAAATAAATAGTAAAGGGATCATACGGTGGCAAAAGAATCTCCATCAGGGTGATGTGTAGTGATGGCCATGGTTTCTAATCCATGCTTCCTACTATATTGATAGCTCTGTGATCCATGAAATAGCATAAGAATATATACCAAATACTGATTGCCTACTAAGTACTAAGCACAAAGTACATGTTATTTTTATATTCCTATGAGAATCCTGCATGGTAGATTGCTATTTTCAGTTTACAGATAAGTAAAGGCTCAGAGAGAATAAACATCTACAATCAAAGAGCTGGTTAATGGCTCAACTAGTAGTAGAACCCAAGTTTATCTATTTCAGTATGCGAGTATTTTGCATTAAGTAACATGATGTATCTTGCATAAATACCTAAGTGAAAAATTTTCTTTTTGCCCTCAATTTCTCTCACAGTCACATGTTATTATGCAACTAAAATATCTTCTCTTTTAGATATTAGTGAACAATCAACCTAGGGAAAAAGTAGTTTTGGTGTACAAGGAAGAGAGAGTTGAGAAAAACTAGATCCAGACATAATGAGATTAATGAGAGAAAAAAGAACTATCTTTGCCACCACATATTCCTTCAGCTGGCTTATTTGTTCATGTACTTTATTTATTAATTCCATGAATAATATTCGAAAATTTACAGAAGTATTGTGTCCTCCTAGAGCTACAGTAACTACACAACTAAATACTTAATTGTAATTATGACAGGTGCTACAAAGGAGAAGTTTAGAGGCTGTGCTGCTAAGCTGCTAAGTCGCTTCAGTCGTGTCCAACTCTGTGTGACCCCATAGACGGCAGCCCACCAGGCTCTCCCGTCCCTGGGATTCTTCAGGCAAGAATACTGGAGTGGGTTGCCATTTCCTTCTCCAATGCATGAGAGTGAAAAGTGAAAGTGAAGTCGCTCAGTCATGCCCAACTGGTAGCGACCCCATGGACTGCAGCCCACCAGGCTCCTCCATCCATGGGATTTCCAGGCAAGAGTACTGGAGTGGGGTGCCATTGATAAAAGGACACTGCTCAGTTTAGAAGCCCACTTAAGGTTTCCTTGAGGAAGTGATAATTGTGCTGACTTGAAAAATAACTAGAAATGAACCAATCAAATTGGGCATGAGGAGAGGAGTCTTGTTTCAGGCAGAAGGAATTGCACAGGGGGAAGGCCAAAAGCAGGGCTTCCCTCGTGGCTCAGATGATAAAGAATCCGTCTTCAATTCAAGAGACCCAGGTTAAATTCCTGGTTGGGAAGATTCCCTGGAGAAGGAAATGGCAACTCACTCTAGTATTCTTGCCTTGAGAATTCCATGGTCAGAGTAGCCTTGTGGGCTACAGTCCATGGAGTTGCAAAGAGTCGGACATGACTGAACGACCAACACTTGCGCTTCTAAGGCCAAAAGCAGAGATGGATGTGGCATAAGGCAAGTGCAGCTGCAGCCCAAAAAGTTTTTAGCATACAATCAGATGAGACTGGAAAGATAGGCAGGGATCAGGACATACAGGTCCTTGTAGGTCATATTGAGTCTGTTACTGTCATTTTCTATTGATTTAACCTGCTCAGGATCCATCCTCCCTTTTCTCATATACTGATACTGTGATATTATCCTTGGGAAACTGTAAGTAGATAGGGAAGAAAAAGAACCAGGCACGACTTTCTTAACAGAAGAGAGGCCATCTTTGACTTATGCCATTTTGTGATCTAAGCCTGGGCACAATGCTTGCCCTTGAATGTGGAGTGCAAAGTCACTTCAGTCGTGTCTGACCCTTTGCAATACTAAAGACTGTAGCCCGCCAGGCTTCTCTGTCCACAGGATTCTCCAGGCAAAAATACTGAAGTGGGTTGCCAGGCCCTTCTCCAGGGGATTTTCCCCACCCAGGAAACGAACCTGGGTCTCTTACATTGGCAGGCAGGTTCTTTACTACTAGCGCCATCTGGGAAGCCTGCCCTTGAATAGGTTTCAGTAATAATTCTCAACTTCTCAGGCAAGAGAAGGAACCATAGCAAAATAATATATCAGTTGTAAAGACTCCCAGTTCTATTTCAGTGGTAAAGATCAGCCTGAAACATTCAACTTCCAGATCATCCTGAACCTAAAGAAGGATAATGTTGACATTTTCTGACCCTTATGACTTTGATCAACTAAAGTTTGGACTCTGTCAATGGTCCATGTCAACTGCCCAAGTGCCTGCATAAGTGGCCATGTGCTCTTAGCTTAAAATTCCCCCAGTTTTGCTGTTCAGGGTGACACTGCTTTAGGAAAGATACCCAGTGTTCTCTTTACTTACTGCAAGAGATAATAAAGCCTTCTTTTTGAAGCAGGAAGGAAGAGGGCAGGGTACAACATTTAAAAGAATGACATAGCCCAAGGACACAACATAAACTGATTAGAACAAAACAGGCCCAAGATGGTAGGCTAGTCACTAGACTCCCACTAGACCTTGAGCATCGGTATGCACTCACCGTAACACACAACAAACTACATGACCCCCACAGGTGCCAAGAAAAGAAAATCTGTCACTGCTTCCACTTTTCCCCCTTCTGTTTGCTTCTATGAATGATGGGATCGAATGCCATCTTAGTTTTTTGAATGCTGAACTTCAAGCCAGCTTTTTAACTCTCTTCTTTCACCTTCTTTAAGAGTCTCTTTAGTTCCTCTTCACTTTCTGCCGTTAAAGTGGTATCATCTCTATATCTGAGGTTGTTGATATTTGTGGTCTCATCTCTGTATCTGAGGTTGGTGATATTTCTCCTGGCAATCTGGATTCCAGCTTGTGATTCATCTAGCCTGGTATTTCACACGATGTACTCTGCATAGAAATTAAATAAGCAGGGTGACAATATACAGCCTTGTACTCCTTTCCCAATTTTGAACCAGTCAGTTGTTTCCTGTCTGGTTCTAACTGTTGCTTCTTGGCCTGCATACAGTTTTCTCAGGTGGCAGGTAAGGTGGTCTGGTATTCCCATCTCTTTAAGAATTTTTCAGTTTGTTGTGATTCACACAGTCAAAGGATTTAGCATAGTCATTAAGGCAGAAGAAAATGTTTTTCTGGAATTTCCTTGCTTTCTCCTTGATCCAACGGATATTGGCAATTTGATCTCTGGTTCTTTTGTCTTTTCTAAACCCAGCTTGTACATCTGAAAGTTCTTGGTTCACATACTGCTGAAGCCTAACTTTGAAATAGAAGGGCACAGCTTCTGCAAGAATGACATAGCCTGAGGACACAACATAAATGAGTTAGAATCAAATGGGTCCAAGATGACAGACAAGTGAACTTCAGACTAGACCATGATCCTCAATCAGCAAGCTAAATGACACAGCTAGAGGCACCATGACAGTGCCAAGCCACTGTCAAAAAAAAAAAAAAAAAAAAGTGGGCAATGGCCCAATTCCTGGAAATTTCCACTCTTTCCCCAAAATAGTTGGAATAAGCCTCCCACTCATTGGCCTACGAAATTACCCAGCCCATAAAGGCTAACCATGCCACATTTCAGGGCTATCTCAGCCTCTGTGATGGCCCACATCTGCGTCTTTCTCTCTAAATTAATCCACTTCTCACCAATCACTTTGTCTCTCACTGAATTCTTTCTGAGATGAGACATCAGTCTGAGCTTCATTAGGTCCTGAAGCCAGGTACGGTAGGTTTTGGCTGTGTTTGAGTCCTAGCCACAGGGGTTCAAGTTCCAATCTAAGGTAAATGATTTCAGCTTGAAGGCTTTTGAGTGTAACCTTGCTAGCATGTGAAATGAGCACAATTGTATGGTAGCTTGAGCATTCTTTGGCATTTCCTTTCTTTGGGATTGGAATGAAAACTGACCTTTTCCAGTCCTGTGGCCACTGTTGAGTTTTCCAAATTTGCTGGCATATTCAGTGCAGAGCTTTAACAGCATCATCTCTTAGGATTTTAAATAGCTCAGCTGGAATTATCTTCAGTAGCTTTGTTCCATCAGAAGACCTCAAAGATATTATGTATACTCCTTGAGGAGGAACCAGGACCCTACCCCAAGGTGACATTATTGTTTCCTTGACTACTCCTCTCTTGATTCTTCATTCCCTCCCTTTTGTGATTAGTAACAGTTTGAAGATTGGGAAAGGAGTACATCAAGGCTGTATATTGTCACCCTGCTTATTTAACTTATATGCAGAGTACATCATGAGAAACGCTGGGCTGGAGGAAGCACAAGCTGGAATCAAGATTGCCAGGAGAAATATCAATAACCTCAGATATGCAGATGAATCACCATTATGGCAGAAAGCAAAGAGGAATTAAAGAGCCTCTTGATGAAAGTGAAAGAGGACAGTGAAAAAGCTGGCTTAAAAGTCCATTCAAAAAACAAAGATCATGGCATCTGACCCTATCACTTCATGGCAAATAGAAGGGGAAACAATGGAAACAGTGGAACAGGCCTATCCAAGGGCAAGTCACTGTGGATTTTGACTGCAGCCATGAAATTAAAAGATGCTTGCGCCTTGCAAGAAAAGCTATGACAAACCTAGACAGTATGTTAAAAAGCAGAGACATTACTTTGCTGGCAAAGGTCCATATAGTCAAAGCTATGGTTTTTCCAGTAGTCATGTACAGATGTGAGAGTCAGACCATAAAGAAGACTGAGTGCTGAAAATAGATGCTTTCCAACTGTGGTGTTGGAGAAGATTCTTGAGCATCCTTTGGACTGCAAGGAGATCAAACCAGTCAATCCTGAAGGAAATCAATCCTAAATATTCATTGGAATGACTGATGCTGCAGCTAATGCTGGGAAAGATTGAAGGCAGGAGGAGAAGGGGATAATAGAGGATGAGATAGTTGGATGGCATCACTGACTTGATGGACATGAGTTCGAGCAAACTCCAGGAGATGGTGAAGGACAGGGAAACCTGGTGTGCTGCAGTCCATGGGGTCACAAAGAGTCAGACACAATTGAATGACTGAACAACAACAGTTTGAACTTGCCCTTTGGAATTCAGGGAAAGTCAAGGAGGCTGAATGAACTCTATTGCCTACAAATAAGAAAGAGGGATATGAGAAAGACTTTTCCCTGGGAGGGCTGCACAGAGTCCTGCTCCATTTCAGCTTCTTGGAGGATATTGAACCAAAAGACACAACCAAGCTAAAGATCAGGAGAAGGAAGGATTTATTATTTGTAGCCAGACTCCTCAAACTGGCACATGAATAAAGAGGGCAGGGCACAACCTTTGAAAGAATAACATAGCCTGAGGACTGTGAACACTACAAAAACTGATTTGAACCAAATGGATTCAAAATGGTCAACAGAGTCAACAACTTCCTTTAGACCTTAAGCCTCAGTATATGCTCTATATAACACATCAACAAGCTAAATGACACTCCTACCAGGCTGGGATAATTCTAAGAATGACCATCAAAGACCAAAAAAGTAGGTGGGGCCCAATTCCTGGAAATCACTGCCCCTTTCCCCAAATAGCTTGAATAATCCCCCCACTCATTAGCCTGTGAAATTACCCAGCCCATAAAAACTAACCATGCCATATTTTGAGGCCACCTTGCCTTTTGAGATGGCCTACATTCTGTCTGTGGAGTGCGTTTCACTCTAAAATCTGTCACTGAGCTTCATTAAGTCCTGAAACTAGGTGTGTGATTTTAGTTAAAAGTTTGTGGGTTTTGGCTGGGTTTGAGTCTGGGCCGTGTGGATTCAAGTCCCAGTCAGAGTTACAAGGTTTCAGAACAGCAAAATTGGGGAAGTTTTAAGATAAGAGTACATGTCAATTCATGCAGAGAGGAGAGTTCAGCATAGAATCGGGACAAAGATTGACAGAGCCCAAGCTTTAGTTAATTGAAGTCATGAGGGTCAGAAAAGGTCAACATCATCACTGCTTAGATTCCAATTGATCTGGTAGTTGAGCCCCAGACTGGGGAGATTTAAATTCTGCAAAACAGCTCAAGACAGTGCTTTAGGCTTGTCTTTACCACTGAAATAGAGCTGGGATTCTTTACAACTGGTTTGTTTTCTTTGTTATTGTTACTTTTCTTGCCTGATAAGTTTGTCCTTCTGTTCTCTTAAGATCAGTATTGCTGAGGCCTAAGATGCTTACTCCTTGGAAGGAAAGTTATGACCAACCTAGATAGTATATTAAAAAGCAGAGACATTACTTTGCCAACCAAGGTCCGTCTAGTCAAGGCTATGGTTTTTCCCGTGGTCATGTATGGATGTGAGAGTTGGACTGTGAAGAAAGCCGATCGCCGAAGAATTGATGCTTTTGAACTGTGGTGCTGGAGAAAACTCTTGAGAGTCCCTTGGACTGCAAGGAGATCCAACCAGTCCATTCTAAAGGAGATCAATCCTGGGTGTTCATTGGAAGGGCTGATGCTGAAGCTGAAACTCCAATACTTTGGCCACCTCATGCGACGAGTTGACTCACTGGAAAAGACTCTGATGCTGGCAAGGATTGGGGGTGGGAGGAGACGGGGACAACAGAGAATGAGATGGCTGGATGGCATCACCGACTCTATGGACATGAGTTTGAGTGAACTCTGGGAGTTGGTGATGGACAGGGAGGCCTGGCGTGCTGTGATTCATGGGGTCGCAAAGAGTCGGACACGACTGAGTGACAGAACTGAACTGAACTGATCCAAGGGCAAGCATTGTGGGCAGGTTTAGATTTAAAAAAAAATGGCTTAGGTCAAAATGGCCTCTCTTCTGTCAAGCAAGCCATACCTGGTTCTCGTTTACCAGGGATCCCCTACTGTATCTGCTTACATTGCTTTAGCTGAGAAACGAAGCATCTGTAGTATCTTGGGACTCAGAGCTCGGGTCTACTGAGACTGGAGATTTGAGGATGTGTTTTTTAAAAAAATCAATAAAGTACTGGTTCCTTCTTGTGAGGTTTAGTAAGGCCCTTTAAGAAAGGGACAAGCTGCAGTTAACTTTGGTTTGTCTGAAAGCAGTGAAAACACTAACAGCAGCCCCTTCACCCTTATCCTGAAATCCCAACCAACCAGGAGTCAGAAACTTTATAAGTGGAGTTTGGAAAGTAAAGTCCTCTGTTCCAGTCTAAATTTAGTGCTGGCAAAAGTGAGGAGGGGAGCATGAAATTAGAAGATAAGTCTGAAACCAGGAGCTGCACACACATCTGTTGACAGAGCACCAAGGTTAATTGTTAGAAGACAGAAACTATCCCTTTAGGATCTGGAGTCAAGGATTAGACTGAAGTACCAACACTGGCTTTTGTTGCTAATTCCCTGAATTTATAGGAAACATGGTTGAGTTTACTAAATTCAACATTGGTTGAGTATACTAAACTTTTAAGGAACTTGGGTTTCCAGAGAAACTTCAACACCCATAAACTCAAAGCTGTGATTGCTCAACTCCCAAGGCAGTACTCAGCGAGGATCCTAAACCCACCCTAACAGAAATAGCACCAGGAGAAGGCTATGGAGACCAGAAAGTAAACACTCCCCAGTGCCTTTCTCAGCGATGGTCATAGAGGACAGATGACTAGCAAAATCCTCGTAGAAGACAGATCCCTGAGTAGACAAAAGAGGTTCTCAAGAAATTCACTCTAAAGCCAGAACAAGAGATCCCTCTACTCCTGTCCTGCAAATAGTACATTGTAAGCCACTCCTCCTCCCATTTCCTCTTTTCAAGTAGAAATTCTTATGGTAGCTATTTTGTTTCCTCCTCACAAATATATGTTTGTTGGAAATGATTAAATATCATTGTGCAATAAGTTGCTGAGTCAGGAGAAATGCACATTAATGAGAGTCTAGACTCAGCCTAGGAGAAATAATTGGGTAACAAGTGCCTGGTGCTGCTACATATGTTTTTGATTCTGCATGATATTATTGCTTAACGTAAGCTTGGGGAATTTTTGAATTTTTAGGTATAAGAAAAAGATGTGTGGATGGTGTGCAGCTAGGAGGTGGACTATAATAAATGTCTGTGTTTTGACCTATCTGGAATCCATTTCTTCTAGGTCTGCTCCCTGATTTTCCCAAAGGAACTACTCTTAACTTTCATTACATGTGAATAGGTGAATCTGATTTCACTTTGAGCTTCAGACATGGCCAATCAAAACATTGTAAACCTCTGACTTCAGTGATCTATTCTGGACATCTGAACATATGTCTGATATGTTCATCTGACATATGTTGGTATCTAGGCCAGTTAAATAAAAAGAAACAAAACAGTTCTGGAACTGGGTAAGAGTCAGTTTCTTTCTGTTGGGATTGTTGTGAATGTAGAATATAAGCCTGGGGTTTCGAGCACCTATCATAGACGATGAACCTACCTGACAATAAAACTAAAATAGACAGATGAGAGCATTTAACTCATTTGAGTCACTTCCATCTAGCTGAACCTAAAAATAATCTATCCTTTAATTTTTTTCATTATGTGAGTCAATCCCCTGCCTCCACTACCCAGTTTCTTGGGGGATAATCTAGATTATCTAGATTATGTTGGGTTTATTTTCTTTCCAACTGAAAGACTCTTTAGCCCAAGTGCAACTCAAGTCGTGAACTGGATTTAATCAGGGATGTGATCATGTTTGGGCTTCCCAGGCAGCACAAGTGATAAATAACTCAACTGCAATGCAGGAGACAAGAGACACAGATTCTATCCTTGGGTTGGGAAGATTCCTTGGGGAAGGGAATGGCTATCCACTCTGGTATTCTTGCCTGGAGATTCCCATAGACCGAAGAACCTGGCTGGCTACAGTCCCTGGGGTCACAAAAGAGTCAGACACAATTCAGCAACTAAACAACAACAACAAAAGTGAAGTATATAACTTGTGAAAAGTATTAGTTGCTCAGTCATGTCCAACATTTCTTTTTCTTTCAATTTTAATTATATCACCTTTTATTATTTTACAATGTATTTCCAAAAAATGCCATTACAGTTGCCTTAACTGCTCTATAAGACCTGGAATCAAAGAACACTGAGAATTAGAACACACACATCAAGCTGTAATACCTACTTGTGCTGAACCACTACTACCAAAGGGATGTTGTTTCTTAAATAATCAGATGTGTGGCAATGCAAAATAAAATACAGACTGGTTAGAACAGTAAACTTTGTTTCAATGGCTGTAGAAAGGAGGTGGTTTTGTTGTTTTTTTTTTTAAACACATCTGGTCTGCCAGCAAGATGTAATATGCATTTAGAGCAATACATGCCCTGAAAGCTTATATTTTCAGTTGTGTGCATCACCTGAACTCAGAGCCCAGATGAAGAAAGTAATCCCTCTCCATACCCTCAGCACCCCTCCCTCCATACGGTCACAATATTCCTAAACTCGAGATTCTTGTTGGTGAACTGTTTTACAATTTTTTTCTCCAGTGACACTGGATGCTTTTAGTTTTTTCTCTGAAAGAGAAGCAATGAAAATGCAAGGACACCTTTCAGGGTCCAATTTTCACATCACATTCTCCAAGTAGTAAAATAGCAGCTCTATAACATGGATTAAAAAAGTTTTCAGTTTCCTCCTAGTCCTCCTTCAGTTTTTAATTATATTAGCATTAAAATTTATCTGGAGTCAGTGGGCTTTCCCAAAGAAAATTTTTAGTTGCCAAGTATTTTCAGAAATTTATTAAAGCATTACAAATATGTAATTAGCTCTTATCTACCAAAAAAAAAATATATGTATGTATATTTGTATTTATTTATCTTCACTGAAGTGCTGTTTTTTGTTTTTTTTTCTCCTGACTGAACCTAAGAACCTAGTGGATGGACAAATGCTGGCACAAAAGGGGAATAACAAGAAATGCTTTCCACTTTCAGTGAAGAGTACCAAAGCAAGTGTCTTTCACGAGAAAAGGGAGAGAAAAGTGTTCAGTACTTCATGCACAACTTGAGCTAAAAAGAAAAAAAAATTCTCTTCTAGGTCCTGAAGCTTGAGAAAAACGAGTTTTCCTAATCACATGCTTCATGTCAAATAAAATGTCATGTCCAACTTTTGCAACCCCATGGACTGTAGCCTGCCAGGCTCCTTTGTCCTTGGGATTTCCTAGGCAAGAATACTGGAGTGAGTAACCATTCCCTTCTCCAGGGGATCTTCTCCTGACTCAGGGATCAAACCTGGGTCTCCTGCATTGCAAACAGTCTCTTTACCATCTGAGTCACCAGGGAAGCCATACAACTTGTAGACCTCATTTTATTGCTCTCCACTTCATCTACTTTCCCTACTGTGGCTGAATTGTGGACATGATGATAAGAGCCAGTGTTGACCATGAGCCATGAGGATGAGGCCAACACTCTAGAGGAGGCAGAACAACAAGGTAGAAGTAAGCTGGATCCCTAAGTGACCACCTGGATTGGAGCCACCTATCTACCTGGGACAACCCGCGAGAAATAAACTGTTTTATGTAAAGCATGGTATTTTGGTGGCTCTTTAATACATCAGTTTAGTGTGTACATCATCAGATAGAATGGATTATTATTTCCAAATAATGTGTGTGTGTGTGTGTGTGTGTGTGTGTATAGCTGATTAGGTGACCAAAAGCTAAACAAAAATCTAACTTTTTCTTTATTCTCAGGATATAGAGGGAATACCCTCTATGCCAATGTTTGCCAAACTTTAGAATACATAAAAATTTCCTGGGGAGATTGTTTAGAAAGATGATTTTGGATTCTATTCCCAGAGATTTTCATTTACTAGTGTTGGAGTATGGTCCAGGAGTCTGTATTTTTAAAAAGCATCCCAGATAACTCTGATATAAGTGGTCTGAGAAACTTTATTTGTAGAAGATCTGTCAACACTGTGCATGAAAGACTATGAGTGCTTTATGAAAAGGAGGAATATGTAACAGAATAATAAGGGTATTTCTAAATTCATAATTTTGAGAGCACAGAAATTTAATTTGATTAATCATTTTATAAATAGTCATCTTATAGACTTATTCTTTTAAAATTAGTTTGAATTTAATTATATCTAAGATATAGAGATAACTTGAAACATTTAATTCTGTATAGTCTAAAACTGGACTTGATGGGGGAAAAAAACAGGGTGTTTGGGATGGACATGGTAACCAACAAAGACCTACTATATAGCTCATGGAACTCTGCTTACCGTTATGTGGCAGCCTGGATGGGAGGGGAGTTAAGAGGAGAATGGATACATGTATATGTATGGCTGAGTCCCTTAGACATTCACCTGCAATAACATTGTTAATTGGCTACACCCCAATACAAAATAGAAAATTTTAAAAAATAATAAAAATGGGCTTGAGATATGTTAAAATTATAAATAATGATTCAGTTATAGAAAGTGACTTAGAATCTGAAACTTATATCAGTTCAGTTCAGTTCAGTCGCTCAGTTGTGTCCGACTCTCCGCGACCCCATGAATTACAGCACGCCAGGCCTCCCTGTCCATCACCAACTCCTGGAGTTCACTCAAACTCATGTCCACAGAGTTGGTGATGCCATCCAGCCATCTCATTCTCGGTCGTCCCCTTCTCCTCCCGCCCCCAACCTTTCCCAGCATCAGAGTCTTTTCCAGTGAGTCAACTCGTCGCATGAGGTGGCCAAAGTATTGCAGTTTCAGCTTTAGCATCAGTCCCTCCAATGATACAAAACAAGAGACAGACTTTTCATTGCAATATTTAGTTCTGCATGGAAGAAACAGAAGTTCTAAACTTTAACTTAAACCTAAACTTAAGGATAGAATGATAAGCTTCATATTCGATTCTTAGGTGTTTTTGTAACTTTCTGAAGCAGCTAGAGGTAAGAAAATACACGAGCAAAATGAAAGAAAATGCTAATTTAGCCCCTCTAACTTCTAACCCTCAAGTCTAAATAAAGGTTCAAGAAAAAAATAAATCCATCTAATTATACCTTGGTGGAAAACAAGAGCCAAATTGGGAGGGAATAAAAGCCCCCAGACTCTACACTGATAAATTCTTTCCTTCATTTTTGTTGAACTCTATATCTTTTACCTCTAACATATTTATTGTGAAGAAAAGAGGGCCTGCTTTTAAGCTGGGGTCTTATTCCACTTCCTCAACATGCAAGAAAAGTTCAAAAAGAGGAAAACTATGACCAATTATTTCAAAAAGGGCAAAATTTCCTTCAAGGCAACTATGTTCATTTCATGGTGGGAAGCAAGTCACACAAGGGGGTCTGAATTGCAGAAGAGAAGCACATTTCTCTCCCAGCCACGTGGCTTTAAATGCTTCTTATAGAAGGAGGAAACAAGTTGGACCTCACATCTATGCAACTTGGACATAAAGAGGTGAAACTTCTCACACATTACTTTTTTCAATAGGTTTTCCAAATGATTAAATAGTTTGCCTTTAAGGAACATTTTAATATGCGCCCATTAAGTGTTTACATTCCAGAGGAAAGAAATCCCTTGACACTCTGAGTATATACCCTTCTCCCCAAGAGACTGAAAAATTACTTTGTTTAGGACTTCACTGGTGGTTCAGTGGCTGAGAATCTGCCTGTCAATGCAGGGCACATGGGTTCGATCCCTGGTCCAGGAAGATTCCACGTGCCATGGAGCAGTTAAGCCCATGAGTTGCAGCTACTGAGCCCATGTGGTCTAGAGCCCGTGCTCTGCAACAGGAAAAGTGACAGCAAGGAGAAGCTGCAGACTGCAACTGGAGAGTAGCCCCCACCTGCTGCAACTAGGGCAAGTGTGTGCAGCAACAAGACCCAGGACAGCCCCAGATGAAACTAACTAAATACAATTACAAAGCAATTTCTTTCTATAAACAAAATTCTTTGATTTCTAGAACCTGAAGTCTTATTTGGATATAAATATACATTTAAAAAGTAACTAACAATTAATATCAAATGTCTTGACAACCTGCTGTATATCTGAATTTGGACAAAATACTATTATTTACTTTCAGTTCCAGACCATAAATTGTCAATTAGATATTTACACAGAGATACTCAGGGTGTCAAACACTATAAGAAATAAATGTGTAACATAATGATAGTAACATGTTCCTAATAGAAAAGTTTTAGGAAAGACAATTTTGAGAAAAGTGAGTCAGCTTTTTAAAATGCCTTTTTGTATGATTTTAAATTCTATTGATATATTTTAAAGGATGTTAACAGTAAGAAGCATTTTCCTCCATGTAATGTTACTACCACATTACCACCTTCTAGTTGTGTAATCTCGTGATCCCTTATCATTGCAAAAGTTTAGAAAGTTCTGATGGTATAATGCCTGACTTGGCTTCCCATTCTCATATTCCAGTGTCAAAATACCAACCAATACCAATATGTTTTGGTTTGTACACAATGCCTCAAGGCCACAAGATTTCCTTCTTTTCCCTCTACATTTCTCAACATATTTTACAGAGGAAGAATGACCTAAAAATCTAGATCACTCACTTTTGCAGCTGAAATTTTGCTTAATGGATTGGCTAAGAGATATTTGCATTAATAAGTTGGAGAGTATTTAGGGTAATTCACTGGCCCCTTCCCAGAAAAAATTAGTCTAAGACTCTTATTCAACAACTTAACCTACTAATATTCTAAACTAATGTTTTCTTTTGAACAGAAGCAGAGGATGGTAAGCATGAAGCTTAATTTACTGTTTGACAGAGTTTGTTATTCAAAACCAAGCTTCTGTGGCCAATTCTAAGTGATCGGAGGTTTGGAGTAAACCCTCTTGTGGTTTTACAAGTTATTGTCCTTAAAATCTGAGTTTCTTCAGATGAATCCACATATGCATCAGTGAAGCCGACAGTTAAAGAGTAATCTCCTCACTCCCCATTCTATTTTAACCAATATTTAAGAGTAGGTTTAGCCACAAAAAAATTGGCTGCACCCATAATGTTATGGTGTTAGGGACATCTGCCAACTATTTCAAAACATGGAGAGCATTGGCTGGCATCAGTGAAACAAGTGGAATTTAGCTTTGAAAACTGATTTTGTAAGCACTTCTCTTTCTAGTATGCCTGTTGGAATCTCATTCAAATATATTTTGCAACAATGTGGTTACTACCTCATTGATCTCTGAAAAAAAGCACTTACTTTGTAGAGGAGAAAATATTCTCATCCCATTAGGTGAAAATCAATTTATGAACCCCAAGTACTTTTCATTTCAGCATAGATTTTTTCCATTTTCCCATTTGTCCCACAAACAATGTCTTTGGCCAAGAAGAGCATCTACAAAAACAAATGTTTATGTCTGGATTTCACTAGAGAATAATGTGTAACTGAATTTTCTGTGTTTCAAAAATATTTGAAATTATGACCATAGTTTGTGATAAAGGAGACATGCATTTCCATAGGTCCAAAAGTGTCTAGAAAATGTTCTCAAATAGCTTACATAAGAGATCACAGTACTCAATTGAATAGACTTCTTTTATCCATAAAGGGGCACAGAGTGAGTTTTTTTATTAACAGGTGCCAAAGATTTTTTCCTACAATCTATGTATTATTTAGCAGTTAGAAAGATTATTTATATATAATTTCCTTCATAGAACTGAACAATCCTTAACAAAATAAATCTTAGAAATCAATAACAAAGCTAACCATATCAATATTTGTGTTACATAAACGGATTTTTTTCTCACATTTTTTTGTTAAGAGGATATTTTAATCCATAAAATCTAAGACTTGTAGGACTTCCAGAAGTTCTATTCTTGCTAGAACACTGTGTTCAAAAGTCCTGGAACATGGGGAAATACTGACATTTAAAGTTTCTAGATTGTTTCAACCTTTAAAAATCTGGAAACTTTTCCACGTTGCTAATTTTTTATTGAGCAATAGGTATTGAACACAGAAGGCATACTCCTATTAGGCACCTTCGGAGAAGGCAATGGCACCCCACTCCAGTACTCTTGCCTGGAAAATCCCATGGACGGAGGAGCCTGGTAGGCTACAGTCCATGGGGTCGCGAAGAGTTGGACACGACTGAGCGACTTCACTTTCACTTTTCACTTTCATACACTGGAGAAGGAAATGGCAACCCACTCCAGTGTTCTTGCCTGGAGAATCCCAGGGATGGGGGAGCCTGGTGGGCTTCCGTCTATGGGGTCACACAGAGTCAGACATGACTGACGTGACTTAGCTGCAGCAGCATAATTACATTAAACAAATTTTAGTTTATCAAATTCCAGTGAATTCCACTTGTTAGTGAACTTTTTAGATATACCACCCTATCATTTGACAGGTTTATACTTAGAACTGACCATTCTTAATATAATACTTTCAGGGAGGTAACCTTTAAACCTTTTAGAAAAATGTCAATAAAAGAGATGAGTCAGAAAGGGTCCCAGCTGGAAATGGAAGGCATACTCAAACAAGGATACTTAGAAAGGGTTTAATAACGAGAGACTGCAAATGTTTGGAGAAGGTTTATGCAAAATACAAAGGAGAGCACTGCTAGCACCCCTAAGCTTGCAGGTGCAAGTTGCAGAAATGGTTCCCAGGACGCAGAAGAGAGGATGTGCCGAGGAGGCCGCCCTGAGGGGAGCTGTGAAGGACAAAGCCAGACTGTGGTGATCCAACAGGGAAGGAACATCCCCAGAATACTCATTCCCTCTTTGACTCATTCCCATGTTTTCTATGGGCTAAACTGCGCTGCTTACTATGGTAGCCTAGTCACAGATGGCTACTGAGCACTTGAAACTAAAGCGAAAAACACAGAGCAAATGTTGAAGACATAGTATGAAGAGAATTTAAAATATCATATTACTAATTTTACATTACAAAAATGGGAAGGATAATATTTTAGATAATATATGCCCTCTCCTGGGCATATGTCTGGAGAAAACCATAGTTTGAAAAGATACATGTATCCCAATGTTCATAGCAGCATTATTTACAATAGCCAGGACATGGAAGCAACTTAAATGCCCATTAACAGAGGAATGAATAAAGAATATATATATACAATGGAATGTTATATACAATATTCAATGGAATATTATTCAGTCATTAACAAAATGAAATAATGCCATTTGCAGCAACATTGATTAACCTAGAAATTATCATACTAAGTGAAATAAGAAAGAAAAACAAATACCATACAATATCATTTATATGTGGAATCTGAAAAATGGTACAAATCAACTTATTTGAAAAACAGAAATAGACTCATAGGCTTGGAGAACAAATTTATGGTGAACAAAGCAGAAATGTACGGGGAGGGATAAATCAGAAGGTTGGGATTAGCATATACCTACTGCTGCTGCTGCTGCTAAGTCACTTTAGTCGTGTCCATTCTGTGTGACTCCACAGACGGAAGCCCACCAGGCTCCCCCGTCCTTGGGATTCTCCAGGCAAGAACACTGGACTACTATATATAAAATAGTCTACAAGGACCTACTGTATTCTATCAGTCCAGTTTAGTCGCTCAGTCGTGTCCGACTCTTTGCGACCCCATGAATCACAGCACGCCAGGCCTCCCTGTCCATCACCAACTCCCGGAATTCACTCAAACTCAAGTCCATAGAGTCGGTGATGCCATCCAGCCATCTCATTCTCTGTCATCCCCTTCTCCTCCCGCCCCCAATCCCTCCCAGCATCAGAGTCTTTTCCAGTGAGTCAACTCGTCGCATGAGGTGGCCAAAGTATTGGAGTTTCAGCTTCAGCATCAGTCCTTCCAATGAACACCCAGGATTGATCTCCTTTAATGGACTGGTTGGATCTCCTTGCAGTCCAAGGGACTCTCAAGAGTCTTCTCCAGCACCACAGTTCAAAAGCATCAATTCTTCGGTGATCAGCTTTCTTCACAGTCCAACTCTCACATCCATACATGACCATGGGAAAAACCATAGCCTTGACTAGACGGACCTTGGTTGGCAAGTAATGTCTCTGCTTTTTAATATACTATCTAGGTTGGTCATAACTTTCCTTCCAAGGAGTGTCTTTTAATTTCATGGCTGCAATCAGCATCTGCAGTGACTTTGGAGCCCCAAAAAATAAAGTCTGACACTGTTTCCACTGTTTCCCCATCTATTTACTATGAAGTTGGACCAGATGCCATGATCTTTGTTTTCTGAATGTTGAGCTTCAAGCCAACCTTTTCACTCTCCTCTTTCACTTTCATCAAGAGGCTTTTGAGTTCCTCTTCACTTTCTGCCATAAGGGTGGTATCATCTGCATATCTGAGGTTATTAATATTTCTCCCAGCAATCTTGATTCCAGCTTGTGCTTCTTCCAGCCCAGCGTTCCTCATGATGTACTCTGCATATAAGTTAAATAAGCAAGGTGACAATATACAACCTTGACGTACTCCTTTCCCAATTTAGCACCAGTCTGTTGTTCCATGTTCAGTTCTAGCTGTTGCTTCCTGACCTGCATACAGGTTTCTCAAGAGGCAGGTCAGGTGGTCTGGTATTCCCATCTCTTTCAGAATTTTCCACAGTTTATTGTGATCCACACAGTCAAAGGCTTTGGCATAGTCAATGAAGCAGAAATGGATGTTTTTCTGGGACTCTCTTGCTTTCTCCATGATCCAGCAGATGTTGGCAGTTTGATCTCTGGTGCCTCTGCCTTTTCTAAAACCTGCTTGAACATCTGGAAGTTCACAGTTCACATATTGCTGAAGCCTGGCTTGGAGAATTTTGAGCATGACTTTACTAGCATGTGAGATGAGTGCAATTGTGCAGTAGTTTGAGCATTCTTTGGCATTGCCTTTCTTTGGGATTGGAATGAAGACTGATCTTTTCCAGTCCTGTGGCCACTGCTGAATTTTCCAAATTTGCTGACATATTGAGTGCAGCACTTTCACAGCATCATCTTTCAGGATTTGAAATAGCTCAATTGGAATTCCATCACCTCCACTAGCTTTGTTCGTAGTGATGCTAAGGCCCACTTGACTTCACATTCCAAGATGTCTGGCTCCAGGTGAGTGATCACGCTATCATGATTATCTTGGTCGTGAAGATATGTTTTGTACAGTTCTTCTGTGTATTCTTGCCACCTCTTCTTAATATCTTCTGCTTCTGTTAGGTCCATACCATTTCTGTCCTTTATCGAGCCCATCTTTGCATGAAATATTCCCTTGGTATCTCTAATTTTCTTGAAAAGATCTCTTGTTTTTCCTATTCTGTTGTTTTCCTCTATTTCTTTCCATTGATCACTGAGGAAGGCTTTCTTGTCTCTCCTTGCTAATCTTTGGAACTGTGCATTCAGATGCTTATATCTTTCCTTATCTCCTTTGCTTTTCTCTTCTCTTCTTTTCACAGCTATTTGTAAGGCCTCTTCAGACAGTCATTTTGCTTTTTTGCATTTCTTTTCCATGGGGATGGTCTTGGTCCCTGTCTCCTGTACAATGTCATGAACCTCCGTCCAGAGTTCATCAGGCAGTCTATCAGTTCTAGTCCCTTAAATCTATTTCTCACTTCCACTGTATAATCATAAGGGATTTGATTTAGGTCATATCTGAATGGTCTATTGGTTTTCCCTACTTTCTTCAATTTAAGTCTGAATTTGGCAATAAGGAGTTCATGATCTGAGCCACAGTCAGCTCCTGGTCTTGTTTTTGCTAACTGTATACAGCTTCTCCATCTTTGGCTGCAAAGAATATAATCAGTCTGACTTCAGTGTTGACCATCTGGTGATGTCCATCTGTAGAGTCTTCTCTTGTGTTGTTGGAAGAGGGTGTTTGCTATGACCAGTGCATTCTCTTGGCAAAACTGTGTTAGACTTGCCCTGCTTCATTCCGTGCTCCAAGGCCAAATTTGCCTGTTACTCCAGGTGTTTCTTGACTTCCTACTTTTGCCCTGTACTCTATAATAACATGTATAAGAAAAGAATCTGAAAAAGAACAGGTGCCTGTATATGTTTAGCATATATGTTTAAATCACTTTGCTGTATACCTGAAAATAACACAACACTGTAAATCAACCATACTTCAATATAAAGTATAAATTTTAAAAAATGCACACTTGGCCAAATTCTAGGATACATATTCTTTCCTCATGTCCCACACATTGTCTTGGAGATTTATCTCACAAATATAGGATTCTTGTGTTCTCGTCTTAATGAGAACAAGATTTATGTTTGAAATCTGTTTTGTTGGGTTTGTTTTTACAGTATTGAATGTAATGATATAGTACTGATTATGGTTTATAAAGTGGATATAA
The DNA here is from genome assembly GCF_049115385.1 of Moschus berezovskii. Taxonomy (NCBI): domain Eukaryota; kingdom Metazoa; phylum Chordata; class Mammalia; order Artiodactyla; family Moschidae; genus Moschus; species Moschus berezovskii. The sequence continues at coordinate 27,051,311 of NC_142464.1, forward strand.
ATAAGCAAATATCATAGAGAAGTCTTTATTTTCCTGATTATATAGTCTTTTATTAAAATGAAGAAGTTTAGTCCAATTAATACTAAAAAGATTATTTATGAAAATCTTACGTACGCTTGAAGGAAAAATTAAGAATTTTTCTTGCAGGAAAAATGCATGCTTCATCTAGATTTTGAAATTCACTGATATAAGAGAGTACTTTGTTTTTCACTTTTGCCACTTGGGCAATGTATGTCTTTCTTTTCTTCACCCAGCGTGCTGGATCAACTGCATAGAATACTAACAGCCCAGATGTTTGAGTTATGTACATTTCAAATTGGAGATGCCTCAAAATATTATAAAGGGAATGCCATTTAAAAAACTCTGAAAGCCTCCGGAAGCATACAGACCAAATTCTAGAAGTCAGTAAACACTATATACATATATCTATTGTGTAAATGCTGATTTAAAGTATTATTTAAAAAGCGTTTACCAGAGAAGGATAGACAGTGAACAACCTCTTTAGGGTATTACACTTTCTATACTTCCCAAAACTTCTGTTCTCTTCCTCTTTTTCTAGGCTCCAGCCTCTTGCTTATATTCCTCAAGCATCTTGTTCCATCTTCCTCTTCCTTTACTGTCACATAGACTTAGTCACCATATTATGCCTTCACATGACTTCTCAAGTGATCCCACGTATCTAGAAAAATCCTCTTTTATCAACACTCCACCTTTAAGCCAAAGGCCTGCTCTAGGCTGAACCAGAAAAAATTATCCTTCACCATCTTCTAGCCTTTCCTTTAAGTCCTTGTTGATTTCTTTTTAGCACCTCTACCAACTGTTCATGGATATCAGGCCTTCTTTTCCTTTTCCAATTGGAAAGGAAAAGTTAAGATTCAGCCAGATCAAATTTATTTGAGCACAGCCAAATAAATAAATTAAAATGTTAAAAACATTAAAATAGGAGAAAACCGATAAAGTAATAGAAAATAATTGGTCCTCAAGTATTTTGGCTATCTATTGCCGTGTAACAAATTACTCCCATACTCAGTGTTATCAACAAGAGTTTTGCTTGCTCATGATCAGGTCAGGAATTGAAGCAGAGTTTGACTGGGCAAGTTTTTATGCTCCACGTAGCCTGAGAAGTCTCGTTCACTCATTTGCATTCACCTGGTGGTGGAGCTGGACTGGAAGTTCCAAGCAAGCTTTCCTCATGTAAATGGCACTTCTGTGCTCCACCACATGGGTTCTCACACTCTAAAGGGCTAGCTTAGGCTCCCTCACTGCTCAGTGATTGCTGGTTAGTTGTACGTCTTAAGTGGTAGCTGGTTTCTAAAGAGCATTCCAGGAAGGGTAAAGTAGAATATACAGATCTTTGAAGACCAGCCTTGAAAGTTATATAGCCACTGATGCCACATCCCATTTGTCAAAGTGTGTGTAAGGGCTAGTTTAGAATCAAGGGAAGGGGAAATAAACCTCACCTATCAGACTGAACGACTGAGCATGCATGCACGCGTGATGAGAGGTGTGGCAAGAATTTGATGATATCCTCCGGTCACCATATCAGGGTTACTTTAGAGACATATGGTTTTCCAGTTCTGAGTCTTTCTACTATGCAAATGGAAGGTCCCAACAGAAAACTCATTTGGGGTGTTGTTGGTGTGAATGGGGCCACTTGTCATAACTTGCTGAGAATCACTGTGTTTATTAGCAATGTTTTCCTTAAATCATGCCACATACATAGTACTATAAATAAAAACTTTTAACTTTCCTGAAAGCTGTACAGGCAATTATTTTCTATGGAATCGCCTTTAAAAGTACTAAAAAAAACTTCTGAAGTTAATAGAACAAATATAAAACTAAAAAAAGTACAAAACAGATCCTTGTGGAAGATTTCTTTTTTTTTTTTTTGGTTCTGCTGCACAGCTTCTGGGATCTTACTGGGCCCACACCAGGGATCAAATCTGGGTCCTTGGCAGTGAACACAGAGTCCTAACCACTGGACTGGCAGGGGATTCCCTAGACATTTATTTTATTGTGCCCTATTAATCAGGTGCATGTGATCGCAATATATATGGGTATACTCTTTCCTGAGCTGTCTGAAATGACACGGCTTTTCAGAATAAATGCTGTTTTTACATTTTCATGGACTAGAAGTCTACTCAGAATGTATATAGCACCTGGCAGAGTTGAGAAGTGGGCAGGAGGTGGGCAGGAGCCAAGCTAGAGTGACCTAGGGTGAAAGAGATGCCCCAGTTAATTTCTGGGAAACAAAACCCAAGGCACTTGAGGACAAGAGAAAAGTCTCATTAGGGCTAGAAGATATCTACTTTGGCCTTTTCTTTTCTTTTTTTAAACAAATAATTCTAAGAGTGGTTAAGAAACTTACCTGAAGTGTCATAATTCCTTGGGTACAGGCATTTGACTTCATGTATCTACCACACCTTCAGTTCAGTTCAGTTCAGTCGCTCAGTTGTGTCTGACTCTTTGTGACCCCATGAATCACAGCACACCAGGCCTCCTTGTCCATCAACAGCTCCCGGAGTTCACTCAAACTCATGTCCACAGAGTCAGTGATGCCATCCAGCCATCTCATTCTCTGTCGTCCCCTTCTCCTCCCGCCCCCAACCTTTCCCAGCATCAGAGTCTTTTCCAGTGAGTCAACTCATCGCATGAGGTGGCCAAAGTATTGGAGCTTCAGCTTTAGCATCAGTTCTTCCAATGAACACCCAGGATTGATCTCCTTTAGAATGGACTGGTTGGATCTAATTGCAGTCCAAGGGACTCTCAAGAGTCTTCTCCAGCACCACAGTTCAAAAGCATCAATTCTTCGGTGATCAGCTTTCTTCACAGTTCAACTCTCACATCCATACATGACCATGGGAAAAACCATAGCCTTGACTAGACAGACCTTGGTTGGCAAGTAATGTCTCTGCTTTATAATATGCTGTCTAGGTTGGTCATAACTTTCCTTCCAAGTATGAGTAATATTTTTGACCTTCCAAGCCTCACATTTGGTCCTGGTTGCCATTTATGAGATTTTCTCCCCTTGTGTCTCCTTTTAAGGCAGGATTGTGTGTTGATTTTAAAACTATGTCACCTGTTTTAAATCAGGTTTTTTCAACCTTTATCAAACCCAGGTGGCACTAGTGGTAAAGAATCCACCTGCCAATGCTGGAGACACAGGAGATGCAGGTTCGATCCCTGGGTCAGGAAGATCTCCTGGAGTAGAAAATGGTACCCCACTCCAATATTCTTGCCTGGAGCCTGACAGGCTACAGTCTAGGGGGGTTGCGAAGAGTTGGACACGAATGAGCATGCACACTCATAACATGAAGATGCTGGTTCATTAGGCCTGAAATATTGTAGTTTTCACAGGCTGCCAGGTGACATTGATGTTGCTTGTCTGTGGGTCAAATTTTGAATCTCAAAGAGTATCAAAACATGTCCCTAAAATACCAGTGGAAATTATCAGGAGATTAATCATAGGCATAAATGCCAAATGGAGTCTAATTTCCTAGGCTAGTCAAAGAGTTATTCATTTATTCAAGAAATACTTATCAAGAGCTTAGATATTGTTCTAGGAAGAAAAAAGATAAACTTTTTAACTGTCGTTTCTATTATCATATAAAACAATGTGCCAAGTTTGTGCTTACTCAGAAGTCACTTTTGATAAGTCCAAGCAGAGTTGCTTTCTAATGCATTTGGGCTGCAGATTATACATATATTTTGAAAGACTTTTTCCAGGAATAGACTCTTACTCTACCAGTATATTTTTCGAACTCCTAGAATTTAGAAATACATTTGGAGACTACTTTTAGTGAAATTTTGTTCCAAAATAAAGTATCTATCAATCAAATGAGTGGAAGAACGATTTTGCTTTTGGTCCACAGGGGAAAACCAGCTCATATTGAACTTGATAAATGTGCACAGAATGCTTTGTGTGACACATGCTAGCATCACTTGACTTGCTTCCACAGCTGCCCCATGTGGTCTTTTGTGACTTAACCTGGGTCACATTGACCTGCCAAATAACTAACACTGCCAAGTGCCAACCAGGTATTGCAAACTGAATTATTTGGTACTATTTTCCCTCATTGCTAGGGCAACAACCTCAGTATTTATTAATCCAATGAGATGCTTCCTTTATAATTAACCTGAGGGATGCATCAAATATCTAATGGTAACTCTGACAGCAAAAGAGTGAACTTTGGTGAGCCTTGAAACTCTCTCAACACATTCTTAGTAGAAGCAGCTTTGCAGCTATCCGTTGGTGGCTGAGAGAGTTTAAAAAAAAAAAAAAAAAAGCAGTCATGCTATTGCAACACTGATTGCCCCAGCCTCTCCTTTCAGTTAATGAGGTGTTGAAAGTTCAAGACCTAAGTTATTTGTGGAACTAAAAAGAAGCTAAAGATTACTACCTGCCAGAATGAAGACTTTAGGATTTAAAGCTCATTCACAATCATGCTATCAGGACTGTATTTTGGATGCATTTAATAGTTCACCATAATTTATTTATTCACACATATATTTTGATCACATAAAATGCAAGTTTCCTGCAAGCAAAAATAGTGCTACCTGTTTCTCCACTGTGCTAATATATAGCCTTATTTGTTTTAAGTGTCCAGAACTGCTTGGTGAGTAATAACAGGTTGCAATCTGCGTATTTATCTTCTATTACTTAGGTATTTTTATTAGGGTCAAATTTTCTGCTTATTTTAAAGAGAAATTCTTGGTCACCTTCTCTATTTCTTGATTATGGCTGGATTAGACAATTAGGCCAGTCCCTCAAAGAAGTTTGGATGAATTCCCATGATTCTGTAATTGACTTTTCTGGAGAAACAAAGGGATGCAGATTATCTAAAATGTCTCAGTATCTTCTGGGGTATTCAAATCCTGAATTTGGGTATTATGAATGCAGCAAGAGGCATCAGGAAATGAACTCTTTCAGAGCTAATTCCAGGAGGAACCTACATTTACTCTTCGGTTTCCCCTCAATTGCACATATTCTATGGGACTTGAGAAGTAACATATCTGGACATAACTTTGTAAAGTTTTTCTTTTAAAATCTCCCACAATCCTATATAATTTTATATATTATGTAATATAGCCCAATAATATATTATTTACTGTATCTTATATGGTGATAGAATTATGCCACTGAAGATGTTTTCAAGGAACATTACCAACTGAATACTCTGACTATACTGTAAATGAGTCCAAATAGAGAACCGGGCCCTATAGTATTTATGACCATTGCTTGTTAAAGAAATTAAAGAGACCAACAGCAATCCCTGATGTTCACCTAGCATCATCGTATGTCAGACATTGTGCTAACAACTTTATATATAGCAACTCATTTAGTCTTCATGATAGCTCTGCAACAGGTGTAATCTTTACTCACTTTACAGATGGGGAAGCATAGGTGCAGAAAGTTGCTAACAAATATTCTCAAGGATTTTCAATGGACAAAACGGATTCAGATTTACCTAACTCTACAGCCCGTATTCTAACCTCTATGTGACCTTCTAAACCTAGTTTCCTCAAAATGACAAATAGATGTGTTGCCAGTATCAGAGTCACATTGTAAAGGTGAAAACCTAAAATAAGTAATCTCATCAAATTGGCATATATTGTTTTTCTAATCTTGTAAATATTATTTTCATGTCTTTAGAATTCTTTCCATAAGAACAGGCTGAGGAATCATGGGGGTTTAATATAATTTCATATGGACAGTCTGCAGTAGAGTTGGAGAGAGAATTTATATTTACTGATACCCCCAAATTTATATTCAATTTAGTATACTTTGCTGTATGCATGGGCTTCCCTGGTGCCTTAGTGGCCTGCCAATGCAGAAGACATGGGATTGACCCCTGGGTTGAGAAGGTGCCCTGGAGAAAGAAATGGCCTGGGAAATCCCATGACAGAGAAACATAGTGGGCTACAGTCCATGGGGTCACAAAAGAGTTGGACACAACTTAGCAACTAAACGACAACAACAAAGCTGCTTGCATGTCCTAAACTATTCAGAGACTACTTAAACTCCAGTCTATTCTCATAACAATAGCAATGGGGATTTTAAAAAGATAAACCCAATTCCTATCCTGGTTGTAATCCAACAGATCAATATCTTTGTGCTTCATGACTTTACATAGTTGAATTTAAAATGTAGATGCAATCGTTAATTCTATGTGCCTGGCACTGTAAGCACTTTTCCTTCTTCCTGTATAGTCTTACAGGCTTCCGAGATGGTGCTAGTGGTAAAGGACCTGCCTCCCAGAGCAGGAGGTGTAAAAGACATGGCTTTGATCGCTGGGTGTGGAAGATCCCCTTGAGAAGGAAATGGCAACCACTCCAGGATTCTTGCCTGGAGAATCCCATGGGCAGTCTGGCTGGCTACAGTCCATAGAACTGCAAATAGCTGAATACGACTGAAGAGACCTAGCATGTGTGTATAGTCTCACACTTTGAGAACTATTTTATGTACTTAGTGTTGATGTTGGACATGACACTGAGTGAACGACACCAGCAAATGCTGATGTTGTTACGCAAGCATGTCATCATTCCTGAGCGTTTTCTTTTTCCTCTCTCTTTTTAGCCTCTTTTTGTTTTTGTAGATATCTGCAATGACCGTCTTATTATATATAGCTTCCTCTTTTTTTCACTTCTTTCTTTCCCTTCTTTCATTTCTTCTTCCCTCACCTCCTTCTCCCTTACTTCTCTCTCCTTTGTTAAGATGCATTGTGACAAATGATTAAAGGAAAAGAATATTTTTGTAAATCTTGACACTTCTTGTGAAATTATTTGCCAAAAAAATGCTGTACTAATTTATGCTGAAATCAGCAATGGATGAGAACACCATTTCTTTTTCTCCTTGCCAGAATTGTTCATTATCATTTTAAATTTAAAATAGTGATAGAATGCTTCCTTGTTAAGAAAAATTCCACTTTTCGAGAGTTCCTTTAAAGTTTTTTCACTTTTTGTATTTTTAGACAAGTTGATTTTTTTATAATTAAAAAAGGCTCAATAGACTACCAAAATCAGTTTATTTACCACCACCCATACATGCCCAAGAGATGTGAGCCATATGGCTCTATGTATTGAGTTATCCCTTTTGGTTTATCCACTCAAGACTTTACACCACCTCCGTCTAGGGGAAGAAATTCCCCTTGCTAGCTTTATTCTTACCACTGGCTGACTTTACATTTAGAGGTTCCCATTTTTTTTCTCTCGATGTTACCCAATAGATACCACAAAATAACTGGCTGTAATTACAAGGAGAGCACTAACCTCCAAAGCCCCTGGTATTCTGATGTGTGAACCAATCAGCAACTGCTGCTTCATTTTCACACACTCCTCCTTCGATAAAGTGCTAGGGGAGGAGGAGAATGGACAAGGGTCAAATACATCTGAAAGCTCTTTTTTTTTGGTAAATGATAGCATTTATTCAAAGGTTATATGTGAATTTTTTTTAATTTTGAGAACTCCTTTTAAAAAAAATGTCAAACCTACAGTCAAATTACAAGAAAAATACAATGAACACTTGCAGATTGTTCACCTACATTCATGATTGCCACTGTTTTGCCACATTTACTGTTTCTTTTTCTTTAACATTTCCCTCCTGAACCAGTTGAGAATAAGTGGCATCTTTTCGCTTTCCGTTCCGTTCAGTCACTCAGTCGTGTCCGACTCTTTGCGACCCCATGGACTGTAGCCTACCAGGCTTCTCCGTCCGTGGGATTCTCCAGGCAAGAATACTGGAGTGGGTTACCATTTCCTTCTCCAGGGGATCTTCCCGACACTTACCCTTAAATACTTGAGCATATATCTGCTAATAAGACATTCTTCTACATAACCACAATCTTATTATCACTGAAGAAATTATTATTGACACCACACTGTTGCCTAATATGTTGTCCATATCCAAATTTCCCCTATTGTCCCGATTGCTTTATAACTTAAAAAAAAAATCTTCCTCCTGATCCACATATCTCTTCATTATCCCTCTATTTATCTGGAAAATCCCTTTGTTCTCTTTTATCAGGTTTTTTTCTTAACCAACTTTTCTCTTGAGGCACTCATCTGTTTCCCTGAGATAATACTATCTTTGAAGATTGTAACTGATTTGTCTTCTTTCTGCCTCTTTAACACCTCCCTTCAAGACCATGTGCTCCCTGGAAAGATGACTCTGTTTTAAACATGTTTTCTAAAAGTGTAATTTAAATTCTCCTTTAAGAGTTATACTTGCTTTCTCTTATCTTCCTGTCTTTCCTTTATGTAGCTCTTAATTGAAGTCCTTATTTTCCAAGTTGCCCTAAACTAGAAGTTTATGTTTTAAAGAATTATGTTCATTTAGAGTATAATACGGAGAAGGCAATGGCAAGCCACTCCAGTACTATTGCCTAGAAAATCCCATGGATGGAGGAGCCTGGTAGGCTGCAGTCCGTGGGGTCGCTAAGGGTCGGACACGACTAAGCGACTTCACTTTCACTTTTCACTTTCCACTTTCACACATTGGAGAAGGAAATGGCAACCCACTCCAGTGTTCTTGCCCGGAGAATCCCAGGGACGGGGGAGCCTGGTGGGCTTCCGTCTATGGGGTCACACAGAGTCGGACACGACTGAAGTGACTTAGCAGCAGCAGCAGCAGCAGCAGCAGCAGAGTATAATATGCTATTATTGACTCTTTGGTATAAAAATGCATTTTGTTGTATTTCTGGTTCAAAATTCATGAAATCCTATCTTAGTTAACACAAACCTTCAATTTAAAGTTTAAAAGAAGGAAAACATACCTAAAAGCAAACATGCAAACATACCTGTTGATAAATGGTTGTTAAAAAATTGCATTCCAATTGTTTCAAGATAGTCAAGTACAGTCTCTTTTGTAAGATCTGGAGGGACCTTAGAGATAAAAATTTTACTCCCTTGAGTCTTCAGATAAGGAAATAGAGAGCCCCAATCATTTATGATCACCATCAGTTGGTGGCAAAGACAGTCACTATAGCCCTATTCTCTTCTCAGTTCAGAATGATTTCTTTTGCTCTCATTGCATTCAGTTTACTGGAAATGTGTGAATGAAATGTTAAGAGGGCTAGTCACAACCTCATTAGCTGCAGCCACTGAGAGCTTTAAAAATAAAAATATAGACTTGCTTTCACAGTTATAGCCATGGACTTAACATTTGTTGAATTATTTTTTGGGGGGACCAGGTACTGTTCTAGATGTTTATAATATCCCTAAAATTTGGCTTATTATTATCATCCTCATTTTAAAAATGCAAAAACTGAGACACAAAGACCTTGAGTAACTCGTTTAATGTTATTTATTGTGTTGGGCCTCCTAGGTGGCGCTGATGGTAAAGAACCCACCTCCCAGTGAAAGAGATGTAAGAGATGCAAGTTCATGTCCTGAGTCAATGGTCCATAGGGTCACAAAGAGATGAACATGACTAAGGCAACTCAGCATGCTCGCACATACATTGACTGTGTAGAATGGGCTGCAAACTCATTCAAGTACGTTCCTGGGGTTATACACCTAACCATTATGATACACTGCCTCTCCTAGTCGTAAGAGCTTCAAACCCAGATGCCACTCGATTTCTCCCACTGAAATGGAAACAGGTGTGCATGTGTAGAATGCTTTATTATCATTACTCAATGAGATGCCAATAGCTACCCCAAACTACCTTTGCCTCAAATTGGGATTTCCCTAATATCACAAGTGTGCTGAACTTTTCATTCTAAGAGGATTGCTGGTGAAGTCCTTGGTAAGAAATAGGAATTTTATCTAGAGTTACATTAATTTGTTTTGTTGTTTTTTCTTGCCAATGTGAATTAGCGGGATTGTTGTCTGTAATTTGTGTTCTATCACCTCTGGTGATGAAACTTTTTGTCCTTAGCAGAACCGAGTCACTCGAATCTGCTAGAAACCAGATATTTATGACTAATTAACACTCTCCCTTTAAAAATAGAAAATAACACTTTAGTGAACTAAAACTTTGCATTTGTGATTAATTTTAACATTTCGTGAACGTGGTAACAATGTCAGAGTAGTTATTACTATAAAAGAGTTTTTTAAAAAGTTAAGACTAGAAATAAAGTCAATAACTAAGTAGATAATAGAAAATTGAATTTTTGGCCAACAGTATGAAGTATGAACTAAATTATCATTTGGAGTCAACCTAACATAAATTTTGAGCCAATGACTTAAGTCTAGAATGTTTCAGACACCTCTGGAAAGGTGAACTGTAGTATACTGTACTTGGTAAATAATGTATGACACCACAGCAACTCTCACTTAATTCAAGGCAAACAGGAAATGATACTTAAAATGTTGGAAGAACTGGGCTGAATTTCATGAGGTTGTAAGCCCGTCTGCCTGCTTCTTGGCTATGTGTTGGCCAGCAGAAAAAGAATATCTCAAGAGAGAAGAGATGTAGGGTCTCCTGAGACTGGCTGGGAACTTGAAGGCTTACACTGAGCTAGGTTTGATGCTAACACGTAATTTTTCACGGCAATCTTGGGAATGAGAATGGTCACTAACGACTTAGAATGACTATTTATACAAAACCCACTGGCGTCTCTAATAAAATTCCCCCTGCTGTACTGGGGGACAGTCTGCACAGCAGGTAATTACAGCTGCTGGGCCAGAGTGTAAGTCAGCCAAGACCTTATCTCAGTAGCATGTCTTGCTTGAAAAATGAAGTGTAAGAGTCAAACTCTGGAAGAGTGCATGACTGAGCAACTTTCTGGAATAGAGACTTAAATAGAGAGAGGAAAAGAGAGCAATAGGACGGGAGAATGACAAATAGAACCTTCTTTTTTGGTCTAGACACTTAAAATCCCAGAATTAATTCTTAATTCAGAATCCCAGAATTTATTATGTCCGTCATAAATTCAATAGGGAAATATAATGGCTGTATGGTTTCCCTGGTGGCTCAGTGGTTAAGAATCCACCTGCTAATGCAGGAGATGCAAGTTTGATCCCTGGGTCAGGAAGATCCCCTGGAGAAGGAAATGGCAACTCACTCCGGTATTCTTGTCTGGGAAATCCCACGGACAGAGGAGCCTGGTGAATATGTCATTCTGGAACATGTAAGGTAGGGGCATTTTTGGTTGGGAAGATTTATTGTTGAAGAACATTGAAATGTGAGTTTAGTATCCCTGGCAAAGGCTAGGAATGTACCATAACACAAACATTAAACAGTTCTCTAAATACAAATGAGCAGCGGTTTTACAAACGAGCAGGGCAGCGTGCAGCCCTTAGCACCATTAGCAGGCAACTGTTCCCGCGAGACCACTAACCGGAAGGTTAGAGAGGTGGTTAGAGGTTCTACTCAGTCATTGGTCGACCCTGCAGTGGGCCCCTCCCCCAGGGAACCGAGGTCAATGAGCAACCGTTAGAGGCCTGTTTGGTCTTGGTGGGTGGAGTGGCAGTCTTCAGGCAGAGAGTGAGGTAAGAGGTGGATACCAACTTTCTCCTGAGAGCTCTCCAGCTCACCTGGTCTCAGGCCAGCCTTCGGGGCTCCATAGCCCTTGCCAAGGCCACCAACTGGCCAAGCTGAGGCACTGAGGTGGCCCTGAGCCTCTTTCCCATCACCTCTGTGACCTAATGGAAGTGGCAGTCTGCGATGGGACACCGTCTGTAAGGCTCGAGCCCTTTGGGAGGACTGAAGAACCTGAGGCCTACTTGGCTCCTGGGCTCCTGGCTCCCTCAGTGGTGACAGTTGGGCAGGGTATGGGGCCCTGGCCCTGAGGGAACTGCCAACTGGGATCTGCCTTGTTAGCCCTGGTGGGCTGACCCAGACTGGAGGCTGGAGGAATACGCCTGGGCAGGGTAACTGGGCCTTGCAGGGACCCCCTCCCCTTAGCCAGGGCCTAGACATCAGAGGGTGAATGTTGTGCCTGGGGACCTTGACCTTTCTTTCCAGAACAGAAAATAGTATTTGTTTGGTAGAGATTTATAGGAACATTATTACCTGACCATGATGTCAAGAACAAAGACTCTGACACCAAGAAATTTGCAACAACCAACCACAACCCTCCCTCACCTTTCCTATAAAAGGGATTTGCTGAAAGCTTTTGGGGAATTTGGGGTTTTTCAGGCATGAGCCACCCCTTGCAGGCCCCTAAAATAAACCTTTCTTTGTTCCAGATTCATACATTTTGGTACTGTTAGGTCTCAATGTGGGTCGAGCAAAATGACTAGTGTTTTTGGTAAGTTTCAATTTAGAGGGAACTGTTTCTCAAGGGATAAGTGAGAAAGAGGACAGCAATAAAAGCCTCTGTGAGCAAGAGGTAGACAAAGGCTAATGGTTTCTTATGCTTAACGAGTGATAAGTTATATTACAGGTCTTATCATGGGTCCCTGGAACATGGAGGAAAATACTGGCAGCATAAAAGCTCTATATTTTAGAAAGAAAAACATGGATTGAGATAGAAAAAGTGAATGAAACTTCTTATGGTGTAGCAGTTTTATTTTAAAATGGAATGAAAACACTTTTTAATTGAATGAATGGAAAGAAACAGATCAAGTTGGGATTAGGATAGAGGGAATATTCTGCTATATATCTTGAAGATTCTTGACGTATGAATGGCAAATGAATACATATGTTTGTTGCCATAGGAACTATCTTCCTGGACTACCATGGACACTGCTTTTCCTCTGATCTCTATCTTTGGTGCTCTCTTAGCTTAGGACTCAAAGAACTTGGGTTGTTGTACTCAACATTTGAATGGTCCGGATTTTCAACTGCATGATTTTAAGTAATTTTTTGGATTCATCTAAGAACCTGAACTATGGATTTAGTGTTAAAAAAATATATATGTTCCAATGCCACTCAACTGATTTACAAATGCACCTTGGAACACATTTTATTATGAAACTTTCTTCTGTGTGTTTATGAAAGACAGGTAATATACTGTTCTCTATCAAGTGTAGATGTTTTGGGGACTGCAGAATCTGTGTCTGTCTGAGCCTGTGGAGGGTGTTTATTTAAAAGCACAAGGCTTCCTCTATTTACTCTTGGTTCATGCCTAAGAAATTATGTATTTCACTCCTGGCATTTGACTTAAAATCTCCCTTTGGATCAAGTGAGATAATCTTCATATTTATGGATTTGCTTAAAGTAGATTTTCCAACTACTTACGATTTAATGAAGAGATTTATGACTTCAATTTTTAGAAAGTTCCCAGAGAAAGTTCCAATAGCTCTTGTAGCCCCTTAGGCCTCTCTAGACACTTCTTAACCTGTCACTCTCACCCAGCCCTGCTGGGGCCAGCGCTGATTTCCCCACTGCTCTTCCAAGAACAGGAATCAAGGCTCTGTTGGCATCCTGATGGTGAGACAGCATCAGATTTATTCCCTGACTTTGGTGGCTTCAATTAATTTCTTGGTGTTCCTCCATTTTTTGTTTTTGATTTAGCAATTTAATGTTCTTCTCCCTTCCTGCTTTTATTCATTAACTAGTTAGCACCAGATAGTATATCATTTTTCCAGCAGCCAGCCCATGAAGAGGAGTTGGAGTCAGACTCTGGCTAGATTTTGGACATATCAAGAAGTCCATACTCAGTATCAACATTATTACCTTGATGGTATCTCAAGTGGGAAGAAAGATTAAGAGAAACAGAGTACATGGATCACCCTGTAGAATAGGCCTATGACAGAAAATAACTCCTTGTTCCTTATATTTTACAAGATATTTTTGTAAAATTTCTAAAGCAGAGAACTAGTACCGTTTCCCTGATTACATAAGTTCACCTACCAGGACAAATGAAGAACAGGTGTGTCATTTTCAGTATTCAGAAAATAAATTCCAGCTTATTTTTAAAACATGCTCTCTGAATGTCTCTGCATGGTACATAGATGGCTGCTGTCATGAGAACCACCTTCCTGGGTCACTATAAAAGCTGTTATCCCTCTGGTTTCCCACCTTCAGAGTTCTCAGTAACTTAAGATTCAAATATACCTGCTTAGTCGCTTCAGTCATATCTGACTCTTTGCAATCCCACGGACAGTAGCCCACCAGGCTCCTCTGTCCATGGAATTCTCCAGGCAAGAATACTGGAGTGGGTTGCCATGCCCTTCTCCAGGGGATCTCCCTGACCCAGGAATCAAAACTGGGTCTCCCACATTGCAGGCAGATTCTTTACCATCTGAGCCAAAGACTCAAATATATCTGAGACTTAAAACTCAACTCTTGGATAGTAGGTTTTTAGCTACATCATGGTTTAATTAGAAATTTTGTGATGCACAGAACCTAACCATAGGTATTGAGAAGATACATATGCCAAGCTCCAAATAGTTGTATCCACAGATTTAGCCATAGAAATTGGGCCTGGTTTGGTGGTTCCAGGACAAGTGATGGTTCATGTAGTTTACTGTTTCTGATTCAAGAATGTTGAAAACAGAGAATTTGTTTTGGTAGTTATGGCTTGGTTTATGAGGCAAAACTAAAAGAAACAAAAGAGTAATGGGACCAAAGTAGAGACTAGTATGGGAAGAAACTGTGGCAAAAACCCGAGCGGGCAATTTATAAAGATATACAGCAAAAATGATGTGATGGCGTCTTGAACTCCAAAGTCAAAAGAGAACTTAGATCAAACTCAATAAGGATAGAAAGGGAATCAGAGGATTTATACTGAAAAGGACAAACCATAGAGATGCATCCTCAGGAAATGACTAATTGAACAAAAGCTCTCTTACTGGGGCCATCTGGTCTTAAAAGAAGCTCAGTGGATAGAAAGGTCTTGTGGAGACTTTAGCGATGTTCATGTAGCCTCAAACATTGAAAAATTTCACTTTATATGTTTTATAATAGTACATGAAAAAATATAATGCTGATCTATGTTAAACAGTCATTTCTACATTCTTCATGGAGTTTTGTAGCATAGACTTGGATGTAGGATAATAAACTCTTTTGCCTTATTTTTAAAGACTCAAGAATCTGGCTACAAGCCAAATTATCACCTTCTCACAGTCATTAAGTATTGTTGGACTGTGTTTTATATAAAGTAATTAAGCCAGACATAAACCTTAAAACTCAGGAAATTAAGGGACTTCCCTGGTGGCTCAGTGGTAAAGAGTCCATATGCGAATGCAGGAGTCATCAAGGTTTGATCCCTGATCTGGGAAGATCCCACATGACACGGAACAGCTAAGCCCATACACAGAAACTACTGAGCTTGTGCTCTAAAGCCTGGGAGCTGCAACTATTGAGTCCATGTACCACAGTGACTGAAGCCTGTGTGCCCTAGAGCCCATGCTCTGCAACGAGAGAAACCACTGCAATGAGAAGCCCGTGCAGCTCTCAACTAGAGAGTAGCCCTCGCTCACAGCAACTAGAGAAAAGCCCATGCAACAATACTCAGCATAGCCAAAAATAAATAAATAAAATTTTAAAGTCTTAGGAATTTAAAATTTGAGTCAGAATATTAGAGCATTTTGGATCTGTTGAATACACAGAATAAGCAAATACACACACACAGAATACATTCCTGCAACACAGGCTTGAAAGAAGGTTTTTTTTCCCCACAAAGAGACTATTAGAGAAAAATTATATAAACTGACCTAAATCTTGATCTTACTAGCTGAAAATTCTAGGAACTCTTACTGAAAGAAAAGATGAGTATTCCAATAAGAGAAATTGTGCCACCATCAAACTTTAAACACAAATGTGGTGGAACAAGATGAGTGACAGGGATAAAGGGTGACAATATTATATTCATTTTCTCATTCATTCAGAGATTATTAAGTGCTACAGTGGATTGTTTTACTTTGTTTTCAGAGATGGCTGCAACACTATTTGCCACATTAAATGCTCTTTTGCAATATAATCTTGCTACATACACATCAAGAGGTGGAATCTATTTCTCTTCCCCTTGAATTTTGATTGGCCTATGGCTGCTTTGTTCAACAGTATTGATAGAAGTGATGCTGTGTAACTTGCAAGACAGGGCTTTAAAAATCTTCAGTTGCTGCTATTCACAATAGCCAAGGCATGGAGACAGCCTAAATGTCCATCAAAAGATAAAGAAGATGTGGAGGGTGTGAGTGTGTGTGTGTATGTATATATATATATATATTCTATTGTGGATGTGCATATATATGAATGAAATATTGCCATTTGGAGCAACATGGATAGACCTAAAGATTATCATACTAAGTAAAGTAAATCAGGCAGAGAAAGGCAAATATGATATCACTTCTATGTGGAATCTATAAAAAGAATACAAGTCAACTTATTTACAAAAGAGAAACAGACTCACAGACATAGAAAATAAACTTACAGTTACCACAGGGGAAAGGAAAGGTGGGGATAAATTAAAAGTACAGAATTAACAGATGCAGCAGCAGCAGCAGCACTATATATAAAATAGATAAACAAGGATTTACTGTATAGCACAGGGAACTATATTTGGTATCTTATAATAATATATAATGGAAAAGACTTTGAAACTGTATACCTAAAATTAATAGAATATTATAAGTCAATTATAGTTAATAAATAAAATTTTAAAAATATCTTCAGTTGCTGCTTTTGTTGCTTGGAACACAGACACCATGCTGTGAGGAAGCCCAAGCAGTCCCATGGACAGGAGAGGTCCATGTGAAGGAGAAGTAAGAGCTCTGACTGACAATTCCAGCTGAGTTCCTGTGGTAAAGTGACAGTCATGTGAATGAAGCCTTTTGGTATTTTTCACTTGTCCTTGTGCCCCAGGTGACACTACATGAAGCAGAAGAACCATCCCAGAATGGTTCTTCAGGGTTCAAAATCCTGGGTTCAAAACCCAGAATAAAGAGAAATTATTAATCTTGATTGCTTTAAGCCAATGATTTGGGGGAAGTTTTGCTATGCAACAATATATAACTGTGGGCTTCTCTGGTTTGCTCAGTCAGTAAGGAATCCGCCTGGGATGTAAGAGACCCGGGTTCAATCCCTGGGTTGGGAAGATCCCTTGGAGAAGGAAATGGCAACCTAATTCCATATTCTTGCCTGAAGAATTCCATAAATTAACCTGGCGGGCTATAGTCCATAAGGTCACGACTCAGTGACTAAACCCTCACAATATATAAATGTAAGTATTTGCTATGTGCCTGTCATTCGGTTAGTTGAAAGCAAAATTCTCTCTCAAGAAAAAAATAAAATTAATAGTCTAGTGGAAGAGACCTACATATTAGCTATGCATATAGTATATGGGGACAAATTCAAATACATAATTACAAATTTCTCTATTTATGTACAGAGAAAACACAGTGATACAGGTGATAAACACATTCTGAAAAATTAGGAAAAACTTCCAAGGAAGATAATATTTAACCAAAGTATTTAAATAAGGCATTTAGGCATTTATACATGCGCAAGTATACAGACACATGAAACAGTGTATATATTTCAGTTAAGTTCAGTCACTCAGTCATGTCTGACTCTTGGTGACCCCATGGACTGAAGCACAGCAGGCCTCCCTGTCCATCACCAACTCCCAGAGTTTACTCAAACTCATCTCCTTTGAGTTGGTGACGCCATCCTACCATCTCATCCTCTATTGTCCCCTTCTCCTCCTGCCCTCAATCTTTCCCAGCATCAGGGTCTTTTCTAAGGCGTCAGCTCTTCGCATCAGGTGGCCAAAGTATTGGAGTTTCAGCTTCAACATTGTTCCTTCCAATGAACATTAGGACTGATCTCCTTTAGAATGGACTGGTTGGATCTCCTTGCAGTCCAAGGGACTCTCAAGAGTCTTCTCCAACACCACACTTCAAAAGCATCAATTCTTTGGCTCTCAGCTTTCTTTATAGTGCAACTATCACATCCATACATGACTACTGGAAAAACCATTGCCTTGACTAGATGGACCTTTGTCAACAAAGTAATGTCCCTGCTTTTTAATATGCTGTCTAGGTTGGTCCTAACTTTCCTTCCAAGGAGTAAGCATCTTTTAACTTCATGGCTGCACTCACCATCTGCAGTGATTTTGGAGTCCCCCAAAATAAAGTCAACCACTGTTCCCACTGTTTCCCCATCTATTTGCCATGAAGTGATGGGACCAGATGCCATGATCTTAGTTTTCTGAATGTTGAGCTTGCTGCTGCTGCTGCTGCTAAGTTACTTCAGTCGTGTCCGACTCTGTGTGACCCCATAGACAGAAGTCCACCAGGCTCCCCCGTCCCTGGGATTCTCCAGGCAAGAACACTGGAGTGGGTTGCCTTTTCCTTCTCCAATGTGTGAAAGTGAAAAGTGAAAGTGAAGTCACTCAGTTGTGTCCGACCCCTAGCGACCCCACGGACTACAGCCTACCAGGCTCCTCCATCCATGGGATTTTCTAGGCAAGAGTACTGGAGTGGCTTGCCATTGCCTTCTCTGATGTTGAGCTTAGAGCCAGCTTTTTCACTCTCCTCTTTCACTTTCATCAAGAGGCTCTTTAGTTCTTTACTTTCTGCCTTAAGGGTGGTGTCATCTGCATATCTGAGGTTATTGATATTTCTCCCGGCAATCTTGATTCCAGCTTGTGCTTCTTCCAGCCCAGCGTTCCTCATGATGTACTCTGCATATACACTAAATAAGCAGGGTGACAATATACAGCCTTGATGTACTCCTTTTCCTATTTGGAACCAGTCTGTTGTTCCTTATCCAGTTCTAACTGTTGCTTCCTGACCTGCATACAGGTTTCTCAAGAGGCAGGTCAGGTAGTCTGGTATTCCCATCTCTTTCAGAATTTTCCACAGTTTATTGTGATCCACACAGTCAAAGGCTTTGGCATAGTCAATGAAGCAGAAATAGATGTTTTTCTGGAACTCTCTTGCTTTTTTGATGATCCAGTGGATGTTGGCAATTTGCTCTCTGGTTCCTCTGCCTTTTCTAAAACCAGCTTGAATATCTAGAAGTTCACGGTTTGCGTATTTCTGAAGCCTGACTTGGATAATTTTGTGTTAGTTAGGACATACTTAATGGACAAAATAAAAAAATCTGAAGCAAGCTAAGTTAAGCTAAAAATGGAAGGCCCTGGCTCATACACATGAGCAACCTAGAGTAGCTCTAACTTCTATTTTGGCAGTACAGAAAGTCTCAGATGAGGTAACCGGTATCCAATTCTTCTTGCTCCATTGTTTATTTCACGTCCACTCTGTTGGCTTTATTCTCATGGCTTTCCCCCATGGTCTCCAGGCGGCCTCCATAGATGCAGAGCTCACATAATTCATGGGCTTACATTTAATAGGAAAGTTTTCTTTCAATAGGAAAGTTTTCTTTTGTAGGATTCCTGAAAAAAAAAATAAATCTCATTATGGTTCACTGGCTCTGATCAAGTAGTGCCCATTCCTGGGACAGTAACTGTGGTCCAATTGCAAGCACTCAGTCTGGAAAAGGGAGAAATGCTGGTAACCTATAGATAACTTAGAATATGTTTTCCAGAAGGGAGAATGGATAGTAAATGCCTATTACAAGGTATCTGCAAGCTTCGGCTACTTGATACTTCTAGAGAGTGAAAAGACTGAGGATTACAAAAGTGATAGGAAATCAGACTAGAGAAGTAAGCAGAGAAATGCCATCCAGGGCCTTATACACTGGCTGAGGAACTTAGTCCTTAACTTGTAGGTGATATGAAGCCATTGAAAGATTTAAAGGGCAGAAACATACTTGCTTTTTCCCCCCATAACTTGTTTTTTAAAAGCCTGTCTTGATATTACAGCAGGTTTGAAATTAGTAAGACTGCGGTCAGGGCGACCAGAGGAGACACAGTTCAAATGATAGATTCAACAGACCCCTGAGAAGGAGAGACAACTGGATGTAGGAATTACTTGGAAGAATGGAGGTGAAGAAAGCTGCAAGAAGTATGAGCCACACTGAAGTTCTGTCAGCCATGGGACTCCCTGTTGTGCTAGAGGAGGCCCTGGGACAGAAGGCAGGAAGATGCTCAGGTGAATCAGTAATATAAGATACAACCTGTGTTGCTTTAGTGGTCCTCAGACTGTCATTGATTTTTATCTTCTGCCTCTTCTACTCCTGACACTAGGTTTTTAACTTTTGTGAGAGTTGGACCATAAGGAAAGTTGAGTGCTGAAAAATTGATGCTTTCAAACTGTGGTGCTGGAGAAGACTTTTGACGGTCCCATGGACAGCAAGATCAAACCAGTCAATCCTAAAGGAAATCAACACTGAATATTCATTGGAAAGACTAATGCAGAAGTTGAAGATGCAATAATTTGGCCACCTGATGCAAAGAGCTGGCTCATTGGAAAAGACCTGGTGCTGGGAAAGATTGAGGGCAAGAGAAGAGGGTGACAGAGGATGAGATGGTTGGATGGCATCACTGACTCGATGGACATGAGTTTGCATAAACTCTGGGAGATAGTGAAGGACAGGGAAGCCTGGCCTGCTGCAGCCCATGGAGTCACAAAGAGTTGGACACAACTGAGTGACTGAACAACAACAACAGTCCAACACCGGCAGGTTGAGGTTGCCTGACTGGTTGGGTGAAAGGGCCCAAGTCCCTTGTGTGGTGTGACTGCTCCAATTGCCAATAAACAGTCATCACCAAGCATGGAAGCACCATAGTAGACTATGGTGAACACTGCAAGCTGCAGATGCAGTCCTTTTTGTCTCTATTTTGTATCAGCAGTAACCCCTCAAGAGAATCAAGTTTGAGTGTTCTTCTCAGTAGAGTACTTTCTTCTTTGCCAGTTGGTCCATTGACATGAGGAACTACAGTTTCAAATTCAGTGGAATACTTACAATGTTGCCTGGTAGAAGAATTCTCAAGACCTCAAATACAACAAAGTCTAAGACCAAGATTTGAAAGCACAAGTTTTGCAAACACATTATTGGCAGTGATAGGAGTCAGTACTACTATTGCTTCTTGGTAATAGTAATCCGATGCCAACTCTATTACCTCTGGGTAATAGTAATCCACTGTCTTTATATACCCTTATTCAGGACTATTTGTCCCTCTACAAATAGTAGGCAACTAAAAATCCTGATCAAATTTCTGTCAAACAACATTTCCCTTTCTCTGTTCCTTAGGGACTACTTTGTCCATGAGTGGAGCTCTGGTGTAGTGTAGACCTTTATGTCTCATGTCAACATATTGAACTGACTGTGAACAGGTCCAATATTTCCCTTTGTTTATGACAAGGAGGACTCATCATAGACAATACACATAGTTGTGTGTTGAAGTAGAGTCCACCAGTCCTGAAAACAGGCCCTCAGTTATCAGGGGTAACTGATACAGTGATCATGGCCTCATATTCATGTAATTTGTATCCTCTAGGCCTGTTGAGACCTGACCCCACCAAGGTGCTATATCCAATATGATTAATTGGAACTGTGCAATCAACATCCACCTTACAAAATTTGGTGGCTCTCACAATATCCAGCTCAAATTGGGAAGGTCCGGTTGTATACACATGATTAGCCATAGTGAGATATTCAGTCTCTATTGTGGAACATATGGCTGCAAACCAGAGGATTCTGTGCTGAGTCTCCTACTGAGACCCCATAAAGCATCCTCTACTGTGGTATGTAGTTTTATCACCACTGGGTCTTCTGGGCCTCGTGACCTGAATGGTGGGGAGGCTTGCTTCACAGACTGGACCTATTGCTCAGTCCTCTCTTGCTCTGAGCCCTCTCAGAATTTTCAGTCCTCTTCAGTACTGTGATACGGGTCAGAGTAATATTCTCAAATGTGGTATACGATGACTGTAAAATCCAAAGCCTACTATTATTTTAATTTTCCCATAAAATATGCAATGAAAAAAGGGATTTGTGTGCAGGGCAAGTTGTTTGGGAGATAATTAGAGGAAATCATAGAAAGAGAATGGGAAAATGAAATAAAAAATGAAGGAAGACAATAAAGGATTTATTTTCTTGTTTTCTTTTTTTAAAAATAGCTTTATTGAGCTGTAATTTATGTACCACAAAATTTACCCATTTAAGTGTATAATTCAAAATAATTTTTTGTAAAGAGTTGTGTTGCATCATGATAAACTAATTTTAGAGCATTTTCATTATTGCAAGAGACACTCGATCCCTATCAACACTCGTTTACCATTCCTTACAGTCCTCTTTCCATTGCCTCACACAGTCTTAGGCAATGACTCACTGACATTCTGTCTCTACAGATTTGACCATTATGGGCATTTTATGTAAGTGGAATCATGCAATATTTGATCTGCTGTTACTGGCTTCTTTCATTTAGCGTAAAGTGTTCAAGGGTCATCAAAATTGTATTAACAGCATATATCAGAATTTCATTTCTCTTTTTTGGCCAAATAATATTCTAATGTGTGCTATATTCTGTTAATCCAGTTTAGTTGGTGGACATTTGAATTGTTTGCATTCCTGGCTAGTATGAATAATACTCCAGAAATATTTATGTGGACATGTATATTTTATATAGACCCATATGTAGGAGTGAACTATGTAGTAACTCTATTTTGACATTTAACAGTTAACTCCCAAATTATTTTCCAAAGTAGTTATATCATTTTACATTCCCACAACAATGTATGAAGCGTTGTGATTTTTCCACATTCTTGCCAATATTTGATATTACATCTTGATTTTAGATCCTAGTAAATGTGAAATGATATTTTATTGTGGTTTTGGTTTGCATTTTCCTAATGACTAGAGATAATATGCATCATTTCACGAATGGTCATTCCGGTATATTTTATGAAGAAATGTCTATGTAAAAACTTTTATTCATTTTAAAATTTGGTTATTTTTTTCTTTACTACTGAATTGTGTTTTCAAATACATTCTAGATAAGAGTAGTCTCTTATCAGATACATAATATGCAAATTTTTTTCTATTCTGTAGGTTATTGTATTAGTCATGGTTCCCCAGAGAAAGAATACATACATTGAGAAAAATATATATATATACAGATACAGAGAAGAGATATTTTAAGGAACTGGTTCACATATTGTGGGGGCAAGTCTGAAATCTGTAGGCAGGTTGGCAGGCTGAAGATTCTGGTAGGAGTTGATGTTGTAGTCTTTCATAATTTGCTGTATGAAGGCAAGTCTGGAGGCTGAATACTTCCTTTTCCAGGGAACACAGTCTTTTCTCTTAAGGTCTTCAACTGACTGGATAAGACCCATGTACATTATGGAGAGTAATGTGTTCAAAATCTACTGATTTAAATATCAATTACATTTAAAAAGTGCTGTCACAGCAACATGTAGATTGGTGTTTGACCAAATAACAGAGCACCATACCCTAGTAAGATTAGAATATAAAATTGACAGTCAAAATTATCTTATCATTTTCTTGATGGTGACATTTGAAAAACAAAAGTTTAAAAAATAAAGCTGAATTTATTATTTTTTTCCTCATCACTTGCATTCTCTTATCACAAGTATGTCATCTCTAAGAAGTTGCCTTACCCAAGGTCATGAAGATCTAGTCGTGTTTTTTTATAAGCGTTTTATAGTTGAGCTCTTTAGATTTATAACCAATTTTGAGTTAAATTTTTATGTATGGTGTGAGGAAAGGGTCCAGATCCATTCTTTCACATGTGGATCATCAGTTGTCCCAGCACTATTGTTGAAAAGACTGCTCTTTCCCTATTGAATTTTCTTGGGGCCCTTGGTGAAAATCAACTGAGTATATTTTGATTTTCCAGTGTGGAGGCTGATATCAGTTATCTGCTCACCAGCCCTTGATTTTTTTCTGTAGGCAGATGGCCATCTGTGTCATTCCCAGAAACACCATGGTCAAGGTACTCTGATTGCCATTCTGGATTTGATGCCTATTATGGTAATCCATCCTAAAGGAAATCAGTCCTGAATGTTCATTGGAAGGACTGATGCTGATCTGAAACTCCAATACTTTGGCCACCTGATGCAAAGAGCAGACTTATTTGAAAAGACCCTGATGCTGGGAAAGATTGAAGGTGGGAGGAGAAGGGGATGACAGAGGATGAGATGGTTGGATGGCATCTCTGACTCAATGGACACGAGTTTGAGCAAACTCCAGAAGATAGTGAAGGACAGGGAGGCCTGGTGTGCTGTGATTCATGGGATCACAAAGAGTTGGACACGACTGAGCGACTGAACTGAACTGAACTGATGGTAATCACTTTTACCTTGCTTCTGACTATTAACTGCAATTTTTTGAAATTCTATCATCCCCATCAGCAAAATGGAAATGCAATACTGTGGCATTAATTCTTACTATCTACACAGGCATATGGAGAAGAATTAGCACTGACATTCTCAAAGATATGAGAGAATCTTACAAAAATTTAATTTTTTGCTATTTTAGTAAAGGGTATATCCTCTGGGCTATCCTGCAGAACATGGTTAGGGTGTTTTCTTTCCCTCTTTCCTGAGCCTTCTAAATCCTTTTATAGTACTCTGCCAAGGCAGTTCCATTATCTCTACCCTTATAGGCCATAATTGTGACTAAGTTTCAAGAAGGCATCCCAGTTCTGTGTTAGAACTGGGTTCCTATGTTCTTGCCAAGATATCAAATCCTGAGTCATGGA
Organism: Moschus berezovskii; assembly: GCF_049115385.1. Lineage (NCBI taxonomy): Eukaryota > Metazoa > Chordata > Mammalia > Artiodactyla > Moschidae > Moschus > Moschus berezovskii. The sequence goes on from NC_142464.1 coordinate 27,075,772, forward strand.
AGAGTACTTCAATATCAACGAATCTCCCTTATTCAGGTTAATATACTGCCTCCCCTTCTTAACCCTCACAATCCTTTCCCACACATATTCTTCGAAGTCCTGTCAAAACAGATAAGCTAGTACTATTGCCATTGTTGTTTAGTTGCTAAGTTGTGTCCGACTCCTTGCAACTCCATGGACTAGAGCCATGGCCAAATTTAGACTTAAATTGAAGAAAGTAGGGAAAGCCACTAGACTATTCAGGTATGATCTATTTCATATCCCTTATGATTGTACAGTGGAAGTGACAAACAGATTCAAGGGATTAGATATGATAAAGTGCCTTAAGAACTATGGATGGAGGTTCATCACATTGTACAGGAGGCAGTGATCAAGATCATCTCCAAGAAAAAGAAATGCAAAAAGGAAAAATGGTTGTCTGAGAAGGACTTACAAATAGCTGAGAAAAGAAAAGATACAAAAGAGAAAAGGAAAAATATACCCATCTGAATGCAGAGTTCCAAAGAATAGCAAGGAGAGATTAGAAAACCTTCTGAAGTGATCAATGCAAAGATATAGAGGAAAACAATAGAATGGGAAAGATTAGAGATCCCTTCAAGAAAATTAGAGATGCCAAGGGGACATTTCATGCAAAGATGGGTACAATAAAGGACGGAAACAGTATGGACCTAACAGAAGCAGAAGATATTAAGAGGTGGCAAGAATACACAGACGAACTATACAAAGAAGATCTTCATGACCCAGATAACCACAATGGTGCCATCACTCACTTAGAGCCAGACACCCTGGAATGCGAAGTCAAGTGGGCCTAAGGAAGCATTACTATGAACAAAGCTAGTGGAGGTGATGGAATTCCAGTTGAGCTATTTCAAGTCCAAAAAGATGATGCTGTTAAAGTGCTACACTCAGTATACCAGCAAACTTGGAAAACTCAGCAGTGGCCATAGGACTGGAAAAGGTCAGTTTTCATTCCAATCCCAAAGAAAGGCAATGTGAAAGAATGTTCAAATTGCCACACAATTGCACTCATCTCACACTAGCAAAGTAATACTCAAAATTGTCCAAGTGAGGCTTCAACAGTACATGAACTGAGAACTTCCAGATGTACAAGCTGGAATTAGAAAAGGCAGAGGAACCAGAGATCAAATTGCCAACATCCGTTGGATCACAGAAAAAGCAAGAGAATTCCAGAAAAACATCTACTTCTGCTTTATTGACAATGCCAAAGCCTTTGACTGTGTGGATCACAACAAACTGTGGAAAATTCTGAAAGAGATGGAAATACCAGATCACCTTATTTGCCTTCTGAGAAATCTGTATGCAGGTCAAGAAGCAACAGAACCAGACATGGAACAACAGACTGGTTTCAAATTGGGAGAGGAGTACATCAAGTCTGTATATTTTCACTCTGCTTATTTAGCTTCTATGCAGAGTATATCACACAAAATCCCAGGCTGAATGAAGCACAAGCTGGAATTGCCAGGAGAAATATCAATGACCTCAGATATGCAAATGATAACCCTTTATGGCAGAAAGCAAAGAGGAACTGAAGGGCCTCTTGATGAAAGTGAAAGCAAAGAAGAACTGAAGGGCCTCTTGATGAAAGTGAAAGAGGAAAGTGAAAAAGCTGGCTTAAAACTCAAGATTCAGAAAGTGAAGACAATGGCTTCCAGTCCCATCACTTCATGGCAGCTAGATGGGGAAACAATGGAAACACTGACAGACTTTATTTTCCTGGGCTCCAAAATCACTGCAGATGGTGACTGCAGCCATGAAATTAAAAGATGACCAACCTAGACAGCATATTAAAAAGCAGGGACATTACTTTGTTAACAAAGGTCCGTCTGGTCAAAGCTACGGTTTTTCCAGTAGTCATGTATGGATGTGAGAGGTGGACTATAAAGAAAGCTGAGAGTCAAAGAATTGATGCTTTTGAACTGTGATGTTGGAGAAGACTCTTGAGAGTCCCTTGGACAGAAAGGAGATCCAACCAGTCCATTCTAAAGGAGATTAGTCCTGAGTGTTCGTTGGAAGGACTGATGCTGAAGCTGAAACTCCATTACCTTGGCCACCTGATGGGAAGAACTGACTCATTTGAAAAGACCCTGATGCTGGGAAAGTTTGAAGGCAGGAGGAGAATGGGATGACAGAGGATGAGATGGTTGGATGGCATCACTGACTTGATGGACATGAGATTGAACATGCTCCAGGAGTTGGAGATGGACAGGGAGACCTGGCATGCTGCAGTCCATAGGGTCACAAAGAGTCGGACATGACTGAGTGACCGAACTGAACTGAATTATAGCCTGTCAGGCTCCTCTATCCATGGGATTTCCCAGGCAAGAATACTGGAGTGGGTTGCCATTTCCTTCTCTAGGGGATCTTCCTGAACCAGGAATTGAATCTGCATCTCTTGGATTGGCAGGTGGATTCTTTACCAATGAGCCACCAAGGAAGCCTTAATAAGCTAGTACTACATTTTGGTAAAAACTATTTTCTTCTGGAGCAGGGACTATATTTCCCTACTCAGTGAATACGGGGTCATGACCTTAGTCATTAGTTCGTGCACTGTAAGGGGAGACTATGGTGGGTCTTAAGGAGGAAACATCATCTTCCATAAATCTGCCTCATGTGAGATCTTTACAAGATATTCAGGTAAGGGACACTCTTTTTCTTAGCAGAAGGGAATGAGCTGCTTCAGGCAGTCTGAAGGCTCCAGAAGAACTTGGTGCTTCAGTCTTCTTAAATGAACCCATCCAAATGTCTTCATATCAGGTCTCAGGATTCCACTATTTTTCTATTATGGCTGTGTCTTCAGCTTGGGAGATCTCTCAACATTGTACCTCTAGTCTTTTCATAAGGTTTAGCTCTTTGACCTGACTTTCAACATAGGCTACCATCTGATTGTAAGAGTAAAGATCTTTTTGAACCTTCCTATGGAAGCTTTCTGATCTTCCAGTGTGCACTGAGTTGATAGCTGATGTGATTCTGCTATTTTATTTCTACTCCATATTCTACTGTGTTCTCTCAAGCCTTTTATGACATCTAACAAAAAACTTTCAATTCCACAATACTGGTAGTTACCATCAGCCCACATCATTTGTGCAGTGCTTTTCCTTTCCCCTATATTTCATCACATTCACTATGGGTGAGAGTCTCAGTAATTGAATGCTACATCATGCTGGGTCTTATCACTGTCCTGCTCCCACCAGTGATTATATTACTGGTATCATCTAAATGGAGACGGTCTGGCCATAGAGTCTCATGTTGAGAGTCTGCTTTCCAGGACCATTCTTGGTACCAAATACCTTTGGGTTTTGCTAAAAGCATTGCCTGAGATAAGAACCTGGGTGTGGGTAGTTTATCTGGGCAATGATCCTACAAAGCACGAGCATCCAGGTAAGAAGAATGGGATGGTGAAGGAGGAAGAGACAATGTCAGGGTACTTTATTCGCATCAGTACTCTGGGCAGCAAGGGCTTTTTGAGAAGAACAAAGACTGCTTCCAAGAATTAGTCATCTGAAGGATGGAAGTCTGGAGCTTTTATCTACTGACACCCCCACTGTGGGCTGCCCAACTCCTGCGGTATTAGAGAAGGTCCTGGGGGCAGAATACAGAAAGACGTGCAGCAGCAGGCACTTGTGGTGAGAGTCTGGCGGCAGGAGCTGAGTTAGAACTGTTCATAATTAATCATGGCTACAGTCAGGATGGGGAGGCGAAGATGTAAGGACTTAGGGAGGAAGTCTAGGCTAGAGATACAGATGTGAAAATTATGTAGAGGTAATGTTGAAAGCATAATAATAACAAGATAATCAAAGAAGAGGTGGAGAACACAAAAGAACACCTATTTTTAAGAAGATGGGGGAAGAAGATTCAGGAAAGAACTCTAAGAATTGATCCGACTTAAAAGTTAGAAAGTGTTTACTTAACAATTTATTCTCTGCTTGAAGAATATTAAAAATTTTATAATTGCTGCCTTAAAAAAAGGAATTGTTCTGAGATGTCAGAGAATCAGGAGAGCATGTTATCATGGCAAAGAAAAGAGAAATTTATCAAAGGAGGGGTTGGTCAGCATCTAGAAATACCGCAGAAAAATCTAATAAGATAAGGACTCTAAAATATCCACTGTGTTTGTCAATAAGCAGGTCATTTTGATCATTTTCTTTGTAAGTTTCAGTAAGGTAGTTAGGGCAGATGCCAGATTACAGTGGGTTGATAATTCAGATGAGAGGGAATAGATATCATAAAATGGCAACATTTTCAAGGTGATTCACTGAGAAATAAAGGAGAGATTCATGAATGCCAGGAAAGCGAGAGATTCTTTCTTAGGTAGGTGTTCAGTTTTCAAAGCCACAAATTTGCCAGCTCAAAGATTTCTTTTCTTTCTTAAACTAGTTCAGTTGACTAATTTTTGTTGAGGAGTTAGTTCTTTAGCCAGTTAATAGGAGATGCAGCTACTTTAAGGAAATACCATCCCTTTATTTATCTCACCACTTCCTCTTACAGAAGGAAAGACCTGAGTTACAACTGGGTTGTGTTCTACTGTAACCAACACAATTCAAGTGAGGGCCGGGGGTTGTCCGGAGCCTGGAAACAGGAGGAAAAAGTGATTAAAATAAACACAAAGCTTGTTTACGTATTCACAGGAAACTTCCCACGACCTATTAAAATGGAAAACAAAGAGATCAAATTCGAGAAAGGGACGCAAAATTTCTCTTAGTCCATGGAGGCCAATGTTCTTTACAGTAAAAAGCCCTGCAAAAGAAAATTTGCCAAATACACTACTGTTTCCTCTGGCTGCCAGCTTTCCAGCATCCGGTCACATTATTGCACTGATTTTCCCCCTTATTACAGGCAGGCGGGAGCTTGCAATTCCCTGCTGAAGCAGAGGGCATCCGTGCAGATGCCTGTACTAGGCGATTGCAGTGTGACTCACACAGTGAGCCTGGGAATCTTGGGAGTTGAACTGAGGACAAAATGGGAGGGATTTCCCTTCGAAGGGCTGGTCTCTGGGTTTCTTTACACATCCCGTGCTTCATGGAAGCTTACTGCTTAGCTGCTGAGTGCCTCCCGGAGGAAGATTATGAGGCTTACGAGGAAAGTTAGTGCTTGTTGCTTTTTTTCTTCCTTAACCAACTTCCTTGACTTTGTGCTTAACTCTGCTCTTACTGTTGTTTTTTTCTAAAGTTTCCCAACTTAATATATGAGTTTATGAGAAATTTCATAGCTAAGATTGATGATGATGATATTACTACTTAGAATTTGTAGAGCAATTGCTATCATGAATTTCAAAGAACTATGCCAACCAGTCCATTCTAAAGGAGATCAATCCTGGGTGTTCATTGGAGGGACTGATGCTAAAGCTGAAACTGCAATACTTTGGCCACCTCATGCGACGAGTTGACTCACTGGAAAAGACTCTGATGCTGGGAAAGGTTAGGGGCGGGAGGAGAAGGGGACGATGGAAAATGAGATTGCTGGATGGCATCACCGACTCTGTAGACATGAGTTTGAGTGTACTCCGGGAGTTGGTGATGGACAGGGAGGCCTGGTGTGCTGTGATTCATGGGGTCGCGGAGAGTCGGACACGACTGAGCGACTGAACTGACTGACTGACTGACTGACTGATGCGGTTCTTAATCTCTGGAACACTTGTTAGGAGATATTATTAGAATTGAGACTGGTATCCAATTGCAGGAGGACCTGGGAGGCAACTTTCTTGCCTTCCTCCTTTCCCTCTTCCTTCCCTTTCTGCCCTTCCTTTCTTTCCCATGCTTCCTCTTCTTAATACTACCATGTCTGCCCTAATAGCCTGCTTCTCTCACAGGGCAGTCATGAGATGAAACAACACATAGGAAACAATTTTAAATTTCATAGTGTCCTATGGTATTGTTTTGTGATTATGATGATCATACCTTGCTATTTTTGGAATGAAGATCAAAGATGATACCACTGATGGGAGCACAGTAATTGACTCATGAGTATTTCTTTCTTTTACCCTGCACATGACACTAAAGTAGCAGTAGTGGTAGTGGACTTGTCACGTTATTTTTTAAAATTGTTGATAATAGTCATATGTTTGTCTCAATTCTACCTGCATTAGGCCTTGTGTGCATGTGTATATATATATCTGTGTCTATCTATACCTACTACAGATTTTTAGGATTATTAATCATAAATCACGTTGGTTTTATCAAATTATTTGCTTATTTGTTGATGCTACAACTGTTTGTAGAGTGACTGTGACCTTCCTTCTTGGTCTCATCTTTCCCTAACAATTCTCAGCGTACTTACAAAACGATCATTTCCTGTCTTGTTTCTAACAGAATGAACGGGCTGGGTCTGTTTCTCTCAGGTCAGAGCTATGAGACCAGCCCTGAAGCTTTCCTCAGATTCTGAGATCATAGTAGCTGCTTTTCACCTATTTCTGAGCATTCAATGAGGAAGGTAATAGTGCTTCAGTACATGATACAATATACTTTCAGGATGTCAGGTCCCATCAGATAATAGATACAAAGCTGATCCATCTAATTTCCAATGGGGCTTCTGGAAATTTCTGGGATTTCTTTGTGGACATCAGGATATCCATGATAGCTCACATATCAGGATCGTATGGAAGGCTGGCTCCCCTTGTCAGGTGGACATTGACTGTTGGCCTGTTGTTCTTAGTTCCAGGTCTGCCCTGAGCTGAGACACTTGCTTCTTGCTTCCCAGATATTAGTGAGTTGGCTAAATCTTTAAATGGGAGAGAAAAATAAAAATGAAGCAGCACCTTTTTCTCACGAGGTCTCTTTAACTCCTCTAGATAGTTCAGTTTTCCCTAGGATGACAGGATGGGATTTTCTTCCAGATCTCCTTTTATTATCTCCCACCCCACAAGAACATAATAACACACAAGAAGCATCACATTCAGGATGCCCAATTTTAGCACAAGTGTCTGCAGGATGTCCAGCCTTCTTTGGGGACCAAGCACTACAAGAACCTGTTGACTCTCCACTGGGGATAGTGCCTGTAGACTGAAATGGAAAAGATGATCTGCATGACTTCTAGGGCTTTAGACAGGGAGGCCTGGCTTGCTGTGATTCATGGGGTCGCGGAGAGTCGGACATGACTGAGCGACTGAACTGAACTGAACTGAACTGAATAACAAGGTTATTTCTCTTGACTATACCCTTGCACAGCATGACACACTGTACCTGGAAGTACTGATAGATGTCATGGGTGTAACAAAGAAGTTAATTTGGTAACTGTGGACACCACTTTGGATTGCTCCCCAGTAAGTGTGCTCTGGTTCTGCAATCTCATTGGCTATTGAATTTTCTCAGTGGAATATGTTTTCTTTGGGATGGAAATTTAAAATCCTTTTGGAACAGAAGAGTTGCTCCTTGTTGATGTTGGAGAGGAAAAGAGAAAAGAGGCTCTTCCCAATTGGAGGAAGTACATGACACTGCCCATGGGCCTCTATCACCCCCTCTTCCTCTACAGATCAGCTCAAGGTTTCATTGTCAATCACTTTACTCTCAGTGTTGTATAGGTCATAATATCAACTTTAAAAAGGCCTTAAAGCATTTACAGTTACAAATGCTGGATCATTTTATTAAACTGGAACCTAACCAGGGTCCTCTTGGCTAGCCAGCAGAATTTTATTCAAGGGGTTTTAGTTTCATTGCTGAAGTAATGTTACGTGAAGATCATCAACCTTTATAATATTCCATTCATGATTTAAATTTAGTTCAAGACCAGTGAGTGTTCAAAATGAGACATAGAGCTATAGTCTTTAATTCTAGGAGAGTTGCTGCAGATGCTAATTTAATTTTATGGAGAAAGACAATGGCCCATGGCAAACTAAGCAGAGCATTTGGGAGGCCATTGGTATTCTGGGCGAACACTTCTTAATTAAGCTGTACACCTCCCTCTCCTCTTCTGAAGCCCACTGTTGTTGTTTATGACAGAAAACTTACCATTTGTTACTGTGTTCATTTTCCTCCAAGTTTCTGGATTTTTATTTCTGCTAGCAAATTTTGAAATTTATTCTAATTTACTGGATAGCTCTTCCCCTAAGGGGGGGCATAAACTTGAATTAAAAATGAACTTTTGCTTCTTGGAAATATAGAAATCTTTTCCTCTTATGGACATATGACAGAAGAAGTTTGCTTTAATTTTCTTTTTGTGCAGTTTCCCAGATTATTCTCAGGGATACACCAAGAATTGTGAGGGAGGGAAAGTGGAATGAAAGCACAGGCACAGTGTTGTTGCCATTTCAAAGCATCAAGAGAACTCTATTAATACAGTAGAAACTGAACCCTTAGAGAACTCACTCCATCCTAGGTGCCATTCTTAATTTCTTTCTTTATTCTGGCTCTCTTTCCCTTGTCCCACACTTTTCCCTACTTCATTAGTGCTGGCATATTGCTTTGAACCTGCTCAAGGCCATATTTTATAAATGATTATCTAGATTTAGGAAATCCCTGCTTATTGATGACTAAGGGTTGTGATCAGAAATGGTTAGTGATTCTCCAGGAGTTAAGTGAAGCATTTGAACTGTTCACAATTCTTTTCGAGGAGAGGGCAAGGATGATGGAGATAGCACAGTGAATGGAAGAATATGCAGCCATCTTTCCCCAGAAGTTCCCATGGGAGAAGGAAGGTAAGTGACTAGTTCCTAGACTTCCTATGCAGTCGAATCTCCTTTACTTTTTGCAATCTCTTATTTCTCCTTCCTGTTTCTTTACTCAAGTATAGGTTTCCTATTGATGAAAGGACACAGATTAATTCATCAGGAGACCAATAGTGAGTATTCTGTCTGGCTTAAGACCAATGATGTGCTGGTGAGGGAGAGATAAAGATGGCAGAATAAAAGGACATGAAGCTCACTTCCCTCCATGAACACATAAAAAAAATACACCTGCATGTGAAACACTTCTCAGAGAAAACTAACTGGAAACTGGCAGAAGGACTCCTGTACAACCAAAACTGTAAGAAAGATAAACACATAATAAAGTAGGAGAGGAAGAAAAGCATCAGGTTGAGACCTGCAGCCCTGGGAGGGAACAAGAGGAAAAGGGAGATTGCACGGATGGACACTTGCCGTGGGGAGTGAGTGGATCCAGTCACAGACTGGTGTCACAGTCTTTGAGTCCTATGAGTAGGAGACAACCCCCTTTGGCTGCCTGGAGAACTGCTGGGACATATAGAAAGGCAGGAGAAGACTAGACCCCTACTTGTGAGGAGTGCATAGGTGTGGTGTGTCCCCAGGAAAGTGGAGAGAGGTCTGTCCTAGCTTCTACCTCCTTGCTGCATTCCCCAGTCAGAACTGAGTGAAAACCCTGGCGCTGCTCACTCCGTCCCACAGCTTGGCACTAGATCTAGGCATCCAGGACCCGGAAAAAGACCTGATCTAGGAATGCAATGGCAACCTGAGGCCCTGGGGTGTAGCTCAGGTAGATGGTGGTTGCCACTGTTGGTGCTTACTGAGGTTGCACCCCAGAAGCAACCCAGAGTTCTGACAGCAGTACAGCTATTGGAATTCCCACCACAGCCTTGCCCAAGATGCCCTAACCCAAGATGAGGGAACACTGAGCCCCCGCTCTCTCCACACTGCAGCCTAGCACTAGATCTGGGGTGGCCATGACAAGGGCAAGATGTGACCATGAACTGTGTCTGATTGCAGCCACAGTTGCCTACATAGAGCACTGGACTTCTGTAAGCACATGAACCCCACTTACTTCAGCACTCCTCTCTGTGAGGGCAAAGGTCCCAGAGCAGGGAGAAGGAAAAACACACTCTTAAAGGGAACAGAGCCACCTTGAGCCCAACCTTCAGAGCTTCTGATTCAGCAATCTTGAGAGCAGATCCTGCTCCTGACAGGGCAGTGATGGCGACTGAGCAGAGAGGAAATATCATCTCACACTCCAGATAAGTTCTAGCTCCACCATAATCAGCCATACCCTCTGCTAGCACATCCTGAGGAAAGATGTGACTGGCAAACTCATCAGGTCCAGCTTTCCCACCAAAGGCATTGAGCATATGCAGCCTGCATAAGGATGCTCTCACATAACAACACCTCTTTGTGACCACAATAGGAAATCATTTCACCTAAATTCATAGAGGCAGAGCAAGCTAAGTAAAATAAGATTGCAGAGGAACTATTTTCCACTGAAAGAGCAAGAGAGGGGAGAATAAGATGGCAGAGGAATAGGTGAATGTGGAGTACATTCCTCTCCATCAGGAATACACCTTCAGACACAGAAGTGTATGCAGAACACCAGCTGAGAGTGGACAGGAGTACCTGACCAGCGGAAAAGAATATATAGAACTATGCAAAACTCGATAGGAGGAAGGAACCAGGGGGAAAAACAGCAGTGTTAGTAGGACTGGACCCCCGCCTTGGCTGGTGGGGCAACAGAAGCAGGGGTCCAATCCCCACATCGGAGCAATGGTCTGAGTCAGAGGAGAAACATTTAAGGCCGAAAGTGAAACAGCTGACCTGTGGCAGCCTAAATGGAATGAGAATGAGAGAGTCCTTGCTGAAGCCATATGTACCCCGGACAGGAATGCTGGTCCCCTGGAAGGCGCAACAGCTGGGAGCTGGAGTTCGGGGATGGTGGAGTCATCCCAGGGTGAGGGCTGCTGTTGACTGTGGAGAGACAAATTGAGAGTATGTGAGGGAGGAGATCATGGTGGGAAATGCCGGTGGAGGAAAGCCGGGCCTCCATGGAAGCAAGGCCATACTGCCAAGTCGCACGTAGTGGGTGGAGCCATCACCATAGCCTCTCTCCCACACGCCAGCATAGGCAGCTGAACAATAGAGAGGCTGGCCCATCAAATGCCTGACGCACTGACCTACAGAGTAGGAACCCACCCCGGGTGCTCCTTTAAGTGACTGATGCGCCAAACAGAGAAGGACCCCGGCAAGGGAGCCCTCTAAGTGCCTTAACAGGTGGGTCTATGGAGAAAGACCAGCCAAAGAGGCCTTCTGATCGCCAGCTACAAGAGGCTTGAAAAAAAGACTCTGATAGGGCCATAACTCCTGCAGTAGAGGCAGTCCGTATTCCTGCACACTTGGTGCTGCCAGGGTCCCCGCAAGCCAAGCAGCTGTGCCACCTTCACGCTCAACTCTCACTGGGGCAGAGGTGCCACAGGCAAAAAAGTCTTGCATATATGCTCACAGTGTCACTTTTGTCGTGTCTGACTATTTGCGACCCTGCGGACTGTGGCCTGCCAGGCTTCTGTCAGGGATGGGGGTTCTCCAGGCAAGAATACTGGAGCATATTGGCAAATACTGGTTGCCATACCCATCTAGAGCACTGTATTTCCTGCTGCCCTAGCCGCCAACCCCCTGAGTACCTGCTGCTGCCAGAACTCCTGAGACCCAAGCAGCTGCACCACCTCCACACTTGGCTCTCACAAGGGCAAAACCAAACCCTCCAGGGCAGCCTCAGGAGCAAACCCCAGTGGATGACTCACATGTAGAAGTGAAAATAAAACCACAGTTGAAATCCAAGGGCAGTGTGGCTAAGGAAGAAGACCCAAAATCTTCCCAAGATTTTGTACAAGCTGCAGATTAAATCCATACAATAAACAAGGCAGACTCTGTGTCTACGGAATATATAAAAGACCATTGAGAGTGCCCACAAAAGAAAATGCACTAGTTCTGTTAGCTGTGGACTTTGGAGGCAAGAACACACAGGAGTAGGACCAGATTAGAATCTGAGCTGCCCCCACAGCAGGTCCAGAGATCAGCACAGTGTTGGAGGGCATCCTAGGGAGGTGAGGTGGACTGTGATTCCCAGCGAGAAAAGGACTCTGACAGCAGTGACTCAAAAAAAAAAAAACATTTATTGTTCTTATTTTTTGACTTGTTTTGTAGATTCTTTTGAATTTTTTCCTTTTTTCTCTTTTTCCTTTTTTCCACCTCTGTTGTAGTTGTCAATTTTATTGGCACTAAGAAATCCAGGTAAGCTTTTGAGCTTTTTTTTTCAGCCCTCAATCACATTTTTTATTGTTGTTATAAACCTCTGCTTCTACATTGGACTTTTGAAGTTTTGTGGAGTTTTCTTTTTTTAATTTTTAATTAAAAACTTTTTTAAGCTATTATTATTTTTCTACATTTATTCTTTTGTTTGCTGTTCCTACAGTTCTTTTCCTCTTGCAGTTAATCTTTAATGTATATAAATCTTCATTTACCTTTATTTAACTTTGCATATCTATTCTTTCTTTTCTTTCTCTCCTTTCCTCTCAACATATTTGTTAGTTTTATTTTCATTGCTTTACTCCCCAGTTGGCACCTTGCTTTAGTTTTGTTTTCCAGTTTGTGCTTTAGTTAGTTTTTCTCTGATAGATACAACGTGTGATTTCCTTTGTTTGCTGGGTCAATCTATTGTACTTCATTCTTGTTGGACTGTTTTGATTTTGCTTATGGGTGTATATGTATATGTGTATATTCAGTCACTGTTTTTATTGTTGTTATAAACCTTTGCCTCTACTTTGGGCTTTTGCAGTTCTGTGGAGTTTTCTTTTTTTTTTCCTTTTTCCTTTCTTCCATTTTTTTTCTTCTTTTTTTTATAATTTTATTTTTTAAAACCTATTATATTTTTATACATTTATTCCTTTGTTTGTGTTTCCTACTGTTCTTTTCCCCTTGCAGTTAATCTTTAATGAATATAACTCTTCACCTACCTCTATTTAATTTGCATATCTTTCTTTCCTTTCCTTTCAACATATTTGTTAGTTTTGTTTTTATTGCATTATTTGCCACTTGGCATTTTGCTTTAGTTTTATTTTCCAGTTTGTGCTTTAGTTAGTTTTGTTCTTAACTGGTAAAAGTAATTTTTGATTTCCTTTGTTTGCCAGGTCAATCTACTGTACTTTATTTTTGTAGGACTGTTCTGACTTTGCTCATGGGTGTGTATGTATACGTGTATATTCCATTTTAATTAGTATTGGCCTGATTTTGTAACTGTCATTTGTCTGGGGTTCATCTTTGATTTCTCACTTTTGGATATTTGTTTTAATCTCACTAAATGCCATAACAAACCACGTATGGAATCTTCATTCCTGACCAGAGATCAAGCCCTGAGCCTTTGGGGTGGGAGCACTGATTCCAAGACCCTACACTACCAGAGAACTAACCCAAGGGAGTACCAAATAGTGAGAACTCCCACAAAGGAAACCACTTGAATACAAGACCTGGCCATCATCCAACCACCAGTAGCATCCTGTGTGGGATACCTCATCTAAACAACAAACAAAACAAAAATACAAACCCAATCATAGCAGACAGGGTTACCACCTCACTCAGCCTTGCCCATTGGAGGAAAAACAAACAAACAAAAACTCAGCACAAATCTCACCCTATAGGAAGCTTACACAAACCACTGGACCAATCTTAGGAGGGCAGAAACCAAAAGGAAGAAAATTCAATCATCTTCAAAGAAAGAATTCAACTTTCCTTGAGGCCTGGGTAAAGGAGACCTCAAACACAATAAGTTTAAAAAAAATAATGAAAAGGCAGAGAAATACTACACAAATGAAGGAACAAACTAGAAACACAGAAGTCCAAATAAATGAAGAGGAAATAGGCAAACTACCTGAAAAATAATTCAGAATAATGATAGTAAAAATGATAAAAAACCTTGAAAACAAATGGAGAAAATGCAAGAATCAATTAACAAAGACCTAGAAGAATTAAAAAATAAACATTCAGAGACAAACAAAACAATTACTGAAATGAAAAGTACTCTAGAAGGAGTCAATAGCAGACTATCTGAAGCAGAAGAACGAATCAGTGAGCTGGAAGATAAAATGGTGAAATAAAGTAAAAAGAATGAAAAGAACTGAGGACAGTCTCAGAGACCTCTGGGACAATATCAAATGCACCAACATTTGAATTATAGGGATCCCGGAAGATGAAGAAGAAAAGTAAGGGTATGACAAAATTTTTGAAGAGATTATAGTTGAAAGTTTCCCCAACGTGGAAAAGGAAATAGTCAAGTCCTAGAGGCACAATAGGTCCCATACAGGATAAACCCAAGGAGAAACATGCCAAGACACATACTAATCAAACTAACAAAGATTAAACACAAAGAAAGAATATTAAAAGCAGCAAGGGAGAAGGAACAAGTAACATACAAGGGAAACCCCATACACTTAACAGCTGATCTTTCAGCAGAAACTCCACAGGCCAGAAGAGAATGGCAGGATATATTTAAAGTACTGAAAGGGAAAAATCTACAACCTAGATTACTGCAACTGGCAAAGAGCTCATTCAAAATTGATGGAGAAATAAAAAGTTTTTCAGACAAGAAAAAGTTAAGAGAATTCAGTACCACCAAACCAGCATTACAACAAATGTTAAAGGGACTTATATAGTCAAGAAATACAAGAGAAGAAAAAAGATCTATAAAATCAACCCCAAATGATTAAGAAAATGGCAATAAAAACGTAAATATCAATAATTACTTTAATTGTAAATGGATTAAATGCTCCAACCAAAAGACACAGACTGGCTAAATGGATACAAAAACAAGACGCATACATATGCTGTCTGCAAGAAACACACTTCAGACGTAAAGACAAGTATAGACTAAAATGAGAGGATGGAAAAATATATTCCATGCCAATGGGAAGCAAAAGAAAGCTGGAGTAGCAATCCTCATATCAGACAAAATAGACCTTAAAATTAAGAATATTACAAGAGATGAGGAAGGACACTACATAATGATAAAGGGATTGATCTAAGAGGAAGACACAACAATTATAAATATCTATGCACCCAACATAGGAGTACCTCAATACATAAGACAGCACTGACAGATATAAAGGAGAAATTGACAGTAACACAATAATAGTAGGAGACTTTAACACCCCATTCACACCAATGGACAGATCATCAAAACAGAAAATTAATAAGAGGACACAAGTCTTAAATCATACATTAGTTGAGATATATCTCATTTATATCTTCAGGACAGTCCATCCAAATGCAGAAGAATTAACCTTCTTCTCCATTGCACACTGAACATTTTCCAGGATAGACCACATCCTGGGTCACAAGTCAAACCTCAGTAAATTTAAGAAAATTGAAATTGTATCAAGCATCTTCACTGATTGCATTGCTATGAGACTAGACAGCAATTACAAGAAAAAAACTGTAAAAAAAACACAAACACACGGAGATTAAACAACACATTTTTAAATAAACAGGTTACTGAAGAAATCAAAAGGGAAATAAAAAAATTTCTAGAAACAAATGACAAGGAAACATGACAACTCAAAACCTGTGGGATGCAGCAAAAGCAGTTCTAAGAGGGAAGTTTATAGCAATACAATCCTACCTCAAGAAACAAGAAAAACATTGAACAGACTAACTTTACACCTAAAACAAGAAAAAGAAGAACAAAAACATCCCAAAATTAGCAGAAGGAAAGAAATCATAAAGATCTGAGCAGAAATAAATGAAAAAGAAAAGAAAGAAGCAACAGTAAATGTTAATAAAGCTAAAAGCTGATTCTTTGAGAAGTTAAACAAAATTGACAAACCTTTAGCCAGACTCATCAAGAAAAAAACAGAAGAATCAAATCAACAAAATTAGAAATGAAAAAGGAGAGGTTACAACAGACAATGCACTGAAATTGAAGTTGTGATTAAAAAAATCTGCAAAATAAAACCAAAACAAAACAAAAACAAAAGCCCAGGACCAGATGGCTTCACAGGAGAATTCTATCAAACATTTAGAGAAGAGCTAATGCCTATCCTTCTAAAACCCTTTCAAAAATTTGTAGAGGAAGGAACACTTCCAAACTCATTCTACGAGGCCACTATTATCCTGATACCAAAACCAGACAAAGACAACACAAAAAAGAAAACTACAGGGCAATATCACTGGTGAACATAGACACAAAAATCCTCAACAAAATTTTAGCAAACAGAATTCAGCAACACATCAAAAAGCTCATAAACTATGATCAAGTTGGGTTTATTCTGGGAAGCAAGGATTCTTCAATATACGCAAATCAATCAGTGTGATATACCATATTAACAAATTGAAAGATAAAAACCATACGATAATCTCAATAGATGCAGAAAATATTCTGCAAATTTTTTGACAAAATTCAGCACCCATTTATGATTAAAACTCTTTAAGAAATGGGCATAGAAGGAACCTACCTCAACATAGTAAAGGCCATATATGATAAGACTACAACAAAGATTATTCTCAATTGTGAAAAACTGAAAGGATCCCCCTTAAGATCAGGAACAAGACAAGGGTGTCCACTTTTGCCACTATTATTCAACATAGTTCTGGAAGTCTTAGCTACAGCAATCAGAGTAGAAAAAGAAATAAAAGGAAACCAGAACAGAAAAGAAGAATTAAAACTCTCACTCTTTACAGAAGATGTGATACTGTACATAGAAAACCCTAAAGATAGTATCAGAAAATTATTAGAGCTAATCGGTGAAATTAGCAAAGTTGCAGGATACAAAATCAATACATAGAAATTACTTGTATTTCTATATACTAACAATGAAAAATCAGAGAAATGAAGGGATCTATCCCATTCACCATTGCAATAGAAAGAATTAGATATCTAGGAATAAACTTACCTAAGAAGACAAAGGAACTGTACACAGAAAATTATAAGACACTAATGAAAAAAATCAAAGATGAAATAAACAGATGGAGAGATATTCCATGTTGGGTAGAATGAATCAATATTTTGAAAATGACTATACTACCAGATGCAATCGACAGATTTGATGCAATCCCTGTCAAGTTACCAATGACATTTTTCACAGAACTAGAACAATTTCACAATTCATATGGAAACACAAAAGACCCCAAATAGACAAAACAGTCTTGAGAAAGAAGAATGGAGCTGGAGGAATCAATCTTCCTGACTTCAGATTATGCTACAAAGACACAGTTTTCAAGGCAGTATGGTACTGGCACAAAACCAGAAATATAGACCAATGGAATAAGGTAGAAAACCCAGAAATAAACCCATGCACAAGGTTGTATATTGTCACCTTGCCTATTTAACTTATATGCAGAGTACATCATGAGGAACGCTGGGCTGGAAGAAGCACAAGCTGGAATCAAGATTGCTGGGAGAAATATCAATAACCTCAGATATGCAGATGACACTACCCTTATGGCAGAAAGTGAAGAGGAACTCAAAAGCCTCTTGATGAAAGTGAAAGAGGAGAGTGAAAGGTTGGCTTGAAGCTCAACATTCAGAAAACAAAGATCATGGCATCTGGTCCCATCACTTCATGGGAAATAGATGGAAAAACAGTGGAAACAGTGTCAGACTTTGTTTTTTTGGGCTCCAAAATCACTGCAGATGCTGATTGCAGCCATGAAATTAAAAGACGCTTGCTCCTTGGAAGGAAAGTTATGACCAACCTTGACAGTATATTAAAAAGCAGAGACATTACTTTGCCAACCAAGGTCCATCTAGTCAAGGCAATGGTTTTTCCCGTGGTCATGTATGGATGTGAGAGTTGGACTGTGAAGAAAGCTGATCGCCGAAGAATCGATGCTTTTGAACTGTGGTGTTGGAGAAGACTCTTGAGAGTCCCTTATACTGCAAGGAGATCCAACCAGTCCATTCTAAAGGAGATCAATCCTGGATGTTCATTGGAGGGACTGATGCTAAAGCTGAAACTGCAATACTTTGGCCACCTCATGCAACGAGTTGACTCACTGGAAAAGACTCTGATGCTGGGAAAGGTTGGGGGTGGGAGGAGAAGGGGACGACGGAGAATGAGATGGCTGGATGGCATCACCGACTCTGTGGACATGAGTTTGAGTGTACTCCGGGAGTTGGTGATGGACAGGGAGGCCTGGTGTGCTGTGATTCATGGGGTCGCGGAGAGTCGGACACGACTGAGCGACTGAACTGAACTGAACTGAACCTATGGGTCCCTTGTTTTTGACAAAGGAGGCGAGAATATACAATAGGGCAAAGACAGTCTCTTCAATAAATGGTGCTGGGAAAACTGGACAGGTACATGTAAAAGAATGAAATTAGAACACAAACTCAGCAGTGGCCACAGGACTGGAAAAGGTCAGTTTTCATTCCAATTCCAAAGAAAGGCAATGGCAAAGAGTGCTCAAACTATCACACAATTGCACTCGTCTCACACACTAGTAAAGTGACACTTAAAATTCTCCAAGCCAGGCATCAGAAATACATGAACCGTGAACTTCCAGATGTTCAAGCTTGTTTTAGAAAAGGTAGAGGAACCAGAGAGCAAATTGCCAACATCCGCTGGATCATGGAAAAAGCAAGAGAGTTCCAGAAAAACATCTATTTCTGCTCCATTGACTATGCCAAAGCCTTTGACTGTGTGGATCACAATAAACTGTGGAACATTCTGAAAGAGATGGGAACACCAGACCACCTGATCTGCCTCTTGAGAAACCTGTATGCAGGTCAGGAAGCAACAGTTAGAACTGGACATGGAACAACAGACTGGTTCCAAAAAGGAAAAGGAGTACGTCAAGGTTGTATATTGTCACCCTGCTTATTTAACTTATATGCAGAGTACATCATGAGAAACGCTGGGCTGGAAGAAGCACAAGCTGGAATCAAGATTGCCAGGAGAAATATCAATAACCTCAGATATGCAGATGACACCAACCTTATGGCAGAAAGTAAAGAAGAACTCAAAAGCCTCTTGATGAAAGTGAAAGAGCAGAGTTAAAAAGTTGACTTAAAGCTCAATATTCAGAAAACTAAGATCATGGCATCTGGTCCCATCACTTCATGGCAAATAGATGGGGAAACAGTGGAAACAGTGGCTGACTTTATTTTTTGGGGCTCCAAAATCACGGCAGATGGTGACTGCAGCCATGAAATTAAAAGATCCTTACTCCTTGGAAGGAAAGTTATGACCAACCTAGATAGTATATTAAAAAGCAGAGACATTACTTTGCCAACAAAGGTCCGTCTAATCAAGGCTATGGTTTTTCCAGTAGTCATGTATGGATGTGATAGTTGGACTATAAAGAAAGCTGAGCACAGAAGAATTGATGTGTTTGAACTGTGGTGTTGGAGAGGTCTCTTGAGAGTCCCTTGGACTGCAAGGAGATCCAACCAGTCCATCCTGGAGGAGATCAGTCCTGGGTATTCATTGGAAGGACTGATGTTGAAGCTGAAACTCCAATACTTTGGCCACCTGATGCGAAGTGCTGACTCATTTGAAAAGACCCTGATGCTGGGAAAGATTGAGGGCAGGAGGAGAATGGGACAACAGAGGATAAGATGGTTGGATGGTATCACCAACTCAATGGACATGGGTTTGGGTGGACTCCGAGAGTTGGTGATGGGCAGGGAGGTGTGGCGTGCTGCAGTTCATGGGGTCACAAAGAGTTGGACACGACTGAGCAACTAAACTGAACTGAGCACCATACACAAAGATAAACTCGGAATGGATTAAAGACCTAAATGTAAGACCAGAAACCATAACACTCTTAGAGCAAAACATAGGCAGAACACTCAAAGACATAAATCAAAGCAAGATTCTCCATGACCCAACTCCTTAGAGTAACGGAAATAAAAACAAAAGTAAACAAGTGGGACCTGAGTAAACTTAAAAGCTTTTGTACAGCAAAGGAAACTAAAAGCAAGGTGAAAAGACAATCCTCAGAATGGGAGAAAATAATAGTAAATGAAACAACTGACAAAGAATTAATTTCCAAAACATACAAGCAGTTCATACAACTCAATACCAGAAAAACAACCCAACCAAAACATGGAAAAAAGAACTAAACAGACATTTCTCCAAAGAATACATACAGATGGCTAACAATCACATGAAAAGATGCTCAACATTGCTCATTGTTAGAGAAATGGTAATCAAAACTACAAGATATCACCTCACACCGGTCAGAATGGCCATCGTCAAAAAGTCTACAAATAATAAATGCTGGAGAGGGTGTGGAGAAAAGGGAACGCTCTTGCATTGTTGGTGGCATTGTAAATTGATACAGCCACTATGGAAGATAATATGGAGATTCCTTAAAAACCTAGGAATAAAACCACCATATGACCCAGCAATCTCACTCCTAGGCATCTACCCTGAGGAAACCAAAATTGAAAAAGACACATGTATTCCATTGTTCACTGCAGCACTATTTACAATAGCTAGAACATGGAAGCAACCTCGATGTCCATCGACAGATGAATAAATAAAGAAGTAGTGGTACATACACAATGGAATATTCCATTCCATTCCATTCTGTCGCTCTGTCGTGTCCGACTCTCTGCGACCCCAGGACTGTAGCCTACCAGGCTTCTCCGTCCATTGGATTCTCTAGGTAAGAATACTGGAGTGGGTTACCATTTCCTTCTCCAGGGGATCTTCCCAACCCAGGGATCGAACCCGGGTCTCCCGCATTGGAGGCAGAAGCTTTAACCTCTGAGCCACCAGGGAAGCCCCAATGGAATATTACTCAGCCATAAAAAAGAATGCATTTGAGTCAGTTCTAATGAGGTATGGATGAACCTAGAACCCATTATACAGAGTGAAGTGAGTCAGAAAGAGAAAGATAAATATATTCTAACGCATATATACAGAATCTAGAAAAACGGTACAGAAGAACTTATTTACAGGGCAGCAATGAAGAAACAGACATAGAGAATAAACTTATGGACCTGGGGAGAGGGGAGGAGGGGGTGAGATGTATGGAAAGAGTAACATGGAAACTTACACTTCCGTATGTAAAATAGCCAATGGAAATTTGTGGTA
This sequence comes from Moschus berezovskii, assembly GCF_049115385.1. Taxonomy (NCBI): domain Eukaryota; kingdom Metazoa; phylum Chordata; class Mammalia; order Artiodactyla; family Moschidae; genus Moschus; species Moschus berezovskii. Next base: position 27,096,529 of record NC_142464.1, read on the forward strand.
TGCCTCAGAAAACTCAAACAGGGGCTCTGTATCAGCCTAGAGGGGTGGGTTGGGGAGGGAGATGGGAGGGAAGCTCAAAAGGGAGGGGATATATGTATACCCATGGCTGATTCATGTTGAGGTTTGAGAGAAAACAGAAAAATTCTGTAAAACAATTATGCTTCAATAAAAAATAAATAAAGCTTTTTAAAAAGAGCAAGAGAAAATTCCCAGAAAAAAAAATTATGAAATAAAAGCAACTTTACCAAGGAATTCAAGACATTTGTAATAGAAATGTCACCTGAATTAGGGAAGAGAATTGATCCCAACACAAATCATTTTAACAAATAACTAGAAAATATAAAGATGATCCAATAAAAAACAGATAATTCAATATCTGAGATAAAAATATGCTAGAAGCAATGAATAACCAAATTACACAGAAAAAAGCACATAAGTGATCGGGAAGATAGAATAATGGAAATCATCCAATAAGAACAACAGACAGAAAGGCAATTAAAAAAAAAGAGTGCAACATATGAGGTCTTTGGGATAACATTACAAATGTTAAATAAGCTGATTCAGTTCAGTTCAGTTGCTCAGTCGTGTCCAACTCTTTGCGACCCCATGAGTCACAGCACGCCAGGCCTCCCTGTCCATCACCAATTCCCGGAGTACACTCAAACTCATGTCCACAGAGTCGGTGATGCCATCCAGCCATCTCATTCTCTGTCGTCCCCTTCTCCTCCTGCCCCCAATCCCTCCCAGCATCAGAGTCTTTTCCAGTGAGTCAACTCGTCGCATGAGGTGGCCAAAGTTTTGGCATTTCAGCTTTAGCATCAGTCCCTCCAATGAACACCCAGGATTGATCTCCTTTAGAATGGACTGGTTGGATCTCCTTGCAGTCAAAGGGATTCTCTAGAGTCTTCTCCAGCACCACAGTTCAAAAGCATCAATTCTTCAGTGATCAGCTTTCTTCACAGTCCAACTCTCACATCCATACATGACCACTGGAAAAACCATAGCCTTGACTAGACGGACCATTTTTGGCAAAGTAATATCTCTGCTTTTTAATATGCTATCTAGGTTGGTCATAACTTTCCTTCCAAGGAGTAAGTGTCTTAATTTCATGGCTGCAATCAGCATCCGCAATGATTTTGGAGCCCAAAAAAATAAAGTCTGACACTGTTTCCACTGTTTCCCCATCTATTTGCCATGAAGTGATGGGACCAGATGCCATGATCTTTGTTTTCTGAATGTTGAGCTTTAAGCAAACCTTTTCACTCTCCTCTTTCACTTTCATCAAGAGGCTTTTGAGTTCCGTTCCTCTTCACTCTCTGCCATAAGGTTGGTGTCATCTGCATAGCTGAGGTTATTGATATTTCTCCCAGCAATCTTGATTCCAGCTTGTGCTTCTTCCAGCTTCTTCCTCATGATATACTCTTATTAGGGATCAGATAAGCTGTTATAATGTCTCAAGCCAGTACAAAGATAAAAAAAAAATTTAAAGCACTAATAAGTACAATAAACAGTAAAAGAATAAGATGGAAGATGCAAAATATGACATCAAAGATACAAAATGTGGTAGAGGGGAGAAAAAAATAGATTGTTTAGCATGTATTTGAACTTAAATGACTATCAGTTTAAGTCACGTAGATATAATTATGGGTCAACATATGTAAAGGCAACAGTAGCCACAAATAAAAAACCTACAGTAGATACACAAAATTCAAAAAGAAAGGAATCTAAGAATACTACTAAAGAAAATCACCAAGGTTCAATGCAAGAAACAAAAAGGAAAAGAAATGGACAGTAAATAACTACAAAAACAATTGAAAACCAGTAATAAAATGGCAATGTCTACATATCTATCAATAATTACTATAAATGTTAATGAACTAAATGATCAAAAGGTACTATCTGACTGGATAAAAAACCAGGACCTTCAATAAGCTGGTATATGAAAATCACTTTGTGGCTAAAGACACACAGATAGAGCAGATAGAAGAAGATATTTCAAACAGAAATGAAAAAATAGTGGGGTTAGCTATACTCATATCAACAAAATATATATTTTAAAACAAAGACTATAACAAAAGATGAAGGACATTATATAATGATAAAGTGACCATTGCAAGAAGAAAATTTTACACTCATTAACCTTTGGGACTCCAATATAGGAGCACCTAAATATAAGGAAATGGCAACCCACTCCAGTGTTTTTGCCTGGAGAATCCCAGGGACGGCGGAGCCTGGTCGGCTGCCGTGTATGGGGTCGCACAGAGTCGGACACGACTGAAGCGACTTAGCAGCAGCAGCAGCAAATATAAGGCAAATGCCAACAGACATAAAGAGAGAAACTGACAGCAATATTATAATAGTAGGGAACTTTAACACCCCACTGACATAGTAAATTCTAAGCTAAAGTGTCTTTTTTAAATCAATTATTAATTACTACAGTTATTATTATCCTCTATCTCTCTTCCTCTTCTTTTACAATCCAGTGATATGCTGGAAATCTATTTTTTTAAAGCTTAAAAAAAACAAAAAATTCCTGATTTTCATCATTGCCAATTTCCATGTAAGTTCTTACACAGTGGGTGTTTTCAAAATACCAAAGACTTAATGCTTAGATTGTGAAATTCCTGACTATTTAATAATCTCTCCTCTCAAGCTGGTAAAAAAGTGTTCCAACACTTAAATGTCTTAAGAGTTTATTTCCAGGGATGTCTGTATTGCTCTCAAGATTTTGTTTACAAACATTGAAAGGACAAGTTATAATTGTTAGATTCTGTGTAAGTGATGTTTTTTTCTTTTGAGTAAAAACCTATGGGTAAGTGTTTTCTATTTCTTTTTCCCAACTCTTCTATTTGAATAATTTTACCTCTCAGTTTACAAAAAAGAACAAAATTTTATATTACCCGACTCATCTGACATTTCTTAGAAAGTCTTATTAACATAAGAGTTTTGGATTTAGAAATTATATTTTTAGAAACTGAACTATTGGTCTGTCTTTTAATATTTAGCTTTGTAATTTTGGTCAAATCATAATCAACAGTAATGAGATATATCTCAAAGGACAGCTGGGAGGTATGTGAAAGGAGGTTATAAATTTGAATGTTTAAACATATGTTCTTACTGTCCCAAGAACCAATATAGTAGCTAACTTCATATCCACCTGTGCGTGGATGATATGGGTTTTTAGGGTCGTAGTATTTGAGTGACGGAGAGGGAAATGGCAACCCACTCCGGTGTTCTTGCCTGGAGAATCCCAGGGACGGGGGAGCCTGGTGGGCTGCCGTCTATGGGGTCGCGCAGAGTCGGACACGACTGAAGTGACTTAGCAGCAGCAGCAGTATTTGAGCGAAGGAAGAGATCATTAAGTTTAAGACAGGTTGGAGAGAAGCTGAGACTATGAAAATAGTTTGGATAGACAGAAAATGGAGAGGCACCCTAGGTAGAAGAAATACATCAATAAAGTGTCAGAAGAGGGAAAAGGTTAGTAGTATTCAGGGGAACAGTCACTCAGGGACTCACTCCCAGGTCACTACATGCCTGACACTGTAGTTGGTGCCAGAGCTTTAAGCAATGAAACACAATTCTTGTATTCGTAGGCTCTGACATGAAGTAAGAGAAGGAACACTAGATTGGAAAAGGATGGATTGGGAAAAGAGCAAATTAACTTTTGCTGGGTGAATTAAGGTAACTTCATGGAAGAATGTGAGTTTGTAATTATTAGACACATAAAATATGTCACTGCAGACCTGTGAGTAGCAATTAAAACGGTATTTTGCAGCAATCAATTTAGTGGAGACGTGTAAAACAGATCAGGAGGTTGGAGACAGGGAGAGATAAGAGAATACTGAGATAACTTAGAGTCTGAACCGATATTGATAACACTTGCTCACTGATTGTACACAAGAAAGAAGGAACCAGAGGTCTAGAAAATGAGTTGGCAAATTTTTCCAAAAAGCCAAATAGTAAACATTTTAAACTTTGCAGGTCACATGGTCTCTGTTGCAGCTACTCTGCCCTTGTGATGTGAAAGCAGCCATAAATGGTACAAAAACAAACAAGCATGACTGTGTTCCAGGATAACCACCAGTGGTGCATTTGTTCACTGGCTATCGTTAATCACCCCCTGGTTTCGAGTATAGAGAAAATGACAATGGTCATTGCCTGGGAGAGAGGACTGTAACTTAGATTTTGGATGTGCCAGCTTTAGATGATGAAGAGGAAATCTAGGTGGCAATATAGGCATTTAGGATTGGATTTTGGATGAGAGATCAAGCTGGACTCATTATTCACTGTTAAAATGAGAAAGGTAACGCACATTTAACTTCAAATCAGTAACACAGAAACCAGAAGCAATCTGATGCAAATAATAGGTTTAACAGGTGATGAAGGAGCTAAGGGGACAAGCCAGAGATTAGGAACAGCGTGCAGCTAGGACTCCAAGCCATGGTTAGGATGGAGGTAGTGTTTCTGGAGGGATGGGGTGAAGCATATTGTTAATATGGCCCCCACGGAATAACATTCCCTTGTGTCCAGGCCCTTTGTAATGTATTATTTCTGCTTGTCTCATCAAGAAGTAAAGTCTATTTTTTTCTAGCCATTGAATAAGGGCTGGCCTTGTAACTTGTGTTGACCGATAGAACACGGTGGATGTGACCCTGTGTGAATTCTGGAACCCATATGCCGTAAGAGGTCTTGCAGCTCCAGTCTTGCTCTCTCCAACCCTTCAGACCCCGCTCTGTGAAAAAGCCCAGTCTTGTCTGCTGAGAGGTGAGTTGTCACGTGAAGGAGAACCTTGCTAGCAGCCAAAATAAATTGCCAGATATGTGAGTGGAGCCTGCACCACCCAGCTCCAGTGAAGACATCCGAGATGACACCCGAGACACAGAGAGGGAGGCAGAGAAATACCCGGGCTTCTCCCATGCTTTACCCTCCTGTCTTGCTCAGGGCCTCTGTTGGTGCTTCCATTCTCCCTCCATGGCCCCCATTTGGTCTAACCAAATGAAGCCAGCTGACAGAGGATGCCTGGGAAACACAGTCTGCAAAATGAAGTAGAACTGGGGAAACAAGACCAGGATCAGTATGTAGATGAATCAAAGGAAAGCCAGTGTGAAGGGTGAGAGAAAAGCACAGGGTGTAGCCTTGTTGCAGCCATGGAGAAGGAAGAGGAACTGGTAAAGAAGCAGAGATGAACCAGCTAGGTAGGTTGGAGGGACAGTAATACAGTGTTGGCCTTAATTAAAAAGTGACAGGATTATAAGGGAGAAGGAGAGGTCTGATAAATGGTGTAAAATAATGCAGAGACTTCAAAGAGTGTGACTGGCCAAAAAGAATTTTTCCTGATGACGTGCAGTAATTAGTGAGCCATAAGTGGCCTATAAACAGTTAAATTTTATTTCCTGAATTGTGGTTTGAAAATTCTCAGAAGCTTGTAAAATTGTCACAGGGGATTCACCATTAAAAATGGTATAGACATCTATTTTGGCTTCCGGTATGTTTAAAAAGTTACCTGTTTGGTAAGTTTATAAAAGATTTTTCTTTTCGGTCACACTGTACAGCATATGAAGGATCTTAGTTCTCCAACCAGGGACCAGACTTGTACCCCCTGAATTGGAAGCACAGAGTCTTAACCATTGGATCACCAGAGAAGTCCTTATAAAAGATTTTTGAATGTAATGATAGTGGTGGCTTAGTCACTAAGTCATGTCTGACTCTTGCAACCCCATGGACTGTAGCCGGCCAGGCTCCTCTGTCCATGCAATTTCCCGGACAAGAATACTGGAGTGAGTTGTCATTTCCTTCTCCAGGGGATTTTCACCACCCAGGAATCGAATCCACAGCTCCTGCTTTGCAGGCAGATTCTTTACCATTGAGCCACCAGGGAAGATTTAATGTATTATATCTCCTTTAGAAAAACAATACAGAGATGCATAGAAATTAAGTTAGTGACCTCTAATTTCTGTTTTAAACATACTTAAATGATGATGTGATTATTTTTCTTTCAGAACTGAACCTTTGAGAGTTTGATATAGTGTATGGAGTGGCCAGGCATACCAGTCATTGGATATAAGATAATTACACTTGTGATTTGGTCACCCAGTTTAGCCATTATGTTGATTTTGATTGTTATAAGGCTAAAACTTAAAAAAAATCATTTGTACCTTTTAAATTTAATTTATATCCATGATCAAACTTTCTATAGACAGAAAACAAAGTGAATATAAAGTTAAATATGATTTAACTAAGAGTATAGAAATAATAGTAATTCTCTAATTTGCCTCAAGACATACTGTACAAAATTCTGGTTTCACTAATTTCAACATTTTTTACATAGTACATCAAAATCTCTTTAGTACTTCTGAAGCCTGTGTAAAAAGAAAAAACAGAGTGACAAACACATCTAACTTAGCTTTTTTATTTATTACAAAAATGATAATTCATATATGTAATGTGACATTTGGAAAGAAGTGTTGCCTTAGATAATTTTATCTTGTTATTTAAAAACAAAATGTAAATACTACAGGGCTTCCCCGGTGGTTCTATGGTAAAGTATCCACCTGTAATGCCGGAGCCGCGGGAGATGCAGGTTAGATCCCTAGGTCAGGAAAATCCCCTGGAGGAAGTCGGGCAGCCAGCTCCAATATTCTTGCCTGCAGAATCCCACAGACAGAGGAGCCTGGAGGGCTACAGTCCATGAAGCTGCAGAGTCACACACAACTGAAGTGACTTAGCATGCACGCACAAATACTACATGATACCATTCATATAAAATTGTTAAAAAGTCCAATCTAAACTACAATGACAGAAAGCTCATCAGTGGTTTCCTAGGAGCAGCGGTGGGGACAGATAACAGCAAAGGAGCGTGAGGGAATTTTGGGGGATGATGGAAATATCTGTATCTTGATTGTGGAGTTAGTTACATTGTTAAATTCAATACAACCAATTACAAAGACTGTATTATATTGAATATATATTAGATTACAAGATAGTAAATTTAAAAATATATAAACTTCATAAAAATAGCTCAGTTTATTTTTTAAAATATTCAATTAGATAATTTCAAATATCAGATCACAAAAGCAGATTTTTGTCTATGAGGGCTAGGACAGAGGTGAGGCAAATTAGACACCCAGGGCACAAAGTTGAAGGAGGTGTTCACCATCAGATTTCCAAAAGGGTCAGCCCTGCACTTGTATGTCTCTAAACTATTCCTCCTTAAATTTCATGCCTGGAGTGTATCACCCTTTTTGAAGACATAATAGAAGATACATTTTTATTCCATCTTTTAATATGCATTTGGTGCCAAAACCTAATGTTATAAAATATGCTGCCATTAAATTTTATTTATTTTCAAATAAACAACACAGCAGTGCGACTTGCTGTGTTTCTTGAATGTGAGGATTCCTATCTTTCACTTCTGGAAAACTCTCAGCCATAATCTCGAATATTGCACTCCCCGTCCCCCCACCCCCCACATCTCCTTCTGAAACACTGAAAGGGTATGTGTTAGAAATTAACCTAATTTTCACGTCCCGTTATCTTGAGTTCACATCATTCATCCCTCTGTCTCTTTGTCCTGCTTTCTGATAAAAGCTTGAGCTCTCTCTTTAGTTGTTTCCAATCTGTGTCTTGTCCTGTCCATTTGAGTTTCTAATTTCCAAGATCATTATTTTTATTTCTTCAAGTTCTATTTATCAAATTTGCCTGTAATTTTGACACCCTCTGTGTGCGTGCATGCTAAGTCACTTGAGTTGTGTCTGACACTTTGCAACCCTATGAATTGTAGCCTGCCAGGCTTCTCTGTCCATGGGATTCTCCAGACAAGAATACTGGAGTGCGCTGCCCTCCTCCAGAGGATCCTCCCAACCCAGGAATCAAACTCATGTCTCTTACATCTCCTGCATTGGCAGGCGAGTTCTTTACCCTTACTGCCACCTGGGAAGCCCTTGACACCCTCTAGTATCTCTTCAAAAAATTTAAAGGGACATTCCTTATCAATTTTAAACATTGATAATAAATACCACCAAGATGGCAAGAATTCAGTTTTGTTCACTGATACATCAATGATCCCAGGCACCAAGGACAGTTTGACACAAAGTATGAGATTGATAAATATGTTTGTAAATTAATTAATTGCAATCTTTGCAAGTCAGATTCTTTTTTTTTTTTTGTGCTGTTTTTGTTGATTTCTTGCTAGTGACAACTTGTTTCCCTGGGTGTTTGCAATTTTTTCCCCCTTAACTGAGCTCATGTTTCTTGGAAATATTTTGGGGAAAACATTGTGCCCTGGATCTAAGATGCTTTCTTTTGGAAAGTTTCTATATTTGATCTTCCCAAATGCTTCCAAGGCACTAATAATCATGGGTCACTTTAAAGTCTCTGCTTAGGCTTTTCATGTAGGTAGATGCATGAGCCCCAAACCTACTTGAAGACTAGCTATGATTAAGAATTCTCATTGAAAAACTTCTACTTTCTTCACATAAGACCAAGGCAAGACTTTTTACTATTTTGCCTGAAGGTGGAAATGGAGGCTTAAGAAAATTAAGGTAATAGAGCTGACAAAAGGAAAGAGTTATGAGTAGTACATAGATTTAAAGGGTTTTGAGGCCCACGCTTTTCTTCTAATACCAAACATGTTTATATGACTTTAACTGTGTTGTTATATGAACCAGACTTGACACAACTCTTCAGTGGGTAAACAGGGTAGAGCTTGCAGGAAGCCAGTTAAGTTCAGCCACTGAGTGGAGTCAGAAACAGCACCGAGTGGGAAGTCTGCTTAAAGTTTCTCGTTTCTTGTGGCTAATGCCTCTGTGAATTCACCACAGAGGGTCAGGTCTGGAGGTGGCCTGGGGCTGTTATTGGTTAGCAGAGCAGGCAGTCAGGTAGCAAGGTGGACATCGATCAAGGAGAGTAGGACAACACGAACCTCTCTGTTCCTCTCTGACTTAAGCAACCACTGTCTTCTGAGTATAATGCCTGCTGATTTATTCGATCTCCCAAATCTCATGCAAACATCTCCATGGTGGCACTAACACAGGAGTACACAGGGAAGAAGGTTTTGGGAAATGTGGTTGTCTAAACAGACACAGTAAACAACCACCAAAGGCAGGGAAAAACTTGGCAACCTATATACTGATCACATCTTTCTCCATCTCTGAGCAGAGAATCGTAGTGCTTAGATTCTTCATGTGTGACCACCGGTTGCCTTACCTTCTTACCACAAAACTTTTCACCCGGAAAGTGAGTGTGGGAAGTTGTATATACAATGCATCTAGCGTTAAACATGTATTTATTTTCTTGGAGTGTTGGTTTCAGAAGCAAAAATACACAGTAGTTTTTGATCCATAATTCCTGCAACGTTTTTAGGATGCTGTTTAAAAATCTTTAGTTCCTGAAGCAATGGATTGCTATGAATTTTGGAGCAGAGATACAGCAATGAATGCTTGCCACCGACAGGCACCTTCGGGTAAGGCTATATAAACATGTGGCCAACTGATTTATTGAGAGAGAAATATGACCTTAAAAGTTAATGTGATCCCCCACCCCCATTAGGTGGGCCAAGGTCATTTGAAACCCCGCAAACTCTCTGAAGAATAGGATCCTTAACCAGCCCACCCTTTGCTTTTGAAAAAGGCTCTCAGAAAGATGTGATTTTAATTCAAGGTCTGCAGAATTTCTTTCAAAGAATACATGTTAATGTGACTAGAGTCCACTTCAGTCAGAACAGACTCATTTTTTCATATGGGATTAAGAGGCCTCTGTGTCTCCTTTTCCTCCAGAGAATAAGAACAACATAGTCTGAGGTGTACCATCTACTAATTTTCGGTACTTCTGGGCAAGATCTACTATTTTCAGTAGTAATGATAATAATTGTCATTATATTATTCAGTAATAACATTGCTTTTGCAATTGTTTTATTGTTACTATTATCATTCTTCTAGCTCCTTTTCTTCCTGATGCTCTTAAGTGTTTTACTGTTTGCAAGCCCTTCACATTTTCCCATTTCCTATTCACAATTAGGGGAACCTTTGACTATTTCTGCTTTATAGACAAGGAAATGGAAGCTCAGAGGCATTAAGAGATCTGCCTGGGTTTCGCCATCAAAGTCAGAGCTGTGTTCAACTCAAGGTATTTTTCTGTTCCTTCATTTTTTATCATTTGCTTCACAATTTTTAATAAAGCTGATTACTCTTATTTCTGACGCTTGGTCACTTACAATGTGAACTTCTTTCCAGTAGGAATTATGGAAACGCTACCAATTTACTTAACATTACCTGTTTAAACAGGGAACGTGTGACAATGACTTCCTGGACAAATTGATGAATTTGTGCCATTTGTTCATCTTCCCTTAGAAGCCTGGTTTCAGGATCAATCCTTGAGGTAAATTGCATATTCTCAAGAAACTGATTAAACATGGGAACATTTTGACTTCTTAAAATGTCCAGCCCACAGAGATGGGTAGGGGATATTTCTTTTTGCCTACATGGAGCAGAATAAAAAATGATTCGTCATGCACTGATAATTGCAGTACAAAAGAAATGTGACTATTTTTAAAGCGCTATTTTCTCACTAAGACCCAAAGCTTCCCAACCTCTTATAAAAATCCATTCACCTGATATTAAAAGCTCCATTCCCTGCATCAAGCCTCAGTCTCTGACCTGAAACATAATGGCAAGTTCCCAGCAAATGATGCAGCCGCTGCCACAGTCGAAGCCTTTGTTGTTTGCATTTATCCTCACACGCAGACATCTCTGAAAAGAGAGGCAGGTGCTGTTTGATAAAAACTGGTCCCCACAGTCAATGTGAACAGCAGTCAGAGCACATTTACATTTTCTTATTTTCAGAAGGAAATGTTAGATGAGTTTGGAATCTTGCAATATCCTTCTGTAGTTTAATGCCCACCTCCCTCCATCATTGACCAATTTCAGTATTTTAAAGCTGTGTTACTTATAAATTCACATAAGTAGTTCAGAGGCAGGCATCCCAGGAGATGACAAAACAATGACAAAGAGAAAAAGAATCATTGTATATTTTGACGAACGCCTTGGATTTAGAATTAAAGACCCTGCTTACATATTCCCATTTCTTATTATTGAGAAAGATTCTTTAGAGTTGCTCTTTGCAGACACAGCAAATTCACTGACAGGATTAAAAAAATTTTGGAGCTGCATTTTAGATGAAAGTGTCGCTGTCTGCATATCAATGCCAGCTACAAATCAGCACAAACAATTGTTCCGTCATTAGCAAAAGCCTGTGAACAGGAGCAGTCCTAATATTAAGCCTTCTGGCACTCTCATTGGATTTGTTTGACTTGATTGCATCCCGTTACATTTACAATCTGTTTTGTGTTATCGCACACAGACTGACAGACTTTTAAATTCACATTTAGAAAATTTGAGAGCAGTTTTCCAAAAACAAACACTCCCCGAAAGAGTAATATATCAGCAGCATTGACTTACGCTGCCAATAAATAATATTTAGCCACTGGAAACAGATAGTCTGATCCAATTAAAGAGGAATCCTGCAAGATGAGAGACCTAGATTCTGCTAAGGGTTTACTTGGTTTTTCTTTGTGCCTGTGGAGTTAGTTTTCTATACTACAGTTCCTTGGAATAAATAGGCCACTGTATGTGCTCCTGCCTTTACTAGAGTAAATAAAGTAGACAAGAATTCATCTTTTCCAGGGTTCTGGTTCTCTGAGATGGAGGATGCTGTGGAAACTCAAAGACCTACTAATATCATGAGTTCCAAGTGCTGTTATCATTTGGCCCAGACAGACGAGGAGATAGTTGCATGCAAAGGAAAAATAAGAATGAGCAGCGATGATTATTTAATGAGTATTTCTCCAGCTCTGGCCATGTGCTAAATGCTTTACACTTGCTCTTTCTTTTCATTCTCACAATAACACTGTTAGCACAGTATTAGTGTGCAACACTCAAGGAAACTGTGGTTAGAAGTTTTCAGCAAATGGTTCACGGTCACACAGCTTAATGCCACACCCGGGATTCAAACGAAGGCTCATCTGTCTCTAAGCCTGTGTTCCACGAGGCAAACTCAGAAAGCCACTGTCAAAGCCTTATTTTCTGAAGTGACTCTTTCATGATCTGTCCCCCAGCTCCCAGCTGCTCTTCACTTTCATGCTCCCCATCCTCTCTCTACGTAGTGGGGAAACCCTCGGGGTGAGTTTCTGGGATGAGGACTTGCTGTTGATTCCCATAGCCCACATCTATCTTTTAGTCAAAGAAAAAACCTAGTTAAACAACTTTGTGTTCTTAACAAATAGAAGAGTTTTAGTGCTCTTGAGAGAGTCCTTCCAGGTTGATGTGGGTCCCACAGAATAAAGAGGAGAATGTGTTTTCCTCTCTAATATTCTAATTTGTTATATCAAAATAACTGGAGAATTAGAAGAAAAATTAACTGTGTTGTTTGAGATTTCCTATTTGGCTCAGCATACACAAATTAAGTAGCTGTAATATTTAGGCCTTGTTCTGGGTGGCAGGGATGAGATGAATTAGACATGACAACTGTCCTCAAGGAGGTTAAATTTAAGTGAGAGAAATAGATCTATGAACAACTATTAGGCTGGTACAAAACTAATTGCAGTTTTGCACTGTTGAAATTTGCAATTTGTTATTGGAATACATTCTTAAATGTGACTATGCTATAATCATTTTAATGCACATTTCTCGCTTTATGATTTTTGCTAATGACTTATTACTTGCTGTGTATTTTATACTTACTGTGTATTATGGAAATGATGTTAGACAAAAAGCAAATTTGAGTGATTTTCTTATTCAAGTTCAAAATAGGTTGTATAGCAGTGGAAAAAACTTGAATATCAACAATGCATTTGGCCCAGGAACTGCTAATGAACTGTGTACAGTGTAGTGGTGGTTCAGGAAATTTTTCAAGGGAGTCTTGAAGATAAGGAGTGTAGTGACCAGCAATCAGAAGGTGACAACGACCGATTGAGAGCAATCATCAAAGCCGATCTTCTTATACCTGTATGAGAAGTTGCCAAAGAACTCAATGTCGACCATTCTATGGTTGTTTGGCATTTGAAGCACATTGGAAAGTTGAAAAAGCTCGATAAGTGGGTGCAAATCAAAATAACTCTCATTTTGAAGTGTTGTCTTCTCTTATTCTCCTCAACAATGAATCATTTCTCAATTGGATTGTGACATGTGATGAACAGTGGATTTTATACAAGAACTGGTGATGACCATCTCAGTGGTTGGACCAAGAAGAAGCTCCAAAGCACTTCCCAAAGCCAAACTTGCACCAGAAAAAGGTCATGGTCACTGTTTGGTCATCTGCTGCCTGTCTGATCTACTACAGACAGTGAAACCATTATATCTGAGAAGTACACTCAGCAAATCAGTGAGATGCACTGAAAACTCCAATGCCTGAAACTGGTATTGGTCAACAGAATGGGTCCAATTCTTCTTCATGACAATGCCTGTCTGTACATCACACAACCAATCCTTCAAAAGTTGAAAAAATCGGGCTACAAAAATTTTACCTCATCTGCCATATTCATCTAACTTCTCGCCAACTGACTACCACTTCTTCAAGCAATTGGACAAGTTTTTGCAGGCAAAATACTTCCACAACCAGCAGGAGGTAGAAGAGTTTCCAAGAGTTCATGGAATCCTGAAGCACAGATTTTTATTTTTTTGCTACAGGAATAAGCAAACTTATTTCTCATTTGCAAAAATGTGTTGATTGTAGTGGTTCCTATTCTGATTAATAAAGATGTATTTAAGTCTAGTTATAATGATTTAAAATTCATGGTCCAAAACTGCAATTACATTTGCACCAACCTACTAACTACTTTAGTGTAGTATTAATTGAGGTAGTAGGGACAAAAATTATTACAGAGTTCATTATATTAAAATATAGAAAAAATTCTTTTTATATTGAAAAGAAAATCATTTAAGCTAAAATATTTTTATAACTCTTACATAAGTCTCCCTTTATAGATAAAATTTTTAAAAACTGAAATATACAAGGATCTAGAGTCAATGATTAATCATTTTTATAATTAACTGAGTTACTATGAACCAGTGACTTAACCTCTATAAACCTCAATTTTCATATAAGATATGGATAATAATTCCTATCCCAGAGTGCTGTTGTAAGGATGGTGTAAAGTAATGCCTGGCATCAGCCAGCACACAGTAATTGTTTGCCTTGTTCTACCTCTTGTTGCAAGCCCTACTTTTCCTCTTTCTGCTTAAACAATAGGGGAGATGCATTTTAGTTAGTAATAATGGTTGTAAAACAGAATAAATTTTGAGGTCGTGTCTGTAAGAGATAAGTGCATCCTGTTTTTTTCCTTGTGCTAAATATAAAGTGCTTAACATTGACTTTGGTGAGAAATAAGGGTTGTCGTAAATGCGGAGAGAGGCAGCCTCCATGGCTACCTATTTACACATGGAATTAAGGACACTGTATTTCTCTGAAGAACACTCAGGGGCTCTGTCTATTATTCCCCTGTTTTTTCTGCATTGAACATATAACTTAATGTTAAAGAACCATTGTTGTTAAAGTACTTTCTCAGCATGGACTCTGAACTAGGCCTTTCCATCTACACCTACCTTTAGTTCTTCTGACAACTTTGTGAGCAGAAGATGCAGAAGTGGGAGAGCTATAACGTTAGAGATCCTCTGATCCAGGATGACAAACTTTCTCTTTTTACAGAAATAAACCTCATGGTGCTCTGAAAGCTCTCCCCACTCCTGCCCCCTCCCCCTTTGTCATTCACAGGAGTTTTTCCTAATAAATATCTTACAAGTTTAAATCCTATCTTGATGTCTGCTTCTGGGTTGACCGGCATTGATATAGTTGATACTAAAAATGTTCTGATAAATCAGATGGTAAGATGGGTTTGGGGCTTGGCTCACTTAATGCCCAGCAAGCAAGGAGGGCCCCTTCCTGAAAGGAATGTAGGACACAGACATTCCCTGGCACAGAAGGCAGCCCCATAGCTGGACATGTCACCAGTGGGGATGTGCAGACACATCACAATGGAGGACACCCCTCTGGGGGTGATGAAACAAGGATTTGAGGATGTGGGGTTGGGGCATGCAAGGACAGCAGAGTTAACTGGTTATAACTATCCTATACTGATGCCCTGCAGAGGGAAATGAGAAACCGAGGGCTGTTCACAAATACTAAGAGTGAGTGTCGGAGAGGCTCTTTGGTACCTTATGGTGATGAAGAGCCTCTTATCTCCTCCAGAACAGTGAGCATCCAAGAGCAGACTCAGAACTTGATAGAGTCTGAAAGCTGAAGAGATATTTTGATGCTCAGCCAGAGCAGGTCTCCATGGGCCCTGGTTTGGAAAACCTGGGATTTTCAAACATGGGATGGAAACATCTGGACAGATGACCCCCAGAGGATTTTGGCTCTGTAGACTGGCCTAAGTGTTCAGAGTTTACAGAGATAGTCTACTCTTCTATAATAAGGGTTGGCGATCCCTGAGTATGGGAGATGAAATTTCAGGGAACTGCCACTTCAGTGAAGTTTATAGATACCTAGTGATCAGAGATATGGTGGAATATGCTCTTCTATATAAAAGTCAAATTACTGCATTTTGCATCCCCATCACAAGCAGGGAGACACTGATACCAGTGGGGTTCTTCTCAGTTCTAGAGGCAATGCTTTCTAAACTGGAAATGCTACTGTAGCCCATACACTTGGTTACACAGAAGGCTGTCAGCTTTGAAGGGCACCAGAGAAGGAAAGGA
The DNA here is from genome assembly GCF_049115385.1 of Moschus berezovskii. Lineage (NCBI taxonomy): Eukaryota > Metazoa > Chordata > Mammalia > Artiodactyla > Moschidae > Moschus > Moschus berezovskii. Next base: position 27,112,275 of record NC_142464.1, read on the forward strand.
CTCTGCAACAGGACTAGCCTGCAGTGGGGGTCCAAGACCTTAGGCTGTGTGGTCCATCAGAGTCGATAGAGGTGTCAGTGGTGGGAAAAGATGTTGTTTGGAGCTTCTAGCGATATCTAGTGGCAGATACTCAAGGCAGGTCTTCGGGAGTTTGGAGAAAGGCCATGCCATTTGCAGTGGAGAATTACCTACTTCTTGAAAAACAGCTCCTGAAGTGGTATTGGGTTCAGGTAAAGGTGGAACTTTTGCCCACAGGACCCCAGTTGAGCTGCCCATTATGAGCTAATTTCTGTTGGACTGGCCAAGTCATGAATGTGGATGGGTCCAGCAACAGTCTATTTTTAGATAGAAAGGTGTGTCCAGAAATGGCACAGGCAATGACAGAGAACACAAGTAGCTGCATGGGTAGGTGGCCCAGAACCTCATGTCACTTATCACACTCGCACCAGTGATATTCCCTTAGTTTGTACCTGTGCCTGTGGGTGGGTGGGGGGAATACTACGCATTCATCTAAAGGAGAGTGAAAATACCTGTGCTTGGTTTATAGACAAATTGGCCAAGTATGTGAAAATGGAAAGTGACTATTATATTTAGTGTAGCTACAATGTGTGCATAAAAATTTGACTGTAAAACTAGATTTTTTAAAAACTGAAATATTTGTAAAAATTATAAATACATACTTTTTTTCTTTTTAGCAGTTTTTTTTTTCCTGAAAGAATTTTTAAAAATTCAGAAAACTTATAAATTATTTGGGATACAGTTATGTTCTCATACTTTCTCTGACCACCTAATTTAGGGTAATAAGGTTTTTAGTTTTTAACTTACACATTTCCATCTGCCCAGCAACTGGAGTCCATCTGGAATAATGTATTTTCATCAAATTGTATGGGTAACTCAGACCAGGATTATTCATCTGAAGAGAAAATTGTTGTTATTTCATAGGTTTCACACATGAGCAAATTGATCTATAGCTGTGAAATGAATAATAGCATTATTTGACTACACGGTTAAATGAAAGTCTTGGAAATTATATAGTTGAATATTTCGCATTATTATTGCTATTTTCTCTGGATTTCTCTTTGGGAGTGCCTTTACACTTAGAAATTTTCTTCACTTTTCATCTTTCTATTAAACAACAAAAAGAACTGTTTTGTTAGTCCAAGGTGGGTGAGCAGATCTGCAATGCACTGTGGATGGGGCTAGAACTATGACAAGGGTATCGCCTCTTAAGGCAGATTCATGAGTTTAAAATCAATGCAGGACCTTCACAATTAGGATTGATTACATCCTTAAATGGAATCATTTCACAATATGGGATTGAGGATAACTGGATAATTCTAGGTTGCAGATTTATTTCCTCATGCACAGAAGCATGAAACAAGCTCAGTATCCAAGTGACTTGGGTTGGCCTTGGCTTCTTTCAAGCATTGTATTAATGCTGTGATCTCTGGAGTCAATTTGTTTGTGCCTCAGTTTCCTTATCTGTGAGATAAGAGGGTTAGAGTAATTTATTTTCTTTTCTTTAACTCTTTAGGGCGGGAGGAGAAGGGGACGACCGAGAATGAGATGTTGGATGGCATCACCGACTCTGTGGACATGAATTTGAGTGAACTCCGGGAGTTGGTGATGGACAGGGAGGCCTGGCGTGCTGTGATTCATGGGGTCGCGGAGAGTCGGACACGACTGAGCGACTGAACTGAACTGAACTGAACTCTTTAAAAATTTTTATTGTTGATTTACAACGCTGTGTTAGTTTCAAGTATACAGCATAGTGATTCAGGTGATTCAGTTATACACATACCTATGTTCATTCTTTTTCAGATTATTTTCCCATTTAGGTTATTATAGAATTTGAGTAGAGTTCCCTGTGCTTTACAGTAGGTCCTTGTTGGTTATCCATTTTATATATAGTACAGTAGTGTGTATATGTCAATCCCAAGATCTTAGCTTATTCCTCCTTTCCCCAACATTTTCCCTTGAGATTTATTTTCTTCCAGATTTAATTTTAAATTTCTAGAAACCAGGTTTTTGAATACAGTTAAGGCTGGCTGAAATGAACATCCAACTGCCCCAAAAGTGCTTCAATCTAAAACAGTCTTTTAAATAGTGTTTGAAGGTTAAATGGATTAATACACGCATTGTGTTTTAATCTTCTAATGAACAAGCACTTTTGTACTAAGTCCTCATTATGAATTCTTTATTCTCCCTCCAACAAGATGACATTAAAATGTCCCATTGTGTTCTTCTAAATTCTTTTCAGGCAGAGGTAGACCTTGAGATATATTGATCATACTTTAAGAAAGAGTTAATTATCTGAATAGATGGCACATGATATCATTTATATAGCACATTTATATAGAAATTCTCAGAAAATAGATGAACAAGATTTACCACAGGAGTGGTTCATTCTCTGTCCTTCCCTTACTCTATTGCCAACAGTGGTCCTGCCTGAAAATTTATCCACATCCTTCTGCAGTCCATTTACAGTTTTGAAAGTTATAAAGTAATAAACTCCATAAGCATTCTACATATCAGTGAATAGTAATTCTGATATTTGTCTAAAGATTGCCTCATTCATTCATTCTAATATTTGCCTGTGTTCCTCATATCTACCGATCTGAAGATACCTTTTATTCTTTATACTGGTGGTAAAATCCTTCATTTTGAGAATTCACCAGAGGAGAATAATATCAAACGAGGACTGGCGCATTGCAACTTTGAAGAATTACAAGAGAAGTCTTGTTGCAAAGGCTCATAAGCAAGAAAGGAATATGCTATGACCTCCACAATCCTGTTTCAGAGTGAAAACTAATAGATATTTGCTAATAAATGAAGAGATTAAATTAGAACAGCAACTTTTTTTTTTCTTTTCAGTTCAATGCAGTTAGTGATTGTCAGACAAAAAATATTATCTCAAATATTTCCTAGTCAGCAAATGTTATCACATCCCTCACCTAATTTTGGAGATTTTATCATACCTAGCAGCAATATTGTGGATTCAGATCTGCAACTGTTTCATGGTTATAAGTTCCTGAAAATAAGATAATTAGAGCATTCTGAATGCTCACTCTTCCTGTTGGAATTATATCAATATTATCATCTCATTTTTTGTTTGTCTGTTCCTCATAACAGCATTCCCATCTTAGCACTTAAGCAGAAAGCTTTACTTGTTATGGTTGTTTCACAGTTGATTCCATCCTTTGACTTCCTGTTTTCACAATTTGCCAACCAATCAAAGAGATGTGTGGTTTGAAAGCATGTGTCAACTGAACAGATAGCAAGAATAAAATGCACATATACATCCCAAAAGACTTGTGTCAAAGTCGGTAAGATTGCACAAGGCAGGAACCTCGGGGATAGCGTGCTAACAGAAGAAAATTGTCAGAAATTAGTTCATTCAGTCTAGTATCTGGGCTGTAATAAGCCATGTCTTATCTCCTTTGGCCAGTGGACAGCTTCTAATTGGTAAGGGTCCAAGGTAAGGCAAACAAATGCAGGGAAACCTGTCTGCCTGGCTTTATACATCAGCAAGATAGCCTATCGTACATCAACGGACAGGCTTCAAGTTGACAACAGGAAAAATGTGACTCAGCTTATACAAAAGGGGAAGTCCCGGTTTTGGGCTCAAACAATGGGCCTGTCATTTTACTGCCCTGATGGTCTGTCTTACTGTTTTGGAAGATATGCAGGGCAGAGGACTCAGTATTCTTCCCTGGGTCCTAGACAGGGTGCTGAATGTAGACTGAGGGAGAGGTATTATTCAAGGGTGAGAGCAGAGCAGAGCAAACAATGCAGAACTTGTGGTTAGGCTGGTAAAATGACACCTTAGATTCCAGGAATACTTCATTGGGTATGGGAACAGGATAGACCCGGGAGCAAAACAGAAAGAGTGCAAAATCCTCCTGAGAATGGTTGGAACTCAGAACGAATAAAACAAAGACAGCAGTCTGTGAGAGCTATGCTTATTTTCTGCTCCCATCCTCATACGTCTGCAATTCCCCCTGCAGAAGGGCAGTCTTATTTCAAGTCAGCAACTACCTGCTCATCGAAGCAAAAACATTTCTGTGATGTGACGCCAAACACCACGTCCATGTGGTTTACATGTTTTGTTACTTAAATTTGGGGGAAATTCTTAAGACCTTTACAGCTGAAGAGACCTTTATTTCTCAGACAACTGAGCTCCATATAATGTAAATGACATCATTGGGCAGACATCACCATAGAGTCATGGTTTCTGACCACCAGGCCACCATCACTCTCTATGCTCATATGTTGTCCATAATCCCTGGCTTTAAGTGTCGCCTAACTTCACGGTGTCCAGTTCTTCTATACTGAATTTTGTGAAGCTTCCATCCTCGTCCTTTCTTGTGGTGTAGTGATAAAATGGTAAATGTGGGTGATACAGGCCTTTTGTTGAAATATGGACTTACCAACATGAACTGGGAGGAGTGGCTAAATATTGCTGGGGCCTCAGACTTTTATGGGAAAGACAATAGCAGTCATAAAATAGTCATTGGGAAGAACATGAGTTTTCTTAAGTTTCAACTCTTTAGATGCCATTGGGAAAAATGTTATTTTTGACAATTATTTTTAGAGTATGACAAATATATTTTATTATTTTCTTGTGACTTATGGTCAGATGTCCTGGTCTGTGGTACATAACACCCCAACAGGCTATTAATGATGGCTTCTCACTACTGATAGGATCACATCTTCTTCATCTTTGTGTCCTTGGAATATAGTCAGGATCTGTCAATCATTTAATAAACATATTTAGTTGAAGGCATACATTTTCAACTGTTTTGATTAGCTTGAAAAAGCCCCAAAGAAAAGAGAGATATAATGTGATAAGACTGACAGAGAGTAAGGATTAAAACCATAAAACTGGAATTCCCTCTCCTGGGCCAGAAATTATAGTTCTGATTGCTCTCCTTTGGATGCCACAGAAATACAGAATGAAGGAAAAAACCCAGTTAAAGAAGCCTTTAGCAACAGCAAAAAGATCCTGTGAGTTTTCAATGGTAAATTTAGATAATTTAAACTTCCTACAGGGGAGAACATTTAGGAAATAGGAAAAGTTTTGACTTCATACCACCCATAAGGTTTCCAGAACCTTCCTTGATCTCAGATTAGCATGGAGCTCCCTCTTCTCCTTGCCCCATTCTTGAGTCCTGTGCTGCTTCTCCTTTCTCTGTTCCTGTTCTGTCTCCCACGTCACACAGCAGTAACAAAATGACTAAAACCTTACTCACTGAATTGACTGCATGAGCCAAAAGCAAGTGCTCTGGCAGCTCAGCCAACTAACCACATCTTCTGAATCTCAAAGACAGCACTGACTGAAAGTTCTCCATGGAGTTGGGGGAAGAAAGCATAATACATCATTTCTCAAATATCCACTTGCCTAACCCCAATACCTCCTTAAGTCTAGTCAAACCTCACCTTCTAAATGAGACACACTCTGACTCTTCTATTTAGTGCTGTAAATGGCCCCACCTCCAACTCTGATCCTGCACTCCTGATCTTTCTTACCCTACATTCTTTCTTTTCTGTGGCATTTATACTCTTCTATATTAGCATGTCTACTTATTATTATCACTATTTTTTGGCTGTGCTTGGTATTCATTGCTGCATGCAGGCTTTACCTAGCTGTGGAGAGCGGGGGCCACTTTCCAGTTGTGATATGTGGGCTTCTCATTGCAGTGGCTTCTCCTGTGGCAGAGAATAGGCCCTGGGGTAAGCGGGCTTCAGTAGTTGTGGTATATGGGCTTATTGCCTTGTGGCATATGGGACTTTCTGGACCAGGGATCAAACCCGTGCCCCTTGCATTGGCAGGTGGATTCTTAACCACTGTACCACCAGGGAAGCCCCAGCATGTCTACTTACTATATTAATTTTCTGTTCCTGCTTTCTACTCGAGCTTTCTACTCAAATGTAAGTTCCACAGGGCAGGATTCTTAATTTGTTTACCAGTGTATCCCAAGCCCTAAGAACTATGTGGAGCACATAGCAGATGCTCAATAAAGATTTATAAGATGAATGATTGACTATAAGTCTACAGCCCCTCTTTTAGCTAAGTTTTTGAGTAGGGCTGCTAGAATCTCAGTGGAATTTCTTAGGGTTCTGGAGAAGAGTTATAAACAAAGTCCTACTGTGTACACTAATAGGAGGGCAAGCCACAAATGAAACATCAAGAGGACTTTCAGCTAAATTCAATACATTAAGCTTTTTTTTTTTAAAAAAAACCCCGAAGTATAGTTGAATTTCAATGTTTTATAAATTGCTGCTATACAGCAAAGTGATTCAGTTATACAAATACATACATTCTTTTTTTTATATTCTTTCCCCCTGTGTTTTATTACAGGGTATTGAATATAGTTCTCTGTGCTATAAAGTAGGACTTTGTTGTCCCAAGATTTTAAAAAGGCCTATCTTGTCCAGGAACTTTGCTGGGTACTAGAGAGACAGCGATGAATCAACTGTTGCTTCTGCTCTCAGTTTATCATCTATCTGAGAAACAAGTGCATGAACAAAGCCTCACAGTACAGTGTGATAGGTGCTAAAACGGCAATATAAAGGAAGAGCAATGACATGAGAAGCTCCACTGAGCATCACACAATTCCACTGAATATTTGTCTCTTCTAGTGAGGTAGTCAAAATAGATCCTGGGAGAGGGCTGAAGGGAATCAGGGCACCAAGAAGAGACCTTATGTGAGCTGTCAGCTTCTGTCTTTTCATGAGAATGGAATCTTGTCATTAGGACATTTTCTTGCCTGGTATCGCAAGTTGAGCCAGCAAGTAGAGTTGGAAGAATGAACTGGTTAAACTGAAACTCATCTATTGAGTCTCTTGGCTTCCAGGTCTCTGGTTAGAGCATAGGCCCCTTTCCTTTTCCCATGGCAGTTCCTGCAGGTTTCAGGTCTCATCATGTCTGTATCTGCCCAGCCTGTTTAATGAGGTTCTGAATAAATCAGTCTCCTTGTGATAGCTTCTCATACACTTCATCTTTCCTTCTATCATTCTAGAAAAACAGTCTGCTTTGCATTTTCTTGGTATTGCTTTATTCTTGGTTATTTGTATCTTGACTTATCTTTTCTGAATGAGAAGCAGATGGCAGATGACTCATCAGTACAATCATTATGACTTTCTTTGCTGCTCATAACTTCAGATTCCTGGCCTAAATGTTTCTTACCACTTCTGCTTCAGATGAGTCATATGACTTCAGGTGGTGGCTTAGAATCACTGCTTTCTCTGCTCTAACTAGTTCCAAGTATCTGTTTATAGGTGGTCTGATGAGGGTTTAGAAGTTATGCTGCTAAACAGACCCTCCCCAGTGAGAAGAATGGGAAGAAGTTCTCCTTTTGTGGTATCTTATTTTTATTGATTAGCAAAAGATTGTCATATTGATCATTTGTGTGTGTGTGTGTGTGTGTGTGTGTGTGTGTGCATGTCTCTGTGTGTCTGTGTGTGGCTCAGTCTTGTCTGACTCAGTCTTGTCTGAGACCCCATGGACTATAGCCCACTGTCCATGGAATTTCCCAGGCAAGAATACTGGAGTTGGTTGCCCTTTCCTCCTCCAGGGGATCTTCCCAACCTGTGGATGGAACCCACATCTCCCGTGTCTCCAGTATTGGCAGGCCAATTCTTTATCACTGCATCACCTGGGAAGTCATGTATTAATCATTATCATTACCTTAAATATTTAAAAGCCATCCAAAGATTTCATGAGTGAAGACTTAAAATCTATCTTAGGCATCTATTTCTATTTATTATGTTCTCTGTGGCTTTGGAAAGTGAGAAACCAACGAGTTACACCTCATTTTTGTGAAGCTTTTACTGATTTCTTAAGATAGAGGCTGGGAAACACAAGGGAAAGTACCTAACCATCTGCCTACAATGTGCTAGTATAGGCTTCTTCAGGTCAATTCATTTTTGCATACCCAGTTTCTAACATAGAGTTGCACATACAGTAGATACTTAGTAGATGTTCTAAATTAGTGAATAAAGGAAGACATGGGTTGGCCTGCTTAGTGATGTGAGGAACAACATTGAACCTGGAATTCAATTTATATGTCTGTGGGAAGGTAGAATTATACTGGTCAGTTTTCTAAATGAGAGATACTATAGGGTAAATTGAACAGATGAGACTTTTAACAAAATGTCTTAACATTACATCTTTTTTCTTAGTTTATAAGGAGAGAAAATTGCCTTAGGCATATACTGAGTAAGTACCACCTGCTGCTGCTGCTGCTAAGTCACTTCAGTCGTGTCTGTCTGTGTGACCCCATAGACGGCAGCCCACCAGGCTCCCCCGTCCCTGGGATTCTCCTACAAAGTACAATTTGAGGAGTTGTAAATAAGAATCCCTTGGATGCCTCCCATGAAACAGTTTTCCTTTTATACCTGGTCAGTAATTCCCATCAATAGGGCTGGTCTGCAAAGTCAAGGAATGTGATCTTCATAGAGAGCACACATCCATTCAAGTAAAAAGAGAGTGTTAAGAATTTTCTCAAGCCTTCTCCTTTTCTGGGTCATTTTCACCTTGATTAGCACATAGGTATAAATCATAGGTTGGAGAAGGAAATGGCAACCCACTCCAGTATTCTTGCCTGGAGAATCCCAGGGATGGAGGAGCCTAGTTGGCTGCCGTCTATGGGGTCGCACAGAGTCGGACACGACTGACGCGACTTAGCAGAAGCAGCATAAATCATAGGTAGAATTTCTCAAAGTATATTCTGTGCATTCCTGTACCACCTAGACTCCAAGCTCAGCTATCATTGTTTATCTCCAAACTCTGTCTAATTTTTCTTCATGGTGCTTATTACTAGCTGAAATCATGTATTATTTTAGTTTTTACTATCTGCTTTCATCACTAATGGTACAAACTCATAGAGGACAGGGACTTGTTCATGACTTTTTAGACACGAAAATAGTGTTTGGTGTATACTAGATACTCTATAAATATTTGAAGAAATGAAGGCGTATCATGATGTGAAAAAAAAACTTGTGAACAAATTCATTTTGAAAATGCTGGACTGTTTGTTTGTTTAAGAAAAACAGGTCTATCTACAGCAGGGCTCATTGGGTATTTTAGCAAACTAATTGTATTATGAATCTCAAGAAGGGCAAAAATATGTTGTGTTTCCTTAACTTCTTTTATCACAGAGCTTTTTTTTTTTTTTAAGCAATAATGTCCTAATGTAATGAGTTAAGTGCATTTCAGTGGAGAGACCAAATAGGGGAGATCTCAGAGGATCACTCCTGTAGGAGATGACACAAATTAAATTTTGTTTATCATTCATTTATTGAAAACTTCAAGAAGTTTAAAAATTAAAAAATTTTTAATTTACAAGAAGTGTAAAAATTGCTTTATATATCCATTCATTCATTAAACAACTATTTATCAAGCACCTACTAAGTGCATAATACTTTTAAAGCATGTAGGCTACATCAGTGAGATTAAAGATAAATAATAACTATTATCTACCCTCAGTTACATTTGATGAAACCGAGATAGAGATCTTAACCTGCCCAGGGTCAAGCTTTTTTAATATTTGTTTGACTACTTCAGGTCTTAGTTGTGGCACATGGGGATCTTTGGTCTTTGCTGCAGCATGTGGGATCTTTAGTTGTGTCATGCAAATGCTTCATTGCGGGATATGGGATCTAGATTCCTGACCAGGGATCTAACCTGGGCCGCCTGTATGGGGAGTGTGGAGTGTTGGCCCCTGGACCACCAAGGAAGTCCCCAGGGTCAAGTATTCAATGAGTGATAAAACCGGAGTTTACACTCATATAGTTCTCTCTGAAGCCCTATAATATTCTATGCAAAGAATATCTACATTTATTTGACCTTTCCCAAAAGTGAAAACTTGACTATTTATATATTTTGAAAGATCTTGGAAGAATTGTCTATAAAGACTCAAGTTGTTATTCATAAAATAGAAACTCTCTTTTATGAGGAGTTTTAATAGAGAAGTAGTCTGTGATGATCACATTAAATGCACCTATTTTGCTTTTAAAAACCAAAAAGTGAGATAGGAACAAGTTTCTGTGGAGAAGCTGGTTTTGGTTTGCAGCACTCATCCATTGCCTTTTAGGTAGCTGAGCCAACTGCTTATTTCTGACTCTTGTTTCCCGTGATTCTCAAGAGACAACGTGGTCCCTTGTAACCACTGATGGGTGGTGTGGTTGCCCTTACCTGCTTGACTCTTGATATACTCCCATGGCATAATTTTGGCTTTTGCCTTTCAGCAGCATATACCATGAGTGAAGGTGGGAAGCCCAGGTCTACAGAGCCTTCCTACTTTATGACTGAATAGCATTAGGCTAATATTTAAATATTTCAGTTGCTCACTTAGTCAATAATTCAAATTCTTTGCACTTGAGTTCCCTTTGCCTCTCTAGATACACAGAGTAAATTGTTTTATAATCTGGCATTTATTTTCACTTGACTCATTTTTAAAGTCTTCTTCATTTTGTTCCTGTTCATTTATAACTCTATTAGCTTAGAGACACCATTCATTTTGTAAGCAGTGCTTTAAACACATTTCATCTATCAGGATTAATTTTGCTGAATGCACCACCAAATAAATACATTAAAAACAACTGTAACACTTCATTAATCAAAATGTCAACTTCTGCAGATGTGAAATGTCCCCCACCTTTAAAATTCTCTTCCTTTGCTTGTGAGTGCTTGTCTGTTTGACTAAAACATAAAAAGTGAAAAGTGATAAAAAACCACTGCTATTCTATTAGAATATGCATGCAGGATTTGAAGGTGCAATCCATTATAATTAAGGCTAATTAATTATTATATGGTCAAATGAGCAACAAATGCACATGCAAAATCTAAAAAGTTAATTATTTGAAAATTGGTTAATCAATTGTGCATTCAAATGCACATTTGTTTTAGCATGCAGACACTTTGCACTTTTATAAAGGATTAGTCTAGATAAAAAAACCATTAAAGTAAAATAGTTTTGAAATATCTCTGCTCTATGGGGAGAGAAAACACATTAAGATCAAATGGATTGGAGTCTCAAAAATCATAACTATTTTTCTAATAAACAATCTTCAAAAGAAAGAAAAAAATGTTAGCATGAACACTCATTTAGAATGACAAAAAGAAATCAGTCCAGATTACCTACTTTGTGGGAGGCATTCAACATGAACATAATTAAAAGGAAATCTCCACCATGTTAAGTGGCCTGCCACCTGCATAAAGTCCCCCCAAAGCCAATATCCAGATGGAATTACTTATTCAAAAACAAACTAGAACCATGTAAGGATGTACAAATCCCCAGTCAACGAAGTGGCTTCAAGCAAGTTTTTTTCATCTTTGAATTTCACAAACCATGAAACTTAAAAAAGGGTGGGGAGGGGAGCACAAGAGACAGTCAAAGTGGCAGCAACAACACAACGCTCACAAACTGCAGCCTAGACTGGGAAAGAACGGTTGCTGAAAAGTAATCCATAATGCAAGTTACCTGTTTTTTCTTTTTTTTTCAGATTCATCAGGGAGTCCAACCTATTGGAAGCAGAACAAATGTTTTACTAGCTATTTAATATCAGAAATAAGAGTCTCTTGTTCATTCAGGGTGATTTCCAGAAGTCCTCTATGGGAGAGACAGGAGCAAAATTGGTAAACTGAGAGAGGGAGGGCAGTGCATGGCGCAGTAAAAGCCCAGAGGTGGAATGAAGTTGTCCCACTATAACACATGCTCATTTTGGGGAAAGAGACAATTAGCTTCGATACATCAGCAGTATCAGATTAGAGCTGGCTCTGAAAGGTGGGCTCATGAATCTGGACTTTATGTGATGGGTACGGGAGAGTCATTGAAGTTTTCTGGCTCAGAATCATAACTTCATTTGAGCTAAATTTACAAGAGATCAATTAGTTTGGGTGAACTCCGGGAGTTGGTGATGGACAGGGAGGCCTGGCGTGCTGCGATTCATTGGGTCAGAGTCGGACATGACTGAGCAACTGAACTGAACTGAACCTGTTTTAAAGAGATTGGAGAAAAGAATCATTTGAGACAGGGCGAATTGTTTAGAGGTTATTTAGTTAACTGAGGTAAATATATCTGAACTTTGAAAGAGGAGGAAAATTGAAGTAACAGATATTAGAGACATTTCAAGGATCAAAGTAACATGACAGGAACAGTTAGAGATGTCTTAAATATTTAATGCTCTAACACTGTAAAAGGATGGCATCACTGGAAAAAAGAGGAAAATTAGAATAAATAGTATATTTGGACTTAAGACAATGAGTTTAGTTTTAGAAACTTTGAGCTTGAAATGGCAACAAGGCAATAAGTACAGGTACAGGAATTAGCAGAACTGTTCTCATTACTTTGAGGAGTCATCTAAATCAGGACGATCTGCTCAGAAGAAAAAGGTTTGAGGAAGGGAACGAAAGGTCTAAATATGAACTCTCAGGAGACAGAGAATAAAAGTGTAAGAATAGTAAGAAAAAAAGAAGAATTAGCAAAAGAAGCAGGAAATGTATTGCTTACCTCCAGACTGCTTGTTTTTTTTTTTTAAAGGCAATTATTTTAGCAATTATTTAATTGCTAAATAATTTAATAATTAGGCAATTATTTAATCTGTTTTGTTGTTGTTACTTGTAGCCAAATAATTGATAACAAACTGAGATTTTGAGCATTTAGGACATTGCCATATTTATGAATTGAGTGGAAAAATGTTTCTGGAGAAAAGGCAGATTAGTTCTCTAGACTGACTATCTTGAGCCTAAAACACTGGGTAAAATATAGAAAAATACCCTTTAATTGAATTAATTAGAAAATAAAGAAGGATTATGCAGGCAAGAGATTGAGGTATACCTGGGTACCTAGATATGTAAATGAACCATACTGAGTACTTAAGTATTGGTTTTTGTGAGTCTGTAAAATTCAAGGAAGGGAAAAACATTCTGGAAGCCACTTAAAGTGAAAGTCTAATTAAAAAATCCCTTATACATAAAGCTGGAGTCACAAAAGACTCTATGCCCAAAGTATGCACTGACTATAAATAAGAGGAACTATAAGAAAAATTGCCAGTCTCCAAACTTCGTATTTAGTAGAAAAATTTTTAAAAATTATCCTTTGATATTTTTAACCACAATTCAGTTTTGTAACCTAATTCATGCTACCCACTAAGCCAAAAATCTGAGATGTGAATTCAGTTTAAAGTGTTCCAGACACTTGAATGGAACAGACAAATTCTTTCTGGAATAACTTACTTTGATACCAGGCATTAACACATTTCCACAGATAAAATTTCAGGGTGTATGAGCAGTATACAATAAAAAATATTGCTAAATACAAGGAAATAAGCTATCCTATGTGAGAAAGGAAGAAGAAACAGTTGCTTAAACTTCATATTTTGGAGTTATAAGACACACAGTATAAAAATATGAAAATATATTTCAATAAATAAAAATTTAAAAAGCATAAAACAGAACTTATATCAACAAAAGTATGATTACTAAAACCTCAGTGAATTGGTTGAATAACAGATTATACACATCTAAGAAAAGAACTATTAAGTTACAAAAAAATTACTGAAGAAAATCTTCATAGTTAAGAGAGACAGAGAGATGAGAAATATCAATCAAATACAGGTCAAAATATAGCAAGAATAGACAGATATGGTCAGATACATGTATGTGTGTGTATATATATATATTATATAAATATATATATTTAGTTAGAATTTTAGTTTAAGAGAGAAAATGAAACAGAGGAAATACCTGGCAACATTATGGCTTGAGAACTTTCCAGAAACAGTGAAAGATACTAATATCATTCAGCAAATTCAATAAATTCCAAGCAAGGAAATTAAAAAGAATCACTTAGGCGCATCGTAATAAAGCTGAAGAACATCAAAATCATCCAGAGAATTATGTGCCTTTTGAAAAGAACTCTTGGCATGCCGTTGGGCAATGCTATAAGCGGAATGCATAACTGCATGTCTGGAACTACCAGCATGAGCTAGGGTCTGTCTGACTCATTGAGATGGACAGTTGGGTGGGCCCAACAGCAATCCGTTGTAAAATGGAAGTAGTACATCTGGAATTGAGGATGAGCAGAGAGCAAAAGCAAGCTGGTGACTCCCATTTCATCTGCCATTGCTACACCAGCAATCACTGACCTCACAGTTTTAGTTATCACTTAGTTGCAATAAGATAATTGAGGCAAACAAACTCCAAGCTTGGTTTATGAATGGGCCAGTTTGGTATGTTGGTGCCTGCCAAAAATGGACAACAACTTCACTACAGCCACTTTCAGTGGCTATGACAGTGGTGAGAGAAAATCCCCATTTAGGCAGAACTCTGAGTAGCTCAGATGGTAAAGCGTCTGCCTACAATGTGGGAGACCCGGGTTCGATCTCTGGGTTGGAAAGATCCCCTGGAGAAGGAAATGGCAACCCACTCCAGCGCTCTTGCCTGGAAACTCCCATGGACCGAGGAGCCTGGTAGGCTACATTCCATGAGGTCGCAAAGAGTCGGACACGACTAAGCGACTTCACTTTCACTGAGTGATGCATCTGGTCATATATGTCGGATAAAAGAGTATATGGGCCTATGGGCGGTCAGCCTATAAGAAGAATGGATGGTCAGAGACCAAAAGATATGGGGTGGAAGCGTATGGATGGATATATACAAATAGGCACAAAGATTAAAGATCTTCATATTACTTATTAACTCCTGCCAGAGAGCTGCTGTCACAGAAAAGACACTAAAAACCAAAGCAGATCAAATAACTTGGCTGATTGATGTCAATAGCATTACCAGCTACCCTAGTGCTACCCTTTGTTAACTTATTATTTCATTTACTTACTTAAACTTCTTTTTATTGGAGGAAAATTGCTTTACAATGTTGTGTTGGTTTCTGCTGTACAACAGCTTGAAGCAGTCATAATTATGTGCATATCCTTTCCCTCTTGAGCTTCCTTCCCCTACTCCATCCCACACCATAGACCATCACAGAGCAGCAGATTGGGCCCCTCGTGCTGGGTAGCAACTGCTCTTCTCACCAGCTGTGTTATGTATGACAGTGTATATATGTCAATGCCACTTTCCCCGTTCGTCCCACTCTCTCCTTCTCCAACAGAGTGGAGTATATCAGAAAGAGAAAAACAAATATCGTATACTAATGTATATATGTGGAATCTAGAAAAAGGGTACTGATAAACCTATTTACAGGGATGGAATGGAGATGCAGATGTAGAGAATGGACTTGTTAGCTGAATTTTTTTTCAAAGATCTGCTACGTCTTTGTTGATTTTCTTAATTCTTCCTATCCTCTCTTTTCATTTC
The DNA here is from genome assembly GCF_049115385.1 of Moschus berezovskii. Lineage (NCBI taxonomy): Eukaryota > Metazoa > Chordata > Mammalia > Artiodactyla > Moschidae > Moschus > Moschus berezovskii. The sequence continues at coordinate 27,127,594 of NC_142464.1, forward strand.
TACTTAAAAAATTATGTTCTTTCTACTTTGTTTGGATTTGATGTTTTTCTAGTTTCTTGAGGGGAAAACCCTCTTTAAACCCTCTTCTGATTTAAATTTTATAAATTTCCTGTTTAGGTACTATAGTAATTGCATTCCCTAAGTTTTATTACATTTTATTTTTATCATATTCAATTATTTCCTAACTTTCCTATGATTTCTTCTTCAAATTATAAGTTCTTTAAAATGTGATGCTTAATTTCCAAATAGTTACAAATTTTCTAGTCCCCTTTTTGTTATTATTTATTAGTAAAGTTTCATAGTGATAAGAGAACATTCAGTTCTCACAGCACGCCAGGCCTCCCTGTCCATCACCAACTCCCGGAGCTCACTCAAACTCACCTCCATTGAGTCAGTGATGTCATCCAGCCATCTCCTTCTCTGTCATCCTCTTCTCCTCATGCTCCCAATCCCTCCCAGCATCAGAGTCTTTTCCAGTGAGTCAACTCGTCGCATGAGGTGGCCAAAGTATTGGAGTTTCAGCTTCAACATCAGTCCTTCCAATGAATACCCAGGACTGATTTCCTTTAGAATGGACTGGTTGGATCTCCTTGCAGTCCAAGGGACTCTGAAGAGTCTTCACGAACACCACAGTTCAAAAGCATCAATATTCTGCATAATTTCAGGGCATTGAAAATTTTCACTTGCTTTATTTACTAGAATAGAATCTATTTCAGTAAATGTCTCTTGTGTAGTTAAATACTATATATATTTTTTCAGGTATTGAATGTAGTGTTTTATAAATGCAAATGTTCATTAATTGTGTTGTATAAGTTTTCTATATCCTTCAGTTCAGTTCAGTCGCTCAGTCGTGTCCGACTCTTTGCGACCCCATTACTATTTATTAATTTTGCTTAAGCTATCAATTGCTGAAAGGGTTATATTACGATCTCCAGCTATCATTGTAGGATTGTCTATTTTTTAAATTCTAATTAATTTTTGCTTCATAAGTATGTGATTTCTTTGATATATTCAATAGTAGAGTTGGGCTAATTATCTACCTATCACATTGATTAGATTTCTACTTGCCATCTCACTTCTTAGAAAGTTTTTTGATAGTTCAACTTTTTAAAAAAGCTCAAAAAAATGTGAAATTTTATTTTCCTCTTACATGGGTCTGTAATAAGCAAAAGGAATAAACCTCATCCCATTATCCTTGAAGATGGATTCAAAATCATTGAATACACCTAAAATGTATTCTGCTCATTGCTATATTTCATAGTTTCAGCATGATAACACGTAATTCTTGGGAGCATTTGTAATTTTTTTTGGCTACTCTGTATAATTTTTCTTCTTGTTTGAGGGAATTGCCCATTGGGTAGATTGGGAGAATATATAGTTTACTTCTCTTTACCCTGCCTATAAAGCCTAGCATGCTGTAGTCTATGGGGTCGCAGAGTCAGACATGACTGAATGACTGAACTGAACTGATTACTACTACCAACAAGCTGAGATGCAGGTTGCTGAACTAGGCTCAGCTACCTAGAAGCTTGCGCTCAGAATTTGAATGCAGAGGCAGTGAAAATAAGTAAATAAATTTATTTATTTTAAATAAATCATTTAAAAGTATTGAGAGTCCAGTGGTGACAGCACCACACGTTCACACCAGTGATGTCCAGTGAGGATAGAGGCACCTGCCAGTGGCAACAAGGTAATTATTCTTGTGCCATGACTTTAGTCTTGGTTCTGCGGCCCTGAATCCTTTGGTTTCAGTCCATTTTCTGAGCCTATTTCTCTATCTAGCCCTCTCCTCGATTCTCTAATTCATCCAATATTTTTATTAATATATTTATTTTCTAACTTAGCCGAAGTTGGTTTTAATGACCTACAAGCAAGGAATGTCACTGATACAGACACCTTCTAAATGCCAGGTGTGTATTCTAGATGCTGAGGTCATAGACATAAAGGATATGGTTTTTCAATGGCAGAAAAGTACAATATCATGAGGAGCTAGACATACTAAACCAAGATTTTAAAATAGTATGTATAAATATATAATGATATACACAGAAGCTCTAATGGAGGTATGTGTGAAGACCAAAGGAATAGAGAAAGGAGTGCCTGTGTTTGCCCAGGTGTCAGGCACTTTCACAGAGCGGAGACTCTGGATCTGAGGAGAGAATGCTGGCAGAGGAAGCACTCATGCTGAAGAGTAGGGAAGGGATTCTGGACCAAGGGGGTAGCACGGGCTGTAACAGAGAGTTCCATCAGGGAGTACTGAGAAGTCAGTACGGCAATGGAACAGATACCTGGTGGGAAAATGGCAGGAGGGAGGGAAGAGTACATGTGTAGACTGATGGCCACACTAAAGGATTTAGACTTTAGAGAAGAGATTATGTGCGCTTAGTCGTTCAGTCGTGTCTGACTCTTTGTGGCTCCACGGACTATAGCCCAGCTGGCTCCTCAGTCCATGGGATTTCTCAGGCAAGAATAATTGAGTGGGTTGCCATTTCTTGCTCCAGGGCATCTTCCCCACCCAGGGATGGAACCTGAGTCTCTTGCATCTCTTGCATTGGCAGGAAGATTCTTTAGCAGTGGTGCTACCTGGGAAGCCCTAGAGAAGAGATTACAATAATATTAGATAGATTTTTCTAAAATGAAGCAGCTGAATGAGAATGACTCAAGAGATGAAAATAATCAGTTGTTGGAGTTTCTTTTGTATGCCTGCTAAGTCACTTCAGTCATGTCCTGTCTGTGGACTGTGGCCCGCTAGGCTCCTCTGTCCATGGGATTCTCCAGGCAAGAATACTGGAGTGGGTTGCCATGCCCTTCTCCAGGGGATCTTCCCGACCCAGGGATCGAACCCACGTCTATCTCTTACACTTCCTAACTTGCCAGGAGGGTTCTTTGCCACTAGCACTACCTGGGAAGCCCAGTGGTTCTCTTAGTAAGTTTCATAGTTTAAAGAAGTGAAAGTGAAGTCACTTAGTCGTGTCCAACTCTTTGCGACCCTATAGACTGTAACCTATAAGGCTCCTCCGAACATGGGATTTTCCAGGCAAGAATGCTGGAGTGGGTTGCCATTTCCTTCTCCAGGAGATCTTCCCAACCCACGGATCGAACCCAGGTCTCCTGCATTGCAGGCAGACGCTTTACCATCTGAGCCACCAGGGAAGCTGAAATAACATCTCTCTTCACAACATCTCCTATGTTTCTTTTACAAAGCTGCAAGTGTAGTGTCTCAATAGCAGACTTGACTTTTTGGACTTTTGATTATTAAGAGCCAGCATGTAAATCTCTTTAATGTTTCACAGTCCTAGATAAGTCTGTCACAATCTTCCCATGCCGTCTCACCTCTTCACAAGTTATTGTAAAGCAATTAAAAAAAAATTACCTCATTAGGAGGAATGTTAGAACTTTGTAGTGTCTTTCAACAAATTGAAGGGTCAGCATCTTGATTTTGTATGTTGCTATTGCATTCCCAAAGGCATGGGTGAAAGCAGAAGTGAGTTGAGGGTAACAATTAGATGCAAATAACTAGAGAGGGAAAATGTGCATAAGGACAAGGAGTTATAGATCATGAGACAGTGATGGTATAACTGAAAGCAACAGGATGTCTCAAAAAATTTAATAGAAGATAATGATCAAAGTGAAGAGGTTCCTGTATGCAGAAGGCAAGACACACAAGCTTAAGTTCTGCCAATGAAAGATTATTTCCCTGCTCTATGCTGGGAAAGGTTGGGGGCGGGAGGAGAAGGGGACGACCGAGAATGAGATGGCTGGATGGCATCACCGACTCTGTGGACATGAGTTTGAGTGAACTCCGGGAGTTGGTGATGGACAGGGAGGCCTGGCGTGCTGTGATTCATGGGGTCGCGGAGAGTCGGACACGACTGAGCGACTGAACTGAACTGAACTGAACTAGTTACCATGTTCCCTTTCTCTGGGCTAGGCTGTCGCCGGATGATGAGGAACAGTTGTGCTCATGATCTTCTCTTGCTAAAGCCTATAGGAGAAACCATGGTTTACATCATGTTTTAGTTCCAGGAGCAATCCTTAAGTTCTGTTTTAACACATATTGTAGCGAAACATTAAGGAAAGAGAATGAAGAGCGGGTGTGATAGGAGGGGAAGGAACGGTAGGAAGGGAGAAAAAAAGGAGAGGAAGGGAGTGACAGGGGAAGAGGAAGCAGTGAATGAAAAGGAGGAGGAAGGTGGAAGCAGAGTCTCACAAGGCAGGGAATGCAGACAAACCAACTCAGAAAAAATAATCAGTTGAACTAATTCCAGCTACTGTCTAGCTTAAATGGAAATTGTGGGTCAGCCAGGCATCTAAACACTTTAGAGCGATTGTTCTAACATTGCTTAAATCTTTGTTGAATTAAAACAACTTAAATAAATGTTTGGATTTTAAAGAGAAAGTGGAAGGCTGCGGAGAATGGAAAAGAGCTTCTGGAAGGAAAGATGATGGAAATTACAAAACATTATTGGTCTAAAATAGGAAACAAGTCACTTATAATAGGTGAGGTGAAAATCAGGAAATTTGGAAGAAAATGGTAAAGGCTCATGGAAGCTTCATTGCCTCTGTTGTCTGTGACATTTAATATGTTGCAAGGAAAGTGTAGAAATTAAACTCCTCTGTAGAAGGCAGAGCTGCACAATGGCTCTGGGGATTTCAGTTTTTGGGGAAACTGTAGACTTGGGAAGTAACATTTTGGTGCCGTTTACTTTGTATATTATTATGAGATTTAAAAACTAATATTTAACTGCATCTTGGTTTAGTGAAAGAAGAGCTGGTCATGGCTTTAAAATATACACAGACACATTCCTCAAAGGATACATACTAAATTGTTAACAGTGCCAACTTTGGGGAATGGGAGTGGGTTTGGGACTCAGTGATGCCTTCACCTTCTATTTGACATATTTTTGTGATTTATGATTTAAAAAGTTAATTTTTAAAGTGAACATTTTAAGCAATTTTTTACCACCCAACCATACTTTAAAATTTTTTCTTGAGATTACAAAATGGATACATGCTTGTTGTAAAAATTTGTGATGATTTATTTAATCAGCTCCTATGGACAGATTTTTAGGTTGTTTCTTTCTTTCTTTTTTTTTGCTATGACAACCACTGTTAAAGTGATCATGCTTGTATGTTCCTGTATTTCTGTAAGATAAATCATAGAATTACTGAGTCAAAGCGATTGTGCACGTTAATTCTGAGGAATATGCTAAATGACTTGTGGAAATGTTGTAGCAATTTATACTTCCACAAAAGTGTATGATTATGCTAATTTCACCAAGACTGAATATTAGTTTTCTTTTAAATATTGGCCTATCTTATAAATAAAATTTATTTCTTCTTGTTCAAATTAAATTGATTATTAGTGAGGTTGGGAATAGTTTCATATGCTTAATGGCGGGTAGTTATTTTAAAAGAAATTGATTTGTCAGAACTTTCTTTATAAAGTGGTATTTATCCTTTACCATATATATTGAAAATATTTTCTTGTTTGTACTGTCTTTTTGACCTTTGTAGTATCTCTTTATATTACAGTATTATGTGTCAATTTTTTTCTTTAGGGTTTCTGGGTTTCAGATTGTCATTGGAAAGAATGAGAGAAGTATTCTCATCTACATCACTGCCATCTTACTGGTGAATAGTGGGAACTCAAAGTGAAAGAAAGTGTCAGACTCTCTGTGACCCCCATGGACTATAGCCCACCAGGCTCCTCTGTCCATGGGATTTCCCAGCAAGAATTCTGGAGAGGGTTGCCATTCCCTTCTCCAGGGGATCTTCTCACCCAGGGAATGAACCTGAGTCTCTCCAATCGCAGGCAGATTCTTTACTGTCTGAGCCACAAGGGGAGCCCAAGCTATAGGTAATCAAGTTGCTGTTGCTGCTGCTAAGTCGCTTCAGTTGTGTCTGACTCTGTGCGACCCCATGGACTGCAGCCTACCAGGCTCCTCCGCCCATAGCATTTTCCAGGCAAGAGTACTGGAGTGGGGTGCCATTGCCTTCTGCAAATCAAGTTGCTAGACACTATTAACCACCTTAAAATTAAAAAAAATACCTCTCCTACCTTTTGTGGTCATTATTTTTTCCTTACTTTCCTAACAGTGTTTAGGAACTATTACATGTTACTCAGAAGGCAAAGTTTAAAAATTAAAAGATAATTCTATGATTAAAAAAAGAAAGAAAAGACTAAATTCTCATTTTTCAATCCCTATCAAGGATGAAATACAAGGGTGTAGTCTCTTTTTAGAAAAGAGGTCATGCTGTGTAAACCACTTATTTACTGGCACATCAGTGTGTTCCCATCTGAGTCAAGGTGAAGATGTGTGTTTTGTGTTACTCAGGCGGTGAGAAACAGCTCCTAGTAGTCCATTCCTGCTTGTACCACGGCCATAAAGGGATTGCTGGATATCAAGCCCACCATTGAATGAACCACACCTTGCTTCCCCAAGTGAGAGAGAGGAGAAATACAGATTTCTCTGTTATTAAATTTAGTCATCTCATACAGTTAGTCTGGCTGATTTTGTGTCCCATCATATATAAACAACATTTGCCCTTAAAGGCCCAACACAGATATACTTTTCTCTGTGATGCCTACCTTACTTTCTCTACCCTGGATCCATTATTTCTGTTTTCTAAATTCTCTTAGCCCTTTGTGTATACTACTCTTCTCTGAGTATTTCTATCTTGTTTCCTAGTTAAGTAGGCATGATTTATTCCTATTAGAATGTAAAACTCTTTCAGTAGGGGAAAGCTGTTTGTTTAAATCAACTTGGTTATTTCCTCACAGTGCTTATTATGATGACCTTTCTCATATGAATGGGTAAAAACAGAATTAAACTAAGTTGGAGAGAAATACAGAAATTCAAAATTAGAACTCAAGGAAATAGATGGTTTTATCATAAGAAAGGAAGACCAATAAAATGATTAAAAACCTGATAGCTAACCCAGGTAATTCAGCTATAATGGCTAACAAACAAGAAAAAAAAAAGCCAATCTTTGTCTTCCTTATTTTTGCTGTATAATTATTTAAAAAATTATCTCGCATAATTATGAGTTACAGTGGCCTGTTCTGTCCTTTGAGGGACTGTTCAATAACTTACTCCTCTTACCCCAAGAAAGCCAGTCTATTTTATAAATAAAATTTTATGTTAATTCACAAAAAATGAGAATATAGAAATAGTTCACTGAATTAGGAAGAAGAGAAAATTAACATGCCTAACAGTTGATTTGTATTAAAATTTATGACTATTCTTTCTACTTGAATGATATTTATCATTCTTCATATAGTATGATTCAGGCAAGTTCATACTTCATATATATACAATTAATTTTATTGAATTTTTGACATGAGGGTTCAGTCTAATATAGTAATTGTGGAGCCAAAAAAAGGTGTTTTGCACTAAAACAGAATTTAATCTTCTCAGATAAGGGCTACAATTCTGTCTTATATTTTATTTGAACCACAGGAACTGGCTTTGGGATCCTTTGAAATCTACAGACTTGTAGATCTGTAGCCACTGACTTCCTGGATAGCTTGTCCGGGTGTGCCTAAATCAAAGCAATGTGATTTTCTTCAAGGAAAAATAGCTAATTAAGGTGCTGTCATTCCTCAGTCATCAACAGAGAATGGCCAATAATTGACTAGGGAAAGGAGAGAGAACCTGACATAAGCTGGAGCTGATTTTTTATTTTATTGAATCTGTCTCCTGATGATTAACACAGAAATTCCTCTAGCAATTATGGACTCTCTTATAAATGACTGTCTCGTAATTTACAGCTTGCCAGGAGCAGATTCAACTCAAACATGTGTGTAATTCACTCTTCTAGCTCATTTCCATCACATTTCCCCCCAGTCCAGATTCTCTCTCACATGTGAAATGTTTCACACTGAGATTATATGATCCCCCTTTGCCAGAAAAATTGACCTACCATATAGAGAATACAATAGCTGGTTTCCCAGGGTGTATTCTAATGGAAAATAAGGCTATTCTTCATAAAGGAATTCCATAGTCAATTCTCACACTTCATTTCTAATTGCTGATTTTAGTCTCCTATCCCTTCTGCCAGTTTTTACCTATCCATCTCTCTCTCTTTCATCAGAGTTATGGGTGTACAACCCAGTCAATACATTTTAATTTTAGTTCCTCTTCTATTTACATTTTCCCTCCTCTATTAGGCGTGCTAATGATCTGTGAAATGTCCAAAATATGGGTAGTAAGAGGTAAAAGCGGAGAAGGCAATGGCAAGCCACTCCAGTACTCTTGCCTAGAAAATCCCATGGATGGAGGAGCCTGGTAGGCTGCAGTCCATGGGGTCGCTAAGGGTCGGACACGACTGAGCGACTTCACTTTCACTTTCACACATTGGAGAAGGAAATGGCAACCCACTCCGGTGTTCTTGCCTGGAGAATCCCAGGGATGGGGGAGCCTGGTGGGCTTCCGTCTGTGGGGTCACACAGAGTCAGACACGACTGAAGTGACTCAGCAGCAGCAGCAGCAGCAAGAGGTAAAAGAAAAAATGATTGAGATCGTATAAACCCTAAATCCCTCTCTAACAATAAATACCTGAATGGAGAAGCATATTAAAATTCCCCAGTCCTATGAAAGATATGGGCTTCCCTGGTGGCTCAGAGGTTAAAGCGTCTGCTTCCAATGCAGGAGACCCGGGTTCGATCCCTGGGTCGGGAAGATCCCCTGGAGAAGGAAACGGTAACCCACTCCAGTATTCTTGCCTAGAGAATACCATGGACGGAGAAGCCTGGTAGGCTACAGTCCACGTGGTCGCATAGAGTCGGACACGACTGAGCGACGAAACGGAACGGATGAAAGATATGCAAATTGGCTCTAATGTAGCTCTTATCTTTATTGATGGTAACATTTACATTATTATTGAATGATCTTATTTTTTTCCTATTGTATACGGTGACGAGGTGCCAAGGAAAAGTAGAGAGCCATGTCAAAGCACTGGCCAGTAAGGTGGTAGGTTACATTTCCAGGAAGATAATTTGTTTGCTACAAATGCATTGCATATCCACCTTTTTCAGTGTCCTATATCTTGCCAGGATTCCTATCATAGACTCAGTGAGAGGCTCTCAAATGAAGGTGGGCAAGGGTAAAATGAATATGCAAAGATATTGCGAAAAGATTTCCCTAGTGGCACAGATGGTAAAGAATCTGCCTGCAACGCAGGAGACCTGGGTTTAATCCCTGGGTTGGGAAGATCCCCTGGAGAAGGTAAAGGTGACCCTCTCCAGCATAATTGCCTGGTGAATCCCCATGGACAGAGGAGCCTGGTTGGCTACAGTTTGTGGGGTTGAAAAGAGCCAGATACGACTGAGCAACTAAGCACACATGACAAGGGGCTAGCCAGGGAGTTATAAAATTGGAGCCAAAGGGACTGATCTAGGACCATTTCTCAGTTACTATTTATTCAGTTAACATTTTCCAGTAACCCCAGACCACCTGACCTGCCTCTTGAGAAACCTGTATGCAGGTCAGGAAGCAACAGTTAGAACTGGACATGGAACAACAGACTGGTTCCAAATAGGAAAAGGTGTACGTCAAGGTTGTATATTGTCACCTTGCTTATTTAACTTATATGCAGAGTACATCATGAGGAACGCTGGGCTGGAAGAAGCACAAGCTGGAATCAAGATTGCTGGGAGAAATATCAATAACCTCAGATATGCAGATGACACTACCCTTATGGCAGAAAGTGAAGAGGAACTCAAAAGCCTCTTGATGAAAGTGAAAGAGGAGAGTGAAAAGGTTGGCTTGAAGCTCAACATTCAGAAAACAAAGATCATGGCATCTGGTCCCATCACTTCATGGGAAATAGATGGAAAAACAGTGGAAACAGTGTCAGACTTTATTTTTTTGGGCTCCAAAATCACTGCAGATGCTGATTGCAGCCATGAAATTAAAAGACGCTTGCTCCTTGGAAGGAAAGTTATGACCAACCTTGATAGTATATTAAAAAGCAGAGAAATTACTTTGCCAACCAAGGTCCGTCTAGTCAAGGCAATGGTTTTTCCCGTGGTCATGTATGGATGTGAGAGTTGGACTGTGAAGAAAGCTGATCGCCAAAGAATCGATGCTTTTGAACTGTGGTGTTGGAGAAGACTCTTGAGAGTCCCTTATACTGCAAGGAGATCCAACCAGTCCATTCTAAAGGAGATCAATCCTGGATGTTCATTGGAGAGACTGATGCTAAAGCTGAAACTCCAATACTTTGGCCACCTCATGCGACGAGTTGACTCACTGGAAAAGACTCTAATGCTGGGAAAGGTTGGGGGCGGGAGGAGAAGGGGACGACGGAGAATGAGATGGCTGGATGGCATCACCGACTCTGTGGACATGAGTTTGAGTGTACTCCGGGAGTTGGTGATGGACAGGGAGGCCTGGCGTGCTGCGATTCATGGGGTCACAGAAGAGTCGGTCATGACTGAGCGACTGAACTGAACTGAACTGAACTGAATGTGGCTTTATCAAACTGAGAACATGGTCTAATGCTTGAAAAATATGGAGATAATTAGGCATTGTCCTTGAATGTAAGCATTTAAATCTAGAGAATGCTACATGTAATGTGCAAGGATTACTATATTTTAAGGCAGTGTGTGATCCATGCCATTAGGGAGAAATGGTTAGAAATTTACACGGGCTACAGTACATTGTCTTTAATGCCTAGTGTTCCTGTGAACACTCCCTCTCCATCAGCTGTCAACTCAGAGAAGCAATAAGGGGCTATTTTTGTGTATATGTGACCAGTGTATACCTGAACCTAATCAGCCAATCCATAGCCTGGTAGATTGTGTATGATGAAGCTTGGCTTGAAACTATGAGTTGGCCAACTAAATTATTTTTCATTGAAATTGAGATTAGAGCCACTCAGAGACAGAGCAATTAGCATGAGGAGATGAGTCAGAGAGCTGAGAGGGACTGTGCTCTTGGTGAAAGAAATCAGAATAGCAGAATCAGGTTCACAGAGAAACTGGGACCTCAGCTCAGCCTTGGAGTTCAGGGAGAGCTCTGGGTTCCCCTATTGCCTGTGACTTAGGAGAAGACGACTTGCCATCTCAGGGTAGTGCATGGATGACAAGAGCAGATTGGGAAGTGTAATGCTGGTAGAAACCTGAATTGAGAAGGAGGAAAATTCAAAGCAGCAAATACATACAACTATTCTGAGAAGTTTTTCTATGAAGGGGAGGAGAGAAATGGGGCAGTGATAGAGGAAAACCTGCGATCAGGAGAAGAAGGTTTTTAAGATGGGGAAGCTAATAGCATATTTTTTCTGTTGACAGGAAACCTTCAATAGAGAGGAGAAAATGATGATGCAGGAGAAAATGGAAGGAGTTGGTTGAGTGATGGCCTTGATCAAGTGAGCAGGTTGGAACTGGTTGACAAATAGAGTTCATCCTTCATAACAGCAGGAAGACAGAGGACTTGGGGCCAGATGCCTGTACATAGGTAGCTGTGACTGTGAGAGCTTGAGGAAGTACTGATTGTTTTTATTTTCTCCAGTGTCACACTGGAAACAGCCCAAGTATCTTGAAAGTAACAAAGGAGTAGGAGGATCAGGAAATGGGAGGAGAGAGGACAAGGTATGAAATCATTGAGTGACGTTCAGTTCAGTTGCTCAGTTGTGTATGACTCTTTGCAACCCCTTGGACTGCAGCACGCCAGGCCTCCCTGTCCATCACCAACTCCCAGAGTTTACTCAAACTCATGTCCATCGAGTCAGTGATGCCACCCAACCATCTCATCCTCTGTCATCCCCTTCTCCTCCTGCACTCAATCTTTCCCAGCATCAGGGTCTTTTCCAATGAGTCAGTTCTTTGTATCAGGTGACCAAAATATTGGAGTTTCAGCTTCAGCATCAGTCCTTCCAATGAAGATTCAGGATTGATTTCCTTTAGGATTGACGGGTGGAATCTTCTTGCAGTCCAAAGGACTCTCAAGGGTCTTCTCCAACGTCACAGTTCAAAAGCATCAATTCTTCAGTGTTCAGCCTTTTCTATAGTCCAACTGTCACATTCATACATGACTACAGGAAAAACCATAGCTTTGACTAGACGGACCATTGTTGGCAACTTTTAGGCTCACTTGATGGTTAGTGATCGTGAATTTGAAGTGAAACCATCAAATCCAGCTGTGTTGTGGGTCTGGAGTAGGTGTAGTCTTGGATTTAGTAGTGTTGTGGTTGGCCAAGTGAGGCCTGCACAGGGAGATAGATATATGGAGGTAGGGTGGGTGGGAGAGGGAATGATTATAGAAATTGTCTGAGGAACGTAAACTCATCACGAGACATATGAGGTTGTGAGGGGGTAAGTGAAAAGGTAGTAGGTGGACACCCTAGTTTTGGGAGTGAATGGCTAAACTAGGGCAGAAGACAAGACTCGAAGCCAACAGACAGCTTTCACATTCCATTTAAATTATCTGTTTAGGCGTCTGTTTCTCCCACTAGGTCAGGGATTCTCAGCCTTGGCATGTTGGCATTTTGGACAGCATAAGTCTTTATTGGAGTGGGGAGAGTTGTTCCATTTATTCTGTAGGCTGTTTAGCAACTTCACTGGCTTCTACCCACTTGATGCCAATAGCACTGTCCCAGTGGTGACAATCAAAACTGTCTCCAGTTTTGCCAAATGTCCCCTGGGAGACAAAATCAGCCTTGGGTTAGAACTGTTACCTGGACCAAGGCCTCTTAATAGGAGATACACCTTACTCATCCTTATGTTCCCAATGTTTTAAAGCTACTTGGGTGGTAGTTGCTGAGTAGTGTATGACTCTTTTGCAACCCCATGGACTATAACCCAATAGGCACCTCTGTCTATGTGACTTATGAGGCAAGAATACTGGAGTAGGTTGCCATTTCTTTCTCCTGGAGATCTTCCCAATCCAGGGATTGAAGTCACATCTCCTGCATTAATTGGCAGGTGGATTCTTTACCACAGAGCCACTGGGAAGCCCATTTGGGTACACAGTGAAAACTCGATAGATGTGTGATTAACTGAAGAGTTTGAGTCACAGTGCATAAGATGCTATGTTGAACATCTCCAAGATCACCCTCAGGTTTGGTGATTTGCTAGGAGAACTCACAAGATTCAGTATATACTCATACTCACAGCTATGACATATTACAGTAAAAGGCTACAAATCCCAATCAGCAAAGGGAAAAGGCACATAGAATGGAGTTCAAGTGATGTCAGGCATAAATTTTGAGAGGTCTTCTACCAGGGGAGTAGTGCAAGATGCACTTAATTCCTCTGACAATGAGGTGTGACAACTCACTGCTAATTGTTGCTAACCAGGGAAGCTTGTTAAGAACACAGTGCCCAGGGTTTTTGTTGGAGGCTGGCCACATAGGTACTCTGCCTGGCACCCAAATTCCAAACTCCCAGAAGGAAAGCAGTGTTCAGGAAAAACTGTATTGTCTGCACACTTTTAGGCACAATGGGCCACTCTCCTCAATTCTGGGAATGGTTCTCCCTGCTTCTCTGAAATCCAGCATTTCAGATCCCAATCAAGGGTCAACCTTGCACAATCTTGCAAGCAGAACTTTCAAAGCACAGAAACAGGGTCTCCTGTGTTAACTCTTTTCTGCACAGGGGATTTATATTACATATCACACGGAGGAGAAACAATTCAATTTCCACTTAATCCCTGTTTTCAAAATTCTTAATCCCCTGACCAAATGCCTCATTTTCCATCTCATTTTTCCTTATATAAACTGGCAAAAAGAAATGTCTCTAGTCCAGCATCACACAGCCCTGCATACCCCATTTCTCTAAATGGCAGTTCAGGGACCACTGGGTGTTAATAAATGCTGCCAGGAGATCCGAAACTCTACCTTCACTCCAAACAGCCAAGAAAACAAAACATTCTTCATGCTAATTCATACTGGAAATGAAAGAGGGGCTTGCATTTGTATAATATTTAAGGATATTTTGGATACCCTGTCATTGCTGCTTCAACCCTAGAGCAAATATGCTTAATAGAATACATGCATGTGTGTGCGCTCAGTCGTGTCCAACTGTTGTGACCCCATGGACTGTAGCCTCCCCAGCACCTCTGTCCATGGAATTTTCCAGGCAAGAATACTGGAGTGGGTTGCCATTTTCCTTCTCCAGGGGATCTTCCTGACCCAGTGATTGAATCAACTTTTCTTATGTCTCCTACATTGTTAAGTGGGTTCTTTACTAGCTGAGCCACTGGAGAAGCCCATTTAATGAATAATCCATACATAATACACAGATTAGAATGAAAATATGTATAGTAGAGGAAAATAGGGTTTACTGCAGCAAGTATATCAACACTAGTTATTTGAGCTGTTAACTGGATTAAAAAATTCCCATTTAAAACCTCATCTTAAAAAAAAATATTTCATATAAACTAAAGTCCTAACTATGAAGAATTGATCAGTAAGGTTACTCCCTATTGACCACAGTTGAGAGCAGAGAGCTGCAGGAATGACTTCCTTATTGATCAATTAAAATGCCCTAGTAAAAAGACTCCAACACAATGCAAGAGAGTGACTAAGGTGTATTTTAGGAAAATTTTGATGTATGCTCAAAACTTTTAAAAAGTAATTCGCTTATCAATTTCACAGTTACTAAGAGTATGGTGGAGAGGGAAGTGGCAACCTACTTCAGTGTTCTTGCCTGGAAAATTCCATGGACAGAGGAACCTGGCAGGAGATAGCCCATGGGTGGCAAAGTGTTGAACATGAATGAGAACAGTAGAGTACAGTACTAAGAACATGGAATCCTTTGCCTAGTAGTCATGACATCTGGGCCAGTGACAATTTCTCTATGGTTCAATTCCCTCAGTGATAAAGTGAACTAGTAATAGAACTGACTTCCTAGGTTTTGAGTAGTGAAAGAGGTAATGCATGTAAGCACATAACCTCTCCTCATACTACTGGCTCATAGTACATTCTCAATAAATATCAGCTCTTGTTTTAGTGACACATTATTTGCTCTTGCTGTTTCTCTGGGCATTCATTCAGAATACTTTTGACACTAAACCTCGCTCCAGGTAGTAGGAGCATATCAGTGAACAAGACTGTCATGCTTCTGTCCTCCCAATGCTAAGAATCTAACAGGCAATTAAGTATGTGATTATAACAAGTGATAACTACTCTGATAAGCAAGAGTTACAAAATAATTGAAACATAATCCATAAATTACTGAGATCCATCAGTGTGTTCGATATTGGCCTAGGGAACCTCTAAATTAGTATGCAAGGCATATGGACCCATCCCATTTTGTAAAACAGCAGTAAAAATAATCTTTGTAAGTGACTAGTTATGTATGTTGTCAACCATGTGAAAGATGAGAAATATGGGTACCAGTTTACTCAGATGGTATGAAGAAGAAAGGGTACTTTGTACAACTTCCCCTAGATTCACAGATTGAGGTTAACATATTACTTTTGAGATTTGAAAAACTTTTAACTTTAAAAAGAAAAATATTTCTATATAGAGAGATAATTTTGAAGACTACTACAAAAGGCTGCTTAAGAACTGATGCACATCTGACTAAGGTGTTAGAGGAAGAGAAGAAACAAAAAGACAACTCTCAATTGTTGTTGTTTTAGTTGCCAAGTCCTGTTTGACTCTTTTGTGACCTTATGAACTGCAGCCCGCCAGGCTCCTCTGTCCATGGGATTTCCCAGGCAAGAATACTGGAGTGGGTTGCCATTTCCTACTCCGGGAAATCTTCCTGATCCAGGGTTCCTACCCATGTCTCCTGCATTGACAGGTGGATTCTTTACCACTGAGCCATTCAGTTCAGTTCAGTTCAGTCGCTCAGTCATGTCCGACTCTTTGTGATCCCATGAGTCACAGCACGCCAGGCCTCCCTATACATCACCAACTCCTGGAGTTCACTCAAACTCATGTCCATCGAGTGGGTGAAGCCACAGGGAGTCAACTCTTCGCATGAGGTGGCCAAAGTATTGGAGTTTCAGATTCAGGGAAGCCCAGTTCTAAGTTTGCATTGCTGAACCTCGTAACTGGTAAGATGTAGGCTGTGAGAAACAGGAGGGGTCAGGACAACTCTCAGATTTTTGGCTGAGATAAATGGATATCATTAAGCTAACCTGAGAACATAAGTGAATATAAGTGAGGAATTATGGTTTGACCCTGAGCATGGTGACATTTGTACTTGTAGGACATTGGAGAGGAGAACACTGTTTGACAAGA
The DNA here is from genome assembly GCF_049115385.1 of Moschus berezovskii. Lineage (NCBI taxonomy): Eukaryota > Metazoa > Chordata > Mammalia > Artiodactyla > Moschidae > Moschus > Moschus berezovskii. The sequence continues at coordinate 27,143,791 of NC_142464.1, forward strand.
GGGCGTCCATCTCTGGAGAGACATGAAGATTTCAGATAAATATCAACTGGGAAGTCAGTTGATTATTCATTTTTCCAGCAACTGCTCCATGGCAAGTACTTGCATGGCCTGTAAGACCTAAGTCAGAGATGTCTCCTGGTTTGTTTCCTGCCCTCTATTCACTCTCTTTCTTAGCCCCTGACTCCTAGGTCCCTATATTATACCTTGTCATTATGAATAACTTCTACTAACTCTACAATCTTAAGTTCAACCTTTCTAACTCTGTTCACCATGTCCTCTCTCATTCTAGTCTCCTGCTCTAGTACCCTGACTCTATGGAATCTACAATTTCACAACATTTTCACTGTCTGTCCACAAACCTCCCCTGTTCTCACTGTACTTCTTACCTGGCTTTCAACCACTTTCCCCCTGATGACTTCTACAGAGTCTTGCTTTATCAGTCATCTCTCCTGCAGCTAGGAGTTTTTATGTGACTCATTTCTGGCCCATAAACTGTTAGTAGAAACTGGTGGGTTTGTGAGTGTGTGTGTGTGTGTGTGTGTGTGTGTTGGGGGGCTGGCTTGGGGAAAGCTGTGGTGTGCCTCCTTCCTTTCTTCTTTGTCCTGCCGTAAGTGAGGTCATGATGGCTAAAGCCTTGGCAGCAGAGTTGTAACCACAAATGAAAAGCCATAGGACTGCCAAGACATCGGCTGGCCTTGACACGTTGGAGCAGCTGAACTGAAGGCAGCAACTGCATTCCTCCAGATATCTCTTTATGCTAAATGCAACCCTGTTTGAGGCAGAAAGCATTCCTAAGTAAGATGCCTCACAAAGTTGAAGGGGGCTCTTTGCTGTATCTATGTCCTTTAGAAAGATTTGTGCTATTGTGAATGTTTTTCATCAATATTCTGCAATAGGCATTGGGGAAAGTTGGTGATGCTTAAACAAAAGAAAAACAGACTTAGACCTGTATTTTAGAGAGAGCCCTCAGTTGAATGTATGAAAGATAACAAAACTCAACTTTCCCTTCCTTAGATGACCCTCCCTCACTCTGTGTGATCTTGGTGGGGGTCACACAGCCCCTGACTCTATGGACCTGGTGATTTCCCTAGGGAATGAAATGTGAACCAAGTAGGCCCAATCAGAATCCATCCTTAGGATTGTTCTAATTGGCTAGAGGGGGCAGGCTGAGCCCTGATCCTGGCACCATGGACCTGGGATTCTGGAAATCCAAGTCACTTAGGCCACAAACCCCACTGTTATAGGCTGGGTGCTCTGGAGGAAGACAGAGATGGAGTTCAGGGTGCAGGGAATTATTAAGGGTCAACCCTGTAGAGGGAATGAAAAAGATCCATTGCTGAGCAGAGGGAGAAGTGGAATTGTGGTGCAAGTTTAACAAAGCCCTGCCCCAACTGGCAACCTACTCCAGTATTCTTGTCTGGGAAATCTCAAGGACAGAGGAGCCTGGTGGGCTTCAGTCCATGGGGTCGCAAAGAATCAGACACAACTGAGCGCGCGCACACACACACACACACACACACACACACACACACGGCCCAACTGGCAGGGAGCTCTGGAGTGAGAAGAGCCCATTGGCCAGCCTTACTTTATCCCCAGATGCATGCCACCACAGAAAAGGTGTGATCTGCAGTGAGATGGCTCTTCCCAGCTGAGACAGATCTGAAAGGAGCCGACACCTGAAAGCTGTTGGCTCACTGTATCCCTTATAGCTGGCAGCAACTCCTGGAAGGATCTGTCTGTGCAACTCCACGTCCACCATCTTCACTGGGTAGAGAAAGGCCGTCAGCAAAAAGGTAAGAATTGACCCAATATATCAACAAAACCAGAGCTGAGGGACAGAAAAAGAAACCCAAAAAGAGGCTCGAGTCTATAGACTGAGTTGCAACTGAGGCCAGAGCCATTCCTACCATTCTTAGTTGTTATTTTTTACCATTCTTAGTTGTTGTCATATCCGGCTCTTTGCAACCCCATGAACTGTAGCCCGCCAGGCTCCTCTGTCAATGGAATTTTCCAGGCAAGAATACTGGGGTGGGTTGCCATTTCCTCCTCCAGGGGATCTTCCTGATTCAAGGATTGAACCTGTATCTCTTGCGGCTCCTGCACTGGCAAGCAGATTCTTTACCACTGCTCAACCTAGGAAGCCCCACCATCCTTGGTTATTTGAGCCAATAAATTCCCTTTTTTGTCTTAGTCACTTTAGCCATGTCAGTCAGGGTTAACACAGTACTGTTTAAGGTAATAATTGATTAAATAGAAGTGATAGAGAGAACTTGACAGAGTTGGGGAGTATTGATGAGGGGCTAAGACAGTATCCATGGTGATGCACATGGAAGAGGTGATGGGCTGCAATGACTAATCTTAAAGCAAGAACCAAGAAGAGCAAGAATTTTCAGAGATATTCCCAGCATTTGGCTGAGGTGATAGCTCCATTCTTCTCCACTATTTTTACAGATGGGGAGTAAATGAACAAGTGGAAAGGGGAGGGGTTTATGTGAAAAATCTAAAGGTTTATAACAGACTACATTTTGAGTGCAGCCAATGGACTTATTTAAAATCTAAAACGTTAGCTCATAAATTTTTAGTGAAAAATATCCCTACCAACTGGTGGGAAAACTTAAAACAGTTGATCAGCTGAGGAGTTTTTCCGGTCAGAAGGGCCTATTTGTGAAGCTAAATTAAAATCAGAAATTTTTCTTTAGTCAGGATTAAAAAAAGTTAAATGATGCTTTTTAGGGACTTCTTGGTGGTCCAGTGGTTAAGACTATGTGTTTCCATTGCAGGGGGTGTTGGTTCGATCCCTGATCAGGGAGCTAATATAAGATACCATATGCTGTGCTGGTGTAGCCAAAAGAAAATAAAAAATAAAATCAATTGCATTCTTTAAAAAAAATGATGCTTTTAAATTGTCATGAAGCTTTGATACTCATCTTCATTACAAGGATAGATCTTCCAAGAACACTTGAAAACGTTGTCAGTTGGCTAGGTTACCTGTGTTCTTGGACAGTAGTAGCAAAAATCTGGAAAATACTTACTCACCACTTTGCTTTTTATTACCTACGACTTAATGCAGATTTATTTGTCTGTTTATCATTACATTATTATCTCAAGACACACAAGTTCCAACCTTATACTCTATATGTTTTAGGAAAATTATTTTCTGACAACATCTAGGGGATTGATGTTGCCTCATTTTGCCTCCTAAGATAATTTATATGAAATCACCTTATGAGACCAATATAAGGCAAATAAATTTTATTTACATGAATCTTCATTTATATAAAGCTGAACTGATTGGACTTTTCACTACATTTTAGGGTTCATCTTCCTCTAATGATAATGACCCTCATTTTACATCCTACAGGTATATGAGTAGTGAAGAAGGAGGAAGACAAAACCCATGGAGGAGCTCATGATGGGGTAGTGCTTGTTTTGTTAGATTCCAACACCTAGAAATTAAGCCAGCACATGCTGTATACACCTTTTTTCTCATTTCATCTCCAATTACAGAATTGGCATCTGTATGGGATGAATTAGTGATACATACAGTGAAAAGGTTGGCTTGAAGCTCAACATTCAGAAAACGAAGATCATGGCATCTGGCCACATCACTTCATGGGAAATAGATGGGGAAACAGTGGAGACAGTGTCAGACTTTATTTTTGGGGGCTCCAAAATCACTGCAGATGCTGATTGCAGCCATGAAATTAAAAGACGCTTACTCCTTGGAAGGAAAGTTATGACCAGCCTAGGTAGTATATTAAAAAGCAGAGACATTACTTTGCCAACCAAGGTCTGTCTAGTCAAGGCTATGGTTTTTCCCGTGGTCATGTATGGATGTGAGAGTTGGACTGTGAAGAAAGCTGATCACCGAAGAATTGATGCTTTTGAACTGTGGTGCTGGAGAAGACTCTTAAGAGTCCCTTGGACTGCAAGGAGATCCAACCAGTCCATTCTAAAGGAGATCAATCCTGGGTGTTCATTTGAAGGACTGATGCTGAAGCTGAAACTCCAATACTTTGGCCACCTCATGCGATGAGTTGACTCACTGGAAAAGACTCTGATGCTGGGAAAGGTTGGAGGCCGGAGGAGAAGGGGACGACAGAGAATGAGATGGCTGGATGGCATCACCGACTTGATGGACACGAGTTTGAGTGAACTCTGGGAGTTGGTGATGGACAGGGAGGCCTGGCGTGCTGTGGTTCATGGGGTCACAAAGAGTCAGATACGACTAAGCGACTGAACTGAACTGAACTGAACAGCACTTCTTATATTGATGATATGTATTTATTCATTCTACAACCGACATTATTGTGAGTTAGGTGTTGCCCCAACTTATACCTGTCTAGAAAAATGTGGAATCCAAAGGTGTATACAAAGAAAAACTGTGTTGGGTAATCGTGGGCACCAAACATAATTATTTATACTCGGAGAGGAGATCCTTATTATAGTACTTCAACCTCCTCTTCTTCAACTTACTCCTTTCCCACTTAACTCATTTCAGTGTGAAACCTTATTTGTCATGACTTCATACTGTCTGAAGTCACCTTCTATCCTCAGTAGGACCTCTAGTCACTTCAGTCAGTTCAGTCAGTTCAGTCGCTCAGTCGTGTCCGACTCTCCGCGACCCCATGAATCACAGCACGCCAGGCCTCCCTGTCCATCACCAACTCCCGGAGTACACTCAAACTCATGTCCACAGAGTCAGTGATGCCATCCAGCCATCTCATTCTCTGTCGTCCCCTTCTCCTCCCGCCCCCAACCTTTCCCAGCATCAGAGTCTTTTCCAGTGAGTCAACTCGTCGCATGAGGTGGCCAAAGTATTGCAGTTTCAGCTTTAGCATCAGTCCCTCCAATGAACATCCAGGACTGATCTCCTTTAGAATGGACTGGTTGGATCTCCTTGCAGTATAAGGGACTCTCAAGAGTCTTCTCCAACACCACAGTTCAAAAGCATCGATTCTTCGGCGATCAGCTTTCTTCACAGTCCAACTCTCACATCCATACATGACCACGGGAAAAACCATTGCCTTGACTAGACGGACCTTGGTTGGCAAAGTAATGTCTCTGCTTTTTAATATACTATCAAGGTTGGTCATAACTTTCCTTCCAAGGAGCAAGCGTCTTTTAATTTCATGGCTGCAATCAGCATCTGCAGTGATTTTGGAGCCCAAAAAAACAAAGTCTGACACTATTTCCACTGTTTTTCCATCTATTTCCCACGAAGTGATGGGACCAGATGCCATGATCTTTGTTTTCTGAATGTTGAGCTTCAAGCCAACCTTTTCACTCTCCTCTTTCACTTTCATCAAGAGGCCTTTGAGTTCCTCTTCACTTTCTGCCATAAGGGTGGTATCATCTGCATATCTGAGGTTATTGATATTTCTCCCAGCAATCTTGATTCCAGCTTGTGCTTCTTCCAGCCCAGCGTTCCTCATGATGTACTCTGCATATAAGTTAAATAAGCAAGGTGACAATATACAACCTTGACGTACACCTTTTCCTATTTGGAACCAGTCTGTTGTTCCATGTCCAGTTCTGACTGTTGCTTCCTGACCTGCATACAGGTTTCTCAAGAGGCAGGTCAGGTGGTCTGGGATTCCCATCTCTTTCAGAATGTTCCACAGTTTATTGTGATCCACACAGTCAAAGGCTTTGGCATAGTCAATGAAGCAGAAATAGATGTTTTTCTGAAACTCTCTTGCTTTCTCCATGATCCAGCGGATGTTGGCAATTTGATCTCTGGTGCCTCTGCCTTTTCTAAAACCTGCTTGAACATCTGGGAGTTCACGGTTTACATACTGCTGAAGCCTGGCTTGGAGAATTTTGAGCATGACTTTACTCGCGTGTGAGATGAGTGCAATTGTGCGGTAGTTTGAGCATTCTTTGGCATTGCCTTTCTTTGGGATTGGAATGAAGACTGACCTCTTCCAGTCCTGTGGCCACTGCTGAGTTTTCCAAATCGTCGGCATATTGAGTGCAGCACTTTCACAGCATCATCTTTCAGGATTTGAAATAGCTCCACTGGAATTCCATCACCTCCACTAGCTTTGTTCGTAGTGATGCTTTCTAAGGCCTACTTGACTTCACATTCCAAGATGTCTGGCTCTAGGTCGGTGATCACATTATCGTGACTATCTTGGTCGTGAAGATCTTTTTTGTACAGTTCTTCTGTGTATTCCTGCCACCTCTTCTTAATATCTTCTGCTTCTGTTAGGTCCATACCATTTCTGTCCTTTATCGCGCCCGTCTTTGCATGAAATGTTCCCTTGGAATCTCTAATTTTCTTGAAGAGGTCTCTTGTTTTTCCTATTCTGTTGTTTTCCTCTATTTCTTTGCATTGATCACTGAGGAAGGCTTTCTTATCTCTCCTTGCTATTCTTTGGAACTCTGCATTCAGATGCTTATATCTTTCCTTTTCTCCTTTGCTTTTTGCCTCTCTTCTTTTTACAGCTATTTGTAAGGCCTCCTCAGACAGCCATTTCGCTCTTTTGCACTTCTTTTCCATGGGGATGGTCTTGGTCCCTGTCTCCTGTACAATGTCACGAACCTCCGTCCAGAGTTCATCAGGCACTCTATCAATCAGATCTAGTCCCTTAAATCTATTTCTCACTTCCACTGTATAATCATAAGGGATTTGACTGAGGTCATATCTGAATGGTCTAGTGGTTTTCCCCACCCTCTTCAATTTAAGTCTGAACTTCGCAATAAGGAGTTCATGATCTGAGCCACAGTCAGCTCCTGGTCTTGTTTTCGCTAACTGTATACAGCTTCTCCATCTTTGGTTGCAAATAATCTAATCAATCTGATTTCGGTGTTGACCATCTGGTGATGTCCATGTGTAGAGTCTTCTCTTGTGTTGTTGGAAGAGGGTGTTTGCTATGACCAGTGCATTCTCTTGACAAAACTCTATTAGCCTTTGCCCTGCTTCATTCCGTGCTCCAAGGCCAAATTTGCCAGTTACTCCAGGTGTTTCTTGACTTCCTACTTTTGCATTCCAGTCCCCTAGAATGAAAAGGACATCTTTTTTGGGTGTTAGTTCTAAAAGGTCTTGTAGGTCTTCATAGAACCGATTAACTTCGGCTTCTTCAGCATTACTGGTTGGGGCATAGGCCTGGATTACTGTAATATTGAATGGTTTGCCTTGGAAACGAACAGAAATCATCCTGTCATTTTTAAGATTGCATCCAAGTACTGCATTTCGGACTCTTTTGTTGACCATGATGGCTACCCCATTTCTTCTAAGGGATTCCTGCCCACAGTAGTAGATATAATGGTCATCCGAGTTAAATTCACCCATTCCAGTCCATTTTAATTCACTGATTCCTAGAATGTCGACGTTCACTCTTGCCATCTCCTGTTTGACCACTTCCAATTTGCCTTGATTCATGGACCTAACATTCCAGGTTCCTATGCAATATTGCTCTTTACAGCACCGGACCTTGTTTCTATCATTGGTCACATCCACAACTTGGTATTGGTTTTGCTTTTGCTCCATCCCTTTATTCCTTCTAGAGTTATTTCTCCACTGAGCTCCAGTAGCATACTGGGCACCTACCGACCTGGGGAATTCCTCATTCAGTATCCTATCATTTTTCTCTTTGTTACTGTTCATGGGGTTCTCAAGGCAAGTATACTGAAGTGGTTTGCCATTCCCTTCTCCAGGGGACCACATTCGGTTGTGGTCCATGTGATCAGATCAGCTAGTTTCCTGTGATTATGATTTCAGTTTGTCTGCCCTCTGGTGCCCCCTAGCAATACCTACCGTCTTATTTGGGTTTCTCTTACCTTGGTCGTGGAAAATCTCTTCACAGCCACTCCAGCAAAGTGCAGCCGCTGTACCTTACCTTGGACGAGGGGTATCTCCTCAAGGCCGCCCCTCCTGACCTTGAACGCGGAGTAGCTCCTCTCGGCCCTCCTGCGCCCGCGCAGCCACCGCCTGTTGGACGTGGGGTAGCTCCTCTCAGCCGCCCGCCCTGGCCTCAGGCGTGGGGTAGCTCCTCACGGCCGCACCTCTTTGCCTGGTTCGTTGCGCCAGGGCCGGCGTCTCTCGCGTCGCGTCTGCGCCGCCGGGGCCGGCGTCTCTCGCGTCGCGTCTGCGTCGCCGGGGCCGGCGTCTCTCAACTCTTCCCAATTCACATAACAGATTAATGATCAATGGGAAAAATAACGCCCTCAAAGGGACAAGTTATTAAGTATGTGCTGGGCAAGAACATCTCAGATATTAGAATGGTTTGTGGTACCTCCAAAGGGCCACAGTAAAAAAGCAGATGTACAGTACACTACATCTTTGATGATCAAATTTCATGAGGAGAACAACCAGGAAAAACGTGTCTAAAAAGGCACCTTCAGTTCAGTTCAGTTCAGTTCAGTCGCTCAGTCGTGTCTGACTATTTGCAACCCCATGAATCACAGCACGCCAGGTCTCCCTGTCCATCACCAACTCCCAGAGTTCACTCAAACTCATGTCCATCGCATGGGTGATGCCATCCAGCCATCTCATTCTCTGTTGTCCCCTTCTCCTCCTGCCCCAATCCCTCCCAACATCAGAGTCTTTTCCAGTGAGTCAACTCTTTGCATGAGGTGGCCAAAGTATTGGACTATTAGCTTTAGCATCAGTCCTTCCAATGAACACCCAGGACTGATCTCCTTTAGAATGGACTGGTTGGATTTCCTTGCAGTACAAGGGACTCTCAAGAGTCTTCTCCAACATCACAGTTCAAAAGCATCAATTCTTTGACGTTCAGCTTTCTTCACAGTCCAACTCTCACATCCACACATGACCACTGGAAAAACCATAGCTTTGACTAGACAGACCTTGGTTGGCAAAGTAATGTCTCTGCTTTTTAATATGCTACCTAGGCTGGTCATAACTTTCCTTCCAAGGAGTAAGCGTCTTTTAATTTCATGGCTGCAATCAGCATCTGCAGTGATTTTGGAGCCCCCCAAAATAAAGTCTGACACTGTTTCCACTGTTTCCCCATCTATTTCACATGAAATGATGTGAAAAAGGCACCTTAGGGAATGCTAATGGGAAAAAAAAGGGTCTGAGATATACTGACCTAGAACAAGTACTTACCTGAATATTTGATTAAATCAATACTGACTTTACCCCCCTTTAACCCTCCATCTCTGTGATTTGCAGTATCTGATCCAATGTTGTCTAGTAGACATAAAATGTGAGCTTCATATGTAATTTAAAATGTTCTCTACATGCTTAGTCGATTAGTCATCTCCCACTCTTTGCGACCCTTTGGACTGTTGCCCAACAGGCTACTCTGTCCATTGTATTTTTCAGGCAGGAACACTGGAGTGGGTTACCATTTCCTCTTCCGTGGGATCTTCCGCACTCGGGGATCAAATCCGAGTCTCCTGGATCGCCTGCATTGTAAGTGGATTCTTTACTTGCTGAGCTTAGGGAACTGATTGCACTAAAAAGTGAAAAAAATAGGTGAGATTGATTTGAATAGTATATTTGACTTAACCAAATATATCCAAAATATTCAACATATAACCAATATAATAATTATTAAATATCTTACATTTTTTTCCATGTGTGGGCTAAGTCTTATAGTACATTTGAATTTAAAAGTTAATTTTCATTGAAATTACTTGATCTGTTTTTAGATTTCATAACATTTATGACTAAAGAGTAGAATCACATATCCAAGTTACTCTAAACATATTTAAATGTTTCCAATAGCCAAATAAAGTATCAGTATTTTAATTTGAATACTTAAGATGAAGTGAAATAAAAATCTCAGTTTCTCAGTCATACCAGCCAGATTTTAAGTGTGCTCAAAAGCACTATATCTAATGGTGACTATATATATATAGTCATATAAATATACAGTATATATACATATAGTATATACAACCATATATATAAACTGTATATATACATATATATACAGATCCCTGACCAGGGGTTGAACACATGCCCAATGACCCTGCAGGGGAATCCTGGACTGGACCAGTCCAAACTGGACTGGTTTGGCCTATTATTCCCTCACAGTTCTCCTTTGCTTTTTCTTTTCTGGATTTTTGGATACAAATGCTTTGAAAATATAGAACTGTAAGATGCTAGTTTAAGACATACATATGATATAAAAATTCATGTAAGTTCTCACTGTTATTAGGCAATTGTATATGTCTTGTGGACTTCTTTGCACACAGATAGCTTCTAACACACTTTAGTATCACAACTTCTCTATTCTGACTTCAGGGAAAACATCACGAATTAAAGATGGCTTTCTTTCATACTGAGCTCAAATGCAGTCTCAAAATACTTTTTATAGGTTACTTCTCTTAAGACAGTGTTTTGGTCAATTGTGATAAATCAATTGGAGTTACCATAAAAGTTGAAAGCATTTTGCCATTCATGTCTTTGTTCATCCCACCATATTCCTTTCCAGAACGTGTTTTAAGTGAACAGAATGGGTTTTAGATGAGAATATAAAATGATACATGGGCATTAGAAGGCACGCACCATAGCATATGAGTAAAAAGCAAATTCCCTGAGGGAAAACAGACTGGGGACTGAATCCATTTTTACCACTTACCATCTGTACAATTTTGGACAAGTCATCTACTTTCCCTGAGTCTTATTTCCTTATTTTAAGAATTGGAATAATAACAACTACTTTGCAGGATTATTATAATAATTAAAAAGTATAGAACATGTCGTGCATTAGGACAGAGCCTGGCACATAGTAAGCATTCAAATTAAATTGATATCTATCATCTTGAGAAAATTAAATATATTATTTGCTAAGTGCTCAGTGCTCATATTCTTGGGCTTGCAAACTGGTTTGTTAACTTCTTGGAAGGAAGAATTATGTGCCATAAACATTTTTTATTCTTTTCAGAGGTTAGCAAAATTCTAACCATAGGGTTTGACCTTCAGTGACTACTGAATGAAGGAATCAGTGTATCCATAAACTTATAATTGCTCTCATAATATTCAAAACATGAATTTGCCTATTTAGGTAAAAAATTCCGACTGAGAAAATGACTATGACAGAGTAGGGGAAAATGGTAAAGACTTGGGGAGCAGACAGTTTCACAGAGGAATGACAGCAAGTTGAAATGTCTTTGCATCAGAAAACAGGAAGTAGTTAGTTGCTCAGTCGTGTCTGACTCTTTGTGACCCCATGGACTGTAGCTCACCAGGCTCACCTGTCCATGGGATTCTCCAGGCAAGAATACTGGAGTTGGTTGCTATTTCCTTCTCCAGGGGATCTTCCTGACCCAGGGTTCGGACCTGGGTCTCTTGCATTGCAGGCAGATTCTTTACCATCTGAGCTACCAGGGAAGCCAGGAAGTAGTTAAGTAGGAATTATTTAGAGAAAGTCTGCACTAGATGCAGGAGATGTTGGATCCCTGGGTTGGAAAGATCCCCTGAAGTAGGAAGTGGCGTGTCACTCCAATATTCTTGCCTGGAGACTTCCATGGAGAGAAGAACCTGGTGGGCTACAGTCCATGAGGTTGCAAAGAATCAGACACGACTGAGCATGCATACACACAGGTTCTGGTATTCTTGGAACCCTAGCATGGCCTAGTTGGGGAACACATGGTTAAGAAATCAGCAGAGGGACAGCCTGGGAATCAATTCAATTCAGTTCAGTTCAGTCTCTCAGTCATGTCCGACTCTCCGCGACCCCATGAATCACAGCATGCCAGGCCTCCCTGTCCATCATCAACTCCCGGAGTTCACTCAAACTCATGTCCACAGAGTTGGTGATGCCATCCAGCCATCTCATTCTTGGTCGTCCCCTTCTCCTCCGGCCTCCAACCTTTCCCAGCATCAGAGTCTTTTCCAGTGAGTCAGCTCGTCGCATGAGGTGGCCAAAGTATTGCAGTTTCAGCTTTAGAATCAGTCCTTCCAATGAACACCCAGGATCGATCTCCCTTAGAATGGACTGGTTGGATCTCCTTGCAGTCCAAGGGACTCTCAAGAGTCTTCTCCAACACCACAGTTCAAAAGCATCAATTCTTCGGCGATCAGCTTTCTTCACAGTCCAACTCTCACATCCATACATGACCACGGGAAAAACCATAGCCTGGAATCAATTACTTTCAAGTATATTTGGTGTCATGTAGTAGAAATTCAGCTATTGAGACAAATTTGTAGTAGGATTTTAACATCTTGAAAGGACTATGAGGGGTAAGTCAGGAAAATAAATAAAACACAGTAGTAGTAAATTCAGAGAAAGACTCACTGCCATAAACTAAACTACCATGAATATGGCAATAATTTTCTATATATTGCTTCCTCTTCCCCTTCTCATCTATCTCTCCTTCCTTCCCTTTCTCCAAGTGGTAGCTGCAATCAAATTTCCAAAATGCAAAATAAATCTTACATGTTCCTTTAGTTTATACTCTTCAACGGCTTCACATTGTTCTTAAAATTCAAATTCTCTAATATGGCCTGCTGTTTCCTGTAAAATCTATTCCTTCTTAATTTTCTGGCCTCATCTATTATAACAGCATGAATTTAAAATCCAGCTGTGTTAAACTCTTTCCAGTTCCTCTTAAAGGACACCTGTCATGGTCTCTCTTACTTCTGAGTTTTGCCAAGACTGTTCCTTCTGTCAGGGTATGTTACCCCTTCCTGGTGCCAAAATAATTTTCTGAGCATCCTTTCGGTCTTGGGAAGAAGGCATTTCTTCTGGGAAACTCAAATCTGCCAAGTTTGGACTTGTTGCTCCTGTACTTCCTTTCATGGATGTCCCACTTCTTCCTTGTGTCTTTGATCCCCACCCCCCACTCCCAGCTCTATAAGGATAGAAATTGTGTAAATCCTAGTCAATTAGATCACCAGGGCTCAACATACATAAGGTGTTCAATACATTTTTTTTGAATGATAGATGTGTGCTGATGTTTATTTACAAGGAATAAGGCTGGACCCTGGTTCTAGGTAATAACACTACAGGGCAAGTAGCTAGTCTGGTCTGGTGCCAAGTTTTGAACTACTGGACAGAAACAGATAAATTAAAAGGCCTATCTCTGAAGGTTCAGGTCAGTCACTCAGTCATGTCCGATCCCATGGATTGCAGCATTCCAGACCTCCCTGTCCATCACCAACTCCTGGAGCTTACTCAAACTCATGTCCATTGAGTCGGTGATGCCATGCAACCATCTTGTCCTCTGTTGTCCCCTTCTCTTTCTGCCATCACTCTTTCCCAGCATCAGGGTCTTTTCTAATGAGTCAGCTCTTCGCATCAGGTGGCCAACGTACTGGAGCTTCAGCTTCAGCATCAGTCCTTCCAATGAGTATTCAAGACTGATTTCCTTTAGGATGGACTGGCTGGATCTCCTTACAGTCCAAGGGACTCTCAAGAGTCTTCTCCAATACCACAGTTCAAAAGTATCAATTCTTCAGCACTCAGCTTTCTTTATAGTCCAATTCTCACACCCATACATGACCACTGGAAAAACCATAGCCTTGACTAGATGGACCTTTGTTGGCAAAGTAATGTCTCTGCTTTTTAATATGCTATCTAGATTGGTCATAGCTTTTCTTCCAAGGAGCATGAGTCTTTTAATTCCATGGCTGCAATCACCATCTGCAGTGATTTTGGAGCTCAAGAAAATAAAGGTTAAAGAGATATAAAGAATAGAGTGGGCTTCCCTGGTGGCTCAGATGGTAAAGAATCTGCCTGTAATGCAAGCAACATGGGTTTGGATCCCTGGGTTGGGAATATCACCTGGAGGAGGAAATGTCAACCCACTTCAGTATTTTTGCCTTGAAGAATCCCATGAACAGAGGAGCCTAGAGGGCCACAGTCCCTGGGGTCAAAAAGAGACGGAAACAACTGAGTAAGTGTGTCCTTGCATGTGTGTGCGCTCGCGCACGTGCACACACGCACACACACACACACACACAACCAAGTAGGGACTTCCCTGATGCTCTAGTGGCTAAGATTCCACGCTCTCAATTCAGGAGGCCTGGGTTCTATCCCAGGGAACTATTAATACAGCCCACATGCCATACATCGCAGTGAAGATCCAGAGTGCAGGAACTAAGACTCAACACAGCCAAATAAATAAATATATTTATAAAGAAAAGAACCAAGAAGATTTTTATAAACATGTTGTAAGTTCCAGCTGTGGTTAGGGTGGAGTGTTGTGGTTGTCCATCCATATAGCCTAGCTTTTATTTTACCTTTCTTGAAAAATATTCTCTCTCATAGTGCCCTATAGTTTTTCTTTAAAACCCTTGTCAGAATTTATTTATTTTGTTTTATATCATGTTTCTCACTGAGATTATTATATATAAGCACAACGAAGGCAGACGTTTATTTATTGGACTTGTCAAATTGTGTTCTCTAACATCTAACATAGAACTGACATATATCAGGAACTGAAAAATATTTTTTAAATTACTGATTAAATGCACTGAACTTTTATATCCTGAGTGTGTTCAAGTTTTTTCAGAAACTGGAAATTATTCTAGTGTTTGTGTAGGGATAAAATTAACCCAGATCATTAGAATGACTGTGGGAGAGAAAGTCAGGAAGGTTATTATTTAGCAAGTTTGAAAGTGCAGGATTACTGGAGAGCCAATCTCTGTGATCCTAGCTGCATGGAGTTGTGAAGTGGGTTATTCTCAGGAGGATGGCTGGAGCCACTGGAAGCTTCTGTTGATGATCTCAGCTGCCTGCTTATAGCAGGTGATTCCTGGGAGAAGCGCCGAAAGCCAAAGAGTGCTGCCAGCAATGATCTCATCTGCCTGCAAACAGCTGCTGCTGAGAAAAAGGATTCTTTTCTTTAAAATCTTTGTGAATGTCTCATTGGCAGGATCTAACCTTGAATGATGCTGAAAAGAGATTCTGGGACATGTAGTTCCATGATGTAGACTGGAGTGAGAGTTAAGTTGATGAAAGACAATTCAACACACTGAGTCATTAGGAGGGAGCTCCTAATTAAAGATAAACCAGACTGAAAGCTTCGTGATGAGAAAGATTTACTTTAAAAAAATTGATCTGTTCCCAGTAGTTGGGTGCTTATGGCTGATGGCTCGCTGAGCAACACTGAATCACATTCTGCTTCCGCAGTGTATGTAGACTTGTTTCTGGTGGGTGGCTACCTGTCTACTTTTCCTAGCTTCCCATGCATCTAAGTGAGACCATGTAACTGGTTCTTGCCAAGGCACTGAGAACAGAAGGGATGTGTATCTATTATGAATTAGGGTGGATAGGTGCCAGGACCTCAACTTTATGAGATCTCTTTCTTTTTGCTGTGGTCTGGCTGAGTGTAAAGCATTGGGCAGAGCACTCTGAAGATACCCTAGGACAAGGCAGAGTCATTGATGAGAATATCTGGGATTTTTGTCACCATTTGAACAAAAACTGCTGATCAGGAAAGTCTGATTTGACTTTGTATACAAGAACTAAATCGGGTGGTATAAAACCAATGAAATTTTGGGGTTGCTTGTCATAATCCTTGGTCACTCTTAAATTCTTCTTTTTTAAATTTATTTTATTGGAGGCAAATTACCTTACATTAATATATTGGTTGGTTTTGCCATACATTGACACGAATCCACCCCGGGTGTACATGTGTTCCCTTTCTTGAACCCCCCTCCCACCTCCTTCCCCATATCCCCCCTCCAGGTCATCCCCGTGCACCAGCCCCAAGCATCCTGTATCATTCGTTGAACCTGAACTGGTGATTCATTTCACATATGATAATATACGTGCTACAATGCCATTCTCCCCAATCATCCCACCTTCACCCTCTCCCACAGAGTCCCAAAGACTGTTCTATATACCTATGTCTCTTTTGCAGTCTCATATACAGGGTTCAGGTTATCATCTTTCTAAATTCCATATATATGCGTTAGTATACTATATTGATGTTTTTCTTTCTGGCTTACTTCACTCTGTATAATAGGCTTCAATTTCATCCACCTCATTAAAACTGATTCAAATGCAATACTCCATTGTGTATATGTACCAAAGCTTTCTTATCCATTCATCTGCAGATGGACATCTAGGTTGCTTCCATGTCCTGGCTATTATAAACAGTGCTGCAATGAACATTGGAGTACATGTGTCTCTTTCAATTCTGGTTTCCTTGGTGTGTATGCCCAGGAGTGCGATTGCTGGATCATATGGCAGTTCTATTTCAGTTTTTGAGGCATCTCCACACTGTTCTCCATAGTGGCTGTACTAGTTTGCATTCCCACCAACAGTGTAAGAGGGTTCCCTTCTCTCCACACCCTCTCCAGCATTTATTGCATGTAAACTTTTGGATAGCAGCCATTCTGACTGGTGTGAAATGGTATCTCATTGTGGTTTTGATTTGCATTTCTCTGATTATGAGGGATGTTGAGCATTTTTTCATGTATTTGTTAGCCATCTTTATGTCTTCTTTGGAGAAATGTCTGTTTAGTTCTTTGGCCCATTTTTTGATTGGGTCGTTTATTTTTCTGGAATTGAGCTGCAGGAGCTGCTTGTATATTTTGGAGATTAATCCTTTATCAGTTGCTTCATTTGCTATTATTTTCTCCCATTCTAAAGGCTGTCTTTTCATCTTGCTTATAATTTCCTTTGCTGTGCAGAAGCTTTTGATTTTAATTAGGTCCCATTTGTTTATTTTTGCTTTTATTTCCAATATTCTGGGAGGTGGGTCTTGGAGGATCCTGCTGTGATTTATGTCGGAGAGTGTTTTGCCTACATTCTCCTCTAGGAGTTTTATAGAATTTGATGTTACATTTAGCTCTCTAATCCATTTTGAGTTTATTTTGGTGTATAGTGTTAGGAAGTGTTCTAGTTTCATTCTTTTACAAGTGGCTGACCAGTTTTCCCAGCACCACTTGTTAAAGAGACTGTCTTTTCTCCATTTTATATTCTTGCCTCCTTTGTCGAAGATAAGGTGTCCATAGGTGCGTGGATTTATCTCTGGGCTTTCTATTTTGTTCCATTGATCTATATTTCTGTCTTTATGTCAGTACCATACTGTCTTGATGACCGTGGCTTTGTAGTAGAGCCTGAAGTCCGGCAGGTTAATTCCCCCAGTTCCATTCTTCTTCTTCAAGATTGCTTTGGCTATTCGAGGTTTTTTGTATTTCCATACAAATTGTGAGATTATTTGTTCTAGTTCTGTGAAAAATATCGTTGGTAGCTTGATAGGGATTGCATTGAATGTATAGATTACTTTGGGTGGTATACTCATTTTCACAATATTCATTCTTCCAATCCACGAACACGGTATATTTCTCCATCTATTAGTGTCCTCTTTGATTACATTCACTAGTGTTTTATAGTTTTCTATGTACAAGTCTTTTGTTTCCTTAGGTAGATATATTCCTAAGTATTTAATTCTTTTTGTTGCAACAGTGAATGAAATAGTTTCCTTAATTTCTCTTTCTATTTTCTCATTATTAGTGTATAGGAATGCAAGGGATTTCTGTGTGTTGATTTTATATCCTGCAACATTACTGTAATCATTGATTAGCTCTAGTAGTTTTCTGGTAGAGTCTTTAGGGTTTTCTGTGTAGAGGATCATGTCATCAGCAAACAGTGAAAGTTTTACTTCTTCTTTTCCAATTTGTATTCCATTTATGTCTTTTTCTGCTCTGATTGTTGTGGCCAAAACTTCCATAACTATGCTGAACAGTAGTGGTGAGAGTGGGCACCCTTGTCTTGTTCCTGACTTTAGGGGAAATGCTTTCAGTTTTTCACCATTGAGGATAATGTTTGCTGTGGGTTTGTCATATATAGCTTTTATTATGTTGAGATATGTCCCTTCTATTCCCACTTTCTGGAGGGTTTTTATCATAAATGGATGTTGTATTTTGTCAAAGACTTTCTCTGCATCTATTGAGATAATCATATGATTTTTATTTTTCAGTTTGTTAATGTGGTGTATTACGTTGATTGATTTGCGGATATTGAAGAATCCTTGCATTCCTGGGATAAAGCCCACTTGGTCATGATGTATGATCTTCTTAATATGTTGTTGGATTCTGATTGCTAGGATTTTGTTAAGGATTCTTGCATCTATGTTCATCAGTGATATTGGCCTGTAGTTTTCTTTTTTTGTGGGGTCTTTACCAGGTTTTGGGATTAGGGTGATGGTGGCCTCATAGAATGAGTTTGGAAGTTTCCCTTCCTCAGCAATTTTCTGGAAGAGTTTGAGTAGAATAGGTGTTAGCTCTTCTGTAAATTTTTGGTAGAATTCAGCTGTGAAGCTGTTTGGACCTGGGCTTTTGTTTGCTGGAAGATTTCTGATTACTTCCTCTAGTTCTGTGCTTGTGATGGGTCTGTTGAGATTTTCTATTTCTTTCTGGTTCAGTTTTGGCAAGGTGTATTTTTCTAGGAATTTGTCCATTTCTTCCAAGTTATTCATTTTATTGCCATATAATTGCTGATAGTATTCTCTAATAAACCTTTGTATTTCTGTGTTGTTGGTTGTGATCTCTCCATTTTCATTTCTAATTTTATTGATTTGGTTCTTCTCCCTTTGTTTCTTGATGAGTCTGGCTAGTGGTTTGTCAATTTTATTTACCTTCTCAAAGAACCAGCTTTTGGCTTTGTTGATTTTTGCTATGGTCTCTTTTGTTTCTTTTGCATTTATTTCTGCCCTAATTTTTACGATTTCTTTCCTTCTACTAACCCTGCGGTTCTTCATTTCTTCCTTTTCTAGTTTCTTTAGATCTAGAGTTAGGTTATTTAGATGACTTTTTTCTTGTTTCTTGAGGTGTGCCTGTATTGCTATGAACTTCCCCCTTAGCACTGCTTTTACAGTGTCCCAGAGGTTTTGGGTTGTTGTGTTTTCATTTTCATTCATTTCTATGCATATTTTGATTTCTCTTTTAATTTCTTCTATGATTTGTTCATTATTAAGCAGCATGTTGTTCAGCTTCCATATGTTGGCATTTTTAATAGTTTTTCTCCCGTAATTGAGATCTAAGCTTACTGCATTGTGGTCAGAAAAGATGCTTGAATGATTTCAATTTTTTTGAATTTCCCAAGGCTAGATTTATGGCCCAGGATGTGATCTATCCTGGAAAAGGTTCCATGTGCGCTTGAGAAAAAGGTGAAATTCATTGTTTTGGGGTGAAATGTCCTATAGATATCTATTAGGTCTAACTGGTCTATTGTATCATTTAAAGTTTGTGTTTCCTTGTTAATTTTCTGTTTATTTAATCTATCCATAGATGTAAGTGGGGTATTAAAGTCTCCCACTATTATTGTGTTATTGTTAATTTCCCCTTTCATACTTGTTAGTAATTGTCTTACATATTGCGGTGCTCCTATGTTAGGTGCATAAAAATTTATAATTGTTATATCTTCATCTTGGATTGATCCTTTGATCATTATGTAGTATCCTTCTTTGTCTCCTTTCACAGCCTTTGTTTTAAAATCTATTTTGTCTGATATGAGTATTGCTACTCCTGTTTTCTTTTGGTCTCTATTTGTGTTGAATATCTTTTTCCAGCCCTTCACTTTCAGTCTGTATGTGTCCCTCATTTTGAGGTGGGTCTCTTGTAGACAACATATATGGGGGTCTTGTTTTTGTATCCATTCAGCCAGCCTTTGTCTTTTGGTTGGGGCATTCAACCCATTTACGTTTAAGGTGATTATTAATAAGTATGATCCTGTTGTCATTTTCTTTATTGTTTTGGGTTCAAGTTTATATACCCTTTCTGTGTTTCCTGTCTAGAGAAGATCCTTTAGTATTTGTTGGAGAGCTGGTTTGGTGATGCTGAATTCTCTCAGCTTTTGCTTGTCTGTAAAGCTTTTGATTTCTCCTTCATATTTGAATGAGATCCTTGCTGGGTATAATAATCTGGGCTGTAGGTTACTTTCTTTCATCACTTTAAGTATATCTTGCCATTCCTTCCTGGCCTGAAGAGTTTCTGCTGAAAGATCAGCTGTTATCCTTATGGGGTCCCCTTGTGTGTTATTTGTTGTTTTTCCCTTGCTGCTTTTAATATTTGTTCTTTGTGTTTGATCTTTGTTAATCTGATTAATATGTGCCTTGGAGTATTTATCCTTGGGTTTATCCTGTTAGGGACTCTGTGTTTCTTGGACTTGGGTGATTATTTCCTTCCCCATTTTAGGGAAATTTTCAACTATTATCTCCTCAAGTATTCTCTCATGGTCTTTCTTTTTGTCTTCTTCTGGGACTCCTATGATTAGAATGTTGGGGCATTTAATATTGTCCCATATGTCTCTAATATTGTCCTCATTTCTTTTAATTCTTTTTTCTTTTTCCATCTGTTTCATTTATTTCTACAATTCTATCTTCTAGCTCTCTTATCCTGTCTTCTCCCTCCGTTATTCTACTGTTTGTTCCCTCCAGAGTGTTTCTGATCTCATTTATTGCATTATTCATTATATATTGACTATTTTTTATTTCCTCTAATTCCTTATTAACCATTTCTTGCATCTTCTCAATCCTTTTCTCCAGTTTATTTATCTGTAACTCCATTTTGCTTTCCAGATTTTGAATTATTTTCACAATTAAAATTTGAAATTCTTTATCGGGTAGGTTCCCTATATCTTCCTCTTTTGTTTGTGTTGGTGGGCATTTATCCTGTTCCTTTACTTGCTGGGTATTTCTCTGCCTCTTCATCTTGCTTATATTGCTGTGTTTGGGATGGCCTTTCCGTCTTCTGGTAGTTTGTGGAGTTCTCTTTATTATGTAGTTATCTCATTGTGTGTGTGGTTGGATGGGTGACTTGTCAAGGTTCCCTGGTTAGGGAAGCTTGTGTCAGTGTTCTGGTGGGTGGAGCTGGATTTCTTCTCTCTGGAGTGCAATGAAGTGTCCAGTAATGAGTTTGAGATGTCAGTGGGTTTGCAGTGGCTTTGGGCAGTCTGTCTATTGAAGCTCAGTGCTATTCTCCTGTGTTGCTGGATAGTTTGTGTATTATGTCTTTCACTGAAACTTGTTGACCCTTGGGTGGTGCCTGGTTTCAGTGTATGTATGGAGGCATTTGATGAGTACCTATGAATTAATGTTCTCTGGAACAGGAGATCTCTGGTGTTCTCAGGATTTGGCCTTAAGCCTCTGCCTCTGGTTTTCAGTCTTATTCTTGCAGTAGGCTCAAGGCTTCTCCCTCTGTTACTTCCAAGGCAGTTCCTTCTGTTGAAAAAGCTCTTCTGTTTTCTGGTCTCCTCAGTGTCTAATTCCCGTCCTGACACCAGGATGTGGTGGCGGACACGTTTTTGTTTTTTTTCCCGGCTCACCTGTTCAGTCCTGCTGTGGGGAGGGAGGAACACAGCTAACAAATATCCCTGGCATCTGTGGGGAGTGCTCGCTGTGTCTTGGCTACACTGGGAATGCTCCCGCTCAAGGCGTGTGTGCTTTCCCTGTTTATGCTGCTTAGACTCTAGGTTGCTCTGCTGGGAGCTGTCTGCAGCTGGCGCTGGGTTGCATGCACTTCCCAGGTCTGAGCGGCTCAGGTTCAGGTCCTCGGGTACTCCACAAAGGCGCAGACTTGGCTGGGCCTGCGTTTTGTGCCTTCCCCAGTCCGAGCAGCTCAGGTGACCAGGCGTTTGGCGAGCATGGTCACTGTGACTTATCGCCTTCCCGGTCCCTGCCGCTTGGTTTCCTGGGAGTACAACCGGCGCACTTTTTCAGGCAGATATCGACCAGCCCAACCCAAGAATTCCTGGCCAGCAAGGGAGCCTGCCTGCAGCTTGGCACGGGAAGCCTCTCTGGGGCCACGAATGCCCCCGCCCTGGCGCGGGCTGCCCTCCCTGCCGGCGTCGGCGGGGGGCTGGGGGCTGGGCCGCCCACTGCTGGCTCACTCCGCTCAGCGCCCCGTTCTGTGGGCGGGACTGGTGGAGTCCTGGGTTGGGGCTTTTCGCAGGCTTTTCACAGCCTTTTTGCCTTTTAGCTGCAGCTTCTGCTTTGCTATTTTAAGTTCACACCCTCAGTTTTCCCTGGGGTGTTCAAGCCCGGTTCTCCCTCTAAGCTCCGCTGCCCGTGCCTCCCTGCCCAGCCCCCACCTGCTAGTGGGGGGCGCGGGCGTCTGCGCCACTTCTCCGCTGAGAGTTTCCTCTGGGCACTTAGTCTGTGAGTTTTAATTATTTATGTATTTTGTCTCCCAGTTACGCGGCCCTCTGAGGTTCCACTCGCCAGTGTTTCCATGTGTTTGGAAACTTCTCTTTTTTTTAAGCCTCCCTTCCTGGGACGGAGCTCCGTCCCTCCCTCTTTTGTCTTTTTGTCTCTCTTTTTATCTTTTATAATATTTCCTACCTCCTTTTGATGACTATGGGCTGCTTTTCTGAGTGCCTGATGTCCTCTGCCAGTATTCAGAAATTATTTTGTGGGATTTACTCAGTGTTCAAATGTTCTTTCGCTGATTTTGTGGGGGAGAAAGTGGTGGCCCTGTCCTATTCCTCCGCCATCTTCCTGTGCTCCTCACTCTTAAATTCGTAAGAAATATTCAATGACTAAATGAATAAAGCAGAAAGGTTTACCATGCCCTTTGCAAATTCTTCCCCAGGGGCTTCCCTGGTGGCTCAGATAATAAAGAACCTGGCTGCAATGCAGGAGGCCTGGGTTCAATCCCTGGTTTGGGAAGATCCAACTGTTTTGTGTGCTTCTTCCCTCAACTCCTTATACACTCCCCAAATGCTGTTCAAACATAGGACAAAGAGAGTTTGGTAACTAATTAGAAAGGATCTCCCATTGTTAGAAACTGAAAACTCTTTGTAACACAACTTTCTGATCAAGACTTTGTAGAAAAAAACAATCATAAACAGGTGATAGATGGGTCATAACTAGCATAACATAGCTAACTTGCTTGGTTAAAACCCAGAACTACCAATAAATACTTTAAGTTTAGAATTCCTACTGGAAAAACTAAAGATAAGTAAGGACCCTGGAAGCCTGTAATACACCTGAAATTTCACTCCAATCTCGTAATAGGATCAAGTATTGAGAATTAGCCAGGAAACTATTCTCTGATAAATCTTCAAATCCCTGTACTAAATCATTTTAATCCTAGAAGCAGAGATAAAAATAATAGACAACAACAGCAAAGTGAAAGGCACTATAGTAAGTGCTTTCCGTGTACCACTGACTATTAATCCCGTGCACATAACAATATACTCTCATTATTATCATGCCACCTTTATGATGAGAAAACTGATGCACAGAGAGAAATGTGGGAGAGGGGAGGAGTAAATTAGGAGCTGGGGCTGAACATACACGCACTACTATACGTAAGATAGGTAACCAGCAAGGACCTTCTGTAGGGAACTCCACTCAGTGTTCTGTGATAACCTATATGAGAAAAGAATCTTAAAAAATATATATATATATATATATATAAAACTAAATCTCTTTGCTATACACCTGAAAATAGCACAACATTGTAAATCAACTATATTCCAATAAAATTAAAAAAGAAAAACCCTGGTGCTCAGAGAGATTAAGAAATATTCCTAAGGCCACATAGCTATTTAATACTTTTTTTTTGATCTAGAAAGTAATCTACGTATTTGTCGATGATTTGTCTCATATAGTCACTACCCATAGGAGGAAGTTTTCATACACTTTTTGCAAGCTGCATTTGGTCATCATTTTCTTTACTAAATACCATGCTAAAGATTTGCCAAGATATTTCTCTTGATTTCATGTTTTTCATTTTATACTCCTTTCTCCACTTCTGTACACCGCATTTATTATAGAATTGATCCCCTTTTTCCCGCTCATTGCTTTAAAAATCAGAGGCAATTTGGTTAAAGTGGTTTCATTGATTTAGGGACTGAAAAATGTTATCTTAATCTTTTTCAGATCATTTTAGTACCTTAAAACTAGAAATTAAAAGGGCTTTCTTGGAATTTCCCTGGTGGTTCAGTCATTAAGAATCTGCCTTCCAATGCAGGGTTCATGGGTTTGATCCCTGGTAGGGGAACTTAAGTTACCACATACTGTGGGGCAACCAAGCCCCTGTGTGGCAACTACTGAACCTGTGAGTTCTGGAGTCCAAGCACCAAAAGGAAAGATCTCACCACTAAGAATCGACATCAGCCAAATACATACATACATAAATACATATTTTTTTAAAGGTCTTTCTTGAAGAAATTTTGTTTATAACAAAAGCAAGCTTCAGTTCCATGCCTATGTCAAACTTTCACAAAATAAAAACCTAAAAACTAAATAAAATAAAGTGAGAGTTTTAAGTTTGATCAACATGATCCAATAGCAACTGCTGCTGTGAGTGCAACTGCTATGGTTATTCTTCTTGTTGCCACAATTATTTATTGAATGCCCAGTCTTTTCACTCACCATACTAGGTACTTACACACAAAACACTAATCTTTAAAATAACCCCATGAAGTAAATGTTATTATTTCTATTTTACAGGTGAGTAAGCTGAGGCTAGGGACTTCCCTGGTGGCTCGGTGGTAAAGAATCTGCCTGCCAGTGCAGGTGATGTGGGTTTGATCCCTGGGTCAGGAAGATCCCTTATGGCAACCGGCTCCTGTATTCTTGCCTGGGAAATCCAATGGATAGAGGGGACTGGTGGGCTACAGTCCATGGGGTCACAAAAGAGTTGGACATGACTTAGTGACTAAACAACAGCAGCAATAAGCTGAGGCTAAGCGAGGTTAAAAAACTTTCCTTAAGGACAAAGATAGGGCTAGTTAGTGACACATCAGGTTTGATCCAGATTTCAAGCTCCTGCTATCTTTTATTACACCATGCTGCCTCTCTGAACTCATTTTATTGTTTTTTAAAAATTATTTTTTATTGGAGTATAGTTGTTTTACAATATTGTGTTAGTTTTGGCTGTATGGCAAACTGAGAGGCTTTATTTTAAAATGAAAGCGTGACTTTATTATTTACTGAGTGGCTGCTTAAATTTAACTTTTACATTGTCACCGAAGAACTACCCTTTCTAATACTCAGTTATTCCCACCCAGAAAGCTTATCCCCCAGTTGACCAGCCTTAGGGTCTGGGAGAGGAACTAACATATGGCTTGTTAGAGTAGTGACTCTACACACTGAATCACCTGGGAAACCTTGACAATCCTACCATCTGAGTTTCCTACTCAGAGATCCTGATTTAATTGGTATGGGCACGGGGAATTTTCAAATTTACCCAAGGATTTCTAATGTGAAGCCAATACTGAGAACTAGGGAGTAACTAGGCTCGCTCTGGGAGCCTGAGTCACCACACTGAAGACCCTTGGAATTCATAGGAAGGATGGAATTAACCAGCCACTACTGTGACTTTCCTCTTATATAATTTCTTCACAATTCCTATTTCTTTCTTTTTCTCTCTTTGAAAACCCAAGGCTGTCCAGTGAGAAAGCATGTGGGTCTCAGAGTTGTTCTGGGAAATTAGACTTTTGGAGGCTGGCTAAACTGGATAAGAATCCATTCTTTGGGTTGGCTAGGCTGGCTGGGAGATGAATAGATTAGAGATGTGGAGATAAATTAGAGAGTGAGGAAATATGGTACAGTGGAAAAAATTAACTTGGAATTAAAACACTTGGATTCATTTCTGGCTTTGCCACTTACTGTGTGTGACTGATTCATTTCCCATTTTAGTTGAAAAAAATCTGACTTTTTGATTTCTGAAGTATTTTCTGGCTTAACAAGTATCAGTAGAGGAAAAGAGTGGGATGTAATTAAAGTTAAGGAAGCAATGCCTGGGTAGGTTCCAGAATTTTCTACTTATGTTGGTTTGCAGAAAGCTGGAGGGAATCCTGCTTCTCCCAACACCTTCCTAGTTTCAGAAGGCATCATGAAACATCATGAGGAAAGGACTGTGATTCCAGGGAGTGGCTGGGGGGTTTCCCCATTACTTAGTTTCCGACTGTCCTGGCTCACATGGTGTTTGCTCTGTGTCTACTTGGCATTTCTCTATTTTCTTTCCCACTTCCTGACACCTACACTTGCCTGATCAACCATTGCTGGTACTCAGCTAGGTCTAGTTTAGTCCAACAGGGTGTTTTGCCCTGGATCCAGGGAATGGAGAGCTCTGCTCCTTCGTCTGAAGTGTAGTGGCTGCATCAGGGTGGAGAGGGCTGTGGTGGGTCTTTGTGAGACTTACTGACCGTAGTAGCCATGTCCTCTATCTTTATCTCTCATGAGTGTAAGATGGGCATGAGTCAGCACAGGGATAAACCTCCCTTCCTGAATTTCCTCCGCATATAAAGGGGGGTGCTTTGGAGAGGGGAACTAATCCAGGATCTTTGAAACCCTTGGATCTCAGTGCAGAACGAGGGCAGCAGAAGCATTTCAGAGGTTTGGACTACCTTTGAATTCAACAGGATATGTTCCAGCTGAGAGAGGACTGGAGAGGTGTTATTTTCCCTCTGGGTCCCCAGTCCCTGATGTTCCACACTATGGAGGGTGCCTAAGGGGAGATGGTGGCAGGGGTTTTCTTCACCTGTGGTTTGGGGAATGGTCACCATCTACCTAGTGGTTCTGAAACCTTAGAAGTTGGAATCATCTGGAGTCTTCCAAAACTATTTAGTTGCCTGACTCCAACAGGACTGATGAAAGATTCAATGAATACATAATGAAGAGAGGACACAGGGAAGCAGATCTCATCTGACAAGATGAAATGGGCACAGAGAGGAGTTCAAGTGCCCACAGTCACTTCCTGCCAATGAAGGCTGCCTAGAGTCTGGAAAGAGGAAGAGGGGAAGGCAAAAGAAGCCAGGGTAGAGCTTGGAGCAATGTAACCCCTGCACCAGGACACCAGCATCACCTGGGAGCTTCTTAGAAATGCAAATTCTGGGGCCCCACCCACACGTCCTTTATCCGAAACTCTGGGGGGTGGGCTCTGCGGGCAGGCTTAACAAGCCCCCAGATGATGCTCATATCTGTGAACCACTGTCTTAGAAGAACCGCATTTCTTTCCCACCCTGCTCCAGGCCTGAGTTCAGATACATGAGGAGAAGATTCCTGAAATGGGAGCTCAAGGAACAGGATGAGGTGTTGTGAGACCTGAGCAATGTGTGGAAGGAGGTAGGGGGCCAGGCCTTGTTTCAGGGACCAGGGGAGGATGGCACGCCTCTCTGACTTGTCCTTCACTCTGGTATGGGGAAGGGGCAGTTCTTTCTCCACTCATGTAGGGTCTGACTTATTTTTCCTGGCTGGTGGCTCTTGGGGTCCTGTGTGTGCCTTTCCTGGTGCATGGACCTCTGCAGTAGGGCAACCACAATGGTTGCTGCTAGTTTGCAACCTGGCCTTCCTACACAGAGGGCATGGAGGGAGGGAAGAAAGAGGCAGTCACTCCCATTTCCTAGGCAGCAGTCCTAATAAGCAAAGAAATCTATTTACCAGGCTGTCTCAGAGACTGCGAGACAAGTAGATTTCTGCACTTGTGCACCATAATCTTAAGAGTTTATAGTGTCCTCAGCTGGGTTCAGTCCTGCACACCATCCACAAGGGTTCAATAACATAGCACGTCTCAAGGCTGCATCCTTGAAGTGGCTCTGACTGTGGGAACCTTGCAGAATGTACATTTCAAGGAGCAGGAGTTTCCAGTTGTCCGGGTCTAGTGTAAGGGTCAACCCACGGTCATGTCCTCTCCATTTATTTTTCATTAGTCCCTCAGTCCTCTCCGACTCTCTGAGACCACATGGACCTTAGCCCACCAGGCTCCACCATCCATGGAATTCTCCAACAAGAATACTGGAGTCAGTTGCCATGCCCTGCTTCAGGGGATCTTCCTGACCCAGGAATCAAACCCTGGTCTCCTACATTGTGGGCAGACTCCCCACGGACTGAGCCACACCATGTCCTCTCCATAACCTCCTCCAATAGCTTTTAATCCACCAGAAGGTGCAGTATGACTAGGAGCTGAGGAGGAAGGAGCAGGAGCCGAGGCAGCCCCCAGAGTAGGTACGGTAAGATGCCAGGAGAAGTGGATGCCCCAGGGGTAGTTGGTCTTCGGAGGTGGAGGGCAGTGTCCCCGGGAGAAAGATCCTTACTTTCCATGGCACTCACGCACTGTCCTTCTCTCTTCCCACCCAGAGACTGGCATTCTCAACAACCTGAAGCAGTGGTCAGATGGGAAGCAGACCACCGCAATGAAAACACGCAGCCGACTAATGGTAAGCATGGAAGGGGCATTTCCGCAGAGACCAGGTGTATAGGCTTGCAAGAAGCAAGCTGGAACAAATGCTTTGAGTTTTGAGCTGCTTGTTTCTTTCTTGTAGTATTGTTCCATTTTGTAGAAAGAAGGGAGAAGCTGTTCCACACAAGGGTGAGAAACCTCCAGAAGCAGGAGGCAACAGGGCCCAGGGGAAATGAGGAAGTCAAGTAGTTGCTGACCATGCTAGACAGGGGTGTGGCTGAATGCCTGGGCTGCCTCGGGACAGTCTCGCTGTGAGTTTTCATGTGGTGGAGAGGGAGGGATAAGCCTTGGGTCTGGTGCCTGAAGGACACAGATGTTTCTCATGTGCTTAATGAGGTCGGGGAGGGGAGTGGTGTTTTTCTCCAGGAACTCACCCTGTTTAACAGGAGCCAGCTGTGAAACAGTCCATTTCCTAGAAGGCTTCTGCTTGGGGGTCCTCCAAAGCTGCAGGATTGATAGATCCAGTTCATTGAATGCCCAGTTTTCCCTCATCTTTCCCCCTCTGTACTACCTTCCACACTCTTGAAAGCTCAGGTGACCATAGCTGTGGATTGTGTTGACTTGTGGAAACCCTGGAGGTGGAATTATTTATGGGATTATTTTTGTTTCATTGTTGGAGAAAGCCCTGCTATTTTAATCGTTCTGGTTTCAGTGAAGAATGAAACTTTTACTGACATAGTTATGGGCATTAGGCCTGAGTGTATTGGTTTTCAGGGGATGATGAGTCATGGAACAAAATCTGTTGGGAGCAAGGAGAATCGAATAAAAGTATGATGAAGTCCTCTTCCCTCAAAAAAAAAAAAAAAAAAAAAACCAAAAAGGGTGTAATAGTGTAATATCTTACATTGGCCAAAGACTTAGAAATGATAAATAAAATTTATCCATTTATCTTTACTTATCTTTACTCCTCCTCTTTCCCTTTGTTAACACCTTATCCTTTTTAAAATGTATTTTTAATTGGAGAATAATTGCTTTACAATGTTGTATTGGTTTCTGCGGTACAGCAAGATGAATGAGCTGTAAGTATACATGTATTCCCTCCTCCTTGAGTCCCAATCCCACCCCTCCAGGTTGTCACTGAGCCCCAAGCTCAGTTCCCTGTTGACACCATATCTTGATTGAAGTTTAGATGAGAGAACTAATATTCCACAGTAGAAATGGGACCGTTGTGGGAAAGGGGGCAGGGAGGGTGGGATAAGATGCAGGACCTAGACAGTTGAGTTAGGAACATGGATTTAAGAGTCTCTCATATCATCTACCAGTTTTCACACTGGGAAGTAAGTACCAGAGAAGGGGTTTTCAGTAGGTGAGAATGGACCAGATGGGTAAGTTCAACATCTGAATTTCTTTAAGAAGTGGTAATTTAGTTTTGGTGTAGCTTGAGGAAGAAGTGGGAGCGGGGAGTTGAGGAAATGATGAGCTCATAGAATGGTGCTTGCTATATTGTCTAGATAACCCTAGGTAACTGTTCCTATCTCTTGACCATTTTTAAGAACAAGGATAACATGTTTTGGTGTGTATAAGTCACCCTGTCAATACAGGAAAGAGACGCAGGAGGGAGGGAAGGATTATTTTACCAGTAAGAGTTGAGCACTTACCACAATCTTCATATTCTCCTTCCTACCCCATCAAGCCCCTTTTGATTTTTGTTGGTATATTGAGTTTTGTCTGAATATAATACATTAAAAATACCTTTATCTTTCCAGATATAACACAAATGTTTTATAAAACTTTACAATAACTGTAATTATGTATACATGCAGGTTGACACCACACTTCTGGTTGACAGTCATTCACTTCCCCTCTTTCTAACTCAGAGACCATCTATGACAGAGCCTGAAAGGGATGAATAACATTCCTAGCTTCCCCTGCAGTTAGAGATAGCCATGTGTCCTAGTTTTGGCCAATTAATATAAGGAGATATCGTTGGAAAACTCCTGGGAAATTTTGATTAAAAAGAAATATGTATGTAGAAACCTCTTTCCACCCTCCCATCCCCTCATGGCTGTGTGAGGAATGATGTCTGTCTGGGTAGTAGCTCTGATTTCAAGAGGATGAAAGCTAACCTGCTTAAGATAAGTAGTGGATGGGTGGAAGATACCTTGGTCTTTAAGGAAATTGTTGGACCAGTCCATTATAAAAGACTGATTGCATACCTCTGTACTTACTGTACGAGGCCACCAAAACCACATTGCTTTTTTAGAGCTCATTCTGTAACTTGCCACTTGACATGACAGTCTTTTTTGTCATGGCTTACCTATTTTTGAAATCTATATCTTGCTGTGTTGGTTGGTTGACTGAAATAGTCGAGTACCTGTTTGGTTGTTCCCCTCTCCTGCTGACCCCAGAAAGTTTGCAAGAATGGTATGCAAAAATTTGAGGAAATATATCTGAGAATGTTTTTGCCTTCAAATGTGAATTCATTTCATCACAGAATTCTTGCCTTACAATTGGTATGGAAATTTCAGGGAAATAATTGCCCCATTATTTCCTGCCATTAAAGAGCTCAGCCCTGGCCTGATTTTTCCTTTTCTTCTCCTCCCACCTTCCCCCACCTCCAATATTTTACCATGATGTAACATGAGTTCTGGCTATTTTTCTTAATTTATCACGAGCCCTTTTATCTGCTTGCATTTTTCTCAGGTTAGGAAAATTTTCTTCTTTTTACATTCTGTACTCTGTTTTAAACCAGTCACAAAGATATCAAACCATTTACTAGACGAATACCCATTAGTCATATATTAGATACCTGTTTCTCATATTTTACCTACTTATTGTTACTTTTCAGTCTAATTCTGATTCTCTGCCATCTCGTTTCTGTAGTTGAATCTAATCTTTGCTTCTTCTGGTGCTGCTTAAAATGCCACTATTTTGTTTTCTTTTTTCCTCCTCAATGTGTTTTTTCATCTGTGGTCTTATATATTCTGTCCCTTTCTCTTGTCTGATTAATGTTCTTTAATTTCCCTGTGGGTGATGTAAATGGAATCTGACATTATTATTATATTTTGCTTGCTAAGTAGTATTTACTTGGTTATTTCCTTTTAGAACTTAAGGTGTCCATCTGAATGAATTAGGTTAAATTATCAGTCTGAGGGGGTTGGGAAGGAAGAGAAATACATCCACAGAAAGAACCTGATCTTTCCTGTTTGGGAGTTTGAAACTACTGTCCTAGGGCCATGCTTCTTTTACTACAGGCATATAATACTACTAGGTCCAGCCCTGCTTTGTCAGTAGAAATACAGACTGCTCTTATTCTGCATTCTGAAAGGCCAGGATTCCTCTCGTAGTGAGGTAGCATAGCGCTGGTATGTGCTGGTGATAGAACACCAAGCTGAGTGATGCCAGCCTCGTCTCTAGCCCTGTCTCCTCTAATTTAAAGGTACTTAGGTTTTCCCTAGGATTTCCCTACTACTTTCCTGTGTCTCATTACTACTCCTGGGGAAAGGGAATCATGGCTATATTCCTGATGAGTCCTTCAAGCTAATCCCATCTTCATGGTAGCCAGGAAAAAATCCGTAGTGCTTTTGCCATGACTTGTTGAAGAGGTTGAAAAACAGTACATTTTCCAGACACTCTTAGCTAGGACTCTGGATTTAGGTTTAATGATTTGGATACATTTATATGGGATTTGGAAGAGAGGAGTGCGGTATAGGCTATTCCGCTACCTTCTGACAGCAAGTGCCATTTTATGATATCTATTTTTGTTGTGACTTCCTGATTATCAGGTGACAGCTTCTGAGTTCTGCAGGCAGGTGCCCGATTATAGAGCTGTCCATTTTTTCATAGCTTGATCCTGGATTGTGTTTCTCAGTCATTTTGGAAAAGTTAATATTTTATTATTTGTTAAATTTTATAATGATTCTGATAGCCATCTAAAATCATGCAAAGCTTTATGCTTAAGTTCACTAGAATAAAATAGAATAGATTCACTATCTACGACTGGAATCTGATCAGTGTGAACTCTGATGCAGATTCTCCCCTATTTTTCCTTTGTGATTTGGCTGAGTTTTTAGGAAGGACTTTGGATATCTACTATCATACCACCATTTTTCCAAAAGTCTCTTTCTGATATATTTCAGATGTTTGTGTAATCAAAGCTGTCTCTGCTTTTCCTCTGATTTTTTTCTTTGGAAATTTGCTTAGGAAGTAAGATAATACTTTCATGGAGATTTCATATACACCCTACATCTTCAAAGCCTTGTTGGTTGTTGGGTGTATAAATCCCAGTCATTTGACTATAAACCAGATAACATCTTTCACATGACTCATTTCCTGCTGAGTGTATTTTGTGACAGGAAGTTTAATTTTATAGCCGTTCTGAATTTTTGATGCCATGTGTTTCTTTTCTTCGAGTTTCACGTCAGGCATTGTTCATTTTGTTGGTGTTCACTCTCTTGCCCTCATGGAGCTTACTGTATTGAGAGAATGAGATAAAGAGACTGATAAAGCAAATGGGTTTTTTCTGTTATCTGCATGTACATCTGACAGATCTTCACTAACACCGAGAAGGGTTGGGGATGGAGGTTTCCTGTAGGATGACTTAGACGAACTTAAACTGACTTAGACGAAACTAGGTTTTAGCCTAGTGTAAAATGTGGGTGATGAGTACTCTAGATAGAGCATTGTTTGACAAGCACAAAGACTCAGATGTGAGAGGGGGAGAAAAACAACCAAAAACAAATCAAACAAACAAAAAAGCCATGGGCTCTGAACTGCAGCCAACTCTTATAACCAGAGTGAGTGTGGTGGGCCAGGGAGAAGACACAATGCCTCCCCCTGACCAAAAAAAAAAGAAAAAAGTTGAGGACCAAACAATGAAACTTAAATTTAATGTTAGAAGCTCCAAGGACTGCATATACTGTTTTCTAGTGTGTAATATTCAGGGATATGATTTACATTTTCCAGGGCGTTGAATGGTTCACATGTCCATTAACAGTTCTTTTTCTGTTGATTCTTTCAGATTTTTGATAGGTACCACTATGGAGTAGGATGGATATTATTTTGGTCTGGATTTTGAAGCAAGTATTTTAAAATTGGATTTTGACACGAAGTAAATCTCGATGAGATGACTGTGAAAGCCTAATTCTAAGTATCTTGCTGTCAAGACATGCTTATATCATAATGTGCATTTCATATTTTACATATATTTCATAATTTATAACCAGTTTGCTACCTGGTATGATTTTACAGTGAGCAGTTGAATTTTGAGAGTTTACAATGATGATAATTTAGAGTGTATTGACCCTTTCTTTCCTGTAGCTGGTCAAGGCATCCTCCTGGTGTGGAAACGAATGCTCAGTAAAGCATAATGTAAAGATATCCTTCAAGTACAGTTGTGTAGATTAAATAAGACATGTAGGAAGGACTTGTACCTGGTCATCACAATAAATATGAATTCCTTTTTCCTTCTTCACAAGGTGCTAGCTCTCAGACAACATGATGTCATTACATCTGATTGCCACGGTGAACATTAAAGAGAACAAATATTTCCTAACACACTAGTGGAAGCTCTTTGCCACTTTACTTTCTCATCTTCTGTGGTTTTGTGATTCTACTAAGATTGAGAAAAGTGAGCTTGATGGTTGGAAAGGTCTTATGGAAGACGTGATACTTAAAGAAAGGACAGATATAGGAAAGTAAAGGAGTAATTGGGTCAAATAGAGAAACATGAACAAAAGCTGAGAGATTCATCATGATAGCATTTCTGTGAGATGAGGGAGCTTGTCCTTTGTGGGTAAAAGACACTCAACTCAACTAAATTAATCAGACCCAGCCTTTTCTGGAAGATCACTGGGGTTACACAAGCTCCCAACTTATGTAGTATAAAGTGAATGGTGGACAGTTTTGGGTGGCAAAACTTAGTGATTCAGAAAACAATAATGTGTTTCACATTTATTCATTAGGCTGAAATTTTGGGCTATTTTTATACCCCAATTCTATAACAGTTCCCCTTTTCACTATACTACAGTGTTGAAATGTACTTATTTTTAACCTCTAGGTTAATGTTTAGTATCAGTTAATCAGAAATTCCTTTGGTTTCACACATGGAGGGAATGTTTCAAGAGTATAAAAAGGAGAAATTTTAAAAAATATATTTTTGATATAAGAGAATGTGCTTCATTGTTTTAATTCCGCTTGAAAGTAGAAATATTTTAAAAACAGTTCTATTTGCATCTTAGATTTGCAAGCACAAAACCTTGATCTGGAATTCATATTACGTGTTTCTTCCTAATCTACTTAAATTTAAATATCATCAGTCACATGGCAACAAAGGTATAATTTCCTGAAAAATTGTATTTTTAGTGAGAATATTTTCATGCAAAGCATCTTATTTTTCTCTGAAAGTCATACTTTTCCCCAGAAACTAGCAGTTTCATTTCTGTATTTTAATTAGTATTTTTATTTTTCACAATCAGTTGATAGTGGAGGAAACTTGAACTTGAGACTTTGTTTAGCTGTATAAATCTTGAAATTAATGTGTCTTTCTGAATGAGGACATCATTTGAATAGGGAATCAGTGTTAATTCAGTCGAGAAATACTGAAGAAGTGTTTCACTGTGACTCCATAAAAATTTCAAAATTAAAATTATAAGCAAGTTGCAATAAGGAAGCTGTCTGAAAGTTCAGACACTCCAGAAAAATTCCATAAAACTAGAGGGATAATTTTCTACAGGTCTAGTAATGACTGTTAGTATAGCCTTAAACTGAAAAGAAAGCCTTCCTCTTTTTTAAAAATTCTAATTTCAAAGTAAAAAAAAAGCTATAAAAATTCAAATGAAAAAAGTTAAACAATTTTTAAAGCTTTCCAGATGATTCTAACATGCTGCCAAGCCTGACAAATCCTGCTGTCTTCTTGATAGATGACCTTTTCTTCAGCTTGCTTAGCCAGGATTCCTGAAAGTAACGCATTTCTTACTTTTGTATTAAGCCAATATTAAACATGACAAAATAATCTGTGTGTTAAAAATTCTTCTAGGAAACAGGAATTCTTTGCTACAGTACCCTTTATTGTTTTATTCCAAGCAATTTTTTGTGTGAATTTTTCCACCTCTTTTGTAAATCATCCTTTTATTGTTCCTACTTCCTAATCCCTTCTTGACTCTGTAACTTTGTTTTGACAACTATCATTTTTCTCATTTCCATTTGCTGCTGCTACTCCTTACTCTTAATTCTCTTTTCTATTTTTTTTTTTTGCCTCTGGTTCAATTTTGATCATTCTCATTCTCTCCATTAAGCAACTCTGCAGCACCACAATATCATAGGCTTCGTTCTGCCCACTCATTTAAAACAGTTTGAGCTGATGTTTGAGATCATGAAGTCTTGGCTCCTTTGATAAGAAACTTCCAGATTTCTTTATCCTGCCAAATCCTTGTCTATAAAATGCAGTGTGAATTTTGCCTCCTGATGAGATGATAAAAATACCAGTTACCCTCCTCCAAGCAAATGAAAACTAGTCTTTATAACAAAGGACACCTTTCTTGAGAATATAATCCTGTTTTGTAAATTTTGCAAGAGTGAGTCATCTGAAATGACTTTAGAAATCCTTTGTGAAGACAAAAAATTAATTTGAAAAAGTATTTATTTGGTATTGCAATAATCACATAAACTTTCTGAAATTTTCATATAGGTTAAATACAAGGCTTAGTGTTTGACAACTGTATTATATTTTCTTTAGTGAATATTGTGTAGTGTTTGGCTCGTTGTGCTTTTCTCTTGCCATATCTAGGCCACTCTGGTGAGTTAAAAGGGACTTTAAGGCTATGGAACGCCTTGTAAAAAGAAACAACCAATTAATGAGAGTAAAAGGGAGCTATGGCTTGGCCTTAGTACCGGTGAGAAAGACTTCAGGTTGTTCATAGAACATCAGCAAAAAATATGGATTGGGCTTTATATAGGATATAAGTTCCAATAGTGAACAAACTTTGAGAAAGAATATGAAAAATGAAGCAGGCAATATTTCATTCTTCCTCTGTTTTGACTGAATTTCATTTGAAATATGTTTACTTCTGTAGAGCAAAAGAGTTTGGAAAAATATGTAGATGCCTCT
Source organism: Moschus berezovskii (assembly GCF_049115385.1). Taxonomy (NCBI): domain Eukaryota; kingdom Metazoa; phylum Chordata; class Mammalia; order Artiodactyla; family Moschidae; genus Moschus; species Moschus berezovskii. The sequence goes on from NC_142464.1 coordinate 27,179,904, forward strand.
GGATTCGGGGGAGAATAACTAGGAGGAAGAAGAGGTTGCTGTGACGAGCAGATCAATAAATAGTCTGTTTTGCAGTCAAATAGCCCTACTAAGGGACCTAATCACTGTTTTAAAATATTGGGTTGGCCAAAAGATTGTTTGAGTTTTGGGAACAGCTTACAAGGAACCTAGATAAACATTTTTGGCCAACCGAATATTTGAAGGGCTTTTAGGTAGAATATGCACACAACTTGATATGTAGACACTAACAGGGGAGAAGCTGGGGACACACAGGTTATATTTTAAAAGGTGTGAAGAAAATTCTTGATGTAAAAACCTTGAATGATGTAAAAACCCCTACCCCCCAAAATTTCTGGTATACTGAGATTTACAATACTTTTATACATTATCTTTGCTTTCTTAAAAAATTTTTTTTTAGTGTGTGTCTGTGAATTTGCTTTATTGATTATGTCAAAGCCTTTGACTGTGTGGATCACAGCAAGCTGTGGAAAATTCTTAAGGAGATGGGAATATCAGACCACCTGATCTGCCTCCTGAGAAATCTGTATGCAGGTCAAGAAGCAACAGTTATAACTGGACATGGAACAACAGTCTGGTTCCAAATTGGGAAAGGAGTCCATCAAGGCTGTATATTGTCACCCTGCTTATTTAACTTCTATGCACTGTACATCATGCCAAATGCCAGGTTGGATGAAGCACAAGCTGGAATCAAGATTGCTGGGAAATATTTCAATAACCTCAGATATGCAGATGACACCACCCTTATGGCAGAAAGTGAAGAAGAACTAAAGAGCCTCTTGATGAAAGTGAAAGAGGAGAGTGAAAAAGTTGGCTTAAAGCTCAACAAACATTCAGAAAACTAAGATCATGGCATCCAGTGCCATCACTTCATGGGAAATAGATGGGGAAACAGTGGCTGACTTTATTTTTCTGGGCTCCAAAATCACTGCAGATGGTGACTGCAGCCTTGAAATTAAAAGACACTTGCTCCTTGGGAGAAAAGCTATGACCAACCTAGATAGCATATTAAAAAGCAGAGAGATTACTTTACCAATGAACGTCTGTCTAATCAAAGCTATTGTTTTTCCAGTAGTCATGTATGGATATGAGAGTTGGACTGTGAAGAAAGTTGATCGCCGAAGAATTGATGCTTTTGAACTGTAGTGTTGGAGAAGACTCTTGAGAGCCCCTTGGACTGCAAGGAGATCCAACTAGTACATCCTAAAGGAAATCAGTCCTGAATATTCATTGGAAGGACTGATGCTGAAGCTGAAACTTAAATACTTTGGCCCCCTGATGCGAAGAACTGACTTATTGGAAAAGACCCTGATGCTGGGAAAGATCGAAGGCAGGAGGAGAATGGGATGACAGAGGATGAGATGGTTGGATGGCATCACCCATGTGATGGACATAAGTTTGAGTAGGGTCTTGGAGCTGGTGATGGACAGGGAAGCCTGATGTGCTGTAGTACATGGGGTTGCAAGGAGTCAGACATGACTGAGTGACTGAAGTGAACTGATGTGAATTGTCTCCCAGTTAATTTAGAACTTAACAATGGGCTGTTTGTTCTTTAGAACAAGTTATATAACTTTAGGATACTTAAGTTTTCCTGGACTCAGATTTTTTTCACTTATTACACAGTAAGCCCTATGTCAATGAAAGGCATTAACATTGTTGTCCAGCAAAAACATCAAGTGCTAAAGATTAACACCATTTACTGAATCTTAGTTAAAATCATTCTTTTTTTAAATAATATTTGGTATAAGTTGTCCTGTAAGGTGTGTGAATGATTGAGTCAGTTTTCCAATATCATAGTCTTATCTGTACACGTGATGATTTCAGTTGCATCTATCCATCCAAATTCATACCTGAAAAACTATCTCAGATGAAATTTTGGTTTCATTCCTCAGGGCAACTAGGGGAGCAAAGGCACAGCTGTTCCCCTTTATGGGCACAGCTGAATTTAGGATGAGCATATTCTCTTGGAAGTATATTCCTTTCCTATCCAATGTGAAGTAAGGAAAAAAAAACTAAGGAAGCTGAAAGATTGTTTAAACTTGTAGTTTCTTTTACATTTGACTTTAAAAGCATTGCAAATAATAAATACTAAGATTCCCTAAGTTAAGAACATATCTGAAAACATTAGGTGTAGACGACATCCAAACTGGTGTGAAGAAAACAAAGAAATGGGAAAAAAAAAAGAAATCTCTTACTAGGCACTGAAATTTTAGAGACATTCACAAGTGGGAAAAAGAGAGCTTATAGATACCTTATTTTTTTCTCATTAAAAGTGGTTGTTTAGATAAGATGCCCTGAAAGAACTTCCCAAGTGAAATAACTGAAGTGCTGAATGAAATGGAAAAAAGTTTATAAAAATGGAAATTTTAGAAAACAAATACCAGATATCTTACACAAAATCACTATTGATATATATGTGTACTTCAGTCATTTATCATTATCTCTATGTCATAAATGCTAGAAAATTAGTTTGGCTCTTAAAGTGTAGGATTAAGAGATCTGGCTTAAAGTTTTTTATGTGTCTAGAATTGTCCATACTTCAGTCTGAATTTGGTAATGATATGAATGTTATGATCCCAGAGGGGCACATCTGATTGGTCTGGGGTGGGGCACAGACTGTGGTCATCTTTAAAATTCCCCAATCTTTCTGATGTTCTGCCGAGATTGAAAAACCTGTTCTAGAGTTTTGTTGTTGTTGATAAATGACCTCTTTCTCAGCTTATTCAACCCGATTTCCTGAATAGAACTGTACTTGGCTCTTCTTACTTTCTATTTTGGGGTGCATGTCCATTCTATGAATTTGTCTCTCAAATCTATGCTGATGACTCAGGTCAGGATAGTCCATCCTCTCATCCAGCTCTTGAACCGTATTACTAAAGGCTGATTGGACATTTTCATGTGAATGTCTACTCTCAAAATCCCACCCTCTGCCAGTGGCATCAGTGGTCACACATGTGAGAACCTGTTGTCATCTTTGACCTTGTCTCCTTGTTCGGTTTGATTCTCCTCTGTCTGTAGGTTCCTGTCTATTTTTTCTACTACAGCAGAGCTCTTCATCCTTTCCCCTATCTTGAGTCTATCAGTTTAGACCAGGCTCTCACTATCTGGCATGGCTGTTACCTGTATCAGATCTCTGGCCTTCTCAAATCCAGGCCTTCCCACGTCCAGTGTATCCTATTTATGCCTAGAAAATGCATTCATTTTAAGCATTACTTTAATTTCATTCCCAACCTTTCATTGCACTTTCTTTTTTGGGCCATATCAAATTCTGCATAATTTGACCCAAGCCTTTCCACTTCACAGTATTTAATATCCATTTGTTCCTTTTTTTTTTCCTGGTAAGTCTGTCATGCCTGATCCACAGCATGCTTTAATTTGATTCAGTGTTTCCTGAAGTCGATGCTGCCCAAGGATAAAACGAGATAAGTTTTGGTGGTATATGAATAAACTTCAAAAATGTTTAGTTACATATTTAAATTTAACATAAACTAGAAAAAAAGACGTAGTTCAAAATCATTCTTTGACAAGTTTTTCTTGCTTAGACTGAGACTAAGGTAAATACCAAAGTTTTTTAAGGTATCAGTTTAAGTATTAAATAGGTACTATGGACAAACTGAAGGTGATATATGAACAGCTGACATACATAAAAAGAGTGATTTATATTATTTTTACTGCCTGGAATAATGTGGAGCAGATTTCTCCCATCCTTTCGGTCCTAATTTAACTTCAAAATTCTCCACTAGGTCAACCATACCAAATCTGCTGGGGAGATGGGGGAAGGTAAAGAAAGAAAAGCCTCTGGTTTTTACCAAGAACACCAGTCATGTGTAAATGCAAGATTTTGTTGAATGGTGAGAGTGAGTTCTGTTAGGTCAGTTTCAGTTAGGGGCTACTCTTTAAAAAAAAAAAAAATTATTTATTTGTCAGTACCAGGCCTTAGGGTCTTCCCAGGTGGTGCTAGTGGTAAAAAACCTGCCTGCCAACACAGGAGACCTAAGAGATGCAGGTTCGATCCCTGGGTGGGGAAGATCCCCTGGAGGAGGTCATGGTAATCCACTCCAGTACTCTTGCCTGGAGAGTCCCATGGACAGAGGAGCCTGTCAGGCTATGGTCCATGGAGTCGCAAAGGGTTGGACATGACTGAGTGACTGAGATCACCAGGCCTTCAGTGTGGCACGTGGGCTCCTCAGTCATCTAGTTGTGGCATGCAGCATGTGGGATCTAGTTCCCTGAGCAAAGATCGAACCTGGGTCCCCTGCATTGGGAGTGCTGTGTTTTAGCTACTGGGCCACCAGGGAAGTCCCTGGGCTCCTCTTTTGAATGTTAAAGGGGAAAAAGGAAACTAGACTCAAAACCAAAGGGATGACACGAGTGAACATGCGGATTGTTCTCAACTGCCATCTAGGCAGACAGATTCCTCCAAAAGTTGGCCAATCTGTGGACGAACACCAGATTTATAGTCTTGTGGCCCCTGCTGTCTTCTGACGCTGCCACTACATCTTCCTCTGCTGCTGACGCCCTACCCTGGTCTGTTCTCTCCAAACTGGGACTGGGGACCAGCAGCTGGTCTGGGGTGAGAAGGGCGTGAGATAGGGCTGTGAGAGGAGGCTGTGGTGAGAAGTGCTGTGTGCTGTTGTAACCTGTCTGGGCTCTTCCTTTGCACTTGAAAAACCAGTCCTAGCATCCTTAGGGGAAGAAGCCTGAAGTGGCAATTAATGTTCAGCCTTCTCCCACTCCATAAATAGAGGCTTTTCCCATGATTAAATCACAGGGTATTTGTTTATGTTCCCCCCTGTACTTTCTCCCTCAGGGATCGCCTATACTCCCACATCCCCCGTGAATGTGCGTGACTGGGGATTAGTCCAGTCATCCTATGCCTTTGAGACATCTTTCCCTTTTCCCCCTGGAATTAAATCTATCAACTGTGAAACCAGTTTTTTTTTTTTTTTTCCCACAATAATTTTTAGTGGTTTCACTCTTTATCAAACAAGAGGGAGAAATTCAAGTGAAATCAAGGTGTGTGTGTGTTAGTAAAAACTGAACTAGGGCTTGGGTGCCAGGTTTTATTTTCAGCTCTGCCTTTGCAAACTGGGTGATGGGGTACAACTCAGTTCACCCAACAGCACTACAAAGGGTGGAGAACACCACTCGTTTCCTTCTAGCTCAAGGAAGGTGAAGAACGCCTTTTTTGAAGTTTTATTAGAGTTTCCCAGCATTCTCCTCAACTTCCTCTGCTGCCAGATACACCGGCAAGTATGGAGCTGATTCAAGATTCATTTGAGAGGCAGATGGTTAGGTTTACTCCAACGGCTTACAGAATTCTGGATAGTGAGGGGAGAAAAATGACTAGTTATCAGTTCCTGGTTTGAATAGGAAGTGGTGAGTATCTGGAGGAGTTCAGAGTAGAAGAGGGCAGAAAGATGTTTTGAAAAGTGAAGGCAGGGTGCATGTTTTTACCAAAGCAAGGACATTAAGCTTAGCTAATGAATAATAGTCATTCACAGAGTGGCTTGGAAGAAGTATGAATACCATCAGCTGGACATTTCAAGCTGAGATCTGGATGTTTATTCTTCTGCCTCGGGCCAACTTCGTATTTAGCACCTAAAACTTCACTTCCTCCTATTACTGGCAGTGTTGACTCATAGCATTGCATTTCTGATGGCTGCATCTCCAGACAGTGCTAATATACTTGTGTACAGTGTTTTCCAGGAAGATGAAAAGTGCTCTGATTATGTATTATTGGAGTGAGTGAGTGTGTGTGTGTGTGTGATGGGAAAAGTTTTTAGGTCTCCATTTTCTTAGGGAATATTGGTCAGTTGTTCTACTTATACATCTGATAGGTAAGAATTAAGAGATTTTAATGTGCCACTCAATTTTCCCCTATATGGTCAATCTTGACATAAGATCATTCATGATAAATCCTTGTTTTCAGGAACCTAAAGATTTCAAGAGTTTTAAGGTGGTCATTCCGAACAGACCTCTTTACCACAAGCTATTCTTGTGCTGAGTTCAGACTACACATCATTTTTCCAGGAACATACTCAAAAATGTTCATTTCGAGAATAAGTAACACTGTCTGACTTTCTAACTGAAAAAAAAAAAAAAGGTTTTATCCTCTTATATCATGTCTTCCATTTTCAAGGAAAATTTTTAATGAGAAACATTCTGGAAGAAAGGGATCATATCCCAAGTCCAGGATTATAATTCTTCTTTTCCAGGTGTTCAATATTTCCTCAATATAAAAACAAGTCAACATCACAGGACCTTTTATTCTATCTCTGTTTATAACAACAGCTGCAATAACTGTGGATGCCATTTATTGGGCAGCCACTGAGTCCCAGGAATTTGGCATTTTAACCCATGTAGTCCTTGCTTAGCTGATGATGAAACTAAGCCTTTGAGAAGTTAAGTATCCTGCCCTAAGGGCATATAGCTAAGAAATGCTGGCCTCCCTCCTTACAATTCTTGTACACCTTTCCTTATACTACATGGATAAAATAAAGTACTCTTTGTTCCATAGATAAATTTATAGTTGTGTAGAGAACAAAATAAATGACTTTAAGTTCTCATTAGAAATGGCTTTTTGGAATTAATTTTGAATATGATTAGAATAAACCACACAATGCATCCATGATTTGAAAGACAGTGGAAAGGTTTGGAGTAGTAATTTAGGATCTAGCATGGTCATTTCTTTGATATCAGAAGGGCCTTTTGAAATCTCATCAAAACATCCGCTATGGGGATTCCCTCTGCCACCACCCTTAGGGGAAACTACCCGAGCTCATTCAGTGATGGGACACGCAGAACTCTTCAGGCAGAACTTTCCACTTCTGGCCTCTTGAATGATTGGTAACAGTTTATATATTCTCTGCAGTTGTTATGTTACTCACCTCTTTTATACATCTTGTTTCATTTATGAAAGCTTGTTCTTATTTTGAGTCCAAGTCTGTTCTCTCATTTAACTCACAGGAGCGATGGAAACTTTTTTCTGTACAGAACGTGAATGAGTTGGGGGACAGTGTTGTGGTGAATAACTTCTAATTTAATATTTATGATGCAGTATCTCTTTGCTGAGGTGGATTTGGTGAACAAATTCCTGGTAGATTTGACAGCAGTATGAGCTTTCCTTGTCTCTGAACCCCCTTTAAAGCTACAAGACCAAGAGCTTTGCTGATGCATCTCTCTATTTTCCCCTTCTCTCCCCACCATGCATAAAAACCCAGCAACATGGAAGGCAAGAGCAGTTCTGACAAACAGTAATAACTTGCCACCTGAATGGCAATAGATCTGGGGCTAAAGAATGACAAAGTAAATCCCTGGTAGATAAGCGTGTTGCTCTGGTTTTAGAAGGGGAAGATTTTGACTTTTGATTTACTTGTTATGTGGGTAAAACAAAAGAACTTTATATTATATGCCCTTAATTAAACTTTTTGTGCCCTTTAAAAACATGCTTTGGAGGCTTGGAAGGATGCCATACATTTAGCTGGGTACATCTGTGTGTAGATGAGATGTATGCTTGTTTTATCTGCTTTCCTCATAGAGTGTAAAGTGGAAGTGGGCATTTGGATATAGCTCAGAAAGTACATATGCAAGACTCATGCGGATAAAATCATGCACTTTCCCTGGGGACAGTTCTCATTCCTGTGTGACTGGAGTCTATGGATTATGGTGTGTGTTCTTCAGTTTATGTAGAATCAACCACAGTTGGTGTTGCTTTCCAGTCAGGCTTACATCTCCATAATTATTGTTTGACAGGTATATTTTGCTTTCTGACACATGGCTCTGTATGCTTCATGACCAGAATTTTAAATGCAAGCTCATCATAAATTTTATCTGATCTTTTACTTTGTCAGAGAAGATTAGAATAGTTTGGCAGGACTTTATTCAACAATGCTGATTTCTTCTAAGGAGCTCCTCAAAGAGTTTGCAAGCTGATACTTTCCAAATTATTTTTCTCATTTAGAAATACCAGCAGATTATACATTAAAGGAAAAGGGAAGTGTGGTGGGGAGGATAGGTAGAAATTAATGTCAAGGGCAATGAGAAGTATTGACCATGATCAAGCTGAATTGTTTTGAGTGGGAGACATCTTATCTTCAATTAACTGAATATCTATTGAGGACAAGGCTCATAGTCATTCTTGTGTAGTTCCAAAGGGGAGAAAAATGATGAGGCATATTTTTGCTCAGATATAGTGATAAGAAGAAAATATACTTCTAGGAAGCCAAATTTTACCTTCCTCCCACCCCCACCCATAAAACAGCCATACATCTGGGTTTCCTGAAGAAGAATTTATCAGTTAGAACTGTTATACAATGAATGGATGAAACCATCTCAAATAACTTCCTGCCTAACAATGTTCACGTAGACTCAAACCCACCTGTCAATGATGTTACAGGCTTTCTTAGTGGTGGGTACTCTGGATACCACAAAGAACAAGACCAGCACAGCCCTTCCTTTTCCAGAGCTGGTGTTGAGGACAACATTCGGAAAAGGTAGAAAACAGAAAAGGTAGAAAAGGAAAGAGTCGTTGAGAAAGCTACTCAGAAAAGGACGAGGTCAGAGGGGAAGAGATAGGATGCTTCAGAACTGTGGCGGGCAAGGACAGCTGCATCCAGGTTGTGTTAGGAACACAGCGATGAGGAATGTGCCACCCCAGCTCCCAAGGAGCTGCCAGTATAGCTGGGTGACCCCACTGTACGGGGGAAAACGGAGGGTTGATTGGTTCACCTGGGATTCATCCTTCGCGCACTGGCTTGTGTTTCTCTGGGGTGCTCTCACTGCATGTAGATTTTGAGTTCTTTTGGCCTGTCCTTCTAAGGACGGGGCCCCCAAGCTCGGGAAGCACACACTGTGGCACATCTTAGGTCAGTACTTCATTAATGCCTGCGTTTTCTTTGAAAATAATAAACCGCTGTCCATTAATTTTCTTTAAAAGTTTTCTTACTGAAGTATAGTTGTTTTACAAAATTGTGTTAATTTCTGCTGTACAGCAAAGTGATTCAATTATATATACACATATATAAAACAACTGTTGGAATTTCAATATTCACGTTATTATTCAGCAGAGACAATGAATGCATGTATAATAAACATGACAGTTATTCAGCTCATATATTTGCATTAGAGATGAGCCTATTCTCAAAAATTATGACCCAAATGTAAATTGACTTCTCTTAAACATTTTTTACCCTTTTACTTATGTACTAACTTAATTAAATATATCCAATTTTCATTTCCAGTGCTCTGGAATGTGTGACAAATGTCCATGGGATACAAAAGCAGTAAATTTGTCTTTACTGTTGTTGTTATTTATGGTGAAGACATGCTTCATTAAACAGCCCCTGTCTCGTTACTGAAACAACTTAATATGGTTTTGCACGACTAATGGTTTTCATCAGCATTCATCATTGAATCGTTTCCTACCCAAGAAACAGGGTTGGTATTCTGAATATTATCTATGCTAGGCTGGGGAAATCTCATTACCAAAAAGGTAGTAAGTTTTAGAAGAGAACTAATTTAAATCAATCAATAGACTGGTCTTGGTAAGAGAATTACGTGATACTTATAATAATGTACTGCCTATACTGTTATTTAGGGGGTTAAATATCTACTATTTTCTCTGCTTTCTGGTCAAGCAGAAGAAATAACACTTGAGTTTTGGTTTTACAGTGCTTAGAAGGGGCATTTCCAAGGAGGAAAGAGAACTTATTTTAGATGCAGGAGCAGTGGAGTCTGTCTGGGCTGTGCCATCTATCTGGCCCTCAATGGCCTCATCAGTGGGAATGAAAACAGAGCTGCTTGTTTTCTCTAATTTTGCTCCAAATTCTGATGTTTTATAGTTAACACGTTATCTATTTGCTATCACCAAACATCGTTCCTGTATTAACAAAGGAATAAAGGCACGTATATGTTCAGTTCACTGAAAAAGCACTAGAAGGAAGTCTAGTATCACAGAAAGAGAACCAACCCCACTGGGAATGGGAAGACTTGGACTTGGCTTTAGCTCTGTCAACAACTAGCTTTGTAACCTTGGATAAGATACTTCCTCAGTATTCCTTATAATTGTTTTCAGTTCTGAGATTCTGTGGGTTCAATAAAGAAGTAAAAGAATGGAGATATATAATTGTACCTGATGCTATCAGGAAATGAACTTTGGACTCAGGGAAACCTAAGGAAACTTGATTTAAAAAAAAATACAAGATGTTAAACATTTTTTAGCTTTCACCTGTAAAAGCTTTGTATCAAGATTACCTTTGACCAAACCTGTTGAAGTTTGAAGAGATGGAAGATCATTACTTCTACCCCATAAGTCTTCTGAGTTTGGAACTAATTGAGAAATGGGCACAGCCAGATAGATCAGAATCAAATGTCTATTAGGGCTGAATTCGGGTATGGAGCTTAGATGTTCCCTTGGCTGTTCAGTCGCTCAATCGTGTCCAACTCTTTTGCTACCCCATGGACTGTGGCTTGCCAGGCTTCTCTGTCCATGGGATTTCCAAGGCAAGAATACTGGGGTTGTTTGCTATTCCCTTCTCCAGGGGATCTTCCTGACCCAGAGATTGAACCCATGTCTCCTGCTTTGGCAGAAATATTCTTTACCACCTGGAAAGCCTGATGTTCCCTTCAGTTCAGTTCAGTCGCTCAGTCGTGTCCGACTCACAGCACGCCAGGCCTCCCTGTCCATCAGTAGTGGAGAATTAGATTATTTGCTTTCCTCTAAGTGTAACCTTTGAAATGATCCACCAGAACTATGTAGAGAAAACATACTCAGAATTACTGCCTTGCCTCTGCTGAACTCCAGTATCTGACCCAGAAGGAGATTGTGTTCCAAGGAGGAATATTGGGCCCTGATCCATGTGTATTGACCACATGGAGTTGAGGATCTGGAGGAGAAGGCCAGAGGTAATGCAAGGTTGGGGGAGCCAGTACAAATAACTGGGACTGGTGATCTGGAAGAGGTGTGGGTCTGAATACAGAGCCCTTTAAGGAATTTGTTACTATAGTCTACTCTTCTCTGGAGGCCCTTCAAATACTGTTCAGCAGGGCCTGAACTGGCTCTCTTGCCATAATGAAAGCCCTCTGTCTTTGTAGACTTGAGTGAGGGTAGAAGGGCTGAGCCACATTCATATCATTCTGATCTCCTCAGTCATCTGTTGTGTGTGTTTGCAAAACAGGGAAGGGAGTGTGGAGAAGCTGGAGAGAGTGTTATCCTAGAAGTCCTTTTTCAGAAACGTGAGACGAGGGCACTGGCAATTTTTCCTAAGAAGCTTTCTTATCTTTCTACTTGTGGTGGCAGATATTAATTAGAAATATACCTTTTCATATTAACTCTTTCTTATTAACTCTATACATGTGGCAAAACAGGTAAACAATTGTCTATTCATCAGCTTGAAACCTTCCCCCACTACTCTTGGTCTTGACTTAGAGCAAACACGTGAATCTTATCTAAGAATTCCATGAAAGTGTTCATGTCTTTTTCCTCAGGGTCCTTGGGGAGAATGAATTAATATAAGATTTGTTCATGGAGGTCAAGGAGTTGGTTACTTAGAAGTCTTCAGATCATACTGAGGTCTGTTTCGCTGGGGGAGCTTACTTAATACATGGTTCATCACTTTTGCCCTGATTTCTTTACCAAAGCTGCAACTATAGCATCTGGTTTTATAATATATCAGATCATGCTAGATTAGCTTACTTGGGGGTGACAGAAATTCTGGGAGCTTTGGAAATACTGATGCCTTGATGTAGAGATGACGTGAATACAGTGTGGCCTAGATAAAAGGGCAGCTCTCAAATGACACTTTACCTGTAGTTGTGAAAAATCTCATGGACAGTCTCCCCAATCCTGTCACCCTTCCTCTGTTAATAGACATCAGAAACAATGAAACTAGTTTTGTGTCAGAGCTGGGAAAGAGTACTTAGTAAAAGAATATCTAGAAATCTAAAGACTAAATAAAACAAAACTGAGTGAAATTTAAAATAAAACTAGAATTTGTGATAGAACAGACTGCCAATTCAAGCACGACATCTATGGCAGTTGCTTTTTGAGAGTACTGTAAAAATACACGAGTGGCCTCATATCACATCAACTGAATGCAAAGAAAAATACGAAGCCAGGCGCAATTCCAGGGACAGCAGAGTGGGGAGAGGGGAGCAAAGAAGATGACAAAGCCTTGGTTTAGTGCCATCTGGAGCCCGCCTCCCTGGCTGAGGATTCTGGATCATCATGTTATCTCAGGAAGCTGTTTAAACACTCTGGGCCTCAGTTTCATCCTAACATGAGGTTTTTGTTGTTCTGCCGCTCAGTCATGTCCGACTCTTTGTGACCCCATGGACTGCATCACGTCAGGCCCCCCTGTCCTTCCCCATCTCCCAGAGCTTGCTCGAGCTCATGTCCATTGAATCGGTGATGCCATCCAACTCTCTCATCCTCTGTCAGCCCCTTCTCTTCCTGCCTTCTATCTTTCCCAGCATCAGGGTCTCTTCCCATAAGTCGGCTCTTTGCATCAGGTGGCCAAAGTATTAGAGCTTCAGCATCAGTCCTTCCAATGAATAATCAAGATTGATCAGCTTTCTTTATATTCAAACTCTCACATCCATACATGGCTACTGGAAAAACCATAGCTTTGACTAGATAGACTTTTGTTGACAAAGATGCATCCATATGAATAGAGTTCCAAAGAATAGCAAGGAGAGATAAGAAAGTCTTTTTGAGTGAACAATGCAAAGAAATAGAGGAAAACAATAGAAGGGGAAAGACTAGAGATATCTTCAAGAAAACTAGAGATACCAAGGGAACATTTCATGCAATGATGGGCACAATAAAGGACAGAAACGGTATGGACTTAACAGAAGCAGAAGATATTAAGAAGAGGTGGCAAGAATACACAGAAGAACTATACAAGAAGATCGTCATGACCCAGATAACCACGATAATGTGCTCACTCACCTGGAGTCAGATATCCTGGAATGTGAAATGAAGTGGGCCTTAGAAAGCATCACTACGAACAAAGCTAGTGGAGGTGATGGAATTCCAGCTGAGCTGTTTCAAGTCCTAAAAGATGATGCTGTGAAAGTGCTGCACTCAATATGCCAGCAAACTTGGAAAACTCAGCAGTGGCCACTGGACTGGAAAAGGTCACTTTTCATTCCAATCCCAAAGAAAGGTAATGCCAAAGAATGCTCACACTACTGCACAATTTGCACTCATCTCACACACTAGCAAAGTAATGCTCAAAATTCTCTAAGTGAGGCTTCAACAGTACGTGAACCATATTCAGGACTGATCTCCTTTAGAATGGACTGGTTGGATCTCCTTGCAGTCCAAGGGACTTTCAAGAGTCTTCTCCAGCACCACAGTTCAAAAGCATCAATTCTTTGGCACTCAACCTTCTTTATAGTCCAACTCTCATATCTGTACATGACTACTGGAAAAACCATGACTTTGACTATGTGGACCTTTGTCAGTAAACTAAGGTCTCTGCTTTTTAATATGCTGTCTAGGTTGGTCATAGTTTTTCTTCCAAGGAGCAAGTGTCTTTTAATTTTATGGCTGCAGTCACCATCTGCAGTGATTTTGGGGCCCTAAAAAATAAAGTCTGTCACTCTTTCCATTGTTTCCCCATTTTTTTGCCATGAAGTGATGGGACCAGATGCCATGGCTCTTACTTTTCTGAATGTTGAGTTTTAAGCCAACTTTTTCACTCTCCTCTTTCACTTTCATCAGAGGCTCTTTAGTTCTTCACTTTCTGCCATAAGGGTGGTGTCATGTGCATATCTGAGGTTATTGATATTTCTCCCAGCAATCTTGATTCCTGCTTGTGCTTCATCCAGCCTGGCATTCACATGATGTACTCTGCATATAAGTTAAATAAGCAGGGTAACACTATACAGCCTTGACGTACTCCTTTCCCTATTTGGAACCAGTCTGTTCCATGTCCAGTTCTAACTGTTGCTTCCTGACCTGCATACAGATTTCTCAGGAGGCAGGTCAGGTGGTCTGATATTCCTATCTCTTTCAGAATTTTCCACAGTTTGTTGTGATCCACACAGTCAAAGGCTTTATCATAGTCAATGAAGCAGAAGTAGATGTTTTTCTGGAATTCTCTTGCTTTTTCAATGATCCAGTTGATGTTGGAAATTTGATCTCTGGTTCCTCTGACTTTTTGGAATCCAGTTTGCACATCTGGAAGTTCTTGGTTCATGTACTGTTGAAGCCTGGATTGGAGAATTTTGAGCATTACTTTGCTAGTGTGTGAGATGAGTGCAATTGTGTGGTAGTTTGAACATTCTTCAGCATTGCCTTTCTTTGGGATTGGAATGAAAACTGACTTTTTCCAGCCCTGTGGCCACTGCTGAGCTTTCCAAGTTTGCTGGTATATTGAGTGCAGCACTTTCACAGCATCATCTTTCAGGATTTGAAACAGCTCAGCTGGAATTCCATCACCTCCACTAGCTTTGTTCGTAGTGATACTTCCTAAGGCCCACTTCATTTCACATTCCAGGATATCTGACTCTAGGTGAGTGAGCACATCATTGTGGTTATCTGGGTCATGACGATCTTTTTGTATAGTTCTTCTGTGTATTCTTGCCACCTCTTCTTAATATCTTCTGCTTCTGTTAAGTCCATACCGTTTCTGTCCTTTATTGTGCCCATCATTGCATGAAATGTTCCCTTGGTATCTCTAGTTTTCTTGAAGATATCTCTAGTCTTTCCCAATCTATTGTTTTCCTCTATTTCTTTGCATTGTTCACTCAAAAAGACTTTCTTATCTCTCCTTGCTGTTCTTTGGAACTCTATTCATATGGGTGTATCTTTCTTTTTCTCCTTTGTCTTTCTCTTCTCTTCTTTTCTCAGCTATTTGTAAAGTCTCCTCAGAGAACCATTTTACCTTTTTCTTGGAGAAGGTTTTGATTACCACCTCCTGAACAATGTTATGAACCCCATCCATAGTTCTTCTGGCCCTCTATCGGATGTAATCTCTTGAATCTATTTGTCACTTCCACTGTGTAGTTGTGAGGGATTTTATTTAGATCAAACCTGAATGGCCTTGTGGTTTTCCCTACACTCTTCAATTTAAGTCTGAATTTGGGAATAAGGAGTTCATGATATGAGCCACAGTCAGCTCCCGTCCTTTTTACTGACTATACAGAGCTTCTCCATTTTCAGCTGCAAAGAATAGAATCAGTCTGATTTCAGTATTGACCATCTGGTGATGTCCATGTGTAGAATCATCTCTTGTGTTGTTGGAAGAGGGTGTTTGCTGTGACCAGTGCATTCTCTTGGCAAAACTCCGTTAGTCTGTGCCCTGCTTCATTTTGTACTCCAAGGCCAAACTCACCTGTTATTCCAGGTATCTTTTGGCTTTTTACTTTTACATTCCAGTCTCTGATGAAAAATATGAAGTTAAAAATGGTGTCTAGTGCCCCAAGAATGTCCATGTTGGATGTGCACTGGTAAACCTGGTACAGCCAAAGGAGGGAGGCTTTGAAGATATTGGTGATGCCCACAGTTGCAGAGAGGGACTACTGAACACATCACAGGGCAATGGGGGGTGTGCTGGGTCCTGACCAGATGGCAGAAGGCACAAGGGAGAGGAGAGTTTGAGCCATGATTTTATTGGGATTTCCTTGGGAAAGGTAAGGCAGGCAGGGTAAGCATTTTAGGATGGACAGGTTTGAATAATTCCTGTGGGTTTCAGGCTAAAGGAGTGATTTCTTGTTGCCTGGTCCTGAGGTGATTTAGTGCAGGGAAAATATTGGCTTGGTGTGCAAGAATTAGGTATAAAGGGGTGTCTGGGAACTCGGAATTGCCTGGCCAGTATATGAGAGATGTGAGTCTAATCTAGCCTTTTATTATCTTTAACAATTGGCTAGCCATGTGGGGGCCATTTCTCCCCAGGCCTGGGAGGGGCATCTCTCCCTGGGTCTGTGAGGCCCCCAAATGCCAGAGCACATGTAGCCCAAGCTGGTATCATGTCCGCAGTCTAACTGCCTGGGAGGCTGAGGAATGGAAGGGAGCAAGACTCTGTGCTTTAAGTAGACAGGGCTCAGAACAACCCAGACATGTAGAGTATGTAAGAGAGCTTGCAAAGCAGTTGAAGAGGTAAAAAATAGTCTGTGATAAGTGGCATATTGGGATTGTACAGAATAGAGATGAAACAGCTTATATATGTACAAAACTTTCAAGCAGCTAATTAATTTTTTAAAATGTAGGTCAAATCATATAGAACATCAAATGGATTAAGAATTATTGACAGCATTTAACTGCTTTGATTGGCATTTTGTTGATATCCAGGAAGAAGAAAAACAGGAAATAAGCTAATAAGAGATGTTTCCTTTCACCTGAAGAAAGACACCAGCAGTTATCGTGGTTGACCCACGTTTGGGACAGCCACAGTGTTTGCCCTGAGGGACACTGAAGGTGATTTGAACTTGAGGATGCCATGGGTGTGACACCATGAAGGACAGGTTTTGCCATCTCTGCCACCATGTGTATGAACTTTAGATACACAGTGGGGTGTTAGACTTGGATCTACAAGATCTGGCTGTGGATCTGTCTCTGGTGCTTCCTAGCTATGTGACTTTTTGTATTTCTCATCTGTAAATGGGGACAAGGATGATTTAATAAGACAGTGGTGGGGTTTCAGTGAGATAATATTTTTGATTATTTTCAGAGAGAGCTCATTCTCGCCATCTGTGGCTTCTGTGTCTAGTCACAATAGCTGTTCCACAGACATCCCCTGATTTCCGGTGGACTTTACTAGGTAGGTAGATGATTAACTCATGCCACTATTGGGTACTCAATTCTTAGATTCTTCATTGTGGTTTTAATGGATGAGAGTTCAGGCCTTGCCTTCTATTTGACTTTACTCCTCTAAGCCTTAGTTTTCTCATTATTAAAATGAGGATAATAATAGTATCAACTTCATGGGTTGTCACAATAATTAAATGAAATTACACATGTAGAACACTTAGCTTAGTACCTGATACATAATAATCACTGAATAAGTGGTTGTTATTACTAATCTCATTTAATGTATACATGAAGGGGTTTGATCTACACTTCTGGATTCAGATACAAACTACTCTATGTCTCATTAGCAGAATCAATGAGAAAAAAATAGAAGTTAACCAGTGTTATTAAATAATTGGTTAAAAGAGCTATAGAAAAGGACAAATTAATCTTTTGTATTTTCAACCCAGCCCTACTATAACTCAGGGTATTTGAGAAAGTATAGCCTTCTACAAAAAACCTAGGACACTCCTAAGACATATGAAAAATAAAATTTAGTTTTAATTTTTTAAAAAAAGCCCTTTGTTGTAGCAGTATCACTTGAGTGATGCCTGCAGTGAATGCTGTAGAAATTCCACTTAGTTCATCTTCAAAGAAAGCTTCTAGGGGGAGGCGATTTTTATGTTCATGTGTGCCACAGAAGTTGTGAGATAATGCCTGATAATTAGCATAAGCTTGAAGCCAAATAGCTGGAAAAACATGTTCCAGGACATTGCAGATCAAATCATATTTCTATAAAAAGAACTGCTGGATGTTCAGCTGACAGATCATCAGCCATAAAAGGATAGTTTAATGGATTTCCATCATTATCTAAACACAAAATCACAGAGCCAAGTTTATGTGCATTGTTAATCATATGTTGTGAGCCTGGTAAGGGAAAATGCAGCAGAAGTGTCAGATGAGATGTTTTCCTTTTTTAATTTTTAACTTGCAATATTAGATTTTTTGAGAATCACTGAAAAAAAAGTGGTTTCTTGGAGCAATTGCTCTAAGGGATGTACATTCTCTTATTAGAGAAACAAAATGGTGGAACCAGAGGAAGAGCTCTGAAAATTTTGTGCTTTATAAAGCTACTAGATTCCTTGCTTTTGCTAATATTTGGATTCTAGAAGAAAGCATGTCCCAACCCAGAGGATTTTTATGTATATATGTGTGTGTGTTTTAAATCAGCAGACACATTTTAAATTTTAAATTATACTGATCACCCAATTATTTTCTAAACTATTTTAAACTAACTGACCTTCTTTGAAAATATTTATCTTATAGACTTATTAAAGTTTTCAGAAAATAAGGATATTCATTATGATAGATGGTTACAAAATAAAATCAGTAGCTTTCTGATATTGTACATTCTTATAAGGAAAACAAAGGGAAAATATCCCATTTATAATTACAAATAAATGCATCTAATATTTAGGATAGTATTAAGAAATATGCAGGAACTGAATGAATAAAATTATAACATTCTATGTAATAGCATAATGAAAATTTTGAAAACACAACAAAAGATTTTAATAGAGGGACATACCTTGGAAAGGTAGGCTTAATTTTTGTAAAGAGATCAATTTGGCTTAAGTTTATTCTGTACACAGTATATTATCAATTAAAATCCCTATTTATTGTGGAGAGGTTGGTGAGGAACTTGGCAAAATGATTCTAAACTAACTTTGAAGAACAAACATGCATGTAGAGATGAAAGAATTCTGGAAAAAAATACTGAGAAGGAATATTGCCTGAATAGATATTAAATTATATCATAAAATAGCTGAAATTAAAACAATGTGAGCGTTTATCCTTAGCCTCAAATATGTATAGGGATTTGCATTTGAGAAGGTTAGACTCTTGAATCAATAAGGAAAACATATATTTGTGGATAAAATATTTGTCCAGTATGCAGCCAGTTGGGGAAGAGTGTCAGTTTACAGTGCTCTTTACATTCTTGATACTTGTTAAAAAAAAAAAAGACAAAAGTAACAGACAAAAAATATGGGCAAATTTTAACGAGAATATTGGGGTGGAGAAGGATGATTTTCTTCAGTATGATGTGAAGGCCAGAAATGATAAAAAAGCAGATTGATAAATTTAACTATGTGCTCAGTCACTTCAGTCATGGCTGACTCTATGTGACCTCATGGACTGTAGCCTGTCAGTCTCCTCTGTCCATGGGATTCTCCAGGCAAGGATACTGGATTGGGTTGCCATACCATTCTCCAGGGGATCTTCCCAACCCAGGGAACAAACCTGAATCTCTTACATTACCTGCATTGGCGGAGGGGTTCTCTACCACTAGCGTCACCTGGGAAGCTCTATTTAACTATAAAAAGTTAAATTTTATAAATGGAATGAATACTGCACATGAGATAGAAAGAACAATGGCCAGGAGGAGAAAGTATTTTTCACATGCATGATAGCCAGAGTTCTACTATCCTTAACCTACAAAGTGACGTGCAATGAAAGTCACTCAGTCGTGTCTGACTCTTTGCGACCCCATGGACTATACAGTCCATGGAATTCTCTAGGCCAGAATACTGGAGTGGGTAGCCTTTCCCAACCCAGGGATAGAACTCCCGTCTCCCTCATTGCAGGCGGATTCTTTACTAGCTGAGCCACAAGAGAAGCCCTAACCTATAAGAATATCTTGCAAATCAATAAGAATATAACCCTCAACAGAAAAAATGAAAAAAATTAAAAAGGTACAGCTTACCCAAGAAATGTTTTGGTTGTGCAATAAAATTAGTGGGAGATGAAGATCAGAAGAGGAGGAGAACTGACGTTAAACTTAAGAGGTAAAAGTAAAAAAAAAAAAACAGAATTCTCACTAGTTAGTGGAATAGTAAAATGTTTTTGTTATGGTGTAACTATTTCAAATTTTATTACTTTGTTATATAAATACTTGTATTATATACTGAATGTGATTCTAGTCATCACCAAAGGTGAAGGTCTTTTAAAATTAAACTTAAGGAAAAAAAAAAGTTAAGCAAAAATGGGTAGCAATTGGATCACATAACTGAAAAGTCCAGAGAGTGAACTACTTTCAGGCATGGTTGAGTTTAGGACCACAAACTTTGTTCCTCTGCACTGAGTCCAGTCCCTGATTGGCTCAATGTGGTGGGCCCTGTTTATTTAAGAATTTCATCTTACAAAACTAAGCAACCTTAGTAAAAGGAATTTTTGTTCCTGCACAGTTCAGTTGAGTACCATTTGTATCAACTTGAATCATGTGACCATTCTGGAACATGTCATTAGGTTTCAAGTGATGGAGTAGGCTGATCAGGTCTGAGTCTCATGTCTACCCATAAATTAGACCGTCTGAACCACGTGGACTGAAAGTAGGGACAGGTGGTTCCAAAAAACATGAGGCCTTGTTATAAGGAGATGGGATAGACTCCAAAAGGAGATGAAACAGATTCTGGGCAAAAATTAAACTTTCATTTTGAGATAATTCTAGATTCATTTTCAGTTGTAAGAAATAATATAAAGAGATTCCTTTAACCAGTTTACCCCAACAGGAAATCTTGCAAAGCTATAGTACAATATCAAAACCTGGCTATTGTTGTTAATGGAGTCAAATACCAGAAGGTTTTCTTTCACCACAAGGATTCTTCCTGTTGCTCTTTTATAGCCACACTCACTTCCCCTCTGCCTTTTTCCCATCCTAAACCACTAATCTGTTCTCCATTTCTGTAACTTCATCCTTACAAGAATGTTGTGTGAATGGAATCATACAGCTTGTAACCTAAATCTGAAGTGATTAGTTTTTTTCACTCAACGTAATTTTCTGGAGTTTGATTTAGAATTTGTTGTGTATATCAATATTGCTTTTTCTTTTTGAATAGTATTTCATGGTATGGATGTATTGCAGCTTGCACAACCATTTACCTGTTGAAGGACATCTGGGTTGTTGCCAGTTTTGGGTATTAGATATAGGGTTGTTAGAAACATTAGTATATAGGTTTTTGTGTATACCAAAACCTGGGATTTAATTTCTCTGAGGGTAAACTTGCAAAAGTAAAAGAAAAGTGCTTTTAAAGGAAGATTATTTTATCCTAAAGAACGTCCCCACACTTTTAAAAAAGAGTTTTTCAAGGGTGTTCTCTTGTTCTCAGCTAAAGGGCTGCTGATGAAAACAGAGTTAAGCAGGCAAAGAGAAAGTATTTTGTATACTCACAGAAATAGAATAGATGTACAAACAAGTAAAAAGACAATGGGAAATCACTGTGCTCCAATGATTCCTTAGGATGATAAGCTAAGGCAACTTCGAGCAAAATTCCATAAAGCCAAAAGACTTCTTAGGAAGTTTTGAGATACGACAAATGCTGTGTGACCATCTCAGGACTTGACTATACCGTTTAAAGTGAAAGTTATATGAATGAGTTTGAACTTTTTCTTTAATAATTATATGCTCCTTATAAATGTAATAGTTTGAAAAATGACTAAAATAAAATCTCCCAGGAATGCTTTTAAGTAGAGGTAAGACTTTGGCCACCTCATGCGACGAGTTGACTCACTGGAAAAGACTCTGATGCTGGGAAAGGTTGGGGGCGGGAGGAGAAGGGGACGACGGAGAATGAGATGGCTGGATGGCATCACCGACTCTGTGGACATGAGTTTGAGTGTACTCCGGGAGTTGGTGATGGACAGGGAGGCCTGGCGTGCTGTGATTCATGGGGTCGCGGAGAGTCGGACACGACTGAGCTGAACTGAACTGAACTGAAGACTTAAGCTTATTAAAAAAGGAATTATTTACTTTTAATTTTGGCCATGCTGGGTCTTTGTTGCTCTGCTCAGGCTTTCTCTAGTTGCAGTGAATGGGCTTTTCATGGTGGTGGCTTCTCTTGTTGAGGAGCACAGGTTCTAGGTGCATGAGCTTCAGTAGTTGTGGCTTGCTGTCTCTAGAGTGTTAGAACTTCAGTAGTTGTCCACAAGGGTTCATTGGTTGTGGCTCAGGGGTCCTAGAGCATGCAGACATCAGTAGTTGGGGTGTGCGGGCTCTAGAGCATGGGCTCAGTAAATGTGGCACATGGGCTTGGCAGCTCCAAAGCATGTGAAAATCTTCCCAGACCAGGATGGAACCTGTGTCCCCTGCGTTTGGCAGGCAGATCCCTAACCACTACACCACCAGGAAAGTTCTAAGCTTTCTTTTTTATTTGAAAAATCTTTTTTGCCCCATTTTGGTTTTATTGTAGGAAAAAATAATTTTTTCCCCCTAGAACTGAGAATCATTGCAGCTTATAATGTTTTTGAGAAGTAATTTATTATGATAAATTAGGAAACTGACACTCTGCAGTTGAATCACAGCAATGTAGACACTGAAAAACACCATTATTTGAGCCCCAAACATTCCTAATATGACCTGGCTAAGCTGACTGACACACTGTATGTAACATGCATTCACATCCATAAAACATTTTTATTATAGGATCTCATGTACTTCAAAAACATAAAGTTGCAACCATGTCAGAGAATCTGAATAATATCCATAGCAGTATTATTATAATTTAATATTCACTGAGTGCCAGCAGTGATCTAGACTTTCTATAAAACACAGGAGAGCTGGTTCCTGTCCTCTGGAAAACCACTCTGTATATAAAACTTTTATTGAGGGCTTCTGTTTGTAAAACAAAGCACAAGAAATTGTCATTGGGAAAGTATAGAATAATTCTGATTAGAAAGCTCAAAATTTAAATTAGCTGTAGCACCATACCTTATGTCTCATAGTTAGTGAATAATTTTTGATTGGTCTAGTTATTGACCATTTATTTAAACTTCAAATTTTATCAACCAGCTCGCATCATATATTTTATAAAATTTATTAAACACTTGCCATATGCAAAGGTAAGTGGCTAAAAGATGGTGATAAGAAAGTGTGTGATGTTTGGGCAAGGATTAATTATCCAGTAGGACTGCACTACATGAAGCAGAACTGACCAGACAGGCTGCTTTGGCTGCAAGTATCAAAAGTTGCAAGTAGTAGAGGCTTACATAAACAGGGTTTCATTTTCTCTATCATAGCAGGAAGCTAGAAGATAGGTGGTTACTGACAATATTTACATTGCTCACAATGCTGTCAAGAATATAGGCTCAGTCCAGCTTTCCATTCTGTCTTCCTTCATTTACTGAGTTTTCCCTCTTCTGCTTGAGGCCCCCGTGGTTTTTAATATCACTACCATAATACCAGGTATCCTATCCATGCAGGAAGAAGAGGGGAAAGGAACTTTCAGCAAAGCCTATCCCTTTTTATCAGGAAATACGGTCACTCCTAGTTGCAAAGGAGGGCGGAAGCATTATAAATATTGACTTAAAATGATCATAATCTACCCCCTGGAAATGAACCCATCCAGACTAGAGTTCTGAGAGCAGAAGTAGGAGAGACAGACTGCTTGCAGAGAACTTAAAACTCTTCCACAGAGGTGGAAGAAAATCAAGTTGGTTGCTAAATCCTGGGGTCCTTTCAGGCAGGTTTAGGATTTTAGGCTTTATCAACAAAGATTAGTATTTGATAAGAGTCTCTGGTTAATGGATTGGGTGTTTGTATAAGCTACTGGAATACTTCTAGGGTTTCAGGTTGCATTGTGATCATGAAAATTTTCTTGGTATTCTAACTTTATGTCCTAGAAAAAAAAATACTTGCTAAGTAGGTTTTACAGAGGGAAACTTTTGCAATCTATTTAGCAAAATAGCCTAAAAAATAGCCTATTTAGGAAAATGTAAGAAAAGATGGACCTATTATTCATCCACCACAAGATAGCTTTACCCTGGAGCAGCCTATGTAGCTTCCGAATTCCCTGAAGATTTGAGGGAGAGAGATGCAAGTGTTCCCTACAAACTGGCAGTTCCAAGTGACTGGCAGGCTGTTTTCCCTCCAACTCATGCACTGACTGCCTCTAAGAGAATTTGCAAATACTCAGTCAACACATACATACTCAGTGCCTCCTGTCTAAATGTGACATGAAAGTAACAATGGAATGTTTTTGAAATGCCATCTGTATACACAGAATTTGCCTGTGTGTCACCATGTTATGCTAAAAGTGTTCATTTAATTAACTCTCAACATAAATTTAACTTACTATTAAAATACCAATAATCTTTGACCTAATATGGCAGATACTAGGAAGTCTAAAATACCATGATTTACGATGTTTTTGGAAAAAGATTCCTTTTAAGAAAACTGTTACAAAGGAAAGCTCTGAGAATTTAACCAGCTGTTTTCCTACCTAGTGAGTATGCATGTCCTTGGTGTATGTATGTATGACATGGCACTTAAGGTATGGTTGTGAGTGGCATATATCTTTTTTAGTATTACCTGGTCCTAATGTTTAGTGATTATGTAAATTAGCTAAATCTTTGACCTTTTAGAGGTTTGTTTCCTTTTCCGTTGTTGATTTTAAAGAGTTTTTAATAAGTTCTAGATCTTTGTGAGAAATGGGATCAGTATTGGGATGATTTTTTAAAAGCTAAAATCCTTAGTGGTTTTCTTATTTCAAATGAGAGGATATATAAAAGGAAGATTCAGACTTCTTCAGGAAACAGGGAAGATCATGATGCATTAACTTGCTTCTGTCATATCGTGTTCCTTTCCTGTGGGAAAATATGAAAATGTGGTGGTTCATTAAGACACGTTAACCAGGAATTAGAGTCCCTATGGCCATCTCACATCCAGAAACAAAATTATATAACTGTTGCTGAGACAGATTTAGTCAGCAAGAACCAAGGCTTGAGGCAATCACAGATAAACAGAGATATAAGTACTGGTGACACTGTAATTTAAAAAATCTAATAATTTTTAGCTGATCTGAAAGACCATCTAAAAGCATTTTTTTTAGGCTTCTTGTATCATCATTGTCATGTGGGCTATGTTACCATTTCATGGACTGCTGTTCTGCTAAATCCATTAGAAATTAGAGACTTTAGAAAAACGGGTCAGATGATGCAGCCTGGGTCTAGAAAGTACATTTTCAGAGCAATTATGCAAGGGTCACTTTTCACTTTCACACACTGGAGAAAGAAATGGCAACCCACTCCAGTGTTCTTGCCTGGAGAATCCCAGGGAAGGGGGAGCCTGGTGGGCTTCCGTCTGTGGGGTCACACAGAGTTGGACATGACTGAAGTGACTTAGCAGCAGCAGCAGCAGCAGTTACCTATAAAGATGACAGATCTAGATGAATTCTGAAGGTTATCTCAAAACCTCTGCATCTTGAAGTTGCAAGCATAACTTTATTTCTTACATTGGGATTTTTCTTTATAATAATGTTATTACATTTTATCTTTTGTGTCTGTGATATGCAGATCACTTCAGTTTTCAGTGGGCTATTTAAAATTTTCAACACAGATATATTCTGTAAATACAGGTGAACCTTGGAGGTTAATCTTCATATAACTTAGAGTTGGCCCTCTATATGTATGGGTCTGTATCCACAGATTCAACCAATCATGGACTGTGTAGCAATGGAGTATTTTTTAAAAGTATCTGTATATAAGTGGACCTGGATAATTCAAACCCTCATTGTTTAAGGGCCAACTGTAATGATGGCTGTAGTTGGGTTGTCAGAGGATGTTAAGATCTGAGAGTGTTCCTTTGGCATTGTGGAGAAGAATACAAGAGGAAGAGGGTTCCTCCTTCCCTCTGTCCTTCCTGGCTTCCTAGATAGCTTGAATTTCCTCTTGAAGGAAATATTTCAATGCCTATAATTAGAAAACAATTGACAAAAAAGAAAACTGAACACTGAGTGGTTCATAGCTGCAGAGTTATGAATACTGGTCAGGTCTTCCCTCTTTTGCCTCAGTGTATTTTCTAATACAGCATTCTTTTAGGTACAGCGTTTTTCTTTTTGGCATATGTAGTTTCAGAAGGTATTCAGTTGAATCTCAGAATGTAATCGAGGCCATTAATATTAGTCTATGAAAGACTATTTACA
This sequence comes from Moschus berezovskii, assembly GCF_049115385.1. Taxonomy (NCBI): domain Eukaryota; kingdom Metazoa; phylum Chordata; class Mammalia; order Artiodactyla; family Moschidae; genus Moschus; species Moschus berezovskii. The sequence continues at coordinate 27,205,632 of NC_142464.1, forward strand.
CATGTTCTTTATCCTGTGGGCTTCCCTGATAGCTCAGTTGGCAAAGAATCTGTCTGCAATACAGGACACCCCAGTTTGATTTCTGGGTTGGGATAATCTGCTGGAGAAGGGATAGGTTACTCATTCAAGTATTCTTGGGCTTCCCTTGTGGCTCAGCTGGTAAAGAATCCGTCTGCAATGCAGGAGACCTGGGTTCAATCCCTGGGTTGGGAAGATCCCTTGGAGAAGGGAACTCCAGTATTCTGGCCTGGAGTATTCCATGGACTGCTTTAGTCCATGGGGTTGCAAACAGTCGGACATGACTGAGTGACTTTTGCTTTATCCTGTTTCTGGCTTTAATGGGCCTAGGGTTTCCTAGCTGGCTCAGTGGTAAAGTCACTGAGTGGTTGCTTGCCAATGCAGGAGACGTGGGTTCAACCCCTGAGTCTGGAAATTGCCCTACTCCCTGGAGTAGGAAATGGTAATCCACTCCAGTGTTCTTGCCTAGGAAATCCCATGAACAGAGGAGTCTGGCGGGCTACAGTTCATGGGGTCTCAAAGAGTCAGAAATGACTGACTGAGCACACACACACACACGCATTTACCCAGACAACAGCTGCATTCAATGAGACTTTCCACTGAAAAGACACCACGATATTTCCAGTGTGGTGAAATAAGCTGCTTCTGTTCTGAAGAGCCCTGGATTGCTTATGAAGGGTGTTGGCCCATTAGAACTATACAGCAAGCAGGGTGAGAATTTCCAAATCACCTTTGTGTTCAAGTCGGTAAATGCCAAAAGCCTGCAGAAGAATGAATGCTTACTTTATGGGAAGGGTTGGTAGGAAAGCCTTCTTATGAATCATGTGCTACAGGGAAACTGCTCTCTGGAGTCCATGTATGGTAAAAAGCAAAGAAAGAGAAATAAGTTGCTTTCAATTGCTGGTGGAAGGATTTCATAATGTGCTAGGAGGACACTGATGACTCTCCAATCTGGAACTATGAGTGTGAACTGTACATTCAGGGTGAAAATAGCATCAGTTACAGAATTCTCTAAGTTGCTTGACATGATATTTTCTAACTTATACTTTAAGCCTGTCTGCTTTCAAATATATCTTAATAGTGATACTACATATAAATATATAGATAGATAGATGGAGAAGCTCTATACATTCAGCAAAAACAAGACTGGGAGCTGACTGTGGCTCAGATCATGAACTCCTTATTGCCAAATTCAGACTTAAAGAAAGTGTGGAAAACCACTAGACCATTCAGGTATGACCTAAATCAAATCCCCTATGATTACACAGTGGAAGTGACGAATAGATTCAAAGGATTAGATCTGATAGAGGTCCTGAAGAACTATGGATGGAAGTTTGTGACATTGTACAGAGGACAGTGATCAAGACCATCCCCAAGAAAAAGAAATGCAAAAAGGCAAAATGGTTGTCTGAGGTGGCCTTACAAATAGATATGAAAAGAAGAGAAGTGAAAGGCAAAGGAGAAAAGGAAAGATACACCCATTTGAATGCAGAGTTCCAAAGAATAGCAAGAAGAGATAAGAAAGCCTTTCTAAGTGATTAGTGCAAAGAAATAGGGGAAAACAATAGAATGGGAAAAACTAGAGATCTCTTCAAGAAAATTAGAGATACCAAGGGAACATTTCATGCAAAGGTGGGCACAGTAAAGAAGAGAAATGATATGAACCTAACAGAAGCAGAAGATATTAAGAAGAGGTGGCAAGAATACACAGAAGAACTGTACAAAAAAGATCTTCATGACCCAGATAATCACGATGGTGTGACCACTTACCTAGAACCAGACGTCCTGGAATACAAAGTGAGGTGGGCCTTAGGAAGCATCACTATGAACAAAGCTAGTGGAGGTGATGGAATTCCAGTTGAGCTATTTCAAATCCTAAAATGTGTGATGCTGTGAAAGCACTCCACTCAATATGCCAGCAAATTTGGAAAACTCAGCAGTGGCCACAGGACTGGCAAAGTTAAGTTTTCATTCCAATCCCAAAGAAAGGCAATGCCAAAGAATGCTCAAACTACCGCACAATTTGCACTCATCTCACACACTAGCAAAGTAATGCTCAAAATTCTCCAAGCCAGGCTTCAACAGTACGTGAACCATGAAATTCCAGATGTTCAAGCTGGATTTAGAAAAGGCAGAGAAACCAGAGATCAAAATGTCAACATCTGTAGGATCACAGAAAAAGCAAGAGAATTCCAGAAAAACATCTACTTCTGCTTTATTGACAACACCAAAGCTTTTGACTGTGTGGATCACAACAAACTGTGGAAAATTCTGAAAGAGAGGGGAATACCAGACCACCTGACCTGCCTCCCGAGAAATCTGTATGCAGGTCAGGAAGTAACAGTTAGAACTTATATGGAGCAACAGACTGGTTTCAAATAGGAAAAGGAGTATGTCAAGGCTGTATACTGTCACCCTGCTTATTTAACTTATATGAAGAGTACATCATGAGAAATGCTGAGCTGGATGAAGCACAAGCTGGAATCAAGATTGCTGGGAGAAATATCAATAACCTCAGATATGCAGATGACACCACCCTTATGGCAGAAAGTGAAGAAGAACCAAAGAGCCTCTTGATGAAAGTGAAAGAGGAGAGTGAAATATTGGCTTAAAGCTCAACATTCAGAAAACTAAGATCATGGCATCTGGTCCCATCACTTCATGGCAAAAGATGGGGAAACATTGAGAGACTTTATTTTCTTGGGCTCCAAAATCACTGCAGATGGTGACTGCAGCCATGAAATTAAAAGACGCCTTTTCCTTGGAAGAAAAGCTGTGACCAACCTAGACAGCATATTAAAAAGCTGAGACATTATTTTGTCAACAAAAGTCCATCTAGTCAAAGCTATGGTTTTTCCAGTAGCCATGTATGGATGTGAGAGTTTGAATATAAAAGAAGCTGAGTGCCGAAGAATTGATGCTTTTGAACTGTGGTGTTGGAGAAGACTCTTGAGAGTCCCTTGGACTGCAAGGAGATCCAACCAGTCCATCCTAAAGGAAATCAGTACTGAATATTCACTGGAAGGACTGATGCTGAAGCTGAAACTCCAGTACTTTGGCCACCTGATTCAAAGAACTGACTCATTGGAAAAGATCCTGATGCTGTGAAAGATTGAAGGCAGGAGGAGAATGGGAAGACAGAGGATGAGATGGTTGGATGGCAAAACTGACTCTATGGACACGAGTTTGAGTAAACTCTGAAGTTGGACAGGGAAGCCTGCCATGCTGCAGTCCATGGGGTTGCAAAGGGTCATAAACGACTGAGCGACTGAACTGATGTGTAAATAAACCTGCTTGTTTTATTTTTAAAAAAACATTTACTTATTTGACTGTGCCAGGTCTTAGCCACAGCATCAGTTCAGTTCAGTCGCTCAGTTGTGTCCGACTCTTTGCAACCCCATGAATCACAGCATGCCAGGCCTCCCTGTCCAGCATATGGGGTCTAATTCCCTGATCAGGGATCGAACCTGGGCCCCCTGCAATTGGGAGCACTGAGGCTGAGCCTCTGGACCACCAGTGAAGTCCTGAGCTTGTTTATATTAGATGATTGGTTACAGGAATAATGCATGACATCTCCATCATCTTCTATATCTAATTTAGCTGGACTGAATTCATGTGTGTGTGTGTGTGATGGGATTAACATTTGGAGGTTCCGCCAGGTATCTAAAGGCAGGCCTTCTGTGCCTTTCAAAGCCCACAGAACTCTCTGCTATCTCAGAGGAGTCTGGCTTGATTGATAGCAGCAACCAGATACAAAAGGAAAAACAAACACCAGCTCTGGTTCATTCTAGATTACTATCTGCCTGCTGATGTTGTGTTTGAGCAGCTAGTTGAAAAGGGTGGTGAGTATATACGTGTATGTGTTGGGTGTGGGGGATAGTTTTGGCTCTCACAGGTGGCTTCTTGTTTTGTTGGATTTGTTGACTCTCCTTATAGAAAACAGCCACGTCCTGTTTATCAGGTTTCTTTAAAATCCTTTTACTCAGTGCTATCCAAAATGCATTAGCTATTATTCTCTTGTGTGTCAACATGACTTTTTTCTTGAGCATAGAAAATAAGGCAGCTTCCTTCAAATGTAATCCAACCCCTGAAGGGCAAATTTTTTTGTCATCATTTACTTGGGTAATTACAGGTATTTCTGCTGTAATTTATAAAATTATAGGAAGTTTAATTTTTCTTAGTTGTGGGTTTCCAACACAGAGAGTTGTCTGGCTAGTTTCAAAGCTTGACTTTCAAATCTGTTGTAATACATTAATTTTTGACTTTAAATTTCAGTTCTATTTTTTGCCACCACCATGATGGGAGTGGATGGCAAATAAGGTAGAAGAGCTTAAATCTCAAAAAAAAAAAAAAGAGAGAGAGTCCTTCAGGTAATTCTGATTCCAGTCTATGTAGAAGTGTTTTGTATTTATTTGTATATTATTTAGCCAGTAGATTCAGCTACTAACAGTGTACTACTATAGGCCTTAACAAACATGCAGTGTAAGAATAAAGGTTAGGCTACTCCTCTCCTGTTTCCTCCCTGTGTGTTCATTTATAAACATAAAGTTTTAGCCAAACACAACTAAAGAAATAATGGTAAATTTTAATCATATTTCATTTCAGATATAAGATTTTTGTTTAATCATAACATTATGCTTTCATTCTCTGGAGTAATTTATGTACTTGGTTACTAGAATGTCTTCTGCATGAAAGAGGCTAAGATAAATCACTAGGTGGCTTTAAGGAAGTCAAAGTAAAACTGAATGTACTATTTGAAACAGTCTAAGTGTAAACTCTGTATGTGTTTAAATTTCCCATTGATTATTTCATGTAAGAATAATCAGTGTCTTTGGCAATAAAATATTTGAGTGAAACGTCGCTTTTCCACTAGGAACAAAAGTAGAGAGAAAGTTAAAACCCATGTGGGTTTCTCCTGGGTTCCGACATGACCAACTTAAATAAAAGTATGTGACATAAAGTTGAAGAATATTTCTTTTCTTAATTAAAAACAGAGAATCTCTTTTTGGCATAAATATAAATGAGATATATTTCCAAAGTGACCCAAGGAAAGATGGAGGTGGTGGTGGCGATTGTTATAAATGTTCTCAGGAAGAAATCTTCAGAAATATTGTAAACAGGACCAGTCATTTAATAAATAGGAACTAATTGTATTCTCCCTGCTTGGGTGTGTTTGTCGCTCAGTCATGTTTAACTCTTTGCGATCCCGTGGGCTGTGGTCCACAAGGCTTCTCTGTCCATGGGATTCTCTAGGCAAGAATATCAGGGTGAGTAGCCATTCGCTTCTCCAGGGACTCTTCCCGACCCAGGGACTGGAGCCAGGTCTCCTGCAATTCAGGCAGATTCTTTCCTGTCTGAGCTACCAGGGAAGCCCTCCCTGTTTAAACCTTTCCTATAGATGTTGTGGGGATGTATTCAAAGGGTCAGTATATCCTCAAGCAGTCTTTATTTTGAGGTGTTTTTGTCTGTCTTTCCTCTGTACATTCTAGCAGCATCTCAGCTCTTGTAGCACACTGAATTAAAAATTTCTGTATGACGCCTTTGTGGCCTGAATGAATTAAGTATTTCTTCTCTTTAAACCAACACTAAGTCTTTTCATTACTAACTGACATGTGTAAGTTAATATCTAAGTATTGTAATTTGTCATATTAATAGTTTTAAACTGTGATGTTAATCTTAAAAAATCAACACATGCCCATTGCAGATAACTTATAAAGAGAGGCATGAAGAAGTGATGGCTGTGCATAGTTACATACCTTTTACTTCTCCAGAGTAAATGAAGAGAGGACCAAGTGTCCCCATGCTGATCTACTTACCTCTCTTTCGGGGGTTCTCTCTCTCCTGGTGGTCCGTTAGATTTTCAGACCAAGAAGGCAGAGCTAGTGTTGAATCCGTCTGTGGTTATTCTTGCTGCCATTATTTCTGGCTGTACCCTTGTGGTTCTGAAAAGTGACTACCTCTTAGGACAACCATTCTTTTTTGCCACTGCAGGAGAGTCTTACTCTTGCTGCCCTTGCTCCCAGTTTGGACCTATGAAGTATTTCAGTTTAATTTCAATCCAGGTTGCCTCTTCTTGGAGTCCAGGGTTTGCAGTTCTCAGTATCCAGTGACTTGACTCCCCCATGCCAATCTTCTGTGAAAGGACTTTAGTCCCCAAAAGTCCTGAGATAAGATTGATTTGCCATGTCCAGTATGGCCTACAGCCATGTCTATCTTTCTAACCCTGAGAAATCCATCTAGCCATCAAGTGATCTTTCCTTAGAGCCTTCAAAGAACACTTTTCCTCAGGTGACTCATCCTCCATAGATGACTCTCTGGTATTTGCTCCCAGGAGTCAGCAGGATGAAAACATTCTTATATTTGAATCGAAAAGGCAAAACAGAATCATTAGTGTAGCAGCCCTTCTATCTAAGCAAATAAAAATGACCTAGTGTCATTCATCCGACTGAGAGATAAGAACCATCAGAGTCACTGGGTGGGCAGCAACGGGGTGCTTTTCTTAGTGGAATGTAACTGGCTCCTCTTGGAGTTGTGCTGTGTATAGCTGTTATGGCTATAACACTACTTAAATGGACTAAAGTTAAATAATTGTTTTCTATGCACATTTTTGAATCAGTTCAGTTCATTCGCTCAGTTGTGTCCGACTCTGTGACCCCAGGAACCGCAGCACGCCAGGCCCCCCTATCCATCACCAAAACTCCCGGAGTTCACCCAGACCTATGTTCATTGAGTTGGTGGTGCCATCCAGCCATCTCATCCTCTGTCGTCCCCTTCTCCTCCTGCCCTCAATCTTTCCATATTCATATATATCCACATATATACATATACATGAATACACACACATGTATGAAAAATAGGACATTTTTATACAAGTACCTTAGGCTCAGGTGTCCAAGACAGTGGCAGTCAAATGACCCTCCCTTGCATATCTTTTGGAACACAGAGCATAGATTCTGCCACAAGAAAATTTGGGCGCCTTTTTTGCATAGAAGTGTATAGGAACAGAGGGACTTAATAGGAGGAAACTAGAGCCTCAAGATATTTTCCTTTTTAGTTTAAAATCTATTAAAACCTGTAGGATAAACCAAGGTGATGCTAATCAATTTCAAATATCAATGAAATGTAAAGAAATGTTGATGTGTAACAAGAATGTATCGAGAAGGTGTGGCTAGGTTAAACTAGCAGGTAGGAAAATGTATTGAGGGGGAGCTTGACTCAGAGCCTCTTGAAACCCTACCACTTGGAAATGAAAGTGAACCCAGAGAGATGCATCTTGGAGCTGGAGCTGGATTTGACACAGGGTATAGTCCTTCATTGTTTAGAACTTCTTTTCCTGGGTCAAACTCTGAGCTGGAACTTCTGGCAAAGATTAGAGTAGGTGTCTCGATCCTACTGTGTAGCACAGGGCACTCTGCTCAATGTTATGTGGCAGCCTGGATGGGAGGGGAGCTTGGGGGAGAGTGGATACATGTGTATGTATGGTTGAGTTCCTCTGCTGTTCACATGAAACTATCACAACATTGTTAATTGGCAATACTCCAATATAAAATAAAATGTTTTTTAAAAAAGTAGATGTCTTGGTACAAACCCACTCTGTGGGTGACCTTGGCTCACTGTTTGCCATGGTGTTGAGCAGGGACACCCAGGGCATGGTCCACTCAGGAGGCATCAGGCATGGCTACCAAGTATCCAGCATTGATCACAGAACAACAGTACAGAAGAAGGTTCTAGAACAAACAACATTGAGACAGCAGTCATTAGGTGGACCTCTAGCTTAAGAAGAAATATTTTGTTTTGGGTCTTAGGGCAAGACTATACCAAAAAGTTTGATCCTTTGGGCAGAATAAGTACCATGGGAATAATTGCACGTACTGGGGAGAAGAATTAAGAAATAGACTGGGCAACTTGGAGTTATACTTAGAAATTTTAATACAGAGTCACCTTGTTTGTATTTTAGCTGAGGAAGATAATGCCAATTATCTATTCACATTCACGGGTCATATGAAAAATTTTATTTTGTGAGTATCTCCCAAGTCATTAAAGGCTTTTCAAAATCATGAGTTTGAATGACTAAATTGTTCAGTTTCTTAATCTGTAAAATGGGGTTAATAATACCTACTTTGCTTTGCCGGGTGGTTGTAAGGATGAAATAAGATAGTGTTTGTTAAAGAACCTAAATAACAATAGGCAGCCAATATGAGGTAGCTATTGTAATGGGCAAATTAATTCTTCAACTTCTTATTTCAGCAGGATTTAAATTTTTACCTTAATGTAGTGGTTAGTAAGGCACACATTTTTTTTTTTTGGATGATATTTATAAGTCCTTCCTACATTTAAAAAAAGAATCTCTGAAAGAAAAAAGAATCGAAACAAACTCCTCCTTGTGATAGCATCTCTCTATAAATATTGCAAAATCGTTGGTTTGCAACATTGCATTAGCTTTAAAAAGTTAAATAGAAAGGCAGCATGTTAAAGCGAATATTCTAAGTAAAGAAATTGCTTTTGTAATTCTCAGAAGTCCATATAGATAATACTACAATGGAAAGTTTTACAAGATAATTAACAATTACATAATTTTGCTTCTTAAAAATTTCATTATACATATAGTATTACTTTAAGCTAGATTTACAAATTTGAAAGCAGAGAATTAAAACAATTATTTAGAAAACAAATCGAAGAAAAGGTGTTTGTGGGTCGCACAGATGGCTTGGCATCTGAGCTATCTCATGACATGGAGAGGACTTATCTTTTACATAGGGTCTGTCTTTTTAAAAGGACAGTTGCATTTAGCATTTGAAGTACTCATGGGGTATTTATATTGATTTAGATATGTTAATATTTGTTTCAAAACCTCACTTAATTTAAAATTATTATAAAAATATAGTCCTGGTAGAAAATCTGGAAAATATAGATAAATAGAAGAAAATAAACCAACTACAATTCTATCAGTTAGAGATAGTTGCTGGATATCTGAGTCTTTAAAAATGTGTTTATATCTGTCTTAGTTTGGGGTACTGTGACAAATCACTATTGACCAGGTGGCTTATAAACAATAGAAGTTTATTATCTCATAGTTCTAGAGGCTAGAAATTTGAGATCAGAGTGCCATCATGGTCCAGATATGGTGGACCTTCTTCTAGGTTGCTTCCCTGATAGCTCAGTTGGCAAAGAATCCTCCTGCAATGCAGGAGACCCCAGTTCAATCCCTGGGTCAGGAAGATCCACTGGAGAAAGAATAGGGTACCCACTCCAGTATTCTTTGGCTTCCTTTGTGGCTCAGTTGGTAAAGAGTCTGCCTGCAGTGTAGAAGACCTAGGTTTGATCCCTGAGTTGGGAAGATCCCCTGGAGAATGGAACAGCTACCCACTCCAATATTCTGGCCTGGATAATTCCATGGACACAGTCCATTGGGTCACAAAGAGTTAGACACAACTGAGCAACTTTCACTTTCTCTTCCAGGTTGCAGACTGGTGACTTGTTGCTGTATCTTTACATGGAAAGAGAGGGAACTAGCTCTCTGGGCTCTTATAAGGGCCTTAATCCCATGTGAATACTCTACCCTCATGATTTAATTACCTCTCAAATACCATCACATTGAGGGTTAGATTTCAACAAATGGATTTTTGTGGCCCACACGCACTCAATCCATAGCAACACCTTTATATACATGTTTAAAGCAAAAACACAGTCACACATTGAAAAATTTACGTTTTCAACATAGTGATGTATTTTAAACATTTGCCCATAGTACTTAATGTTTATTCATTTCCTTTTTAACAACCATAGATTTCATTTGTATGAATAAGCCGCAGTTTATTTAACCAATCTTCTATCATTAACCTTTTAACTTTTTACAAAATTTCATCAGTTATAAATAGTATTTCTACATTTCTGTGACTCTTTGCACACATCTGTGATTTTGTATAGAAGGAAATTATGGTTCAAAGGCAATAGGCAAAAATATTAGAAATGTTTGATATATATTGCATATTGCCCTTCAGAAGAAAGTTACAAAATAACATTCCTTCCTCTGGCCCTTCAGTGTGTATTTCCCTAAGTCTTCAACACTGCCAATTACTTCTCTTAAAAATTTTTTCTAAATTGATAAGACTAAAATGCATATAATTTTACATTTGTTGTTATTTATCTATGATTATATTTGCCTATTACTAGCTTGTAAAGGTTCCTACTTGAATGTGCAAATGAATGTTAAATTGTTTGTGTTGAATGCTGAGTATAGAAAAGAAATATGCTGACTTGCTTTCCTACATTTATTGTCAAGTCTTTACTTTTCTCAGCCCCTTTTGTACAGGATCTCACTCAATTCCTTAAGTAGTCATATTTAATTTAATTGATTTATTTTTTATTCAAGTATGGTTGATTTACAACTTTGTGCTGTATAACAAAGTGACTTAGTTTTACACAAACATTCTTTTTATATATTCTTTTTCATTATGGTTTATCCCAGGAGATTGGATATAGTTTGCTAAGCTACACAGTAGGACCTTGTTGTTCAACCTCATTAAATGCAGTAGTTGGCATCTACCAACTCCAAGCCCCTGATCTGTCCTTCCTCCTCCATCTCCCCACCTTGGCGACCGTATATCTGTTCTCTATGTCTGTGAGTCTGTTTCTGTTTTGAAGATAGATTCATTTGTGATGTACTGTAGACTTCACATACAAGTGATATCATATGGTCTGTCTCTTTGGATTTACTTCACTTAGTATGATAATCTCAAGTTGTATCCATATTGCTGCAAATGGCATTATTTTGTCCTATTTTATGGCTGAGTAGTATTCCAGTGTGTATTTGTACCACATCTTCTTTATTCATCTGTCACTGGACAGTTAGCTTGCTTCCATGTCTTTGCTAATGTGAATAGTGCTGCTGTGGACATAGGGATGCATGTATCTTTCTGATTATAGTTTTGTCTGGGTATATGCCCAGGAGTGGGATGGCTGTATCATATGGTAGCAACATATTTAGTTTTATAAGGAACCTCCATACTGATCTCCACAGTAGCTGCACCAACTTGCATTCCCATCAGCAGTGTAGGAGGGTTCCATTTACTCCACATCCTCTCTAGCATTTGTTATTTGTAGACTTCTTAGTGATGGCCATTCTGACTGGCGTCAAGTGGATACCCTTCCTCATCATTTCTATTCAACATAATACTGGAAATCCTAGCCACGGAAGACAAGAAAAAGAAATAAAAGGTATCCAAATTGGAAGGGAAAAGGTAAAATGTCACTATATGCAGATAACATGGTGCTATATATATTAAGCCATAAAGACTCCACAGAAAATTACTCTATCTAGTAAATGGATTCAGCAAAGAAAAAGGATACAAGATTAACATTCAGAAATTGGTTGCATTTCTTTACACTAACAATGAAATAACTGAAAGGGAATGTAAAAAAAAAAGATCTTTTAAAATTGCACCAAAAAATACCAAGGAATAACCTGACCAAGAAGGTGAAAGACATATACTGAGAAATATAAAACATTAATAAAGTAAAGAGGGTTCAAAGACACACAAAAATATCCCATACTCTTCAAATGGAAGTATTACTGTTATTAAAATAGCCGTACTACCCAAAGCAATCTACAGATTGAATGTGATCCCTATCAAATTACCTACGATATTTTTCACAGAACTAGAACAAATAATGCATAAATTTATGTTGGTGTTCAGTCACTAAGTTGTGTCTGACTCTTTGTGACCGCATGGACTGCAGCACTCCAGGCTTCCCTGTCCTTCACTACCTCACAGAGTTTGCTCAAACTCATGTCCATTGAGTTGGTGTTACCATCCAACCATCTTATCCTCTGTCGCCCCCTTCTCTTCCTGCCCTCAACCTTTCCCAGCATCAGGGAATGAGTCGGGTCTTTGCATCAGGTGGACCAAAGTATTAGAGTTTCAGCATCAGTCCTTCCAATGAATATTCAGGGTTGATTTCTTTTAGGATTGACTGGTTTGATCTCCTTGCTGTCCAAGGGATTCTCAAGAGTCTTCTCTAATACCACAATTCAAAAGCATCAGTTCTTTGGCACTCAGCCTTCCTTATGATTCGACTCTCACATCCATACATGACTACTGGAAAAGCCATAGCTTTAACTATACAGACTTTTGTTGGCAAAGCGATGGCTCTGCTTTTTAATACTTTTGTAGGTTTGTCACAGCTTTTCTTCCAAGGAGCAAGTGTCTTTTAATTTCATGATTGCAGTCACTGTCTGCAATGATTTTGGAGCCCAAGAAAATAAAGTCTGTTACTGTTTCCACTTTTTCCCCATCTGTTTGCCACAAAGTGATGGGACCAGATTCCATGATCTTTGTTTTTTGAATGTTGAGTTTTAAGCCAGTTTTATCACTCTCCTGTTTCACTTTCATCAGGAGATTCTTTAGTTCCTCTTTTCTTTCTGCTTTTATATTAGTATCATATGCATATCTGAGGTTATTGATATTTCTCCTAGCAATCTTGATTCCAGCTTGTGCTTCATCCAGTGCAGCATTTCCCATGATGTACTCTGCATATAAGTTAAAGAAACAGGGTGACAATATACAGCCTTGACATACTCCTTTCCCAATTTTGAACCAGTCTGTTTTTTGTTGTCCATTTCTAACTGTTGCTTCTTGACCTGCATACAGGTTTGTCAGGAGACAGATGAGGTAGTCTGGTATTCCCATCTCTAGAAGAATTTTCCACAGTTTGTTGTGATCCACACAGTGAAAAACTTTTACGTAGTCAATGAAGCAGAAGTAGATGTATTTCTGGAATTCTCTTGCTGCTTCTATGATCCAGTGAATGTTGGCATTTTGATCTCTGGTTCCTGTGCTTTTCCTAATTCCAGCTCATACATCTGGAAGTTCTTGATTCACATACTGTTGGAGGCTAACTTGAAGGATTTTGAGCATTACATTGCTAGTATATGAAATGAGCACAATTGTGGAGTAGTTGAAACATTCTTTGGCATTGTCCTTCTTTGGGATTGAAATGAAAACTGACCTTTTCCAGTCCTGTTGCCGCTGCTGAGTTTTCTAGATTTGCTGGCATGTTGACTGCAGCACTTTAATAGCATCATTTTTTTAAGGTTTGAAATAGCTCAGCTGGAATTCCATCACCTTCACTAGTTTTTTGTTTGTAGTAATGCTTCCTAAGGCCCACTTGACTTTACATTCCAGGATATCTGGCTCTAGGTGAATGAACACACCAAGATTTTATATGGGACCATAGAAGATCCAGAATTACCAAAGCAATTCTGAGGGGAAAAAAACAAAGCACAGGGCATCACTCTTCCAGACTTCAGACAATACTACAAAGATAGAATAATCAAAACAATGTGGCATCAGTACAAAAATAGACGTATGAATTAATGAAGTGAAATAGAGAGCCCAGAAATAACCCCACACATCTATAGACAATTAAACTTCAACAAAGGAGGCAAGAATATAAAATGGATAAAAGATAGTCTCTTTAGCAAGTGGTTCTCGGAAAGCTGGACAGTTACAGGTAAATCAATGAAATTAGAATGCACCCTCACACCATGCACAAGAATAAGCTCAAAATGACTAAAGACTTAAACATAAGATATGACACCATAAAACTCCTAGAAGAGAGTATAGGCAAAACATTCTCTGACATAAATCATACCAATGTTTTCTTGGGTCGGTCTCCCAAGGTAGTAGCAAAAGTAAACAAATGGGACCTAATCAAACTTCTAAGCTTTTGCACAGCAAACGAAACAAACAAGCAAAAAAAGACAACCCTGGGACTGGGAGAAATTGTTTGCAAATTATGCGACAGACAAGAACTTAATGTCCAAAATATACGAACAGCTCATACAATTTAACAACAAAAATATTCAATTAAAAAATGGGCAGAAGACCTTAACAGACATTTCTCTAAAGAAGACAAAGGGTCAGTGTATGAAAAGATGCTCAGCATCACTAATTATTAAAGAAATGCAAATCGTATTTTAAATTACAAGGAACTTAAAGTTAATTTTACTTGTAAGTTCAAATGGTAGCTCAAATTCATGACTTAAGCTAGTAAAGAAAAGTCTTGGTCAAATTCAAACTCCATAAACATACATCACCTCACATTGTTCCTGCACCTTTCATCTACAGACCAGGTAGGTTTAAAAAGCATAAATATAAATAATGTGATTCATCATTCAGAGCCCTGAAATGGTGAGCAGAAAGGGCCTTTAAAGTTCTAAAGTTCACAACCTAGTTAGTTCACAGAGGAAGAAATTAAACTTGGTATAATGGAAAACATTTAGGCTTCAGAGTTAGGGGCTTCCCTGGTGGGCTCAGATGGTGAAGAATCTGCCTGCAATGCAGGAGACCCAGGTTCAGTCCCTGGGTCGGGAAGATTCCCTGGAGAAGGGAATGGCTACCCTCTCCAGTATCCTTGCTTGGAGAATTCCATGGACAGAGGAGCCTGGTGGATACAGTCCATAGGGTTGAAAAGAGTTGGACATGATTGAGTGACTAACACTTTTACTTTTTAGTGTTAGGTGCTTGGATTCAAACCCTGATCCTGCAACTTTTCAAATGTAAAGAGAAGGAAAATACACTCAAACTCTTGAAGCTTATAGTTTGGCCATCTCAAACACAGTTAATGTTAACTGGTTCACTTAAACTATTGTAATGTCAGTTCCTTTCCTGTCCTTCAGTGTCTTACCTGAGGTCACTTAACTGGTAAATTGGACAGAGCAGATTAGAGCTTTTGTCCCCTGGTTCTTCATCATATGCTCTGTTCACTATATCCTGACTCCTTTCCCAGTTAAGGATTTTGAAGTCTGACCTGTTAGGGTGCACCATTTTAATTAGACTAGAATGGAATAAAGTTGTGGCAAATTCTTTTTTGGTTGACTGAGTCTTAAATGCCTTCTAGCCAAAGACCCGGAGAAGGCAATGGCAAGCCACTCCAGTACTCTTGCCTAGAAAATCGCATGGACGGAGGAGCCTGGTGGGCTGCAGTCCATGGGGTCGCTACTAGTCCGACACGACTGAGCGACTTCACTTTCACTTTTCACTTTCACACATTGGAGAAGGCAACGGCAACCCACTCCAGTGTTCTTGCCTGGAGAATCCCAGGGACGGCGGAGCCTGGTGGGCTTCCATCTATGGGGTCACACAGAGTCGGACACGACTGAGGTGACTTAGCAGCAGCAGCAGCAGCAGCCAAAGACCACCAGAAACATACCTGTGATTGAACAAATTGGATTTATTAACATATGAAAGGAAGAAGCCCACAAACCATGGGAAATGTGAGGCATTTCAGTAAAAGGTATTTGAAAGGATTCTCATGGGATGGGGACACACATTAGGGAAATTGAGGGGAGGGTTTTAAAAAGTGGCTTTGTTATGGATTACATGCTTTTGGGAATTGAGGATAGGCCAATAATTAGATATTTTAAAAATCTTATAAGATGGACAAAATAAAGTGAGGCTAAAGCTGTAGTGGGGAAAGGAGTAACAGGGCTTCAGATTAGGGTATGGAGATATTTGGAATTTTTGTGGTTTGTACAATGACCTTGTTTCTGTGCTTAGAAGATTATGGACTCATCTTGTTTTTCTCACTTCATCTTGATAGCTGGTGATTTAGAAGCTGGTTTGTGGCCAATAGGAGAATACCAAGGCCTAGTATGAGGGCTGCAATAGCTCTTCACAATGTTAAGGCTCAGCTGCAAATGTTAGCTTGATTTCTGGGTGTCAGAAGATACTTTTCTTGTTCTCTCTGTCCCCTTTCTCTCTTTTTCTCACCTCTAGGCCAGCAATGACTCTGGGACAAAATTCTGGCCAACGAAAAACAAACATGTCTGGGAGCTTCCTCATACAGTGTTTACTCTAGAATTGGCACCACCTCTTCTCACTGTTCCATCTTCCTTTTTCATGGTGGAAGAGGGATATGATTGTTGAAGCTGCAGCAACCTTTTTGTAATTATGAGTAAATGGTCAAGGAAATCTCAGGGTCTTTTTCACCATCGATCTACTGAATTAGTCCAGCATTGGTAATTCTGGATTTCTCACTATGGGGAAAAAAAAAAATTCTTCAATTAAAAAAAAAAAGCCACTCTAGTTACACTGTTTGTTACCTATAGCCTGAAAGCATTCCTAAAACATTAGGTATTCACGTTCATTATTTGCTGAACTAGACACTCTTCTAGTAGCCAAATATTTATGATGGCTCACAGCACATTCAGTTTGGAAATAGAGCTTGGCAGTCCGTGCCCCCCACCATGTTTTTTAAATTAGACTTATGTTAGGTGAATAAATTATTGTTCTTTCTGCTTCATAAGGTTTGTCATTATTACTTCATTCAGATGCAATTGTTTTCTTGGTTTGAGAAACCTGCATAAAAATGAAAGCTTTAGAAACCTTCAAGATCAAGTTCAGCAGGAAGAAGTGGGTGTATTTGTAGACTTGATTATTGAAAGGGTGAATATAAATGTAAACCTAATTGCTGGATAATTGTAACTTCACTATTGCAATTTGCAGGTTCCTATAGCCTTTGTGATTTGTTAGAGTTAACAATGTGTTGGTTGGTTTTAATGATCATTGACTTAGAGGTAGGAAAAACTCCTATCCTCCTACGGGGATAATTCCCTGGTTACTCTACCACTGTGGTTATCACATTAGACGCCATTGCACAGAATCAATGCCCACTGCAAAACTGCTAATGTATTGGGAGGTGGGAATAAGAAAGAGTTTATGACCATTAATATTCTGTGTGCAGGAAAGCTAAACCACCATGCTAGTAGGAATCCAATGTCTGCTGGATGCTAGGTGAGAGTTCTTAATAAAAGTGGAAATGTTCAGGAAAACTTCATGTGCTCACAGCTATGATTTGTCTCTTGAAAATTATGTTCCTGTAGTTGGGATAAATTTTACTCTAGCCAACAACTGATAATTATTCTACACATGTTTCTGACTGATCTCTGCACCTTGCACATAGTAGGTACGAAATAGTTGTTCAAGAATTGCTTGACAATGTATTAAAACATGCCTTTGCGTGATGGGTCCATAATAGTGACAGTAATAATTTATCAAAATATTCTCTATAACTAGTAAATTATTTAGCAGATCACCATTTATATATTACAGATATATTACCAAGTAGAATATGTTAATGTTCACTGTTGTGAACATAAAGTATCCAGGTGCAGGGAAATTTAGTAATTGATAAGAAAAATTCTTGTCTACTTAGTTAACTAGAATATGAATCTTGCATGGAGTGCTTGACTATACCAGGGAAATGTGTCAGTGCATGAAACAGACTAGTGGCTCTCTTTTTCAAGAAAAATGTAACAATACCTTATGACAAAATAGTTTCACAATGTATATTTAACATGTATTTTATAAACATTTGAAATGCTTATAAAAAGATTGATCTTTTTCCTCTAGTTCTTGTAGGCTGATGAAATAAATCCATCCAAATAAAATTACTCAACACACTGCGTGTTACGTATTGTAGGTATATGTTGAAGTTTATGGGTACTGTACACCTTCACGCATGTTTAGTAAATTGCAGAGATTTACTCACAGAGGTACGTGCAGAATCCTAGTTCTGTGGTAGCCATATTCAGTATGTCATTATACAGGCTTCTCAGAGTTGCTCTCCATTTTGTTACTCCAGGAAGGATGCTCTTTGAAAAGAATAAGAGATCTATGCTGGAAAAGATATTGCAAACAGAGTTTAGAGGCTGGTCTGTCTTTCTTATTTTGGGATTTTTTTATCGTGCTGTCAATTTTCCTGCAGAAAACGTAATTCACGTTCTGGAGAAGTGTGTGTTTAGATGAATTTATTCTGAGAGAATGAATGAATGAATGCACGAGAGAATTCTCAGCATTTGTTTGAAAGCAAGTTTACCGGGAACTTCTCTTTGAATCTGTTGAAAGCCATAATTAGGGCAGCGAAGGGACAGCTGCAATTCATTGTAACAACTACTAGTTTGGATGTATATACGCCACAGTAAAAAGAGGAGGGAGCCTGGGAGTGACCTTGTTTTTGGGAATAATATTTGAGATCACTTTTAGGGGAGAAGTGGGAGTTTTCCAGATGAACAAAGAATAGGGAGGGCAGAACAGTTTTCTACTGTGGCTAGTGATGTTCTTAAAACAGGCCACGGCATCTTAGAAATCTGATGACATTTTATCAGGACTCCTGAGGCCTCTTTTTTTCTTTTTCTGGCAGAGAGAAATGTCAAGAGATGAACTTCCCTAGTGGCTCAGACTGTAAAGAGTCTGCGTACAATGTGAGAGACCTGGGTTTGATCCCTAGGTTGGGAAGATCCCCTGGAGAAGGAAATGGCAACCCACACCAGTATTCTTGCCTGGAAAATCCTCTGGACGGAGAGCCTGGCGGGTTATAGTCCATGGGGTCACAAATAACTGGACACAACTGGGCAACTAACATTTTTTTTTTCCAAAGCCTTTTTTTCTTCTTCTCTTTCTGGCAGAGAGAAATGTCGAGAGATGGTATGTAGGCTGTTTGGCATTAGACTGTGCAGACATTGAATGACATGGGAGAGTTTAGACTGTATTCTGTAGTCCCTGTACCACTAAGCATTGAAGCAGGAAGTGTGTCTGTCTTATTCAGGGCAGCAGTCTTGGTGATGGGGAGGGTGCCTGACACATTGTAATTGTTTAGTGTGTATTAAGTGAATGTGAATTAATGAGGAGCCAATAAAGAATTTAAAGAAAAGGAGCAACCAATTAAGATTTAAATGTTGGGGCCGTCACTGATAGCAGTAAGAACATAGAAGTGAAGTGTGCATTTATTTTCTATTACTACTGTAAAATATTATTACAAACTTAGTGGCTTAAAACTACACAAATGTATTGCTTTACAGTTCTTTGGGTCAGAAGTCTGACACCTGTCTCACTTGGCTAGTATCAAGGGTTTGGCAGGGCTGTGTTCCTTTCTGGAGGAGAATCCATTTCCTTGCTCTTTCAGCCTCTAGAAGCTGCCTGCATTCTTGGCTCATGGCCCCCTTCCTTCAAACACATTGCCTCTCTTGGACCCTTCCTCCATCTTCCTCTCTCTCTGACTTTCATTCAGAAAGGTTCTCCATTTTTAAGGGTCCATGTGCTTATATTGAACCCACTTTGGATAATCCAAGAGACTCTCCCATGTCAAGATCCTTAACCTTAATCACATTTGCAAAAGTCGCTGTTGCTGTGTAACACAACACATTCACCGGTTCTGAAGAATAGGATGTGGGCGTATCTGGGAAGCTGTTATTCTGCCTATGACAAGGGGCATTAAGGCCGTTCATAGTACAGGACTTGATATAGGAGACCAGTTAGGAGGAAGGTTATGACAGGGATAAAGATAATTCACTAAACTATTTTACTTTTCCTCTTTGGCAGAAAGGTAGGCTACATTTGGCACCTTAAAAATGATGAAGTTTTGACCAATGGGGTTATGTAGACCTCCTCCAGGCCCGACTCATTAAACACCTCCTTCTCAATCCTCCATGCTGTTTCTTTTCTCTCATCTGTTGGCTGGATGAAGAGGAATCCAGTCTGCTCTCTGAGGCCCTGAGGGGTGGTAGAGTATCTAGCTAGAAGCAGCTGGGTTCCTTTGTAGAGCAGAGACCCATCCCCACCAAACACTGTGCACCATGATTTGCATTATAAAGAAAACCTTTGTTATGACTCTGAAAGTGAGAAGTGTTTGCTAAGGTAGCCTATCCTGACTAATACTGAAATTTGTACCATTTCAAATTTGTAACAGTGGGGTGCTTCTGTGACGGCAACAAATGTGGCACTGACTCCGCGCTTGGTCAGTGAGGGCCCTAGTGTTAGGGGTTTGAAATACAGTAACTCATGTTCTGAAGGGGAAACATCTTAGATAATCTGATGTTTGGAATAATTTGAAAGGCAAGATTTATGCCTAAAAATCTTAAAACTTTAGGATAGTGATTCTTCAGTTCAGTTCAGTTGCTCAGTCGTGTCCAACTCTTTGCGACCCCATGAATCACAGCACGCCAGGCCTCCCTGTCCATCACCAAACCCTTGCCTAAATAGTAGAGTCACTTGGAGGATTTAATAAAACTATCCATGCTTGGACCTGCTCCCAGAGATTCTGATTTAATTGCTCAGTGTGTATATGTTGGGGGGAGGGAAAAGGATACTGGTATTATTTTAACTGTTTTCCAGGTGATTCTAATGTGCAGCCAGGCTTGAGAACCAAAGCTCTGCAACAGGGGTCAACACACTTTTTCCATGAAGGCAAACTAGTAAATGTTTTGGGATTTGGGGAGCAATATCCTCTCTCTTATAAATATTCAACTCTGCCATTATAGCATAAAAGCAGCCATGACAACATGGAAGAACATGGGTGTGGCTGTGCCAATAAAACTTTATTTACATAACAGGCAAGTAGCTGGATTTGACCTGTGGGCTGTATGATCCCTTCTCTAGGACCAAGATTCTCAAATGTTTTCTTCTCAGTGCTTCTTCACCCTTTGAAAAACTTTTGAGGATCTCCAAAACTTTTGCTTGTGGGTTATATATAGCAAGAATTACCATGTTAAAACTGAAGTTAAAAAACACTAATGAATCAAAAATAGTCATAAACCCATTATGTTAACATAAGCAATATTTTTATAATAACTGTGCTTCCAAAAAATTTATCAAAAAGAATGGCATTTTCTTTCTCACAAAACTCTGTACTGTCCAGCTTAACAGAAGACACCTAGATTCTCATTTGTTTCTTCACGCTATTGTGATACATCATTTTAACTGAAGTATATAAAGAAAATCTGACCTCACAGAGATATATATGTATTTCTTGTTAGAAGACCAGCCTCCTTCTTTTAAAGGAATATTTTAATAGCCTTTTCAGATATTTGTAGATATTCTTGGCTACCACCTAGTAATTCAATAGGTGATGATTTGTTAAAAGTTGATTGCAAGATAGAATCTTGAAATCATATCAATGAACTTTTCACATGCTTATAACATTAAAATTGGTTGGTTTGATTGCACTTTAAAGGAGTCTTTTACCTACTTATGTTTTAAAGGTAACTTACATTGGTTACTTAGAAAATATTGTTTCCTTGAGTTATACCACCAGTATACTTCATTATATCGTATTTTAAAAAATCACATTTGCTAATATCACTTACTGGTCTCTTCAGAAAAGTCTTTAAGAATTCGGAAGTTGTCAAGCTAATGGTGATGGTACGAGTTTTCCAAAATTCTAATTTTTGCTTGAAAGCTGAAGTTTTATCATTGTCAACAAATACTGTCAGGTTGTTCGCCTTCAAGCGACAAGCTCACTTCATTTATTTTCAAGAAAATGACTGTCAAATACCCGAGTTTGAAGAACCATATTTTGTTTATCACTTGTTCTCTCAAGTGAAAATAGTGTACCACAGAAAAGAGATCAATTTGCAACTCAGACAATCGCATACTGCTTTTCCTCAAGACAACCATTGAATTCAGGTGTGCAGCAGAAGTCGTGCATGTGTGTGTGTGTGTGTTTTCTTTCTGGTCCCACAGAATATTTAGGACTTGTTCTCCAGGATTGAGATTTAATAAAGTGAATAATTTTTACTGTTTCAAGTGCATTTTTAAGTGAAACTGGCTTTTAAAAAATCACCTGAGTATATAGGAAAAGGTAGGATACAATGTTCAATCAATGATACAATGCAATGATACAGTTTGATGACATTGTTTTGATTGGTGTTAAATATCAACAGCTGTACATGTGGTTGCTTTGGTAGTATCCATGGGAATGTCAACACATTGAAAAAAGAAAATAACCTCTTAGTATTATGAAAGTATTTTTGACATAGTGGATCCCCTAAAAGGAGTCTCTGGCATTCTTAGGGTTGGGCAGAGCACACTTTGAAACCTCTGCTTTAGGGGATGTGCTTTAAAGAAACAGTCCATGTTAGTGTATGATAGTTATTATTGGCTGCCTTTGGTAAGGTGTTTCATAAAAGGCATGAACCCAGAAAGAACTGGCCAGTTATCAAGTTGAACAGAAAATGATGGAGTCCAAAGACTTGCAGTGAAAAATGGTTGGAAAGTCAATTGCTTCCAGATCCCAAATGAAGCCACAAAAGGCCAGTAGAACTGCTTAGTTGGACAACATGATTTACTTCCATGGAGGAGGTTAGAATAAGGGTGTGCCCTTGCAGGAAGAAATAATCAAAATAGCTGCAGTTAAGGAGAAAGAGGGGGAGAGAGGAGAATTAAACCTGAGGACTATAGATGGAAGCTAATACAACAGAAACCTATCAAGATTTTGAAGAACTTGTATTGTCAAGAAGTGTTGAATATCAGACTAAAAACTCTTTGAGCTATAAAGTCACCTTTTGGCTTTCAAACTTTTGAGAACATTCATTTCAGTTGTGTCCAAAGGGAAAAAATAGACAATAAGAACTCCTAAAATCTAAGGACCAATGATGAAATTATTTTCAGAGAGCAGAATTAAAGTTTAACCAAGTAACTCACCCTCTCTCCACAGTAGGGGACTTCATAAGGCCTGCCAAGTAGGGTTTCAGAATTGTCATGTGCTGATGAACACTGTGCATCTCCCAGTATTACCTACCCATTTTGAAATGGGAGTTTTAATTGTATTTATTACATCAGTGCTCCACCACTGTATTTAGGCTAATCCCACAACTGAAGTCTACCTTCTCTTCTCTCAGTTATTTGCCAATTATGGGGGCGGGGGGGATCTGGTGGAGGATTCCACTAGGAGGTGGTGTGGCTGCTAGATGGAAGAAACCTCGTCACCTGAATGGACCAGATCCTGTCCAACCATTTGCACTGGATTGTAACATGAGCAAGAAAAAAAAAAATCTTTACTGTGCTAAACACTGAGACAATACTTGTTACAAATATTCTTTGTTGCAATATTTAGACTAGTGTGAATAATGCAGAGGCCATTCTATTAATCTAAACTTGTGGCCTTGATTGCTATAGTAGTGACAGAAAGAATAAGACGCAATAGCATAGTTTAATGGTAGAATCAATGCTTTTGTAGACCAGGGGAATGTGAGAGCAGAATAAAGGGGAAAGAGAGGTCTAGCTTCTTATCTTGGGTTGAAGTAGATAGAAGTTTGGACAGTTCCCCAGGACAATCCAGTGAGGTCATCTGACAGGCAGAGGCAATCTGGGGACAAAGAGCTTGGGACAGAGGTCTGAAAATGAGGCACTGGGGAAAGAGTAATGGTGGATAGAATTTGTTGGGAAGATAGTTCAGTGGGAGAAGAGCACAGAGGTCATTTAATTAACAATATAGAGAGAATACTCTATCAAACAAGAGTGATAATGAACAATAAGGAAGGGAGAAAATGGAAGAAAGGGATAGATCAAACTGTTTTCATTTGGTTTCTGGGGAGAGTGATGAAATGGTTAAGAGTCAAATATTACAAAGATATTAAATACGATAAGAGCTAAATGTTAACTTTTAAAGCTAAGCGTATTGATGAACTTCATGAAGTAATTTCAAAGGAGCGTTGATGTAAAATTCATACCATTTTATGATGAGTGTCTTATGATTTTATGGATGAAAATGCAGACTGAAGATGTTAGATCATGACCAAAGTCTACAGTAAAGGTTGGAGCTTGGCTTTGTTCTTTTGCCTACCGGGTACCACAACCCACACTCCTTCACTCTTCCAAACTGAACCAGAAAAGGGCACCTCATTAAGATGCTGATTCAGATATAATTTTTAAAGCATGGTAAAATAGAAGGTTTCTAGAAATCATAAGGATCAATATGTATTTTCAGAGAGAAATGTGTAGGGAGGTTACTAATTCTTATAGTTCCCAAGAGAGGGTTTCTCCCCTTCCCTCCCTCTTATTTCTCTTAAGTTGATTATATTGTCAACTGGAGTTAAATTGTATAATATGGGTATATCAGTATCATATTTTTAAAAATAGGTTTTTTTTTTTAAGTTTTAGAACACAGGGTGTACCAATATGCTAAAATAACTTCTTCCTAAAGCTATAATATCTAAGTAAGTTGACTGACAAACTGTTCTCTCTCTAAAGTCTTTATAAAACTTAATTAGCAAGATCAAAGGCTACAAAAGTTTAATAGCCACCTTCACATTTACCAGATGCCTTGTTAGTAATTTTGTATTTAAAGTATAATCTCAAGCCAAAAATGGAGCCAAATGTTTTTTAGGAGATAGTTAATATAATTTTTTTCTTTAATAAACTTAATAGAAACCCCTAAATGCTGTCATAGAGCACTATTCAAAATAAGCTCCTTAGCAAAATAAATGAAAGACATGTAGAAACCTGAAGAAGCATTTATTCTTGAGAGCCAAGGTGTCTGCAAATCTTGTGTAGGTAAATCTCACTCTCTTTCATTTCATAAAGAAATTTTGTGTGAAATGAAGGCAGGTAATTGGCATCACTTGAATCCATTATTCATTAAATTTTACTATTTTGTACAAAGGAAACTTTCTTGGCATGTACTGATTTCCTAATCTGGAATGCCAGCTAAAATATTTTCATTAAGATGTACTATTTTTATTTTTATTTTTTTGATTTTTTATTTTATTTTTTTTATTTTTTTAATTATAAAAAATAAAGAAAAAAATCAAAGAAATGAACAGAGGAAAATTTATGCGTCGAACCTGGACTGGTCACTTATGATAATATACATGCTACAATTCCATTCTCCCCAATCATTCCACCTTCACCCTCTCCCACAGAGTCCCAAAGACTGTTCTAAATGCCTATGTCTCTTTTGCAGTCTCTTATACAGGGTTCAGGTTACCATTTTGTACTATTTTTAGCAGTAAAGAACCTTCCAATTTGGGACTCAGCACATTCAATTTGGAGTATACATAAAGTCAAGAATAAATACAGTCAGCATTCTTAAACATAAACCTTGATACTGCCTTACTTCAGTTGCAATCTTTGATAGCATAATTGAGTATTATTTATCCTCTTTGCTTTTCTATAGCAACTATTTCTGTGCAACTTAGGTATTTGGTTGAAATGCCTTAGTAGAATAGAAAAGAAGTGTTTATGCTTTCTCTGAAGGTTGTGTTGTAATGATGAGGAATGGAGAAATGGCCTGTCTTGTATGAAAGACAATTAAAAATATTTCTCTCTACATGTGTACAAATGTGTGCACCTACATGGTTGACGCATGTCCCATTTTGAAGACATTAAGTCTCATCAGATCACCCACATGCTCTTAAAACAGAGTGGCAGATGACAATCTCATTTTAAAATGTGTTAATTGAGAGGAAACAATTTAAAAAGGAAAAAGAAATATGAGGCCCCATCTTGAAAAATCCATATTATTTTTAAATTGCACATGTGGATCTTGGTAAAATATTAGTAGAAAAATGTATCTGTCAGATAACTATTACACATGCTATGTAAGAGTTAGGGTAGCAGGGTATACTTCGCATTTTAAGAGATAGTATTTGGAAACTCCAACTGCCACATAGGAAATGTAAAGAACCCCCTCTCTCCCAAAACAAACCTGAAACAGTTTATGAAAAAACTAAACCAAGCTTGGAAGGAAAGTTATGACCAACCTAGACAGTATATTAAAAAGCAGAGACATTACTTTGCCAACAAAGGTCCATCTAGTCAAGGTTATGGGAAGGATTGGGGGCGGGAGGAGAAGGGGATGACAGAGAATGAGATGGCTGGATGGCATCACCGACCCGACGGACATGAGTTTGAGTGAACTCCAGGAGTTGGTGATGGACAGGGAGGCCTGGTGTGCTGTGATTCATGGGGTCGCGGAGAGTCGGACACGACTGAGCGACTGAACTGAACTGAAACCAAGCTTATTTCTTTAGCAGTGTTAAAACATTTTTCTTGGTTGTTCTCAAGACTAAAATGTATGCTGGTCTAACAATTAATTCAGATGTTCCCCAAACTTTTGTACTTATGAAATTGAGTATCTGAAGAGGTCTAAATTTTAGAGAATGTTTTCAGAGTCTGCTGTATTATATGCTGGCATCACAGCTTCTGAATCTCTTGTCAAGTGTCAGGACTATTCAATACAACTTATAGAACCAGTGAAAACAGAAAATTTCACATTTTAAGCTATACATTCCTAAAATACTTGAACAATAAAGATGTTTTGTGTGGAGATGAAGCAGTAAGGCTGAAACTTTGGTTTTTAAAATTAGAGTAGTTGTCTTTTTGCAGTATCAGTTATATACAGTAAAAGTGAAATATTTGGTGATTTTATAATACTAATTGTATACATTCATTCATTGAACGAGTATGAATTATTTACTTTGTGACAAGTTGTTATATTTCTAGATGCATAACAAATGGTTAGCTGCTTAACATTTTCTGGCATTTCAGTACTAATTCTTAATGTCTCTCTGAAGTAAGACCATTTGTTGCATATACACAGCAAAAGAAAAACAAAACAAAAAGTAAGTCAATGAATAACAAACACTACTATTTAACTGGGTTGGGATCAAAGGTTGTTGGTGCTGTTGACCCATAACTATCTGAAAAAACCCCCGAAATGTCAGGCTGACCTCTCTCTCGTGACTGGGTGAATACCAAGTGTCTGTGGTTTGTTCTGGGTGCACATCCAAGCATTTGGATGTCTGTCTGGCATTTTTAGTTAGAGTTTTCTTCTTCTATTAACATAGTGTAGAAAAACATAAGAGTGACTATTATAGACCACTCATTGTTCTATTTTTATCATATTAAAGGAATGAAAGCAGTCCATTTTTTGGAAGGTACTTCCTTTTCTTAAGTTCACATGGGGTTGAAGTATGAAGTCAGTTATTTATGAATTGCTGTTGATAGCAAGAATACAAATACTGTGAATTCAGAACTTGAGAGATAGGAAATAAGTCATTATGGGCTGTGACACACTCTGTGAAAGACAGAAATGGGTAATGTGGAGATAGTAACGGGGCAGAGGGGAGAAGAAGAGCCAAGAAGAATCTCTCTCAGAAGGTAACATATACACTGTGGTCTGAAGGATGAAAATTCATAGGAAGAACCAGGAAAAGAGCCTTCTAGGGAGAGAGCACTGAAAGCCTAGAACTACGCAGGAAGGAGGGTAGCTGAAAGTCCCCTAGAAAGGATCTGTCTGACTTAGATGATCTTGTATCTAATGGAGAATTCCCTGAGATCAAGCAGGAGAGCCTGGGTTATGCCACAGTAACTAACCATCCCCTCTGTCAGCCACTGTAATTAACCAGATGGATTTCTCACTCAGTCTGCCCATTGCAGGTTGGCCAGTGCACTGGTCTTCCTCCTTCTCACTCCAAGACCCACGCTGACGGAGCAATCACTATCTGGAACATAGCACTTACAGTGGCAGAATCAAAAGAGAAAGCATTGCACGTTGAGTATAGGCTCTTAAGGCTTCCACACACATCACTTCCAGTCTCATTTCATTGGTCAAAGACACTAATCTCAAATCAGCAAGAAAGTGTAATTCTCTAGTGTCCCCAGAAGAGGAGTGGAACTGGGAGTGTGGATGAGCGTAGAACTGTCTCCTCCGAGAGGTCTCTGAACAAGCTGGAATTTTATGTAGAAGTTTGTGTGTGTGTGTGTGTTTAGTTTTGTGCATGTCGCCAGGGAAGAGACCCATTGCTTTAATCAGATTCTTGAAGCGATCTGACACAATAACAATTAAAAACTGCTGGACCAGTTGAAAACTGTCATGTAAACAACTAATTGCCATACGAGGCAATTTGCAGCATGAGTGAGAGGCTGAAAGGATTAAAGAATTGTGGGTGTGTGTTTGTATGCGTGCAAGCGTTTGCGTGGTGATAAGGAAAGAAGTTGAGCAAATTTGTAGACAGAAGGGTAGAAGCCAGAGAACATGGAGTGATGGATTAAAGACACCAACATGTGAGGGGAAATGACTGATGTAATGAGGTCCCCACAAGATGGCTGAGGAGATGTGTCCAATATCTTATAGAAGTGCTAACTTGGAGGATGAGGAAAGAGGACTCTTCTCCTGATGTAGGAGGAAGGGAGGGAAAAGCTGGGCACCCCTGTGACTGTCAGGCAGGCTTCAGGCAGAGGGAGAGAGAGGGCTTCTGTTTTGTTTCTGATGCATGGACAAGGGCATCTACTTAGAATGAAGGGATTTCTGAGCTTGTTGAAAGGTTCGAACAGCTGTAGGGAAATCTGAAACGGAGCTGACTTGGGACAAATACAAGGACTGCCAGTAGCACTGGGGGCCCAGCCACTGCTGGGGATCACAGATTTGTTGCTGTGCCAATAAATAGAATTATGGGATTTTTCTTTCCCTGCCCAGCTGCCTGGAAGCAGGAGTGGAGAGAGTTAGTGGTAGGAGTGACCCAAGGCTGGGGATTGGCAGAGCAGGTGCAGCAACGTGTTTTGCTGATAATCTGAAGTTCAAGACTCTGGTTAGGAAAAAAGGACTGCTTTTACTTTCACAAAAATATGTCAGTCAAGAATGGTGAGAAGCACGTTTACAATTATAGTTACTCTTTGTGAGTTGTAATCCTCAATCCCAGTATGATTTGTTTTGAGCTGACAATGGATAGAACCGTATAATCATGTGGTGGAAGGTAAGTGGCATAGCTTATCCCTCACTGTTTAAGTAAAATTAATCATGCTGCCGTCACCTAAAATTTTATGTGTTCTTAATACTCCCTGATTCCACTAGTAAAATCTGACAGAGGAAGGCAAGAGAAAAAAAACAAAGCTCCAAACACATAATTACATACTCAGAGCAAGAATTGCTGACCTAAGCATCTTGCTATTAATTAGTATGTTGTAAATTTTGCTGCCTTGGCTGATACTGAGACATTGTATTTAGAGGAACCATTAAATGAGGACAAAAGGAAAACGTCTGGAGTAGCCTAGCTCCAACGCAGACTGCAGTCTGAAGTGACATTGTATTGCATTTCTCTTTTCCCGCCTGCCAAATCCCTGAATTTCCCTGATTTGGGTGCCGTTGCATCCTAAGCATTTGATAAAAAGGCGTTGCTGTTCATGAAGGCTGCGTATGCATCCTGAAGGCAAACATAGCTGTGATCATCATTTTTGTGGTTTGTTGCACCAGTGTCCTTGAAATCTGTCATTTTGTTCTCCATTTGCTCAGAATGGAAGTTTTGTCTTTGAAGGATCTTTTGATGATGGACAAGTGAGGTGCGCAAGCCAGGTCTGATCATCTAGAATCGCATTTGAGGCTGAAGTTCAATGCAGCCACCTTTTGCCTCTTCCTCAACAGAAAAGTCAGCAGGGGACGAATAAATTAATATTCTCAAATATATTGTTGCTGCAAATGGCTCCTCTCCAGAAAACCCTCTCTTAGAATTTCAGTTGTTGAAACTAGCAGGTTTTTTTCTCCAGGAACTAAGATAAATTTCTCTTCGCTCTGGTCTGCCAACTTGTAGACTGTCTTCAGCTGAGGCAGAGCTGCCAGGATGAATAGCTGGAGAATCTACTTGACTCTCTATTTATTTTAGAGTATGATAATTTGAGGGAAAATTAAAATTGTCAGTTTTTCATTACACCCGAAAGCTCTCAGAGCCGGTTATCCCATCAGGCCTCACAAATATACTTCTGCAGAAAATTGTATAAACAGATGGAAAAGCCAGGAAAAAAGGGATTCATGTCTTGCCAGAGGCCACACAGCGTGTTCAGGGCTGAACTGGACACCAGAACCTCCTGACTGTTCTGACCAAGGTCTCCCCATTCCAGCCCCACAGCAGGGGAGCATGCGGGTGCTGGGGTCACGAAGTAACAGCTGGGCAGGGACTTGGTTAAGCAAGGGGCAAGGAGAATGGCTTTTAAGTACATACAAAATAACCTACAGCAAGCTGTACCAGAAGCCCAGAGGCTCTGAATATTCTGAGGACTGTGTGTTCATTTTTACATGCCCGGCCCCAGCTCAAGTGCCTGGCATGTCAGTAGAAACCCAATCAGTGGTGAATGCATTTTGTCAAATTCAGAATCTTTAAAAACATGTCAGATAATCTCATTTCTGTGCTCAAAATGCATTATGCCATGGCTTCTCATTTTCCTCCGAGTGAAAGTCAAAGCCCTGACCTGGACAGTCTGGCCTTAGCTGCCTCTCTGGCTGTGTTTGTTACCCATTCCCCCTTTGCTGCCTCCTCTAGACCCTCTCCGTTTACACCTTCTCTTACAGGGACAGCTCACTTTGCACTGGCTGTTCTTCAGGCTTGGACTCTCATTCTACGTATGTAAAAGGCCACCTCTTATTTCAAGATTTTCCCCAAATGTCACTTTTCATAAAGTCATTCCCATTGCCCTTTTAAAAACTTGCAGCCCTTTCCCCGGCCCCCTGACCACACACACTCTTGATCTTCCCTTAGTCTGCTCTGTTTCTTTCATAACCCTGCTCAGCTGTTAACTCTTAATGACTATGTCATTTACTATCTGTTGGGTTGTTTTATTATCGGTCTTCCTCTTGCTAGGATGTCCAGGCCTGCCACTAAGGGTGAGGGTTTTGTCACTTTTGTTCGCTGATATCCCTAGTGTTTCATCCAGCACCCCAACACGTGTTACAGGATGCTTTGTAAAAAAAAAAAAAAAAGTGTTGAATGAATAAATGAATAGAACCAAATAGTGAAGCAAATGAGTGGGCAAGGAGCTGAAGAAGAGTGAAAATGATATAGCATTACAGCCAAGTGTAGAGGTGACTGGACCATCAATTGTGATGAATTTAGAGAAACACTCATTTTCACATTCAGAAAGCTTTTGCAACTTCAAAGTCAAAGCTACAGACATCCAACCTAATAACTGTCAAGCCTTTTTTGTTAACAATGTGTAGTTCAATCCCTGGTAAATTCAGGCAGAAAGCACGTGTATGACTGGTACTTCTCAAAGTGTGGTATGAGGTCCTCTGTATTAGGGTTGCTTGGTATCTATTCAGGTTCCTGAGCCTTATCTGGGTACTGAAAAATCGCTATGGATCAGATCCCCAGGTGATTCAAATGCATATTAAAATTTGAAAATTACAAATACACAGAAATTTATGGAAAATGATCAAACTCTAGTATAATGGGATTTCCTCCACTGTAGTGTAATTGTTCTACTATATGGTGTTGAAAAGATTTCAGTTAAAAAAAAGTATTCCTTAAATGAATAAATTAGGGTAATATTAAATTAAATGGATTATTTTTGGTAACAGGAATTCTCAGAATATTTAATAAGCTGCTGCTGCTGCTAAGTCACTTCAGTCGTATCCGACTCTGTGTGACCCCATAGACGGAAGCCCACCAGGCTCCCCCGTCCCTGGGATTCTCCAGGCAAGAACACTGGAGTGGGTTGCCATTTCCTTCTCCAATGTGTGAAAGTGAAAAGTGAAAGTGAAGTCGCTCAGTCGTGTCCGACCCTTAGCGACCCCACGGACTGCAGCCTACCAGGCTCCTCCATCCATGGGATTTTCCAGGCAATAGTACTGGAAAATTGCCAATAGTAGGATATGGTATGTAGTACACAGTTTTACTTCATCATGGGCATTTAAGTACCTCTTATTGAATCTTAGGGGAGAGGTTTTCTTTAAATAAAAAGTCCACGCATTACTGTTTGGAATAATATCTAAAATTCATTTTTGGTTCTAACAGTCTGTAATTCTCTATAATTCTGTTTTCTTTCTGGTTAAGTCCCCTTGGTTTATAATGTAACTCGGGCTTTTTAATCCCTTGAGAAAAAAGCATGCAGTAGTATATCTGGATTTCATGGTTCTCAGGACTCACCCGTGCAAATGGAAGAGGTGTTTTGTATTTGTGTGTGTGTGTGTGTGCACGTGCGTGAGTGAAAGGGAGCAAAGGATGAACGCTAGTTCAGAGAGGGCACACAGAATAGCCTACTACAGTACTCCTGAATGAGTGGATCTGCTTGTTGAGGTCAAATTTGGTTGGTTAGTAAGTGTGGGTGCTGTTTTTTGTGTGATGGGTTGTATACTGGTGGCTGCACACATATAACCGTCTCACTGGGTTTAAGTATGTGTGGGGCCTGGTTCTCCTGTATTGATCACCACTTATTTATTCCTTATGCTGCTTTCCATTCCTTTGGCCTGGCCCCTGGATCAAGATAGGTTTGTGCCTGGAATAAACCACTTTCTCCCCCTTTGAAAGCTGTTCGAGGCCTACAGCACATTACCTCTTTCTGTGTAATGGAAGTATCCACACATGGGCAATCGCTGTCTACGGAGGTAATGAACCAAGTGGGAGGTAATGAGAAGTGACTGTTATGCCATCTCCAGGGCCCCGTTCCTCCCACCACGCAATTACACTGTGACCCTAGAGAAACAGAGAAGACTGTAGCATTCTCCGCCTTCCTAATGGTCTTAAAGCCAGCCCTTGCTTACCAGGGGGGAGCTGAAACGCAGCATTCTTCATTTGACAGTCCAGAGGCCGTCCAAGGAAATACATGATGATAACATGGGAGGCAGTTCTACACACAATCATACACTGTTTCCTTAGTTCCGACTTGGCCTCTTGCCTGAAAGATGCCAGCAGACTGAGACGGTCCTTCCCTGCTTCCCCCGGCATGTGTTTTTGGGGTGAGAACTGTTACTTCTTTCATAACAGAGTCCAGGGAGCAGGCTACTGGACAGAACTGCATTTTTGTTAGAGAAATACAGGCTGAAGATTTACCAGAAAAGCTCTTTTAAGTAATGATGATAAGTGCAGTGATAACAGCTCCTGAGTGCATCCTCTCACCAATCTTATTTCTGAGTTGCGTTTCACAGAGAGCACTGATTACGATTGTGCTGAGAGGGAGACGGCAGGATTGCAGAAAAGGTAGAAGGTTGCCCGCTGAGCCGATCGTTAGAGAGGGAGCATACAGAAAGTGCAAAAAGGTGGAAGCCTTTTAAAATTCCTTTCATTGTCTTCATTTTGCTGCTATAGCTGAGGCTGGCCCAGGCTGTGAGGGAAATCGGCCAAGTGCTTGCTGCACAGTGAATGGGAGCAAGCTGGGCTGCTGTGTTGCCTGGCAAAGAGAGAATAGCGGTGCAGGCTGGCTGCGGGCGGCCCGGCGGCACCATTTTCCACTCCGCCCCGCGCCCCTCCCACTGCCTGCAGGAAGCCCCCAGGTGGCATTAGGGAGAATTAGCGTGTAAATCACAAGGCTTGCTAATTTCTCACCACTTCATTAGCTGACAGTTCGATGCAAGCCCTCTCCCGCCATTCACCTTATGTCCATGGCGCTGATGCTTCTCATCAGTGGAAACAGGGTTCAATCGCTTGTGATTTTCTGGTTCCACGCCGTCCCCCACCCTCGCCCCTCCGCCGCAGTGCGTGCTAGTTTCTTCTCTGACCCTGCTACTAGCAATTACTTCCTGGGATTTCTCTGCAATCTCTTGGTACAGACGTGGGTTAGTATCACCAGGAAAAGGTGGAAATTTCTCCTGATGCAGTTGTGTCTTCTTACAGAATAGGTGTAAAGATAAGTAGCTAAGAAAGGAAAAAATAATACACTATATTTAAAAGGACTCTTTTTCAGAGCATTACTAATAACTAATAGTTTTTCAGTGTTTATCATGTACCAGGTATTGTTTTGAGCATTTTACAGTTTATTAAGTCCTATTATTTCTATTTTATGCAAGGGGAAACTGAGGCAGAGAGAGGTTAAGTTTATTGTCTAGGACATACAGCATTTTAATATAATCAGGATCCAGAGGCCACACTCTAGGTATTTTGCTTTAATTAATCAATTACTTAGTTCCTGGATTTGTTCAGTAAAAATAAAGTACCAACTATGTGTCATTGGGGCTTCCCTGGTGGCTCAGACGGTAAAGCATCTTCCTGCAATGTGGGAGACCCGGGTTCAATCCCTGGGTCAGGAAGATCCCCTGGAGAAGGTAATGGCAACCCACTCCAGTACTCTTGCCTGGAAAATTCCGTGGACTGAAGAGCCTGGTAGGTTACAGTCCATGGGGTCGCAAAGAGTCAGACACGACTGAGCAACTTCACTTTCATGTGTCATTTACTATGCCAGAATTTCTTAGCTATCAATCCTTTGATTTTCATTTCCATCAGTCAGAAGGTATTTCTTGGAGACTTCCTATCTCTCCAGGGTTGTGCTCATGCAGCTATAAGAGAAATGCAGGGTATAATTTTGCCATTGTGAGAAGTTTACAGATGTGTGGACCAGGGGTTGACAAACTTTTCTTTTTAAAGGGTCAAACAGTAAAATTATTTTTGGCAATAAAGGACATATGGTCTCTGTCCCACAAATGTGAAAGCAGCTACAGACAATGTATAAATAAACAAGCATGTCTATGTTCTATTGAAACTTGACAAAAATGCACAGTAGGCAAAATTTGGCTCGTGGGCTGCCTGCTCTGAAGGATAAAAGAAGCCCTAATAGAATTGTATAGTGTTTCCCTTTGGTTCAGGGATAAAGAATCAGCCTGAAGTGCAGGAGATGTGAATTAGATCCCTGGGTCGGGAAGATCCCCTGGAGAAGGAAATGGCAACCTACTCCAGTATTCTTGCCTGAGAAATCCTGTGGACAGAGAAGCCTAGTGGGCTACATTTCTTGGGGTCACAAAGATTCAGACACGACTTAGTAGCTGTACAACAGCAAAGAGAACCATACACAGCAGTAAATAGTGTGGCTAGAAGCAGGGCTGAGTGTTGCTGCCTGTTCCTGCCTGTGAGGACCATAAAGTGAAGTATCAGGGAGCAGAGATACTAGTGTGTGCTTTAGTTGGGCAAGAGGTGGAGCATGACCTTTCCTATTTGATGGACGCCTGGGAAATTGTTAGATGGGTTTCATGAATCAGTTCCATGGTTCTTATTATGACGGATAGCTGGCAAGTTGGTTGGGTGATTTCCTTTGCTCCTTCCTTCTTTGCTAATAGAACCTTGTATTTGTTTGGCATCACCTCAGGTTCAGCTCTAAGCATTGACTCATCTTTGATTCAATTCAAACTTGATAATAGTATTCTTTAATTTCCCAGACATTTGGCCCAGTTCTGATCAATGAATGCAGGGGATTCCTGTTGAGTGAAGTGGGGAAGGACTTTTCAAAAACCTTTTGCTTTTCTCATCCAAGAGACAGACAAAGCTAGTGCTGCACATCCCTTACGTTTTCCTCTCATCATAGGAACACCGGGCTTCCCGGATGGTACTAATGGTAAAGAACCCACCTGCCAATACATGAGACAAAGAGACATGAGTTTGATTCCTGGGTTGGAAGATCCCCTGGAGTAGGGCATGGTGACCCACTCCAGTATTCTTGCCTGGAGACTCTCCTGGACAGAGGAGCCTGGCAGGCTACAGTTCACAGGGTCGCAGAGTCAGACATGACTGAGTGGCTTAGCACGCACACATGGGAACACCAGAAGGAGTTGTGACAGTCATTCTGGGGCTTGGAAGGAGCAGATCAACATGTTGATGCCAGGTGTGGGGGCCAGAGAAAAAGAGCCAGGACCTCTGATAATGCCCCTGGGCTACTGCGCATGTGCTGGGCTGCTGACCCCCCGCCTCCTCAAGAGTTCACTAGAGGTTTTTATTGCTTTGTTGTTGTTGTTCAGTCACTAAGTCCAACTTTGTTGCTTTAAGTAACTGTTAATTGAATAAAAAATATGTCTCAAAATTTTTTATGAGAAGTAACAAGGAATGAATTACTTCTAGAAGTTCCCCGTTTCCTTGGATATTTCAGAAAGTTGTATTAAATCAGATAAGAATTACTTCTAATACTTTTCAATACATTTCATTTTCTTGATAATCTCCTTCTCTACAATATGCTAATTGGGAAAGAAAATATGTTACTGAAGCATAGCCACTCATTTTTATTTAAAGGCATAAAGGTCTTAAGATGTGGACAAGGGGATCATAGTTCTTGTGCATGGGTAATTGTTTCTCACTAGATGTCAGAATTCAGTTTCAGTTCAGTTGCTCAGTCATGTCCGACTTTGCAACCCCATGAACTGTAGCACACCAGGCTTCCCTGTCCATCACCAACTCCCAGAGCTTGCTCAAACTCACATCCATTGAGTTGATTATGCCATCTAACCATCTCATCTTCTGTCATCCCCTTCTCCTTCTGCCTTCAATGTTTTCAAGCATCAGGGTCTTTTCCAGTGAGTTAGTTCTTTGCATCAGGTGGCCAAAGTATTGGAGTTTCAGCTTCAGCATCAGTCCTTCCAGTGAATATTCAGGACTGATTTTCTCTAAGATTGACTGGTTTGATCTCCTTGCAGTCCAATGGACTCTCAAGAATCTTTTTCAATCAGTTCAGTTCAGTCGCTCAGTCGTGTCCGACTCTCCGCGACCCCATGAATCACAGCACGCCAGGCCTCCCTATCCATCACCAACTCCCGGAGTTCACTCAAACTCATGTCCACAGAGTCGGTGATGCCATCCAGCCATCTCATTCTCGGTCGTCCCCTTCTCCTCCCGCCCCCAACCTTTTGCAGCATCAGAGTCTTTTCCAGTGAGTCAACTCGACGCATGAGGTGGCCAAAGTATTGGAGTTTCAGCTTTAGCATCAGTCCTTCCAATGAACACCCAGGATCGATCTCCCTTAGAATGGACTGGTTGGATCTCCTTGTGGTACAAGGGACTCTCAAGAGTCTTCTCCAACACCACAGTTCAAAAGCATCAATTCTTCAGCGATCAGCTTTCTTCACAGTCAAACTCTCACATCCATACATGACCACGGGAAAAACCATAGCCTTGACTAGACGGACCTTGGTTGGCAAAGTAATGTCTCTGCTTTTTAATATACTATCAAGGTTGGTCATAACTTTCCTTCCAAGGAGTAAGCGTCTTTTAATTTCATGGCTGCAATCAGCATCTGCAGTGATTTTGGAGCCCCCAAAAATAAAGTGACACTGTTTCCACTGTTTCCCCATCTATTCCCCATGAAGTGATGGGACCAGATGCCATGATCTTTGTTTTCTGAATGTTGAGCTTCAAGCCAACCTTTTCACTCTCCTCTTTCACTTTCATCAAGAGGCTTTTGAGTTCCTCTTCACTTTCTGCCATAAGGGTAGTGTCATCTGCATATCTGAGATTATTGATATTTCTCCCAGCAATCTTGATTCCAGCTTGTGCTTCTTCCAACCCAGTGTTCCTCATGATGTACTCTGCATATAAGTTAAATAAGCAAGGTGACAATATACAGCCTTGACGCACTCCTTTTCCTATTTGGAACCAGTCGGTTGTTCCATGTACAGTTCTGACTGTTTCTTCCTGACCTGCATACAGGTTTCTCAAGAGGCAGGTCAGGTGGTCTGGTATGCCCATCTCTTTCAGAATTTTCCACAGTTTATTGTGATCGACACAGTCAAAGGCTTTGGCATAGTCAATGAAGCAGAAATAGATGTTTTTCTGAAACTCTCTTGCTTTCTCCATGATCCAGCGGATGTTGGCAATTTGATCTCTGGTGCCTCTGCCTTTCCTAAAACCTGCTTGAGTATCTGGGAGTTCACGGTTCACATATTGCTGAAGCCTGGCTTGGAGAATTTTGAGCATGACTTTACTAGCGTGTGAGATGAGTGCAATTGTGTGGTAGTTTGAGCATTCTTTGTCATTGCCTTTCTTTGGGATTGGAATGAAGACTGACCTTTTCCAGTCCTGTGGCCACTGCTGACTTTTCCAAATTTGCTGGCATATTGAGTGCAGCACTTTAACAGCATCATCTTTCAAGATTTGAAATAGCTCAACTGGAATTCCATCACCACCACTAGCTTTGTTCGTAGTGATGCTTTCTAAGGCCCACTTGACCTCACATTCCAAGATGTCTGGCTCTAGGTCAGTGATCATGTTATCGTGACTATCTTGCTCGTGAAGATCTTTTTTGTACAGTTCTTCTGTGTATTCTTGCCACCTCTTCTTAATATCTTCTGCTTCTGTTAGGTCCATACCATTTCTGACCTTTATCGAGCCCATCTTCAATACCACAGTTTAAAAGCATCAATTCTTCAGCACTCAGCTTTCTTTCGAGTCCAACTCTCACATGCATACATGCCTACCGGAAAAACTATAGCTTTGACTAGATGGACCTTTGTCAGCAAAGTAATATCTCTGTTTTTTAATATTCTGTCTAGGTTGGTCATAGCTTTTCTTTCAAGGATCAAGCATCTTTTAATTTCATGGTTGCAGTCACCATCTGCAGTGATTAGCCGTATTGTTTTTTTTTTTTTGCTTTATTTTTAACTTTTCTATAGAAAATATATAATCAGAAAAAAATTTAAATGACTCTTGGAAAGAACCAAAATTTTGTTTCTAACGCAAGCTTCTTTCCTGGCTTCCACTATTTTTCTCTTTGCTTTCCCTTTGGTTTTCTAAGCTTACCTCTTATGAGTTTTCTTCCACATATTATTGTTTTTTTGTTTGTTTTAAAAGCATTGTCTTTCTAGACATCTGTTTTAATGGAGTTTTTAGTATGATGCTGCAAGTATAAAGTATGTCTTTGAAGTTGGAGTCTTACAGTCACTCATTTATTTACCAGTTATTTTCGTGTTGACAGTTTTTGATGTTTGTTGGTGTGTATTCTCGTCTGGATGGTGGACTCCTTTAGGGGAGCTACTGTGTCAGTGCAGTTCCCCTGGTGCCCAGCTCTATGTTACTCTTTTCAGCAGCCATTCTTAGATCTGCAGTAAGGGCCGTGGCCACATGAATTGCATGCTCAGGTACATGCTTTCTGCGCAGAATGTCCTGAGCATGCCCTCTATCTTGTCACACCTTACCCTGACTGACAGTCTGTTCTGACCAATGCTCTGACCGTGCTCCTTTTTACCTTCCTCCCCTCCTTGCAGAGCCCTTACCCCTTGTCTTTTTCTAGCCCTTCTTGTCTGTGTCCCCTCCCGAACTTTCTTACTTTGAAAACGAGACCTAGATCTCAGGAGAATAACCTAGGGAACAATTATATTTTACACTCAGCAAGCCCTCAATCAATAATGTGTCTCATGGATAGGTGGATGGGCAAGTGAATGTTTGTAGAAAATATACATTGAAAAACCTGGTGCTCTTTATAATAAGTTTGGAGTAAGGGGAAATAAACAATACCATTGAGTGCTAGTGGTATTTACTGAAATGTGGGAAGGGACACAAATCTAGACCTGAAAGCTTCACTGTGACACACCAGGCCAGTGTTTGCCCTTCATCTGGCCCCTGTGCATCACATTTTTATTGGCACAGCACTACTCTTTAAATAAGGGGAGAGAAAAGGAAAATAAGAATACACGACTCTTTTCCAACTCAAGTTAGATCAGGAAATTATGG
The DNA here is from genome assembly GCF_049115385.1 of Moschus berezovskii. Classification (NCBI taxonomy): domain Eukaryota; kingdom Metazoa; phylum Chordata; class Mammalia; order Artiodactyla; family Moschidae; genus Moschus; species Moschus berezovskii. The sequence goes on from NC_142464.1 coordinate 27,244,831, forward strand.
CAATTTTTGGACTGTCGAGTAAAAAGGGAGGAATTAATCCTGCTAGCCCAAAATGAGAAGCTGTCACCACCAAAGCTGTAACTCTCTAAATGAATATAACACCTCTGAAAACTCCCAGATTGGTGCCAAGTATTTACATGTTCTCTGTGAATGTGGCATCTAACAGCAAGTGGTTCTGGTCATGAAGCACACCATCTGTGTGATTACCCACCCCTTGCGAGAGAGTGCTCTGAACTCAGCAGTTGTACAACAGATGCGTTTAAATATACAGTATTCCTCCTCACATAGTTCAGAGTGGGTGTTAAGGACCAAGGGAAAACAATCAGCTTCCTTTAAATGCAGGCTCCATCTGACATCTTTCCAGACACCTTCCATAACCATACTATGCCACATGTAATCCTGGAAGATAAGATTATCCTAATAGATTTTAGATTGTTAAATGGGTCAGCTTGACAGAGAACATGAGCAGCTGCCTCCCCAATTGCTAATGAGTCTCTCAATCTGGAAGGTGAAACTAGATGACTGTTTTGGTTTTCATTTAAGTGGACGTCTAAGTAGTCGTGGGTAATAGACAACTATAGAAGTCTGTGTATATCTACTTCAAAGAGATGGGTAAAGGAATTTCACTATAATTTGTCACTACTGTATTTGTAGACTCATCTCTTTGGAAAAATAACAGCAGGCTAAATAATTTTTTGATGAATTATGAAGCTAAGAATGAAAGACCAAATTCCATCCTATCCTTTAAATTTCATTTATTTAGATAATCTACAGGTATTCAGCAAGATATTTTCTTTGGGGATTAGTTTGTCCTAATTGCAGGATGAAGCTCTGAAGTTCTGTTTCTAAGAATGTGAATGTCAGTCAAGGCTGTTAAGACTTTCTGAATCACATCCTTACTTGTCTCCAATTAATGAGCTGACATCACACTCTCTGAGGCTGGTCACAGCCACACTAGGCCAAGGATGCACTTTCCTTACATAAAAGGGATGTTTTTTTCACTTTGCTCACAAGCCCCTCTCCTGTTTTCCTTCATGGTGGTGGACAGGCAGCAGAGATGCCATCAGCGTTGAAAAGAACACATGCTGGAAATAACCAAGAATTTTAGAAATGGATGAAAGATTTGTCATTCTACACTGATGTGATCAAATTCCAAACAGTAAATTTAATGTGACCAGAAAATGAATTGCCGTTCACATTTTCTTGCAAACTCTTGGTAAGGGTTGCATTGTGACCATCTTCATGGAGCCCAGTAACCACCTTTGAGACAGCCACTGGAAACCAGTATTCATGGGCAGCTCAGAGACTGAGGAAGCATTGCTTGTGGTGTAGCCAGCATTCTGTAGGTGATTTAGAGGTGAAATGATCTATATTGTATCAATACAAACAAGGCCCAAGAGCCTTGGCCTTGTCTTAACAGCGATGTTGCTTTTTTTCTCTCAGTGGGAAAAAATACAAAAAGCATAATTATTTTTGAACTCAGATTAGGTCAGGAGCTGGCAGCAATTTCTGGAATGTGAGGAGTAAAAATAAGAAATGGAGACTTAATCCTGTTTGGATTAACAGGCTTATGAGAAGTTTGTGCCCCCACCAGAAGATAATGACAGGATGGTTCCCAAATTCTGAACTAGAACAGATGGACCCTGAAGAATCTTTACCTCCGCAGAATGGTTAATAAATAAATATGTAAACCATCTTCTCTATTTATGATTTTAAATTTTTATCCATAAATCACTATACCTCACGTGGGTGTATAGATTCTTAGGGCATTTTTAATAAAAATCATTTATATAGATAGGGGCTCTGCAAAGAAACCTATTTGCCCAGCACCCCACACACCTGAGACGTGGTCCTGACCTGGAGACCAAGACCGACTCTGAACTGTATTTGGTAGTCAATAAGTAAACTTGGAAAGAACATTCATCAAAATGTAACAACCAAATTTGCCTTCAGAACTGTAATATGCAAAGAGACTTTGTCAGGTGATTTTTGTTGTTGTAGTTTAGGTGTTAAGTCATGTCTGACTCTTTTGTGACTCAAGGACCATGGCCCACCAGGCTCCTTTGTTCATGGAATTTTCCAGGCAAGAATAGTGGAGTGGGTTGCCATTCTCTTCTTCACTACCCAGAGACTGAGAACCCATGTCTCCTGCATTGCAGGTGGATTCTTTACCAACTGAGCCACCAGGGAAGCCCTGTAAGGTGATTTAGGGAGTGTGAAAGGCGCAATCATAGGTCCAGGAAGGTTGGAAAAACGATGGAATTGTCCATATGTGGATGGACAGTTCTAGTGGAAGAACTGAGTCTTCAAACATAGAGGGGAATGAGAATGCTCATGTCTTTAGCAGAATTAGTGACATCTGAAGAAGAAAGATGCTTTTGAAGGGAAGGAAGATGAATTTGGAATTTTATGCTTTGGAACATTGGTTATTTAATTTGAATTTTAAGAAGGATGACACTAGTGGAATATCTAACTGAATTCTGCTCGCACTGAAATCCAAAGGTCTTTTGGCTGCAATTTATCAGAAACATTCATTAAATCTTTGAATATTCAGAAAATGTATTTAGACATTCGGCAGAGGTCTCCAAACCTGCGGATACCTAAGCATTTCCAAATCGGATAAGTTTCCCAAAACAAGTAGGAGAGAAATGGTCTGGCTTTTCCGTATTTAGAGCTGCTTCCATCCTCATCTATATACTGCACAATTTTTTGGTCCAACTGGAAACAGTTAAAAAAAATATCCAGGCAGTTTTAATGTTTCTGACTTACTTCTGTTGAGGAATATAAAATTCAGACCACATTACAAAGTAATTATTCAGATAGAACTTTACAGAAACAAGTCCAATCAGTATTCACATGTCAGTAAAGGAATGTTGCCAAAAGTGAAAGAAACTTATCTTGGGCTTTGTTATGGTGTGTGTGTGTGTACATGTACAGAAGCGTTTGTGTGCACAACACCCCAGGCTCTCACGAAATGGGAGGTGCTGACTTTGGCAAACAATTTAATATAAAGCAAAGGCATGGAAGATTAAAATTATTATCTATGGTTATCAACATTTGACTAATAGCTATCCTGTTGTAATAAAGGTCCCAGACAGACTTAGTGATCAAGATTCTCACAGAATGCTTATTTTCATAACCACGTTATGTGTTTTCATACCTGATGACTGGTTTGGCACAGTTCTAAGTGCTGCACTCTGATTAGCATGGCTTAGAGAAGTGCCAGTAAAAGGACTCTACTTACAAAGAGTCACAGTGTATTAGGTATTTTAAAATGTAGTAATTTTAGAGTATTACAATTTGAATTTAATGTTGTTTGGGGAAGAATTTATAATAATCCTACACTAATTTCTTTGAAGTACACAAACTTTTTTCCCAACATTTTCCATATTACCTGTCCATAACATGACTATTGAAAATAATAATGCTTTGATGAGGAAATTGAAGCATATACTTTAAGAAACATTTGCACAGGTGTTTAGTGTTGAAGGCACAAATAAGGAGTAGAACCTTTAGGGCCTTTCTACTAGATCATGCTTTTTCTCTATTCACTTTGATTCCCAATTCAACTTAAAAAGTGTATATGTAGTAGGTGATGTTTAACAGATGTAAAATCAATTCAATCTAAATGTCAAACCTCTCAAATATTGGTCATCCCATTGTCTAAATTCTGTAACTGTTAAGACCAAAACTTTTGCTTGCCTGGAAAATTCCATGGACAGAGGAGCCTGGTGGGCTACAGTCTAAGGGGTTGCAAAGAATTGGACATGACTGAGAGACTAACACTTTCACTTTTCACTTCAAAATAAGAATAAATAATTTAAAACTTGTTATACCAATGACTGACAGTTAACCACATTGTATAATGGGAAGATGTTTGACTGGGTATCAGAACTAACTCTAGAACCATTCTCTTATTGTCTAATTAATTGTTTTAGGAAAGAGTTTCCTTCTGTCCTCTCCTCCCTTCCTTCCCTCCTCTTTCTTTACCTTTCTTTCTTTTCTCTATGAATTCCGTTGTTCTCACCTGACAAAAGGTTGGGGAAAACAAGGCCTACCACACAGCTACCTCAGACAGCTATTAGGGCAATTACATGTGACATGTGAGCAGTTTTACCCTTTTCCTCTTGGTTCTTCTCTCCCAGACCTATCCAAGTGCAAGTCTGTTATGATGGCCTCCATTAATTCCCACTCTTTTCCTGTGCCACTGCTGCCATCCAGACAGCCACGGCAGTGGCTAACTTATCTCCCTGCTTTCTGTCTTGTCCTCATTCAATGTATTCTCTTGCAGCCAAATGATCTTTTAAAAACAAAAACAAAATCGTGCTATTTCCATATTTAAAGCCTCCGGTGGCCTCCCGTTGTATTCAGAATAAAATGCAGAAAACTACCCACGGACTCTGTAGCAGACTCCAGATGGCAGAGATTCTTTGACTCTGCTCCCTCTGAATCTGGGTTGGCCTTAGAACTTTGTGTGACAGAAATTGGTAGAAGTAATGTTCTGTGACTTCAGGAGAGTCATCAGGAATCTTGAAGTCTGGGTCCAGGCTTGCTCTGGAAGAAGCCTGTCTTCATGTAAAGAGACTGCCGACCACGAGACAGCCATGATGCCACTTGGGAGAATAACAAGCCTCTTGGAGAGGCCTCAGATGTGAGGTGCCATGTAGAGAGAGGCCAGGGAGCGCTGAGGCACCAGACATTGAATGAAGAAATCCATTGGGAATGGGTTCTCTAGTTTCAGCTGCCCCAGCTAGTACCATGTGGATCAGAGATAAACTGTCTGGAAGAAACTTTCCCATATTTCTAGTCTCCAAATTGTGAGCCAAATATAATCTTTGTTTTCATTCACTATGTTTTAGGGGTGATTTCACAAGAATTGATAGCCCAGTAGTTTCTAATGACCTAACAATGTGGACCCTGCCTCTAAGTTCATCCCCTTTCATTTTTTCTCTTGCTTACCATCTAGCAACTACATTAGCTTCTCTGATATGTCAAGCTTGTTTCTACATCAGCACCTTAGCCCTTGCTATACCTTCTGCTCCAACTCTGACCCCAGGTTTTCTCATTGTTATCTTCTCCTTGTCGTGGGGCTCAAGTGTCACAGTTCCTGTTAGGTCTTCCAGATCTTTCAGTTTATATTTGCTTTACCTTCTCCATGTCACTCTAGTTTATCACTGTGTTTTATTTGTCATAACACTGATAACTATCTGAAATGCTTTTGTTCATTTATTTATTTCCTACTTACTGATTCTTTTGCTAACTAGAATGTAAACTTCTGGGGCCAGGGGTTTTATCTGTGTTTTTCACAAATTTGTCCCTAATGCCTTTTATACTCAGGGTTTTTTTTTTTCTTCATGAATGTGTGTCAAAGTGCTTCAAACCTAAAAGTTTTCGCTATTATTGTATTGCAAAAAACCAATGAGTGCTAGAAAAATACAGACTAGGAGGCACTTAGACATAAAGCAATAAGATAATAGGAAATTAGAATTTTCTAAAATTGTAGAGAATTAGAAATATCCCACAATATCAGTACCTTTAAGTATGCTTAAGTCAATCATAGCTGCTTATTTCCTCATTATTATCTTTTTTAGAAAGCTGACAATTCAGTTGTGATATTTTTCTATCCCCATCTAGGCAGCTGGCTCAGTTTTCTATTTTTCTGCATTTCTCCTTTAGGAATAAAATGAAAAATAAGGTATTCTTTTTGGCTTACCCATTCATAAAGACATTGACCAAAGACTCTATGAGAATGTCAAATGTGTTAATCATTTAATGCAGAGGCACTGGCCCCCCTCAAAGAAGTGACAATAAGCCCACAATCCAATTTGTGTAAATTTGTTTTGTTGTACATTTAATACCCAGTGATCTTAGGAGGGGCTTCCCAGGTGACTCAGTGGTAATGAATTCACTTGCAAAAGCAGGAAACTTGGGTTTGATCCTTGGGTTAGGAAGATCCCTGGTAAAGGGAATGGCAACCCATTTCCAGTATTCTTGCCTTGGAAATCCAATGGACAGAAGAGCCTGTGGGTTATAGTCCATGGAATTGCAGAGAGTGAGACGTGACTTAGCAGCTGAGCACACATGCATGCATGCTTACCTGGAAAGAAGGTTGTTGCTAATTGCAAAGAATTGATGCTTTTGAACTGTGGTGCTGGAAAAGAATCTTGAGAGTCCCTTGGACTGCAAGGAGATCCAACCAGTCCATTCTAGAGGAGATCAATCCTGGGTGTTCATTGGAAGGACTGATACTAAAGCTGAAACTCCAATACTTTGGCCACCTCATGCGACGAGTTGATTCACTGGAAGAGAGTCTGATGCTGGGAGGGATTGGGGGTGGGAAGAGAAGGGGACGACAGAGAATGAGATGGCTGGATGGCATCACTGACTCGATGGACATGAGTTTGAGTGAACTCCGGGAGTTGGTGATGGACAGGGAGGCCTGGCGTGCTGTGATTCATGGGGTCGCGGAGAGTCGGACACGACTGAGCGACTGAACTGGAACTGAAGGGGAGGGAGAACACAGCTTTATAAATTTGTGGAAAGAGCATCTCTACAGGGATTTAAGAGACAAGTTTGATCTGGTTTGATTTCAATAAACTTATTGGCGTGATAAGCTATGTAATTGTCAGCATGTATCAGGAGAGCAGGTTTAATATATATTACTCTAGCACACATTTTAATATAGTGAGCTAGAGAAACTCACTGACTAGCAAGGAATTGAAATGTTGAAATGGAAATCCAGGCTTTGAGATTCCTAGAATCTCTGAAACCATCTTGCATCTTTCTCTCCATCTGCCTGTCAACATGACTTTCTGAAATAACTAATCTCAGAGGAATATTTTAGAAAAAAAAATATCATGTGGATGTGTTTCCCCCCCTCCCTAATAAATGCCAATCTCAGGCAGTGTTTTTGTCAGGAGACTCTGTTCCAGCTTTAAAAGCCAAAGGAAAGATGAAAATGAGTACACTAAAATGTAATTTAAAATGCAAATACAGATTCTGCAGAAAAGCAGCAAAAGCTAATTGTAGTTTTTCCTCATGCATGGCTCTGTAGACAGTGTGTGGTTACTTTCCTCCTGCTGGGAATGCCCAGACTGCAGCTGCACTGTCACACTTTGACCCCTCAGATAAAACACATTTGACCTAAAAAAAAAAAGACAACACAAAACTCTAAGCCCTAGTCACAGAAATCAATAGGAACTTAACCCTCAACAGTACTAGGTGGAAACGCAACCATATGTGACAGTATGGCTGTTAACTCATGAGAACTCCCCAGAATAGAAATAGCAGTTGCATTTTATAAAGAAAGGGTAGCCAATCTATGTTCTCCAAGAGTTCACATAGTATAGGTTAAAAAAAATGCAACCCCTGAATTAAGGACACCATTTGTTTTCCCCCTAGCAAAGCTGCACAAATATTTCAAACTTAGATTGACTTGGAGTCAATTCTGAAATATGAAATTTTAGCTATTTTTTGGTTTTATTCCTGTCATACCTGGGTGCAGTAGGCTCCACACTATGCTGAGCTGAGGTAAGCATATTATTTGCAGCAAAACTTTGTTCACTCTTTTAAATCTTAGGACTTGTTTATGAAAATATATGAAATCCTGATTTCTTTACTGTCTGCCTTTTCTTCGAGTATATGGGAGTTATAGTAAATTCAATCAGCATTTTGTCACACAATATGAGTTGTCTCATGTACATGCAAAGGAGAGACTGCTCAAAGGTATTATTATAAAGGTATTATTATTCCAGGAGAAGAATGAATTTGCCAAATAAAATAACTGCTGGGAAAATCTTGACTCAGTCACAGAATTAGAAGTTTGAATTCCATTCAATGATTCTGAAACTCAAGTGAGATCCATTCTCCATTATGTATGTTAATTAGGACCACAGACACTGGGGGAAAAAGAATTTAATTCTTCACTGTCAAAACTTTATGAACTCAGTTAAGAGTTCTCTTGGTTCTCTGTGCCCTTTCCTGCCCTCTAGTGGGGGTGCTACTATGCTAGAAAATGGGCAGACAGAAACAAGAAAGGGGCTGTGAGGCTATGAGTTTGGATAGTTGCATTTATCACACCAGGTGGGGTGTCCACATGTGGGCCAAGATCCAGAGGCTGTTGGGGCTTCTCAGGGAGAGAGGGATGCAGAGGCCCTTGTGCAGGCTTAGACAGCACAAGGGTTTGGGACCCTCAGCAATTATATTATGTTTCTTTGTTCCTACCTTTTTCCTCTTTCTAAGCAAAAAAGGAAATAAAAAGGTAGGAACAAAGCAACATAATATAATTGACAGGACTGAGCGACTGAACTTAACTATGAACTTAATGGGAAATAGTTGGTGTAAAGAGTGAGTGTTAAAGCAAGTTTGACAGGTGTCGGTCATTTCTACATGCTGAATCTTAAAATTTTATCAAATGAATCAGACTGTGGCTCATGCATAACTGCTTTTATTTTCCCTGCAATTTTTTTTGCCTTTCGTTTTGAAGATATTCTTTATTTCACTTTTTTGTTTGGGGAAGGGAAGGAGGTGAACTCTGAGGGTCACTCCTCAGAAGCCTTATAACTGAGTTCATCTGTGTGAGAATAGAGGAAAGTAGACGTTTTATAATACCGCTCAGAAATATATTTTTTCTTTTAGTTATTATTTTTGATGAATATTGTACTCTGTTTTATACAGTGAAGACTGGAGCCATCCTTCAGTGTCTGTCTTGAAGAGGAGGTGGTGCATTCTAAACTCATTTGTTAATTATTCCTTTACGGAATACTATAACCATGATATGTGTAACCACGGTACATATCAAATTGAAAAAAGAAATTTCAAGTGAATCGAGAGGTATGTGAGATCTAAATGCAGGAGGGATAACAGGTCAGTTAGAAGTATGAAAATACTCAGGAAAATCCAGTTTAAGGCTAACTATGGTCAGACCTGTTCCTGGTGGCCCAGATGGTAAAGAGCAAGGCAGGAGACCTGGGTTTGATCCCTGGGTCAGGAAGATCCCCTGAAGAAGGGAATGGTAACCCCCTCAAGTATTCTTGCCTGGAGTATAGCATGGACAGAGGAGCCTGGCAGACTACGTTCCATGGGGATGCAGAGTTGGACATGACTGAGCAACTAACACACAAGGTCAGACCTATCTCTGATGTGTAGTTCAGTCCCTTGTTTATTTTTCTTGCTGGTGTTGCTTTACATAGTAGTTCCTGCCTTTCCCAAATGTGTGGGTGCTTCTTCCCACCCCCACCCAAACTGAAGATTTATTCCCTTTTTCCCTCTTATAACCAGTTGTCATTATTTCTGATGTGAATCTGGTAGTTTGAATTTTTTTAAAAAAATCAATTATTTTGCTAAGCTGTAGCATATTTGAATTAAACAAACAAACAGAAAAAAAACGATTTACTTTACTCTGTTGCCAGCTAAGGACAAATCTCTATCCAAAATAACTTATGGATCTGAGACCTTGTTTGAAGAGGGTCTATATGATTCTTAAGTTCATTTTCATTTTTTGTGATTCTCTAAGTCACTTATATTCTTCATGACTCTCACATTAGAGTATTCCCATTTGTGGAAAATTGTTCCCTTCTGCAGCCTCTATAGGATGACTGTAATAATAATGTAACTACTACTAATAATGATAGCAAATGCTATAGTATTGCTATGTGTTAGGAACTATTTCAAGTGCTACATATTAACCCGTTTATTTTCTCACAACCTTACTATTACTATCGACATTTTACAGATGAGAAAACTGGGGCACAGGTTGGTTCACCCAGTGGTGACCACACTGCCAGTAAGTTTGGAACTATGATTCAAAAGCTAGTACTGCAGATCTAGAATTACTGTTCTTTTTTTAAAAAAAAAATTATAGAATTTTAATGACAAGAAAATGCTTATGTCATATGTTGAACAAGCAGCAGGAAATAGTACAGTATGATGAAGACTACTTAAACTATCACAAGAAAAGTCTAGAAGGAAATATTTGCCTTGTGGGATAGTTTTTAAAATTTTTTATTGAAGTATAGTCAATTTACACTGTTGTGTTAGTTTCAGGTATACAGCAAAGTGAATCAGTTATACATAGACATATATTATTAATATCTATTTTTTAGATTCTTTTCCTGTACAGCTCATTACAGAGTATTGAGTAGAGTTCCCTATGCTATACAGTAGGTTCTTTTTGTTATCTATTTTATATATAGTAGTGTTCTTGCCTGGAGAGTCCCAGGGATGGGGGAAGCCTGGTGGGCTGCCGTCTATGGGGTCGCACAGAGTCAGACACGACTGAAGCGACTTAGCAGCAGCAGAAGTGTGTATATGTCAATCCCAGTCTCCCAATTTACCCTCCCCCTTATCCCCTGATAACCATAAATTTGTTTTCCATGTCTGTGACTCTACTACTGTTTTGTAAAGAAGTTTGTTTGTACCTTCTTTTTAGATTCCACGTATAAGCAATATCTGGAGTAGGAAATGGCAACCCACTCCAGTGTTCTTGCCTGGAAAATTCCATGGACAGAGCATCCTGGAAGATGACAGTCCATGGGGTCACAAACAGTCAGACACAACGGAGTGATTGAGTACATAAGCAATTATCATACAGTGATTGAGTACATAAGCAATTATCATACAGTACATAAGCAATTATCATACAGACATACAGTCCTGTGTCTGACTTCATTCAGTATGACAATCTCTAGGTCCCTCCATGTTGCTGCAAGGGGGATCATTTTGTTCTTTTTTATGGCTGAGTGATATTCCATTGTATATGTACCACATCTTTTTTTTTTTTTATCAATTCCTCTGTGGATAGACTTTTAGGTTGCTTCTGTGTTATGGCTATTGTGAACTAGTGCTGCTATGAACCTTGGAGTGCACGTATATTTTTGAATTATGCTTTTTTCTACATATATGCCTAGGAATTGGATTGCTGGATCATATGGTAGTTCTATTTTAAGCTTTTTAAGGAACCTCCCTGGCTGTGAGAGTTGACTGTGAAGAAAGCTGATCGTCAAAGAATTGATGCTTTTGAACTATGGTGCTGGAGAAGACTCTTGAGAGTCCCTTGGATTCCAAGGAGGTCCAACCAGTCCATTCTAAAGGAGATCAATCCTGGGTGTTCATTGGAAGGACTGATGCTAAATCTGAAACTCCAATACTTTGGCCACCCCATGCGACGAGTTGACTCACTGGAAAAGGCTCTGATGCTGGGAGGGATTGGGGGTGGGAGGAGACAGGGACGACAGAGAATGAGATGGCTGGATGGGATCACCGACTTGATGGACATGAGTTTGAGTGAACTCCGGGAGTTGGTGATGGACAGGGAGGCCTGGCGTGCTGTGATTCATGGGGTCGCAAAGAGTCGGACACGACTGAGCGACTGAACTGAACTGAACTGAACTGAAGGAACCTCCCTACTGTTTTCCATATTGGCTATGCCTAGAATTAATGTTCTTAACAACCATAATGATGTCATTTTTAATATAATAATTGTTAAAACTCATTGTGTATTTACTGTCAACAATGTAAAACAATACATTTTCATCACTGTACTTGGTAAAGAAGCACTCACTCTACCTGGTACTTTGAGATGCCTTGAAATTGAAGTGCCAGAAAAAACATTCATTCTTTTAAGTCACTAAAACTGCAGGACCGTGCAGGGTGTTAAATAGATCCCTAGGTCTGAGAAAGGGACTCTGTGCCAAGAGAGCTTTGCACGGATGTCTGAATCATCAGGAGGAGACCTGAGAGGCACAGCACCTACAGAGGGGGCCAGCCTGGCTTTAGTTGCATGACCTCAGGCATGTTGTCTAATCTCTAAACCTCAGATGCTTCCTCTATAAAAGACAGAAAATTTTGATCCCTTAGGTTGCTGGAGGCTATATTAGAAATTAGAAACTGTCATTGTGTTGTATGAACAGAGATTTTGCTAGTGTTTTAGAAAAGAAAAATGCTGGTAGAACCAGCTCACCACTTGGGGTGTAAGAGTTTCAGTAACCAGAACCCAAAGCACCTGTACCGTAGAGGTATTACCATTTTCACACTGTGAATAGACATGCAATATACACTGCTGGTATCTCCTTTACTGACATACACAGAGCAGTTCTGACACCAGTAGTGATTTTTTTTCCACACCATGTAATTCTATGACACTGGCTGGGTGACAGACAATTTGATTCAGCACCTTGAATCTCTACCTGTAGTTAGCATCAGACCCCCACAAGTGAAGGGCTCAGTTCCATAAGATTGCTTCTACTTCAGACACCAATTACAAGCCTCAGGCTTTCCTGTGTTTTTCTGACCAAAAGACTATAAATTTGCTATAATGACTATAAACCTGCTCCTTGGGCTTTTTGTTTTGCTAGAATGGCTCACAGAACTCCTGGAAGCACTTATTTACATTCACTAGCTGATTTTATCCAGGTTACAGATAAGCAGGCAGATGGAGATACAGAGGGTGAGGTCTGAAAGAGTGGGGAGTACCGGAGCTTCTGTCCACGTGTGTGCCAGCCAGGCCTGTGCATGTGCTCAGCAAACTCCATGCTTTGGGGACTTTTACGGAGGCTTCATCACATATGCCTGATCAATTATTAACTCAATCTCTAGTCCCTTTCCCATTCCTGAAGGATGAGGATAAGGTGGAAAGTTCCAAGCTTTCTGGTGACCCATCTCAATCCTGAAGCTATCCAGGAGCCCACCAAGAGTAGGCTCATTACAACAAAAGACATTCCTATAGCCCAGGGGATTAAAGAGTTTTAGGGGCTCTGTGTCATGAACAGACAACAGAGACCAATATATTTTTTACTATTACTTCACAGATACCCAGAGAATGTCATCTTTGTGTGTACCAAATAGCAATAATTGGCAGTGTATGTAAGTGCTCCTGATTATGTTCAGGTCAGACACTCAGTCGTGTCCGACTCTCTGCGACCCCATGAACCGCAGCACGCCAGGCCTCCCTGTCCATCACCAACTCCCAGAGTCCACCGAAACCCCTGTCCATCGAGTCGGTGATGCCACCCAACCATCTCATCCTCTGTCGTCCCCTTCTCCTTCTGCCCTCAATCTTTCCCAGCATCAGGGTCTTTTCCAATGACTCAACTCTTTGCATCAAGTGGCCAAAGTATTGGAGTTTCAGCTTCAACATCAGTCCTTCCAATGAACACCCAGGACTGGTCTCCTTTAGGATGGACTGGTTGGATCTCCTTGCAGTCCAAGGGACTCTCAAGAGTCTTCTCCAACACCACAGTGCAAAAACATCAATTCTTCAGCTATCAGCTTTCTTTATAATCCAACTCTCACATCCATACATGACCACTGGAAAAACCATAGCCTTGACTAGATGGACCTTTGTTGGCAAGGTAATGTCTGTTTTTAATATGCTGTCTAGGTTGGTCGTAACTTTCCTTCCAAGGACTAAGAGTCTTAATTTCATGGCTGCACTCACCATCTGCAGTGATTTTGGAGCCCAGAAAAATAAAGTCAGCCACTATTTCCCTGTCTATCTGCCATGAAGTGATGGGACTGGATGCCGTGATCTTAGTTTTCTGAATGTTGAGCTTTATGCCAACTTTTTCACTCTCCTCTTTCACTTTTATCAAGAGGCTCTTTAGTTCTTCTTCACTTTCTTCCATAAGGGTGGTGTCATCTGCATATCTGAGGTTATTGATATTTCTCCCAGCAATCTTGTTTCCAGCTTGTGCTTCCTCCAGCCCAGCATTTCTCATGATGTACTCTGCATATAAGTTAAATAAGCAGGGTGACAATATACTCCTTTCCTATTTGGAACCAGTCTGTTGTTCCATGTCCACTTCTCTTACTTCCTGACCTGCATATAGGTTTCTCAAGAGGCAGGTCAGGTGGTCTGGTATTCCCATCTCTTTCAGAATGTTCCACAGTTTATTGTGATCCACACAGTCAAAGGCTTTGGCATAGTCAATGAAGCAGAAATCGATGTTTTTCTGGAACTCTCTTGCTTTTTCCATGATCCAGCGGATGTTGGCAATTTGATCTCTGGTTCCTTTGCGTTTTCTAAATCCAGCTTGAACATCTGGAAGTTCATGGTTCACATATTGCTGAAGCCTGGCTTGGAGAATTTTAAGCATTACTTTACTAGCATGTGAGATGAATGCAATTGTGCGGTAGTTTGAGCAGTCTTTGGCATTGCCTTTCTTTGGGATTGGAATGAAAACTGACCTTTTCCAGTCCTGTAGCCACTGCTGAGTTTTCCATATTTGCTGGCATATTGAGTGCAGCACTTTCAAAGCATCATCTTTCAGGATTTGAAATAGTTCAACTCGAGTATGTTAAGAACTGCATTAGATTTTATAAATGTGGACTTTAAAAATAAAACATGCTACAAAGGTAGATAGTTGCCACTCCAGTATCTGTGTTCCTCTTTCATCTTAATAACATACCCAGGCCTGCAAACCCAAAACAAGCAAATGTGCATTGCTCTTCTTCGTTTGCTACTAAGTATGGCTATATGGTTGTGTGCATGCTAAGTTGCTTGTCATGTCTGACTCTGTGACCCCATGGACTAGCTAGCCAGGCTCTTGTGTCCATGGAATTCTCCAGGCTAGAATACTGGAGTGGGTTGCCATTTCCTTCTCCAGGGGATCTTCTCAACCCAGGGCTCCTGGATTGCAGGTAGATTCTTTACTACCTGAGCCACTGAGGGAAGCACGTAGCCATATGATTAAGTTTAGGCAAATCAAACAGAAGTGTTAAAATTATGGGAAAACTGTTTAAAGGGGACTGACTCAATGGGAAGGAATCTTTTTTGTCCCTTTCCATTTGCTCTCCTTTTTGCCTTCAGTGTGGATATAATGATTGGAATTCCAGCGTGGGCTCCATGGACAGTGGGGTGATCTGAAAAATGGAAGGTGTGATTTAGGAGCAGAAATACAGGAGCCTGGATTTTGGTTGACATCATGGCTTCCCTGGATTAGTCATGAGCTGCCTATTTCTAGACTACTTTAATGATGGAAATATTAAAAAATCCAAAGAAATTCAAACCACTGGTATTTTTTATCTCTATTAGCAAATTAAACTTTATTCATGTACCATGATACTAATTTTATCTTCAGTTAAACTGCAGACTGTCCCCAACTTATAATGGTTCATTTTAGGATTTTTTGACTTTATGGTGGTGTGAAGGTGATAAACATTCAATAGAAATTGTACTTCAGATTTTGAATTTTGATCTTTTCCTATGCTTGTGATATTCAGTAAGTTCCTTTCTCATGGTGCTGGGCAGGACAGCCAGCCACAGCTTTCAGTCAGCCATGGCATCAGGAGATTTAATAACCAATACACGTATAATCATTCTGTCCCCTGGAAACCATTGTGTTTTTCATTTTCAGTATAGTATTCAATAAATTCCATGGGATATTCAACACTCTATTATAAAATAGGCTTTGTATTAGATGATTTTGCTTAGTTGTAGGCTAAAATGTTTCTGCACATTTAAGGTAGGTTAGGCTAAGCTATGGGGCTTCCCTGGTAGCTCAGCTGGTAAAGAATATGCCTGCAATGCAGGAGACCCTGTTTAACTCCTGGGTCAGGAAGATTTCCTGGAGAAGGGATAGGCTACCCAATCCAGTATTCTTGGGCTTCTCTGGTGGTTCAGACAGTAAGGAATCTGCCTGCCCTGAGGAAGACCTGGGTTCGATCCCTGGATTGGGAAGATCCCTGGAGGAGGGCATGGCAACCCATTCCAGTGTTCTTGCCTGGAGAATCTCTCTGGACAGCAGAGCCTGGCAAGATAAGTTTGTGGGGTTGCAAAGAGCTGGGCATGCTGAGTAACTAAGCATAACACAGGCTAAGCTATGATGTTCTGTAGGTCCGACATACTTAATGCACTTTTGGTTTATGATATTTTTAACTTACAATGATTTCAACTTAACCTCATTGTAAATTGGGAAGTTCTGCAACCATTTTTATAAAGTTATTTACACTGGCATGTGAAAGTAGATCATTGTGGCTTTGATTAAATGTAAGTTCTGGTAATCTTGAAGTAGCAAAAAAAAGAAGCAAAACCTTGAAGTGATTAATTTCATTATATGCTTCATGTTTAAGTTGAAAAGGCATTTATCTACATTAGTATTATTGAATTCAACATACATAAATAGTTAAAACATAGAACCAAACCTGAGGGTATATTATCTATTATTTTTAATGCCAACATATTGGTTTAAGTAAAATGGCATTATCTATGATATTAAATTAGTTTGATAACTCAATTTGTTTATA
This sequence comes from Moschus berezovskii, assembly GCF_049115385.1. Lineage (NCBI taxonomy): Eukaryota > Metazoa > Chordata > Mammalia > Artiodactyla > Moschidae > Moschus > Moschus berezovskii. Next base: position 27,261,073 of record NC_142464.1, read on the forward strand.
TTCATAGTTTAACTATCTAATGAATAGATTAATTTTGCTATTAATTTTATTTTTAAGCATAAGAAGTTTATATTTAAGTAGTATGAAAAAAGTCTTTACAATTATTTTCCTTTAAAAGGAAGAAAAATTTCTCAAATTGGAAAAATAACCCTTGAGTATAGCAAAACTTATATTACTGTATTAGCTATAAATTAATCTGAAAAATAGAATAGATGTAGAATCCAGAGACAAGAATCTTTGCTGACTTCCATAGGTATCTAAAACTCTGTACATCACTTCTTGCCCTCAAACTACAGTTTCTCTTGTCTGATGTGCTAAGAAATCTATATTATCACTTTAAGCAAACTAACTCTTGGATTACGTGAGAAATGTTGTCTTCCTAGTACTAATAACTTTTGAAATCGTCCCCATTTTCTTCTTCTCAATGTCCCATTCCAACTGTACGTGGGCTCTTCCAGTCTGTTGTCCTCAATTCCAGAGCCATCTCTCTAGTAAGAAACAAAAACACATCTTTTTGTTTTGGCAAGCACACACACCTGGATTAGTCATGCATGGGTGGTGGTGTTGCTATCATTGTTATTAGCAAACGTGCGTTTGTGCTAAGGCACTGCAGCTGTGTTCCACTCTGCAACTCTATGAACCGCAGCCTGCCAGGCTCCTCTGTCCCTGGGGATTCTCCAGGAAGGAATACTGGAGTGGGTAGGCATGCCCTCCTCCAGGAGATCTTTCCAACCCAGGGTTCAAACTCATGTCTTACATATCCTGCCTTAGCAGGTGAGTTCTTCACTACTATTGCCACCTGGGAAGCCCATTAGCAAGCATAGCCATATTAAAATAACTAGGATAATGGCAGGGAAGGGCAGCTTGTTTTATTAAAGCAAAAAGTGGCATGAATGGAGGAAACACACTCTCAGGGAAGGCTTGACAGTCTGTTAAGTTTACTAGAAGGAGTGATATACAACATAGTAGAATAAATGTTGACTTTGGAAGCAGACAGTCTTGAGTTTGAAGCTCTGCTACCTAATACTACATGTCAACCCGTCAATAATTTGCCCTCTCTGAATCTTAGATTCCTTGCATGTAAAATGGGATTAATAACAGAGTTATTGTGAGGATTATGGGTTGCATAGACTTATGGGAAAATGATAATACAGTATTCGGCCCATGATAGATATTCATTTCATGGTGATTGTTATTACCAGTCTAGATTGTGAGTCTCTCATACTGTGATGAAGACATGCAGCAAGAGCCTACACATCTCAAAAGATGGCAGGAACAAAAAACTAAGAAAGCAGAGAAAATTACCACAGATGCTATGGTCTGAATGTTTGTGTCCCCCCAAACACTTATGTCCAGTATGGTGGTATTAGGAGGGAAGGCCTTTGGGAGGTGCTTAGGTCATGAGGCTGGGACCCTCATGAGTGGTATTCTTGTCTTTAGAAAACAGACCCCACAGAGCTCCCTCGCTGCTCCCAGTGTGTGAGGACACAGTGAAAAGATGGCCATTTATGAACTAGGAAGTGGGACAGACATCTCAGCAGACACCGGATGAGCTGGTACCTTGCCTAATCATCTTAGCCTCCAGAACTATGAGAGAGAAATTTCTGTTTTTACAAGTTACCCAGTCTATGGTATTTTGCTAGAGCAGCCAGCATACACTAGGACAACCGAGAGAAAATCGGCTTACCTCCTCCTCAAGTCCTGGTTCCCTGTTTTCAAGGGGTAATTCCTGCCCTTTCTCCCTGCAGGTGTTCTAGGCCAAGCCAAAGCATTCCCTAGGTTGGTCGTTTATAATACAGTACTCTGGTTAAAAAGCTTACTACTACCTACCAGCTGTAGCTTATAATTTGGGTAATATTAAAAATACTTAATAATAACTGGGAATTCCCTGGCGATCCAGTGGTTAGGACTCTGTGCTTCTACTGCCGAGGGCTTGGGTTTGATCCCTGGTCAAGGGACTAAGATCCCACAAGCTGTGTGGTGCAGCAGAAAAATAAATCAATGAAAAAAACAAGTAGCGGGGCCACCTAATGTCTCACACTCCAACAACCCATATGAACCCCCACTTCCTGTCATGAAGTCACAATGGACTCAGACTGTGCCAGTGCATACTTTCTAACTAACTAAACAGATGTTTTTATATATCAGGAAATGCATGAATAAGGAGGAAAGTGACTCTAACCGTGTGACTTCTTTGCTCAGTGTGGTCTGTTCGGAGTGATATACTCTGAAATACATATAATTTTGCTTGGTTTTTACTTTCAAATACTGCCTTCCTTTCCCTGTCAACACACAAAAAAATCCCCAAATCCTTAACAAATAGAATAAGTGAAATTTTTATCCAGCACCTCAAAGAGTGTTCACGTAGTAACTGGAGGTTTTTCAGCATATGCGGCAAATATTTTTAAGATACTTAGCAACTTTTACTTAGGCAAATATTTAATTTTAAAAATTGCAGGAGACAAAGAGTAACCAAATATCCAACATTTCAATTTAATTTCAAGGTTAGCAGTACTTTAAGTAAAATGCAAACTGGGTAGATTTTAAAAATATTGAAATGTAAGTTCAGTTCAGTTCAGTCACTCAGTCGTGTCCGACTCTGCGACCCCATGTGTCTAAAGTTTAAGTTGGAGACACGTTAAGTTGGTCTGGGAAGTTTCTAAGAGTCCTTTCACCCTCAGTCTGAAGAGAGATTTTTAACAAACTCATACTGTCAGCACTGGAATGGGAAGAAATACAGGAAGGCAAAGCCCATTTACTGAGTAGAAGTATACCCATGGCATTTCTGAAGACCTGTCAGTTCTGTCCAGAGCCCTTGGCTGGTAGGAGTCATGAGTGTGCTTGCTGCTGGCCTTGTGTTCCTTGAATTATGTTTCCTCACTGAAAACCCAAAGCATGCTGGAAGGCTGGGTTGGTTATGTATTTTAAACCTCAAGTGGCTTTAGACAGCAAAAGAATAACCCCAAACACCGCAGAGGATGGCGTTTCGGGAAGCGTCAGTGCTCGTATCGACGCTGTTGCTGTCTTCCCGTTTCACGTATGCTGGGAATGGTTTAAAGGTGTCGAAAACCTCTGGGTTCACCGCCCATTGACTGGATCATAGTAGTAGAACTCTCTGTAGGCTGCTTCTCAACCTGAACCCAAGGGTTCAGCCAGAGCTGCTTTTTCTCTTCCAGTGCAGTGAGTTAATCACAGTATAACTGGCAGAATTCAGCTCTGAGTCAGCTGTTAGTACAAACTATTACCACGTCTATCAAGGGTCATGTGAACTGCCTGTTTATATATGGAGTAAATACTCTACGTGGACAACACTAGCTGATGTAAACTGAACTGAACTTGTGCCAAGAAAATAACTACACACACTATAGACATGTTGGCTGTTTTCTGCTGCTTCTCTGGTTGTGGGAGCTCTGGCAGGAGCCAAACCCCAGGACAGAGACTGATTATTTGGCCAACCAACTGTGTTGGGCTGCTTCACAGGGCATATGAGGCAGTTCCAATTGGCAAACAGCCCCTTCTTTTTAATAAATCCATTGGCACCTTCCATAGGGAAGAAACTGAAGTGGAAGAGAGCTAGTCTTCACTGTTTGCAGAGGATGTGAGACTGATGCGCGTGTGTGCTCAGTCACTCAGTCATGTCTGATTCTTTGCAACTCCCTGGACGGTAAACCACCAGGCTTCTCTGATCATGGGATTCTCCAGGCAAGAATACTAAATCTTCCTGACCCAGGGATCAAGCCTGTGACTTCTCAATGCAGGCAGATTGAGTCACCAATGCTGGGTCACCAGGAAAGCCCCATCAGACTGATATGTTTATAAAAATATCTTAAGCTGAGCATATCTGAGAATATCAACAATATATTGCAAAAAAAGTATAAAGCTTTATCTTCATCACAGAGGTGCAGAGGACAAAATTAAATAGTACCCTAAAGACTCCTAGGGTTCCAGGGAAGAACTATTACGACTTGGCACCTATGTTGCTAGAACATCTTATGAGCAGGTACAATGCCAAATGAACACATGTGAACAAGAATACTCAGCAAGGAGGAAATGTTTATCAGTGAGTATCAAATCTAACAAGAAGAAAGAACAGTTCCATCTGCTCTGTGGACAGAGCCATTCAGGCTGTGAGACAGCAGATGATTCCTGGTGCAAGTCTGGGGTGGAAAGAAATAGGCCTTTAGTGAAGCTTGGTAAACAAGCATTTCCCAGTGCTTAAGCATGTTTTTCCCACCCACCATTACAATGGAGGGAAACACTGTAAATCAAATCTGTATGCTTTGCAACTCATCAGTCATTGATTTTTATTCTCCTGGGCAAGTGAAGAGAGTGGTTAATTGGATGCCTTTTGCATGTATAAGTATATTATCCATGAAGACCACATACCTTATTTGATAATTCATAAATTTACAGATACTACAAGGTGGGGAAAGGAAGTTTAGCGTGTGCCAAGAGCAGACAGATTGGTTTATTTCCAAATCTGTGGTATCCTAACATTGTCTCTGCAGCATGTTTTTCTGTTTATATGTCTTTGTGTCTGTCTTTTTTTTCTTTTTTTTTTGGGCAAACACAACTTTAGTGAAGTATAAGTTACATACATTAGATTGTACCTACAGAAAGCATACAATTTATAAATTTTGTTTATATGTTTATATACATAAAACTGTCATTACAGTTAACATAATTAATGTACTCATCACATTCAAGAGCTTTCCTTGTGTTCCTTTGTAATTTCTTTCCTCTTGCTCCTCCTCACCCCTTTCCCTCTTGCCAGGGCAGCCACCAGTCTGCTTTTTTTCATTACCTACAGATGCCTTTGCATTTTCTAGAATTTCATATAAATAGAATATTTCAATATGTATTGGGTTGTCTAAGAAGTTCATTCGGATTTTCTCTCTAGACTATGGAAAAACCCAGATGAACTTTTGGTCAGCCCAATACCTTTTTGTTAATTTCTTTCACTCATTAAATGTATTTTGTGTTTCATCTACAGCTGCCATTTATCAATAGCTCATTCTTTTGTATTGTAGAGTGGTATTCTATCATGGGTAAAGGACCAGTTGTTAATCCATTCATGTATTGATGGTGTTGGGCTTGTTTCTAGTTTCTAGTTTTTTGGCTATTACAAATAAAGCTATATAAACATTCCCGTATAGGATGCAGACAGATGCTTTCATTTCTCTTAGGTAAAAATCTAGGAGTGGAATGGCTGAATCATATGATTGCTACTGCTAAGTCACTTCAGTTGTGTCCGACTCTGTGTGACCCCATAGACGGAAGCCCACCAGGCTCCCCCATCCCTGGGATTCTCCAGGCAAGAACACTGGAGTGGGTTGCCATTTCCTTCTCCAATGTGTGAAAGTGAAAAGTGAAAGTGAAGTCGCTCAGTCCTGTCCGACCCTTAGCGACCCCACGGACTGCAGCCTACCAGGCTCCTCCATCCATGGGATTTTCTAGGCAAGAGTACTGGAGTGGTTTGCCATTGCCTTCTCTGGAATCATATGATTAGGTGTGTGTTAATTCAAGAAATTGCCGCATTGTTTTCCAAAGTGGTTGTACCATTTTACATTTCCATCAGCAGGGCATGAGGGTTTCAGTTCTTACACACTGTTAAAGATATTGGATATAAGTTTTCAAATTTCATTCATTCCACTGGATATGCAGTAGTATCTCATTGTGGCTTTAACTTTCATTAGTTTATTAATGGTGTTGAATATCTTTTCATCTGTTTATTAGCAATCTGCATGACTTCTTTGGAGAGGCGTCCATTTTTTTGCCATTGAAATTTTTTACATTGAGTTTTTAGAGATCTTTATTCTTTAGAAACGTCTTCATCAAATATAATCTGCAAATATCTAATCTGTAACATAATCTGCAAAAATCTAATCTATAACATCTGTAATATCATAATCTGTAACAGTTTCACTCTTTTAACAGGGTTTTTAAAAGTGTATGTTTTAAGTTTCAGTGAAGTCCACTTAATCAATTTGTTATTTTATGGATCTTGCTTGAGGTGTCATACCTAGGAAATCTTTGCCTAGCTCAAAGTCACAGAGATTTTCTACTGCATTTCTTCTTTCTCTTCCTTGTCATTCTTTGGTGCCAGGAGCAGAAGTGGTAGAGCTGGTTTCTAGATATTAAGAGATTCTTGTTTCTTCATTGAACTGCTCTGTGCCATATGGCTACTTGCCATTTGGATTTGAAGCATTAGAAAGAGGGTGGGTGCAGGAGCTTGAAAACTTGCTGTGAAATCTTATATTCCAATGAAGAAAAAAGTCACTAATTGCTTTTAGAGAACTTATTAAGAAGGTATTCCGTTGGTGTTTCCAAGAAAAAGCAAAAGCAGGTTTTTTATTTTTATGAAATAGCATTTGAAATGTTAGCCAGTGGCATTTATTATCTAGTGAAACTGATGAATGGGAAGAACTTTCTTGGCATTTTAATCTTATAATATAATTATTATTTCTTTCAATTTGTGCTCTTCTCCTTAATTTGAATTGAATATTTCTGGAATGTGAGCTTAGTTCGTGGCTCAAACTAAACAATGTTGGTGCTAAATGAATGGTTCTACAGACTCAAAATTAATGGGATAACAATGCAGGTTTCAATGTCCCATTTGGTCACAATTTTTAAAAATATTCCCCATGAATGTATGAGCTCTATTTACTGAAACTGCTTTAATTCAAGGCAGACTCTATATGATATTTTCCTAAACAATCTAGTGTTTTAAGTAACCAATATAGAAATGAAACCCTCCTTGACGCCACCATTTTCAAAGCAAACCTCATACTGTGAGTATAAAAATTACTTGAAATGTTTCCATTTAGTTAATTTAATTCTTATACAGCAGATAATCTCTAAGAGTTGCTTAGTTAACACCATGTGATTGTTTTACTGGATATTTTTTCTGATGATGTTATAGGTATTGCTAATTACTTTTGGAAGGACTGATGCTAAAGCTGAAACTCCAATACTTTGGCCACCTCATGCGACGAGTTGACTCACTGGAAAAGACTCTGATGCTGGGAAGGATTGGGGGCGGGAGGAGAAGGGGATGACAGAGAATGAGATGGCTGGATGGCATCACTGACTCGATGGACATGAGTTTGAGTGAACTCCGGGAGTTGGTGATGGACAGGGAGGCCTGGCATGCTGTGATTCATGGGGTCGCAAAGAGTCGGACACAACTGAGGGACTGAATTAAACTGAACTGAATTACTTTTGAGACTTTTGAGATCATTTTGCAGAAGTCATAGATTTCCTTCATTCTGAAGTTTAGATTAAATTTTTGCATTTTTTGTACCGAGGAGGATGTATATCTCTCAAGCTGGTTAAAATAGTTTAAAATGCAGTCAGAAAAGTTGTTTTGCATTGGCAATGTAAAAGCTAGCTGAAGAATTTGGAAATGTTCATATAGGAGGGAGGGAGGGTTGAATTTCTCACCGTGGGCTACCACTAGAGGAAACTGTTAACAATCTAAACAAGGATTAGTTTTTGAAGTAAAACTGTGCAAGTAGAGTTTCTTACCTTGAGTCAGGCAAAGAACATGGCTAGACTTATATATTTTTAGCAGCTGACATGTTAATGAGACTATTTCCATTGAAATGAGTGAGTGATTATCACCATTTGTGGACTTCCAACTGATTTGTGAAGCATTTATTGAACTTCAAAAAGTGCTTCCAGAATCAATTAAAAATGATTTTAGATTCAAGGTGTATGTACCCACGAGCAGTCAATATTTATATTTACTTGGCTCATATCATGTCCAATTTTCTTTAAAATGTTACTGTTTTGATGGCTAAACACTAAAATAAATAAAATTTGCCAGAAATAATGTAATTCAGTGAACTTTCAAATTTTACTTTTCCTTTTTTGAAGGAAAAGTATTATTTGGCTATTATTATAGCCAAAAGATTCATTGGCCGAAAAGCCATTGATTAGTTACTATTAGGCAAGTAACAGGTCGCAGACTGGGACACGACTGAGCACACACACACACAGATAGGTAACCTGCAAAACTAGAGAGAAGAGCTCATTTGGCACAACTTGGGGGTAACTGCATCATATAACAGGGGGAGGAAATGGGAGGTCTTCTCTAGTTTCTGAATCTGAAGGTAGCATTAGTATCAGATGGGAAAGATAATTTTGGAGTAAAAGAGTGAATTTGTCAAAGCACTTGTCTATTCTGATTTTGATTATAATAGTTTGCTTTTTTCTTTTCCAAACTACTTTTATATAAATTACATTGTGAGTTCTCACAGCTGTGATGGTGGTTTATTCGCTAAGTTGTGTCCAAATCTTGTGACTCCATGGACTGTAGCCCTGCCAGGCTCCTCTGTCCCTGGGATTCTCCAGGCAAGAATACTGGAGAGGGTTGCCATTTCCTTCTCCTCTCACAGCTATTGGGTTGGCCAAAAATTTCATTTAGGTTTTTCCATGCCAGCTTATAGAAAATCCAGACGAAAGTTTTGGCCAACCCAATAATATTACTATGCATAGTAGAAAAACTAGAAACAGAGATAAGTTAGTTTGTATAAGCTAACATTGCCAGTTAGCAGAGAAGAGCATTGTCTTTCTCTAATAGTGTTTTCTCTGGAAGCTGATGTCACTTTTTTTTTTAAAGCACTTCTTTCTGTTAATGGAATATCCAACTGTATGCAATTCTGCTTCTGTTAATATCCATCAGTAGATGAGAGTAAAAAATGAATGCAAATGAACTTGGCGGCAGGAAAAATGAAAACACTGAAGTCACATGTGCTGTCTAGACACCGAGTATCCTATTTACAGAAAACATGGATGTTCTGCCTCCCAAGATTTAGGTTTAAGACTTTGGAGCCACACTGAGTGTGCCTCTCACTAAAGCTTCTTTCAAGTGATCTTTCCAAGAGATTATAGAAAGGAGGCTTGTCTGCTATAGGATGAGCATACAACTCCAGAACTGGTCCATGGCCTGGTAGGAACCAGGTCACACAGCAGGAGGTGAGTGGCAGGTGAGTGAGGGTAGCTTCATCTGTATTTACAGCTGCTCCCCATCGCTCACGTTACTGCCTGAGCTCTGCGTCCTGTCAGGTCAATGGTGGCATTAGATTCTCATAAGAGTGCAAAGCCTACTGTGAACTGCATACGTGAGGGATCTAAGTCATGTTCTCCTTTTGAGAATCATCCCCAAAGCATCTACCCCACCCACTGACTGTGGAAAATTGTCTTTTGCGAAATGGGTTCCATGGTGACAAAAAGGTAGGGACTGCTGTTTTTGCATGCCCCATCCCTTTTGCAAATGAGAAGCGCAAGACCTGATTGAAAAAGAAATACAACTGCGTGCCTGTGCCATGTAGAGGACGGCAGGGACATGAAACAGAATTCTTAGGCATGCCTGGCAGACACTGGCTGAGACTGGGAGTGATTCCATGCTACGGTGGGCTATGCCATGCAATTACATGAGGATCTTAAGAAGAACAAGAGGTAACAGAAAGAAGCTCATTGCTTCTTAGGAAAAGGAGTGTAGCCCTTTACTTATTCTCTGAGTCCTAGGACTACCTGTAAGATATTAGTCTATCCTGGAAATTTCCTCACTGATGATACAACTCAAAAGAAATATCACATTATTTTTAGTATATGATGTCTTTTTTGAGTTTTCTATTTCAGATGGTGAAAGAAATGGCCCTGATTTTAGCCTGCAGCACATTTTAATGAATGGCTGACTTAATAAGACATTGTTATAATGAAATGCCAACTGTCTTTGAAAACAAGACAGCTCAAAGTTCATCCTGATTTTCTCAAGTATTACCACACTTTAGGGGAAAAGTATGTTTCTGACACTATGAGTCCAGGGATTCTCACACTCTGTTTATGGCTGTAGTGAACACATATTGCTGTTTTAGGTTCTCCTCCTTTAGTAGCAGCATCTTGGTATTAATGTGGCATAGTGCCTTTTCCCTCATGTGTGTGGTGATGGTAAAAATGTTCATCAATATGCCTTCTCTGGGCTTCCCAGGTGATTCAGTGGTAAAGAATACACCTGCCAGTGCAGGAGATGTAAGAGGCTCAGTTTCCATTCCTGGGTCAGGAAGATCTGCTGGAGAAGGAGATGGCAACCCACTTCAGTTATTGGCGTGTGTGGATGCTCAATCATGTCCATCTCTCTGTGACCCCATGGTCTGGAGCCCCCCCCTGGCTCCTCTGTCTATAGAATTCTCCAGGCAAGAATACTGGAATGGGTTGCCATTTCCTTCTCCAGAGGATCTTCCCAATCCAGGGATTGAGACCAAGTTTCTTGTGTCTCCTGCTTTGGCAGGTGGGTTCTTTACTAATTCACCACCTGGGAAACACACTCCAATATTCTTGCCTGGAAAATTCCATGGACAGAGGAGTCTGGTGGGCTACAGTCCATGGGGTTGCAAAGAGTTTGACATGACTTAGCAACTGAGCATGCATGCATGCCTTCTTTCAGCCCGGTTATCATTATGAGATTCAAGCCAGGCTGATTAGACTGTCCCCCGGGATTTTGAATCATGAGAGAATGATACAAGGGTGAAAAATAAACTTTGTGTAAATGTGTTCCATTGGTGACATCCTGACAACAGTGCTGGGAGTTTCTATTACCAGACCCTAGAGTGTCCTTGTTTTCTATCGCTTTTTTCATAAACTCACATTCTCTGTCTTTAATCCTGTCTGTGACCTACCTCATACACTTTTAATAAATCTCTTCTGCATAAGGGTTCACATTGGAGGAACTCCTCAGTAAATTTTGGAGATGTCTGGGAAAGACTTCTGAAGGAGGTGTAGTGTAAGCTGAGTCCGGAAGGGCTAGGATAAATTATCTGCATGGAGAAGGATGGGGTTTTTTAAAGGTTGAGGGAGCAACTTGTGCAAAGGATGGGACACATGAGAAAACAGATAGCATATTTAGGAAAAGATAGATTTTTCATTCGATTTAGGAGATAGATTGAAATTGGGGCCATGGTCAAGAGTGAGGTCATTCAGGGAATTTTTGCCACGCTAAAGGTTTTATATTTTACCTTTAGATACAGGAAACCACTGAAGGGTTTTTGGCAGGGCAATGATCTGAGCATTGTTTTGAATGGCATATTAGAAGCATTGTGGGAATACAGTGGAGGGAGGCAAGAAAACCTGTGAGGGGCTAATGTTGTAGTCTTGCTAACAGATGATAGTGACCTGGAGAAGAGCAGTGGGGATGGGGAGAAGCAGAGGAAATTAAGAGGCTTAAGGAGGCTGAGCTGATGAGTCCAATAAAGGATTTTATGAAGAGACTAGTAAAAGACAGGGAGAGACATTGTTAATCCTTGAATTTCCACCTCAGATAACTAAGTTCCTGGAGGTATCCTTGACTGAAAGTAAGGACACCACAGGAAGATCAGGTATATGAGGGGATTAATTTCATTTTGGACACAACAGATTTGATAGGCTTATGCATCTTTCAACTGGAAATGTTTCATAAGCTGTTGTACATGTGGGTCTGGACTCAGGAGTGAGATCTCAGGTGGAGTTAGATATATCTAGAGATACAGTCTCCTTTTGTCATTGTTGTTCAGTAGCTAAGTTGAGTCCTATTCTTTGTGACCCCATGGACTACAGCACGCCAGGCTTCCCTGTCCTTCACTATCTCCTGGAGTTTGCTCAAACTCATGTCATTGAATCAATGATGCCATCCAGTCATCTCATCCTTTGTTGCCCCCTTCTCCTCCTTCCCTCAATCTTTCCTTTGCAAGTCACTATTTCCCCAACTTCTTTCTGACTGAATATTCTCAATGTCTCTGCGGTAGGAATTCCTGACTTCTACGCTACTAATAACACTACCTGGACATACTCATCCTTGTTTATGAATTCTACTCCCACTTGTAAATTGACTGAAAACAAGGCAAAAGTCCCTAATCTACTATAATTTTTTTTTCTAGCGTTTCTATTCAATTGTATTCTCAACGTTTTCTTCTGATTGTCCTTCTTGGTGCCTTTACTCTTAAGAATTTCAAAATCGACTTAATCATTTTTTTTCAAATACCTATTCTGAATAACAAGAAAGAAAACCCTTCTTCCTTTTGTTTCCTCTACCCAGCACCACTACTTGTCACTCAAGTCATCATCCAGTGATGGAGCTCCCACTTCATTTATGTTTCTGATTGTGGCCATCACCACGAACTTGGTGGCTTAACCCATATCATTTTATTACCCTATGGTTCTGAAAGTCAGAAATCTGCTAAAACCAAAGTGTGTTTCCTTCCGGAGACTGTAGGGAAGAATCTGTGTCCTCACTATCTAGAGCTAGAGGACACCCACATTTCTTAGTTCATGGCTTTCTTTTCACCTTCAAAGTCAGCAACATCAAGCCAAGTCTCTTCTTAGACTTGCCATTTCTATCTCTCTCTCTTTTTTGATCTCCTCTTTCACTTTTAAGGACTGTTGTGATTATATCAGACTTGCTCAGATAATCTGCTGCTGCTAAGTCACTTCAGTTGTGTCCGACTCTGTGCAACCCCGTAGACAGCAGCCCATCAGGCTCCCCCGTCCCTGGGATTCTCCAGGCAAGAACACTGGAGTGGGTCGCCATTGCCTTCTCCAATGCATAAAAGTGAAAGTGAAGTCGTTCAGTCGTGTCCAACTCTTCACGACACCATGGACTGTAGTCTGCCACGCTCCTCCGTCCCTGGGATTTTCCAGGCAAGAGCACTGGAGTGGGGTGCCATTGCCTTCTTCATCAGATAATCTAGAATAATCTTATTTTGGATTTCCCAGGTGTCTCAGACCATAAAGAATCTGCCTGCCAATACAGGAAATGTAGGAGACATGAGTTCGATCCCTGGGTCAGGAAGATCTCCTGGAGGAGGAAATGGCAACTCATTCCAGTATTCTTGACTGGAAAAGCCCAGGAACAGAGGAACCTGGTGGGCTACAGTCCATGGGGTCTCAAAGAGTCAGATACAATTGAGCAACTGAGTGAAAGCATGCTCTCACACAACACACACACACACACACACACACACACACAATCTCTTTATTTTATACTTCACTGATTGGCCCCTTAATTCCATGTACACACTAAATTCCCCTTTGTCTTATGACATGACACATTCACAGGTTCTGAAGTTTACAACTTGGACATTCTGGGGACCATTATTCTGTTTACCACCCTCCCCTTCTCTCTCATTATCTCACCTCCCCCATCAGCATACTTTAATCCTGCTGTTTGCTTCATTGTATTTATAATTACCTAACATGTTATAAACTGGAGAAGGCAATGGCAAGCCACTCCAGTACTCTTGCCTGGAAAATCCCATGGACGGAGGAGCCTGGTAGGCTGCAGTCCATGGGGTCGCTACGAGTCAGACATGACTGAGTGACTTCACTTTCACTTTTCACTTTCACACATTGGAGAAGGAAATGGCAACCCACTCCAGTGTTCTTGCCTGGAAAATCCCAGGGACAGGGGAGCCTGGTGAGCTGCCGTCAATGGGGTCACACAGAGTCGGACACGACTGAAATGACTTAGCAACATGTTATAAATTTACTTGTTTCTTTTCTGTTTCCCCTATTAGAATGCATCATAAAGCATCACAAGGCAAAGATTTTGTCTTGTCCATTGCTGTGTCTAGAGCCATGCCAGAAACATAGTATTCCTTGGATAAATGAATGAATAAATTCTAATTTGTCACTGGAGATGGTGAATTTGACCTTGACAGCATGTTTCACACATCCATTCTGTTTTATTCATACTCACCATCATTTGTGTTGTGTCATGCAAAAATAGCACTCATGTTTTTTTGGGAAGCTTCACTATTTCAGTAGAATCCTAGTGTATGTACCTCCAGTTTCTGTACCCTGTTTCTAAACTTAAAATTGTTCATGTTAATCTCTACTTAAAACTTTCAATGACTCTTTGGCAAAATTTATGCAATTATGCACAAACGACCCCTTCACATTTGTCTTCACCTCCTCCCCCATTGTCAGTGTCCTAGAGATTTTAGAATACTTGTTCTTGCTGTTCCCTCTGCCTAGAATTCCTTCCCTTCTTTGACTACTGAGAAATTCTTGCTTCCCTCAAGATCTCCACTGAACACATTTTCCCACAAAATTTTCAATGGAAAAGTCTGAATAAAGTGAATTTCTTCCTCTTCTGTGTGTGTGTGCGCCTGCTCAGTCGTGTCTGACTCTTTACAACCCCATGGACTATAGCTTGCCTCTATCCATGGAACTCTCCAGGCAAGAATACTGGAGTGGCTTACCATTCCCTTCTCAAGGGGATCTTCCCAACTCAGGGATCGAACCTGGTCTCCCACATTGTAGGCAGATTCTTTACCATCTGAGCCACCAGGAAGGCCCTACTTCCTCCTCTGAGGCCATATTGTCAGGATCAACAAAGGAGGGAGACTGAAGGGGGGACCAATAAGACTCAGGCCGTAAACACAAAAGATACCACAGATTTTTCTTGATCCTAAAAGAAAGATTTAGAGGTTAGGTTCCTGTGAGTCTGCTGGTATAATTTAATTGGATAATTATCCTCTTATTATGATTATTATACATTTTTTAAACCATTACCATCCTTCCCAGCTACCCCCATACACATATACATCTGCTTGGATCTTTCAGGTTGGAGAGGCTTATAGAATTTCAGATGATACTATTGATATTCGATGTTCGTTTTACTGCACTAGGCATTGTGCTTTGCAGATAAATATATATTTTATAAATCACACATGTCTTCATGGGATGTTTTTCATACTTTTATGCTCTGGAGTCAGTTTTACTGAGTTCAGACTTGAGCTCTCTAATTTCCTAGCTATATATCCTGGAGTGAGTTATTCAAGCTTTTTCAGTCATAGTTTTGTCATTTCAGAAATGAAAATAATAATAGTCTCACTTTATAAATTTATTGGGAAGATTAATTAATTAATATGTGTAACCTTAAATGGTTAACCTTAAACCTTAACCTTAAGCTTAAAACGGTGCTGACTCATATGTCTAATAAATGTAACCAATTTTTTTTTTAGTATTTTAAACAATATTTTTATTGGAGTATTCATGCATTACAATGTTAGTTTCTACTGTAGAACAAAGTGAATCAGCTAAATGTATTCACATATCCCCTCTTTTCTAGATTTCCTTCCCAAATGTTAGCTATTATAACAACTATTCTTCTTCTATATGCTGAGTTTTCTGAAGTAAAGTACTTTGGCCATTCCACTTTGTATCCACAGAGCCAGATAGAGATTTGACCAAAGTGATCAATAAATACCTTTTGAGCAATGAAGACGTAATAGTTGCTTTTAGAAGGTCAGGATCTAATTGATGTATAGAGACTAATCTAGAAATAAGAGCTTGTGAATGGATCTTGAAAATTTGAGCAGCTTACCTCTTTCCCTTTCCTTTTCCTCCACTCTGTGATTTAGGGTTTTGAATTCATTTGTCAGAATGCCTTCAGTATATAGTTAGATGGTGTTAACTGACTACAAGGAGATCCAACCAGTCCATTCTAAAGGAGATCAGTCCTGAGTGTTCATTGGAAGGACTGATGCTAAAGCTGAAACTCCAATACTTTGGTCACCTCATGCGACGAGTTGACTCACTGGAAAAGACTGATTCTGGGAGGGATTAGGGGCAGGAGGAGAAGGGGACGACAGAGAATGAGATGGGTGGATGGCATCACCGACTCAATGGACATGGGTTTGAGTGAACTCCGGGAGTTGGTGATGGACAGGGAGGCCTGGCGTGCTGTGATTCATGGGATCGAAAAGAGTTGGACACGACTGAGCAACTGAACTGAACTGGAATTTAACAGAAACTAATTTGTTGAGAATTATTTTATTCTGTAAACAAATGTTTGTGGAAGAGTGGTATATGTGAGGTTCCCTTCCAGGTGCTGGAGCTACAGTGTGGCATTTCCACAACCGGAACCAGACACAGTTTTTCCATCTCTATTTAAGTAAACAGCAGAAGCTGGGAGAGGCTTTGTTTCTTTCTCACTACACTTTCAGGGACAAACTTTCACCAGAGTAAATAAGAGAACCACCCAAGTCCACTGTTCCCTGCCAGGTCCCGCCTTGTTTGCCCTTGGCCCAGTGCTCTTGACCTTGTTTGCAGTTTCATCTGAACTGCACTGCTCAGCTGTCTAAGTGTTGATCACTTGTAGGTCTGGGGGTTTTCTCTCTTCCCCATTTCTTTTGGTTCTTAGCTCTGTTAGATTCCCTTTTCTTCCCCAACAAAAAAATCCTTGAAAAAAACCAACAAACCTGATCTAAAATGACTGGTATTTCTCCTAATTTTCAGCCTTTTTCTTAAGATTTTAGAGGCATTTTGGTTCTTGCACCACCATTCCAGAAAGAAGTACAGCTCTTGGCTGGCTAGCCCTCTTATTGCATCTATTTTCATATCTTTGGCATCTAATTGACATTCAGAAGTAAAAGCTGGCTTATATGAATCCTGGTTCATCTGTAAGTATTGACTCTTCAGATCCCTGGGACTGATTATATCACCATATGTCCATTCCAGAATTGTGTACTATTCTGTTACACAGTTGCAATCTACCCTAAGCTTAGGGTAAGAAATCTGATTATATTCTTTCTGCCTGTTAGGAATAATTCATCCTATTATAATTTTCTAATCTGCACCCTTTATGTGAAATAATCCCTTTAATATCTGAGTACAGATGTGTAATCTGAGAGATGTCATAAGGGAAACTTTTATTGTTTAAGTAGCCCCCTGCTTAGCAACACTTTAGCCATCCACCCCTGGTTTACCTCCCTTTGCCTGTTTCCTCACAGTAAAAGAGGAGTAGTGACCAAAGTATCTAGCTCATTTGCTTGCTGCATGGATGAAATGAGTTAATAAGATGTGTTTTCCTTTGCATGGTGCTGGAACTCCCTAAGTACTCAATTTATGATAGTTATTGTTATTCTTATCATTAATATTACTCTTGGTTCCCAAGGGATAAAAACATTTTAGTTGTAAAGATTTCTAATATATGCCTTTATGGATTTTATAGGTTAATTAAAAATTTTTAAAACCTTTAAATAATAGTTTTAGATTTACAGAAAAGCTGCAAAGATAGTATGGAAAGTCTGCTTTCAGTTTCCTCCATTGGTAAATCTTACATTTCTATGGTACCTTTGTCACAACCAAGAAACGAACCCTGATAGTTACTGTTAACTAAACTTCGCACTTAACTTAGCTTTCAATAGTTTTCCTCTAATGTCTTTTATTTTTCTGCTTCAAGATTCCACCCAGGCTACTATTGAGTCACCATGCCTCCTTGGTCTCTTCTTGGCTATTATGGTTTCTGAGACTTTCTGAGGACTCTGGCAGTTTGGAGGAATACTAGTTGGGTATTTCATAGAATGTCCTTCATTGGGGGTTTATCTCATGTTTTTCTCATGGTAAATCTGGAAATAAGTGTTTTTGAGAAGGAGCCACGGAGGTGGAGGTGACATGCTCTTCTCATCATAGCATTAAGGGTCCATACTATCAACCTGCCTCATCCATGGCTGATGTTGACCTTAATCATCTGACTTAGGTAGTGTTTCTCTGTAAATTTAGTTTTTTCCCCACCTTTCTATACTCTTTAAAATCAAGTCACTAAGTGTGGCAAACATTCAAGAAATGGGGCCTTCAGGTCCCCTACTTGTAGGGAGTATTTACAGAAATTATTTGGATTCTTCTATACGTGAGATTTGCCTTTGCTCCCTAATATATTTACTTGTATATTTATTCAAGCATTTCTTTATACAAGTATGACCTCATGGACATATATTGTATAGTTTGGGCTATAATCTAATCTATGTTATTTTGTTAATTGTTTAAGGTTATCCAACCAGTCCATCCTAAAGGAAATCAGTCCTGAATATACATTGGAAGGACTGATGTTGAAGCTGAAAACTCCGTACTTTGGCCACCTGATGAGAAGAGCTGACTCATTTGAAAAGATCCTGATGCTGGGAAAGATTGAAGGCGGGAGGAGAAGGGGACAATAGAGGATGAGATGTTGGGTGGCATCATCGACTCAATGGACATGAGTTTTAGTAAACTCTGGGGGTTGGTGATGGACAGGGAGGCCTGGCGAGCTGCAGTCCATGGGGTCGCAGAGAGTTGGACAGGACTGAGCGACTGACTGACGGCTGACCCAGTTTGGCCACTGAAGCTCTTTCAGCTTGGGTCCTGCGTCCCCTTGACATGCTCCATCCCTTTGTTTTTTGAGTGCTTTCTTACTTTCTAACATCATAAATTGCTCTGTGTGTCTTGTATATCCCTGTATCCAGCCCTAGCATCAGCTGTTTTTTCTTGTAGCTCTGGTTCCTTTTAGAAAGTATTAGAAGCTGAGATCTGAGCAATGGGTGACTAGCTTTTGATTGTTACTATTTTTTGTTAACGGTAACAGGCTTCACTTTATTTCCTATATCTTTTTCAAAATTTATTTTTAATTGGATAATTGTTTACAATGTTGTGTTGATTTCTGCTGTGCAGCAATGTGAATCAGCCATGAGTATACACATCTCGCCTCCCTCTTGAACCTCCATATCATTTTACAGCAGTCTATGGCTCAGAGGTTAAAGCGTCTGCCTTCAATGCGGGAGACCCGGGTTCGATCCCTGGGTCGGGAAGATCCCCTGGAGAAGGGAACGGTAACCTACTCCAGTATTCTTGCCTGGAGAATCCCATGGATGGAGAAGCCTGGTAGGCTACAGTCCACGGGGTCGCATAGAGTCGGACACGACTGAGCGACAGAACGGAACGGATAGGTCAGTCCTACCTCTATTACAGACTACCAGAAAATGTTTTATTCTCAATACTATTTGCCTGAACATAATTTAATAAACACTTGGTTCGTACTGCTTGGGGTAGTTAAACTTAATTATATTCTATTTTCTTCTGCGTAGTCACCTTGATAATTTTTATGCAGTACCAAGGTGTATGTCATTTATTTCTCCTCTCACCCTAACTTCCACTCTCCCAAGGAGTATTAATTATAGTTAATTATCTTACAACCCATCTGTGGTGTTCCACTGTGAGGTTAATATGTACAACTCTTTATAAAAGGCCCTGAGTTTTGATGCACATACTAGGAATTTAATGTACAAAATGGAGCCACAATAAATGCAGCTAATGTTTGATATAGATAAGAGATACATCCTGAAACTTTAAAAATCCCCAAATTTGATAACACAATATACTCTTCAAACAATTATTAGTGGAAAACAGTAAAGCCTGTTGAGATATTATGGTTGTCTAAGTGACTTGCCGAAGACTCAAGTTCAAAACTCAGGAAAATTAGCACATACCACAAGCCTTCAGGGCATACGCAAAAAATTTAAGTCTTACATATCAAATCTAAGGATGCCAAAGGTTTAATTTGTTTTTTTTTTAAATTTTTATTTTATATTGGATTATAGTTGACTAACAGTGTTGTATTCGGAGAAGGCAATGGCAAGCCACTCCAGTACTCTTGCCTAGAAAATCCCATGGACGGAGGAGCCTGGTAGGCTGCAGTCCATGGGGTTGCTACGAGTCAGACATGACTGAGCGACTTCACTTTCACTTTTCACTTTCACACATTGGAGAAGGAAATGGCAACCCACTCCAATGTTCTTGCCCGGAGAATCCCAGGGACGGGGGACCCTGGTGGGCTTCCGTCTATGGGGTCACACAGAGTCGGACACGACTGAAGTGATGCAGCAGCAGCAGCAACAGTGTTGTATTAGTTTCAGGTGTAGAGCAAAGTGAGTCAGTTATATACATACATGTACCTATTCCTTTTCAAATTAATTTCCTATTTAGGTTATCACAGAGTACTGAGCAGAGTTCCCTGTGTTGTACAGTAGTCTTAATTTGATGGAGAAGCAGAACACCACATCTCATTTGGAATGCATTTCTTGAATCCTATCAGAACCAGCTGTTGTGATGAAAGGATAGAAAATGCATCACCTTGCCTTTGCCTCCAGCTTGATTGTGTCCCCGTCTTCCCACAGTTAGCTGGAAAGATGGGCAGAATGGGAAGTTGACAGGGATGGGAATTTAAGGAGAAGATACTGTTTGGAAGATGTAAATAATGTAAGTCAGTAGGAAGAAAAATGGTGTGGTTAAACACAAACAGGATATCAGTGAAGAAAGAATGACTCAGAAAGAAGGCTTCTGATCAAGGCAGAGGGTGCTATAAATTAGGGCCTGAAGGACAGTGTTTATGGGTTGAGAGTTAAGTGAAAGTAAGGGATAAGCTATGTATGGAATGGGGGAAAGAAAATTCTAGGTACATGGAAGAGAAAGTACAAAGGTCTGTGGCTTTGCTGGTAAAAATGCATTCTGATTGCCAATAATTTCTATATGCTTCTTAGGAATTTCTAGGCATGAACTCCAAGAAATTTAGTTCTAAGGCTTGTGGACTTCCCTGGTGGCTCAGATGGTAAAGGCGTCTGCCTACAATTCAGAAGACCCGGGTTCAATCCCTGGGTCAGGAAGATCCCCCTGGAGAAGGAAATGGCAACCCACTCCAGTACTTCTGCCTGGAAAATCCCAAGGACGGACAGAGGAGCCTGGTAGGTTACATTCCATGGGGTCGCAAAGAGTTGGATATGACTGAACTACTTAACTTTCACTTTTCAAGGCTTATTGAGTCATGGGGGTGCTCTGGAATCAGGATGTTGTCATTTTTTCTTGACTTGGGATAGGTGAATTCATGTTTTCCTTCTTTGAAATTTTTCTCAAAGGTTTTTAGAACTATTGAGAGAAAATTGATACAGCAATGATTGAGTTCATTGCTATTCTTGAAAATTCTTTGGCTCCCCAAGAAAATCTGGGGGACTTTCCTCTAAATGCACAGCTCTCTAAAAGTTTTTTTCACTGATTCTCAGCAATGGGTTAAATCTTGCCATCGGTGTGTCCAGGGGAGCTTTTGTAAGTCTGTTTGTTTGTAACAGGTGTTAGAATTTGACATTTGATTTAACTTACCCATATTTTTTGAGACTGTAAATTAGGAAAGTATCTGAAATATGCATACGCTTGTTATGTTTGAAGATACAGATATATGGGTAGGATTAAAAAAAAAGAAGCTTTCAATAAAACTCCCCTTCTTACTTTAGGTTTGAAAAGGCTTGATACTTTTGTAAAGGTTCTCAGCCAGCTGATTTCAGTCCAGGAGGCTAAAAGGAATATAATAAGAAACCTGTTCTTGTAAAATGTTCAGTCTGTCTGAAACAAGTTTGAGCAGGAAGCGTTTGTGAAAAGCCTGTTCTCTGAGTCTCCCTCCTGGTTCCTCATTCCAGGAAGCTTGCTCCATACCCAAATGAATATCTGAAGCTTCAGTGATTTTCCCATTTCATACCAAGACTATTAAATGGAAAATAGGCGAGTCTAACTTCTCAATGTAGTCTAATGACATAGCGATTCTCATTTGCTGATGATGGTACTGTCTGGATCAATTCAGTGTGGCTCTGGCCATTCTTTGGAGTTGAACTCTGATCCCCAAAACTTAGGGACATGGAGAGAATTTCATTCTCGTGCCACTATTGTGGACCCGTGCGCTGGCACTGTATGCTAAGCTGTGAGCACGGGACCTGTCTTGTTCCCCACTGTATCCCCAAGGCTCAGAAAAATGCCTCTCACCTGGAATGTGTTCAGTGAAATGTGTTGAAATTGGAATGCCTGGCACACAGCAGCTGTCTGTCTGTGGCATTCGAGTCAGAGAACTCAAAACTCAAACCAGGTTCTGGGAACTCTTCACCCAGTGTTTACCATCTCATGCTTTCGGCCTCTATTTAACTTTTATCCTAGGAACAACTCAAATAACCTCAAAATACAGAAAGCAGATACTTTTAGAAAAGATTATTTTTTTATAATCACATGTTTATTCTAGTATAAATTCAATGTTCACAAGATTAAGCTGCTAATAATTGGTAATAATAACAATACTAGTAATAACTAATAATAAAAAAGTCTTTGAAAGTCTTATTCAAAACTACATATATTAGGAACCCACTGTATAGTAAATACTATGATAGATAAGTGTATACGTATAAATACAAGAGAACCAAGGAAAATAGTTTTTTTTTTTGAGGCATTTAATAATAATAATAGTGAATTATTAATGTATGCCAGCTATTGAGCTAAATCTATATATTAAAATATGTGATTCCCATAACTGGCCTAGAAACTAGGTACCACTGTTTTCTGCATTTTACAAATAGGAAATTAAGGTTTCAGTTCAGTCCAGTTCAGTCGCTCAGTCGTGTCCGACTCTTTGCGACCCCATGAATCACAGCACGCCAGGCCTCCCTGTCCATCACCAACTCCTGGAGTTCACTCAAACTCATGTACATCAAGTCGGTGATGCCATCCAGCCATCTCATTCTCTGTCCCTGTCTCCTCCCACCCCCAATCCCTCCCAGCATCAGAGTCTTTTCCAGTGAGTCAACTCTTTGCATGAGGTGGCCAAAGTATTGGAGTTTCAGCTTTAGCATCAGTCCTTCCAATGAACACCCAGGATTGATCCTCTTTAGAATAGACTGGTTGGATCTCCTTGCAGTCCAAGGGACTCTCAAGAGTCTTCTCCAGCACCACAGTTCAAAAGCATCAATTCTTCTGCGATCAGCTTTCTTCACAGTCAAACTCTCACATCCATACATGACTACTGGAAAAACCATAGCCTTGACTAGATGGACCTTTGTTGGCAAAGTAACGTCTCTGCTTTTTAATATACTGTCTAGGTTGGTCATAACTTTCCTTCCAAGGAGTAAGCGTCTTTTAATTTCATGGCTGCAATCAGCATCTGCATTGATTTTGGAGCCCCAAAAGACAAAGTCTGACACTGTTTCCCCATCTATCTCCCAAGAAGTGATGGGACCAGATGCCATGATCTTTGTTTTCTGAATGTTGAGCTTCAAGCCAACCTTTTCACTCTCCTCTTTCACTTTCATCAAGAGGCTTTTTAGTTCCTCTTCACTTTCTGCTATAAGGGTGGTGTCATCTGCATTTCTGAGGTTATTGATATTTCTCCCAGCAATCTTGATTCCAGCTTGTGCTTCTTCCAGACCAGCGTTCCTCATGATATACTCTGCATATAAGTTAAATAATCAGGGTGACAATATACAACCTTGATATACTCCTTTTCCTATTTGGAACCAGTCTGTTGTACCAAGGAAAATAGGAGTTTTTTTTTTTTTGAGGCATTTAATAATAATAATAGTGAATTATTAATGTATGCCAGCTATTGAGCTAAATCTATATATTAAAATATGTGATTCCCATAACTGGCCTAGGAACTAGGTACCACTGTTTTCTGCATTTTACAAATAGGAAATTAAGGTTTAGGAAGATTAAATGAATTGTCCGTGGTAAAGCTTATAGAAAATGATGGAAGTAAGATTTGAACTTTTTTTAGACATTACAGCCTGTAATTTTTCTGTGAACATTTAATTTTAATGTTTCCCTTCAGTTTACATTCTAGTTGAGAGTTCAGGACATACACATGAAATAATGTTTGCTAAACAATACATAAATGACCATGAGTACTTATAATCTGGATTACTAAAACCAACAGGAGAGTATGCCCAAATGAAGAGGTAGTTCACATTGGAAGCATTTCCTACAGAAAGTTAATTTGAATCTGTGGGGCAACTATGAAATAGAATGAAACTAATTATGTTAAAAAGATAAACCTGCACTATTTAAAATACATATTTTAATTGAGGAAAAATTGACATATTTCAAGTGTACATCGGAATGATTTGGTAATTGTGTATATTGCAAAATGATCACTATAATAAGCCTAGTTAACATCTATCACTGTACATAGTTATAATTTTTTTCTTGTGGTGAGAACTTTCAAGATCTAGTCTCTTAGGAACTTTCAAATATACATGAAGTGAAGTGAAAGTCACTCAGTCATGTCCAGCTCTTTGTGACCCCAAGAATGATACAGTCTGTGGAATTCTCCAAGCCAGAATACTGGACTAGTTAGCCTTTCAGTTCTCCAGGGGATCTTCCCAACCTAGAGGTCGAACCCAGGTCTCCTGCATTGCAGGTGGATTTTTTACCAGTTGAGCAACAAGGGAAGCCCTCAAATATACAATATAGTTTTATTAATTAGAGTCACCAGGCTGCACATGACATCCCCGTGACTATTTTATAACTAGAAGCTTGTACCTTTGACACCCAAACCTTTACTTTCTTAATATAAAATTCTAGTTACCTAGTTTAAAAATAATAACAAAAATGATACCATCTTATATCTGTTAATATGCAAACATTTAAGAAAACATAATTTGATTTCATTTGTAGATTAATGGTCCTTAGTGTGATAAGATCAGCTTTAACACAAATAAAAAGGAACTAGAAAACTCATCATAAAGACTTAAAAAAAGTACAATATTTGAAGACCTCAGCATTTAATATATGCTGAAGTAATGGACACTCCACAATTTTGTCATGAATTCCTTTTAAATTGTCTATGAAACTGTGAGAGCCAATAACCCTTTCCTCATCCCACACCACTTCACTCAGTTCCCACAAAACACACAATGATCTTGGTGTTGAAAAGAAAGAAAAATATCCCCACATTACAAGTATGATTTCTGTAATCGTGGACATAAGTGTTCTGAACAAACACCAACTCACTCCATCCTATGAGAGTATATCTTAAATGGCTTGTTTTAATTTAGATCTTTGTCAGTAGGAACTTGTAGTATTGTTTTCTCTATCATCATCAAAGATGATATTTTATTATTGAAACTTTCATATTCAAGAATTCAATTTTTATATCTCTTTTAGAGAAAGTATATTTTTAATAAGGAAAGTCTCCAAATCATAGGAATTCTTCTCCTCTATTTCCCTTCTTCAGAAAAGCATGTTTTGATTTAACCAAAGAGAAAATTGGAGAGAAAGCAAGTTAGAATATTCTAGGCAAAGCATAAAATGAAAAAAAAAATTAAAGGAAAAATGCTTGGTGATGGGATATAGATAGAAATGAAGGAGGCCACAGAGATAGGCCTTTATTGCTCTCAAATCTTTGGTAATAATATTCAGGGGTTAATGGATTTGAGTGACAGTATAAACTATGAGTCATAGATCTTTCTATTTATCTGTAGGAAGTCTTAGTAGATTTGTATCTTCTAAAATAAATAGGAGAAAATAAATGTAATCTTTTAAAAGAGCATCTCCTGAATTTACAAAACAGCAAAATATTAAAGAACGATTGTCTGAGAGGTAATAAATAAGAAGAGCTTTGTGATGGCACAATGAATGCTGTCATTAGGGAGAGCTGAGAGGAAAGACAAGAGTAACCCAAGCCAGGAGAAAACAGTGAATGAGAAGACCAGGATTTATCTAAAGAATATGCTAGATTTATACCAGGAAAATTATTTGTTTTTAGTACAAATACCCTATCTTAGAGTCAGCACCTCTCCAGGTAGTCTGGATTAATTTAACTCTTTGGTAATGCATTTTAATGCTCTTCATTGATGTTAAGAAACAAGTATATATTTACACACTTGCTAGTGTGTGGTCCCATGTTGGGATGATAAAAATAAACTTCAGGATTACAATTCGCTCTGGGGCCCTTTGTGGCCCAATATATTTTATTCTTTATCCTACATAACTCATACCTACTGTTGTTTACAGAAGAACAAAAAAATAAAGACATGTGGTAAGAGAGCTGAAATAGTATGTCAGGTAGTTTCCTTGAGGAAGACACCTAAGGAGATATGCAAAGCCGACACGGAGGGAGCAGAGAGACTACAGTGAACTGAAGCCAACATCGCTGAGTGCAGCAAAGGCTGGTGGGGGTTGGTAGGACGCTGACCCTACAGGTTCTTATAAGTTCATGGAAAGAATTAATCTTGACCCTAAGAGTGTGGGAAGCATTGAAAGGTCATGCATTTTAAGCAGGTAGGTGACTTAACTCAATTATTGACTTGCATTTTGTAAGATCCCTCTGGCTGTCTTGAGAATTTGTTGGAATTGGTTGGGGTGGGGGTGGGGTGGAAGGGAAGGTGTGGGGTCATTAGGTTAGAGCAGGGGAGTCCCAGTAGGAAATTACTGGGGCAGTCCAGACAAGAGATTGAAGTCACCTTTATCTGCTTGAAGGTAGGCACGGGAGGAAGAGAAAGGATTCAAAGATCTGTAAGGGATAAAATTGACAGGATCTGATTTTTTTTTCACACTTTATTTTTATTTTATTAACTTTATATTTTATTTTAGAGTATAGGTGATTGACAATGTTGTGTCAGTTTCAAGTAAACAGCAAAGTGATTCAGTTATACAAACACACATATCTATTTTTAAATTTTTTCCATTTAGATTGCTTACATAATTAAGCAGAGTTCCCTATGCTATACAGTAGATCCTTTAGTTATCCATTTTAAATATAGTAGGGTGTACATATCAAACCCAAACTCCCTAATTATCCCTCCCCAACATTGTTACCCCCTCACAGCCATACTTTTGTTCTCTAAGAAAGTGAATCTGTTTCTGTTTTGTAAATAAGTACATTTGTATCATTTTTTGGAGTTGACATATAAATGATATCCTAGAACGCTTGTGTTTCTCTGACTGACTTCACTCAATAAGTCAGTGTGTCTAGGTTAACCCATGTTGCTGCAAATGGCATTATCTCATTCTTTTTAATGGCTGAGTAATACTCCATTGTATATATGTACCACATCTTTTTTATCCATTCATCTGTCAATGAACATTTAGGTTGCTTCCATGTCTTGGCTATTGTAAATAGTGCTGCAGTGAACATTAGGGTGTATGTATCCTTTCAGACCGTATTTTTCTCTGGACATTGCCCAGGAATGGTATAGCAGGGTCATATAGTAGCTTTATTTTTAGTTTTTTAAGGAACGTTCATACTATTCTCCACAATGGGTATGTCAATTTACATTCCCACCAGCAGCATAGGTTGTTGTTTTTTCTACACCCTCTCCAGCATTTATTGTTTGTGGATTTTTTGAAGATGGCCATTCTGACTGGTGTGAGATAGTATTTAATTGTAGTTTTATTTTACATTTCTCTAATAATTCACAGTGTTGAACATCTTTTCATGTACCTCTTGGCTATCTGTGTGTCTTCTTTGAAGAAATGTCTAAAATGACAGGACCTGATGGTAAAGGCAATATGGGCTTTCTCTGTGTGTGTGTGTGTATGTTCTTGTGTGTGTATTTCAAAGTAGCATAAAAGATACTCAAAGCAATTCTTATGGTTAATTTTTCTTTTTAAGCACAGCTTCACTTTTTCTCTTACTTTTCCTACTATATACAGTAGTCAAAATTTTTAGTAAACACAAATATGGAATGACTGAGTAAAAATGGAAGGGGAAAATTTCTTTTTATTGAAATGATTTTGACCATCAGTGTAGAATAATTATTCATCAATTTAGAATAATTATGGGCTTCCCTTATGGCTCAACTAGTAAAGAATCTGCCTGCAATGCTGGAGACCTGGGTTCAGTCCCTGGGTTGGGAAGATCCCCTGGAGAAGGGAAGGCTATGGGTAGTGTTCTAGCCTAGAGAATTCCATGGACTGTATAGTCTGTGGGGTCACAAAGAGTTGACACAACTGAGTGACTTTCACTTCATTTCTTCACTTAGAATAATTATAGCACATGTATTACATTTTTCTTAAGTGTGAATTATGTCACACCTCCCCAAACTGCTAATTAAAGAAGTCACTTAAATAATGGCTAACCTATAACAATATATTACACTTAAAGTGACAGTAGAGAAGAATTAAAAGTGAATACTGAATAATGTTTAATTGTCATTATCTAGGTGATGCATGAGTGATTTAGGGTCAGCCTGAAGAATGATATTGGAAGCATGACTGGGTTCAAGAATAGAAGTTTTAAAGCTACTGGCTTTCTCTGGTTTACTCATTTTTTTCTGTCATGATCATACCATTCTTTTTGATAAATTTTGCCAGTTTTTATTATTCTCACTTGTGGGGTAGTTTAAAAAAGTGTGAATTATAGTTGAAATTTCCTTGTGCTTTTTACACACTCTGAGTTTTATTTAGCTAGCAGTTAAGTGATTAACCTATTAAATATAACTTCAATAGCCCAATTGCCTGTATGCCACTGAATGTTCTATTTAAAAAGAAAATCTTAGGGATCTATCTTTCTGTAGTATGAGGCATACCGTTCATTGAATAACTGGTGATGGATTGTGCTTACAGGAGACAGCCAGTGCCTGTGAAAGTGAACATTTAGACATTTTGCATAACACTTGGATGTAAATTAAATCTCCTTTTGAGAATAATGAGTAATGTGAAATGGCATATGTTTTAAAGGATGAACTAGGTTGCCACAAAACGCTGAGTCAAGTTAAGATTTTGAGTTGCGATAGCTAGAGTTTTGGTTGACTAAGGTGACCTGGTCTTGTCACCACCCGTGCTGAACATTTCAGTAGTTCTTCCGTGAGTGAGTGCTGTGTTCTCTGAAATGTACCATTAAAGTTCAAAGACTCTCAATGACACCAGTGTACTACGCGTGACTGCATCACCTCAACCTGCTCAGAACAAGAGGAGAATTTTAAAACACATTACAGGAGCTCTCCCACTCGGTCTTTCATCTGCTGCATCTTTTTTCCTTTTAAATATATGTCTGTCATGGAAAATGAGTTACAGGAAATCACATGGCAACCTAGAGAGGTTCTGAGAAATATTTTGCTTTGACTTTAAGCTTATACAATTTTCCTTAAAAGACAAATAGGCATTTTAGTTGGTGTTTTCCATCCTAAGTGACAAATTTGGCTTGGAGTGTCTTTCTGTTTATTACTGTTCAAATGCTTTGGTTCTTGAACAATTATGAGATGTAAATGTCATGGATAGGGACTTTTAAACATGGCTGCCCCTGTGACACAGAGTTACGGGGGCTCAGGCTTCCTATTTGTGCTGTGTTTCTAACAGCAATACTTCTTTTTGCCTTTGACAGCATTATTTTTGGGAAATCAAGCTTATTTCTATTTTTCTATCCCTGTTGAAAGGATTACTCATCCTCCTTCTCCACTCCTGTGTATCCTTGTCTCTTATTAATTTATAATAATAATCCATGTGACTCCTTGAAATTGTTTTTCTTTAATAAATGCTGTCAGTTTTTTTTAAAAAAATCCTCATTTAACTCAATATATTGATGTTTAGTACAGCTTCTATGACCTTTATGAGCCATGTTTTCTAATTCTTTACCTTGGAATTTGCCTTGACTCTAAGGACAGAAACATTTACTTAAGACCTCACATGTGCCCGTAGCACATCTGATGCACCTTGTGTTATGTTTTTAAACTCATGAAGTATCTCTATAAACTTAATCTCATTTTATTTGCTTGAGATGGTGGTTGTAATTATCTTTATTTTATAGCTGAACAAATCAGGGTTTAGAGGAATTAAGTAGATAATCTATCCATGGGGATATTTGGAAAATGGGAAAGTTAGGGCACAAGCTGAATAATATTACTATTTAGAAAAATATATAATTCACAAATTTAAAATGTTTAATAAGTGATTGCTGTATGTAGAGTGATGTCCTTGGTATTGGGGATAGAAGTTAATAAAAAGACAAAGTCCCTGCTTTCATTCGGTTTACATTCCATGATGGGGTTTTATTTTTGACTCAGTTTTATTTTTTGCTAAAAATACAAAACCAATTTGGCATCACATACATAATCACTTTAATGTGACTGACTTAATTTACCCTAAACATGGACTCCTTTTTTTAAAAAAATTAACAGATGGACTATCATATTAAGATAACCACTGAACTATTATAAATATGATGTACACACTTTCTTTATATGAAGCTAGAATGGAGCTTGCAGTTTTGTATTTTGTTTTTCCATTTGACCTATAATGTGTATTTTCAGAGCAGTTGGTTGAACTGAGGGGTGCTGTGGCAACTATTAAATGGAACCAGGTTAAATGATCTGTACAGAGAATGGCTTCTGAGTCTTGGATAAACATTGAATCCCATGATGGGCCAGCTAACAGTACATGCCAGGAGACATGCCTAGGTGATGCAGGAGAGCTTATGCCAGCTTCACTGACACTGATATAATTGTTCTGTTAACTTATTCGAGAAATACTTCTTTCTAACCCCCAACCCAGAGCAAAAGTTCAAATAATATCTATGCTATTTTAATACATCCTACAAAATAGAAAGTCATGTATTCTGTGAGTTAACTGTTCCATGTCCTATGTACAGCTAGAAAACAACTTGGCAAATCCACATATGTTGGAAAAAGTCTTTTCCCCTGAGCTTTACTCTGAGAATTCTTAAGAGGAAAAATTTCTCAGTAATGTCCTACAATAACAAAAGTTTACAACCTTTATTCATATGGAAAATAGCTTAGAAGGAAATTGTCATCAAGATTCAAACTCTAGGATGATATTTATAGTGGAAACAAAATAATTACTCAAAAGTTTAGTGTATTTTCCATATTCTAAGTTTCTTTGAAAATAATACTGTATTTTGGAGACAGTGAGTCTATAGGGAGTCTAAAACATAATAAGGAGGACTCATATTTGATGTTCATTGGTTGTTTTCGCAATTTGAAACAAGAAAATGATAAACACCATACAGAAAATAAAAAGGCTCTATTATTAGATGTTTTAATTGTCTTGGACTGGTTGAAATATTCTGAAGTTATGTTTGCAATTAACTATTTTGATACTGGTATTGTGATATAGAGGCTTCTTTCAAATAAGCAAACACAGCCCTTTAGGCTTGCCCCATGCAAATGATAGTTCCAGGATGCCGGCCGGCCTTGCAGGTCAAATTTGGCACGGGGAAAATGTTGCAGTTCTACACAGTTCCAGCAGGGGTCAATATGTTTTCATGATTACATACCCAATGCTCAGTGAGCAGGCAGCCGGAGTGTTGATCCTAATTGGAGCAGACACAAGGATCTTCTATAATCCTCTGACATCCTTTTCAAATAATAATTCTTAGGTGGGTGGTGGGCTGGTGGCTGCAACGCCAGTGCAGGCTTCTGTACAATGAAGCCTAACCATTGTCAATTATTTTTGATGTATGCTAGCTTAACTTAAGTCTCCTTCTTACTTGCTTTTCCAATCCACAGAAGGGTATTGCTCCTCCTAATTACTGAGACACAGTACCCAGGATGGTCAGGACAAGTGTGTTATTTTGGCTTAATGCACTCTTCCAAACCCATTGCCCCCACCCTTTTTTTCAGCCTCCCTGTGTTGTTCTTGCTTGGCATGAGCAAGCTTATACCTTCAGTCAAATATTTCAAGATTATTTTACTTATACCCTTAATTGACAGCCATTTGACTTTTAACTCATTCAGTGCCACCACTTGGAGAAAAGTGGAGACGTAATGATGAATATGCATGATAATAGTTGCATGTATAGAACTGCCAATAGGTTCATCACTGAAAGTAAATCCTCTCCCCACCTACACACTTTCTCATAATTCATTTAGGGGCTCTAGCCAGCCAGTGGCAGTCAGGCAGCAAACTGTCATCCTTATGTGCATTTTAAAGAATGCTGGTTGTCCGAATCTCCAACTGTCACACAGAAGCTTGAGTTCTTTGAGTCAAAAGAAAAAGAAAAAACCAGCCACGCGTGTCCTGCCCCACATTTGTAAGCTCATTTTTTACTCTGCTTGGCCCCGACTGCAGCCCTTTCTGTTGAGCTGGGGAGTGAATGTCTCCATGTACAGACATCTGCAGAAATTCGATTCTGGAGAGCTGAGGAGTGCTGCAGCAGGAATGTATTACTGGGACACTTGGAAGGTGGTTAACTGTTTGAGTGCTGCTGCCGTGCTGCAGAAGAGACGGAGCAGCACATCCGATAGGGCTCCGGCTCCACAAGGCTAAACCCACGTGGGACTGTAAAGCAATGCCCTCCTGTATCTATTTCTGTAGGCAGGCAGTGGGGGCTTGGGGGATGGGGGAATGTCTTTTGGAAGGTGAAACACAAATTGTTAATGGTGAAGTCAGAGTTAGACAAAACCAGCAGGGACTCATCTGGATCTTGGTTCATAATGGCTGGAATTATTTTCTACTTATAATAACAGTATAAAGCTTGAGAGGTATCTGAAATTCAATCCTTTACCTTAGTCTGAAACTTCAGTGTCTGATAGTGAAGAATCTACTTATCTATACATGTAGGTACATTTAAAATATCCTCTCTAAAAATGGGTGGAGGTTTCTTTTACTATCAAAGATTTTATCTATACCCTTTAATGCAGCAATAATAAAAACAAAGGTAACCATCTCTATTATTCTTGGTAAATCTTTCTTTAAAGATCATATTGGTGTCCTTAAGCAAAACAGGGAGTAAAATTCTTTGACGGAGCTACTCTTTATTCCTTTCACTTTAATTCTTTATTTACTTAAAAAACAAAACTTAGCTTCCTCAAATTAAGGAAATGGTATGAGGTATAAAAGCTATAAGTTGATGAAAAGAACAACAGCAATTTCAACTTGGGTCTGACAGCCACCTGATGGATGATACTCATGTCTCTGATGGGTAGT
Organism: Moschus berezovskii; assembly: GCF_049115385.1. Taxonomy (NCBI): domain Eukaryota; kingdom Metazoa; phylum Chordata; class Mammalia; order Artiodactyla; family Moschidae; genus Moschus; species Moschus berezovskii. The sequence goes on from NC_142464.1 coordinate 27,293,554, forward strand.
CATGAGAAACTGGGAAGAATTTTCAGCCCATTCTTTGCTATTGGAGCAGACAAATTTATTTATTTTTTGAAAGGTCATGGTTAGCATGAATGGGGAAATGATTTAGGTGCATAATAATGCTGTCTCTTAAGTGAAGTGTTTATTTATTCCAGGAATGTTTATTGAGTGAGTACTATATGCCGGGTGCTGATAATAAACACTGGGGCAATGCTCATGAATAAGATAGGCAAAGGCTGTAGTCTCATGGAGTTTCCTTATCATTAAAATATATGCAGACTTTGAAAGTGTGTAAGTATATGTTCTAAAAAAATTCAATGTATTTTTATTTTCTCACTTCACACGTTTGCTTCTTCATATTTAACATGTAGGCTGAGACACTCCTTGTATTCGCTGAAGGTGAAAAAAATACATAACTAAAGGGTGAACTACAGAATTTCAGTGACTGTAGAGCTGCTTCAGAACCTATTTTGGGAACACTGTATGAAAAGTGGTTTACAAATAATTAGAAGATTAGGCTACTTTTTAGTTAGTGCGTTCATTCATAAATCTAAGCAAATGCGTCTGGAGAAGCTGACGCCAGAGTTCAAGGTCGTGCATCTCCCCTGCAGGAGGTCATGACAACTAAACAGGAGCATTTCTTGTTCTCACAGCATGGTTTCAGGAAAACCAAATGGTCTCTGCCCTCGGAATCCTGATCTCATGAATTAGGATAAGTGAGGGGATGGTTTCCAAATTATGTTTTAAGACTTACGTAGATTTTAACACTACCCATAGAGTAAGGCACTGAAACAAGCTTGAAGTAGAATAAATAGGTATCTGTGTCACTTATTTATTCAAATGCAGCTCTGTGAGCAAAGATTGACCCCCTATGTCTAATGATTGAAAAAACTTTGAAAACTTAATTGAAACCCAAAATTTGGAGCTGTATTAGAGCTTTGTTATTATCCACACAGTACATTTTTCAAGTTACCTGAGAAGCAGGGCCTTAGGCACCTGCCCTAGCTTCTATGATATAGACTTGCAGTTCTTCTATAGGCTTAAACTGGAGCCTTTCTGTCCACTCATCTTGAGAAGAAAACTCTAGGAACAAAAATAAAACCTAGTCCTTTCCCTTTCCTATTGTGTTGATTCTGATACTCATCCTCTCTGCTTTTCCCCCAAGGTATGTGATGGCCAACATATTCTTGCTCACGTTTATATTGAGTTAAGGAGTCGTCATAAACTTCCCATCTTGTGGACTTCCTAAATTCCTAAATACTCCTAAATTTCTAAAAGGAACATTAAAATGTTCTTCTGGAAGGTTTCAGAAAGTATTCCCTGGCTCTTGAGGGTTCTGAACTCTTTTAAGAAAAGACACCACTGTTTTCCTAAAACAGATTTTTTTTTTTAATTCGCAGACTTTCAACTCCTTGTTAGATAATATAGACAACACAATAAATGGGAAATGTGTCAATAAGAACGTGTTACTGCTTCTCTTTAGAGTCCTCTCTCTCCCCCTCCATTCTTCTCCCCCACTGTCTCACACACTCTAAGACTGCCTCCATGTTTGGATATCTGTTATGCATATTTCTCTGTCTTCTTACATGACTGTGATTTTCTCGGTTACTGCAAGGGTATTGAAAGCTATAAATAGATTTTAAAAATAAAGCAGTTGGGTATTTTAGAGTCTTTCAGAAACCACCCAGCCTAAATGTTTTTTTCTGGATGCCAATATAAATTTTAAAGGAAATAACCACTGCAAGAAATTATCATGGTAGACAACTTTTAAGATTTTTCTGGTTATCAGCTTGGAGCAGATAGGTTATTTTCCCTGTGAGAAAACTCTCTTCGATCACAGTGAATTCTTTGCTTTTTCCTCTAGGCATAGGGTAAAGGTGTTGTGCAAAATCTGGGTACCCTATTAAAGCCCCTTAACATGATGCAGTGGGCAGTACCTCAGAAGCTTAGGTTATATCTTAGAAATTCAGTCTCTGTAAGTTCTAATTCCTCTCTTACATTGTACTATTACTTGATCTTGAGCAAAAAATTTTATCTTGGCTTTTAATACCAGGTGACTTGTTTCCTTTTTACTTTATCATCTAGGAAACGCAAATCAAATTTGGGAACTGCCAGGAGCAGTTTTATATATCTCTAGGAATGTGTTTTGTGTCTTACCTTTAGTAATTCTACTTTTTTTTTTTTTTCAGTAATTTTTGAATCTGTAATTTTTTTCAGTAATCTTTTGAATTCTGTTGAATTGTGTGTGTAGGCCATCTCAAATAATTTTGGAAGAAAGGTCATAAATAAGTGAAAATTATAGTTTACTTTTATTGTTTACTATGTAATAATACACCGTGAGCCAAGTATTTTACATGAACTATCACAATTGATGTTTAAAACAAATCTGTGAAGTAGTAATATATTAGTTAGGAATGCACTAAGCTGCAAGTAGTTAGATATCTAATGAATAATGACCTAAATAAGGAAAGTGTATTTATCTTAATATAGCAAGAAGTCTAGAGAAAAGTGCTGTTGGCATTATTTGAGAGTTCAGTGGTGTGAGATATAGCATCACTAAAGACCATTCTGGATCATCAACCATATTTTAACTACTTCAAAACAACATAAATTCTATGAAGTAAAATTTCTAACCATAGTAGAATTAAACTAGAAATTATTAACAGAAAGATTTATTGGAAATCCCAAATATTTGAATATTAAACTACACACTTCTAAATAACACAAATGTCTGAGAAAAATTATCAAGAGAAATATCAATAAAATGTGAACATATTACTTAGCAAAATTTGTCTGATACAGTGAAAATTGTACTTAGAGAAAAAGCTATAATATGAAGTGCACATATTAGAAAAGATAAAGATCTAAAAAACAATAACCTAAACTTTCACCTTAACAAAATCGAAAAAGCAAAGTAAACTAAACCCAAAGCAGGAGGAAGAAAGACAACAGTAAAGATTAGAGATTACAGATTAAATTATAATGTAGTGGGAAATCACTCAGTATGCTAAAGGATCTCACAATCTAACACAAGTGGAAAAAGAGAATTTAACTGCTTTACAAATAAATGAAGCATCTTTTCTGAAAGGGATGGGGGAAAAGGTGCTACTGAGCTACCTTTGGAAATGAGCAGAGATTGTAAACCTAAAGAAAGGGATGTAATAAACATGATATCCAGTTGATAAGGCTCTTTCCCTTGGGGGTATGGTTTAGCAAATTTAAACTACTATACGTGTTTGCTAAAATTAAACAGTTACCTAAGTTGATCGTTGGTGGTGGAATCAGGTTTCTCACTATTGGAGTGAGGAGTTACAGACAAGCAAGGGGAGAAGTCTACAAGCAAGGGAATAATCTATGTGCCTGGGACAGTTTCAGAGACTGTTTTTGTTTTTGACAGTCTTGAAAATTTTGAGATGTACTAGGTATTTTGTATTTAATTGAAGACAGTAGGGAAAACCACTTGGCCATTCAGGTATGACCTACATCAAGTCCCTTACGATTATACAGTGGAGGTGACAAATAGATTCAAGGGATGAGATCTGGTAGACAGAGTGCCAGAAGAACTATGGATGGAAGTTTGTAACATTCCTCAAGAGGTAGTGACCAAAACCATCCCAGAGAAAAAGAAATGCAAAAAGGCAAAGGGGTTGCCTGAGGAGGCTTTGCACATAGCTGAAGAAAGAAGAGAAGTAAAAGGGAAGGGAGAAAGGGAAAGATGGTCCCAACTGAATGCAGAGTTCCAGAGAATATCAAGGAAAGATAAGAAGGCCTTCTTAAATGAATAATGCAAAAAAAAAAAAAAAAAAGAGAGAGAGGAAAACAATAGAATGGGAAAGACTAGAGTTCTCTACAAGAAAATTGGAGATATCCAGGGAATATTTCATAGAAGGATGGGTACAGCAAAGGATAGAAATGGCAAGGACCTAAAAGGAGCAAAAGAGATTAAGAAGAGGTGGCAAGAATACACAGAAGAACTGTACAAAAAAAGGTCTTAATGACTTGGATAACCACGGTGATGTGGTTACTCACTTAGAGTCAGACGTTCTGCAGTGTGAAGTCCAGTAGGCCTTAGGAATCATTAATATGAACAAAGCTAGTAGAGGTGATGGAATTCCAGCTAAGCTATTGAAAATCCTAAAAGGTGATGCTGTTAAAATGCTGTACTCAATATGCCAGCAAATCTGGAAAGCTCAGCAGTGGCTACAATGGGAAAAAGTCAGTTTTCATTCCAATCCCAAAGAAAGGAAATGCCAAAGAATGTTCAAACTACCACACAGTTGTGCCCTTTTCACATGCTAGTAAGGTTATGCTCAAAATCCTTCAAGCTAGGCTTCAGCAGTAGGTGAACCGAGAACTTCCAGATGTACAAGCCAGGCTTTGGAGAGGCAGAGGAATCAGAGATGCAATTGCCAACATTCGCTGAATTACGGAGAAAGCAAGGGAGTTCCAGTAAAACATCTACTTCTGTTTCATTGATTATGCTAAAGTCTTTGATTGTGTGGATCACAACAAACTGTGGAAAGTTCTTCGAGATGGGAATAACAGACCACCTAACCTGCCTCCTGAGAAACTTGTATGCAGGTCAAGAATAACAGTTACAACTGGACATGGAACAATTGACATTCCAAATTGGGAAAGGAGTATGACAAGGCTGTGTATTGTCACCCTGCTTATGTAATTTTTATGCAGAATATATCATGTGAAATGCCAGGCTGGATGAAGCACAATCTGGAATCAAGATTTCCAGGAGAAATATCAACAATCTCAGCTATGCAGATAAGCACATATAATACCAAGATACTGGTTTCTGATACTATTTTCTAAAAGAAGAAACTAAGACTCCTTTGAGAAATAGCAGGTTCTAGAACTGGGGCAAGGAATATAGAGGATGAGCCTGGAGAATCTTGTAGTGCCAGAAAAAAAGGAAACCTTTAAAAGCAGAAGCGAACAATGATAAAAGTTATGTTAGAGGGAAATGTAAGCCAACTGAAAGAGCTCTCAATGGCCAAAGCCCAAACAAGTTCAACAATAGAAAACAGCAGTGTTGGTTATAATTCAAAATACAAAATGAATATCCATAGGTCTCTACTGCTATAAGCAAATGATGAAATAAATACATAAATGGGACAAATTAATGTCAAATAATTTTGTACATACTTCATCCTCTGAAGTAGAGCAAAAGTCTTCATTCCTAAAGTATGAGCTGAAAAGAGAGACATCTTTCCAAAGGGTAGAGTTATGGGAAAAGGGCAAAAAGAGTAACTTGACAGGGAAGAAACCTGAGAAACACTACCTCAGCTCCATGATCACAGTTACCATCAACAGTGAAAAGGGATGTTGATAGTATATACCCTTGAAATTTTTCTGTAACTGAAATCCTATTGAAATAAAAGTAACACAATAAGGCCTGTGGGGGATTTGGCCTCTGTGGACTCGATCCTCAAAATATGGTCCGTGGACCAGCATTATTGTCATCACCTACGATCTTCTTAGAAACACTGCATCTCACACCCTACCTCAATCTACTCTCAGAATGTGCCTTCTACCAAGTGATATTATACTTTATAAAGTGATTATATATCTCTTTACCAAGTGATATATCCAGGCGATTTTAACACACATGGAAGAGTCAGCAGCCTGCTCTTCAGAAGTTTATTTGTGTGAGGACTTAGCACCATATGCAGATGCTGTAGACATAAGAGGAGGTTGGTCACTTATCCTTCCGTAGCATCAGGCTAGCCCCATATGTGGGCCAACTTGTTTCCGTTTCTCTCCTTAACCCATGTCACTCTAGTGTGTATAGTACAAAAACATATTCAGAAACTTTGAATTCAGTAAAATCTGCTCAGTTTATCTCTTGCCTTTGTTCTATCTATTCTCATTCAAAGCTTAGTTTGAAACTCATCTTACCTGTGAACACTTTGCTAAACACCTTGAGCATCTTTCAGTTCAGTTCAGTTCAATCGCTCAGTAGTGTCTGACTCTTTGCGACCCCATGAATCACAGCACGCCAGGCCTCCCTGTCCATCACCAACTCCCAGAGTTCACTCAAACTCATGGCCATCGAGTTGGTGATGCCATCCAGCCATCTCATTCTCTGTCATCCCCGTCTCCTCCTACCCCCAATCCCTCCGAGCATCAGACTCTTTTCCAGTGAGTCAACACGTCACATGAGGTGGCCAAAGTATTGGAGTTTCAGCTTTAGCATCAGTCCTTCCAATGAACACCCAGGATTGATCTCCTTTAGAATGGACTGGTTGGATCTCCTTGCAGTCCAAGGGACTCTCAAGAGTCTTCTCCAGCACCACAGTTCAAAAGCATCAATTCTTCGGCGATCAGCTTTCTTCACAGTCCAACTCTCACATCCATACATGACCACAGGAAAAACCATAGCCTTGACTAGATGGACCTTGGTTGGCAAAGTAATGTCTCTGCTTTTTAATATGCTATCTAGGCTGGTCATAACTTTCCTTCCAAGTAGTAAGTGTCTTTTAATTTCCTGGCTACAATCAGTGTCCGCAGTGATTTTGGAGCCCAAAAAAATAAAGTCTGACACTGTTTCCACTGTTTCTCCATCTATTTCCCATGAAGTGATGGGACCAGATGCCATGATCTTTGTTTGCTGAATGTTGAGCTTCAAGCCAACATTTTCACTCTCCTCTTTCACTTCATCAAGAGGCTTTTGAGTTCCTCTTCACTTTCTGCCATAAGGTGTCATCTGCATATCTGAGGTTACTGATATTTTTCCCAGCAATCTTGATTCCAGCTTGTGCTTCTTCCAGCCCAGCATTCCTCATGATGTACTCTGCATATAAGTTAAATAAGCAGGGTGAGCATCTTTAAACCTCCTTAATTCTGTCAGTCTTAAGAAAAAAAAAATTGATCTCTTGCTTTTGATTATATTCTATTTTCTTGTTCTGTTCATGAGTTCCAAATAGACTGTATGTTTCTGCTGTTACAGACTGGATTTTATGAAAGGACCTGTTCTCTAGTACAACTCTTTCCATGTATGATTATCCTCTAGAGTATATGGAAGAGGATTCATTGCTAAGTCACTTCAGTTGTGTCCGACTCTGTGCGACCCCATAGACGGAAGCCCACCAGGCTCCCCCGTTCCTGGGATTCTCCAGGCAAGAACACTGGGGTGGGTTGCCATTTCCTTCTCCAATGTATGAAAGTGAAGTCGTTCAGTCATGTCCGACCCTCAGCGACCCCACGGACTACAGCCAACCAGGCTCCTCCATCCATGGGATTTTCTAGGCAATAGTACTGGAGTGGCTTGCCATTGCCTTCTCCGAGAGGATTCATTAGATATGAGAAAATATCAGAACTTCTCATTATTTATCAGAAGCTGAAGAAAGGGAGTCTATTGTATTAGCATTCTATAACTAGATAAAATATGTTTAATATAATTTTATAAACTTTATATTGGAGATGCAAGCTGAAAACCTTTTGCTAAAGTGGGTAGATAATCAAAAACGATTGGAAACCACAGCTTTACATAGTCAATTAAAATTTTCTCCCCCCGTCTCTTCTTTCCTGCCCTTCTCTTTTCTTTCTCTCTATATGTATATTTATCACATTAATCAATAGAGGGAAAACTGAAGGGAGAGGCAATGAAAATCCGTGTTTGCACAGGAGCCCTCATTGTAGATACGTTGGGTTCAAAGACCAGCTCATTCTTTACTGGCTAGAGATACAGTTATGGAGATCATATTTAATTGACATTGTACCAGAATTACTGTAATAAATTATAATTCAATTTTTTGTTGTTTATCAGTGTTTTCTCATTGATACATTGAGTATCATAGGATAACCTGAGGTTGAGTTAACTCGATTTTATAATTGTGGAAAAGACAATAACTATTTTTTGCCAAAATCTCTAGTTTCATATTCAATTTAGAAAAATGCTAACTCTTAAAAATAATATGCTAGATCTAAAATCCTATGAAGCCTCATTTGATGAAGTCCTGACTACATATTTTTTTTTTGACCAATAGAGAGCAAAACTTCTATGTATCATGCCTAAAGTCTAACTTTATTAGAAGAAATAATTTAGAGAAAATGGAAGCAGCTAATTAAAATATTTGATATTTTATCACTTATAAGATATTCAGTAACATACATTGGTTTTAATTATGAGAATAAAAGTAGTTGGAAAATCACTGCTAACAACAATTACACACTAATAGAACTTACTCTTCAGAATATGTGCTTTTAAAAATATTTGTAAGTCATATTACAGATGAGAGGTTTATTAGTCTAATACATAAAGAGCTCCCAGAACTTAATAAAAATAAGAACGACTGATTACGCCACTAAGAAATGGATAATGGATATGATAATATGATTCACAGGTGGTGGTGGTGGTTTAGTCACTAAGTCGTGTCCGACTGTTGTGACACCATGGACTGTAGCCTTCCAGGCTCCTCTGTCCATGGGCTTCTCCAGGCAAGAGTACTGTAGTGGGTTGCCATTTCCTTCTCCATGCTTCATAGGTAAGTACAAATAACCCAAGAACATACATAAAGAGAAGCGTAAGACCAAACTAAAATACTATGTATTACTGATAACATTTGTAGATGTTTAAATACACTAGAATGTTTAGTAGCACATTCTATTGTTGAGACTATAGTATAAATATTTGATTGAATATAAATTGGCATAAGCAGCATGGAGGGTAATTTAGTTATAGATGTTAATGTAACAGATTACTTCTATATTTTGATCTAGCAATTTCATTTCTGGAAATGTAATACATGCTTCAGTTCCGTTCAATCGCTCAGTCGTGTCCGACTCTTTGCGACCCCATGAATCACAGCACGCCAGGCCTCCCTGTCCATCACCAACTCCCAAAGTTCACTCAAACTCATGTCCATCGAGTCAGTGATGCCATCCAGCCACCTCATTCTCTGTCGTCCCCGTCTCCTCCTACCCCCAATCGCTCCCAGCATCAGAGTCTTTTCCAGTGAGTCAACTCGTTGCATGAGGTGGCCAAAGTATTGGAGTTTCAGCTTCATCATCAGTCCTTCCAATGAACACCCAGGATTGATCTCCTTTAGAATGGACTGGTTGGATCTCCTTGCAGTCCAAGGGACTCTCAAGAGTCTTCTCCAGCACCACAGTTCAAAAGCTTACACATGTTGAAAATCATAAAATAGACTATTGCTGTAAGTGTAGACTTGTACTGTATTGGTTTACACTAAAATTTTTAATATTAAAAAATTTCAATCCCATAAATATTTATTTTAAAAGTTATTTATTGAAAATTGAATTATGATCGTTTATCCTTCTCCATGCATCACACCAAAAAGCTCATATATCATATGACAAATAATGGGTACCATGATCATATGGTTAAGTTAGTATGTATCAAATTTCTCCACTGCAAAGTTAATATTTTTTCCTTTTTAGTTAATAGGGGAGATAGTTTGAGACTAGGCAATACCTTTCTCATACTTCTGCCCACTAATTTTTGGATTCGTTGGTGGATCTTATCAGCAATAATTGTTACTGTAGTGTTTGCCTAATGTTGATTCTCTGTTTCTCCAGATTCACTAAGTGGAACTTGTATTTTAAAAACTATTCCTCCCCCTATTTATTTATTCACACAGTTACTGATTTATATCACTACATACTTATGAATATTTAATTTATTCTATATATTATAATCCAATACCATTGTTTTTTCATTTTGTTGCTCTTTGATCTTGCTTTGGTCATTAGGGCCATTGGACGTTTAGATCGTTAACCTTGTTGGTTCTTGTGTCCTTTCAAAAAACTCTCAGCTTTTAGAGCAGTTTATTACCTTCCTACATTGCCAGATAGTCCAGGTTTACCTTGTATTTTTCCTGTCCTGGTCCTGGAATAAATAACTTCTGATGCATCATTTCTGTGGCATATATGTAGAAATGCACAATCTCATTCTAATTATGAAGAAACATTAGACAAAACCATATTGAAAGAAATTCTACAAAATAACTTGCTAGTACTACTGAAGTAGCAAGTTCACGTAGACAAGGAAAGACTGAGGAACTCTTACAGACTGGTAGACCAAGAGGAAATAATGGCTAAATATATCATGGGATCCTGGATTGGACCATGTAAGAAAGAAAAGTCATTAGCCAAAAATTTGTTGAAATTAGAATAAGGTCTTGGCTTAAGTGATAATATTACAACAGTGCTTATATCCTGTTTTTGATAATTATACCATTCTTATATAAGATGTTAACATTTTAGAAAACATAGTGAGTGATATAAGGAAATTCATAATGTTTTTTGCAACTTTTCTGTAAGTCTAAAGTTAGTTCAAAATAAAAAGTTAAAAACATTAAAAAGAGAAAAAACATTGAAGTAGTCTGGAGAACTCTCTAAGATATATTCTTAAGTACTTTTCAACTTTTTAAAATATTCTTAAAGTTTACCAATTTTGTGTTTGTGATAGATATACTAGCTTTGGAAGGATACAAAGAAACTCAGTATTTGTAGAGATTTTGAGAGACAGTGAGTGAAACAATTTTCATATTCTTTTTTTTATGATGTACATATATAATCAATAACAAAAAAGGAAAATAAAATTTAAAGGATATTATATTGCTAAAGTTAATATTGATATAATGATTTATAGGGTTAATATAGTCTGTCTGCAGTGTGGGAGACCTGGGTTTGATCCCTGGGTTGGGAAGATCCCCTGGAGAAGAAAATGGCAAACCACTCCAGTATTCTTGCTTGGAAAAATCTCATGGTTGGAGGAGTCTGGCAGGCTATCATCCTTGGGGTTGCAAAGAGTCAGACACGACTGAGCAACTTCAATCAATCAATCAAGGGTTAATATAAAATGTGTAGGTTATTGTATAAATTTATTACATATATCGATATTTTTATCTTGTTGATGAGAATAACTCATGCACATTAATATCAAAAGTTTACTGAAATTCGGTTATCTCAAATCCCTTCATTTTCTAAAGATACTTTTTCACTAGGGAGTGGAAATTGTTGTTTTCAGAGGGCTATAGGTTTTAGACTCCACCCAAGTGGACTATAAGGCTTTGCGGGCTTCCCTTGTGGCTCAGCTGATAAAGAATCCACGGTAAAGAATTCACCTGCAATGAAGGAGACCTGGGTTTGATCCCTGGGTTGGGAAGATCCCTGGAGGAGGGCATGGCAACCCACTCCAGTATCTTACCTGGAGAATCCCCATGGACAGAGGAGGCTGGAGGGCTGCAGTCCATGGGGTCACAAAGAGTCAGACATGACTGAGTGACTAAGCACAGCACACAGCACAGTGGACTATAATTTTCATAAACTCTTAATAAGCATTGCTGTAAAGCTCTGCTCTCAATAATCGATTATTTTCTGTATTTGTTCCCTTGACTACAATGCCTTTCTGACATTTCCCTTTACTGGTTCTCTTCTTTAAAACTCAACTTAAGTGTTATCTTCTCCAGAAGCCTTTCCTTATCTGTAATCCCCAAATTTGAGCTTGACGCCAAGCCTCAGTGCTTCTACTACACTGTGTGCTTATTTCTGGCATAACCTCCAGTTTATTGTAATTTTTGTTAGTCTTCTGCTTAAATTACATGCAAATTAAGGAAAGAGACTATTTTGCCATTGTACTATTTATACTTCAGAGAATGACAAACCTTGGTCTAATTTATATATATATACATATTAATATATATATAATGCAATTGAAGTAAATTTAAAATATGAATCTAGGTGTCTCATACTTCCTGCAGTGAGCAGATCCACACAGGATTAAGTCATCAACATGAAAACAGAATGAAATCACAAGGTCGAAATTCTGAAAAAATCACATTAAATTAAAAGAAAAGTACAGATAAAAGTGCTTGAAGGAATCTTAGAGACAAACTACTAGAGATCTCATTTTTTCCATTCCCTCCATTCTGTTTTTTTTTTTAATTTTTATTTATTTTTATTTTTTTTACAGTTAAAAGTATTTTTATTAAAAAAGCACAAATGCAAAGAAATGAACAGAGGAAAATTTATGCATCGAACCTGGACTGGTCACTTATGATAATATCCGTCCGTTCCGTTCAGTCGCTCAGTCGTGTCCGACTCTTTGCGACCCCGTGGACTGTAGCCTACCAGGCTTCTCCGTCCATGGGATTCTCCAGGCAAGAATACTGGAGTGGGTTACCGTTTCCTTCTCCAGGGGATCTTCCCGACCCAGGGATCGAACCCGGGTCTCCCACGTTGGAGGCAGACGCTTTAACCTCTGAGCCACCAGGGAAGCCCTATGATAATATACATGCTACAATTCCATTCTCCCCAATCATTCCACCTTCACCCTCTCCCACAGAGTTTTTTATTGGTATATAGCTGACATATAGCATTCTACTAGTTTCATTATATTAGCTGTATGACATAATGACTTAGTATATGTATATATTGTAAAATGATCACAATGTCTAGTTAACATCCATCATCATACAGTTAACACATTTTCTTTTTCCTGTGATGAAAACTTTCAAGATCTATTCTCTGAGCAACTTTCAAATATACAATACAGTATTTTTAACTATAGCCACCATGGTGTACAATACTTCTCAACGATATGTTTTACAACTGGAAGTTTGTACCTTTTGACTCTCTTCTCCCATTTCACCCACTTTGCACCCCCACCTATGGCCTCAGGCAAACCACCTGTTCTCTGTATCTGAGTTTGATTTTGTTTTTTAAAAAGATTCCACAGATAAGTGTGATCATATAGTATTTATCTTTTACTGTCTGACTTAATTCACTTAGTATAAAGCCATCAAGGGTGATTCATGTGTTACAAATGGCAATATTTCATTCTTTTTTATACTAAATAGTATTCATATGTGTGTGTATATATATGTGTGCATGTATGTATGTATTTCACATTTTCTTTATCTATTCACCCATTGGTCTTCCCTGGTGGCTCAGAGAGTAAAGCATCTGCCTGCAATACAGAAGACCCAGGTTTGATCCCTGGGTTGGAAAGATTCCCTGGGAAAAGAAATGGCAACCCACTTCAGTATTCTTGCCTGGAGAATTCCATGGACAGAGGGCTTGGTAGGCTGCAGTCCATAGGGTCACAAAGAGTTAGACATGACTGAGCTACTACTGCATATGCATTCATCCACTGATGGACTCTTGGGTTGTTTCCATGTCTTGACTATTATAATGGTGCAGTGAACATGGGGGTGAGTATAACATTTTGAATTAATGTTTTGATTTCTTCAGATAAATACCTAGAACTGGAATTGCTGGATCATGTGGTAGTTCCAATAGTATTTTGGGTACCTACCAACCTGGGGAGTTCATCTTTCAGTGTCCTATCTTTTTGCCTTTTCGTACTGTTCATGGGGCTCTCAAGGCAAGAATACTGAAATGGCTTGCCATTCCCTTCTCCAGAGGACCATGTGTTGTCAGAACTCTCCACCATGACCTGTCCACCTTGGGTGGCCTTACAAGGCATGGCTCATAGTTTCATTGAGTTAGATGAGGCTGTGGTCCATGTGATCAGTTTGGTTAGTTTTCTGTGACTGTGGTTTTCATTCTGTCTGCCCTCTGATGGATAAGGATAAGAGGCTTATGGAAGTTTCCTGTTGGGAGAAACTGGGTCTTATTCTGATGGGTGGTGCCGTGATCAGTAAATCTTTAATCCAATTTTCTGTTGATGGGCCAGGCTGTGTTCCCTCCCTGTTGTTTGACCTGAGGCCAAACTATGGTGGAAGTAATGAAGATAATGGTGACCTCCTTCAAAAGGTCCTATGTGTGCACTGCCCCATTCAGTACCCCCAACCCTGCAGCAGGCCACTGCTGACCCACACCTCTGCCAGAGACTCCTGGACACTCACAGGAAAGTCTGGGTCAATCTCTTGTGGGGTGACTGCTCCTTTCTCCTGAGTCCTAGTGCAGACAAGATTTTGTTTGTGCCCTCCAAGAGTCTGTTTCCCCAGTGCTGTGTAAGTTCTGGTGGCTTTATCGTGGGGTTAAATCAACTCCTACAAGATGGCTTATGCAATATCCAGGTCTGCTGCATCCAGAGCACCTGCCCCTGTGGCAGGCCACTGCTGATCCATACCTCGTCAGGAGACACACAAACACAATTCTGGCTAAGCCTCTGTGGGGTGTCTGGGTCCTGGTATGCACAAGATTTATTTGAGCCCTCTGAGCGTCTCTGGAGAGTATGGGGTTTGATTCTAAACGTAATTTCACCCCTCCTACCATCTTTCTGGGCTTCTCATTTGCCCTTGGATGTGGGGTATCTTTTCTTGGTGAGATCCAACATTCTCCTGTTGACGGTTGTTCAGCAACGAGTTGTAATTGTGGTGTTCTCCAAGGAAATGAATGCATATCCTTCTACTCTGCCATCTCATATACCCCTACTCCAGAAAGAATGAAGAGAGAGAGCCAACGCAAAAACAACACCCGGTTGTGGATGTGACTGGTGATGGAAGTAAAGTCTGATGCTGTAAAGAACAATATTGCATAGGAACATGGAATGTTAGGTCCATGAATCAAGCCAAATTGAAAGTGGTCAAACAAGAGATAGTAAGAGTGAATATTGACATTTTAGGAATCAGTGAACTAAAATGAACTGGAATGGGTGAACTTAACTCAGATGACCATTATATCTACTACTGTGGGCAAGAATCCCTTAGAAGAAATGGAGTAGCCATCATAGTGAACAAAAGAATCCAAAATGCAGTACTTGGATGCAATCTCAAAAACGACAGAATGATCTCTGTTTGTTCCAAGGCAAACCATTCACTATAACAGTGATGCAGGTATATGCCCTGACCAATAATGCTGAAGAAGCTGAAGTTGAATGGTTCTATGAAGACCTACAAGACCTTCTAGAATTAACACCCCCAAAAGATGTCCTTTTCATTACAGGGGACTGGAATGTAAAAGTAGGAGGTCAAGAAATACCTGGAATAACAGGCAAATGTGGCCTTGGAGTTCAGAATGAAGCAGGTGAAAGATTAACAGAATTCTGTCAAAAGAGCACACTGGTCATAGCAAACACTCTTTTCCAACAACACAAGAGAAGACTCTACACATGGACATCACCAGATGGTCAATACCAAAATCATCTTGATTATATTCTTGCAGCCAAAGATGGAGAAGCTCTATACAGTCAGCAAAAACAAGACTGGGAACTGACTATGGCTCAGATCATGAACTCATTTCCAAATTCAGACTTAAATTGAAGAAAGTAGGGAAAACCACTAGACCATTCAGGTATGACCTATATCAAATTCCTTATGATTATACAGTGGAAGTGATAAATAGATTCAAGGGATTAGATCTTATAGACAGAGTGCCTGAAGAACTATGGATGGAGGTTTGTGATATTGTATAGGAGGCAGTCATCAAGACCATCCCCAAGAAAAAGAAATGCAAAAAGGCAAAATGGTTGTCTGAGGAGGCCTTACAAATAGCTGTGAAAAGAAGAGAAGCTAAATGCAATGGATAAGAGGAAAGATATAACTATATGAATGCAGAGTTCCAAAGAATAGCAAGGAGAGGTAAGAAAGCCTTTCTAAGTGATTAGTGCAAAAAGTAGAGGAAAACAACACAATGAGAAAGACTAGAGATCTCTTCAAGAAAATCAGACATACCAAGGGAACATTTCATGCAAAGATGGGCACAATAAAGGACAGAAAATGTATGGACTGAACAGAAGCAGAAGATATAAAGAAGAGGTGGAAAGAATACATGGAAGACTGATAAAAAAAGATCTTCATGACCCAGATAACCACAATGGTATGATCAGTCACCTAGAGCCAGACATCCTGGAATGCGAAGTCAAGTGGGCCTTAGGAAGAATCACTATGAACAAAGCTAGGGGAGACAATGGAATTCCAGTTGAGCTATTTCAAATCCTAGAAGATGATGCTGTGAAAGTGCCACACTCAATATGGCAGCAAATTTGAAAAACTCAAGAGTGGCCACAGGACTGGAAAATGTCAGTTTTCATTCCAATCCCAAGGAAAAGCAATGCCCAAGAATGTTTGAATTATAGCACAATTACACCCATCTCACACACTAGCAAAGTATTGCTCAAAATTCTCCAAGCCAGGTTTCAACAATATGTGAAGCATGAACTTCCAGATGTTCAAGCTGTATTTAGAAAAGGCAGAAGAACCAGAGATCAAATTGCCAACATCCATTGGATCATAGAAAAAGAAAGTTCTGAAAAACATCTGCTTCTGCTTTATTGACCACACCAAAGCTTTTGAATGTGTGGATCAATACAAACTGTGGAAAATTCTGAAAGAGATGGGAATACCAGACCACCTGACCTGCCTCCTGAGAAATCTGTGTGCAGGTCAGGAAGCAACAGTTAGAACTAGACATGGAACAATAGACTGGTTCCAAATAGGGAAAGGAGTACATCAAGGCTGTATATTGTCACCCTGCTTATTTAACTTATATGCAGAGTACATCAAGCAAAATGTTGGGCTGGATGAAGCACAAGCTGGAATCAAGACCACCAGGAGAAATATCAATAACCTCAGATATGCAAATGACACTACCATTATGGCAGAAAGTGAAGAAGAACTTTCACTTGGAAGGCATCACCGTCTAGATGGACACGAGTTTGAGTAAGCTCTGAGAGTTGGTGATGGACAGGGAAGCCTGGTGTGTTGCAGTCCATGGGGTCGCAAAATGTCGGACACAACTGAGTGACTGAACTGAACTGATGGTGGTTCAATTTTTATATTTTTGAGGACTGCCATACTGTTTTCCATAATGGTTGCATTAATTGACATTCCAAACAACATTGCATGATGATTCCCTTTTCTCTGCATCCTCTTCAACCCTTATTCTTTCTTGTCTTTTGATAATAACCATTCTAACAGTGTGAAATGATATGTCTTTGTGAGAGCCCAATTTTTTACACATGTGAGGTAAAGACAGAGTAACACATGCTGGCTTTTTTCTTAAAAAAATAAATTAGTAAAGGGGGAGTTTATTCTGACATTTCATTTGGAGTGATGAGGGTGGGCTGACAGTCTGAAGATTAGAAGGAACTGTACTGGATGTTTGAATCCTGCATAGGTGTCCTTCATCCAGGTCACCGCAGCTCTGAATATGGGTTGGGTGTCATTGTGGTCTTCCATCCTGGGCTTGATCATCTTTTAAGAGCACAACATTACAAACATTCATGGTGACTCTAGACAAGAAAAACAAGACCTCACAGAAATCCCAGCACCCTTACATACCTAGAAAATTAGTTCTGAATTCACTGTAGTGCTGGGCTCCCAGTTGAAGGAGCTCCTGATCATGCATTTCCTTCCTACAGCTTTGTCATTACCATGACTCAGTGCCTCTCCTCTTTCTACTCTTTACTAACAATAAGTCCCTTCTTTCTGTGTGTAATAAAAAGAGGAAACAGAATAAAACTGTGTTCAGTTCAGTTCAGTCGCTCAGTCGTGTCCGACTCTCCGCGACCCCATGAATCACAGCACGCCAGGCCTCCCTGTCCATCACCAACTCCCGGAGTTCACTCAAACTCATGTCCATCGAGTCGGTGATGCCATCCAGCCATCTCATTCTCCGTCGTCCCCTTCTCCTCCCGCCCCCAACCTTTCCCAGCATCAGAGTCTTTTCCAGTGAGTCAACTCGTCGCATGAGGTGGCCAAAGTATTGCAGTTTCAGCTTTAGCATCAGTCCCTCCAATGAACATCCAGGATTGATCTCCTCTAGAATGGACTGGTTGGATCTCCTTGCAGTATAAGGGACTCTCAAGAGTCTTCTCCAACACCACAGTTCAAAAGCATCGATTCTTCGGCGATCAGCCTTCTTCACAGTCCAACTCTCACATCCATACATGACCACGGGAAAAACCATTGCCTTGACTAGACGGACCTTGGTTGGCAAAGTAATGTCTCTTCTTTTTAATATACTATCAAGGTTGGTCATAACTTTCCTTCCAAGGAGCAAGCGTCTTTTAATTTCATGGCTGCAATCAGCATCTGCAGTGATTTTGGAGCCCAAAAAAAAGAAGTCTGACACTGTTTCCACTGTTTTTCCATCTATTTCCCATGAAGTGACGGGACCAGATGCCATGATCTTTGTTTTCTGAATGTTGAGCTTCAAGCCAACCTTTTCACTCTCCTCTTTCACTTTCATCAAGAGGCTTTTGAGTTCCTCTTCACTTTCTGCCATAAGGGTAGTGTCATCTGCATATCTGAGGTTATTGATATTTCTCCCGGCAATCTTGATTCCAGCTTGTGCTTCTTCCAGCCCAGCGTTCCTCATGATGTACTCTGCATATAAGTTAAATAAGCAAGGTGACAATATACAACCTTGACGTACACCTTTTCCTATTTGGAACCAGTCTGTTGTTCCATGTCCAGTTCTAACAGTTGCTTCCTGACCTGCATACAGGTTTCTCAAGAGGCAGGTCAGGTGGTCTGGGATTCCCATCTCTTTCAGAATGTTCCACAGTTTATTGTGATCGACACAGTCAAAGGCTTTGGCATAGTCAATAAAGCAGAAATAGATGTTTTTCTGAAACTCTCTTGCTTTCTCCATGATCCAGCGGATGTTGGCAATTTGATCTCTGGTGCCTCTGCCTTTTCTAAAACCTGCTTGAACATCTGGGAGTTCATGGTTAACTGTGTAGCTTCTTTTAAACTTTATAATTTACCATAGCTCTGGCTCTTAGGATCTCCTTTGGCCTCCACTCAAGACTTCTCTTTATATATTTATTTTTCAGCTTTGTTTCTCTGTAACTTATTCTCTTTTTATTTCTAATTTAGTTTTTGGAAGCAGTGTTCATTTCATTGTTCATTTTGTGTGTATATGTTTGTGTGGCAGGGGAAAGGTTGGGTCATAGATACCTGTCTGTCTCATGAAAGGGCATCCTTTGGATGGGTTGGGAGTCCACACTTGATGGGCTCAACCATGATTGGAAGAGGGTGTTGAAAGTTGAGATAGGACCCCATTTGTTCAAAATAGAACTTCCTAAAAGTGAACATCAGCACTCTGAAGAAAACAAGTCAAAATTGGAAAATATAATGGACAAAATTAACATTGTAGTTCTTCATACATTGCTGATCTGTCAATCAAAGCCAAAATAAGGGTTGGGAATAAAACCAAAATAATAGTATTAGATTCAAAACAGTCAACTTACAAAGATGTTGCACTTATTTATCCATATACATAGTAAAATCGAGAGGTGCTTTGGATGTTTTAAGTTTAATACCTTATATACTATGGACAGGACTTCCCTGGTGGCTTAGATGGTAAAGTGTCTGCCTACAATGTGGGAGACCCGGGTTCAATTCCTGGGTCAGGACGATCCCCTGGAGAAGGAAATGGCAACCCACTCCAGTATTCTTGCCTGGGAAATCCCATGGATAGAGGAGCCTGGTAGGCTACAGTCCATGGGGTCACAAAGAGTTGGACATGACTGAGTGACTTCACTTCATGGGCATAGAAGGAACCTACCTCGACATAGTAAAGGCAATATATGATAAGCCTACAGCAAAGGTCATTCTCAATGGTGAAAAACTTAAAGCATTTCCCCTAAGATCAGGAACAAGACAAGGGTGTCCACTTTTGCCACTATTACTCAACATGGTTCTGGAAATCCTAGCTACAGCAATCAGGGAAGAAAAAGAAATAATAAAAGGAATCCAGATAAGAGAAGAAGTAAAGCTCTCACTGTTTGCAGATGGTATGATGCTGTACATAGAAAACCCTAAAGATATTATCAGAAAATTATTAGAGCTAATCGGTGAATTTAGCAAAGTTGAAGGATACAAAATCAGTATGCAGAAATGCAAGTACACTTGCATTTCTATATACTAACAATGAAAAATCAGAGAAATGAAGGAATCAATTCCATTCACCATTGCAACAAAAAGAATTAAATATCCAGGAATAAACCTACCTAAGGAGACAAAAGAACTGTACACAGAAAATTATGACACTAATGAAAGAAATCAAAGATGACATAAACAGATAGAGAGATATTCCATGTTTCTGGGTAGGAAGAATCAATATTGTGAAAATGACTATACGACCAAACATAATTGACAGATTCTATGTGATCCCTATCAAATTACCAATGACATTTTCCCCAGAACTAGAACAAAAAATTTCACAACTCATATGGAAACACAAAAGATTCCAAATAGCCAAAGCAATCTTAAGGAATAAGAGTGGAGCTGGAGGAATCAACCTTCCTGACTTCAGGTTATACTACAAAGCTGCAGTCATCAAGACAATAAGGAACTGGCACAAAAACAGAAATATAGACCAATGGAAAAAGATAGAAAGTCCAGAAATAAACCCATGCACCTATAGGTACCTTATTTTTGACAAGAGAGGCAAGAATATACAATAGGGCAAAGACAGCCCCATCAATAAATGGTGCTGAGAAAACCGGACAGCTACATGTAAAAGAATGAAATTAGAACACTTCATAACACCATGCACAAAGATAAACTCAAAGTGGATTAAATGACCTAAATATAAGACCAGAAATCCTAAAATTCTTAGAGGAAAACATAGGCAAAACACTCAAAGAGATAAAGCAAGATCTTCTATGTTCAGTTCAGTTCAGTTCATTTCAGTCGCTCAGTCGTGTCCGACTCTTTGCGACCCCATGAATCACAGCATTCCAGGCCTCCCTGTCCATCACCAACACCCAGAGTTCACTCAAACTCATGCCCATCGAGTCGGTGATGCCATCCAGCCATCTCATTCTCTGTCGTTCCCTTCTCCTCCTGCCCCCAATCCCTCCCAGCATCAGAGTCTTTTCCAGTGAGTCAACTCATCGCATGATGTGGCCAAAGTATTGGAGTTTCAGCTTTAGCATCAGTCCTTCCAATGAATACCCAGGACTGATCTCCTTTAGGATGGACTGGTTGGATCTCCTTGGAGTCCAAGGGACTCTCAAGAGTCTTCTCCAACACCTCAGTTCAAAAACATCAATTCTTTGGCGCTCAGCTTTCTTCACAGTGCAACTCTCACATCCATACATGACTCCTGGAAAAACCATAGCCTTGACTAGATAGACTTTGGTTGGCAAAGTAATGTCTCTGCTTTTTAATATGCTATCTAGGTTGGTCATAACAAAAGTAAACAAGTGGGACTTGATTAAACTTAAAAGCTTTTGCACAGGAAAGGAAACACTAAGCAAGGTGAAAGGACAACCTTCAGAATGGGAGAAAATAATATCAAATGAAACAACTGACAAGGGATTAATTTCCAAAATATACAAGCAGCTCATACAACTCAACACCAGAAAAAAAAAACAAAACCAAATTAAAAAGTGGGAAAAAGACCTAAACAGACATTCTCCAAAGAAGACATACAGATGGCCAACAAACACATGAAAATATGCTCAACATCACTCATTGTTAGAGAAATGCAAATCAAAATGACATTGAGATATCACTTCACACCGGTCAGAATGGCCATCATCAAAATGTCTACAAACAATAAGTGCTGCAGAGGGTTTGGAGAAAAGGAAACGCTCTTCCACTGTTGGTGGGAATGTGATCCAGCCACTATGGAAGATGATATGGAGATTCCTTAAAAAGCTAGGAATAAAGCCATCATATGACCCAGCAATCCCACTCCTAGGCATATACCCTGAGGAAACCAAAATTGAAAATGACACATGTATCCCACTATTCATTGCAGCACTATTTACAATAGCTAGAACATGGAAGCTAGATGTCCATCAACAGATGAATGGATAAAGAAGTTGTAGTAAATATACACAATGGGATAATACTCAGCCATAAAGAGGAATGACTTTGAGTCAGTTCTAATGAGGTGGATGAACCTAAAACCTCTTATACAGAGTGAAGTAAGTCAGAAAGAGAAAATATTGTATTCTAATGCATATATACAGAATCTAGAAAAATGGTCCTGAAGAGTTTACTTACAGGGTAGCAATGGAGAAACAGACATAGAGAATAGACTTGTGGACACAGGGAGAGAGGAGGAGAGTGTGAGATGTATGGAAAGAGTAATGTGGGAACTTACATTACTATATGTAAATTAGATAGCCAAAGGGAATTTGCTGTAAGGATCAGGAAACTCAAATAGGGGCTCGGTATCAACCTAGAGGAGTGAGATCGGGAGGCAGTTTCAAAAGGGATGGATTATATGTATACCTATGGCTGAACCTTATGGCAGAAAGTGAAGAGGAACTCAAAAGCCTCTTGATGAAAGTGAAAGAGGAGAGTGAAAAGGTTGGCTTGAAGCTCAACATTCAGAAAACAAAGATCATGGCATCTCGTCTCATCACTTCATGGGAAATAGATGGAAAAACAGTGGAGACTGTGTCAGACTTTATTTTTTTGGGCTCCAAAATCACTGGGGACACTGATTGCAGCCATGAAATTAAAAGACGTCTACTCCTTGGAAGGAAAATTATGACCAACCTAGATAGTATATTAAAAAGCAGAGACATTACTTTGCCAACCAAGGTCCGTCTAGTCAAGGCTATGGTTTTTCCCGTGGTCATGTATGGATATGAGAGTTGGACTGTGAAGAAAGCTGATCGCCGAAGAATTGATGCTTTTGAACTGTGGTGCTGGAGAAGACTCTTGAGAGTCCCTTGGACTGCACAGAGATCCAACTAGTCCATTCTAAAGGAGATCAATCCTGGGTGTTCATTGGAAGGACTGATGCTAAAGCTGAAATTCCAATACTTTGGCCACCTCATGCGACGAGTTGACTCACTGGAAAAGACTATGATGCTCGGAGGGATTGGGGGCAGGAGGAGAAGGGGATGACAGAGAATGAGATGGCTGGATGGCATCACCAACTCGATGGACATGAGTTTGAGTGAACTCCGGGAGTTGGTGATGGACAGGGAGGCCTGGAATGCTGTGATTCATGGGGTCTCAAAGAGTCGGACACGACTGAGTGACTGAACTGAACTGATGGTGACTCGTGTTGAGATTTGACAGAAAACAACAAAATTCTGTAAAGTAATTATTCTTCAATAAAAAACTAATTAGTTGCAAAAGTAAAAAAGGGAAATCTTACAGAACAAGTTTGAAGGAAATGGTGGTTAAATAATAATGCTGTTTGTTGATCATACACTACCAAATTCAATCCACTTACTATAATGTTTATAGCTGCAGGCACCACTTATATGCCATTGGTTCCTACCTTCTATTTTCAGTTTGCAAACCTCAAAAGCGTGGATACTGTGACTACCTTCCTCATGACACCAAGATTGGCAAGAATGTTCGACCAAATAGCTATCAATGAATACTTATTAAATGAATGAGTGACTAGAAATGCCCTGATTTAACCTATTGATCCTACCCTATGATTAATCAATTAACTTATTTTCCTGAACTCCAGACCCGTATACCCAAGTGCTTACTGGGTATTTCTATTTAGATATTCTAAAAAACTGAATCTAAAATCCACCAAAATACACTTGTCTTTTTGCAGTCCTGTTTCCAAACCATTTTCAGGTGAGTTTCTGTTTCACTGAATGACACAAACACCTACTTTGCTATCTGAGGCAGAATACATTAATCTCCTTTTCTTTTAGCCTCATATTGGATATCTTCTCAAGGTCACCAAACCTTGGTTATTCTACCTACCAAATATTTTTGAAGTACATTTATTTCTATCCATTTCTGTGTCTAGTCCCCTTATTCAAACCACCAGTTTTTCCTCTTAAAATATTGCAATTATTTTTATTCAGTGTCCATAACTATTTTTTAGCTATTTCCAAATAAATCCAAAGAGATTTTCCTAAAACGTCGACCTGGGCATTTCTCTTTCCTCTTGCTTCTCTAGCAGAATCTGCCTCTTCCCTCATCTTCACACTACACCCTTGCCTTCCTGAATTTCTTTTGATTTGTTGACTACACCACCTTCTCACACTTCACTCTAGGCCTACGAACTTAATGTCTGTTTGCCTGAGAAATTTTATCAATTCCTTTGCCAGACTAATTCTTACCAAATGCTTTTGCTCTCTGCTTCAAAGTTGAGTCCTTCAGGTAGAATTCTTCAGCTTCACAACGTTAAAGTCTCATCTATGAGCATCCAGAGCACTCTATACTTCCTCTATGCTAATATCACTCTGAACTGTAATTGCTAACTCAGTTGATGTCTGCTTTGTGAGCTATAAACCTCCTAAGGAGGATACTTTGGGATTGGGATGAAGACTGACCTTTTCCAGCCCGGTGGCCACTGCTGAGTTTTCCAAATGTTCTGACATATTGAGTGCAGCACTTTCACAGCATCATCTTTCAGGATTTGAAATAGCTCAACTGGAATTCCATCACCTCCACTAGCTTTGTTCGTCGTGATGCTTTCTAAGGCCCACTTGACTTCACATTCAAGTATGTCTGGCTCTAGGTGAGTGGTCACACCATCGTGATTAACTTGGTCATGAAGATCTTTTTTGTACAGTTCTCCTGTGTATTCTTGCCACCTCTTCTTAATTTCTTCTGCTTCTGTTAGGTCTGATGCTAAAGCTGAAACTCCAATACTTTGGCCACCTCTTTTATGCGAAGAGTTGACTCACTGGAAAAGACTCTGTTACTGGGAGGGATTGGGGACAGGAGGAGAAGGGGATGACAGAGAATGAGATGGCTGGATGGCATCACCGACTCGATGGACATGAGTTTGAGTGGACTCCGGGAGTTGGTGATAGACAGAGAGGCCTGGGGTACTGTGATTCATGGGGTCGCAGAGAGTCGGACACGACAGAGTGACTGAACTGAACTGAACTGAAGGAGGATACTGTGTCTACCTTTTTCATAACCCCAAAATTTGCAAGAATGTCCAGACCAAGTAGCTATCAATGAATCAGTTCAGTTCAATTCAGTCGCTCAGTCGTGTCCGACTCTTTGCGACCCCGTGAATCACAGCATGCCAGGCCTCCCTGTCCATAACCAACCCCCGGAGTTCACTCAAACTCATGTCCATCGAGTCGGTGATGCCATCCAGCCATCTCATTCTCTGTCGTCCCCGTCTCCTCCTACCCCCAATCCCTCCCAGCATCAGACTCTTCCAGTGAGTCAACACGTCACATGATGTGGCCAAAGTATTGGAGTTTCAGCTTTAGCATCAGTCCTTCCGATGAACACCCTGGATTGATCTCCTTTAGAATGGACTAGTTGGATCTCTGTGCAGTCCAAGGGACTCTCAAGAGTCTTCTCCATCCACAGTTCAAAAACATCAATTCTTTGGCGATCAGCTTTCTTCACAGTCCAACTCTCACATCCATACATGACCACGGGAAAAACCATAACCTTGACTAGACGGACCTTGGTTGGCAAAGTAATGTCTCTGCTTTTTAATATACTATCTAGGTTGGTCATAATTTTCCTTCCAAGGAGTAAGCGTCTTTTAATTTCATGGCTGCAATCAGTGTCTGCAGTGATTTTGGAGCCCAAAAAAATAGAGTCTAACACTGTCTCCACTGTTTTTCCATCTATTTCCCATGAAGTGATGGGACCAGATGCCATGATCTTTGTTTTCTGAATGTTGAGCTTCAAGCCAACCTGTTCACTCTCCACTTTCACTTTCATCAAGAGGCTTTTGAGTTCCTCTTCACTTTCTGCCATAAGGATGGTGTCATCTGCATATCTGAGGTTACTGATATTTTTCCCAGCAATCTTGATTCCAGCTTGTGCTTCTTCCAGCCCAGCGTTCCTCATGATGTACTCTGCATATAAGTTAAATAAGCAGGGTGACAACATATAGCCTTGACGTACTCCTTTTCCTATTTGGAACCAGTCTGTTGTTCCATGTCCAGTTCTAACTGTTGCTTCCTGACCTGCATACAGGTTTCTCAAGAGACAGGTCAGGTAGTCTGGTATTCCCATCTCTTGAAGAATTTTCCACAGTTTATTGTGATCCACACAGTCAAAGGCTTTGGCATAGTCAATGAAGCAGAAATAGATGTTTTTCTGAAACTCTCTTGCTTTCTGCATGATCCAGTGGATGTTGGCAATTTGATCTCTGGTTCCTCTGCCTTTTCTAAAACCAGCTTGAACATCTGGGAGTTCACAGTTCACATATTGCTGAAGCCTGGCTTGGAGAATTTTGAGCATGACTTTACTAGCGTGTGAGATGAGTGCAATTGTGCGGTAGTTTGAGCATTCTTTGGCATTGCCTTTCTTTGGGATTGGAATGAAGACTGACCTTTTCCAGCCCGGTGGCCACTGCTGAGTTTTCCAAATGTTCTGACATATTGAGTGCAGCACTTTCACAGCATTATCTTTCAGGATTTGAAATAGCTCAACTGGAATTCCATCACCTCCACTAGCTTTGTTCGTAGTGATGCTTTCTAAGGCCCACTTGACTTCACATTCCAAGATGTCTGGCTCTAGGTCAGTGATCACTCCATCGTGACTATCTTAGTCGTGAAGATCTTTTTTGTACATTTCTTCTGTGTATTCTTGCCACCTCTTCTTAATATCTTCTGCTTCTGTTAGGTCTATACCATTTCTGTCCTTTATCGGGTAACTTAATTTTGTAAGAATATGCTTAGTATCTGTTTTGTAGTTAGAATAAGGAAGAGGAGCCCAAAATGGTGGTTGCTAAAATACAAGGAAGGGAAAAGTCCGCAAAAGTACAGCAAAGGAGGGTCAAAGGAAGGTCCGAGGACTGGAGTGAAGACCTCAAGTAGAACAAAAAGCATTCCGGGCTAAGCCCAGTTTGCATAAGGCAGGCCCAGGAGGAGGAAAAAACATATAAAAGGAGGAGCCAAAGTGCTTTCGCGCGCTCTCTCTCTCCCTCCCGCGTGCGTACACTCTTTCTCTCTCTCTGCACCCTCCCCCCAGCTCCAGCGCACACTGGCGCGCTCCTCCACTCTCTTCTCTTCTTCGAGGATTGATTCTCCTGCTATCTTCTAAATAAAATAGAGCTGTAACACTTATTTGTCTAAGAGCTATGACACGGTTTGTTCAAGACCTGAGAGCTGTGACACGCCGAGGGCTTTAATGTCCATCACCCCAAATCATTGTTGTGACAAGAACTGAGAAACATACACTCGCCTGACAGTATCCTAGCTCAGTTAATTCTTTTTCTCTTTTTCTTTAGGTCCAAACCCATTCACAAAAAGTATACTTCTCTGTGTGTTAGGTTACAAAGGCAGACTCCTACATGGGAAGGTCTGTGGTGTTCTAATGTTGTCTGTGCATGGTGAGTGCTGAAATCTGAACTCACAGTTAGGAAACCTATGTGCAGTAGCTCTATTCTCCCTTATTAGGTTGTTCAATATTAAAGGAGATATTTGTATTAAGTCTTCTGTCTTAGTGTGTTCTGACTCCTATAATATAGTATTACAGACTGGGTCTCATAAACAAGAGATGTTTATTTCTCAGAGTTCTTGAGGCTAGGAAGACAAAGATCAAGGTACCAGCAAATTTGGTGGCTAACAAGAGTTCGCTTCCTGTTTTGTAGCTGACTGCCTTTTTGCTGTATCTTTGCATGGTAGAGAGAGACAAAGAGGGCTCTGATATTTTCCTCTTTTAATAAAGGCACTAATCATATTATGGAGGCCCAACACTCATGGCCTCAGTTCAGTTCAATCGCTCAGTCATGTCTGACTTTGCAACCCCATGGAATGCAGCAGGCCAGGCCTCCCTGTCCATCACCAACTGCTGGAGTTTACTCAAACTCATGTCTGTTGAGTCAGTGATGCCATCCAACCATCGCATCCTCTGTCATTCCCTTCTCCTCCCACCTTGAGTCTTTCTCAGCATCAGGGTCTTTTCCAGTGAGTCAGTTCTTCTCATCAGGTGGCCGAAGTATTGGAGTTTCAGCTTCAGCATCAGTCCTTCCAATGAACACCCAGGATTGATCTCCTTTAGAATGGACTGGTTGGATCTCCTTGCAGTCCAAGTGACTCTCAAGAGTCTTCTCCAACACCACAGTTCAAAAGCATCAATTCTTTGGTGCTCAGTTTTCTTTATAGTCCAACTCTCACATCCATACATGACCACTGGAAAAACCATGCTGCTGCTACTGCTAAGTCACTTCAGTCATGTCCAACTTTGTGCAACCCCATAGACGGCAGCCCACCAGGCTCCTCCGTCCCTGGGATTCTCCAGGCAAGAACACTGGAGTGGATTGCCATTTCCTTCTCCAATGCATGAAAGTGAAAAGTAAAAAGGAAGTCATTCAGTTGTGTCTGACTCTTCGCAACCCCATGGACTGCAGCCAACCAGGCTCCTCCATCCATGGGATTTTCCAGGCAAGAGTACTGGAGTGGGGTGTCACTGCCTTCTCCTGGAAAAACCATTGCTTTGACTAAATGGACCTTTGTCGGCAACGTCTCTGCTTTTTAATATGCTGTCTAGGTTGGTCATAACTTTTCTTCCAAGGAGCAGTCATCTTTTAATTTCATGGCTGCAGTAGCCATCTGCAGTAATGTTGCAGCCCTGAAAAATAAAGTCTGTCACTGTCTCCACTCTTTTCCCATCTATTTGCCATGAAGTGATGGGACCAGATGCCATGATCTTAGATTTCTGAATGTTGAGCTTTAAGCCAACTTTTTCAGTCTCCTCTTTCACTTTCATCAGAGGTTCTTTAGTTCTTCTTCACTTTCTGCCATGAGGGTGGTGTCATCTGCATATCTGAGGTTATTGATATTTCTCCTGGCAGTCTTGATTCCAGATTGTACTTTATCCAGCCCAGCATTTCTCATGATGTACTCTGCATATAAGTTAAATAAGCAGGGTGGCAATATACAGTCTTGATGTACTCCTTTCCCAGTTTAGAACCAGTCTGTTGTTCCATGTCCAGTTCTAACTGTTGCTTCCTGACCTGCATACAGATTACCCAGGAGGCAGGTCAGGTGGTCTGGTATTCCCATCTCTTTAAGAATTTTCCACAGTTTGCTGTGATCCACACAGTCAAAGGCTTTGGTGTAGTCAATAAAGCAGAAGCAGATGTTTTTCTGGAACTCTCTTGCTTTTTCCATTATCCAGTGGATGTTGGCAATTTGATCTCTGGTGCCTCTGCCTTTTCTAAATCTAGTTTGAACATCTGGAAGTTCACGGTTCATGTACTGTTGAAGCCTGGCTTGGGGAATTTTGAGCATTACTTTGATAGCGTGTGAGATGAGTGCAATTGTGGAGTAGTTTGAGCATTGCTTGGCATTGCCTTTCTTTGGGAGTTTAATGAAAACTGATCTTTTCCAGTCTTGTGGCCATAGCTGAGTTTTCCAAATTTTCTGGCATATTGAGTGCAGCATTTTCACAGCATCATCTTTTAGGATTTGAAATAGCTCAACTGGAATTCCATTGCCTCCACTAACTTGTTTGTAGTGATGCTTCCTAAGGCCCACTTGACTTCACATTCCAGGATGTCTGTCTCTAGGTGAGTGATCACACCATCGTGATTATCTGGGTTGTGAAGATCTTTTTTGTACAGTTCTTCTGTGTATTCTTGCCACCTCTTCTTAATATCTTCTGCTTCTGTTAGGTCCATACCATACCCCACCCTCATGGCCTCATCTAAATCTAATTGTCTCCCAAAGGCTCCCCTGCAAATGCCACCATATTGGGGATTAGGGCTTGCACATATGAATATTGCAGGAATACAAACATTCAGTCCATAGCATCTTCCCTTTCCTTATATCTTTCTTACTTTTAGCTAGTTCAGGAAAAATAGGAAATAGAGCACTATTTACTGGGCCTTAATCAATCTCAGCATAGTCACTGTAGCATTGCTTCATTCTAGGCTAATTCATTAATTTAGGCAACAAGCACTTTGTAAGTGTCTACAATATCCCAGGTAATCCCTAGGAAGATTAATTCTTCCACTTGAGTTTTAAAATCTAAAAGTAGGCATCAGAGAATTTATAGTTTTAGTCCTACTAGATTGTAAACATCATGTTGAAGTTGGATAGTATTTGGAGTTTACATTATTCTAAGTGGATTTCAAAATGTGTAGAGCTTGCTTTGAAAATATTCTGTATGTATTGTTCATTTTAGGAGACGTGTTCATAGTCTTCATTTTTCCATCACTCTTTTTAATTCTTCTAGGTAAGTAGATTGTTCTTTAAGCTTCTAAATGGTTCTGACATTTTACTCCTGCCTTCAATTAATTTAATTTGTACTTAAAGAATTTCTATAACTACATTTAAGCAAGAACAGTTTCCATAGTAACGTTATAGATTTTCTAAATTCAGGCTATGATGTAATCAACTAAAATGACTGCCATACCCAAATTTTTGTTTTATTTCATCTGCAGCATTCCTTATTTAAATCTATTGTACTACACACAGATTTTCCACATATGAATTTAACTGGGAAGTATAGGACATTTTCCAGTTGCTTCTATTTGAGAAATTCTTGTTTGATTTCACAGTATTATGGAATCCACATTCCTGCTAGAGTTAAGATACTGACAGAATAGGCTGGATTATGTAGAATATATCTATATGATGTTGACCTAGCTTTCTAAAATTATGGAAATTTTCTATCCATGCTGACAGCTTGTGAAATATCACTGTAGTCAAAATATTATTGAAGAGTGGATTTCACACACTAAATTGATTGTTACTATCTATTAACATACTATTATATAAAGTAGTTGAGGATCTTGCCCTTGATTTCCTGGGGAAAAGAATCTAATAAGATTGTTTTTTGCATATATGTAAATTTTTTACTTAATTGCTTTTCTTATAAGTAGTAGTTGTGGATATACTTTTGTATTCAATTGAGATTATTCTCTAAAGCACTATCATAGTAGAAAAAAATTGAGATCTTTGCTTTTGGGTTTAGAGAAATTTATTTGAATAAATCTAGGCTTTTGAGCCTATAAACTCTGGACAGAGAATTCTGTAAGTGAATTTTCTTTACTCAGAATCTCTCTTTTACTCACTTTTCCCTTTGTTCATTGTTTTTAGCCTTAGAAACAAAAATGTGCAGGACAGAAAAATAAGAGCATTTATTTCTGGACATAGTCAAGTTATATCCTAGAGGATAAAAGAAAGGGAGAAAGGAATGAAAGTCATTAGCTGTGTTAATACTGCCTAGGAGGCCCCATGTACTGCTTGGAGGCCCCAGAGGAGTTCAGTATAGTCAGGAGATTTCAGAGGGAATCCTTCATCATAATTCCCTAAGATAGGTCCAGTTGCTTTTTCCTCTTTCCACTGATAGAAGTTTACTTCTTTTTATAGTATATCTTATTACATATATAAATATTATTATGTCTTTAAGTATCTCTTCTGCTAGCCCCTAAGTTCCATAAGGATAGTAAGTTCCAAGAAAGCAGTTGCCACATTGGCAATAGTCTCAGAGACACCAAATAAAGTTTTGGAGGGTTTTGGAGATCTGGAGATTTTTGGTGATATTTGTTAGAATAGACTCAGGGGAGTATTTGAGTGTATTCATTATCATTCACTCAGCTAAAATATTCCAGGTAGTCTGTGCATAGAAGGTTTAATATAGAATCATGAATTGACAGATCTTGGTGGAGAAAAATTGAAGGACTGAAACTCAGGGAAGCTGCCACTGAGGATGAGGAAGTTGCCCAAAGTTCAGAGAAATTGACACAAAAGATCTCAGTCTGAGATGCTAAAGTAAATTGTTCTCAAAAGCTGACCAGCAGTTATTTTAATTCTCCAAAATTTGTAGAAAGCCCCCCAAATGGCTTCAGTCTGTGAGGAAACAGATGGGTCTTCAGAATTTCCCTCAAAGTCATGGCGATTTGATCATCTCTCTGTATCTCTCATATGTCACCTGCTCCAAAGAATTGCAGCTTCTGCTTTACTTTCACTTAATTCTTACCTGAGTTTCTCGCTGATAAAGTCTAACCTAGAACCTTGTTAAGTAAGAGGGTCTGGGATTTGTATTTCCCGGGTTTAGGTGGAGTGATCGTGATGCTGAGCTGACCACAAACATCTCAAGACTAGAATTTGTGTGAGACTAGTTATCAAGGCTTAGAAAGAGAAGTAGGCCACAGAGCAGACAATTTTTAAAGGTAAATTGATTGAAGAAGGATGAAAGGAGATAGGGCTATTAAAGGCAAACAAAGGATTTAGATTATTTTTCCTTTTAGGGGTGATAATACTTGGCTAGATTTTTAGCAGAAGGGAAGAAGCTAATGCGGAAGGACAGTTTGTTGTTTGATAAAGGAGAGAATCATTAATGAAGTAAGGTCTCTGAGGGAGATGAGAAAGGTTGAGAGTAAAGTATGATTGGAGAGTTTCTCTAAAACTTTCTCTAAAACTGAGAAAAGTTTGGTGCAAAATGAGTTTCAGAGTGGTGGGTTGAGGGAGTTGGTGGGTGATGATGTCTGTTTTCTCTGTGAGGTGAGAAGTAGTGATGCCTGCCAAGGAGGGATCTGGCAGGGGTTAATTCTGAGGAGAGTGCGTTGGTTTGGATTAATGCTAAGAATAATAGGGATAAGAGTTATCTGTGGGCAAGCAAAAGATTGCTGAGTTCACTGAGATCTCAGAGGAGTCCCAAGCCCTTACATATGTGCTGACACCAATCTTCATGGCTGCTGAATTTTCCCCAACTGCACTTAACATTTGTGATGAATTTAAAGCCCATTTGAGGTCTTCTTTTCTGTTATTTCAGTGAGTGCCCTGTGCTTACATGCTCCTGGCATTCACCTAGGCCCAGTAAAAACACACACACACACACACAAAACCATTTGTGCCTAGTTTATAGGAGGTATCCATATAGTAGTTTGAATTAAACCCAACCAAACCAGCTGAAGATACTGGATCTAGGTTTAGTCAGCTGTGGAGTCCATGATGCAGAAACATTTAGAACTAAGGAGAGGGTGCAAAGTATCTGTGGCTGTGCTGGGATTATTGACAAAGGAGTCTGGGCTGGGTAGGAAAGAAAATGAGGCCAGGGAAGAGGACTACAAAGAATACATAAAAATGAAAGGAAAAGGAAATAGAAGTCTTGAGAGTTTGAAGAACAGATTGAGAATAGAGGAATGAAAGAAATGGAAAGATAAAAAATGCCCAACAAGAATTGTAGTCACAGAGGGTCACTGGTGATGTTATCAGAGTTGTAGTACTTCTTAGTAACAGAGAAAAGATGGAGGAGTAGATGAAGGGTAGTGGGACTCAGAACATGAAAGAATTAAGAATGTGGTACTGGGCAGGGCCACTGTATACAATTGATTTTTATGCCACTCTAATCTGTATAATAATCTATATGATGCCCACTGGAATTACGCATTGCACGCCAGCATAGCCACCCATGGTAGTCTCAGACTAGGTGTTGTTTATACAAGTCTTGGCAGATATTGCCATGTGGTTCTTCTAGTGACATAAGTGAATAGTCAGGTTACTATGTGACTGGAGGCTTTCTGGACAGAGAAGAAAGAGAAATGACCTGGGACAGATTTTATAGTACATAGAATTGGTACTTTGAGGTAAAAGAAACATTTTGATTTATAGAAAGGGATAAACTTTTTACAAATGGAGAGACCAGCAGGGACAAAGTCTTAACTGTGAGAAAGTGCTCTGATTGTGTAGACAATACATTTCACACTTTTCAGAGCTGTTCAGAAGACAGCCCTTTCCGTGGTATACATCATGTTGGTGGCTATGGCATTATGATGAAAGTGGAAATCCTGAACGTGGGAGTTTAGAGACCTTTGTACACTATATTCCAGTTAGAAAGCAATTTGGGTCCTAGAAAAGAAGGTCAGAGCATGATGTCATTTACTTTTAATGGATGGGCAGAAGGTGAAGATCAGAGCCAGGAATTCTCTGCTGCTTTGGTAGGAAGCAAAGCTGGTTGGATTAAAAAAAGAAAAGGATTAGTTTTCTTTGTTAGCAGAGATAATTATTAGTCTTTTCTAAGCATTTTAGCTTTGTAACTATGAAAATGGAAGAGTACAAAATGTATAGGTTGTACCAAGTGCTTTCTTAATTTGTTCTATGAAATTATTCTGATGTATTCACAAACAGTTCACTTCAGAGAAACAATTGTCTCTGGAAATGGTTGTTTTGTATTTATATTATGCAGTATTATTCATTAAAATTGTAGTGTATAATACAATTAACATCATTATTTTGCTTTATGTGGAGACTTTGCCTCATGAACCCCTGAAAGATTTATAAAAATATTGTAATAATTCCTATAACATCCTTGTGTAAGAGGTAAATTTCATTAAAAATTCTGTTGGTAGTAATTCTCAGAAACAATGAACTAGTCACCCACATAAAAGCAATACTAGTAGAGAAAAAATTGTGGGCAGTCAACATATCAGTTCAGTTCAGTTCAGTCGCTCAGTCGTGTCCGACTCTCCGCGACCCCATGAATCACAGCACGCCAGGCCTCCCTGTCCGTCACCAACTCCCTGAGTACACTCAAACTCATGTCCACAGAGTCGGTGATGCCATCCAGCCATCTCATTCTCCGTCGTCCCCTTCTCCTCCCGCCCCCAACCTTTCCCAGCATCAGAGTCTTTTCCAGTGAGTCAACTCGTCGCATGAGGTGGCCAAAGTATTGCAGTTTCAGCTTTAGCATCAGTCCCTCCAATGAACATCCAGGATTGATCTCCTTTAGAATGGACTGGTTGGATCTCCTTGCAGTATAAGGGACTCTCAAGAGTCTTCTCCAACACCACAGTTCAAAAGCATCGATTCTTCGGCGATCAGCCTTCTTCACAGTCCAACTCTCACAACCATACATGACCACGGGAAAAACCATTGCCTTGACTAGACGGACCTTGGTTGGCAAAGTAATGTCTCTGCTTTTTAATATACTATCAAGGTTGGTCATAACTTTCCTTCCAAGGAGCAAGCGTCTTTTAATTTCATGGCTGCAATCAGCATCTGCAGTGATTTTGGAGCCCAAAAAAACAAAGTCTGACACTGTTTCCACTGTTTTTCCATCTATTTCCCATGAAGTGATGGGACCAGATGCCATGATCTTTGTTTTCTGAATGTTGAGCTTCAAACCAACCTTTTCACTCTCCTCTTTCACTTTCATCAAGAGGCTTTTGAGTTCCTCTTCACTTTCTGCCATAAGGGTAGTGTCATCTGCATATCTGAGTCAACATATAGGATGGTTTAAATTTTTGCCACTGTATTATCTATGATTGGCTGCCGAAAACCTTATGTAAACCTTTAAGTCATGACTGAATGTGAAAGAAATGTATTATTTGCTTCTCTAAAGTACAAATGATGGTGAGAGATGAGGAGTTATGCAGGAGCAAAGAGGGCAATTGTATAGATACAGAAATTTCAGGATTGACTGCCATTTTCAATATATGGCTACCAAAATTGAATGGGTATTGTCATCAGTTCAGTTCAGTTGCTCAGTCGTGTCCAACTTTTGCGACCCCATGGACTGCAGCATGCCAGGCCTCTCTGTCCATCACCAACTCCCAGAGTTTACTCAGACTCATGTCCATTGAGTTGGTGATGCCATCCAACCATCTCAACCTCTGTTGTCCCCTTCTCCTCCTGCCTTCAATTTTTCCCAGTATCAGGGTCTCTTCTAATGAGTCAGTTCTTTGCATCAGGTGGCCAAAGTATTGGTTTCAGCTTTAGCATCAGTCCTTCCAATGAACACCCAGGACTGATCTCCTTTAGGATGAACTGGTTGGATCTCCTTGAAGTCCAAGGGACTCTCAAGAGTCTTCTCCAACACCACAGTTCAAAAGCATCAATTCTTCAGTGCTGAGCTTTCTTTATAGTCCAACTCTCATATCCGTACATGACTACTGGAAAAACCATAGCTTTGACTAGACAGACCTTTGTTGGCAAAGGAATGTCTCTGCTTTTTAATATGCTCTCTAGGTTTGCCATAGCTTTTTTTCCAAGGAGCAAGCATCTTTTAATTTCATGACTGCAGTCACCATCTGCAGTGATTTTGGAGCTCCCCCCCCACCCAAAAAAAAGTCTGTCACTGTTTCCATTATTTCCCCATCTATCTGCCATGAAGTGATGGGACTGGATCCCATGATCTTAGTTATCTGAATGTTGAGCTTTAAGCCAACTTTTTCACTTTCCTCTTTCACTTTCATCAAGAGGTTCTTTAGTTCTTCACTTTCTGCCATAAGGGTGGTGTCATCTGCATATCTGAGGTTATTGATATTTCTCCTGGCAGTCTTGATTCCAGCTTGTGCTTCATCCAACCTGGTATTTCGCATGATGTACTCTGCAAGTATGAGATGGCTAGATGGCATCACCGACTCGACGGACATGAGTTTGAGTAAACTCTGGGAGTTGGTGATGGACAGGGAGGCCTGGCATGCTGTGATTCATGGGGTCACAAAGAGTCAGACACGACTGAGGGACTGAACTGAACTGAACTGAACTCTGCATGTAAGTTAAATAAGCAGGGTGACAATATACAGCCTTGACGTACTCCTTTCCAGATTTGGAACCAGTCTGTTGTTCCATGTCCAGTTCTAACTGTTGCTTCCTGACCTGTATACAGATTTCTCAGGAGGCAGGTCAGGTGGTCTGGTATTCCCATCTCTTAAAGAATTTTCCAGAGTTTGTTGTGGTTCACACAGTCAAAGGCTTTGGCATAGCCAATAAAGCAGAAGCAGATGTTTTTCTGGAACTCTCTTGCTTTTTCTATGATTCAATGGATGTTGGCAATTTGATCTCTGGTTCCTCTGCCTTTTCTAAATCCAGCTTGAACATCTGGAAGTTCACAGTTCATGTACTGTTGACCTGAGTTGGAGAATTTTGAGCAGTACTTTACTAGTGTGTGAGATGAGTGCAATTGTGCAGTAGTTTGAGCATTCTTTGGCATTGCCTTTCTTTGGGATTTTAATGAAAACTGACTTTTTCCAGTCTTGTGGCTACAGCTGAGTTTTCCAAATTTGCTGGCATATTGAGTGCATCATTTTCACAGCATCATCTTTTAGGATTTGAAATAGCTCAACTGGAATTCCATCACCTCCACTAGCTTTGTTCTCAGTGATGCTTCCTAAGGCCCACTTGACTTCACATTCTAGGATGATTGGCTCTAGGTGAGTGATCACACCTTCATGGTTATCTGGGTTGTGAAGATCTTTTTTGTACAGTTCTTCTGTGTATTGTGTATTCTTGCCACCTCTTCTTAATATCTTCTGCTTCTGTTCCGTCCATAACATTTCTGTCCTTTATTGTGCCCATCTTTGCATGAAATGTTCCCTTGGTATCTCTAATTTTCTTGAGGAGATCTCTAATATTTCCCTTTCTATTGTTTTCCTCTATTTCTTTGCATTGATCACTATGGAAGGCTTTCTTATCTCTCCTTGCTATTCTTTGGAACTATGCATTCAAATGGGTATATCTTTCTTTTCTCCTTTGCTTTCACTTCTCTTCTATTCACAGCTATTTGTAAGGCTTCCTCAGGCAACCATTTTGCCTTTTTGCTTTTCTTTTCCTTGGGGATCGTCTTGATCCCTGCCTCCTGTACAATGTCACAAGCCTCCATCCATAGTTCTTTAAGCACTCTAACAGATCTAATCCCTTGAATCTAATTGTCACTTCCACTGTATAATCCTAAGAGATTTGATTTAGGTCATACATGAATGGTCTAGTGGTTTTTGCTACTTTCTTAAATTTCAGTCTGAATTTGGCAATAAGGAGTTCATGGTCAGTGCCACAGTCAGCTGCCAGTCTTGTTTTTGCTGACTGTATAGAACTTCTCCATCTTCGGCTTCAAAGAATGTAATCAAAATAGGTATTATCATATAGACTACAGATGGTAGAACTGAGACAGAGAATTATGTAGGAGATTTTTATTGGCCATCCACTTTCTATCGGCCAGAGTGTAATTACCTGACCACACCTAACTGCAGAGGAGACAAGAAAATGTCCCATGTATTAGGAAAAAAACGCCTTCCCTTGTGGCTCAGATGGTAGAGAATCTGCCTGCAATGCAGGAGATCCCTGGATGAGGAAGATCCCCTGGAGAAGGGAATGGCTATCCACTCCAGTATTCACACATGAAGAATCCGATGGACAGAGGACCCTGGCAGGCTGTGGTGCATGGGGTCTGCCAAGAGTCGGACGTGACTGAACAACTAAGCACACGCACATCAGGAGAAAAGGAAAACGGGTTTGATTAGCAATCTGTCTATTTCTGCCGTAATCACCCATCAGCAGCTCACCAATCACGGATGCTTTCTAATGTGAATTTAAAAAAATATGGCCCAAGTTGTTGTTGTTGTTTTTAGTAATTATATCACATCTTGACAGCAGCTACAGTACAACAAAATTTTCCAGGAAATAGATTTCCACAGTAGAACCTCTGTAGTGGCTCGGTTGTATAACTCTTAACTGAAAATTCCAGGTATGATGTAAGTATCTAGGCCATGCATATACAAGTGACTGTTGCAACTTGAAGTGAATCCACAATAAGGAAAAAGGAGAAGAAAGAAAGCACACTTTCTCGCTCACCACACGCATCCACTTCAACCACGTACAAATATCCTAAGCAAAGTCGTGATGCTGGTTCACAGAGAGTGGAAGGGGCAGGACACTCAGATTTGTTTCACTACACAAAATGCAAGTGGGCTTGCATGTGACTCACGAAAGTAAAGACAAAGAATATTTTGATTATGAGGAACAAAAAAGTTCTAAGGAGTGATCCTTGTGTTGTAGGAATAATGATCTCTAAGGATACAAACAGCTCTGGGAAGAATATCCATATTAAACCAAATTTCCAGCTTTGGTCACATGTTGGACTGAATTGTCCTGGACTCCCCTTCCACTGCCAACACACAAAAAGTATGAGAAAAGTCATAGAGAATGCAAACCTTGATTTTTAGAATAGCTGTAAATGTATTGTGGAAGAAAACACCATCTTAAAAGAAAAAATTGAAAATGAAACAAATGCAAATTACTCTTGCAAATACTTTTCAGGTAGCTTAAATACTTGACCTTGAAGTCTGTGTTCCCACTTCGTTTCAGTTGTGTAAATTAATTCAGTAGACTTTATTTTTCCTTTTCCTGAAAAAATAATTAGCAGTTACTAAGTTGTGGGTTTGCATAAATATATAACCAATAGCAGGGATTATAGAACAAGGGGTAACAGTTAAAAAATTAATTTATTATGGTTCTTTTTTTTTCATTAAAAATGATACTTTTTTTTTAGGTTAAGAAAATTGTCTCTCAATAACAATTGTCTTTCCCTTATTTTTAGGTAAAATTTGATGAGTTAGACTTTACTACCTAGGAATTCAACAAAAGGAAAAATTTTAAGACCACTAACATTCACATGTGGTGGTGATATCAGTAAAGCAGGAAAATCTCGGAAAAGTAACAGGTTGATATATAAGTATTTTTAAATGACTCTAATAAAAACATTTTGTAATAGTTTTTTCTAAATTTATTAACTCAGATTTTACATGGATATGTTATATAGCACTTTCGAGGAAGATTGCCATCTTGGGGATAACTGGGAATACTCGCACCCTATACTTGGCATCATTATTAGTGATACTGAATGAGAGTTAATTCTTTTCACCACATAATCCACAGTAAATACTCCTTTTGGATTATTCCTGCTCAAGTTTCTTTTTTTCAGTTTATCATTGGAAACAAAGTCTTAAAAATGGCAAGCCAAAGTTGGCATTAAAAAGTGGCACTTATTTTTTTGATATATTGTCATTTTATAAACTGGTATTTTGTAAATTGTCCATTTTATTGAAACATTCTTTCCCAGTTGCATTTTTCAGATTTTTCCAATGAATTCCACATGAGGGGAATAAATCTCCTCAGTTATCTTTTGAAATTCTGGGAACACAATTATCTCTTTTAGGAAATTCTATGGCAGTTCCTTCTATCTTTTGGAAGGAAAAAAAGGAAGCCATTGTGACAAACTGATACTATTATTTTTCCATCTATTTCTCTCCTCTTTTTTTTTTTATGGTATAACAGGTATTTCCATTAACTCAAGTATTCCACCTAAGCATGAAACTTTCTGTAATTTCCAAAAAAAAAAAAAAGAGAGAGAAAACCCCCAAGTTAAGGTAATTTAATTCAATCAATATTTATGGGGTTCCTAGTTTGCGTGGGGGTATTTAAAAGATACACGAAATGAGTAAGACATTTGCTGATTATCAAAGAATTTTAGTTTCACTGGAGTTATTTCTAGTTTTTACTTGCTTCTATACTATATCCATGTGCTTCTTAATGGTTTTACTATCTTCCAATTCTCCAAATATGCCTGCTACAAAAACTTGAAAGTGCCTTCTTTTCTGTGTTGAATATGGTGAGTTATCAAAAGCACATTGCTTTCGGTAGGAAATAGCATCCCTCTAACACAGATGCTATCAAAAATATTTCCTCATATTTTAAAAAGATCTTTACATGATGTTTACTTCTTCTGTGATATTATCAATTTTTGTACTGCTTTCAGTAGCTAAAGTTGAACACTATTCATTTTATGTTTCACAGTAGTTTGGTTTGTGTTTAACTCTTTCAAGCTTTCTTACATTTGCATTTACAAGGGATCACAGGAATCTTGACAATGTTTGCAGCATTTAGAGTTATGGTTCGATACACAAATTTTAATTTATTCCGCTCTTTCCAACTATTATGTTCCTAGTTTTACCTTTGGTGCTAATATTCACTGGGTATACATTTGTATAGATGTCTGCCTTGTAATCCTAAGTGTATGATAGGTGAAAACGGAGAAGGCAATGGCAGCCCACTCCAGTACTCTTGCCTGGAAAATTAAAAAGACGGGAAGGAAGAGCAAGAGAATCAAGGAACAGGAGAGTGGCCCCTCTGGTAGGGAGGAAGTCAAATTCATTTAGATGAAATGATTTGAATTTGAATGCTAGAGCTCAGCACATGTTTACATACAATTAAAAATATAATTCTGCTTTCAAATTTTTGGGAAACTCAGACCTCTGATCAAACCATGAAGGAGTAAGATGGTATAGAATTAATCTCCTGCTTATGGCTCAGCTGGTAAAGAATTCGCCTGCAATGCAGGAGACCTGGATTCAATCCCTGGGTTGGCAAAATCCCCTGGAGAAGGTGAAGGCTACCCATTCCAGTATTCTGGCCTGGAGAATTCCTTGAACTGTATAGTTCATGGGGTTGCAAAGAGTCAGACACGACTGCGAGACTTTCACTTTTCACAAACAAAAAACTGGCCAAAAATACAAGAAATAATATTTCAGGAATTGGACAACATAAGCAAAGAACTGAGAAAAGGGAAACAGATGAACTCTATGACTACCTGAGGTTTATAACTTGGAGTAATTCCTAGACTATGGAGCAGAAAGGAAGGGCCAAAACGTGGTCTGGTGAACTAAGACAGAGACTATACTCAGGGAGACAGCTGGTTAGAATGTGTGGGACAGAGAACTTGAGGTTATGGAGATGAACAGAAGGAACCTAAGAGGAACTTAGCTATTTGCCAGAAAATTCAACACTCCTTAAGAGAAAAAAACAAAATCCAGTCTTCAAAAATGTTAAATTCATAATGTTCAATATTCAATAAAAATGACTAGACATACAAATAAGCAGAAAATGGGAATCATAGCCAAAAGAAAAATTAATTATGGAGGACATGAAAAGTACTCTTCAGGTATTTTGCAGCAGGGAGCAGGCTATCATTCTGGATTTACTCTTGCTTTTGTGCTGAGAGCACACTGCCCTCAGGCTGCTCACAGCCCCAGCCTGGATATGGTGAGAGCAGTGTGGGGGTGTGTGTGGGTGTGGGGGTGTGTGCGTGTGCTTAGTTGTGTCTGACTCTTTGTAACCCCATGCACTGTAGCTCACCAGGCTCCCCTGTCCAGAGAATTTTCCAGCAAGAATACTGGAGTGGGTTGCCTTTCCCTTCTCCAGGAGATCGAACCCACATCTCTTGCATCTCCTGCATTGCCAGGCAGGTGCTTTACCAGCTGAACCACCAGGGAAGCCCTGGTGAGAGCGCTAATGTGGGCTTATTCCAGCAAGCGCTGGGACTTCTCTAATGGGTGACATTGGCTAAAGCACTCCCCTTGACCTTACTGAACATTTTTTCTTTTTAAGTACACTAAAATTTTTCTCCCTTCCTTTTGTCTCTTCTCTACATGTCAGATATGTATTATGATTCAAAGGCTCTGCACACCTCCTATTGCTCCCTCCAACATTAAATCTCTTGCATAACTAAACTACCACCCATCATGTATTTGATTTGCAGTACATACACACTGAAACAAATGGTACCAGGAACAGTCTAAATAGTATGGATGTGAGAGTTGGACTGTGAAGAAAGCTGATCGCCGAAGAATTGGTGCTTTTGAACTGTGGTGTTGGAGAAGACTCTTGAGAGTCCCTTGTACTGCCAGGAGATCCAACCAGTCCATTATAAGGGAGATCAATCCTGGGTGTTCATTGGAAGGACTGATGCTAAAGCTGAAGCTGCAATACTTTGGCCACCTCATGTGACAGGCTGACTCACTGGAAAAGACTCTGATGCTGGGAAAGGTTGGGGGCGGGAGGAGAAGGGGACGACGGAGAATGAGATGGCTGGATGGCATCACCGACTCTGTGGACATGAGTTTGAGTGAACTCCGGGAGTTGGTGATGGACAGGGAGGCCTGGCGTGCTGTGGTTCATGGGGTCACTAAGAGTTGGACATGACTGAGCAACTGAACTGAACTGAACTGAAGATAGGGATTTGAGAATGACTCATTCATTGAAAGGCAGGCAAAATGGAATCCATCCCAAATAATAGATTGGGCATGAATTGTGCCTGGCACACAGGAGTGGCATGATTGATAAAAGATTTCACCATTGAACAAGAAAGTGTACCAATGGAGGGACATGCCCTTGTAGTTTCTGTGAATCATTTGAAAGATACCCAAACATTTCTACAAAGATAGTGGAGTTGCCTGTTCTCTGATGAGTTGTACTTATGCTATCAAAGGGAAATTGAGGATTGTTAAAAGACAGATAAATGCTAACTGTGAGGGCATGAGGCCTCATCTGCAACATTCAAAGAGATCCTTCTCTCTTAGTGAAAGAGCAGACATAACCAAGTAAGTTAAAAATCTGATACAGTCTACTGAGTTGTAGAGTTCCAGGGTTGTTTGAATACTCATCCAAGGCTGATCTACAATGCTAATGCCAAGGCCCTGAATGAAAATGTCTGGAGCTGACCCCAAAACATGGGAAGGGGACAGTGGTTGGAAACCCCTGAGAATAGTTTGACTGTGGACTCACCCTCCTTCCAAGCCTCAGAACTTGAAGGTAGCCCATTCTTGTTTGGAGCTAGTACTTTTCTTGAAATGAACAATGCTGTGGAGGACTCTGCCAACAAGGCAGCAGATACCCTCATAACAGGCTGACCTTAACTTCCCTCTTGCCTGCCAAGCTGGTGGCACCTGATCAAGAAGCCTGGAATGAAAGAGTGAATAAGTAAAAAATAATTAATTGTGAATGCTTTCTCAGTTCATGGGGTTTATTTTCTTGGCAAAGACCCTAAGGGAAGGGGCCAAACTCTCTGGTAACGTTGCTCTCAAGAAACGCGATGGTCGGCACAGAGTGAAGTGGAAGTGTCTGGCATGTCCTGGCAAGCCTCAAGGAAGGAATAAAGATGTTGGGGGAGCACAAGTGCTGAATTAGTATGTGAAACCAGAAAACCCCTCAAAGGTTTAGTTCCACAGGAGGGCTCAGAGAGTATCATCAGTTCAGTTCAGTTCAGTCACTCAGTCGTTTCTGACTCTTTGCGACCCCATGAAACACAGCACGCCAGGCTTCCCTGTCCATTACCAACTCCCGGAGTTCACTCAAACTCATGTCCATTGAGTCGGTGATGCCATCCAGCCATCTCATCCTCTGTCATCCTTTTCTCCTCCCGCCCCCAATCCCTCCCAGCATCAGAGTCTTTTCCAGTGAGTCAACTCATCCCATGAGGTGGCCAAAGTATTGGAGTTTCAGCTTTAGCATCAGTCCTTCCAATGAACACCCAGGACTGATCTCCTTTAGAATGGACTGGTTGGATCTTCTTACAGTCCAAGGGACTCTCAAGAGTCTTCTCCAGCACCACAGTTCAAAAGCATAAATTTTTCGGCGATCAGCTTTCTTCACAGTGCAACTCTCACATCCATACATGACTACTGGTAAAACCATAGCCTTGACTAGATGGACCTTTGTTGGCAAAGTAATGTCTCTACTTTTTAATATGCTATCTAGGTTGGTCATAACTTTATTTCCAAGGAGTAAGCATCTTTTAATTTCATGGCTGCAATCAGCATCCGCAGTGATTTTGGAGCCCCCCAAAATAAAGTCTGACACTGTTTCCACTGTTTTTCCATCTATTTCCCATGAAGTGATGGGACCAGATTCCGTGATCTTTGTTTTCTGAATGTTGAGCTTCAAGCCAACCTTTTCACTCTCCTCTTTCACTTTCATCAAGAGGCTTTTTAATAATTCTTCACTTTCTGCCATAAGGGTGGTGTCATCTGCATATCTGAGGTTATTGATATTTCTCCCGGCAATCTTGATTCCAGCTTGTGCTTCTTCCAGCCCAGTGTTCCTCATGATGTATTCTGTATATAAGTTAAATAAGCAGGGTGACAATATACAACC
Organism: Moschus berezovskii; assembly: GCF_049115385.1. Taxonomy (NCBI): domain Eukaryota; kingdom Metazoa; phylum Chordata; class Mammalia; order Artiodactyla; family Moschidae; genus Moschus; species Moschus berezovskii. The sequence goes on from NC_142464.1 coordinate 27,338,030, forward strand.
TCGACATACTCCTTTTCCTATTTGGAACCAGTCTGTTCCATGTCCAGTTCTAACTGTTTCTTCCTGACCTGCATACAGGTTTCTCAAGAGGCAGGTCAGGTGGTCTGCTATTCCCATCTCTTTCAGAATGTTCCACAGTTTATTGTGATCCACACAGTCAAAGGCTTTGGCATAGTCAATGAAGCAGAAAGAGATGTTTTTCTGGAACACTCTTGCTTTCTCCATGATCCAGCAGATGTTGGCAATTTGATCTCTGGTTCCTCTGCCTTTTCTAAAACCTGCTTGAACATCTGGAAGTTCACGGTTCACGTATTGCTGAAGCCTGGCTTGGAGAATTCTGAGCATGACTTTACTAGCGTGTGAGATGAGTGCAATTGAGAGTATCATAGCACTCACTAAAATGCACTGATGAGAGAGGCACCAACATCAATACATGCTGTGGTGGTGGTCCTCTGCAGGGCAGGGCTGAAGGTAGGAGAGGTGATCACAAACCTGGAACATTGTGTACATGTCAGGATGGCTGTGAAGTAATGGAGGTCAGGAGGTGACACTTAATCATCAGAAATGAGGCGGCTGCAATTACCTTAATTACTAGCGAGATCAAAGGGGCAGCTGAGGGAACTTGTCCCTCAGGAAAGGATAGACATGGTTACTAGAGCATGCTGTCCCTTGGGCAAAATAGTTTGGCAGCCAACAAGCGTGCTATTTCAAAACTATAACCAGAAGTGTATAAGAATGGTGGAGCGGTAGGCAGAGGAGGGTCAGCCCAATAAAAGTTCCTACCTCTTGCTCAGTTTCTGAAGCTGAGCCAATGTGCACATCCAGACCGCTTTCACTGAAAAGAGGACTTGGTGCTAGCAGGAAATACTTGAATTGCACAGCACGTGTAGGCTGTGATGCTCTCTCAGTCTTTCCTCAAAGGAACCATGCTTGAGTGACTTGAGCGACTGAACATCAGGGAAAGGCGTGTATTAATTCCCTTTTGCTGCCATAACATACCATAACAAACTAAGCAGTTTAAAGTGATACTAACTTATTATTTCACAGTTCTGCAGGTCAGAAGGTCAATATAGAGTGGCTCAGCTGGTTCAGTTTAAGGTCTCACAAAACCAAAAGCTAGGGGTTGGTAGTGTCATATTCCTTTTGGGAGGCTTCTTTGTGGGAAGGAATATGTTCCCATACCACTCGGCGGTTAACAGAATTCATCTCTTTATGGTTGTAATGCTGAGGTCCCTGTTTTCTTGATGACTGTGACAGGAGAGACTCTCAGCTCTTTTAGGCAAAATCTGTCCCTCGTCACATTGCCACCTCGGTCTTCAAAGCAGTAACAGTGCACTCAGTTCTTCTCACACTTAAAATCTTTCTTAATTCTATGGTCTCTCTGACTCTGGCTGGAGAAAGTCTTCTGCTTTTGAGGGTTTATATGATTAGACTGAGCCATCTGAATAAACCAGGCTAACCACTACCCTTATGGCAGAAAGTGAAGAGGAACTCAAAAGCCTCTTGATGAAAGTGAAAGAGGAGAGTGAAAAGGTTGGCTTGAAGCTCAACATTCAGAAAACAAAGATCATGGCATCTGGTCCCATCACTTCATGGGAAATAGATGGAAAAACAGTGGAAACAGTGTCAGACTTTGTTTTTTTGGGCTCCAAAATCACTGCAGATGCTGATTGCAGCCATGAAATTAAAAGACGCTTGCTCCTTGGAAGGAAAGTTATGACCAACCTTGATAGTATATTAAAAAGCAGAGACAATACTTTGCCAACCAAGGTCCGTCTAGTCAAGGCAATGGTTTTTCCTGTTGTCATGTATGGATGTGAGAGTTGGACTGTGAAGAAGGCTGATCGCCGAAGAATTGATGCTTTTGAACTGTGGTGTTGGAGAAGACTCTTGAGAGTCCCTTATACTGCAAGGAGATCCAACCAGTCCATTCTAAAGGAGATCAATCCTGGATGTTCATTGGAGGGACTGATGCTAAAGCTGAAACTGCAATACTTTGGCCACCTCATGCGACGAGTTGACTCACTGGAAAAGACTCTGATGCTGGGAAAGGTTGGGGGCGGGAGGAGAAGGGGACGACGGAGAATGAGATGGCTGGATGGCGTCACCAATTCTGTGGACATGAGTTTGAGTGTACTCCGGGAGTTGGTGATGGACAGGGAGGCCTGGCGTGCTGTGATTCATGGGGTCGCGGAGAGTCGGACATGACTGAGCGACTGAACTGAACTGAACTGAACCTCTTTATCTCAAAGTCTGTAACCTTAATTACATCTACAAAGTCCTTTTGGCATGCAATGAAATCTATTCATGGGTTCTAGGGATTAGGGCATGGATATCTTTGTGGGTCTGTTCTGCTTACCACGAGGGAACACCCAGACTTTTGAGAGGTCTGGCTCAAAGGTCCTACCAGACCTTTGGACACAAGGTCTGAGCTGGTAGTGATGCCTAAAGACTCAAAGAATCATTATTAATTTGCTCTAAGAATGGAAGCAGATGGAGACCAGATAATAAATGCAGTCCTGGGTCAAACTGTCTCATGGTAGGCTCCTTGGACCCACAGATTCACTCACCAGTCATTTCCCCTTTCTGTCAGTAGAAAATTGATGCACTTGGCAGTTGAGCAACACTCACACTGCGTGGGGACTATCATAATGGCGAATGCCAAGTGGGAGCTTCTGAAATGTCTTTGCTATTCCTCTCCTAACAATCCAGTTAAGATTATAAATAGAAAATAACATAACATCCTGAAGGGATGGTAGATATCAGTGAGACCACTAAAGATCCAAAGACTGAAGTAGGGAATCCCTATCATATACGTTAAATTTTCTATTCTTTTTCCTGCAGAAACTGGATTATCCTGAGAAACAACTATAGATTAGACCACTTGTATCCAAATACTGGTCCCTATGACATGTGTTCTTTTTTTACATGTGTGTTTTTGCTAGAGGAGATTAATAAGGCCCTGAGAACATTTTGTGTAGTCAATGTTTTTGAAAATTCATTATTTTTCATTCTAAGTTAGAAAGTAGATTTAAAATAGTTTATAGTAATGTAGGGTACTCAACCAGAGAAGGCAATGGCACTGCACTCCATTACTCTAGGATGGAAAATCCCATGGATGGAGGAGCCTGGTAGGCTTCAGTCTATGGGGTCACTAAGAGTCAGACACGAATGAGCGACTTCACTTTCACTTTTCACTTTCATGCTTTGGAGAAGGAAATGGCAACCCACTCCAGTGTTCTTGCCTGGAGAAAACCAGGGACAGAGGAGCCTGTTGCGCTGCCATCTATGGGGTTGCACAGAGTTGGACACGACTGAGTTTGAGTGAACTCCAGGAGTTGGTGATGGACAGGGAGGCCTGGCGTGCTGTGATTCATGGGGTTGCGGAGCACGGACACGACTGAGCAACTGAACTGAAGTGACTTAGCAGCAGCAGCAGGGTACTCAACAATTTTTATTTACAGTTTTGCCTCTAAGGTATTCTAATACTCTCCTCTCTATTATGTTATAAATTGAAGAAATCTGAACTGTTTGGTCACTCTACTATTCTTCACAAAGACTCATTAAATTTTTGGCATCATGCCAATGAGATAGGATGAACAAGTTTTGACTAGTGAATTAGAACCTACCTTGGAAAGACACATTGCACTAGAAGTTGGGAAAGAGATTCTTTGTAGTTTCAGGGACCAGTTTCTTCAGTGAATATTTTAAGGGTTTGGTGGTCAGGGTACAGTTATACACCCCCACAAAAAACCCAGACAAATTGCCATATCGTACATCTTCTTTCATCAAAAAGTGAAGCATAGTACTTGCTACACCTCTGTGTGTTTTATAAGCATCCCGATATTCTACAGACATTTAAAGTATAATAAGGCAACCAAGGTCTGTCTAGTCAAGGCTATGGTTTTTCCCGTGGTCATGTATGGATGTGAGAGTTGGACTGTGAAGAAAGCTGATCGCCGAAGAATTGATGCTTTTGAACTGTGGTGCTGGAGAAGACTCTTGAGAGTCCCTTGTACCGCCAGGAGATCCAACCAGTCCATTCTAAGGGAGATCAATCCTGGGTGTTCATTGGAAGGACTGATGCTAAAGCTGAAACTGTAATACTTTGGCCACCTCATGCGACGAGTTGACTCACTGGAAAAGACTCTGATGCTAGGAAAGGTTGGGGGCGGGAGGAGAAGGGGACGACAGAGAATGAGATGGCTGGATGGCATCACCGACTCTGTGGACATGAGTTTGAGTGAACTCCGGGAGTTGGTGATGGACAGGGAGGCCTGGCGTGCTGTGATTCATGGGGTCACGGGAGTCGGACATGACTGAGGGACTGAACTGAACTGAAGGAAATATTACAAATAACATTGTGTCAAAACATTTGAAAATCTAGACAAAGTAGACAAATTCCATGAAGGACACAAATTATCAAAAGTGGCTGGAGAAGAATTTGAAATTTCAAATAGTTCTATATCACTTAAAGAAAAATTTTTAATTATCTTCCCCCATCAAAATTCTCCAGACCTAGATGGTTTTACTAGCAGTTGTAACATCGTGAAGGCATTATGAAGAATTTATAGCGTTTCTGTACAAGAGGTTAAACTTCTTTAATCATTTTATTGAGGTAAGAATTACTCTGACTCCCAAATCACACAGAGACATTGTATTAATTTCCTAGGGCCACTATAACAAAGTATCACAAATTTGTTGGTTTAAAATAACAGAAATTTATTCTCAGAGTTATGAAGACTAGAAATCTAAAATCAAGACTTTGCACAGGACTATGCTGTTTCCGAAATCTCTAGGGAAGGATCCTGCCTTGCCTCCTCCGGCTTCTGGTAGCCATTCCTTGTCTTTAACTTCAGTACTTCAATTTCTGTCTCTCTTGCCACGTGGGGCTCTCTCCATGTCTGGGTTAAAATTCCCTTCTTATATGGACAAATCTATTGAATTAGAGCTCTCCCTGATGACTTCATCTAGACCTGATTAGCTGCGTTATTGACCTTGGGGAAATTAAAAGATTTCTTAGACCAAACAGGAAAAAATGAATCATAAAGAAAAATTAACAAATTAGACTTCATGAAATTTAAAAATTTACAAAAATGCAAGTCACAGATGAAGAGAAAATATTTGCAACAAATAGCTACAAAGGCCTTGTATCACCACATGTCATAAGCACTTATAATTCAATGATAAGAAAAATGATCTAATAATAATGGACAATATACTTTAATAGTTTAAAATAGAAGATGTGCAAATGGGCAGATATTCAGTATCACTAATATCAAGAAATGACAATTTAGAGATATCAAGTTACCACAATATTTTCATTAGAATAGCTAAAATTAGCAAGTCTGACCAAGTCAAGTTTTGCTAAGGATGTGATGCATACATTGCTTGTGGGTAAATAATACAACAATTTCAAGTAGAAATTCACCCAAGAGAAACAAAAATAGGTTCTTGCAAAGAACTAAACGCTGATGTTCTTAACAGTTTTATTTGTTGTATCCCCAAACTGAATAGAACCCACATGTATGTCAGCCGGTCATGGGTCAAATTGCGTTATATCCGTATAGTGGAATATTATTTTATACTACGAGTACGTTTTTATTTATTATACTACGACTATTTACACTATTTTGCTGTAAGAAAGCAATAAAACACTGATATATGCAATAAAATGAATACAGCTTCAGTCGTGTCCAACTCTTTGTGACCCTGTGGACTGTAGCCTACCAAGCTCCTCCATCCATGGGATTCTCCAGACAAGAGTACTGGAGTGGGTTGCCATTTCCTTCTCCAGGGGATCTTCCCAACCCAGGGACTGAACCCGGGTCTCCCGCATTGGAGGCAGATGCTTTAACCTCTGAGCCACAATGTAAGCGACTAAGACATTACATAAATAATGTAAATAAAGAAGTCATAAATAATACTTTATCATTTCATTTTATGAAACAGACAAATATAGCCTTTTGTAACAGAAAGGGATTCCCAGGTGATGCAGTGGTAAAGAACCCACCTGCAAGTGCAGGAGACGTAAGAGACATGGATTTGATCCCTGGGCCAGGAAGATGCCCTGGAAGAGGAAATGGCAACCCATTCCAGTATTCTTGCCTAGGAAATCCTATGGACAGAGGAGCCTGGAAGGCTACAGTCCAGGGTGTCAGAAAGAGTTGGACACGACCGAGCAACTAAGTGCATGCAGACACACATCAGAAAGCAGATCAGAGATTGTCTGTGGACAGTTGTGGATGGTGTGTGTGTGTGTGTGTGTGCGCGCGCATGTGCGTGCGTGTGTGTGTGTGTGTGTGTGTGTGTGTGTGTGCATGCGCTCTTCCTGACCCAGGGATCGAATCTCCATCTCCTGTGTCTCCTGTATTGGCAGGCAAATTCCTTACCACTAACACCATCTGGGAAGCTCCCATGGATGGCTGCTGCTGCTAAGTCACTTCAGTCGTGTCCGACTCTGTGTGACCCCATAGATGGAAGCCCACCAGGCTCCCCCGTCCCTGGGATTCTCCAGGCAAGAACACTGGAGTGGGTTGCCATTTCCTTCTCCACATGGATGGCTACCTGACTGCAAAGGATAGTAGGAAAATTTTTGAGGCAGTAAAAATATCTTATATCACTGTTTTGGTGGTTATTTCAGTGTATATACCTGTGGAAATTTGTCAATATGTACGCTTAAAGTTGGTTCACTTTATTGTACTTAAACTGTACTTAATTCAGCTGATTCTAATTAAGTTTATTTTATAAAACTCTCACAAAATCTCAAATAAGAAAGTTAAGTAACAATATTAGACTAAAGCGGTCAGAGCTGTCTTTCTTGCATTTTTGTCCCTAGAATGCACAGGGACATTTTTCCATATGGTTGGGCATGCTGCTGCTGCTAAGTCACTTCAGTTGTGTCTGACTCTGTGTGACCCCATAGACGGAAGCCCACCAGGCTCCCCCGTCCCTGGGATTCTCCAGGCAAGAACACTGGAGTGGGTTGCCATTTCCTTCTCCAATGCAAGCAAGTGAAAAGTGAAAGTGAAGTCGCTCAGTTGTGTCTGACTCTTGGCGACCCCATGGACTGCAGCCCACCAGGCTCCTCCGCCCATGGGATTTTCCAGGCAAGAGTACTGGAGTGGGGTGCCATTGCCTTCTCTGATGGTTGGGTGTAGACCCTGACTATAGTTGATCTGACTCATTCGTATTGAATATTCAAAATTTGCATTGAAACAAACCTGTACTTAAATACACACAACTTTACAACTGTGAGAGCAGGCTAAGCTTGTCAATGTTCTTCAGACAAGAAGTTCATATTGAATAAACTGAATGAACATGTGTGTAAATAATTTGTTTCCTATGAGATGAGGGGAGATGGAAAGAACAGGGGATTCTACTTGGGAGGCTGTAGACAGAGTCAGTGGCATGACCTGGGAATTACTGAAGGGCCAATAAGTTAAGTTTCTGCATATGTTAGTTTACAATGTAGAACTTTTAATGTCAGTTTTAAAAGTTGCATGTTTGTCATAATGCTCCAAGTGAATTGATATAAATGGGCATCTCTCTCTGATGCTGTCTCCTGGGAGCTTTATCTTCCCAGGAGTCACTTCCCTTTCTCTCTCTTTTTTTTTTTTTTTTGTTATTCTTCTCTTTACTTCCATACTCAGGGTACATGGTCACCCTATCTAAGTATTCTAACAGCCAAGGAAACAGCCCCCTTTTCCCCCTATTTTTGCTGCCAACTCTTTCCTACTTTTCATTAATGTGGTTTCTTAATGAATAACATGGAAATTATTTTTTTTTAGGTAATTAATTTATTTTTTATTGGAGGCAAATTATTTTACAATATTATATTGGTTGGTTTTGCCATACATTGATATGAATTTGCCCCGGGTTTACATAAATTCCCCCTCCTGAACCCCCCTCCCACCTCCCTCCTCCCTTTATCCTCCCTCTGGGTCATCCCCGCATGCCTGCTCCGAGCATCCTATAACATGCATTGATCCTGAACTAGTGATTCGTTTCACATATGACAACATACGTGTTTCAATGCCATTCTCCCAAATCATCCCACCCTCACCCTCTCCCAAAGAAATTAATATGGAAATTAACATGGAAATTAATATGGAAAAGGATCTCTATGATCACATGCAGTATTTTTAAAAACCCACGTCTGTTTTTCCAGCCCTTCACTTTCAGTCTGTGTGTGTCCCTCGTTTTGAGGTGGGTCTCCTGTAGACAACATACAGGTGTCTTGTTTTTGTGTCCATTCAGCCAGTCTTTGTCCTTTGGTTGGGGCATTCAACCCATTTACATTTAAGGTAATTATTGATGAGTATGATCCCGTTGCCATTTACTTTGTTGTTTTGGGTTTGAGTTTATACACTCATTCTCTGTTTCCTGTCTAGAGAAGGTCCTTTACCATTTGTTGGAGAGCTGGTTTGGTGATGCTGAATTCCCTCAGCTTTTGCTTGTCTGTAAAGCTTTTGATTTCTCCTTCATGTTTGAATGAGATCCTTGCTGGGTACAGTAATCTGGGCTGTAGGGTATTTTCTTTCATCACTTTGAGTATGCCCTGCCATTCCCTCCTGGCCTGAAGAGTTTCTGTTGAAAGATCAGCTGTTATCCTTATGAGCATCCCCTTGTGTGTTACTTGTTGCTTTTCCCTTGCTGCTTTTAATATTTGTTCTTTGTGTTTGATCTTTGTTAATTTGATTAATATGTGTCTTGGGGTATTTCTGTTTGGGTTTATCCTGTTTGGAACTCTCTGGGATTCTTGGACTTGGGTGATTATTTCCTTCCCCATTTTAGGGAAATTTTCAACTATTATCTCCTCAAGTATTTTCTCATGGTCTTTCTCCTTGTCTTCTTCTTCTGGGACTCCTATGATTTGGATGTTGGGGCATTTGACATTGTCCCAGAGGTCTCTGAGATTGTCCTCATTTTTTTAAATTCGTTTTTCTTTTTTCTTCTCTGCTTCATTTATTTCTACCATTCTATCTTCTAACTCACTTATTCTATCTTCTGCCTCCGTTATTCTACTGTTGGTTCCCTCCAGAGTGTTTTTGATCTCATCTATTGCATTATTCATTGTATATTGACTCTTTTTTATTTCTTCTGCTGCTGCTGCTGCTAAGTCACTTCAGTCATGTCCGACTCTGTGTGACCCCATAGACGGAAGCCCACCAGGCTCCCCCGTCCCTGGGATTCTCCAGGCAAGAACACTGGAGTGGGTTGCCATTTCCTTCTCCAATGTGTGAAAGTAAAAAGTGAAAGTGAAGTCGCTCAGTCGTGTCCGACCCTTATTTCTTCTAGATCCTTGTTAAACCTTTCTTGCATCTTCTCAATCCTTGTCTCCAGGTTATTTATCTGTAACTCCAACTTGTTTTCAAGATTCTGGATCAGTTTCACTATCATTATTCGGAATTCTTTATCAGGTAGGTTCCCTATCTCTTCCTCTTTTGTTTGTGTTGGTGGGCATTTATCCTGTTCCTTTACCTGCTGGGTATTTCTCTGCCTCTTCATCTTGCTTATATTGTTGTGTTTGGGATGGCCTTTCCATCTTCTGGCAGTTTGTGGAGTTCTCTTTATTGTGGAGTTTCCTCACTATGGGTGAGGTTGGACGGGTGGCTTGTCAAGGTTCCCTGGTTAGGGAAGCTTGTGTCGGTGTTCTGGTGGGTAGAGGTGGATTTCTTCTCTCTGGAGTGCAATGAAGTGTCCAGTAATGAGTTATGAGATATCAATGGGTTTGGAGTGACTTTGGGCAGCCTGTATTTTGAAGCTCAGGGCTATTTTCCTGTGTTGCTGGAGAATTTGCATGGTATGTCTTGCTCTGGAACTTCTTGACCCTTGGGTGGTGCTTGGTTTCAGTGTAGGTATGGAGGCATTTGATGAGCTCCTATTGATTAATGTTCCCTGGAGTCAGGAGTTCTCTGGTGTTCTCAGGATTTGGACTTAAGCCAACTGCCTCTGGTTTTTTGTCTTATTCTCGGAGTAGTCTCTAGACTTCTCTGTCATTTCCAAGGTGGTTTCCTCTGTTTTAGCTTCTGTTTGCTGGTCTCTTCAGTGTCTAATTTCCGCCCTGACACTAGGGGGCGGTGGTGGACACTTTTTAAGACTCACTTGTTCAGTCCTGTTCTGGGAAGGGAGGAACACTGCAGAGAAATATTTCTGGCATCTGTGGGGAGTGCTCGCAGTGTCTTAGCCACACTGGGTTTGCCCCGATCATGGCGTGTGTGCTGTCCCAGTCTACACTGCACAGGCTCTAGGTTGCTCTGCCACACATAGAGACCAAAAGAAAGCAGGAGTAGCAATACTCATATCAGATAAAATAGACTTTAAGACAAAGGCTGTGAAAAGAGACAAAGAAGGACACTACATAATGATCAAAGGATCAATCCAAGAAGAAGATATAACAATTATAAATATTTATGCACCCAACATAGGAGCACCGCAATATGTAAAACAAATGCTAACAAGTATGAAAGGGAAAATTAACAATAACACAATAATAGTGGGAGACTTTAATACCCCACTAACACCTATGAATAGATCAACTAAACAGAAAATTAACAAGGAAACACAAGCCCAGGTCCAGATGGCTTCACAGCTGAATTCTACCAAAAATTTAGAGAAGAGCTAACACTTATCCTACTCAAATTCTTCCAGAAAATTGCAGAGGAAGGTAAACTTCCAAACTCATTCTGCGAGGCCACCATCACCCTAATACCAAAACCTGACAAAGATGCCACACAAAAAAAGAGAACTACAGGCCAATATCACTGATGAATATTGATGCAAAAATCCTTAACAAAATTCTAGCAGTCAGAATCCAACAACACATTAAAAAGATCATACATCGTGACCAAGTGGGCTTTATCTCAGGGATGCAAGTATTCTTCAATATCTGCAAATCAATCAATGTAATATACCACATTAACAAATTGAAAAATAAAAAACATAGGATTATCTCAATAGATGCAGGGAAAGCCTTTGACAAAATTCAACATCCATTTATGATCAAAACCCTCCAGAAGGCGGGAATAGAAGGAACATTCCTCAACATAATAAAAGCTATATATGACAAACCCACAGCAAACATTATCCTCAATGGTGAAAAATTAAAAGTGTTTCCCCTAAAGGCAGGAACAAGACAAGGGTGCCCACTCTCACCATTACTATTCAACATAGTTTTGGAAGTTTTGGCCACAGCAATCAGAGCAGAAAAAGACATAAAAGGAATCCAAGTCGGAAAAGAAGAAGTAAAACTCTCCCTGTTTGCAGATGACATGATCCTCTACACAGAAAACCCTAAAGACTCTACCAGAAAATTACTAGAGCTAATCAGTGAATATAGTAAAGTTGTAGGATATAAAATCAACACACAGAAATCCCTTGCATTCCTACACACTAATAATGAGAAAATAGAAAGAGAAATCAAGGAAACTATTCCATTCACTGTTGCAACGAAAAGAATAAAATACTTAATATATCTACCTAAAGAAACAAAAGACCTATATATAGAAAACTATAAAACACTGGTGAAAGAAATCAGAGAGGACACTAACAGATGGAGAAATATACCATGTTCATGGATTGGAAGAATAAATGTTATGAAAATGAATATATTACCCAAAGTAATTTATAAGTTCAATGCAATCCCTATCAAGCCACCAATGGTGTTTTTCACAGAGCTAGAACAAATAATTTCACAATTTGTATGGAAATACAAAAAACCTCAAATAGCCAAAGCAATCATGAGAAAGAAGAATGGAACTGGGGGAATCAACCTGCCGGACTTCAGGCTCTACTACAAAGCCACAATCATCAAGACAGTATGGTACTGGCATAAAGACAGAAATATAGATCAATGGAACAAAATAGAAAGCCCAGAGATAAATCCATGCACCTACAGACACCTTATCTTTGACAAGGGAGGCAAGAATATTAAATGGAAAAAGACAATCTCTTTAACAAGTGGTGCTGGGAAAACTGGTCAACCACTTGTAAAAGAATGAAACTAGAACACTTCCTAACACCATACAGAAAAATAAACTCAAAATGGATTAAAGATCTAAATGTAAGACCAGAAACTATGAAGCTCCTAGAGGAGAACATAGGCAAAGCACTCTCCGACATAAATCACAGCAGGATCGTCCATGACCCACCTCCCAGAATATTGGAAATAAAAGCAAAAATAAACAAATGAGACCTAATTAAAATCAAAAGCTTCTGCACAGCAAAGGAAACTATAAGCAAGGTGAAAAGACAGCCTTTAGAATGGGAGAAAATAATAGCAAATGAAGCAACTGACAAAGGATTAATCTCAAAAATATACAAGCAACTTCTGCAGCTCAATTCCAGAAAAATAAACGACCCAATCAAAAAATGGGCCAAAGAACTAAACAGACATTTCTCCAGAGAAGAGATACAGATGGCTAACGAACACATGAAAAGATGCTCACATCACTCATACAATCAGAGAAATGCAAATCAAAACCACAATGAGGTACCATTTCACACCAGTCAGAATGGCTGCTATCCAAACATCTACAAGCAATAAATCCTGGAGAGGGTGTGGAGAAAAGGGAACCCTCTTACACTGATGGTGGGAATGCAAACTAGTACAGCCACTATGGAGAACAGTGTGGAGACTCCTTAAAAAAATGGAAATAGAACTGCCATATGATCCAGCGATCGCACTCCTGGGTATACAAACTGAGGAAATGAGAATTGAAAGACACATGTACTCCAGTGTTCATCGCAGCACTCTTTATAATAGCCAGGACATGGAAGCAACCTAGATGTCCATCTGCAGATGAATGGATAAGAAAGCTGTGGTACATATACACAATGGAGTATTCAGTTCAGTTCGGTTCAGTTCAGTCGCTCAGTCGTGTCCGACTCTCCACGACCCCATGAATCACAGCACGCCAGGCCTCCCTGTCCATCACCAACTCCCAGAGTTCACTCAAACTCATGTCCACAGAGTCGGTGATGCCATCCAGCCATCTCATTCTCTGTCGTCCCCTTCTCCTCCCGCCCCCAACCTTTCCTAGCATCAGAGTCTTTTCCAGTGAGTCAACTCGTCGCATGAGGTGGCCAAAGTATTGCAGTTTCAGCTTTAGCATCAGTCTTTACAATGAACACCCAGGATTGATCTCCTTTAGAATGGACTGGTTGGATCTCCTTGCAGTCCAAGGGACTCTCAAGAGTCTTCTCCAACACCACAGTTCAAAAGCATCAATTCTTCGGTGATCAGCTTTCTTCACAGTCCAACTCTCACATCCATACATGACCCCGGGAAAAACCATAGCCTTGACTAGATGGACCTTGGTTGGCAAAGTAATGGCTCTGCTTTTTAATATGCTATCTAGGTTGGTCATAACTTTCCTTCCAAGGAGTAAGCGTCTTTTAATTTCATGGCTGCAGTCAGCATCTGCAGTGATTTTGGAGCCCAAAAAATAAAGTCTGACACTGCTTCCACTGTTTTCCCATCTATTTGCCATGAAGTGATGGGACCAGATGCCATGATCTTTGTTTTCTGAATGTTGAGCTTCAAGCCAAACTTTTCACTCTCCTCTTTCACTTTCCTCAAGAGGCTTTTGAGTTCCTCTTCATTTTCTGCCATAAGGGTGGTGTCATCTGCATATCTGAGGTTATTGATATTTTTCCCAGCAATTTTGATTCCAGCTTGTGCTTCTTCCAGCCCAGCATTCCTCATGATGTACTCTGCATATAAGTTAAATAAGCAAGGTGACAATATACAACCTTGACGTACTCCTTTTCCTATTTGGAACCAGTCTGTTGTTCCATGTACAGATTACTCAGCAATTAAAAAGAATACATTTGAATCAGTTCTAATGAGGTGGATGAAACTGGAGCCTATTATACAGAGTGAAGTAAGCCAGAAAGAAAAATACCAATACAGTATATTAACACATATATATGGAATTTAGAAAGATGATAACGACAACCCTGTATATGAGACAGCAAAAGAGACACTGATGTTAGAACAGTCTTTTGGACTCTGTAGGAGAGGACAAGGGTGGAATGATTTGGGAGAATGGCATTGAAACATGTATATTATCATATGTGAAATGAATCACCAGTCCAAGTTCGATGCATGATACAGGGATGCTTGGGGCTCGTTTACTGGGATGAACCAGAGGGATGGGATGGGGAGGGAGGTGGGAGGGGGGTCAACAGGGGGAACATATGTACACCCGGGGCAGATTCATATTAATGTATGGCAAAACCAATACAATAATTTAAAGTAAAAAAAAATGAAGACTGTGAAAAAGTGTGCAAGTCAGAATGTTCATGCTTAAAATATGACTCAGCACTGTTACCAATAAAAATCTCTGGGGAATCCTAAAAAAATAAATAAAAACCCACATCTGGGTCTTTTCCATAAGCTCATTTTTTCTTCTAGCATCAGCTCTCATGTACCTGGTATTCTTGGCTCTTTTCCCTATATTAAGCGAATGGAGAATGCAGAATGAAAAGAGTGTGAGAAGAACCACTTCATCCCTCTGTTCTCTCTTCCCCTCTTCTTCCCCTTTTCATGTCCCCTCCCCACCTTCCAGCCACCTTTTCACACCTTCTGTTCTTTTTGGATTCCTAACTAGATGCCATCAATCTTCTTGTTTCTTTAGTATGTACTGCTTGCCCTCAACCTCACCTCATCGCTCTTGCAAATCCTCTTGACAGCCACCCATGTAATCTGGTTTCCTGGGAGACAACCTTGCTTATTCCTTGAAAGCTTCAGTTACCCACATTTGCACACTGATTACTGTTCTCACCTCTTGTAGACTGTCCATATACACTGGATTTAACAAGCACATGGTAAGTCAAAGCGGTTTCTCCTTACCATATTCAATACAATTCATAATTGTAATTAAAAGCATTTAGAAACAGCTATAATTATGGAATGGCTTTTCCTAATACTTTTTTATTAACACTATAAGGCTATCAGAAAAATAAAGTTAGTCATCACTTCTACCTTTTAATTTCTTTGCAAGACTGCAAATTTTCCTTTTTTATGTCTTTCTTCTTTGAGAAACTTTAATTTTGCTTGTGTTCTTTTTTTTTTCTTTAATGCATTTATTTTCAGCAGAATTTCTCTTTGTTTGCATTAGTTCTAGTTTTACTGTCATTAAGGGTTTGAAGACTTTTCTAGGGGAACTTCTTAACAAGATTATTTGGCTTCAGAGTTGATATTCACATTTTATTTTTCTTGGTTCTCCTGGATCAGTAAAACTGATTCTATCTGCTGTTTAGAAAGGCTATAGTTACAGAAGTTGGGAGTGGGAAATTAAGATTAGTTAGCTAAAATATCAAGTTACAATATAAGAATTTCTCAATCCTCAGCTCGTGGACAGAAAGCCATATAACACACTATTTGAGACATTCTAGAAACTCAGTAATATTTATTGAATTGTCAACAGATATATTCACCATGTTCAATACATTATCTTTACTGATCAAGATAGAGGATGCCTTGTCTCTGATTTGAAAGAGAGCTTTGTATTGAATACCTGTTACAACAGGAAAATTACAGTAAACACTTGGGGGTTCTTCTATCATGTATCATTGGTCAAAAGAGCTAAGAGAGTCTCTTAGCTTTGTTTTCCCAGAAAGCAGAGCCAAGCAAAGGGCTAATGTGCACCTATTTCATAAACTGGATCTGAACCCATTCCTATGGGGAAAAGGGAGAAAGGATAGTTTTCCTGCTAGCTTTTGTAAGCCACTGATAAATTTTACCCCATGACATAATAGCTCCTCCATACTTGCAAGTTGTGCATACAGAGTATGGGAGCTGAGCAGAGTCCTGTGGTATCACCTGCAAGGCAGCCCCTGGATGAAAGGAGAGAGATATATCCATGGACAGGGTGGAAGATGGGGCATCATCTGGTTGCATTTGTGTGTATTTGGTTAGAACACATGGAGAGCTGGAACAAGGATGCCAAAGTGAGGATCTGAAGAGAAGAAAGATTGGTGCTTGATACAAAGATCTTTATTTCTTCTGTAAACATACATAATCTAAACATATCCTCATGGATACGAGACCCTATGAGCTCAGTCTCTGCACTGTAGGTGACTTCCTTCTTATTGGAATTATCTCCGTATTGGATGTTGCTGATGGGATTTCTGCTACCAAAGGCGACATAGAGGACATTGTAAGATGGATGGAGAGCCTCGGGGTCCATACCCATAGAGCGGAGAATGTAGAGCATGCTTGGAAGTACAAATTCTTCTCTCCTTTGCTTGCTCTCTTGGGAGTAATATTTTTGGAGAATTTGTGCCTTGTTAGAAAGATCACTCACAAATGTGAGGCCTGTATATTACACACTTGGGAGCGGCCAAGAACAGCTGGTAACATAGTTGCCAACATTATAACTGACAGAAAGGATACTCTGAATCAGACCCTTAGTGAGGATGTGCAGAGGGATAAAAGTACACCAAAAATAACGCTAAGAACAAGTCCTAGTTTATGGGTCAATATTAATTTCAAGTTTCTTTTAAAAATGTCACACATAGGTATTATTTACTTCAAGTGTATTGCTATAAATCATATCATTTTCAGAAAGGAAATTTGAGTAACAGAAAATTTAAACAGGTTAGTTTTCTATTCACTTTAGTTTTGTCTCAGGACTAGAATCCAATCAGATTTTGCCTTTTTGAAGGCAGCAGAGCTCCATTATGAAACCTAGGAAAGAGTTTTCTAGAAAAATGCACTGTATAGATGTAACCTTATGTAAATGGGTGCATTGACACATGTTTGCATAAAATTTCAGACCCTTGAAATTTTCTCTAATAAGGGTAGAAACAGAGAGATAATCTTACATGGTCTTTTATGAAACTGAATAAGAATTACTTTAAGCAAACCTATTCCCCAAGTAGAATTTCATGCTTACTTTCTATCACATTAAGTAAATTATACATGGTGCTATTTATTTTTTTCTTATTTTCAGGAAATTACTGAATTCTGAATGCATTTTTTTCCTTTAAGGACAAATTAATGTAATTTAGAGGAAAACCACAAAATATGAGAAATTCAGGTGGGATACAATGTATGACAAAAGGTTAGTAGACCTGGGAATTTCCCAATCTGGAGAAAAGAAGGCTAAGGGGAGACATGATAGCTTCCACAAATATGTTAAGGAATATTACCAGGAGGACAGGGTCCAATTCTCATTAGTCAATGAGAGCAGAGCAGGAAGTAATGAGCTTAAACTGCACTGGGAAATTTAAGTTAAATATAAGAAAACTTTTTAACCATGAGAACAATTAAGCGATGATGCTGATTGTCAAGGGAAATAATGAATTCACCTTTACTAAGAATATTCAAAGTAGCACTTGACACTCATCCATCAGGCATAAGTTTGGAATAATAAAAATCAATTCTACCAACATTCTGGGAATAGATTAGATGATCCAAGAGGGAATGCTCCTCAAAATCCCTACCATGTACAAAAATAGACTCAGTGGAAAGAACAACTTTTAAAATATGTAAGATGAACAAAATATTAATTCTACAAAGAGATTAGCCTTCAATTAAAGAAATAAATAAAGAATTATTGGATTACTACCACATGGAAAGGTCAAAGTTAGCCTCTATGAAGGAAATAAAGATAAATCCTAAATGCTCAAGCTCTCAAGTCACTTATTTGGTAGTAAATTGGTACCCCCAATTTAAAAAAGTAAATATCCTTATTAGGAAAAATAATTTTGCGCACTCAATCCTAATAAAAGTGTATTCACTTATTTATAGATATAAAATATATACAGTATAAAATAAATGCAATATAAATTTAGAAGGGTAAAATAAAGATGAAATAAATCTTATTTTAAAAATATTTTGCTAATTGTGCCTTCATCTTTCATTAGCTTATTATTTAAAATCACAATAATCAATTAGACCAGTTTCATATTTAACAATGATAATTGTTACTCTTTGTATCAAGTCAGCCTCTTGATAATTTTAAGTCTTGGTTGACTTCTTGTCACATCTAATTAGACTATCATTAATTTTACCTTGAACAGTGGCCAACAAAGCACTCATACTGGGTGGAGGAGAACTGTCAGCTCTGCTACTGTAGATTGTTTGTTATGCTTCAGTTTAGTGTAAATTTCAATCTGTAATTTTTCTACAGGGATTTTTTTTTAAAGGAGTCTTGTCCCTTATATAAGACTTATTTCACTGGAACTAGATAATCAATCCATAAAGCTATTTAATTGTTGACTGTATATATATCAATATTTTAAACAAGAAATGCATTCTTGAAGGCATACCTATCAACACTTGACTTGGGCAAATGGCTCTCTTTCCTCAGAAAGTCATGTTCTGTGGATGACTTGTGAGCTTAGAATCTGTGTAATGAGTGTTGGCATATCCATCAATTTATATATTGCATGTTTCAGTTCAGTTCAGCTGCTCAGTTGTGTCCGACTCTTTGCGACCCCATGGACTGCAGCATGCCAGGCTTCCCTGTCCATCACCAACTCCCGGGGCTTGCTCAAACTCATGTCTATTGAGTCGGTGATGCCATCCAACTGCCTCATCCTCTGTTGTCCCCTTCTCCTCTTGCCTTCAATCTTTCCCAGCATCAGGATCTTTTCTAGTGAGTTAGTTCTTTGAATCAGGTGGCCAAAATATTGGTTTCAGCTTCAGCATCAGTCCTTCCAATGAATATTCAGGACTGATATTGCATGTTGGTAAAGCTTAACTGGCTTCCCTGGTGGCTCAGATGGTAAAGAATCTGCCTGAAATGCAGGAAACCCAGGTTCGATTCCTGGAATGGGAAGATCCCTTGCAGAAGGGAATGGCAACCCACTCCAGTATTCTTGCCTGGGAAGGGGAACAGAGGAGCTTCGTGGACTACAGTCTGTGGGGTTGCAAAGAGTCAGATATGACTGAGCTTGATTACATTTATAAATAAAATAATAAAAATAGCCTGCTCCTTTCAGAATTATAGGAAGACTAGACTACAGGAAGACTATAATGATAGACTGCTCTAAAAGCCTTTCAGTGAAAATCAGTTTAGATTTTAAACAAACACTTTTAAATGCATTGATGAACTCAGGTATGTTTTTTAAATCTCCAAGGACTTTCAGTTCAGTTCAGTCGCTTAGTCGTGTCCAACTCTTTGCGACCCCATGAACCACAGCATGACAGGCCTCCCTGTCCATCACCAACTCCCGGAATTCACTCAAACTCATGTCCACAGAGTCGGTGATGCCATCCAGCCATCTCATTCTCTGCCGTCACCGTCTCCTCCTACCTTTACTCCTCAATAAATTGAAATCTGGAAAAAATATTTAGATTTTATGAGTAATAGAAAGATTTTCCATTAATGAGAGACTTCTTTACTAACTTAACCTCATCATATTAAAAAAAAACACTAAAGAATGCATACAATAAAAAAGAAAAATGACTGTAGATCTGAAGTGTAAGGAATAAGTGAACAAAGATGTTAGTGAGCATGTCAACAAATGTAGACATTGTATAAAAAAAAATACTGGTCGTATCCAATGTATGAGGTTAAGATTAAATAGTAAGAGATAACTAAAAGACTAAACAGTAATATAATTTTCAATTGAGGCAGAGTTAAAGTATTAAAGTTGAAATATTCTAAGATCTTTATATTATTTGGAAAGAAGCATAAAAATGGGATTTTTCTAAATGTTAAGAATATACATTTTATATAAATGTATATTTATATAAAATATAAATATAATTTATATAGAATATAAATTTTATATAAATGTATACCTTTATATAAATGTATATTTTACAAATACATTTTATAAATGTATATACATATATGTATATAAATGTATATGTATAAAATGTATACACATATACATTTATATGTATATAATTTACATTTACACATTTAATTACATATTAATATGTAAATATAATTTACATATTTATATGTATATACATTTATACGTATATATATAAATGTATATACATGCATGTATATAAATGTATATACGTATATATGTATATACATATAAATGTATTTTATACATTTATATAAATGTCCAGTACTCTTGCCTAGAAAATCCCATGGATGGAGGAGCCTGGTAGGCTGCAGTCCGTGGGGTCGCTAAGGGTCGGACACGACTGAGCGACTTCACTTTCACTTTTCACTTTCACACATTGGAGAAGGAAATGGCAACCCACTCCAGTGTTCTTGCCTGGAGAATCCCAGGGACGGGGGAGCCTGGTGGGCTGCCGTCTATGGGTTCACACAGAGTTGGACACGACTGAAGTGACTTAGCAGCAGCAGGATACATTTATATAAATGTATATTTATATAAAATATAAATATAATTTATATAGAATATAAATTTTCAAAGATAACCACCAAGAAATAGAACCAAATGGTATAATGAAATAAAAAAATGAATGCAATCAATGCAAAAGAAAGAGCAAATGAGAAAAAGGGAGTGTTAAAAAATCAGGAGATATGAAAAAAAATAAAATAGAAAAAAGTGTATCAGCAATGAAAATAAATGTAGGTAAACAAGTTATTAAACTCACTAATTAAAATAGTGATATTTCTAGATTGCTGGATGTATGGCAAAAGCTGTTTTCCAAGGATACACCTAAAATATAAAGGTAAACAAATATTTTCATGTAAAAGATGGGGAAAAGACGAAAGTAGCCTAAAAATGAAATAAGAATAATACTTTCAGACTTTTAGGTCAAAAGCAATATCATGTAGGAAGGGACTCAATAGACAGAGATAAAATTACAGTTCACTGGGAACATGTAACAATTCTAAAGTTGTATATACCTGATGAAATAGCCTCTAACATACCAGGTAAAATTTGACAGAACTAAAAGGAGAAATGAACAAATCCACTATGAGAATGAGAGATTTATACATCTCTTACATCTATATAATTTAATTTGAATAAAATAACAGTTTCAGTGAACTTATAAAGAACTCTGCACTCAATAATTAATACCCATTTTTTTCAAGTACCATGAAAAAGAAATTTCAAAGAATACAATGTATGAACATAAGACAATGAAATCATGTTAGGAGGTGAAATTTGGAGGGGAAAAGTCATTAATAGCAATGAAGGAAACTTAATAAAAATTTGGAAACATTTAGGATGGATAACAATAAAAACACTAGTGTCAGTCTGAGTCCTTTGAGAAGCGAATACCAATTCAGAATGAGATGTACAGGAGAGATTTTGGGGAGATGCCCTTGAAGTTTAAAGAGGGAATGGTGAGGAGTAAGCCACAGGAGCCTTCAGGCTATGAAAAGACAAAGGAAGGTTGGGGAGGAAGGACTTTAGACAGCCACAGTTCTGAGAAAACTCTCAGCCATGCTGATGAGGGTGCCCAGGTTAAGGCTGCCCACTGTAGGAGTCCCACGTCCAGCAAACGAGGCCTGCGCTGTTACCCTTGCTGTGATGGGTCCTTGGCTTTGAGCAGCCTGTGAAGGTATGGCCGTGGTGATGCCACAGTGGATCAGAAGGTGCAGCTGCTGCCAGTCTCACAGAACAGGCTTTTATATATATATATATATATAAATTAATTTTATTGATGTACATGTTGTGATAGCTTCTGCCATACAGCAGAGTGGATCAGTTATACATATAAATAAATCCATTCTTCTTTAGATTCTTTTCCAATATAGGTCATTACAGAGTACTGAGTAGAGTTCCCTGGTAGCACAGCCTTTCGAAGGAAATAAAAGCAACTTATCTCCATGGCCACTGCAATGCAAACCATATGCACAGACACTTTCTGAGTAGTGTTAAACAGTATTTTAAGGGAAGTATGTGGCAGTAAGTACTTATATTAGAATAAAATCTTAAAATTAATGAGCTTTGTGTTCACCATAAGTTAGGAAACATGTCAGCAGAATAAACCCAAAGAAAATAGAAGCAAATAAATAGTAGAGATAACAGCATAAATTAATGTGACATAAAAAATATGGAATATACATGTTAAAATGTCCAAAAACAGTGAAATATATAAACTGACAAAAGGGATCAGGAAAAAGCATAAAATATTAACATAAAAAGGAACATAATTGTAGTTACAATGAGCAGTTAAAATGGTAAGGGAATAAGATGAACAATGTACACAATAAATAGAACTTAGATAAGATGGATAAAATTACTAAAACTAAATTACATACCAAAAGTGACTTAGAAGAACAGGAATACCAAATAACCCTGAGGAGTCTTAAAAATTAAATCAGTGTTTTTAAGTCTTCCTACCAAGAAAACACCAAGCCCAGCTGATTTTTATGTGAGTTCTGCCAGACGTTTAGGGATACGATCATTCCCAATAAGTAAAAATTCTTCTAGAAAATATAAAATGGCTTATCTTATTTTATGTAAGTGCATATAAACTTATAAATATCATCATATATAACATATACAATACTTATATATAAATATTTATATATACGGAGTATAAACTGTAGTGCCTGAGCCACACAAAGGAAGTGTAGAAAAATAGACAAACTCATTCATGAGTATAGATGTTAAAATCCCATAATTAGTATACATCCAAATGTATAAGTCTCATAAAGCATAATGAAAAACCAACTTGGACATTGCATACAGCAATAATAGCTTTAGAAAGTTCAAAACACAAAGCTAAGCAATATATTGCTTAGAAATGCAAGGATTCATTCATATGAACATTTGAGAATCAAGAATACCCTTGCATGGAAGGGAAGGGAATGCAGGCTCTGAGGGCACATGGCAGAGATTCAGCGTTATTAGTTATGTTCTCTAGATGGTGACTCTTTGAAATTATTTTTATAGTATGAGATACTTTTACAGGTGAGAAGGAACTTTGAAATCGACAAGTTTGCTTTCTCTTTTAACTTGTGATCAAACCAGGCTCACTATTTCTAAGTGCTTTACATGTAGCCACACAAAATCATGTGACTCTTATTCATGTTTTTAAATCACAAAACACTGATAGAAGTTGAATGATTTTTCTGTCTGGACTTTTTTTTTTGGTCCATTTAAGCTGTCATTAGGTATGAAATTCTTATGCCAAACTTGGTATAACCAAACTTGGTATATATGCCAAACAAGTATAACCCGTTATTTGGCATTCACATTTTAATATTTGCTTCAGTCATTTATTTTATATAGGGTATCAGAAATTATTTTTAAGTAGGGAAATACAAATATCTATCATTTATTAATTGCTCCCTATGTATTCATCACTGTGATAAGTTCTTTATAAGTATTATTGATTAACTTAATGTCTGATTTTATCAAATTTAGAGCCAAAGTTTATTCTTGGGAAACATTTTCCTCATTGCATCATTTTTAGCTGTAATGTGCTAAGTCGCTTCAGTCGTGTCCGACTCTGCGACTCCATGGACTGTAGCCCACCAGGCTCCTCTGTCCATGGGATTCTCCAGGCAAGAATACTGTAGTGGGTTGCCATTTCCTCCTCCAGGGGATCTTCCCAACCCAGGAATCGAACCCACGTCTCTCACGCCTCCTGCATTGGCAGATGGATACTTGACCACTAGCGCCAACATAATGGACTTAATTGGCAGAACAGGGGGTGAGGACATTTTTCAATAAGGAATACAATGAGTAGACATCAGTTAGGTGAGAAATGGAATTGAAGGTGGCAGAGGAGCAAGTGGGGCAGAGAAGAAGAGAGATGCTCCAGGGGATATTGGACCCTGCATGTAGGAGGACAAGGGGGTCCTTGTGTCCTAAGTGTAATGATTCAGACACAGCAGAAAAGCTATGGACCTGAACGGCAAAGGTAGGCTAGTTACAGGGAGACTTTTCAGAAATCTCTGAGGTCATCTAGTCATCTGGGATGTGGTACTTAGCTCTTCATCTCAACCCCAATGCCCTTGACCTCAGAACTACAGAATTACTTGGAACCCCTAAAGGAACTCAATAATTTTTTTCCATCAGTTTATAGAGTAATGCCTCTGAGATGGAATTTCAAATCATTTGTAATTCTTAACTACCTGCCTTTGTAGGTTGAGTTTCACATCCATAAAGGTGTGAAATCACTTAGCACACTCTATGAAAGTCATGGGGGACAACAAACATATGATATGACAGTAGAGAGTGTGGGTGGTTTCAGCCCCGAGGGGCAGCAGCATAAGAAGAGCTGAGGGAGCAGTGCCTGTGACTGCAGCTGAAATCATATCTGAGGAGCCAAGGGGGAAACCTGATGAGAGTAGAGTTAAAAACACCAAGGAGAGGTGGAGGATTTCAAGAAGTTAGGGTGAAGTCGGCAGGGCCAAACATTGCTGAGGATTTAATGAAAATAAAGGCTGAGTGGCTCAGACAGTAAAGAATCCGCCTGCAATGTGGGAGACCTGGGTTCAGTCCCTGGGTTGGGAAGATCCCCTGGAGGAGGGCATGGTGACCCACTGCAGTATTGTTGCCTGGAGAATGCTCATGGACAGAGGAGCCTGGTGCATTACAGTCCACTGGGGTCACAAAGAGTTGGACACAAGTGAGCAACCAAGCACAACAAAGCACAGCAACAGAGGCTGAGTGAGAGGTGCACACTGGATTTGCGACAATGAGGCACTGGTTTCTTTGGAACATTCTTTTCTGGGAATCAACAGATGGCAACATGTGGAGGAGTGACGACTCAATGAGGAAGAGTGCACAGCAGTTTATAGAGGCTTGCTTCTGGACGGGTGACAGAGAGAGGAGAGCACTCGAAGAAGATGCAGGGAGGAGGAAAGCTTTCCTTTGGAGTGAGTGAAGGTGGAGCGTGTTAACATCAATGGGGAACAGGCAGAGGGAAAGGAGGGAAGTATTGACGGAGGGAAATCTGAGAGCATGGGGGAAGGACAGAGCCGGAAAAGAAGTGCAGAGACTAGCCATAGAAAGGAGGAGGTTTTCTGGGACTTTAATGGCAGAAAGGAAGGAGAAGAGAGGTTTTTCTGATAAATTCTATTTTCTCTGTGAAGAAGGAAGCAAGGCCGTCATCTGTGGTGAGTTGGGAGGAGACGGCTGGAGGCCTGAGGACTGTGGCTCTCACCAGTGGGGCTTACCTTTGCACATTAGAATCACCTAGGGAATTGTCAAAACTCCCAGACTGTACCTTAAGGAAACTAAATTAGAACACGTGAAGGGGGAACCCAGAATCAGTACGTTAAATAACTCCGGGTGATTATTATCTGCTACCTAGACTGTGAACGATGTTCTAAACCCTGGCTGTGTGTGAGATCACTTGGGGGAACTTTGGATATTACCAAAGCCTCAAATCCTGCCACCAGAGGATCTGATTTTACTGGTTTGGGGTGAGGCCCAGGTATCAGGACTTATTAAAAGTTCCCCAGGGTTCTAATGTGCAGCCAGGGTTGAGAATTACTGATATAAATAATGGTCAGGCAGCAGTGCGGACTCAACACAGGTTGGAAACCTCGAATCTTTAATAGCAACAGCTGAACAGAATTGAGTGATGCCCATGAAACTCAGTGGTCCTGGCACAGAATTGGGAAGGATGAAAGGTTGGATTCTTCTGAGTCCAGGGTTTTGTTAGTTACTTTCTTGGAAGGAAAAATAGAGAACGAGACTTGCAGGTTTTTGACATCAGAAGGATTTTTAAAAATTTATTGAACTGTAGTTTATTTATCACATTGTGAGCTTCTGCTGTACAGTAAAATGCTTCTGTCATACATATATCTATTCTCTTTCATATTTTCCATTATGATTTATCACAGGATATTGAATATAATTCCTAGTATTCCACAGTAGGACTATCCAGTACGTAATGGCTTTACATCTGCTAATCCCAAACTCCCCATCCATCCCTCCTCCACCTCTCCACCCCTTGGCATATATAGTGTGTTCTCTATATTGATAATAGATGGATTTCAATGATGGATTAAGAAATGTAAACTTTTTATAGGGAACGGAGGTAAAGAGATGAGGGTGTCCATAAGGAAAAAAAAGGGGATCTTGAGGCTGGAGCTTCCTATGAGATTGAAGAACAAATTTAGAACAAGAAGCTGCTTAGAAGAGCTGGTAATAATTGAGAAGGATAATTAAAAATTGATTAATTTTCTGAACTTTTTCTTTGTTTATTGACATTATGACAGGCTTATGCTAATGTTGTTATGCGAAAAAGAAGGAACTGATGAGTATTAGAGATGATCCTTATATAAAGTGCTGTGCCATTTTAGGATAATATAGAGTAGTACACTTTTCTGTGTGTATTTTGGAAGTGTTGACTCATATTTGGCCTCAGCATTTAGAAGTGGCAGTTATGACAGAGGCCTGATTCTGATGCTGTTTTAAGAGACTGACCTCCTTTATGATCCTGCCATTTGCAACAGTGTGGATGAACTTGGGGAACATTATGCTAAGTAAAATAAACCAGACAGAGAAAGAAAAAATACTGCATGATCTCACTTACATGAGGAAGCTAACAAAGTTGAATACATAGAAGCAGAGAGTAGAACAGTGATTATCAGGGCAAGACAGAGCGGGGCTCAGAGGAGGAGATGTTGGTTGAAAGACACAAAGCTGCAGTTATGTAGACTGAGCAAGTTGAGAGATCCAGTGTACAGCATGGTGATCATAGTTAATCATCCCATATTGAATACAGGCAATTTGCTAAGAGTACAGTTCAGGTATTTGTATCACACCCACAAATGTTAAGTATGTGAGGAGAAGATGTGTTAATTGGTTTGAATGTTGTGATCATTTCACTGTGTATCTCAGATCATCATGAGTCCTTGTGTGTGCGTTAGTCACTCATGAGTCCTTCAGTTCAGTTCAGTCGCTCAGTCGTGTCCGACTCTTTGCGACCCCATGAATCACAGCACGCCAGGCCTCCCTGTCCATTACCAACTCCCGGAGTTCACTCAAACTCATATTCATCGAGTCGGTGATGCCATCCAGTCATCTCATTCTCTGTCGTCCCCGTCTCCTCCCGCCCCCAATCCCTCCCAACATCAGACTCTTTTCCAGTGAGTCAACTCGTTGCATGAGTGGCCTTAAACATGTACAATTCTTATTTTAGCAATAAAAGTTAAAACAAGACAACAAAATATGGCCTTCCTTTATATAAACTCACAGAGAAATCTCCAAGTCTTAAGATCTCTCTGAAGAGGTCTCTGTGTGGCCTTAAAAAGGCCTTGAGTTGGGTCACATCTCCTCACTGTGTACCTGAAAAACTCACCTTTCTTTTGGAGGTGTCTCATCTTGATAAGCCGCCCCATCATGTGTGGCCTCTGGGGATATGTTGCTATCTTGTTTACATATCAGGTTAAAGGTAACACTATTTTTTCCCTGAAGACTAATGAAACAGACAAAACCTTCAGATAATAAAGAAGAAAAAACAAAACTGCAGGAAGTAAAAAAAAAAAAAGTAGGAAAAAAATGTTTCCAAAGCCTAGGTTTCTAATTCTACAATAATTTAATTCTAAAATTTTGAAGAGATTTGCTCGTCTTGATTTCTTCCCTGCTTCTTTCAGGGCTTACATGGTATATATATTTCCTGCCATGTGGGAGAAGTTTCTAGGAAACCTGCATCCTTCTGAAGCAAATCTTAAGCATTTGATATAATTCTTCTACCACCCCAGGGATCCTCTCTTTTGTCTGGGTTTCTACTCTTACAGAGTCAGTGGTAGGGCCACAGTAAGAGGTCCCCAGTTTTGGAATAGGTCTTGTTGCCCAGTAATCAGGGAGGACCTTTATTCATTACAGATCAACTGAATATATGTATTATGTAACTCTAATTCATGGTTAGAATTATTAGCTCAACAGCTAATACTTGTTGTGCATGACTGTGTATCAGACACAACTCTGGATACTATCATGTAATCTTTACAACTACCCTTTGTTTTACAGATAAGGATGCTGAGATAAATGAGTTTCTCAAGATCTTAAAGATAGTGCATAGTTAGTTTTATTTTTGATTTAAAAATTATTTTCCAGATAAGACG
The DNA here is from genome assembly GCF_049115385.1 of Moschus berezovskii. NCBI lineage: Eukaryota > Metazoa > Chordata > Mammalia > Artiodactyla > Moschidae > Moschus > Moschus berezovskii. The sequence continues at coordinate 27,365,965 of NC_142464.1, forward strand.
GCTAGCTAACCCAGGCTGTTAGCTTCATCCCCAAAATGGAAAATTTCAAAATGTTATAAGAAGACTGGGATTCCTGAATTAGCTGAGAAACCACCACGAAACTCTTGAGGAGATATTACACAGTTTCATTCAGGTATGAGATTCAAAATCAGTCTAGAGTGGAGGAGGGTCAGGCATCATGGATAGTGACAAGTTGATAGTTTTTTCTAGATGGGTCTTTTATCCTCTCCCCCATATTTCTCTGAGGAATTTCCCCTCCGCGTCATCACTACAAAACAGACAAAGCAAAATCTCTTGGCTAAGGGTACAAAATATCAGAAGGAGGGTTTAATGCCATCTCTTGTGTTAGATCTATACATTCATGAATTACTAGATATCAGAGCCAAGTCTCCAGTTAAGGAACTGTGCTTCCTATTCTTACCTCTCAGGGCTAGCCTAGCTGTCCCAGCAGGAGAAGAATCCACAACAAGGGTTTGATTGGGGGTAGTTTGTTTTGGGAAATGATTTCCTGGGGAAGTTTGAGCAAACTCTTGGAGGTGGTGAAGGACAGGGAAGCCTGTCCATGATGTAGTCCATGGGGTTGCAAAGAGTCAGACAGCAACCGAACAACAACATTCTTGCACTTCCAAGCTCTACATGCATTAATACCTAGTGGGTCTCTTTAAATCCTACCTTGGAGGCCTTCTGACCCCCACAGCGTGTCTAGAGCTTATAACTAGCTAATCTGAAGTTGTCTTCTTGTTTCAAGGTTCTTAAGAAGTCAACAAAAGGGTTATTAATGGGACATTATCTCCCTTTCAATTCCAGACTGCTCTCTTGTGGCCTGACACCTCTCCAAATTGTCTTATGCTGCTAGGGAGTCACTGAAGTCCCAGAGCATAAAGCAAGTAATATTTGGAGTTGCTAAGAGAGGTGCTGTCAGGATTTGTTCTGTGTTTCTGGTTACAACAGCAAAGGCTAAGTGCAAGATAGACCAAGGGAAAGGCACAAGAGAAGTCCAATATATGCTTACTAAATATAGCCCTTCTTTCTGGATGTTGCTACAAGTGTGCCAAACACACCTGTTCTGTCATTAACATCAGAGCAGAAAAGAACTTTGGGGATTTTTCTTCAACTTGGGATCTCCTTGTGCAGGGCTCCATATGGCATTTGTGGTCCATATTTGACTATTACCAACATATCAAGATAATCCATTGATGAGCTGGGTCCACAGGTTTTTCTCTTCTGCTTTTGCGTTATACCATTGGCACCACCCCATGAGGCCTTAGGCTTTAGTTGAGGGAAAGCCTTACTGCGACAAAAGTAGAAGTAAGATTCTGGGCTTCATGTTCATAGAATTTCCTTGTATTTTCTGGACTTGCTTGCATAGTCTACCTAATGATGAATCACCACCTCATTTGCTCAAACTTATGGCTCAACATTTGGGATAATATTCAGCTTATAATGGATAGCTTTGGTGGCATATTCACTATGCTCCAGGTGGTCAAGGTGTTCTTCCTCTACTAAGGCATGGTAACAAGCCAGGAAATGCTTTTCAAATGGAGGAGAGTTCTCATTAAGACTCTACTAACAGGACTTATCAGACACCACATTCGGAGTCAGAACTCACTATAGACACCTCTAGAACCACTGGATCTGCTGTGTTCTCTGACTCATTGGTCAGGGCAGCTTGCACTTGAGATAGGAACTCCTGTAATGCCATCTCTTGTTCTGAAATCTACTCAAACCTTCTGTGTTATCCCAAGTGCAGTGTGCACTGACTCCGACAACCAAATATTCTTATTATATGCTAGTTTCTCAGGTGGCCCTAGTGGTAAAGAACCTGCCTGCCACTGCAGGAGATGTAAGAGACTCAGTTTTGATCTCTGGGTCGGGAAGATCCCATGAAGGAGGGCATGGCAACCCACTCCAATATTCTTACCTGCAGAATCCCATGGACAGAGGAACCTTGCAGGCTACAGTCCATAGAGTTGCAGGATGTCAGACACAACTTAGCACTCACTCAGCATGTACATTTATCTTGGTAGCGAAGGTGCAAGGTCCAACAACTTGTCCTTTACCTTATTGGGTTAGGTTAGGGTTTGGGAATGTCTTAGCTTGCCCTAGACCTTTTGACCCCTAAAATTTTGTTGAAGTGGCAGACTCATAGGTATAGATTCTTTGGTTTCACATTAAAAAAATCATTGCGTTATTTCTGAGGTTTCTGAATCTTTCCTGAATCTGCTGTTAAGGCAGTTTTGATATCTCTATATTATTTATTATAGACCAAGCTTCATGGTGCCATCCTAACAGCACACTGAGACTGGTTCTCGGTTTCTTGGTTAGAATGTTAAATTCTGAAACATGAATGTGATGCCAATAGATTTTCTTTCATGCAGTTTTACAGTCTAACCACCTGGTATGAAATGCCCCTGTCTCAGGTCTTGGAATACCGTTGATTTGTCTATCATGTCTTTGACATTGGTATTTGAAAGTTATTCAACCACTGCTTTTAGTCTGCTTACAATATTAAATAAAGGGCTCAAATTTTATCACAGTCTGCTTTGCAAATGCAGAAGAGGAGAATCCCTCTAAACACTTCCTTGGGATTCTTATGATTTACAAATCCTCTCAACTAAAGCTGATGCGAGCTCAGTAATGACGATGGTACAGGATACAGGGACCTCATGCTACTACAATGATGACTGCTTTATCTCAGTGTATTCTTTGAATGATTCAGCTCTGAAATCCCATCCTGAAGGTCAGCTTTTCAAGACCACGTGTTTGTTAGTGTATGATCCACCAACAAAACATAGCATGAGACAAGGGCTTGTGGTCAGGTAGCTTAATTTGGGAACTGATCGCAAGGAACAGGAGTGGTAGGTTAGGAAGCATGAAGCAGGGAAGAGGGAAAGCCTCTTCACTCAAGGATGTGGCCTTGAGTTGGTCACCCCTGGGGGGAACTGAGTTTCATCCTACCAGGTCCCTCTGAGAAGCCATAGAGTACCACTTTAGAAATGTTTACTTGAGGGATAGGAGGAAGAGAGTTAAGTCCATTGGATCTTGTTCTCCACTGATGAAAGTCTTCCTCTCGGGATCTTGACTTCCTCGCACTCCCAGGCTGCCTATTTGTGAGTGCTGACAGGTGTCCTGAGGACTCTGTATTGTGCAACAAGATGACAGCTGAGGGAAGCTGGTTGCTGCAGTAATGACTGGAGGAGAGTTGGGCTGAGAAGTTGTAAGTTGGGCATAAGATGTGACCAACTACACTCCTTTCTTTTTTCTGACACTTTCCTCAAGTCTGGTCTTACCTTTTGGATTGTGCTCCAAGTGCCCCATCAGTCTGTTTCTTTCACAGAATCATGAAACCCTAGAGCAGAAAGGAAGCTCAGGGAACTGTCTGAGGGGTTGTGTTATCCAAATGATGTTATTGAGGTACAAAAAACTCAAGAATTCTAGCAGGTCTCACTGCTACACTTAGCCTCGGACCCTGAGACTCTTGGTTACCTGCTTTTGGTGCCTTGAAACTTTGAACTTCTTGGAGTCCAGGAGGTTGTATAATTGCTAATATTTTAATGATCATAACATGCATCCATGTTCTTTGTTATCTCAGAATAGCTTCAGTAACGCCATTGATATTTATCCAGTATTTGACATTCTGCCAAGCAATTTCATGTCTATCAGTCCATTTAATCCTCACAGGAACCTTAGGAGAGCTGTTAGTTACTTCATAGATCACGAAATAGAAATTTAGAGATTCAGTCACTTGTCTGCTTATGGTCTCAGTTTAAAAAAAATAGAATTCTGTCTTCTGAAATAGTTGGGATTCTGTCCTCTGAGTTTGTGTACTATAAGCCATGGAAAAATGGTTTATTAAATACTAAAGGAGTACACCCATATACAGACATGTCATCATTGAACAGTCTCTAGTCTTTCACAGAAATGTGCAGAGTCCAAATACAGTTACACACACAAGCAATACACATAGAAGAATAATTATTAATTTAAAATATATAAGTTCATGATGGCAAGCACAAAATGATTATGATATTAAGTCATTTAATAAAAATTACTGAGCACTTATTGTATCCCAGGCATTATTCCAGAACTGCAGATTATAGTCAGAACAGATAAAGCCTTGCTTTCACACAGCACACTATTTATATTAGTCCACATAATTTATTATTTGTATTTGTGGCTAGATCTCAACTGACCTGCTGTGAACTGTGATATTTTTACTGAAGCAAAGCAGGAAAGAAGAAATCACGTAGTACCTAGAACAGAGAGGTGAGCCAGAATGCATGTTCTTTACACGGTAGATGATTTTCACAGTAGTTCCTCTGTGAGTAGAGAGACCAATGGGATAAAAGGAGGTGAAACAAAGAACTTCTGCTTCTAGCTAAGAGTTTCCTTACTCACTGATACCATTTTCACTTACGTAAAATTATCATACCCTCATCTCCATTCCTCTTAGACCAAGTTCCCAATTCTGCTCTGCCACCAATAAAAGCATTGTCCTCATTTCTAACTTTCAACACTTGCCTGCTACTTCTGCCAGCTTGTGGTTACCTATGGAAGGCATTTTATGGACTGAAAATGCCTGGCTTAAGAAACTTTTTTCCCCCCAAATATGCATAGCAAAACTGATGGTAACATATGGCCCTATATTTTTTCCCTTCTTGCCAGTTCACTAAAATAAATTTACTTTTAATTTACATATTCTTGTCTACATTTCAGAGCTTTAAAATATATTTGTAAGGTCTGTCCTGTCTATCTTTTTCTGAGATTATGCAACAGCTTTGCATGCTGTTTAGGAAATAACAGGAACTTTTATGATTTTTAGAATCTTTCATTTCCTAAGAAATTTAGAAAAGTTTATGAGATCAGAAAAAGAAAGGCCAGCATATCCCTGGAAATGTAAAATTAAGTAAAATGTATTGTTTCTGTAGGCTTGATAGTAACATACCTTTCAAATTTAAAAGCACGTCTACTGGGTATAAAACTCTGATAAATTCTATTGGATATATTTTGCTGTCCTAATACGATTCTGTTTGGACCTTTTAATGAAAGGCCATATTACTAAGAATATAGAAATATGAAGTAGCTCATGGTTAATTTTTAAATGAAGAGGAAACTTATGATGGACCTTTGAGTGTGCTAAAGTGAAAATAATATTGTTTTCATCTAGAAACAAGACTGCTCTACTGTCCTGCAAGAAAGCCTGGCAGGCTCTAAGAGAATGTCTCAAAAGACTGGCTTCCCTTTTCCAGGTGCCAACATCACCCTCAACCATTCTTGAGATTTTTATCAATGGGGTGTTAAATGTAAAAAAGAATGTCCTGTAGACAAACAGTGTCACATGTACATAGAGTATTCTAGAAGCATGTTGTGGAGACACCAGGCCTGCTTTGCTTGCTTACTATCTAGATTCTAATGTAGAGAACGGAGCTGTGACTTTATACATTTGGGTCTTTATACATTTGTGATAAAGCTGGGTCATCAACTTCCTTTTCTGATTGTGTGGCCAACTAACCATGAGGCTGCTTAGCCACTGCTAATGGGTCATGAATATGGAGTATTTAAACTCTATGGACACTTGCCTTTCCTTTGAAAGCTATAGCAGGTCATATAAGGGATGCCTGTGTTGTCATAAGTAAAGTAAGACATTTAAGATTTTTAGAAGAGTAGTTCTCACATGGAAGAAGTTTTGCTTCCCAGGCAGGCAGGAGACATTTGGCTGTGCCTGGAGACCTTTTTTGGTTTCATAACTGAATGAAAGTCTCCTGCATCTGGTGGGGAGAGGCTGCAGGTATTGCTAAACATCTTAGAATACATGGGATGACCATCCACAACAAAGGAATCTTGGTTTAGAGATTTGAATTGCTTTGTTTTTGACAGTCATCATCCTGTCCCAAACAACTGTATTAAAATATAAATACAGCTATTGTTACCAAGTAATATGTGCAAAGATACTCCTTGTTTTACACCATCCCAGAGTTCATCCCGTTCCTCTCTTCTTTGCTGAACTTCACATCATTCCCAATAATATCGCCAAAGCTCTCTCCACTTCAAATGCCCATTATAGCCTATTCCTGATCCGAGCTTCATCTCATACCTGAGTTTTAACTGAGGGACTGGATTCAAATATGTTGTGCTTAGAAAGAAAAGAAAGACAAATGGATTAGTAGTTCTTTAGGCAGCAAAATGGCCTTATTGGATATGATGTGCCAACAGAGGAAGATTCTTCAACAATGCAACTTGCCTATAAAACCCAAGTGACTTCTGACTCTTTTTTCATTGCTGGTGTTTATTGCCACCTCCAAATATGCTGCAAACATAGATATTCATAGATATGAATCTATGTAGGCCATGGAAAGCAGATATAAAAAATAATAAAAAAATTATGAGTGATCATTTTATTTAGAAAGCAAAAGAATACTATAAAGCGTCCTACAACATTCCTTCCTTGCACAACGTGCATAATGGAGGAGATAACCTATAATGTTATCAGAGAAGAGGAGTAGGATTCAGTCTCCAAATTTTCAGAAAGATAGATATTTCTTAAATTCATAAGAACTATTAGACAGTCGTAGCTAAGTAGAAAAACTATAAGGCTGGATGGAAAATTGAAATTTGATAAAATTCTACATTTACATTACATTTAGAGAGATGGGAAGACAAGATTAAAGACAGTAAGGAAGTGACATTGTATGTGTTCAGTCACGAAGGTTTAAAAACAGTATAATTAAGCTTGCATCTCAAAGACAGTAGCTTGTCTGATTGTGGGGAAAAGTCTCATTGTGAAAGATGGAGCAGATGTTCATGCTTGTGAGACATGGCAACAGAGATGTCTGATTCTGAGAGATCCATATTTTACAGTTGTGGAGTTTGGCATTCCTAATCTGACATAGAAAAAAATTTCTCATGTGGTACAGCATTCTCTGCTCCTCTTCACTCCTCTTCTCCACAAGCTGCATTTAGAATGTTATTATTACTTAGGTAGGGAGACACTGACAATCATATGAAACTGTTTCTTTCTAGACATTTTCACTAGAATACAATGTCATAAAATTGCAGAGAGAAAGGAAAGATTACTGAGAACTAAAGGTCCATTTTGCTCTGCAAATTCTTTTGGAGGGGTAGTCTCACCTTCTGATCTCAATGGCGAATCACACACTTTTTTTTTTCATTTCAAATTAGCATGGATTACTTGTGTCAGCCGCTTTTGATTACTCTGATCTCCACCCCAAACACTCTCCCTAAGAAGGGAAAGACAATACATGCATAGTAGCTGGGGGACTCTTTTTAATTTTACTTTAAAATTTCTCTAAGCCATTTTTAATAATCGCCTCCTTCAAACAAGTGAGCCCAGCCAATTTGCCTGGGGAGACAAGAAAAGCTTCATGTCCCGAGGACTTTCTGTCTCCCATAGAGAGTTGAAATCTGGCATCCCACAGTCCCATCATAGCCAAGAAATTAAAGGATTTTCTCTCCCAATAGCTAGCTGCATTCAGAGATGTTAGCCTAATAGGAATATGTGTATATAGCCCCTAGCACCTAAGACTGATAGGAAATGAGATGTGTTGGAGGATTCTCTCAAAAATTGCTGCAGCTGCTGGGTTTCTGCTAGAAAGTAAACAACAAATATATTGACATGTGTTTTCCTTAGAAGAGCAGCTGCCCGGATCGATGCTGTTAGAGGGGCTGTCTGACCAAGTCGGGGGTTGCGTGTGACAGTCTGAGTTGATGCTACATACACTGATGTCCTTGTTAGTCTAATTTGCCAAAGGAGAACCCAGTTCTCCCAAATTGAATTCTCTGCATACCCTTCTAATGCGACACTACAATTTTATGTCATTTGGGGGGTGATAACGAGGACCTCTTCTGTATTTTCTCATCACTGGCATTTCCCAAGTTGAACCACGAGGGAGGCACGTGAGTCCTCTGCCCTCACTCTCCAGCTCTGTTTCTCCAAACAAGCAATAAAAATGTTCTGCATAAATAAATTCCCAATCATAACTAATCATGTGAAAGCCGACAAAAGTATGTTATCCTACACTATGAAAATACTAATCAAAGCAGCTTGTCAATTGTTAAAGTTAATGATTTAGATCTGTAACACTCTGCCTAAATTTTGTAGGTAATTACATAATTACACACAGGTTAACACAATCAAAAATAGTAATTGCCTCCTCAGTTTTTAAACTGTGTCAGGATACCATAGGAAATGATGCTTCTCTCACAGTGTTGAAAGCCTGGGTATGGCACAACTATCCTACTTAGGAAAGATTTTCATGCATCTGGGTCAACTCCTTTGAGGTTCAAGATCGGGAGAAGATTTGTGTGTTAGTGCTCAATCAAATTTGTTAAAAACACTGCGTTTACAAGTTTCTATCTCTTCCATAGAATGAGCTGGCTTACTATGCATTAACCAGCGATCCATTCTAATTCATGGTGTCTTTTTTTATATGTCAAACTTTGGGATTGAGATACAAATATATGTTTGTTTATAGATCTAAAATGTTTCAAGACCATTTCCCTCAAACCAAGTTTCTGGAAAGCAGCCTTTTCTTTATTGATTTTTATTGTACTCTTGAATGTATATTTTAATCAGAAAAATATCTCCTGAGGACTGACTTAAAATATTTTGTGGTACGGTGCATGAAATATTGTGATGCTTTCTAAAACTTTAAAAAATATGTAACATTATTTCAACTTTGGACTCTCTTCTTCAAAGCGAAAATTTTGGGAGAAAGAAAGAATGTAAGGAGACTGATGGAATACATTCCCACGGTCTTCTGTTCCCCCCTCTTTGTTTTTTTCACCTCTTTGATCTTCCCCTCATTCCTTTTTACATGGTCCTTATCATGTCTCAGGGGTCGTGAGACATATTGGGGATATAAAAACAAAAGCAGCACAATCTGAAAGTTTAAGGAATTCCCACTAAAGTTAAAAGACCAGTAGACAGATAGATGCTTTGAGCTAGGAATTGGAACAGAAGTATAAGTAGGAGACAGAAACATTTAATTTTGCAATGAGAAGGAGAGACATTTGGGGCAGTAACTGAAAAGGTCTTTATCTGAATCATCAGTTTTCAGGATGGAAGGGTGTGTGTGTGTGTGGGTGTGTGTGTGTGTGTGTTTGTGTGTGTGTGCACGCGCGCACGTGAGCTCACTTGCATGTTTAGGACCTTCATAGAGAATGAACAGCCGGTACAAGGGCATGGAAGTCTGAGAGTTTTATAGTGTTGTGTTTGGAGAACTTTGATATATCCAGTATTTATGTGTAGAAGTATTAAAGGACACCTTCAGGAAAGTCTCTTATGGGGCCTAATACTTCCAGGACTACAATGTAATGACTTTTTCTTCCATCTCACATAAACATATAGGATTAATAGGCAATCACTGATTACTTAAATCAAGATGTGTCAAAGTCATCTCATCCTTCCCTGAAGATACAGTCAGGATAGCATCTCTCCCATCTGTAAATCCGGCACAGAAAACCTTGTGCTTGTTCTTTCTCCTTTTGTGTTTCTATAAGAGAAAATAGACACACTTGGTCCATGGTGTTCAGAATGAGGTAAAGACTTTTGATTAGATATTATCATGGGCCAATAATTTCTGCTTATGATGGCGTTCAATCAAAATAATGAAATTTATCAGGCGTCCACGCTTAGCTTTAGATGACAGAATGAATCTGAGGTGAAATTTATATGCTAATGATTTATTGTATAGTTCAGGGGCAGTAAGAGTGAAGGGAGAAAGGAAGTGAGGACGAGACAAAGGGAAAGCAAATGTAGCATAATGTGTTATTGAAGTGGCCACAGCTTCAAAAGAAAATACAGACATTTAGCTAGTCTTTTGGGGATGGCTCTGGGGAGCTTCGTGGACCATGGTTTCTTATACAGTCTGCAGAGGGGACAGAGGAAGAATAATTTATCTTCTGGATCCCTCTGATTACTATTGAAAGTGTATCCCACAGGGCAAGGATCCCCAATCTCTGAGATCTAATGCTTGATGATCTGAGATGGAGCTGATGTAATAGTAGAAGTAAGAAGTGAAAGTGTTAGTCACTCAGTTGTGTCTGACTCTTTGTGACCCCATGGACTGTAGCCCTCTAGGCTCCTCTGTCTTTGGGAATTGTCCGAGCAAAAATACTGGAGTGGGTTGCCATTCTCTTCTCCAGGGGATCTTCCTGACCCAGGAATCAAACCTGGGTCTCCCACATTGTAGGAAGATTCTTTACCATCTGAGCCACCAGGGAAGCCCCAATAGAAATAAAGTGCGCTATAAATGTAATGCCCTTGAATCATCCCCAAACCATCCTTCTACTACTCCAGTCTGTTGAAAAATTATCTTCCATGACACCAGTCCCCAGTGCTGAAAATGTCGGGAACTGCTGCCATAAAGCATTAGGCCCCTCCCCGCTTCCAGGCTTCAGCACATGCCACTTGTGGCTGTGCTGTAGCCTGAGTTTCCAGAAGGAAAGGAATGTGAAATATAGTTAAGCCCAGTGAAAGTGGGGTAAGAAGTTTGCTAAGAGAGAAGGGTAACTCTGGAGTTTTAGAAATGGTTCTTTTGGCCAGATGCAGCGTGCTGAATGTTATCACAAACAGGAAAGAGTGTTCATCTTGAATGATGCACTTACCTTACTAACCACACGTGTTCCAAAAGTTTCTAGGTCAGTTTAGTCCTTGAGGAGTACTTGCAGATTAAGACAGACTGGAGGGAATGCAATTCCTCTGAAAAGACCTAGTTACCCACAGGACGTGGGGAAGATCTGAACTATGACTCACTGTCTCTGACTGCATATTGAATGGCTGGAGGTCACTTCCTATTTGATGACTAATATTAAGAATGTCTGTCGGAATGACGTTTCCCCCTAGTTCACAGAGACTCTCACCACCGTCTCTTCATAATATGGCCTCTGCTTTTTAAATTGTTGTGTGCAAATGTTAAAGCTTTCATAACCTAATTCTAACTTTCAAAAAGGACACTAGTTTGGTAAATACTGTTACAAAAATAAGGTGTTTTCAGGTTAGGCTGACAATTCCTGCCATGCAGGTAGCTGATCCTAAGTAGACAACATTGGCTATAGACTGTGGAGATCAGACTGAGTTATTCTTTTCCTAGCATGATAACTTGAGATAAATGAAAAAAAGTCATACTTCCAGGCCAGGGTATGAGTTCTTTAAAACATACACAATTGCACACTTACATACATATAACATATATATTTTGATATCACCTTTAAATATTAAGTTTGATTTAGACAACAAAATTATAATTTCTACTTTGCAAATTACATTTAAGGGTTCATTTCTTAGATTGAGGAGGCAAGACTGAAAGAAATAGCAATACCTAAACACAAGTGTGTTTTTAATCTATTTTTAATTTCTGTTTAAGTCCAACCTGAAATGTTGATCTATTGTCCTTCTTTGCATTGCATTGAACCTATTCGATGCTCTGCTCACAAATGCTAATATTTCTGTGACACGCGTAGCCTGGCTCCTGCAGCTTTTGCTTCAGGCATCACCTCATTATTCTTTTCAACTCCTTATTAGAGAAAAGCCACTGACCTCTCACCTGGGTCTCTCCATCCAGTTAGTACTTGTGAAAGGGCAACTCATCTCAAGGTTTTTGTACACCTGCTGTGTTTCTAAATCACCTTATATTCTTATCTTTCCCATTTCCATCTCAGGATAGAAATATACAGACAAGGTACCATCCTTCTGCCCTTTCTTCCCTAGTCATCAAAGAGCCCCTGATAACTTACCTCCATTTAAAAGATGGCTGCTTTCACAATGTTATTGCTGATGAAGAGAAAACTTCCTGTTATTTATCTTTTTAAAAATCACTTCTCTCACTTCATTTTTTCTCCCAGTTAATGACTACTAATAAGTGTTACTTAGAAAACACAACTCTGATATTATATTTCCTATGTGCTTTTACGAAAACCTGGTTTTATTTACTACTGTCTCCCCAACCCCTACATTCCCAGTTTTAAATCTGAGTCCTTGGCACAACTAAATTTTTTTCAACTTACATTTAGACATATTTTGAACATAGCATGACAGAACTGTTTTTAAATGAAGTGTTTGGTCACAGCAACCAGCACTAAAGTCTCCCTATTAATGGAAATCTTTCCCAGGACCCACACCTTCAGGTGCATTAAAGTTGATGGAAGCAAAACATCAGCCCAGAACCTGAATTTAAGATATTTCCATACAAATTCAACCAAGGGGACAATTTCCACAGATGACACCAAATTTCACAGTTTCTTTTTATTTTTTATTTCTGCAAGACTGATTTATGTAAGACTTTTTAGTTTGATCAAGGACCCTGAAAGAGAGTCCTACCACTTGACATCTGTGCTTCTGACCAGGTTTGAAGATAGGGTCCAAGGGCCACGTACCATGTGAAATGAGGACATCAGTGACTACAGATGATAGTTTTACAGTGTGTGCTCTGCCAGAAACCAAACCATTCCTTACAAAGGGCTAACACTAAGAGGTGAGACAGGGGCAGTTTCAGGAAACAACAAACAGAAACGTCTTTGAACAATCAGAGTGTAAAAGATTTATTGTAAGGAACTGCAAAAGACTTATTTTTGCATGTTATATTTCTCAAATCAACATCATCTCCACTTTTGTCACTGAATAAATGGCTTTTAAAGGCAAGCATTGACACTGTACCAGGTAAGGCCTGATGTTGACATGGTAGGGGTAGTGTTGCATGCATCAATGACTTCTGTTCCTTGTGTGCTGCTTTTTTTGGTGTCCACATCCTTTTGTCCAAATGTTTCTTCCTCATTTCTCAGCAATGCTGGGATTGATGGAGAGGACGTAGAGTTCACAAAGTCTCCATAAATGAAATCTTTAAAGATATATAATTGAATTAAGTGCTTTTAACTTTATTAAGTTAATCATTTTATACGAATTAAAGGGCCAGAGTATTGAAAAAGTTGATTAAATATTGGGGAGAGAGTTATTTTCTCTCTGATATAATCCTTGTGTTTGTGTTTATAGCAGTGTTGGTCACCAAGTGATTTCTCCAGCAAATGATATTATAGGAGAAGGTTGAAGAGAGTCATGTCTTTGCTCAGCATGAGTGAAATCAGAAATGGGAAAAAAAATCTATGCACAGAGAAAATAGACTTGAATTGCTAATCCAGATTCTGAAGGCTGACATACTAATATTTCTGGGCATTATCCAATGAAAATCTGAGGGCCACTTTCCAAGTGTAAGAGGTACCAGAATTACTTCTTACACACTAAGAAGGTTTGGATGTCTCTGTCTCTTTTTCAGAGTGCAGAGTACCCTTCATACAATTTCAGAACTGCCTCAGTCGTCGAAGATGAAAATTAAGTTGATATTGCTGAGTTAAGTTGATCTTGCTGAGCAAAGTCAAAGTCCTTTGTCCCAAACCACTGATGTGGCCTGGTGTGTTTTTTTCAAAGAAACCACTGAGCAAATATTTTATTAGCTTAATTAATTTTGAATTTGTTAAGTGTTTTAAAGATATATTCATTAAACTCTAAAAGATTGACACTTCGAATGAAGTAGAACATTGGCAAAGCCCTGAACCCACTTGCAAATTACTGATCTAAATAGGATATTAAGTTTATGTAGGGAAGATGGGGAAAGGGTGGCTCTAAAATGAAGACAGAGTTTGTGATGAGAATAAAAGGGAGGCATTAGGAGATGACTTATTCATCTTGCGTTTGCAGCACCTAGAGCACAGCTTGATACTTGGTAGATGCTCAATATAGTCTTGTTGAATAATTGAATGACGGAGTGAATGAACAAGTCAGGCAGACAGAAGGAGGGAGATATGAAGAGCTGCTATATTTGGGTGAGTTTTCAGTAGAACATCACCGAATGAAAAATGTTCTACTTCAATCAGGAATAAAAAGCAGAGAAACATATGAAGTATTGGGAGAAGGAGAATAGAAAAAGCCTAGAGTTTTAAAAGTTCTTTCTATATGTAATTCACAGTAAAATCTACTAATTTAATGTGTATACTTTGGTGTTTTATTAAAGTTCAATTTGCAACACAATATAGTTTTACAACTTTTTCATCATCCCCACGAATCTCCTAATGCCCGTTTTAGCCAGTTCTCACCCTGTCACCAGCCCCATGTAAACACTGATCTGTTCTCTGTCTCTAATGATTTTGCTATTTTTAGAAACTCCACATAAGTGTAATCATATCATATGTAGTCCTTAATGTATAGTTTCTCTCACTTAGTGTAATGTTTCTGTTTTCATGTTGCATGGATCCACTAATTCATTCTGTTTCCCTTGTTGAGTAGTAGGACATCATGTGGATATACCACAGTGTGCATTCAACTGTTGATGGGTCTTTACATTCTCTATTATTTAAAATTTTTCAGTAATGCTGCTATGAGCATTCACATTAAGTCTTTGTGTGGACATATACTTTTATTTAGGGGGATGGGACAAGTATTTAGGAATTGGTTCTCTGAGTCATGTATTAATTGTATGTTTAACTTTTTAGGAAACTCGCAGCTACTTACCAAATTGAAAAACTACATCTTAACAGTTTCTTTTTTGTTGTTGCTGATTGTTATTACCGAAGTTGTTTTCTCTTAATGTGTATTGGTTAAGTGATTAAACTTAACAACTAAAGTCAGTTGAGTCACGTTCTCCCAAACTTGTAAATAAAGGTGCAAGAACTACTATAGGTTTTTGAAATTTTTAAATTTTTGCCAAGGAAACCAAAGCAAAACAAAACCCAAGAGCAAGAATATAAGAAGGTCTAAAGACTTATAAGCTATAAATATGCAAACTTTAAAACTAGAGTTGATTTTCACTTAATAAATCTGTTGTATGAGAATGTACCTTGCTTATATCTTATACACACATTTTTATATTTCAAAAATTTATATATTATTCACACTATGCATTTAAATTGTACTGTTGAAATGTAGTAATTTTAGAAAAAGGGGTTGCATGATTATGTAATCTAATTTATACTAAATCTTAATTATCTATGGTGAAGAAAAATCATTATTACTATTCTCTATAACCAAGTTTTAAATGACGGCAGTTTCCTCAATTACAAGTAGTAATTTTCAGGAGATGCTAAAAAAATGTAACAGCATTTTGTTGGCGGAATAGGTTTCAGTTTGTGAAACTAGATAATTTTATTATTCCCACTTGAAAAATCTTTCTTTTCAGTTTAAATAATTGTAGTATAATGTCACTTTCGAGCATTCAATGTAACACTTGGACCAGGCTTATGCAAGAAGTAGAGATGAAAATGATTAAACTGCAAAGGAATACTTTTTGGTTGGTTGCACAAAATAGCACATGATTCATTGTGAGCACTGTGTATGTATGGGCATACATATGAGCATACATATGAGCAAAATCATTCACGTTTTCCAGGTTTTTAAATCTCTTAATTATATGAAAGTAAAGTGTTGTCAGAGAAAGGCATGTTAAAAGCTTCCTGAATAATAAAATGGCTGCTTTTGGTTTGAGAATCTATTCTCTTCAGTCACTCTAGTTGCCGAGGGTTGGCATTTCATTTCTTACGGTCTTAGTACACATGGTGTGAGACAAAAAGAGCTGAGGATAAAATTCAGGCAGAAGAACCTAAAAAAGAAACAAGGAAGCTTCTCTGTTTCAGTTCCTGCACCTCTCTCTTGAAAGCACACTCCGCAATGGGTGAGGGCCGGGGGTGGGTGAGAGTGGAGGTGTGAGGGCTCCATCACACCCTGGGTGAACAATGAGGCAGGACTGGTGTCCTTCTCCTCAGGGTCTGCCGCCAGCTTCCTTCAGAGCGTGACTGTCGCTGCAGTATCCCCGCAGGAAGTCAGCTGGAGGCCTGGCTCTGGGGTCCTCAGAATCACTTGTGTCTGCTCTCATTCTGCTTCTCTTCCTTGTTCCCTTCCTGAGTGATGCAAGTAACCCAAATGATGCAGGGTTTGAAATCTGTTCTTTCATTGGCACTCATGTTTCTCTTTATATCCTAAGAACAAACTTCTCCATCCTCAAAATGCATTAAGGGGAGTCAGCCAGTGAAAGGAATGAAATCACCAAAGTGAAATCCAAAGTAGAGCTCACTTATTAAAAAAAAAAAAAAAGGACCAGATGAGGCATTGCGTAGAGCAAGGCCTTTGCTATTTTTAAAAGCTAGTGATCAAGAGTTAAGACCAAAATAAACATGACTCAATGACTTTGGTAACCAACTTCAGAAAACAAAAGAGGAGAGAGGTTTAGAGAGGCTGACAGAAGTGATAGTCTGCTCATGGCCATAAACATTTCTGAGGCTCCTTTGGCATCTCAGTATTATGTCAGTCGTTCCTTTTAAGAGCCCTCACCATACCCTTGTAGACACCTCTAGCTTATTTATCACACTTATAGCTATTATTTTGAATAGTCTTAACTCTCCCAGAGTTACACAGAAGATACAGTTTTCTTCTTTCTCAAATGACCATGATCAAGTGGTTTTCCCAGTCAGTAACATCTCAAGCCAATCCTATGGTTGTCTGATCACTTTCAGCTGTTATTAAAAAAAAAAAAATTAGTCCAGTCAAATTTAAAATGATAATTTCATGTCCAGTATAACACTCCCATCTCTCGAACCCATGTCTGAATAATAGCTTGAATCAGGAGTGGAGCTTATCTATTCCTTAACTTCTATTTCCAGTTGGTTTTCTATTGAAACAGGTGGAAGGGATTTGACACAGGGGGTTGGTTCTGCTTCTTTAATGGCTCCTGCTCTAGCCCATTGTCAGCCATTGCTCTCCCCGCTCACCACCCCCAACGCCAATCTTCAACAGGTCCGTAGACACCATCTGTGGGGCAAAGTGTTCAAATGCCTGCACTTCGTTGGGGTTCACCTGTAGACTCCTCAGGAGTCTCCTCATTACAGTTTCCCAACATGAGGATCCACTCTGGCTTGACTGAGACCCCTCCTCAGCTCCTTCCTGCTCACTCCCCTCCCCCCCTAATCCTACAGCTTCTAGATGCCTGGGTGTCTCTGCCCAATTTCTCGCCTTCTTAGATGTGGTATCAGCATACTGATTTAAGCCCAGTTACTTCTTTTTTTTTTTTGGTAATTAATTTATTTTTTATTGGAGGCAAATTATTTTACAATATTATATTGGTTGGTTTTGCCATACATTGATATGAATTCGCCCCGGGTTTACATAAGTTCCCCCTCCTGAACCCCCCTCCCACCTCCCTCCTCCCTTTATCCTCCCTCTGGGTCATCCCCGCATGCCAGCCCCGAGCATCCTATAACATGCATTGACCCTGAACTAGTGATTCGTTTCACATATGACAACATACGTGTTTCAATGCCCTTCTCCCAAATCATCCCACCCTCACCCTCTCCCATAGAGTCCCAAAGACTGTTCTATACATCTGTGTCTCTTTTGCTGTCTCGTATACAGGGTTATCATTTGCATCTTTCTAAATTCCATATATATGTGTTAGTATACTGTATTGGTGAAAACGCCCAGTTACTTCTTAAACCATAGGAAAGGCACCAATTCTTGCTAATCAACTCCTGAGGCAATTGGAATAGCACCATGCAATATTCTAATTACATATCCTATTTTAATTGCCTGATCTCTGACTTCTATTACACTACCCTGAAATGACCTGGAGCATGGGATGGGAGGGACTGTAGTCATATCAGAATTTTCAGAACCTGGATTAGGGTCTGGTAAAATTAAAAAGCAGAGACATTACTTTGCCAACAAAGGTCCGTCTAGTCAAGGCTATGGTTTTTCCCGTGGTCATGTATGGATGTGAGAGTTGGACTGTGAAGAAAGCCGATCGCCGAAGAATTGATGCTTTTGAACTGTGGTGCTGGAGAAGACTCTTGAGAGTCCCTTATACTGCAAGGAGATCCAACCAGTCCATTCTAAAAGAGATCAATCCTGGGTGTTCATTGGAAGGATTGATGCTGAGGCTGAAACTGCAATACTTTGGCCACCTCATGCGATGAGTTGACTCACTGGAAAAGAGTCTGATGCTGGGAGGGATTGGGGGCGGGAGGAGACGGGGACGACAGAGAATGAGATGGCTGGATGGCATCACCGACTCGATGGACATGAGTTTGAGTGAACTCTGGGAGTTGGTGATGGACAGCAAGGCCTGGCGTGCTGTGATTCATGGGGTCGCAAAGAGTCGGACACGACTGAGCAACTGAACTGAACTGAACTGAAAAGGTAGGGGGTTCATTAAATAGCTGTCAAAGCAATGAGTAGATAAATTAACAAATGCATTCTTACAGTGAAGAAAAATCCCAGTGTATTGATGATGTTATGAAGACAAAAAAGCATTAATAGAATAAAACCGTTTAGTTGAAGTATATGAACTAAACCTTTTCCTACTATTTATTATTTTTACATTCTATATATGAAATCCTATGATACTTCAGATGAATTGATTCTTATTTGTGTACTATTTAAGCTCCATTTTTGAAACTCATCAATTTTGGAAAAGTTGTGTTGTGGAGACTGTGTGATAGACAGACTTCAGGACACCTC
Source organism: Moschus berezovskii (assembly GCF_049115385.1). Taxonomy (NCBI): domain Eukaryota; kingdom Metazoa; phylum Chordata; class Mammalia; order Artiodactyla; family Moschidae; genus Moschus; species Moschus berezovskii. The sequence continues at coordinate 27,384,476 of NC_142464.1, forward strand.
AGCCAAACAATCACTTTATTTAAATGTCTTGTCAAATATAAGTATCACTGACACTTGAACAACGCGAGTTTGATCCACTTATGTGGATATTTTCCGTTGTAAATACAACAGTCTTACATGATTGATGGTTGGTTGAATCGGAATCTCAGATAAGGAGGGCTGACTAAATTAGATGACTTTTTTCAACAGCGAGGAGGATCAATGTTCCTAATCCACCAGTTGTTCCAGAGTCAACTGTAGTCCTGTAGTTTTGAAGAAATACCGATTGTCCCTGGCAATAGGGTGAGTGGCATTTTTCCATACTCTATTTCATTAGAGCCTAGAGTTTCTACATGTGCGCACTGGGACCTTCAGGGAAGTCTGTGGGTTTTGTTGATATTGGTGTGTGTGTGTGTGTGTGTGTGTGTGTGTGTGTGTGTGTGTGTTTTGTCCAGGCAAGAGAACATGGAAAACATCTAGTAGTAGAAATTTCACTTTTGATCAGTAAAGAAAAGTTCTTAGTGCGGTAATTCCTAACACACGCACACATGCTAGTCACTCAGTAGAGTCCAACTCTTTGCGTCCCCATGGACTGTAGCCTGCCAGGACTCTCTGTCTATGGAATTCTCCAGGCAAGAATACTAGAGTAGGCAGCCTTTGCCTTCTCCAGGGGATCTCCCCAGCCCAGGGATTGAACCTGCATCTCCTGAATTGGCAGGAAGATTCGTTACCATTTGAGCCACCTCCTAATGCTATTGGTTTTATTCTATTTTTGTTGTTTCATTTAAAGAAAGTAAAGAAAATATTAAAATCACATTCTGTAAATTAATATTTTTGCTTTACTTTTATATAAGTTTTGCTTAACCAATCATAAATTCCATTGCCTATCCCCAAATTGTCTGTTAATAAAAAAATTTACAGTCAACCCTCTTTGTTAACAAAGCTTTTTAGAAGCTATTCTCAAGTATCAATAAAAACAAAGACAAGGGCCTCAAAGAACAGATGACTGAATCCTTGGATTCAAGGCCCTGCTCCATTACTTCCTCACTGGGGACACTAGATCAGGAAACCACATTTTAGTTTCATCATTAATAAAGTAAGGAAAGTAATATAACTTACCACATGAGTTCATTACACAAAGAACCAAGGACTAAACTAATTTATCAACAGGTAAAAAGGTCTGGATTACTGACACTTGACCAAAGGTGTATGGTTGTCTGTTTTAAGCACTCAATGATCAAAACATCACATGAGAAACATCAGTTTCAATTTCATTACCCAGGTTGTTTGTAGATTAGAAATCCAAGACACAAAGAATGTTTGCTGGCAGATATATGCGCCTTTTCTGCTAAATCTGAACATCCTGAATGTGGAAGTACTACGGGCTATCCCTTGGCTGTGACTTCAGAAGGATGCTCCCTCCTTTGTTCACTGAATTTCCTTCTGAGAAAACCTTTTACAAGTACACAGCTCTTTTCCATTGAAAATGTGCTATGAGCTTTACTGAAACTCTGAAAAGTTGTCAGATGAGGGATTACTGTCCCCATTTTACAGATAAGGAGAATGAAGCTCAAAGAGGTTAACTGAGGAACACAAGGTCACATCACTATTTAATAGTAAAGTTAGGATTAGAACCCTGTTCCCCTGCTTTTCAACTCCAGATTCCATCTGCTGTGTATTTCCAGAAAGCCTGAAAGGTTATCATCACTACAGAAAGAGTTAATTCAGTTGCCAATTGATTAACCTAAAGGCGAATCCAATCAATGTTGGTTGAGAGCCAAGAGAAGTGCTTTTCTTTCCACCCTGATTATTTTTACCTGGACAGTCCAATCTTTCCCATCTGGATCGAAATCAGAATTCCAAATATCAGAACAAGTTAAATTACTTTTTCCTCTCTATAGTTGTATATGTCTATTTTGTAGGGTAGTTAGATGCAGTATGAAAATTTCTGGCTGACATCTTGGAGTAGCTCTCTTTATTACTGATTTTTGTGGTCATCCCCAGCATCTTTCTGGATTTTTGATTGTGCATGGTGAATCTACTAAGATTTTCACATGATTCAAAATCAAAGTATGAGGACAGCTTAGGAATTCTGTTATGTTGATTAACATTTAGAAGGTTACATCCACAGCCAAACTTCCTCCTTTGAATGGAAGGAATAGTGGCTCACATTCAGGAAAGTGTGAATGTGTGCACTTTAATTGTGGCCTTAAAATTGAACTGAGAGCTTGTTTTGCTTGACAACTGGAGGGAATCAAGATCTAGGTAAAAGTAGGAGGATAAGATCTTATGATTGCGACAGGAATATGAAATATGTGCGTTCCTTTCATTTTCATAATGCATAAATTGTCATAATTTAAAGCCAGCTCACTTCAATTCTGCTTTGTGTTGCCATGATGCCCTTTTTATTATTTTCATGTTCTGTTTTTCATTGTGAATAGAAAAGGCTGAGTGTTCATTTTTAATTAATTGTAATACATGTGCTACTTTTAGCAGAAACGTCTATATTTCATTTATTGTAATAATCAATTTTTTCTCATTAATTCTGAGACTATTCCACCTGAATATTCTGTGTTTCTAAAGCACAGCACTATCTGTACTTGCACATTTGTGATCTCATTTGATTCCACACATCCTATGAAGTAGAACTTTATAAAAGACGCTGTTTGTCATTGCAGATTTGTATATTACAATGAGATGAGACTTTTTGCTTTGGGAGAAATTTTATTTTGACTTGAGTATTGCATAGGTTGTGAATGTGAAAACTACTGGGATAGCCTTTTATTCACAACTTCCTTACTTCAGATGATTTTCCAGAAATGTTTATTCCTTAAATGTTCAGATACACTCTCATCTTAAAGAACAATTAGAAAAGTGAGCATCATTAATCACCATTGATGATTTAAGGGAAAAAAACTGGGCAACTTCATCTTTTTATCAGAAAAAGGAAATAATTCTATAATCTAACCTGTCTCTTTAAGATGTGCAACAAGGGCCAGGAGTAAAGAATCTGCAATATTCTTTATAATTTCATGGGGTCTTCTGAGGAAATGTGCCAATTTTATGGGGACTCGTAGGGAAAAATTTTGATTTCATGTGGATTCGAGTGAAAAGGTAAATTTCATGGGATTTCTAAAAATGGCTGAATTTCTCTGGGTCCATGAAATCTATGACAGCCATGGAGAAAGTGCACCGCTCTTGTCATAGAGTACATTTTAGTGTAGTTTGGCAAAACTTTATTTCTTACACAACTGCTATGATGTACATTACACATTTTGAGTCTTTCTTGACCATTTACCTTTCTATAGATGTGTGTGAATACTAAAGGTGGTACTTTGTGTGCATAATGACAAGGTGGTTACTTTGTCAGTTGCTTAGAGCATATGTTGGGTGGTCACAAAGACACACGACACATGTGGTCACTTATGTTGGGCCAAGGTCAGATGGTGGTGTTTAGAGTTTAGGTGGTCCTCTACTCAGGGAAAAGATAGAAGCCCCTTAGGCCCATAGTCAGCCATAGTCTTCCTAGGGTTGGGGAACATTAGGCTTGGAGATCTCAGACAGCATCCTGTGCAGTGGTTCTCCAAGGTGTTCCGAGGCCTAAATGTCTGCAAGCGTCCCCTACAGACCTTGTTAAAAATTCAAACTCTTTGGTCTTACTCCTTGAGCTGACCCAGATTCTCAGCAGGTAGAGCTGAGAATCTGCCTTTTAAATTCACCTCCCAGGGTAATCCTCATCCTCATGTACAAGCACACTCCAGCTGGAGAGTCACTCTTCAAATCCAATTTTGTTTCCTATTCAGAACTGTCTATTCCATTGTCTCTCATGACTTCTAGATCTTCCGAAGACCCTTTCTTAACAGGAGGGTTGGCGCCTGGTGAGGTACCATTAGCTGGACTTGTGGCTGGATGTGGAAGAGGCTGTTGGGGGAGAAACGATGTCAGAGCTTAGGGTTGGGAGCTTGGGCCTGTGGAAGCACAGTGACGACAATGGCTAAACTCAGGCATGTGCTGCATTGGTGACAAGCAACATTTTCATGATACAGCTTTTTTTTTTGTCTGAAATGGCAAACACATTTTGATAAAGTCCCTATCCCCTCAAAATAAAATTTTATCTCAATTTATATGGTACCTACATTCATACAAAATTCACTATAACTGAAAACAGTGAAGCTTACCTTGTTTTAATATGTAAATGGTGTTAGATTCTAATTCAGAGGATTAGGGGAAGATTTTTCACATACTTGATTGTCCAGTAAGACATGAGGAAGTAGCATTTGGTACAGGACAAGTCTTCCTCATTCAGAGCTGCTGGCATTGGAAGACCTCCAGCATCTCTGGGCTTTTGTCTTCTAAATGCTTATAATGCCTCCTAATTATTGGGACAACAAAGATGTCCCCAAATTTCTAACCTGTCTTCTGGGGTTAATCTCCCTTTGAGAATCATTTTCACTGATTTTCCTACTTTTCAGCCACATCATGTACAGATCTTAGTAAAATGGAAATCTGCTCATGCAGTTGTCTTGCTTCAAGTCTTTGAATGCTTCTCCATTCCATTCAGGGTCAAGTTCAATAAATTAGCACATAAAAACTATCATGGTCAGGTCCCTTTATTTTCTCTAGTTTCATCACCCATGGCTCCAGGCATATTGGATTGTTTAAAAACCATGGTACTTTACACCTCCATGTCTTCAGATGTGTATTTTTCCCCTTATAATATGATTTCTCTTCACTTTGCTCATCCAAAGCTCAAGCATCACATTTTTGGTAGGACCACTTAGACAGCTAACTTTGATTATATTTCTTCTCCTCTAGGCTCTCAAGGAGTCACCTAGGCATACATTATACTGGAATTATTGGTTTATTTAACCTCATAAAGTAAGAACTTTGTTTCAGGGTAAATATGTATATTTTTAAACATGACCTACAAGAAACTTAAAGCTCCCTGGGTGGCTCAGAGGTAAAGAATCTGCCTGCAATGCAGGAGACCCAGGTTCAATTTCTGGGTTGGGAAGGTACCCTGGAGAAGGAAATGGCTACCCAATCCAGTATTCTTGCCTGGAGATTCCATGGACAGAGCAAGATGGTGGGCTACAATCCATGGAATCTCAAAAAGTTGGACATGAATGAGCAACTAACACTTTGACTTTACAAGAATCTTCAAGATATGTTACATATGATCCATCAACACTTAGTTTTTCGGCCATATCTAAAACTTGCCTTACAATTTTTAGAACTTCCCTTACCCTAGAGCCTCTAATCTTAGACAGGCTGAAAAAGTCATTTCCTTTCTCATAACCAATAGAACACTCATTCTATAAGACTCAGCAGAAACTGTCATCAAATTCACTGGGAATCTATTGGGGGTATGTAGTATTGTGCAGGGACAGGGGAGCCTGGTGGGCTTCCGTCTAGGGGGTCACACAGAGTCGGACACGACTGAAGTGACTCAGCAGCAGCAGCAGCAGCAGTGTTGTGCATGTAGAAGTTGTGATGGCATGGCCTTAGTTTATATGGAGCTAGTAATCCAACGATCTTCCCTCTCCCCTGAGGCTAGAATGAGAGCCCTTCCTCCATACAGTCTCCAGCATAGCACTTACCTCGTAATAGTGTGCATGAACTGTAAGCTTCCTGAGAAAAGACTATGAGTCATCTTTGTATTTGTGTGGTCAGCACTGGGCAGAGGGCTTAATTCATAGTAAGCACTACAAGAGTAGGTGAAAACCTGGGATGTTCACTAATTATCAAGTTAGTCATACTACTTATTTAAAAGTTACTGAGAGGCAGCGTTGAGGATACCTCCTCCTCATTTTGTTTCATGATCATTATCTAGTGTAGCATTTTGAAATAGACCGACCCTCACATAATTTTCTAGTGATTTTTTTCCCTTTCCTTCTTCATTTCTCAGTAGTTTTCCTTCTTGAGAAAAGCCCTGGAGCTCTGACTTGCCACCTCTGATCTCTCTAGTTTCCTATACAGGAGAGGTCAGGAAGGGGAGGTTAACACTTATACAAATCACTTAGAGTGGATCCTGGGTTCAGGTGATGGAGGTCTGCTGTATGTCTCCCCTCCCCACCCCCACTGCCAAGTTAACTATCTGAAAGAAAATATTACTTCTTGAAATCCCTTTGCTTCCTAGTTACCAAAAAATTAAAGAAAACAGAATGGCAGATCTGGATCCTGCAGATTGTACATTTTCTTAATTCTTCATGGAATACTTGGATTTCTGGCTAGATAACATCTCATTTTGTTTTTCTGCATATGAGTAGGCTTCTGCAAAATACGAAGGAAATTTATAAGTTCTGAAAAAGTCTGCATGCTTATAATTTTGATTTGTAAAGTACAAGACTACAAGGCAAGCAGATGTCCCTTCACCAATTAACATGCACTAAAAAATGAAATTTCTTGTATTTTATTATTCTATTTAGAATGAAATGAAACAAATTAAGGTCCTTTCTAGCATAATAAGTGACCTTGAGAATAGTTGCAGAACTTTTCATTCTGGACTCAAGGGTAACTTTTAATAAACAGAAAATCACAGCTGTCTATATAAAAACATACTAAATGTATATTTTAAAAGTATTGCCTAAAATAAGTTATTTTAAGTATGAAAGTCCAATAAAACTAAAAATATTACATGCTATAAGATATTTACAAAATTATTTTAAAACAATCTTATCAAATTCCCTTCCAGTAAACATTTTTACTTTTCTCCCTGAATTACAAAATTACATTTGAAATCTATGTTACTTTTATAATAGAAAGCATGAAAGAAAAATGCTCAGATAAGAAATCCATGGACCTGGGGCACAATATTTTAAAAAAATCTTTCAAATAGCGGCGGTGCAGGCGCAGACGCGGGAGACGCCCGGCTCCGGCGCAACCGACCACGTGCAGAATCGTGGCTGAGATGAGCTACCCTGCGCCCAGGGTTAGGGCGGTGGCCGAGAGGAGCTGTACCACGTTCAGGAGGCAGTGGCTGCTTGGGCACCGGAGGGCCGAGAGGAGCTGATCTACATTCAAAGCAGGAGGCGCGGCCTTGAGGAGATACCCCTCATCCAAGGTAAGTTACAGCGGCTGCGCCTTGCTGGAGCAGCTGGGAAGAGATACTCCACGACCAAGTGGAATATAAGAATCCAGTGTTCTGGGGAGGAAGGAACAAGATGGCGGAGGGATAAGATGGCAAGACCACTTTCTCCCCCACAAATTCATCAAAAGAACATTTGAATGCGGAGTAAAGTCCACAAAACAACTTCTGAATACTGGCAGAGGACATCAGGCTCCCAGAAAAGCAGCCCATTGTCTTCTAAAGGAGAGAGAAGAAATCCAGCTCCACCCACCAGAACACCGACACATGCTTCCCTAACCAGGGAACCCGGACAAGTCACCCGTCCAACCCCACACACAGCGAAGAAACTACGTAATAAAGAGAACTCCACAAACTGCAAGAAGAGGGAAAGGCCACCCCAAGCAAAGCAATATAAGCAAGATGAAGAGGTGGAGAAATACCCAGCAAGTAAAGGAACAAGATAATTGCCCACCAACACAAACAAAAGAAGAAGATATAGGGAATTTACCTGATAAAGAATTTCAAATTTTGATGGTGAAAATGATTCAAAATCTTGAAAGCAAAATGGAGTTACAGATAAATAACCTGGAGAAAAGGATTGAGAAGATGGAAGAAAGATTTAATAAGGACTTAGAAGAAATAAAAAAGAGTCAATATACAATGAATAATGCAATAGATGAGATCAGAAACACTCTGGAGGGAACAAACAGTAGAATAACAGAGGCAGAAGACAGGATAAGCGAACTAGAAGATAGAATTGTAGAAATAAATGAAACAGAGAGGAAAAAAGAAAAACGAATTAAAAGAAATGAGGACAATATTAGAGACCTCTGGGACAATGTTAAACGCTCCAACATTCGCATCATAGGAGTCCCAGAAGAAGAAGACAAAAAGAAAGACCATGAGAGAATACTTGAGGAGATAATAGTTGAAAACTTCCCTAAAATGGGGAAAGAAATAATCACCCAAGTCCAAGAGACCCAGAGAGTCCCCAACAGGATAAACCCAAGGCGAAACACTCCAAGACACATATTAATCAAATTAACAAAGATCAAACACAAAGAACAAATCTTAAAAGCAGCAAGGGAAAAGCAGCAAATAACACATAAGGGGATTCCCATAAGGATAACAGCTGATCTTTCAACAGAAACTCTTCAGGCCAGAAGGGAGTGGCAAGACATACTTAAAGTGATGAAAGAAAATACCCTACAGCCCAGATTACTATACCCAGCAAGGATCTCATTCAAATATGAAGGAGAAATCAAAAGCTTTACAGACAAGCAAAAGCTGAGGGAATTCAGCCTCACCAAACCAGCTCTCCAACAAATGCTAAAGGATCTTCTATAGACAGGATACACAAAAAGAGTGTATAAACTTGAACCCAAAGCAATAAAGCAATAAAGAAAATGGCTACGGGATCGTACTTATCAATAATTACCTTAAACGTAAATGGGTTGAAATTTTCAAAAAGGCTAGGAAACAGTTCTCATAGCCATCAATAGTTCAGTGTTGAGTTCATGAATAGTTTTTAAAGTTTGGGACAAACTGTAGTGTTTGCTATTTGAAGTACTATTTGTAATTGGCATATTACGATGTAACATTGGTCTTCATTTCCATCTTAAAATGCCTAAAAATGCCTAACAGGTTTTTAGATTTGTGAATTTTACTTGAAATGTATTTTACGATGTTACTAAACCTGCAGAAATATTGAAATATTTCAGAGAACTTATTCACTGTACATTTAATTTATTTTATTTATAAAAGTTATGAACTGTAGAAAGTTTTACTTGTTGGGTCAAATGCTTGTTGCTTTAAATGCTTGTTGCATTTGAAGTGCTAGTTACAAGAAAATCAAATACCTTCAATGTATAAATGCTATTAAGTTTTTAAAGGACTCTGGAGTATACGTAAGTTTGTTTAAAGAAATTAGTCTGTTCAACTTGAAAAAAATAAAATTGGAAAAAAAAAAAAATCTTTCAAATAATGTAGGTTGGGTACTAGGACCATCTTCATTGTCTGCCAGTCTAGATCACTACTCCCAGAACCAAGAAGAATTGATTTCTGGTTCTGGTTTTACCTTCTTCCAGCCAGCTTGCTTGGCAAAGAACCTTCAGTTCTCTGAGCCCCAATTTCCTCATCTGTATAAAAGAGAATTTCATTTCACAGGTTGTTGTTACAACCTGTGAAGTGAAACAACAAAATGAACTGTATATTAAAAAAAAATTGAATGAGATAGATACTATATAATAGTAAAATATTATTATAATTATTTCAATGTCTTATTCTTTCCTAAACCCAGCCAATCCTAAAGGAATTGACTAAAGATCAAACCAGTCAATTCTAAAGGAAATCAGTCCTGAATATTCACTGGAAGGACTGATGCTGGATCTGAAACTCCAATAGTTTGGCCACCTTATGAGAACTGACTCACTGGAAAAGACTCTGATGCTGGGAAAGATTGAAGGCAGGAGGAGAAGGGGATGACAGAGAATGAGATGGTTGAATGGCATCACTGACTCGGGCATAAGTTTGAGCAAACTGCAGGAGTTGGTGAAGGACAGGGAAGCCTGGCATGCTGAAGTCCATGGGGTCACAAAGAGTCGGACACGACTGAGAGACTGAACTGAACTGATTGTTACCTGAAGTAATATCTAATCCTAGCTTTGTTCTTTGTCAAGATAGAAATTTCTGAGATACACTAGACATATAGAAACTCACTAGGCTTTTAAAAAAAAAAGTCTTTTAGAATACATTAGCATTCATCCGGCTGGATGTATTCTTAAGACACTTCCATGATATCATCAATACGATGGATATTTGTAGAGTTAAGTGATTTTTCACAAATCAAGCTCTTAAATTGCCAGCAGGTAAACAATGTGGAGAAACAGATATTTAAAGTAGAAACTCAAAGATACATAAATTTCTTTAAAATCAGACATCAAGTTTATTTTGGTGGTTTCAAATATATTTTAAATTAAAGAAAAAACTAGCCATGTTACCAATATTTAACTCTATTTCCCTTCCAAAAGGACCATGACATGATTTTTATGAAAATATTTCATACAGTTTCATAGTTTGTTGTTGTTCTCCTCCCTTGTGTAATTATAGCCATGTTAGTTTTTCCTCTTAGAATCAGAGTTTCTATTTTTGCTAGCTCTTGGTACTGATTTCACTACTGAATTCTGGGAATATCAACTGGGGCAATCAAAGGAGCTCTTTCAAGTGCTCCCACCCCCTTGAGACATGATCAAGACACAGGGTAAATTTGGGGTTCCAGCTCCTACCCCCAAACTGCAGTGAGCTGAAGCCACACTTCAGTTCACTTAGCCTTCATAAAAGATTCATGACAATCCAGGGACCGGCTGGGCTCCGACACTGCATTAGGTGTGTGAAGATCCAAGCTGCTCTCTACATAACTCAGGGCAGAATAGGGGTTGCTTTGTAGGTACCCTGGCTGTTTTTAAGTTTTCTTTTAACCCAGTGACTTTGAAATTTCTCAGTGTTTTTTTTTTTTTGTGTGTGTGTGTGTGTGTGAGTGAAAAGAGAGTCAGACAGAGGAGAGCTGACGTTCCCTAGGGGCAAATCGTGTTTTCGGCTCCTTTTTATACCAAAGTTCTTCTTGCATTTTATCTTATATCTCCTCCTACAAGCTAAAGATTTGAGCAGCTCTTCTTTTCTGACCAAATTTAAGAGATGGACGCTGCAAGGACATCCATCAGCCATTGGATCTTAAATGTGTTACTTGACGTATAGAAGGTAAACGCAGGAGTTTTCATTCATCCTTACCTTCTTGTTTGGTCCTTAGGCCTTTTTATTAGAGTCCCTGGATTCCCAAATCCCTAGACATTTCTGGAGAAATGTTTGAAATCTTTATTTTAAAAAGCATATGATAAAATTAATTTTTTTATCATTGGCTACTTTATTAAGAATTAACTGAAAGTTGTTTTTTTTTTTTCATTTTTTCTGTTAAGACAAAGAGAGGTAATTAATAGAATTTTCATGCCCTAAGACCACTTGGGCGTGCTGCTACATAGTAATTTAACTGAATTTTCACAAAAGTCTTAGTGAGTGGATATTACAAATGCAACTTAAAAGATTTTTTATTTCATATTAGAGTAGAATTGATTTACAATGTTGTGTTAGTTTCAAATGATTTAGCAAAATGATTTAGTTATACATATTCATATCTCTATTCTTTTTCAGTTTCTTCTCCCTTATAAGATATTGCAAAATACTGAGTATAGTTCTCTGTGCTATACAGCAGGTCCTTGTTGGTTATCTGTCTTACATATAGTAGTGTGTATATGCCTATCCTGGCCTTCCCATCTGGCCCAGGGGTAAAGAATCCACCTAGCAATTCAGGAGGTACAGGAGACCTGGGTTTGATCCCTGAGTTGGGAAGGTCCCCTGAAAGAGGAAATGGCAACCCATTCAAGTATTCTTGCCTAAAATCTCCCATGGACAGAGGAGTGTGGCAGGCTACAGTCCATGGAGTTGCAAAAGTTTCACTGAACATGACTTAGTGACCAGCTAAACAACAGCAATATGCCCATCCCTACCTCCAATGCATCCCTCCTCCTACTTTTCCCCCTTGGCAACCACAAGCCCATCCTGCAAGCCAGTGAGTCTGTTTCTGTTCTATGAACAAGTTTACTTGCATAATTTTTTGCTAAGGTTCCACACGGAAGTAAGATCATATGATATTTGTCTACAAATGCGATTATACAAGAGCAGGAACAGTCTCAGGAAGGCCAGGTGACATACTGAAATCAAACAGCTAATATGCAGTAGATACAAAATTTAAAACCAATTTTGTCTGATTTCAAAGCTCATGCTTTTTCCACTGAGTCCTAATGCCTCATAGAAAGGAAAGAAATTGAGTTACATGACCTAACCAGGGAGTTCAGTTCAGTTCAGTTCAGTCGCTCAGTCGTGTCCGACTCTTTGCGACTCCACGAATCACAGCACGCGAGGCCTCCCTGTCCATCACCAACTCCTGGAGTTCACTCAAACTCATGTCCATCGAGTCGGTGATGCCATCCAGCCATCTCATTCTCTGTCGTCCCCGTCTCCTCCCGCTCATGTTTCAGTTTCCTGGTTTCTGAGCAAGTCTTCCATGAAGCAGTGATAACACCACCATATATTGTTTCAGGATTGTCTAGGACTAAGACAAAACTTAACATCTCTACCCCTTGCCTATTCACGGCCCTTTAGAACCCTCTGTTAACACTTCCTCTCAAGACATTTCCTTTCCCCTCCAACCATACTTTGATAGAATTTTGGGGCGACATCTACTTTCCCACCTCCCTTGCTGGATGGCACGATGGAATAGCCAGGTTGATTAATGGTATCAGAGAAAAAGGAGGGGAACCTTAATAAGTCAGTTAGGGCCTACCTTCTCCTGGATTATAAATGATGCATGAGATATTTTGGTAACATGAGTGCATTGTAACTTCTCATTAAAAAAAATTGTCTCATAGATCAGAAATGAAAAAACAAAATCTTTTTGCACATGCCTCAACTCTACTTCCTGGTCCAGAATTGAATTGAATCAGGTGAATTTTAATTATTTATTCACCACTGACAGTAAAGTAAGCCATTATTTGATTGGAAGTAATAGGAAGGCACTTCTGTGGAAGGGAATGATATGTATTTATTTGGTAATACTCAACCTTATTTTATAATAGAGGACTGCGTCTGGAGCTCCAAAAGGTTCTAAAAGAAATGGAAGAAAAACCATCCAAGATTTTCCTGTCACTATCAGGGTTTCTTAGGAATCTTTAATAAGGCTCTCTTGTCTTTTCACCAGATTTCAAACTCTGTGAGGGCATGGAATCATTTATTCCCACTTATCTACAAAACTATTTGGTTTTGAGGCTTTTGCTAGATGTTAGACACAGTACTGGGGAATAATAACAGAAAACAAAGGCTGAACTTTGGGTAAGTAGCTAGTATTCTAGTGTGTGTGTATATGTGTGTGTGTTGAGGGAGACTTATGTATGTTTAGGTGCATATGGCATGAGTGAAACATCATAAAATATATATATATGAAAATTACTAGGTACAATAAATGGATGCCACTGATGATGGGTACCATGTGTGCATGCTCAGTTGCTTCAGCTGTGTCTGACTGTTCGCGATGGATTGTAGCCCATCAGGCTCCTCTACCCATAGGATTCTCCAGGCAAGAATACTGGAGTGGGTTGTGATGCCTTCTCCATGGGATCTTCTCAAACCAAGGATTGAACCCACATCTCTTAAGTCTCCTGCATTGCAGGTGGATTCTTTACCCACTGAGTCACCTGGGATTGGTGCTCTAATGAAAAAGAAAAATCAGGGTAAGGCACTTGAGAGTGACCAAAGGGGCTGGTAGTTCTATCTTATACTGAATAGTCAAAGGAGCCTCTGATAGCTTATTGTTTGAGCAGAGACATGAATAAAGTGAGGGAATAAGGCCTGTGATTATATGGGTAAGACCTTTACAAGCAAAGGAAGCAGCTGAGACAAAGGCCTTGAAATGGGGACACATCTGCCATTTTTCAGAAACAGCAAAGAAAACAGTGTGGCTGGAAGGGAGGAATGAGGTGAGTAGTATGAGAATCCGCCAATGGCTGGACTATGTAAGTGCCTTCTGGGCCATCACAAAGATTTTTGATTTTACATTGAGTGAAGTGGGAAACATTCGTGGGTTTTGAACAAAGAGGTCTCACTCTGGCTGCTGTGTTCAGAGTAGACTGGAGGAGCAAGCATGGACCTTTGCTAATATTTACTTGTTGCCTCTGGATAAACTTATAGGGTTGTAGAGGGGATTGAGGGAGATAATACATATAAAGGGCAGTTGCGTTCATATGCCCTAAGATCCTAAAACATGATTGTACTCAGTGTGTTAGGTGGAGAGCTGTCATAATTAAGTGGTTTGGAGATGAGCTCAGGCATTTCACTCTCTGGGTTCAATCCTAGCTCCACTTCTTACTTGTGTGATTTTGGAAGAGCTAGTTAAATCCTGCATGGCTTTTATTTCTCATCTATAAGTAGGAGCAATAAATAATAGCATCTACTTCATAGAATCATTGTGAGTATTCAAATGAGCCCGTCTCAGTAAAATACTTAGAGCATCACCTTGCATATAGCAAACACTCAGTAAAGGTTTACAGTGTCACTGCATAGCACTCATACTTTACAGGATGATTTCATGTGCTCCGTCTCATAAGAGTGAACTGCATAAGTATTGTTATTCCTACTTTGCAGATAAGGGAGTTGAAGTTCAGAGAAGTGAAGTGGCTTACTCAAGGTGACCCAGCTGGAAAGCAGTTGGACTGGGATCAAGCCCAGATATTCCAAATCCAAGTCCTCTTTTCATTATAGTCTGCTGCCTTTGAAAATTTGCATGATCTAGGGAGAACTCCTGTAAATATTCAAAGGCAGCATGGGCTAAGAGGAACTCGGGCTTCCCTGTGGCTCAGATGGTACAAAATCTGCCTGCAATGTAGAAGACCTGGGTTCAACCCCTGGGTCAAGAAGATCCCTGGGATGAAGGGAATGGCTACCTGCTCCATCATTCTTGCATGGAGAATCCCATGGACAGAGGAACCTGGCGGGTTAACAATCCACGGGGATGATTCCTTTTTATGAGCTTCCCAGGTGGTGCTAGTGAGAAGACCTGCCTGCCATTGCAGAAGACATAAGAGACGTAGGTCTAATCCCTGGGTCAGGGAGATCCCCTGGAGGAAGGCATGACAACCCACTCCAGTGTTCTTGCTTGGAAAATCCTATAGACAGAGGAGCCTAGCAGGCGCCAGTATGCAGGGTTGCAAAGAGTTGGAAAAAACTGAAGAAACTTACCATCACCACCGCTATCAAGCAGAGGAACTCAAGGTCAGGCCTTATAACTCTAAACTGATTATTCTATTTTATCATAGCTTTTAGAAAAATCATTGTATAATAAATTATTATTGCATTGATGAAAGAAATGACATGAGAAAAGAAGAAGCTTTAGAGAGAAGACAATACATTCAGGTTTCTAGAACATGAAACATAGATTTGGAAGACTGGATACCAATCAGTTGGTGACACATTGTACAATTTTGAGAAAATTGCCTAACATCTTGAGTCCTTGGTTTCTTCATATGCTAAATGAAATCTCAGTATATTCTCATATCTGCTGGCTAGATTTGTGAAAATATATGCCAAGATAAAGATGGAAACATTTAGAAAAAATTGCTACATATACCACATGTGTTGCTACTATTAAACTTCTCTGAGAAAATTCAGATCTAGACACCTCAAAACTACCTTCTGGGGTTGGTTAGTAAGCATTTGCTCAAAAACTTGAATTCTTTTTACTTTTCTGAGGGGGAGGAGAGGGTAAATTAAAAACTTTTTTTCTAATGACTTAAATTCATGGGAATTTCCCCAGCTAGCTTAGACACAGTCATCTGGTCCCACCTTCTTTTTGACTTTTCATAGTAGAAGAAACTACCTTAAGTTTTTTCCCAGCCATTGGTACCATGAGCACTTGAACATCTTTCTTTCATGGAAATCACTGAACCAAACTGTTTATTGGTTTCAGCAAGCAATTACTGAGTATATACTATGCATCAGTCATTCTACCAGGGAAGGCCAAAACAGATTAAGACATCAATTCCTGACTGGAGCTCAGAATCTGATGGAGAACACAGTGTTGCACAGCAAGTGGAGATTGTATATGATTTGTGCTATAGTAGATAGAGACTTCCACAACGTGCTTTGGAGGGGGCAGTAGTTCAAAGTATACCTAACTTTGACTGCGTGGGGAATATCAAGGAAGATGGGCCACAGGCAATGCTTAAACCAAGCCTTAAAGCATCAGGAAAGGTTTTCCAGGTAAATAATTGGAGGGAGATAAAATGAATGTTAGCAGCAGCAGCAGCAAGCACAAGAGAATGTATTGTTCTCAAGGGCGTTAAAAGGAAAGGTGGGATGGAACACAAGAGGTAATGGCAGGGGATGAGACTGAATCCAGAAGCAGAATTCAGAGCGCTTTTTCTGGGAGTGATACAGCAAATGGCCCGGTTTAAGTAGAACAGTAATGTAATCAGATTTGATTTATAGAAAACTTTGCTAATGGATGGATTGGAATCTGAAATACCAGTGAGGATACTATTTCAATAGGTTGAGTGAAATATTATGGAAATAGGAACTAAGACTATGAAGCTGAGAAATGGAAACCGAATCTAAAAATAATCTTTGTTTTGTTTTGTTTTTGAAGTAGAATATATAAGACTTGACCAGTTGGATGTAGATGCTGAAAAAAACAGAAAAATCTAAGATCAAATCAGTCAATCCTAAAGGAAATCAGTCCTGAATATTCATTGGAAGGACTGATGCAGAAACTGAAACTCCAATACTTTGGCCACCTGATGCGAAGAACTGACTTACTGGAAAAGACCCTGATGCTGGCAAAGATTGAAGGCGGGAGGAGAAGGGGATGACAGAGGATGAGGTGGTTGGATTGTACCACTGACACAATGGACATGAGTTTGAGTAAGCTCTAGGAGCTGGTGATGGACAGGGAAGCCTGGCGTGCTGTAGTCCATGGGGTTGCAGATTCGGAGACCACTGAGAGACAAAACTGAACAAATTTACCCATTCATAAGTTTTCATTAACAGAGGTAGAATGGAAAGAGGAGGAGGAGGTTGGCAGATAGGTAAAGGGATTGAAGGTCATGCATGTTATTAGCTTGGGGTATGTGAGGAAGAGTCAGACAATGCATATGTAGACTGTTTCATATGAGGTTTTAGAACTCAGGCAAAGATCTGGAATGGACATACAGATTTGGGAGGTTTAGAATGTGGGTGATAAGTAGCTCAGGATAAATATTAGGGTGAAAAGGATCAAAAATAATGAGATAGTCTTGGAAACACCAACTTGAAACAGTACACAGAGCAAGAGGAATCCATGAGATTAAAAAAAAAGCAAACAGAGCAGTTGGAAGGACAATGAGGAGGCACTGATGTCTTTGAAGCCAAAGACAAGAGTTTCAAGCAGAGTGTAAACGCTTTAAGAAAGCCCCACGCTGAAAATACTTTTCAGGTTTGGCCATTAGGAGGTCATTAATGACCTTTACCAAAGCAGTTTTACTGTCATGGTGAGGCCAGAAGCCAAATTGCCAAAGCTTGGGAGTTAATAGGTGCTGGGGACTGTGAAGAAGCAGAGCCTGTGAGTTCGTGCCTGTTATTTTCCAGAAAAAAATTTCTTTATAACAGGAATTGGTTGTAACTGGAGAGAAAGAGATACTTAACAATGTTTTGAGGATGCACAAAGGTTGAATTTGAGATGAGGAAGAATAATTCTTTCTGCAACACTGAACTTCCACTCAATGGATGGAGTGAGGTGACTCAATCACTCACTGTGTTAAGGTTGTTTTCTGGGTTTTAACACCTTTCAGTGTTCAGGGAGACTGTAACTTAGGGCATATACATAACTTTGGCCACCTCATGTGAAGAGTTGACTCATTGGAAAAGACTCTGATGCTGGGAGGGGTTGGGGGCAGGAGGAGACGGGGACGACAGAGAATGAGATGGCTGGATGGCATCACCGACTCGATGGACATGAGTTTGAGTGAACTCCGGGAGTTGGTGATGGACAGGGAGGCCTGGCGTGCTGTGATTCACGGGGTCGCAAAGAGTCAGACACGACTGAGCAACTGAACTGAAAGAACAAATATTGGTTCACCCCTAAACCATGAGATAATCTGTGTGTCAAAATATTTCATAACAATACTAGACCAAATTATGGGAAAACTGTGATTTGTATAGGTCATTTTTCCAACTCCAGAGAATAGGAGCTAGTCAGGTGACTGGAAAAAGGTCAGAGGCTGTATGGGACTGACCAGTTTAGATAAGCTCTCAACATTATCTGATGTTTATCAAGACTGAATTGCAAACCTGGAGGCTTGCCCAGCTGCACATCCTCCCTGGCTTATGCTTTTTCCGATAGACAAATAAGTCAGGATCAGATGGTGGCAGATACCAGGCCATATGCATATTTATAACATCGCAAACTTGCCGTCAAGCTGACTAAGCCAAATTAGGCACATAAGAAATGAAAAGTTTAGATGGAAGCTGATGTTTTTAGGATTCCAGGATGTGGCTCTGCCAGATCAGTGTGTTAATGAGAGAGAGCAGCTCACATTTCAGGAAGGAAAGCAGTCTTGTTGCCCTGACAAAGGCATCAATCCCTTGATGCGGGTTCTGTGCCTTGAGTAGCCCCTCCCCCAATCACCTCAATCCCCACCCCACACCTAAGAAGCACTAATCTGACTCATTGTAAAAACGCACTCAAGGTTAAGATACTGACCGTTTGATACCAGTAGCCTTTTCTGCACACGGCAGTAATTACTCTATAAATACGTGGCTTCTGAATTCCCTTTAATGCATAGTTCTTTGTTCCTTTCTGCTCATGTCCTCTTTCGTTTTTGAGCCATTTCCTGTCTCTCCCTTCTCAATACTCTACAGAGTTTTCAACACCTCAGTAATTACTCCTTTTAATCTCTTTTTATCTAATGAACACAGAGCTAGTTTTCCTCCCCTCTCTTCACAGTTATAAACATTGACAGTATTTATCATTCTGTTGCCATTTCTGTACCTGTCCAAGCTCTGATAGTCTTTCTTATAATAAACTTGAAACCCTGCAAAATATTTCAGTGGCCTATCCTACAACAATTAGTGTCCATGGCTAATTTTTGTCAGCTCTCTAGTTTTATGTCACTCTGCTTTGAATGTTTTAGATGGCACTGAGTAAGTGGTTTCAAATTTCTCTTCCCTTTTGGCTCTAGGTCTTTCTCTTGGTCCATATAAACTGTCTTAGTCTGTTTGGGCTGCTGTAACAAAAATACCACAGACTGAGTGGTTTAAACAACAGCATTTATTTCTCACAGTTCTGGAGGCTGAGAAGTTGATGGGCAAGACGCTGGCAGATTCTGAATCTGGTGAGAGCTCAGTTCCTATTCATAGGATTTTTACTGTGTCTTCACATGGCAGAAGTAGTGGGAAAGTTCTCTTGGGCCTCTTTTATCGGGGCACTAATCCCATTCATGAGGGCCTCACCCTCCTGAGCTAATCACCTTTCATAGGCCCCATCTCCTAATATCATTACACTTGGGGTCAGAATTTCAACATATGCATTTTGGGGCCACGTAGACATTCAGTCCATAACATGAGCTGAACAGCTTATGAGCATTTTAGACTTTATTTTCTATAGCTTTTATATGCATTGAGTTCTCTATCTGTATTAACATGTTCCTAGAATGGACTCATACCTCAGTCACTCATATTCTCATTTTTAGAATGATTGAGCAAGTCAGTTGTTCCAGGCTCAGTGAAAAGCCTATACCATATGTATTCCATTTGTTTTTTTCTTACATAGCTGTCTCTCTATCTTAGGTCCCAGCCTGAAAATAAAACAGGACTTCACTTGTCAAAGTGTGGAATGTAAGGAAAAAATGTCAAAGCTCTTTCAAAGAGGATTTATGGTTGAAGCCCATCACATCACTGTTTTTCTAAGTGAAAAGCTCTCTCTCTTAATTCTTTCCTCTTTACCCACTAAACTTAGAGGTCCTGTCTGCTTTTGTTTCCTCTCTGTGTGGGTGTTCAGTCATGTCTGATTCTTTGCGACCCTATGGACTGGAGCCCACCAGGGAATTTTCTATGGAATTTTACAGGAAAAAATACTGGAGTAGTTTGCCTTTTCCTCCTCCAGGGGATCTTCCTGACACAGGGATTGAGCCTGAGTCTCTTGCATCTCCTGCATTGGCAGGTGTATTCCTCTCCCTTTGACTTATTATCACCCGAGCCAACACCTAGCTGCAGAGCTAGATGAGGGAATTCTCTGTGACAGATGGCAGCCTCTCTCCCATCTCCCCATGCTTACTGTACACTGAGAAACAGACTCATCCAAAGGCTAAGGAAGGGTTCTGGCTGTAGAACCCTCATCTTTTCATTGTCTGCACACAGCAGTTAACCTCCAAACAGACTTACTTCCTATTAAAAGCAACGTGTATCACACTCACCTTTTTGTCTGGTAAAGGAAGTTTATGTGGGGCTTTCCACTTGCACTTTTGATAAGACTAAGCTTCGTAGGAGACAGCTACATTTTGCCTTTGTCTCATTTGGGTGATACAAGGAAGGAAAGAGGTCCAACAAAGGAATATTCTGGGAAGAAAGTCTATTCCCTAATAGTTGCAGTATATATATAGTACCTCAAGAGCCTCATGAATTTTAAAAAGGAGTTAATTTGGAAGTATGTACATATTTTATCTTCCAGAGATGTGGTGGTGACTTTATTCAAAAACTCAGATAAGAGGATACTTTTAGGGCAGTAGCTGAGCAATTTACTGAAAGTATGTCTTTCACAGGGCAGTGAGCCTCACAACAGAAAGGATCAAAGCGGGTGCAAGAGGACTCTGGTGGAGAGGGCTGTCTGGCCATTTAACACAGGGGACAGAGAAGTATTGGTAGTGTCAACTCATGAGACAGAGATTTGAGTCATTCAGGGAAGTTTTCTACTACTGCCCAAAGAAATTCTGAGAAGTCCATTGTAGCGGAGAGAAGGAGACCTTCCTATGTAAGTCAGACCTTAAGGAAGAGTGGGAAGAGTCAGAAGAGAAGGTGACTCCCACTGCAATTTGTCTAGGATACCAAAGTATGGGATCTGGAGAAGGGTGAGCCTGGGGTAGTGTCTCAGCTGTGGTCCAGTCCATGCATGGTTACAGAGATAATGGGATGGGAGTGGTGACTCAGGCAGCAGTAACAGCCTCACTCATGAAAGTGGACAGACAGCAAAGGAGCTGACTCCTGGTCCTCACCCATTAACTTTTTCCTAAGTGGTACCTGCAGAAGTACCGTTGCTTGTACAAGAAGAGAAACTTAAACTTATTCAGGTCAATTTAGCAAACCCTTCTTTGGCCCTTTATATATCAAATACTTTGTAAGATGCAGGAAAAGTCAGGGGGAGCTGCACGGGGTATTGCTTTCAGGTTGTGTTCTGGGATGTTTGCTGTTGTGAGGAGACCCTTTTTTTCATGAGGTGATGTGTGCAAGCCCTCACACAAATGGCCTCCAATGAAACTGACAAATTGATACAAGTTGCTGGTGAGGTACCAAGCATTCTATTTCCTGTCCAAACATCACAGATGGAGACTATGTAATAGAATATAGTCAACCTGGTTACACCTTTAGGGAAACCTGAGAGCACCGAGTATCTATATTCTGGTTCTTGAGCTATTGGTGTCTTTAAAGACTTATATAACTGCATACCCTTGTAGTAACAAGACTGAAGGGTAAGGCTGTTTGATTGAGGGCTTCAAATGACTTACTTATGGCTGGGAAGTCTCCAAGTTCAAAGGCTACAGAGCCGAAACAATTAGAATTACATAAACAGAAACAGTGTCAAGTTTGTGACAGAAACTGAAGGAAACAAACCAGTCATAGCTAAAAGTGAAAATCTTGCTTTAGATAGTACTGAAATAACTGTCATGTTTCTGACCACTTTCCCCTATTGCTACTGCAGTGAGGTTTTTTATTTTTTGCTTTTTTAAAAGTTCTTTTTCACTCCATGAAGACAAAGGAACGTACTCAAGGACATAGGACCCTGTACTGGAGCCAAGGTTGGAGCACAGATATTTTTGGTTCCAGTTCTCTGCTGAGTCCATTAGACTATGTCTCCTCTTAGTTCTATTATTTGATTTTCTGTTCTCTGTGTGTTTACATACTCAAAGTGATAAAATATATTTTTGTTCTTATGTTACTAATGCAGTAGAGGTATTTTTCAATTTTGCTGAACTACAATTCGCAAAACATGGCAAATAACTGCTTTCAACAAAATGTTTTCAAGGCATGCCTTGAAATGGGAGTTAAAAATAGGAATGCAAATGCTAATAACGGTATTGATAAAAGAAACTCTGGCTTCAAAAGCGAGAAATTCAATTAGAAAAGAGAGTGAAAGTATTTGAGGAAAATACAATATATGAGAGTACTAATGGAAAATTCAGTTTCACAGCATTATTACAAATTAGATAAAGTTTTCCACAACATAGTTCCCTGTAGATCAGCTAAGATAGTAGGGGAATGGTTTGGGGACTGTCAGTTCTCTTTGACTCTAGAAATACATTCTAAAACTTTGATCATGCTGGTATTTGTAAACAATGAAAATCAGGAGTATGTACTCAAGGGTTTACTTACTTGACCCAGCTTCTTGGTATTCAGACACTCACGCTGAGCCTAAACTTTATCCATCTGCATTTGAAAGAGGTTAATGCCTCCTCTGTATTTTAAGATCCTCTGTGAAGAAAGCTGATCGTGGAAGAATTGATGCTTATGAACTGTGGTGCTGGAGAAGACTCTTGAGAGTCCCTTGGACTGCAAGGAGATCCAACCAGTCCATTGTAAAGGGGATCAGTCCTGGGTGTTCATTGGAAGGACTGATGATGAAGCTGAAGCTCCAATACTTTGGCCACCTCATGTGAAGAGTTGACTCACTGGAAAAGACTCTGATGCTGGGAGGGATTGGGGGTGGGAGGAGACAGGGACGACAGAGAATGAGATGGCTGGATGGCATCACTGACTCGATGGACATGAGTTTGAGTGAACTCCGGGATTTGGTGATGGACAGGGAGGTCTGGCGTTCTGTGATTCATGGGGTCGCAGAGATTCGGACACGACTGAGCGACTGAACTGAACTGAATGTAAAAGTGAAAAACCTAGACAGCATATTCCGAAGTGACAAAGGACCCTCACTTTGCTGGCAGAGGACTGAGTAGTCAAAGTTATGGTTGTTCCAGTAATCACGTATGGATGTGAGAGTCAGACCATAAAGAAGGCTGAGTGCCGAAGAACTGATGCCTTCAAACTGTTGTGATGAAGACTCTTGAGAGTCCCTTGGAGAGTAAGGAAGTCAAACTAGTCAGTCCTGAAGAAAATCAACTGTGAATATTCATTGGAAGGACTGGTGCTGAAGCTCCAATACTTTGGCCACCTGATGCAAAGAGCTGATTCACTGAGAAAGACCCTGATGCTGGGAAAGAGTGAAAGCAAAAGAGGAGGACAGCAGAGAATGAAATGTTTAGATAGCACCACTGACTCAATGGATATGAATTTGAGCAAACTCCAGGAGATAGCGAAGAACAGAGGAGCCTGGCACGCTGCAGTCCACAGGGTCGCAGAGTTGGACGCAACTTAGTGACTGAACAACAAAGACAAATATACAGGTAGGTCTAGATACATAGACAAGAGCATTATTACGTGAAAGTAATTTTTATTGGGTTTTTCCCAAAGGAGCTCAAACTATTTATTAGAGTATCTGTTACTAATTTTCACAGCAACTCTGTAATGATGTAAAACCATCATTATTGTCATCAACATTTTTAGAAAAATATACTCTTAAAACTCTGTAGAACTTAGAAAGCCACTGTGTCCATCTGAACAGTGCTTACAATCTAAGAGAGCCTGATAACTTAAACCTTATGGATGTCAAAGCCATTTACAGTCATGAAATGTTAAGTGCCCTCCAGAGGCACTATATTCTCCTTTTATATACAGAGTGAAGTAAGCCAGAAAGAAAAACACCAATACAGTATACTAATGCATATATATGGAATTTAGAAAGATGCAAATGATAACCCTGTATACGAGACAGCAAAAGAGACACAGATGTATAGAACAGTCTTTGGGACTCTGTGGGAGAGGGTGAGGGTGGGATGATTTGGGAGAATGGCATTGAAACACGTATGTTGTCATATGTGAAATGGATCACTAGTTCAGGGTTGATGCATGTTATAGGATGCTCGGGGCTGGCGTGCAGGGATGACGCAGAGGGAGGATAAAGGGAGGAGGAAGGTGGGAGGGGGGTTCAGGAGGGGGAACTTATGTAAACCCGGGGTGAATTCATGTCAATGTATGGCAAAACCAACCAATATAATATTGTAAAATAATTTGCCTCCAATAAAAAATAAATTAATTACTTAAAAAAAATAAAAATATAAAAACATTCCACTTAATAACTGGAATCTTGATATTTTATATTTTAATATAAATATAAAATATTTATATTTTATAATATAAAATAAAATATTGATCTTTCCTCAAAAGATGTGGAGTTCAGTCCATCACTAAACTTTATGGAAAAGACCTGAACTTTTATCCCTGAAATCCTTACAAGCCAGAAATTTTCATATCAGATAGGAGTTTTCAAACAGCATGAACAATTGCCCATAGTTAGAGTAGGGATATCAGGATAAAGACTTTCAAATATGTATATATATTTGGAATTCTTTTATATGCTGCATATAAATAATACTATATATTTAAAAGGATTGTTGGGTGAGGACTAATTCTTAAGCCAGTCTTTTAAAAAGTATATATTTAGGAACACTAGTTGCATAACATGCTCTTGATATAAAAGGTCAATAAATTTTGGTATATTAAAGACTCTGAGATGTCTTTAAGAAACATGTTGTAACCTTGTAAAACCTGTCCAAACTTATTTTAACACCAAATTATTTTTCATATTCCATCTATAAGGAACAAACACTAGGAAAATAAACTCAATTCATTTCATCTGAGCATTTACCAAGTTAGGTGCATTCCCTCTACACTGGGGGAGGTATGAAGGCCATGGTACTTGAACTCAACAAGATCACAATCTAGAAGAGATGCTGTATTTTGTCTATGACATTAAAAAGTTTAAAAGGTTGTACAAAATTAAAAATGCTAAATTCAAAATGACTGAGACAGTCGAGAACATACCTTGGAAATTGAAAGTAGTTAAGGAAGTAGGTTTTTAATAGGAGGTTGGTGTCATCTTTGAATTGTTTGTATCTTCTAAATGCACATTGAAACCTAATTTCCAATGCGATGGTACTAGGTGGTGGAGACTGTAAGACAGAACCTTCATGAATGCAATTGGTACCTATATAAAAGATTCCAGAGTGCTCCCTGGCCTCCTGTGCCAGGTGTGACACAGAAAAGACAGCTGTTTGTTATCTAGAAAACAGGCCCTCGCCAAACACTGAATCAGCCAGCACCTGGGTTTTGGACTTTTGAGTCTCTCTAACTTGGAGAAATAAAGTTTTGTGGTTGATAAGTCACCTAGTCTTGGTGGTTTTTAAGCCACCCATTCTATCAGCCTGAATGGACTGACAGTTGGACAGTCTCGGGTTATGCAGAAAGGAACAAAGCAGTCAGAGTGTGTGGGAGTGGAAACTGGGGAGGTGAAGGAAGCTGAGCATAGTATTCCATCTTACAAGGATGAGTAAGGACTGCCTGATTGACCATGTGCATGCTTTGAAATGACAGGTTAAAGAAAATAGACTTTATTCCCCAATCACAGACTTAGCTGTATCAGTAGATACTTAGATTTCACCTCATAGACACCAGCGTGGCTGCTACCGCCACCTTTGCTTTTCATTGATAGCAAGTCTCCAACTCTGTTCATTTCCTCTCAGATTCCTCACCTCTCTGTCCAGGCACATCCACCAAATCTGAAGAATTGGAGCAGAAATACAACTGAAGACCTACAAACCATACATCAAAATACTTAAAAATAGTAAAGTGGGAAAACTGTTAAACAGAATGTGTTCTGTCCTCCTACATTGACAAATATGCCTTCACAGAAACCTTCAAGGCCAGGTTCCCATTTTGAATTCTTGCAGTAGGCAGATTTCTAAAAGCAGTCCCTATGATGAGCTGAATTGTGCCCCTTAAAATTCCTATCTTGAAGACTTAACTCCTAGTATCTCAGAATGTAACTGTACTTGGAGATGGTGACTATAAAGAGAATTAAGTTAAAATGAGGTCATACAAGTGGGCCCTAATCCAATATGATTGGCATTCTTGTAAGAAGAGGCAATTAGGACACAAACATGTACAAGCAGAAGATTATGTGAGGACACAGGGCGTAGGCAGTCATCCCCAAGTCAATGAGAGAAGCCTTCAAAGAAACCAGCTCTTCTGACACATTGACCTCAGACTTTCAGCCTCCAGAGAAAACTGAGAAAGTACATTTCTATTGTTTAAGTCCCCAGTCTGTGGTACTTTGCCACAGCAGCTGGAGTACTAACATGCCTGGCCCTAATCCTCAGAACCTGTAAATACAATGAGACATCACGTATCAGGTAAGTTTGTCGGGCACAGATGACCTTAAAATAGGGCTGTTGTGCTGGATTTTCTTGGTGAGCCAAAGTAATCCCATGAGCCAATAAAGACAGAGAAAGACACAGAACTTTCTCTGCTGGCTGAAGAGGGAGTCAGAGATGGAAACTCCATGAACTGTTGCTGGCCTGAAGATAGAGGCCATGTGAAGAGGCATGCTAGGGGCCATAAAGAGCTGAGAGAATGGCCCCTGAATGACAGTCAGAAGGGAATGGGGAATGAGGACTTCAGTCCTACAATCATGGGAAATTGATTTCTGCTCAAACCTAAGTGAGCTTGAAAGCATATCCTTTCCCAATCCTCGGTAAGCCCCTAGCCCAGCCAACACCATAGCTGTGGCCTTATAAGACCCTCCACAGAGAACGCATGTGGGACCACTGGGACTTCTGAGCTATAGAACTGTGAGATAATAAATTCATATTTTAATTTGGTAAGTTGGTAGTAATTGGTTTATGCAGCAGTTGAACACTACTACAACATCCTTAGAGTTTTAGCTCAGCACAGGAGAATAGTGAGCCTATAGCTCATACCATTTTTCTTCCTACCCCTAGCTCCATTCTCACTGAGAAGTCTGGGACACTTGAATGTACATGTTCCAACTTTAGCTTCATCCTTTGTAAACACCTGTTACCTGGACCTAGACCAGTACAAATTTGTCTCATGGCTCCATCATGAGGACAGAGTCAGAAAGGAGGACGGCACAAGCCCCAGAAGCAGACTCTAGGCTATTTGCGAAGGAACTATCAAGGTCACATGTACCTGGAGTGTAGTTCAGGTTAAGGAATGAAAAACTCTTCACGGGTAACTGTCCTGGCCTGTGGGCTTCTTGCTGGATGATGAGGATGGAGAATCGGTGGGGAAACATGATGGGACCTCAAATTGCAGGACATCATTAACAGGGTCTAATGATGATACAGTCCTTAGTGGTTTTGAAATGTCATAAACAAAAAACAACCCAAGAATTCCTATACAAGATAGGTTAAGAAACTTCATTATGATTGAAAGCTAATTGAACTTTTTCCTTTTAAGTCAGAGGAATAATATGATAAAGTGAAATTTGAGTTCTCTTTAATTTGAAGTTAAGTATAAGTTGGATTTGAAGTGGAAGAGATTGAAGGAAGAATTTCCAGATGAGAATGCATTGCAGTTATCTGAACCCAAGGTGATGTAGGAAGTAATGATGAGAATACGGTTAAAAATATAGATGGAAACTATATTTTTAATATTGGTGAATTTGGAATGTTCAATCTCCAGTTGCAACTGGAGATGTTCTGTATGCAGTTAATACTATGAAACTGGGGTTCAAGAAAAGATCAACACAGAGAGAAAGAGCCACTTTACTATAATTAACATTATAAGAATACCTCAAATTGTTAAAAGAGTATAAGATCTTCTGGGGGCGTGGGTGTGTCTAGAAGGGATTGGGAAGAACCCTTAGAAGACCATCAAAGATCAGGCACAGAATAAGGCAAATCTGGAGGCAAAATTAAAAAGAGAAAGGGCATCCTCAGAATGAAAAGCTTTTCCAGAATTTTCTTGTGGAAATGGATCTGAGTAAAAGGGTGAGGCTCTGAGCCAGGTGAATGAAATCCTCTCTTTCCTTCCAAGACATGCTTCTCTTTTGCATTTCTTGCCTCTGAACCAACTTCTGATCCTCTTTATGCTGTTCTGATCTTGAGTTAATAACCTTGTTTGGATTTTCTGTCTGAGTTTGCTCTCGTTCACTGACTCTTCTTCCTCACAGGCAAATCCTAGACTCACTTTACCCTGATTTCTCCCCCAGTAGAGCTGATTGTATTTAAAATCCTAGCAACACTGGGTGTTCCTCAAGGTTAAATGCAGCAATGAAGAGAATAATGTTTAGGGGATGGAGTAAGAGATGAAGTAATCATCACTGGCCTTAATATTTCAATAGATAAATAAATCATCTAACCTTAGTTTTATCACTTTGTATTATTGATTTTGATTTTCTAGGGAATTTTAAGAGTGTTCAATCTGAAAATAATTTGATGCTCATTATTTGGAGGAAGAAGGTAGAGTCAGAGTTCAGGGACCTTTGTCATTACATTTCTGACTTCTGTCCTCTCAGAATGTCAAAAAGGACCCCAATTTCATTGATTTGGCAGGGGAGGGAGCAAAAATATTGCATGAATACTTAGTGGAAGACTATGTGGGTTTCTGTAATCAGGATCTCAATCTTATGCACTGGGTTGTCATGAATGCATACACATTTATTGAATGCTTACTATACCGGGGACTATTCTATGTGCAGGATTTAGAGTACCAACAAGAATTATGAAATTCCTGCCCTCAGGGAGTTTATATTTTAGGAAGGTAGGACAAACAAATTAAACATGAAAACAAACAAAATGCTTTCAAATATAGAAATCACCCATCTCATAGTTTAAAATCTAAATTGCTTTTTCATGTGCTCTCCAAGTTTATTCTAATGGTAACATTTTTCTAATCTTAACAGTAGCAAAACTTTCCCATGAATTTTAAACCTAGCCTGATAACTGGATCTTTGTTAGATGTTGTTTATTTGCTTCCCCATGACTGTAGAGTTAGTTTCCAGTATGTGTTTGATTTATTAAGTAACCTAATCAGGGGCCTGGGAGAATCATTACTCTGTTATTAGCAAAGAAATCTATTGGTCTCTATATCTTGTCTTTTTCTCCTTTTTGATAGATCTAGAATCATCCTTGTCTACTTCAATTCCATGGTTACTTAACTGAACGGGCCATTATACACTGCTTTGGGTTATTTCACTACTAACTGGTCTCTCTGCTTCCCAAATTAAGTGAGTCTCTACAATTCACACCTTACCCAGAATGACCTTAAACTCCAATATGATCATGTCATTTCCTCAATATCTTTCAAAGACTTCTTGTCAACCAAGGATAAGGTGTAAACAGTCATCATTTGGCTTACACAGCTTTTTGTGGCCTGTGTCTGTTCAACTCACCAGGCTCAATCCCATCATTTTCTTCCTCCTCCTCAATTTTGATCCAGCTGCATTAGTGATCCTGTGACTTTGGAAAGATCAGAAACTTTAGAGATGCTTTGGACTTAGTTTCAAACCAGGCTCTCACATGTCAGACATTTGGTGGGCTACTTAAAACTTTCCTTGGCTCCATTTTGTCTTCTCTATAATGAATGTAATATCACCTACTTCATTATATCATTATGAGAACCATATAAGTTATGTTAACGTGATAGTTATGTTCTTGTACATTAAATATCTAACACATAGTAAGTGCTTTAAATGATAGCTGTTATTAGGATTACTTACCCTTTGTCTACCATATTCTTTCTCCAAATGTTCACCTGTTCATAAAATAGGCTTCTTCAGAATTTATCACATAGTCTTCTCTGAATTAACATTAATTAAACTTAACAAGAATTAAGTTCTTAATTCTATTTGTATAACTTTCATCAAGTAACAGTTCCTCAGATCTTCAGTTTTATCATTTGTGCAATGAGGACGAATCCCTATCTTATGAGTTTCTGTAAGTGTTAAATCATTTTGGGAAGGACAAATACCTCTATGCCTTCTTTGTGAACACCAAAAAGGTTTCCTCTCTCACTTTTCCTCTCCATTTCTTCAGTGTTTTTATTGTTTCAAAATTAAAGGAAAGCTGATTGTATTTTACTAAACTATAGGTTTATTATTTGCCCCTTTAAGCTTTCTGTGAAAGCTTGTGAATTATTTCATTTCATATTCCTTTCAGAAATAGGAAGACTTTTATTTATATTTGGTAGAATCAAGGTATGAGTCAGAAGGCATTTTTGTGTTTATATTTGCCAAATATAAATGCATGATGCTTCATAGAAAACTGCACCATCAGAGCCTACCACCCATGGAAATATTCATGTGTAGCAGATGGAATTAATGCAGATGATCCAATTTTGTGTTAGATATTGTCAAAAGAAGTACACGTCCTGTCTAGGGTGAGAAATACCTGCTTTCTCTTGAAAAAGAGATTAAATTATTTAGAAAATGTTCTATTAAGGATGATGGGCCAGCCCTGGAAAAGACACATTTCTTCATCTCATGAGCAGAAAAAAATTTTAAATAGTCAACTTTAAAAATTACTACACAGTTATATCTATAAATATGCACAAGATATGCTTTGATCATTACTTTTTAAATAATTAGTACACAATGGTATAAGGTAGAATTTGCAATTGTGGTATTTATACATTTCATTTTTGTTTGTAATATCCTATCTTCATTTGTAATTTGCAAATATCCTTTGCAAACTCTCCTGACAAAACTTCAAAATCTCTGCACAACTATGTTACTTGAATAACACGAACTATGTGAATGTTCCTATAGGGAGAGGATCAGAATTGATAGATCTTCCTAGATTTTTAATAATGAGAGGAGTGCTTATACTGCAGATATTTCTTGTAAAACTTAACAATTAGCCACTAAATGAAATCTACAACCCACAGTAGATAGTAGTAGTAGATAGTAGAGTAGGTTGTGAGTAGGCAACCCATAGTCTCATTTTATCTGCCTCTTTCTTCCTAAACACAATTGTCTTCAATTAGTTCTTATTCTGTGTGTTTTTAGAATCATGTAGAAGTGCTTCATTTTTTGGTACAATATGGAATATCACAGCTTTAACCCCATTGGTTTAGGTGTGTCTGTAATAAACTTGTGAGTTTATAGGTGTTATATTAGCAACCAATTGCTGATAACTTACTGCCTACTATATAGCTTTATAAAAGGTTTAGTTTTCTTTCAAAATCTTTGCAAACTGTTTGGGCCATGCTGAATGATTTTTTGAATGAGTTGACTCATCTTTGGCTGTTTTCACACACACATACTCCTGCAAGAGATGAGTCACCAAGATGAGTGGACCTTGAGCACAGACTGAAGCTCTGCCAAGGTAAATATCAAGCCAAATAAATCAGCATTTCCTTCAGCTGGGCTGCCTGTAGACTAAGGAAGAATAAGCTACACAGACTCCCTCAATCTCACTGAACAGAGAGGAGAGGGAAGCTCCAGGGATGGGGAAATCATAACACAGCCAATCAAATCATTCTGGATTGGAAAGGCTGAGAGAAGCTAGAAGATAGAAAATGCTGTAAAAATGCGTCAAGTTAATTTCACGCTTTTCCACCTTCAACTTTTGCACAAATTAAATTTAATGCTCCTCAGCCTGACTGGTCTGCAATGCAAAAATGGTATCACATTGGTTGGGGCTGATGGAGATAAAAAGAGTTCAGTGTTATTTACAAAATAGTAAGAAAATATTTGTTCTGTTATTATGAGTAGTTTCAGAGTAATTAAAATGTCTTCTCCTCTCTCTAAATGTACTGAAACTATTGTAATTCACACAGCATTGACATTAAATCACTTACTGTTCCTTGACATGAGATACCAACTTAAAGTAACCAAACAGTTCAACCTCTCTTAATTTCCATTTCAACATAGAAGTGAAGAATTTTGCTCATTAGATGATTATCTTTGGCACTTTTCTGTTCTAACTCTTTAAAATTTTTTAAATTGGTGACTATCTCAAAGTAGATGTTAGAATAATATGCCACAGGACAGGAAGTTGTAGTGTGTGCATGGCCTGTAATGTATGTTAACTAGATGTTAATTAGAATTTATTACAATGATCATTTTGCAATATGTATGAATATCAAGTCACTGTTGTACACTTTTAATACAATGTTACATGTCAATTTTACCTCAATTAAAAAAATTAAAAAACTTCAAAGAACAAGGAGATGTCCCTGTATATACATAGCCTAGACTGTATCTGGAAACAGACACACTTCATCTTTTTACAAACATTTTTATTTTATATTGATGTATAGTTGATGTATAATGTTGTGTTAGTTTGACACATTTTTTAATGAACACTATCATTGCTGACACCAGTCTTCACAAAACAAATCCCAACTAACCATGCCCATGCAGGACACCCCACAGTAGTTGTTGATCAGTCACTACGTCATGTCTAACTCTTTGTGACTCCATGGACTGCCTCACACCAGGCTTCCCTGTTCTTCACTGTCTCCCAGGGTTTGCTCAGATTCATGCTCATTGAGTCGGTGATGCCATATAACCATCTCATTCTCTGACACTCCCTTCTCTTCCTGTCCTCAATCTTTCCCAGCATCAGGGTTTTTTCCAGTAAAGTTGGCCCTTAATAGTATTTGAGTGTTTGACTTATAGATATTTATGAGAAAATCATAAACAAGTGTTTGTATTTCCTCTTCTACTTCTCTGGCCTGACATACCAAGGTACTCTGAAGAGTTTTAGTGGCTTAAAGAAAAGTCTAGATTCATTCCTTCAGGAATGAGAAAATTATAGAAACCCTTATGAAATATGTATGTTGTAAGAGCTGGGTCTTTCAGGATTTGAAATAGCTCAATTGGAATTCCATCACCTCCACTAGCTTTGTTCGTAGTGATGCTCTCTAAGGCCCACTTGACTTCACATTCCAAGATGTCTGGTTCCAGGTGAGTGATCACCCCATCGTGATTATCTTCATCGTGAAGATCTTTTTAGTACAGTTCTTCTGTGTATTCTTGCTACCTCTTCTTAATATCTTCTGCTTCTGTTAGGTCCATACCATTTCTGTCCTTTATCGAGCCCATCTTTGCATGAAATGTTCCCTTGATATCTCTAATTTTCTTGAAAAGATCTCTTGTTTTTCCTATTCTGTTGTTTTCCTCTATTTCTTTGCATTGATCGCTGAGGAAGGCTTTCTCCTTGCTATTCTTTGGAACTCTGAATTCAGATGCTTATATCTTTCCTTTCCTCCTCTGCTTTTCACTTCTCTTCTTTTCACAGCTATTTGTAAGGCCTCCTCAGACAGCCATTTTGCTTTTTTGCATTTCTT
This sequence comes from Moschus berezovskii, assembly GCF_049115385.1. Classification (NCBI taxonomy): domain Eukaryota; kingdom Metazoa; phylum Chordata; class Mammalia; order Artiodactyla; family Moschidae; genus Moschus; species Moschus berezovskii. The sequence continues at coordinate 27,417,576 of NC_142464.1, forward strand.
TTCCATGGGGATGGTCTTGGTCCCTGTCTCCTGTACAATGTCACGAACCTCCATCCAGAGTTCATCAGGCACTCTATCTATCAGATCTAGTTCCTTAAATCTATTCCTCACTTCCACTGTATAATCATAAGGGATTTGATTTAGGTCATATCTGAATGGTCTAGTGGTTTTCCCTACTTTCTTCAATTTAAGTCTGAATTTGGCAATAAGGAGTTCATGATCTGAGCCACAGTCAGCTCCTGGTCTTGTTTTTGCTAACTGTATAGAGCTTCTCCATCTTTGGCTGCAAAGAATATAATCAATCTGATTTCGGTGTTGACCATCTGGTGATGTCCATGTGTAGAGTCTTCTCTTGTGTTGTTGGAAGAGGGTGTTTGCTATGACCAGTGCGTTCTCTTGGCAAAACTCTATTAGCCTTTGCCCTGCTTCATTTCGTGCTCCAAGGCCAAATTTGCCTGTTACTCCAGGTGTTTCTTTACTTCCTACTTTTGCATTCCAGTCTCCCATAATGAAAAGGACATCTTTTTTTGGGTGTTAGTTCTAAAAGGTCTTGTAGGTCTTCATAGAACCGTTCAACTTCGGCTTCTTCAGCATTACTGTTTGGTGCATAGACTTGGATTACTGTAATATTGAATGGTTTGCCTTGGAAACGAACAGAAATCATTCTTTCGTTTTTAAGATTGCATCCAGGTACTGCATTTCTGACTCTTTTGTTGACCATGATGGCTACTCCATTTCTTCTAAGGGATTCCTGCCCACAGTAGTAGATATAATGGTTATCTGAGTTAAATTCACCCATTCCAGTCCAGTTTAGTTCACTGATTCCTAGAATGTCTATGTTCACTCTTGCCATCTCCTGTTTGACCACTTCCAATTTGCCTTGATTCATGGACCTAACATTCCAGGTTCCTATGCAATATTGCTCTTTACAGCATCGGACCTTGCTTCTATCATCAGTCACATCCACAACTGGGTATTTGTTTCACTTTGGCTCCATCCCTTCATTCTTTCTGGAGTTATATCTCCACTGATCTCCAGTAGCATACTGGGCAACTACCAACCTAGGGAATTCCTCATTCAGTATCCTATCATTTTGCCTTTTGATAATGTTCATGGGGTTCTCAAGGCAAGTATACTGAAGTGGTTTGCCATTCCCTTCTCCAGTGGACCACATTCTGTCAGACCTCTCCACCATGACCCGTCCGTCTTGGGTGGCCCCACACGGCATGGCTTAGTTTCATTGAGTTAGACAGGGCTGTGGTCCATATGATCAGATCAACTAGTTTTTTGTGATTATGATTTCAGTGTGTCTACCCTCAAATGCCCCCTCCCAATACCTACCATCGTATTTGGGTTTCACTTACCTTGATCGTGGAGTATCTTACTCAATATGCCAGCAAATTTGGAAAACTCAGCAGTGGCCACAGGACTGGAAAAGGTCAGTCTTCATTCCAATCCCAAAGAAAGGCAATGCCAAGGAATGCTCAAACTACCGCACAATTGCACTCATCACACACGGTAGCAAAGTAATGCTCAAAATTCTCCAAGCTAGGCTTCAGCAATATGTGAATCGTGAACTTCCAGATGTTCAAGCAGGTTTTAGAAAAGGCAGAGGCACCAGAGATCAAATTGCCAACATCCACTGGACAATGGAGAAAGCAAGAGAGTTCCAGAAAAACATCTCTTTCTGCTTCATTGATATGCCAAAGCCTTTGACTGTGTGGATCACAATAAACTGTGGAACATTCTGAAAGAGATGGGAATCCCAGACCACCTGACCTGCCTCTTGAGAAACCTGTATGCAGGTCAGGAAGCAACAGTTAGAACTGTACATGGAACAACAGACTGGTTCCAAATAGGAAAAGGAGTACGTCAAGGTTGTATATTGTCACCTTGCTTATTTAACTTATATGCAGAGTACATCATGAGGAACGCTGGGCTGGAAGAAGCACAAGCTGGAATTAAGACTGCCAGGAGAAATATCAATAACCTCAGATATGCAGATGACACCACCTTTATGGCAGAAAGTGAAGAGGAACTCAAAGGCCTCTTGATGAAAGTGAAAGAGGAGAGTGAAAAGGTTGGCTTGAAGCTCAACATTCATAAAACAAAGATTATGGCATATGGTCCCATCACTTCATGGGAAATAGATGGGGAAACAGTGGAAACAGTGTCAGACTTTATTTTTTTGGGCTCCAAAATCATTGCGGGTGCTGATTGCAGCCATGAAATTAAAAGACGCTTACTCCTTGGAAGGAAAATTATGACCAGCCTAGATAGCATATTAAAAAGCAGAGACATTACTTTGCCAACCAAGGTCCATATAGTCAAGGCTATGGTTTTTCCCATGGTCATCTATGGATGTGAGAGTTGGACTGTGAAGAAAGTTGATCGCCGAAGAATTGATGCTTTTGAACTGTGGTGCTGGGGAAACCTCTTGAGAGTCCCTTGGACTGCAAGGAGATCCAACCAGTCCATTCTAAAGGAGATCAGTCCTGGGTGTTCACTGGAAGGACTGATGCTAAAGCTGAAGCTCCAATACTTTGGCCACCTCATGCGACGAGTTGACTCACTGTTTGAAAAGAGTCTAATGCTAGGAGGGATTGGGGGTAGGAGGAGACGGGGACGACCGAGAATGAGATGGCTGGATGGCATCACTGACTCAATGGACATTAGCTTGAGTGAACTCCGGGAGTTGGTGATGGACAGCGAGGCCTGGCGTGCTGTGATTCATGGGGTCGCAAAGAGTCAGACATGACTGAGCGACTGAACTGAACTGAACTGAAGAGCTGGGTCAAGGAAGGAACCTGGTAGAGTTATCAAAATGTATTTGTTTTGTCCATTTTACATCTTAGTTAACACACTCCTCCTGTACTTATACAACGCCAGAACATTTTTTCCTACTTTATCTTAAAATATGGTTATGTTCCTAATAACTCTTGAGAGACGCTTTTTCCCAACAGTGACTCCTGTGTAACCCACTGGTCTTGGGATGGCGAGTTAAAGCTAAAGTCAAAAGTTGCATTTTTGCTGGTGGCCTTCACTGGGTTCAACTGACTATGCTCTAATATTATTTTTTGTTGAGGCAGAAGAAGAGGAGAGAGGTTTTTTTATTTTAATATTTTCCCAGTCTGGGAATGGATATAAGGGCATTGGAGATATAAATGCAGACACTGGGTTGCTATAGCCTGAGTCTTTGCTTCCCACTGCAAGGACCCTCTTACAAGGAGAGGTGAAGGCAGTAAACCGAACCCCAGGAGAAGGTGGATGAAAGGCAAGAGAAAGTGTGATCACTTCAAACGAAACTAAACCTTCTTCTGCCAATGATGCTTAAAGGTGCCTTGATAATTTTGTTTACTGCAACATCTCTATCAAGTATGACATGAATCTCAAAGATTTCATCTGTTTAGTAAAAATTATAGGGAATACATATGCTCTTGCCTTAAGCAATCTTATGCATTTGTGGAAAAGAATTTTTCTTTAATCTATGCAAAGTATCTTTGAAAAATATTATTTACTTTTTCCCTGAATTTTATTTTGTTCTTTTTTCCCCTAAGCCTCCCCTTAAAATCTGGCAGCTAGGCTAACATCCTGGCTTAGCTGTGTTCTCTGCTGGAACCAACGCCCCTCCCTGTGCCCCCTACCCTAGACTCGATCTGTAGACTCTCCTTTCCCTTCTCTCTTCCTTCCTCATCCTCACTGCCATCTCATGGACTGGTGGCCCTTTAAGCATCTTTTAATTTATTTTTTAAAAAATTAATCAATTTTAATTGGAGGCTAATTACTTTACAATGTTGTAGTGGTTTGTGCCATACATTGACCTGGATCCGCCACGGGTGTACATGTGTTCCCCATCCTGAACCTGCCTCCCATCTCCCTCCCCAGCCCATCCCTCAGGGTCATCCCAGGGCACTAGCCCTGAGTGCCCTGTTTCATGCATCGAACCTGGACTGGCGATCTGTTTCACATATGTTAATCATCTTTTTAAAAGATGCTCAGATACCTCTGTGAAACTTTCTCTGTCTGTCCTAGAGAGTTAATTGCCTCATCATTTGTGCTCCCAGAGCACCATAGAAACCCTCCCGTTACCACTTATCTAATTGTGTTGTGAGAATCTGCTCACATCTGTTTCTCCCACAGGACTGTAAATATCCTTCAGGGCATGACTGTGCCTTTGTCAACTTTGCATCACTAGTGTCCAACCTAGTACCCAGACACTCAATAAACGTTTGATAAATGTATGAATCAAGAGCAGGATAAAAGGGAGTAAAGCAGAGAGCAGTATAAAAGAATGAGAGCAGGAATATAAAGTACAGCATAAAAGGCTGTCTGCTGTCCTACTGTCCCTCCCCATGTCCCCTGGGGTAGATGGGAGGGAGTGCCAACGTGCACGACATGAGGCAACTTTGAAGAGGAAACTGGAAGTGGTCAACAGGATGCTGCAAAGCAAGTAAAATCACTGATCTGGTGGACTCTGGCCAGGAGATAGAGGTTGTCATTGCCTGGGTGATAAAGGACTGGTGATTTTAAAAGCACTTAGGTAAGTTTGTAACTTGTGGATACAGTGGTGATCTAGAAGAAGTGACAATAATGATACCATTTATGAACTACCTACGATGTGGCAGATGTCTAGTATGCTAGGTAATTTTCTACATTATCAGTAATCATCGCAAGATCCCTGTGTCATTTTCACAGATTTATAGAGAAGGGGGAGGGGGACACTAAGGAAGTTCACCTTGGGCCACATAACTGTTAAGTTTTGGAACAGTCCAACCTGGCTCCATCAAATCAGTCCATTATCAACTGTTGCCAGAGACCCACCCCAGGAAACGTTCCTAGAAATAAAAAATTAAACCATCACCCATGCAGCACAGTGGATTACCTCTAATATGGCTAATTCTAATTATCACTGGATTCTTATGATCTGCTGCTTTTTGTCCAAAGAACTTCAGAAAGACCTTAGTCATGTCTTACCAGTGTTCCATTAGAACTTTGGCCAAAGGCTACGTTTTGCCAGAATCACCAAGCTTACAGCATTTTAGAAGCTTTAACCTGCAGAAGCATTAATACAAAATACAACATTCTTCCAGAGTTTCATTTAGAATCTTCAGAAGGAAAAAATGCCTCGTGCCTAACTTTTTCCACCCCCTCCCCCCACCCCTGGCCAAAGTCATCATGAGAGTCTTTGCTGCCTGTTGCTCTCACACCTCCTCATTCTAGGGCTGTCATGTGGTCCTTCCCAGACTCTTTCTCCCACTTCTTTATTCCCTCCTAAACATTTTCTTTCCTTCCTCTGATATGTCCGTATCACGGTAAACAAAGCTTCCCACATTTCTCTTCAAAGAAGGCTCCTTCACTTTCCTCTTTATCCAAAGCTGGAATCTCCCTTAAGGACACACACTTTTCTCCTATACCCATCGCTGGAGGCCAACAGCTGATGGTCCCAGACTGAAGAGCTGCTGGTGAGGGCAGCCCCATCTCATTAGTTCCCATCACCCCAATCAAGCTGTCACTCTCAGGCTTTGTCACAAATCTCTGCTCCCACTGGCTAGTCTTTATTTTTCACTCTGATTTATATAATCTTCCTTGAAGGCAAGAGCAGTTTTTCATATCCTTGACTTCTTTTCGGCAATTGGCAATTCTATAGATACTCAGAATTTTTTTCTACAAATAATAAAAATAAAAATAGCAAAATCTATTTTTATTGAGAATTCTTTTTTTCTCATTACCTACTTCTTCTCATAATCAGTCTGGTGGTGGTCTTTTCAAATATTTATTTTTGCTATTTAATTTTAGTCTCATGCATTTAGAGCACTTAAGATTAAATTTTCCCTCCAATCTCTGCTTAAACTCCATCTCAAAGTTTTGATATGAAGTACTATCATTTTTCAGTTCAAAATTATCATTTTAGTTGTGATTTTGTTTTGATCAATGGATTTTTAGAAGCAGTTTTTGAAAAGTCTTAAAGTATGTTCTAAAGTACGTTTTAAAATATATCTGTTTTGCTTTGGAAAATTTCATTGTAGTCAGAGTGCATAATACATATTCTTTAAAATTTAGTAGAGGATTACTAGTATTTACCTCTCTCGCACTTTTAAAAATGTCCTCCTGTGTATCCGAAAAGGGTAGAAATTCTCTAGTTATCAGACATAGCATTCTATATAAGTCTTATAAATGAGGATGATTGTATTCTTTACCAAGTTTTCAGTTTAGTTTACCTAAGAATAAGATGGAAAGGTGTATTGAAAACTCCCACCATGAAGGTAGGGTATCTACTTCTCTCTATAATTCTGGTATGTTTTTGTTTTATATTTCTTAAGCTATTTTATAAGGTGCTATAAGTTTTGAGTACGTCAATCTTCTATGCTAAAACTTTTATCATTAAATTGTCTCCTCCTTTCTAAACTCTACTAATTCTTCCTTTGACATAAAATTAATATAGATACCTTTTCTTTATCTGAGTTGATCTTTGCTTAGTGTATCTCTTTGTGTCCTTTTATTTTTAACCTTTTAACATCTTATATTTTAGGTGTGTCTCTTTGAAAACAGGTAAGGTTGGATTTATTCCCCCAAATTTTTTCTCTTTCTTGAATGGAAGTCAGTTCATTGTTACAGTTGCTGATATTTGAATTCGTTTCTACCACCTATTTTGTGTTTCCTAATTGTCTCACTTCTCTATGCATTTTTCTTGATTGATAGAGGGTTTTTTTTTTATCATTCCATTTTCCTCTACTACAACTTTAGAATACAATCTATTTTTATTCCTTTAGGAATTATTCTCAAAATTTTAATACTCATGCTCAACAAAGGTTAATTAATTTTAATCTACTCCCAAAAAACATCAGGACTTGAGAAAATTTTGAGATCATCTCTTATCATTTACATGCTGTTGTGGTCCAGTATTTCATCTTTCTCCTTTTTAAAGGATTTCCCTGATAGCTCAATTGGTAAAGAATCTGTCTGCAATGCAGGAGATCCAGGTTTGATTCCTGGGTTGGGAAGATCTGCTGGAGAAGGGATAGGCTACCCACTCCAGTATTCTTGGGCTTCCCTTATGGCTCAGCTGGTAAAAAAAAAAAAAAATTATAAGTGGAATATTCATATTTTTTATAATGTGCAGTTGTCTATCTGATCATCCTACTTCCATTCAGCATCCTTAAGGTCTATTCACAGCAGAACAGCCAAGGAATCCTTTGTCTTAAAAACAATCAAATTTTACTTATATTAAAGTTTATGAGATGTGTGAAGAAAAATACATCTCACAGGTATAGCTTGATGAATTTTACAAAATGAATACATTCATATAACTATCCAGCTCAAGAACTGGAATATTACCAGCATCCCAGAGGCATGTTTTGAGGGGCCTCCCAGTCATAAAACCCTTCCTTCTCTACAGGAGCCACTATACTGAGTTGGAACACCATAGATTAGTTTGCCTAGTTTTAAATTTCATGTAAATGAAATCATGCAATGCATATTCTTTTGTGCTTAGTTTCTTTCACTCACCATTTCCCAAATGAGATTCATCCGTGTTGTTTAATATAACAGTAGTCTGTTCAGTTTCATTGCAGTATAGTATTTCATTTTATGAATATACCAAAATCTATCTATTCTATTATTGATAGGGATTGGGATTGTCTCCACCTTTCTGCTATTAATGCTTTAAATAGTGTTACCAAACACATTAACGTATATATCTTTTGGAGAACATATGAACACATACCTGTATGATACATACCTAAAACTGGACTTATTGCAAAATAGGACATGCTGTTGTTGTTCCGTCACCCAGTCTTGTCTGACTGTCACCCCATGGGCTGCAGCACGCCAGGCCTCTCTGTCCCTCACCATCTCCCAAAGTTTGCCCAAGTTCATGTCCATTGCATTGGTGATGCCATCCAGCCATCTCATCCTCTGACACCCTCCTCTCCTTCTGCCCTCAATCTTTCCCAGCATCAGGGAATTTTCCAATGAGTCAGCTGTTCCCATCAGATGACCAAAATACTGGAGCTTCAGCTTCAGCCTCAGTCTTTCCAATGAGTATTCAGGATTGATATCCTTTTAAGATTGACTGGTTGATCTCCTTGCTGTCCAAGGGACTCTCAGAAGTCTTCTCCAGTACCACAGTTCTAAGACATATATAGGATTATTTTGAGAAGAAGCTAAGTGGTTTTTCAAAGTATTTGTAATAATTTATATTTTATACTAATGATGAACAATGCATAAGAGTTCCAATTGATCAATATCATCAATACTTTCTTTTTAATTTTTAATTTTGAGATAACCTTAGACTTACACAAGAATTGCAATATTATGACAGAGAATTACTATATCTATTACCCAGATTCCCCTTTAGTTAACATCATACATAATCATAATGTATTTATCAAATGTAAAGAATGAACATGGGTATAATACTAGTAATTAAGTTACACATGTTACTCAATTTCCCTAGTCCTTGTATCAGTGTTCCTTTTTGTTCCAGGATCCAGTCCAAGATCCCACAGCACACTTAGACATCATATCTCCTTTGTCTCTCCTTTACTTGGTGACTTTGTCTTTCATGACCTTGACACTTTTTTTTTCTGTTTCTTTTTTAAATTTATTTATTTTAATTGGAGGCTAATTACTTTACATTATTGTATTGGTTTTGCAATACATTGACATGAATCTGCCCTGGGTGTACATGTGTTCCCCATCTTGAAACCCGCTCCCACCTCCCTCCCCATCCCATCCCTCTGGTTCATCCCAATACACCAGCTTCGAGCATCCTGTATCATGCATTGAACCTGGACTGGCGATTTGTTTCACATATGATAACATACATGTTTCATTGCCATTCTCCCAAATCATCCCACCCTCGCCCTCTCTCACAGAGTCCAAAAGACTGTTCTATACATCTGTGTCTCTTTTGCTGTCTCACATACAGGGTTATCATTACCATCTTTCTAAATTCCATGTATATGCGTTAGTATACTGTATTGGTATTTTTCTTTCTGGCTTACTTCACTCTGTATAATAGGTTCCAGTTTCATCCACCTCATTAGCACTGATTCAAATGTATTCTTTTTAATTGCTGAGTAATACTCCATTGTGTATTCTCATCCATTCGTCTGCAGATGCACATCTAGGTTGCTTCCATGTCCTGGCTATTATAAACAGTCCTGCAATGAACATTGGAGTACATGTGTCTCTTTCAATTCTGGTTTCCTCGGTGTGTATGCCCAGGAGTGCAATTGCTAGGTCGTATGGCAGTTCTATCTCCAGTTTTTAAAGGAATCTCCACACTGTTCTCCATAATGGCTGTACTAGTTTGCATTCCCACCAACAGTGTAAGAGGGTTCCCTTTTCTCCACACCCTCTCCAGCATTTATTGCTTGTAGACTTTTGGATAGCAGCCATTCTGACTGGTGTGAAATGGTACCTCATTGTGGTTTTGATTTGCATTTTTCTGATAATGAGTGATGCTGAGCATCTTTTCATGTGTTTGTTAGCCATCTGTATGTCTTCTTTGGAGAAATGTGTGTTTAATTCTTTGGCCTATTTTTTTTATTAAGTCGTGTATTTATCTGGAATTGAGCTTCAGGAGTTGCTTGTGTATTTTTGAGATTAATTCTTTGTCAGTTGCTTCATTTGCTATTATTTTCTCCCATTCTGAAGGCTGTCTTTTCACCTTGCTTATAGTTTCCTTTGCTGTGCAGAAGCTTTTAATTTTAATTAGATCCCATTTATTTTTGCTTTTATTTCCAATATTCTAGGAGGTGGGTCATGGAAGATGCTACTGTGATTTATGTCGGAGAGTGTTTTGCCTATGTTCTCCTCTAGGAGTTTTATAGTTTCTGGTCTTACATTTAGATCTTTAATCCATTTTGAGTTTATTTTGGTGTGTGGTGTTAGGGAGTGTTCTACTTTCATTCTTTTACAAGTGGTTGACCAGTTTTCCCAGCACCACTTGTTAAAGAGATTGTCTTTTCACCATTGAATATTCTTTCCTCCTTTGTCTAAGATAAGGTGTCTCTAGGTGTATGAATTTATCTCTGGGCTTTGTATTTTGTTCCATTGATCTATATTTCTGTCTTTATGCCAGTACCATACTGTCTTGATGACTGTGGCTTTGTAGTAGAGCCTGAAGTCCAGCAGGTTGATTCTCCCAGTTCCATTCTTGTTTCTCAAGATTGCTTTGGCTATTTGAGGTTTTTTGTATTTCCATACAAATTGTGAAATTATTTGTTCTAGCTCTGTGAAAAACACCATTGGTGGCTTGATAGGGATTGCATTGAACTTGTAAATTACTTCGGGTAATATATTCATTTTCATAATATTTATTCTTCCAATCCATGAACACAGTATATTTCCCCATCTATTAGTGTCCTCTCTGATTTCTTTCACCAGTGTTTTATAGTTTTCTATATATAGGTCTTTTGTTTTCTTAGGTAGATATATTCCTAAGTATTTTATTCTTTTTGTTACAATCATGAATGGAATTGTTTCCGTAATTTCTCTTTCTATTTTCTCATTATTAGTGTATAGGAATGCAAGGGATTTCTTTGTGTTGATTTTATATCCTACAACTTTACTATATTCATTGATTAGCTCTAGTAATTTTCTGGTAGAGTCTTTAGGGTTTTCTGTGTAGAGGATCATGTCATCTGCAAACAGTGAGTTTTACTTCTTCTTTTCCGATTTGGATTCCTTTTATGTCTTTTTCTGCTCTGATTGCTGTGGCCAAAACTTCCAGAACTATGTTGAATAGTAGTGGTGAGAGTGGGCACCCTTGTCTTGTTCCTGCCTTTAGGGGAAACACTTTCAATTTTTCACCATTGAGGATAATGTTTGCTGTGGGTTTGTCATATATAGCTTTTATTATGTTGAGGAATGTTCCTTCTATTCCCGTCTTCTGGAGGGTTTTGATCATAAATGGATGTTGAATTTTGTCAAAGGCTTTCTCTGCATCTATAGAGATAATCATATGGTTTTTATTTTTCATTTTGTTAATGTGGTGTATTACATTGATTGATTTGCAGATATTGAAGAATCCTTGCATCCCTGGGATAAAGCCCACTTGGTCATGATGTATGATCTTTTTCACGTGTTGTTGGATTCTGATTGCTAGAATTTTGTTAAGGATTTTTGCATCTATGTTCATCAGTGATATTGGCGTGTAGTTCTCTTGTTTGGTGGCATCTTTGTCAGGTTTTGGTATTAGTGTGATGGTGGCCTCATAGAATGAGTTTGAAAGTTTACCTTCCTCTGCAATATTCTGGAAGAGTTTGAGTAGGATAGGTGTTAGCTCTTCTCTAAATTTTTGGTAGAATTCAGCTGTGAAGCCATCTGGACCTGGGCTTTTGTTTGCTGGAAGAGATCTTGACACTTTTAAAATGTACTGTTAGGTTCATTCATATATAGAATATCTTTTTACTTGTGTTTGTCAAATCTGTCTTCATAATTAGATGCAAGTTATGCATTCTTGGGAAGAATGCTGGAGTAGAGTTCCCTTCTCAGAGCATTAAGTTAGGGTAAATGATGTTGATATACATTCATCTTGATGATAACTTTTAATCATTTGATTTAAGTGTGTGACAGTTTCTCCATTGTAAGCTTATCATTTTCCCCTTTGTGATGAATAAACAAATGGAGGAAGATGCTTGGAGAATCTGCAAATACCCTGTTTAAATTTTCTCCATACTTTTAGCACCTATAGGTGAATCCAGCCTGCATATGCATAGCACTATGCTCTTCTAAAAGTGATTTTCAATTTTCTTCATTACTTGTAATTTTTTATATGAAAGCATTATATCTTTATTCCCACATTTTTATAAGTATGAACTTGTAACTTACAGATATTTGTTTTATGAGTTATAATCCAATACTATTGTTGTCTATTTTATTACTCAAGTTTTGATCTTAGTAATAAAGAGCCAAATGGAGATCATTTTCTCATCCTTAAAAACAAACAAACACCTTTTGCATGTCTTTTTTTCCCTTTCTGGTATCACAAGTTGATTCAGGTTCCTCTGTGTTCTCCTGCTCCAGCCCTGGAAACAACCACTCCCTCAAAAATCTCTTGTTGCTTTTACTAAAGAATAAATATTTAGAAATCAAAAAATCTGGTTGCTAGTTGTTCTCATGGCCACAGGGATGTCACTGCTTTTAATACTTTTTGTCAAAAGAGCTAGGAAATGTATGTATGTATACAAATCCAGATGATTTATCAATCATCTATCCATCTGATGGGTGCATCTCTGTATCATTCTTAAAATCCATGGGTCCATACTGATGGCTATGACTCCAGCAATCTGGTGTTCATGCTTAGTTCAGTTCAATCGCTCAGTCATGTCTGACTCTTTGTGACCCTGTGACTCCAGGCTTCCCTGTCCATCACCACCTCCCGGACCTTACTCAAACTCATGTCCATTGAGTCGGTGGTGCCATCCAACCATCTCATCTGCTGTTGTCTCCTTCTCCTCCCACCTTCTATCTTTCCCAGCATCAGGGTCTTTTCAAATGAGTCAGTTCTTCACATCAGGTGGCCAAAGTATTGGAGTTTCAACTTCAGCATCAGTCCTTCCAGTGAATACTCAGGACTTATTTCCTTTAGGATGAACTGGTTGGTCTCCTTGATGTCCAAGGCACTCCTCCAACACCACAGTTCAAAAGCATCAATTCTTTGGTGCTCAGCTTTCTTTATAGTCTAACCCTCACATCCATATATGACTACTGGAAAAACTAGCTTTGACTAGATGGACCTTTGTTAGCAAAGTAATGTCTCTGCTATTTAATATGCTGTCTAGGTTGGTCATAACTTTTTTATAAGGAGCAAATGTCTTTTAATTTCATGACTGCAGTCACCTTCTGCAGTGATTTTGGAGCCCCCAAAATAAAGTCTGTCACTGTTCCCACTGTTTCCCCATCTATTTGCCATGAAGCGATGGGACCAGATGCCATGATCTTAGTTTTCTGAATGTTGAGTTTTAAGCCAACTTTTTCACTCTCCTTTCATCAAGTAGCTCTTTAGTTCTTCACTTTCTGCCATAAGGGTTGTGTCATCTGCATATTTGAGGTTATTGTTATTTCTTTCTGCAATCTTGATTCCAGCTTGTGCTTCATCCAGTCCAGCATTTCTCATGATGTACTCTGCATATAAGTTAAATGGACAGGGTGACAATATACAGCCTTGACGTACTCCTTTCCTGATTTTGAACCAGTCTGTTGTTCCATGTCCAGATCTAACTGTTGCTTCTTGACCTGTATATATATATGGTTATATATAAATGTTTAACTTTATAAGAAAATTGCCACACTGTCTTTTAAAGTGACTGGACATTTTTAATTTCCACCAAGAGTACATGTGCATGGTATATCTAAAAGCTCTATTAACAACCCCAAGGCCATTCAGACCTAGACATTTTATAATTTTATATCTACATTTAGGCCAATGATCTTATTTGCATTAAATCTTGTGCAAGGGATGAGGTGTGGATTGCCTGTTGATATCCAATGATTCCAGCACTGCTTATCTCCATTGAATTGACCTTACATATTTGTCACAAATAAATTAACTATTTGTCAGGGCCTATTTCAGGGCTTTCCATTTTGTTCCACTGATCTATATGTTTATTCTTCACCAATACCACATTTTCTTGATTTATGTAACTTTATAGTAAGTCCTGAAATTGGATAGTGTGATTCCAAAAATTTATTTCTTCTTTTCCATAATTGTTTTGCTATTCTAGTTCCTTTAGAATCAACTTGTTGGTATCTACAAAAAAAAGTCTACAGTTTTCATTTATATTGTGTTGTCTGTGGATTAAATAGAATCAATAGCATTCAGGCTTCTAACATATGAATACTGTATATTTCTCCATTTATTAGGTCTATGGCCCTGGCGGCGCAGACGCGAGAGATGCCGGCCCCGGCGCAACCAACCAGGCAAAGAGGCGCAGCCGAGAGGAGCTACCCTACGCCTAAGGCCAGGCCCAGCGGCCGAGAGGAGCTGCCCCACGTCCAACAGGGGGTGGCTGCGCGGGCGCAGGAGGGCTGAGAGGATCTACTCCACGTTTAAGGTCAGGAGGGGTGGCCGTGAGGAGATACCCCTCGTCCAAGGTAAGGTACAGCGGCTGCACTTTGCTGGAGCAGCTGTGAAGAGATTTTCCACGACTAAGGTAAGAGAAACCCAAATAAGATGGTAGGTATTGCGAGGGGGCATCAGAGGGCAGACACACTGAAATCATAATCACAGGAAACTAGTTGATCTGATCACATGGACCACAGCCGAATGTGGTCCACTAGAGAAGGGAATGGCAAACCACTTCAGTATACTTGCCTTGAGAACCCCATGAACAATATCAAAGGGCAAAATGATAGGATAATGAATGAGGAATTCCCCAGGTCGGTAGGTGCCCAGTATGCTACTGGAGATCAGTGGAGAAGTAACTCTAGAAGGAATAAAGGGATGGAGCAAAAGCAAAACCAATACCCAGTTGTGGATGTGACCGATGATAGAAGCAAGGTCCGGTGCTGTAAAGAGCAGTATTGCATCAGAACCTGGAATGTTAGGTCCATGAATCAAGGCAAATTGGAAGTGGTCAAACAGGAGATGACAAGAGTGAACGTAGACATTCTAGGAATCAGTGAATTAAAATGGACTGGAATGGGTGAATTTAACTCAGATGACCATTATATCTACTACTGTGGGCAGGAATCCCTTAGAAGAAATGGAGTAGCCATCATGGTCAACAAGAGAGTCCGAAATGCAGTACTTGGATGCAATCTCAAAAACGACAGAATGATTTCTGTTCGTTTCCAAGGCAAACCATTCAATATTACAGTAATCCAGGCCTATGCCCCAACCAGTAACACTGAAGAAGCCGAAGTTGAACAGTTCTATGAAGACCTACAAGACCTTTTAGAACTAACACCCAAAAAAGATGTCCTTTTCATTATAGGGGACTGGAATGCAAAAGTAGGAAGTCAAGAAACACCTGGAGTAACAGGCAAATTTGGCCTTGGAGCACGAAATGAAGCAGGGCAAAGGCTAATAGAGTTTTGTCAAGAGAACGCACTGGTCATAGCAAACACCCTCTTCCAACAACACAAGAGAAGACTCTACACGTGGACATCACCAGATGGTCAACACCAAAATCAGATTGATTATATTCTTTTTAGCCAAAGATGGAGAAGCTCTATACAGTTAGCAAAAACAAGACCAGGAGCTGACTGTGGCTCAGATCATGAACTCCTTATTGCCAAATTCAGACTTAAATTGAAGAAAGTAGGGAAAACCATTAGACCATTCAGATATGACCTAAATCAAATCCCTTATGATTATACAGTGGAAGTGAGGAATAGATTTAAGGGACTAGATGTGATAGATAGAGTGCCTGATGAACTCTGGATGGAGGTTTGTGACATTGTACAGGAGACAGGGACCAAGACCATCCCCATGGAAAAGAAATGCAAAAAAGCAAAATGGCTGTCTGAGGAGGCCTTGCAAATAGCTGTGAAAAGAAGAGAAGCGAAAAGCAAAGGAGAAAAGGAAAGATATAAGCATCTGAATGCAGAGTTCCAAAGAATAGCAAGGAGAGATAAGAAAGCCTTCCTCAGCGATCAATGCAAAGAAATAGAGGAAAGCAACAGAATAGGAAAAACAAGAGAGCTCTTCAAGAAAATTAGCGATTCCAAGGGAACATTTCATGCAAAGATGGGCTCGATAAAGGACAGAGATGGTAGGGACCTAACAGAAGCAGAAGATATTAAGAAGAGGTGGCAAGAATACACCGAAGAACTGTACAAAAAAGACCTTCACGAGCAAGATAGTCACGATAACGTGATCACTGACCTAGAGCCAGACATCTTGGAATGTGAAGTCAAGTGGGCCTTAGAAAGCATCACTACGAACAAAGCTAGTGGTGGTGATGGAATTCCAGTTGAGCTATTTCAAATCTTGAAAGATGATGCTGTGAAAGTGCTGCACTCAATATGCCAGCAAATTTGGAAAACTCAGCAGTGGTCACAGGACTGGAAAAGATCAGTCTTCATTCCAATCCCAAAGAAAGGCAATGCCAAAGAATGCTCAAACTACCGCACAATTGCACTCATCTCACACGCTAGCAAAGTCATGCTCAAAATTCTCCAAGCCAGGCTTCAGCAATATGTGAATTGTGAACTCCCAGATGTTCAAGCAGGTTTTAGAAAAGGCAGAGGCACCAGAGATCAAATTGCCAACATCCGCTGGATCATGGAGAAAGCAAGAGAGTTCCAGAAAAACATCTCTTTCTGCTTCATTGACTATGCCAAAGCCTTTGACTGTGTGGATCACAATAAACTGTGGAACATTCTGAAAGAGATGGGAATAGCAGACCACCTGACCTGCCTCTTGAGAAACCTGTATGCAGGTCAGGAAGCAACAGTCAGAACTGTACATGGGACAACCGACTGGTTCCAAATAGGAAAAGGAGTACGTCAAGGCTGTATATTGTCACCTTGCTTATTTAACTTATATGCAGAGTACATCATGAGGAACGCTGGGCTGGAAGAAGCACAAGCTGGAATCAAGATTGCTGGAAGAAATATCAATAATCTCAGATATGCAGATGACACTACCCTTATGGCAGAAAGTGAAGAGGAACTCAAAAGCCTCTTGATGAAAGTGAAAGAGGAGAGTGAAAAGGTTGGCTTGAAGCTCAACATTCAGAAAACAAAGATCATGGCATCTGGTCCCATCACTTCATGGGAAATAGATGGGAAAACAGTGGAAACAGTGTCAGACTTTATTTTTTTGGGCCAAAATCACTGCAGATGCTGATTGCAGCCATGAAATTAAAAGACGCTTACTCCTTGGAAGGAAAGTTATGACCAACCTTGATAATATATTAAAAAGCAGAGACATTTCTTTGCCAACCAAGGTCCGTCTAGTCAAGGCTATGGTTTTTCCCGTGGTCATGTATGGAAGTGAGAGTTGGACTGTGAAGAAAGCTGATCGCCGAAGAATTGATGCTTTTGAACTGTGGTGTTGGAGAAGACTCTTGAGAGTCCCTTGGACTGCAAGGAGATCCAACCAGTCCATTCTAAGGGAGATCGATCCTAGGTGTTCATTGGAAGGACTGATGCTAAAGCTGAAACTGCAATACTTTGGCCACCTGATGCGACGAGTTGACTCACTGGAAAAGACTCTGATGCTGGGAAGGGTTGGGGCGGGAGGAGAAGGGGACGACAGAGAATGAGATGGCTGAATGGCATCACTGACTCTGTGGACATGAGTTTGAGTGAACTCCGGGAATTGGTGATGGATAGGGAGGCCTGGCGTGCTGTGATTCATGGGGTCGCGGAGAGTCGGACACGACTGAGCGAGTGAACTGAACTGAACTGAACTGAACTGATGATTTCTTTCATCAATGCTTGTAATTTTTAGCATACAGATCTTGAGATTTTTGTAGATTTCTATCTAAAATTTTACTTTTTGGGTACAATTATAAATGGCATTTTGAAAAATTTTAAGTTTTTTGCAACCATACATAAATAAAATTTATTTTTGTATAGTGACCTTGTATCCTGCAATTTTTCTAAGCTCATTTACAAAGAGCTTTTGTATAGATTCCTTTTTTTTTTTTTTTTTTTTGGTCTCACATCACGGGATCTTAATTCCCCTACCAGGGATTGAACTTGTGTCCCTGGCAGTGGAAGTGCAGAGTCTTAACCACTGGACTGCTAGGGAAGCCCCGATTCTTTGAGAGGTTATCCATAAAGAGAGATCGATTTTATTTCATCTTTTCAAGCTAGACATCTTTTGTTTCTTTTCTTACCTTATTGTACTGGCTAAGATTTCCAGTGTGCTGCTGAATAGGAGTGACGAGAGAAGACATCCTTGTCTTATTCTAGATCTGAAGAAGGATATATTAAGCCTTTCACATCTATCATGGCAACATTTTTTCCCCAAGATAGACTTTTTCAGGTTAAGAATGTTACCTATTTCTAGTTTGCTGAGACTTTTATCATAAAAGTATGTTGAAATTTATTAAAAATTCTTTCTCCATGTATGAAGATGATCATGTATTTTTTCTTTAGTTTCTCAATATGGTGAATTATGGTGTTTGATTTTTAAGTATTGCCCCAGGTTTACATTCCTGGAAAAAGCACTTACTTGGTCATGATGTATTGTCCTTTTTATATTTTATTGGCTTTAACTTGGTAATATTTTGTTAAATTTTTTAGCCTGTGTTTATAAGATTTATTGGTCTATAGTTTGTTTCTTCCCCTGTAATTCTTATTTGGTTGAGGAAGGGTGTGCTTGCCTTACAAAATGAGTTGTGAGTTATCTCCTATTTTCTGGAAGAGATTGTACAGAATTATTATTACTTGTTTCTTAAATGTTAATGAAATTCAGTAATGAAAGCATGTTCTGGATCTTAAAGATTATTTATTTCTTCTCAAGTGAGTTTTGATAATTTGTGTCTTTAAGAAAATTAGCCTGTTTTATCTATCCTTTTGATTGTGTGCATATAGATTGTCTCTAGTATTCTCTTATTTTTATGGTCTCTGGAGTCTGTAATATCACCTATTTACTTTAGATATTTGTACTTTTTATTTTCTCTCTTCCTCTTTTTCCCTTTTATAAGTCTGGCTGCAGGCTTATAAAATTTATTGATTTTCATAGTATCAATTTTTTATTGCTTTTTTCTATTGTTTTTAATTTCATTGATTTCTGCTATTAATATTTCCTTATTTCTGCTCAGTTTGTGGTTATCATGCTTCTCCTTTTCTACTTTCTTAAAGTGAAAGCTTAGATAATTGACTGAGAACTTTCTACACAGCATTTAATACTGTAAATTTCCTGATAAGTATTGTTTTAGATGCATCTTGCAAATTTTGCTATGCTATATTTTAATTTTCAGTCAGTACAAAATATCTCCTAATTTTTCTTGAGATTTCTTATCTGACCCACATTATTAAATAGAAAGAATTGTATTAATTGCCAAATACTTGAGAATTTTCTATGTATCTTTCTGTCACTGATCACTTCTCTAGTTCTGCAATGATCTGAGAATACACTTTGCATGGATTTTCAACATGGACTTGAGCAATGTGTGCAAATACACATTTGTGTCTATATTGTGGTGCTACTGTTAGTAGAGTATTGAGGACTCTCAAAGTTCCATTACCAGCCAATCTTATATTCTCATTTTTACTATGCAAACACGTGGCCACAACTATTGTGTACATTTTAAAAACTCTAAAATCTGTGTCTGCAGCATAGATATCTATTTTATGTCCATGCTTTCATATTCACTCAAATATTTACTATACTTCTTTTCTTGAATTTACTATGTCTCCATTATTTAAAACAAACCTACTATTTCTATTTTGATGAGTATTATTTTCATTATCTACCCAGTTGCCCAACTCAGAAATATGCGGTTCATCCTTGACTCCTTCCTTTCTTGTCTCACATTCTAATAGGCCATAAAATCCACCAATTTTCTCTTCATCTGCATGTAAAATCCTTCTTATTTCTTACCCCAGTTTTTCAGTAGTATCCTAATATTTCTCTTGTCTCCGGTCTTAAATTTCCTCCAATTTTGTCTCCATAGCAGTACGGATCTATTTGAAACATAAATTTAAAAACTGCCTTTTGCCCACCTCTCCTTACATTTTTCTGACTTTTGCTTGCCTTACAGTTGTTAGAATAAACACTTTAGCCTAGCATGGTAGCTTGCTTATAATCCAGCTACTCCCTGCTTCATATCAGCTTTAACACCACTCTTCCATTCTCCTTCCACTGTAACTTTTGACCACACTTAACTACTAGCAAAACATCTCCTACCCTCATCTGAAATAGCTTCATCTCATGTATTACTTTTGCTCCATAAATTTATGTTTAATCATATAATATATCACTATAACAACTGTTTGCTATTTTGTGTATCTCTCCTACTAGATTTTGAGATCATTCAGTTTAGGAATATAATTTCATCATCTACACATCCCTTCCTTATACCCAGCAAAGTTCTGACTCATAATAAATACTTGATAAATCTTGCTTTGAATGAATAGATAAATGAATGGAAAAGAAGAAGCAATTGATCCAGGACTGGAAACCACATATCCTGCTTCTAAGTAACACATTGGCTGTATTTTTAGTAGAACAACAGTTAGTTACTGCTTTGTATACCATTTCAGAAAAGGATAGGTCTTACTTTATAAACGGGTAAAAAATTATTTGCTCTTTGATTTTACTTTTTTTTAAAAAACCATGTTCCAATGTCTTGAATAGTCTGCAAATATATTCAGGTCTAGTATTTTTTAAAAGGATGTAAATGATATCTAATGCATTGCTTTGCAACTGCTCCCATAGGAACTTGGTTGCCATTTCTACACCATCTCAACAGCCCATGTTATCTTGCTATAGCATACTCCCATCCATTCGTCTCTTCACCAACTAGAAAAGCTCAGTGTCATCTATGACTCATGCACTCCTTCCAATTAATTTATAAAAGGCTAAATAAAAATCGTCCCAGTTCAGCTTAAATAACAAAAGTCTTTAACTACTCTTTACTTTGTAAATCTCAACTAGTTTCCAATCTGTATGAAATTATTCTTAACCTTTGGAGCAGAGCTTTTCCAGGAATATTTTTAATGTTTAACTACATTAAATTCAATGTTTTTTCCCTTATATAAAAGCCTAGTTTTACCCTTAAACACCTTTAAGGCTTTAGCCAACAATAAAATCTCCTTACAGACGCTCAATTGATGTAGCACGGTAAGTTATATAATGCAACATATGAATGCATTGGTTATTCAGGAAGTACAATGAAATGTAGTACTTGGATATCCTATTAAGGAATTTAGGTTTTATTGATATAAAGTTTTGAAGTATTGCCCCTTTAGGTCTGTTGGCAAGGATGGGTTATGGTGATTTGTTTGTAAGGCATCAGGGCAATTCACTAAGCATAGAGGTTAGCACTAGTAAGCTCTTAATATATGCTAGCCTTTGTAACTATTCTTATTTTGTTTGAATATACAATTCAGGAAGCTGTAAAAATGAATGCATTAATTTCTGTAGAATCCTTAGTAATCCTAGAAAACATTTAAAAATGAGATTTTGCTATTGTTTAGTTCTTGTCAGTGATATGTTTTTTGGTTCTTGGATTATATTCTTCTATACCCTAGGTTGTGAATATTGAAGGATTATTCGGTCTCAAAAATAAGAATTGTTTTAGAAGCCCTGCTTGTGGCCTTCCTGTTTATTTCTACCTCCAACTCAACATTCTCAGCATGTATTATAAGAAATATGAGACTTTAATATTAACTATTATGATTTTATTTTTCCTTCTCTTCCCTTTCCTATTGAGAATTGTATACATAATGCCCCCTTCCCTGAATGAGGATTAATGAAATGATGTACTTTCATTCATTGAATACGGCACATTTCCTCTTAAGGATTGCATTAATGTCCTCTTCAAAATGTACCTCTCCACCATCTCATGTTCTTCCCATAATTTCAGATGCTCCTTCACAGAATAGGGCAATATTCTGCATGGAATAATAGAAACAAAATGTAACAAAGATGGAAAATCAGATCTTGCATTTAGAAGACAGTTTTAATATGCCGCAAATTCTCACATCCTAAGACCACTGCAGAGAATAGACAATGTATGTCGTGTGGCACTGTGGTGCAGAAATAACTGATAAGGAAACAAATTAGCTAAAACATAGTTAAGACACCTCCTTTGTAGTAACTGGTTAAAATTAGGTTCATGTATTATTTGTGACTAATGCAAAGCAAGGAGTCAAACCAATTAAGGTTATTAAAGAGGCCAGAGAACTTTACTCCAAAAATCATATTTACCATTGCTTCCAACTTAAAAACTATTCTCTGTTCACCTGAATTTTCCACTTTACTCACCTTATTTTTTGAACATAAAACCTCAGAATGCTTTCTCATGACAAACACTGCTTTGCTTTTTCTTTCTCCTATCTTGCTTCTCTATCTGCTCTCTACAATGGATCCCACACCCAGCAGATCTTTTCAGCATTAGGCACATTTAATTATCAGTTTAGCACCTTCTCTTAGGATGGTCATCTGCCAAGAAACCATCATCTCCTCAGCTCTGTTACCTTTACCTATAGTAATCACTCTCACAGATATTCTGCAACAACAGGATGACAAGTGATTGTCCTGGTTCTGACCGTTCAAGTTATATCTGCCACCTCTTTTCTTCACTATGCATGCAATTCATGTGCCTTAGACTCTGTTAAAAGAAATGTAGTACGTTGGGAGGAGGTAGCATTACTGTCCTTTATGGGTCAGGGAACACCCAAATGAAATGCTTCAGTCAGTGTGGGCACCACTTTTTTAACATTTTAATTGGAGGATAATTACAAAATTGTGATGGTTTTTGTCATAAATCAACATGAATTAGCCATAGGCATACATGTATCTCCTCCCTCCTGAACCCCTCTCTCACCTCCCTGCCTACCCCAACCCTCTAGGTTGTCATGGCACTGGCTTTGGGTGCCCTGCATCATACATCAAACTCCCACTGGCTATCTATGTTATATATGGTAATATATATGTTTCAATGCTAGTCTCTGAAATCATCCCATCCTCTCCTTCACCCACTGAGTCCAAAACTTTGTTCTTTATGTCTGTGTCTCCTTTGCTGCCCTGCACATAGGATCATCAGAACATTTTCCTAGACATATATGCATTAATATATGATATTTCTCTTTCTGACTTACTTTACTATGTAGGCTCTACGTTCCCTAATGGCTGTAGGTTCATCCACCTCATTCGAACTGATAAAGAGGAAAAGTTAAAATTTTACATAACCTCCTGCTCGTTCTACCTCTGTAACTCAGCTTGCTCCTTGCAAAGTCTGGATCATGTAGGTCACGTAGTCTCAGAAAGTGGGGACTTAAAATACTAGTAACTGGAGCTTATCTCACTCACGCTTGTCCTGCTTTTTGCAATTGCCCAGTCCCTGCAATCCTGCTTAATCATGCCTGTACGTGTCCCCCTCCTCATCTTGACCGCTGTTCCCATGCGCACAAAACCCCTTAGTTTAAACAAGCCTATTAGCAGCTAGTGCTGCCCACCATAGTCTGTCTACAAAAACTCTGTAACTTCTTTGTTCAGGGCTCAGAGCTTGGAGTGTTGACTCCTCTGGGCCCAGCAGTGTAATAAACCTGAATTCTCCAACTCTCTGAGTGTGGTGCTTGGTTTCTCAATTATACTGATTTCTGCAACACTGACTCAAATGTGTTTCTTTTTATAGCTGAGTAATATTCTGTTAAATAAATGTATCACAACTTTCTTATCCATTCACCTGCTGATGGACATCTGGGTTACATATCCTAGCTATTGTTTTTATTGCACTATTTATTGCACTAATCCTAGCTATTATATTGCAGCACAATTTATAGTGCTGCAATGAACTTTGGGGTAAATGTGTCTTTTCCAGTTCTGGTTTCCTTAGGGTACATGCCCAGTAGTGGAGTTGCTGGGTCATATGGTAGTTTTATTCCTAGTTTTTTTAAGGAATCTCCCTACTGTTCTCCACAGTGGTTGTATCACTTTGTATTTTCACAAATGTAAGAAGGTTCCCTTTTCACTACATCCTCTCCAGCATTTATTGTTTATAGATTTTCTTGATGAAGGCCATTCTGACTGGTGTGAGGCAGTATCTCATTGTGGTTTTGATTTGCATTTCTCTTATAATGAGTGATATTGACCATGGTTTCATGTGTTTATTACCCATCTGTATGTCTTCATTGGTGTTCACGTTATTCAGAAGTATTAAAAAGATATCAGAAGATAGTTGGAGGGCTCTTCAATATGGAAAGGAGATTTCAGGAAGATCTAGTATACATGAAGGGAAAAAGTTTATCCCGCATTTTCTCTGAGGTCCAGACTGATTCGGTGGGTAAAGATTAGGTGGATCTCAGTAACTCAAGAAAAGGAAGCAAATCCTGTTGACTCAACTTTTGCCACATATTCTGTTCTTTCCACTTCCCTAGGCCAAGAGACCACCATCACTCATGCCAACTGAATCAGTGAACTTCCATCTGGCCTTTCTGCTTCCACTTATTGTGCCTCTCCTCAGTTCAGTTCAGTCACACAATCATGTGCGGCTCTTTGCAACCCCATGGACAGCATCATGTCAGGCTTCCCAGTCCATCACCAACAACCAGAGCTTGCTCAAACTCATGCCCATTGAATTGGTGATGCAATCCAACTATCTTGTCTTCTGTCGTCCCCTTCTCTTCCTGCCTTCTATCTTTCCCAGCATTAGGGTCTTTTCCAATAAGTCGGTCCTATGCATCAGGTGGCCAAAATATTAGAGCTTCAGCTTCAGCATCAGGCTTCCAATGAATAATCAGGATTGATTTCCTTTAGAATTGACTGGTTTGATCTCCTTGCAGTCCAAGGGACTCTCAAGAGTCTTCTCCAGCACCATAGTTCAAAAGCATCAATTCTTCAGCGCTCAGTGTTCTTTATAGTCCAATTCTCACATCCATACATGACTACTGGAAAAACCGTTGCTTTGACTAGATGGACCTTTGTTGGTAAAGTAATGTCTCTGCTTTTTAATATGCTGTCTAAGTTTGTCATAGCTTTTCTTCCAAGGAGTAAGCGTCTTTTAATTTCATGGCTGCAGTCACCATTTGAAGTTATTTTAGAGCCCAAGAAAATAAAGTCTGTCACTGTTTCCACTATTTCCCCATCTATTTGCCATGAAGTGATGGGACCAGATGCCATGATCTTAGTTTTTTGAATGTTAAATTTAAGGTAACCCTTTCACTCTCCTCTTTCACTGTCAAGAAATTCTTTAGTTCTTCTTCACTTTCTGACACCACCCTTACTTAGACTTTGTATTTTAAGTATTCTCATGTACTAATTAGGAATAAAAAGAGTGCCCCCTCATAGAGTCTTTGCTGAGTACACAAGCCTGACATAAACTACATTTTCAAATATTAGCTAGTGGTAGTAGCAGCAGTTTTAGTGCTAATAAATTGTGCAACTGTCAAGCAGATCCTTCTATATGAGAATAAGTCAGGACCAAGGTGAACTGAATAATGGACAAGAATTTAAGTTTGCCTTTAAAGTTGTTTAGTCCAGAAAAAGAAATGTATACGATATTCAATGCTATCATTTTTAAACTTACATGTTTATTTTGACAAGTGATAAGTTTTCTGATTACTTCAGAGGGAAAGAGGGGGAAAGGGATTTGATAAGAGTATTTCTATTTTTTAACCCTTATGTAACTCAGGAATATTCTCATTTTAGGAAACACTGATGGAAAAATAAGAATTTTTTTTTTTTTTTTGTGATGGTAAGCAACAGTGGAAGTGAGAAATAGATTTGAGGGACTAGATCTGATAGAGTGCCTGATGAACTATGGACGGAGGTTCATGACATTATACAGGAGAAAGGGATCAAGACTATCCCCAAGAAAAAGAAATACAAAAAAGCAAATGGCTGGCTGAAGAGGCCTAAAAATAGCTGTGAAAAGAAGAGAAGTGAAAAACAAAGGAAAAAAGGAAAGATATACCCATTTGAATGCAGAGTTCCAAAGAATAGCATGAAGAGATAAGAAATCTTTCCTTAGTGATCAGTGCAAAGAAATAGAGGAAAACAATAGAACGGGAAAGACCAGAGATCTCTTCAAGAAAATTAGAGATACCAAGGGAATATTTCATGCAAAGATGGGCTCAATAAAGGACAGAAATGGTATGGACCTAACAGAAGCAGAAGCTATTAAGAAGTGGTGGCAAGAATACACAAAGCTGTATAAAAAGGATCTTCATGCCTCAGATAATCACGATTGTATGATCACTCAACTGGAGCCAGACAACTTGGAACGTGAAGTCAAATGGGCCTTAGGAAGTATCACTATGAACAAAGCTAGTGGAGATGACAGAGTTCCAGTTGAGCTATTTCAAATCCTAAAAGTTGATGCTGTGAAAGTGCTGCACTCAATATGTCAGCAAATTTGGAAAACTCAGCAGTGGCCACAGGACTGAAAAGGTCCATTTACACTCCAGTCCCAAAGAAAGGCAATGTCAAAGAATGCTCAAACTACCGCACAATTGCACTCATCTCACATGCTAGTAAAGTAATACTTATAATTCTCCAAGCCAGGCTTCACCGTGAACTTCCACATGTTCAAACTGCTTTTAGAAAAGGTAGAGGAACCAGAGATCAAATTGCCAACATCCGCTGGATCATCGAAAAAGCAAGACAGTTCCAGAAAAACATCTATTTCTGCTTTATTGACTACGCCAAAGCCTTGACTGTGTGGATCACAATAAACTGTGGAAAATTCTGAAAGAGACGAGAATACCAGACCACCTTACCTGCCTCTTAAGAAACTTGTATGCAGGTCAGGAAGCAACAGTTAGAACTGGACATGGAAAAACAGATTGGTTCCAAAAGGAAAAGGAGTATGTCAATGCTGTAGACTGTCACCCTGCTTATTTAACTTATATGCAGAGTACATCATGAGGAACGCTGGGCTGGAAGAAGCACAAGCTGGAATCAAGATTGTCAGGAGAAATATCAATAACCTCAGATATGCAGATGACACCACCCTTATGGCAGAAAGCGAAGAAGAACTAAATAGCCTCTTATGAAAGTGAAAGAGAAGAGCGAAAAAATTGCCTTAAAATGAACATTCAAAAAACTAAGATCATGGCATCTGGTCCCATCACTTCATGGCATATAGATGGGAAGCAGTGGAACAGTGACTGACTTGATTTTTGGGGGGCTCCAAAATCACTACAGATGGTGACTGCAGCCATGAAATTAAAAGATGCTTACTCCTTGGAAGGAAAGCTATGACCAAACTAAACAACATATTAGAAAGCAGAGACATTATTTTGCCCACAAATGTCCATCTCCTCAAGGCTATCGTTTTTCCAGTAGTCACGTATGGATGTGAGACTTGGACTATAAAGAAAGCTGAGCGCTGAAGAATTGATGCTTTTGAACTGTGGTATTGGAGAATACTCTTGAGAGTCCCTTGGACTTCAAGGAGATCCAATCAGTCCACACTAAAAGAAATCAGTCCTGAATATTCATTGGAAGGACTGATGCTAAAGCTGAACTCCAATACTTTGGCCACCTGATGTGAAGAACTGACTCATTTGAAAAGACCCTGATGCTGGGAAAGATTGAAGGCAAGAGAAGATAGAAGATGAGATTATTGAATTTCATCACTGAGTCAATGGACATGAGTTTGGGTAAACTCCAGGAGTTTGTTATAGACAGGGAGGCCTGGCGTGTTGCAGTTCATGGGGTCACAAAGAGTCAGAAATGACTGAGTGACTGAACTGAAGTGAACTGAAAAGTTAATGTAAAAGTAAAATATAGCACTGTGTATAATAATTTGCCCTGCTGATTTCAGCCATGAAATTAAAAGATGCTTACTCCTTGGAAGGAAAGTTATGACCAACCTAGATAGAATATTAAAAAGCAGAGATATTACTTTGCCAACAAAGGTCCGTCTAGTCAAGGCTATGGTTTTTCCCGTGGTCATGTACGGATGTGAGAGTTGGACTGTGAAGAAAGCTGAGCGCCGAAGAATTGATGCTTTTGAGCTGTGGTGCCGGAGAAGACTCTTGAGAGTCCCTTGGACTGCAAGGAGATCCAACCGTCCATTCTAAAGGAGATCAGTCCTGGGTGTTCATTGGAAGGACTGATGCTAAAGCTGAAACTCCAATACTTTGGCCATCTCATGTGAAGAGTTGATTCACTGGAAAAGACTGTGATGCTGGGAGGGACTGGGGGTGGGAGGAGACGGGGACGACAGAGAATGAGATGGCTGGATGGCATCACCGACTCGATGGACGTGAGTTTGAGTGAACTCTGGGAGTTGGTGATGGACAGGGAGGCCTGGCGTGCTGTGATTCATGGGGTCGCAAAGAGTCGGACACGAGTGAGCAACTGAACTGAACTGAACTGATGATAATCTGTAGGGGCTTCCCTGGTGGCTCAGTGGTAAGGAATCTGCCTGCCAATGTGGGATACACAGGTTCAATCCCTAGGTCAGAAGGATCCCCTGGAGAAGGAAATGGCAACCCACTACAGTATTCTTGCCTGGAAAATCCCATCAACAGAGGAGCCTGGCAGGCTACAGTCCATAGTGTCGAAAAAGAGTTGTATACAACTTAGCAAGTTGCTAAAATATGCATGTATATGTGAAGAGGAATAGAAATGCTCTAATACATAAATATTGATCAAATTTTGGTCAAATTTGGTGAGAGGCTTCAGGATAACTGTACTTTCCTCTTTATGCTTTTCAATATCTTCCAATTTTTTTATACTATTGTCTCATCAGTAAACAATCCACCTGCCAATGCAGGAGACCAGGTTCGGTCCCTGGTCAGGAAGATCCCCTGGAAAAGGAAATGGCAACCCACTCCAGTATTCTTGCCTGGGAAATCCCATGGACAAAGGAGCCTGGTGTGCTATGGTCCATAGGGTCTCAAGAGTTGGAGACTAAAAGTTTTAGACTTTGCAACTAAAAAAAGTAGTGTAATTACTTTCTTAATTAGAATATAGCTTTGAATTTTATTTTTAAACTCTCTGTAAGGCAGTGCCAGCCCTATTCAACCAATTTAACAGAATGTTCAGAATGGCACATTATCTATGAATATTTGATAAGTGCTAATTGGTGATGATGGTCATTAAATGTTTTTGGATATGTTCAAAATGACAGATTTTAAAATTCCAGGGAATTTCAGCATAGCTTAAAGGCAGAGAGGACATTATCAGGTAATACTTGAGAGCAGCTTTTAAGAATAGTGTGGCAATAAAGGATTAAAATCGCTTTTTTATTTAATAAGATCCAACATGTAGAATGCATGAGAATGTCTAGTACACCATATACATTTAATAGATATCAATCCTGTTTCCTTACTTGAACTCTTGCTAACCAAGTTAGTTCCAGATTAATCCAGGACTCTCACTGTCTTCATTGACCTTTTCCCCCATACTTTCCACCCTTTTACCTCTCAAATACCATGTATTGTACAATGATATGTATAAATAAGGCAGTGTCACATCTATTCAACCAATTTAACAGAATGCTCAGAATTGTCCCCTTTCTATGACTATTTGAAGATGCTGATTGATAATGATATTAAAATGGACTTTGTTATGCATATGGATTTGCTAAAAATGATAGACAAAAATATTCCATGGACTTTCAGCACAGAGGTATAAAATATATATCCCTCCAAAACCTGGCACTGAGAACCCTGAAAGAAGGTTGGTTAGCATCATGGCGCTCAGATTTGGATCCTAGAAGTTCTCCTTTAACATGGTGCCTCTATAGGAACCTGCATTTCCCTTAACATTATGTATGTGTCCTTTTGCAAATCAGTTGCTTCCCATAGTGGTTATCACTGCTACCTACACAGCTTTTTAGCTATGTGGGTGATACATCACTCCAGTTACCCTACCCCTGTATATTTGACTGGACTTCCCAGGTGGCTCAGTGGTAAAGAATCCGCTAGCCAGTGCAGGAGATGTGGGTTCCATCCTAAGTTGGGAAGATTCCCCTGGAGAAGGAATGGTAACCCACACCAGTATTGTTTCCTGGGAAATCCCATGAACAAGAGGAGCCTGGTAGGCTACAGTCCATGGGTTTACAGAAGAGTAAAGACTTAGCAACTGAACAGCAACAATATATTTGACTACATTACTTCTGCATTATCTGTTTTTTTGTTTCCAAGGCATCTAATTTCATTTACTCACTTATTTATACTTAATTGAATGTACCATTACTTTTCTCCTACTATATGTTAGATATTTCATGAATGTCTATGAACAATTATAATCTCCATTCACATAGCTCTTTTTTCAGAATGAAAATAAGTCTTATTTCTTCCTGATGCATTAATGGAAAAAAGAATCATGATTAATGACACAGATGTCTCAAATATTCAACGTGCCAGTGGTATCTGATGCCATCTGTATATCTTCACCCAGTTTGAAGCATGTAACCATGACCAGTGAGTAGCCTTACCTTGCTTCATCATTCTAGCCTGCACTTTTAACTTAAATTCAACATAAAATGACAGTTGCTTTATCACTATGGAAAACACACACATTTGTACTTGAATATTATTCATCACGGATAACATTGTCATCAGGCCATCTCTGTCTGCTTCCCACTGTAGCTGACTGTCTCCATAAATTTGTTCAGGTTGTTACCTGTATAACTTTGCATTGCTTAACTGACAAAGCTTCTTTCCTTCTTACAATATTTCAGCCATGGTAGGTTGTCTTGCCTTTTTGGTGAATAGTATTAAAAAATGTTTTATTTTAAAATCATGATAAAAGTCTACAAGTTTATTCTCTGCGCTTTGCATTCTCTCTCTCTGGGTTCCCTCCATTCCCTTCTATTACCAACATCTTTTATTCACTAGCTTGAGAAGCTGAAGTGACATTGCTGAGATCCTAGGTCAGAAGAAATGGCAGTGCCCACCCAAAAAAGATGTCCTTTTCATTATAGGGGACTGGAATGCAAAAGTAGGAAGTCAAGAATCACCTGGAGTAACAGGCAAATTTGGCCTTGGAGCACGGAATGAAGCAGGGCAAAGGCTAATAGAGTTCTGCCAAGAGAACACACTGGTCATAGCAAACACCCTCTTCCAACAACACAAGAGAAGACTCTACACATGGACATCACCAGATGGTCAACACCGAAATCAGGCTGATTATATTCTTTGCAGCCAAAGATGGAGAAACTCTATACAGTCAGCAAAAATAAGACAGGGAGCTGACTGTGGCTCAGATCATGAACTCCTTATTGCCAAATTCAGACTGAAATTGAAGAAAGTGGAGAAAACCACTAGACCATTCAGGTATAACCTAAATCAAATCCCTTAGGACTATATAGTGGAAGTGAGAAATAGATTTAAGGGACTAGATCTGATAGATAGAGTGCCTGATGAACTATGGATG
The DNA here is from genome assembly GCF_049115385.1 of Moschus berezovskii. Lineage (NCBI taxonomy): Eukaryota > Metazoa > Chordata > Mammalia > Artiodactyla > Moschidae > Moschus > Moschus berezovskii. Next base: position 27,448,546 of record NC_142464.1, read on the forward strand.
AGGTTTGTGATATTGTACAGGAGACAGGAATCAAGACCATCCCCAAGAAAAAGAAATGCATAAAAGCAAATTGGACATCTGAGGAGACCTTACAAATAGCTGTGAAGAGAAGAGAAGCGAAAAGCAAAGGAGAAAATGAAGATATACCCATTTGAATGCAGACTTCCAAAGAATAGCAAGGAGAGATAAGAAAGCCTTCCTCAGTGACCAATGCAAAGAAATAGAGGAAAACAATAGAATGGGAAAGACTAGAGATCTCTTCAAGAAAATTAGAGATACCAAGGGAACATTTCATGCAAAGATGGGCTCGATAAAGGACAGAAATGGTAGGGACCTAACAGAAGTAGAGGCTATTTATTAAGAAATGGTGGCAAGAATACACAGAAGAACTGTACAAAAAAGATCTTCACGAACCAGATAATCACGATGGTGTAATCATTCACCTAGAGCCAGACATCCTGGAATGTGGAGTCAAGTGGGCCTTAGGAAGCATCACTACAAACAAAGCTAGTGGAGGTGATGGAATTCCAGTTGAGCTATTTCAAATCCTGAAAGATGATGCTGTGAAAGTGCTGCACTCAATATGTCAGCAAATTTGGAAAACTCAGCAGTGGCCACAGGACTGAAAAGGTCCATTTTCATTCCAATCCCAAAGAAAGACAATGCCAAAGAATGCTCAAACTACCACACAATTGCACTCATCTCACACACTAGTAAAGTAATGCTTATAATTCTCCAAGCCAGGCTTCAGCAATACGTAAACCATGAACTTCCAGATGTTCAAACTGGTTTTAGCAAAGGTAGAGGAACCAGAGATCAAATTGCCAACATCCGCTGGATCATCAAAAAAGCAAGAGAGTTCCAGAAAAACATCTATTTCTGCTTTATTGACTATGCTAAAGCCTTTGACTGTGTAGATCACAGTAAAGTGTGGAAAATTCTGAAAGAGAAGGGAATACTAGACCACCTGACCTGCCTCCTGAGAAACCTGTATGCAGGTCAGGAAGCAGCAGTTAGAACTGGACATGGAACAACAGACTGGTTCCAAATTGGGAAAGGAGTACATCAAGGCTATATATTGTCACCCTGCTTATTTAACTTCTATGCAGAGTACATCATGAGAAACGTTGGGCTGGATGAAGCACAAGCTGGAATCAAGATTGCTGGGAGAAATATCAATAACCTCAGATACACAGATGACACCACCCTTACAGCAGAAAGTGAATAACTGAAGAGCTTCTTAATGAAAGTGAAAGAGGAGAATGAAAAAGTTGGCTTAAAGCTCAAAATTCAGAAAACTAAGATCACAGCATCTGGTCCCATCACTTCATGGAAATAGATGGGAAACAGTGGCTGACTTTATTTTGGGGGCCTCCAAAATCACTGCAGATGGTGATCGCAGCCATGAAATTAAAGGGCATTTACTGTTGGAAGGAAGGTTATGACCAACCTGCTGCTGCTGCTAAGTCACTTCAGTCGTGTCTGACTCTGTGCAACCCCATAGACAGTAGCCCACCAGGCAGCATATTAAAAAGCAGAGACATTACTTTGCCAATAAAGTTCTGTCTCATCAAGTCTATGGTTTTTCCAGTGGTCATGTATGGATGTGAGAGTTGGACTATAAAGAAAGCTAAGTGCAGAAAAATTGATGCTTTTGAACTGTGGTGTTGGAGAAGACTCTTTAGAGTCCCTTGGACTTCAAGGAGATCCAACCAGTCTAGCCTAAAGGAGACACCAGTCCTGGGTGTTCATTGGAAGGACTGATATTGAGGCTGAAACTCCAATACTTTGGCCACCTGATGCGAAGAGCTGACTCATTTGAAAAGATCCTGATACTGGGAAAGATTGACAGCAGGAGGAGAAGGGGATGAGAGAGGATGAGATGGTTGGATGGCAACACCAACTCGATGGACATGGGTTTGAGTGGACTCTGGGAGTTGGTGATGGACAGGGAGGACTGGCATGCTGCAGTTCATGAGATTGCAAAGAGTTGGACGCGACTGGCTGACTGAACTGAACTGATTGCATACTTCTTTAGTACAAGGAAGCAGGGTATGTGCCCCTAGGGGCAGGCCCTCCTCACCAATTCAGGAAACACTTCAATTCCTTAACCTTAATCCCATAACCCCAGTTAACATATCCCAAAGGCTTGCTGCTGCTCCAAATAAAGATATTCCAAAGAGAGTGTAGAGACAAAGGAAAAATACCCACGTAGCCAAGAAGGAGGGAGAAGTCCTTCATGAGTTGTCTCATCAAGAGCTTTCTGTCTATCAAGAATGGTACATGTTATGCCAGACCCCCTCACACACAAAGGAAAGTTCTACAGGCAGTTGGATTATAACATATGAAGTTACACTCTATTGGGAAAATTGTTTCCTGGCAGGATACCATGGTGGGAAGGTGGGTCACCAGTGTTATTTTTTTTGTAAAGCATGGTTCATGAGGATCTTCAGCATAAAACTTCTATTTAGTCAAAGTTTGTGTATGCTAAGTTTCTTCAGTTGTGTCACTCCATGACACTACGGACTGTAGCCTGCCAGGCTCCTCTTTCCATGGGATTTTCCAGGCAAGAATACTGGAGTGGTTAAATAACCCATAAACAGGCACATCCTGCCAAATTTGTAAGCTGTTGTTATGAATCCTCGAGCATGAGAAGAATTGCTTCCCCTCGGTTGAGTTCTAGAAGGTTAAGTATCTATCCACTGATTTATTGTGGCTGATATCAGAAGACTGGAATTTTGGTAGCTTATATTCTAATAGCCAACTGCCTGCTAAAAATGTAACAAGCAAGAAATAGAAGTCTGTGGCCAAGGTCTTAGAAAAGAGAGTGGTGGCCTTTAGAGACTCAAACCACTTAATAAATAAAGCTCTAGCAAACCAAATAGGAGATAGTTGGCACCTTGACATTCTATTTTTTTTTAACATGTATAAACCTTTTTTTACTGTGATTATTTTTTTAATTTATTTTTTATTGAAAGATAATTGCTTTACAGAATTTTGTTGTTTTCTGTCAAACTTCAACATGAATCAGCCATAGGTTTACATATATCCTCTCCCTTTTGAACCTCCCTCCCATCTCCCTCCCCATCCCACCCCTCTGCTGCTAAGTCACTTCAGTCGTGTCCGACTCTGTGCGACCCCATAGACGGAAGCCCACCAGGCTCCCCCGTCCCTGGGATTCTCCAGGCAAGATCACTAGAGTGGGTTGCCATTTCCTTCTCCAATGTGTGAAAGTGAAAAGTGAAAGTGAAGTCGCTCAGTCGTGTCCGACCCTTAGCGACCCCAGGGACTGCAGCCTAGCAGGCTCCTCCATCCATGGGATTTTCTAGGCAAGAGTACTGGAGTGGCTTGCCATTGCCTTCTCCGTCCCACCCCTCTAGGCTGATAAAAAGTCCCTGTTTGAGTTTCCTGAGTCATACAGCAAATTCCTGTTGGCTATCTAGTTTACTTATGGTAGTGTAAGTTTCTACGTTACTCTTTCCGTACATCTCACCCTCTTCTCCCCTCTCCCCATGTCCATAAGTCTGTTCTCTATGTCTGTTTCTCCATTGCTGCCCTGTAAATAAGTTCTTCTGTACCGTTTTTCTAGACTCTGTATATATGCGTTAGAATATGATATTTATCTTTCTCTTTCTGACTTACTTCTCTCTGTATAATAGGTTCTAGATCCACCCACCTCATTAGAACTGACTCAAAGGCATCCCTTTTATGGCTGAGTAATATTCCATTGTGTATATGTACCGCAACTATCCATTCCTCTGTCAATGGACATCTAGGTTGCTTCTATGTTCTAGCTATTGTAAATAGTGCTGCAATGAACATTGGGATATATGTGTCTTTTTCAGTTTTGGTTTCCTCAGGGTACATGCCTAGGAGTGGGATTGCTGGGTCATATGGTGGTTTTATTCCTAGTTTTTAAAGAAATCTCCATATCATCTACCATAGTGGCTGTATCAATTTACAATGCTACCAACAGTGCGAGAGCGGTCCCTTTTCTCCACCCACTCTCCAGCATTTATTGTTTCTAGACTTTTTGATGATGGCCATTCTGACCAGTGTGAGGTGCTATCTCATTGTAGTTTTGATTTGCATTTCTCTAATAATGAGTGATGCTGAGCATCTTTTCATGTATTAGCCATCTGTACATCTTCTTTGGAGAAATGTCTGTTTAGGGCTTTTCCCCACTTTTTAATTGGGTTGTTTGTTTTTCTGGTATTGATTTGTATGAGCTGCTTGTATAGAAATTAATCTTTGTCAGTTGTTTTATTTGCTATTATTTTCTCCCATTCTGAGGGTTGTCTTTTCACCTTGCTTATAGTTTCCTTTGCTGTGCAAAAGCTTTTAAGTTTAATTAGGTTCCATTTGCTTATTTTTGTTCTTATTTCCTTTACTCTAGGAGGTAGGTCATAGAGGATCTTCCTTTGATTTATGTCATGGAGTGTTCTGCCTATGTTTTCCTCTAAGAGTTTTATGGCTTCTGGTCTTACATTTAGGTCTTTAATCCATTTTGAGTTTATCTTTGTGTATGGTGTTAGGAAGTGTTCTAATTTAATTATTTTACATGTACCTGTCCAGTTTTCCCAGAACCATTTATTTATAAATGTATATATATACACACACCTTGCTTATAGTTTCCTTTGCTGTGCAAATGCTTTTAAGTTTAATCAGGTTCCATTTGCTTATTTTTGTTTTTATTTCCATTACTCTAGAAGGTGGGTCATATATATATATATATATATTGCCTTGATCACTGTATCTTTGTAGTATAATCTGAAGTCAGGAAGATTGATTCCTCCAGTTCCATTTTTCTCAAGACTGCTTTGGCTATTCAGGGTCTTTTGTGTTTCCATATGAATTGTGAAATTTTTTGTTCTAGTTCTGTGAAAAATGCCATTGGTAATTTGACAGGGATCGCATCAAATCTGTAGATTGCTTTTGGTAGCATAGTCATTTTCACAATAGTGATTCTTCCTACCCAGGAGCATGGACTATCTCTCCATCTGTTTGTGTCACCTTTGATTTCTTTCATTAGTGTCTTATAATTTTCTGTGCACAGTTCTTTTGTCTCCTTAAGTAGGTTTATTCCTGGATATTTAATTCTTTTTGTTGCAATGGTGAATGGGACTGATTCCTTAATTTCTCTGAGTTTTCATTGTTAGTATATAGAAATGCAAGTGATTTCTGTGTATTGATTTTGTATCCTGCTACTTTTATAAATTCACTGATTAGCTCTAGTAGTTTTCTGATACTATCTTTAGGGTTTTCTATGTACAGTATCATGTCATCTGCAAACAGTGAGAGCTTTATTACTTCTTTTCTGATTTGGATTCCTTTGATTTCTTCTTCTTCTCTGATTGATATAGCTAGGACATCCAGAACTATGTTGAGTAATAGTGGAGAAAATGGACCACTTTGTCTTGTTCCTGATCTTAGGGGAAATGTTTTCAGCTTTTTGTGAATGCTTTCAGTTTTTCACCATTGAGAATAATCTTTGTTGTAGGCTTATCATATATGGCCTTTACTATGTTGAGGTAGGTTCCTTCTCTGGCCATTTTTTGAAGAGTTTTAATCATAAATGGGTGCCAAATTTTGTCAAAGGCTTTTTTTGCATCTATTGAGATTATCATATGGTTTTTAATCTTTCAGTTTGTTAACATGGTGTACCACACTGGTTGATTTGCATATATTGAAGAATTCCTTCTACTAATTTTGGTGTTTTTTTTGTTCTTTTTCCAGTTGTTTTAGATGTAAAGTTAGGTTATCTATCCAATGTTTTTCTTGTTTCTTGAGGTAGGGTTGTACTGCTATAAACTTCCCTCTTAGAACTGCTTTTGCTGCATCCCACAGGTTTTCAGGAGTTGTGTTTTCATTGTCATTTGTTTCTACAATTTTTTTCATTTCTTCAGTAACATGTTGGTTATTAAGAAACGTGTTGTTTAATGTCCATGTGTTTGTGTTCTTACATTTTCTTGTAATTGCTATGTAGTCTTTTAGCATTGTGGTGGGAGAAGATGCTTGATATGATTTCAATTTTCTTAAATTTACTGAGGTTTGATTTGTGACCCAAGATGTGGTCTATCCTAAAGAATGTTCCATGTGCACATGAAAAGAGGGTGTATTCTTTAGCATTTGGATGCAATGTCCTGAAGATAGCAATGAGATCCATTTCATCTAATGTATCATTTAAGTCTTGTGTTTCCTTATTAATTTTCTGTTTTAATGATCTGTCCATTGGTTTGAATGGGGTGTTAAAGTCTCCTACTATTATTGTATTATTGTCAGTTTCTCCTTTTAAGTTTGTTAGTGTTTGTCTTATGTATTGAGGTTCTCCTATGTTGGGTGCATAGATATTTATAATTGTGTCTTCCTCTTGATTGATCCCTTGATCATTATGTAGTGAACTTCCTTATCTCTTGTAATCTTCTTCATTTTAAGGTCTATTTTGTCTGATATGAGGATTGCTACTCCAGCTTTCTTTTGCTTCCCATTTGCATGGAATATATTTTTTCATCTCACTTTCAGTCTATATGTGTCTTTAGGTCTGAGGTGGGTTTCTTGTAGACAGAATATGTATGGGTCTTGTTTTTGTATCCATTCAGCCAGTCTTTGTCTTTTGGTTGGAGCATTTAATCCATTTACATTTAAAGTAATTATTAATATATATGTTCATGTTGCCATTTTCTTAATCGTCTGGGGTTGATTTTGAAAAGAAGATCTTTTTTCTTCTCTTGTGTTTCTTGATTATATAAGTCCCTTTAATATTTGTTGTAAAGCTGGTTTGGTGGTACTGAATTCTCTTAACTTTTGCTTCTCTGAAAAGTTTTTATTTCTCTATTAATTTTAATGAGCTCTTTGCTGGGTGCAGTAATTGCTTGTAGATTTTTCCCTTTCAGTACTTTAAATATATCCTGCCATTCCCTTCTGACCTGCATAGTTTCTGCTGAAAGATCAGGTGTTAAGCATATGGGGTTTCCCTTGTATGTTACTTGTTGCTTCTCCCTTGCTGCTTTTAATATTCTTTGTGCTTAGTATTTTTTAGTTTGAATAGTATGTGTGCTGGTTGGTTTCTCCATGGGTTTATCCTGTATGGGACTCTTCATGCCTCTTGGACTTGATTGACTATTTGCTTTTCAAACAGTTGGGGAAATTTTCAAATATGTTGGGGAGATTTTCAACTACAATCTCTTTCAAAATTTTCTCATACCCTTTCTTTTTCTCTTCTTCTTCTGGGGTCCCTATATCTCAATTGTTGATGCATTCGATATTGTCCCAGAGGTCTCTGAGACTATCCTCAGTTCTTTTCATTCTTTTTACTTATTTTGCTCCTTGGAAGTTATTTCTACATTTTATCTTCCACGTCACTGATTTATTCTTCTGCTTCAGGTATTCTGCTATTGACTCCTTCTAGAGTACTTTTAATTTCAGTAATTGTGTAGTTGTCTCTGTGTTTATTCTTTCATTCTTCTAGGCCTTTGTTCAGGGAAGGCAATGGCAAGCCACTCCAGTACTCTTGCCTAGAAAATCCCATGGATGGAGGAGCCTGGTAGGCTGCAGTCCAACCAGTCGAAAGTGACTTCACTTTCACTTTTCACTTTCACACATAGGAGAAGGAAATGGCAATCCACTCCAGTGTTCTTGCCTGGAGAATCCCAGGGAAGGGGGAGCCTGGTGGGCTTCCGTCTATGGGGTCAAACAGAGTCAGACACGACTGAAGCGACTTAGCAGCAGCAGCAGCAGCAGCAGCAGGCCTTTGTTAAATGATTCTTGCATTTTCTTCAGTTTGTTTTCAAGGTTTTTGATCATCTTTACTATCATTATTCTGAATTCTTTTTAAGGTGGTTTGCCTATTTCCTCTTCATTTATTTCGACTTCAGTGTTTCTAGTTTATTCCTTCATTTGTGTAATATTTCTATGCCTTTTCATTAGTTTTTTAAACTTATTCTGTTTGAGGTCTCCTTTTCCCAGGCTTCAAGGAAAGTTGAATTCTTTCCTTGAAGACGGTTGAATTCTTTCTTCCTTTTGGTTTCTGCCCTCCTAAGGTTGGTCCAGTGGTTTGTGTAAACTTTGTATAGGGTGAGATTTGTTCTGAGTTTTTGTTTTTCCTCTAATGGGCAGGCTGAGTGTGGTGGTAATCCTGTTTGCTGATGCTTGGGTTTGTACTTTTATGTTGCTTGTTGTTTAGATGAGTCATCCTACGCAGGGTGCCACTGGTGGTTGGGTGATGCTGCGTCTTGTATTCAAGTAGTTTTCTTTGTATAAGTCCTCACTATTTGATACTCCCTAGATTCATGGGGTCACAAACAGTCGGACACGACTGAGTGACTGAACTAAACTAACGGGTTAGTTCTCTTGTAGTCTAGGGTCTTGAAGTCAGTGCTCTCACTCCAAAGGCTCAGGGCTTGATCTTGAGTTTTGCATGATTCTATATATTCTTTTCAACTGGTCAGGTACTCCTGTCCACTCTCAGCTGGTGTTCTGCATGCACTTCTGTGTCTGAAGATGTATTCCTGAAATATCCATGGAGAGAGATGTACTCCACAGCCACCTACTCCTCTGCTATCTTGCTCTCTTGACATTATATTTTGATGGTTCAGTTCAGTCACTCAGTTCTGTCCAACTCTTTGTGACCCCATAAACTGCAGCACGCCAGGCCTCCTTGACCATCACCAACTCCCAGAGTTTACCCAAACTCATGTCCATTGAGTCACTGATGCCATCCAGCCATCTCATCCTCTGTCATCCCCTACTCCTCCTGCCCTCAATCTTTCCCAGCATCAGGGTCTTTTCAATGAGTCAGCTCTTCACATCAGATGGCCAAAGTATTAGAGATTCAGCCTCAACATCAGTCCTTCCAATGAACACCCAGGACTGATCTCCTTTGGGCTGGACTGGTTGGATCTCCTTGAAGTCCAAGGGACTCTCAAGAGTCTTCTCCAACACCAAGTTCAAAAGCATCAATTCTTCAGTGTTCAACTTTCTTTATAGTCCAAATCTCACATCCACACATGACCACTGGAAATACCATAGCCTTGACTAGACAGACTTTTGTTGACAAAGTAATGTCTCTGCTTTTGTAACCTACAGCCCAGATTACTGTACCCAGCAAGGATCTCATTCAAATATGAAGGAGAAATCAAAAGCTTTACAGACAAGCAAAAGCTGAGATAATGCAGCATCACCAAACGAGCTCTCCAACAAATACTAAAGGATCTTCTCTAGACAGGAAACACAGAAAGGGTGTATAAACTCAAACCCAAAGCAATAAAGAAAATGGCAATGGGATCATACTTATCAATAATTACCTTAAACGTAAATGGGTTGAATGCCCCAACCAAAAGACAAAGGCTGGCTGAATGGATACAAAAACAAGACCCCCATATACGTTGTCTACAAGAGACCCACCTCAAAATGAGGGACACATACAGACTGAAAGTGAAGGGCTGGAAAAAGATATTCCATGCAAATAGAGACCAAAAGAAAGCAGGAGTAGCAATACTCATATCAGATAAAATAGACTTTAAAACAAAGGCTGTGAAAAAGGACAAAGAAGGAAACCACATAATGATCAAAGGATCAATCCAAGAAGAAGATATAACAATTATAAATATTTATGCACCCAACATAGGAGCACCGCAATATGTAAGACAATTACAACAAGTATGAAAGGGGAAATTAACAACAATGCAATAATAGTAGATTTTAATATCCAACTTACATCTATGGATAGATCAACTAAACAGAAAATTAACAAGGAAACACAAACTTTAAATGATACAATAGACCAGTTACACCTAATAGATCTCTATAGGACATTCCACCCCAAAACAATGAATTTCACCTTTTTTTCAAGCGCACATGGAACATTTTCCAGGATAGATCACATCCTGGGCCATAAATCTAGCCTTGGTAAATTCAAAAATATTGAAATCATTCCAAGCATCTTTTTTGACCACAATGCAGTAAGATTAGATCTCAATTACGGGAGAAAAACTATTAAAAATGCCAACATATGGAGGCTCAACAACACGCTGCTGAATAATAAAAAATCATAGAAGAAATCAAAAGAGAAATCAAAATATGCATAGAAATGAATGAAAATGAAAACACAACAACCCAAAACCTCTGGGACACTGTAAAAGCAGTGCTAAGGGGGAAGTTCATAGCAATACAGGCACACCTCAAGAAAAAAGAAAAAAGTCAACTAAATAACCTAACTCTACATCTAAAGAAACTAGAAAAGAAATGAAGAACCCCAGGGTCAGTAGAAGGAAAGAAATCGTAAAAATTAGGGCAGAGATAAATGCAAAAGAAACAAAAGAGACCATAGCAAAAATCAACAAAGCCAAAAGCTGGTTCTTTGAGAAAGTAAATAAAATTGACAAACCACTAGCCAGACTCATCAAGAAACAAAGGGAGAAGAACCAAATCAATAAAATTAGAAATGAAAATGGAGAGATCACAACCGACAACACAGAAATACAAAGGATTATTAGGGAATACCATCAGCAATTACATGGCAATAAAATGAATAACTTGGAACAAATGGACAAATTCCTGGAAAAGTACAACTTTCCAAAACTGAACCAGGAAGAAATAGAAAATCTGAACAGACCCATCACAAGCACGGAACTAGAGGCTGTAATCAGAACTCTTCCAGCAAACAAAAGCCCAGGTCCAGACGGCTTCACAGCTGAATTCTACCAAAAATTTAGAGAAGAGCTAACACCTATTCTACTCAAACTCTTCCAGAAAATAGCTGAGGAAGGGAAACTTCCAAATTCATTCTATGAGGCCACCATCACCCTAATCCCAAAATCTGGTAAACACCTCACAAAAAAAGAAAACTACAGGCCAATATCACTGATGAACATAGATGCAAAAATCCTTAACAAAATTCTAGCATCAGAATCCAACAACACATTAAGAAGATCATATATCAAGACCAAGTGGGCTTTATCCCAGGAATGCAAGGATTCTTCAATATCCGCAAATCAATCAACGTAATACACCACATTAACAAACTGAAAAATAAAAATCATATGATTATCTCTATAGATGCAGAGAAAGCCTTCGACAAAATTCAACATCCATTTATGATAAACACCCTCCAGAAAGTGGGAATAGAAGGGACATACCTCAACATAATAAAAGCTATATATGACAAACCCACAGCAAACATTATCCTCAACGGTGAAAAACTGAAAGCATTTCCCCTAAAGTCAGGAACAAGACAAGGGTGCCCACTCTCACAACTACTACTCAACCTAGTTCTGGAAGTTTTGGCTATAGCAATCAGAGCAGAAAAAGACATAAAAGGAATCCAAATTGGAAAAGAAGATGTAAAATTTTTCCTGTTCGCTGATGACATGATCCTCTACACAGAAAACCCTAAACACTCTACCAGAAAACTACTAGAGCAAATCAATGAATACAGTAAAGTCACAGGATATAAAATCAACACACAGAAATCCCTTGCATTCCTATACACTAATAATGAGAAAATAGAGAAATTAAGGAAACTATTCCATTCACTGTTGCAACGAAAAGAATTAAATACTTAGGAATATATCTACCTAAGGAAACAAAAGACTTGTACATAGAAAACTATAAAACACTAGTGAAAGTAATCAAAGAGGACACTAATAGATGGAGAAATATACCGTGTTCCCGGATTGGAAGAATAAATATTGTAAAAATGAGTATACTACCCAAAGTAATTTATATATTCAATGCAATCCCTATCAAGCTACCAACGATATTTTTCACAGAGCTAGAACAAATAATCTCACAATTTGTATGGAAATACAAAATACCTCGAATAGCCAAAGCAATCTTGAGGAAGAAGAATGGAACTGGGGGAATTAACCTGCCGGACTTCAGGCTCTGCTACAAAGCCACAGTCATCAAGACAGTATGGTACTGGCATAAAGACAGAAATATAAATCAATGGAACAAAATAGAAAGCCCAGAGATAAATCCACACACCTTATCTTTGACAAAGGAGGCAAGAATATAAAATGGAGAAAAGACAGTCTCTTTAACAAGTAGTGCTGGGAAAACTGGTCAGCCACTTGTAAAAGAATGAAACTAGAACACTTCCTAACACCATAAACCAAAATAAACTCAAAATGGATTAGAGAGCTAAATGTAAGACCAGATTCTATAAAACTCCTAGAGGAGAACGTAGGCAAAACACTTTCCTACATAAATCACAGCAGGTTCCTCCAAGACCCACCTCCCAGAATATTGGAAATAAAAGCAAAAATAAACAAATGGGACCTAATTAAAATCAAAAGCTTCTGCACAGCAAAGGAAACTATAAGTAAGGTGAAAAGACAGCCTACAGAATGGGAGAAAATAATAGCAAATGAAGCAACTGATAAAGGATTAATCTCCAAAATATACAAGCAGCTCCTGCAGCTCAATTCCAGACAAACAAATGACCCAATCAAAAAATGGGCCAAAGAACTAAACAGACATTTCTCCAAAGAAGACATAAAGATGGCTAACAAACACATGAAAAAATGCTCAACATCCCTCACAATCAGAGAGATGCAAATCAAAACCACAATGAGATACCATTTCACACCAGTCAGAATGGCTGCTATCCAAAAGTCTACATGCAATAAATGCTGGAGAGGGTGTGGAGAAGGGAACCCTCTTACACTGTTGGTGGGAATGCAAACTAGTAGAGCCACTATGGAGAACAGTGTGGAGATTCCTCAAAAAACTGGAAATAGAACTGCCATATGATCCAGCAATCGCATTCCTGGGCATACACACCGAGGAAACGGGAATTGAAAGAGACACATGTACTCCAATATTCATTGGAGCACTGTTTACAATAGCCAGGACATGGAAGCAACCTAGATGTCCATCTGCAGACGAATGGATAAGAAAGCTTTGGTACAGATACACAGTGGAGTATTACTCAGCCATTAAAAAGAATGCATTGAATCAGTTCTAATGAGATGGATGAAACTGGAGTGAAGTAAGCCAGAAAGAAAAACACCAATATAGTATCCGTTCCGTTCCGGTACTCAGTCGTGTCCGACTCTTTGCGACCCTGTGGACTGTAGCCTACCAGGCTTCTCCGTCCATGGGATTCTCCAGGCAAGAATACTGGAGTGGGTTACCATTTCCTTCTCCAGGGGATCTTCCCGACCCAGAGATCAAACCCGGGTTTCCCGCATTGGAGGCAGACGCTTTAACCTCTGAGCCACCAGGGAAGCCAATACAGTATACTAACGCATATATATGGAATTTAGAAAGATGCAAATGATAACCCTATATACGAGACAGCAAAAGAGACACAGATGTTTAGAACAGTTTTTGGGACTCTGTGGGAGAGGGTGAGGGTGGGATGATTTGGGAGAATGGCATTGAAACATGTATGTTGTCATATGTGAAACGAATCACCAGTTCAGGGTTGATGCATGTTACAGTATGCTCGGGGCTGGTGTGCGGGGATGACCCAGAGGGAGGATAAAGGGAGGAGGGAGGTGGGAGGGGGGTTCAGGAGGGGGAACTCATGTATACCCGGGGCGGATTCATGTCAATGTATGGCAAAACCAACCAATGTAATATTATAAAATAATTAGCCTCCAATAAAAAACAAAAAAGTTAAAAAATTGCTGTCTAGGTTGGTCATAACTTTCCCTCCAAGAAGGAAGCATCTTTTAATTTCATGACTGCAATCACCATCTGCAGTGATTTTGGAGCCCAGAAAAATAAAGTCAGCCACTGTTTCCACTGTTTCCCCATCTATTTGTCATGAAGTGATGGGACCAGATGCCATGAACTTAGTTTTCTGAATGTTGAGTTTTAAGCCAACTTTTTCACTCTCCTCTTTGGAAAATACATACTTGACTTAAGCTTAGTTGCTGAGAGATGAGTGAAAGAAGCAAACACACTGTATTTGCTTTGTGCTTAAAAAAAAAAAAAAAAAGTGTGTTTGGTGAAATACCTGATTTTGTAACAGTGATTTCTGCATACACCCAGATGTGAACATGAGTAGCTAGGTTTATAGATTAATGATAAAAATCTGCAGAAAAATTAGGAGCTTAGTTAGACTCAGCCCACAAATCATTTTCTTTTAACTGAAAATGCACTTGTTGAAACTCCTACAGTATGTTTCCTTGAGTTCCTATTGAATATAATTTGGTTCATTTTCCAATTTACTTTTCTCACACATCAGAGGAAATTTACCTTATTAAAGAAATCACACTTACCATGCTAAAGGAATACAATGATGAATCTGGAGCCTATTATACAGAGTGAAGTCAGCCAGAAGTAAAAACACCAATACAGTATATTAACACATATATATGGAATATAGCAAGAGGATAACGATAACCCTGTATACGAGACAACAACAGAGACTCAGATGTGTGGAGCAGTCTTTCGGACTCTGTGGGAGAGGGTGAGGGTGGGATAATTTGAATAATCACCTATTCTTTAAAGGAGAAAATTTTATGAAATAGGATTGAACCAATGTATTTTTTCAACTAAGCATTTTATTAATATGTATAATATTAAGAATTGATAATTTTGAACTGTGGTGCTAGAGAAGACTCTTGAGAGTCCCTTGAAGAGCAAGGAGATCAAAACAGTCAATCTTGAAGGAAATCAATCCTGAATACTTAATGGAAGGACTGATGCTGAAGCTGCATTACTTTGGCCACCCGATGCAAATTAGTCAATTCATTGGAAAAGACCCTGATGCTGGGAAAGATTGAGGGCAGAAGGAGAAGATGGTGACAGAGGGTGAGATGGTTGGATGGCATCACCAATGCAGTGGACATGAACTTGGGCAAAGTCCAGGAGATGGTGAGGGACATGGAAGCCTGGAGTGCTATAGTCCATGGTGTTGTGAAGAGTTGCACATGACTCAGACACTGAACAACAATAATATTAAGACTATGAATATTCATGAAAACTATAGGAAGTCAAAAATTGTCAACAGTTACTAATAGGTTTTGATGGGACAATAAGTTTGGTATTCCTTGATAAGAGTTAGAGATAGTTATGAAGTACAAACTGTAGGTTGTCTCTTTAATATGCTGTAGAAAGAGAAAGAAAAGCAATTTCATTGACTTTTGAGGAAAAAGCATAGATTAAGGGTATTTAGTCATTAGAAATGTGAATTGTAACAGTAGATATGCACAATTATGTATTTCTTAAATTGACTTCTATATGCTCTTAGGAATGCAGATAAGAACATAGTGTTAATTTGCTTTATTAAATAATGCTGATTACATAGTTACTGGTAGTTTTTTAAATATTGTGCTTTGAAATTAAACATCCATATTTTTCCCTTTTATTACAAAAAACACAATCCAAGTGAAACTACTTAGAAAATATATAAAATATTAGTACAGTTGCTTCATTTAACTTTTACTTTTAACTAAGACTCTTGAGAGTCCCTTGGACTGCAAGGAGGTCCAACCAGTCCATTCTAAAGGAGATCAGTCCTGGGTGTTCATTGGAAGGACTGATGCTAAAGGTGAAGCTCCAATACTTTGGCCACCTCATGCAAAGAGTTGACTCTCTGGAAAAGACTCTGATGCTGGGAGGGATTGGGGGCGGGAGGAGAAGGGGACGACAGAGAATGAGATGGCTGGATGGCATCACTGACTCAATGGACATGAGTTTGAGTGAACTCCGGGAGTTGGTGATGGACAGGGAGGCCTGGCGTGCTGTGATTCATGGAGTTGGTGTCGCAAAGATTCATGGATTCATGTGTCGCAGTCGGACACGACTGAGCGACTGGACTGAATTGAACTGAATTTCTTGTATTAAGAATTTCATAAAGCATAATTTTAATGCTTATATATTTTATGTACTATAAATTATTTACTCATTCATAGGATACATTTCTCTATTTCTTCATTGTTTCAAATAATGCTGTGGCAACTGTCTTCCTTCCTCTTTATTCACTCAACAAATTGTCATCAAATGTGTTTTCTGTGTCAGGCACCCTATGCCAGGCACTGTGCTGGATTTTGGAGATACCAAAGTGAATGAATGAGGAAGATAGCCTACAAACACATACATGTACAGAAAACTGTGATAAATGCTACCATAATATTGATATAAATCTATGTGTACACCTCTAATCATGTTTTGATTATTGGGTAAGAATGAATAAACATTTGAAGACTAGTTGTGTGCTGCCTAATGGTTTTCCAGAATGACTCAGTTCAAGAATGACTTGGGCATAAGTTGAGATCACATTTCTTCCCAAACCGCTATAAGAATATTAATAACATTTCATAGATAGTTGATAATTTGATAAGTAAAAATGATATTTTGTAGTTGACTTACTTATTTCTTTATTAGTTAGGTTAAGCATATTTTTAAATGTTATTCAGTTTTTTCTGTCCTGCTACCCTGGTAGCTCAGACAGTAAAGAATCAAACAGCAATGCAGGAGACCTGGGTTTGATCCCTGGTTTGGGAAGATCCCCTGGAGGAGAGCATGGCAACTCACTCTAGTATTCTTGCCGGGAGAATCCAATGGACAGATGAACCCGGTGGGTTTCAGTCCATGGGGTCACACAAAATCAGCCATAACTGAGCAAGTAACAGCATTTTCTATATCTTTTCTAAACTATTAGCCCCTTATCCTTTCATCTTATCTCATTGGAGCATTCAGTTCAGTTCAGTTGCTCTGACTCTTTGCAACCCCATGGACTACCCTGTCCATCAGCAAGTCCCAGAGCTCAAATTCAAACTCAAGTCCAACAAGTTGATGATGCCATCCAACCATTTCATCTTGTTTACCTCTTCTCTTCCTGCCTTCAGTCTTTTCCAGCATCAGGATCTTTTCTAATGAGTCAGTTATTCACATCAGGTGACCAAAGTATCGGAGCTTCAGCATCAGTCCTTCCAATGAATATTCAGGACTGATTTCCTTTAGGATGGACTGGTTGGATGTCCTTGCAGTCCAAGGGACTCTCAAGAGTCTTCTCCAACACCACAGTTCAAAAGCATCAATTCTTCAGCACTCAACTTTCTTTATAGTCCAACTCTCACATCTGTCCTTGACTACTGGAAAAACCATAGCTTTGACTAGACCTACCTTTGTTGGCAAAGTAATGTCTCTGCTTTTTAATATGCTGTCTAGCTTTTCTTCCAAAGAGTGTCTTTTAATTTCATGGCTGAAGTCACCATCTGCAGTGATTTTGGAGCCCAAGAAAATAAAGTCTGTCACTGTTTACATTGTTTCCCCATCTATTTGCATGAAGTGATGGGACTGGATGCCATGATATTAGTTTTTGAATGTTGAGTTTTAAGCCAGCTTTTTCACTCTCCTTTTTCACTTTCATCAAGAGACTCTTTCTTTCTCTTAGCTTTCTACCATAAAGATGGTATCATCTGCATATCTGAGGTTATTGATATTTCTCCCAGCAATCTTGATTCCAGATTGTGCTTCATCCAGCCTGACATTTCACAAGATGTACTGTGCATATAAGTTAAACAAGCAGGATGACAAAATAAGGGCTTGACGTACTCCGTTCCCAATTTGGAACCAATATGTTGTTCCATGTCCAGTTCTAACTATTGCTTCTTGACCTGCATACAGGTTTCTTAGGAGGCAGGTAAGGCGATCTGGTATTCCCATCTCATGAAGAATTTTCCACTGTTTGGTGTGATCCACACAGCCAAAGACTTTGGCATAATCAATGAAGCAGGAGTAGATGTTCTTCTGGAACTCTCTTGAGTGATCCAACAGATATTGGCAATTTGATCTCTGGTTTCTCTGCCTTTTCTAAATCCAACTTGAAGAAGTTCTTGGTTCATGTACTGTTGAAGCCTAGCTTGGAGAATTTTCAGCGTTACTTTGCTAGCGTGTAAGATGAGTTCAATTGTGTGGTAGTTTGAACATTCTTTGGCGTTGCCTTTCTTTGGGATTGGAATGAAAATGTACCTTTTCCAGTCTTGTGGCCACTGCTGAGTTTTCCAAATTTGCTGGGATGTTGTGTGCAGCACTTTCATCTCTTAGGATTTGAAATAGCTCAGCTGGAATTCCATCACCTCCACCGGCTTTGTTCATGATGATGCTTCCTAAGGCCCACTTGACTTCACATTCCAAGATGTCTGGCTCTAGGTGAGTGGTCACACCATCGTGGATCATTAGTATTTTTCTTATCCACCTGTATGTTCTCTTTATACAGTAGAGTTATTTACATTTTTGTTAAATGATTTTAGTAAATTTTATGCTCAATTTGTACGCCCTTAAATTTTGTTTACATCTTTGATACATGTTTAAAATTGTAAATGTTTATTTTGATATTTTATTTTGTAATTTATTTCCACATATAATTGTTTTTCTCATTTAGTTGAAGGATGTATGAAAGTGTTTCTCTATTCCTATATAGCTTCTTTTTTTTCTTTTGTAAAGACAGTTTCTCACCAAGGTCACCATAAGATACAGAGGGCTTATTGACTGGTACTGGAGTAGGTCAAGGTAGACATCAGGAATGTAGGGAACTCTGGCAATTCACTGGTTCTAGCATCTCCCTCTGGTGAAATTTCAGTTATCTCCAAGTATAAATTCCCCCCTATAACTTGACCTCATCATGATCCCTCATGGCCCTGACCTACATTATTCTCTCTCTCTTTATATAGACTTTCCATATCAGATCCTACTGCTAAGTGATTAATGCTCTTCATGTTTCCCTATTCAGATTCCAAAATCCATGGGCCCACTTCATCTTTATACACCATATCTCAATCCACATTGCAGGGCAACATGAGGATTGACTATTCTTATATTGGGGTCTACTTTTTGATTACTTAGGTTGACAAATAGGAAAGGGTAGGGTACCAGTGAATCAAGTTGAGCAAGATTTGTCTGTGGGCTGGCTGGTATTGCTTAAAATGAATGTAGATATCAGAAGTCCTGTGATTGACACTGCTGTCAAAAAATTGTTTCAGGTAAGAATATAATTTAGTATTCAGGAGATGATCATTCTAATCTCAGCTCTGCTGCCAACCAGCTCTGTCTGAGTCCTTATTCGGATCCCTTATCCTTTCTTAAAACATAGCTTGCTCATCTGAAAAGTGTTGTAATTCTATAGTCTGTAAGGTTCATTCCCATTCCAAAATATCTACAGTTCTTTTACACAGTATTTGACCATCAGGAAAGAAAGAGAGCAGTTCTATTCGGTAAAGCTGCCGGCTTTAATGAGTAATCAAGGAATACTAACATCACTTAGCTGTGAACTGAATGGAACAGCATATTTCAGAATATTTAAGTCCTGAGGTAGTTTAGAGAACTGATATTCAGGAGGAATAAATATGCAGAGTCTTTGGTTGATTACAAAGTAGTTCAGTTGATAATGTGGTGTGAACAACCCACTTATTATTTTAGTTATTTCTTTCGAACTCAATAAAAAAATTTCCTAAATTCCTATAGAGAACAGTCATCACAAAATGCTCCTCAAACTACCCAAACCTAACACTTACACATAATCAGTCATGTCAACAGAAAAACTTTTAAGGGCAGGTTTGTTATTCAGCAATGATCAATGCTAGATGCCATAGGAAACCCCGAATCACAGTAACTTAACAAAAGAAGTGTTTATTTCTGGATTATATCAAAGTTTGGATATTTAATGTGTGGCCTTTTGAAAAATGGTAAAGAATCCTAGCTGTTTCCATCATTGCACTGCTGTCTTCTAGGCCTTCTTCAAAGTTCTCCGTAGGTTTCTCTGCTTTGATCTGGCAACAAGCAAAGAGTGAGTGAGAGGAACTCTTGGTCAGTCCTGGAAGAAGTATAGAATATTTCCACTCACATTCTTTCAACAAGATGCAGGGATACAATCCTACCCTGATAGAAAGGGAGTTTGGGCAATAGTCTTCCTATGTGCCAGGGAAGGAAGGTGGACTGGTAATGTCTAGCCTGATGGCCACAAGGGGTGAAATGTGAAATATTTGCTAAAATGAAAACTCAAGGAACCACTCAAAATGAAGTTTCTCTTTTATGGCTGCACTGATAATAATGAAATTATACAAAGCACATTTACTTCCTAGACACTGAAAATAAATTTTCATATAGAAATAAAAATCATTTACCAAGATACTTTTGGATAATTCTTATTAGTTATGGGAAAATGTTGATAACTTTTGCATCACTATTAGCACAGATTTTGGTGATGTTTTCCCACACCAAATTTTTTTTAATAAATTGTATACAACTAAATTTAAAATCTTAGAAAAATTGATATAAGGTGACTGCCAACAACACTGGCAATGTTTAGGAGGAAGTGTGTTTTAATATTGCTAGAGATACACATAATAAAGAGCTCAGTGGGACAGTCAGGATTTTTACATGATACTTTGTACACAGATGTCAGAACTCTTTTACAGTTTTTTCCATAGTTTCACATAAGAAAACAATAAACTGTATTTCTTCTATTTTCTAGCTTCATTGCTCTTAGCACCTCGAATTACTCTTCATGGTTGATTTTTCCTTCTCCTTTCCACTCATCCTTCATCCACACTCCTAAACAGAGTAAAATATTCTCCTGTCTCTACCATCCTATTCTTTTGTTATGATTTTTTTTTTCTTATGGCTTCCAGTAGACTCCTTAGTATCTTTTCCTTAAGCTGTATCCCTATTCCCAATAGTGTTGTGACTTGACTATCAGTTATACTTACCAAATAATTCAGAATATATTAAAAAAATAGAACTTTAGTGTTAGTTAGATGACGAATACACATTCTCTAATGCACAGAAAAATAGTTTTGTTGTTCTAAATACAGGAGTAATTTCTGGCCACAATGATGCAATGCCATGCCATGTTAACCTCCAAAGGAAACCAGGGCTAAAATTCTGATTTGAAATGATTTTGATTTTTTATCATGTTTTGTTTCCTGGCTCATTGATTGATATAAATTCCTGTAGTTTCATAGATTCAATTGTTTGGGACCTGAAGGTGACATTCTTTTTATTTCATATGCTTGATGTTATTCTTTTCTTCAAATAGATAGCAAAGAAAGAGTATCTTGCATTTTTTTCCTTTCAGATACAACCATTGCCTTGTCAGAAAAGCAGAATATAAATCTCATTCTCTATCATCTTGGTTAGAAACCCATTTATCAATAAATAGTCTTCCTTAAGTTGTCTTTATGTTGTCACAATAAACCATCAACAATTCCAAGGAAAGTTGCAATTAAAATATCTTTAAAGAATCATGGTTGTTATGGATACTGCTGAATATTCTATATTGTGGAGTGGAGTATTATTGTGAGATCTAATATTTATCAACCCTTAACCCTATTAAGACCCTATTTTAGGAAAAAATATTATGAAATTTACATTTCAATCTCAGTTCCACAATTCTGAATAATAGCATCAGGTAACAGTTCTTAATGGAGTCATTTTGAATTGAATATTTAGTAAATTAGAATGTCAGTAGAAAATGGGAAATTTTTGCAATATCAATAATTAAATCCACTGACTTATCCCCTCTTATGGTAAAAATCATTCTTGTAACCATTTTTACAATTGAGTTACACTAACTGAATACCTACTAAATACAAAGCATTGTTTATCTTGCCTATAAAAAATAATGGGCAATAACACACATATTCCCAATATATTTATTGCTATAATGTGTGTAAATAAGTATGAACAACATATGATGAAATAACAATTAATCATTAAATGATTTTTTAAGACTGATATTTGCTAATGTGGGTAATATACACCATATGTTTTTAAATGAAAAACTAGCAGATTTAATGTATAAAACATAACTTTTATCTTTAAAACAATTTAAAGATATACTGGAAGGATATATGGGAAATATAATAATTTTCTTTGGGTAGGCAATTATTTCCTCATGGTTTTCTGTACTTTCATGATTGCTGTTTTAAGCATATTACATGTCTATAATAAGAGGAAATGATAAATGTTATTAGAAAATATAATCTAGGCTCAGAAATGGCATGAATATAAATAAGTGTAATACTTTAAAGAGCTCTAGATTTATGTTTATTCAGCAATCTTATTTAATCTTTACTGTTTCAGATGTTTCACTAAGTACTGAGGATGCAGCCTGTACATTTGAGGAGCTTGTCCATTTGTAGCAAAGTGTTTGTGCAGTTCAGAGTAAGGACAGACTGCTGTGGTTGACATCCCAGACTCCAGGTTCCTGTCATACCAGAGAACCTCCAGGGTCATTACTCACATGAAAAAATTCATATCCTTGTAAAGGACATCAAAGAATAATCCAAAAAGCATCACAACATGGCCCAATTTGGCAGTTTTTTAAAATGATTAGTCTAATAAAAAACTGATTTTTCTATTTCATACATAAAATATTTGAAGAGGAAGAGAGGCTTAGAAGCATTGCTATCCCAAACATTTGTTGATAATGGAAAGTTATAGTTTATGACTACTGAATTTCTCCTACATTTTAATACAGCATCTGTTGTTCAGTTGCTCAGTCATGTCTAACTCTTGTGACCCCATGGACTGGAGCACGCTAGGCTTCTCTGTCCTGCACCATCTCCCAGAGGTTGCTCAAACTCATATATATCCATTGAGTCAGTGATGCCATCCAACCACCTTGTCCTCTGCCGTCCCCTTCTCCTCCCGCCTTCAGTCTTTCCCAGAATCAGGGTCTTTTCTAACGAGTCACCTCTTCGCCTCTTGGTTATAGACTCTTATAGGATTTGCTCCATGTTTCCCCTTTCATTAGAAGCTGAGAGACTTCCTGTATTCTAGGTACTGTCCCAGGTCGAGTGGGGACTGGATCAGTATTAGCTATTATTATCACCTCTTTGTGGTAGTATGGACCAATATTATTTCTTCTTTACTAGCCACTTGCAGTTTGGGAATGTGAATGAAAGACTGTCCATTATAGTCCTTTATGCAATATTAGAATGCTGATTTGGAATTTCAAAGCTTGAAAAACAAAACTGGTTTTCATAGAAGAATTAGAGATAATATTTTGTATATCAACTCATCTTCCATTATCTAAATATAGCTCATTATCTAGTAGATGGGATTTTATTTGCTTAAAATTAATCCATAACTTTTAATGTTTCTTGCAGACCTAGAAACTTCTTTGTGTACTGCATCAAAATAGATTTCTGTATGTCTGCTTTTAAACAATACAATTAAGTCATCAAATAAATGTGATTCAAAATTGTGAGATAACCTAATTGAAAATAATATTAGCCCATCTACTGGAGATACTAGCTTACCCAAGGGTTATGGCCAAGGCTTAGCTGATTTTCAAGTTCAGTTGTTTACTAAAATTAATTCCATTTATTTGAAAATTTTTCAAATTGTAATTCAATTTTGATCAGGGAAGCCTGCTTGGTATCTAGTTGTCTTGCACAGTGATATATTCTGAATTTTACCCTTTTGATTTTGATGCATAATCAACTTAATTTCTAGGTACAAATGAATTGTCTTTTGGTCTGTCTGCCTAATGCACAGGTCAGCAAATTTCTATCAAAGCACACGTGGCTCAACACAAACTGCTAAGCGTTGCAGTGAAATAAGGAAGTGATTTGCTTACTTTTCTACTAAACATTCTCTGTACTGTGCTGTGCTTAGTCATTCAGTCATGTCCAGCTCTTTGTGACCCTTTGGACTATAGCCCACCAGGCTCCTGTTTTCATGGGATTTTTCAGGCAAGAATATTGGAGTGGGTTGCCATTTCCTTCTCCAGGGAATCTTACAATCCAGGGATCAAACCCATGTCACCTGTGTCTCCTGCATTGCAGGCAGATTCTTTATCTGCTGAGCCATGATAGGACTATTTTTACTGTGTTTTTTAAGATCCACAATGAGCCAGCCAATAAAGGGTATGCTAATAAGAACTTCATAGAGGACATCGTCTTCAGAGGAGATGATGAAATATGACTGTAGACAGAAAAAGACTTGTAAAAATCATACTATTAGGCTAAGCCACTCCAACATCAAACAAAGTTATAACAAAAAATAAACTGGCATATCTGACAGTAGTTATTAAAAATCTTAAAAGCAGCACAGACCTGGTGTGAGGAAACATTTCTGGATAACTTGGTAGGAGGGGGCATGGTTCTATAACAGAACCACAGGCCCTGATTCTCAGCATCTTTGGGATTTACCTAGATGTTCAATCATGCTTGCTATTTTCAGCCTGCTCAAAACATTTCTTCCCTAGACCTTTTCTATGACCTTTCCTATAAAAAAGAAACAGAACAAAACATTTTTCTGACCTTTCCCTAAATCTGGCCAAGTAGGAAAACAATCTGATTAGACTACTTACTGTTAGCACGGTGTCAAACAAATGCTCTGACTACTTTTGTCAGCCTGGAATGACATATTCTATATGTCATATATGTCTATATGTCATTCTATATTCTATAGCACTGTGGTCCATGCCAGGTGTTGCACATGTGAATGTGTGTAAGAATGAATGTGAGTGTGTGTGAGTATGTTCTAAAATGGAGATAAAGATAGAAAAAGAGAGAGATGGCAATGAGGGGAGAGACAGACACACAAACTATGAAGCCTGATGTGAACTAGGACTGGATTTCTACATTTAAGAGGAAACAGCATTATTGTTTGTTGGGGTTTCTGGAAATGTTTCCCTGTAAAAGCCAAATAAAGTTCCTAATTTGTCAGGTTCTATAAACTCATATTTTAGGGATTTATCCCATAGACCTGAAATTTTGCCTTTTATCCTAGCAATTTCATACCTTAGTGTGGAGCAGTTAGCTATAACTTTTTCTATTTTTGCACATTCAGTTGATTTTCATGGAACACTCTTTCCCCTTCTCTTATTCCCCACACCTAATGGTTAAAGACCTGGTTTAGAGTCTTTTCCCATTTTATACTTTCCCTGAGTCTTCTTAAGTTGAAATCTTTCTTCTTTGAGTCATGTTTATGCATGGTATTGAACTCTGATTATTGTATTTATCATATGATTTATTTTGTATCTTTCTCCCCATTAGATCATGAGTTATGAAGTTTATAATTTATGCCTTCTGTATCTTAATAATTCTAGCATCTGGCACTTGACTCTTACAAATTGTTCATTGAATGAATACATGATTAAATGAGTTTGTGTTGTCAGAGAAGAGGAAAACTTCAAGCATTAAGAAAGCTTTCAGAGAAGGAGAGGTGAAGGAGAAAGACACTGCTGTGTGCACTGAAATGAATTTTACTGACTTCACAATTTCATTTAGGACTGACCCTTTGTGTCAGTTACCACCTGGGCCGAGCTCTGTGTACCTACAATCATGCCCTTGATTTGCAACCAAGGCTGCTGCTATTCGTAGAACCTGTAGGAGATTCTGACTCTCAGAGTCCGTTGAAAGGCTTTTCTTAAAAGAGCATTTCTGCTGCTGCAACCACCTATTATGATTTGTCTTTTGTGGTAATTTCCCAGAAGTCTTCACCAAATTCTTTGTTCAATTAATCCTGGAAGATCTTCAGTGCACAAATAGATGGCTTTTAGGTATTGAGGAGCTAAAAGAAATAATATTGCACATAGGAGGAAAACAATCTCCTTTTAGACATTCTGTAGACTTTTGACTGGGAGGGGTAATTTACAACAGTTCAAGTTAATGACTGTCAATGTCAACAAATACAGCTCTGCCATGACATAGGGATTATCAAGGTAAAAGATGAAAGCTTCTGGGTTAATTTAAAAATAGGCATTTGTAAACATATGTAAATAAATCAAATTTAAAAGAGTTCTTTCCATAGGAATACTTTATCTGCAATTAAAAATCTTCCTGGAAAAAAGAGAAGCAATTTTCAACTTAAGTACTTATAAGTACTGTACCCTGGAGAACTCAAAAGCAGTTCAAGGTCAGTGTTAGGGTTGCTATTCTCTTTCAGAGGAGATACTGCCAAACCAAGAACTACTTCATAGCACTTGGGTGATAGAGATGCTAGAAGACTTGTAACACTCTATCTTCCTCACTTACCTGCTCTTATTTATTCACAGGATGCACTGGTTATCTCTTACTGTCTGAGTAATATTGAGAGGTTTTATCATATTAATTTTAGGACTATTTAACTTACAACTTTGACAACTTGGTTATCCCTCAGAGATTTTTATATAAGTAAATTGGCCTTTCCAGCAAAACAGAAAATTCTCTTAGAAGTTTGAGATTGTTAGGTAGGTCAAATAGGGAAAAGGAGTCCAAAATGGTGGTGGCCAAAATACAAGGAAGGGAAAAGCCCATGAAAATAGAACAAAGGAAGGTCCGAGGACCAGAGTGAGGACCTCAGGTAAATCAAACAACACTCCTGGCTGGCCCAATTTACATAGGGCAGGCCCAGGGGGGAAAAAAGCATATAAAAAGAGGAGTCAAAGCTAGCTCTCTCTCTTTCCGCGCACTGGGCCACTCTTCTCTTCGCGTCTTTGGACCGACGTGCCCTCATGCCTTGAAGATGGATTTTCCTGCTATCTTCTAAATAAAATAGAGCTGTAACACTGATTTGTCTAAGAGCTATAACATGGTCCATTCGAGACCTGAGAGCTATAACACGGTCTGTCCAAGACCCGAGAGCTGTGACATGCTGACAGGGCTTTAAAGTCCTTCACTCCAAATTTTTGTTGTGACGAGACAAAGAACCGAGGAACATACACATGCGTGACAAGATCATGGTATATACTTTTCCCAAATATATTGTGCTAGGTACATAGAATCTTGTGGAACTGAATTAGTTTGTAATAGATGGCCAAAAATGGGGTGTTGAAAAGGGAGATGGAGTGACAAAGTTGATCTTCGTTATAAGGGTAAAATGTAGGGTAGTTGGGAAACCTCCCTAGCTTTTAATAAATGAATGAGTATCACTGGATTCTTTTCCCTGGATATAATTGTGTGGATGTTAGAGAAGTAATGGTATGGCTGATTCTCAGAAACTAAAATTAACAGACTGAGAATTCTTTTGAAGACATAATCTGATTGTTTTTCAAGTATGGAAATACAACCTAGATATGAAAAGAGCTGGGTACAAGGACAAAAGAATTTTGAGGAGAAACTCTTAAGTTCTAATTCCTTCTTTTCTCATATTGCACTGCATGGGTTATTGCTTACAGTAAGAAACAGCAACAGTACCACCAGCACAGCATCAGACAGTAGGAAAATGGGTGGTAAGATGGTAGGAAAATAGCAGAATGGAACTCTTACCTTGCTGCTGTAGAAGGTGAATAACAGTAGATTATCAGGCATTTTGGCTGGCTCCTGAGAATCCCCTCTTCACCACCATTGCTACTAGGATCTCAGAGGAGGAATGGAGGATCCCTCAAGGGTAGCGTTGCTGACTGTGGAGAGAGAGCCACAAAGAGTAGTTCAACAAAGACTGTAAAGTTAGAAAATCTCCAATTTGAGGTAAATCCCTCTACGTTACATCGCATAAAGAAGAGTTGGCAGGCCAAAAACAACATAAACAAAAATTTAAATGTAAGGCAAGTATAATCAGTATTCTCAAAGAGATAAAGGAAAATAGTGGAAAAGATAAGCATAACAACATTTTAAAGAGAAAAAGGCTCAACATAAGGGTTAAAATATGAGAATGAGTAAAACTGGGTAACAAATTAGTGACTTTAAAGATTAAATTGAGGAATTCAAAAAAAGTTATCAGGAAAGGAAAAGAAAAAGAATAGAAAGACAAATTAGGGATGTGAAGGATGAGTATGCACATGTTAATTTCCACCTTAAAGGTTTTTCCAGAAAGCCAATTGGAAAAAAAGTGACAGGGAGGAAGTATTTAAAGAAATGGTGACCTAGAATTTCTAAGAATTAAAGAGAGATAAGCACTGACAAGTTTCATAGTACTAAAGCCTTCAGTTCAGTTCAGTCGTGACGGACTCTTTGCGACCCCATGAAACACAGCACGCCAGGCCTCCCTGTCCATCACCAACTCCCGGAGTTCACTCAAACTCATGTCCATCGAGTCGGTGATGCCATCCAGCCATCTCATTCTCTGTCGTCCCCTTCTCCTCCTGCCCCCAAATCCCCCAGCATCAGAGTCTTTTCCAGTGAGTCAACTCTTTGCATGAGGTGGCCAAAGTATTGGAGTTTCAGCTTTAGCATCAGTCCTTCCAATGAACACCCAGGACTGATCTCCTTTAGAATGGACTGGTTGGATCTCCTTGCAGTCCAAGGGACTCTCAAGAGTCTTCTCCAGCACCACAGTTCAAAAGCATCAATTAGGACAATTAAAAAAATACAAACATACTAGAGTGAATTTTAAAACATCGAAGACCTTTCTTAAAGTTTCCAATAGAAAGAGCAGATTATTTAAAAAGAAACAAGAAATGGACTGTAACATACTTCTCAATGTTAACCTTATATGCAAAATACACATAACATTTTGTTTTATGAATAAGAAGAGCAATGTTGTTAAAGAATCAGAATAAAAGAACTTGAAATCTAGACTACTATATTCAACTAACAGTAATTTAAATGTAAAGGAAATATACTTAAATATTTTTAAGTATTTTAATATTTTAGACAAACGAGCTCAGAAGTTTCATCAAGCAAATGACTCTCTTGAAAACTCTTTCAGAAGTATACCAATAAGTTGTCAAATAAACCTAGGAAGATCTAAGAAATATATAGAATGTAGAGGTGAGGAAATAGTAAGTTTTCTTGCTGTTAAAACAAACCTAAAATCCATAAAAGATTGATAAATCTCAAAGTTAAAAATGTAGAAAATACAAATGTGGTGGTGGAACTGAAAGTGTGTCATGGAGAGTTTAGATGATAAGGGTATTGATAAGCGTAACAAATGGGTAGAAAGTAAAAAAAAAAAAATGCAGACATATATCATTTCCCTGGTAACCAAATGAAGAAACTAAATTCAATGTTAACTTTTATACAGTAAGAAGAACCTCAATATGTCCACTGCAAGGTATGGAAGGAGAATTAGAGTATAAAAAATGTATAATAGAAAAAGTCAACAAAATATGAAGATAGAAATGAGTGCCACCAACAGTTGTAATAAATGTAAATGTGAAAAATTCACTGACAAAACAGATCTTTAAAATGAATTAGACAATTATCCAACTATATATAAAATCTAAAGAAATAGTTCAAATAAAAGATAACAAAAATTGAGAATAAACATATGACTTAAAATTACCAAAACAAAAATGTGTTTTTTTCTTAGAACCAAACCTCTCAGTGTAGACAACTAAAAAGCAGATTAAATGTTAACATTATTTTTGTATTCATAGAAGAGTTGATAAGACAGGCCAAAATTAAAGGGAAAAATAAGAACCAAGAGAAGTAAGCAAGTACAAAAGCTATTTTGACTAAAATCTGGCAAGTTTGAAATATGTCTCTTCTTTGGGAACTATACTTTTTCTACTGAGGTTCTTGTCCACACATGCAGAAATCTAGAAGTCTCTGGGAATTTAATCCCCTTCTGTATAGCCTGTGACTAGTTGCTGACAGATACAGAAGTATGACAACTTAGTTTACTTGCCTTAGACATCTGTGAAGTATAACTTTAGAGTTCCTCTGCAGGATCTGGCTGAAGCTATGCTCTATAGGTCTTTGTTTGAGATTATATTCTTGCTTTGTTCTCTCCCGTCTCCTGCTTCTCTTTCATATAAATGTATGAGCAATGTGTGAGGTTTATAGTGAGCAAGTCCTTCATGGCTAAAACAGCAGTGTGTGTATTTGGTGGTGTATTTGAGAAGTGAGGCAACAGAGAGAAGGTAGGGATTGTTGAAGGAGAAGTTGTGTCATTGGGCATAAGACTGAAAAAGTAAGCTAGAACTGAGTTTTGCAGCATCATTAACACAAAACTAAGTATGGATGTGAGAGTTGGACTGTGAAGAAAGCTGATCGCCGAAGAATTGATGCTTTTGAATTGTGGTGTTGGAGAAGACTCTTGAGAGTCCCTTGTACCGCAGGGAGATCCAACCAGTCCATTCTAAAGGAGATCAATCCTGGGTGTTCATTGGAAGGACTGATGCTAAAGCTGAAACTGCAATACTTTGGCCACCTCATGCGACGAGTTGACTCACTGGAAAAGACTCTGATGCTGGGAAAGGTTGGGGGCGGGAGGAGAAGCAGACGACTAAGAATGAGATGGTTGGATGGCATCACCGACTCTGTGGACATGAGTTTGAGTGAACTCCGGGAGTTGGTGATGGACAGGGAGGCCTGGCGTGCTGTGATTCATGCGGTCGCAGAGAGTCAGACACGACTGAGCGACTGAACTGAACTGAACTGAACTGAACTGAACTGAAGTAGATTCAGTTATGCCCCAGGTAATGGGAAGTCAGTGAAGGATTTTTAAGAATAGGACTGATGTGATAAGTCCCATATTTTACAGCAAAATTGTTGGAACCATGAACGATAATATGAAAGTTTTTATTGAAGTCCAAAGAAAAGAACTGAGCTGAGTCAGAGAATAAAAAGGACTGTAAGAATGGGAGACAAATTAGAGATGAAATTGATAAGACAAATTCACCATTTACATGTGAGAAAGGGTGGAGGGAAGAGTTAAAAATTACTTCAAAACTTGCTTGTTAAATTAGGTAGCTTATTTATTGATATATGGAAGGAAGAATGAGAAACAAGTTTTGACAAGAAAGATATTGAGTTCAATTTTTTATTTTTGAGATAAATACTGAATAATCATGTGAAAAGTAAGTAAAACCTGTAAATGTGAGTATGTGATTATAGTTTAAATTTAGAGACTGGTGAAAATTTATAAAATGTGAAAGCTGAGGAAACAGTCCTGGATAAAAGCAACATGTAAGGAGTAGAAGCAAGTGTTGAGCAAAACAGATATCAGTTCAGTTCAGTCGCTCAGTCCTATCCGACTCTTTGCGACCCCATGAATCACAGCACGCCAGAACTCCCTGTCCATCACCAACTCCCGGAGTTCACTCAAACTCATGTCCATCGAGTCGGTGATGCCATCCAGCCATCTCATTCTGTCGTCCCCTTCTCCTCCCGCCCCCAATCCTTCCCACCATCAGAGTCTTTTCCAGTGAGTCAACTCTTCTCATGATGTGGCCAAAGTATTGGAGTTTCAGCTTTAGCATCAGTCCTTCCAATGAACACCCAGGACTGATCTCCTTCAGAAGGGACTGGTTGGATCTCCTTGCAGTCCAAGGAACTCTCAAGAGTCTTCTCCAACACCACGGTTCAAAAGCATCAATTCTTCGGCGATCAGCTTTCTTCACAGTCCAACTCTCACATCCATACATGACCATGGGAAAAATCATAGCCTTGACTAGATGGACCTTTGTTGGCAAAGTAATGTCTCTGCTTTTTAATATACTATCTAGGTTGGTCATAACTTTCTTTCCAAAGAGTAAGCGTCTTTTAATTTCATGGCTGCAATCAGCATCTGCATGATTTTTGAGCCCAAAAAAATAAAGTCTGACACTGTTTCCACTGTTTCCCCATCTATTTCCCATGAAGTGATGGGACCAGATGCCATGATCTTTGTTTTCTGAATGTTGAGCTTCAAGCCAACTTTTTCACTCTCCTCTTTTACTTTCATCAAGAGGCCTTTGAGTTCCTCTTCACTTTCTGCCATAAGGGTGGTGTTATCTGCATATCTGAGGTTATTAATATTTCTCCCGGCAATCTTAATTTGTGCTTCTTCCAGCCCAGAGTTCCTCATGATGTACTCTGCATAGAAGTTAAATAAGCAGGGTGACAATATACAGCCTTGACGTTCTCCTTTTCCTATTTGGAACAAGTCTGTTGTTCCACGTCCAGTTCTAACTGTTGCTTCCTGACCTGCATACAGGTTTCTCAAGAGGCAGGTCAGGTGGTCTGGTATTCCCATCTCTTTCAGAATTTTCCCAAGTTTATTGTGATCTACACAGTCAAAGGCTTTGGCATAGTCAGTGAAGCAGAAATAGATGTTTTTCTGGAACTCTCTTGCTTTCTCCATGATCCATCATAGAGAAGAGGAAACAGAAATAGATAAGAGGAGATTTTGGTAGTATCATAAAAAACAACAGATGAGAAAAGAGTGAAAAATATAAGGGTAGTTGCCATAAAATGTTGCAATAAAGATTGAAAATGTACTGTTCTGCTTGGCAATTAGAATGTCATTGATAACTTTTTTTCACATAACTTTAAGAGAGACTTAAAAGTAAAATAGAGACTAGTCTTTTTTTTTTTTTTTCCCAGACTACTCTTTAAAGAATTTGGACTGTGAAGGGTGGGACAATATCAAGAATTGACTTTTTTAAGAATGGGAATAACTAAGCATGATTAGTTATGGAAGTTAGGAAAATAAGAAGGGGCCAATGAAGAGGTTGACGTTGAATGAGTGAAATATTTGATTAGAAAATATTTTGAAAAAAAAAATGGCACTGAAATTGGATTTATGTGAGCTAACGTGTAACTGTTACTCTAAAAGGAGTCCACCAGTTGGTTCTGAAATCCATATGTAAACTCAAGAGACTAGTGTTTACATCAGTTGGGCTACTGATTCATCAAATTGTCAGTTGATTCTGACAAAAATGGGGAAAGAGTATTCTTTTCCATCAATAGTGGTGGGACAACTGGATATCAATATGCAAAATTTTGCATCTGGATGTTAATTCACATCAGACACAACATTTAACTCAAAATGGATCAAAGACCTAAATGTAAGAGCTAAAACTATAAAAGTTGTAGAAGAAAACACAAGTAAATCTTTGTGACTTTGCATTACACAGTGATTTTTTAAGCTATGAGATGAAAAGCACAAGCAAAAAAAGGAATGGGATCAAAATTTTTAGATTTTTGTGCTTCAAATGACATCATCAAAAATGGAAAAGAGAAAATATTTGCAATCCCATTTTTGATGAGGTCTATATCCAGCACATATGAAGCTCATTAACAAAAAAGCAAATAACCCAATTAAAAATGGGCAAAGGACTTATAAATAAACTTCTCCAAGAAGATACAGGAACATTTAATAAGCACATTTAAGATGTTCAACGTTATTAGTGACAACAGGAATGCAAATCAAAGCCACAATGAGATACCACTTCACAACTCACTATGATAGTTATAGTAAAAAGAAAAATAACTGACAATTTAAAAAAAAAATGGTGAGGATGTAAAGAAATTGAAATCCTCAAACATTGCTGGTGGGAATGTTAATTGGTGCAACTACACTGGAAAATAGTGTGGCAGTTCCTCAAAATGTTAGATATAGCATTACCAGATGACCTACAAATCCACTCAAGTATCTACACAAACAAAAACATGTCTACATCAAAACTTGTGTGCAGATGTTCATAGCATCATTATGCATAATAGCCAAAAAGAGGACACAACCCAAATTTCCAACAACTGCTGAATGAATAAACAAAATGTGCATATCTATTTAATAGAATGCTATTAGGCAAATCAAAGGAATGGAGTACTGATAACTGCTACTATATGAATGAACCTAAAAAACAGTATGCTACGGTAAAGAGAGCCAGTCTTAAAAAAACCATATAGAGCCTGACCCCATTTATATGAAATATCTAGACTAGGCAATTCTGTGAAGACAGAAAGCAGATTAATGGTTGTATGGGGCTGGCAGTGGGGAGGTTTGCTGAGGATAAATTAGAAGTAAATGCTAATGGGTACAGATTTCTTTTTGAGGTAATGAAAATGTTCTAAATTTAGATTACAGTGATGGTTGAAAACTCAGTAAACTAAAAACCACTGAACTTTAAATGAGTTAATATTATGGTATAATTTTATCTCATTAAGCTGTTTAATTATTGCTTATCACAGAAAATGTATTACTTAGGTTCTAGTAGAAAGGCTTTTATTTTTCTGGAATTTTTTCCAAGATTTTTCTCAGCTTGGGCCATAGAGTGAAGGAATTTTATATTATTGTTAGAAAGATGGACTAAACTGTAGATCTGGGTTTTTGCTAGAATGTGCTATAACTATGTTTTCATCCTCAGAAGAATGGAACAAAGGCTATGGAACCAAATAATTTTTAGGATGAAAAGTCCATATGACCTATCATTGTATATTTACATTTTGTTGGCTTGACATTCATTATTGATTGGAATTTCTTTGGGGCTTGAATTTTATCTCTACTTCTACTCTGAGATTATGAATGAAAATTAATATTTTCCAACTTGACTCTTAAAGGTAACTTGACCTGCAAAGATATAAGTTTTTACATCTGAGGTCAATGAATGCACTGATCATTCTGGCTTTCTGTGTTTATTGCTAGACAATAGAAAACACAGATGATACAACAGAGCCCAGTGGGTTACAATCCGTGGGGTTGCAAAGAGTTGGACACGACTGAGTGACTGAACACACAGCACACACAAGGTGGTGTCAGTCTTATTCATGCTATTATAATTTACCTAAAGGGCTAAATTAATGTTTTTTGACAGGACATTAAATTCTCACCTTTATAAACTAAGAAGACAGAATTACACTGGATAGTCTTTTTTTAAATCTATTACAGTGTATGCATTTCTAAACAAACAATTTTTTGAAAATTATTTTAAACAGCTAGGATTTAGAACTGGTTGGAGCTTAAATCTCATGGCACTCGACTCTTAAAACAGGACCACTGTTCTAATCATTATGGACTGATTGTTTTTGTACCCCTTCCAAATTCACATGTTAAAATCCTAACCCCCAATATGATAGTATTAGAAGGCAAGGCAGGGATTTACAGGTAATTACGTCATGAGGGTTCCACCTTCATGAATGGGATTAGTGTCTTATAAAAAGAGAACCCAGAGAGTTTTCTAGTTTTCTTTTGGTTACGTGAAGATATAAGGAGAAGTCTGCAGTCTAAAAGAGAGTTCTCACCAGAACTTAACCATACTGACAACTTGATCTTAGATCTCCAGTCTCCAGAACTGTCTATGGTACATGGACAACCTATTATAGCAGCCTAAACTCTCTAGGCTATTAGTCAATTCTCCTGTACAAAATTAAAAATTGATTTATAGTTTGTACAGTTTGTACTATACAGTCCATGCAATTCTCCAGGCCAGAATACTGGAGTGGGTAGCCTTTCCCTTCTCCAGGGGATCTTTCCAACCCAGGGATTGAACCCAGGTCTCCCACATTGCAGGTGGATTGTTTACCAGCTGAGCCACAATGGAAGCCCAAGAATACTGGAGTGGGTAGCCTATCCCTTCTCCAGCAGATTTTCCCAACCCGGGAATTGAACTGGGGTCTCCTGCATTTCAGGCAGATTCTTTACCAACTGAGCTATCAGGAAATCTCCACAGTTTGTACAAAGATACACTAAAAGCACCTACTCAAGTTCAAATATCATACAAAACCCTATGTTTCTAATTTGGAGTTGTACTATTTATTTAGTGCAGAAGACAGTTAAAAGAAGCTTCTTTTGCCCAACTGCATTTGAATTTTTCCAGAAAAGGAAACCTTTGTTATAGGATGCTCGGGAAAGAAAGCTCAGTTCTCTGGTAAAATTCAGCGTCAAACAAGAGACTGTCTCCACAGTGAATGACGTGCCAAAGTGGAACACCTCAGGGTAAGACTCACTGGAGTAACACACCCCATAGTAAGTCACAGGCCAGGTCATGAGTTTTTATATCATCTTTGGACTTGAAATGGTAGTACCCCTGCCAAGCAAACACAAGCCCTCCTTGGAGGAAGTGCCATTATTATGTGTGCACACTAAGTTGCTTCAGTTGTGTGTGACTCTTTGCGGCCCCATGGACTGCAGACCACCAGGCTTCTCTATCCATGAGCTCTCACAGGCAAGAACACTGGAGTGGGTTGTAATTTCCTCCTCTAGGGTATCTTTCCTACCCAGGGATCAAACTCAAGTCTCCTGCAGCTCCTGAATTGACAGGCAGGTTCTTTAGCACTAGTGCCACCTGGGAAGCCCAACATTATTGTAGTCTTCAAAATATTTTCAGAATAATTTTTCAAATACAAAGTCTAAAACGTAGCAAAAAAAAAATTCAGACATACAAGGAAATAAATTCTGAATTTCAGAAAAAGAAACAGAAAGTAGTTTAATGAAGGCCTTATAACACAGAATATAGGTAAATTACAACAAAATTGGAGCCTATTACCTGCTCAGCTATAATACAAATAGTGAGTAGAGTTATGTATTCAGGAATATATCTAGGGTCAAGTTAGAATGAGGAGCACTAATTTTTCTTAATTCATAACTTCCAAAAATAAGAAAACTGTTTTTCGAAAATGGACTAATAAATTGACCTAAGTAAAAGAGGTATAGAAAACTTACAATATTTTCTTCATTTAATTAGAACCTCTTGTACGAGAGGGAAGACTTATGTTTCATTTTCAAGATTCTATAACTATGAATAAATTGTTGAGGCAAATGCTGTTTTAAATAAAGTAAAATTGAGCTTATATTAGGTTGTACCCATGTATAAAATTTTTATTGGCTTTCTTCAAAGATCATTTGAGATTTTAGGCTAAAGGAAAGTTACAAATAGGATCAAAGCTACAAGGTGATGAAAAATGATGAAAGTAATAAACAAAAATCCTTTGTGAAAAAATTTAAGAATTCATGGATGTAACAGACACAATGAAAAGGATTAAAATCTATTTTGGATGTAAAGGATGTAAATCTTTACTATGGTTATGTACAAGGTTCCGAAGAGCTTGCTTTATATAATAAAAAATAACTTATGGGCTCCCTAATACAAACTTTGTAGACTGCAACTTTGGAAGAGCCTAATGGAAAAATTGAGAGGTTAATTTGCCCCAGGTTGTCCAGATAATTTGTGGCTATATTAGCACTAGGTACAAAATGGGTTGTAAATATATTAATAATATTTAAAAATTAAAGATGACTTGTCTTCTTTCTTGGGATCTGTCATAACACTTG
This sequence comes from Moschus berezovskii, assembly GCF_049115385.1. Classification (NCBI taxonomy): domain Eukaryota; kingdom Metazoa; phylum Chordata; class Mammalia; order Artiodactyla; family Moschidae; genus Moschus; species Moschus berezovskii. The sequence continues at coordinate 27,485,356 of NC_142464.1, forward strand.
GCTAAAGAATTGCTGCAGATGCTGTTTACAACCTAGATGTCCATCGGCAGATGAATGGATAAGAAAGCTGTGGTACATATATACGATGGAATATTACTCTGCTATTAAAAAGAATGCATTTGAATCAGTTATAATGAGGTGGATGAAAGTGGAGCCTATTATACAGAGTGAAGTAAGTCAGAAAGAAAAACATCAAAACATCAATACAGTATATTAATGCATACATATGGAATTTAGAAAGATGGTAATGATGACCCTATATGTGAGACAGCAAAAGAGACACAGATGCAAAGAATAGACTTTTGGACTCTGGGGGAGAAGGCGAGGGTGGGATGATTTGAGAGAATAGCATTGAAATGTGTATATTATCATATGTGAAATAGATTGCCGGTCCAGGTTCGATGCATGAGACAGGGTGCTCAGGGCCGGTGCACTGGGATGGCCCAGAGGGATGTGATGTGGAGGGAGGAGGGAGGGGGTTCAGAATGGGGAACACATGTACACCCATGGAAGATTCATGTCAATGTATGGCAAAACCACTACAATATTTTAAAGTAATTAGCCTCCAATTAAAATAAATTAAATTAAAAAAAAAAAAGAATTGCTGCAGAATAGTTTGTACCATAACTTTCAATTGTGCTAATCAGCAACAGTTTTCCTCCCTCAACCCCAAACACAGAAACATACTTCTGAGGCTCAGTTAATTGTAGTTGCTTGTAAATGGTCTTTGACTGATGAGTACAATTGAAAAATATAGTCAGGCAAGTTGTCAACCAGCATGTAGATAGAGTCAATGATGGCTTGAAAGATACTGGAGTAAGTGATCTGTGGGAATAAAGCAAGGCAACTACTGCATGCCAGCGCTGAACAGATTTAAAAGAAAAAAAGTGACCAAACAGGATATTCCACCTGCAATGTGGGAGACCTGGGTTTGATTCCTGGGTTGGGAAGGTCCCCTAGAGAAGGGAAAGTTTACCCACTCCAATATTCAGGTCTAGAGAATTCCACACTGTCTAGTCCATGGGGTTGCAAAGAGTCGGACACGACTGAGTGACTTTCACGTCACTTCACTGAAATCTACTTAAATTTTAATAAAATCAGATGAAGTCAATACTGTTCCACTTCTTTGTTGGTAGATAACTTCTTAAACATTCAGATCCTACACTTTTAATAGAAACTGACCGGGTTTTCATTATTTATTCATCCCAGGATGCACTTATAAATATGAAATATCATTATTTGGGTTTGTTATACCATTAGCTTTAAAATTTTATAAACTAGCAGACAGGTGACAAATTGGATAAGTTAGGAACGTTTATTGTTGTAAGAAAAGTGTATCAGTAAGAAATACCCTTGCTACAAGAGGAAAACTAAAGACTATGTAAAATTTACTAAGAACATTTGGTTTAAAAAGAATGTAGTTTTCAAGGTTTTGAAATACTAAATTTGTCTTAATGTCTGAAAAGTATTTAAAAAAATTCTAAACCAGGATTTGTATCATATTCAGTTCAGTTCAGTTCAGTTCAGTCGCTCAGTCGTGTCCGACTCTCCGCGACCCCATGAATCACAGCACGCCAGGCCTCCCTGTCCATCACCAACTCCCGGAGTATACTCAAACTCATGTCCACAGAGTCGGTGATGCCATCCAGCCATTAGTCTTTGCAAAAATGGGTACCTTACTTTTGTTTTCATTTGTTCCCATTTGTAAGGATATATTTCACATGCCTCAAAAAGGAGTTTATAATAAGTCATGGCTTTCTGATTGACTAGGTATGGATACTATATTTTTTCCTTTCTCTTTCCATAAGAAACATTTTCTTGATAAAGAGAGGCCCAACAAGTACTCTTTTATTGGGCAAAGCTCTGAAATACTTGTTACTCTGGATTTAGTTCTGATCATCAGATCATCAAGGAAACTTGTTCATGGCAATGTGATCATAAAAGAAATCTTGGGAAAAATATAAGAATTGGAAAATACTAAAATTAACAGAAAGGTCCTTTACATTTTAAATTAATAATTGTTAATATAATGTAACTCTTAGGTGCTAAGCACTATAAAAATCTCTGTGGGAAAAAAGTAATAAGGTAAAGGCCTTACCTTCTAACATCTTTCAGTTAAATGGGGAATGCTGATATGATAACAGGGAGTTACAGTATACTGTGCTAAATTTCACAGATGGGTAACATGAAGAAATGCAGGATGTAGGTGCTTACTTTAGATTTGGAGGATCAGACGTCTTCTCAGGGAGATTATCTGTAAAGTCTGATGGATGAATAAAAGATAACAAGAAGGTTGAGTACAAGAAGAGTGTTCCCAATGAAGAGGACTTATGTAAAGGCTAGGAATCATAATTATGAATATATAATAGATCTCCCCACTGCTTAGAAAAGATGGTGAGATGCTAGCAAATACAGACAGGAGGCAGAATCATTCCACTCCTATTTTTGCATCTGTCCTTGTCATTATGGAAAAGTTATCATCAAACTAGGACGAAGAGGAAAACACCATTAAATGTGAATTGCAGTCCCAGAAAAAAATAGATTATCTAAAGCCACCCAGACATTTTAAATTAATTCTAGTTTGTAGCCACAGACAAATTACATCCCAAGGTGTTGAAAGGGCTTACAGATGTAATCACAGAGTGATTGGCAGCAATCTGCAGAAATCATGGAGGAAGAGAGTGGTGCCAGGAGATGTGATCTGAGCGAATGTCATACCAGTTATCTCCAAGGGTAAAATGGAAGATTCTAGAAACTCTTAGATCAGCAGTGTCGATCTTTAATATTTAGCATTCTAGACTTGATTGCTCTAACAAGGAATTGTGAATATTTGGAAAATAATGTAACTACCTGTAGGATTCAGTCTGAAAGTAATAAAAACATTTCTGCCAAATTAGTTTTATTTAGTTTTCCATAGGCTGAGGTGCCTGGGAGATTTCAGGAGGTTGGGAGTTTGCAGTATTTGTATCTAAGTTAGGATTTTGATGAAATTACTCAGCATGTCTTTGTGGACTGGTGTAGAGCTATGCTGGTAGGTAGGTGGATGTGTACCTGGTTGAACACTGTGTTTAATTAGTAATTTGGTGTTAGTTTGCAGGGAGGTTTCTTTCTCAGGCTTTGTCCGTGGCCTTGTTTTGGTTACATTTTTAAACCTAATCCAACTGAAGCAGCATCAGTCTGGAAGAAGGCAGCTTATATATTGACTGATAGAAACAATTAAAACAGTGTCTTAGCACACATAAAAAATCAGGACTTTGAGATTTAGCAATAGAAATGCAGGTTTGAAAGTCAGTTACCTAAGAGATCTTAAACTTCACCTCAAAAGCAATGCAAAGTGAAATTAAAAACACTGTAGGTCCTGTGGTTAACTGCAAAATCCCAAAGTTGAACCTGTTAAACGACAGTGAATTCAAGCTAAGACTGTATTAACAGAGGAACAGTTTCCAAAATGAGGTGAGCGGCAATAAGACTGATTATGAATATTTCACTGAACTTGGACTTTGGTAAATCTCATCTTGAGTATCACATACAGTTATAGATGCATGGTAGACAGAAGATGCAGCTGTTTCCTCAATGTGCATTCCACCTGCCTTGTTGATACCAGCAGTAAGGCTTGAGTGGACTTGACCTCAGTCCAGCTTCAAGGGTAAGCTATGCCCAGTGAAGGCCAATCAGGAAAATTCCATCTCCCCCTTTGCACTGTAATTGGTTTAATTAATCCAGGCCTAAGCTTATCAGTGTTTGGAGTTCGCCTGATTTTAGGGATTGGCTCAGGGGTGGCCAATTGATGTAAATCTCAGTGTTTTCTTTTTCCCAGCAGTTAATGGGAAGCAACCTGCCTCTCCTGCTGAATGAGGCATCAGGCAGCACTAATTGCTGCTGGCAGGCATCCAACAACTATGAGGGAAGTCATCAGTCGGAGGAGAAAGTTCACAAACGCAGAGAGAGAAAGGTGGAGAGGAGCAAGGCGATGGAAAATGCACTCAGAGCTCTGACCGAACTCTGCCTCAACTGTCCTGAGGCTGGAGTTTTTAGCTGTTCTTTAAGCCAAATTGAGTTGTTTATATTTATTTATTTTTTAATCACCTTTAACAGAAATCATTCTAACAAATCCAAGGGCAAAATGCTAAAAGTACTGTCAGAGGAGAGGGAGGCCATGCCATAAGAAGAAAGTTTAAAAGAACTGGAGAAGAGGGAATCTTAAGGGTCATATGTGTTGTTTAGAAACATCCGCCCCAAGGAAGGGAGAGTGGATTGTTGTTGCTGTTAGAGATTTCAAGGCTAGGACTATTGCTGCAGAGTTGCGAGAAGGCAAATTTTGACCGTATAAGACACTGAGAGTTATCCTTTCAAAGAACGTTCCTAATTTTTAGAGGGAGGCATTCCATCATCAAAAATCATTTGCTAATTATTGGAAGTGCTGAGACAAAGAATAGTGAACTGTTCCTCTGTTAATACAGTCTTAGCTTGAATTCACTGTCGTTTAAGCAGGTGCAACTTTGAGATTTTGCAGCTAACCAAAGGACCTACAGTGTTTTTAATTTCACTTTGTGTTGCTTTTGAGATGAACTTTAAGGTCTCTTAGGTAACTGATTTTCAAACCTGCATCTGTAAGTTCTATTAAGTCCCAGGATTTGATGGCATTTTTCTATCCTTTGTTATTTATATGAAGATGAGGAAGTTGCTGTATTAAGAGACCTTAATTCCTGCCTTGGCTTTCCTGTATCACCTGACGTTTTCTCTGAATCTGTATTCTCACCTGAAGAATGAATGGGTTAAAATACAGCTTCTAAAACTGTTTCTAGCTCTAAAACTTTTTGCCATGCCAAGAAAACTACTGGAAGTGTGACAGCAAGACTCTTGACCTGCTACCTCTCAAGGTAATAGTAAAATCTAAAAATGGGAAATTAGAATATCACTTTCCCATTAATCACATCACTTCTCGAAGTTAGAATGAGGGATTGCCTTGGGAAATACCATCTAGATCTAATTCCTGAAGATATTATGAGCATATTTCAGAAATGGAAACTTCTATGGCATGAATTTTCAAAAATTCAATCAATTAGCAAGAAGTTATTGAGCACTTGCACCCCCAGGCCTGTGCTAGGCACGATGATAGAGAAAATCTTACTTGTCTGGCTTTGTCTAAGACACAAAGTAAATAAGTTTTCAGTGTAGTATGTTTTTTGTTATCCAAAGGCCAATAAGCTTCCCTAAGTTTTTGCTCATAGTGCTGAATTCAGGATACCGCTGAGAGCCTCAGTACAGAAAAACAAGAAGAGAAAGTATCATTTCAAATACCTATTAGAGTCTTTTGAGCTACAGAAACATCCTTTAAATAGAGGCTCTATACTACATGCATACTCGTGTGCATATCATATTAAAGAAAAGATCAATGTTTTTATACTAATTTATTTAAATATATGTATATATATTAGGCAATACAAATCAGCAAAGAGAGAGTTTATAAACATTCTAAGTGTCTAATAAATTGCTGCTATGCACTCATTACTGGACAGGTGCTGTGAAATCTGTATAAAACACAGTTTCTGCCTCCCAAGAATGAATAATTGGGAGAGCCAAAACGGATGAACGAGCTTTTCAGCAAGCTGGTGGCCATGTGCTCGTCTGGGTAGTACATGCCACGGTGTCAGAGGAGCGTAGAGAAGATGGGGTGCAGTGGGGGAAGCTAACATTGAGACACTGGGTCTTGGCTGGGCCTTGAGGACAGGCTGAAGTTTAAGCAGCAGACGTGGTGAAGAATTCTGCGGAGGTAAGGAAAAAGACAGTTACGAAGGCTCAGAAACCATAGGCTTTCACACGCTATGAGGATACTGACCTCTTTAGACTGAGGAGGGGGGAACCTCATGGGAAATAAGGATGTGACCAGATTTTGACATGTCCTAAACCTCAAGAAAAGCAACAAAGACTACATAATTTTTGAAGTAGGGAGATCTAGGGTGCTTCCCTGATCTAGGGAGCAGGGAGTAACAAAAACAATGATTTGGGAGATGTATATTAGCAGGGAATGTTAGCATGAATTGGAAGATAAAGAGGCTTGCTAGGAAATGGCTGTAGTCATCTTTGTGTGATTGATAAGTCAAGACATGGGTAATTAAAAGATTAAATAAGATTTAAACTTGTGTATAAGATGTTTTGAAGAATAAAGGGAAAGGAGTTTGACAGCTGATGGCACGTGAGTAATTCATGCCAGATCCCTCCATTTGGAATATACTTATTTGCCACTTAGTGTAAATAATCTCAAGGTATTCATCTGAGCTTTTATGTAATGTCATATCTCCCCAGGTACACTACATTTCATGTAAGCCTCCTAAGGACAGCATGGCCTACACTAGCAGGAGTACAGTCTGTTGATGTTATGAGAGGTGAAAAGGAAAAATAATAAACATTGATACCAAGTTTTCCAATCTAAGTAACCAAAGTTACTTCAACCAAGGTGTCTCATCCATCTCTCCGATACTTTGACATGGCTAAGATTGAGTGTTTAAAGCAAGTATTATATTTGAATACTGAACTATAAAGCTACTTGTTGGGCTATACCGCACAGGCCTGCAAGCTCTGTACTTGCTCATCCTCACGACTGTGAAAAGAGCCCAGAGTCATCAACAGAGAAATCAATAGTTTAGTTGAAAGGAGATCTTATGTGTCAGATGAACAAGGGTCCTGGAGTGACACCATTCCAGCAACTGTAGAAGGCAGACAGGCTGGATGGACAGAGCAACAATCTTCCCTCCCAGAGGGAAGGGGGCATGTCTAGTTATAGGGGGAATTACATCCATTTGACTCATTAGTTATCAGAGAAACCCGCAGAGGGGAAAGGGCCCTTCTAGACTCTCAGGCTAAGTGCCTTCACTCTGGGCAGAAGTCTTCCCTTTGTTAAACTATCACTCTGGTCTAAAGATTAAAACAATCACTGGGGAGTGGGGGCATGTGGGTAGGTTATTAACTGCTTAGGTTCTGCATTGAAGAGGTCAGTGAATGGGGTGAAGTTTGGGCAGGTGATGTACAGAAAGCAAGCCAACAGCCATCTTGGGTGGTCTGATCACACACTGGTGTTAATTTAAATAGCCATGAACCATTATTCTAGAAGAACTACACTAATGCCTCCTTCTGTAAGAAATGGATGGATAAATGAGACAAATTGTTATTGATCAGAGACAACTATTCAAAAGGTAAACACATAAAATTTGCTTAAGTTCCCTTTACAAGAATTCCTAAATGTCATTTTCATCTTTTAATCTTGGGTGACATGTACAGACAGCTCAAGCTTTCCTCTTCTGGTCTGTCTTATCACCAGAAACACTGGACACCAGGGTATAGTTTTTGCTCTCTATATTGTACGTTGTATGTTATGGATGTGGTTTTGGACTAGGTACATGATTAATAATTTAGAAGCTCAATATGCTGAGAAATGCAGAATCATTATGGGAATCCAATAAGAAAGTGAAGATGTTACATCTATTACTTATTCTTGCAATCAATTGTGTTCATAGGTAGTTACTTTTAACTACTGGGAGAGATCCTGAGAGGAAAACAGTAACTAAGCTGAAAATTGAAAAAAAAAAAAATTGGATATAGGTTCATTTGGTTTTATTTTGTTTAAACTTTTAGGCCACATAGTTGTACTTCTAAATGATACTGAGAGTTAATTATGTTGTGAAATAAAAAAAAAAATGTGGTTGGAGGTGAGCTTAGATTGTCATGTCTTTTGAAAGGAATAGAAAGAGTAGTGTGCCGCGATGCAGGCAGGCTAGAGGTTTGCAGATGATGGTATAAAGATGGTTCTTTTTATGGATTCTTATTGCTCAGGAAACAAGCAGCAAAATTATCACCTATGCAGGATTAAGTAGGTCAGGTTTGTGGAGGGAGGAGAGTCAATGAAATCGTTATCCTAGATTGGTAGAACTGATTAGTAAAATGTAGAATGACTAGATAGTGCTGAGGTTTGCATTCACAAATTTAAAGTAAGCCTGTTAAGTTCTTTGGCCCATTTCTTCAAAGAAGACATAAACATGGCTAACAAACACATGAAAAAATGCTCAACATCCCTCGTAATCAGAGAGATGCAAATCAAAACCACAATGAGATACCATTTCACACCAGTCAGAATGGCTGCTATCCAAAAGTCTACATGCAATAAATGCTGGAGAGGATGTGGAGAGAAAGGAACCCTCTTACACTGTTGGTGGGAATGCAAACTAATACAACCACTATGGAGAACAGTGTGGAGATTCCTCAAAAAACTGGAAATAGAACTGCCATATGATCCAGCAATCACACTCCTGGGCATACACACCAAAGAAACCAGAATTGAAAGAGACACATGTACTCCAATGTTCATTGCAGCACTGTTTATAATAGTCAGGACATGGAAGCAACCTAGATGTCCATCTGCAGACGAATGGATAAGAAAGCTTTGGTACATATACACAATGCAGTATTATTCAGCCATTAAAAAGAATACATTTGAATCAGTTCTAATGAGGTGGATGAAACTGGAGCCTATTATACAGAGTGAAGTAAGCCAGAAAGAAAAACACCAATACAGTATACTAACGCATATATATGGAATTTAGAAAGATGCAAATGATAACCCTGTATACGAGACAGCAAAAGAGACACAGATGTATAGAACAGTCTTTGGGACTCTGTGGGAGAGGGTGAGGGTGGGTTGATTTGGGAGAATGGCATTGAAACACGTATGTTGTCATATGTGAAACGAATCGCCAGTTCAGGGTCGATGCATGTTATAGGATGCTCGGGGCTGGCATGCGGAGATGACCCAGAGGGAGGATAAAGGGAGGAGGGAGGTGGGAGGGGGGTTCAGGAGGGGGAACTTATGTAAACCCGGGGCGAATTCATGTCAGTGTATGGCAAAACCAACCAATATAATATTGTAAAATAATTTGCCTCCAATAAAAAATTAATTACAAAAAAAAAAGCCTGACTGCATTTTTATTTCCTTCGGGTTCAACTGCACAGGCTTGTAAGGGAAGAACTAGATTCATCTGGGATGAAAATTGGTCAAGCAAGAAAGATTGAGGAAGAAAAGGCCAAGGAAACAGAGGGTATAGGCAACGGAGTAATTGTAATAATAATGCATGGGATCCAAGCAGATAAGGAGAAAGTAAAGACAAGGTGTGATTGGAAAACATGGCAGTGGAGGTCCTAGAGCTCTGGAGTGGAAATACGAGAGCTAGAGATCACACTGTGGGATATCTGAAAGATTTGGAAGATGGGGCAGTTATTGGTAATGACAAGATCTAGTGGGAACTCAAGGAGGTACATGGCAGAGGGAATGGCATCAAGGAACTATGAGGCCTGGATACTGACGGGATCTTTCCTGTATCTACTGCAATCACCAGCAATGGCAGGAAAAAAACCAATGAGCTAAGAGTTAAAATCTTCACTGAATGAGAGGCAGTGGCTGGAAAGATGACGATAATGGCACCAAGTGATGGGAGGAAACATGACAGAGTTATTAAGAGAATGGACTCTGGAGTCCAACAGCGGGGGTTCGAGTCCTGGCTCCAACATTTTCTAGCTGTTTGACTGTGGGCTACTAACTGATCATCCCAGTCAGCTCAAATGCATCTATAAACTAAAGAAAGCAATACACATAACTCACAGCTTTGTTGTTAGGATTAAATCAGATCAATGTCTGGCAAAGAATAATCAATATATAAGTGTTATTAGCTTGTGGAATACACTGAGAGGTGCGAGTTTCTGTGTGTGGGGGTGTGTGTGTGTGTGTAGGCATGTATTTATCAGGGAGCATCCAGGAATCGGCAATAAAGAGCAAAGTCCAGCAAGACATAAGCTGTTGGAGAGCTTAGCTGGTAACAGACTTGGTTCTAGAAGGCAACAGGCAGGGATCTAGGGTGGTACAGAGGAGAGGAAGAATGGGTCAGATTTTAGGGGATGGACAGAGCTCTGTAGGGGTGAGTGTCCTTGTCATGATGGGTAACTTGTGAGGTCTTGGCTGATCCTTCCAAGCCAGGTAAACTAATAACGTGCAGCATGAGGCCCATGGCCCTGACTGTATTTCCTCTGGTGACCAGTCTCACACAGTTGTTCAGAAGATGGTGTGAGAAAGTCCTGCAGAGGACTGGCCAAGTGCCTCTGTCGCCAGTATGTCAGTTAGAGGAGTCATTGCCAGGCAGGGCGGCAGAATACTTCAGGGAAACGATGATAAGTTAATTGATCAGTGCCAAAACTCAATCCTAACAGCTAACTCAGGTCCCCAAGACTAGATCAAACACCAATATATGTTTTCAAAGCACCTGAATTTCTTCAAGGCACATATAATATTAATTACATATTTAATTGTATGTTTATTTACTTAATGCCTGTTTACCCTCGCAGAATTGGCAGGAAATGTCTCTTCTATTCCCTCTTGAAGCTTGAGAGCTTTGCCCATTGGGTAAGCACCTATTTTTGTTGTTCGCTCAGTCATCTCTGACTCTCTGTGACGCTATGGATTGCAGCACTCCAGGCTTCCCTGTCCTTCACTATCTCCCAGAATTTACTCAAACTCATGTCCATTGAGTCGATGATGTCATCCAACCATCTCATCCTCAGTTGCCCCCTTCTCCTCCTGCCCTCAATCTTTCCCAGCAGCAGGGTCTTTTCCAATGAGTCGGCTCTTTGCATCAGACTGAGCAAGCACCTATATCTGTATCTAATTCATGTCTATGCATCTATATCTATGCCTCCCTTTGCATCTCTGTCTATAGCATCTTTGTGAAGGATGCTTTGTCAAAGGGTATGTTAGGAATTAAGTTGCCAAAAAAGATTTATTGGCAATGATCATACCTAATTTCGAAATTTCACTTCCTAAGCTAGTTGCGTTTGTGTCCACTTACCCATGGTGAATCAAGATTGCTTTTGGAAGAACAGCATATCGAGTAATGCAGGTCTGGTCTACAACTGTCCTGAGAGCTTTGCTAGCAACATCTTTCTAGACTTTTCTCAAGGGAAAAAAAAAATGGGGACTTGACCTAAAGGAATCAAATAGTCTTTGAAATGTTTCAACTTGATTAGCACTGTGTGATGAGCCTAGCAAGAATAAAAGGTTATTTGAGACATCCATCTCATAGCCTAAATTAACGGACAAAAGAGATCTTATTTTTATGTTGCCTGCGATTGTTCAGTGATTATTTCATCTAAGAACTTTGTTGTTGTTTTTGTTCCCCAATTAGATCATAACTCTCCAGTGACAAGAAAGAGTGTCACTTAGGCTGGAGGCAGCGAAGTCTCATTTGGCCAAAGCCAGCAGTTTCTTATTATACTATGCGAGCTATGTTTGGGCATGTCAGAGTGGTGTCATGTAACCCTACATGAAAAAGACCATCTTGTGGTCAGGGCACTGTGGTTAATGGGTGAGAAAATAAGGTTGCAGAGCACTGCCATGCTTTTAATGGGGCCTTCTGGAATTAATGAGGCCGTGTTCTCAGGGTGTGAGGGATGAGAGCAGACACCAGATCATTTACTGCCGTGTCCCCCATAGTGTATTATGCTGTCGATGGTGGTTATGGGGTTAATAATGATTTTTCCCAGTAGCTGGAAGTAGTATATTTTTTCATGGTCACATTCTCAGATAGCTGCTGTGGTGTTACCCTTTTGTATGTGTAGTAGCACACTTGGTTGAAGCTGACACTTTCTCCAGAGTTGAGAAAGCTATCAGGAGACTTTGCCGAAACAAGGCGGTTTGTAGTTTGTTTCCTGGGCTTCATTTACTGCCTCTAGTTGAATTAACAAACAATTTAACAGCAATGGCTGTATTTAAATAGAAGAAAAGGGAAAAGAGAAGGCCCAGGTGGGGATTTCATGGAAAAGCCAAAGTACTTTGCAAAGAGCTCTAGTGAAACTGAAGCAGTGACCCAAGATGCACCAGGCAGACAGCATCACAGATTCAGGGGGGAAAAAAGGGCAGAGAGGTGAATAAAGAAAGATGGTGAGAGGGATGGGTGCTGAAGCATAAAAAATCAAGGATCCTTGGGATCAACTAGACCTGAAACAACGTCCACATTCAACTCTGGGTATTGTTCTTCTCATCCTAGCTTTCTCTGTTTATTTGGTCGAAATCTGTGTCCCAACGCACCTATTTTAGGTGGGATTGAAAGTGCAATCCTAGAAATTATTTACACGGAGGCTTGGTTTAAATGTGTTCAACTAGCTTGGTTGTACCCCTTTAATCCTGTCACTTTTCCAGCTGACAAGCCATACTGGCAGAGGTAAAAAGGAAGCCTAACTTGTTCTTGGCCTTTCTTCCCACAAACACCTTTTCCTCGCACAGTGTACCAACACAATTCCGAAACGCTCACAGGGATGTTTAAGATCTGGCCTTCAAATGGCAACATCCAAAAACGTGCTGCGTTGTCTCAGTAAGACTCTTGAATAGATTGTTGTGCTCTGGTCTCTGTGATGACATTCTTGACTCTCATTCTGCAAGGGGTAGACTAGACTCCTGTCTCCCTCTGCCGCCCTGCCTCTCTCCCCTTACCGCCAAAGCAGTCTTTTCAAAAAGGTGAGGCACATCATGAAACGTTCCTGCCTAAAATCCTTTAATGACTTATTTCTCCTGGAATAAAATCCATATCTTTACCACGGTCTACAAGGTTTTGCGAAGAGTTGACTCACTGGAAAAGACTCTGATGCTGGGAAGGATTGGGGGCAGGAGGAGAAGGGGACGACCGAGAATGAGATGGCTGGATGGCATCACCGACTCGATGGACATGAGTTTGAGTGAACTCCGGGAGTTGGTGATGGACAGGGAGGCCCGGCGTGCTGTGATTCATGGGTTCGCAAAGAGTCGGACACGACTGAGCAACTGAACTGAACTGAACTGACCTCCAACCTTATCTCACTGTTACTTACCAGTATTTCTAATTACTTCAATTATACACACAATTATTTTAAAAATACTTTTTAAGTGTTTGTCTCTCCCATTAGAATGTAAACTGCATGGGGACAGGAACTTGGCCACATTTCTCCATTCCTCTATATCTGGTACCTAGGACAGCATTTGAGACATAATAGATAAGCTGTAAAATATCACAGCGTGAGTAAATACTAGCTTAAAATTCTCAGAGCACTTTCATTCTGATGAGAGGATCATTTTTTTTCTTTGACTGTCTTACTAAATTTTTTTCTTTAGCTTATGACTGCTTATGGAATACATATTTGCCTTTCTGAGTCCACATTTATAATTAAATATGGGCTGCCTGGTGTTGTCCTTCATAGCTGGGAATAATCCTATTTGCAATATCGATTATTCTCTAATGTGTATCCAGCAGGCTTCTCCTGAGTAATACCTTGTGACCTGGGACACTGGGGCCCAACCCTGAGCCCTCCACTTAGAGCGTCTCACTCTGCTCCTCTGCTGGCCTCACCTAGGGGATCAGAGCCCATGAGGCCAAGGGGATGTGCTCACTTACACCTGTCCACTACTTTCTTTCTGTGTGTATGTGTTTTCACTTCTTTTTTTTTAATTGTAGTTGATTTACAATGTCATGTTCATTTCTGCTGTACAGCAAAGTGACTCAGTTATACATATATCTACATTCTTTTTTATTCATATTCTTTTCCATCATGGTTTATCACATGGTATTGAATATAGTTCCCTGTGCTATACAGTAGGGCTTTGTTGTCATCTATTCTATATATAGTAGCTTATCTCTGCTGAGCTCAACCTCCCACTCCATGCCTCACTTAAACTCCTCCCACTTGGCAAACGCATGTCTGTTCTCTCTCTGTGGTTGTGAGTCTCTTTTGTAGATAGGTTTCTTTGTGTCATATTTTAGATTCCATATATAAGTGATATCTTATGGTATTTGTCTTTTTCTTTCTGGCTTACGTCACTTAGTATGATAATCTCTAGTTGCATCCATGTTGCTGCAAATGACATGATTTCATTCTTTTTCATGGCTGAATGGCTGAGTAGTATTCCATTGTATGTATGTATGCGTGTGTGTGTGTCTATACGCACACCACATTTTCTTTATCCATTCCTCTGATGAACCTTTAGGTTGTTTTCATGTCTTAGCTATTGTAAATAGTGCTGCTATGAACATACAGGTGCGTTATATCTTTTTGAATTAATAGTTTTGTCTGGATATATTCCCAGGAGTGGGATTACTGGATCATATAGTAATTCCACTTTTAGTTTTCTGAGGAACCTCCATACTGTTCTCTATAATGGCTGCACCAGTTTACATCCCCACCAACAGTGTAGGAGGGTTCCCTTTTCTCCTCACTCTTTCCAGCATTTGTTATTTGTAGATTATTTTAATGATGGCCGTTCTGACCAGTGTGAGGTGGTGCCTCATTGTAGTTTTGATTGGCATTTCTCGAATAGTTAGCCATGTTGTGTATCTTTTCATGTGCCTACTGGCTATCTGTATTTCTTCTTTGGAGAAATGTCTTTATCCATTCCTCTGGATATTTTAGGTCTTCTGCCTAGCTTTTTATTGGGTTGTTTTGTTATTGTTGAGTTGTATGACTTGTTTGTATAATTTGGAAATTAAGCCCTTGTTGTTTGCATGGTTTGCAAATATTTTCTCCTGTTCTATAAGGTGACTTTTTGTCTTACTTATGGTTTCCTTTACAGTTAGAACTGGACATGGAACAACAGACTGGTTCCAAATAGGAAAAGGAGTACGTCAAGGTTGTATATTGTCACCCTGCTTATTTAACTTATATGCAGAGTGCATCATGAGGAACGCTGGGCTGGAAGAAGCACAAGCTGGAATTAAGATTTCCAGAAGAAATATCAATAACCTCAGATATGCAGATGACACCACCCTTATGACAGAAAGTGAAGAAGAACTAAAAAGCCTCTTGATGAAAGTGAAAGAGGAGAGTGAAAAGGTAGGCTTGAAAATCAACATTCAGAAAACAAAGATCATGGCATCTGGTCCCATCACTTCATGGGAAATAGATGGGGAAACAGTGGAAACAGTGTCAGACTTTATTTTTTTGGGCTCCAAAATCACTGTGGATGCTGATTGCAGCCATGAAATTAAAAGACGCTTATTCCTTGGAAGGAAAGTTATAACCAACCTAGATAGTATATTAAAAAGCAGAGACATCACTTTGCCAACAAAGGTCCATCTAGTCAAGGCTATGGTTTTTCCCGTGGTCATGGATGGATGTGAGAGTTGGACTGTGAAGAAAGCTGATCGCCGGAGAATTGATGCTTTTGAACTGTGGTGCTGGAGAAGACTCTTGAGAGTCCCTTGGACTGCAAGGAGATCCAACCAGTTCATTCTAAAGGAGGTTGATCCTGGGTGTTCATTGGAAGGACTGATGCTAAAGCTGAAACTCCGATACTTCGGCCACCTCATGCGATGAGTTGATCCACTGGAAAAGACTCTGATGATGGGGGGGATTGGGGGTGGGAGGAGAAGGGGACGACAGAGAATGAGATGGCTGGATGGCATCACCGACTCGATGGACATGAGTTTGAATGAACTCCTGGAGTTGGTGATGGACAGGGAGGCCTGGTGTGCTGTGATTCATGGGGTTGCAAAGAGTCGGACACGACTGAGCGACTGAACTGAACTGAACTGAACTGATGGTTTCCTTTGCTGTGAGCACTGCTTTTTTGATCACATTCCACTACACAGGACCCAGGACTTTCATGCTCAGACCTTCATGCTCAATCCAAGTCATCTTCCAGGTCCCATGAGATACCTTTTTTTTTCAAGACCTGGTCCACTATGTACCATATTCTTTGGTTTTGGAGTGGGTATTGCCATAGGTGTGAATGGAGCTTGATCAAGCAGGCCAAGGTTCTTGTGTGCAGGACTGGAAACACCAAGGGCTGAGGTTGGATGGAGAAGTAGGTCTGGCCATCAATTATCCCCAAGTTGGTCAGAGAGACTTATCTCCTAAAGTAGAGAGGGCCTTGCTTCAGGGATCTACTCCAAGATTTTTGTTGGTTTGTTCTATAAATTTGAAGTTAGAATAAGAAAGAACGCTAGTCATAGAAAACTAAGATAAAAGAAAGTTTGCTGTTAATAAGAGGCTCTTAAGAGTTAAAAAAGCCCTAAAGTGAAAACTATATTACCAGACTTATCTATTGTTTCTTTGGCCAGAGTAGAAAGATTTTGAAAACACTCCAAGTTATATATTTTACCTTTTCTCCATGAGTCAGTTCTTGAGGAAGGAAGGAAAGGTAAGTTACTTCCTGTCTCTTCATAAATATTCTTATAGACATTAATATAGACTAGAAAGTGATTTTTTAAAACACTTTATGCCACCCTTCCTGAAGTTATGCTCAGCTGTACTGATTACCTCTGTAACTATAAAATAGCAAAATTTGTGATTTGAAAGCAAAATATAGACATGTTCTGTTCACTCCCTGAACCTACTTTAGTATTTCACTTTCAGGGTAGGAGGATGGCTGTGCATCAGATTTTGTGTCCTAGCTTTTGCTCCCTTCCTGAAAAGACATAAAGGTGGTCTTTTGCTCTGGACTAAAGGAGCAGCTATCTAAATTTATATCTTCTCCCTCCTTTTATTCTGGTTTATGTCCACACATATAGGATTTAAGCAGTATAAAGTATGTATCCCCCCAAAAAAGATTCATAGCAAAATAGAGAACTTGTAAATAAATTATTAATGCATTTGCATTTTGCAGAGGGTCTTAAAAGTGATGAATCTTATGATTTGGTTATTGTGCATTTTTTGGACAATTGTTTTTAATACTATATAGTGGTCATTTATAAATTCTTATAAGTTTTTTTAATCAAAAGAGATAAGGTGAAAGTGAATAAGAAATAGAGGCTAAACAGAAATACAGTTGTTGCGGGCAATAAAAGTAAACAATGCAAATTATCCTCACTAGGCTTAAAGGGATTTACAGTGTTAAAAGGTTTCCTTTCCATTTTAAAACAAAATAAATACCTTCCATTTTCTGTCCACAAACTCATAAAAAACCATTGTTTCCATCTGTCCTCAGTAGGTCGTGTGATGAAATGAGAAAGATATTTTGACAGTTCAAATGTAGATTAGGGCTATAATTAGGATAATATAAGTCACGGATTTCACTAATGGAATAAAAAAATCAAACATCCTTAGTACACAATTCCTGCACATTCACCTTTCTCAAAGTTGCTGAAGTAAACTATACAAAATGTCTTAGTAGATTTATAACATATCCATTTTGTTCTAATTTGGGCAACTTTGCAATTTAAAGTTTTTATTGATTTATATAATTTTCTTATGAGATATGGTATTTACCTACTTTATCTTCAATTAGTAAATACAGAGTTTATACAGGTATGGTGAATTCTGCTTAGCAGGCATGAAAGTATAGACATTAAAACTTTGAATTATTACATGGTAGAGTTTGGAGTGAGAAGGGATGGTGATGAAAATGTATCTTTGATAGTGTTACATATGAAGCATCATGGAGTCCAAAATTTTTGACAGAGAGGAGCTATTTTCAGGGGCTATACTGCCAATCTGGTGCTGTCTCTCTGCCAAAAATCAGGTGCTTATGTAAACATATACTCAATGCCATAGAACAGATTAGAAAATGCACAAGAGGTGCCATCCCCAGGAAATAAGCTTCTACAGTTGGCATTTCGCAGAACATATTGAAATAAAGTACACCTTGTATTTCAGAATGACATGGACCAGGCATAGAACTATAGAAACACTGTTGGTGAAATCGGAAGTTTGGGATCTTACCACTAGAGTGACTGAAATTAGGCACCGCTCGGTACAGTTTGGCATGGCACACACAAACAGACTCAGAATGTAAGCATTCAGACAAGGCTGGTTTAGAGATACAGTTCTCTAATACAGATGGTCTGGAAGTTAATGCAGAATCACTCTGCATACTCGTCATAGTTCTTGAAAATCTAGCTGAGTAATTTTTGAAAATCTCTCAATCCTAATAAGTTGTATATGCGTGGATCTCAGTTGCTCAGTCATGTCTGACTCTTTGTGACCCCATAGACTGTGGCCCACCAGGCTCCTCTGTCTGTGGGATTTTTCAAGCAAGAATACTGGAGTGGGTTGCCATTTCCTACTCCAAAGTTGTATATAGTTTTTATAGTTTGTATTCTGTGTAGTGGAACTATTCATTCTCAAGTATAATTTTAAGAATTTAAGGAAAAACATCCTGAAAAGAGGGTCTAAAATGTAGGTATGCATAAAGAGAGTTTTTAAATTGGGTAAACTCACACTAAGAATTACACTTAGGATTCAGTTGCTCAGATTTGAAAAACAGGTAGGAATTACTCCAGCTGAATGATGTTTGAATGGAATAAAGTTTATTACTTCCTAGATGGTGTTCACATAATCCTTGAACGCATAGAATAAAACAGGCTGTAGTCTATGGTTTTTGTACCTAAAATCACTCAAAGTTTCCCAAGATGAAATTCCCGCTTGGTTCTTTATGAAAATGAGTCACAGAACAAGAAAATGACAGAAATAACATAGCCTATGTCTGTTCCTTGACTCTCCCAACAGTATCATTTTTTTGTGGAGGACAGAATTAAAAGTTTTCTATGCTACCACCTCGTCAGACTGAGCCTAGGTACTAATTGCTGCATTTCCTAAAGTGCAATATAAATATTCCTCACCTAGCCTCCCAAGGTATCTCAACTGATTAGGAGTGTGGTTACCAGGCAAAATTTAAAAGTAAGCCTTAAAAACATTCCACTTCCTGCTCACAGTGGAATTTAGTTTGGCCTCATAAGTCATGTATATGCTATCAATTCTCTTTTTTATTGATGATAGGTCAATAAAAGCATATGTAGTTCTAACTGTACAAATGGACATATAATACTTTGGATGTAAAACATTAAATCTGAAAAAACTAAAGCATCCATCATGCAAAATGCAAGCAGCTTGCCTTGTTGAAATACTTGCATTTCCCAAATGCAACATGTTCTTCCACACCACTTTGCTTCCACACAAGCTCCCTAGAAAGTCTCTCTTGTTCTCATGTGGCTGATTCCTGCTCATCTGTTAAAACTCAGCTTGGCCATCACATTTCCAGGCATCCTTCCTTAATATTCTTCTGCCCAGTCCAGCTAGTCAATTGTGGATATTCTTCCTGTGTGCTTTTGTCTGTCTTAAGACATTATCATCCAGTATTGAATTCATGGCTTAGTTTATCTATCTCATCAGAGAACACCAAATTTATCTTTTAACTCTGAATTATCAATGCTTAATTTAGTGCCTGGTAGAAGAAATACTACAGCGTATGCAATGATGTCAAAATGCAAGGGATCAGGCAGACATTTGATAAAGCCTTTGATATGTTAAATGATGAAATATTAGTTACCATCAGTGGAACTGTCTTATTACCGAATGCCTGGAACAGGTTATATTTTATGAAACTCATGAATATATAGTTCTACTGAAGAGAACTCTATTAGGTGAGATTGAAAATTGTTTTTAACCAAGAAGACATTGCTGGCCTTAGAGCTAAGTTAATTGAAAAGGGTCTTAAAATGGAAGACTGTTGATATAGGTTTCTTTTTATTTAAATTTTATTGGAATATGGTTGATTTACAATACTGTGTTGGTTTCTGGTACATAGCAAAGTGAGTCAGTTATATGTGTGTGTGTGTTTATGTTTAGTCACTAAGTTGTATCCAACTCTTTTTTTGATTCCATGGCCTACAGCCCACCAGGCTCCTCTGTCCATGGAATTTCCCAAGGAAGCATACTGGAGTGGGTTGCCATTTCCTTCTCCAGGGGATCTTCCTGACCCAGGGCTTAAACCCGGGTCTCCTTCATTACAGATAGTAGGTCCTTAATGCTGCTGCTGCTGCTGCTAAGTCACTTCAGTCGTGTCCGACTCTGTGTGACCCCATAGACGGAAGCCCACCAGGCTCCCCCTTCCCTGGGATTCTCCAGGCAAGAACACTGGAGTGGGCAGGTCCTTAATAGTCATCTGTTTTATATATAGTAGTGTTTATTATATATGCCAACCCCAGTATCCCAATTTATCCCTCCCTCCATCCCCCTTCCCTCAGAAACCATAAAATTGTTTCCTACATCTGTAACACTGTTTCTTTTTTGGAGAAGTTCATTTGTATCCTTTTTTAGATTCCACATATAAGTGATATCACACAGTATTTGTCTTTCTCTGACTTCACGCAGTATGACAATCTTTAGGCCATTTCATGTTGCTGCAAATGGCATTATTTGTTTCCTTTTTATGACTCAGTAATAGTCTATTGTATGTATGCACCACATCCCCTTATCCATTCCTCTGTTCGTGGACCTTTAGGTTGCTTCCATGTCCTGGTTATTGTAAATAGTGTTGCAATGAATATTGGGTTGCATGTATCTTTTTGTGTCTTATGGTTTTCTACATTTATATGGACAGGAGTGGGGTTTCTGCGACATCAGTTCAGTTCAGTCGCTCAGTTGTGTCCGACTCTTTGCGACCCCATGAATTGCAGCATGCCAGGCCTCCCTGTCCATCACCAACTCCCGGAGTTCACTCAAACTCATGTCCATCGAGTCGGTGATGCCATCCAGCCATCTCAACCTGTCATCCCCTTCTCCTCCCACCCCCAATCCCTCCCAGCATCAGGGTCTTTTCAAATGAGTCAACTCTTCACATGAGGTGGCCAAAGTATTGGAGTTTCAGCTTTAGCATCAGTCCTTCCAATGAACACCCAGGATCGATCTCCTTTAGAATGGACTGGTTGGAACTCCTTGCAGTCCAAGGGACTCTCAAGAGTCTTCTCCAACACCATAGTTCAAAAGCATCCATTTTTCTGTGCTCAGCTTTCTTTATAGTCCAATTCTCACATCGATACATGACCACTGGAAAAACCATAGCCTTGACTAGATGGACCTTTCATAGGATAGCTCTATTTTAGGTTTTTAACTAATCACCATACTGTTTTCCCTAGTGGCTGTATCAGTTTACATTCCCAGCAACAGTGTTGGTGAGTTCCTTTTCTCCACACCCTCTCCAGCATTTATTGTATGTAGTTTTTTTGATGATGACCATTCTGACCAGTGTGAAGTGATACCTCATTGTAGTTTTGATTTGCATGCCGTCTATGGGGTCGCACAGAGTCAGACATGACTGAAGTGACTTAGCAGCAGCAGCAGCAGTAGTTAATGAGGTTGAGCATCTTTTAATGTGGTTTTTGGCTATCTGTATGTCTTCTTTGGAGAAATGTCTATTTAGATCTTTCACTCATTTTTTTATTTTTTATTTTATTTTGAGCTTCAGGAACTATATATTTTGGAAATTAATAATCAAACCCATATGGTACTGGCACAAACACAGCAATACACTTCAGTGTAAAATCCAGAGATAAACTTATGCACCTATGGTCACCTAGTTTATGACAAAGGGGACAAGAATATGCAATGGAGAAAAGACAGTCTCTTCAATAAGTGGTGCTGGGAAAACTGGACAGCTACATGTAAACAAATGAAATGAAAACACTTTCTAACACCATATGTAAACTAAACTCAAAATGGATTAAAGAACTAAATGTAAGGCTGGATACTAACTCTTGAAGGAAAACATAGACAGAACACTCTTTGACATAAATCAAAGCAAGATCTTCTTAGAGCCACCTCCTAGAGTAATGAAAATAAAAACAAAGAAACGGGACCTAATTAAACCTAAAAGCTTTTGCACAGCAAAGGAAACCATAAACAAAACAAAAAAACAACTCTCAGAATGGAAGAAAATATTTGCAAATGAAGCAACAGAGAAGGGATTAATCTCCAAAAAAAGATACAGGTTTCTGAAACACTAATATTATCATCATTGTCCTATTAATAGTAAATATGTGCTGAGCACCTAGTCTGCAATAGGTACCATTGCTCTTTCTCTGTGAATATGTTTTGTTTAATCACAACAATCTTATGAAATAGACATTGGTATTTTACACAAACTAAGGATGAGAAAACTGAGGCTTAGGGAGAATAAAATAAGTAATTTGTCTGAAATCCCACAGTAATTTACTAATATACATGATTTACTAATATACCAGTCTATTTGTCTCTGATGCCCATGACCTTCAATACTGGGCTATCTTGTTTCCATTATGTACAACCCAGATGTATTCACAGGTGTTTCATTTCTTTACTGCCATCAACAGGTATTTTCTAGCTTTCCTCCTTCGTATCAGTGGATCCTGTAATGGCTTGTGGCTCCTCAAATCAAAACCCTGTTTCTTATCTTTCCCAATGTTCATCTAGCAGCAAGAATAACTGATGAGGTTTGGACAGAAGAAAAGTTTTATGTTTCTACTAGAAGCTCCCACTTGGAATCCTCCAGTTCCTTCTGTTCTAGTATTAATTATGCAGAAGGGAACACAGAATTGAAGTGAAAGGCAATGGGTGGAGAGGGGAAGTAAACTCCATTCTGCCTCTTTAACTCTGATCCCAGTTGCCATAGCGGACACTTCTGCTAAAACACTTCCAATATAAACAGTGTGTTAAAGAGGAAAGAGTAAGGATAGGAAAAGGGACTAGTATGGAAAATATGAGGTTAAGCACCAATCCAACCTTTTTTCTTCTGACTTCTACCAGCCAGATACCCCTAATTAGTACACCCACTTATCCGTTGTAGAAATAAACATTTCTGTTGAAACATATAAAGTGCTGCTGCTGCTAAGTCACTTCAGTCGTGTCTGACTCTGTGCGACCCCATAGACGGAAGCCCACCAGGCTCCCCCGTCCCTGGGATTCTCCAGGCAAGAACACTGGAGTGGGTTGCCATTACCTTCTCCAATGTGTGAAAGTGAAAAGTGAAAGTGAAGTCGCTCAGTCGTGTCCGACCCTTAGCGACCCCACGGACTGCAGCCTACCAGGCTCCTCCATCCATGGGATTTTCTAGGCAATAGTACTGGAGTGGCTTGCCATTGCCTTCTCTAACATATAAAGTGCACAAATCATAAATGTACCATTTGAATTTTCACAAAATGAATACATTTGTAATCCCCAACCACATCAATAAACAGGTCATCAATACATTGTGGCTTTAAATCACATGTTCCTGATGACTGAGGTAGAATACCTTATGTGATTAACAGACATTTCAATAGCTTACTTAATGAGATGACTCTTCAAGTCTTGCCTATTTTTTCTTACTACATTATCTTAATGTGTAAAGGTTTAAAAAATATTCTGAACGTAATCCTTTATCTGTTGTATGTACTGCAAATATTTTCTCTCCCTTATTTTCCTACCTGCCTTTGAATGAATGTCTTTAATAAACTGAGCTTTTTCATTTTTATATACTTTTAAAAATAACTATGTAATTCAAGAAATTCTAATGTAATACAATTTATCAATAATTTTCTAATAGAGCATTTTGTGTCCTATCAAAGAAATCTTTGGCTTCTAATAAATTGTAAAGCTATTTTCTTATCTTCCAGAAACTATATTTTCTCTCACAAATTTATATCTATAATCCATCTAGAAGTGATTTTTGTGGGTCGTGTGTATTGTGCAAGAAACATTATTTTTCTTCTGAACATGCCTTTAACCCAGAATTATTTATTGAAGAGGCCATTCTTTCTCCATAATGCTATGTCATCTTTGCCCTAGTCAAGTGTTGGTGTAGGTAAAAATCCATTTCTGGATTTTATTTTTTTGCTCCCTTGGTTTAATTGTCCGAGTGCCAATACCACACTCCTTCAATTAAGGTAACAGTGTAAGACTTTGAACTTTGTTCTTCAAAATTTGGTTATTTGTGACTCTTTACATTTTCATTAATATTAAAACCTATCAACCAGTCCATTCTAAAGGAGATCAATCGTGGGTGTTCATTGGAAGGACTGATGCTAAAGCTGAAACTCCAATACTTTGGCCACCTCATGCGACGAGTTGACTCACTGGAAAAGTGTCTGATGCTAGGAGGAATTGGGGGTAGGAGGAGATGGGGACGACTCACTGGAAAAGTGTCTGATGCTAGGAGGGATTGGGGGTAGGAGGAGATGGGGACGACAGAGAATGAGATGGCTGGATGGCATCACCGACTCGATGGACATGAGTTTGAGTGAACTCCGGGAGTGGTGATAGACAGGGAGGCCTGGCGTGATGTGATTCACGGGGTCGCAGAGTCGGACATGACTGAGCGACTGAACTGAACTGATTGTCCATTTTTTAAAAAATGAGGTATCTGATGGAATTTGTACAGGATTTGCATTAAATAGGGACATCTATTTGCAGAAAATTGAAACCTATAAATACTGAATCTTTCTATCCAAAAATTTGACATAACCTCTCAGTTTTCTAGGCCATTGTAATACTTCTCAGAATATTTTGAGATATATTTTTGTTAAGAAATTTTATGTTTCATTCTATTTCTTTGGTTTTTGAATTTTTTATTCTATTTCAGATGTCAGTTTTTAGTTTTATTTTCTAATTGGTGGTACATATAAATACCTTCAATTTTTTTAAATGTTGTCCTGTGTAAAGACATCATTGAAGTCTCTTAATAATTGAACTGTTTATAATTTTAGATTTTTTAAATGTACCATCATGTAAATGAGTTTTACTTATTTTTCATTCTTGAGCATTTTCTTTCCTTTCTCCTGTTTTCCCTCCATCCCTCCCTTGCCTGCCTGTCTTTTTACTCTAGTTTTGTTTTCCTTTAAAATACTAGTAGGGGCCTTCAATATGATGAGAATAGAAGGGGTGATAGTATGAATGTTCTCTCAATCTAGTCTCAGGCAGAAAACTTTTAATACTATATAGCATTAATACAAGGTTTGCTATAGTTTTATAATTACTCTATCACATAAGTAACTTCTCTTCTAATTATAGTTGGCTGAGATATTTTAATTTTGGTGTTTAATTATTCCAAATGTTTCTTTTGCTGCTATTGAGATCATCATATGTTTTCTTCTTTATTCTGTTAATTATAGTTATTTTAATTTTAGAATATTAAAAAAACCTTGCTTTTTGGAATAAATGTAACTTTCTTGTAATATAATCTTTTAATATACATTTGATTTGCTCATATTTTTTTCAGGTTTTGCCTTGTTCATGAAAGATTGGCTTGTAGATTTCATCCTTAAAGTGAAATAATCATTTGGTATCAAGATTTCATTACCTTAAAGAAGTATTTGGGAATTTTCTTTTTTTATTATCATTTCTCCGGAATAGTTTGTATGGATGGTTGTCTATTTCTTAAAATGTTTTTAAGAAATCACTGTAAAGTTGTCTGTTTCTTACATTTAGTTTCAGCTTCAATTTGTTGAATACATCGAGAACTATTTAGATTTTCTAATTATTTCATCTGCGTTTGGAATTCTTTCCTTGGCTATTTTTCTGAGTTTTGAAAATGTATTGACACAAAGTTGTTTATAGCATGCTTCTATTTCTTATAATAAAATCTTAAAATAAATCTATCTTTTTGTTCCTGCTACTAGTAATTTATACTTTTTTATAATAATGCTGAATGTTTAAATAGTATGTAGAAAAGCAACTGATTTCCATAGCACAACATTGTATACTGTGACCTTTCTAGACTCATTAATTCTGGGAAATTTTTTTTTTTTTGTAGATTCTTTGAGGTATTCTACATAGATAGTATGCAATCTATGAAAGATAGTTTCATTACTTACTTTTAAATCTATAAATCTTTATTTCACTTTATTATCTTATTCCACTAGCTGGAACTTCTACTATGATGTTAAACAGGAGTAGGGAGAAAGAAAATCTTTGTCTTGTACCTGATCTTGGGGGAGGCACCACATTTTCACCTTTAAGAACAATGCTGCTGCTGCTGCTAAGTCACTTCAGTCGTGTCCGACTCTGTGTGACCCCACAGACGGAAGCCCACCAGGCTCCCCCGTCTCTGGGATTCTCCAGGCAAGAACACTGGAGTGGCTAGCTTTCTATAAATGTTCTTTATCAAACTGAGAAAGTTCCTTTTTATTTTCAGTTTACAGAGGTTTATTTTTGTTGTGGTGGTAGGTTTTTTTTTTTATCATGAATGGATGCTACATTTTGTCAAATGCTTTTTCTGCAACAACTGATATATCATTTTTCTTAAGTCTGTTGATATAGTGGATAGTACTGATTGATTTTTGAGTGTTGAACCAGCCTTGCATATCTAAAAGAAATCCCATTTGGTCATAGTATCTAATTTTTTGTACATTGTTCGATTCAATTTCCCAATATTTTCCTGAGGATTTTTGCATCTATGATTATGAGCGATACTGTTCTGTCATTTTCCTTTCTTGTAACATCTTTATGTGGTGTTGGTATTAGGGCAGTGTTGGCCTCACAGAATGACATATGAAATGTTTGCTCGCCTTCTAGTTTCTTGAAAGGATTGTGGAGAACTGGAATAACTTCTTCCTTAAATGTTAATTAGAGCTCCTAGTGAAGCTAGGACTGGTGTTATCTTTTCTGAAATATTGTTATCTTTTCTGAAATATTATTATCATTTCTGAAATAGTACTAACTGTTCAGTTTCCCATATGAGGTTAGCACTATTCTTCTGCTGGAAGTGGATTAGCCCTTTGTTTGTTTGGGAAAGATGTTATTTCTTCTTCACTTTTGGAAATGGTTTACTGGATATGTAATTTTAAGTTAGTGATTTTTTTCTTTCAACATTTTAAATTAAAAAAAAATTATCCCACTCTTCTTATACAGTTTCTGAAGAGATTTGCTATATAACTCTTGTTCCTTTGTAGGTAAGGGTTTTTTCCTCTCCTCTGGCTTCTTTCAAGATTTTCTCTTTTTAAAGTTGATATATTACCCAGAAACATTTATGTTCCTACAGGTCTTATTTAAAAATACCAAATATCCTGGCAAATTTTGTTCATACATCTTACATCATATAAAATTTGAGGTCCAAATTTTTATCCCCATCTTATAGACATTCAAAGGGGCAATGAGAGTTAGTAAGTGATTTGGTATTTTTCAGAATCAGGGCCCTAAATTACTGTGCTATATTTTTTCCCACAAGTAGCATCATGTCTTTTCTAAAATAGTCTAGCAAATGCTGAATGACAAGTCTCCTCAAATCAAACTCTTATCTTTCACTGTATGAATTTCCCTCTTGCAGCAAATAAAAAAATCATTGCCAAGCCGTATGTAGTTACCATCAACACTGTCTTACTTATTGTATAGGTTTCATTGTCTAAAAGTAAAGATAATATATATTTCCTTCTTGGCAACTTGTAATAAAATTCTAACTACCAACACATATCTAGCTTCAAAACACTAATACAGATTTTCAATTTAAAGAATATCCAGATATAATGTACCCATCAAAAAGAAAAGCATGGAAGAACTTTCACAGTAGAAACACTGCTTGTGGTATATGCCTGCAATTAATAACCCAGTACGACTCTATGGACATGAGTTTGAATGAATTCCTGGAGTTGGTGATGGACAGGGAGGCCTGGCGTGCTGTGATTCATGGGGTCACAGAGAGTCGGACACAACAGAGCGACTGAACTGAACTGAACTGATCTGTACTATATGAGTAGTGAGTGAAACAATGGCATGGAAATCCAACAAGTTTTCTAAAGAGATCCATCTTTATAATGGGCAATTTTCATTTGTTAAATTTTCCCATGATTAATGTTAAATTTGTAGTTGTAACATTCGTTTTTACCTATCTCTAGACAGAAGGTCTGGCAATGGCACCCCACTCCAGTGTTCTTGCCTGGAGAATCCCAGGGACAGGGGAGCCTGGTGGGCTGCCGTCTATGGGGTCACACAGAGTCGGACACGACTGAAGCGACTTAGCAGCAGGCAGAAGGTAAGGACATTACTCCTGCTTGAATCTTCAGTTCTGATCTGAAATAATGCATGTTCTCCTCACCTAGGGGTTCTCAGGCTTCAGAGAGTTTCTTTAAGATATTTCTGTATGGAAACGATACGCAACAATATCTTCTGTCCTCTTTAATAATTTTATCTGATTATCATGGTAGCATTTTTTATATATTGTGTGTACTGATTTACTCCAATGAAGTCCGTGGTTGGGTCACCCAGACTTTGAGTCAGTGTTCTCTTCCAAAGGAAATTAAAGAGAAGGGAAGTCCAGAATGTATTCCTTCCCACCTTCTACGTGTTAATACTACAAAATATTTTACTTCGCTAAATTGGTTAGCATTTGGATATTTGTTTTTACGGTTGACTATGATAGAAAAGTAAGAAAGCACTTCATATCTACTACTAAGAATTCAAAACATATGAACTGAAAAAGAAAAACAATACTAGTAAGAAAATCTCACCATCCACCTCCCATACTACCCCATCCCAGGCTTTGCTATATTTCAGTTCTGAAGGCTTCTCTTTAATTCCAAAGCAGAACATATAGAGGGAGTTAGAGCTTAGAATTCTAAATGTAAAATATTGAAATAGATATTTTAATAGATACCATCAGGTCTTCAGTATCACTAATATATTCAAAGACATAAAGCAAACAATCAGCTATACGTTTAGGTTAGTACAGGGGAAGAGATTTCTGATTTTAAATTCTTATATTTGGAAGGATAATGAACAGAAGTAAAATGGAGAAGAGAATAATTTTTGAAGAAAATATTACAAACTAACTAGTATAAAGATATAACAGTCAAACTTAAAATGACCAAACAATTCCTCCTTTCCATGAACCACATATCAAGTCAAGAGGAGCATGTATTTCTCCTCCCCCTGAATCTGGGGTGGCTTTTCATCAACAGAGTGCAGAAAGTGAGGCGTTATGAGACCACTAGTTTCTCTACCCTTGAAATGTTCATGTTTAGGGTATTCCCTTTTAGAAACCAGACAGATTGAGAGGTCACATGGAGGAAAACTTATGAGATCTGCTTGCCAGCAGTTCTCAGCCAACAGCTAGCAACAGCTGTCAGCCATGTGAAGGAGCCCACTCAAGTTCTCAGATGACTATAGCCCTAGCTGACGCTTTGACGTCATGTGAATAAACCATCCAGCTGAGTCCCATCAACTAACAGAATGGTAAGAGAATGCTAAGTCCCTAAGTTTTGAGGTAAGCTGCTACACATAAACGGAGAAGGCAATGGCAAGCCACTCCAGTACTCTTACCTGGAGAATCCCATGGATGGAGGAGCCTGGTAGGCTGCAGTCCATGGGGTCGCTAGGGGTCGGACACGACTAAGCGACTTCACTTTCACTTTTCACTTTCACACATTGGAGAAGGAAATGGCAACCCACTCCAGTGTTCTTGCCTGGAGAATCCCAGGGACGGGGGAGACTGGTGGGCTTCCGTCTATGGGGTCACACAGAGTCAGACACGACTGAAGTGACTTAGCAGCAGCAGCAGCAGCTACACATAAAAGATACATGTGATGCAAATAGCTGACTGGCAAACGAAGTCCAGCATAAACGTATTAGGCTAGTGATGATAAAAGGAATTTAAGATAAATACCTGGCTAATACATGTATTCTAGTTAACTAAAATATTCTCATAGAGGATACAGATTTTTTTTGTTGTTGTTCATTTTAGGTATTTTTAAAGTAAAGGAGACAAAATGTTGGAAAGCATCTCTACATATTGCAGTTGCATACTTAATGTGCAAAGAAAAATAGAAGAGTTCAGTGGTTCTTGATAAAACCAAAGTTTCCTTGAAAATGTTATATTATTTAAAGAGAAAAGGAACAAACAGAAGGGGGAAATCCTTAAATACAAGCTATTTAAAAAGAAAGAGAACTATCAAAAGTTTACTGAAAAATATGGAGGCAGGGGAAAGAACAGAAATGTAATCCTGGGAGGAAAAAGTAATTTTCAGTAATATAAGTGAAACAAAGTTTGAAGGTGTTATCATGCGCCCTTTGCTCTCATAATCCTTTTTCATATATGTTGTGGAAATTACCACATTCAATTTTAAATGATTTGTTCATATGTCTGGTTCATATCACCAAACTATAATCATTTCCAGGGCAGAGATTTACATTGTTATTTACATTGTTATCACTTATTTACATTGTTATCACTAAGATAATATAGAGATTAATGGATGGATGTTTAGTGAATGGGTGAATAAATGATTTAGTATAAACTGATACATGCAATTAGTTTTGAAATGCAGAATCAACCTATTGACAGAAGCAGACCCTTTGTCAGAGATGTCTGTTTATTTTGGGGGGGTGTTCTAATTTTCTTGACATGAGATTCAAAGAAAGCTGGAAAACACCCTCTTCTAGATATGCCAAGCATTTTATCTGGAGATGCTGAAGGTGGATACTTTATGGTCCCTGCTCCAAAGAGGTCATGGGATACTGGGCAAGATTGAAATGTAAGAAGTGCGTACATGTGCAAAGGATTAATCTAAAGTCTTTCAATTTCATTATCTTTTTAAAAACACACAGGAGTAGTTTTATTCCCATTTGTAGGTAAAATATTAGGATGAGAGATATTTAGTAACTTGTTCAAGGCAAGCTAGTAAAATGAGAGAGACAATATATAGTAATTCATTCTTTCATTTTTCTCTCTCTAGCTCCCAAACTACAGTTATAAGTATTGATGTAAGTCTAAGCAAGGCACCATGAGGGTAGGAGTAAAGCTTCCCTGGAAGAAGGAAGCTTATATAGGATGCTATGATAAGGCTCCCATTATGTCTGCATCCCTATTCCCTACTTGGGTGGCTATTCTACAGAAGCACAGAATGGCTTTTGGAATCACGCAGATTTGGGCTTAATTCTAGTAAATGTGGTAGATATATGGAGAAGTTACTTAGTCCACTCCAGTTTCTTCTTCCCCATCCATAAAATAGGAATAACCATGTGTACCTGAAAGAGCTATTACAAGGATCACACATGAGATGTATTAAGTACAGTGTCTGGTGTAAATACTCTCTTGGCAAGTAGTGAGAGTTAGTCTAATGAATTTTGCACTATAGCTATTCTGATTTGTGGTTGGCTGATCTGATTCTGTGGGTCTGGAGGGGATATTTTCCCAGATATACAAGATTTTAGCAGATATTCTTGAATACTCTTGCTAACCTAAGGGGAATCTTGGAGCGTCTTTTCTGACCTTACCAGTGATTACATCCTTTACATTTTAGACCATATTTCCAGGAATGAGGTTTTAAATGTCCTTTAGAGACCCAGCCCCACTCTTTATGATCTATTTCTTTGGCATTCTGAAGGAAGAAATCATTCAGGAATGTTTGCTTCACCTGGCAGTGTAATTTCTCCCTAGCCTCTCTGGCAGTCATCTTTTGCCTGTGGTTCTAGTAAAGCAAGCAGTATTGACTTGACTTGCTTGGAAAAGTATTCCTTAAGCATGTATTCCTCAAGCATGTATTCCTCACAACGTTAAAAATAGAGTATTTGATCAGGGATCTTTAGACACATTTACTGGTTCATACTTTTATTCAGCTCCTGAATCTGAAAAAAAATAAGTTAATTTTTAGAAGACTATAAATTAAAAAATTCAGTGCTTATTTCTACCCCAATCCTGGCCAATCCCAGCCAAAGCTGGATCTTAAAAATCTAGAATACTTGAGGTCTAGGGGTCTGCCTTCAGTTCTCAGGAAGCACGGCAAGGAGGGAGGTCAGAGCTCAGAATCCTGACTGCAGATAGCAAGGGTGGCAGGAGAAACGGAGAAAAGACACGAATTAATTAAGCACCCGAGGAGACTCTTACCGGGTGAATTGGGAAGGAAATTTGTTAGAAGGGCTCCAGAATGTGGAAGAAAAGGAGCAGTTAATCTAAAATACAAAATTGAAAGACACGGCAGATGCACAATTCTAGTCTCCCAGATAAGATTCCTTCTGGAATTCAAAAGCATCTAAAGAGAAGCAAGACAGTCGGCTGCTGGGCTCAAGATGTAAACACAGTGCTGGCTGACACAGTGAAGATGTTTATTAGAAAAGTTAATGCAATGTCAGGGCGGAAGATCAATGTTTAACCTGATTTCATTGCAATGTATTGGCCTGCCTTGGAATACAGAATGGAAAATTAGCAAACCAGAAAAAGGAACATGTAAGGGACTTTTTCATAAGCAAGCTGTCAAATCATGGACACTGACATATGTGATTTTAAAAAGTCAGGAATTACTTGCATTTTCAGTTAACACATGTTTTTATATTGTATATGCACATAGTTTTATTAATTTGAGAAATACATTGAAAATTTTATTTGCCTCAATATCTAGGTAAGGTCACAGAATGTGAAGAGTGTCACTGAGTTCAGGTCTCTGATGTATAGATTAAACCCTAGGACCAAATCTGCCACATGACTTTCCAGAAGTTGCTCAGTGAGGTGGAAGCATGGTCAGTGACATGCAATAAGTCCTTTTACAGATAAAGAAAGGGGCAGGAGACCAGTGGAAAGATGGCTGCCTGATCCATGAATCCAGTCCTGACAAGCCTGTGCTTGATATAGGCAGCCATCTCACTGTAAAAATACCTGTATAATTATTTGATGAAAATATCCCTAGAGTGTTATTTAGCTAATCCTCATCAAACTGCAAACAAACTAAAGATCATTTTCCACAGTCTAAAAAATCAAAACATGTCCCTGATTGCTGGACTCAGATGAGTTAAAAGGGCTTTTTGATGCTCCAGCTTCTTTTAATTTGATAATTTGGATAAAATCTACTGGAGTTACTGCACTCTTTTTCTACAGTGGTTATTAAAGCTGACATTTCAGTCTATATTTAAGAAGTTCTTACTGGAAAAGGAAACTAAGAAGTGTTTTGTTTGCACTGTATCATACTTCAGAAAGAGGAACACTCGGGGTGCGGGGTGGGGGGGGGGGGGAAGAAGCTGTGTTTCCTGGTCGTGAAGCGATCTGCTCAGGGCCTCTGGGAGAGAGAGAAGCACGGGTTCTGCAAGAGCGGCCCAGAGGTGACGTCACTACCTAGCCCCGCCCCTCCGCCTCCTGCCGCGCTGGACCTGCAGAGCACGCTCCTGGTCCCAGGCACGATTAGCAAAACCTCCAGCGCAGCTGTGCATCGAGGGTGACCAATTGAAAAACAAGGAGTCGGCCAATTAATTACATTGTCAGCAATAAATGTAACAATGGGCTATAGAGGCAACCCAGTCCTGTGATGCATCCAGGCAGCCATCTGTACGTCTGTCTTCCCCGTCCACTGGGCACTTGTTGCTGCAGAATTGGTTTAGACAAGTGGCTTAGTTTGTCAGGTAGCAAGCAGAAGTGTCTGTCCTCCTCTGTGAGGCTATCTCCATTAAGTTTCACACTTCTTTTAGAGAAGTAAACTGTGAGTGCAAAGCTCACACAAAAAAGTGGAGATTCAGCCACAGCCCTGGCCCTAATGATAAACAAGATCACTCATTCACTCTTGTGTTTATTTACTGCTTCCCTGGTGGCTCAGCTGGTAAAGCATCTGCTTGCAATGGGCGAGGCCTGGGTTCAATCCCTGGGTTGGGAAGATCCTTGGAGAAGGAAATGGCTACCCACTCCAGTATTCTGGCCTGGAGAATTCCATGGGCTCTACAGTCCATGCGGTTGCAAAGAGTTGGACACGACTGAGGGACTTTCAGTGTGGTAGCTCAGATGGTAAAGAATCTGCCTGCAATGCAGGAGACTGAAGTTCAATTCCAGGGTCAGGAAGATCCCCTAGAGAAGGGAATGCCCACCCATTCCAGTATTCTTGCCTGGGGAATTTCATGGACAGAGGAGCCTGGCAGGTTACAGTCCATGAAGTTGCAAAAAGTCTGGCACAACTGAGTGACTAACACTTTTCAACTTTTTTCAACATTTACTTACTAACATTTGTTGAAAGACTTCCGTTGCCAGGTACACACCAATGAAGTAAGAAGAACTCAGTCCATCTATATAGCAGAAATTAATGTACATTAACATATCATCTCTAGGGATTTCTGTATATTTTGTAGCCAATGCCCTAGATAGCGGTCCCTTAGAAAAATCCATTTTTATGGGCTATGTGGACAATTAAAATCGCTGAGTTCTTCTTTTCCCATTGTTATTTTTCTTTGAATTCTTTGACTCAGTTTTGCAGATGGTTATTAAAAAATTAGAATAGAAAGGCAGCACAGAGAAGTCTTATCTAATACTCATCTTTTTAAGAACAGTGAAGCCTGTGACTTTATTTTATTGATTAATGTCTGATCTACTGTTCCTTTAGCTGAAGATGTGAACTGATGGCTTGATAACCATATCTTAAGTCCAACACAATTTCACCAAATTCCAGAAGGATATCATTTCAGTACCACTCCTCAGTGTCAGGACACATCTTAGAATCATTTGCATCTTTCTCCTGTTCATACTCAGAGGGAGCCTTTAGAGTTCAGGATTAAAAGAGCTCTGAACAATCATTAAGGCTTCTTCTATTCTTTCTACTGCTTTATTTTTAATCTTTTCCCCCCATTACTAACCAGATCTGGGTTTCTCCTTTCTAATTCCTATCCATAAAAATGAAGCATAATTATTTTAAATGAATGATGCTGAAAACTTCCTGTTCTTAATTTTAAAAAGCAGAAGAGAAACATGTTCTGTTTGTGTTTCTTGCTAGAGGTGCCCCCTGCCCCTCCCTTTTTTAAACAGACCAGAGCCTTTTCCTAAAATGAACAGGAAGTAGGAAAACCAGAGGAGAAGTGGGAATTTTCAGTCAATCTTCCTTAGTCCATTTCCTTCATTTTACCCCAAATAGGTTTTATGATGAGTTGGCATTTTAAAATAAATACCCTATTACTCTCATGAGAGGAAGAGAACACACTGACATGGATTTGAAGCAAAATGTAGATTTGGGTGGAAATGAGTTTTTGATGATATGGTAGCAACTGTCCTGTTCTTTGAACATTCTTTACAGGGAAGAAAGGAAATGAAAATAACCTTTCATTTCTTTCCTTCCTTTCTTGTCTCTACCTCTTTCTTTCTCTCCCTCCTTTTTTCTTTTTTATTATCTTATGTCTTTAAGCACTTAGTATGTGTCAAGACTGTGGTAGGTGCTGGTGAAAAGTAATGACATGGCCTGTGCCTTGGAAGACCTTACAGTACAGCTGGGAAGGCTGACAGTCAAAATGCAATTTCAATTCCTTGTTTAAGTGCCCTCCACCAGGATTTTATGAAAGCTCTTTTATGAGAGAGATGCCTAACCTAGACTCGGCAGAGTCCTCTAAACAGAACTCAGAAGATTGATTAAGCATTAGTTAGGTAAATAGAGATGTAAATTATTTCAGGGCATTGGAATATCAGGAACAAGGCCACAGAGCAAAGAGAGAACACAGGACTTTCAAGATATTTTTTTCCTGTCACCTTTCTCCCACCTAATTATGGAAAATCTTGTGAGTTCTAGGTGTGTGTGTCTATATGTATGTCTGTTTACAATAAAGAGAATTACACTTGTCTAGAGAACATAGGCTTGTCTGAGAATTCTGATTAGAAATTTCTGGATAGGAGAAAAGATATGGATAATGTAATGAGAAACTACTATTTACTGGGTGCTTTAAGACTTGACAATCACTGTGCTAAATGATTTACTGTAATTTTAATTTAGAAATGTATTGCTATTATTACTACCACTATTATTATCGTGTGGTTACTTTATAAGCAAAGGAGTTAAAGCTTTGAGGGTTAAAGATGCCGTCTAGGCAGGTCTCACCTTTTTAATATCTTATACTGCCTTGTGAATATATAAAGAAATAAAGATCTAAAAGAGAAAAAACAGACACAAAGTAACATACTTAAGAGGAGGAGCAGAAATAGTAACTGTATAACACATCCCAGTATCCGGGATCTGTGAGGCCCCAGGCAAAGTATTTTGGCAAATAAATGAAATAATTATATTTCTTATATAATTATCTTATAGTTGTTATTCTTATGTAATGTCTTATTTTTATATGATTTGTATATCATTATATATAATTATGTAATTATATATACTCAAGAATAGTCTTATATATAAAATAATTCATAATACTGAGGAGCATGACCATAAATAATACTTGAATTTATTTTCAATTCCTAAAATCATTTTCATATGACTATATTGAGTTTTATAAAAGTACATAAAAATTTTACATTATTCAGTTTTTGCTGAAACTTAGCTACATGACAGTCCCCAAATGTCTGTGACTTATAACCTCAAGCTTTTCTTTCTCTTGACCTTTGATTGCAGGTTGGTTTTGGTTCTTTGATCTCATCTGGACTTGCCTGGCTTTGAGGAGATTACTCTTGACTCCATGCTTCCATCCTTCATCTTCTTTCTGAGGCCCAGGATAAAGTGATAGCTTCTTGGGACATGATATCCTCAGAGTGGATCACAGGAGCACAAAAGAAGGCAAATGAAACCATGGAAACACATCTGCTCATGTCATGTTTCTTAACCTCCCATCAGACAAATCACATGGCCAAGGCCAACATCAATCGGAAGAAGTGTATTGTATGCATAGTGGAAGGCAACACAAAGTTACAAGGCAAGGGATATGGAAGTATCAACCTACTACAGGGAGGATAAGAAATGAGGACAATAATGCTATTTACTAATGAGGACAGAATCCCAAAGAGTTAAGTGGCCTGCTCCTAACCACACAGTTAATAAGCAGAGGAGCTGGGTCTTTGTCTTAGGATTCTGACTTGTATGTGCTTTGCTATGATACAAAGTGCTTTAAGAATGTAAAATGATTACTTAAGCCCCAGGAGTCTGAAAACTGGGGGAAAGGTGAGATTTGATATAGACATGAAGAGATATATAGATATTAATAGGTTAATTGTACATACTGCTTTACCCGAGAGAATCCCTGAGTAATCACTTTTCTTCTTATCTGCCTCACCAACCCCTTCCCCAAAGAGTCCCCTTTTGGAAGATAAATTACACAGTCACTTTAAGTTCTGATAAGTGGATCAGAATAAGCATGGTGTTCCACTGAAATAGAACCCTGTGTATAATTCCTGAAAAAATAAACATGGTATATTCAAATGCAATGAAGAGACTAGC
The DNA here is from genome assembly GCF_049115385.1 of Moschus berezovskii. Lineage (NCBI taxonomy): Eukaryota > Metazoa > Chordata > Mammalia > Artiodactyla > Moschidae > Moschus > Moschus berezovskii. Next base: position 27,522,240 of record NC_142464.1, read on the forward strand.
TTTTCTGGTGTAGCGGCTACAAGTTGAGGAGTATCTGGAGAAGTTTATTGGAGACATAGTTGAGACCAATTTGTTGGTTGCGAAATAGAGATGATAGGTTTATATTCATAGAGGAAGCCACTGAAAATATTTGAACAATATGATGACAGCAACTACAGGTGTGATTTAGAAAGATAAATATAGACAAGTTGAATAAAAGTATGGGGCAATAAAAGTATGGGGCAAAGGGACTAGTTATTAAGTAAATTCAGTAGTCTTGGTATGAGTCTATACCAAATTGAAGAGAATGGACTACAAGAGATAGAGGTATTAGAGCTGTGACACAAAGAAGTGTTAAACACTCACTGGAAATATAGAGAAAGAAGTTGAATATATAGAATGGGAGCTCAAGAGGGTCTATGTTAGAAGTATGATTTTGAGAGTCTAGACTTGATATTTAATGTCTGACCTTAGACAAGGTACTTAACCATTTTGATAAGAAATTGGAGAACAAAGTCAAACTTCCATGAAATACCAAGTATCTACTCCTCTAAAAAAAAGTTAGCTATGATAACTCATTAATACATTGAGCAAACTTTTACTGTATTTTGGCTTTTGGCAGGAACATCTAGTTATTGGCTCTGGAGTATTTTCTCTGAGGAATACATTGTTCACTAGAAATAGTTCTGCTCTTAGAGGAGTTTATGGTCTAGGAGAGATACACGTAATAAGCCAAAATATACAAGACACAGGCACAGAAAAATACTCTTTAATTTTGGGGTGGGAGTTATTTCCAGTTGTGGGAACCATTTACAAAAGAGGAAGCACTCTAAAACTCTTAGAAGGGATACACTGGCCCTCCACAACCTCTACTGTATGGCTACGTAGGGGCCCCTCCCTCCACCTGATCCACTCCCCAAACTCCAGTTCCCCTCTGAGACCCTCTCCCTCAGTGATGTCTCATTGTCTTTTTCTCCTGTAATAGCCTCCAAATATCTATTTTCTTCTTTGACCAATTAGAGTTGCTGTATCTCCAAGGGGCTAAGGTGCTAACCCGTCTCAAGCCTCTTTTTGTGAATGTAGTATTTTTCACAGAAGGTTTTATTTTTTTCCTATGTTGGTTCTGTTTTGCAAATGCACAGAGAAAATAAAATAAAACTAAACTCCTTATCTTAAAAAGAACACAGAAAGTCTTTTCCTCCTGAAAAACTTTCAGCATGCCATAAACAACACGTGGGTCCAAGGGGTAATATAGAGAGAAATTGTAAAATTTATTATGAATCACTATAGTGGTACAAAGATACATCAAAATGTGGGACAGAACTAACACAGTCATCAGCAAAAATCCTATGGTATTAAATATCTATACCAATAGAAAGTTTCTTAAAAGTAAATAGAAGACCAACTCAAAAAAACAAACAAAAAAGTAAACCCCAAAAAGCAGAAATAAGGAATTAATAAAAATAAAAGCAGAAACACCAGTCAGAATGGCCAAAACACCCTCTCCAGCATTTATTGTTTGGAGAAAAGGGAACCCTCCTGCACTTTTGGTGGGAATGTAAATTGGTAAACCACTATAGAGAACGGTATGGAGTTTCCTTAAAAATCTTAAGATAGAACTACCATATGATCCAGCTATCCAGGCATATATCCAGAGAAAACCATAATTCGAAAAGACACATACACCCCAGTATTCATTGCAGCACTATTTACAATAGCCAAGACATGGAAGTCTTTTTGATTGTTTGAAGCTCTGATAGATTTTTTTTTGAAGTCCTTATGGAAATTGTATTATGTAAGTTTTTGAATATTTGTAACAGTTTATTTGTGACCTTCATTCTTAAAGTTAATTTGGCCTGGCTATTAAATCCTTGATGAACTAAATGTCCATTGACAGAGGAATGGATAAAGAATATATGGTACATATATATATAATGGAATATTACTCAGTCCTAAAAAAGAATGAAAATTGTCATTTTCAGCAATATGGATGGATCTAGAGATTATCATACTAAGTGAAATAAGACAGACAAAGACAAATATATGACATCACTTATATGAGGAGTCTAATTTTTGAAACTATACAAATGAATTTATTTACAAAACAGAAGTAGACTTATAGATTAGACATTAGAAAAAAACTTACAGTTACCAAAGGAGAAATATGAGGGGAGGGATAAATCAGGAGCTTGGGATGAGTACATATACACTATAATATATAAGATATATAACCAAAAAGGACCTGCTACACATAGCTCAATATTCCTACTCAATATTCTCTGATAACCTATAAGAGAAAAGAATCTAAAAGAATGACTATATGTATATGTATAACTGAATCACTTTTCTGTATACCTGAAACTAACACAATATTGTAAAAGCTCCAATAAAATTAAAAAAAAAAAAAAAAAAAAAAACTTAGAGGGAAACACAGGCAGAACACTCTTTGACATAAACCAAAGCAAAATCTTTTTTGACCTACCTGTTAGAGTAATGGAAATAAAAACAAAAAACAAACAAATGCAACCTAATCAAATTTAAAAACTTTTTACACAGCAGAGGAAACCATAAACCGGATGAACAGATGACACTCAAGCTCGGAGAAAATTTTTGCAAATTAGGCAATGGACAAATGATTACTCTCCAAACTATACAAATAGCTCATACAGCTCAATGTCAAAAAAAGGAAAATAACAAAAGACCCTCAATCAAAAAGTGGGCAGAAGACCTAAATACAAATCTCTCCAAAGAAGATGGAGATGGCCAAGAGGCACATAAAAAGATGCTTCAGTTCAGTTCAGTTCAGTCGCTCAGTTGTGTCCGACTCTTTTCGACCCCACGAATCACAGCACGCCAGGCCTCCCTGTCCATCACCACTCCCGGAGTTCACTCAAACTCATGTCCATCGAGTTGGTGATGCCATCCAGCCATCTCATTCTCTGTCGTCCCCTTCTCCCGCCCCCAATCCCTCGCAGCATCAGAGTCTTTTTCAGTGAGTCAACTTGTCGCATGAGGTGGCCAAAGTATTGGTTAACATCACTAATTATCAGAGAAGTGTAAATCAAAACTACAATGAGGTATCATCTCACATTGGTCAGAATGACCATCATCAAAAAAGCTACAAATAATAAATGCTAAGGGGGGTGTGGAGAAAAGGGAACCCTCTTACACTGTTGGTAGGAATATAAATTGGTATAGCTATGCTATGTGTAGAACAGTATAGAGGTTCCTTAAAAAACTAGAAGTGGAACTACCATACGATTCAGCAATCCCACTACTGGCATATACCCTGAGAAAACCATTAAATCAAGAAAACACATGTACCCCAATGTTCATTGCAGCACTATTCAAAATAGCTAGGACATGGTAACAACCTAAATCTCCAATGAAAGATGAATGTATAAAGATGTGATACATATATACTATGGAAATACTCGCCATAAAAAACGAAATTGGGTTATCTGTAGAGATGTGGATGGGTCTGTCATACGGAATGAAGTAAGAAAGAGTAGAACAAGAAATCTAGAAAAATGGTACAGATGAGTTTATTTCCAGGGCAGTAATAGAGAGGCAGATGTAGGGAATGGATGTATGGACACAGGGTGAGGGAAGGGGAGAGTGAGACAAATTGGGAGGTTAGGATTGATATATGTACACTTACATGTGTAAAACAGATAGCTAGTGGGAAGCTGCTGTATAGCACAGGAAGCTCAACTCTGCACTCTGTGATGGCTGAGAGGGGCGGGATGGGGTGGGAGGGAGGATGTAGAGGGAGGGGCTATAAGTATACATACAGCTGCTTCATTTCATTGTACAGCAGAGACTAACACAACATTGTAAAGCAATTTAAAAAAAAGAATAAATTTTTAAAAAAAGAAATACCAATTTCCTACAATCTCTTCCAGAAGATAGAAGCAGAGGGAATGCTTCCTAAATTAATCAATGAGGCCAGTATTACCCAAATATTAAAACAGGCAAAGATATAAAAAAGGAACCAAATGAGTCAGGCCTTGTAGAATTATCAGTATCTGGATATAGAATGATGATGCGGTAGAACATGTATAACAGAACAACCAATATAATAATAACATCTACCTTTCAGCTTTATGTCCTAGCAAATAACAAGCCAGTGGTTATGTTTAGCCTATTTTGTGGTTATATGAGGAGAGTTAGTGGCAAATAAGCTTGGGAATGAGATCATGGAGAGCCTAGATGCTTTAAAAGTTAGGCTAAAGAATGTAAAAGAGCTACATTGAGATATTTGAGGGAAAAGGAAAGATCGACAGTATCAGAGAAGTGCATTATTTAGAAATAATTTTGACCATATATTTTAAATGAGTTCATATAAAAGGAGGCTTCCATTAGCAGATTCCTGCAATAACCTGAGAGAAATAATAAGAACCTGAACTGTGATAATGGCAATGAGGTTGGAGAGAAGAGGGTAGATGAGAGGAATGTTTAAAATGTAGATTCAAATGTGCTAAGAAAGTGACTGGATTCAATTGTGGAGTTCATGAAGCAAGGGAAAGAAAACAATCATTGGGAGTGCTGAAGTTTCATATCCATGAAACACTGATGAAAACAGTGAGGACTAAATTTGTGTAGAAAAACAGGAAGTTCCATTTTGGCTTATTGGGCTTCATGTGTAAGTGAAATAGCTAAGTAGTGATATTTAGCAGATGATTAGAAATGTGGGTCAAAAACTTTGGAAAGAGAAGAAATCAGAAGATATTAACCTAATTATCAAATAAATACATGGCACTGAAGTCATTTAACTGTCAAGGTGAGACAGGCTTGGGACCCTTTGCTGCAGTGCTGCGAAGTTTGTACCTGCGCATACCTCTCCCCCAGCAACAAAATACAAACACTATATGGGACTGAAAATAACTATATGCATTACAGTTGGGGCAAATTCTGAACCACGAGACAAAGACAAAAAACACCCAAATGCCATTTCTGAAGAGCCGAGAGCAAAAATCTGGGTATTGGTAGCAAAAGCAGGGTTCTGTGCATGCCCTGCTCCACTCAACACCACAAAAGAGTAGGCAAACCACATAAGCAACCCTTCTAGCCTGACCCCTGAACACACCACTACCCTCACCCCATATAAGGCAGAAGCTTGCCCCCGCCCCCCCTCCTCCACCTCGGGGAGTGAACAAGGGAACCTGTTACTTGTTTTCACTGCCTCCTGCAGCTAATGCAGGAGACCCAATAAAGCCTTGACTGAATTTCTTGTCTGACCTCTAGTCAATTTCTATTGATTGGAGAAAGTCAAGAATGCTGGTTAGTAGGAAAGGAACATCAAGAAAGAAAACAAATTTAAGGACAAAGATGGAGAATAATAATCTTGAGAGGGTAAGAAGAGGTCAAGAAGACATAAGGAAGTCATGCTGGGAGCTGCCCTTGGGGAGAAGAAAGTCTACCATCTTGGTAGTTTTAAGATAAACTGAATCTGACTTGGTGGTGGAATGATCCCAGAATGATTCAGGGCAGCATCACTAAGGCTGGCTCTGTTGAGGTAGTCATGCGTGCCTTTTTTGCAGAAACATCAGATAAAGCTGGGAAAACAGCACTTACTAAAGGAAGTTTAAGTAGCACAGAACACTGAGGCTGAAACCTAGAGACAAAAGGGGGATGTGAGTGAACTTTTCTGTGGTTGTTTTAGGGGTAAGTTTAAAATATACAGGTTACCTATTGGGTTTCACCAGTCTCATAAGAACCCAAAGCAGAAGTTTAGTCTTAGAGATACACCTGTATCTGTAGGCTCTAGATATATCTATTATTTAAATACTCCTGCTTGTCTCCACTTTTTTCTCCTCTGCCCATGGGATTTCCCAGGCAAGAATACTGGAGTAGGAGGGAGGAACAAGATGGTGGAGGAATAGGACGGCGAGACCACTTTCTCCCCCACAAATTCATCAAGAGAACATTTGAACGCGGAGTAAAGACCACAAAACAACTTCTGAATGCTGGCAGAGGACATCAGGCACCCAGAAAAGCAGCCCATTGTCTTTGAAAGGAGGTAGGAAAAAACATAAAAGATAAAAAGAGAGAAAAAAGAGGTAAGGACGGAGATCCGTCCCAGGAAGGGAGGGCTTAAAAAGAGAGAAGTTTCCAAACACCAGGAAACACTCTCACTGATGAATCTGTGGCGAGCCTTGGAACCTCAGAGGGCCACATAACTGGGAGGAAAAAAAAAGAAACAATTAAAACCCACAGATTACCCACCAAATGGTAACTCCCAGCAGAGAAGCAGCACAGACACCTGCATCCGCCATTAGCAAGCGGGGGCTGGGCAGGGAGGAGCCGGCTGAACTGCTCAGAGAGAGGACTGGGCTTGAATGCCGCGAGGGCAATCTGAGAGAACTAGGGATAGCAAAGCAGACTGTGGGATAGCTTCCCCGCGAAAAGGCGGAAAGCTGTAACCTAAGACTCTGCCAGCCCTGCTCACAGAACAAAGGGCTGAGCAGAGCCAGCCGGCTGCGGTCGGCCCAACCCCCATCACCCACCGAGACAGGCAGGGAGGTCAGCCAGAGCTGGAGGGGGCAACCGCGGCCCCAGAAAGGCATCCGATACAAACTGCAGGCAGGCTTGTTGCTAATCAAGACTTCTTGGGCTCGGGCCGGTCGATATCTGCCTGAGAAGGTGCACTGGTTCCGTTCCATTCCATTCCATTCCGTCGCTCAGTCGTGTCCGACTCTATGCGACCCCGTGGACTGTAGCCTACCAGTCTTCTCCGTCCATGGGATTCTCCAGGCAAGAATACTGGAGTGGGTTACCATTTCCTTCTCCAGGGGATCTTCCCGACCCAGGGATCGAACCCGGGTCTCCCGCATTGGAGGCAGACGTTTTAACCTCTGAACCACCGGGGTGCACCGGTTATACACCCAGAAAACCGAGTGGCAGGGACTGGGGAAGCGATAAGTCACAGCGACCACGCTCACCAAACACCTGATCACCTGAGATGCTCTGACCAGGGAAGGCACAAAACTCAGGCCCAACCAAGTCTGCGCCTTTGTGGAGTACCTACCCAAGAAGCTGAACTTGAGCTGCTCAGACCTGGGAAGTGCATACAACCCAGCGCCGGCCTCGGACAGTTCTCGGCAGAGCAACCTAGAGCCTGTGCAATGTAGACTGGGATAACACACACGCTGTGAGCGGGGGCAAACCCAATGTGGCTGAGACGCTGCAAGCACTCCCCACAGATGCCAGAGATATTTGTCTGCAGTGTTCCTCCCTTCCCAGAACAGGACTGAACAACTGAGCCTTAAAAAGTGTCCACCCACCCCCTAGTATCAGGGCGGAAATTAGACATTGAAGAGACAAGCAAACAGAAGCTAAAACAAAGGGAACCACCTTGGAAATGACAGATAGTCTAGAGATTACTTCAAGAATAAGACCAAAAACCAGAGGCAAGAGGCTTAAGCCCGAATCCTGAGAACACCAGAGAACTCCTGACTCCAGGGAACATTAATTGATAGGAGCTCATCAAACGCCTCCATACCTACACTAAAACCAAGCACCACCCAAGGGTCAACAAGTTCCAGAGCAAGACATACCACGCAAATTCTCCAGCAACACAGGAAAATAGCCCTGAGCTTCAATATACAGACTGCCCAAAGTCACTCCAAACCCACTGACATCTCATAACTCATTACTGGACACTTCATTGCACTCCAGAGAGAAGAAATCCAGCTCCACACACCAGAACACTGACACAAGCTTCCCTAACCAGGGAACCTTGACAAGTCACCAGTCCAACCCCACACACAGCGAGGAAACTACATAATAAAGAGAACTCCACAAACTGCCAGAAGAGGGAAAGGCCACCCCAAGAAAAGCAATATAAGCAAGATGAAGAGGCAGAGAAATACCCAGCAAGTAAAGGAAAGAGATAAATGCCCACCAACACAAACAAAAGAGGAAGATATAGGGAATCTACCTGATAAAGAATTTCGAGTTTTGATGGCGAAAATGATTCAAAATCTTGAAAATAAAATGGAGTTACAGATAAATAACCTGGAGAAGAGGATTGAGAAGATGGAAGAAAGGTTTAATAAGGACTTAGAGGAAATAAAAAAGAGTCAATATACAATGAATAATGCAATAGATGAGATCAGAAACACTCTGGAGGGAACAAACAGTAGAATAACAGAGGCAGAACAGGATAAGTGAGCTAGAAGATAGAATTGTAGAAATAAGTGAAACAGAGAGGAAAAAAGAAAAACGAATTAAAGGAAACGAGGACAATATTAGAGACCTCTGGGACAATGTTAAACGCTCCAACATTCGCATCATAGGAGTCCCAGAAGAAGAAGACAAAAAGAAAGACCATGAGAGAATACTTGAGGAGATAATAGTTGAAAACTTCCCTAAAATGGGGAAAGAAATAATCACCCGAGTCCAAGAAACCCAGAGAATCCCCAACAGGATAAACCCAAGGCGAAATACTCCAAGACACATAGTAATCAAATTAACAAAGATCAAACACAAAGAACAAATATTAAAAGCAACAAGGGAAAAGCAGCAAATAACACAAGGGGATTCCCATAAGGATAACAGCTGATCTTTCAATAGAAACTCTTCAGGCCAGGAGGGAGTGGCAAGACATACTTAAAGTGATGAAAGAAAATAACCTTCAGCCCAGATTACTGTACCCAGCAAGGACCTCATTCATATATGAAGGAGAAATCAAAAGCTTTACAGACAAGCAAAAACTGAGGGAATTCAGCATCACCAAACCAGCTCTCCAACAAATGCTAAAGGATCTTCTCTAGACAGGAAACACAGAAAGGGTGTATAAACTGGAACCCAAAGCAATAAAGAAAATGGCAATGGGATCATACTTATCAATAATTACCTTAAACGTAAATGGGTTGAATGCCCCAACCAAAAGACAAAGGCTGGCTGAATGGATACAAAAACAAGACCCCCATATATGTTGTCTACAAGAGACCCACCTCAAAACGAGGGACACATACAGACTGAAAGTGAAGGGCTGGAAAAAGATATTCCATGCAAATAGAGACCAAAAAAAAGCAGGAGTAGCAATACTCATATCAGATAAAATATACTTTGAAACAAAGGCTGTGAAAAGAGACAAAGAAAGAAATTACATAATGATCAAAGGATCAATCCAAGAAGAAGATACAACAATTATAAATTATTTATGCACCCAACATAGGAGCACCACAATATGTAAGAAAATTACTAACAAGAATGAAAGGGGAAATTAACAACAATGCAATAATAGTAGGATATTTTAATATCCCACTTACATCTATGGATAGATCAACTAAACAGAAAATTAACAAGGAAACACAAACTTTAAATGATACAATAGACCAGTTAGACCTAATAGATATCTATAGGACATTTCAACCCAAAACAATGAATTTCACCTTTTTGTCAAGCGCACACGGAACCTCTTCCAGGATAAATCACATCCTGGGCCATAAATCTAGCCTTGGTAAATTCAAAAAAATTGAAATCATTCCAAGCATCTTTTCTGACCACAATGCAGTAAGATTAGATCTCAATTACGGGAGAGAAACTATTAAAAATGCCAACATATGGAGGCTCAACAACACGCTGCTGAATAATGAACAAATCATAGAAGAAATCAAAAGAGAAATCAAAATATGCATAGAAATGAATGAAAATGAAAACACAACAACCCAAAACCTCTGGGACACTGTAAAAGCAGTGCTAAGGGGGAAGTTCATAGCAATACAGGCACACCTCAAGAAACAAAGTCAACTAAATAACCTAACTCTACATCTAAAGAAACTAGAAAAGGAAGAAATGAAGAACCCCAGGGTCAGTAGAAGGAAAGAAATCGTAAAAATTAGGGCAGAGATAAATGCAAAAGAAACAAAAGAGACCATAGCAAAAATCAACAAAGCCAAAAGCTGGTTCTTTGAGAAGGTAAATAAAATTGACAAACCACTAGCCAGACTCATCAAGAAACAAAGGGAAAAGAACCAAATCAATAAAATTAGAAATGAAAATGGAGAGATCACAACCAACAACACAGAAATACAAAGGACTATTAGAGAATACTATCAGCAATTACATGGCAATAAAATGAATAACCTGGAAGAAATGGACAAATTCCTAGAAAAGTACAACTTTCCAAAACTGAACCAGGAAGAAATAGAAAATCTGAACAGACCCATCACAAGCACGGAACTAGAGGCTGTAATCAGAACTCTTCCAGTCCCAGTCCCAGACGGCTTCACAGCCGAATTCTACCAAAAATTTAGAGAAGAGCTAACACCTATTCTACTCAAACTCTTCCAGAAAATTGCTGAGGAAGGGAAACTTCCAAACTCATTCTATGAGGCCACCATCACCCTAATCCCAAAACCTGGTAAAGATCCCACAAAAAAAGAAAACTACAGGCCAATATCACTGATGAACATAGATGCAAAAATCCTTAACAAAATTCTAGCAATCAGAATCCAACAACACATTAAGAAGATCATACATCATGACCAAGTGGACTTTATCCCAGGAATGCAAGGATTCTTCAATATCCACAAATCAATCAACGTAATACACCACATTAGCAAACTGAAAAATAAAAATCATATGATTATAGATGCAGAGAAAGCCTTCGACAAAATTCAACATCCATTTATGATAAGAACCCTCCAGAAAGTGGGAATAGAAGGGACATACCTCAACATAATAAAAGCTATATATGACAAACCCACAGCAAACATTATCCTCAAAGGTGAAAAACTGAAAGCATTTCCCCTAAAGTCAGGAACAAGACAAGGGTGCCCACTCTCACCACTACTACTCAACATAGTTCTGGAAGTTTTGGCTACAGCAATCAGAGCAGAAAAAGACATAAAAGGAATCCAAATTGGAAAAGAAGAAGTAAAACTTTCACTGTTCGCTGATGACATGATCCTCTACACAGAAAACCCTAAAGACTCTACCAGAAAACTACTAGAGCTAATCAATGAATACAGTAAAGTCGCAGGATATAAAATCAACACACAGAAATCCCTTGCATTCCTATACACTAATAATGAGAAAATAGAAAGAGAAATTAAGGAAACTATTCCATTCACTGTTGCAACGAAAAGAATTAAATACTTAGGAATATATCTACCTAAGGAAACAACAGACTTGTACATAGAAAACTATAAAACACTACTGAAAGCAATCAAAGAGGATACTAATAGATGGAGAAATATACCGTGTTCCCGGATTGGAAGAATAAATATTGTAAAAATGAGTATACTACCCAAAGTAATTTAATGCAATCCCTATCAAGCTACCAAAGATATTATTCACAGAACTAGAACAAATAATCTCACAATTTATATGGAAATACAAAAAACCTCGAATAGCCAAAGCAATCTTAAGGAAGAAGAATGGAACTGGGGGAATTAACCTGCCATACTTCAGGCTCTACTACAAAGCCACAGTCATCAAGACAGTATGGTACTGGCATAAAGACAGAAATATAGATCAATGGAACAAAATAGAAAGCCCAGAGATGAACCCACACACCTATGGACACCTTATCTTTGACAAAGGAGGCAAGAATATAAAATGGAGAAAAGACAGTCTCTTTAACAAGTGGTGCTGGGAAAACTGGTCAGCCACTTGTAAAAGAATGAAACTAGAACACTTCCTAACACCATAAACCAAAATAAACTCAAAATGGATTAGAGAGCTAAATGTAAGACCAGATTCTATAAAACTCCTAGAGGAGAACGTAGGCAAAACACTCTCCGACATAAATCACAGCAGGATCCTCCAAGACCCACCTCCCAGAATATTGGAAATAAAAGCAAAAATAAACAAATGGGACCTAATTAAAATCAAAAGCTTCTGCAAAGCAAAGGAAACTATAAGCAAGATGAAAAGACAGCCTTCAGAATGGGAGAAAATAATAGCAAATGAAGCAACTGATAAAGGATTAATCTCCAAAATATACAAGCAGCTCCTGCAGCTCAATTCCAGACAAATAAATGACCCAATCATAAAATGGGCCAAAGAACTAAACAGACATTTCTCCAAAGAAGACATAAAGATGGCTAACAAACACATGAAAAAATGCTCAACATCCCTCACAATCAGAGAAATGCAAATCAAAACCACAATGAGATACCATTTCACACCAGTCAGAATGGCTGCTATCCAAAAGTCTACATGCAATAAATGCTGGAGAGGGTGTGGAGAGAAGGGAACCCTCTTCCACTGTTGGTGGGAATGCAAACTAGTACAGCCACTATGGAGAACAGTGTGGAGATTCCTCAAAAAACTGGAAATAGAATTGCCATATGATCTAGCAATTGCACTCCTGGGCATACACACCGAGGAAATCAGAATTGAAAGAGACCCATGTACTCCAATGTTCATTGGAGCACTGTTTATAATAGCCAGGACATGGAAGCAACCTAGATGTACATCTGCAGACGAATGGATAAGAAAGCTTTGGTACAGATACACAATGGAGTATTACTCAGCCATTAAAAAGAAGGCATTTGAACCAGTTCTAATGAGGTGGATGAAACTAGAGCCTATTATACAGAGTGAAGTAAGCCAGAAAGAAAAACACCGATACAATATACTAACACACATATATGGAATTTAGAAAGATGCAAATGATAACCCTGTATACGAGACAGCAAAAGAGACCCAGATGTATCAAACAGTCTTTGGGACTCTGTGGGAGAGGGTGAGGGTGGGATGGTTTGGGAGAATGGCATTGAAACATGTATATTATCATATGTGAAACGAATTGCCAGTTCAGGGTTGATGCATGTTACAGGATTCTCAGGGCTGGTATGCGGGGATGACCCAGAGGGAGGATAAGGGGAGGAGGGAGGTGGGAGGGGGGTTCGGGAGGGGGAATTCATGTACACCCGGGGCGGATTCATGTCAATGTATGACAAAACCACCAATATAATATTGTAAAATAATTAGCCTCCAATAAAAATTAAAAAAAAAAAATACTGGAGTAGGTTGCCTTTTTCTTCAAGGGATCTTCCCAACCCAGAGATCTCCTGTATTGTGGGTGAATTTTTTACTATCTAAGTCACAAGGGAAGCCCAACAAATGCTTTCACTCAACCTCAATTATTTTCTGGAAAAAGAACATTTTTTTAGAAAGTCAACATTAAAGTGTATTGACAGCAGTTCCTCATAATTTCTATTTTAACTCACCCCAAACTAAGGTCCTTTCTCTTGGAATGAGCCAGTCTTGACTTTTGCAGAGACTTAACTTATTGAAGATTCAGCTTTAACTTAGATGAGGGTTCAGAACCTGCATCAGTTCCACTAGACATATGTGGTGAAGGCAGGGAAACTACCTTATGACCATAGGAAGTGAATCAGCCACAGCAACAGGAAGGCAGATGTCCCAACATGGGGGCACTTTTCCTCAGTTAGTGCTAATCAGTTGTCCATTCAGTGTGCTGTGCTGTGCTTAGTCACTTAGTTGTGTCGGACTCTCTGTGACCCCATGGACTGTAGCCCACCAGGCTCCTCTGTTCATGGGAATTCTCCAGACAAAAATACTAGAGTGGGTTGTTGTGCCCTCCTCCAGGGGATCTTCCCAATCCAGGGATTGAACCCAGGTCTCCTGCATTGCAGGCGGATTCTTTACCGTCTGAGTCACCAGGAAAGCTCAAGAATACTGGAGTGGGTAGATGATCCCTTCTCTAGGGGATCTTCCCAACCCAGGAATCGAACTGGGTTCTGCTGCATTGCAGGTGGATTCTTTACCAGCTGAGCTACCAGTCAGTTCAGTCACTCAGTTGTGTCTGATTCTTTGCGACCCCATGGACTGCAGCATGCCAGGCTTCCCTATCCATCACCAACTCCTGGAGCTTGCTCAAACTCAAGTCCATCGAGTCGGTGATGCCAATCCAAGCATCTCATCCTCTATCATCCCCTTCTCCTCTTGCCTTCAATCTCTCCCAGCATCAGAGTCTTTTCCAAAGAGTCAGTTCACATCATGTGGCCAAAGTATTGGAGTTTCAGCTCCACCGTCAGTCCTTCCAATGAATGCTGAGGACTGATTTCCTTTAGAATGGACTGGTTAGATCTCCTTGCTGTCCAAGGCACTCTCAAGAGTCTTCTCCAACACCACAGTTCAAAAGCATCAATTCTTTGGCGCTCAGCTTTCTTTATAGTACAATTCTCACATCCATACATGACTACTGGAAAAACCACAGTTTTGACAAGATGGACCTTTGTTGGTAAAGTAATATGCTGTCTAGGTTGGTCATAGCTTTCCTTCCAAGGAGCAAATGTCTTTTAATTTCATGGCTGCAGTTACCATCTGCAGTGATTTTGGAGTCCCCCCAAAGAAAGTCTCTAACTGTTTCCATTGTTTCCCCATCTATTTGCCATGAAGTGATGGGACCAGATGCCATGATCTTAGTTTTCTGAATGTTGAGTTTTAAGCCAAATTTTTCACTCTCCTCTTTCACTTGCATCAAGAGGCTCTTTAGTTCTTCACTTTATGCCATAAGGGTGGTGTCATCTGTGTTTCTGAGGTCATTGATACTTCTCTGGCAGTCTTGATTACAGCTTGTGCTTCATCCAGCCTGGCATTTCACATGATGTACTCGGCATATAAGTTAAATAAGCAGGGTGATAATATACAGCCTTGATGTACTGCTTTCCTGATTTGGAACCAGTCTGTTGTTCCATGTCCAGTTCTAACTGTTGCTTCTTGACCTGCTACCAGGGAAGCCCTCATTCACTGTACCTCACTATAAAATACACCACTAAGGGTTTTGTGGCTTTGAAAAACCAGTTCTCTACTCCCAAGGAATCTTTGAAGGGATCTAAAACCACTTGTAAGAGTAGATAATATTCTTTCATGCTATACAAGAGGGCTGTGGTTCCTCTATGGGAATATTTAACCTTATAGAAGATACTGGATGTGTTCAAGAGAAGAAAAGCATAGAGTAGGTACCTTTATGTCTTCTGGCTTTTCCCAGAAGGATACTATTTCCAGATTGTATCCATTTATTGGGTCCAGTTTTCTTCCTTGTGTGTGTCTGAGTAGAAGGCATCTTACTGCCTACTGTTCTGTTAGAACCAAGTAAGAGCTTAGTCCTATTGCTTCTTCCTGATTAGGTATGTTCCTTTGGAGCTGCATCTATCAATTTCTGCCCCATCACTTTTTATCCCTACAATAAGTCTCTTTCCCAGAACCAGGGCTTATCTTGGGCATTGCCATTATGTATGTCTTAGTCTAAAGCTCCACGTAAACTTCCAACATGCCTATGAAATAGGCTATGATATTATGGATGTCACCATGCATATATAACTTCTCTGTTCTCTTAAATCTCCTACTTCTTTCATAAGTGATACATATTCTTGAGCTTCTCTGATTCTTCCATTAGTGCAGACTTTCTAGTTCGCTGCATGCTACAGCAAACTTATGACAGGCAGTATAGTATGATAGAAGGAAGTCAGGAGTGATTAACCAGACTGGGGTTCTGGTTTTTACTTTGAGTAAATTTTAATCTTCTGAGTCATAGTTTCCCCATCCATAAGATTAAAAGGTTGACTTAGATAATCTCTAAGAACCAAGGCCAGACCAAGACTTGGCATCTCTCTTTGCCAAATGATTTGGCCGTCCTTCAAACTGATAATCTTCAAACAATTGTTCAACATGTAATTTAGTACAACCAAGGACAATGAAGTCAATGCTGCAAGGATTTATTTTCCCCACTTGAGGTTCCTGTCTATATTGGCAGTAATGAGATCAATTTCTATTTTCCCAGTTATATAAGGGTTCCCTCACTCTTGTTAACTGGCCCTCTCTTTCTTGTTAATTCTTGCCCTGTTTCAGCACCCTTTACAGATCACTACACAATAGCACCCCTTACTATAGCTCTGATAAGGTCCCTTGGATTTTCTGTGATCTGCACATGCTTAATTTAACCAGTGGCTCCCTATACTGCCTCTGTTCTCCTGCCTGGAATATTGTAACTCTTCCTTTCCCCTCTTTATCCAAATAGTCTAATGTTATTTTATTTTATGGACAACTTTCCTTGAACCTCTCAACAAAATAAGGTATTCTTAACTCTGTGTTCCCATGTGCTTTTCCACATTTCTTTGCAAAACTACTTTATTGCTATGTTATTTGCTTATATACCTATGTTTGTTGATAAACTGTAAACCTGGGGAGGCTAAAATTCATGTATTTGGCTTTGTTCCTAGTTTTTAGACACTTTGTTAGTCAACTATTATTAAAAAGATGCTGCACTACACAGTAAACCATCTCAAAACTCAGTGGCTATAATATTATTGACTTTTCATTCAAGCATCCATAGATCATCTTAGAGGGTGCTGCTTAAATCTGCAGATCTGTGGGTTGGCTAGGGCACCTCTGTACAATATATCATATTCTCTAAAGTTTAATTTAAAAAAAAATTCCAGGTTTATTGAGCTAATTGACATATAACATTGTGTAGGTTTAAGGCATACAACAAGGCCTTGTACTCCAAGGAAACTCCTTGTACTCAAATTTGGAAAACTCAGTGGCCACAGGATGGGAAAAGGTGTTTTCATTTAAATCCTAAAGAAAGGCAATGTAAAAGAATGCTCAAACTACCAAACAATTGCACTCATCTCACACACTAGCAAAATAATGCTTGAAATTCTCCAAGCCAGGCTTCAACAATATGTGAACCAAGAACTTCCAGATGTTCAAGTTGGTTTTAGAAAAGGCAGAGGAAGCAGAGATCAAATGCCAACATCCATTGGATCATAGAAAAAGCAAGAGAGTTCCAGAAAAACATCTACTTCTGCTTTATTGACTACACTAAATAATTTATGTGGATCACAACAAACTGTGGAAAATTCTTAAAGAGAATGGAATACCAGATCACCTTATCTGCCTCCTGAGAAATCTGTATGCAGGTCAGGAAGCAACAGTTAGAACTGGACATGGAACAACAGACTGGTTCCAAATAGGGAAAGGACTACGTCAAGGCTGTATATTGTTCCCTTGCTTATTTAACTGATATACAGAGTATATCATGCAAAATGCCAGGCTGGATGAAGCATAAGCTGGAATCTAGATTACCAGAAGAAATATCAATAACCTCAGACATGCAATGAAACCACCCTTATGACAGAAAGCAAAGAGGAACTAAAGAGCCTCTTGATGAAATTGAAAGAGGAGAGTGAAAAAGCTGGCTTAAAACTCAACATTCAAAAAACTAAGATCATGGCATCTGGTCCCATCACTTCACGGCAAATAGATGGGGAAATAGTGGAAACAGTGGCAGACTTGATTTTTGGGGAGCTCCAAAATCACTGCAGATGGTGACTGCAGCCATGAAATTAAAAGACGCTTACTCCTTGGAAGGAAAGCTATGACAAACCTAGACAGCATATTAAAAAGCAGAGACATTACTCTGCCAACAAAGGTCCATCTAGTCAAAACTATGGTTTTTCCAGTAGTCATGTATGGATGTGAGAGTTGGACCATAAAGAAAGTTGAGTGCCAAAGAACTGATGCTTTTGAACTGTGGTGTTGGAGAAGACTCTTGAGAGTCCCTTGGTCTGCAAGGAGATCCAACCAGTCCATCCTAAAGGAAATCAGTCCTCAATATTCATTGGAAGGACTGATGCTGAAGCTGAAACTCCAATATTTTGGCCACCTGATGTGAAGAAATGACTCACTGGAAAAGACCCTGATGCTGGGAAATTTGAAGGCAGGAGGAGAAGGAAACAACAGAAGATGCGATGGTTGGATGGCATCACCGACTTGATGGACATAAGTTTGAGCAAGCTCCAGGAGTTGGTGATGGATAGGAAAGCCTGGTGTGCTGCAGTCCATAGAGTCACAAAGAGTTGGACACAACTGAGCCACTGAACTGACTGAAGGCATACAGTGTACTGATCTGATACACCTACACACTGGGAAATGATTACTAACATAGCAACAGCATTACATCACATAATTACTATTTCTTTTTTGTGGTGAGACCATTTAAGATCTACTCTCTTAGCAACTTTCAAGTATATAATACAGTATTGTTAACTATAGTCACTATGCTGTACATTATACTCCTAGAATGTACTCATTTTATAATTGAACATTTGTACCCTTTGATCAACATCTTTCCATTTTTCCTACCCTCCAGCCCCTGGTAATCACTATTCTAGTCTCTATTTCACTACGTTCAGCATCTTTAGAGGCCACATATAAGCAATGTCATACTTATAATGTATTTCTCTTTGTCTGACTTACCTCATGTAGCATAATACCCTCAAGATTCCACTCTGGATTTGACAAGATGGCAGAGTAGAAGGATGTGAGTTCAACTTTTCTTACAAAACACAAAAATAACAACTAACTGCTAAATGCTATCTACCAAAAAAATGCTGGAACCTACCAAAAAAGATATGCTACATCCAAAAACAAAGAAACCATAATGAGATGGTACGAGGGGCACAATCCTGAGAAATCAGACCCCATACATGCTGGGTGGGCAACCTACAAAGTAAAAAATAATTTCATCACAGAAGTTCTCCCACAGGAATGAAAATTTTCAGCCCCATATCAGGTTCCCCAGCCTGGGGATCTAGCATGGGAGGAAGCGGCCCTGGAGACTCTGGCTTTGAAGGCCAGCAGGGTTTGATCACAGGAATTCCATACAACTGAGGGTAGCAGAAACTCCACTCTTGGAGGGCATACACAAGGTCTCCAGTACACGAGGAACCAGGATAAAAAGAAGTGACCTCAGAAGTGCCTGGGCCAGACATACCTGCTAGTATAAGGGGGTCTCTTGTTGCTCACGGTGGAGGCAAAGACACTGGCAATGGTAGTTCCAAGGAGTACCTCATTGGTGTGAGTCCTCCTGGAGGCTGCCATTTTTCTCACCAAGACCTGGCCCCACTGGATAGCTTGTAGGCTCCAGTCCTGGGATGCCTCAGGCCAAACAACCAACACAGGAGAACACAGCCCCACCCATCAGCAGACAGGCTGCTTATCACATTATTGACTGAAGACATATCAATATGATTTTAAACATCACTGTGTGAAGCTGTTAGAGCTTAAAATTGATCAGACATTCATTTTACAACTTATGATTGTCATTATCATTCACATTTTGCTGTCAGGTGTCTGTCCCAACTTTGTGTATATTATAAACCCAAGTTTATTACAGCAAAATTTTCAAAAATGATGCATTGTGACATTTTGAGTGAAAAAGAATTATTTGATGAATTTAATGCAGATACTTTCTCTGATAGTCCAAGCAGCATATATACTAGTGTCTCAGAAGATGTTAGCTCTTCGAAATCTAGTTGTGCTTCAGGCAATGTGACTATTCAGTTCAGTTCAGTTCAATTCAGTCGCTCAGTCATGTCCGACTCTCCGCGACCCCATGAACCACAGCACGCCAGGCCTCCCTGTCCATCACCAACTCCTGGAATACACTCAAACTCATGTCCACAGAGTCGGTGATGCCATCCAGCCATCTCAT
Source organism: Moschus berezovskii (assembly GCF_049115385.1). NCBI lineage: Eukaryota > Metazoa > Chordata > Mammalia > Artiodactyla > Moschidae > Moschus > Moschus berezovskii. The sequence goes on from NC_142464.1 coordinate 27,541,705, forward strand.
TCTCCGTCGTCCCCTTCTCCTCCCGCCCCCAACCTTTCCCAGCATCAGAGTCTTTTCCAGTGAGTCAACTCGTCGCATGAGGTGGCCAAAGTATTGCAGTTTCAGCTTTAGCATCAGTCCTTCCAATGAACATCCAGACTAATAAAAATACAAAAAGTCTTAGTCATTGATTCTGATACTAAAAATAAAACTCCCAGTGCTGGAGAATGTGCCTATGCTTCTACAGCAGAGTGGATTGAAGACAACAAAAATTAGATTTTACAGTGTGTCAGGTGTAACTATTGAATGTAATAACCTGCAAAGTATTAGTGAAACAACAGAATTAATTTTTTGAGTTGGTTGCTTCTCAAACAAATTTATATCATTAACAGAATGAAAAACCATATAAAAAGTATGATAAGGCTTTAAAAATGGACTGATGTAACCAACACTGACATGAAGAAGTGTCTTGGATTACTAATTTTGATGGCACAAATAAGAAAGTAACATCGGAAAGGATATTGTTCAACAGATCCCTTTACTTGAAACACGTATCTTTCCAAAGATTATGACCAGAAGAAGGTTTGAACAAATAGCGACATTTCTTCACTTTAACAGTAACTTGGAATCCACTTCCTGCAAACATAATTTCAAAGGTTAAACCTCTTTTGGATTATTCCCTACCAAAATTTCAATCAATCTATATATGCCTAATAAAAGCTATCACTTGGTGAGGGAATGATAAAATGGAGAAGATGACTGAGATTCAAAACCTATAATTCTGGAAACTTATGAAATATGGAATTTTGATCAGGATGTTAGCAAAAGTGATGATATACATGCAACTTTGAGATTTACATGGATAAAGGAAGGGAACTGTAAGAAAGAATATTATCAGTCCTATAACCATATTTACCATGACAATTATTACAACAGTTTGTCCATATCTGAAATACCATTGAAAAATAAAACCAGAGTCTGTGGGACTATAAGAGAATCACTGTCTACCAAACCAATTAAAGGAGAAATCTGAAATCAAAAAGGAGAGAAATGACATTCTTACAGAAAGGTGAAGAAATTCTTCTTATATGGAAAGACAGGTGGCTAGCCTGCATGGTGATAACTATTCACGATGCTGCCATAGCATCTACAGGAAAGGAAGGTAAGAGGACTGGCCATTAAATAGCTAAGACCACTTGTATATTAGACTATAATAAATACATGAAAGCAGTTGATCGATCTGATCAATACCTGACAAACCAACATCCTCCAGAAAACTTGATAATGGTATAAGAAAGCGAGTTTCTTTTTGGGTTATCACAGCTTATACAATGCATTTAAATTTTATTGTAGCCTTAATGAACAGAATGAAATGATTTACAAACACTTTTTGTTAGCAGTAGGTAGAAAATGGGTAACTGACCATTCTGGTGAATGTAGTGGTAGTCCCACACCTGGTCCTAATTGTGGAATTTCTAAAAGAGCTCCCCACAGAGACCCACTTTGTTGACTATCAGGTAAAATAAATAAACATATTCTAAAGGAAATAATACCCACAGGACTAAAAGAAATGCTGCCAGAAAGTGTAGAGTCTGGTCTTCCAGGGGACAGCAAACATGGTATAATTGTAATAGATGTTGTGTTTCCCTGTACAGAAGTGCCTGCTATACTGCCTATCTCACTCTAACAAAATATTAGAATGCTTTAGTAAGACACATACAAAGTTTCAAATAAATACAGTAAATGTAAAAAAGGTTGTTGATATTTACTCAAACCCCGGTATTTTAATATTCACTTACAGAACACATCATTGGCCACAGGCATTAGTTTCTGCAAAACCCCCTTGGTCAATAATGTGTTAAAGTCTTTCAGAGCACATGTCTGCCTGCTAAGCACACCCCTTGACATGATTCTGCCCACCAGAGGGATAAGACACAGCTCTGACAGCCCAGAGGGCAGGAATAAGTCCCTCCCACCAGGAAGCCTGCATAAACCTCTTAGACAGTCTCACTCTCCAGGGAGCAGAGAGCAAAAGGAAAAAAAAAAAAACTACAACCCTGAGCCTGTGGAATGGAAACAAAAATCACAGAAAGACAAATGAGGCGGCAGAGGAGTGGCTCAGATGAAGGAAAAAGGTAAAACTCCAGAAGAACAACTAAGTGAAGTAGCAATCTACATGAAAAAGAATTCAGAAGAATGATAATAAGAATGGTCCAGAGTCAGAAAAAGAAGGGTGGCACAAATTGTTAAACATTTCTAGTATCGCCTCGAAGAGATCGAACTTAAGAACAAACAGATTAACAATACAGCAACTGAAATAAACTATATACTAAAAGGAATCAATAGCAGAATAACAGGTTAAAGAACAGATAAGTGACCTGGCAGACAGAGTGGTGGAAATCACTGCCATGAAATGGAAAAGAATGGAAAAAAATAAAGACAATCTAAAGAAACTCATGGGACAACATTAAATGCTCCAGTATTAACATTATTTGGGTGCCAGAAGGAGAAGAGAGAGAAAGGCCCTGAGAAAATATTTGAAGATATAATAGCTGAAAACATCCTTAACATGGGAAAGGAAAAGTCACCTAAGTGCAGGAAGTACAGATAGTCACAGGCAGGATAAGGCCAAGAAGGAACCCACTGAGACACAAAGTAATCAAGTTGACAAAAATTAAAGACAAAGAAAAAAATCTTAAAAGCAGCAAGGGAAAAGCAACAAATAACACCCAAGAGAATTCCTATAAGGTTATTAGCTGATTTCTCAACAGAAACTCTGCAGGCCAGAAGGGAATGGTACAGTATATTTAAAGTGATGAAAGGGAAGAACCCTCAACCAAGAATATCCAATAAAGATCACATTCAGATTTGGCAGAAAAATCAAAAGCTTTACAAACAAGCAAAAGCTAAGAGGATTCAGAACCATCAGACCAGCTTGTCAACAAATGCTAAAGGAAGTTCTTTAGGAGGAAGACAAAAGGGCATAACTAGAAACAAGAAAATTACAAATGGAAAAGTTCACCAGGAAAAGCAAACAAAGTAAAGGTAGGAAATTTTCCACACACAAATATATCAAAACCAGCAATCACAAGGAGAGTAGAAAGGTAGAATATTGGAAATGCATTTGAAATTAAAAGACCAGCAACTTATAACAATCTTCTTTATGTATAGACTGCTATATTGAACCCTCAGGCTAAACACAAAATAAAAATCTATAATGGATACACACACAAAAGATGAAAAGGAATCCAAACACAAGACTAAAGTTAGTCATCAAATCAAAAGAGAAGAGAACAAAAGAGGAAGAAAAGACCTATAAAACCAAATCCAAAATAATTAACAAAATGGCAATAACATAAAATTTTATAACTACCTTAAATGTAAGCAGATTAAATGATCCAACCAAAAGACACAGACTGGTTGAATGGATTAAAAAAAAATAAGATATATATGCTATCTACAAGATACCTACTCAGATCTATGGACACATACAGACTGAAAGTGAAGGGATGGGAAAAGGTATTCAGTGCAAATGGAAATCAAAAGAAAGCTGGAGTAGCAATATTCATATCAAAAACAGGAGATTTTAAAAATACAGATGGTTAGAAGATACAAAGGGTGCTACATAATGATTAGAGGATCAATTCAAGAAAATATAATAATTATAAATATTTATGTACCAAACATAGTATTTCCCATATATATTGAGATGCTTCTAACAGTGATAAAAGGAGAAATTGACAGTAACACAGTAATAGTTGGGGAATTTAACACTTCACTTTCGTCAATGGACAAATCATCCAGACAGAAAATCACTAAGGAGACACAGGCCTTAAGTGACACATTAGACTGTATGGACTTAACTGATATTTATAGAGCATTCCATTCCAAAGCAGCAGAATATACATTCTTCTCAAGTGCACATGGGAACATTTTCCAGAATAGATCACATGCTGGGCCACAAAGCTAGCCTTAATACATCTAAGAAAACTGAAATCATGTCAAGCATCTTTTCCCACCACAACACTATGAGATAAAAATAAACTAAAAGAAAAAAAAAAGAAACTAAAAAAGACAATCATGTGTAGGTTAAGCAATATGCTACCAAATAACCAATGGATCACTGAAGAAATCAAAAAAGAAATTAAAAAAACCTAGAAACAAATGAAAATGAAAGCATAATGATGCAAAACCTATGGGACACAGCAAAATCAGTTCTGAGAGGGAAGTTTAGAGCAATACAATCTTACCTCAGGAAAAAAGAGAAATCTCAAATGAACAACCTAAAGTTACGCCTAAAGTAACTCAAGAGAAATGAACTAAACCCTTCAAAGTTAGTAAAGAAATCATTAAGGATCAGAGCAGAAATAAATAAAATAGACACAAGGAAATAGAAAAGATTAATGAAGTTAGTTCTTTGCAAAGATATAAAAAACTTGATAAACTTTTAGTCAAACTCATCAAAACATATAGGGAGAGGGCACAAATCAATAAAATTAGACATGAAAAAGCAGAAATTTTGACACTGCAGACATACAAAAGGATTGTGATGAAACTACTACAAGTGACTATATGCCAATAAAGTGGTCAACCTAGAAGAAACGCACAATTCTTAGAAAGGTACAATCTTCCAAACTGAGCCAGGAAGAAACAGACAATATGAACAGACCAATCATGAGTATTAAAAATGAAACTGTGATTTAAAAACTCCCAACAAGCAAAAGTTCAGGACCAGATGGTTTCACAGGTGAATTAAAATACTTAGAGAAGAGTTAACACCTAGCCTTCAGAAATGACTTTAAAATATTGCAAAGGAAGCAACATTCCCAGACTCAATCTATGAGGGAAGCCATCATCATCTTAATACCAAAATCAGACAGTTATTACACAAAAAAGAAAATTTCAAGCCAATATCACTGATGAACATAGTTGCAAAAATCATCAACAAAATATTAGGCAGCCAAATCCAATAGCACATTAAAAGGATTATACACCATCATCACATAGGATTTTCCCAGGATGCAAAGATTTTTCAATACCTACAAATCAATCAATGTGATACACCACATAAACAAATTAAAGAATAAAAAATATGGTTATCTCAGTAGATGCAGAAAAAGCTTTTGACAAAATTCAACACCTACTTATGATAAAAATTCTCCCTAAAATGGGCATGGAGGGAATATAACTCAACATAATAGACATCATGCATGACAAACCAACAGCTAACATCATACTCAATGGAGAAAAACTGAAAGCATTTCCTCTAAGATCAAGAATAAGACAAAGATGTCCACTCTTGCCATTTTTATTCACCATAGTTTTGGAAGTCCTACCATAGCAATCAGAGGAAAAGTAAAAAGAATCCAAATTGTAAAAGAAGTTAAACAGTCACTGTTCACAGACGACATGACACAATACATGGAAAATCCTGTTACTACCAGAAAATGACTAGAACTCATCTGTAAGTTTGGTAAATTTGAAGAATACAAAATTAATACACAGAAATCTGTTGCACTTCTATACACTAACAACAAAGGGTTCGAAAAATTAAAAAAAAACAAACCCTAATTACCATCACATCGAAAAGAATAAAATACCTACGAATAAACTTGAGGAGGCAAAAGACCCGTACTCAAAAAACTATAAGATGCTGATGAAAGAAACTGAATATGACACAAGCAGATGGAAAGATATACCATGACTTGGATTGGAAGAGTCAATATTATCAAAATAAGTATACTACCCAAGCCAATCTACAGATTCAATGCAATGCCTATCAAATTACCAGTGGCATTTTCCATAGAATAAGAACAAAAAATTTTACAATTTGTATGGGACGAAAAAAAGATCATGAATATCCAAGGCAATCTTGAAAAAGGAAAGTAGAGCTGAAGGAATCAAGCTCTGTGCCTTCAGAATGTACTACAAAGCTACAGTGATCAAAACAGCATGGTATTAGCACAAAAACAGATTATGTACATCAATGGAACAGGATAGAAAGTCTAGAGGTAAACCCATACACTATGGTCACCTAATCTGTGATAAAGGGGACAAGAATATGCAATGGAGAAAAGGCAGTCTCTTCAGTAAATGGTGCTGGGAAAACTGGACAGCTATATTTAAATGAATGCAATGACAATATTTCCTAACAGCACACACAAAAATAAACTCAAAATGAATTAAAAACCTAAATGTATGACCGGATACTATAAACTCTCAGAAGAAAACATAAACACAACACTCTTTGACATAAATCACAGCAAGATCTTTTTCAATCTACTTCCTAGCATAATGAAAAGAAAAATAAACAAATGGGACCTAGTTAAAAGCCTTTGTACAGCATAGGAAATCATAAACAAAATGAAAATACCATCCTCAGAATGAGAGAAAATATTTACAAATGAAGCAATTGACAAGGGATTAATCTTCAAAATATGAAAACAGGTCAGGCCCCTCAATATAAAAAAAACCAACCACCTCAATTTAAAAAATAGGTGGGAAGATATAAATAGACATTTCTCCAAAGAAGATATACAGATGACCAAGAGTAACACAAAAAGATATTCAACATCACTAATTATTAGAGAAATGCAACTCAAAACTACAGTGGGGCATCACTCATATTGCTCAGAATGGCCATCATCAAAAAATCTACAAACATACGCTGGAGAGGGTGTGGAGAAAAGAAAACCCTCCCACACTGTTGGTGGTAATGGAAATTATTACATCCACTATGCAGAACAGTATTTAAGTTCCTTAAAAAACTACAAACAGAGCTACCATATGATCCATCAATTCCATTCCCGGGCATAGATCCACAGAAAACCATAATTTGAAAAGATGCATGCACCCCAATATTTACTGCAGCACTATTTACAATAGCCAAGACATGGAAGCAGTCTGAGTGTCCACTGACAGGGAAACGGATAAAGACATGGTACATATATAGTTCTTGTTCAGTCACTCAGTCACGTCCAACTATTTGCAACCCCATAGACTGCAGCACGCCAGGCTTCCCTGTCCTTCACTGTCTCCTGGAGTTTGCTCAAACTCAAGTCCACTGTATCGGTGATGCCATTCAACCATCTCATCCTCTGTCACCCCTTTCTCCTCCTACCCTCAATCTCTCCCAGCATCAGGATCTTTTCCAATGAGTTGGCTCTTCGCATTAGGGGGCCAAAGTATTGGAGTTTTGGCTTCATCATTGGCCTTTCCAATGAATATTCAGGGTTGATTTCCTTTAGGATTGACTGGTTTGATCTCTTTGCTGTCCAAGGGACTCTCAAGAGTCTTCTCCAGCTGATGTGCTATATATCTACAATGCAATATTACTGAGCTATAAAAAAGAATGAGATAATGCCATTTGCTGCAACATAGATGGGCTCAGAGATTGTCACACTGAGTGAAATAAGGCAGACAAGAAAGACAGATATCATATGGTATCAGTTATATGTAGAATCTTTTAAAATGGGTACAAACGAACTATCTACAGGAACAGAGCTACAGATATAGAAAACAAACATATGGTTACCAGGGGGGAGGGGGGAGGAGAGATAAATTGGGAGATCGGGACTGACGTATATACACACTGCTGCTGCTGCTAAGTTGCTTCAGTCGTGTCCACCTCTGTGCAACCCCATAGACGGAAGCCCACCAGGCTCCCCCGTCCCTGGGATTCTTCAGGCAAGAACACTGGAGTGGGTTATCATTTCCTTCTCCAATTAATGAAAGTGAAAAGTGAAAATGAAGTTGTTCAGTCGTGTCCGACTCTTCGCGACCCCATGAAATGCAGCCTACCAAGCTCCTCTGTTCATGGGGTTTTCCAGGCAAGAATACTGGAGTGGGGTGCCATTGCCTTCTCCATATACACACTATTATATATAAAACAGATAACTAATAAAGACCTACTGCATAACTTGGTAACTCTATTCGATATTCTATAATGGCCTATATGGGAAAAGTATCTAAAAAAGAGTGGAGATATACACACACACACACAGAGTTGATGGGGTTCTTGCAGCAAGAATACTAGGGTGGTTTGCCATCCTTCTACCAGTGGACCATATTTTGTCAGAACTTTTCACTATGACCCATCAAAATTGTATGGCTTTGCATGGCAAGACTCATAGCTTCACTGAGTTACACAAGTCCCTTCATTGGACAGCAAGGAGATCAAATCAGTCAATCCTAAAGGAAACTGCATCTGAATATTCTTCAGAAGAACTGATACTGAAGCTCCAATACTTTGGCCAACTGATGCAAAGAGCTGACTCATTGGAAAAGACTCTGATGCTGGGAAAGACTGAAGCCCAAAGGAGAAAAGGGAAGAAGAAGATGAAATGCTTAGATAGCATTTCAGGCTCAATGGACATATATTTGAGCAAACTCTAGTAGAAAGTGAAGGATAGGGAAGCTTGGCATGCTGTAGTCCATGGGGTGGCAAAGAGTAGGACATGACTTAGCTAATGAACAAAAACAACTCTCTCTCTCTACATATATATATATATACACACACACACACATATAAATGATCCACATTTTTGTAAAAATATATAAATAAAAATTACATATATTTGTATACTGAATTACTCTGCTATAGAGAATTAAATAACACAACATTGTAACTCAAGTACAATAAATTATCTTAATCACAAAAAATAAAATGAAATACTTTAATATAGCAAAACAATAAAAAAAAACAAAAGGAAAAATAAACTAAGAATAGAGCTACCATATGAACCAGCAATTCAGCAACCCCATTCCTGGGCATATATCCAGGGAAAAACATGATTCAAAATGATACATGCACCCAGTGGTTTATCACGGATCTATTTAATATAGCCACATATGGAAGCAACCTAAATGTCAGTTGACAGATGAATGGATAAGGAAGAAATCACGCATATATACATTGGTATCAGTTCAGTTCAGTTCAGTGCAGTCGCTTAGTCATGTCCGACTCTTTGCGAGACCATGAATCACAGGCCTCCCTGTCCATCACCAACTCCCGGAGTTCACTCAAACTCATGTCCATCGAGTCGGTGATGCCATCCAGCCATCTCATTCTCTGTCGTCCCTGTCTCCTCCCACCCCCAATCCCTCCCAGCATCAGAGTCTTTTGCAGTTAGTCAACTCGTCGCATGAGGTGGCCAAATTATTGCAGTTTCAGCTTTAGCATCAGTCCTTCCAATGAACACCCAGGATTGATCTCCTTTAGAATGGACTGGTTGGATCTCCTTGCAGTACAAGGGACTCTCAAGAGTCTTCTCCAGCACCACAGTTCAAAAGCATCAATTCTTCGGCAATCAGCTTTCTTCACAGTCCAACTCTCACATCCATACATGACCAGGGGAAAAATCACAGACTTGACTAGATGGACCTTTGTAGGCAAAGTAATGTCTCTGCTTTTTAATATGCTACCTAGGTTGGTCATAACTTTCCTTCCAAGGAGTAAGCGTCCTTTAATTTCATGGCTGCAATCAGCATCTGCAGTGATTTTGGAGCCCCAAAATAAAGTCTGACACTGTTTCCACTGTTTCCCCATCTATTTCCCATGAAGTGATGGGACTGGATGCCATGATCTTCGTTTTCTGAATGTTGAGCTTCAAGCCAAACTTCTCACTCTCCTCTTTCACTTTCATCAAGAGGCCTTTGAGTTCCTCTTTACTTTCTGCCATAAGGGTGGTGTTATCTGCATATCTGAGGTTACTGATATTTCTCCCGGCAGTCCTGATTCCAGCTTGTGCTTCTTCCAGCCCAGCGTTCCTCATGATGTACTCTGCATATAAGTTAAATAAGCAGGGTGACAATATACAGCCTTGACGTATTCCTTTTCCTATTTGGAACCAGTCTGTTGTTCCATGTCCAGTTCTAACTGTTGCTTCCTGACCTGCATACAGGTTTCTCAAGAGGCAGGTCAGGTGGTCTGGTATTCCCATCTCTTTCAGAATGTTCCACAGTTTATTGTGATCCACAGAGTCAAAGGCTTTGGCATAGTCAATGAAGCAGAAATAGATGTTTTTCTGGAACTCTCTTGCTTTCTCCATGATCCAGCGGATGTTGGCAATTTGATCTCTGGTGCCTCTGCCTTTTCTAAAACCTGCTTGAACATCTGGGAGTTCACGGTTCACATATTGCTGAAGCCTGGATTGGAGAATTTTGAGCATGACTTTACTAGCGTGTGAGATGAGTGCAATTGTGCGGTAGTTTGAGCATTCTTTGGCATTGCCTTTCTTTGGGATTGGAATGAGGACTGACCTTTTCCAGTCCTGTGGCCACTGCTGAGTTTTCCAAATTTGCTGGCATATTGAGTACAGTACTTTCACAGCATCATCTTTCAAGATTTGAAATAGCTCAACTGGAATTCCATCACCTCCACTAGCTTTGTTCGTAGTGATGCTTTCTAAGGCCCACTTGACTTTACATTCCAAGATGTCTGGCTCTAGGTCAGTGATCACGTTATTGTGACTATCTTGCTCGTGAAGATCTTTTTTGTACAGTTCTTCGGTGTATTCTTGCCACCTCTTCTTAATATCTTCTGCTTCTGTTAGGTCCCTACCATCTCTGTCCTTTATCGAGCCCATCTTTGCATGAAATGTTCCCTTGGAATCGCTAATTTTCTTGAAGAGCTCTCTTGTTTTTCCTATTCTGTTGCTTTCCTCTATTTCTTTGTATTGATCGCTGAGGAAGGCTTTCTTATCTCTCCTTGCTATTCTTTGGAACTCTGCATTCAGATGCTTATATCTTTCCTTTTCTCCTTTGCTTTTCGCCGCTCTTCTTTTCACAGCTATTTGTAAGGCCTCCTCAGACAGCCATTTTGCTTTTTTGCATTTCTTTTCCATGGGGATGGTCTTGGTCCCTGTCTCCTGTACAATGTCACGAACCTCTGTCCAGAGTTCATCAGGCACTCTATCTATCAGATCTAGTCCCTTAAATCTATTTCTCACTTCCACTGTATAATCATAAGGGATTTGATTTAGGTCATATCTGAATGGTCTAGTGGTTTTCCTTACTTTCTTCAATTTAAGTCTGAATTTGGCAATAAGGAGTTCATGATCTGAGCCACAATCAGCTCCTGGTCTTGTTTTTGCTAACTGTATAGAGCTTCTCCATCTTTGGCTAAAAAGAATATAATCAATCTGATTTTGGTGTTGACCATCTGGTGATGTCCATGTGTAGAGTCTTCTCTTGTGTTGTTGGAAGAGGGTGTTTGCTATGGCCAGTGCGTTCTCTTGGCAAAACTCTATTAGCCTTTGCCCTGCTTCATTCCGTGCTCCAAGGCCAAATTTGCCTGTTACTCCAGGTGTTTCTTTACTTCCTACTTTTGCATTCCAGTCCCCTATAATGAAAAGGACATCTTTTTTGGGTGTTAGTTCTAAAAGGTCTTGTAGGTCTTCATAGAACCGTTCAACTTCGGCTTCTTCAGCATTACTGGTTGGGGCATAGACTTGGATTACTGTAATTTGAATGGTTTGCCTTGGAAATGAACAGAAATCATTCTGTCGTTTTTAAGATTGTATCCAACTACTGCATTTCGGACTCTTTTGTTGACTATGATGGCTACTCCATTTCTTCTAAGGGATTCCTGCCCACAGCAGTAGATATAATGGTCATCTGAGTTAAATTCACCCATTCCAGTCCATTTTAGTTCACTGATTCCTAGAAAGTCTACGTTCACTCTTGTCATCTCCTGTTTGACCACTTCCAATTTGCCTTGATTCATGGACCTAACATTCCAGGTTCCTATGCAATATTGCTCTTTACAGCATCGGACCTTGCTTCTATCACCAGTCACATCCACAACTGGGTATTTGTTTCGCTTTGGCTCCATCACTTCATTCTTTCTGGAGTTAATTCTCCACTGAGCTCCAGTAGCATACTGGGCACCTACCGACCTGGGGAATTCCTCATTCAGTATCCTATCATTTTGTCTTTCGATAGTGTTCATGGGGTTCTCAAGGCAAGTATACTGAAGTGGTTTGCCATTCCCTTCTCCAGTGGACCACATTCTGTCACACCTCTCCACCATGACCCGTCCGTCTTGGGTGGTCCCACATGGCATGGCTTAGTTTCACTGAGTTAGACAGGGCTGTGGTCCATATGATCAGATCAACTAATTTTTTGTGATTATGATTTCAGTGTGTCTGCCCTCTAATGCCCCCTCACAATACGTACCGTCTTATTTGGGTTTCTCTTACTTTGCTTGTGGAATATCTCTACTTCTCAACTATTAAAAAGGACAAAATAATGCCATTTGCAACAACATGGATGGACCTGGAGATTATCATACTAAGTGAAGTGAGTCAGAGAAATACAAATATGAAATTACTTATATGCTGAATCTAAAAAATGATACAAATGAGCTTATTTATGAAAGAGAAACAGATTTACAATCTTAGAGAATGAAGTCATGGTTACTGGGGGGAGTAATAGGTTGGGAGTTTGGATTGACATGTACGTACTGCTATATTTAAAACAGACAACCAACAAGGACCTACTGTGTAGCAGTAGGAACTCTGCTTAATATCTATAATAACCTAATGGGAAAAAAACTTGAAAAAGAACAGATACATGCATTGCTGAATCACTTTGCTGTACACCTGATGCTAACAACATTGTTAACTGGACTACCATATAAAATAGAAAATTAAAAAAATAATAAAAGATACATTCACTCCATCCATATTCTCACAAATGGCAAAGTGACCATCTTTCTTGTGGGAGAATAATATTCACATATATACATATATATTTCATACTTGTGTGTACACACACAGATATACACACACACCCCATGTACCACATTCTGAAACCCACTGAATGAAGAGACAGTGGTTATTCTTTTCTTGGAAGTGGCAGAAGTACAAGTAAGGCTCTACATAAATTTATGAGCACTCATTCCCACTGTCCAAAGCAAGAAGTATGACCAAGTCAAAAGTCAGGAAGAATAAAACTCTTTTTCATCATTAGGCCATTAAAAGGATGAAGATGCATTATATACTGTAATGATATGAAAAAATAAGGCCATAAATTTAATATTCCACAATACTTGACAATATGTTGTTGAATGAATACATATGCATGAAAACAATTCAAAATTACAGGTGATTCAATAAGGATATAATTTAATAAGTAGGAAAAGATCAGGACAAAGTGCTAATCTGAACTGCACTTTGTGCTACTGGCTGAGGCTGTTCACTGATTAATACAATCGAAGCCAAATGACATGACCCAGTTGTGCCTACTGGCACTCCCACAAAGTCCCAGAAAACTGCAGTGTCTGTTGTGACTCATTCCTTAATCTAGACCTGAACTCAAGTATAAAAGCAGAATTTTTCATAGCCTGCAAGAGAGTATCTATAGGGAGAAAAGGAAAACAGAGGTGATGCTTTTCTCCTGTATAAATCCCTGATGCTGAATATAGCAAGTGGTTCTTCTTTATTACTTACCACTCTGCTAACTAGTTTTCTGAGAGCCCCCACTCCCACCCCAGCAAAATTCTCACTGGGATTAGTTAGCAAGAAATGATTTTTCTCTTTATTAAAGAAAATCAGGTACTTAACAAACCCATGATTATTTTGATTCTAAAAATGGAAGGGAAGATGGCAGGTCCATATAAACTGTGAGTTTGGGTGAAGAGATAACCTCAGATAAAGGAGAGGGTGTGAATGAGGTACAGGGGCCACGAAGGGCTTTACTGTTTTACATGTTTGTAGAAAGGCCATGAGACTTTCCCAAGCAAGCAGTGGTGTGATAGACATGTGAGAATTAAAGTCCTATGTGAGTTTTCTAGAAAGCCAGCTTCCAAAAGAAAGGGAGCAGAAGGAGCAGAGAAATTGGAGAGTACAGCCAGTTCAGCAGGAGGGAGCAGTCCGGAGGTCAGCTACCAGAGGAGGGGGATCAACATGGAAATGGGGAGCAGAGTCACTGGGGAGGGTAAAGCCCCTTAGCGCTCCAGCCTCTCTCCAGAGCTGGAGGAGGAGGTGGGAGGAGGCAGGTGACACAGAAGGAATAGCTTCAGCCAGAAGCCAAAGGAGGGTCACTTAGGAAAGAGCCCTATTTTTGCAAACAATAAAAGGAGGTTGGAGGTTGGAAAACGCAGAGAGGCTGGATCAAAGACTCCACAGTTCTGGAATCCAGGTCTCTAAGTGCCTGTAGTTTAGAGCTGTGGTTCCCCAACCCTTTGGCACCAGAGACTGGTTTCTTGGAAGACAATTTTTCCACAGACCAGGGGAAGAGGTGGAATGGTTTGGGGATAACTCAAGTGCATTGCATTTATTGGGCTCTTTATTTCTCTTATTATTATATCAGCTCCATCTCAGATCTTCAGGCATTAGATGCTGGAAGTTGGGGATCCCTGACTTAGCAGAGATGACAAGGAAGGCTAGGAAGGACGGGTGTGCCCCCTTAAACACCTATGCTACTTGGTGTGACGGCAACTTCTCCCCGTGTAGGTCAGTATGCACCGACATTTCTAAAAGTCACAAACTTTCTGGCTTACTTCACTCTCTCTAATAGGCTCTAGTTTCATCCACCTCATTAGAACTGGTTCAAATGCATTCTTTTTAATGGCTGAGTAATACTCCATTGTGTATATGTACCAAAGCTTTCTTATCCATTCGTCTGCAGATGGACATCTAGGTTGCTTCCATGTCCTCGCTATTATAAACAGTGCTCCAATGACCACTGGAGTACATGGGTCTCTTTCAATTCTGGTTTCCTCGGTGTGTATGCCCAGGAGTGCGATTGCTGGATCATATGGCAGTTCTATTTCCAATTTTTTGAGGAATCTCCACACTGTTCTCCATAGTGGCTGTACTAGTTTGCATTCCCACCAACAGTGTAAGAGGGTTCCCTTCTCTCCACACCCTCTCCAGCATTTATTGCATGTAGACTTTCGGATAGCAGCCATTCTGACTGGTGTGAAATGGTATCTCATTGTGGTTTTGATTTGCATTTCTCTGATTATGAGGGATGTTGAGCATTTTTTCATGTGTTTGTTAGCCATCTGTATGTCTTCTTTGGAGAAATGTCTGTTTAGTTCTTTGGCCCATTTTTTGATTGGGTCATTTGTTTGTCTGGAATTGAGCTGCAGGAGCTGCTTGTATATTTTGGAGATTAATCCTTTATCAGTTGCTTCATTTGCTATTATTTTCTCCCATTCTGAAGGCTGTCTTTTCACCTTGCTTATAGTTTCCTTTGCTGTGTAGAAGTTTTTGATTTTAATTAGGTCCCATTTGTTTATTTTTGCTTTTATTTCCAATATTCTGGGAGGTGGGTCTTGGAGGATCTATTATACAGAGTGAAGTAAGCCAGAAAGAAAAATACCAATACAATATACTAACGCATATATGTGGAATTTAGAAAGATGCAAATGATAACCCTGTATAGGAGATAGCAAAAGAGACACAGATGTATTAAACAGTCTTTGGGACTCTGTGGGAGAGGGTGAGGGTGGGATGGTTTGGGAGAATGGCATTGAAACATGTATATTATCATATGTGAAACGAATCGCCAGTTCAGGGTTGATGCATGTTACAGGATGCTTGGGGCTGGTGTGCAGGGATGACCCAGAGGGCGGATAAGGGAAGGAGGAAGGTGGGAGGGGGTTTCGGGAGGGGGAATTTGTGTACACCCGGGGCGGATTCATGTCAATGTATGGCAAAACCAACCAATATAATATTGTAAAATAATTAGCCTCTAATAAAAATTAAAAAAAAATAAATAAAAGTCACAAACTAAGTGAGACATGGAAAGCTAGAGAAGAAAAAAATGAGAGATGGTGGGAGGCACCCCTGTAACTTTTCTTTTTCCTCCAACCTTCCTTCTTCTTTTTTATTTGGAAATTTAAAAAAATAGCCATAGTACGTCTTCTCTTTCCCTTAGGATTTTGTGAAAAGTGATTTATAAATTATTGCAGAGCACTCAGAAAGAGTCAAGCACTTAATAACATTCCAAACCAGGCCAGGCACAGCAAATCTGCTGAGTGTTATGGGGAATTTCTCTGGGTTTTCAAGTCCCAGTTAAAATGTGTAAAGCCTAGATCATTTCCTTTATGTGAACTTTAAGTTAGTGTGTGCATAAATAAATAAAGGCTATTTGACTTTTTCCAGACAGAGGAATAAAACTCAGAATTTCATCTATACACATTTTTATACCATTATTTGCACATATTTACCAGACTCTATTTTTAAGTGTTTACTCTCAGGTAGGGAATAAAAAAAAAACAATAAAAAGTAAACAGCTAAAAGACACTTGCTCCTTGGAAGGAAAGTTATGACAAACCTAGACAGCACATTAAAAAGCAGAGACATTACTTTGCCAACAAAGGTCCATCTAGTTATGGCTATGGTTTTTCCAGTGGTCATGTATTATGTGAGAGTTGGACTATAAAGAAAGCTGAGCACTGAAGAATTGATGCTTTTGAACTGTGGTGCTGGAGAAGACTCTTGAGAGTCCCTTGGACTGCAAGGAGATCCAACCAGTCCATCCTAAAGGAGATCAGTCCTGGGTGTTCATTGGAAGGACTGATGCTGACGCTGAAACTGCAATCCTTTGGCCACCTGATGAAAAGACTCATTTGAAAAGGCCCTGATGCTGGGAAAGATTGAAGGCGGGAGGAGAAGGGGACGACAGAGGATGAGACGGTTGGATGGCATCACTGACACAGTGGACATGGGTTTGGGTGGACTCTGGGAGTTGGTGATGGACAGGGAAGCCTGGCGTGCTGCAGTTCACGGGGTTGCGGAGAGTCAGACACGCCTGAGCGACTGAACTGAACTGAAACAGCTAAACTGCCCAAACAAACCTGTACCCATATTAAATCTACTCATCTTTCCTTGCAGTCATTTGTTAAAACAAACAAACAAACAAAAACATAGGAAGAATGGGGAAGGATCAAATAATCAATCAGCATACATATTTTGGAAACCCTACCTGTCGAAACTGTTCTAGACACCCTGGAGCCAACTCAGATGTAAAATCGGGCTCCCATCTTTACAGAGGTTACAACTCAGTGTTAAAAACAGAATGACTACGAGTTCAATGGAATGAAAAATACAAAAATATAGTGTGGAACCGATGCATGTGTGTGTGTGTGTATATAAGCAATTGTCTTACATAAGGCAGACATATAACTGTAACATCTTTTTTAACAGTCAAAGTAGCACAAAATGAAAAGAAAGAGAATCCCATATCAGGAATTTCTTTCCAAAGCTATTTCAGCCACAATATTTGAAGTATAGATGGCCTTAATTATAGAGAAGGGGTATGTGTGTTTGGTAAGAATGGAAACAGAAATGCCATATAAAAACAAAATTGATAAGATTTAATAAATGGTGGCCATTTTTAATAGTGACCAGGCTTCTTCAGTCTTCCAAGGCAATATAAATAAAAACAAAAATAAACAAATGGGATCTAATTAAACTTATAAGCTTTTTATTTGTGAACCATGGCTTCCCCGGTGGCTCAGATGGTAAAGAATCTGCCTACAATTCAAGAGACCTGGGTTCAACCCCTGGGTCAGGAAGATCCCTTGGAGAAGGGAATGGCAACCCACTCAAGTATTCTTGCCTAGAGAATTCCATGGACAGAAGAACCTGGCAGGCTACAGTCCATGAGGTCACAAAGAGTTGGACACAACTGAATGACTATCACTTTCACGAGATTGACAAGGGCTTAATTTCCAAAATATACAAACAGTTCATACAACTGAATAAAAAAAAAATGAAAAAATGGGCCTAATACCTACAAAGATATTTCTTCAAAGAGGAAAAGATGCTCAATATCACTAATTATTAAAGAAATGCAAATAAAAACTACAATAAGGCTGTTTCCATGTTCTGGCAACTGTGCTGCAATGAATATTGTGTTGCGAGGGTCTTTTGGAAGTATGATTTTCTCTGAGTATATGTCCAAAGACTGTAATATGAAGTGAAGGAGGTCAGAAAGAGAAAAATGTTGTAATATTAAAGCATATATGTGGAATCTAGAAAAATTGTATATATGATCTTACTTGCAAAGCAGAAATACAGAAAGAGACAGCAAAATGTATGGACACCAAGGGGAGAAATGGGGGAGTGGGATGAATTGGGAAATTGAGATTGACATATATATACTATTGATACTATGTATAAATTGGATAACTAATGAAAAAAAATTGAGAACAACTACAATGAAGTACAACCTTGTATCAGCAAGAATGTCCATCATTCAGTTCAGTTAAGTTCAGTCGCTCAGTCATGTCCGACTCTGCAACCCCATGAATCACAGCACGCCAGGCCTCCCTGTTAATCACCAACTCCTGGAGTTCACTCAAACTCACGTCCATCGAGTCGGTGATGCCATCCAGCCACCTCATTCTCTGCTGTCCCTGTCTCCTCCGGCCCCCAATCCCTCCCAGCATCAGAGTCTTTTCCAGTGAGTCAACTCATCAAGTCTACAAATAGCAAATGCTGGAGAGGGTGTGGAGAAAAGAGAACCCTCCTACACTGTTGGTGGGGATATAAGTTGGTGCAGTCATTAAGGAAAACAGTATGAAGGTTCCTCAGAAAACTAAAAATAGAATTGCCATATGATCCAGCAATCTCACTCTTGGGCATATATCTAGACAAAACTGTAATTCAAAAAGATACATGCACCCCTATGTTCAAAGCGGCACTATTCGAAATAGACAGGACATGGAAAAAACCTAAATGTCCATCAACAGATGAATGGATAAAGAAGATGTACATATATTAACATATCAATACAACAGAATACTACTCAGCCATAAAAAATAGCACCATTTGCAGCATAACCAGAGATGATCATACTAAGTGAAGTCAGAAAGAGAAATACAATTACTACATGATATCACATATCTGGAATCTAAAATATGACACAAATGAATCTATCTAACAGGGAAGGGTTGGCAGAGGGATGGAGTGGGAGTTTGGAGTTAGCAGATGTAAACTGGTATACATAGAATTAAAATTTTTAAAATTCAATTAAAAAACACACACAAAAAAAAAAAAAACAGAGAAAAGGCTTCAAAAGTATGATACTTTTCCAAATCAATAAAAGATGGTCTAAGGAGAATTTTGTACCTGCCTTGCCAGAATTCTTAAAATGCCCAAAGAAGTAGGCCAAGTAAGAAAAGTTGGCCTAAATAATTTTAAATGATGCATTCATTTCTACCTAAAATTTATCAACTTCTCTAATATATAGAAACACACAGTGAAAAACAAATCTTAGAAATGAAACTTAAAGTAATTTTACACCCAGACTCATCTTTCCAGCCTTGTATTAGCTCATTTGTATGTTTTGCCTTAGCTGCTTTCTCTGGGTCACATATATGTCCTATTCTATTTCATCAATACCCCCAAACTATATGCATCTTCACATTTGTGTCCCTGCCTTTTTGCTATGCAAGTTTTTATGCCTGGAATACTCTTACTCTAAAATGCAACTGACTCCTACATCCCTTTCCTCACGGACCAGCCCAGAGAATCATTAAATGAATCTCTTCCTGATGCCTTCTTGCCATTTACTTAGTCTTCTGGGAAGAAGCAAATATGCCCTTTGCTGGGATCACTTTGAACATATTCCTAATATTATGTTAATTTCCATATTGCTCTAGGTCTATACAATTAGTTATGTACATAGTTTTGGATACTCCCAAGACTTGAATTCTTTGAGGACAGGCATCCTGGTTTTCCTAGATTTGTATTCTTGAAGTATAGTACAGTGTCTGTCAGTTAGCTGGGAACTGATAAACAATAAAGGACTAAAAAAGAGATAATATATTTTAAAATGAGGCATTATAGTCTAGAGAGGAAAAAAGAGAGGTCATCTCATATTAGTATTCATACCAGTTTTGAAATTCACTTTCTATTTTAATCTCTCTCTCTTTGAAACTTAAAGCTAAAAAAATAGAGTCTTTCTAGGTCATAGGACTGGCAGAGTGGCTGTGAATGCCTTGATGTTTTCTGGGATAAAGTTTGTAGGTATATACCTGCAAAAACACTGAAGAAAAGCCAGGGAAAGATGATATTTTCATTAAGTCAATGATAAAATATGTATCAATGCATATATGCATATGGAAAAAAAAGCATAAAACCAATTTCTACTAAAAAGTAGCCTTTGTTTCAACATTTAAGCTACCAATTAATTTTAATTTTCTCGAGGGGTATCTAGATCATTCATTCTCTAGGTCTTTGGCTTCCTCACCTTCTTCCTACTGCTGCCCAGATTTTGCTAATTTTACTGTTTCTTATATGGCAGAGTATAGGTGATGTTGGTGAAGGGGGAGCAGGAAAATTTGAAATTAATCAGTTTTTTCCCCAAGGGCTTGATTTGGACAAATATTGGAAGATTTAAATATATTGATTACTTCTGAAATGTTTAGAATTGGGCACTTTTATTCATCATATTGAGTATAGATGCAGGCGTACTAGAAATAATGCCTATCTTGTCTTTCTGGATATTTAAAAATATTTCAAATTCAGTACCTGCTGGTCTGGTGGTATACTTAGTCTCCAGTAGCGATAACCTTGGGGCCTCACTGTGGTTGTATCAGACTTGCAGGATCATATTCAATGACAACGTACTGGGGGTTTTTGCAGGGGAGCCTTCTAATCGTGTACCTGTTCTTACAGTTTCCCTGCCTACATGTGTCATTCAGTTCCAGCTTCTGCTGTTTCTGTGCCAAGTTTGCAGAACAGGAATCCTGATAGAGACTTGAGACCTCTGATCACTTCCAGCTATTCCCACCTGGGCCTTGCTGCCTACCAGGCAGTCAGAGTTCCCATTCACACCCTAGGCCCTGGCCAGGATAGGCCAATATACCTCTCTTGTCCTCTTAATCCTCTCAGCATGCAGGATCTCTTTCTAATTTCAAATAATTTTTTCTTTTAAGTTTCTTAAAGACATTTGCCTCTACCGATACCTCCCTTTTCCTCCTGGGCTCTCGGTTTGTGAAACAAAAGCCAGGAATTGTTTTGCAGAAAGCTATTTTTGCTACTTTCCACTCTGCTACAAACTCACTGCAATAAACAGTGTCTCACCTGTTTAAAATAGGAGAAAGAAAAGGTGAGAATAGAAGGAAAGATATTTTATCTCAAAACAGTATCCAACTATAATAAGTGTAAGAGTTGCTAAATAGAAGAATCAATTTATCTTGTTCTCAGAATCGCTAATCATGAATTGCAGATTCTCTTCAAACAACCTGTTTTTCCCTGAAAATACAAAAATTTGCCTCCCATGAAGAAATTAAGGAAACAATGAAATTATATCAATTTTATTCTTCACATTTCTTTAAAATACAACCGATGATGTATAAAATTATACAATTATTATATGAATATGATTTGTTAATTAATATCTCCTCTAATAGTCAATTAGAAAGTTCTTGCTTGGCAAATTTTTATATTACTTTTCATTCCCTTAGGCAACATATATCTCTCACTATTGAGCATGTTTTTGGCCCAGATTATGATGCTTATCTTGGCAAATAGAGAGTTATAAACCTAATGATCAATTTTTCATTACGACTGCTCCTCTCTCTATAAGGAATATTGGGCTTCAGAAGGAAGTTACTTTAAAAAAAGAGAAAATACATAAGAATTTTGATATCTAAAAGAAAAATTGTAATGATAATATCTTCCTTTAAGAAGAACTCATAAAAGTGGAAGTGATTTTATTTTACAATAAGGAAACTAAACACAAAGAAGGTGAAATTTTTGTCATATGCCTATTTAATGGAAGAAGACGAAAAAAACCCTTCTTATTTACTACCATCATCAACATTTTAGGCTTTCTAAAGCACTTTCATGAAATGTTCTCTTGGAACCTCTAATTTTCTTGAGGAGATCTCTTGTTTTTCCTATTCTGTTGTTTTCGTCTATTTCTTTGCATTGATCGCTGAGGAAGGCTTTCTTATCTCTCCTTGCTATTCTTTGGAACTCTGCATTCAGAGGCTTATATCTTTCCTTTTCTCCTTTGCTTTTCACTTCTCTTCTTTTCACAGCTATTTGTAAGGCCTCCTGAGACAGCCATTTTGCTTTTTTGCATTTCTTTTCCATGGGGATGGTCTTGGTCCCTGTCTCCTGTACAATGTCACGAACCTCTGTCCAGAGTTCATCAGGCACTCTATCTGTCAGATCTAGTCCCTTAAATCTATTTCTTACTTCCACTGTATAATCATAAGGGATTTGATTTAGGTCATATCTGAATGGTCTAGTGGTTTTCCCTACTTTCTTCAATTTAAGTCTGAATTTGGCAATAAGGAGTTCATGATCTGAGCCACAGTCAGCTCCTGGTCTTGTTTTTGCTAACTGTATAGAGCTTCTCCATCTTTGGCTAAAAAGAATATAATCAATCTGATTTCAGTGTTGACCATCTGGTGATGTGCATGTGTAGAGTCTTCTCTTGTGTTGTTGGAAGAGGGTGTTTGCTATGACCAGTGCGTTCTCTTGGCAAACTCTATTAGCCTTTGCCCTGCTTCATTTTGTGCTCCAAGGCCAAATTTGCCTGTTATTCCAGGTGTTTCTTGACTTCCTACTTTTGCATTCCAGTCCCCTATAATGAAAAGGACATCTTTCTTGGGTGTTAGTTCAAAAAGGTCTTGTAGGTCTTCATAGAACCGTTCAACTTCAGCTTCTTCAGCGTTACTGGTTGGGGCATAGGCCTGGATTACTGTAATATTGAATGGGTTGCCTTGGAAACGAACAGAAATCATACTGTCATTTTTAAGATTGCATCCAAGTACTGCATTTTGGACTCTTTTGTTGACCATGATGGCTACTCCATTCCTTCTAAGGGATTCCTGCCCACAGTAGTAGATATAATGGTCATCTGAGTTAAATTCACCCATTCCAGTCCATTTTAGTTCACTGATTCCTAGAATGTCTATGTTCACTCTTGCCATCTCCTGTTTGACCACTTCCAATTTGCCTTGATTCATGGACCTAACATTTTATGCAAAGATGGGCTCAATAAAGGACAGAAATGGTAGGACCTAACAGAAGCAGAAGATATTAAGAAGAGGTGGCAAGAATACACAGAAGAACTGTACAAAAATGATCTTTACGACCAAGATAATCATGATAACGTGATCACTGACCTAGAGCCAGACATCTCGGAATGTGAAGTCAAGTGGGCCTTAGAAAGCATCACTACGAACAAAGCTAGTGGAGGTGATGGAATTCCAGTTGAGCTATTTCAAATCTTGAAAGATGTTGTTGTGAAAGTGCTGCACTCAATATGCCAGCAAATTTGGAAAACTCAGCAGTGGCCACAGGACTGGAAAAGGTCAGTCTTCATTCCAATCCCAAAGAAAGGCAATGCCAAAGAATGCTCAAACTACTGCACAATTGCACTCATCTCACACGCTAGTAAAATCATGTTCAAAATTCTCCAATCCAGGCTTCAGCAATATGTGAACCGTTAACTCCCAGATGTTCAAGCAGGTTTTAGAAAAGGCAGAGGCACAAGAGATCAAATTGCCAACATCCGCTGGACCATGGAGAAAGCAAGAGAGTTCCAGAAAAACATCTATTTCTGCTTCATTGACTATGCCAAAGCCTTTGACTGTGTGGATCACAATAAACTGTGGAAAATTCTGAAAGAGATGAGAATACCAGACCACCTGACCTGTCTCTTGAGAAACCTATATGTAGGTCAGGAAGCAACAGTCAGAACTGGACATGGAACAACAGACTGGTTCCAAATCCTGCTTATTTAACTTGTATGCAGAGTACATCATGAGGAATGCTGGGCTGGAAGAAGCACAAGCTGGAATCAAGATTGCTGGGAGAAATATCAATAACCTCAGATATGCAGATGACACCACCCTTATGGCAGAAAATGAAGAGGAACTCAAAAGCCTCTTGAGGAAAGTGAAAAAGGAGAGTGAAAAGGTTGGCTTGAAGCTCACCATTTGGAAAACAAAGATCATGGCATCTGGTCCCAACAGTTCATGGGAAATAGATGGGGAAACAGTGGAAACAGTGTCAGACTTTATTTTTTTGGGCTCCAAAATCACTGCGGATGCTGATTGCAGCCATGAAATTAAAAGATGCTTACTCCTTTGAAGGAAAGTTATGACCAACCTAGATAGCATATTAAAAAGCAGAAACATTACTTTGCCAACAAAGGTCCATGTAGTTAAGGCTATGGTTTTTCCAGTGGTCATGTATGGATGTGAGAGTTGGACTGTGAAGAAAGCTGATCGCTGAAGAATTGATGCTTTTGAACTGTGGTGCTGGAGAAGACTCTTGAGAGTCCCTTGGACTGCAAGGAGATCCAACCAGTCCATTCTAAAGGAGATCAATCCTGGGTGTTCATTGGAAGGACTGATGCTAAAGCTGAAACTCCAATATTTTGGCCACCTCATGCAACGAGTTGACCCACTGGAAAAGACTCTGATGCTGGGAAGGATTGGGGGCAGGAGGAGAAGGGGACGACAAAGAATGAGATGGCTGGATGGCATCACCGACTCGATGGACATGAGTTTGAGTGAACTCCGAGAGTTGGTGATGGACAGGGAGGCCTGGCGTGCTGTGATTCATGGGGTCTCAAAGAGTCGGACATGAATGAGTGACTGAACTGAACTGAAAGCACTTTCATATGCTGTAAATTTTCTATCTAAACTGCATAATTCTCTAAATTATGCTTTACTTCACCCTCATTTATATATAAAGAAATAAAGTCAGTTACTAATTAAGAAGCTAAAGCCCACACAGCAAAAATGTTGGTCTCTGATTTCAAATACAGTGTTATTTGCAGCAAATGATCAGGATTTTTCTAGATTATAGATTTTTACCAGACTATGTGACTGTCCATTTCAAGCGCTGTTATATAAAATAAGAATTGCTGGTTCAGACAATACCCATTTTGGTAACCACATCTACCCACACACATCCTCCTTGGGCAGGACACACAGGACGGATGGTATGCTCACGTGTGACCCAAAGTTATGCATAATTATCAGCTGGCACACTGACTTTATTGTCGTCTGTTCCAAATAAGAAAGTACCCAGAGTGAGCCAAACCATGAGATTAAAGGTATAATCCTCCAGAGTCCAAGTCTGTCCAAGCATTTTGAGACCGAGTGCTAGTTAGGGTCTAACTATAAAGTCACCACGAAGATTCCACACAACCCTCATTTAGGACATCAGGTTTCCCAAAACTACTCTCAGGCTTGTTAATTCACTTGAAAGACTCACAGAACTCACTGGCTCCTGTTGTACTCACAGATAGGCTTATTATCAGGGGGGTACAAGTTAGAATCAGCCAAAGGAAGAGGCACACGAGGAAGATCCTAAATGCAAAACTTTCCTTGTCCTCAGGATGTGTTGCCTTCCTTGGCACTGATGTGCAATACACAGAGTGTACTGCCAACCTAAAAAGCTCATGCAAGCTTCGTACCCAGAGTTTTTACTGGGCTTCATAATATAAATATGATTGTTTGACTGATTACCCAAATAGTTAAACTCTGTTTTCAACTACCCTCAATTCCCGAAAAATTTGGACAGATATCACCTGATCAAACAGGTTTACTAGGAATCCTCTTGTTAGCATAAATCTGTCAGGTGTGGTCTGAGAATTCCATCATGAGTAACCAATCAGGAATAGAGTGACATAATAATAGAGAGATTACTCCCAGGAGCCAGGAACAATGGCCAGACCTCTCTTCTGGAAAGACCTAAATCTTTACTAAACAAAAGGTATCAGAATAAAATAAAGTACTAACATTACTTCAAGGAGAATTTTGAATTCTCTCTTAGTTTATTTCAATAAATGAATCAGTCACAAACCTCAGCATGCTACTATTATCAGTAACAAGTTACATCACACCTCACAAATGATTGTCACCCAACCTTTCAGTGTGTCTGCAGTGGAGTGAGAGCTACTGCTCTAATCACTCAAGAACTCACTGCATTTCCTTTCCTCTGCACCTAGGCTCACACTGGAATCTCTTCATTGAAAGCACTTCTCAGGACTTTCCAAGTGGTCCAGAGACTAAGATCTGCACTCCCAATGCAGGGTGCCCAGGTTCAGTCCCTGGTCAGGGAGCTAGATCCCATAAGCTGCAACTAAGACCCCGCACAGCCAAATACATAAGTAAAATTTTTAAAAGGAAAAGAAAGCACTCTCAACACCACAATCTACATAAGAAAAAAACTCTTATTCTCATATTAAGATGAGGGTCAATTTTCATCTCCCTCTTTAGATTATCCCCAACCTTCTCAGGTAACACTGTCTTCTATGAGCTGGGGGATACCAATATTGGCAAAGCCTGGTCCTCCTCTAAGACACAAACAGTCCATTATTCCCTTGAAGACTGAGACAATGTGAAGATAAGTACCATTTCATATTAATTTTTGTGTCTTCGGTACCTATATTCAACTAATATTTGTTAAATTTACCTGTAATGATAAGCAGCCATAATGTGGTAGACATTGAATTACCATTATAGATTCTTAAAGGGCAGGCTGAAATGATGAACATAGGGTTTAGAGAGATGCATCTGACATAGTTTGTAAGATGAACTGGAGGTGAATGGTGCTACAGGAAGGTCAACAAGCTAGAAGGCTCTTGCAGGTATCTAGGACAACAGTCCTAACCAATAACATTTCAAAGGAAGGCCTCTACTTGACTTGTATAAATTAAGAAAACTAACCCAGTAAATCAGTAATGTCAATCATTGGCTAAACTTTGTCCTTTCCCACGTGGGGCATAGGTCCAGGATGTGGTAGCTTCTGTTTAACCACTGTTCTCTGAAGGGACAGCTGTGAGCTGTCATTAGCCAACACTCACAGCAGCTATCACAGGATATCATGTGTGAGATGGAAAGCTGCTGCTGCTGCTAAGTTGCTTCAGTCATGTCCAACTCTGTGTGACCCCACAGACAGCAGCCCACCAGGCTCCACTGTCCTTGGGATTCTCCAGGCAAGAACACTGGAGTGGGCTGCCATTCCCTTCTCCAATGCCTGAAAGTGAAGTGGCTCAGTTGTGTCCGACTCTTTGAGAACCCATGGACTGAAGCCTACCAGGTTCCTCCATCCATGGGATTTTCCAGGCAAGAGTACTGGAGTGGGGTGCCATTGCCTTCTCCGGAGATGGGAGCAGTGGCTAATAAAGAAGAGTGAGTCACCAACAGTATTTACTATTGTCCCATTTGAAACACTCAGATCCACCACTTGCTTCCTAACTAAATTCACTCAATTTGGGCACAGTTTCTCAAGATTTTCTGGCTAGTCACAATTTCTGGGAAAACTTATAAGAAGTGTTAGTAGAAAACTACAGTTCTCACTGTGCCATTGGTCCTAAGTCTAGGATTAGTAATAGATCTTCCTCTCCTGCTGGTCTAGGTGATTTGCCTGGCAGCATAGACCCAAAGGAATCTAAGATCTGGTTACCTTCTCAGATTACAACTGGGCTTAGGCATAACAACCAATGTTCTCCAATGAACGACCTGAGTGTCAAATATATTCCTTCCCATCCTGATTTGTAACATTAATCCTACTTCCTCATGATAACCAGCATTAATTATACCTGCCAGAGATAATTTTTTTTTTAATTTTAATACTGGTTTACTGGCACAAGGAATGCAAAGTGTTAAGATGGTAGCTACAGCATAAAAGTTCAGTGAACACATCCCTTACCTTGGAATCAGAAACTCTAGACCTACAGAGACTAAAGTTAAAGAGACAGGGAACAAAATTTCCAAAGTAGTCAATGGGTGAATGGTAAGCAGACCACTCCTACTTCTACTCTGTTTCATGGACCCATATATTCTATTTGGTGGGGGGATATAGTACCATATAATGACCATTGATTTATACTATATGTCATATCTTGAAGAATTCCTCCTTATCCTTGAAGGATGTCACCTCTAAGTTGTACCTCAGGTAAACCTTCAGGAGATCATTCCATCACTTTATCAGAAAGGCAGTTTCTGAATGTCGTGGTATGATTAGGACCAGTGGATCTCATGGTCATGTGTCTAACACCATGCTTCCTTTGCCATAAAATGAGTTCCTCAATTTAAGGCAATATTATGATAGACCCTATGTCAATCTCGCATTTGCTCTGTGAGTCCTTGGAGGCTTCTGGTAGTGGCACTCTAGTCAGGAAGACAAACACATGCAGATACAGGTCAGTCAAAGTCACGATGGAATATTGCCCTTTCTAGGATATAAAGGGCCTAATGTAATCATCTTGTCATCAATTTTTGGTTGGTACGACGTGGAGAATTCAATACTGAATTCTGTTACTGGCAGGTTGTTGTGAGCAGTGGTAGCTAGATCAGCTTCTGTAAGATGATCCCTGTGCTTTTAGGTTCATACGTAGCTTCCATCTTTCTTCCCTTGCTTACCCTATTCATGTTCCCATTGTTTAAGCACTGAAATGGGCAAGGAGAGAGGCTGGCTGAAACTTACTGGTCAAATCCTTCTGTGGCTTAATTAGTCCATGCCTCTTTTTCAGTAGATGTCTTATGAACAGTAGTATGTGGTACAGAGATCATAATACCTTTTGCTTTTACCCATACATCCAGTCACTTGCTTATTACTTCAAACTGCCTTTTTCTGGTCTTGGAATCTTGCTCCTCTCAATGGCCCTGACCAGCAAGCTAAGTCATTCGCCACTGCTCATGAGACTGTAACCTCAGGCAATTTTTCATGCCACTCAAAGAAAATGAACAGAAGTACAGCTCAAAGATCTGCTCTTTGGGAGGATATCCCTCCATTTCTGTCACTTGGGGTTATTTATTCTAAGTAAGGCCTATGGGGCAACAGCAGTCCATTTTCTGCCTGTACCCCCTCACCACACGATTCACAAGCCAAGCTCAGGCTCTTTGTCCTTTGCACAGTTCCTTGACTTAATGACCAAAGATCCCTTTAAGAAAAAAAGGAGAAAGCACTTCTAAATACAGGCTACAGTATTTCAGGGCCCTTCCTTAACAATGACCTTGCCTCTCCTTTGGTTGATGGGTTCTTGGTCTCAGAACTGGTATAAATCTGGGAACTGAGTGAAGGATGGAGACTTTTCATGAGGGTACCTGATCTCAGACTTCTGCTTATTCATTCTTGATCTCTTCTTTTTATGTATTAGGCAGTTCTGTTATTGTTGGCTCATCTTCCTTGCCTTTAGAATCATGTTCTATGAGCCACCACAATAAATTTTTAAAGTTCATCAGCACCCCACTCCTATCCCCCCAACTGCCATTCCAGCTTCTGCCCATTTAACCTTGCTTCCATGACCTAATATAGAACTTAATGCTCCTGTAATGCATTTTTGCTTCTGTACTTTGCTTGCTGCTTGTAAAACCAAAGTTACTCCATTTTAAGATAAGGTTGTTTTTAAGTAAAGATTCCTAAAATTGTTTTTGAAAAAATAAATAAATAAATAAAAGAGTTGTTGTGAATGTAGGCAAAACAATAGCCTTTTAATTCCTTTTAGATAGGAAGCAGAGTTAAATTAGAAACTCATGGCCATGTAATTGTATTTGCCTATTTTTAAGCCTGTATCTTTGTCATAAATTAATTGACTCTATATGCATGGGTTTGTTTCTGGGCTGTCTGTTCTGTTCCATTGATCTATGTATTAGTTTGCATTTTTTTTAATGCCAGTAACATACTATTCTTATTTTTATAACTTTGTAATATAATTTGAAGTAAAAAAAAAAAAAAAAGGTAATTCTGTCCACTTTGCTTCTGAAGTTAAGTGCTGCCCCTAGCTTCTGACAGTCTAGATCCCATCATGGGTGGACCCTTGGTACTCGGGAGCATCTCCTGCTACTAGTACAAGCTTGAAAGATGGCCACTACCAGATATTCAACATGCTACTACCCTTCCTCACCAGCACGTTCTTTATCACCTTAGTAAAATTCTGGAAAATTTAGAAAACACAGCAAGTATCACAGGACTGGGAAAATGTCAATTGTCATTCCAATCCCAAAGAAGGGAAATGCCAAAGAATGTTCAAACTAGTGCACAATTGTCCTTATTTTGCATGTTAATAAGGTTAAGCTCAAAATCCGTCAAGCTAGGCTTCAGCAGTACATGAACCAAGAATTTTCAGATTAACAAGCTGTATTTAGAAAACATGGAGGAACCTGAGGTCAAATTGCCAACATCTGTTGGATCACAGAAAAAGCAAGAGAATTCCAGAAAAACGTCTGCTTCATTGACTACACAAAAGCCTCTGACTGTATGGATCACAACAAACTGTGGAAAATTCTTAAAGAGATGGGAATATCAGACCACATTACCTGTCTCCTGAGAAACCTGTTTGAAGGTCAAACAGCAACATGGATCCAGACATGGAGCAAAGGACTGGTTCAAAATCGGAAAAGAAGGACAAGGTGGCTATATATTGTCACACTGCTTATTTAACCTATATACAGAGAATATCATGTAAAATGCAGGCTGGATGAATCACAAGCTAGAATCAAGATTGTCAAGAGAAATATCAACAACCTTATATATGTAGATACCACTCTAATGGCAGAAAGTAAAGAGAAACTAAAGAGCCTTTTAATGAGGGTGAAAGAGGAGAGTGAAAAAGTTGGTCTAAAACTTAACACTCAAAAACTAAGATCATGGCATCTGGTCCCATCACTTCATGGCAAATAGAAGGGGAAAAAGTGGAAACAGTGGCAAATCTTATTTTCTTGGCTCCAAAATCACTGCAGGCAGTGACTGAGCCATAAAATTAAAAGACACTTTCTAATTGGAAGGAAAGCTATAACAAACCTATATAGCATATTAAAAAGTAAAGACATCACTTTGTCAACAAAGGTCCATATAGTCAAAGCTATGGTTTTTCTAGTAGTCATGTACAGATGTGAGAACTGGACCATAAAAAAATTGATGCTTTCAAACTGGGTGCTAGATAAGACTTTTGAGAGTCTCTTAGACAGCAAGGAGATCAAACCAGTCAATCCTAAAGGAAATCAATCCAGAATATTCATTGGAAGGACTGATGCTAAAGCTCCAGTACTTTGGCTACCTGATATGAAGAGCCAACTCACTGGGCAAGACTCTGAGGCTGGGAAAGATTGAAGGCAAAAGGAGAAAAGGGTGACAGAGGATGAGATGGTTAGATAGCATCCTGGACTCAATGGACATGAATTTGATCAACTCCAGGAGATAGTCAAGGACAGGGAAGCCCAATGTGCTGCAGTCCATGGGGTTACAAAGAGTCAGACACAACTTAGCAGCTGAACAGCAACAACAACATTCTAGCATGAGGTGATGGATTTGCGGCTGATAAAAACAGGTTATCTGAGAAATTAGATTGAATTTATTCAGCATTTTTCCGGAAAGAGAGAGAGAGACCTTGTACATTCCACTTATTAGAAATGTTCTCTCTGTGGTTGGACAGGAATAACTCATGAGGCTTTTTCCATGACTTGAGGGGAAAATTTCATAATACTGTATAATTTTATTTTCTATTATTCTAAGTTTAGAAAGCATCCTTCTGATTATTCATTTAGTTTCCAGATACCTTGATAATGAAGGATGGTGTCCAGAATAGCAGGCGTATGGTTCTATTATCTGAGGCTCCCCAAGAGCTGATGAATTCAGATTTCCAGGCCTGAAAAACTTAGTGCCAGCAGCAATAGGAAGCGACTCATTCAATACAGATAGATGGGAGTTTTCTATTTCCAAAAGTGCTCAGGCAGAGGTGAAGAACCATCTGTCTTGGGTGTTGTGGAGGATATTTTTACATCTAGTGAAAAGAGATGCTTTATGAGTAGGGTTTACCCTACTTGTAGGGCCTATGACATTTGACAGCATTCATTTAAATACCACCATTTAATCTTTGAAAAAACATGTGCTACTGCTAAAGGTTCTGTCTTCTGTTACTAAACATCCTGATTTCCTCTAAAACCTCTCCCCATGGATTCCTAAGATTCAACTTTGACATTCCAGCAGCCTCACGAGATGTTACAAATGCATTGTCTCCGGATGGTGTTGAACATCAGGACATCCAACTCTGAGGATCTAGAGTGAAGCTGCTCTCCCAGCATTAGAGGGAGACTTATTACACTATTTTCTATTGGGAGGGATATGTATGAAAAGGGGTGTGTGTGTGTGTGCGCACACATGTGTGCTTAGTCGTGCCCAATTCTTTGAGGCCTCATGGACTGCAACCAGCCAGGCTTCTCTGTCCAAAGGATTATCCCTGGTGAGAATACTAGATTGGTTTGCCATTTCTTACTCCAGGGGATCTTCCTGACCCAGGGATCAAACCCCCATCTCTTGCATTTCCTACACTGGCAGATGGATCCTTTACCACTAGCGCCACCTGGGAAGCCCATACAAAAAGATAAATGATCACTATAAATCTTAATATTCATTTGCTACACAGATGCAAGCAGGTAGACATCAGAAATACAGAGTACATACTGAATTTATGTATCAAGAAATAGAGCTGTTAATGGTGGCTGAGAGGGAAAAGCAGCAAGAGTAGGGACACAATCATCGTGGAAGATGTAAAAGTACTGGTGAATGGAGAAGCAGTCACTAAGAGCAGGAATGCTGTGGTCAGGTTGGTCTTGGTCCCATCCCAGATTCTATCACAGCTGGTTCTGCAAAGTTAGACAATATAGGTAACAGCTTCGAGTCTGAATCTTCGACTGATACTGAGGATAGAAAATTTACTATGTGGCTGTAAGGTTTAAATCAGATGACATACTTAAGGACTTAACAGCATAATACTTGCTTTATCATCAACAGTACCACCATGAATAAAATTCAAAAGCATAAGTAATTACAAAATCCTGTAAATACCTCACATCTAAAAGTCATGGGTCTGATTGTACTTTTTGTACACATGTCAGTAGGTAATCTATTAACTTTACTGTTGTTATATATAATCTATATTGTCTACTTTAAGACCTATCCCACTACCAACTTTACTTTTAAATAGAAACTATATATATAGTATATATCACATATCATATATCATGGATATCCTATGAATATGGGTTTGAATATGAATGAATGAATATTGGTTTGAATATGGGTTTCCCTGGTAGCTCTCCTGCAGGCCTGCAATGTGGGAGACCTGGGTTCGATGTTGGGAAGATCCCCTGGAGGAAGGCATGGCAACCCATTACAGGATTCTTTCCTGGAGAATCCCCATGGATAGAGGAGCCTGGCAGTCTGCAGTCCACGGGGTCACAGAGTCAGAGATGCCTGAGTGACTCAGCACACACACACACACGTATGAATATATCACATACATAGATATACTGACCGCAGAAATATATATTGTTACATTTGTAAAAATAATGATCGTTCTTTCCTTGGAGTCAGCTTCTCAATGATATCCATATCACAGCAAACACATAAATGCTATTTAGCTCACTGGAATCAGTTGGGAGTTTACTAAGTTGACTGAGATGCACAGGAAGGTGCAGAATACTGTCTGTCCCAGACTCCTGAAGACATTTGCAAGAGGGACCATAACACAAAATATGGTGGAAACATAAACAAAAATCATAATCTGAGGCAGAATCCCCATCTCAATAGAAGGATAGAAACATTGCGGGTTTGCTTCTATAGCTCTCTTTCCTGATGGTCATATAGCATTTACTTAAATTTCAGTAGTAGCAGGGAGTTGCCAACTTTCTGGAGCAGTCATCTCATTCTTAAACAGTTTTATTTTGCGGAAAATTTCTTACCATGTTTAGATCTGCAAACCCCAAACCTACCTTTTCCCCTGATAATGTGCTTTCCTAGTTCTGCTTTCTGTTGTGGCAACTCAGAAAAACCCTGCCTGCTCTTCCTCTTAGATACTGGATACTTTGTATATCTCCTTGGCTGCCCAACATTTGAACCCTTCCTCTGTTTAGAGAATGCACTGATTTGTGAATCTGGCAGTGGGGAGGGGAAAAAGCATAAATATTTATTCCCAGTCTTCCTTAGCTCAATTTTGAATCTGATGCTAGTGACCCAAGAAAAAACAAACCCCAGACAATGCACCGTAGCAACAAGTAATGGCAAGACATCCTGAAGGACTGTGTCTCTAGGGGCAGCAGTGCAGGAGAGCATCAGTGGTGTCCAGGGTTCAGCGCTGAGGTCACATCAGTACTCGCCATGAGATCTCATGTCCAGTGGGGTGGTAGCACTATGCACTGACTGGGTTGGTTTTGTGGGGTGATTTAGGATGGGATCCTGGCTGCTAACAAACCTTCTTTGTTCGTGTGCAACTTCAAGCCTGGTTGTATAGCCTTATCAGTGGTTTTGTGAACTACTTCCTAATTTACTTTTCTGCCTAAACCATTCAAAGTGCATTTCTGTTGCTTGCCGCTAGCAACCTTGGGTGATATGACATGACAGCCACTCAAATAAAGACAGATGCTGTGTCTTCCGTGGTCTTCTGCTCACTCTTTTCCAGACATATAGACAGTTTACACCTGTATCCTCAGAAACACGTATTGTTTTGCATTCATGCAAAGGTCTGAGGACTAACAAAACTTTTAAGAAATCTTATAAATCTGAAATTTTTGAAATTGTTTATAATCTAGATGTTTCTGCACATGAAATAAGATGATTGAACTGCTTAAATATAAAATATATGCTGTATCCTCTTTCTGAAAATTCCTGTTCTCAGAGGAGAGCAAGTTTTCCTAGGAATTTGCCCTTTGATGGTCTGTCAAGCTGTGGAATAAGATGAGAATATAACCTCTTATCATGAACACTGAACAACTGGATGAGCATGAATGGAAGGAAATTATAGATTAACTGGAGTTTAAAAATGACATTGCTCATGCATTCTTTATGTAAATTCTAATTAAAAAATAAGGGACAATGTGCTGAATGTTTTCTGAGTCCTTCAGTAATCTGGGTGCTTTACATATGATTTCTTGTCATTCAAAAAGATATTCCTGCCAAGAATCAAATTTTACTTTCAGGTAAGAAAACAGGCTCAGAAAGGTTGAACAATTTACCTCAAGGTCTGAATGTTGGTAGATGGATTGGAACTCCACTTTGGTGTTTAAGACTCCAAAGCCAAAACAAAACGAAAACAATGATGCACAAGCTCTTCCTCCATGCCATGTTGCTTCTTAAATGTGATCAGTTTTAAATGATTTCATGAATGAAATATTAGTTAAAATAGATTATCATATTCAATCTTGTTTTATTAAAATGAACTAACTGTATGTTTGTAACCATGTATATGTATGTGTGTAT
Source organism: Moschus berezovskii (assembly GCF_049115385.1). Taxonomy (NCBI): domain Eukaryota; kingdom Metazoa; phylum Chordata; class Mammalia; order Artiodactyla; family Moschidae; genus Moschus; species Moschus berezovskii. The sequence goes on from NC_142464.1 coordinate 27,576,879, forward strand.
TTTCGTGTGTGCATATGTGTCACACTAAGGTATTTTTGAACCGTTCATATGGATTACTATCAGACACATGTGAGTTTATACTACTTGGTCCCTACATTGAAATCTTCAAAACTGCTCTTGAAAATTCAACAAATTCAAAGTGGAATCAGGATTTAAGATTAAAAGTTTTTTAAGCCATAGCTTTATATTTAATACATATTTTTACAACTGCAGGCATGCTCAGTCATGACCAACTCTTCACAGCCCCACGGACTGGGATTCTAGCCTTGCCAGACTTCTTTGTCTATGGGATTTCCCAGGGAAGAATACTGGAGTGGGTTACCATTTCTTTCCCCAGGGGACCTTCTCGACTCAGGGATCAAACCCAGTCTCCTGCACTGACAGGTGGATTCTTTACCCAGAGCCACCTGGGAAGCCCATATTTTTACAACTATGAGTGCCTAAAATTGCTTCAAATAAATATTTATTTATTAATATTGAAAGACAAGTTCTAAAGTGATAAACTAAGTACTTTAAAATTAAACAAAGACAATTTTATAATTTCAAACAAAGTAAAGCAAAGAATTTCAGGAGGAAGAAGTAAATTCTAACTGGCTCTTTTGAATACACTATGATCTTCAGTGGACTCAACAGAGGACTTGGTCATAATAATGGCTGCCATGAATTAAATGAGTGACCTTGGGTAATTTCTTAGTCTCTTTGAACCTCAGCATCCTTATCTATAAAATGAATAGGTTAAGCTGAATGGTCTCTTGCAGCCCTAATATGATTCTAAGAATCTATGCCTGTAACTGGAGAAACAACCAGTTAACTATTATACCCCTATTAATTTTATAAGTCAAAAATATATCCCTATTGTTAATTTTATTGTATGCTAACTTAAAAGTCTCAGCAAAATTTGTTAATTTGAATAAGCAGGCTAAAAGCTCGTTAATTTTACATAAACTTAAATCTGTTATTAATTACCAGGTGCAGTTATCTATTTAATCCATAGATTATATGCAAATATGCATGTAACATGAAGGAAAATGTGTGTCTAAATGTCAAATATGCAGGAATGAAAATCTGAGAGAATATAAAATCTGAGATATGTCAGAGAACAAAAATTGACTTTTTGTTCCAAAGTTAAAAATGCAGTTTCTTTTATGACAAAATAGTACTTGTTCATACTAGAAATTTAAGATAAAACAAAAACTTCCACAATTCCATAAGACTATAAAAAGAGAAGCAAATTATAAAACAATGTTTATAGTGATTAATCATTTCTATAAGCAAAGAATAAAAAGGAATATAAGTAGATATAAGAAAGAGTTCATAAAGATTATGAGTATCTTTCCATGTTAATAAATATTATTTAATGCCATTCTCTTCTTTGCTTTTGAGATCAGTTGCTAATTTCTATGCCCTTTTATAGGTTTAGTCAATCTAAGATAGATTCTCCATTCACTCAAATAGTGACCTAGATCTACAGCTAGAAAAGGTGCCATCTTTCCCACAACTCAATCTCTTCCTTGAGATATCCTTACACTGGGGTTTTCCTGAAACCCCAGTGAATAAAGGTGAAAATTAACTTCCGATGTAATAGAATATTTTTAAGGACTTTAAACATTCTCTAACAATATAATAGAGTTACATAATTTGAAAAATTTGATGTAATTTTTTGAATTTTGGACTTACAGAGTCAATCCCATGGAGCCTTACAAAATACTTGTATTATATCTAAACATAGTTAACTCGGTATGTACTGTATTTATTTAAGTATACTACATTAGCAACATATGCTTTGCTTAATTTCAAAGCTGCTCATAAAACCATATCACATATAAATCAGAATGGAATTTAAAATAGCATATTATTACACAACCCAAATGATCTTTATGTGTGTGTATATATGTAAGGAGGTGGGTAACAGTGGATTTTAAAACCAACTTTTGGGGAGACAAGATGGCAGAGTAGAAGGATGTGAACTCACCTCTTCTTATGAAAACACCACAATAACAAGTAACTGATGAACAAGCATCAACCAAAAAAACACTGGAACCTACCCAAAAAAAAAAAAAAAAAGATACCCTACATCCAAAGACAAAGAATAAGCCACAACAACAGGGTAAAGGGGGCTCTCAAAAACAATCAAATCAAATACCATACCTGCCATGTGGGAAATTCATAAACTGGAAAATAATTATACCACAGAAGTCCTCCCACAGGAGTGAAAGTTCTGAGCCCCACATCAGGCTCCCCAGCCTGGAGGTCTGGCAATGGGAAGAGGAGCCTCCCACTAATTCCATAGGACTGAGAGAAAGAAAAGTTCCACTCTTGGAGGATGCACACAAAGTCTTATGCATACCAGCACCCAGGAGAAAAAGCAATGACCTTATAAGAGCCTGGGCCATACCAACCAGCTAGTATTAGAGGGTCTCCCGAGGAGGCAGGGGGCAGCTATGGCTCACTGTGGGAACAAATACAGTGGCAGCAGTAGTTCTGGGGAATACTTATTGATGAGCCCTCCTAGAGGTGGCCAAGATGGTTGGATGGCATCACCAATTCAACGGACATGAATGTGGGCAAACTCTAGGAGATGGTGAGGGACAGGGAACCCTGGCACGCTGCAGTCCATGGTATTGTGAAGAGTTAGACATGACTTGGTGACTGAACAACAACAACATATTAAAGGTAGGAAATCATCTACACACAAACATATCAACCCCAGCAGTCATGAGGAGAGCACAAACGCAGGGTACTGGAAATGCATTTGAAATTAAAAGACCAGCAACTTAAAACCATCTTTTTATATATAGACTGCTATTTCAAAACCTCATGAAAAGCACATGAAAAGATGTTCAGCATCACTATTAGATAAATGCAAATAAAAACAACAGTAAGGTATCACTTCACAATAGTCCGAATTACCATCATCAGAAAGTCTACAAAACAATAAATGGTAGGGAAAATGTGGAGAAAAGGGAATCTTCCTACACTATTAGTGAAAATGTAAATTGGTACAGCCACTATGGCTTGAGAGTCCCTTGGACAGTCAATCCCAAAGGAATTTAACCCTGAATATTCACTGAAAGGACTGATATTGAAGCTGAAGCTCCAGTACTTTGGCCACCAGATATGAGGAGCTGACTCACTGGAAAAGACCCTGATGCTGGGAAAGACAATACGAAAGAAGGGGGCAGCAGAGGATGAGATGGTTAGACAGTATCACCAACTCAATGGACGTGAATGTGAGCAAACTCAGGAAGACAGTGAAGAAAAGACGACCCTGGCGTATTGTAGTCCATGGGGTCACAGAGTCAGACATGATTTAGCAACTGAACAACAATAGCCACTACGGAGAACAGTATTAAAAAGAAAGAAAGCTAAAAACAGAGCTACTATATGATCCAGCAATCCCTTTCCTGAGCATATATCTGAAGGAAAATACAGTTTGAAAGGATACATACACCCCAGTGTTCACTGCAGCATCACAGAGAGACATGTGCTGTGCTATGCTGAGTCGCTTCAGTGGTGTCAGACTCTTTGTGACCCTATGGATGGCAGCCCGCTAGGCTCCTCTGTCCATGGATTCTCCAGGCAAGAATACTGGAGTGGGTTGCCATCTTCTACTCCAGGGGATCTTCCTAACCCAGGGATCAAACCCACATCACTGATGTGCCCTGCATTGGCAGATGAGCGCCACCTGGGAATCCAGACATGCAAGCAACCTAAATGTCCATTAACTGATAAATGGATAAAGAAGCTGTGATACATATATATAATGGGATTGTTACTCAGTCATTAAAAAGAATGAAATAATGCCATTTGTAGCAACGTGGATGGACCTGGAGATTATCATACTAAGACAGAGAAAGGCAAATATCATATGATGTCACTTATGTGTGGAATCTAAGAAAATGATGCAAATGAACTTATTTACAAAACAGAAACAAATTCACAGTCTTAGAAAACAAATTTATGGTTACCAGGTGGGAAGGATGGGGGTAGGAATAGACTGGGATTTGGGGATTGATGTGTATACACTGCTATACTTAAAATAGATAACAAACAAGGACCTACTATGTAGCACAGAGAACTCGGCTCAATACTCTGTAGTAACCCAAATGAAAACAGAATTTGAAAAAGAATAGACACACGTGTATGTATAACTGAGGCACTCTGCTGTACACCTGAAACTAACATTGTTAATCAATTCTGCTCAAATAAAATCAACTTTTGTTCACATTAATTGGGTTACTGTCCACTCCGGACTATTTTTTCCCATCTCTCCCAGACTATTCCTAGCTATTTTTCAGAATATGGTTATCAATTATTTTTTTTATATATTTTTCTTTGAATTTTGAGAAATATCTATAAATTGTATAGGAATTTTCATAAACACAACTGATGCTGGAGATATAAGGTGAAATGAATTATCTCTCTATATATATATCCAGATGCTAAAAATTATAGAGTTTAGAAATACTTTAAAAACAATGTAATAAAGCAACTTTAATTGCATTTAGACTTTGAACACATTTCTTTTTTGTAATGTACACATATCATTCAATATCTGAAACTAAATTATGGTTGCTTGATAAAATCAGAGTAAAGTGTATCTAGTATCTATGGAAAGAAAGTATAAATTTGGAAAATGGCCAAAGCTTGTGTTACTTGATGGAAAACTGTATCTTGAAGAAACGAACATACAAATGCTCAAACATCACCCTGCATCAGTGATAGCCAGGGTTGCAAAGGAGGGAGAAGTATGAAAGATGTTGACAATAAATGAAAAGCTGTCCCTCATAATCTAATCTTTCCCCTCAGAAACCATGCCTCGTGTCAGTGTCTCTAGTACTTTTATTCTAGTAGTTTGACTTTAGTTTTCCATTCCTTCCAAGAGATTTTTTTCAACTTATTCAAGTATTGTTTCTAGAAATTAATAGTTTAACAAATATTTATAGGGTTCTTCTCTGCCACACGTGTCACTGCCTGAAAGTAATACTGCAAAGTTATTTTTTAGGTTCATCTCATTTTTCAGCAATTATTTTGGTGAGTAGGCAGAGAATCTTTTTATTTCTATCTCTTAAAGGTGTGGCAAGTGCATAGAGATGAATTTTAATTGATTTGCCAGAAGTTAGAAAGCAAGTCAAAGGCAGTAGTTGGCCCAGAGCTCCAATCTACTGAAATCAGCTCAATGTTTTTAATCATCTGTATGCATTAGATCAATTGACATATTTTACTTCTCTACTACCTCCCTGAGAATTCAGGAGATACATAGACCATATTTTTATTTGCAAATCATCAATCACTTGACACATCATTTTTTAAAACTTCGATACTATTTGGTATAACCCACCCTGGTTTTGAAATCAGACAAATAAGCAGGGAAATAAAATAGCTGGCAGGTAAAACAATATTTTTTTCTTTTCAATAGAAAGCCTACTTTCTGAGTAAGATAGATAAAATAAGTTTGATTTTCAAACAGGGCTACCCTGTAATCCAGCAACTAAAATATAAACACTGGCCAAAGTGCCTGGACCCTACTCCAGCATTACGGCCAATGAGATACTAGATCTTTATTATTTTTAATGTCATATTTACAGTCATCTGATAAGCTCCACAGCATCCCCTTTCCTATCCCTATATCCTTCCAGGCAAATTTCATCATTTGCTTAGTTTGCTTTTAATTTGTTTCTCATTTAGGAATAAAGATTTGTCTTCTACAATTAGTGATGACTTGGACTAAGTCAAGTAAAGTTGGCACACTGCACACCACACACCATTGATAAATGATTATTTAGAGGTATTTCTCCAAAACACAGGGTTTGCTAGTTTGGAGTCTAGAGAAGGTTTGTAGTAAGGAATCTAGAGAAATATTAAGCAAAATGTGGATGATGCAAGAAGAGACTTGGGGATACGAAAAAGCTTCTGATTTTCTGAGTCCCGCTTGCCGATGTTCAGTAAGACTGGGAAACGTGAGTACTACACTGACTGTAGATCCCAGTGAAGATTGTAGGTAAAGGAGAAAGTTAACGTGAACAGCACAAAGCTTCCTGGCTGGAACTCTGCAGAAGACACAGGGAGAGGAACCAACCATGGGGGTGTTCGGGTCTTGAATTTAAATTCAGGTTTAGAACTAGTAGGGAATGATTTACGGAGTGATTTTTCAGTATTTTTGCAAGACTGATTCTACTAGTTTCTAATGGGACGGCTTGGTAAGAAAAATTATAAATAGGAAGTATGATTTTCATGTTGATTATAACTTCATTGCATTCCTCTGGTCCACATTTTTTTCCATATGCGTACAATCTAGCCCTCGCTTGCTATGTGATTTTCCTCTTTCTTGCATAAACTATTCATGCTCTTTTAGGTCTACAGAGTCTGATGTATTTAATCATGTCAGTGTCACCACCTCTCTTCACCATCCTATTTTCTTGGTAAGTGCCCAGAGAGTTTCACTTTTGAAGTATAACCCTCCTAATCATTAATGAAAAACAAAGTAAATGTATTTCTGAAAATTATAAACACTTTTATGAGATACATTTTGTAAATCACTCAGCTCTCCACTCACTTTGTTCTGTTTTCTGTTTTTGCTCTTTAAGGAAATAAATTAAGCTCAAAAAAATGCAGTAAGTGTGGTGGGGTTTGGTAGAAAAAATATTTATAAAAATACAGGAGAATAATCTGGTCATATCATTTTACAGTTCACTGTTTGCTCCTCTCTAAAGCTTTATAAATATACTCTTCATGTGTACAGTATCCTTCTCACCTCCCCTGCACTTAACTCCTCTTGGTTACTTCTATGGCCCCTCTTTCCCTTGATGAGCCCAGGGCTGTGTTATATGCTCCCTTATATCATTCTGGACACTCTGGGTTTTGGACTTTTAGCCCCTATCACACTGTCAACATTGCCACTACTCTGGAAATTACTGGAGGGCAGTAATACATGTTTGCATGCTACTGTTAAATCTTACAGTCTGGCCTAGGAGATTCAGTAAACATTTGCAGACAGGAAGGAAGGAGGCGGGTAGAAAGAAAGGCAGGCAGAGGGAGAGGAGGTAGGGCAAAAAAAAAACAAAAAGAAAATGCAGTTTTTAAGTGATGAATGAACATTAAGTAATATCACTTGTTCTTCTCATGTTAACTTTACAGTTCTGTGACTATTTTTATTGATTCATGGAAACACAGCTGGCAGCTGATGGATAGAGCAGATGTCCACTCTGAGGACATCATCAGAAAGTGGAATACTTTTATTTTTAAAAATAATATGGTGCCATGATAATTGGTAAGACAATGACAAAAGGCATGAGATGAATCACTGTGAAATCCAAACCCTGAAAGAGAGAGTGACCTGCTTAGACCACTCCCTGGGTATAGTATTTTTCACGAGTATGTGTTTAATAAACGCATCTTGATGGTGATAATCAAAGTAGCAATGGACAGCAATTTCTAGAAGCCTTCCTCTCCATTCCACATACACACATTGCCTTGAATCCAGGGAGAGTTTGGACTTAACTCTCATACTACTTCATTTAATGCAGACAGATTATAGATGAGACTATGAGAAATAATTTAGGAAATTTAGACATAGTTAAGAGATTTCCATTTTTACCTGTGTGGAATAGTACATTAATGCCCCATTTCTGGGAAGATACCAACTATTTGTGATTTATAAAGCTAACGGTAACTCTTCATCAGATTATGTATTTCTAAAAACTGCAAAATGAGGGTGGGCGTGATCTGCTTTGTAACCATGACTCAGATTATCAGTGCCTAGATTTCTAAAGATTCCAAGGATTTTTTTTAAACACCTTGTCCTAGAATAGCTCCAGTTCAATTTTGTCTCCTTCCGAGCAAGCTATCAAGAAACGCTGCTGAAGGCATTTCCTGTTTCCTTTGCACTTTTCTCCAATTTCTATGACATACTTAATCTGGGTCTTGTGACCTGTCAACTTTTAATAGTTATAATTGCCCAACTATCTGCTCTCGTGTGATCATAAAATCCTTTTAACATTTCACTCTTCCCCTCAAGAAAATGTATCCCAATTTCCGGCATGTGACCTTCAGCTTCTTTGGTAAATACACAGGCAGAGAATTCATTCGGGCTCTTAGTAAAGGCAGCTTCATCTGTCACTGGCTTCCCACTCATCCCCTTAATGGCCCTATGGATGCCTTGCTGGCTTGTGTGCTTTTAATGTCATAAAAGAAATTTGTCTTCTGATTTGGTAAATTTTTTTGCCTTTTTTTTCTCCCCTGGGTCCTTTTAGAGTTCCCTTCCAAATATAGAGGATTTGATTTTCTATTTAAGATTTCTGGATCTTGGAAAAGGGTAGGGAGCCTTTTAGTTGCTGCAACATTCTAGAAACATTACTTTTCCACTTTGATCTTGTAAAATGCTACACAAAGTTACCCCTTATTAGTGGGACTGGCATTCTGGGTGATGCTTGCTGTGTTTTTAAAAACCACTTCCCTGCTATTTACCCTGACCTTAATTCCGTGGCCTGTCTCTTTCTGAATTAATGATTACATGCTGTATTTAATTTTCTGTCTCCCTCAATTTCCATGTTGTCTCTAACTACCTCTAGCTTCTATTTGGGATTATATTCTATGTTTAATGAGATTTAATCACTGCTTTCCATATTTTCTCTTTCCTTTGAGTCCTAAATATTATTTAATTGTAAATCTGGCATACCTTCCTTCCTTTTCAGGTTGATGTACGTGTTAAATTAGAAAGCAGTTTTGCACCAGATCCAGCCTTACTTCTTCCACTTGATGTAATCCTGTCCTATGCATTGGTAATTAAAATCTTTCACTATTACTTCCCTGCCCTTTCCTTGCTGCCTGTGTGAGATATTTCATAGTCCACTTCTGCAAGACAGCATACGACATTACTGTTAGCACATTTTTAACCAATTTATAATACAGAACTCTTGCCCTTCATCACAGCTTGTTTCAGAAAACTGTCAGAATTATCAAATTTTCCCTATAAACAAATCAGTATATTTTTAAGTTTCTGTGGATTCTTACAAATATGAATACCTAATACAGAGTAGTCATTAAAAGGTTTATGAAAGCACCAGAATTAACGTACTAAGGTGAACAAGGTTTTGTTAAACAATAAATGACCCCTTTTAGGTAAGCAAGTCCACCTGGAGGATGGGAAATGATTAAAATAGACGAACGTGTCGTATAAGACCTGATGACCTCATAAAATGGCTGCATATTTTAAAAAGAAACAGAGCTCTGCATATAAAGGAAATTTTGAAAATCTAGGAGCAGTCTTTGGACTGTTTGCTGCCACTGCTTCCAGGCAACAGGCAAGCGATGTTTACAATCTGGGCGCTCCCGCCCCCACCTCCAGCAGCTTTTCATCCGCTGCTGCTGCCGCCGCTGTTGATGGAACTACAAGACCCGGCCCGAGAGCGCCCCTCCCCCGCCGCGCTCCGGGAACCCAGCTGTTAAGGCCTATCTAGCTAATCACCCCTTTACCACCAGGCTCGTTTGTGGAGGCTAATGTCACGCTCAGAGAGGACAGTGCTGCAGGGAGAGGGGCGGATTTGATTTCTCATTTACCTGCGAGAAAAACAGCAGCAGGACTAAGGTGGCTCTTTTGTCCTTGACGCTTGCCTCCACTGTCACTCACCTTGGGCGCTGCAGGGTAGTCCCTGAAGTGGGATCACGGCTCTCCAGTTGAAGTAGACCTTAGAATAGGGACCCTTGACCTCAGCTGCACAGAAACGGCTTTTTTTTTTTTTTTTTCAAACGGAATGCCCACGTTTTCCAAAACGATGCACTGAAAGAAGTGTGGTTTTTAATTTACTTTTTAAAAACAGGCAGCCTACATCTGTTACAAAGTGGACGGGTGGAAACTCATAGCAATAGTAACAATAATTGGGGAGGGAGGTTCAAAAGGGAGGGGACATATGTACAGTTCAGTTCAGTGGACATATGTACACCTATGGTTAATTCATGTTGATGTATGGGAGAAATCAAACCAATATTGTAAAGAAATTATCCTTCAATTAAAAATAAATTAATTTTAAAAATGTTAAAAAATAACAACAATAATTATCAGATTCTAAAGGCCTCATGAAACAAGCTTTCATTCCTTTTTAATCTAGTGGAAAGCAAGAAAGAAGATATTTGAGAAAGAAAGGGAAGACATGTCTGACTGAACTGAGAGAAAGACAAATTGAAGACTGGGGCTGTTAGGCCAAGGTTAGTGTTCCAGGAGTGTTGCCAGGAGACTTCTTCCACCTTGTTTTAATACATCCGGAGCTGACTCAGGCTGACCAAATAGAAGAGCAGCTGAATTTCAAACATGTCAGCTCCACAGAAGCTGGGTGGCAGGCACTCAGGGATGTCATGCAAAGCCTCCATTTCTCCATATGTGGAGAGGGTAGACTAGAGGGTCTCAGCCTCTTTCATTCTAACTTTCTTTGATTAACAGTTCTCTCGTATACTGTACACAGTCACATGGAGAGGTCCCGTCATCCACTCCTTTTGAGTCCAGACTCTGGGGAGGTGATGTCTGTGTTCCAGCTCTGGCACTGTTGCTTCTCACTCAGGTAAATATTCTGTGCTTTCCTTTCTTCATCCATAAAGTGGAGGTGATCCCTCATAGGACTATTAAAATGATTTAATGAGATAATATTTATCACTGCCTGGAACATAGAAATCACCCAAGCAATGTTGGCTCTTATATTAACACCCTTTTTGATGCATTAAAGGAAAGAATTGGTAATTAAAATGCATTATCATATTATTTGCTATCATAGCAATTATCACCAAAAATGGTTAATATTCAATATAGAAATATTGAATATTATCAATATCTGAATTCCATGCAAATTAGAAGAGACTCCAGCCTAAAACTTCAATTTTAAAAGTTGAGCTTAAACATAGACATTTATGAGGTCATTAAACTCTGTGTTTTTCTCACGTGTGTATTTCTGCCATGGCAGATAGGGCACTGGGGTGGGGGTGCAGATTGAAGATATGAGAAAAGAGAAAAAGAGAAAGAAGGACATAAATGTGTGGGACAGTAAGTTATATTTGTATCCTGCATAGCAAGAAATATGTTTCTAAAAGAAAGCCATCACAAACCCTATTGCCTATGAAATTTAGCATCAGGGCCTTAGTTCTATTTAGAGACACATCAGGATAGGGCATGACCCTGACTCCTGACCCACTTGTCCAGGAATAAACAGAAGTCTTTCTCAAGGACCCTTTGTCTTCTGTCTGTCTGAATTTTTCTTATATTTCAAACATTTACTATGTCAGGTAAAGGTTTATCAGGAAACCAAAAGGAGCATTTGGCTGGGAGTTTTGAACTATGATGCTCTAATTACCACCTGTTTGACTAAGACTGATGGGCATAGAAAGTAAGAAACACCTGCACTTCACATCCAGCCCAGGATACAATTTCATTTTAATTTAAAAGTGTTGACTTTAATCTAAAGGTTTTGTTTGACTTGGACCCTTGTTACCTTAGAGATTAGCTGTCTTCCTTTATAACCTCATAGCAACTGGGAGCTACTAAAAAGCATTTGGTCATAATTTTTAACTGCCAAAGGCAGAGGTGTGTGTGTGTGTGTGTGTGAGAGAGAGAGAGAGAGAGAGAGAGAGACCAAGAAAGAAAGATCTTCCTGTTTTCTTTCCCAATTACCTCCCCCCTCCTTTAATACATTTGTGAATTGTATTTCTATGCAGGATTGAATGCAGGGTCTTCTTCAGGGGGCATTTCAAATGGTCTGAAAGAATACCAGATATCATGGTATATGTTAGCAGTTACCTGCCTCACATACCCTGAACCTTCAATAGATCAGGAACTCAATTCTAGAGATTCAGGAGGAAAGATAAGTTAAAGTTTGGCCCACCTTCTACTTGAAGGTGTCTAAGGAATAGGAATTTTAGATGATCATAAAACACATCTAAGCTCACCAGGAAAAGAAGCTGTAGTGAATCTAGTTTGAATGTTGTCCTATCTTGAAACTGAGAGGAATTTTTGTCCTCTGTTTCTAGGAGGAATATTTGTTGTTGTTTATTCGATAAGTCATGTCAACTCTTTGTGACCCATGGACTGTAGCCCACCAGGCTCCTCTGTCCATGGGATTTCCCAGGCAAGAATACTGGAGTGGGTTGCCATTTCCTTCTCTAGGAGATATTCCCAACCCAGGGATTAAACCCTTGTCTCCTGAATTGGCAGGCAGATTGTTTATCCCTGAGCCACCAGGGAAGCCCAAGAGTACTATTAGATTTTTCTTTTTAAAATATATTAAAAAATATAACACAGGCTGACACAGGCTGAAGAAATTATCTCCTCATTAAGATGGAAGTTATGAGAGACGGAGAGAGCTGACATTGCCTGGTGATTAAGAGAAAGCCACATCTAAAAGGAACCAAAAACCCCAGCAGGAAAGAGCCCAGTATGAAACTTGAAACCAGTGAAGTTGTAGGAATTGAGAACACATGATACAGGACCACGGAGATCATGGAAACAGAGTTATGAGGCATGATGAGGGATTTAGAATAAGTTTTAAAGAATATGGTATTTTTGTGGCTTGATGTCCATTGCATTGTGTAGTCATAGAATTTGCTGGTATTATTTTATATTAATTTAGCAACTTTCTAACATGTTCTGTAAGAACTTAAAATTGGTGATGTAGAGCTGTTTAAGGACATTATTTTCTCAGTGGAGTCCATTGTAATTCTGCTCAAAAATACCGTGATCCTGTCTGGACAGGATGTTTTTGCTACAAGAGTTATGGCACATTTTGCATCCTAGAAGCCAAACTACATGACATCCCCTAGACTGCTTAAAATGGCATCTGGTCCCATCACTTCATGGGAAATAGATGGGGAAACAGTGGAAACAGTGTCAGACTTTATTTTGGGGGGCTCCAAAATCACTGTGGATGCTGACTGCAGCCATGAAATTAAAAGATGCTTACTCCTTGGAAGGAAAGTTATGACCAACCTAGATAGCATACTAAAAAGCAGAGACATTACTTTGCCAAGAAAGGTCCGTCTAGTCAAGGCGGTGGTCATGTATGGATGTGAGAGTTGGACTGTGAAGAAAGCTGATAGCCGAAGAATGGATGCTTTTGAACTGGAGATGGTGCTGGAGAAGACTCTTGAGAGTCCCTTGGACTGCAAGGAGATCTCACCAGTCCATTCTAAAGGAGATCAATCCTGGGTGTTCATTGGAAGGACTGATGCTGAAGCTGAAGCTCCAATACTTTGGTCACCTCATGCGATGAGTTGACTCACTGGAAAAGACTCTCATGCTGGGAGGGATTGGGGGCAGGAGGAGAAGGGGACGACAGAGGATGAGATGGCTTGATGGCATCACTGACTCGATGGACTTGAGTTTGAGTGAACTCCAGGAATTGGTGATGGACGGGGAGGCCTGGCATGCTGTGATTCATGGGGTTGCAAAGAGTCGGACACGACTGAGCAACTGAACTGAACTGAAGTGAATCTCTAAATCTGTGCTGTGCTATGCTCAATTTTGTCCAGTTTTTTGTGACCCTATAGACTATAAACCACCAGGCTCCTCTGTCCATGAGGATTCTCCAGGCAAGAATACTGGAGTGGGTTGCCATGCCCTCCTCCAGGGGATCTTCTCAACCCAGGGATCGAACCCAGGTCCCAGGTCTCCTGCATTTCAGGGAGATTCTTTACTATCTGAGCCACCAGGGAAGTCCAAGAATACTGGAGTGGGTAATCTATCCCTTCTCCAGGGGAGCTTCCCAACCCAGGAATCAAACCAGGCCTCCTACATTGCAGGCAGATTCTTTACTACTGAGTTACCAGGGAATCATCATGAGTCTGTACCAAAGAAATACAGCTGAAGGTGGAGAGTCTTATCCTGAAAACAGTGGGATTATATGAAAATCTACATCCTGAATACCTTCCCTCTTGAGTAGGAAGAGTGGCAGCCAGACTACAAATCCCAGTTAGAAAAGTAAAGAATTTCTTTTGGTAGAAAACATCCTAGAGGTATTGAGAATTTCAGATCTCCTGGTAAAATTGTTTAGCTTGATGATCTTATGTTTCAGAGAACCAATATATAACCCCAGCCCGTAGGCACACAGGATCATAGCAGCTTCTTAGCACTTCAACTGATATATGAACGGATGATAACTTTATAGAGAAAGAATGTCCCATAACATGGGAGATAGAGTACAAATAAACCAAAGACAAAAAGAACTTTGAATAGTTTTAAAACAAGTCAGAGAGCAAAAAAAAAAGTTTAAAAAATTATGATTTATGTCTTCAAATAAATAATGAAATTGTTGTGGCCTTCAAATAAGAAAAGGAGGTTGTAAAAAAAAGAGAAAAGAATATAAGGGTGCCCTTGTAAATAACTGCAGGAACAAGACATTCATATGAAGAATTAAATTATGAAATTGAGCAAATTTCCCCAAAATTGGGAAAAGATATAGAAAGGAGGGAGAAAGATGATAAAATCAGGAGCTCACTACAAGAGATTAACATTCAAATAATATAAGTTTTAAAAAAACACAATGAGAAAATTTAAGAAATTACTGACTAAATTAATTATTTGAAAACATTTCCCAGAATTTAAGGAGATAGTTTTCAGATTAAAAAGAACAATTAATAAGATTCCAGCACATAACTGGGCCCAAAAAGGTGATTCCAAAACTTTATACAAAAAAACGAAGAATGGGTTTCATACAAGGATTGGGAATTATAATAGCTTCAGACTTCTCAAAACTAACTCTAGAAACCAGAAAACAAGAGTAGAATTGCCTTAGAAATTCTACATAGGATTCTCACACCCAGTCGAACAATCAAAATAAGTGTTACAAGACAACATCAGACATGCAAGGTCTCAAAAAAGTTGCCTTCCATTTGCTCTTCTCAGAAAGTTACTAGAATCTGTGTTTACCAAAAGAAGGGTGAAAGCAAAGTAGGAAGCAGATCTGGGGTTCATGAAACTAGGAATCCTTGATGAGAGAAGTACACAGAGAAAGAAAAGTTAAAAAAAAAACAAAAACGAGTAAGCTGGATGAAGAGAACACTGATTTCCTGATTTCACTCTTATTTGGAATTTAAAAAAAAGAAGACAAAACAAAAGCAAATTCATAGATACAGAGAACAGATCAGTAGTTACCAGAGGGGAAGGGGGTGAGGTAAGGAAAAGTGGGTGAAGGGGGTCAAGCATGGTGACAGCTGGTAACCAGACTTGTGGTGATGATCTCTCTAGTGCTGTGTCTCCAGATGTCGAATTGTAGCCCTGCACACCTGAAACGACTACAAATTTTTTTAAAAAAGGGAAAAGTAGATGTAAAATAAGGCAAAGGGATTGCAGAATATGATACAGCTGAACAATGGTGCTATTGTTGCAGTTTTAATATTGTTAATATTGAATATTATTATAAGCCAATATTATCAGGTAGCTCTGGGGCCATTGATTTGGTGAGAGGTGTGGAGTGTATGTATGAGGATGTGCATGTGCATGCATGCGCGTGCATGCTCCCGTTGACAGAGAAGAGATGGAGGAAACACCTCCCAAAGAAAGAAGTCAATAGATGGTCACTAAAACTGTAACATCAAGGGACTTCTCAATGTATATGCAGGCATATGGAAAAAAATACCACCAGTAGTCAAAGTGAATGAAAGCAATTGCCTTCAATGAGTCAAGAGACTGCTTTTTTGTTTTTGAAGTTGTTGTTCTTGTGCAATGATTTGTCTTTTTGTGCTTATAAATTTGATGAGGGAAATTCAAAGTAGAAGATGTCCATGTTATTAAAATGAATAGTGAGAAAAGTAATCATAGGAAAGGAGGATATACGTAATATCTCAGTTCAGTTCAGTCACTCAGTCGTGTCCGACTCTTTGCGACCCCATGAATCACAGCACGCCAGCCCTCCCTGTCCATCACCAACTCTCGGAGTTCACCCAAACTCATGTGCATCAAGTCGGTGATGCCATCAAGCCATCTCATCCTCTGTCGTCCCCTTCTCCTCCTGCCCCCAATCCCTCCCAGCATCAGGGTCTTTTCAAATGAGTCAGCTCTTCATATCAAGTGGCCAAAGTATTGGAGTTTCAGCTTTAGCATCAGTCCTTCCAATGAACACCCAGGACTGGTATCCTTTACGATGGATTGGTTGGATCTCCTTGCAGTCCAAAGGACTCTCAAGAGTCTTCTCCAGCACCACAGTTCAAAAGCATCAATTCTTCCACAATCAGCTTTCTTCACAGTCCAACTCTCACATCCATACATGACCACGGGAAAAACCAGAGCCTTGACTAGATGGACCTTTGTTGGCAAAGTAATGTCTCTGCTTTTTAATATGCTATCTAGGTTGGTCATAACTTTCCTTCAAAGGAGTAAGCATCTTTTAATTTCATGGCTGCAATCAGCATCCACAGTGATTTTGGAGCCCAAAAAAATAAAGTCTGACACTGTTTCCACTGTTTCCCCATCTATTTCCCATGAAGTGATGGAACCAGATGCCATGATCTTTGTTTTCTGAATGTTGAGCTTTAAGCCAACTTTTCCACTCTCCCCTTTCACTTTCATCAAGAGGCTTTTTAGTTCCTCTTCACTTTCTGCCATAAGGGTGGTGTCATCTGCATATCTGAGGTTATTGATATTTCTCCCAGCAATCTTGATTCCAGCCTGTGCTTCTTCCAGCCCAGTGTTTCTCATGGTGTTTTTCTGGAACTCTCTTGCTTTTTTAATGATCCAGTGGATGTTGACAATTTGATCTTTGGTTCCTCTGCTTTTGCTAAAACCAGTTTGAACATCTGGAAGTTCACGGTTCACGTATTGCAGAGGCCTGTCTTGGAGAATTTTGAGCATGACTTTACTAGCGTGTGATATGAGTGCAATTGTGCGGTAGTTTGAGCATTCTTTGGCATTGTCTTTCTTTGGGATTGGAATGAAAACTGACCTTTTCCAGTCCTGTGGCCACTGCTGAGTTTTCCAAATTTGCTGGCATATTGAGTGCAGGACTTTCACAGCATCATCTTTCAGGATTTCAACTGGAATTCCATCTGGAATTTCAACTGGAATTTCAACTGGAATTCACACCTTTGACTGTGTGGATCACAATAAACTGTGGAAAATTCTGAAAGAGATGGAAATGCCAGACCACCTGACCTATCTCTTGAGAAACCTATATTCAGGTCAAGAAGCAACAGTTAGAACTGGACATGGAACAACTGACTGGTTCCAAATAGGAAAAGGAGTATGTCAAGGTTGTATATTGTCACCGAGTATCTAGTTAGTCCTTAATACAGACCTAGAAAAGTTCTGGGAAAGTTGTTAAAACAAGAAGGACAGTATTATCAACACCTGTAAAGTGTGTGGAACACGGCAGGTACTTGGTACATGTGCACATACTCTGGAAGGTGAAAAATAATATAAAATGCTCACAAATGTGTTATGTCAGCACAAACTATTCGTAATTATTTCACAAAACCTGACTGCTACATTTTTATTGAACAAAAAATTCAAAAATACTAGTAACTGATTGCTAGTCTGGGTATTTAAAATATTTACTGAGAAAGGTAAGTTTTTAAATTTCTCCACAGTGTTGAATATGTTCTTTCTATGAATAATTTACTAATAACTGAACGTTGTGGTGACCAAATCTTGATCTACATGGAATCCACGTTGGCAGCCAACATAACAAGGAAATCACACATATATCTGTGAAAATTGCTTATAGAAAATAGGTATGTTACTTACAAAGGAAGAGGAAGTATCAAATTACAGAAGTCTGGTAACTTTCTTTGGTGTATATCATGAAAGTTTTTTACAATCTCTTAAAACCTAGGTAATCAAGTCTTCCATTTTTTGATACTCTTGGCAGTACCTGGTACATGGTGGGTGCTCAGTAAATATCTTCTAAATAAATGACCAAATGAAATTTGATGAACACAATTTTGGAAGGTATTTTGAGACCTCTAGAATCACAAAGCAAACCAGTGAGAAAAGGACCTATTTTATATTTTAAAAAGCTTAACTCAGGGATTCTCTAGGCCTCATTCCACTCTCTTGAAGTCCACTGTCACAGAATACTTTTTGTACCAAAATTAGGCCCTAGTTTCCATGTAAGATCATTTCCTTTTATCAACCCAGTCATTTTTGCATATGAAAACTCTCCTAGCAGAACGGATCACACACAGTCCTGAAGCCTGGGAAGGTTCAATTCAGTTCAGTTCATTCGCTCAGTTGTGTCCGACTCTTTGTGACCCCATGAATCACAACACGCCAGGCCTCCCTGTCCATCACCAACTCCCGGAGTTCACTCAGACTCATGTCCATCGAGTCAGTGATGCCATCCAGCCATCTCATTCTCTGCTGTCCCCTTCTCCTCCTGCCCCCAATCCCTCCCAGCATCAGAGCCTTTTGGGGGCGTGCTATACCTGGGAAAATTCAACTCAGACCTGTGCTGAGATTTTTACAAATTTCTTAAACCTGGTGAGGAGTCAAGCACATAGCCAGAGTTTCAACAACAGTTAGAAAGAGCCAGAAGTTACAAAACCTTTGAGATTGCTAAGTCAAATCAGTTTGAAAGATGTGACAGAATCCTTACTCAGATTAGGTAGTATCCACATAGAAAGACTGCTTTGAGAGAACTTTAAGGGTTAAGGGGCTTGGCTTTGCCTTTCTGTCCAGATGTGCTGGTATTTTACCTGGTTTGTATAGCTGCCTGTTTGTAGTGAAATATATAAATTTTACCTACATTAAGAGAACTCATATCCTTTGTCTGTATGTGTTGATGTCTTCTTGTCAATTACATAATCATCACCTTTTTGACAATCATCCAATGAAGGTAAGGATTTTTCATGTATGTGAAGACCACTCTACCTTTTTACTCTTTCTCTGGATTTAATGCCTTTTTAAAGTGAATTATTTTCAAACCATCTAATTTTCATTGCTTCCGTCTACCTGCCACTGTCATGTTCAAGCTCATCAAAAATTTTTGTTATTTTTTTCTTAATATTTTTAACCATGGTTGTTTTGTTTTTCTTTTTTAAACTGTAATTCTGTAGAAAATGCATCTCTACTTTGACATCAAAGACCCATGTTCAGATTCACGTTTTGCCATGTATTCTGGGTTCTCTGGTAGTTATTTTACGTCTGAGCTTTATTTTTAAATGAAGATCATGGTAAATAAGAGAATATACTACTATGCAGTTGTGAAGATTATTATGGTAATATGAAATTGTGATGAGAAATATCCCTGATACATAATGAGCATTCAATGAAAGTTAAATACATAGAATAAATTATCAAATTATGTTTGTTCTTAATATCTCAAACTCACACAAAGCATTTATTCTTATATGTTTATGGCAGGGTTTAATATTCAGTGATAAAAGTAAGACACGGTAATTTACCACAGGAGCAAAAAAATGCTCTTACTGAAAAATACATTTCCCAGAATTCTCTTTCCTATATGATTCCAAGTTAGGGTTCAGTTCAGTTCAGTTGCTCAATCGTGTCCGACTCTTTGCGACCCCATGAATCATAGCACACCAGGCCTCCCTGTCCATCACCATAGCTACAAAAAAAATAATGCAAGATTTGCAAGATGGAAGTGAAGCAGCAGCAATGGTTGGAAGGTTAGTGCAGGACCTCAAACATAACTGCAACTTGCACATGTTGTAGCTGATTTTTCAGCTATATTTTGTTGATGTCCTGCAGCAGCTGGATCTGCAGCTTTTTTGACCCTCACTGGATATTCTCAGCTTCTCTGAGACCTGGGCCAAGCACGTGCAAAGCTATGAGGTCAAGTATGCCAGCTTTATATACAGATTCCTGTGTGGTCAGTTTTAGATGCAGTGAGAGACAGCTGTGGGCAGTTTCCAGTTTGTCTTGTGGGTTCCTGTTTGCTCTTTCAGATTCCAATTTGCCTTTGCTTTCACCCATTTTATGCCCAGCTTTTTATCTTAAATGTGTGCCCTAATTACATTCTATGACTCTGGATCTCCTTAAACACTGGAAATGGCTTTTCATAGATGCCATTACCAGCTCCCAGAATTCACTAAGTACTATCATAAATCTCTTATTCCTTTTCCTTCATAGTGGTCCTTCTTGCTTGAGCTGGTATACCACAGGTAGCTGGCTTACTTTATCCCAAAATAGTCTTTGAAAAAAAAAGACATTTTTCATATGCGAGTCGTATGTGAGGCTCAAGACTTGGTCTCATTTAATCATTCCATAGCCAGTAGAGTGTGAGTTACAAAAGCATTGTTGTGTTCAACTCTCATTCACATCTATTATTCTTTTTTCCTTTTAGATAATCACAATTTTTTGAATCTCTATTGTGTGTCAGGGACTTTTCTAAGTAGCTTGCATTATCTAATTTAATCTACACAGAAATTCTAGAAGGTGGGTTACCACTGCTATTGCCTATAGAAATGAGAGAATAAAAGTTAAGAGAGAGCTGAGTTAGATGTTGTCTCTGTTATGGAACAAGTTGGTAGCCCATTTGAAAACAACCAACACATCAATTTATAGAAAAATTATAAATGTTGTTTACAAAGTGAGAAGACATACCAAATTTCAGACAAAGCAAATATCACAGTGAGTTGTAAAACTATTTTGTCAAAAGACACACATATAGATAGAAGCTGGTAGAGCCAAGAGTCGGAGTCTTAGGCTGAGTCCTGAATCAATACTCTATACTACCACATATTTAAGCATCATACTCTGTGAATCAGTTTGCTATTTTCCACAAAAGCCTGCTAGAAGTGTGATTGGGATTACACTGAATATATTGGTCCACTTTGGAAAAATGGACATCTTAAAAATATGAACTTTTCAGTCTATACGTCTGTTTCTTTTTTCCATCTATTTCCATTTCCTTTACTTTCTCTCAACATTTTTAGAATTACACTTTTGTACAATTTATTCTAAGTATTTTATTCTTATATGAATTACTCTTCCAAACCCAAGGAATTAGGTAATTTGAACAATGTAATAAAACACATGATGACAGAATTGGACTAGAAAAGAGCTACTTATTAATGGCAAAATTTTTCAAGTTAGGTAGCTCCTTTACACCTTGTTATGGTAATATAAACATATTTTCCAAAATACAGATGAATGTACATTATTGTGCTCTGAGTAAATGCACTAGAATATTCCTTTAGATAATACTCAAAATTTCAGTTCAGTTCAGTTGCTCAGTCATGTCCGACTCTTTGTGACCCCATGGACTGCAGCACAACAGACTTCCCTGTCCTTCAACACCCAGAGCTTGCTCAAACTCATGTCCATCAAGTCAGTGATGCCATCCAACCATATCACCCTCTGTCGTGTCCCCTTCTCCTCCTGCCTTCAATGTTTCCCAGCATCAGGGCCTTTTCCAATGAGGCAGTTCTTTGCATCAGGTGGCCACAATATTGGAGCTTCAGTACTAACTCAAAATTTAGAACATCTTATTTCTTAGTGAGTTGCTGAATTTTGGTGTTAGATGGCAGAATAAAAATTACCAAATACTAAGGGGAACAATGAGAAAATTTGTGCCATAGGCCATTCAACTAAGATTGTCAATGAACAATCTAAATGGATTCTCATTTGGCCTAAATGGATTCTCAGATCAAAGTGGATCAAAATTTGAAGAACAATGGGAATATAGAGTGCTTTACTCTCTCAAAAACCTGTGGACATTTATGAAGGATGACATGGGACTTAATATAAACCAAGTGATTGCAGATGACGTTGAAGATCTAGTTACAGTTCTAGTACTGTGACAATAAGAAAGGGGATGATAACTTTCATCATGAGTTAGTATATTGTTCATCCAGCATAAAAATGACTAAGTAACAGAAGGTATTTTTCAGAGTGAATAGACAACAACATATCCTTGTTTCCCAGTGTCAAACTGGAAACTACAGAATGATGATGAACTAACTGATTATAATTTTAGAATTAAGGATTCAGCAATAAAGAAGCCTCTTGATGAAGGTGAAAGAGGAGAGTGAAAAAAGCTGGCTTAAAACTCAACATTCAAAAAGATTACGGAGATCATAGCATCCGGTTCCATCACTTCATGGCAAATAGATGGGGAAACAATGGAAACAGTGACAGGTTTTATTTTCTTGGGCTCTAAAACCACTTGGGCTCCAAATCAGACAGTGACTGCAGCAATGAAATTCAAAGACGCTTGCTCCTTGCAAGACAAGCTATGACAAACCTAGACAGCATATTAAAAAGCAGAGACATTACCTTGCCGACAAAGGTCCATATAGTCAAAGCTATGGTTTTTCCAGTAGTCATGTATGAATGCAACAATTGGACCATAATGAGCGCTGAAGAATTGATGCTTTTGAACTGTGGTGTTGGAGAAGACTCTTGAGAGTCCCTTGGACTGCAAGGACATCAAACCAGTCAATCGTAAAGGAAATCAGTCCTGAATATTCATTGGAAGGACTGATGCTGAAGTGAAACACCAATAATTTGGCCACCTGATGCCAAGAACTGACTCATTTGAAAAGACCCTGATGCTGGGAAAAATTGAAGGCAGGAGAAGGGGGCGACAGAGGATGAGATGGTTGGATAGCATCACCAACTCAATGGACATGAATTTGAGCAAACTCTGGGAGATGGTGAAGTACAGGGACGCCTGGTGTGCTACAATTCCTGGGGTCACAGAGCTGGACACCTCTGAGCAACTGAACAACAACCAATAAAGAAGCAGATACTCTTTGTGTTGGCCCTACTTATAAAGTCTTGGTGGCAGGCAGGGCTATTCAGGGCTCTCAATGTGTGATACATAAAATTATTTACAGTAATTTTATATACCCAGTCCTTCCGTGCATGGATATTTTGCCATGGTCTCATCAAGGGTGTTGTGTTTTTGTTGCTGTTGTTACTGGACTTTAGGCTCAGCTATAGGTCTTCCTTAGTCAATGACAGGTGGGTAAGAAGTAACAAAATGCCAGTTCCAAGAATAGGTGATAAAAGCCTCAAGAGTTTCCACTATTCTCTCTGTAGCTCCACCACTATCATAATAAAAGCTTCCCTGGGTAGCTATTATTCCTTCAGCCAGAGACCTGAAGTGGTCACATGTGGAATAGACCTGAACAATGAATCAGGATTAGCTGGACCTACTGCTTAAATGCAGGAGCTGCCAGGCTGTGCCCAACCTCACATCTGAGACTAAATTGTTCTCTTGTTTAAAGCTCCTGAGTAGCAGCCACACTGTAGTAATAATTAACTGACACAAACTTGGTACTGAAGTAGAGTGCAGATGTAAGTAAACCATGAAATACATACCACTGAATTTGGAACTGAATACTGAGTGAAGACTGAGAAAATAGTAAGGAAATTGAAAAATATCTGATGGAGCTCTCATCAAGACAGTGGAAAAGAAGGACCTGGAACTCACCTCCTCCTACAAATACATCAAAAACACATGTATACAATGGAATATTACTCAGCCATAGAAAAGAAATAAATAATGCCATTTGCAGCAACATAGATGGATCTAAAGATTGCCATACTGAGTATAGTAAGAAAAAGAAATACCATGTGTTATCCTTCAAATGCAGAATCTAGAAAGAAATGAGGCAGATGAATTTATTTACAAAATAGATTCACAGACTTAGAGATTGAATTTATGGTTACCGGTGGGGGAAGGATGTGGGAAGGGATAGTTAGGGAGTTTGGGATGGACATGTACACGCTGCTGTATTTAAAGTGGATAACCAATAAGCATATAGCACAGGAAAGTCTGCTCAATTTTATATGGCAACCTGGACAGGAGGGAAGTTTAGGGGAGAAGGAACCTATGTATATGTATGACTGAGTCCCTTTGCTATCCACCTGAAACTATCACAACATTGTTAATCAGCTATACTCCAATATAAAATAAAGTTAAACATTTCAGCTAATTAATTAAAAAATACACCTATAAATGAAATAATTCTCACTGAACACCTGCTGAACACTAGCAGAAAACCTCAAACACCTGAAAGGACAAGAAAGACCTTCATGTAACCAGGTAGGGTGAAATAGGGGTGGCGGGGAGAAGCAAGCAGGACAGGACCTGCACCCCCAGGAGGGAACTGGAAAAAGAGAGAAGTTCTGAATTCTGAGAAGCCCTCTCACCAGGAAAGAGATCAGTTGGGACACTAAGTCAGCCTCAGAGGCTCAGAGGAAAATGCAACAACTGGTTTGTGGCAGATATACCTACAGATGGTCCATGCCCCTGTACCCATTCTCCAGCTTGAAATTTATGTCCACTATTACAGGTGGTAGCTGGGTACCCCTGTACCTCTCGGGGTTTAGAGGACAGATCCAGGGAGAAAACTTGTGTTAGCTGCATGAAGATAGCCTGAAGGGCCTGGAGAGTGGTACTACACAATCAGGAATATTTGTGGAGGAAGCCTGGGCTGCCATGAAAATGATGCTCTATTGTTAAGTGGCACATGAAGGACAGGGAAGCTACTGCAGCCTCTTTCTCCATTGAACAGCTCCCCCTTCTCCTTGGTGGTGTCTGGGAACAAACACTAGTGGCTTACCCACTTGCAGAGGCAGGTCTGAGGACACAGCTAAGCCCCAGGGACTGCATGACTTGGGAAGTAGGGCTGAATTCTCTCCCTATGGCTGTATAAGCCATGGACTTACACCTTTGCCACAGGCTGCGTGAGTTCAGTGTCTATGGGATACCAGAGCCATGGGTGCTCCTACAGCTGGGATGGGTCTGCCCTTAGCAGCTGTGAGCTTTATCAGTGTGTATAACCAGGGGCAGGGCCATGCCAGGGTCTGAGCTGCTTCATAGCTCCCACAAGAGGTCCAGGGGCATGATTACTGTACTCCTAGAACCTGATTTCAATGAATCTTCTTTGGTGGCCTTATGAAAACAGTGCCTGAGGATCATCAGAGCTGATTACTCGCATTCCCGCAGTTGAGGCAGAGCTGAGGGCAGTGCCGACAACAGTGTACTCTGTGAGCTCACACAATGGGTGACTGGTGACTCAGTATACTCACCAGTGAACAGCTGCAGCAGAGGAATATTCACTAGCCCTTCTCGCAGTGGGAGCATCCAGTCCTGGTTACTTCACAATACAGCTCAGAATCAGACCAGGGGCTTATACTCCAACAACTAGGGAGCAGACCCTGCCCTTGACAGGGCAGTGACAATCACAGAGCAAAGAGGAGATGCCACTGGCTCTGGTCACCACAACACCAGTTATACCTCCTATCAAGGGGATAATGGGTAGCATACAGTGAGGAAAGAGGTGACAGGCATCCATACCAAAAACAGCCCTTGCACCATAAAATATTAAACCCACATAGGTTACAGAGGAAAGTTGCTGCATAAAAACAGCCCTCCAAGACAACAGTACAGTTCTTTCCTAAACTCACAGAGCAAGAAAATATAAAAGTAGAGTTAAGTAAGTAAGTGAAGTCACTCAGTCATGTCTGACTCTTTGCGACTCCATGGACTGTAGCCCACCAGGCTCCTCCATCCCTGGGATTCTCCAGGCAAGAGTACTGGAGTGGGTTGCCATTTTCTTCTCCAGGGGATCTTCCCGATCCAGGGATCGAACCCGCATTGCAGGCAGACGCTTTAACCTCTGAGCCACCAGGGAAGCCCTGGAGTAGAGGAACCACTCCCAATTAAAAGATCAAGAGAATTGCCCTGAAAGAATAAACAATGAAACAGACCTCTTCAGATAGACTGAAGAGATAGTGAAAATACTGAAGCAATTAGGAATTGAATGAACGTAGAGTACCATACAAAGGAACTAGAAACTATAAGGAGAAGCCAAGGAAAATTATAAAATCCATTTGCAGAGAGGAAAGCTAAAATAAGAGGCAAATAATAGTAGAATAAATAATGCAGAAGAAAGGATAAATGATCTGAAAGATAGAATAATGTAAATCACCAAATTAGAACAGCAAACAAAAAAACAAATTTAAAAAATAGTAAACTAAATATAAGAGACCTATGGAATAATTAAAGCATGCCAATCTGTGCAAAATAGGGATCCTACAAGGAGAAGAAAGGGAAAATGGGTTTGAGAATGTATTTAAAGAAATTATGGCTGAAAACTTCCCAAACCTAAGGAAGGAAACAGATATTCAGAAATAGGAAGTACAGGGGGTCCCAAATAAGAAAAACCCAAATAAGACCTACACCAAGATATTATTAAAGTGTCAAAAGCTAAAGAGATTATTCTAAAGACAGCAAGAGAAAAAGAGCTAATTACAAAGGAATTTCCCCTAAGGCTATTAGCTGATTTCTCCACAGAAATGTTACAGGCCAAAAGGGAGTTACAAGATATATTCAAAGTCCTGAAAGGAAAAATTATGCAACCTAGGACTCTACCCATCAAGATTATCATCTATAATAGAAGGAGAGATAAGGATTTCTCAGGCAAGCAAAACTAAAAGAATTTAGCAATTCTAAACCTATCCTGAAGGAAATTTGAAAGATCTCTAGAAAATAAAAATCAATAGGAAAGAGAAAATCACAATTAGCAAGTAAATAAATAGGCCAGTATACAGACTATAAAAAAAAAAAAATCTAAAGCTTCCTGTGAAAGCAACGATAATGACAATGAACAGCAAAGGGATGAAAAGTATTGCCAATGAAAACCAACTATATAAAATCTATGGGATGCAACAAAAACAGATCTTAAAGAGAAGTTAACAGTGATACAGGTCTTCTTTGAGAAGCAAGAAAAATACCCTCAAAAAACCTGAATCCACTACATAAAAGAACAAGAAAAAGGAGAACCAAAAAAGCCTAAAGTCAGCAGGAGAAAGGATATAATAAAGATTCTGTTCCATTCAGTCGCTCAGTCATGTCTGACTCTGCGACCCCATGGACTGTAGCCTACCAGGCTTCTCCATCCATGGGATTCTCCAGGCAAGAATACTGGAGTGGGTTACCATTTCCTTCTCCAGGGGATCTTCCCAACCCAGGGATCGAACCCGGGTCTCCCGCATTGGAGGCAGACACTTTAACCTCTGAGCCACCAGGGAAGCCCATAATAAAGATTATACAGGAAATAAAATAAAAAAAAAATCAATAAAACCAAGAGTTGGTTCTTTGAAACAAAACTGACCTCTAGCCAGGCTCACCAAGAATAAAAAAAACAGAAGACCTAAATAAATAAAATAAGAAATGCAAGAGGAGAAATCACAACTGATACTAAATAAATAAAATAAGAAATGCAAGAGGAGAAATCACAACTGATACTACAGAAATACAAAAGAATACATAAGAGAATACAATGAACGATTATATGCCAAAATTTTAATAATCTAAATGGACAACTTTCTACAAACATCAGTTCAGTCGCTCAGTCATGTCCAACTCTTTGTGACCCCATGAATCACAGCACCCCAGGCCTCCCTGTCTATCACCAACTCCCGGAGCTCACTCAAACTCATGTCCATCAGGTCGGTGATACCATCCAGCCATCTCATTCTCTGTCGTCCCCTTCTCCTCCCACCCCAATCCCTCCTAGCATCAGAGTCTTTTCCAGTGAGTCAACTTGTCGCATGAGGTGGCCAAAGTATTGGAGTTTCAGCTTTAGCATCTACAAACATAGAGCCTACCAAAACTGAATCAAGAAAAAATAGATAACTTGAAATGAAGGATCACTAGAAATGAAGTAGAATTTCTAATTTAAAAAAAGATAGAAAAAAAGAAAAAACCCTACAAATAAAAGTCCAGGACCAGATAGCTTCACTGGAGAATTCTACTAAAGGATACAAAGAAAAATTTATACCAATCCTTATCAACTCTTCCAAAAGACTAGAGGAAGGAACACTCCCAAAGACATTCTATGAAGTCACCATTACCCTGATACCAAAACCAGACAAACATACTACCAAAAAGAAAATTACAGGCCAATGTGTTTGATGAATATATATACAAAAATATTAGCAAAACAAATCCAACAACACGTGAAATAGATCAGATGACCAAGTTGGATCATCCCAGGTTCACAAGAACAGTTCAACATATGCAAAAGTCAATGTAATACACCACATCAACAAAAGACAAGACAAAAACCACATGATCATCTCAATAGATGCAGAGAAAATTATTTATGACAAACCCATAGCCAATATAATACTCACTGGTGAAAAACTGAAAGCCTTCCCACTAAAATCTGAAACAAGAAAAGGACACCCTCTCTCACCACTTTTCTTCAATATAGTATTGGAAATCATAGCCACAGCAGCCAGACAAGAAATAAAAGTATTCAAATTGGTAGGGAAGAGGTAAAATTTTCATTATACACAGATGATATACTCTACACACACACACACACACACACACACACACATATATATACATCCCTGAAGACTCCACACACAAAACTACTAGAACTGATAAATGAATTTGGCAAAGTAGCAGGATATAAGATTAATATACAGAAACCCATTGCATTTCTTTACACTAAAGATGAAATATCAGAAAAGGAATGCAAACAATCCTTTTTAAAACAGCATAAAAAATACTTAGGAATAATATCAAGGAAGTGAAAGACTTATATGATGAAAATCACAATACATTAATAAATTGAAGATGACTGAATGAACTGAAGAGATATCCCATGCTCTTAGCCTGGAAGAATTGTTAAAATGGCCATACTACCCAAAGTAATCTACAGATTCAATCTGATCCCTATCAAGTTCTATAAGACATTTCTCACAGAACTAGAGCAAATAACCCTAAAATTTCTATGAAACTATAAAAGACACAGAACTGTCAAAGCAATCATGAGGGAAAAGAACAAAGCAGGAGACATAAACTTCTCAGACTTCAAACCATACTACAAAGCTACAGTAATCAAAACAATATGCTATTGGCACAAAAACAGACATATGGATCAATGAAACAGAACAGACAGCCCAGAAATAAACCCACACACTTATGGACAATTAATATTCAACAAAGGAGCAAAGGATATACAATGGAGAAAAGACAGTCTCTTCAGCAAGTGGGGTTGGGAAAGTTAGATCAGTTCAGTTCAGTCGCTCAGTCGTGTCCGACTCTCCGCGACCCCGTGAATCACAGCACGCCAGGCCTCCCTGTCCATCACCAACTCCCGGAGTTCACTCAAACTCATGTCCACAGAGTCGGTGATGCCATCCAGCCATCTCATTCTCCGTCGTCCCCTTCTCCTCCCGCCCCCAACCTTTCCCAGCATCAGAGTCTTTTCCAGTGAGTCAACTCGTCGCATGAGGTGGCCAAAGTATTGCAGTTTCAGCTTTAGCATCAGTCCCTCCAATGAACTGATCTCCTTTAGAATGGACTGGTTGGATCTCCTTGCAGTATAGCTACATGTAAATCAATGAAGTTAGAACAGGACTTCATACCATACACAAACTCAGAATGGTTTAAAAGTTTTAAATATTAGACAAGACACCATAAAACTCCTAGGTAAAACATTCTCTGACATAAATCCTACTAATATTTTTTTATTAGGTCAGTCTCCCAAGGCAATAGAAACAAAAGCAAAAATAAACAAAGTGAACCCAGTTAAACTTATAAGCTTTGGCAGAGCAAAGGAAACCATAAACAAAATGAAAGGACAGCCTACAGACTGGGAGAAGATATTTGTAAATGATGTGATCAACAAGGGCTTAATTTCCAAAATATACAGACAGCTTTTACAATTCAATAATGAAAAAATCCAATTAAAAAATGGGCAGAAGACAAAAACAGACAATTTTCTAATGAAGACATACAGGTGGCCAAGAGACACATGAAAAGATGCTCATTGCCACTAATTGTTAGAGAAATGAAAATCAAAACTACAATGAGGTATCAGTTTATACCAGTCAGAATGGGCATCATTAAAAAGCCTACAAGTAATAAACACTGAAAAGGGTGTGGAAAAAAGGGAACCCTCTTACACTGTTGGTGGGAATGTAAATTGCTGCAGCTACTATGGAGAATGTATGTAGGTTCCTCAAAAAACTAAAAATAGAGTTACCCTATGATTCAGCAATCCCACTCCTGGGCATATACTCATAAAAAGCTATAATTTGAAAAGATACAGGCACCTCTATATTCTTAGCAGCACTATTTACAATAGCCAAAAAATGGAAACAAATTAAATGTCCATCAACAGATGAATGGATATAGAAGATGTTCAGTTCAGTTCAGTTCAGTTGCTCAGTCGTGTCCGACTCTCTGCGACCCCATGAATCACAGCACGCCAGGCCTCCCTGTCCATCACCAACTCCCGGAGTACACTCAAACCCATGTCCACAGAGTCGGTGATGCCATCCAGCCATCTCATTCTCTGTCGTCCCCTTCTCCTCCTGCCCCCAACCTTTCCCAGCATCAGAGTCTTTTCTAGTGAGTCAACTCGTCGCATGAGGTGGCCAAAGTATTGCAGTTTCAGCTTTAGCATCAGTCCTTCCAATGAACACCCAGGATTGATCTCCTTTAGAATGGACTGGTTGGATCTCCTTGCAGTACAAGGGACTCTCAAGAGTCTAGTACATATATATTATACAATGGAGTACTAGTGAGCCATAAAAAGAACAAAACAATGCCATCTGCAGTAATATGGATGAACTAGAGATTAATATACTAAGTGACGTAAATCAGAAATAAAAAGAAATATCATATATCACTTACATGTGAAACCTAAAATACAACAAATGAACATATCTATGAAACAGAAACAGAACTCGCAGATACAGCAGGCTTGTGGTTGTGAAGCGGGTGTGGGTAGGGGGAACAAAGGACTGGAGTTTGAGATTAGTAGATGCAAACTATTATGTATAGGATGGATAAACAATAAGGTCCTGCTGTGTATCACAGGGAACTATATTCTATGTCCTAGGATCCACCATAATGGAAAGGAATATGAAAAAAGTATATATATATATATATAAAACTATATCTGAGTCACTTTGCTGTATAGCAGGGATTAACATTGTAAATCAACTATACTTCAATAAAATAAAAAATATACATCTGAAAAAATAATGACATATTAGGAAGAGGCAAAAACATTTAAGCTTTACCTCCCATAACTTGGAAGATAAAAATGCACCTCACCAAACTGCTGATGTGGCCAAGATGATGTATAAGAAAAATATAAAAAGTGTGAGTTAATCTCTTTAACCTGCATATATTATGTTTCTACAAAAAAAGAAATTAGATCAAATTTATCAATTTGTAAGCAGCATTTTATAAATCCAGATATTTCTGGCTTTGAAAATTAAACTGTTCCTCCTCAGCTTTCCAACCAGTTAAAGATTCTCAGATCAAGACACAGAATTGGAGCAAAGATTAAATCAATATTAGCATATAGCCTGGGGGCATAGAACAATTTCCTTTGACCCTCAGACCATTTGTTAAGGTCTCGGCTGGATGGCATCACCGACTCAATGCACATGAGTTTGGGTGAACTCCGGGAGTTGGTGATGGACAGGAGGCCTGGCGTGCTGTGACTCATGGGGTCGCAAAGAGTCAGACACGACTGAGCGACTGAACTGAACTGGAAGCAGAATTGGGAGCTATCTAAGACCACACCCTAGCTCTGAAAGGGTGTGCCCCCAACAATTGTCCAGTGAAAGTGAAGTCACTCAGTCGTGTCCGACTCTGCGACCCCATGGACTGTAGCCTACCAGGCCCCTCCGTCCATGGGATTTTCCAGGCAAGAATACTGAAGTGGGGTGCCATTTCCTTCTCCAGGAGATCTTCCCAACCCAGGGATTGAACCTGGGTGTCCCCATTGTAGGCAGACACTTTACCACCTGAGCCACCAGGGAAGTCGAGTGGGATTGTCCAGTGAATTTCATAATGCATTACAGCCAGTGCATACTATGTACCTGTGTCTCATTCTTCCTTTCCTCTTTTCAAACAGGAGTGCTTGTCGCAATTATTCTTTCACTATTCCAGCAGTGTGTGCTGTGTTTAGGGGAAACAACTTGCCATTTTAGTTCATAGGTTTCCAGATCAAAAAGGACCTCATGTGGATTGATGTTGATTATAGAATCCTGAACTTCGAGCCTAATGTTATGTGGCACAAGGCTTTTAATGACTCTGGGAAGAGGGTGAGATTTTGTTTTTGTTGCTTTATTTTGGCATTTGTGGAGGGGGGGAAGGGGAGAGTAGTTTGCAAATGAAATAATTTTGTCCAAAGTGTAGATTACAGTAGATTGAAATTTGTATCCCATTTTTCATCCCTTTCCACATCCACCTTCTTGTCATGACCTAATAGTGTTCTTTCCTATGCCTTGATTTTGACCTTAGGCATATGTCTTGCGTTGTCCAATTGCTTGCAGAGGGTAGTGACAGTATGCCTATTCTGAACCTTGACCTGAAGTGGAATTATTATTTTTGTCCTATCCTTCTTTGTACCTCTGCCATCTCCATGAAGAGCATCTCTGCTGCCCCTTCAGTCAGAATGAACCCAGTGAATCAAGCCAACCAGACCTACAGCTTGAAGCAGAGACATATAGTTGGGTCCACTCTAGATTAGTTGATCTGACCTGCAGGTCTATGAGAAAAAAACAGATTATTGCTGTTTTAACCACTTTTAACTTTTAGAATGGTTTGGTAAGCAGCTTTAGTGTGTCAGTATGTAAGTGATACATAATGTATAGTACTCACAAAGAGGGAGGAACAAAGAACACCAGCAGGAAAGAGTGCATCTGCTAGAGCAGCCACCCACTTGCGAACGAGACTGCCCATTTTAGTTTCTGATTCCTGCCTTGTTCATCCTAACCCTGCTAATACCTTTTTTTTCTTTTTTCATATTTAAATGTTCTTGGTTAGCTGTGTTGTGTGCTCAGTTCAGTTCAGTTCAGTTGCTCAGTCATGTCCAACTCTTTGCGACCGCATGAATCGCAGCACGCCAGGCCTCCCTGTCCATCAACAACTCCCGGAGTTCACTCAAACTCATGTCCATCGAATCGGTGATGCCATCCAGCCATCTCATTCTCTGTCATCCCCGTCTCCTCCCATCCCCAAACCCTCCTAGCATCAGACTCTTTTCCAGTGAGTCAACTCGTCGCATGAGGTGGCCAAAGTATTGCAGCTTCAGCTTTAGCATCAGTCCCTCCAATGAACATCCAGGATTGATCTCCTCTAGAATGGACTGGTTGGATCTCCCTGCAGTCCAAGGGACTCTCAAGAGTCTTCTCCAACACCACAGTTCAAAACCATCAGTTCTTCGGCAATCAGCTTTCTTCACAGTCCAACTCTCACATCCATACATGACCACGGGAGAAACCAGAGCCTTGACTAGACGGACCTTGGTTGGCAAAGTAATGTCTCTGCTTTTTAATATGCTATCTAGGTTGGTCATTACTTTCCTTCCAAGGTGTAAGCATCTTTCAATTTCATGGCTGCAATCAGCATCTGCAGTGATTTTGGAGCCCCCCCAAAAAATAAAGTCTGACACTGTTGTGTGCTACAGAGGTCTAAAATGAAGTAGACCAACAACATTCACTGGGTAAGAGGAAACTGCTTATTTTCTAGAAAGCATTCTAAATGAATGGTGATAGCTGATGTTTTTTCCTATGCAATGGGCTGAATGTTGGTGTTCCTACATCATTCATATACTAAGCCCTAATTTGCAAAGTTATGTTATTTGGAGTTGGGACTTTTGGCAAGTAGCAAGGTTTAGATGAGGTCATAAAGATGAAACCCTGATGATGAGATTAGTACCCTTATAAGAAGGGGAAGAGACCAGAGCCCTCTCAGTCTCCAATGTGTAAAAACACAGCAAAAAGGAAGCCTTCTGCAAACCACAAGGAGGGTTCTTGCTAGTAACTAAATATGCTGGCACCTTGATCTTGGGCCTCCCAACCTTCAGATCTTTGAGAAAAAAATTCTTATTGTTTAAGCCACCAAGTCTATAGTATTTTGTTATAACAGCCCAAGCAGGCAAAAACATTCTCTTATTTGAAAGTACTTAAAAATGAGGCATTAAATATACAATGTCAGTTGGATGGCTGAATAAGATTTCCCTCATTGTATGCCCAACAGCAACAATTTGGCATCCATCTGTGGTCCAAAGTGCCTTTATGGAAGCTGTGGGATCCAGTACCATAGAAAAAGGATCTAGGAAAAATCTAACTCAATTATGCATTGAGTAATAGGCATGCAAAACTTGGTCTTGACTTTGGACATCAAACTGGCCCATTAACTGGCTCCAGTATCTCTTGTCCATGGCCTGGAAACCCCTGAAGAACACTGTCTTCGACAGCCACTGACAGATAAGAGAGGCTTTATGGAAGTCCAAGTTTTCAGGATGAAAGTTTCAGCACACTGTTGGAGCAAGAAATACAAATTTGGAGGTATTGGATAGAGTAAGAGGAAGAGCTTTAAAAGAAGATAGACTCTACTGACTGCATCATGGACTCTATCAAGAAAACCACCCATGAGTGGGTAGGAAGACTTACTCACGGATCACCCTAGCAAACCAATGTGCAGTCTTAGCATTCTGCACACCATCACCACCACACACACACTATGGCCAGTTCTCTGAGTACACATCAACGACGGTGAGAATGGGCTTAAGCAGACAACTAGTAGCATGAGCAGAAAACCAGCCAAAACCGTGGGCTAGAGAAATCACAAAATTTATCTCTGCTCTTGAGAAAACAAGGGAATTCTGTCATTATGAAGCCTGGTTCCTTTCAGAATCCAGAGAAGGCATCCAAGTTTAAGAATTCTGTCACAAGAGGGAGCAAGACAGTGAAGTAGGTGTATCCATAGAAGACCTGAGGAAAGCCTCAGAATCCCTAAAAGTGCTGATGGAAGGTTTTTTTCTCTCTAAGTCTGTTAATGAAAACTAGAGGAAGTGATAGCCATTTCAAATGTGAAAATAGCAACATGGAAATTTAGGGAACACGGAAAAAATCAAAGAAACATGACAATACCAAAGAATCATGCTGTTGGTGGGAATGCAAACTAGTACAGCCACTATGGAGAACAGTGTGGAGATTCCTCAAAAAACTGTAAATAGAACTGCCATATGATCCAGCAATCGCACTCCTGGGCATACACACCAAGGAAACCAGAATTGAAAGAGACA
This sequence comes from Moschus berezovskii, assembly GCF_049115385.1. Taxonomy (NCBI): domain Eukaryota; kingdom Metazoa; phylum Chordata; class Mammalia; order Artiodactyla; family Moschidae; genus Moschus; species Moschus berezovskii. The sequence continues at coordinate 27,611,898 of NC_142464.1, forward strand.
CATGTACTCCAATGTTCACTGCAGCACTGTTTATAATAGCCAGGACATGGAAGCAACCTAGATGTCCATCTGCAGACGAATGGATAAGAAAGCAGTGGTACATATACACAATGGAGTATTATTCAGCCATTAAAAAGAATACATTTGAATCAGTTCTAATGAGGTGGATGAAACTGGAGCCTATTATACAAAGTGAAGTAAGCCAGAAAGAAAAACACCAATACAGCATACTAACGCATATATATGGAATTTAGAAAGATGCAAATGATAACCCTGTATACGAGACAGCAAAAGAGACACAGATGTATAGATCAGTCTTTGGGACTCTGTGGGAGAGGGTGAGGGTGGGATGATTTGTGAGAATGGCATTGAAACACGTATGTTGTCATATGTGAAATGAATCATTAGTTCAAGGTCAATGCATGTTATAGGATGCTCGGGGCTGGCATGCAGGGATGACCCAGAGGGAGGATAAAGGGAGGAGGGAGGTGGGAGGGGGGTTCAGGAGGGGGAACTTATGTAAACCCGGGGCGAATTCATGTCAATGTATGGCAAAACCAACCAATATAATATTGTAAAATAATTTGCCTCCAATAAAAAATTAATTACAAAAAAAAAAAAAAGAATCATGATACTCTTCCAGAAACCAACCACAAAGGCATGAAGACCTGCAATTTATCTCATAAAGAAATAGTTGTTTTAAGAAAATTCAATGAGCTACAAGACAGACAGACAATGGAACAAAATCAGAAAAACAATACAGGAATAAAATGAGAAATGTAACAAAAGTAAAAATCATTAAAAAAAGAAAGACCAGAACACTAAAGAATACAATGAATAAACTGAAAAGGATAATAGAGAGCATCAACAAAAAGAATGGATCAGAAGAAAAAAAATCTGAATTAGAAGACAGAACTTTTGAAATTATCCAGTCAGAGGAAAGCAAAGGAAAAAGAATGAGAAAAAATGAAGAAAGCTTACATGACCTATAGGATATCATCAGAAGAAATTATCTGTGAATAACTGAGAATCTCTGGAGAAAGAAGATGGTAGAAAATTTATTTAAAGAATGACTGAGAACTTCATAAATCTGGAGAGAGATTTGGATTGCCAAGTTATTGAAGCTCACAGGTCACCAAACAAACTCAACATAAAGAGATCTTCTTCAGGACACATTATGGTAACACTATCAAAGGCAAAGAAAGAATCTTAGAAATGGCAGGAGGACTAGAGAAAAGAAGTCTGTAATTTACAAGAAAAACCTCTGTAAGAGGTTTTCATTTACATTTATAGAATGGTTCTCTCAGAAGAAACCTTAAGGGCCAGGAAAGAGTGGCCTGATATATTTAAAGTGCTTAAAGAATAAAAAGATTGCCAACAAGGAATACTCTATCCAGTAAAATTGTCCTTCAGAAATGAAGGGCAGATAAAAGAATTTCCTTGATAAAAGTAGAGGTAGTTCATCACTACTACTTTATGAGAAATAATGAAAGAATTTTTTCAAGCTGAAATGAAAGGATGCTAATAAACAACATGAAAACATCATAAAATATGTATCATATGGTAAAGGTAAATGTAAAGTCAAAATCAGAATACTATAATATAGCCACCATAATTTGTTACTGAATACACAATTTAAGAGGTAAATTATAAGTTCAAAAACATAGAATGAGGAAACAAACAGGTACTATTTTCATATTCAATTAAAGTTATGTTGTTATCAAAATAAAATAGATTTTATAACATTTTTAAATGTAAATAAAATGGTAACTACAAACTATAAGCCTGCAGTAGATACACAAACAATAAAGAGAAGAAAATCAAAGAATGCCACTATGGAAAGTCACCAGTTTACAAAGAAAGGGCAACAAGAGAGGGAGAAAAAACAAGGGGAACTATAAAACAGCCAGACACAATATGATGTCATTAGTAAGTCCTTACCTCTAATTATTTCTCCAAATGTAAGTTGAGTATATTCTCCAATTAAAAGGTGTAGAGTGGATGAGTGAATTTTTAAAAAGGTACAACCATATGCTATCTACAAGAGATTCACTTCAGCTTTAAGGACATACAGGCTCAAAGGGATGGGAAAAGATAGTCAATGTAAGGGAAAACAAAGAAAGCAGAAGTAGCTATACTTACATTAGACAAAATAGACTTTAATTCAAAAACTATAATAAAAGACAAAACGATCATGTTATAATGATAAAGAGGTCAATTCATAAATAAGATATAACCATCATAAATATATATACACCAAACCTCAGGGCACCTAAATATATTAAACAAATGCTAGCATATCTGAAAAGAAAAATAAATAATACTATAATAGTAGGGAACTTCAGTAACCCATTTTCAACAACATGGATCATCTAGATAGAAAATTAATAAGGAAACATTAACTTAAACTATAGAGCAAATAGATCTAACAGACATATATAGAATATTGTACATACATAGAATATAGAACATCCAACAGCAGCAAAAGAAACATTATTCTAAGTACATACATAATGTTCTCCAGAATAGATCACATAATAGATCACAAAGCAAATTTCAGCAAATTTATTAAGATTGAAATCATACCAAGCATCTTTACTGGCCCAAATAGTAGGAAACTAGAAAGCAGTTTTTTTAAAAAAAAGAAAAACTGGAAATTTTTTAAATATGTGGAATTCAAACAATACACTTCTGAATAACCAATGAGTCAAAGACGAAGTCAAAAAGGAAATCAAAAAATATTTTGAAACAAATGAAAATGTAAATACAACATACTAAAACTTATGGGATTCAGCAAAAGTAGTTCTAAAGAGTTAACTTTATAGCAGTCAATGCCTACATAAAGAAAAAAGAAAGATCTTAAAACAATCTCACTTTACAACTCAAGAAACTAGAAAAAAATAACACTAAGCCCAAAGTTAGCAGAAGGAAGAAAATAAGAAAAAATTAGAGCAGAGACAAATGAACTAGAGACCAGAAAAACAATAGAAAAAAAAAAAAACCAACCAAGTTAAGAACTGTTTGAAAAGAAACAAAATTGACAAACTTTTAGCTTGATAAACTAGGAAAAAAAAAAACCCAAGTAAATAAAACCAGAAATAGAAAAGGAGACATTATAACTGATACCATGAGATACAAAGGATTGTAAGAAACTGTAAAAAACCAATCATAAGCCAACAAATTGGATAACTAACCTAGAAGTACATAAGCTCCTAGAAACATGCAAGCTACCAAGACCAAATTATGAAAAAATAGACTATCTGAACAGACCAATTATTAATATGGAGATTGAATCAATAATCAAAAACTCCCAACAAAGAAAAGTCAAAAATTAAATGGCTTCACTGATTAATTCTTCAAGTGTTTGGCAGAATTTATGCCAATTCTTCTCAAACTTTTCCAATAAACTTACAAGAAGGGAACATTTCTAAACTCATTTTTACAAGGCCGGAATTACCCTGATATCTAAGTTAGATAAAGACAATTATAGGTCAATATCTCTGATGAATACCAACACAAAAATTCTCAATGAAATATTAGCAAACATAATTCAACAGCACATAAAAATATTAAAATAATCTACACCATGGTCAACAGGATTTATCTTTGGAGTTGGTTAATACATGCAAATTAATAAACATGAGACACCATTTTAACAGAATGAAAGATAAAATCTATGATCATCTCAATAGATGCAGAAAAGCATTTGAAAAATACAAATCCTTTTAGGATAAAACCTCAATAAGTTGGGTATAGAAGGAAAGTACCTCAACATGATAAGTGGCATATATAAAAAACCCACAGCTAATATCAACAGTGAAAAATTGAAAGCTTTTTGTCTAAAATCAGGAATAAGACAAGGATACCTACTCTCATCACTGCTATTCAACAAAGCAATGGAAATCCTAGCCAGAGTGAGCAGGCAAGAAATAGAAATGAAAGGCATCCAAATCAGAAAAGAAAAGTAAAATAGTATGTTTGTAGATATGATTTTATATAAAGAAAATCCTTAAACAGTCCATTAAAAAAACTGTTGTAACTAATCAGCAAATTCAGTAAAGTTGCAGGATACAAAAATCAACTTAAGAAATCAGCTGCATTTCTATAAACTAACAATGAACTATCTGAAAAAGAAACAATCCCATTCATAATAGTATCATAAAACAAATAAAGTACTTAGGAATAAATTTAACCAAGAAGGTGAAAGACCTGGATACGGAAAACTAAAAACTTTGATTAAAGATATTAATGAAAACATAAATATATACCTCATTCATAGACTGGAAGAAACAATATTGTTAAAATGTCCCTTCAATCCAATGCCATCTACAAATTCAAAGCAATCTAGTAAAATTTCAATCCATTTTAAACAGATAAAAATAACCCCCAAATTGTATGGAATCACAAAAGACCCTGTATAATCAAAGCAATCATAAGAAAGAAGAACAATGCTGGAGGCTTCACATTTCTTGATTTCAAACTACTAGAAATCTGTAGTAATCAAAACAGTACGTCTAGCATAAAAATAGACACACAGACCAATGGGATAGAATTGAGAGACCAGAAACAAACGCTCACACATAAGGTCAACTAATATTTGACAAGGGAGCCAAGAATACTCAGTGGGGAAAGGATGGGCTAAGTTGCTTCAGTCATGTCTGAATCTTTGTGACCCCATGGACTGTAGCTTGCCAGGCTCCTCTGTCCATGAGATTCTCCAAGCAAGAACACTGGAGTGGGTTGCGATTTCCTAGTCTCTTTAATAAATGGTTTTGGGAAAACTGGATAATCATATGCAGAGGAATGAAATTGGATCTCTATCTTATATTTCTCACAAAATTTTGAAAATTAATTCAAAATAAAGACTTAAACATAGGATCTGAAACCATGAAACTAGAAGAAAGCATAAGGGAAGTTTCCTTGACACTGATCCTGGCAGGAATATGTTGGACATAACATCAAAAGCACAAGCAGTAAAAATAACTAAGTATAACTACATCAAACTTAAAAACGCCTGCACAGCAAATGAAACAATCACCATAATGAAAAGGTAACCTACAGAATGAGAGAAATATTTTGTAAATCAGATATATAAGTAGTGAATTCTAAACTATTAAAAATTCATACAACTCAGAGAAAAAAACCTGCTTAAAAATAGAGGAACTGAATTGACATTTTTCCAAAGATGACAATAGAAATGGCTAATAGCTACATAAAAAATGTTTACCATCATTAATCATCAGGGAAATGCAAATCAAATCCACAAGATATCACTTTACACCTGTTAGAATTGACATCATCAAAAAGAGAGGCACAGATGTAAGGGAGCCCTTGTGCATCATTGGTGGGAAGGTAAATTGGTATAGCCAAAACAGAAAACACTGTGGAGGTTCCTCAAAAAATTAAAAATAGAACAACCATATGATCCAGCAATCCTACTACTTGGATATATACTTGTGGTATATGAAATGAAATTAGTATCTTAGAGATAGCTGTATTCCTATGTTCGTTGCAGCATTATTTACAATAGCCAACATATGGAAACAACCTAAGTGTCTGCCAACTGAGGAACACTTTGAAAAGATTTGGTATACACACACATATACATACACATTATGTAATGCTCAGCCATTAGAATAAAGGAAATCCAGCCATTTGGTACAACTTGGATAGACCTTAAGGACATTATGCTCAGTGAAACAACTTAGATAAAAAAGGAAAATACCATGTGATCTCACTTATAGGTGTAACTAAAAAAGCTTAATTGAGGAACAGAAGCTCAAGTGGTGGTTGCCAAGGGCACGGGGTGGAGGAAATGGGGAGATATTGGACAGACTCCCAATTGAGTAAGTTCTGGAGATCTCAGGTACAGCATGGTAACTATACTTGACAATATTATATAAACATAAAAATCATGAATAGAAGAGATATTAAATGGTCTCATCACAAAAAAGAAATGGAAATTATGTGAAGGGATAGAGGTGTTAAAAAACCCTACTGTGGAAATCATTTTGCAATATCAAATCTCATTGTATGCCTTTAACTTACACAAAGTTATATGTCAATAATATCTCAATAAAGTTGAAAAAAATGAGGCACTAAATAGGTAGACTTAATCATTATTTCTTTCACTATGCTGTGCAATAAATCTGTTTGCTCAACCAGATATACTATCCACTATTTCCATGTTGCTCTCTGCACTGGGAGATGAACTAGGTAGATTACCTAGACTGATTCCCAACCCTCTGGCTTCTGATGGTTGGAATAAGGAATCCGGGCAGGAGATGAGAGATGGGTAGGGGACTGAGACCAAGGTAATTAGTTCTTCTGGATCCTTCCATTGAGGCAATTTCCCCTAACTGAAGACACTGGTCCTCTCCTGGCAGTAATCCCTACATGAACTTTTCCTGCTGAGTTTCAGTGAGAGCTCCCTCTCCTCAGGTTCCCAGAGATGCACCATGTACCACAGGCTTGTGATTTTCCTACACCCTGTCCTTTGTGTGTTCATCCCAACTTAGCGTGCTGGAACCTTGATGGAAACACAAGTAATCAGATCCACACAATGTAAATCATATCTAATTATTGTACCTAAAATAATCAGAAAACAATAGTGTATAAAGAAAACATTTGTTAAAAATTATGTCATATCAGCATTTACATATACATTGTTGTGATACAACTATTAATCTGATACACTTGCTGTCTCAGTTTTAATTTGTGGTATATAAAACTCTAGTATTGATTCTTTGGTGGCTCAGACAGTAAAGAATCTGCCTGCAGTGCAGGAGACCTGGGTTCAATACCTGGGTTGGGAAGATTCCCTGGATAAGGGAATAGCTACCCACTTCAGTATTCCTTCCTGGAGAATTCTATGGACAGCGGAGCCTGGTGGGATACAGTCCATGGGATCACAAAGAGCTGAACACGACTGAGCAATTAATACTTTCACTTCATAAAAATCAGGCACATTTAATTTGGACACATTTTAAATTATATGAAAACAATCAATACTTTGGCCACCTGATATGAAGAGCCAACTCATTGGAAAAGACCCTGATATGCTGGGAAAGATCGAAGACAATAGAAGACGGCGGCAGAGGATGAGATGGTTGGATGGCATCACTGACTCAATGGACATGAATTTGAGCAAACTCTGGGAAATAGTGGAGGACAGGGGACCACCTGGCATGCTGCAGTCCAAGGGCTCACAAAGAGTTGGACGCAAGTTAGAGAATGAACAACAGCAAAAGTCAGATTATATATTTTAAAGAACTAATATTGCTGATAGCATGCTCTGATTTTTTTTTTTTAACCTCTGGGGCAATTTTTCCTTTTATCATACAACTAAAGTATTTCTTATATAGAAATTTAGTCATTAAAAAAAGAAAGTCATATTATCTTGGAATGTGCATAAGTTTAGAAAGTGTTGAATATATTAAAACACTAGCAGAATTTGTCCATCTGTTTGGGGGGGTCACACATTTACGCTTTCATTACTAATGATCCAACTCGAATTCTTTACAGCCCCATTCTCAGCCAACACTGGAAAAGTATCGATGTATATTATCACTGGAAACCTGTGCCTTAAATTAAAGCTATGGCAATCTGGCCACATTAGAGCATGAAGTAGGACGTACACAACTGAAATGGATCCATCTAACGTTTCAAGGGAAGAAACTGATATCCTCACAGGGTGTTCTTACAAAATGCAAATTCACTGATGTGGAGACCTCAGCATAAAACCCCTTATTTTACTTGATGGCATTTTAACACCATCCTTTCCTAAAGAAAGGAATAAAGCAGGATGAAACTAAACCCATAACTTGAGAGAAAATATTTATAGGAAAGATAGTGTATATTAAGATCAACTAATGACTGCTGCCATTCAAATTATAGAAATTCTGCATGCTTCCATTTGAGCAAAAAAAAAAAAAAACAGAGCCCAAATATTTATGCTGAATAAACTGTGGTCCCTCTCTCATACCCTCACACACAGTGGTTACAAGACATGAATAATTCTGTTCTTCTCGTTGAAGTCTTTGGTTAAGTTTACTTCAGAGGCCGGGACTACACTTCAAGCCCTGTACCTGCCCTAATATGATATGCTTGGAGGCAAATCAAACACTAATTTTAACAGGCTGAGACAGAAGGGAATAATAGACCTGAAAAACTGAAAAGCAGAAGATGTGTTGCCTAATTAAGTCATATAGACTCTGCTCAGGCCCCAGCCCAACTGAGGCCTTCTGCCTCAGTTGGGGGATGGCTCTTTCTTCCTTTGGATTTAAATAGGTGAATAATAAAACTGAAGCTGAAACAAACACAGTAAAAACTTTATCCAGTGGCCGAAGAATAAAGAAGCAAGAACAAAGTTCACAGATCAGCTTCTCGCCCACTTGGCAAGAGTGATTTAAAGAGTAAAGATGAATGAGGCTAATGACAAGGAAGCAGATGCAGTAATTCACCCTGGAAAGAGCAGGGCTTTTTCAAGTGTGTGGGGTGCCACCTCCTTTCTATCCAGTCCAGTCGTGGCCACTGGTAGATGTGCCTTTTAATATGCTAATTAGTAAAATCAGCATATAATGAGACTCAGTGTCTATTGAATATCAGATGCATTACCATCTTGGTCCCATCTGGGCTTTTTTAACTTCCTTATCTTTGTACTCTTTACAAATTTATGTTAATTCCTGCCAACAGTGAGGGTTGGAGGGTTTGGTTTCTATCTCTGTAACTCAAACTAGCATGAGGGGAGCAGGTACAACAGGAATATGGCAAAAAAAGAGCTGAGACAAGCTTTACAAAGCAGCCTGAGATCTTGGGCAGGGTTGTGTTGTCAAAGAATCCAACTTCCTAGCATCTGAAGAGTGAAGAGAAGCAAGTGTTTGAATGTCTTTGGACAAATTGGATTCTGCAGAGAAGGAAGTGCCTTTACTATTAGGGTAAGTCATTTGCTAGAAAGAAGTTGTCACCATAAAGTTCTATGTTCACTGCTTGTTGCTGTTGGTGCACCAAGCACAGTTCAGTTCAGTTCAGTCACTCAGTCGTGTCCGACTGTTTGCAACCCCATGGACTGCAGCATGCCAGGATTCCCTGTCCTTCACCAACTCCTGGAGCATGCTCAAACTCATGTCGGTGACACCATTCAACCATCTTATCCTCTGTCGTCTCCTTCTCCTTCTGCCTTCACTTTTTCCCAGCATTAGGTGGGATGCTGAGGATTGGTTGCAAGTAACCTCTTTAGTCATACTCTCCATGAAGGAACTGGTGAAGTGAATAAAACCAGTTCATCTCATCCTCCATCTGTTGCCAGAGATGCTCCAGGTATTTGCTCCAAACCCTCACTGTTGGCAGGAATTAACATAAATCTTTAAAGGGTACAGAGATAAGAGAGTTAAAACCAATCTTTTCCAGTGAGTCAGTTCTTCATATCAGGTAGCCAAAGTATTGGAGCTTCAGTTTCAGCATCAGTCCTTCCAATGAACATTCAGGACGGATTTCCTTTAGGACTGACTGGTTGGATCTCCTTGCTATTCAAGGGACTCCCAAGAGTCTTCTCTAATACCACAGTTCAAAAGCATCAATTCTTTGATGCTCAGCTTTCTTTACGGTCCAACTCTCACATCCATACACGACTACTGAAAAAACCATAGCTCTACAAAGGTCTGTCTAGTCAAGGCTATGGTTTTTCCCGTGGTCATGTATGGATGTGAGAGTTGGACTGTGAAGAAAGCTGATCACCGAAGAATTGATGCTTTTGAACTGTGGTGCTGGAGAAGACTCTTGAGAGTCCCTTGGACTGCAAGGAGATCCAACCAGTCCATTCTAAAGGAGGTCGATCCTGGGTGTTCATTGGAAGGACTGATGCTAAAGCTGAAACTCCAATACTTTGGCCACCTCATATGACGAGTTGACTCACTGGAAAAGACTCTGATGCTGGGAAAGGTTGGGGGTGGGAGGAGAAGGGGACGACAGAGAATGAGATGGCTGGATGGCATCACCGACTCTGTGGACATGAGTTTGAGTGAACTCCGGGAGTTGGTGATGGACAGGGAGGCCTGGCGTGCTGTGATTCATGGGGTTGTGGAGAGTCGGACATGACTGAGCAACTGAACTGAACTGAACTAGATGGACCTTTGTTGGCAAAGTAATGTCTCTGCCTTTCAATATGATGTCTAGTTTGGTCATAGCTTTTTTTCCAAGAGGCAAGACTGGAGGCCAGTGGGATTTGATTATAGAACTTCCATAGGACTGGGGAAAGAAACTCTTGGAGGGCACAAACAAAATCTTATGTGCACCAGGAGACAGGAGAAATTCCAGGTGTCTCTGGTGGAGGCATGGGTCGACAGTGGCCTGCTGTGGTGTCAGGGGCACTGAATACTACAGTGAGAGCACAAGTCCTTTTGAAGGAGGTCGCCATTACCGTAATTACCCCTATCATAGTTTGGCCTCAGGTCAAACAGCAGGGTGGGAACACAGTCCTGCCCATCAACAGGAAATTGGATAAAGTTTTACTGAGCCAGGCGCCGCCCATCAGAACAAGACCCAGTCTCCCCCAGTCAGTCTCTCCCAAGAGGAAGCTTCCATCAGCCTCTTATCCTTCTCCATCAGAGAGGAGACAGAATGAAAACCACTAGCACAGAAAACTAACCAAACTGATCACGTGGACCACAGCCTTGTCTAGCTCAATGAAGCTATGAGCCATGCTGTGTAGGGCCACCCAAGGCAGACGAGTCATGGTGGAGAGTTCTGACAAAATGTGGTCCACTGAAGAAGGGAAGGGCAAACCACTTCAGTATTCTTACCTTGAGAACCCCATGAACAGTATGATAAAGCAAAAAGATATGACACTGAAAGATGAACTCCCCGGGTTGGTAGGTGCCCAATATGCTACTGGAGAAGAGTTTAGAAATAACACCAGAAAGAATGAAGAGATGGAGCCAAAGGGAAAACAGTGCCCAGCTGTGGATGTGACTGGTGATGGAAGTAAAGTCTGATGCTGTAAAGAGCAATATTGCATAGGAACCTGGAATGTTAGGTCCATGAATCAAGCCAAATTGAGTGGTCAAACAGGAGATGGCAAGAATGAACATCAACATTTTAGGAATCAGTCAACTAAAATGGATGGGAGTGGGCAAATTTAATTCAGACGACTATTATATCCACTACTGTGGGCAAGAATCCCTTAGAAGAAATGGAGTAACCCTCATAGTCAACAAGAGAGTCTGAAATGCAGTGCAATCTCAAAAATGACAGAATGATCTCTGTTTGTTTTCAAGGCAAACCATTCAATATCACAGTAATCCAAGTCTATTCCCCATTGACTAATGGCGTCTCCTCCTGCCCCCAATCCCTCCCAGCATCAGACTCTTCTCCAGTGAGTCAACTCGTCGCATGAGGTGACCAAAGTATTGGAGCTTCAGCTTTAGCATCAGTCCTTCCAATGAACACCCAGGATTGATCTCCTTTAGAATGGACTGGTTGGATCTCCTTGCAGTCCAAGGGACTCTCAAGAGTCTTCTTCAGCACCACAGTTCAAAAGCATCAAATCTTCGGCAATCAGCTTTCTTCACAGTTCAACTCTCACATCCATACATGACCATGGGAAAAATCATAGCCTTGACTAGGAAGACCTTGGTTGGCAAAATAATGTCTCTGCTTTTTAATATACTATCAAGGTTGGTCATAACTTTCCTTCCAAGGAGTAAGTATCTTTTAATTTCATGGCTGCAATCAGACTCTGCAGTGATTTGGGAGCATAAAAAATAAAGTCTGACACTGTTTCCACTGTTTCCCCATCTATTTCTCATGAAGTGATGGGACCAGATGCCATGATCTCTGTTTTCTGAATGTTGAGCTTCAAGCCGACCTTTTCACTCTCCTCTTTCACTTTCCTCAAGAGGCTTTTGAGTTCCTCTTCACTTTCTGCCATAAGGGTGGTGTCATCTGCATATCTGAGGTGATTGATATTTCTCCCCACAATCTTGATTCCAGCTTGTGCTTCTTCCAGCCCAGCGTTCCTCATGATGTACTCTGCATATAAGTTAAATAAGCAGGGTGACAATATACAACCTCGACATACTCCTTTTCCTATTTGGAACCAGTCTGTTGTTCCATGTCCAGTTCTAACTTTTGCTTCCTGACCTGCATACAGGTTTCTCAAGAGGCAGGTCAGGTGGTCCGGTATTCCCATCTCTTTCAGAATGTTCCACAGTTTATTGTGATCCACACAGTCAAAAAAAGTTTCCTTACCTTTTTCTTATGTTACATAAAGAATTATGGTTGGTCTTAGCTTGTACTTAGGGTACCTAAAAAAGGAGTTTAATAATACTCAGAAATAAGAACTGGCCAGGATGAGTCAAGATGGGAGTGGAGTAGGAAGACACGCAGTTCACCTCTCCTCACAAATGCATCATGAATACGTTTACATGTAGAATAATTCTCACAGAACACCTACTGAACACTAGCGGAGGACCTCAGACACCTGAAAGGACAAGAAAGATCCCTGCATAACAGGATAGGATGAAACAAAGAAGGGGAAAGGAAGAGGAGAGGAAGTAGACTGGGACCTGCATCCATGGGGTGGGGAAAGCTGAAGGAGAGAAATTCCTGTACCTGCGGAAGACTCCTTACTGGTGAGAAAATAATCTAGGACAGAAGGGGAACTTTGGGGGCCAGGTCTATGGCAGGCAGGACAGAGTGAGACCTACACAAAGGTCTATGCCACAGCCCTGCCTGCACACCCCAGTCTGAGACATGTGTCTGCCAGTGTGGACCAAGGCTGGATGTTGGACCACAGGGTTTGGAGAGCAGATCCAGGGAGAGGACTGCTGTTGCCGTGAGGAGAAGCTAAGGGAACAAGAATGAAGAGCCCTGTAATCAGGAGGGCTAGTGGAGGAAGCCAGAGGACCACAGAAGCAAAGTGCTGTTATTGAGTGATGCACAAAGGATGGGGCTGCTATTGCACACTCTCTCCCCACATGATAGCCCCTGCCTCCACAGACACTAGGAAGGGCTCCCATCGAAGCAGGCTTGTGTACCCCTAGCCACCACCTCCCATGCCCTTTCCTTCCCAGGTGGGCTCCTGTGATCTGGGGCAGTCTCACACACCTGTGGGTGGCCCAGACACAGAGGTGGGGCTAGAACCACATTAGGAGGGCATATCACTAAGGAAAAAGAGCTGAAATTTCTCCTGCTGGATGTCTGAACCACAGATTTAAACCCCCATGACTGGCTTTGTAAGCTCAGTGCCTTCAGAACATCTGAGTGCTCCCACAGCTGAGTCAGCTCTAGCTTCAGCAGTTACATACTTTGTGGACACATTGGCATGGTGACTGGGCCAGGCCAGAGTCTGAGCTATCTCCAGAGTGCCCAGATTGGGTCCAGATACATGATTTATTGCAATCCTGGGATGTGACTTCAGTGGATCTGTACTGATGGCCTGGGGAAAACTCCTGAAAGACACCAGGACCATTTGCTGGCATACTCATGGTTAAGGTGGGGCTGAGAGCAGTGCCAACAGCAATGTACTCTGAGAGCTCACACAATGGGTAAAAGATGACCCAACAGAGCACATTCACCAATGAACAGCTCCACAGGAGAAACATTCAGTGGCTTCCCTCCCAGTGGGAGTGCTCCAACCCTGCCTACCTCAAACCACAGATTAGAAATATACTAAGTTACAGATCAGAGAGCCTCTACTCCAACAACTGCCCCATGACAGGACAGTGAAAAGCACAGACCAAAGTGCGGGCCATGATCAGTATCCAGTGAAGGCTCTGGTCACCACATGAGTCACAACGCCAGTGAAAGGGTTAATGGCCAGCACACACTGAGCAGAGATATGACAGACATCTACACTAAAAATAGCCCTCACGCCAAAAAATATTAAACCCACACAAGACACACAGAGATGTTTCTACACAAAATAGCCCTCTAAGACAATCTGAGGGTCTGGCATTAGGATGAAGAGCCCTCAGAGCATTTAGCCTTGAAGGCCATCTGAGTTTAAGTGCAGAAACTCCACAGGACTGAGAGAAACAAACTCCATCCTTGGAGGGCCCACACAAGGTCTCATGTGCACCAGGGCCTAGCACAAAGCTGTACTTTCATAGGAACCTGGGCTAGCTCGAGAAAGGGATCTTGGTGTGTTTACTGGGAAAACAAAGGCTGGCTGTAGCTCACTGTGAAAACAAAGGCTGGCTGTAGCTCACTGTGGGGGCAAGGACACCAGTAGCAGAGGACCCAGAGAATATTGTTCAGTGTGAGTTCTCCTGGAAGTCCCCATTTTGGCACTAAGACCTGGCCATACCCAGCAGCCTGCAGGATCTAGGGATGGAAGGCCTCAGCTAAACAATAAGATAGGAATTCAGCTTCACCCATCAAAAGACAGGCTGCCTAGAATCATAATGAGCTCACAGTCAAGGTCTTCCCTGGTGACTCGGATGATAAAGAATCTGCCTGTAATGCAGAAGACCCAGGTTCAATCCCTGGGTCAGGAAGATACCGTGGAGAAGGGAATGGCTATCCACTCCAGTAATCTTGCCTGGAGAAGTGCATGGACAAAGGAGCCTGGCAGACTACAGTCCACGAGGTTGCAAAGAGTCGGACAAGACTGAGCAACTAACATTGACACAGCCCTGGAAAGGGACAAAACACAACTTTACTCACCAGAGTGCAGGCACCGAGTCCCTCCCACCTGGAAGTCTGCACAAGCTCCCGGACCAACCTCATCCACCAAGAGGCAGACATCACAAGCAAGAGGTACTGTGATCCCACAGCCTGGGGAAAACAGACCATCAACAGTGAAAATCAGATGAAACAATAAAGCAGAGAAATATAGTACAGATGAAGGAACAAGATAAAAACCCACAACAATAACAAAATAAAGAGGAACTAGGCAATTTACCTGGAAAAGAATTCAGACTAATATTAAAGGTAATCCAAAATCTCAGAAAAAATATAATGGAGGCACAGACTGAGAAAATATAAGAAATGTTTAACAAAGATATGAAAAATTTTAAGAACAAACAGATGAACAACACAATAACTGAATTAAAAAATACACTGTATATAGTCCATCAGTCGTGTCCCACTCTTTGCGACCCATGGACTGTAGCCCAAAAGGCTCCTCTGTTCATGAGGATTCTCCAGGCAAGAATACTGAATTGGGTTGCCATCCCCTCTTCCAGGGGATCTTCCCAATCCAGGGATCAAACCCAGGTCTCCCGCATTGCAGGAATATTCTTTACCATCTGAGCCACCAGTTCAGTTCAGTCCCTCAGTCATGTCTAGCTCCTTGTGACCCCATTGACTGCAGCACACCAGGCCTCCCTGTCCATTGCCAACTCCCGGAGTTTACTCAAAACTCATGTCCAGAGTTGGTGATGCCATCCAACCATCTCATCCTTTGTCATGCCCTTCTCCTCCTGCCTTCAGTCTTTCCCAGCATCAGGGTCTTTTCCAATGAGTCAGTTCTTTGCATCAGGTGGCCAAAGTATTGGAGTTTCAGCTTCAACATCAGTCCTTTCAATGAATATTCAGGACTAATTTATTTTAGGATGGACTGGTTTGATCTCACTACAGTCCACGGGACTCTCAAGAGTCTTCTCCAACACCACAGTTCAAAAGCATCAGTTCTTCGGCACTCAATTTTCTTTATGGTCCAACTCTCACATCCATACATGACCACGGGAAAAACCATAGCCTTGACTAGACGGACCTTTATTGGCAGAGTAACGTCTCTGCTTTTTAATATGCTATCTAGGTTGGTCATAACTTTCCTTCCAAGGAGTAAGTGTCTTTTAATTTCATGGCTGCAATCAGCATCTGCAGTGATTTCGGAGCCCAGAAAAATAAAGTCTGACACTGTTTCCACTGCTTTTCCATCTATTTCCCATGAAGTGATGGAACCAGATGCCATGATCTTTGTTTTCTGAATGTTGAGCTTCAAGCCAACATTTTCACTCTCCTCTTTCACTTTCATCAAGAGGCTTTTGAGTTCCTCTTCACTTTCTGCCATAAGGGTAGTGTCATCTGCATATCTGAGGTTATTGATATTTCTCCCGGCAATCTTGATTCCAGCTTGTGCTTCTTCCAGCCCAGTGTTCCTCATGATGTACTCTGCATATAACTGAAATAAGCAAGGTGACAACATACAGCCTTGACGTACTCCTTTCCCAATTTGGAACCAGTCTGTTCCATGTCCAGTTCTAACTGTTGCTTCCTGACCTGCATACAGATTTCTCAGGAGGCAGGTGAGGTGGTCTGCTATTCCCATCTCTGAGAATTTTCCAGAATTTGTTGTGGTCCACACAGTCAAAAACTTTGGCATAGTCAATAAAGCAGATGTTTTTCTGGAACTCTCTTGCTTTTTCGATGATCCAGCAGATGTTGGCAATTTTATCTCTGGTTCCTCTGCGTTTTCTAAATCCAGCTTGAACATCTGGACATTCACGGTTCATGTACTGTTGAAGCCTGGCTTAGAGAATTGTGAGCATGACTTTACTAGCATGTGAGATGAGTGCAACTGTGCGGTAGTTTGAGCCCCTCCCACCAAGCCACCAGGGGAGCCCTGAAAAAATTTAAAAAATACACTGGATAGAATCAATAGAAGAGTAACCGAGACAGAAGTATAAGTAAGTGAGGTGGAAGACAGAGTGGTTAAAATTACTGCCACAGAACAAAAAAAAGAAGAATGAATGAAATGAAATGAGGAAAAGTCTCAGACACCTCTGAGACAACATTAAGTGCATCAATATTTGCAGGATAGGGCTCCCAGAAGAAAAGGAGAAACAGAAAGTGTTGGGGAAACGATTTGAAGCAATTATAGCTGAAAACTTCCCTAACATAGAAAACAGTCACCTATGTCCAAGAAGTGGATAAACTCAAGGAGGAACATGCCAAGGCTTGTAGTAATCAAACTAACAAAAATTAAAATGCAAAGAAAAAATATCAAAAGCAACGAGGGAAAAGCAGCAAATAATATACAAGGGAACCCCCATAACCTTATCAGCTGATTTTTCAGCAGAAACTCTGCAGGCCAGAAGTGAGTGGCATGATATATTTAAAGTGATGAAAGAATACACAGCAAGGTTTTCATTCAGATTCAACACAAAATCAAAAACTTTACAGACACACAAAAGCTCAGAATTCAGAAAGACAATACCAGCCCAATAACAAGTGCTAAAGAGCCCTATAATAAATGCTAAAGGAACTTTTCCAGGCAAAAAAAAAAGGAGGTTACAACTAGAAACAAGAAAATCCCAAATGGGAAAGCTTACCAGTAAAGGCAAACATATGGTAAAAGTAGGAAATCATTCACACACAAATATGATATCAAAACTAGCAACTGTGAGGAGAGTACAAATGCAGGAAACGGGAATTGAATTTGAAATTAAGAGACCAGCAATTTAAAACAACTTTGTACACACGCAGACTGCTATATCAAAACATAATGAGAACTTCAAACCAAAACACCACAATAAATACAATACACATACAGACAACCTAAATAACATTAAAGATAATCATCAAACCACTAGAGAACAAAAGAAGGGAAGAAGACTGACAAAAATCATAAGCAATTAGAAAAGATCAATGGGAACATACCTATCGATAATTACTTTAAATGTAAATGGATTGAATGTTCCAACCAAAAGATATAGACTGGCTGAATGGATACAAAAGCAAGACTGATATATATGCTGAAAAGAGGCCCTTTTCAGACCTAGGGACGCATAATAGCCTGAAAGTGAGGGCATGCAAAAAGATATTCTGTGCAAATGCAAATCAAGAAATCTGGAATAGCAATACTCATATCAGACAAAATAGACTTTAAAATATAGACTGATACAAGAAACAAGGAAGGACACTACATAATGATCAAATGTTCAAGATATAACAATTGTAAATACATATGCATCCAACATAGGAGTACTTCTATAATGCAAATGCTAATAGCCATAGAAGGAGAAATAATAACAATAGTGGGAGATTCAACCCCACTTACACCAATGGACAGATCATCCAAACAGAAATTCAGTAAAGAAACAAGAGCCTTAAATGACACATTAGACCAAATGAACTTAATTGATAATTGCTTTCTATCTGAAAGCAGCAGAATATACTTTCTTCTCAACTGCATATGAAATATTCTCTAGGATAGATCATATCTTGTACCACAAATCAAGTCTTGGTAAATTTATGAAAATCAAAATCATTTCAAGCATCTTTTCTGACCACAATGGTATGAGATTAGAAATCAATTAAAGAAAAAAAAACAACTGTAAAACAAAACAAAACACATGGAGGCTAAACATTATGTTACTAAGCAACCAATGTATCACTAAAGAAATCAAAGAAGATATGAAAAAACATCTATAGATAAATAAATAACAATTACAGGACAATCTAAAATCTATGAGACACAGCAAAAGTGGTTTTAAGAGAGGAGTTCATAGCAATACAATCCTACCTCGAGAAACAAGAAAAATCTCAGATAAACAAACTAACCTTACAAATAAAGTGACTAGAGAAAGAAGAGCAAACAAAACCCAAAGTTAGTAGAAGGAAATCATAAAGATCAGAATAGAAATAAATACAGACAAAGAAATTAGAAAAGATCAATGAAACTAAAAGCTGGTTCTTTGAAATGATAAAAATGGTAAACTTTTAGCTAGGTTTATCAGGAACAAAAGGGAGAAGGTTCAAATCAATACAATTAGAAATAAAAATTACAATGGACACCACAGAAACACAAGGATCATAAGACTACTGCAAGCAACTATAATCCCATAAAATGGACAATCTAGAAGAAATTGACAAATTCTTAGAAAGATACAATCTTCCAAGACTGAACCAAAAAGAAACAGAAAATCTGAACCAACCAATCACAAATACTGAAATTGAAACTGTGATTAAAAAACACTCAAGAGTCATTTTACAGGTGAATTCTGTCAAATATTTAAAGAATTCTAATTGTATCAAACATTTCCTTCTAAAAATCTTCCCCAAAAATTGCAGAGGAAGGGACACTCCCAAGTTCATTCTACATAGCCACAATGATACCACACAAAAAAGAAAATTACAGGCCAATATCACTGAATAACACAAACACAAAAATCCCCAACAAAATACTAGCAAGCCAAATCCAACAATACATTACAAGGATTCTATGCAATTGACAAAGTGGGATTTATCCCAGGAATTAAAGGATTCTTTGATACATGTGAAATCAATGTGACACACCATGATGACTAAAGAATAAAAACTATATGATCATCTCAATGAAAGTGAAAGTCACTCAGTTGTGTCTAACTCTTCGAGACCGCAAGGACTACAGCCTACCAGGTTCCTCTGTCCATGGGGTTCTCCAGGCAAGAATGCTGGAGTAGGTAGCCATTCCTTCCCCAGGGAATCTTCCTGACCCAGGGATCAAACCAGGCAGGCAGATTCTTTACCATGTGAGCTACCAGGGAAGCCCCTCATCTCAATAGGTGCAGGATAAATCTTCTGATAAAATTCAATATCCATTTATGATAAAAAAAAATTCTCCAGAAAGTAGGGATAAAGGGAACCTACCTCAACATAACAAAAGCCATATACAACAAACCCACAGCCACTTCATTCAAAGGTGAAAAACTGTTTCCTCTAAGATTAGGAACAAGACAAGAATGTCCACTGTCAGCACTTTTATTCAACATAGTTTTGGAAGTTCTAGCCATGGCAATCAGAGAAGAAGAAATAAATGAAATCCAAATTGGAAAAGAAGTAAAGCTATCACTGTTTGCAGATGACATGATACTATATGCAGAAAATCCTAAAGCCATTACCAGAAAACTACTAAGCTCATCAATTAATTTGGTGAAGTTTGCAGGATACAAAATTAATACACAGAAATTGCTTGCATTCGTATACACTAACAATGAAAGATCAGAAAGAGAAATTAAGGAAACAATCCTATTTATCATTACATCCAAAAGAATAAAATACTTAGGAATAAACTTACGAAGCACAAGCTGGAATCAAGATTGCCGGGAGAAATATCAATAAGCTCAGATATGCAGATGACACCACCCTTATGGCAGAAAGTGAAGAGGAACTCAAAAGCCTCTTGAGGAAAGTGAAAGAGGAGAGTGAAAATGTTGGCTTGAAGCTCAACATTCAGAAAACAAAGATCATGGCATCTGGTCCCATCACTTCATGGGAAATAGATGGAAAAACAGTGTAAACAGTGTCAGACTTTATTTTTTGGGGCTCCAAAATCGCTGCAGATGCTGATTGCAGCCAAGAAATTAAAAGACACTTACTCCTTGGAAGGAAAGTTATGACTAATCTAGATAGTATATTAAAAAGCAGAGATATTAATTTGCCAACCAAGGTGTGTCTAGTTAAGGCTATGGTTTATTCCAGTGGTCATGTATGGATGTGAGAGTTGGACTGTGAAGAAAGCTGATCGCCAAAGAATTGATGCTTTTGAATTGTGGTGCTGGAGAAGACTCTTGAGAGTCCCTTGGACTGCAAGGAGATCCAACCAGTCCATTCTAAAGGATATCAATCCTGGGTGTTCATTGGAAGGACTGATGCTGAAGCGAAACTCCAATACTTTGGCCACCTCATGCGATGAGTTGACTCACTGGAAAAGACTCTGATGCTGGGAGGGATTGGGGGCAGGAGGAGACGGGGACGACAGAGAATGAGATGGCTGGATGGCATCACCGACTCGATGGACATGAGTTTGAGTGAACTCCGGGAGTTGGTGACGGACAGGGAGGCCTGGCGTGCTGTGATTCATGGGGTCGCAAAGAGTCGGACACAACTGAGTGACTGAGCTGAACTGAACTGAAGGAGGCAAAAAACTTGTACTCAGAGAACTATAAGATGCTGATGAAAGAAATCAAAGACGACACACAGGTAGAGCGATATACCATGTTCTTACATTGGAAGAATCAAATTTGTGAAAATGAATATACTACCCAAAGCAATTTATATATTTAATGCAATCCCCATCAAATTATCAATGGTATTTTCTGTTCATAGAAGTAGAACAAAAAATTTTTACCATTTGTATAGAAATACAAAAGACCCTGAATAGCCAAAGCAATCTTGAGAAAGAAAAATGGAGTTGGAGCATTCAAACTCCCTGACTTCAGACTCTACCACAAAGCTAGAGTAATCAAAACAGTATGATACTGGCACAAAGACATAGGTCAGTGGACAGGACAGAAAATCCAGGGATAAATTCACTCATCTATTACAAAGAAGGCAAGAATATACAATGAAGAAAATTCTCTTCAATAAGAGACGCTGGGAAAACTGGACAGCTACATGTAAATGAATAAAATTAGAACATTCCTTAACACCACACATAAATAAACTCAAAATGGATTACAGATGTAAAGCTAAGGCCAGATACTAAAAAACTCTTAGAAAAACATAAGTGGAACTCTGACACAAATCATAGAAACATCTTTTTAATCTACCTCCTAGAATAATAAAAAATAAATTGAACCTAAACGGCGCAGACACGAGAGATGTGAGAGATGCCAGGTGCAACCGACCACACACAGAAGCGTGGCCGAGAGGAGCTACCCCACGTCCAAGGTAAGGTACAGTGGCTACACTTTGCTGGAGCAGCTGTGAAGAGATATTCCACGACCAAGGTAAGAGAAACCCAAATAAGACGGTAGGTATTGCGAGGGGGCATCAGAGGGCAGACACACTGAAATCATAATTACAGGAAACTAGCCGATCTGATCACATGGACCACAGCCCTGTCTAACTCAATGAAACTAAGCCATGCCGTGTGGGGCCACCCAACGTGGACGGGTCATGGTGGAAAGGTCTGACAGAATGTGGTCCACTGGAGAAGGGAATGGCAAACCACTTCAGTATACTTGCCTTGAGAACCCCATGAACAGTATCAAAAGGCAAAATGATAGGATACTGAATGAGGAATTCCCCAGGTCGGTAGGTGTCCAGTATGCTACTGGAGATCAGTGGAGAACTAACTCCAGAAAGAATGAAGGAAGGAGCCAAAGCAAAACCAACACCCAGTTGTGGATGTGACCGGTGATAGAAGCAAGGTCTGATGCTGTAAAGAGCAATATTGCATAGGAACCTGGCATGTTAGGTCCATGAATCAAGGCAAATTGGAAGTGGTCAAACAGGAGATGGCAAGAGTGAACATAGACATTCTAGGAATCAGTGAACTAAAATGGACTGGAATGGGTGAATTTAACTCAGATGACAATTATATCTACTACTGTGGGCAGGAATCCCTTAGAAGGAATGGAGTAGCCATTATGGTCAACAAAAGAGTCAGAAATGAAGTACCTGGATGCAATCTTAAAAACGAAAGAATGATTTCTGTTCGTTTCCAAGGCAACCCATTCAATATTACAGTAATCCAAGTCTATGCCCCAACCAGTCATGCTGAAGAAGCCGAAGTTGAATGGTTCTATGAAGACCTACAAGACCTTTGAGAACTAACACCCAGAAAAGATGTCCTTTTAATTTTAGGGGACTAGAATGCAAAAGTAGGAAGTCAAGAAACACCTGGAGTAACAGGCAAATTTTGCCTTGGAGCACGAAATGAAGCAGGGCAAAGGCTAATAGAGTTTTGCCAAGAGAACGCACTGGTCATAGCAAACACCCTCTTCCAAAAACACAAGAGAAGACTCTACACATGGACATCACCAGATGGTCAACACCAAAATCAGATTGTTTATATTCTTTGCAGCCAAAGATGGAGAAGCTCTATACAGTTAGCAAAAACAAGACCAGGAGCTGACTGTGGCTCAGATCATGAACTCCTTATTGCCAAATTCAAACTTAAATTGAAGAAAGTAGGGATAACCACTAGACCATTCAGATATGACCTAAATCAAATCCCTTGTGATTATACAGTGGAAGTAAGAAATAGATTTAAGGGACTAGATCTGATAGATAGAGTGCCTGATGAACTCTGGACGGAGGTTTGTGACATTGTACAGGAGACAGGGACCAAGACCATCCCCCTGGAAAAGAAAAGCAAAAAAGCAAAATGGCTGTCTGAGGAGGCCTTACAAATAGCTGTGAACAGAAGAGAAGTGAAAAGCAAAGGAGGAAAGGAAAGATATAAGCATCTGAATGCAGAGTTCCAAAGAATAGCAAGGAGAGATAAGAAAGCCTTCCTCAGCGATAAATGCAAAGAAATAGAGGAAAACAACAGAATAGGAAAAAGAAGAGACCTCCTCAAGAAAATTAGAGATTCCAAGAGAACATTTCATGCAAAGATGGGCTCGATAAAGGGCAGAAATGGTTTGGACCTAACAGAAGCAGAAGATATTAAGAAGAGGTGGAAAGAACACACAGAAGAACTGTACAAAAAAGATCTTCACGACCAAGATATTTACTATGGCATGATCACTCACCTGGAGTCAGACATCTTGGAATGTGAAGTCAAGTGGGCCTTAGAAAGCATCACTACGAACAAAGCTAGTGGAGGTGATGGAATTCCAGTTGAGCTATTTCAAATCCTGAAAGATGATGCTGTGAAAGTGCTGCACTCAATATGCCAGCAGATTTGGAAAACTCAGCAGTGGCCACAGGACTGGAAAAGGTCAGTCTTCATTCCAATCCCAAAGAAAGGCAACACCAAAGAATGCTCAAACTACCACACAATTGCACTCATCTTACATGCTAGTAAAGTCATGCTCAAAATTCTCCAAGCCAGGCTTCAGCAATATGTGAACCGTGAACTTCCCGATGTTCAAGCAAGTTTTAGAAAAGGCAGAGGAACCAGAGATCAAATTGCCAACATCCTCTGGATCATCAAGAAAGCAAGAGAGTTCCAGAAAAACATCTATTTCTGCTTCATTGCCTATGCAAAAGCCTTTGACTGTGTGGATCACAATAAACTGTGAAAAATTCTGAAAGAGATGGGAATAGCAGACCACCTGACCTGCCTCTTGAGAAACCTGTATGCAGGTCAGGAAGCAACAGTTAGAACTGGACATGGAACAACAGACTGGTTCCAAATAGGAAAAGGAGTACGTCAAGGCTGTATATTGTCACACTGCTTATTTAACTTATAAGCAGAGTACATCATGAGGAACACTGGGCTGGAAGAAGCACAAGCTGGAATCAAGATTGACAGGAGAAATATAAATAAGCTCAGATATGCAGATGACACCACCCTTATGGCAGAAAGTGAAGAGGAACTCAAAAGCCTCTTGATGAAAGTGAAAGAGGAGAGTGAAAAGGTTGGCTTGAAGCTCAACATTCAGAAAACAAAGATCATGGCATCTGGTCCCAACACTTCATGGGAAATAGATGGGAAAACAGTGGAAACAGTGTCAGATTTTATTTTTTATGCTCCCAAATCACTGCAGATGCTGATTGCAGCCATGAAATTAAAAGACGCTTACTCCTTGGAAGGAAAGTTATGACCAACCTAGATAGCATATTAAAAAGCAGAGACATTACTTTGCCAACAAAGGTCCATCTAGTCAAGGCTATGGTTTTTCCTGTGGTCATGTATGGATGTGAGAGTTGGACTGTGAAGAAAGCTGATCGCCGAAGAATGGATACTTTTGAACTGTGGTGCTGGAGAAGACTCTTGCGAGTCCCTTGGACTGCAAGGAGATCCAACCAGTCCATTCTAAAGGAGATCAATCCTGGGTGTTCATTGGAAGGACTGATGCTAAAGCTGAAACTCCAATCTTTTGGCAACCTCATGTGATGAGTTGACTCACTGGAAAAGACTCTGATGCTGAGAGGGATTGGGGGCGGGAGGAGAAGAGGACAACAGAGAATGAGATGGCTGGATGGCATCACTGACTCGATGAACATGAGTTTGAGTGAATTCTGGGAGTTGGTGATAGACAGGGAGGCCTGGCGTGCTGTGACTCATGGGGTCGCAACGAGTCGGATATGCCTGAGCTAGTGAAATGAACTGAATTAAACTTAATAACTTTTGCACAGCAAAGGAAATGTAAACAAAACAAAAAGTCAACCCTCAGAATCGGAGATGTTATTTGCAAACAAAGCAACTAACAAGGGATTCATCTGCAAAATACAGAAACAACTCATGCAGCTCAATATCAAATAAACAATCTAATCAAAATATGGGTGGAAGATCAGACCTCTCTCCAAAGACATACAGATGGCCAAAAAATATGTGAAAAGATGCTCAACATCACTAATTGTTAGATAAATGCAAATCAAAAACTACAATGAGATATCACCTCACTGGGATCAAACTGGCCAGCAAAAAATATCTACAAACAATAAATACTGGAGATGGTGTGGTGAAAAGGGAACCCTCCTACACTTGGTGGGAATTTAAATTGGTATAACCATTATGGAGAACAGTATAGAGGTTTCTTAAAAAATATAGAACTACCATCTGATCCAGCAATGCCACTCCTGGGCACATATCTAAATAAAATCATAATTTGAAAAGACAGACACACTCAAATGTTCATTGCAACACAATTTACAATAGCCAAGATGTGGAAGCAACTTTAATGGCTGTTGAAAGAGGTAAGGATAAGTAAGATGTATAAGGTATATACAGTAGAATATTACTCAGCCATAAGAACAAAAAAATGCCATTTGCAGCATCTGTTGGAACTAGAGATTGCAATACTGAGTAAAGTCAATGAGAGAAATACAAAAATCATATGATATCACTTATATGTAGAATCTAAAAATAATGTTACAAATGAACTTATTTACAAAATAGAAATAGGCTCACAGATGTAGAAGAGAAACAAGGTTATCAGGAGGGGAGGGTGGGGAGGGATATATTGGGAGATGGGAATTGACATATACACACTGCTATATATATAAAACTAATAAGGACCTACTGTATAGCACATAGAACTCTACTCAATTCTATGAATAACCCATATGGGAAAAGAACCTAAAAAAAAGTGGATATATGTGTATGTACAACTGAATCACTTTGCTGTACACCTGAAACACAACCTTGTAAATCAACTATACTTCAATAAAAAAAATTGAAAGAAAGAAAGTACTGGCAAAGAAAATATTGTTTAAAAGATCTAAAGTAAAACTTGTTTTTTTGTTTTCTTATGTTTCCCTATGTCTGTTCAATTATTTTTGCTACCCACTGATGGACCCCCTCCACAATCCATAGTCCAAATCCAAATAATTGACTTAGTTCATTAACTCATATTGATATTAATTAATTACTAACAGAGCACTTCTGCAAAGCTTCTCCATGGATTATTGACAATATTGCAGATTCCACCTTTGTATCAAATACCAATAAGTGATCTGAAGCAAGAGTTTTGGGTAGAACAGCTAAATTCAGGGGAAGATAAACATGGCACCTATCTTGAGTGTCCAATAACTGACCCTTCTTGTAATACCTCCTCTATGCTATCTACTGACCCATATTTCACAAATTCTTCAAAGAACAGCTCTTGTTTCTTTTCTTCATGGAACTCTCTCAACTATTTCAGGTTGCAGCATACTGACTGCAGTGGCAAAGATATGAGGTCTGACATCACACAGGTCTCACAATCGTCACTGAATTCATGCCTGAGGCCAGGTGCTTTCCAACTTAAGTGTGTATCAGAATCTCCTAGAAAGCAAATTTCTGAACCCCAGTCCCAGAGATCTGACTCAACAGGTCTGGGTTAGGCGTTGAAATCTGCATTTTTAAACTAACTCCCAGGAGATGCTGATTGTGCTTGTCCATGGCACACACTTTGAAGACAACTGCCCCAGTTCACTCCCCTTGTAGCTACAGGGTTCTGAACTTATTATGTAGTTTCTATTTGTAAAATGGGGATGCTAATAGTATTTTCATTGGGCTGCCATGCAATTTATATGAATCAAAATAGATACCGTGTTTGGTTTACAGTAGCAATAAAAATTAACTGATCTACCTTCCCTTTCTGTGATCTTTCTTGCATATGCCATTAACAATGAAAATTCAATCTGTGATGTGATACTTCCTTAAAATTAATTCAACACTGATATAAGTTTAGATGGTGGTATATCATGGCTCTTCAATTAGATTCCCGGTCACTCCAGAGAGGCTGCATGGAGCCACAGTGTTCTCCATATTGTACGCACTTTCAGCCCAATGGAGAGGCAGTGGGGTGACAGGGTTAAAGCAGACACATGGCATGAGGACCTGGGACAGAACTGCAGCCCTGAAACTTAGAATCTGTGTGGCTAATCTATTTAGCTTCTTTCTTCCTCAGTTTCTTCCTCTGTAAATTGGGAATAATCATGAGTCTCCTCAAAAGCATGTTGTAGTAAATGAGGCAGTATATGTAAAGCACTTGAAAAGCACCTTTTTATGTCAGCTGAAAGTCTCAGAGATGATCTCATTGGCCTCCCTTTACCCATGGCACACAGTTACTTTGGTAAACACATTTTCTGAACACATCCTTTTTTTGCACATGATAAAATATGGCCTTGGGATATTATGCTCAAGAAAGAAAACTTATGTGCAAAACTAGGAACTATTGAATCAGCTACTGTATAAACATAATGAGTGAAGCATTAAAATACACCCAGAGCAATGTCATTTCCTTCATTGTTTTATCACTGTTTACTTGTTTCTCCTCCCTGCTAAAATGCCACGTATTTGATCATAAGCATTTTACTTTTCAATAAGCCAGGAAAGGTGTGGATATCACAACATGAAAGAGCACAATTTGTAGTCAGACTTGTTTAAGTTCGATCTTCTTCAAACCAGTTATGTCAAAGTGGGAAAGTTCCAAGAGTGGAAATAAAACCAAACTTGATAGTATCACTTACTATGAAGTATCATAGTAAAGATGATGTTTGATAATGTATGTAAAAGCACTTGGCATAAAGTAGGTATTCAGTTAATAGTACTTGGTATTCTTTTTTGAATACTGGCATCTACCACCATGAGTAATGTAGCCTTAGCACTTGAGAGTGTTTTTGAAAAAAATCAATGTATAAATTCAGCAGTGTGGTGGTGCTTCATTTTCAATGTTGATTAATTCCAGATAACAAATCAATCAGCATGTTCAATAGCACTAAGTCACCAAGTCATAGATCTCCCCACATCATCTCTAGAAAATTATGACTGTCCATTAAACAGACAGACTAATTGCTCTGTGGGCTAATTTAACCCCAGGACTCAATCATATGTGATAAGAAATTCTAACTACAACTCTTGCCTTTCCAAGATATTTTCCTATTCTATTTTGCTCATCTCCATGTAAGGCAATAAAAGTTACTTTATCGCAATAGGATAAACCCCATCTAAAAGCAATGTCTGAGGGAATTCTAAAATAGCATGTTCTGGAATGAGCATAATTATTGGTTGTGATTCTTTGGACAAGTTATTGAAAACATTTCCAGGCCTCAGATTTCACACGGGTCTAATAGGAACTATAATACTCACTAAACTGTCCTGTAATGAGATTTATATGTCTGTCTAGTCCTTTTCCTGGCTCTTTATTTTTATCCCTAGAGTTCACTGCTGAAGACGCCTTGATGATCCCAGTTCCTTCTGTTTAGATAGCCAAAATATTTATCAGTGTGGATTTCCTCTTATGTGAGGCTCCCCTTCAGACAGTCTCACATACAGCCTTGCTGGTAGGCAGTGTGAGTGCAGCAAATGCAAAGTCACACAGTTCCTGCAGTGTAGTCCTGGGTCTGCGAAACAGCTGCCCAGCCAAGGCAATATTCATTCAGGTGTGGCCATGTGCCAAGGTGGTTAAACAGTGGGCACACCTCCTCCACTCTCTTCCCCATCTGCCAGTTGGATACAGAGGACTCCAGGCCCCAGGAGATGGTAGAGCAATAATCCAGGGTCACTGTGGAAGGAAAAGTCTCTGACCAAAAGTGAACAATTGCACCAAACTATTTCATGCATGAGAAAGAAATTTCTATTGTGTTGAGCCACTACAACTAGGGGATTGATTTGTTAGAGTACCTAGCATTACCTTAAAAAATGTGGTAGAGAAATATTTTTTCTTAGAATGGCTATGAATCCTCTGTATATAACTTGGCAGAAGATGTTGTACTAAGAAAAAGGTAATAACTATTAGGTAAGTGAAAGTTATACATTTCAAACCTTCAAGCTATATGGGATCTGCAGAGATGTTTAATTCAGCCTTCAGTTGTTAAAGACATGGAATTAGTTGCCAATGTTTTTTAAACAGATTTTACATAAAACTGAGAGTGTTCAGCTTCTTTTGAAAACTTGGAGAATTTGGCCACACTGTTCAAGTTCCTAGGCTGCATGAATTGACCACAGGTGTGATTCATGGGGTCGCGGAGAGTTGGACACGACTGAGCGACTGAACTGAACTGAACTGAACTGAGGAGCTGGTGACCAGTAGCTTCCCACCATTCCATCCCTTCAATCTTGTCAGCTATTCTTGTGTCTAAACTTACAGATTTCATCAGCCAGAGTCTAACCAGGAATACAGAAACAAAAACAAACACAGGGAACTAGTATTAATAACACAGTTGATGGAGGAAAGGAGAGGAGAGAATCATAGTGACTGTGAAATAAACCAGAGGCTGACACAGCAAGAAGCTGCTTCTACCACATGGCTGAAGAGAAAAAGGAGACAGTGTTGTAGAAGTCCAAGGGCTGTACTACTCCAGCTACTGGAATCTGAAGGAAATGCCGCTGTTGCTAGAGAGGCCGTTGTTGCTGTGTTTATCACTGAGTCATGTCTGACTCTTGGCAACCCCATGGACTGTAGCCCACTAGGCCCTCTGTCCATGGGGATTCTCCAGGCAAGAATACTGGAGTGAGTTGCCATTTCCTTCTCCAGAAGGATCTTCCTGACCCAGGGATTGAACCCCAGTCTCCCACATTTCTGGCAGATTCTTTACTGTCTGCCACCTTGCCCTCTGGGTTCCTACTGTGACCTTACCCAGCAGGAAGTCAGCTGACTTGGGGCCTGGGGAAAACATTCACCCTTTGGGGTGAATCCTCCTGACACAGAGCAGGGCAAGGAAGGGAAGGCATAACTATCTGAAAGCAAACCAGCCTAGAACCTGGACCCACACCTGCTTTAATCACGTATAATGTCTGCCTGGTCCCTGACAGTATTTCAGTATGTCACGTCTTTAGAGCGTGAGAAGATATACCTTTCAGTTTCTCTTCAGAGAAGTCACTTTCCCATTTCTTTGTCTTTATTTCAATGCATTGGTATTGAGGAAATCACTTTATTTGGTTTCTTTTTTTCTTTAAACAGTGAAACTTTATTTTCATTGGTAAACACCCACCCAAAACAAATCAACAAAAAGATATGGAAACTTCTATCTGAGTATGTGATAATTTCTACTAAGAGGCCCTAAAATTTAAACAGAACAAAAAAACCTAAGTCACTTACCAAGCTTAGATGGACTCAGAACACAAAGCTTAACTACCCTCCAAGAATGAGGAAAATAGAATTCCTCTTATTCTCCTTATAAAAAGAACAAAAGCTGTTTTATCCTACCACAAAGTCTATCTATAATTGAATCTAAAAATACAAAGTATTACAAATTTAAGCTTTTAAATAGACATGTTCATTTACTGCATGAAACTTTTTTTTTTAATTTGAGGTGTAGCCAATTAACAATGTTGTGGTAGTTTCAGGTAGACAATAAAGGGACTCAACCATATATATATGTTATATTATATGTATGCTATATATAACATATATATGTTATATATATGTATGTTATATTATATAACATAATATATATGTTATATACACATATCCATTCTCCCTCAAACCCCACTTCTGTTATTTGGTTTCTTAAACTGTGTTTTTGTATGTCATAAGAAAACTTTCCCTAACCTTCAGAGTTATGTCAGGGTAAGATCAATAATATGTACAATACTACCATTTACTAAACACAGACTGTGTGTCAGGTCCTGTAATGTGTGACTGATCACAATAACAATATTTGCAAAGTATTGTTTCCCTCATTTTATTGAAGAGAAACCTGAATCTCAGGTCAGTTGGAAATATCCAAGATCACATGGCTGACAAGTGACAGAACAGAATTTCCATCGAGATCAGCTAGACCTCTTTGGACACAGTTATTGCTGCTAGATAGTCTCTATCTCAGACTAATCTTAAGTATTTTTTTCTGCAGAATTCTGGGTATATAGTTGTACTGAATGCCTCATCACCAACTGCCTATCACTTGATGTGACTGCCTAGCATAACCCTTTGTCTATACAATAACGAATACATGGTTAGTTAAGAACCTTTCCTGATAAGCCCAATCACATTTGTATAAAAAAAAAAAAAAAGTTTTGTTGAAACATTTCGTTGAGGGAAATTTGGATTCCAGTTCAGGAAGAAGTGATAGCTTCCTTCCAACATGTATCAATATACTGTTACTGCCCAGACAGACATAAAGATACTGAGAAATGTAAGAAGGTTTCAAGAGAACATATTTTGGACAACACACAGATAAGATTTAGGGATGAAGAAGATTCCATATTGGGACTGTAATACAGGTAAAATAATAGCAGTTTTAGTTACCTTAGAAATTAAGTATGTGTTACTTTTGCTTTTCCTCTCTCCTCCTTTATTATTTAAGTCACTACCCAAGACTGCTATTTCTGCAAATACTAGAGTACTTGGCTTTTCAAAGCATATAAGTAATATTCAATTCATATAAAAGTCTAATTTTAGTTTCTTTTTACATTTATTTTTTCTGCTCTATTTCACATTGATGATGACTCTATTCCTTCTGAAATTCTTTACCCTCATTTTTTCAGACACAATCTGCTTTCGGCCCTCCTCCATCTTAAGTACATTTGTCCCAATTCCTAAAGTGTCCTCTCTTATTCTGCTGGGAGGCAGGGCAGCATAGTGGTTGCAAGCACAAGCTCTGGAGCCAGACCACCTGAACATGAACCTCGATTCTGCCATTATTACCTCTCTGAACTTTGGGCTACTTACAAAAACTCCCCTCACTAGGCATTTGTGGTACAGAATATGTTAATACATTAAGATTGAAAAGTTTGAGGGGAGGGGCAACATGGCAGAGTAGAAGGACCTTGAACTTACCTGCTCTCACGAGCACACCAAAATCACAAATAACTGCTGAATAACTATCAATAAAAAAGACTGCAATCTACTAAAAATGATAGTCTGTGTCCAAAGACACAAGGAAACTACAAGACAAATTACAAAATGGGAAAGGTCATGGTAAAGGCCAACATACACTAAAGGTAGGAAATCATTGACACACAAACATGGTATTATGAATGCAGGATATTTAAAGTACATTTGAAATTAAGAGATCGGCAACTTTAAACAATCACATCTATATACCATGTACTTTATATCATGTACTCTACATAAAATATAGATTGCTATACCAAAACCTCATGGTAACTGCAAACCAAGAATCTATAATATACACAAAAATGGAAAACAAATCCAAAAACAACACTAAATACAGTCATCAAATCACAAGAACAAAAAAGAAAAGGAAAACAAAATAGTCCTCCAATGTACCTACCTTAACACTTGTACTTTGAACATGCATGCTTCCTTCTGCTCACATCCTGAACAAGGTACTATAATAGCTACTCAACCCTCCAACCAATCTGGTCAGAATTCAAAGTGCCTGGAGCAGCTCTGAGATCCACAGACTCACATGATTCCTTCAATATTAAATATAACGGCTCAGTCGTGTCCGACTCTTTGCGACCCCATGCACTGTAGCCTACCAGGCTCCTCTGTCCATGGGATTTTCCAGGCAATAGTACTGGAGTGGATTGCTATTTCCTTCTCCAGGGGCTCTTCCCAACCCAGGGATCGAACCCGGGTCTCCCGCATTGTAGATAGACGCTTTACCGTCTAAGCCACCAGGGAAGTTGTAACTTCCACTTAATTAAGCATTTTGAGTCCTCTATTAAACCCTGGACATGCATTCATTTTCATTTGCCTAGGAAGACCATCTGAGGATAAAGTTACTCAAGATCACACAAACCCAGCTTGGATGCTAGAACCCATGTTCTTTCTATGTCAGTGCTTATGAACAGGGACCACTCAACCTGGGTCTCTAGGTTAAAGTGTCTGTTTCCTCCTTTTCAGGCTGTAACCCTATTCTGGATATAGACAGTCTTGATTGAGTCTCTGACACCAGTGTATGTCTTATTAGCCCCCTCTCTGCAATGACTGGACCTGACTTGTGGACTCAGTTACTAGCCCAAGTTCTGCTTCTTCAGGAATGAGTTTCTGACAACAAGGTAATTGGTCACTGGTCACTGTCCAGACCAGTATTACTGTTCCCATCACCACCACAGAAGTTCTGGGGTGGAGCTAGTTCACCCAGGCAGATCTACTTTCCGTGCCTTCTCCAGAATAAATGCTGATGAGAGATGTTTGAATGGTCACCTACCATGGGCCAACATTACATTAAGCACCTAAAATTTATTGTCGAACTTGAATGGTACACATCCACCCTGGACCCTGAGACTGTCAGGATGTGGGACTGACATCCAAGTCCACAGCAGATCATGGCCAAATATGTTGACATAGTTGAAAAGCACTTGTGTAAAATATATACCTGCTGCTGCTGCTGCTAAGTTGCTTCAGTCGTGTCCAACTCTGTGCACCCCCATAGATGGCAGCCTGCCAGGCTCCCCCATCCCTGGGATTCTCCAGGCAAGAACACTGGAGTGGGTTGCCATTTCCTTCTCCAATACATGAAATTGAAAAGTGAAAGTGAAGTTGCTCAATCATTTCCGACTCTTAGTGACCCCACGGACTGCAGCCTACCAGGATCCTCCATCCATGGGATTTTCCAGGCAAGGGTACTGGAGTGGGTTGCCGTTGCCTTCTCCAAAATATATACCAAGAAATAACAAATGTGAGATGTACACAGAGACACTCTGGATTCCTGCAGAACCTTGGGTCCTAGCTCACACTGTCAGTGGGAAATTCACCCAACATAGGTTTGTAAAATTATGAGTGGTGATAAGGAAGTTAGGAAAAGTAGCGATAGGTAAGGCTGAGTCACAAATAGTCACAGGCGGGAACATTTCATCATATAGACGCTAGCAACACCACACTTTAGTTTTTCACAGTGTGCATGAAAATCACCTGTGGCTCTTGTTACACTGTAGATTCTAAGTCAGTACATCTGAGGTAGGGCCTGAGGCTCTGCATTTCTGAAAGCTTCCCTAACACGCTGATAGTCACTGATTCTCAGACCACAATTTACATAGCAAGCCCATAGACTTCCTTGACACAGGTTTGTTAATAAGAAGGAAAAACAAACAAACATAGTTGACTTACTTAGATTGAAGTCACATGTAGGTGGCACTAGAATCTTCCAGCCAAGGTGCATGATCTTACCTGAAAAGCAATCATTTATACAGAAAAAAAGACCAACTCAGCGCTGAGACTCAAGAGTATGAGGGAGATGGAACCTCGGGTTGAGGGGTCAATTTCGGTCACTTTCGGTTGGAAATCCCATACCGAAATCGAGAGAGGGAAAGGATGGGCAGCAGTCATAGAAACAGCAACAGCGGTATTCAACTGAATATCTGCATTTGAAAAGCAGAGAAGGTAACCTGGGGTATTTCAAACCAGGTCCGGTGAACGCCAGGCCAAGGACACTAGACTTATTGGCGTAGAAAAGGCAAACTCAAAGTCTAAACAACGAGCAAAGGAAGAATCAGCACAGGCAAACCAACACCTCCAAAGGTGAGCGTAGGGTCACAAACGTCCAGAAGGCAACCAGGTCAATTCTCAGATGTGGGAAGCGAACTTAGCTGCTTATCTTCAGCTTCCAGAAGGAACTGAGAAAGGAAGTCAGTGTCCTACTCCCAGACGAAACAGCACGTCCAGCAAAGAACCCAGGAAGGTATGAAGTGCCAGAGCTGAAAATCTCAACTCTGTTGCTGCTGCTGCTGCGTCACGTCAGTCGTGTCCGACTCTGTGTGACCCCATAGACGGCAGCCCACCGGGCTCCCCCGTCCCTGGGATTCTCCAGGCAAGAACACT
The DNA here is from genome assembly GCF_049115385.1 of Moschus berezovskii. Taxonomy (NCBI): domain Eukaryota; kingdom Metazoa; phylum Chordata; class Mammalia; order Artiodactyla; family Moschidae; genus Moschus; species Moschus berezovskii. The sequence continues at coordinate 27,646,880 of NC_142464.1, forward strand.
GGAGTGGGTTGCCATTTCCTTCTCCAATGTGTGAAAGTGAAAATTGAAAGTGAAGTCGTTCAGTCGTGTCCGACCCTTAGCGACCCCACGGACTGCAGCCTACCAGGCTCCTCCATCCATGGGATTTTTCTAGGCAAGAGTACTTGAGTGACTTGCCATTGCCTTCTCCGACTCACATCAAAAACGCTGAAAAGGTACGTCTTAAATTATGTCGTAAAGTTACGTCCTACTGAACCAATGAAAGGCCTGTATTCCTTCTTTACTGCATGGGGCAGAATCAACACAACATGTGTGAATTAAGTGGCTCTATCTGTGAAAATCCGCAAACAGTAGGAGGCACAAGTCACGCTAGTAAAGCCCCAAGTCTCAAAGGGAGCTTCCCAGAGCAGCAGGATCAGCATCACCTGGGGAACTGTTAGGAAATGTCTCAGCCCCGACCCTATCCTATCAATCAGAAATTGGGGCGGGGGTGGGGGCACCTTGCAGCCCTTGTTCCAGCAGCTCTCCAGGTGATTCCGACGCCCGCTCACTGCCGTACAGTCTATTGAAAACGTGTGTGTGCTCTCAGTCCTTTCTGGCTCTGTGACCCTATGGACTGTAGTCTGTCTAGCTCCTCTGTCCATGGAATTATTCAGGCCGGAATACCGGAGTGGGTTGCCAGTTTCTCCTCCAGGGGATCTTCCCCAGCTTGGGACAAAATCTGCATCTCCTGTATTGCAGACAGGTTCTTTACAGCTGAGCCACCCAGGAAGCTAAAGAGCTAGTGAAGACTAAAGCCTGCCTACAGGGAGAAGAAAACTCAGTAGAAATTTGATAATGGGCATTAACATTTTTGCCTCTTAAGGTTTTTATTTCCCAAACACATAAATGTGTCTACTGGAAAGGACACAATTAGGAATTTTCAATAATCCAAATGTCTCTTTCTCCAGCTTGGTATGGGAGACCCACTACCTTAGGTAGGTAGCTCTCTGGTCAGGGTGGTCATTTAATATAAATATATTTAACAGAGAATCCAGAAAAAAATGCTAAAACTCCTGAGCCTTAAATATGTCTTCATAAAGTCACACAGTACAATAAAAATGGGAATAGCAAAAAATAAAATTGAAAAGTTTAACTTTCATGTCTAATCTGAACAAGGATCTAGATGCTAACCAGATTCTATACAAAATGTTCACACCTCCTAAATTCAGAATTACAAAGGGTATGCTTACTTTGGGTTGCTTTTGGCTCTGTGTAACAGAAATCCTCTTGGGGGTAGACTTATAGAGAAAGGACATGTGTGTGTTTGTAAATGAACAAGCCCAGAGCTAACTTTGCTGTTCTTCACAGACTTTTGGAGTCTGTGGGAGAAGGCGAGGGTGGGATGATTTGAGAGAATAGCATTGAAACATGTATATTATCATATGTGAAATAGATCTCCAGTCCAGGTTCAATGCATGAGACAGGGTGCTCAGGGATGGTGCACTGGGATGAACCAGAGGGATGGGATAGGGAGGGAGGTGGGAGGGGGTACAGGATGGGGAACACATGTACACCCATGGCTGATTCATGTGAATGTATGGCAGAAACCACCACAATATTGTAAAGTAATTAGCCTCCAATTAAAATAAACACACACACACACACACACACACACACGCACACTTTGCTGTTCTCCAGGATATATCCTGAGTTTTTCCAGTGGTTCATTGACGCCACATGGACCAGATTCTTTCTGTCTGTTTGGCCGCCCACATTCAGATTCCATTCTCAGGTTCCCCCACTGTGGCAGATTTACTGCCAGTGGTAATCTGGACTTTGTGCCTATTCACATGGCTTCAGATGGGGGCTAGTAGTGGGTGATGGGGAGAGGTCAGGGAGTGAAAAGAAAAGCTGCTGAATTCCTGAGAAGAGATTCCTCTCCCGGAGCCCTTAGCAAGTTTCTCCTACTCTCTTGTTGACCCACAATGTCTTAGTCTCCCCCATCCCTAAAAACAGTGAAATTAGTATGACTAGTTAGCCTAATTTGCTTGGAGAGCGGGAATAAGACATAGGAAAATAACTGCTACAATGCCAAACTTTTTTGGATGTAATGATTAAAAGCTGACAAGTGAGAGTATTTGATGAATAAGATAAATTTCATTGTTATGGAAATTACTTCATAATCATGTGATTCAAATTATGTGTTAGGAACTATGTGGCTGCCATGTTGGAGACATTGCCATTTAAATTACTATTAAATAATTTATTTCATTAAAATAATATATTTTTATATAATTAAATTATGCCCCAAATTATTTTTATGTGGCCTGTGACTGGATGATTTTAATCTTTGGACTGCAGAGGATATAGAAAAAAACACTAATCAACTACCACTCCATGTACAAACATTAAAAATGGAGACCAACTTATAAAAAACAACAGCAAAGATTATACTAGTATTTATTGTGTGAATATCTGTTCTGTTATGGAAAAATGTTCTTAAAGTAACTAATACACACATCCATCTTTCCATGTGCCTCAACTAGAAGAGATATTTTTCACAATTATTCAAATTAGAAGGCAAGTAAAATTAGAATGGAGTGGAAAGCCAACTGAATTCTATTGAGGTATGTTCATAATCATATCACCAAAAAACACAAGTATGCCTTAAGTTGCCTAGGAATTAATGTTTAAAATTGAAATATATAAGAAGACCAGCAATATTTATTAAGTTCTAGAAAAATTGTATAGAACTTTAAACTCCTTCAAGATGAATGCATCATGTTTCAAAGATCACTTGGATTTATAGATTAATTTTACGGGTCAATGAGTTTGTCTATAATTTTTACAGAATTATCTTTAATGAATGTGAGAAATGCAGCAGGAAGAACATATTTAATTTTAGTCATCTTAGATATTCTCTTAAAAGTTAAAATTAAGTTGCATTGAACATTCTTATGCCACTAGAAGGAAAATGGATAGAAGAACTACAAATGAGGAGTAATGATGAATAATGCTATTTTATGTCAAAGGAATATCCAACCAAGTCACGAAGGTATAGTCATGTTTAATGTCTACATTAATCACCTGGAACTGGGAGTAAACAATATGTTAATGAAATTTGTAGATGATACTAAATTGAAGAGTGCTGTTAGCATGCATAATAACAAGATAAATGATTTTGAAAGAATGGAGCAAAAATGACCTTTTACTTAAAAATCGGATGAATATAATAGGTATAATTTTTTTAAAGAGTCACTCTATGAAGGAAAAGCAAGTCATACATAATGTTCAGAAAGAATGTAACATCTTACAGATTTGACTTTGGTAATAATGAAAGGCATTTAAAAACATATATTTGAGGACTAGGTACATTAAATTTTCACTTTACAATGAGAGGAAAACACTGTTCTATATAGTTCTGATGAAACTAATATTTAAATATTGAAAACAGTTGGGTGTTTCTCAACACATCCAAATTTAGGAAAATGGGATTAAACACATCTGAAATGAAATGGGCAATAAAAATGACTAAGAAGTCAGGCTATTAAACTTTTAAGAAAAGATTAATCTTGTAGTCTGCACACCCAATAAAAGGAAGCACAAGGGACAGTATGTAATAACTTTCTTCACTAAGGAATTATATGGTAAACCCCATTCACTCAAAGGGCTTGGCATTCCCTTGTGTAACCCAGATTATCCGGTATTTCATTAAAACAACTACAAAGTGATCTCTGACAAAATGGTAAATAAGCAGTTGTAGCAAGTAAAGCAATTATTTACTCTGTAATCATTTCATGTATTCCGGGGCCATATGAGTAGAGGAAGGTGACAAAATAAGAACCAGTAACAAGAGCAATAACTCCTGAAAGTTGAATAGTTATTCGGTGGCAGTCTTGACAATACTATCAATATCTTCTCAAGGAGAGCAGATGGAGTTTCCCCCCTTGGGTTTTAGGCATGGCTGCAAGGTCTCTGTGATTGAGATGACCCTTTGTTAGAGCTCAAAGCAAACAATACCAGTTTGATTTTCTCACTTCTTCATTTGTTAAAAACTCATATACTTATTTTACTCAGGAACTGTTTCAAAACTAATATGTTATTGGCATTTATTTTTTATATGCTTTTGTTTTGTCTTGTTTAATCTCAGAAATATAGATATCACATGATGTCAAACAATTCTGTGCAATAGTTATATGAACAAGAGTCTAATCCTCTACATATAGGTTACTCACCTTTCTCAGAAAATAGTTAATTTTAACAACAACCAAAAAATGGGTTCTTACCCAATTTGGGAGCAATTTTGACTGTTTATGTGTGGGTCAAAAGTAGGTACTCAATAAAGGCAACAGTTCCAACAAGTAATTAAAGGGAATATTTCTGCCTCATTTATTCTTCCTTATCCCCCCATTACCCTAGTTGATTTGCCTGGGCACTATAGACAGAATTGGGGAAGACATGTTAACTCTATGGTAAAATGAAGTTCAGCTGGATCAGCTCTAGAACAGTGTGTGTCTGTGTTCTGGAGTGGTATAAATGTGTTCTAAAATATTTACAAAGAAGGAAGGACAATACTCTATTAAAAAACTAGTTTAGAAGGATTCATAAATCTACTGACTTTCCATATAACCTTCAGTATTTTAGGTGTTCAGGGCTAAATTCAAAGATTTGCAAAGACTTTCATGATTTGTTTCCACTACTGCCATTCTCCTAGCACCAACCACTCAAAAATCACCCACACCAAAACTGTATATTTCCCAGACATGTATGCACAAGTTGCTCCCTCTGATTAGAATGTTTTCCTTCCTTTTATCTGCCTAGAAAACTTCTGCCAGTCTTTCTAGATGCAGCTCAAATGCCACCCTGCTTTGGAAAGCCTCACAGTACCTTCCTTTTGACATCTTCCTGCTCACTAAGACAAAATTGGTCATTTCTTTTTTGTACCCACAATACTTACACATGTTATCACACTGATAGCAAAAAGCAACCACAGTCACAACCCAATTGCAAGCATCATTTATTAGGTACTTAATATGTGCCAACATTGTGGTAGGTTTCTTATCTCTACAAAAATATCTGAAGGTAGGTGTTATCCTCTCCATGCATAAATGGAGACCCAGAAATGTTGAGGAATGTGTCCAAAATCATAGGACGGTTGATAGAACCCTGCTCACTCGAAAATCTGCACATTTTCTGTGATCCTCTTGCCTCTTCGGCATGTCTCAATGCTTGCCCTTGTAAGTGGCTTCCCTGGTGGCTCAGTGGTATAGAATCTGCCTGACAATGCAAAAGATATGAGTCCAGTCCCTGGGTCAGGAAGATCCCCTGGAGAAGGAAATGGCAAACCATTCCAGTATTCTCTCCTGGGAAATATCATGGACAGAGGACCCTGGCAGACTACAGTCCAGGAGGTCACGAAAGAGTTGGACACAACTTAGCCACTTAACAACAATATAAGTGTATTCAGTTGTTTTTTCTTTGTGAGGACACAGAATAACATTATCTTTAAAAAGCATGCTTTGAAAAAAAATAAATAAAAAGCATGCTTTGTAGCCTTACTGTGTGGTTTTAAATCCTGCTTCTGACTCTTATTAGTTGAGTTACCTTGAGTGATTGATTTAGCACCTCCATGCCTCATGTTCATTAACTACAAAGTGAGAAGACAACTCCTACTTCATGGGGTGGCTTTGAGGATTAAACAAGTTAATACATATAATAAATATAATAACATCTGCCTGTTATAAGTAATCATACCTCATTACAGTACTCCATACCTGTTAGCTGTGATTATTGGTTTATATACTTCTCTTTTATATAGACTGTGAATGCCTGAAAGGCAGGAATAATATCTCATTCATCTTTTCATATCCTCCACCTACCACAGTGTCTTGCAAATACCAACAACTTGCAATGTAGAAATACAAAAGGAGATTTACATCAGTGGTGAGTAAGTGTGTGGGGGAGGGGTCAGAGGAACAGGGAGGAGAGAGTCATATATGACACCAATATACGATTGCTATGAGTCACTTTTTCCTGACAAGGGGAAAAAAAGAAAGAACCTGTCAGCCGTGGTGGACTCCAGCAATCCATAATTGCACTCTTCCAGCTGGGAGGCTACGATATAGGCTGCCGAGCCAATTTCCCCTTGCAAAAGGTACTGAACAGATAGCAAAAACCCTCAAGAGCCAAGACAGCATGCTAAGGTGTCAGGAGCTGCTCACCAGCAGCTGCTACTGATCCCCCATCCCCTTAGCCCACAGCTGCCAATTCTGCTTCTTCATGCTGTGCCTAGCCCTGCAATCCAGAATTTGTTCCCTCTGTTTGCAATGGTAAAAACTCCCACGCGGGAGGGATGTGCACCATGATTAAGGGCTACCGACACACCTTTGTGCTCTGCTCCCCGCTTGCTGTTGTTCTGACCCTTTCTATTCTGATAAACCCCCTAATTTCTGCCCACTTGTCCAGGATTTCAAACTGTCGTCTTCCTCAGTCCCTCCCAAATGTCCAGTGTTCTTGGTTCCTTGTGCCCTATCTTCTGTCCTCTTGCCTTATAGCTGACTCCTGAACACACTGACATAGGATATTTATCCCTGTTTCCTTTCATGCCGGATGGAACTTCCCAATCCTAATCCTGCGTCCAGCCTAGAAACACTGATGACCAGCCTCGCTGTAAGGAAGCAAATTTGCACGTATTCTCAAATAACAGACCCTTTACACACACACACATACACAAAACACTCTTACAAAATAAACTGTATAGAATACTAGATAACAAAGTCATGGGAATCAGAATTTGTAGGATTACAAAGTTAGGTATCTAATTAATATGTAAGTTAGAATTAATATTGTTATGATTAATAATAGATTCACAAAGTACCAGTTCAGAGATGAACCATGAATGAATATAAGGCTCAAAAATTTAAAAATCATCATTATTATCAAAATAGCTTATTTTAGATACAGAAATCACCTTAAATATCCAATCATATTCTTTACAAGATGGGGAAATTGTGAACTGGAGAGCAGGAGTAATATTTCTATCACTTGCAAATTCCAAATGAAGATTTTTGGCCTAAATTTCACAATTGCAATTTTAATATCTTTATTCGTGTCTCCATTCATTCATCCACTTACCCACCCATTATCCATCCATCAATCCATCCATTCTTTAGGAAATATTTACCATATAGTACCTGCTATGTGACAATCTTCTTCCTGAGACTTGGAAATTTGAAATCATAGTCCTCACCTTCATGCTGCTTTCATTCTTCTTCCTCACACTGCTTTCCCATCACTCTAAGCTTTTGTTTCTGTCATGAGAAAATGCATCGATGTATTTTCTGCATGTCAAGAGTAGCCCTTGTAGAAAGACATTAGCAGCAGCAAATCTTGAGTAAAGTTCTCATTGATAGAACTGATGTCAACAAAAAGTCACTTAGAAGCCTTTAGATAAGTATATGTGCCATGTAAACATAGTGAACTCTCTTTTTCTTCTTGTCTTCTCTTGCCTTTGGTGTCATCTCTTTCCTTAACACAATACAGTACTACAGACTGGGGCCCTGAACAAATGTAGAAAACTGAAAAATATGTGAGTTTTAATAAAGACTCTGATGCTGGGAGGGATTGGGGGCAGGAAGAGAAGGGGACGACAGAGAAGGAGATGGCTGGATGGCATCACCGACTCGATGGACATGAGTCTGAGTGAACTCCGGGAGTTGGTGATGGACAGGGAGGCCTGGCGTGCTGTGATTCATGGGGTCACAAAGAGTCGGACAGGACTGAGCGACTGAACTGAACTGAATGGATTGTAAACTTCAGAACAGCAGGGACTGTATTTTATATCATTTTTGGACCCCTAGCACTTTTGATGGAGAAGGAAATGGCAACCCACTCCAGTGTTCTTGCCTGGAGAATCCCAGGGATGGGGGAGCCTGGTGGGCTTCCGTCTATGGGGTCACACAGAGTCGGACACGACTGAAGTGACTTAGCAGCAGCAGCACTTTTGAGGGGCCCAATAAATGTATGCATAATAGCAATGAAGGTTCAATGAATAGTTAGAAGCTCTTCTGCAAAATGGTTAATTAATGACTACTGTTAACAGCTGAAACTGTCAACCTTTTTTTTTCACTTTTGCTTTTGTCTAGGATGAGTGTGCTTTGGGACTAGTCAGCAGGTGGGGTAAGTACTGCCTGACTGGCAGCTGATAGTAATCAATGCAATTAAAGAGGAGTTGTCCCTTCAGCATTTATGCCTCAAAGTGTCCCATTTATGACAATGCTATGCTCACTCAGAAAGCTTTCTGACATCTTAAGAAATGTAGTTATTTGGAAGCTGAAAATATTCAAGGTAAAAAAGATGGGAACCTAGGGGGAAATTTTAACTGTGTGGAAGCCATTCATAAAGTGATCCTTGCAGTATGGGAAAGATGGGAGCTGCTGGAATGATTCCTGAGCAATCTTGTTTGATGTGGTAATGGTTGATGAAAGCTTTCTCCTTTGCTCATAAGATCCAACTCATTTATCTATGCTCTTGTTTGCTAAACAAACAACCCACAGATTTTCTTGGTCTCACAAAGAATGAGTCAGATGCTCCTCTTAAGCTTCAACAGAATACTCACCCATTTAGCTCTCCTTCTCTCTTTGTCCACTCCCAGCCTCATCTTTCCAATATATCTAGCCAGTGCTTCAAGCCAACGATTTTGGCATCATCCTTCACTTTTGTCTTATAGTCTACATCCATTACGTCGCCAGGTCCTGCTGTTCCTATATGGAATCTGACTACTTCTTATCACCACCACTGCTACCACTTTAGCCCGTTTATCTATTAATTTGATAGCTTCTGAACCAGTTTCCCTACATTGCCCATGCCTCCTTCAGTCTATAGTCAGCAGAGGTGCTAGAGTGATTCTGTTTAAAGGGGAGTTAGTTCATTTCATTCCAGAGAAGGCAATGGCACCCCACTCCAGTACTCTTGCCTGGAGAATCCCAGGGACGGCGGAGCCTGGTGGGCTGCCGTCTATGGGGTTGCACAGAGTCAGACACGACTGAAGCGACTTAGCAGCAGCAGCAGCAGCAGTTCATTTCATTCATGAGCTAAATATTCATTGATTGCTTCCCATCTCTCTCACAATCAGTGCTTAAAACTGACAATGACCAGTGGATCTCTACATAATATGGCTCTCATTCCCACTGTGACCTCATTTTCCACCACTTCCTCTTGCTCTTCCACACATACCAAGCCCATTACTGCTTTAGGAATTTCACACCTACTGTACCTTCTATCTGGAGTCCTCTTCCCCCAGCTCCTCCCTGGCTCATCCTCTCATCTTCTTTGGGTTGTTACTCAAAATTATCATCTCAGTGAGACCTTCCCTATTAATAATATCCAAATTGGTAATCTACCATGTGTACTTTCTATCTTCCTTCCCGTGCTTTTTTTTTTCATCTTTGTGTATTTGTATGTGTATTTCATCTAATATCATTAGATAGTGTTATCACTATCTAATATGCTGTGTATTATGCTTACTATTTATTGTATGAGCCCCTGATGAGACTCCAAAGGACTATGAGGAAAGAATGTTTGTGTTTTATTGTTTTATTTCTAGTGCCCATAACGGTACCTGAAACAGAAGATACTCTGTGAATATTTGTCCCAAAATGGATGAATAACTTTATAGAAGGGGTGTTAATTTCTTTGATGTCTCATTCAGTTCATGGCCTCCTGGTATCACTTTTGTGGCAAGTTGTGTTTTCCAACACTATCTCCTCTGTCATATGTTCTTCTTTAATGTGTTCTTGTCACTGTCGCATCAAGAGATAGAGGTGGGCTCATTACTGTTTCACTATTAGGGTTGAAGCCTCTTGGAAAAGAGCCTGATGCTGGGAAAGATCGAGGGCAGGAGGAGAAGGGGGCAACAGAAGATGAGACGGTTGGACGGCCTCACCGACTCAATGGACATGAATTTTGGCAAATTCTAGAAATAGTGAAGGATGGGGCAGCCTGGCCTGCTGCCGTCCATGGGGTCGCAAAGAGCTGGACACCAGTGAGGGGCTGAACAACAACAAAGCCAGGGATCTGATAATCCAACCCTTAGTTAAGACCTCAGAAAATTAATAGACATATTAATACTCCATAGAACTTTTCAAACAGGTGAAACTCTTTCTAGGAAAAACTATGGTTGGAATGTTGGAACTGAGGATCATTATTTGTGATCAACAAGTTATTCCCACTCTTCCTATACCTGTGCTTCCAAGCCCAGAGACCGAGAGAACATGCAGGAGGGACTATTTCCTCTATGTTATTCATTAATGGGAAAAAGTAATTCTTCTCATTCTGCCATTCTACTCCTTATATCAAATCCAATGAATATACCTTGGCTGACTTTATACTAGCTCACTTCCTCTATAGGATCAGACTTAACACATATAATGACATAAAGTGCTATAGAAACAAACAGTGTTACCATGCTCCCAAGCCTAGAAAGAGAAAAAAGGAGTAACTTTTAAAGTGCAGCTAAAGAATTCAAATTTTCTCAAAGCCAAATTGGAATGTGGAAAAAGATTTTAAAAATTCTAAATTTAGGTGCAATGGTTTTCATGTGTTTAGAATCTGGCAAACCAGCTTCTTCTCTGCCCTACTTTATAAAGGTTGCGTAGAAGAGGGAGAAAGAAGTTCTGTTTAGCTGTAGATGAAGACTTTATGGTCCACACCCAAATAATAATACACGAATGTTTATATCATCCATATGTCAAAAAGAAAAATTAAATGGATAATTTTAAAAGGATCTATTTTTAAATTATATTGCTTTCCTTGAAAGACTAAGCATGTAATTTTTTATATAGAAATAACCAGTTTCCCAATGTAGAAACATGTCACTTACAGAACACAACTTTCTATCCTTGGGATAAGAATGATGCAATGAGGAAAGTTAAATTTGTGAATTTTATGATCTAATGGAAGAAAGAGTAATGCAATATAAGGGAAATAATTTAATAAGAAAATGAACACCAAGAACCTAAACCGTGAAACTGGTATTTTTATATTTCTTTGAAGTGATATTTTAGTGATAACTTTATAAGAGTACAAGTAACCTGAGATCAAATTGCTTTCCTTGATGCTGCATACACTGTACCTGGTTAATACTACCATTGCTGAGCAAGGAATGGTAATACTACTGTTCCTTCTGAGATTCAGAAGGAATTTATAACCTTGTGTGAGTAACTGTTTCCTGGTTCTATTTTCTAGGCCCATGCCTTCTGGGGGAGGTTAAGTTAGGAGTAGAAGGATATAATTAGTTTTGTTAAATTCTGGTTCCCTTTAGAACATTCAGGGGGAGACACTTGGTCTGGGACTCAGTGTTGGATGACTGCTGTAGATATTTAAGTCAGGAGGTATGTGAGATTGCCCTATGAGGCAGCAGAAAGTGAGAAACCGGTGGAACTGCAAGGAACTCCAGTGTTTTAAAGGGACTGGAGGACGAAGACCTAAAAGGAAGTGAGACGGTGGTGGTTTAGTCATTATGTCGTGTCCAACTCTTGTGACCCCATGGACTGTAGCCCACCAGTTTCCTAAGTCCATGGGATTTTCCAGGCAAGAATACTGGAGTGGGTTGCCATTTTCTTCTCCAGGGGATATTCCAGGCCCAGAAATCAAACCCACATCTCCTGCATTGCAGGCAGATTCTTTACCAACTGAGCTATGAGAGAAGCCCTAGTGAGACGGTAACAATGATGAATTTACCAAAGGAGGTAAATACCAGAGAGACTGATGAGATCTGAGGCAGGTCCATAGGATCTGATGACCAGAAAACCACCGTAAATTAGCATGGATAGTTCTGGTGGGATGGCTGGAATAGTAATTTTCAAAGGCATGTAATTTTCAGAGACGTGAATATTGTTCAGGAAACATAACCATGGGTGTAAAATAATGTTAGGAATGTTTATATAGGAAGGAAAAGGAAGCATAAATATAGGGAGATAAAAATTAGTAGTGAGAGAAAAAATGTGGGGCCAGCTGAAGAAGTGGAAAGTTGATAAGCTAGTTATTGGGATATTTGTCCACTTTGTTCTTGCTGCAGATATATCAGCTTGTCATCCATGGCCTCATCCAGAGACTTGACAGAAATGTCCATCAGAACAGAGGAGAAAGGGTTCCCAAAACACACCATTGAAGTCCTCCGCCCAGAGGTTTCACATTACTGAAATATCTTTAGGTATCTTGTTTCAATAATATTTTTGCTGTGAGAAATTTTCTGGGTCCATCTGGGTGACTTGTAGTATACTTATATCTCCTTTGTTTTTCACTTAAATTCCCCAACTCCATCCTCTGGATTTCTCCACAGTTAGAAAGTTCCTTGGTATTTTCTGTTTTACTTTGCTTCCCCTCCCCACCCATCTTTTTCTTTTAAACCAAGAATCATTCTACTTCCAGTTTCCACATATGGTCTTGTCTTATAAAAGTTCAGTTCTCTTCAGAGAGCTCATTTATTTCCTTAGTTAAAAATCTTAAGTTAACTAAGTTGACTTTATATAATAGACAAACATGAGACTGCAAATTTTGCTTCTCACTCCATCCCTAGTATATTTTACAGTGAATTATAAATCACTTTTACATCTAATGGTCATCTTGCCATAGCCAACAAAGGCCACTGTACATATAGAGATTCTATTTAGAAATGTTCCTCTCTTCCCGATTTCTTAGATTAGAATATCCCTCTTCTGCGTGTCTGTCTCTTAAATTTTAAAAACATTATCTGAGTTCTCAGAGTTCTACCACTAGTAGATTAATCTGATTTTTTGCCTTATTAAATAATTAATTATTTTTCTTGCAGGTAGTAGAACATGGAGCAGGAGAGACAACAGGCAGGAACTTGACAGCAGGTCTATAGTGAGGAGCTCATGTTTAACATTTCTCCGTAGTCACCTGAGTTGGGTGCTCTCCTGACCTCTGTACAAACTGTTGAAAAAAACCTCTCTGAAACTGGTTTATCAAGTATAAGTCATCAAAAACTAAGCCTTGTCTAATCAGTTTTGAGCCCCTCTATAATAGGAGCCTTAACTTCATGATTGCAACACAATTTAAAATTACTCGGCTTACCTCATTCCCAAAGTTGGCCTTTTCACAGTTTTCCATGGAAACATTCTAATTCGACTAAAGGATTGCGGTAAGATTCTGTGGCATTCTGGTTTACTTGCTTCTTTGTGTTTTAATCAGTAAAGTTCATGGAATTTTTTATTGTTATTATATTTTTTCATTTCTTTTTTTCTTCCACGCTTAGAATGGCAAATATTTTTCTGGATTTTTTTTTAACGTCTTTACTCATTACACATTTGAAGGATGCCATGAATTTTTATATATCTTGGAGTTTGTCCTGTACCAAATGAGTCCCTTGGCCCTTCTCGCTCTCACTTGTAGAAGTTTTAAAATTTTAAGTCAGATTTATTTTATCAAGTACTGAAGTGAATGATATCATTTTTGCAGAAGCCTCTGAGAAGTATAATTGTGTCTGAGTTAAACTGGGAAAGTTGTCTGTATTGACTGAAAGGAGAAACTTGGAAAAGGCTAAAGTTTGGAAAGACTTCCGAATAATTAAGGAGAATGACTGCTAAGCCAAGTACCATATTCTTAGTTGTATAGTCTATAGAAATTGAGAGTGGGAAACAGATGGAAGTTGAGGTATAGACTCAATATCACTGGGAATGTCAGATGAGAAATTATTTTTGGAAGTGTAAAAGGAGCTATGTGTGTGGGTGGAGCTCAAGAGGTGGGATGCAAATCCTGGGAGGTACTAGACAAAGAATGAAAAACCAAGTCAGGTAGTTAGTAGGGCTTATCTGCGTTGTGGAGGAGCGATTTGATATTTCTCTAAGTACTGATTACACACATTTTCAAATCTCATAGCTGCTGAATTTTTAAATTTGAATGCAAAGCCAGATAACTTTTAACTATTCCATATAAGAACGGGGCATCTTTATGTGATTTTCTTCACTTAACCCTTCTCTTCTCTTCCACCGTACTGTTCTAGAGGTATCACATGTATCTAGATTGAATTCTCATGTGGATTTTTAGCTTCTAGAGATCACAGAGTAGATGGAACAGCTAAACGGGTAAGGCAAAATAATGAAAGGATTTACCGGACTTAAGGTCTAGAGGAAGAGATTGAACGCAGGAAAGCCTCTGTGCGTGCATGCCTGACAGGACTTGCAGTGTTCATGCAATCTTGGGGAGGAACAAAGGGCTGGCAGGTGAAAGAGAGCAGCAAACACTGTCAGGCCAGGTGTTCGGCATTAAAACTCGGCTGTACCAGGGATCCCAGATGGCTTGAAAAAGAGGTGCGAATGAAATGACCCAGAGAAGGCAGGAGATGGGAGAGGAAGGCAATAAGCTATAGTTAGGGTCCTTGCAATTAGAGGTATTTCAATCGCTTGGCAGTTATTTGAGTGATAATGAATGTTTGAATCATTCCTGAATAGTGGATAGATCTATTTACTTTTGAAGAAGTATTGTCTAGCCTCTTTTGTCTTCAGCTTTCCCTAAACTGCTCTCAATTGCTTTCATTTTGAATGAGCATGAATATATTTAAGGACTTTTTAAAACCAGAATGAAAGGCAGACATTTTTAAACATATGCTATCTAATCATATGTATTATCAAAATATGAGAATCTAAGATACTAAAAATAAGTTGTCCATATTGAAATATTTACATATAATCTATATATTATATATACTATGTAATACTATGTATATTATATGTACATATATATATATAGGCCACATTTATTTTACAGTGGAATAGTGGTAGGATTTTTCTTGTCTGCAGATGAAACATTCTAAATGATATCTAGTGTGTTTATGCATGCATATGGATCTATAACAAACATTCTCTTTCATATAAATTTTAATTCTGCCTAACAAATAATATTCTCCATCATTTTCATAAGTAACATAAAATAATTCTGTGTATGTTTTGTATAATTATAGGAATATATAAACTTCAAAAATTTTAATATATGTACATTTTGTAAATATAGTACTAATTCTACCAAGTGTTATTATCTTATCCTAACTTTTTTTTCTATTTTGGTTTTGATATATGATTGACAAGCTTATTTGGAAATGTATTCTTTAAAAAATTGAACTATTTTTATGACATGGAGGCAAGATGAAAAACAAGTTTGCTGTAAAAATGCCAAAAACTGATAAAGACTTTACCTATAGACTTTGTGTATTTGAGAAGCTGAAGAAGAGGTTCACAATCTTGAAACATACACAGGTAAAGTCACTAGACATAAAATATTGAAGCTGTAAGAGAGAGGAAGTTCATATATCCTAATAAGGTCAATGTGAATATGTAGTTCAGTATTTATTTCATATGGTCAGAAATTATCACACAGTACTAAATACATTGCAAATAATTGTTGGGAAAAAATTTCTCCAAAGATGTCTTGCATCTCTGTGCATCTTGAGAGCGAGGTACTAGCTGCTCTTTTTCTAGACTACCTTTTAAACATTTTTGTATAGCAAACATCCTTGGGAGGTAGAGATAGTGTCTTCCTCCAGTGTAGAGGGCAGACATGATACCTGTGTATTTATACATAAAGGATTCAGGATCTCCAAGTTCAGAGATCTTCTGTAATGCAAACTATTAGATGCATTGCTCTGTGGGAAATGAAGCTTGAGGAACCAGCACAAGAAAATCCTGATACTCTGGCTACTGCTATCCCTGTAAATAACAAATTTTTTTAATTTCTGACTTAGGAGTCTCATGAGTCTGGGACAGCATTCATGACATTATGGCAAGTTAATTTGTTACCTACAAAGGGAAGATCCTTTAGAGTTCCTTACAATGATTGTTAGTAGGGAAAATTTGCAAGCACCTTGAAAGTACAGAAACCCTTTACTGCAAGACTGCTTAATCATAATGTGTGCATTACAGTAATCCACTAGCAGGTGTAATAGTTTCATATGGTACAAAACTTATATACTTGTTACAATATAATGTGTCCTAATTTTTTGGTGACTTTACAGTTCTAGAAAGTGTGTATACTATATATATACATATATATATGTATATGTATGTTTCTAATTCTTAGGAATGCTACAGAAGATGTAATGCAAAAGTCTGCTAAAATGTGTATTTTAGGGATTTATTTTATAATGCCTATCAAATTTGAAATGCTTTATTTAAGTAATGAAGGGTCTACTCCACATTAATTGATCATTGAAAAGATGTGCATTGTACAGTTTAGAATATTATAGTACTTTCAAGCAGATGTGATCCTTTTTATACAATGAAATAGATAAGTACGGTAGCCTGATTTCTTTTGATGAGTACCTTTTCCCTTTCTCCCCTGATCATCACATTTCTCACAGTAGCTATCCTTTTTGTCCAAACATAATAATATATGCTCAAGTTTTTCCCTTTAAGACAAATATGGCTTGATTTCTCCTGGAAACTTTAAATTTTAAATGGGCTTTCTGAAAAGATTAAAAAACAAAAACAAAACAAAAACCTTTAGGGGAACATTTAATCAAGCCGGGGTAGTAAAATTCCAGGTAGTGAGAATGAAACTTTCCAGCATATATCATGACTAACACCAGTCCTTATCGACCTTACTCTATTCCAGTCCACAAAGATTGTTCCTCTGTCTCTTGGGCTTATGATTATATAAATTATGTTAAAAAAAAATTGGTAGATTTAAAAACCTATCTATTTGGAAACAAATGACTTGGCTACAAGTCTTACTCTAAGATTTAGTTAGTTGAATAAACTGAGGAAAGTTACTGAATTGCTGTGAACATCTTTTCCCTGATATATAAAGTAGGGAAAAAATAAACAAACTTCCTTCTCATAGTTATGTTGAGAATCAAGACTAAATTATATGCCTGAACATTCTTATAATTATTAAGTTATACACAAATATAACTAGGAAATGTAAAACATGAGCAAATAACTCTTGGGGCAGAATTGAATAAACTATGTATTTTAATTTTTGTCAAAGTCTCTATAAGTTTATATCACTGCATAAGTCTGCAGGTTTACCAGCATCACATATGTAATGCTATTATTTGAGCCAGTTTGCACTGTGGACATGTTGAAAATTCTTGTTTTATGATTTAAGAAAAAGATGCCACTGTCTGATTATTCTTCATTGCTGGGCCTTGATGAAGCTATTCTTAAAAATATGAGTTTAATTAAGTTACTTTTGAACAATAACCCTTGATATAGCCTAGCAAAAACTGTTAAGTCTGGGGATAAATAAACGATCAGACAGGAGAAAAAAGTCACCTGAAAAAATAAAAACATGGTGGCTGAATAGTTCTGCTTCACAGTACTAAATTCCAGAATATAATCTGAGCTAAATCAAGTTTTCATAGGGAAAAAAAAAAAAGAAATCTAAGAATTGAATAGCAAGCCAAATAGTTAACAATTTGTGAGGAATATAGAATACATTCTCTTATATGGAAGTGCTTAAAAAGGAAACATTATTAGTTATGACTAGATGTGAATAAATTAAACTCTACATTTAAAAAGCTAAAATTTGTATTTGAATTAGAATATATTTCTATATAGAAGCAAGTTTAATGAATAGCAGTGGAGGTGGAGTGCTTAAATAAGCCAGTACAAATCCATATAATTAAATGTCATCCAACTTAAAAAAAAATCATACTTAAAAATATTTAATAATACTGGTTGGAAAGTTCAGAAAATAATACTTAATGAAAAGAGTGGAAAACAAAACTAAAGATAGATATCATTCCATTTCTGTTAAATATATTAGGCATAAAGAAGGCAGGGAAAATATCAGTATGATGACAGTAGTAATTGCTAGGTGGCATGATTATGCCTGATTTTAAATTTTATGTTACTTTCAAGGTAATGTTTAATATCTAATATTCTATAATGGCCATGTTTTACT
Source organism: Moschus berezovskii (assembly GCF_049115385.1). Taxonomy (NCBI): domain Eukaryota; kingdom Metazoa; phylum Chordata; class Mammalia; order Artiodactyla; family Moschidae; genus Moschus; species Moschus berezovskii. Next base: position 27,664,760 of record NC_142464.1, read on the forward strand.
TTTGTAATCAGAAATTAAGGAAAGGAACATAAAAGAGCCATTGACAAATCCTGCACAAAGTAAGCATACAAAGAGTGGGTCTGAGATTGAGAAAAAACAAGACATGGAGGAGGACTTGCCAAGAAAGAAGATGATTTGATGATAAAGCAAACAACTAAGTCTCAAATACTACAGTGCAATCAAATAAGATGGGGGATGAAGAAAGTCCACTGGGAATGTCTAACTGAAAGAGTCATGGGTGGATTTCTCAACAGTAGTCCCAGGCTTTTGCCAGGGTTGTTTGCCAGACTTGGCTACTGTAGTTTGATGCATAAATGTTGGAAGAAATCATAATTCATTCTTTTGAGGAACTTGGCTTTGAAAAGGAGAATAATTGAATTTTCTAAAGAGTAATATAAAACTAAAGGTTTTTGTTGTTGTCCTTTGCTTGTATTTTAAGACATGAAAAATTAGGCAAGAATTGAATAATGTTACTATAGTGTTTAAAACCAAAGGGTTTGAATTAGACAAACCAGACTTGAATTTGGGTTTTAGGAAGATTGTGATGTAGAGGGAACATGCAATAGATGCCATTCGTTTTATGGGACTGTTATGGGAAATTTTAGTTAATTTGTTAATTTAAAATTAAATTTAAATGGGGAGTAATGAAGTATAACACATATTTTTAAAGTTGGTTTTAACTTAATGTATAGAAGGACACATTTTTCAGCAAATTCTACATATAGGTCAAAGCCTTTATTTAGTTCTTCAACAGCTTTTTGGAATAAATGACACTCATAACACTTATAATATCCAGTTATGAAGTCTTTAAAGTGAAGTTAAAATTTAAAGCCCTTAGGAAACAAAGGCTTTGTCAAACTTTTACAGATTGTTTCTGTCCACATTGAATTAAATTACAATTTATAAGTTAAATTTGTCAAGACTTTTCAAAGCATTAGGTTTAATTTTCATGGAAACTAATTGGAGTTTTTGTTGTTGTTCTTGATTTTTTTCACAAATACCTAGATGACTTACATAATATTAATTTTAAAATGACAAGTGAAACTGAAGGAAATAACTTTGGGACAACCTCAAGTGACTCTTGGTAAGCCTACAACTCAGTTGTAGAGCACAGAATGCTCAGAGTTATAGGAGGGTGACTGGTAGCTGAGAACACTGAGTGTATTTACAAGGGAATAGAATGCTGGTTACCAGCAATGCAGGAATCCTGGGTTCAATCCCTGGGTTGGGAAGATCCTCTGGAGAAGGGAATGGCTACCCAGTCCAGTATTCTGGCCCAGAGAATTCCATGGACTTTTCTATGGGGTCGCAAAGAGTTGGACATGACTGAGCAAGTTTCACCTTCCCTTACCAGTGATTTGGGTAAGTGGGGGTAGGTTAATAGAATCTACTGTACAGAAACCAAAGTTAACAAAGAATGGAACAACATCTTAATTTTAAAAATAAAGCTATACATTGAAATCTATATAACAGAGAAGATATGTTTCTTATCAAAAGTTCAACAGTTAAAGAATATTATAATTAATGGTAAGTCATACACCTTAATGATATGCTATGTGAGACTTTCCTAAGTATAAAATGATTAACAACAACAAAACTGGTACCACATTAACCATATGAAAGTATTATTTGTAATAAAAATTTATTTCACAAGAAATAAAATTTTAAATGCTTTCTTTGGCTGGAGGTTGAAGGGATATAATTTTAGCAGGAATCTTTAAAGAAGTGGTTGAGCATCCAGGTGTTTGGTGATTCTTAACTTTGAGAAACCGATGTTGAAATTTAGTGTTTTGCTGTTTTCATTTCTCTATGGGCTTCCCTGGTGGCTGAGCTGGTAAAGAATCTGCCTGCAATGTGGGAGACCTGGGTTCGATCCCTGGTTTGGGAAGATCCCCTGGAGAATGGAAAGGCTACCCACTCCAGTATTCTGGCCTGGAAAATTCTGTGGACTCTATAGGGTTGCAAAGAGTCAGATATGACTGAGCGACTTTCACTTTCATTTCTTTATTGTAAATTTCCATGAAGCAAAATGGACAGTATATCAACTTCTGTAAATTTCAGCTATGATGGAAATCAAGCTCATTTTGTTAAATTTGGCTGGTTTTACTTGCTGTAAGTGTTTAGGAAAATGAGGAGAGATGTATATTCCATGAATGTGGGGTGAATACACACCCCATAGGATTGATTACTGAGACATGTACACAAAGCAGATTTCTGAGCCAAGACAAAGAGGTCAGTGACCAGAAGCACTTTCCAAAACAAGTGGTAGGCCAGAGAGGAAATTAAGCCATCAGCTGGGGAACAAAAAAAAAAAAACAGTAGAGAGCCAGAGAAATTGAATGATTGGTTTGCCAAACTGGGAAATCTAGAGCAGGCAGCAGATTGCTGAGACGAAAAGAGCTCGGGCTGAGACAGATGGTTGTGGGGAGCTCAAGGGCCAGTTTCCAGTCTTGTGAACACTGAGAACATTACTACGTTTCTGTTTTCTGTGGTCTGTACTTCCTTTTTCTGGGATGGTCCCACTGGGTCTGGAGGTGGAGTTCATGCTTATTGCTACTTTCTGACAAGTCTTTCTTCTTTCTGAAGTGTCCCACATCATCACAGAATATTCCCTATCCCTCATTTTTACTGTCTGCTCTCCCTCAGGACATTCTTTCTCAAATTTCAATAATTTTTCTCAATTTATTATTTATTCTATCCAATAATACCATCTTCTTAGTTTAGACCATTTCAATATTTGAACAAGTATGAGACTAGGGTGAAGCAAATGCAAAATTGAAAGAGATACTCAGTCTTAGGGTCATGCCAGCTTTTCTTCATTACCAATCATTTCCACCCTTTGATAAACTTAATATCCTTTTTAACTCAACTCTTCTGGTACCCCATTCCCCCTGCCAATTGATTATTCCCACTAACTTATTGCCCCTTGTCCCCTTGAACACTTCACTCTTTTTGTCACTGTTGATGATAATGATGGTTCATGGAATCACTGCAGAGTGACTGAAGCTATAAAATTAAAAGACACTTACTCCTTGGTAGGAAAGTTATGACCAACCTAGAGAGCATATTAGAAGGCAGAGACATTACTTTGCCAACAAAGTTCCATCTAGTCAAGGCTATGGTTTTTCCAGTGGTCATGTATGGATGTGAGAGTTGGACTGTGAAGAAAGCTGAGCGCCGAAGAATTGATGCTTTTGAACTGTGGTGCTGGAGAAGACTCTTGAGAGTCCCTTGGCTGCAAGGAGATCCAACCAGTCCATCCTAAAGGAGATCAATCCTGGGTGTTCATTGGAAGGAATGATGCTAAAGCTGAAACTCCAATACTTTGGCCACCTCATGCAAAGAGTTGACTCACTGGAAAAGACCCTGATGCTGGGAGGGATTGAAGGCAAGAGGAGAAGGGGACAACAGAGGATGAGATGGTTGGATGGCATCACCAACTCAATGGACATGAGTTTGGGTAAATTCCGGGAGTTGGTGATAGACAGGGAGGCCTGGCGTGCTGCGGTTCACAGGGTCTCAAAGAGTCGAACATGACTGCGTGACTGAACTGAACTGAACTGAGCAGTACTACCCTTCCTGACTTCCTTATACTCACTTGGAACCACCACAGACCTGAATAAATTCAACTCTCTGCCTACTTCACATTTGTCCCTATGCAACTGAATGTGATTGGAGAAAAGCACACAATCATGGTGCATACTTTTTTTTTTTTTTAACATTACTGATTACTAAACTCAGGTAGGATCTCCAGGTTGCTTCCTACATGACACATTCCTCTCTCCTCCCATCCCATCAAACACCCACCCCATCCTTCCTCTTCTAATGCCAATTGTTGATTGTGCTTCACTGAGAACATTAAACATTGAGGAAAAATATATCTGTATCTTATATATAGAGATGGAGGACAGATAATAGATAGATATCCCCCTGGCTAAAATGTAAGCTTCTTAAGGACAAAGAGCTTTGTCTGTTTTGTTCCTGGACATACTATAGAGCTTAACAAGTAGTTCAAATAAATATTTATTAAATAAATGAAGAAGAGATGTAAAAAGCAATTTAGAATTATGCTTTACAGTATAATAAATTTTAATTTTAAATGATTATTTAAAAAAATTTTGAAATCCATAAAACTATGAGAGCATATATTTTGACTGTGAATCTGACAAATAATTTTCTAAACTCAAAATTTCTAAATTTAAAAGCAGAGAGGAAAAATGACAAAGAAAACAGATAAACTTGGTTACATAAAAATTTACAATTTCTAAATGACATAGAACATTACAAATACACTTTTGAAAAAAACACATATGGGAAATATTATTTATCACAAGGGGAGCTGTAAAGAATTAATATTCTTATCATGGAATCATAAAATAACTGAACAAACAGGGTACAAAGACATAAAGCTCATAAACTTAGAGAAAAAGTTAAATTCTATTAATGTACAAAGTACAGATTTACATAACAGAAATCTTTTAAATTACCAAAGTAAAATAATAATAGATTTAAATTATTAGTAATTTTATTAAACTTATTAAAAATTAAAATAAACAATTAATAGATTTAATACAACTGAATTTAGAATAATAATAATTTTAAAACTAAGATTATAGCTAGCTGGAAACATTTTTCTCCTAAATTAATTTGAAAATATAAACTAAAATATTTTAAAATAGTCTTATCTTTTTGATGAAATCATTTTATATCTGGGAATCATTTGCATTTCGAAAGAAAGTAACTGTTTGAAATACATAGAAGTCTTTATTTGTATAAAATAATTTTCAGTTCAGTTCAGTTCAGTTCAGTCGCTCAGTCGTGTCCAACTCTCCGCGACCCCATGAATTACAGCACGCCAGGCCTCCCTGTCCATCACCAACTCCCGGAGTTCACTCAAACTCATGTCCACAGAGTCGGTGATGCCATCCAGCCATCTCATTCTCCATCGTCCCCTTCTCCTCCCGCCCCCAACCTTTCCCAGCATCAGAGTCTTTTCCAGTGAGTCAACTCGTCGCATGAGGTGGCCAAAGTATTGGAGTTTCAGCTTTAGCATCAGTCCCTCCAATGAACATCCAGGATTGATCTCCTTTAGAATGGACTGGTTGGATCTCCTTGCAGTATAAGGGACTCTCAAGAGTCTTCTCCAACACCACAGTTCAAAAGCATCGATTCTTCGGCGATCAGCCTTCTTCACAGTCCAACTCTCACATCCATACATGACCACGGGAAAAACCATTGCCTTGACTAGACGGACCTTGGTTGGCAAAGTAATCTCTCTGCTTTTTAATATACTATCAAGATTGGTCATAACTTTCCTTCCAAGGAGCAAGCGTCTTTTAATTTCATGGCTGCAGTCAGCATCTGCAGTGATTTTGGAGCCCAAAAAAACAAAGTCTGACACTGTTTCCACTGTTTTTCCATCTATTTCCCATGAAGTGATGGGACCAGATGCCATGATCTTTGTTTTCTGAATGTTGAGCGTCAAGACAACCTTTTCACTCTCCTCTTTCACTTTCATCAAGAGGCTTTTGAGTTCCTCTTCACTTTCTGCTATAAGGGTAGTGTCATCTGCATATCTGAGGTTAGTAATTTTCCTAAAAGCCAAAATTAGTGAGGAGGAAAAAACTTACCTTAGAGAATAAGGAGGAAAATCAATCCCCAAATTTGTGTGTGCATAGCCTGGAGAAATATGCAGCCATTAGAAATGCTATTTTTTAAAAAGAGGATTTAATAATATGGAAAACTAGTTATATAATATTAAAAAAAAACTTGTAATCATTATGCCCTCAATTCAGAAACAAAATATGTGAAAGAAAAGACAGGAAGGAAATATAGCAAAATGTATACAGCAGTTATGTCTAAGTTGTATCCAAGTGTTAAATGTGATTCTGATTTTTTAAAAGTGTTTATATATTTTTCAAATTCAATGAGCACATGTACTTTAATAATCAGACAGAGCCTTTTCTTAAAAAAAAAATAAGGAAATGAATATAGTTCTAATTTGTAGAACATCATAAGCAAATCACCATGCCTTGGGCATGTCCTCTAAATAGTTGAGGAAATATTTATTTATATATAAATATATAAAGGGCCTCTTGATGAAAGTGAAAGAGAAGTGTGAAAAAGTTGGCTTAAAGCTCAACATTCAGAAAACTAACATCATGTCTTCTGGTCCCATCACTTCATGGCAAATAGATGGGGAAACAGTGGAAACAGTGGCTGACTTTATTTTTCTGGGCTTCAAAATCACTGCAGATGGTGATTGCCCCCATGAAATTAAAAGACGCTTACTCCTTGGAAGGAAAGTTATGACCAACCTAGATAGCATATTAAAAAGCAGAGACATTACTTTGTCAACAAAAGTCCATTTAGTCAAGGCTATGGTTTTTCCAGTGGTCATGTATGGATGTGGGAGTTGGACTATAAAGAAAGCTGAGTTTTGAAGAATTGATGCTTTTGAACTGTGGTGCTGGAGAAGACTCTTGAGAGTCCCTTGGACTGCAAGGAGATCCAACCAGTCCATCCTAAAGCAGATCAGTCCTGGGTGTTCATTGGAAGGACTGATGTTGAAGCTGAAACTCCAATACTTTGGTCACCTCATGAGAAGAGATGACTCATCTGAAAAGACCCTGATGCTGGGAAAGATTGAGGGTAGGAGGAGAAGGGGACGACAGAGGATGAGATGGTTGGATGGCATCACCGACTCAATGGACATGGGTTTAGGTGGACTCTGGGAGTTGGTGAGGGACAGGGTGGCCTGGCGTGCTGCAGTTCATGGAGTCGCAAAGAGTTGGAGACGACTGAGCGACTGAACTGAACTGATATATTCATTTCCAGGTTAATCAATTCTGTTGACCTAGGTTTATTAAATACAGTCTAGACTCTCTCACTATATTATTTCTCTTTCCTCCGAATTTACTTTACTTCTATTTCTAGACCCAGTCAGGCAACTCCCTCTCCTACCTCTGTAATAAGTGATTTGAGGAGATTGCTTGAGCAGCCTCCTGGCAGTCTCTCCTTTCCATGTACTCCTGAATCCCCTTTCTTCAGGAATTAAGCCCTTTTACCTGTGGCTCATCTGGTTTCTCATTGTGAGTCCTGGATTTCTGCTTCTGTCCAGTTCCCATGTCATAGAAGCATAAGAGCCCTTTTAGGAGGAAGGCTGTGCCAATTCAAGACAGACTTTCCCACTTCTATTCTGCCTGGGTTCTAAATGCTCCCTCTTACTACTACTTTAGATTGGTAATGATCCATTTCCAAGTACTTAACATCTGAGCCACTGCAGTTTTCAGGCTTTTGCTAAGTGAATGCCTGATTGGCTTCACTTATGCCATTGTCTCCCCTGGTTCCCCCAGGTAGCATGCCCCAACCTGTTGAACATCTAGTGAATTCCTTTCTTTTCCCTGCTCCTCCCTTCAGCCCTTCTTTTCTCTTTAGGGGGTCCTTCTTTCATTCACTGTTATTTCCAGCCTATCTGTCGGATCTGGAGCCTCCAACCTCACCAGGCACCACTTTTCTCAGGTACACCCTTCTCTCTGGGAACTGTTCCTTCACAATAGCATTTTCACAGATCACGGAAACATCTGGAAATAACTACAGTTTAATTCTGCTTTTCCTCAAATCAGAGGATGATATTTGTGACTTTGTGTCAGGAATGAGTTAGTTTGTGCGCACTTTTCTACATTAATGCTGAAGTTGTATGTTAATGTGAAATTATGTTCTAATCGGGTATTTAAAGATTATCGGGAAAAAGTGATAATAGAATCATTGTTCCTGTTCCTGTTGTTGTTATATTTGAATCTCAAGTAAATATTCATTTTCATACATTTAACAAGTTGCATGAATTAATTGCATGAATATGGTCTATGACTGAGATTAGTGTACTGTTTGTATGAACAGAAATACTAATTTCTGAATTATGTCATGGACAATGAAACCCTAGTTCCTTGTACGTGTAGAACTTAACATCAGAAACATAAATGATTTTTACTATATACTTCCCTCAAACTTTACATTTGTTTTATTCCTTTTCCAGTCCCAAATACATATTTATATTCTATATCCGCATCCTTCTGATATTTTTGCATGATGAAAACGGCAATATTAGTAAGCTCTACCACTTACTAATATATATATTAACAACAATATACTACTTGTTGTCAAAATTATGCCAATATATCTTCTAGCTACTATTTCAACCATTTGGAATTTGTACTTATACCATACCTACACATATTTTTATACCAACGCTCATTTAGGAAGCAACCATACACTCTTAGTAAAATCATGAAAAGTTCACCAGTGCTTTCTTGTATAAGAAACTATAGTTTCTATCATCTAATTATGTATTTTAGTAGCAAACTCACACTTTACCTACTTCAGTTGTACTTGCTATCTTTTATGTTTCCAAACCACCTATTCTCAATTGCCATAGTCTCTTTCCAAAAAGGACTCTTAAATCCTCCATAATATGGAAACAGGGAAGAAGCAGAAATCTTCTAATCTTGGTGCTATAAGAAGACAAGTCACATGCAAAGGAGCTCATTTTATGACACAAGAAGGAGACTTCAGAGTAGGCAAAAAGAAGAGAATGCCAGGAGTCTTTTTAAAGCAATTTCCCTGGATCTTTTAGTACAAGAGGAAACCAAGATCAGAGACTGCAGAGGAAAATAATTGTCAGGAGATAGGGGTCTAGATATCATTCTTTTCAACCTAGCACATTTTTTATGTTCCACAGCATCTTTTTTCTTTTTTTAAATTTATTTTTATACTGGAGGATAATTGCTTTACAGAATTTTGTTGTTTTCTGTCAAACCTCAACAGCGTCCTGTGGACTTATAAAGATACAGCAATCTGCTTCTGAGACTGTGACTTCAGTTTGCTGATCATCAGGAGGCAGGAGTAGAAGTATGTTGAGTCAGGGATAGTGTTCAGAACTGCAGCCAGGTCCCAGTTTAACCGGTTGGGTAAATATAGTTCCCTGGGTTCTAGAGGATCTACACCAGCATTGGCTGCAATGAATCATAATACCTAGGTGTATGAAACCTCGTCAAATTCTTTGCAGAGCAAGATGAAAAATTGTCCCATTTAGGATACTCTAGAGTAACATTTGGAGAAGGCAATGGCAAGCCACTCCAGTACTCTTGCCTAGAAAATCCCATGGACGGGGGAGCCTGGTGGGTTGCAGTCCATGGGGTCGCTATGAGTCTGACGTGGCTGAGCGACTTCACTTTCACTTTTCACTTTCACACATTGGAGAAGGAAATGGCAACCCACTCCAGCGTTCTTGCCTGGAGAATCCCAGGGACGGGGGAGCCTGATGGGCTTCCGTCTATGGGGTCACGCAGAGTTGGACACGACTGAAGTGACTTAGCAGCAGCAGCAGCAGGGTAACATTTGATGCTCATAGGTGTTGGGCAAAAGGCTCCACATGGAGTTCAGGATTTTGCCTGTCCTACTCAGAGCACTGGGAAAACATCTCTCCAGATGGTAGGAGTTGTAGGTGAAAGCCACGGAGTTAGTAATTTTCTGCCCCCGGAGTTTCATATGGCTGAATAAGTTAAAGGAGTTCAAGAAAATGTCTTGCTAAGAAGAGCTCTCTGAGTTGAACTTGTATGAATGGTGGCTTTAAAATGATCTTTAGTGTGATCTGAAAGTTAGTCTGAACCATGTTCCTATAATTACTTATGGTAAGATTGCTGCTGTGGGTAAATGAATTATATGGTCTGAAAGCTATAGAAACGATAGAATGGGGTATTTTGAGTGAGGTATAGATCACGTTAATAAAATAAAACATGGTAGCTGGCAAAGTACCTCCGCCACATTGTCATTATGAAATGTAGCACCACAGGCCCCTCTGTTTCATTCATGCTATTTATACAGAGAGGCTGGCCTTCAGATGGGAATTATTATTCAAACAGCAGTGGGACATTGATGTGAAGGTTGTTAAAAAATAGAGATCACTAGATGGCCAAGGTCCAGGATACTTGGTTTTGTCAGTTGTTATGGGAGGGAAACTGATCTTTTTCAGCTCTATCCTGCTGGTGGTCGACAATATTCCCTTAAACAGCCTTCTCCTATTCCTCTATAGCCAGGCTACACTCTATTTCCCTGTCCTCTCCTTCCCTGTGCTGTTCTTGTCTCTTTAAAGGTCCAACCCAAACATCACCTCCACCTCTTCCTCCTGTCTTGGTCCACCAAGCATCAATTTTTTGTTCCTGTTAAACCTCTGCCTTGTCTTTCAAATTCATTGCACACCATTGCTTTCTATTTCATAAGCTATGTTCTATAGGATGCATTTCTTTGCCCAAAAGGAAGGACTGCAGTAGCACCTCATGGATGGAGGAGCCTGGTAGGCTCCAGTCCGTGGGGTCGCTAAGGGTCGGACACGACTGAGCGACTTCACTTTCACTTTTCACTTTCCACTTTCACACATTGGAGAAGGAAATGGCAAGCCATTCCAGTGTCTTGCCTGGAAAATCCCAGGGACAGGGGAGACTGGTGGGCTTCCGTCTATGGGGTCACACAGAGTCGGACACGACTGAAGTGACTTAGCAGCAGCAGCAGCAGCAGTAGCACCTCAGTAATAGGAAAAAAGCACCAGTGAGTTAAAGGATGGAGCTCAGCGTTGTACTGCTGCACTAAGAGGTAAGAGCTGTTATTAGAAACTCTGTTGACAATAGGATTACAGAAAATAAATGTAATGAATGAGAGTGAGTAAGAAAGTCTGAACTAGTTCAAAATTTACATCCATCTAGGGGGTTTCCCCAGTGGCTCAGCTGTAAAGAATCCACCTGCAATGCAGGAGGTGAAGGAAATGCGGCTTGAGCCCTGGGTCAGGAAGACCCCCTGGAGTAGGAAATGGCAACCCATTCCAGTATTCCTCCAGTATTCATGGACAGAGGAGCCTGGCAGGCTACAGTCCATAGGTCAACAGAGTCAGACACGACTGAACATAACACACACCTATCAATCCATCATCTGTCTAGCTCTATTTCTATTTATATACATACTAAACCAGTTCAGAGTTTCTTACTCACACTCTTATTCATTGGTTTTATTTTCCATACTGATAGATAGTTATAGATACAGATGATATAAGCATGAAGCTAGACAGACACTATTGTCTACCATACAGGGTTGAAAATTTAGGCATCATAATTTTTTCAATAAATAAAGTCACCAGTTGTCTTTATAATGTGTAAATGACCAAAATTTTCCAAAATATGACTTGTTCTACTGGGATTCTTCCACACAAAAATGTTTTTGCATTTCAAAATGCAACTTTATATATTTATTTTCATGCCATTTATTTGAGCTTTTCACCAATGTGTTGAATTATGGAGTATTCCAACTGGAGTCAATTTGGAAAAATCTGAGCAGTTTGGTCAAGTTAATACCAAAGACATTCTTCCAGATAAGTTTTGCCAGAAAGGATTTTTATTTTTATTTTTTTTCCTCCATTCAGGCTCTGATTAAGAAACATAATGTTGGTAAAGTAATTCTATTGATTTGAACTCAGAAATTATTTTTCCTTGTCTATAAGTTTTGCTTATTTATAATTTGAGTGTGTGTGTGTGTTAGTTACTTACTAGTGTCTATCTCTTTGCAACCCCATGGACTGTAGCCCACCACACTCCTCAGTCCATAGAATTCCTAAGGCAAGAATACTGGTAAATGTTGCCAATTCCTTCTGCAGGAGATCTTCCTGACCCAGGGATCAAATCTGCATCTCTTGCATTGCAGGCAGATTCTTTACTTACTGAGTCACCAGGGAAACTGGAGTAATAAATGTCTATAATTTAATAAATTTAGAATGATAAATTTAATAAATATAGAATACCTCTCAGTTCAGTTCAGTCGCTCAGTCGTGTCCGACTCTTTAAGACCCCATGAATCACAGCACGCCAGGCCTCCCTGTCCATCACCAACTCCCGGAGTTCACTCAAACTCATGTCCATCGAGTCAGTGATGCCATCCAGCCATCTCATTCTCCCTTCTCCTCCTGCCCCCAATCCCTCCCAGCATCAGAGTCCTTTCCAGTGAGTCAACTCGTTGCATGAGGTGGCCAAAGGATTGGAGTTTCAGCTTTAGCATCAGTCCTTCCAAAGAACACCCAGGACTGATCTCCTTTAGAATGGACTGGTTGGATCTCCTTGCAGTCCAAGGGAGTCTCAAGAGTCTTCTCCAGCACCACAGTTCAAAAGCATCAATTCTTCGGTGATCAGCTTTCTTCACAGTCCAACTCTCACATCCATACATGACCACGGGAAAAACCATAGCCTTGACTAGACGAACCTTTGTTGGCAAAGTAATGTCTCTGCTTTTTAATATGCTATCTAGGTTGGTCATGACTTTCCTTCCAAGGAGTAAGCGTCTTTTGATTACTTTAAGAATTATAAAAGGAGAGTACCAAGGATGCTAAAACAATAAGATCTGGTGCTAAAGTTACATTGTTTCAGTGCTTCCTAGAGCATGAGAGATGAATGTGCCTATGTGTAGCACTCATCAAAGTAACAGAATAAAAGACCACTTCCAAACCAGGCTAGATAAAATAATCAAACTTCACACCAAGTCCAGGATGATTAAAAACTCACTGCCGACACCTTATGACCCCACATTCAGTATGTTATACATCCTATAAAGCTGGTAAGCATCAGGCCATGCTGAGTAATATAAAAGATTTGCTGGAAAACACAGCTTTCTGAGAGATATCTGAAGATGGAAGCACAAAATCCCTGCTCCACTAGAGAACACTAATGACCAGACTCCCATTGCTGAAAATTTGGCAGAGATCATTTAACTTTTTATACATTTCCTCAATATACCTTAACCATTTCCCTGAAGAAGCATGTGATTTTACTAATACATAGGAGGAAGAATATTCTAACAGAATCTTTAATAGAGAAGATGCTTCAGTGTTTTGTCTCATGATAGTATCTGGCCAAAAATATAGAGGTAGATTGCAAAATCATTCATATCACCTTTTTTTTTTTTTTAAACTCCAACATAGCACCATAGGACTTCAAAGTTGCAAACAATGTAAACGCTAGTAGGGGAAAAATGATAAACATGACAGTGTGGGATATGACGTCATTTCACTGCTCAAAATGCTGACTTGATATCAGCCAGAGTTATTTAATGCTCCCTGAGGCTCACTGGCAATCTTACGTGGATCTCCTAGTTTTTAGACACTAAAGAAATCCAGAAAGCAATAGTTGGATTATTACACCATTATCCAAAAACTACAAACAATTGGGTAGAAGTGATGCTGATGGGCATTAAAGATATTACATTTCAGTAACACAGAACTAAAATAAAATAACAATTTAAAAGCTTCCAACTAAACTAATTTTTTAAACTTCAACTTACATTTGTTTTATGCTGAATTTATTCCCAGGAAATACAATTTTACTTCTTTTATTTCTTCAGGGATATCTTCTTCTGTGCAAACTCAGCTTGTGATTTAAGAATAATAGGTTCTTTTCCAGTAAGATCATCTCCCTGTGGCAGGGTGAGCTCCTGTATGAGTTAATCCACCCATGAGCTCTGTGAATAAACAGCACACACTAAGGGGTTTTGTTCACCTGGATGAGCACAATGATTAGAGAATCTACATTAAGTTCAATGTTATTCCACATTTTTAAGCAAGTGCAGCAAAAAGTCAGCACTGTTTCTGCAACACTGATCATGTGCTCAGATCTACTGTTTTTTCTCAGCAAACATACCAATTCCACCATTGTAGCAATGGAATGGCACTTACTTGTTTCTATAAAGTGACATCTTTCCAATACTTTGTGGCTTTTCGGATATGCATATCCTTGATGGCCTGCGTTCACAGGTGTTCTTAAGGTAGTCACAAAGATTTAAAACTCTTGATTTGCATTATTTTGTGGGACTTTCTTGGTCAAGTGCATAGTCTAAGAGATCACCTTAGCCTACCTGCAGGAAGAGCAAAATGAAATATTTTTGAAAAATGTATTTTTATCATGTCAGAAAACTTGAGAAATGGTGTTCTGTTGAGAAGTCTGTACAAAAATTTGTTTGGTTGCCAGCTTATTCTGAGTCAAAATCCACAGATAATGATTGAGAACTCAAACTTCCTGTTGATCAAATAAGTATTGGGTATAGAATTTCTCAGACTCATTTGTAAGCATGCTGATTTGGGATCTCTTTGGTGTGATCTCATTCCCTTTGCTGTGGGTCTCACGTATTTCATAGTTGGCTCCATACTTCCTTCTTAAATCTGTGCTCTTGCCTATTTTTCCACTTTCATTGAGATACACCAGTCCATTCAATCCATTCAGCTAGAAAATTGTGTCATCAGTCTCTCTCCATTCAACTGGCTAAGTCCTAGTGACTCTCCTTTTTAAAATTTGTTATTATTTTAAAATTATCTTAATTTATTTATTTTTATTGAAGTATAGTTACTAGTATAGTATACATACATATATATTCTTTTTCAGATTCTTTCCCCTTATAGGCTATTATGGAATGTTGAGTATATAGTGGGTCCTTATTTTATTTATGTATTTTATACATAGTAGTGTGGATTCTTCTTAAACCCCCCTCAACTTTTTCCTCTCATTTCTAGCCTCTCTATGATAACTTTAGTTTGGCCCTAATTTCTCTCACTTAGATTTAGAAATTATTAGTTTATCCCTCTGTTCCAGTCTAACTTTCCAATTCACCTTCCCTATTAGCATAAGCACTTTCTCTCTCAACTATCTAAGTGATATGTCATTCCCTACTTAAACACTCAAATACTTGTATGTCCCCTTATTGCCTGTGAGAGTGTTCTTTATATTTTTTAATGTTACAGTATGTTGTAATAAGTGCTAGAGTTGACATATGCAAGATATATCCATGTTGCAAAGGTGGATAAGAGCAACGCTACTCTGTTATGATGCAAAACCTCCTTTATCATCTTCATTACTTGCAGGAGGGATCACACCCTTGGAATAAGGGACAATTTACCAAAAAGTAGGTGATAAAGTAAGCTGAAACTAGAACACAGGCTTTGGAGTCAGCCATAAATTCAATTTTTGAATCTATTATGTACAAGGTGCACATTTGGACAGGTCACTATACCTTTCTAAATCCAGTTTTCACCTGTGAATTGGGAATAATTATCCCTGTATTATTATTATTATTATGACTCATTGGAAAAGACCCTGATGCTGGGAAAGATAGAAGGCAGGAGGAAAGAGGGACGACAGAGGATGAGATGGTTGGATGGCATCACTGACTCAACGGACATGAGTTTGAGCAAGCTCTGGGAGATAGTGAAGGACAAGGAAGCCTGGCATGCTGCAGTCCATGGGGTCGCAAAGAGTTGGACATGACTGAGTGACTGAACAACAACGTCTGTGTTAGAGCTTCTGTGACAGTTTATTAAGGCAATTGATTTAATGCCTTGAACACAATGCCTACTGCATAGTATGTATCCATAAATGTTATTTCTTGTCCCTGTAAAGACACTCAGAAATACAAGAGAATGCCTTACTTTGAAAAGCTATTTCAAGCAGGAAAAAGTACTGTCCTGCTGTACTTCATTCCTTTTAATAGCTGAGTAATATTCCACTGTATATGTGTACCACAGCTTCCGTTTATCTGTTGTTGGATGTTTAGGTTGTTTCCACGTGTTGACTATTGCAAATAGTGCTTCTATGAACATAGGGGTGCATGTATCTTTTCAGATTATAGTTTTATCTGGGTATATGCCCAGGAATGGGAGTGCAGGATCATATGGTAGCTCTGTGCTGTTCTGTGCCTATCCATGGAGAACAGCGTGGCCTATTTGAGGAAATCTAAGTGGCAAGAGGCATGAAAAGGAGAAAAAACAGATGAGAATTGAGAAGAAAGTAGTGGCTTGTTCTTAGGGGGTCTTATCTTCTATTTCACCTTCTGGCCTTTCTTCTCTTGATCTCTTCAATCAAGCCTCTTCAGTTTTCTTGTCATTTTCATTCCCTTCTTAACTAAGTTTGGAGACCTCGTAGATCATATTCACTGCTTGTACTTCCTCAGCCCACTTCAATCTAGAACCCAGCCCAGTCACTCCACTGACATTATCATCATCAATGTCACCAACCAATTCTTATAGTCACATCAAATGAACACTTGTCAGTCCACAGTCTTCTGGAACTCCTGGCATGATTTTGATGTATTACTAGCCTTTTGGAAAGTAACTTCCTTCTTGGTTTTGATTATGTTTTTCACTTTCATGGCTTTATTTTGATCTCTGGACCTTCCTTTTCCATCTCTTTCAAAAGATTTTAATTCTTTGCTATCTCTTACGGAGAAGGCAATGGCAAGCCACTCCAGTACTCTTGCCTAGAAAATCCCATGGATGGAGGAGCCTGGTAGGCTGCAGTCCGTGGGGTCACTAAAGGTCGGACACGACTGAGCGACTTCACTTTCACTTTTCACTTTCGCACATTGGAGAAGGAAATGGCAACCCACTCCAGTGTTCTTGCCTGGAGAATCCCAGGGACGGGGGAGCCCGGTGGGCTTCCGTCTATGGGGTCACACAGAGTCGGACACGACTGAAGTGACTTAGCAGCAGCAGCAGCAGCTATCTCTTAAATATGTGATTCTGTCCTTAAATCTTTTCTTCCTTCATTCTGACTCTCTCATCTTCAAAAATAACAACAGGCATCCACTATGTACTTATGATTCTCAGATCTAAAATGCATCTGTCAACGACATCTCTCTACTTAAAACTTCCATCTCCACACTGGACTAAGTTTTGTAAGAGCCAAGTCGTATGTTTCTTGTTCAATCCTTTAACAGCTGTCTAACTATGGTAGAAAGCACTTCTCTCCTCAATTCTTGGCCCCTTGCTGCATTCACACCCATGTGACTTTACATTCCCTCCTATAGAGATAGGATTCTTTCCCCAACAGACTGATATAAGATTTGGCCAAATGACTTGGTTTGGTCAGTGTAGTACAGGCAAGGTGACACTATGTCAATTCCAAACCTAGTCATAATAAATGCCATGCTCATCATTAAAAAGTCCACAAACAATAAACACTGGGGGTGGTGTTGTAAAGGGAACCATCCTACACTGTTGGTGGGAATATAAGTTGATACAGCTGCTATGGAAAATAATATGAAGGTTCCTTAAAAAAACTAAAATTAGAGCTACCACATGAGGAGGGCATGGCAACCCACTCAAGTGTTCTTGCCTGGAGAATCCCCATCGACAGAGGAGCCTGGTGGGCCCCAGTCCATAGGGTCGCAAAGAGTCAGACATGACTGAGCAACTAAGCACAGCACAGAGCGACCATATGATCCTGCGCTCCCACTCCTGGGCATATACCCAGGCAAAACTACAGTCTGAAGAGATACATGCACCCCTATGTTCATAGAAGCACTATTTGCAATAGTCCAACCTAAATGTCCAACAACAGATAAATGGAAGCTGTGGTGCACATATACAATGAAATATTACTCAGCTATTAACATGAGGGAAGTAATGCCATTTGCAGCAACATAGATGGATCTAGAGATTTTCACACAAAGCAAAGTAAGTTAGAAAGAGAAAGACAAATGCCATATGATCTTATTTTTATGTTGAATATAAAATAGGACACAAATGAACTTATCTATGAAACAGAAACAGATTCACAGACAGAGAACAGACTATGGTTGCCAGTGGGGAGGGATGAATGGAGAGTTTGGGATTAGTAGATGCAAACTGTTACATAGAGAAGGTATAAACAACACGGCCTTACTGGATAGCACAGGAAACTATATTCAATATACTGTAACAAGCCATAATGGAAAAACTATGAAAAAAGGATATATATATATATATATATAACTGAATCACTTTGCTATGCATTAGAAACTAATTCAACATTATAAATCAACTATACTTCAATAAAATAGATTAAAAAAAGAAGTGTCATGTGTTTCTATCTTCCCCGCTGGAGGACTCTGTCATGAAAAGAACTTCCACTGAGAAACTGGTGCCCCTTCAGCCTGAAGCCCAGAATAACTCTGATGGAAAAGAACCAGCCGAGCAACCCCTTAGGTTTGCCGAGTGAAACAGAGCAGCTCCAACCAATCCACAGTTTTGTGAATGAGATGATAAAGGAATATTTTTAAGCTGCTGAATTTAAGTGACTTGTTATGTAGTATCTTTGTAACAATAGCCGACAGAGATACTAGCTACAATTCAACCCTTGTGATGGAAAGATAGGGAACATAGGAATAAGTGCAGATAGATTTACAGATTTAATGCTGTGGTATTGGAGTTTTTGCCGTACTAGTTTTATTTCCTCAATGGAGAATGAGATACGACTACTTGAGAAGTGGACTGGGTGCAGAAGGAAGAATGAGAAAAAACTGAAATTATAAAATAAAAATCTTAAAGCATGGGGAAGTGGAGTATAAGAAAAGGAAAATGGCTGGTTCTTCAGGCAGTCCAGCACTTTTATTCATAAGTTTACTAGCTATACAAATTTTGACTTTTGTGACTCATATGTTTGTGTGAATTTCTACTTAGTCTTAAAAATATGAGTCTTAATTTTCTTTTGAATTTGTGTTTTTCATATGCCAGGGTATGATGCTTTGGCATGTTTTTAATAAGTATTTTTCCATTCAGGAGGTCACCTTATAAATATTTTGTTTATAATTTGGGGCACAGAGAATGTTTTATTTTTATGGCATAGAGAATGTTTTATTTGAATGGTGAAATCTGTTGGTCTTTTCCTTGGTTTTAGTGTCCATGCTTCTATTGAGACTTTATAGAAAGTTCAAGAAAATAAAGATCTTTTTTTACAGCTAGACTTCATCATTTTCACATGATGAATTTCATTCAGAAAGATGCAGTCTAGAAAGGTTAGAACACTGACTAAGCAAGTGGTACAGCCTAGGGCAGAGAGCAGTTCTGCTTGACTCCTGGGCAGCTTATGATATTAACTGATTGTTCCAATCCCGTCTCTTTTCATCATTTCTAACATTCCAAAGCTAGGGACCCTCAAATTTCACCTATGCTTCACATGACTTTGAGATGATGAGAACAGAAATCTACTTTGCTCTCTGGATAATCTAGAGGAGTAGGCTTTTTGGGTCTTTTCTGGTGCTGCCAAACTGCAATTCTTGTTTATGACACCTCTGTCTCTACAAAAGTATCTCATGACTTTTTTAAAAGTTGAATTTCAAACTGGACCCAAGATACTGGGCTTTAGTTTGAACATGGGATGGGTTTCAAATACTATTAAAAGTTTAAAGCATAACAATATAGTTATCTGCTGTAACATGATTTAATATTTTTGGCTGTATTAATGAAATTCTATGCAGTTTGTGCTTTTGGAGGGAATCTTTCCTATACAGTAGTATTTTACTTCAGTTGCTTGTGCAAAGAGGGAGCAAAAAGGAAAATCATTTTTGAGAATTTTTGCATGTAAACACTATCACAGAGGTGTTGGAACATGGTCCGAGGAACAGAGAGGCACCTTATCTGTGTGGATTTCAAAATAAGAAACTCCCCTCAGTATCGTTCCTAGATAAAATTCATTCAGATATTAAGTAAAATTTCTAAGAAGTAGTCACTTTGCATTAAGATCTTTAAAAGAACTGCTGAATCAGATGTTGTAAAGAAAAATTTTGTATTCAAATTTGGACATTGAAAAGAGGAGGGAATCATTCTAAATGCTATTTCCCATAAATCCACCCAATGCTAGTCAGCAAAATTATGTTGCAGCCATTGATCCAGACAGGTATAACTTTCTCCACGTGATGATGTGAATGTCTAAACCACCACCCCACTAATAAGAGCACAGTAACACTTTTACAAAGACATAAAAATATTTTCAGCTGGCAGAAGTTCTTACCAGGTTAGGAAATTTTCACTAGTCCTGCTATTTACATTGTGATCATGATTATGCATCTCTTAGCCATCAGTATGGGCCATCCTAGTGGCTCAGTTGTAAAAGAATCTGCCTGCAATGCAGGACACCAAAGGCTGAAAAATCCCCTGGGTCAGGAAAATCCCCTAGAGGAGGAAATGGCAACCCACTCCAGTATTCTTGCCTGAAAAAATCCCATAGACAGAGGAGTCTGGTGGGCTACAGTCCACGGGGTCACAAAGAGTTGGACACGACTAAGCGACTAAACCACTACCACCACCAGCTATCAGGATATGGAGCTTGAGAACACTCCATATCATCCCTGTGGATTATATCTTTTTATTAAAACTCTCCTCAGAGAATTTGTCTTTTAGTAAACATAGCCTGTCTTAGTCCTTGCCAATCTGCATAATGAGCTGTGCGCAGGCATCTGTATGCTTGCACGCATGTGTAGACCTGTGGCCCAGGTGAGCTTTGTGCTCTGAGTCTGAGCAGCTTGTTTTTCTTGGTTGTGTATATTTTCTAGGAAACAAGAGTCATTGGCTGATGAGAAATATATCTTAAAAGGGCGCAAGTCCCTATCAGCTAGGTTTTTGGTTTTTTGTGTTTTCTCTTTTTCCCAATTTTCCATAGCAAGGGAGTATTGTGGTTTTCCATTTCTGATATTGAATAGAACAGCTTGAACACTTCAAAATGTACTTATGTAGCCAGAGTTAGAGGTTATGGGCGAAGGATTCACTGCTATGTTACGGATTAAGTCCAACCAGGTAACATGTGAAGCAGCGAGGCTATAATCAGCCTTGCAGCATATCTGCATCTATATTATCATATTTCTCAGTTGGGGTGTCGATAAAATTACATGTGAACAGATTCTTTACTGGACTGGATTTTCAGGAATACACACGGGATAGTTACATCCTTGGTCACTGCCAACAATATGCAAGTTATGCACCTCAGTCACTCTGACGATCTGAAATGCCCACCCCCCTTAGCTCACACACCTTTTCAGATGTTTCAAAGAGCAACAGGTGACACCTTAGACTGCAAACCACTAAATAAAAGATTTCACATAGATGTTATCGATACATTTAATACAGTTTTCCAAAGTGAATACTTGTTTTCTATTAATTTCTAAATTTTCCTAAAATGTTACATTTTCTTTTTATTTATTTATTTATTTATTTATTTTTTATTTTTTTTATTTCTAAAAAAGAATTTTATTAAAAAAGCACAAATGCAAAGAAATGAACAGAGGAAAATTTATGCGTCGAACCTGGACTGGTCACTTATGATAATATACATGCTACAATTCCATTCTCTCCAATCATTCCACCTTCACCCTCTCCCACAGAGTCCCAAAGACTGTTCTAAATGCCTATGTCTCTTTTGCAGTCTCTTATACAGGGTTCAGATTACCATTCTTCCTGAAGTGTAGGGCAGTTTTTGGTCCATAATGTTTCATAAAACACTGTATCCAAATGGGCTTTTGTTGTTTGCTCAGTGTGGATTCCATCTAGGATTCTCTTTCTGCTGCCACAAACTTTGGATAGAGAGAATTCTTTGTGCCTCTCTTGTGTTTTCTCTTGGAGATTCTCTGCTTCTTCCACTCTCTCTGCTGCTTTGCAACTCGTGGTTTAAATACCTACTCTCCAACAGGTGAGAGACTGGTTAAGTCACCTTTCACCTGAGGAAGAAGTGAAAGGTCCTGAGTGATGTTTCTGAGTACCTGGATTAGTAGTGTTGCTAGGCAGGGTGGAAGAAATAATTCACAGAGAAAGTAAAAATCAGAGGAAATAAAAATCAAGAATCTATGCTAAATAGAGAATATGTAGCCCAGTGGAAGGGGAGGTGGATTTGAACTATTTGTACTACATAGCAAGCTGCATATTATGTGTAAGGTAAATCAGGGTCATCTGGGATGAAAAGAAGTATCCTGTTCTCTGTACAGGACTGAGGAGGCTCACAGGCATCCCCAGCTAAGGAAAACAGCACTGGTGCAGGGAACAGAGAGGGGAAATTACATGTATTGATTCCATGCTGAGGCTTCTGCAATGGCTCTAGTTCAGGTCTGACCTGACTTCTTGAATCAGTAGTGGATTTTGTTTTTATTTCTGTTTTGAAACTGTATGACTGAGTTTATCAAGTCCATAAACTTGTTCTATTCACTTCTGCTTTTGCATATGGGCAATGAACTACACTCATGACTTGAGACAGACAGGGAACCTGAAATTTTAGAAGAACGTGTGTGTGTGTGTGTGTTAGTCGCTCAGT
This sequence comes from Moschus berezovskii, assembly GCF_049115385.1. Taxonomy (NCBI): domain Eukaryota; kingdom Metazoa; phylum Chordata; class Mammalia; order Artiodactyla; family Moschidae; genus Moschus; species Moschus berezovskii. The sequence goes on from NC_142464.1 coordinate 27,686,890, forward strand.
CATGTGTGACTGAGCCATCCCATTGACTGTAGACCGCCAGGCTCCTCTGCCCATTAGAAAAATGTAAATGCATCTAATTAGATATCACAAAGGCCATATGAAATAGTATTCTTTAGTTTCATTAAGCAGAATAAAGGTGTACTTCTTTCAGAATAAATAACTTTAAGAAAAAATATGAGTATAGCTTTTCAACACACACACACACCTGCATGGAAATCCAAGAATATGAAGAAAACAAGTATAATGACTTATAGACCATCTTCTCTATGCCAAGCATTTTGCCAGACAATGAACCTATAGAATCTTTAGCTCTGTAAAGATTACAGATCACTAAATTCCAGTCAGGTGAGGACATTTCACAAATGAGGAAACTGAATTGGAGAGAGTTTGAGTTATTTGGAAATTGGACACGCGATACTTTGTATAGCCAGGATTCCAACCTAGTCTGTAATTTCAAAATTTGTAGATTTTAATATTGTTTTCAGTGCGTGAGATTAGATTACTACAGGAGTAAAGGCAGTATTGTTACTTTTTGGGGAGTGATTTATCCCAGGCAAAGAAGAATATTGATAGTACTGTTTTCAGACATTTTTCCAAGTTCAAAAGAGAATGACTGAGAAATTATGGAGAACTTTGATTCCATAGTTATCAGCCATAAATTCTTTAAATTAAATTCTGATAATATTAGGCTCTGAGAAAATAGATAAAGACATAAGTGGACTACTGTGGAATTCATTAAACAAAGAAAGGAGAGCTAATTAGTGAAAGAAAGCAATAGGAACTTTGCAAGTAATCACATAATTTTGAGTTTAAATTGGTTTGTGACAAGGGCATTTATTTCAGAACTTATCATGTGGTTAAAAATAAACTTTGGAAACTAGAATGTTCCCTTTTCTGGAAAGTTGAACAAATTGTGATACATGAAAACCCTGGAAAATTACACAGTCATTCAAAAGAAAGCATTAGATCTATGTCAATTGTCTGGGACAGAGTCTATGATTATAGTGAGGGAGAAAAGCAAGACACAGAGATGAATACATAATGTGATCCATGACTCAGGTTGGATTCTCCAGGAAGCAGAAACTGAGATGGAGTTAATGACTCTAAGATATTTATTAGGGAGTGTTTTAGAATCAACACTTATTGGTGTGGCAAAAAGCAAGATTGGGCAGAGGGTGAAAATCAGCTGTGAAATGGGCCTGATGAGAATCTTGGCTGACCCAGGGAGACAGTCTAGGGATAAAGTGGGCCATTAGAATAATGTCCCTGACCTGGGACAAAATGGCCAGGAAGTCATACTGTGACCTGGATCAAGCACTTACTTGATGTGGGCTGCTCAGGAAATAGTGTGATCTTGGGTAAGGTGTTCTCTGAAGCTAAGGCAGTCCCTGAGACAAGGAGAGCTGAAGGCTCCTGACAGCACCCTGGCTTCTAGGGCTTCACTGAGGGGAGATCTGGGTGGTGCCTCTACCCATCACAATACATGAAGCAAATTATGCCCACACTCAAAAGGGGCAAACATATTTGTAAATGATTATATAAGCATGGGGAAGAGTAAACCTTGGTGATGGAGAAAGTAATTGGGCTGAGGGTAATGTAAGGAATCAAAACAAAACAAAAGGGAAAAATATTAATAACAAAAAGGGAAATCTTATTTAGGTAAAATTATAAACATATTCATATAGTGCTGAGAAAGGAATATTAAATAATGGCCATTTGATAATGTTTCTCTAGGTTGTAACATTACCTGTCCATTGTGCATCTCTATACTATTTGAGTAAAATTATTTAGATAATTTGAAAAATTATGACACTATTAAAAATTGATAGCAAATTATGTCATTACTAGATATCCTTAAAATAAGATCTTAAATAGAGTTTGAGACTTTTAGGTCACGTAGAAAGACGTTCTAAAAGCAAGATGATTTTTGACACATCAAAATTATAAAACCAGTCATAACCTCCAAAAGTTCAAGTTAATAAATTAAAATCTTCATATCTAGCTTGCATTTATTCACATATTTCTTGGTGACTTTCAATAAACCAGGCTCTGTTCGAGGATATTGGTTTATACCTGAAAAGAATACAAACAAAAATTCCTGTTTATGTGGATTTCACATTCTATAGGAAAGAAAGAAAAAAATAAGCAATAAGAACAATAAATAAATAAATTCTGTGATAGATTTACAGTTGTTGAAGGCCAGTTCACAGGGAAACAGACTGTCAGACTGTGAAATTTGCATTCAGGAGTGTTTTGGAGAATGCTCTTGGGAAGAACAGCTAAGATGGGGGAAAGAAATAGACACAAGTAACCCAAAGTGACCTACTGGCAGCCAGAGTTTCAAGATGAAGGCACTCTCTGCCTCTCTGTGCCTCCTGCCACAAGTGTTCCCCATCTGTCTGCAAGTCCACTAGGCTGGTAGAAGCTATGGTTGAGATCCCTTCAGACTCTATGTCTTGATTCAGGAAAGGAGAGTTATCACAGCACTGAATCAAGACTGTGAAACTATCCTGTTGTCCATTTGAAGTGAATACAAGTGGTTTCCTGCTCCCTTTTCTGAGGAGGTGGGAACAAAAGCTCTCTGGCCAGACCACTTACTCTATATCATGTACCTGAGGCAATGTGAACCAGTTCTGGCAAATATACTACATCTAGCAAAGCAGATACACTTGGTATTTCTAGGCTGAGTTTTCAATAAGAGGCCCACTATAAACCAGGATCCATCTGGGTTTTGTAGGGACCCAGCTGGTGAATTAAATGGAACTATGAGATGGATCACTAATCCTGAATCTATTATGTCTTTAATAAAGGCAATAATATTTGCTTATTTTCCCATGGTTTTAATATAATATATCCAGATACATCTGAAGGGCATGATTCAGAGACTTTGCCTTTGCATTGCCCACTTCGAATGTTCTTGACCTAAAAGTCAAACAGCCAGTATGAAGTATCTTCAAACGCTATGTATGTCCATTTCAATTGTGCATTCAGAGGCCAAGTGAGTATGAAAACCCGCTGGTCCCGGTGAACTCTGTGTGAGTCATGCCTGGGGCTTGTCTGCATTGATTAAGCCCCCTACTGCTGCCCTGAACTGAAGGGCCTTAATGATGCTGTGGGCCTCCAGGTAGCCATGTCAACTTGGACCCTGTGTCAAGAGACCTTGAAAGGTTTGGACTTTCTTCTTCTCTCCAGTGTAAAGTTACCCAAGTAAATGTCAAGGTCCACTTGGAAGGTACTAGGATAATCATTACTATATGGGGAATGGGTACCCTTTCCATGATGTTAACAGTTTCTTCCTTCTACAGTACATGTCTCTCCTTCAATTAAAAATTCCTAGGTCTGTATTCGGAGAAGGCAATGGCAAGCCACTCCAGTACTCTTGCCTAGAAAATCCCATGGATGGAGGAGCCTGGTGGGCTGCAGTCCGTGGGGTTGCTAAGGGTCGGACACGACTGAGCGACTTCACTTTCACTTTTCACTTTCACACATTGGAGAAGGAAATGGCAACCCACTCCAGTGTTCTTGCCTGGAGAATCCCAGGGATGGGGGAGCCTGCTGGGCTTCCGTCTATGGGGTCACACAGAGTCGGACACGACTGAAGTGACTTAGCAGCAGCAGCAGCAGCAGCAGGTCTGTATTAATGCATATATATAGAATCTTGGGCTTCCCTGTTTGCTCAGTCAGTAAAGAATCTCCCTGCAATCCAGGAACACCCCCTGGGTCAGTAAGATCTCCTGGAGAAGGAAATGACAACCCATTCCAGTATTCTTGCCTGGGAAATCCCATGGACAGAGAAGCCTGGTAGGCTACAGTCCACGGAGTCTCAAGAGTTGGACACAACTTAGTGACTAAATCACCACAGCCACCACGTGGAATCTTGAAAAATGGTACTGTGCTTAGTCGCTCAATTGTGTCCGACTCTTTGCAACCCCATGGACTGTAGCCCACCAGGATCCTCTATCCATAGAGATTCTCCAGGAAAGGATACTGGAGTGGGTTTCCATGCTCTTCTCAGGGGATCTTCCTGACGAACCCAGGTCTCTCACATTGCAGGCAGATTCTTTACCATCTGAGCCACCAGGAAAAGCAAGGAAAAATGGTACAGATGAACTTATTTGTAGGGCAGGAATAGAGAGGTAGACATAGAGAAAGAACATATGGACATGGAAGGGGAAGAGGAGGGTGGGATGAATGGAGAAATTGGGACTGACATATATACACTGCTGCTGCTAAGTCGCTTCAGTCGTGTCCAACTCTGTGTGACCCCATAGACGGCAGCCCACCAGGCTCCCCCGTCCCTGGGATTCTCCAGGCAAGAACACTGGAGTGGGTTGCCATTTCCTTCTCCAGTGCATGAAAGTGAAAAGTGAACGTGAAGTCGCTCAGTCGTGTCCAACTCTTAGCGACCCCATGGACTGCAGCCTACCAGGCTCCTCCGCCCATGGGATTTTCCAGGCAAGAGTACTGGAGTGGGTTGCACATTGCCTTCTCCATATATACATTACCAGGTGTAAAACAGCTAGTGGGAAGCTGCTATAAAGTACATGTGAACTCAGCTCAGTGCTCTCTGATGACCTACATGAGTGGAATTAGGGGGTAGGGGGAACGAGGGAGATCCAAGAGGGAGGGGATATATGTATACATATAGCTGATTCGGAGAAGGCAATGGCAAGCCACTCCAGTACTCTTGCCTAGAAAATCCCATGGACGGAGGAGCCTGGTAGGCTGCAGTCCATGGGGTCGCTACAAGTCAGACATGACTGAGCGACTTCACTTTCACTTTTCACTTTCACACATTGGAGAAGGAAATGGCAACCCACTCCAGTGTTCTTGCCTGGAGAATCCCAGGGACAGGGGAGCCTGGTGGGCTTCCGTCTATGGGGTCACACAGAGTCGGACACGACTGAAGTGACTTAGCAGCAGCAGCATAGCTGATTCACTTCATTGCACAGCAGAGACTAACACAACATTGTAAAGCAATTATACTCCAATAAAAAGCAAAGATTAAATTAAAGATATAATTCTAGGTCTTAAAACTGAGTCAGGTCTGGAATCTGGGTAAGAAAAGGATGGAAACTTTTTTGTTAGATTAACTGCCTACAGGCTTCTGATCATCCGTCCTTTATTTTTATTGTACAGCTTGAGCACAGCCTTTGTTGGCTGCCCACATAGAACCGTCTCTCTAGCTCTCTGCAGGTTCTCTTCTGGCCTCCACTCCCATGTTGCTGTTCATTATAGAATTGCCCTAATGGGCACACTGCCACCTTGCCTCTATTAACTAGAGATCCTAGGAGTCCCATTGCTGTCAGTGAGCCCAATTATTAACAGTTATCTCCTAGTGTTATCCCTACTCTCTAGAGAACATCTCAGCAATGCTTACACTCCTCTCACCAACATATTCCTTATTCCTTTGGTAAGTGGAATTTTCCTTCTTGGAACATAGTAGTCTGGTAGGTTTTCTGACCTACTCAGTGTATCCACTCAGGCATGCCTATCTCTATGAGCTCTTTGATCCCTCTGCAGCTCTAAGCTACCACAGTTCTAGCACTTCTGCCTCACAGAATATAGTCCACCACTTTCTCTAAGCTTCTGAGAACCACCCTGTTTGCCCTCCTCCCAGGGCTTTGCATGGGTTTTAAGTCCTGTAACCTAAGAAAGTGCTCTCACATCAAAAAACTCTCATCTCTGACATCCTCAGAATGCAATCCCATGTATACTCTCCTGGATCCAGCCAGTATAAATTGGCTAGCTCTTCCTTCAGCTTCCAGTCCCATTGATACTTTAGAATATTCAGCACCTCCCCAGATAAGTTAGTTGGTGATGTGACCATAGTTGTTGGCTTAGACCAGGAGAGAGGGAAGAAGAGACCTGGAGGCATATCTTGAGAAGAGCACATTGTCTTGCAGAAAAGACACCTCACACAAAGGTAATCTAGCCTATTAATTAACAAGGAGAAGTGTCTTACTTTGATGGTCTCAGAGGGTTCAGGAGTATCTGGAGATTTAATGTGTAGAAGTTCTGCAACCCAGACATCACATCCCAGTTTTCAGAGTTCTACTCCTTCCCAACCTGGGACCTGACTTTGCCACAGCAGACCTCCTAGAGTATTATAATTTCTGAAGAGCTCTGTGTGTTCAGTTGCTTGGTCATGTCCAACTCTTTGTGACTCCACAGACTGTAGCCCACCAGGCTCCTCCATATATGGAATTCTCCAAGCAAGAATAGTGGAGTGCGTTTCCATGTCCTCCTCCAGGGGATCTACCTGACCCAGGGATCAAACCTGTATCTCTTACATCTTCTGCATTGTCAAGTGGATTCTTTACCAATAGTGCCTCCTGGGAAGGCATCACCAACTCAGTGGACATGAGTTTGGGTAGACTCTGGGAGTTGGTGATGGACAGGGAGACCTGGCACGCTGCAGTTCATGGGGTCTCAAAGAGTTGGACACGACTGAGCGACTGAACTGAACTTCTGGGAAGCCCCCACCGCCACCCCCCGCTGCCATAACAAAAAACTCTACTCCTTTTTAATGAAGATATAATACTGAGTCATCAGCTTTCACTCTCTGCTGGCCACAGGGGATGAATTATAAATTGATAGTAGACTGCGGGAGAGAAGGAGGCCAGGAAAAGACCAGTCATGAGGGTCTCTAGGTGAGACATGCTGATGGTATGTGCTAAGATCTAATTCTTGATATGTTTTGATAATGGGGCAAATAGGATTTGCTAATGATTAGATGTGGATTGTGAGAGATAAAGAAGAGTCAAGAATGACACCAACATTTCTGATATGAGTAACTAGAGTGATGTTCAGTTCAGTTCAGTTCAGTTCATTCTCTCAGTCTTGTCTGACTCTCCGCGACCCCATGGATCACAGCACGCCAAGCCTCCCTGTCCATCACCAACTCCCGGAGTTCACCCAAACTCATGTCCATAGAGTCGGTGATGCCATCCAGCCATCTCATTCTCTGTCGTCCCCTTCTTCTCCCGCCCCCAACCTTTCCCAGCATCAGAGTCTTTTCCAGTGAGTCAACTCGTCTCATGAGGTGGCCAAAGTATTGCAGTTTCAGCTTTAGCATCAGTCCCCCCAATGAACACCCAGGATTGATCTCTAGAATGGACTGGTTGGATCTCCTTGCAGTCCAAGGGACTCTCAAGAGTCTTCTCCAGCACCACAGTTCAAAAGCATCAATTCTTCGGCGATCAGCCTTCTTCATAGTCCAACACTCACATCCATACATGACCACGGGAAAAACCATAGCCTTGACTAGACGGACCTTGGTTGGCAAAGTAATGTCTCTGCTTTTTAATATACTATCTAGGTTGGTCAAGTGATGTAGTTGCCATTAATTGAGGGTCAGATTTGGCGGCATTATGAAGAAATGTGTTCAATTTAAAATAATTTCAATGCAATTTTCAGGTTGTTACATGTAACAGTCCAGATAGGAGATCTATCTATTGGAGTCTTTAGAATATAGATGTAATTTAAAACCGTGAGATTGTATATACTACCAGGTATATAGACAGCTAGTGGGAAGCCATGTAGGGCACAGGGATCTCAGCTCACTGATAACCTAGAGGACAGGTATAGGGGGTGGGGTGGGAGGGAGGGGACCTATGTAATACATACAGCAGAAACTAACACAACATTGTAAAGAAATTATACTCCAATTTAAGAAAGAAACTATTTAAAAAATAAAATCATAATATTGGATGAGAACTGCAAGGGAGTGAGTATAGACAGATAAGATATCTAAACTTTGGATTACTGCAGTGTTAAGAGGTTAATAAGGCAGGAGGTAAACCAGGAAAAGACCCTGATGCTGGGAGGGATGGGGACAGGAGGAGAAGGGACGACAGAGAATGAGATGGCTGGATGGCATCACCGACTCGATGGACATAAATTTGGGTAATCTCCGGGAGTTGGTGATGGACAGGGAGGCCTGGTGTGCTGTGATTCATGGGGTCGCGGAGAGTCGGACACGACTGAGCGACTGAACTGAAATGAACTGAACTGAACTGAAAACCAGGAATATGGTTTCCTAAAAGCTGTGTGAAGAAAATGCCAAACTCTGCTGATGGGTCAAATAAAAGTAAAGCTGAAAACTTCAGATTTAACAAGGTGCAAGTCATTAGAAATCTTGACAAGAGCCTAGTTGGATTGCAGTCAGTTCAAGAGATAAAAAGGATATTGTGACATTGCATATACACCATTCTTTCAAGAAATTTTTCTGTCAAAGGAAAGAATAAACTCCAGGTTGGCAGGGAGAGTGGAATTATATCTATAGATAGATATCAAAGAGTTCTGATAAGGAGATGAGTGTACAGACATACACAAAGGTTAGAATCTATGGACCTCTCTTCATCTTAATGGAGGTGGGGGGACCTTCATCAAGAGATGACCTAACTGCATAGCTATCTACGTAACCATACAGTTTTTATTTTTTCTTAATGGCCAAAAGTCCTTACTACTAATTTATTGGCTTCTGTGAGGAGTAAGCTCAAATACATAGCAGGCATCTCTAGTTTCTGTCTCTCCACATAAAACAAATGATAATTTCCCATAAATAATCCAATAACCAAAGTTTTGGCACATGAATCGGCAGAAGTCGATCATGAGGTTGTACTCGGAGCAGTAATAGTAATGGAAGCTTGCCATCTCTTCCCAAACCAATTAGTGGTGAAAATAAAACTGCTCTGACTACAACCCTAGGATTGCCCCTGGCAGCTTCTTTCAAGGCTTTCTGGACCTTTCAGCATCATTATTTCTGTGGACCACTCAGCAGTTTAGGAATACCCTTCCTTTTGGGAATTCCTGTCACTATCTCCCTTCCTGATGTCTCTTTCTGAGTCACCTTCCTTGTCTTCTGAAGCTCATCTGTCCCTTAAATAGACTGTAGGCATCCCTAAAATTTTCTACTAGACCTCATTCCTATTTTATTCTGTGACAGGGATCTGAATCTTAAATGCCCTCAAGGGACAGAATGTGTCTCCTCCCTCCAAATCATCTTCTCCAACATACATCAGAGGGACTTCTTCAAAAACCAAACCCAAAAATCTGATAGTAAACATCCCATATTCAAAACACCGAATGACTTCTTTTTACTACTAAGCAGTCTTTTTTTACTTAGCATAAGGTTGAACATTGTGTGCAAATTTGACTCTTCTTCTTCCTGGGTCTCATTTGCCATCACTTTTCTTCTTAAGGAACCCTTAGCTGGAGCCACATTTATTAACACATCAGTTGTAGGTTCTGATATACACTCGTGTTCCTTTGCTTCCCAATATTGTTTCTCCTCTTCTTCATTTGTTAGTCAATCCAGTTCAAAGAATCCTTCTTTTGTGAGGTCTTTCTGAGAAGCATCTCAGTCCTTCAAATTGCCCGATCTTCCCTGTTTGCCGTCATGACACTGTGTGCATGTATGCTTAGTGACTCAGTAGAGTCTGACTCTCTGCGACCCTATGGACTGTAGCCCACCAGGCTCCTCTGCCCATGGGATTATTTTCAGGCAAGAGCACTGGAGTGGGTTGCCATGCCCTCCTCCAGGGAATCTTCCTGACCCAGAGATCGAACCCACATCTCCTGTGTCCCCTGCGTTAGCAGGCCGATTCTTTACCGGCTTAGCCACTGGGACACTTTGTTAAACATACTTCCAATATAGATATTTTCATAGTCTGTTTTGTGTTACACCTTACCTATTCATTTAAATTCTTCTTGTTAAAAAAGAAGTGAGCTAATTGTCATTGAATCTGTGTGTGTATGTATGTGTGTGTGTGTTTTCCCTGTCTGAGTCCTCTCTACTAGATTATTAACTTCTCCAGGGCAGTTTTTTATTCCCTCAATACTTCATACTGTGCTATGCATATAACTGGTGTTAAAGAAATGTTTATTCAATTAAAATATGACAGGGAATAATTGAGGCTAGAAAGGAAAAAAGAATGGCCATCAGCTTAATAAGGAGATGCCACTAGAATGTGAGTTTCAGAAAAACAGGAATTTTAACCTGCTTTGTCTTTTGGGAGTGCTGTTAAAATTCATTGAATGAAAAAGACTAATATAGGAGATTTCACACTTTTATTTCAACACTTAACCTTGAACAACATATAAGAGTTATATGAAAGGTATTGCTACAGCCCAATTAAAATGCACTTTTCAGAAACGGTGGCTACTTTTCTAAGGTTTTTACAGTCAACCTTAAAAAAATCTGAATATACGTAAAGGAGAAAAATGTTTTCCTGAGCATAATATTACAATAAAATAGTCACTCTTCTTTTTTATCAAACTTTTAGGTTTAAAGAATTCTCCTTAATTCTATTCAATTTTTATATCAATCACTCTTGTGCTGAATATTTTTAAATGAATATGGCACTTTTGCATGGATCCATAAATAAACAAAACGTGCACAGCTTTGTTTATGTTAGGAACCTTCTGCTAAGTGTTGCTTCTATTTATTTACTTTTAAATTATGCCAGATTTTTGCAAATTTGAGTCAGTCTGGGGATCAACTTGAAATTTTAAAGACTGGCTATTTATTTTGTTTCTCATACCTCGCAAATATATTAAAGTAATAGTTTTAAGGGCCAGCAGAAATTACAAGACGAAATTATTCATGATGGATTTAGTTATGGAAATAGATGTGATATACCATTTCTTTTAATTTAATTTATTTTAAATTCCTCATTCTCTTTGCTTTCTCCTCTTATCCAGAGTTTTTAGCCCCATCCCCTATCTTAAGCTCAAATATTGCCTAATTTGCATGCCTAAATGCTAAGTCATTTCAGTCATGTCCGACTCTTTGTGACCCCATGGACTGTAGCCTGCCAGGTTCCTCTGTCCATGGGATTCTCCAGGAAGGAATACTGCAGTGAGTTGCCATTTCCTCTTCCAGGGGATCTTCCTGACCCAGAGATCCAAACTGCATCTCCTACAGCTCCTGCTTTGCAGGCTTATTTTTCACTGCTGAGTCAGCTGGGAAGCCCATCTGATTTGTGTAGCATGACCCAATTTTGAGAAGAACCTGAAGGAGTCTATTAAGGATATGTTAATAAATCAAAGTTTTACCCAAAAAGCCATGTTGCTAAAAACAAGCTCTACTTATAGACATTAATACCTGAAATTATAATTCACTAATTCACTCATCATAAAGAGCTGGTGTCCATGAACTGACTTCTTATCATGTGTAATTTGGCATGATTCATGAGATTTAGAGCTGGTTAGCTTTTCTTAGAGAGCAGAAATGAGGTGATGGAGTTGTGTAGCATAACAATAAACATTGATACTGGTCTTACCAACATTCATCTAATCCTCCTACTTCCTTCTTCCTCTTAATTGAACCACAATTATGTTCAGGTATTTCCTCTCCTTCACACTGGCATGCGCTTCAGGATGATCTCATCTCTAGCTCTATGGATTATTGTTATTATTTAGTCACTAAGTTGTGTCTGACTTTTTGCAACCGTGTGGACTGTAGCCTGCCAGGGCCCTCTGTCCATGGGATTTCCCAGATAAGAACACTGGAGTTGGTTGCCATTTCCTTCTCCAGGGGATCTTCCTGACCCAGAGATCAAACATGCATCTCCTGCATTAGCAGGTGAATTCTTTACCACTGAGCCACCTGGGAAGTCCAGCTCTATTACCTATAAAACAAGTCAATATCACTCTTTTTGAGAGTGGTTGATGTAGGCATGGGCATGTGACCTAATTTTGGCGAATGAGATCCTGGTGGAAGTCAACCTTTGTGCTTCTAGGAAATTTTATCACTAGAGATATGCACACAAAAAGACAGTCATTTTCTTTCCTTGATTGCTTTTTGTGGCTGGATATGATGAGTGGAACTGCTGCAACAGTACCTGTGAGGGAAGGCTGCCTGAGGGAAGAGCCGAGATGATGGGGATGGAGTGAAAGAGTGGGAAGAACCTACACCGCCAGTGACACATTGAAGCCTCAGACTGTTCCTGCCTGGAGCCTGCCCAACCTGGGACCACCTCATTTAAGCCAGTTTTGAGTCATTTTCTATTACCTGCAGTTGGTATAAATCCAACAACTTTCCTTCTCTCTGTGGTTAAAGAAGAAAATTATGTTTTATATGTGGAAAAGACACAGATACCCTGATTCCTTTTGGAAGTACATTAGTGGCCATAACATAACTGGAGATTAACTTTCAATGGACATTGTTCAAGTTTCGGACACTTGAAATTTGGTAAGGAAAGAAGTGTAATCAATTACTGCTGCCATTGGGTAACAGAATTATTTCGTTTTCCCTAATATAAGGTAGCCAACATTACAGGAATAGAATAGCTTTAAAAATAGAAACACTCAAAAGGAAATGCCATCAAATCATCATGCATTTTAAAAGAGCTAAATTACAAATAGATTAAAAAAAAAAAAACTGCTCTTCCTAGCAGTTCAACCCATTTCAAAGTGTTAGCAGCTAGCAGAAAGAGACTAGGGTGTGAACAGTGGCCTCCTCTTATAAAGAGTAGGTTTTCCCAAAGAAGGAAATATAACATTATTATGACTGTCCAATATACATGACTGTTTGAGTCATTTTGTTAATTTTCAATTAAATATAGCTCCTGTTTTCTGTTGCAATGAGTTAACACAATTAAAATTTTCATATTATTTTCATCCTATTTGGAAAATAGTTTATATTAGAATGTGTTTTAGGACCAAAATGGGACCACAAAAAGGGGGTAAGGATAAACTTGAACATGATTTTAAGTTTAGATATAGTGTTATAGGATATAATTTCAAAGATCAGATGCCAGATTTTAATGCTAATTAAAGTGGCTATGACATTCACTGGTCTATTTAATTGACTTATAGCTGGGATACTGACCAGGCCATTTCTGCTCCCTAGAATGCCTTTATGCAAATGAGACCAGGACATGGCTTGGCAAGCAGAGCAACGGGCTGGATTCCAGTCCCTACTTGTCCATTTGGCCAGGAATTGTTGTGTGGTGAACAGCCAGCACAAACGTACTCAGGGGCCCTGGGTTGCAAATTCCAATGTTTAGGCGGACAAGCGTTAGATAATAAGGAGTGCAGAGAATGGGCAGACTAGAGACCCCATTTCTAATCATAGCTCCAGCTACTGTTTACAGGAGGGAAAGTAGACACAGTGTTTTCAGACCTCCCAAGTTTTGAAAGAGGCTGGAAGTCTAATTCAGTTTATTTAACACAATGGACCCAAGCAAAAGGTGTGTGAGGCCCAAATTGGAATTATGGACTAGATGCTTGTGACTCTGATTTAAGTGCATCAGCACAGCTGCTTACTCAGATTCCATGGTTATCCTGATCCTGTTGGACTTGGGAATGTGTGAGCTCTTGGAGGTGATGGTGCAAGTGAGTGATGTGGGACAGAGGCTATTTGTCATCCAAGGTAAGATTCAGGTAGCAGAGGTCATAGATATAGATATGAAGGGCAGGGGAAAAGGTAATACATGTGATATTAACTCTGAAGAAGAAAGGAGTATATAAAATTAAGTACTATATGGGGAGGGGGGAGTTGTGATTTTCAGGTAGTTTGCTTTTTATAGTACTGTCCTACTAAATAGCTCCAACACGTTGCTAACATTAATTAAACCTCACAAACCCTTGAGATACATAATTACTATAATTAAACTGATATTCCAGATCAGTAAAATGAGACTTAGAATGCCCAAGGTCATAGTGAGATTGTGTGGCCCAGTTTGGCAGACAACCTGCATATTCTTATAATGTATTACTTTCCTGGAAAGGACTTTTCTAGCTCTCTCTTTCAATCTCTCTCTCTCTTTCTCCCTGTTTGGGTTAAGAAGATATAATGATAGGATAAATAAACTTGATCACTGAGAAGTTAAACCTGCAAGTTGATCAGGGAAGCTTAAGGACAATATGAAAAAAAAAGTCTAGATGAGTGAACAATTCATAGTTCTAAACATTTATAATTTGCAAATTCCAATTAATTGCATTTGTTTAAAATATTTCCATTTAAATTGCTGGTTTAGCTAAATGCATCAATAAATCAAGACATCAATTCATGTAAAGTTATCTTTAGTTTAGAAAAGACTGTCATTAGTTTGGAAAGAGAATACAACAGACAGACAGAAGGAACTCTTCTTGTTGCTATAACTACAGCATAACAAAGGTCAGCACTGGGGAAAATAAAAAACAATACAAAACAACAAACCTTCCTGGATTGAACATTAATAACTCAGGGATATTATCCTGAATTTTTCCTCCCAACAGAGAAAGATAATAATCCCTTATGTTGAGAATAGTTAATTGAAGATAAACCAAACAATGGAAACCTACATTTTTAAAAACCAAGCATAAAAAAATTGGTTTAGATTTGAAATCTTGAGAGCAATGTCAGAAACTTGTGATTTTGCAAATAGGGTCATTCCGGTTACACTGGAAGTTAAATATCTCAAGTTCAGGAGAAAAAAATAAAAATCACATTTTATTTAAAATGGCAAATCAAAAAACTTCCATTAACATTATTTAATAGAGAATAGTTTACAATAAATTTAATTTCCAACTTGTTTGACAGAGCTAAAAAAGTATGATTTTATAAGCCTCATTTTATGTCTCAAAAAAGTCAATTTTAGAATGAACTTCATTATTAAAATTCTTCGAGTTTTTTGTTTGTTTTGAATAACTGGGAAAGTCCTATCTGTTAATCTGAAGATTCAGAAGCCTGTTTATAAGATGCCTAGTTTCTGCATATGAATTCTGAGTTCTTTGAGCTCAGAACAGTGATTACCTGAGTTACTGGGTTTGAGATTTTTACTGAGAGTAAGAGAGGGACTGAGAGAGGAGATTCTGTCACTGGCTTTCCAGTGTTCTGTCAGATCACACTTGTGTGCAGAGAGAATGGCTGAAAGCACATGGAATGCCGCTGCCGCATTCTGGACTGCTCTCTGGGAAACAAGGCCACTGTGGCAGCGCTCGTTGACGGGGCTATAGGAAGTGTTTTTTGGTCAACTCATAACTGCCAATTTCATCAGGTTCCTAAATTATTGGAAATAATAATCTCTTATCTACTTTAAGAAATACTAATAAATTTTAAGAAAGCATACAGATGGCTCCACGCCTAAGACAAATTTTCCCAGGAGAAAGGTCAGTGAAGGGTGCCTTGATACTGCCAGGCAGAGGAAAGAGAGAACCCCCAAGAAGGAAGTTAGGGCTCAAATTGCAAATTTGTGTTTATATCTTTGAGTGTCTGGAAGCTACGCACTGTGACTTGTTTTTTGTCTTTTTTAAACCAAAATTGAATCACTATTTCCTTTGAAAAAAAATCTGGAATGTTATTGCTTGGGTTTTCTAATATTCCAATGGATAAAACATACCAAATATTTATGGTAAAATACAAGGAAGCTCATATATTACAAAGATCAAGCCAAATTAAGGAGCCTTATGGAAGAAATGTTCTTCTGGAGATTTTAATTTTTAGCCTATTGTTATGTCATCTGTGTGGGTTTTTGCATTTAGGGACAACTCCTATTATCCCGCCATGCAGTATCAACCCCATGGTCTATATAGTCCATGGAATTCTCCAGGCCAGAATCCTGGAGTGGGTAGCTGTTCCTTTCTCCAGGGGATCTTCCGAACCCAGGGATTGAACCCAGGTTTCCCACATTGCGGGCAGATTCTTTACCAGTTGAGCCACCAGGGAAGCCCAATAATTTTATAGAAATGAGAATTTATATAATGAGAAGGAGTGACATGAAAAAAAAAGAAATGGCCTAGACCAAATTAAGTTTTGCACAGAACAATTCTAAAAATTAACGCCCAAGTTAGTGTTTGGTACAGACTGTCCAAATTGTATGTAAAAATAAGTGAATGTGTGTCCTGATTAGCGGAGTTGATTAGAATATGCTGCTAATGAGGCCAAGGTAATGTGTATAACCCTGTGAACCCATTATTTTCATTATCCTCAACAGTCACAGATTTTATCCCTAATAGTGGTCAGCCATTCCATAAATGCATCCTGTTAGTCATTAGGAGGACAGGGCAACAGAGTGTCGATGGCTTAAGACAAATTTATTATTGCTGGAAAACAGCTCAAAGCACATGACCTGTGGTTGGCAGGTTAAGAGTGCCAGCTACAGATATGAAGGTCAACACCATGATGATGATGTATAGATATTTAATTAAAAATGAAAGAAAATAACAAGTGTGCAGAATATTAATTTTAAGGATTAATTTCAAGTTCCACTTTGTTGAGTCACCAAGAAAATCTCAGAAAATTTTAGTTCATTAAGAGATTTAAAAGCACTATTTCATTATCATAGAATAGTTCATTATAAGTAAAATGTCACATATAAATAATAATAACTTCATCTTAGTTTATGGTTTTTTATCAAAGAGTTCTGATGATAATGGTAAGGTGATGGACATTTTCTGGGAGAAGTGGATCTGCTAGAGTAGATAGTTCTTGCCATGTGTAACATGAGATGAAATTCAAACCATGGGACAAATTAAAGAAGGGTTTTGGATGCCAGTTTATTAATTTTGCATTTTTATCCTACAGATCATGGGAGAACATACATATTTTGTATGCTACTTTCTTCAATGTGCTTGGCACAGAATGTTAGAACCTTCTGTGGGCCAGGTGATATATGAGAAGGAACACAAAACTGATTGTGACATCAGACACAATCACTGATGTCAAGGATCTCCATTTCTGGCAAAGAAGACGGGTCAATAAAAATCCAAGGTAGCTATAGTCAGAGAAGAATTAAAGACATTATTCCCTATTATTTTATTGGCATAGTCCTCCTGTGAACGTGGTGGTTATTGTATTATTATTTGCAGTATTAATTACTATGGAAAGAGGCAGTCCTCAGAGACTGTATGAACAGGGATTGGGAAGCTGGGTTCTAAGATGAGTGAGAGAGTTCCACACACTTTACCTAACCTGAACAGTGACTAACAAGGAACACATTATTGGTGGAGGGATTAAGCTTACCTCTTGGTTTGGAAAATACCAGTAGACAAGCTGCTAATGACTAAGATTTATCTCTAAGTCAGTTTATTTTAGATTTATGGTATTTCCTCTGCTTGTGTTACTTCTGTTTCTTTAGTAAATTTTTGTTTGACTATTTTATCCATAGCTTGGCTGTCCTACAGGTATTTAAGAAAACATAGTTTGTTCATAGTTGCCAAACTTTCCCCAAAATCATTAAGACTGCTTTTAGTGGTAATCTCTAAGGATGCTAATCAGTAAAAATGCTCTCAAGGGAGAACTCTCATGGTCGACTGAGGGTTGTGTGGGCCAACTTAACCTCTCTGGTGGGTTATTCTCCTTCCAGTGTTACTCTTCTGGGAAACTGCCAGCTGTCCACCAAAACTGTTTTTCTACTCCACAGAAATAGGGTTGCATCTAGGAAGTGACTGCCCTGCCCATCTTTGCAGCTAGCTGCAGCATGTGACTGGTTCTTGACAATTGTCAGTGAGCCATGGTGCTGTGGGTTACTTCAAGATGAAGTGTTTAAGAAGGGATCATGCCCCATTCTTGCCCTTCTGTTCATTGGATGTAGTTGATTAGTAGTCCGTCAGGGATGGCAAGGTCCTGTGATGGAAGGAAACTAGATCCATGAATCAGTCATAGAGGAGAGCCATCCCCTGATCTGCAATTCCCACCCTGGATTGTGACTTAAACAACAAATATACATCTATGGCTTTTGCACTGACACATTTTGAAGTCTGTCTGTTACAACAGATTACCTTTTTAGAGATTCTGGATTATGATGACAATATTGACCATGATGAAAGTAGCCATGCTTTAAAAATATTTCATAGCACAGCACAAAATTTCTGCAGAGTATAGGACACTTTTTCAGGTGATATGAAAGTTAATTTTTTCCTATGAAGATATCAATGAAACACCCATACTCCTACTGCAGATCACAAAACATACAAAGCGGAGTAAACGTACAAACCACTTCCAGGAAACTGGAAGCTGTAGCAGACATTTTGCATAGAGAAGGACATGAAATTTTAGTACTTTATAGAACTGTGAGTTCCGAAGAAAAGTTAATAGAGGACTGTGTTCTCAACAATTTACCTAAAAACTCTGACACATTATTCTGAAGAATACAACAAAGAATGTGGAGTAATGTGAGAAATGGCAGATATGCAAGTGCTAAAACTAGTGTATATAAAAAATAAAGGTTATAAGAAATCCTAGACCAGAAGAGAAATGTTGTCCTTTATCACATTTGGCTAAAGTCACTCAGTCATGTCTGACTCTTTGAGACCCCATGGACTATACAGTCCATGGAATTCTCCAGGCCAGAATACTGGGGTGGGTAGCCTTTCCCTTCCAGGGGATCTTTCCAACCCAGGGATCAAACCCAGATCCCACATGGCAGGTGGACATTTGGCTAAGGATGTCATCAATTCCCTCAATGCATCCCTGATGGCTCAGCAGTAAAGGATCAGCCTGCAATACAGGAAACACAGGTTTATCCCTGGATCAGGAAGATCCCCTGAAGGAGAGCATGGCAAGCCACTCCAGTTGTCTTGCCTGGAGAATCCCACAGAAAGAGGAGCCTGGTGGACTACAGTCCATGGGGTTGCAAGGAGTCAGGCTTGACTGAAGCGACTGAGCACACACATGCACATTATCGATTCCCTAGTAGGAAGGAAATGGATGTTGTATCAGAGCTAGGAGATGCACTGTTTAAAATATATTCCGTATGTCATATAAATGAGGTGCTTGTGATCATAATTAAAGCTAAGGTTCTAGGATGCAGAGAGGGCTATTGGTTAATTAATTGTTAATAGTGAGGCTAGAGCGGAGGTTATAAGCACAAAGCTTTGGAGATACAGGATTAGGTACCAATTTCAGCCTTGTTGTTGTTCAGTCACCAAGTTGTGTCCAACTCTTTGTGACTGCATGGACATACTAACCTTTTGACCTGAGTTATCTGATATGTACAGTCTTATTATTTCCACTGGAAATAATAATAACTACCTCATAGGGTTATTTCAAGGACAAAGTAAACTGTCTGCAAGTTACTCCCTATAGTGTCTGACACAGATGGGTCATTAATAGTCACTTTTATTAATGATTAAGGCTAAACGTTATGAGTTTTCCCATTATAATCTAGAAAGTAAAATTCTTTGGAATTTAGACCTTATTTTCTCTCATTTGTTTAAAGTTTCATTTTGAAAGAGAGCTTGAGGCATTCTGAAAAGGAAAGCAAGTTTGGCATAAGAAAGCATGATATCTTTATTTGATTTTTTTTATTTTTGATTTTTATAATTCTGTGTTGGTTTCTGCCATTAAACAATGGAATCAGCCATCATTATACATATATCCTCTGCCTCTGGAGCCTCCCTCCCCACCCACATCTCTCCAGGTCATCACAGAGCACCAGACTGAGCTCCGTGTAACATACAGCAACTTCTCACCAGCTGGCCATCTTAAACACGTGACACTGTATGTATGTTGATGCTACTTTCTCCATTCGTCCCACTCTCCCACTGTGTCCAAAAGTCCATTCTTTGTATCTTGTCTCCATTCCTTCCCTGCAAATAGGTTCATCAATACCATTTTTCTAGATTCCATATACATGCAAATATAGGATATTAATGCATATATATGGAATCTTTGATTTTAAAAATCGTTTATTTACAAACTTCAAAACATGGATATTTTAAATATTTTGAAAACATGTCCAAGAATCTATCATCTTTCCAGTATAATAAGTATTCAGTTCATTTCAGTTCAGTCACTCAGTCCTGTCCGACTCTTTGTGACCCCATGAATTGCAGCATGCCAGGCCTCCCTGTCCATCACTAACTCCCAGAATTCACACAACCTCATGTCCATCGAGTAGGTGATGCCATCCAGCCATCTCATCCTTTGTCGTCCCCTTCTCCTTCTGCCCCCAATCCCTCCCAGCATCGGCACTCATTAAAAAATGCCTGCATTTTGCTGATATACTTACCATGATGTTCAGTTAATAAATAAATAAATAAATAAAATGCAAAATTCTCTGCTTTTACAAAGCATCAATAAAATATAAAAATGTCAATGAACTTAAATAGTAATTACTAATAATCATCTAGTTATTTTGTCTATAAATACCAAGTCACTGGTTTGATTGATTTTATAGCCAAATTTATTCTATCTTTTCAAATTACAAAGCATACTTGTTATTGAGTCAGAAAACAAGCTGCCCCTATTTCAATAGTTGTCCACTCTTGGTACAGCACCTTCATTTATATACACCACAGTTGCTAACATATCAATAATCAGTCTTCCAGAGTTGGCAGAATCTTGATATGGTCAAGGTCAGTCTTGAAAATGCAAACACAAAGTGCTTTAAAATATCTTTTCAGCATTTTGTTATTATAAAAGAAACAGCTCATTATCATACTTCTTTCTTTGAAACTATATTATTGTATTCTAGAGTACAATTTTAACAGAGAACTTTATAAGATCAATTTAAATAATCTGAACTTTTTTCTTTCCTACTTTTGTAGCTTATTATTAACCATTTTTTCTTTAAAACTATCCAAAAGATTCATATTTTATATGTTTCATATAAATATGAACATACTTCAATAGCGGGATAGCATGTAGCCAGGAATATCTCACGTGCTTTAAGGCAGCAGTGAAGAAGTTAATTCACAGCTGCATTTATGAGTGAGTTTTATTTTTGACCTGTGGTAAAAAGATTTATCTTTCAATTACTAAACTATTTTTCCCAAGTGTCAAGAAGTCATACTAGTATAAAATAGATTAATGTAGCTATAAAAGTAGTTTTTGTTTAAGTAAAGTTTGGAATTAAAAATAGGGTAAGTTACAAATCAGATTTAATCATTGGAACAGTCAGATGAACAGTAAAAGAACGTGGGGGGATGAGGAGAGAAATAGAGATTGATTTTGAGCTCGGTCAAGCTCACTCATTTTTTTTTTTTTTTAAACATTCTGGCATACTAATATTTAGAAGAGCTGGACAACCAGAACACCGATCCGTTTCCCTTAAAGATTTAAATGATCATGATTTTTAAAGTCTTCTTGGGTACATCAGTAGTATTATTTAAAAGCCATGCGGTAGAGTGTGAAATAAGAGTATTTTTCAAACAAACACGACCTTTTCTGTTTCTTGTACTGCTTTCTCTACCCAACCAGAAAACCCAGACAAGTTTATTTACACACACACACCCGCACATACACACACACACCCCCCACACACACGCAGAGTGAGAGAGAGTGGCGGAAACGCCCTCTTTCCGTCCCTTCCAAACAATTATCTCCGAGAGTAAAAGAAAATAATCAACAGCCCTCTGCGCTGGGCGGCTGAGCCGGAGAGCCAGGCGCGAGGAGGAAGGGCGAGCAGCAGGCGAGCCGGGAAACGTGGCTCCGCCGGCGGGGAGAGGATTTGTGAAGGGGCGCGCCGGCCCGCGTGCGCCTCTCGCTCCCCGGGCAATTTGCAGCCAATCATCAGGAGGTGCCCGCGTCCGCGCGTCCTCCGCACCGCGGCGCCGCCCGCCCCCGCCCCGCCCCCGCCCCCGCCGCCTCCCTCGCCTTTCTCTCGCGCTCCCCTCCCCCGCGGCCGCGCGCAGGCACACACACAAACAGAGCGAAGGGGGGAGACGGAGCGGGGAGAGACTGAGCGGAGCGAGAGAGAGAGGGGGAGAGAGCAGAGACTCCCCGGCTCCCTCCCTCCCTCGCACACAGCGACTGGAGACGGACGGAGAGCAACGCGCTGGGAGAGGAGAGACCACCGAGAACAGCCCCGCGCTCTCACACATACACTCACACTCGGCTCTTTCCTCCCCCCCCCCCCGCCACCTCCTCCTCCTTCCACCCCCACCACTAACACCATCTCCTCCTCCTTCTCTCTGCAACAAGAAAAAAAAAAAGCCATTTACAGGTATATATTTTTTTTGATCCGCATATTTATTTATCCCCCCCTCCCCAACAGTTTGTTTACAAGTATTAAAGTTGTAATTGGGAGCTGCCAAGACACATCTGGATTTGTGTTTCTTTGTGTTAGGGGGTGATGTGCAACTAATTAAAGGCAGACTGGCAGCGTCTGCAAATTCTAAGGCTCCCCAAATAAAAAGAGACTGGTAAGTGATTGTTCTTTCTCTTTCTCTGGCTTTTTGCTCTTAAATGTTTGCTGTCCGTTGGGATTGTAAAAGTAGATTATTAATACTGGACTCCAGCGATGAAAGGCGTCGCTGTATTAATTTATTAATTAATCTGCACCCGCCCCTCCTCCTGAATGTTAAATATGACCTTTGATCTCTGTGTCTCTGGTAGACCAGACATACAATATTAGGCATGTACAGTCACATTGTTTAAAGGCAAAACAGGATCATGAAGTATGATGTCTAATTTAGCTTTGGAATAGGACTGTAGTTATTTGTGTGTGTTTTATTTTGTTTTTTAAAGAAAATCCAAACAATAGCTGTGGTTTAGGTACCTTTTTCATGCTCCAGAGATGCATTGATTAAACAATAATGACCTGGATACTGGGCACAATCATTTTCTACAGTTTCTGGTGGCATTAAACCTTGAGGGAGGAAGGGGGAGGTGATGGTAATAAGGAAAGCTTCTGTTTGGAGACACCACTCTAATACTCCGAAAAAGGGACATTAAATTATTTCTTTATTTGGAACAAGGTCAAAAGACTAAAATGTTGAAATTTTTCCCTCCACTCAATGCGCTGGTAGCTAATGCATGGTTGGCATAACTAGTTCTTACTGAGTAGCAGTTATTATGGTCTTGCAGTTACAATGTGATTCGCAGAAACTGAAGCTATATGCATATTCTTGCTGTGTCTTCCCCCATCGCCTTCCCAGCATCAAGAATATTTAGCCAGGAGCATTTTGGGGGCACCCTTTGTATTGCCTTCAGACCTCTGAAGGGAGCAGTTTTCCCTAATGCGAAACCACAGAGGTGGTTCCTGAGTGATTAGGGACTTGCTGTGATTGAAAGATGCCTGCTAGCTTCTAATCCAGCCTGGGGTGAGGTTCCTTATCTTGATTTACTTTGCCTAATAGGGATTTGTTTACATAAACCTCTCTTTTTTATAGGGCGCCTTCTCATCAGGACTTGAAGTTTTTGCACTTGGAGTTTGGGCATAAATGGCTCATTAATCTAATTATAAGCATAATTGCTATAATTGATATCCATTTTGAGCAGAATATTTGAGACTGAGACTGCTGGGCCCCCATTTGAAATTCCCTGAACTCCACATTCTAGACCAGTATGTGGCTTTCAGAAGATGTCACAAAAAGATATCTGTCTCCCCCCAAAAAAATCTGGAAACAAAGAAACTGGTTTTTTAGGTTAATATACACTTTATATTTTTGCTTTACTTCTTAAAAGGCTCTGATGCACCTCTCCCCCTGTAATAAACAACTAAAATACCTCTGCCTAAGCATAATAATGCCCTGTAAGCAAAGAGATGAATGCAAATACCCAGTTAATATTTAAACTTTCCTCTTAAACAGAGCTAAAGAAAAAAAATCATCTTATGACTATTTCTTCATGGAACACCTTAAATGATGTCCCCATAGTTTTACTCAATGTAAAAATCAGTGACTGGAGAAAGCCTTAAAGTCCATGCTTTCCTCTTGTCTTGGGAAGAGGCTGGAATCTCCATTAGGAATTACTGGGAATATTCTTAAAGTGACTACAGGCACTTGGTTTAAAACCTATGACACGATTTGCATTATTAAAATTTTTTTAAAATCTAGTCAATCTTTCTTTTCTTTCTTTCTTTTAAACAAGTAGAACACCACCCTCGTACCCCCTCCAAGCCCCACCACCAAATGGCTTGTACAATTGAGACCTGTCCTTGGTCCATTGAATTAAGACCCTAACAGAGCCAGCTGTGCTGGGATTCAAACTAATGACCGCAGACACAGAAGGACACTGTGGCAGCTGGTAGTTCTTTTTTCCCTGCCTCTTTAGTTCAGATTGTATGTGGGCAGTCTCTTAGCTCTCAGTTGTATTGTGTTTGCTTACAGTTTATACTCGGATGTATTGTAGACTTTCTCAGTACTTCATTTGCTAATTTCCTGTTCATTTTCCTCATAGGGCCATAGCTGTTTTCTACTTTAGAGCATTTGCATGCCCAGGCAGCACTTGTTCACACATTTCATAGTGTTTAAATGCCCTCTGCTTATAGGTAGTATCGCCCTCCCACCCCTGATTTGCATGTCTTTAGCACTCCAATTGCCCTTTTCCCTCGGCATTTGTCACCCCCGTCTTTCCTCTACCCTGGGTATCCTGGCTATTAATACATTTTCTCAGGAGGGTTATAAGAATAGGGGGGAGGAGCTGTGGTGTGCTCTGGGGAGGGAGGGATCGGGGTTGGGAGCGTGGGGGAAGGATGGGAATGGCGGGGGTGGGGGGGGTGTCACGTCTTGATGATTGTTATGCAAACGACCTGACGAGGAATGTGGGAGTTTTCTGTGTCTGCGGTGGGGTAGCGAGGGAGGCTGTTTATTTTTTCATCTTTTTCCTCGTGCAGCTCGTTGGAATGACTTTCTTTATTTTAGTTGTAACAGTTGGAGGATAATGCAAAGGAAGACGCTGCCTGGGAATTCACCGTCTGTGGAAATGCGCCCCAGAGAGGAATAAAGCAGTCCTCACCTTGCTCTCCCCACCCGGACCCACTTTCCCCTCCCGCCTCGGCCCCCACCCCAACATCACCATCACCCCCTTCCCTCCCCCCCACCTCCCCCCCTTTCCCACCCAGGTGTCGGACCAGACGGTCCCCACTTCCACCCTGCACCCCTTCTTTCCCCCTTGCACCATGAACACCAATGTCTGCGTGGAGCCCGGGCCGAGCCCGGAGGCCCCGGGCTTGCCCAAGGACAGCCACCTGCCCGAGGGGTCCCTCAACAGCCTTGTGGATTACAACTCGGAGATGGAGCGCTACCGCTCCTTTGCCACCTCCTTCTACAAGACCAACGGGGGCGCCTTCCCGCAGGCGGCCAAGATCGCGCGCATCACCACCCCCATCTTCCCCAGCAGCGCCGCCGCCGCCGCGGCCGCCGCGCGCATCGGCATGTCCCCCTGGAACTGCGACAACGCGGCCACCGCCGCCGCCGCCACCGCCATGCTCTGGGGCAGCGGCGGGGGCGGGGGCGGCGGCGGCGGCGGCGGGGGCGGCAGGAAATCCTCCGCCGCCGCCGCCTCCTCCTCCGCCTCCTCCTCGGCGATCCTCCCCGCCGGCGGCGGCGGCGGCGGCGGCGGCGGTGGCGGTGGTGCCGGCGGCGGCGGTGGCGGCGGTGGTGGCGGCGGCGGCGGCGGTGGCGGCGGCAGGACCAGCATGCACCACCGAAACGACTCCCAGAGGCTGGGGAAAGCTGGCTGCCCGCCAGAGCCATCGTTGCAAATGGCAAATACTAATTTCCTCTCCACCTTATCCCCTGAACACTGCAGACCTTTGGCGGGGGAATGCATGAACAAGCTCAAATGCGGCGCTGCTGAAGCAGAGATAATGAATCTCCCCGAGCGCGTGGGGACTTTTTCCGCTATCCCGGCTTTAGGGGGCATCTCATTACCTCCAGGGGTCATCGTCATGACAGCCCTTCACTCCCCCGCAGCAGCCTCAGCAGCCGTCACAGACAGTGCGTTTCAAATTGCCAACCTGGCAGACTGCCCGCAGAACCATTCCTCCTCCTCCTCGTCCTCCTCAGGGGGAGCTGGCGGAGCCAACCCGGCCAAGAAGAAGAGGAAAAGGTGTGGGGTCTGCGTGCCCTGCAAGAGGCTCATCAACTGTGGCGTCTGCAGCAGTTGCAGGAACCGCAAAACGGGACACCAGATCTGCAAATTTAGGAAATGTGAAGAGCTAAAGAAAAAACCTGGCACTTCGCTAGAGGTCAGAGGAGATGATTTCTTGTTTCCCAGTCTCTCCCCTTCCCTCCTCACTCCCCTCTCCTCTCCCCTCCAGGGCTTCTTGTCTGGCTTCAAGATGCAGTACCCTTTTCCTGAAGCTTCATTCAGGTTGTAAGATACAGTTGGTGGTTTGCGGAGGGCATGGCCTCTCCTCGCCCCCTCCCTACCTTCACTTCGCCTGGAACCGCCCTCCAGATGCGGGAGGGCGCTCCTCCTTTTTTTTATTTTTTTTTAGCTCTTTAAGGAAAACGAATGTAATTGGTTTGAAAAATCAGAAGTTTCACATTCAATATGGTCAGAAATTTCTCTCGGTGGTTTAAAATGCCCCCTTCCCTTATTATTTTTAAAAGCATCTCTGCCCAAAGGGTCAAATACATCACATTCTATACACTTATACTGGGCAAGAGAGACCTATCAGTGACCCAGTTGTAACTGTGAGGACACAGTTTGTGGCACACAAGCCTACATTCCCTTTTACACTCACACACATACACAGAGTGATCACTGAAACTAACATGCATGAATTCAAAAGGGGATTTTCTACACTCTTCTAATTTTTTTCCTTTACCATGACAACATTTTTCTGTTTTCCATTTTATTTTCTGCATAGTTGGTATCTTTTCAGAAAGGGGAAATAGTAGAGAAAACTGAAAACACCACTTGCAGTTTTTTTAAGGAGAGATGACAATTTGTAGCAGGTGAGATGGTAATTTTATTTAAGAATTATCTTATTTACATAGTTTAGAAACTAAGGATTCCTAAAACTCAGTTACAAAAAATATAAACTTGAGGTTCTGTGTTTAACAAAGTAACCACTATGTGGTCACAAAATCGTTCTATACATCAAACACTGTTTTGGTTGATACACTATATGGTCAATGACAGTTTCTTTTTCCTATGTGTGCTTTAAACAATGTACAGATTATCACTAAAGTACTTGTTAAATTAGGCTTTCTATTATGTTAAACAGAAAGATTGATGTGTTTGGTGGAAATTTCATACAGTGACCTGATCACAACCAAAGGGGGAAAACGGAAAATCAGAAGTAAATGGCTTTGGTGATATACCTAGTAGTGAAATATGGACAGATAATCATATTTAGCCTATTGATATAATGTACGGAGTAGATGGCTAAATGCTCATGTATAGGTGATGGATTTAGCATTAGGGAATATTCTATGGGCTGGACTATAGGCTGAGAGTGGTTCTCACAAGTTCTCATCAGAGGGAAACCTGCATATTCTTTTTAAAAATTGTGAACATTGCTTAAAGGAGTTTTCTCCAAGAAGGACTGGCCTTTGAAAGGAGAAGAGTTAAAGATCTTTCCAGGTTTGGATGTAAATAAGATACAGATTGTTTTTAAGTTTTATTAATATAAATATAGCACTTTGTAATTCTCCTCAAACAAATATTATGTTGATATCATCATTGATTATGATCAATTCCATCAAAATATTGCATTTATTCCTCCTTATAAGAGAACCCATGTCTGCTGAAAGTTTGACTTTATTCTAGGGTGGTTTATTACATTCCCCTTGGCAACTCTTAAACAAAGATAATAGCAATCATAAAGACATAGATCATGTGTTTTCTTAGGTGGCAAAAATTTGTTTTTAGCTTTGAATGATCTCTGGATTAATTTATTATAACTACTTAAGGTCTCTAAGGCCCATGGGAAATTAAAATTCAGTTCATACTTAAATCTTCTGTTAATGCTTAGTCGATTAGCACTACCTGGCTTTAATTTTTTTACCCTTAAACTATAGCATCTAGAATTATAGAATCTAGAATTATAGATTTGCTGTGGTTAAGTGGACTTCATCTTTAGCTAGACCTATGTACTGCCTGCATTCCAATTTATTGTATGTAGTAGATAGGACCACTGAATAATTCTGATTTATTTAGTAAGCAACCTCTCTGAACAAGTTTAATGTGAATACCAGTAGGTTTTCTGCACAAATTTCTATATTGGTTTATTAGTCTAAACAAACTTCATAAGTTTCTTTTTTCTTCCTTTTGGTAGTTTTCCCAAAAACTTCTTGTGATCTTTAAGTTCCCTAGGTTTTTTTTAAATCACAAAATTCCATGGTATTACTTTTTCTTCTTTTTAAAAATTCACATGCAGAAAGTTCTATTGATCTTCGGAAAGTGGGATGTAGATGAGAGGGGAAACATATTTCTCTCTTTGTAGAGCTTTCTGAAGATGTTCTCCCAACTATATACCCTTTCCTACCAGAGAATTGTTCTTGGTTCAAGGCTAAGATGGAATGCAATTTGGCAGAACGAAAGGAAAAAAAAATTAATTGGCTAAGATTCTGTCTAGGTCATTTTTAAAAGGAAAGACAGCATGATTGCCTTAAGCACATGTGTAACCACACAGTTATGGTTGTAGGAAACCAGCTGGACACATGTCAGAGTGACAGGGTTTACATGACTGAACCAGAGCTGAAACAGTGGTTGCAGGATGGTGCAAAGTCTCCCTGCTGACCTGCCTCCCTCTCTAATTTGGTTTCTGTAACTTATCGTCATCTGTGGAGATGTTTTAGATGTCAGATAGACTCTGGAGCTGAGGATAGTAATTTGGAGATTCATTATGGATATTACCTGTGGATTTCAGGTGTAAGTTCAGTAGCTAATATTTATTGGCTTTAAATTAATATCTGGATTATAGTCATTGCTGATACTAGTATTTATCACTTCAAGTCCCACGTGCTCTTCTTTCCTTTGACTTATTCTCATGCCAAGGACTGGAGGCATAATCAGATTTTCAGGGTGAGTAAACTGAAATTAAGGCAGACTCACATGGGTGTGTTGGGCCTCTTGCCCACATTTTTTAAAGCCTCCCCTCTGGCATTCTTTTTAAAATTGCTTTACTTATTTCCTCATTTTCCTGATAAATCTCATGTGAAGAGCATCTTAATTCCTTAAAAATTTATTTACAAAATCACCACTTTATAGTATTTCATATGATAAAAATACACATGAAATACATTTAACTTTTTGGTGTTATCATGTACTGTATAGTTGCATATAACACTATTTGTTCAATCAATCGCTGTACTAAAAAATTATCACTGATTATTTGAAGCAGTCATGCTGTATGTCCTTGTGTGACAAAACTTATCTTAAAAACTTGTATCCTAAATAGTTAATATTAAGTTCTCAAATATTTTAAGAAACTTATCATATATCATGATAAATTCTATGATAGACCTTTGTCTCATACAAAAGTATTCCTTTAGTTTTTATATTCACAGCAGTTACATTTCTTACACTAAGATCTAACTTTTAAAAATCTCTCAACCTAATCTTACTCAAGGGAGAAAGTCGTCCCATGGGCCACCCCAGCCTCTCTTAGTCCCTGAACATTGTTCAGGTGACATGATTGATCTCTGTGGGACAGCATTAGAGACCACACAGATCTGGTTTCTCTCCCATTAGCTGATTTACGGAATTACATTAGTCAGCAGCGCCTCGGGAGTGTTCCCTGCCCCCACTCCTGGCTCTCTGCTGCTGGGTACACAACGCCACTGCCATCGCCACCAGTGCTCTCCCTGAGCTGGACAAGGGACTTAGAAGAGGCATGTTAGAGTGAAGAGGCCGAGACACTGGAAAGTCAGGAGAAAGACAGTCTTTTTTCCCTCTCTTTTCTTTTCTCTATTTTAAATTATCTGCTGAATGTACAGGCCCTAAATTATTTTCCATAAGTTAGGTAAAGCTTCTAAGGGGTCTGGTGAAAAACATCCAGGTATTGTCCTGCACTTGATAACTGGATTTAGAAGAGTCTTTTAAAGGAGGATGTTAAGTTCTCAGAGCCCCAACCACACAAATGGCAATTGTAAGAGTCTGAACAGAGCATTGAATGCAGTTTGTGCAGGAAGGTAACACATACTACCCAAAGAAATGCATTTGTTCAGTTCAGTTCAGTCGCTCAGTCGTGTCCAACTCTTTGCGACCCCATGAACTGCAACACGCCAGGCCTGTAGACACCCACATGAAATAGTTGTGTCACTCAGATTCAGAATCTGTTTAAATAGTGAAACTGGTCACCAATTAGACATGTTATATAAGTTCTTGAAGTTGGTGACCAAAAAAAACCTAGAGGTAAAATATGAATGTTTCATATCTTAAATTGTGATATATAGTAGTTTATCATTTTATATCATAACTCAAAAATGGATTTTCAGATTGAAGAGTCAGAGCCATGCCAGTATAAAAACATTTTTTTTGATTGGAAAATGTAAATATATAGCTATTAAAAGGAAAGAGGAAATTTTTCAATAAATTCAAGTAAAATGATAAACATAGAGAAAAGATCCAGAAGTTCATAAATGTTAAGAAAAAAGCACAGAAAAGTTCAGCTTTGGCTGAAGTCAGAAAATAGATTTGTAGCCAAGGCAGCAAAGTGTTACACAAGTCCAATGAGATTATCTTTCCATCACTAGATTTAGTACAAGGTAGTCAAAGTTGTTTTTAAAAGAATCACATGTTTTAAAATAATTCCTAAATGAAAATAATTCCCTTTCCTATCCAAACATCATGTAAATTCTAAGCAATCTTTTGGATGGCAATTAGGAATAGTAAAATGAAAAAAATTAAAAGTATTTGTAAATTATCCTATAAGAATGTTTAAATTCAGTCATCACCAAGCAAAATTTTTAAAAAATCAGAAGCCGTTAAGAACAAAAACAAACTTTAGACTTTAATCATATAAAAATATTTGGATATTTTAAACAAGAATGGAAAATGTATCCAGAAGTAGATAAAAATTACTTGATTTTTAAACTTTTTAATTAATTGATTACTGAAGCATTGTTGCATATTTTTGTTAGTCAACTGTTTTTCTGTGTGAATAGTTAAGACTTTTGCACAGTTCAGACTTACAGATTGACAAATACAGGACAATTTATAAAGTAGTCTGTAAGACTGAAAATTGAAAGGTGTGTCAAAAGTGATGGGTGTTTCATCCATATTTGCTCTAGAGTACACAGTTGGAGATTGGAGATGTATGTCGGGGTGTCTGTGAAGACGCTGGTAGAATATTCCTTCTGGATATAAACATAAAACATTATTGGAGTTTTCCCCAGGAATAGGTTTTAGTGTGTCTTTAAAAAAACTCTTCTGAAGTAGTTGGTGCTCCTAGAACTTGCTGTTCAATCTGAGTTAGTCAGATTGGTCTTACATTAGTTTACTTTTACTAGAAAACAATTAAATTTTTATTTTTGCTTTTGGAAATACATAACAAAATGTCCTGCTATCCAAACATTTCACAAGCATGGATATGCTCAATTTCTTATGTTTATTTTTGTTCAAATTATACAAAATATTTAAAATAAATTCATTTACCATATATAAAAATCACTACTTAATAGATTAAATTCAAGATTTATTCAAGAAAGGCCCATGTAAATATGCAAGTTGGAGAAAGGACTGCTTCTCTTTTAGTTTTCCTCTTATCTTTAGATTAGTTTTTAAAAAGTAATAATGAACCCAAAGTAATGGTAAAATCATTTTATGTGTGATTTTTCAGTCACTGATTAGAATGTCAGATGATCTTGGCTGGGGAAGTAGAGCACTCTAGAAAAAGTCTTTTTTTTTTTTACAACACTTGTTTTCAAGAAAGTACTTTTTTGGTGAGATTGGTATAAATTGTGAGGATTTTGTGCGTATATCATTTAATTTCTTTATTTGTCCTGCAGTGCTTCTGTTTATTCTTAACATACTTTTCTCATTGAGCATTTATGCTGTTATCCTTAGCAGTTTCAAATTATTGGAGGAGGGGCACACGGGTGGTTTTATCCCTCAGTCACATCTTGTTCCATCACATGCAAACACCTGTCCTGAAATTGAATTATTCTGCAGGGTGATCGAAAAGCCTCCCTCCATCCGGCATCATATGTTTTCTGTTGTTTATTGAGTTATGTTGCACCATACTTCAGATGCGACAGCCATTTAATAATGTTGAAGACTTAGCTCTGCAGGGGCTAAAAGGATCCCAGCAGGCTTGTTAACTTCTACTCTAAAACATTAGGAAAAATATTTTTTCCTCTGTGAAACTTTAGGGCTTTCTCTTAATTTATTTCAAGAACATGAGAATCCAAAGCCAGATATGAGAGTGAGCCTGTGAAATCTCTGTTTCTGTTTTTTGGTATTTAACCTCTTTATTCCATGGTGTGTTTCTTACTCAAAAGACAGTGGCAAAGCAAAGAACTGCTTTTTCAGAGAACTAATGACTAAAGATGAATTTCTTTGGCTGATATAAAACCGAATATAAATTCTATTTAGAAAATATACTACTAGTTTCTTGGCTTTTCATTTCTTTTATAAATAAATTTGTATTGGGGTCACATGGCCACATTTAGATGATAGCTGGTAGGAGGAGCTACAAGTTTCA
The DNA here is from genome assembly GCF_049115385.1 of Moschus berezovskii. Lineage (NCBI taxonomy): Eukaryota > Metazoa > Chordata > Mammalia > Artiodactyla > Moschidae > Moschus > Moschus berezovskii. The sequence continues at coordinate 27,719,148 of NC_142464.1, forward strand.
GGTAACTTACCAGTGGAACAATGTTAGCTCCATCAGCATAACTTCTCTGAACATTTCCTCAACTGTGAAATGGACATAACAATATCAGCCTTCATTACAACTCTTTGATACTGTATGTAGGTTCATATTCTCTGCATCCTGAAAGATGCTATATGATTTCTCATTCCTAATTTAAAGTCATCAATAAAAAGTAGAGAAGATGATTATATTTATAGATAATTCCGTACACCAGCAAGTTATTTGTAGTTATCAGGAATTAAAGCCTAGATAGATTATTTTGTGGTTTTGAGTTTTCTGAATATTTGTTTTAATCATACAGTTTACCAAAGCTCTGGCTTGATTTCACTTGGAAGGGTATAAACCTGATAAACAAGTTTCCCTTGTTCTTGTACCTGTATTGTCAAAAGCCTGGGAAATCTGCACAGGTTACCTAGTGACCTTTGTCACCATGGTGAGCCAATTTAGATAATTTAGTGCTCTTCCTCCTTCCTCACCAAAGGCACACTACTACCATTAATTTCTATATCTTTTAATAAGATTGTGTGAGTGTGTTTCACGTTACCAAATCAGTACCTTTGTTTAGCTATTATTTTCTATATTTGGGCGGACACAGGGAGTTGTTCTAAATGTGCATTAGTGAGTTTAGGATAATCATTGTAAGAAATGGTTAAATGCTTATCACAAATTCTGATTGGAGAATATATTTAACAAATACTGAAAATCTGTAGAGTTACCCTTGTTTCAGAAGATAGGGGTGTGTGTGTGTATGTATGTGTGTGAGTGTAGGAAATTAAACAGGTAGAAAAACATTTTGAGATTAAAAAATGAACTATGTAGAGCTTTTTCTCTTATTAAGAAGAGAGCGTTTATGAAATGAAGAAAGTGAGCAGTAATAGAAAAGGCTGGTGGTTTTCTGGGAAAAAGTAATGTTAAGTCCTAAAATATTTGAAATACTAACCAAGAAAGCTTTACAAACAAGGGAGAAAGGAATATGCAAGCAGGCTGCAATGCAGTATCTAGAAGGAGTTTTGTAAAGACAGGATATGGATGTCTGCTTTGTTTCAGCAGTTATAGAAGTTTTGCCGAGAATGGAAACTATAAAGAGGGGAAGATAATGTTTTCATACTTAGTACATTTGGTTTGGAAGTCAGAGCTAAGTCTCAAGTTCAGTGGAGTGGCAGCTGACTCAGAGACAAGGAAAAACAGATTGTGTTTTAGATGATGTTATTATATTTACTTATGCCTTTGAAACATTTGGTAGAATAATTTCAGAGTGTAAGTAAAAGAAGACATCCAAGATGGGTGGAAAATGGGATCCTATTTGGGTCTCATTTTCATCTAAATTCATGTTTCAGAGGACATTCTGGAGCAAATGAACAAAAGTGTCAAACTATCGGGGAAACTGGGCTGAAAGTGCTGTTTCTTGCTCAAGGACTTAGGAAAAAAAAACCAAAACCCAAAAACCTCTGAATGATTGATTGTATCAAAAGGATAGAGATCAAGTAAGATGAGAGAAGAAAGGGATAAATTTATAGATCAGGAAGAGTCATGGGCATTTCTGTATAGTTCAGCAAATCTGGCAAATTCCAGAGAAGATACATTTTCTCCAAAACTTTACAGAGTTAAAGGAGATGAAATGAATTTTTTAAAGAATAATAGACTCTGTAAGTTTAATTGTGTGGAAATGATGATTTATGAGTGACCATGAATCAGTGGCAGAAAAATAACTGTGCTGGGGGAAGACTTCTCTATGGTAAATGTCTTATTTATAGGTTAAATGAGATCAAGGTTGGTTTTAATGGAGCCAAGAACAAGTAAAAGAGTTAAAATTCTCAATTCTACATAGATGGATGCGAAGTGAGATGTGGAATCTTCTAACAAACCCTAAATATGTTGTATGCTCTAATTTTTCCTGAAAAGCAAAATAGAGAACAAGGAGAAAATGTCTGAGTGCATCACATGTAGTAAGAGCACATATTGTTAAGCTTCTGTTTTAATTATGTATGTACGCATAAATGTGTGTGCATGTTCTAGGTTGCTGTGTGAAATGTATTTCTAACTTGGTTGCAGTCAAAAAAGTTTGAAAAACACTAGTTTAGTGACAGCAACAACTCTACTGAACAGATACGGAGTGAGGAAAGAAATTATATTTGTAAATGGAATGATGTTAACAAGATAAAGAGTAAAATTTAAGTGTGTTTCTACAAGTAGTGCGTCTTCTCTCAGGCAGGTCTGTACATATGAAGTAGATCTATAAATTCATGGTGTATACTTAACGTATGGTAAACCCTTGGTAAGTTCCTTTCAAAATATCTTTAGGTAGGATGAGATTGTTGGATGGCATCACCAACTCGATGGACATGAGTTTGAGCAAGCTCTGGGAATCGGTGATGGACAGGGAAGCCTGGCGTGCTATAGTCCATGGGGTCGCAAAGAGTCGGACATGACTGAGTGACTGAACTGAACTGAGGAACTATTATTTTCTAAGATTTGTAAGCAAGCGCTGTGAAACACATACACATATATACACCTTGGCTTAAAGAACTCAAACTTTTCTTTATTTCTAATTACCTTCTTAAAATACCCATGTAACTCCATAACTCTACATCTCACTCTTTCATCCAAGACACTTAGCTTCCTAATTACATTCTTTATTCTCAGTCCACAAAATGATATGACTCTAATTTTAGAAAACTCTGAATGCAATCTCACACCTATTTAAAAGCTGTGGATTTCTTTGATTCATCCTTGGCTTAGTTCTTCCCAGATCTTGATAAGAAACACATACTGCAGTCGTGATTTCTACTTAGCTACCTCATGTGGTTATGTGGTATAGTATTGTATTCTATTAGTACTCCAGACTTTTTCAAGGAATAAGAAAAGAAATACTTGCCTTGAATATTTGAACACAGTGAGAATCTACAGTATGACTTGTTATTTCAAGTGTATTTTGTAGAGTACTGGAAACCTTTGTATGACCTGAATAAGGGAAAGGACCATATTGAAAGGAAGAAGTAAAGGAAGGAAGAAAAGAAGGAAGGGAGGGAGGCAGGCAGACTGTAGTGTTACAGATTAAACGGAGCTAAGAAAGGAGCATTCTGGCAGAAAGGACTGTCATGTTCAAGGTCATCTTCTTGAGTCTGGTTTAAATAAGAAATTAGTAGAAATGGTTAATGCCTCAAACTTTTTTGAAAGATGCCATGAGTTTGGCTTAGATTCACTAGAAACACTCAGCATCATTTCTTTTCATTTACCTTAGTGGAAAAATTAGTTTCCTGTAAACTGACTAGATTTTTTTTTCCTTCTAATTTTTCTTTAAGAGTAACTTGTTCAAGTCTGCAATTGGAAACATTGAAATGACAAGATGGGAAAACAAATGCTCAAATTGATGATGGAGTTTAGGGAGATGGAGGCCATTCAGCATCTATAAACAACTAACTGTTCAAATTGTCAGGGTAATTTTTAAGTGATAATTCAGAGAACTTCCTGGAAAATACAGAATTGCACATATGGAAAAGACTCCAGAAAATTGATGAAAGAATATTAATTATGTCTTATCAATCCTATGCCTGAAAAATGATAGGCTTTTTAATTTACTCTGCTAGTTAGTTAACTATGTAATTGTGACTATGTTTGCAGGAAGATGGAGCATACATAATACACATAGAAAAAGAAGTAGTACATGGAAATTCCCTGAGGAGAAATTTGACTTTTAAGGACTTGCTCAGCATGAGATATGCTGATACCCTGTTAGTAGAGGATGCTTAAGAGTGTGTGTCCTCTTAATGATGGAGATTAACTAAAATGCATTTCCAAAGAGGTTACATGTAATAAATTGATTAAATTATAATTGTTGAATATGTACCTCTTAATTTTATTATTTAAAAAGAAAATTAAGGAAAGAAACCAAAACATCAAAGTGATTGTGAAATTTAAATATCTGATGTAATATCAGCTGCAGTTATTAAAAAAAAAAACTTTTTTAAAAAGAAGACTCCAAAAGCACCATGTGATTCTCAGAAGTATAGTTTTAGCCAAGTACATTTTTTTTTTTTATGATAACATCTCACGACTGTGAAATGTTTGGCATTTTCCCTAAATTCCTCCAAGTAATTAATGGACATAAAACCTGCTTTGATTTCTAGGCTGGGTCTATCTCAGGAGCTGGGTTTTTGTCATAGAGGATTCTGAACCAAGTGAAGTTAAGTGGCTATATTCAAAACACTAAGTATTTAGTCTAAGTGAAAATTCCTATTAAACTTCTTTTTGGATTTTATGTAATATAGAAAAAATAATATTTCTCAAATTCTGAGATCTATAATAATCAAAGAGAGGAATTATAATTTGAATTCTTTATAGAGTTTAGGTATAACTGTTGTATATTACTTGAATGTAAGTTAGAGGCTGTCCAAATCATAACTTTTGAATTTTAAAAATCACCTCTTAATTTTTTAAGTGACCTCTCATTTCTTCACATTTCACATGACTATTTCTTCTTTTCAGTATGAGGAGACAGTTCACTGTATGCTTTAAAAAGAAAAATAAAAGTTAAAAAAATTGTCCAACAATTTGATCATGAAGAGAATATTGGTGGTTTTTCAATAACTAATTAGCAGTGGTCTCACCTAAAGGTATTGTTGCAGTCAACAGTAATCAATAGAGTGATTTTGAGGGCAGATAGAATCATTTAACTTGTGGCTTTGCCATATATATGAATTCATATATTCATATGTATATTCAGATTCATTTATTATATAACCATATCTATTTGGATATGTATTTTTCATTAAGATGTGTCATTCTTGACAATATTAATTTTATTAACCTAATTTTCACTTTTTAAATATCAATTTTATTTTCATTTCCTTTCATACTTCCTCCTATATGTAAGTGAAAAATAGTATCTAAAATAAATTTTCAAAAACATCTTTAAAATTTTTGGATTGTTGACAACAGTGCCTCTTTCTGCTTATCCTGTTACCATCCTGTTATATTTTATTTTTATAAATCCAAGGATATTTTAATCACTAAACTACCTATGTGTAATACAATAATTTACTTATTATTGGGAGGATGTGGTTTGAAGTGTTTTTATCAAAAGTAATTGAAATATGATCCTTTACAGCTTTAATCAAGACACTTGCCTGAACTAGTTACGTTAGATACTAGGACCAAAAGTAGGTGCATTTTTGGCCAATGGCAAGCCACTCCAGTGCTCTTGCCTAGAAAATCCCATGGATGGAGGGGCCTGATAGGCTGCAGTCCGTGGGGTCGCTAAGGGTCGGACACGACTGAGTGACTTCACTTTCACTTTTCACTTTCACACATTGGAGAGAGAAATGGCGATCCACTCCAGTGTTCTTGCCTGGAGAATCCCAGGGACGGGGGAGCCTGGTGGGCTTCCGTCTATGGGGTCACACAGAGTCGGACACGACTGAAGTGACTCAGCAGCAGCAGCAGGCCAGTTTGAATCTTGGTGTCAAACTCTTACTTTTCTTCCTACCAACTCTTTTCCCATACACATCTCCCTTTGGACACTTGTCTTTCTTATGGTTTAACTACCAGGTTGATTTGATTTAGCACTTTTCCAACCTGGTATACAATCTCACCTTTCCATTTACAAAAGTTAGCTAAGTTTAAAGTCATGCCATTGCAGTGGTGATGGGGACGGTGGTGATGGTCTTGTAGAAGGAGGGCAAAGGAAGAGCCCTCACATTTACCAGGCATAGGGAGTAGCAGGAGCAATAGACCACACAGAATCAATACTAATGAAAAAGCCATCTCTGGGTTCCACCATTAATCAGAGAAATCCTAGCCACAGATGTCAATTTGGAAACCACAAACGTGGATTGTTCCTTATAATCATGATTAAGACCTCCAAAAATTTGGGTCATAAAAGTTATGCAGTTACTTATTTGGTGCTTTTCTCCCTTTTAAAGAGGGGTCTAATATTCCAGTTAGTAGCATTTGATACTCTTGCCTAGAAAATCCCATGGATGGAGGAGCCTGGTAGGCTGCAGTCTGTGGGGTCGCTATGGGTCGGACACGACTGAGCGACAGCACTTTCACTTTTCACTTGCACACATTGGAGAAGGAAATGGCAACCCACTCCAGTGTTCTTGCCTGGAGAATCCCAGGGACGGGGGAGCCTGGTGGGCTTCCGTCTATGGGGCCACACAGAGTCGGACATGACTGAAGTGACTTAGCAGTAGCAGCATTTGATAGGTGTTTAATTTATATCTGGATCATGGCCAAGATAAGGTGTGAGTATACCAAAGATTTATACAGTTATAAGTGAATCTGAATTATAAGAAAAATTAATCTGATAGATATCATATACATTTTATAACAGGAGAAAAAGAGTAATGAAGGTGTACTTTAAAAAATGGAAACATTGTATACTTATATTAGTCCATGTATCTTAAAATTTTGGAATTATTATTGAAATATTGCTATTATTATTAAAATATAAAGTTGCTTTTATTACAATAACAGTGAGTTACTGGACTGTGAGCTTATCATTTATCATAAATTACTTGTTCTCTCAAACTAACTGACCTATGCTATACTTGTGCTTGCTAATAATTCTTATAGTTATTGGATTATGATTTTTAAAATATACTATTTATAAATAGGATATAGAATAATATTTTTGCCTAAAATATTTGAAAGTCTCTAACATTTACTAGGTATAATTTTAGACCATATTTACTAATCATCCAAATTTGTAATCAAGTGTGTGTGCATGTGTTTTCACATTCACAATATTGTACAGTATATATAAACAATTTTCCATTTCTCCAATTAGGTTTTGAAATTTTGTCAGCACAAAAATTAAGAACCTATATAATTCGATATTTTAGCATTCTCTCTGTGAATCAAATCAGAAAAAGTAGTGGTTTTTCTTTTTTTTTTTTACCATCAGGATTTCTTTTCCTTTTGTTCATCCACAACATTCCGAAGTTTGTTTCATATGAAGTTAAAACAAAATATAATCAAATATCTAAAGGCAAACAATGAGCCTTAGTATTCTTTATCATATTTATTTATATATTTCCTATTGCAAAATTTCAGTGATTCATTAAGGTTTTCAAGTTCTATTGCAAAGAGATAAATCGAAACTAGTAAGAGGCTCCAGTTTCAAGGACTTAGATGCTCAGAAGTTTAATAAACTTATAGTGGGGCTTCTCACAGTGAAAACGACACTTCGAAAGAGTTTAGAAGAGGCTGTGTTGGCTAACTGCAGTTTGAAATTGCTTTGTTTTTGGGTGGAAAAAACATACTTCCCATTTTTATACGGGGATCAGAAAATGATTGGATGATATTTGCTTCTTCAATTAATAATAAATGGGGAAATAGGAAATTTTTGATGAATATGAGTAATGGTACCCCAAAATACTGACTTCAGCTTAGAATGTATTATATTAAAACCATCCTGTTTCACAGTAGAGTTTTGAAGGCCTGGGTGAACCACTGACTCTTGATCAGAAACTACATGAATACATATTGGAAAGATATATTTAAGTTATAGAATTTGCTAATGCTAATTATATTTCAGTTTATAACTTTCATGCATTCTGAAGCAAATTTCAACATCGAGTTGTCTTGTATATGGTCTTTGAAAACTTGTGTCTAGCTTTATTAAAAATGATTAGTTTTGTTTGGTGTCCTGAATACTGCAACAAATTTTACATATGTATCTGGCTAGACATGAATAGCCAATCCCATATAAACTCATGTATGAAGATATGGATACTTAATTTCAGCTTTTAGGAGATGAGTTTATTAGACTGAACATATTTTAAACAAGAGTATGTAGATGTGTGGGGCTTCCCAGGTGGCGTAGTGGTAAAGAACCCACCTGCTAATGCAGGTAGATGCCAGAGACAAGGGTTCAATCCCTGGGTGGGGAAGATCCCCTGGAGGAGGGCATGGCAACCTACTTCAGTATTCCTGACTGGAGAATCCCATGGACAGAGGAGCCTGGCAAGCTACAGTCCATAGGGCCGCACAGAGTCGATACACCTGAAGCAACCTCACACGCTTCCTTGTACATAGATGTGTGCCCAACCTAAAGACACCACAGTTCACGTGACTGCCTTGCAAGCACCAAAAAAGAAAATTCTGCTCAAATTCTTAAGGTAGCAGATTTGGGGATGTCTATTGGTTTTTAGGTCATTTAATAGTTTCTTCATTGCTGATTTAATGAGAATCAAACTGAAATACATTTCTGCCAGAGACATATTGATAATTTTTTGTATACAGTTTTTTAAAAGAAGTAAATGTAAAATGTACTTAGGCGTGGATCACACAGTTATGCTATTCAACAGTTTGCTTTTTAAAGTTATTTAGAAGGAGAACAGAAGGCATTCCTTTTTTTTAAAATTTCCCCGATGATTAGTGATAAGCATCTTTTTGTTTTTTTAAAAAATTAATTCATTTATTTTAATTGGAGGCTAATTACTTTATAATATTGTAGTGGTTTTTGCCATACACTGACATGAATCAGCCACAGGTACGTATGTATCCCCCATCCTGAACCCCCCTCCCACCTCCCTCCCCATCCCATCCCTCAGGGTCATCCCAGTGCACCAGCCCTGAGCACCCTGTCTCATGCATCAAACCTGGACTGGCTATCCTCTTCACGTATGATAATATACACGTTTCAACGCTACCCTCTCAAATCATCCCACTCTCGCCTTCTCCCACAGAGTCCAAAAGACTGTTCTATACATCTCTGTCTCTTTTGCTATCTCGCATATAGGGTCATCGTTACCATCTTTCCTTTAAACCTGAAGGTCATTCTGGTCTGGCGCATGTAGGGATGAATCCCCCGACATACTTCACAGCAGTCCCAGATGGAGAACTAGGGACTGCAGGTTTCTCCCCAGGCCTCCTGGGAGCAAGGCTGCTGTTTGTCAGGGTTGGCACCTGCGTGAGCCGTGAAGGCTGCTTTAAACAATGCTGATCAACTCAATTCTATTCTTTACTTCTCTGCTCCTTTCTCTTCCTGGGGAATCTGGCTTCTCTGTTACTCCCGATAAGGGATAACGATTTCCTGCAAGCATCACTGAGATCCAGAGTCACTGTAATCTCATCAACAGTGTGACTCCCCAGCTGGGACTCTTGAATTTATATAACCCGATGGGAGCTGGTCAGGGTACTTAATCCCCCACATTGCTGTGCTGAGTTCCCCAGTCATTTAAAATAGAAGTCCTTTTACAAAGATGACCTCATTATGGCCCCAAATTAGGACAGACTTCATCAGAACCCATAGTTAAACCCAATATTTTATCTGTGAAAACAGTTTACTACCCCGTCCTGGCTGAAAAAAATTCAGCCCAGGCCATAAGGAATTTTCCAATGATCCCAGTGAAGATTGGGTAGGAGGCTGGTTATACATCCAGTCTTTTTGCATGACCTGTGGCATGCTGAAGAGTTTTGTTACCTTTTTAACCCTGAAATAAAATAGAGAAGCCTCACCTCGAGTTTCTGGTGAATGCCTTGAAGATTTATTCCAATTAATGCACCTGTGGTTTTCCTAAATTTTCTCAAACATTTTAGGTGATTTCCCAACTAATCATTTTTAGGGTTCAACCTCAAATATTTTAACATAAGGGAGAAATAATTTTTAAAAGAACCATCTCTGCTTACCTTTTCCCTTCCTCTTTAACAACGAATTGTTTGTTTTGGAGATACATACCAGTCTCAAAATTGTATACATACTAATATACACATCAGTGTGCAATTTTGTGACAGGTAATGATAGTAAAGAAAACAATCTCTCTGCTTCTCTCATAGTTGCCTGTCAGGGAGCATGCGTGCGTGCTCAGTCGTGTCCAACTCTTTGAGACCCTATGGACTGTAACCCTCCAGGCTCCCCTGACCGTGGAATTTTCCAAACAAGAATACTGGAGTGAGTTGCCATTTCTTACTCCTGACCCAGAGATAGAACCCACATCTCTTGAGTCTCCTGCATTGGCAGGCAGATTCTTTACCACTGTGCCACCTGGAAAGCCCTTCTCACATTTGCGTTATCTAATTTTTAGTGCTAACAAGCATTGAGAAATGATTATTTTTTTCTTTACAACCACGACCTTTGATTGCAGGTGGCATTTTATAAAGCTTGCTTTTTCTAAATATTGCAAATAAAATTGAGTGGTGGAGAGGGGCACAGGAAGAGCCAAGAGTTGGAAGAAGGATTTAAAAATGAAACTAAGGCATAAGGAGTTCAACTTATTTAAAAAATGTGCTCCATATATATTTCTTCTGTTTATCTTCATAAACATATATGTTTATCACGATAAAAGATATATAAGTATATACTTAGAGTCTTGTTTCCAGTTGGCATCTGCGAGCAAGTTGGCATCTCTATGTCATATACTGTACACATAGATGTGAATATATATGAATATATATGCACATGTTTATTTTTCATATGTGATTCTGCAATGCATGGATATGCTTGGACCTAACTTGTTAAAAATGACTACATTTATGTAAGTATGCATACTTATATAAAATGTATTCTTAGTTGGCATGGGGCAGCAAGTTAGCATCTGGTGTAAACTAAGTTTTCATTTACTGCTTATATATGTGTGTTGTAAATTATGAATATTAGGATGAATGAATATGTTTTCTTATAATTTCATAAGTACCTCTAATAATGATTAAATATGTGTCATGGGAACATATAATTACATTTATCATTTAAAAGGTAATTGTGAAAAGTAGTAAAGGGGTTTTTCTCCTCAGCCAAGTCAAATGATGGAATCCAGGTATGCATAATGAACTGCAAAGAGGAAGACATATTAAACTATGAGGAGTAAGGATTACAATATTAATAAGTACTATTTTTATGGGACTAATGGACCTTTTTTAAAACATTTATTTATTTTAATTGGAGGCTAATTACAATAATGTAGTGGTTTGTGCCATACATTGACATGAATCTGCCCTAGGTGCAATCCTGAACCCCCCTCCCACCTCCCTCCCCATACCATCCCTCTGGGTCATCCCAGTGCACCAGCCCCGAGCACCCTGTCTCATGCATCAAACCTGGACTGGTGATTCGTTTCACATATGATAATATACATGTTTCAATGCCATTCTCCCAAATCATCCCACCCTCGCCCTCTCCCGCAGAGTCCAAAAGACTATTCTATACATCTGTGTCTCTTTTGCTGTCTTGCGTATAGGGTCACTGTTACCATCTTTCTAAATGCCATATATATGTGTTAGTATACTGTATTGGTGTTTTTCTTTCTGACTTACTTCACTCTGTATAATAGACTCCAGTTTTATCCACCTCATTAGAACTGATTCAATTGTTTTCTTTTTAATGGCTGAATAATATTCCATTGTGTCTAGGAACCACAGCCTTTTTATCCATTCATCTGCAGATGGACATCTAGGTTGCTTCCATGTCCTGGCTATTATAAACAGTACTGTGATGAACATTGGGGTACACGTGTCTCTTTCAATTCTGGTTTCCTCGGTGTGCATGCCCAGCAGTGGGGTTGCTAGGTCATATGGCAGTTCTATTTCCAGTTTTTTGAGGAATCTCCACACTGTTTTCCATAGTGGCTGTACTAGTTTGCATTCCCACCAACAGTGTAAGAGGTTTCCCTTTTCTGCACACCTGGACCTTTTTGTTTGTGCTTTTAGAAAATACTTCACAAGCTAAATATTTTTTGTATACTTATATGCAAATTTGAATTAGATAGTGTTAGTTTGTTCTTAACACATTCATTGTGAAGTATATGGTGTTGATTATGAGAACAGTTTTTTAAAATCCTTTTTAGTGCAGATAGCCAGCATGGTTATTTTATTCATTTAAATTTCATTTGAATCTTAATCAATTAATAACAGTTTAATTTTTAGATGACATTTCTATGGTAGGATTGTGTCAACCTAATGAGTCGTATATGAAAAAGTAAATAAAAGCTAACTTCGATTATTAAAGAGTATTTGTAATATAATTTTTATATATTTTCTGAAAATGCAGGTGCTGTTAACACTGTCTTAAGATGTGTTTATGAGGAGTGTGTGTGTGTATGAGTGCATTCTTTTATACCTCCTAGATATGTTGGTAATATTCAACTTTCCAATTTATATACTTATCATCTTGAGCAGCTATCTTATAGGCTCCACAGGTTTGTTGGACAGGTCTAAGGAAGAAAAGGAAGTTTTTTATTTGCCCCATCTCAAGATTTACTCTTAGCTAGTTGTTCCTCATATACCTTCAATGTATACTCATGTGATTCTGTTTTATAAAGAAGGGTATGGAATGATGAATTACTGTAATGTTAATATATAAAGAAAAATTTGACAGCTTAACTACTGTTTGTCTAGCAAAATCCCCATAGTAACTGTAAACTTCTTGTTAAAATAATTGCTCATATGTTTAGTGTTGCCTATTACTCCATTGGAAAACTATAGTATTTTTCTGGTGCAAAAAGATACTTTTGCTCTATTGAGTATCATTGGTTAGTTATAGGTTTGTTTTGCGTATATGACACTAATTTGTTGCAAATACAGACATTTTAAAATAGAGGTATCTTTTTCAGTATAGCTTATATTTGATTAATGTAGGAATGTTTAGCATTACTAATTAAATATAGAAGTATTACTGATGTTACATTTGTTGTTGTCCTGTCATAAAAGAAATTCTCCAGAATGAAGAAATTATTTCACTAACTTTGAAACATCAGCCTTACATAGGCTATGTATGCAGCAGATACAAATTTTAAGTACTCTTGCTGGCTGATCTTCCTACTATTGGTTAGTAGTTTGTACATTCCCCTTTCTTCTGATTGCCATCCATGTTCAAAGCTGTGTTTCTTCTATTTAGATCAGTGTGCTTTAATCATTATACTTATTAAATTAGCATTAAGATCAATATTCTAATTTTTGTAATATTCTAAGATTAAACACTTTTTTTATTAAGTGTTGAAATATGCAAGTTATTATTTGTGTATTGCTGACTAGAAATATTGCTGAAGTGTAAAGGAGAAAATCTAATTTTATATTGGCATATAAAGAAAGCCTAACTTGTTTTCTTGCTCTTTTTTTATAGAGAACACCTGTTCCCAGCGCTGAAGCATTCCGATGGTTCTTTTAAAGCAGTAGTATATCTTATTTTCAAGGCATTTGGAAGTGAAGGGCAAACTAATGTCTTGTTTTAAGAAACTGCTTAGTCCACCACTGAAGAAAATATCCAGATATTATTTTCATTTTATGTATAGGGGTTTCTTCAAAAAAAAAAAAGGGGGGGTGGAGAAAAGAAAAAAGACGTATAAAAATAATCTGGGAGCTTGGGGAATTGGCCAGTCTATTTACTTTCAATACACTGATTCTTTCTTTGATGTAATTTAGCTATCCTAGTGAAGTTGTTGTCTATTTTGAAAGTGGCTGTAAAAAATAAGTTGGGTAAACCCCTGCTGTAAAATCATGTATCTTTGCAAAGTACATATCTATACTTCATTTTCAAATATATGTGTTTCAGTACTGTAAACTGTACAGATAGCAGCTTGTATTTTGTGTGTTTAGACACAAGAAGACAATCATGTCTGAGCATCTATGGAGATTAACAGTTTGTTCACAACACTCCGGTTCTGCGAGTTAAATCTGGAGCAATAAATTTTAGCTTTAAATATTTTTTTTGCCAGTTGTTTCTAGGAGCAGCAACAGCAGTGGCGTGTTTTGCCATGCATCTTTCCGTAGAGACTTGATGCCAAGTTTTATAAGACTAAAAGATGATGATGCATCCAGCAGTTACCTTCAGTTGTATTGTTCTAAGAGGGGAAGATATTAGGGAAGTTTCAATTAATCTTTTGAGCACTATATTAGAGTAGTGGTTATGCACTTGCATTGCTTACAAACGAGCTGTACAGAAGGGTATACCTCCCAGATCCTTAGTGTAGTTGACTTGTCTTGGGTGGCACTGTAAGATGGAGTACTCAGAGTAGTTGAAACAGGCAGAATCTGTTGTATAACTTTTTTTTTTTTCTTTCTTTAAACAGTGTTTTCTAGGATACAGGCTAGAGTATCATATCTTAGGGGAGAAATTTATGACTGACTTATTTTCCCCCCAGCTCAACATGGGCTTTTTCTGTTTGTATGTATTTTTTTATTTGCCTATTTTTCTACTTCTTTTTTGGTAGAAAAAAATAAACACTTAATAAAACATATCCAATTGTTTAAATTCCATGTATAATATTACAAGTGTAGCTTTGTTTTAAAATTTGATTACATAAAGCCCTCCTGCATCGAGACATGGCTGGGTTCATTTTTAAGTTCAAAAGAGTGAAACACATTCATGGAAGTGAGGCTGATAAATCTCTTTTGATCTTCCTTTCTCACAGCCTCCCAGTTAAAACCGTGGCCTTCTCCTAGGCCCTCAGTGGAATGTTCCATGGTTCCCATTCCCATTCTTGTCACCATCACTGGATGCTTCCATTCCTGAGAAGGCAGGGTCACAGTCTGTGGGATAAATGCAAACAGCCCCCAAACAAAAGGAGCTAATGCTTCATAGGACCTGAGCTACCTTTCCTCATAATGTTTGGTTTTCTTCTGCAGTCAGTGTTCTTTAGGCTGGCCCATTAGGACAAATGTTTGTGATGGCATGATCGATCCCTAAGAGTTTTAGTTCTCCTCTCTCTTTTATTCCCCCCAGATTATAAAGACTGTTTTCAGCTTCAGAAATAAGATAGAGTTTAGCAAAAACACATAGAGTATGCAAGTTGCCATATTACTGTATCTTTTTGTTCTCTAGACACTAGCCAGCTATTTTAGCCTGTGACATCCATTGACCTGCTGAAAACTTAGCAACATGGATCAGGTGAAGAAAAATAACGAGAAGAGAGAGGGTGATGAAAGGAACTGTAAAGTTTTAGAAAGCCTAGTGGATGAATAATTTTAAAAGGCTAGTTGTAGTTTTGAATGGGAAAAATTACAGACAGGAGGTTTTTTTAAAAGCAGAAGGAGCACTTCATTGCTAGAGTGCTGGCAAGGGGGGGAGAAGGTACTTACAAATGCCAATGTGAAAAACAATGTGACTTAATTTGCCTAGAGTATGGACACAAGGTCTACAGTTACTGTCAAATAGCCTTTTTGAAGAAAAGTCAGTATATATTACACTTATCCATGTTTAGAGAAGAAAATTAATATGATCGCAAATTAAAACGTGCTGTATATTAATTTTGAGATAGCTTTCTATGTAATGTATATTCCTTTGAAGCTTCTGGTTAGAATTTCTATTTCTGCTATGGGACCAATAAGAGCTATATGAGTTCTTTCTTGTTCCATTTCTAATTTTATTTGACTTTTTTTAACCAATTTGCTAATGAATTACGAGTAAGTGAGAACTTACTTTCACACTTGAATGGTAAGCTTGCCTTGCTTTTTGGAAAATGATCATTATTATTACAGAATTGATACAAACTTTTATTCGGGCTGCATTAGGCATACGATAACATATGAAGATCTCATCGCAGTGTACTGTGAGTCTAAAATACATGCTAGTATTGCATGTCTTGATGTGTTTCTGTTTGTTTTCTTAAAGAATTAATGAATTTGTATATTGTAAAATGTGATTTTTTACATGTGAATTCAATTTTTTAATGAAATACTCTGTTAATTATTGATATGGAGAAGTGCAGCTTTTCTTGAATTCCTTATATGTTTTTATTCCTGATGTTGTTCTTTTTTAAACTACCCATTTTTTAATGTTTTGGGTTAAGCTATTTATGTAATGGAGGGTGCACATAAGGTTTGCTTTGGTGATGCTGAAGAAATGTATCACTCCTCTGGCCTCCCCTCAGTTTTCTCCCTTGTAAGTTCATGTACTGAGAACTTGTAAAGCGTATCATGGCAGCACTGAGGGAGTGATTGAAATATTTACACTTTTCATGATTCTTAAATACCAATGAAGTGTAACTTTTAAAAATTCCTTGCTGTATGTTTCATATTCAGAATCAAGAAAATTCAGAAGATAGCAATCAGCTGTAGGTCATGTGGGCTATCTTTACAACTTAAAAATTACATCTCAGATAAGCCAAATAAAAAACTTTGTGTGAGAGGTCACGTTCAGAGTTTGCCTTCTCTGGGTGTAGGTGAGGAGATGCCATCACGTGTCAGCATTGGGGAGACTATAGAAAGTACCTGGGCTCTTGCCGTGCAGTGCATAGGACCCATCCCTTTGCCAGCTCTCACTCAGCACCCTGATATCACAAGAGCATCAGAGTGCACATCTCTCTTTCCAGGCCTTCAACCCAAAGTGGCTTTCTGATGGATTCCGCCTGTCTGTGCACAAGTCAAGGGCATAGTTACAAAATAGAAATGTGTGCATTCTTGGGAGGGAGAACAGTCATAGGCTTCCCCCAGGGTAAGAATATATAAAAGTATCTCCTGTTGTTTAATTCCCAACACCCAACTTTCTTCTTCTAAACACATTCATAGGAAGCAAGAGATGGAAGACTTCCTATGAATTAATATTAAGCAGTCACTAAAAGAAAGGAATATTCCCTTCCTTTTATTCAGAACCCCTGGCATGTAAGTTGTACAATTAATACTAACGCATATAAAGCCTTTAAACTGATAGTCTCTGTAATCAAATAATGAAAAAAAGAAAGCAGTTAAATGAACACACTATTCAGGGTCAAATATGTTCAGCAAAAGACTGTTGTGGGTCTTTGATCATGGCTAGATTCACAGTGATATCACACAGTTGGTTCTCATGTAACAGCTAAATGTTTCAAATTTTGTTTTTATTAAATTTGGCAGTTTCACACTGAGTTCTGTATTCCTAGTGAATAAAAGACAGTTACTCTGTTAGAAGGGATTTCATTTTCACAATTGCAAGGAAGTCAGAGATATTTCAGGAACATGGGCCACAAAATGTACTCCTTCCACAGTGTTCTCCTATTCTGAACTGTGCAGTTATCTATTAAATTTTCTAATAGATATTTGTGTAAGGTGTATGTATGCTTGTGCAATTATTAAAAAAGCAGTTTTGGAAAACGGTGTATTTATTAAAGAAAATTACTTATGGGGCATGTACAAAACTGTAAAAAAAAAAAACTTAAAAAAAACACATTCGATTTGCCCAGTAAAGTTGTTTTTGTGAAATTTCTGTGTTGTTGAATAAAGGACTTTAGTATTCAAAAGATCTGTTTTTCCATGAACAAATTTTTATTTGTGAGATTTTAAATAATCAGCATATGATCCTGAAAGTCTAATTTTTTTTATGTTAAAAACATTTTTCGTTCTAAACTTGCTCCTACGTCAGCAGAATGAATACTGTATATAAAATTTTCATAAAATATTCCAGTTTCTTCATCTTTTTTCTTCGTATATTTTTGCCTTTCTTATATGTTTAAAAGAAAGAAAGAACATGATGCCTTTTATATTTCTAGAGGATATATTCTTGTTGAAAGCTTTAAAAGTTCCCCCAAATAGAGGAAGAAATATCCAAACTTCCTTCCTTCATTATAAGAGTGCCGCGAGAAAGCTTTCCATGAACTCCTTGTGCTGTGAATGAAAAGTCTTGGTGATAATACTTAAAAGCATTAAGGTACATGAAGAAATGTACAACACTGGAATTCTATCTTCAGCCACTCCCAGCAATACTCTGAGATTACCTTTTTATTGTGTTACTTTTTTTTATTGTAGAATATTGTGGTCCACCCTACTTATTATTTGGTGGTGAAGGCAGTTAACTATTACTTCGCTGATTCCCAGAACAAAGATCTAATTTTTTTGCTGCTTCATAAACTACGAGAAATGTAGAACACAGTATAATATCTTGGAAATCATTAATATGGTTCCAAACATGGAGTGTTAGACAGTTGAAAGAGTTCATGCTCACAGGAAAAAAAGACCACATGAGAAGATTTTGTCATTGTTATAAATTTCAAGATGTGTTCTGTTAAAATAATATCACTAGTATAAAACATCTTGGCCATGGCAACAGAATTGGATTATATAGTGTGAGAAAGATGAATCAGGTAACTGGAATCATGAGAGTTTCTGGGTATTCAGCAATTTTGCAGGTGAGTTTCTATGCTTCTTTATTATATTTTGGTGTAAGCAACAATATGCCAAAACCGGATTTTCATGATAATACTTTCCTTACTTGACATCTTCAAGGATACAAATGCTTTGAGATTTATATGTAATGATAAGAGAATTCTTCAAAATAGCTTGAATTAACCAAAAAGGGAAGACAGGGGAACTCTATAACTTATTTAGACATTGAACGAGATACTTTCATATGGTTTCTGGAAAATAATACACATTTTTAAGTGTCTTTATTGCTATCAGTTGTTCTAGTTGACACATTTTAGTAGAAGTTATTCCCCATTTTATTTCTACTCTTTTTTTGATGGAGAAAAACAATGTTATTTGAAATAAACACAGTGAACACAAATTTGAGATTTTATTTGTATACATATCATAAGTATCATAGGTATATAGGACATTTTTGCTTATTTGTAAGTTTTGTTTCTAATCTTTTAATAACTTGGTTTAAGATATATCTTTATGTCCTTTGCAATTCAGATTTTTTGGCTATTTTTTAAGTCAATATTTCTTATTTTCCATGTATTTATGTAAAATGGAATGTCAACTGAACTGTCTTTTCATTCTAAGTCTGTGCTTTGTTTACAATATGTTTCTTATGACAAAATCATTCTGGTTAGCAGGTGTTGTAATTTCACAAATTGGAAGCAATGTCCATGTCTCTTTCCAAGAACAGTACTTTTAAAAGCCATTCTAATCGTGTACAAAACTACATGTAAAGCATTCTTAATCTGGGACTGAATTACTGACTTCTTTAATAATTAGATGTTAGGAGAATCTGGTCACTTAGTTTGAATTATGATCTTCTGCTTACAACTTTTCTGAAAAGTGATCTTTTGTTTAAAATTATATGGCTTCAGGAAAATTGCACAGTTGGAAGGGAGGTTAGAAAAGAAAAAACATTTAAATGGTACTGTTTAACCTTTGATACCATCATGAAACATATGTAACTGAAAATTCTTATTCATTATGCCCATCAAAACCTTTTCTCATGTTTCATGAATTACCATGTAATTTCATTCATACCTTTAATTATTTATAAATATTTACAGTTTTATTAATATTGAATTAATGTGGGGGGAGATGGAGATAGATTAATCTGTGTGTGCATATGTGTGTGTTGTTTTTAGCTGACACAATTCAATTCATGCTTCCAGTAGCTAAGGGTCAGTGTAGGTTATTAAACATCTTTTGTGTAAAAGATTCTGCCACCATTCTATTACAGTTGCAATTGAATTTAATGACTCAACATCTTATAATACTTCATATCTTCTCTGGGAATCAGGGAATTTGGGAAAGTCTACATGAAATCTTTTGAGCATTTTCAGTTCAGTTCAGTCGCTCAGTCATGTCCGACTCTTTGCAACCCCATGAATCACAGCACACCAGGCCTCCCTGTCCATCACCAACTCTCGGAGTTCACTCCAACTCATGTCCATCGAGTCGGTGATGCCATCCAGCCATCTCATTATCTGTCGTCCCCTTCTCCTCCCGCCCCCAATCCTTTTAGGGGTGTTTTAATAATTTAACATTTCATTGTGTCCCACTTGCAATCATTTGGAACTGTTTTGAAAATTATTTACACAAATTACTCCCCAAATATATTATTTTCTTCATATAATTTGGACATTTTAGGTATATTTATGTATTATTGAGATGTCTACTTATACATATGTATATTTGAGCTTCAAGTGCACATGCAAACACTAATAGATTATCTAATCTGTAGCTTGTATACTTTGACCATAGGAAAAGACCTCTATCCCTCTAAAATTTGTGATGTCTATGGAGCAGCAGCAAGAACATTGTGAATAATTTTTGTGTTTGCAAACCAGCAATTGATTTAATTTTTCATTTATTAAATAAGAATTATTGTGATCTTAAATGTGCCAACTACTGGAGATATCAAAATAAATAAACGTTCCTCCTGACACATTTACCATCATCATGAAAGTCAACCGAGTGATTGAAATAAATACCCGAATAAACAAAATCAGTGGAAAGTGTTTGTGTTGAACGGAACAGGCATCACGTGAATGCGTGGCAAGAAATGGTGGAGTGAAGCTTTTTCATTTAAAATCTTTCCCTGTTGAAAGAAGAGGGCAAGGCTCAAGTAAATGCTCTGGGGCTGTAAAACCTGAGGTGAAAGTAGAGAGCCAAAGAGACTGGAATGGCAGAAGACAGAAAGAGGAAGGTTCAAAAGACCTGAGACATGCCAGAGTCCTAGTCCGAGCTGCTGTCATTTCTCATGGGGGCCACTTGAATCACTACCATAGTATTCTCTTTCCATTCATTCCTGTCAATTTTCAAACATTTTCTATGTTGCAGTCTAAGCAGTTCTTTTAAAACACATACACACAAAGTTCTTGGGGTTCCATGCTCATTGTCAGTGATCTCCCATTGCTCTTAGAATAAGATCCTAAATGTGGTTGCAAGGATCTTGCAGTTTAGCTCTGCAGCCTCATCCCATTTCATGTCGTCCCTTTCTCAGTGCTCCAGCCATTTAGACTTTCTTCCGTCCTCACACTTGCAAGATGGGTTTTGCCTCTCACCTCAGGACATTTTGTTCATTTTGTTATTAATATCTGGAATTTTTGTTTCTTCTCTATTTTCCTGGATAATGCCTCTTTATTCTTCAGAAATTAGTTAATACTTCACTTTTACAAGAAACTTCTCAACTTTTATGATTTTGATAAATTCAGCTATTACAGGCTCTAAAGTAACTTGTACCTCTTCACAGCCCTTATTAATGAATTAATTCATTCAGTAAAGAGATATTACACATTTATCATGTGCTCTTCTCTCTTCTAGTCTGCTAGAATATGTTCATAAGCACATAGGACAGAAATTTCTGCTCTCATATCATTCATATTCTAGTGGAAAGGAAAAGGTCATAAACAAAGAAATAAATATAAATGTCATATAGTAATATATAATTTGAATACAAATGAGAGAAAATGAGATTAGATATGCCAAATGGGGTGAGAGGATGTGGAAGATAGTTGGAATTTTAAATGAGTAGTTAGGGAAAGCCTAACAGAGAAGGTAACACTTGAGGTATGGCCTGAAGGAGGCAAGGGGCTTCCCAGGTGGCGCTGGTGGTAAAGAACCCGCCCACCAATGTAGGAGATCTAAGAGTCATAGGTTTGATTCCTGGGTTGGGAAGATCCCCTGGAGAAGGAAATGGTGACCTACTCCAGTATTCTTGCCTGGAGAATCCCATGGACAGAGGAACCTGGCAGGCTACAGTCCACAGGGTTGCAAAGAGTCAGGCATGAAAAGTGAGTTAGCATGCATGCTGAAGGAGGCAGTTAAGTAGGTGAGTAAGCAATGTAGATATCTTGGAAACAGCCTACCTGGCAAAGGGAATAGCAAGTAACAAGACCTTGTGACAAGAAAGGGCCTGGAGTTTTCAAAGACCAGCACAGTTTTCAAGGACCAGAAGTCATGGTGTCTGGGGTGCAACGGGTAAAAGAGAATAGTAGGCAATATTAGAGGAGGAACAGAGACAAGACTGTGCTGTGTCACATTCAGGACTTTGACCTTTACTCAGAGTGAGAAGGGACATAATTGGAGGGAGACATGATCCAACTTATAAAAGGACTGCTTTGGCTACTGGGTTGGATTAAGAAAAAGACTAGAGAAGGTCAGGAATGGAAGAAAGGAGACCAGTCTGGGGAGACCATGCCATATCCAAGTGAAAGAAAGTAGTGGAACTAGAGCAGCCTCCTTGGAGGTTGTAAAAAGCTTGAATTCAGCACATAGTTGGAAATAAAGGAAATAGAATTTGTGTAGACAGGTAGAGCTATAGGTATGTAAGAATAAGAGAAATTACTAATAACTCCAAGGCCTTTGATGTGAATAACTGGAAAAGTGAAGTTGCCCTTCCCTTAACTGAGAAGCAAAGGTTGAATTTTGGGTTTAGATGTGCTAAGTTTGAGCTGCTTTGCAAACATTCAAGATGTCAAGCATGGACTTGGAGTTCAAGGTAGATTTATAGGCTGGTGATATAAATTTTAAAATAATGAGCCTGGATGAGATTATCAAAGCGAGTGTGGATAAATAAAAGAGAGGAAGGGCCAAGACTGAGATCTGGGACTCACCTGCCACAGTTGTATGTTCACCTTCATTCTAATCATTATTTGATTAGTGCCCTTCTTCTATACTGACAAAAGTAAAGAAGAAATGGAAAGTGAAGTCGCTCAGTCATGTCCAGCTCTTTGAGACCTTGTGGACTGTACCCCACCAGACTCCTCCATCCATGGGATTTTCCAGGCAAGAATACTGGCGTAGGTTGCCATTTCCTTCTCCAGGGGATATTCCCAACCCAGGGATCGAACCCAGGTCTCCCACATTGCAAGCAGACTCCTTACTGTCTGAGCCACCAGGGAAGTCCAGAGAAGAAATGGAAACCCAGGAAAAACTTCTACAGGTGAATTCTTCCATTTTCCCCTCTTCCCAGTGACCCATATTCTTTTGACCTTTTGTTACCTCAATGCTTACCCTTCATCCACAAGTGACTGATTATTCATCCCCCTCAATTTATCCCATCTCCACTGCATGCAAAAACTTACATTCATTATTTGTATTGATTCACAAACATTCTAGTGCAATAATTATATATGACAATCTTTTCTCCTAACACATATACATGAAGTTCAATGTTTAATGCTGACCAAAATTAGTACGTTAAAAAAATTAAGCATAATTCTGTACTCAGTATAATATAATTTATCTGTTTTTATATTCTTTGTTAGAAATTCCATCAAAGGATATAAAATCATTCTCTCTTATTTAACATCTCTGGGAACCTAAATGTTTGAGCAGAAAGTGGATAGATATTAAAAACTACAAATTGAAAATTAAGATTGTTTAGTTGACTCCCAGTCACAAGAAAGGAATGAGGTTTTCAAACTTGTCTAAACTTCCCTTCATGCAGAGCAAGCTGGCTCATGACTATAAAAATGAGAGTGAAAATTTCTTAGTATTTGTTATTTTTCTTCTTTGCCCTTGATTCTTTACAGAGATGCTGCTGCTGCTAAGTCACTTCAGTCGTCTCCGACTCTGTGCGACCCCGTAGACGGCAGCCCACTAGGCTCCCCCGTCCCTGGGATTCTGCAGGCATGAACACTGGAGTGGGTTGCCATTTCCTTCTCCCTTTACAGAGATAGTCATGCCTATTTTCATTAATAGCCTAAATGCACTTCAGAGAGTGTGACTAGAAGTGTTCCTTCATTATTGTATACAAGAGAAAGCATTTTACACCAGAATTTCCTTAGACCCGAGATTCCATTTCAAACCCACCATTTGACAGAAATCTCTGTTTACCACAGGTTTCCCACTGCATCCTTATCACCAGAGTTCTGAGGATTAAACAATCAGTTCAGTTCAGTTGCTCATCGTATCTGACTCTGCGAGTCCATGGGCTGCAGCACGCCAGGCCTCCCTGTCCATCACCAACTCCCGGAGTTTACCCAAACTCGTGTCCATTGAGTCAGTGATGCCACCCAACCATCGCATCCTCTGTCATCCCCTTCTCCTCCAACCTTCAATCTTTCCCAGCAAAAGGGTCTTTTCAAATGAGTCAGTTCTTCCTATCAGGTGGCTAAAGTATTGGAGCTTCAGCTTCAGGACTGATCTCCTTTAGGATGAACTGGTTGGCTCTCCTTTCAGTCCAAGGGATTCACAAGAGTCTTCTCCAACACCACAGTTCAAAAGCATCAATTCTTCGGCACTCAGCTTTCTTTATAGTCCAACTCTCACATCCATACATGACCACTGGAAAAACTATAGCTTTGAATAGGTGGACCTTTGTTGGCAAAGTAATGTCTCTGCTTTTTAATATGCTATCTAGGTTGGTCATAACTTTCCTTCCAAGGAGCAAGAGTCTTTTAATTTCATGGCTGCACTCACCATCTGCAGTGATTTTGGAGCCCAAAAAATAAAGTCTGTCACTGTTTCCATTGTTTCCCCATATATTTGCCATGAAATGATGGGACCAGATGCAATGATCTTAGTTTTCTGAATGTTGAGCTTTAAGCCAACTTTTTCACTCTCTTCGTTCACTTTCATCAAGAGACTTTTTAGTTCTTCTTCACTTTCTGCCATGAGGGTGGCGTCATCTGCATATCTGAGGTTATTGATATTTCTCCTGGCAGACTTGATTCCAGCTTGTGCTTCACCCAGCCTGGCATTTCGCATGATGTACTCTGCATATAAGTTAAATAAGCAGGGTGACATTATGCAGCCTTGATGTACTTCTTTCCAGATCTGGAACCAGTCTGTTGTTCCATGTCCAGTTCTAACTGTTACTTCTTGACCTGCATACAGATTTCTCAGGAGGCAGGTCAGGTGGTCTGGTATTCCCATCTCTTTAAGAATTTTCTTCAGTTTGTTGTGCTCCACACAGTCAAAGGCTTTGGCATTGTCAATAAAGCAGAAGTAGATGTTTTTCTGGAACTCTCTTGCTTCTTCAATGATCCAAGAGTTGTTGGCAATTTGATCTCTAGTTCCTCTGCCCTTTCTAAATCCCCCTTGAATATCTGGAAGTTCTTGTTTCACGTACTATTGAGGCCTGACTTGGAGAATTTTGAGCATTACTTTGCTAGCGTGTTAGATGAGTACAATTGTGCAATAGTTTGAACATTCTTTGGCATTACCTTTCTTTGGGATTGGAATGAAAACTGACCTTTTCCAGTCCTGTGGCCACTGAGGAATTTTCCAAATTTGCTGACATACTGAGTGCAGCACTTTCACATCATCATCTTTTAAGATTTGAAATAGCTCAACTGGAATGCCATCACCTTCACTAGCTTTCTTCTTATTGATGCTTCCTAAGTGAAGAGGAACTAAAAAGCCTTTTGATGAAAGTGAAAGAGGAGAGTGAAAAAGTTGGCTTGAAGCTCAACATTTAGAAAACGAAGATCATGGCATCTGGTCCTATCACTTCATGGGAGATAGATGGGGAAACAGTGGAAACAGTGTCAGACTTTATCTTTTTGGGCTCCAAAATCACTGCAGATGCTGATTACAGCCAGGAAATTAAAAGACGCTTACTCCTTGGAAGGAAAGTTATGACCAACCTAGATAGCATATAAAAAAGCAGAGACATTACTTTGCAAACAAAGGTCCATCTAGTCAAGGCTATGGTTTTTCCAGTGGTCATGTATGGATGTGAGAGTTGGACTATGAAGAAAGCTGATTGCCGAAGAATTGGTGCTTTTGAACTGTGGTGTTGGAGAAAACTCTTGAGAGTCCCTTGGACTGCAAGGAGATCCAACCAGTCCGTTCTAAGGGAGATCAGCCCTAGGTGTTCGTTGGAAGGACTGATGCTAAAGCTGAAACTCCAATACTTTGGCCGCCTCATGCGAAAAGTTGACTCACTGGAAAGGACTCTGATGCTGGGAGGAATTGGGGGTGGGAGGAGAAGGGGACGACAGAGAATGAGATGGCTGGATGGCATCACCGACTCGATGGACATGAGTTTGAGTGAACTCCGGGAGTTGGTGATGGACAGGGAGGCCTGGTGTGCTGTGATTCATGGGGTCGCAAAGAGTTGGACACAACTGAGTGACTGAAATGAACTGAACTGTACTGAAGGCCCACTTGACTTCACATTTCAGATGTCTGGCTCTAGGTGCGTGATCACACCATTGTGGTTATCTGGGTCGTGAAGATCTTTTTTGTGTAGTTCTGTGTGTTCTTGCCACCTATTCTTAACATATTCTGCTTCTATTAGGTACATACTATTTCTGTCCTTTATTGTGCCCATCTGTGCATAAAATGTTCCCTTGGTATCTCTAATTTTCTTGAATAGATCTCTAGTGTTTCCCATTGTATTGTTTTCCTCTATTTCTTTGCATCGATCACTGAGAAAGGCTTACTTATCTCTCCTTACTATTCTTTGGAACTCCGCATTCAAATGGGTTTATCTTTCCTTTTCTCCTTTCGCCTCTCTTCTTTTCACAACTATTTGTAACGTCTCCTCAGACAACCATTTTGCCTTTTTGCATTTCTTTTAAACAATGTTTAAACAATGAGTAGTTCCAAATCTGAAAGAAACAAATGGTAATTATTTCAGTCCTTTAAAATCTCAAGGACCCTCAATATCTTCAAAATAAGAAAACAAGCAATGACTGCAACAAAAACTGAAATGCTTGATTTCACAGTTTGACAGAAAATGTTGAGACACATATGAAATGTGAAGAATAAAAAAACTGAAAAGAATTTAGTGGTAAAACTACAATTGATATATTCTTTGGCAACTTGAGCAACTTTAACCCTATGGTTATCGACAGATTCATCACTAAGAAAAACATTACATAAGTTTCTACTCTATCTGTTGCATCAAGTAAGAGTTAATTTATACCCTGAATTATTAAATGCACTCCCATACTATGACAGAGTTGTAAACCTGAGAAGACGCAGTACTTTCCAGCTTTATAAAGTCTGTCAGAGACTTTCTTAAATGGCTAATTTAGAGGAAGCTGGCACACAATTTGAAGATGTAATTTGAGTCATGGCTGATGATATACTTTTACTTGTTTAGCCTTTTATGCAGCTTGTTTGCATTACTTGAACAGATTTGCTGTTTCTATTCTAACTGCATTGTGTATGGCATGAGGAATGCTGATTAATTCTTGTCCGTAATCATCACAACTCTGCCAATGTTGAACATTTATATCCTTCATTACATAATCTATGTATGCATTCCTTATGTTATTAGTGGGAGTAGCATGTAATAGGTAAACAAACCTGTTCTTGATTTAAATTAAAAATCACTGTTGATCCTTTTCCATCTTTAACAGAAACTGCCTTAGATGGAGGAATCTGGCATAGGTTTTATGTGTTTCAAGTAGCTTTAATTAGAATTCTTTAATTGTCCCTACAGCTGCCACCAATAGTAAACTCTAAAATATCAATTGTAATTGGAAGATAAATTTGCATTTTATTCATGACATAAAGTTAATATGTATTTGTGAATTTTGAGACAGTGAGGCTATTCACTGCTGTTGGAGTGTCTCTGAATAGCCCTTTTCAATCATTTTGATACTTATATTGTAGGTGACTGTCTCATCTACTTACCTTTAAAAAGAGAATTAAGTAAACAATGACTCCTAGGTGAGCCTTATTTAATAAATTACTTACTGGTTTATTCAGAGACTCCTGAGGAAATAGGTCCTTAAATGATGGATTATAGTTTGAAAAAGGCATTTCACTAGAAGTCCTAAAGCATTTAAAAGGAAGTAAAGTATGTCACTCTTTATGTGTCCGTGCTAAGTCCCTTCAGTCATGTTTGACTCTTTGCGACCCTATGGACTGTAGCCCGCCAGGCTCCTCTCTCCATGGGATTCTCCAGGTAAGAATACTGGAGTGGGTTGCCATGCCCTCCTCCAGGCAATCTTCCTGACCCAGGGATCAAATCCACATCCCTTAAGTCTTCTGCATTGGCAGGCAGGTTCTTTACCACTAGTGCCACCTGGGAAGCCCACTCTTTATGCTCCTAGCCAAATTACAACTGCAGAGTTGTATAAAGGATGAAAAAATAAATAGCAGATAGAAAATCTAGTGTATCCATATCTCCATAAGTATATTTCCAAATTTCTCAGACTTTTCTTGAGTTGCTAAGTTGGAACCACAAATCAGATGGTTAAATTCAATATAATTAGCTTCCTGTTTTCTAGAAGAGTAGATGAAGTACTGGTTTCTATGAAAACCATTCTGTTGAGAGTTTATTTCAGCAAGTCACTTTAAGGTAAAAACTGTAACTACTCACAATGGTAGGAATGAAAGGAAACAATGAAAGGAATTTATTATGTCAGGTAATCGAAAGTCCTAAGGAAAGACTCAGACCTCTCTGCCTGTAGTACTGTAAGCTGGTCTTATTTTGAGGCCTTATTGATTTATGTTTTGGCCCCTGCTGCCTGTAAATGTTTACCTTCCATTGCTAGGAATTTGTGTAAAGGAAAAACTTTTCTTTCCTGATAAATTTAGAAAAAATCCTGGAGCTAATTCTTGGTGGATCCAATTGGCCTATACCGGATTTTGTGCCCAACACTTAGCCAGTACCTGTAAAGAGTGAAGCGCTGGTTTGTCTTATACAAATGTAATATGAAAAATTCTGTTTAATCTTAGCCCATCCTTAAGATCTGGGTGGACATCAGCGTCTCCCTACCACATTTACTGAGAAGGAATTAATGGTAGTCTCCAGGGAAAATCAGGGTAATCAGAAACAAAAAGGGAAATAGGTACCAAGGGCAGAAAAAAGGAATGAATGAAAGGGAGGAAGAAAGGAAAGATTGAAGAAGGGAAAAGAGAAGGAGGAGAGAAAGTAAGAGAGAGAAAAGAGAGAAGAGAAGGAAAGAAGGAAGAAAGGGAGGAAGAGAAGGGGAAAGAGGGAAGAAAGAAGGAAGGGAAGATGATGATAAATACCTACTGCATCATGTTTTATTGAAGGGTTAATGGACAAAGAAGCAGCAGGAGGGAGGAGGCAGAGAAACATCTTCACTGGAATTCTAATAGGATAATTAATTTCTGTATAATTGTATGATAACTCTATTTGGTTAACTTGAAAGATCCATTTTTATTAATTAGTCATGTATATGCATAAACACACACACAACACACAGGTGCACACAATGCCATTATGTCTCTGATTGGATCTACATGAGCACAACACTATTTCTGGGATAAAGAAGACAATTTACAACAAGTTTGATAGACTTACCAGAAAAATTCCATTCCTTATAGTTAACCCATTACTTTATAGAAACGTGTACAAATGTTAGTTATAAGGAAGATTAGCTGTAGGATTATACACGAGAGGATTTGTTTCAGGCAACTAACATCATAAAATCTCAAAATACTGACTAGATTTTCGCCACCAACTTTAATGCATTTCACACAGATTGTTCACTTGTATTTGCTACCTCATGGTTGAACCTTCATTTCACTGGATTCAGCCCAATGAGTATGATGGAAGCCAAGGATTTATCCAGTTTCAGCACACTGAATTTTTTCATCTTGATCTCAATTACTTTATGCTCATGAGAAAATTCTTATTTGCTATTCTTAGGAAATGATAAAATTTTTTATCATTATCATTTTTATCAAATGATAAAACTGTGTATATAATAAAAGACTTAAATGATTAGCCTGAAGACAAAGATGGTACAATTGAAGAAGCTGAACTGTGGGTAGAAGTGATAGCTTAATATTGGTTCTTTGGTGGAAAGGAAAGTCTAAATCCTGTACACCAGACTTTCACTTAGGAATATAGGGAGCTCAAAAGTGTACCACCCTCAACTCTACTGAAAGGAGTGGAGAATCATTGTAGGAGGAAAAGCAGAGTCAAACCATAATAAGGGGGAGTGGATGCAGTGCAGGCAAATGCAGTAATTTTCCACTGCATGGGGAAATGGACACTCTCATCATTGCCAGCACTTAAATCTCTTACTAGGCAAGGAAGAAGTGGAGTCTGTTATACTGTTGGAGAAACAAGGCAGTAAGTAATTGAATCCATACTCTTTCTGTGGCCAACATGAGAGAGACCATCCTTTTCTCTCTGTCCCCGTAGTTCAGGTGGATTGATTTCACATCCTTCACTTTGAAGAGGACGAGGGAGCCCATTTTGGTTAATAAATGTATAGACCAGTGATTCAGGGATGAGTACAAGATCTTGAGAAGCTGAATCAGATTAAAATACATTTGTATGAAAATAAAACACCTAAAATAGGTAATGCTAAGAAAGAATAATTTGTAAACTCCTGAATTAAGATTCTCATTATATCTGCATAGTTAACAGGCAAATTTTTAAATTTAAATAGACCTTTACTACAAATATCAACATGAAAAGTTTGATCCAGGGAAACTGTTGTGAAATCTAAGTATGACATTTAAATATGCTTATCAGAAATATAATTATGCTTGCTTTTATTAATGAGGATGAATGCTTTCAATCTATATGGAATACCTTATTTATAATAAATGGTTAGACTTAATAATGACTCTCTATCCATATTTATGAATTTCCAATTTATTTGTCATTCCTGAATCATCAATAGAATTATACACATACATATTAACACTAGATTTTTTTTTAAAAAAAGAGATGGTTGTCATCCTAAAAACAAGGCATTTATGTTTACAACATTGATAATATTGATAAATTCACTGTAAATTCAATGTAAAAGCCTAAATGACAGCTGACATAAAGGATTCTTATGTAATTTGATATTAGATAATTGAAATATAATTACTGCTACTTTTTCTGTAACATTTCACAAAAGTAAACGGTCAGTTATTTATTTGTGGGTCTCTTCTTTAGGATAAGGAAATTGCCTAAGTGGATCCAGTACTCTGTTCATTCCTAAAAAGATAGCTCTTCAGAATTAATATCACAAATAGCTCACAAACTTAAATAATTATATGAATATTATATATTTCTCAAAAGCGTCCACTAAAACATTCATGTGTGCTAAGTCACTTCAGTCATGGACTGTAGCCCACCAGGCTCCTCTGTCCATGAGGATTCTCCAGGCCAGAATACTGGAGTGTGTAGCCTTTCCCTTCTCTAGGGGATCTTCCCAACTCAGGGATTGAAGCCAGGTCTCCCGCATTGCAGATGGATTCTTTACCAGCTGAGTTATCAGGGAAGCCCTTTAAAGTAGACTCCAAACAAACATACATTTTAATAAGCTTCACGTATATTTAATGTCTGTAGCAGCATGACATTAATTTTCATTTATATTGCTTTTTTAAAGGAAAGATTGATATCCTTCCATATTTTTTATTATTTTGGAAGCAAAAACACATGTAAAGCAATGGACATAACTGAAAAGCAATCACCAAACAAAGGCAACTTTGAAAGAAGCCTGCACTGTTGAGGTCTTTTCTCTTGCCCTGCCTTCAGGCATGGAAGTGCTCTTTCATCTGATGACAAATAGTTGCTTCTTAATTATTAATTAATGATTTTTTATCAGACATCAACACTGTGGTGTTTCATTTTTAAATGAACTAATTCATTTATAAATGTATTAACCTTTCATATCTGATCAGGTAACACTTTCTTAACTTCCGTGAATGCCTAGTCCCTCTCTTACTTCACCAGAGCTCTGCTCATGGTGAATGAAGGACCTCCTAACTGGGCCTTGGAGTTCTGGAGACTTCTACAAGGCAAGTTGAAAAAGAGAATTGCTGACCTCCTCTTATTTGCCCTTGGTTAGTCATTTTAATATAACTGTATCACCTACCCACATAAAGGATATATCCATTATTATATCAAGTTTTTAAAAAGTTAAAATGATTTTCAATTGTTTGATTCCTAATCCCTTTTTTCTCACCCTGAATCCCCAATTATGATACTCCCAGCAACCTTTGTTTATGTTAATTACTTGCTACAAATAACCAGTTTTCTCACTACAACACCTCACTGGGCAGGTG
Organism: Moschus berezovskii; assembly: GCF_049115385.1. Classification (NCBI taxonomy): domain Eukaryota; kingdom Metazoa; phylum Chordata; class Mammalia; order Artiodactyla; family Moschidae; genus Moschus; species Moschus berezovskii. The sequence goes on from NC_142464.1 coordinate 27,750,669, forward strand.
GAGATACGATTTTAAGGTGTGTTATCAGATCTAGACCTTAGTTTCCAATCTTGTGTTCTCTTCTTGCTTCTAGTGCTTGTGCCAGTATAGAACAATCCACTCCAATGTTCTTGTCTGGGAAACCCCATGGACAGATGAGCCTGGTGGCGACATGACTGAGCGACTAAACAACAACAACACAGGTCCACCTAGAAGCAGAAAATAAAACAGGATTAGAGGTGAAAGAAATTTATTCTGGGAAGGATTAGGAGAAGGAGGGGAGGACTTTCAGAACAGAAAAGTTGTGTGGAAGGAGCATGCAGGATTGAAGTTTGGGTAGCATGAATGTGGTCATGTCGAATTCTTTCAAAAAAGATCTTAGGCGGATCAATCAAGTTGTGAACTTGCCCACTCCCTGAGGGCTTTTGTCAGGAAGCTAAATTTGGAGAAATTGCCCCTTTCATCCAAGTCAATGAAGTTTTCCTTACCTAGTCTTATATTCCAACCCTCTTGATTAAGCACTTTCTAAATGCAAACCCTGGGCTACTTTCCAGGCTCTTGCTGGTACAGGCGAGCTAATTCTCACAAGTATATTCACATGGAGTCTCCGTCCTCCCTTATCAAGCCCAACAATCAGCTGGGTTATCCTGGGATTTAGCTTTAGTTAGGTCCTGGAAGCCCGGAGAAGGCAATGGCAAGCCACTCCAGCATTCTTGCCTGGAGAATCCCAGGGACGGGGGAGCCTGGTGGGCTGCCATCTATGGGGTCACAAAGAGTCGGACAGGACTGAAGCGACTTAGCAACAGCAGCAGCTGCAGGTCCTGGAAGCCAGGAGAGGAGATGGAGGTTGATCCTTTAAGGCAGGAGTCCCCAGCCTCTGGGATCGAATGCCTAGTGATCTGAAGTGGAGCTGATGAAATAATAATAGAAATAAAGTACACAATAAATATGACGTGATTGAACCATCCCCAAAGCATCCCCCCTGCCCAGGTCCATGGAAAAAATTTCTTACATGAAATTGGACCCTGATGCCAAAAAGTTTGGGGACCACTGATTTAAGGGATATTAGTTGCCATGCAGAATAGTAACTTTTGCCCCATCTTCTAACCCATGGGGGTGAAGCTATAGGCCACTTCTGTGTGGTCAGTGCAAGTTCTTAGGGGTCAGTGCAGAGCAAACACCTTCAGGGGCAACTGTCTTCATGTCCCCACCTTATATTTTAAGATGTCAGGTTTTCCCAAACAGACCCCTGTGTTTTGTGTAATATATCTTCCTCTTCTGAGCATTCTCAGGTCTCTGGAACTCTGTGACTTATTGGATCTTTGGTCTGCTACTTAGCTTATCTGTGCTTCATTCAAGGAGATGAGGGCTTTTTGTAGCTTTGGGGGCAGGAGGAGAAGGGGACGACAGAGAATGAGATGGCTGGATGGCATCACCTGCTCAATGGAGGTGAGTTTGAGTGAACTCCGGGAGTTGGTGATGGACAGGGAGGCCTGGTGTGCTGTGATTCACGGGATCGCAAAAAGTCGGACACAACTGAGCGATTGAACTGAACTGAACTGAAGAATCTCCCTGGGCTTCCCAGTTGGCACAGTGGTAAAGAGTCCACCTTCCAATACAGGAAATGCAAGAGTTGCGGGTTCCATCTCTGGATTGGGACAATCCTCTAGAGTAGATAACCCACTTTGGTATTCTTGCCTGGAAAATTCCATGGACAGAGGAGCCTGGTGGGCTACAATCGATGGGGTCACAAAGAGTTGGACAAGACTGAGCAACTGAGCATGCACAAGAGTCTCTTTAGCTCTTATGCTAACTATTTATAATGCTCCTTAGTGTCCCATTCTCTGTAGGATGTCAATATCAGTATAATATAGCAGTAACCAGCCAACACAACCCTATTTTAAATGTCTGAACCATTATGCCTGAAAGGCAAATCATTACCCAGAGTGAAATCTTTAGCAATTGGGCTTTGTGACATGGTGTTTCTGTGACCCATCTTTCACTCAAAGTGGATGGTTAGTGAGACATAATTACACCTTGCCACTGTTTTCTCTGTTTACTCTTAGTACCACATGCAATAGTTGGGGTTCACAGAGAAGCAGTTGCCCAAAGAGGGTTAGACAACATACAAGAGATATATTGAAGTAAGAAATAGCAGAAGGCGAGGGCAAGCTTCAGATCATGGTATAGGTTTGGCAGCTGTGTTAGGAGAGAAACAAGCAAGGGGAATAAAGTAGAATCACTGATTACAACACAGTTCCCATAAGATTTGGTGAGGATGATGGGAGTCCTTGAGCCAAAATCCCCTTTGGAGGAGTCCATATGTATCCTCCTCAGGGTCTGTCATTGAATGGGAGCAACTAGCAGGAGGTATAGTATTAGAATAAATGCAGAGGTGGACTTAAAGGGACAATAGTCATGTTGGGGCATCAGTCAAGTTGCCCATTGGAGGAGATGTAAGCAGTGTATTTGTGTGGACACCACAGTTGCTGTTTCCTGAAAAATGATGGAATAGACTGGGAACACAGATTTGGGAGTCAGATTGCTTGAGTTCAAATACTGCTGGACCACCTACTAACTATGATGACTTGGCCATGTTAATATATGTGATCTTTCATTTTTTCACGTTTAAATTGATAATAATATGCTCATAGAGCCACTGGAAGATTTAAAATGGATCATTCATGTAAGAGCTATCATTATTATGATGATTATGCCCACAGTTCAGTCATGCAAAAAAAAAAAGAGTCATTTTCTTTTTCTATAACTGAACTTGTTTTTCATGTTGATCCCTCAACCTAGCCGGTGTTAGAAGCTAAATCTTAGGTAGCACAATGTGTCTTCCTTAGATTGCACAAAAAGACTGTGAGCCCTATTTAGAATCAGACAATGGGGATCCAAAGACCAAGTCTGCCATTTCTAATGGAATGACTTTGGATATATTATTTAAAGTCTCTGTGACATAGTTGTGCATGTGCATGCTTAGTCCTTCAGTTGTGTCAAACTCTTTGCGACCCCATGGACTGTAGCCCATCAGGCTCCTCTGCCCATGGCAGTTCATAGGCACGAAACTGGAGTGGGTTGCCATTTCTTCTTCCAGGGAATCTTCCTAACCCAGGGATTGAACCCACAACTCCTGTGTCTCCTGCATTGGCAGGTTGATTCTTTACCACTGCATCACCAGGGAAGCCCTTAGTTGTGTGGCCTTTAAAATGGGGTTACTATAACGGTCAGACCCTCATAATCTGATTATGACTCAAGGTTTGGTCAGAATAACGCCTGACCCTATTCAGTGTTTGATCACGGCTAGCCCTTATTGTTCTTATTCTGGGGTTTGATGTGGGCCTATCCCAGTTTTGGTGTCTCAATCCTAAGGGTTTAATTATGCTTACCAAAGGTAAGGGAGGGCACAGTACAGGGTCCTTTTCAGGAATCTAACAACATGTAAGCCCTAGCTTCCTCCTGCGTTATCTCCCATTTTTCTCAGTCTGTGCAATCTTCATGTAGTCTGAGTAGGGAGGTATAGTTCTTTATTCCCTGTTTATGGCATAAACGTTATACCTTGAATGGTTCAGGGCTTAGTTTCTTTCAGTGTAAAAGCCTTGACTTTTGAGGTTTAAAAGCTTTAGTTTTTGAAAATCAAAAGATTTTTCTTTGTGTAGTCTATCTTTCCCACAATGTGAGAGGAGGAATACAGTACAAAGAGTTAAAGGAAATACAAGAGGCAAATCTCAGTTAATATCTCAAAATATTATTCCTCTACAATGTTTATGTTTAGGCTCTTCTCTATTCCTGAAATTCCTTTTTGCTACCAATTAGAATTTTATATATTCAAGCCGCAATTTGAGTGCCTCCTCTTCTTGGAAGCACTCTTTCATCACTCCAGTCCAAAGTGCTTTCTTTTTCTAATTTTATTAATGCAGTCGTTACCACATGAATTTGAAATGGCCTGGTACATATTCTATTTTCCCCCACTACACTATATGTAATTTAGGAATAAACTCTATACATTTTTTTATACCTATATTCTCTCTAGTACCTAACATGCTGAACTTGACAAATAGAGGTAGTTAAAAATGGGAACATAGTGGGTTGGCCAAAAAGTTCATTCGAGGTTTTCCATCACATCATACAGAAAAGTTCGAAGGAACTATTTGGCCAACCGAATAATTAAACAAATTGCTTGCTTAGTCACTCAGTCGCATCCGACTCTTTGAGATCCTTTGGGATTTTTCAGGCAAGAATATGGGAGTGGGTTGCCATTTCGTCCTCCAGGGGATCTTCCTGGATGCAGAGATCCAACCCCAGTCTCCAGTGTCTCCTGCACTGCAGGATTCTTTGTCTGCTTAGCCATCAGGGAAACCCAATTAAACAAATTACAAGAAGATTTTATGCAAGGGCTTATATTTCTTTCTGAATTTCTACCTACCTTTTCTTGGTGTTTTGAACAGGCCTGTGTGTTGCTATGGATCCTGGCTTGATATCTATGTAACTGTTGCAGGAAGGGGGACCCCTTCCAGGGCCTGAGAGTGAACTCTTGTCTGACAGGTGGATATGAATCATTGGAGGAGAAATGCATACTAACAAAGCAGAAGACTTTACTGGGAAAGGGCAACTGGGCAGAGAGCAGAGGAGTGAGGGAAGCCAGGAGAACTGCTCTACCACAAGGCTCGCTGTGCTGTGCCATGCGAAGTCGCTTCAGTCTTACCCTACTCTTTGAGACCCTATAGACTATAGCCTGCCAGGTTCCTCTGACTATGGGATTCTCTGGGCAAGAATACTGGAGTGGGTTGCCATGCCTTCTTCCAGGGGATCTTCGTCTCTTACAACGCCTGCATTGTAGGCCTATTCTTTACCTCTGAGCCACCGGGCTAGCCCAAGTGGCTTGCAGTCTCAGGTTCTATGGTATTGGGGTTAGTTTCCGGGTTGTCTCTGGCCAATCATCTTACTTGCCCCACGTTTGGTCTGACTCAGGGCCCTTTCTGGCAGTGTGAGCATCTCTTAGTCAAAGCAGATTTCAGCGTGAGGGTTTCTGGGAGATCGACAGGAGGGATTGGCTGGTGTCTCCTTCTTCTTCTTCTGGTCCCTCCAGAATTCTTTGCAGTTAGTTTTATGAGACACTTCATGGGTTGACCTCTCCTCCCTTGTTTTGGCCTCTCCAGAATTCTCCGGCTAGTTTTCTGGCAGCAGCATGGCGTTCTTTATAAGGACCTCTTATTGTGAGACAACTCAGGCAAGTGGTTATTATCGTGACTGGCCAGAGGTGGCGGTTTTGGTCAACGGTTCCTTAGCATAGCTAGATACAATGACTAATCTTTATTCCAGTTAAAAAACATTAAGCACGCTATGTGCCAGCCATTTTACCAAACTCGGAAGATGCAAAATTGAATAAGGCTTGCCATCCAAGTTAGAGGTTCTTAAAACAAGCAATTTAAATGATACATATCCCAAGTGGCTCAGCAATAAAGAATCCCCTGCCAATGCAGGAGACGCAGGTTTGATCCCTGGGTTGGAAAGATCCCCTGGAGGAGGAAATGGCAACCCACTCCAGTATTCTTGCCTGGAAAAATCCCATGAACAGAGAGAAACCTACTGGGCTACAGTCCATGGAATCACAAGAGTCAGACACGACTTAGCAACTGACCAAGCATGCAAACCTAGTACAATATCTGACTCATGGTAGACCTGAGAACTTTATTAGAGATGGAATAAATTAACAAACTGATGGAATTAATCATGGCTTTACTTCAGAGCACAGAGCAGATAACTTTTGTTTATTCCAAGGAAGTCTTGAAGGAGACTGTGACCAAGTTGAGTCTTAAAGGATGGACAACAACAAAGAAAGCAAAAGTTGAGAGACAAACTTGACAGTATAAGCAAGAATATGGTGGTGTAAAGCAACAAAATTATGTCCTTTATGTTAAAAAAAAAAAGCAGTTTTGTTTATATTTTAGAAAAATACATCCTGTGCAACATAAGATTATGATTTAGAGTGTGGACTGTGGAGCCAGACAGCCTAGGTGCAAATCTTGGTTCTATCACTTATCACTTGCTCTTTACTCTTAGTGAAATATTTTACCCTCTTTTGCCTGGGTACCCCACTTATTTGGAAATCGTACTTCTTAATGTTATCATGAACTTCAAATGAAGCAATACATTTAAAACCTTCAAAAGTGTCTAAAAAGTGCTTGATACATTTTAGTTTATGAAGATTAAATATCATTTTCTTTTTTTGCAACATTTCATTAGAAGTAGTTCCTGTTTACCATTACTGTGATCCTTGTTTTCTGCCCAGAGATTCTCAATAGGGAGACACTAGGAAGAATGGTCCATGCTCTTAGGAAACTCAGTAGAATAATTTTGGGGTGCGGTCATTTAAAATCACATATCTGGGGGCAGACCTAAGATGGCGGAGGAATAGGATGGGGAGACCACTTTCTCCCCCACAAATTCATCAAAAGAACATTTGAATGCTGAGTAAATTCCACAAAAGAACTTCTGAATGCTGGCAGAGGACATCAGGCACCCAGAAAAGCAGCCCATTGTCTTCAAAAGGAGGTAGGAAAAAACATAAACGATAAAAAGAGAGACAAAAGAGGTAGGGACGGAGATCCATCATGGGAAGGGAGGCTTAAAAAAGAGAGGTTTCCAAACACTAGGACAAACTCACTGGTGAGTCTGTGGCGAGCCTTGGGACCTCAGAGGGCAACATAATCGGGAGGAAAAATAAATAAATAATTAAAACCCACAGATTACCTGCCCAATGGTAACTCCCAGCGGAGAAGCAGCGCAACTGCCCCCATCCGCCACTAGCAAGATGGGTCTGGGCAGGGAGCACAGGCTGCATTGCTTAGAGTAAGGACAGGGCCTGAATGTCCCGAGGTTCAATCTGAGGGACCTAACCTGAGATAGCAAACCAGACTGTGGGATAGCTACCTTGCAAAAAGCCCTAACCTAAGACACCGCCAGACCCGCTCACAGAACAAAGGACTGACTAGAAATAGCCAGCTGTGGATGGCCCATCTCCCATCCCCCATCGGATACAGGCAGGCTAGGGCAGCCAGAGCTGGAAGGGGGCAATCGGGGCCCCAGAGAAGCATCCTCTACCAAACTGCAAGCAGGCTTCGTTGCTAACCAAGAATTCTTGGGATTCTGGACAATTGACATCAGCCTGAGAAGGTGCACCGGTTCTACACCCAGAAAACAGAGCATCAGGGATGGGGGAGGCGATAAGTCACAGCGACCATGCTTGCCAAACACCTGGTCACCTGAAATGCTCAGACCTGGGAAGGGCACAAATGCAGGCCCAACCGAGTCTGCGCCTTTATGGAGTACCCAAGTACCTGAACCTGAGCGGCTTAGACCTGGGAAGTGCATACAACCCAGGGCTGGCCTCAGACAGTTCCCAGCAGAGCAACCTAAAGCCTAAGCAGTGTAGACAGGGAAAGCACACACACTGTGAATGGGGGCAAACCCAATGTGTCTCAGACACTTTGAGTGCTCCCCACAGACACCAGTGTTATTTGTTTGCAGTGTTCCTCCCTCCCCACAGCACGACTGAAAAAGTGAGCCTAAAAAAGTGTCCACAACCGCCCCCTTGAGTCAGGGTGGAAATTAGATAGTGAAGAGACCAGCGAACAGAAGAAGCTAAAACAGAGGGAACCACCTTGGAAGTGACAGATGGAGAAGTCTTGAGGTTACTGTAAGAATAAGACTGAAAAACAGAGGCAGGAGGCTTAAATCCAAATCCTGAGAACACCAGAGAACACCTGACTCCAGGGAACATTATAGGAGCTCATCAAACACCTACCAGACCTGCACTGAAACCAAGCACCACCCAAGGGTCAACAAGTTCCAGAGCAAAACATACCATGCAAATTCTCCAGCAACACAGGAACATAGCCCTGAACTTCAATATACAGGCTGCCCAAAGTCACTCCAAACCCACTGACATCTCATAACTGATTACTGGACACTTCATTGCACTCCAGAGAGAAGAAATCCACCTCCACCCACCAGAACACCGACACAAGCTTTCCTAACCAGGAATCCTTGACAAGCCACCTGTCCAAACCCACCCACAGTGAGGAAACTGCACAATAAAGAGAACTCCACAAACTGCCAGAATATGGAAAGGCCATCCCAAACACAGCAATATAAGCAAGATGAAGAGGCAGAGAAACACCCAGCAGGTAAAGGAACAGGATAAATGCCCAACAACCCAAACAAAAGAGGAAGTGATAGGGAATCTACCTGATAAAGAATTCCAAATAATGATAGTGAAAATGATCCAAAATCTTGAAAACAAAATGGCGTTACAGATAAATAGCCTGGAGACAAGGATCAAGAAGATGCAAGAAAGGTTTCACAAGGACCTAGAAGAAATGAAAAAGAGTCAATATATAATGAAAAATGCAATAAATGAGATCAAAAACACTCTGGAGGGAACCAACAGTAGAATAACAGAGGCAGAAGATAGGATAAGTGAGGTAGAAGATAGGATAAGTGAGGTAGAAGATAGAATGGTACAAATAAATGAAACAGAGAAGAAAAAAGAAAAAAGAATTAAAAGAAATGAAGACAATCTCAAAGACCTCCGGGACAATGTTAAATGCCCCAACATTTGAATCATAGAAGTCCCAGAAGAAGAAGACAGAAAGACCATGAGAAAATACTTGAGGAGAAAATAGTTGAAAACTTCCCTAAAATGGAGAAGGAAATAATCACTCAAGTCCAAGAAACCCAGAGAGTCCCAAACAGGAAAAACCCAAGGTGAAACACCACAAGACACATATTAATCAAATTAACAAAGATCAAACACAAAGAACAAATATTAAAAGCAGCAAGGGAAAAACAACAAATAACACACAAGGGGATTCCCATAAGGATAACAGCTGATCTTTTAATAGAAACACTTCAGGCCAGGAGGGAATGGCAGGGCATACTGAAAGTGATGAAAGAAAATAATATACAGCCCAGGTTACTGTACCCAGCAAGAATCCCATTCAAATATGAAGGAGAAATCAAAAGCTTTACAGACAAGCAAAAGCTGAGAGAATTCAGCATCACCAAACCAGCTCTCCAACAAATGCTAAAGGACCTTCTTTAGATAGGAAACACAGAAAGGGTGTATAAACTCGAACCCAAAGCAATAAAGTAAATGACAATGGGATCATACTTATCAATAATTACCTTAAATGTAAATGGGTTGAATGCCCACAACCAAAAGACAAAGACTGGCTGAATGGATACAAAAACAAGACCCCCATATATGTCGTCTACAAGAGACCCACCTCAAAACGAGGGACACATACAGAATGAAAGTGAAGGACTGGAAAAAGATATTTCACACAAATAGAGACCAAAAGAAAGCAGGAGTAGCAATACTCATATCAGATAAAATAGACTTTAAAACAAAGGCTGTGAAAAGAGACAAAGAAGGAAATTACATAATGATCAAAGGATCAATCCAAGAAGAAGATATAACAATTATAGATATATATGCACCGACATAGGAGCACCGCAATATGTAAGACAATTACTAACAAGTATGAAAGGGAAAATTAACAATAACACAATAATAGTGGGAGACTTTAATATCCCTCTCACACCTATGGATAGATCAACTAAACAGAAAATTAACAAGGAAACACAAAGGTTTAATGATACAATAGACCAGTTAGACTTAATTGATATCTACAGGACATTTCACCCCCAAACAATGAATTTCAGCTTTTTCTCAAGCGAACACAGAACCTTCTCCAGGATAGATCACATCCTGGGCCATAAATCTAGCCTAAGTAAATCCAAAATATTGAAATCATTCCAAGCATCTTTTCTGATCACAATGCAGTAAGACTAGATCTCAATTACAGGAGAAAAACTATTAAAAATTCCAACATATGGAGGCTGAACAGCACACTGCTGAATAACCAACAAATCATAGAAGAAATCAAAAAATCAATCAAAATATGCATAGAAATGAATGAAAGTGAAAACAGAACAACCCAAAACCTGTGGGACACTGTAAAACCAGTGCTAAGGGGAAAGTTCATAGCAATACAGGCATACCTCAAGAAACAAGAAAAAAGCCAACTAAATATTCTAACTCTACACCTATATAAACTAGAAAAGGAAGAAATGAAGAACCCTAGGGTCACTAGAAGGAAAAAGATCTTAAAAATTAGGGCAGAAATAAATACAAAAGAAACAAAAGAGACCATAGCAAAAATCAACAAAGCCAAAAGCTGGTTCTTTGAGAGGGTAAATAAAATTGACAAACCACTAGCCAGACTCATCAAGAAACAAAGGGAGAAACCCAAATCAATAAAATTAGAAATGAAAATGGAGAGATCACAACCAACAACACAGAAATACAAAGGATCATAAGAGACTATTATCAGCAATTATATGCCATTAAAATGGACAACTTGCAAGAAATGGACAAATCTTAGAAAATTATAACTTTCCAAAACTGAACCAGGAAGAAATAGAAAATCTTAATAGACCCATCACAAGCATGGAAATTGAAACTGTAATCAGAAATCTTCCAGAACACAAAAGCCCAGGTCCAGACAGCTTCACAGCTGAATTCTACCAAAAATTTAGAGAAGAGCTAACACCTGTCCTACTCAAACTCTTCCAGAAAATTGCAGAGGAAGGTAAACTTCCTAACTCATTTTATGAGGCCACCATTACCCTAATACCAAAACCTGACAAAGATGCCACAAAAAAAGAGAACTTCAGGCCAATATCACTGATGAACATAGATGCAAAAATCTTTAACATAATTCTAGCAAACAGAATCCAACAACACATTAAAAAGATCATACATCATGACCACGTGGGCTTTGTCCCAGGAATGCATGGATTCCTCAATATTCACAAATCAATCAATCAATGTAATACACCACATTAACAAATTGAAAAATAAAAACCATATGATTATTTCAGTAGATGCAGAGAAAGCCTTTGACAAAATTCAACATCCATTTATGATCAAAACCCTCCAGAAGGCGGGAATAGAAGGAACATTCCTAAACATAATAAAAGCTATATATGACAAACCAACAGCAAACATTATCCTCAATGGTGAAAAACTGAAAGCGTTTCCCCTAAAGTCAGGAACAAGACAAGGGTGCCCACTCTCACCACTACTCTTCAACATAGTTCTGGAAGTTTTGACCACAGCAGTCAGAGCAGAAAAAGACATAAAAGGAATTCAAATTGGAAAAGAAGAAGTAAAACTCTCACTGTTCGCTGATAACATGATCCTCTATACAGAAAACCCTAAAGACTCTACTAGAAAATTACTAGAGCTAATCAATGAATATAGTAAAGTTGCAGGATATAAAATCAACACACAGAAATCCCTTGCATTCCTATACAGTAATGAGAAAATAGAAAGAGAAATTAAGGAAACAATTCTATTCACAGTTGCAATGAAAAGAATAAAATACTTAGGAATATATCTACCCAAAGGAACAAAAGACCTATATGTAGAAAACTATAAAACATTGGTGAAAGAAATCAGAGAGGACAGTAATAGATGGAGAAATATACCATGTTCATGGATTGGAAGAATAAATATTGTGAAAATGAATATATTACCCAAAGTAATTTATAAGTTCAATGCAATCCCTATCAAGCTACCAATGGTGTTTTTCACAGAGCTAGAACAAATAATTTCACAATTTGTATGGAAATACAAAAAACCTCGCATAGCCAAAGCAATCTTGAGAAAGAAGAATGGAACTGGGGAAATCAACCTGCCAGACTTCAGGCTCTGCTACAAAGCCACAGTCATCAAGACAGTATGGTACTGGCATAAAGACAGAAATAGAGATCAATGGAACAAAATAGAATGCCCAGAGATAAATTCATGCACCTATGGACACCTTATCTTTGACAAGGGAGGCAAGAATATAAAATGGAGAAAAGACAAACTCTTTAACAAGTGGTGCTGGGAAAACTGGCCAACCACTTGTAAAAGAATGAAACTAGAACACTCCCTAACACCATACACAAAAATAAACTCAAAATGGATTAAAGATCTAAATGTAAGACCAGAAACTATAAAACTCCTAGAGGAGAACATAGGCAAAACACTTTCTGAAAAATCACAGCAGGATCCTCTATGACCCACCTCCCAGAATATTGGAAATAAAAGCAAAAATAAACAAATGGGACCTAATTAAAATTAAAAGCTTCTGCACAGCAAAAGAACTATAAGCAAGGTGAAAAGATAGCCTTCAGAATGGGAGAAAATAATAGCAAATGAAGCAACTGATAAAGGATTAATCTCCAAAATATACAAGCAGCTCCTGCAGCTCAATTCCAGACAAATAAATGACCCAATCAAAAAATGGGCCAAAGAACTAAACAGACATTTCTCCAAAGAAGACATAAAGATGGCTAACAAACACATGAAAAAATGCTCAACATCCCTCACAATCAGAGAAACGCAAATCAAACCAACAATGAGATACCATTTCACACCAGTCAGAATGGCTGCTATCCAAAAGTCTACAAGCAATAAATGCTGGAGAGGGTGTGGAGAAAAGGGAACCCCCTTACACTGTTGGTGGGAATGCAAACTAGTACAACTACTATAGAGAACAGTGTGGAGATTCCTTAAAAAACTGGATATAAAATTGCCTGCTGCTGCTGCTGCTAAGTCACTTCAGTCGTGTCTGACTCTGTGTGACCCCATAGACGGCAGCCCACCAGGCTACCCCGTCCCAGCAATCCCACTCTTGGGCATACACACCGAGGAAACAAGAATTGAAACAGACACATGTACTCCAATGTTCATTGTAGCACTGTTTATAATAGCCAGGACATGGAAGCAACCTAGATGTCCATCAGCAGACGAATGGATAAGAAACCTGTGGTACATTTACACAGTGGAGTACTACTCAGCAATTAAAAAGAATACATTTGAATCAGTTCGAATGAGGTGGATGAAACTGGAGCCTATTATACAGAGTGAATTAAGCCAGAAAGAAAAACACCAATACAGTATATTAACACATATATATGGAATATAGCAAGAGGACAACGATAACCCTGTATACGAGACAACAGCCTAGACTCGGATGTGTGGAGCAATCTTTCGGACTCTGTGGAAGAGGGCGAGGGTGGGATAATTTGGGAGAATGGATTGAAACATGTATATTATCATATATGAAACGAATCTGACGTGGTTGGGGGTTCCCCACCTCAACACTGTGGATTTAAGAGCCCGTTCCTTCTGGAAGTGTATCAGTTAGCCCGGGATAGAACCTGCACGCTGAATTTACTAATTAAGAAATGAGAAACCAGAACTATAAAGGTGGCAACAAAATACAAGAAACTATTCTTAAGTTATCTTTTAAATCTTTGAAAAGAGTTACAGATTTTACCATTTATTATAAACTGGTATATATAATTTAACCAGAACCATAAGAAAATTAGTATTGTGTGAATTCTGAAGCACTTTCAACATGTTGTAGGAATAATGTGGGCTTTCTTGAGTTTTACACATTCATAAGTAAATGGTCTGTATCTCGTGCCTTTGTTGGTTTTCTGTGAGCTGTAGTTTCTGGGAAGTGAGCAGCTCTCATTCCTGTAACTCTTGTAATCCAGTCATTCATGTGTCTCCTTCACGTATATTCAGTACGCTGTGGTGCTGTTATCCCTCTGATAGGAACTCTAACTCGGTGTAAAGCCCCAAAGGTCTGTTACTTATTTTTATATTTTATTTACAGTGTTGTGTTTGTTTCAGGTGTATAGCAAAGTGATACAGTTATATATATATATATATATATATATATATATAAATTAACAAAAGCAGTTCCCGTCTTTTGATGGGATGCTCATGGTTTATAACAAGTGGCATTATTTTGAGAGAGGGATAACTTAGGTATGGTATTGGATTTTTTTTTTCTTTTTGCAGCTTGAGGCAGTTGTAAAATAACTTAATGTAGCTTTTTACAACTGTGTATTCTATAGTATTTTTTTATTTGGTGAAATTTTAACTGTTAATGTTTTTGGCATTGTGCTTTGTACCATTTATTAAATTAAAAAAAAAAAGAAAAGAAACAAGAAAAAAGTCAACTAAATAACCTAACTCTACAACTAACGGAGAAGGCAATGGCAAGCCACTCCAGTACTCTTGCCTAAAAAATCCCATGGACGGAGGAGCCTGGTAGGCCCCAGTCCATGGGGTCGCTATGAGTCAGACATGAATGAGTGACTTCACTTTCACTTTTCACTTTCACACATTGGAGAAGGAAATGGCAACCCACTCCAGTGTTCTTGCCTGGAGAACGGGGGAGCCTGGTGGGCTTCCATCTATGGGGTCACACAGAGTCGGACACTACTGAAATGACTTAGCAGCAGCAGCAGCAGCTACAACTAAAGCAACTAGGAAAGGAAGAAATGAAGTACCCCAGGGTTAGTAGAAGGAAAGAATTCTTAAAAATTATGGCAGAAATAAATGCAAAAGAAACAAAAGAGACTATTGAAAAAATCAACAAAGCCAAAGCTGGTTCTTTGAGAGGATAAATAAAATTGATAAACCATTAGCCAGACTCATCAAGAAACAAAGGGAGAAAAACCAAATCAATAAAATTAGAAATGAAAATGGAGAGATCACAACCAACAACACAGAAATACAAAGGATCATAAGAGACTACTGTCAGCAAGTATATGCCAATAAAATGGACAACTTGCAGGAAATGGACAAATTCTTAGAAAAGTACAACTTTCCAAAATTGAACCAGGAAGAAATAGAAAATCTTAACAGACCCATCACAAGCATGGAAATTGAAACTGTAATCAGAAATCTTCCAGCAAACAAAAGTACAAGTTCACATGGCTTCACAGCTGAATTCTACCAAAAATTTAGAGAAGAGCTAACATCTATCCTACTCAAACTCTTCCAGAAAATTGCAGAGGAAGGTTAACTTCCAAACTTATTCTATGAGGCCACCATCACCCTAATCCCTAAACCTGACAAAGATGCCACAAAAAAAGAAAACTACAGGCCAATATCACTGTTGAACATAGATGCAAAAATCCTTAACAAAATTCTAGCAGTCAGAATCCAACAGCACATTAAAAAGATTTTACATCATGACCACGTGGACTTTATCCCAGGGATGCAAGGATTCTTTAATATCCACAAATCAATCAATGTAATACACTACATTAACAAAATGAAAAATAAAAACCATATGATTATCTCAATAGATGCAGAGAAAACCTTTGACAAAATTCAACATCCATTTATGATCAAAACCCTCCAGAAGGTGGGAATAGAACATACCTCAACATAATAAAAGCTATATATGACAAACCCACAGCAAACATTATCCTCAATGGTGAAAAATTGAAACTGTTTCCCCTAAAGTCAGGAACAAGACAAGGGTGCCCACTCTCACCACTACTATTCAACTTAGTTTTGGAAGTTTTGGCCACAGCAATCAGAGCAGAAAAAGGCATAAAAGGAATCCAAATTGGAAAAGAAGTAAAACTCTCACTGTTTGCAGATGACATGATCCTCTACATATAAAACCCTAAAGACTCCACCAGAAAATTACTGGAGCTAATCAATGAATATAGTAAAGTTGCAGGATATAAAATCAACACACAGAAATCCCTTGCATTCCTATATACTAATAATGAGAAAATGGAAAGAGAAATTAAGGAAACAATTCCATTCACGATTGCAACGAAAATAGTAAAATAGGAATATATCTACCTAAAGAAACAAAACATTTTCTATATATATATAAAACACTGGTGAAAGAAATCAAAGAGGACACTAATAGATGGAGAAATATGCCGTTTTCATGGATCAGAAGAATCAATATAATGAAAATGAGTATACTAACCAAAGTAATTTATAGATTCAATGCAATCCCTATCAAGCTACCAACGGTGTTTTACACAGAGCTAGAACAAATAATTTCACAATTTGTATGGAAATACAAAAAACCTTGCATAGCCAAAGCAATCTTGAGAAAGAAGAATGGAACTGGGGGAATCAGCCTGCCTGACTTCAGGCTCTACTACAAAGCCACAGTCATCAAGACAGTACGGTACTGGAATAAAGACAGAAATATAGATCAATGGAACAAAATAGAATGCCCAGAGATAAATCCATGCACCTATGGACACCTTATCTTTGACAAAGGAGGCAAGAATATAAAATGGAGAAAAGACAAACTCTTTAACAAGTGGTGCTGGGAAAACTGGTCAACCACTTGTAAAAGAATGAAACTAGAACACTCCCTAACACCATACACAAAAATAAACTCAAAATGGATTAAAGATCTAAATGTAAGACCAGAAACTATAAAACTCCTAGAGGAGAACATAGGCAAAACACTCTCTGAAAAATCACAGCAGGATCCTCTATGACCCACCTCCCAGAATATTGGAAATAAAAGCAAAAATAAACAAATGGGACCTAATTAAAATTAAAAGCTTCTGCACAGCAAAAGAACTATAAGCAAGGTGAAAAGACAGCCTTCAGAATGGGAGAAAATAATAGCAAATAAAGCAACTGATAAGGGATTAATCTCCAAAATATACAAGCAGCTCCTGCAGCTCAATTCCAGACAAATAAATGACCCAATCAAAATATGGGTCAAAGGACTAAACAGACATTTTGCCAAAGAAGAGATACAGATGGCTAACAAACACATTAAAAGATGCTCAACATCACTCATTATCAGAGAAATGCAAATCAAACCCACAATGAGATACCATTTCACACCAGTCAGAATGGCTGCTATCCAAAAGTCTACAAGCAATAAATGCTGGAGAGGGTGTGGAGAAATGGGAACCCCCTTACACTGTTGGTGGGAATGCAAACTAGTGCAGCCACTATGGAGAACAGTGTGGAGATTCCTTAAAAAACTGGAAAGAGAACTGCCATATGACCCAGTAATCCCATTGCTGGGCATACACACTGAGGAAACCAGAATTGAAAGAGACACATGTACTCCAATGTTCATCGCAGCACTGTTTATAATAGCCAGGACATGGAAGCAGCCTAGATGTCCATCTGCAGGCAAATCAATAAGAAAGCTCTGGTACATATACACAATGGAATATTACTCAGCCATTAAAAAGAATACATTTGAATTAGTTCTAATGAGGCGGATGAAACTCTGTTATACAGAGTGAGGTAAGCCAGAAAGAAAAACACCCATACAGTATACCAACACATATATATGGAATTTAGAAAGATGGTAACGATAACCCTGTATCTGTTCTGTTCCATCGCTCAGTCGTGTCCGACTCTTTGTGACCCTGTGGACTGTAGCCTACCAGGCTTCTCTGTCCATGGGATTCTCCAGGCAAGAATACTGGAGTGGGTTACCGTTTCCTTCTCCAGGGGATCGAACCTGGGTCTCCCTGTATACGAGACAGCAAAAGAGACACGGATGTATAGAATAGTTTTTGGGACTCTGTGGGAGAGGGCAAGGGTGGGATGATTTGGGAGAATGGCATTGAAATTTGTATATTATCATACGTGAATCGAATCGCCAGTCCAGGTTCAATGCATGATACAGGATGCTTGGGGCTGGTGCACTGGCATGACCCAGAGGGATGGGATGGGGAGGGAAGTAGGAGGGGGTTCAGGATGGGGAACATATGTACACCCTGGGCAGATTCATGTCAATGTATGGCGAAACCCACTACAGTATTGTAAAGTAAAAAAATAAAATGAAATAAAAGATCTTAGTGTACAACCAAAATAAATAAATAAATAAAATCACATATCTATTTGGCTTCCCTCCTTCCGCCCAATTTCAGAAGTACTGTCACCTCTTTAGTCAATCACTGTTATGGGAAGGGGAAGAGTGCACTGTGACTTTTATTCCGGGATGTTGGGACTGAAGAATGACTTTGAACTTAATTTTATAGACATTCTAGATTCAGAATCAAGACAGTTCTAGATTAAAATAGTTGAAATAGCTGATGTCAGGTCTCTTCATATTTTACCGATTTGTGTTGGTCCCAGGACTAGGAAAATACCAAGAAGGTACACTTATTCTGGACATATCAAAGCCTCAGTGACTTCTAGTAAGTACACCACAACCAACACATTTCATTGTTTTCTTCTGATGGAAATATATTTTTGAACATTTTTCTACGATGATTCAAGATAAAATAGAAATGAACAGAAAACTTTTCAATGTTTTGATTCAAAAATCGTAATTTTTAAGTTATGGCAAAGAAGTTCCACATGATAAATATTACTTTGTGCAAGGATGGATTTTGGCTCACCTGTAGTTTTCATTTGCTGGAGGAAGTAGTTGAAAAGTGTGATGGGGGAATGTGGAGTGTGTTGCAATGTTTTCTTGGCTCCAAAGTATTTAAAACCTTTTCATTTTTCACTTAGATTCATCAGTCACATTTACAAAGATTTTCATTTAGCTAAAAGTGATTAATCATTAAGATTTTTTTCCACATGTTTTATTCCTGACTTATACCACAATTTTAATCAAAAGAAGTCTTACCTATTTGGTCATGAAAACCCACTATGTGTTAAACAAAGGTTGTTGCTTTACTTGTAAAGTGAAATAACTCTTGAAACTAAGATTTAGATGATACAAATACAGGATGCTATGCTCTATTTTGTTTTTTAAAACTATGTAACTCAATAGAAATTGTAATTTAAAACCTGGGACATCTTATGACATTGTAGTTTAGTGACTAACATATAGTTAATTCATAAAATAATATTCTGCATTCATCCATCACTATAATTACAGTTGACCCTTGAACAACATGAGTTTTAACTTTGTGGGTCCATTTATATTTGAGGTGTTGTTTCTTTTTTTCAATAAATATACAGCAGTACACAGTCTGTGGTTGGTTAAATCTATTCATGCTGAACTGTGGATCTTGAGACCCAACTATGGGACTTGAACATCCTTGGATTTTGGTATCTGCAGCAAGTCCTGAAACCAAATCCCCAAGGATAACAAGGGATATTATAATGCAGTATGATGATGCAACAATTCAGTGTAGGTGTGGCATTTTGATGTGTTACAAATTGCTACTTTCAGTGCACTATTTTGCAGTCTTCAAAATATAACAATTTTTAAAGTTTTCTTTCAACTTCATGCAAATCAAGTAAAAAAGTAGCCTCCATCGGAAGGAATAGTAGTTTAGGATTAGAGCACATAATATATGTGAGACATTGTGTTAATGTGCATTGACTATGTAAAATTTAAAATGTCTTAACTCTTCTAATCTCATGGACAGAGGAAACTTGCTGGCCAAAATACATAGGGTCTCTAAGAGTTGGACATGACTGAAGTGACTTAGCACACAAGCACAACTCTTCTAATCCTCATAAGAAACCTCTGATGAGGGACTAACATTATCCTCATTTTACATAAAAAGGAACTAAGATGGAAACCAAGTTAACATAACTACTTCCTAATAGAAGAACAATTGACACAAACATATGTCTGATGTGGAGTCCTCACTCTTAAGCATAATGTCACACGGCCTCCTATAATTTTTCCTTGCTATCCTTGATGAAGTCACTCATTTCTTTCAAAAACAGTGACTGGTTAGGCTATTTTGACACCACATGATTCCAACCTTAATCAACTATATGATTCATTTGAAAGTAGTTCCTTATACACAGAGTGTAAAAATTATCAGCTTAGCAAAGAATTAATTTTTACACGTACAGTTAGTGAAAGCTATCTCTCATTGTTGGGAAAGCATTCATTCTATCCAGACGGGCTTGGGTCCTGATCATCTCATCTTTTGGTCTTATTTCCTCATCTTCCTTAAGAACCTACATTGTTCTTTCAGATCCTGCTGGCTGAGCAGCCTGTCATTTCTTGGACAATCTTTCCAAGCTGGCCGACGTGATATTCCAAGGCTCTCACAGTTGTTATGAGTTTCATGGGAGATTTACAGATTCCTTCCACAGATATCTCATTTTCCTGCTGATACTACTGCTTGCTTCCCTTGCTGTAAATCCTTATCATCTCACTTTATTTCTCCATTGTCTCCTTTCTTTCTAGCCATACTGCTGCAGCTTCTCTCCACTCACTTCTCTTTATCCCTGTGCTGTGGGCATTCTCATTTAGACATCCGTCTTGCTATATCTACCTGCTTATTTGTAGTGGTATATGCAGGCCTTCCTATTTTTTCTTTTTCCATCTGTCCTCCATAAGCATCACCGTTTAGTCAGAAAGGACCACCTTCTGGTTAACACCATCAGGAATACATTTCTCCCCCAGGAAATACGACAAAAACCTTTCTCTCCAATGCTTTCCGTTCTTTCCCTTTAAAGCATTTCTCTGCTGAAGCAGCTAAGTGGCTGCACAACATAATCCTGTATAAAGCTGGCAGAAATGCTATTTCAGAGAATTTGTGTAACTCTTTACTGTCCATTTTGTATAAGAGGCAAAGCTATGTGAATAATCCGTCAATGAATTTTCACTCAAAATACACTTTTTAAGCAATTAGGATCTGTCAGTCCTTTCAGACCCTTCATTATGTATTTTTCTTTGTTGTTCCAACGTATTCTGTCCTCAAACACCACCCTTCAAAGCTAACCATATAGGTTACATCAATGGGCTTCACTTCCCTCTGGCTTGTGCTTTGGGCTCAGAATATGGGAGACATTAACTAGCCAGGGACAGGGGCTTCCCAGGTGGCTCAGTGGGTAAAGAATCTGCCTGGAGATGCAAGAGACACCGGAGAAGCAGGTTTGATCCCTGGGTTGAGAAGATCTCCTGGAGAGGGCATGGCAACCCACCCCAGTATTGTTGCCTGGACAATGCCATGGACAGAGGAGCCTGGTGGACTACAATCCATGGGAATGCAAAGAGTCAGAAGTGACTGAAGCAAATGAGCATGCATACAGGCAGCAGAGACAGAGGGCGCTGAAGAAGAAATATTTATTTTCTTAGTTCTTTCTTTCTATGGAGTCTGCTTCAGGTGGATGGCATCGCTGTTGAAAAGGCCATCATTTTAAGGTCACAGGAAGCCCTCTCCATATAACGACCCTCTCCAGGTTCTGTAATTGCTCCCTTCCCTTATCCTTCCATATGGGTTTTCCTCTCTGTTAACTTCCAAGTTCTGACTTACCCATTATTGGTTCCCCAATTCCTGCTATACCCCTTGAAATGAGTCTCCTTATTGAACAGCCCTCAAATTACAAACTCTTCTGTACTGACTGGCACAGACTTGGAATATCAAGAAATTAGATATAACTGTGGCCTTTAAGAAACTTGCAACTGTAGAAAAAGGAGTCAATCATGTAAACACATAGTGACCTCTGAATTATAGAACATGTGATAGAAACAGATATAAGGTACAGTGAATTCACACTGGAAAAAGTGATTCGTTCCATGCAGGAAGAGACTATCAGAGAGGGCTTCTTAGAGTAATGTTCAAGTGATGCGTGGAGTGATGAACTTGTTATCAATGGCTTGATGAATGGATTGGGCTGAAACTGGGGCAGAAGGGCCACTGTCAGATGAGGGAACAGAACTGGTGAAGCAAGAAAGCCTGGGACATTATTCTATGTGCAGACAACTTCACACTCATGATAGCCAGAGGTTACCGTGGGAGAAGGGGCATGTAAGTTCAGACAAATCTGGAGATCTGAGAGGCTTTAATATATCATAGTGAGGAATTTGGACTTTACTGTGTATGTCGTGGGGGAGCCACAGAAGTTTGTATGCTAAAATGTAGAAAATAGGTTTTCCCTGGTGGCTCGGTAGTAAAGAATTCATCTGCCAATGCAGGAGAATGGGTTGGCCCCCTGGTCCAGGAAGATCCACATGCTGCAGAGCAACTAAGCCCATGAGCCACAATTATTGAGCCTGTGCTCTAGAGCCTGGGAGCTGCAATCGCTTGTGATTGTGTGCGTAGCTACTAAAGCTGGGCCACCCTAGAGCCTGTGTTCTGAGGCAAGAGAAGCTACCACAATGAGAAGGCCACACATGGCTGTGAAGAGTACCCCCTGCTCACTGCAACTAGAGAAAAGCCCACCCAGCAATGAAGACCCAGCACAGCCAAAACTAAATAATTTTTTTTTTTTAAGTAGAATAGTAAGTTTTGTCTTCAGAGCATTTTGGTGACAGTGAAGCTCATTTGAAGGAGACATGGGGAAGAGCAAAGAAGCTGAGAAGAGGCAAGAGACTGATTAAAGCAATAATAATATAAAGAGAGATTAAAAAGCTAAAACAAAACTTGTCCATCTATTAGAGATGGAGGTGAAGGAAAAAGAGCCAACTCTAAGATGATACCCAGGTTTCTGGCTTGGTGGTTGGTAGTATCATTTCATGAGACTCGCAGTGCACAAGAAGGATGTATCTGGGGGATAAAATAATAAGAAAAGACAGTTCACTTTGGGATTGAGTTTTTGTGGGATACTCACATGTAGCAACTGAAGTGCAAAAGAGAACTTTGGAGTAATGATACAGATTTGAGCATCACCATAAAACAGATGCAGATGCCACTATAGAAGTGGTGGAGATAACCAGGAATGGTGTTTCTCTTAGTAAGAGAAGGGCAATGAGAGTACCAGCCAAATTTATGTGATGATTAAAAAAAGAAACTCAGTATTCAGAGCATGCTAAACATTACAATAGTGAATTTCTTCTGTACCTTATTTGACCTGAATCATATAGCTAGGTTGTAGAAATTTTATTTTCCTAATTTCACAAATGAAGAAACTCCAACTTAGAGAGTTAAGCTAAAGTCACAAAACACTGATAAAAATGAGGCTGGAATTTAAAATTTTTAACTCTTTCCTAGTACATCATATTTTCTTCTTGCTGTTTATTTTAGCAATGCTGGAGAAGGATATGGCAACCCACTCCAGTACTCTTGCCTGGAGAATCCCATGGACAGATGTGCCTGGCAGGCCACAGTCCATGGGGTCGCAGAGTTGGACACAACTGAAGCAATTTAGCAAGCATGAACAAAACAGGGCTTCCCAGTTGGCACTAGTGGTAAAGAATCTGCCTGCCAATGCAGGAGATGCAAGTGACGTGGGTTCAATCCCTGGGTTGGGAAGATCCCCTGGAGTAGGAAATGGCAACCCACTCTAGTATTCTTGCCTGGGAAATCCCATTGATGGAGGAGCTTGGCAGGCTACAGCCCATTGGGTCACAAAAGAGTCGGACACAACTGAGTGACTGAGCACTGCACTGATGAACAAAAAGCAAGGAATAAAGAATAGGAAAAAAACATAGACAAAGGACGCTTGGGATTCATCAAAAATAGCTCTAGTGATAAAAATGTTTGCCTATCCTCTATAACATGCCATTGTTTAAAACATTTCAATTTGAGGAATGCAACCTTTTTTATTTTACATGTTTGGAAAGTACACTTCAAATTGCACTCATTCAACTTTTTTATGCTCTTGTTTGCTTATCCTAAACCTACTTTAGCGCTTCTCTGCTCACCCTGACAGTTCTTGTAGCATTTGCTCACTGGCTTACAGTAAGGCACACTGTAACTTCACTAAAAGAGCCAGGGCTCTAAAGACTGGCATAGTCTTCTTTCAGAACTGCACCAGTTTTCACTTACAATTCAGCATTACAAGGGGTATAGATCTTGAAACTAATTTGGAAGCAGAAGAAGGCATTTGTACCAGGTTTGTGCTTCACACTTACTTCCATATTAGTTTCCTGAATCATAATCTAAGGCCATGAACTGGAAGTGCCTTGCGAAGGTAAATGCAAAGATAAGAGTGCTTAGATTAATGCTAATGCTCTGCATTATGCAACATGACCCATAAACCAGAATATTCTTATTATTCCATGATGTAATCATTTATAGCTGACTTTCGCAGGATGGAGTCATGATTTACTAAAGGAAAAGAGTTCATCAGAAAAGTCTTTTTACATATCCTAGTGCCAATTTCTGGGTATTTTGCTGAAGCCTTACAAGTCAGCTTTAAAGAAACAGATTGAATCAAAGGAGACTCATCATGTGGGCCTGCTTCTCTCTGCAGCTGAAAAGAAATGAATTTGACAGAATGCCTCCATCATCAAATTAGATGCAGATTTATTTGATAGGGAGAGGATAAGGAACCACTTTTACAAATTGTGAATTGCTTCTGTTCCCTCAGTGAAGTAGGAAACAAAGTCAAGCTGAGAGTCAGTGAGTGAGGAGGCGTTGGTGGTAAGAAGAAAAAGGAGGGGAGATGCAGATAAGTTTGAGGGCCCAGGAATGTCAGTTAATTAAGTGTTTGTCACTCAGTCGTGTCCGAATCTTTGTGACCCAATGGATTGCAGCCCACCAGGCTCCTCTGTCCTCAGTCTATGAGATTTTCCAGGCAAGGATACTGGAGTGGGTTGCCATTTCCTTCTCCAGGGGATCTTCCCAGCCCAGGGATCAGAACCCCTGGGTTTCCTGCACTGCAGATAGATTCTTTACCGACTGAGCTACAAGGGAAGCCCACTGTCAAGTTGATTGGAGAAACGCAGTAGGTTTATCAAGCTGGGCGGGGAGGCAAAGCTCACTTGAAGTTTATGGTCATCAACTAAAAGTAAAACCTGTCAGTTTTCCCCCATCTATGTTCACCAGAGGAATGTAATCTCATGTAAACAGAGTTAGATTTAGCAAGAAAGAACTCTGAAGAGATAGCAGGACAAGGCAGTTACGTTTATGTATTGTGGTGATTATACTGATATAACACAGAACCTAAGATAGTTAAGGAGAGAGAATATGAGGGGATCATGGGTAGTAAAAATAAGGACAATCAATCAATAAAATTGGTGAATGGTGGGAAAAGGCTATCCTATAGGAGGACATGGATTAAAAAATAATTATCTTAGATTTTAAAAATTACTGAGTGAGAAATTATAGAAAAAAAGTAAGAGAACAATAAATAATCTCGATGTTATAAGTTTGAGAATATTGCAGCAAAAATGTATGAGGATAGACATAAGGGACATTTTTTTCCTTTGGTTAGACATCTGGTTACCTAGCTTAAAGTACATATTTGAACAGTATTCTCTTGATTATCTGCTAAACAAAGAGAGTTTGTTTCATGCATTTAAATGTATGAACATCTCACAGTTAGATTCTAATTGATTTGTACATAGCAAACCTATCACATAAGGTGGGGCCAAGGTATGCTAAGTGTCTGTTTAAAATGCCCTGAATTTCAAAGGGCTGTAGCTCAGGAATTATGTTAGCTATATGATCTCATATATAATAATTTCTTGACAAGATTATCCTATATTTTATTTTATATTTTCTCTAAGGAAAAGGGAATTCTGAAAACGACAATGATGTGATCTTTCTGGAAAGGGATTCACTTTCCAGTAAGTCAAAAATTTAAGAAAGCAAAGGCTGTCATGAATTTGGCAAAATGATTTTAAGCCAGTATATACCAATTAAACTCTTAAGTTAGTGTCTCTGCTTAATACAGCTTCTTCTCAGTATTGGGTTTTATTATTGTATTATTCACTAAGTTTTTGATAAAATAGGATCTCATGGATATTTTAATGGGCATTTGTCTGGTTACTAGTATGATTAAAATCTTTCTCTCATTTTAGTCTCATATTTAGTTTCTTCGGTATCAATTTACATCTTTTGTCTATTTTTCTACTTTCAGTTTATTTGTTAACAGCTTGTAAAACATTTGAAAATAATATTTATTCTCTAAGTTTGGGGACAAATACTTCGTTTTTCATTTAATTATTCAGTTTCAGACATATGCATTTTATACATAGTTATTCAAATTTCATAACAACTGTGCACAATAAGCATTATTATTCCCATGTTGCATATGAGAAAATAGTGATCCAGACAAGGTTGAATAATCTGACCTTAGTCCCACAAAGTGAATTTTTGATGAAGGTTTATCTGGCCCTAGAACTCATTCATTTTTTCCGGATACTCTGTAACTGTACACACAAAGTCTGATGATCAGAGCAGGTTAATAGGAAACATTTAGGAGAAGGAAAAAGCAAAAAATATAGTGAGGAAGGGCCATATTTGGGAAATATAATTACAGCAAGAGTTGAAGAAAATAGATCTATAGAACAAAGGACAGTGATGAGTTGACAATTACTCCAAGATTTCCTGTGTGGCTGGCTGCTGATATCGTGGCATTACCCAGTGTGACAAAGGAACCAGGCACAGAGCTCTGTCACTGCAAGATGATAAGCTGAATTGTCTTCTCCACATTTCATTTCTGTTAGTGACAGTACATACAGTTTGAAATGCCTTGCACAGAAAACTCTTACCAAGTGGGGTGGAAAGGCCAAGTTCACAGTTAGACGAGTAGATTTGGACAGGTTTACTGTACACATATGGAACCGAATGACATGCCCAATGTTGGGTGTGTGGCAGGAGGAGAAAAGCATCTATTAATTTTCCAGAGGAAACTCCACTGAAACAATTTAAGAAGGTAGAGGAAGATCGGGCAAGCTGGAAGAAGAATTTCTGCTACAACACAGTATACAGGTTTCTGAAAATTCTTGTGCTCCACAACATTTACAGAAGAGTAGCAGGTCTTATAAAAGGATAGGTTTGGGGTTGTTCACTTGAAACTTTTATGGTTTCGTGAAACTTTGAAACTTTTTGAAAGTTAGTAATTAATGTACTAACAAAACCTCAAAGCAATCCTAATAAAAATATTAACACGGTTTAAAAGAGATGTTAAGTTCCTTATACATGGAGACTTACTGGAGTAAACACAGGAAACCTACACTTTAAAAAAAAATAGGTGGAGCAGGCTTATAAAGGAATTTTATCAGAAGGCTGAGGTCTCTGTGTTATGGAGACAAGGGAAAATGCAAAACCACCAGGAAGACTGTGCAATAAGTACTATTTCCAAGATAGAGCATGTGACCAAAGTGAGCTCAGAGCCAGAGCCTGGGGTGAGTGGCACCATGGCCATTGTGCTTCCCTTGTGCCCTCCTGGGTTCAGCTGTGAGAAAGCTTGGAGGAATATGATCTTCACACCAGCTGGGAAAAATCTGTTCATGAATCACTGAAACTTCCATGTTACACTGATGTCAATCTCTTATCTACAAATCATGATTGAGGCAATTTGCCCCCAAAATTAGAGAAAATTGGATTTCAGACTTTAAGGACATGGAAGGTCTAATTCATAGTCCTAAATATCACTCCTACCCCAGGTACTCTTTTACTTACTATATCATTTTCCTTCTTGCATTTTATCACAATTTGTATCTTTCTCCCACTTGACACTAAGCTCTATGAAGGCAGGGACTTTATTTTATTTATTACTATGTCCGCTTTGTTTAGCATAGTGCCTGGTGTATATGGTATCAATAAATACTTGTGAACTGAACGAATGCAAGCAGCATAATCATTTATTGATTCAAAGATAAATGCTTACTATAAGCCAGTCTATGTACAAGCTGCTAAACCTGTAGCAGTGAACAAGGCTGGGATTTTAAAAAGGTAGCAATCTAGATCTAGTGAGATAGATAAATATGCAATTGTAATACAATGTGTGTGATACATGCATAAGTAAGGTAGGCAGTAGGTGTTCTGACATCTCTACACTAGAAGAGTACAGATTTGGCTTTGGGGAAAGAAGAACAGTTTTCAGGAGAAGTGAGGTTTCATCTGAAATCTGACAGGTGATCAGCAGAGACAGAAATTAAAAGAAAAGGGAGGGCAGAGAATTTTAAATGTTTAACAGCATGTACCAAACCTAGAACTGAGTGAACACTTAAAATATTCCAGGAAAAGTAGGTAGCTGGGTTCAGAGGATAGGCTCATGTAGAAACTAAGGTGATGCTAATGCTATTAAAAGTAAGCCACAAGTTCTAATCGTGGTGCGGGGGTAGGGACCGTCCTCCATGTCATAATTCAGGAATGCGTACCTCCTTTGTCTTCTGGGACAATCCTTTCCTAAATCCTCACAGTCCTCTTTATTTAGCAGGCAGATGCAAAAAACACACCATGGAAAAGATATATCCATTTTAACCAGTCTAACTCAGAAGAGACACATTATTCTTTTTTTTAATTTATTTATTTTTAATTGAAGGATAATTGCTTTACAGTATTGTGTTGGTCTCTGCCAAACATCAACACGAATCAGCCATAGGTGTACATGTGTCCCCTCCCTCTTGAACCTCCATCCCATTTCCCTCCCATCCCACACCTCTAAGTTGTTACAGAGGTTTCCTGAGTCATACAGCAAATTCCCACTGGTGATCAGTTTTACATATGGTATTGTATATTACCACGTTACTCTACTCTCTCCATACATCCATCCCTATTCTTCCCCTCCCCCCATCCAATTGTCCATAAGTCAGTTCTCCATTTCTGGAGAACATTATTCTTGTTCACATTCCATTGGCCATATTTTTGTCACATGGATACAACAAACGGCAAAGAATGCTGGAGAATGTAGTCTAGCTCTGCAAACAGTTGAAAAACAATTGTTTAAAAACATTTTGTTTTGCGATTTTTATACAATTTTTAAATGTTACTTTCCATTTATAGTTATTACAAAACATTGGCCAGATCCCCAGAGTTGTACAGTGCATCCTTGAGCTCATCTTACGTTCAATAGTTTGTGCCTCCCACTCCCCCACCCCTCTGTCCCTCCTCTCCCCCTTGCTGGTAACCACTAGTTTGTTCTCTAAATCTGTGCCTGCTTCTTTTTTGTTATGTTTGCTAGTGTGTTGTAGTTTTAGATTGCATGTATATATAATATCATACAATATTTGTCTTTGTTTGGCTTATTTCACTTAGCATAATGCCCTATGAGTTCATTCATGTTGCTGCAAATGGCAAGATTTCATTTTTTGAGAAGTATTCCATTGTGTATATATATATATGTGTATGGGTATATATATATATATACACACATAAATATGGATACATATATAACACACATTTATCCATTCATCAGTTGGTAGACAGTTTGCTCTCATACCTTGGCAATTGTTTATACTGCTTCTATGAACATTGGGGTGCATGAATCTTTCAAATGAGTTTTTTTTTTTTTTTCAGATATATACCCAAGAGTGGAATTTCTGGGTTTATATTTGAAAAAAAATGCAATTGTGCTCTGGCCATTGCAACATACAGCAGCATCTGCCATGGATGAAAGTAATACTTAAAAACAGTAAAGTTGGAGAATCAGACTAGAACTAGTTTATAAAGGATATTTTTGTCTTTAGACTTTACCCTGAAAAGAATTAAGTGCTACAGAAAAATTATTAACTGAAGTATAGTAATATCATATTTGGACTTTAGCAGAAAAACATCTATTTCTGCTTTATTGACTATGCCAAATCCTTTGACTGTGTGGATCACAATAAACTGTGGAACATTCTGAAAGAGATGGGAATACCAGGCCACCTGACCTGCCTCTTGAGAAACCTGTATGCAGGTCAGGAAGCAACAATTAGAACTGGACATGGAACAACAGACTGGTTCCAAATCGGTAAAGGAGTACTTCAGGGCTGTATATTGTCACCCTGCTTATTTAACTTATATGCAGAGTACATCATGAAAAACACTGGGCTGGAAGAAGCACAAGCTGGAATCAAGATTGCTGGGAGAAATATCAATAACCTCAGATATGCGGATGACACCACCCTTATGGCAGAAAGTGAAGAAGAACTAAAGAGCCTCTTGATGAAAGTGAAAGAGGAGAGTGAAAAAGTTGGCTTAAAGCTCAACATACAGAAAACTAAGATCATGGCATCCGATCCCATCACTTCATGGCAAATAGATGGGGAAACAGTGGAAACAGTGGCTGACTTTATTTTTGGGGGCTCCAAAATCACTAAAGACGCTTACTTCTTGGAAGGAAAGTTATGACCAAACTAGAGAGCATATTAAAAAGCAGAGACATTACTTTGCCAACAAAGGTCCCTCAAGTCAAGGCTATGGTTTTTCCAGTGGTCATGTATGGACGTGAGAGTTGGACTATAAGAAAGCTGAGCCTGAAGAACTGATGCTTTTGAACTGTGGCGTTGGAGAAGACTCTTGAGAGTCCCTCTGACTGCAAGGAGAACCAACCAGTCCATTCTAAAGGAGATCAGTCCTGGGTGTTCATTGGAAGGACTGATGTTGAAGCTGAAACTCCAGTACTTTGGCCACCTGATGTGAAGAGCTGACTCATTTGAAAAGACCCTGATGCTGGGAAAGATGGAGGGCCGGAGGAGAAGGAGACTACAGAGGATAAGATGGTTGGATGGCATCACTGACTCAATGGACACGGGTTTGGGTAGACTCTGGGAGCTGGTGATGGACAGGGAGGCCTGGCGTGCTGTGATTCATGGAGTCGGACACGACTGAGTGACTGAACTGAACTGAACTGAGACAACATATACAACTGTTAATAATAGATTGGATAGAGCCAACTTAAAGATAAGTAATAATGCAGATTCTAGTCTAGGCAGTGGTGGCCTGGATGAGGGTAGTGGCAATTACATTGATAATAGAAGAGGTGTTACAAAAATAGAGCTTTTCTCAGTATGTGAGAGACCATGAGGAAGAGAGAGGAGTCATTAGTTTCTCACTGGAGATAACTGGATAGATAGTGGTGATGACATTTGTTGAGACAAGGGACAAATAGAGATAAGCTGAGGAGTGGAGATACAGACAATAATCTCAGAAAGAATGAGACTCTTTGATTACCTTCCTCAAATTCTAATTCCTGTTTTGTATTTATTGTAGAACTCAAATGATACACTTTCATTGTAATCCAAATGGTGGTATTCACTGACTCCGGTCTGATTGGCTATTTTGAATCAAAATTTCAGTGGAATGGAAAGAAAAATTTATACAAGAGAGTATCTAGGAAAGGTTTTGCTTCAGGGATGTTAATACACACGCTGCAGGAAATTGGTTAAAGCCCACTACCTCCATTTTATAGTTGTGTCAAAGCCAATATTCTAATAATATGGTCCATAACCTGAGAAAGTAAGCTCAGAAACATCTATTATATCTTTTTGGAGGTCTGTTTGTGATTCTTCCTTAAAATATGTTTCCAGTGCTTTCCATATTTTTTATATACAAACCACTAGAAAAATAATGCTGTATGTATATGTATACAGTATTTGTGAATTGACAGAAAGTTATTTCCTAATATTGACTTCGATAATGGAGCAGAGGCTTACTGAAGTATAAAAAATAATTATAAATGAAAATATATCTAAAAAGCTTAGGTTTATCCATCAGAAGTCATCCCAGGGAATGAATAGTTATCTCGCAAATTAATATAGGTAAACAGCTGATTTGGATAACATTTATCTGTTGCTACTGCTCTCAATTTATTTGGTACAAAGGCTTGGTGATAAAGAATCCACTTGCCAATGTAAGAGTTGCAGGTTCTATCTCTGGGTCAGGAAGATCCCCTGAAGAAGGAAATGGCAACCCACTCCAGTAATCTTGCCTGGAGAATCCCGGGGACAGAGGAGCCTGGAAGGCTACAGTCCATGGGGTCACAAAAGATTAGGACAGAACTGAGCAACTAAACAACAACAAATCCAGAGCAACTAGTTAATTCAAATTATTCTTTCTGGAATTAATTATTCAGAAGGATGGTACATATACTAACATCATTCCTAGATAAGTAATCCACTTTCTTTTAATTTTAACTGTTCACAACACATTGTTATAAAGGCTATGGACTCATTAACAATGAGAAAGAAACACAATTCTCTGTTTATGAACTCAGTTGTATAAATGGTACTTGTGTGTTTGGTGTATTACTTGACAACTGACAACCTGTTCCTGGGTCTTGTATGGGTTTCCTGCCTTCAACTACCTCACATTGCCCTTCATGGAGTTAATGAGGTAGTATGCATAAAGCTCTCTAAACCAAAATGAGAAAAGGATTATCTAGCTACATGGAGACATGATAAAGTATCCCCCCGTGATGAATGAGATTTTGCGGGAGGAATTCTGGCTGGATTCGTCTTGACACTTTAACTGCTATCAAACTCATTTTTATGAAGGAAAGGACATAAGAGAAACAGGCTGCTCCACATTTTGTAAGTCAATGCCTTTTCTCCAGGTATTATTTAGAGGCAGACTAGAAAGATGATAAGAGGGATTTTTTTTGTTTCTAAAGAGAGTTGTGACATTTTCAGTCCACGTGTGAAGTGAGTTCTTCAACTATAGGGCAATTGCCATTGTCTTGTGGCTCCTGAAAAAACAGGGAAATCCTAACTGCAAAACTAAATGAGTGTTTTGTTTGGATGTAACTGGGTTTGTATTGCTTACACTCAATCCTACATTGACTTTTGTGAGTATAAGGCAGTAAAGGTTCATATCACTCTTCCCCACTGATCATATTAATATTTAGTTATAGCTTCATTTGATGAAGGCTTATTTTTATATGACATTTAAAGGAGAGATGATCACATCATCATTTGCAAGAATGGACAATGTGTGTGTGTGTGACTTTCAATAAAAAGAATTCTCCAACAGTTTTTCTCTGTCACCTTTTAGACACATGGAAAACAATTTCAAATTGCAGAATAACTCAGAGGTAGAAAAGGAGGGGCAGAGGAGAATTTACCAGCATTTTGAATGGGGCTGTATTTGACTGCGATCCTCAAGAGATTTGTGTCAGGAATTTCATCAAGCATGATCTATAGAAGCCAAATATTCAGTAAGAAAACAAGTTTACCACAATGTTTTAGCCTCTCCTGAGCACACTCATTGGTATGGTTATGTTGTAGCAAAGAAGCAGAATACCCTGGAACTACAGCTTTCTGCTTCTGCATGGATTATAGCATTTTAATATTTTTAATATTTTTCTAAAATTTAATTTAATTCATTTTTATTTAAGTATTGTTGATTTACAGTGTTTTAGGCATACAGCAAAGTGATTCAGTCATATATATATATTCTTTTTCAGATCTTTTACATTATAGAGATTTCATCATGTTAAGCAAATATTTATTTATCACCTAGTTTGTGTAGAGTCCTGCATAGGCTGGGGTAATATATTTTGTCCCTGTCTTCAACAGGAATTATAGTCCAGTTGATGGGCAAAATGATAAATTAACACTAAATGTTAAATGAAAACCCTAATTACCATATTGAGAATCCCAGGGATGGGGGAGCCTGGTGGGCTTCCATCTGTGGGGTCACACAGAGTCGGACACGACTGAAGTGACTTAGCAGCAGCAGCAGCAAAGACCAATTTAGTGTCTATAATAGATACCAAGTAACTATCTCCTATCCCATTCTGATGATGAAAATTGGCAGCTCAGAGCACTGTGTTTAGAAGGATTATGAAAGTAATCCTGAGTTCCGAAAAAAAAAAAAAGTACCTCAGTTAGTTTTTAATGTCTGTCCATGGTGAGGGAGAGAGAGGTTCAGCCTTGACTATGTACAGAAATTTACAAGTTACAAATTTCAGATGTCTGGAAGTTAATAATCTTTTAAAATTTTATTCATTCAAATACTGAGTACTAAGCTATCTAATAGTCTCTTGTGAGTAAAATATATGCCATATTTGTCTTCATGGCCTCATTGGTTTGTCATCTCTTGTGTGTGTCTTGTGTATTTTTTTTTAAGCTGGCTTGTATTTGAATTTTGATAAAGGGTACTCTTGAATTCACTTGAACATCTTTCAAAACATATGCACACTCACACTGGATGACAAATGGCAGTGAAGGCCACCGCAGTACATTTAGGTGTGGAGACTTGGGGGTGCTGTGGGGTAGAATGATGAGAACAACTTGATAAAAAGAATGACTTGATAAAAGGTGAAAAAACAGATAAATGTTAACGATGTCCAGGGACAAATGAATTGGAACAGAGGATGCTTGTAAATAAAATTTAAAGATAGGATTGCAATATTAGTTATATTTCAGACAGTAGAAGTTCTTGAATTATAGACCAGCTGGGCATTTATTATCTTGTGTGCTGTGGATATATGTTGAAATTATTTAATATTTTGGCAGAGGAGCGAAGTGGACAAAGCTGAACTCTATCTTATCAAATCTTATAAGGGAAGATGAAGTATCTAAATGTTGTAGATAAATAGAATTTTTTGACTATTATGAGACTTTGCATATCAAAACTTTATGACTGCATGCAGTCATTAAGTTTTGATAAACTAAATGTCACTTGGTATGTGTGCGTGTGTGTGTCTCTGTGTGTGTGTATATATAAAATGATGAATTTTATTGAAATTAAGATTTACTATAGTTAAATACTTTTATTGTTATGGGCCCTTATAATTTTGGGAATATCTATCAAATGTATTTTGATTAGAACAGAAATTTAAAAATGTTCCTTGAAAATCTAGCCTCCTTCATAAGTAAGTACTTCAGGAAATCACTTCAAATTCAATTGGGATTTTACCTATCCTGACTTGCAAGTATCATCCAGAATCCCTAATATGAAAAGCTTTCATTTACCAAAGCAGCTTTATTTATTCTCAGCAACTTTTTAGTAACTTGTCACTTGCATGATAATACATGTGAACTTACATTTACACGCCTGCTTTGGTCATTTACTGTGTACAGTGCTTCTACTTCCAATTTCTTTGGGAAAAATATTGGTTTTGCAGCCCAGAACATTAGGAAATTGCGAGTTAAGCACAATTCTAGGCTGGGTTGCCAATCCTTTCTCTACCTACTACGTTTGTACATTTTATGTACCTCCTTTGTTCATTCAACAAGTGCTGTTTGAAAAGCTACTTGTGCACCTTTTGTCTTTCAGCTCTGTTTCCACCCTTTATTGTTCTCCTTTGTATACCAACTACTTTTCTAGACTCCCTAGTCAGCTGGCTTTTCCTTTGGTTCTGCCAATGGGAGGTATTAGTAGGAGTTTGGAAGACAAAAGGAAAAGAGAAGCCAGTCCCAGTCCCAGCTGCAGGATATGCCTCCCACAGTAGCCAGTGTCAGGGAAGACAAGCTTCATGCTTTTCTAGGAGCAGAACCAGCAACACCTCCAGAGGGATTAGCTCAGGCTTATGCTCCTGGGTCTCCTTCTTCAAATGTGATGTAGTTCCAACAGTGCCAGAGTGGTAGTGCCTGGGCTCCTGGCTTCAGCCAGGTCTCTGGGTAATGCCCTTCTCTGTAGTGTATCACCAGCCCCCACTTTCTTCTTTTAGTTCCAATAGCTCTTTCGAACTCCCTGGTAAGGAGTTCTTGACATTGAATTCCCCGCTCCTGGAAACACCTTGAATGGTATGTTTGGTTTTGTTTCTGATTAGACATTGACTGATTGGTGTGTCAGAGCAAGATTGTATAGAGCTAGCGGTGAGTGAAAAGACTGAAAACCAGACTTTACAGAACTAGAGAATACACTGAACTTCCTATGTAATACTTTAAATATTGTCTAGGTTATTCTCCTGTACTAGAATATAAGCACTTATGTGGGCATCGAATCATGTAGTCCTTTTGTTTATAGAGCCTGTCACACACTGGCTGAGATGTAAAGACACCCAGTAAATGCTCTCTCGTTGGATCCATGGAAGTATAAAGGAAGGTGATGGGTTCAATGCCTCTCTCTATGAGAGGAACTCACTTGCCATGTACTTTCCTTTCTTCTACTCTTTCCTTCTTCCTTATATTTGGGATTTATTTAGTCAAACACTGTATTCTTATGGGCCAAAATATTGAGATGGGCGGGGGGGAGAAATGAACAGCAAAGAAGAGGACTAACTCAAACAGAAATAAATAACATTGCATTTTAAATCTCTGTGTGGGATATTGATATCTCTTGGAAGAAAGGGCACAGAACTTGTGGAACAAAGCCTTTTTCTTTTAGATTTGCACAAAATGTCAAGATATGAAGCTGCCCTTTTATGATGCAAGCTCAGACTCTTCTTACATAATGGTTTGATGCTTAGTTTTGAATTATCTCCAATCCCAGGTAGGAGCAGAAATGGTTGAATACATATTAACTTTATTTGGCTGGGTGGTGAAATTTACATCAGTGATGTTGATTGCAAAATAAAGATTTGATTATGTTAACTACTATGTTGGAGAATCTATTAACAAAGGGAACATTCTCAGTTTTCTTGGCTAGATGGACAAATTCACGAGAAATTCCAATGGTTATTTCTCATAATGTTTTAGCCATTGTAGAAGCATCTAATGAAGCATATTTAATGAAGAAAACACTGCTGTGGAGTAAAATTCTTTATTTCATGTTAGATACAATTGTAGTGATGCTATCAAAAAAGAAATGCCAAAAAGATGATGAAAATTTGTCACAGCATATTTTTTCCAACTATGGGTGTAAGATTAATAAACAAAAATATTACCATTTTTTCTTTTTGTCATCAAACATTCATATGCCTATGCTCATTTTTACTACACATTTTGTCATTGCTATTGTTCATTTTACTATGTGCTTTACTTGGTTTAGGCTTAGAAGCCAATGTATTGATAAGAAGTCACCTTCAAAAATTATCCTTTTTACCTTGAGTTTTAGTCAATTTTCTTAAAAACATTAACTTTTATTCAGCCCATTCAGAAGCACAGGGCTTAACACTACTGCCTAAGTGTTGCTTTTCTCCTCCCTACCTTTTTTGGGGAAAAAATTTGTTAAAAGTCCTCATTAATAAAACTCCATCATAATTCCCCTTACTATTGCTGAAAGATTATAGCCACCACTTCACAACATTACACTTCCCTCTGAGATGCAGAAAACACAGATAATGTTTGTTTTTGTAAATCTCTAATTGAAGGGTTGAGAGAGGGAGGGATTTGGAGAGGGAGGAACTTGTAGACAGATTAGACTGCTGGGGATTTTCCCTGTTAGATCATAACTGTTTTTGTTATATACCCAGTAGAAAATTGAGCTAGCTGGTTTGTTTTCTCCACACTGGAGGGTCGAGAAAAAAAGAAATGACTCTAGTGGGGCAACATTTCATAAACATTTACATTTTATTTATGGGTTCTTGGTGGTAACTTTAAATAAAGTTAGTACATGGAATTCCATTTCCTCAACAAAAACTCAGAAAGTAGTTTGGTGTCTTGCACTTTGAACTTTTGTTTTCCTTGCTATAATTCTGCACTGCAGTTACAGATCAGTTAAAAACATACCTGTGGGTTAGCATCTCTAAAATAAAATTAGCGTGCATGAGAAAGTGCCTCGAAAGGGAGTTTTCTGCTGTTATCTAGGAAACTTGTGCTGAGTAGCGTAAGAAGTTTAATTCCTGTTAAAATTATTTTAAAATTCAGTAAATAAGTAGAAACAAGAATATTTCCTTAAAAGAGTACATCTCTCTCTCTTTCTCTTTTTTTTTTTTATCCCCAAACAATTGAGTCAATATCACTCTAAATAAATCCTAAGAAGCTTGGGGTATTTTTGAAGGCAGATCCCTAATGACCTGAAGGTTACCAGCCATATACTTCCTTTTTATCTTCCAGCATCCAGCCCCATCTCCCTGATCTTATGCTACAGCCTCACACCCCATCCAGGGTAGGACCTATAAGCAGTCATAGAGTGGTTTCAGAGGTTGTCAGGTGGATTGTGCTGTGCTAAGTGAAGTGTGCAGGAAAACCGGAAAAAAAAAAAAGAAAGAAAAACTGGAGTTATATGCCAGTTCCTCAACCTTTGGTAGGTTGACAGCCTCCCAAGGCAACAGAGGTGAAATTTGGCCCCAAATGATGGTCTCAGGTGAGCTCTCTCTTGATGTCACTCCTCTCAGGGATCTGACCCCGGCCTGGCGGTGTGAAAAGCCAGATGAATATATGTGTGGCTTACTGGACACCTCCCTCTTCCTTATTCACGTTAATCATGATAATCCCATCACTGGTAATGATGGAGAACCTTAATTGTTTCTGGGCCCTGCACCTCCGTGCCCTGAGCCTCTGAGCACTAACCTGAAAACAAAGAGGAAATAACCCAGAGTCAGGAGGCAGGCTCCTTGTCCCCTGCAGGCAACTCTAACCTAAGCCTCTTTGCGCTGGGCTGCCCAAGAAGCGACATATTCATCAATGAGGGTGAGTAACGCAGAAATTAAATGAAGCACTGTCTTGCTCACATTTATCTCTAAATATCTCTACAGATACAAGAACAAATCACGACATGATATAATTGCATGATGGTGACAAAATTAACTTATGGAGTTATCAAGCAAAGAAAAGAAAAAAGGAAATCACTCATGCAATAATTTTAGTGTGAATAAATTATATGAAAAAAGACCATCTACAAAGGTGCTCTCATCTACTAGGGGAAAATGACTTTGCTTTCCATATATTATGAGTTTTTTTCTCCTATTGTACATATAGGAATCAAATCAAATAAACACCATTTGGTTATAGAACTCTGAACTTGCCAATTTAATTTCTAATTGGGTCCCCTCCCCAAAAATAACACATTATGAGCCTTAAACTGCAATACCTTCCTTTGACTCTAAGTAAAAGGTAAAAATAACATTTCACTCCTTAAAGCTTTAAATTCCATCTCCTTTCTAATCAGCCGTCTGGAGTGACTATACAAGGTTACATGGACCTGACTGATTTATGAATATAATTTTTGTTTTAATTGAAACAGCAACATTTAGGTTCCACCTTAACAGTGCACCTTAAAAGATTATCTCGGTTATTTCACAGGCACCGAGCCGGCACTAATAGTCCAAGGCAGATATTGAAAAGCAGCACAGGGCCAGGCAGATCTATTAGAAATTCCCATCCACGCGCCTCATACATATTGATTTCTGACACCAAGCAGCAGTGAAAGCCCCCGTGGGAATAATATATTTAGCAGGGTTCGCTGCGAGGAGGTCACAGAGTGCATACAGATTAGCTTCAGAGGACCAAGGCACTGGTGTTGGAGCCAAATGCTAGATTTTATATCATTTTAATCTGAACTTTTATAATCCTTTTAGTTCTTCTTTCTCTGGATGGCAGAGAGAAGGCTCCTTCACATGTATCATGCATCTTTTTCTTTATTCCTCCTATAAATGTGCAAATGCCGTTGTAATGGGGAGGAATGTTCCTTAGCATAAGCAGCAGAGCCCCGACCAGATTTGCTTTTATAAACGGTGGTCAGTTCAGATGAAGACATCTTTATTTAAAGATTTCTTTCCATGGGGGAGGGAAAAATCACAAATCGGTATCTCCAGTTTAAAGATTGAAGCCTAAGACCTGCTCTTACTAAAAGAACCATTCCTCCCCTCCCCCGCCTCTGATGCTAGGGCTCACTGAGCAAAAGTTGCCTTTATACTGTTACATCTGTGAAAACAAAAATCTAAACATTTTTTTAAAATTACCTTTCTGATGAGAAGGGTATGCCTGCTCATTATGCAAAGAAGTGTTGTGACTGTATCAGATAAAGGTGTCAGAGGAGAGTCAAACAGGCATTTTGGAGACTGGAGAGGTGCCAACAGTGAGAAGGGAAAGGTTAAAGTGGACACACTTTGACAGAAGGGTGAAATACATTCAGACAACAAAGGGAAATAGGAGGTTTCCCTCAACAGACACAAAGGCTTATTGTCTTCCTCTAGACTGCATTTAAATTTTAGGTGTTCTATGAAAAGTTCCCATGATTACCAATAATCAGAAACAATGAGTACATCTTTTGAATCCCACTTATTTTCTCTGGCATTGACAAACATAAAAAGCTGGGGAAAAGGAAAACAGTATAGGGATAAGCAAATAAGATATAGCTTTGAAAATATAACAGTAATTATAAGGAAAAGGGGAATTTGAGTTTTATTTTATTCAGATTTGTTAATTTATAACAAAGAAATATACTATTAAGATTTGTTTTACCATTAAGGAATAATTAAAGTATCCAATTAATACCTGGAATTTTGCCTGTCCAATTATCTAACTAAAATATGTCAAGCATTTAGATTAGTTTTTCAGGACTGTCTAGAAGAGATTATGTGAATTTTTATTTTCTAATATGTTCAAGCTGAGCACGGACCAATAAAAGAGAGTAAGTTTGGAAAAGAAGAAACAAGGGAAAGAAAAATCTCACACAAAATTTTTAAAATGAACATATACTTAGGGTGAATGCTCTTGTCAGAAATGCTTGGTCAACGTGCTGCCTAAAATCCATATTTAAATCACACAATGAGGTAGTCAAAAACGTTTAACTTTCTATTTGGCTTTTTTATGGAATTATAAGTCAAGGCTATGGTTTTTCCCGTGGTCATGTATGGATGTGAGAGTTGGACTGTGAAGAAAGCTGATCACCGAAGAATTGATGCTTTTGAACTGTGGTGCTGGAGAAGACTCTTGAGAGTCCCTTGGACTGCAAGGAGATCCAACCAGTCCATTCTAAAGGAGATCGATCCTGGGTGTTCATTGGAAGGACTGATGCTAAAGCTGAAACTGCAATAGTTTGGCCACCTCATGCGACGAGTTGACTCACTGGAAAAGACTGATGCTGGGAGGGTCTGGGGGCGGGAGGAGACGGGGACAATAGAGGATGAGATGGCTGGATAGCATCACCGACTCGATGGAAATGAGTTAGAGTGAACTCCGGGAGTTGGTGATGGACAGGGAGGCCTGGCGTGCTGTGATTCATGGGGTCGCAGAGAGTCGGACACGACTGAGAGACTGAACTGAACTGAACTGAAGGGTCCTAAAAGTTAGGACAGACCCAGGGTTCTCAGCAACTAGAGAAATGACAGGATTAAGAATTACCGGATGCTGAATAATCTGAGAGCCTCTCAGTCAGATTATTCTGGTCTGAAGAGATGGTACCAAAACACTCAGATTAAAGGAAGCAGATGCAGAAAATCAGAGGGAACTGGATCACCTAAGCTAGTTGACAAAACAAGAGGGATGGAACTCTGTAGAAGTTAGATGTTTCTTCCATTAGGAAAGGACCGTGTGCGTGTGTGTGTCTGTGTTTACTCTTGTGTACTTGGTAAATTGCAGTATAACAAAACAGAATATTTGGTATAATCGGTCATGTTTGCAGACACATGGTGATCCACTTCAGAAAAGCCCAAGGTAGACTTTGACCCAAGACCGGATCATGTCAAAGTCTCCCTCTTCTGTAGTGGAAGTGAGTGAAAGTCACTCAGTCGTATCTGACTCTTTGTGACCCCATGGACTATACAGTTCATGGAATTCTCCAGGCCAGAATACTGAAGTGGGTAGCCTTTCCCTTCTACAGAGGATCTTCCCAACCCAGGGATTGAACCCAGGTCTCCCACATTGCAGGCAGATTCTTTACCAGCTGAACCCTCCCTTATTTGGGACATTTTTGTATGTTGTACTGACTTCTATAATAAATGACTGTCAGGGTCTGTGGATGCTCTTTAGCTGAGGGAGAGGCCTTCTGATTAGAAAAGGAGAAGTGGGCAATCTTGAACCTGAAGGAGCCTGGGATAAGCCTGGAGTCAGCAAGGACACACTCAGGTGCAATCTATCAAGAATGCTAGAGAACCCTGTGGAAACAAGCTCCTTTATAACAGCACCAGGTAAAATCCTGTGCAATCCATGGCAAGGAGACCTTGAATATAATATCACCCATCTTTCCCAGTTGTCAGCACATTTCTTAACTTCTTTGTACCTAGATGTCAGTCAAAAAATATTAGATGACTTGAATAAATTATATTAGACAGAAATTATACCTGGGGGACAGACACCAAAAAATAATTGACAAAAAGCAAAAGGACAACAAAACAACAGATAGCAAGTCATTCATCCAGCAGTTCTGTCTTTAAGGTGTCCGACATCCTTCTTGACTGTTTCTTTCTGAACTGACTGGATCTGTGCTTAGGTAGACAGTCTGAGACTGATGAAGCTGTTCATTTTTGCCTGAAGGGGGAGGAGCATATTGTCCCTCTCAGAAACAAGCTCCTGTTAGTACAGGGCAGGGTTAGTACAAGTATTGATAGCTGATCTCCTGAATCTGACTGGAGTTCTACTGCCCAGGTGTCAGTTCACAATTTACATTCCATTTTTCACCCTGAGCCCACACTCCCTGTCTGTCATATAATCCCACCTGGCACCAATACTGCTAGCTATCTGTCCTGATGAAAGTTTAAAAATTGAATGTTACATTTCTTCCACTTGCACCTCTGCGCTTGTTTTAGTAGATGAATGGGGGATGTTATCTATGTAATGGCTAGTAACAACAACAGAAATGGCAACCCACTCCAGTGTTCTTGCTTGGAGAATCCCAGGGACGGGGGAGCCTGGTGGGCTTCCATCTATAGGGTCACACAGAGTCGGACACGACTGAAGTGACTTAGCAGCAGCAGCAGCAACAACAACAGAAGAAGCGCCTAAGAGAACTAAAACTACAAACCTTTATGTACCCTTCCCTCTACCAGATAAGTAAGGCATCCTCCTATTTATTATTACGTTGCATTTATTTTTATTATGCATGTTGATGAAACTCCCCAGCAGGGGAGGGGCCAACAACAATAGCAGCTGTTGAGAAGCTGGTTTGGTTTCCTATCAACATTTAACCCCCCAGTCAGACCAGAGGCTTCATCCTACTGGCCATCATTTATAGTGCCTGCTTGGTAACTCAGAAGTTATCCTTGGGCTCAATGACAGCAGAATGCAGGTGTTTGCAAAGCATTTTCCCATGAAAAGAAAATTCAGGGTTTTTGTTCACTGAATATACTATATAATCTTGGAAATCCTGGAGAAACACGCACCTTAATTTTAATTATTTATATGAAATCTTCGCCTCACTCAAAAGAAGCTGGGTGGTGGAATCTTTTTGGATGATGTTTTGAAAACGTAATACTTGATTTCTACATAGTTAAGGAAGTGTAAAAATAAACTAGAAATTAAGTGGTGGAATTATTCCTGAAATTAACTTGGGCTCCCAGCCTTCCTAGCTGGGTTACATATTTCCTTTATCTCCAAGAAGAGCTTAAAAATAATGGGCAATGTGTGTGAGGACATAAAATGTGACGGTATTATAAACCGAGAGCATAAACTATGTGTGTGTGGTCTACAGTTCCAAATTCTGACAATATCCACAGTGTAAGAGTAAGATGCAGAGAGAATATACAGATGCCTTTGTGAGCAGGAAACAGGAAAAAGTCCCTTTTAGTTGGGGGCAAAAATATGCATTTACTTTCAGTAGAAGTAGACACACTTAAATCCCTGCTGAGCGCTGGGGAAGGGTTGGATGAGCTGTCTAGAAAGCATTTTCTCTCTCTTTATAATGTTAGAAATCCTTGGACTGCATTGTGCATTGCAATGCAAGGATTCTGCCGCGTAAGAGCGCGTGAGGGCATTGAGAAAGGCTTAATGCGCTCTCATTAGAGGAGGACTGGGAGGGAGGCGCCCTGGGGGCCGGAGCCGAGCTCGACCACTCTGGGAAGCCTTACGGTTTTGTGCGTTCTCACTTCAACTCCCTCAATCCCCTAGCTTTACATAGTTCTTTCACAGACAGTTCAGTAAAATTCCTCCCAAGCCTCATGTAAAGAGAGCAGTGTTGTATATCGTTGCTTACAGTTTAACAGTTTGTTTGCTTGGGCCTTTTAAATATTTTTTTCCCTTCCCGGGCTGCCTCCACAAACCTTTTTCACATTCACTTCTAATCAGAGGAAAACTGGAAAGGAAAAGAGGACCATCTGATCAATGAAAGAAAATCTAGAGGCTTTTATAGCGTTATTAAGCTCCGCAGAGCCGCCAGTAAGGAAAGTCCAGAAGGTGCCGGAAAGCGAGTTTTATAATTGGGATTCTTCATAGCTGGTTTGATAACTGTAATCTTCCAGACTAATTTGCTTCACTTTTTTTTTCTTCTTTCCAGTTTGCTTCTTTTCTAGGAAAAATAAAAAATAGGCTCTTTTCAAGAACATTTTTTGTTTGGGGATTTTTAACTTAGAAAGATGACCATTGGGAAGACTGCCCATGAAGAGCAATTCATCTTATGGTGAAGCCTCTCTCAGTCAAGCAACCAAGTGAAGATAAGGTCCCTCAGGTATAAAGTGTTGAAAATAGCTGGTGACCCCTTGTGTTCATTAGCTATGGTGCCTCCTAGAGGGACCATTGGAATTTTGTGCTACAGACACAGGGCTGGTCTACCCACTCTGATATCAAGATTTCCTAAGGTAGATTAACGGAGAAGGAAATAGCAAGCCACTCCAGTACTCTTGCCTAGAAAATCCCGTGGACAGAGGAGCCTGGTAGGCTCTGGTCCATGGGGTCGCTACAAGTCTGACATGACTGAGCGACTTCACTTTCACTTTTCACTTTCACACATTGGAGAAGGAAATGGCAACCCACTCCAGTGTTCTTGCCTGGAGAATCCCAGGGACGGTGGAGCCTGGTGGGCTTCCGTCTATGGGGTCACACAGAGTCGGACACGACTGAAGTGACTTAGCAGCAGCAGCAAGGTAGATTAATAACCCAGAGAGCAGAGGGAGTGTGAAGTTCACTCTAGCCATTTCAGTTTTGAAATCTCAAATTACTCTAAAAATTTTCTACTTGGAAATAATTATGGCAATACAGATAGTATGTACTCTCACAGAGAAAGCCACCAGACTAACTAGACTGCCCTTTGTGATTCTAGTGAAACTGGGGTCTTCGGATCTGACCTGGATATTTTGTTTTGATGAGTTTCCTAAGTATGGTCTCACAAGATTCACATTTGTTGTTCTTGCCTCTACTGAAAAAGTGAATAGTTTCCAGCATTTATTTATTTTAAAAAGATCTGGCAAATCTGTCAGTCAACCAGTATGTATTTGAAGCTCAGCATTCTGAGATTTTCTTCTTGCAATCTTCTAGTTTGGGGAAATTAGCTAAGAACTGTTTGAATTTTTTTCTGGAATGAGGGTGGAGGGAAGAGGGGTGGCAATTGAGTCCTCGCTGTGGCTCAGCTGGTAAAGAATCTGCCTGCAATGTGGGAGACCTGGGTTCGACTTCCTGTGTGGGGAATATGCCTTGGAGAAGGGAAAGGCTATCCACTCCAGAATTCTTGGGCTTCCCTTGTGGCTCAGCTGGGATAGAATCCCCCTGCAATGTGGATTCGCATTGAACCTGGGTTCGATCTCTGGGTTGGGAAGATCCCCTGGAGAAGGGAAAGGCTACCCACTCCAGTATTCTGGCCTGGAGAA
The DNA here is from genome assembly GCF_049115385.1 of Moschus berezovskii. Lineage (NCBI taxonomy): Eukaryota > Metazoa > Chordata > Mammalia > Artiodactyla > Moschidae > Moschus > Moschus berezovskii. The sequence goes on from NC_142464.1 coordinate 27,795,616, forward strand.
TTCCATGGACTGTATAGTCCATGGGATCACAAAAACTCAGACACAACTGAGTGACATTCACTTTCTCTGAAAGAGGGAGTAGTGAAAATTTTCAGACAAAATTCTATCCTTATTAATATAATTGGACACCTGTACAATGAGGGGTTTATGGGATTGGGGAAGAATACAAGCATTTGGTAACACAAAGTAGAAATGATCACCAAGACTACTGGCTACTGACCAACAAAAACATAATTTCTAAGCTTTCTGAAGGATGACTATTTGTGTATCTTATTATCAAAATAGCTAAATACTGGACTTAGATGGGGAAACTAAATTTGTACCCCATTTACATAACTGCAATTTCACCAAAACCATGCTACATATACAGTTGCCATTCGACTGAAATTCGAATGACATTACTATTATGTTTTGCATATGCCTTTTGAATTTTTATATTTGAATGTTGCTTTGTGTTAAATATGTTAAACAAAAACATGTTGAATATTTTAATAGGATGGATTTTATACTTTTGGCCAAAATAAAATGTTGACTAATTTTTATGTATTTACTCTTAGTGATATAATTAAATTGAATGTAAAAAATTAAAAAATTAAATTCATTTTTCTCCTCATTCTAACATTGTTTCCCAAATTATAACCTGTGCTATGTGTGCTAAGGCATTTCAGTCATGTCCAACTCTGCATACTGAACTGTAGTACTCCATGGACTGTAGTATTCCAGGCTTCTTGGTCCATGGGATTCTTCAGACAAGAATACTTGAGTGGATTGCCATGCCCTCCTCCAGAGGACCTTCCCGACCCAGGGATCAAACCCATGTCTCTTATTTCTCCTGCATTGGCAGGTGGATTCTTTACCACTAGTGCCACCTGGGAATTGTAATTCTCATTATTTGAAATTGAGAAATTATTTTTATTCCCATATTTTCAGAAAAGGTACCAAACATGGCAAAACACTTTATCCAGTTAACTGAAATCAAGCCTAAAATAAATGACAATGTAGCAATTCCTGTTATCTTAAATAAAATATTAGATTAAAAAGTTTAAGGCAAATAAATAAATGGCTAACATATATTTCTCTTTATTTTGAAATTTTCAGTGCTGGCTATGAATTTATTAGCTGTTGATTTAATGTAAAAAGAGAGGTTTTGACTTTTGTTTCTTTATGATGATAATACTAATAGTTAACATATATTGACTACCAGGTTCTATGGTAAGAGTTTTACATATGTGATTATATTTAGTCTACACATGGTGCTATGTGGTAGTACTATAAACTATTCTAATTTTAAATTTGAGGAAACTGGCATAACTAGATTAGATAATTTACCCAAGTTTGTAAAGTTCATAATTAAAGATATCAGGATTGAAAGCAGTTCCATTTGACTTCAAAGTTTTGTGCATTAATTCTCTAAAGATTAGAAAATATCATGAATCATCCATTTTATGCTAGCCATTAGAGTAACTTTTCTTCAGAAGGTAAACAGAATTTTATCACTGATTTAATGGAAGCTTTTAGCTAATCTTTCCTCTTGGATAATCCATTCATTTATTTGTTCAAAAAGTATGGGGCACTGATGGTCTGGGTAATGTCATACTGCGTTAGGTATTGGCATGCCTCAAATCTAAATGAACAGCATGAAAAGTGTCTGCCTTTATTGTATTGATATTCTACAGGAGAAATATTTATCTCCATAGGAGATAAATAATTATAAAAGTGAACAAATTTTTAAAAAAGATTGTGTCAGAGAATGATAAGTAGTTTGAAGACAATCAAACAAGATGATATCACAGCAGGTTTGGAAGGATTTATCTTAGGGTGAGTTTTCTGAGCAAAGGAAGAGTTCTCTGAGCAAAGACCTTAGAGGCACAATCTAAACGATGAGGAGCCAGTCACCAAAGAATCTGGTGAACTGGAATCTTCTGAGTTGTAAAGGCCGAGTGCTGTGACCCTGGAATGTCTAGCTTGTTATGAGTACACTATCTTGTAAACTGTGGGAGTAACTGCATTTTACTTTAAGAGCCATGGGAAATCTCTGAAGGATTTCATTTAGGGTAATGCATGATTTGTATTATTATTATTAAGTGAGGAAGCTTTCTCTATTACTGTGTGGAAATGGATTTTGAGGAGCAAAGAGAGGGCGTCGACACCAGGAAATGAAAGCTCTCCAGACTTTGTTCTCTTCAACATTATATGTCAAATTACATACTATTTATAATGTTATGTTATGTTATCTTCTATTATAGTCACAAGTTATGTACAGTGGAATTCTATGAGATAGGATCAGTTCAGTTCAGTTCAGTCGCTCAGTCATGTCCGATTCTATGCCACCCCATGAATCACAGCACACCAGGCCTCCCTGTCCATCACCAACTCCCGGAGTTCACTCAAACTCATGTCCATCGAGTCGGTGATGCCATCCAGACATCTCACTCCCTGTCATCCCCGTCTCCTCCCACCCCCAATCCCTCCCAGCATCAGACTCTCTTCCAGTGAGTCAACTTGTCTCATGAGGTGGCCAAAGTATTGGAGTTTCAGCTTTAGCATCAGTCCTTCCAATGAACACCCAGGATTGATCTCCCTTAGAATGGACTGGTTGGATCTCCTTGCAGTCCAAGGGACTCTCAAGAGTCTTCTCTAACACCACAGTTCAAAAGCATCAATTCTTCGGTGATCAGCTTTCTTCACAGTCCAACTCTCACTCCATACATGACCACGGGAAAAACCATAGCCTTGACTAGACGGACCTTGGTTGGCAAAGTAATGTCTCTGCTTTTTAATATGCTATCTAGGTTGGTCATAACTTTCTTTCCAAGGAGTAAGCGTCTTTTAATTTCATGGCTGCAATCAGCATCTGCAGTGATTTTGGAGCCCCAAAAAATAAAGTCTGACACTGTTTCCACTGTTTCCCCGTCTATTTCCTGTGAAGTGATGGGACCAGATGCCATGATCTTCGTTTTCTGAATGTTGAGCTTCAAGCCGACCTTTTCACTCTCCTCTTTCACTTTCATCAAGAGGCCTTTGAGTTCCTCTTCACTTTCTGCCATAAGGGTGGTGTCATCTGCATATCTGAGGTTATTGATATTTCTCCTGGCAATCTTGATTCCAGCTTGTGCTTCTTCCAGCCCAGCGTTCCTCATGATGTACTCTACATATATGTTAAATAAGCTGGGTGACAATATACAGCCTTGACGTACTCCTTTTCTGATTTGGAACCAGTCTGTTGTTCCATGTCCAGTTCTAACTGTTGCTTCCTGACCTGCATACAGGTTTCTCAAGAGGCAGGTCAGGTGGTCTGGGATTCCCGTCTCTTTCAGTATGTTCCACAGTTTATTGTGATCCACAGAGTCAAAGGCTTTGGCATAGTCAATGAAGCAGAAATAGATGTTTTTCTGGAACTCTCTTGCTTTCTCCATGACCCAGCAGATGTTGGCAATTTGATCTCTGGTGCCTCTGCCTTTTCTAAAACCTGCTTGAACATCTGGAAGTTCACGGTTCACATATTGCTGAAGCCTGGCTTGGAGAATTTTGAGCATGACTGAGACAGGATAGCATAGTTGTTAAGGTCACAGAACCCTGAAGCCAAACAAATGGGGAGTAGAATCTTAACTCTTACCACTTTATAGCAGTGTGATCTTGGAAATTTTATTAACCTCTCTAAGCCACAGTTTCTTCAAATGTAAAATCAGGATAACTAGAGACTCCATTGACCCGCACCTCACTGAGTTGTTATGAGGTATAAATAAATTTGTAAAAAGCAGAACAGTTCTTGGAACCTTGTAAATACCATGACAATGTTTGTTAGCTAACATTAATTAAATGCAGTAAAATGTGTGCTTCGTATCTCACATCCAGAGAACTGGAGAAACTCTTTGAGAGATCAGAGAGTTGGGTTTCTGTCCTGGCTCTTCTAAATTTTACCTTTTATTGAGCTCTCTGATTATACGTGGGCTTCTTCTGAGTGTACCATGCTGATCTGTTCTGGGATGTTCTTTGCTATTTCAGGCCCTACATTCCTATCCCTTAGCAGATGCATTTGTTTACAGTGTCCATTAAACATGCAGTTTTTATTGGAGGCATTACCATGGAAGCTTTCCTTCCTTCCAATGTTCCCCGTAGATTTCTGGCTGCCAGCTTCCTTCATTACCCAGAGATGGCTGTGTGACCCCCCAGCCCTGTGGTCCTGGGCACAGACTGACTCCTCGGCCAGCCTCAGTGTTCTGCTGCCCTTGCCTTCTGTTCTGTGTTAGTGGGGAGAGTTACCTCTCTGAGCAGGCAGGTCTGGTCTAAATAAATTGCCCTTGGCAGGAACTGTTTAAATCCTATTGTTACCTAGGAGAGAGTCCCTGACATTTTCACGTCATGACTGTATGGAAATGATCATTTATTATAGAGTATTGTGAGAAAAGGGCTTCCCTGGTGGCTCAGAGGTTAATGCGTCTGCCTCCAATGAGGGAGACCCGGGTTCGATCCCTGGGTTGGGAAGATCCCCTGGAGAAGGAAACGGTAACCCACTCCAGTATTCTTGCCTGGAGAATCCCATGGATGGAGAAGCCTGGTTAGGCTGCAGTCCACGGGGTCGCAAAGAGTCGGACACGACTGAGCGACGGAACGGAATGGATTGTGAGAAAATGGGCACAGCAGTTCAAGGTCTGAGGTGATACATGCTGGGATCTGGCTAACTTGGGTTTCTCTCATCACCTGGAGGCTGAAAAGATCACAGGTATAATCCAGTCACAGCTCACCAGTGAATCTCAGCACAAGTTGGGGAGAGTTCTGACCTATAGGATAAAATTCAAATCCTCTGGCATTTGATCTATCTACCTTCCAGGTTAATTCCTAACTGTTCACCCTTCACATGGATGCTAAGTCACTTCAGTTGTGTCCAACTCTTTGTGACCCTATGTACTGTAGTCTGCCTGGATCGTCTATCCGTGGGATTTTACAGGCAAGGATACTAGAGTGGGTTGTCATGCCCTCCTCAAGAGGATCTTCCCAATCCAGGGATCAAACCTGAGTCGCTTATGTCTCCTGCATTGGCAGGTGGGTTCTTGACCTCTAGCGCCACCTGGGAAGCCAGTTCGTTTTTTAAGCATTTAAAATCCTATCATTTTAATTATCTCTGGGCCTTTGTTCTCTTTAATTTCTTGAATTGTTTATTGGAATGCCCACTGCTCCCCTTCCTTTTGAGTTGACCCTTAGCATCTTTATGTCTTTGTTCAAGTGCAACGATTTCCAGGAAATATCATGAAAGTCTTTTCACTCCCACATAATCAAGCTGGTCAATGCCTTTATTTTATACTTTCTACTACCCTGTTCATTCATTTGTCATATCTCTTAACACACTATCTTAGAATGACTAAAGCCCCTAGTGAGCGAATCTTATTCATGAGTGAGGGAATCTTACTTTTGAACCTCTTGAAAAATTAACACAGTAATTAGTGAACTGTGAGTGCTCAAATTGTATCTGTTGAATGGAAACTTGGATGCCCCAACCCTTTTTAGATTTACTAATTATCTTCCCCAGTGATAGAGTGCAGGGAGTTTCCATTAAACCACTCCTTGTCCATATAGGCTAATCTTATGTTTTTTGTTATTTTACAAGTGAAAAAGCAGAGAGGTTAATGATGTACCTGAGGTCATGTGGAACAGGCAGAATGGGAGCCAGAACCCAAGAAATTATACACACAAATCCAGCAAACTGAGATCCCTGTAGCTCAGACAGTAAAAAATCTGCCTGCAATGTAGGAGATCTGGGTTCAATCCTTGCATCAGGAAGATCTTCTGGAGAAAGGAATGGCAACCCACTCCAGTATTCTCGCCTGGAGAAACCCATGGACAGAGGACCCTGGTGGGCTACAATCCATAGGGTTGCAAACAGTCAGACACAACTCAATGACTAGCACTACTACACTACACATAAATACAAAATTTATGAAACTATCTTTTCAAATTATATTAAAGCACCTTTTGTATTGGGCTTCCCAGGTGGCTCAAGAGTAAAAGGATCTGCTGTCAATTCAGGAGGTGCAGTTTCAATCCCTGGATTGGGAAGATACCCTGGAGAAGGAAACGGCAACCCACTCCAGTATTCTTGCCTGGAAATCCCATGGACAAAGGAGACTGGCAAGCTATGGTCCATGGGGTTGTAAAACAGGTGGACATGACTTAGCAACTTAACAACAACCATCTTTTATATTTGGCAATGAAAGGAAACAAATAATATTAATAGGTATTTTAATATATTTTGCCAGTTGTCTGTTATTTCATTTTTAACATAATAATTAATGTATCTTTAATAATTATTTTAAAGGTAAACATCCTTTAGATAGTTTATAACTGGGTTTGGATAATATTTAATTATTGGGAAATACTTTTGGAATTTTATTAATAATACTTTTTCAAAATTCACAATCTTGATAATTTTAAGAATCTTTCCCTATTATTAGAAATATGTGGAAATTTATTTAAATTTACATTTTTAATTAAACTTTTTATTTTATATTGGAGTAAAGCCAATTAACAGTGTTGTGATAGTTTCAGGTGGACAGAAGAGGACCTGAGCCATACATGGACATGTATCCATTCTCCCCCAAACTCCCCTCCCATCTAAGCTGCTGCATAACATTGAGCAGAGTCCCCGTCTTATACAGTAGGTCCTTGTTAGTATCCATTTTAAATATAGCAGAGTGTATCTGTCCACCCCACACTCCCTAAAGAATATCTAAAATAAAACAGTAGTTAGTAACTTTGCTTTTTAAAGGTTGTTTCTGAATAATATCTTAGTCAAGACATGTTCTGTTTAATTTTATAGCTTAGTGAATCATTGGCCAAGATTTTTCTCATCCTTTCTTTTTCTCAAACATATTCATAATACTAAAATGATGATTATTGTCTTTTCTGACAATAACTTTATATTTGAAGCCCAAATTTGAAACATTTGTAGAATTAACTTTTTTGACTTATAAGATGCTTGATTTTTATATTGTATGTGGGATTTAGAAAGCAATAGTGATATTAGTGGGATTTATAATTGGCTTGAAAATAAATTTGACTCAAATGAAAATAAAAAATTATATATCATTCAGTTCAATTCAGTTCAGTCGCTCAGTCGTGTCTGACTCTTTGCGACCCCATGAACCACAGCACGCCAGGCCTCCCTGTCCATCACCAACTCCCGGAGTTCACTCAGACTCGTGTCCATCGAGTCGGTGATGCCATCCAGCCATCTCACTCTCTGTTGTCCCCTTCTCCCGCCCCCAACCTTTCCCAGCATCAGAGTCTTTTCCAGTGAGTCAACTCTTCACATGAGGTGGACAAAGTATTGCAGTTTCAGCTTTAGCATCAGTCCTTCCAATGAACACCCAGGATTGATCTCCTTTAGAATGGACTGGTTGGATCTCCTTGTGGTACAAGGGACTCTCAAGAGTCTTCTCCAACACCACAGTTCAAAAACATCAATCTTTGACGATCAGCTTTCTTCACAGTCCAACTCTCACATCCATACATGACCACGGGAAAAACCATAGCCTTGACTAGACGGACCTTGGTTGGCAAAGTAATGTCTCTGCTTTTAGTTTTGGTTTATTTCTTGGCCCAGAACAAATGTAACTTGCTGTTTTAAAAGTATCTGTTTACAAATATATCAAAAATATTTTTAATTTTAAAGGAAACATTATTCTGCTTTAAGTAAGAAGAAGGGGTAGCTCAGCTAGTAAGGAATCTGCCTGCAATGCAGGAGACCCTGGTTCAATTTCTGGGTTAGGAAGTTCTTCTGGAGAAGGGATAGGCTACCCACTCCAGCATTCTTGCCAAGAGAATTCCCATGGACAGAGGAGCCTGGCAGGCCACAGTTTATGGGGTCACAAAAATCAGACACACGCACACTAAACACACTAAACACACATTTAGATGACTAAACACACACATACCTTTATATTTTTTGACTTATTCCTCTGTCAAATATATTATTGTGGGATAAATATAATCTTATTTATGCTGTATGTTTTGCTCTTTGAGGTCTGTGTTGATAAGATAAAATCACAAAATATAGATATAATCATTTCAAATAATTTGTTTATTAGAAACATTTTCATAATAACTGGAGACACTTTTGTTTTTACCCATCTTATTTTTCTTTATTTACATTCTTGAATTAAAAATAACCACAAGATTTTTAAAAATTAAACTCTTTGGAGAATATATCAGATTGGAAGTTAATGCATTTGATATTCCTTGAACAAAGACATAAAAATCACTTGGATTCATGTGAATATGTATCAAGAAAAGATGAACCCAAATATTTGATGAACAAGTCTCTAATTATCAATATTACTTTCACCATGTAGTACATTCTTCATTTATTTATTTTAAAAATAAAGCAAATGTAGCCATAAACACAAAAACATTTGCTTTAAACTTCTTTATTTGCTTGTAAATAAGCTACCTTCTATCTTTCACACTCTATGAAACACTCAGAAAACTCTATCAGCTTAACTTGAAAATCTCTCTAGAATACTAACCACTTGCACCATTTCCACTGTTACCATCCTAAACCAGCTCACTATCATGTATGGCCTGGACTATTGCAATAGCCCCTAAATGCTCTCCTTACATCCCGTGTGTTTTTCCTTGTCTATGGACAAGTCTGCTTGGCACCCAGAATAATCCTTTCAAAACAGATTCAGTTCCTGCTATTCCTGTTTCCCTTCCCAGTAACCCTGTCTTGCTTGGAGTAAAATCAGACTGCTTACAATGGACCAGAAGGTCCTGAATGATTTATTCATTACCTAATACCTGCCTGAACTCATCTTCCTTCACTTTCCCCTTGCTCACCGTCTCGAGAGCAATGGTGTCTCATAGTCATGCTATATTCCTCATTCTTTCCACATCATGCCAAGTACATTTCAACCTCATGGTCTTCTCTTTGCATATACTCTTCCCTTAGATATACAAACAGCCATCTCCTCACCTCCTTCCAGCTTTTGTTCAAATGTCTCATTTTCAGTGAGGCTTTTATTGAATACCTTACTTAATTTAAAAAATATTCCCACCCCAACTAGGAGTTCTTATTCTTCTTCCTTCCAGGCTGTATTTCATTGTATGGCACCTCCGATATTCTTAACTACAATATTTGCTTTGCTTATTTTGTTTATTGTCTGTCTTCCATCATAGAATGCAAATGTTATGGAGACAAAGCTTTTGATGTGTTTTATATTTGTCTGGAACAAAATAAAAGCTTAATACATATTTTTTGAATAAATGGATGGATGAGTCAATGTAAAAGAGAAGAAGGCTTCAGAAAATGAAAATGCTTGAATAGGACTTGATGATGTATGTTGAGCGAGTGAGTTTAATGAAAATTCTTTTGAAAGAATGCTTTGTGGCAACACTTCTTTGAGTGGTTTCAATATAATTCTTAAATAATAATTATTTTTTAAATGATTTTTTGAAATGAAAGTTTATTTATTGCCAGTCTTCAGCTTGAGTCAGGTTATATCCAAAAGGTGGAAATGTGATTAATAACACCTGAAATCTTTTTTCAGTGAAAATTGCAGTGTGAGGTTCTGATTCCCCAATATGCTGCTGGAATTTGCTTTTTTTGGATCTAGGAAAAAAAGAAACTGGCACACTTGCCTCCCTGCTGCTGTCATGTTCAGCGTGCTCACTTCAAAAGCTCCTGCCGATGAAAGTGTAATTGTGTGGAAGGTGAATTGATTGCAATTAACCTCAGGACTTACCCTCAGGCTGGGATATTCTACCTCCTTTTCTAGGAATGTGCCACCAGTGCTGTAATACATGGCTGATGAATACATATATCATACAGGGAAACACATATATTATGGGATAAAGTACATAAATCATGTAGAAAAACATGCATTATACTGAGATGATCAAATTATAAATGAAGCACATAAATCATAAGATTACACTGTTGAGTTGTATCAGGAAACATAAATTATATAGTGAAACCCCAGGGTCACTAGAGAGTTCACTGAATAATGAAATGAGCTCCTATAACTTAAGGAAAAGTGGAGTAACTCAGTGAAAAACCCATTGTGCATTACATTGAATATTCCATTTAATTCAATCTAATTTCCTACATCTCTTGTACCCAAGGAATCAACATTGTACAGTATGAGAAAGGGGAATAAACAAACAACAAATGCAAGATTGAATGATGATATGCTATAAGTACACTCAAAAATATAAACTTTCAAATATAATGAACATTTATAGCCAAGTTTTAAGTCAAAGTTGGAAAGAATGGTGGTTCCAAAGTCAGCTACAAATAGCAGAAGGACAATGTCTCATTCTAAAATGAAGACCATCTTGAGTCTCAAGGAGAAGATCCTAAAGAGAAAGAAGAGATGAAATTAAAATCACCTTGCTCTCAATGTAGATAGGCAATTGAAATTTAGATTGATTCATTGAATTAAATAATGAAGAACAAAAGCACTTATTTTATATTATCCATATAGAAAGACTTTGCTTGCCTTCCTTTGGGAATCATTTTTCACGTTTGACTTTGTTTTTCCCCCTTTACTTCTCTGTACCTTTGTTCACACATGTAGTCACAGGATGAAAGAGAAGCAAGATGGGAAAGAGAATTCTTTAACTTAGTTTTGCTTTTTAAAAAAGAAAGTAGAGAGCTGGTAGAGACCGTTCTGCAAGGCTTTAAGAGAAGCTCAGGCTATGACTGACTTTCACACACAATACAGGACAATGATACAAATCGGACTGATCTTGCAAAGTTTCTCAGCGCAACATTCATGTGTGTGAATTATGTTCACTAAAGCAAAGGGCTGGAATTCACAGCCATTCCCAGCTCTGGTGAGTTAGGGTTGTGGTCAAAGCTCAGTGTACTGAGGGATTCCTTAGTCATAAACAAAGTGTTTGACCCACTCTGTTCCTCAGGGCCATAGAGAGCCAGAGTGAACTGAATTTATACAGTGGGAATTGATAGTTTATTGCTGACCCTGGATGGGCAGGGGCACTGACTCACATCCTATTTCTGGCTTTTCTGGCATTTGTTACTGCAGATAAAGGTAGATTGTGTCAAGATGTGCTGCTGGTCCTGGAATACAATTGTGTCAAAATGCAAGTGCTAAATTTTATCTGAAGGGAAGCCATAAATTGGCACCCCAAACACGCCCTGCCTTCCCTAAACATCATATTTCAATTTTTCACTGTTACTCATCTTGAGTGCTGGGTACCACACCAGTAAGAATGTTAAAGATAAATATTCTGTTAATTGTGTATAAGCAATTGTAGAAGAAACGGTAGCACTAAAGACACACAGAACTCCTTTGTTTTGAACAGCAAGTGACATAGCAAAATGTTAATTATAATCATAAAGGGTTAATCCAGAAAAATGTTGAGTTTGCTACTTGTAAATTCAGCTTTGGCCTGCTAACCAAAGCTGGTTTGTCCCTAACACATTCATAAATGGTTAAATCTGCTCAATATAAGGATAATCATTTTACTCTATGATCTATGTGTTTCATTAGTTGAGGTACACATTTTGCTGTAATAAATGTGCTTCAGTAAATGATCTATGCATTTCCTTCTGAAATGTATGTGTTTCACTAGGAAAGGTATGTGTTCATCAACTATGAGTAATGTTCCTAACGGCTCCACATTATATTACTTGGCTGGTATCAGCACGGCATTTCACATCCATTCCCTCATGACCATGAGCACCGCATCTGCAGAAAGACACACATCAGCCCTGCCACTCTCAGGTGTTGATGTAGTGTGCGTGAACTCAGCAGGCTTGGCAGACACAAACGGGGGAGCGGGGGAGGGGTCATTTTGTAGGTGAATATGTTTGTTAAATGAACGGGAAACAAGGGACTTTTCTAGTCCTGCCCTTTTTACAACCCAGAGGAAGGAAAAAACAATAAAGCAAAACACAGTTGAGATTTTACTGTTTCTCATAGGCAGACTTCCTTCCATTTACTTCCATTAAACATCACTTGGGTAAAGGATGAAATTATATAATCCCAAGTAAAACATTAAAAATAGTTTTATACTTAGGTGGCTTATACATGAAAATTCCACCAGTTTCCTGATTTCAGTGAATTGGCGTCCAAACTGATGAAGTGAAATTGGCTTATAAAGTGAAATTAATTACTTAGGAAATTACATAAATTCTCCTATCAAAGGTGTTGTTGGTGTAGATGAGGGGTTTATGCTGTGCTTAGTTGTTCAGTTCTGCCCAACTCTTTGCAACCCCATGGACTGTAGCATGCCAGGTTCCTCTGTCCGTGGGATTTTTTTCAGGCAGGGATCCTGGAATGGGTTGCCATTTTCTCCTCCTGGGATCTTTCTGACCCAGGGATCAAACCCCAGTCTCCTGCATTACAGATGCTGAGCCATCAGGGAAGCCCTGGGGTTTATGTTAGTTTACAATTTAAAGGGAAAAGAGACTTTTTCTTAGGTATTCCAAAGCACATAGTGATTGAGTTTTCAACATACTAAATCTCAAAGCATTTACCCAATTGAACTCACAACCAATTCTTTGTTGTTCCAATCTATATGGAAGCAATAACAATTACATTTTTAGATTATCTATAACAATCCTTTTTCACCAAGTATATGAGTTTCTTATGTCCAACTATCAATGTTTTGAAATGTGCTTGACTCTCATGGATTACCATTAATTTCATAAGTGTAACCTCTCCATGACTTTTTTTCATTGTGATTTAGAGCCTGTTCAAACGATATTTGTTAATATTACCATGAACAGACAGAATGAATTGTAATCTCTTCCTCATGTAAATGTGTTAATTATGACAGACTCTCTTATTTTTCACAGATTAAAACTAATGCTTTGTATATGAACTTTCCATTTAAAAATCATTTTTCAATAAACACTGAACACTCTTTTACATATGGCATGAAATAATTCATTATACATGTCTCCATTTAGTGACCTAATTTTCTCTCTACTTTACATCTATCATTGCAGATATTTCTTCCATTTATACCTGGCTTTTACATTTTTTATTTACTGAAATGACTGAAACTTGGGGGTTATTTTTCACTATTATGGGAATTAGGAATTTCTATAGTTCTTATCAGCTGGAAAGTCATTATCTTATATTTAAAACATTATATAGGGATAGTCTACATTAAGTATTGCTAAAATAATTAATTCAGTGCTTTTATAGAATTACCCTGGAGAAGGGAATGGCAGTACACTCCAGTATTCTTGCACGGAGAATCCCACAGATGAAGGAGCCTGGCAGGCTACAGTCGATGGGGGCAAAGAGTAGGACACAACTGAGCAACTAATACTTTAGAGAATTAAAAAATTTTTTAACAACAGAATGTTTTGATGTTATCTTTGCTCTTATTATTTGAAGAATTATAAACATGAACATTTGAAAAACAGAAGGTTCTGAACAAAAGCAATCTTTCTGATAAAATTCAGTTCAGTTCAGTCTTGTCTGACATTTGCGACCCCATGAACCACAGCACAGCAGGCCTCCTTGTCCATCACCAAATCCCAGAGTTTACCTAAACTCATGTCCATAGAGTCAGTGATGCCATCCAACCATCTCATCCTCTGTTGTCCCCTGCTCCTCCTGCCTTCAGTCTTTCCCAGCATCAGGGTCTTTTCAAATGAGTCAGCTCTTCGCATCAGGTGGCCAAACTATTGGAGCTTCAGCTTCAACATCAGTCCTTTCAATGAACACCCAGGACTGATATCCTTTAGGATGGACTGGTTGGATCTCCTTGCAGTTCAAGGGACTCTCAAGAGTCTTCTCCAGCACCACAGTTCAAAAACATCTATTCTTTGGCACTCAGCTTTCTTTATAGTCCAATTCTCACATCCATACATGATCACTGGAAAAACCATAGCCTTGACTAGATGGACCTTTGTTGTCAAAGTAATGTCTCTGCTTTTTAATATGCTATCTAGGTTGGTCATAAATTTCCTTCCAAGGAGTAAGCGTCTTTTAATTTCATGGCTGCACTTACCATCTGCAGTGATTTTGGAGCCCCCAAAATAAAGTCTGACACTGTTTCCATTGTTTCTCTGTCTATTTCCCATAAAGTGATGGGACCAGATGCCATGATCTTAGTTTTCTGAATGTTGAGCTTTAAGCCAACTTTTTCACTATCTTCTTTCACTTTCATCAAGAGGCTTTTTAGTTCCTCTTCACTTTCTGCCATAAGGGTGGTGTCATCCGCATATCTGAGGTTATTGATATTTCTCCCAGCAATCTTGATTCCAGCTTGTGCTTCTTCCAGCCCAGTGTTCCTCATGATGTACTCTGCATATAAGTTAAATAAGCAGGGTGACAATATACAGCCTTGATGTACTCCTTTTCCGATTTGGAACCAGTCTATTGTTCCATGTCCAGTTCTAACTGTTGCTTCCTGAACTGCATACAGATTTCTCAAGAGGCAGGTCAGGTGGTCTGGTATTCCCATCTCTTTCAGAATTTTCCACAGTTTATTGTGATCCCACAGTCAAAGGCTTTGGCATACTCAATAAAGCAGAAATAGGTGTTTTTCTGGAACTCTCTTGCTTTTTCAATGATCCAGCAGATGTTGGCAATTTGATCTCTGGTACCTCTGCCTTTTCTAAAACCAGCTTGAACATCTGGAATTTCACGGTTCATGTATTGCTGAAGCCTGGCTTGGAGAATTTTGAGCATTACTTTGCTAGCGTGTGAGATGCAACATTAAAAGTGGTTGGATTCAATCTATGTATGAAACTGGGTCAGCCATTAATATTTTAGGGACATCCAGAAGCCATTAAAGAAATGAAAATGTTGATTTATACATAGGGGTCAGACATAGTCCTTTTCATTAATGCATGTTAAACTAAGTATTTTTTAGAGGTCGCTTCAAGAAAATTAGAGCTATCAAGGGAACATTTCATGCAAAGATGGGCTCGATAAAGGACAGAAATGGTATGGACCTAACAGAAGCAGAAGATATTAAGAAGAGGTGGCAAGAATACACAGAAGAACTGTACAAAAAAAGATCTTCACGACCAAGATAATCATGATGGCGTGATCACTCACCTGGAGCCAGACCTCTTGGAATGTGAAGTCAAGTGGGCCTTAGAAAGCATCACTACAAACAAAGCTAGTGGAGGTAATGGAACTATAATCGAGCTATTTCAAATCCTGAAAGATGATGCTGTGAAAGTGCTGCACTCAATATGCCAGCAAATTTGGAAAAATCAGCAGTGGCCACAGGACTGGAAAAGATCAGTCTTCATTCCAATCCCAAAGAAAGCAATGCCAAAGAATGCTCAAACTACCGCGCAATTGCACTCATCTCACACGCTAGAAAAGTCATGCTCAAAATTCTCCAAGCCAGGCTTCAGCAATATGTGAACCGTGAACTTCCAGATGTTCAAGCAGGTTTTAGAAAAGGCAGAGGAAGCAGAGATCAAATTGCCAACATCCGCTGGATCACAGAGAAAGCAAGAGAGTTCCAGAAAAACATCTATTTCTGCTTCATTGTCTATGCCAAAGCCTTTGACTGTGTGGATCAAAATAAACTGTGGAAAATTCTGAAAGAGATGGGAATACCAGACCACCTGACCTGCCTCTTGAGAAACCTGTATGCAGGTCGGGAAGCAACAGTTAGAACTGGACATGGAACAACAGATTGGTTCCAAATAGGAAAAGGAGTACCTCAAGGCTGTATATTGTCACCCTGCTTATTTAACTTATATGCAGAGTACATCATGAGAAACGCTGGGCTGGAAGAAGCACAAGCTGGAATCAAGATTACTAGGAGAAATATCAATAACCTCAGATATGCAGATGAAACCACCCTTATGGCAGAAAGTGAAGAGGAACTAAGAAGCCTCTTGATGAAAGTGAAAGAGGAGAGTGAAAAGGTTGGCTTGAAGTTCAACATTCAGAAAACAAAGATCATGGCATCTGGTCCCATCACTTCATGGGAAATAGATGGGAAAACAGTGGAAACAGTGTCAGACTTTATTTTTTGGGCTCCAAAATCACTGCAGATGCTGATTGTAGCCATGAAATTAAAAGACGCTTACTCCTTGGAAGGAAATTTATGACCAACCTAGATAGCATATTAAAAAAGCAGAGACATTACTTTGCCATCCAAGGTCCGTCTAGTCAAGGCTATGGTTTTAACCGTGGTCATGTATGGAGTGAGAGTTGGACTGTGAAGAAAGCTGAGCACCGAAGAATTGATGCTTTTGAACTGTGGTGTTGGAGAAGACTCTTGAGAGTCCCTTGGACTGCAAGGAGATCCAACCAGTCCATTCTAGAGGAGATCAATCCTGGGTTTTCATTGGAAGGACTGATGTTGAAGCTGAAACTCCAATCCTTTGGCCACCTAATGAGACGAGTTGACTCACTGGAAAAGACTCTGATGCTGGGAGAGATTGGGGGCAGGAGGAGAAGGGGACGACAGAGAATGAGATGGCTGGAGGGCATCACCGACTCGATGGACATGAGTTTGAGTGAACTCCGGGAGTTGGTGATGGACAGGGAGGCCTGACGTGCTGTGATTCATGGGGTCACAGAGTTGGACACGACTGAGCGACTGAACTGATGTTTCAAGTATGAGTAATATTATAATAACTTTCTCTGATATTTTGAATATCACTAATAATTTCCTTGTTGTAGCCTATAAGTTGTTGCTTAAAATCAGAAGCATGAAATTGTACTAAATGTGGACATGAGTTTGAGCAAACTCCAGGAGATAGTGAAGGACAGGGAATCCTGACACGCTACAGTCCATGGGGTCGCAAAGTGTAGGACGTGACTGAGTGACTTAACAACAATAGTTTCAGAAATTCTCACAGTTTTTGAAGTCTATATTGAATTTCCTTCTAGAAAGTTGGATTAATATCCTTAATTACATACTGCATGTTAGTTAGAGAAAGCCCTCACTGGCTCATAACAGTCATATGCAAGTTCATAAGCAAGTGTCTTGAGGCCTGAAACGGTTTAAATGTTAAACATTCAACCAATTAATTCCACTCTGCATGTGATTATGTATTTAAGAAAAATCTCTTTGGTAAAGATTCCTTAAACACCCATACTGAGACTGACCTGAACTCGAAGTACTCCACTTTGTGAATAAATAAAATAATAATATATATGTTAGACTTTCAAAAATATAATATTTTATTCACAGATTTCCACCACCATACAGCTCCTGTACACATACATCTGTAATATATTTGTAATGAAAGTGAAAGTCACTCAGTTGTATCTGACTCTTTGTGACCCCACAGTCTATACAGTACATGGAATTCTCTAGACCAGAGTACTGGTGTCAGTAGCCTTTCCCTTCTTTTGGGTATCTTCACAACCCAGGTATCGAACGCAGGTCTCCCATATTGCAGGTGGATTCTTTATCAGCTGAGCCACAAGGGAAGCCCAAGAATACTGGAGTGGGTAGCCTATCCCTTCTCCAGCAGATCTTCGCAACCCAGGAATGGAACCAGGGTCTCCTGCATTGCGGGCAGATTCTCTACCAACCGAGCTATCAGGGAAGCCTTTTAGATATTTGTAATATCTAAGGATTATTCAAAGAATAATTTTTTGTTTGGTTTTTGCTTTAGTCCAGATTCACTGTGATTAACCTGTTTTACTGGTATCGTGAGGACCTATGTAATATTTGCTGAATCCCAAATGTGATCTAAATTAGTGCTCTCTGCACAAATTCTAGTTCTGACTTTGTCTATGACCTGGATGTTTTCAGTTATAATACCATAGTACCTTTTCTGTGGCCTCCACAATACTTTGAAAGCTATGTCATAAGCTTTGATATCCTCTCCCCTAAAAAAAATCTTCAACCACTCTGAGGTGAAAAACATACATTGAATATTAAATACAACTTGAGAATTCTTTTAAAAATTTGTGCAAATCCCAAAACATTTAAAAATAGGGTTAAAATCAGGTTATATTAGGCCAAACACACCTTAGGTTCTAGAGTTTCACAGTGACATTTTGGTCATCAACTGCAGCCATTATCTGGGGATAAATCAATTTTCAGCAGCTGTGGACAGCTATTTGAGTGTAGAGCAGAGCAGCTTAACTGTGGAAGCATGTTATAAGTTAAAAGGCCAGAGTCCTGCTGACTACACATAAGGAATTTTTTTTTAAGGCAAAACCATAACACAACACTGCCTGACTCAGAAGGCATCAGGCCACTCTTGTTAATTCATCCAACCTAATAGCTGGTTTGAAATGCTTTCTTTTTTAGTTCCCTTGTTAAGGATGGTGCATATTACAGAAACTTGTCTAGATCCTTTTCTTTTTTTTCCTTTTGGTAAATAATTCTCTTTAGAGGTTCAGTTAGTGTTTCTGGCAATGGCAGAACTAGCACTTTTATGGTCTTTTAATCTGTGAAAAAGATTGTCCTTGGTTTCTTTAAAAGGTCAGTATCAGGTACAGAGTTTTCAACTGTAAGCAGAATGGTGCTGTACTAAATACAAAGGTTTGCAACAAATTAAAATAAAGGTGACTAATTTGCCCCAGTGCTACATTAACTTATTTATAACCTACAGTTTGTCATCTGTTTACCTTTATTTTTCTCACTTGACACAACAGTAGTTTGTTTTCTGTTTCAGACCTGGAGTTAGGGAGTGAAATAATTTGCTATGTTGTGTTTTATTTTAAATTTCTGTACTGGTGTATCTAGAAAATGGATGATGAACAAAGAAAGGAAGGGTCTTTATAGAAAAAATAGCTTTCTGAATTAATTTGGAAATTATATATACAAATCCAAGTGTGCATCAATTGTAATTTATTAATAGGCTTACTTTTCAATGAGTAGTGCATTCTGTGTAACCTCAAATGCTTGTGACAATGTACAAAGATGCTTTATATTCTGTAGAGGGATGTAATCTAATATGGACCAGCTACTGTTGTTGAAGTTGGATTAATGATTCTGTCAGAGTGCAGGGAATATTCATTGTAAGTAATCCCTGCCATTGAAGACATGACCTAGTTGTGGTTTAAGACTTGTAGTGGGATAATTTCAATAGTCATCAGTCAATAAAAAAAGGGATTTGAAATATCTGGCACATTTTTAGTGCTCCACCCAAATGTTAAATGTAATGGTAAATTATTTATGTAATGTTATATTTCAGTTCAGTTCAGTCGCTCAGTCTTGTGTGACTCTTTGCGACCCCATGAATTGCAGCACACCATGCCTCCCTGTCCATCACCAACTCCCGGAGATTACCCAAATTT
Organism: Moschus berezovskii; assembly: GCF_049115385.1. Classification (NCBI taxonomy): domain Eukaryota; kingdom Metazoa; phylum Chordata; class Mammalia; order Artiodactyla; family Moschidae; genus Moschus; species Moschus berezovskii. Next base: position 27,814,833 of record NC_142464.1, read on the forward strand.
ATGTCCATCGAGTCGGTGATGCCATCCAGCCATCTCATTCTCTGTCGTCCCTTCTCCTCTTGCCCCCATCCCTCCAAGCATCAGGGTCTTTTCCAATGAGTCAACTCTTTGCATGAGGTGGCCAAAGTATTGGAGTTTCAGCTTTAGCATCAGTCCTTCCAATGAAAACCCAGGACTGATCTCCTTTAGGATGGACTTGTTGGATCTCCTTGCAGTCCAAGGGACTCTCAGGAGTCTTCTCCAACACCAGTTCAAAAGCATCAATTCTTCGGCGATCAGCTTTCTTCACAGTCCAACTCCAACATCGATACATGACTACTGGAAAAACCATAGCCTTGACTAGATGGCCCTTTGTTGGCAAAGCAATGTCTCTGCTTTTTAATATGGTCATATCTTTCCTTCCAAGGAGTAAGTGTATTTCAATTTCATGGCTGCAGTCACCATCTGTAGTGATTTTGGAGCCCAAAAAAATAAAGTCTGACACTGTTTCCACTGCTTTGCCATCTATTTGCCATGAAGTGATGAGACCAGATGCCATGTTCTTAGTTTTCTGAATGTTGAGTTTTTTGTTGTTGTTGCTGCAAAAGACTCTTTTTTTAAAAATTTTTATTGGAGGCTAATTATTTTACAATATTATATTGGTTGGTTTTGCCATACATTGACATGAATCTGCCCCGGGTGTAGAATGTTGAGCTTTAAGCCAACTTTTTCACTCTCCTCTTTCACTTTCATCAAGAGGCTTTTTAGTTCCTCTTCACTTTCTGCCATAAGGGTGGTGTCACCTGGATATCTGAGGTTATTGATATTTCTCCTGGCAATCTTGATTCCAGCTTGTGCTTCTTCCAGCCCAGCGTTCCTCATGATATACTCTGCATATAAGTTAAATAAGCAGGGTGACAATATGCAGCCTTGATGTACTCCTTTACCGATTTGGAACCAGTCTGTTGTTCCATGTACAGTTCTGACTGTTGCTTCCTGACCTGCATACAGATTTCTCAAGAGGCAGGTCAGGTGGTCTGGTATTCCCATCTCTTTCAGAATTTTCCACAGTTTATTGTAATCCCACAGCCAAAGGCTTGGCATAGTCAATGAAACAGAAATAGATGTTTTTCTGGAACTCTTTTGCTTTTTCAATGATCCAGCGGATGTTGGCAATTTGATCTCTGCTTCCTCTGCCTTTTCTAAAACCAGCTGGAACATCTGGAAGTTCATGGTTCACGTATTGCTGAAGCTTGGCTTGGAGAATTTTGAGCATTACTTTACTAGTGTGTGAGAAATTATATTTAATTAATGGTAAAATAACTGCAGATGCTGATTGCAGCCATGAAATTAAAAGACACTTACTCCTTGGAAGGAAAGTTATGACCAACCTAGATAGCATATTAAAAAGCAGAGACATTACTTTGACAACCAAGGTCCGTCTAGTCAAGGCTATGGTTTTTCCCGTGGTCATGTATGGATGTGAGAGTTGGACTGTGAAGAAAGCTGATCGCCAAAGAATTGATGCTTTTGAACTGTGGTGTTGGAGAAGACTCTTGAGAGTCCCTTGAACTGCAAGGAGATCCAACCAGTCCATTCTAGAGGAGATCAATCCTGGGTGTTCATTGGAAGGACTGATGCTAAAGCTGAAACTCCAATACTTTGGCCACCTCATGCGAAGAATTGACTCACTGGAAAAGAGTCTGATGCTGGGAGGGATTGGGTGAAGGAGGAGAAGGGGATGACTGAGAATGAGATGGCTGGATGGCATCACCGACTCGATGGACATGAGTTTGAGTGAACTGCGGGAGTTAGTGATGGACAGGGAGGCCTGGCGTGCTGTGATTCATGGGATCGCAAAGAGTCAGACATGACTGAGCGACTGAACTGAATTATATATGATTATCTTTTGAAAGAAAGAAACAAAGAAAAAAAGAAGGGGAAAAATGCTGCTTCTATGGTCTAAATATGCTTGCTGAAAATTTTAGTTGGACTGATTCCAATGTTAAATTGGGGCTTCCCAGGTGGCTCACTGGTAAAGAATCCACCTAAACTGCAGGATACTCAGCTTCAATATCTGGGTTGGGAAGATCCCTGGGAGAAGGAAATGGCAACTCACTCCAGTGAGTTCTTGCCTGGGAGATCGCATGGACAGAGAAGTCTGGTGGGCTACAATCTATGCAGTCGCAAAAGAGTCAGACACAACTTTGTGACTAAACAACGATGTTAAATTGAAAATTTTAAAATATATAAATATCACAACAAATTCAGCTTCCATACAGCTTGGTCACATGTTAACATTTTTAAAATCACTGAGGTAAATTAGTGTAAATTCCTGATATAAGGATTATTTGGTGTTTCTATATATTTTTTGTGGAAACATCAGAATCTGTGAGAGATTAAATCTAAGTGCTATTATTTTTAAATTACAGGCAAAAATAAAGAGCAGGTAGATTCATTTTTTTAAAGTGTGAGTATTTTAAGTTCACAAATGTATAGTTTTAGTCAGTAAGAATCAGTCAAAACCTGATATTAATTTAAATTATTGGTCAATAAGCACAATTCTTGGCTAAAGTCTCTCTTTTAAAATCCATAGCAATGCCCTTTATGCACTCTGCAGTAAAATCTTGAACTAAAAATCCTGAAAAATTTCCTGGGAAAATACTCGATCCTTTTAGTGGAGATTGAAGGAAATATGGAGGCTCCAATTAACTGTTCTTCAAATGAAAAATGCACATTAATAATAATAACCAACATCCATTAATACCTAACTCATTGCCTGACACTTAGTGTTCAGTAAAACTCTGTGGTGCAAGTTTGATCAAAATTCCTATTCTACAGATGAGGAAACGGAGTCAGAGAGAGTGTAAATGTCTTAGCTATGGCCACAGGACAAATAAGTAATGATTTAGGGACTGCTGTTTGTCCCCCAATGTCCATTCTCCTCTTCTCCTTTCGGTAATAAAACCCATAAATTTAGATTAGGCACATGGCTTAAACCCCAGCCAAAGACTCCCATTTCCCATCCTTTCTCGAGGTTAGTTATAGCTAGCCAGGATACTCCATTTTTTGTTAATAGTTTTGAACTCAAGTATGATGGTCTCAACTTCTGAGTCTTATCTTTAAAGAGATTGGACATTACTTGGGCACATGTCTGAAAGCTGTGTGTTCAGTAGGACAAAGCAACATAATGCAAGGAGCCTGAGAGGCTAATAGTGTCAAACCACAAAGCCAGACCAGGACACCTTGCCAGACTTTCACATGAAGGAGAAATAAGCAGAGAGGTGGTCCCAAGATGGCAGAGGAATAGGATGGGTAGACCACTTTCTCCCCCACAAATTCATCAAAAGATCATTTGAATGTTGAGTAATTTCCACAAAACAACTTGTGAACGGTGGTGGATGACACCAGGCATCCAGAAAGGCAGCCCATTCTCTTCAAAAGGAGGGAGGACAAAATATAAAAGACAAAAACAGAGACAAAGATTTAGGGATGGAGACCTGGGGAGGGAGTCGTGAAGGAGGAGAAGTTTCCACACAATAGGAAATCCTCTCACAGGCGGGTCTTTGGAGAGTTTTGGAATCTCAGAGGGCAACATAACTGGCGGGGGTGTGGTGGGGTAACCCCACAGAATATACACCTATTGCAATTGCCAGCAAAGGAGTAGCCCAAATGCTTGCGTCTGTCACTAGCAAATGGGGGCGGGGCAAGGAGGTGTGGGCTGCATCATCAGGCCTTAGGGTAAGGACCAGGCCTGAGAACAATCTGAGGGAGCTAACGTGAGCTAGCAACCCAAACCAAGGGATCACCTGAGAGACCAAAAAATACCTTTCCCACAAAAGGCTCTAATGCAGCATGGTGACCCCTGGTGCGCTTACAGGACAAAGGATTGAGTGAATACCAAAGGAGAGCTAGCCAGCTGTGTATAGGCCCCAACCTACCCCACCCCACCCCACCCCACCCCCTGGGAGCAGAGAGGCAGGCATGTGACAAGAAGGCAAGGGGCAGCTGCAATCTCGGCTCCAGAGAGGGCATCTTCCACCAAACTGTGAGCAGATTCCCAGTTGCTAATCATGTCTTATTGGGATCCTGGATGGTTGACATCTGCCAGGAGTGTTGCAGCCTGAGATCAGCTCCCCAGAAGAGACACATGGCACACCTGAGATGGTGCTCTCACAGCACACCTGGGTACCCAGGAAACTGAGTGGCTGGGACTGGGGAAGTGATTAAGACATATAGCCCACCTGGGGCAGTGTGCTCGCCAAGCACTTGGTTGCCTGAGCTGCTTGTACCTGGGAAAGGGCACAAAACGCACAGCCAATCCTGGTCTGTGCCCTTGCAGAGTACCTGAGAACCTGAGTGGCTTAGTCCTGGGAAGTGCATGAAATGCAGGGACCACTTGGAACAGTGCCCTTGTAGAGCGCCCTGGAGCCTGAGTAGTGCAGACCTGGGAAGCACGCACCACTTGGGCTGTGGCAAACCCAGTGTCATCCATACACTGCGAGGACTCTTCACACATGCCAGCAGTCCTTGTTTGCAGTGTTCCTCCCTCCCTACAACACAACTGAACCAGTGAGCCTAAATAAATGATCACCTTTGCCCCCTTGTGTCAGGGTAGAAATTAGACACCGAAGAGACTTGCAAACAGAGGAAGTCAAAATAAACAAAGGAGAGGGAACCTCTCTGGAAGTGACAGGTGCAACAGATTAAAACCCTGCAGTTAATACTGACTGTGCATTGGAAGGGGACCTATAGACCTTGAAAACAAGTACAAGCTGAAACAAGGAACTATTTGACACTGAACTGACACCACATTGCCCACAACAGCTCCAGAGAAATACCTAGATATATTTTTACAATTATTGCTTTTTAATTTTTTAAAAATATTTATGTGTTTTATTACTCCTTTAAATTTCATTTTTATAACCTATTACCTTGCAAAAAAGACCCATTTTTAAGAAAATTTCATGTTTACATATTTTTTAATTTTTGTGATTAATTTTGTTTTGTATTTTTTATATTGTATTTTTGAGAGTCTAACATCTATTCCGGGAGTTGGTGATGGACAGGGAGGCCTGGCATGCTGTGATTCATGGGGTCTCATGGGTTCTTCTGTGAACCGTGAACTCCCAGATGTTCAAGCAGGTTTTAGAAAAGGCAGAGGCACCAGAGATCAAATTGCCAACATCTGCTGGATCATGGAGAAAGCAAGAGAGTTCCAGAAAAACATCTATTTCTGCTTCATTGACTATGCCAAAGCCTTTGACTGTGTGGATCACAACAAACTGAAGAAAATTCTGAAAGAGATGGGAATACCAGACCACCTGACCTGCCTCTTGAGAAACCTGTATGCAGGTCAGGAAGCAACAGTTGGAACTGGACATGGAACAATAGACTGGTTCCAAATTGGAAAAGGAGAACGTCAAGGCTGTATATTGTCACCCTGCTTATTTAATTTATATGCAGAGTACATCATGAGGAATGCTGGGCTGGAAGAAGCACAAGCTGGAATCAAGATTGCTGGGAGAAATATCAATAACCTCAGATATGCAGATGACACCACCTTTATGGCAGAAAGTGAAGAGGAACTCAAAAGCCTCTTGAGGAAAGTGAAAGAGGAGAGTGAAAATGTTGGCTTGAAGCTCAACATTCAGAAAACAAAGATCATGGCATCTGGTCCCATCACTTCGTGGGAAATAGATGGGAAAACAGTGGAAACAGTGTCAGACTTTATTTTTTTGGGTTCCAAAATCACTGCAGATGCTGATTGCAGCCATGAAATTAAAAGACACTTACTCCTTGGAAGGAAAGTTATGACCAACCTAGATAGCATATTAAAAAGCAAACACATTACTTTGCCGACAAAGGTCTGTCTAGTCAAGGCTATGGTTTTTCCAGTGGTCATGTATGGATGTGAGAGTTGGACTGTGAAGAAAGCTGATTGTCAAAGATTGATGTTTTTGAACTGTGGTGTTGGAGAAGACTCTTGAGAGTCCCTTATACTGCAAGGAGATCCAACCAGTCCATTCTAAAGGAGTTCAATCCTGGGTGTTCATTGGAAGGACTGATGCTAAAGCTGAAACTCCAATACTCTGGCCACCTCACGCGACGAGTTGACTCACTGGAAAAGACTCTGATGCTGGGAGGGATTGGGGGTGGGAGGAGACGGGGACGACAGAAAATGAGATGGCTGGATGTCATCACCGACTCGATGGACATGAGTTTGAGTGAACTCTGGGAGTTGGTGATGGACAGGGAGGCCCGGCGACTGTGATTCATGGGGTCGCAAAGAGTCGGACACGACTGAGCGACTGAACTGAACTGAACTGTCTCCTCCTGGTCACCTCTATCCCCCTCCTCCCTCTTCTTTTCTGTATGTAATTCTGTGAATCTCTCAGGGTGTTGTGGAAAATAGTTTCACCATTAACGTAGATGTTTTATCATCTGTGCTGTGTGGATGGAGAAGTCTTTAGGCTACTTTAAGAGAAGGACTGAAAGCCAGAGGCATGAGGCTTAACTCCAAAACCTGAGAATATCACAAAACTGCTGATTCCAGGGAACGTTAATAGACAAGAACTCACCCAAAAGTCTCCATACCTACACTGAAACCAAGCTCCACCCAAGAGCCAACAAGTTCCAGTGCAAGACATACCAAGCTAATTCTCAAGCAAAACAGGAACACAACCCTGAGCATTAAAAGACAGGCTGCCCAAATCCGTGCCAAACCCATAGACACCCCAAAACTCATGACTAGACACTTCATTGCACTTCAGAAAGAAAAGATACTGCTCCAACCACCAGAGCACAGATGCAAGCTTCCATAACGAGGAAACCTTGACAGGCCACTAGTCCAACCCCACCCACAGGGAGCAGACTCCACAATAAAGAGGAACCATGAACTTCCAGCCTACAGAAAGGGCACCCCAAACACAGTAATCTAAACAAAATGAAAGGGCAGAGAAATATTCAGCAGGTAAAGGACCATGATAAATACCCACACAACCAAACCAAAGAGGAGATAGAAAGTCTACCTGAAAAAGAATTCAGAATAATAGTAAAGATGATCCAAAATCTTGAAAACAAAATGGAGTTACAGATAAATAGACTAGAGACAAGGATTGAGAAGATGCAAGAAATGTTTAACAAGGGCCTAGAAGAAAAATAAAGGAGAGTCAGTCAATAGTGAGTAATGCAATAACTGAGATCAAAAGCACTCTGGAGGGAATCAACTGTAGAATAACTGAGTCAGAAGAGAGGATAAGCAAGGTGGAAGATAGAATGGTGGAAATAAGTGAAGCAGAAAGGGAAAAAGAAAAAAAGAATTAAAAGAAGTGAGGACAACCTCAGAGACCTCTCCGACAATGTTAAACATCCCAACATTTGAATCATAGGTGTTCCAGAAGAAGACAAAAAGAAAGGGCATGAGAAAATACTTGAGATAACAATTGAAAATTTCCCTAAATTGGAGAAGGAAATTGTCACCCAAGTCCAAGAAACCCAGAGAGTCCCAAACAGGATAAACCCAACGAGAAACACCCCAAGACACATACTAATCAAAGTACTGAAGAGCAAACACAAAGAGAAAATATTAAAAGCTGCAAGGGTAAAACAACAAATAACACAAAAGGCGATCCCCATAAAGTTGATCTTTCAAAAGAAACTCTTCAGGCTAGAAGGGAATGCAGAATATACTTAAAGTGATGAAAGAGAAAACCTACAACCCAGATTACTATACCCAGCAAGGATCTTATTCAGATATGAAGGAGAAATCAAATGCTTTACAGACAAGCAAAAGCTGAGAGAATTCAGCACCACCAAACCAGCTCTCCAACAAATGCTAAAGGATCTTCTCTAGACAGGAAACACAGAAGAGGTTTATAAAATGAAACCCCAAACAACAAAATAAATGGCAGTGGGATCATACTCATCAATAATTACCTTAAATGTAAATGGGTTGAATGCCCCAACCAAAAGACAAAGACTGGCTGAATGGATAGAAAAACAAGACCCCTATGTATGCTGTCTACAAGAGACCCACCTCAAACCAAGAGACACATACAGACTGAAAGTGAAGGGCTGGAAAAAGATATGTCATGCAAATGGAGACCAAAAGAAATAGGAGTAGCAATACTAATATCAGATAAAATAGACCTTGAAATAAAGACCATGAAAAGAGACACAGAAGGACACTACACAGGATCAAAGAATCAATCCAAGAAGATATAACAATTATAAATATATATGCACTCAACACAGGAACACCTCAATATGTAAGGCAAATGCTAACAAGTATGAAAGGGGAAATTAACAGTAACACAATAATAGTGGGAAACTTTAATATCTCATTCACACTTATAGATATATCAACCAAACAGAAAATTGCAAGGAAACACAAACTTTAAATGATACAATGGATCAGTTAGACCTAATTGATATCTATAGGGCATTTAACCCCAAAACAATGAATTTCACCTTTTTCTGAAGTGCACATGGAACATTCTACAGGATAGATCACATCCTGGGCCATAAATCTAGCCTTGGTAAATTTTTTAAAAATTGAAGTTATTTCAAGCATCTTTTCTGATCACAATGCAGTAAGATTAGATATCAACTACAGGGAAAAACTATTAAAAATACAAACATATGGAGGCTAAACAACATGCTTCTGAATAGCCAACAGATCATGGAAGAAATAAAAAAGGAAATCAAAATATGCATAGAAATTAACGAAAATGAAAACACAACAACCCAAAACCTATGGGATTCAGTAAAAGCAGTGATAAGAGGAAGGTTCATAGCAATACAAGCTTACCTCAAGAAACAAGAGAAACATCAAGTAAATAACCTAACTTTACACCTAAAGCAACTAGATAAAGGAGAAATGAAGAAGCCCAAAGTTAGTAGAAGAAAAGAAATCATAAAAATCAGATCAGAAATAAATGAAAAAGAAACATATGAGACTATAGCAAAAATCAACAGAACTAAAAGCTGGTTCTTTGAGAAGATAAATAAAATAGACAGACCATTACCCAGACTCATCACAAAAAAAGGGAGAAAAATCAAATCAATAAAATTAGAAGTTAAAATGGAGAAATCACAACAGACAACACAGCAATAAAAAGGATCATAAGAGACTACTATCACAACTATATGACAATAAAATGGACAACTTGGAAGACATGGACAAATTCTTAGAAAAGTATAACCTTCCAAAACTGAACCAGGAATAAACAGAAAATCTTAACAGATCCATCACAAACACGGAAATCGAAACTGTAATCAAAAATCTTCCAACAAACAAAAGCCCAGGACCAGACGGCTTCACAGGTGAATTCTACCAAAATTTTAGAGAAGAGCTAACAGCTAGCCTACTTTAACTCTTCCAGAAAATTACAGAGGAAGGTAAACTCCCAAACTCTTTCTATGAGGCCACCATCACCCTAATATCAAAACCAGGCAAAGATGCCACAATAAAAGAAAACTACAGGCCGATATCACTGATGAAGATAGATGCAAAAATCCTCAAAACAGTTCTAGCAAACAGAATTCCACAAGATTTTAAGAAGATCATACATCATGACCAAGTGGGCTTTATACCAGGGATGCAAGGATTGTTCAATATTTGCAAATCAATCAATGTGATACACCATATTAACAAATTGAAAGATAAAAACCATATGATTATCTCAATATATGCAGAGAAAGACTTTGAGAAAATTCAACACCCATTTATGATAAAACTCTCCAGAAAGTAGGCATAGAAGGAACATACCTCAACATAATAAAAGCCACCTATGATAAACCCACGGCAGACATTATCCTCAAGGGCTAAAAATTGAAAGTATTTCTTCTAGAGTTGGGAACAAGATAAGGTGCCCACTCTCACCACTACTATTCAACATAGTTTTGGCAGTCTTAGCCAGAGCAATCAGAGAAGAAAAAGAAATAAAAGGAATCCAGATTGGAAAGGAAGAAGTAAAACTCTCATTGTTTGCAGATGACATGATCCTCTATATAGAAAGACACCACCAGAAAATTACTAGAGCTAATAAATGAATATAGTAAAGTTGCAGGATATAAAATTAATACACAGAAAACCTTTGCATTCCCATATGCTAACAGTGAGAAAACAGAAAAAGAAATTAAGGAAACGATCCCGTTTACCACTTCAGCGGAAAGAATAAAATAATTAGGAATAAATTTACCTAAAGAAACAAAAGACCTATATATGGAAAACTATAAAACACTGACGTAAGTAATCAAAGATGACACAAATTGATGGAGAAATACACCGTGTTCATGGATTGGAAAAAATAATATAGTGAAAATGAGTATATTACACAAAGCAATCTATAGATGCAATACAATCCCTATCAAGCTACCAATGATATTTTTCAGAGAACTAGAACAAATAATTTCACAATTTGTATGGAAAAACAAAAAACCTCAAATAGCCAATCTATCTTGAGAAAGAAGAATGGAGCTGGAGGAATCAACCTGCCTGACTTCAGACTATACGACAAAGCTACAGTCATCAAGACAGTATGGTACTGGCACAAAGACAGAAATATAGATCAGTGGAACAAAATAGAAAGCCCAGAGATAAATCCATGCACCTATGGACACCTTATCTTTGACAAAGGAGGCATGAATATACAATGAAGAAAAGACAATCTCTTTAAAAAGTGGTGCTGGGAAAACGTCAACCACCTGTAAAAGAATGAAACTAGAACACTTTCTAATACCATACACAAAAATAAACTCAAAATAGATTAAAGATCTAAATGTAAGGCCAGAAACTATAAAACTCCTAGAGGAAAACATAGGCAGAGCACTCTCTGACATAAATCACAGCAAGATCCTCCATGGCCCACCTCCCAGTGTAGTGGAAATAAAATAAACATATGGGACCTAATTAAACTTAAAGACTTTTGCACAATGAAGAAAACTATAAGCAAGGTGAAAAGGCAGCCTTCAAAATGGGAGAATATAATAGCAAACAAAACAACTGAAAAAGAATTAATCTCAAAAATATACAAGCAGCTCATGGAGCTCAATACAAATAAATGACCCAATCAAAAAATGGTCCAAAGAACTAAACAGACATTTCACCAAAGGAAACATACAGATGGCTAACAAACACATGAAAAATGCTCAACATCACTCATTATCAGAGAAATGCAAATTAAAACCACAATGAGGTACCATCTCACAATGGTCAGAATGGCCATCATCAAAAAGTCTACAAACAATAAATGCTGGAGAGGGTGTGGAGAAAAGGGAACCCTCTTACACTGTTAGTTGAAATGCAAACTAGTACAGCCACTATGGAGAATAGTGTGGAGATTCCTTAAAAAACTGGAAATAGGACTGCCATATAACCCAGCAATCCCACTGCTGGGCATACACACTGAGAAAACCAGAATTGAAAGAGACACATGTACTCCAATGTTCATCGCAGCACTGTTTACAATAGCCAGGACATGGAAGCAACCTAGATGTCCATCAGCAGACAAATGGATAAGAAAGCTGTGGTACATATACACCATGGAATATTACTCAGCTATAAAAAAGAACACATTGGAGTTAGTTCTAATGAGGTGGATGAAACTGGAGCCTATTATACAGACTGAAGTAAGTCAGAAAGAAAAACGCCAATACAGAATATTAACACATATATACGGAATTAGAAAGATGGTAACAGTGACCCTATATGCAGACAGCAAGAGACACAGATGTAAAAAACAGACTTTTGGACTCTGTGGGAGAAGGCGACAGTGGGATGATTTGAGAGAATAGCATTGAAACAAGTATATTACCATATGTGAAATAGATGACCAGTCCAAGTTTGATGCATGAAACAGAGCACTCAAAGCTGGTGTACTGGGACAACCCAGAGGGATGGGATGGGGAGGGAGGTGGGAGGGGGTTTCAGGATGGGGGGACACATGTACACCCATGGCTGATTCATGTCAATGTTTGGCAAAACCCACCACAATATTGTAAAATAATTAGCCTCCATTTAAAAGAAATAGTTTTTTTTTAAAAAGAGAAATAAGCCATCTGAATTGCCTTTTATACTTAAAAATATACATTTATTTATTGAGCTGTGCCAGGCCTTAGTTGGGGCATGTGGGATCTAGTTTCCTTACAAGAGAATGAATGCAGCCCCCCTGCAAGGGGAGCACAAAGTTTTAATCACTGGACCATGAGGGAAGTCCCTTCTTTATACTTTTTTATTTAGGGTTCTACCTTTATTTTCCCTCTCTCTCAGCAATCCAATAGGTATCCTAACCACTATGCATTGAGTTTCAAATTCAGATCAGTCTGAATCCAGAGCCCAAGCTCTTAAGCATTATAACACAACCAATTAAATGTTCATTTATTAGGATTCAGTTCAGTTCAGTTGCTCTGCGACCCCATGAATCACAGCACGCCAGGCCTCCCTGTCCATCACCAACTCCCGGAGTTCACTCAAACTCATGTCCATCATGTCGGTGATGCCATCCAGCCATCTCATTCTCTGTCATCCCCTTCTCATCCTGCCCCCAATCCTTCCCAGCATCAGACTCTTTTCCAGTTAGTCAGCTCGTCTCATGAGGTGGCCAAAGTATTGGAGTTTCAGCTTTAGCATCAGTCCTTGCAATGAACCCCCAGGATTGATCTCCTTTAGAATGGACCGCTTGGATCTCCTTGAAGTCCAAGGGACTCTCAAGAGTCTTCTCCAGCACCACAGTTCAAAAGCATCAATTTTTCGGCACTCAGCTTTCCTCACAATCCAACTCTCACATCCATACATGACCACGGGAAAAACCACTGCCTTGACTAGACGGACCTTGGTGGCAAAGTAATGTCTCTGCTTTTTAATATGCTATCTAGGTTGGTCATAACTTTCCTTCCAAGGAGTAAGCGTCTTTTAATTTCATGGCTACAATCAGCATCTGCAGTGATTTTGAAGCCCAAAAAATAAAGTCTGACACTGTTTCCACTGTTTCCCCATCTATTCCCCATGAAGTGATGGGACCAGATGCCATGATCTTTGTTTTCTGAATGTTGAGCTTCATGCCAACCTTTTCACTCTCCTCTTTCCCTTTCCTCAAGAGGCTTTTGAGTTCCTCTTCACTTTCTGCCATAAGGGTGGTGTCATCTGCATATCTGAGCTTATTGATATTTCTCCCGGCAATCTTGATTTCAGCTTGTGCTTCTTCCAGCCCAGCGTTCCTCATGATGTACTCTGCATAGAAGTTAAATAAGCAGGGTGACAATATACAACCTTGACATACTCCTTTTCCTATTTGGAACCAGTCTGTTTTTCCATGTCCAGGTGGTCTGGTATTCCCATCTCTTTCAGAATTTTCCAGTTTATTGTGATCCACACAGTCAAAGGCTTTGGCATAGTCAATGAAGCAGAAATAGATGTTTTTCTGGAACTCTCTTGCTTTCTCCGTAATCCAGCAGATGTTGGCAATTTGATCTCTGGTGCCTCTGCCTTTTCTAAAACCTGCTTGAACATCTGGGAGTTCACGGTTCACATATTGCTGAAGCCTGGCTTGGAGAATTTTGAGCATGACTTTACTAGCGTGTGAGATGAGTGCAATTGTGTGGTAGTTTGAGCATTCTTTGGCATTGCCTTTCTTTGGGATTGGAATGAAGACTGACCTCTTCCAGTCCTGTGGCCACTGCTGAGTTTTCTAAATTTGCTGGCATATTGAGTGCAGCACTTTCACAGCATCATCTTTCAGGATTTGAAATAGCTCAATTGGAATTCTATCACCTCCACTAGCTTTGTTCATAGTGATGCTTTTTAAGGCCCATTTGACTTCACATTCCAAGATGTCTGGCTCTAGGTCAGTGATCACGCCATCGTGATTATCTTGGTCGGGAAGATCTTTTTTGTACAGTTCTTCTGTGTATTCTTGCCACCTCTTCCTAATATCTTTTCTTCTGTTAGGTCCATACCATTTCTGTCCTTTATCAAGCCCATCTTTGCATGAAATATTCTCTTGGAATCTCTAATTTTCTTGAAGAGATCTCTTGTTTTTCCTATTCTGTTGTTTTCCTCTATTTCTTTGCATTGATCGCTGAGGAAGGCTTTCTTATCTCTCCTTGCTATTCTTTGGAACTCTGCATTCAGATGCTTATATCTTTCCTTTTCTCTTTGCTTTTCGCTTCTCTTCTTTTCACAGATATTTGTAAGTCCTCCTCAGACAGCCATTTTGCTTTTTTGCATTTCTTTTCCATGGGGATGGTCTTGGTCCCTGTCTCCTGTACAATGTCACGAACCTCCATCCAGAGTTCATCAGGCACTCTATCTATCAGATCTAGTCCCTTAAATCTATTTCTCACTTCCACTGTATAATCATAAGGGATTTGATTTAGGTCATATCTGAATGGTCTAGTGGTTTTCCCTACTTTCTTCAATTTCAGTCTGAATTTCGCAATAAGGAGTTCATGATCTGAGCCACAGTTAGCTCCTGGTCTTCCTTTTGCTAACTGTATACAACTTCTCCATCTTTGGCTGCAAAGAATATAATCAATCTGATTTCGGTGTTGACCATCTGGTGATGTCCATGTGTAGAGTCTTCTCTTCTGTTGTTGGAAGAGGGTGTTTGCTATGACCAGTGCATACTCTTGGGAAAACTCTATTAGCCTTTGCCCTGCTTCATTCCGTGCTCCAAGGCCAAATTTGCCTGTTACTCCAGGTGTTTCTTGACTTCCTACTTTTGCATTCCAGTCCCCTATAATGAAAAGGACATCTTTTTTGGGTGTTAGTTCTAAAAGGTCTTGTAGGTCTTCATAGGACCATTCAACTTCGGCTTCTTCAGCATTACTGGTTGGGGCATAGGCTTGGATTACTGTAATATTGAATGGTTTGCCTTGGAAACAAACAGAAATCATTCTGTCATTTTCAAGATTGCATCCAAGTACTGCATTTTGGACTCTTTTGTTGACCATGATGGCTACTCCATTTCTTCTAAGGGATTCTTGCCCACAGTAGTAGATATAATGGTTATCTGAATTAAATTCACCCATTCCAGTCCATTTTAGCTCACTGATTCCTAGAATGTTGACGTTCACGCTTGTCATCTCCTGTTTGACCACTTCCAATTTGCCTTGATTCATGGACCTAACATTCCAGGTTCCTATGCCTTTTGATACTGTTCATTGGGTTCTCAAGGCAAGTATACTGAAGTGGTTTGTCATTCCCTTCTCCAGTGGACCACATTCGGCTGTGGTCCATTTGATCAGATCGACTAGTTTCCTGTGATTATGATTTCAGTGTGCCTGCCCTCTGATGCCCCCTCGCAATACCTACCGTCTTATTTGGGTTTCTCTTACCTTGGCCGTGGGATATCTCTTCACAGCTGCTCCAGCAAAGCGCAGCCCCTGCACCTTACCTTGGAGGAGGGTTATCTCCTCAGGGCCGCCCCTCCTGACCTTGAACTTGTAGTAGCTTCTCTCGGCCCTCCTGCACCTGCGCAGCCACGGCCTATTGGATGTGGGGTAGCTCCTCTCGGCCGCTGTCCCTGGCCTCGGGTGTGGGGTAGCTCCTCTCGGCCTTGCTTCTGTGCGCGGTCGGTTGCCTCGGGGGGCGACAGGAGCCGGCGTCTCTCGCGTCTGCGCGGCCGGAGCCGTTTTTAGGATTATCAAGGTTATTTTTGATGCAGGATTGTTTTCAGTTAGTAATTTATGTCTCTAGGAATGTTGAATCAACTAACTTTGACAAAGAAAACCAAATAGAAGAGATATATGGAAGGAAAAGCTAAGTTCCTCTAATTCTTTCCGTGAATTGATATTCCCCCAGTACTTTGAATTGTTAATCAAAATACCCATCATTTGTAGGTTCATTTTGATAGTGATGATGTACAGAATTTTCTTGACAAAGATTATCTTTTTTAAAACATCACATGTAGTGGCTTTCTTTATATGTACATCAGAAAAAATAAAAAGTTTAAATGCTACTGGCTGAGGTGTTGAAGTGGTTTGCTATTTTTTAAAAAGTTGGTTTTGTAATTGTATTCATTAGAACAGGTGTGTGCATGTGCTCAGTCCTGTCTGACCCTTTGTGGCCCCATGGACTGAAACTCGCCAGGGTCCTCTATCCATGAGATTTTCCAGGCAGGAATACTGGAGTGGGTTGCCATTACCTTCTCCAGGGGATCTTCCCCATCCCTTTTCCAGGGATTGAACCCATGTTTCCTGCATTGGAAAGTGGATTCTTTACCACTGTGCCACCTAGGAAGCCCAGTAAAACAGAATTCTACATCAACTCTAAAGTGTGATGATTATTAATATGTAAAATGTTGTCTCATTACTATGCTTCTAACAGCCACAATCTTGCTAACAGCTGGGTAAACTTAATACTGTACCCATATGACAGAAAAGAACAAATCAACAGCAATTTGTTGACCAGTATTCCAGCTGCCAGAAGAGTTAATTGCTTTGTCCAAAGTGCCTGGTTGCTTTCAGGAAAATGTTAAAAATACACCAGGAAAAAGTAGACTCATTATCTACTACGTCTATTTAGAGATTAGTAGTATTAGAGACTTTCTAATTAACAGTGGCCATGTTCACACAGTATTATAATTTGAGCTAGAATTTTATATAATACATAGTCTTAAGGATGTAATTCAAGGAGGTTTTAGAAATATATAAACTTCTGTGACTATCACTCTAATCAAGGTATCAAGGCAAATATATCACCCAAGTCACTAGTGTCCCATCCTATTGAATTCACAACCCTATCTCAGAGGTAACTACTGTTTTGCTTTTTTTTATTACTGAAGATAATTTGCGTGTTCCTTAACTTCTAAAAAATGGAACCAAACAGCACATATTTTCTTGAGGAGGACGTTTTTTGTGCAACATAATATTTTTGAAATACATAAATGATTTCGTATACATCAAACATACGTTGTAATTGCTGAGAAGTAGTCAAACATATAAATATACCCCATTTTGTTTTCTTATTCTTCTATGATAGATATGTGGATTTGTTCTCGTTTCCTGATATAATTAATAAATGTGCATGTGCTCAGTCATGTCTGACTCTGCAACCCCATGGACTAGAGACGGCCAGGCTCCTCTGTCCATGGGATTTCCCAGGAAAGAATCCTGGAGTGAGTTGCATTTCATTCTCCAGGGGATTTTCCCAATGGAGGGATCAAACCTGCCACCTTGGAAGCCTACAATGAATGAAGCTATTATAAATATTCTAATAAATCTTTTTGTGAGTTTATATTTTCATAATTTCCTACATTCCCAGCATCAGTGAGTAAGAGTTCCAATTGCACTATATTCTTAGAAACATTAAGTTTATCAGTCTATTTCCATATTAGCCAACCTAGTAAATGTTTTAACTAATGACAAGTAATGATGTTGAGCATCTTTCTCATATACTGATGCTGTTCATATCTCTTCTTTTTAGAAGTACAAGTTCAAGACAAACTTTCCATTTTTTAATGGTGGTTTGTCTTTTTATTATTGAGTTACAGAAGTTCATTATGTATTCTAGACACAAGTCTTTTGCCAGTTTTATATTTTGCAAATAATTTTGTTCTTTGTAGTAGTGAGTATACTGATGAGCAGAGATTTTAATTTTTAATAAAGCTCATTTTTATCAATTTTTCATTTAATGGTGGGATACTTTTTCCTGTTTAAGAACTCTCTGCCTATACTAAAATCACAAAGGTATTCTACTGGTTTTATATATAGTTCTATGATATTTTGGGTAAATTTGTTGTGTGGAGGGTGGGGTAGGTGTTGATACTGTTTTCAGTATGTTAAACTATTTTTTCCTCGTGCATGTTAGTTGTTCAGTCATGTCCGATTCTTTGTGATCATTACCGTTTGTTAAAAAGGCTTTTTTTTTCATTGATTTGACTTGGGATCTTACATTGTGAATCTAATTCTGTTCTCTACATTCTGGTCTGTTGCCCTATTAATAGTTAGATGTCTTCACATCAGCATTATTTTGCTTGATAATGGTAGTTTTATAATAAGGTATTAAAAATTTGAAGTGTGTGTACTCCAACTCTATCCTTCTTTTCAAGATTTTCTTGGCTACTTTATGATGTTTGCATTTTCATGTGAATTTAGAAATTATTTGTCAATTTATTGACTCATAAAATTTTGGGGGAATTTTGGTGGAGCTTGCATTCAATCTACAAATCAATTTGAAAAAAATTGATATCTCAATAATTTCCAATTAATAAGAATGATATATCTTTCATTAATTTAGGTCTCATATTATCAGAGGTGATTAGAAAAATCTCTCTTTTATTTTCTAAAATATATTTATTTATTTTTGCCACAACAAACAGCTTGTGGGATCCCAGTTCCGCAGTCAGGGTTTGAATCTGGGCCACGGCAGCGAAAGCCCAGAATCCTAACCTATAGGCCACCAGGAAATTCCCTAGAAAGCATCTCATGAAATAACAAATCCATGAATTTAGTTCTAGGTGTTTTTCTTACACCTAACATATGGGTTTTCTAGACCTTAACTGAGTAGTCAAGTTGCTGAGCAAGGTCTCCTAGGTTGGTGATAACTTATAGTGTTACCATTCAGCAATAAATTTCACATGAAAAGATTCAGTTCAGTTTAGTTCAGTTCAGTCGTTCAGTCATGTCCGACTCTCCGCGACCTCATGAATCACAGCACGCCAGGCCTCCCTGTCCATCACCAACTCCCGGAGTTCACTCAAACTCATGTCCACAGAGTCGGTGATGCCATCCAGCCATCTCATTCTCTGTCGTCCCCTTCTCCTCCCGTCCCCAACCTTTCCCAGCATCAGAGTCTTTTCCAGTGAGTCAACTCTTCACATGAGGTGGCCAAAGTATTGCAGTTTCAGCTTTAGCATCAGTCCTTCCAATGAACACCCAGGATCGATCTCCTTTAGAATGGACTGGTTGGATCTCCTTGCAGTACAAGGGACTCTCAAGAGTCTTCTGATCACCTCTAGGTATTTTGGAGTCTTTTCCCCTGCATCCCCAGGTCAGTCTTTAGCCAAGGTCCATATTTTAGATCTCCAGTATTCTGAAAATTCTGGCCACTTTAGCTGACTTGCACTCTCGTATCTGAATCTGAACCTCAACAAGACTGGTACTCAATTTGACTTCAACAACCCTGTGCTCTAGTGCAATAGATTATTTCCAGGCAGAAGCCAGGGTGGTTGCAATAATTACTTCAAAGTTTACAGTGTTGCATTGCCTATTGTTTAATGCCAAAAATAGCTGCTGCATATATTTTTGTCTAGTTTTATGGATTTTTCCTTTTGTAAGAAGGCAAATCAAGTACCAGTTGTTGTCAAGACTGAAAGTGGAAATTCCTAAATGTTTTTCCATAGCACTCTGATCCCCGTATTTTTGGGGTTCTTATGGAGGCTTCATCACCTAGGCATGATAGACTATTAATTCCATTTTCAGCCCTTATCCTCTCTTTAGAGAATAGGGCATGAGTATAAAAATTCCAATCTTCTAATCATCTCTTGTTCTTTCTGATGACTAGTTCCTATCCAGGAGCCCACCAAAACTCAGTTCACTAGAATGAAAGATATTGTTATCATCCAGAGAATTCCAAAGGATTTAGGAACTCTGTGGCAGGGACCAGGGTCAAAGACCACACACTAGAACAATGACATAATGACTGACATCATTCTCCATTCCATTTTTTTAATTGATGTTTTTATCAGATTTTATTTTATGAAAGTTTTCGCTGAATTCACATTAAAGTCAAAGGTCTTTTCTAATTACTCTCCTATGTTCATGTTTCCTTAAAAGAACTCCTATTTCTGGGCAGAAACAGTATTGGAGCAATAATTATAATTCTTTTTTTCCTCACCTCTTCCTTCTCAAGAGAAGGAAGAATTGAAATCTAGTTCTTAATGTGTTCCATATTTGGACCCTTCTGGCATAAAGTTAGAAGCTTCTTCTTAACCTAAACTGTACTAAAAATATAATAAATGAACATATTAGTCCCTATTGCTTGTGAAGCATACAGGTGACTGTAAATAAATTGATTTTAAAATAAACCTCATCAAATTACAAACGTGTAGTCGAGAAGCATATTCCATTCTCACAAAGAGGGAGGGTGGCATTGTGCTGAGCAGATTTTCTACAAGGAAAGTCTCATGTAATTAACGTGACTCTGGCCCTTTAACTTTTAACATGCTTCCCCAATTAAGCTTTCAAGGCCTTGAACTATAATATCTGGCCACAGAAGCTAGAAATTGATTTATACCAGAAGATCACTGGAGCTTCTGACCTCTCTGTTAGGGAATTTTATTTAGCTTTTTGGTTATTTGTCTCTTTTTTCACCCCAGAAGGAGGGCTGAACAGAAATGATATAAATATTTGCATATGATCTAAGAGGAGCTTTCACTATTTCAGTCTTCTTTTTTAGACTTTATGTAATTGTACTCAGTCATTATTCTGTGAATGTAGAACTATAGCTATTTAATGGTATAAGCATTTACAAAATCATAAATTATGCACAGAAAATTTAGAGTTAGCTTATCTTATAAAATTAAAACAATGCAGTGGATACTTGCTTACTTGAAAAGAAATTTTATTTCAGCCCAAATCCTCATGTAATTTACTATTACTATGATTTGGGTTGTTGTAACATTTCTAAAATTAATGTTTAAGTATTCACCTAATAATAGGTGGAAATGATCATCAAATGCAATTCTGTTTTGAGATGTGCTAAATAACCACAAATCGTCACCATGGGTATAGGACCTGTATGGCCTGTTCCACTGGCGTATTATTTTTTCCCTATTTTAAAAAGGGTTTGCAAGAATTATATGTCAGAGACATGTCTGCTTTTTAAGGAGTTGAAGACTACCCTGCACAGTCTTGACTCTGCTGGAGACCACCTCCTTGCACACACTACCTCATGTTTAAGTGTGAGACTTGCCTTTCTTTGTCCGGGTCCTGGCATGTAGTGGCCCCACGGGACAAGGAGCCCGGTCTCGCACTCTTTTGCCAGCACTGCATTTTTCATCTGTCACACCCTCCCCCACCCGCCCTTGCTCCCAGCAGTTGTAACAAACCACAGGTGTTACAAACTCTAAATTGGAATTGGATGTTGGATTAAAAAAAAAAAAAAAAAAAACTCATGATAATTACACAGCTGTTTTAAATTGTGGTTAAGTGGCCGAAAACTGCCAAGAAACCCCACCCACATTCGTTACTGTCTAAACGAAAAGGACGTGTATACAGTGATTATGAGGTTTCGTGTGAATCCCCCAAGCCATAAAGCAGACTTTCCTAATTGTCAGCTGGACTGTGCAGGGCTTGTTTAAAATAATTAGAGTGCAGCAGCAGCTTCAGCAGCAAACCTCTTTTTCCTTTTTTTTCTCTCCAAACCTCACTGCAGGTTTTTATATCAGATACTATCAGCTTCCTGTTCATTTTGACACTATCATTCTGCCAGTGTGGAAAATGGGGAAGGGCGAGGGGGAGAGAATTATCCTTAATGTGCACAAATAATGCAGCCCCCAAAGTCAGGAAGATCCAGCCCCTTGTGTGAGATGGATGGAAACAATTCAGCAAATCTAAACTGGGAGGGAAAAAAAATGTGATTCTCTTATTTTTTTCAAGAGGGATAGCTGAAATCTTTCTTAATTACTGCTTATTCCAATGACAGAATTGTAATTTATCATTTAGTTGTAATTTGACATATGTTCACACCTTTGCCATTTCCAATTTCCTCCTTCATTCTAATTGTCTGCTCCACTCGCCTGTCATGCGCTCCTCTTGGGATTAATTCGAGCTGTCTGTCTGCACCAGGCTACCAGCACACTTGGGGCTGCGGAGAGCGTGACAGTGTCAATGTGCACACAGTTTATCTAAAGCATTACCCAGCCATCACACTCCCGGAGCCTCTCTTCCCTCACTGTTTACTGTTTATTCCACTTTGCATTTGTGACTTTTCCGTGTTTTATTAGACTCTAATTATGCTCTTGGCTGTCAGTTGTAAAGAGAGAAAATGTTACGTTAATTACAGTGGAGGGGGAGGGGCTTGGGATCGGTAATAAATGGACCGGTAGATGTCTCCCTCTGTCTCGAAAATCCATGCATGATTTAAATACTCTTGTAGTTCCACTTTGGTATGAGTCCTTGATAGATACCTATACTCAAACACAAATATGCAGATTTCAAGCTAATGCTTCTTTTGTGTGCAAAACCATTTCCCCCCATTTAAAAATTCTCATCTAAGACTAGGTACACTGGCATTAGTAAGACAGAAACGTTAGCTTTCAGATAACTGAGGTTTTCAAAGGTCAGCTGTTAATCCACGGATGGTGTCAAAACAAGCAACTTAGAGAGGGCTGATGGCGGAGGCATATCCAGCTTTGACAGAGTTCAGCTTTTTAGAGGTAGATGTTTTGGTCCATTGGAAGCTGTTAATTTCTCCTACCTAAGGCCATCTCAACCCATTAAAATCCAGCAATAATTTATGCATTTGACATCTTTTTTTTTGTCTTTTACTGAAAAGATTCCTCTTGTTTCCAGCCTATCTAAACCATAATAATACAAGTTTTCTGTTCTTATGCTGAATAGATTTTCACTGTAGCTAAAACTTCCTGGTAATATGAACCAGAGGAAGTATATCTTCCCCTTACCGGTTTAGTCCATTAGGATGGACAGTAATTCCTTGAATTAGTTGCATCATTCCCCCAAAGGTCCGAAAGAGTGAATGTGACACCTTTGAATATCTCATTTTATATAAAGATTGACTTACATGTTTTTTTCTTCTTTCAGAATTTCCTTAGTCACACTACAGGTAATTATGAGTGAGGATATTCAGTACCTTAGATTTTTCTTCTTTCTCTCATAATCTCAGCAATTAAAGTTCCACTAATTACAGTTTTTTTATTTTTTTAAGCTTTAGCCTCATAACTTCCATTCTATATGCTGTTAAAACATTTTGTAATGTAATTCTATGGTCATTATGTCACATATCCTCAGCTTGTGAAATGCCTTTATTTCTCCAAGTAAACACATTAATTCATATGGGTAAATTAGGATTTTTTATGAAAAACTAATAAGTAATGGGTGAAGAGAGTAATGGTCTATAAAATATATTTAAATACAAAGGTTGTGAAATACTGTCCAGACTTTTTTTATAAAGTTAAAAAAAATAACAAACCACAAATTTATGACCTAACCTAAACTACCTGAACTATACACATTATATACTAAGATGATTATCTGAGAATATTAATATTAATATTGTCTTTTTAAGATGACTTTTTGATGTTTTATTTTTATTCTTCCATCCTCACTATAACAAATCAAAAATAGTGACCTAAATAAAGATTTTAAATATCATGCAAATAGAATATAGTCTATTATGATCAGAATTTCAGCAACTAGACTTTTCTAGTATTTACTGTTTTTAGCTAAATATATTTAAGGATTAAAAGTTGAAGAATAAGGGGGTAGGTGTGAATAAGTTCAAGAATAAGGGGATAGCCTAAAGTCAGGAACAAGACAAGGGTGCCCACTCTCACCACTACTATTCAACATAGTTCTGGAAGTTTTGGCCACAGCAATCAGAGCAGAAAAAGACATAAAAGGAATACAAATTGGAAAAGAAGAAGTAAAACTTTCATTGTTCGCTGATGACATGATCGTCTACACAGAAAACCCTAAAGACGCTACCAGAAAACTACTAGAGCTAATCAATGAATACAGTAAAGTTGCAGGATATAAAATCAACACACAGAAATCCCTTGCATTCCTATACACTAATAATGAGAAAATAGAAAGAGAAATTAAGGAAACTATTCCATTCACTGTTGCAACGAAAAGAATAAAATACTTAGGAATATATCTACCCAAAGAAACCAAAGACCTATATGTAGAAAACTATAAAACATTGGTGAAAGTAATCAAAGAGGACGCTAATAGATGGAGAAATATACCGTGTTCGTGGATTGGAAGAATAAATGTTGTCAAAATGAGTATACTAACTAAAGTAATTTATACATTCAATGCAATCCCTATCAAGCTACCAATGGTATTTTTCACAGAGCTAGAACAAATAATCTCACAATTTGTATGGAAGTACAAAAAAGCTCAAGATAGCCAAAGCAATCTTGAGGAAGAAGAATGGAACTGGGGGAATTAACCTGCCATACTTCAGGCTCTACTACAAAGCCACAGCCATCAAGACAGTATGGTACTGGCATAAAGACAGAAATATAGATCAATGGAACAAAATAGAAAGCCCAGAGATAAATCCATGCACCTATGGACACCTTATCTTTGACAAGGGAGGCAAGAATATAAAATGGAGAAAAGACAGTCTCTTTAACAAGTGGTGCTGGGAAAACTGGTCAGCCACTTGTAAAAGAATGAAACTAGAACACTTTCTAACACCATACACCAAAATAAACTCAAAATGGATTAGAGAGCTAAATGTAAGACCAGAAACTATAAAACTCCTAGAGGAGAACGTAGGCAAAACACTTTACAACATAAATCACAGCAGGATCCTCCAAGACCCACCTCCCAGAATATTGGAAATAAAAGCAAAAATAAACAAATGGGACCTAATTAAAATCAAAAGCTTCTGCACAGCAAAGGAAACTATAAGCAAGATGAAAAGACAGCCTTCAGAATGGGAGAAAATAATAGCAAATGAAGCAACTGATAAAGGATTAATCTCCAAAATATACAAGCAGCTCCTGCAGCTCAATTCCAGATAAATAAACGACCCAATCAAAAAATGGGCCAAAGAACTAAACAGACATTTCTCCAAAGAAGACATAAAGATGGCTAACAAACACATGAAAAAGTGCTCAACATCCCTCATAATCAGAGAAATGCAAATCAAACCCACAATGAGATACCATTTCACACCAGTCAGAATGGCTGCTATCCAAAAGTCTACATGCAATAATTGCTGGAGAGGGTGTGGAGAGAAGGGAACCCTCTTACACTGTTGGTGGGAATGCAAACTAGTACAGCCACTATGGAGAACAGTGTGGAGATGCCTCAAAAACCTGGAAATAAAACTGCCATATGATCCAGCGATCGCACTCCAGGGCATACACACTGAGGAAACCAGAATTGAAAGAGACACATGTACTCCAATGTTCATTGCAGCACTGTTTATAATAGCCAGGACATGGCAGCAACCTATATGTCCATGTGCAGACGAATGGATAAGAAAGCTTTGGTACAGATACACAATGGAGTATTACTCAGCCATTAAAAAGAATGCATTTGAACCAGTTCTGATGAGGTGGATGAAACAAGAGCCTATTATACAGAGTGAAGTAAGCCAGAAAGAAAAACACCAATACAATATACTAACGCATATATATGGAATTTAGAAAGATGCAAATGATAACCCTGTATACGAGACAGCAAAAGAGACCCAGATGTATCAAATAGTCTTTGGGACTCCGTGGGAGAGGGTGAGGGTCGGATGGTTTGGGAGAATGGCATTGAAACATGTATATTATCATATATGAAACAAATCGCCAGTTCAGGGTCGATGCATGTTACAGGATGCTCGGGGCTGGTGTGCGAGGATGACCCAGAAGGAGGATAAGGGGAGGAGGGAGGTGGGGTGGGGTTCGGGAGGGGGAACTCATGTACACCCGGGGCGGATTCATGTCAATGTATGACAAAACCAACCAATATAATATTGTAAAATAATTAGCCTCAAATAAAAATTTTAAAAAAATGAAAAGAATAAGGGGGTAGGTGAAGACATTAGGTGAGGAATGACCCAGAGGATGAATGCGAGTGAAGGGCAAAAAATCATCATATTAGCTATTATAAATGCAGTATTTAACTGAATAATCAAACAATGTGACATAACATTTGAAGTCTGCTTTCAAGAATTTTTTTAGACTATAAGTGTACTCTTCTGGAAAAGGAAATTGAAACCCACTCAGGTATTCTTGTCTGGGAAGTCCTATGGACAGAGGAACCGTGATGGGCTACAATCCATGGGGTCATAAAAGAGTTGGACAAGACTGAGTGACTAAACAGCAGTGTTCTCTTCATTTGCTAGGTATGTTTTATTTTCTGAAAACAATGCAAGACCTTAATTATCACACGCCTGTATTCCTGCAGTACATTTCCAGCTGGCCTTTTTGTCAAAGGTGGAATCTCTCAGTACATTTTGTTTGTGATTGCCTGATGAGTCTAGTTCAGATATTATTTTTATTTACTGGTACCTGCTTTAGCTCTTTTACTGGCTTTCAAGGTCATCCATAATTTGATCTTGCTCTAAATATGCATAACTATTTTCCACTACTCCAGGATAAGCACATGCCACTCTCATTAATAGATTGATTGGTTCATTCATTTATTCATGTTTGTTCAACAGGTAATAGTACTGTGCATAAAGCTGTGAAGAAAACAGAAGCAGTTTCTACTTTGAGTTGACCAGCTTGTTCTTTGTATTGATTCCCAAGCGATTATTACTTCTGCCTCTATGCTCTTGCTTGTAATATTATATTGTCCCCCTTCCCATGTGCTTCTACCAGCTTTGCAAATCCAACCTGTTCTTGATGCTACAAATCAATTCTAATCTTCCTAAAGAAGCCTTTCTAACTCACACTGTGCCAGAAAATTCAATCTTTAATTCCGTGTTATTTTATACATTTTAAAGTCTTCCTGATTTTTTTTTCAAATTTACTAAGTTAAGGCCTGTTTCTTCTGTATCCTCCAATGGCTTAAAGCAGTGTTTCTCAGAAAAGACCGTGCATTCCAATCATTTGTAGAACTCTTGAATAATCCACATGCTCTGAGTTATTATACCTTAGGGATTAGGACCCCGATGTTTATTTAAATCTGTCATTCTCCTGATTATGAGTCACTGCCCCAACCAACACTGGACACAGTACATGTTGATTAACAGATAAACTGATCTGGGCACTAACGATGGTACATTGCCTGCTCTACCTGGAGTTAACCCAGTTCATTCACTTTGCATGTGTCTTTCTTTACACACTTATTATATAAACAAGATAAAAGACTTAGGAATATTTGTCTGAAAGATGATAACATTCTTTAATGTCTTAGTCATTATGTTATTTTTATTTAAATGTTTAGATAAAGCTGATCATAAGCATTCTCAGTCTCTCAGTCATGTCTGACTCTTTGAGACCTCATGGACTGTGGCTCACCAGGCTTCTCTGTCCATGGAATTTTTCAGATGAGAAATGCTGGAGTGGGTTGCCATTCCCTCCTCCAGAGGATCTTCCTGACCCAGGGATCACACCTGTGTCTCTTGTGTCTCCTGTACTGGCAAGCAGAGTTTTCACCCCTGAGACACCTTCATGTGTGCATGCTCGCTAAGTTGCTTCAGTCCTATCTGACTCTTTGCAACCCTATGAACTGTTACCTGCCTGGCTTCTCTGTCCATGGGGTTTTCCAGGCAAGAATACAGGAGTGGGTTGCCAAGCCGTCTTCCAGGGGATCTTCTGGGAAGCCCAAAATTGATCATAGATGACTTTAAAATTGTATTAAGTGATGAGAGGAAAATTACAAAGAAGTTTAATATTTATTTTATACAGAACAAATTTTCATGAGAGATTATGCAGTGAAAGAATAAAAGAAACAGCATAAATAGGCAATAAGTGGCTTATAAACGTCATTACCAAATTAGAAAAATATCAATATATTTAATGGAAAACAGGAGATGGAGAAAATAGTTATGTCTTAATGCCTTGTAGTTGAAAGACTTCCTAGCAGAATATGTGGTTTTATTCTGATCAATTGTGGTTGAAGTAATTTGCTCTGCAAAGTGAAGTTACAGGCATTTGAAATTATGACTAAGTGGCCAAATAAGCAATTCAATAACCCATTAAGAAGGTATATGATAAGGTGCCTGCTCATTTGAGTGGGTGTGACTGTGGAAGGGAACATTAATGCATATCAATCTCAAAGACTGTAATAGGAAAAGATCAGGAGAGCTCTCCCAAAAATTACAAGATCTAAACATAAATAGTATTGCAGATCCTGCTGGTATCAAAAATTAAACCAAAACTAACTTGAAATATATGATGTTTTTCACTAATTTGAGTTCTTTCAGGACATAGGAGAGGATAAGTTGTTATGAATCTCCTTTCCTCCATCTGTATTTAGTGAGAAAAAGGAGATTATGGACACACAAAGAGAAAAATTAAAAAGTCATCTGGTTATGCCTCATTAGCTTGCTGCAGATCAACATTCCTAGTAAAAAATAATAAAAAAATAAAAACTAAAAGTAGAACAAAACTTTAAAAACAGTATCTTTTTAAAGTCATCATTGCAGAAAAAAAGAAAAAAGAACGTATAACAAGTAAGACAAAGAGAAAACAAATGAGTTAACTTTCAACATATCAGGTAGACCAATCAGTATGAAGTTAATTAATAATTTTTAAAAGAGTGGGAAAACTACACTTCCCAGGCTGAAAGTAGCTTGTTGCCTGCTTGTTTTTTTTAACTGATAAAGTTTTACTTGATCATAGTCATGGTCATTCATCTATGTATTTTCTACAGCGGATTTCCACTACAATAGCAGAGTTGAGTAACTGTGACACATACTGGATGTAACCCACAAGGTCTACTATATTTACACTCAGATTTTTTACAGAAAAAATTTACTGACCTCTGCTCTTAAAGACAGAGATTATCAAACTAGATTTAAGAAAATACAGCACTTAAAAATGCTATCAATCAGCTTAAATATAATTACGTGTATTGTATATTATATAAATATACAGGAAGATTGAAAGTAAAAAGATGGAAAAATATATATCATACAAACACTATCTGGAAGAAAGCTAGTGGAGCTATATAAATATCAGACAAAGTAGTCCTTAAGGTGAGAAGCATTACTTGGGATAAAAATCAATATTTCATAATAATAAAGGAAAAAATAGAAGAGGAAATAATATTTATCAATTTTTATGAATGTAATAGTAACTGACAGAATTAAACAGGGACACTTTATAAACACTCTTTTTTAACATTTCCATTACTAACTGACAGAACAATATTTCTATTAGTAAGTGAGAAAGGAAGAACTGAACCTCACAATTGCAAACCACCTAACTGATGCTTGCTATCTACCAATCTACCTACCTATTTATGTAATCACTTCCAACCACAGAACAGACATTGCTTCCAAGTGCATGTGGGGCATTTATCAAAATTTGCCATACACTGTGAAACAAATTCTAATTCTGTAGTAGAATTAATAAAAAATCAATACCAAACAGATCATAAGAATATTGCTGACTCTTAAAATTAAGCAACAAACTTACACATCACCCATGGATCAAAGAAGAAATAAAAATGTGAATTAGAAAATAGTTTGAGCTGATTGATAATGAAAATATGACATCAAAACTAGTGTATGTGTTCTTATATTGTGTATATTTTGCTATAATAATAAAATTATTATAAAAGAAAAAGACTAAAATCAATATTCTAAAATTATTCTACTCAAGCAGTTAGAAGACAACAGCAGATTAAACACAAAGGTAGTAGAAAGGAGAAAATGACAATAATACTGAAAATTAATAATGTAGAAGGAAAACAATACAAAGAAAATGAAGAAAGTCTAAACTGTTTCTGTGAAAATGTTCATAAAACTGTAAAATTTGTTTAGCATGACCAAGAAAGTAGAGGGAGAAAAAATTACTCTGTCAGAAATGAAAAAGAGGACACCACCAAGACATTAACTATCATTATTAACATGATGATAACAGCAAGTTGGAAAGAACTTTACTCCATGGAAGTGGAAAACTTTGATAAAACTGACAAAATCTCTCCCCTAAAAAAAAGCTGTGATAATATACCAAAACTGACACAAGAAGAACTGAAAAAATGAAAGCAATGGTCCAATATCTATTAAACCAGTTGGATCTCTAAATAAAAACCTTCTTCCAAGAAAATTTAACTATGTTTATTTCAATAATGAATTATGCAAATAATTTTAGAAAAAATAACAATCATATATGAACTATACCAGAGAAAAGCAAAGAAAAGACAATTTTCAATTTGTTTTATAAGGTCAATAAATTTTTACAAGAATGGAAAAAAAAATACACCAATATTCTTAAGTCCCTTAAAAAAAGAGCAAAGCAAATCCAGAAAAAAACCCAAAACTAAAAAACAACATCATAACCAAGTTGGATTTATTCTTGAATGCAAAATTGGGTAATCATCAACCAATCAATGTAATGTATCACATTAATAGAATAAAGGAGAAAAATCATATGCTCTCTTTCAAAAGTTCAAGAAAAAACAGCTATCACAAAAACTATTCCTAAATGAGGAATAAACCTTCCTTTAGATTAAATGGTACCTAAAAAATACTGGAGAATCCCTGGGATGGCAGAGCCTGGTGGGCTGCCGTCTATGGGGTCACACAGAGTCGGACACGACTGAAGCGACTTAGCAGCAGCAGCAAAAAATACTGAGAATTAGATTTCCATCTGAAATAAAAAGTAGGATAAATATAACTGTTATCACCACTTCTGTTTAAATATATACTTAAGACTGTAGCCTGTGCAACACACTATGAAAAACAGTAAGAAGGCAAAAGGAAGAACAAAAGTGTCTTCTCCAGATTACATTATATGCATGTAGAAAATCCTTAAAAATCTATGGAGAAACTATTGGAATTAATGCCTGCACTTAAGATGACCTTTGGATATAAAGTTAGTAAACAAAATTCACTATCTCTATCCATTTCTGTAAAGCGAAGTCGCTCAGTCATGTCCGACTCTTTGCGACCCCATGGACTGTAGCCTACCAGGCTCCTCTGTCCAAGGGATTTTCCAGGCAATAGTTTTGGAGTAGATTGCCATTTCCTTTTCCAGGGGATCTTCCTGACCCAGGGATCGAACCCGGGTCTCCCGCATTGTAGACAAACGTTTTACCGTCTGAGCCACCAGGGAAGTACATTTCTGAAAGTAGTCTACAAATAATTATAAATTAAAATTAAGAAAATTGTTATTATTTGTGATAACCTCAAAAAACATTGAATAGGGGACTTTCTTGGAGTCCAGTGGTTAAGACTTCACCTTCCAATGCACGGAGTGTGGGCTTGATCTCTGGTCGGGGAGCTAAGTTCCCACGTGCCTCCCAGTGAAAAAAACCAAACAACATAAAACAGAAGCAATAGTGTAACAAATTCAGTAAAGACTTTAAAAATAGTCCCCATCAAAATTTTTATTTTAAGAGACCATTGAATACCTAATAGTAAATCTCACAAAATATGTACAAAAATAATATATGGAAAAATAAAAATATTTTTGAAAGATTAAGGAAAGCCTTAATATGAGGAGGGTTTTACCGGTAGCTCAGCTGGTAAAGAATCTGCATGCAATGCAGGAGACCCTGGTTTGATTCCTGGGTCAGGAATCAATCCCCTGAAGAAGGGATTGGCTACCCATTCCAATATTCTTAGATTTCCCTGGTGGCTCGATTGGTAAAGAATCTGGTTGCAATGTGGGAGACCTGGGTTCGATCCCTGGGTCGGGAATATCTTCTGGAGAAGGAAATGGCAACCCACTCCAGTATTCTTGCCTGGAGAATCCCTATGGACAGAGGAGCAGCCTGGCATATTATGAAGAACCGTCAGTTTTTTTCCAGATTGATAGATAAGTGTAATACCAATGGAAATTCCAGAAGTTTTATTTTGTAGAAATTGACAAGATTCTAAAATTTAATACAAATAGTTCAAGAATAGCCAAACTTGAAGCAGAACAAAGTTTTAACACTCACACTACAAGACTGTAAGAATTGTTATTAAGCTGCAGTTATAAAGACAATGTAGATATGGATAAAAATATAAATAGGCCACTGACATAGACTAGGGAGTCCAGAAATAAACCAAAGTATACAAAGCCACTTGACTCATGACAAGACAGTGCTTTAGAGCAATAGGGAAAATACTGCCTATCCAATAAATGATGCTGGTTCATTTGGATATCCCTTTCAGAAAATAGTAACCTCTCTCACATAATAAACTCCCTAATGTGAGCCCCAAGAGAGCTCAAGATGTGAAAAACAAAGGATACAGGCCCAGGATAGCTGAGATGCATATGAAAGGAATGATTTCAGTGACCCCAGACACTTGCGTCTTCCCATAAATAGAAAAATTCTAAATTCCTTAACTTGGGATATCTGGTTTTCTTTAATTAGCAATAATCTTTTGATATTCAGACTCAGTTCAGTTCAGTCGCTCAGTCGTTTCTGACTTTGCAACCCCATGGACTGCAGCATGACAGGCTTCCCTGTCTATCACCAATTCCGGGAGCTTACTCAAACTCATGTCCATTGAGTCAGTGATGCCATCCAACCATCTCATCCTCTGTTGTCCCCTTCTCTTCCCACCTTCCATCTTTCCCAGCAACAGGGTCTTTTCAGATGAGTCAGTTCTGCGTACCAGGTGGCCAAAGTATTGGAGTTTCAGCTTCAACATCAGTCCTTCCAATGAACACCCAGGACTGGTATCCTTTAGGATGGATTGGTTGGATCTCCTTGCAGTTCAAGGGACTCTCAAGAGTCTTCTCTAACACCACAGTTCAAAAGCATCAACTCTTCAGCGCTCAGTTTTTTTTATAGCTGAACTCTCACATCAATACATGGCTACTGGAAAAACCATAGCTTTGACTAGACAGACCTTTGTTGATAAAGTAATGTCTTTACTTTTAACATGCTGTCTAGGTTGGTCATAGCTTTTCTTCCAAGGAGCAAGGATCTTTTAATTTCATGGCTGCAGTCACAGTCTGCAGTGATTTTGGAGCCCCCCAAAATAGTCTGTCACTGTTTCCATTGTTTCCCCATCTATTTGCCATGAAGTAATGGGACCAGATGCCATGATCTTTATTTTTTTAATGTTGAGTTTTAAGACAACTTTTTCACTCTCCTCTTTCACTTTCATCAAGAGGCTCTTTAGTTCTTCTTCATTTTCTGCTGTAAGGGTAGTGTCATCTGCATATCTGAGGTTATTGATATTTCTCCTGGAAATCTTGATTCCAGCTTCATCAGGCCTGGCATTTCTCATGATGTACTCTGCATATTAGCTAAATAAGCAGGGTGACAATATACAGCCTTGACATACTCCTTTCCCAATTTGGAACCAGTCTGTTGTTCCATGTCCAGTTCTAACTGTTGCTTCTTGACCTGCATACAGATTTCTCAGGAGGAGATATTCAGCCTACCTTCCCTTTGTTGCAAAACTTCTATATAATGTGGCTGTTCCCTTTGCCTCCTCAGAGCAGTTCTTTTAGGGTTGCTTGAGTTGCTGTCTCCTGGGCTTGAAGTCCTAAAAGTTCCCAGTGAATAAAACATAACTCTCATAAAAAACCCTCCAAATTCTAGGTGGGTTATATTATGAATATACTTATTATTATTAAATGATTTTTAATATAAAAGATACAGCATAAAACTTTAGAAAATTACAAATGGAATGTATTTAAGGTTTTGGTATAGGTGACTATTTCTTAAACAGGAAACAGTTATTCCTAAGCACTAAGGAAAAGATTGATAATTTAAATATTTCAAAATTAAGTTTCCTGTCTAGCGAAAATTACTATTAGAGTGATAAACCACTAAGGTTTATCACTGTGAGGCAGAACATATTTACAACATATGTAACTGACAAATTATGTATTTGTAGAATATATAAAGATCAGAGTCAAGTCATTAGGTTACACCTGCCATTTCCCTTTTTTAGGGCTTCTCTGATAGCTCAGTTGGTAAAGAATCCACATGCAATGCAGGAGACCCCAGTTTGATTCCTGTGTCAGGAAGATCCACTGGAGAAGGGATAAGCTACCCACTCCAGTATTATTGGGCTTCCCTGGTGGCTCACCTGGTAAAGAATCCACTGGCCATGAGGGAGACCTGGGTTTGATCCCTGGCTTGGGAAGATTCCCCTGGAGAAAGGAAAGGCTACCCACTCCAGTATTCTGGCCTGGAGAATTCCATGGACTATATAGTGCATGAGATTGCAAAGAGACAGATGACTGAGCGACTTTCACTTTTTCACTTTCATAAAGATCTCCTAAAAATCAATAAGAAGATAATCCCCAGACAGCCAAATAAAAAACTTGGCAAAAATGCATCAAAAAGTATTTAGGGAAATGCAAATTAAGATCAGAATTAGATACTATTACACAGCCATGAAATTAAAAGATGCTTACTCCTTGGAAGGAAAGTTATGACCAACCTAGATAGCATATTAAAAAGCAGAGACATTATTTTGCCAACCAAGGTCAGTCTAGTCAAGGCTATGGTTTTTCCAGTGGTCATGTATGGATGTGAGAGTTGGATTGTGAAGAAAGCTGATCGCCGAAGAATTGATGCTTTTGAACTGTGGTGCTGGAGAAGACTCTTGAGAGTCCCTTGAACTGCAAGGAGATCCAACCAGTCCATTCTAAAGGAGATCAGTCCTGGGTGTTCAATGGAAGGACTGATGCTAAAGATGAAACTCCAATACTTTGGCCACCTCATGCGACGAGTTGACTCACTGGAAAAGACTCTGATGCTGGGAAGTATTGGGGGCAGGAGAAGAAAGGGATGACAGAGGAAGAGATGGCTGGATGGCATCATTGACTCAATGGACGTGAGTTTGAGTGAACTCTGGGAGTCGGTGATGGACAGGGAGGCCTGGCGTGCTGTGATTCATGGGGTCACAAAGAGTCGGACAAGACTGAGCGACTGAACTGACTTACTGACTGTAACACGTTCCAGAATGGTCAACACCACACACTAGCAAAGATGTAGCATCATTGGGACTGTCATACACTGTTGTGGGGCATTACATTTGCAGTACCACTATGGAGATCAGTGCAGTAGTGCCTACAAATCTGAATACTCTGGCTCAGCATTTCCATTCCTGGGTATGCACCTATCGGACAAGTGCATGTCTGCATCCCAAAGCACATAAACAAAAATATTTAGAAATTGTATGATTTGTAATAGTCAAAAGTGGGGGGAAAATGACCACCAAAAGTAAAATGGGTAAATAAACTGTGCTATTTTCACATACTGGACTACTATAAGGC
This sequence comes from Moschus berezovskii, assembly GCF_049115385.1. Taxonomy (NCBI): domain Eukaryota; kingdom Metazoa; phylum Chordata; class Mammalia; order Artiodactyla; family Moschidae; genus Moschus; species Moschus berezovskii. The sequence goes on from NC_142464.1 coordinate 27,849,854, forward strand.
TATGAAAATAAATAAAATATTGCTACACCAACAATATTGATGAATCTCGGACTATTACTGTGGAAAAAGATAGTGCTAAGTCGTGTCCAACTCCTGGAGATCCCAGGAACTGTAACCTGCCAGGGTCCTATGTCCATGGGATTCTCCAGGCAAGAATACTGGAGTGGATTGCCATTTCCTTCTCCAGGGGAACTTCCCGACCCAGGAGTTAAACCCAGCTCTCCTGCATTGCAGGCAGATGCTTTACCAACTGAGCTACATGTGAAGCCCTGTGAGGAAAAGCCAGACACAAAATAGTATGTATTATATAACTCCATTATATAAATTTTCAAAACAAGCACAACTAATAACATTAAAAACCAATTAATGCCACTAGCCACTAGTATGGGCAGTGTGGATTTGAGTGGAACAGGCACTTTGGAGTGACTGAGATTTTTGTGTTTTTTATTTATTAACATAGAAGGTTATAATAGTTTACTTTGTGAAGACTCGTCAGTCTGTAAATTCTCTTTGTCTTCTTTAGCCAGTGTTATGGACTGATCTCTGTTCCCCTTAATTTATATGTTGATGCCCCAACTCCCAACTTGGTGGTAAACTTAGAAACATGATTAGGTTAGATGGAGCTCCTGTTCTATGGGATTAATCCTAAGAGACACAAGCGAGGAGATTTTATGAAAGGACACAGAAAGAAGGTGGACACCTGAAAGTCAGGAAGAAAGTTCTCACCAGGAACACAATGGGTTGGCACCCTGATCTTGGACCCCCTAGTCCCAAGACCAATGAGAAAATTTTTTTGTTGTTGTTTTTTAAGCCATCCTGTCTATAGTATTTTGTTATGGCAATCTGAACAGACTCAGACAGCCCAAAAGCTCCAGGAAGAGAAATACTATATTTTTAAATCTTGCATCTCCTGTTTGTAGCACTCTGCCTGTCTAAAAGTAGTCTTACAAGAGATATTTAAACACTTACTTCCTTTCAACATGCCCTTTCAGTGAGAGTAAAAATCTCACATCCTTTCTTTGTCTTACAAAAATGAAACCATGCTATCTACCATATAGAAAAATTACAATGAGTAACACTGAATCTGCTTCTTCAAATATACCACCTTACAGTTTCACTCTATCCTCTCACTATTGCACCTACCCTCCACTCTTTTGGATAATTTACCACGGGTTTACAATTCTTTATAGAATGACTCACCTCACCTTCCAAAATCAGTATTGCAACTCAGGTAGACATATTAGGATTTAAATCTCAACTGAAAAATACATGTTCCCAGGGCTGTATATACAATATACCTTCTTCTGTAGACCAAAAGGTATTATCTGGGATACATTATATAATGCAGGTGATATATAAAGATAAAGCATGTATGATAATGGATTATTGGGAAATTCAATCCCATGTTTTCTGATTCATTCTATGATCGAAAATAAATAATATTCTGTATGCTTTTGGTTTTAACTCAATGGCTATGAAATAATGCAAATATTTCTAAATCTTTCATTCACTGACTTTCTTTTTTTTAGGTTTTTACTCTCTTCTCAGTCTCTCTTGATTACTTGTTTTTAGTCACTTTTGAATAGTGCTGCTAAAAAATGTATACTCAAATATGGACTGTATTTATAACACTCATTTTATTTCTTTCAAAACCATCACTGTACTCCCAAAAAAGAGAAAAAAGGGGGAAACTATCCAAAGCAAGACATTGATTCTTTTTATATGAACATGAATCTTGAAATGCAAGAACTTCAAGTATAATATTTATAATACAGTGCTTTACTTTTATGTAGCTCTTCGCTTTCCAAATAGCATCACATACTTTATCTCTTTGTATCTGCATATGTATTTTATTAGCAAATTTTTGATGTGGCATATAAAAGCATAAACATTTTTTACCTATTCTTTAAAATAACTGTGTTTAATTCTGTTTTCCAGTCTTACGTCTATATCCTGATCAGTTACTGTTATTTGATCTTTCAAACAATACATTTCAAAATTACATGTTAAAGAGTCACTGTAAATAAAGTGTGCCCTTCTCCTGAGTTATTTCATACTTAACTTTGTGTCTTAATTGCATGTTTTATTCTCTGACACTTTTTTGTAATAGCATTAATTCTATTTTTTAAATAATCATGATGTGTCTATTCTAAACAGCTTTAATTAATTAATAATTTATTGATCACAGCTAATTCTTCATCCTCTGTTTCCAACTAGTTTAAAATCCTCTCATATTTGACCATCTTAAATTGTGAATTTTCAGTATCTTTTATACCTTGATCTTCCTCCTTGAGAAGCAACCTCATAGGGACTGATTTTGCATCTGTCCCTTTTTTTTCCACCACATTTTGACCTTTGGCAAGATTTTACCCTGAAACGTCATATCTCCTTTGAGCAGCATTGACAATCTCTGCCACAAGATTGAATCTCCTCCACAATGATTTCAATTGCTGCTTTTCAATTGTTTGGGCTTACTGTTCCATAAAGCAATAAAAAAACTCTCCACAGAGATATCCCACATCCAGTTGGTAGAAGGCAAATATAATTAATGGATAAAAGACAAAGGATTAAAGTTGTTTTATAGTACTGTATGTGTCTAAGAAAAATTCCCCCTTTCTTTTTGCTGAACCATCATCAAGCATGTACTGTGCATCTTAATAAAAATGCTGATTGATAAGCTCATTACAGTCTCTCTTTACAAGTTTATTGTATAGATTATTCCTAAAAATTATATAAAATATAGTAGCCAATTTTTAAATTCCCATTACATTTTCTTTATTACTCATCATTCTAAACTAGTTTTTTAATTGATTGTAGATATTAAAATTTTGCATTTATTTTGTTCTTAAGAATTCTTTTCTGACAAAATCCCTGTGATTCTGTTCTTCCAGTAGTTTCTAATAATGGACTTGGCATCAATATTTATAAATTAATTTCTTTATTATTCAGTACTCTGCTGTTAACTTGGGCCACTGTTTTCTATTTGAAACTCTGTTGTTTAATGTATACAGACTAGAGGGCATCTTGGACTTTTTTTGCACCATATTTTCACATCAGGTCTTATATAGCAAATGAAAATAACCCTGAAAAGTCCAGAAGAAGAGGGTGGAAAAAACATGGCAGTGCAGACAAAGAAAGCAGTTGGCTTATAATAGGCTGTGGATGTACCAAAGATTTAAATAGAGACACAAAGTCTGGAGTCTATGGGATCACAGTTGGATTTTCAGTTAGATCAGTGATTTAACCAGAAGCACTTCGACTGCAAATGACAAAAATCTTAATCTAATTTAGCTTTTTATAAAAAAATGCGACATAAATACATTCTTACTGGCTTCAGGATTGTATTAAACCAGGGGTTCAAACATTGTCTCCAATTACCTCAAAAACTCCCTCTGGAGAAAGAGAAACTCTTCAGAGAGCTGAGACTAATATGTCCCTCTGAGGGTCCGGCCTGAGTCACGGGCCTATTTCTGAAACAAGTGCAGTGCCTGAGGCATGAATAGTGTATGGTCAGCCTCACCCCAGGTGTGTGTGAAGTCCTCCTTCATAAGGAACAAGTGGCTCTGTCAGCTGAAGAGGGTACAGGCAGTAGGCAAGGAAAACCGATAGATATGCTGTAGCTGGCCAAGTTCCAGATGGCTCTAACTAAACAGTGGGCTTCCTCGATGGCTCAGTGGTAAAGAATCCGCCTGCCAATGCAGGAGGCACAAGTTTGATCCGTGGGTCGGGATGATCCCCTGGAGGAGGAAAGGACAACTCACTCCAGTATTCTTGCCTGGGAAATCCCATGGACAAAGGAGCCTGGAAGGCTACAGCCCATGAGGTTGCAAAGATTTGGACACAACTTAGAGACTAAACAACCAGAGGAAGTAGGAACTGATCCTATAAACATATATAATTAATATTGGGGTACAGGGACAAAGAAACCCTGGCTAAGAAGGGTCAGAGCCTAGATGAGAAGGAAGGCTTGGTTGATAGCTCCAGAACCCAAGTCAGAGAGGTTGACTAACAAGGGTCAGAACCACAGCAGAAGTGTGTATAATGGACATGGAAACAGGCTGTGAATTGACGATGATAATGAACCAGTGTCTTTGGAGGCACGGGCTCCGCATACTTTTCTCTTTCAAAGCCTGAGTTGATATATAGAAGTTAAGATAGAGTGTGGGTGGAATTAAAGTCACAGGCCAAGCACGTAGGGAGTGGGGTGGCGGGGGCAGGTTCTTAGAATGGACGAACTGTCACAAACCTTCTTATAACATGTATCTCCAATGATATAAGCAAAATATTATAATTTTCCTCAAAACAAATTTCAGCATTCTTTATTTTCCCAGCTGGTGTTTGATATAGAGGAATTTGTTCTAGACTAGTCCACATGTCTCCACCTAGTTAAGAAGCCTATATTCTTGCAATCACTATTAAACTTTATTTTCACACCGTGTTTATTCATTACTTCCTCATGTTCTTATTTTTCTAGGGAACATAAGTTATTCCAGCTCTACTGATTATTATTGCCTTGAGGGTTATGAAGCTGATCTAGGTAAAGCACCCAGCACAGAGCTCAGCTCCCAGTAAACACACATTTCAATTATTTTTTTTACATAGGAAAGAGTGACACAATAACACAACGTGTAATTTTTCACACTATAGCTGAGACAGTGCCTGAATTACCATATATTGAGCAGGAATAACACAGAATCTCAGCTGAAAGAAAAATTCTGATAAATGGATGGGTCACTGCATCTGAGTTTTTTATTTTCATGAGTTCATAAGTGAGGGAAGCTGATCCTTGGGGGACATGTCTCAGAGGAAGAGATGATGAGAGACAGAAGAATTGGGAATGACATGGTGGAGGCTTTTCTCAACTGGGCATTAGAGTCCAGGCCTAAGTCTGTGGTAGAAGAGAAAATAGTTTAAATAAGATTTTTTCATAAGGAGCTCCACGAGACTTAAGTACAGACTTAAGTACAGACTATGCTAAGAACTGGCTTATTAGAAAAGACTCTGATGCTGGACAAGATTGAGGGCAGGAGGAGGGAGTGACAGAGGATGAGATGGTTGGATGGTATCACCGACTCGATGGACATGAATTTGGGCAAACTCTGGAAGACAGTGAAGGACAGGAAAGCCTGGCATGCTACAGTCCGTGGGGTTGCAAGGAGCTGGACACAACTTAGTGACTGAACAATAGCAACAAATACTGTTTCTAGGGCCAAGATGATAAAATTGCAACACAGACCTGGAGACATGTGCTTTCTATAACTTTTCACAAGGTGTGTTTTGGCTGAAATTGAAGAACAATTTGTCCATTTGAAGATGTTGCAATTTGGGGAGTGCTAAGAGACCAAACCATGCTTCAGCAATACGTGAACTGTGAACTTCCAGATGTTCAAGCTGGTTTTAGAAAAGGCAGAGGAACCAGAGATCAAATTGCCAACATCCGCTGGATCGTGGAGAAAGCAAGAGAGTTCCAGAAAAACATCTATTTCTGCTTTATTGACTGTGCCAAAGCCTTTGACTGTGTGGATCACAATAAACTGTGGAACATTCTGAAAGAGATGGGAATCTCAGACCACCTGACCTGCCTCTTGAGAAACCTGTATGCAGGTCAGGAAGCAACAGTTAGAACTGGACATGGAACAACAGACTGGTTCCAAAAAGGAAAAGGAGTACATCAAGGCTGTATATTGTCACCCTGCTTATTTAACTTCTATGCAGAGTACATCATGAAGAACTCTGGGCTGGAAGAAGCACAAGCTGGAATCAAGATTGCCGGGAGAAATATCAATAACCTCAGATATACGGGTGACACCACCCTTATGGCAGAAAGTGAAGAGGAACTAAAAAGCCTCTTGATGAAAGTGAAAGAGGAGAGTGAAAATGTTGGCTTGAAGCTCAACATTCAGAAAACAAAGATCATGGCATCTGGTCCCATTCAGTTCAGTTCAGTTCAGTTCAGTCGCTCAGTCGTGTCCGACTCTCCACGACCCCATGAATCACAGCACGCCAGGCCTCCCTGTCCATCACCAACTCCCGGAGCTCACTCAGACTCCACAGAGTCGGTGATGCCATCCAGCCATCTCATCCTCGGTCGTCCCCTTCTCCTCCCGCCCCCAACCCTTCCCAGCATCAGAGTCTTCTCCAGTGAGTCAACTCGTCGCATGAGGTGGCCAAAGTACTGCAGTCTCAGCTTTAGCATCAGTCCTTCCAATGAACACCCAGGATCGATCTCCCTTAGAATGGACTGGTTGGATCATGTCAGACTTTATTTTTTGGGCTCCAAAATCACTGAAGATAGTGATTGCAGCCATGAAATTAAAAGATGCTTACTCCTTGGAAGGAAAGTTATGACCAACCTAGATAGCATATTAAAAAGCAGAGACGTTACTTTGCCAACCAAGGTCTGTCTAGTCAAGGCTATGATTTTTCCAGTGGTCATGAATGGATGTGAGAGTTGGACTGTGAAGAAAGCTGATCACTGAAGAATTGATGCTTTTGAACTGTGGTGCTGGAGAAGACTCTTGAGAGTCCCTTGGACTGCAAGGAGATCCAACCAGTCCATTCTAAAAGAGATCAGTCCTGGGTGTTCATTGGAAGGACTGATGCTAAAGCTGAAACTCCAATACTTTGGCCACCTCATGCGAAGAGTTGACTCATTGGAAAACAGTCTGATGTTGGGAGGGATTGGGGGTGGGAGGAGACAGGGACGACGGAGAATGAGATGGCTGGATGGCATCACCGACTCGGTGGACTTGAGTTTGGGTGAACTCTGGGAGTTGGTGATGGACAGGGAGGCCTGGCGTGCTGTGATTCATGGGGTTGCAGAGTCGGACATGACTGAGCGACTGAACTGAACTGAACCGAAGAGACCAAGTTCAAGGGCAGTGCTACTCAAAGTGCGGTCTATATTTGGTCCCAGTCCTTGCACAGAGAGTGAAAGCAGGCATTCAGAAACTTTGATAGCAATTTGACATTGCTGTGTCATTCACGAACATGATATTTTTCATGAAATTCATTTTACTTTTACTTTACAAAAGTATTGGTTTTATGTCAAATTAGAAGAGAAAACTCTTTCTTCAGCATAGGTAGTTTGAGGAGAATGACTGCTCTGTGTCTTACTGGAGAGCACTGTCAGCTCTGGAGGGAACGTGTCACCCGCCTTGGGTTTCTGATTGTGAATATCAGTGATAAACTGAAATGGGAAAGCTTGAATGAAATTGACCCTGAACATACGTGTGCTAAACACGAGAGTTTTGGTGATTTGCTGTGGGTAAACGTAAGTAAAATGCATGTTTGTTTTTCCTGTAGATAGGACACCCACTGGATTCCCAGAAAGCAGAAAGAACTAGGAGAAGCTTGGGTCTGAGAACTGAGATCCTGCATCAAGAGGTGAGGGGCAATGAGCCAATAAAAGTTAGGTTGTTAATATTACTGTTGGATAGTTTACTCCTGCCTAGAAATTTTGGAGTTACTATCATATCGTTTCCTACATAGATCTATAGGTAGTAAAATAATATCACAAGAAACAGTTGAACTGATTATTATAGGAGAAACAAAACAGAACCAAAGATAGCTGTTTGGGCATCTCAATGAATAATAGAGTGAAGGGTTAATCTAAGCGCCTCTGCTAACACAAAGGATAGTCTGAATAGGAGAAAATCAGTGAGTACCCTGGGAGGAGGACACCAAGAAAGAGCTCTGGTTCTATGTGTTTGAGGACATAAGCCAGACCTGAGAAAAGAAATCAGAGACCAAAAATAATTTACAGCTTTTTGTCAATTAACTCTGTCCAAGTGCAAAGGGAAGTGGATTGCAACTAGGAGGATATTCAAGGCTTTCACAAGCCAGAGATAGGAAATTCTTGGTGAGAGATAGGCTTCTCTGGTGACTCAGATGAATCTGCCTGCAGTGCAGGAAACCCAGGTTCAATCCCTGAGTCAGAAAGATCCTCTAGAGAAGGGAATGGCAACGCACTCCAGTATTCTTGGGGTTTCCCTGATAGCTCAGACAGGTGAGAGATAGGCAGACCTCAAGAACTTAGATCCTAGTGTCTAAAATATGCAAATCTGAAGCATTGAGATAAATCCTCTACTCTTATGAGATGATAATTTCATTGGAGTATCAATTCATTTGTAAAGAAATGAATTCTGACCTGGTAGAATGCAAGAGTTTCATTATTTGATGGCAAATGGCATGAGCTTTGGGATAAAAAAATATTCCAAGAGAATGAATTGAGTTGGTGGGAAGAGTGTATTCCTAACTTCACTGGCTTCATAACTGTGAGTGAGTTACTTCGGCCCTCTGTTTCCTCCTCTCTGGGAGATGACAAATGATAATAGTGATTTTATATGTTTAGTTACAGAAAGAATGGAGGACATAGTGCAAAAGTGAAAATTAGTCCTGCTGGTGATCACATGTTCCTAACAGAACAGCAATGGTATTTGTAGTGAGATACGATGAGGTCAAGAGAAAAAATGTTTTCAACAGGACCCACACAAGGCCACTTTCAGCTGTGCAATAACTAAAATCTCCTCCTCTTGAGTGACTGCTGCCTTTCACCACTGATACTCCAGATCTGCTTCGTTCTTTCCTCCTGAAAAAGATTACATAGATATGCAATTGCTAGACTTGTTCTTACAAATCTAATCCTACCTGAACATCAACCAGTACAAACAATCCCTATAAAATACCCCTCCTTATTCTTCTCACTGAGATACAACCAGGGGATCTGTAGAATGCACATTCCCTTTGCTGCAACAAGCTAAATAGACCTAACATTTCTTTCTTGACAACAAGGGTGTGCCCTGTGGCCTGCGTGATATTTAACAATAGAAATTATTTAAATAAAGGATCCAATAAATAGAAATGCCACATGTTGTCATGTAAGAAGGCCAAGTATTCTCCTTTCAGTTTACTGAGAAAACTAAAAGGGCTCAGTGAATTCATTTTCCTTCTCAAGACATAGTAAATGGTTAGCATGGGGATTCACCAAGTATCCAAATCTGGTGTTTGACATTATTATAAAGAGTTTTTGTCAATAAAGTTGGAGAAGATAATGAAAGACATGATAAAAGGCCAGAGGGGACAACAAATCTTAAAAATTGCCAAGGAAACATAGGATGCCTGGCCAAGGTGCTAGTCTATCACTTTCCTCAATGCCAGGCTAACATTTACCCTCCTGCACCCTGCCATTCCCCGCTCCAGACTGGCTCAATTATGTTCAGCCACGGATGAACTCACTCTTCTGAAAAGGGCTCTTCCAGAGCCACAGAACTGTATCTGGTATCAGTATTTTATTTTCCCCTTCTTTAGATACACAAAAGGAGAAAGACTAGCTAGTTAGAGAAGAAGCCCAAAGTTCAGGTCTCCTTACTATACAATGGTTTTCCATGATTAAAAAGTATCTAAATTAGTTCCTATGTTGTGGATTTTGCCACATCTTCTTCATTCACAAATGTAGGTTTGCCTTTCTACAAAAAGAGCATAACATTTCCTGAAAGTTGACCAAACAGGTGATAATTTATCAGATCCCATGTGCAGACCCTGTGTTGAAAGAATTTCAGCTTTTCTACATGGCTTCAGGAATTTTAACAATTTTAAATTCTTCCTTTTAAACATTCTCTAATTTCTTTTATCTTAAGGAGATAAAAGAAATTTTCACTCAACTTTCTCTCTTCAATAAATAGTGAAAAAAGGTGAGAAATGTATCTTATTTTTCACTTTATATATTTATTAATAATAGTTTATTAAATCACTTCCACTTCATTTTAAAATGTTTATCATATCTACTAAGAACACTTTACTTTCTTTGTTCTCTTTCTTAAGCTATGCTGACTTTTCTATGCACAGTTCAGTTCGGTCACTCAGTCACACCTGACTTTTTGTGACCCCATGGGCTGTAGAACGCCAGGTTTCCCTGTCCATCCCCACAGCTCCCAGAGCCAAGTTAAACTTGCGTTGGTGATGCCATGCGACCATCTCATCCTCTGCCGTCCCCTTATCCTCCCGCTTCAATCTTTCCCAGCACCAACTCATCTAATGATTTGGTTCTTCGCATCAGGTGGTCAAAGTATTGGAGTTTTAGCTTCAGCATCAGTCCTTCCAATGAATATTCAGCACTGATCTCCTTTAGGATGGACTGGTTGGATCTCCTTGCAGTCCAAGGGACTCTCAAGAGTCTTTTCCAACACCACATTTCAAAAGCGTCAATTCTTTGGCGCTCAGCTTTCTTTATAGTCCAAGTCTCACATCACATGACTGCTGGAGAAACCATAGCTTTGACTAGATGGTCCTTTGTTGATAAAGTAATGTCTTTACTTTTAATATGCTGTCTAGGTTAGTGATAGCTTTTCTTCCAAGGAACAAGGATCTTTTAATTTCATGGCTTCAGTCACGATCTGCAGTGATTTTGGAGCCCCCCAAAATAAAATCTGACACTGTTTCCATCTATTTGCCATGAAGTGATGGGTCCGGATGCCAGAATCTTCGTTTTTTAAATGTTGAGCTTTAAGCCAACTTTTTCACTCTCTTCTTTCACTTTCATCAAGAAGTTCTTTAGTTCTTCTTCACTTTCTGCCATAAATGTGGTGTCATCTGCATATCTGAGGTATTGATATTTCTCCTGGCAATCTTTATTCCAGCTTGTACTTCTTCCAGTCTGGCATTTTGCATGATGTACTCTGCATATCAGTTAAATAAGAAGGATGACAATATACAGCCTTGACATACTTCTTTTCCTGTTTGGAACCAGTCTGTTGTTCCATGTCCAGTTCTAACTCTTGCTTCCTGACCTGCATACAGATTTCTCAGGAGGCAGGTCAGGGGGTCTGGTATTCCCATCTCTTTTAGAATTTTCCACAGTTTGTAGTGATCCACACAGTAAAAGGCTTTGGCATAGTCAAAGCAGAAGTAGATGTTTTCCTAGAACTCTCTTCCTTTTTCGATGATCCAATGGATGTTGGCAATTTGATCTCTGGTTCTTCTGCCTTTTCAAAATCCAGCTTGAACATCTGAAAGTTCATGGTTCATGTACTGTTGAAGCCTGGCTTGGAGAATTTTGAGCATTACTTTGCTGGCATGTGAGATGAGTGCAATTGTGCAGTAGTTTGAACTTTCTTTGGCATTGTCTTTCTTTGGGATTGGAATGAAAACTGACCATTTCCAGTCCTGTGGCCACTGCTGAGTTTTCCAGATTTGCTGACATATTGAGTGGAGTGCTTTCACAGCATCACACATTTTAGAATTTGAAATAGCTCAACTGGAATTCCATCACTTCCACTAGCTTTGTTAATAGTGATGCTTCCTAAGGCCCACTTGACTTCACATTCCAGGATGTCTGGCTCTAGGTGAGTGATCACACCATCATGATTATCTGGGTCGTGAAGATGTTTTGTGTACAGTTCTGTGTATTCTTACCACCTCTTCTTATCTTCTGCTTCTGTTAGGTCCATACCATTTCTGTCCTTTATTGTGCCCACCTTTCCATGAAATGTCTCCTTGGTATCTCTAATTTTCTTGAAGAGATCTCTAGTCTTTCCTATTCTGTTGTTTTCCTCTATTCCTTTGCATTGATCTCTGAGGAAGGCTTTCTTATCTCTCCATGCTATTCTTTGGAACGCCGCATTCAGGTAGGTGTATCTTTCCTTTTCTCCTTTCAATGCACATCCTTTCTAGGCACATCTCTCATTAATTCTTTGACCTTTGCTGCTTTTCTCACAGCTCTTCATATTTTGCCTGTGAGTGTTTCTGCTGGCCACTTCTCTAATTATATTTAAGTGTAAACAGTATTGTATGGTTTTCACCCTCCTTAGTAATCCTAGAAATTAAGTGTAATATCTGGTAAATGAAGAACAGTATTTCTCACTCTTAGATTTCAGAAATTGACTTTACCACACAACTATAAATAAAATCTACTGAAGCTGAATAATTTTCTCTCAAATATCCTTTCCAGAATTAATAAAAGTATTGATCTTTATTGTATCTATCCTAAATTATACAGTTGTAAAGTAGGGGAGGCAAATATTTGGCAATAGGGTATGCATCTCCCTTCCTATGACAGTGGTTTATAAGGCTCCTAAGAAAATCTGACAGCTTCTCCCCTACCTCTCAACAGATATACATCCTACTACTCAGAAATTACAAAGTTCAGTTCTTTTTAAAAGATTATTTGTTTATTATTTTCTTTTTTGTCTGTGCTGTGCAGCATGCAGAATCTTAGTTCCCTGACCAGGGGTTGAACCTGGGCCCTGGTCAGTGGAGTTCTAACTGCTGGACTGCCCGGGAATTCTCACAAAGTTCAGTTCTTCTAGGGGGCTTCCCTGGTAGCTCAGATGGTAAAGAATCTGCCTGCAATGCAGACCAAGTTTCGATCCCTGGGTTGGGAATATCTCTTGGAGAAGGAAATAGCAACCCACTCCAGTATTCTTGCCTGGAGAATTCCATGGACAGAGGAGCTGGCAGGCTACAGTCCATGGGGTCTCAAAAGTCAGACATGACTTAGTGACTATCACTCACTCTCACTCACTCAGTTCTTTTATGTTTCTTTTGATATTTATGTTTTTTTTTTTTTTTTAGTTTTTTAACTGAAGTGTAGTTGATTCACAATATTGTGTTGGATCACAGAAAAGTGATCCAGTTATATGTATATAAAATGCATTTTTTCAAATTCTTTTCCATTATGGTTTATTACAGGATATTGAACTTAGTTCCCTACGATCATTGTTTGTACATTTTATGTATGATAGTTTTCATCCAACTAGTCCCAGACTCAATCCAACTCTCTCCCACAAGTCTGTTCTGTGAGTCTTTTCTGTTTTGTAGATAAATTTATCGGTGTCATATTTTAGATTCCACATGTAAGTGATATCATATTATCTCTATAATTTTAAATACCATGTATTTACTGATACTAGCTTTCAGTCATGATGGTTTAGCTCTCTTAAACACTCCCTCATGTGTGCCCATATTCTTCCTCCATCCAGCATATTGTAACTATATCATAGTTGGTGTGCTTACACCAATGTTGAGTGCTTACATCTTAGGAGTATATCTGTTTAATTCAGAGCCAAGCCATATATTTTACTATATTTGCTCATTTTTTGCACAGTTCTGTTTTATGTACAATTAATATTGAATCTCTTTTTTCAGTGCTTAGTTTTTCATGAAAACATCACATATATTCCCAAATTCTTTCCCCATAAAAAAATCCCCTATCCATTAGTATAAGGGTTTTGTTAATCTTTCAGTTTTATTTTCTGGTGCAGATACATATCTCCCTAAGTTCTTCTGTATATACTGGCTGCTTCTGAAGCCTGATACCTTGCTTAAAACTCATCATCTTGAGATCTTCATGTCTAGGGCTTCTCTTCAATATTATTTTCCTTTAAATACCGTGCTTTCTATTTCTTCATTAAGTTGTTCATTTTGTTGGACTATCTTTTTTTATGAGTTTCTTGAGAAGTTATACAAGAATGGTAACTTTGAAATCTTGCATTTCTGAAGAACTCTTTAATCTACCTTCAGACTTGATTGACAGCTAATAGATTCTAGGTCGGAATTCATGTTCCCTTAGATTTGTGAAGGGATTGTACACATACACTTTGTTTTAGGGGAAAGATACACTGTACTTTTGCCATGCAACAAGGTGTACCTTGTAATATTTTCCTCTGGGACTTCTTTGTCCTTAGGTGGGGCCATGTGCCTGGGAATTAAGTGATGTATGCCCTTTCCAGCCTGTGCCCTTAAAACCACCTCATCAGCTGCCACTAACTCCCTTTCCCCTTGGACTGCAGCCAATCCAGGGGGTCCAGTGGAGATCTCCAGCGAGTCCTTAGCTGATAGCAGAGGCACTAACTTGTGCTCCTCAGTACTACCATTCCAGACAGGGCTCAGTCAGATAGAACATTAACATTCCTTCTGTTGAGCCACTGGCATTTGAGAGTAGTTTGCTACAGACATCAGCCTTTCTTAACTAACAGACATATTCCATTGTCTTCCAGCTCCAAGATTTGCTGGTAAGACATCTAATGCTATTCTGATGCCTGAGCTTTTATAATTAGTCTTTCTTTTGTCCTTGCTACATATTTTCATGGGTCTTTTGTTTTCCTTACTCTGGGAAGCGTACAAGCCACTTCAATTTGAAGATTCATGTCATTTAATTCTTGTGCTTTTTCTTTAATTATTTTCTCTCACACATATCTTTGGATATACTATTACTTAGGGGCTTCCCTGATGGCTCAGATGGAAAAGCATCTGCCGACAGTGTGGGAGACCTGGGTTCGATCCCTGGGTCGGGAGGATTCCCTGGAGAAGGAAATGGCAACCCATTCCAGTACTCTTGCCTGGAGAATTCCATGGATGGAGAAGCCTGGTAGGCTATAGTCCATGGGGTTCCAAAGAGTCGGACACGACTGAGTGACTTCACTTTCACTTTTAATTAGATATTTGACTTCCAAGAGTGAGGAGAGTGACTTGAATTTTACTTTAAAAAATATCTTCTGCTCTTATTTCATGGATTCAATATCTTCTCATTTCTCAGGGTTTATTTTTCAAAACCTGTTTCACTTAGCATAAAAACTAACTACTTACATTTTTCTGGACTCTTATAAAAGACCTCATACTATCTGACCCTGGTTTCCCTCTCTGACGTCATCTCCCACCATATTTTCCTGCTTACTGCCTTTATCTACAGTTTCTCTTCTCTGTTTTATTTTTCTTCTTAGCACGTGTTATTTTGTATTTATTCTCTTACTCATTGTTTTATTGTCCTCAGTAAAATACATGCTCCATATTTTTTTAAAGTGATAATTCTCCAGTTCATAGAACTTTCTTGGAAGCTATTGTTGCTTATTAAATATCTTTGAATGGATATTGAAATCATATTTTTACCCAATGCATAGTAAGAAAGCTATAAGTTAAAACATAAAAAGTTTTTCTGAAAAGCCCGCAGACCTTAGGGAAAACAATCAGTCTCTCTTTAGAACTCCTTAAATAGATGTAACATGAATTCTTACCAGTGATAACATTTTCTGGCTCTAAAGTTTATTTATTTTGTTCCTTATCTTTTAACACTAACTTTCTGTGGCCATCCTAAAGAATGCAATACCATTTGACTCAGCATGGCATTCAGTCTTTCTTTTGTTGTTTAGATGGTCTATAATGAGATTAGCAAGATACCACTTTCTTTATCCTTTTATTTTTGATACCATTTTCATCCTTTTAATCATTTAAGTTTCCTTTTTGTCTTATAGCACTTTCTCAGTTGTCTAATCTCCATTTATAAGTGCTCATTGTTTAGCAAATTCTGAGTTAGAAATTGTGGGAGGAAGGAGTGGAGATACCAAAGCAACCAAAAATACAATGATTATTTCCTATGTTTCTTTACTTAACTAGATTTTCTTAAACAATCAGCCTAACTTCTCTGTAAGTCTCTAGAATAGTTATCCTGTTCTTGTATATTTGATATCATTTACCTGATTTACTATAGACTATTGAATTAAATATTTCATTTTACATGAGTTACACAATATGCTATTTTTTGATCATATAATATTAATCCTTCATTCACCTGAGGAGTAAAGTAGGATAAAGCTGGAACATATACAAAGGTTGTATGGGACCAGGGCAAGGGCACATTTGTGGAATTGAGGGGAGACTACTATAATGGAAACCACAGTCTGTAACTCTGACCTCCTTTCAATGGAGATCTTTTTTAGTTCCTGGGAGTGCTGCCAGCAGATTGCCAATAGCCATCAGCCCCTTTAGGAATTGCCTCATCTATAAGAAACCATCTCGACCAAGGCCAAATTTCTTCCTGGATAGCCTGCATCCAATGACAGATGTGTGAGATTCAAAGTCTGCACGTTTTGGCTCTACTCAAGACAATTCTGAAGGGTCATTGAGCAGCAAAAGCTGCCATTGATTCTACATGATACTTTGACTTCTCCTTCTACCAGTCCCTCTTCCTCCCCTTTCTGTCCACAATTCTTGATACAGAGGTGCACAGAAGACTTCAGAAATATTCAAAGGAGAGATAGAAACTGAGATGCTGGAGTTATATAAGGGAAAGCTTTCCTAAGGAAGAGATGCTTTAAATAAAACTTAAGTACTTAAGCTTTAGAATATTAGGCAGCTTTCATTAGTCAAGGGCTTCCCTGATAGCTCAGTTGGTTAAAAATCTGCCTGCAATGCAGGAGACCCTGCTTCGATTCCTGGGTCAAGAAGATCTGCTGGAGAAGGGAAAGGCTACCCACTCCAGTATTCTTGGGCTTCCCTTGTGGCTCAGCTGGTAAAGAATCCACCTGCAATGCAGGAGACCTGGGTTCGATCCCTGGGTTGGGAAGATCCCCTGGAGAAGGGAAAGGCTACCCACTCCCATATTCTGGCCTGGAGAATTCCACGGACTGTATAGTCCATGGGGTCACTAAAAGTTGGACATGATTGAACAACTTTCACTTTTCATTAGTCAAGTGTGTTAGGCTGTGCTGTGGTAACAAATAAGCTTCAGCCACAACATTTGTTTTTCAAGCCATTAGAAATAAAATAAAATTGGAAAAGGAATATGCTTCTTCCATCCTTGCAGGAAGACTACTTGGAATTTTCCCATCACATATCCACTTATACCTCAGCAACTAGATTTGCTTACATGACCAAACCTAGTTGTAAGGAAAGTTGGTCCTTTACTTGTGTGACAATACCCCCAGCTAAAATCAAATTTATTTTTGTTAAAGAATTGGAAAAACTATTTGATAGGTATTCAGAAGTCTCTGCTCACTATCTTTTCAAGTTACTGTCACCACCCTTTCAAGTTCATTTCACTCCCTATCTACTATTACAGGGTCCCTTCATATAGATTCATTTCTCACTTATTGTTTTACTAGGAAACACTAATTTTAGGGAAGAAACCATTCTCCTTGACTGGTGTTTCCATATGGAGCGCCCTCTCCACATGGCCTCTCTTCACACCATTCCCACTCTTTGAGGAAGGAATGAATTGCTAATTGGTCGTTGGCAAAAGTCTGACATTCATTGTCCAAGTTTCTTTTTTGGACAGAGCTAATCTAAAAAGAAAACGAAAGCTCTGGAGATTAGTATTTTTTTCTCCCCTCTCTGTCTGAGACCCATGTGAGGCAAGAATCTGGTGAGAGTCTGTTCCTCAGACCCTGAGTGGTCTACACCTTGGTCTGTACAAGGAGGTGGGGACATCGGCAAACATATTTTGGCACACATCTAAAGCCTCACCTTTTAATTCATTTTTGTTAAAACTGAAGCTGGTATTTTGATCTTTTGCTTCTGATTCCTTCTTGTTGGGTTATATGTTCAGGAGAGGAATTAGCACATGATTTATTAGCTCTCTAATTCTCCATCATCCCCCAATTCTAGAAATTTCCAAAACCATAGCCTATAGGAATCAGATAAAAACACAAGGAATGAAGCCTCTTCTTCCAAAAAGACAAACTGGAGAGTTTTAGTTTTGTAAAGAGAAAAGCAGTTTCTCAGTTCTATTAATGATTGACAGGAATTCAGACTCACAGTGGTGAGATTCTAACTTTTTGAGGAGAAACTAGAAATGTAGATTTTCATATTAAATCATCTGTTTTCAAAATATTGGCTAAACTTAACAAAGAAACTGAAGTGAACCAAGTAAAACCTGTCTACAAGTCTTTCAGCTGCCAGTTTATTTTAAACCCTTATCATTATCTAAAAATTCCAGTCTGTCTTAGAAGGGCAGGTTATTCTTCCCCTCAGTTAAAGAGGTTCACATAATTGTGACTGGTCACCTTAGATGAGAATAAGACATGATGTTAGGGAGAAAGTCCCCAGCATATGAAAATAGTCATGGCCAAAAATAAGGGCTACTCGGCACAGTCTATATTTAATGACCTCCACTAGCTGGAAAAATGATTTCTCTTTGAAGAATTTCTGTTTGCTTTTCTTGGAAGTAGTGACTGAATTTTTATAAAATTAAAACAAAAGAAATGCTAACTGTTACAAATGCAGTCAAAAGCTTGCTTACCATGGTTATTCAGGTAGTAGAGAGGTAGAATATTCTTGCAGATAAGGCAGCCAGCCTATTTCAGGGGCATAGTAGGACTTTAAAAATAGAAACTAGCTAAGGTATTGTCACAGGGAACATCACGAAGAATCTGCAGTGCACTGACAACTCAGAGGAGCAAGGGCGTTTGGGTTTTCTCTCTCTTTCTTATTTCTTCTCGCTAACAGGGTGTATACATTTCCCAAGAGTCATCACATATTTTTAAAATTTCACCACACATTCATGCATCAGTGTCTTTTTTTTTTTTTTCAACTTCAGGACACAGGGCTAAGTTTATTTTTTCAAATATTGGAGGTCAGGGATAAGCCATAGAAGTTGCAGCCTTGCTCTGGGAGGAATACTCACATTTCATTACCCGGTGATTTCAGTTAGCAAAGCACCAAATACAAGATTGTATATGAAATCTAGAATATCAACTTTACTCTATCTCACTTTTTTTATCTTTTTTTCTTTATACTTTATAATACATGCCAAATCCCCAAATGCAGCTTTTCTTAAAAAAAAAAGATATGTGAGAATAAAGCTATGGAGTAAGTGACTTGATAGAATTTTAATTATTTTAGCTTAAAAACTGTCTGGAAAACTAATATTCCAGAGCCAAGATTTTGTCATTATTTATTAAATTAAATTCATTATATCATTGTTGATATATTAAAAAAAAACCTTTAAACTGATCCAATGAATGTGACTCAATAGTGAAAATGCAATCAACAGACATGTAATATTTCCTTTTGTTCCTATTTCAGTAATAAGCACTTAAATTTTAATTATTCTGATTCCTAAATTTTATGTAAGGCATAGGAACAATTAAATTTCCTATGATCTTAACGAACATTCAGAAGTTTTGTTCTCTGTGTCACCAGAACAATAATGTACATGACAACTGCAAAGCTCGTTCATGTTCAATAAGAAAGTAAAGGGCTGTCTACTCTTTTCTTGGGCAGGATCTTTTATGCTCACACCCTCCTGAGATATGGCATGATGAGGAAGTTCAGGCACCTTATACTGTAACACTAGGCAGTAAGGTGAATGTCACTGTAAGGTGCAACTTCTTAATGTAGTTTCTGGGGTTTGTTGATATTTTTTAAGTGAGTTGGCCATTCATACATTTGGTCAGTCCTTTGTCCCAGCAGATCGGACTGCCACATTCAGCTGCTCCCAATTTATCAGCCAGCATGTCAGGACAAATCTTCAGGTTCAACTTCCTTCTACCCTTCAGAGCTTGCTTGCTACCTGAGCCAGTTAAATAGCTCTCTGGATCTCTTTCACTTCTTCAGCTGGGTTGTTGTCTTCTGGGATGTGTCTTGGCATCATATTTATACCTTCTTAGTCAGTCTTTCTCTTCTCATAGATTTCCAGAATCAGTATTCCTTTCCATTGAAATATTTGTCTATGTGTTTATCAGTAACACATCATCTTGATTACTATGCTTTTTAATAAAGTCTTCTGACCTTATTTTTTCAAGATTATCTGATGTTCTAGGTTCTTTGCATGTCCATATGCATTTTAGACATAACTGTTCAATATGTACAGAAAAACTGAGATTTTAATTTGTGTTGCATTCAATCCATAGATCAATTTAAAGAGTTTATACATTAAAAATACTGAGTCCTTGCACTCATAAACATGATACATCTCTCCATAATTTTAGGTCTTCCTTAATTTCTTTCAGGTCTTTGATCATATTGCCGTAATGTTCCTATCTGATACTCTGATACTGCTGTACATGGTGTGTATCTATCTCTGTTTCTCTCTAAGTGTCCCTTTCTCTAACAGCTCTTACTCTGGAAGAATTAATTCTTTGTTGATGGAAAGACCCACGTGGCAAGGGTTTGTTGTCTTGAGCCAACAGTCAGTGAACACTTGAAACTTGACAATATTTATATGAGCGAGTTTAGGAGACATAGATCCTCTTCTAATTAAAGGTCAAGATGACTACGAGGCTGAGCAACATCTTTGATAGATGTCTGTGAGTGATCCAGAGTCAGAGGCACCCAGCCAACCCATGCCATACTATACCACCCAGGAAACTGGGAGGAAATAAATAGCTGTTGTTTTAATACACTAAACTTTGGACTAACAGCAATAGATCTCTAATACAATGATTTCTATTTACAACAAGTATCACTATCAATTATGCTGTCTGCATAACATTAAAATAATCATTTTTTTTTTTTACTATTTCAATGTTACAATAATCACTACAAATAATTTGTACTACTACATTGTACAAATGTGGACATTTGTACAAGGTCTATAAACAATCACTTAAATTAAACCAATCATTTGATACCAACTAGATAGATAATCTGTTTGGGTGTAATACTAGAACCATCTGGTTATATGTGATACTAGAAATGATTCAACATACAGTATAATACAACAAGCAGCCAACACACATTATAATACAATGGTGACATCTAACATGATACAATGTTTAAAGTGAAATTACTCCAACAAAAATAATGAAAGTATGTTTAATGGGAAACATTTTACAATGCTTTTGCTTTTAATTTAAATTTAAATTAATTAAAATTAATAATTCAGTTGATCAGTCTCATGTTCTACATTTCAAATGGTTAATCACTACATGTGGCAAGTGACCAACGTTCTAACAGGGCAACCTTAAGATGTGTACTGCTGGATTAAACTATCACATTGATAGATGATTTACTATGTTGACAGGATTTTTTTAAGATTACAGAACAAAGCAAAGACTGATTCAGAGACTCAAGTCACATCTCCTTTTCTCTGTTTCATATTATTATGCATTAATTCAGCCAGCTACTCCTCTATTGTATATATTTGTGTGAGAAAAAAGTACAGTCTATGCCACATATAGTAAAGAAGAATTTCAAATTTTTCACAACTGAAAAAAGGCAAACTGGTCAAGTTGAGGGAGGCTCAAAGGCAATGATGGACAGATGCAATTTGCAAGAATTTTCCTGTTTGGAAGCTACATAGGCAGATATTATAGGGCTCACAAAGGCTAATATTCCATGGCAAAAAGACAATTTGTCTTATTTCTCATGTTCTGTACTGCCCTTTCTGAGCAAGGATTTCTTGCACAGGTTATGTGTCTCTCTTGTTCAGGTCAGACTTTGTAGTGCTTGTGGCATTAATTTAATAGGAAGAGAACATGCTGGAATTCTCTAATGCTATTCATCTCTAGAAAAAAGGCAGTGCATCACAGTTTAGTGCTTTTTTGGCCCTGTCTTGTTTGGTCAGATAACCATTGTTTAAAGAACGTGTTGACACTTTTTATGTGAAAGCTGTCAAAGTCCTCTACTTGGGTCAGATCCACATGGGAAATATGAAGTTAAAAGTTGCACAATTATTTAAAAATTTTAGGACATAATCTATTTTTTCATTTACTTTTGCTATCAAATTTTCATTGCAATTGCATCATTTCTTCTTTAATTTCAGGCACACAAATACAAGTAAAATTCTCTGTGTGTGGAAACAAATCAATACAAGGTTGAATAAACAATAGGACAGAGAGGTGCAAGAATATGGATTTATTTTATTTAACTGAACTGAGTTTGATCAGGAAATCCCCTCATTGTGGCTCAGTATTTATTTTATTTTTAAAAAATTTTTATTTAATAAATGGTACAAAGCACAATGCCAAAAACATTAACAGTTAAAATTTCACCAAATGAAAAAATACTATAGAATACACAGTTGTAAAAAGCTACATTAAGAAATTCAAGATTCAGATGTAGTCACTGAGCAGTTTAAAAAATAACCCTGTTATTTCAGACAATTAAGAGCTTCTCCTCTTCTACCCTTTTTTTCTTCACTGTTCCTGAGCTGTCGTCTAAGCATGGAGTGATGGCAGGTTTCATGGAGGATTGGGTGGGGGACGGGGGGCGGGAGCAGATATCTCTGCTCCAATTTTTTCTGCTGTGTCCTCAGTTAAATCCTTTCTGCCTCCACAACATGCAACCAGCCCCCTCCTCCCTGGAGGGAATTGGATAGAATTCCATGTTCATGTCCCCAGTTCCTCACTGGGTCTATCCCTGCAGGGAACACACTGTGGCTTCCTTGTCATGAAACCACACCCTATCCTGTCTCTCACCAACATGTTCAGCACTTTCAAACCCTTCAGAAGATCTTTTTAAAAATTCGAAGTCTTGCCTGATGTCATCTAATTGTTATGAGGCATGCTCAAGCTGATATGTGTGAAGTATGTTTCAGATACTTCTTTATCTAAGATATTTATCATGCTACTACTTTGATTCTGCCCTGTCCATTCAATTTTGGCAAATGACAATCTGTAAGGCATTTCTTCCCAGAGTTCCAAACCGGTAGAGTACCACAATCCCTCTTTGCTTTTGTCTTGTTCCATTCCACTTATTGGAAATTTCTAGCATCTTACTCTCCTATCATCTTACTTTTACCTGGGATCTTCAGTTCAGTTCAATCGCTCGGTCGTGTCCGACTCTCTGCGACCCCATGAATCACAGCACGCCAGGCCTCCCTGTTCATCACCAACTCCCGGAGCTCACTCAAACTCATGTCCACAGAGTCGGTGATGCCATCCAGCCATCTCATTCTCCATCGTCCCCTTCTTCTCCAGCACCCAACCTTTCCCAGCATCAGAGTCTTTTCCAGTGAGTCAACTCGTCGCATGAGGTGGCCAAAGTATTGCAGTTTCAGCTTCAGCATCAGTCCTTCCAATGAACACCCAGGACTGATCTCCCTTAGAATGGACTGGTTGGATCTCCTTGCGGTACAAGGGACTCTCAAGAGTCTTCTCCAACACCACAGTTCAAAAGCATCGATTCTTCGGCAATCAGCTTTCTTCACAGTCCAACTCTCACATCCATACATGACCACGGGAAAAACCAGAGCCTTGACTAGACGGACCTTGGTTGGCAAAGTAATGTCTCTGCTTTTTAATATACTATCTAGGTTGGTCATAACTTTCCTTCCAAGGAGTAAGCGTCTTTTAATTTCATGGCTGCAGTCAGCATCCGCAGTGATTTTGGAGCCCAAAAAAATAAAGTCTGACACTGTTTCCACTGTTTTTCCATCTATTTCCCATGAAGTGATGGGACCAGATGCCATGATCTTTGTTTTCTGAATGTTGAGCTTCAAGCCAACCTTTTCACTCTCCTCTTTCACTTTCCTCAAGAGGCTTTTGAGTTCCTCTTCACTTTCTGCCATAAGGGTGGTGTCATCTGCATATCTGAGTTTATTGATATTTCTCCCAGAAATCTTGATTCCAGCTTGTGCTTCATCCAGCCCAGCATTCCTCATGATGTACTCTGCATATAAGTTAAATAAGCAAGGTGACAATATACAGCCTTGACGCACTCCTTTTCCTATTTGGAACCAGTCTATTGTTCCATGTCCAGTTCTAACTGTTGCTTCCTGACCTGCATACAGGTTTCTCAAGAGGCAGGTCAGGTGGTCTGGTATTCCCATCTCTTTCAGAATTTTCCACAGTTTATTGTGATCCACACAGTCAAAGGCTTTGGCTTAGTCAATGAAGCAGAAATAGATGCTCTTCTGGAACTCTCTTGCTTTCTCCATAATCCAGTGGATGTTGGCAATTTGATCTCTTGTGCCTCTGCCTTTTCTTAAACCTGCTTGAACATCTGGGAGTTCACGGTTCACATATTGCTAAAGTCTGGCTTGGAGAATTTTGAACATGACTTTACTAGCGTGTGAAATGAGTGCAATTGTGCGGTAGTTTGAGCATTCTTTGGCATTGCCTTTCTTTGGGATTGGAATGAAGACTGACCTTTTCCAGTCCTGTGGCCACTGCTGAGTTTTCCAAATTTGCTGTCTTATTTAGTACAGCACTTTCACAGCATCATCTTTCAAGATTTGAAATAGCTCAACTGGAATTCCATCACCTCCACTAGCTTTGTTCGTAGTGATGCTTTCTAAGGCCCACTTGACTTCACATTCCAAGATGTCTGGCTCTAGGTCAGTGATCACATTATCGTGACTATCTTGGTTGTGAAGATCTTTTTTGTACAGTTCTTCTGTGTATTCTTGCCACCTCTTCTTAATATCTTCTGCTTCTATTAGGTCCATACCATTTCTGTCCTTTATCGAGCCCATCTTTGCATGAAATGTTCCCTTGGAATCTCTAATTTTCTTGAAGAGATCTCTTGTTTTTCCCATTCTGTTGTTTTCCTCTATTTCTTTGCATTGATCACTGAGGTAGGCTTTCTTATCTCTCCTTGCTATTCTTTGGAACTCTGCATTCAGATGCTTATATCTTTTCTTTTCTCCTTTGCTTTTCGCCTCTCTTCTTTTCACAGCTATTTGTAACGTCTCCTCAGACAGCCATTTTGCTTTTTTGCATTTCTTTTCCATGGGGATGGTCTTGGTCCCTGTCTCCTTTACAATGTCATGAACCTCCGTCCAGAGTTCATCAGGCACTCTATCTATCAGATCTAGTCCCTTAAATCTATTTCTCACTTCCACTGTATAATCATAAGGGATTTGATTTAGGTCATATATGAATGGTCTAGTGGTTTTCCCTACATTCTTCAATTTAAGTCTGAACCTGGGATCTTAGGTTGAACCTAAGAAATGTCATAAATCTTATGGGTAGAGAGCCCTAGGAGAAGTAGTCAGTAGAGATAATGTCAGGAAACAAAACGAAAAAAACCAGACAAAACAAAAACCTCTGTACTAGATTCTGATAGATGCTTGCTTAGAAGGAGAAGGACATCTAAGAGAGTAGATAGTCCTTGCAAGAATACAAAGATTTTCAAAGATGTGAAGCTGTAGAATGCAACAGGTAAATCTGGAGAAATACACAGCTATATGGGTGTCAAAAGGTCACTAGAGTAAACTGACAGCACAATATGGGACTCTGTATGAAGCCTCTGGGAAGAAAGGCGATGACTTTTCTGTAATAGATAAGACAAATTTCATTACAGCAGCCAGGACAGAAGCTGAGATTAATCAGTGTCAGAAAAACTGTCAAAGAGAGGCCAGCGAGTATATCCCTTGCTCCATGCCACAAAAATACATAAACCATCCAAGAAATTAGCCCTGGATAATTAGGGCAGGAGGTGTGGAATAAAAGATCAATCATTTTGAATAAAATACAACAAGAGTCTTGGTTTTTTTCCTAATTTTTTGTTGTTGCTTGGTTTTGCTTTTGTCATTCTGAGACTTAATTATAAAAACAAATCAACAAAATGCCTTCCTTAAGGGCAAGATTTAGTCTTGCTCTCACGGCATCTATCAAACAAAGTGGGGGCTCTAGATTTTATTGTTGTAAATTATTGAATATAATGTATTATAGAATATATAGTTACGCATTTTACACGTATTTATAAGCACTCAAAGCTTGGCATATGAATATGCACTGCAAGGATGCTCTAAGAGCAACCCCTTCATCGTATCACAGAAGCAGGGCTTCTCATCATTACAGAGTGAGGGCCCCAGGAGAGGCTCACAGTCTTTCCAATTTTTTATTTTTTTCCTAATGGGTTTTACGATTTAAGATAAATATTCTACTGAATTAGTAATAGAAGGTGTAGATTTATCTGAAACAAATTAACACTAAAAATAAATAATTAGGTTGGCATAGCTTTGAAGAGACCCAGAACCCTTGATTTAGAAAACTAATCTGAATGTTTGCTTTGATTGAATTCTCTCATCTGAATTGCTCTCCATCGCTGTTCCCATCTCTACTGAACAGCAAGCCATATTTGGATCAAGCCCTCTTTTCCTAGATTTTCTCTCCAAAAATCACTCTCTCAAGGCATCTGTATGTACAACAGAGGTTGCTGAAAGTTTTCAAAGGGGTTATGATCATGGCAATTAAAAATCCTTAATATTAAATAGCCAGCAAATTTAGAAAACTAAGCAGTGGCCACAGGAATGGAAAAGGTCAATCTTCATTCCAATCCCAAAGAAAGGCAATGCCAAAGAATGCTCAAACTACTGCACAATTGCACTCATCTCTCACGCTAGTAAAGTCATGCTCAAAATTCTCCAAGTCAGGCTTCAACAATATGTGAACCATGAACCTCCAGATGTTCAAGCAGGTTTTAGAAAAGGCAGAGGCACCAGAGATCAAACTGCCAACATCTGCTGGATCATGGAGAAAGCAAGAGAGCTCCAGAAAAAAATCTATTTCTGCTTCATTGACTATGCCAAAGCCTTTGACTATGTGGATCACAATAAATTGTGGAAAATTCTGAAAGAGATGGGAATACCAGACCACCTGACCTGCCTCTTGAGAAACCTGTATGCAGGTCAGGAAGCAACAGTTAGAACTGGACATGGAACAACATATTGGTTCCAAATAGGGAAAGGAGTACGTCAAGGTTGTATATTGTCACCCTGCTTATTTAACTTCTATACAGAGTACATCATGAGGAACGCTGGGCTGGAAGAAGCACAGGCTGGAATCAAGATTGCTGGGAGAAATATCAATAACCTCAGATATGCAGATGACACCACCCTTATGGCAGAAAGTGAAGAGGAACTCAAAAGCCTCTTGAGCAAAGTGAAAGAGGAGAGTGAAAAGGTTGGCTTGAAGCTCAACATCCAGAAAACAAAGATCATGGCATCTGGTCCCATCACTTCATGGGAAATAGATGGAAAAACAGTGGAAACAGTGTCAGCCTTTATTTTTTGGGGCTCCAAAATCACTGCGGATGCTGACTGCAGCCATGAAATTAAAAGATGCTTACTCCTTGGAAGGAAAGTTATGACCAGCCTAGATAGCATATTAAAAAGCAGAGACATTACTTTGCCAACCAAGGTCCGTCTAGTCAAGGCTCTGGTTTTTCCCGTCGTCATGTGTGGATGTGAGAGTTGGATTGTGAAGAAAGCTGATCTCTGAAGAATCGATGCTTTTGAACTGTGGTGCTGGAGAAGACTCTTGAGTCCCTTGGACTGCAAGGAGATCCAACCAGTCCTTTCTAAAGGAGATCAGTCCTGGGTGTTCATTGGAAGGACTGATGCTAAAGCTGAAACCCCAATACTTTGGCCACCTCATGCGAAGAATTGACTCACTGGAAAAGAGTCTGATGCTGGGAGGGATTGAGGGCGGGAGGAGAAGAGGATGACAGAGAATGAGATGGCTGGATGGCATCACCAACTCTATGGACATGAGTTTGAGTGAACTCCGGGAGTTGGTGATGGACAGGAAGGCCTGGCCTGTTGTGATTCATGGGGTCGCAAAGAGTTGGACACGACTGAGCGACTGAACTGAACTGAATGTCAAATAGCAGACATCTTTGGTCTTAGAAATTCTTTCAGTTCCGTTCTGTCGCTCAGTCGTGTCCGACTCTTTGCGACCCCGTGGACTATAGCCTACCAGGCTTCTCCGTCCATGGGATTCTCCAGGCAAGAATACTGGAGTGGGTTACCGTTTCTTTCTCCAGGGGATCTTCCCGACCCAGGGATCGAACCCAGGTCTCCCGCATTGGAGGCAGACGCTTTAACCTCTGAGCCACCAGGGAAGCCCTAGAAATTCTTTGGCCATTGGTAATTTATTTTTTTCTCTATTTATTTTAATTGGAGGATAATTGCTTTACAATGTTGTGTTGATTTCTTCTGTACAGCAATGTGAATCAGCTATATGTATACATATAACCCCTTCCTAATGAGCCTCTCTCCCTATTCCACATCCCACCCCTCTATATCATCACAGAGGCTTAAAACTGCTTGAGCTCCCTATGCTGTAAAACTGCTTCCCACTGTCTCTTTCACGTATGTGTATACTTCAATGCTATTCTCTCAATTCATCCTTTCCCTGCAGAATTTAGCTGCTGCTGCTAGTCGCTTCAGTCATGTCTGACTCTGTGTGACCCCACAGACGGCAGCCCACCAGGCTCCCCCGTCCCTGGGATTCTCCAGGCAAGAACACTGGAGTGGGTTGCCATTTCCTTCTCCAGCAGAATTTAGCTACATAATTCATTATTTAGTTCCCTTTCACTGTCCTCTATCTTCAAATTTTGTTTCCTCTGGTGTTTTGTTTTTAATATGTTATTAAAAACTGTTTTTCATGGTGTGAGAATTGGGTTTTATGTGCCCTTCCCAGGATGATATTCTCATGATTGATATTGAGGGGCCATCAACCCATGACCATTTAAAATTATATCTTAAATGGGCTTTTCCATGTCATGTGATTTGTAAAAATTTAAACTGGCATTTTAAATTTTAAGATATATTGCTTTTACACACTTAAATATAAAACCAAACTAGTCAAATGCTCTTGCATCTACCTTTGTGGACAGATAATTTTCTGGCCCACCATTTTACTCTACATACTTTGGCGTCTTATGGCACTCTTTAGTTTGACTCTTCAGAGTACATGAGCCCAAGGGCGTGTGTCTTCTCCCACATGAAAAAGTCCTCTTGAAGGCAGGACTCTGAATTTGTGGAGTTGGTCAACTTCGCTAGGGTAGCACAGCTTTAGCACCTGCTTTGATATATGGATTCAGGCTTTCATTTCATTTTCATCTTCTATTGAAGCTCCCTTCTTACTTGCCAGCTCAGATGTGAATTTAAGAAAATTAGAAATACATATTCAGCCAAATTTTATTTTGTATGTAATGTTTTGTAGACAGAGTTTTCAGAATACCTAGTCGACTGTGTTTCCAGGAGTTCCAGTCCCTCTCTTTTCCTCTCACTCACCACCAGTTTCTGTTTGTCTCATGGGCAGAGCCATTCAGTTTTCCTCTTTGTGGGGAGTCATACTTGAACAGTGTAAATACTGTAAATATTCCTTCTGGGCCTTGCCTTCTCTGCACAAAGAAGCCTAAATAGGTAATATTTAAGCCAAGACAATTTTGACTTTCAAAGAGATATCTGTGACATCTATTAAAATACTATTTCTTCATCAGTTCAGTTCAGTTCAGTTCAGTCGCTCAGTCATGTCCGACTCTCCGCGACCCCATGAATCACAGCACGCCAGGCCTCCCTGTCCATCACCAACTCCCGGAGTTCACTCAAACTCATGTCCACAGAGTCGGTGATGCCATCCAGCCATCGCATTCTCGGTCGTCCCCTTCTCTTCCCGCCTCCAACCTTTCCCAGCATCATAGTCTTTTCCAGTGAGTCAACTCATCACATGAGGTGGCCAAAGTATTGCAGTTTCAGCTTCAGCATCAGTCCTTCCAATGAACACCCCCAGGATTGATCTCCTTTAGAATGGACTTGTTGGATCTCCTTGCAGTATAAGGGACTCTCAAGAGTCTTCTCCAACACCACAGTTCAAAAGCATCGATTCTTCGGCGATCAGTTTTCTTCATAGTCCAACTCTCACATCCATACATGACCACGGGAAAAACCAGAGCCTTGACTAGACGGACCTTGGTTGGCAAAGTAATGTCTCTGCTTTTTAATATACTATCTAGGTTGGTCATAACTTTCCTTCCAAGGAGTAAGCGTCTTTTAATTTCATGGCTGCAATCAGCATTTGCAGTGATTTTGGAGCCCAAAAAAATAAAGTCTGACACTGTTTCCACTGTTTTTCCATCTATTTCCCATGAAGTGATGGGACCAGATGCCATGATCTTTGTTTTCTGAATGTTGAGCTTCAAGCCAACCTTTTCACTCTCCTCTTTCACTTTCCTCAAGAGGCTTTTGAGTTCCTCTTCACTTTCTGCCATAAGGGTGGTGTCATCTGCATATCTGAGGTTATTGATATTTCTCCCAGCAATCTTGATTCCAGCTTGTGCTTCTTCCAGCCCAGCGTTCCTCATGATGTACTCTGCATATAAGTTAAATAAGCAGGGTGACAATATGCAGCCTTGACGCACTCCTTTTCCTATTTGGAACCAGTCTGTTGTTCCATGTACAGTTCTGACTGTTGCTTCCTGACCTGCATACAGGTTTCTTCATATGACTACATTATCTTCTAAAATTTTACCCAGAAATCATTAACATTGGCGAATAATAGCAGTTTTGTTGTTTGGTCTTTTATTTTGAAGGATTTTTAAAAAGTATTTGTCAACCGGCCAAATCACACTTGGGCCTTATTTTATCTTCCTGGTGTCAGAGTTCCCCAGCCCTTGCTGTCTAAACCAGTGCTGCTCCAAGTGTGATCTGCTGAGTGGTATTCGTTCACAGATTCTTGTTAATGTTCTCTGGTCAGTAAAGTACAGAGATGAAGTGTTTAGAAACCTTTACAATTTGACATTGCAGAAATATGCAAACATGTGGTAGGTGAACTAATCTTATTGCACAGGACATAGACAAGTCGTGCTGATAGAGAGTTCATGTGATAATTTGTGTTTAGCAGAAGCTATGTGATAGGTGTGCACAGAACAAATTCATTTCAGTGCATGAAAAATGGGAGTGGTGGAATAAAAACTGGTTCTTGATAAGAGATAGTTTGAGAAGGATTGGTGTAAATAATAATGGGTATTTTATACCTTTAGATGGATTCAAATAGTTATTGCTGTGGATATATTCAGTTATTTAGAATACATCAATTATGAGTGGTCAGTATCTTTAATCTGAAATTGTGTATTTATGCCTCCTATGTACATGAAAGAATGAACAAAAATTCCAGGCATAAGCAAACTTGAGTGCTTGTGCTCTCATCAGCTGGCAATAGATGCTATTAGACTATGCAAGAATAGCATAAAAGTTGGCACCATGCAGGAGTCAGCTGAAGTTGAAAAATTCCAACTCCTAAACAAGAATGACTAGTTTCAATCACAAATTCCACTACTTAATAGCTGTGTGATGTTGGGTAAGTTACTTACACTTTTTGAGCCTCATTTTCCTTATCTAAGAAATGAAGATAACAGTAGTGGTCCCATGTAATAAATTTGTTTGGAAAAATTCTCAGTAAATGTTGTCATCATCATTTTTGTTACTATTTCATGCACTTAGAGCAGAGAGGAATGCAATGGTAATCTTCATGTCCATCCAGCACATATATATTAATTTTTGAGCTTTTATCGTGAATAAGAAAATGAAAGTATGCAAAATTTAAAAGTGTGCTTTTACTCTCCTCTTAATTTTCCTAGCCCAATTTGCTTTTTGTTTCTGGCTCCCAACTTTTCTCTAAGCAGTTCTCTGTATCTTTGATCATCCCGATTTCCAACTATTCTTACTTGTCATCATTCTTTATCCAACAAACATTTATTAAACATCTGTGCCAAGCAGTGTTATTGGCTCTTGACATAAAGAGAAGAATCAAATATTGTTTCTATTTTTGAGAAATTTACAATTTGGGCTATCGCATGGGTAATAAATGGTGGCTCAGATGGTAAAGAATCCTTCTGCAATGCGGGAAACCTGGGTTTGATCCCTGGGTTGGGAAGATCCCCTGGAGGAGGGCATGACAACCCACTCCAGGATTCTTGCCTGGAGAATCCCCATGGACAAAGGTGCCTGGTGAGCTACAGTCAAAGGGGGGCAGAGTCAAACATGACTGCGTGACTGAGCACAGCAGAGCACAGCGTATGTAATAAAGATCAGTGTTGTAAATGTTATGATAAATACATGAATGGAGTAAGAGATCAAAAAAGAGAAGTCTCAAAATTCTGCACGGAAGAATTGTGAAATATTCTATACACTAAGCGCTGCTTCAGCTGATCATCAATTCAGGATGTGTATCCAAGAGGACTGGGCAAAAGGTGAACAGGTGAAATATTTGTTAGTAAAGGTAAACAGGAATAATTCCATAAAGGCACATAGAGGAAACTTTGTTTTGAAGAGGAGGCTGGTGGCAAAGAAAAAGGAAAAAAAAAAAAACAAAGCTCCTCGCAGTTAGACCCAAATCCCTGCCAAAATTACATCCCCTAAATTTTACAAGACAGGAGAGAGATCAACGTTTGTGCCAGTATTTCCATCAGATCTTTCTTTTTCAGAAAATCTCTGATTCTCTTCATTCTCTTTCCTTCATGTTGTTGTGACAAAAGAAATTATCAGGAGGAAAAAAAGTCTTCATGAATTTGTTATATATCACAAAATGAAAATAAGCTGGTTACTTACTCAGAGTAGGGAAGCAAGGTGGGAAAACACACCTGGACAAGGAAAGTAGGGAGAAAGTCAGTAACTGCTGAGCAAGAATGGCCAGCCTGGGGCTACATCAAGCCTGGGAGTTGTAGAATAAGGGCTCAGGCAAGCACAATACAGAAGGCAGCTCTGCAATACAACGAACCAGGGAAGAATTTCTGGACTCAGTTTAAGTGACAGGAAAACGCCAAACCATAGGAACAGTTCTTAATGAAATGAATACTCCTGCAGCAAGTTATAAATTGAATATATTTAAATCTGCTACTGCTTTCCACAACTTAGTTCTGATTTCCTTGCATGCAATTTCAAGAAAGAAAGATCAAAACGGTATAAGCTAGAATTTCTACTATTCTTTTTATTCTTTTCCTAAATTTCAATCTCTTATATATATACATATAACAGTGCTTTTATTTCTAATCCTTATTGCTAAGGCTAGACAAGGAAAAGCATGTTTACACAAATGAGCTAGTTGTTTTCTTTCTTATGTGATCACTTATTAAAGATTAACTCACCTTTATAGTCAACCTATTGGAGAAGGAGATAGCGACCCTGGTGGGGTACAGTCCTTGGGGTCACAAAGAGACAGGCACGACTGAATGACTGAACACATATATTCAATTTATACATATAAACACACACATCAATATATATAAAGAAAATATTTTAGATGTCCTCAATTAATACACTTCAACTAAGTACTTAATTTAAAGCTTTCCTAGAAAGTTGGAAAGGCAGGGATGGGGATGACAGAAGCAGGGATATTTTGGATTTCAGCTTTAATTTGTGAAAATTTTCTCTGCCTGGTGTGAGTCACAGTGGAGAATGGAAAAGGATCCTCTATGAAAACTGGGTTTTGTGTGACTGACACATACTGCATTTTTAATAACACAGACTGAGATGCATTATTCAGAATTCACTCTTGTCCAGCAATTCAGCTCTTCTGTAGATCTTCATACTTCTAGTAAGCCTGTTGTCTGCAAAAATTCAAATTCTTATTGTGATCAATACTAGTAGCCAAGATAGTATATGTCTGCCCAAGTAGAATGTAGTGAACTAGCACAAGGGATTATCATACCATATTTTGAAATCAGATAATTATGAATCAGTATTTACTGTGAGCTGTCTCAGTGAATATCTAAATGTATCTAGCCATTTGAATTTTGATTTTCCTTTGACTGGTTTGAGTAACATTTCATTTCCACAAGGGAAGCATTCCATTTCAAGTAACAACATATAAGTATATGTTTAAAAGCAGTAACAGAGCCCTTATACAGTTCAAAAATTCTTGAAGCTCAGGGATAGTATATTTAGAGGTGATAGTACTTATTGTTGTTTGTCTAATAATGAATATAATCTCAATTTTTCAAGATCAAACATATATATTATAAGGCAGCTCAAACTGCCAAAATTAGTTCAATAACCCATGCCCTTCTAAAATTAATATACACACAATGAAACAATCAGATAAAACTTAGTTTTTAAAGATCCAACTTGGCTATTTGCTACTTATTGAGTGGGTTTAAGTCATTTATCTGAACATCATTTTCTTCATTTGTGAAAGACAGGTTATAATAATCCCTACTTCAAAGATTCTGTGAGATTCAAATAAGATAATGTAATACATATGTTTTGTAAGTGATATTATAAATCCTTGTACAAGGTAAGCTTTATAATTATTGTTATTGCCAATGTTTTAATTTTTATCTCAAAAATATTTGCTCCCATCACTTTGAAGCATGCTTTCAAGATCAAAGTTTGCAGTGATTAACTGTCAGTGACTTAGACTTCCACCTGCCTTATGTTGATAAGTTTTTCAATCTCATACAGGAACAATGTAGTGAAAACAAAAATAATTAGCGCAACTTCAAAATACTTACCTTGATGGATGCAGTTCTTCTGCCAAGACAGTGTGATCTGTTAACTGTACACCTTTGGTATTTGGTATTTACCATTCTTGCTTATTCTTCTTTAAGAGTGACCATTGTAAGTTCATGATCTAGGGTAGTTTTTAATTAGAACAACAAAACCTACTCCGTGATGTTTTGATGAAGGATGAATAAAGTAATATTTGCAAAATTCTTAGTATAAATCTCAATGAAACATGGTAATATGTGTCTAGTGTGTGGGGATGCAATCTCATAAAGTGAATGACCATAGGCTAGCATCAAATAACTGAATTCAAGAAGTGCCGGTGAAAAAAATAGAAGACAGAAAGACAGGAAGTTCATAGGAAATACATTTCAATTGATTGAGTTCTAAAGTGTTTTTCTTCTTTGTATGTCTTCCAGTAAAGAATATACAGTATTAGTTATGGCTTTCTGGAGGACTCTAATACATCAATAATCCCACAAATTTTATCTTAAGTCTGAATTGCTCAGCAAACTCTTAGCTTAGGTATCTAGATTCTAACTTTACCTCATTTGAATATCTAATAAGTACCTAAATCACTTTTCCTAAATTCAACCTGCTCCTCCTTCAGTCTTCTCCATCTCAATAAATTTATTATATATATGTATATATAATAGTCTATGTATGTGTATATATAAATATATTTACTCCACAGAATTTGCTCACATGATTAAGGAGGTTGCTGCCGCTTAGTCACTCAGTCGTGTCTGACTCTCTGCTGTCCCATGGACTGGAGCCTGCCAAGCTCCTCTGTCCATGGGATTTTCCAGGCAAGAATACTGGAATGTGTTGCCATTTCCTTCTCCAGGGGATCTTCCTGACTCAGGAATAGAACCTGTGTCTCTCGAGTCTTCTGCTTTGGCAGGCAGATTCTTTACCACTAAGCCACCTGGGAAGCTCCTGTGGAGACTAAGCCCCTAGATTGGAACTTGGCAAACGAGACCCAGGAGCTCTCTATATAGTTCCAGTACAAGTCTGAAGAACTGAGAACCAAAAGGGTCAACGATGTAAGTTCCAATCTGAAAATAAGCAGAGACCCAAGCAAGAAGATCCAGCATTCAAATCCAAGTCCAAAGG
Source organism: Moschus berezovskii (assembly GCF_049115385.1). Taxonomy (NCBI): domain Eukaryota; kingdom Metazoa; phylum Chordata; class Mammalia; order Artiodactyla; family Moschidae; genus Moschus; species Moschus berezovskii. The sequence goes on from NC_142464.1 coordinate 27,884,856, forward strand.
CCATCAAGGACCAATGTTTAACTCAAATAGTTGTGCAGAAGGCCTAACTAACCCTCTTATTCAGCCTTGTTGTTCCATCAAGCAAGTCTTCTGTTGATTAAGGACAAGCCACATTAGGGAAGGCAATCTGCTTTACTCAATCTATGAAACCAAATGTTAATTTCATCTAAAAATACCCTTACAGACAAACCCAGAATAATGTTTGATCAACTATCTGGGCACCCTGTGGCTCAGTCAAATTGACACATAAAACTAGCTGTCGTAATTACCAAAGATTTAAAGTCAGGAAACTGGATGAGATCTCCAAAGAAGATGCAAGAACTAAACCCCAGAAATGCTAATGATTAAAGGCCCTAAAGATTAGGGATATTCAACATAAGACAGAGTGGTAAGATCATGGTGACAACACACCACTCAGTAGAAATGGCCAGAAGGATGTTTCGAATGATATGAAAGTCTCTGAAGGAATATTTGACAGGATAGAGAACCATGATGCTGAGCATATGTGGAAATAGCATGGAATAAAACTGGCAAAGAATGTGTCTGTTATCCATGTAGACATCATGTGCTAGTCATATTAAGACCTCTGACAAGTTGGGCTTTTTCTATTTCGAAAGAAAAGTCACACACACACACATGTGTGCTCAATCTCTTCAGTCATGTCTGACTCTTTGTGACCCTATTCGTGGGATTCTCTGGGCAAGAATGCTGCAGTGGGTTGCCATGCCCTCCTCCAGGGGATCTTCCTGACCCAGGGATTGAACCCGTGTCTCTTCCATTATCCTGCATTGGCAGGCAGGTTCTTTACCACAGTGCCACCTGGGAAGCCCAGAAGTGACATCCACACATGCACAGAAAAGATAGTAGAATAAAAGTAAAGGAAACGATGATCAGCTCATATATCATACTTACTACGTGTCAGACACTACTCCAAATGCATTGTGTACATTGATTCACTTAAGTCTGACAACCTCTGAAGTGTTACTATTATTCCTGTTCCACCCAGGGAAATCACAGCATGGGGACATTAGGTGAACTGTCCAAAGTCACACAACTAGTAAATAGCTAAGCCAGAATCTGAGTCCAGGTCATATAGTGCCAGAATTTGCGCGCCTCATGATACTGGTCTGTGAGGTAGAAAAAGGCAAATAAAGTGAAAGTGAAGTTGCTCAGTCGTGTCCGACTCTTTGCGACCCCTTGGACTATAGCCTACCAGGCTCCTCCGTCCGTGGAATTCTCCAGGCAAGAGTAGTGGAGTGGGTTGTCATTTCCTACTCCAGGAGATCTTCCCAACTCAGGGATCGAACCTGGGTCTCCTGCATTGGAAGCAGACGCTTTACCATCTGAGCCACTGCAAAGGGAGAAAATGGAAAATGTATGGGTTAAACTTAGATGTAAGCGGGTAAATCAAATAGAATAACATATGGACTGACTTTGATTCATATTGAGAAGTTTGTAGATAATTTGAAGATAGAGAATTCTTATAGAAATTTGAAGGGGGTTAAGCATACATATGGATTTCTGAATTTAAAATGTGTTCCTCATGATGAAATTATATGTTAATTGTAAGCCAAAGAAATAGGGAAACCTGGAAAGTGTCATAATAGTTTGAGAGCGTGTAAAATTTAGCAGTGAGCGCATTAACAGCTGTGTTCTTTAGGGAGAAGTAATGTTTGTTCACCAATTAAAGACCTAAGACTTCCACATCTTCGCACCTTTGAGGATGTATATGATTTGTCAAATTCTTAACTGGAACTCACCCCCCACACCCAAAGTCAATATCAAATAGTAGCTCCTTCATGAACTCTTTTCCTTCCTCCATCCAATATATTCAGACATTCCTTCCTCTGAGTCTTCAAAATATTTTATTCACTTCTATCTTAGTAGTTAACACTGTACAAGTATCCCCTACTTTTAGAAACTTTGCTTTATGCCACTTTGCTTTTATCAAAGACCTACTTAATGCCTGTTTTTGCTAACTGAGGAGGAGTTTTGTTTTTACAAAAGCAACAGCAACAAAAAAGCATAAATAGAAAATAGCATTCAACATTTATTTTGCAGTGAGAGAGCACAAAGGCAGTATTCACCACAATCCTGCGAGACTGGCCCCTCCAAACTCCTTCCCTGGAAATTACACTCAGCATCTCAGCAGCATCAAATCTGCCATATCTCTGGACTGTGTCTGTGAACATCTCTGCTTGATCTGGATTTATTTTGTGCATCTGTTAGCAATATATATCCTAAAGTAGTTGTTTCTTCAACTTTATGCTGTTTCCAGCTTTAAAAGGTTTCATAGGAATGCTTCACTTTTGGATAGCAGGGGAAACCTTCATGGACATGATCCATAAAAGTGTGCAGGGCTGCCTGTAGTGTACTACTTTGACATCCCTTCAGGGCTGAGACACTTATACTCCCGATTGTGGCAAGGGTTGCCTGTTGACAGCTTACAGCTGTGTCCCTCTTGGTGAATTGCTCTGTGAGGAATGATACTGCTTCACCCTCTTCCCCCAGGGAATCTCACATTCAGTAACTGTTTGATGCAGGAGTACAAAGGCCTGGCCCATTTGCTCCCATTGGGTATAACCCTGAAGGGACATCAGAGCTTCAGAACTTCCTGGGGGGTTGACTGAGTTTGCTGTTGCAACTGCATTGTAGCTCACTCTCACCTTCTGCCCGATGCTGTGTCATAGTTATAACCAGAGCACTCTGATGCCTACAAATCTCTGGTTTCCTAAAGAAACAGGTCTTAACCACACATCTGTCCTTTCCATTAGAATCTGCGTTTTTAGAAGGAAAAGATGTTTCTTTTTTTCCATGGAATAACTTGTATACAGTTAACATTCTGGGTGCCTGCTATGGCTTAAACACCATGATCTATAATTTTTTGCTATGCCTTCAACACCATGATCTATCTATCTATCTATCTATATTATCACAACTCTTGAGTTGGGTAGTGCCATATTTCAGTGATGCTAAGATCCATTGTTTATAAGATGCTTAATCAATTTGTAACAGCTGTTTATGATTAAATATGAGGGCTTCCCAGGTAGTTGTTGTTCAGTCACTAAGTTGTATCCAACTCTTTGCGACCCCATGGACTGTAGCACACCAGGCTTCCCTGTCCTTCAACACGTGTCTGCTGAGTCAATGATGCTATCCAACCATCTCTGTCACTTCCTTCTTCTGCTGCTCTCAATCTTTCCCAGCATCAGGGTCTTTTCCAACGAGTCAGCTCTTCGCATCAGGTGGCCAACGGATCAGAGCTTCAGCTTCAGCATCAGCCTTTCCAATGAATATTCAGGGTTGATTTCCTTTAGGATTGACTGGTTGGATCTCCTTGCTGTCTGAGGGACTCTCAAGAGTCTTCTCCAGCACCACAAATTAAAAAGCATCAATTCTTCAGTGCTCAGCCTTCTTTATGGTCCAACTCTCACATCCATACATGACTTGCTAGTGGTAAATAATCTGCCTGTCAATGCAGGAATCACAGTTTCGGTCTCTGTGTCAGGAAGATCCCCTGGAGCAGGAAATGGCAACCCACTCTAGTATTCTTGCCTGGAAAATTCCTTGGACAGAGAAGCCTAGTGGACTACAGTCTATGGGGTCATAAAGAGTCCGGCACAACTAAGCGACTGAACACACATGATTGTATAACAGATCACAGCATGTACTATCCGTACAAGTACATACAAATATGTATTTTTATCTTTCAGTTTTAATTTTTTCATTCTAACCCTCCTTCATCAGTATAAACAATCATCTTGAATGTGTTGAACCCTTAGTAATCATCAGTGATATGCTGATATTCAGAGTTCACTGCTATAATTTTGACTGATTTAGCACCTTTCAAATGAATAGCAAAATTCAAAAGCATATTTGAAATGCACAGGGTTGACAGTTTGTATCTTGAGACTTGTACAATTGGGTCCTTAATGGAAGCCATGCTTTCCTGAAATTTAAACACTGCATCAGAAAAGCCAGATTACTTATAGTGGATAAATTAACAAATGAATGAGTGAACTGATTAAAATGAACTTGGAGGGTTCAAGACAAAATATCATCTAAACATATTTCAGACCAACAAATCGTGATGTGTAAGCTCAACTTCCCATAATGTTTGAAGGAAAATAATGTCATGGATTGCTAGAGAACTGACATTAGTCTGTGACATAAATAAGAGAACAAAGGGTGATAAGTGAAATGTATTGGACTCATTGAGAAATGTGGGCTGAACAAAGAGTAATTCAGCAGGTTAAATAGAAAGGTGTGAACTAACAAATATTGAGATCTATTTGCAAGTTTGTGTATATTAAATTGAAAAATATGAAAATTAGCATATTCACTTGGAACCTCTGGAGGTCATGAAGCTTCTCAAGCATATTTTTTAAATTCATTGGTCATACTTGAAAGGAAAAAAAAAATCATCAGAAACTCATGATTTCACCTCTGGGGATTTAAAAGTTAGCTATTCCAGTAGGAAACACATGGATGAGGGTCCTTAGGCAATGATTTGTTTTGAACTGTGGAAAATTATATTGCTGACATTAATCAGGTGTGTGTATCATGACACCTGTACAACTGCTTAAGGCCATGAGGCTTTATTTAAAAAACCATAAATGAATATTTAGTTTATATTTTTTATTTATTTCAAATTCTTATCATTAAAGGGACATAATTTTCTAGTAGAATCCTTTTACTATTTCAACATGAATTTTAGTAATGATTTTTTCAAGATGATTTTATGATTCCTGAGAGTTCAATGAAACTAGCTTTATAATCTCATCCAATTCTATTTATAAACTTTGAACTCAAAATCAATATCAGGTATGACTACTTGGTATTATTTACCAAGAATGTTTGCATGGTCAGGCACCATGTGTAGTTTTGATATGAGGAATAGTTAAATATACTCTTATACTGTGAAAAAATATATCTGGAGATTATTGTTATTTATCATTATTCATGCCATTAATTAAATACATTAAAATATGAGCTCATAGAAAATATAACTATTTTTATATAATTACTTATGAATGTAATTATATAATTACTTATGAATGAAATTACCATTTCAGCATGGTATAAAGTAGCCTAGTCAATAAAACAATATCATTTCCCTGTTCAGTTTTTAGCAGAATACAGATACTTGGTGAAGTGTGAGAATTATACTAATTGATTCTATATTCCTGAGTCTACATAGTATCTGCTAGATTTTAGGATAGTGGATAAGTGAAGCAAATATCATTCAGTTCCAGCTAGACTTGGGTAAGCAAAAACTGTCTGATACTATGGTTTTCAATGACTCAAAGTACATTTTAATTTTTGTTAAAACTTTTCTAAAGTTTAAAATTAATATTTGATAACAATACTCTAAAAAAACATAAATTTGAATCAATTCTCTCCCTGGAAATACTGAAAGTAGGACTCACTGATGATTATATAAGGGCCTTGCCATCCACGTACCCCTTTATGTGATGAAGAAAAATGTTGCTTCTTTATATGTTTAAAGTAATCACTTTATACGCTTATACGCCCTACAACTAAGGAAAAAATCATCAACAGCAACAGCGTAGCAATAAAATCACACCACAAAGGAGACTCCCCAGAAGGCTATGTGCTCTCAAAATCAAAGAATAATTTCTAGAGGCTCAAGAAAGCATCTTGAATCTTTCAACTTTATTCTCCCTTTATGCTCACTTACAGACATGAGGAGAATCTTCTCCAATATCATTTAGTGTTCATAAACAGCCAGACTGCCCAGGAAAATACCAAGGATTTTGCTAGAACCAAGTGAAGTTTCATTATGTGAGAAAACACCGTCATAATGATAGCTGGAAAATAGCAATCACAAAATTAACCAGCACATTCCCACATAATCCAGTGCCAAAAAGATTAAAATGAGAATTGGATATCTTAATTAATTCAACTTTTTACTTTGAAAATAATTAGAGATTCACAAGCAGTTGCAAGAAATAATACAGAGGGATCCCATGTGGCCTTTACTCAGTGTCTCCCAATGGTAACATCCTGTATATCGCTTCAGTCCTGTCCAACTCTGTGCGACCCCATAGACGGGAGCCCACCAGGCTTCCCCGTCCCTGGGATTCTCCAGGCAAGAACACTGGAGTGGGTTGCCATTTCCTTCTCCAATGTGTGAAAGTGAAAAGTGAAAGTGAAGTCGCTCAGTCTTGTCCGACTAGTAGCGACCCCATGGACTGTAGCCCACCAGGCTCCTCTGTCTATGGGATTTTCTAGGCAAGAGTACTGGAGTGGCTTGCCAGTGCCTTCTCCGAAAACAAAATATTACAATCAGAATATTGACATTGATAAAGTCAAAATACAGAAAATTTCTTTCCCTGCAAGAGCCCCTCATGTCGGTGTTTCATAACCAAATTACTTGTGTCCTGTCCCTAACCTGTCCTTAATCCTTAGCAACCAATAATCTATATTTTTATTTCTGTAATTTTGTCATTTAAAGGATGTTGCATAAGTTGAATCAAGCAGCCCATAATCTTTAGAGATTGACTTTTATTTTCCACACAGATTAATCATTCAGCATGTTCTATATATCAATCAGTTCAGTTCAGTTCAGTCGCTCAGTCGTGTGTGACTCTTTGCGACCCCATGAATCACAGCATGCCAGGCCTCCCTGTCCATCACCAACTCCCGGAGTTCACTCAAAGTCATGTCCATCGAGTCGGTGATGCCATCCAGCCATCTCACTCTCTGTCGTCCCTTTCTCCTTCCGCCCCCAATCCCTCCCAGCATCAGAGTCTTTTCCAGTGAGTCAACCCGTTGCATGAGGTGGCCAAAGGATTGGAGTTTCAGCTTTAGTATCAGTCCTTCCAATGAACACCCAGGATTGATCTCCTTTAGAATGGACTGGTTGGATCTCCTTGCAGTCCAAGGGACTCTCAAGAGTCTTCTCCAACACCACAGTTCTAAAGCATCAATTCTTTAGCAATCAGCTTTCTTCACAGTCCGACTCTTACATCCATACATGACAACGGGAAAAACCATAGCCTTGACTAGACGGACCTTGGTTGACAAAGTAATGTCTCTGCTCTTTAATATACTATCTAGGTTGGTCATAACTTTCCTTCCAAGGAGTAAGCATCTTTTAATTTCATGGCTGCAATCAGCATCCGCAGTGATTTTGGAGCCCCCTAAAATAAAGTCTGACACTGTTTCCACTGTTTCCCCATCTATTTCCCATGAAGTGATGGGACCAGATGCCATGATCTTTGTTTTCTAAATGTTGAGCTTCAAGCCAACCTTTTCACTCTCCTCTTTCTTTTTCATCAAGAGGCTTTGAGTTCCTCTTCACTTTCTGCCATAAGGGTGGTGTCACCTGGATATCTGAGGTTATTGATATTTCTCCTGGCAATCTTGATTCCAGCTTGTGCTTCTTCCAGCCCAGCGTTTCTTATGATGTACTCTGCATATAAGTTAAATAAACAGGGTGACAACATACAACCTTGACATACTCCTTTTCCTATTTGGAACCAGTCTGTCGTTCCATGTCCAGTTCTAACTGTTTCTTCCTGACCTGCATACAGGTTTCTCAAGAGGCAGGTCAGGTGGTCTGGTATGCCCATCTCTTTCAGAATTTTCTTCAGTTTGTTGTGATCCACACAGTCAAAGGCTTTGGCATAGTCAATGAAGCAGAAATAGATGTTTTTCTGGAACTCTCTCGCTTTTTCCATGATCCAGTGGATGTTGGCAATTTGATCTCTGGTGCCTCTGCCTTTTCTTAAACCTGCTTGAACATCTGGAAATTCACGATTCACATATTGCTGAAGCCTGGCTTGGAGAATTTTGAGCATGACTTTACTAGCGTGAGAGATGAGTGCAATTGCACAGTAGTTTGAGCATTTTTTCCGCATTGCCTTTCTTTGGGATTGGAATAAAGACTGACCTTTTCCAGTCCTGTGGCCACTGCTGAGTTTTCCAAATTTGCTGACATAATGAGGGAAGCACTTTAATAGCATCATCTTTCAGGATTTGAAATAGCTCAACTGGAATTCCATCTCCTCCACTAGCTTTGTTCATAGTGATACTTTCTAAGGCCCGGTTGACTTCACATTCCAGGATGTCTGGCTCTAGGTGAGGGGGAGTGATCACACCATCATGATTATCTCGGTCGTGAAGATATTTTCTGTATAGTTCTGCTTCTGTTAGGTCCATACCATTTCTGTCCTTTATCTAGCCCATCTTTGCATGAAATTTCCCTTGGTATCTCTAATTTTCTTGAAGAGATCTCTTGTTTTTCCTATTCCGTTGTTTTCCTCTATTTCTTTGCATTGATCGCCGAGGAAGGCTTTCTTATCTCTCCTTGCTATTCTTTGGAACTCTGCATTCAGATGCTTATATCTTTTCTTTTCTCCTTTGCTTTTTGCTTCTCTTCTTTTCACAGCTATTTGTAAGGTCTCCTCAGACAGCCATTTTGCTTTTTGCATTTCTTTTCCATGGGGATGGTCTTGGTCCCTGTCTCCTGTACCATGTCATGAACCTCCGTCCATAATTCATCAGGCACTCTATCTATCAGATCTAGTCCCTTAAATCTATTTCTCACTTCCACTATATAATCATAAGGGATTTGATTTAGGTCATATCTGAATGGTCTAGTGGTTTGCCCTACTTTCTTCAATTTAAGTCTGAACTTGGCAATAAGGAGTTCATGATCTGAGCCACAGTCTAGTTTGTATCATTTTATTAATTTTTCCATAGTATAGGTGGACCACATTTGGTTTAACCAGTCCCTGGTAGCTCAGAGGTTAAAGAGTGCCTGCAATGCAAGAGACCTGAGTTTGATCCCTGGGTGGGAAGATCCCTTGGAGAAGAAAATGGGAACCTACTACAATATTCTTGCCTGGAAAATTCCATGGATGGAGGAGCCTGGTGGGCTACAGTCCATAGAGTTGCAAAGAGTTGAACAAGACTGAGCAACTTCACTTTCACTTTCTACTGAAAGAAATCTGCCTTTTTCCCTTCCATTTTTAAGCTATCATGAATAAAACTTCTATGAAACATAAAAATATTGATAATGTATGAATATGTTTTAATTTCTCTGGAATAAATGCCTCAGAGTGCCATTGCTGGGTTATATGGTTAGACTTTTAAGAAACCACTAAATTGTTTTACAGAGTGACTTATTTTATATTCCCACCAGAAATGTATGAGTAGTCAAACTTCTCGCACATCTTCACCAGCGTTTAGTGTTGTCACTGGATGATGTTGAATTAACTTTTCGTGTGCCATCTGAATATTCTTTTTGTTGAAATGTTTTCATGTTTTTTGCCTATTTCTAATCAAATTATTATTATTATTGAGTTTTGGAGTTTGTTATATGTTTTAGATACTCATCTTTTATTAAATTTCAGTTTGCAAATATTTTCTCCCATTTTTTAGTTTATTTCTTTTATCAAGATTTTCCTTAGAGCAAAAGTTTTCGATTTTAATGAGATCAAGTTTACCAAATTTTTTCTTATGAATTGTGCTTTTGGTGTCAAAGAGTGATTTGATAGTGGAGAAATATGACCAACATTGTCTCAACCAGTTTATGAAAGTCAGAATCAGTAGTAGTGAGACATGTTAATAGTATGTACACTTGATAATGACATGAAGAAAATTGTACATTATGTCTGTGATTTCTGTCCTCAAAATAGTACACATAAGTTTTGTCATGTGAAAAATATCAGACAAATCCAAACTGAGAGATATTTTGCAAAATATTTGTCAAGGTCATCCAAAACAAGGAAAGTCTGAGAAATTGTTACAGCCAAGGGGAACCTAAGGAGGCGTGATTATTGAATGTAATGTGTGGCCTGTACAGGAATATGGAACAAGAAAAGTGCATTAGATAAAACTAAGGCAATATGGGGAATAAAGCATGGACTTAAGTTAATTATAATTATAGTACTATACCATGTAAGACATTCGTAATAGCGAATTCTAAGTGTGGTTTATGAAAACTCTCTGTACTGTCTTCACAATATATCTGTTAGTCTAAAATTGTCCTAATATGTAAAGTTTAGGAAATACACATGTTTTTCAGCTCTGTCCACTGCAAATGCCTAGAAACAATGAACAAAACAATTAACAAAAATAACTCTAGTGACCAGTGAGGCAGGAGTTACAAATAAAAAATGCTGACTGTGTTGTGATAATTGGTAAAATTGTGTGATGAATAAACCAAATCCTTTTTATTGTCCTCTCTACTTTTATTTGTATTTGATAATTTCAAATTTAAAAATTAAGGAGCAATATTGCTGAATGAGTGTTGTTTTACATGACCTGAGGTTAGTTGTCCCTGGACATAGTTGGACCAATTTCGTCTGCACATTGAATGGTTATAGCCACTAACCACTAGTATCATCCACTCATTCCCAAGGATTTAGGAGAAACCAGCCAGTCTCTCGGAGACAATCACTTGTGAATCAAATTTATTTTAGCTAATGAAATACCATAATCATAATGATTTTCAAGGAAGCATTAGGTTCAGGAGAATACTAAAGCCTACTTTTACTGGGTGATATTCTTGGTTAACATTTTATAGAAGCATAATAATCTTTAAAACTAAAATCTCCCTTTCTATTTAGTAATTAAAAGTTTGCTTTTTGTGGACAAAATGTTTTAAGTGCATTAAGCTGATTTTTAAATGTGAATACAGATGGCATCAGCACAAGGTCAGCAAATTGTGTTTTGACATTTTTCTGTTGTTGAAGCATACATAACTGTATACCTCATGGCCAGGGACCATGTTTGCTAGGTGCTAGAATCCACAGTTGCTCAGCATCTTGCATAAATAACAAAGAGCCCATCACAGCTTCTCAACTCTTTTTTTTTTTTTTTAATTGAAGTATAGTTTGACTTATAATATTGTATTAGTTTCAGGTGTACAGCAAAGTGATAGAGTTTAATATATTTTTTTATTTTTTTCCATTATAGGTTACTACAAGATAGTAAATATAATTCCCTGTGCTAAACAGTAAATTTTTGTTTATCTGTTTTATGTATAGTATTTTGTTATCTGTTAATTCCATACTCTAATTTATCCACACTCCCTTACCTCCCTTTCCCTTTTGGTAGCTATAAGTTTGTTTTCTATGCCTCTAAGCATCTTTCTGCTTTGTATATAGATTCATTTCTATTGTTTTATAAATTGCACAAATAAGTGATATCATATAATATTTTTCTTCTCTGTCTGATTTATTTAATTTAGTATGATAACCTCTAGGTCCAATCACGTTGCTGCAGATGATAATATTTCATTCTTTTATGGCTAAGTAATATTTCAATGCAGAGTTCCAAAGAATAGCAAGGAGAGATAAGAAAGCCTTCCTCAGCGATCAATGCAAAGAAATAGAGGAAAACAATAGAAAGGGAAAGACTAGAGATCTCTTCAAGAAAATTAGAGATACCAAGGGAACATTTCATGCAAAGATGGGCACAATAAAGGATAGAAATTATATGGACCTACCAGAAGCAGAAGATATTAAGAAGAGGTGGCAAGAATACACAGAAGAACTGTACAGAAAAGATCTTCACGACCGAGATAATCACGATGGTGTGATCACTCACCCTCACCTAGAGCCAGACATCTTGCAATGTAAAGTCAATTGGGCCTTAGGAAACATCACTATGAACAAAGCTAGTGGAGGTGATGGAATTCCAATTGAGCTATTTCAAATCCTGAAAGATGATGCTGTGAAAGTGCTACACTCAATATGCCAGCAAATTTGGAAAACTCAGCAGTGGCCTCAGGACTGGAAAAGCTCAGTCTTCATTCCAATCCCAAAGAAAGGCAATGCCAAAGAATGCTCAAACTACTGCACAATTGCACTCATCTCACATGCTAGTAATGTAATGCTCAACATTCTCCAAGCCAGGCTTCAGCAATACGTGAACTGCTAACTTCAAGATGTTCAAGCTGGTTTTGGAAAAGGCAGAGGGACCAGAGAACAAATTGCCAACATCTGCCGGATCATGGAAAAAGCAAGCAAGAGAGTTCCAGAAAAACATCTATTTCTGCTTCATTGACTATGCCAAAGCCTTTGACTGTGTGGATTACAACAAACTGTGGAAAATTCTGAAAGAGATGGGCATACCAGACCACCTTACTTGCCTCTTGAGAAACTTGTATGCAGGTAAGGAAGCAACAGTTAGAACTGGACATGGAACAACAGACTAGTTCCAAATTGGAAAAGGAGTACATCAAGGCTGTATATTGTCACCCTGCTTATTTAACTTATATGCAGAGTACATCATGAGAAACGCTGGGCTGGAAGAAGCACAAGCTGGAATCAAGATTGCCGGTAGAAATATCAATAAACTCGGATATGCAGATGACACCACTCTTATGGCAGAAAGTGAAGAAGAACTAAAGAGCCTCTTGGTGAAAGTGAAAGAGGAGAGTGAAAAAGTTAGCTTAAAGCTCAACATTCAGAAAACTAAGATCATGGCACCTGGTCCCATCACTTCATGGCAAATAGATGGGGAAACAGTGGAAACAGTGGCTGACTTTATTTTTCGGGGCTCTAAAATCACTGTAGATGGTGATTGAAGTCATGAAATTAGAAGACTCTTACTCCTTGGAAAGAAAGTTATAACCAACCTAGACAGCATATTAAAAAGCAGAGACATTACTTTGTCAACAAAGGTCTGTCTAGTCTTCTGCTGTTGCTAAGTCACTTCAGTCATGTCCAACTCTGTGTTACCCCATAGACAGCAGCCCACCAGGCTCCCCCGTCCCTGGGATTCTCCAGGAAAGAACACTGGAGTGGGTTGCCATTTCCTTCTCCAATGCATGAGAGTGAAAAGTGAAAGTGAAGTCACTCAGCCATGTCCGACTCTTCGGAGCCTACTAGGCTCCTCCATCCATGGGATTTTCCAGGCAAGAGTACTGGAGTGGGGTGCCATTGCCTTCTCCACTGTCTAGTCTAGGCTATGGTTTTTCCAGTAGTCACATAATGATGTATGAGTTGGACTGTAAAGAAAGCTGAGTGCCGAAGAATTGATGCTTTTGAAGTGTCGTGTTGGAGAAGACTCTTGAGAGTCCCAGCCCATCCTAAAGGAGATTAGTCCAGGACTGAAGTTGAAGCTGAAACTCCAATACTTTGGCCACCTGATACAAAGAGCTGACTCATTTGAAAAGACCCTGATGCTGGGAAAGAGTGAGGGCAGGAGGAGAAGGGGACGACAGAGGATGAGATGGTTGGATGGCATCACCAACTCAGTGCACATGGATTTGGGTAGACTCCAGCAGTTGGTGATGGATAATGAGGCCTGGCGTGCTGCAGTTTGGGGTCGCAAAGAGTCAGACATGACTGAGCGACTGAACTGAACTGAATATTGCATTATATATATAATATTTCATTATATATAATATCACATTATATATATAATACTGCATATTATATATAATATTGCATTATATGTATATATTTTTTTTCTATTTTTCACATCTTCTTTTTGTCTCTGACTCTTACTTAGGTAACATCAGCCTCTTTCTGCTCCTGTTGCCTCAAGTTTGACTCATATGTTATGATCATTCACTCATCCTTAGTGTTTTACTTTCGAATTTTGAAATATATGTAAAAGCAAAGAGAGTGTGTGGATCTTTCAGTTTTATGTGTTATCAATGCTGGTGGCTCCAATGGTCAAGAATCTGCCTGCAATCCGGGAGACCCCTGTTTGATACCTGGGTCAGAAGATCTTCTGAAGAAGGGAATGGCAACCCACTCCAGTATTTTTGCCTGAAGAATCCCATGGACAGAGGAGCCCAGAGAGCTACAGTTCACAGGGCCACAGATATGACTAAGTGACTAATATTATCTATGCCAGCCAATCATTTTTATCAATAACCCTGCCACTTGGGCACTAAGTACATGGTACTATGACTTGATCATTTCTCTTGGTCTTTTCAGTGATCAGAACAAAGAATTTTTCAGTTCATTGTGGCTATCAGCCTAAGAATTCAACCTCAATCTGTAGTTTGGGAGGAAAAAACTTCCATGATATACCAGTTATCAGTTTGGGTGTCAGGAAAATTTCATGAAAAAAGAAGCTCCCATATCACATTATTAAATGCTTTTCTTTTAAGTAAGTGCCACTCCAGGAAAAATTCCTGTTTGTTCCTTCACATTTAATGTCATATTGTCTCTGTTAGGTTTCTTACATGGTGTTTTCTGCTTTGTTTCTTTCAGTATTTATGCTGAAAATACAATTTTCAAAAAAGAGAAAAGAAACCAAGCAAATAAGAATACAAATGAATCTTGAAAATAGCAAACAAGAATGCAAACAGATCCCTCCATTCCTACCAGCATGAGCTTTCAATTTCAGAAATGCCTTTTACATATGGTTCTTCATATGTAAAGAAGACCTATGAGGTCAGATAGTACAGATTTTCTATTTTGCACACCACTGAACTAACAAAACTACAGTTTCCCATTTTATTAACATGTTAGAGAAAAAAACACTCTCTTTTCTACTCATTCTGTTTTCATAAGGTTGGCTTTTCTTTTTCAGTCCAGTGAAATACAAAAATCATGTTCCTGTACCAAATTACCATACAGCAGCATGCAGGCACACAAATTTGACTGTAGTGTGACGGAAATACTCTACATGCTGTGCCTACTAACTCAGTCATGTCCGACTCTTTGTGACCCCATGGACTATAGCCTGCCAGGCTCCTCTGTCCATGGGGATTCTACAGGCAAGAATACTGGAGTGGGTTACCATTCCCTCCTTCAGGGGATCTTCCAAACCCAGGGATCAAACCCAGGTCTCCCATACTGCAGGTGGATTCTTTACCATCTGAGCCATGAGGGAAACACTCTTTAACCCCCCACTGTAATGAAAACCTATAAGTGAAGTTTGCACAAACAAAAACTCACAAACTAGAAGAATAAGACTAATTTGACAAAGATATATATATATATATATTTCTACATATTCCTCTGACTTACGTGCCCAATGATTTCTTCCCCCAAAAGCTTTAAATAACACTTTTTAAAGTTATTAGACATCTCATTCCAATCTGTCTTTGGAATGAAAGCTTTCAACTATAAGCAACACTTTTATTTTCTAAAAGTTCAATAATATATAATAAAATAGTTCACAAATAGTACTTCTAATGAATTGAAACTTGAGGTTGAAAATTGGCCATTGGGAATCCCTCAAGATATCAAAACATCTAGTAGAAAAAGGAATGCTCTACTGTTTGGGGAAAGTTTTCCTAATTGCCAAGGTGAGATATGATTGCTGCTACCTGATATGACTATGGAGAAATCTGTTCATCTTTCAGAATCTAGGATTATTTTTAAGGCAACTCTAGGATTTTCATTGTACAATAGAAACATATAATGGCAGATCTTCCAAGGATGTAGGTTTTGGGATTCATTCAGTTCAGTTCAGTTCAGTTGCTCAGTCATGTCCGACTCTTTGTGACCCCATGAATCACAGCATGCCAGGCCTCCCTGTCCATCACCAACTCCTGGAGTTCACTCAAATCCACCTGCATCAAGTCGGTGACGCCATCCAGCCAACTCATTCTCTGTTGTCCCCTTCTCCTCCCGCCCCCAACCTTTCCCAGGATCAGAGTCTTTTCCAGTGAGTCAACTCGTCGCATGAGGTGGCCAAAACATTGGAGCTTCAGCTTCAACATCAGTTCTTCCAATGAACACCCAGGACTGATCTGCTTTAGAATGGACTGGTTGGATCTCCTTGTAGTTCAAGGGACTCTCAAGAGTCTTCTCCAACACCACAATTCAAAAGCGTCGATTCTTTGGCCCTCAGCTTTCTTCACAGTCCAACTCTCACATCCATACATGACCACGGGAAAAACCATAGCCTTGACTAGATGGACCTTTGTTGGCAAAGTAATGTCTCTGCTTTTTAATATGCTATCTAGGTTGGTCATAACTTTCCTTCAAAGGAGTAAGCATCTTTTAATTTCATGGCTGCAATCAGCATCTGCAGTGATTTTGGAGCCCCAAAAATTGCAAATTAGATGCCTTTTATTTCTTTTTCTTGTTTAGGTACTGTGGTTAGAAATTCCAGTACATTGTAGAATAGCACATAATGAATGCAGGCATCCTTGTCTTGTTCCAAAATTTAAAGGAAGGCTTTCATTCTTTCACCTTTTAGTATGACTTAGCTGTCGGCATTTTATAAAAGTCATTTACAATTTTGAGGAAACTCCCTTCTACTCTAATGTTTGGAATATTTTGTATTATGAGTATGTATTAGATTTTCTGCATAAGTTGAGATGATCATAATTGTTGGAGACTATGTTGTGGCATTTGACAAGATTTCATTCCCTTTTAAGGCTGAATAATATTCCATTGCATGTATATATGTATTCTTTACCCATTCATCTGTTTGACTATATGGTTTGCTTCTACTTCCTGACTAGTGTGAATGGTGGGGCTATGAATATGTATATCTTTATTTTTGTAGTATACAACTTTGATAGCCTTATTATTTCCTTTTGTGTGTTTTTTAAAGATATTTTCTTACTTGTTAAAATAATGATTGCAATTAATATCTTAAATTTATGATGGTCTAGTTTAAATTGATACAAGTGAGCTGAACTATCATTTAAAAACTGTGCCACTGTACAAATCTTTCATGCCTACTTTATGTTGTTATCATAAATTATGTTTATATAATGTGCATATTAATATAGGTTTGCAGCTTCTTTTACATTAATCTTTTAATTATAAAAAATATAAAAAGAAGTTACAAACCAAAAATACCATAATCCTGGCTTTTCTATTTATCTATTTTTACCATTACTGGAGCTCTCTATTTCTTCATGCAGCTTCAAGTTTGTCCTGATATTTCAACCTGAAGAACTCCTTTTGGCTTTTTTTGTCAGGCAGAGTTCAGTTCAGTTCAGTTCAGTTCAGTCGCTCAGTTGTGTCCGACTCTCCGTGACCCTATGAATCACAGCACGCCAGGCCTCCCTGTCCATCACCAGCTCCCGGAGTTCACTCAAACTCAACAACAAACTTCCTCAGCTTTGTTTATCTGAAAATGTCTCATTTCTCCCTTATTTTTGAATAGCTTTGCCAGGTACAGAATTCCTGATGTATCTGGTTTCCTTTCTGCAGTTTAAAAATATCACCCCATTCTATCTGACCTCCACTTTTTATAATGAGTAATCCTCAGTTTTCTTATTAAGAATACTTTGTACATGGCAAGTCACTTCTATCTTGGTGCTCTCAAGATTCTCTTTGTATTTGGCCCTTGACACTGACTATGTCTTGATGTGGAACTCTTAGTGTTTATATTTTTTTGGAGTTTGTTGAGTTCACTGGATATGCAGATTTGTATTTTTTTATCAAAATTGGAAATAGTTTTTCCATCATTTTTTCAAGTATTCTTTCTGCTCCTTCTATCCTGTCCTTCTGAGATCCCTATTATGCATATATGGCCCACAAGTCTCAGTTACTGTTCATTTCTCTTCATTCTTTTATCTTTCTGGTCCACAGAGTGAATAATTTTAGTCGATCTTCAAGTTTTCTAATTTGTTTTTCTGCCTGCTCAAATCCTCTGTTTAAATCCTCTAGTGAACTTTTCATTTCACTTCTTGTAACTTTCAACAGAATTCTATTTAATTTCTCTTTTTTATAATCTACATTTTCTTTGCATGGTTTATATTTTTATTTATTTGCTTGTTTTTGAAAACTGAACTTCTTTGAATATTATAACAGGGATAACTGATTGTCTGCCCCGCCCTAGAATTTGTTTTTGTTGCCTACTATGTGCTGACTTTCCACTTGGCTCAGTAGTAAAGAATCCGTCTGGCAATGGAGGAGACACAGGAGACATGGTTTCAATCCTTGGGTCAGGAAGATCCCCTGGAGGAGGAAATGGCAAACAGCTTCAATATTTTTGCCTGGAAAATCTCATGGAGTGGAGCCTGGTGGGCTGCTGTCCGTAGGGTCGCAAAGAGTCAGATGACTGAGTACACACGTACTGTTAGATGCTATAGCTGCTTGTTTGGTATTTTCTAAACTACTCTTGTGAGACCCAAATTGTTTTCATGTATGGTCTCTAAAAAGCCTGTTTCTTTAGCTTGTGTTCTGCTAATTTTTTTTTTTTTTCCCACACAGATTTGGCCTCTAAAGAGAGAGAAAGAAAGGGAAAACAAAGGAAAAGAAGAAAGAAGGAAAATTCTCCTAGTCTTTGTAGATTGACTCCGTGCTTGGTTGTGTTTTTAATGCTTAGCCAGACTGTTTACAACATTGCTTTAGCCTTCACTTCCTGTTTGCTGTGAGCCTAAAGATAAGCCAAAGGGAAAGCTTCAGGCTGTTCTGAACATTCATCTTGCCCAGAGCATGTGCATCACTTTGTAAATTCCTAAATCTGTGCAGGCACTCTTCAGTACCCTAACTTCCCAAAGAAAGTCTCTCTCTAGTTTTTGCTCCCAGGATTTCATCATTCTGTTGTTTGCCACAATTGTAATCTTTTGCCCTGAGAAGCTGCTGAATATTTCTTTGCCTTACATTGTGTTTAAGGAATGCCACTGCTTTTCCAGCAGTGACTTTTCTTAGGGAGTTCTGAATTTGGCAAAAAAAAAAAAAAAAAACAACGCAAAAAGAAGCAAACAAGCTGGTAAGTTCTTTGCATCAGTCCTTCAGGTAACCATTGTTCATACTAGAACAGATAAATGCAAGCACGATTTTTTGAGAAAAAGTTCTGTACTTCTTTTGGAATCAAGAATCAGCGTTACACACTGGGAATATAGGCAGCCATCTTCCAGACTGCCACCTGTATACCATGGGGGAGATGGGGCAAGGGCAAGTAAAAATGTCACAAAACTTTCCTAATTTTTTTAAATTGTCTTTTTCTTGATTAAACATTCTCTGTGTTGTTATAAACTTTTGACTTTTTCAGAATTCTGACTTAGTTGATTCTAACAGTTTTTACTGTATTGATGCTTTTGAACTGTGGTGTTGGAGAAGACTCTTGAGAGTCCCTTGTACCGCAAGGAGATCCAACCAGTCCATTCTAAGGGAGATCAATCCTGGGTGTTCATTGGAAGGACTGATGCTGAAGCTGAAACTGCAATACTTTGGCCACCTCATGCGATGAGTTGACTCACTGGAAAAGACTGATGCTGGGAAGAGTTGGGGGCGGGAGGAGAAGGGGACAACAAAGAATGAGATGGCTGGATGGTATCACAGACTCTGTGGACGTGAGTTTGAGTGAACTCCGGGAGTTGGTGATGGACAGGGAGGCCTGGTGTGCTGTGATTCATGGGGTCGCGGAGAGTCGGACACGACTGAGTGACTGAACTGAACTGAACTGAACTGAACAGTTTTTACAGGATTTTAAAAATCTTTGTGAGTTAAACTGGACAATTGGAGCTACCTACTCCACAATTTTTGGTGGTGCCTGATTTATGTACTCCAAAAATGTGTACTATATTTGTAGATCTGTAGTTTGTTACACAAATGCACTCATCAGTATCATGACACTTATTTCCCAGCTGCTAGGCATGTTGACTGCAGATGGTTCCTAGATAAATCTCTCCCTTGGAATTTCTCTCAGCTGAGGGAATATGCCTTTCCCAAGATTATACCTCCGTGGGTGCAGTTCATATCTAATGACTGGTTAATAAGAAGGAACAAAGACTTGACTTTTTCCAGGACGTGTGATGGTTCAGTGTAACTCTGAAAGTTCACTCAGTTCAGTTCAGTTCAGTCGCTCAGTCATGTCCGACTCTTAGCAACCCACGAACCACAGCACACCAGGCCCCCCTGTCCATCACCAACTCCCAGTGTTCACTCAAACTCATGTCCATCGAGACGGTGATACCATCCAGCCACCTCATTCTCTGTCGTCCCCGTCTCCTCCCACCCCCAATCCCTCCCAGCATCAGAGTCTTTTCCAGTGAGTCAACTCGTTGCATGAGGTGGCCAAAGTATTGGAATTTCAGCTTTAGCATAAGTCCTTCCAATGAACAACCAGAATTGATCTCCTCTAGAATGGACTGGTTGGATCTCCTTGCAGTCCAAGGGACTCTCAACAGTCTTCTCCAGCACCACAGTTCAAAAGCATCAATTCTTCGGCGATCAGCTTTCTTCACAGTCCAACTCTCACATCCATACATGGCCATGGGAAAAACCATAGCCTTGACTAGACGGACCTTGGTTGGCAAAGTAATGTCTCTGCTTTTTAGTATGTTATCTAGGCTGGTCATAACTTTCCTTCCAAGGAGTAAGCATCTTTTAATTTCATGGCTGCAATCAGCATCCACAGTGATTTTGGAGCCCCCCAAAATAAAGTCTGACACTGTTTCCACTGTTTCCCCATCTATTTCCCAAGAAGTGATGGGACCAGATGACATGATTTTTGTTTTCTGAATGTTGAGCTTCAAGCCGACCTTTTCACTCTCCTCTTTCACATTCATCAAGAGGCCTTTGAGTTCCTCTTCACTTTCTGCCATAAGGGTGGTGTCATCTGCTTATCTGAGGTTATTGATATTTCTCCCTGCAATCTTAATTCCAGCTTGTGCTTCTTCCAGCCCAGCGTTCCTCATGATGTACTCTGCATATAAGTTAAATAAGCAGGGTGACAATATACAACCTTGACGTACTCCTTTTCCTATTTGGAACCAGTCTGTTGTTCCATGTCCAGTTCTGACTGTTGCTTCCTGACCTGCATACAGGTTTCTCAAGAGGCAGGTCAGGTGGTCTGGGATTCCCATCTCTTTCAGAATTTTCCACAGTTTATTGTGATCCACACAGTCAAAGGCCTTGGCATAGTCAATGAAGCAGAAATAGATGATTTTCTGGAACTCTCTTGCTTTCTCCATAATCCAGTGGATGTTGGCAATTTGATCTCTGGTGCTCTGCCTTTTGTAAAACCTGCTTGAACATCTGGAAGTTCATGATTCACATATTGCTGAAGCCTAGCTTGGAGAATTTTGAGAATGACTTTACTAGCATGTGAGATGAGTGCAATTGTGCGGTAGTTTGAGCATTCTTTGGCATTGCCTTTCTTTGGGATTGGAATGAAGATTGACCTTTTCCAGTCCTGTGGCCATTGCTGAGTTTTCCAAATTTGCTGGCATATTGAGTGAAGCACTTTCACAGCATCATCTTTCAGGATTTGAAATAGCTCAATTGGAATTCCATAACCTCCACTAGCTTTGTTCCTAGTGATGCTCTCTAAGGCCCACTTGACTTCACATTCCAAGATGTCTGGTTCCAGGTGAGTGATCACACCATCGTGATTATCTTCGTCATGAAGATCTTTTTTGTACAGTTCTTCTGTGTATTCTTGCCACCTTTGCTTAATATCTTCTGCTTCTGTTACATCCATACCATTTCTGTCCTTTATCGAGCCCATCTTTGCATGAAATGTTCCCTTTGAATCTCTAATTTTCTTGAAAAGATCTCTTGTTTTTCCTATTCTGTTGTTTTCCTCTATTTCTTTGCATTGATCGCTGAGGAAGGCTTTCTTGTCTCTCCTTGATATTCTTTGGAACTCTGCATTCAGATGCTTATATCTTTCCTTTCCTCCTTTACTTTTCGCTTCTCTTCTTTTCACAGCTATTTGTAAGGCCTCTTCAGACAGCCATTTTGCTTTTTTGCATTTCTTTTCCATGGGGATGGTCTTGGTCCCTGTCTCCTGTACAATGTCACGAACCTCCGTCCAGAGTTCATCAGCACTCTATCAGATCTAGACCCTTAAATCTATTTCTTACTTCCACTGTATAATCATAAGTGATTTGACCACACCTGAAAAATCTGTGGGGTTGTTAAGCTTTTCTCATGCTTTCATGGATATGATTACTTCCAAAAATTTCCACATGCAGAATCTGAGGAACAGGATATAAAACAAGACTTGAATTCAAATTCTAAAATTAAAAAAAAAAAACTGAAGGAAATGAATTTAGTCTGTGATAGCTTGCACTTTCTACACACATCCTTCTGATCATTACCGATTATTTTCCTAACTTCCTACAAATAATATCCATTTTTTAAATAAAATCTTTGAAGGTTGCATTTCATGTTATCTACCTTCTTTGTCTTTTTGAAAATATGAGAGAACTACTTGTATCTGTGTGTTATAAATTGATTAAAAAATTCCTCAGTGATTACTGATACAAGGAAGTCATCTTACTTCTGTCTTCTTTCACCTCCTCTTAAGCAACTAGCTACAACGTAAGATCTAATTTTTTAGAGTTATGGATGCAAAGTTCGCAGTGAAATTCCCATTTATTTCCCCAAATAAAGTCTTATGCCATACCTTAAAATAAAACAGGAGAATCTGTTTGTTATCATAATTTTATTTTTATAGTCCATATCATGTTCTCATCCTGCAGGCAATTGATGAAAAGCATAAAGATATTTTGACTAACAGAAACATTTGAAATAGGAGCTTATGGGTGACAGTGATAGGCCTATTTCAGCCTTAGCATTAAATTTATTTCTGTAGTTTGGTTTTATATGTACAGTTTTGAAATAGCCATCATTCCCATTAATTCATAATTTAAAGTAGAAGTGCTGCTACTGCTAAGTCACTTCAGTCGTGTCCGACTCTGTGTGACCCCATAGACGGAAGCCCACCAGGCTCCCCCGTCCCTGGGATTCTCCAGGCAAGAACACTGGAGTGGGTTGCCATTTCCTTCTCCAATGTGTGAAAGTGGAAAGTGAAAAGTGAAAGTGAAGTCGCTCAGTCGTGTCCGACCCTTAGCGACCCCACGGACTGCAGCCTACCAGGCTCCTCCATCCATGGGATTTTCTAGGCAATAGTACTGGAGTGGCTTGCCATTGCCTTCTCCGAAAGTAGAAGTAGAATTTGTTAAAACATTTTTTACTATGTAATCACATTATGCTTTGTTTAAATAGTCTAATGTAATGTAAAGCTCCAATTTTTTACTAAAATTGTGCATGCAAAACCTAGGTAACCAAATCAAGACAGAATCTGGAAGACCACACATGGCCTTCTAGTCTCCCCATGTGTTTGAGCCTCTGATAACTTGAAAACAAACTAGAGACACAATTGACAATAGGGAAACTAAAACAACTCTAAAAGATGGAGGAGTAGTAAATGTACTCAAGTAAAAAATTGAATTTCAGTTGCTTATCTATTACTGAGAGTATTTACAATTCTGTGTTTCATTTATTGAATGAGAGTCTTCCATCTTGTTCAATTAAGTATACTTTCTCCTTAGCAGGTTTTAAAAAATTCAATGTGAAACACTAATATTTTAATGGGAGACAAAATTTCGAAGTGTAAAAGCAAAGTTTCAAGTATAAAAAGTAAAAAGTCTTTATTTTTTCTTTTATTGAGATATAATTGACATACAACACTATAAAAATTTAAGGTGTATGGCATAATGACTCAGTTCAGTTCAGTTCAGTTCAATCGCTCAGTCGTGTCCGACTCTCCGCGACCCCATGAATCACAGCACGCCAGGCCTCCCTGTCCATCACCAACTCCCGGAGTACACTCAAACTCATGTCCACAGAGTCGGTGATGCCATCCAGCCATCTCATTCTCCGTCGTCCCCTTCTCCTCCCGCCCCCAACCTTTCCCAGCATCAGAGTCTTTTCCAGTGAGTCAACTCATCGCATGAGGTGGCCAAAGTATTGCAGCTTCAGCTTTAGCATCAGTCCCTCCAATGAACATCCAGGATTGATCTCCTCTAGAATGGACTGGTTGGATCTCCTTGCAGTATAAGGGACTCTCAAGAGTCTCGAGTTGCATAAATTATGATATGGTTACTATAATAAGTTAATATCCATCATATAGTTACAAAAAATTAAAAAATCAAAAACAAAGTTCTAAACTGTTACATAGTAAGACAATACACTTTGAAGATGAACATAGCAGTTTTATTACTATATATTCTAGAATAAACAGTTGATCAAGATTTAAATTTATTTGCTTTATTGGATTGTATGCTCTCTGTATGCCCAGTAGCCAGTGTAATATTTGGTACCTGGTAGGTTTTCAAAAAATCCTTGTTGAATGTATAAATTAACTCAGGGTCTTTAAGTAGGAATAGTAGGATTTTTTCCATAGATGAATAATTAATTAATATATCTTATAACCACTGAGTATCTGTTGTTTAGTAGCTAAATCGTATCCGACTCTTGCAGCCCAAAGACTGTAACCACGAGGCTCCTGTGTCCATGGGATTTCTCAGGCAAGAATACTGGAGTAGGTAGCCATTTTCATTTTCAGGGGATCTTCCCAACCTAGGGATAAAAACTGAGTCTCCTGCATTGGTAGGCAGATTCTTAATCCCTGAGTCACCATGGAATATTTGGCTAACAATTAAAATTCTATTTGTATTTTTCTGACTCTATTTCTAGATTTCATGACAGGGACCCGATAGAATATTTACCAAATTAAAAAATCTCATTGTCATGATCTAATTAAGGGGTCAGCAAACTGTTGCAAGTGGGCCAAGGCACCACCAGTTTGGGCAAGTAAATATACACTAGAAACTCCAACAACAAAAATAAAATGTTATTTCAAAAACAAAAGTTTATTTTGGAGAGGAGAACAAGATGGCAGAGGAGTAGGTGGATATGGGGTACATCTCTCTCCATGGATACATCAGGAATACACCTTAAGACACAGAAGTGCATGCAGAACACGAGCTGAGAGTGGACAGGAGTGCCTGACCAGCAGAAAAGAATATATAGAACCACACACAACTCGGTAGGATGAAGGAACAAGGGGGAAAAACAGGAGTGTTAGTAGGACTGGACCTTCACTCGGTGGGTGGGGGAACTGAAACAGGCATCTGATCCCCACATTGGGGCAATTGTCCGAGTCAGAGGAGAAGCATTAAGGCCAAGAGTGAAACAGCTGATCTGTGGCAGCCTAAATGGAGTGAGGATCAGACAGTCCTTGCCACAATCATACATACCATGGACAGGGATGCAGGTCCCCTGGAAGGCGTAGTGGCTGGGAGCTGGAGTTTAGGGATTGTGGAGCAATCCCAGGGCAAGGGCTGCTGTTGACTGCGAAGAGACAGACTGAGGAGATGTGAGGGAGGAGACTGTGGTGGGAAATGCCTGTGGAGGAAAGCCAGCCAGCCATGGAAGCAAGGCGATACTGCTGAGTCATGCATAGTGGGTAGAGCCATCAACATAACCTCTCTCTCCCCACATGCTAGCATTGGCAGCTGAACAATAGAGAGACTGGCCCATTAAACACCTTACCCACAGAACTACAGAGTAGGACCCCACTGAGGGTACTCCTTTAAGTGACTGATGGGCTGACCTACAGAATATGACCCCATCCAAGGTGACCTTTTATGTGCCTGATGCACTGATCTACAGAGTAGGACCCCAAACTGGGGGGCCCCCTCCATGCGCCTGATGCAGAACAACAGAGAAGGACCCCAAGCAAGGGATCCCTCTTAGGGCCTGAATGGGCAGAGCTATGGAGAAGGACTAGCCAAAGAGGCCTTCTCTGGCCAGCTATCAGAGGCTAGAAAAGACTCTGATAGGGCCATAACTCCTGTGGCAGAGGCAGGCCATGTGTCTGAACACTTGGCACTACCAGATGAACCCTTGGCACCACCAGAGTCCCCATGACCAAAGCAGCTGCACCACCTTCACACTTAACCCTAACTAGGGCAGAGCTACCATTGGCAAATCTTGTGTCTATGCATACAGAATATGTGACCCTGTGGACTATGACCTGCCAGGCTTCTCTGCCAGGGGGCAATAATACTGGAGCATATTGGCCAATATTGGCTGCCACTCCCTTCTAGAACACCTATTTCCAGCTGCCCTAGCCACCAACTCCCCTGAGTACCTGGTGCTGCCAGAACCCCTGCGACCCAAGCAGCTGCACCACCTCCACACCTGGCCCTCAATGGAGAAGACCCAAGTCCTCCAGGTCAACCTCAGGAGCTAATCCAAGTGGACAACCCACATGCAGAGGTGGAAATGAAACCACAACTGAAACCCAGGGGCAATGTGGCTAAGGAAGAAGACCCCAAACCTTCCCACCATCTTTACAAGTGGCAGATTAAATCCACATGATCAACAAGGCAGACTCTGTGACTATAGAATATATAAAAGGACATTGATAGCTCCCACACAAAAAAACCCCACACTAGTTCTGATACCTGTGGACATTGAAGGCAAGAACACACAGGAGCAGGACCAGATTAGAATCTGAGCTGTCCCCACAGCAGGTCCAAAGACCAACAGAGTGTTGGAGGGCATCATAGGGAGGTGAGGTGGACTGTGACTCCCAGTGAGGGAAAGGATTCTGACAGCAGTGACTCAAGAAAAGACTTATTATTCTTTGGTTTTGACTTGTTCTGTACATTCTTTTGGATTTTCTTTTTCTCTTCATCCCCGCCCAAACAGTTATAGTTGTCAATCTTTTTGGCCCTATGAAATCTAATTAAGCTTTTGAGCTTTTTTTCTCAGTCACATTTTTTTATTGCTGTTATAAACCTCTGCCTCTATGTTGGGCTTTTGCAGTTCTGTGGCATTTTCCTTACTTTTTAAATTTCTTTTGTGTACTTTTCTCTTTTTTTAATTTTAATTTTTAACTTTTTAAAAACCTATTATTATTTTTTCTACATTTATTCCTTTGTTTACTTTTCCTACTATTCTTTTTCCCTTGCAGTTAATCTTTAATGTATATAAATCTTCTTTATCTACCTGTATTTAACTTTGCACAGCTATTCTTTCTTTCTTCCCTTTCCTTTCAACATATTTCTTATTTTTGTTTTCATTGTTTTATTCCCCATTTGACACCTTGCTTTAGTTTGGTTTTCCAGTTTGTGCTTTAGTTAGTTTTGTAGATATAATTTTTGGTTTCCTTTGTTTGCCAGATCAATCTATTGTACTTTATTTTTGTTGGACTGTTTTGCTTTTGCTTATGGGTGTATATTATATGTGTATATTCCATTATTTTAATCATTATTTGTCTGGTTTTGTAACAACAATTTGTTTGAGGTTCATCTTTGGATTCTCATTTGGGGGAATTAGTTTTAATTTCATTTAATACCATAATAAATCCCTTGGGGAATTTTCATTCCTGACCAGAAATCAAGCCCTGAGCCTTTGGGGTAGGAGCACGGACTCCAAGACCCTAGACTACCAGAGAAATGACTCTCAGTTCACTTCAGTTCAGTCGCTCAGTCGTGTCCGACTCTATGTGACCCCATGAATCACAGCACGCCAGCTTCCCTGTCCATCACCAACTCCCGGAGTTCACTCAAACTCATGTCCATCAAGTCGGTGATGCCATCCAGCCATCGCATTCTCTGTCGTCACCGTCTCCTCCTGCCCCCAATCCCTCCCAGCATCAGAGTCTTTTCCAGTGAGTCAACTCATTGCATGAGGTAGAGAAAGCATTAGAGTTTCAGCTTTAGCATCAGTCCTTCAAATGAACACCCAGGATTGACGTCCTTTAGAATGGACTGGTTGGATCTCCTTTCAGTCCAAGGGACTCTCAAGAGTCTTCTCTAACACCACAGTTCTAAAGCATCAATTCTTCAGCAATCAGCTTTCTTCACAGTCCAACTCTCACATCCATACATGACCACTGGAAAAACCATAGCCTTGACTAGACAGACCTGGGTTGGCAATGTAATGTCTCTGCTTTTTAATATGCTATCTAGGTTGGTCATAACTTTCCTTCCAAGGAGTAAGCGTCTTTTAATTTCATGGCTGCAATCAGCATCTGCAGTGATTTTGGAGCCCAAAAAAACAAAGTCTGACACTGTTTCCACTGTTTCCCCATCTATTTCCCATGAAGTGATGGGACCAGATGCCATGATCTTTGTTTTCTGAATGTTGAGCTTCAAGCCAACCTTTTCACTCTCCTCTTTCACTTTCATCAAGAGGCCTTTGAGTTCCTCTTCACTTTCAGCCATAAGGGTAGTGTCATCTGCATATCTGAGGTTATTGATATTTCTCCCGGCAATCTTGATTCCAGCTTGTGCTTCTTCCAGCCCAGCGTTCTTCATGATGTACTCTGCATAGAAGTTAAATAAGCAGGGTGACAATATACAACCTTGACGTACTCCTTTTCCTTTTTGGAACCAGTCTGTTGTTCCATGACCAGTTCTAACTGTTGCTTCCTGACCTGCATACAGGTTTCTCAAGAGGCAGGTCAGGTGGTCTGGGATTCCCATCTCTTTCAGAATTTTCCACTGTATATTGTGATCCACACAGTCAAAGGCTATAGATGTTTTTCTGGAACTCTCTTGCTTTCTCCATGATCCAATGGATGTTGGCAATTTGATCTCTGGTGCCTCTACCTTTTCTAAAACCTGCTTGAACATCTGGAAGTTCACGATTCACATATTGCTGAGGCCTGGCTTGGAGAATTTTGAGCATGACTTTACTAGCGTGTGTGATGAGTGCAATTGTGCGGTAGTTTGAGCATTCTTTGGCATTGCCTTTCTTTGGGATTGGAATGAAGACTGACTTTTTCCAGTCCTGTGGCCATTGCTGAGTTTTCCAAATTTGCTGGCATATTGAGTGCAGCACTTTCACAGCATCATCTTTCAGGATTTGAAATAGCTCAATTGGAATTCCATCACCTCCACTAGCTTTGTTCGTAACGATGCTCTCTAAGGCCCACTTGACTTCACATTCCAAGATGTCTGGTTCCAGGTGAGTGATCAAGTTATCATGATTATCTTGGTCGTGAAGATCTTTTTTGTACAGTTCTGTGTATTCTTGCCACCTCTGCTTAATATCTTCTGCTTCTGTTAGGTCCATACCATTTCTGTCCTTTATCGAGCCCATCTTTGCATGAAATGTTCCTTTGGTATCTCTAATTTTCTTGAAAAGATCTCTTGTTTTTCCTATTCTGTTGTTTTCCTTTATTTCTTTGCATTGATCGCTGAGGAAGGCTTTCTTATCTCTCCTTGCTATTCTTTGGAACTCTGCATTCAGATGCTTATATCTTTCCTTTCCTCTTTTGCTTTTCGCTTCTCTTCTTTTCACAGCTATTTGTAAGGCCTACTCAGACAGCCATTTTGCTTTTTTGCATTTCTTTTTCATGGGGATGGTCTTAGTCCCTGTCTCCTGTACAACGTCATGAACCTCCATCCAGAGTTCATCAGGCACTCGATCTATCAGATCTAGTCCCTTAAATCTACTTCTTACTTCCACTGTATAATCATAAGGGATTTGATTTAGGTCATATCTGAATGGTCTAGTGGTTTTCCCTACTTTCTTCAATTTAAATCTGAATTTGGTAATAAGGAGTTCATGATCAGGAGCCACAGCCAGCTCCTGGTCTTGTTTTTGCTAACTGTATAGAGCTTCTCCATCTTTGGCTGCAAAGAATATAATCAATCTGATTTCAGTGTTTACCATCTGGTGATGTCCATGTGTAGAGTCTTCTCTTGTGTTGTTGGAAGAGAGTGTTTGCTATGACCAGTGCGTTCTCTTGACAAAACTTTATTAGCCTTTGCCTTTCTTCGTTTCGTGCTCCAAGGCCAAATTTGCCTGTTACTCCAGGTGTTTCTTGACTTCCTACTTTTGCATTCCAGTCCCATATAATGAAAAGGACATGTAGGTCTTCATAGAACCGTTCAACTTCGGCTTCTTCAGCATTACTGGTTGGGGCATAGACTTGGATTACTGTAATATTGAATGGTTTTCCTTTGAAACGAACAGAAATCATTCTGTCGTTTATAAGATTGCATCCAAGTACTGCATTTCTGACTCTTTTGTTGACCATGATGGCTACTCCATTTCTTCTAAGGGATTCCTGCCCACGTAGTAGATATAATGGTCATCTGAGTTAAATTCACCTATTCCAGTCCATTTTAGTTCACTGATTCCTAGAATGTCTATGTTCACTCTTGTCATTTCCTGTTTGACCACTTCCAATTTGCCTTGATTCATGGACCTAACATTCCAGGTTCCTATGCAATATTGCTCTTTTCAGCATTGGACCTTGCTTCTATCACCAGTCACATCCACAACTGGATATTTGTTTCACTTTGGCTCCATCCCTTCATTCTTTCTGGAGTTATTTTTCCACTGATCTCTAGTAGCATACTGGGCACCTACCAACCTGGGGAATTCCTCATTCAGTATCCTATATGTTGCCTTTTGATACTGTTCATGGGGTTCTCAAGGCAAGTATACTGAAGTGGTTTGCCATTCCCTTCTCCAGTGGACCACATTCTGTCAGACCTCTCCACCATGACCCGTCTGTCTTGGGTGGCTCCACATGGCATGGCTTAGTTTCATTGAGTTAGACAGGGCTGTGGTCCATATGATCAGATCAACCAGTTTTTTGTGATTAAGATTTCAGTGTTTCTGCCCTCTAATGCCCCCTCCCAATACTTACCGTCTTATTTGGGTTTCTCTTACCTTGGTCGTGGAAAATCTCTTCACAGCTTCCCCAGCAAAGTGCAGCTGCTGTACCTTACCTTGGACGAATGGTATCTCCTCAAGGCCGCCCCTCCTGACCTTGAATGTGGAATAGTCCCTCTCGACCCTCCTGTGCCCACGCAGCCACCGCCTCTTGGACGTGGGACAGCTCCTCTCGGCTGCCGTCCCTGGCCTCAGGCTTGGGGTAGCTCCTCTCGGCAATGCTTCTGTGCGTGGTCGGTTGCGCCAGAGCCGGCATCTCTCACGTCTGTGCCACTGCAGCCAGCATCTCTCGCGTCTGCGCTGCTGGAGCCGAAGAGAAATGACTCTAGGGAGTATCAAATAGTGAGAACTCCCACAAAAGAAGCCACTTGAGTACAAGACACAGAATCATCCAAACACCAGTAGCACCCTGTGGAGGATGCCTCATCTAAACAACAAACAAAACAAAAATACAAACCAAATCATCAGGGGACAGTGTTACCACCTCTATCAACCTTTCCTATCAGAGGAGAAACAAACAAACAAAACTCAGCAAAAATCTCACCCTATACAAAACTTACACTAATCACTGGACAAACCTCAAGAGGGCAGAAATCAAAAGGAAGAAAGAATTCAACCTTGAAGCCTGGGAAAAGGAAACCTCAAACACAATAAGTTTTTTAAAACAATAATGAAAATGAAGAGAAATATTGCACAATTTAAGGAACAAACTAGAAACACAGAAGTCCAAATAATGAAAATGAAATAAGCAAACTACCTGAAAAAGAATTCAGAATAATGATAGTAAAAATGATCAAAAACCTTGAAAGCAGAATGGAGAAAATGCAAGAATCAATTAATAAAGATCTAGAAGAATTAAAGCTCAAACATACAGAGATACCACAATTACTGAAATTAAAAATACTCTAGAAGGAATCAATAGCAGAATATCTGAAGCAGAAGAATGAATTGATGAGCTGGAAGATAAAATGCTGGAAATAACTTCTGAAGAGCAGAATAAAGTAAAAAGAATGTAAAGAACTGAGAATAGTCTAAGAGATCTCTGGGACAAAGACCCAAAAACAAGACCCATATATATGCTGGCTACAAGAAACCCACTTCAGACCTAAAGACACACACAGACTGAAAGTGAGAGGATTGGAAAAATATGTTCCAGGCAAATGGGAAGCAAAAGAAAGCTGGGGTAGCAATCCTCATATCAGACAAAATAGACCTTAAAATAAAGAAGAATACAAGAGATAAAGAAGAACACTACATAATGATTAAGAGATCAATCCAAGAGGAAGACATGACAACTGTAAATATCTATGCACTCAACATAGGAGCATCTCAATACATAAGACAAACACCAACAGACATAAAAGGAGAAATTGACAGTAACACAATAACAGTGGGAAACTTTAACACCCCACTCGCACCAATGGACAGAACATCAAAATAGAAAATTAATAAGGAAACACAAGTCTTAAATAATATATTAGATGAAATGGATCTCATTGATATCTTCAGGACATTCCATCCAAATGCAGAGAAATACACCTTCTTCTCAAGTGCACATGGAACATTCTCTAGGATAGACCACATCTTGGGTCCCAAATCAAACCTCAGCAAATTTAAGAAAACTGAAATCATATCAAGCATCTTTTCTGACCACAACACTATGAGACTAGATACCAATTACAAGAAAAAACCTGTAAGAAACACAAACACATGGAGATTAAGCAGTACATTTCTAATTAACCAACAGGTTACTGAAGAAATTGAAAGGGAAATCAAAAGATTTCTAGAGACAAATGACAATGAAAACATGACAACTCAAAACCTGTGGCATGCAGCAAAAGCAGTTCTAAGAGGGAAGTTTATAGCAATACAATCCTACCTCAAGAAATAAGAAAAACATCAAATAGACAACCTAACTTTACACCTAAAACAACTGGAAAAAGAAGAACAAAAAACTCCCAAAATCAGAAGAAGGAAAGAAATCACAAAGATCAGAGCAGAAATAAGTGAATAAGAAATGAAACCATGGTAAAGATTAATAAAACTAAAAGTTGGTTCTTTGATAAGATAAGCAAAATTGACAAACTTTTGGCCAGACTCATCAAGAAAAAGAGAGAGAAAAATCAAATCAACAAAACTAGAAATTAAAATGGAGAGGTTGCAATAGACAATGCATAAATACAAAGCCTTATAAAACACTATTATGAACAACGATATGACAATAATATGGATAACCTGGAAGAAATGGACAGATTCTTAGAAAAGTTCAATCATCCAAGACTGAACCAGGAAGAAATAGAAATTATGAACAACCCAATTACATGCACTAAAATTGATGCTGTGATAAAAATTCTCCCAAAAACCAAAAGTCCAGGACCAGATGGTCTCACAAGAGAATTCTATCAAACATTTAGAGAGGAGCTAATGCCTATCCTTCTAAAACTCTTTCAAAAAATTGCAGAGGAAGGAACACTTCCAAATTCATTCTATGAGGCCAACATCATGCTGATACCAAAACCAGACAAAGACAACACACAAAAAGAAAACTACAGGGCAATATCCCTGATGAACATAGATGCAAATATCCTCAACAAAATTTTAGCAAGCAGAATTCAGCAACACATCAAAAAGCTCATACACCATGATCAAGTTGGGTTTATTCCAGGGATGCAAGGATTCTTCAATATATGCAAATCAATCAATGTGATACACCATATTAACAAACTGAAAGATAAAAACCACATGATAATCTCAATAGATGCAGAAAAAGCCTTTGACAAAGTTCAACACCCATTTATGAGTAAAACTCTTCAAAAAATGGGCATAGAAGGAAACTACCACAATATAGTAAAGGCCACATATGATAAGCCTACAGCAAACATTATTCTCAATGGTGAAAAACTGAAAGCATTCCCCCTAAGATCAGGAATAAGACAAGCGTGTCCACTTTTGCCACTATTATTTAACATAGTTCTGGAAGTCCTAGCTACAGCAATCAGAGAAGAAAAAGGAATAAAAGGAATCCAGATCAGAAAAGAAGAAGTAAAGCTCTCATTGTTTGCAGATGACATGATACTGTATATAAAACCTTAAAGATAGTATCCAAGAATTATTAGAGCTAATCAGTGAATTTAGCAAAGTTGCAGGATACAAAATCAATACACAG
This sequence comes from Moschus berezovskii, assembly GCF_049115385.1. Classification (NCBI taxonomy): domain Eukaryota; kingdom Metazoa; phylum Chordata; class Mammalia; order Artiodactyla; family Moschidae; genus Moschus; species Moschus berezovskii. Next base: position 27,918,375 of record NC_142464.1, read on the forward strand.
AAATCACTCGCATTTCTATATACTAAAAATGAACAATCAGAAAGAGAAATTAAGAAATCAATCCCATTCACCATTTGCAACAAAAAGAATTAAGTATCTAGGAATAAACTTAGCTAAGGAGACAAAAGAAAATTATCAGACCTCAATGAAAGAAATCAAAGATGACAGAAACATATGGCGAGATATTCCATGTTCCTGGGTAGGAAGATTTAATATTGTGAAAATGACCATACTACCAAATGCAATCTACAAATTCAGTGCTGCTGCTGCTGCTGCTAAGTCGCTTCAGTCATGTCTGACCCTGTGCGACCCCATAGACAGCAGCCCACCAGGCTCCCCTGTCCCTGGGATTCTCCAGGCAAGAACAAATTCAGTGCAATCCCTATCAAATTGCTGATGGAATTTTTCACAGAACTAGAGCAAAAAGTTTCACAATTCATATGGAAACACAAAAGACCCTGAATAGCCAGAGCAGTCCCAAGAAAGAAGAATGGAGCTGAAGGAATTAATCTTCCTGACTTCAGGTTACACTACAAAGATACAGTCATCAAGACAGTATGGCAGTGGCACAGAAACAGAAATGTAGACCAATGGAACAAGATAGAAAGCCCAGGAATAAACCCATGCACCTATGGGTCCCTTATTTTTGACAAAGGAAGCAAGAATATACAATGGGGCAAAGACAGACTCTTCAATAAATGGTTCTGGGAAAACTGGACAGCTATATGTAAAACAATGAAATTAGAACACTTCCTAACACCATACACAAAGGTAAACTCAAAATGGATTAAAGACCTAAATCTAAGACCAGAAACTGTAAAACTCTTAGAGGAAAACATAGGCAGAACACTTGATGACATAAATCAAAACAAGTTCTTCTATGATCCATCTCCTAAAGTAATGGAAACAAAACCAAATGTAAACAATTAGAACTTGATTAAACTGAAAAGCTTTTGCACAGCAAAGGAAGCTCTAAGCAAGGTGAAAAGACAGCCCTCAGAATCGGAGAAAACAATAGCAAATGAAACAACCGGCAGAGGATTAATTTCCAAAATATACAAGTAGCTCATATAACTCAATACCAGAAAAACAAGCAACCCAATCAAAAAGTGGGAAAAAGACCTAAAGAGACATTTCTCCAAAGCAGACATACAGATGGCTAACAAACATATGAAAAGATGCTCAACATTGCTCATTATTGGAGAAATGCAAATCAAAACCTCAATGAGATATCACCTCATACCAGTCAGAATGGCTACTATCAAAGTCTACAAACAATAAATGCTGGAGAGAGTGTGGAGAAAAGGGAACACACTTGCACTGTTGGTGGGAAGGTAAATTGACAAAGCCACTATGGAAGACAGTATGGAGATTCCTTAAAAAACTAGGAATAAGATCAAACACAAAGAACAAATATTAAAAGCAGCAAGGGAAAAGCAGCAAATAACATACGAGGGGATCCCCATAAGGATAACAGCTGATCTTTCAACAGAAACTCTTCAGGCCAGGAGGGAATGGCAAGACATACTTAAAGTGATGAAAGAAAATGACCTACAGCCCAGATTACTGTACCCAGCAAGGATCTCATTCAAATATGAAGGAGAAATCAAAAGCTTTACAGACAAGCAAAAGCTGAGAGAATTCAGCATCACCAAACCAGCTCTCCAACAAATGCTAAAGGATCTTCTCTAGACAGGAAACACAGAAAGAGTGTATAAACTCGAACCCAAAGCAATAAAGAAAATGGCAACGTGATCATACTTATCAATAATTACCTTAAACTTAAATGGGTTGAATGCCCCAACCAAAAGACAAAGGCTGGCTGAATGAATAGAAAAACAAGACCCCCATATATGTTGTCTACAAGAGACCCACCTCAAAACAAGGGACACATACAGACTGAAAGTGAAGGACTGGAAAAAGTTATTCCATGAAAATAGAGACCAAAAGAAAGCAGGAGTAGCAATACTCATATCACAGATAAAATAGACTTTAAAACAAAGGCTGTGAAAAGAGACAAAGAAGGAAACTACATAATGATCAAAGGATCAATCCAAGAAGAAGATATAACAATTATAAATATATATGCACCCAACATAGGAGCACCGCAATATGTAAGACAATTACTAACAAGAATGAAAGGGGAAATTAACAACAATGCAATAATAGTAGGAGATTTTAATACCCCACTTATATCTATGGATAGATCAACTAAACAGAAAATTAACAAGGAAACACAAACTTTAAATGATACAATAGACCAGTTAGACCTAATAGATATGTATAGGACATTTCACCCCCAAACCATGAATTTCACCTTTTTCTCAAGTGCACACGGACCCTTTTCCAGGATAGATCACATCCTGGGCCATAAATCTAGCCTTGGTAAATTCAAAAAAATTGAAATCATTCCAACAATCTTTTCTGACCACAATGCAGTAAGATTAGATCTCAATTACGGGAGAAAAACCATTAAAAATGCCAACATATGGAGGCTGAACAACACGCTGCTGAATAATGAACAAATATTAGAAGAAATCAAAATATGCATAGAAATGAATGAAAATGAAAACACAACAACCCAAATCTTCTGGGACACGGTAAAAGCAGTGCTAAGGGGGAAGTTATTCGCAATACAGGCACACCTCAAGAAACAAGAAAAAAGTCAACTAAATAACCTAACTCTACATCTAAAGAAACTAGAAAAGGAAAAAATGAAGAGCCCCAGGGTCAGTAGAAGGAAAGAAATCGTAAAAATTAGGGCAGAGATAAATGCAAAAGAAACAAAAGAGACCATAGCAAAAATCAACATAGCCAAAAGCTGGTTCTTTGAGAAGGTAAATAAAATTGACAAACCACTAGCCAGACTCATCAAGATACAAAGGGAGAAGAACCAAATCAATAAAATTAGAAATGAAAATGGAGAGATCACAACTGACAACACAGAAATACAAAGGATTATTAGAGAATACTATCAGCAATTACATGGCAATAAAATGAATAACCTGGAAGAAATGGACAAATTATTAGAAAAGTACAACTTTCCAAAACTGAACCAGGAAGAAATAGAAAATCTGAACAGACCCACCACAAGCACGGAACTAGAGGCTGTAATCGGAAATCTTCCAGCAAACAAAAGCCCAGGTCCGGATGGCTTCACAGCTGAATTCTACCAAAAATTTAGAGAAGAGCTAACACCTATTCTACTCAAACTCTTCCAGAAAATTGCTGAGGAAGGGAAACTTCCAAACTCATCTATGAGGCCACCATCACCCTAATCCCAAAACCTGGCAAAGACCTCACAAAAAAAGAAAACTACAGGCCAATATCACTGATGAACATAGATGCAAAAATTCTTACAAAATTCTAGCAATCAGAATCCAACAACACATTAAGAAGATCATACATCATGACCAAGTGGGCTTTATCCCAGGAATGCAAGGATTCTTCAATATCCACAAATGAATCAACGTAATACACCACATTAACAAACTGAAAAATAAAAATCATATGATTATCTCAATAGATGCAGAGAAAGCCTTTGAAAAAATTCAACATCCATTTATGATAAAAACCCTCCAGAAAGTGGGAATAGAAGGGACATATCTCAACATAATAAAAGCTATATATGACAAACCCACAGCAAACATTATCCTCAATGGTGAAAAACTGAAAGCATTTCCCCTAAAGTCAGGAACAAGACAAGGGTGCCCACTCTCACCACTACTATTCAACATAGTTCTGGAAGTTTTGGCTACAGCAATCAGAGCAGAAAAAGACATAAAAGGAATACAAATTGGAAAAGAAGAAGTAAAATTTTCACTGTTCACTGATGACATGATCCTCTACACAGAAAACCCTAAAGACTCTATCAGAGAACTACTAGAGCTAATCAATGAATACAGTAAAGTTGCAGGATATAAAATCAACACACAGAAATCCCTTGAATTCCTACACACTAATAATGAGAAAATAGAAAGAGAAATTAAGGAAACTATTCCATTCACTGTTGCAATGAAAAGAATTAAATACTTAGGAATATATTTACCTAAGGAAACAAGAGACTTGTACATAGAAAACTATAAAACACTAGTGAAAGTAATTAAAGAGGACACTAATAGATGTAGAAATATACCGTGTTCGTGGATTTGAAGAATAAATATTGTCAAAATGAGTATACTACCCAAAGTAATTTATACATTCAATGCAATCCCTATCAAGCTACCAACGATATTTTTCACAGAACTAAAACTAGTAATCTCACAATTTGTATGGAAATACAGAAAACCTCTAATAGCTAAAGCAATTTTGAGGAAGAAAAATGGAACTGGGGGAATCAACCTGCCGGACTTCAGGCTCTACTACAAAGCCACAGTCATCAAGACAGTATGGTACTGGCATAAAGACAGAAATATAGACCAATGGAACAAAATAGAAAGCCCAGAGATAAACCCACGCACCTATGGACACCTTATCTTTGACAAAGGAGGCAAGAATATAAAATGGAGAAAAGACAGCCTCCTTAACAAGTGGTGCTGGGAAAACTGGTCAGCCATTTGTAAAAGAATGAAACTAGAACACTTCCTAACACCATACACCAAAATAAACTCAAAATGGATTAGAAAGCTAAATGTAAGACCAGAAACTATAAAACTCCTAGAGGAGAACGTAGGCAAAACACTTTTGGACATAAATCACAGCAGGATCCTCCAAGACCCACCTCCCAGAATATTGGAAATAAAAGCAAAAATAAACAAATGGGACCTAATTAAAATCAAAAGCTTCTGCACAGCAAAGGAAACTATAAGTAAGGTGAAAAGACAGCCTACAGAATGGGAGAAAATAATAGCAAATGAAGCAACTGATAAAGGATTAATCTCCAAAATATACAAGCAGCTCTTGCAGCTCAATTCCAGACAAATAAATGACCCGATCAAAAAATGGGCCAAAGAACTAAACAGACATTTCTCCAAAGAAGACAAGGATGGCTAAAAAGTACATGAAAAAATGCTCAACATCCCTCATAATCAGAGAAATGCAAATCAAACCCACAATGAGATACCATTTCACACCAGTCAGAATGGCTGCTATCCAAAAGTCTACATGCAATAAATGCTGGAGAGGGTGTGGAGAAAAGAGAACCCTCTTACACTGTTGGTGGGAATGCAAACTAGTACAGCCACTATGGAGAACAGTGTGGAGATTCCTCAAAAAACTGGAAATAGAACTGCCATATGATCCAGCAATCGTGCTCCTGGGCATACACACCGGGGAAACCAGAATTGAAAGAGACACATGTACTCCAATGTTCATTGCAGCACTGTTTATAACTGCCAGGACATGGAAGCAACCTAGATGTCCATCTGCAGACGAATGGATAAGAAAGAATTGGTACATATACACAATGGAGTATTACTCAGCCATTAAAAAGAATGCATTTGAACCAGTTCTAATGAGGTGGATGAAACTAGAGCCTATTATACAGAGTGAAGTAAGCCAGAAAGAAAACACCAATACAATATACTCACACATATATATGGAATTTAGAAAGATGGAAATTATAACCCTGTATACGAGACAGCAAAAGAGCCACAGATGTATAGATCAGTCTTTGGGACTCTGTGGGAGAGGGTGAGGGTGGCATGGTTTAGTAGAATGGCATTGAAACATGTATATTATCATATGTGAAACAAATTGCCAGTTCAGGGTCGATGCATGTTACAGGATGCTTGGGGCTGGTATGCGGGGATGACCCAGAGGGAGGATAAGGGGAGGAGGGAGGTGGGACTGGGGTTCGGGAGGGGGAACTCATGTACACCCAGGGCGGATTCATGTCAGTGTATGACAAAACCAACCAATATAATATTGTAAAATAATTAGCTTCCAATAAAAACAAAAATTAAAAAAAAAAAAGAAATAAAGTTGTCCAACCTGGAAAAAAAAAAAACAAACACTAGGATTAAAAGCACCATATGACCCAGCAGTCCCACTCCTAGGTATATATGCTGAGGAAACCAAAATTGAAAAAGACACATGTAACCCATTGTTCATTGCAGCACTATTTACAGTAGCTATAACATGGAAACATGTCCATCAACAGATGAATGGATAAAGAAGTTGTGGTACATATACACAAAGGAATATTACTCAGTCATAAAAAGAAATACCTTTGAGTCCATTTTAATGAGGTGGATGAACCTAGAGCCTATTATACAGAGTTAACTATGTCAGAAAGAGAAAGATAAATATTGTATACTAATGCATATATACAGAAGGGGAGCAATGAAGAAACAGTCATAGGGAATAGACTTATGGACATAGGGAGAGAAGAGGAGAGAAGAGGGTAAGATGTATGGAAAGAGTAACATGGAAACTTACATTTCCATATGCAAAATAGATATCCAACAGGAGGGAGTGAGGTGTATGGAGAGAGTATCATGGAAACTTATATTACCTTATGTAAAGTGATAGTCAATAGGCATTTGCTTTATGTCTCAGGAAACTCAGATTCAAGGGAGGTTGAAAAGGAAAGAGATACATGTATTCCTATACCCAATTCATGTTGTGATTTTACAGAAAGCAGCAAAATTCTGTAAAGCAATTATCCTTCAATTAAACAATAAATTAATTAAAAAATATGTTTAATTTTATATTTACCTGAAAATTGTGAAGGTAATATAAAGAATTACTGTGAACCATACAACCAGTTTTATCTACTATTAATATTTTATATTAATAAAATATATTTGTTAGAAATGAGCCCATATTTATACATCAAAATTAACTAAAGTTTATACTGTATTCAGAATTCTGTAGCTTTTTCCTAATGTTCTTTTCTGTTCCAGGATCCCATCTAAGGTACCACATTGCATTTATTTGTATGTCTTCTTGGTCTCTTCTTTTCCAAGACAGTTTCTCAGACTTTCCTTGTTTTTGATGACCTTGACAGTTTTCCGGAGTACAGGACAGGTATTTTGTAGAAATTCTCTCCGCTGGGATTTGTCTGATGTTTTTCTCATGATTAGATGAGGGTTATGTGGTTTTGGAAGGAAGACCACAGAGTTGAATTGCCAGTCTCATCACATCATTTCAAGGTACATACTATGAACTTGCTCTATCACTGTTGATGTTGACTTTGATTATGTAGCTTGAGGTTGTATTTGTCAGGTTTCTGCACTGTTCAGTTCATCTTTTTTTCCCCTCCTTTACATACTGTAATCTTTGGAAGAAAATCACTATGTACAGCCCAACTTACACAGAGAAAGCTATGTTTCAAGAGTGGAATATCTACACAAATTATTTGGAATTTTTCGTGAGACATTTGTCAATTCCCACATTTATTTATGCAATAATTTCTTCCTATTCTTGTGGATTCATGAATATATGGTTTATACTTTGAGCCATGATCCAATTTATTTTATTGCTCACATTTTTCCTGCTTTAGGCATTGGGATTCTCTCAATTTGGTCATGTATTCCTTTGACATACTCATTATTGTAGACTTTTTGGACTTTTTAAAAAGTATTTTCTGGCATTATAAAATGTTCCAGGTTCATCTTATATATTTCCTCTCATGGTTCTAGAATTAGCATTTCTCCAGGGAATCTTGGTTCATATTATTGAGAAACGGCATTAGAAATCGAGTTCTGAGTGCTAGATGTACTTGATTCTACTCAGAGATTATTGCTCTGAAGCCCTCTCAACTAAAAGAGCAAGGCAGTGATACATATGTTTAGTAACATATGTATATACATATGTCCATAAATATTTCTACTTATTACCATCTCTATCTGTAGTAAATAAAAATGAGTGTATTCTGATGTATCTGACTCTCATTCCTTATCATCTAGAACATTCTAGCCTTCTTCCCTTGCTCAACTGTAACCTCCAACTCCAGCAGTGACAAATCTGGTTTTCACCACCCACCACAAATTTACTAAATTGTTCAATTAAAGCATACATGTATGTTTTCAGGCAACAACTTTTTTAAAAATAAATTTATTTATTTTAATTGGAGGCTAATTACAATATTGTATTGAATTTGTCATACATGCATATGAATCCGCCCCGGGTGTATATGTGTTCCCCATCCCGAACCCTTCTCCCTCCACATCCCATCCCTCTGGGTCATCCCAGTGCACCAGTCCCGAGCACCCTGTCTCATGCATCGAACCTGGACTGGCGATCCATTTCACATGTGATAATATACATGTTTCAATGCCATTCTCCCAAATCATCCCACCCTCGCCCTCTCCCACAGAGTCCAAAAGACTGTTCTATACATCTGTATCTCTTTTGCTGTCTTGCATACAGGGTTTTTTTAAAAATGTAGTATTTATATACAGTTTCTTTTGACTTTTCTTTTACAGATTACACTCATTTTCAAAGTTACTTGAATCAGAACTTGATTGCCTTACACCCTTTTTGAAGGTGTTTAATACATTGGCAATATATTTAGATTTTCTTCTTATTCTGTATCCCATCTTGGTAATTGTACCAGAATACAATTAACAAGATATCAATAGTAAATTCTAATAGCCATCTTCTTAAGAACTGTGTTAAAAACTCTGCCTGAATTCCTTAGCCTCACCCCTTTGAAACTCTAATCTCATATCCTTATCCATTATAATCAGCCATATTGCCACTTTTGGTGTTTCTAAAAATCCCATTTTCATCCCTCAAACACTTTGAGCTTACTTGTTATCCATCTTGATGGCTACTTCCTTGTTCAAATGTCCCTTTTTCTTTTTTCCTCTCTGAGGATTGCTCTCTAAACGATTTAAAGCTGTAAAGGCTTCATAACCCCTAGAACTTTCTATCTTTCTTGTTTAATTTTTCCTTATGAAAATTTAAATATATAAATAATATATATTTTATTTTATTTAGTATCTGTCTTTTTTCATTTTTTAATTTATTCTTTAATTGAAGGAAAGTTGCTTTACAATGTTGTATTGATTTCTGCTGTATAACAATGCAATTCAGCAAATAGCAGCAGCAGCAGCAGCATACATATATCACCTCCCTCTTGAGCCTCCATCCCCTCCCCAGTGTCTGTCTTCTTGAAATAGAGTGTAAGCTCCTTGAAAGGAGAAAAACTACTTTAATGTTTATTTTACTACTATATCCTTAGCACCAAAAATAGTGGACTTTTGGAAGTTAATAATAAATATTTGTGAAATAAATGAATAAGTGAAGAAAGGAAAATAAACATGCACATATACACTAATAATTCAAATATATTCATGGGGATAAAAATTATGTATTTCAAGTTTTGCACCTATATGTGTATGTATTTTCATATATATGTGCAAATTTGTTATTAAGATCAGCAGTTTTGATATGTTTAAGTCATATTCTGTGTAAATTAAACTTGTTACAATAATGATAATTTGCATTTATATAGTTCTGTATGATTTTTCAAAGCACTTTCATATATTGTTTCTCCACTGCTGTTATAGTTATAATCCCTCTTTTCATGTAAGGAAACTGAGATACAGTTTCATGCCAGAGGGCACTTATCAAATGAGTGTCAATGTCTAAAATTAACTCTAGATTTTATTATTTAAGTCTATTTTCCTTTCTTTCACACAGTGCTTTTGTATTTCTTCATTATTTGTCATGATTATAATTACATAGTATATTTCTGTCACTCACACAGGGTGAGTTGAAATCTGTCATGTAAAGAAATATTAATACAAAACAATTCAGTGACTATGATTGACATGCTAAATAACTAAAAGTTTCATTAATTGAAAAGCTAAAGAAACCCTTGTATACTCAAAAACTCCATCAGTGCTTTTAGGAGGAGTTTTGCTCAGTGTCCCTACGACTAAAACTAAGATAAATGATGCTGCAGTTCAGTTCAGTTCAGTCTCTCAGTCGTGTCCGATTCTTTGCGACCACATGACACAGCACTCCAGGCCGCCCTGTCCATCACCAACTCCCAGTGTTCACTCAAACTCATGTCCATCGAGTCGGTGATGCCATCCAGCCATCTCATTCTCTGTCATCACCTTCTCCTTCTGCTCCCAATCCCTCCCAGCATCAGAGTCTTTTCCAGTGAGTCAACTCGTCACATGAGGTGGCCAAAGTATTGGAGTTTCGGCTTTAGCATCAGTCCTTCCAATGAACACCCAGGACTGATCTCCTTTAGAATGAACTGGTTGGATCTCCTTGCAGTCAAGGGACTCTCAAGAGTCTTCTCCAGCACCAAAGTTCAAAAGCATCAATTCTTCAGCGATCAGCTTTCTTCACAGTCCAACTCTCACATCCATACATGACCACTGGAAAAACCATAGCCTTGATTAGACAGACCTTTGTTGGCAAAGTAATGTCTCTGCTCTTTAATATGCTCTCTAGGTTGGTCATAACTTTCCTTCCAAGGAGTAAGCATCTTTTAATTTCCTGGCTGCAATCAGCATCTGCAGTGATTTTGGAGCCCCCCAAATTAAAGTCTGACACTGTTTCCACTGTTTTTCCATCTATTTCCCATGAAGTGATGGGACCAGATGCCATGATCTTTGTTTTCTGAATGTTGAGCTTCAAGCCAACCTTTTCACTCTCCTCTTTCACTTTCATCAAGAGGCTTTTGAGTTCCTCTTCACTTTCTGCCATAAGGGTGGTGTCATCTGCATATCTGAGGTTATTGATATTTCTCCCAGAAATCTTGATTCCAGCCTGTGCTTCTTCCAGCCCAGCGTTCCTCATGATGTACACTGCATACAAGTTAAATAAGCAGGGTGACAATATACAGCCTTGACGTATTTCTTTTCCTTTTTGGAACCAGTCTGTTGTTCCATGTCCAGTTCTAACTGTCGCTTCCTGACCTACATACAGGTTTCTCAAGAGGCAGGTCAGGTGGTCTGCTATTCCCATCTCTTTCAGAATTTTCCACAGTTTATTGTGATCCACACAGTCAAAGGCTTTGGCATAGTCAATGAAGCAGAAATAAATGTTTTTCTGGAACTCTCTTGCTTTCTCCATGATCCAGCGGATGTTGGCAATTTGATCTCTGGTTCCTCTGCCTTTTCTAAAACCAGCTTGAACATCTGGAAGTTCATGGTTCACATATTGCTGAAGCCTGGCTTGGAGAAATTTGAGCATGACTTTACTAACGTGTGAGATGAGTGCAATTGTGCGGTAGTTTGAGCATTCTTTGCCAGTCCACTGCCGAGTTTTCAAATTTGCTGGCATATTGAGTGCAGCACTTTCAAGGCATCATCTTTCAGGATTTGAAATAGCTCAACTAGAATTCCATCACCTCCACTAGCAGATTTTCACTTTTTCTAAACCTGACTGTAGTTGTTTTGCTTTCCTTGTTATTGGCATCACTCTTCACCAATATAAGAAACCCAAGAAGTCTACTTAATTCCTACCTCTCCTAGCATCAGTACTAAAACCAAATAATGACTAAATCCTGTTTAGTTTACTTATGAAATATTTCTGGAATATGTGTATTTTTCACTTGTATTCTCAGTACAGTACCTGAGGCCCTCACCATCTCTCACCTGAGCTTAACTTTTCTTCCTTAAAAAGTGTTAACCAAATCTTCAATATATTCTCCATTCAGAATGGTACATCTGTACTCCAACCTCATTGTATTATCTTTTGTAAAGGGGATGCTGCTGCTAAGTAACTTCAGTCGTGTCCGACTCTGTGTGACCCCATAGACTGCAGCCCACCAGGCTGCCCTGTCCCTGGGATTCTCCAGTCAAGAACATTGGAGAGGGTTGCCATTTCCTTCTCCAATGTGTGAAAGCGAAAATTGAAAGTGAAGTCGCTCAGTCGTGTCCAACCCTTAGCGACCCCACGGACTGCAGCCTATCAGATTCCTCCATCCATGAGATTTTCTAGGCAAGAGTACTGGAGTGGCTTGCCATTGCCTTCTCTGCTACTATGCCCTACAAGGTCCCAACTGATCTGCTACAGGGACTCCCACCTCACAGCCTCTGGCCCTATTGGAATGTTCTTCTCTCAATAACAAGTTTCATTGCTTCAGTTCCTTCAGATTCCTGCTCCAACCACACCTTCTCAGACAGGACTTCCCTGACTTCTCCACTAAAATCCTATCACCAAATCCTTTTCCTGCTTTATTGGGAACAGGAGGGTTTTTTTCCTTTATTCAGAGCCATGATCCTAGAACTCAGAAAAATGTCTGGCACAAGGTAGGTGCTCAATATTTGTTAAATGAGGGAATCAAAGAATCCACTATTTTATTTTCCTTAAAACACTGCAAATATCTTTCTTCTGATTATCCAGACTGCGTGCTTAGTTGCTCAGTTGTGTCGAACTCTTTGCGACCCCATGGATTGCAACCCACCAGGCCCCTCTGTCCATGGGGATTCTTCAGGCAAAAATGCTGGAGTGGGTTGTCATGCCCTTCTCCAGGGACTCTTCCCAACCCAGGGACTGAACTCAGGCTCCTGCATTACAGGTGGATTCTTTACCATCTGAGCCACCAGGGAAGCCCATGAATACTGGAGTGGGTAGCCTATCCCTTCTCCAGGGGATCTTCCTGACCCAGGAATGGAACCAGGGTTTCCTGCATTGCAGGCAGATTCTTTAGCACATGAGCTACTTACTACAATTCAGGCAGATATTATTTGCTCTTCATAAGCAATACATAGAAATTATGAGAAACTCTGTAAAGCTCAAGAGTCATGTCATATGCATGTGTTTGGGGAAGGGTGTGTGGTAGCAAGGGTAGAAGTGGTGGCCAGAATCAACTAACCCAGGCCCTGATACTTGGAAGAGAGCTCTGGTTGCCATATACCCAGTTATAAACAGGATGAGACTTCAGAAACTATCACTGACTTAACTATACCTGTCCCTGTTGGGTCACCTCCCTGGATCATAAAGTCTTTGATGATTCTGTGGAATTTGGTGCCATTGTAGTAACCTCGATGAGCCAATTCAGCGAAGTTCTTACAGGTCTTTGGAGCATGCTTCCAGTACAGCTCTAGCACGATGATCCCCATGCTGGTCTCCAGGTACATGTAAAGGGGATGGATAGTAATTATTTTAGGCTTTGGGATATGCATTCTCTCTTACAGTTACTAAACTCTATCATTGCAATGTGCATCCCAGGTGGTGCTAGTGGTAAAGAACTTACCTGTCAATGCAGGAGACATAAGAGATGCAGGTTCCATCCCTGGGTCTGGAAGATCCCTTGGAGGAGGGCACGGAAAGCCCCTCCAGAATTCTCGCCTGGAGAATCCCATGGACAGAGGAAACTGGCAGGCTACCCTCCATAACGTTGCAAATAGTCACAGATCATTGAAGTGACCTGTCATGTATACATGCATCTTTGCAGTAAAAAACCAGGTGTAAACGATATATAAACAAATGAGTGGCTGTTTTCGATAAACTTTTAATAACCAAAGCAGGCTGTGAGATAGTTTTGGTCCACGGGCATTAGTTGTCAATTCCTGTTCTTAGAGAGTAGGGCCTTTGACCATCAGCATCTAGACAATCAGCATCTAGAAGTTGTTCAGCATTCAGTGGGAGCTAAATAAAAATTTATTGGAAAGTAAATGAATGATTACAAAAAGGAATAAATAATGGGTGACTACAAGTCAAACATATACCTACAAGAGCCTTTAGGTATAAACTGGGGTATTGATTTAGTCATTCACTTAGAAACTGTCCACAAGAGAAAAAGATATAATCTTCATGCTGTACATAGTTGGTTTTTCATAAGATAGCTAGTGTATTTGGTAGGTTCTGGGCTGGAGATATAAATCTTGAAAGTAGTAGCATAGCAGTGATATTTAAAGTCACAGCTTTGGGGCAGCTGAGTGAATAGAGAACCAAGGTTATAGGTAGAGATTATCAAGGACACAAGTAAAAAGGACATCAACTTTTAAAGAGCTAACAATGAAATTAGATTCTATACAAAGATGTCTGAGGGACAGCCAAAATGAAACAATTCTGAAAATGATATTTTCATAAAAATCATGGGTGAAAGTGTTTAAAAAGTAAAGAAGTAAGCAACAGTGGTAAATGCCACCAGGACAGACAATGAAGTTAATTCTTGCAAAGTACTCATAAATTTATAGTTAAGTCATGAATCACCTATCAAACTAAAGCAGTGAAGGTGAAAATCAAAAGGTGAAGTGTTTAATAGTGGACCAAAGTTTAAAAAGTGAAGATAATGAGGTTGTAATGACTTAAAAAAAAAAAAAAAAAAGCAACAACAACAACAACAAAAACCAGAAAAGACCACCAGGGAGCTTTTATAGGGCATGCTGTATCATGGTTTGTTTGGTATTTATCTTGCTTATTTATAAGTATCTGTGAAATGGAAAGCCCATGTATGTTTAAATGTTTAGAGGGAATCAATATGTAAGAATAAATGGAACATCCAAGAAAAGCTTGGGAGAAATGGTGAGCAAAGTCAAAGAACAGGGGAAATAACCAGAGAAGATTTAGCCTCAGAGAGTGGCAGAGACCTGTCTTCATCAGAAACTATCAGAAGAAGGTACTGGTAGAAGTAAATAGACATATATTGTAGGCAGATAAGAAGCTGAAAGCCTCAAAAAATTAGTCCTGATTTTTCTGTGTGAAACAAAAAATACGTCTAATATTTGAGGAGACAGAATGGAAGAATTTAGAGGTTAAGGAAATACAACTTTCACGTATCTTTTGAGAGAAATAGGTGTTGATCATTAAGTACATGTAATAAGATTGCAGAATAGTATGAAAGGCTCAGGTATGAGTAAATCACAAATCTCTAATGGCTCAATCTGCACTGTTAGATTTCTTTTTGCAATATTCATCAGGAAGGTATATGAGCTGAGAAATTAGATGTTGAAAATTATCCATGATTGGGTATTTGGAGAGTATGTGAAATCAAAGAGCAATGAGGTAAAGGAATGAGGGTGTTGCCAATACATTAAAATAGGAATGATGTCCCATAAATGGCCAGTGTTACAGTAATTGAATCAAACCTACAAGGGAGCTGCTAAAATGGGCATTGTAAATTTAGGGATTGGTCTTATGGAAATGAGTAAGAAAACCAGAAGGATAAGAAATTTTATTCAGAAATAAGCTACTAGAATTTATACTTCAAAAGCAGAGAAGTTCTGGACAATGACAAGGACAAAATTGTAGCTACAATTATTGGTGTATGCTGTAAAATGCAAGTGAATGTAAACAGAACTCATGATGTCAGCAAATGTGAGGCTAACATGGTATAATTGCTGTCTACTGTAACTGACCCTGCAATGCCCTGCCCAACTCCTTCTCCAGGACTGATTGCCAGCCTTGCAACTTATAATTACCAATCCCTGCCACTTTATTTTAGCTTGCAGCTATCCCTATCTTTTGGAACCTGCTTTGCCATATGTGAGGTAGGATGGAAGTTCTGGAAATTAATACCTCCTTCTCCCATAGGCTTCTCTGGGGGGCTCAGATGGTTAAGAATCTGCCTGCACTGTGGGAGACCTGGGTTCAATCACTGGGTTGGGAAGATCCCCTGGAGAAAGGAATGGCAACCCACTCCAGTATTCTTGCCTGGAGAATTCCATGGACAGACAATATAGTCCATGGGGAAGCAAAGAGTTAGATATGACTAAGCTTTTGAATTGTGGCGCTGGAGAAGACTCTTGAGAGTCCCTTGGACTGCAAGGAGATCCAACCAGTCCATTCTAAAGGAGATCAATCCTGGGTGTTCATTGGAAGGACTGATGCTATAGCTGAAACTCCAATACTTTGGCCACCTCATGCGATGAGTTGACTCACTGGAAAAGACTCTGATGCTGGGAGGGATTGGAGGCGGGAGGAGAAGGGGACGACAGAGAATGAGATGGCTGGATGGCATCACCGACTCGATGGACATGAGTTTGAGTGAACTCCGGGAGTTGGTGATGGACAGGGAGGCCTGGCATGCTGTGATTCATGGGGTCGCAAAGAATCGGACACGACTGAGCAACTGAACTGAACTGAAGCAACTAACACTTCTCCCTAAAGCTCTCAGTCAGTGAGGGACTGAGATCCCTCACCCCTTTGATGGTATAGTGCTCTGTGTATGTTTTGTCCTAGTTCATAGAATTCCTCCAGTGGAATTAAGTTTCAGTATTCTAGGGTAGCTAGCTTGTAAATATTTACTTTAGTGATTTCATTCTCTTCTTTGTCTAACTTGCTATTTTAAACTCAAATACTTATCTTAGGATTCTACTTTTCCCTCAAAATGATGCCCTGAGTGGGAAGGTAGAAAGTGAAAGTGAAGTCGCTCAGTTGTGTCCTACTCTTTGGGACCCCATGGACTGTAGCCTACCATGCTCCTCTGTTCATGGGATTTTCCAGGCAAGAGTACTGGAGTGGGCTGCCATTTCCTTCTCCAGAGGATCTTCCTGACCCAGGGATCAAACCCAGGTCTTCCGCATTGTAAGCAGATGCTTTTCCATCTGAGCCACCCAGGAAGTCCAGGGAAGGTAGAAGCAGCAGATAAAGCAAAAGTTAGCAGGTGACTACAATGAGGATGGTTAAATGATACATATTTATATTTTTATTATTTATGCTTATATTCCCATTTCTGTTTACAGAAATGAGTTGAATAGAAGCAAAAGAGGACCTAGAAGACATGGCTGATACAACCTCTTGACCTAGCAACATCAGTGCATGATCAACCTCCACAGAGAGGCATCAAGGAAACAAAGCTCAGAGAACAATCCACGGTTGCTCAATAGACATTTATTGAATATCTATTATGGGTGAGAAATAGATTAGGTGCCAGAGACACAAAAATAAATAAGGTATTATTCATGCTCTGAATGTGTTTGTCTACTATTATGGTATTAATCCTTTGATCAGAAAATTGTAATGCCATTGAAAGGTGATGACTAAAATATACACAAGGTATTGCTGAACAGTCAGAGAAGGCTCCATGAATAAGATTACCTCTCAACTCAGTATTAAAGTTAAGAAGTTAACAGACAAAGAAGTAGAGGTAAAAAGATAAAAGATTTATCCAACCTTTTAGGAAGAGGGTTGGCTAATATGTTTAAGAAATTGCAAAGAGCTTAGTGCTTATGGAGTTATTAATAGAAGAAAAGTAAAAGTGTGTTGGAGAGCAAGGCAAGGGACAAATCATTCCTGTATGCTGGGTCTTAGGAATCTATTCTTAGCAGTGGAGTATCACTGAGGAATTCTGAATAGCAAAGGAGTTTACCAACACCTGCACTAGAGCATAGAAGTTCAAAAGCATCAATTCTTTGGTGATCAGCTTTCTTCACAGTCCAACTCTCACATCCATTCATGACCACTGGAAAAACCATAGCCTTGACTAGACAGACCTTGGTTGGCAAAGTAATGTCTCTGCTTTTTAATATGCTATCTAGGTTGATCATAACTTTCCTTCTAAGGAGTAAGTGTCTTTTAATTTCATAGCTGCAATCACCATCTACAGATATTTTGGAGCCAAAAAAATAAAGTCTGACACTGTTTCCACTGTTTCCCCATCTATTTCCCATGAAGTGATGGGACCAGATGCCATGATCTTACTTTTCTGAAAGTTGAGCTTCAAGCCAACTTTTTACTCTCCTGTTTCACTTTCATCAAGAGGCTCTTTAGTTCCTCTTCACTTTCTGCCATAAGGGTGGTGTCATCTGCATAGGTTATTAATATTTCTCCTGGCAATCTTGATTCCAGTTTGTCCTTCATCCAGCCTGGCATTTCGCATGATGTACTCTGCATATAAGTTAAATAAGCAGGGTGACAATATACTGCCTTGATATACTCCTTTCCCTGTTTGGAACCAGTCTGTTATTCCATGTCCAGTTCTAACTGTTGCTTCTTGACCTGCATACAGATTTCTAAGGAGGTAGGTCACGTGGTCTGGTATTCCCATTTTTTAAAGGACTTTCCAGTTTGTTGTGATCCACACAAGCAAAGGCTTTGGGTGTAGTCAATAAAGCAGAAGTAGATGTTTTTCTGGAACCCTCTTGCTCTTTCAATGATCCAACAGATGTTGGCAATTTGATCTCTAACGGTTCTACTCAAAATGGCCCATGGTCCTTAATACTATTTCGTTTTAATTGACTATTTGGCCACATTTAAAACCCATACTTAATGTTTTAATATCTCAGCACTCAATCTTTTCCTTAAAAACACTTTTGTATCAGTTTCATTCATAGAAATAGTAGCCACAGAAATTTAAGGCCTTAGTCATCATTTTACTTCTTTCAGAAGTCTTCCAAAAACACGACTATCTAGCCAAAAGGAAACTGTCTGTTTTGAATTATTTTAGCAGTTCTAGTGTGTACTGGGTGGATGGATTTATCATATTGCTTTATTTTGCTTTACTTTTCACTGTGTTCTTGAAAATATCTGTTCAGAGTGCTTAAACTTAGTAACTTTTAGTGAATATATGTTAAATAGATATCCCTCAATGTTTCATGAAACAATTAGGGGAAAACAACACAAAGCTGAGCTCTGAACATGCTAAAATGATTGATTCAGCCCATATTCTAGCTGCAGCATTTACTAGTGGCTACAAACAAACAAATCCTTCTGAATCTAACTTAATAAAACAAGATCCTACAAATTCTCTAAGGCATTTATTATTGACATGTTATTCTGGTTGAATGCTCTCTGCTTCTCTTTAGTATTCATCTGATAGAAGAAATATGAGTTCATTTCATAATGAATTCAGATGGTTCCATTCAAACCTTCTGTTAACCTTATTAGAGTCAAACGTCACTACAGGGACTGAACGCTGAACTTAGACTTTTAGAACTTAAGTTAAATGCTCAGTCAGCAAGGTCTTTATCAGCAATTGATTATTTTAGGCATTAAAATATAAAAACCACTCTTTAAAGTTAGGGGGAAAGCATAGTCCCCCTTCCAAAGTGATTTAAATTGAAATAATTCTGTGTTTCATCCTGAGAAAATTGTTAAAAGATCAGACTTTCCCCCTAGGAGTTTTAGTACTTCCAGGTTTGGGTTTAAGTTATAAATATCTCAGAGACTGCCTTACTCATGGTGTTTAAAATTATTCCCAGTTGTGTCTCTTACTGAAACCAAGATGCATGGCTATACCTGTATATAGTGAAGGGAAAAAGCTCTCCAGCTCTTCCAAAAGGTTATATTTAGTTCAAGTTTAGATATGGTTTTTCTGTGAGCTAAACTAGTTTTTGTGTGTGCTTAGTCTCTCATTCATGTCTGACTCTTTGCAACGCCAGGGACTGCAGCCTGCCAGACTCCTCTGTCCATAAGGACCTACAGGCAAGAATACTGGAGTGGGTTGCCATGCACTCTTCCAGGGGATCTTCCCAACCCAGGGATTGAACCCAGGTCTCCCACATTGGAGGCGGATTCTTTATCATCTAAGCCACTAGGGAATCTAACTAGCTTTTGGATAGTTACAAAAAGAAAAGAATTTGATGTATCCTTGCCTGATGTGTGTATTTTATTTTATGTGAAGCTGATCTGATATGTTCTGGGCTTTTGAGAGATATTCATCCAAATATAAGAATAGCACACATCTTGCCATTTTTGTATCTGTCAAACTTACAAACTACATATGTGACATTTTATTAAAATAAAATTTTCTTTGTATACTGTCACATACTAATAAATACTAATAATTTTCTTTTACATTTTAAAATCCTTAAGATATATATATATATAATGTATTACATATTGTAATATATTGTATATTGTATACTAAGTTAACAAAAGTAGGGAGTCACATAAGAGAATGGCAAAATTTAAACAACAAGTGTCATGGCTAAAAAGGACAGAAATGAGGAATTTCCAGATATTTTTGAAAGAAGAATCAATTCATTATTACAAAGAATCAGAATTTCATAGAAAATAAGCCACATTTTTTTTTTAAGACTGAACCCCACAGATTCTGTCTCTGGGCTTTTGGTAGTAAATCATATTGAAAGAAAAATTCATCTGCTCTATGAGTAGGTTAATAAACATGGTTAGCAAACTATCAGAGAAAATAAGACAGTTTTTAAGACTTAGGAATTTAAAATTTTAAATATGCAGCCTCTTATAAATTCTCAGCTTCTTACTTGTGTAACTATTTGGTTTTTGTGTGTTTTTTTTGCATATTTATTATTATTTTTTTAATTGGTGGCTAATTACTTTACAATATTATATTGGTTGGTTTTGCCATACATTGACATGAATCTGCCCCGGGTATACATGTGTTCCCCATCTTGAACCCCCCTCCCACCTCCCTTCCCATCCCATCCCTCTGGGTCATCCCAGTGCACCAGCCCCGAGCATCCTGTCTCATGCATCGAACCTGGACTGGCAATTCATTTCACATATGATAATATACATGTTTCAATGCCATTCTCCCAAATCATCCCACCCTCGCCCTCTCTCACAGAGTCCAAAAGACTCTTCTATACACCTGTGTCTCTTTTGCTGTCTTGTATACGGGGTTATCGTTATCATCTTTCTAAATTCCATATATATGTGTTAATATACTGTATTGGTGCTTTTCTTTCTGGCTTACTTCACTCTGTATAATAAGCTCCAGTTTCATCCACCTCATTAGAACTGATTCAAAAGTATTCTTTTTAATGGCTGAATAATACTCCATTGTGTATATGTACCAAAGCTTTCTTATCCATTTGTCTGCAGATGGACATCTAGGTTGCTTCCATGTCCTTGCTATTATAAACAGTGCTGCAATGAACATTGGAGTACATGTGTTCCTTTCAATTCTGGTTTCTTCGGTGTGTATGCCCAGGAGATTTTATTTCCTAGATTTACAAGATGAAAAATATTTGTTCCCTCCTCATGACTCCTAAAGTTACAACAAACAACTTCAAATGTATTTGATCACAAGTTAAACATCTTGGAATGAGAAATAGAAACTGAACTTTTCTTCTGAGTCCAGATTGAGAGATGTCAAAATGTGTCAACTGCTTTCGACCCTGGCCTACAGTTAGCAGTCGGCCCATTTCCAATTCCACACAAATAACAATTTAAGAACCTAAAGTATAATAGAATAAATTTGAGAAGTGAAATTATTCAAAAGACACAGAACAAGCTATGTAGCCTAGAGAGAAACTTTATGTGTTTAATTTACAGACTGATCTGCTCTAACTTCTGGCACTTTCCTTCAGCAGTTATTCAAACATGCTTCAACATAAGTGAACCTTGAAAACATAACTGCTGAAAGCTTAGCTAAACTTCTCCAGGGTCTTGGTGCCCTGACATCCATTGTGTGTAGCCTGTGAGGACCTTAAACTGCTACTAGCCTCTCAGGCCACAGTATATGCTCCGATAGCAGCCCACAGAGTCACAGGCAAGTGTAAGTTCCTGATATGACTCCCCCAGCATTCCTGGTAACTAAGTCTCCCTTGCTTCCAGAGCCTTCACATTACTCACTTTAGATAAGACCACTGGGGACTTTTATGGTTTGAAATGACAAATTTGACCTTAGCCCAAGAACCCCCAAACACTATGCCCATGGAGTCTAATAAAAACATGTACCCCAGGTGCTATTGTTCTGTCTCCATTCTGCCTCCATCCCCCTAGGTGGACCCATGAAGCATGGTGGGTACTTCCTCTGGATCTATGAGTAGCAAATTTTCCATTTCAATTTCTCCTGTGGTCTGTTGACCACATTGTGGGGACCACTGTTCCCTTCACCATCAGGCACACTGTGCTCTACTTAACAATTATGAATTTGACAGATTCTTAACAATAATGCCAAGTGAAAGAAGCTAGTCACAAAAGAGCAAACATTGTATGATTCCCTTTATATGAAATGTCCAGTGGACAATGAGAAATGATTGCTAAGGAGAATATAGTTTTTTTGGGGGGAAGATGAAAATGTTCTAAAAGTAGACAGTGGTGATGGTTGCACAATTCTGTGGATATATTAAAAACAGAACAACTAAACTGTACTCTTTTTTAAATTATTTTTTTAAACTGTACTCTTAAAAAAGGGATTAGTTTTATAATATGCAAATTTTATCTCAATAGAACTGTTGTAAAAATCAGTGTGGTATATTTAGGGAATGCAGGCAATGATTTTAAAATTGTCTTTAACTAGCCAACTAAACCACACATATTTAATACTATTGTTTAACAATTTAAAAGTTAAACACTTTTATATAGTGTTTTATAGAATATGTAGCACTTTTATATATATTATCTTTCTTATACCCATAATATCCTAATTAATTTATTATTAAAATAATTCTCATTCTAAGAAAAAGGACTTTTAAGACTTCAGTTCAGTTCAGTTCAGTTCAGTCGCTCAGTCGTGTCTGACTCTTTGCGACCCGATGAATCACAGCACACCAAGCCTCCCATTCCATCACCAACTCTTGGAGTTCACGCAAACTCATGTTGATCGAGTCGGTGATGCCGTCCAGCCATCTCATTCTCTGTCGTCCCCTTCTCCTCCTGCCCCCAATCCCTCCCAGCATCGGAGTCTTTTCCAGTGAGTCAACTCTTCGCATGACGTGGCCAAAGTATTGGAGTTTCAGTTTTAGCATCAGTCCCTCCAATGAACACCTAGGATTTATCTCCTTTAGAATGAATTGGTTGGATCTCCTTGCAGTCCAAGGGACTCTCAAGAGTCTTCTCCAACACCACAGTTCTAAAGCATCAATTCTTCGGCGATCAGCTTTCTTCACAGTACAACTCTCACATCCATACATGACCACTGGAAAAACCATAACCTTGACTAGACGGACCTTTCTTGGCAAAGTAATGTCTCTGCTTTTTAATATGCTATCTAGGTTGGTCATAACTTTCCTTCCAAGGAGTAAGCGTCTTCTAATTTCATGGCTGCAATCAGCATCCACAGTGATTTTGGAGCCCCCAAAAATAAAGTCTGACACTGTTTCCACTGTTTCCCCATCTATTTCCCACGAAGTGATGGGACCAGATGCCATGATCTTTGTTTCCTGAATGTTGAGCTTCAAGCCAACCTTTTCACTCTCCTCTTTCACTTTCATCAAGAGGTTCTTTAGTTCCTCTTCACTTTCTGCCATAAGGGTGGTGTCATCTGCATATCTGAGATTATTTATATTTCTCCCGGCAATCTTGATTCCAGCTTGTGCTTCTTCCAGCCCAGCGTTCCTCATGATGTACTCTGCATATAAGTTAAATAAACAGGGTGACATAAACAAGCTTGACGTACTCCATTTCCTATTTGGAACCAGTCTGTTGTTCCATGTCCAGTTCTGTTGCTTCCTGACCTGCATACAGGTTTCTCAAGAGGCAGGTCAGTTGGTCTGGTATTCCCATCTCTTTCAGAATTTTCCACAGTTTATTGTGATCCACACAGTGAACAGCTTTGACACAGTCAATGAAGCAGAAATAGATGGTTTTTTGGAACTCTCTTGCTTTCTCCATGATCCAGCGGATGTTGGCAATTTGATCTCTGGTGCCTCTGCCTTTTCTAAAACCTGCTTGAACATCTGAAAGTTCATGGTTCACATATTGCTGAAGCCTGGTTTGGAGAATTTTGAGCATGACTTTACTAGCGTGAGAGATGAGTGCAATTGTGCAGTAGTTTGAGCATTCTTTGGCTTTGCTTTTCTTTGGGATTGGAATGAAGACTGACTTTCTCCAGTCCTGTGACCATCGCTGAGTTTTCCAAATTTGCTGGCATATTTAGTGTAGCACTTTCACAGCATCATCTTTCAGGATTTGAAACAGCTCAACTGGAATTCCATCCCCTCCACTAGCTTTGTTCGTAGTGATGCTTTCTAAGTAAGGCCCACTTGACTTCACATCCCAAGATGTTTGGCTCTAGGTCAGTGATCACGCCATATTTGTTCAGTGTTACCCGATCTAGTGAGCCACATGTTAAGATGCTACTCAAATCAAGTCTCACTGTCTGTCCTTACATTATAGATGCCTCCTTGAAGATTTATTGAGAGAAACACACAAATGGATAGAAATGGAATGGAAAGTGTCAAGATTCCAGAGAGGACTGCTTTAGGCATAACTAGTTTCTCTGGAGAAAATATAGTTGGTGCAGAAGGGGAAGTCAGTAGCAATTTCTTATTTGATTTCTATGTTCCCAGAACTAACATAAAAAGAAACCACTGGGTATGGGGTTATGATTAGACAGGGACTACTGTACAAGAGCATTGAGAATAGAAATCATTCTTTAAAATTAAAAAGAGAATATAAAAATGCTTGGGAAGAAGCAGGAATTTTCTAGAAAATTTATTATCTTTAGAGATATGAAGAAATTGTTTGTAATCATAGAATATCCTTATATTTCTTTATAAGGGCCATTTGACTAGTTCTGGTAAGGGAAATGTGAACAGAAGTGAAAAAGGGCATTTTTACACAGATGAAGTGAAAAATTCATGTACCTCCTTCATCTCACTCTCTGCTGTGGTGAACTCAGAGCCATCGTGGTCCAGACTGCATCAACATAAAATGGACTCATATAGTGACTCACACTAGATCATGAGGTAAGAGAGAGGAAAAAAATATTTTTTTAAGTTTTAAGCTACCATGTTTATAAGGCTTATTTGTTCTAGTAGTAAGCCTATCCTGTCCTTGCTAACTTGATGTGAAATGCTGCTGTACTTTTTATAAATATGTGCCATTGGTGTAGCAATTGGCAAAAGCAGTGGAGAAACCAATTAGAAGTTCAAAAGGTAGCAACCCATTTTATGCCCAGACACAACAATAAAATGACTGCCTGATGCAACGTGGGAGGCACACTGCTTTGTGTGTTGACTACTGTTCATTGTGCTGGGCAAAGTATTAAAAATAGAGAAACATTATTAAAGAAGAATTAAACAACTTGCAAGCAAAACTAAAAAGAAACAGAGAGAGTCTTTCAGAGGCTTGACCAACTGGAAAATATATTTTTTTAATGAGATAAAAGAGTATTTCATAAATAAAGACTCAATAGGCTTTCTCAGTTGATTTAAAACAAAGATCCAATGATGGATATGTGTTTTCTTTCAAGCATGAAACCTCAAGGTGGCTACCATTAAGGAGGTAGGGGATATGAATGAGGATGAAAAAGTAAAAGAAATCAAAGAAAGCAGATCTTGAAACAGTGCCTCAAGGGACTGGATCTATATCTTGCTAATTGAGCATGGCAAATATTTATATATCCCTACTTATCTACAGTTCTTTATTTTTTTAATTTTTATTGAAATATAGTTGATCGGCAACATTGTGTCAGTTTTAGGTACACAGCAAAGTGATTCAGATATAGATAGATAGTTTTTTATATTTTTTCATTATAGATTGTTTTTTATTTTTTGGTTAAGGTGATATATAGGTATGAAGAACAAAAAATAATACAAAAAGGCTTACATTTTTCTCTGTCAACCATCTTTAGATTCGGTGTATTATTTTTCCACTCAACATTCCTTCTCTCTATCTTCTGGTAGCAGACCTCTCCTCCATGGCCATATTTGTAGGAGTATCACCCAAACAAAATCAAACATAATGCTTTAACTTCCTTGATCCAATGACACTTTCTGAGACTAGCACATATTCCTCAACTTTGCATTTGTCTGACTTTAGCCAGTGGTCATAAATTCACAAGGAAGTAAACCCAGGTTTGGATGAAAATCTTAGCTTGCCTTGAGGATGAAGTTGATTTGATATAATTATGCTAATATAAGAGAAAGTTGCAGATTTTTTTAAAAAGTCAGACAGAAAAATTCTGAGTTCCTTTGAATCTACAATTTCTAATACCCTCAGGCTGGTGCATTTGCCTTTTATTCTGATCAGTTTTATACATTGAAAAAAATCACACTCCTCCCTTCAATTAACAGTTTAGCTTAGATTTTCATCACTGTAATTTAAAATGACTTCCAATTCATTTACTTGTAGCCATACTTACACGTGGTAAATAGTCATAATATTTCCTTAGGTATTGCTCCAGAAATATTCCACGCATATATACAGTCACTTTTCTAGATATAGCATACTTTACATACTGTTATTGTGCAACTTAATCTCACTTGCGGGTAAGTCATCTTTCCATTAGACTTTTGTTAATGGACTTCTGTCTCTTTCCATTAGACTCTGTTAGTTTGTTTTGTAATTTCATGTGATGCCAGACAAATTGGATTCAACGCAGTGGTAAAAGTAGAAAAAGCCATTCTATTCAAGGAATTTATATTTAGACTCATGATCCACTTTGAGTTGTATTTTGTGTAGGATGTAAAGAGGTCCAAATTAATTCTTTCACGTGTGGCTAGCCGATTGTCCCAGTACCATTTTTTGAAAAGACTATTCTTTTCACAGGCACTGTTTTGCCACTCATTAAAAATCATTTGACTGTAAATGTAAGAGTATATTTCTAAACTCTCAATTCTATTCCATTGATCCATGTATCTATCTTCATGACACTATGACATTGTCTTGCTTACTTTAGCTTTGTGTTAAGTTTTGAAAACGAGAAGTGTGTGTCTTTCAAGTTTTTCAAGATTTGTATTGGTTCTTTGCTGGCACTTGCAGTTTACAGTCAATTTCAAAACCCAGCTGAGAATTTGTGTTTGCATTTAATCTGATAAATTTGGGGAATATTATCATCTAAAATAGTAAGTCTTCCAACCCATGAACATGGGATATCTTTCCATTTATTTACATCTTAATTATTTTCAACAGCATTTTGTAGTTTCAGAGTATGAGTTTTGGACTTCTTTTAACTTATTCCTAAATTTTAATCTGCCTATGCTATTTTAAATGGAATTATTTTCTGAATTTTATTTGAAACTATTAGTTACTGGTATATGGAAACACATTTGGTTTTGTATATTGATCTTATACCCTGAAATATTGCAGAACATGATTACTCACTCAAATTCATTTTGGTGTGGTTCTATGGTTTTCTATATATAAATCATGTTATCTAAAATATAAATAGTTTTACTACTTTCTTTCCAATCTCAATCTCTTTTCTTCTCTCTTCCTTTCTTCCCTCTCTCCTCCTTCCTTCTTTCCTTTCCCTTTCTCTCCTTTCCTTCTTTTCTTTCTTTCATTTCTCCCTTTTAGATCCTTCAATGTTAAAGGAAAGTAGCTAGAGTGGGCATTTTGCCTTCCTCCTGACTTTCAGGAAATAACGTTCAGTCTTTCATTGTTAAGTATGATAGCTACTATTGCTTTATTTCTGGTAGATGCCATTTATCAGACTGAGGCAGTTCTCTTCTGTCTCTAGTATGCTGAAGGTTTTTAACATAACAGGAAGCTGTATGTTTTAAAATGTTATTTTGCATCTATTGAGAAGATTATGTGTTATGTTATCCTTTATTCTATTGATAGAGTATATTCTATTAATTGATTTGCAAGTGTGAAAACAACCTGGAATTCCTGGGATAGATCTCAACTGGTCATAGTATACAATCCTTGTTTAATGTTGGGGATTTTGTTTACTAGTATTTTGTTGAGGTCTAAATTCCCTTTTCCTGTTTTCAATGAACAATTTGAAATGTATCTTTCTTTTGTATATTTCTTAAAACTTCTGCTCATATGTTTTGCTCATTTTGAATTGATTTTTCTTATGTAATTCTAAGATATCTCTGTATATTATAGCCATTATAATTTTGTCTACCATAAGATTAAGGCTTCCCTGGTGGCTCAGATGGTAAAAGAATCTGTCTACAATACAGGAGATCCAGCTTCAATCCCTGGGTCAGGAAGATTCCCTGGAGAAGGGAAGGGCAACCAACTCCCAGTATTCTTGCCTGGAGAATCCCACGGACAGAGGAACCTGGTGGGCTATATAGTTCATTGGGGTCGCAAAGAGACGGACACGACTGAGCAACTAACACACACATAAGATTACATTTTTAATTCAAATATCATTTTTTGAACACTTTTATGCTTTTATTTTTTACATTTAAAATGTTGACTAGTTCAGATTTAGGGAGGCTGAGGAGGCAGTGAAAACTGAATGAGCCAGCTCTATTTGTTTTCCTAATTGTCTACTACTTTTCCCAAGTTAAAGCTTGTTTTGTTTCCGACTCTATTCTCAGAGCCTTAATCAACATAGGCCATATAGCAGGCTCACAATAGAGATTTGTTAAGTTAGTAAAAGAAAACAGATTATCATGTTTTGTATTAGGCTAAATTTTACATACAGACTTAATAAAAACCTCGTGAAAAATGCACCTAATAGTTATTGACTTTTTGAATGTTTATTAATTTTTGATATTTTTTTAAACTGAAACTTGTTGCAAATAAATGGTGGCATTTGTAGGCATATGTTATGGAACTAATCAATATATAAAAAATCTAAGACTGAAGAAACTACAAGGAAACACTGAGTCTTTATTTGTAAAATAAATATCAACTATGGATTGCAGCAAAAATTCTGATAAAAGATGTAAGAAGTTACTCATGGAAAGCTTTTACAGCAAGAGTAGATTTTTTCAAACATAGTTTGAATATGAAATCAAAAAAGGCTTCCACAAGAAAGCAACAAGACTTCAACATGCAAAAATTAAGCAGAGTATATGGGAAGATAAATAGGAGGATCTTGAAGATGATTAAAGGATTGGACATCAAGATCTCAAAGGAATAGATTAGGTAATTGTAGGTCTTAAAATGAGAAGAAAAGCATTCCTGGCCTTCTTCCTCAAAGGGCCTTTAATATTATCCCAGTCTGAGTGGTTTGAAAAATTTGACAGAATACTCTTTTCTATGTTTTATTTCCTTTGCTTTCCTAGCTTTCAAACATTTTTTAGGATTATAATATATTTAATGGATATGTATAATATTCCACTGACACTTGAATAACATAGGCTTAACTACACAGTTCCATTATATACAGGGTTTTGGGTTTTTTTTTTTTTTTCAGTAGTAAATCCTATCGTACTATATGATCCATGAATGAAGAACTGAAGATGTGGAGGGAGGAACTACTTACACAGAGGGCCAACTATAAGTTATACATGGATTTTTGACCTTGTGGAGAGGTGATGCTCTTTTACCTCTGAAATGTTCAAAGTTAAACAGTTATGCACAGTTCTTAAATCCTTCTCTCTCTCTCTCTCTCTCTCTCTTTTTTTTTGGAGATTTAAGAGGTAGGAGGAGTAACTAATTCTAGGTCTGAGTCAGAAATGAAATGATCTTAATTAAATCTATGTCTTTGATACATCAAAATACAATGAAATCATCAAAAGAAAATGAATATAATCCCTTCAGATAATATATAATATATATAATCCCTTCCACTTTTCATGAAATAAAGATGGGAGGCCCTCTGGCCATTTACAAACTGTGAACATAACAGCTCTAGCTTTAAAGAATTCCAGTGCTAACCTAGATCATGCTTGTTTTCAAGCGTTTGTGTAAAATTTAGGTCATTTGAACTGGCATAATCATTGTAAGATCATGTTTGATTATTTGTTTGGCATACTAGCTTTGACATCAAACATTTTTTGTTATTTTGTTTTATTTGTTTGTTATTGCTTTCAAGTTCAGATAAAGCTGAAATAATGTTAGAAAAAAATATTGGGTTTCTTTCCTTGTTCTCTCTGGTGGTCTAATGTAATGATTTATAGCTCAGAAGACTCTGGAGGTAGAGTTATGGGCTTGGAAGCTAGGTTTGCTCCTAGCCAGGTGATTTGCACAGGTATAAGTCGATCTACGCCTCATGTAATTACACTAGCTATGTCATATGATTACTACAAGGCCAAAGCATGTTAATATTTTCATACAGTTAAAATGGTATCTGAAACATAGCAAGCAAATAACAATCCCTCTGTGTTTATGGAACTCTTCAGAAAATAACCAGTAGACTGTTTTCTAATCATGGAAGAAAATTTTCTAGAATTAATTGAAAAAACTTGGTACTTTTGATCAATGAATGGTGCCCAGTTAAGCATAATATTTTCAAAATAAAACAAAGCCAAGTGATATGAGAAAAATGCCTCATTTTTCAAACAAGAGTATCAATAAAATCACATATGCTCAGTCGTTAAGTTGTGTCTGACTATTTTGCCACCCCATGGACTATATAGCGCACCAGATTCCTCCATCCATGGGAATTTCCCGACAAGAATACTGAAGTGGGTTGCCATTCCCTCCTAAAAGGGCTCCTCCCAACCCAGGGATCAAACCCACATCCCCTGTGTCTCCTGCATTGCAGGCAGATTCTCTACCACTGAACTTCAAGTTTAAATAAATTTTATATTTGATGCTTTTGAACTGTGGTGTTGGAGAAGACTCTTGAAAGTCCCTTGGACTGCAAGAAGATCCAACCAGTCCATTCTAAAGGAGATCAATCCTGGGTGTTCATTGGAAGGACTGATGCTAAAGCTGAAACTGCAATACTTTGGCCACCTCATGCGATGAGTTGACTCACTGGAAAAGACTGATGCTAGGAAAGGTTGGGGGCGGGAGAAGAAGGGGACGACCGAGAATGAGATGGCTGGATGGCATCACCGACTCTGTGGATATGAGTTTGAGTGAACTCCGGGAGTTGGTGATGGACAGGGAGGCCTGGCGTGCTGTGATTCATGGGGTCGTGGAGAGTCGGACACGACTGAGTGACTGAACTGAACTGAACTGAATCCTCAGTTTCTTTTGCACACCTAAGTCCATATCTTTTTTCTTCTTCTTATAATGAAGTTTATTTGGTCATTTAAGAAATGGAAACTTTCAAAGATCCTCTGCCTTTTTTCTATCATTTGGGAAATACTGGTTTGTTTTAATTTTCTAAGCATTCCCCGTGATCTATAATATTCTCCCTTGCGCTCTCTCCCTCTTTCTCTCTCTCTCTCCCACATACTTTTGTTCCCTGTCCATTTTTTTTCCCCACTTCTTGGATACTTCTTCTTGCAAGAATTTTAACAATCTGTTTTCTGAAGCCTTTCTAAATGTTGTCATTTTAACATTTTCTAGTGACAAAGGCAGAAGGCTTGGGTCTGGTCCCCACCACACTACTCACTTTATTCTTCACAAAGGAATTTTAACAATTTAAATCAAATCAATGGTTTAGCTTTCCTTTTCTGTATCCATTCAAAACCAAGGCCATATTTCCTATTTCCAATTTTATATACCCCTTCACAAACCTTTCTTGTTCTGGGATTTAAGTATCCTGTGTGCAGTTAGATCTCAATGAATTAGAGGAACTTTTGAACTATCAGGGGAAGACTCTAGCACAGCCTCACAGATTGAAGCCTAGGAGAGTGAATGTACCTTTCCTCCAGTGGGGTCTAAGGCCTCCAGAGAAACAAAGCGATTGCAACTGTCCCTGGACCACAGGAAGCTCATTTCCACACTAATGCAGTCAGTGCTTCACAAGATCGAGGTAGAGAATCTTTGCTGAAATATAGCCACACTACTCGCCATACATATATGTGTGTATGTGCATATATTAGCAATTTTATAAGGGACCGAAGTCTCTGGTTCCCACAACCTCATGACTACATCTCTGCAGGGGCAGTTGGACACACATCATCTCCATGGAGCCTGTCACTGCTGCCAATTTTACTATTTCATTGTTACATGAATTCACTGTGAAGTACCAATGAAGACATAGCTACCACACAGGGTTCCTCTTCTTACATACATGGTTTGGTAGGACACAAGTCTAAACTATTATCCTAACATAAGTGAAGAGGCACATTTTAAATCTTATTTCCAGGAGAAATCATCAGTAAAATTAATCTTGGACAATGAGGTAAAACAGTATGTAAGAACTACAATCTGTACTAAGGGGTTTTGCCCAGGGAAAAGATGCAAGTTACATATGTAGCTTTTATGTAACACACTCAGGGGCTTCCCTGAGTAACTCAGACAGTAAAGAAAGTGAAAGTGAAAGTCACTCAGTCATGTCCGACTCTGCGACCCCAGGGATTATACAGTTCATGAAATTCTCCAGGCCAGAATACAGGATTGGGTTAGCCCTTCCCTTCTCCAGGGAATCTTCCCAACCCAGGGATCGAACCCAGGTTTTTCCAATTGCAGGTGATTCTTTACAAGCTGAGCCACAAAGGAAGCCCAAGAATACTGGAGTGGGTAGCCTATCCCTTCAGCGGATCTTCCCGACCCAGGAATCGAATCCAGGATTCAAGGCAGATTCTTTACCAACTGAGCTATTAGTGAAGCCCAGACAGTAAAGAATGACTGCAATGCAGAAGACCCCGGTTCCATCCCTGGGTCAGGAAGATCCCCTGGAGAAGGGAATGGCTACCCACTCCAGTATTAATGTCTAGAGAATTCCATGAACAGAGGAGCCTGGAGGGTTACAGTCTGTGGGGTCACAAAGAGTTGGACACGGCTGTGCAACTAACACACACACACACACACACACGCACACATGGGACTTCCCATGTGGTGCCAACGGTAAAGAACCCACCTGCCAATGAAGGAAATATAAGAGACAGACACGGGCTCAATCCCGGGGCTCAGGGAAGATTCCCTGGAGGAAGGGCATGGCAACCCACTCCAGTGTTCTTGGGTGGAGAGCCCAGTAGACAGAGGAGCCTGGCAGGCTACTGTCCATGGAGTCGCAAAGAGTCAGATAGGACTAAATAACAACAATACACATTTATTTATTATTTTATGTATATATGTATTTGTGCTGAAGTCCACAGCCACAGCCTGATGACTTCAAGTCGTGTTTCAGAAGGCTTTGAAAACAGAATCCAAATATGCTCCTTTGGTAACTGCTCCTTTTGGAAACTGCTTCTTTTGGAAAAGTTTTGTCATGTGGCTTGGGACAAGCTCCTTAAAGCATCTGTGATTTTGCTTGGTTCATTGTATAACATTGCCCCTGTAATAGTAGTGCACAACTGTGTTTTCCCAAGAACTTGTCAAACCAGTCTTGGACTGAACAATTAAAAAGATAAGTGAAGAAGTGACTTGTAAAGACCTGAAAGAAATAGGTGCAAGAAAGAAAATGGCTTGAAAGAAGTAGCATGAAAATCAAAGTATTTTTCTTCCAAAATCTTGTTTTGTTTATGTTTTTCCTTTTCAAATCTGTAATAGTCTTTATGAGCTCAAGTATTAAGGCTCTTTCTGCAGAGGAATTTTTAGTTGAAAATAAAGTGCCTAGGTATGATAATTGTATTTTTTAAAAAAATATAAGAATACTACAGTGAAGGACCACCACAAAATTTTAAAGTGAGACCCTTGGTATATTTGGGACAAAATAAATAATTTTAAACTCAAAATCCAAAGCAGTTACTAATATTATGGCTGGAAAGTAATGACACTTGCCCACTTTTTTTTTTAAACTTTCAAAGCAGCCACTATTTAACAATAGAATGATTTCTTTGATACTTTAATTTGGAGAACATAAAGCTGCAAATCATACTCTCATCTCTGGCATTCAGTATGGCAATTTCTATGATTAATCACTGCAGAACAATCTAGCAAAAAGAATCTGCTCTAAATAAGACAATGTCCAAAATACCTTATTGAAGGTAACTTTTTAAAGCTCTGGTTCAGTTAGCTTGACATTTAAGTGCTTTGACTGTATTGGTTTTACCAAGACAAATATTTCAATTAGTAGAAAAACATGGTATTAGTAAGAGTTTAATCATTTCACACTACAAACTTGATTTTTCTCATGGGAAAAAGATGTTTATTCACAATTGTCATTTTTGTGCTGTTAATAATATGAAAGAAATAGAATGATGAGGTGTAACAGGCATTGAACTCACAGTCAAGTAATAAAAAGTCATGGTGAGAATAAAATATTAATAGAGACTAGATGGAATATAACTAGATTTTTCATTTTCCTAGTGAAATATTCTAAATTCTGGTATATTTTAGAAAAGTCCTTGATTGAAGCATTCAAAATTACAAAGGACATCCTTTTTTTAACCTTGTTCCATAATAAAATGAGGACAAGGAGATACTTGAAAAAAATAAGAGGCAGTAAATTCAGAACAAATTGAGGTAAATAATGCCTTATAAACGTGTATAGTCAACCTGTGAAATTCATTGACCGAAAAGGTCACTGAGTCAAATACTATGGATGAATTTAAAAAACAGCTGGGCAATTTTATGACCACTAATAGCTTTGGGAGATCTGCTCAGCAAGCAGAGATAATGATAAGGTAATCAAATCTCTTGTTTTGGGATGTAAGTTACCAACGGGGGTTGTCCAATTCCATGCCTTACTTTTGTCCTCTGGATACCTTCTGGGAGGTACAACAATGGACACTGGTCGTTTTATTCAGCACTTTTATGCTGCAGTTTATAGATGGGCTGTGCATTCTTTCACCTTCATCTAAAGTATCTGCCTCTGTAACATAGTAACAATGAAATCTGGTTTGGGAAATAGCATGCTCCATAGTGATAGTCAAGATAATCAATGATTTTAGAAGGGGTCTTAGAATATTGCTCTCATGATTCTTGAATTTATCTAATTAAAATAGTTTGAAAGTTGAAAATCATTGCATTTTAGAGGAATAAAACTTGACAGTACCATTATGCGTACCATATTGTAAAGTAGTATTAGTAAATTACCACCCCTTTAACACTGCATTCTACATGTACTGCAATTTATTTATTTATATTTATTTTAATTGGAGGCTAATTACTTTACATTATTGTATTGGTTTTGCATAAATTGACATGAATCTGTCTCGGGTATACATATGTTCCCCATCTTGAACCCCCCTCCCACATCCCTCCCTATCCCACCCCTCTGGTTCATCCCAGTAGACCAGCCCCGAGCATCCTGTATCATACATCGAACTTGGACTGGCGATTCATTTCACATATGATAATGTACAGGTTTCAATGCCATTCTCCCATATCATCCCACCCTCGCCCTCTCCCACAGAGTCCAAAAGACTGTTCTATACATCTGTGTCTCTTTTGCTGTCTCGTATACGGGGTTATCGTTATCCTCTTTCTAAATTCCATATATATGCATTAGTATACTGTATTGGTGTTTTTCCTTCTGGCTGACTTCACTCTGTA
This sequence comes from Moschus berezovskii, assembly GCF_049115385.1. Lineage (NCBI taxonomy): Eukaryota > Metazoa > Chordata > Mammalia > Artiodactyla > Moschidae > Moschus > Moschus berezovskii. The sequence continues at coordinate 27,953,235 of NC_142464.1, forward strand.
TAATAAGCTCAGTTTCATCCACCTCATTAGAACTGATTCAAATGTATTCTTTTTGATTGCTGAGTAATACTCCATTGTGTAAATGTACCACAGCTTTCTTATCCATTTGTCTGCAGATGGACATCCAGGTTGCTTCCATGTCCTGGCTATTATGAACAGTGCTGCGATGAACATTGGAATACATGTGTCTCTTTCAATTCCGGTTTCCTCGGTGTGTATGCCTAGGAGTGCGATTGCTGGGTCGTATGGCAGTTCTATTTCCTGTTTTTTATGGAATCTCCACACTGTTCTCCATAGTGGTTGTACTAGTTTGCATTCCCACCAACAGTGTAAGAGGGTTCCCTTTTCTCCACACCCTCTCCAGCATTTATTGCATGTAGACTTTTGGATAGCAGCCATTCTGACTGGTGTGAAACGGTATCTCATTGTGGATTTGATTTGCATTCCTCTGATAATGAGGGATGTTGAGCATCTTTTCATGTGTTTGTTAGCCATCTTTATGCCTTCTTTGGAGAAATGTATGTCTTCTTTGGAGAAATGTCTGTTTAGTTCTTTGGCCCATTTTTTGATTGGGTCCTTCATTTTTCTGGAATTGAACTGCAGGAGTTGCTTGTATATTTCTGAGATTAATCCTTTGTCAGTTGCTTCATTTGCTATTATTTTTTTCCCATTCTGAAGGCTGTCTTTTTACCTTGCTTATAGTTTCCTTTGCTGTGCAGAAGCTTTTAATTTTAATTAAGTCCCATTTGTTTATTTTAGCTTTTATTTCCAATATTCTGGGAGGTGGGTCATGGAGGATCCTGCTGTGATTCATGTTGGAGAGTGTTTTGCCTATGTTCTCCTCTAGGAGTTTTATAGGTTCTGGTCTCACATTTACATCTTTAATCCATTTTGAGTTTATTTTTGTGTATGGTGTTAGGGAGTGTTCTAGTTTCATTATTTTACAAGTGGCTGACCAGTTTTCCCAGCACCACTTGTTAAAGAGATTGCCTTTTCTTCATTGAATATTCTTGCCTCCCTTGTCAAAGATAAGGTGTCCATAGGTGCATGGGTTTATCTCTGGGCTTTCTATTTTGTTCCATTGATCTATATTTCTGTCTTTATGCCAGCACCATACTGTCTTGATGACTATGGCTTTGTAGTAGAGCCTGAAGTCCGGCAGGTTGATTCCCCCAGTTTCATTCTTCTTTCTCAAGATTGCTTCAGCTATTCGAGGTTTCTTGTATTTAAATACAAATTGTGAAATTATTTGTTCTAGCTCTGTAAAAAACACCGTTGGTAGCTTGATAGGGATTGCATTGAACTTATAAATTACTTTGGTAATATATTCATTTTCACAATATTTATTCTTCCAATCCATGAACACGGTATATTTCTCCTTCTATTAGTGTCCTCTCTGATTTCTTTCAGCAGTGTTTTATAGTTTTCTATATATAGGTCTTTTGTTCCTTTGGGTAGATATATTCCTAAGTATTTTATTCTTTTTGTTGCAATGGTGAATGGAATTGTTTCCTTAATTTCTCTATTTTCTCATTATTAGTGTATAGAAATGCAAGGGATTTCTGTGTGTTGATTTTATATCCTGCAGCTTTAGTATATTCATTGATTAGCTCTAGTAATTTTCTGCTAGACACTTTAGGGTTTTCTGTGTAGAGGATCATGTCATCTGCAAACAATGAGAGTTTTACTTCTTCTTTTCCAATTTGGATTCCTTTTACGTCTTTTTCTGCTCTGATTGCTCTGGCCAAAACTTCCAAAACTATGTTGAATAATAGTGGTGAGACTGGGCACCCTTGTCTTGTTCCTGACTTTAGGGGAAACTCTTTCAATTTTTCACCATTGAGGATATTGTTTGCTGTGGGTTTGTCATATATAGCTTTTATTATGTTAAGGAATGTTCCTTCTATTCCCACCTTCTGGAGGGTTATGATCATAAATGGATGTTGAATTTTGTCAAAGGTTTTCTCTGCATCTATTTAGATAATCATATGGTTTTTATTTTTCATTTTGTTAATGTGGTGTATTACAATGATTGATTTGCGAATATTGAGGAATCCATGCATCCCTGGGATAAAGCCCACTTGGTCATGATGTATGATCTTTTTCATGTGTTGTTGGATTCTGATTGCTAGAATTTTGTTAAGGATTTTTGCATCTATGTTCATCAGTGATATTGGCCTGTAGCTCTCTTTTTGGTTGGCACTTTTGTCAGGTTTAGGGATTAGGGTGATGATGGCCTCATAGAATGAGTTGGGAAGTTTACCTTCCTCTGCAATTTTCTGGAAGAGTTTGAGTAGGATAGGTGTTAGCTCTTCTCTCAGTTTTTGGTAGAATTCAGCTGTGAAGCCGTCTGGACCTGGGCTTTTGTTTGCTGGAAGATTTCTGCTTACAGCTTCTATATCCGTGCTTGTGATGGGTCTATTAAGATTTTCTATTTCTTCCTGGTTCAGTTTTGGAAAATTGTACTTTTCTAAGAATTTGTCCATTTCTTCCAAGTTGTTGATTTTATTGGCATATAATTGCTGATAGTAATCTCTTATGATCCTTTGTATTTCTGTGTTGTCTGTTGCGATGTCTCCCTTTTCATTTCTAATTTTATTGATTTGGTTTTTCTCCCTTTGTTTGTTGATGAGTCTGGCTAGTGGTGTGTCAATTTTATTTACCCTCTCAAAGAACCAGCTTTTGGCTTTGTTGATATTTGCTATGGTCTCTTTTGTTTCTTTTGCATTTATCTCTGCCCTAATTTTTAAGATTTCTTTCCTTCTACTAACCCTAGGGTTCTTCATTTCTTCCTTTTCTAGTTTCTTTGGTGTAGACTTAGGTTATTTAATTGACTTTTTTCTTATTTCTTGAGGTATGCCTGTATTGCTATGAACCTTCCCCTTAGCACTGCTTTTACAGTGTCCCAGAGGTTTTGGGTTGTTGTGTTTTCATTTTCACTCATTTCTTTGCATATTTTGATATATTTTTGATTTCTTCTATGATTTGTTCGTAACTCAGCAGCGTGTTGTTCAGCCTCCGTATGTTGGCATTTTTAATAGTTTTTCTCCTGTAATTGAGTTCTAATCTTACTGCATTGTGGTCAGAAAAGATACTTGGAATGATTTCATTTTCTTTTGAATTTACCAAGGCTAGATTTATGGCCCAGGATGTGATCTATGCTGGAAAAGGTTCCGTGTGTGCTTGAGAAGAAGGTGAAATTCATTGTTTTGGGGTGAAATGTCCTATAGATATCTATTAGGTCTATCTGGTCTAATTTATCATTTAAAGTTTGTGTTTCCTTGCTAATTTTCTGTTTAGTTGATCTATCTATAGGTGTGAGTGTGGTATTAAAGTCTCCCACTATTATTGTGTTTTTGTCAATTTCCCCTTTTATACTTGTTAGCATTTGTTACATATTACAGTGCTCCTATGTTGGGTACATAAATATCTATAATTGTTATATCTTCTTCTTGGATTGATCCTTTGATCATTGTGTAGTTTCCTTCTTTGTCTCTTTTCACAGCCTTTTTTTAAAAGTCTATCTTATCTGATATGAGTATTGCTACTCCTGCTCTCTTTTGGTCTCTATTTGCGTGGAATATCTTTTTCCAGCCCTTCACTTTCAGTCTGTATGTGTCTCTCGTTTTGAGGTGGGTCTCTTGTAGACAACATATATGGGGGTCTTGTTTTTGAATCCATTCAGCCAGTCTTTGTCTTTTGGTTGGTGCATTCAACCCATTTACATTTAAGGTAATTATTAATAAGTACAATCCCATTGCCATTTACTTTATTGATTTGGGTTCGAGTTTATACACCCTTTCTGTGTTTCCTGTCTAGAGAAGGTCCTTTCCCATTTGTTGGAGAGCTGGTTTGGTGATGCTGAATTCTCTCAGCTTTTGCTTGTCTGTAAAGCTTTTGATTTCTCCTTCATATTTGAATGAGATCCTTGCTGGGTACAGTAATCTGGGCTGTAGGTTATTTTCTTTCATCACTTTAAGTATGTCTTGCCATTCCCTCCTGGTCTGAAGAGTTTCTGTTGAAAGATCAGCTGTTATCCTTATGGGGATCCCCTCGTATGTTATTTGCTGCTTTTCCCTTGCTGCTTTTAATATTTGTTCTTTGTGTTTGATCTTTGTTAATTTGATTAATATGTGTCTTGGTATATTTCGCCTTGGGTTTATCTGTTTGGGACTCTCTGGGATTCATGGATTTGGGTGATTATTTCCTTCCACATTTTAGGAAAATTTTCAACTATTATCTCCTCAAGTATTTTCTCATGGTCTTTCTTCTTGTCTTCTTCTTCTGGGACTCCTATGATTCGGATGTTGGGGTGTTTAAAATTGCCCTAGAGGTCTCTGAGATTGTCCTCATTTCTTTTAATTCATTTTTCTTTTTTCCTCTCTATTTCATTTATTTCTACCATTCTATCTTCTAACTCACTTATTCTATCTTCTAACTCACTTATTCTATCTTCTGCCTCCGTTATTCTACTATTGGTTCCCTCTAGAGTGTTTTTTATCTCATCTATTGCATTACTCATTGTATATTGACTCCTTTTTATTTCTTCTAGATCCTTGTTAAACCTTTCTTGCATCATCTCAATCCTTGTCTCCAGGTTATTTATCTGTAACTCCAATTTGTTTTCAAGATTTTGGATCAATTTCACTATCATTATTCAGAATTCTTTATCAGGTAGATTCCCTATCTTTTCCTCTTTTGTTTTGGTTGGTAGGCATTTATCTTGTTCCTTTATTTGCTGGGTATTTCTCTGCCTCTTCATCTTGCTTATATTGCTGTGTTTGGGGTGGCCTTTCCGTCTTCTGGCAGTTTGTGGAGTTCTCTTTATTGTGGAGCTTCCTTGCTATGGGTGAGGTTGGATGGGTGGCTTGTCAAGTTTCCCTGGTTAGGACAGCTTGTGTCAGTGTTCTGGTGGGTGGAGCTGGATTTCTTCTCTCTGGAGTGCAATGAAGTGTCCAGTAATGATTTATGAGATGTCAGTGGGTTTGGAGTGACTTTGGGCAGCCTGGATATTGAAGCTCAGGCCTATTTTCCTGTGTTGCTGGAGGATTTGCGTGGTATGTCTTGCTCTGGAACTTGTTGACCCTTGAGTGGTGCTTGGTTTCAGTGTAGGTATGGAGGCATTTGATGAGCTCCTATCAATTAATGGAGCAGGAGGACTTCCCTGGAGTCAGGAGTTCTCTGGTGTTCCAGGATTTGGACTTAAGTCTCCTGCCTCTGTTTTTCAATCTTATTCTTGCAGTAGCCTCTAGGCTTCTTTATCTGTCACTTCCAAGGTGGTTCCCTCTGTTTTAGTTTCTGTTTGCTGTTCTCTTCAGTGTCTAATATCCGCCCTGACACTAGGGGGCAGTGGTGGACACTTTTTAAGGCTCACTTGTTCAGTCCTGTTTTGGGAAGGGAGGAACGCTGCAGACAAATATCTCTGGCGTTTGTGGGGAGTGCTTGCAGTGTCTCGGCCAAACTGGGTTTTCCCCCACTCACGGTGAGTGTGTTGTCCCAGTCTACACTGCACAGGCTCTAGGTTGCTCTGCCGGGAGCTGTCCTTGGCCAGCGCTGGGTTGCATCCACATCCCAGGTCTAAGCCGCTCATTCAGGTACTTGGGTACTCCACAAAGGCGCAGACTTGGTTGGGCCTGCGTTTTGTGCCTTCCCCAGAATGAGCAGCTCAGGTGACCAGGTGTTTGGTGAGCGTGGTCGCTGCAACTTATCGCCTACCCAGTCTCTCCCACTCAGTTTTCTGGGTGTATGGCCAGCACACCTTCTCAGGTGGATGTCAACCAGCCAGAAACCCAAGAAGTCTTGGTTAGCAACGAAGCCTGCATGTAGCTGGTATCGGACCCCTCTCCAGGGCCGCGATTGCCCCCTTTCAGCTCTGGCTGCCCTCCCCTGCCTGTCTTGGTGGGGGATGGGCCATCCGCAGTGGCTAGCTCTGCTCAGTCCTTTGTTCTCTGAGCGGGACGGGCAGAGTCTTAGGTTAGGGCTTTTCACCTTTTAGCGGGGTAGTTATCCCACAGTCTGCTTTGCTATCTCAAGTTAGCTGTCTCAGATTGTCCTCGTGGCACACAGGCCCGGTCCTTTCTCTAGGCAGTTCAGCCAGCTCCTCCCTGCCCAGCTCCTGCTTGCTAATGGCGGATGCGGGCGTCTGTGTTGCTTCTCCCCTGGGAGTTACCGTTGGGCGCGTAATCTGTGGATTTTAATTATTTCTTTCTTTTTCCTCCCGGTTATGTGGCCCTCTGAGGTTCCAAGGCTCAACACAGACTCACCAGTGAGAGTGTTTCCTGGTGTTTGGAAACTTCTCTCTTATTTTTAACCCATTCCTTTTCAGAACAGAGCTCTGTCCCTACCTCTTTTGTCTCTTTTTATCTTTTATGTTTTTTCCTACCTCCTTTTGAAGACAATGGGCTGCTTTTCTGGGTGCCTGATGTCCTCTGCCGGCATTCAGAAGTTGTTTTGTGGAATTTACTTAGCATTCAAATGTTCTCTTGATGAATTTGTGGGGGAGAAAGTGGTTTCGCCATCCTGTTCCTCCGCCATCTTGTTCCCTCCCCTGTACATGTGCTGTAATTTTTTAAACAGCAGCCACTGAGTTTTAAAATGTGTTCCTCTTTAGAAATACTGTTAATTGTATTGTGCTACCTCATTTTTAAGCAGTGTTGCATGCTTATTAATTTTTACTTATTTGAGGTCAAAATTCAAGTTTTACTGTTTGAATCAGTTTTTTCCAAAGCAGAAAACTTGGACAGAAAGGCAAAACATAAACCATCTACAATTTTAAAATCCAGAGTAACCATTACTATTTGTATACAACTATACCTTTGCAACAGAGAAGGTAATGGCAACCCACTCCAGTGCTCTCACCTGGAAAATCCCAGGGACGGGGGAGCCTGGTGGGCTGCCGTCTATGGGGTCACACAGAGTCGGACATGACTGAAGTGACTTAGCAGCAGCAGCAGCATACCTTTGCAAACATACAATCATTTATATATTTTTTCTAACAGATTATGCAAAATTAGGAGTATGCTATATATTTTCCTTCAATAGTTCCAGGTCAATTAATAAAGTATTACTTTTTTGCCCACTGATTTAAAAGTCATATCTTCATTGTATATCAAATTAATGTAAATAGTTAAATCAATTTATGAGGTTTCTATTGATTTTATTAATTATTCCAGCACTTCACATAATTTAATTTTATTCTATATTTAAATATATTTAAGAGTAAAATTATCTAATTTTTCCCTAAAATGCTTGCACTAGTCTTATTTATTTTCTGATGATGTAGTAAATGATTTTATTTTGAAGAATTAATAAATAAACATAAAAATTTTATTTTAATATTCCTTAAAATGTCATCATGCTAATTTCTGAGTGTACACATTGTTAACTTTTATCATAAAATTTAGTAAATTATGTAGCTGTATCATTTTTAAGTACATTTTTATAAGTTTAGTACTAAAAATTTTATATTTTTTCATCTACTATGAATAAAATATTCTTTCGACAATATTTTCTAACTAGATATTGGTGGTATATAGAGAACATCTTGATTTTGATCTTGTTGTTTTTCTCTATTGATTGTCTACAGTCAATTTCATTGATTGCTGCTCCAATTTTTAATATTTATTTTCTTCTGCTTTGAATTTCGTTCACTCTTCTTTTTTCCTAGTTTTCTAAGGTGGAAATTTAGATTATTGGTTTTAGGTCTTTCTTCTTTGTAATATATGTACTCAATATTTTCTTCTAAGTACTGTTTTCACTGCACTTCACACATTTTGATAGTTTTATTTTCATTTTAATTTAGTTCAAAATATTTGAAATATCTCTTGAGATTTCTGCTTTAACCTCTGTTTTACTTAGACATGTATTGCTTAATCTCCACATATTTTAAGGTTTTCCAGATATTACTGATTTCTAGTTCAGTTCCATTCAAGTCTGACAGCATACATTATATAATTTCTAGTCTTTTAAATTTGTTAAGGTGTATTTTATGGTCCAATGAATTATATATATTTAAATTCCAATTTGAACATAAATTGCTTTCTTTTTTCTTCCTTTTTTTCCCAAAATTTTTTCAGTTTAAATTATTTCTTTTTTTCTTCCACATTTTCTTTTTTGTATTTACTTATTTATTGGCAAGTCTAACCATGTTAAGCTTCATCTCCAAATGTTGGGTTTTGTTTCTAAAATATTCTAATATTTAACAGTTATTTAAGTCTGAGGAAAAGATGAGTTTTATTCCAAATTGCTTAATAAACTAAAATGTATTGCTTTAGTTCTTTCTTAACTTACTGGAGGAACTTCAGCAGATTTAATTTCAATTTTCATAGTATTGTGACTTTTGTGTCAAAATGCTGATAGATTTTCTTTAAGAAACAGACAAAGATTTAGATCAATGAGCACAGGTTCTACTATCTTATGTCAGATTTTATGGTACTTTATGAATTTCATAATCATTTTCTAGAGTCAAAAGGAGCCAGATCATAAAAACACATGGTGGGAACTTAGCTGTGTTCCCCTACAATTCATGGAAGTTCTAGCCTTTAACATGACCATCAGTGTGTAGGTCTGAGAACTTCAGTAATGTGTGGGTTTGCAAAGACTGCATTCTTTACACCATTCTTCAAGGAACCTCTTACCTTTGAGAGATATTCATTTGGGGACTTTTATTTGGGTTCACACACTGGATGTGCAAAGTAAATTACCAGGTTTTTTTCTTCTTTTTTTAATATAAATTTATTTATTTTGATTGGAAGCTAATTACTTTACAATATTGTATTGGTTTTGCCATACATTGACATGGATCTGCCATGGGTGCACATGTGTTCCCCATTCTGAACACCCCTCCCATCTCCTTCTCCATCCCATCCCTCTGGGTCATCCCAGTTCACCAGCCCTGAACACCCTGTTTTAAAGGTACTGCCTCTCTGGCAGAAATGGAATTATCTACCTTGGTAAGACAATAGGAGGAGAGAATGGAAGGCCCTTTCCTCCCTGTCTGCAGCATGTGTGCATACTAAGTAACTTCAGTTGTGCCTTGACTCTTTATCACCCAATGGACTGTAGCCTGCCAGGCTTCTCTGTCCATGGGATTCTTCAGGCAAGAATACTGGTGAGGGCTGTCCTGCTCTCCTCCAAGGGATCTTCATGACCCACAGATGGAACCCACGTCTCTAATGTCTTCTGCATTGGCAGGCAGGTTTTGTTCTCAGTATGAGGAAAATTATTGTTGCTCAGTAAGTATTAATCATGTATACATAAAGATGTAAATAAGAAATAAAGCTAATATAACTATTATCTTAGGGTTGGACTGTCCAAGGCAAAATTGGATGTCATTTTGTTTCTGCCCCTCTTTAAATAGATTGTACTAGTCACCTTGAAAGTCACTTTATCAGTTCTACCTAAAATTTCCTTGGATTTCCTAGAACAATAATAAGTTAGCTTCTGTTTTCTTCTGCAGAAACTTTCCAGAGACTTATCATGAGGATCTGTGGTAGAACTATGAAATAATTTAGTTGAACTGTATCTAATATGAGTCTCCTTCAAGGATCCAATTTCCAGTTTCTTGGTAATCTTCATTGGGGAGGTGGGGGCAAGAACCCAGGTTCAGTAGTAAAGAATCTGCTTGCCAATGCAGGGGATGCAAGTTTGATCCCTGGGTCAGGAAGATACCCTGGAGAAGGGAATGGCAACCCAATCCAGTATTCTTGCATGGAGAATCACATTGATAGTGGAGCCTGGCAGACTACAGTCCATGGGGTCACAAAAGAGTCAGATATGACTTAGTGACTAAACCACAGCTCTGTACTTTATCAATTTTCTGACGTATGTTACATCATAAAAACTTGACATTGTTTCTCCTGAAGGAAAAGTTAATTTTCATGTTAAGGTGAAAAATACACACTAAGATTGAATGATAACATGCTCTCTGAGTGCCTACTGTGTTGCAGGCATTGTGATGATTACTATTCACGTTTTAACTCAGTTCATCATCACAGACCCACTATGTGTAGGTACTAATATATCTAGGAATAGTTGAGAGGATGGGTAGACTGTAGACATGTGGATCCTGCTTATTTAACAAGCAAGCAGTGAACAATATACAATTAAAAATGAAAATAGACTCACTTTCTAACTGAAAGTAGGGTCTGGCTGCTTGCCACTCAAAAGCCATTAAAGAGGCCAAGTTGGTGGAAAGGAAATTTTCCTTTATTTTGGATGCTGGCAACAAAGGACAGGACTGGAAAAGACCAGTTTTCGTTCCAATCCCAAAGAAAGGCCACGTCAAAGGGTGTTCACACTACTGCACAATTGCACTCATCTCACATGCTAGCAAAGTAAAGCTCAAAATTCTCCAAGCTAGGCTTCAACAGTACATGAAACATGAACTTCCAGATGTTCAAGCTGGATTTAGAAAAGGCAGAGGAACCAGAGATCAAACTGCCAACATCTGTTGGATCATCGAAATCAAAAGAGTTCCAGGAAAACATCTACTTCTGCTTTATTGACTATGCCAAAGCCTTTGACTGTGTGGATCACAACAAACTGTGGAAAATTCTTAAAGAGGTGGGAATACTAGACCACCTGACCTGCCTCTTGAGAAACCTGTATGCAGGTCAGGAAGAAACAATTAGAACTGGACATGGAGCAACAGACTGGTTCCAAATCGGAAAGGGAGTATGTCAAGGCTGTATATTGTCACCCTGCTTATCTAACTTATATGCAGAGTACATCATGAGAAACACAGGGCTGTATGAAGCACAAGCTGGAATCAAGATTGCCGGGAGAAATATCAATAACCTCAGATATGCAGATGACACCACCCTTATGGCAGAAAGTGAAGAGGAACTAAAAAACCTCTTGATGAAAGTGAAAGAGGAGAGTGAAAAAGTTTGCTTAAAACTCAACATTCAGAAAACTATAATCATGGCATCCAGTCGCATCATTTCATGGCAAATAGATGGAGAAACAATGGAAACAGTGACAGATTTTATTTTCTTGGGCTCCAAAGTCACTACAGATGATTGCAATAATGAAATTAAAAAACTCTTGCTTTTTGGAAGGAAAGTTATGACCAACCTAGAGAGCATATTAAAATGCACAGACATTACTTTGCCAACAAAGTTCTGTCAAGTCAAGACTACAGTTTTTCCAGTGGTCATGTATGGATGTAAGATTTGGACTATAAAGAAAGCTGAGTGCCAAATAATTGATGCTTTTGAACTGTGGTGTTGGAGAAGACTCTTGAGAGTCCCTTGGACTCCAAGGAGATCCAACTAGTCCATCCGAAAGGAAATCAGTCCTGACTATTCATTGGAAGGACTGATGCTGAAGTTGAAACTCCAATACTTTGGCCACCTTATATGAAGAGCTGACTCATTTGAAAAGACCTTGATGCTGGGAAAGATTGAAGACAGGAGGAGAAGGGGATGACAGAGGATGAGATGATTGGATGCCATCACTGACTCAGTGGACATGAGTTTGAACAAACTTCGGGAGTTGGTGATGGACAGAGAAGCCTGGTGTGCTGCAGCCCATGGGGTCACAAAGAGTTAGATATGACCAAGAGACTGAACAAAGGGTAGGTGGGGGGCAATAGGGAGGGTGGATGCCTGTCCAATGGCAGACTCCCTCCCACTGACAATCAGTGGGCAAGAAATTTTATAGGCAGAGGGAGGGGGCTACATGCAGAAGCAGCACAGTCAGCTCTGACAGTCATCTTGAAATTGAGCTTTTGTTGTCTGACCAGCATCATCTTGATTTTTTAAGCACAGTTATCTTCAGTTCCAGGGTTGGTTTGTTTCTGTTTCTTTGAGGTCAGTTCTTGGAATTGTGGCAGCTTATGTCAAGGCTACAGTCTTTTCATCATGTAGTTCTTCCATCTGGTGGGGGTTTCAGCATCTATAAGACAGCTCATAGGATATGGCTCAAAATATTATCTATAGCCCTTGAGAAGGAACTAAAAGTCCTTGACATTGCTTAGTGACTAAGCTATTATTATTCTGTCTCCTTTGACTATTTTCCTTTGTTTCTTCATTTTCTCACTTCTCTGATTACATTTATTCTTTGGCTAAAGTTTGTCCATAGACAAACGGCAGGATCATAGGGTCTTGCTCCATTTCAATCTGGTCTTTCAAACAGTAGTAGAGAAGAAACAAGAAAACAGCTTCTTGATTCTGCAGTATAGTTATGTTGGGATGATTTAAAATCAGAACTTAAAAAGTATGGGTGGGATGGTTTTACTAATATCTGTATATATATAGATTTTCCAAGGAGTAATTACATTTCCTCCAGCATTTTCAAACTATGGGATTTTTCTGTAGTAATTATATAGTTATTCTTACTGTTGGTTAGAAAGAGAGAGATTTTAGAGTAGTCAGTTTAGGTGTGGGAGCCATGCAGAGCCAGGAAATCAGACTCTGGGAGTCAGACTATGGAAATGCCTTTGGTGGCTGTAGAACACACAGTCTTGAGGGAAGAGGGAAAGAGGGGATCACGATGAGTGCAGTGAACCTACATGCAGCATTGTAATGAAGAAACTCCATTAAATGAAAGATGCCCAAAAGGCTTTTTGTGCAAAGAATAGCAGCAGCAGTGCCTAGACTGACCTAAAAGAGTGAGATAACTGGACAGAGAAATTGCAAAAGAATTTTTAAAATAATGAATGTAAGGAAAAGAGATGACTGCATAAAGATTTTGTGGCAAGGACATAAAACTAGAATCCACAGCATGTGCAATGAACTTAGCTAATACTTAGCACTTAATACCTGGAAGGCACCATGCTGAAGATTTCACATAGATGACCTTATTCTGTTCTGTGAAGTTGGTACTGAAAAAGTGAACGTGTTAGTCATTCAGTTGTGTCCGACTCTTTGTGACACCATGGACTGTAGTCCCCCAGGCTCCTCTATTCATGGAGTTCTCCAGGCAAGAATACTGAAGTGGGTAGCCATTCCCTTCTCCAGGGGATCTTCCAGACCCAAGGATCGAATGCAAGTCTCCCACGTTGCAGGCAGATTCTTTACTATCTGAGCCACCAGGGAAGCCCCTTAGTGGTCAAATAAGGCAGACAATATATACAGTGGTAATCTGCTCAACGCCAAACTTCTTGTAAGAAGATTGCCCAGAACTGAATCTGGCACAGACCATATTTGTAACTAATAGGCAGAAACTTCATTATATACACAGTAAGAGGAGGGAACCAGAAGACAATAGCATGAAATGTGTCATGACAGCAAGACTTAGCCAGGGCTTTATCTACCTCTAACCAAGGAACATGCATTAATTTCTGCTTGTCATTACTCACTTAAAACAATCTTTTTCCAAAAAGCTCTTAGTTTGAATGTTAGGAGGGACAACTATAAACTCATATAGAATTTCATTATTGATAATACTCTCCATACAGTAACTTAATGATTTAGTTTTTCGGTGTGACTTAGGCAAATATTCTTTATTGCATATCCAAGCTTGAGAAGCCTACATTAAAAATCTTTATACAAAAAGTAGAGGTGGAAAAAACTTGTTCCTAGAAATGGAGCCCACCCAAGGATGCACAGTCCCATTTGTTATCTGCTCCCCAATCCCTATCCACCCTAACACTGAAGAAATAAAAGCAGTTACATTCAGACAATTAAAGCAACATAGAAAGTTGTGTCGGTCAGATATTTGAAGCTCACAGATCAGGTAAACATTTTTTTCTGATAACCAGAGATACGAAAGCTCTCATTTAGATGGTGAAATTTATAATCATTTGACAAATAGCTCAAATTAGTTGAAAGATTTAAATACTCTTATGTCATCTCTTTAGGAAGATTTTGCCAATTATACACACATATATATATGTCTTGAAACTAACACAGCATTAAGAAAGGGAAAGATATACCCAACTGAATGAAGAGTTCCAGAGAATAGCAAAGAGATATAAGAAGGCTTTCTTAAATGAAAAATGAACAACAGAGGAAAAAATGGAATAGGAAAGACTAGAAATCTCTTCAAGAAGATTGAAGATAATAAGGGAACATTTCATGCAAGAATGGGCGTAATAAAGGACAAAAACAGTAAGGACCTAACAGAAGCAGAAGAGATTAAGAAGAGGTGGCAAGAACTCACAGAAAAATAATATAGGAAAGGTCTTAATGACCTGGATAACCATGATGATATGGTCACTCACCTAGAGTCAGACATCCTGGAGTATGAAGTCAAGTGGACTTTAGGAAACATTACTATGAACAAAGCTAGTGGAGGTGGCAGAATTCCAGCTAAGCTATTTAAAATCTTAAATTAGCTTTACTTCAATTTAAAAAATCTTACCAATCAGGAAAAGCTTTACAGACATAAGTGTCCTCCCATAAATAAGAAAAATTATTTTTATTTCCTGGCTCAAAATTATGTTAAGTTACCTACAGAATGTTAGTGCCATTTAAGTAATGATTCCCCCATTTTGAATCTAAGCAAACAAAGGTGTTTTTTGTTTGTTTGCTTGCTTGCTGTTTTGGGGGGTGATTATTTTTCTTTTTTGCCTGATTTGTCTTGTTCATTTTAGCATAGTAAATAAAAGTCTCTGCAAGACTTTTATGTTGTCTTTGCAGAAATGAGGGATTTTTGTTTGTTTGTTTAAATATTAGCAGATGATAGGAGGAATGGATGGCTCATTGTCTGACTTTTCACTGGGAAATAACCAGTTTAATGATACACTGTTTCCATTCACTCAAGAAAATTTTATTGAGGGCTTTTTCTTTGCTAGGCCTTGTAGATACAAATGTAAATAGGGCAAATATATTCTCTTCACTCACTGAGTTTAGATTTTGCCCAGGGAAATATTTCTTAAGGAGTGTGTAAACAAATTATTTTTATTTCAATGGTATTACATATCTTAAAGGAGAAGGACAGCATGTTTTTAGCAGTGGAAATTAATCTAGGCTGAGCAGTGGAGTGGGAGTAATATAAGTTAGGCAAGGTTTTTCTGAGGAAGAAAATAATGGGAGAAAGTGGCTTCCCTGGAGCTCAAATGGTAAAGAATCCACCTGCTCGCGCAGGACATAGGAGTTCGATCCCTGGGTTGGGAAACTCCCCTGAGAAGGAAATGGCAACCAATCCCAGTATTCTTGCCTGGGAAACCCAATGGACAGAGGAGCCTGGCAGGCTACAGTCCATGGAGCTGCAAATGAGTCGGCCATGACTTAGCTACAAAACGACAGAAACAGCAATGGCGGGAAAGTGTTTTAAGTACAGAAAGGGAAGAGCACAGGCAAAGTCTGTGAAGCCTAGCAGGAAGTCGCAGAGGTCAACCAGATGAAGCAGAAAATGGGAGAAAGTGCTGGTGGACAAGAGTGGTGGACAGGCAGCATCATACAGTAGTGACATAGAGTGACCAGTAATTGAAAAGTAGAAAAGGGGTTAATCTTCGACTTAAACAGCCCTGCTGATGACAGTGATCTTAAAAACATAAGTGCTATATTGTTAATAATTGATTGACTAATTAAAGAAAAAATTATTTTCCTTCTAGCCCCATTTCCGTTTTACTGGTAATCAAATCAATGTTTAACTTGGATAAGAAAAAAAGAAATTTAGTTGATAAATATGTTTTGGGGGAATTAATTTATAGAAAGTACTTATAAAACCTTGAAAAATATGCACTTTTCACTTTGTAGAGTTGTAGATAGATTTCTTAAAGCCAAGTAGATTAAAATTAAAGGACTCAAACCTGAAATGAGGACAAGCTTACCAGAATGCCAGTTGCTGGGGTTTAGAAATAGTACCACTAAGTACAGAGCAGCTCGAAGAAATGCAATTACTTAAATTAGCATACACCAGTAGACTTTAAGATCTTTGTATTTTTTTTTTCCATATTTAAGTGATGAAGGTAGAATGTGAGTCTTACCACAGATTAGCTTTAACTTGACTTTCATTCTGAGAGCTCAACAGCCAATTGCACTAGTCTGTCCTGCCAACCAACATGTGCTTGAGTTTTTATTCCATCAAAGTTAGATATTGTTCCAGGAAAATCCAAAATCTTTCTATGCTGGCACTAAGACAAGGAACATATAAAAGCAATGATTCACTTAGAAAATATGTTGAATACCCAATCGTGTATTAATCATTTATTGTTGATATGGAAGACAGGTAAGAGATACAGTTCTACCATCTAAAGTTTCTACCACCAAGACATTTTGGGAGAACTTTGATTTCCTACATGCAAAATAAAAAAGACGGCAGGATATAACAGATGCCATGTAAAAATGTTATATTATGATAGAAGAGGGAACACTAAATTGAAATGGAGAATGAGATCAAAAAGCCTCACAGATAAGGTAGTGTTTGAATTCCATTAAAGAATGAACTCAATAATGTCAAGACAGTACAACAGAAGCTGCCTTTGTTGACTGCCATGTACTAAATGCTTTATGCACATTTTCTCATTCATTCCTCACAAGGATTTTTGAATTAACATTGTTATTCCCATTTTACTGGTGAAGAAACTAAGGGCAGAGAGACAGTTATTTGTCCTAGGTCATAACCAGTACATTTGAATTCAGGCATAGTTTGCAATAAAGCTTGCCTTATTATTTACTTTGCATCTCAGGTGAAGAGTTCAGCAAGGAATAAAGATATAAAAAGTCAAAACATATTCTGAAATACCAGGTGTCCTGTTTGTCAAGGGAGCATATGGATAAGAAAACAAATCCTGGAAGACCAAGAGTCCTATTTGGCAATGTAGGGGACCTTACAGCTAGAAAAACAAGCTTAAGCTAAATTTTACAGGGCCTTGAATATCAAGCATGGGAATGTGAACTCTGTTTGATAAAGCATGAAGAAGATTTTAAACCCTCTGATTAGAAGAGTGTTTTGAGGAACATAACATTTGCCAGGATTTGTTTAGCTGTGGTAAGAAAGGTATATTAGAGCAGAAACAGGGTGAAGCAAATACTTCAATAGACCAGAGAAAGATACTCAGAGCCTGAGTCTGGGGTAGCAGCAGAGAAATAAAAAGAGGAAAATATATACAAGAGATGGCGGGGGGGGGAGTTGGAGAATGGCAATGAGGAGCTTTGAAAGGTTTTTAATTCAGGAACCTATTATTTTTTAATGTTTTGGGAGATATAAAAGGTCTCTAAGCAAAAAAAAAAAAATCTTCCAGGGCTTTTCCTTTCCATCTAAAGATTCTCAGTTTACAGAGTAGTCCACTTTTATTTGGGGGAGAATGTCCACTGCTGTGCATGCCAGGCCTGTGCTGGGCTCCCTCATTATTGCTCCAGGTTTTGTGCCTCAAATCTTCAGATGGATGGCTTTTTCCATCATATATCATCACCATGACAGCGCAGAGATGATCTTCTACAGCAGGCGCGGTAACTCTGATGATATGGATGGTAGTAATAACACAGTCTACTCAGGGGAGCCAAAGGCAGTGTGTTTTTTTTTTTTCTTAAAGGTAAACTGGAAAGGTGGAGAGGGGGAAATCAAACTAAAAAATTAAATACTGCCTTTTCAAAGATTCAAAATTACTACTGCAGGGTTGGCAAGAGGCAATGTGATAAGGCAGAGAGCATGGGAAAATAGAATGCTGTGGCTAATACTGAAAGTCACTCTGGGAATCACAGATGGGGAAATCAATTTTAAGATTAAAAAATTGAATTGGTAATCTTGGGCCCACGCTGGGATTGAATTACGTGGATCATGAATCTTAGAGTTGTATGCCCATCGAGTAAAACTCTCAGGTGTATGTGAAGCAAAACTAGTATTCAATTTTTTTTTTTTAATAAATAAAAGACCCTAAATATGATGTGGAGAAATTATTTTCTTAAGACTTATTCTACTTTCAGTTTTCTTTTTCTGATCATGAGAAAATTCTAAGTTCTGAGTGATAAATTAAAATATTGTTGCAGCATACCAGTTAAATACCAGCCAGGAAAATTAATAATGCCATAGGTCTCAGTGTTTTCATTTGGAACATTGACAAAAGTCAGATTAATGTTTTAGGGTAAAGGCTACACTCTTTAATTCAGTCTCCCTGCACATCTCCTAAACAGCTTCAGTTTCTCCCTTAGCTAAACATCTTGGATTACTTAATTTTCAGATTTACAGCTGTGGCTTGTAAAGTTTCTCTTCCCTTCCTTATACACAGATCGATTCCCCTTGGGTGCTGGTATCTTAATCATATAATCATTTGAGTTGGAAGGACCTATGCTGGGGCACTAATCTATCCCTGTGAATCACAGTGGGATTGATTTTATTATTACTAAGTCATTTTTGATCAATGGATATGGGGTTTCAGCCTTGAATCTCTCCAATGATGGTGATTCCACAGCCTCCCCTGGCAGCTGGTGCCATTCCCAACTATTCATATTGTTATAAAGTTAGTACTTATATTTAACCTAAATTTTCCCTTGCGGAATTGAAGCCTATTACTTTTTGTTCTGTCCTCATTGACTAATGAGAATTGGTCCCTGTCCTCTTTATAACATCCCTAAACGAATCTGCAGACAGTTATGTTTCCCTCCAGCCTCCTCTCCACACAGAACATGCCCACTTCCCTGAACCTTTCACATGGGTCTTATTTTCCAAACCCTTTATCATTTTTGTAGCTCTCCTCTGAACTCTCTATTCTATATCTCTTTTGAAATGTGATGCTACAACCTAATTGCAGTGTTTCACTGGAGGCCAAAACAACAGAGAGAGAGTGGAATAGTAGCTTTTTGTTGAGTATGACAATTTACGTTAACTACTTTACTGCCATTCAGTAGAGCTAGTAGAAATGCAGTGTACATAAGTAGGATCTCATCCAAGTCCTACTAAATGCATAAGTTAAGGTAGTGGCAAACACATTTTGTATTTGCTTGTATGGTCCTTTGAAAAGGTCATTGATTGTGGATGTGTTATTCCATGGTAGAAGCATCCTTGAGATTCTCTGAACTTGGTTTCTTTTCAGTGTCTGACTGACCTCCACTGCCAACATCAGCAAAAAGCAAAAGAAACAAAATAAAATATTCAACAAATTAAAGTCTTAATTATCATTCACTTTTAGCCTATTTATTATTTCTGTCTTTGTCTACACATGATAAAAGAATAAAAAAAGAGGCCATGCAAGGAAATGGGCAAAATATATATGTATTTTTTAAAAGACAAAATAGTTTTAAGTTTTCCTTTTTATGTATTATTTAAATGGAAACTTATAAAAAATTTGCAGTGTAATACAGTGGTAATTTCCTCCCCCTAATGTCACTGCACTAAACAATAGCAGAACTCACAGAATCCTAGAATGCTAGATCTGGAAGATGTTTTAAAAATATTAAGTTTAATAAAACCTAAAACCCAATGAGACTAAATGATTGCTTAAGATTCACTCTTAAGGTTGATTCATTATTTAGTTATTTTTTTAAAACAAAAGTATAATTGTATACTTACTAAGTGCCAGTCAAGGATCTTAGCATGTGAAATATAAGGTCAAATATGAAGTATTTCTTATGCTAGGTAGTTGAGGTTGCAGGTCCAGAAACCATGTCTCTTGAAGCTCATCATTTATTTTATGTGACAAAAGCCTGCCTTCCATTCTTTTCAAAATCCTAGAGCATTGGATTGTCAAAGCTCAACTTCCAAATAAAAATATCCTCAATTCTATCTGAAAAGGATCAGTTGAAAAAGCTAGTAGGATGTGAAGAGTTGTCAATGATCAGGCACTTCCAATGTGACAGGAAGACAAAATTTCATTTTAGGGAACATAGTTGAGTTTTCCCATAGACTTAGGGCTGTGCTTTTAGAACCATGTGATTTAGCTGATGTCTCCATTGTCCAGTGTATGCTCTGTAGTTTATGCTCAATGATCATCTGTTTCATTAGAAAGCTCTACATTTATTTAAATGAAGCAGGAGTGAGAAGGAAATCCATACTATAACTTTTATTGTATATACACAGCTTTCAGGGATCTTGTTAAAATGCAGGTGATGTCAGCAGGATCCTCCATGACCCACCTCCCAGAATATTGGAAATAAAAGCAAAAATAAACAAATGGGACCTAATTAAAATTAAAAGCTTCTGCACAGCAAAGGAAACTATAAGCAAGGTGAAAAGACAGCCTTCAGAATGGGAGAAAATAATAGCAAATGAAGCAACTGACAAATAATTAATCTCAAAAACATACAAGCAATTCCTGAAACTCAATTCCAGAAAAATAAACGAACCAATAAAAAATGGGCCAAAGAACTAAACAGGCATTTCTCCAAAGAAGACATACAGATGGCTAACAAACACGTGAAAAGATGCTCAACATCACTCATAATCAGAGAAATGCAAATCAAAACCACAATGAGGTACCATTTCACGCCAGTCAGAATGGCTGCTATCAAAAAGTCTACAAGCAATAAATTCTGGAGAGGGTGTGGAGAAAAGGGAACCCCCTTACACTGTTAGTGGGAATGCAAACTAGTACAACCACTATGGAGAACAGTGTGGAGATTCCTTAAAAAACTGAAAATAGAACCTCCATACGAACCAGCAATCCCACTGCTGGGCATACACACAAAGGAAACCAGAATTGAAAGAGACACATGTACTCCAATGTTCATCGCAGCACTGTTTATAATAGCCAGGACATGGAAGCAACCTAGATGTCCATCTGTAGACGAATGGATAAAAAAGCTTTGGTACATATACACAATGGAGTATTACTCAGCAATTAAAAAGAATACATTTGAATCTGTTCTAATGAGGTGGTAAAGTAAGCCAATACAGTATACTAACACATACATACGGAATTTAGAAAGATGGTAATGATAACCCGGTATATGAGACAACTAATCTTCGAATATATAGGCATAAAGTTGTTTCTATTATTTATATTCTTAATGCATCTATGAATAATTCCCATTTTGAATATTGTTTATTTGAAAGATTTTTCTTGTTGATTATTGTTACCTGATGTTTCCCTTTTTACAGAAGCTTTTTAAGGCAGCTTTGACTCTGCTGAGCCTCTCAATTTTATCTTTATTTTTATTTCACTAAAAATTTAAATAAATAAATAAAATGCAGGTGATGGTTGAGTACATCTGGGATGGGACCTAAAATTCCACAGTTCTGAAAAGTTTCTAGGTCATGACAGTGCTGCTTGTCCTTAGGCCACAGTTAAAATATAAAGGTTCTGAAGGAATTAAGATCTATGTTAGCTTGGCGGGAATCAACCAGTGAAAATATCAATGCCCTGACAAAAAGCAACTAGGACACAAAACCTTCCCATGCCATTCAAAGGTGGTCACATGATATCTTCTCTTGTTTAAATATGCTATTTCAAAAACTGACAAAGTATGCAGTATAAGTAAAATGTGACTTTACTATATCTGCCTCAAGAGAAAATTAAAATAGCTAAATATCCTTTCATTACCCAAGGACAATAAGCAAGGCATAGCAGTATTTGTTTAACTTAATTATTGGCTTCTTAGTACATCATTATGGTCATTTTCATATATCCCACATAGAGGCTATTCATTGATTTACAATTTAAATGTGTTAATTTCTAAATCAGATGTCTTGTAATTCTTGTCCTTGTCACTTAATTTTATTGGTTTCCACCACGTGAAAATCACTTCATGATTTTATGCCACTGGTTATTCTGGATATTTTCACAGGATGAAAAAACAAAACTAAAACCTAGGCAATCAATTTGATCAACATAGTCAACAAAATCACTCAATTGGGTCAAAAATATTAATTTAATGGTAATTTTGCTCATTTTCCAGGGTGTCTTTCTAAATTTACAAGTTGTTTAGTTAAATTAGATTACTATTCACTCAGTAGCCTCTGACACAATGGAATGTGCTGTTGTCTGGAGCAAGATATTCAAGTAAGGACAGGATAAAGTTCACCAAAAGAGACTTCCTAAAATGCTTGATTTTTCCTCAATCACCCACTTACTCATCCTGTATAATAATTCATCCTGTGTAATGATAGGATATCTACTGAGTAAGAGATTTATTTTAGTTTTAGTAATAGAAACTGCTATTTAAAATTTGTTCAGTGGAGATTTGAAATTACTTTGGAAAATATTTTTTTATGATGGGAAATCATTGGAATTTTAAAGAGACTGCATTTGACTTTACAATGACCAAGGGCTTTGTACAACTAGGAAGATGGAATCCTGGTAGTCTCCTTATATACCCCACCATTGGTGTATAGAAACATTTGCAAAAGAGCTAAGGAACTCAATGATAGACAAGAACCCCTAATGCCTACTGCTCATTTCATGGGCTCTGTTAGACAGTTTTTAAAATTTATGAAACAGTTTTTTAGACATAATCAATTTCTATGCAATAAGCATACTTTAGTAATCCTGAAATTTCTTTCTAAACACCCAAGAATAGTTTTAAGCCTGGATTGAATTTCATATATTTGAGACTAATCTCCCAAAGTTCATGCACCCTAAGGAGCAGGTCCATGTCTTCCTTGTTTAATATAGTGTCGCGGTCCTAGTGCATCCAGGTGTACAAAATAAGTAATTGTCGAAAGGATTATTAATTACAACACAATCTTGCTCGTCAATTTTATTGCCAACTAAAAGGTTCAGGTTTGCCACAGAAAGAATTTGTGGTTCTGTTTGAATATAGTAAGTCCAGAATATTTAAGTACCAAAGAATTGATGCTTTTGAACTGTGGTGCTGGAGAAGACTCTTGAGAGTCCCTTGGACTGCAAGAAGATCCAACCAGTCCATTCTAAAGGAGATCAATCCTGGGTGTTCATTGGAAAGACTGATGCTAAAGCTGAAACTCCAATACTTTGGCCACCTCATGCAATGAGTTGACTCACTGGAAAAGACTCTGATACTGGGAAAGGTTGGGGGTGGGAGGAGAAGGGGACGACAGAGAATGAGATGGCTGGATGGAATCACCGACTCTATGGACGTGAGTTTGAGTGAACTCCGGGAGTTGGTGATGGACAGGGAGGCCTGGCGTGCTGTGATCCATGGGGTTGCGGAGAGTCGGACACGACTGAGCAACTGAGCTGAACTGAACTGAAAGAAAGTAGATCCAGGATTTCTAGGCCAACATTCCAAAAGTTGCAAAGAACGAAATGCAGTTGGTATACTGGGGAACAGGACAAATGGCTTTTTTTTTTTTTTTTTTTCCATTTCCAACACTAGGTATAAGAAACCTTGATTCATATTCTTAGATTCATCGTGGATATCAGGAAGTCATTTTGGTACATATACTTCTTTTCTCATTATTTTTAGCAGACTATTATAAGAACTACTCATGAGGAGGAAACTGTCTGGTGTGGCACCCAGTTGTTTTTCAGTCTCCATAGTGTACTGCCTTCCACCACCACTCTGGAGACAATTGTATCTCCACCTAACAGCTTAGTCTGATCCCATTCTTAACTTGGGTAGAAAATACATTTGTTATCAAAATTAACACCATTACTGTTAGCATTGAGGCATTCTTGCTGTTTTCACCCAACAGCAATGAATCATCAGTCCTAATGATTCTGTTTTTGCCTTGCTTTGAGACATATTCTAATTTTTTGTACCTCAGAGCATTTGTTAAAAAAAATTTTCCTAAATTCACATTTTTCTAATTATATTCATAATATATGTTAATGGTGTAAAATACAGTTCAATTCAGTCACTCAGTCGTGTCTTACTCTTTGTGACCCTATGGACTGCAGTGCACCAAGCCTCCCTGTCCATCTCCAGGTCCTACTCAAACTCATGCCCATTGAGTCGGTGGTGCCATCCAACTATCTCATCCTCTGTCATCCCCTTCTCCTCCCACCTTCCATCTTTCGCAGCACCAGGGTCTGGGACTCTCAAGAGTCTTCTCTAACACCACAGTTCAAAAGCATGAATTCTTCAGCGATTATCTTTCTTTATAGTCCAGCTCTCACATCCATACATGACCACAGGAAAAACCATAGCTTTGACTAGACGGACCTTTGTTGGCAAAGTAATGTCTCTGTTTTTTAATATTCTCTCTAGATTAGTCATAACTTTCCTTCCAAGGAGTAAGCATCTTTTAATTTCATGGCTGCAGTCACCATCTGCAGTGATTTTGGAGCCCAAAACAATAAAGTCTGCCACTGTTTCCACTGTTTCTCCATCTATTTCCCATGAAGTGATGAGACCAGATGCCATGATCTTAGTTTTCTGAATGTTGAGTTTAAGCCAACTTCTTCACTCTCCTCTTTCACTTTCCTCAAGAGGCTCTTTAGTTCTTCTTCATTTTCTGCCATAAGGGTGGTATCACTTGCATATCTGAGGTTATTGATATATCTCCCTGCAATCTTGATTCCAGCTTGTGCTTCATCCAGCCCAGCATTTCTCATGATGTACTCTGCATATAAGTTAAATAAGCTGGGTGACAATACATAGCTTGGCATACTCCTTTTCCTATTTAGAACCAGTCTAATTAGTTCCATGTCCAGTTCTAACTGTTGCTTCCTGACCTGCATACAGATTTCTCAGTAGGTAGGTCAGGTGGTCTGGTATTCCTATCTACTTAAGAATTTTCCATAGTTTATTGTGATCCACACAGTCAAAGGCTTTGGCATAGTCAATGAAGCAGAAATAGATGGCTTTCTGGAACTCTCTTGCTTTTTCCATGATCCAGCGGATGTTGACAATTTGATCTCTTGTTTCTCTGTCTTTTCTAAATTCAGCTTGAACATCTGGAAGTTCACAGTTCACGTATTACTGAAGCCTGGCTTGGAGAACTTTGAGCTTTACTTTACTAGTGTGTGAGATGAGTGCAATTGTGCGGTAGTTTGAGCATTCTTTGGCATTGCCTTTCTTTGGGATTGGGATGAAGACTGACCTTTTCCAGTCCTGTGGCCACTGCTGAGTTTTCCAAATTTGCTGGCATATTGAGTACAGCATCATCTTTCAGGATTTGAAATAGCTCAACTGGAATTCCATCCCCTCCACTAGCTTTGTTCATAGTGATGCTTCCTAAGGCCCAATTGACTTCATATTCTAGGATATCTGGATCTAGGTGAGTGATCACACCATTGAGATTACCTGGGTCATGAAGATTTTTTTGTACAGTTCTTCTGTGTATTCTTGCCACCTCTTCTTAATATCTTCTGCTTCTGTTAGGTCCATACCATTTCTGTCCTTTATCGAGCCCATCTTTGCATGAAATGTTCCCTGGGTATCTCTAATTTTCTTGAAGAGATCTCTAGTCTTTCCCATTCTATTGTTTTCCTCTATTTCTTTGCACTGATCACTAAGGAAGGCTTTCTTATCTTTCCCTGCTATTCTTTGGAACTCTGTATTCAGTTGAGTATATGTTTCCTTTTCTCCTTTGCCTTTAGCTTCTCTTCTTTTCACAGCTATTTGTAAGGCCTCCTCAGACAGCCATTTTGCTTTTTTGCATTTCTTTTCCATGGGGATGGTCTTGGTCCCTGTCTCCTGTACAGTGTCACGAACCTCCGTCCAGAGTTCATCAGGCACTCTATCTATCAGATCTAGTCCCGTCAATCTATTTCTCACTTCCACTGTATAATCACAAGGGATTTGATTTAGGTCATACATGAATGGTCTAGTGGTTTCCCTACTTTCTTCAATTTAAGTCTGAATTTGGCAATAAGGAGTTCATGATCTGAGCCACAGTCAACTCCTGGTCTTGTTTTTGCTGAGTGTATAGAGTTTCTCCATCTTTGGCTGCCAAAGATGTAAAATACAAAAAATATATAAATGTATAAATAGAAACCAAATATTTCTGGTAATTCTAGCAGTTGTACCTGGAACTTTCCCCTTGTGCTTCAGAGTTTCTTGATAACTTGCCTTATTCTCCAGTCATGTGAGGAATGGAAGCACTGCCTATTCTCAGTGATTCAGAATGGCTCTGTATTTAATGCAGTTATTTGATCCCTAATCTCCAATAAAAAACAAACTTCTCTGAAGTTGCCTTGTGTCTCTGAATATAAAGTTTTAGAATCTCCATTTACAAGTTAAGTTTGCTTTATTTCTCAATTCTTACAACTTCTTAAAATTGCCATCCTAGATTTTTCTAATCATCCTAGATTTTTCTTATTAACATATTCTTCTTACTTCTGAGTTCTGTAAACCAGAATGGACAGCCCTCTTCCTAGAGCTTGTCCCACTTCACTGGTGGTTCTCCCATCTGAATTACTCAGGATCCTATTAGGAGACAGAATTTATGCCTTAATTTAAAGCAAGAGACTGGAGTTTTGGATTAGCTACAAAGCATATCCTACAGAATACAGGAACAGCGGCTCTATGAAGAAGCCACTAGCCCCAGCACTGATGCAGAGCCCCCAAACAAGGAACACATCTGAAAGTGGCAGGACCCCAAAGCTGAGAATCAGACCTCCTTGCAGAGGGCAGAGCTATGGCCTCCCAGAAGGTGGAGAAGTTAGTGAAGTGCTACATCTTCAGTACTTGCTGGAAAGCTACCCATGGGGAAGTGTCACACTTTAGAACTCATTGATTGTTAAGCCACCTAAGCAGGTGCCAAGTAACCATCCATGGGGCAATACCATTTAGGAGTGAAGCTTACTGGGGATCCACCCTCTCAATGACAGAGGAAGTTGCCACAAGGAGGTGGGGAAGCCTGCCAAGAATATCACACATCAGATTGCCCACTAATGATGAAGCTTAACATCATGCTAGCTGGTGAGGGATAAATATTCTAATATCACAGGCAGACAATTAAATGTGGATCTGGAGTTAAGAGAAAACAGATTGAAGTAACTGAAGTCATTTGCTTTTTACTTTTTATAAGATTTTTTTAATGTGGATCATCTATGAAGTCTTTATTGAACTTGTACAACATTGCTTCTGTTTTGGATACGAGGCATGTGGGATCTTAGCTCTTCAACTAGGGATTGACTCTACACTCCCTGCATTGGAAAATAAGTCATAACCACTGCACCACCAGGAAAGTCCTCTGAGACATCATTTAAATGCTTACTCTCCCAATCTGTCCCTTTCTGCAGACTATTTCTTAAGGTATAAAAAAGATAGCAGAATAATGAAAGGCAGAAATCTTAGAATAATTAAGCAATATTAGATATTGATATAAATCTAATTTTATTAATATTTTGTGGGTTTTTATTTGTTTTGAATGTGCCTTACTTCTACCTTTTAAATTGTATATGCATTATATACATTATATACATCACATATATTAATATAGCTTTTATATTATATTTGTTTTATATTTTTATTACTTCTAGCTTTAGTTTATTTATCTCTTAATTTTCTTTTCTCTTTGAATGTTTTGATTTGTCATGTTTTTAAATGTTTTCTTAAATATAAAGGGGCTGAAATACATATCATAAATTATTTAAATTAGATCTAAATGTAAATGAATGAGTGAGTCACCCAGTTGTATCCAACTCTTTCCAACCCCACCCATGGGCTGTAGCCAATAAGGCCCCTTTATCCATGGGATTTTTCAGCAAGAATACTAGAGTGTGTTGCCATTACCTCCTCCAGGGCATCTTCCCCACCCAGGGATCAAACCCTCATCTCCTGTGTTTCCTGCATTGCACACAGATTATCTACCACTGGGATACTTTCAAATTAATATAGAATATAATTTCTCTAAAATCTCTATAACATTAAATATAAAAATTAAGAAATCAATTTTCCACATGTAACATTGGAAGTCTAATCATTCATGTTCTTTTCAGTTCAGCTTGATGCTTGTTCAAAAATTTGTAATAAATAAGAGAAATAACAGTTTTTTTCCAGCATGTAAACATTTCTTATAATTAATTAAGTATATAAAAAAAACAGGAATTTAGGGAAGATGGTGGTGGTAAAAGACTAGATTTTTAATCTCTTTATATATTCTAATAAAACTAGGCAAAACAACTATATAAGAAAACAAAACAAAACAAGAAATACATGGACACAATTCTGCTCCCAGTTAGAATTTTTAAAAAATCAAATGGAACTGTTGTTCCACTTGTGCTCATCCTAACAATGAGAACAAACTGACGACAAAAAACATTTAGCTTTTTGTTTTATTTAACCATTACTGAGCAGAATAAGCGGAGTCTAACATAACTCGGAGAAGGCAATGGCAAGCCACTCCAGTACTCTTGCCTAGAAAATCCCGTGGATGGAGCAGCCTGGTAGGCTGCAGTCCGTGGGGTCGCTAAGGGTCGGACAAGACTGAGCGACTTTACTTTCACTTTTCACTTTCACACATTGGAGAAGGAAATGGCAACCCACTCCAGTGTTCTTGCCTGGAGAATCCCAGGGACGGGGGAGCCTGGTGGGCTTCCATCTATGGGGTCACACAGAGTCGGACACGACTGAAGTGACTTAGCAGCAGCAGCAGCAACATAACTACCTTCTGGAAGATATAGAAAGTTGTCTTTCCTAGAGGAAAAGATACCCATAACTGCTTTCAGGCAGATATAAGAAGGATTACCTTAAAATGGGGTAAGGAAGAGATTTCCCAGGCAAGAATACTGGAGTGAGTTGCCATTTCCTTTCCCAGGAGATCTCCCTGACCCAGGGATTGAACCCAGGTTTCCTACATTATAGGTGGATTCTTTACTGACTGAGTCACCAGGGAAGCCCATGGAAAAACCAGCCACCCTTTTAGCTCTGTGTTCAGAACTTAATGTCAACATGTAGCCTGTCTTCAGGGATTAACTGCTAGAGGAGCCCAAGTGATGATGTCTGCATCCACAGCTTCCCATAATCCTTCACTGGATGAACAGAGTTTAGTGAATTTAAACCTGCAAAAAGGTGAGAGAGCTGAAATAAATTCCTTCCTGTCAATGTATTTCCCCATGTGTGTACACAGGACAGGTCAGGAGATGAAGGAAATCTCTCTGGGCACACAGCACTGAGTAAAACATAGCATACTTCGGAAGGCTAGGGCTGATCAGGAGTGCTGAGAGCAATTCCTCTGAGGCCACTAAAACCTCACCAAGGACATTAAAGTGGCCAAACAAAGGCTAGGAGCAGAGTAGCAGGGTGAAGAGGGTTCTCAAAAAAAAAAAAAAAAAAAGCCCAGAGGAAGTCTAGGGAACAAAGATAATTCCCTGGTAGAGGGAAAAAAAGAAAGCTAATGGATAGGCTATAATGTAGAGAAAGGTCTCCTACAAGTTAGAAAGTTAGCTTCTGAGCTGTCAATTATAAAGAGATATGCAAAGTTTCATAAGAGCTGAGACTCAAAGCTCTAATGAAAATAAAACCCTGATCCTACCATCAAAATATTTGAAGGATGTGGTGAAGTGAGTCTAACTGCAGATGTAATAGAGCTCAGACCCAGCTCAGTAGCAGCTCAGACTGGCTCGGCCTTTGGTACTAGCCTATCAGAATATGGCATGTCCTTTTCTGGAGTGTATATTATTTTTTTCAGCCATTTTTTTACAGATACCACTCAGCATAGTATCAAGTTATAATACAATAATATTATATACATAATATATATATATTATACTATTATATATATAACATCAAGTTAATAGAATATAATATCAAGTTAATACAATATAATACATAATATCGAGCTATAATGCATGCAAAGAAGAAAGAATATGTAACATGTAAATAACAGAGAGGAAAGAGTTAATAGAAAGAGACCCAGAGATCTGCAGGCATTAAGATAAATTCACAAAGCTTTTACTATGATTAGGGCTTGCCTGGTGGTTCAGAGGGTAAAGAATCTGGCTGCAATGCAGGAGACCCAGATTTGATCCCTGGGTCAGGAAGATCCCCTGGAGAAGGAAATGGCAATCCACTCCAGTATTCTTGCCTGGAGAATTCCATGGACAGAGGAGCCTGGCAGGTTACAGTCCATGGGGTCACAAAGAGTTAGCTGTGACTGAGCGACTAACATTTTACTATAAACTAAGATAGACGCGATGCTAAAGCTGAAACTCCAATACTTTGGCCACCTCATGCGACGAATTGACTTGCTGGAAAAGACTCTGATGCTGGGAAGGATTGGGGGTGGGAGGAGAAGGGGACGACCGAGAATGAGATGGCTGGATGGCATCACCGACTCGATGGACATGAGTTTGAGTGAACTCCGGGAGTTGGTGATGGACAGGGAGGCCTGGCGTGCTGTGATTCATGGGGTCGCAAAGAGTTGGACACGACTGAGTGACTGAACTGAACTGAAGATAGACGCAAGAGACTCCAGCTCTGGCGGCTCAGATGCAACCGACCACGCGCAGAAGTGTGGCTGAGAGGAGTTACCCCACGTCCAAGGTAAGGTACTGCTGCTGTGCTTTGCTGGAGCAGCTGTGAAGAGATATTCCATGACCAAGGTAAGAGAAACCCAAATAAGATGGTAGGTATTGCGAGGGGGCATCAGAGAGAAGACATACTGAAATCATAATCACAGAAAACTAGTTGATCTGATCACATGGACCACAGCCCTGTCTAACTCAATGAAACTAAGCCATGCCCTGTGGGGCCACACAAGATGGGCGGGTCATGGTGGAGAGGTCTGACAGTATGTGGTCCACTGGAGAAGGGAATGGCAAACCACTTCAGTATACTTGCCTTGAGAACCCCATGAATGGTATCAAAAGGCAAAATGATAGGATACTGAATGAGGAATTCCCCAGGTCGGTAAGTGCCCAGTGTGCTACTAGTGATCAGTGGAGAAATAACTCCAGAAAGAATGAAAGGATGGAGCCAAAGCAAAACGAATACCCAGTTGTGGATGTGACTGGTGATAGAAGCAAGGTACGATGCTGTAAAGAGCAATATTGCATAGGAACCTGGAATGTTAGGTCCACGAATCAAGGCAAATTGGAAGTGGTCAAACAGGAGATGACAAGAGTGAACGTCGACATTCTAGGAATCAGTGAACTAAAATGGACTGGCATGGGTGAATTTAACTCAGATGACCATTATATCCACTACTGTGGGCAGGAATCCCTTAGAAGAAATGGAGTAGCCATCATGGTCAACAGAAAAATCCGAAATGCAGTACTTGGATGCAATCTTAAAACGACAGAATGATCTCTGTTCGTTTCCAAGGCAAACCATTCAATATTACAGTAATCCAAGTCTATGCACCAATGAGTAAAGCTGAAGAAGACAAAGTTGAATGGTTCTATGAAGACCTACAAGACCTTTTAGAATTAACACCCAAAAAAGGTGTCCTTTTCATTATATGGGACTGGAATGCAAAAGTAGGAAGTCAAGAAACACCTGGAGTAACAGGCAAATTTGTCCTTGGAGCATGAAATGAAGCAGGGCAAAGGATAATAGAGTTTTGCCAAGAGAACGCACTGGTCACAGCAAAGACCCTCTTCCAACAACACAAGAGAAGACTCTACACATGGTCATCACCAGATGGTCAACACCAAAATCAGATTGATTATATTCTTTTTAGCCAAAGACGGAGAAGCTCTATACAGTTAGCAAAAACAAGACCAGGAGCTGACTGTGGCTCAGATCATGAACTCCTTATTGCCAAATTCAGATTAAATTGAAGAAAGTAGGGAAAACGACCAGACCATTCAGATATGACCTAAATCAAATCCCTTATGATTATACAGTGGAAGTGAGAAATAGATTTAAGGGACTAGATCTGATAGATAGAGTGCCTGATGAACTCTGGACAGAGGTTCGTGACGTTGTACAGGAGACAGGGACCAAGACCATCTGCATGGAAAAGAAATGCAAAAAAGCAAAATGGCTGTCTGAGGAGGCCTTACAAATAGCTGTGAAAAGAAGAGAAGGGAAAATCAAAGGAGAAAAGGAAAGATATAAGCATCTGAATGCAGAGTTCCAAAGAATAGCAAGGAGAGATAAGAAAGCCTTCCTCAGTGATCAATGCAAGGAAATAGAAGAAAACAACAGAATAGGAAAAACAAGAGATCTCTTCAAGAAAATTAGAGATATCAGGGGAACATTTCATGCAAAGATGGGCTCGATAAAGGACAGAAATGGTATGGACCTAACAGAAGCAGAAGATATTAAGCAGAGGTGGCAAGAATACACAGAAGAACTGTACAAAAAAATCTTCACGACAAGATAAGCATGATGGCGTGATCACTTACCTAGAGCCAGACATCTTGGAATGTGAAGTCAACCGGGCCTTAGAGAGCATCATTATGAACAAAGCTAGTGGAGGTGATGGAATTCCAATTGATCTATTTCAAATCCTGAAAGATAATGCTGTGAAAGTGCTTCACTCAATATGCCAGCAAATTTGGAAAACTCAGCAGTGGCCACAGGACTGGAAAATATCAGTCTTCATTCCAATCCCAAAAAAAGGCAATGCCAAAGAATGTTCAAACTACCGCACAATTGCACTCATCTCAAACGCTAGTAAACACATGCTCAAAATTCTCCAAGCCAGGCTTCATCAATATGTGAACTGTGAACTTCCAAATGTTCAAGCAGGTTTTAGAAAAGGCAGAGGCACCAGAGATCAAATTGCCAACATCCGCTGGATCATGGAAAAAGCAAGAGAGTTCCAGAAAAACATCTATTTCTGCTTCATTGACTATGCCAAAGCCTTTGACTGACGGATCACAATAAACTGTGGAAATTTCTGAAAGAGATGGGAATCCCAGACCACCTGACCTGCTTCTTGAGAAACCTGTATGCAGATCAGGAAACAACAGTCAGAACTGGACATGGAACAACAGACTTGTTCCAAATAGGAAATGGAGTACGTCAAGGTTGTATATTGTCACTCTGCTTATTCAACTTCTATTCAGAGTACATCATGAGGAACGCTGGGCCAGAAGAAGCACAAGCTGGAATCAAGATTTCTGGGAGAAATATCAATAACCTCAGATATGCAGATGACACCACCCTTATGGCAGAAAGTGAAGAGGAACTCAAAGGCCTCTTGATGAAAGTGAAAGAGGAGAGTGAAAAGGTTGGCTTGAAGCTCAACATTCACAAAATGAAGATCATGGCATTTGGTCCTATCACTTCATGGGAAATAGATGGGTAAACAGTGGAAACAGTGTTAGACTTTATTTTTGGGGGGCTCCAAAATCACTGCAGATGCTGATTGCAGCCATGAAATTAAAAGATGCTTACTCCTTGGAAGGAAAGTTATGACCAACCTAGATAGCATAGTAAAAAGCAGAGCATTACTTTGACAACCAAGGTCCGTCTAGTCAAGACTATGGTTTTTCCCATGGTTATGTATGGATGTGAGAGTTGGACTGTGAAGAAAGCTGATCACCGAAGAACTGATGCTTTAGAACTGTGGTGCTGGAGAAGACTCTTGAGATTCCCTTGGATTGCAAGGAGATCCAACCAGTCCGTTCTAAAGGAGATCAATCTTGGGTGTTCTTTGGAAGGACTGATGCTAAAGCTGAAACTCCAATACTTTGGCCAACTCATGCAACGAGTTGACTCACTGGAAAAGACTCTGATGTTGGGAGGGTTTGGGGGCGGGAGGAGAAGGGGACGACAGAGAATGAGATGGCTGGATGGCATCACTGACTCGATGGACATGAGTTTGAGTGAACTCCAGGAGTTGGTAATGGACAGGGAGGCCTGGCGTGCTGTAATTCATGGTGTCGCAAAGAGTTGGACACGACTGAGTGACTGAAGTGAAGTGAAGACATATATATTAAAGTTCAGTTCAGTTCAGTCGCTCAGTCGTGTCCGACTCTCCGCGACCCCATGAATCACAGCACGCCAGGCCTCCCTATCCATATATTAAAGTATATTGTGGAAAATTGGGCAATGTGTCTGAATTGATTAGGAATTCTAACAGATAAATAGAAACCATCGTACAAGTGGAGAAAGATAGTCCTGTTTTTGTCTTAGGATGATGATCTGCTTAAAAAATATTGACCTTTCCATAGATAACAATAGTAACTCTGGAAAAACAATAATGTCAATTTCTGAAGGGCTCTGGAAAGCGATCAAAGCATGCAGTCTTTGGAAAAGAGTTGAAAATGGAGTGAGAAGTACATCATGAGTTATTTGTTTCTGTGGCCCTGTAATTTTGGCGAGGACAGAGGGAAACAGAAAAGTCAATTTATTTCTGAGTGGAAGATTTATGGAAAAATGTCAGATAGTGGGTGAACATAGGGAATGGAGAAAGCCAAAAAAGAGAATTTCTAATTCTGAGTATAAGCAATGTTCATGTCTCAGACTGACTCCTGAAACAGAGTGGGACAGACTGAAAGCATTTTTAACAGACATATGAACCAGTGAGAAGCATGAAAGACCATGAAATTCAAGCATAGACAAATTAATTGCTTGCTAAGAAGATCCCCTGGAGAAGGAAATGGCAACCTATTCCAGTATCCTTGCCTGGAAAATCTCATGGACAGAGGAGCCTGGTGGGCTGCAGTCCATGGGGTCGCAAAGAGTCGGGCACGACTGAGCGACTAACACACTAAGACCTTAATGACCCAGATAACCACAATGGTGTGATCATGCACCTAGTCCAGACATCCTGGAATGCGAAGTCAAGTGGGCATTAGGAAGCATCACTACCAACAAAGCTAGTAGAGGTGATGGAATTCCACTGACCTATTTCAAATCCTAACAGATGATGCTATGAAAGTTCTGTACTCACTATGCCAGCAAATTTGGAAAACTCAGCAGTGGCTACAGGACTGGAAAATGTCAGTTTTCATTCCCATCCCAAAGAAAGGCAATTCCAAAGAATGCTCAAACTGCTGCACAATTGCACTCATCTCACATGCTAGCAAAGTAATGCTCAAAATTCTCCAAGCTAGGCTGCAGCAGAAAGTGAATTGAGAACTTCTAGATGTTTAAGCTGGATTTAGAGGATGCAGAGGAATCAGAGATCAAATTGCCAACATCCGTTGGAACACAGAAAGCAAGAGAATTGCATAAAAACATCTACTTCTGCTTTATTGACTATGCCAAAGCCTTTGATTCTGTGGATCACAACAAACTGTAGAACATTCTTAAAGAAATGGGAATACCAGACCACCTTACCTGCCTCCTGAGAAACCCATATGCAAGTCAAGAAGCAAAAATTAGAACTGGACATGGAAAAATGGACTGGTTCAACATTGGTAAAGGAGTATGTCAAGGGTGTATATTGTCTCCCTGTTTATTGAATTTATATGTAGAATACATCATGTGAAATGCCAGGCTAGATGAAGCACAAGCTGGAATCAACATTGCTGGGAGAAATATCAATAACCTCAAGTATGCAGATGACACCACCCTTATGGCAGAAAGTGAAGAGGAACTAAAGAGCCTCTTGATGAAGGTGAAAAAGGAGATTGAAAAAGCTGGCTTAAAACTCAGCATTCAGAAAACTAAGATCATGGCATCCGGTCACATCACTTCATGGCAAATAGATGGGGAAACAATGGAAACAGTGACAGACTTTATTTTCTTGGGCTCCAAAATCACTGCAGATGGTAACTGCAGCCATGAAATCAAAAGACGCTTGCTCCTAGGAAGAAAAGCTATGACCAGGCTTAGACAGCATAGTAAAAAACAGAGATGTTACTTTACAGACAAAGGTCCATCTAGTCAAAGATATGGTTTTTCTAGTAGTCATATATGGATATGAGAGTTGGACTATAAAGAAAGCTGAGCGCCGAAGAACAGATGCTTTTGAACTGTGGTGTTGGAGAAGACTCTTGAGATTCCTTTGGACAGAAAGGAGACCAACCAGTCCATCCTAAAGGAAATCAGTCCTGAATATTCATTGGAAGGACTGATGCTGAAGCTCCAATACTTTGGCCACCTGATGCGAAGAACTGATTCCTTGGAAAAGACTCTGATGCTGGGAAAGACTGAAGGCAGGAGGAGAAGGGGATGACAGAGTATGAGAGAGTTGGTTGGCATCACTGACTCAATAGACATGAGTTTGAGCAAGCTTCAGGTATTGGTGATGGACAAAGATACGTGGCCATGGAGTGACAAAGAGTCAAACACGACTGAGGGACTGAACTAAACTAACTGAACTGAAGATAAAAATATCAATGCTTGTTGAAAATTGTTATAAAATCCAGAGTCAGTACAAAACTCAAATTAAATATTGCCTGGGCATATCATATCAATCTACGGGTCATCAATAATAAAGAATACACTTGAAAGCATCCAGAGAAAAATGACATATTTTACACAGGGAAACAATGATTCAAATAAATGAAAAGTCCTCATTCAACTTGTAAAGGCCAGAAATCAGTGGAAGACTAATTTTTAAAGTTCTGAAGAACTTTAATATTTGTCATTACCTGTATGAGTGCAAAAAAACCCTCACTATACCATTATGATTTTCAGAGGTGTTTGGCTTAGCATTTTATCCACCTTGTATGCTAAGCTTCAGAATATAATAAATGTATTAAGGTAAACTTTCAAAATAACTGGAATCAAGTTTCCAGCTTCTCATATCCTGTGTCTGCATTTCCCACCATTCTGGTTTCATGAGACTTACTGTCTACTGTTCATTTCTTTGTTATTTTTTATTAGCTGTCTTCCTGGATTTCTCATAAAATGTTGGCTCAACTCAAACTCACAGTTCTTCTTTTTAAAAATTTGTTCCCTTAATTCTTGGTTTCTTGGTAACGCTCCAATGTCTTCAAAATGTTTTTAACTTATTTTAACCACTTTTTAAATTGTTCTCAGTGAGGACATTGGACTTCTCAAGTTACTACATCATTCTTAGAATGTTATAAAATCATAAATTTTTATTGAATGAAATTTAAGAAAAGCTAAATGAATGAATATATATACCATAACCATAGACTGAAACATTAAATATTGTAAAAATATCAGATTTCCCAAATTCATATTTGCATTTCTAAAATATTTTCAAAAGGTAAGATACTGTTGAAGAAATAGGAAAAGATGAAAGGTAAGATACTGTTGAAGAAATAGGAAAAGATGAAAGATATCTTAGCATGTATCAAGACAGGGCATAATATGAACTAGTTATGAAGACAGTATAATATTTTGAACTAGGTCCATGAAATTAAATATCAACTATAAAACTCTTATACACGTATGGAAACTTCATTTATGACAATTGCAAGATCAGTCAGAAAGAGGGGACTCTTCAATTAATACTGCTGACAAAAATGAATACCTGTATGCAAAATAATGAGATTGAAATCTTGCATCTACCATACATAAAAAAACCAAGACCAGGTAAATTATAGTCCTAATATGAAAGTCAAAACTAGTTAACTTTTAGAAAATAATATGGAATAATATCTTAATGACCACTGTCTTTGTATGTTTAATTAAAAAAGTGAACCTGCAAAAGTCCCAAATTAAGACTTTTTATATACATATTGAGAGATAAAAGGCACGCTACAATCAGAAAATATTTGAGACATACAAGAGTAGCACCTACAAGTCTGTGAAAAAGGACAACTCATTGAAAAATTCAGCAAAATATTCCAGTAGATATATATAGAAGTAATTCAAATGCTTCATAAACATGTGAAAAGGTAAGTACTCAATCTTATTAGAAATCCAGGAAATGCCAATTAAAGTCACAGTAGAATTTATTTCACATTTAGGAAGATGGCATATATAGCCACACAACTCAAGGGGCCACATCATGAGGTCAAGGCAGAGTATAAAGAAAGAGACAGGACCTGGGGCACAGGCCTTCATTAGGGTCTGAGAGAGCTATTTGGGGCTCCTGGCTAAGGCCAATCTGGTGAATTCAAGCCAGATAGAGTGAGATTTTGATAAGCTTCTCCTAGCTAAGGGGCACACAAAGAAAAGCCCTGGGAGGTAGAAGAGAGAGCTTACCACCAAGGTGATTGGGGCGGGTGATGGTGTCATATCAGGAATTTATATTTACTTATGATTCTGCAGGCTGTTTTCTAGGGTATGTGCTCAGGGCAGGGGCTACTGTAAGCTCAAGAATCCTGTAGGCTTCCTGGCCACACAAAGAGAAATAGTTTAGCTAAACTCTTAACAGTTCATCCTGTGATGACTTAGTGTCAAGAATAGCAATCACTTGTGTTGCGAGTATGTTAAAGGACACAGGTATTGTTTTTCAAAACTAATTTAAAACACATTTAATCAAAGCAATAATGATGATGCCTCTGATGAAAAGACTACTGTTTGAATACCTCTCAGTCATTTCTCCCTGGCAGATGGTAAG
This sequence comes from Moschus berezovskii, assembly GCF_049115385.1. Classification (NCBI taxonomy): domain Eukaryota; kingdom Metazoa; phylum Chordata; class Mammalia; order Artiodactyla; family Moschidae; genus Moschus; species Moschus berezovskii. Next base: position 27,991,254 of record NC_142464.1, read on the forward strand.
AGCCATGGGAACAAATCAGGGACTACAGAGTGTGAGGCAGGGTTATAGTGTACAGTAAGCATTATGAATAAGCTGTGGGAAGGAGTGGAGATGGCAATCCAGGTATCTGCGGTACCCACTGGCAAAGTCGGCCAATGTTACATTAGGTCCTGGGGAAAGGGACTGCACGTCCTGACTGGGCATAGAGATGCAGCATCCCCTCATTCCAGCTTTACTAAAAGAGGGTAGTAAATAACTGCCTCCTTTGTACCTCAACAAAATTCTGGAAGGCTCCCTGGTGGGGATATAGGACATGTGCCCAGGGAGACAGACCTTATTAGCATTGGCAAGCATGAAACCAATAGTGATGGGTTCACTCGGCCACTGCCATCCTCTGCTGGAGCTGATAGGTATATACAACCACCATCATACTTTTCCTGTTTCCTGCTGGTAGCTCCTTCCAGTAATGCTGTTGGCCATCATGTAATCTTTCTCTTAACCAGGTATGTCTTCCTCCCCTTTGGCCCACCAGCCATTATAGACTCAAATCAAAGTACCAATCTCACCTCCCAGACTGTTCAATCTTGGGCTCTAGAACATGGAATCTTGTGGAATTTCTATCTGGTTTACTTGCCCCAAGCAGTTGGATTTATACAGAGGCACAATGGCTTACTCAAAGACATATTCCTCAAGCTTTGAAGCAGTAGATGGTCCCCTAAATGAGCAGAAGTTTACCCCAGACTGTAGGACTGCTTAATTCACTGGCCCTCAGTTCTCCAACCCCCACACACCAATTGTGGTCTCCTCTAAAGATTCTCCCATTAATCCTGACCATGGACCCCCACTACTTTGACATTAGAGGACGCCATTCACGTCTGCTCACCAGATAAATGATCCCTCTACCATCTTGATTTTCTGATGGTCTCACCATCTTCCACACAGTTGTAACCTGAAAGCAGATTGTGCAACAACAGAGAGCCCAAGGGGACAAATCCTTACCAAACAGCTTAAAGAGCATGATTATACAGATTTTACTGACTCACGTCAGATATGCTTTAGAAATATGGTACCAATAGACATATGTGCCTTCATTTGTACTTCCTTTGAATTTTCACCTTCTTTACCTTGTAAGCTGTATGAGATTCCTTTGAGGGAACTCAGTGGAGTTATCTGAAAGTACCATGACTTGGCCTCTTTTGTCCAAAAGAGCAAGAAATATCTGGTTATTACTTTTGACTCACTGAACCTCCAGGGTGGTAAATGTGTAATTATCCTTGGAAGGTGGGATAAGCTCTAGGAAGCTGTCAATCCCTAAGGTAATGCTCTGGAGGTCTTTTAACAGGTTATCCATTTGGGGGTCCTTGGAAGTGCTGGCAATTTATCTTATTCCTGTGGCCATGAGTAGTAGCTCAGAGCCAATATTAAACACCCTTAACAGCCAGTCAACACCTTTTTCTTCCTTCTGCTCCATAAAATCTTTAAAAATATCTCAACTCTTGAAACTCATATGGTTCAATTTCTTTTTTTTTTTTTGGATCAGTTTCTGATTGTCTATTATCCCCCACTGATTTGACTTTAAGAATTGTCACTGGAAAGATCTGCAGTGGATGTCCCCAGTGGCTGGACTTGTAAGTGGCCATGTCCCTCTCCAGGGTGTCCCAGTTGACCTTACTGGGATTGGGAACAACCTCCACTAGTACAATGATGGCAGGATCATTAAGGCTTGCTCCTGGACCCTGAGAGCATGGAATGAGTACCTTGGCATGTTGGACCTGTGCAACACAGAGCAGCACCTGGCCCACTTCCATGGGCATCTTTCATTTAGGGAGGAAGCTAACTTCCACACAAAAAGGATTTCAGAGCAGTGATATTACGGAGTAAAATTAGCTAAACTCTGAACAAGCCAACATCTAACATCATCAAGTATCAGTGAGAACAGAGCAATAGAAATACATCAACACTGATGGAAGAGCATAAATTATAGAAATCTTAGAAAAATGGCTTGTCAGTACATAATCAATTGAAAATCTGCATACTTCTCCCAGAAAAATGACTCGGAAAAAATTTGGCCCCTGTTCTTTTGGATACATATGCAATATTATTCACATTAACATGTTTTAGAACAGAAAAAAGAAAACTGTAAAAAGCCCACATATCCATCAACAGTAGGATGACTAAGTCAATTATGGCACAGAAAATGCTATACAACAAAAATGACTGAGTCATAACTAAATGTACAACATGGAAGATTCTCACCCACAAGTTGAGTAAAAAGGAACATTTAGAAAGACAACAAAACTATGATTACATTTATATGAAGTTAAGACATATATCATGAGTTTGAGTGAACTCCGGGAGTTGGTGATGGACAGGGAGGCCTGGCGTGCTGTGATTCATGGGGTCGCGGAGAGTCGGACACGACTGAGCGACTGAACTGAACTGAACTGAAGACATATATCGGAGAAGGCAATGGCAACCCACTCCAGTACTCTTGCCTGGAAAATCCCATGGACGGAGGAGCCTGGTAGGCTGCAGTCCATGGGGTCGCTAAGAGTCGGACACGACTGAGTGACTTCACTTTCACTTTTCACTCTCATACATTGGAGAAGGAAATGACAACCCACTCCAGTGTTCTTGCCTTGAGAATCCCAGGGACGGGGGGAGCCTGGTAGGCTGCAGTCCATGGGGTCACACAGAATCGGACACGACTGAAGCAACTTAGAAGCAGCAGCAGCAGCAGCAAGACATATATAAATACAATTATCAGTAACTGTAAAGAAACAGCTATCACAAAAATGGAGATGGCATTTAGCCTTTATGAGATTACAGAAGGGTCAAGGAATGCTTCTTGAGTCCTAGGAGCTTTCTCTTTATTGATATGAGTACTGACTAAATAAATGTCAGCTTAGAGTTGTACATGGACTTCCCAGGTGGCACTAGTGGTAAAGAATCCATCTGCCAGTGCAGGTAATGTAAGAGACACGTGCTTCTTGATTCCTGGGTCTGGTAATTTAGTCTATAGATTTTCACAAGAGTGGAAAATGTATATACATGTATTGCAGCATTTTTGTTAATAACAAATGATTGGAAACAATCTAAAACATCTACAAAGAATGAATCATGTTGACTATTTCATGGTACAGCTGCATTTAGGTTGATATTGAAAGAGAAAGTCTATTTATCCTGATACAGAATTATTTCTAGATACAAAAATATCACGGTGTAGATATGAATGTGAAGGTGTATATGTGTATGGTATGTTTCATTGCAATTTTTCTGGAAGGATGTATCATAATCTGTTTTTCTTCTCTTCTTTATTTTTCTCTCTCCCCTAGGAGGCTGGTCAAAATAGATTCAATCAATGAGCTTCCTTGCACTTTGGCTTTTTATTGAATCTGATCAAAGGGGATCCTGGTTGGGGAGCCAAGAAATGAAGGAGAGCGAATTCAAATTGTGTGTTCTCAAAGTCATTCCTCAGCTCAGGTTCTCTGAGTTTCAAGAACTGCCACCTCTCCCCTTCAGATTTCTGTGTTTCTTTTCTGGTTTCCTTACACTTCAGCTAGGCTTGTAAATAGACCCTTTATTAAGCCCTTCTCAAATTATCACCATTCATTTGTGTCATTTTTTTTTTTCATGTTGCAGCTATAATAAAAATTTAGTACAATTATGCTAAGTATCATGCATGCATGCCAAGTCACTTCAGTTGTGTCCGACTCTCTGTAACCCCATCGGCTGCAGTCCACCAGGTTCTTCTGTCCATGGGATTCTCCAGGCAAGAATACTGGAGTGGGTTGCCATGCCCTTCTCCAGGACTAAGTACCATGGTACTGTTCAAAAGAGTAAGAAATGTTCTTTGATTCTATTAATGAATACTTTTCAAGGTACATTGTTAGTGAGGAAAAAAAGCAAGTGAGGATTGGTTTAATTTCAGTCATATTAAAATATTACATAGTCAGACCTAACTAAGTAAATATAATAATGCTTTGATATATGACCTGGTAGCCTTTGTTGTTTCTGTCATTTTGTGCCATATCAATCAATCTTGTTTGATTCTTCTCTTCACAGTGGCCAGGAACTTGTTTCTTCATTCATTCAAAATGCTCCACATGACAAGGTTTTCTGACTAAATGAGTCAATCTTGGCTTTTGAATTTGAAAAGCCTGAGTCCTACACTCTCAGGACCAAAAGAACTCAGACTTTCACCATCCCCCTTCTCTGAAAATATTATAGGAATTGGGAAAGCATTGATAGTTAGGAGAATTTGAATGATAAAAGTCTCCTGAAATAGTGCTCTATGGTTGCATCTTTTTCAAAATAATGTAATTATCAGACATGTTTAGTGAGTCTTAGGATAGAAGCGATCTTTAGTCATTTCCAGAGAAGGTCCCACTAAAAACAAGATCTTAACTGACTTATACTCAATAGAGTCTGAAAGTAATGAAAATACTTATATAGTAAGTGTAAATGCTACAGTAATGAAAATAATTTTATAGTAAAACAAACAAAACAAGTCTGAGACAACTTTGGAGCATTTCCTAGAACCACAGCATAGGGTAAGAGCAGTAATAAGTTTCCCATCATTTATTTGTTCTTTTAAAGGGCATTACTGAAGTTATTCCATATGCCAGTGCATGCTCAGTTGCTCAGTCATGTCCAACTCTTTGCAACCCCATGGACTGTAGCCCACCAGGCTCCTCTGTCCATGGGATTTTTCCAGGCAAGAATACTGGAGTGGGTTGCCATTTCCTCCACCAGGGTGTCCTCCCGATAAGAGTCTCTTGCATCTCCTGCATAGGCTGGCAGATTCTTTATCACTGAGCCACCTGGAAAGTAAATTTGGAAAACTCAGCAGTGGCCACGGGACTGGAAAAGGTCCGTTTTCATTCCCATCCCAAAGAAAGGCAATACCGAAGAATGCTCAAACTACTGCACAATTGTACTCATCTCATATGCTAGTAAAGTCATGCTCAAAATTCTCCAAGCCAGGGTTCAACAGTACATGAACCATTAAATTCCATATATTCAAGTTGGATTTAGAAAAGGCAGAGGAACCAAAGATCACATCGCCAACATCTGTGGATCACTGAAAAAGCAAGAGAGTTCCAGAAAAACATCTACTTCTGTTTTATTGACTATGTCAAAACCTTTGACTGTGTGGATCACAGTAAACTGTGAAAAATTCTAGATGGGGAACACATGTACACCTGGAGTGGATTCATGTCAATGTATGGCAAAACCAATACAATACTGTAAAGTAAAAAAAAAGAAAAGAAAAAAGAGGGAATACCAGACCACCAGACCTGCCTCTTGAGAAATCTGTATGCAGGTGAGGAAACCACAATTAGAACTAGACATGGAATAGACTGGTTCCAAATGGGGAAAGGAGTACGTCAAAGCTGTATATTGTCACCCTGCTTATTTAACTTCTATGCAGAGTACATCATAAGAAACACTGGGCTAGATTTAGCACAAGCTGAAATCAAGATTGCCAGGAGAAATATCATTTACCTCAGGTATGCAAATGACACCATCCTTATGGCAGAAAGCGAAGAAGAACTAAACAGCCTCTTGAGGAAAGTGAAGGAGGAGAGTGAAAAAGTTAGCTTAAAACTCAACATTCAGAAAAAACATTATGGCTTCTGGTCCCATCACTTCATGGCAAATAGATGGGGAAACAGTGAAAACAGTGAGAAACTTTATTTTTCTGGGCTCCAAAATCACTGCAGATGGTGACTGCAGCCATGAAATTAAAAGACATTTACTCCTTGGAAGGAAAGTTATGACCAACCTAGATAGCATATTAAAAAGCAGAGACATTACTTTGCTCTAGTCAAAGCTATGGTTTTTCCAGTGGTCATGTATGGATGTGAGAGTTGGACTATAAAGAAAATTGAGTGCCAAAGAATCGATGCTTTTGAACTGTGGTGTTGGAGAAGACTCTTGAGAGTCCCTTGGACTGCAAAGAGATCCAACCAGTCCATCCAAAAGGAAATCAGTCCTGAATATTCATTGGAAGGACTGATGCTGAAGTGAAACTCTAATAATCAGGCCACCTGGTGGGAAGAACTGATTCATTTGAAAAGATCCTGATACTGAGAAAGATTGAAGGCAGGAGGAGAAGGGGACTACAGAGGATGAGGTGGTTGGATGGCATGACCAACTCAATGGGCATGAGTTTGAGTAAACTCCGGGAGCAACTGACAGGGAGGGCTGGAGTGCTGCAGCCCATGGGGTCGCAGAGAGTCGGACAACTGAGCAACTGAACTGAACTGAACCTGGGAAGCCCTCCATATTTCAGGCACATTACTAAAGCCTTAGAATATAGTAATGAATGAGATTATTTGACTTCACAGTTTACATTGTAGAGTTGGAAATATATAGTAAGCACAGTAGAAAATAAAAAGCATTATATTAGTAAGAACTTCTAAGGGATGTATGAAGAATTAGCTGTAGAAGAATAAATTTTTAGGTCTAGTAGCTATGGAGCACCTCCATGAAAAAAGGTGACTCTTGAATGCATGCTTTAAGGATATCTGTGTGAGGATCATTGTGAGCAGAAAAAATTAAGAGATTATAGAAAGAACTTAAGGTGGAGGCTCACCTGGTGGGTTCACTGAACCAGGAAGAGACTAGTGTGTCTGGAGCAGTGTGATCGAGTGGAGAGTGGATGAGGGTGAGCCAAGTGGGTAGAGAGACCAGATCACAAGGGCTTTGTGGATCACACAAGAGATTAAGCAGCACTCAGGGTGAGGGGAACATCCCTGGTGGCTCAGACGGTAAAGCGTCTGCCTACAATGAGGTTAGACCAGGGGTCGATCCCTGGGTCGGGAAAATTCCCTGGAGAAGGAAATGGCAACCCATTCCAGTATTCTTGCCTAGAAAATTCCATAGATGGAGGAGCCTGGTGGGTTACAGTCCATGGGCTCGAAAAGAGTTGGACACGACTGAGTAACTTCCCTTTCACTTTCTTTCACTTTTCGGGGTGAGGGGAGAAATCTTTTGAAGGATTTAACCAGAGGATTCACATGATTTGGCTCCTACTTTAACAATTACCCTCAATATTGCATAAAACGGACTGTAGGGAAAAGGAAGTTAGAAGGAGAATGGCTGAGATCATTGCATTTATTTAGGTGAGATGTGTACCCCAAACCAGAAGGGATACGACATAGAAAACAGAAGTGGAGAGAACTTGGAAATGAAAATGAGGGATTGTCTGGGAAAGATCTCAGTGAAATGAAGGTTTCTTGTGGACACAGGTTGGCTCAGATGACAGCACTCAGGTCCACTCTTGATACCTTAATAATACACAGGTTCCCTAGACCTATGACACACCCCCAGATGAAGGGATGAGGAATTTAAAACCAATAGAGATGAGGTTCCTAACTGGGCACCTTATATAATTTTATCCAATTATAGAAAATAAGTTATTTTTCTTTTACACCTAAATTTATGAATGAAGATTTATATCTGATATGGTGTGTGTATTTTCAGTCTGTGTCTAAAACCTCAAAAGAAAAAAAAAGTCTAGAACTATTCTAAATTGTCAATAATTGTTACTGGAGAATTAGGCCATGGAATTGTTCAGGGAATGAAAAGATCTGAACAAAGTTGAAAAATGAAGAAAACTTTTTATTTTTTACTAGACTTTAAAAAGGCTCCTGTAAGGGCTTTATAATTTAAAAAGGAAAAAAGTTTGTAAAAATTAACTGTAATGTTCTAGTATGTGTTGTAATGATTCTAATTGCTAGGTTTATCTTCTTCAAAAATTAGTATTCTCTAGTGGATATCCTATACTCTGAATTTGAATACTTTCCAAGTTACTTAGATATTTTTTCAACTAAGTAGGATTCAAATTTTGCCCAGTTACATGTTTTTCTCATTAACTCTTATTGCCCTGAGCATCCTGTTCCTCCTGTAATTGTTGTCGATGAATGAGGTAAAGTAGCTATTAAGAAACTCAGCCCTCACCTTGACACATTCTGCTTTTTCTCCCATCCCTGAAAAGTATGAGCCCACTCTTCCAACCATGTGCTTCGACTTTGTAATCACTTCTAATCTCTCAATGTGCTTCCCTTTATATCCTTTGCTAATGGTAACCTGTTATAGCTTGGATGTTTTATATGTCCCCTGCATGCCCTTACTAATTTTTTTTTTCCTGATCATCATTTTTTTTAAACTCACATTTATTCTCATTAGACGATTGCCTTTCTCCTTTTACTCTTTCTTTTTTTACTGTGCTCTTTAAGTAGAGAAGAAATCTAAAAAAGAATAAAAATAAGACATTTTCTCAGGTAAATTTGTTTCTTCTTTGTTTCTTGGACTAAAAAAAAAATGTAGGTCTATTTGGTTTCCTTGAAGGGGTAGGTTACCTTTGCTACGCATTGCCTTTCAACTCAGCAAGACGAGCTTTTCTCATTTAATACCCTGTACCATTCTCATGACTTAAAAAATCGATAGAAAATACACATACAGTGGTCAGGGGAAAGGTAATTTTGTTTCCAATGAAAAAAATAATAATAAAGCCATGGGGGAAAAACAGGCTTTTTGAACCACTTGTAAGTTAGTACAGTGTGAAGTTTGGATTCCCACTCAAAATGGCTTCTGAGCCCTTCCAATCTTTTGGAGGAAAGGAAAAAGGGCTCAAAAAGTGAACCTGGAAGAGGCTGGAATTATAAGAGCACCCTGTTATCTAGCCACAGTGAACAAAACATAAGGAACAGTGTAAAGAACTGGAAGAATCCAAGCAACTTACATAGACTGAAAAAAGGAGGGGTGGATGTTGAGACTTTACCCATGTAACTGACTATGTATGTAATCTGATCCACATAAAACTGTCTGCTTGTGATTATATTATATACCATACTTTTACCTCTCTATGGTCATTTACTTTCATTTGAGAGCTTCTGAAATATCTATGCTTTAACTTTGATAAATAATATTTAATGATTTGCACATAACAAAGAAGGCAAAGTAGGAAGATACTTTCATGGAAGGGATATATGTGTCTTTCAGTTCAGTTCGGTTCAGTCGCTCAGTCGTGTCTGACTCTCCGCGACCCCATGAATCTTTAATGGACATTAAATTTTAGAGCAGTTTTAGGTTAACAGCATGTTTGAAGGAAAGTTCCCTGGTGACTCAGATGGTAAAGAATCCGCCTGCAATGTGGGAGACCTGGGTATGATCCCTGGGTTGTAAAGATCCCCTGGAGGAGGGCATGGCAACCCACTCCAGTATTCTTGCCTGAAGAATTCCATGGACAGAGGAGCTTGGAAGGCTACAGGCCATGGTGCTGCAAAGGGTCAGACACAACTGAGTGACTAAGCACGCGCACACACACACACACACACACACTCCCCACACATTCCTGTTCCCCATATGCAAAACTTCCCGACTTTCAACATCCCCCACCTAGAGTGGTACACTTTTTATAACTGTTAAACCTACATTCCGTCCGTTCCGTTCAGTCACTCAGTCGTGTCCGACTCTCCGCGACCCCATGAATCACAGCACGCCAGGCCTCCCTGTCCATCACCAGCTCCCGGAGTTCACCCAAACTCATGTCTGTCGAGGAGGTGATGCCATCCAGCCATCTCATTCCCTGTCGTCCCCGTCTCCTCCCGCCCCCAATCACTTCCAGCATCAGAGTCTTTTCCAATGAGTCAACTCGTCGCATGAGGTGGTATAGTCCAAGTTACATTGTAGTTCACTCTTGGCATTGTACATTCCATGTGTTTGAACAAATATTTCATGACATCTATCCATCATTACAGTATCCTAGAGAATAATTTCACTGCCCTAAAACTCTTCTGTGCTTGGCTTTTTCTTCACTCCCTCACCCCTAAACTCTGGCAACCATTGAACGTTTTTACTGAATCCATTATTTTGCCTTTTTTCCGGAACATCTTATAGTTGGAATTGTACAATCAGTAGACTTTTCAGACAGATTGCTTTTACTTAGCAATATGTATTTAAGATTCCTCTATGTCTTTTTGTGACTTGTTAGCTTACTTCATTTTAGAACTGAATTCTGTTGTCTGGATGTACCAGTTTACTTATCCATTCACCTACCTAGAGACATCTTGATTGCTTCAAGGTTTTGTCAATTATAAGTAAGTGAAACTGTTATAAATATCCGTGTGCAGGTTTTTGTGTGAACATAAGTTTTCAGCTCATTTGGGTAAATACCACAGAGCATGACTGCTGGATCATATGATAAGGCTATGTTTAGTTTTGCAAGAAACTGCCAAATTCTCTTTCAAAGTGTCTATACCACTTTACACTCCCATCAGTAATGAATAAGAGTTCCTCTTGCTCCACATTCTTGCCAACACTTGGTGTTGTCAGGATGATTTTTTAAAGCTTCTTAAGCACAACACAACAGAATACATTTTTCTTTCCTTCCTGTTAAGTGTGCCCCTTTAGTGAACAGATGTTTCTTTGTGTGTGTGTGTGTGTGTGTGTGTGTGTGTATTTCCCATCTTAAAACTAAGTTCCTGAACCCCACATGCCATTTCAGCTAATCAGGTCCTTTGCAGCAAATTGTTCAGAGAATTGTTAATAGTAATTATCAGCCAGCCTTTAATTCCCCTGTTTTCATTCTGTCTCGAAACTGTCCGAATCCAAGTTTCTAACTTTATAGCTTCATGAAAAATGTTCTTATCAGAGTCAACGACCTCCACAATAGCAAGTTCAATGGTCAAATTTCAAGCCTCATTTTGTATAAACTATATTTAACATGACACAATCTCCCTTTTTTGAAATACTTTCTGTGTTTGGCTTCTGTTTGTCTTACCTCTTTCTTGGTTTACTTCTTACCTTACTGGCCACTCTTTTTTGGTCTCTTTCATTGTTTCCCCATATCTATCAGACCTCTAAACATTTGAGTTCCTGGATCTATGCTCTCTTCCTTTCAACACTCACTTGTTTGGTTACCCCCCCTTACTTACTACCTTCATATTTCTACCAAATTGTCATCAGATTATCAGAAAGGTTGTCCTGGACCACACTATCTAAAAGAGACTTCTATCCCAATCCCATCACTCTCTGTCCTCTTAACTGTCTTCAGTTGCTGTTTGTTTGTTTTTTGGTAACCTCTTTATTCTTCATTTTAACTTTCTCACCACTGTCTTGTGAGTCATTCTAGAATATAAATTCATAGACAGCTGTTATCTACTATTGAGCTTTTTTATTTTTTATTATTCCCTGGCCTAGATTGTCATAAAATATGTATTTATTTAATAATAAATACAGTATTTGCTAAAACATCTTCCCAGTCTTCTCTTTGAGTCTTCTTTGGGTGTAAGAGTCCATGAAGTCCAGAAAAAGTTGTCCTTTCTTCTGCTTACTCAAAATTTCCTTTTTCTGAAGAAGACAACTGTTCACAGTTGTTATGATAACCATCTTTAGTGAAGATGGTCATTGGAATGGGCATCAGCTTGGTCTCTCACAATTATCCTTTCACACACTAGAAGACATTACAAACAAAGGGCAGAACAAATGATATGGAGACATGATGACCCAGATGCTATATGTGAGACTCAAGAGCTGTATGCTTGCAATCACATATTTTATTAGTGTATTGTTAAGGACACATATGAACTACTTCCCTAGACCAAAGAGGCAAGTTTATATTTGGCATAAGCTATATTATGAGAAGTTTAGTACTTGGACAGTTTGTTGTTAGGGTTGAAGAGGGCAATGTAACCAGCCAGATGTGGGTATCAAAGATGGCTAGAAAAGTTTGATTCAAACCTAACACATGACCTCATAGATGGCCAAATGGTTGATTCTCTAGTAGTAGTGTCTTCAGGAGACAGAGCCCACAAAGGACAACATAGTCATGTATGTGTTCATCACTCTAACAAAATGACTAAGATGAAGATGAAATCTAGTGGAAAATGAATCAAGAGCTACAGATCAGTTTAAAGTAGTGTCCTTAAACTTTTTGAACTTCCCAGACTCAAAGAGGAGACTGGGAAGATGTTTTAGCAAATACTGTATTTATTATTCAATAAATACATACTTTATGACAACTACAGGCCAGGGGGTAATAAAATATAAAGTAGGCACAGCTGGAGTCCTGGGAAGTTTCTTTACTAACTCCAATATTTGTTTACTCATTCACTCAACACATAGTTATTTTTCATCTATTATATGCCTGGCATTATTAAGGCACTGTGAATAGAGAAAACGAAATGAAACAAAATCTTCTGATTTTATGAAACTTACTATTAGGAAGAAAAACAGTTAAATATAATTACTTATTATTCTAGATGATAATACATACCAAGGAATAAATCAAAACAGAGGTTGATGGATGAATGTGGATGGAAATGTGTGAGGAAAGACCTTATTTAAGCTAAGGTTTGAATGGAGACCTAAAGAAAAAGGGAGAGTGAGTTGTGTGTGAATAGGATTATCACATGAAACTATAAGACAGCTTAGGGTAATTTCTCATTGACTTGCATTTTTTCTATCTCTAATCACACAGCAAGTCCTATACTGAGATAGTTCATTAATGATAAAAATGTGCTGAGAAAAATGGTAGTAGAAGTTTTACTTTTATTCTTAAATATTTAGATCACTATCTGTAGAAAATATTGGTTTCTGGAGACTCTTTAGATGCATAAAGCCATGGTATAAAGTAATATATCCATGAATTATTTTCTTTGTTACTTTTCCATGAAATGAGCTCCTAATCATTGTCAAGTTGAAATAAGGCATGTTTCACCACTGACATATGACAGAATTCAGGAATGTATATTTTCCATAATGTATATTTTTTCTACTCATGAAATAAAAGTCAACATTTAGGGAATATATTGAAAACACTAAGGAAATTTGTTTCCATAAGCCTACATGCAGAGGGAGATCCAAAGGTTTAAATTTCATCATCAAGTCTGTTCTCTAGCACTGTCTCAACTTCACTTTCTTATGCGGTGGCTCTATTCTCAAGCAGCCTCTTTCTCATAATGACAAAATAGTTACCATCAGCTCTAGCCTTATATTCTACTTTTCAGCATGTTCAGTAAAACAAAAAGAATGCTTCCTCCTGTTAACTCCAACAAATATCTAAGAATTAAGTCTCAGGCTCTGATTGCTCTGGCTTAGGTTTTGTACGCATCTCTGAAACAATTACTATGGCAAAGAGATGTAGTGCTTCAGTTGGCTAGAAATGTATGCACTTAAGATACATCAAAATTCTTGGACTGAGAATGAATTACTTTGGGTCCCAAGGGAAACCAGGTGCTTTTACCAGAAGGGGTAATACACTCACATAAGCAGCTGCTCATACACTTATCCTTGATATATTATATACAGAACACTATTTTCCAGAATCAAATGGGCCCAATAGATGTCTCTCTCTCCCTCTCTTTCTTCCTCTTCTTTCTCTCGCTCACTTTCTCTCTCTCTCTCTCACACACACACGGAAATCATCTCCCTACAAGCATCCCTTTACTATCTCCCCATTTGTTTCTATGAATAGAAACACCTGATTACATGTCAAAATACATCTAATTCAAGTGTGAGAATGGAAAAGAGAGGAAATTACCACCGTGAGTCCCTCAGTATCTCAGCCCTCAAGTAGTAAAGGAAACATGGCCATAATTTGTGTTAGTTACAATTCTACCTGAATTAAGAATATATCAAGAGGAACTAGATGTTTTTATAATTACCTTAATAAAAATTTAGGTAATGGACATTTATTCTGAGCCACAGATTGATGCTACAAGCCAACTGATTTTAACCATTTCTGTGTGTATCTAGCAGCAAACTGATAGTAAAGGCCTTGTTGTTGTTCAGTCACTAAGTCGTGTCTGACTCCTTGTGACCCCATGGAGTGCAGCACAACAGGCTTCCGTGTCCTTCACTATCTCCCTGAGTTTGCTCAAACTCATGTCCATTGGGTCGGTGATGCCACCCAACCATCTCATCCTCTGTCGTTCCCTTCTCCTCCTGCCCTCAATCTTTCCCAGCATCAGGGTCTTTTCCAATGAGTCAGCTCTTTGCATCAGGTGGCCAAAGTATTGGTCAAAGTAAAAGCCTTACTAAAGTATATTTGCTCCCCTTCCTCTGCCTTTTCTTCAGATTCCATTGATTAGGGATTCACTCCTATAAGACTACCCTCCCTCCAACTTCAGAGATTAGTCACCAACCCAGACTATCACCTGTGCTTCTGACCAACTGACTATAGAGAAGGTTGCAACAATTTGCCCCATCCCCTCATCTTGGAATTCAGATGCAAATCACAAATAAAAGTTGTTACCTACCCTTGTGACCAACTGGCTGTAGATCAGAGGTACCCACAACCTCCTCTTTGGGTAGAGGCTTGATTACTCCTCTTTGCTTACAGGAAACCCTTCTCTAGCTTCACAGCTTAGGTTATTTACTGCTGTAAGCTTCCCCAGTCCACTTACCTCTCTTCAAAAACACATAAATTTCACAGAGGCATAAACTGGAACTAAGATGTTCACATCAATATTACCTTAATTGTTCACCTCAGAGGCTTAGTCAAAACTAGTTAAATAAATACTAAAAATTAATAATTTCAATACACAAACATTACAATTCTTCTTTATCACACACTCCCTCACAGCTTCAACACTCTAAGGGTCATTTTTGCTAGATCAGTGGTATTGAGCAACATCAAACCCCAAGGCTATTCCAAAGTGCTGTGGCAACTGGATGGCAAAGTATAAGGCAGATTTAGTATCTGAAACTGCAATTCCAGGCAATGGGGAGATAAGGTGACTATCAGTTCAGTTCAGTTCAGTCGCTCAGTCGTGTCCGACTCTCCGCGACCCCATGAATCACAGCACGCCAGGCCTCCCTGTCCATCACCAACTCCCGGAGTTCACTCAAACTCATGTCCACAGAGTCGGTGATGCCATCCAGCTATCTCATTCACGGTCGTCCCCTTCTCCTCCCACCCCCAACCTTTCCCAGCATCAGAGTCTATTCCAGTGAGTCAACTCGTCGCATGAGGTGGCTAAAGTATTGCAGTTTCAGCTTTAGCATCAGTCCTTCCAATGAACACCCAGGATCGATCTCCCTTAGAATGGACTGGTTGGATCTCCTTGCAGTCCAGGGGACTCTCAAGAGTCTTCTCCAACACCACAGTTCAAAAGCATCAATTCTTCAGAGCTCAGCTTTCTTCACAGTCCAACTCTCACATCCATACATGACCACGGGAAAAACCATAGCCTTGACTAGACGGACCTTTGTTGGCAAAGTAATGTCTCTGCTTTTTAATATATTATCAAGATTGGTCATAACTTTCCTTCCAAGGAGTAAGCGTCTTTTAATTTCATGGCTGCAATCAGCATCTGCAGTGATTTTGGAGCCCCAAAAAATAAAGTTTTATTTTATAGAGCCACAGAAAGTAGGGGCAGTATCGTGCACATGCCACCCTAGTCAATGTGAGTAGTAGATTTGACACGGTACATGGACTTAATCCCGAGCAGATGTGTGATGCTTTCAAAGCACTCATTTCATAACTCAAAAGCAATTTGAAAGAATTGGAATAACTTTGCTTGAGTTATTAGTTACCTAGTTCAATCGCTCAGTCATGTCTCACTCTTTGTGACCCCAGGGAGCAGCATGCCAGGCCTCCCTGTCTGTCACAAACTCCCAGAGCTTACTCAAATTCATGTCCATTGAGTCAGTGATGCCATCCAACCATCTCATCCTCTGTTGTCCCCTTCTCCTCCTGCCTTCAATATTTCACAGCATCAGGATCTTTTTCAATGATTCAGTTCTTTGAATCAGGTGGCCAAAATATTGGAGTATCAACTTAAGCATCAATCCTTTCAGTGAATATTCAGGACTGATTTCCTTTAGGATGGACTGGTTGGATCTCCTTGCAGTCCAAGGGACTCTCAAGAGTCTTCTCCAACACCACAGTTCAAAAGCATCAATTCTTCAGTGCTCAGTTTTCTTTAGAGTCCAAATCTCACATCCATACATGACTACTAGAAAAACCATAGATTTGACTTGACAGACCTTTGTTGACAAAGTAATGTCTCTGCTTTTAATATGCTGTCTAGGTTGGTCATAGTTTTCTTCCAAGGAGCAAGTGTCTTTTAATTTCTTGGCTGCAGTCGCCATCTGCAGTGATTATGGAGTCCATGAAAATGAAGTTTCTCACTATTTCTACTGTTTCCCCATCTATTTGCCATGGGGTGATGGGACCAGAAGCCATGATTTTAGTTTCCTGAATGTGGAGTTTTGAGCCAACTTTTTCACTCTCCTCCTTCACTTTCATCAAGAGGCTCTTTAGTTCTTTGCTTTCTGCCATAAGGGTGGTGTCATCTGCATATCTGAGGTTGTCGATATTTTTTCTGGCAATCTTGATTCCAGTTTGTGCTTCATCCAGCCTGGCATTTCGCATAATTTACTCTGCATAGAAGTTAAATAAGCAGGGTGACAATATACAGCTTTAACGTACTCCTTTCCCCATTTGGAACCAGTCTGTTGTTCCATGTCCAGTTCTAACTGTTGCTTCTTGACCTGCATACAGATTTCTCAGGAGGCAGGTCAGGTGGTCTGGTATTCCCATCTCTTTAAGAATTTTCCACAGTTTGTTTTTATCCACACAGTCAAAGGCTTTGGTGTAGTCAATAAAGCAGAAGTAGATGTTTTTGTGGAACTCTCTTGCTTTCGATGATCCAACGGATGTTGGCAATTTGATCTCTGGTTCCTCTGCCTTTTCTAAATCCAGCTTGAACATCTAGAAGTTCATGGTTCACATACTGTTGAAGCTTGGCTTGGAGAATTTTCAGGATTAATTTTGAGTTATTACTCATAATATAACTCCTTGAGAGGGCAGAAAAAATTTGAATTGTAGTTTTCTTTGATTTCAGTACTATGAACTGGGAGAGCCAATTTCCATTCTAATCCCATTCCCCTTATATCTATCATAAATCAAAAGGAAATTTCTCCAAGATTCAGAAAATAAATTGGCTGTAATTTCTAGTTCCTAATTTTCAGGGTTGTGTTAAAAAAATTTTTTTTCCTATCATTCTATTTTGGATGAAATTTAGGTGAAATTGCATTTGCCGAGCAACAGTTATTGTTTTTATTTTCCTCATTATACAAGTATTATAGGCTCACTGTAGAAATTTTAGGAATTAAGTAAGTAAAGGGCTTCCCTGATAGCTCAGTTGGTAAAGAATCTGACTGCAATGCTGGAGACCCCGGTTCGATTCCTGGGTCAGGAAGATCCCCTGGAGAAGGGATAGGTTACCCACTCCAGTATTCTTGGGCTTCCCTTGTGGCTCAGCTGGTAAAGAATCCGCCTGCAGTTTGGGAAACGTGGGTTCGATCCCTGGGTTGGGAAGGTCCCCTGGAACAGGGAAAGGCAACCCACTCCAGTATTCTGGCCTGGAGAATTCTGTGGACTGTATAGTACAAACTATACAAACTATAAGTTGAATGTGAAAAGACACTCAACACCATTTGTCATTAGAGAATTACAAATTAAAATAACAATGAGATACCACTTCATATCTATTAGAATGGCCAAAATCCAAAGCACTGACAATGATGAATGCAGGCAAGGATGTGGAACAACAAGAACTCTCATTAATTACTGGTAGGAGAGCAATATAGTACAGCCATTTTAGAAGATAGCTTAGCATTTTCTTACAAAACTAAACATTTTCTTATAATGCATCCAGGCATCACACTCCTTGGTATTGAAACTGAACAGAACCCTGTGGGGTTCCTGAACATGTAAACCTTTCTGTCCCCCATTTCTTGATTCTAGCTTCCATGACTTTCTTTGAATTCCAAAGGACAGTTTCTAACAGTTATTATTTTGAGAGGGGAAGGGGTGCAAAGACAAGGAAGGGGCAACCAAGAAACAATAGTGCAACCTTGGGTTCCATCTCAGCGTATGCACATAACACTGTCTTTAAACTCTTTGTTGCAGTCGTGTCCTACTCTGCGACTCCATGGACTACAGCATGCCAGGTTTCCCTATTCTTCACCATCTCCCAGAGTTTGCTCAAATTCATGTCCATTGAATCAGTGATGCCATCCAATCATTTCATCCTCTGTTGTCCCCTTCTCCTCTTGCCTTCAATTTTTCCCAACATCGGCATCAGTGTCTTTTCTAATGAGTCAGCTCTTCTCAGCAGGTGGCCAAAGTATTGGAGCTTCAACTTCAGCATCAGTCCTTTTAATAAATATTCAGGGTTGAATTCCTTTAGGATTAACTGGTTTGATCTCCTTAAAGTCCAAGGGACTCTCAAGAGTCTTCTCCAACACCACAGTTCAAAAGCATCAATTCTTCAGTGCTCAGCCTTCTTTAAACTCTTTAGGATGTCAGCATTCTTCACACCAGAGAAAGACCACCTGAGGCTACATTAAAGAAACCAAAGAAGCTCCTCAAGAGATTACCTGAGACCAGATTAGAGTGCAGGCCCTGCACACACCCTAATCTTTTGTAACCCCACTTTTGAATCTTTGTTATAAAATTCCTCATCAAATCCTCCCAGTTGTGACACTTAAGTTTCAAGGGCAGGAGCCCAATCTGTCTGACTTTTCCTGGTAAAGCAATAAAGCTATTCTTTTCTACATCACCAAAAACTCTGTCTCTGAGATTCAACTCAGCACCAGTGCACAATAGGGCTTCTCAGGTGGTGCTAGTGGTAAAATAACCCACCTGCCAATGCAGAAGATGCAAAAGATATGCGGGTTTGATCCCTGGGTTGGGAAGATCCCCTGGAGGTGGACATGATAACCCACTCCAGTATTCTTGCCTGGAGAATCCAATGGACAGAGGAGACTGGTGAGTTACAGTTCATAGAATCGCAGAGTCAGACACAGCTGAACAACTGAGCATGCACACACACAGTGATTGAACTTTCAGCATCAGTATTCAAGTAAATTGAGAATGTATGTTCAAAGAAAAACTATCAAATGGATGTTTATAACAGTTTTATTCATAATTTTCAATACTTGGAAGCATCCAAGATGTCTTTCCACAGGTGAGTGTATGTGTTTACTGTATATACCTATTGTGTATTTATTTTGTATATATCTATCATAATCCTGACAGTGGAATACTACTAAAGCTTAAAAGAAATGAACTGTCAAGCCATGAAAGCACATGGATGAGTATTAGTGGAAGAAGTCAATCTGAAAAGGCTACAAACTATGTGATTCCAACCATACAACACTCTGGGAAAGACAAAAACAATAGAAACAGTAAAGAATTCAGTGTTTGTAATGGGTTAGAGAGGAGGGGGAGATGGATAGTTGGACAGAAGATTTTAATAACAGTGAAACTATTCTGTATGATAATGTAAAAAATTTAATAAACAGAAACTTCAGCTAAATAGAGTTGAGAGGTCAGAAGAAGAGATGGCATGCCCTGCACGTATAGCAGATCCCAACAGGAAGAATAAAGACTCCTGTTTTTTCCTGGCAAGGGCTTGGCCAATGAAAGCCATGGGCTTTGTTTACTAGCTCTCTCCCCACTTCTTTGTGTCTCTAAAAGTTGTTATTCCCTTGCCATGGGGCAACTTGCTGCCTGGTTGCAGACCCTGAATTGCAATTCTCTGCTGATCCCCAATAAGCCCATCTTTGTTATTTAAGTCAACATTATTATAATTGTGAATATATGTTATTTCACATTTGTCCAAACCCAAAGAATGTATGCTGCCAAGAGTGAACCACAACATGGTTCAAGCTATGGGCTTTGGGTGATAATGACATGCTAATGTGGGTTCATCAATTATAACAAGTTTATCACTGTGTTGTGGGATGGTGATAATGGGGGAGGCTGCGCATGTATCAGGGTAGTGGGTGTATGGAAAATCTCTGTACTTTCCATTCAATTTTGTTGCAAACCTAAACCTGCTCTAAAAAAGTAAGGTCTGTTGAAAAGAGAAGAAAATCTGCTATCTGCTGCAGCATGAATGAAACGTGAAAACATAGTGAGGGAATAAATCAGACAAGAGGACAAATATTATATGATTCTGCTTGCATAAGATATATAGAATAAGCAAATTCATAGTGACAGAAAGTAGATTAGAGTTTACCAGGGACTGAGGAGAGAAAGGAATGGGAAGCTATCGTTTAAGGTATACAGAGATTCTCTTTGCAGTGATGGAAAATTTTGAAAATAGACAATGATGATGGTCATAAAACATCATGAATATAATTAATGCCACTATACTGTACACTCAAATATGGTTAAAATAGAAAATTTTGTGTTATGTATATTTTACCAAAAGAAAAATGTTTTAAATTGTTTAAAAAGTCCATGAGAGGTACAGCTCAGCCTCCAAAATACATGTCTATAAGTATTTGACAAGATAGTAACATAAGCAGCCCATGAAGTCACAAAGAGTCAGATACGACTGAGCAACTGAACTGAACTGAACCAAATATAAAGAAAGATAATGTTTTCCTTTGGACTTTTTTTCTTTTTTGGCCACACCACTTAGCGTGCAGAATCTTAGCTCCTAATCAGGGATCAAACCCATGCCCCCTGCAGTAGAAGCACAGATGCTTAACCACTGGACAGTGAAGAAAGTCCCTTCCTTATAATTTTTAATTCTCTTTTTCTTCTATGTATTTTTTATTATGGTATAACACTTATGTGTATAATTTGCTCAGTTTTGACAAACATATGGACTCTGTAACAATCACCTGGTCAAACTACGTAATAAACTTATTAAAAATCTCTATTAAAAAATTCCTTCCTGAAATTTTCCAAACACCACCATCATCAGAAGCCACTGCTGTTCTGACTTTTATCACAGTTGCCTTAAATTTCCTTTAAACATCCTTATTAGCATATCAGCAACAAGCTGAATTTAAAGATGGTTACAGCGACGTTGAATCAGAAGTGAACTGTAAACAAGTAAAAGAAAAGCCCTTCTACTGTTTGATGGTCCAGGGGCAGCATCAACCTGGGATGTAGCACATTAAAATAAATTTTGTGCATGACTGAGACCAAAAAGACGAAAGCACTGAAATCAGTCCTCCTAATCTACTGTAATTTGTGACTACATGCCATATACAAGATCCAGACATAGCTCCATTTGGGTAGCTTGTCAAATATAAGATAATGGAGTAGAGTATGTCTATACAAATGGGTACTGAAAGGACTGCCAAAGCCAGGATAAAAATGGGTACGATGCTTGACCTAAGGAGATCTATTGTGCTACCAGGAGCCAACGTGAAGCCCAAAGTGCTAAGGAGGTCTAGGGAGGACATTCAAGCCAAGAAAAACAAAAACACAGTTGTAGAGTCACAAAGTTCAACAACAAATGGCGTTAGAGCAGATTTGCCCCTGTGAGCAGGTGCCATGTGTCCTTGAGAAGAGCAGATATTGTAGCCAACATACACCAAAGAGCATGGGGACTTTGGGAAGCGGATGCTCCTGCTTTGTGCTTCAAACCCACCTAAGTACTTCTCTCCTTCTGATCACCTAAGTATCATTTTGGGTAAGAAATAGACAAAACGATACTCATCTGAGACACTGTCTAAAGGCTTGTTTAATAGAAAACAAACTTATGGGGAATTTCCGGGTTGCCTAGTGGTTAGGATTCTGGACTTTCACTTTCATGGCCTGGGTTCAATCCTTTGTCAGGGAACTGACCTACAAGATAGCAAGATCCTACTAGCCAGCAAGGCTAACACAATAAAAATAAATGTATGGTTCCCAAATGTAAGAAGGGTTGGGAGAGGGATAAATTAGGAGGTTGAAATTAACAGATACACACTGCTATGTATAAAATAGATAACCAACAAGGGCCTACTGTATAGCGTAAGGAACTATTCTCAATACTTTAAAATAATTTATAATGGAAAAGACTCTAAAAAAGAATACGTATATATATATAAACACACACACACATATCTGAGTCACTAATATTGCACACCTGAAACTAACATGATATTGTAAATCAACTATACTTAAATAAAAAAAGAAAATAAAGGAGGAAATATTTATTTTTAAAAGTCAAAAACAATAATAAAGACTTGTTTAAATCATTGGCTACAGATGAGATACTTAATTTAATTATCTCCCCTGCTAACCAATGAGATGGGAGATTGGAAGGAAGGCCAGATTAGTTATTGACAAAAAATAAAACTGTTATATTTTCTGTGAACATCTGAGTAACTGTGTGAGTTAAATTTGTGGCTTTCTGCTATTGCATTTAAGGGATAAGTTGAATAAAAATTATGAACTCTATCTTTAAAAATTGGAGTTGTATCTAGCAAAGATGACATCACAAAACTACTTAAATTGTTTCTTCACTCTTTTCTGAACTAGTGTTTGTAGTAGAAATTTTGAGCATTCACGCCATTCTTAGGCTTACACCCTGGTTATTTTCACTTTACATTATGCAATGAAAATTTTACATGTTTAAATATTCTCTTAAAATATATTTTTAATATCTGTACAATATTCAAATGGATTTACTGGAATGTGTTTACATATTCTACTATATTTGGACATGAAATCAAGTTTTGCAACTATAGGTATAATACAAATGTAAAGCCAGTTTGTACTATATCTCTAAATACTAATTTAGTATATTTTTCCTAAAATTGGAATTTGTGAGTCAAAATAGATGAAGATTTTAAAAGTTAGCATATACTGCCAAACTGCTTTCCAAAATCTCTGTGCAAATTTATACAGCTACTAGTAGGAAAGAAAATGCCAATCATGAAGCGTACCCTTGCCAGGATTATATAATATCACTATAAATCTCCTCTAATTTGACAGGTCAAGCATTGTATCATCTTTAATCAGAACTTTTTATTATCATTGAGCAGTAAGATGATTGCTGGTTATTGGAAAATTAAAGTGGCTCCGTCGTGTCCAACTCTTTGCAACCCCATGGACTGTAGCCTGTCAGGCTCCTCTGTCCATGGAATTCTCCAGGCAGGAATACTGGAGTGGGTAGCTGTTCCCTTCTCCAGAGGATATTCCCAACACAGGCATCAAACCCAGGTCTCCCACATTGCAGGAAGATTCTTTACCGTCTAAGCTACCAGGGAAGCCAGTAACCAGGCATGAGTAAAGATTTACTTTCTGGACCTGGAGATCTTAAAGATGCCATTTTAGACTGGACCACAGGTTCTAGACTTTAGTGTACTATTGATCTAGGGCTTTATTGACTTAGAAGAAAATGTCATGGTCAAATTTTATTAGAGACTATTTTTCTTTTTCAAAGTCTAACATTCATTGCCCCAGATTCTATGTCATTTAATGATATATTTTTAATGGGACTTGAGTTATTTGAATTATGTATCTTTTGAAATAGCTTGAATATTACTATTCTATCATTCAGGGAACATTTTCTTTTTCCTCAGGCACTATGTTATATACTGATATGTCAAAGATGGCCTCTGATTTCAAGAAATTCATAATCTTGGTGGGGTAGGTAGGAGAAAGCAAGAGATCTGTGAATATATAGTCAACTATAATTCTCTGAATTTTAATTTTAATCAAAATTAAAAACAGTTATGGATTTATAATAGAACAAAGAACTTTGAATCTCAGGAAGGTAGTTTACTTTTATGTTCCACTGAGAAAATCCAAACATGATTTTTTAAGAGACAGTTTAAGTTTATCAGCTTTTTAGGGCTATTCACATGGAGGGAGACTTTAAGATTCACAAATTACAGAAATTATATCTTTACTGACAAATACAGTGTTACTTTTTTCCTCTTTTATATTTATGAAACAAGTTTATTTACCTCTTTACAAGTTATCTTTGACATTAATGTCTTTTTAATTACCAAAGCCGTGTTAGTGATATATTACCTGCAACACTTTGCCTTGCTTCTGTTTGCTTGGATGCTCTTTGAATTTGTCTGTACTTTGATTGCTGGAAGCTACTCTTTTGTTGTTGTTCAGTCATTCGTTTGTGTCCTACTCTTTGTGACCCCATGCACTGCAGCATGCCAGGATTCTCTTGCCTTCACGATTTCCCGGAGTGTGCTCAAACTCATGTCCATCGAGTCAGTGATGCCACCCATCCATCTCATCCTCTGTCGTCCCCTTCTCCTCCTTCCCCTCCTCCTCCTCCTGTCCCCATCCTCTGTTGCCCCCTCTCCAATTATTCCCAGCATCAGGGTCTCTTCCAGTGAATCAGCTCTTCACATCAGGTGGCCAAAGTATTGGAGCTTCAGCTTCAGCATCAGTCCTTGCAGTGAATATTCAGGGCTGATTTCCTTTAATATTGAATGGTTTAATCTCCCTGCAATCCAAGGACTCTCTAGAGTCTTTTCCAGCACCACAGGTAAAGGCATCAGTTCTTCAGCGCTCATCCTTTTTTATTTTCCAGCTCTGACATCTGTACATGACAACCCCACAAACCATAGCTATGACGATACAGACCTTTGTCTGCAAAGTAATGTCTCTGCTTTTTAATATACTGTCTGTGCTTGTCATTGCTTTTCTTCTGAGTAAGTGTCTTTTAATTTCATGGCTGCAGTCACTGTCCACAGTGATTTTGGAGCCCAAGAAAATAAAGTCTGTCACTGTTTCCATTGTTTCCCCATCTATTTGCCATAAAGTGATGGGACCTGATGCCGAGATTTTAGTTTTTTGAATATTGAGTTTTAAGCCAACTTTTTCACTCTCTCCTTTCAACTTCATCAAGAGGCTCTTTAGTTTCTCTTTGCTTTCTGCCATAAAGATGATGTTATCTGAATATCTGAGGTTATTAATATTTCTCCCGGCAATCTTGATTCTGGATTGTGCTTCATCCAGCCCAGCATTTTCCATGATGATGTCAAGTCACAGGTATCCATTTTCATAGTTTTTGAGCATTTATCCTGTAGGTGTATATTTGTGATTCCTGTAACTTGATCATTCAGTGTGTTATTTATTTCACCTTTTTAAAAAAGCTTATCAAAGTATCATGATTTCAAGCCATATCTCAAGAATAAAATGTATAAAAACTAAATTCACGCTAAATTTCTTTTCTTCTCTCTCCCTTTCTCTCTCTTCATTCAAATTTCCATAATGGAGACTCTGTAACCATCCAACACTGTTTTGATTGAACAATTTTCAAGTGAAGCTATTGTCAATAAGTAAGACTTTATTTTTAAAATAAAGAAAAAATGAGAGTACCCTGTAACACTAAAGACTTCATAAGGATTTTAGTAGCAGATTTCCTCTACATCAAAGTGATTTGAGGAAAGTTTACCTTACTTTCAAAATTTAGTATATTTTTCTGCATGGAGGAGACGAAAATTGAAATTGGCCTTAAAGTATAGATTAAGCAGGAATTTTTCACATAGGTAATAGGCAGTGCAGGAACAGAGGTCTGTAAGTTCTTATTCTATCAAGGTGCTAGAATTAGTCAGAGAGGAGCCATGGGCACTACACTGAACCTGAAGTGCTGTTAGGGACAGTGAGAAGGGTTTTCAAGTTTATAACTGTTGACTAGCATTTCCCAACATTTTCAAAGTATGAAAAATAGAAGTTATGTACAATATCTTGTTGCAAACTGTAGACAGTAAACTCCTTAAAAGAAGGCCCTTCTCTCATGTATTTCTGTTAAACTGATGGATTAACTAGATATTATTGTTTCCTCATTTTTTGTTGTTTCTTTGACAAAATTCTAAGTATTAAAGACACACATTTTCCCCAAGCTTTAAACTTCCTACCCTCACAACAGCAGAAACTGAAAGTGCATGCTCAATATCTTCTTCTATCTTAAAACCATTAAGCCCATAACCTGTGTGCTCAATCAAGGATGCTAATTGCACAAGAATAGGAAAATGGCATTTGCAGAGCTGATATCCCATTAGATCTTCATGAGAGTGAATGGAAAGGGTAGAGAATGACCTAAAAATGCAGATTAGATTTGTCTGGAAAGGTAATGAACTTCTAAGTGAACAGAAGCTAAATTCAGATTCCTAATAAAATGGAAAGGAGCCAGTTCTTAGCAATCATTACCAAAATTTTGTATAGCTTCAATTTTTATTCATTTATGCTGCAAAATGTCTATTCTGACATATCTTGGCATCTTCTTATTTAAAAAATATATTTTAGTCCTCTAAATTTTATATATTCTGCCATAGGAAATTTAGAAATAAGTATACTGCAAGGAGATCCAACCAGTCCATTTTAAAGAAGATCAATCCTGGGTGTTCATTGGAGGGACTGATGCTAAAGCTGAAACTGCAATACTTTGGCCACCTCGTGTGATGCGTTGACTCACTGGAAAAGACTCTGATGCTGGGAAAGGTTGGGGGCGGGAGGAGAAGGGGACGACGGAGAATGAGATGGCTGGATGGCATCACCGACTCTGTGGACATGAGTTTGAGTGAACTCCGGGAGTTGGTGATGGACAGGGAGGCCTGGCGTGCTGTGATTCATGGGGTCGCGGAGAGTCGGACACGACTGAGCGACTGAACTGAACTGAACCTTCTTGATATCTTAATTATGTTGAATTTGTGTTTGTATTACCAGTGCCTAATTTATAACTGATACAATGTGTGATGAATATACCTATTTTGGAAAAAAATGAATGAATAATTATGATTTTGATATGTATAGTATTATTCTAAACAATTTAAAAGCATGATTTTTTAATATTTTTAAATATCTAAGGACACTATTAAGAATAAAACTTGTTTAGAAGTTTAGATTAGTGTTGGTAAGCTCTAAAACTATCTCTGTAAATGGATAATAATAGACCTTTATATATTAATATCTTTGAAGAACATATAAAAATGGTATAATATATGCTAATAAAAAGAGCATTTTAGTAGAGCTATAGTTAGCTTATATTATTCAAGCAATACTTAACACAGGATGCAATAAAATACTAGTGCAATCATATGTTATAATTTGGACAATCCTATAGAGCTTATTTTTCATAAGAATTAAAATTATTTCACAGAAGAGACTGAGAGGTCAAGATCAAGGCATATTTTATAGTAGTTGATTTAGTAAATAGGATGATTTTCCTTCAAGTCTCCGCTGGTTTTTTAAGAGAAATGGGGTATTAACATAGACGTGGTTAGAGGGGGATGGTGAAGCTGTACTTTTGTCCATTCCATACAAGTATGACCTGTTTCTTACTCTCATTTTGATGGGAATAGAAAGGATGTACTCACCAGGTCAGTAATCCTGGAAGTCATAAGTCACAATAGAGTTTCACTGAATATAAGATTCCACGTATTGCCAGGTCTTTGGACTACTCAGAAAAAGTGTTTGAATCTCACTTCATATGAATCTAGGATTGCTGCTAGAGAATGATGACAGAGAGGAGTGTATCTTGGGCTGTGGGAATTCACGGGAGCTTCTCTTTCTGCTTCCATGCTTAGTGATTAACATCAGTTCAGTATCAGTTCAGTCGCTCAGTCGTGTCCGACTCTCCGCGACCCCATGAATCACAGCACGCCAGGCCTCCCTGTCCATCACCAACTCCCGGAGTACACTCAAACTCATGTCCACAGAGGCGGTGATGTCATCCAGCCATCTCATTCTCCGTCGTCCCCTTCTCCTCCTGCCCCCAACCTTTCCCAGCATCAGAGTCTTTTCCAGTGAGTCAACTCGTCTCATGAGGTGGCCAAAGTATTGGAGTTTCAGCTTTAGCATCAGTCCCTCCAATGAACATCCAGGATTGATCTCCTTTAGAATGGACTGGTTGGATCTCCTTGCAGTATAAGGGACTCTCAAGAGTCTTCTCCAACACCACAGTTCAAAAGCATCGATTCTTCGGCGATCAGCTTTCTTCACAGTCCAACTCTCACATCCATACATGACCACGGGAAAAACCATTGCCTTGACTAGACGGACCTTGGTCGGCAAAGTAATGTCTCTGCTTTTTAATATACTATCAAGGTTGGTCATAACTTTAAGGCTAGTTAAAGCAAGTGTGGCCTGAGAAGATCAAGGCAACCAAAAGTTCACACTTTCATGAATGAAATCTGGTTCTTTAAACCGTGAAAGCAGTGTAGACCGGCTGAAGAGCTGGCCAGGTGTTTGGGAAACCTGATTGCATGGTTGTGAGTCGGCGGCGGGGCAGAGAGATGCAGGTGAGATAAATGTAAATTGTGGCCTCAAGACCTGTTGCCATAATAAAGAATACAACTTCCATAACAACCTTCCTGTCATAAGTCTTTCTCTTTTCTCAGATAACTCAACTAGCCATCACTTGAAGTGTCAATAATAAAGTGGTTTTCAGGTCCAGCATGAGTTGATCTGAACAGTGCATGAAGTCCCCTAACAAATGCATGTTCTTATTTTAAAAAGAAGGAAATGCCTTCCCTCCTAAAATTTACATTCGAGCAGAGAAAGGCATAATTATTATTAACTGTTTATCTTCATCTGAATATGTAAGATTCACAAAGAAGACTTTTTTTTTCCTCTACTAGATCTAAGCATGGGCTTCCCCAATGGCTCAGTGTGTTCAGAATCTGCCTGCCATGCAGGAGCCACAGGAGATGCAGGTTGGATCCCTGAGTCAGGAAGATCCCCTGGAGGAGGAAATGGCAACCCACTCCAGTAATCTTGCCTGGAGAATCCTATGGACAGAGGTGCCTCGTGGGATACAGTCCAAAGGGTCACAAAGAGTCGGACATGGCTGAGCATACAGCATGCACACAGATCTAAATATGGTACACAGTTGTTGCTTAATATTTTTAATAAATGAATGTTGACACTTTCCTGCTTATAACCTTCCAACAGTTTCATATTATTTTCAAAATTAAAATTGACGAATTCCCAATTATGGTGCAGAAAGTTCTAAATAACATAATACCTGCTTCAATTTTCCAAAATTATTCTCCGTTTCTCTCCCCCAGCCCCAAACACACAAAAACACACCTCTCTATCTCTTTGTACTATTGTTAAGTCACAGTGGCTTTTTGTTGCTGTTGTTAATTTCATATACACCAAGTGTGTCCCAAACTCAAAGACTTTCTGTGTAGGTGTGATCAGTTCAGTTCAGTTCAGTCGCTCAGTCGTGTCTGACTCTTTGCGACCCCATGAATCACAGCACGCCAGGCCTCCCTGTCTACCACCAACCCCCGGAGTTTACTCAAACTCATGTCCATCGAGACGGTGATGCCATCTAGCCATCTCATTCTCTGTCGTCCCCATCTCCTCCCACCCCCAATCCCTCCCAGCCTCAGACTCTTTTCCAGTGAGTCAACTCGTCGCATGAGGTGGCCAAATTATTGGAGTTTCAGCTTCAGCATCAGTCCTTCCAATGAACACCCAGGATTGATCTCCTTTAGAATGGACTGGTTGGATCTTCTTGCAGTCCAAGGGACTCTCAAGAGTCTTCTCCAGCACCACAGTTCAAAAGCATCAATTCTTCGGCGATCAGCTTTCTTCACAGTCCAACTCTCACATCCATACATGACCACTGGAAAAACCATAGCCTTGACTAGACAGACCTTGGTTGACAAAGTAATGTCTCTGCTCTTTAACATGCTATCTAGGTTGGTCATAACTTTCCTTCCAAGGGGTAAGCGTCTTTTAATTTCATGGCTGCAATCAGCATCTGAAGTGATTTTGGAGCCTGAAAAAATAAAGTTTGACACTGTTTGCCCATCTATTTCCCATGAAGTGATGGGACCAGATGCCATGATCTTCATTTTCTGAATGTGGAGCTTCAAGCCAACCTTTTCACTCTCCTCTGTCACCCTCATCAAGAGGCCTTTGAGTTCCTCTTCACTTTCTGCCATAAGGGTGGTGTCATCTGCATATCTGAGATTATTGATATTTCTCCCAGCAATCTTGATTCCAGCTTGTGCTTCTTCCAGCCCAGCATTCCTCAGGATGTACTCTGCATATAAGTTAAATAAACAGGGTGACAATATACAACCTTGACGTACTCCTTTTCCTATTTGGAACCAGTCTGTTGTTCCATATCCAGTTCTAACTGTTGCTTCCTGACCTGCATACAGGTTTCTCAAGAGGCAGGTCAGGTGGTCTGGGATTCCCATCTCTTTCAGAATGTTCCACAGTTTATTGTGATCCACACAGTCAAAGGCTTTGGCATAGTCAATGAAGCAGAAATAGATGTTTTTCTGGAACTCTCTTGCTTTCTCCATGATCCAGCGGATGTTCGCAATTTGATCTCTGGTTCCTCTGCCTTTTCTAAAACCTGCTTGAACATCTGGGAGTTCATGGTTCACATATTGATAAAGCCTGGCTTGGAGAATTTTGAGCTTGACTTTACTAGCGTGTGAGATGAGTGCAATTGTGTGGTAGTTTGAGAATTCTTTGGCATTGCCTTTCTTTGGGATTGGAATGAAGACTGACCTTTTCCAGTCCTGTGGCCACTGCTGAGTTTTTCAAATTTGCTGGCATATTGAGTGCAGCACTTTCACAGCATCATCTTTCAGGATTTGAAATAGCTCAATTGGAATTTGATCACCTCCACTAACTTTGTTCGTAGTGATGCTCTCTAAGGCCCACTTGACTTCACATTCCAAGATATCTGGTTCCAGGTGAGTGATCACGCCATTGTGATTATCTTCATTGTGAAGATCTTTTTTGTACAGTTCTTCTTGTATTCTTGCCACCTCTTCTTAATATCTTCTGCTTCTGTTAGGTCCCTACCATCTCTGTCCTTTATCGAGCCCATCATTGCATGAAATGTTCCCTAGATATCTCTAATTTTCTTGAAAAGATCTCTTGTCTTTCCTATTCTGTTGTTTTCCTGTGAATTTTATTCCATAATGAAATTGTTAAAAACTGTGGGTTATGAAAAGGTAGTATTGAGTCTAACAGTATGCAAACCATTGACGAAAGACCTTTCTTTTTTAAGAGAATTTGGAAGTAGTTTATTAGGATTTTTTTTTTCTTTTTTAGGTCACACCATGCAGCATGCAGGATGTTAGTTCCCTGACCAGGGATTGAATCCCCAACCTCTGCATTGGGAATGAGGAGTCTTAACTGCTGGACCACCAGGAAAGTTCCAGAACTTTCTTAACAGTGATGTGCTTTTTCAAAATAGTTGCTAGTGATATTCCTCAAAAAGAAAAAAATAACACAAAAAACGATTTTCTTGATTTATAAGGCAGTGTCATTTCTGTAAAATTTTCATAAATGTTAAAACCATACCAAAGATATTTTGATCTTATTTGTAAAATATTAAGTTCTTGGATCAGGTTTACTTCTGCTGCTGCTGCTGCTAAGTTGCTTCAGTCGTGTCCGACTCTGTGCGACCCCATAGACGGCAGCCCACCAGGCTCTCCCTTCCCTGGATTCTCCAGGCAAGAACACTGGAGTGGGTTGCCATTTCCTTCTCCACAGGTTTACTTCTAGGCTCAGATAATTATGAGCAGGTATTTTATTTACAGGTATGTACTGTGGGGCCATTTAAAGGACATAAGGAATGCGACACAATTCCTCATTGCGCAGGCTGCCCACACATGGCAGTGACCACAAGGCCAGGCCTCTCTTTGCTGGATACCAATAGTGCTATTCTCCTGTAATGGTGGCAAACAGAAACAACTTTAAGAGGCAGATTTTCATGTCAATGTATGGCAAAACCAACCAATATAATATTGTAAAATAATTAGTCTCCAATAAAAAAATAATTAATTAATTTTAAAAAAAAGGCAGATTTCTTTTGAGAATTACCACCCAATCAGTCCAGTGGCTTGTTTCCTTTCTTTATTCTGGTCTCTGCTCAAATTTACAACTCAGAAATGTGGCCGCATAAATAAAGTAAGCTATGGGCTATAAAAAAGAGCTCTTTCTCTCTTTCGAAAATAGCAACATAAATACAGTATAGATCTAATGGTCAGTCCAAATGTAAGTAAGGGAATTGGGGAACAGAAAATGACTAAAGGTCACTGGTATGATGGAGACAAACCCCAGGGGAATAAGGTATCACCATATTAAAGGCCCAGAAACACCTGTGAAATCCTGTCCACTTGGAACTTGAATAAAATTGCTCAGAGGATATAATTAGCCTTTACAATTGGATAGTCTTCTCCTGAAAAAGAAAAAAAGAAGCAGCATTGTAGCTTGGAGTGCCAATTTTGGAATCAGACATGCTAAATAAAGTACAAATCCCCTTAGCAAGAACCTTCAGTTGGAGAAATTCTGACCTGGAGAAAATAATTTAGCATAGATTACAAAATATAATCCCATAATCCAATTTCATTAAAGTTTGTAGAGGACAACTTGGGTAGAAATGAGTAGTTAGAATATTGGTTAAAAGCATAAATGTTGCCATTTGATGTTCCCAGGATTTTTCCATTGGATTTCCAGAATATAAATCAATGAACTCATTACAATTATGTATGAATGTATTGGATTTGTGATGCGTCAACTTGTCTGAGCTGAACTACACTCTCCCCAAATCCCCTTTTTCAGGTTAGAGTGGCCTATACATATTTCAGGTTATAGTAAGCCACACAGGAAGCAGTTGCCATTTTAAATCTATATATATACATCTTTCCTTTGGCATTGCCTTTCTTCACATTGCCAAAGGAAAGATGTATATATATAGATTTAAAATGGCAACTGCTTCCTGTGTGGCTTACTATAACCTGAAATATGTATAGGCCACTCTAACCTGAAAAAGGGGATTTGGGGAGAGTGTAGTTCAGCACTCATCTCACATGCTAGTAAAGTCATGCTCAAAATTCTCCAAGCCAGGCTTCAGCAGTATGTAAACCGTGAACTCCCAGATGTTCAAGCAGGTTTTAGAAAAGGCAGAGGCACCAGAGATCAAATTGCCAACATCCACTGGATCATGGAGAAAGCAAGAGAGTTTCAGAAAAACATCTATTTCTGCTTCATTGACTATGCCAAAGCCTTTGACTGTGTGGATCACAATAAACTGTGGAACATTCTGAAAGAGATGGGAATCCCAGACCACCTGACCTGCCTCTTGAGAAACCTGTATGCAGGTCAGGAAGCAACAGTTAGAACCGGTCATGGAACAACAGACTGGTTCCAAATAGGAAAAGGAGTGCGTCAAGGTTGTATATTGTCACCTTGCTTATTTAACTTATATGCAGAGTACATCATGAGGAACGCTGGGCTGGAAGAAGCACAAGCTGGAATCAAGATTGCTGGGAGAAATATCAATAACCTCAGATATGCAGATGACACTACCCTTATGGCAGAAAGTGAAGAGGAACTCAAAAGCCTCTTGATGAAAGTGAAAGAGGAGAGTGAAAAGGTTGGCTTGAAGCTCAACATTCAGAAAACAAAGATCATGGCATCTGGTCCCATCACTTCATGGGAAATAGATGGAAAAACAGTGGAAACAGTGTCAGACTTTGTTTTTTTGGGCTCCAAAATCACTGCAGATGCTGATTGCAGCCATGAAATTAAAAGACGCTTGCTCCTTGGAAGGAAAGTTATGACCAACCTTGATAGTATATTAAAAAGCAGAGACATTACTTTGCCGACCAAGGTCCGTCTAGTCAAGGCAATGGTTTTTCCCGTGGTCATGTATGGATGTGAGAGTTGGACTGTGAAGAAAGCTGATCGCCGAAGAATCGATGCTTTTGAACTGTGGTGTTGGAGAAGACTCTTGAGAGTCCCTTATACTGCAAGGAGATCCAACCAGTCCATTCTAAAGGAGATCAATCCTGGATGTTCATTGGAGGGACTGATGCTAAAGCTGAAACTCCAATACTTTGGCCACCTCATGAGACGAGTTGACTCACTGGAAAAGACTCTGATGCTGGGAAAGGTTGGGGGCGGGAGGAGAAGGGGACGACGGAGAATGAGATGGCTGGATGGCATCACCGACTCTGTGGACATGAGTTTGAGTGTACTCCGGGAGTTGGTGATGGACAGGGAGGCCTGGCGTGCTGTGATTCATGGGGTCGCGGAGAGTCGGACACGACTGAGCGACTGAACTGAACTGAACTGAACTGATACATCTTTCCCATTAATTCAATCTAAAATTCATCTGGGGGCTTCTGTGAAGGTATTTGGTAGATATTTTGGTACTATGAATTTTATGAATATTTCCTTTATTGGAATCTAAGTAAGAATGGCATTCATTCATTCATTCAATTAATACATTATTTACTGAGTGACTACTTGGTGTTGAGCACTTTGATGAGTCCTTAGGTTATGCGGAGTCCTAAGAAATGCAAAAAAGCAAAATGGCTGTCTGAGGAGACCTTACAAATAGCTGTGAAAAGAAGAGAAGCGAAAAGCAAAGGAGAAAAGGAAAGATATAAGCGTCTGAATGCAGAGTTCCAAAGAATAGCAAGGAGAGATAAGAAAGCGCCTTCCTCAGCGATCAATGCAAAGAAATAGAGGAAAACAACAGAAAAGGAAAAACAAGAGATCTCTTCAAGAAAATTAGAGATTCCAAGGGAACATTTCATGCAAAGATGGGCTCGATAAAGGACAGAAATGGTATGGTCCTAACAGAAGCAGAAGATATTAAGAAGAGGTGGCGAGAATACACAGCGGAACTGTACAAAAAAGAGCTTCACGACCAAGATAGTCACGATAACGTGATCACTGACCTAGAGCCAGACATCTTGGAATGTGAAGTCAAGTGGGCCTTAGAGAACATCACTACCAACAAAGCTAGTGGTGGTGATGGAATTCCAGTTGAGCTATTTCAAATCTTGAAAGGTGATGCTGTGAAAGTGCTGCACTCAATATGCCAGCAAATTTGGAAAACTCAGCAGTGGCCACAGGACTGGAAAAGGTCAGTCTTCATTCCAATCCCAAAGAAAGGCAATGCCAAAGAATGCTCAAACTACTGCACAATTGCACTCATCTCACACGCTAGTAAAGTCATGCTCAAAATTCTCCAAGCCAGGCTTCAGCAGTATGTGAACCGTGAACTCCCAGATGTTCAAGCAGGTTTTAGAAAAGGCAGAGGCACCAGAGATCAAATTGCCAACATCCACTGGATCATGGAGAAAGCAAGAGAGTTCCAGAAAAACATCTATTTCTGCTTCATTGACTATGCCAAAGCCTTTGACTGTGTGGATCACAATAAACTGTGGAACATTCTGAAAGGGATGGGAATCCCAGACCACCTGACCTGCCTCTTGAGAAACCTGTATGCAGGTCAGGAAGCAACTGTCAGAACTGTACATGGAACAACAGACTGGTTCCAAATAGGAAAAGGAGTGCTTCAAGGCTGTATATTGTCACCTTGCTTATTTAACTTATATGCAGAGTACATCATGAGGAACGCTGGGCTGGAAGAAACACAAGCCGGAATCAAGATTCCTGAGAGAAATATCAATAATCTCAGATATGCATATGACACTACCCTTATGGCAGAAAGTGAAGAGGAACTCAAAAGCCTCTTGATGAAAGTGAAAGAGGAGAGTGAAAAAGTTGGCTTGAAGCTCAACATTCAGAAAACAAAGATCATGGCATCTGGTCCTATCACTTCATGGGAAATAGATGGAAAAAACGTGGAAACAGTGTCAGACTTTATTTTTTCAGGCTCCAAAATCACTGCAGATGCTGATTGCAGCCATGAAATTAAAAGACACTTACTCCTTGGAAGGAAAGTTATGACCAACCTTGATAATATATTAAAAAGCAGAGACATTACTTTGCCAACCAAGGTCCGTCTAGTCAAGGCTCTGGTTTTTCCCGTGGTCATGTATGGATGTGAGAGGTGGACTGTGAAGAAAGCTGATCGCCTAAGAATTGATGCTTTTGAACTGTGGTGTTGGAGAAGACTCTTGAGAGTCCCTTGTACTGCAAGGAGATCCAACCAGTCCATTCTAAGGGAGGTCGATCCTGGGTGTTCATTTGAAGGACTGATGCTAAAGCTGAAACTCAAATACTTTGGCCACCTCATGCGACGAGTTGACTCACTGGAGAAGACTCTGATGCTGGGAAAGGTTGGGGGCAGGAGCAGAAGGGGACGACCGAGAATGAGATGGCTGGATGGCATCACCGACTCTGTGGACATGAGTTTGAGTGAACTCCGGGAGTTGGTGATGGACAGGGAGGCCTGGCATGCTGTGATTCATGGGGTCGCAGAGAGTCAGACATGACTGAGCGACTGAACTGAACTGAACTGAGGGTTATAACAGTAAAGTAGAAAAATTACTGTTTATTCTTTCATAGATGTTGAATTATTGGGTAGATAGAGATTAAATAAACATTCAGTTTAAAACGGAAATTATAGCAAACTAGGTTTAATTTGGTTTCTTTGTAAACAATTTAAATTCCCTGTGAAGCACTTTAAATGGAATTTTTTCCTCACTTCTACAGCCTTTACTTAATATTGTAACTTGTATTAATTTGTGTATGGGACATATCCATATGATTTGAAAACAATTGCAGTGCAAACTTAGCAAGTGAAGAGAATTTTGCTTTGTCATAACTATATCCCCAACTCATAGATCAGTACCCATTGCATAAAAGTCCTCAACCACTATCTGCTGAGAGAATAAAAGACTCACATATATGTTTATGTCCTTTGAAGGAGAATCTAGGTTGCACATCAACCAACCCTACCACAGCCACCTTGTGCTACTTGGATTCATTTCTTCATTTGTATCTTAAAACTGTTTTTTGAAATAGTTTTAAGGGAAATTTAAAATAGCAAGGTTAATGAGATGAATCCCAGCCACGACTGCTGCGACTCTCAAGTAGTACTTGAGGGCTTTAACCATGTTCTCTTTTCACTGTCCTGTTTCTAAGTGCCCTTAACCTTCATCCCTCTGTTAGCCTGAGTGTTTTTCCTGACCTTCGTCCTTGAGGAGTCTGAGCCCCTGGTCACTGCCTTTTCCAAGTCAGGTTGCTATACTTGTCTCTTGACTCTGTAATTGAGCAAATGAGTAAAACGTGGATTGTCTAGATGCCAAACATATTCTTCCTTGCTCCCATGATGGAGCAGCAAGCCTAAATCATTCTGATGAGCACAGCCAACTGCTTCTACAAAGATGGTGACTTTTCTCTCTGCCTGCTCATCTCTTGGTCCAATAAACCCAGAGTTCCCAGATGGCAATTTTAACTTATATATTCAATGCCTTTTTTTCTGAGCCTCTCCTAGTGGAAGATTACTTTTTGGGAACCAGGATTTTCAAACACGCAGAACTCAGGGATAAGGCACAGGAAGCCCTGTATGGGTGTCTGAGAGTGAAGATTATTCTGCTACTGGATTCTCAGACTATGTTGTCTTCTTACTGGGGACCCAGCATAGATACAGATCTTTGATTTAAATGCAAACTGCATTCTGGGAAATGCTTTTCTCTTTCTTGCCCAGTATTGCTTCTGAACTAGTATTTCAGTTGCACTATTATTGAGGCATCCCAGTTCAGTTCAGTTCAGTCGCTCAGTCGTGTCCGACTCTCCGCGACCCCATGAATCACAGCACGAAAGGCCTCCCTGTCCATCACCAGCTCGCGGAGTTCACTCAAACTCATGTCCACAGAGTCAGTGATGCCATCCAGCCATCTCATTCTCTGTCGTCCCCTTCTCCTCCTGCCCCCAACCTTTCCTAGCATCAGAGTCTTTTCAACACTCCACAAAATGAAACTTCTGATTATTTTAGCATTGATACAACCTCTAGATCTCACAATCATGGTTTCAATTGCATGAATTCTTTGTTGAATAGTGGTGACTCTGATTATATAAGGTCACACGCTAATAGATCAAAAATTGTGGAAGCCCTGATACAATAGGCTGGTTGAGACCTTGCAAGTGAAGAAGAAAGAAAGACAAAAGAAAGACCATTCCTGGAGAAAGAAATTTATTCATGGAATAGAGCCTATTCTTATCTGAATAAAT
This sequence comes from Moschus berezovskii, assembly GCF_049115385.1. Lineage (NCBI taxonomy): Eukaryota > Metazoa > Chordata > Mammalia > Artiodactyla > Moschidae > Moschus > Moschus berezovskii. The sequence continues at coordinate 28,028,938 of NC_142464.1, forward strand.
CGCCAGTCCTTCCAGAGAGGAAGAAGCACAATGTGATGTGTGAACAAGTGACCCGCTGTTATCCTCAAGGGATGCTCCATGGAGCAAGTGAGAACTTCTTCTGTTAGCTGGTTGTAAATTATCCCCAATATTACCAAAATGTTGGTTAAAGGTTAGTCACTGATGTAATTATGATAGATGACATGGCAGCTTCAGTTTCCTGTTCTGGAGGTTTGCATATGACCTCTAGTTCTCTCTGTACTCACCTCTGCTTGTAGCCATTTCATCCTAAAATATATTGTTGCTGAGCCCTCTGACCTTCTAACCTGGTGTATTTAACAGAACCTAGCACAGAGTCTGACATGACTGAAGCGACTTAGCAGCAGCAGCTTATGCTTCTAGCTCAGTTTATGCTTCTAGCTCAGCTTATGTGTCTCACTTGCTGCTCCATGTAAGGCACTCCATTTCTACCAGTTCCCAGTAGCAAGTCAGGAGTTGCCTTTAAATGGTTTCTAATGATGAACCACAGATGGCATACCACACAGCACCCAAATTCCTGGATGCTGTGATTATCCCAGAGGTCATAAATTCCACAGGGTATTTTTTCTCACAACTATCTCCAATACTTTAGCATTTGTTGAGTAATATTACTTGCCCTACAGCCAGAGTATACTTCAGAGTGCTCTCATGCAAGTCCCATTCAAAGCTGGAAACTTTTTGTGTTACCAGTATATGACTTGGAGTCATATTGTCAGATATACAATTTGCTGTTTCAAGAACTTGAAGAAGCTGAGGAGGTGTTGTTTCCTATTTTGTGATGAAAGGTGAAGATGCAATAGTTTGTCTTTTATATTAGATGTGATATCCCAGCCTGCCCTAGATAACTAGACCTTTGAAGAGTTTACTGACATGCCACCCCCCTGAAAATTTGAAGAGTTTATTCCAACCCACTGAAGCACCTATGGCTTAGCAAAACTTCTAACATCAGTTCAGTTCAGTTCAGTCGCTCAGTCGTGTCCGACTCTTTGTGACCCCATGAACCACAGCACGCCAGGCCTCCCTGTCCACCACCAACTCCCGGAGTTCACTCAAACTCATGTCGATCCAGTCGGTGATGCCATCCAGCCATCTCATTCTCTATCGTCCCCGTCTCCTCCCACCCCCAATCCCTCCTAGCATCAGACTCTTTTCCAGTGAGTCAACTCATCACATGAGGTGGCCAAAGTGTCAGCTTTAGCATCAGTCCTTCCAATGAACACGCAGGATTGATCTCCTTTAGAATGGACTGGTTGGATCTCCTTGCAGTCCAAGGGACTCTCAAGAGTCTTCTCCAGCACCACAGTTCAAAAGCATCAATTCTTCGGCGATCAACTTTCTTCACAGTCCAACTCTCATTTCTAACATACTAACCATTTATTGTTCTTTAATCTAATTAGCTCAATTATATCAATATGATGTATGCAAGTGATCCAAATGGCTCAGATCACTCATGCTATATTATGACAGGTAGTAGAAGTGTTAAATAGACTTGATGAGAGGGCTACTGTGAGTATATACTATTGTCCATTCCATATGAATGTGAGCTGTTTCTAATCCTTTTTAGACTATATAGGAATAGAAAATGTGCATTCATCAAATAAATGATCATACAACATGTACCTGAAACTCGATTGTCTGCTCTAGGAGCGGTGTGATGACTGCAGCTGGGGCTAATGCTTGGCTAAGTTTGCAATATTTTCATTCTTCAGGATGCTCTGGCTTTTGCAGGAGTAAGGCTTTTGAATTAAATTGAGATAAAATTGTTACTACAAACCTTGTATCATTAATTGAGAAATAATTAACAAAGAATGTGTCCATTTATTGTATTTGAGAAGAGCATACACCAGTAAAGCATCACTGCAATCAAACTATAGAAGAATTTCATCACTCCCCCCAAATTTCTTTATACCACTTCTTGGTTTCCACCCTCTACAGATGCAAACCTAGGCACCTCCAACTACTGTTCTGCTTTCTATCGCTTTAGAGTAGATCAGCTTCTCCTAGAATTTATTTTATATCTGGTTTCTTTCACTCAGTATAATCTTTTTTCAGATCCACCAAGATTATTCCCAGTATTGGTACATTTCAAATTTACAGAATGTTACATATCAAATAGGAGTTTCCCTTGGGGCTTATTTTGCTGCAATGCTTGAGACCAGGGTTCTATCCCTGGGTCAGGAAGATCCCCTGGAGAAGGAAATGGCAACCTGCTCCAGTATTCTTGCCTGAAAAATTCCATGGACAGATATATGTCAAATATATATCAACTTAAAAAGAACAAAAAGTATTTTGTTTCTTTTAATTTATGAAAAATATTCCACAATGTAGATATACCACAATTTGGTTATTTATTCATCTGTTGAAAGACATTGGGCTCCTTCCAGTTTTTAACTATTAAAATTAAAACAACTATGAGCATTCATGTGTGGCTTTGTGTCAACATGTTTTCACTTCTTTTATAAATATCTAGAATTTGTTTTTGTGTGGGAGCTAGATAATTAATTTTTTAAGAAACTGCTCAACTCTTTTTGAAGGTGGTTGTACAAGTTTAAATTCTAGCTAGCAATGTGTAAGAGTTCAAGTTTCTTACCATTCCCTCCAAAACTTGGAGTTTTAAAATTGTAGTCAGTGAATATGAAATAGTATCATATTCTGTTATTAATTTTTATTACCTTAATGACTAGTGATGTTGAGAAAAACTTTTTGTTTGCCTTTTATACATCTTATTTTATGAAGCCTTTCTTCAAATTGTTTGCCTTTTGTTTTGTTTTTTAATTTGGTTACTTGTAATTATATATATATATATAAGATATAATTACTTTGATAATATATTAATATCTCATCTCAGACTATGTCTTGATTTTTCATGTTCTCAATATGGCTTTTGAAGAAGTAAATTTTTAAAGTTCACTTATATTACTGTTTGTTTTATGAGTTGTGCTTTTATTTCTTAAGAACAATTGCCTCCTCCAAATACATGAAAATTTTCATCTGTATTTGTTTTATTTTTTTATATTTTAATATTTCAGTTAATTTTTGTGTATTAGGATTTTCAGTTCTTGATTTTTCCAAAGAGCCATCTTTGGAAAAAGCTGATAGGTTGTTCCAGTGCCATCATTTGGACAGTTTATTTGAATAGAAATTATCATTGAATTTTCTTGGTAATTTTGTCAAAAATCAGTTAACCGTAAATATTTGTGTCTATTTATATATTTTTTCCCAATACATGTATATGTACATTTGCAACAGTTACACACTATTTTAATCACTATGGCTCTGTGATGAGTCTTAAAATTAAGTAGCAGAAGTACTCAGATTTTGTTATTTTAAAAAATTCATTAAAAATTTCTTTCAGCAATGTCAGGGTTTTCAACATACTGGTCTTGCTCATCTTCTGTCAGAGTACCTTCAACCATTTCACCCACACTTCCATAGCCCCCGCCCCTGGCATTCATCAGTCTCCTCTCTATTTCTACGGATTTGTTTTTTCAGGTTTCATACATAAATGACCTCTAACTTTTGTCTTTCTCTGTTTGACTTATTTCACTTAGCATAGGGCCGTCAAGGTTTGTGCATGCTGTTGCAAATGACAGGATTTCTTTTTTATGGCTGAATTATATATATCATTGTATACATATCCATTTTTTATCTATTCATTCATCAATAGACACTTAGGTTGTTTCCATGTCTTGGCTACAGCGAACATGGGAGTGTAGATATCACTTCAAAAAAAAAAACTGATTTTGTTTTCTTTGGATGTATAAATAGAAGTGGGATTACTGAATCCTATGGTAGCTCTATTTTTAATTTAAAAAAATTTCCATACTGCTTTGACTGTGTGGATCACAATAAACTGTGGAACATTCTGAAAGAGATGGGAATCCCAGACCACCTGACCTGCCTCTTGAGAAACCTGTATGCAGGTCAGGAAGCAACAGTTAGAACTGGACATGGAACAACAGACTGGTTCCAAATAGGAAAAGGTGTACGTCAAGGTTGTATATTGTCACCTTGCTTATTTAACTTATATGCAGAGTACATCATGAGGAACGCTGGGCTGGAAGAAGCACAAGCTGGAATCAAGATTGCTGGGAGAAATATCAATAACCTCAGATACGCAGATGACACTACCATTATGGCAGAAAGTGAAGAGGAACTCAAAAGCCTCTTGATGAAAGTAAAAGAGGAGAGTGAAAAGGTTGGCTTGAAGCTCAACATTCATAAAACAAAGATCATGGCATCTGGTCCCATCACTTCATGGGAAATAGATGGAAAAACAGTGGAAACAGTGTCAGACTTTATTTTTTTGGGCTCCAAAATCACTGCAGATGCTGATTGCAGCCATGAAATTAAAAGACGCTTGCTTCTTGGAAGGAAAGTTATGACCAACCTTGAGAGTATATTAAAAAGCAGAGACATTACTTTGCCAACCAAGGTCCACCTAGTCAAGGCTATGGTTTTTCCACTGGTCATGTATGGAGTGAGAGTTGGACTGTGAAGAAAGCTGATCGCCGAAGAATCAATGCTTTTGAACTGTGGTGTTGGAGAAGACTCTTGAGAGTCCCTTATACTGCAAGGAGATCCAACCAGTCCATTCTAGAGGAGATCAATCCTGGATGTTCATTGGAAGGACTGATGCTAAAGCTGAAACTGCAATACTTTGGCCACCTCGTGCCATGCGTTGACTCACTGGAAAAGACTCTGATGCTGGGAAAGGTTGGGGGTGGGAGGAGAAGGGGACGACGGAGAATGAGATGGCTGGATGGCATCACCGACTCTGTGGACATGAGTTTGAGTGTACTCCGGGAGTTGGTGATGGACAGGGAGGCCTGGCGTGCTGTGATTCATGGGGTCGCGGAGAGTCGGACACGACTGAGCGACTGATCTGATCTGATCTGATGGTAGTTCTATTTTTAATTTAAAAAAATTTCCATACTGCTTTTGTAATAGCTGCAACAATTTACATTCCCATCAGTAATATACAAGGGGTCTCTTTTCCCCACGTCCTTGCCAACATTTGTTATATCTTGTCCTTTTGATGACAGCCATTCTAACAGATGTGAGATAATATCTCATTGTGATTTTGATTTACATCTCCCTGATGATTAAGTACCTGTTTATGTACCTGCTTGCAATTTTTGGAAAAAAGTTTATTCTGTACCTTTGCATATTTCTTAATGATTTTTTTTTTTTGCTATCGAGTTATATGCATTTTTATAAATTTTTAAAATATAAACTCCTTATTGTTATGTGGTTTGGAAATATTTTCTCCCATTATGTTCATTGCCTTTTCACTTTGTTGATCATTTCTCTTGACTTGCAGAAGATTCTTGGTTTGATGTAATCTCACTTGTCTATTTTTGTTTTTGTTGCTTGTGCTTTTGGTGACATATTCGTATAATCATTGCTAAAACTAATATTAAAGAGCTTTTTCATTATGCTTACTTTTAGGAGTTTTATGGTTTCAGGTTTTACATTTAGGTCTTTAATTCATTGTAAGTTAATTTTTGTGATTGGTATAAGATAGACTTTCATCAATTTGCATATTAATATCTTATCTCCCAATACTATTTATGAAAAAGACTATATTTTCTCTATTGAGTATTCTTGACACCCTTGTCAAATATTGGTTGACCGCTTTAGCATGGATTTATAGCCATGATATTTATATTCATGACCTCTCAGTTCTATATGTTAATTTTTTTTATTAGAGGCTAATTATTTTACAATATTATATTGGTTGGTTTTGCCATACATTGACTTGAATCTGCCCTGGCTGTACATGAGTTCCTCTTCCTGAACCCCCTCCCACTTCCCTCCTCCCCTTATCCTCCCTCTGGGTCATCCCCATGCACCAGCCCCGAGCATCCTGTATCATGCATCGAACCTGGACTGGTGATTTGTTTCACATATGATAATATACATGTTTCAATGCCATTCTCCCAAATCATGCCACCCTCACCCTCTCCCACAGAGCCCAAAAAACTGTTCTATACACCTGTGGCTCTTTTGCTGTCTCGTATACAGGGTTATCATTACCATCTTTCTAAATTCCATATATGTGAGTTAGTATACTGTACTGGTGTTTTTCTTTCTGGCTTACTTCACTCTGTTTAATAGGCTCCAGTTTCATCCACCTCATTAGAACTGATTCAAATGCATTCTTTTAATGGCTGAGTAATACTCCATTGTGTATATGTACCAAAGCTTTCTTATCCATTCGTCTGCAGATGGACATCTAGGTTGCTTCCATGTCCTGGCTATTATAAACAGTGCTGCAATGAACATTGGAGTACATGTGTCTCTTTCAATTCTGGTTTCCTCGGTGTGAATGCCCTGGAGTGTGATTGCTGGATCATATGGCAGTTCTATTTCCAGTTTTTTAAGGAATCTCCACACTGTTCTCCATAGTGGCTGTACTAGTTTGCATTCCCACCAACAGTGTAAGAGGATTGCCTTCTCTCCACACCCTGTCCAGCATTCATTGCATGTAGACTTTTGGATAGCAGCCATTCTGACTGGTGTGAAATGGTATCTCATTGTGGTTTTGATTTGCATTTCTCTGATTATGAGGGATGTTGAGCATTTTTTCATGTGTTTGTTAGCCATCTGTATGTCTTCTTTGGAGAACTGTCTGTTTAGTTCTTTGGCCCATTTTTTGATTGGGTCATTTATTTTTCTGGAATTGAGCTGCAGGAGCTGCTTGTATATTTTGAAGATTAATTATTTGTCAGTTGCTTCATTTGCTATTATTTTCTCCCATTCTGAAGGCTGTCTTTTCACCTTGCTTATAGTTTCCTTTGCTGTGTAGAAGCTTTTGATTTTAATTAGGTCACATTTGTTTATTTATGCTTTAATTTCCAATAGTCTGGGAGGTGGGTCTTTCTTGGAGGATCCTGCTGTGATTTATGTCGGAGAGTGTTTTGCCTATGTTTTCCTCTCGGAGTTTTATAGTTTCTGATCTTACATTTAGACCTTTAATCCATTTTGAGTTTATTTTTGTGTAAGGTGTTAGGAAGTGTTCTAGTTTCATTCATTTACAAGTGGCTGACCAGTTTTCCCAGCACCACTTGTTAAAGAGACTGTCTTTTCTCCATTTTATATTCTTGCCTCCTTTGTCAAAGATAAGGTGTCCATAGGTGCGTGGATTTATCTCTGGGCTTACTATTTTGTTCCATTGGTCTATATTTCTGTCTTTATGCCAGTACCATACTGTCTTCATGACTGTGGCTTTGTAGTAGAGCCTGAAGTCTGGGAGGTTAATTCCCCCAGTTCCATTCTTCTTCCTCAAGATTGCTTTAGGTATTCGAGTTTTTTTGTACTTCCATACAAATTGTGAGATTATTTTTTCTAGCTCTGTGAAAAATATCGTTGGTAGCTTGATAGGGATTGCATTGAATATATAAATTACTTTGGGTAGTATATTCATTTTGACAATATTTATTCTTCCAATCCACGAACACAGTATATATCTCCATCTATGAGTGTCCTCTTTGATTACTTTCACCAGTGTTTTATAGTTTTCTATGTACAGGTCTTTTGTTTCTTTAGGTAGATATATTCCTAAGTATTTTATTCTTTTCATTGCAACAGTGAATGGAATAGTTTCCTTAATTTCTCTTTCTATTTTCTCATTATTTGTGTAGAGGAATGCAAGGGATTTCTGCTTGTTGATTTTATATCCTGCCACTTTACTGTATTCATTGATTAGCTCTAGTAGTTTTCTGGTAAAGTCTTCTATATAGAGGACCATGTCATCAGCAAACAGTGAAAGTTTTACTTCTTATTTTCCAATTTGTATTCCTTTTCTGTCTTTTTCTGCTCTGATTGCTGTGGACAAAACTTCCAGAACTATGTTGAATAGTAGTGGTGAGGGTGGGCACCCTTGTCTTGTTCCTGACTTTAGGGGAAATGCTTTCAGTTTTTCACCGTTGAGGATAATGTTTGCTGTGTGTTTGTCATATATAGCTTTTATTATGTTCAGATATGTCCCTTCTTTCCCACTTTCTGGAGGGTTTTTATCATAAATGGATATTGAATTTTGTCGAAGGCTTTCTCTGCATCTATTGAGATAATCATATGGCTTTTATTTGTCAGTTTGTTAATGTTGTGTATTACATTGATTGATTTGCAGATATTGAAGAATACTTGCATTCCTGGGATAAAGCCCACTTGGTCATGATGTATGATCTTCTTAATGTGTTGTTGGATTCTGATTGCTAGAATTTTCTTAAGGATTTTTGCATCTATGTTCATCAGTGATATTGGCCTGTAGTTTTCTTTTTTAGTGGGATCTTTACCAGGTTTTGGGATTAGGGTGATGGTGGCCTCATAGAATGAGTTTGGAAGTTTTTCTTCCTCAGCAATTTTCTGGAAGAGTTTGAGTAGAATAGGTGTTAGCTCTTCTCTCAATTTTTGGTAGAATTCGGCTGTGAAGCCGTCTGGACCTGGGCTTTTGTTTGCTGGAAGATTTCTGCTTACAGCTTCTATATCCATGCTTGTGATAGGTCTATTAAGATTTTCTATTTCTTCCTGTTTCAGTTTGGGAAAGTTGTACTTTTCTAAGAATTTGTCCATTTCTTCCAAGTTTTACATTTTATTGGCATATAATTGCTGATAGTAGTCTCTTATGATCCTTTGTAATTCTGTGTTGTCTGTTTCGATGTCTCCCTTTTCATTTCTAATTTTATTGATTTGGTTTTTCTCCCTTTCTTTTTTGAAGAGTCTGGCTAGTGGTCTGTCACTTTTATTTACCCTCAAAGAACCAGCTTTTGGCTTTGTTGATTTTTTCTATGGTCTTTTTGTTTCGTTCGCATTTATTTCTGCCCTAATTTTTAAGATTTCTTTCCTTCTACTAACCCTGGGGTTCTTCATTTCTTCCGTTTCTAGTTTCTTTAGGTGTCGAGTTAGGTTATTTAGTTGACTTTTTTCTTGTTTCTTGAGGTGTGCCTGTATTGCTATGAACTTCCCCCTTAGCACTGCTTTTACAGTGTCCCAGAGGTTTTGGGTTGTCGTGTTTTCCTTTTCATTCATTTATATGCATATTTTGATTTCTCTTTTGATTTCTTCTATGATTTGTTCGTTATTCAGCAGCGTGTTGTTCAGCCTCCATATGTTGGCATTTTTAATAGTTTTTCTCCTGTAGTTGAGATCTAATCTTACTGCATTGTGGTCAGAAAAGATGCTTGGAATTATTTCAATTTTTGTGAATTTACTAAGGCTAGATTTATGGCCCAGGATGTGATCTATCCTGGAAAATATTCCGTGTGCGCTTGAGAAAAAGGTGAAATTCATTGTTTTGGGGTGAAATGTCCTATAGAGATCTATTAGGTCTAACTGGCCTGTTGTATCATTTAAAGTTTGTGTTTCCTTGTTAATTTTCCGTTTAGTTGATCTGTCCATAGGTGTGAATGTGGTATTAAAGTCTCCCACTATTATTGCGTTGTTGTTAATTTCCCCTTTCATCAGTTCAGTTCAGTTCAGTCGCTCAGTCGTGTCCGACTCTCCGTGACCCCATGAATCACAGCACGCCAGGCCTCCCTGTCCATCACCAACTCCCGGAGTACACTCAAACTCATGTCCACAGAGTCGGTGATGCCATCCAGCCATCTCATTCTCCGTCGTCCCCTTCTCCTCCCGCCCCCAACCTTTCCCAGCATCAGAGTCTTTTCCAGTGAGTCAACCCGTCGCATAAGGTGGCCAAAGTATTGCAGTTTCAGCTTAGCATCATTCCCTCCAATGAACATCCAGGACTGATCTCCTCTAGAATGGACTGGTTGGATCTCATTGTCTTACATATTATGGTGCTCCTATGTTGAGTGCATACATATTTATAATTGTTATATCTTCTTCTTGGATTGATCCTTTGATCATTATGTAGTTTCCTTCTTTGTCTCCTTTCACAGCCTTTGTTTTAAAGTCTATTTTATCTGATATAAGTATTGCTACTCCTGCTTCCTTTTGGTCTCTGCCTGGAATATCTTTTTCCAGCCTTCACTTTCATTCTGTATGTGTCCCTCATTTTGAGGTGGGTCTCTTGTAGACAACATATATGGGGGTCTTGTTTTTTTTTATCCAATCAGCCAGCCTTTGTCTTTTTTGGGACATTCAACCCATTTACGTTTAAGGTAATTATTGATAAGTTTGAGAAGACTCTTGAGAGTCCCTTGGACTGTAAGGAGATCTAACTAGTCCATTCTAAGGGAGATCAATCCTGGGTATTCATTGGAAGGACCGAGGCTAAAGCTGAAACTGCAATACTTCGGCCACCTCATGTGATGAGTTGACTCACTGGAAAAGAGTCTGATGCTGGGAAAGGTTGGGGGCGGGAGGAGAAGGGGACGACAGAGAATGTGACGGCTGAATGGCATCACCAACTCTGTGGACATGAGTTTGAGTGAACTCCGGGAGTTGGTGATGGACAGGGAGGCCTGGCGTGCTGCGATTCATGGGGTTGCGGAGAGTTGGACACGACTGAACGACTGAACTGAACTGAACTAAAATGATGACCCCATTTCCATTTTCTTTATTGTTTTGTGTTCGAGTTTATACACTCTTTCTGTGCTTCCTGTCTAGAGAAGATCATTTAGCATTTGTTGGAGAGCTGGTTTGGTGATGCTGAAGTCTCTCAGCTTTTGCTTGTCTGAAAGCTTTTGATTTCTCCTTGATATTTGAATGAGATCCTTGATGGGTACAGTAATCTGGGCTGTAGGTTATTTTCTTTCATCACTTTAAGTATGTCTTGCCATTCCATCCTGGCCTGAAGAGTTTCTGTTGAAAGATCAGCTGTTATCCCTATGGAAATCCCCTTGTGTGTTATTTGTTGCTTTTCCCTTGCTGCTTTTAATATTTGTTCTTTGTGTTTGATCTTTGTTAATTGGATTAATATGTGTCTTGGAGTATTTCACCTTGGGTTTATCTTGTTAGGGACTCTCTGTGTTTCTTGAACTTGGGTGACTATTTCCTTCCCCATTTTAGGAAAGTTTTCAACTATTATCTCCTCAAGTATTCTCTCATGGTCTTTCTTTTTGTCTTCTTCTTCTGGGACTCCTATGATTCGAATGTTGGGACATTCAACATTGTCCCAGAGGTCTCTAATATTGTTCTCATTTCTATTAATTTGTTTTTCTTTTTTCCTCTCTGTTTCATTTATTTGTACAATTCTATCTTCTAGCTCGCTTATCCTGTCTTCTGCCTCTGTTATTCTACTTTTTGTTCCCTTGAGAGTATTTCTGATCTCATCTATTGCATTATTCATTGTATATTGACTCTTTTTTATTTCCTCTAAGTCCTGATTAAAACTTTCTTCCATCTTCTCAATCCTCTTCTCCAGGTTATTTATCTGTAACTCCATTTTTGCTTTCAAGATTTTGAATCATTTTCACTATCAAAATTTGAAATTCTTTATCAGGTAGATTCCCTATATCTTCCTCTTTTGTTTGTCTTGGTGGGCATTTATCCTGTTCCTTTACTTGCTGGGTATTTCTCTGCCTCTTCATCTTGCTTATATTGCTTTGCTTGGGGTGGCCTTTCCATCTTCTGGCAGTTTGTGGAGTTCTCTTTATTATGTAGTGTCCTCGCTGTGTGGGGGGTTGGACAGGTGGCTTGTCAGGGTTCCCTGATTAGGGAAGCTTGTGTCGGTGTTCTGGTGGGTGGAGCTGGATTTCTTTTCTCTTGAGTGCAATGAAGTGTTCAGTAATGAGTTATGAGATGTGAGTGCATTTGGAGTGACTTTGGGCAGCCTGTATATTGAAGTTCAGGGCTATTTTCCAGTGTTGCTGGAGAATTTGCGTGGTATGTCTTGCTCTGGAACTTGTTGACCCTTGGGTGGTGATTGGTATCAGTGCAGGTGTGGAGGCGTTTGATGAGCTCCTATCAATTAATGTTCCCTGGAGTCAGGAGTTCTCTGGTGTTCTTGGGATTCCGTCCTAAGCCTCTTGCCTCTGGTTTTCGGTCTTATTTTTGGAGTAGCCTCTAGACTTCTCTATCTGTCATTTCCAAGGTGGTTCCCTCTGTTTTAGCTTCTGTTTGCTGGTCTCTTCAGTGTCTAATTTCCTCCCTGACACTAGGGGGCGGTGGTGGACACTTTTTAAGGCTCACTTGTTCAGTCCTGTTCTGGGAAGGGAGGAACTCTGCAAACAAATATCTCTGGTGTCTGTGGGGAGTGCTCGCAGCGTCTCGGCCACATTGGGTTTTCTCCCGCTCACAGCACGTGTGTTGTCCCAGTCTACACTGCACAGGTTCTAGGTTGCTCTGCCGGGAACTGTTGGAGGCCTGTGCTGGGTTGCATGTACTTCCCAGGTCTGAGCAGCTCAGGTTCAGGCACTCCGGTACTCCACAAAGGCACAGACTCGGTTGGGCCTACGTGTTGTGCCTTCTCCGGTCCAAGCAGCTCAGGTGACCAGGTGTTTGGCAAGCATGGTCGTTGCAACTTATTACCTCCCCAGTCCCTCCCACTCCGTTTTCTGGGTGTATAGCCAGCATAGCTTCTCAGGCGGATGTTGACTGTTCAGAAACCCATGAAGTTTTGGTTAGCAAAAAAGCCTGCCTGCAGTTTGGTATTGGATGCCTCTCTGGCGCTGTGATTTACGTTTCCGGCTCTGGCTGCCCTCCCCTGCCTGTGTTGGCAGGGGATGGGCCGACTGCAGCCGGCTAGCTCTGCTCAGTCCTTTGTTCTGTGAGCGGGGCTGGTGGAGTCTTAGGTTAGGGCTTTTCACCTTTTCACGGGGTAGCTACCCCACAGCTGCTCTGCTATCTCCAGTCAGCTCCCCCAGACTGTCCTCGTGGCATTCAGGCCCGGTCCTCCCTCTAAGCAGTTCAGCCGGCTCCTACCTGCCCAGGTCCCGCTTGTTAATGGCAGATGCAGGTGTTTGTGCTGCTTCTCCACTGGAAGTTACCCTTTGGCAGTTAATCTGTGGGTTTTAATTATTTCTTTCTTTTTCCTCCCAGTTATGTGGCACTCTGAGGTTCCAAGGCTCGCCACAGACTAGCCAGTGAGAGTGTTTCCTGGATTTGGAAACCTCTCTTTTTTTAAGCCTCCCTTCCTGGGACAGAGCTCCGTCCTCACCTCTTTTGTCTCTCTTTGTATCTTTTATGTTTTTTTCCTACCTCTTTTCGAAGACAATGGGCTGCTTTTCTGGATGCCTGATGTCCTCTGCCGGCATTCAGAAGTTGTTTTGTGGAATTTACTCAGTGTTCAAATGTTCTTTTGATGAATTTGTGGGGGAGAAAGTGGTCTCACCGTCCTATTCCTCCGCCATCTTGCTCCCTCCTCCCTCTATATGTTTCTTTTTATGCCAGTACCATATCTTTTTGAGTCTTATAATTCTGTAACAGTTTAACATCAGAAAGTATGATGCCTCCAGCTTTCTTTTTCTTTCTCAGGAAAGTTGGGGTTATTTGGATCTTTTGTGGTTTCACAACAATTTTAGGATCGTTTTTTTCTGTTTCTGTGAAAGGTGTCATTAGACTCTTGATAGGTATTGCCTTGAATCTTAGAAATATACACTTTGGGAAAATGTTAATTCTTTCAATCCATGAACACAGGGCATCCTTCTATTATTTATTTACTCTTTAATTTCCTTTATCAGTGTTTTATACTTTTCAATGTTCTGTTCTTTCACTTCCTTGGTTAAATTTATTCCTAAGTCTATTACTGTTTTAGTTGCAGTAGTAAATGGAATTGTTTTATTTCATTGTCAGATGACTTGTTACTAGTGTATAAAACACAATTGATTTCTGTATGTTGTTCTTATATCCTGCAACATTACTGCATTTTTATTAGTTCTATCAGTTTTTTTCAGTAGAATCTTATAGCCTTTTCCATATGTAATATTATGATTTCTGCAAACAGGGACAACTTTGCTTTTTTCTGTCCAATTTGGATGGTCTTTCTTCCTCTCTATTTCTTCCTGATTGGTCTGGCTAGAATTTCCAGTATTAGGTTAAAGAGAGGTGTGGTGAAATTGTCACCCTTGTCTTATTCCTGATTTTAAAAGAAAAGCTTTCAATATTTCATCATTCTGTATGGTATTTGCTATGATCTTCTCATTTGTGGTCTTTAGTTATGTTGAGGTATGTATTTTGTATAACTAAATGGGTGACATTCTATGAAACTTTGGTGAATGCAATTGTATTATATCAAATTCTTTATCCACAGCTATCAAAATGGTTGTATGATTTTGCCTTTCCTTCTGTTAATGTGATGTATCACATTTATTGCTTTGCATATATTGTGCCAACTTTGCATTCCAGGAGTGAATTCTATGTGATTATGGTGTATGATTCTTTTACTGTGCTGTTGAATTGGTTTGCTGATATTTTGTGAGAATTTTTGCATCTATATTTATCAGGGATATTGACCTACTGTTTTCTTTTTTTTAGTGACTTATCTGGCTTTGCTATCAGTGTAATACTGGCCTCAATAAATTTGTTTAGTAGTGTTTCAGACTCTTGAAATTTTAGAATAGTTTGATAATGAATGACATGAATGCTTGTTTAAATGTTTGGTAGAACTCATCAGTAAAACCATCTGCTCCTGGGATTTTCTTTGTTGAGAGATTGTCAATTATTTATTCAATCTCCTCATTTGTTATTGGCCTATTCTGATTTTCTCTTTCTTCATGATTCATTCTTGGTTGATTGTATGTTTCTAGGAATTTATCCAGTTCTAAATTATCTGATTTGTTGGATTATAATTTTTCATAGTAGTCTCTCATGATCCTTTTTATTTCTGTGGTATCAGTTGCCTTTTTTTCATTTCTGATTTTATTTATTAGAATCTAGGTAAAGGTTGTCTGTTTTATCTTTTTAAAAACAAGCTTAAAAGACCTTGAGGGGGTGACTTCCTCATCAAATAAGTATATCTGCAGATGTCACAGATTTTATGAAGGGGATAAAGTAAAGCGGACTTCTTTTCTTTATTTTTCTATTGGAGGATAATAGCTTAAAGCCTACGCCCAAACTAGTAATGCTGAAGAAGCCAAAGTTGAACAGTTCTATGAAGACCTACAAGACCTTTTAGAATTAACACCCAAAAAAGATCTCCTTTTCATTATAAGGGACTGGAATGCAAAAGTAGGAAATCAAGAAACACCTGGAGTAACAGACAAATTTGGCCTTGGAGCATGGAATGAAGCAGGGAAAAGGCTAATAGAGTTTTGCCAACAGAACGCACTAGTCATAGCAAACTCCATCTTCCAACAACACAAGAGAAGACTCTACACATGGACATCACCAGATGGTCAACACCAAAATCAGATTGATTATATTCTTTGCAGCCAAAGATGGAGAAGCTCTATACAGTTAGCAAAAACAAGACCAGGTATTGACTGTGGCGCAGATCATAAACCCCTTATTGCCAAATTAAGACTTAAATTGAAGAAAGTAGGAAAACCACTAGACCATTCAGATATGACCTAAATCAAATCCCTTATGATTATACAGTGGCAGTGAGAAATAGATTTAAGGGGCTAGATCTGATAGAGTGCCTGATGAACTCTGGACGGAGGTTCGTGACATTGTACAAGAGACAGGGACCAAGACCATCCCCATGGAAAAGAAATGCAAAAAAGCAAAATGGCTGTCTGAGGAGGCCTCACAAATAGCTGCGAAAAGAAGAGAAGTGAAGAGCAAAGGAGAAAAGGAAAGATATAAGCATCTGAATGCAGAGTTCCAAAGAATAGCAAGGAGAGATAAGAAAGCCTTCCTCAGCGATCAATGTAAAGAAACAGAGGAAAACAACAGAATAGGAAAAACAAGAGATCTCTTCAAGAAAATTAGAGATACCAAGGGAAGATTTCATGCAAAGATGGGCTTGATAAAGGACAGAAATGGTAAGGACCTAACAGAAGCAGAAGATATTAAGAAGAGGTGGCAAGAATACACAGAAAAACTGTACAAAAAAGATCTTCACAACCATGATAATCACGATGGCATGATCACTCACCTAGAGCCAGACATCTTGGAATGTGAAGTCAAGTGGGCCTTAGAAAGGATCACTACAAACAAAGCTAGTGGAGGTGATGGAATTCCAGTTGAGCTATTTCAAATCCTGAAAGATGATGCTGTGAAAGTGCTGCAATCAATATGCCAGCACATTTGGAAAACTCAGCCGTGGCCACAGGACTGGAAAAGGTCAATCTTCATTCCCATCCCATAGAAAGGGAATGCCGAAGAATGCTCAAACTACCGCACAATTGCACTCATCTAACATGCTAGTAAAGTCATGCTCAAAATTCTCCAAGCCAGGCTTCAGCAATATGTGAACCGAGAACTTCCAGTTATTCAAGCTGGTTTTAGAAAAGACAGAGGCACCAGAGATCAAATTGCCAATATCCGCTGGATCATGGAGAAAGCAAGAGAGTTACAGAAAAACATCTATTTCTGCTTCACTGACTATGCCAAAGCCTTTGACTGTGTGGATCACAATAAACTGTGGAACATTCTGAAAGAGATGGGAATCCCAGACCACCTGACCTGCCTCTTGAGAAACCTGTATGCAGGTCAGGAAGCAGTTAGAACTGTACATGGAACAACAGACTGGTTCCAAATAGGAAAAAGAGTACGTCAAGGTTGTATATTGTCACCCTGCTTATTTAACTTAAATGAAGAGTACCTCATGAGGAACGCTGGGCTAGAGAAAGCACAAGCTGGAATCAAGATTGCCGGGAGAAATATCAATAACCTCAGATATGTATATAACACCACCGTTATGGCAGAAAGTGAAGAGGAACTAAAAAGCCTCTTGATGAAAGTGAAAGAGGAGAGTGAAAAAGTAGCCTTGAAGCTCAACATTCAGAAAGCAAAGATCATGGCATCTTGTCCCATCACTTCATGGGAAATAGATGGGGAAACAGTGGAAACAGTATTAGACTTTATTTTTTTGGGCTCCAAAATCACTGCGGATGCTGATGGCAGCCGTGAAATTAAAAGATGCTTACTCCTTGGAAGGAAAGTTATGACCAACCTAGATAGCATATTAAAAAGCAGAGACATTACTTTGCCAACCATGGTCTTTCTAGTCAAGGCTATGTTTTTGCAGTGGTCATGTATGGATGTGAGAGTTGGACTGTGAAGAAAGCTGATCGCTGAAGAACTGATGCTTTTGAACTGTGGTGCTAGAGAAGACTCTTGAGAGTCCCTTGGACTGCAAGGAATTCAAAGCAGTCCATTCTAAAGGAGATCAATCCTGGGTGTTCACTGGAAGCACTGATGCTAAAGCTGAAACTCTAATACTTTGGCCACCTCATGTGAAGTGTAGACTCACTGGAAAAGAATCTGATGCTGTGAAGGATTGGGAACAGGAGGAGAAGGGGACGACAGAGAATGAGATGGCTGGAAGGCATCACCGACTTGATGGACATGAGTTTGAGTGAAATCTGGGAGTTGGTGATGGACAGGGAGGCCTGGTGTGCTGTGATTTATGGGGTCGCAAAGAGTCAGACACGACTGAGCGACTGAACTGAACTGAACTGAACTGAATTGCTTTACAGAATTATGTTGTCTTTTGTCAAACCTGAACATGAATCATCATGCTGCTGCTGCTGCTAAGTCACTTCAGTCGTGTCCGACTCTGTCACTCCGTAGACGGAAGCCCACCAGGCTCCCCTGTCTCTGGGATTCTCCAGGCAAGAACACAGGAGTGGGTTGCCATTTCCTTCTCCAATGTGTGAAAATGAAAAGTGAAAGTGAAGTCGCTCAGTCGTTTCCGACCCTTAGAGACCCCACGGACTGCAGCCTACCAGGCTCCTCCATCCATGGGATTTTCTAGGCAATAGTACTGGAGTGGATTGCCATTGCCTTTTCCGATGAATCATCATAGGTATACATATATCTCCTCCCTTTTGAACATCCCTCCCATCTCCTGCTACAACCCACCCCTGTAGATTGATTCAGAGCCCCTTTTTGAGTTTCCTGAGCCATACAGTAAATTCCCATTGGCTATCTATTTTACATATGGTAATGCAAGTTTCCATGTTACTCTTACCATACATCTCACCCTCTCCTCCCCTCTTGCCATGTCCATAAGTCTATTCTCTGTGTCTGTTTCTCCACTGCTGCCCTGTAAATAAATTCTTCAGTACCATTTTTAAGATTCTGTATATATGATTTAGATTATGATATTTATCTTTCTCTTTCTGACTCACTTCCCTCTGTATAACAGGTTCTAGGTTCATCCACCTCATCAGAAATGAATCAAATGTGTTCCTTTTTATGGCTGAGTAACAGTCCATTGTCTATATGTACCACAACTTCTTTATCTATTCATCTGTCGATAGGTATCTAGATTGCTTCCATGTTCCATTTATTGTAAATAGTGTTGCAATGAACAATGGGATATATATGTCTTTTTCAATTTTGGTTTCCTCAGGGTACACGCTTAGGAATGGGATTGCTGGGTCATATGGTGCTTTTATTCCTAGTTTTTATTTATTTATTTATTTATTTTTTAGTCTGTTTTTTATTTTTTTATTTTACAGTATTATATTGGTTGGTTTTGCCATACATTGACATGAATTCGCCCCAGGTTTACATAAGTCCCCCCTCCTGAACCCCCCTCCCACCTCCCTCCTCCCTTAATCCTCCCTCTGGGTCATCCCCGCATGCCAGCCCCGAGCGTCCTATAACATGCATTGACCCTGAACTAGTGATTCGTTCCACATATGACAACATACGTGTTTCAATGCCATTCTCCCAAATCATCCCACCCTCACCCTCTCCCATAGAGTCACAAAGACTGTTCTATACATCTGTGTCTCTTTTGCTGTATCATATACAGGGTTATCATTTGCATCTTTCTAAATTCCATGTATATGCGTTAGTATACTGTATTGGTGTTTTTCTTTCTGGCTTACTTCACTCTGTATAATAGGCTCCAGTTTCATCCACCTCATTAGAACTGATTCAACTGTATTCTTTTTAATGGCTGAATAATACTCCATTGTATATATGTACCAAAGCTTTCCATTCGTCTGCAGATGGACATCTAGGTTGCTTCCATGTCCTGGCTATTATAAACAGTGCTGCGATGAACATTGGAGTACATGTGTCTCTTTCAATTCTGGTTTCCTCGGTGTGTATGCCTAGGAGTGCGATTGTTGGATCATATGGCAGTTCTATTTCCAGTTTTTTGAGGAATCTCCACACTGTTCTCCATAGTGGCTGTACTAGTTTGCATTCCCACCAACAGTGTAAGAGGGTTCCTTTCTCTCCACATCCTCTCCAGCATTTATTGCATGTAGACTTTTGGATAGCAGCCATTCTGACTGGTGTGAAATGGTATCTCATGGTGGTTTTGATTTGCATCTCTCTGATTATGAGGGATGTTGAGCATTTTTTCATGTGTTTGTTAGCCATCTGTATGTCTTCTTTGGAGAAATGTCTGTTTAGTTCTTTGGCCCATTTTTTGATTGGGTCATTTATTTTTCTGGAATTGAGCTGCAGGAGCTGCTTGTATATTTTGGAGATTAATTCTTTATCCGTTGCTTCATTTGCTATTATTTTCTCCCATTCTGAAGGCTGTCTTTTCACCTTGCTTATAGTTTCCTTTGCTGTGCAGAAGCTTTTGATTTTAATTAGGTCCCATTTGTTCATTTTTTCTTTAATTTCCAATATTCTGGGAGGTGGGTCATGGAGGATCCTGCTGTGATTTATGTCGGAGAGTGTTTTGCCTATGTTCTCCTCTAGGAGTTTTATAGTTTCTGGTCTTACATTTAGTTCTCTAATCCATTTTGAGTTTATTTTAGTGTATGGTGTTAGGAAGTGTTCTAGTTTCATTCTTTTACAGGTGGCTGACCAGTTTTCCCAGCACCACTTGTTAAAGAGACTGTCTTTTCTCCATTTTATATTCTTGCCTCCTTTGTCAAAGATGAGGTGTCCATAGGTGCGTGGATTTATCTCTGGGCTTTCTATTTTGTTCCATTGATCTATATTTCTGTCTTTATGCCAGTACCATACTGTCTTCATGACTGTGGCTTTGTAGTAGAGCCTGAAGTCCGGCAGGTTAATTCCCCCAGTTCCATTCTTCTTCCTCAAGATTGCTTTGGCTATTCGAGGTTTTTTGTATTTCCATATAAATTGTGAGATTATTTGTTCTAGTTCTGTGAAAAATATCGTTGGTAGCTTGATAGGGATTGCATTGAATTTATAAATTACTTTGGGTAGTATACACATTTTTACAATATTTATTCTTCCAATCCATGAACATGGTATATTTCTCCATCTATTAGTGTCCTCTTTGATTGCTTTCAGTAGTGTTTTATAGTTTTCTATGTACAAGTCTTTTGTTTCCTTAGGTAGATATATTCCTAAGTATTTAATTCTTTTCGTTACAACAGTGAATGGAATAGTTTCCTTAATACCTCTTTCTATTTTTTCATTATTAGTGTATAGGAATGCAAGGGATTTCTGTGTGTTGATTTTATATCCTGCAATGTTACTGTAATCATTGATTAGCTCTAGTAGTTTTCTGGTAGAGTCTCTAGGGTTTTCTGTGTATAGGATCATGTCATCAGCAAACAGTGAAAGTTTTACTTCTTCTTTTCCAATTTGTATTCCTTTTATGTCTTTTTCTGCTCTGATTGCTGTGGCCAAAACTTCCAGAACTATGTTGAATAGTAGTGGTGAGAGTGGGCATCCTTGTCTTGTTCCTGATTTTAGGGAAAATGCTTTCAGTTTTTCACCATTGAGGATAATGTTTGCTGTGGGTTTGTCATATATAGCTTTTATTATGTTGAGGTATGTCCCTTCTATTCCCACTTTCTGGAGGGTTCTTATCATAAATGGATGTTGAATTTTGTCGAAGGTTTTCTCTGCATCTATTGAGATAATCATATGATTTTTATTTTTCAGTTTGTTAATGTGGTGTATTACGTTGATTGATTTGCGGATATTGAAGAATCCTTGCATTCCTGGGATAAAGCCCACTTAGTCATGATGTATGATCTTCTTAATGTGTTGTTAGATTCTGATTGCTAGAATTTTGTTAAAGATTTTTGCATCTATGTTCATTAGGGATATTGGCCTGTAGTTTTCTTTATTTGTGCGGTCTCTACCAGGTTTTGGGATTAGGGTGATGGTGGCCTCATAGAATGAGTTTGGAAGTTTCCCTTCCCCAGCAATTTTCTGGAAGAGTTTGAGTAGAATAGGTGTTAGCTCTTCTCTAAATTTTTGGTAGAATTCGGCTGTGAAGCCGTCTGGACCTGGGCTTTTGTTTGCTGGAAGATTCTTGATTACAGCCTCTAGTTCCGTGCTTGTGATGGGTCTGTTCAGATTTTCTATTTCTTCCTGTTTCAGTTTTGGAAAGTTGTACTTTTCTAGGAATTTGTCCATTTCTTCCAGGTTATTCATTTTATTGCCATATAATTGCTGATAGTATTCTCTAATAATCCTTTGTATTTCTGTGTTGTCAGTTGTGATCTCTCCGTTTTCATTTCTAATTTTATTGATTTGGTTCTTCTCCCTTTGTTTCTTGATAAGTCTGGCTAGTGGTTTGTCAATTTTATTTACCTTCTCAAAGAACCAGCTTTTGGCTTTGTTGATTTTTGCTATGGTCTCTTTTGTTTCTTTTGCATTTATCTCTGCCCTAATTTTTACGATTTCTTTCCTTCTACTGACCCTGGGGTTCTTCATTTCTTCCGTTTCTAGTTGCTTTAGATGTAGAGTTAGGATATTTAGTTGACTTTTTTCTTGTTTCTTGATGTGTGCCTGTATTGCTATGAACTTCCCCCTTAGCACTGCTTTTACAGTGTCCCAGAGGTTTTGGGTTGTTGTGTTTTCATTTTCATTCATTTCTATGCATATTTTGATTTCTCTTTTGATTTCTTCTATGATTTGTTCATTATTCAGCAGTGTGTTGTTCAGCCTCCATATGTTGGCATTTTTAATAGTTTTTCTCCCGTAATTGAGATCTAATCTTACTGCATTGTGGTCAGAAAAGATGCTTGGAATGATTTCAACTTTTTTTAATTTACCAAGGCTAGATTTATGGCCCAGGATGTGATCTATCCTGGAAAAGGTTCTGTGTGCGCTTGAGAAGAAGGTGAAATTCATTGTTTTGGGGTGAAATGACCTATAGATATCTATTAGGTCTAACTGGTCTATTGTATCATTTAAAGTTTGTGTTTCCTTGTTAATTTTCTGTTTAGTTGATCTATCCATAGATGTAAGTGGGGTATTAAAATCTCCCACTATTATTGCATTGTTGTTAATTTCCCCTTTCATACTTGTTAGTAATTGTCTTACATATTGCGGTGCTCCTACGTTGGGTGCATAAATATTTATAATTGTTATATCTTCATCTTGGATTGATCCTTTGATCATTATGTAGTTTCCTTCTTTGTCTCTTTTCACAGCCTTTGTTTTAAAGTCTATTTTATCTGATATGAGTATTGCTACTCCTGCTTTCTTTTGGTCTCTATTTGCATGGAATATCTTTTTTCAGCCCTTCACTTTTAGTCTGTATGTGTCCCTCGTTTTAAGGTGGGTCTCTTGTAGACAACATATATGGGGGTCTTGTTTTTGTATCCATTCAGCCAGCCTTTGTATTTTGGTTGGGGCATTCAACCCATTTACGTTTAAGGTAATTATTGATAAGTACGATCCTGTAGCCATTTTCTTTATTGCCTTGGGTTCGAGTTTATACACCCTTTCTGTGTTTCCTGTCTAGAAAAGATCCTTTAGCATTTGTTGGAGAGCTGGTTTGATAATGCTGAATTCTCTCAGCTTTTGCTTGTCTGTAAAGCTTTTGATTTCTCCTTCATATTTGAATGAGATCCTTGCTGGGTACAGTAGTCTGGGCTGTAGGTTATTTTCTTTCATCACTTTAAGTATGTCTTGCCATTCCCTCCTGGCCTGAAGAGTTTCTGTTGAAAGATCGGCTGTTATCCTTATGGGAATCCCCTTGTGTGTTATTTGCTGTTTTTTCCCTTGCTGCTTTTACTATTTGTTCTTTGTGTTTGATCTTTGTTAATTTGATTAATATGTGTCTTGGAGTATTTCGCCTTGGGTTTATCCT
The DNA here is from genome assembly GCF_049115385.1 of Moschus berezovskii. Classification (NCBI taxonomy): domain Eukaryota; kingdom Metazoa; phylum Chordata; class Mammalia; order Artiodactyla; family Moschidae; genus Moschus; species Moschus berezovskii. The sequence goes on from NC_142464.1 coordinate 28,051,970, forward strand.
GTTGGGGACTCTCTGGGTTTCTTGGACTTGGGTGATTATTTCTTTCCCTATTTTAGGGAAGTTTTCAACTATTATCTCCTCAAGTATTCTTTCATGGTCTTTCTTTTTGTCTTCTTCTTCTGGGACTCCTATGATTCGAATGTTGGAGCGTTTAACATTGTCCCAGAGGTCTCTAATATTGTTCTCATTTCTATTAATTTGTTTTTCTTTTTTCCTCTCTGTTTCATTTATTTGTACAATTCTATCTTCTAGCTCGCTTATCCTGTCTTCTGCCTCTGTTATTCTACTGTTTGTTCCCTCCAGAGTGTTTCTGATCTCATCTATTGCATTATTCATTGTATGTTGACTCTTTTTTATTTCCTCTAAGTCCTTCTTAAACCTTTCTTCCATCTTCTCAATCCTTTTCTCCAGGTTATTTATCTGTAACTCCATTTTGCTTTCAAGATTTTGAATCATTTTCACCACCAAAATTCGAAATTCTTTATCAGGTAGATTCCCTATATCTTCCTCTTTTGTTTGTGTTGGTGGGCATTTATCTTGTTCCTTTATTTGCTGGGTATTTCTCTGCCTCTTCATCTTGCTTATAATGCTTTGCTTGGGGTGGCCTTTCCCTCTTCTGGCCGTTTGTGGAGATCTCTTTATTATGTAGTTTCCTCTCTGTGTGTGAGGTTGGACAAGTGACTTGTCAAAGTTCCCTGGTTATGGAAGCTTTTGTCAGTGTTCTGGTAGGTGCAGCTGGATTTGTTCTCTCTGGAGTGCAATGAAGTGTCCAGTAATGAGTTATGAGATGTCAGTGGGTTTGGAGTGACTTTGGGCAGCCTGTATATTGAAGCTCAGGGCTAGTCTCCTGTGTTACTGGAGAATTTGCGTGGTATGTCTTGCTCTGGAACTTGTTGACCCTTGGGTGGTGCTTGGTTTTAGTGTAGGTATGGAGACGTTTGATGAGCTCCTATCGATTAATGTTCCCTGGAGTCAGGAGTTCTCTGGTGTTCTCAGGATTTGGCCTTAAGCCTCTTGCCTCTGGTTTTTGGTCTTATTCTTGGAGTAGCCTCTAGATGTCTCTATCTGTCATTTCCAAGGTGGTTCCCTCTGTTTTAGCTTCTGTTTGCTGGTCTCTTCAGTGTCTAATTTCCGCCCTGATACTAGGGGGTGGGTGGACACTTTTTAAAGCTCAGTTGTTCAGTCCTGTTCTGGGAAGGGAGGAATGCTGCAGTCGAATAACTCTGGCGTCTGTGGGGAGTGCTTGCAGCATCTCGGCCACACTGGGTTTGCCCCCGCTCACAGCACTTATGCTGTCCCAGTCTATACTGCACAGGCTCTAGGTTGCTCTGCCGGGAAGTGTCTGAGGCCGGCGCCGGGTTGTATGCACTTCCCAGGTCTGAGCAGCTCAAGTTCAGGTTCTCAGGTACTCCACAAAGGCGCAGACTTGGTTGGGCCTGCGTTTTGTGCCTTCCCCGGTCCGAGCAGCTCAGGGGACCAGGTGTTTGGCGAGCGCGGTCTCTGCGACTTATCGCCTCCCCAGTCCCCGCCACTCAGTTTTCTGGGTGTACAACCGGCGCACCTTCTCAGGGGGATATCTACCGGCCCGAGCCCAAGAAGTCCTGAATAACAACAAGCTTGTCTGCAGTTTGTATCAGATGCCTTTCTGGGGCCGCGGTTGCCCGCTCCGGCTCTGACTGCGCTCCCTGCCTGTCTCGGCAGGGGATGGGGGATGGGCCAGCCGCAGCCGGCTCGCTCTGCTCAGTCCTTTATTCTGTGAGCGGGGCTGGCTGAGTCATAGGTTAGAGCTTTCCGCCTTTTCATGGGGAAGCTATCCAACAATCTGCTTTGCTCTCCCCAGTTCTCTCAAATTGTTCTCGCGGCATTCAAGCCCAGTCCTCTCTCTAAGCAGTTCAGCCGGCTCCTCCCTGCCCAGCCCCCTTGCTAATGGCGTATGCAGGCGTCTGCGCTGCTTCTCCGCTGGGAGTTACCGTTTGGCGGGTAATCTGTGGGTTTTTAAAAAGTCTTAAAAAAAAAAAGAGGGTTATGTGGCCCTCTGAGCTTCCAAGGCTCGCCACAGATTCGCCAGTGAGAGTGTTTCCTGGTGTTTGGAAAGTTCTCTCTTTTTAAAGCCTCCCTTCCCGGGACGGAGCTCCGTCCTTACTTCTTTTGTCTCGCTTTTTATCTTTTATGTTTTTTCCTACCTCCTTTCGAAGACAATGGGCTGCTTTTCTGGGTGCCTGACGTCCTCTGCCAGCATTCAGAAGTTGTTTTGTGGACTTTATTCCGCGTTCAAATGTTCTTTTGATGAATTTGTTGGGGAGAGAGTGGTCTCACCGTCCTATTCCTCCGCCATCTTGTTCCTTCTCCTCGGGATAGTCTGTTGATGTGAAATTCACATCTGGGTATTTCTTTAGGGAAGAAGGAGAGTGAGAATGCTCCAAAAGTTTTGATAAGGAATAGGCTGCATACTCCTCCCCAAGTCCAATCCTATGGGAGAGAAAAACTATTCTTAGTTTTTAAAGGAATCTTCCATAATGGCTGTATCAATTTACATTCCCACCAGCAGTTGAAGAGTGTTCCCTTTTCTCCACACCCTCTCCACCATTTATTGTTTGTAAACTTTTGATGAAGGTCATTCTGACCTGTGTGAGGTGATATCTCATTAATATTTTGCTTTGCCTTTCTCAAATGAGTGATGTTGGGCATCTTTTCATGTGTTTGTTAGCCATCTATATGGCTTCTTTGGAGAAATGTCTGTTTAAGACTTTTTCCCACTTTTTGATTCGGTTGTTTGTTTTTCTGGCATTGAGTTGTATGAGCTCCTTGTATATTCTGGAAAATTAATCCTCTGTCAGTTGTTTCATTTGCTATTATTTTCTCCCATTCTGAGGGTTGTCTTTTCACCTTGTTTATAGTTTCCTTTGCTGTGCAAAAGCTTTTAAGTTTAATTGGGTTCCACTTATTTAATTTTGTTTTTATTTCCATTACTCTAGGAGGCGGGGCAGAGAGGATCTTGCTTTGATTTATGTCATCAAGTGTTCTGCCAATGCTTATTTAACTTATATGCAGAGTACATTATGGGGAACGCTGGGCTGGAAGAAACACAAGCTGGAATCAAGATTGCTGGGAGAAATATCAATAACCTCAGATATGCAGATGACACTACCCTTATGGCAGAAAGTGAAGAGGAACTCAAAAACCTCTTGATCAAAGTGAAAAGGAGAGTGACAAAGTTGGCTTGAAGCTCAACATTCAGAAAACTAAGATCATGGCATCTGGTCCCATCACTTCATGGGAAATAGATGGAGAAACAGTGGAAACAGTGTCAGGCTTTATATTTTGGGGCTCCAAAATCACTGCGGATGCTGATTGCAGCCATGAAATTAAAAGACACTTACTCCTTCGAAGGAAAGTTATGAGCAACCTAAATAGCATATTAAAGAGCAGAGACATTACTTTGCCAACAAAGGTCCGTCTAGTCAAGGATATGGTTTTCCCAGTGGTCATGTATGGATGTGAGAGTTGGACTGTGAAGAAAGCTGAGTGCCGAAGAATTGATGCTTTTGAATTGTGGTGTTGGAGAAGACACTTGAGAGTCCCTTGGACTTCAAGGAGATCCAACCAGTCTGTTCTAAAGGAGATCAATCCTGGTTGTTCACTGGAAGGACTGATGCTAAAGCTGAAGCTCCAATACTTTGGCCACCTCATGCAAAGAGTTGACTACTGGAAAAGAGTCTGATGCTAGGAGGGAGTGGGGGTGGGAGGAGAAGGGGAAGACAGAGAATGAGATGGCTGGATGGCATCACCGACTCGATGAACATGAGTTTGATTGAACTCTGGGAGTTGGTGATGGACAGGGAGGCCTGGCATGCTGTGATTCATGGGGTCACAAAGAGTCGGATGTGACTGAGCGACTGAACTGAACTGAAATAAAGTGTTTTATAGTTTCTGGTCTTACATTTAGGTCTTTAATCCATTTTGAGTTTATCTTTGTATATGGTGTTAGGAAGTGTCCTAATTTCATTGTTTTACATGTAGCTGTCCAGTTTTCCCAGAACCATTTATTGAAGAGGCTGTCTTTGCTCCATTGTATGTTCTTACCTCCTTTGTAAAAAATGAGGTACCCATAGGTGTATTGGTTTATTTCTGAGGTTTCTATCTTGTTCCATTTGTCTATATTTCTGTTTTGGGGCCAGTACCATACTGTCTTGATGATTGTATCTTTGTAGTATAATCTGAAGTCCGGAAGATTGATTCCTACAGCTCTATTCTTCTTTCTTGGGACTGCTTTGGCTATTCGGGGTCTTTTATCTTTCCATATGAATTGTAAGTTTTTTTGTTCTACTTCTGTGAAAAATGCCATTGGTAGTTTGATAGTGATCACATTGAATCCATAGATTGCATTTGATAGTATAGTCATTTTCACAATATTGTTCTTGCTACCCATGAACATGGAATATCTCTCCATCTGTTTATGTCATCTTTGATTTCTTTCATCAGTGTCTTATACTTTTCTATGTACCATTCTTTTGTCTCCTTAGCTAAGTTTATTCCTAGATATTTAAATCTTTAATTCTTTTGTTGCAATGGTGAATGAAATTGATTCCTTAATTTCTCTTTCTGAGTGTTCGTTTTTAGTATATAGAAATCCAAGTGATTTCTGTGTATTTATTTTGTATACTGAAACGTTGCTAAATTCACTGATTAGCTACAGTAATTTTCTGATACAATCTTTAAGGTTTTCTATGTGCAGTGTCATGTCATCTGCAAACAGTGAGAGTTTCCTACTTCTTTTCTGACCTGGATTCCTTTTATTCATTTTTCTGCTCTGATTGTTGTAGCTAGGAAATCCAGAACTATGTTGAATAACAGTGGTGAAAGAGGACACCCCTGTCTTGTTCCTGATCTTAGGGGGAATGCTTTCAGTTTTTTATCCCCGGGGAATAATGTTTGCCTTCAGATCAGATCAGATCAGTCACTCAGTCGTGTCCAATTCTCTGCGACCCCATGAATCACAGCACGCCAGGCCTCCCTGTCCATCACCAACTCCCGGAGTACACTCAAACTCATGTCCACAGAGTCGGTGATGCCATCCAGCCATCTCATTCTCCGTCGTCCCCTTCTCCTCCCGCCCCCAACCTTTCCCAGCATCAGAGTCTTTTCCAGTGAGTCAACTCGTCGCATGAGGTAGCCAAAGTATTGCAGCTTCAGCTTTAGCATCAGTCCCTCCAATGAACACCAAGGATTGATCTCCTCTAGAATGGACTGGTTTTATCTCCTTGCAGTATAAGGGACTCTCAAGAGTCTTCTCCAACACCACAGTTCAAAAACATCGATTCTTCGGTGATCAGCCTTCTTCACAGTCCAACTCTCACATCCATACATGACCACGGGAAAAACCAGAGCCTTGACTAGACGGACCTTGGTTGGCAAAGTAATGTCTCTGCTTTTTAATATACTATCAAGGTTGGTCATAACTTTTCTTCCAAGGAGCAAGCGTCTTTTAATTTCATGGCTGCAATCAGCATCTGCAGTGATTTTGGAGCCCAAAAAAATAAAGTCTGACACTGTTTCCACTGTTTTTCCATCTATTTCCCATGAAGTGATGGGACCAGATGCCATGATCTTTGTTTTCTGAGTGTTGAGCCTCAAGTCAACCTTTTCACTCTCTTCTTTCACTTTCATCAAGAGGCTTTTGGGTTCCTCTTCACTTTCTGCCATAAGGGTAGTGTCATCTGCGTATCTGAGGTTATTGATATTTCTCCCAGCAATCTTGATTCCAGCTTGTGCTTCTTCCAGCCCAGCGTTCCTCATGATGTACTCTGCATATAAGTTAAATAAACAAGGTGACAATATATAACCTTGACGTACACCTTTTCCTATTTGGAACCAGTCTGTTGTTCCATGTACAGTTCTAACTGTTGCTTCCTGACCTGCATACAGGTTTCTCAAGAGGCAGGTCTGGTTGTCTGGGATTCCCATCTCTTTCAGAATGTTCCACAGTTTATTGTGATCCACACAGTCAAAGGCTTTGGCATAGTCAATGAAGCAGAAATAGATGTTTTTCTGGAACTCTCTTGCTTTCTCCATGATCCATTGGATGTTGGCAATTTGATCTCTGGTGCCTCTGCCTTTTCTAAAACCTGCTTGAACATCTGGGAGTTCACAGTTTACATACTGCTGAAGCCTGGCTTGGAGAATTTTGAGCATGACTTTACTAGCGTGTGAGATGAGTGCAATTGTGCGGTAGTTTGAGCATTCTTTGGCATTGCCTTTCTTTGGGATTGGAATGAAGACTGACCTCTTTCAGTCCTGTGGCCACTGCTGTGTTTTCCAAATGTGCTGGCATATTGAGTGCAGCACTTTCACAGCATCATCTTTCAAGACTTGAAATAGCTCAACTGGAATTCCATCACCTCCACTAGCTTTGTTCGTAGTGATGCTTTCTAAGGCCCACTTGACTTCACATTCCAAGATGTCTGGCTCTAGGTCAGTGATCACGTTATCGTGACTGTCTTGGTTGTGAAGATTTTTTTGTACAGTTCTTATGTGTATTCCTGCAACCTCTTCTTAATATCTTCTGCTTCTGTTAGGTCCATACCATTTCTGTCCTTTATCGAGCCCATCTTTGCATGAAATGTTCCCTTGGAATCTCTAATTTTCTTGAAGAGGTCTCTTGTCTTTCCCATTTTGTTGTTTTTCTCTATTTCTTTGCATTGATCACTGAGGAAGTCTTTCTTATCTCTCCTTGCTACTCTTTGGAACTCTGCATTCAGATGCTTATATCTTTCCTTTTCTCCTTTGCTTTTCGCCTCTTTTCTTTTCACAGCTATTTGTAAGGCCTCCTCAGACAGCCATTTCGCTCTTTTGTATTTCTTTTCCATGGGGATGGTTTTGGGCTTATCATATATGGCCTTTACGATGTTGAGGTAGGTTCCTTTGTGCCCAATTATTGAAGAGTTTTAATCATAAATGTCTGGCTCTAGGTGAGTAATCACACCATCGTGATTATCTTGGTCATGAAGATCTTTTTTGTACAGTTCTTCTGTGTATTCTTGCACCTCTTCTTAATATCTCTCCTTCTGTTAGGCCCATCCCTTTTCTGTCCTTTATCGAGCCCATCTTTGCATGAAATGTTCCCTTGGTATCTCTAATTTTCTTGAAGAGATGTCTTATCATTCCTATTCTGTTGTTTTCGTCTGTTTCTTTGCATTGATCGCTGAGGAAGGTTTTCTTATCTCTCCTTGCTATTCTTTGGAACTCTGCATTCAGATGCTTATATATTTCCTTTTCTCCTTTGCTTTTCGCTTCTCTTCTTTTCACACCTATTTGTAAGACCTCCTCAGACAGCCATTTTGCTTTTTTGCATTTCTTTTCCATGGGGATAGTCTTGATCCCTGTCTCCTGTACAGTGTCATAATCCTCCATCCAGAGTTCATCAGGCACTTTATCTACCAGATCTAGTCCCTTAAATTTATTTCTCACTTCCACTGTATAATCATAAGGGATTTGATTTAGGTCATATATGAATGGTCTAGAGGTTTTCCCTACTTTCTTCAATTTAAGTCTGAATTTAGCAATAAGGAGTTCATGATTGAGCCACAGTCAGCTCCTGGTCTTGTTTTTGCTGACTCTATATAGCCTCTCCATCTTTGGCTGCAAAGAATATAATCAATCTGATTTTGGTGTTGACCATCTGGTGATGTCCATGTGTAGAGTTTTTTCTTGTGTTCATGGAAGAGGGTGTTTGCTATGACCAGCGCGTTCTCTTGTCAAAACTCTATTAGCATTTTCCCTGCTTCATTCCATGCTCCAAGGCCAAATTTGCCTGTTACTCCAGGTGTTTCTTGACTTCCTACTTTTGCATTCCAGTGCCCTATCATGAAAAGGAGATCTTTTATGGTTGTTAGTTCTAAAATGTCTTGTAGGTCTTCATAGAACCGTTCGACTTTGGCTTCTTCAGCATTACTCATTGGGGCATAGGCTTGGATTACTCTAATATTAAATGGTTCACCTTGGAAACGAGCAGAGATCATTCTGTCGTTTTTGAGATTGCATCCAAGTACTGCAATTCAGATGGTGTGATCACTCACCTAGAGCCATGTAAAGTAAAGTGGGAATGTGACATTCTTGGAATGTGAGTCAAGTGGGCCTTAGAAAGCATCATTACGAACAAAGCTAGTGGAGGTGATGGAATTCAGGTTGAGCTATTTCAAATCCTGAAAGATGATGCTATGAGACTGCTGCACTCAATATGCCAGCAAATTTGGAAAACTCAGCAGGGGCCACAGGACTGGAAAAGGTCAGTCTTCATTCCAATCCCAAAGAAAGGCAATGCCAAAGAATGCTCAAACTACCACACAATTGCACTCATCTCACACGCTAGTAAAGTCATGCTCAAAATTCTCCAAGCCAGGCTTCATCAATACATGTGCCGTGTTCCAGATGCTCAAACAGGTTTTAGAAAAGGCAGAGGCACCAGAGATCAAATTTCCAACATCCAATAGATCATGGAGAAAGCAAGAGAGTTCCAGAAAAACATCTATTTCTGCTTCACTGACTATGCCAAAGCCTTTGACTGTGTGGATCACAATAAACTGTGGAACATTCTGAAAGAGATGGGAATCCCAGACAACCTGACCTGCCTCTTGAGAAACCTGTATGCAGGTCAGGAAGCAACAGTTAGAACTGGACATGGAACAACAGACTGGTTCCAAATAGGAAAAGGAGTACGTCAAGGCTGTATATTGTCACCTTGCTTATTTAACTTATATGCAGAGTACATCATGAGGAACGCTGGGCTGGAGGAAACACAAGCTGGAATCAAGATTGCCAGGAGAAATATCAATAACCTCAGATATGCAGATGACACCACCCTTATGACAGAAAGTGAAGAGGAACTCAAAGGCCTCTTGATGAAAGTGAAAGAGGAGAGTGAAAAAGTTGGCTTGAAGCTCAACATTCAGAAAACTAAGATCATAGCCTCTGGTCCCATCACTTCATGGGAAATAGATGGGCAAACAGTGGAAACAGTATCAGACTTTATTTTTGGGGGGGCACCAAAATCACTGTGGATGCTGACCGCAGCCTTGAAATTAAAGGACACTTACTCCTTGGAAGGAAAGTTATGACCAACTTAGATATCATATTAAAAAGCAGAGACATTACTTTGCCAACAAGGTCCATCTAGTCAAGGCTATGGTTTTTCCAGTGGTCATGTATAGATGTGAGTTTAACTGTGAAGAAAGCTGATCGCCGCAGAATTGATGCTTTTGAACTGTGGTATTGGAGAAGACTCTTGAGAGTCCCTTGGACTGCAAGGAAGTCCAACCAGTCCATCAAAAATGAGATCAGTCCTGCGTGTTCATTGGAAGGACTGATGCTAAAGCTGAAACTCCAATACTTTGGCCACCTCATTTGAAGTGTTGACTCACTGGAAAAGACTCTGAAGCTGGGAGGGATTGGGGGCAGGAGGAGAAGGGGACGACAAAGAATGAGATGGCTGGGTGGCATCACCGACTCAATGGACATGAGTTTGAGTGAACTCCGGGAGTTGGTTATGGACAGGGAGGCCTGGAGTGGTGTGATTCATGGAGTCGCAAAGATTCAGACACAACTGAGAGATTGAACTGAACTGAATCATAAATGGGTGCTGAATATTGTCAAAGACTTTTTATTTTGCATCTATTGAGATTGTCATGTGCTTTTTATCTTTCAATTTGTTAATATGATATATCACATTGATTTAATTGCATATATTAAAGAATCCTTGCATCCCTGGAATAAACCCAACTTGATCATGGTGTATGAGCTTTTTGATGTGTTGCTGACTTCCGTTTGTTTAAATTTTGTTGAGGATTTCTTCATCTATGTTCATCAGTGATATTGGCTTGTAGTTTTGTTTTTCTGTGCGTCTTTGTCTTGTTTGGGTATCAGAGTGATGGTGGCCTCGTAGAATGTGTTTGGAAGTGTTCCTTCCTCTGCAATTTTTTGAAAGAGTTTTAGAAGGATAGATATTATCTCTTCTCTAAATAGTTGACAGAATTCTCCCATGAAGCCATCTGGTCCTGGACTTTTGTTTTTTGGGAGATTTTTTTATCACAGCTTCAATTTCAGTGCTTGTAAGTGGGTTGGTCGTAATTTCTATTTCTTCCTGGTTCAGTCTTGGGAGATTGACCTTTTCTAAGAATCTGTCCCTTTCTTCCAGGTTATCCATTTTATTGCCATATAGTTGTTCATAATAGTCCCTCATAGTCTTTTATATCTCTGCATTGTCTGTTGTAAACTCTCCTTTTTCATTTCTAATTTTGTTGATTTTATTCTACTCTCTTTTTTTCTTGATGAGCCTGGCCAAAGGTTTGTCAATTTTGTTTATCTTCTCAAAGAATCAGCTTTTAGTTTTATTAATATTAACTATTGTTTCTTTCATTTCTTTTTCATTTATTTCTGCTCAGATTTTTATGATTTCTTTCCCTCTTCTAATTTTGGGGTTGTTGTTGTTGTTGTTGTTGTTGTTCTTTTTCCAGTTGTTTTAGGTGTAAAATTAGGTTGTCTGTTCAATGTATTTCTTGTTTCTTGAGGTAGGATTGTATTGCTATAAACTTCCGTCTTAGAATTGCTTTTGCTGCATCCCATAAGTTTTGAGTTGTGTTTTCACTATCATTTTTTTCTACAAATTTCTTAATTTCCCTTTTGATTTCAGCAGTAACCTGTTGGTTATTTAGAAGTGTGTGGCTTAATCTCCATGTGTTTGTGTTTCTTACAGATTTTTTTCTTGTTGTTGATACCTAGTCTCAGAGCATTGTGGTCAGAGAGGGTTCTTGACACAATTTCAATTTTCTTAAATTTACTGAGGTTTGATTTGTGACCCAAGATGTGGGCTATCCTGGAGAATGTTCCATGTGCACTGGAGAAGAAAGTGTATTCTTCTGCAATTGAATGGAATGTCCTGAACATATCAAAGAGATTCGTCTCATCTAATGTATTATTTAAGATTTGTGTTTCCTTATTTTCTGTTTTGATGATCTGTCCTTTGGTGTGAGTGGGGTGTTAAAGTCTCCTATTATTATTGTGTTATTGTCAATTCTCCTTTTATGTCTTTTAGTGTTTGTTTTATGTATTGAAGTGCTCCTAGGTTGGGTGCATAGATATTTACAATTGTTATGTCTTCCTCTTGGATTGATCCTTGATCATTATGTAGTGTCCTTCCTTATCTCTTGTAATCTTCTTTATTTTAAGGTCTATTTTGTCTGATATGAGGATTGCTACTCCAGCTTTCCTTTGCTTCCCATTTGCATGGAATCTATTTTTCCATCCTCTCGCTTTCAGTCTATATGTGTCTTTAGGTATGAATTGGGTTTCTTGTAGCCAGCATATATGGGTCTTGTTTTTGTATCCATTTAGCCAATCTGTGTCTTTTGGTTGAAGCATTTAACCCATTTACATTTAAAGGAATTATTGATATATATGTTTCTATTGTCATTTCCTTAATTGTTTGGGGTTGATTTTGTAGATCTTTTTCCTTCTCTTGTATTTCTTAACTATAAGTCCCTTTAACATTTGTTGTAAAGCTGTCTTGGTGGTACTGAATTCTCTTAGCTTTTGCTTGTCTGAAAAGCTTTTGACTTCTCCATCAATTTTGAATAAGATCCTTGCTGGGTACTGTAATCTTGGTTGTAGATTTTTTTCCCTTTCAGTACTTTAAATATATCCTGCCATTCCCTCTGCCCTGCAGAGTTTCTGCTGAAAGATCACCTGTGAAACTTATGGGGTTTTCCTTGTATGCTACTTGTTGCTTCTCCCTTGCTGCTTTTAATATTCTTTCTTTGTGTTTAGTCTTTGTTAGTTTGATTAGTATGTGTCTTGGTGTGTTTCCCCTTGGGTTTATCCTGTGTGGGATTCTTTGTGCCTCTTGGACTTGATTGACTATTTCCTTTATCATGTTGGAAATTTTCAACTATAATCTCTTCAAATTTTTTCTCATACCTTTTTTTTTTTTCTCTTCTTCTGGAAGTCCTATAATTCAAATGTTGGTTCGTTTGATATTGCCCCAGAGGTCTCTGGACTACCCTCAGTTCTTTTCATTCTTTTTACTTTATTCCACTCTTCAGACGTTATTTCCATCATTTTATCTTCCAGCTCACTAATTTGTTCTTCTGCTTCAGATATTCTGCTATAGATTCCTTCTAGAGTATTTTTAATTTCAGTAACGGTTTTGTGTTTTCTCTGTTTGCTTATTCTTTAATTCTTCTAGGTCTTTGTTAATTGATTCTTGCATTTTCTCCATTTTTGTTTTTAAGGTGTTTGGTCTTCTTTACTATCATTATTCTGAATTCTTTTTCAGGTAGTTTGCCTATTTTCTCTTCATTTATTTGGACTTCTGTGTTTCTAATTTGTTCCTTTATTTGTGTAGTATTTCTCTGCCTTTTCATTATTTTTTTTTAACGTATTGTGTTTGAGGTCTCATTTTTCCAGGCTTCAAGGTTGAATTCTTTCCTCCTTTTGGTTTCTGCCCTCCTAAGGTTTGTCCAGTGGTTTGTGTAAGCTTCATATAGGGTGAGATTTGTACTGAGTTTTTGTTTGTTTGTTTGTTTTTCCTCTGATGAGCAAGACTGAGTGAGGTAGTAATCCTGTCTGCTGATGACTGGGTTTGTATTTTTGCTTTGTTTGTTGTTTAGATGAGGTGTCCTGTTAGGGTGCTACTGGTGGCTGGGTGATGCCAGGTCTTGTATTCGCGTGGTTTCCTTCGTGTGAGTTATCACTATTTGATACTCCCTAGGGTTAGTTCTTGGAGAAGGCAATGGCAACCCACTCCAGTGTTCTTTCCTGGAGAATCCCAGGGACGGGGGAGCCTGGTGGGCTGCTGTCTATGGGGTCGCACAGAGTTGGATACGACTGAAGTGACTTAGCAGCAGCAGGGTTAGTTCTCTGGTAGTCTAGGGTTATAGTCAGTGCTCCCACTCCAAAGGCTCAAGGCTTGATCTCTGCTCAGGAATGAAGATTCCACATATGGTTTGTTATGGTGTTAAGTGGTTTGTTATGGCATTAAAACAAATATCCAAAAATGAGAAACCAAAGATAAACCCAGACAAATGGCAGTTAAAAAAAATCAGGCAAGTAATAATTAAAATAATGGAATATATACATATACATATGTACCCATGAGCAAAGTGAAAATAGTCCAACAAAAATAAAGTACAGTATATTGACCCAGCAAACAAAGGAAACCAAAGGCTATATTTACCAGTAAAGAACAAAAAAAGTAACTAAAACACAAACTGGAAAGCAAAACTAAAGCCATCTGCCAAGTGGGGAATAAAGCAATGTAAACTAAACTAACAAATATGTTGAGAAGAAAGGAAAGAAAGAAAGAATAGATGTGCAAAGTTAAGTAAAGGTGTATGAAGAAGACTTATATACATTAAAGATTAACTGCAAGGGGAAAAGAACAGTAGGTAAGGAAAACAAAGGAATAAATGTAGAAAAAATATAATAGGCTTAAAAACATTCAAAGTCAAAATTATAAAAAAGAGAGGAAAAAAAAACAGAAGAAGAAAAAAAAAAAGGGGAAAAAAGAAAAACTCCATATAATTATAAAATTGCAAGGTAAAGGCAGAGGTTTATAATAGCAATAAAAAGCGTGACTGAATATACACATACAAATATTCCCCAATAAGCAAAATCCAAACATTCCAATAAAAATAGAGTACAATATATTGACCCGACAAACAAAGGAAACCAAAAATTATATCTACCAGAGCAAAACTAACTAAAGAACAAACTGGAAAACAAAGCTAGAGCAAGGTGCCAATTGGGGAATAGAGCAATGAAAATATAACTAGGAAATATGTTGAGAGGAAAGGAAAGAAAGAAAATTAAGAAGGAATACCTATGCAAATTTAAATAGAGGTAGATAAAAAAGATTTATATACATTAAAGATCAACTCTAAGAGGAAAGGAAAAGCAGAAAAGGAAAACTCCACAGAACTGCAAAAGCCCGACATAGAGGCACAGGTTTATAACAGCAATAAAAAATGTGACTGAGGAAAAAAAAAGCTCAAAAGCTTAATTAGATTTCATAGTGCCAATAAAATCAACAACTACACTAGAGTGGGGAAAAAAAGGAAAAAATTATTTAAAAAATTCAAAAGAATCTACAGAGTAATTCAAAACATAAGAACAATAAATGTTTTTCTTGAGTCACTGCTGTCAGAGTCCTTTCCCTCCCTGGGAGTCCCAGTCCATCTCACCTCCCTAGAATGCCCTCCAACACTGTGCTGATCTCTGGACCTGCTGTGGGGGCAGCTCAGATTCTAATCTGGTGCTGATCATTCTAATCTGGTGCTGCTCCTATGTGTCTTTACCTCCAATGTCCACAGTTATCAGAACTAGAGTGTTTTCTTTTGTGGGAGCTCTCAGTGACCTTTCATATATTCCATAGACACAGAGTGTGCCTAGTTGGTCGTATGGATTTAATTTGTGGCTTGTACCGCTGGTGGGGAGGTTTTGGGTCTTCTTCCTTAGCCACACTGCCCCTGGGTTTCAATTGTGGTTTAATTTCCACCTCGGCATGTGGGTCATCCACTGGGGTTTGCTCCTGAGGCTGCCCTGGAAGACTTGGGCTTGCCCCTGTGAGGGCCAGGTGTGGAGGTGGTGCAGCTGCTTGGGTCGCAGGGGTTTGGGCAGCACCAGGTACTCAGGGGTGTTGGCAGCTAGGGCAGCAGGAAATATAGTGCTCTAGAAGGATATAGCAACCAATATTGGCCATTACACTCCAGTATTCTTGCCTGGAGAACCCCTTCCCTGACAGAGAAACCTGGCAGGCCATAGTCTACGGGTTCGCAAAGAGTCAGACACTACCGAAGCAACCCTGCGTGCACAGATAGAAGAATTTTTTGCCTGTGGCAGCTCTGCCCCAGTGAGAGTTGATCATGAAGGTGGTGCAGCTGCTTAGCTTGTGGGGACCCTGGTGGCACCAAGGGTTCAGGGACACGGTCTGCCTCTGCTGCAGGAGTTATGGCCCTATCAGAGTCTTTCTTTGAGCCTCTTGTAGCTGGCGATCAGAAGGCCTCTTTGGCCAGTCTTTCTCTGTAGCTCTACCCCTTCAGGCACTGAGAGGGCTCCCTTGCCTGGGGTCCTTCTCTGTTGTTTGGAGCATGAGGCACATAGAAGGGACCCTGGCTGGTGTCCTACTCTGCAGATCAGTGCATCAGGCACTTAAAGAGGCACCCTGGGTGGGGTGCTGCTGTGTATTTCAGTACATCAGTTGCATTTGATGGGCCACCCTCTCTATTGTTCAGTTCCCAATGCTGGCCTGTGGAGAGACAGGCTATGGTGATGATGGCTCCATTCCCTATGCATGACTCAGCAGTATCACCTTGCTACCATGGCTGCCCAGTTTTCCTCCACAGGCATTCCCAACACAGTCTCCTCCCTCACCTCCCCTTGATCCATCTCTCCACAGTCAACAGCAGCCCTTGCCTTGGGATCACTCCATACTCCCCAAACTCCAGCTCCCAGCCACTGTGCCTTCCAGGGGCCCCTTGTCTCTGTCTGGGGTATGTATGGCTGTGGCAAGGACTGTCAGATTCTCATTCCATTTAGGCTGCCACAGATCAGCTGTTCCACTTTCAGCCTTCAGTGTTTCTCCTCTGACTCAGACCATTGCTTCGATGTGAGGATTGGACGCCTGCTTCAGTTCCCCCACCCACAGAGGGCAGGTCCAGTCCTACTAACACTGCTATTTTTTCCCCTAGTTCCTTCATCCTACTGAGTTTTGCGTGGTTCCATATATTCTTTCCCTCTTGTCAGGTACTCCTGTCCACTCTCAGCTGGTGTTCTGCCTGCACTTCTGTGTCTGAAGGTGTATTTCTGATGTATCTGTGGAGAGAGATGTACTCCACATCCACCTGCTCCTCCGCCATCTTGTTTTCCTTCAAGAAGACTTCTTTAGATGAAGAGTTAGACTAGATGGTATCTAGGATACTCTCTGAGATTTTATGATTAATTTGTATCAGTGCCTCATTTTCCTGCCATCTCTCTTTAAAACAAAATAATTCCTCACCTTTTGTCACTCTGCTTTAGAAATGGTATGTCTTTTATTTGTGACAATTAAAATATAATGTATATTTGAGTCCAAAATTTTTAAAAACACTCAGCAAAATAAATCTCAAATACAAATAGAAAATAAACTCACCAAAGAGTTACTGATACCAAAACTTAAAATTGGCATGGTGAACTTTTACCATGTTCAAGTTTTAAGGGCAAAAATAATTTACTCAGAAATGCAGAAGCCTTATTTATTTCACAAGAAGTAATGATATTTAATTAGAGTAAGAAAGAAAGAAAGCAAACGCAGATAGGCTGACTGCTGCTTTCAGCCACGACAATCTCACTGCAGGATCTAGGTCAGAATTTTATCTATTTAAACCAAATAGTAAGTTGTTCTGAGGAAGATCTATAATGCATAACACGTTGTAAATCCTGCATCTGCTGCCTAGAAAAAATATAACCTAATAAAAACTTATTGATACATAATTTGGCACCCCATCACTTAATTGCAGATAGAGAATAAACTGATAACTGCAGACTACTATTATTAAACATTTATTAAGCACCCACAGTATACCTGGTATTCTATGAAACATGGATGAATCTACACCTTAATATCAAACTTCATTTTCAAGCAAAATTATGTGAATACACAGAACATTTTTAAAAATATCATCCATGTTATATCATATATATATAGTTTATACATTTTATATTTGTACCTACATATAAAATATACATTTAAAACATATTATCCCATGCTATATACTTAAACCTGTCCCTCTTTAATGCACAAACATACACATTTTTTGCTTTAATAAGGATAATGGCAAAATAAGTGGTAATAATGCAGATAATTATAACTAAGAATGACCAATAGAGTGAAGTTGCTGAAAACTGGAATATATAAAAGAGAAGAGCACAAGAAATCTGTTTCTCTTCAATAACTATAATCAATTAATATTAGTTAGCTTTCCTAGCTTTTATGGGACTCTTCTTTCAGGCTTTACATATATATGCTGTTGTCATTTAGTTGCTAATTCATGTCCAATTATCATGAGACCCCAAGGACTCTAAGCCACCAAGCTCCTTTGTCCATGGGATTTCCCAGACAAGAATACTGGAGTGGGTTGCCATTTCCTTCTCCAGGGGATATTCCTGACCCAGAGATTGAACCTGCATCTTCTTCACTGGCAAGCCGATTCTTTACCACTGAGCCACCAGGGATTTATATTTGCATATATTTCTGTGAATATGCATATATAATATTTCATTTTGTGTTGGAAAAAAGTAGAATAATGTAGAAAGAACAAAAAAAGAATTCAAAATATCAAGATGGAGGTATGATCATTTAGTCAGTACTTTAGGTAACATGCATGAAATTAAGTGATTGGAGATATAAAACTCGCAAGGGCAGGAATTAAAATGATAAAAGCTTATTTTATGATGAAATAGTGTAACCGTAAGTGAACATTCTTCTATGCTGTAACAATTTTGGTTTGTGAATTCTGTTCCTATTTTCCAAGTTTTCTTCATTCTTCATTATTGTCACTGTGACTAAAACTAAATAATGACTTTGTAGCTGCAGGCCTCTGGTATACTGTTGGTTAGGGTTAGGGTAATCCTGCATGTTAACACAAAAAACATACACACAGGTTATGTGCACAGTTATCACTTCACTTTTCAGCACTTTATTTCCCCAGAAGGGTCATTTCCTGCAAACAAAGTCAGTTCAGTATTTGCTGAGTACCTACAATGTAACACATGTTAATTGGGAGCTTAGGAAATAAAAAGAATGAAAAGACCTTGCCTGTGAGGAATGCACAGACTAAAAGACAACACAGAAATATTAATGAGAGATTTAAGGAGTAAGTAATAAGAGTTTTGTAAAATGCATTGGGAGCAAGAACACACTTGATTTTCTATCCAAGTCTCTGAGAAACTCTCCTCTGATTATAGAAATCAGCTGTATTTCCAATGAGCAGTGTAAGAAGCAACAGGTGAGGCCCTCTGACATAACACTACTCACAAACTATTGAGTAATTAGTCATGGATTCCCTTATGATATTTCTGACATTTTAATTTTATATGGTTTACTACTTTTGCCTGTATTTATGCCCTATTTCCCTAGCACCTCATGCCTTGCAAACAGCCAACTAGCTACCGATTTCATTTCAGCTGTAAAATAAAAAGCCATCACTGCGTCTTTATTCCCCCCATTCAAAATTAGGCATTTCTGTACCTGAGATCCCAAAGCACTTCACGGCATCTTTAATGAGAACGTATCACTTTTCTTTTAAATTGAGGTTTGCATGTCTGACTCCCCAAGACTAGGCCCCTTGAGGTCAGAGCCTATGCCTGACTACTCATAGGTAGAGTTGCCAAATTTACCAAATCAGATGCTGGATATCCATTTAAATTTGAGGCTTGGATAAGTGTATATAAAATATCTCATGGACATAAATTATATAGAGTAATATCTATAGTAATACTGATATATTTATACTGATATTAAAATTATTCATTGCTTGTGTGAAATTAAAGTTTAACTAGGCAGTCTGCATTTTATTTGGCAATGGAGTTTGACATGGGGATGTCCTACATGTACCACTGTGGCACGTGATAACATTTTTTTCCCTTTTTGTCGTTTATGTGCTCATCACATATCTGCTGATGTGGAGCATAAAGCAGATCCTGTTATTGTCAGTCTGCTAATGAAAGAGCTCTTGGACGTATAGCCATGAGAATCAGCAGATGAGACCCGTGGGAAGTCTGGACTGGATCCACAGCAGATGCTGGAAGAGTTGTACTGAGTGTGTGCTTCTTGGAGTACTGAGGCTCAGTGTGCCCAGGGGCTCAAGCCGTGAGCAGGTCTAGGAGACTCTGGGCAGGCACAGATGAGCGGGACCTCCAACTTCAGAGAGAGTAACAGATAATTTTCAGAGTAATGAAACCATTTAATAAGCATCTTCCTTTTTTAGTAGAGAAGATTTTGTTTGCATTTTAGGGTTCAGTTCAGTTCAGTTCAGTCATTCAATCATGTCCGACTCTTTGTGACCCCATGGACTGCAGCACGCCACACTTCCCTGTCCATCACCAACTCCCAAAACTTGCTCAAACTCATGTCCATTGAGTCAGTGATGCCATCCAACAATCTCATCCTCTGTCATCCCCTTCTCCTCCTGCCTTCAATCTTTCCTAGCATCAGGGTCTTTTCCAATGAGTCAGTTCTTTGCATCTGTTCAGTTCAATTCAGTCGCTCAGTCCTTTCTGACTCTTTGCGACCCCATGAATCACAGCACACCAGGCCTCCCTGTCCATCACCAACTCCCGGAGTTCACTCAAACTCATGTCCATCGAGTCGGTGATGCCATCCAGCCATCTCATTCTCGGTCGTCCCCTTCTCCTCCCACCCCCAACCTTTCCCAGCATCAGAGTCTTTTCCAGTGAGTCAACTCTTCACATGAGGTGGCCAAAGTATTGGAGTTTCAGCTTCAGCATCAGTCCTTCCAATGAACTAGTACTGATTTCCTTTAGGATGGACTGGTTGGAAATCCTTGTTGTCCAGAGACTCTCAAGAGTTTTCTCCAATACCACAGTTCAAAAGCATCAATTCTTCAGTGCTCAGCTTTCTTTATGATCCAGCTCTTACATCCATACATGACTACTGGAAAAACCATAGCTTTGACTAGATGGACCTTTATTGGCAAAGTAATGTCTCTGCTTTTTAATAAGCTGTCTAGGTTGGTCATAGCTTTCCTTCCAAGGAGTAAGCATCTTTTAATTTCATGGCTGCAGTCACCATCCGCAGTGATTTTGGAGCCCAAGAAAATAAAATCTGTCACTGTTTCCACTGTTTCCCCATCTATTTGCCATGAAGTGATGGGACCGGATGTCATGATCTTCATTTTCTGAATGTTGAGTTTTAAGCAAGCTTTTTAACTCTCCTCTTTCACTTTCATCAAGAGACTCTTTAGTTTCTTTTCACTTCATGCCAAAAGGGTGGTGTCATCTGTGTATCTGAGGTTATTGGCATTTCTCCTGGAAATCTTGATTCCAGCATGTTCTTCATCTAGTCTGGCATTTTGCATAATGTACTCTGCATATAAGTTAAATGAGTAGGGTGAAAATATATAGCCTCAATATACTCCTTTCACAATTCAGAACCAGTCTGTTCCATGTCCAGTTCTAACTGTTGCTTCCTGACCTGCATACAGATTTCTCAGGAGGCAGGTAAGGTGGTCTGGTATTCCCATCTTTTTAAGAATTTTCCACAGTTTGTTGTGATCTACACAGTCAAAGGCTTTGGTGTAGTCAATAAAGCAGAAGTAGATATTTTACTGGAACTCTCTTGCTTTTTCGATGATCCAACAGATGTTGGCAATTTGTTCTCTAGTTTCTCTGCCTTTTCTAAATCCAGCTTGAGCATCTGGAAGTTCACGGTTCATGTACTGTTGAAGCCTAGCTTAGAGTATTTTGATCATTACTTTGCTAGCATGTGAGATGAGTGCAATTGTGTGGTAGTTTGAGCAATCTTTGGCATTGCCCTTCTTTGAGATTGGAATGAAAACTGACCTTTTCCAGTCCTGTGGCCACTTAGAGTATTTTGATCATTACTTTGCTAGCATGTGATATGAGTGCAATTGTGTGGTAATTTGAGCAATCTGGCATTGCCCTTCTTTGAGATTGGAATGAAAACTGACCTTTTCCAGTCCTGTGGCCACTGCTGAGTTTTCAAAATTTGTTGGCATATTGAACGCACCACTTTAACAGCATTATCTTTTAGGGTTTGAAATAGCTCAACTGGAATTCTATCACTTTCACTAGCTGTGGTCATAGTGATGCTTTCTAAAGCCCATTGACTTCACATTCCAGGATGTCTGGCTCTAGGTGAGTGATCACACCATGGTGGTTAATCTGGGTCATGAAGATCCTTTTTGTATATCTTAAAATTTTATTTTAAAGAATTTAAAAGATTAAATTAAGAATAATTTTCAAAAATTAAAAATATTAAATATTTAAAAATTTAAGATTATTATTATCATTGTTGTGGACCATTTTTAATGTCTATTGAATTTGTTACAATATTATATCTGTTTTATGGGAATTTTTTGGCCACAAGGCATGTGGGATGTTGTCTCCCTGACCGGGGATCAAACCCACATCCCTTGTGTTGGAAGGTGAAATCCTAACCACTTCACCACCAGGAGAGTTTCAGGAGAGAGGTTTTCATAACTCAGTTTTCCTCTTTAGAAATTACCCAAAGTTCAACTTTCTTATAACGATGAATCTGGCACGTTAGGCGACAGCATCACACAGTGAACAACAAACACAGTACAGCAGTCGGGCCAGGGGTGTGGGTCCTAACATCACCCTTGTCAGTCGTGTCAGCACCCTCAAGAGTTCACTGGTGGCTTCAGCTTCACCCTTCAGGCGATTGTGTATGTCCTTTCCTGCATGTTTTTAGTATAATCCAGAGAATCATATAAAATGCAGTTTCAAACCTTGTCACTGAAATGCCTTGACACTTACAATACCTGCCCATATGAAATTCTGAAACCACCCCTGCGATTGTGAGTTTCTGCACACAATCACCTTATTTGAAGAAGCCCGTTTTCCACATGTGTCCACTGAAAACACAATTGTGTCTGGTGTAGGGTTATTGTACAGTTTAAAGATAATAGATGTGATGAACCTGCCACACACCAGGCATCTGATACATGTTTGATTCATGGCCAGCTTCTATGCTTTGCTTTGTTCATTGTCCATTTGTGTGAGCTTGACTGAATATAGGTGTCTATACCACAACCTTCTCATCATATATTTTCTTCCTCTGTCACTGCAGTTTAGTGTTCACAGAATTTTATCTCTTCTTTTTGAGGATTCTGTTGTGTCATCATGTGACTTCCTACTGGATATCCCCTCATGTGAGCCACAGATCCTCTCATTTCAGAATAAAGTGATTAGTACTGGGGGAGGGGTCTAACGCCATGAATTCAGGGAGAAGTTCAAAGTGACTAAGTTCTTACATATTTTTAATACTTGGGGAATGCTGATAACTGTGACTGGCCACACACATTAACACACAACAGATGTTATAGGTACATGACATTGTGGTGTTATGTTTATACCCCTTGAATGGGAATCCTCTATAATATGGTAATACAAATATACATTTAACATGCAGCCAGATACTGCAGTGGATATAGCCTTTCCCTTCTCCAGCGGATCTTCCCGACCCAGGAATCAAACCTTGGTCTCCTGCATTGCAGGCGGATACTTTACCATCTGAGCTATCAGAGAAGAAGAGAAGGCTATACCCACTCCAGTATCCTGGTCTGGAGAATTCCATGGACTGTATAGTCCGTGGGGTTGCAAAGAGTCCGACAGGACTGAGAGACTTTCACTTTCACTTTTCACTTTCATATGATTGCCATTCACTTATTTTCTCCTGCAATAAGACAAGGTGAGGCAGAAATGAAAATGAGACAAGTCCACAAAGGAGAAAATAACCCATTGCTTTGTAAATGCCAGTGTAATAGTCACCTCCATGGGTGAGGTCCTTCTAGGTTTCTCATCATATTTTATGAGGCGTGATAGCACTCCAGCTGTGGAACTGGTTCTGAAATAGATGGGTATTTCATACTCATCTGATTTGCAAGAGACTGAATCCCTGGGGATTAACACCATCTCACTTGTGAACTGGCTTCAGGGAGTAAAGAATCTTACATTTATTTCAGGACAATAACCATCCTGGTGTGTGACATAGGACAAAATGCCTGACCTTGTTAGGAGTTTTCTTTCCTAGTAAGAAATGGGGAGATGGAGCCTATTGATTTCAAAACAGTGATAATATTGCAGCTTTTTAGAATGATAAATACAAGGAATTCACCATTCTCTTAATGTCTTAAGTCTCAGCCATTAAGATGGATCTACTCTAATATGTGGCTAACCACTTATCTTCTCTTATTTTTGCAGAGCCCAAATTTTTTAACCCCTCTTGATAGGCTTACTATTCCTATATCATTAATTAGAAAATAATACTTAAAAACAACTAAACAGTTTATGATGATTTATTTAATTAATATTAAATATTTACCAAACAGGAAAATGCATTTTATGATATTTTCCAAAAGTGTAACTTTGTCTTGGATAAAATTTTGCATTTGTGGTTTCATATATTATTAATAAATATAAATAAGTGCATCACAATTCACTTGGCATAGGTGAATTGGCATATCTATTCCACAACCTTATTGTCATATATTTTCTTCATCCTACGAGAAACTTATATTTACTTCTTCTCTGAAAGGTAGAAGAACTGTTTTGTGCCTTGTTTTCCTCATCTGTAAATTGGGTACAATAGTAAAATCTATCATATTAAATATAGTTGAAAATCAAATAATTCGACGCACATAAGGGGCATACATTAGTGGATGGCACATGTTAATACAATGTAGTCTTAGCTATAATAATAATTTATTTTCACCTTGTGAAATCCAACTCCATTCTGGGCATTCGACTCAGTTACTGGCTTTTCCTTTAACAGGGCATTGATTGTTTCATGTTCCTTGGGACTCTTTCTGCTAGTCACAGGACACTTACAATAATACTCTATACTGTAGTAATTATGTACAAGTTCTATCATATGTCTCCGTTAGAATCTGCTTCTCAGTGACTGTTGGTTTATATCTTAATTATTTCAATACTTTTTGAAGGCTTTGCTGAGACAAATACTCTATACACTTACTTAGTTGAATAAATTAGCAAAACCTAAGGTAAGCCACGGATGCCTGAATGCCTGAAGTTCAGTCTGGAAAACTTTTAATCTATTTAAAAGTCACCATAATGTGAAGATGCAAGTTCACGGCTGTTTAGTTGTTAGCTCTTTATGAAGAATTAAGTAAAGCTTAGTTAAGTTTTCTTACCTTATCTTAGGGACTAGTCCTTCAAATAGATGGGGAAACAATGGAAACAGTGAGAGACTTTATTTTGGGGGGCTCCAAAATCACTGCAGATGATGATTGCAGCCATGAAATTAAAAGACACTTACTCCTTGGAAGAAAAGTTATGACAAACCTAGACAGCATATTAAAAAGCAGAGACACTACTTTGTCAACAAAGATCCGTCCAGTCAAAGCTATGGTTTTTCCATTAATCATGTATGGATTTGAGAGTTTTCTATAAAGAAAGCTGAGAGCCAAAGTACTGATGCTTTTGAACTGGTGTTGGAGAAGACTCTTGAGAGTCCCTTGGACTGCAAAGAGATCAAACTAGCACATCCTAAAGGAAATCAGTCCTGAATATTCATTGGGGGAAAGACTGATGCTGAAGCTGAAAGTCCAATAATTTGGCCACCTGATGCAAAGAACTGACTCACTGGAAAAGACCTTGATGTGGGGAAAGATTGAAGACAGGGGGAGAAGGGGTTGACAGAGGATGAGATGGCTGGATGACATCACCGACTCGATGGACATGAGTTTGAGAAAGCTTCTGGAGTTGGTGATGGACAGGGAAGGCTGGCATGCTGCAGTCCATGGGGTCACAAAGAGTCAGATATGACTGAGCAACCGAAATGAACTGAACTGAACTGAATAACAAGCCCCAACTAGGGGCTTCCCAGGTGGTGCTAGTGGTAAAGAACCTGCCTGCCAATGCATATGTAAGAGATGAAGGTTTGATACCTGGGTCAGGAAGATCCCCTGGAGGAGGGCATGGCTACCCACTTCAGTATTATTATCTGGAGAATTCTATGGACAGAAGAGCCTGGTGGGCTACAGCCCATAGGGTTGCAAAGAGTTGGGTGACAGAGAGACTGAGCAGCAGGAGCAGCTGGGGGATGGAAGAAGTCCACAGAGTCACTACATTGTTGCTGTTCAGTTGCTCAGTCATGTCCTACTCTTTGCGACCTCATGGACTACAGCACACCAGGCTTCCTTGTCCATCCCCATCTCCCAGAGTTTGCTCAGACTCTTGTCCATTGAGTCAGTGATGCCATCCAATTATCTTGTCCTCTGTTGTCCCCTTCTCATCCTGCCTTCAATCTTTCCCAGCATCAGGGTCTTTCTAATGAGTTGGCTCTTCGCAACAGGTGGCCAAAGTACTAGAACTTCAGCTTCAGCATCAGTCCTTCCAATGAATATTCAGGGTTGACTACATTTAGGATTGACCAGTTTGATGTCCTTGCTGTTAAAGGAACTCTCAAGAGTCTTCTCCAGCACCATAATTCAAAGACATCTGTACATGACTACTGGAAAAATCATAGCTTTGACTATTTGAACCTTTGTTGGAAAAATAATATCTGCTTTCGAATACACTATCTAGATTTGTCATGGCTTTTCTTCCAAGGAGCAAGTGGCTTTCAATTTCGTGGTTGTAGTTGCCATCTGCAATGATTTTGGAGCCCAAGAAAATAGTTTCTGTCACTCTATTTTATCTGTCCCATCCATTTGCCATGAAGTGATGGGACTGAATGCCATGATTTAATTTTTTGAATGTTGAGTTTTAAGACAGCTTTTTCACTCTCTTTCTCTCTTTCACCTTTATCACCTTTATCTTTAGTTCCTCTTTGCTTTCTGCTATTTGGGTGGTGTTATCTGCATGTCTGAGGTTACTGATATTTCTCCCAGCAATCTTGATTCCAGTCTGTGCTTCATCCAGCCCAGCATTTCTCATGATGAACTCTGCATACAAGTCTACTCAGAGTTGCTGTCCATAGTTGCTTCAGGCTCCTAGCACAAAGTAAGCCTGTTCACCAAGACCTGTGTATTTCATGGTACACCAGACTGAACTTTAACCAAAATAGTCCAAGTGCTCACCTTGATTAGGGTCCCATGAGTCTTGAGTCTTGGTTTGATAGTTGTTGAATATCATGCCACCTATATAATGTCTCATCTTTTAAGAAGAAAATACATCTTAAAAATGTCTTCTAATTGTCCATAATGAGAAGGATGGTTTAAATTATCTTCCAGGTAATTATTGGAAGTGAGGATCAAGATATTAATTTGATTATAAAAACTCTTATTTCAAGAAATAAAAGTCATGCACATTCATTTCCATTAAAACAGAATTGTTTTTTCCTGGTAATGTACAGTAAGGTAATTATAGTTGATTAGACTTGTGTAATCATTTCACAGTGTAAATATTGAATCCTGTACAAATATCAAAACTAATATAATTTTATTTGTCATTACATCTGTATATAAGGATTTAGTCAGATATATATGTAATATAATATATAATATGTGATATATCAATATACAGCATACCAAATATATATCTGTGAAATATAATACATAATATATAATCATAATGTAGATAAATAAATAAAGACATTTTTTCAAGATTGTCTTTGCTGTTCTTAGACGGTTATATTTTCTAAATCAATTTTAGAACAAATTTGCCACTTCCACAGATAAACAAAACTTCTGGGATTTTTGTTAAGACAATGTTCCATCTAAAAGGTTAATTTGGGAAGACCTGACATTTTTAACGTATGAAATATTCTAATGCAAAGCATGGGATCTATCTCAGTTTGTCTTTTTTAAACTCTTAGAAATGTTTGTTTTTCCATATAGAGTTCAGTTCAGTTCAGTAGCTCAGTCCTGTCCAACTCTTTGTGACCCCATGAAACGCAGCACGCCAGGCCTCCCTGTCCATCACCAACTCCTGGAGTTTACTCAAACTCATGTCCATCGAGTCAGTGATGCCGTCCAGCCATCTCATCCTCTGTCGTCCCCTTCTCCTCCTGCCCCCAATCCCTGCCAGCATCAGGGTCTTTTCCAATGAGTCAACTCTTTGCATGAGGTGGCCAAAGTATTGGAGTTTCAGCTTTAGCATCAGTCCTTCCAATGAACACGCAGGACTGATCTCCCGTAGGATGGACTGTTTGGACTTCCTTGCAGTCTAAGCGACTCTCAAGAGTTCTCGAACACCAAAAGCATCAATTCTTCGGTGATCAGCTTTCTTCACAGTTAAAATCTCACATCCATACATGACCACTGGAAAAACCATAGCCTTGACTAGACGGACCTTGTTGGCAAAGTAATGTCTCTGCTTTTTAATATGTTGTCTAGGTTGGTCATAAATATCCTTCCAAGGAGTAAGTGTCTTTTAATTTCATGGCTGCAATAAGCATCTGCAGTGATTTTGGAGTCCCAAAAAATAAAGTCTGACACTGTTTCCACTGTTTCCCCATCTATCTCCAATGAAGTGATGGGACCAGATGCCATGATCTTCGTTTTCTGAATGTTGAGCTTCAAGCCAACTTTTTCACTCTCCTCTTTCACTTTCATCAAGAGGCTTTTGAGTTCCTCTTCACTTTCTGCCATAAGGGTGGTGTCATCTGCATATCTGAGGTTATTAATATTTCTCCCTGCAATCTTGATTCCAGTTGTGCTTCTTCCAGCCCAGCATTTCTCATGATGTATTCTGCATATAAGTTAAATAAGCAGGGTGACAATATACAGCCTTGACGTACTCCTTTTCCTATTTGGAACCAGTCTGTTGTTCCATGTCCAGTTCTAACTGTTGCTTCCTGATCTGCATACAAGTTTCTCAAGAGGCAGGTCAGGTGGTCTGGTATTCCCATCTCTTTCAGAATTTTCCACAGTTTATTGTGATACACACAGTACAAGGCTTTGGCATAGTCAATAAAGCAGAAGTAGATGTTTTTCTGGAACTCTCTTGCTTTTTCCATGATCCAGCTGATGTTAGCAATTTGATCTCTGGTTCCTCTGCCTTTTCTAAAACCAGCTTGAACATCTGGAAGTTCACTGTTCACGTATTGCTGAAGCCTGGCTTGGAGGAGTTTGAGCATGACTTTACTAGCGTGTGAGATGAGTGCAATTGTGCGGTAGTTTGAGCATTCTCTGGCATTGCCTTTCTTTGGGACTGGAATGAAAACTGACCTTTTCCAGTCCTGTGGCCACTGCTGAGTTTTCCAAATTTGCTGGCATAATGAGTGAAGCACTTTCACAGCATCACCTTTCAGGATTTTAAATAGCTCAACTGGAATTTCATCACCTCCACTAACTTTGTACATAGTGATGCTTTCAAAGGCCCACTTGACTTCACATTCCAAGATGTCTGGCTCTAGGTGAGTGATCACACCATCGTGATTATCTGGGTCAAGAAGATCTTTTGTGTACAGTTCTCCTGTATATTCTTGCCACCTCTTCTTAATATCTTCTGATTCTGTTAGGTCCTTACCATTTCTGTCGTTTATGGAGCCCATTTTTGCATGAAATATTCCCTTGGTATCTCTAATTTTCCTGAAGCGATCTCTTGTTTCCTATTCTGTTGTTTTCCTCTATTTCTTTGCACTGATCATTGAGGAAGGCTATCTTATCTCTCCTTGCTATTCTTTGGAACTCTTCATTCAGATGCTTATATCTTTCCTTTCCTCCTTTGCTTTTCGCTTCTCTTCTTTTCACAGCTATTTGTAAGGCCTCCCCAGACAGCCATTTTGCTTTTTTGCATTTCTTTTCCATGGGGATGTTCTTGATCCCTGTCTCCTGTACAATGGCATGAACCTCTGTGCATAGTTCGTCAGGCGCTCTATCTGATCTAGTCCCTTAAATCTATTTCTCTCTTCCACTGTATAATCATAAGGGATTAGATTTAGGTCATACCTGAATGGTCTTGGAGAAGAAAATGGCGACCCACTCCAGTATTCTTGTCTGGAGAATCCCATATACGGAGGAGCCTGGTGGGCTACAGTCTACAGGGTATGGTCTAGTGATTTTCCCTACTTGTTTCAATTTAAGTCTGAATTTGGCAATAAGGAGTTCATGATCTGAACTACAGTCAGCTCCTGGTCTTGTTTTTGCTGACTCTACATAATCTTTGACTGTAAAGAAAATAATCAATCTGATTTTGGTGTTGACCATCTGGTGATGCCCATGTGTAGAGTCTTCTCTTGTGTTATTGGAAGACGATGTTTGCTATGAACAGTGCATTCTCTTGGCAAAACTCTATTAGCCTTTGCCCTGCTTCATTCCATGCTCCAAGGCCAAATTTGCCTGTTACTCAAGGTGTTTCTTGACTTCCTACTTTTGCATTCCAGGCCCCTATAATGAAAGGACATCTTTTTTGGGTGTTAGTTCTAAAAGATCTTGTAGGTCTTCATAGAACCATTCAACTTCAGCTTCTTCAGTGTTACTACTTGGGGCGTAGGCTTCGATTACCGTGATATTGAATGGTTTGGCTTGGAAACGAGCAGAGATCATTCTGTCGTTTTTGAGGTTGCATCCAAATACTGCATTTCAGACTCTTTTGTTGGCCATGATGGCTACTCCATTTCTTCTAATGGATTCCCGCCCATAGTAGTAGATATAATGGGCATCTGAGTTAAATTCACCCATTCCAGTCCATTTTAATTCTCTGATTCCTAGAATGTCAATGTTCACTTTTGCAATCTCCTGTTTGACCACTTCCAATTTGCCTTGATTCATGGACCTAACATTTCAGGTTCCTATGCAATATTGCTCTTTACAGCTTGGACCTTGCTTCCATCACCAGTCACATCCACAACTGGGTATTGTTTTTGCTTTGGCTCCATCCCTTCATTCTTTCTGGAGTTATTTCTCCACTGATCTCCAGTAGCATATTGGGCACCTACCGACCCGGTGAGTTCCTCTTTCGGTATCCTATCATTTTGCTTTTTCATACTGTTCATGGGGTTCTCAAGGCAAGAATACTGAAGTGGTTTGCCATTCCCTTCTCCAGTGGACCACATTCTGTCAGACCTCTCCACCATGACCCGCCTGTCTTGGGTGGCCCCACATGGCATAGCTTAGTTTTATTGAGTTAGACAAGGGTTTGGTCCATGTGATCAGATTGTCTAGTTTTCTGTGATTATGGTTTCAGTGTGTCTGCCCTCTGATGTCCTCTCTCAATACCTACCGTCTTACTTGGGTTTCTCTTATGTTGGACGTGGGGTATCTCTTCACGGCTGCTCCAGCAAAGCACAGCCACTGCTCCTTACTTTGGATGAAGGGCATCTCCTCATGGCTGCCCCTCCTGACCTTGACTGTGGAGTAGCTCCTCTCGGCCCTCCTGTGCCCGTGCAGCCGCCACTCCTTGGATGTTGGGTATAGCATTATGCATATTTTATTAGGTATGTGTACTCGGTCCCTTCAGTCGTATCTGACTCTTTGCAACCCTATGGACTGTAGCCTGCTAGGTTACGGTACTGCCTGTGTCCCCTGCCTCTGTCCATGGGATTTTCTAGGAAAGAACACTAGAGTGGGTTGTCATTCCCTCCTTCAGGGGATCTTACCAACCCAGGGATAGAACCAGCGTCTCTTAGGTCTGCTGTATTGCAGGCAGACTCTTTATTGCTGAGCCCCCAGAGAAGGCCTGTATCAGATACATTCCAATGCAATTAGTGCTTTTTTAAATTTTATTGCAAATGGCACCATATTTGAGATTTTTTATTTTCTGTTTACTGTTAATATGTAGAAATATATTTGATTTTTACATATTTAATTTTACTTAGAAATTTTGTAGGATCATTTATTTATTCTAATAGTTTTAGATTCTCTTTGGTTTTCTTAGTACACAGTCGTGTTATCTATCTGTATGTAATTCAATAACAAGGTTTTGTGGTTGTTTGTTTTGGCATCTCTATTTCATGCTGTACTTCAGCTGGAGCAGGTGTACTTAACCAGTTTTTCATCTTTCCAGGACTGAAATGCTATCTGGTGCTTACAGAAATGGTAGAGACATGTTGGGTAAGATTGCCAAACAAAATATAGGCTGTCAGTTAAAATTGAATTTTAGAAAAACAATGAATAAAGTAGGATAAACATGTCCCATAATTAGTATAAATACATTCTTACACATTTTTAAACTAAATCAGACAGTCTTAATCATGCAGTACACTTCCCAGGTGGCTCTAGTGGTAAAGAACCCACCTGCCAATGCAGGAGACATAAGAGACCTGAGTTTGATCCCTGGGTCAGGAAGATCCTCTGGAGAAGGAAATGGCAAC
The DNA here is from genome assembly GCF_049115385.1 of Moschus berezovskii. NCBI lineage: Eukaryota > Metazoa > Chordata > Mammalia > Artiodactyla > Moschidae > Moschus > Moschus berezovskii. Next base: position 28,082,997 of record NC_142464.1, read on the forward strand.
CCACTCCAGTATTCTTGCCTGGGAAATCCCATAGACAGAGGAACCTGGTGGACTACAATCCATGGGGTTGCAAAGAGTCAGACATGACTGAAGCAACTTAGCACAATCACAGAACAAGTAAAAAAAAACAAACAAAAAAGAAATGCAAGACTTTTTAAGGCATACTTTCATCTTTATCTCATTCCTATAGACCAAAGAAAGTCACAGGGCTGAGCTGAATGTTTGTAGCAGGAATATTTCATTGCTTTAAAAGAGGAAGCTGAAAAGTAACATATTTAAAGACAGGGGTTCACACTGAATGCTTGGGACCAAAAATATGATCAAACACATAGTATATTGAACTGAAATAGGATTTAATGGAAAAATACATATATTTAAAGAATTAAAACTAATTGAAACAAAGATAAAATTTAAGAAAAACAAACACCACAGGCCAGAGGCTTTTATGTATGTTCTTTATTTAATCATTCTAACAATACATTTGTATCCCTTTTTAGGTAAACAAACAGAGCTATTAGAGATATAGTGATTTGCTCTAGATTAAATAACATTTTATAAGGAAAAGTGGTTAAGTCCCTGAGTTCAGAGTCTATACTTTTTCTACTTACAACTCTAGCTTGGAAATGAGCAAAAATATCTGGGGTTCATTTGGATTAAAAAAAAAATCTCTAACTTAGTGTGAAGAATAACAGGATAATATAATCTCATGACTTGTTAAAAAGATGGGGAATAGCTTTCTCAGTGGGCTAAACAGGTAAATAATAGAGTACTTATGTAAAAGGAAAAAGTAGAAACCTTTGATCTGTAGATTTAGTATATTAAAGATCTAAGTATTTCTGAAAATAATTATCAGTCTATCTACTTATTAATTTTTGCAGAAATGCCACTCCCTGTTTCGTGTAGCAAACCTCACTCTCAGGACCACATCTTTGAATCTGAATCCCCAGACTCACTGAGTATATGCTACCTATGTGATCACTGTTTCCAAAATAGGTAGGCTTTCTCTCTAGATATTTTAGAATCCTATTGTTTTCTAAGTTTACTATTAAAGAGTTTTGAGGCGTATGCATTTTAATAACATGTTAGCAGATGACATGATCCTCTATATAGAAAACCCTAAATACACCACCAGAAAATTACTAGAGCTTATCAATGAATGTAGTAAAGCTGCAGGATATAAAATTAACACATAGAAATCCCTTGTATTCCTATACACTAACAATGAGAAAACAGAAAGAGAAATTAAGGAAACAATTCCATTCACCATTGCAACAAAAAGAATAAAATTCTTAGGAATAAATCTACCTAAAGAAACAAAAGACCTATATATAGAAAACTATAAAACACTAATGAAAGAAATCAAAGATGACACAAATAGATGGAGAAATACACCATGTTCATGGATTGGAAGAGTCAATACAGTGAAAATGAGTATACTACCCCAAACAATCTATAGATTCAATGCAATCCCTATCAAGCTACCAGTGGTATTTTTCAGAGAACTAGAACAAATAGTTTCACAATTTGTATGGAAATACAAAAGTCTCGAATATCCAAAGCAATCTTGAGAAAGAAGAATGGAACTGGAGGAATCAACCTACCTGACTTCAGACTATACTACAACGCTACAGTCATTAACACAGTATGGTACTGGCACAAAGACAGAAATAAAGATCGATGGAACAAAATGGAAAGCCCAGAGATAAATCCGTGCACCTATGAACACCTTATCTTTGACAAAGAAGGCAAGAATATACAATGGAGAAAAGACAATCTCTTTAACAAGTAGTGCTGGGAAAGCTGATCAACCACTCGTAAAAGAATGAAACCAGAACACTTTCTAACACCACACACAAAAATAAACTCAAAATGGATTAAAGATATAAATGTAAATCGAGAAACTATAAAACTCCTAGAGGAAATATAGGCAAAATATTCTCTGACATAAGTCATAGCAGGATCCTCTATGACCCACCTCCCAGAATAGTGGAAATAAAAGCAAAAACAAACAAATGGGACCTAATTAAACTTAACAGCTTTTGCACAACGAAGGAAACTATAAGCAAGGTGAAAAGACAGCCTTCATAATGGGAGAAAATAATAGCAAATGAAGCAACTGACAAAGGATTAATCTCAAAAATATACAAGCAGCTCATGCAGCTCAATCCCAGAAAAATAAACTACCCAATCAAAAATGGGACAAAGAACTAAACAGACATTTCTCCAGAGAAGACACACAGATGGCTAACAAACTCATGAAAAGATGGTCAACATCACTCATTATCAGAGAAATGCAAATTAAAACCACAATAAAGTATCATCTCACTCCAATCAGAATGGCTGCTATCAAAAAGTCTACAAACAATAAATGCTGGAGAGGGTGTGGAGAAAAGGGAACCCTCTTACACTGTTGGTGGGAATGCAAACTAGTACAGCCACTCTGGAAAACAGTGTGGAGATTCCTTTAAAAACTGGAAATAGAACTCCCATACAACCCAGCAATCCCACTGCTAGGCATACACACCGAGGAAACCAGAATTGAAAGAGACACATGTACGCCAATGTTCATTGCAGCAGTGTTTACAATAACTAGGACATGGAAGCAACCTAGATGTCCCATGGCAGATGAATGGATAAGAAAACTTTGGTACATATACACAACGGAGTATTACTCAGCTATTAAAAAGAATGCATTTGAATCAGTTCTGATGAGGTGGATGAAACTGGAGCCTATTATACAGAGTGAAGTAAGTCAGAAAGAAAAACACCAATACAGTATATTAATGCATATATATGGAATTTAGAAAGATGGTAACAATGACCCTGTATGCAAGACAGCAAAAGAGACACAGATGTAAAGAACCAACTTTTGGTCTCTGTGGGAGAAGGTGAGGGTGGGATGGTTTGAGAGGATAGCATTGAAACATGTATATTATCATATGTGAAATAGATCACAAGTCCAGGTTTGATGCATGAGACAGGGTGCTCAGGGCTGGTGCACTGGGATGACCCTGAGGGATGGGATGGGGAGGGAAGAGGGTGGGGGGTTCAGGATGGGGAACACATGTACACCCATGGCTGATTCATGTCAATGTATGGCAAAAACCACTACAATATTGTAAAGTAATTATCCTCCAATTAAAATAAATAAATTAATAAAAAGATAACATTTTGTTTGCTTCTGGCCTATATAGACAATAATATAAATAACTATTTCATAGTTTTCATGTGCTTTACCTGTTCTTTAGCACTCCACGTTAATATTTGGCCTGGTAAAATAAATATAAATTAGCAGAGAAAAATATGAAAAAGAAAGGACTTCATGTCAAGTAATTATATCAGATATAGGTATTGAAACTGTTTGACTGTTTAAGTTCTTGAAAACAAGCAAGACCATTAAAGTCAATGGATCTAAAATTAATTAAGCAATAAGAAGCTTTACCCTCATTAATATTTCAAAACTCACAAAAGGATAAAAATTCTTTAATCATCAGGTTAGAATGAATATATTCTTCATTTAAAAAATGTGTTTATAAATGATTCTGTGACCATATAACAAAAACTCTGAATTCTATAAATATCTTGAGGAACCAGTGAATTATTGTTTTGGATAAGAAGTATGGTGAATGTGCAATCCTGAGGATAATCAAAATACAATGCATCACAGCACAAAAAGATAGGATATCTAAACTTCCTAAGGAAGTCACTGTCATAGGAGTAAGCTGTTGCAGTGTCAGAAAACTAATAAAGGATCTCAAAATGTCCCATTAGACAGTGTCATAACAATAACATAATAACAGCAAAGGCTGCCATTATTGAACTTTTATAAGCCAGCTGTTGTTTAATATGCCATATTTAATTTTGTGATAGCCATTTTTCATATTTTGATATCTTTTGAAATTGATTCTTAAAATAGATAATCTTTTACAATCTTTGTAGGCAAAACAATTGTCAACTCAACATTTCCTGCACATGTGCAAATTAGTTCACTGCTGCTCAAATTTTTATTGGTTTCAACTCACTTAGTTCTACCACACATATTAAGCTTAATTGCTATTTTAAACGAATTTAAAAATATTATACTGAGTCAAGGTATTGAAAAGAATTATGTATGAAGACGGGCATAGATATGAAACTGTATGCAGATAAACATGGAAATGAATTCTAAATGTAGTGTTCATGGATGAAAAATTCACGAGGAAAGAGCATAATAATGTATTTTCTTGAAAAGCCATGACAAAATGCTTTCAGGATCTAAAAAAGGAACATGCTCATAACCACAATAATCTCTATTTTGTCTTATTTCTGATCTATATACAAAGGGCTTGCCTATCAGAAACAAGGCGTGATAACTAAATGGTAGGAATACTGCTGGATTTCTTTAAAAAGATGAGAGAAACTTCAAAGAAACCAAGGGAAAATATGATTGATTTTTCTATGGGTCAAAACAAGCATTGACATTAAACATCAAATTGTCAGAAACTTTCTATTGACTCTGAATAAAAGTTTCTCACATTTCCCACATTCTGTGATTGAAATGAGAGGAAAACAAAATTTTATGTTTAGATAAATAGCAAATTGCCAGTATCAACAATTCCAGAACAAGCGTTAACACATGGGGGGAAATCCTAGAGATAATAGTGCATCATTTCTTTAAAAAATGCTTCAACACCAATATTTTTGATGGCACAGAGAACCACACTGTGATTTAATAAAACAAAGAGCAACAATATGGACATTGACCAATTTGCGTTTCAAAGTGACTTAAAATAGGCTCTGAAAATGGTACATTTTGATAATACCTAAACAAATGGATTTTTCTTACATTTTAATTTTAATAAACCTTAAAAGACCTCTTTACATATGTAGAAAATCTAAGCATAATGAAAAATTATAGTTTGTTTGTTTGTTCTTGTTTGAGTGCATGCATGCATACTAAGTTGCTTCGATCCTGTCTGATTCTGTGACCCAGGCTACTCTTTGTAGCCTGCCAGGCTCCTCAGTCCATGGGATTCTCCAGGCAAGAATACTGGAGTGAGGTGCTTGCTCTCCGCCAGGGGCAGGGATGGTGCTGCAGCTCCTGCCTTGCAGGTGGATTCTTTTACCATTGAGCGGCTGGGGAAGTCACTTTATTGTTTAATGATACTAAATAGGGGTGACTATTAGAACAAATAATGTCTTAGATTTTGTGAAGTATGTTATTTAAATTATTCCTCAAATTTTTAGTTATACCCTTTAATATTTTCAGGTTACATATGAAAAAATTGAGTTTTAGTCTTGGTACCATGTTAAAGTTCACACAAATCTGTGCCTGAGAGTAACTCTAAACACTGTTTGTTGAACTACTGGCTGTCTTTTATGATGCGATCAACTTTCTACACATTTATGAGGCTCATTTGCTTCAAGTATAAAATGAGAAAATTGAACTAAAAATACTATAAAGTTCTTTCCATTGATGTTATCAGTGGTTTCAGAAGAAAACCCAAACTATTGTCCAAGAACAACTACAAAATAAAGGAAAAGTCTGTAAGAAATGTTCATATTAATTCAATATTTAATTATAACTCAAATATAAAATTGTTTCTGCAGAATCATCCCCATTCAATTTAGTATGATTCATCTACTCTGTACCACAAAAGGTGATAATAGGCTTCATATATTTTAATCTATAGTAGAAAAAAAGTTATTTCTGTTTTTCCTAAAATCAGCAATTAAATTCTACATTCCATGGATTTCATGAGCAAGTTTTCTTTCCTTCTTCTATACATTTAATTAATTTGAAATTTCAAATATACAACTCTCAGCTTTTTTTTATTTTACATTGACTAATAGTCTTTAATCTTTTCATTCATAGACATTCAGAGAGAATTTCCAATATCTTAGTTAAGTTTCCCTAGAACATCACTAGCTGCATTTTAATGTTTATAGCTACAATGAACAAACAGAAAGGTTTATAAGTGTGATGAATCTCAGTTTAATTTATGGATATATATATATATATAAGCGTGCATGCATGGAAGTCACTTCATTCATATCCAACTCCTGCAACCCCTTGGACTGTAGCCTGCCAGGCTTCTTTGTCTATGGGATTTCCCAGGTAAGAATACTGGAGTGGGGTGCCATGCCCTTCTCCAAGGGATCTTCCAGACCCAGGGATTGAACCCACATCTCTTATGTCCCTTTCTGTGGCAGGTGGGTTATTTTACAGCTGGCGCCACTTGGGAAGCCCGTATAATTAATAAGAAATAAGAAAGTCACTCAGTTGTGTCTGACTCTTTGAGAGCCAATGGATTATATAGTCCATGGAATTCTCCAGGCCAGAATACTGGAGTAGGTAGCCTTTCCTTTCTCCAGTGGATCTTTCCAACCCAGGGATTGAACCCAGGTCTCCCACATTTCAGGCCGATTCTTTACCAGCTGAGCCACAAGGGAAGCCCATATATATACATATGTGTGTGTGTGTGTGTGTGTATATACATATATATATATAGTTGTTCAGTCACAGTCATGTCTGACTCTTTGTGACCCCATGGATTGCAGCATTTCAGGCTTCCTTGTCCATCACTATCTTCCTGAGTTTGCTCAAACTCATGTCCATTGAGTTGAACATGCCATCCAACCACCTCATCCTCTGTCATCTCCTTCTCCTCCTTCCCTCAATCTTTCTTAGCATCAGGGTCTTTTCCAATGAGTTGGCTCTTTGAATCAGATGGCCAAGATATTGGAACTTCGGCTTCAGCATCAGTCCTTCCAATGAATATTCAGTGTTGATTGCCTTAGGATTGACTGGTTTGATCTCCTTGCAGTCCAAGGGACTCTCAAGTCTTCCCCAGCACCACAGTTAGAAAGCATTGATTCTCCAGCACTCAGCCTTCTTTATGGTCCAACTCTCACAACTATACATGTCTACTGGAAAAACTGTAGCTTTGACTATATGGACCTTTGTTGGCAAGTGATGTCTCTGCTTTCTAGTATGTTGTCTAGGTTTGTCATTGCTTTTCTTCCATGGAGCAAGTATCTTTTAAATTCAAGGTTGCAGTCACAATCCTCAATGATTTTAGAGCCCAAGAAAATAAAGTCTGTCACTGTTTCCACTGTTTTCCCATCTGTTTGCCATGAAGTGATGAGATCAGATGCCATGATCTTAGTTTCTTGAATGTTGAGTTTTAAGCCAGCTTTTTCACTCTCCTCTTTCACCTTCATAAAAAGCTCTTTAGTTCCTCTTTGCTTTCTGCCATTACAGTGGTGTCATCTGTATACCTGAGGTTATTGATATTTCTCCTGGCAATTTTGATTCCAACTTGAGCTTCATTCAGTCCAGCATTTCACATGGTCTTTCAGCTAATATCTTTGAGAATCAGGTTATAACAAACCAAAGCTTTCTTCTGAATAGAGTAAGAATTCATAGTCAATCACTCTAGTACAATTGTTTCTTTTTTCTAAATGTCTTACTTGACCTTTGCCGATCCAGTGTACCCCTGCAATATTTTGATCAGTCAACAATTTTATATTTTCCTATGATTTATCTCTGCTAGCTTTGAATGATACCACCTGAGAGCTGAGAGTTGGGAAATCATTCCAACTATTTCACTACTTCTCCATCCACAATACAGTAAAATATTTCAGAGATGTCGTTTGTCTTAGAGTTTTTCTAACACAGTCTCATCTGAGATATGTTAAATGAAGTCAGAAGAATGAAATAATTTGACCAAAGTGTCATAGGTGTTTTTTTTCAGGCTTGTATAAAAACCATAGCTTCACAATATGAGTTCATTATGCCATGCTGGTTATTCCAAGTCTGTTTATTCCATTTTTCTAATCACTCTTATTTCATTAGCTTTCTGATCTCTAACAAATAATTTCTTTCAATATGATTAAAACTTAGTTGCCTTTTTTCTTTTCAATTTTAATTTGAAAGAAACATGACAATTCAAATTACAGTCTTGAAGAAGCTGAAAATACAGCCTTGGAGTTAGAAATACATTGAATCAAGTCTGGGCTATGCTAGTTACTAGTTCTATGATATGTCCCTTTTCTAAGTCAAGTTTATTTTTAAAATTTATGTAATGGGAAAAAGTTCCTATTTATAAAACTATTGAAACAATCATATAAGATATATGAGACTATATATCTTAATCCTGGACCATACTATGAGTCTTTTATAAATGTTAGTAATTTTATTATGATTGATAAAATGAATTAGAGCAAAATGTGAGTGGTAAAGATGACAAGGTTAAAAAAAATTATGAATACTTAATCTTTTATGTAACTTTTCCAAATGCAGTATAAAGTCATTATAATAGTGAATAATAAATAAATAAAAGCAATTAAATTGTAGAGAGAATAAAGAGAAAATACACAATTCTTTCAGCTTCTCTGAACTCTCTGTGGTGATGGAGATGTCCAGGAAACTAAACAGTTTTACTCTTGCTACTCATCAACCTAAAGTCCATCTTCCTAATGAATAAGCACAGAAGAATTAAAATAACAGACTAAAATTGCAATGAGATGCACTACATAGCTATTGGAATGGCAACAATTTTAAAAGGCTTATACCAAATGTTGGTGAGAATGTGGAGTCAGTAAAATTTAGTTAACTTTCTGGTGGGAATATAAAATGATACAACCACTGTGGAAAACATTGTTAGGCTTTTTAAAAAATATCAAAGATGCACATATTCCTCTCCTAGGTATTTAACCAATACCTAGGGAAAGGGTGTTGGAAAACACATATTTATTTAAAGACTTGCACACAAATGCTCATAGCATATTTATTTGCTACAGCCTAAATGGAACTCACTGGAAAAGACTCTGATGCTGGGAGGGATTGGGGGTGGGAGGAGACGGGGATGACAGAGAATGAGATGGCTGGATGGCATCACCGACTCGATGGACATGAGTTTGAGTGAACTCCGGGAGTTGGTGATGGACAGGGAGGCCTGGCGTGCTGTGAATCATGGGGTCGCAGAGAGTCGGACACGACTGAGCGACTGAACTGAACTGAACTGAACTGAAATGGAAACAAAACAGGTCCACGTATAGGTGAATGGACAAACAAATCATGATCTTTCTTTACAGTGGAGTACTGCTGCTACTGCTGCTAAGTCACTTCAGTCGTGTCCGACTCTGTGCAACTCTATGTACAGCAGCCCACCAGGCTCCTCTGTCTACAGGATTCTCTGGGCAGGAATACTGGAGTCGGTTGCCATTTCCTTCTCCAGTGGAGTACTATGCACCAATAAAATTAAATGACCTATTTATACTTACAACATAAATAAATTATTCAAATCCTTACGCTCTACAATATTCAAATACTCTATGGTCCTTGCGAATCCATGTCCTCTGCTTGCATTTTGTTGTGGAAATACTATATCCAAAGAATATGCTTAATCAGAGAAGTGAGAACATGCAGAAACAAAGGAAAACAGTCAAAGGAGACAAATAATAATAATGTAGTTAAGCATAGTCATTGCTAAAGACCATGATGCTGGGAAAGATTGAGGGCAGAAGGAGAAGGGGGCAACACAGGATGAGATGGTTGGACGACATCACTGAATCAATGGACGTAAATTTGACTAAACTCCTGGAGCTAGTGAAGGACAGGGAAGCCTGATGAACTGTAATTCACGGGGTCACAAATAGTCAGACATGACTTAGTGACTGAACAACAATAATGAAGCATGACAAGGACCTTTAGTTACTTCTCAAGGCCTATAGATAATATTCTAAGCCATATTCTGAGAGCTGTCTTATAGATACTGAAATTCCCACCAGATTGAGGTTAACTACATGATGACCAGACTGTGGCCATGACATAAGCTGCCACACTTTCAAGAATAGGCCTAAGGAAATGGAAACAGACCACAGAACTGAAGATCAATTGTACAATCAAGATGATGCTGGTCAGACCACCGATGACTGATTTCAAAATGACTATCAACTTATCAAACTGTACACTTTTTTTTTCTTTTTTTTTTTATAGGACTGTCTTTTTTTTCTTTATTTATTTATTTTTTTAGTTGTAATGGTATTTCTTTTTTTTTTTTGGAGGCAAATTATTTTACAATATTATATTGGTTGGTTTTGCCATACATTGACATGAATTCGCCCCGGGTTTACATAAGTTCCCACTCCTGAACCCCCCTCCCGAACCCCCCTCCCACCTCCCACCTCCCTCCTCCCTTTATCCTCCCTCTGGGTCATCCCCGCATGCCAGCCCCGAGCATCCTATAACATGCATTGACCCTGAACTAGTGATTCGTTTCACATATGATAACATACGTGTTTCAATGCCATTCTCCCAAATCATCCCACCCTCACCCTCTCCCATAGAGTGGGAGACTTTAAATAGTACAGTGTATTGTATGTCAATTACAGTTGGCCCTCTGTATTCACAGGTTCTGCATATGCAAATTCAACCAAACATGGATAGAAAATATATGCTTTTTAAATCCAGAAACTTCTATAAAAGCAAAACTTGAATTTGCTATACTCTGGCAACTATTTACATAGCATTTACATTGTATTTCCAACTACTTACATATTTTTAATTAGGTATTATAAGGAATCTAGAGATGATTTAACATGTGTAGGAGGATGTACCTAGGTTCTGTGCAAATACTGGGCCATTTTATTTAAGAGATTTGACCATCTTTCTCTTTGGGTGTCTACAGGGGACCTGACACCAACCTCCTATGGATGCTGAGAGATGACTGTATACCTTAGTAATTTTTCTTTTCAATGATTGTGCTACACAGAACATAATTCTCTCTTTCAAATAAGCGTTTTGAGTCCCTGTCTTAACAAGTGACAAAAACTGAAGTATTGAGGCACAATTCGAAAAATCATGTTTACAAGATTATCTCAGATTTTTTATTCTAAGAATTAAGGCTATTATTTCACTTTGATTATTTTTAAAACATCTTAAAGAGATCAGATTTATTTACCACATTTTTTATAAGAGACTGACCCAGCCCATGAATAAAAGTGTTGCAGTATGAACAATGCAGAAGAATCCTCAGGGTTCTTCCTCCAGCCTGTATTGGACTGTTTCTAACTTGGCCACCAGAGAACACAGAGGAAATGTAGTCAGAAGCCTGTTTTGTGAGAATGTAGCCAATTCACAGATTCCCCAGCAGCAAGAACCATTTTATGAAGGAGAAACAATAGCTGAAGTAAACTGGGAAAAACATTCCTACCTCAGAGTGCAATCAAAAGATAAAAGAGACATATGGGTTTTACATTTTGCTAGAATGCAGGCTGTAAATAATGTGAATGGCGTGATCGCAGGTTTTTAGCTTCTCATCTTCCCCATTTTTCTATACAAAGAAGATAAGAATCAGTTACAGCTGTTTTCAACAATGCTCTATACTCTTGGACTTATGCGAAAATCCTACCCAAATACACTTAAAAGATTGAACTACAAATTTCCTCCTTCATGAAAATTAAGAAACCGGCACAAATTGAGGTGAAGGCAAGATTCCTTTACAATGAATACCATAGGAATCGAGTTTTATCTGAGTGGAATCGTACTCTATATAAATAAATTGTGATGAATCAAATTTCCATCCTACAGAGGAAATATTCTGCTTCTCATCTTTCTTTATAAAAATTGTCAAGTGTCAGGAAGGGAATTAGTATGTGAAGAGCAATATTGTATACAGGGCAGGTGTTCTCTGAGTGTCTTTGACTGACAAGAATCCCGCTAAAACCTGGACTGAAGAAATTAAACCCTACTGTTTGTTGTCATTGAAATTTGAGAGAGGCTGGGAAGCTACCCACCCTCAGAATCTCCCTCCACTGGCCTGTCAAAACACCTATAGTTTCACCATTCGAAATTCACTCCTTTCAACCAGCTTAGGCCGGGAGCCAGGCAGAAGCATGGGAGAGGTAAACACAAGGACACATGCTTAGACCCGAGTATCTCCGATGTGTCTGAATGCAGGACAGAAGAAAACATCCTTGCCACCTTGTGAAGGTTTTCGACTCTCAAAATCGTTCAGTTAACCCATTTAGGGTAGCGCATGTATCTGATATCTCTTAGGCCAATTAGTATTTCCATTACTATGACAGTATCAAAGGTGCTGAAGTGATACTAGATTAACCACTTAGTATTATTTCAACCTATCTCATTACAGTGTAAAAAAGGAATTTTTTTTTTTTAAGAGCACAGAAATCAGTGGTAGTTTTTTAAAAACGCATTCAATTTAACTGAGTTGAATACATTAGTGAGAATGTGTGTATGCTACATCTGTGAGGAGGTGGGAGTAATTTCAGTATCCGTACAGTATTAAGCGATACTCTGAATGGACTGTTAGTATTACAGCATAGTTTATGCCCACTGAGAGCCAGGCCTTTAATTATTCATGCCTTCAGGCTCTTGAGTCACATAACAGCAGCAACCGTATTTGGCAATTAATAAACAGCCAAAAGCCAATGTCTCAGTCTCCAGACCGCTGACTCTTAAGAATGAGGCAGAGGAAGCAGAAAATACCAAGAGGCCTGCCCAGAAAAGCAGCCTTAAAACCCTAGTCTAAATCTCAGGTGCGTGTGCTGGGTCTTCCCTAGCCTTATCATAAGCCATCCTTCTGTCATGTAATTCCAATCAAATTCCGTGCAGGAGCCTCGCTGAATTACCGCTTCTTCTCTGCCTGTACTCGCCTGACATTTGCTGCTTACTAGGCACTCTCATTTGCCTCTTCCTGATGCTCATCTAGACTGAGGTCGTTGTAACACACAGGTCGGGGACCAGACACCCACGATATAAAATGCTCATCTCATCACATTCAATGCATTCTGCTATCGAGTGGGACGGGGATGTCCAATCTGCCATGAAACCATTCTATCTTACATTTCTTCGGCCATGCATTACACCTGCTTAATGTCATCTGCTTAGAAAATGCAAGTCTTCCCTCTTCCTCTCTACGTCCTTTTGAAACAGTTGCCTTCAATTACTTTTTTATTCAAACCTCACATTTGCTAAAATTGAAATAAAATCAAAAAGCTTTACAAAGATAGGGAGAGGCACTCATCAGGATGCATTTTGTCAACCCTGCTGACTTTTTTCTGTCTCCTTCGTTCAGAGAGGGTAGCCTCTTCAAATGCACACTTTGCTTTTGACAGCTCTGCAGTTATTGGATGCAGCAGGAAATAGTGCCTGACACATAAAATCCACTGATTCAACTATGCAATATTTATTTCATAGCCAACATAAATAAAAATAAAATATTTCCTTAAACGTTTTGCTCACACGCTGTCTGGCTGCATTGCCAGCAACTTTGCAGACTCTTCCGTTAGAAAACTTTTATTTGCTTTCTTCTCTGCCATAAATCATCTTCCCTCATCTGACTCTGATTGGACCATCCTTTGTTGAATAATAAATTATAGGTGTTGCTTGACTGTATTGTAGATAATGCAGTAAAGACAAAGAATGAGTACAGTTTGATAAAGAAACTCTTGGATTCATATAGGATAAAGGCTTTCAAAAGTAAATTAAAATTTCTTGTTCTAATTATCAGTTCTCTGGGTCTTGCTATGGTGTACTATGGAGCTCAAAGATTTGGGCTTTTAGGTGACTGGGTAACCACGACTTTGATGAATATAAATACTAATTATTTAGAGTGGGACCAAGGTAGTTCAGGAAATTGTAAAAAAAAAAAAATTCAGAGAAATCATGACTTGTAGTAGATTTTATAGCCTCAAGTGAGTCAAATAAGAGTAAGTCTGATTATCACCATGGTATGAAATCTAATTGAACTCCACAGAAAGAGAAAGGTTGGAAACCTCTGTTGCTTGGGAAAGCATCCATGGGTATGATATAAGTTTTCCTCACGTGGCGGGAAATCATCAGTCATAAATGCAATGAGGTTTTGCTGCAAGAAAAAACCACAGAGGAGGGATAGAAATTAAGTAATAGAGAGATGCCCTGATGTGGCCGTTTCTCAAGGATTACTTGAAATCCCTCTATAATTTGGCAACACTGAGGCACGTGCTAAAGCTGAAGCTCCAATACTTTGACCACCTCATGCGACGAGTTGACTCACTGGAAAAGAGTCTGATGCTGGGAGGGATTGGAGGTAGGAGGAGACAGGGACGACAGAGAATGAGATGGCTGGATGGCATCACCGACTCAGTGGACATGAGTTTGAGTGAACTCAGGGAGTTGGTGATGGACAGGGAGGCCTGGCGTGCTGTGGTTCATGGGGTCGCAAAGAGTCGGACACGACTAAGCGACTAAACTGAACTGAATATGGGTTTGGATTATTCAGTAGCAATTTTCACAGTTTTTTAGTCTGACACATTTAAAATAATTTTTTACATAGCCCTTGAAAATTTTTTAATTGACATCTAACTTTAATTGACATTCATAACTTAAGTTATATAACCTATAGCAAGTTATATAATTTATGTGTATTACAAATATTGACATCTTAAATTCAAACTGTTATACTACTTTTTCATTGTATACAACTGAATATAAAGACTATAGCATTAAATTTATACCTCAGTCCATTAAAATTATATTATAGTAAAAGATGGTATAGTCAAAAGTTACATTGAATTTTTTCATATTTGTGTATTCCATTATCACTTTTACAACGTAATTCTATTTTGATGTAATATATTTTTATGTTTGAAGGACTTATTAATCACAGATCACACATTTCTGCAGTTTAAATGTGTGCTATGTGTCTGTGTGTTTGTTAGTCTGAATTTTGAAAAAAAAATGAAAATGTCTATAGAATTAAAATCATAATGATTATTTAAGCAACTGATTAAAAGTATATGATCAGTTTTGATTATTAAAAATAAAACATATTGGAAAAGTATCTGTTAATGTAGTAAGCTGGACTTCTAAAAATTATTTTATTCATACACAAATTAATACTTTAGTTAAAAGGAAGCAGTGTTCAGCGTGAATTCTATATTATCTGTTTTCATGGGTATGAGATTTACAAATACTTTTGCTGGAGACTCGAGTTCAATCCCTGGGTCAGGAAGATCCCCAGGGTAAGGGAATGGCAACGCTCTCCAGTATCCTTGCCTGAAGAATTCTAGGATAGGGGAGTCTAGTGGGTTCTAGTCCATGGGGCTGCAAAGAGTCAATGTAGATTAAAATGGAAGAGTTCAGTAATTTTAACAACACATCTGTTTTATGTCCTCTTAGGTAAATACCTTAAATCACATAGTGGCATATCATAAAAAATTATTCTTACTGATCTAAAAGTTCCTTCAGGTTTACTAAAAGCAAAGAATTAAAAGCTGCCTAAATGGCACGATGATTTGTTAGTCAGTCACCATGGTCATTTACTTTCTCAGTTTTTGAAAATCACTTCAAAAGATTCAATAATGATTACTGATGATGCTTGATACATTTTCAGCTAGAGGCATTTTATATAGCCCAGTCTGATCAGAAAGTGTTGGAAAAATCAAAATATTACAAGTTTTATTATCCTTTGCCAATGTAGTTTTTAAACAAACTGCATTTATCTTACCATGTGCTTCAAACATATTTCCATCAAAATCTTGAACTATATATTGAATTCAAGTTGTGGGATACAAATTGATTAGCAAAGTCCCTTCTTATAATAAAAACAATTAACCAAATGAGTTATGTTCCATGAGAAAGCCTAATTTTGTTCTCAATTCAAATAACTTTTAATATGCATAATTTTGACTGCCATCTATATTCTGAAGTAAATTCTAAAAGAGACAGATATAGGTTGACAGGTATTTACATAGATAGATAAAGTCACAAACTCTTCCTGTGAGTTTGTAGCCTAATTAATACAAGTTACTGCCTCCTCTAATATGTCTTAGTGATGTTTTCTCTTTGTTCTCCTGGGACTCTTCTAGGTTAATAATATATTCTTTCATAGAGATGGTTAATTAAAGATGCTTGGTCATTAGATAGTGATTATAATTTTTTCTACCACTCTTTGGTAAGATATATTTAAGAATATCTTTTATGTAAACTACAGTGCCAACACCAAATTTTCAATGTCACGTTTTGCCTTTAACAAAAATATATACAAGACTCAAAATACTCAAAACTTTGCCACACATTAGTGGTATATTGATTAAAGGTGCTTCAGTGACACCAACATTTACATTTTCCATTGTGTACTTTGTTGTTTCAAAACTGTCTAAGTTTTTTATTATGAAAAATTTCAGAGGTATACAAAGTGGAAAGAGTAATATAGTGAATCCTATATATCCATTTCCAGCATCAACAATCAACAACACACAATCTTGTTTTATCAATACCCTACCTATTTCCCCAGCCTGAATTAGTTTGAAGCAAATTCCACATAATTTCACCTACATGTATTTTATTATGTATCAATTAAAAAGAATGAAATAATGTATTTGCAGCAACATGGATTAACCTAGAGATTATCATACTAAGTGAAACAAGTCAGACATGGACAAATATCGTATTATATCCCTTCTATTTAGAATCTAAAATATGATACAAATGAACTTATCTACAAAACAGCAACAGACTCAGACATAGGGAACAGACTTGTGGTTGCCAAGGTGGGCAGGTGGGAGATGAATGATCAAGATTTGGGATTAGCAGATACAAACTATTTTACACATAATGGATAAAAAACAAGGTCCTACTGTACAGCACAGGGAACTAAATTCAATATTCTGCAATAAATCATAATGGAAAAGAATATATAAAGGTATAACTGAGTCACTTCACTTTGCTGTATGCCAGAAACTAACACAACATTGTAAATCAACAATACCTCAATGAATTAAAAAAATGAAAAAGAAAAGATACTTTACAAATAACTATTATCAATTATTTAAAAATAAATAATAATTTCTTGGTGTGACCAACTAGCCACCTTGTGACCACCAATTTTCCTGGTAGTAAATTAAGAAAAAATTTATAGTTTGCTTGAAACAGAATTTATAGATTAATAGATTATAATTTTTGTTATTTATCTTGAGATTCTTTTTATGTGTATTTCCTTCCCTTGTCTCCCTCTCCTCAGTTCTCCTTTCATGTTTCTTTTCTGTTGGTTGCTGTTGAATAAAATATATAATCATACAGAATTTGCCATAGTCCAGAGTCTGCTGATTATATTCCCATGGAGTACATCAGAGTACATGTTTTCACTTTCATTGTGTTATCTGGAAATTGATTTAGACTCACAAACTTGCTCAGATTTTTCTTCCCCTTCCCTTCTTCTTCGTCTGCTTCTTCTCTTCTGCCTCCCCTGCAACTGCTGCTGCTCCTTTTCCTCCACCTTATCCATCTCCTCCTCCTTCTTCTTGTCTTCCTGTCATAGTTGTGCTGTGTGAACTTTATTCAGGAGTCACATGATGTTGGTGATCCCTTTTTAAAAAGTATTACCAGCTTCTTTTTTCTGAACAAGATGGCGGAGGAATAGGACGGGGAGACCAATTTCTCCCCCACAAATTCATCAAAAGAACATTTGAAGGCTGAGTAAATTCCACAAAACAATTTCTGAATGCCAGCAGAGGACATCAGGTACCCAGAAAAGCAGCCCATTGTCTTCGAAAGGAGTTAGGAAAAAACATACAAGATAAAAAGAGAGATAAAAGAGGTAGGGATGGAGCTCCATCCCAGGAAGGGAGGCTTAAAAAAGAGAGAAGTTTCCAAACACCAGGAAATACTCTAACTGGAAAGTCTGTGGTGAGCATTGGAACCTCAGAGGGCAACATAACCGGGAGGAAAAAGAAATAAATAATTAAACCCCACAGATTACGTGCCCAATTGTAACTCCCAGCAGAGAAGCAGCGCAGATGCCCGGATCTGCCATTAGCAAGCAGGGGCTGGGCAGGGAGGTGCGGGCTGAACTGCTTAGAGTGAGGACCGGGCCTGAATGCTGCGAGGGAAATCTGAGAGAGCTAACTGGAGATAGCAAAGCAGACTGTGGGATAGCTACCCCATGAAAAGGCGAAAAGACATAACCTAAGATTCTGTCAGACCCGTTCACAGAACAAAGGGCTGACTAGAAGTAGCCAGCTGTGGTCGGGCCCATCCCCCGCCTGAGACAGGCAGGTGATAGCAGCCAGAGCCAGAAGGGGACAATCGTAGCCCCAGAGAGGCATCCAATATTAAACTGCAAGCAGGTTTTGTTGCTAACCAAGACTTCTTGGGTTTCTGGCCAATTGACATCCGCCTGAGAAGGTGCGCTGGTTGTACACCCAGAGAACCCAGCAGCAGAGACTGGGGAGGTGATAAGTCGCAGCGACCGTGCTCACCAAACACCTGGTCATCTGAGCTGCTCAGACCTGAGGAGGACACAAAACGCAGGCCCAACCAAGTTTGTGCCATTGTGGAGAACTTGAGTACCTGAACCCTAGCGGCTTAGACCTGGGATGTGCATGCAACCCAGCGCCAGCCTCAGACAGTTTTCGGCAGAGCAACCTAGAGCCTGTGCAGTGTAGACATGGAAAGCACACACGCTGTGAGTGGGGGCAAAACCTGTGTGGCCAAGACACTACAAGCACTCCCCACAAATGCCAGAGATATTTGTCTGTAGCGTTCCTCCCTTCCTAGAACACGACTGAACAAGTGAGCCTTAAAAAGTGTCCATTAATGCCCCCTAGTGTCAGGGAGGAAATTAGACACTGAAGAGACCAGCAAACAGAAGCTAAAAGAGAGGGAACCACCTTGGAAGTGACAGAGAAGTCTAGAGGCTGCTGCAAGAATAAGACTCAAAACCAGAGGCAGGAGGCTTAAGCCAAATCCTGAAAACACCAGAGAACTCCTGACTCCAGGGAACATTAATCGATAGGAGCTCATCAAACCCCTCCATACCTACACCGAAACCAACACCACCCAAGGGTCAAAAAGTTCCACAGCAAGACTTACCCCCAAATTCTCCAGCAACACAGGAAAATAGCCCTGCTTCAATATACAGGCTGCCCAAAGTCACTCCAAACCCTCAGACATCTCATAACTCATTACTGGACACTTCATTGCACTCCAGAGAGAAGAAATCCAGCTCCACCCACCAGAACACCGACACAAGCTTCCCTAACCAGGGAAACTTGACAAGCCACCCGTCCATAGCGAGGAAACTACATAATAAAGAGAAATCCACAAACTGCCAGAAGACGGAAAGGCCACCCCAAACACAGCAATATAAGCAAGATGAAGAGGCAGAGAAATACCCAGCAAATAAAGGAACAGGATAAATGCCTACCAACCCAAACAAAAGAGGAAGAGATAGGGAACCTACCGGATAAAAAGTTCCGAATAATGATAGTGAAATTGATCCAAAATCTTGAAAACAAATTGCAGTTACAGATAAATAACCTGGAGACAAGGGTTGAGATGATGCAAGAAAGGTTTAACAAGGATCTAGAAGAAATAAAAAAGAGTCAATATACAATGAATAATGCAATAGATGAGATCAAAAACACTCTGGAGGGAACCAATAGTAGAATAACGGAGGCAGAAGATAAAATAAGTGAGTTAGAAGATAGAATGGTAGAAATAAATGAAGCAGAGAGGAAAAAAGATAAACGAATTAAAAGAAATGAGGACAACCTCAGAGACCTCTGGGATAATTTTAAACGCCCCAACATCCGAATCATAGGAGTCCCAGAAGAAGAAGACAAGAAGAAAGACCATGAGAAAATACTTTAGGAGATGATAGTTGAAAATTTCCCTAAAATGCGGAAGGAAATAATCACCCAAGTCCAAGAATCCCAGAGAGTCCCAAACAGGATAAACCCAAGGTGAAATACCCCAAGACACATATTAGTCAAATTAAAAAAGATCAAACACAAAGAACAAATATTAAAAGCAGCAAGGGAAAAGCAACAAATAACACACAAGGGGATTCCCATAAGGATAACAGCTGATCTTTCAATAGAAATTCTTCAGGCCAGGAGGGAATGGCAGGGCATACTTAAAATGATGAAAGAAAATAACCTAAAGCCCAGATTACTGTACCCAGCAAGGATCTCATTCAAATATGAAGGAGAAATCAAAAGCTTTACAGACAAGCAAAAGCTGAGAGAATTCAGCATCACCAAACCAGCCCTCCAACAAAAGCTAAAGGACCTTCTCTAGACAGGAAACACAGAAAGAGTGTATAAACTCGAATCCAAAACAATAAAGAAAATGGCAACGGGATCATACTTATCAATAATTACCTTAAACGTAAATGGGTTGAATGCCCCAACCAAAAGACAAAGGCTGGCTGAATGGATATAAAAACAAGAACCCCATATATGTTGTCTACAAGAGACCCACCTCAAAACGAGGGACACATACAGACTGAAAGTGAAGGGCTGGAACAAGGTATTCCATGCAAATAGAGACCAAAAGAAAGCAGGAGTAGGAACACTCAGATAAAATAGACTTTAAGACAAAGGCTGTGAAAAGAGACAAAGAAGGAAGCTACATAATGATCAAAGGATCAATCCAAGAAGATATAACAAATATAAATATATATGCACCCAACAGAGGAGCACTGCAATATGTAAGACAAATGCTAACAAGTATGAAAGGGGAAATTAAAAACAACGCAATAATAGTGGGAGACTTTAATACCCCATTCACACCTATGGACAGATCAACTAAACAGAAAATTAACAAAGAAACACAAATATTAAATGAAACAACAGACCAGTTAGACCTAATAGATCTCTATAGGACATTTCACCCCCAAAACAATGAAATTCACCTTCTTCTCAAGGGCACATGGAAACTTTTTCAGGATAGATCACATCCTGGGCCATAAATCTAGCCTTGGTAAATTCAAAAAAAATTGAACTCATTCCAAGCATCTTTTCTGACCACGATGCAGTAAGATTAGATCTCAATTACTGCAGAAAAACTATTAAAAATTCCAACATATAGAGGCTGGACAACATGCTGCTGAATAACCAACAAGTCATAGAAGAAATCAAAAAAGAAATCAAAATATGCATAGAAACGAATGAAAATGAAAACACAAAAACCCAAAACCTCTGGGACACTGTAAAAGCAGTGCTAAAGGGAAGATTCATAGCAATACAGGTACACCTCAAGAAACAAGAAAAAAGCCAAGTAAATAACCTAACTCTACACCTAAAGCAACTTGAAAAGGAAGAAATGAAGACCCCCAGGGTTAGTAGAAGGAAAGAAATCTTAAAAATTAGGGCAGAAATAAATGCAAAGGAAACAGAAGAGATCATAGCAAAAATCAACAAAGTCACAAGCTGGTTCTTTGAGAGGATAAATAAAATTGACAAACCACTAGCCAGACTCATCAAGAAACAAAGGGAGAAAAACCAATAAATAATCAATAAAATCAATTAAAAAAAATAAAATCAATAAAATTAGAAATGAAAAGGGAGACATCACAACAGAAAACACAGAATTACAAAGGATAATAAGAGACTACTATCAGCAATTATATGCCAATAAAATGGACAACTTGGAAGAAATGGACAAGTTCTTAAAAAGTACAACTTTCCAAAACTGAACCAGGAAGAAATAGAAAATCTTAACAGACCCATCACAAGCATGGAAATTGAAACTGTAATCAGAAATCTTCCAGCAAACAAAAGCCCAGGTCCAGATGGCTTCACAGCTGAATTCTACCAAAAGTTTAGAGAAGAGCTAACACCTATCCTACTCAAAGTCTTCCAGAAAATTGCAGAGGAAGGTAAACTTCCAAACTTATTCTATGAGGCCACCATCACCCTAATCTTAAATCTGACAAAGATGCCACAAAAAAAGAGAACTACAGGCCAATATCACTGATGAACATAGATGCAAAATCCTTAACAAAATCTAGCAATCAGAATCCAACAACACATTAAAAAGATCATATATCATGACCAAGTGGGCTTTATCCCAGGGATGCAAGGATTTTTTATTATCCACAAATCAATCAATGTAATGCACCACATTAACAAAATGAAAGATAAAAGCCATATGATTATCTCAATAGATGCAGAGAAAGCCTTCGACAAAATTCAACATCCATTTATGATCAAAACCATCCAGAAGGTGGGAATAGAAGGAACATTCTACACAACATAATAAAAGCTATATATGACAAACCCACAGCAAACATCTTCAATGGTGAAAAACTGAAAGCATTTCCCCTAAAGTAAGAAACAAGACAAGGGTGCCCACTCTCACCACTATTATTCAACATAGTTTTGGAAGTTTTGGCCAGAGCAATCAGAGCAGAAAAAGACATAAAAGGAATCCAAATTGGAAAAGAAGAAGTAAAACTCTCACTGGTTGCAGATGACATGATCCTCTACACAGAAAACCCTAAAGACTCTACCAGAAAATTACTAGAGCTAGTCAATGAATGTAGTAAAGTTGCAGATATAAAATCAACACACAGAAATCCCTTGCATTCCTATACACTAATAATGAGAAAGTAGAAAGAGAAATTAAGGAAACAATTCTATTCCAAAGAATAAAATACTTAGGAATATATCTACTTAAAGAAATAAAAGACCTATATATAGAAAACTGTAAAACACTGGTGAAAGAAATCAGAGAGGACACTAACAGATGGAGAAATATACCTTGTTCAAGGATTGGAAGAATAAATATTGTGAAAATGAATATATTACCCAAAGTAATTTATAAGTTCAATGCAACCCCCATCAAGCTACCAACGGTGCTTTTCACAGAGCTAGAACAAATAATTTCACAATTTGTATGGAAATACAAAAAACCTCGAATAGCCAAAGCAATTTTGAGAAAGAAGAATGGAACTGGAGGAATCAACCTGCCGGACTTCAGGCTCTACTACAAAGCCACAGTCATCAAGACAGTATGGTACTGGCATAAAGACAGAAATATAGATCAATGCAACAAAATAGAAAGTCCAGAGATAAATCCATGCACCTATGGACACCTTACCTTTGACAAGGGAGGCAAGAATATTCAATGGAGAAAAGACAATCTCTTTAACAAGTGGTGCTGGGAAAACTGGTCAACCACTTGTAAAAGAATGAAACTAGAACACTCCCTAACACCATACACAAAAATAAACACAAAATGGATAAAAGATCTAAACATAAGACCAGAAACTATAAAACTCCTAGAGGAGAACATAGGCAAAACACTCTCCGACATAAATCACAGCAGGATCCTCCATGACCCACCTCCCAGAATATTGGATGTATAAGCAAAAATAAACAAATGGGACCTAATTAAAATTAAAAGCTTCTGCACAGCAAAGGAAACTATAAGCAAGGTGAAAAGACAGCCTTCAGAATGGGAGAAAATAATAGCAAATGAAGCAACTGACAAAGGATTAATCTCCAAAATATACAAGCAACACCTGCAGCTCAACTACAGAGAAATAAACAACACAATAAAAAAATGGGCCAAATAATTAAACAGACATTTCTCCAAAGAAGATATACAGATGGCTAACAAACACGTGAAAAGATGCTCAACGCCACTTATAATCAGAGAAATGCAAATCAAAACCACAATGATGTACCATTTCACACCAGTCAGAATGGCTGCTATCCAAAAGTCTACAAGCAGTAATGCTGGAGAGGGTTTGGAGAAAGGGGAACCCTCTTACACTGTTGGTGGGAATGCAAACTAGTACAACCACTGTGGAGAAGAGTGTGGAGATTCCTTAAAAAACTGGAAATAGAACTGCCATATGACCCAGCAATCGCACTCCAGGGCATACACACCTAGGAAACCAGAATTGAAAGAGACACATGTACAACAATGTTTATAATAGCCAGGACATGGAAGTAACCTAGATGCCCAACTGCAGACGAATGGATAAGAAAGCTGTGGTACATATACACAATGGAGTATTACTCAATAATTAAAAAGAATACATTTGAATTAGTTCTAATGAGGTGGATGAAACTTGAGCCCATTATACGGAGTGAAGTAAGCCAGAAAGAAAAACACCAATACAGTATACTAAAGCATATATATGGAATTTAGAAAGATGATAGCAATAATCCTGTATACGAGACTGTAAAAGAGACACAGAAGTATAGAATAGTCTTTTGGACTCTGTGGGAGAGGGCGAGGGTGGGATGATTTTGGAGAATGGCATTGAAACATGTATATTATCATAATTGAAACGAATCGCCAATCCAGGTTCAATGCATGATACAGGATGCTAGGAGCTGGTGTACTGAAATGAACCAGAGGTATGGGATGGGGAGGGAAGTGGGAGGGGCATTCAAGATGAGGAACACATGTACACCCGGGGCAAATTCATGTCAAAGTATCGCAAAACCAATACAATATTGTAAGGTAATTAGCCTCCAATTAAAATAAATAAATTAAAAATATATATATTACCAGCTTAGAATAATTATTAATTAGAGTCAATAATTTAAGAATTTTAATAAGATTATAAAATATATAATTGAAATCCTATCATTTCTTTTTCATTAATGAAGTAGAATATTTCTACAAATATAAAACTATCAGTTCAGTTCAGTCTCGGCTGTGTTTGACTCTTTGTGACCCCATAAACCACAGCACGCCAGGCCTCCCTGTCCATAATCAACTCCCGGAGTTTTCCCAAACTCATGTCCATTGAGTCGGTAATGCCATTTAACCATCTCATCCTCTGTCGTCCCCTTCTCCTCCTGCCTTCAATCTTTCCCAACATCAGGATCTTTTCAAATAAGTCAACTCTTCACATCAAGTGGCCAAAATACCGGAGTTTCAGCTTCAACATCAGTCCCTCCATAGAACACCCAGGACTGATCTTTAGCATGGACCGGCTGGATCTCCTTGCAGTCCAAGCGACTCTCAAGAGTCTTCTCCAACACCACAGTTCAAAAGCATCAATTCTTCGGTGCTCCACTTTCTTTATTGTCCAACTCTCACATCCATACGTGTCCACTGGAAAAACCATAGCCTTGACTAGATGGCTTGGTTGGCAAAGCAATGTCTCTGCTTTTTAATATGCTATCTAGGTTGGTCATAACTTTCCTTCCAAGGAGTAAGCGTCTTTTAATTTCATGGCTGCAATCAGCATCTGCAGTGATTTTGGAGCCCAGAAAAATAAAGTCTGACACTGTTTCCACTGTTTCCCCATCTATTTCCCATAAAGTGATGGGACCGTATGCCATGATCTTCGTTTTCTGAATGTTGAGCTTTAAGCCAACTTTTTCACTCTCCTCTTTCACTTTCATCAAGAGGCTCTTTAGTTCTTCTTCACTTTCTGCCATAAGGGTGATGTCATCTGCATATCTGAGGTTATTGATATTTCTCCCAGCAATCTTGATTCCAGCTTGTGTTTCCTCCAGCCCAGTGTTTCTCATGATGTACTCTGCATATAAGTTAAATAAGCAGGGTGACAATATACAGCCTTGACATACTCCTTTTCCTATTTGGAACCAGTCTGTTGTTCCATCTCTAGTTCTAACTATGCCTTCACGTATTATCGTAAGATACAATTTGTATAGAAACAGTAAGATGAATGTTTGATTTTTCCTTTTCTTAACTGTTTTTCAACTGGTAAGTTGATGTCTAATGTCTTCCACAGGTAACCAAAGTGTTTTTGAATATCATTATAAACTCATGGATTTAAATATATTTTATGATTGAGTGCATAGTAATCATAATTATATTATAGAAATTCAGGAGGTACCATCTTTTGTAATGGCTTGGCTTCTGAGTCTTACTGCCATGATTTAATAGTCTGTCTTAACTTTATAGCTTTCTGGTATGATCTGATGTTTCAGACATATATTTCACACTCAGGTCTGAAATTAACCATTTCTCCAAAAGACATGTGTAGTTTTAAAAGGAATAATATTTAAAAACCAAAATTTAGATACTAAGAATTATTCATTTTCACAGGATTAATTATTTTTAGGCCTTTCTTTAAATATAGTTCTAGGGTATTTTTTAATATAAAATATATCTTGAGTTTATTCTTGTACTTTCAAGTCAAATTTAGCACTACACAAATTATATTGACTCTCATACATATCTTCTTCCCACCAAGATGAAATATTATTTCCTATTGATATGAATGCAATCTTCCCTTCATTGGTTCTAAAATATACCCTAACCATCTCATAGCAATCATATTAACTCTACCACTAACAAAGTGATTACTAAACAAAGATTTTTACTGAGTTCTTTTGTCTGTAGCATATATCCCATTAGTGATGTAAAATCAAATAATTACTTTAAACACAATTATTCAATTTGAATAATTCCTCCTTCTGTTAATCATAGAGTTAGGTTTATAAGTTTGTTTTTTCACTTCATTTGGGGGATATTAAACATACAATTTTTTATTAATATGGGAAGTATTTACATGGTCTGACAGTTAAAATTACAAAGTAAAGTACATTCAAGTCCTGTATAATCCACTTTATACCTTCTACCTGTATGCATGCATGCTAAGTTGCTTCAGTCGTATCCTACTGTTTAGAACCCCATGGACTGTAGCCTGCCAGGCTCCTCTGTCCATGGTATTCTCCAGGCAAGAATACTGGAGTGGGTTGCATGGCCTCCTCCAGGGGATCTTCCCAGCCCAGGGATCGAACTCACATTTCTTACGTCTTCTGCTTTGACAGGTGGGTTCTTTACCATGAGTACTACCTGGGAATTCCAGGGAGTGATATGCTCAGGTTCATATTTTTTAAAAAAGCCACTCAATTATATTGCATGAAATCCTTTAGCAGGGCAAATGCAGATATAAGGAGGTTGTTGCATAAACTTAGGACATGGTAGGCTGTGGTTGATTTTTTGGTACTTTGTGATATTTTGTCCTTTGTGATATTCTTAATATTTGTATGGCACCTATATGGGATATTTTGATTATGTGCTGTGGATTAATTTTTATTGCTTTATTTCTTAACTTCCTAAAACTGTTCATGATTAAGATGTTTCGGGTTTTATTAGTTTACTATAAAATAAGATAAATTAATTTGACAACTCTAACAGATTATTTTTTGTATTCCAAGTTGTCTAAAAGTTGTAATTTCCTTCTGAATTAAATTCACCCATTCTCATCTATTTTAGTTCACTGATTCCTAAAATGTTGATGTTCATTCTTTCCATCTCCTGCTTTACTATGTCCAATTTACCTTGATTCATGGACCTAACATTCCAGGTTTCTATGCAATATTGTTCTTTACAGTATTGGACTTTATTTTCACCACCAAGCACATTCACAATTGAGCACCATTTCCACTTTGGCCCAGCCTCTTCATTCTTTCTGGAGATATTTCTCCGCTCTTCCCCAGTAGTATATTGGACACCTACTGACCTGGGAAGCTCATCTTCCAGTGTCATATCTTTTTGCTTTTTTATACTGTTCATGGGTTTCTCGAGGCAAGAATACTGAAGTGGTTTGCCATTCCCTTCTCCAGTGGACCACGTCTTGTTAGCACTCTCCACCATGACCCGTCCATCTTGGGTGGCCCAGCATGGCATGGCTCATAGCTTCATTGGGTGGGATATTTAAGGAGGCAGAACAAAACTTTAATTGGGTTTCACATCCAAACTGTGATGCCAAGACTCAAACTCCAAATGCAAAAAATAAAAAAAAAATTGCCAATCAAAGTGGATATGTTGAAATATTCTGAGCTATTAATGTTAATATGACCCTTTTAATACTAGTGAGTCCATTCTTAAAAGCATATTCTGATAACTTTTAATTTATCATAAAACTATTTTAATTGTGCTGATATGCTCTGAATATGATCTGAGCAGCCCGATTCACACACTAGCTGGGTAGACTTGGGCTTTAGACTTGGGCTTGGGTTTTAGATAGTCTTTGGGGGAATGAGAGGATAAGGAAGAAAGATTTGTATGCTATCTCAAGTTTATAACTGAGAAATTACTTCTCTATGAACATACTCTCATGTTTGAAAATTCCAAGTAAAAATAAATAGAAGGAAGGAAGTAGAAGGAAGGAAATAAAGACCATGGTGAAAACAAATGAAATAGAGACTAAAAAGACAATAGAAAAGATCAACACAACTAAGAGCTTCTTCTCACAAGATAAAACTGACAAACCTTTGACCAGACTCATCTAGAAAAAGAGATAGTGCTTCAAATAAATAAAATCAGAAACAAAAGAAGAGATGTTATGAATGATACCACAGAAATACAGGGATCATAAGAGATTACTATAAACAATTATAAGCCAACATAATGTACAGCCTAGAAGAAATGTATAAATTCCTAGAAACATACACTCTACCAAGACTGAATCATGAAGAAATGGAAACTCTGAACAGATGGATTCTATTAAGGAGATTGAACCATTAATCAAACCCTTCCAACAAAAAAGTCCAGGCCCAGGTGACTTCTGTCTTTTTAGTCTCTATTTTATTTTTTCTGCTCTGATATTTGTTATTTGCTTCATTGTGATAATTTTCCTCTGCTAATTTTGTTTTTCTTTTTCTAGTTTCTTTGATTGTAAATTTAGGTTGTTTTTTTATACCTTGGTGAGCTTTTTTTCCTAATGTAGGAGTTTATCACAGTAAAATTTCCTCTTAGAACTCCTTTTGCTGTACTTATAAATTTTGGCAGAGAGTCGGACACAACTGAAGTTACTTGGCACACACACACATAAATTTTGATATGTTGTATTTTCTGTTTTCACTGGTTTCATATTTTTCTTATTTCTCTTTTGATTTCTTCTTTGGCCCATTGGTTTCTCAGGAACGTATTATTTAATTTCTACATACTTGAAAAATTTTCAATTTTCTTCTTGTAATTGATTTCTGACTTCATACCATTGTGGACAGAAAAGATTTTTGATGTGATTTCAGTCTTCTTAAATACATTAAAAATTGTTTGGCACCCTGATATTTGATCTATCCTGGAAAATATTCCATATGAGCTTGAGAAGAACGTGTTTCCTGCTACTATTGTATGGACTCTTCTTTAAATGTAGAAGTTAGATGAACTTTAGACTGTCTCCATTTGGAGATATCTCATAATCATGAGTGCATTTATAGTAGAATATATGACAATGGATATGTAAGCTGGGGGAAGGTTTGGAACTGTGTATTACAGAAGTGTATTAAATTGAGCAACTAAGAGATAAAATTCACTGTGAAGTAATCATAACTACCCAAATCTCCCTCCCAATGTGTCCACAACAGACAAGTTTTATTTGTCCACAAGACAAAAAGTGAATATCTCACATGAATTGCACAATTAAATTTCTCCCTCTCTGACACACATCCTCCAACCCTAGGAATTTAAGAGGGACAAGGAGACAGGAGTTTTTTTTTTCAATAAAGTGAATAGCAGAGGACTAGAGATAAGTTTCATGGCAACCCACTCCAGTGTTCTTGCCTGGAGAATCCCAGGGATGGGGGAGCCTGGTGGGCTGCCGTCTTACGGGGTCACAAAGAGTCAGACACGACTGAAGTGACTTAGCAGCAGCAGCAGCAGAGATAAGTTTCATTTATTTCTTCTGCTGATATCATTAATGTTTCTCTATTTTTAGTCCCTATTGAGCTTTAATTTTTCAGTTGTTTGGTGAATACTGCAACTATCCCTGCACCTTTCTACTTCCATTGTTTCCCTTCACATTTAGGCCAACCCAAATTGGTATCTGATACATTCAAGATAACAAAGGCATAGTTCTCTTTTTGGTGCTGCTTGTGACATTGAGTTTCAGATACTGAATAAATTGTTCCTGAGATTGCTATAGCCATGTCCCAAACTACTGTGGATTACTCTTACATATTACCAGTCTAGGATTAGAACAGAATTGTTTATAATTTTTAGACCATTTTTACATAACAGAAGTTGGGGAGGAGACAAAGAAAGAATGCAGGACATGAGAAAATGTTCTGAAGGATAATTGTTTTCAGGCCTTTACATCTATTTCATCAATGATGTCTTATGTATGCATCTGAGACAGAGAAGCTTCCCCTGGGATGACACAATACTTGAACAGCTATGTCTTTAAATCAGAAAGCCTTTTTTTTCTTTATTAAACTTTGTTTATCTTTTGTTAGTTTCAGTTGTTTTAAGTTATCCTGCCACTACACAGAAGGATATAGCTACGTGAATCCTCTCTCCTAGATTCTTCTTTTGGAAGGATAATATATGAAAACAGAAGTTTGTATGTGTGTGTTAGTCTCTCAATTGTGTCTGACTCTTTGTGACCCCATGGACTATAGCCCACCAGGCTCCTCTGTCCATGGGATTCTCCAGACAAGAATACTGGAGTAGGTTGCCATTTCTTTCTCCAGGGAATTTTTCCCTACTCAGGGATTGAACCCATGTCTCCTGCACTGCAGGCAGATTCTTTACCATCTGAGCCACCAGGGAAGTCCAATAACGTACTCCCAAGGCACTAGCCATGTTTCCTCATACATTTCATCATATCCCCACCACAAATAAATTCTTTCTATTATCTTGTTTCCTGTTTCCTTTCAGATAATAATACAAACATGTGCAAAACACACACTGCAGCAAATTTGGAAGTTACAGAAAAATATAGGAGAAAAATAAAAATTATTCATTATCTTCCATCTAGAAATAATGACTTAATATTTATGGCATAAATACTTCCTGTGCATGTTTAAATATGCCTATATAATTAGAAATTTGAGATTATAGCATATATTCTGACTTACCTGACTTATCTGTTTTCCCTTATATTGTAATATCTTCACAAGTCTGGCACCAGAACCAAAAAAAAAAAAAAAAAAACAAATGGGAGAGAGAGAATATAATAGAAGATATTAATAACTACATACTATTATATTCTATGAATTTAGACACAAAATGCTCAATAACATATTAGCAAACTGGATTCAACAATATATAAAAAGTATTGATTGGTTCCATGTGTAAGGAGCTTGGAAGTCAAAATTCCATCCTAAAACAATTGCAAATATGAACAGACTGAAAAGCCATCTCTTTTTGCAATCTACAGTTAAAAAAAAAAAAAGGACACTGGCAAGTCACTGCCCCCAAAGAGACAGGTAAATACAGGGAGTCACAGATTAGCCCGAGCAGAGACTCATGAGGGAAAACCACCAAGGGAACCAGAACCTGGGAAACCTGAACTGTAATTTTTGATGAATTGCTAAAGGCAATGTGTAAAAACTGTAAAACTTCAGTGGAAAATGGAATATTACTCAGCTATAAAAAAGAATGTATTTGAGTCAGTTCTGATGAGGTGGATGAAAATGGAGCCTATTATACAGAGTGAAGTAAGTCAGAAAAAGAAACAACAATACAGTATATTAATGCATATATATGGGATTTAGAAAAATGGTAACGATGACCCTCTATGCAAGACAGCAAAAGAGACACAGATGTAAAGAACAGACTCTGGGCTCTGTGAGAGAAGGTGAGGGTGGGATAATTTGAGAGAATAGCACTGAAACATGTATATTACCATATGAGAAATAAATGACCAGTGCAAGTTCGATGCATGAAGGGTACTCAAACCAGTGATCTGAGACCACCCAGAGGGATGGAATGTGGAGGAATGTGGGAGGGGGGTTCAGGATGGGGGGATACATTAACACCTGTGGCTGATTCGTATTGATGTATGGCAAAAACCACCACAATATTGTAAAGAGATTAGCCTCTAATTAAAATAAATAAATTATTTTTTTAAAATTCAATGGAACCTAGTCTTAACAAGGTCCCCATAATATGTGTAACATTTACATCCAGAAGCTCAATCAGGTATTCACAGAAAATGCTGGGGGGAAAATCCTCTTGAGCTTCCATCAGGGAGAAGATGAAATATACTTTGAAATATTGAAATATGCTTTGAAATAAACTTTGAAATATTTTAGAACATTTCTTTTTCTTAACAAGACCTGCACTTGGGGAAAACTAGCTAACCAGAACCTAGGCTGCTAGGGTATTGTAAGAACCAAATTGATCTAGGGGAAAGGAAATACCCAACTCCTTTTCTGTAACACCTAAAGGAGAATTAAAAGAGATAGAGAAAAAAAAAATATTTGTGAAGTTCATATTCTGGACAAATAAGCTCACTTAGAGACAAAGCCCTAGTCATAAGACTATAGAACACTTCCCATTCCCTGACAACTTACACCACCTCAATAAAAATCTGTGTGCAGAAGTTCCTGTTAACCAACAAAACATGTCTGGATATCAAAAATATTTACTAGGCATACTAAAATTTTAAAGCCATAATTTGAAAGGAAAGGAAAAACAACAGAATAAGACATGATAGGGATATTGGAATTATCAGATTGGAAATGTAAACAACTATGATTAATATGCTAAAAAGGCTAACAGATAAGGTAGGGGACATGAAAGAATAGATGGGCAATAAATGTTAGGACAATGAATCAAGGTAAATTGGAAGTGGTCAAATAGGAGATGGCAAGAGAGAACGTCGACATTCTAGGTCTCAGTGAACTAAAATGGACTGGAATGGGTGAAATTAACTCAGATGACCATTATATCTACTACTGTGGGCAGGAATCCCTTAAAAGAAATAGAGTAGCCATCATGGTCAACAAAAGAGTCAAAAATGGAATACTTGGATGCAATCTCAAAAACGACAGAATGATCTCTGTTCGTTTCCAAGGCAAACCATTCAATATAAAGGTAATCCAAGCCTATGCCCCAACCAGAAACACTGAAGAAGCCGAAGTTGAACAGTTCTAGGAAGACATACAAGACCTTTTAGAACTAACACCCAAAAAAGATGTCCTTTTCATTATAGGCGACTGGAATGCAAAAGTAAGAAGTCAAAAAACACCTGGAGTAACAGGCAAATTTGCCTTGGAGCATGGAATGAAGCAGGCAAAGGCTAATAGAGTTTTGCTAATAGAACGCACTGGTCATAGCAAACACCCTCTTTCAACAAAACAAGAGAAGACTCTATACGTAGACATCATCAGATGGTCAACACCAAAATCAGATTGATTATATTCTTTGTAGCCAAAGATGGAGAGGCTATATACAGTCAGCAAAAACAAGATCAGGAGCTGACTATGGCTCAGATCATGAACTCCTTATTGCCAAATTCAGACTTAAATTGAAGAAAGTAGGGAAAACCACTAGGTCATTCGGATATGACCAAAATCAAATCTCTTATGATTATACAGTGGAAGTGAGAAATAGATTTAAGGGACTAGATCTGATAGATAGAGTGCCTGAAGAACTAAGGATGAAGGTTCATGACATTGTACAGGAGACAGGGATCAAGACCATCCCCATGGAAAAGAAATGCAAAAAAGCAAAATGGCTATCTGAGGAGGCCTTACAAATAGCTGTGAAAAGGAGAGAAGTGAAAAACAAAGGAGAAAAGGAAAGATACAAGCATCTGAATGCAGAGTTCCAAAGAATAGCAAGGAGAGATAAGAAAGCTTTCCTCAGTGATCAGTGCAAAGAAATAGAGGAAAACAACAGAAGAGGAAAGACTAGAGCTCTCCTCAAGACAATTAGAGATACCAAGGGAATATTTCATGCAAAGATGGGCTCCATAAAGGACAGAAATGGTGTGGACCTAACAGAAGCAGAAGATATTAAGAAGAGGTGGCAAGAATACACAGAAGAACTGTACAAAAAAGATGTTCATGACCAAGATAATCACGATGGTCTGATCACTCACCTAGAGCCAGACATCTTGGAATGTGACGTCAAGTGGGCCTTAGAAAGCATCACTACGAACAAAGCTAGTGGAGGTGATGGAATTCTAGTTGAGCTATTTCAAATTCTGAAAGGTGATGCTGTGAAAGTGCTTCACTCAATATGCCAGCAAATTTGGAAAATTCATCAGTGGCAACGGGACTGGAAAATATCAGTTTTCATTCCCATCCCAAAGAAAGGCAATGCCAAAGAATGCTCAAACTACCACACAATTGCACTCATTTCACACGCTAGTAAAATCATGCTCAAAATTCTCCAAGCCAGGCTTCAGCAATACGTGAACCGTGAATATCCAGATGTTCAAGCTGGTTTTAGGAAAGGCAGAGGAACCAGAGATCAAATTGCCCACATCTGCTGGATCACGGAGAAAGCAAGAGAGTTCCAGAAAAACATCTATTTCTGCTTTATTGACTATGCCAAAGCATTTTACTGTATGGATTACAATAAACTGTGCAAAAATCTGAAAGAGATGGGGATACCAGACCACCTGACCTTCCTCTTGAGAAACCTGTATGTAGGTCAGGAAGCAACAGTTAGAACTGGACATGGAACAACAGACTGGCTCCAAATAGGAAAAGGAGTATGTCAAGGTTGTATATTGTCATCCTGCTTATTTAACTTATATGCAGAGTACATCATGAGGAACGCTGGGCTGGAAGAAGCGCAAGCTGGAATCAAGATTGCTGGGAGAAATATCAATAACCTCAGATATGCAGATGACACTACCCTTATGGCAGAAAGTGAAGAGGAACTCAAAAGCCTCTTGATCAAAGTGAAAGAGGAGAGTGAAAAAGTTGGCTTGAAGCTCAACATTCAGAAAACTAAGATCATGGCATCTGGTCCCATCACTTCATGGCAAATAGATGGAGAAACAGTGGAAACAGTGTCAGAATTTATTTTTCTGGGCTCCAAAATCACTGTGGATGCTGAATGCAGCCATGAAATTAAAAGACGCTTACTCTTGGAAGGAAAGTTATGACCAACCTAGATAGCATATTAAAAAGCAGAACATTACTTTGCCAACCAAGGTCCGTCTAGTCAAGGCTATGGTTTTTCCAGTGGACACGTATGGATGTGAGAGTTGGACTGTGAAGAAAGCTGATCGCTGAAGAATTGATGCTTTTTGAACTGTGGTGTTGGAGAAAACTCTTGAGAGTCCCTTGCACTGCAAGGAGATCCAACCAGTCCATTGTAAAGGAGATCAGTCCTGGGTGTTCTTTGGAAGGACTGATGCTAAAGCTGAAACTGCAATACTTTGGCCACCTCATGCGAAGTGTTGACTCACTGGAAAAGACTCTGATGCTGGGAGGGATTGGGGGCAGGAGGAGAAGGGGATGACAGAGAATGACATGGCTAGATGGCATCACCGACTCGATGGACATGAGTTTGTGTGGACTCCGGGAGTTGGTGATGGACAGGGAGGCCTGGCATGCTGTGATTCATGGGGTCGCAAAGATTCGGACACGACCGAGCAACTGAACTGTACTGAACTGTAAGCAGTGAGATGGAAATCCTAAAGAAATGGTCCAAAAGAAGAATGAGACTGAAAAAACTGTAACAGAAATAAACATGTCTTTGATTTGTTAGTAATCTTTTAATCTCTTATTAGTGGGCTAGACATGGATGAGAACAGAATCTCTGAGCTAGAGGATGTATCAATTAGTTCAGTTCAGTTCAGTCACTCAGTCGTGTCCGACTCTTTCTGATCCCATGAATCACAGCACGCCAGGCCTCTCTGCCCATCACTAACTCCAGGAGTTCACTCAAACTCATGTCCATCAAGTTGGTGATACCATCCAGCCATCTCATTCTCTGTCATCCCCTTCTTTTCCTGCCTCCAATCCCTCCCAGCATCAGAGTCTTTTCCAGTGAGTCAACTCTTCGCGTGATGTATGAATAGAATCCTGAAAAAGTAAAGAGAACAAAGATGGAAAAACAGACTTGAATATCTAAGGATGGTGGGACAACCACAAAAGATTTAAGACATGCATAATAAGAATACCAGAGAGAAGAAGTGACAGACAATAATGACTAAGAATTTCTTCAAGTTAATGTCAGGCACCAAACCAGAGATCCAGGAAGCTCAGAGAACACTTAGCAGGATAAAAACCAGAATGCTACCCTCAATATGTCATTTTCAAAACAGAAAATCTACAGTGGAATGACATAGGCCCTAGAATAGCTAAAACAGTCCTGCCAAAGAACAAAGTTACAGGAGTCGCTTTATCCAATATTAAGGTATGCAGTATAGCTACAGAAATAAAGAGTTTGTAGTATTAGCAAAAGGACAGACATCTATCAATGGAACAGAATAATGAATTCAGAAAAAAGACCCCATAGATATGTTTAACTGATTTTTGACAAAGGCGCAAAAGCAATTAAATGGTACAATGGCATGATATATCTTTCAACAAATGATACTGGAGCAATTATACATACATAGGTAAAATAGTAAATCTCAAATGTAATCTTAAACCTTATATGAAATTAATTCAAAATAAATTATGGACTTATATGTAAAATTATAAAACATTTAGAAAAACACATAAGAGAAAATATTCACTAGCTAGACTAGGCAAAGAGTTTTTAGACTAATTAAAAATATATGCCAATGCAGGAGATGCAGGTTCATCCCTGGGTCAGGAAGATACCCTGCAGGAGGAAATGGCACCCCATTCCAATATTCTTGCCTGGAAAATCCATGGACAGAGGAGTCTGGCGAGCTACGGTCCATGGGGTCACAAAGGGTCAGACACAACTAGGAGATTAAACAGCAGAACAACAAGTTTGTGGTAACTTGGTATAGCAGCAACAGGAATCTAATTCACCACATATATGAGCCCAAAAATGAGGGGGAGGTGTCTAGATTATGCAAAGAAATCTCAAAACTTCATAGTAGAAATAATCCAATTAGAAAAATGGGCAAAAGGTATGAAAAAGAAAAATTTCACTGAAGAGGATAAAAGTGTCAAATAAGCACATGGAAAGATGGTCAGCATCATTTGCCATCAGGAAAATGTAAACAATGAAATATCACTATACACTTGTCAAAATGGTTTCTAAAAACAGTTATAATACTAAATGCTAGCAAGCATGAATAAAACAATGGGTCACTCATACATTGCTGATGTGGATATAAAACTTCCACACTGGAAAAAAATTTTGACAGTTTAAAATTGCTATCAAAAGACCCAACAATTGCACCCTTGGGCGTCTATCCCAGAGAAATAAAAACCATGTACACTCAAAAATATGTACATGAATGTTTACAGCAGCATAATTTGTCACAGCCAAAGCTGTAATCAGCCCAGTTTCCTTCAACAGATGAAAGAGTAAACAAATTTTAGTGCATACACAGTGTGGAATACTACCTATCAATAAGAAGAAATGAAGTATTGATACGTTACAATTCAGATGCATCTACAACAGGGAATTTGCTGAGTAAAAAACAAGGTTATATCCCCATTTCATTCAGTATATATATCTGTGTAATGACTAAATTTTAGAAACGGAGGACAGATCAGTGCTCACTAGCGGCTAGGATGGGCTGGGGAAATGGATTTGATTACACAAATAAAATCCAAGTGATCTTTGTGATGATGAAATTGTTCAGGATCTCAACTGCCTTGGTAGATACACAAACCTAGATGTGATAAAATTACATAGAACTACACACATACATACACAAGGACAAGCATTACTTATCTGGGAAAATCTGAATAATGTCATTCAGTTGCATTCATGTCAATACCCTGGTTTTTATACTACAGTTTTTCAAAATGCTAATACTGGAACTGGATGAGTGTACACATACATGGAGTTTCTCTATAATAGTTCTCATAAGCATTTGTGAATCTGTAATTATTTCAAAAACAATTCCATTAAAAATTCAACTGTGAAAGTGAACCCAAGTGATCATCTTTAATTTATTCCTCCTTTGAGAACAAGTCTACATTGAAAGTACAGAATTCTAGCCCCAAGCTTTTGAGAAATACAATTTCTTCTATAGTTACAGTTCTAATTTCTAACTTTTCATATTTACATATTTACCTTGTTGTAAAGGAATTCTGTTTGCCAAGACTTTAGCAATAATTATCAGTTTGTTTCCATAGGATAGGAAACAAACATGCTGATAAAGAACAAATTGGTGTGGAATTTTTAAGTTGTAATGCCTTAAACTGG
The DNA here is from genome assembly GCF_049115385.1 of Moschus berezovskii. Taxonomy (NCBI): domain Eukaryota; kingdom Metazoa; phylum Chordata; class Mammalia; order Artiodactyla; family Moschidae; genus Moschus; species Moschus berezovskii. The sequence goes on from NC_142464.1 coordinate 28,120,765, forward strand.
GAATCAATCCCATTTATTTTTATTTTTTTATTATTATATTTTTAATTATTGGAGGCTAATTACTTTACATTAATATATTGGTTGGTTTTCCCATACATTGACATGAATCTGCCCCGGGTGTACATGTGTTCCCCTTCTTGAACCCCCCCTCCCACCTCCCTCCTCCCCATATCCTCCCTCCAGGTCATCCCGTACAACAGACCCTAGCATCCTGTATCATGCATCGAACCTGGACTGGTGATTCACTTCACATATGATAATATACATGCTTCAATGCCATTCTCCCAAATCATCCCACCTTCACCCTCTCCCACAGAGTCCCAAAGACTGTTCTATACACCTATGTCTCTTTTGCTGTCTCGTATACAGGGTTAAATTGAAGAAAGTAGGGAAAACCACTAGACCATTCAGATATGACCTCAATCAAATCCATTATGATTATGCAGTGGAAGTGAGAAATAGATTTAAGGGACTAGATCTGATTGATAGAGTGCCTGATGAACTCTGGACGGAGGTTCGTGACATTGTACAGGAGACAGGGACCAAGACCATCCCCATGGAAAAGAAATGCAAAAGAGCGAAATGGCTGTCTGAGGAGGCCTTACAAATAGCTGTAAAAAGAAGAGAGGCGAAAAGCAAAGGAGAAAAGGAAAGATATAAGCATCTGAGTGCAGAGTTCCAAAGAATAGCAAGGAGAGATAAGAAAGCCTTCCTCAGTGATCAATGCAAAGAAATAGAGGAAAACAACAGAATAGGAAAAACAAGAGACCTCTTCAAGAAAATTAGAGATTCCAAGGGAACTTTTCATGAAAAGATGGGCTCGTTAAAGGACAGAAATGGTATGGACCTAACAGAAGCAGAAGATATTAAGAAGAGGTGGCAGGAATACACAGAAGAACTGTACAAAAAAGATCTTCACGACCAAGATAGTCACGATAATGTGATCACTGACCTAGAGCCAGACATCTTGGAATGTGAAGTCAAGTGGGCCTTAGAAAGCATCACTACGAACAAAGCTAGTGGAGGTGATGGAATTCCAGTTGAGCTATTTCAAGTCTTGAAAGATGATGCTGTGAAAGTGCTGCACTCAATATGCCAGCAGATTTGGAAAACTCAGCAGTGGCCACAGGACTGGAAAAGGTCAGTCTTCATTCCAATCCCAAAGAAAGGCAATGCCAAAGAATGCTCAAACTACCGCACAATTGCACTCATCTCACACGCTAGTAAAGTCATGCTCAAAATTCTCCAAGCCAGGCTTCAGCAGCATGTAAACCGTGAACTCCCAGATGTTCAAGCAGGTTTTAGAAAAGGCAGAGGCACCAGAGATCAAATTGCCAACATCCGCTGGATCATGGAGAAAGCAAGAGAGTTTCAGAAAAACATCTATTTCTGCTTCATTGACTATGCCAAAGCCTTTGACTGTGTGGATCACAATAAACTGTGGAAAATTCTGAAAGAGATGGGAATCCCAGACTACCTGGCCTGCCTCTTGAGAAACCTGTATGCAGGTCAGGAAGCAACAGTTAGAACCGGTCATGGAACAACAGACTGGTTCCAAATAGGAAAAGGTGTACGTCAAGGTTGTATATTGTCACCTTGCTTATTTAACTTATATGCAGAGTACATCATGAGGAACGCTGGGCTGGAAGAAGCACAAGCTGGAATCAAGATTGCTGGGAGAAATATCAATAACCTCAGATATGCAGATGACACTACCCTTATGGCAGAAAGGGAAGAGGAACTCAAAAGCCTCCTGATGAAAGTGAAAGAGGAGAGTGAAAAGGTTGGCTTGAAGCTCAGCATTCATAAAACAAAGATCATGGCATCTGGTCCCATCACTTCATGGGAAATAGATGGAAAAACAGTGGAAACAGTGTCAGACTTTGTTTTTTTGGGCTCCAAAATCACTGCAGATGCTGATTGCAGCCATGAAATTAAAAGACGCTTGCTCCTTGGAAGGAAAGTTATGACCAACCTTGATAGTATATTAAAAAGCAGAGACATTACTTTGCCGACCAAGGTCCGTCTAGTCAAGGCAATGGTTTTTCCCGTGGTCATGTATGGATGTGAGAGTTGGACTGTGAAGAAAGCTGATCGCCGAAGAATCGATGCTTTTGAACTGTGGTGTTGGAGAAGACTCTTGAGCGTCCCTTATACTGCAAGGAGATCCAACCAGTCCATTCTAAAGGAGATCAATCCTGGATGTTCATTGGAGGGACTGATGCTAAAGCTGAAACTCCAATACTTTGGCCACCTCATGCGACGAGTTGACTCACTGGAAAAGACTCTGATGCTGGGAAGGGTTGGGGGCGGGAGGAGAAGGGGACGACGGAGAATGAGATGGCTGGATGGCATCACCGACTCTGTGGACATGAGTTTGAGTGTACTCCGGGAGTTGGTGATGGACAGGGAGGCCTGGCGTGCTGTGATTCATGGGATCGCGGAGAGTCGGACACGACTGAGCGACTGAACTGAACTGAACTGAACTGATACAGGGTTAAGGTTACCATCTTTCTAAATTCCATATATATGCGTTAGTATACTGTATTGATGTTTTTCTTTCTGGCTTACTTCACTCTGTATAATAGACTCCAGTTTCATCCACCTCATTGAACTGATTTAAATGGTTCTTTTTGATGACTGAAAAATACTCCATTGTGTATATGTATCAAAGCTTTCTTCTCCATTCGTCTGCAGATGGACATCTAGGTTGCTTCCATGTCCTGGCTATTATAAACAGTGCTGCAATGAACATTGGAGTACATATGTTTCTTTCAATTCTGGTTTCCTTGGTGTGTATGCCCTGGAGTGTGATTGCTGGGTCGTATGGCAGTTCTATTTCCAGTTTTTTGAGGATTCTCCACACTGTTCTCCATAGTGGCTGCACTAGTTTGCATTCCCACCAACAGTGTAAGAGGGTTCCCTTCTATCCACACCCTCTCCAGCATTTATTGCATGTAGACGTTTGGATAGCAGCCATTCTGACTGGTGTGAAATGGTATCTCATTGTGGTTTTGATTTGCGTTTCTCTGATTATGAGGGATGTTAAGCATTTTGTCATGTGTTTGTTAGCCATCTGTATGTCTTCTTTGGAGAAATGTCTGTTTAGTTCTTTGGCCCATTTTTTGATTGGGTCGTTTATTTGTTTGGAATTGAGCTGCAGGAGCTGCTTGTATATTTTGGAGATTAATTATTTGTCAGTTGTTTCAGTTGCTATTATTTTCTCCCATTCTGAAGGCTGTCTTTTCACTTTGCTTATAGTTTCCTTTGCTGTGTAGAAGCTTTTGATTTTAATTAGGTCCCATTTGCTTATTTTTGCTTTTAATTCCATTATTCTGGGAGGTGGGTCCTGGAGGATCCTGCTGTGATTTATGTCGGAGAGTGTTTTGCCTATGTTCTCCTCTAGGAATTTTATAAATTCTGGTCTTACATTTAGCTCTCTAATCCATTTTGAGTTTATTTTTGTATATGGTGTTAGGAAGTATTTTAGTTTCATTCTTTTACAAGTGGCTGACCAGTTTTCCCAGCACCACTTGTTAAAGAGACTGTCTTTCCTCCATTTTATAATCTTGCCTCCTTTGTCAAAGATAAGGTGTCCATAGTTGCGTGGATTTATCTCTGGGCTTTCTATTTTGTTCCGTTGGTCTATATTTCTGTCTTTATGCCAGTACCATACTGTCTTGATGACTGTGGCTTTGTAGTAGAGCCTGAAGTCCAGCAGGTTAATTCCCCCAGTTCCATTCTTCTTCCTCAAGATTGCTTTGGCTTTTCGAGGTTTTTTTGTTTTTCCATACAAATATGAGATTATTTGTTCTAGTTCTGTGAAAAATATTGTTGGTAGCTTGATAGGGATTGCATTGAATGTATAAATTACTTTGGGTAGTATACTCATTTTTACAATATTTATTCTTCCAATCCATGAACACGGTATATTTCTCCATCTATTAGTGTCCTCTTTGATTACTTTCACCAGTGTTTTATAGTTTTCTATGTACAAGTCTTTTGTTTCTTTAGGTAGATATATTCCTAAGTTTTTAATTGTTTTTGTTGCAACAGTGAATGGAATAGTTTCCTTAATTTCTCTTTCTATTTTCTCATTATTAGTATATAGGAATGTAAGGGATTTCTGTGTGTTGATTTTATATCCTGCAATGTTACTGTAATCATTGATTAGCTCTAGTAGTTCTCTGGTAGAGTCTTTAGGGTTTTCTGTGTAGAGGATCATGTCATCAGCGAACAGTGAAAGTTTTACTTCTTCTTTTCCAATTTGTATTCCTTTTATGTCTTTTTCTGCTCTGATTGCTGTGGCCATAACTTCCAGAACTATGTTGAATAGTAGTGGTGAGAGTGGGCACCCTTGTCTTGTTCCTGACTTTAGGGGAAATGCTTTCAGTTTTTCACCGTTGAGGATAATGTTTGCTTGTGGGTTTGTCATATATAGCTTTTATTATATAGAGATATGTCCCTTCATTCCCACTGTCTGGAGGGTTTTTATCATAAATGGATGTTGAGTTTTGTCAAATGCTTTCGCTGCATCTATTGAGATAATCATATGATTTTTATTTTTCAGTTTGTTAATGTGGTGTATTACGTTGATTGATTTGCAGATATTGAAGAATCCTTGCATTCCTGTGATAAAGCCCCCTTGGTCATGATGTATGATTTTCTTAATGTGTTGTTGGATTCTGATTGCTAGGATTTTGTTAAGGATTTTTGCATCAATGTTCATCAGTGCTATTGTCCTGTAGTTTTCTTTTTTTTGTGGGGTCTTTACCAGGTTTTGGTATTAGGGTGATGGTGGCCTCGTAGAATGAGTTTGGAAGTTTCCCTTTCTCAGCAATTTTCTGGAGGAGTTTGAGTAGAATAGGTGTTAGCTCTTCTCTAAATTTTTGGTAGAATTCAGCTGTGAAGGCCTCTGGACCTGGGCTTTTGTTTGCTGGAAGATTTCTGATTACAGCCTCTATTTCTGTGCCTGTGATGGGGCTGTTAAAATTTTCTATTTCTTCCTGTTTCAGTTTTGGAAAGTTGTACTTTTCTAGGAATTTGTCCATTTCTTCCAGGTTATTCATTTTATTGCCATATAATTGCTGATAGTATTCTCTAATAATCCTTTGTATTTCTGTGTTGTCGATTGTGATCTCTCCATTTTCATTTCTAATTTTATTGATTTGTTTCTTCTCCCTTTGTTTCTTGATGAGTCTGGCTAGTGGTTTGTCAATTTTATTTACCTTCTCAAAGAACCAGCTTTTGGCTATGTTGATTTTTGCTATGGGCTCTTTTGTTTCTTTTGCATTTATTTCTGCCTTAATTTTAAAGATTTCTTTCCTTCTACTAACTCTGGGGTTGTTCATTTCTTCCATTTCTAGTTTCTTTAGATGTAGAGTTAGGTTATTTAGTTGACTTTGTTTCTTGAGGTGTGCCTGTATTGCTATGAACTTCCCCCTTCGCACTGCTTTTACAGTGTCCCAGAGGTTTTGGGTTGTTGTGTTTTCATTTTCATTCATTTCTATGCATATTTTGATTTCTCTTTTGATTTCTTCTATGATTTGTTCATTATTCAGCAGCGTGTTTTTCAGCCTCCATATGTTGCCATTTTTAATAGTTTTTCTCCTGTAATTGAGATTTAATCTTACTGCATTATGGTCAGAAAAGATGTTTGGAATGATTTCAATATTTTTGAATTTACCAAGGCTAGATTTATGGCCCAGGATGTGATCTATCTTGGGAAAGGTTCCGTGTGCACTTGAGAAATAGGTGAAATTCATTTTTTGGGGGTGAAATGTCCTATAGAGATCTATTAGGTCTAACTGGTCTGTTGTATCATTTAAAGTTTGTGTTTCCTTGTTAATTTTCTGTTTAGTTGATCTATCCATAGATGTGAGTGGGGTATTAAAGTCTCCCACTATTATTGCGTTGTTGTTAATTTCCCCTTTCATACTTGTTAGTAATTGTCTTACATATTGCGGTGCTCCTATGTTGGGTGCATAAATATTTATAATTGTTATATCTTCTTCTTGGATTGATCCTTTGATCATTATGTAGCTTCCTTCTTTGTCTCTTTTCACAGCCTTTGTTTTAAAATCTATTTTATCTGATATGAGTATTGCTACTTCTGCTTTCTTTTGGTCTCTATTTGCGTGGAATATCTTTTTCCAGCCCTTCACTTTCAGTCTGTATGTGTCCCTCTTTTTGAGGTGGGTTTCTTGTAGACAACGTATATGGGGGTCTTGTTTTTGTATCCATTCAGCCAGACTTTGTCTTTTGGTTGGGGCATTCAACCCATTTATGTTTAAGGTGATTATTGATAAGTATGATCCCGTTGCCATTTTCTTTATTGTTTTGGGTTGAATTTTATATACTCTTTCTGTGTTTCCTGTCTAGAGAAGTTCCTTCAGCTTTTGTTGGAGGGCTGGTCTGGCTGAATTCTGGTGCTGAATTCTCTCAGCTTTTTCTAGTTTGTAAAGCTTTTGATTTCTCCTTCATATTTGAATGAGATCCTTGCTGGGTATAGTAATCTGGGCTGTAGGTTACTTTCTTTCATCACTTTAAGTATGTCTTGCCATTCCCTCCTGGCCTGAAGAGTTTCTGTTGAAAGATCAGCTATTATCCTTATGGGAATCCCCTTGTGTGTTATTTGCTGCTTTTCCCTTGCTGCTTTTAATATTTGTTCTTTGTGTTTGATCTTTGTTAATTTGATTAATATGTGCCTTGGAGTATTTCGCCTTGGGTTTACCCTGTTAGGGACTCTCTGGGTTTCTTGGACTTGGGTGATTATTTCCGTCCCCATTTTAGGTAAGTTTTCAACTATTACCTCCTCAAGTATTCTCTCATGGTCTTTCTTTTTGTCTTCTTCTTCTGCGACTCCTATGAGTCGAATGTTGATGCGTTTAACATTGTCCCAGGGGTCTCTAATATTGTCCTCATTTCTTTTAATTCGTTTTTCTCTTTCTGTCTCTGTTTCATTTATTTGTACAATTCTATCTTCTAGCTTGCTTATCCTGTCTTCTGCCTCTGTTATTCTACTGTTTGTTCCCTTGAGAGTGTTTCTGATCTCATCTATTGCATTATTCATTGTATATTGACTCTTTTTTGTTTCCTCTAATTCCTTATTAAACATTTCTTGCATCTTCTCAATCCTTTTCTCCACTTTATTTATCTGTAACTCCATTTTGCTTTAAAGATTTTGAATCATTTTCACAATTAAAATTCGAAATTCTTTATCAGGTAGGTTCCCTATATCTTCCTCTTTTTTTTGTGTTGGTGGGCATTTATCTCGTTCCTTTACTTGCTGGATATTTCTCTGCCTCTTCATCTTGCTTATATTGCTGTGTTTGGGGTGGCCTTCCCGTCTTCTGGCAGTTTGTGGAGTTCTCTTTATTATGTAGTTACCTCATTGTGTGTGGGGTTGGTCGGGTGACTTGTCAAGGTTCCCTGGTTAGGGAAGCTTGTGTCGGTGTTCTGGTGGGTGGAGCTGGATTTCTTCTCTCTAGAGTGCAATGAAGTGCCCAGTAATGAGGCTGAGATGTCAATGGGTTTGGAGTGGCTTTGGGCAGCCTGTATATTGAAGCTCAGGGCTATTCTCCTGTGTTGCTCGGGAATTTGCGTGGAATGTCTTTCAGTGAAACTTGTTGACCCTTGGGTGGAGCCTGGTTTGAGTGTATGTATGGAGGCATTGGATGAGCACCTATCAGTTAATGTTCCCTGGAACAGGAGATCTCTGGTGTTCTCAGGATTTGGTCTTAAGCCTCTGCCTTTGGTTTTCAGTCTTATTCTTGTAGTAGGCTCAAGACTTCTCCCTCTGTTACTTCCAAGGCCATTCTTTCTGTTAAAGCTCTTCTGTTTGCTGGTCTCTTCAGTGTCTAATTCCTGTCCTGACACCAGGGGGCGGTGGTGGACACTTTTTTCTGGCTCACCTGTTCAGTTCTGCTGGAGGGAGGAACGCTGCTAACAAATATCCCTGGAGTCTGTGGGGAGTGCGCGCAATGTCTTGGATACAGTGGGATTGCTCCCGCTCGCAGCGTGTGTGCTTTCCCTGTTTATGCAGCACAGGCTCTAGGTTGCTCTGTCGGGAACTGTCTGCGGCCGGCACTGGGTTGCATTCACTTCCCAGGTCTGAGCGGCTCAGGTTCAGGTCCTCAGGTACTCCACAAAGGTGCAGACTTGGCTGGGCCTGCATTTTGTGCCTTCCCCAGTCGGAGCAGCTCAGGTGACCAGGTGTATGGCGAGCACGGTCGCTGCAACTTATCGCCTCCCCGGTCCCTCCACTCGGTTTTCTGGGTGTACAACCGGCGCACCTTCTCAGTTGGATGTCGACTGGCCCAAACCCAAGAAGTCTTGGTTAGCAAGGAAGCCTGCCTGCAGCTTGGTATGGGAAGCCTCTCTGGGGCTGCAGTTGCCCCTTCCGGTGCTGGCCACTCTCCCTGCCTGTCCCATTGTGGGCTGGCGGATGGGCAGCCCGCAGCCGGCTCACTCTGCTCAGTTCTTTGTTCAGTGAGCGGGGCTGGCGGAGTCTTATGTTGGGGCTTTTTACCTTTTAGCTGCCCAGTCTGCTTCCCTATCTCCTGTTAATGCCCTCAGATTGCCCTCGGGGCATTCAGGCCTGGTCCTCTCTCTAAGCGCTGCCACCGTGCCTCCCTGCCCAGCCCCCACTTGCTATTGGGGTTGTGGGCATCTGCACTGCTTCTTGGCTGAGAGTTTCCTCTGGGCACTTAATCTGTGGGTTTTAATTATTTATTTCTTTTTTCTCCTGGTTATGTGGCCCTCTGAGGTTCCAAGGCTCACCACAGACTCGTCCCGTAAGTGTTTCCAGGTGTTTGGAAACTTCTCTCTCTCTCTCTTTCTTTTTTTTTTTAAAGCCACCCTTCCCGGGACAGAGCTCCGTCCCTCCCTCTTTTGTCTCTCTTTTTATCTTTTATACTATTTCCTACCTCCTTTCGAAGATTGTGGGCTGCTTTTCTGGGTGCCTGATGTCCTATGCCAGTATTCAGAAGTTGTTTTGTGGGATTTACTCAGCATTCAAATATTCTTTTGCTGATTTTGTGGGGGAGAAAGTGGTCACCCCATTCTATTCCTCCGCCATCTTCTACTCCTCCTCCCCATTTTTGTTTTAAATCATTTGTTTTGGGGGACTTCCCTGGTGGCTCAGTGGTTAAGAGTCTGTACTTATACTAAAGGGGGCATGGATTCAATCCCTGGTTCAAGAAGTAAGATCCTGAATATAGCATGGCATAGCCAAAAGAAAAAAAAATCAATTTTTTTTCCAATTTAATCGTATATCTTGAGGACAAATACTGCCTAAGATCATTTCTATATACCACAGTGCTTGTCAAAATGGCATTCTTGGTCTTACTAAATTGTTAAATAATATCCACTGACTCTATTGCTAATTAACCAATCATAAACTATATACCACAAAAATACAGTGAGAAATGAAAATATGAATAAGCATTCTTTGTAGAACACTTTAAAAATAGCTGTCTCAAATTTTCATTCACAAATACAAACTTCAGAGTATACATGATATAATAAGACAGAACAGGACAAAGATATTTTTAAAGCATTGTTTCAACTATGTCAAATAACCCCTCACCCCCGACACACACAAGCACACACAAACACACAGAAACTCAAACGTAAAATAAAATAAGCAACTATATATACCTTATAGTGGGATAAGATGAATTTAAGGAGCTATACTTTAAAAATGTATTTAATTACTTTAAAGATTATTTAAAGTGATGTTGGAGAAGACTCTTGAGAGTCCCTTGGACTGCAAGGAGATCCAACCAGTCCATCCTAAAGGATATCAATCCTGAATATTCCTTGGAAGTACTGATGCTGAAGCTGAAACTCCAATACTTTGGCCACCCATTGCAAAGAACTGACTCATTGAAAAAGACCCTGATGCTGGGAAAGATTGAAAGCAGGAGGAGAAGGGGACGACAGAGGATGAGATGGTTGGATGGCATCACCGACTCGATGGACATGAGTTTGAGTAAGTTTCAGGAGTTAGTAATGGATAGGGAAGCCTAGCGTGCTGCAGACCATGGGGTTGCAAAGAGTCAGACACAACTGAGTGACTGAACTGAACTGAAAGAGCTCCATCTCTTCTTTACCAGTGGTGGTGGTGGTTTAGTCCTTAAGTTGTGTCTGACCCTTGTGACCCCATGGACGATAGCCTGCCAGGTTCTTCTGTCCATGGGATTTTCCAGGCAAGAATACTGGAGTGGGTTGCCATTTCCTTCCCCACTTTTTAAGTGGAGACTATCAGTACAGACTATCATACTCAGATTCATTTCATGCTCTTCAAAATTTTTGCCTATGGCTTCAAGAAAGATTGCACAATAAGCATATCTCCAGAGAAAGTAAAAAATGTATTGGAAAAAAAGTTGTGTCTAACTCTTTGCAACCCTACAGACTGCAGCCCATTGGGCTTCTCTGTCCATGGAATTTCTCCAGGGAAGCTCTCCCCTGATCTGTTGATCTATATATTTGGTGACTAAAATAGAAATAAGTTTGTTAATTCAATGTATAATATATGTTTGTTTTCTGACTTGAATTGTTTGAGTAAACATTGTGCAAATTAATTTATACAAATATATATATATATATATATCTCAATTTCCACAGTAAAAAAAATGTACATTGATTCACAAATTGGCCCCCAAAAATGGAGGGCAAGGAGATACCAAAAAAAGAGGCAGACCACTCCAGACTGGTAGGTTTAATAAAGAAGAGAATTTACTTATGAAGCTTGTATTGGGACACCACAACATGAATAGATCTCTGCAACCTTACAGGTTTATACAGCAGTCTTAACTGGGTGAACTCACGTATGCCATTCAGATGGTCTTTGTGTTCTCAAGGATGTAACCTTTAAGCCACTCCACCTAAGGGAACAGTGAAGAGAACATACATTCCAAGGACAGGGTTAGGGATGAGGACTGAGTTCAATAGTCAACCACAGTGGTCACCTCCTCTTGATGATCTCCTCCAACAGTGAATATGATCTGGAGTTCTAGAAACAGCAGATGAGTAAGTGCTGGGAAGTTGTTCTGATTGCATTTTAGATGTTTATCCTGTCATGATCTACCTTGTTCATAAATTCATGATTATGAATACACTCTTTCCCTTTCTCTCTCTTACACATGCACAAATGGAAGATGTTTGTTTTTATAGTTGGATATTCTATATTGCTATTGATGTGAAAACAAGTCACCAGACAAAGATGCAGAAGAGAGACAAAAACAAATATGACTAAATGGGAAAGGACTACTGATGTCAACCTGGAGGAACATATCTTTGCATGCAAATATAGAGCTATCTAGCATTTTTGGCATCTGTTTACTTACTCAGCAAACAAAATTTATCCTCTTTTACATTGCTTGCTTACAGGCATCAAGATAGGAAAAATACCATGAAATACTATAGAATTACTTAGGTAATTTATTTTCAAATTCAAGGAATAATTATGAGTGAAACTATAATTTCACAAGATAAAGAATTTAGAATTAGGGAAATCAAGTTCACAATTGGTGTTATATTATTAGTTCCTTATCTTTTGAAGGCCATTTTATATTGACCTGAGAACAAATAGTCTATGTAATAAAACATGCAAGAGTATCAATTATTTCAACTCATTTCATAACTGAAAGCTAAAGGAATTACAGTTTCAGTGGATGCTTCTCCTTGGAAATAACAAGCGCTGAGTAACTATTACAATGGAGAATATTATAAAGAAAAATGAAAATGATGTATGATTGTTCAAATAATATTATGAAGAAATAATGACTGATGCTAAAGGTGAAACTGCAATACTTTGGCCATCTCATGCGATGAGTTGACTCACTGGAAAAGACTCTGATGCTGGGAAAGGTTGGGGGCGGGAGGAGAAGGGGACGACCGAGAGTGAGATGGCTGGATGGCATCACCGACTCTGTGGACATGAGTTTGAGTGAACTCCGGGAGTTGGTGATGGATAGGGAGGCCTGGCGTGCTGTGATTCATGGGGTCGCGGAGAGTCGGACACGACTGAGAGACTGAACTGAACTGAACTGAACTGAACTATTGCAAAAATACATTTAAGAATTTTTGAACAATAATCTACTAAACCACAGTAATTGAGAATGTGCCTTCTGGGGTCAGGCTAGATTCATATCCCAACTCATCACCTACTGCTGTGTGACTATGTACAAGTGCACTGCCATTCTTTGTCTCAATTTATTTCTTAAAAATTATGGATAATTTAGTGTCTACCTCATTGGGCTCTAGTGGGGAGTGTGTAAAATAATCTACAGTAACAAAAAAATATTTTAGAATGCTGTCTGACACAAAGCATTATGGAGTCAGTAAGTGATAGCTGTTATGCTATGCCCAACAGAGTAAGGCAACAGAAAAAAAAAATAAAAGCTAAAACTTTTAAGAGGATGGAGAAAATATTGGAGGTAGACCTATAAATAGACCCTGCCAAAAATAAGGAGGTAAGTTCTGGAACACGATCTGGAAGGAGCTAATTACAGTGGGAATAGTAAGGGAGATTTCTGAGAACATAATTTGAGATGAGACTTGATTGGACTAGAATTGGAATAAATTTCAAAGGCTTATAGAAGTAGTGGAGCAGGGGGATGACAAAGTTTCCCAAGACAAAATAGGCCTAAAGACATAGGGATGTCTCAGTAAAAGTACTCTTGGGGAAAAAAATAATGTGCTGAAAGGAGTCTAAGGCTTGTGAATATCAAGGTGGAAGCTGAAGCTGAAATGTGAGATTGAGAAGACCTTGCTTGAGGTACTCTATTGTGGAATTTTAATCTTTGTGGGACAAAAATATACACTGATTTTTTCACCAAAGATTTGCAGTTTCATTCTGTATTATGCATATAATTTAGAATGGCTGATCTGAGGAAGTTGCTACCAAGGCAGAGACTCTGTAATTTTGTTTGCAAATATTTTAGTTTGCATCTAAGTGGAGCCACGTGACTAAATTTAACAACAGAATTTGAGTGGCAGTGATGTGTGTCACTTCAGGTCCAGCACAGTGCTCACAACTGATGTGTTTCCTCCACCATCTCTTTCCCAGTTCTTAGCCTGGAAAGAAGGAATGACCCTTGACCTCCTAGAGATAAGAATACTGACTGATGACTGATGGAAGAAGCTTATCTTCCTACTGGCCTTTGAAACCTATGTGTGTGATGATATTTAGCTACTGTTATCTTTTTTAATAATAAAAGTAATTTTGATTTTTGTTCTCGTAGTCAACTGAATTTTCGAGGAGAAGAACTCAAACAGTGTTGTAGTGGTAAGCTGGTTCTGATGTTAGTAAAAACTGCAGAGGTAGTAAACTAAAAGTAGGGAAGCTACTCAGGAATTGATTCCACTGATCCTGACAGAGTTGGGAAGTGTAAGTTACGGAGGTGGAATTAGAATGAAAGGGAATACATACAAGGACAGTCATTGGAAAGGGACTGATTGTGATAAAACTGGGTGACTGAGCCTGGGGAATGCATGAGAAGGAAGAAACAGTGGAGATTTTGATTCTCTGTGACCAGAAAATTAGTCACAAGATAGTAAATGTTGGCTTAATTTGTGATGTTGATGAAATATGTGTTATCAAAAAATGATGGGTAGCCTCAAGAGGAAGTAAGATCTCCACCACTGAAATATATGCAAATAATTTAAATAACATAATAAATGACATTTACTAAGAATTTATAAAGGGGCTTTCCATGAGGAGTGGATTCTTGTAAGAGTATAACTTCTCAAATTTATTACAATTCAAAGGTTTTATAATTCTTCAGTGATGCAAGGTAATATTCAAAATACAGCATTTCAATACTTTGTAAGAAAAAATTAAGGCAAATTTTAAAGAACTGAAATTTATAAATTTATTTCTTGTCATTTTTGAAATAAAAATTTTATGTCTGAATCATGAAGAAATTACAAAGGTATTTAAAATAGCACTTAATAGCATTGCCATAAGCTAATTCATAGAACTTTCTTATAACAATGAACAATTATAAATCTTAAATGTAGGAATACATATTTTCATTTTTTTCCTGAAATAATTACCAAAAGTGTGTTTGGTGATTTCCATCCAGCATACAGGCAGTATTTTAGAAGATAATCTAGCACTTACCATCTCTCTTTACAAGCCCTTCCTCAGTCTTCACAGGGTGTTTGATTTATCCACCTGTGATATTTCATCTGAGGCAGCACAGCATTGTTTACACATTAAATGGTGTCAGGAACTACACAGGTCTGTACGTTATTGTCTCTGCAAGTGCATATTCTGTGTCCACTGCTGATTTGCATAGCATCTGCTGTCACTTTGTGCTTTCTCTGTAGTGGTTTTTTTTTTTTTTTTTTTGCATCCTTGACAGCTGCTTCAGTAGCACTTTGCCATTGGATTGGCTGTGACGAGGAGAAGATGTGACACGTTCAGATTCTGATGACACAGCAAACTGCAAATTACCCATTGGCAAAATGAAGTCTATTGCTGGCAAATAATCTCTGGAATTCCGTAATAGGCAATCTGGGCACTGCCGTGCTCCAGCGCAGCAGATGCTGTTGTGTATAACGTTTCCATTTTCTAGTAGTCAGAGTGGTAATCAGCCATAGCAAGGTATTCATGACTGCCCACTATAAACAAACACATCCTTTCCTACTCCAAGAGACTCTGGTGATTCCTGAGCATAGCAGGTTGGTTACTGACTTGAGGTATTGTCATTATCTTTATAAATTCCACATTTATAATTCTCAGAAACTGAATTAATTGATTATCATGCAGTTTCTCCAGAGTTGACAACAAATCACGATTGAGCTAATAATAATGTCAATAAATTATGTAATCTCACTATTAAAGTATAACTGCAATTTGCTTCGGAGAAGGCAATGGCAAGCCACTCCAGTACTTTGCCTAGAAAATCCCATGGATGGAGGAGCCTGGTAGGCTGCAGTCCGTGGGGTCGCTGAGGGTCGGACACGACTGAGCGACTTCACTTTCACTTTTCACTTTCACACATTGGAGAAGGAAATGGCAACCCACTCCAGTGTTCTTGCCTGGAGAATCCCAGGGATGGGGGAGCCTGGTGGGCCTCCGTCTGTGGGGTCTCACAGAGTCGGACACGACTGGAGTGACTTAGCAGCAGCAGCAGCAGCAATTTGCTTCAAAGACTAGAGAGCCTTTATAGTAATCAAGATGGGATGTGAGAAAACTGTTCTTCTTATACCCTATTTGGAAAGCTTTAAAGTCTTGATAGAAATAAATTTAAAGTTGTTTTAAACCAAAATAGATATATTTTATTATGTCTTTTAAAACATCTACTGTAAAATTCTTGAAGCAAGGGAGTTGTCCCATGACACCACATCAGAAATTGCATAATATAAAACATATAGAATACTGATTTTATATAAAAATAAATGTCCCAAGAGTTCTCTTTCATACCATGATGTATTCTGAACCTAGACAATGTTCCACTACTGTCGGAGAAAAAGCTTTCCAATACACATATTGAACCCCAGTTACAGATTTCCTTTATGTTAAATCCCTCTTTGAAATTAATAGATTAGAATATCAGTAAAATATAAACGTGCAAGATTCACAAAATTAACAGAATTTTTGTGTTAAGATAACACAACACAGTTTAAAATTTAAAGGTTTAGGTTGATTCAGTGGCTTTAATAAGTGGCTATTGTAGGGGGAAATGTAAAATGTCATGCTCTCTATCTATGCAAATAGCATGGATGACATTTTCCCCTAAGCAGTTAACAGATTCTGCTACTGTGAAAATTTACTGGGTTTATATTGACCTACAAGTCAAAAATCTATATTCTATTTTAAGGTATATAGCATGATCTACTCCCATTTTAGAAGCCCTGGCACCCAAAATGCCATTTTAGCAACTCAAATTTTGACCACAGTCATGCAAATGTTAATTAAAATCAACAAAATTAATTTGTAAAGGCAAAGTATTTTGTTGTTGCAACTGAAGTATGCAAAATTGTGCATTTGAGTTGTAGGGTACTTAGCAATATATTGGTTGTGTGTGTGCACATGTGTACTCAGTCGTGTCAGACTCTTTGTGACCCCATGGACATTAGCCTGCAGGCTCCTCTGTCCATGGAATTTTCCAGGCAAGAATATTGGAGTGGGTTGTCATTTCCTTCTCCAGGGGATCTTCCTGACCCAGGGATCAAACCCACGTCTCTTGTGTTTCCTGCATTGGCAGGCAAGTTCTTTACCAGCTGAGCCAACAGGGAATTTGAACAGGAATAAATATACAATTAAGAAATATTAGCTTAAAAAGATAATCATTCAAATCAATTTCAAAAATGTAGGATCCAAATACAGTGAATATGTTCACAAGAAAGAATAAATTGCATTTCTCTTTAACAAAACATTTAGCCATTAGCCCGAAGATTGCAAAAATATTAGGGCAATGATTTTGCCTTCTTTGCACATTTTTTTTTTTATTTTTTGCTTACTTACTAGATTGTTGGTTGTGTTTGGGATAGCGAATTTAGTGAATAAATGACTCAATTAAAGTGATGTATTAGTTCAATGATAAGTACCTCAAAAACACCATGTGAGTACTGATGAATCCATTTTAGATAAAAGAATATTTCAGTTAACTCTCTAGGGTCCTCAGAAGCACTCAGGATGGAACCCTAGAACCATAAAAAAGAGGAAGAAGAGAAAGGAAGGAGGTGGTCCCAGTATTCATAGTCAGTGTGCATAGTTACAGGGTTACAGTGGGTTAGGAAAAATTAGGTATTAGGGAAAACTTGGAGATAATGGAACATTATGCATTTTAGCTTCAAGGTAGATTAATAGGATAAAAGCTTTAATTATGAATTGACTTTAGTCAGACATCTATTTTTACTCAGAATTTTACGATGTTTTTAGTTTTATTGGACTTGAGAAATTGGATCAGAGAAATTTCCTGCTTTGGTGAAATACTAGAGTCTAAATATAAAGAATTAAAGAATCATAACATATAGAAGTAATATAAAATATTTATTCAAATTTTATGCAATTAGAAGGATCTTGAAACCAATTAAAACCATTATTCTTAAAACTGGAATGATTTATTCTTAAAAACATACGTTAGAAATGTTGTCATGTATGAGACTATATCTGCCAGGCTTGACGAGCATGCAGCTAGTTAACTGCTTTAGATAAAATAAAAATAAAGTGAAAGTGAACAACAGCAAAAAGGCAGCAGAACGAGGGTCTTTGTCTGCTTTAAAAAAAATGCAAACCAGTCACCATTTTCGGCATTCGAAATTTGGAAGTGCTATGTCACTCCCCACCTCTACGGGCCCTGTCTTTGAAAGACTATGCTTTGAAAATGAAGGTGAAGTTTCAAAATGTGCTAAAATACTTCCGGAATAAATTGTTAAGTGAAGGAAGATATAAACTTCTTCAAGTTATAGCACCCCAAATTCCGGCTAAGATTAAAGATGATTATAATAGAATGTTAACTTTAATATCAGAATTGTACTCTGTTTTAATTGTGAATTCAATTGCATTTTTGGGAAGGGATGTGCTATGCTTCTTGCTAGATCTTAGTTTTCCAACCAGGGATTGAATCTGGGTCCTTGGCAGTGAAAGCATGGAGCCCTAACCTCTGGACCACCAAGGAGTTCCCCCAACTGAATTTATAATTATGAAGTTAGGAAACATAAAGTCATGGGTTCAAAATTCTTTCTACAACGTATTGCCTATGTGAGTCTGAATGAGTAAACTGGACTTTTAGATCACAACTTTCTCAATGCCAAAGTAGGAAAAAATTATAGAACTTACACTTGAGGGTTATTAAGTAAATTAACTCATATAACAGATATATAAAATACCTAGCACTACTGATATATTAAAAAACCATAGGCTATTATTAATAGCTTATGAAATGAATTAATTCTACCTTAGAGTAAAATGTGCACCTGTGTTATATTGCTTTCTTGTGTTGAATTTCCAGGCAAATAAAAAATAGATATTGTTTATATTTTCCTTATATTAATAACTAAATTCAACCCTTTGCATTAAAACCTTAAAATTCAATTGTATTTCTCAAATTAGAAGATTTTACAACTCCTGAAATCATTAATACTCAACTTATTTGATAGGTTAACCATTCCACTCTCATTAGAGCTTTGCCGATAAAAACATTCAATAGGACAGAGCTAATGAAGGAAGGCAAATTGGAAGTGGTCAAACAGGAGATGGCAAGAGTGAATGTCGACATTCTAGGAATCAGTGAACTAAAATGGACTGGAATGGGTGAATTTAACTCAGATGACCATTAAATCTACTACTGTGGGCAGGAATCCCTTAGAAGAAATGGAGTAGCCATCATGGTCAACAAAAGAGTTCGAAATGCAGTACTTGGATGCAATCTTAAAAATGACAGGATGATTTCTGTTCGTTTCCAAGGCAAACCATTCAATATTACAGTAATCCAGGCCTATGCCCCAACCAGTAATGCTGAAGAAGCCGAAGTTAATCGGTTCTATGAAGACCTACAAGACCTTTTAGAACTAACACCCAAAAAAGATGTCCTTTTCATTATAGGGGACTGGAATGCAAAAGTAGGAAGTCAAGAAACACCTGGAGTAACTGGCAAATTTGGCCTTGGAGCACGGAATGAAGCAGGGCAAAGGCTAATAGAGTTTTGTCAAGAGAATGCACTGGTCATAGCAAACACCCTCTTCCAACAACACAAGAGAAGACTCTACACATGGACATCACCAGATGGTCAACACCGAAATCAGATTGATTATATTCTTTGCAACCAAAGATGGAGAAGCTGTATACAGTTAGCGAAAACAAGACCAGGAGCTGACTGTGGCTCAGATCATGAACTCCTTATTGCGAAGTTCAGACTTAAATTGAAGAAAGTAGGGAAAACCACTAGACCATTCAGATATGACCTCAATCAAATCCCTTATGATTATGCAGTGGAAGTGAGAAATAGATTTAAGGGACTAGATCTGACTGATAGAGTGCCTGATGAACTCTGGACGGAGGTTCGTGACATTGTACAGGAGACAGGGACCAAGACCATCCCCATGGAAAAGAAATGCAAAAGAGCGAAATGGCTGTCTGAGGAGGCCTTACAAATAGCTGTAAAAAGAAGAGAGGCGAAAAGCAAAGGAGAAAAGGAAAGATATAAGCATCTGAATGCAGAGTTCCAAAGAATAGCAAGGAGAGATAAGAAAGCCTTCCTCAGTGATCAATGCAAAGAAATAGAGGAAAACAACAGAATAGGAAAAACAAGAGACCTCTTCAAGAAAATTAGAGATTCCAAGGGAACTTTTCATGCAAAGATGGGCTCGATAAAGGACAGAAATGGTATGGACCTAACAGAAGCAGAAGATATTAAGAAGAGGTGGCAGGAATACACAGAAGAACTGTACAAAAAAGATCTTCACGACCAAGATAGTCACGATAATGTGATCACTGACCTAGAGCCAGACATCTTGGAATGTGAAGTCAAGTGGGCCTTAGAAAGCATCACTACGAACAAAGCTAGTGGAGGTGATGGAATTCCAGTTGAGCTATTTCAAGTCTTGAAAGGTGATGCTGTGAAAGTGCTGCACTCAATATGCCAGCAGATTTGGAAAACTCAGCAGTGGCCACAGGACTGGAAAAGGTCAGTCTTCATTCCAATCCCAAAGAAAGGCAATGCCAAAGAATGCTCAAACTACCGCACAATTGCACTCATCTCACACGCTAGTAAAGTCATGCTCAAAATTCTCCAAGCCAGGCTTCAGCAGTATGTAAACCGTGAACTCCCAGATGTTCAAGCAGGTTTTAGAAAAGGCAGAGGCACCAGAGATCAAATTGCCAACATCCGCTGGATTATGGAGAAAGCAAGAGAGTTTCAGAAAAACATCTATTTCTGCTTCATTGACTATGCCAAAGCCTTTGACTGTGTGGATCACAATAAACTGTGGAACATTCTGAAAGAGATGGGAATCCCAGACCACCTGACCTGCCTCTTGAGAAACCTGTATGCAGGTCAGGAAGCAACAGTTAGAACCGGTCATGGAACAACAGACTGGTTCCAAATAGGAAAAGGAGTGCGTCAAGGTTGTATATTGTCACCTTGCTTATTTAACTTATATGCAGAGTGCATCATGAGGAACGCTGGGCTGGAAGAAGCACAAGCTGGAATCAAGATTTCTGGGAGAAATATCAATAACCTCAGATATGCAGATGACACTACCCTTATGGCAGAAAGTGAAGAGGAACTCAAAAGCCTCTTGATGAAAGTGAAAGAGGAGAGTGAAAAGGTTGGCTTGAAGCTCAACATTCAGAAAACAAAGATCATGGCATCTGGTCCCATCACTTCATGGGAAATAGATGGAAAAACAGTGGAAACAGTGTCAGACTTTGTTTTTTTGGGCTCCAAAATCACTGCAGATGCTGATTGCAGCCATGAAATTAAAAGACGCTTGCTCCTTGGAAGGAAAGTTATGACCAACCTTGATAGTATATTAAAAAGCAGAGACATTTCTTTGCCGACCAAGGTCCGTCTAGTCAAGGCAATGGTTTTTCCCGTGGTCATGTATGGATGTGAGAGTTGGACTGTGAAGAAGGCTGATCGCCGAAGAATCGATGCTTTTGAACTGTGGTGTTGGAGAAGACTCTTGAGAGTCCCTTATACTGCAAGGAGATCCAACCAGTCCATTCTAAAGGAGATCAATCCTGGATGTTCATTGGAGGGACTGATGCTAAAGCTGAAACTCCAATACTTTGGCCACCTCATGCGACGAGTTGACTCACTGGAAAAGACTCTGATGCTGGGAAAGGTTGGGGGCGGGAGGAGAAGGGGACGACGGAGAATGAGATGGCTGGATGGCATCACCGACTCTGTGGACATGAGTTTGAGTGTACTCCGGGAGTTGGTGATGGACAGGGAGGCCTGGCGTGCTGTGATTCATGGGGTCGCGGAGAGTCGGACACGACTGAGCGACTGAACTGAACTGAACTGAACTGAATGAAGGAAACTGTGACTTGTCACCAAAGGGCTCACCTTAGATTGTCATGACTCCATTAATTTCTCCTTTCTGCAAAGATTTTTAAAAACTTGTTTTGAATTCAGGCAATTGCACTATTACCCAGTATTTCTACACCTTTGTCATACCTATAGATAATTAGATATTTTGCCTTATATATTGCTGAAATCATTCTTCACATTCCACTTATCATGTACCAGCTTGCAAAATGGGAAGGAGGTTACTTCATCATGGCTTGTTCTCAGTGAGCCCTTATTGGTTCCTAGTACTGATGGTTCTGCTTTCATATATATGTATATATTTCCTATATATATATATTCTTTTGTTTACTAGATATTTACTGAATAACTTCTATGTTTTATTTATTTTAATACATTATATGATGGGGAAATTTTTGTGGACAGGGAAAACATAGGTTCTAGAGTTGTGAGTCTAGTGTGGACAATTACAATACAATGTGATAAATTCAATTATGGACCAAATTTATGATGGCATATAATTCAGATTGTATGTGAAAAGGAGGGCCAGCCAGTGAATACTTCCTAGGAAAGTAAAAATCATATATTTAAGCCAAGACCTGAAAAAGAGACACAATGTAGCCTCATTGAGGAAAAAAGAAGTTTAGCACAAAGGAAATTCATTTACAAAAATAAAAGCAAAAGAAAATATGGGCTATAATCAGAATGAGTAGGTTAGCTTTGTCTGGAGTAAAGAGCATAGAGGGGCAGAAGAAAAAACGCTGAAATTATGAACTAGCCAGAACATGTCACTATGCAAACTATTGTACCTCTTCCATTTATGTCTGCCACAATCAACTTTCCTCACCCCACCTTTGAGTACTAGAGCAAGATTTGCACATTTCCACGTTACAGTCATATTTTCAAGTTCCTGTTTATTTTAGTTATTATGAAGGACTGACTTGTGGCAACAGTCACAAGTTAAGCACATTGGCATATAATCTATTAATTTATTCTTTCATTTGTTTATTTAATAATATACACATATATATTACATATATATATATGTGTAAATATATACACATATATATGGCCGGATGGTGTCCCCAAACTTCTCATATTGAAGCTCTAATCCCCAGTAACTCAAAAAAAAAAAAGGCAACTAAGATGCTTTTGAACTGTGGTGCTGGAGAAAACTCTTGAGAGTCCCTTGGACTGCAAGGAGATCCAACCAGTCCATTCTAAAGGAGATCAGTTCTGGGTGTTCACTGGAAGGACTGATGCTAAAGCTGAAACTGCAATACTTTGGCCACCTCATGCGACGAGTTGACTCACTGGAAAAGACTCTGATGCTGGGAAAGGTTGAGGGCAGGGGGAGAAGGGGACGACAGAGAATGAGATGACTGGATGGCATCACCGACTCTGTGGACATGAGTTTGAGTGAACTCCGGGAGTTGGTGATGGACAGGGAGGCCTGGCATGCTGTGATTCATGGGGTCGCAAAGATTCGGACACGACTGAGCGACTGAACTGAACTGAAGTTCAAATGAGTCCTTTAGGTTAGAACTTAATCCAGTCTGCCTAGTATCCTCATAACAGGAGAACATCACAACACACAGAAACACCAGTGATGTGCACACATATAGGAAAGTGTATGTGAGCACCCAGTGAAGAAGCGGCCATGTGCAAGGCAAGGACAGAAGCCTCAGGAGAAACCAAACCAGTCAACGCTTTGATCTTTTGATTTCTAACTTCCAAAACTGCAAGAAAATAATGTTCTGCTGCTTAAGCCACACAGCTATGGTATTTTTGTTATGGCAGCCCTAGGAAACTTACAAAGTGTGTGTGTATTTACATATGTTTAACTATGTTCTGTTCCCTCAACTGTCATATTGGTTAAGGATATAAAGAAAAGAAACATTATTCCTTATAATTCTATTAAAAATAATTATTTCTTATTATTAAGAATGGGCTTCCCAGGTAACACAAATGGTTAGGAACCCTCTTGCCAATGCAGAAGACAGATGAAACATGGGTTTGGTCCCTGGGTTGGGAAGATCCCCTGGAGAAGGAAATCCAACCCATCCAGTATTCTTGCCTGGAAAATCCCATGGACAGAGAAGCCTGGTAGGCTACAGTCCATGTGCATGTGTGCTAAGTCGCTTCAGTTGTGTCTGACTCTTTGCAACCCTATGAACTATAGCTTTCCAGACTTCTCTGTCCATGGGATTCTCCAAGCAAGAATACTGGAATGGGTTGCCATGCTCTTTTCCAGGGGATCTTCCCAACCCTGGGATTGAACCCACATCTCTTAAGTCTCCTGAACTGGCAGGCAGGTTCCCTTTACCACTAGTCCCACCATCGCACAGGGAACTCTACTTAATGCACTGTGGTGACCTGAGTGGTGAGGAAGTCCAAAAGGGAGGGGGTATATGTATACTTATGGCTGATTCATTTTATTGTACAGCAGAAACTAATACTAATACAGCAGAAACTAATACAACTATCAGTTCAGTTCAGTCGCTCAATCATGTCTGACTCTTTGTGACCCTGTGGACTGTGGCACACCAGACTTCCCTATCCATCACCAACTCTCGGAGCTTGCTCAAACTCATGTCCATCGAGTTGGCAATGCCATCCGACCATCTCATCCTCTGTGGTACACTGCTCCTCCCACCTTCAATCTCTCCCATAATCAGGGTCTTGTCCAATGAGTCAGTTCTACGCATTAGGTGGCCAAAGTATTGGAGTTTCAGCTTCAGCATCAGTCTTCCCCCAGTGAATATTCAGGACTGATTTCCTTTAGGATTAACTGGTTGGATCTCCTTGTAGTCTCAAGCTGCTGCTAAGTTGCTTTGGTCATGTCCGACTCTGTGCGACCCCAAAGACAGCAGCCCACCAGGCTCCCCCGTCCCTGGGGTTCTCCAGGCAAGAATACTGGAGTGGGCTGCCATTTCCTTCTCCAATAAATGGAAGTGAAAAGAGAAAGTGAAGTCGCTCAGTTGTGTCCGACCCTCAGCGACCCCATGGACCACAGCCTACCAGGCTCCTCTGTCCATGGGATTTTCCAGGCAAGAGTACTGGAGTGGGGTGCCATTGCCTTCTCTAAAATCACAGTTCAAAAGCATCAATTCTTCAGTGCTTAGCTTTCTTTATAGTCCAACTATCACATTCGTACATGACTATTGGAAAAACCATAGCTTTGAGTAGACAGACGTTTGTCGGCAAAGTGATGTCTCTGCTTTTTAATATACTGTATAGCTTGGTCATAGCTTTTCTTCCCAGCAGAAAGTGTCATTTAATTTCATGACTGAAGTTACCTTCTGCAGTGATTTTGGAGCCCAAAAACCTAACTTCTCTCATTGTTTCCATTGTTTCCCCATCTATTTGCCATGAAGTGACGGGACCAGATGCTATGATATTAGTTTTCTGAATATTGAGTTTTTAACCAACTTTTCACTCTCCTCTTTCACTTTCATCAAGAGGCTCTTTAGTGCCTGTTAGCTTTCTGCCATAAGGGTGGTGTCATCTGTGTATCTGAGGTTATTGATATTTCTCCAGCAATCTTGATTCCAGCTTGTGCTTCATCCAGTCTGACATTTCACATGATGTATTCTGTATATAAGTTAAATAAGCAGGGTGACAATATACAGGCATGACAGACTCCTTTCCTGATTTGGAACCAGTGTGTTGATCCACATAAAGTTCAAACTGTTGCTTCTTGACCTGCATACAGATTTCTCAGGAGGCAGATAAGGTGGTCTGGTATTCCCAACTCTAAAGAATTTTCTTCAGTTTGTTGTGATTGACACAGTCAAAGGATTTGGCATCGTCAATAAAGCAGAAGTAGCTGTTTTTCTGGAATTCTCTCACTTTTTCTATGATCCAACAGATGTTTGCAACTTGATCTCTGGTTCCTCTGCCATCTCTAAATCCAGGTTGAACATGTGGAAGTTCACGTACCATTGAAGCCTGACTTGGAGAGTTTTGAGCATTACTTTGGTAGTGTGTGAGATGAGTGCAATTGTGCGGTAGTTTGAGCATTCTTTGGCATTGCCTTTCTTTGGGATTTTAATATAAACTGACCTTTTCCAGTCCTGTGGCCACTGTTGAGTTTTTTAAATTTGCTGGCATATTGAGTAAGCACTTTCACAGCATCATCGTTTAGGATTTGAAATAGCTCCACTAGCTTTGTTCATAGTGATGCTTCCTAAGGTCCACTTGACATTGCATTCCAGGATGTCTGGCTCTAGGTGAGTGATCACACCATTGTGGTTATTTGGGTCATGAAAATGTTTTTTGTACAGTTCTGTCTTTTCTTGCTACCTTTTCTTAATATATTTTGCTTCTGTTAGATCCAATTCCATTTCTTGCCTTTAATGTGCCCATCTTTGCATGAAATGTTCCCTTGGTATGTCTAATTTTCTTGAAGAAATCTCTAGTCTTTCCCATTCTATTGTTTTCTTTTATTTCTTTGCATTGATCACTGAGGAAGGCTTTCTTATCTCTCCTTGCTATTCTTTGGAACTCTGCATTCAAATGGGTATATCTTTCCTTTTCTCCTTTGCCTTTAGCTTCTCTTCTTTTCTCAGTTGTTTGTAAGGCCTCCTCAGACAACCATGTTGTCTTTTTGCATTTCTTTTTCTTGCAGATGGTCTTAATCACTGCCTCCAGTACAATGTCACAAACCTCTGTCCATAGTTCTTCAGGCACTCTATCAGATCTAATCCCTTAAATCTATTTGTTAATTCCACTGTATAATTGTAAGGGATTTGACTTAGGTCATACCTGGATGGTCTAATGGTCTTCCCTACTTTCTTCAATTTAAGTCTAAATTTGGTAATAAGAAGCTCGTGATCTCAGCCACAGTCAACTCCTGGTCTTGTATAGAATTTCTCCATCTTTGGCTGAAAAGAATATAATCAATCTGACTTCGGTATTGACCATCTGCTGATGTCCATGTGTAGAGTCTTCTCTTGTGTTGTTGGAAGAGGGTGTTTGCTATGACCAGTGAGTTCTTTTGGAAAAACTCTGTTAGCCCTTGCCCTGCTTCATTTTGTACTCCAAGGTCAAACTTGCCTGTTACTCCAGGTATCTCTTCACTTCCTACTTTTGCATTCCAGTCCCCTATGTTGAAAAGGACATCGTTTTTGGGTGTTATTTCTAGAAGGTCTTGTAGGTCTTCAGGGAATCATTCAACTTCAGCTTATTCAGCATTACTGATTGGGGCATAGACTTGGATTACTGTGATATTGAATGCTTTGCCTTGGAAATGAACATTCTGTCGTTTGGAGTTTGCATCCAAGTACTGCATTTCATGACTGTGATGGCTACTCCATTTCTTCTAAGGGATTCCTGCCCAAAGTAGTACATATAATGGGCATCTGAGTTAAATTCACCCATTCCAGTCCACTTTAGTTCACTGATTCCTAAAATGTCGATGTTCACTCTTGCCATCTCCTATTTGACCACTCCAATTTACCTTGATTCACGGACCTAACATTCCAGGTTCCTATGCAATATTGTTCTTTACAGCATCAAACTTTACTTCTATCACCAGTCACATCCACAACTGGGCATTGTTTTTGCTTTGGCTCCATCTCTTCATTCTTTCTAGAGTTATTTCTCCACACTTCTCTAGTAGCATATTGGGCACCAACCGACCTGGGAAGTTCATTTTTCAGTGTCATATCTTTTTGCCTTTTCATACTGTTCTTGGGGTTCTTAAGGCAAGAGTACTGAAATGATTTGCCATTTCCTTCTCCAGTGGACCTGGTCTTGTCAGAACTCTCCATCATGACCCATCTGTCTTGGGTGGTCCTATATGGCATGGCTCATAGTTTCATTGAGTTGAATAAGGCTGTGGTTCATGTGATCAGTTTGATTAGTTTTCTGTGATTGTGGTTCATTCTTTCTGCCCTCTGACAGGTAAGGATAAGAGGCTTATGGAAGCTTCCTGATTGGAGAGACTGACTGTGGGGAAAACCAGGTCTTGTTCTGATGGGCGGGGCCATTCTCAGTAAATCTTTAACCCAATTTTCTGTTGATGGGCAGGACTGTATTCCCTCCCTGTTGTTTGACCTGAGACCAAACTATGGTGGAGTTAAAGCAACTATACTCTAATAAAAATTAATCAACAAACAAACATGTTTGGCAACATGAAAGCCCTAATTCTTGGTAGGAAGATGGCCTTGGCTTTCTACCTGGTCACGTAATTATGTAAGAGGGCACATCACAGATTTTATAACTTTCAGTAAGTACATAGTGCTGTCAGCACAGGTGTTTATGTGTGAAGGAGTTAACAGTGAAGCACTTCAGTGATCTTGAGGACGTGAACTATAGTAAACATTTGTTGTTTCTGGGGCTTCATTTCCATGATGATTTTTTTTTTTATCATTTTCAGTATGCTGATTTTTTTTTCCTTTGTGAAAGAAAGGAAACAAGTTAGCAATTAATTAATCTTGTCTGTATCTGTTTCCTTTATATGACCTTTCCTATGGAGTGGTTCTTGCACTTACAGTCCACATTTTTAACTCTAGAAGAATGTTTTAAAATATGGTAGTATTTTTCCTGTAGTTCATGCTGAGGTTCCTCCTCTAAGCTTTTACCTTATTTTAACCTGCTTTGAGTTAATGATTAATATCTACACCAGCTGTTATATCCTCACAGTAGCACAAAAACACTGACCTACCCTTGATTATAACACTCTGGGCTATTTACTTATCTTTCTTCCCTTCCCCCACAATTGTTTGTCTTTAGGATCAGTTTTCTTATGTGAGGTTTTAGCTCCCCTGCCTTGGGTCAATTGTTCTTAAACATTCAGTTCAGTTCAGTCACTCAGTCGTGTCCGACTCTTTGCGACCCCATAAATCACAGCACGCCAGGCCTCCCTGTCCATCACCAACTCCCGGAGTTCACTCAAACCTATGTCCATCGACTTGGTGATGCCATCCAGCCATCTCATTCTCTGTCGTCCCCTTCTCCTCCCGCCCCCAATCCCTCCCAGTATCAGAGTCTTTTCCAGTGAGTTAACTCTTCGCATGAGGTGGCCAATGTATTGGAGTTTCAGCTTTAGCATCAGTCCTTCCAATGAACACCCAGGATTGATCTCCTTTAGAATATACTGGTTGGATCTCCTTGCAGTCCAAGGGACTCTCAAGAGTCTTCTCCAGCACCACAGTTCAAAAGCATCAATTCTTCTGCAATCAGCTTTCTTCACAGTCCAACTCTCACATCCATACATAAATGACCACTGGAAAAACCATAGCCTTGACTAGACGGACATTTGTTGGCAAAGTAATGTCTCTGCTTTTTAATATGCTATCTAGGTTGGTCATAACTTTCCTTCCAAGGAGTAAGCGTCTTTTAATTTCATGGCTGCAATCAGCATCTATAGTGATTTTGGAGCCCAAAAATGTAAAGTCTGACACTGTTTCCACTGTTTCTCCATCTATTTCCCATGAAGTGCTGGGACCAGATGCCATGATCTTTGTTTTCTGAATGTTGAGCTTCAAGCCAACATTTTCACTTTCCTCTTTCACTTTCATCAAGAGGCTTTTGAGTTCCTCTTCACTTTCTGCCATAAGGGTCGTGTCATCTGCATATCTGAGGTTATTGATATTTCTCCCGACAGTCTTGATTCCAGCTTGTGCTTCTTCCAGCCCAGTGTTCCTCAGGATGTACTCTGCATATAAGTTAAATAAGCAGGGTGACAATATACAGCCTTGACATACTCCATTAGTGTGTATTAAAATCACCTTGAAGGTATCATTAAAAGTGTAGATTCTCCTCACATGCTTTCATTAAAAATCTTTGAAGGAGTAGCTCATGACATGGGAAATCTTACCTTAATTATAACTGATATGCATGACTTCATTAACAGTACTCAGCAGTAGGTATAGTTACAACCTTTGATGGGAACACCATAGCACAATGCTTCTTCCCTGTGGTCTCGAGTCCCTCCCTCATGACCACAGGATAAATAGCAGGGTTTCTTTTGACACCATGAAGAATATTTAACAGAAAGCTCTTGGATTCCAAATCTTTTGTAAACCGTGTATGCGCAAATACTAACTTCTTTTTTACACACTCCATATTCTACAACTCATGTTTTGCAATCAGGACAACTCTTGATGGCAACCGTTGAAGAAACAAATCAACTTACTATGTTAGGCTTAGTTTTCAATCTATTGAAAGAGTTAAGTGTCCTGTATTAGTCCAGGTCCTCCTTAGAAATAAACCAGTAAGAGAGAAGCATGAACAATTTTTATAAGAAGGAATTGGATCACATAATTACGAGGCTGGCAGGATGGATATCAAGTTCAAATCTGAAAACTGGCAGGCTGTTATAGAACCTGGTAGAACTGATGTGCCTTTTTCAAGGCTGTCAAGGAGGAGAATTCTTTTTTGCCTGAGGGAGGCCAGCCTTTTGTTCTACTCAGCCCTTCAACTGATTGGACAAAACTCACCCACTTGGCTACCTTGCCTGTTTGTCTTTCACCTTCATTGCCTACTTCTTTTCTTCTATCTTTCCTTTTTGTTTCCTAGGAAGAGGAGATTCCTTCTTTCTTTTCTTCTTTCTACCCTTACTGGCTCTCCTCCGTTTCTATCATCTCTGATTTTATGACTTTCTTATCTTTTCCCATCTTCTTTTTCTTCCTTATTTCCTACATAGCTTCTTTCCATTTCTCTCATTAAGTTCAAAAAAAGGGGGGGAGGGGAACAATTTACTTCTGGTAAGTTAATTTCTAATACCATTTTAAAGAAAAAATATTCATCATATATACAAAAGTTAACATTTCAGTTAGTAGTCATAGAAATTTATACTATTATCTTCATGTTTCTCACAGATTATAAATTAGATTGGTTCTTTCCTTGGATGTGATTTGACTGTAAAACCTCAAATGTTCCAGCAGGGACTGGGGTTGGGGTGGGAATAGCTTCTTGCCAAAGTGTCACCCCCTTGTGAATTCCAGGATAAAGCTGTCATGTGAAGGCTCTTTCATTCCTTGAATGATCTGCTAGGTCAGATTCCCTCATCAAATTTGTCAGTGTGAGTAGGTCTTTACTACTGTTATCAGCTTAAACTCCAGCCCTCTCATCACCATTTAACATTTCTCTGGCATGATTTAAATGGATTTTGACGGTATTCCAATATCAGAGAGCATATTCTGCCAGTATAAAACATGTTCAGTAGCTACAATCACAAAACATCTAAATTTATCCAATTTCATTTCTTGGATGCTTTTCCCCCTCACCCCACATGCCAAACTAAGGCATTTTTCTTGCTTAGTGATACAAACAGGCCCCAAAGTATCCAATCTGAAAACTATGTAACGCGTCTCCCTTTCCTTCCATTACTCTTCTAACTCTGCATCCTCAAATATTCAAGGTAATATTTTACTAAATGTGAATGCTGGTTATACTTTCAAAGATTTTTTTTTAATGTTAAAACTCATATGTCTAACTGTCTTCCAGTCATCCAGTCTTACAGATGAAGAAATGTGATGTAGAGAAGAGAAATTATTTGCCCCAAATTATATATCTAGAGAGTAGCCAAACTGGCTGTAGGCATAGATAGGTTCCAGACTCTATCAATCAGCATTAGTATACCTTTAAGGGCAGCCCAGATGTTGTTCTAAGTGTCTTGGGGTGGGGATATTGACCATCTGCTGGATAATATTCAGGCTTGTAGATTAAGTGTGTGCATGCTCAGTCGTTCACTCATGTCCAACTCTTTGTAACCCCATAAACTGAAGCCTGCTAGGCTCCACTGTCCATGGGATTCTCCAGACAAGAATACTGGAGTGGATTGCCGTTTCCTACTCCAGGGGATCTTCCCAACCCAGGGATTGAACCTGTCTCTTGCAGCCCCTGCATTGGCAAGTAGATCCTTTACCACTGTGCCATCAGGGAAGCCCCTTATAGATTACATATCAGCTCAAAAAGAAAGCATCTCTTTTATAAATACATGTTCTTGATACTGCAAAATCTCTTTGACTGCTCTTCATTGTAGAAAGTTAGACATATTGTAGTCAATCCTTGGGTACACACAGCTTCTTGGGGTGTCCTAATAGTTGAACCTTATGAAACCACTGGACTATTTTTTAACCAAAAAATTATAATTTAATATTATTTATTCTAAAAGTTTGATGACATAATAAACAGCCTTTGGGAACAAAAGAATTCCAAAATCTGTACCATTTCCTAAGTGTTAAAGTGGAAGTGGGTAGGAGTAGATAGAATAAAGTATGAATTTTAACCTAGTGGAAGAGGAAAATAACCCAAAGGGAAACACCTCTTTCTGTACACTTTTAAATAAGGCATTGCAACCAATGGAGAATAAACAAAAATTAAAATCTAAACATTACAGATACTTGACAATATCTCTTTAACAGCATCAGATTGATTCATTTTTGCCTGAGTTTCCTGGCTCACTCACTCCTCCATCATATATCTGTAGCTTGACTGACTCCCAATTTTTGTTGATGAAGTGTGTGGGAACAAGTTTCATTATCTTTAGTTTCCAGGACTATAAAATACCTAATAAACTTAGCAACCAGAATGCCAAGTACATGCAATGCAGCCAGCTGGTGAAGTCTTGCTGCGTATTAAAGTGAAACTTTGCTTTCATTTTGAAAAGAGGCTTTGGAATCTTTTCTTTCATATGTAGTGTCTCTTAGAATTTTGGATGCATTAATCTAAAACTTCTCATCGTAACCATGGCTTTTCTGTCTGCTTCCACAAAGAGGTAATACAAGTCGTTACAGAGGCAACTCTTATGCTATGAATTAGAAAAAAAACAAAAACCTTAAATTTGTTATGAGATGATCATTTCAAATTTATAGATTTTGAGGAATTATCTATACAATTAGGAAACAAATATCTGACAGAGGATATTAACGGTATTTGAGATATATAACCAAATGTATAGTGTGTTCTCAGATCTTTCCAAATAATTCTAATGCTCTGTTTTTTGAAACAGGCACATAAATGTTCCAAGTTATCATTTGTGAATATATAGTTTGCATCACTGCTAATTAACTTATTGTTTTCCTTATTTGCCAATTGGTATCCTGATTTATCCGAAAATTTTTTTTGAGATGACTCTAATTAACTCAGATAGAAGATCAAAATGGAATAAGATAATTTGTTAACAGATCTTAGACAGTCTGAATTCATAAATTAAAACATATGAGGAGATATTTTCAAAGTTATGACCATATGGATTAAATATAAGATATTCAGAATCATACCTTTGTGAGAGAGAAAATGAAGAATAGATTCATATACAAGAAAGATGAATAGTCCAGTTTCTCCTTTCAATTTTTTTGAAATATGAGAAAAGGACTTTTTAAAGACAATTTCTAAAGTTAGTTTGTGATAATCAAGGTTGGAATATATGTTCCAAGATTTCTAAACCAGTATTCTTATACTATGCAACAGAGACATAAAGTTATCAAGGCAAAACTGCTTCTGATTCACTGAAAGCACAGGAGAAACAAGTGCTATTTCTCTTCATAGAAAAAGATTAAGGCTGGGAATTTGCAGATGGAAAATTAGAATATTATTTTCTTATTGTCCTAGAATTGTCCCCACTGAAGGTGCCCAAGAGGGAAAACAACAAAAAGCTGCAGTAAGTGACAGTGTAAAAACAATAGGCCTGGTGCTAAGACATATGGTCTAAAGAAATGAGGGCAATATACTTTTCTATTGTGTGTTTGACAGTTTGAAGAGAGAAATAGCAAAGAAAGTGTGATAGTTCTCTGTAACAGCTGTGGGGTGTATGGACACACAAACATCTTCTAGTTCACTGGTATTATAAAAAATTTGATTTTTAAAGAAGTGAGTGTTTAGGATGTCTGTGTTTATGCCATGAGTGTGAGAAGCTGGCTTCATAACCAAATATTTTTCTCAACCTTCATAAGCATGATTTTTACTGGGCAAGATAACGGTCTAAAATTGATTTTCATTAAAAAAGTGAAAACAGATCATTGCAAATCCAGGAACAATGTTTACATTTAGTTTGGAAAGATAGTGATTGAAGGTAAGGAGTAATTCAGGGGTGCAACTCTCAGTTCAGTTCAGTTCAGTCACTCAGTCGTGTCCGACTCTTTGCGAACCGCAGCTCGCCAAGACTCTCTGTCCATCACCAGCTACCAGAGTCCACCCAAACCCACGTCCATCGAGTCGGTGATGCTATCCAACCATCTCATCATCTGTCATCCCCTTCTCCTCCTGCCCCAGCATCAGGGTCTTTTCAAATGAGTCAGCTCTTTGCATCAGGTGGCCTACATATTGGAGTTTCAGCTTCAACATCAGTCCTTCCAATGAACACCCAGGATTGATCTGCTTTAGGATGGACTGGTTGGATCTCCTTGCAGTCCAAGGGACTCTCAAGAGTCTTCTCCAGCACCACAGTTCAAAAGCATCAATTCTTCGGCAATCAGCTTTCTTTATAGTCCAACTCTCACATCCATACATGATCACTGGAAAAACCATAGCCTTGACTAGATGGACCTTGGTTGGCAAAGTAATGTTTCTGCTTTTTAATATGACATCTAGGTTGGTCATAACTTTCCTTCCAAGGAGTAAGCATCTTTTAATTTCATGGCTGCAACCACCATCTGCAGTGATTTTGGAGCCCAGAAAAATAAAGTCAGCCACTGTTTCCACTGTTTCCCCATCTATTTGCCATGAAGTGATGGGACCGGATGCCATGATCTTAGTTTTCTGAATGTGAGCTTTAAGCCAACTTTTTCACTCTCCTCTTTCACTTTCATCAAGAGGCTCTTTAGTTCTTCTTCACCTTCTGCCATGAGGGTGGTGTCAACTGCATATCTGAGGTTATTGATATTTCTCCTGGCAATCTTGATTCCAGCTTGTGCTTCCTCCAGCCCAGTGTTTCTCATGATGTACTCTGCATATAAGTTAAATAAGCAGGGTGACAATATACAACCTTGACGTATTCCTTTTCCTATTTGGAACCAGTCTGTTGTTCCATGTCCAGTTCTAACTGTTGCTTCCTGACCTTCATACAGGTTTCTCAAGAAGGAACAAAAAACCAGTGAGCTAAAATAGAATTTTTGAAAAGAAGGAAGAGAAAATCCTGAAAGTTGGAAAACTGGACATATGTACTGTGCATAAGTGACAGTGAAAAATAAGTTGAGCTGAAGCCATCCAATTTAAAGACCCTAAGTGAAGAAAAGATAGACTCAGAAAAGATGGAACATTACTTAAAACTATGTTATTATCTATGTGTACACGTGATGATGGGGATTTGAAATGCAGCAGATGGCATGAAACTGAGAAATGATTTCCTAAATATATTTAGATTGCGATCTAGTAAGAATGAAACCCTAGTTCAGATTGACTAAAACCTTAAGGGTGTTTCCTAGTGGCAGACGGTAAAGAAACTGCCTGCAATGTGGGAGACCCAGGTTCGATCCCTGGGTCAGGAAGATCCCCTGGAGAAGGGCATGGCAACTCACTCCAGTATTCTTGCCTGGAGAACTCTGTGGACAGAGGAGCCTGGTGGGCTACAGGCCATGGGGTCACAAAGAGTCAGACACAACTGAACGACTAACACTTCTTCATTTCACTTCTTTAAGAGACCTACCAGATTTCCTTCCTATATAATGATGTCACAGATAACTGAAGGTTCTGGTAGCTTCAATAAATACACATGCATCTTGTCACAGAGGGTGGTTTTCCCCAAAGAATAAAATATTTGGGGGTTAATGTTTTTCTAAGAGGTAAATTAGTGGATTTTCTTAATGTGCATCTTCACACATGTTATCGAATTAATAGAACAAAAGTGGTAATGAGCTTCGAGGAAATTCACCTTTTTTCACAAATGTTAACTTTGGCTTGTTTCATGAACTTCATGAAATATAAAAAATGATTTCATATTAAGAAGTATTAAAAGTAGATTTCAGCTATTACTATTAGAGTTGCCAACAAGAACTTTGTTTTCCTCTTCAATCCTCTTCAGGCTTAGTCTCTAAGACAGATTTATTTTTGTATTTTAAAGTAGCAATAGAAATAGTTGTATTTTTATATCAACAGAAATAGTTACAAAAGGCATGTGCTATTTAGATATTCCAAGAGGCAACCTTCTCTTCAATATTTTATATTTTTTATTTTTTTTTAATTTATTTTATTGGAGGCAAATTACCTTACATTAATATATTGGTTGGTTTTGCCATACATTGACATGAATCTGCCCCGGGTGTACATGTGCTCTCCCTCCCGAACCTCCCTCCCACCTCCCTCCTCCCCATATCCTCCCTCCACGTCATCCCCGTGCACCAGCCCCAAGCATCCTGTATCATGCGTCGAACCTGGACTGGTCACTTATGATAATATACATGCTACAATGCCGTTCTCCCCAATCATCCCACCTTCACTCTCTCCCACAGAGTCCCAAAGACTGTTCTATTCAATATTTTTTATATATTGCTGTTGCTTTTACATCTTAAAACAGACCTCATAGACCCCAAAGATTATACCAACTGAACACTATCAGTCCATGACCTTTAGATGAAGGACACCATCTAAGACATATAGTCATTTCTTTACAAGAAACTGTAGTTTGTATGTTTTCACCTAGATGTCTGTGTACTGGTAAATCTTCACATCTCCAGCCCTGTCCCCAGTCCTTTCATGATGTGATTTGTACTTTTTTTTTCCTACCAGTATTTCTCAAGAAATTAATTAGGTAGTTACTCAAGTCTCTCAAACTCTGAAATCCCATGATTCTGAGATTAACTTCACCTTTCCCAAATGTGTAACAGTTTTGCAATATGACCAGAATGCTTGCTGAAATTCTTACTGTCACATTTGAGATATAGAGAAACCACAAGGATTTAAGCCATTAGGAGAGAATGAAGCCTGTGGTGTTTATAAAGCAAGACAAGGTGGTACCTGTAACATTAACAGGATAAGTTATAGAATCTATTTCATTGAAAATGGCTCTTCCAAATTCTGTCCACAAGTAATTTTTTTCTAGTTTCATTAAGATTATTCTGGATTTTGTAGGTATTATGAATTGAAGTACTTTCCAACAGAAACTCCGCAGTCATGAGCTAGATATATTTTTGCAATTATGCTAGATTTTTTCCACCTTCTTATCATTGCTATGCACCACAATTGGTTTTCTTTCTCCCCTCTTATTATCAATATGATGGCAGAACTGCTGTGTAATTTTGTAGAGCTTTATGATTCTAGCTACATATTTTTAAAAAGAATGCCATTTACTGTGGGTAGTAGAATTACCAGCAATTTTATTTATCTTTTATTTTAACAACTTTTTAGTCATTCTTGAGAGAAAAGTATCCCCTTTAAGCATATACTTCATTGTCAGGGGGTTTAGAAGTATTTTCAGAGATTTTAGGATGAATATTTTCAGGGTAATTTTCACCTGATAGCATTTGGAAAATTTTTATATCCAAAGCAACTTATAAATTCCAAATTAGCTCATTGATCTTGATCACGTCGTATCTGACAGCTACATTCAGGCTTGCTACCTAGGTATTATAGCTAAGTAATTAATTAAACCACAGGGCTTGCATTGTTAAATATTTTTTGAATATATAGTGAAAAGATTATGAAAGAGCTCTGATAGTGAAACTGTTCATACTCTTGGAGTGGAATTACCCAAAGTATGCTCCTTATCTTGGATAAGTTACTTGGGGTGAGGGCGGCAGAAGAAGCATTTAGTGGGTCAAGAAGGCTGAGAAACCCGAGGCAAAACCAGTGTCTCAAAGTCTTAAAAGCGCTAAAATTCAATCTTTTAATCTCAAGGGCCTTATGATATAAGAATGTATTCCCAAATAAAATCACAGTATCATTCTCTTAAATTTAATGGAAATTTTCTTTATGCTAATCTTCACAGGAAGATATTTTGGAAGATACTGTTTTGGACAACTTCCTTACTTAGAAGAGAAAATCACCTCTTGCCTTCTAGGTTTTCTCACAGTATTTATTTTTTTAGCATGAAAATGATATTTCTCTCTCTAATCCATCTAAAGCTGTCTATAGGCAAAACTATGAACACACCAACTTCTTCCTTGGATTGCCTTCTTTTAATTTCTGTCCATTTTGTAGATAACACTCCAGGCCTCCTTTTAAGTAAGCTAAGCCTGTGACATTGGCTTGTACTCTGGACTTACTCTTGACACAGTCCCTTGCCTCTGTCCGAATCTGCTGAATGAACAGTTTTCTTTGCCTCAGAGCACAACACTATGCTAGCAACTCTCACAGATCCTGAAGAAGTTTATGGAGACTCACAGAACTTTCTTCTGTGCCCATCAGAGGACAAGGGTGGTCACGTTTCTTATTGCAATCAAGGCAGTGTTTCTAGTTGAAATTTTAAGTTAGATGCTAGGCCAGAATGACTGCTAAAATAGGAAGTTTGAAGCATCAGTGGCAGTTTTAGTCTAGCTAGTAAATATGTATATTTGGCTACATGCAAATCAATGTATCTTTTAAAATGTTTTATTTTTTTTTTCTTTCTGGATCCATCTTTATTTGAAAAATATACATTGAGTATCTATTTTGTGTAAATCCTGAGATAGATGTTGGGGTAGAATGTCTATAATATACACTATGGCATCTTGAGGGCTTCCCCAGTGACTCAGAGGGTAAAGCATCTACCTGCAATGCAGGAGACCCAGGTTTGATCCCTGATTCAGGAAGATCCCCTGGAGAAGGCAATGGCAACCCACTTTGGTACCCTTGCCTGGAAAATCCCATGGACGGAGAAGCCTGGTAGGCTACAGTCCATGGGGTCACAAAGACATGACTGGGCAACTTCACTTTCACTCTTCATGGCATCTTGAATTAGTAAATTTCCAAAAAACTTGGA
This sequence comes from Moschus berezovskii, assembly GCF_049115385.1. Lineage (NCBI taxonomy): Eukaryota > Metazoa > Chordata > Mammalia > Artiodactyla > Moschidae > Moschus > Moschus berezovskii. The sequence goes on from NC_142464.1 coordinate 28,158,604, forward strand.
TGTACCTTGGTACAATAATAAGAGAAAGATTTGTGGGAAAATCTTAAAGCATTCATTTCAAAAATGATTTTTGTGGAATTATTTACTATACATTATTGTATGTTATTTACTATACATTATTATACTTTATTTTGGGAATTATTTACTATACATTGTTAAAGTTTACCTAATAGACTTAATACAAGCTTAGAATACTAGTAAAGAAATGCATTTTAAAAGTCCTCGGACATGTACACATTGCTATAGTTAAAACGGATAACTAACAAGGATCTACTATATAGTACAGGGAACTCTATTCAATAATATGTAACAATCTAAATGGGAAAATTTTTTGAGAAAGAGTAGACATGTATCAGAGAAGGCAATGGCAACCCACTACAGTACTCTTACCTGAAAATCCCATGGACGGAGGAGCCTGGTGGGCTCTAGTCCATGGGGTCGCTAAGAGTCAGACAAGACTGAGCGACTTCACTTTCACTTTTCACTTTCATGCATTGGAGAAGGAAATGGCAACCCACTCCAGTGTTCTTGCTTGGAGAATCCCAGGGATGGGGGAGCCTGGTGGGCTGCCCTCTATGGGGTTGCACAGAGTCGGACACGACTGAAGTGACTTAGCAGCAGCAGTAGCAACAGCAGCAGACATGTGTATACATATAAATGGTTCACTTTGCTGTACACCTGAAACCAACACAACATCCTTAAATATGAAGAAAGTGAAAGTGTTAGTCACTCAGTAATGTCCGACTCTCTGTGAACCCATAGACTGTAGCCTGCCAGGCTCTTCTGTCCATGGGATTTCCCAGACCAAGAATACTGGAATAGGTTGCCATTTCCTTCTCCAGGGAATTTTCAAGACCTAAAAATCAAACCCATGTCTCCTGCATTGGTAGGCCGGTTCTTTATCACTGAGCCACCAGGGAAGTCCCGAGGTACCTTATGTGCAAGAAAAATGTTAAAAATTATCTATACTCATAAAAATAGAACTTTATGCATTAGGACACAAAAGTGTTACACAGATCACTGAGACATTACAGGAAATGGAAACCAAAATACAAAGAAAGAGGAAATGTGGAAATTATACTCAGTAAGCTAAGTAATGGTGAGTATACATGTTTTGAAAAGCAACATCTTTCAAAAAATATTGTTAAATTTGAATCTGTGCCATAATGAAAGACTTTCAGAAAGAGTTGACAATCATTGGAAAAGAACAAAAAGTAAGGATTTAGGAAATAATGTTAAATCTCATGCTATCCAAGAAAAATAAATGTCATTGACCCCAAAGACTCTAAGATAGCAGCAATGTTGAAACAAATAGATACATAAAGCATTTGGGAGAAGACTTGAATTAATGGGAGAAGAAGGGAGAGATTTGCATTTTCTGTATTTTTAAGGAAATGATTGAGATAAACTAATGTATAGCTTTTTAAGTTTCTTACCAAGAATAAATGTAAATATGTATTAATATTACAGAAATGTTGTAATAAAATATTTGAAATTGTACCTAGAGGTCTTGGAAATGACACATGCAAAAGTGAAAGAAAGTTCATGTTTAATTATTTGAATATGCATACAGGGAAATAAAACAGTATGCCTTTAGGGTTTTTTCCTACTATTATTGTTCTGTAATATATAGAGAGATGATTAGAAAACTGAAGTGTTATATGACCATTTAATTGATGTAATAAATATTTGTAAAGTATATTCTATACTTTTCGAAACATGCTAACTATTCACCGAAGACAGTGGATACAAGGGATTGACAGTTTTACAAAGGATTATGGTGAAATCTGAAAAAAAAATGCTTGGCCTGTAATTACATCAGCACTGATTTGTAATATCAGCTAAAGAATAGTTTTCTAATGTAATATGGATATTACATAAATATCTTTAAAACTCTTATATTAGCTAAACAAACAGCAAATGTGGAAAGCGGGCTTTCCTAAACCATGCACATAGTCATTAGTACTCTTATTATCTCCTGAAATGGCACAGGCTATTATGAAATGTTCTCTCTCCAGTCCAAACTAAAAGACTATTCACTGAATATGGGATTCCAGAAGAGCTGCTAAGTGATAATGGAACCCAATTTGCGTCACCAAAGCTCCAAACCTTTCTTAGCTCAAATGGAGGGAAACACATTCATTTTGCACTATACAAGCTGGCCGCTAATGGCCTCATCCAGCACTTTGGACAGCTGTTCATGGAAGCACTTTTTGCTTGAAAGTGAGGAGGCTGTACAGTGCCATAGCAGCTGCCTAACATGCATTTGTCCTTCTACTGTGTCGAGGGTGTTCACTTACCATTAGTTGAACTTCCCCCTCTGTCACTTCTGGTTAAAGACAAGCACTGCCTTTTTTTATTTCGGAAAGACCCATAAGATCTTTCAGAGCAAGATGATTTGGAGGAGAAGGCATTAGTAAATGGGCCATGGGGACATTTTTTCAAGCTGCTACTTTAATATCTGTTGTCCTCAGTATCTCGGGAAAAATATGACTCTGTTTCATAATAATAAAAAGTGAAGGCATAAATGAAGAGATGCAAAGGAGAGAAGCACACAAAGCAGAGAACATATTTTCATAATAATGGGTACTCATTTTCTTATCTAGTACTTTCAGGTATCAGTGTATTGCATGGGTAATTTAGACTTCAAATGTCTTAACTCAGCAGAGGTCGTGGATAGGATTCCAAATGAGGTAGGTAGAGTTTACCTAGCGGGAAGAGTTTATGATTCAGGAGGTTATGTAAAAAAAAAAAAGTGAAAGTTTTATTTTCTTCCATATATATATTTTTTGCATTTCTTTTGTTTTTTAAATAAAGTATACATACTGAATTAATGTAATAGCACCTGCATGAAACTTATAAATAAATCAGTACACATACATTGGGGGTAATACTGAATTAGAATTTTACTTATAAAGGCATAAAAAATTGGAGATTATCAATCTAGTGGAAAGATCTATGAGGTCATAATTAGAAGACCTAAGTCCTAATACCATCATGGGCTTGATTTATTCAGTGATCTTGGCGCCATTATTGAATTTTTTGTGCTCCAAATGCTTTATCTCCAAAGCAGGGATAATAAATACCTTCTTTGCATGTTTTCTTATGTTGCTATTATTGTGAGAATAATGATATAAATCATGAAAAGCATTTTTAAAAGTTATAAAAAATATAAACTACATATGCATTAATTTTGAATGGATTTTTTACTTGAAAAATAATGCTTTGTTGGCTTATATGTGAGTTAATTATTTATTCATTTTATTTATTTTAAAATAATTATAAATCCTTCAATCAACTATGAAAGCTATAACATTAACTGAGTTACACTGACATATGACTCTAGCTATAAGAGGGTCCTGAAAAGCCAAAGTAAGACAAATGGGATATTTGTTCTAATGTAAAAGCAAAGTTTAGTTACTCAAGGTTACCAGCCAGAAGAATCCAGTCCCAAAATGAAGCTCTCAAAAGGCAGATTAACAAAGAAAATAATGAAAAGAAGTTTTTGTTTCAGAATGGTTTATTCTGATGATTTCTGATGAAGTGAAAGAGTGTTCTAGTAATCAGGACAAGATAAACCAGGCCTTTCAGCACATCACACCTTTTTAACAGATTAGTGATAGGAATGAGGTTTGAACATGGATATCTAAGCAGAATTCTGAATGTGTAAGAAAATAAACAACACAAATTTTACAATAAAGAAAAAAAAAATTCATGTCTACTTTATATTTTCTTTTGTGCTTTGGTTTAAAATAAGTTAATTAACCATAAGTTTGTGATTGATAAAATGATACACATCTTTACACTCTTGGAAGTAAAATTTTGATTGTTAACAATTGTATGGTAATTTTTGGACTGTAAGTTGTCTAATTCTAAATCACTAAGTTGGAGTGGTTTCTTAGTGATTAGGAGAGTCATAACCTAACTCATAGATAGCATCACTGACTCAATGGACATGAATTTTAGCAAACTCTGAGAGATAGTGAAGGATGGGAAAGCCTGACATGCTATAGTCCATGGGATTGCAAAAAGTTGGACATAATGTAGTGACTGAACAATAAGAGCAAATATAGTTTATAACTTAATCAAAGCAACTAATAAGCCGTGATAGAATGTATCCCCACCATTGACAATGAAAATGTATGGTTATCATAATCCTTAATATATAGAAGCCATATCCCTTTGGATTTTGAAGCTAATTTAAAAATCATGAAAAATTATTTGCATGGCTAATGACTTTCACATCATTAAAGTTTTATTGAGTGTCTACCATGTACAGAAAGAAACAGGACTTGTATGAGGATCTTCTAAAATGAACCTAGCATCATTTGGAATTTTCCACCTTTCTCTCTGCTTTGTAATTGTCTATATAACACCAGTATTATTTACCTTAAAAATTTTAAAGAACTCAAAAAACTCTGGTCTTGGAAATATGTTTGATAATTTATATCTGTTCCTCTATTATTATTATTGGGCATACAGTTGGTAATGATGAATTATTCACTATTTGGTCAATAAAGTGATTTCACACTTTCAATATTATAAAAAAATAGAGTTACTACCATTAATTGAAAACAAAATTAGAAATAAATGACATAAATTCACAAAATGAAGTTAGAAAGATTCAAAGATATAAAAAGAAATCTTTATAGATGCATGTAGGGTAGCTGCAAACTCCCCAGTGACCATGTTCCACTTGCATCTGAAATCCAGAAAATATCAATCAAAAGAAGCTTTTAGTTACATAAAACTTGAATTGATATAAAATCTTATGAATGATTTTGAATTTTTAAAATAAGATACCTGTGTCTATCTGATTCATCCTTCTGTACCTTCAAAATGTAAACACTATTGTTTCAGAGATTGCCAATTGCCTCCACCAATATTCATTGTCTTTTCATCTTTATAAATAGACATTGTGATCAAGTATGTGGGTCACCCATCTATGACACTTTCAGTCTTCTTTCTTGACAGCCAGGGTCACATGACCAATTCTGACCAATGATACATAAGAATTGAAGTGTGTGACCTCTGAATTTCATTCTTAAAAATAAGGCTTCTTTCACCACTCATGGATTATAAGGACTTTCCTGGTGGCTCAGACGGTAAAGAATCTGGCTGCAATGCAGGAGACCCGGGTTCCATCCCTGGGTAGAGAGATCCTCTGGAAAGGGAAATGGCTACCCACTCCAGTATTCTTGCCTGGAGAATCCAATGGACAGAGAAGCCTGGCAGACTACAGTCCATGGAGATGCAAAGAGTTAGACACGACTAAGCACACACACTATATAAGATGAATCACTAACCTAATTGCGGTAATTATTTCATGGTTTATCCAAGTCAAATCCTTATGCTTTACATCTTAAACTTATACAGTGCTTTACATTAACTATATCACAACAAAACTGGAAGGAGAAAAGGAAACTGCAGATCAATATCTCTCACGTCACTAAGACATTTGAGCATATTTTTCCATAGTAACCAATTAAGGGTCAATAGCAGTTCAGAATTAAGGATACCAATAGTTGGATCCAGGCAATATTTCTGTTAACTTAGGTATATGCTGTGCTGTGTTTAGTTGCTCAGTCGTGTCCAACTCTTTGAAGCCCCATGGACTGTAGCCCACCAGACTCCTCTGTCCAGGCAAGAATCCTGGAGTCAGTTGCCATGCCCTCCTCCTGGGGATCTTCCCAACCCAGGGATCAAACTGGACTCTCTTGCATTGCAGGCGGATTCTTTACCAGCTGAGCTACCAGGGAAGCCCAGATATATGCTAACTGCAATTATTATTTAGTACAATCGAGTATAAATTACATGGTGACAATAACTCTTTTACGCTTGTCCAGACATGTTTTGCTGTCTGTTGATTACATTCAGTCCAGTCGCTCAGTCGTGTCAGACTCTCTGCAACCCCATGAATCACAGCACACCAGGCCTCCCTGTCCATCACCAACTCCCGGAGTTCACTCAAACTCATGTCCACAGAGTCGGCGATGCCATCCAGCCATCTCATTCTCTGTCGTCCCCTTCTCCTCTCGCCCCCAACCTTTCCCAGCATCAGTCTTTTCCAGTGAGTCAACTCGTCGCATGAGGTGGCCAAAGTATTGGAGTTTCAGCTTTAGCATCAGTCCTTCCAATGAACACCCAGGATTGATCTCCTTTAGAATGGACTGGTTGGATCTCCTTGGAGTCCAAGGGACTCTCAAGAGTCTTCTCCAGCACCACAGTTCAAAAGCATCAATTCTTTGGCGATCAGCTTTCTTCACAGTCCAACTCTTACATTCAGTTCAGTTCAGTTGAACTGTGGTGTTGGAGAAGACTCTTGAGAGTCCCTTGGACTGCAAGGAGATCCAACCAGTCCATTCTAAAGGAGATCAATCCTGGGTGTTTATTGAAAGGACTGATGCTAAAGCTGAAACTCCAATACTTTGGCCACCTCATGCGACAAGTTGACTCACTGGAAAAGACTGTGATGCTGGGAAAGGTTGGGGGCTGGAGGAGAAGGGGACGACAGAGAATGAGATGGCTGGATGGCATCGCCGACTCTGTGGACATGAGTTTGAGTGAACTCTGGGAGTTGGTGATGGGCAGGGAAGCCTGGAGTGCTGTGATTCATGGGGTCGTGTTAATTAAATTTTTGTTAGTTTGAAGAAAATCACAGGCAATTTTTCACCCCATCTCTTTCTAGATCCCTCTCAACAGCTTGTTGAGAGTTTTTTTAACCATGCATTTATACATTTAGAAAAGAAAAACTTTTTGACAGCATAGGTGTTGTAGACTTGACTAATGTATTGTAAAGCCCTTCTCAGGATGCACAAGCTTCTTAATGGAAAAGCAAGTTTATCCACTGTCATTCTACATCAGATGTGGACACATCATAGGGATGGTACCTTGTAAAGTGGTTTATTACCATAAAGTAAACCACAGTATAAGCATGAGAGGTATTGTTAATGCACTTCCCTTTGCTGCTTCTTTGACTTCCTGGTTTCTTATAATGGCGTGGTTTTACAATTTTTTTCACTACTCTTTCACATTCAATGTATTATCCCAGTAAATTTGGTTAAATCTTAGCCACCGTTGAATGAGATTAGTGCCATCAAAGCAGTCATTGCACTCTTTTCAATAATCTTTATGTTAAAAGTCTCCTTTTCCAAGTTTTGTTTATTTGGATTGTAACTTTCTTTCCTTTGAAGATTTTCACTTGCAGGATCATTTCAGCTCCTTTCAGGAAATAATAATAATAAACACTATCTAGTAAAAGACGGTCTATGCTTTTATGTAATAGCCTAGCATTTCGGTGGCTTTTAAGAACAGTCTTCCAGTTTCTTGATACTAAAATTCCTCTAGGATCCACATTTAGCTTTCCTTTTAGTGCCTCTACTGGTATATGTGATGCTGCATAATACAAGAATTTGAGGCAGGATTTCTGATGGGTTGGATTGAAGTGTGACAGGGACAGGGGTAGCCTCTGGGAACACTTCTGACAAGCTGTGTGTTCAGTTCAGCTGTGTGTGGCTCTGAGGAAAACACTGTGAGAATATCACAAAGGAGCTGCCCCCTGGTGGAGTCCATTGGAGAATTTTTTATTATATCTATTATTTCAAAAATAGACCTCCTCCACTCCCTTCTCTTAAACAAATTTGAATTCTTCTGTGTTCTGGCACTGATAATGTTAATTGTAATCTACAGCATTGTGTCTGGTCCATACAACTAGAAATTAATTTAGAGGTCCCTGTCCAAATAGGAGAGACGATCTGGCTAAAGAAAAATTTTCCTTCAGTCAGAGAAAATACAGAGAAAACCAACATGATCTAGCCAGACCTACCACTGCCTAGACATAGGTGTGTCTCAGACAAGTAAGCATGTGGTCTCATAAAAGGTTTCCGAGTGGAAGTGCTGTGAGTCTCCTCATCCATAAGCAAGCCCGCTAATTCCCCACGGCTCAAGACATTCTCTCATTGATTTATGATGATTCTGCGGCAGAGCCCACTAAATTGCTGAGGATGTGCAGTGAACTCTGAGAGCTTAAAGAAACCTGCCTCGTGGACAAATCATATTTTTGTAATGAAATATTTTTCACGCTCAAGATTCTACCTTTTTTTCCCCACCTTATATTAAAAATGTGTGCCTGAGAGTTTCCGATGTACTTTGAATCATTTAGTATGCACTTTCATTTTCACAAGCATCAGTATTTAGAGAAATTAGTAATCTCCAGGATGATATCTTTGAAAAGAACTATTTTCTCCTTCATCTGTGGTGTTATCTCTTCTACCCATCCCCCAACACTCCTCTTTTTTCACTTCGATATTTTTTTTTCCCCTTGGAGAGCTAGTCAGATTGCTCTCTAATTCTGTGCTAAAGCTCCTTGCTCTTACCTGACCCAGTCCGGTTTTCTACATGACCATGAACGTGAATAGACCTGCTATATCAAGCCTGTGACTGAATGTTACAGCATTCACACCCCACACCTGATCCTCAAATCCCATAGCACATACACCACTTAAATCTGCCAAATTAGTTTTACAGTTGTTATATTTTTATACATATAGGTCCTGGGAAACCTTGCAATTAACTTGAAGAAATGATGTATACCACCACAGTCACATCAAAAATTTCAAGTTGGATAGATAATTTTTAAAAATGTGACTAAATGAAATGCAAGTGTGGACTGAAGGAAAGAAAGTTTGCTGATTAAAAAGCAAAATTTTAATTCACTAAATTGATATAAATTAATTACATTGTAACTTTATAAAATATAAACATTTTAACAGTCTCCTTTGGTCTTAGCTATTATTTAGTAAGTATAAAATCATATTTATCTTTTTTATTCTTTAAGCAGTGCATTTTATTAGTCTGTCACTATTAACTAGGTAATGAAAAATTCAAATTTCAGCTTATGTAGCATCTTTCAGTCCAGGATCTAAAAGTTATGGCTGCTTAATTTTTCTTCTGCTTAGCATTGAGCTTTGAATGACCTCAATGTTGATTTGAAAATATTATTTTTGCCTTTACAAAACTCTGGAATTGTCCCTTGCAATCAGAGGATGGATGCAATCTCTAAATAATTACCTGTTTCCTAAAGGAAATATTGCTTCAGGCTGTAAGATCTTCACATTTAACAAGGCACAAAGGAAATGGACCCACTTCTAGGCCATTCTATTCAATCATTCATTGTCAAGCAGGACAGAGAATATAGGCAGAAGAGGAACGAAAACATAAGCAAGCAAAGCACCTTTGCTTTATTTTCTGTTTGGGAATGTGTATACGGGATGATCTTCATACAGCATCCCCTTATCTATTACATAACATTTAAATTCTTGATAATAAAGAATTTAAAAAAAGAGTGAAGCTTTTATTTTGTCAATATATCACAATTACTTAACCTCCAAAAATATAAGCATATATAACAGGAAAAACTTCACCTGTTAGCTTTTGGTGTTATTTGTGTAAGACTTGTGCTGTATAATTTCATGTGTCATTTATACATTAAAGTATCAAAACTTTTCATGATATTTTACAAGAATGTGATTTTTTTTAAAGAGTACCCCAAAGACTTCCATTATGTCTCTTAATTGAGTAAAGCACAAGAAAATTAATGGGAAAGTTGAAGCATTCTAATGCTAAGTGTGTAAAGTCAAAGAATGTTTGTGCTAATCATTCAAACACTGATATATATACATATATATCAAAACTATCCTTTCTATTAATATAATAAACATTAATTATATTAAGTAAATATCAAATATATTATTTTATCAATATCTATCAATTGTATGAAAGTGAAAGTGAAGTTGCTCAGTCGTGTCTAACTCTCTGCGACCTAGTGGACTGTAGCTTACCAGGCTCCTCCCTCCATGGGATTCTCCAGGCAAGAATACTGGAATGAGTTGCCATTTCCTTCTCCAGGGGATCTTCCCGACCCAGGGATCAAACCCAGGTCTCCCGCATTGGATCAGATGCTTTAACCTCTGAGCCACCAGGAAAGCCCCATCAATTGTATAGTGTTAACTATATAGGAATTCAATTAATCCTGCCTTTAGTGTTTCATGAGTGGGAAAACAAAAAATCCCTTAAAATAGCAAAAAGTGTTTTCCAAGATTTCAGATGTCTGACCTACCAGATTGACACCTCTCAGTGTTTACATGATTCACCTGTAAAGTGTTAGAAATTACAGTTATGTGATTGAGCAAGATATAGTCTTCATTCAATATGAAGTGAAGGGAAGTCACTCAGTCGTGTCCGACTCTTTGTGATCCCATGGACTGTAGCCCACCAGGCTCCTCCCTCCATGGGATTCTCCAGGCAAGAATACTGGAGTGGGTTGCCATTTCCTTCTCCAGGGGATCTTCCTGGCCCAGGGATCAAACCCAGGTCTCCCGCATTGCAGGCAGACGCTTTAATATCTGAGCCACCAGGGAACTTCATTTAAACGAAAAAAAAAATAAGGTCCAATTTCCAAATTTAATCATAATTTAAGAAAAGACTCTGATGCTGGGAAAGGTTGGGGGCGGAAGGAGAAGGGGACGACCGAGAATGAGATGGCTGGATGGCATCACCGACTCTGTGGACATGAGTTTGAGTGAACTCCGGGAGTTGGTGATGGACAGGGAGGACTGGCGTGCTGTGATTCATGGGGTTGCGGAGAGTCGGACACGACTGAGCGACTGAACTGAACTGAACTGAAGAAATCCCTCTCATTAGAAGATTTCTAGATTATATCAAATAAGTAGGTAGGTATACATGGCAACCCACTCCAGTATTCTTGCCTGGAGAATCCCATAGATAGAGGAGCCTGGTGGGCTACAGTCCATGGGTCGCAAAGAGTCAGACATGACTTAGCGATTAAATAACAACAAAAAATACAGTATATGTAGATACATCTAACCTTTATCATAAAAATTATTGATAAGAAATATAGTACACATACTGAATAAGGGCAGGTCTATATGAGCCTAGAAATAATAGAATACAAAATGCTACACAGTTAATCCTCTGTATCTGTGAACTCTGCATCCACAGACTCAACCAACAACAAGTTGAAAATATTCTAAGAAAAATTTCCAGAAAATTTCAAAAGGCAAAATGTGAATTTTCCCCAGGCTAGCAACTACTCACACAACATTTACATTGTATTTACAACTATTTACATGGAGCTTACATTGTATTAGGTATTAGATATTATAAGTATTGTATTAGGTATTATAAGTAATTAGATTAACCTAGATATTAGGTATTATAAGTAATCTAGAAATGATTTAAATTATATGGGAAGGTGTGTACAGATTATTTGCAAAAAAAAACTATGCCAATTTATATAAGAGACGAGCATCTGGGTATTTTGGTATCCACAGGGATCCTGGAACCAGTTCCAACTGATATGAGAAGACACTGTATTTCCTCAAAGTGATAATTCAGATAAAATCATTCTTAAAAAAAGTCAAAATTTTAAATTATATTTTAAAAACCAAGATCCCCTTATATATTTTAAATATAATTTAATTTTTAAAAATCATTTACATATCATTCTTGAGGACTGCGACTATAATGTCATTCTTAAATAATATCATATTCACAAGTGGACTTCTAGCAGATATAGAAGGGATCAGTTCAGTTCAGTTCAGTTCAGTCGCTCAGTCGTGTCCGACTCTCCGTGACCCCATGAATCACAGCACACCAGGCCTCCCTGTCCATCACGAACTCCCGGAGTTCACTCAAACTCATGTCCACAGAGTCGGTGATGCCATCCAGCCATCTCATTCTCTGTCGTCCCCGTCTCCTCCCACCCCCAATCCCTCCCAGCATCAGAGTCTTTTCCAGTGAGTCAACTCGTCGCATGAGGTGGCCAAAGTATTGGAGTTTCAATTTCAACATCAGTCCTTCCAATGAACACCCAGGATCGATCTCCCTTAGAATGGACTGGTTGGATCTCCTTGCGGTACAAGGGACTCTCAAGAGTCTTCTCCAACACCACAGTTCAAAAGCATCAATTCTTCGGCGCTCAGCTTTCTTCACAGTCCAACTCTCACATCCATACATGACCACGGGAAAAACCGCACATTAGCAACAGGAATGTGATAATATTAAATTATCATTAAATGGCAACTAAAAGAACATCAGATGCCCTACTCATTTAGAGTGGTATTTTCACGAAAAGGGAAAGAAAGATATGAATGACCGGTTACTTGAATAACCTGTGCACCGATAGGAAAGAAAAGGAAGAGGAAAGAACAGAAAGGGTTCCTCCTTGAACACCTAGTTCTAGATCAGAGTGGGAATCCTAGTGTCCTAGAAGTCTCACAGTTCAGCCTTACGAAGCAACCACCTTCTCCCTGTTCTCTCTGGAAAAAGAGACCATGTCTGTTTGTCTCCCTTACTTGCTCCACTCTTTGTACACTGATCCATGTTTCTCTTGGTGATCTGCCTTACGTGTGTTTTAATTTTAGGACTCCACTGCCCACTTTACTCTTCTACCTTATATCCTAAAATTTTAACATTAAAACACCTAGGTTGATGTCTGCTTCTGATCGAGATCACATGAAAGCGGTCAAATTTACTCTCTATTCTGAAACAGACAAAATCCATACAAAACATTTAAGTAGCAGTTTGCAGACATAAGGCACCAGAAAATGAAGGATGATGATTCCTGAGAACTCAGAGACAAATGCAGTGAGATCTACAGGTGTTCCAGCTTAGTGTCTTTGAGTGTTCCCAGGCCATGATGCAGGAAGAAGTCTGTGCTAAGCCTTTTGCATACCCCAAGGTGAAGAGATGGATCAAAGTGTCAAAGCATAGATCAAAGTGTCTAGAGTTTTCAGGATGTATGCTAAGGAGGAGAGATCTACACACAGAGAAATCCATTGCTTTGCACATAGTACCCTTGAGCAGCCAGCAATGTACTGATCAGTACAGACATTTGAGGAAACTGCCTGAGGCCAGGGAATCACTGCAGAGGATTAGACCCAGGTCTCCCACATTGCGGTTGGATTCTCTCCCAGCTGAGCCACCAGGGAAGCCCAGGGAGGACAGTGCCTGTTGCCATCAGCCAGACTGGAAAAATGTCAAGACTGGAGCAGAGTATGAAGTGCAGAGAGGGTCTTGTCTCAGAAATGGGGGATAATTTGGCCTAGTCTGAGCCCTCCTCCACTCTCACCTAATAAATGTTAAAGGCAAAACCAAAAAGAAGATCAAAACACTTCTAACTAATTTGACTACATCCCCGAGTAAATGTCAAAAATATTTATTAAAAAATATCCAGAATACTATAAGGTAAAACCTGCAATGTCTGGTATCCAGTCAAAGATTACCAAGCATGCAAAGAAGCAGGAAAATATGAGAAATGATAAAAAGACAAATCAATCACTTGGAACTGACCCACAACTGGTTGACAGATATAAGAATTACAAGACAAGGATATAAAAGTTATTATAGCTGTATTCCATATGTCCAAAATTGAATCAGACACACTGATGTTATATTGCAAAAAAACACAAAATGAAGTTCTAGAGATAAAACTACAATGTCTGAGATTAAAAATATCTTACTAGATGTGATGCCAGATTTTGAAGACTCTAAGTTTTCTGTGATGTTGGAGAAGACTCTTGAGAGTCCCTTATACTGCAAGGAGATCCAACCAGTCCATTCTAAAGGAGATCAATCCTGGATGTTCATTAGAGGGACTGATGCTAAAGCTGAAACTGCAATACTTTGGCCACCTCATGCGACGAGTTGACTCACTGGAAAAGACTCTGATGCTGGGAAAGGTTGGGGGCGGGAGGAGAAGGGGACGACAGAGAATGAGATGGCTGGATGGCATCACCGACTCTGTGGACATGAGTTTGAGTGTACTCCGGGAGTTGGTGATGGACAGGGAGGCCTGGCGTGCTGTGATTCATGGGGTCGCGCGCGGAGAGTCGGACACGACTGAGCGACTGAACTGAACCGAACTGAACTGAAGTTTTCCTGCTCTGTTATTCATAAGCTGTAATACTTTTTTAAACCTTAGTTTATTACTAAGTAAAATGAAACTAATAAAGCCTGATTAAAGGTGCTGCTGTAAAGATCAAAATGAGATGAGAATAAGGTGAGTTGATAAGTTAAAACACTTAGTATGGTGTCTGGCTTACTGTAAACATGCAATAATTTTGTATTTATTATGTTACTCCCTTGCTCAGATTCATTTCTGGTTCCCTAATGCTTGAGGAATCATGTCCAAATGTTTAGGTTGATATTCAGTCTATACAATCTGGCTTCAGTCTTTTTCCTAGCCTTATTTTTGAGTTAGTTTATGCAATCATATTTTCATCAAGGTAAAAGTCACCATTCTCTTTATATATCCTATAATGTTTTTCCTCACTGCCAGTTATAGGCTGAGTTGTGTTTTCCCCCAAATTCATATGTTGAGGTCTTAACCCCATTACCTGAAAATAAGGTCATGTTTAGAAACAGGATCATTAGAGAATTAATCTAAAATGAGGTCATCAGGGTAGGCCCTCATCCAATAAGACTGTGAGCTAACAAAGAAAATATGGACACCAACATGTATGGAAGGAAGACAACTTGAAGATGTAGGAAATAGTCAATCATCTATAAGCCAAGGAGACAGTCTTGGAACGGAACCTTCCTTTGTGGCCCTCAGAAGGAACTAACCCTGCCGACATCTTTACCTCAGAATTCTAGTCCTCAGAGCTGTGAGAAAATAAGTTGCTATTGTTTAAGTCCCTAGGTCTGTGATACTTTGCTACAGAAGCCGTAGCATACTAACAAACTGCCTTATTCATACTTCACACTCAGCCTGCCCCTGCACGCATATCCAAACTATGAACTGTATTCAAGATTTCTCCATCGGAATGTATTTATTTCTCCCACTAAAATGTAAACTCTTTCTTCTCAAGAATTCTATAGTATAATCTATATTCTTATGGCACTTACCTTTTCTACATTTTGAATTATCACTAGTTATGTACCCTCTTCGGAGAAGGCAATGTCACCCCACTCCAGTACTCTTGCTTGGAAAGTCCCATGGACAGAGAAGTCTTATAGGCTGCGGTCTATGGGGTCGCTGAGGGTCGAACATGACTGAGCGACTTCACTTTCACTTTTCACTTCCATGCATTAGAGAAGGAAATGGCAACCCACTCCAGTGTTCTTGCCTGGAGAATCCCAGGGACGGGGGAGCCTGGTTGGCTTCCATCTATGGGGTCCCACAGAGTCAGACACGACTGAAGCGACTTAGCAGCAGCAGCAGCATGTGCCCTACGGATCCAATTGAACTGACATTTTCTGCAGAGTGAAATCTTTCTGATTCATTCTTACATTCCCCGTTGAATCTAACAGTTCCAGTATAAGGTAGGATCTCCATTAAGATATTCTGGATGAATTAAAGCCCAAGTCATATGTCAAAAGACAAGTCGCATAGGTATGTAACTGTGTGTGTGTACATTGTATAATTTTAAATTGTGTCTCTCTTACCAGAGAGTAAACTCTATGCACACACGGGAATTTATCATCTAATGAAAGTTGCTCATTCAGCTTTCAAAAAGACCCATACTATTCGCAAGCAGTAATGGGTTGGTTTCCTACATGCATTAGGCAAAATAATACATTTTTCTAACAACTTCAAAGGGAAGAATAATTAGCAATTTTGTAATTTTTGGTCCAGCAGTAGTTCTCTTTTCAGGACTAATAACTTTGGGCATAACATCTGCTTTCAGGCAGTAATCCTGCCATTTCAGTCAAGAGGATCATTCTGAAGCCTTCTCCAATGCGAATGTTTTTTCTCTTTTCTCAAAGACTTTGTATTTTGGTTCAGTACCTCAAATATCACCACCACCTCCATATTGACACAGTGCCATACCTTACCTTTTGCTTTCTTTACCTCTGCTGCTGCTGCTGCTGCTAAGTCACTCCAGTTGTGTCCAACTCTGTGCGACCCCATAGACGGCAGCCCACCAGGCTCTGCCGTCCCTAGCTAACTCATTTATATTCCTTTTCTCCTAAATTAACAAAGGCAATAGAAACAATTCTCATTTGCTTTACATAATCAAAAACTTAGAGAACAGGAAGAAAGGTTTTATAAGATTTACCTTGAATCACCTATTCTATGAAAGTTTTCTTTACTTGACACATGTAGAGTTCTTACCTTCATACTTCCTGTCTTGTTCCTCTGTGGGGATATAATAATTCAAATGTAACATTTTATAACAGGCAATTTTTACCATGTTTCACCTCCCCTTACTAAACTCTAAGCCCAATAATTACAAGAAAAATGTCTCATGAATTTTTTGTATGTGTCTCCATTATATAGCATGCCTGACACATAATAAGCTCTTCTCATGTAGAAGTGTGCTAGCAACTCGGACGAAAAGAATTCAGTAGAGAAGTCAGGATGCTGTGGGATTTGCTGTTTATCATTACTATTTCTCCTTTTTCTTTTTCTTCTTCTTATTATAATCGCTACTACCACTATTCACCACTGTTGTTGTCCTTGTATTTTATTCTTTAGTTTCATTTTTGTTCTTTAGTGACAGTGACAGCTGCTGCTGCTTCATCTTTTATTATTATTATTATATTTTGCTGCTATTATTAGTATTGTTACTATTCCCTATAAGGAAATACAAATTCAAGTTCACAAAAGATTTTTTAAAATATAAGTAACATTGATGTACTCAGTGTAAGACATTAGAAAGTAAAAGATTTATTTTTATAAAATCCATGGTCCCCTAACTCTCAATGAATTCTCACCAGAGCTCCTTGCCCTTTAACCATGATTATTTGACTTTCAGGTAAAGGCATTTCCTCGCAGTTCACCCAGACCTCAGCTGTCTCAAGAGGTGGTTTCTGACTTTCTAATTTGCAGACTGTGGTCTTATTGACACTTATGGGAGTTGCAATGGGCAAGTAAAGATTCCCCAAGGGGTTTAAAAATGTAGGAACATCCTTCTCTATATAATTGAATGCTCTGCATCTCAGAATATTTTATGGATATTTACAATTATAAATTAGTGCCCTCTCCAACATAGAAAAGAAAGGTACTGTCATCACTGAGAGTTACTTGTTGTAGGACCTGGGGAGCATGCGCCTAGAGTGTAGCAGTTCCAAAGGATTGGATACTGTGTTCAAGACTAAATATATGACTTAATTGTGCACAGGGAAATATAAATTCCTAACAGAGGAAATAGTCCAAACAGGATTTTAGCATAAGCAGGTAAGTTCTAGGCAAAATCCAAAAGGCTAGGGTAAACATTGAATGAAGAGCTAAACAGCAAGATATGAGTGGACTCTCATAGCAAAAATGGATTGGAGGCACAACAAATGCAGAACACGATATAATTCTGGATATTAGTTATAAGAAAATAATAATAGAAAGGCATAAGCCCAGAGACTGGCAACTGTGACATCCAATTAAAGGAGGACCAACCATAAAATACTCCTGGTGATGATAAAGTTGCTACTGATATAAAGCTTCCTTAATTTCTCCTTGTTTCCCTTATTAGAGTCACCAGTACTCAAAATGAAAATCTAATACATAGGCTGATCTTCAGTTCAGTTCAGTCGCTCAATCGTGTCCGACTCTTTGCGACCCCATGAATCACAGCACGCCAGGCCTCCCTGTCCATCACCAACTCCCGGAGTTCACCCAAACTCATGTCCATCGAGTCGGTGATGCCATCCAGCCATCTCATTCTCTGTTGTCCCCTTCTCCTCCCACCCTGCAATCGCTCCCAGCATCAGAGTCTTTTCCAGTGAGTCAACTTGTCGCATAAGGTGGCCAAAGTATTGGAGTTTCACCTTTAGCATCAGTCCTTCCAATGACCACCCAGGATTGATCTCCTCTAGAATGGACTGGTTGGATCTCCTTGCAGTCCAAAGGACTCTCAAGTGTCTTCTCCAGCACCACAGTTCAAAAGCATCAATTCTTCTGCACTCAGCTTTCTTCACTGTCCAACTCTCACATCCATACATGACCACTGGAAAAACCATAGCCTTGACTAGACGGACCTGAAAAGGCTGATCTTAGGCTGATACAAACTCAGGAAATGTGGATATTAGCTGCTTGAGTAAAATGAATACAGAAAAAAAATCAAGATTTGACTCAAGTTTATCAACTCCCTTTTGAGAGAGGCTCAATTTGCCCAGATTCGCTTTACTGAGGCAATGCATTTATCACTATTAACTGTAAGTGTGGACCATGAGGAGGTACAGCTACACACTTTTCCAGAGAATCGTCTTTGACTGGCAGGAACTATCTCACTAGAAGGTGCCTGAGAACTTGAGCTCCCTCTAAAGAGGAGGACATGCAACAGCCACCGACTAGCCAACATGGGGATGCCAAGCTGTAGCTTCCAAGACACTTACTTCAGGACACAAAGGGATACTTCCTATGGTGTCTCTATCTTTTCACTCAGGGTAATGCTGGCTTCATAAATGAGTTTGTAATTATTCCCACTTCTTCAATTTTTTGGAAGCATTTGTGAAACATTGGTATTCAGTTCAGTTCAGTTCAGTTCAGTCGCTCAGTCGTGTCCGACTCTCCGCGACCCCATGAATCACAGCACGCCAGGCCTCCCTGTCCATCACCAACTCCCGGAGTACACTCAAACTCATGTCCACAGAGTCGGTGATGCCATCCAGCCATCTCATTCTCTGTCATTTCCTTCTCCTCCCGCCCCCAACCTTTCCCAGCATCAGAGTCTTTTCCAGTGAGTCAACTCGTCGCATGAGGTGGCCAAAGTATTGCAGTTTCAGCTTTAGCATCAGTCCCTCCAATGAACATCCAGGATTGATCTCCTTTAGAATGGACTCGTTGGATCTCCTTGCAGTATAAGGGACTCTCAAGAGTCTTCTCCAACACCACAGTTCAAAAGCATCAATTCTTCGGCGATCAGCCTTCTTCACAGTCCAACTCTCACATCCAATTAAAAAAAGCAGAGACATTGGTATTAGTTCTTCTTTAAACGTTTGTTAAAATTCACCAGTGAAACCATCTCTTCTGTGTTGAGGTTTTAGATTACTAAATCAATCTCCTTACTTGTATATCAGTATCTTCAGACTTTCAACTTTGTTCATGATTCAGTCTTGGTAGGTTTTATGTTTCTAGGAAAGTATCCACTTCTTCTATGTTACCCAGTTTGTTGGCATATAATTGTTTATAGCAGTTTTTGTTGTGCAGTCGCTAAGTTGTGTCCAACTCTTCACAACCCCATGGACTGCAGCATGCCAGGCTTCCCTGTCCTTCAGTATCTCCTGGAGTTTGCTCTAACTCGTGTCCATTGAGTCTACGATGCCATCCAACCATCTCATCCTCTGTTGCCCTCTTCTCCTCCTGCTCTCAATCTTTCCCAGCATAAGGGTCTTTTCCAGTGAGTCGGCTCTTTGCATCAGGTGGCCAAAGTATTGGAGTTTCAGCTTCAGCATCAGTCCTTCCAAAGAATATTCAGGGTTGATTTCCTTTAGGATTGATTGGTTTGACCTTATGATTCCTTTTATTTCTGTGGCATAAGTTGTAATGTTCTTTCTTTCATTTTTACTTTATTTGAGTATTCTCCCTTTTTTCTTTGTTAATCTAGCTAAAGGTTTGTCAGTTAACTTGGTAAGGAGGAGACACCCAGCCGTTATACAATTGGATGCCACCTTCTAATGTAGTATGGCTCTTCCCTCCCCTTCAGAGTGCCTTGTGTCAAAGGATTATGCACAAGCTAGTTTGTCTGTGGATAAAATACTTTCTTTTCTGAGAAAATTATTTTGCTACTGCAAAGAATAATGATTCTCTTCCATTGGAAAGATTTTACATCTACATAGTTGGAAAAAAGTTAGAAATTATTCTTTTTTCTTACCACTCTAGCAAAAATTTTTCAGAATATTCATCTTAAGTATCTAAGAAATGTCTCTTTCTAAGACTAATTCTAATAACACAAATGAATAAATAATAGCATAGACAAGGAAAAATAAAGGACAAACTATATTTATTAGGCTAATGCAAGTTAAAGTTACTCTAATAACTTTTCCTGAAATCATTCTATCCCATTTCATATTATGCTGCCTTAATTTAATGGAAAAATGTGTTCGTCATGAACTCCTAGTGTTAATAAAGAAAACAGATGAATAAATTTCAACTCCTTTAAAAATATACATTTTTAAGGTTAGTCATTCAGTCCTGTCTGACTCTTTGAGACCCCATGGACTGTAGGCCACCAGGCTCTTCTGTCCATAGGATTTCCCAGGGAAACACTAGATTGGGTCCATTTCCATGTTAACTGATAGTTAAATTCAATGATGTCTCTATGCTGGACTAAATGGATACAGAAGAGGGTAAAAATGGAGCCCAGAATTCAGAAATGAATTATTATTTCACAGAGATCTTAAAGAGAGATTTTTTTTAAAAAATAGTACATAATAAATGAATGAGCTACTGTATATGGTGGGCAATATTTCAGTATTCAGTATCTTTATTTCATTAGAAAATAATTGTCTTAAATAATTTTTAATGGAAGTAAACTCCATATTTTATCAAAGAAAGGTAGAATGGAAAACTCAGTGGAAAATCTGAAAGACGCTATTTCAGTTATCTATTGCTGGCTATAGATTACCCCCAAATTTACCCCAAATGACCCCAAAACTTAACAAATTTAAAAATATGAATTCTGTGAACCAAGAATCTTGCCGTGGCATAGTTGGGCGTTTATGACTTAGTCTCCCAGGAGTCTACCTTCAAGGTGTTTTGTGGAGTTGCAGTTATCTCAGAACTCAACTGGAAGGAAATCCACTTTGAAGTTCCCTAAGGGGGCTGTTCACAGTTCTCAGGTCTTTTCTAGGTGAAGTCTGGAAATATCAGCTCCTTACCATGTGACTTTCTCAGTGGGACTTCTCATATCATGTCAGCTAGTTCCCCCCAGAGTACAGATTCTGAGAGAAAGATCCCACAATGGAAACCATAATTTTTTTTAAAGCTTGATCTTTGAATTGACATCTCATCACCTCTGCTGTATTTAATTCATTAAAAGAAAGTAACCAAACCCAGCCTAACTTAAAGCAAAGGATTACATAAAGATGTGAGAATGAGGAGTCAAGGACCATATGACCTCATAGAGTATGTAGCCAGTATCTACTTATGATCTTCAGTGCTAATAGAAATATTTCCTTTTCCTCTTAAACACCTGAAAGCAGTTCACTGTCTTCTCTGGTGTTTTCACATTATGAAGAAATGAAAACCAGTGAAACTCAAGGGTAGGGGATGAGTAATTCTAATACTATAGTTAGGATTCAAACCTCAAAGTGGCCCAAAGGGGGCATAGACATGTCATCTCAGAATGGCATTAATTCCCTAATGAATAAATACAATAACAAGATTCCAATCTTTATCTATTGTTTCCAGGTATTTACAAGACTGTGTGTTCTCTCTTTTTTTTTTTTTTTTCTGTTGTTCATCTTGGTTTTGATTCTTGACTCTTTGACCTTCATTGGAGATCATTTGCCATACATCATCACTATACAAGCAAACTGGCCAGATGGGAAGCCTTAAAAAAGATCTTGGTCTTTGCTAGATATGGTTTCTAATGAGAAAAATTAAAGTAGAAAGATTATTCCCTTGTCTGATCTTTTTTAAACATAGCTAAATATACGTATTTTTGTCTGAGGTCGCTAAATATAGGTATTTTGTCTGAGGTCACTAAAATCTTCTGCGGATTGAATTTCTTTAGTCACACTCTGAGTATACATTCTTCAGGAATAAATTTAACCACAATAGCACCTGCTGTTATTAAAAGGCTAAATACATATTTTGCATTTTATTCAGGAGGCTTGGCTGTTCCCATGAGCTAACAGTAGGTTAACACCACCTTCTGGTTCTTGTCTTTTCTGCTGCATTTAATTCCCAATTCCAATGATTAAAGACTATAAACATATAAGCATAAGCTTTTAATGGTTTCAAAAAGGTTGAATACAAAAAGTTCTGTGGTTAAGTTCTATAGTTAAACATAATTATTTTACAGGGTTCAGTCTCTTTTATTTGTCATGTGTAGTTCATAATTATGCTGGGAAAATTAATTAAATGTATAGAATTTTAATAGCATATTATACTTTCTCAATTTTCCTGTTTTTTACTCTAAAACATCCAGTTCCATTTTCTGCCATTTTTTCCTTTAATGACCTTCATTAAATCCTAAAATTCTCACCCCCACTTGTGAAAAATAATGATAAAATGAACCAGTAGCAGAGTTGAATGGAATCCAGTTCTAAAAATCCCTTTCCTCATTCAGCTGCTTCTTAGACACCTGAAATGTGCTTCTTAATTTAGAAAGAAAAATTGCAGTGAGGCTGCAATCCTGCATTTCAGAGACAAGGGAGCAGGAAATGATTTGCAGTTGATTGAAAGGTGGTGTTTGCACTTAGGATTTCCTGAGCTTTCCAATTTTAACCTTGGAGCTTACCTACCTTTGATTTTAAGAATTAGATTCAAACCATATTCTAGATATCCCTTCACTTTCGAGGTGCATCTTGGCTGCAGATAAGAAAAATGAAGGCTACATGCTAATCCTAAAAGAGGAAAGAGCAAAAAGAATATGATGAAATAAATGGAGGTTACATATAGCTTTTCTCTGAGCCAAGGACAAGGAGCTGAAGTCTCCTTTAATTTAACCCTCAGATTGTCACAAAGGAATAAGGAGCTCTGCAGAAGATTCTCTATTGCATTTGCCATTTCCAAGAAAAAAATTTTGAGTTAGTTAGGTTAGAGAATGAGAAAACATTATTTTACATTTTCTTTGCAAGATGCTGTGAGTAAATATGGTAGAGCTGAAAGTAAAATATTTATGCAGACAGATATACACATTTTTGTATGGGTAAATGCAAATAAAGTGTATAGCAAGGTATAAATCTCATTCTTTTCCTAAAATGTAAGACAATGGGTTTGTTTTCTAGGTTAAGTTATGCCTTGTTTTCTAAAAATAAACTTTATCATTCTTCATGTAAGAGAATAGTCTATGAAAATTGACTCTTGTCCAAGAGACTACTATTAACAATTCTTTTTCAAGGCTTCCAGTATCCGAATTCTGAATTAACTACCATAGTGCATTCAACAAACTCTCAGCTTATATTGGTTAAATAACTGAATAAAGAAATGTAAAAAATAAGAAGGAAAGGAGAGATAGAAAAAGAAAGAAAAGAAGGAAAGATATAAATGACAAAAAATGTCATCAGCTGAATATTACAGTTATCAAAGCTTTCTTCACTTGACTTCCAAAAATACTACTTTTCCCTTTTTCCTTCTGCTTCACAAATCATGTCTTTTCAGTCTCCTATGATGGTTTTTTGTCCCTCTAATTTCTAATATGAGTGCATTAGGGCTTAGTCTTCAGTTATTGATTTTTTCTCTATGTTTTGCCAGTTCCTAGGATGTCTCTTCAAATTTCATGAATTTATTATACCAATAATCCAAACCCACCCATCCATCTAACATATCTCTAAATTGAAGAGATTTCCCAAACCCTGGATTTATATTCTTAACTTTCAACTTGAACGCCCTCTATACATGAAACGGTCACATCAGGTCGACTTTTACCAAACAAAATTCTTGATTGATTATTACCTTCCCCTTTAATCTTTTTCTGCCTCAGTTCAGTTCAGTTCAGTTGCTCAGCCATGTCCGAATCTTTGCAAACCCATTAACTGCAACATGCCAGGCTTCGCTGTCCATCAACAGCTCCAGGAGGTGGCTCAAACTCATGTTCATCGAGTCAGTGATGCCATCCAACCATCGCATGCTCTGTCATCCCCTACTCTTCCTGCCTTCACTCTTTCCCGGCATCAGGGTCTTTTCCAATGAGTCAGTTCTTCACATCAGGTGGCCGAAGTATTGGAGATTTAGCTTCAGCATCAGCCCTTCCAGTGAATATTCAGGACTGATTTCCTTCAGTATTGACTGGTTTGATCTTTGCAGTCTCAAGAGTCTTCTCCAACACCACAGTTCAAAAGCATCAGTTCTTCGGTGCTCAGCTTTCTTTATAGGACAACTCTCACATCTACACATGACTACGAGGAAAACCATAGCTTTGACTAGATGGACTTTATTGGCAAAGTAATGTCTCTGCTTTTTAAAATACTGTCTAGGTTGGTCATAGCTTTTTCCCATGGAGCAAGTGTCTTAATTTCATGGCTGCAGTCACCATCTGCAGTGATTTTTGAGCCCCCCAAAATAAAGTCTCTCACTGTTTCCATTGTTTCCCCATCATGAAGTAATGGAACTGGATGCCATGATCTTTGTTTTTTGAATGTTGAGTTTTAAGCCAGCTCTTTCACTATCCTCTTTCACTTTCATCAAGAGGTTCTTTAGTTCTTCTTCACTTTCTGCCATTAGGGTGGTATATCTGCATATCTGTTATTGGTATTTCTCCTAGCAAACTTGATTTTAGCTTGTGCTTCATCCAGACCAGCATTATGCATATAAGTTAAATAAGCAGGGTGACAATATACAGCCTTGACGTACTCCTTTCACAATTTGGAACCAGTCTATAGTTCCGTGTCTGGTTCTAACTATTGCTTCTTGACCTGCATACAGGTTCCTCAGGAAGCAGGTAAGGTGGTCTGGTATTCTCATTTCTTTAAGAATGTTCCACAGTTTGTGTGATCCACACAATCAAAGACTTTGGCATAGACAATAAGGCAGAGTAGATGTTCTTCTGGAACTCTCTTGCTTTTTCTATGATGCAATTCAGTTCAGTTCATTTCAGTTCAGTTCAGTCGTTTAGTCGTGTCTGACTCTTTGCGACCCCATGAACCACAGCACACCAGGCCTCCCTGTCCATCACCAACTCCCGGAGTTCACTCAATCTCATGTCCATCGAGTCAGTGATGCAATCAGCCATCTCATTCTCTGCCGTCCCCGTCTCCTCCTACCCCCAATCCCTCCTAGCATCAGAGTCTTTTCCAGTGAGTCAGCTCGTTGCATGAGGTGGCCAAAGTATTGGAGTTTCAGCTTTAGCATAAGTCCTTCCAAAGAAAACCCAGGATTGATCTCCCTTAGAATGGACTGGTTGGATTTCTTTGCAGTCCAAAGGACTCTCAAGAGTCTCCTCTAGCACCACAGTTCAAAAGCATCAATTCTTCAGCGCTCAGTTTTCTTCACAGTCCAACTCTCACATCCATACACGACCACTGGAAAAACCATAGCCTTGACTAGACGGACCTTGGTTGGCAAAGTAATGTCTCTGCTTTTTAATATGCTATCTAGGCTGGTCATAACTTTTCTTTCAAGGAGTAAGCGTCTTTTAATTTCATGGCTGCAATCAGCATCTGCAGTGATTTTGGAGCCCAAAAAAATAAAGTCTGACAATGTTTCCACTGTTTCCCCATCTATTTCCCATGAAGTGAGGGGATCAGATGCCATGATCTTTGTTTTCTGAACGTTGAGCTTCAAGCCAACCTTTTCACTCTCCTCTTTCACTTTCATCAAAAGGCCTTTGAGTTCCTCTTCACTTTCTGCCATAAGGGTGGTGTCATCTGCATATCTGAGGTTATTAATATTTCTCCCGGCAATCTTGATTTCAGCTTGTGCTTCCCCCAGCCCAGCATTCCTCATGATGTACTCTGCATATAAGTTAAATAAGCAGGGTGACAATATACAACCTTGACGTACTCCTTTTCCTATTTGGAGCCAGTCTGTTGTTCCATGTCCAGTTCTAACTGTTGTTTCCTGACCTGCATACAGGTTTCTCAAGAGGCAGGCCAGGTGGTCTGGGATTCCCATCTCTTTCAGAATGTTCCACAGTTTATTGTGATCCACAGAGTCAAAGGCTTTGGCATAGTCAATGAAGCAGAAATAGATGTTTTTCTGAAACTCTCTTGCTTTCTCCATGATCCAGCGGATGTTGGCAATTTGATCTCTGGTGCCTCTGCCTTTTCTAAAACCTGCTTGAACATCTGGAAGTTCACAATTCACATATTGCTGAAGCCTAGCTTGGAGAATTTTGAGCAAGACTTTACTAGCGTGTGAAATGAGTGCAATTGTGTGGTAGTTTTAGCATTCTTTGGCATTCCCTTTCTTTGAGATTGGAATGAAGATTGACCTTTTCCAGTCTTGTGGCCATTGCTGAGTTTTCTAAATCTGCTGGCATATTGAGTGCAGCACTTTCACAGCATCATCTTTCAGGATTTGAAATAGCTCAATTGGAATTCCATCACCTCCACTAGCTTTGTTCGTAGTGATGCTCTCTAAGGCCCACTTGACTTCACATTCCAAGATGTCTGGTTCCAGGTGAGTGATCACGCTATCGTGATTATCTTCGTCGTGATGATCTTTTTGTACAGTTCTTCTGTGTATTCTTGTCACCCCCTTCTTAATATCTTCTGCTTCTGTTAGGTCCATACCATTTCTGTCCTTTATCGAGCCCATCTTTGCATGAAATATTCCCTTGATATCTTTAATTTTCTTGAAAAGATCTCTTGTTTTTCCTATTCTGTTGTTTTCCTCTATTTCTTTGCATTGATCGCTGAGGAAGGCTTTCTTATCTCTCCTTGCTATTCTTTGGAACTCTGCACTCAGATGCTTATATCTTTCCTTTCCTCCTTTGCTTTTCGCTTCTCTTCTGTTCACAGGTATTTGTAAGGCCTCCTCAGACAGCCATTTTGCTTTTTTGCATTTCTTTTCCATGGGGATGGTCTTGGTCTCTGTCTCCTGTACAATGTCACGAACCTCCGTCCAGAGTTCATCAGGCACTCTATCTATCATATCTAGACCCTTAAATCTATTTCTTACTTCCACTGTATAATCATAAGGGATTTGATTTAGGTCATATCTGAATGGTCTAATGGTTTTCCCTACTTTCTTCAATTTAAGTCTGAATTTGGCAATAAGCAGTTCATGATCTGAGCCACAGTCAGCTCCTGGTCTTGTTTTTGCTAACTGTATAGAGCTTCTCCATCTTTGGCTGCAAAGAATATAATCAATCTGATTTCTGTATTGACCATCTGTGATGTCCATGTGTAGAGTCTTCTCTTGTGTTGTTGGAAGAGGGTGTTTGCTATGACCAGTGCGTTCTCTTGGCAAAACTCTATTAGCCTTTGCCCTGCTTCATTCCATGCTCCAAGGCAAATTTGCCTGTTACTCCAGGTGTTTCTTGACTTCCTACTTTTGCATTCCAGTCCCCTATGATGAAAAGGACATCTTTTTTGGGCGTTAGTTCTAAAAGGTCTTGTAGGTCTTCATAGAACTGTTCAACTTCGTCTACTTCAGCATTACTGGTTGGGGCATAGACTTGGATTACTGTAATATTGAATGGTTTGCCTTGGAAACGAACAGAAATCATTCCGTCGTGTTTAAGATTGCATCCAAGTACTGCATTTCAGACTCTTTTGTTGACCATGATGGCTACTCCATTTCTTCTAAGGGATTCCTGCCCACAGTAGTAGATATAATGGTCATCTGAGTTAAATTCACCCATTCCAGTCCATTTTAGTTCACTGATTCCTAGAATGTCGACGTCCACTCTTGCCATCTCCTGTTTGACCACTTCCAATTTGCCTTGATTCATGGACCTAACATTCCAGGTTCCTATGCAATATTGCTCTTTACAGCACCGGACCTTGCTTCTATCACCAGTCACATCCACAAGTGGGTATTTTTTCGCTTTGGCTCCATCCCTTCATACTGGGCAACTACCGACCTAGGGAATTCCTCATTCAGTATCCTATCATTTTGCCTTTTAATACTGTTCATGGGGTTTTCAAGTCTAGTATACTGAAGTGGTTTGCCATTCCCTTCTCCAGTGGACCACATTCTGTCAGTTACATTTTATATTTTATATATAATATATATATTCTATTTATATTTATATATATATATTTATTTATATAAATATATATTTATATATATTAATATAAATATATATATAATAAAAATTACAATTTGATGTCTGGTTCCTTTGCCTTTTCTAAATCCATTTTGAACATCTGGAAGTTCTCGGTTCATGTACTGTCGAAGCCTCGCTTGGAGAATTTTGTGCATTATTTTGCTAGCATGTGAGATGAGTGCAATTGTGTGGTAGTTTGAACATTCTTTTGCATTGCCTTTCTTTGGGATTGGAATGAAGACTGATTTTTTTCAGTCCTGTTCTGAACTTTCTTCCAAATTTGCTGGCAAATTGAGAGCAGCACTTCCATAGCATCATCTTTCAGGATTTGAAATAGGTAAGCCGGAATTCCATCACCTCCACTAACTTTATTTGTATTGACGCTTCCTAACACTCACTTGACTTTACATTCCAGGTTGTCTGGCTCGAGGTGAGTGATCACACCATCATGGTTATCTGGGTCATTAAAAATTTTTTTTGTGTGGTTTTTCTGTGTATTCTTCCACCTCTTCTTAATATCTTCTGCTTCTGTTAGGTCCATACCATTTCTGTCCTTTATTGTGCCCATCTTTACATAAAATGTTTTAATTTTCTTGAAGAGATCTCTCATCTTTCCCATTCTATTGTTTTCCTCTATTTCTCTGCATTGATCATTTAGTAAGGCTTTCTTATCTCTCCTTGCTCTTCTTTGGAACTCTGCATTCAAATAGATATATCTTTCCTTTTCTCCTTTCCCTTTAACTTGCGTTCTTTTCTCAGCTATTTGTGAGGCCTCCTCAGACAACCATGTTGCCATTTTGCATTTTTTTTTCTTAGGGATGGTCTTGATCACTATCTCCTGTACAATGTCATGAACCTCCATCCATAGCTCATTGGGCACTCTATCAAATCTAATCCCTTGACTCTATTTGTCACTTCCACTGTATAATTGTAAGGGACTGGATTTAGGTCATACCTGAATGGTCTAGTGTTTTTCCATACTCAGTCTTCCCTATATCTATCAATGATATTGTCTTTACCCAGTTTTTCAAACTAAACTTTGAAAGCTTAAAATTTCTTTTATTTGACTTCACCAGTCATCCAATCTTTTCACATGCCCTGTAAGTTCTGCTTTCAAAGGAGATCCCAAATCTCATCATTTTTTCTTGTCTATGGTTGTTATAGGAACTTGTTCAACTTGTTCTTCTCTTGTCTAGGTGACTGGAATAGTCTGACAGTCATTCTGCTGCACCTTTCACCCCTTGTTTCAATCAAAGTCTAACTAAACAAATCACTCTAGAGAATTTCCCATCCATAGAGAAATGAAGTGGCATAACCTAAACCCAAAAGTATGTTCATTGCTGATTTAGAACCACTGTAATTCACTCAGATCATGATTAGTGGATGAAGCAGAGACAAAGAAGTTTTTTAAAATGACCTGGCTTCTCTCTTTCCTTTACCAGCTAGTGTTTTGGCCAGCTGTTTCATAAGGAGGCCATAAAGTAAAGCACCAAGCATCCACCCCATTCCTCCAGTAACATAGAAGAGAACTCAGAAAAGGAGATCATGGATGTCAAAGCAATTGGGCCAAGAAATAATGAGCTCTGTCCCCCTCTCCACCCTTCTCATAGTTTATCGTCTCTAAAAGGCAAGAGTGAACTATATGATATAGAATAGATATCACATATCCTGCCAAGTGCCTAGTCTCAACATTCCAATGACTTTACATCATGTTCTGAATAAAATACAATGGTCTTACTATGACCTGTGATTCTTCATGTGACCTAGCCACTGTCTACTACCCTAATTTCTTCCTAATGTTTTCCTTTTCTTACCCCATTTCAGCACATTTCCTTTTCTTGCATTTTTTTTTTTTGGAGTATGCCTAGAAAAACTTGTTCCCAAGAACTCCCACCTGTTTGATAAATGGTTTTCCTCGTCAGATTATTCCACACAGAGTGTCGTTATGGTATCATCAATTCAAATCAATGTGAATGTAAAACCCAACAAATAGACTACTGGTATTTAAACAATATAAAATTTTGAATACTGATCATTAAAAGCATATTTAATTAAAGGAAACATAAAATCTCATCACTTATAAAATTTTGGCATAAAACTAATCTTATGTCACCTAGTCAAAACTACAAGCTAAAGAAGAAATTGCCTCTTGTAACAAACCCATGAAAAGGTCATCCACTCTGTATGAACATTCCTAATTGAGAAAAATGACTGCATTGTAAGGCACCAAACTCACCAGAAAATTTGAACTAGTTCTACAATTTATTTCTCTCTATTACAATGTGGGTGTGTGTTAGTCACTCAGTTGTGTCCGACTCTTTGCAACTCCATGGACTTTAGCTCACCAGGCTTCTCTGTCCATGGAGTTCTTCAGGCAAGAATACTGGAGTGGGTTGCCATTTCTTTCTCCAGGGGACCTTCCTAACCAAGGGCTCAAACCCGGGTTTTTCACATTGCAGGCAGATTCTTTACCATCTGAGCCACCAGGAAAGCACCTCTATTACAATGCGTCTCATTATCTAATATCTGAAAATGTTTATCACTTTATCTTTGAATTTACACTAAGTAAACATTTACACTAAGTAAAACTCCCTTTTACATAACAGCTCACCAGGTATTTGGGGGGAGCCACCATGTCCTTCTTAAAATTCTTCCTTTCTATGCTAAATATCCTAATTCTTCCAATCCATTCTGATATAGAGTGATTTTCAGATCTCTTCACAGGTTAATCAATCTCTTCCATATACAGTCCAGCCCAATAATTTCTAGTGCCAGGTTTCTTTATTTCTCAAATATTGGGGTATAACAAATCACTACAATACCCAGAGGATTAAAACAAAAACCAGTTTTTAATCACTCATGAGTCTTTGTGTATCTCTCATGAGTCTATGTGTGATAGCGTTTTCATGATGTCAGTTGGATATATTCTTACATCCTGGCCCACAGTGGGTTAGGTAGGCTGTTCTGGTGATGTTGGTTGTGCTTGCTCACATATTGTCTGTCTCCTGGTGCTAGACAGTTTTTGGAAGCTTCTATGTGGGCAACTGGCCTCTTTTCTACATGGTCTTTATCTCCATGCAGACTAGCTCAGGTGTGAACAGACCCCTGAGAAAGAGAAGCAGCACAGAGACAGTAGAGACCCAAGCTTGGGAAGAGCACCATGTCATTTTACTGTCATCCATTAGCCAAAGTTTAGTAAGAGTCAGCCTGGAATCAAGGAATAGGAGAAAGACTCCACCTCTCCCTGAAAGGAGATGCACTGTTACATTGCAAAGGTGGTACATAAATGGAGAGAAAAAATTAGAACTATTTTTACAGTCAATCTGCTACAATTTCCAACAGCCTAAGCATGTATGGAAAATCCAAAGGAGAGAGACAGGATAGAGATAATTTGATGGAATTTGGCATTTAATATACTGCTTTCATTTATTGCAATAATTATCTTAGAAATAATTAGAATTTAGTTTGGGTATCTTATGATTACTTTAAAAATTAGTATTGATATTTATTTTAGTGACATATTTGGAGACACATATGAGTGGCATAAGCCTTTCAGTGCTTCTAGCTAAAAAATTTCTTAATTCAAGCTTTTAGTTGATGCCCTTTGCCACCACATTGCACCATCATCTGACCCAAAAACAAGCCTGAGGAGACTTTGGTAGCTCAAAGGACTTCAGGCTCTATTCCAACAAGACATCACTAAGTACACGCTGCATGATGTAGGGTTAGTTACATCACTAACTCATAACTGATGTAAATACTGCATCATTGCAAGGTGCCAAACATTGACCTTCAGAGTGGATTGACTGCTTTTTACTCCTACTTTCAAAATCTCACAGAAATTTTTCTTGTAGCCAACCTGTTGTGAATTTGTTAAGTTTAAAGTTTGTTAAATAGTGCCCGGGGGTGTTGATGGTGAGCCATAGTTCAAGAAAGACCACAAGAGGAGAGATAGGGAAGAGTTTAACTTACAGGTCTTGGAGGAAGTACACATTATGCCTTCTGGGTTCACACAGGGACATCAAGGCATAGGACAGACAGAGAGAGTGGGGCAGAATTTGGGGCATGTGCCTTTCCTAAGACCTACAGGTGGAGTGCTTTGGAGTTCCCTGGCTAAAGCTGAATTGATCAATTCAACCCCTTAGAAAAGGTGGATTTTTTGTAAACTTCCTGGGGAGTCTTTTCTAAGGGGTACAAGAGGAAGGCCATAGGAGGCAGGGGAGAGTGCTTATTACAGGGCAGCTGGGAGTCGTATCAGGATATCTGGAGTCATGACATATTTACTTGTGACTGTTTTCCAGATCATGTGTTAAGGGGATAGGGTGGGGCTACTGTCAGTATAAGGCCCCCACAGTCTACTTACCTATACAAAATGGATACCACAGCCACAATATTATGGAGTAGTTTAGCCAAATCTCAACACAATTCTCACCTGAAACCACAGAAGGAAAGACATTATAGGAAATACTGTTTCGTTTAGTTAAGTTGACAAAATTGGAAAACAACCCACTTCACCTTTTTCAACTTGAGATATATGTATCTCCTAACCATAATTATCCCCTCAAAGAAAGATAAATACAAAATCATGCTTCAAACTAACAGGATGTAGGTGAAATTCTTGGGACCAAAACCAACCAACCAAACAAACAAACACTAACCTTCTCTCCAAAAAAGGTTTCAAGTCCCCATACCTCATATCACTTGATCTCTTTTTATCTCATCAAACTGAGACATATTTTAAATGTTGAATAAGGTTGAGTACTATTAACACACTTTATATTAAATTATAGGGGTAATGGAATTTTGAAACAAGGACCTGATGAGTTTATGCATGCCTATTAAGTATTAGTGTGTAGCTGATAGTTATAATTGAACACCTTTGTATTTCCTTTGCCCTCAGTGAGCTCCTCTGCAGACTTGCCTAAGAGGATGATTCCGTGTCTGAGAGGGTGACACAAAGCTGCATTTCTGAAAGGTCTGGGCTTTAGCAATCCTGCTTGTATTGAATACTTGCAGTTTCCATTTCCTTTATCACAAAACATGGGGCACTAAGAGGGTACCAAAGGTATCTACTTCATTCCAGGCATATGTCTTCTTACCCCATAGCGCCAAATTGATTTTCCCTGAAGAGTAGGGATCAATTATTTCAGAGAGTATAGTAATTCCGTTTTTCAACAGTGAATTCATTGTCATGAGAATTCTAAAGTGGCCACATGGAAGTCTCTACTTCTAGTTTAATAAGGCAATTGTGTCCCCTGGTGGGAGCATTCACTCCTTAGGAACTAAGACATATCAAAGCAGAAGAGCCCAAAGACAAAGTGCAAGAAGTAAAACTTTCATTAACAGTTCATTTACTAGTGGTAAGAGAATTACCCCCAAATTTTATCCTTCCTTTCCTAAGTTATGAACGTTTGCTGTGGGAAAAATAGCACTAAATATTGGTCACAACATATAACACATCTGGGGGACATTCTTCTAACCCTAGAAGCTGATATGCCCAACCAGGCCAATTAGAGAATCTCCTGAAGGCCTTTTCACTATATTATGCTAGTTGCTTCTGGATGATGAGGACCATGGGAATCAAATTTCATAAGCAGGAACCAGTTTCCAAATAACACTAATTTTCCTTCCCTATGAAATCATATCTTAACATGTTCCAGATACTTAAACTCTAGAAATTTCACTTAAGCAACACACTATAGAATTTTTATGGCATTTATCACCTTTCCTCTGGTACACATGGATACTATCGATGTGTGTCCAAGGAGACTTCTATGGCTAATTGAATGACTTTCAGTTCAGTTCACTCGTTCAGTCATATCCGATTGCTTGTGACCCCAAGGACTGCAATACACAAGGCTTCCCTGTCCATAACCCACTGCTGGAGCTTACTCAAACTCATGTTCATAAGTCAGTGATGCCATCCAACCATCTCATCCTCTGTTGTCCCTTTCTCCTCCTGCCTTCAAACACTTCCAGCATCAGGGTATTTTAAATGAGTCAGTTCTTCGCATCAGGTAGCCAAAGTATTGGAGCTTCAGCTTCAGCATCAGTCCTTGCAATGAATATTCAGGACTGATTTCCTTTAGGATGGACTGGTTGGATCTCCTTGTTGTCCAAGGGAGTCTCAAGAGTCTTCTCCAACACCACAGTTCAAAAGCATCAGTTCTTCGGTACTCGGCTTTCTTTATAGTCCAACTCTCACATCCACACATGACTACTGGAAAAACCATAGCTTTGACTAGACAGACCTTTATTGGCAAAGTTTTGTCTCTGCTTTTTAATATGCTCTCTAGCTTAGTCATAATTTTTCTTACAAGGAGCAAGTATCTTACGTTCATGGCTGCAGTCATCATCTGCAGTGATTTTGGAGTCCAAAAATATAAAGTCTGTCACTGTTTCCATTGTTTCCCCATCTATTTGCCATGAAGTGATGGGACCAGATGCCATGATCTTTGTTTTCTGAATGTTGAGTTTTAAGCCAGCTTTCCTCTTTCACTTTCATCAAGAGGCTCTTTAGTTCTTCTTCACTTTCTGCCATAAGGGTGGTGCCATCTGCATATCTGAGGTTATTGATACTTCAATATTGATATCTGAGATTATTTGATTCCAGATTGTGTTTCATCCAGACAGGCATTTCTCATGATGTATTCTGCATATAAGTTAAATAAGCATGGTGACAATATATAGCCTTAATGTACTCCTTTCCCAATTTAGAACCAGTCTGTTCTATATGCTTCTTGATCTGCATACAGATTTCTCAGGAGGTAGGTCAGATGGTCTGGTATCTCTTAAGGAGTTTTCCACAGTTTGTTGTGATCCACACAGTCAAAGGCTTTGGCATAGTCAATGAAGCAGAAATAGATATTTCTCTGGAACTCTCTCGCTTTTTTGATGATCCAAGGGATGTTGGCTGCTTGGTCTCTTGTTCCTCTGCCTTTTCTAAAGCCAGCTTGAACATCTGGAAGTTCTTGGTTCATGTACTGTTGAAGACTTGCTTGGAGAATTTTGAGCATTACTTTGCTAGTGTGTGAGATGAGTGCAATTGTGCAGTAGTTTGAGCATTCTTTGGCATTGTCTTTCTTTGGGATGGCAATGAAAATTGACCTTTTCCAGTCCTGTGGCCACTGGTGAGTTTTCCAAATTTGCTGGCATATTGAGTGAAGCACTTTTACAGCATCATCGTTTAGAATTTGAAATAACTCAACTGGAATCTCATCACCTCCACTAGCTTTGTTCATAGTGATTCTTCCTAAGGCCCACTTGACTTTGCATTCCAGGATCCCTGATTCTAGGTGAGTGATCACACCATTGTGGTTGTCTGGGTCATGAAAATCTTTTTTTGTATAGTTCTTCTGTGTATTCTTGCCACTTCTTCTTAATAGTTTCTGCTTCTG
This sequence comes from Moschus berezovskii, assembly GCF_049115385.1. Classification (NCBI taxonomy): domain Eukaryota; kingdom Metazoa; phylum Chordata; class Mammalia; order Artiodactyla; family Moschidae; genus Moschus; species Moschus berezovskii. The sequence continues at coordinate 28,193,840 of NC_142464.1, forward strand.
TTAGGTCCATACAATTTCTGTCCTTTATTGTGCCCATCTTTGCATTAAATATTCCCTTGGTATCTCTAACTTTCTTGAAGAGATAGCTCATCTTTTCCATTCTATTGTTTTCCTCTATTTCTTTGCACTGATCCTTGAGGAAGGCTTTCTTATCTCTCCTTGCTATTCTTTGGAACTCTGCGTTCAAATGGGTACATCTTTCCCTTTCCCTTTTGCCTTTAGCTTCTCTTATTTCTCAGCTATTTGTAAGGTCTCCTCAGACAACCATGTTGCCTTTTTGAATTTCTTTTTCTTGGGGATGGTCTTGATCACTGCCTCCAATACAATGTCATGAACCTCCGTCCATAGTTCTTCAGGCACTCTGTCTATCAGATCTAATTCCTTGAATCTGGATTTCACTTCCACTGTATAATTGTAAGGGATTTGATTTAGGTCATACCTGAATGGTCTAGTGGTTTTCCCTACTTTCTTCAATTTAAGTCTGAATTTGGCAATAAGGAGTTCATTATCTGAGCCACAGTCAGTTCATGGTCTTGTTTTTGCTGACTGTATAGAACTTCTCCATCTTCAGCTGCAAAGAATATAATCAATCTGTTTTCGGTATTGACCATCTGGTGATGTCCATGTGTAGAGTCTTCTCTTGTGTTGTTGGAAGAGGGTGTTTGCTATGACCAGTGTATTCTATGGCATTTATCTCCTTTCCTCTGGTACACATGGATACCATCCATGTGTGTACAAGGAGAACTCTATCATTAATTGAATGAGTTAGTGATGTTCTACAATGGGTAGGATATCAAAGTACCTATGGACAAGATTATGATATTGGATTAGGAAGCTAGTTGACTTAGTATAAGTGAAAGTTTACTTCTGACTCTGCCAGGTGAGAACAAACAGTTCCAAATAAAGAGAGAGAATATATAAATCAGAGTAGCATTTGTTACATTAACTGATCCATTCTAGGTGCTGAAAATTATGTCTGCCTGCTCCAGCGTCAAAATCACACCTGAAATGGTGGCTACAACCATACTCATAAATAACCATACTTGCCTCTGGAAATTACATGCCACAGCTTGGTCCCTGCCACCATAGGACACACCATCCTTATTGAATCTGGGATCCCAATTCAATGGTAGTGATTCCCACTGTCATTCTGGCCAACAGAGAATAACCAGCACAGATATCTTTAAGAATACTAGAATTCCCTGTAGGTGTATTTCTCACAGTTTTTGTGAAGGAAATAATCTCTGAACGTTACAAAAAATATAATTAATGGAGTGAGTGGGACTTTCATGATAAATTTACTCTAGAATTTACTTGATTTCCTTTAGCCTTTGGATACCACCCTCTACACTGCACCAAGAAAGTAATGGCATTTTCACTTCATTTAGTGAGGCCATATTTGAGTGCAAAGTTTGTTACTAGCCTCCAAAATTGTTACTCCCAGTCACCAGAGCTAACATATTGAATCTGAAATCTATGCTTAATGCAAGCATATCAACAAATTCAATCAGACCCAACATATTTCTTTTATCCTGCCACTGTAGCTTTAAGATCTTTTTCCATATCAGGAGTGGTAAATCCGTTGATGATTTTCATCTGCCTTCTACCTTCTAGGTCCTACCAAGATTTGAATCTGGTCAAAGGTCTATAAGCAATGAGAACTGGTTACCCCTCTCCGTTTTCAGAATAAAATCCTCCCCAGTCATTGCTCTACATTTAATACATGCAATCTTGTGATTTTATGAATTAATTTTGTACTATAATACAGCACCCTTGGCTTCCCAGGTGGTGCTAGTGGTAAAGAACCCATCTGCCAGTTCAGAAGACATAATAGATGCGGGTTTGATCCCTGGGTCAGGAAGAGGGGATGACAGTCCACTCAAACATGCTTGCCTGGAAAATTCCATGGACAGAGGAACCTGGCGGGCTACAGTCTGTAGAGTCAAAATGAGTTGAACACGACTGAAGCGACTTGGCAGGCACGCGGCACTCTTTTATAGTTAGACTTAAGGTGTTGTTTTCAGAAATCCTGGCCCTGTGCCTGGCTAAGGCCCTTTATTTTAGGACAAAGTCCTAAAACTGCTTTCCTATCCACAATTTAAGGTGGAAAATTAAAGACCCACATTCCTCATTTTATTTCTTCAAGTTCTTTTGTGTACTCTCAAATAACCGACAAACTCCTTTATGGTCTTTATTTTCACAGAAGTGTTCTAAACCAGCACCACTTGCCCTTTACCACTAGCACCACCTGCATTTTCTAATCACTTGATTTTAGGTGTCCTCATAATCATCTACCTAACTACTTTTCCATTGCATGGAACAGACAACCAGTGTCTACTACTTGCAACAGGGTTATTAAGGCAGTTAAATTTAATAACATCAAGGAACCAATTCCAGATGTCCCAGAAAATATTTGGATAATGCATCCTCAAGTTTTTATTTCTCTAGAGCCACTTTAGGATCAATTTCAGTGTCGGGGTTGCAAAGCCACAATTTAGCAATATGGAACAAGTCTTGTTACACAAATTATAAAAATTCCACATCTGAAGTTTTTGGCAAAGTTTACAGGAAGTTGTTGTCTCTCATCTGGTGGTGGATTAGAAGTCACTGTAGGTTAGCAGAGATGGCAGTCAGGAAGAAAAGTTACGCATGGAACAGGGGAAGACAAGGCAAACTGGAATCATTGCACATGAACTGGAATCAGTATCTCACCGCCTCCAGTCTGAGTCATGTGGGAATTCTGAAGAAGCCGACTTCTTTTTCTACAGTCTGCACATACCTGGCCCAAATGCAAAGTAAACTGAAGAAAGAGGTCCAATGGCATCTAGGTGAGCTGCAGTGCTGATGGCTGCCGAGGCCACCAGTTCAGTCCCAAATTCATGCACTTCCGGAATGCGTCTGATGATATGTACCAACTATCCAAACAGAGCAGAGGCACCCTCCTTCCACTTTCCAAATCCTAAGTAAATTTTTCTTGCTGCCAACAGTCATACAGGGAAAGGGATTCTGGAAAATCTAGTTCTAGAATCACCACAGTTTTTGTTTAGTCATTGTGTTCAACTCTTTTGTGACCCCATGATTATACAGTTTGCCAGGCTCCTCTATCCACAGGATTTCCCAGGCAAGAACACTGGAGTGAGCAGCCATTTCCTTCTCCAAGGGATCTTCCCGACCCAGAGATTGAATCTGCATTTCCTGAGAATTCTTTCACACTCAGCCACCTAGGAAGCCCAATCACCACAGCAAGCAAAGCCATAAAATATTATGAGAAATATATATATATATATATATATTCTAATGAACTTAACTTCATCAAGTTCATAACTTCATGAAGTTGAATACTCTCAAGCTTGCAGTCTGTATACTCTTAATCATACTGGGAGTCACTTTCTAGATTTTGAGGAAGTAAATGTTCAGTTGTATCAAACTCTTTGCAAGCCCACCAGACTCCTCTGTCCATGGGATTCTCCAGACAAGAATACTGGAGTGGGTTGCCATTCCCTTCTCAAAGAGATCTTCCCAACCCAGGGATCGAACCTGGGTCACCTGCATTGCAGGTGGGTTCTTTATCCTCTGAGCCACCAGGGAAGCCAGGGCAATGCTGCTTACCACTTATGATCTTAACATTTTGCCACTTAATAATTTCTTCCACACATGTGACAAAAAAAGTTAGGAAAAATGCAGCAACCCTGATGGCAAGGCTCCAGGCTCCCTAGATCCTTCTGCACCAACCCACTTTGACAATCGTTAATATTCATGTGTGTGTGTTTTACATACCTTTGTCTCTACATGTTTCAGTCTGGATATTTTTCTCTGCTCTTTTTTTAGTTCAGTAATTGTCTTCATTTATATTTACCTTCTGTAAAGTCTTCTACTGACTTTTGCATTTTAATTTTTAAAATTATGTTTATGTATATAATTTAAATTTTTCTATCAGTTAATTTTCATGCTTCTAGCTCTCTGCAAAAGTTCTAAATACTGTCTTATATTTCATTTAATATATACAGTATATTATTTTAGTCTTATCTTTTAACTGTACTTGGTGCTGGAGAAGACTCTTGAGAGTCCCTTGGACTGCAAGGAGATCCAACCAGTCCATTCTAAAGGAGATCAATCCTGGGCGTTCATTGGAAGGACTGATGCTAAAGCTGAAGCTCCAATACTTTGGCCACCTCATGCGACGAGTTGACTCACTGGAAAAGACTGATGCTGGGAGGGATTGGGGGCGGGAGGAGACAGGGACGACAGAGAATGAGATGGCTGGATGGCAGCACTGACTCGATGGACATGAGTTTGAGTGAACTTCGGAAGTTGGTGATGGACAGAGAGGCCTGGCGTGCTGTGATTCATGGGGTCGCAAAGAGTCGGACACGACTGAGCGACTGAACTGAACTGAACTGATTATCTGAGTAAACCGTGGATCTCTTCTTACTGTATATTTTATTTTCTTTAAATTGTGATTATGTTATCTTGAGTTTTGTATGTCTAGTTACTTTTGATTAGGTATCTTCCACTGTTGTTCAGTCACTCAGTCGTGTGCAACTCTTTGCGACCCCATGGACTGCAGCACGCCAGGCTTCCCTGTCCTGCATCATCTCCCAGGGCTTGCTCAAATCCATGTCCATTGAGTCAGTGATTCCATCCAACCATCTCATCCTGTCGCCCCCTTCTCCTCCTGCCTTCAGTCTTTCCCAGTATCAGGGTCTCTTCTAATGATTTGGCTCTTTGCGTCAGGTGGCCAACGTATTGGAGCTTCAGTTTCAGCATCAGTCCTGCTAATGAACATTCAAGATTGATTTCCTTTAGGAATGATTGGTTTGATCTCCTTGCTATCCAAGGGACTCTCAAAAGTCTTCTCTAACATCAGAGCTCAAAAGCATCAATTCTTTGGCACTCATCCTTCTTTATGATCCAACTCTCACATCCATACACAACCACTGGTAAAACCATAGCTTTGACTAGATGGACCTTTGTTGGCAAAGTAATGTCTATGCTTTTTAATACACTGTCTAGGTTGGTCACAGCTTTTCTTCCATGGAGCAAGTGTCTTTTAACTTCAAGGCTGCAGTCACCATCTGCAGTGATTTTGGAGCCCAGAAAATAATGTCTGTCACTGTTTCCCTTGTTTCCCCACCTATTTTTCCATCTATTCCTCATCCATGAAGTGATGGAACCGGATGCCATGATCTTCATTTTTTGAATGTTGAGTTTTAAGCCAGCTTTTTCACTCTCCTCTTTCATCTTCAACAGGTTCTTTAGTTCCTCTTTGCTTTCTGCCATGAGGATGGTGTCATCTGCATATCTGAAGTTATTGATATTTCTCCCAATAATCTGATTCCAGCTTGTGTTTCATCCAACCAGGCATTTCACATGATGTACTCTGCATTAGATATTTTAAAATGTACACATAATTGGATTCTTGGTTATTATTTTCCCACATATAGTATTTGCATTTCCTTCTGGTAAGTGGCTAAGTTAGTAAGGATTGATTCGTATCAAATATATAAAGGTCTAAGAAGTTATAATAATAACAAAAATACTTTCCTTTGGTGGCACTGAAGGTTCCTTCAGCAAAAACATTTTTCTAAAATAAATTAATAAGAAAAAGTATATATTTATCATGATTCTCTATAAACTGTTTTAAAAGCTAACCAAATGACTCGTTAAATGATTTTTTTCCAATGGCGAATTATAGCTACCATGTAGAAGAAAAACATGAGAATTGAAAAACATCATTTGTAGACTCTAATGAAATTTTAAAAACAAAACAATTTTGCTGAAATTAATAGAGTGAAATGACGATGGGGAAATTAACGATGAAAGAAAAGATAAAAACTAATTTATCAGTTTGATAACCAGGGGTATGTGTCTCACGAACACATGCTATAAAGGAGTCCATGTAACCACTGTTAGAGATGTATTGCTCCTCCAGATTGATCCTAAATCTAATAAAATCTCTAAATATAATTGCCAGTTCAAATACACTGGTGACTAACAGGTAAACATAAATCAAAAGATATTACATATATCTTTAAAAGATCGGTAGAAAAAATGCAAGGTGGGGGGATGTCAGGGAATAGAAGTTTTAAAGAAATAAAATTAGAAAAATTGTGTACAGCTCACTGTAGTAGATAAACTGTACATATCTGATAAGCAATTTTTAATCCAGGATGTGAGTTATTTATTTGTATAATTTGGTTAGTGATATCTTTTTACAAAAGGTAGAATATTTTTGCAAATTGTCACATATCTAACATTAACTTATGCACAGAATCTTTTGAATATATCTGATTGATTTGAAAACTTAAGCTACTTCGAAAATTGTAGTTTCCAATTCTTTGTCCCTTCTTTACCAATCGCAATATGTTTATACAAATGTAAATTATTTGTAAATGCTGTGTGCGTGCAGCAATTGCTGCTATTAAAATATTAATGAGTTACATCTCTTAACTCAAAAGCTCCCTACAAGTTAATACAAATAAATGTTATATTTCTTCTTATGAGTTTATATTAGGATGTAAACTCCAAAGCAAGCCACACTGAAATTTTTAAAGTTCTTTTTATCCTCAATGGAAATACACTGATGTTACACACTTCAAAAGCAGAAAAGTTCAATAGAGAGAATTTTATATTGATATATAGAGAATAAAGGGCCAGAAAAAATCTCCTACAGCATCTCTGAAATCACCTGAGATTCACTTGAAATTTTATTTCACTGAGATGAGATTCAGGGAAATGTGTAATGCCACTATGAGGTTTACACATGCATTCACTTCATTTCTGCCAGTAACCCTTTAAACACCCTCGGTTATTTCTGCACATAACCATCCATTATGAGACACAGATATTTTTAGATGCCCATTCCAAGGCAAGAGAATATACTATTCATGACAGGAAATACTAGTTCTTATGGCCTGAGGCCTAAAAGGAATTAGTGTATTCTAAACTTAGCAAATCAGATGAGGCTAAAATAAATATTACACATCACTTGTCTATTTGTGCCTTCATTTTAAAATTAATTTTTTCTTGGTTAAATATTTGTGAGCAACTATGTTAGCTGGGTGGTGAATTTTTATTTAGGTACTCATTTAATCATTTGCCTGAAGATAACAGAAATGGGAGAAATAAGGATGGGTTGAAAACAAGGAGAGAAGAGTTGGTTTCTTCAATTTTGTGCTAACAAGTAACATTTCAACATTTCTTTCTTAAAGCAATCAAAAGAGGAAAAAAAGTAGTACTAATTCTCTAGGGAAAAAATAAAAGCCTCATAAATTATTGAAGAGAGAACTGGAGGGGTGGAGTCGATTTTTCTGAAAAGAAATTTTCAGTAGCCTAAACATGAGAAAGCTGAGCACCAAAGAATTGATACTTTCGAACTGTGGTGTTGGAGAAAACTCTTGAGACTCCCTTGGACTGCAAGGAGATCCAACCAGTCCATCCTAAAGAAGATCAGTCCTGAATAGTGACTGATGCTGAAGCTGAAACTCCAATACTTTGGCCACCAGATGCGAAGAACTGACTCATTGGAAAAGACCCTGATGCTGGGAAAGATTGAAGGCGGGAGGAAAAGGGGATGACAGAGGATGAGATGGTTGGATGGCATGCATCGCCGACTCGACGGACATGAGTTTGAGTAAGCTCCAGGAGTTGCTGATGGACAGGGAAGCCTGGCACACTGCAGTCCATGGAGTCGCAGAGTTGGACACTCCTGAGTGACTGAACTGAACGGAAACATGAAAAATATCCTACAGGGCTTGCACATGGCAACTTCCTATATACAGATGAACTCAACATGGAAGACATACAAAATGATACATGCATACCTGTTACCAGTCAGAGTGCATGCGGGCTGAACATGGCCTTCATCCCCTCATGCGACTGACAGTATCAGGTCACACAGCTGCCATCCTCAGACCCTTTGCACTATGAACTGCAATAAAAAGACATCTCTGAATATTGTTCACTGTTGCTTAGAACCTTCTGATCTGCATCTTAATTTAGAGTGTGCTTTTTTGCCACAGGCACCGACCCATGATTATAGAAGTTACATGAGAAAAATGACTTTGAACATGCCAAGGTTTTGGCATTTAAGTAGAGGGTACTGGGAAAACAATGCATGATATTTCTGGAAAATGAATGCACCATCCTGTCTTCCTCTCTTTCCTCCCCAAACTAGCTGGGGAGACTTTGGGCAATAATGTGCTTTCTAAATTTCCATTTACTCTCTATAAAGAGAAACAATACATACCTCAGAACAATTTAATGATTTGATTAAATAGCACATATAAAACATTTAGAATAATGTCCAAATGTGGCAGGCATTCTGAAAATTCTAGGTATTACTACTGATATTATTGTCATTATCATCAGTCAAGCCTCCAACAGAAAACAAATCCAAATCAAGTCGTTCACAGAAACAATCATGAAAGACAGATTAAGAAATTTGGGCTGGATTCCAGAAGCCAACCAGAGCTGCTGGAGCAAACGAGTTTAGAAACAATAGAGAAACGCTACCTCTGGTCCTGAAGGGACAAGAGGAGAAAGTGTGTTCCTGGAAAACTGTGAGGGCTAGAGTCTGAGCTGACAGGATCTGCAGTCATTAAAGCACGCAGGTACTGCCAGAAGAGAGGCTCTGAAGTTAGAAGGTGCAGGTAAAAAAGCCCCACACCTTTCTCCTTCCACCCTCTGAACTCTTGCCAGTGTTCCTCACTAGTTGAAACCAACTGGGTGAACAATTCTAAACCTAGCCCTATGGAAAATTAAATGAGGCAGAAAAGAAGATTAATTTGAAAGGGTAGAGGTAGAAAATTAGTACATTCTCCACACCCACATTGGGACATACTAAAAAATTCTTTAATCTATAAGACTTTCTCCCCCATCGCCCCCCAATTCCCATATAAATGTGCAGGGTTTCCATGAGAATAAATTAATAATTTTTCTCAACACAACAAAGAAGCAATTTGACTGAATCTGAAATACTTAAATATATTATGAGAATGCATTTAAAAAATAGAATTGGGAAATAAAGCTATCAACAACCAGTCTCCATTATAGTCTCCCTTATGTTCCAATAACAAGGTGTGGATGGTCTTCTAAGGAAAAATAAAATGAAAAATTCATTGAAGTCAGACTCCAAGATAAAGAAGAGCTCAGTTTATGCTCAGAAATTACATAACTCTTTAAATCATGATGGAGCAGCCCATGCTGAGCTGATAATGAAAGATATTTAAGATATGCTGACCTTGCTAAGAGCAGACACAAGAAAAAAGATATTAAGAACAGTATTTAGGGAGATGTAAAGATAATTTATTCTTTATCTGTTTCTCTTTGCTGTTTTCAGGGTTATTTCTTTCTCTGCCTCGCCCCTTCCCTTACTTTCTCTACCACCTCCCTCTCTCTCTCCTGTAACTAGAGTTCTTAGAATACTGTCTCCCAGGTAGGAGAGAATCCCTGATTTGGGGAACATTACCTAGAGATTAGGAGTTACACAAATTTTGCAGAGAAATCAGGTTTACCAGTAAACAAGTTCCATCTGAAGCTTCAAACGCTGTAACTTAAAAAGCCTTCTTGTACATATTTCAACCCAAAGAACCACTGAACTTCCTCTAAAAATTGTCCTTTTTTCAAAGAGAAATGAACCACCAGCCAAATGGATATCTACTCATGGAGAAAACTCCACATACAGATAAAAAACTACATAAAGATCTGAACCACTTTTCCTCAGGAATCTTTGCATTATAAAGCCATCAGAGGTTATGCACACAGCAACATAGTTCCAGTAAAGCATGATTTGTGGTTTTAGTTGGAAAGAAGCTGTCATTCAGAAATCAGGCAAAACAATCTTCAGGGCTTGAGACTGGGCAGGTACCTAGATATTTCATTAAGATGTTAAAGTTATCAGAGCTCTACAAAAAGAAGGAAACATAGAACATGTAAATAGCTTAATGCTGAAATTTTTATTTCATATTCTCAAAAATACATATAATTTTGGATCTTGCCTAGAAGAGGATAAAATTAAGTTGTTCTATTTTTTTTTTCTCCCCACCCATGTATAAGTTACATATAACCAATGTATTTATCCTAACAGTTGTCAATCTGATCTCTGTCTAGGCCATGATATACTTCTTGCTTGAAATTCCATTAATAAGAACAAAACAGGCAGTTAAAAAATCATGGACAGCATTGTATGAGACAAAGGATATGTTGATCAATATTCTGGATATCCATATCAATACTTTAATAAGAAAATTAGTATTTCATTGTATACTATTTTCTACAGATCATTTTTTTACTTTCTCCAACATATGCTGCTTCTCCTTTTCACTTTTGAAAGACAAATTATAAAATAATACCAACCTTTCAGGCAGTTAAAAAGTAAACACAGGTGAATGGACAAAGAAAATATCATAAACACACATAATGGAATTTTACTCACTCTTAAAAAGGAAGGGAATTCTGTCATTTGTGACAATATGGATGGATGTAGAGGACATTATGCTAAGTGAAATGAGTCAGTTACAGAAGGACAAATATTACATACTCCAATTATATGGAGCATCTAAAATAGTCAAGTTAATAGACTCAGAGAATAGAATGGTGGTTGCCAAGGACTAATGAGGAGTTAGTGTTCAATGGAAGTAGAAGTCTAGTTATACAAGATGAACCAGTTCTAGACCCTATAGATAACAACACTGTACTGTGCACTTAAATTATTTTTTCCAGTGGAAGATCTCATTTTATGTGTTCTTATCACAAAACCAAAGTGACTCAAGTGGTAAAGAATCTGCCTGCCAATGCAGGAGACACAAGAGATGTTAAGTTCAATCCCCAGGTCAGGAAGATCTCCTTGCGGAGGAAATGGCAACTCACTCCAGTATTCTTGCCTGGGAAATCCCATGGACAGAGCAGCCGATAGGGTTGCAAAGAGTCTAACAAAACTGAGTGACCAAGCATGCATGCATGCAGCACAAAACCAAACCAAACTAAAACAAAAACCAAAGGAACACAAGGAAACTATTTGAGGAGATACACATGTCAATTACCTTTATTGTGGTGATGGTTTTTTGAAGTCTGCCTAAGTCCAAATCCATAACATTGTCTGCAGGCTTTTTGCATATCAAATATATATCTGAATAATGTTGTTTTAAAAAGACATATTTTTAAAAAGAATTAATCAAATGCTAATAGTCAAATAATACACCTGGTAATTTCTTCTTTCTGTAACTATGTGTATCATATAGTACTCTGTACACTGGTCAGCCAAAATTGTGTCCAAACTTAGATATAAATGATTGACTGAAGTGAAGTGAAGTGAAAGTCGCTCTTTCATGTCCAGCTCTTTGCGACCCCATGGACTATAGCCTGTCAGATTCCTCTGTCCATGGAATTCTCCAAGCAAGAATACTGGAGTGGGTAGCCATTCCTTTCTTCAGGGGATCTTCCTAATCAAGGGATTGTACCCAGGTCTCCCGCATTGCAGGCAGATTCTTTACTGTCTGAACTTGAACTATTATTCTGGGATTCTGAGTAATAATCTATGTGCAATTCATTGGCAGGGAAAGTAACTGAGCATGCATGCATGCAGCACAAAACCAAACCAAACTAAAACAAAAACCAGAGGAACACAAGAAAACTATTGGAGGAGATATACATGTCAATTACCTTTATTGTGGTGAGATTTTATGGAGTCTGCATAAGTCAAAATCTGTAACTCTTAATTAATATTTCTTAAAATAAGATAGGGAGAAGGCAATGGCGAGCCACTCCAGTACTCTTGCCTAGAAAATCCCATGGATGGAGGAGCCCCGTTGGCTGCAGTCCGTGGGGTCGCTAGGGGTCGGACACGACTGAGCGACTTCACTTTCTCTTTTCACTTTCACACATTGGAGAAGGAAATGGCAACCCACTCCAGTGTTCTTGCCTGGAGAATCCCGGGGACGGGGGACCCTGGTGGGCTTCTGTCTATGGGGTCACACAGAGTCGGACACGACTGAAGTGACGCAGCAGCAGCAGCAGCAAAATAAGATATCGGAGAAGGCAATGGCAAGCCACTCCAGTACTCTTGCCTAGAAAATCCCATGGATGGAGGAGCCTGGTAGGCCGCAGTCCGTGGGGTCGCTAAGGGTCGGACACGACTGAACGACTTCGCTTTCCCTTTTCACTTTCACACATTGGAGAAGGAAATGGCAACCCACTCCAGTGTTCTTGCCTGGAGAATCCCAGGGATGGGGGAGCCTGGTGGGCTTCCGTCTATGGGGTCACGCAGAGTCGGACACGACTGAAGTGACTTAGCAGCAGCAGCAAAATAAGATATTGTATACTGAATGTTTCAAATTTAATTTAAAAGATTATCTTTCTTCCAGGTTTCTGTACAGAGCAGAAGAGAACTCTTGAGGCTCCACCTACCTAAATCTCTAATCTGATAACTCATTAATATTAATGAAAAATCTCAAATAATCTTTCTTGAGCAACAAATGTATTTCAATTTCAATAATTTTATCCTTTATAAACCCCAAATATAAGCCTATAAATAATGAAGCAAACTAAAATCTATTGTCTGCAATCTTACTGTAGATCCAGATCTGATGTAATTATTCTTATCTAGCTTACCAAACTGACTTAGGCCCTGCAGTTGACTGAATTTCTTACTACTTTATGAAGCTTCCTCAATCAATAAGGAAACAATAAAACAGGTAAATATATTATTTATGTTTCCAAGCCACATGTAAAAGATAATTAATGTATACAAGACTTATTTTAGCAAATGTTTCTTGGGTTCATGGATTGCTATATCCACTGATAACACATCGAACAGATGCATAAACAGCTACACAGTCGATCTAATGCATACTATGAATGTGTTCTTTTTACCTGTTGATTGGTTTCCTATAAAAGGTGCCTTCCCATCTTGCTTCATACAGCTAGCCAAAAAGTTGGTAACACTCCAGTGATGACTGTGGTAAAGAAGAAAAAATCTGGGAGCCAGAAAAACAAGTGTGCATACACATGCAAGCACATGGACAGAATGCAGATGGCAAGACAAGGCATTGTTACTGAACACCTAAGATAGCAGGATTCCACTCCATTATCATCCCATTCATCCGGATATGTTACAACTGTATTTACCCACAATGTATAATTCCTAGGGGGCGCTAGTGGAAAAGAACCCACCTGCCAATGAGGAGACATAAGAGATGTGGGCTGGAGGTCGGGAAGAGGGCATAGCAACCCACTCCAGTAATCTTGCCTCAAGAATCCCATGGGCAGAGGATCCTAATGGGCTCCAGTCCATAGGGTCACAAAGAGTCAGTCGGACACAACTGAAGCGACTTAGCACGCTCACATATAGTCCTTAAAGTTTTCATATATCTTCTAAATATTTATTAGTGGTCCCTAAAACTCTAGTAAGATACTCATGAAACTTAGTTATTGTAAAAAAGGACATACTATGTATTTCGGAAGGAGGAGTGTGGGAATCAGTTTGTCGTTGCAATAATTGCTTTTGGAAAATGACCACAATGAATAAATGGTAATTGCTTTCCTGTGCTGATTAGTTTTAATTTTTAAGTATTTTGAATTCAAGTGTTTCTTTCTGGCTGCCCTCCTGCTCACTACCACTGAAACCACACAGGAGTCTTTCCTTTAATTAATTAGGGTGTAATTAAACAGCAGGTACCTACACAGAAACTGGAGAGTTGCTTCCATCTGTTCTTCAGGGTCTCCGGGTGGTGACAAGAGAGTTCCCCCAAGAATTTTACCTTAAGCGGTTTTTGTGTTTTAATTTTCAGCTATCTCTTTTATAATTGCTCTTATGATTTCGCTTGATAATTTAACACTTCAAAATTGGAGCCCCTCCAGCATTTACCCTGAAAACATACAAAAAAGGATTATGAAGGGGAGGAGAGAATGTCTTTTATAAAATTCACATTGGCAAACACAATTAAAAGAGTATGCAATTCACTTATTAATGTAAAACAGTGGGCAGACACCATTTCATGAGAGCAATCAATTTTAATTTGAAGATACCGGGGATTCATAGACATGGAGAAGATTGACAATATTCCAGAATGTAGAGGGTGGGACAAGTTTTAGGGGAGGCATATATTAGTATCTTATTTTTAGCTTGGAAGAGTCCCCAAACTTCCAAAACCAGAAATGCAATTTTTGCTAAAAAAATAAAAGTTTCCAGAAACAAGAAGTAAAAACAGTAACACTTGGTTCTCACATAACAGGATACACATATCACTTGCTAATGTATATTCTAATTTTTAATGTATCTCTCACATTTCTTGAACAAAACTGTAAGATTCAGAAGAGGATATCTCCTTTGATTCATTTCTTTATCCACACAGAAGACACTGAAGTGCTCAGTGGCTAGTTGCTGAATGGCAACAATTCAATCAGCTATTTATTTCCTGCCCATTATATAAACCCTACTTTGCCTCTTGATCATATAGTACTTTTACATCTGGGAAAGGTTAGTGCTTTGAATGGTTGTTGAGGTCAGAGCTTGGTCCACTTTGAAAATAAAACTGATGCATTCTAGTTAAGTTTTTAGGACATTTACCTCTCAAAGAAAAGGTTTTGATGAATATCATGCAGGGTAGGATATTGGGGATGGGATGACAAAAATAAAGGAAATCCATAAGGTCTGAGGAGAAGGAACTGGCAACCCACTTCAGTATTCTTGCCTGGAAAATGCCATGGATGGAGGAGCCTGGTGGGCCATGTTCCATGGGGTCGCAGAGAGATGAACACGACTGAAGTGACTGAGCATGCATGCATAAGGTCTGAGTTTGTAATAGAAGTTTATTTTGTCTGGATGTTAGAAAAACAAATTTATTTGCCTACAGTAGTACGTTAAAACAATGCCACACTTTAAGAAACAAAAGCACAATTATCGATTATAATTTATTATTAAACTAAACTCTCATTCATTGATTCAATAAATACATGTTAACTTTCTGTGGTGACTATTAAAAAGCAGAGACATTACTTTGCCACCCAAGGTCCGTCTAGTCAAGGCTATGGTTTTTCCCGTGGTCATGTATGGATGTGAGAGTTGGACTGAGAAGAAAGCTGATCGCCGAAGAATTGATGCTTTTGAACTGTGGTGCTGGAGAAGACTCTTGAGAGTCCCTTGGACTGCAAGGAGATCCAACCAGTTCATTCTAAAGGAGATCAGTCCTGGGTGTTCATTGGAAGGACTGATGCTAAAGCTGAAACTCCAATACTTTGGCCACCTCATGCGACGAGTTGACTCACTGGAAAAGACTCTGATGCTGGGAAAGGTTGGGGGCAGGAGGAGAAGGGGACAACAGAGAATGAGATGGCTGGATGGCATCACCGACTCAATGGACATGAGTTTGAGTGAACTCCAGGGGTTGGAGATGGACAGGGAGGCCTGGCGTGCTGTGATTCATGGGGTCGCAAAGAGTCGGACACGAATGAGCGACTGAACTGAACTGAACTGAAACACAAACTAATCCCCGCACACATGGAATATAAGCCTTTGTTAAAACTGACGAAACGTTTTTGGGACAAAGAAACTGCAAAAGAGTAAACAGCAAAATAGCTGTTCAGTTCAGTTCAGTTCAGTCGCTCAGTCCCGTCCAACTCTTTGTGACCCCATGAATCACAGCACGCCAGGCCTCCCTGTACATCACCAACTCCCGGAGTACACTCAAACTCATGTACATCGAGTCGGTGATGCCATCCAGCCATCTCATTCTCTGTCGTCCCCTTCTCCTCCCACCCCCAATCGCTCCCAGCATCAGAGTCTTTTCCATTGAGTCAACTCATCGCATGAGGTGGCCAAAGTATTGGAGTTTCAGCTTTAGCATCAGTCCTTCCAATGAACACCCAGGATTGATCTCCTCTAGAATGGACTGGTTGGATCTCCTTGCAGTCCAAGGGACTCTCAAGAGTCTTCTCCAACACCACAGTTCAAAAGCATCAATTCTTTGGCGATCAGCTTTCTTCACAGTCCAACTCTCACATCCATACATGACCACGGGAAAAACCATAGCCTTGACTAGACGGACCTTGGCTGGCAAAGTAATGTTCCGCTTTTTAATATGCTATCTAGGCTGGTCATAACTTTCCTTCCAAGGAGTAAGCGTCTTTTAATTTCATGGCTTCAATCAGCATCTGCAGTGATTTTGGAGCCCAAAAGAATAAAGTCTGACACTGTTTCCACTGTTTCTCCATCTATTTCCCATGAAGTGATGGGACCGGATGTCATGATCTTTGTTTTCTGAATGTTGAGCTTCAAGCCAACCTTTTCACTCTCCTCTTCACATTCTGCCATAAGGGTGGTGTCATCTGCATATCTGAGGTGACTGATATTTCTCCCAGCAATCTTGATTCCAGCCTGTGCTTCTTCCAGCCCAGCGTTCCTCATGATGTACTCTGCATATAAGTTAAATAAGCAGGGTGAGAATATACTACCTTGACGTACTCCTTTTCCTATTTGGAACCAGTCTGTTGTTCCATGTAGTAGAGTGTTTTTCCCAGCTAAGCAGACCAGGAAATGACCACTGACTTGAGATGAGAAGAGTGAGTCAGACTTGACCCAGGGGAAAAGCAAGAGTTTCTGAGCGAAGGGAACAGCACACGCAGAAACTGTTTGTAGGTTTCCACAGAACGCAAAGGCTGTTGTGGTTGGTCAATGAAGGGCAATGGCAGATTCAGCAAAGAGGGTGGTGGCAGTAGTGATGGGTCGATGCAAATTACAGACAGACACACCAGTATTTTTACATGATATTATGACGGTTTGTACACGTCTCTGAGTTTCATCAGTTTTAAATACATACACAAAACCTGACTAGTGAAGGGCAAATAAAGTTTGATATGAATAAGATTTTACATGGTACACATGAAAGAATGACTTCTGTCACGTAAGGTTTCCTCACCATTAAAAATCAAAATGCTATAGATTTAATGCAAAGGAAAGATTAGAAATCTATGCTGTCAGCAAGTGAGCAGAATAAGCCTTATAAAAGAAGCTGAAGAAGTTATTGAGGTCAATATAGTTAATATGTGTGTGAGCAGTGATAATATAACAATCTGGTTAAATGAATATGCTTAATATTGGTGACCTTAACATAAAACTTATAGCAACAACCATCCATAGGCACCTAAAATTGCAAATGAAATATAATTTGTCCAAATTAAAGTATAATAGAAGTGATTGATGATTTGATCTACTGCAAAGATTAATAACTTTAAGACATGATATTATACATTACAGACACAAGTTGTTAAAGGTTATTAACACTATTCACTTTGAGATAGAAATAAAACAGAAAAGTTTACTAGGATATTTGAAAGCAATAAAATACAAAATTCAGACTACAAAAAAAATGATTTCAATGATTCTTAACCATAACTTACCCATTATATATGATAAAATGACAGTCTATTTCCAAAATTAAGCATTCTAAAGATATAGAAAATGATTTCATGATTGCAAGTGACACAATAAATTGTGTGTATGTGTGTGTGTATGCTGTTGGTGGTGTTATTGATTAGTTGCTCAGTCATTTCCAACTCTTTGGTGACCCCATGGACGGTAGCCCACCAGGTTTCTCTCTCCATAGGATTTCCCAGGCAAGAATACTGGAGGGGGTTGCCATTTCCTTCTCCAGTGGATCTTTCCGACCCACGGATTGAACCTGTATCTCCTGCATTGGAAGGCAGATTCCTTACTGGTGAGCCACCAGGAAAGCCCCGAGTGTGTGTGTGTTACCATGTATGTTACTATATGGTACTAAATGACACAGTTATACTAGTACATTTTGCAGAAAAGATTAAGACGCAAATATTATCTAACTAGTTAGAAAGCTAACTATTATTTCGACCATAATACAGGTAAGCTGGCAAAATTACTGAAATTCGTCTGCTAGAATGAATTTTGGAACAAAGACATAAAAGATGAACACTTTGGCTAATTCTCCAGTTGTTACACAGTATGTATTATAATTTAAATACAATGATAGAGGATGCTGATAGTTTTAGTACCATGCATTTCTATCCCTATTTCAGTTTTTCAAAGTCAACTCTCAGTTTTCATTCTTTATCCCGTTTTAGACTACTACATTTGTACCACTATTTCTTGATTCAACAAGTGACTTCCTGTTAAGGTAGTTAGCAGGAAGGATTTAGCTCTTTTGCAACATTGTCTCCCTTTATTTTCTCTCCATACTATCACCTATTCATAATATTTAATTAATTCAGATCGATATTATATTGTTATGATTATGCAAATGTCATTCACCATTAAATCCTGTAGTTTTGTGTTATATCTCATTTGTGAACATATACAGTGAATAGAACATCCAGAAGCTACTCATTGCTTGAGTTTCATTTACTTGTCTGTATATGCTATGATTGATATTCTTCCTCCACCTATTCCAATAGATTTTTAAAATACCTGCTCTCAAATATGAAATATTTCCAAATGCCTCAATTGTTTTATCAGGTCTACTGGCTTTATCACTTACCTATCAGAAACAAATTCTTTATCCATGTTAGATTTTTAATAAGAACTTTACTCTTTTGCATGAATCATCTCCATTTTCATCATTACTTATCTTTTTTTTTCTGGAAAATTTCTTATTCCTTTTCCAATACGAATTCTATGCTGTCCCAGAGTCATCAACCTAGGAACTTCACTCAATATTTTCATGGCCTGGGTATCTGTTTCCTTGGTTCCTAATTTTGAATCTATTCTGTTGTCAAATGGAGTATACTTTGAAGCATATATTGTAACTTTCCCTTGTTCTACTTCACATTAATAATGACTTTGAGTGTAGAATTCAAGATTTTAAATCATTTTTATTGCAGAATATAGAGGTATTGCTCTATTGTCTTCTAGTGAAGTTAAGGACTCTTGTGTGTGTCTTAGCTGCTAAGTCGCATCTGGCTTTTTGTGACCCCATGAACTGTAGCCCACCAGGCTCCTCTGTCCATGGAATTCTCCAGACAATGGTGGAGTGGGTTGCTATTTCTTCTTACTTATTTTTGATTCTCAAGTCTTTGCCTGAGACAAGTACTGCTCTTATTTGGGGATTTTTTTATTTTATCCCTAGTATTAAAAATTCACAATGATGTGATTTAGCATTTATAGTTTATCTTTTGTACTGTGGGACACTTACTATATGAAGACTAATGCTTTGAGTTCTGGAAATGTTCTTTTATTTCTCTAATAATTTCCTGTCTTTCAGTTTCTTAAAAAATATGTGAGACTCCCCACTCTGAATTGATATTCTAATATACATATATATATATGGATATATCCAAATATATATGATTATTGCAAGGATCAAGTGAAATAATGTACAAGTATTTAATAAAAATCAGACACTGTAATCAATACCTTTTGTTTTCCAAACAATGTTCTGAGTACCACATGTACCTACACCAAAGCCAATGAACTAATGGGTGAACACTCCCAACTGAAAGGCATCCTTGCTACTTGAGCCTTGGTTTCATGAGATCCACCTATAGGCCAGGTATAATGAGAGTACAAAGATTATTCTCTAGACTTTTACCTGCTATCCCCTGGTCTCGTATATTTGTACAGTCTTAACTGATCAAATTTTATTTGCTTTTTTATGACGTATATATGACTGCTTTTATAAAAATCTCTTGCCATTTTTCAGCCATATTTTTTCTGTGTCTGTGTAGTATTTTTTGCACTTTGTGCATTTGTAGTTTCTATATTTACAGGAAATCATTTTCCTAATATTAGGGTAAAATTATTCATCAATCCACTATTTTCACAGAAATAATTTGTGTTCTGATAGAACAAAGATTATATTACCCCTACAATATATACCTAATGCCAGGGAAGTGTTATTGAAGAATAACTGTTGATACTCCAAGATATACAAATATAAAATAATTTTTAATATAATTGAAAGTAAAAGTTAAGCAGGTGATACTGTCTGATTCAACTGATATGGTAAAAATAAATAAATAATTAATTAATTTTAAAAAATAAATTTCCAAAAAGATGATGCAAAATTTAAAAATTAAACCATGGACTATGTCATTTGGTATGTAGCTTAATCAGTAAGAATGATTATATTTGGCTAGGAAACATATCAATTTTGCCCCCACACTTTTTTCAAGTCATTACAAATTAATGTGTCCTACATAAATTGATATTTAAGCATATAGCTATATGATGATGTAGATTCTAGAATTTTATTATTCTTGCCACTTTTATAATATTGTTTAGAGTTTAAGATTTGAGTATTTCCTATATGGCAACATTTGTAGATGCTAGCTGCAAATCTGTGGCCTCTAGTTAGTGAAACAAAAGACATATTTCAAACACACTGTGATAATTGTCACACCTCCTTTTCCACTTCAAAACTGCTTTGCATCTCTATTCCTCGTCTGCACTTTTTGCTTTAAAATTTTTATGTATGCCTGCGTCTCATCCTAATCATCTCATCCTCTTTCACATATATTTCTCTTAATTTTGGGAGGGCTTTCGTTGTTTAAGACAATCTTGTCCTGCTATTCTCCTGCTCTCCATTCTGTACCTGTCCGGCCTTGATTTCTGCTCTAAAAGACATGCTCCCAAGGACTGTACTCCCAAGGTCAGGGCTTGATGCTGCCCAGGTTTATATGCTGTTCTGTCAGCAGAAAGCAAGAAGAGGAGGGAAGAGGCTACAGGGAGTCGAGCTTTTCCTCTGCTTTCCCTCTCTGCTGTGGGCCCATCTCTCAGCAGCTGATTGCTGCATAGCCTCTGCCCACTGGGGCCCTCTGTTCCTTTCCCTCTCTTCTTCAGCTCTACAGCTGGGAAGAGGGAAAATACTCTTTGTTGGTTTATTTACTGCTACTTACACCTTTGAAAACAGTCCTTCATTTTACATTATTTGATAGAATGCTAGTACTCCTCTTTCCTGTCCTGGCAACTCATTAAAAAACTACTCATTTTCTTAAGTCATAATTACATATCAATGTATCTCTCTGTATCTATCTATCTAACCTCTTCCTTTTATCTCAAGCTCTCTTTCACTAGGAAACCCACCATTTCTAGAAGTAAAGTGAATACAATGTGACTTTGACATTCAGGTACAATTATTCCTCTGAAGTTCCCCTATGACCTTCTGTAATCTCAAGCCAACGATATTATTTATAACCTCCTTCAACAAAATATCAACTTAAAAAATTACTAGCTGCATTCCTTTACAGGTATGAAAAGTGCAAATCTTATCTCACATCTTACTTTGTGTGCAACAGATGACACAAATTATATTATCACTGTGTTCCTCAAATGTCTAGCAAAGCACCTAGAAGAATAAGGACCTTCATCTAATTACAGTAATTTATATTTGGATGGGTTCAGCTCACTAGGGCTCACTGAGATGCTTCTATGAATATCGCCAGATTCCCTAAATTCTCAGCATTAAGTCAATTAACCTAATCTTTGGTAATGTTCTCTTCTGTTGTAACCGAAAGCAATGTTGGTGATTGCTCAATGTAATTGAATGTGCCAAAAATTCAGTTGTTCTGATTCTCCATAGACTACCAAGACAGATGGTCAACTGGCAGGAGCCCAGAAACACTAGTTCTACCTATTAAGAACAATCTAAACAACTAAATCTTACAAATCCTGACATAATGATTATGTTTTATTATGATGATTTGCTGATAGTCACAAACATTTTCAAATAACAGTATTTCTTAAGGAAATGTATTTGGATGAATGAAAATACTTTAGAACTTGGATTTTAAGAATTACAACATTATAATTTCTTCTTCCTAGCTTTGCCATTACTTTTACTTTGACATTTTTAGCTAAGTGCTTCATTATGTGGGAAGGGGCCCTATACCTTGAACTGTTTCAATTTAGTCTTGATTTAAAAATACTAAATTGGAAACTGTGCAATAAAGGACATTTACATCATACCAAAGTTATATATCAGTCAGTCAGCAAATAAGAGCCCAAGTACCAGAGGCAGGTAATACACGAATCCAAAATGAATTCTATTCTCCGAGGTGACAGAGTACTGATTCTCTAGCATGCTTGGAGGAGGCCCTGAGGTTAGATCAGCTTGGATGGAATTTCCTGTTTTGCTGCATGAAATTTCCATGATGAAAATGGAAGATGGGAGAAGAAAGGGGGAAGAAAAGAATAAAATGAATGAAAAGAAAATACCTCACAAAAGTAGCATGGTTTCAAATTCCAGATAGAGTTTTAAATAGAAATAAGTAAAACCACATTAACATGAGATAGCCCTTTCAATTTGGGTTTTATTTTCACTATGGTGAGCATGTTCACATGTGCATTAAAAAAAAAGTGAGAGTTGAAACAGTGATTTGATTCAAAATGACTATTAACAAACCACTTATTTCTAAAGTACAAGATGTTTGTGGTCAAGAACATCTATCAGAAGAATATCTAAATTCTAAACTGTGACTAGTCTTTGTACCAACTCAATTTATCATGCAAAAATAGTAATAATACTAGTATTTCTGGGACTCTCGTTAGAAGCAGTGACAAGTAATGGTTACATAATTTTAAAAATCTAAAATTTATTTTTTTAATATTTTGACTCAGGCCTTCTGTTGTTCACTTGACTTGTTAAGGTCATGTTATAATGTCATTAGGTCTGAAAGTTTTTTGTTTTTTTTTTTTAATAATGTGAATGGGATTACTTATACTTTCTTATTTCAGCAACATAGCAGCATATCCACAGATTTACAACTTACAGGAAAATATAAGCATTTATTAAATTAAATGCTTAATTAAATTCCTATTAGTTCAAATATCTACTGTATTATTCTCATTCGAGAAACATTTTAAAACAAGTAATGATATTAACTATCCAATGGCTGCTGTGTGTGAGGTTAAAAAATTTTAGAAGTAAACACAAAAGAATAATATCATAGGAAATCACACTCTCCAATGTCTATAATATTTTTGAGATTAATTTAAATAAAAAAAAACAATACTCTCCGAAAAGAAGATGATGAAGAATATCAGTTTTTCCAATAGCAGATTAAAAAACCACAGGGTGAAAAATTCATGGCTGTAAAACTGTGAAGGTTTTTATTCTTAGAAGATATAAATCAGGATTACTATTAGGTCAAGAGCATTACACAGAATTTTAAAGAGAGCATTAGAGGGGTAGTAGCTAGCAATCCTTTATGTTTGTAGCCTAAAAGCAAATCAGATTTGCTTTTTTCCACCATCGAATATATCCCCAGAGTTAGAAAAAAATATAATTTTCTTCCTTGCATTTTTTTCTCTGAGTAAACAATTAATGAATAGTAAAACCATCCACCACCCTCCTGAAGGCTTTTGTCTAGGAAATCTTTGTGAGCTCTTGTCATGCATTTCAGGTACCAACTTCTCAAACTTTATCTAATTGGTCTGGTGCTTATCTTTTTCTCATCATACTATTCTAGCATACATTTTTTTTTTTTTTTTAAATAGGATGGCTCTGTGTTGTATGTCACTTCCAGTGTTTATCGTTTTTCTTTTTTTTAGAATCTTGTAGAACACACTGAGGGAGGGAAAGTTTTAAAAAATGAGAGACTGCAGGAAGACTTAGAAAGGGTAGTGGGAACAGCAGAAGGCAGACGCTGGGCCGTGACAATATAATGCTTCTAGATGACAAACTTGCTTGTTTAGCTAAATCAGGAGGACCACACTGGCTGTTACCGCCTACGTTCTCAATAGGGTTGCCTGCGTCGCGGTCAAGTCAATCCTCCTGTGACCAATATGGATCATCAAGATGGTTGAACTGACTCCGCTGTGCCTGACAGTCTGTTGGCTGGGACACACATTCACAGCAAGATATGCACAGGAATATTAATTATGGAGACAAGCGAGAAGCAAGAGACTGCACGCTGGAAACTCTCGCAGAAAGCCGCAGTCGGCTCACGCGGAGTTCCCCGCACACTGGGCAGCGCTTCTGCTCACTGAGCACAGGCGGGGCTGTCGCCCTGATGCTTTATGTTAATTAGAGAATAAATAAGTGGCCAACTGAAGTCTGTGGGCATATGTTGGTCAACTGTCTCTGTCTAATTAGGTTGTAAGCCCACTGGGCAGGGACCTCGTTTAAATCTATGTTCTGGAAAGCACTTAGTGCCTTTGTTGAGACCCAGTGAATGTGAGAGACTAGGGCAAATGACTGCGGTTTATTTAATAAGCAAGAAAAAACTTCTGAGAATGTGTTGTGTGAGAGAAAGACAGAAGAGAGAGTGAGCATGGTATCTTGTAGAAGGTTAACTAAATCCTTTGGGCAAAATATGGAATTTTACTTTTGATGTTGTTGTTGTTTAGTCACTAAGTTGTGTCCAACTCTTTCGCAGATGCTGTGGACTGTAGCCAGCCAGGCTCCTCTGTCCATGGGATTCTCCAGGCAAGAATCCTGGAGTGGGTTGCCATTTCCTCCTCCAGAGGATCTTCCCAACACAGGGATAAACCTGCATCTCCTGCACTGGCAGACAGATTCTTTACCACTGGGCCACCAGGGAAGTCCTTACTTTCCGATAGAAGTATGTTAATATGTAACTCTATAATAAACATACTGCTGCTAAGTCACTTCAGTCGTGTCCGACTCTGTGTGACCCCATAGACGGCAGCCCACCAGGCTCCCCCGTCCCTGGGATTCTCCAGGCAAGAACACTGGAGTGGGTTGCCATTTCCTTCTCCGATGTGTGAAAGTGAAAAGTAAAAGTGAAGTCCCTCAGTCATGTCTGACTCGTAGCGACCCCATGGACTTCAGCACAAGAAATCATTAAAAAGTAATAATACTGTGCCTGGGGTGAGGGCTAAAATTTGCTACACTCTAAGTACAGAGAGTCCCTTGGACAGCAAGGAGATCAAACCAGTCAAACCTAAAGGAAGTCAACTCTGAATATTCACTGGAAGGACTGATGCTGAAGCTAAAGCTCCAATACTGTGGCCACCTGATGGGAAGAGCCAACTCACTGGAAAAAGACCCTGATGTTGGGAAAGACCCTCTGACAAGAGGGTGATAGCAAATGAGACGGCTGGATGGCATCACCAACTCAATGGACATGAATCTGCGAAAACTCTGGGAGATAGCGGAGGACAGAGAAGCTCAGCATGTTGCAGTCCATGGGGTGGCAGAGTCGGACATGATTTAGCCACTGAACTACTATAGCAGCAAGACTGCCTCTGTGAACTACTCTATTTTTAAAATATTTACTTAACATTGATTTATTTGGCGGCACCGAGTCTTCATTGCAGCACGTGGGATCTAGTTCCCTGACCAGGGATGGAACCCGGGCCCCCTGCATTGGGAGTGTTGAGTCTTAGCCACTGGACCATCAGGGAAGTCCCTTCTGGAACTACTTTAAATCATGAAACTCAGAACGAAGCCTTCTTCTATCCCATGACTGGCTTTTCTGGGACGTGGGGGCGATGAATGGAGGCAGGGCAGTTGGGCTTAGGGTCGCTGGGTGCACGGCCCCCAGGGGTACCAAGCACAGGCCCCTGTCTGGCTCTGCCCTGTCCTCCCATCACTGCCTCCCTGGGCCAGTCTTAGAGCCCTGGTGGCCTGAGAGTGCAAGTCATAGCTGATTTCCAAACCAAACAGCGGAATTTCCTCACAGAAGGCAAAGACGCTCAGAGTCTTGGGACAGGGGAAGAAAAAACCCTTTGAATGTTTTTCTTCCCTAAGCCTCGCGTTGCTGCTGCTGCTGCTGCTAAGTCGCTTCAGTCGTGTCCGACTCTGTGTGACCCCATAGACGGCAGCCGACCAGGCTCCGTCATCCCTGGGATTCTCCAGGCAAGAACACTGGAGTGGGATGCCATTTCCTATCACCAAAAAAGGTCGTTATGTGCAATGCCCGCCCTCCCCGCAAACAACCGCCAGTCACTAACTCCTGGAAGGCAGTTTGTTGTGTTCTTAACTTAGATGTAACTCAAGGTCTTGTATAGAGTACATGACCATAAACCTTCTTGAAAAATAACAGTTGCTCTTACCATCTTGTCAAAAACAAACAGAAAATGTAAAAAAAAAAAAAAAATACTTCTCTTGGTCTCCAGCTTCAAAATTCTGCAGGGTCATATGAGTCTAGTGTACCACTTCTCCTCCCTAGGAAATTATTTAAAGTAGATTTCAAACATACTATGTTATTTATATAAGATTTGTATATTATTCACTAGTTTTATAATTTAATAAAATCAATATAACATGATATATATAATTTAGAAATGATGTCAAGCATTTACAAATGTAATAAATATAAACATCGAATTGAATAAATATTAATTTAATTTGAGTTGGAAAAGATTCTTGAGAGTCCCTTGCACTGCAAGGAGATCCAGCCAGTCAATTCTAAAGTAAATCACTCATGAATAGTCATTGGAAGGACTGATGCTGAAGCTGAAGCTCCAATACTTTGGCCACCTGATGCAAAGAACAGACTCATTGGAAAAGACCCTGATGCCAGTTAAGATAGAAGGCAGGAGGAGAAGGGGACGACACAGGAGATGATTGGGTGACATCACCGACTCAATGGACATGGGTTTGTGTGGTCTCTGGGAGTTGGTGATGGACAGGAAAGCCTGTCGATCTACAATCCATGGGGTCGCAAAGAATTGGATGACTGAGGGACTGAACAACAACAAATCTAAATATTTACACCATATATTGCATGTGTATGTGAGTGTATGTTATACATATAAGTGTGGGTGTGTGCATTTGTGTTTATAGACAGCAATAATGTACTGTATGGTGCATTTAAATGGATGCATAGTTAACTAAGTATTCAAACATTCATTAAAATGTCTAAACAGTGGGTATTCTCTATTTTATATTTTTGGTTGTGTAATTCAGGAAAGTCTCTTGTTTTCTCCTGTGTCCTCTGATGTCTGTCACTCCATCATGTCTGTTGCTCTTAGTTCCAGAATAGTGTGGTTAATTGCCAGAAGCAAAGGGCAAGAAAGCAGAAATTAAATACACACTAATAATATGTGTTTATTGGACTTTTTGTGTTTAAAGATTCTTTCTTTGCTGCATAGTCTTCATTTACTTCTTTGAATACCTACAGCATTAAATAATATACTATCTTCCATTTCCAAGTGTGTGCATGTGAATGCATTTTTTTCCTCCAGAGGCTATAAGATAGCCAAGGATAAGGACTAAACCTTATTTTATGTTTCTAACATTCCCCCTTGTTGCCAGCCAAAGTAGTTTCCAACAAATACCTGATGTTTATCTACTATGTATTCTATGATTTCTACATTAAGGCAAATTTGATAATTTCATGAATACTTAAACTGCTTTGTACTTTGATAAGTATTAGCATATACATAACAGATAAGGAATAAAGCAGTGGCCCTGGCAAGAAGAACCTGGCTTAATGTATTTACTCATGTTCAGTTCTAGAATGTAGATATTAATGTCCCCCAAACACTAATATTATTAGAAAAAATATTGTCTAAAGCACCTACCTTTTACACTCTCTCCCCCTAGACTTAAAGAACTTGATATTTTAGAATGTAATAAAAAATATATGTTGGTTTTAGGGGCAAATTTATATTTTCTTCCATGGCTCTCTTATGTGCCTGATGGAGATCCGCTGAAGGTGGAAGGCAGGCATTTGCAGAGACAGATGTTATGACAAAGAAGGCCCACGGTTCAGTTATTGACCTCCTTTATATTTGTAGAGAATAAAGTGAGGTCTAAGAATTATTAGATTAATTTATTCACTTAGGCATTTCCTTTTGTACTGCATAGTTTGAAGCAGTTACCTGCATATATCAATTTTGCCTGATACAGTACCCACTCGCTGCTTGCTCAGTCTTCATCTGAAAGCTTTTGTTCCCTGTTGCTCTCTGCCTTACTGCTATCTGTCTTTTCCTTTCTTCCTCCTCACAGTGAAAACCACTGGCTCGCAAAGTAATGCGTTAGACTCCCAGGAATAATTCTAGGAAAAGAGGTCAAATTCCCCCCAAAAGAATCCTCAGACACTCCAAAGCAAATCAAGAACTCACCTATGAAAAATAAACTCTTGCTTTATTTCTGAATCCCTGTCTTGGCCTCATTCTGCTCTTCTCCTATCTACCTTCCATTAACTATGTGAAAAAACAAAAAACCCACAGCTGAGCTTTAGGACACTCTGCTTACCTTTTTAGAAAGTACCTGACCATGTTCTGGTAACTTTCTGGATATCAGAGTCACCTTCCACAGCTCATATGCCCTTGTTGATCTGTCCCCAGAGACTGGAGAATAGTAACTGCCCACAGCTTGGTGACTGGAGTAGAGCTTCTCATTGATCGAGCACCTGCCATTGACTACTGTCCCCCTGGGATTTCCAAGCTTAGCTTTCCCTAGAACCCTAATATTATTTCCTCTTCACAGAGACATATATTTTGTTACTTTTGTTGTTTCAGGCTTTGTCTGTCCTTCACTTTTCTTTCCCCAGAATTAGAAAATCTTGGTTACTAAATTTTTACTTTAATATCTCCTTGGATGGCATACTTGCATAGTGGATATGCCTTTTTAAATCAAAAAGTATAAAGAGTTAGTCTAGTGTCTAGAACTGCCCATCTGTCCTTTCCTTTTTAACTTGTATAATTCCTTCTCATCTATGATTTTTTAAAATATCCTCCTCAATAAATCCTTGTAAAATCAGTTTAAAAACCCATAAACATTCCATGCATCCTCCAAATGAAATCAGTCTTTTCCTCACTTTCTCTTTTCAACACTCCAGCCATCAATCAGCATTTTGCAAACTTACATGCTACCTCCCCAATTAAACAAAATTTCCTAAATAATGATAACTAAAATTATTATTGCAACTTCAATCTAAATGTGACTATACACTAAGCCCTTAGATAACCACTTTCTATTCATTATCTCATTTGCACTTTATGACATCCATCTGTAGTAAGCATCATGTCCATTTTTTATGCAGAAAATGAGCATTATAGAGAATAAGTTCCTTGACCAATGTCCTCTCTAGGAACAAAAGAGCTGATAATTTTTCTACTTTTTTGCTTACTATTTTGTAACATATATTTATGTTTTTATTATTTGCCTCCTCCTCCACTAGAATGTAAATCCTTAAGGACCGAGATTTTAATCTGTTCTATTCACTGCTGTGCCTACAACAGCACTTGGCCTCTAGTACAGTCTTTGTTTCTCTCTCTCTCTATATATATATATTTATATATATCAATGCATCATAAAATAATTAAGTAAATTATGTAAGTTCCAACTAAGTGTACAACACAAATGCTTTTCATCCCCCAAGGCCTGCCTCAAATGCCACACTGTGAATCTTTCCTAGACTTTGCACCCATCTCCCAAACTAGAAGTGATCTTACTCTTCCATATACTCTAGCTCTTTCACAGCAGTGATCAGTCTTATGGTTCATCATTTACCTGTTGGTCTAAGTACAAATATGAGCTTCCCTGGTGACTCAGTGGTAAAGAATCTGCCTGCCAATGAAGTAAACATGAGTTCGATCCCTGGGTCAGGAAGATCCCCTGGAAAAGGAAATGGCAAGCCATTAGAGTATTCCTGCCTGGGAAATTCCATGGCCAGAGGAACCTGGCAGGCTACAGTCTATGGGGTCACAAAAGAGTCAGACACAACTTAGCAACTAAACAACTAAGTACAAATAAATATAAAGCACTTTTCAACATAAAAAACCCTCCAAATTTAAAAAAAAGGGTTTTTTTTACTTTTAAAAATATTAAAGTATATGTTTATTTTGTTTTTATTTAACCTGCCTTCTCTAAAAAGACAATGAAGAAAAAGATAACCAGGCAGCCTCAGATGTGCCTAAAGTTCAAAAAGTCACTTTTTAAAGAAGGAAAGGGCACCAGGGCCCAGTTGGAACATGGCTTTATTTTCTGTGACTTCACTGCTGCCACACAGGCATGACAAAGCCAGCGTCAGGCACATTCTTCCCTTCCAAGAAGGTGTAGTTAAGTGTGACTGGTGAAGGAAGGGACACCATGGTTCAGTGGAGCAAATATCATGGGAGGGACCATCCCAGTGCAGACCCCAACACCAGTATGGCACAGTTGCCCCTCACCTGAGACAATCTATGCTTTTCTCTCGTATGAATAGAAAGAAGGATAGATGGATATATTTTACATATATACATATATATGCATGTAAAATATTTACACTAATATATGTTCTATAAAATATTATATCTAATATATATTCACTATGTATATTTTAGAAAGACTATACATAACCCTATGTTGTACCCCTTTCCTGATTAATTTTATATATATTAACAATATGTACATATTATATATACTACTATATATTTACACACAAAAGGAGCATGTAGAATATAACATATAATCAATCAGTGAGTATGTAAAGGCACACAACATGGAATTCACAATCAGAACACCTCTTTTATATCAAAAAATTATACAAATCGTATTTTATCATTACTTTTTAATTATATTAAAAATAAGAAAATTTAGATAAAATAATAAGATCCATTGTAAAGTATCTAAATGAATTTTTCTCTGTTGACAGCAGGTGAAAAGAGCATAGGTATGAAATCCTAAAAGAACCAGAATCCAAAAACTAAGAAGATGAAAGTAATAACATTTTTGTTTACTGGTACTAATGTCTACAGCTTCTAGGGCACATTTGAGAAAAATTCCTAAGAAAAAAATTTTTAAATAAATGAAACTGCATAGACACCTTCTTGATTATACACTCAAAATGCTGATTACAGGAGATACAACTCAAAGTTAAATCACAGGTTTTATATTGTTAAAAAAATATCAGCATGGCAACACCAAACATCTTTCCAGAATCTTTGGGGACTTTTGAATTTTCTGTTGAGAAATCTAGATTTTTAAAAGGTGTTTTAAACACTCTGATTACTAATTAAAATATGCATTTATATCGGTGAAATCAGTTTTGAAGGGGCTTCCCTTGTGGCTCAGCTGGTAAAGAATCCACCTGCAATTCAGGAGACCTGGGTTCAATCCCTGGGTTGGGAAAATTCCCCGGAGAAGAGAACATCTACCCACTGCAGTATTCTGACCTGAAGAATTTCATGGACTGTATAGTCCATGGGGTCACAAAGAGTCAGACATGATTGAATGACTTTCACTTTTACTTTTACTAGTGATAGCATACTCTTTCCATGAGAATATTTTCATTTCAAAAATATGGATTAAAAATTACATAATAATAACTCATTTCATTCATATTTAACAAGAAATAATCTTCCAATGATTTACTTAACAAAAAATAAAACAAAGTGGTAAACTACCAAAACAAACAAACAAACAAAAAAAATAACAGTTCCACCAGAAAACGAAAATTACTTTCTTTTCTAAGACAATGTCTATACAATATCAAATATACTAATCAGACAGATGTCATGATGGGGATAGTAGGCCTGTTTTTCTTCTTTCAAAATCCTGGTGAAGCCACCAATGAAAGAAAATGAAGTCACAAGGATAAATATGGTTAACTCACTTCTTTATCTCCTTTTCATTTTCTCTGAAATATTTTTAGTATGGAGTGTTAGGTCCAAATGGACTTAAGATATTTATAAATTATAATGATAAAACAGACACCATGACTTCATTCCTGATTTCATGTGCACAGAAAAACACCATTATGTTACTTGTGGGATTTTCTCTATCCTTTTATTTCTTTCTTTATTTTTGAGACGACATTTTTAGGATTGCAGGCAGGTAATTAGTTTTCTGCAAAAGACTCTTTTTCTCGAATAACTGATCCAACAAGTAATACCTTGAAGAAAGTGAGCTACCTGGTGTGAGGTACAAGGAGATAGGATGTGGCAAGTGTTTGAAAAATAATTTGCCAGATTATTTTAAATTTCTGAGTGGCCCAATATTGAGACTTCTAATTGCTATGCCAAATTTCATTGCCTTTTCCTATTGGTTTACCCTGGAAAATGTGCTCAGAATCAAATTTCTTTGTTTCATACATATTAAAATTAATTATTTCCATATACAAAGCACTGTTGTGGGTGTCAGTATATAAACAGTACTGAGAGAGACAAAGCCCCTAACCTCAGAGTGCTTACCTTCAAGTGGGGGAAAGCAATTAAATACAAGATAGGCAATATTTAAAAGAAAATAATGGAATAACATGTTTTTAGATTGGTAGAGTTAATAAACTAAAATATCAAATGAGCTCTGTTCAGTTACCCAGTTGTGTCTGACTCCTTGCAACCCCATGGACTGCAGCACACCAGGCCTCCCTGTCCCTTACCATCTCCTAGAGTTTGCCCAAGTTCATGTCCATTGCATCAGTGATTGAATGAGACATTATATTAATTTATAAAATTCCCTTCTATCTCTTGTTCTCTTTTTCTTCAAGCATAGTATGTTTTTCATCTTTACTCTTAAAGAAAAAATTCAATATACTTTTTAGATGAAATAGCACATTCCCTTATAGACAAATTCTGCAAATAACCCCAGAACTCTGAGAAAGTAAGTTTGTTACAGGTAAACTGAGATTGAAGATCAACAGTTCATTTACACTGATCTTCAGAAAAGTTGTTGAAGTTGTCTAAATGGAATATATGTTGAAAGACTTGTAAAGACCGTCCAGAGGAAAATAATGAGGCTTGCTTACTCATGGAGCCTGATGAATCAATTTATCCCTGAGGCAATGATATTAATTTGTCACCTCTATAGATCTTCCTAGGTGATTTGGCGCATATAAAGAGCAGTATATGCTTTTCTTATTGATTAGACAGGCTATATTAAAATCAGCATCTCTAATCAATTTTTAATCCAGCAAAAAAATAATGGAAAACATACTAAAACATTATCTCTGCTTTAAAAAATATTAAGAGGAAAGTTAGTAGTCCCCATCAATTGGTTTTCTTTATTCAGAGTAGTTTCCATACCCTGTGAACAATGGAATAATTAGGCCATCTGCTGGCAAGTGGGAAATAGGCAACCTTTTTCATCCAAACTCAACTAAAGCCACCTGGGTGGTATTTCAGGCTTAAGGTTATTGTTTGTTTTTTTCCTTACCTATATTTATCTGTGGTCTTTCATTTTAAATACTTTTGGTCACAGTAATTTAACTTCATAACTTTAAACCTTTCTAACTGAGGTGAGGAGCTACAACATGAAAGCAACCATAGTGATTACTTCATTTATGTATTTATTACAAATTGAAGATCTGCTATGGAGAAGGCAGCATTTTAAACATTAAGAATGGAGCAGTATACATGACAACTTTTTTACCCTCACAGAATGAATATTCTAGATGGGCAGGCATTAACTAGTAAAATGATAAAAAATAATTTTTTTTCTTAAAGAATGAGTAAACCAAGCTAGAGTGTTTGATAGTTTATATCAAACTCTTTGCGACAGTCCATGGAATTCTCCAGGCCAGAATACTGGAGTGGGTAGCCTTTCCCTTCTTCAGGGGATCTTTCCAACCTAGGGATCGAATCCAAATCTCCTGCATTGCAGGAGGATTCTTTATCAGTTAAGCCACAAAGGAAGCCCAAGAACACTGGAGTGGGTAGCCTATCCCTCCTCCAGGGGTTTTCCCACTTCAGGAATCGAACCGGGGTCTCTTGCATTACAGGAAGATTCTTTACCGACTAAGCTATGAGAGAATCCCACATAAAATGATAAAAAATAAATTTTTTTCTTAAAGAATAAGCAAACCAAGCCAGGGTATTTGACAGTTTATAGTAGATGCCATAGTATTTCAATTTGGTTTCTACAGAGAAAGCCAAGATTCTTGAATCTTTGTTCTGGAAAATATTTATTCTGTTAGCTGATGTCAACCAAATTGAATAAATGTTACTAAAATTCACATCTGAGAGTTCTCAGCCCTTGTAATTTTGACTGAGTCTACTTCCAGTGATCTTCCCAAATTGTAGCAATCCGTGGAAATGACATATCCCTGTAATAAGGGATTTTAAGCAGACTTTCTTTGAAGCAGTAGCGACTAACTCTCTTTTCAGTATGAAGGGCAGGATAGGACACTCCAGCCTTGAGGATATCTGCATTAGGTCATCCTGAATATAATTCATTGGTACTATTGCTAAGGCTTCTGCTAACACAACAGAAACCGTTCTCCAGATAAATTGAGAACTTTAGTTTTCTGGGGACTTCAATTTGGCACCATTCCCAGGATCATTCTCTGCTTCTCTCTCTCACATACACACATATGCACACAACCAGCCTTATAGGTTCATTTCTAGTTCATAGAATTCTGCAGCAGAAACAAATTATCTAATTAATACCCAAACTGCCTAATTAATACTCAAGTCACCCAGTTAATACCAATCCTTAAACTGTTTTATTTTGTTGCTGTCAACATCTTTCTTCATGGGATTCTTTACACGCTGCCTCCTATTCCCATTTTTCTCTATAGATTTCATTCACAAACAATTCACGTTCCAGCCATATAAGTTAATAAATCTATTCATTCATTAAATAGCATTGAACTCTTTGCAGATCTTTATTGTTTGATTGCAATGGACTTGAGTCTCTTCGGGTTGCTGTAGCCACCACAGCATGCCCACTGAGAGGAGAGGAAGGAGGAGATAGGATCCCCCAGGAGAATGTGTCCCTCTAGTGACATTTACATATTTAAAGGAGAAATATTTTATAAGAGGAGCTAACTTCAAATATGTCCTGGACT
Source organism: Moschus berezovskii (assembly GCF_049115385.1). Classification (NCBI taxonomy): domain Eukaryota; kingdom Metazoa; phylum Chordata; class Mammalia; order Artiodactyla; family Moschidae; genus Moschus; species Moschus berezovskii. The sequence continues at coordinate 28,228,484 of NC_142464.1, forward strand.
GTGCCTGAAATCAAAAAATTAAACCAATGGGGGTTTTATTTTTAGCGAATGAAGTACTGAGGCAGAAAAGATAACAACCACCAGAGTTATCTTCCTAAAACAGAAATGCAGGACTTCCAATGTCCCTGTTCATCACCTGAAAGAATGCAGGTAACCTTCTGCTGAAGTCTAAAGCAACCAGCCTGTCTTCCTAACTAGTCCTAGGCAAGAGACTAGGTAGAGAAAGTCTTCACAGCAAATATCCTGGATTCAAAAAGATAGTTGTTTTTTTTTTTTAAATCTTACTCCAAGGAAGAGCATCTGACCACAGTGGTGGAGAGTGAGGAATGGTGGAGGGCAGCCTTGTGAGAAGAGCAGAGCTGCACTTCAAAACCAGCGAGGCAGAGTCGCTGGACGGTGAAGCCAGAATCCATCCAGTTTAGTCCAGTATAGCGTGGAGGACCAGGAGTGCTTCCATTCCCAGAACCAGTGATAATGCTGCTGCTCTGGGTTGCCAGTTGAAGAGTTGCCTGGTTAGAGTATGGCTTTTACTGGCTTTGAGGCTACTGGTCCATCTAAACTATGAGAAGAGGAGCCAGATCGATTGAGAGCAATTGCCTATATCTTACATGTTTCCGAACATTTTGCACTCCTCTTGACATACATATATTCTGTCATTAAATCAGTGTATGACCTTGGGTAAAATATTTCACCTCTGTGAGCCTCACTTTTTCTGTTAGAGATGATGACAACACCTATCTTGGAGTAGTTCTGAGAATAAGGTGAAATAGTGTGTATAGATACATTTTGAGGTACTTTAAGCATGATGCAAACATAAAGTATCAAGGGTAGGAAAGCTGTTTTGTACTACTAATTCACAAATACACTACCCCCCGCCAAGACTCAAAATTATTTTCAGTTTGAATTGAAAAAGAAATGTAGCTCTTAAATATTTTGATGTTTTCTGACTTGAACACTTGCACAACAGTTGCCTACCACTCATTGGAAAGATTCCCTGGAGCAGGAAATGGCAACCCACTCCAGACCCATAGGTTTTATCCACTCCGTCATGTTCTCTTATTCTTCTGTGCCTTTGAAAATGTCAATCCCTACTTTGAATTTCTTGTCAACATTAAAAGCATTCTTGTCCTTCAAAATGCAATTCATGTCTCTTTCTCTGTAAAACTATCCCCGATTCTCAATCAGTAGTTGAATGTCCTCTTCCTTACTCACATTAAACACTGTTATTTTATAAATGCTTATGAGTATTTAATATAAACCTACTCATTTAAATTAAACTTTTAAGGGGAGGAGCATTTTTATGTACATCCTCACATCTTTGTGCCTAGCGTAGTGCTTATCATTATTACTATTTTTATTATAGTAATTGATAACTAAATACACATTAAAAAGAGGTGTTCTAATAACTCACTCAAAGCTTGAATATGAGCCTCAACTTTATTGTTTCTCTCTTTTTTGTTGAGTTGTTGGGATAAAAAGACAAGAAAAGAATCTTAAAGAAAGATGTTTATAGCTTCCAGGTACATAGTTTTTCCAAAAGTACCCTTGTGAAGGCAAAGTAATTAGTCCTTCCCAGGGTACAGAGAGAGATATCTGAGGAACAGGGACAGAGAGATTGAAGAGTCATCAGGGTTGGAGTAGTTAACACTGGCCTTGAGGATACAGGCCACCCTAAATGGGATGGACAAGGCTAGTGAGGGTCAATGAAGCTCTGTCATAGTGACTGTGTTTCTAAGATGGAGTCCATTAACAGACAAGGATATTACGAGCAAGTGGCCGGCTAGTAGACAGTTTTGAGATGCAAACACTGTGCCCATCCCTAGAAGGAAGCAGAGAAGGCTAAGACGAAATTTAGTTCTGCACATAGGATCAGACAAATTCTTGCAGTACAGTGAGAGCAGAACATACAGCCACCAGATTGTGCGAGCAGAGGAGGGATGCAACAAAGCCATGTCCAAGATTGGAAAAGTAAGATCAGTATTTTAAGACAAAAAAGATTTTAGTCAAATATACAACACATTTGAATCTGGACCTCAAAAAACATTTACATACACACGTTTCGCCTGGAAGCATTAGTATTGCAAAGAAAAAAATGATAGCAACCTAGGTTAAGACTAAGTTTCTAAACGTCTGTGACTAGAGGATTTTGCCATATCTGAGTGAAGGAAATATTTGCAAATATTAGAGAGTTCTTAACTTGGTCTGCACAGTGAGTTATAGTGAGTGCTAGCTGTACTATAAAAATAGGTAAAGAGTTTGATAGAATTATATGTCATTTTCTCATAAAAGCATATAGTTTTTTTAAATGGCCTTCAAACCGAATAACCCAATTTGCATTCTATTAAAAGAGAAGCACTCAGTACAAGAGGGGGTGAAAAATTATACCTTTACATATGATTTTTATGACTACTCAGAAATTACCTTTGGTTCTAAGAGAATGTTACACAGTGGTTAGTTACATACCAGGTACCAAGCTTGTTGGAATGTGCTGTGTTTAGTCCACTTGGGAGGCAAAACCATAGTGATGGCAGCACTGGCTTTAGAACTTTGCACTTTAAGCAGAACACGACTTAAAAACATATAATATAGAATATTAGCCTAAATGGTCCTAAATCGGGTTCTCCAGAGGCCAAGTCTGAGACAGGGACCCAGGAACAGGTAATTTACTGAACACACTTTTAGAAGGAAAAATCCTCTGAAGGATCACATAGGACAGGGAGAGGGAAAGGGCTGAGTGAGGATGCATCTCCCCTAAAGTCTGGGTTTGGCCTGATCCACTGTGGTGAGCAGGAGTTCTGGAAGATGCACTGCAGTTAGGTCACGGAATAGACCTGCCTCAAGGAAAAGGGGCTGGGCTTTCCTATCCATTGTGCCCCATGTATGTCAGACACTGGAGGAGGGATGTGGTGGAATCTCTCCAGCATACCCAGACCAAGGACATTTCTCTGGAGTTAGAAGTTCTTTGAACTCCCAGCACCACTAGGATGAGTGCTGTCAGGCCAAGTGAAAAGAGTCTGGGCTGAGATCTCAAGAAACTACTGCCAAAATCCAATGTATATATACTGAACTTAGAGAATCATTTCTATGTAAACATTAATTTGCTTTTAATATATTCGCTCAATAATTATACACATATACATAAAAACAAAGAATTTAAGGCCAAACATTCATAAATTAATTAACTATATGCTTTCTTTAAGCAGATGAAGGCTTATAAACCATCACATTTCCACTTTTGTTGATGTAAGAAGTTCAAACTTTAATTATTGGAGAAACCATTTTCCCAAGTTTAAAGATTTGTGATTTTCTTCTTTTAGCTTTATTAGATCCTATTAGATATGTTTTTATTTTAAGGAACTTCAAAATTCATGTTCTGGAGGTAGGCAGGGTATAATTTATAAATAAGATATCACAAGATAGAATGAGGCCAGCAGAAGCCTCATACTTTATTCTTTGACACCTGAAAAATACTAGCTACCTATTCTGGAAACTAAATATTCTATAAACATATTCTTCCCTTTCATAAGCCAATGCTTCCTTACTTGTCAGACTTTATAGTTGTGTATATTCAGGTAACCCACATAGCTTCACAAATACAAACTGAAATGTTGCTCACAATAGTGAAAAAGGTAAGATATATTTACTTCAGATTAGTTCCTGATTTCAGTTTAAGGAACAGTCTGGGAAAATAGCCACCTGTCACTGGAGACACCCTATTTACATATGCATTTAAACAAACAAATATATATTTAATATATATTTATTTAATATATATATTTAACACATATATTTGTTTAAATATAAATAACAAATACATATTTGTGATGTATATATAAAAACTTTATGTTTTTTTTCACTACAATCACAGCTCTATAACATACACAGAGGTTACAAAAATTTCAAGGATATATTAACTACCCTGAAAAGAACTCACCATCCAGCAATAGTCATGTATTCAACCAGCCACAATTATATAGCAAGAAAGTTACAAAGGAGGACTGTTAACAAATGACATAACAGCAAGAGGTTTGGGGAATAATATATTCTGCTTGGGAAAGCCAGTGTTAAGAAGAGTCTATGGATGTCATCATTTGCACTGAAACAAAGTATGAGTTAAGGAAGGAAAGGCACAATAAGCAGAATGAGTAAGAAGGTTGCAGTCATCAGAAACTCTCTTTGGACAACTTCATATATGAATGACAGGGATGACCCAAAGAAACTGAAACATCAAGTTTCTGAAAGTACAGGGTCAAAACGTTTTGTAACATACAAATACCAGAAACTAATAAACAGTTTTCTTTTCTCAGTGTTATCATCAAAATGATCTATCTTTGACTATTTTCAAACCTTGAATCACCTTTTACACATTTTTAAATTCTAGAAGTTGTGTACGATTGACCTTGGTTGGGTCAGGTGCCCACCTTTTCACCAGGAGAAAGATGCAATTCCTTGATGAAACTCCCCTCTTACTGCTCTCCAACAGTGAGAGCAGTGAGATGTCCAAAAAAAAAAAAAAAAAAAAACTGGATGTGCTGTATCAAAAAAAAAAAAAGATGTAATTCTTTGCAAGAAGAAGCCAATTTATTGCAAATGTTCTCTTGCTCTGTATCATTCCCTTGTCACACAACCTAGGAATGTGAATAAACACTGAGATGAATAAGTTGAGTATTTCATCTTTCAGTTCAGTTCAGTTCAGTCGCTCAGTCGTGTCCGACTCTTTGCGGAATCCCAGGAATCACAGCACACCAGGCCTCCCTGTCCATCACCAACTCCCGGAGTTCACTCAAACCCAGCTCCATCGAGTCGGTGATGCCATCCAGCCACCTCATTCTCTGTTGTCCCCTTCTCCTCCTGCCCCAAATCCCTCCCAGCATCACAGTCTTTTCCAGTGAGTCAACTCTTCACATGAGGTGGCCAAAGTATTGGAGTTTCAGCCTTAGCATCAGTCCTTCCAATGAACACCCAGGACTGATCTCCTTTAGAATGGACTGGTTGGATCTCCTTGCAGTCCAAGGGACTCTCAATAGTCTTCTCCAGCACCACAGTTCAAAAGCATCAATTCTTCGGCAATCAGCTTTCTTCACAGTTCAACTCTCACAACCATACATGACCACTGGAAAATAATTCCTCACCCAGGAACACACTGATAGAAAATGGGTTAATTTCTACAGTAGAGAGTCAGGAAAAGGTCCTCAACCACTGAGATTAGAATGGCTCTTCTCTTCTGTCGGTTCCTTGATGTACTGCTAATGAAAGGAAAGGAAATGCATGACCCAGGTTATGATAAACTATATAGATATATACTAAACATTGATCACACTTTTTAATTTTCCTGGTGGGATTAATTTTTCATCAATGTTCCAGGGAAATGAGTGATGATTGAACGATTATTTTGCCAAATTCTTTGTTTCTCTTCTTTTTGCTGCCTTTAAACAAACTTCTGCCTCCAGTAAGTTTTACCATCTCCTGATGCCTGGTACAATGTTTCATTATTTAGTGTGTTGGATTTGGAATGGTGTGAGGAAAAGATCCTGTAACACAGCACTATATTTGCATGGCTGTCACTCTAACGCATGTTAACAATCCTAGTGACCTAGTGACTAGGTCACATTTCTGCTGATATATCCAGAGCTATGGACAGTCGGCACTTGATAAGCATTTTTAATAAATAAATGAAGTTATAGGTATAATGGAATACTGGAGTTTGCTTCAATATTCTTCCTTTGTCAAATACAAGGTCAAATGACAAGACAAACTATTAATAAGCAGTTCTAACTGCACAGATTAGAAGCTGTTGGGAGAACTTAGGTATGTGATAAACTTAAGTATAACAATCCACCTATTTTTAAAGAAAACTGAGATATTCCCAATATTAATAACAGGATAAATTTTAAGCAGAACTCTTAAAACACCCATATAGTTTGTTATTATAAGATTTTCTTGTTATGTTAAGGAGAGTGTTTCATGAAGCTTTTGAGGCAAAAACAGAAAATGAAGGTGCAATTAGTAGGTATTGTTAATTTATTCATGAAGTGAAGTGAAAGTTGCTCAGTCTTGTCCGACTTTTTGTGATCCCATTGGGATTCTCTAGGCCAGAACTGGAGAGGGTAGCCCTTCACTTCTTAAGGGGATTGTCCCAACCCAGGGATCAAACATAGGTCTCCTGCACTGCAGGTGGATTCTTTACCAGCTGAGCCACCAGGAAAGCCCAATTTATTCATAGTTGTAAATAAAAAGGCATCACAATCTTCATACAGAGGGCATTCTCTACATTCAAGGACCCAGTGTTTTCAGATATTTATATCCATCATCTGTTAGTTCCCCTAAAATATGCATTACACCACCCGTGATATTGTTTTAGAATATCCCAACAAGAGACAATATGACATTATGTATTCTCATAATTTATTTTTAAAAAATCTTTCAAAAAGAAGGAACTGATCTAAATAGTATGCAACATTACTTGTTAACAAGGTAGAAATTGATTGACTTGAATTTCATATTGTATGTCTATTTTCACAATTTTAGCTCTTACTGAATATGCATTGAATTCTTATGATGCTAGACATTGGAGGAATGATGTTGGTGAAGAAGCTATCATTACTGCCTTCAAGATCCTCTTAACATAGAAAGTCAAAATTACAGACAACTCTCATACAGGACAATGGACAATACAGAGACAAAATATGGAAATTAATAGGCATGGTTACAAAAAGATTAGTGTTGTAGTACAGCTTATTTTAAAATTTCATGTCAGGTCCACCATACACTCAATGTTTACCATTTTGAGTAAACACTCAATGTTTACCATAACCTTTTAGGGGACACCTGTTTGTACGAACTGCTTGACATCCTTTTCTGCTGTTTATGGTGACAGCACGATGGTTTTCCATTTGGAACCTATGTTACCCCACTCTCAGTTCACGAGCTTCTTGTAGGGTTGGGCATATATTACAGAGTGATAGGTGCAAGGAGAGTCATGCTGCAAACCCCAGACAAGGAGATCTAATTCCACACATCGTGTGTGGAAATATTGGGAAAAAAAAAAACTTTCTTCTCACCAAAAGAACAAGCAGAATGATGACAGAAAACTGGAACTTCTAGTTAGAGCCTTGGAATATTCACCACAAAGAAAAAAGCAAGAGTTAAGAGACAGAGTTCAGTTCAGTTCAGTTCAGTCGCTCAGTCGTGTCTGACTCTCCGCGACCCCATGAATCACAGCACGCCAGGTCCTAATTATATCGTTTGAGTTGCTGGTTTTAGTTATTCTTATCTCCCCTCCTTAAGTGGTCTAATTGTATCCCCTTTCACTTCAGCCATTTTGAGCTGGGTTTCTGCTACTGGATGCAAAGGATTCCTGACAAAGATAGGGCTCTTGAATGGGTAGACTGAGGCAGAGAGTAAGTGGTGTCTTACAAGACATGGAGAAAGCAAAGCGTGAAGCTACTCACTCTAACCCCAGTCCCTAAACAACACAGAGTTTGAGTTTCAGAAAAATACTTTGACCAAAATATTTGGTGACATTCATGACACTGGTTCCTGTTCTCCCGGTTCAGGGTGCTGCCCGCCGCGCTCATGAGCACAGGAGTACAGAAATGATAACACAACTGAGGAATTTCAGCTTCAATCTGGATGCCGCTTCTAATGCCACACCTGGTGTTTAGGTTGCTGTGGGTCAATCTCTTTAATTCAATCTTCACTCCTCAACTTTTCAAATTTGTAATGTTGGAAACAGTGGGACCAATCAAAGGCACAATAGTGCAGGGAAGTCATGCCTTCTGCCTGCTCTTCCACAATTCTTTCATGGGTGTCCATTTTCAGAAAAATTTTCTACTTTTATATGGTTCTAAAATTCCTGTGAGTAAAATTCATGCTATATTATAATGACAATTTTTAAAAATAGAGCCTAAGAGTAATGACTAAATTTTATTTTTCTTTCTTTTTTTTTACTAAGAAAAATGTGTCTCTTCACAAATTTCAATTAAGCCCTGTGGTCTGCTGCAAAGTCAAATGCAAACTTCCTGTTGAAGTTATTTACTAACCCACATATACTAAAATTATCAGAATTAGTACATGTTTTAGTACTTTTAATATGTTTTCCTTCCTATCTATATTTCAAATTTTTCCTGGAACATTTTAAAGACTTTCATAAACTCTGATATAAATATTGAAAAAAACTTTTAAATTTATATTATATAACACAATTTATTGATGCTTGAAACAGGAGTTATTTTGTTAAAATATCATTTCTGAAGTAAAAGTATTTTGAATTGTCTTAATGCAATTTATTTCACAGTTATTTATTGAATGCCCACTATATCCAGTCATTGATCTAGATGCTGAGCATAGAGCAGAGGATCAATTCCATGGGACCTCTCTCCTCTTATAAAGGAGACAATAAATAAGCAATCAGATAAATACAGAAGATAATTTCAGTACTGTTGGGAAATTAAAACAGGGTGCTCTGATAGAAAATCAAGTGAAAGTGCCTTTCTAAAGAGGTGACATTTGATCTGAGACCTGCAGCTGTGTTATGCTATGCTTAGGGCTGAATTGTATCCTCCCAAATTCATATGTTGAAGTTCTAACCTCATTACCTCAGAATGTATCTATATTTGGAGATAAGGTCTTTAAAGAGGTAATTAGGGTTAAGTGAAATCATCAGGGAGTCCTAGTCTCCAGAGAAAATACCATGTGAGGACACAGTGAGAAGCCTTGTAGAAAGGCTTCGGAAGAAACAACCCTTCAGACACCTTGATCTCAGACATCGAGTCTCCAGCACTGTGACAAAATCGCTTTCTACAGGTTAAACCACCCAGTCTGTGGTATTTTGTTATAGTGGCCCTATTGCATTCTTCTATGAAGGCACTGAATATCTTGGGAGTAGGAAAATCTCCCATTCCAATCCACAATCCTAAATTTCTGCCTACCCTCCATTTCCAATTATAATCAAGTACATGAAGAGTAGAAACACAAACATCCCTTGGATCCAAGGCCCTCGTGCTCGAAATCCTTTATTGGAATTTATAGTGAGTATCTAAAGAACCAAAGGAGACACATCTCTTTCCTGTGTCTACCCACACTTTAGGGAAGAGCTAGTGAATAAAAAGGTAAACAAAAATCAGAAAGAGTGTAATAAAAGAGAACACAGAGGTCAAGGTATATTTCCGAAAGGTTTGAAAACTTTCTAAAAATATCAAGCTACAAAGTAATGTTACTGATACTAAATTTTATCTTTATGTCATGTTTCAAGTATTAAGTCAACAGAGGTGTTAAGGTATATGTTGTTATGGGGAGAATTAAAAAATATATCTTCAATTAAAAAAAAAGAAACCTTCCCCTTTTACATTCCTCACACATGTATAGTGCTGTGCTTGAGAACACAAGATGCACTTTCTGTTTTTCTTCAACTGCACTCATGTATATATGTTCTAATTAGTCAGAACTTTTGGATTGCAAGTGACAAAATCTTAATTGAAGAAAATCAGCTGATGAAATATTGACTGAAGTAATCATGACGAACAGAGAAAGAAATGACTTTCCAAAAGGAGTACCAGACTCAGCTGTGATATAGCCTCTGTCTACCCACAGCGTCATATTTGAATATTGGCTTTTACTGGGGACCATCTTTTTCATACAGCAAGGAACTTGGCCATAGAAAGCATTTGGACTCACTCCATATGTCTCCATAAGCAAAGAGAAAGAGGCCCTTCACCACCAGCTCTCATTATAAATGATGTAAGGAATGACTTAGATTGCCTTGGTCACATACATGTTCTTGAATCAGTCATAGACAGATGAGATACCACTGGCTGAGTCTTAATCATAGCTTTATCCTTGTAGTCAGGAGAAAAAGAAATCTGTTACCAAAAGGAGAATTGGGACACGGAGAAGCAGACATGTTAGTGTGCACTAACTCCACAGTTTCAGCAGATGTAAACCAGACATGGACCATTCACTGCAATCTTCAGCATATTTAAGATCCTGGTAAAGACCCATAAGGGCAAGAATCTTAACAAAGTGGCCTGTCAATAATTGTTCTACAGTAAATTTGTAGGTGTTTCTTGAAAAATGAATGAATGAATTAATGAATAAGAGTTAAGGTAGGGTAAAAGAGTATTAACAGAGTGATTTCCAATTTAACTATCTGAATGAAAAATGTTTTGAAGAGTTTTATCACTGTAAAAAATTTTTAAAAATGAGAAAGCATAATCTAACTTTTTAGATCTGTAAATTTGGAAATTTTGTCAGAAAAAATCTGACTTGAATATATGCAAGCTGCCGTTTTATTTCTTCTTATACACTACTTTGCAGATTAGTATTTGAAGATCCTTATTCTTTAAACATAACACAGGAAAAAGAAACATGACCAGCATCAAAACTTTATTTGCAACATACTTCTGAATTTTTCACCCACATAAATCATGCATTAAGCTGATGATCTCTCTGATAATTCTTTAACCACAAGTATCTATGAAGTGAGTGGTACATAGGTTGCTAGAGTAGTAAGCATGAGCTCAATCTAAGGGTCTCATCTTATTATTCCTTGAGGTTTTCCAAACAAAGTTATGCACTAAAATAACTATTGATTATGCAAACAATTATCTGTCATGGCTCAAGATATAGAGGATTAACGATAAAGATGCAGAAGACACAATATTTAACCTGAATGTGATGATAATCTAGATGGTGAGGCATGGTAGATCTGAAGTAAAACCACTTCACTAAAAGAGAACCTGAAGATGATGTTTTAATCAAAATTCTCTCATTTTACAAGTGAAAGAGCTGCAAATTTCTGTAAAGGAAAACATATGACATAAGAAGCCAAATGTAGTCATGTAAAAATATAGTTACTTAGAGTCATTTAGAAGGCCAAATTAAGTGAGAGGTTAGAAACTAAAATTTCAAATAAATGCTGGAATCACTTACCACACCACACCCACGTTGAAATTTTGAGTTTGTTTTGCTTTAGACAAAACACAAAGCTCTCTTTATGAAAAGTATAATACTCCTGAAGCACATAAGCATTTAAAAGGACAAGCCAAAGGCAAACCTAATGCACATTAGTTGTGAGAAACCTCAACATAAGTAAAATATCATGCAAACAAATTAGTTGCAAGTGGTTTACATGTTTATTACAAGTTTCCAAAATGTTATATCCCTATCTCTCTAGATAAGAACTCAAAGATCCAGGAAAGAAGAGAAGGAGAGAAATTGTTAAAGTTAAGAACATTATGATTATTTTTAATGACCACATTTCACCTGAAAAAGGCTTTCCCAGGTGGCGCTAGTGTTAAGAACCTGCCTGCCAATGCAGAAGACCTAAGTTTTAATGAGGTGGATGAAATTGGAGCCAATTATACAGAGTGAAGTAAGCCAGAAAGAAGAACATCAATACTGTATATTAACGCATATATATGGAATTTAGAAAAATGGTAACCTGAACCCTGTATAAGAGACTGCAAAAGAGACATAGGCATTTAGAACAGTCTTTGGGACTCTGTGGGAGAGGGTGAAGGTGGAATGATTGGGGAGAATGGAATTGTAGCATGTATATTATCATAAGTGACCAGTCCAGGTTCGACGCATAAATTTTCCTCTGTTCATTTCTTTGCATTTGTGCTTTTTTAATAAAAATACTTTTAACTGTAAAGAAAAAAAAATTATAAAAAAAATTAAATAAATAAATATATTTTGAGAAAGTCAAAAAAAAAAAAAAAAGAACCTGCCTGCCAATGCAGAAGACCTAAGAGACACAGGTTCGATCCCTGGGTCAGAGAGATCTGCTGGAGGAGGGCATGGCAACCCATTGCAGTATTCCTCCCTGTAGAATCCCATGGACAGAGGAACCTGGCAGGCTAGGGTCAAATTGGTTGCAGATAGTCGGACAAGACTGAAGTGATCTAGAAGAATCAGTTTTTACTTTAAGACATTATAGTGATAAATTCCTGAGTTTGTGCAGATCTCTCGAATCACTATTCTAGACAGTATTTCTTTCACTAAATTTTAGTTAAATATAGCAGTGCACTGATTGTCAATAGCTATCAGTCAGACCAGTGGCACACCCAGCTGACCTTTGCCAAGACACAAATCTTCAAGGCACTTCATGCAGGCCCCTCTTACAGTCTGATGATCCACAAGGCATTGGGGGGATATTTTGCTAGATTATATAATTTCTTTCACTAAAATCATTCAAATTCTATACACTCCAGTCTTCCCTGAATCTTGGCTAGCCTTCAGTTAAATACAGTGGCTCCAGCAGTCAATTACAAATGTATATATTTTAATAATAAAAACTGAAGTGTATTTCACACTGACAATGTGACAGGCATTGTTTGAAGTGTTAAACATGCTTAATTCATTTACTAGGCAGCATCATATCATAATCAAGAGCTTAACTTTTGAAGCCAGAATGCCTGAGTTCAAACAATTCTGCCACTAGCCGACTTGCAACTGGTCTTGGGGACAAGTTACTGCATTCATTAAATGGGATTAATACTAGCAACATTTGTCATAAAAATTAAATGAGTTAATACTTGTAAAGAACTTTGACTACTCCTTGGCCTAAAGTACTATATAAGCATGTTAATTAGAATTTCAATTTTAAATAAATTTAGGTTTTGGCATTTTACCCACCTTATAGATGAGGAAACTGAGATAAATATAGTCTAAAAACTTGATCAAAGTTACATAGTTGATAAGTGGTAAAGCCAACTTCTCTAAATTTCAGATGTGTGTGAGCACACACACAGGTGTGTGGTCTCAAAAGTGAGTGGAATAAAATAAATGATATTTTTAAATGGTTGAGAATTTTCTAAATATTTTGAAAAATGTTAAATTAGACTTCTAGTTAACTAGATGTCCACTAAACAAAAAGTTAAACACACAAAAAAACACACATATAGTTAAACTGCTGAAAATCAAAGTTAGAGGAAATAATATTAAATAATATGAAGAAAAATGACACACATATGTAGGACAACAGTAATAAGAATAACCACTGACATCATCAGAGACAATTCAAATGAGATAAAAAACAAGAAAATATATGTAAATTGTCTAAAAATGTCTATAAAGAATTTTATATTCAGTGAAAATATCTTTCAGATTGGAAGACAAAATATATACATTTTCAGATAAAAAAGCTGAAAGAATGAATGACAGAAATTTGCACTTCAAGAAACATTAAAGAACTCTCTTCACACTAAAGAAAACTGATACTATATGAAAACCAAAAGGAATAAAACAGGAATTTATCAAAGGAAAAAAGAACACTAAAAATGGAAATTTGTGGATAAATGTATTTTTCTCTTTGTTTTGTAACTTAAAAAATGCAACTGTTTGAAGTAATATAATAATAATGTAATACTCTTATCAGAAGAATAAAAGAAGGAGGAAAATGGAAGAAAAAATAAAATAGAAAAAGTCATGAAATGGTACAATATCAGTCATATTAAAACTGAAAGAATGAATCATTCCAAATTATAGATAGAGATTGTCCCACTTTATTTTTTAAAAAAAGACATTGAAACAATTTGCTACCTATAAAACATGCGTTTAACTTTAAAAATACGGCAAGTGATATACAATGTAAGCACTAATTCTAAAAAAGCCGAAATGACCATATTAACGTCAGATGAACTGTATAGTATAATACAGTGTTTTCCAAAATCATACAAAGATGAGAGAACTTTCATAATGATAAAAAGGTCATTTAATCAAAAAGACATAAATTCCAAAACATGGATATACTTTTTATACTGACAGTAACCAATTGATAGTGAATTCAGGTGGATCTGGTGCACTCGGATTTGTGTCACAGCTGAGAAATCCTGAAATTGATGAAACTTCAGTCTTTCATAATGGGCAGCAAAGAAAACTGTCCCATCTTTGTCCAAAGAGGGATGTTATTTTTATTATACTGAAAGGACGACAAACCCTGCCCTCTGCCCTATTTATAGAAATATCCTTGAAAATATAAGCCTAGATGTCCAGAAATGTACGATTGACCCATGGATAGAATATCTCCCAACAATAAGTGTAGAAACAGATATGAATCCACTGACAACAAGGCTGTCTCTTGTATTTCACTGTATGTAAGTGACATTTTCATTGTGAAATATGATAAGGTCACTTCCAAAAGACACAATAGTTTTGTGTCTTTCTAAACTACTACAGGGAATCGTTACTGTAACAAGAAAATGTAAAATGTCTATTGAGATGCATTGCATTATATTTTGGGGGTCTACTGACTACTTGGGGGAATAGCTGAGAGTTTGCATTTAAAACAAATACGCCATGAGAACTCACTGAGTGCAAAAAGCAACAGTGCTGCAGGTCCCTATGTAGATCAGGTTTCAGTATTCGACTCTGCAACTGGGATCACAGTAGTAAAGAGATCCAAGCACCTGCAATGGAGAACTGAGCCAAAACTTTCTCAAAGTTTTCAGAGGGAAAAATAGAGATGCTGAAACACATGGGTGTTTTGGCAAATGATTCATGTTCATTAATTTAACAGACATTTATCAATTTGTGACAGACATGAATATAGGTGCTAGATACACAACTGAGTTAGCCTTTGTTTTTGAAAATTAAGTGTTTTAGAAGAAAGAGGCAGGCAATATACAAATAAACTGATAGGTTAATTTGCTATAGTATAATCCTTGAGGATGCCAGTCATACCTGGATAACAATTTTGGTGCTAATCTTGGTGCTGATCATGTACCACATGATCAATGGTACATGATCATGGTGGCCGGGGAGGAGCACAGAGCATGGAATACAGCACACCACAGCCCCTTCCATTCACAGGCTCTGCAAGGACCAGACCCTCAGCTGTCACTTCCCACCAGGATTCCAGTTCTTGGGATTTAGGGGCTGCTTCCTCATGTGAGCTCTAGTATTATCTGCCTTACCTTTGACTCTCAGTTTAGCCGTCGATCCATTATTCTTGCCCCCTTTTTTTAAAAATTTTTATTTAATAAATGGTACAAAGCACAATGCCAAAAACATTAACAGTTAAAATTTCACCAAATGAAAAAATACTATAGAATCAGTTCAGTTCAGTTCAGTCGCTCAGTCGTGTCTGACTCTTTGCGACCCCATGAATCACAGCATGCCAGGCCTCCCTGTCCATCACCAACTCCCGGAGTTCGCTCAAACTCATGTCCATAGAGTCAGTGATGCCATCCAGCCATCTCATTCTCTGTCGTCCCCTTCTCCTCCCGCCCCAATCCCTCCCAGCATCAGAGTCTTTTCCAATGAGTCAACTCATCGCATGAGGTGGCCAAAGTATTGCAGTTTCAACTTTAGCATCAGTCCTTCCAATGAACACTCAGGATTGATCTCCTTTAAGATGGACTGGTTGCATCTCCTTGCAGTACAAGGGACTCTCAAGAGTCTATAGAATACACAGTTGTAAAAAGCTACATTGTTATTTTACAACTGCCTCAAGCTGCAAAAAGAAAAAACCCCAATGCCATACCTAAGTTATCCCTCTCTCAAAATAATGCCATTTATGTTATAAACCATGAGCACCCCATCAAAAGACAGGAATTGCTTTTGTTAATTCATATATATATATATATATATATGACTGTATCACTTTGCTATACACCTAAATCTCATGGTAAACTGTACATCAAAATACTTATTTCCCTTTTTATACCTCATAACATTATCATACTTATCCCAGTCAATATCCTGGTAAACGCTGATGGTTTAAATTATCACCAGTATGACTCTGTCTTCTAAATTTACATCTCCATTCCAGGCTTTAATGCTAACATATGGGGCCAGATATTCAGCAACTCACTCAACTTCTTTACCTAAACGCCTTAAATTTAGTTCAACACAACACACACGTGATCATAATGTGCATCATGTTATGATGTCCTTCCCTTGACATATGTCTAGTTATCTTTTACATAACTTTTTGTCTTAAGTTTTGTAACTATCAAGCTAGTTCAACTACGAATACTTTTTATCTGCATTTCTGTGGTATTGCCATAACTGCCCTGCATGAAATTACCCTGCCCCTTTCCAAATACTACTCCATATTCCAAATAAAAATAATTTAAAATTCAGCCTAATCATCCCAAGTTCATGCTTAAAAACTACCAATAAATAGAGGCTCATATGTTTTCACAGAAATATAAAAATCCTAATCATGCTCCCTGAGGACCTGCATAATCCATCTCTTACCTTCTAGGCAAGCCGCATGTCAAACCTCTCTCCCCCCCATGAATAAATTTGTACATATTCTTTCTACTGGCTATGCTACAAACACTTGCTTCATTTTTGCAACTTTAAATTATGATATCTAGTTACTGTTCTTATTTCTTCTTCCTCTATCCATGCCCATACCTTTTCAATACAAGCATTCAAACCCAGAACTAGGTGAAAATTTATTTTTCAGAGAGAGATATGATAAGGAATGTGTTTCATAGATAGAGATGGGAAGAATTTGAATTGAGGTTTGATATCCTGTCTTGATGATAAATCATTTTTCTTAGTTACCAGAAGGTGTTAATAATTACACCTGCCTCTAATATGTTTACTAGGATGAGTAGATATGGCATACAGGACCCTCGGAAAAAGTGTGTGAATAAGGAGTAAAAATCTCAACAATTACTGATGTACACCACTAAATCTGTCCTGTGATAGATTTTTATTATAGTATCCTTAAAATTTCCTGTATCTGAGCCTATAAATCTTATCAGGAATCTTTTAAATTCCTTTATTAGTGGGTCAATATTTTTAAAAATCTCTCTAATGCATAAGATACTGCAAGAGGAAATCTAACTGAATGCAAGGGAAAGTAATCCTCAGAATTTACTAAGTGATACTAAGAGGCCCCTGGCTACTGCCATTACAAAAACGTGATTTTCCTGGAGAAACCTGGGAGAGAAAATGTTAGAATTTTATTACAGACAAAGGAGAAGGATTATCATATTATCCTTTCTCTAGTCATTCAAAAGTAGCCTAATGTCTCTACATCTCTTTTGAACAGCTCATTTTTTCTATGACTACTAGTTAAAACAGTATCTAGCCTTCTGTCCACAATATTCTATTACATGAAAAACTGAGATTCAATACTTTAAATTCCATAGTCATTGGACTAGAAAAATTATCAATAGGAAATCCGGTCTCTGCATCCACCTGTGAAAAAAATCTCAGGTAATGTTGCTATGTCAGTGAAAGTCAGAGGCAGAGTACTCAAATTAACACAGGACTGATAAGTCAATTTTTAGTTGCACTCAATTTCTTCACAGATTAATGCATAATTAATTTAATTTGATGTGCTAAGGTGAATCCATCTCAGTTACGATGTCTTATATAATATTGTCCTTACACACTTGTCCTTGAATAGACCAACTTGGACAATAGGCAAAAAACATCCCGATTTCCTTGTTTATCTCAAACATGGAGTATTTTCTCTATATATAGACACAATTAGGAAATTTAGAAGACACAACTGTGGAAAAATCTTCAAGAACAGAAGAAGAATTCAAAATGCTTGTGAACCATACACAAGAAAAAAAGAGAGAAAAAGGAAGGAAGGAAAGAAAGAAACGGAGGGAGGCAGGGAGAGAAGGAGGGGGGAAGGAAAAGAGAAAAGGAAGAAACGAAAGAAAAGAGGCAGGGGAAGGGACAGAGGGAGGGGGATGGGAAGGAAGAGAAGGATGCTTCCGGGTCAGGGGTTTCTGTGAAAATGACCTAAGAATGATCTCCGGTAATACAAGTTCTTTAACATCACATGTGTTACATGTGATCTAATATGTTAGGTCAGTCCTTGGTCACTGATTAAGGAAGAGAAAAAATAAAACACATCAATCCTATTAGAAAGAAAGTAAAGCTGAAATAGTCTACAGTATTTCTCTGAGGCATTAAATATTTTTTAAAATATTCTGATTCCAGATTTAACAAAAATTTATCTTCAGAAACTGATGATTTTTAAACAGAGAATACAACATTGAAAACAATACTTCTTTGGATATATTTGTACAGAATGCTGAGCTATATCCTTCTCAGTAACTAGCTGGGGGGAGAAACAATGCCACTGATTTTTCTCCAAACATCCACATATCATTCTCCACTCCTGGACCTAGAAGTAGTTTTTAGAACCTTGAAAAACAATGTCAGAAGCATCCTCTGTTGGCTTTAAAGGCTGGTCATGTGAAGGGGATTAGGAGAGCTGTGGGGAAAAGCAGGGCTGGAATGTGCTTCAAAAGCTGCAACTGTTACAGATGAGTCACGGCTCTGGGCTCCTCAAGCTGGGGCAAGTTTTGTGCAGGCAGGGCTCAGCCTTGAAGGGTTTACAAAATAAAGATAAAATAAATCCATTGCAGCAGACTAGACTCTATTTCAGGTTTAAAGAAAGAAAAAAAAAATGCTTTCATGTCTTTGTGTCAGCTGTATTGAGAAAATAATATTTTAAGTGATCATGGATGATTTGTCTATGAAGAAAGGTAATAATTATTTTCATGACAAACACATTCACTGAGTTTTCTCTAAACAGCAAGACCTCAATTAGCAGCAGCTGCTAGTAAAACAGTGGAAATGCTGATAAAAGTCAAGGTGGAACTTCCTTTATCCATATTTGCTTGGAACTAAACAGGACAGTTCATGCTGTGCCTGGAGCAGAATCTTTGTAGTCAGCGGCCATTTGCTCCCCACCCCTCAACACATTCCAGGATTCTGTCCAGGAAAAGTAAACAAGGGAATTAGCATCCGTACCAAGGCAGCTGTGCTTCTCCCGCCAGTGCCCCTGCCCCACCTCTGCTCCCCTCTGTCCCCCAACTCCTGACAGTCTTCCCTTCACGTGCACTATGGGGATTGAAGGAGAAAATGAAAATCACTTTGCCTCTGAGACTTATGATCTTCTAGTGCCATCTATTGCCACTCCTATTTCTGATTCTCACAGCCAGTATCTTTAATGTCTAAGCTGAAACTCCAATACTTTGACCACCTGATGGGAAGAGCTTTTCATTTGAAAAGATCCCAATGCTGGGAAAGATTGAGGGCAGGAGGAGAAGGGGACGACAGAGGATGAAATGGTTGGATGGCATCACCGCCTCAATGGACATGAGTTTGGGTGATGGACAGAGAGGCCTGGCGTGCTGCAGTCCATGGGGTGGCAAAGAGTCAGACACAACTGAGTGACTGAACTGAAGTAAATCAGGACTTTTTTTTTTAACCTTAAATACTTCCTTAAAATATTGAAGTTTCATTCTCATTTCATATACAGTGACTTTCAGCAATGATTTTCTGCTAAATAAAATGAGGAAAAAAAGACCCATTTACAATCTTGGTTTACAGTGAAACTAAAACAAGGTAGGAGAAGGCAATGGCAACCCACTCCAGTATTCTTGCCCGGAAAATCCCATGGACAGAGGAGAATCCCAGTTCTGTTCTATTTCTGAAAAAATCCTCCCTTTAGATCTGAGTGATCAGGCTGATTATTTCAATTCTTTACTCTGAAAGAAACAATCAGTATTTAATGGTTTCATCAATATTGGTTCTACCCAGATACCTAAAAATATTGGCAGAGGGAAAATACCAAAATTGTACTTCCTTATTTTTCAATTAAAAACTCAATTTTTAATTGACAGATGAATCTACAGATGAATGAATAAAGAAGTTGTGGTACACATACACAATGAAATATTACTCAGTAACAAAGAGGAACACATTTGAGTCAGTTCAAAGAGGTGGATGAACCTAGAACCTATTATACAAAGTGAAGTAAGTCGGAAAAAGAAATATCATATTCTAATGCATGTATACGGAATCCAGAAAAGTGGTAATGAAGAATTTATTTACAGTGCAGCAATGGAGAAAGAGACATAGAATAGACTCATGGACATGGTCAGAGGGTGAGAAGTATGGAAAGAGTAATGTGGAAAGTTACATTCCCATGTGTAAAATAGATAGCCAATGGGAATTTGCTGTATGACTTAGGAACAGGGGCTCTGTATCAACCTAGAGGGGTGAGATGGGGAGGGAGATGGGAGGCAGGTTCAAAAGGGATGGGATATATGTATACCGACGGCTGATTCATGTTGAGATTTGACAGAAAATAACAAAACCCTGCAAAGCAATTATCCTTCAGTTAAAAAAAAAAAGAATAAATAAATTCTTTTAAAATTGAATTTTTATCCAATATTGCCTAAAATTCTATAGCGGATAAATCTCTCTCTCCCATCTTGCTATTATATAGGTTTGGCTAGCACTAGTAGTGAAGAAAGCTGATCGCTGAAGAATTGATGCTTTTGAACTGTGCTGTTGGAGAAGACTCTTGAGAGTCCCTTGGACTGCAAGGAGATCCAACCAGTCCATTCTAAAGGAGATCAATCCTGGGTGTTCATTGGAAGGACTGATGCTAAAGTTGAAACTCCAATACTTTGGCCACCTCATGCAACGAGTTGACTCACTGGAAAAGACTCTGATGCTGGGAGGGATTGGGGGCAGGAGGAGAAGGGGACGACAGAGAATGAGATGGCTGGATGGCATCACCAACTCGATGGACATGAGTTTGAGTGAACTCCGGGAGTTGGTGATGGACAGGGAGGCCTGGTATGCTGTGATTCATGGGGTCACAGAGAGTCGGACACGACTGAGTGACTGAACTGAACTGAACTGAGCACTAGTATTTTGTTTATATGAACAATGAGAAAAGTAAAAATGAACAACTTATCTGATGCTTTGTTACAAGTGATAATTCTGTTGAACAGAACTAATGTGACAACATTTTCTATGCTGAATTGTAAGATCACTTCACTTGCACAGAAATAGACACTACTGATGTAACAATCTAAATTCCAGGTTCTAAGAGCAAAAGGTACAAATTACATTTGTTTCTGGCTTGACCTGCTAATTAAACATTAAAATAAAGTGAGCCTCCCATGTGCACTGCTAGTGTTCAAAAGCTATCTGGCTGAAACTGTAATTCCTGACTCCTACTTGGCAATGTTTTGACAGCACATACGGATCATGTCAAAACTGGCTGTGATTCTTGCCTGTTGATCAGCTCCAAAGACTGAGGAGTCTGTGGCTATTCTAGAAATGACAAGACAAATAAACCTTTCCTTATTTTTAAAAATACAGTTCTCTCAACTTGTGTTTTTCTTTGTTTGCTTTTTGGTTGTGTTTTTTTTTTTTTTCTTTAATTTCCAAAGGAGAAATTTGTACTCAGGGTTATCATGGACAAAAAACATACAGAGTTTAATAGGTGAAAAAATCAGTGGTCAAAAATAAATAAGCATCCGATTGTGTGTGTGTGTGTGTGTGTGTGTCACAGAGATAGAGGGAAGGCAAGTTCTTAATATCCTCCTATTACATCATCCAAGTAATGGAAACTACCCTAAGTTGCTAAATTTAGCAGAGTTTGATTCTTTTGCCATCTTCTTTCTTTTTTCCCTTTCAAACTAGTCGAAAGAAAGTATTAGGTTCTTGCTCAGAATCTAATACTTGAAACATGCTTCCCTAACCTAAAGAAAAAAAAAAAAGACAATTTTTTCTAGTGTGCCCTAGAGAAAAATTAATAAGATTCAGAACAAAAAGTGGAAATTGTTTAGTTGTGGCTATCTATTACACTGCTGTGGGAATGAATAAAACAGAGCAAAATGCACAAAATTTCATCAAATACCTCTGATTGAAAAAGGAAACAGAATATAAAGAGAAAAGGAATCAGCTGGAGGGAGGTACCAGGATTTGAACAACAGTTTTATTAGAGAACCAGAAGAGGGCGCTCATCTCTTACAAATGATAGCAAACTTTTACCAGGGCAATTTTGTTTCACCAAAAAAAAAGAAAACAACGGAGTCACTTCTAATGTATCATAATAATAGAGTTCTCTAGCATGTTTTAATGATAAAGGATATGTTGATAATAGTTTATAATATCAAATAAAAGCCAAGAGTGTACAACTAATTTGTATTACTTCAGTGGTAGCTTGAAGACACTAAGCTAACTCATTTTTTAAAAAGAAATCATCAGTTTTTTCCATGGTTTCATGCTGAAATAAGGACATAAGAATGATATGATTTTCTTGCATTTGTTTTTCTTATGTGATTAAGAATAGAAGTAATGACTAATTTCCAAAATTCACTACTGCACTGAACAATTCTACTAAAGATAGTTACTAGGAGTCTGCAAGGAATTCTCTCACATAGTCTCTTTCTCTTTTAATAGTTAGATAGGTATATGCATACAAGCATGTATGTATAAAAATATCTCTGTACATATATGTATATATATACAGACATGTGTAAGCTGCACACTATAAATCATTAATAAGACATGTCAGACTTACTAAAAAGATGAAGCTAATTTAACTTTTAAATAGGAAAACATATTTTGTATGCATTATCTTTTGTCATCACGATAATTCTAGTAACTAGAATTTTAACCACTTCTAATTTTACAAGTGCAGCACTTTCACAGCATCATCTTTCAGGATTTGAAATAGCTCAACTGGAATTCCATCACCTCCACTAGCTTTGTTCATAGTAATGCTTTCTAAGGCCCACTTGACTTCACAAATACCTCTGACTGGAAAAGGTCAGTCTTCATTCCAATCCCAAAGAAAGGCAATGCTAAAGAATGCTCAAACTACCGCACAATTGCACTCATCTCACACGTTAGTAAAGTCATGCTCAAAATTCTCCAAGCCAGGCTTCAGCAGTACGTGAACCGTGAACTTCCAGATGTTCAAGCAGGTTTTAGAAAAGGCAGAGGCACCAGAGATCAAATTGCCAACATCCGCTGGATCATGGAGAAAGCAAGAGAGTTCCAGCAAAACATCTATTTCTGCTTCATTGACTATGCCAAAGCCTTTGAGTGTGTGGATCACAATAAACTGCGGAAAATTCTGAAAGAGATGGGCATACCAGACCACCTGACCTGCCTCTTTAGAAACCTGTATGCAGGTCAGGAAGCAACAGTTGGTACTGGACATGGAACAACAGACTGGTTCCAAATAGGAAAAGGAGTACGTCAAGGTTGTATATTGTCACCCTGCTTGTTTAACTTATATGCAGACTACATCATGAGGAACGCTGGGCTGGAAGAAGCACAAGCTGGAATCAAGATTGCCTGGAGAAATATCAATCACCTCAGATATGCAGATGACACCACTCTTATGGCAGAAAGTGAAGAGGAACTAAAAAGCCTCTTGAGGAAAGTGAAAGAGGAGAGTGAAAAGGTTGGCTTAAAGCTCAACATTCAGAAAACAAAGATCATGGCATCCAGTCCCATCACTTCATGAGAGATAGATGGGGAAACAATGGAAAGAGTGTCAGACTTTATTTTTTTGGGCTCCAAAATCACTGCGGATGCTAATTACAGCCATGAAGTTAAAAGATACTCCTTGGAAGGAAGGTTATGACCAACCTAGATAGTATATTAAAAAGCAGAGACATTACTTTGCCAACAAAGGTCCGTCTAGTCAAGGCTATGGTGTTTCCAGTGGTCATGTATGGATGTGAGAGTTGGACTGTGAAGAAAGCTGATCGCCGAAGAATTGATGCTTTTGAACTGTGGTGCTGGAGAAGACTCTTGAGAGTCCCTTGTACTGCAAGGAGATCCAACCAGTCCATTCTAAAGGAGATCAGTCCTGGGTGTTCATTGGAAGGACTAATGCTAAAGCTGAAACTCCAAAACTTTGGCCACCTCATGCGAAGAGTTGATTCACTGGAAAAGACTCTGATGCTGGAAAGGGTTGGGGGCAGGAGGAGAAGGGGACGACAGAGAATGAGATGGCTGGATGGCATCACCGACTCGATGGACGTGAGTTTGAGTGAACTCTGGGAGTTGGTGATGGACAGGGAGGCCTGGCGTGCTGTGATTCATGGGGTCATAAAGATTTGCATGGGACTGAGCGACTGAATTGAACTGAATTTTACAAATAAGGAATCTGAATATTAAATTAATTGTCATGACATAAGTTTATTCAAAACTTTGAAACATGAAATGAATGTAATTTAAGAACAGAAAAATTTTAAGTGTCAGTTTTGAACCTAATAGGAAACAGGTGGAAGCCTCAAAGGGGCTAATTACAAATGAATGACTGTGAATGGAAACTGATGGAGATGGTGCAGGAACCCAGGGCACCAAGAATTTCCTAAGAGGTTCCTGGAGCAGAGGAGAAAATCACTAAGGAGCTACTTTGAATGACCGTGATAGCTCCACCAGGAGAAACAAGGGAATGGAATAAATATCCAGGCTCACTTGCCTGTCTCCATCAGATCTCCTAAATATTTACAACATCGCTAGCTCAAGTACTGTGTGTGTGGTTTTTTTTTTGTTTGTTTGGTTGGTTGGTTGGAAATTGGTTTCAGTTTTGGTTCTTTAAGAGATATCAGGCTTCCAGAGTTAAGAGCAAAAGAGGGGAAAGTAGACTTGAGAAATAGATTTTCAGTGCAAACTATTTTAATCAAGTGCCTACAGTGTGCCGGGAAAAAAAAAAAAAACAACTACTAGACACTTCCATTAGTGTTATTTTATTTAATCCTTGCAGGAGTAGAAACTGTGACTTAATAAATACATTATCTATTTTGTTCAGGGTCTTATGTCTACTGAATGGCAGAAGAGGCATTTTTAATTAGATATGCTTCACATGGAATTCTTTTTAAATTGTTAAAGAGTTGGTGATGGACAGGGAGGCCTGGCATGCTGTGATTCATGGGGTCGCAGAGAGTCGGACACGACTGAGCGACTGAACTGAACTGAACTGAAAGTCTTGCAATTAGAATCTTTTGTATAAACCCTACCTCAGTTACTGAAGGGCTCTGTGAACTTAAGCAAGTCACCTAACTTCTGAAAGTCTTGTCTACATTTGCACAGTAGTCATTATTATGTACCGTATAGGATTTTTGGTTTTCTTGGTGAGGTTTAATTTAAACACCATATGTAAAGACAATTAAAATGGTATGCCACCTGGATGGATGATTTAGAGTTGAATAAAAAGGTAAAATGCTGTAATTTAATCCAATTTCAGTCCAAAAACAGAAATAATTTGAGTTAATGTTATTATTAGGGGAATAGAGTCAGTGAGAAATCCTAGTGACAACTGATTACATGCAGTGTATTGAGAGGGAAAATAAAGGATGAGACTTAAGTTACAGAGGGATTTACAGACCTATGTTGCTCCATGGGGTGTTGATGAATATTCCTTAGTAATTTATAAATGTGTCCCAAGGGAACACTGTTTTTATTATTTGATGTATCATTGAATGTAATAGAAAAACTAATGAGAACACAATTATTCACCTATCTGTATTATTTGAGAAAAATAAATCATTCTTATGATGATATTTCACAATGAGGGAAAGAAGGTTTTAAAAGAACTAGATAATTATTAAGCAGATACAAGTGAGAAAGATATGTTAAAAAATAAATACAGAGTTCCACTTCTAATCATGAAGGACAAACAAGATCTAGGCATACTCTCTTTGGATAATGTTAAAATACTTGACGAATGTGTTTATAGACCACAAACAACAACCAGTAAAAGTCTCCCATCCCTGAGAAAAGTGAAACAAATAATATGAGCCCTACAGGATCATGGAGAAAGCAAGAGAGTTTCAGAAAACATCTATTTCTGCTTCATTGACTATGCCAAAGCCTTTGTGTGGATCACAATAAACTGTGGAACATTCTGAAAGAGATGGGAATCCCAGACCACCTGACTTGCCTCATGAGAAACCTGTATGCAGGTCAGGAAGCAACAGTTAGAACTGGACATGGAACAACAGACTGGTTCCAAATAGGAAAAGGTGTACGTCAAGGTTGTATATTGTCACCTTGCTTATTTAACTTATATGCAGAGAACATCATGAGGAACACTGGACTGGAAGAAGCACAAGCTGGAATCAAGATTGCTGGGAGAAATATCAATAACCTCAGATATGCAGATGACACTACCCTTATGGCAGAAAGTGAAGAGGAACTCAAAAGCCTCTTGATGAAAGTGAAAGAGGAGAGTGAAAAGGTTGGCTTGAAGCTCAACATTCAGAAAACAAAGATCATGGCATCTGGTCCCATCACTTCATGGGAAATAGATGGAAAAACAGTAGAAAGAGTGTCAGACTTTATTTTTTTGGGCTCCAAAATCACTGCAGATGCTGATTGCAGCCATGAAATTAAAAGATGCTTACTCCTTGGAAGGAAAGTTATGACCAACCTAGATAGCATATTAAAAAGCAGAGACATTACTTTGCCAACCAAGGTCCGTCTACTCAAGGCAATGGTTTTTCCCGTGGTCATGTATGGATGTGAGAGTTGGACTGTGAAGAAGGCTGATCACCGAAGAATCGATGCTTTTGAACTGTGGTGTTGGAGAAGACTCTTGAGAGTCCCTTATACTGCAAGGAGATCCAACCAGTCCATTCTAAAGGAGATCAATCCTGGATGTTCATTGGAGGGACTGATGCTAAAGCTGAAACTGCAATACTTTGGCCACCTCATGCGACGAGTTGACTCACTGGAAAAGACTCTGATGTTGGGAAAGGTTGGGGGCGGGAGGAGAAGGGGACGACAGAGAATGAGATGGCTGGATTGCATCACCGACTCTGTGGACATGAGTTTGAGTGTACTCCGGGATTTGGTGATGGCCAGGGAGGCCTGGCGTGCTGTGATTCATGGGGTCGCGGAGAGTTGGACAGGACTGAGAGACTGAACTGAACTGACAGTATCTCCAGCTCTGTCTGGAAGTGAATTTGAGTGGAGGCACAGGAAGAGATGATCTAAGCAGAACATGCTTGGACCTAAACATAGCAGGTAAAAAAAATTATGAACCTCTAGAAGAAAAGATACAATAGAATCATAACCTTTTGAGAAGCCAAACTTTCTCAGAAGTACACACACACAAAATAACTATGAAAGAAAATTATTTGAAAATTATCATGAAAGCTAATACTTTTTACTCTTTGAAAGAAACCATTAAGACAATGAATGCAAATTTAAAAGCAAATGAATGACTATAAGAAAATATTCAGAATCTATGTATCTTACATGAGAAAACTTACAACTATTTAAAGAGAGGCTAAGAAATACAGTAAAAACCAAGCAAAATCTTTATATATACATATCCAAAAAAACTATGCAAAAATGTGCTCAACACCCTAAGCCATCAGGGAAATGATAATTAAAATCCAAATAAGATACCTTTAAAAATATATCCACAGGAAAACTTGTACACAAACGTTCATAGAACCTGCAGTCCTAATAGTGAAAAACATTGTTCCCAGAGTAGGGGTTAGGAAATGAACATACCCAAATGTCTATCAACAATGTAAAGAGAAACAAATTATTGTATATTTATATAATGAACAGCTGGGATTCTGTTAGTTGGAGCATCTGCTTGACATGTATCTTATCCTCCTTCCAAGAACCAACAAGCATATTCTTCCAATAACAAAAGCACACATTCAAAAGAATACCAAAAACATGCAAATCCTCTAAAATCATGGGTTTAGGACTAGCATACTGTCATTTCTGCCTCATCCTCTTCACCAAAGCAAGTCTCCTGGCCAAGTTGAGGATCAAACAGTATGAAAGTAGACACTATTCCTTTAAAGGAGGGAACAACAAAGTTACCTGGCAAAGAATATGAAATAAGAAGGCACAAAGCATCAGTCACTAATATAATATACCAATACATCTAATATTTTTTCTGTGTTGTTTTGTTCATAGATTAGTTTACTTCATTTTTATATCTAAGTGCATTATAATGTTGACTTCTACTATGACTAAAATGATGTACTTTTATTACACTCATTAGATGGTTTTTATTGATGATTTAGAATGCTCTTGATTTTATATATCAAGACAAGAAATAAACAATTTCATTGATTTGAAGTTTCTATCTTCTCTTATGGTTTTGGTATAAATATTTTCTGGTATTAAAAATAAACTTTTCTCATTTTCCCAATTTCTCTGTATGATTCTTCTTGTTCTATTGCTTTGTTTATAATTTAAGTACAATGATAAATGAAAGCAATAATTTAAGGTATGCCCTCTTCCCCAATTTTAACATTTTAATGCCATTTATGTTATTATTTTTAAAATAATCCATTAAAATGTTAATATCGGCTTATTGAATATTTAATTCTTTTTACCAAAATATTTTATCTATTTCTTATACACTATATTTTTGTAGTCCAATTGCATATCCCTATATTCATTTTTTTCTCTTGTTATGACCAACCTAGATAGCATATTAAAAAGTAGAGACATTGCTTTGCAAACAAGGGTCTGTCTAGTCAAGGCTATGGTTTTTCCAGTGGTCATGTATGGATGTGAGAGTTGGACTGTGAAGAAAGCTGATCGCCGAAGAATTGATGCTTTTGAACTGTGGTGTTGGAGAAGACTTGAGAATCCCTTGGACTGCAAAGAGATCCAACGAGTCCATTCTAAAGGAGATCAGTCCTGGGTGTTCACTGGGAGAACTGATGCTAAAGCTGAAACTCCAATACTTTGGCCACCTCATGCGAAGAGTTGACTCACTGGAAAAGACTCTGATGCTGGGAGGAATTGGGGGCAGGAGGAAAAGGGGATGACAGAGGATGAGATGGCTGGATGGCATCACTGACATGAGTTTGAGTGAACTCTGGGAGTTGATGATGGACAGGATGGCCTGGCGTGCTGTGATTCATAGGGTCGCAAAGAGTTGGACACGACTGAGTGACTGAACTGAACTGAACTGAAAAGTTTTTAGTGAAGGTCTCTGTGTTACAAATGTCTATATATTTTAAAATGTCTTTATTTTGCTTTCACAGCTTCACTCCCGACCGCTTTTGAATTTTAAAATATTGTACCATTGTTTTCTGGCCTCTATTATTATTAATGAGAAGTTGCTTTCTATCAGTCATATATATTTTTTATTATAAAATAATCTTTTTTATAATAGTAAAATAGTTTATCTTTGACGACAGAACATTTCACTCCACTGTGTGGACATTCATTTGTATTTTATTAATTAAATTGACTTTGTATTCAGGGCACATTTTCAATCTAAAAAGTAATTACTATCTAAAAATCTGGAAAGTTATGTCAAGTACATTCTCTTGCCAATATTTCAAATGAATTTTGAAATCTCTCAATCTTCCTAGGTCTCTTACATTTTTGCAACATTTTTTCCATTCTCTGTGTTGTATTGTGTATAAATTTTTCCATTGTATTTTTATTTTTACACAATTTTCAAAAGTAACTTTCCATTTACAATTATTGTGCAATTATCGACTGTATTCCCTGTGCTGTATAACACATCCTTGAGCCTATCTTATTGTACTCAATAGTTTGTGCCTCCCGTCACTGAATATTCTTAGTTTAATAATCTGCCCTGACTGCATTTATTGTATAATATGTTCACCTGCTCACTTTTCATTTAAGCGACTGTATTTTCATATCTAAGATTCCTAATTATTTCACACCTGACCTTTCTCCATTTACACCTGATTTTGTTTTATAACATTTTAAAAATAAATTTTACCTTTATCTTTCTAAACAGTCTCAAAATACCAGATGTCTTTGAGATACTTTGCATAAAATAAATTGTATAGGGAATAAGTAACTATTCAGAGTATTGATCTTATTGACCACCTGAAGAAGCAGGTCCTCCTTTTTTTGTGTGGAAATGTATATTGCAGGCTAATTTTGGGCAAAAGATAGCTCCCTCCCTTAATAACCAACTTTATCCAAAGGTTTTGTGATTATCTCTTTCCGGTCTAGTTTCCTGAATCAGAAATAGCTCCAATAATTACACCTGGGTGTTACTGTCCCACAGGGCTTTGGCAGATCCAATTATAGAACCAGTAGGTGACTGACTCTTTTCCTGGTACCCTGGTGTCCTTCTAGGGTCACAGCTTTTGACAAAGGTGGAGCCCTTGCTGCTGCTACTGCTGCTGCTGCTGCTGCTGCTACTAAGTCACTTCAGTCGTGTCCGACTCTGTGTGACCCCATAGACGGCAGCCCACCAGGCTGCTACTTGTGGTCAAATCTATTCTTTCATATTCTTTGTGTGTATGGAGAAAGCAGCACCCTAATCTTTGAATTTAAACATTAAACATGGCCCTATTTCTCAAAATCACACAGAGAAAGTTGGTTGACTGTAACTCACAATAGTTAAACTGTGGCTGTTCACTATTTGCTTCTAGACACAGATACCAGCAGGCCTGTAGCTTCAAGACCCACATACAATTCTGTTTCTATTTAGTTTCTGGTTCACAGAGATGTTCATATCTTAGATTTGAAACCTGCCCGTAATGTTTTGTTTTAGTGTTTTTATAATATATCCTTTATTTCAATAAACACGTGGAAGAAATGACTATCAAAGTTTCAAATGATTGTGCCATAATTTATGTGAGCAATATTTTTATTTCCTTTATATCTTGTGTGTTAAAACTTCACACACTTGTAGAGCCAACTGCAGGAGCTTTTGGACATGTTCTACAAATAGGAGGAGAAGGAGGAAAAGGACACTTTGAAAACTATAGTATATGAGGGTTTTTAAGGTAAAATTTATGAATAATAATACACATATAAAAGTATATAACAAAAGTATAAATCAATGAATTTTCACAAAATTGACATGTAACTAGCATAGAGATCAAGAAATAGAATAATACTAACAAATGTGGCCCTTCTCATAGCTCAGGCTACTCAGTATATCACCAAAAATAACCACTAATTTGACTTCTACCACCGTGAATCATTTTGCTTGTATTTGGATTTAATAAAAGTGGAATTAAATTGTTTGAATTCTTTTTTTGTTTAACTTATTCAATTCAACATTTTGTTGTAAGGTGCATTCATTTATTTGCATATAGTTATAGTTTGTTCATTCTCATTACAGTATAAAATTGTCTTATACATATATACCTACAATTTTTTTAACCATTCCAATTTTTATGGAAATATTTCCCAGTTTTTTAGCTACATGAACAGTGCCACTAGGGACATTATTGCTCATATCTATATGTTATTATGGATGCTTTATGTTGTATTATACATATAATTTTTATCACTGAGTATGCAAATATTCAGGTTTAATAAGTAGTGTGAAGAAATCATCCAAAGTGGTTGTAGTAAACAACATCCCAAATATCAGTAAGCTCCAGTTATTTCACATTATCACCAATATTTAATACTCTCTCATTTTGTAATTTAGCTACTCAGGTAACTGCAGTGATATCACACTGTGTATACATATGGGTGCGCTTGTGTTTTAATTGATACAATATTTGTAGTTCTCAATGTATAACTAAGTGTATAATTAAGTGTATAATTCTATGAGCTTTGATTTTTGACAAATACACATGCTTGTGTAATCAACATCCTTATCAAGATATAGAACCTATGCATTACCCTAGAAATGTCCTGCATCCTCTGAAGCAAAACTTTAAAAAATATTCTTTCCAAAAAAAGTTTACATTGAAGAAATGTGATGCACAGCTGTAGTGTTGCTATATAGTAAATTCAAATCTCTGCAAAGTACGCACTGCTCCACACATTACCATCACTGGTCTTAGCAGATTCTACTTTGGATTGTACTGAATTAGTGTTCTCTCAATGTCTTTGAAAATATTCTCACCTGTAATTGTAAATGTCAACCATTCAAAGGCAAATTCTTCAGTCACTTCAAATCTAGCTGGGAGTTTGGGACTGACCTAAACACACTGCCCTATTGAAAATAGGTAACTGATAAAGACCTACTGTATAGCACAGGACATGAAAAAAGAACATGAAAAAGAACAGATCCATGTATATGTATAACAGAATCATTTTACTGTACAACTGAAACTAGCACAACATTGTTAATCAACTCTTCTCCGATAAAAATAAAAATTAAAAAAAGAAATGTGACGCATTGTAGAAGTTCTCTGTAAATATAACTTCTTCTTAATATTTTCCTGCCTTTTTCATACAGAAACAACTTAATCTACAAAGTCTTGAATAAAATTATGAACTCTTATGGCCTAAAAGTAATATATACATATATGTGTGTGTATATATATAGATAGATAGATAGATGGATATATATATTCTTTCACCATAGATTAATTTTACATATTGCAGAGTGTAATTTAAATGAAGATATAAAATATATGTTCCTTATTTTAGGTATCTGGATATCTTTTTGCTGAGAATAATGATTTGAGGCTTATCCATGATTTGCATATGTCAATAGTTCATTTATTGTATTGTTCAGTAGTGTGCTGTTCATGAATATGTTTTATACATTCTTTGTTCACCTGTTTATACTAATTTGGGTTCTTTCTGACTTGGTGACTATAAATAAGCTGCTACAAATGACCTTGCACAAGTCATTTTTTAGACAGATGCTTTCATTTTTTTTCTTAAGTACCTAGAAATAGAGTTATTGTATCCTAAATAGATGCTTAACTTTGTAAGAAACTGCAAGCAGTTTTCCAAATAGATGGCTCCACTTTACACTCCCGTTAGTAATGTGTGAGTTCTAGGTGCTCCAAATCCTTGCCAATATTTGGTTTAGTCAGTCTTTTTTATTTAAGTCATTCTTAAAGGTATGAAAATACATGCCACTATGATATTAATTTGCATTTCCATTATGATTAATAATGTCAGCATCTTTTCACATTCTTATTAGCCCCTCATTAGTTTCATTAAAGTGTCAACTCAAGCCTTTCTCAATATTTAATGGAACTATTTATCTTTGTATTATTGATTTATGGAAGTTCTAGACATTCTACATACAGGGACTTTGTCATATGTGGTGACAGGACACATTTTCTCCCTTTTACATTTCTTAACAGTGTCTTTAATGAGTAGAAGTTTTTAATGTTAATTCTAATTTAGGTCTAAATTTCACTTTATCCTTTTTTATGGTTTATGCTTTTTCATGTATTAATTGCAAAACCTTTCCTACTCTCATGGCTTCCAAGATACTAACTTACTCTTATCTTTATTTTTCTATTAGAAGCATTGCTGTTCTAACTCGTACATGTAAGTTCAGGACATATCTTGATTAAATAGCGTATATACTAGGAGATACACAATTATGAGATTGTGAGGTTAAGATTTTTCTTTTTATTTAGTCAGTTACTTTAGCACCATTTATTACAAAGATTTTCAAAACTCCATTGAATTTCTAGGATATCTATATTAACAATCAACTGTCCATTTAGATGTACATTTACTTCTGGTCTCTCTTTTCGTATCATTGAATTATACACCCTGACAGTATGACTTCCCCAGACCAGTTCTTCTATTTCAAGATTGTTGTCACTTCTTTAGATCCTTCATGTTTCATTAGAATTAATTACCACAGTCTGTAGTATCTTTAGTTTTGACACAGTGAACATTTCTATTAATTCCCTGGACACAATAACATGATTACATCTTCTGGCTCCTAGCAGTTGAGTGGAGTTCTAAACCTAATTCTGATCTATGAGCTGAAAGTGGAAGGAAAGGTGATACATCTGGTTTGAACACTGAATTATCTAATTGGCATCTTCAAGAGCTACCTCATTTCCTTCTGTCATAGTTACCAACTATAATTCAGGTGGCTATGCGGGTCATTAAGAGTAAGACCTTTTTAGTACAGTTCTTCTATTAAGACTCTTGAGAGTCCCTTGGACTGCAGGAGACCAAACCAGTCAATCCTAAAGGAAATCAACCCTGAATTTTCATTGGAAGGACTGATGCTGAAGCTGAGGTTCCAGTACTTTGGCCACCTGATGCAAAGAGCCAACTCATTGGAAAAGACTTTGATGCTGGGAAAGATTGAAGGCAGAAGGGAAAGGGTGAAATGGTGGGATGGTATCACTGACTCTTTGGAAATGAGTTTGAGGAATTCCAGGAGATAGTGAAGGACAAGGAAGTCTGGTAGGCTGCAGTCCATGGGGTTGCAGAGGTAGATACAACTTAGAAACTAAACAATAACTCAGGTAAAAGCAGCACCCCTAGTCTGAGTCTCTAAATGCCTATGATGACATTTTGACTTGAAATGCACTTGTTAAGGGAGAAAAAAATAAGCACTTACCGCCAGCCACGGCGGCGCAGGCACGAGAGACGCCGGCCCCGGCACAACCGACCACGCAAAGAGGTGCGGCCGTGAGGAGCTATCCCACAGTGAGGCCAGGGCCGGTGGCCGAGAGAAGCTACCCCACGTCCAACAGGCGGTGGCTGCGCTGGCGCAGGAGGGCCGAGAGGAGCTACTCCGCGTTCAAGGTCAAGATGGGCGGCCTTGAGGAGATACCCATCGTCCAAGGTAAGGTACAGTGGCTGCACTTTGCTGGAGGGGCTGTGAAGAGATTTTCCACGACCAAGGTAAGAGAAACCCAAATAAGATGGTAGGTATTGCGAGGGGGCATCAGAGGGCAGACAAACTGAAATTATAATCACAGGAAACTAGCCGATCTGATCACATGGACCACAGCCGAATGTGGTCCACTGGAGAAGGGAATGGCAAACCACTTCAGTATACTTGCCTTGAGAACCCCATGAACAGTAACAAAGGGCAAAATGATAGGATACTGAATGAGGAATTCCCCAGGTCAGTAGGTGCCCAGTATGCTACTGGAGCTCAGTGGAGAAATAACTACAGAAGGAATAAAGGGATGGAGCAAAAGCAAAACCAATACCCAGTTGTGGATGTGACCAGTGACAGAAGCAAGGTCCGGTGCTGTAAAGAGCAATATTGCATAGGAACCTGGAATGTTAGGTCCATGAATCAAGGCAAATTGGAAGTGGTCAAACGGGAGATGGCAAGAGTGAACATAGACATTCTAGGAATCAGTGAACTAAAATGGACTGGAATGGGTGAATTTAACTCGGATGACCATTATATCTACTACTGTGGGCAGGAATCCCTTAGAAGAAATGGAGTAGCCATCATGGTCAACAAAAGAGTGCAAAATGCAGTACTTGGATGCAATCTTAAAAACGACAGAATGATTTCTGTTCATTTCCAAGGAAAACCATTCAATATTACAGTAATCCAGGCCTATGCCCCAACCAGTAATGCTGAAGAAGCTGAAGTTAATCGGTTCTATGAAGACCTACAAGACCTTTTAGCACAAACACCCAAAAAAGATGTCCTTTTCATTATAGGGGACTGGAATGCAAAAGTAGGAAGTCAAGAAATACCTGGAGTAACAGGCAAATTTGGCCTTGGAGCACGGAATGAAGCAGGGCAAAGGCTAATAGAGTTTTGTCAAGAGAATGTACTGGTCATAGCAAACACCCTCTTCCAACAACACAAGAGAAGACTCTACACATGGATATCACCAGATGGTCAACACCAAAATCAGATTGATTATATTCTTTGCAATCAAAGATGGAGAAGCTGTATACAGTTAGCGAAAACAAGACCAGGAGCTGACTGTGGCTCAGATCATGAACTCCTTATTGCGAAATTCAGACTTAAATTGAAGAAAGTAGGGAAAACCACTAGACCATTCAGATATGACCTCAATCAAATCCCTTATGATTATACAGTGGAAGTGAGAAATAGATTTAAGGGACTAGATCTGATTGATAGAGTGCCTGATGAACTCTGGACGGAGGTTCATGACATTGTACAGGAGACAGGGACCAAGACCATCCCCATGGAAAAGAAATGCAAAAGAGCGAAATGGCTGTCTAAGGAGGCATTACAAATACCTGCGAAAAGAAGAGAGGCGAAAAGCAAAGGAGAAAAGGAAAGATATAAGCAACTGAACACAGAGTTCCAAAGAATAGCAAGGAGAGATAAGAAAGACTTCCTCAGTGATCAATGAAAAGAAACAGAGGAAAACAACAGAATAGGAAAAACAAGAGACTTCTTCAAGAAAATTAGAGATTCCAAGGGAACATTTCATGCAAAGATGGGCTCGATAAAGGACAGAAATGGTATGGACCTAACAGAAGCAGAAGATATTGAGAAGAGGTGGCAGGAATACACAGAAGAACTGTACAAAAAGACCTTCACGACCAAGATAGTCATGATAACGTGATCACTGACCTAGAGCCAGACATCTTGGAATGTGAAGTCAAGTGGGCCTTAGAAAGCATCACTACTAACAAAGCTAGTGGAGGTGATGGAATTCCAGTTGAGCTATTTCAAGTCTTGAAAGATGATGCTGTGAAAGTGCTGCACTCAATATGCCAGCAGATTTGGAAAACTCAGCAGTGGCCACAGGACTGGAAGAGGTCAGTCTTCATTCCAATCCCAAAGAAAGGCAATGCCAAAGAATGTTCAAACTACTGCACAATTGCACTCATCTCACACGCTAGTAAAGTCATGCTCAAAATTCTCCAAGCCAGGCTTCAGCAACATGTGAACCGTGAACTCCCAGATGTTCAAGCAGGTTTTAGAAAAGGCAGAGGAACCAGAGATCAAATTGCCAACATCCGCTGGATCACGGAGAAAGCAAGAGAGTTTCAGAAAAACATCTATTTCTGCTTCATTGACTATGACAAAGCCTTTGACTGTGTGGATCACAATAAACTGTGGAACATTCTGAAAGAGATGGGAATCCCAGACAACCTGACCTGTCTCTTGAGAAACCTGTATGCAGGTCAGGAAGCAACAGTCAGAACTGTACATGGAACAACAGACTGGTTCCAAATAGGAAAAGGTGTACGTCAAGGTTGTATATTGTCACCTTGTTTATTTAACTTATATGTAGAGTACATCATGAGGAACGCTGGGCTGGAAGAAGCACAAGCTGGAATCAAGTTTGCTGGGAGAAATATCAATAACCTCAGATATGCAGATGACACTACCCTTATGGCAGAAAGTGAAGAGGAACTCAAAAGCCTCTTGATGAAAGTGAAAGAGGAGAGTGAAAAGGTTGGCTTGAAGCTCAACATTCAGAAAACAAAGATCATGTCATCTGGTCCCATCACTTCATGGGAAATAGATGGAAAAACAGTGGAAACAGTGTCAGACTTTATTTTTTTGAGCTCCAAAATCACTGCAGATGCTGATTGCAGCCATGAAATTAAAAGACGCTTACTGCTTGGAAGGAAAGTTATGACCAACCTAGATAACATATTAAAAAGCAGAGAGATTACTTTGCCAACCAAGGTCCGTCTAGTCAAGGCAATGGTTTTTCCCGTGGTCATGTATGGATGTGAGAGTTGGACTGTGAAGAAAGCTGATCGCCGAAGAATCGATGCTTTTGAACTGTGGTGCTGGAGAAGACTCTTGAGAGTCCCTTGGACTGCAAGGAGATCCAACCAGTCCATTCTAAAGGAGATCAATCCTGGCTGTTCATTGGAGGGACTGATGCTAAAGCTGAAATTGCAATACTTTGGCCACCTCATGTGACGAGTTGACTCACTGGAAAAGACTCTGATGCTGGGAAAGTTTTTGGGCGGGAGGAGAAGGGGACGATGGAGAATGAGATGGCTGGATGGCATCACCGACTCTGTGGACATGAGTTTGAGTGAACTCCGGGAGTTGGTGATGGACAGGGAGGCCTGGCGTGCTGTGATTCATGAGGTCGCGGAGAGTCGGGCATAACTGAGCGACTGAACTGAACTGATGTTAAGTGAGTCATTTTAGGGTTGTTACCACAGTGTTATACATTCAATCCACAACTTCTTTGCCAAACTCACTGATATTTACCCACAAGACAAATTCCACATTTGTAAGCATATGTTCATAAGTTCAAACAAAATATATTAGACCTTTGAACAACCTAAGGGTTAAGAGTGTCCACCCTCCCCAGAGTCGAAAATCTGCAGATCCGCATATGAAATGGTATGCTTTCACATACGTGGTTCTACATCCCTGGATTCAACCAACCATGGATTGACCCAGTTCAAATCCCTACTGTTCAAGGGTCATTTGTAAAGTGTTATAATTAAAGTCTCCCTAAATGAACTGAAATCTATATTTCTCTAACCACATACTATAAGAAGACATTGGTCCTAGAATATATTTGTAGATATGCCTCTTAAAAGAATCCAAAATGAATGAAAGTTGCTCAGTCATGTCCAACTCTTCACAACCCCATGGACTATACAGTTTATGGAATTCTCTAGGTCAGAATGTTGGAATGAGTAGCCTTTCCCTTCTCCAGGAAATCAAACCCAGGTCTCCCACATTGCAGGCAAATTCTTTACCAGCTGAGTCACAGGGAAGCCTAAGTTTTCAATCCAGTGTTTCAATAAGTAAAAGAACCCAATTTTTCAATAAAATTGATAAACCTGATATACTCTAGACTTTTCTTAGTGAGCAGATACTAAGCATCCATAGGAAATCCTGCAATTTAAAAGCTATTCTAACTTTTTAAATAAAACTACTTGAGTAGTGATAAAGAAATAAATCCATAATAAAATAGAACCACATTTTGTAATTTGAGAAATAATGTTAAAGGTGAAAGTGTTAGTCAGTCTTGTTCAACTCTTTGTGATCCCATGAAATGTAGCCCACCAGGTTCCCCTGCCCATGGAATTCTCCAAGTAAGAATACTGGAGTGGGTTGCCATTCCCTTTGCTAGGGGATCTTCCTGACCCAGGGACCTAACCCATGCCACCTGCATCGCAGGCAGATTCTTTACCATCTGAGACAAAGGTTCAGTTCAGTTCAGTCGCTCAGTCGTGTCCGACTCTTTGAGACCCCATGAATTACAGCACGCCAGGCCTCCCTGTCCATCACCAACTCCCGGAGTTCACTCAAACTCCGAGTCCATCGAGTTGGTGATGCCATCTAGCCATCTCATCCTCTGTCATCCCCTTCTCCTCCTGCCCCCAATCCCTCCCAGCATCAGAGTCTTTTCCAGTGAGTCAACTCTTCGTATGAGGTAGCCACAGTATTGCAGTTTCAGCTTTAGCATCAGTCCCTCCAATGAACACCCAGGACTGATCTCCTTTAGGATGGACTGGTTGGATCTCCGTGCAGTCCAAGGGACTCTCAAGAGTCTTCTTCAGCACCACAGTTCAAAAGCATCTATTCTTCGGCACTCAGCTTTCTTCACATTCCAACACTCACATCCATACATGAGCACTGGAAAAACCATAGCCTTGACTAAACGGACCTTTGTTGACAAAGTAATGTCTCTGCTTTTCAATATGCTGCTAGGTTGGTCATAACTTTCCTTCCAAGGAGTAAGCGTCTTTTAATTTCATGGCTGCAATCGCCATCTGCAGTGATTTTGGAGCCCAAAAAAAGGTACAGCACATTAAAAGCTCTGTGATGTTTAACTCAACAGACACTTTAATCTTTGTCAAATACATGCTATTAATGTCCTTTGCAAATATTTTTCTGAAGTTTGCCAGCCATATTACAGAGTGCCCTCCCCTCTTGCACTCGGTATTAGAAGTCTTCTGGCACTTCTGTGTCACTAGTCCCCTCTCCCTTGCTGAATCTAAGGTTTTCCCAAAAAGATTCCTTGGTTGTATCTGCGTAAAAAGAAAATCCAAACATTGCAAAGCATTAAGGAATTAGGTATGAGGGACTCCAAGACTTTGACTATTAACTAGTTTCCTTTCTCTCCAAATTTAGCAAAATTTGGCATCTGTAGTCTGATATTCCACATCTTCTGATTGGAACATCTTTTAATTAACCTTTGAAATAACTTTGTTCAGTTTGGAAAACATCTATTAAAAGATCCTGCTGTCCTGAAAGTCTTCGAAAAATCTCTTTACCTACTGGCCAACCTGACTGGCACAGGTGACCCAGCCTTGGCAGAGATTATACAGAGCAAAAGTTTGCTTTTACATTTGAAGTCATGACCTCAACCTCTCCTCTAACTTCCTAGGTCTTTGATTTTATCAGACACCTGATAATCTAGTCAAAGATATGTCTCTGTTCTGTAATAAGAGAAAGCTAAAGTAGCAATAAGTAGAAAGTCTAGACAAGGGAAGTATTTTACAGCCAGAAAACAAAAAAGAACGGGAAAAGGAAAGAAAAGAATAAAAGGAAGAAGAGGAAAATGAAAGGAAATAGATTAAGTGTTAGTCGCTCAGTTGTGTCCGACTCTTTGCGACCCCATGGACTGTAGCCCCCCAGGTTCCTCTGTCCATGTATCTATTAATACAATGCCTGAGGAGTCATATAAGCTGGAATATATCAGATCTTTCTGTTTCATTCTTTTGTGTTCTGCCTGAACTCTAGACCTTTCTAGATGCTTTAGGAAATTCAGTGTGCCTTACATAATTTTACTATTACTCATCTTCTGCTCTTCTGCTTCAGCCATCTGGTACCAGCATACTGAATGAGAGTGTGGATAGTTTGCCCAGGTGTTATTTTCAAGTGGTCCTCCAAGCTGCAGGTGTCTGAACTGCCACATGAAAAGGTATTCATCACTGCACAGAAGTGGGAGGAGTCTCTCTCCTTGTCTTGTACCATACGGTCACCCACAACCTGAAGCAAAACTCTAGGCTACCCACCCACCTCAGCCTCCATCTCCAATCATGACAACTTACATAGCTCTTTTCTCTGCAGGGCTTAGTGCTAGTCACTAGAACTCAGTAGACAATAAGTGCCATGGTTTGGTTTTTTTTTTGCTTTTTACAGATTTCAGATGTTGAATGAAGGTATGTCCTCTCCAGACTCTAGTCCTCTAGTGAATCTATTCATGCACATAGATGACTTGGGCCTCACCATCCTCATCAGACACTATAAACATCGGAATCTCTATGTAACCTTAGCTAGAATGACTACCAAAAATAAACAAATAAATGAAAGGGCAGAGAGGCACTGCAGCAGTTTTATCCTACCTGGATATCTGGAAATACATGAGTACATGAAGATATGTATTTAAGTAAATATAAATACACCCTCTCATAGTTGCTACATTTTGCTCAATGTTATTGAAAACAGGACTGTCTTGCAATGACCACATTCCTTATGCTTTCAAGTGAAGATGAGTGCACTGCAGGTAATGGAGATCTACCCAGATGCACTAGTGTGATTTAGAGACATGCAGTAGTATGATTAGATGCAATCATAATCATAATTAGATGCAATAGTATGATTTAGAGACATCTTTCATCACAATAAAGATAGATGTGATTCATAAGTATGAGTGACAGTATTTCATTAGGTGAACTAACCATAGTCATTCTCCCCAATGATGAACATTTCAACTGTTTCTATATTTTACTATAATAAAAATAAAT
This sequence comes from Moschus berezovskii, assembly GCF_049115385.1. Classification (NCBI taxonomy): domain Eukaryota; kingdom Metazoa; phylum Chordata; class Mammalia; order Artiodactyla; family Moschidae; genus Moschus; species Moschus berezovskii. Next base: position 28,269,581 of record NC_142464.1, read on the forward strand.
ATAACCAATGACAATAGCTATTTTTAAACATTGGGTCATTTTCCTCAGTGTAAGTAATTAGAGGCAGAATAGCTGTTTTATAGGCTATGTATGAATATAATTACACTTAGACACATATTGCTGGGCTTCCCAGGTGGCGCTAGTGGTAAGGAACTTGCCTGCCAATGCAGGAGACATAAGAAATATAGGTTCGATCCCTGGGTCAGGAAGACTCCCTGGAAGAAGGCATGGCAACCCACTCCAGTATTCTTGCCAGGAGAATCTCATAGACAGAGGAAACAGGCAGGCTATAGTCCTTAGGGTGGCAAAGAGTGGGATGCAACTGAAGTGACTTAGCCTGCATGCACATATACAGATAGCTAAGCTACTTTGTCCTTTTTTTTATTTATATTTCAATGTAACAAACTTTCAAAAATAGAGTTAATTTCTTATCTTGAGATACAGACTCATTATCTCAACATCATTTTGCAAGATAATCACTAACTATACTTTTTAAGAATATTACAAATATTCAAACTTTAAACATTATTGAAACTTTTAGAATGAAATGAACTTTGTCTTTAACCTTATGAAAAAAATATAAAGCCATTTTAAGAAAATCATTGAAATCTGGATTAAAATGTCAATATTTCTACTGTCAAATAGAGTTTTAATCTAATAAAATATCATGGACTTAATTTACAACTTGCCCTTTTTCATTTGAAGATGCTTTATTTTCATTTGTCCCTTCAACCTAGTATGGTCACTGGCTACATGGCCATGACCATGTGGCTTTGCTGCCCTATAGCATAGTATAAAATGCTGACATTGGTATTATGAAGTAAATATGCCTTTGTGTATATGTAAACATACAAAATGCAATTTATGTGCATTTTGATGTGCATCTTAAACTAGTTAAAATCACTTTGCTCCACTAGGACTAGAGTCATGAAGTTAATGCTCTGGGCAGTGACAAAGGGGCTGAAGATTGCCACAGATTCCTCCAGGACAGAACTCCAAACCCCTGCCTATCAGGCCTGTGCCATTAGCCCTCTGGCTAAGTGAAGTCCAAACTAAAGAAAGCTTCTGAATCAAGGCAGGGAATCCAACTTTCACGCCCAGGAAAATTAACTGTTAGTGCTATTCAGTTTGCAAAAGTGACAATAATGACTTATTCATGCAACGCACTTTATGCACTTGTAAAATGCATCAGTTTTCCAGCTCTAACCTTCATGAAGTATACAGTGCAGTTATTATTGTTATTGTGTTTTTAATAATTCTCACATCTCTCACTTACTCTTTTCAGTCTCTTCTGTTAAATTCTCTACTTCTTTGCTGCCCGGTCTGTCTCATCAATATTCACGTCTGTAAGAAGTCAGTTCAGCAAAACATTTACTCTATGGGGTTTCTATTAATAGTAAATTGTAAGACATAATCCCAAAGCAGAAGGAGCCACAGTCCAACAGGAAGGTGGACAATCAAGCCCTTGATAAAAGTGTGTGAAGAGTGTGTTTCAAAGCAGTGGCACTTCATTCATGAGCAATAGAGCCGCAAAGTCTCTACTCCTGAGGAGATAACATTGGAGCCAGATTCTTAAGAGTGAGATAGAGCTTGCTGGTCAGTGTGTGGGAGGTTTTTGAGACATAACAAATAGTAGGTGTCAAAAGCAAGAAAACATAAAACAGGAGTAAGAGGAGTCCAGGCATTCTGATAACAATGTGAAGTGTAAACCTGCGAGACAAAATTAGGTTGGTGTTTAATTTGGTTCAAGGCCTCTGAAGGGTGTGTGTGACGAGGAAGATTTCTAAGCCATGAGTGCTACTGTTACTTGCATTTTAAACAGATGGTGGGCGCAGTAGTTCTGGACAACAAAATGGAGCATAAAACCTTAGTGCAGATGAACCACTGCAGTCAGATCATCACAAAAGTGAAACCTAGAGTTATAAGGATACAAACAAGGGCTGTGGTAGTAGAACCAGACATCAGGAGTCAATGTGAGAAATCCTTCTGTTCAGTTCAGTTCATTTCAGTTCAGTCGCTCAGTTGTGTCCGACTCTTTGTGACCCCACGAATCACAGCACGCCAGGCCTCCCTGTCCATCACCAACTCCAGGAGTTCACTCAAACTCATGTCCATTGAGTCGGTGATGCCATCCAGCCACCTCATTCTCTGTCGTCCCCTTCTCCTCCCGCCCCCAATCCCTCCCAGCATCAGAGTCTTTTCCAGTGAGTCAACTCATTGCATGAGGTGGCCAAAGTTTTGGAGTTTCAGCTTTAGCATCAGTCCTTCCAATGAACACCCAGGATTGATCTCCTTTAGAATGGACTTAGAAGGTGCTAGAGAAGACTCTTGAGAGTCCCTTGGACTGCAAGGAGATCCAACCAGTCCATCCTAAAGCAGATCAGTCCTGGGTGTTCATTGGAAGTACTAATGTTAAAGCTGAAACTCCAATACTTTGGCCACCTCATGCGATGAGTTGACTCACTGGAAAAGACTCTGATGCTGGGAGGGATTGGGGGCAGGAGGAGAAGGGCACGACAGAGAATGAGATGGCTGGATGGCATCACCAACTCAATGTACTTGAGTTTGAGTGAACTCCGGGAGTTGGTGATGGACAGGGAGGCCTGGCGTGCTGTGATTCATGGGGTCGCAAAGAGTCGGACATGACTGAGTTAGATGGTATCAGGGAGAGAACAGAAAGAGGATATGCAAGGGAGCTATAAACACATTGAAAATAAAACTCAGAAAGTCTGCGATCCTCCCGCTTCCACACTGCCAGCAGCAGAAAAGATACTGAACTATAAATGAAGCTGCCAACCAGATATTTAAATACATTACAGTTACCTTACATTCAAAATATCCAATAAACCCTTCAAATGTTCTTTCTTCTATTCCTGTGCCCTGGCTGAGGGACCTCCCTCTTCTCTTTCTAAACATTAAAATCTCAGGTCCCTTAATTGTTTTTACTAGCAGAATGAGAGAATGGAAATAATCAAGGCCTAGGATTTTAACTTTAATTGAGCACCAAGTCCCACAGACTCTATCTCTTAAATATGTCTTGACTTTATCTTCTTATAGCGACTTCCACTCTCAGAGCCTTAGTTCAAACTACTCACTACAACTGTTTGCTAATTTGTCTTCTTGCCTACATTCATCCCTTCCAGTAAATCCTTCAAATTGTTGTCAGAGAGTTATCTCTAAAATTTAACTAGGACTTGTTGTCACACTTGTGTTAAAACGCTTGAATCTCTTCCTAACACTCACATGTCTAAAACATTGTGTTTTCATCCCCAAATCTAATGAGTTCAAACTCTTTAAAATGGCTAGTAAGATCCTTGGTACTTTAACTACTGTGTGAATCTGCAATCTCAGACTCCTCTGAAATTGGTGAATCAGACACAAAAAATCCAAAATACAGGCCATGCTCCACAGTGAATATGCTGCTCATTTTGCCCCTTAAGTCCTCCTCCATCCTTTGAATTTGTGATGAGATCCCAATGCCATTCTCTGTTTAGTTGAAGCATTCTTTTTCTGTGATACACTCTTATATTCTCTTCTCATGTGACACAGAACACATTCATTCATATGCTCTGTAGCATTCTTCAGAACCCCTTATTGCAATGATTGTTTTACATAATCTCTGCTAAATGATGAACTCCCTACAGTAAGAACTGTGTCTTCGTCTTTGAAGCAACTTCACCTAGAAGAGGGGACTGTCTCATACATAACACTTAAAAACTCTTATTAGTTGAATGAATGATTGCACAACTAACAACTGTATATACAATTGATCTTGATGTGATTTGCAAAACAATATTCAACATACCATTTTGAAGGGGCACATATATTATTTTGGTCTGTAATGATCACATGCATGTGCGCACTAAGTCGCTTCAGTTGTGTCCGACTCTGTAACCCCACAGACTGTAACCCACCAGGCTTCTCTGTCCGTGGAATTCTCCAGGCAAGAATACTGGAGTGGATTGCCATGCCCTCCTCCAAGGGAAGTTCTCAACCGAGGGATCAAACCCCTGTCTTTCATGCCTCCTGCATTGGCAGGCAGGGTCTTTCCCACTGGGGCCACCTGGACACAATGTTGAACAAACGACCAAATATTTCTTTTGAATAATCAATTTGTAAAATCAACCCCCTCTGATAGACTACTTTTATTTCAAGGAATCTGTGAGCTAAGGCATTATAAATGAATTAAGCCTCCATCTAGAGTTTCATCCTCCACAATCCCAGCAAGAAAATACAACTTATAAATGTACATATAGTTAAAATTTCACTCAGTTACCTATTTACATAAACTTCCTTTACAAGAACATCACAAATGAATTTGAGCCACAAAAATATAGGTAGTTTTCTTCCTAAAACCTAGGTCCATAAAATCTAGGTAGTTTGGTTGCCATTTTCACTGCGTGGGATTTTCAGGGTTGTCACTTTCAATAAATGGCCTCTTGTATTTCACCCTTATCTGTTTTGTATCTTATGTCCTAATGCAGCACAAGTCAAAGAAATAGTAATTAAACTTGTTCTGATAAGCTATTTGCATAGTGAGCTGTTAATCTGCATATCATCTGAAATAAAAAGAATTTCCATGACTTAAGGGCAGCCATAGAATTTATATTAATAGTCTCAGAAACATGATTATTGATACTTCAGGCAATGCAGATGTCTTAGATTGCTTATATTAAAGTTCTGATGCATAGTTCCACCTGGCCTTATATTTGATCTGTTTCAGCAATAACAAATATACCCACCAATATTAACATTTGGCTTAATAATCTGAGTTGTAATTTACCCTATTTGGTTCTGTAACATTGTCCTAAGTCATTGCTTTCTCCCTCTGGCATAACAACAACCTCATTTCTCTCCACATGATATTAACACTCACAGACAGGCATTTGTAGGATTTATGGCTCATTTCCTTTCTATTACCATTTGCCTTGTGTCTTTTTTTCTTAATATTCACTCATTTTTGTGTATCTTTTCCCATCTGAGGTGCAATTCTAGGATGCTGAGATTTTAAATCTTCCCAACATGCTAATCCAATCTTTAAAAGTCTGTCCTTCTGTTTTTTAAATCCTCACTCAGTGAAGAAGCCATATCAATTATTCTTTCAAATCCTAATTCTTCTTAATCTATTTTCTTCATCAACTTTATTTCATATTTTTCATTTATGATAGTAAAAACAACTCAGAAAAAAACATTCTTTATTTTGTTTCTTTTTTTCTCTGGATTTTCTGGACTCTTCTTGGTGAATAACAGGATAGTTTATCTGTGTCCTTCTCCCAGAGTCAGCCCCATTTTTCCCCTTCAGTTTTCAGAGTTTCTTTTAGCCTACTTGAACTCATTACTTTTAGTAGATCTTCATTTCAGGGGGATAATTCGATGAGAAATTCGAGAATATCTAACAGACAATGAATACACATCATATAGATATTAACTAAAATAAAGTAACCAAGAGTTTTCTTAATTGAGATCCACAGGAAGAGATAGCTGAATAAATATTTGTCGAGTGTAATAAAAATGTGTGATGTGAGAGCTGTGAGTTTCAGTTTTATTTGGAGACATAATGGAGACTGCAGCCTAGGAGACTGCCTGCCAGAGAGTTCTGAGGAACTGCTCCCAAGAGGTGGATGGAAGTTAGTATATACATGGTTTTGTTGACGGAGTACATGCACTCAAGCACACAGCTCTGTGGAAAGTTACCAACAGTCACAGGCAATGGATACCTCAGTTAATGACTTCAGAGTTTTCTTAGTAGAAGAAGTTGTAAGAACCAAAGTTCGTAAAAAATCTCCTGAAATATTTCTAACTAATTAAGGGCCTGTTTTACCTCTTTTCCCAGAGCACAAAGTGCCTCATGCTGATTTTTTTGCCCTGAATTCCTTTCAGAATGTGTTGTAGGTCAGTGACTGCATTGACTAATGACATAATTCTTGTAGAACTGGACAGTGGGCAATATTATCTCATAATAATTATTCACAATTACATAAAATTGTGTATATACCAAACAAGCACTATTGGAATTCAGAATGAAAAATTTTAAATGTACAATTTTATATGTATTTTTAAATCAACTTTATAAATACTCCTTAAATTTTCAAGGTTGAAAATATTACACCCTTGACTTTCAAAGGCTTTCTAGTAAAGTGTACATTTTCTGTGAAAGCTGAATCATCTTTTTCACCATCTTTATATAATGTACTGAATTTTACTTAACAAAATTATGGATTAAGCTCAATTCAATGTGGTAAACTGGGCTTCCCTGGTGGCTCAGATGTTAAAGCGTCTGCCTGCAATGCTGGAGACCCAGGTTCGATCCCTGGGTCAGGAAGATCCCCTGGAGAAGGAAATGGTAACCCACTCCAGTATTCTTGCCTGGAGAATCCCATGGACGGAGAAGCCTGGTAGGCTACAGTCCATGGGGTGGCAAAGAGTCGGACACGACTGAGCGACTGAATGGAACGGAACGGAATGTGGTAAACTAAGATGGTTTTATTCTTAGAAGAACTAGTGTTTTCTTCAAGTTTATGGATACCAATGTCTCAGCTTAAATATTCAATTAATGTCACTTTCAGAGAGTTCTAGGGACTCAGATTTTCCTTGACCCCTGAGTTAATGTATTTTGAAACTGAATGATTCACTAGATGCTACTTTGCCAGGTTTTATGAAGAATTTTTTAATATTAAGATTCACAGTGAAAAATTTTTACTGACCTTGTTACATTATTAGCCAAGAGTACCTCCTCCTTGACTGGCTGTCTTTTTCTGTAAAAAAGACAAAATAGCTCTTTACAACAAAGTTGCCTGTATCATGAATAGCATACTCCTCAGTCAATTAAATAAGAAGAAAGAGGAACAAGGAGGAGAAAGCACATTTCTTATAAGCACATTGATTACTTCTTTGGAGTCTTATTTTATTTAGCATTCAGATGCATCACATTGTTATAGCTAATTCTTCAAACACTTGAGCAGATTTCTTTTAACTAAAACCAAATGCACTTATTTAGTTTTGCTCAAAATTGTAGAATGGAAATAAATATAAGCTGTAGACACTAAGTTATTAGTAATTAAACATTTTTGGAGGTGAGGGATGGTAAGTGTGGTGCCCAGTCAGAGAATACTAGCTGTAATTACAAAAGAGACTGCTAACTACCCACAAACTAATTTCATAGAGTGAATGACATAAATAAAGATTCTTTGGTCTATGTTTGGGTCCTCAATCTTGGAGGACAGATATATTGACTTGACCACCTCAGGAATGCTGAATGAGCCTAATTAAACCTGAGGCATACATATTTACTAAAATCTGAATATATGAATGTATAGGAAGAAATACAACCATCAAGTGAGTCAGATATTCATATCAGTAGAGCCATTTTCAGTTACTCATTTAAGAAAAACCATGAAAAGTCAAATAATTAGATTATTTAATAATCCAGAAATTGGCCTAAGAGATTTGACCCAATAAGTAATGTGATGTTAGTGCTTAGTTACCCTGAGGTCTGATAATCTGATTTCTCTACATGCATCAGAGAAATATATCATTAAATATATAAAGAGACTGAATACTTGCATCAGCATTTTAATGCATTCTTCAGTTCAGTTCAGTTCAGTCGCTCAGTCGTGTCCGACTCTCAGCAACCCCATGAATCACAGCACGCCAGGCCTCCCTGTCCATCACCAACTCCCGGAGTACACCCAAACTCATGTCCACAGAGTCGGTGATGCCATCCAGCCATCTCATTCTCCGTCGTCCCCTTCTCCTCCCGCCCCCAACCTTTCCCAGCATCAGAGTCTTTTCCAGTGAGTCAACTCGCCGCATGAGGTGGCCAAAATATTGCAGTTTCAGCTTTAGCATCAGTCCCTTCATAGAACACCCAGGATTGATCTCCTTTAGAATGGACTGGTTGGATCTCCTTGCAGTATAAGGGACTCTCAAGAGTCTTCTCCAACACCACAGTTCAAAAGCATCGATTCTTCGGCGATCAGCTTTCTTCACAGTCTAACTCTCACATCCATACATGACCACGGGAAAAACCATTGCCTTGACTAGATGGACCTTGGTTGGCAAAGTAATATCTCTGCTTTTTAATATACTATCAAGGCTGGTCATAACTTTCCTTCCAAGGAGTAAGCGTATTTTAATTTCATGGCTGCAATCAGCATCTTCAGTGATTTTGGAGCCCCAAAAAATAAAGTCTGACACTGTTTCCACTGTTTTTCCATCTATTTGCCATGAAGTGATGGGACCAGATGCCATGATCTTCGTTTTCTGAATGTTGAGCTTCAAGCCAACCTTTTCACTCTCCTCTTTCACTTTCATCAAGAGGCTTTTGAGTTCCTCTTCACTTTCTGCCATAAGGGTAGTGTCATCTGCATATCTGAGGTTATTGATATTTCTCCCAGCAATCTTGATTCCAGCTTGTGCTTCTTCCAGCCCAGCGTTCCTCATGATGTACTCTGCATATAAGTTAAATAAGCAGGGTGACAATATACAACCTTGACGTACACCTTTTCCTATTTGGAACCAGTCTGTTGTTCCATGTCCAGTTCTAACTGTTGCTTCCTGACCTGCATACAGGTTTCTCAAGAGGCAGGTCAGGTGGTCTGGGATTCCCATCTCTTTCAGAATGTTCCACAATTTATTGTGATCGACACAGTCAAAGGCTTTGGCATAGTCAATGAAGCAGAAATAGATGTTTTTCTGAAACTCTCTTGCTTTCTGGAAAATACTGGGAAAGAATTTGAGAAAATCTCACTACCACCGTCACTACCAACTCTCCATCTACCCTACCCTGGTTTCTTCGTGTGTGTGTTTTCACTCATTTCACTTTAATGGGCCTTTTATTTGTACAAAAATTTGTAATATAATACTGCCAAATTTCTTGGAGTTTTCAAAATGGAAATCACTTCTCTGTAAAGTGCTCTATCCTCTCATACTTGTCTGAGCTCTTCTCTCTCTCTCTGTATAACTTGATCTGTCACATGTCATAATTGAACTCTCAGACACGTGGGGAATCTTGCCTGTATTAATCCTCCAACAATGAAAATATTTTAAAAATAAGACTGGGTCATTATATTGTTAACAATGACATTCTCATATGTGCTGGAGGTTGTTTAACAACAGAATTAGAAAAGTCTCCTGCTCAAGACTTCTTGCTAGTTGGGAGATTCCCTCACGGGCAAAGCAAGGACTAAGGCTTCCCAGGTGGTGCTAGTGGTAAAGAACCTGCTTACCAAAGCAGGAGACACAAGAGATGTGGGTTTGATCCCTGGATGGGGAAGATCCCCTGGAGGAGGAAATGGCAACCCACTCCAGCATTCCTGCCAGGATAATCCCACGGACAGAGAAGCAGAGGAGCCTGGCATGGGGTCACAAAGAGTCAGACACAACTGAGCTGAGCATCTGAGCACAAGTTTTCTCAAGAGCTGGTTCTACCACCAGGACACCTGGACTCTTAAATCAACTCTTATATCGACTCTTATGGGAGCTGCATAAGGATCTCAATCCTTGTGAAGGGAAAGGAATCTTTCTTCTTCTCACTCTGGATAAAGTTACAAGAAAATTTAAGACCCATTTTTCTATTCTGGATATTAAGTGATGAAAATTTTACACTGATGATTAAATCAAAAAAGTAATATATTTTTTATTTTTACTAAGTATGTATTAGGAAGTAGAATAATTAAGCTATATAAATATCCTTGCTGCTGCTGCTGCTGCTAAGTCACTTCAGTCGTGTCCGACTCTGTGTGACCCCATAGACGGAAGCCCACCAGGCTCCCCCGTCCCTGGGATTCTCCAGGCAAGAACACTAGAGTGGGTTGCCATTTCCTTCTCCAATGTGTGAAAGTGAAAAGTGAAAGTGAAGTCGCTCAGTCGTGTCCGACCCTTAGCGACCCTATGGACTGCAGCCCACCAGGCTCCTCCATCCATGGGATTTTCTAGGAAAGAGTACTGGAGTGGCTTGCCATTGCCTTCTCCAAATATCCTTAGATGAGCCAAATTAAATATTTTTAAATGAGAAATATATTTGGCATTAAAATACTTGAAAATTAGTAGAAATCTTTATTCATACTTTCTAACGTATGTCAGACCTAAATGGAATGAAATATGCCTGATTGTTGTCTTTGTTGTTCAGTCACCAAGTCGTGTCTCGCTCTTTGTGACCCCACAGACTGCAGCATGCCAGGCTTCCCCGTCCTTCGCTGTCTGCCGGAGTTTGCTCAAAGTCATGTCCATTGAGCCGGTGATGCTATCTAACCATCTCATCCTTGTTGCCCCCTTCTCATTTCGCCTTCAATCTTTCCCAGCATTAGGGTCTTTTTGAAGAGGTGGCTCTTCGCATCAGGTGGCCAAAGTACTGGAGTTACAGCTTCAGCATCAGTCCTTTCAATGCATACAATGTAAAAATCAATATACTTGAAAAATCTGCATACATTTTCTACCTAAGGAAAGATTAAAATAAAGTTGTGTGGGATTTTGTTAGGTTTAGGGATGCAGCGGGAGGTGAAATGCAGGATCTTCAACATTCATTCTATTTGTGGCACTAAAGAGGAGTATTGCCACTAGAGGGCAGTGTTTGACTGAAAAATAAAAATAAAAAACCATACAATTCCTTGAAGAAAGTTACTCATCAACAGCATACATCTTGTCAATAAACAACATAAGCTTCATCGCTGAACTTACTAATTTTCCTCTGTTTTTATGAGCTTTATTTGATACCTATAGCATCGGTGATCCAAAGATGTGGTTACTATTCAGGTATGTTTTATGTTGGCAGACTTATTCCTCTTCTTAAAGCTGTTGATTGGGAAATAGATGGAAAAACAGTGGAAACAGTGTCAGACTTTATTTTTTGGGGCTCCAAAATCACTGCAGATGCCGATTGCAGCCATGAAATTAAAGGACGCTTGCTCCTTGGAAGGAAAGTTATGACCAATCTTGATAGTATATTAAAAAGCAGAGAGATTACTTTGCCAACCAAGGTCCGTCTAGTCAAGGCAATGGTTTTTCCCGTGGTCATGTATGGATGTGAGAATTGGACTGGGAAGAAAACTGATCGCCGAAGAATCGATGCTTTTGAACTGTGATGTTGGAGAAGACTCTTGAGAGTCCCTTATACTGCAAGGAGATCCAACCAGTCCATTCTAGAGGAGATCAATCCTGGATGTTCATTGGAGGGACTGATGCTAAAGCTGAAGCTGCAATACTTTGGGCACCTCATGTGACTAGTTGACTCACTGGAAAAGACTCTGATGCTGGGAAAGGTTGGGGGCGGGAGGAGAAGGGGACGACGGAGAATGAGATGGCTGGATGGCATCACCGACTCTGTGGACATGAGTTTGGGTGTACTCCGGGAGTTGGTGATGGCCAGGGAGGCCTGGCGTGCTGTGATTCATGGGGTCGCAGAGAGTCGGACACGACTGAGCGACTGAACTGACTGACTGAACTAAAGCTGTTTCTCTCTCTGACTTGGCACTCCTTGCCTTTGACATTCACTTAAGTTCAACCAAGAAATAATGCCTCAGGTTGCTATCACAAACAATACACTTTGACCTTTTCTTATATATATTTGAATCAGGTACAGTACTTCTCCAAGCATTAGTGTGCCTTATAATGCCCCCAAACCACTTAGGACATCCTGTGATTGTCCCATAGGAGGCACAATAAAATCCTACTTCAATTCTATTATTGCTCATTTCTTTCACCCCACACCCATGTTTTCTAATCTCATAGCTTATTTATTGCTAAGAAATTGGTATACCTGCATATGAATTTAACAAGGACTAAAATGATTGATAGATATGATAGACAGAGTGCCTGAGGAACTATGGACAGAGGTTCGTGACATTGTACAGAAGGCAGTGATTAAGACCATGCCCAAGAAAACGAAATGCAAAAAGACAAAGTGGTTGTCTGAGGAGGCCTTACAAAGAGCTGAGAAATGAAGAGAAACTAAAGACAAAGGAGAAAAGGAAATGTATACCCATTTGAATGCAGAGTTCCAAAGAATACCAAGGAGAGATAAGAAAGCCTTCCTCAGTTATCAATGCAAAGAAATAGAGGAAAACAATAGAATGAAAAGACTAGAGATCCCTTCAAGAAAATTAGAAGGGGAACATTTCATGCAAAGATGGGCACAATAAAGGACAGAAATGGTATGGACCTAACAGAAGCAGAAGATATTAAGAAGAGGTGGCAAGAATACACAGAAAAGCTATACAAAAAAGATCTTCATGATCCAGATAATCAAGATGGTGTGATCACTCACCTAGAGCCAGACATCCTGGATCTGAAGTCAAATCGGCCTTAGGAAGCATCACTACGAACAAAGCTAGTGGAGGTGAAGGAATTCCAGTTGAGTTATTTCAAATCCTAAAAGATGCTGCTGTGAAAGTGCTGCACTCAATATGCCAGCAAATTTGCAAAACTCAGCAGTGGCCACAGGACTGGAAAAGTTCAGGTTCCATTGCAATCCCAAAGAAAGGCAATGTCCAAAAATGTTCAAACTACCGCACAATTGCACTCATCTCACACACTAGCAAAGTAATGCTCAAAATTCTCCAAAGAAGTTTTCAACAGTACATGAACCAAGAACTTCCAAATGTTCAAGCTGGATTTAGAAAAGGCAGAGGAACCAAAGATCAAATGGCCAACATCTGTTGGATCATCGAAAAAGCATGAGAGTTCCAGAAAAACTTGTACTTTTGCCTTTTTGACTATGCCAAAGCTTTTGACTATGTGGATCACTACAAACTGTGGAAAATTCTTAAAGAGATGGGAATACCAGACCACCTCCCCTGCCTTCTGAGAAATCTGTATGCAAGTCAAGAAGCAGCAGTTAGAACCTGACGTGGAACAATTGGGAAAGGAATAAGTCAAGGCTGTATACTGTCACCCTGCTTATTTAGCTTCAGTGCAGAGTACATTACCGAGGTCCAGCCTCTGCAGAGCCCAGGGATAGCCTCAGGATGAGTGGCGTCGGCGAAGAAATGAGGCTCAGAGGTTAAAGCATCTGCCTCCAATGCGGGAGACCCGGGTTCGATCCCTGGGTCGGGAAGATCCCCTGGAAAAGGAAACGGTAACCCACTCCAGTATTCTTGCCTGGAGAATCCCATGGACGGAGAAGCCTGGTAGGCTACAGTCCACGGGGTCGCAAAGAGTCGGACACGACTGAGCGACGGAACGGAACGGAAAAGAAAGTGAGTCGAGTCTTGACTGGGTGCAGAATCAAGACTGATTTATTTTTCCACATCAGTGTTTATATACCCTGCTGCTGCTGCTGCTGCTGCTGCTGCTGCTAAATCGCTTCAGTCCTGTTCGACTCTGTGTGACCCCATAGACAGCAGCCCACCAGGATCCCCCATCCCTGGGATTCTCCAGGCAAGAACACTGGAGTGGGTTGCCATTTCCTTTGTATACCCTATACTAGTACAATTCTAAAGGGGAATGCACAAAGTCAGCTCAACATTACATCAGTTTGCAGTTTACAAAACCAGAATGTTACCCGCATACTTCTTTGTTTTAGAGAGTCTTATCTATAGTAGATTTTAGTACATTATCTTCTGGCCTCGGGGTCTATTAACATCTTATGACCTTTTCTTACAAGCTAGGTGAATGCAAAGCAGTTTCATGTAAGCTATTCTTATTTTTCCACTTGCCTTGAACTAAACAGAAAACAGAAAAGTTGCAGTCTCATAAGGTAAAGTTGCAGCATAGTAGAGATTTAACACAATGATCAGTTCTTTCTAGTTACTACACACAAACTCTGCGGCTCCGGTGAGGCAGCCTCTGCCTAGCACTCCTGGTTAATATTAACCATTATCTTATTGTTTCTACACTAGGGCTAAACTCTTATTTTTCTAAATTCTAACTATATTAACAATAATTTCTACATCAAGAACAAAAACACAGCTAGCAAACGTTGATTCAGTAACAACTTCTAGAATAATATTTTTTCTATTTTCTAATAGGGCTTGTTCACCCCCAAAAGGGCTCTGCGCCTATTAGGACTTTTTGTGTGATCAGGTTCTTTATGCTATTTATGATTAAGGTGTTGTGAGCAATCATGTGCATTAGTACCAAGGGCATAAACAAGTTGATTTCATTTGGAAAGAGATCAGGAAAGGCCTTCTGCCTGTGTCACAGAAATTAAGGAGCAGTCAAAAAGATAGCAGTCAGAAAGATAAGCATCAGAAAGACAGATATCATCTTTAAGGTGAGCACCAGGGCAGCCTTTTGAATTCCCTGAAGTCCTGATCTGCCTTGCTTGTCAGCTCTTCTCCCCATGACCTTGTCATGGGTGGGATCTTGCGCGCTGGCTCCCGGAAGTACATCATGTGAAATGAGGGGCTGGATGAAGCACGAGCTGAAATCAAGTTTGCTGGGAGAAATATCAAAAACCTCAGATATTCAGATGACATCACTCTTACGGCACAAAGCAGAGAGGAACTAAAGAGGCTTTTGGTGAAAGTGAAAGAGGAGAGTGAAAAAGCTGGTTTAAAACTCAACATTCAGAAAACTAAGATCATGGCATCTGGTCCCATCACCTCATGCCAAGATGTTAGGAGCCCTAACATCTGAGTAGCCAGGATAGGCCTGAGACCTTCTTAGGCCGAAGTTTCGATTTCCTGGAGATAGGGTGGAGGCTTAGTTCACAGAAACTCCTCCCTAAGATCCCGCCAGCGCCAAAAATAAGAAACCCCTCCCTAGAAAAGTCCCTCCGGTGCCAAAAATTGGGCCAATCAGAGGAAAAAGGAAAATCCCCCAGAAAATCCCCGTGCATGCATGAACTGGCCAATGAGCTTCTGCATGCACATGAACTGGCCAATGAGCTTCTGCCAACTTGATCTTTTGAGCAAAAATAGGTGTTTATGTAATCTGAGACTATAAAAACCGCTGTGACCTGGGCTCCTGGCTCTTGTCCCACTCCAGTGCACTGGAGGAGGCATGAGTCCTAGCTCGAGCTAGAAATAAACCCCATTCTTGCTTTTGCATTGCTGTGAGTGTCTTATTCTACCAGTATGGGGGGACCGGACTCAGGGCATAACACAAATAGATGGGAAACAGTGGAAACAGTGAGAGACTTTATTTTGGGGGCTCCAAAATCACTCCAGGAGGTGAATGCAGCCATGAAATTAAAAGACACTTGCTCTTTGGAAGAAAAGTTATGACAAACTTAGACAGCATATTAAAAAGCAGAGACATTACTTTGCCAACAAAGGTCCATCTAGTCAAAGCTATGGTTTCTCCAGTAGTCATGTATGGATGTGAGATTTGGACCATAAAGAAAGCTGAAAGCCGAAGAAATGATGCTTTTGAACTGTGGTGTTGGAGAAGACTCTTGAGAGTCCTTTGGACTGCAAGAAGATCCACCCAGTCAATCCTAAAGGAAATTAGTCCTGTACAATCTTTGGAATGACTGATGCTGAAGCTGAAGCTCCAATACTTTGGCCACCTGATGCGAAGGACTGACTCACTGGAAAAGACCCTAATGATGGGAAAGATTGAAGGCAGGAGGAGAAGGGGATGACAGAGGTTGAGGTGGTTGGATGGCATCACCCACTCAATGGACATGAGTTTGAGCAAGCTCCAGGAGTTGGTGATGGACAGGAAAGCTTGGTGTGCTGCAGTTCATGGGATCACAAAGAGTCAGACACAGCTGAGTGACTGAACTGAAATGAACTGAAAATGATCTGATGCTTCTTAAAATGCATTTTCATGTTAGAATTCATTCTTGTTAATGACTAATAACGTATTTATCTAATATTAGCATTATATTTGACAATTTCTCTTTAGCTAGTATTTTAAAATGTTGTCCATGTGCCTAGCACTGCAAGTGTAAGTTGACCCTGAATTTAATCCTGTAAGTACTACAATTATTTCCAATTTACAGCTCAAGTTAGGGATAAGGTATATTTTTCAACATTTAGACAGTTAAGAACCATGAGGTACTATTCTTTGGCTAATTTGAAATCATTGTGCAAATAAGTGGCAGAACTAGTTCCTGACACTAGAGTGAGAAATGCCTCCCTCTCAGGTTGTCTATAAATGTCAGCTTAAGTCATCTAACCTGAAGCCTATAGTGACCTTTGCAGTGCTAGGCAGATATTAGGTACAGTAATATTTAAACATTAAGTCCTGTCCATATACTCATGCTTACTAAATCAATTAATTAGTTCATCAAATATGTAACTTATTGTCAGGATGTGAGGGTACAAAAATGACTAAAACTTAATTCCTGAAGGCATGTTAATAACACACGGAAACTGAAGGAGGAGATTGTCCTTTTTTGATAATCTTAACGACGTAAAACAGAATAACAGTTACACAGATCAGATACTTCATGTACACAAGTGCTAATTTGAAGACAGAAGTTGTACTGAATGCAGACATACTGCTTTCTGACTGGAAATGAAAAGTCCACACAGAACAGCCCTCTTTTCTGATGACTGAGAGTAAGTAGTCGCATATAGAAATGTAAATTAAAACAATGGGAAATCACTATATACATATTTAAATGGTTAAAATAAAATGTATTAACAACACCAAATACCAACAAAGATGTGAAGAAAGTGGCTCTCTCATACATTATTGGTATGAATGCAAACTGGTACAGCAATCCTTGAAAGTCAGTTAATATTTTCTTAAAAACTAAGCATGCAACTACCATATGATCTAGAAATTGTACTCCTAGGCATTTATCACAGAGAGTTGAACACTGAAAACCTGTTCACAAATGTCTATAAAAACATTTTACAAATGGTAGTAATTTAGATGTCCTTCAGTAGGTAAGTACCTCAATAAACTCATGGATCTAGTACGACTTAGCAACAAAAAGAAACAAAATATTGGCATAAACACAAGCAACAATCTGTATGAATTTCCAAGTAGACCCTCCATGAGAAAAAACAAAAAGCAGTTCACAAAAGATTAAATAATTATTCCATTTATACTGGAAGTAACAAGCTATAGAAATGAGAGACAGATTACTAATAGGGATTATTAACGGGTTAATCAGGGGATGGGAGATGGACAGGAGGTGTATGAGAAGAAAGTGGATGTGGCTCCATGGTGACGGAACGTTCTCTGTCTTGGCTCCACTGACATTACACAGCACTGGTTGTGATAAAGCACTAAAGTTCTGCAAGACATCACCATTAGGTGTAACTGGGTAAGGGACACATGGCATCTCTCTCAAGTATTTCTTACAACAGCACACAAATCTACAAGTATCTGAAAAATAAAACGATTAATTAAAAACAAAAAATTAACTAACTGGTCTGGGTCTTTCTTATCAGAACCCTCTCTCTTGGGTAAGAGAAACTCACATTATGTAGAAAACAACAAGGAATAACTCAGAGTGGGAAAAGATGAAGGCAAGAGTTGAAGGGAAAGCTGTGAAAGTGCCAGTTCCTGGGGAGCAGAAAAAGGAATCGCTGTAAACTAGACAGGGGATGCATTAAGATGACAGATGTTTCCAGACTAGACCACCTCTCCTTCAGTGGAGGAGACCAGACCTCAGAAAGGGGCAGTGCCCTGGTGCTCACAGGGAAGCTCAGGAGAGACACTGGCATGGAAGTTCTGAGCAGATTCCTGAGCCTAAGTTGGGAGCAGAGAAAAGCCAGCAAAAGCTTCCAAAGGACCATTCTTGAGTGGACAATGAGCATAAGCATGTCCATAAGTACTGGCAGAACCAACAAGCACAAGAAATTCCTAATACCTTCTGGACTTTTTGAAGATCCCAGATCCACTGCACACATTTTGGGTGGGGAGGGAAATAAGGAGAGGGAAACTGGATTTCTTATTCATACCACATTGACAGGAACTAAGAACCTGATTTCAATTTATTTCAGAAAAATAAAGCAAGGGAGTATTTTGCTCTTGCTGTTGAGGTTGTTCTTATCCTCCAGAACCATGCAGTAAAATTCCTATCTGCCAGTAGGTGTCACAAAATCTTTTCTTACTGATGCACTGCACAAGGGACGGATTGGATTTGTATAATTTCCAGTATCATATCTTCTTTCCATTATCTGGAGAAAATAGCCTGGATCACTTTGGCAAAATGGCTAGAGGATTTTTAAAGGCAAGATTTCCTATCTTAATTATGATATTCCCAAACTGAATATTTTCACATTCTAGAAAGAGTGAGGGTTTCTATTTACTGTGTGATTTCTTTCGAATGCCTTTGGATAAACTGGAATGACCATATGCTTATTAGCAATGGGACTGTGCCTAAGATAATTAGACAAACAGAGGATTAAAAGAAAATCTATATGCAGATAATGGGTATCCAAACTATTATGCCTTCCAGAAGAATAAGGTATATGTAGATACCAAGCCATTTCTTACTCTATTCGTAATCCAATTCAATAAACTTTAATATTAAACCTCTATAAAATGTTAACAGAATAAAGTTATCCTGTTATGTTTTCAGGCACAAGTGAACACTTTCTGTAGCTTTTATGGTGATGCTTACTTTCCTTTTGAAGTTGAAATTACTCTCAAGTTAATCCCAACTGGTAGACACTTTTTCCCACGTGGAGGACCAGAAATTTGTTATTATTCTGAGTTCTCTGACAACCAGACTTACCTGTTACAGACTTACTTTGAGAATTACCCAGGGGAAATAATGCTCATGCATGCTCAGTTGCTCAGTCATGAGTCATTCTTTGTGACCCCATGGACTGTAGTCCACCACTCCCTCTCCATGGGATTCCCTAGGCAAGAATACTGGGGTGGGTTGCCATTTCCTACTCCAAGGGATCTTCCCAATCCAAGGATCGAACCCATGTCTCCTGCATCTTCTGCCTTGGCGGGTGGATTCTTTCACCTAGGAAATCCAATAATACTGTCCCTCCATAATTCATGTCTACTCATAACCTCAGAATGTCACCTTATTTGAAAATAAGGTCTTTACAGATGTAATTATTTAAGTTATAGTCAGGTCATACTAGATTAGTGTGGGTCCAAAGTCTAGTGTTAGGAGAAAAGGAAAGATATAAGCTTCTGAATGCAGAGTTCCAAAGAATAGCAAGGAGAGATAAGAAAGCCTTCCTCAGTGATCAATACAAAGAAATAGAGGAAAACAACAGAATAGGAAAAATAAGAGATCTCTTCAAGAAAATTAGAGACACCAAGGGAACATTTCATGCAAAGATGGGCTCGATAAAGGACAGAAATTGTATGGACCTAACAGAAGCAGAAGATATTAAGAAGAGGTGGCAAGAATACACAGAACTGTACAAAAAAGATCTTCACGACCAGCATAGTCACGATAATGTGATCACTGACCTAGAGCCAGACATCTTGGAATATGAAGTCAAATGGGCCTTAGAAAGCATCACTACGAACAAAGCTAGTGGAGGTGATGGAATTCCAGTTGAGCTATTTCAAATCTTGAAAGATGATGCTGTGAAAGTGCTGTACTCAATATGCCAGCAAATTTGGAAAACTCAGCAGTGGCCATAGGACTGGAAAAGGTCAGTCTTCATTCCAATCCCAAAGAAAGGCAATGCCAAAGAATGCTCAAACTACCGCACAATTGCACTCATCTCACACGCTACTAAAGTCATGCTCAAAATTCTCCAAGCCAGGCTTCAGAAATATGTGAACCGTGAACTCCCAGATGTTCAAGCAGGTTTTAGAAAAGGCAGAGGCACCAGAGATCAAATTGCCATCGTCCGCTGCATCATGGAGAAAGGGAAAGAGTTCCAGAAAAACATCTATTTCTGCTTCATTGACTATGCCAAAGCCTTTGAGTGTGTGGATCACAATAAACTGTGGAAAATTCTGAAAGAGATGGGAATACCAGACCACCTGACCTGCCTCTTGAGAAACCTGTATGCAGGTCAGGAAGCTACAGTTAGAACTGGACATGGAACAACAGACTGGTTCCAAATAGGAAACGGAGTACGTCAAGGTTGTATATTGTCACCCTGCTTATTTAACTTATATGCAGAGTACATCATGAGGAATGCTGGGCTGGAAGAAGCACAAGCTGGTATCAAGATTGCTGGGAGAAATATCAATAACCTGCATCAATATGCAGATGACACCACCCTTATGGCAGAAAGTGAAGAGGAACTCAAAAGCCTCTTGATGAAAGTGAAAGAGGAGAGTGAAAAGGTTGGCTTGAAGCTCAACATTCAGAAAACAAAGATCATGGCATCTGGTCCCATCGCTTCATGGAAAATAGATGGAAAAACAGCGGAGACAGTGTCAGAATTTATTTTTTTGGGCTCCAAAATCACTGCAGATGCTGACTGCAGCCATGAAATTAAAAGACGCTTACTCCTTGGAAGGAAAGTTATGATCAACCTAGATAGTATATTAAAAAGCAGAGACATTACTTTGCCAACAAAGGTCCGTCTAGTCCAGGCTATGGTTTTTCCCTTGGTCATGTATTTATGTGAGAGTTGGACTATGAAGAAGGCTGATCGCCGAAGAATTGATGCTTTTGAACTGTGGTGCTGGAGAAGACTCTTGAGAGTCCCTTGTACCACAAGGGGATCCAACCAGTCCATTCTAAAGGAGATCAATCCTGGGTGTTCATTGGAAGGACTGATGCTAAAGCTGAAACTGCAATACTTTGGCCACCTCATGTGACAAGTTGATTCACTGGAAAAGATTCTGATGCTGGGAAAGGTTGGGGGCGGGAGGAGAAGGGGACGACAGAGAATGAGATGGCTGAATGGCATCACCGACTCTATGGACATGATTTTGGGTGAACTCCGGGAGTTGGTGATGGATAGGGAGGCCTGGCGTGCTGTGATTCATGGGGTCGCAGAGAGTCGGACATGACTGAGCGACTGAACTGAACTGAACTGAAAGTCTAGTGTCCCTAAAAGAAAATTCAGGGAATATACAGTCACATAGGAAGAAGGCCATGTGAAGACAGAAGCAGGGAGTAAATTGGAACAGCTACAGCCAAGGATACTGAGGCCTGCCAGCAACCACCAGAAGCCCAGAAGAGGTAAGCAAAGCTTCTCCCCTAAAGCCATCAGAGGAGACTCTCTTGATGGCTCCTTGATTTCAAACTTCTAGCTCCCAGAATTGATGGATTCCATTACTATTGTTTCATGTCACCAGTTTGTGCAAATTTATGACCATGGCCCTAGGAGACTAATAAACAATCAATCTTCAACTTCTTTTACTGGGTGAGAAAATGTCTGGATGTTTGATTTAAAATAGAATACTCACTTTGGTTCTCCATGGAGCATGCTGCCTTACGATGCTTTGAGGAAAAGCCAGGTGGCTCTCCAAATGTTTTTTCAGCCAAGTAAGAGAGAAGCTGTTAAATAGGTGAATGGATTTTTAAATCATTCTGTGACCTTCATGTTAAAAAGAAAAATTGATTTCCTCAACTCTGAATCACACTAGCAGGAACTGCTGTTGATTAGGAAGACTGTGGTAACAGAAAAACAGATGATCAACTGAGAACAGGATAAAGACGAAACATCCACTCTAACTCCATCTTGTTTTCCAGTAGTGCTTCCACCCTAACTCACTTGTGAAATTAGTGACTCTGGCATTTAAAAAATATTCTGGGATTATTGCTACATTTATTCATACAATGCCATTTTCTTTGGGGAAGGGATAAAAATGAAATTGTCAATATATGGTCATATTTTGTTTAACCAGGAATGATAGGATTTTACAGACACTACCACTATATTCTGGGATGTCCCAATGGCTCGGTGGTAAAGAATTCGTCTGCCAATGCAAGAGACACAGGTTCGATCCCTGGGTCAAGAAGATCCCCTGGAAGGGGAAATGGTAACCCAATTCAGTATTCTTGCCTGAAAAATCCCATTGACAGAAGAGCCTGAAAGGCTACAGTTCAAAAGGGTCATAAAGAGACAGACACAGCTGAGTGAGCACACCATTATATTCTCAGAATAACTTATTGTAAAAACATAAATAGGATGACCATTGGAATGGAGCTCAAAGGGAGATTTGGAGAAAAGGTGGAAATAAAATGAGAATTAAGAGGGCTTTTTCATTCTCACTTATTTACTTATTTATGTACTTATTTATTTTTGATTTGTTTATAGGATCAATTTATATTTACTGAAAACAAGGTAGATGATTGAATATCCTCGGCCCCTTTTTTTTAGTTGCTCAGTCGTGTCTGACTCTCTTCGACCTCATAGACTGTAACCCGCCAGACTCCTCTGTCCATGGGATTCTCCAGGCAAGAGTACTGGAGTGGGCAGCCATTCTCTCTCCAGGGGATCTTCCCAATACAGGGATCGAACCTGGGTCTCCCTCACTGCAGGCAGATTCTTTATCATCTGAGCCACCAGGGAAGCCCATCCTCAGCCTTAACCCTCAAGAAAACTGAGCCTGGCACATAAGACTGGTTTTCTAGTGGAAAAGCAGGGGAAACATGGTAATTCTGCTTAACCCGGCTAGGTCACTCCCCAGTGGAAACAGCTGACAGTCCTTGGCTGGTGGAGACTATATCTTGGTGGAGAGAAAGTGGAGAAGGGAACAGGGTTTCCCAGCCCCCTTCATCACCATCTTTCCCAGTTGCTGCCCACAGCTTGCTCCTCAGGCTGGGGACTTAACACCTCACCAGTCCACCATGGAAGGACACGGTATCTGCATAAATGGAGAAAGCATTTTCTTGTAGATTTGCTCTAATTATGAGATTTTTATTTATAATTTTTAAATAGAAAACTTAAATTTACAATGTGTTTATATCACTCACTGAGTACATGGCATTTAAAAACAACATCATTACCGAAAGATAGCAAAAATACAAAGTCTTAAAACCTATGGGATATGGAAAACATTATCCACTGAGGCCTTAAATGTAGTAGACTTTACATAAAAAGGAAAAGCAATGAGTCTACAAGTATACAGCCAGTTTAAGAAGTTAGCAAGATAAACAGAATAATCATAAAGAAAAGAAAACACCTAATACATACCAGGTATTAATGCAATAATTTTTCAAGATTTCTGACATGTCTCATTATCACAGGCCTTCAAAAAATTAATTTATTAAAAAAACTAAAAATAAAGAAGAACATAAATTATTCAACTTAGCATTATAACACTTTGTACTGTTAAGGAATTAAAGTTTATTGATTTTGTTATTGTAACTATTCAGAGTCATGTTCACAAATGACAAAGAGCTTAAAGTTTATCCCTTGAAAAACAGGGTGTACTTTAAACAGAGTTGTAATGTTAAAAATGTATTGGAATAATACTCTTGTCTGAGACTTAATAAATTGAGGTTTATATTTTCAAAGTCAGACCAGGTCATAGGAAATAGTCACCCAGTCACCTTTCCAATTTATATTCCCCTGTTCTTACTCTCATCTATTATAAAGCACCTATTTTCTAAGGATCAATATTTTCTAAAGAATCTCAAGGGAAGATAAGTCACTTAGAAGGGAATTAGTCATGGCGTAAAGTAGCAGAGGTTGTATCCCTAGATATCATTATTCTTCTGAGGTCCTTCAACCAGGTCCGTAGGTACATGCATAGCTGTGGGTGTATGTGTTAATGTGTTCATTTCTATGTATGCATTTCTTTGAGTGTAAAGAAGAGAGAGAACAAGAAAAAACTGTTTGCACAAGAAAGGACTATAAAATATAAACTAGACACTTCATTCAATTTTTTATTACATATCTTATTGGCTCAATCTTCCACTAGGATCAGAACTCCATGAAGAGAGGGCTCAATCTGTTATGTTTTGGAGTCAATGAATAGAACAATAACCATCATTCAAAGCCTGCAGTTTACACTAGGGTTCACTCTTTTTTAAAATTTTATCAGATTGTAGTTGATTTACAGTGTTAAGTGTACAGCATAATGATTCAGTTATACATATACATATATTCACTCTTTTTTAGACTTTTTCCCATATAGGTCATTACAGAACACTGACTAGAGTTCCCTGTGCTACACAGTAAAGTCATTATTAGTTACATATTTTGTATATAAAAGCATGTATGTGTCAACGCCAGTCTCCCAATTTACCCCTCCTAGCCTCCTTTCCCTTCTGGTAACCATAATTTGTTTTCTATAGCTGTGAGTCTATTTCTGTTTTCCACATAAGTTCATTTGTACTCTTCTTGGTGTTATATGTTGTGTGGATTTTTATGAATGTAGTGGCATGTATTCTACAGAGTAGTTTCACTGCTGTAATAGTCCCCTGTGTTCCACTGACTTATCCCTTCCTCCCCTCTAGCCCCTGGCAACCATTGCTCTTCTTATTTTATTTTTTTAGCTATTTCTATAGTTTTGCCTTTTCTAGAACGTCTTACAGCTGGATTCATTATCTTATGTGGGCTTTTAAGATTGGCTTCTTTCACTTGCTAATATGCATTTATGTTTCCTCTGTGTTTTGTCATGGCTTGATAGCTCACTGAATAATACTCCATTGTCTGGAAATGGCAACCCACTCCAGTGTTCTTGCCTGGAGAATCCCAGGGATGGGGGAGCCTGGTGGGCTTCCGTCTATGGGGTCGCACAGAGTCGGACACGACTGAAGTGACTTAGCAGTCTGGATGGACCAGTTTATCCATTCACCTACTGAAGTTCTATGACTAAAACTGTTATAAATATCTATGTGCAGGTTTCTATCTTGGCATAAGCTTTCCACTCATTTGGGTAAATACCAAGGAATGTGATTTCTAAATCTTACGGTAGGAATATGTTTATTTTTATAAAAAGCTGCCAAACAGTCTTTCAAGGGGGTTGTACCATTTTGCATTCCCACCAGTATGATTGTATTTCCTCTGTTGCTCCACATTCTTTCCAGCATTTGATGTTGCAGTGTTTTTAGATTTTGGTTATTCTAATGTATATGTCTTAGAAACAATCTCATTTTTTTTTTAATTTTTCAATTCCATAATGATGTATTTTCATACAGGTGGGAAAATATCAAATGTATCACAAATTTACATCATCTTTGCAGAGGACATGCTAATCTCTATGATTCTAATTTTGGCATATGTGCTTCCAAGGTGAGCACTGCCCTTTCTTTTGATTTCCAAGTTGAAGGATGTAATGGCTAAAACAAACATGCAACCATGAGATAAACTGGAGTATGCCATTGACTGCAGAGTCTTGTCTATTTCTATAAAGTATATACGAGATCAGATTTGTGAATTGAGAAGGAACAAGAGACACCAAGAAATGCAGGAGAAAAAAAAAAAACAGTAGGAAGGATGTGTCCTTTCAGACAGAACCACAAAGGCACCCTGGTTTCAACATGTGCAGACAAAACAAGGCAGGTTTTTAGAAGAAAGTGAAAGATAAAATGGGGGCAGTATGCAGATGACACTACCCTTATGGCAGAAAGTGAAGAGGAACTCAAAAGCCTCTTGATGAAAGTGAAAGAGGAGAGTGAAAAGGTTGGCTTGAAGCTCAACATTCAGAAAACAAAGATCATGGCATCTGGTCCCATCGCTTCATGGGAAATAGATGGAAAAACAGTGGAAACAGTGTCAGACTTTATTTTTTTGGGCTCCAAAATCACTGCAGATGCTGATTGCAGCCATGAAATTAAAAGACGCTTACTCCTTGGAAGGAAAGTTATGACCAACCTTGATAATATATTAAAAAGCAGAGACATTACTTTGCCAACAAAGGTCCGTCTAGTCAAGGCAATGGTTTTTCCCGTGGTCATGTATGGATGTGAGAGTTGGATTGTGAAGAAAGCTGAAGGCCGAAGAATTGATGCTTTTGAACTGTGGTGTTGGAGAAGACTCTTGAGAGTCCCTTGTGCTGTAAGGAGATCCAACCAGTCCATTCTAAGGGAGATCGATCCTGGGTGTTCATTGGAAGGACTGATGCTGAAGCTGAAACTGCAATACCTTGGCCACCTCATGCGACGAGTTGACTTACTGGAAAAGACTCTGATGCTGGGAAAGGTTGGGGGCGGGAGGAGAAGGGGACGACCAAGAATGAGATGGCTGGATGGCATCACCGACTCTGTGGACATGAGTTTGAGTGAACGCCGGGAGTTGGTGATGGCCAGGGAGGCCTGGTGTGCTGTGATTCATGGGGTCGCGGAGAGCCGGACACGACTGAGCGACTGAACTGAACTGAACTGAAAAGTAATTGGAACTAACTTTAGAAACATGTTGGAAGTTTTCTTCCAGCATTTTACTTTCACCGTTTCCTCCTGCTTAAACCTGTTTACAAAGAGCTTAGAAAAACAGTGTGACTCCACACTTACAAAAAAAAGTAATCAAACTGTTTACAATTTTTTAAACTCAAAATTTTAAGATGTGTAGGATTCCTGGTGGTGCAGTGGTAAAGAACCCACCTGCCAATGCAGGAGACGCAAGAAACACAGGTTCAGTACCTGAGTCAGGAAGATCCCCTGGCATCGGTTCAGTTCAGTTCAGTAAATCAGTCGTGTCCGACTCTTTGTGACCCCATGAATCACAGCACACCAGGCCTCCCTGTCCATCACCAACTCCCGGAGTTCACTCAAACTCACATCCATCGAGTCGGTGATGCCATCCAGCCATCTCATTCTCTGTTGTCCCCTTCTCCTCCTGCCCCCAATCCCTCCCAGCATCAGAGTCTTTTCCAGTGAGTCAGCTCTTCGCATGAGGTGACCAAAGTATTGGAGTTTCGGCTTTAGCATCAGTACTTCCAATGAACACCCAGGGTTGATCTCCTTTAGAATGGACTGGTTGGATCTCCTTGCAGTCCAAGGGACTCTCAAGAGTCTTCTCCAATGCCACAGTTCAAAAGAATCAGTTCTTCAGCACTCAGTTTTCTTCACAGTCCAACTCTCACATCCATACATGACCACTGGAAAAACCATAGCCTTGACCAGATGGACCTTTGTTTGCAAAGTAATGTCTCTGCTTTTTAATATGCTATCTAGTTTGGTTATAACTTTCCTTCCAAGGAGTAAGCGTCTTTTAATTTCATGGCTGCAATCACCATCTGCAGTGATCTTGGAGCCAAAAAAAATAAAGTCTGGCACTGTTTCCACTGTTTCCCCATCTATTCCCCATGAAGTGATGGGACCAGATATGACAATCCAGTATTATTGCCTGGGAAATTTGTAACCCAGTTGTGCTAGTGGTAAAGAACCTGCCTCCAATTCAGGGAACTTAAGAGATGTGGTTTAGACCCCTAAGTGGGGAATATCCCTTAGAGGGGGAAATGGCAACCCAATCCTGTATTCTTGCCTGGAAATCCCATGGACAGAGGAGGCTGGTGGGCTACAGTCCACGGGGTCTCAAAGAGTTGGACACGACTGAGCACACACACTATATAAGATGATGGATATTCATTAAACTTATTGTGGTAATCATTTCATGGTTTATGCAAGTCAAATCCTTATGCTTTACCTCTTAACCTTACACAGTGCTGTATGTTGACTATATCACAATAAAACTGGAAGGAGAAAACTAAACTGCTGATCAATATCTCCCATGAACATAGACACAAATATTCTAAACAAAATATTATGAAATCAAACTTAATGATATAAAAAAGGGATCATATACTATTTCCACCTAAGATTTGCCCTAAAAATTTAATATTTATTTAACAGAAACCAGTCAAATCTAGAATATGTTACACCTCAGATTCATTACTCCTGAAAAAAGTGATTATCCTTAGGACATTAGGATTATTCTTAAGACATTAGAATGATTTCCAAGGAATCAAGAATTTAGGAAAATCACAGATTCAAAACTGGTTGCTTTTTAGTTTATTTTTAGACTTGAAAAAGATGATGCTTAATGGCATTTGCCTTACAACACTGACTATTGTTCATATCAGAGTGGTTGCAATCGTTGTGTGCTGAATGACTAATGAAGATGATAATTAATGGAAACACAGCCACAATACAATTCAATGGATTGACATTCACAAGACCTTAGAAGAAAGTTACAGGAACTCGAGGAATTAATTGTGTTTTCTATAATCTTTATTTGTTCATAAGTCAGCCTTTTTTGTTTTGGAAAATACTACCGTGGATTATTTCTAACACACAGACACACACTCATACATACATGAATAGAACAACTCTGCTTTTAAACATCAGCAGCTTTCAGAATGTTTCAGACTATTTCCTACCCCTTTTAATAACACATAAGTAACAAATTCTTCCTTTTATGTAGACTATTTTGAGGCACAGTAGAGCCTCAGTAATGGACAGTTTATTTAAAACTAAACATACAGTGAAAAGTTTATATTTGAAATTATTTCCTCCTATTAGCTTACGTTGTCAATTCTAGGATATTAGCTATAACTTCCAAGGAAGATTTTTTTGCAAAATATTATTAGATTAATTTCTTAGTTATTTATAAGCAACAACGAATTCACTAAATTCACTTAAGATATTTCTTTCCATGAATTAATAACCCTAAGAACAAGAAACAGGAAAAAGATTACATCAAAGTTCATGATAAGCAGACTTCTCAAAAGCTGTAAACAGGAGAAAATATTTTAAAACCAGCAAGAGAAAAAAGATACACTAAGGTACACTACATAATAAAAAAGATTTCTTGTTGGAAACTATCCAAGCAAGAAGATAGTGGCCAGTTATCTTTAAAGAAAGTATTAAAAGACAAACGATGAAAACTACAATTCAATACCAGTGAAAAACTTTTTTTAAACATAGGAGAAATAAAGATTCATTTTCTACCAGCAATAACAAAGGAATTCTTAGGAAGAAAGAAACTTACTCTAGATGGAAATATGAATTTTCTAGTCTCTTTTTCAAATGTTGACATTTAAGCAGAAATAAAAGCAATGAAGTCAATGTAGATTATATATGAAAACAACTACAAAAAGGCTGAGAGAGAAAAGAAACAGAAGTAAAATACTGAAAGGTTCTTATGATATATATAATATGGTATAATATATGACACTTTAAGGTAGACTGTTTTTAATAACCTAAATTTGAAAATAACACAGGTCTTTCAACTGATTAAACAATAAACATGTTATGGCACATTCATAGTACTTAGTAATATAGAAAAATGAACTATCAGTAACTGTAGCAGCATAGATGAATCTCAAAGTAAATATCCTAGGGAAACAAAAAACCAGACCAAAAAATGCACATAGTGTATGATATCACTTAAATGAAATTTTAGAGACTATATAGTGACAAAAGGTATGTTAATGGTTGTCTGAAGATAGGATGTGACCAGGAAGCATGGGAAAAATAATTACTACAGGGGACAAAGAATTTGGGCTTTGCAGGTGGCACTAGTGGTAAAGAACCTACCTGCCAATGCAGGAGACTTAAGTGACACAGGTTTGATCCCTGGGTCAGAAAGATTCCCTGGAGGAAGGCATGGCAACCCACTCCACTATTCTTGCCGGGAGAATCCCATGGACAGAGGAGCCAGGTGGGCTACAGTCCATAGGGTTGCAGAGTTGGACCCGACAAGCAACAGCACATACACAGGCATGAGGAATTTGGGGGGACTAATGACTATGATCATTAGTTTGCCTTCACACTTTCACAGGAAGATTCTTCTGCCAAAATATAAATTTGTGCAATTTATATATTTGTTTACTACAATTGGGTAAAACTTATGTAATACATCATGCATAAATTATTTTTATTATGGGGATGTAAGTTGTTTAAAATTGGAAAAGCCAAATGGTTATCAGATACACAGGGGAAAGGGCTTCCCTCATAGCTCAGTAGGTAAAGAAGCTGCCTACAATGCAGGAGACCTGGGTTCAGTCCCCAAGTCAGGAAGATCCCCTGGAGAAGGAAATGGCAACCCACTCCAGTACACTTGCCTGGAGAATCCTGTGGACAGAGGAGCCTGGCAGGATACAGTCCATGAGGTCACAAGAGTCAGACACGACTGAGTGACTAAACCTTCCACCAACAAGAAGGAAAAGAAAATCATTCTCACCTTGAGAGGTAAGGAATAATTTGCTAATATTCAACTCACATTCATGACAAAAACTCACATTCAGTTGTTTTTTTGTTGTTAGATTGTTAACTCATTTCCAACTCTTTGTGATCCCATGGACTGCAGCACACCAGGCTCCTCTGTCCTCCACTATCTCCCCAAATTTTTTCAAATTCATGTCCATTAAGTCAGTGATGCTTTCTAACCATCTCATCCTCTGCCACCCCCTTCTCCTTTTGCCTTCAATTTTTCCTCACATCAGGGTCTTTTCCAATGAGTTAGCTCTTCACATCAGGTATCCAAACTTGGAGCTTCAGCATCAGTCCTTCCAGTGAATATTCAGGGTTGATCTCCTTCATGATTGACTGGTTTGATCTTGTTGCAGTTCAAAGGACTCTCAAGAGTCTTCTCCAGCACCACACTTCAAAAGCATCAATTCTTCGGTGTTCAGCCTTCTTTGTGGTCCATCTTTCACATCCTTACATGACTACTGAAAAAACCATAGCTTTGACTATACAGACCTTTGTCAGCAAATTGATGTCTCTGATTTTCAATACACTATCTAGGTTTGTCATAGCTTTCCTTCCAAGGAGCAAGTGTCTTTGAATTGCATGGCTGTAGTCACTGTCTGCAGTGATTTTGGAGAAAATAAAAATCTGTCACTGTTTCTACTTTTCCCCCTTCTATTTGCCATGAAATAATGGGGCTAGATGCCATGATCTTAGGGGTTTTTTGAATGTTAAGTTTCAAGTTAGCTTTTTCACTCTCCTCTTTCACCCTCATCAAGAAGCTCTTTCAGTTCAGTTCAGTTCAGTCGCTCAGTCGTGTCCGACTCTCCGCGACCCCATGAATCACAGCACGCCAGGCCTCCCTGTCCATCACCAACTCCCGGAGTTCACTCAAACTCATGTCCACAGAGTCGATGATGCCATCCAGCCATCTCATTCTTGGTCGTCCCCTTCTCCCGCCCCCAACCTTTCGCAGCATCAGAGTCTTTTCCAGTGAGTCAACTCGTCTCATGAGGTGGCCAAAGTATTGCAGTTTCAGCTTTAGCATCAGTCCTTCCAATGAACACCGAGGATTGACCTCCTTTAGAATGGACTGGTTGGATCTCCTTGCAGTAAAAGGGACTCTCAAGAGTCTTCTCCAACACCACAGTTCAAAAGCATCAATTCTTCGGCGATCAGCTTTCTTCACAGTCTAACTCTCACATCTATACATGACCACTGGAAAAACCATAGCCTTGACTAGACGGACCCTGGTTGGCAAAGTAATGTCTCTGCTTTTTAATATACTATCAAGGTTGGTCATAACTTTCCTTCCAACGAGCAAGCGTCTTTTAATTTCATGGCTGCAATCAGCATCTGCAGTGATTTTGGAGCCCAAAAAAATAAAGTCTGACACTGTTTCCCCTGTTTTTCCATCTATTTCCCATGAAGTGATGGGACCAGATGCCATGATCTTTGTTTTCTGAATGTTGAGCTTCAAGTCAACCTTTTCACTCTCCTCTTTCACTTTCATCAAGAGGCCTTTGAGTTCCTCTTCACTTTCTGCCATAAGGGTGGTGTCATCTGCAAATCTGAGGTGATTGATATTTCTCCCAGAAATCTTGATTCCAGCTTGTGCTTCCCCCAGCCCAGCGTTCCTCATGATGTACTCTGTATATAAGTTAAATAAGCAGGGTGACAATATACAACCTTGAAGTACTCCTTTTTCTATTTGGAACCAGTCTGTTGTCCCATGTCCAGTTCTAACTGTTGCTTTCTGACCTGCATACAGGTTTCTCAAGAGGCAGGTCAGGTGGTCTGGAATTCCCATCTCTTTCAGAATTTTCCACAGTTTATTGTGATCCACACAGTCAAAAGCTTTGGCATAGTCAATGAAGCAGAAATAGATGTTTTTCTGGAACTCTCTTGCTTTCTCCATGATCCAGCGGATGTTGGCAATTTGATCTCTGGTTCCTCTGCCTTTTCTAAAACCTGCTTGAACATCTGGAATTTCACGGTTCATATATTGCTGAAGCCTGGCTTGGAGAATTTTGAGCATGACTTTACTAGCGTGTGAGATGAGTGATATTGTGCAGTAGTTTGAGCATTCTTTGGCATTGCCTTTCTTTTGAATTGGAATGAACACTGACCTTTTCCAGTCCTAATGGGAAATATAGTGGCAAGATGCCCATCAACTTTAAAAAAGAGAATCAGCACCATTTAAAGTTCATTTTGCTATATCTTCAACACAGTACTCACGCAAAATAGTTTTCATATTTATTACTACTCTTAGAAATATTTCTTTAGAGAGGCATGAATGTATTCCCCAGATATAAGTTTTTTTGTGAGAGATAAGAATGCATTGAAAAGCAGCAGTAGTTTTTATATGGCAATTTTCAAATTCAATCATTTATTTTCATTCTGTTTGGAGTCTTACAGGCTTTTGAATGGCTTCCAAGCTAGTTCCCACCTTAATCTAATCCAAGTTTCTGATTATGTTTGAACAATAATAAGCAAATTAAATTTCAGTGGGAAAATGCAGTTTGACCCAAGTCACTTGGTATAATTTCAGCATCATCCCATTGGATCAGGATAACTGGGTTGTAGTTCTGTGAATCCAAGCAGAGAACTAGTAGCCTAAAGGACAAGAGTGTATTCTCAGACAAAATAGAGGTTCCTTGAAAAACTAAAAATAGAACTACCATACGATCCAGCAAACCCAGTGCTGGGCATATATATTTAAAAACTAAAAACTCTCATTCAAAAGATACATGCACCCCCAAGGTTCATAGCAGCATTATTTACAATAGTCAAGACATGGAAACAACCTAAGTGTCCATCAATAGATGAACAGATAAAGAAGATGTGGTACATATATACAACGGAATATTATTCTGCCACAAAAAAGAATTAAATAATGCCATTTACAGCAACATGGGTGGACCTAAAGATCATCATATTAAGTAAGTCATAGACAGAAAGACAAATATCATATGAAATCACTTATATATGGAATCTAAAAAGATGATGCAGATGAACTTTACAAAACAGAAATGGACTCATGGACATAGAAGCCAAACTTATGGTTACCAAATTAGAAGAATAAATTAAATCATGTCTTGGATTAAAAGATATACGTGTGCATACTCAATCACTCAGTCATCTATGACTCTTTGAAACCCCATGGACTATAGCCCACTAGGTTCCTCTGTCCATGACATTTTCCAAGTAAGAAAATTGCAGTGGGTTGCCATTTCTTTCTCCAGTTAACAGATACACACTCAGTTCCGTTTAGTACAGTCACTCATTAGTGTCCGACTCTTTGCAACCCTAGGGACTGCAGCACACCAGGCTTCCCTATCCATCACAAACTCCCAGAGTTTGCTCAAACTAATGTCCATCAAGTCAGTGATGCCATCCAACCATCTCATCCTCTGTTGTCCCCTTCTCCTCCTGCCCTCAATCTTCCCCAGCATCAGGACCTTTTCCAGTGAGTCAGTTCTTCACATCAGGTGGCCAAAGTATTAGTTTCAGCTTCAGCATCAGTCCTTAAAATGAATATTCAAGCCTTCTTTCCTTTAGGATGGACTGGTTGGATCTCCTTGCAGTCTCAAGAGTCTTCTTCAACACCACAGTTCAAAAGCATCAATTCATCAGCACTCAGATTTCTTTATGGTCCAGTTCTCACATTCATACATGACTACTGGAAAAACCATAGCTTTGACTAGATAGACCTTTGTTGGCAAAGTAATGTATCTGCTTTTTAAAATGCTGTCCATGTTGGTCATAGCGTTTCTTCCAATGAGCAAGCATCTTTTAATTTCATGGTTGCAGTCACCATCCGCAGTGGTTTTGGAGCCCCAAAAAATAGGCTGTCACTGTTTCCATTGTTTCCCTCTCTATTTGGCATGAGCTGATGGGACCGTATACCATTATCTCAGGTTCTGAATCTTGAGTTTTAAGCCAACTTTTTCATTCTCCTCTTTCACTTTCACCAAGAGGCTCCTCAGTTCCTCTTTGCTTCCTGCCATGAGTGGTGTCATATGCATATCTGTGGTTAATCTTGATTCCAGCTTGTGCTTCATCCAGTCCAGCATTTCTCATGATGTATTATAGCCCGTTGTTCCATATCTGGTTCTAACTGTTTATTCTTGACCTGCATACAGATTTCTCAGGAGGCAGGGAAGGTGGTCTGATATTCCCATCTCTTTAAGAATTTTCCACAGTTTATTGTGATCCACACAGTCAAAGGCTTTGGTGTAGTCAATAAAGCAGAAGTAGATGATTTTCTGGAACTCTCTTGCTTTTTCAATGATCCAACAGATGTTGGCCATTTGCTCTCTGTTTCCTCTTCCTTCTCTAAACCCAGCTTGAATATTTGGAAGTCCATGGTTCATGAACTGTTGCAGCATGGCTTAGAGAATTTTGAGCATTACTTGTGAGATGAGTGAAATTGTGTGGTAGTTTGAGCATTCTTTGGTATTGCCTTTCTTTGGGATTGGAATGAAAACTGACCTTTTCCAGTCCTGTGGCCACTGCTGAGTTTTCCAAATTTGCTGGCATATTGAGTGCAGCCTTTTTATAGCATCATCTTTTAGGATTTGAAATAGCTCAACTGGAATTTCATCACCTCCACTAGCTTTGTTCATAGTGATGCTTCCTAAGGGCCACTTGACTTTGCATTCCAGGATGTTTGGCTCAGGTGAGTGATCACACCATCATGATTATCTGAGTCATGAAGATCTTTTGTGTATAGTTCTGTGTATTCTTGCCACCTCTTCTTAATAGCTCCTGCTTCTGTTGGGTCCACACAAGTTCTGTCCTTTATTGTGCCTATCTTTGCATGAAAGGTTTCCTTGGTATCTCTAGTTTTCTTAAAGAGATCTCTAGTCTTTCCCTTCTATTGTTTTCCTCTATTTCTTTGCATTGATAGCTGAGGAAGGCTTTCTTATCTCTTCTTGGTATTCTTTGGAACTCTGCATTCAAATGGCTATATCTTTCCTTTTCTGCTTTGCCTTTAACTTCTCTTCTTTTCTCCTATTTGCAAGGTCTCCTCAGACAACCATTTTGCCTTTTCACACTTCTTTTTCTTGGGGATGGTCTTGATCACTGCCTCCTATACAATGTCATGTACCTCCATCCAGAGTTCTTCAGGGACTCTGTCTATTAGATCTAATCCCTTGAATTTATTTTGTTTCTTCCACTGTATAATTGTAAGGGATTTGATTTAGGTAATACCTGAGTGGTCTAATGGTTTTCCCTACTTTCTTCAATTAAAGTCTGAATTTGGCAATAAAGAGTTCATGATCTGAGCCACCATCAGCTCCTGGTCTTGCTTTTGCTGACTGTATAGAGTTTCTCTATCATCTGCTGCAAAGAATATAATCAATCTGATTTCGGTGTTGACCATCTGGTGATGCCCATGTGTAGAGTCTTCTCTTGTGTTGTTGGAAGAGGCTGTTTGCTATGACCAGTGTGTTCTCTTGCAAAACTCTGTTAGCCTTTGCCCTGCTTCATTTTGTACTCCAAGGCCCAATTTGCCTGTTACTTCAGGTATGTCTTTGCTTCCTACTTTTGCATTCTAATCCCCTATAATGCAAAAGATATTTTTTGTGTATGTTATTTCTAGAAGATCTTGTAAGCCTTCATAGAATTGTTCAACTTCATCTTCTTCAGCATTACTCGTTGAGGTATAGACTTGGATTACTGTGATATTGAATGGTTTGCCTTGGAAACAAACAGAGATCATTTTATCATTTGAGATTCCACCCAAGTACTGCATTTTGGACTCTTTTGTTGACTATAAGGGTTATTCCAGTTCTTCCAAGAGATTCTTGCCCAAAGTAGTGGATATAATGTCAGTTCAGTTTCAGTTCAGTTCAGTCGCTCAGTCGTGTCCAACTCTCCACGACCCCGTGAATTACAGCACGCCAGGCTCCCTGTCCATCACCAACTCCCAGAGTACACTCAAACTCATGTCCACAGAGTCGGTGATGCTATCCAGCCATCTCATTCTCCGTCGTCCCCTTCTCCTCCCGCCCCCAACCTTTCCCAGCATCAGAGTCTTTTCCAGTGAGTCAAGTCGTCACATGAGGTGGCCAAAGTATTGCAGTTTCAGCTTTAGAATCAGTCCCTCCAATGAATATCCAGGAATGATCTCCTTTAGAATGGACTGGTTGGATCTCCTTGCAGTATAAGGGACTTTCAAGAGTCTTCTCCAACACCACAGTTCAAAAGCGTCAATTCTTCGGTGATCAGCTTTCTTCACAGTCCAACTCTCACATCCATACATGACCACGGGAAAAACCATAGCCTTGACTAGATGGACCTTGGTTGGCAAAGTAATGTCTCTGCTTCTTAATATACTATCAAGGTTGGTCACAACTTTCCTTCCAAGGAGCATGCGTCTTTTAATTTCATGGCTGCAATCAGCATCTGCAGTGATTTTGGAGCCCAAAAAATCAAAGTCTGACACTGTTTCCACTGTTTTTCCATCTATTTGCCATGAAGTGATGGGACCAGATGCCACGATCTTTGTTTTGTGAATGTTGAGCTTCAAGCCAACCTTTTCACTCTCCTCTTTCACTTTCATCAAGAGGTTTTTGAGTTCCTCTTCACTTTCTGCCATAAGGGTAGTGTCATCTGCATATCTGAGGTTATTGTTATTTCTCCCAGCAATCTTGATTCCAGCTTGTGCTTCTTCCAGCCCAGCGTTCCTCATGATGTACTCTGCATATAAGTTAAATAAGCAAGGTGACAATATACAACATTGACGTACACCTTTCCCTATTTGGAACCAGTCTTTTGTTCCATGTCCAGTTCTAACTGTTGCTTCCTGACCTGCATACAGGTTTCTCAAGAGGCAGGTCAGGTGTTCTGGGATTCCCATCTCTTTTAGAATGTTCCACAGTTTATTGTGATCCACACAGTCAAAGGTTTTGGCATAGTCAATGAAGCAGAAATAGATGTTTTTCTGAAACTCTCTTGCTTTCTCCATGATCCAGCGGATGTTGGCAATTTGATCTCTGGTGCCTCTGCCTTTTCTAAAACCTGCTTGAACATCTGGGAGTTCACGGTTTACATACTGCTGAAGCCTGGCTTGGAGAATTTTGACCATGACTTTACTAGCATGTGAGATGAGTGCAATTGTGCGGTAGTTTGAGCATTCTTTGGCTTTGCCTTTCTTTGGGATTGGAATGAAGACTGACCTCTTCCAGTCCTGTGGCCAGGGCTGAGTTTTCCAAATCTGCTGGCATATTGAGTGCAGCACTTTCACAGCATCATCTTTCAAGACTTGAAATAGCTCAACTGGAATTCCATCACCTCCACTAGCTTTGTTCGTAGTGATGCTTTCTAAGGCCCACTTGACTTCACATTCCAAGATGTCTGGCTCTAGGTCAGTGATCACGTTATCGTGACTATCTTGGTCATGAAGATCTTTTTTGTACAGTTCTTCTGTGTATTCCTGCCACCTCTTCTTAATATCTTCTGCTTCTGTTAGGTCCATACCATTTCTGTCCTTTATCGAGCCCATCTTTGCATGAAATGTTCCCTTGGAATCTCTAATTTTCTTGAAGAGGTCTCTTGTTTTTCCTATTCTGTTGTTTTCCTCTATTTCTTTGCATTGATCACTGAGGAAGTCTTTCTTATCTCTCCTTGCTATTCTTTGGAACTCTGCATTCAGATGCTTATATCTTTCCTTTTCTCCTTTGCTTTTCGCCTCTCTTATTTTCACAGCTATTTGTAAGGCCTCCTCAGACAGCCATTTCGCTCTTCTGCATTTCTTTTCCATGGGGATGGTCTTGGTCCCTATCTCCTGCACAATGTCACGAACCTCCGTCCAGAGTTCATCAGGCACTCTATCAATCAGATCTAGTCCCTTAAATCTATTCCTCACTTCCACTGTATAATCATAAGGGATTTGATTGAGGTCATATCTGAATGGTCTAGTGGTTTTCCCTACTTTCTTCAATTTAAGTCTGAATTTGGCAATAAGGAGTTCATGATCTGAGCCACAGTCAGCTCCTGGTCTTGTTTTCGCTAACTGTATACAGCTTCTCCATCTTTGTTTGCAAAGAATATAATCAATCTGATTTCGGTGTTGACCATCTGGTGATGTCCATGTGTAGAGTCTTCTCTTGTGTTGTTGGAAGAGGGTGTTTGCTATGACCAGTACATTCTCTTGACAAAACTCTATTAGCCTTTGCCCTGCTTCATTCCGTGCTCCAAGGCCAAATTTGCCTGTTACTCCAGGTGTTTCTTGACTTCCTACTTTTGCATTCCAGTCCCCTATAATGAAAAGGACATCTTTTTTGGGTGTTAGTTCTAAAAGTTCTTGTAGGTCTTCATAGAACCGATTAACTTCAGCTTCTTCAGCATTACTGGTTGGGGCATAGGCCTGGATTACTGTAATATTGAATGATTTGCCTTGGAAACGAACAGAAATCATTCTGTCATTTTTAAGATTGCATCCAAGTACTGCATTTTGCACTCTTTTGTTGACCATGATGGCTACTCCATTTCTTCTAAGGGATTCCTGCCCACAGTAGTAGATATAATGGTCATCCGAGTTAAATTCACCCATTCCAGTCCATTTTAGTTCACTGATTCCTAGAATGTCTATGTTCAGTCTTGCCATCTCCCGTTTGACCACTTCCAATTTGCCTTGATTCATGGACCTAACATTCCAGGTTCCTATGCAATATTGCTCTTTACAGCACCGGACCTTGCTTCTATCACCTGTCACATCCACAACTGGGTATTGGTTTTTCTTTTGCTCCATCCCTTTATTCCTTCTATAGTTATTTCTCCACTGAGCTCCAGTAGCATATTGGGCACCTACCGACCTGGGGAATTCCTCATTCAGTATCCTATCATTTTGCCCTTTGATACTATTCATGGGGTTCTCAAGGCAAGTATACTGAAGTGGTTTGCCATTCCCTTCTCTAGTGGACCACATTCGGCTGTGGTCCATGTGATCAGATCAACTAGTTTCCTGTGATTATGATTTCAGTGTGTCTGCCCTCTGATGCCCCCTAGCAATACCTACCGTCTTATTTGGGTTTCTCTTACCTTGGTCGTGGAAAATCTCTTCACAGCCACTCCAGCAAAGTGCAGCCGCTGTACCTTACCTTGGACGAGGGGTATCTCCTCAAGGCCGCCCCTCCTGACCTTGAACGTGGAGTAGCTCCTCTCAGCCCTCCTGCGCCCGCGCAGCCACCGCCTGTTGGACGTGGGGTAGCTCCTTTCGGCCGCCGGCCCTGGCCTCAGGCGTGGGGTAGCTCCTCACGGCCGCAGCTCTTCGCGTGGTTCTTTGCGCCGGGGCCGGCGTCTCTCGCGTCGAGTCTGCGCCGCCGGGGGGAATATAATGTCATCTGAATTAAATTTACACATTCCATTGCATTTTAGTTCACTGATTCCTAAAAATGTCGATGCTCACTCTTGGCATCTCCTGTTTGACCACTAACTATTTACCTCAATTCATGGACCTCATTCCAGGTTCCTGTGTAATATTGTTTTTTAGTTCAATATTGAGCTAATGTCAGTATTTTACTTTTCATGATTACTTTTTACTGTCTTTCATGAAATATTTTTAAAATTACACGTTTTCCAGTAGATACATCAACCTACCTTTACCTTGACAGTGAATTTAATAAGTGATGCATATCTGGTAATCCAATAGCTTTTCTTCACCAGATTAGAGAGAAGTAGGTTGCCATATAAAAATTTAGAAATAGTTTTCACTAGTGGGGAGCTAGTACTCAAGGCTAGAGTTTCTTCCCACCATACTGCACTATAAGGGACATTCATGTGTTTTTTAAGACAAAAATATACCACCTAGAATAATTTATATCTTTTATTTCCATAAAATAAAACCTGTAAAAACTTCAAGGGAAATTATATGTGGAAGGTTTAAATTACTGAAAGTGATATTACTCAGGATTTAGGAATGACCTAAATTTAGGAATCTCTGAACAGTTTACAACTTTAGTTTCAGTCTCCAAAATATTTTACTCTACTCAAATCTGATGACATCGTAGAAGACAGCTACTGATGAATAAGCATGACATACAAAGAGAAAGGCCCTGACCTAGTGGATTGTTATTAATTAGTTTGATTTGGTTAAATACTTTCACCATCAACTAAATTAATGATAATAACAAATTAAGAGGAAGAAATGAACAGATGGGAACCTACCATATGCTTGTGACACACATTTAATTGATAATAATTAAGTAATTATGGAACGGAAGAAAATGCTAATTCAGATGTCAATGGCATTTGAAACGTCTGTTTATAAAACTGTGTCGTTTATAATGGTTACTGTTCCACTTGGCCCCTGAATTAGCTACAAGTATGAGGGCAAAGGGAAGAAATCACTCCGGTGTTAACTAATGCAAACTCAAGCACTGACCACATTTATTAAGCATTTAGAAAATACACAGATTCTATGACAAATATGGAATTAATAAACATAAATTTTATATTTTACATAAAAATAAAATCTTATTCTTGGTCTCAAGACAGCATGAGGTGCTACTAGCTATTGAGATCTTTATGAATGGTGATGGACATTATATTAGTAGCACCTCTCAGACATGGCTTGACTACTGTCTGGAATTTAGACTTTAGTTGCTCATTCACACAGGGAAGCCAGGCAAGGTCTGGGTTCAAAACATCACTCATGTTCTAAGAACAATGTTGTTATGATTCCCAAATTTTTCTTTTTTATGTTTCTCTTTTACCTAATCTACTCTTTTCTAACTTGTCATTATAAGTATATGCCTTTCTTTGCTTGTCCAACTCTCTTGAGAACTTTACTTCACATTAGAGGACTGTTTCCTCTTGATTTATTTATCCTACAGGTCAATTATTAGAAAGATAAACCAATTTCCTATTGTTGCAACTGGTTTGCTTCTTTCAATGAAAAAAGAAAAGGAAGAAGCCCGCTAGCAACACTGAATTGCAGTGATCTTTAAAATGTTATTTTTACTGTCATTTTGTTTTATTATCATAGTACCTGCCTTGCATAAACAAATTTGACATTGATCTTTCTTAAACATTTTTATGGTAAGGTAATAAATTAGATAAAATTTATAGAAATTCCTACTAAGATACAATATTGATTCCCCAAACTACCTGAAGCAAGCAAATTTCCAGTACTGGATAAAATTTGATTAAATACCCAGTGTCAAAGAATACCAACGTTTATTTTCATTAAGACAGGTAAATAAACATGTGCAATACCACAAAAAATGCCTTTGAGGCATAAAAAAAGATTTGCCTCCCTCACTTGAATTTCATCACAGAATCTGAAATCTATGACAGGTGATATGCTACCTAATAATCAAGTTCGAGAATTCAGTTTCTAGGGCTGCTATAACAAAGTACTAGAGAAAGAGACTAGATAGCTTAAACAACAGATTTTTGCTTTATCATACAGTTCTGGAGGATGTAAATTCTAGATCACGGTGCTAGATGTGTTGGTTTCTTTTGAGACTCCTTTCATTGACTTGTAAATGGCAATTTCTCCACATACATTTGCACAGCTTTTGCTCTGTATTTTTTTTTCTAGGTTCAAATTTCTTCTTCTCATAGGAAACCAATCATACTGGATTAGGGTCCACCCTAAATACCTCCTTCTAATTTAATTACCTCTTTAGAAACTCCATCCCCAAATAAAGCCACATTTTGAGGTATTGGAGGTTAGGACTTCAACATATCAATTTGAGGGAACACAGTTAAACCAATAACATATCCTAAGAAGTTAGAACATTGGTAAATCATTTTTACTTTAAAATATTCTTATGGCAATTATCTACAGGTGCATGCATTTTTTAAAAAGTAGTGATCTCAGTCATTTGAGTGGGTTTCCTTGGTGACTCAGAAAGTAAACAATCTGCCTGCAATGCAGGAGACCCCGGTTCAATCCCTGGGTTGGGGAGATCCCCTGAAAGAGGGCAAGGCAACCCACTCCAGTATTCTTGCCTAGAGAATCCCCATGGGCAGAGGAGCCTGGCAGGTGCAGTCCATGGGGTCACAGTCAGACACGACTGAGCAACTAAGTACACATAGCTAACTTACAGTATTGTTTCCAAGGATATATTGTATAGCACAGGGAATAATAGCCATTATTTGGAATAACATTTATTGGAGTATAATCTATAAAAATAACCCTTTGAGAGACAAAAACAAAAAGTCCAACACTTGCTTGACTTTTATACACTGATTTCTTTAACTCCCTTTCTCATAGTCTTTCCCCACGTTTGCATAAGATTTGGTAGAAAGCGTACTTTCTAAGTAACATATTGAACACTAATGACATCCCAGGCTCCAAACCAAGTATTTTATCTTATTTAAAAACATCAGTTCAGTTCAGTCACTCAGTCGTGTCTGACTCTCCGCGACTCCATGAATCACAGCACGCCAGGCCTCCCTGTCCATCACCAACTCCCGGAGTTCACTCAAACTCATGTCCATCGAGTCGGTGATGCCATCCAGCCATCTCATTCTCTGTCGTCCCCGTCTCCTCCCGCCCCCAACCTTTCCCAGCATCAGACTCTTTTCCAGTGAGTCAACTCGTCACATGAGGTGGCCAAAGTATTGCAGTTTCAGCTTTAGCATCAGTCCTTCTAATGAACACCCAGTATTGATCTCCTTTAGAATGGACTGGTTGGA
The DNA here is from genome assembly GCF_049115385.1 of Moschus berezovskii. Lineage (NCBI taxonomy): Eukaryota > Metazoa > Chordata > Mammalia > Artiodactyla > Moschidae > Moschus > Moschus berezovskii. The sequence goes on from NC_142464.1 coordinate 28,312,107, forward strand.
TCTCCTTGTAGTCCAAGGGACTCTCAAGAGTCTTCTCCAGCACCACAGTTCAAAAGCATCAATTCTTCGGCGATCAGCTTTCTTCACAGTCCAACTCTCATAACCAGTAATAAATGAAGCATTTTATATTATTATTTTCCATTTCACACAAAAAGCATTTAAAACTTGGTGTAAATAATTTGTCAAAGATTAACAAAAAGTAGCAAGTGTGGAGCTTGATTTCAAACCCTGGGTATCTAACTCCACAGTCATTTTCTTAAGCTCTGCATTCTACTGATTCTACTGGGAATCAAAATCTCATCAAAATTTGAAGAAGAATGCATTCAGTCTTAAGTGTCATGTGAGTTGCAGGTTTTCATATACATCCTTTATCAGACTGAGGAGAGTATGTTTTTTTCCTACTCTGCTGAGAGTTTTATTTTTTTCCTATAAATTATATTGAACTTTTTCAAATGCTTTTTTATCTACTAAAATAATCATAACTTTTTCTCTTTTTATTTTGGTTTTCGGTGCAGTGGAGTCTACTTGGTTTGGAACCTGGCATGTCATTAGAGTTCAACACATTACTTAGAAAATATACTTTCTACTGAATCTAGGCAAACTTGGGAAAAGACTATGAGAGAGGGGGTTAAAGTATACTTTTTCACTGCAATAATTTTCAGAGATAAGAATGAAGAAGATACAGTAAATATTTTTTGAGTTAACACGTAGAACTTGAAGATTATATATTATTAAAGCAGAGTAGCTTTACTGAGGGGCATTACTATAGTATCAGCAAGTAGGTGTATCTAAGCCATAGTTAGACTTTCTTGTTTAAAGGACAAACTTCTGTGCCAAGTGAAAACATATGCAGACATTTGTTACCCTGATACTGATGATGTGGCTTAACAGACACGGAAACTAGTCTCCACTGGGGTCAAGCACAGGGGTTTTTTGGAGGGGGATGGGATGGATTAAGGTGGGAGAAGGAATAATTTGAAAGCTAATTCTCTCTGAAAAATAGATAATGTGGATATTTTTTGCCTTGTGCTACAATTAGGCTCACTCTAGTAAACATCAATACTAATTACTTGAGCTATTTACAGAAGAATCCACATAAATCTTCAATGAGAGTTTCAGCCACAAGCAACTAAAAACATAGAAAATCATAGTTGTAAATTTTTAGCCATAGCAAGACTTACTACTCTGGTACTATTTGGGACATGTTTCTAGCTGAATTCCTCAGAAATATTTACATTTTACTTAATATTAAGTACTGGATGCTTAGCTTTCTTGACCTGGTTATGTCTGGCTTGACTTCTCTTTTTTTTTTTTTTTTTTTGCCAATGGCCCATGTTTGATTACAAGAACACAGGAGGAAACACTTCAACAACATTCATAGGCCAAAGCAGGATATACAGGGTATATGGGAATAAGTTTATTCAAGGGCCAATAGAAGCAAATAGGGTAGAAAAGTCTCAAGTACTGGGATCCTTGAAGTAACAGCTCTGAGAATATAGCAATAGTTGTTACAATGCAAGTGTTGTAATTCCATGCCACACTAAGCACCCTTGGAAACACTAGTCAGTACAGTTCAGTCACTCAGTCGTGTCCAACTCTTTGCGACCCCTTGGACTGAAGCACGCCAGGTCTCCCTGTCCATGACCGACTCCAAGAGCTTACTTAAAGTCATGCCCATAGAGTCAGTGATGCCATCCAACCATCTCATCCTCTCCCCTTCTCCTCCCATCTTCAATCTTTCCCAGCATCAGGGTCTTTTCCAATGAGTCAGTTCTTCGCATCAGGTGGCCAAAGTATTGGAGTTTCAGCTTCAGCATCAGTCCTTCCAATGAATATTCAGACTGATTTACTTTAGGATGGACTGGTTGAATCTCCTTGAAGTCCAAGGGACTCTCAAGAGTCTTCTCCAACACCACAGTTCAAAAAGCATCAATTCTTTGGCACTCAGCTTTCTTTATAGTCCAACTCTCACATCTATACGTGACTACTGGAAAAACCATAGCTTTGACTAGACGGATTTTTGTTGGCAAAGTGATATCTCTGCTTTTTAATATGCTGTATAGGTTGGTCATAGCTTTTCTTCCAAGGAACAAGCATCTTAATTTCATAGTTGCAGTCACCATCTGCAGTGATTTGGGAGCCCAAGAAAATAAAGTCTGTCAATGTTTCCATTGTTTCCCCATCTATTTGCAATGAAGTGATGGGACCAGATGCCATGATCTTGGTTTTCTAAATGGTGAGTTTTAAACCAACATTTTTCGTCTTCTCTTTCACTTTCATCAAGAGGTTCTTTAATTCTTCTTTGCTTTCTGCCATAAGAGTGGTGTCATCTGCATAACTGAGGTTATTGATATTTCTCCCAGCAATCTTGATTCCAGCTTGTGCTTCATTCAGCCCAGCAAATCTCATGCTCTACTCTGCATTTAAGATAAATAAGCAGGATGACAAGATACAGCCTCGACATACACCTTTCCCAATTTGGAATCAGTCTGTTGTTCCATGTCCAGTTCTAACTGTTGTTTCTTGACCTTCACAGATTTCTCAGAAGGCAAGGAAGGTGATCTGGTATTCCCATCCATCTCTTTAAGAATTTTCCAGTTTGTTGTGATACACACAGTCAAAGGCTGTGGTATAGTCAATAAAGCAGAAGTAGGTGTTGCTTTTGGAATTCTCTTGCTTTTTCAGTGATCCAGCGGATGTTGGCCATTTGATCTCTGGTGCCTCTGCCTTTTCTAAATCCAGCTTGAACATTTGGAAGTTCACGTTTCACATACTGTTGAAGCCTAGCTTGGAGAATTATGAACATTACGTTTCTAGTGTGTGAGATGAGTGAAACTGTGCAGTAGTTTGAACATTCTTTGTCATTGCTGTTCTTTGGGATTGGAATGAAAATGGACTTTTTCCAGTCCTGTGGCCACTGCTGAGTTTTCCAAATTTGTTGGCATATTGAGTGCAGCACTTTCACAGCATCATCTTTCAGGATTTGAAATACCTGAACTGGAATTCCATCACCTCCACTAGCTTTGTTCACAGTGATGCTTCCTAAGGGCCACTTGACTTTGCATTCCAGGATATCTTGCTTTAGGTGAGTGATCACACCATCGTGTTTATCTGGGTCATGAAGATATTTTGTGTATAGCTCTTCTGTGTATTCTTGCCACCTCTTCTTAATATCTCCTACTTCTGTTAGGTCCATACCATTTCTGTCCTTTATTGTGTCTATCTTTGCATGAAATGTTCCCTTGGTATCTCTAGTTTTCTTGAAGAGATCTCTAGTCTTTCCCTTCTATTGTTTTCCTCTATTTCTTTGCATTGATAACTGAAGAAGGCTTTCTTATCCCTCTGTGCTATTCTTTGGAACTCTGCATTCAGATGGGTGTATCTTTCCTTTTCTCCTTTGCCTCTAGCTTCTCTTCTTATCTCAGCTATTTTCAAGGTCTCCTGAGAGAACCATTTTGCTTCTTTTTCTTGATCACTGCCTTCTGTACAATGTCATGAACCTCCATCCAGAGTTCTTCAGGCACTCTATCAGATCTAATCCCTTGAATCTGTTTGTCACTTCTACTGCATAATCATAAGAGATCTGATTTAGGCCAAACCTGAAAGGGTCTGTGGTTTTCCCTACTTTCTTCAATTAAAGTCTGAATTTGGCAATAAGGAGTTCATGATCTGAGCCACAGTCAGCTCCTGGTTTTGTTTTTGCTGACTGTATAGAGCTTCTCCATTATCTGCTGCAAAGAATATAATCAATCTGATTTCGGTATTGACCATCTGGTGATGTCCATGTGTAGAGTCTTCTCTTGTGTTGTTGGAAGAGGAAGTTTGCTATGACCAGTGTGTTTTCTTGGCAAAACTGTATTAGCCTTTGCCCTGCTTTATTTTGTACTCCAAGGCCAAATTTGCCTATTACTCCAGGTATCTCTTGGTTTCCTACTTTTGCATTCCAATCCTCTATAATGAAATGGATATCTTTTTTGTGTGTTATTTCTAGAAGATCTTGTAGGTCTTCATAGAACAGTTCAACTTCAGCTTCTTCAGCATTACCGGTTGAGGCATAAACTTGGGTTACTGTGACATTGAATGGTTTGCCTTGGAAACGAACTGAGATCGTTCTGTCTTTTTTGAGACTGCATCCAAGTACTGCATTTCAGACTCTTTTTTTTGACAATAATGGCTATTCTATTTCTCTAAGGGATTCTTGCCCACAGTAATAGATATAATGGTCATCTGAGTTAAATTCACCCATTCCAGTTCATTTTATTTCACAGATTCCTAAAATGTCGATGTTCACTCTTGCCATCACCTGTTTGACCACTTCCAATTTACCTTGCTTTGTGGACCTAACATTCCAGTTTCCTATGCAATATTGGTCTTTACAGCATCAGACTTTACTTCCATCACCAGTCACATCCACAACCCGGTGCTGTTTTGCTTTTACTCCATCTCTTCATTCTTTCTGGAGTCATTTCTCCATTCTTTTCCAGTAGCATATTGGGCACCTACCAACCTGGGGAATTCATGTTTCAGTTTGGAAAGATTTAGTGGAAACACGAAGACTTAATTTAAATAATTAAACAAAGAATACCATTAAGCTCCCCTACCCCTCCAAAACACATCACACACTAAGGCACAGGGTTTTCCCAACATAAAGGGTTACATCACAGTAAATGTCAGTTTATACAGATGGTGAAAGGGGGACATATTATAAAAGAGAGACTATAACAGGAGCATTATTTTATTTTGATGTGAAAAAGACACAAAATATTTTGTAGTCATCTCATAGTATTTATGAGAAAAAGAAATACCATCCTTGTGAGGTCACTTTTGATCTTCCTTTAATGAGCTTCCTTAAGATGTTCACAGTGATTTTATTTATATTTTCCCTTTTTCTGTTTCAAACATCTTTCTACTAATTTCCCTCTCACTATAGCAAACATTAAAGTAAAACCATGAAACAATGACTCATTGTGTTTTAACACTGGTAGTTTAAAAGCTATGGAAGATATTGAGATGCATGTAAATATAGGCCATTTGAGGACAGGCAAAATCACTACAGTATCTCATCTAGGTGGAGCTTTGGTAACTAGCAAGGCACACAGGAACACAGAAAGTAATACTGTTTCAGAAAGAATGCATTATTATAAAATTCTTAGAAAATAAATGTGTCATTAAAAATGGCCATGTCAATGACTAAAAAAAAAATTAATTCTTGGATAACTATCACATCTTTTTTGGTTTCACTAGTTCAAAAAAAGCAAGGATTTTGAATGTTAATATATGAAGTGATAAGTGTAAGTCTTGCAAAGATGTTTAAAGTACATGGGTTTTAAAGTGTTTTACATATTTCTAATATATTCTTGCCATTCTCCAATGGTTCAGCTGGTTAAGTACCTTTCTGCCAACTCAGGAGATGCAAGAGACGCAGGTTTGATCCCTGGGTCAGGAAGATCCCCTGGAGAAGGAAATAGCAATGCATTCCAGTATTCTTGCCTGGAGAATCCCATGGACAGAGGAGCCTGGTTGGCTACAGTCCATGGGGTTGCAAAAGAGTAGGACATGAGTTAGTGACTAAACAACAACAACCACAAAAATGAATATTAGTAACCATTGTATGGGACTTTTTTTTTTTATGTTTTGGTATTTCACCTTAGCAGATAAGAATGCGGAGCAAATGTTAGCATATTTACCGATGCAGGCAAAAGCAGGTAATAACATGGCAGCCCTTGAACATCGCATATTATCAGTCGTGTCTGACTCTGCAGATTCATGGACTGCAGCCCACTAAGCTCCTCTGTCCATGTTATTTCCCAGGCAAGAATAGTGAAGCAGGTTGCCATTTCCTTCTCAAAGGAGTTTTCCCTGACCCAGTGATGGAACCTACATCTCCTACATCTTCTGCATTGGCAGGCAGATTCATTACCACTGAGCCACCCGGAAAGTTAATTCATAGTATTACTCAAATTTGCTTCATTAAAGCAAGAGTAAGAAGTTAAGACATTAAGAAGCACAACAACAATAGCAAAGTATCAGTATATTTTTTTGTTACAAGTAGCAAGATGCTAGGTGAAATTTACTTAGAGAAAAAAAAGTGTTTATTAGCTTAATACTGAAAAGTACAATGTGTATTAATCTTAATTATGGATTGATAGAGGTCTCAAATCATTTAAACATAAAATAAGTATGCCATCTCCAATCTTCCTAAACTGTATCCCTAAAATAGGCTCTATTCTCAGGTCTGCATTGCTTACAGAATATTGGTCACAGTTCCATCTGGTACACCTTCTCTTGCCTATATCATCTGATAAGGGAAAATTTTCTTTCCCCAGTAACTCAAGGAAAGGCTCTGAAATTGGATTACATTGACTTCATTGGCTGACTTGGGCCATGTCCTTCATCTATCAAACTATCAAGACCAGCAGGAGAAGGTGCTGAACAACACAACAGAGGTCATAAGTTCCACAGTTAGTATTGGGGATAGACTAAGTTTCATTGGACATCTAGGATAATTCCACCACAACAGATTAAAGAACTAATGCTACAATAATGAGTGGGCTTGTGGCTGCTAAACAACAAACAGCCTATAACCACCTTGAATGAAATAGGCTCCTGACAAGTGCACCTTCACCCCTACATTCCCCGAAGCTTCATGTGGAGAGAATAAGAGTAGTCATTGTAAGAAGTGGCTAAACATAGGCTTCTATGATTCACATCTTGTTTACTTGGATCCTGTCTTGAGAGTGAACCCATAGGCTATCTCCTTGTATAAACAAGTGACACTTAAAACACCAAAGCTGCCAAGGTACAAACTAGAAGGTGTCATCTCCATTTTATATGCTATCAGCCACATCCCCCTTGAAAAAGGACAACCACACACAGTAGCAGGCCTCACAGTCAGTGATGCATGCATAGTTGAATGGGCTTCAGTGCCATCGTTACGAGCTGTGCCTTATGAAATATAAAACAATCCTGATTTTGAATAAGTAAGCTGTTGGATGCTTACTTTTGTCATTCAATATAGGGCATGCCAGGGTAATTTAGGGTAAGACGTTTACACACACAAACACACAGACACATTTTTTAATTTCAGCTAAAAATTTAGGTCATCTAAACCAAGCACATTTTAGAATATTTATTCTACCAGCAGAAAGGCACTGGTGCATGTACAAGGGATGCTCCTGAAATATGATATTGTTTCTGTCTTTAAGGAACTCTCATTCTAACAATAATGATAAGATTATCAGCAGGCATTAAGTTCTTCATAAATTCCTGGTAACCTACCTGACAGTAGCTCATTTAATTTTCCTGCCAAGCATGTATTCTAAGGACTAGTATTATCTCCATTTTAAGAATGGGGAAACAAGGTCATAAGGAAAGTGAGCTAATAAGTGGCAGATTTAAATTTAGGGACTCTGATTCAAAAGACAGATTTCTTAATTATTTTGTGTTACTCTACAGTCTACTAGGAAAAATATAGAAGTAGAGCATCACTTTAGGGGGAAGAAAAGCCTGCAAACACATGTTTCAGAAGAAGTAATGTGTCATAGCTAATGTATGATTATGGTAGGAAAATTCGGGTAATGAGTTCATATTACACGGGAAATTGAAGGCATCATTTTCTCTCTGTGACGATTCTAGGATGGTTTGTTGATATCATTACTTTTTGTGTCTTCAGCTGCACTCTCATCACGCTTTATTATAGCACTTCACACAACTTATAGTAATGGATTTGTTTACAAATTTCAACTCCTCCATTAGACAGTAATTTATCACAGAGCAAGGGCCAAGTCTCTTTCATGATTGAATGCATACCATTTAACTCTATGAACACAAAAGAAATATTTATGTGTAAGAAAATTCACATTAAGAACACTTCTTTCACTGGAAGCAAAATATTTAAACCACCAAAGAAGATATTTGCAACCCCGGATATATGTTTATTTTACTTCAAATAACTTCAAAGAATGAGTTAGTTAATTTACAAACAAAAAACAATTCTTAAAGGTTTTACATTTAAATATATAAGCTTGCTCTACTTTTAAATATGAGTTGAATGCCCTAAAACCAATGAGTTCCATGTTTCTACTACAGCATCCCTTTCATAATAGACAGAACTCTACTCATATATGGACTTACCAGGTGTCTCAGTAGTAAAGAATCTGCCTGCCAATGCAGGAGATGCAGGAGACATGGGTTCAATCTCTGGGTCAGGAAGATCCCCTGGAAAAGGAAATGGCAACCCATTCCAGTATTCTTGCCTGGAAAACCCCATGGACAGAGAAACCTGGCGGGCTATACTGTATAGGGCCACAAAGAGTCAGACATGACTGAGTGACTGAGCACACAGCAATATTCATATATATCTCAAAATACTACCAGAAAGTCATTGACAATACATAAAATATCTTGCCCCATCTTTAACATACCCATTTACTTTTTTCTGTCTATAACTGCTAAACTTTATTTAGAAATAAGCCCTGTGTCCTTCATAGTTTCTACAAATATGTCACAATACTTTCTTGACATTATTATGTGAATTTCCAGGGTCAGATGAAGCGGACATCTGTATGTCTATTTCCAAGATATTTATTAAGTAAATAATCGGGGGAATGTACAATTACTTAGAGTCACATTTCTGAAAGATACAAATAAAAACAAGTTATGATTTTTTATTATGGGTGCTATAATGAAAATTGCAAGATGCTGTGGAAACTATCTAACCCACAAGAAAGAAAGAAAAGATATGAACTTGGGTATTTCAAAAGCAGATCAGTTTTACTGTAAAAAAGATGATGGTAAAATGGAGTGAGGCTAGTAGCCTGCCTTTCTACTCTCTGACAGTTTCTCATTCCATTTTACCATCGTCTTTTTTACAGTAAAACTGATCTGCTTTTGAAATACCCAAGTTCATATCTTTTCTTTCTTTCTTGTGGGTTAGTTTCCACAGCATCTTGCAATTTTCATTATAGCTTTAATCTAATTACAAGGGAAAGAGTGAACATTTTAAGGTAGCAGGTTGATATAAATCTTGTTGCATTTTTAAGAACATTACTTTGCCTGATGCATGGAGAATGATCTGTAGTAGGAAGCATGGATTTAACTTCCTAAGATGTATTGATATAATCAACTCCAGTTTTTCCTATCTTCATGGACACCACTAGCAACTCAGATTTGTATCTAGAAATCCACTCAAAATAACGTTAATCATGCAAAAAGTTAACGACTTTAATTCCTTCTCAAGGGCTATAGGTAATATTCTGAACCCAATACTTTGAGCTGTTTTGCAGATACTGAAACCCCCGCAAGGTGGAAGAAGTTAACTGCTTGCTGCTCACAAGCAGGAAGACCCCAGAGTGATTGGACAGATGATTGATGATGTTGACTCCCTATTACATTGACTCCCTCGTTATCAACCAGTCAGAAGAATGTCCACAGTCTGATCCCGTACCACACAACCCTCTCCAATACCCTGTCTTTAAAAATCTTTCCCTGAAACCTTGAGGAGTTCTAGTCTCTTGAGCATTAGCTACCTGGACTCCTTGCCTGGTATCCTGTAATAAACACTGCACTTTCTTTCACCTCAATTCAGCGGCAGTAAATTGACGACATTCATGCAGGAGATCCAAGTTCAGTTTGATAATGTATTCATGAGTGTTTAAAATAATGCTGTTTTCTCAGTTAGTTTCCTAATATGTGCTACTCAACTGATCTTTTATAAATTATTTTCTCCTTCAAAATTAAAAGTAATAGTCTAATTTTGCCTCATAGGCAAATAATTCTGGATTCAGAGAATGAAAGCATCAAGGTGAGGCACAGTATGATCTGTTTCAGTGTATTTTTCATTAAGATGGAATTTCTTGAGTTCTAGATAAGATAAATGTCTGTGAGGGTTTGTTATGGGTGTTTCTGATTTTTAAAACATTCTGTTGAAATACCTGAATATGATAAAATCAAAGCTTGTTATTTATTCAATACATTGATTCAAAAGTAAAGCATTATTTTCATACTTTATAATAATTAGCACTAAGCATTATTCAATGATCAATCTTTATTTTGGCAAGTTTTGTTCCTTTTAAAATGTGTACAGACATAAGCAAATCTTATGAAAACAATTGCTGCAATAATTTCATTTGTCTACTGCCTCACAGAAACATGATTAGTAAAACACTGTGTTGTATTTAACTCTTTGGGTTGAGTTTAATGTTAGTGTTTCTTAACTCTTTAAATGGGTTTACATCACCACATTTATAAACTCTGAGAAGCAATATTTTCCTAGGAAATACATATCATTCAATATTTTAGAAAAGTAACCAAAATAAATACTTCTTCAGAGGTCACATATACATATATATGTGATCTATATATATATTATAAGCATTGTTTTTTCACATTGTTGTCCACAGTGTTTTAGTTATGAATTATGAATGTTTAATGGGTAAAATACCTATGGCGAGCTTTATAATACTAGAATATATAAAATAAATATTTACTGTAATATTTTCCAGCATAGTTTTAATATATTACACTTTTTAAAAGGACTAAGCTTTAGAGGACTCATTTGGCTTACACTATATGGGTGATTATGTCTAAATTAAAAGAATCTTTCTATATGAATTGTTAAGATGACCCAGAATTATGTAAAATGAAGTAGAGAATGACAGAAAAGTTAACTTTCAATCGTTTTTATATTTTTACAAAAAAGTTTTTCTTAAAACAATTTTAAGATGTTTCAGCTAATTTTATACATAATAATCAGTTTTGCAGAATTAGTTGAATTTAATAAAGAAACTCAAACAATTGAGGCTTAAACACAATTGATATTTAAATACCTTCAATGTGAAACATAAGATCTGAAAGTGATTTTCAGATTTCAACCCTTCACTTAATTTAGATTTATTTATGTACTTACTGATCTCCAGTAGCATATTGGGCACCTACAGACCCGGGGAGTTCCTCATTCAGTATCCTATCATTTTTCCTTTTCATACTATTCATGGTGTTCTCAAAGCAGGTATAATGAAGTGGTTTGCCATTCCCTTCTCCAGTGGACCACATTCTGTCAGACCTCTCCACCATGGCCCGTCCATCTTGGGTGGCCCCATATGGCATGGCTTAGTTTCATTGAGTTAGACAAGGCTGTGGTCCATGTGATCAGATCGACTAGTTTTCTGTGATTATGATTTCAGTGTGTCTGCCCTCTGATGCATTCTCACAACACCTACTGTCTTATTTGGGTTTCTCTTACTTTGGTCGTGGGGTATCTCTTCACAGCTGCTCCAGCAAAGCGCAGATGCTGCTCCTTAACTTACCTTACCAGAAAGAATGAAGGGATGGAGCCAAAGCAAAAACATTACCCAATTGTGGATGTGACTGGTGATAGAAGCAAGGTCTGATGCTATAAAGAGCAATATTGCATAGGAACCTGGAATGTTAGGTCCATGAATCAAGGCAAATTGGAAGTGGTCAAACAGGAGATGGTAAGAGTGAACATAGACATTCTAGGAATCAGTGAACTAAAATGGACTGGAATGGGTGAATTTAACTCAGATGACCATTATATCTACTATTGTGGGCAGGAATCCCTTAGAAGAAATGGAGTAGCCATCATGGTCAACAAAAGAGTCCAAAATGCAGTACTTGGATGCAATCTCAAAAACGGCAGAATGATCAGAATGATCTCTGTTCGTTTCCAAGGCAAACCATTCAATATTACAGTAATCCAAGCCTACGTCCCAACCAATAACACTGAAGAAGCTGAAGCTGAACGGTTCTGTGAAGACCTACAAGAACTTTTAGAACTAATACCCAAAAAAGATGTCCTTTTCACTATAGGGGACTGGAATGCAAAAGTAGGAAGTCAAGAAACACCTGGAGTAAAAGGCAAATTTGGACTTGGAGCACGGAATGAAGCAGAGCAAAGGCTAATAAGAGTTTTGCCAAGAGAACGCACTGGTCATAGCAAACACCCTCTTTCAACAACACAAGAGAAGACTCTACACAAGTAAATCACCAGATGGTCAACACCGAAATCAGATTGATTATATTCTTTGCAGCCAAAAATGGAGAAGCTCTATACAGTTAGCAAAAATTAGACTGGGAGCTGACTGTGGCACGGATCATGAACTCCTTATTATCAAATTCAGATTTAAATTGAAGAAAGTAAGGAAAACCACTAGACCATTCAGATATGACCTAAATCAAATCCCTTATGATTATACAGTGGAAGTGAGAAATAGATTTAAGGGACTAGATCTGATAGAGTGCCTGACGAACTCTGGACGGAGGTTCGTGACATTGTACAGGAGACAGGGATCAAGACCATCCCCATGGAAAAGAAAAGCAAAAAAGCAAAATGGCTGTCTGAGGAGGACTTACAAACAGCTGTGAAAAGGAGAGAAGCAAAAAGCAAAGGAAAAAAGGAAAGATATAAGCATCTGAATGCAGAGTTCCAAAGAATAGCAAGGAGAGATAAAGCCTTCCTCAGCGATCACTGCAAAGAAATAGAGGAAAACAACAGAATAGGAAAGACAAGATATCTCTTCAAGAAAATTAGAGATTCCAAGGGAACATTTAATGCAAAGATGGGCTCGATAAAGCACAGAAATTGTACGGACCTAACTGAAGCAGAAGATACTAAGAAGAGGAGGCAAGAATACACAGGAGAACTGTACAAAAAAAGAGATAATCACGATGGTGTGATCAGTCACCTAGAGCCAGACATCCTGGAATGTGAATTCAAGTGGGCCTTAAAAAGGATCACAATGAATAAAGCTAGTGGAGGTGATGGAATTCCAGTTGAGCTATTTCAAATCCTGAAAGATGATGCTGTGAAAATGTTGCACTCAATATGTCAGCAAATTTGGAAAACTCAGCAGTGGCCACAGGACTGGAAAAGGTCAGTCTTCATTCCAATCCCAAAGAAAGTCAATGTCAAAGAATACTCAAACTACCACACAATTGCATGCATCTCAGATGCTAGTAAAGTCATGCTCAAAATTTTCCAAGCCAGGCTTCAGCAATACATAAACCTTGAACTTTCAGATGTTCAAGCAGGTTTTAGAAAAGGCAGAGGCACCAGAGATCAAATTGCCAACATCCGCTGGATCATGGAAAAAGCAAGAGATTTCCAGAAAAACATCTATTTCTGCTTCATTGACTATGCCAAAGCTTTTGACTGTGTGGATCACAATAAACTGGAAAATTCTGAAAGGGATGGGAATACCAGACCACCTGACCTGCCTCTTGAGAAACCTGTATGCAAGTCAGGAAGCAACAGTTAGAACTGGACATGGAACAACAGACTGGTTCCAAATAGGAAAAGGTGTACGTCAAGGCTGTATATTGTCACCCGGCTTATTTAATTTATATGCAGAGTACATCATGAGGAACGCTGGGCTGGAAGAAGCACAAGCTGGAATCAAGATTGCCAGGAGAAATATGAATAACCTCAGATATGCAGATGATACCACCCTTATGGCAGAAAGTGAAGAGGAACTAAAAAGCCTCTTGATGAAAGTGAAAGAGGAGAGTGAAAAAGTTGGCTTAAAGCTCAACATTCAGAAAACTCAGATCATGGCATCTAGTCCCATCACTTCATGGGAAATGGATAAACAGTGGAAACAGTGTCAGACTTTATTTTTTTGGGCTCCAAAATCACTGCAGATGCTGATTGAAGCCATGAAATTAAAAGACGCTTACTCCTTGGAAGGAAAGTTATGACCAACCTAGAAAGCATGTTAAAAAGCAGAGACATTACTTTGCCAACAAAGGTCCGTCTAGTCAAGGCTATGGTTTTTCCAGTGGTCATGTTTGGATGTGAGAGTTGGACTGTGAAGAAAGATGATCGCCGAAGAATTGATGCTTTTGAACTGTGGTGCTGGAGAGGACTTTTGAAGTCTCTTGGACGGCAAGGAGATCCTACCAGTCCATTCTAAAGGAGATTGATCCTGGGTGTTCATTGGAAGGACTGATGCGAAAGGTGAGACTCCAATACTTTGGGTACTTACTGGTAGAGATCTCAATAGAAAAGGCAGTTTTAGTATTGCAGAGATATAGTTAATCAACTCAGAAGGAACATAGGGAAGAACAAGAACTCAACCTGGTTCGTCCAACAGCCAGTTCTGTACAATCTCACTGTATTTGTTGTCATTCTTTGAACTCATGATCTATTTATCTTAATATCACTATGTTGAGATAGGAGCTAAAATGCATGTTCCAGAAAGACAGTGTGGTCATCCTTCATGTAACCCATAGATAGAGTCTAATATCGCCCTCTTTTAATCATTATTACTAGTTGGTTAACATTATTTTCCAATTTTTGTTGTGGTAAAATACAGCTAAAATGCATAATCCTTACCATTTTTAAGTGTACACTTCAGTGGCAGTACATACGTTCATAATGTTATAACAATAACCACCACCATCCATCTCCATAACTCTTTTAATCTTGTAAAACTGAAGGTCTGTATCCATTAAACAATAATTTCCCATGTCCCTTCCCCCCAGCATTTGGCAGCCACATTCTATTCTGTGTCTATGATTCTATATTTCTCATAAGTGGAATCATACAGTGTTACTTCATACTTTGTGTGAAGGGTCTGTTTCACTTAGTATGATATCTTCAAACTTTGTCAATGTTGTAGCATATGTCAGAATTTCCTTCCTTTTTAAGACCGAATAATGTTCAATTGTATAGTATATTTAACACTTTGCTTACCTGTTCATAAATAGATGGACACTTGGATTGCCACAGAGAGTCTCCTGTTATTTCTGAAAGATTATGTATCTAACTATCTTGCCAATAACATGATATGTAAATTTCAAACATATTCCCTCCACCCCACATGACTTTTTATCACCTATTAACTCAATTTTCCTTCTTTGAATCTCTTATACTTTATAATTTCATAATGTGGAAAATAAAACAGAACTGGTTATAAAATTAAACATAAAGAAATATTAAATACATCACTGTTTTACGAGTACAAGTTAATATTTACTTTGTAACTACTGTGTACTTGATGCCCTTTTTGAAAATGTACAGCATCATGATGACTGTATTGACTGCAGAACTTGACACCTGAATTTGAACTCAAGTTCTTTCCCAAGTTGTCTCATACACTTAAAAACCATCCCAATTTTCTTGAGACTAAGGGTTTTCAGTGCCTAAAACTAGAACAGGCTTAGGAAAATTGGGAGAGCTGGTCATCCTGCATGTATTTGACAAAGGTATATGCTCTCCATAATAAGCACTGTTCTCAGCACAGTGAATTCACAATTCCCCTACACTTAACCTTTTAAATTTGAAATCTGAAAATTTTGTGTTTGTTTAATCACATCACAATGTCTTCAGGAAGTTTATTCTTAGAAACATATATATTTGACTTTGTATTTCATGCTAAAAATAACTTGTTTAAACATTAATTCAGTCCCACTACTAATGCTCACTGATACTCCAGGTACTCCTTCAATATGGAAGTCACCCTTCCATATTCAGTCATTCCTACTATTCAGTCATTCTTGTTGTACTGAGTCTAGCTAGAGGTTGTCAAATGAACCAAATCTGTGTTTCATTGATCTTTTCCATTCTTTTTTAGTCCGTATTTATTTTCATTCTGATCTTTATTATTTCCTACTGAATTTGACTTTCACTTGTTTAAGTGTGAGGTTAGATTGATTTTTTTAAGATTTTTCTTTCTTGAGGCAGATTGTATTGCTATAAATTTCCTTCTTAGTGCCACTGTTGCTGTATTCAATAGATTTTGATATCATATTTTTATTTTCATCTGTCTTCCTGTATTTTTTATTTCTTCTTTGATCTTTGATCTTTATTGATCTAATACTTGTTCAATATTGTACTGTCCAGTCTTCACAAACTATGATTTTTCCAACTTTCTTCTTGTAGTTGATTTCTAGTTTTACATCATTTTGATCAGAATAGACACTTGATATGATTTCAGTCTTTGTAAATTTATTGATTTGTGTCCCAACATATGGTCTATCCTTGGGAAGGTTTCATGTGCATTTGAGAAGAATGGTTATTGTACTGTGCTGGAATGGAAGGTTCTGCCTAACTCTATTAAGTCAATCTGGTTTAATGTTTTATTTAAGGCCACTGTTTCCTTATGGTAAAGATTAAGTTATCATTGTGTCACAAAATAGTTATTCAAAGATCACCTTCATCATATGAGTTCCTAGGTGAAGATGAACATATCAAAAAATAAGAAATGAACTGTGCCCTCAAGAAGTTCATAATATTTTATTAATTTAGGATAACACATAAAACAATTACAAAAACAATAACAGCATAATTGTGTTGAGAGAACCAATATTAAAATTTTTAAATTTTGGAAAACTGAGTCTGTTAATATTACTCAGGAAGTCCCACTCTGGATTAACAATTTAGATTAGACCTGAGAAAAAGAGCATTTATGTTACCAGAGAGATAGGAGAATGAAGTCAGAGAGACACAAAAAGGGCTTACTGATGGGTTTAAGATGGGAATGTAGAAAAAGGAAGTGGCGGGAAGAAGAGTGATAGTGTTTAAGAATACAAACTTGTAATTAGTAGTAAATAAGCCACAGAGATCTAATGAACAATAGACAATGCTATTGTTATGCCCTGAGTCCGGTCCCCCCATACTGGTAGAATAAGACACTCGCAGCAATGCAAAAGCAAGAATGGGGTTTATTTCTAGCTCAAGCTAGGGCTCATGCCTCCTCCAACGCAGTGGAGTGGGACAAGAGCCCTGAGCCCAGGTCACAGCAGTTTTTCTAGTCTCAGATTACATAAGCACCTATTTTTGTTCAAAAGATCAAGCTGGCAGAAGCTCATTGGCCAGTTAATGTGCACGCAGAAACTCATTGGCCAGTTCATGCACGCATGGGGTTTTTCTGGGGGATTTCCCTTTTTCCTCTGATTGGCCCGATTTTTTTGCGCCAGCGGGATCTTCTTAGGGAGGAGTTTCTGTGAACTTAGCCTCCACCCTGTCTCCAGGAAATCGAAACTTAGGCCTAAGCAAGGTCTCAGGCCTATCCTGGCTACTCAGATGTTAGGGCTCCTAACATTATATACATTATATAACTATAATTATGCAATGTGATAAATATCTCTACATTGCAGTCATATTACAATATATAAATGCATCAAAGTACATGCTGTACACCTTAAACTTATACAATGTTACACATTAAATTGATTCAATTAAAAAAATAAAATGCATTGCTCCACAAGGCCTTATATTATTACCATAATTTGGAGTGCTTCATAAATATTCATTTATTTTTTATTTGCTGAACTCACTTGTGTTTCTTCTAAAAAGATTTTTGGATCAATCTGCAAATACAGTAGTAACAAAATCATTCATTAAATTTGTTGAAAACTTTTTAAAATTCATAAAGATTCAGTTCACTTTCAATAATGGCTCAAATTATACTAACAAATATCTTCCACATAAGGAGAGAGATTTTCTTTTTGGAGTTAAGCTCTGGATTTAATTTTAGTACAGAAAGGAAGGGGTGGGCTTTTAACGTGACATATGTAGTAACTTCCGTGGCTCAGACAGTAAAGCGTCTGCCTACAATGCGGGAGACCCAGGTTGAATCCCTGGGTCAGGAAGATCTCCTGGACAAGGAAATGGCAACCCACTCCAGTATTCTTGCCTGGAAAATCCCATGGAGGGAGGATCCTGGCAGGCTACAGTACTTGGGGTCACAAAGAGTTGGACACGACTGAGTGACTTCACTTCACTTTCATGTAGCATTTAATGAGACGCACTTTCTTTTCTTCCCCCCTTATTTTTAAAGTAATTTGTCCAAAGCTATCGGAGAAGGCAATGGCAAGCCACTCCAGTACTCTTGCCTAGAAAATCCCATGGACAGAGGAGCCCGGTAGGCTGCAGTCCATGGGGTCGATACAAGTCAGACATGACTGAGCGACTTAACTTTCACTTTTCACTTTCGCACATTGGAGAAGGAAATGGCAACCTACTCCAGTGTTCTTGCCTGGAGAATCCCAGGGATGGGGGAGCCTGGTGGGCTGCCATCTATGGGGTCGCACAGAGTCGGACACGACTGAAGTGACTTAGTAGTAGCAGCAGCATCCTCTAAATATGTATCTTTTTCTATGAAAATAATATAAAACTATTAAACTATTCTTGACATGACATTGCTTAAAATGATTCAGGCTCACCCAAGTGCAGGGGAGCAGTATTAATATTACTATAACTGGAAGACAACCTGTCTGCCATTCTATCTAGAAGGATATATCGTACAATACTTGAGAAGGCTTTCGCAAGTGTTCCTCCTCTTCTAAGAGAATTATGTTTATTTAACTCCTTACCCATATTTTACAGATTTTTTTAAAAGACTAATTTTTATCATTATAGAGACGAGTTAAATTAATAAAAATTATAGAGCAAAACTGAAGAATAGAATGACAAGTTAACTTGGCAGGGTGTGCAAAGTCACCATCAGCCTTTTTTTTTTTTTTTAGCAAAATAGAACTAATGATAGTTCTTGCTTAATAAAAAGCAATGCTATGCAGTCCCAGATTGCCAAGATTATATAAATCCCCATCTTGGCAGCAGTTTTAAATCACTATAACTTCATTCTGGACTTTGATTATCACAACTATACTTTATTAAAACAACTCACTTACAAGAAAATAATATCAAAGCAGAGGAGTTGTATTTGTTTATTCATTTGTGTTGTTCTTGAGGTACGTAGGGTTATAATAAAATGAGATGACAAAATTTTTTACTGAAATTGTCTTTTTTCTATGGCTCTCTTTTATACTAAAAGTGTGACAAAATTGGAATATTAGGAAGAGTGTAGAGTTCAAAGATTAATGTCTATATATATACATATATACATCTATGCCAGTGTTTCCCTTACTTTCTTCAAAGGAGAAAAAAATCTCAAAAATAATAGATTCTCCAAATTAGATTTAAAAAATTTACTTCTGTATTTATTCCATTTTTTTACTTTCTCCAGTTGTTCACAATATAATTAATATTCATTCAGTGGATGATTAGTTTTGAGGGTGCATGTGGTTGCATGTGTCTGTGTATGTTTTCTGGTTCCTATTAGACCGCAAGTAATTTGACAAAAAGGATAATATTCTGTGTGTTTTTCACTCTATTTAGATGGCTTACCCCATTTTTTTAATTCTTGACCCTGTCTCACATACATTCACAGCACACATGCACACACAAATCCAGAAGAGTTCATCCACTGAGAAATTATGAATAATGTACTGAATAATAGGTGAACAAGTAACAGAAGTACCAAAGAGTTATTATAGTTTGAATTATTCAATTACTAGAGAGTTTCTAGTGTTTGATGAAAGCAAGGGGAGAAATGGTATGATGATATAGAAGAACACGAGAGGCAAGAAAGGAAGTCAAATTAAGAATTAATTTTGTACTCATGGGTGAGGGTGGGATGATTTGGGATAATGGCACTGAAACATGTATATTATCATATGTGAAACGAATCACCAGTCCAGGTTCGACGCATGATACAGGATGCTCAGGGCCGGTGCACGGGGATGACCCGGAGGGAGGATGAGGAGAGGAGGGAGGTGGGAAGGGGGTTCAAGAAAGGGAACACATGTACACCCGGGGCGGATTCATGTAAGTGTATGGCAAAACCAACCAATATAATATTGTAAAGTAATTAGCCTCCAATAAAAAAATAAAAAGAATGATTTCAGGCTATCCATGAAGAATAAAATATAATGCTGCTAGGTGGCTGACTGCTCTGTATAAGGGAACTGTTTGGGGTCTAAAGGTGAGCTACTGGCACTAAGCACAGAGCTCTCAATAGTGAAGAAAACTGCAGAAAGCTTGGCGAAAGGAAGGAGAAACAGTGTTGAGAACATATCTAATCTCTATCCCTGAAAATTTGTCTACTTGCCTCATAAGGACATGATTGAACAAATCTTGAGATGTCAGGAAAGAATCTGCATGTGTGACTAATCTACGAAGGAAAAGGAAACAATTCTATCTCAAGGACAAAAAGGATCTAACACAGGAAAACAGACACATAAATAACTGGTATGTGATTTATGGAAATCAGGGGCATTAACTGGACTGTAGATTCAGAGTTATTACCACTGTGTTATTATTATCTGGAAGTGCTACTTTTTCTACCTCTGCTGCTCCAATACAATTGCCACACATTCATGAAGTTGTTGACTAAACATTAGAACATGGAGCTTCACCACCACAAACTTGCCCGTCTGCAAAAAGCTGCCTGTCCACCAGCACAGCTGTCAGAAGCTGGCTTCTGCCTTACTTCCATCTTTCAAATATTAGCCATCTGCATCTCCCTGGAAGAACCAAACTTTTATTCACAATCTTAAGTATATGAGTCATGAAAAATGTAAATTTTATCCTTCTAATTCTTGTGATAAGAAAAAATAAAGGGTGAAAAGAGATTCCATTTAACAATGAGCAGTATCCAACACAGAAGGTTGATTTATTTAGCAGGAGAGTTATTCTTTCCATTCTTCTATGTCATCCTTTTGATAAGCACTCACACTGAACACAATTATTTCCATGCTCTGGGGTTATTCCAAATGTTTTTCCCACTGACCTCCTTACTAGACTTTGTCCAAACAAAATTATCTTCTTCAAACTTGAAAAGTTTTGGCTTTAACGTCTGAACCCAGGAATCTGGGGAATCTTTATCTCTGTCCCTCTGTCTCATACAGAATGGACAAGAGAATGGTGTTCTTTGGGGGAGAATTTCTCTATTCTATCTCTGATGACTAATGTCAAATCATGCAGAAAAATCTAAAAATCAGGTCGTAATTTTTTAACACTTAGTTATTTTAGAGATCATTCCACAAGGTCATATGGATCCATTGAAGGAGGGATGTCAGTGACTAGGATTAGGCATTCTAGTATTGTGGGCAAGCATCTCATGCAATTTACATGCGACCACAGGGCCTATGTAGCCTGGCTCTGAATACATTTTCACATGGGGCTGTCAGTTCTGCATGACTTTCTATCTAGGAGGATGAAATCATATCCAGTTGATATTGGGTGGTTTTGAGTTGCATTGTTACTACCTGGTGTTTTAAGATAGGCTCATTCTTTTTCAAAAGTTATTATATTGCTAGGAGCAATTTCTCCAAAGTACTACATTAAAAAGTGCACACAAGTTTTGTTCCAAACACCTAAAAATCTGTAATATGCCTCCTATCTCTCAGCAAGCCATGCCATAGGCTCTTGGCAATATCCTGTCAGCACAGATGCTGCTGGTATATAAAAGCCAAATAACAGGCTGCTTAATTTGTAGCATATAACCCAAAAAATGAGCCAAATTCATAGCTGGAAGCTCTGGGTTATATAATAAATGTGCTGGAGCAGCACACCCATGTATACCATGTATTGCCTTAGAAATACAGAAAACAATGAGTCTTTTTTTCCTGGTCATGAATGACTTAAGATGCATTGCTTCTTATTTTGTTAGACACTAGTGGAGACTCTGAGCACAGATATATGAGACAGCATTTGTTGAGTATCAACCAGTTTCATGGGTTTCTCAAGGCAAGTATATTGAAGTGGTTTGCCATTCCCTTTTCCAGTGGACCAAGCTGATCACTGAAGAATTGATGCTTTTGAACTGTGGTGCTGGAGAAGACTCTTGAGAGTCCCTTGGACTGCAAGGAGATACAACCAGTCCATTCTAAAGGAGATCAATCCTGGGTGTTCACTGGAAGGACTGATGCTGAAGCTGAAACTCCAATACTTTGGCCACCTCATGCGACAAGTTGACTCACTGGAAAAGACTCTGATGTTGGGAGGGGTTGGGGGCAGGAGGAGAAAGGGACGACAGAGAATGAGATGGCTGGATGGCATCACCGACTCGATGGACATGAGATTGAGTGAACTCCGGGAGTTGGTGATGGACAGGGAGGCCTGGCGTGCTGTGATTCATGGGGTCGTAAAGAGTCGGACACGACTGAGCGACTGAACTGAGCTGAACTGAACCAGTTTCAGCCTATCAACTTCCCATGTTGTGGCTGGACTGGCCCTTATAATGACAGCAGACACCTTCAGCAATAATCATCAGGAAGTTTGGGGGTAAAACATTTGCTACTTATAAGTCCTGGACACAAAGAGGTCCTGGGGTGGGGGAAGAGAGAAAGTGAGCTTGAGGTTCTGTTTTTATTGGGGTTGAATGTAGTGACCTGGGGCTTCTTCATGAGTGCTAAGTCGCTTCAGTTGTTTCCAACTCTTCGCGACCCCATGGACTGTAGCCCGCCAGGCTCTTCTGTCCATGGGATTCTCCAGGCAAGAATACTGGAGTGGGCTGCTTTTCCTTTCTCCAGGGGATCTTCCTGACCCAGGGATCGAACCCACGTCTCTTACATCTCCTGCACTGGCAGACAGTTTCTTTACCACTAGCACCACCTGGAAAGCTTGGGCTCACTCTCTATTAAAGGTGTTGAAAAAAGTGAAAGTGTTAGTCACTCAGTTGTGTCTGATTCTTTGTTACCCCATGGACTGTAACCCACCAGGCTCCTCTGCCATAGAATTCTCCAGGCAAGGATACCGGAGTGGGTAACCATTCCCTTCTCCAGGGGATCTTTCCAATCACTCTATATTGGTGAGTTTAAAACACAAAAGCAGGAATTTAAAGAGTGAGAAGAAGAAAAAAAGCAGTCCAAATAGTCAGTTATCAAAATCAATCAAGATCTCTAAACTGAAGGAGCCTAGGGTTGGGGTAGGGGGTGGGGTGAGTAGTCTGGTGATTTATCGAGCTGTGTGCCTGGGGCAATGTGTTTATTTGAGATATCCATCTGTGAAGTGAACTCCTTGGCACTCAAAGCTTAAGACAGGCACTTGTATCAAAAAAAGAAAAACCGACTCTCTGGGCTTACATTAAAGCACTGCACACATACAGAACAGCAGGCAATTCATTGTTGGGTGAGAGCTCAGTCGCTCAGTCGTCTCCGACTTTGCGACCCCGTGGATTGTAACCCACAAGACTCCTCTGCCCATGGCATTTTCCAGGTAAGAATACTGGAGCAGGTTGCTATTTCCTTTCCAGGGATTCTTCCCTACCCCGAGACTGAACCCGTCTCTTGCGTCTCCCGCATTGGCAGGTGGATTCTTTACCGCTGCCTCACCTGGAAGCTGTTGCTATCAGCATACAAACTATCGCTGAATGTTATGAGAATGTAGATACCAGTCACAGTGGATCTGGGATCTTGATGCCATATTAAGAGATTTAAGCCTTATTTGATAGGAAATGGGTTTGAGGATTAAGTTCAGCAGGCCTGAACTTATTTCAGTAAAAATAACAAATACACCTGCTTGGCACTGGCTCCTACTCAGCATGTGACATACTAATTAATAGTGCTGCTTGGTGGCCACAGGGTGTTGAAGGTTCAGGGAAGTTTGTATCAGCTTCTAAACAAGATTTGTGATTTGCCCCAAGTCTTGTTAAGACCTCTGCATTATGTATCCAGAATACGCCTACATGACAGGCAGGGTATAAGGAACCCCAACTGAAACTAAATTTTGGGTTTTCTTATTCGGAAGAGTTCCATTCACACATTGGTGCTTTCTGGTTCAAGAAAGAAAGTGTGTCATGGAACAACCCTTGGAGAGGTAGGACAGCTGATCTCACTTCTGGCTTCTTCAGCTACTTTGCCATGAGGCAGCCTTTGGCTGTGATACACGTCCTTATTTTAATGCTGTGACTATATCATACCTCTTTCTTGCAATAAACTGGAGGTTTGTCAGCAATGCCTCTTTGTGTCCTGCGAGTTTCCCTTAGCAATTAGAACTGTTGCTAAGGGATGTCACATCAGGGCAGACCATGTGAAAGCATTAATCAATGAATGGTTAATCAATGAATGGTATATTGTTGGTTGCAGATGCCAGGGAGGGAGACCCTTGCGTGTTTCTGGTTTGGATGACTGTAGATAAAAGCACCATCAACTAAAATTGCAAACACAGATAACACAGATTTTCTCTGGAATACAATGTGCATAGTCTGGGAATAAGGTTGGGTTTGGGTGTGTTTTGAGCATCTGAATGAAGATGTTTGGACAGTTGCATATATAAGCCTGAGGTGAAGTAATAAGTTTTTCTGGCAGTTGTAACAGTTGCTTGCAGAGATCTTTGTACAGAAAGAGTAATGAGAAGACTAATGACATGTAAACAGATGGCGGAAACAAAAGAGCAGGTATTTCCAATCATTAATATCATTCTCCCAGATTCAGATGGCATCATTGAACCTGGACTTGCTTATATTGTTTATGAACATTTTCTCAGTGTGCTAGTTCAATTCTGCTTTTTCTCGTTAAGTAATATACTGGTGAATGAGACTAGCATATGGATGACTTTGTGTCTGTTTAAATTTTTACAAAAAAGAGGTCTCTTGTAAAAATTTATATTTTAATTATTAGTTGTTATACATTCTTTACCAACATTCTCCCTTCTCTAGAAACATTTTTGGAGATTTAAGTTTACCACTATGCTTATTTTTTTATCCTAAATATTTTGCATATTCCTCACAAATCTAATGATGCTTGTCTGATATAATTAATATATGAGGTTGAAATTTTCATTAACTGTAGTCAAGTAAACATTTCACTTTTGTGATTTTATAGGGTTGAAAAAGTAAATTACCATGAATTGATCATGTTTAACCTATTAAAAACATTATCACAAAGATTTGATTAATCAATTACATTTTGAAATATGACATTTAAAAATAACTGTCTAAATGAAAATTGGCTTCAAGATAATAATCAAAACATACTTAAATAAAAAAGACCGTAAAAATAGATAACTTATTTGCTGAAAAGAGAATAGGGATGTAATAACAGAGTTATTGGTTGCAAGGGGCAGAATTCCAAATGATTAACAGTGTGGAAGAGTGAAGGTAAATTATTTACTCTAGTAAAAATGAAACAACAAAAAATAAAGTTGGAACTAGTTTCTGGGTCTTTTGGAACTTGGGACTATCTAACACTAAGTTATCTCTTTGTTTCTCTCTGTGTGTCCCTCTATTTTTTCTTGTCTGTAGATTTCATTTACCACTGCTCATATCGTGCCTTCTAGTAACCCCTATTTATCTTTTCAGTGTTATCAAGAGAGACTGAAGGTCATTTTTAGTTCCCTTTTTTTTTTTTTTTAATTCTTAAGGAAGAACTTAAGATGGCTTCTGTCACAGGCCCATTCCTGCACCAAGCATTTTTACCAAGAAGTGAGTTAATGTAAGAAAATGGCATTAAAAAGAATGAAATTCTGCCATTGCCACATCATAGATGAACTTAGAGAATATCACGCTTAGTGAAATAAGTCATACATAAAAATACTGTATGATATCACTTATATGTGGGATCTGAAAAGTAATATCAATGAATGTATATACAGAGTAGAAACAGACTCACAGATGTAGAAAACAAATTTGTAGTTACCAAATGGGATAGGGGAAGGAGGCAGGACAAACTGGGGGTGCTAGATTAAGATACAAACTACTATGTATAAAATACATAGGGCTTCCCTGATAGCTCAGTTGGAAAAGAACCCACCTGCAGTGCAGGAGACCCTGGTTCACTTCCTGGGTTGGGAAGATTCACTGGAGAATGGATCAGCTACCCATGCCAGTATTCTTGAGCTTCCCTTTTGGCTCAGCTGGTAAAGAATCTGCCTGCAGTGCGGGAGACCTGGGTTTGATCCCTGGGTTGGGAAGATCCGCTGGAGAAGAGAAAGGCTACCCACTCCAGTATTCTGGCCTGGAAAATCGCATGGATTGTATAGTCCATGGGGTTGCAAAGGGTAGGACATGACTGAGTGACTTTCACTTTCATAAAATACATAAGGAATAAGGATATTCTATATAACACAAAGAACTATAGCCATTATCTTATAATAACTTAAATGGGATATAATCTGGAAAAATACTGAATCACTATGCTGCGCACCTGATACGAATGTTAAAAATCAACTATAGGTCAAAAATTGAAGAAAAAGCAAAAAAGAAAATGGCAGCTGATACTGGATCATAATAGGGATGGTGGCCAGGACTGGAGAAAAGAGAATCTTGAAAAGAGGGTGCTACTCTTCCCAGAACAAGAAAGAGGTACTGGAGAGAGACAGTAAGTTGCATCTGCTAAAATGATTATAGTAATCCCTTGACATCTTTGCCATTGACATTAATGGTGTAGACTAACTGTAACAAAAATAACGATGTTTCCTTCTATATGTGTGTGCATTCTAAGTTGTTTCAGTTGTGTCCGACTCTTTGTGACACTATGGACTATAGCCCGCCAGGCTCCTCTATCCATGGGATTCTCCAAATAAGAATACTGGAGTGGGTTGCTGTGCCCTCCTGCAGGGGATCTTTGTGACCCAGGGATTGAACTCGTGTCTCTTATGTCTCCAGCATTAGCAGGTGGGTTCTTTACCATTCATGCCACCTGGGAAGCCCCTTCCTTATACATGGAAATATATAACTTTATTGAGAAAAGTTCCATCATAAGAGCTTAAGACTAGTAACAAAAACCTAAACAACAAAATAAAGCAAAGCAAAACCTCATCTGACCCTCACCCCACCACATGTAAAACAATCAGAGACATAAATCAGAGATAGAATTTTTTTTTTTTAGGTAATTAATTTATTTTTTATTGGAGGCAAATTATTTTACAATATTATATTGGTTGGTTTTGCCATACATTGATATGAATTTGCCCAGGGTTTACATAAGTTCCCCCTCCTGAACCCCCCTCCCACCTCCCTCCTCCCTTTATCCTCCCTCTGGGTCATCCCTGCATGCCAGCCCCGAGCATCCTATAACATACATTGACCCTGAACTAGTGATTCGTTTCACATATGACATCATACATGTTTCAATGCCATTCTCCCAAATCATCCCACCCTCACCCTCTCCCATAGAGTCCCAAAGACTGTTCTATACATCTGTGTCTCTTTTGCTGTCTCGTATACAGGGTTATCATTTGCATCTTTCTAAATTCCATATATATGCGTTAGTATACTGTATTGGTGTTTTTCTTTCTGGCTTACTTCACTCTGTATAATAGGCTCCAGTTTCATCCACCTCATTAGAACTGATTCAAATGTATTCTTTTTAATGGCTGAATAATACTCCATTGTGTATATGTACCAAAGCTTTCTTATCCATTCGTCTGCAGATGGACATCTAGGTTGCTTCCATGTCCTGGCTATTATAAACAGTGCTGCAATGAACATTGGAGTACACGTGTCTCTTTCAATTCTGGTTTCCTCGGTGTGTATGCCCAGGAGTGCGATTGCTGGATCATATGGCAGTTCTATTTCCAATTTTTTGAGGAATCTCCACACTGTTCTCCATAGTGGCTGTACTAGTTTGCATTCCCACCAACAGTGTAAGAGGGTTCCTTTCTCTCCACACCCTCTCCAGCATTTATTGCATGTAGACTTTTGGATAGCAGCCATTCTGACTGGTGTGAAATGGTATCTCATTGTGGTTTTGATTCGCATCTCTCTGATTATGAGGGATGTTGAGCATTTTTTCATGTGTTTGTTAGCCATCTTTATGTCTTCTTTGGAGAAATGTCTGTTTAGTTCTTTGGCCCATTTTTTGATTGGGTCATTTATTTTTCTGGAATTGAGCTGCAGGAGCTGCTTGTATAATTTGGAGATTAATCCTTTATCAGTTGCTTCATTTGCTATTATTTTCTCCCATTCTGAAGGCTGTCTTTTCACCTTACTTATAGTTTCCTTTGCTGTGCAGAAGCTTTTGATTTTAATTAGGTCCCATTTGTTTATTTTTGCTTTTATTTCCAATATTCTGAGAGGTGGGTCATGGAGGATCCTGCTGTGATTTATGTCGGAGAGTGTTTTGCCTACTTTCTCCTCTAGGAGTTTTATAGTTTCTGGTCTTACATTTAGCTCTCTAATCAATTTTGAGTTTATTTTGGTGTATGGTGTTAGGAAGTGTTCTAGTTTCATTCTTTTACAAGTGGCTGACCAGTTTTCCCAGCACCACTTGTTAAAGAGACTGTCTTTTCTCCATTTTATATTCTTGCCTCCTTTGTCAAAGATAAGGTGTCCATAGGTGCGTGGATTTATCTCTGGGCTTTCTATTTTGTTCCATTGATCTATATTTCTGTCTTTATGCCAGTACCATACTGTCTTGATGACTGTGGCTTTGTAGTAGAGCCTGAAGTCCGGCAGGTTAATTCCCCCAGTTCCATTTTTCTTCCTCAAGATTGCTTTGGCTATTCGAGGTTTTTTGTATTTCCATACAAATTGTGAGATTATTTGTTCTAGTTCTGTGAAAAATATTGTTGGTAGCTTGATAGGGATTGCATTGAATGTATAAATTACTTTGGGTAGTATACTCATTTTTACAATATTTATTCTTCCAATCCATGAACATGGTATATTTCTCCATCTATTAGTGTCCTCTTTGATTGCTTTCACTAGAGTTTTATAGTTTTCTCTGTAGAAGTCTTTTGTTTCCTTAGGTAGATATATTCCTAAGTATTTAATTCTTTTCGTTGCAACAGTGAATGGAATAGTTTCCTTAATTTCTCTTTCTATTTTCTCATTATTAGTGTATAGGAATGCATGGGATTTCTGTGTGTTGATTTTATATCCTGCAACGTTACTGTAATCATTGATTAGCTCTAGTAGTTTTCTGGTAGAGTCTCTAGGGTTTTCTGTGTAGAGGATCATGTCATCAGCGAACAGTGAAAGTTTTACTTCTTCTTTTCCAATTTGTATTCCTTTTATGTCTTTTTCTGCTCTGATTGCTGTAGCCAAAACTTCCAGAACTATGTTGAATAGTAGTGGTGAGAGTGGGCACCCTTGTCTTCTTCCTGACTTTAGGGGAAATGCTTTCAGTTTTTCACCATTGAGGATAATGTTTGTTGTGGGTTTGTCATATATAGCTTTTATTATGTTGAGGTATGTCCCTTCTATTCCCACTTTCTGGAGGGTTTTTATCATAAACGGATGTTGAATTTTGTCAAAGGCTTTCTCTGCATCTATTGAGATAATCATATGATTTTTATTTTTCAGATTGTTAATGTGGTGTATTATGTTGACTGATTTGCGGATATTGAAGAATCCTTGCATTCCTGGGATAAAGCCCACTTGGTCATGATGTATGATCTTCTTAATATGCTGTTGGATTCTGATTGCTAGAATTTTGTTCAGGATTTTTGCATCTATGTTCATCAGTGATATTGGCCTGTAGTTTTCTTTTTTTGTGGGGTCTTTACCAGGTTTTGGAATTAGGGTGATGGTGGCCTCATAGAATGAGTTTGGAAGTTTCCCTTCCTCAGCAATTTTCTGGAAGAGTTTGAGTAGAATAGGTGTTAGCTCTTCTCTAAATTTTTGGTAGAATTCAGCTGTGAAGCCGTCTGGACCTGGGCTTTTGTTTGCTGGGAGATTTTTGTTTACAGTTTCAATTTCCGTGCTTGTGATGGGTCTGTTCAGATTTTCTATTTCTTCCTGGTTCAGTTTTGGAAAGTTGTATTTTTCTAGGAATTTGTCCATTTCTTCCAGGTTATTCATTTTATTGCCATATAATTCCTGATAGTATTCTCTAATAATCCTTTGTATTTCTGTGTTGTCAGTTGTGATCTCTCCATTTTCATTTCTAATTTTATTGATTTGGTTCTTCTCCCTTTGTTTCTTGATAAGTCTGGCTAGTGGTTTTTCAATTTTATTTACCTTCTCAAAGAACCAGCTTTTGGCTTTGTTGATTTTTGCTATAGTCTCTTTTGTTTCTTTTGCATTTATCTCTGCCCTAATTTTTACAATTTCTTTCCTTCTACTGACCCTGGGGTTCTTCATTTCTTCCTTTTCTAGTTGCTTTAGATGTAGAGTTAGGTTATTTAGTTGACTTTTTTTTTGTTTCTTGAGGTGTGCCTGTACTGCTATGAACTTCCCCCTTAGCACTGCTTTTACAGTGTCCCAGAGGTTTTGGGTTGTTGTGTTTTCATTTTCATTCATTTCTATGCATATTTTGATTTCTCTTTTGATTTCTTCTATGATTTGTTCGTTGTTCAGCAGCGTGTTGTTCAGCCTCCATATGTTGGCATGTTTAATAGCTTTTCTCCCATAATTGAGATCTAATCTTACTGCATTGTGGTCAGAAAAGATGCATGGAATGACTTCAACTTTTTTGAATTTACCAAGGCTAGATTTATGGCCCAGGATGTGATCTATCCTGGAGAAGGTTCCATGTGCACTTGAGAAAAAAGTGAAATTCATTGTTTTGGGGTGAAATGTCCTATAAATATCAATTAGGTCTAACTGGTCTATTGTATCATTTAAAGATTGTGTTTCCTTGTTAATTTTCTGTTTAGTTGATCTATCCATAGATGTAAGTGGGGTATTAAAATCTCCCACTATTATTGCATTATTGTTTATTTCCCCTTTCATACTTGTTAGTAATTGTCTTACATATTGTGGTGCTCCTATGTTGGGTGCATAAATATTTATAATTGTTATATCTTCATCTTGGATTGATCCTTTGATCATTATGTAGTTTCCTTCGTTGTCTCTTTTCACGGCCTTTGTTTTAAAGTCTATTTTATCTGATATGAGTATTGCTACTCCTGCTTTCTTTTGGTCTCTATTTGCATGGAATATCTTTTTCCAGCCCTTCACTTTCAGTCTGTATGTGTCCCTCGTTTTGAGGTGGGTCTCTTGCAGACAACGTATATGGGGGTCTTGTTTTTGTATCCATTCAGCCAGCCTTTGTCTTTTGGTTGGGGCATTCAACCCATTTACGTTTAAGGTAATTATTGATAAGTACGATCCCGTAGCCATTTTCTTTATTGCTTTGGGTTCGAGTTTATACACCCTTTCTGTGTTTCCTGTCTAGAAAAGATCCTTTAGCATTTGTTGGAGAGCTGGTTTGGTAATGCTGAATTCTCTCAGCTTTTGCTTGTCTGTAAAGCTTTTGATTTCTCCTTCATATTTGAATGAGATCTTTGCTGGGTACAGTAGTCTGGTCTGTAGGTTACTTTCTTTCATCACTTTAAGTATGTCTTGCCATTCCCTCCTGGCCTGAAGAGTTTCTTTTGAAAGATCAGCTGTTATCCTTATGCGAATCCCCTTGTGTGTTATTTGCTGTTTTTCCCTTGCTGCTTTTAATATTTGTTCTTTGTGTTTGATCTTTGTTAATTTGATTAATATGTGTGTAGGAGTATTTCGCCTTGGGTTTATCCTGTTGGGGACTCTCTGGGTTTCTTGGACTTGGGTGATTATTTCTTTCCCTATTTTAGGGAAGTTTTCAACTATTATCTCCTCAAGTATTCTTTCATGGTCTTTGTTTTTGTCTTCTTCTTCTGGGATTCCTATGATTCGAATGTTGGAGCGTTTAACATTGTCCCAGAGGTCTCTAATATTGTTCTCATTTCTTTTAATTTGTTTTTCTTTTTTCCTCTCTGTTTCATTTATTTCTACAATTCTATCTTCTAGCTCGCTTATCCTGTCTTCTGCCTCTGTTATTCTACTGTTTGTTCCCTCCAGAGTGTTTCTGATCTCATCTATTGTATTATTCATTGTATATTGACTCTTTTTTATTTCCTCTAAGTCCTTATTAAACCTTTCTTCCATCTTCTCAATCCTTTTCTCCAGGTTATTTATCTGTAACTCCATTTTGCTTTCAAGATTTTGAATCATTTTCACCACCAAAATTCAAAATTCTTTTTCATGTAGATTCCCTATATCTTCCTCTTTTGTTTGTGTTGGTGGGCATTTATCTTGTTCCTTTACTTGCTGGGTATTTCTCTGCTTCTTCATCTTGCTTATAATGCTTTGTTTGGGGTGGCCTTTCCCTCTTCTGGCCATTTGTGGAGTTCTCTTTATTATGTAGTTTCCTTGCTGTGTGTGGGGTTGGACAGGTGACTTGTCAAGGTTCCCTGGTTATGGAAGCCTGTGTCAGTGTTCTGGTGGGTGGAGCTGGATTTGTTCTCTCTGGAGTGCAATGAAGTGTTCAGTAATGAGTTATGAGATGTCAGTGGGTTTGGAGTGACTTTGGGCAGCCTGTATATTGAAGCTCAGGGCTAGTTTCCTGTGTTACTGGAGAATTTGCGTGGTATGTCTTGCTCTGGAACTTGTTGACCCTTGGGTTTAGCGTAGGTATGGAGATGTTTGATGAGCTCCTATCGATTAATGTTCCCTGGAGTCAGGAGTTCTCTGGTGTTCTCAGGATTCGGGCTTAAGCCTCTTGCCTCTGGTTTTTGGTCTTATTCTTGGAGTAGTCTCTAGACGTCTCTATCTGTCATTTCCAAGGTGGTTCCCTCTGTTTTAGCTTCTGTCTGCTGGTCTCTTCAGTGTCTAATTTCCGCCCTGATACTAGGGGGTAGGTGGACTCTTTTTAAGGCTCAGTTGTTCAGTCCTGTTCTGGGAAGGGAGGAACGCTGCAGTCGAATATCTCTGGCGTCTGTGGCGAGTGCTCGCAGCATCTCGGCCACACTGGGTTTGCCCCCGCTGACAGCACGTATGCTGTCCCAGTCTATACTGCACAGGCTCTAGGTCGCTCTGCCGGGAACTGTCCAAGGCCGGCACCAGGTTGTATGCACTTCCCAGGTCTGAGCGGCTCAAGTTCAGGTTCTCAGGTACTCCACAAAGGCGCAGACTTGGTTGGGCCTGCGTTTTGTGCCTTCCCCAGTCCGAGCAGCTCAGGGGACCAGGTGTTTGGCGAGCGCGGTCTCTGCGACTTATCGCCTCCCCAGTCCCCGCCACTCAGTTTTCTGGGTGTACAACCGGCGCACCTTCTCAGGGGGATATCGACCGGCCCGAGCCCAAGAAGTCCTGATTAGCAACAAGCCTGTCTGCAGTTTGTATCAGATGCCTTTCTGGGGCCGCGGTTGCCCGCTCCGGCTCTGGCTGCGCTCCCTGCCTGTCTCGGCGGGGGATGGGGGATGGGCCGACCGCAGCCGGCTCGCTCTGCTCAGTCCTTTATTCTGTGAGCGGGGCTGGCCGAGTCATAGGTTAGAGCTTTCCGCCTTTTCGTGGGGAAGCTATCCCACAGTCTGCTTTGCTCTCCCCAGTTCTCTCAAATTGTTCTTGTGGCATTCAAGCCCAGTCCTCTCTCTAAGCAGTTCAGCCGGCTCCTCCCTGCCCAGCCCCCGCTTGCTAATGGCATATGCAGGCGTCTGCGCTGCTTCTCCGCTGGGAGTTACCGTTTGGCGGGTAATCTGTGGGTTTTAAAAAAATCTTAAAAAAAAAAAGAGGGTTATATGGCCCTCTGAGCTTCCAAGGCTCGCCACAGATTCGCCAGTGAGAGTGTTTCCTGGTGTTTGGAAACTTCTCTCTTTTTAAAGCCTCCCTTCCCAGGACGGAGCTCCGTCCTTACTTCTTTTGTCTCACTTTTTATCTTTTATGTTTTTTCCTACCTCCTTTCGAAGACAATGGGCTGCTTTTCTGGGTGCCTGACGTCCTCTGCCAGCATTCAGAAGTTGTTTTGTGGACTTTACTCGCGTTCAAATGTTCTTTTGATGAATTTGTGGGGGAGAGAGTGGTCTCGCCGTCCTATTCCTCCGCCATCTTAAGGGCATTTCTTGTGCCAGTTGTTGGGGGGAGTCCCCAGGTTCCTCACCACAAGCTGCATCAGCATCATCATCACATTGCTGGATTCCTCCAGCATGAGTATAAGGAGAATCCTTCTCCTTATAGCCTGAAGGTGCTGGCCTCCATCTTCAAGCAGGATATGCCACTGAGAGATGAGATATGAGCACAGTCTTTCCAGGGCATCACAGGGGCAGGGAATGCATTTCAGGCACTGGCATCCAAAGAAAGAGGAAAGAAGGGGGAAGCACCAACCCCCCTTTCATGCAGCAATCTCTCTTATCAAGGAGAAAAGCATTTTCCTTAAATACCACCCCTAGCACATAACCGTGTTAGTTCTCATTGGTTAGAAGTAAATCATATGCTCACACTGCAACCAATCAGTGGCAAAGAACGAGGGATTATCCCAGAGATAGAATTTTACTAAAATTTGGAAGCTCTAATTTTGAGTTTGAGACTATATAAGAAATATTTTATTTTCCACCAAAATATTCAATATGTTGAAAAAAAGAACTTTTTATGAATAATTTTATATTAATTAAGAAAGACTTGGGGTTTAAGAAATAATCTAGAGACAGTAGTAGTTGTTTTCTACATACCTGTTTTTATAATTTAGATTGCTTAATTTTTAATGTTATCCTTATTTTTTATATAAGACAGTGCAAAAGCAGTTACTAAAGTAACATGTGGTTATTTTAATAGAAAGGAGATATTGTAACTTGGTAATAAGCCACCACCATTTTTGGTAAGTGAAAATAATTTGTTTGCAGACAGTAAAATGCACATGTCAGACACTCTTAAGGTAATCCAAGCAAATATAAGAAAAGCTTAGTTAGGCTTCAACTTTCAATCATCTGAAATGAGAGTATTTACCTAACATACAGGAATTACATCAAGATAAATATTCTTATCACATTACTGTTATTAAATCAACATGTTCTGTGAACAAAATACTTATTCACTTTTGGTCTAGCTTCCTTATTGAGAGATTTGGAATAAAATACAGTTTTCAAAATTTTCCAAATATTATCAGAGATAAAAATATCCCAATATATAAAACAGAAAAAATCACCAAGTTACTACAACTGAAGTCAAGAGCCCTGTATAATTCAGAACCCATTATTTCAGGTTCCCTTAGCTGAGCTAAGGAATTGTTTAGTCATCCTTATCCATAAGAAATCTTCCCAAACTAAACGTAATGAGGAATATTACTGAATATCTTGATTAGATGGTTAGAGTTCTACCCAGTTCTAAGATGTTGTATTTTTAATTCTAAGAAAAATCTGGAGGTGGGGGAAAATGCGGAAATGTTGGCCAAAGAGGACAAGCTTTCTATAAGATGAGTAAGTTCTGAGGGTCTAATATAAGGCATGATGACTATAGTTAACAATGTGTGTGTGTGCTCAGTCATTCAGTCATGTCCAATTCTGTGTGACCCCATGGACTGTGGCCCACCAGGCTCCTCTGTCCATGAGATTCTCCAGGCAAGAATACTGGAGTGAGTTGCCATTTCCTTCTTCAGTGGGATCTTCCAGACTGCACAGTATACCTGAAATTTTCTAAGACAATAGATCTTAAGCATTCTCACCAAAAAGAAAAAATATGGCCATATGAGGTGATGAAAGTGTTAATTTACTTGATTGTGGTAATAATTTTGCAATGTATACATATATCAAATCATCACGTTGTATACTTTAGCTGTATACAATTTTATGTCAGTTATACCTCAATAAAGGTAGAGGGAAACTACAAATTATACTTAGTCTGTAATATTACTTTAATGCTGAGAACAATTTAATATTATTACTAAATAAAAGGGGGCTTCTTAGGTGGTGCTAATGGTAAAGAACCTGCCTGCCAATGCATGAGACATAAGAGATGTGGCTGTGGTTTGATCCCTGTGTCAAGTAGATCCCCTGGAGGAGAGGATGGCAACCCACTCCAGTATTCTTGACTGGAGAATCCTATGGACAGAGGAGCCTGGTGGGCTACAATCCATAGGGTCACAAAGAGTCAGACATTACTAAAGTGACTTGGCACACACGCACACTAAATAAAATATCAAAACTAAGGCAATTTAAAATCTTAGATCATAACTATAGAGATTCATGTCTGGTGCACTGGAGGTTTGAATCAGAGTGAGCTTTATTCTTTCTATCCTTCATACTATCCAAAGGCAGCAAAGCCCTGTTAGCATCCACATAGAGAAAAAAAAACACATATAAAAAACTTAAAAGTTTGAATGCTATTATATTAGAGCTGCAATTCAAATGGGCTTTGGAAAACACTGTTGTCCAATGAGTAATTGAAATCTAGTGAATATTCCTTTGAAATTCAAATCGATTGTCATTTATTTAGTTTTGGTAATTCCCACATAGTGTTCAGCACTGCATCTGAGTGCTCCAGTTTTCCTGCAAGCATACTCTATAAAATATAAAGAGGTTTTTCTATTCCACTGACAAGAGCAAATTTCTCTATTTTTTGTTTTGATTCTGTGAGACATAGATCCATCCTTTGAAGGTAAGGTTTATCCTGTGCCAGTACTTAGGTCAGTGTGCAGATGACCCTGAGGGAGTTTTTCCTTATATGACACGAATTAGGTTGCTGGTTTTGACAGAGTCAGGAAAGGCCCTCTTGAGCATCACTAGAGACAAGTTACAAGAAATCAAAAACTTTCTCAATTTTATTCAGTTCAGTTGCTTAGTCGTGTCCGACTCTCCGCAACCCCATGAACCACAGCACTCCAGGCCTCCCTGGCCATCACCAACTTCCAGAGTTCACTCAAACTCATGTCCACAGAGTCAGTGATGCCATCCAGCCATCTCATTCTCGGTCGTCCCCTTCTCCTCCCGCCCCCAACCTTTCCCAGCATCAGAGTCTTTTCCAGTGAGTCAACTCATCGCATGAGGTGGCCAAAGTATTGCAGTTTCAGCTTTAGCATCAGTCCTTCCAGTGAACACCCAGGATTGATCTCCTTTAGAATGGACTGGTTGGATCTCCTTGCAGTACAAGGGACTCTCAAGAGTCTTCTCCAACACCACAGTTCAAAAGCATCAATTCTTCGGCGATCAGCTTTCTTCACAGTCCAACTCTCACATCCATACGTGACCACGGGAAAAACCATAGCCTTGACTAGATGGACCTTTGTTGGCAAAGTAATGTCTCTGCTTTTTAACATGCTTTCTAGGTTGGTCATAGCTTTCCTTCCAAAGAGTAAGCGTCTTTTAATTTCATGGCTGCAATCAGCATCTGCAGTGATTTTGGAGCCCCAAAAAATAAAGTCTGACACTCTTTCCACTGTTTTTCCATCTATTTCCCATAAGCTCCATAAAACACTAGATCTTTTTTTTTTTTTTTAATTAACTGTTACCTTACTCTCCTCTGATTTCAAGATTGAAGCTTCTGGCTTCTCCAGAGTATCCTGTCATGCAGTCACTTGCAGAGTGGATAGCCATCCATTAGGTTATTTAACTGCTCCAGCACTAAGCACTAGGAACTTACCCTCCAAACTCCCCAACTCATAGCAGGGTTTATCCCAGAGCTGACTGTCTATGTGTTAGACATATACTACATGTGGTCAAGAATCCGCCTGCCAATGAAGGAGATGCAAGAGATTCAGGTTTGATCCATGGGTCAGGAAGACCCCTTGAAGTTGCAAATGGCAACCCACTCCAGTAATCTTGCCCGGAAAATTCCATGGACAGAGGACCCTGGTGTGCTACAGTCCATGGGGTCTCAAAAAGTTGGACACGACTGAGCGACTAAGTACAGCACTGCAGCACATCATAAGTAACTATGTCTGTTACTTATTTTTTTGGCTTAATCAAATTGTGAGAGACATTCCTTCTTGATAAACGTCTAATCTCAGACATTAATTTCTACTATATTTTATAAATTAATGATAGATTTAATGTTATAGGATACATTTGTTTCATTGGATATTTCAGTGCTATGCCAAATCCTTGTTAGCTCTTATTCTAACCTTGTTCACTTGAGAATAATTATTATTGACACCAGTAGGTCTTGAAATTTCTTAAGTTATAGACTTTAAGTGAAGAACCTGCTCAACATTCTAGAATAAACTAAATAGGAAAATAATTTGAAAATGAATATATATATATGTGTGTGTGTGTGTATAACTGAATCACTTTGTTTTCACCTGAAGCTAACACAATCTTGTTAATCAACTACACTCCAATATAAAATTTAAAAAAATTTTAAAGAGTCATAATAATTAAATTTTTTAAAACCTGATGAAAGCTCTGGAATTTTTTCTCATACTTCATCAGCTTTTACACAGAAATCTTCTGAAGTTCATCCAAAGTCTCAGGTAAAGAACTTGAGGTGGCTGCTTAAGGAAGTGTTTTTCATTCTTGCTAAGAATCAATTGAAACTCCAAATGTTTACTCTATGTCAAAAAAGGAACTGGGGTGACAGAGGCAGTGTCTGTATTAATTTCAAAAAAAAAAAAAAAAAACACAGCAAAAGTGGGTATATTTTCAATCTGAAAAGATGAGGTTATTTTTCAGTGAGTGGAAAGAGTGAAGTTCATTGGGAGCAAAGCAAGAGGAATCTAGAAAAATCCCCAACCTACTTGAGGTCAAGCCTGTGCTGTCTGCAGATGAACTAACAGAAA
The DNA here is from genome assembly GCF_049115385.1 of Moschus berezovskii. Classification (NCBI taxonomy): domain Eukaryota; kingdom Metazoa; phylum Chordata; class Mammalia; order Artiodactyla; family Moschidae; genus Moschus; species Moschus berezovskii. Next base: position 28,350,303 of record NC_142464.1, read on the forward strand.
CGTCTAACCAGGCATTATGGAAGTCAGGGAAAATTGTATTTATTTACTGATTTCTGGCCAGGAAGTAGATCAGAGCATACTATCATAATATATAGTATTATACATAGTATTTTCAGCAAATCACTTAAATAAATATATATGAGGGAAAAAAGGACTTCCCTCATAGCTCAGTTGGTAAATAATCCACTTGTAATGCAGGAGACCCCAGTTCTATTCCTGGGTCAGGAAGATCTGCTGGAGAAGGGAAAGGCTACCCACTCCAGTATTCTGGTCTGGAGAATTCCATAGACTATAGTCCATGGGGTCACAAAGAGTCGGATACAACTGAGCGACTTTCTTTTTCAGATTTTCAGAGGAAAAAAAAGAGACTACGAAGGAGAAAAATAAAAATGCCACTAGTATCTATGCTCTAAATTTCCTATTCTGAACTTTCCTGTATTTTCCTGGTTCTCCTCAATGAACACAACCTTTTTTTTTTTAAGTATATTTTGTGTTTTTGGTTAGAAAGTGGGTACACATCCAGAAGTCAAGAGTTTAGGTACAAAGCTGACAGAAAGACAGCATGTAGTTTCAGGAGCCATTGCAAGTACCAAAATAAAGCAAGAACTGACTAAATTCATTAACAGAATGGAAATGATTGTGTTTAAATCTCAATAAATGGAGTTTATGAAATGGTTAATCAAATCCAAACTCTTTCTGGTTGTGGTACAGTGCTCAGAGTAGTAGAAAGAGATTGATATGCCACTGATCAAATGGTTCATATTCAAAGTGATTTGTTTTCTGCACTAAGATAACAGAAGTCAAAATTCTTGAGAACCTACCAATATGCCAAGGACTTCTCTGAACATGTTGTATGAGATTTATAATTGAATTCTTTTGGAAAATTCTTAAAGAGATGGGAAAACCAGACCACCTGATCTACCTCCTGAGAAATCTGTATGCAGGTCAAGAAACAACAGTTAGAAATGGACATGGAACAACAGACTGGTTCCAAATTGGGAAAGGAATACATCAAGGCTGTATATTGTTACCCTGCTTATTTAACTTATATGCAGAGTACATCATGAGAAATGTTGGACTGGATGAAGCACAAGATGGAACCAAGATTGCCGAGAGAAATATCAATAACTTCAGATATGTAGATGACACAACTCTTATGGCAGAAAGTGAAGAAGAACTAAAAGATCTCTTGAAGAAAGTGAAAGAAGAGAGTGAAAAAGTTGGCTTAAAGCTCAACATTCAGAAAAGTAAGATCATGGTCTCTGATCCCATCACTTCATGGCAAATAGATGGAGAAATATTAGAAACAGTGACAGATTTTATTTGGCTCCAAAATCACTGCAGATGGTGACTGTAGCCCTGAAATTAAAAGATTCCTCCTCTTTGGAAGAAGAGCTATGACAAACCTAGACAGCATTTTAAAAATCAGAGACATTACTTTGCCGACAAAGGTCAATCTAGTCAAAACTATGGTTTTTCCAGTAGTCATGTATGGATGTGAGAATTGGACTGTAAAGAAAGCTGAGTACTAAAGATTTGATGCTTTTGAACTGTGGTGCTGGAGAAGACTCTTGAGAGTCCCTTGGACTGCAAGGAAATCCAACCAGTCCATCCTAAAGGAAATCAGTCTTGAATATTCATTGGAAGGACTGATACTGAAGTTGAAACTCCAATACTTCGGCCAGCTGATGGCGAAGAACTGACTCATTTGAAAAGACCCTGATGCTGGGAAAGATTGAAGGTAGGAGGGGAAGAGGACGACAGAGGATGAGATGTTTGGATGGCATCACTGATTGAATGACAAGAGTTTGAGCAAGGTCTGGGAGTTGGTGATGGACAGGGAAGCCTGGCGTGCTGCAGTCCATAAGGTTGCAGAGTTGGACAACTGAGCAACTGAACTGAACTGAACTGAGCTGAAAACATTCTATGAGGTAAGAAACTATTATTATGTCCATTTCACAGATGAAGACTCAGAGGTAATGTGCCCAGAAGAACTGATGCTTTCGAATTGTGGTTCTATAGAAGACTCTTGAGAGTCTCTTGGATTGCAGGAGATCAAACCAGTCAATCCTAAAGGAAATCAACCCTCAATATTCATTGGAAGGACTGAAACTACAATACTTTGGCCATCTGATGCAAACAGTCAACTCATTGGAAAACAGCCTGATGCTGGGAAAGATTGAAGGCAAAAGGAGAAGGGGACAGTAGAGGAGGAGATGGTTAGAATCATTGATTTGATGGACGTGAATTTGAACTCTGGGGATAGTGGAGGACAGAGAGCCTGGCGTGTTGCAGTCCATGGGGTCGCAGAGTCGGACATGACTTAGCAACTGAACAGCAGCAACAACATCACAAAGTTATATTCCAGTCCTGTTTTACTATAATATCTCTCTACTTCTATTTTTTTTTCTTACAAAAAAAAAAAAGAAAAATGAAACCCAGGGGTATATGAGATGTATTAAAATAATAATTTTTGTATTTTTTTAATGTATTAATTTTAATTGGAGGCTAATTACCTTACATTATTGTATTGGTTTTGCCATACATTGACATGAATCTGCCCTGGGTGTACATGTGTTCCCCATCTTGAACCCCCCTCCCACCTCCCTTCCCATCCCATCCCTCTGGTTCATCCCAGTACACCAGCCCCAAGCATCCTGTATCATGCATCGAACCTGGACTTCTAAATGTTAATGATTTACTGCATGAAGACTGCTGCCCCTTTTCATCTTAAGAATGATGAGACACCACTGGCGAGCCAGATCATGACAGAAAGGATAGAGTGGTGCTAGGGCAGAGATGCTAATCACTGCATGCTGGCATCTGAGTTTTTCTAATAATGGTAAATTTCACTTTCATGTTCTGGACTGTGTAAAGCAGCTGCACTGAATTATTTTAATTGTCTAATTAGTCTTTTATGTTCATCTTATGCTATGCCCAGGCAAATAATAACATGAACTGGAAATCTGTGATACTGAAAAACTACATCTTTTAATTGTCTTTTAAAAATGATTTACTAAGGAGATGTATTTACAATGACAGTATTTAATTTTCTTGCTTTGTCCCTAACTGGACTTCTTGTCTGGTTTATGTCAGTGCTATATGGTAAGAGATCAGGATCAAAGATTCAAAGCAAAGCAGGAATGCCAGTTCCTGGCATTGAAGATGATTAAAAATTGGAATTGTCATTAGTTGGGGATCAAAAAGCAGCTAGTAAGAAGTTCAGTTCAGTTCAGTCACTCAGTCGTGTCTGACTCTTTGCAACCCCAAAGAAACTTCAGGATTAATGGAGGGAACAAACAGAGACAAAAGTCAAGGTCAGGTTAATAGTTATGAAACCAACTAGAGTAAATAGCACGTGTAGCCTCAGATACAAGAAGACCTATATTCAAGTGACTTCTGTCTCAGAACGGTCAAAACAGTGAGATATTACGAAGGCCATCCCACGGCCCATGAATAAAAGTAAATGAGCCCAGAAAGATGTTAAGTGGTATGTAGTCTTGCTTTGGGAGAGTGTGTAAGTAAGGTAAAGAAGATTCTATTTATAATAATTCTTATTGGCACAGTGGAGAAGGAAATGGCAACCCACTCCAGTATCCTTGCCTGGAAATCTCATGGACAGAGGAGCCTGGTGGTCTGCAGTCCATAGGGTCGCAAAGAGTCGGGCACGACTGAGCGACTAACACTTACACTAGTGGCACAGTTAGCAAGGTATCAAGAAAAAATGTGCAACTATTTATCTGCTTACACATAAAACTCTAAGCAGAGTTGAGATAATCTTATCAGGCTTTCAAAATTATTATACCATAAATAAGAAACAATATTTGACTTAGTTTTGACACATAAATTTACAATATAATGTCAAATTACGTAGCCACTTGCAAACTTTAATTTCTCTTTCTAATATATGTGGCCATGATTACTATCTCTCAAAAAATTGATGAAAAACAATCCTTCTAAGACAATGAAAAAAAAAGAGGATTCAATTTGTGCTACAAGGTCTGGTTTGATAGAACTATTTTTTTTTTAATATTTGAAGAAGCAGATCAAAGTCATCCTAAAGAAGCTAGATGATTGTTGGAGATTTGTTCAAGTTATCTATTCCCATGAAACAAACCACCTCAATCTTACGATGGGTCATGCTTTGAATAGAGCAAGATGGCTTGTCTCTGGTCCATGTCTGAGACTTCAGCTGAAAAGACTTGAATACTGGAATGACTTAACAGCTGGGAGCTTTTAGATCTAAGGACTTTTTCACTAATGTGTCTTGTGATTGAGACTCGCTCTCAAATGGACTCCTGCACATGGCCTCTTCAAGTAGCTGCTTGTGTGTGTGTGTGCTAAGTTGTTTCAGTTGTGTCCAACTCTTTGCAAACTTATGAACTGTAGCCCACCAGACTCCTCTGTCCATGGGATCCTCCAGGCAAGAAAACTGGAATGGGCTGCCATTCCCTCCTCCAGGGAATCTTCCCCAGCCAGGGATCAAGCTCAGATCTCCTGGATTGACAAGCGTGTTATTTTCTACCACTAGCGCCACCTGAGAAGCCCGAGTAGCTGCTTAGATTTCCTCAAAGCATAGTGACTGGGTTCAAAGAGCCAGTATCCTAAGCCACTAGACATTGTATCACTTCTTAGGACCTAACACCAAAAGTCACGTGGCATCATATCACTATAGTCATAAGTCCATCCAAATTCAAAAAGAGGGGGCATACACCCAATGTCTCCATGGAAGAAACGTCAAAGTGAAAATGCAAGAAGAGTATGTGGAATAAGTAAGAGCGTGCACATTTTTGGAAAATAAAATCTGCCCCAAAACATGAAACACATTTGTGCGTAAATACGTCATACAAACAACATAAGCAGTTATAAAGAAGAAAATATTACAAAGTAGGGGTTCCCCACCTCAACACTCTGTGGATGTAAGAGGCCGTTCCTTCTGGAAGTGTATAAATTAGCCTGGGATAGAACCTGCACGCTAAATTTACTAATTAAGAAATGAGAAACCAGAACTATAAAGGTGGCATAGAAATACAAGAAACCATTCTTAAATAATCTTTTAAAACTTTGAACAGAGTTACAGATTTTACCATTTGTTATAAACTGGTATATATAATTTAACCAGAACCATAAGAAAATCAGTATTGTGTGAATTCTGAAGTACTTTCAACATGTTGTAGGAATAATATGGACTTTCTTGAGTTTTACACATTCATAAGTAAATGGTCTGTATCTCGTGCCTTTGTTGGTTTTCTGTGAGCTGTAGTTTCTGAGAAGTAAGCAGCTCTTATTCCTGTAACTCTTGTAATCCAGTCATTCGTGTGTCTCCTTCATGTGGATTCAGTACGGCTGTGGTGCTGTTATCCCTCTGATAGGAACTCTAACTTGGTATAAAGCCCCAAAGGCCTGTTACTTATTTTTATTTTATATTGTACTATATGTTATTTACAGTGTTGTATTTGTTTCAGGTGTATAGCAAAGTGATACAGTCATATATACATATATATATGAATTAACAAAAGCAGTTCCCGTCTTTTGATGGGGTGCTCATGGTTTATAACATAAATGGTATTATTTTGAGAGAGGGATAACTTAGGTATGGCATTGGGTTTTTTTTCTTTTTGCAGCTTGAGGCAGTTGTAAAATAACTTAATGTAGCTTTTTACAACTGTGTATTCTATAGTATTTTTTCATTTGGTGAAATTTTAACTGTTAATGTTTTTGGAAAATAAATATTAAAAAAAAAGTAATTTATGTACCACCAAATGCAAGCTGAGAATATAGAAACTGCATATATTTACAAAGAAAGAAAATTCTAACCCCACTGTCTGATCTTTAATCTCAGGGATCTTCACCCTAGAGATTAGGGATCTTCAAAGCTCTTAGATTTTCTCATCATGGCAGAAATGTCTACTTTTTGACTCTGAGCTTAAGAAATGGCCTGCTTTCTGTGAAAAGGCTATTTAAAGGTGAAAGCGTATTGGAAAAATTCCAGTATCACTATCATCTATTATTAAGGTTTAATTTTGTCTCAAGACGTAGGTCTATTTGTACTAGTTTCAGAGAAACTGAAAAAATTGTGAACAAACTGGTTCAGAAGATACTAAAAATGGTGAAAAGAAAGTCACATAAATTTAAAACTACCTAAAACACATATTGAATTGGTTGATATTGAAACTACTATCAGGAGGAAAACTGCTTAAAAAGACATTGACACTGATTTTAGTCAACTGTAATCAATATTCTTTAATCCATTTAATCATTAAACAATGAACCCTAAACTTCTAAATTTTATTTAATCTAGGTATGAATGTTTTTGGTATTACTTTTGTTCAATTATGTAAATTTAATTTCGAGTAACAAGTAATAGCTAACAGCCATGAGCATTCATATTCCAATGGAAGTGAGAAATTCACATAAATTTAAACTATAATTATACTGTAAAATACTTACATTTTGAAATTTTTTTCTTTTAAAATTAGTTATAAGTTAATATTCACACCTCTGAATCGAGCTCCACATGATCCTCACTGTGCCCCTCAAGTGCAGTAATCCTGAAATGCATAACCTTGTTCAAGGGAACAGGTTCATCCTTTAAAACAGAGCTATCAAAAGAATCCTCAGTAACACCCTTGCCAATGGCTGTTTCCTGGTAGACAACAGTATTATTGCATCTTCAATCTGAGCTCCACCTGAACCTATAAGATGAATGCTACTGTTGTTGTTGTTGCCAAAGGTTTTTTTTTTTTTTAAATAGGAGCATAGTTGATTAATAATGTTTTGTTAGTTTCAAGTTACAGCTAAGTCATTCAGTTATACATATACATGTTTTCTATTCTTTTTCAAATTCTTTTTCCATTTAGGTTATTACAGAATACTGAGCAGCATTCCCTGTGCTATATACTAGGTCCTTGTTGGTTATCTGCTTTAAATAGAGCAAGGTGTACACATCAGTCCTACAACTCCAATCTGTCCCTCACCCCAATATTTTCCCCTGATAGCCATATTTTTAAGTGAAGTTGGAGAAGGAAATGGCAACCCACTCCAGTATTCTTGCCTGGAGAATCCCAGGGACAGAGGAGCCTGTTGGGCTGCCGTCTATGGGGTCGCACAGAGTCAGAAACGACTGACGCGGCTTAGCAGTAGCAGCAGCATGGGCAAACTGAAAAACAGAACATACACAAGCTAACAAAGTTATCTTAGAATTAATTAGTGAGAAGAAACTTGTAACTTTTACACAAGTGATAACTAAGGACAGTGAGAATGGTACCCAAATTCATAAACTATGTGAAATTAAAACTAAGATCTTGTCTTTATATTCCCAAAAGATAAGGTATAGGGTTTTTAAAAGAATGCATGTAATAAGCTTGTTCTATAAATTTGACACTCATATACTCTATACTCAATTTAATGAAGTCATTAAATAGATTGTTTAGCTCATAAACTAACCAGTCAATTCAGGACAAAACTTTTTATATAGTATGCTGTAATATTCATGGTTAAAATATCAATTAAATTGCTCTAACATGTCTATTGGTAAATCATGGTTGAATGGCTTTAGGTACTCACGATGCCATTCCTGGGATTAGAGTCTAGTGTGCTCTACAATTTTATCATTTTGCACTGCAAATTATAAACAGAAATTTTTATCAGGTTTTCTGTTTTTTACTTCCACTAAAGCCCTCATATCAGCAATTTCCTACTTATTAATCTGTCATGTGAAATGTTAAAATGTTCTCTCATAATAAATATTTTCACACAATAGATTCTTCTCCAAAACACACAGTTATTCATACGGTGCTTCAGACTAGGGTGCTAGAATCAGAATTGGATTTAAATTCATCCCACTTAGACACTGTTTGGTCCTGGTATACTATTTATTAATAAACTCTCTGTATTTTTGTTTTCCTAAAATTAAAACAAAGAAGTGCCTAACTTATAGTGTTAAACTGAAAATGATATGCAAATAAATATATACATAAATAGGGACAAAGACAGAGAGAGATAATGAAACACTTCCATAACATTAAAAGCTCTCAATAAACTATTTTAAAGCCTAACTCCTTTCATATTTACTAACTTGACTTTTACTTTTTTCTCATTTTTTTTCCCTCCATTTATCCTGACTGATGGTTTCTGATGGTTATAACATTTATCTGAAGATACAATTTATTTTCCAATTCAAGACAAGTGTATGAGAAAATTTAATAACCTTTTTGATTTAGTTTACTAAGATAATATTACAGCTTCCCTGATTAATATTTTAAGAATTTTTGAAATTCTTTTCAGAAGAAATTTCTCAATCCATAGATATATCTGTCTCCTGTCAAATTAAGATTCTCTTTTGCTCCAACTCATCTCTTCTCAATATGACTTCTATATTATTGGCCAATTTTATTTTTTTCTAAGTAAAAATGCATAGCAGGGAGATAAAGAGTGTGTAGAAGTAAGAAGGAAAATATAATAAATCTGACTGCCACAGCTATTAAAATTAATTGCAAAGAAATGAAAGCAAGGGTAAAAGAATGTAAATGTGTCAAGCATTTCTCAATATACATATTTTCTGGTGACTCATACATATCGTATAGATTAAATACAGACCACATTCAGGGAGAAATAAATCTCATTAGGAGAGCAGAAAAAGATGGTATTGTAGAGAGGACAACATCTAGTATTGCTCACCCAAGGATATTCACTGTAATACTCAAATTCCGTTTGCACAAAGGTATGTGCAGGGAGGTATGTGTTTCTGTCTGTGTGTGTGTGCAATACTAATACACATAGAAGCTACCTCACAGCCCTATAAATATTAAAATATGAATACATTGAGAATGAGTGTAAATTCACACATTAATAACATCATCTCAACTAACAATAACAGCAACCACCATTTCTTGTATAAAATGTGATGATGTTTTGAGCTTTACATGCATTCTCTTTCTATCACTTTGCCATCTCCATGGGGTAGGCAACATAAGAACTTTGAGGCTTAGATAGTATGGTTTCCCAAATCTGTGCTTCCTGTACTTGAGAATCTGGTTTTTCTTTAGCTTTGGGAACTTCTCAGCCATAATTTCATCACTTACATTTTCTACCCTTTCTCTCTTCCTTCTCCTTCTGAGACTCTGCCCATAATGGGAATATTAGCTGTTTGATGTTGTCTTCAGTTCAGTTCAGTTCAGTTCTGTTCAGTCGCTCAGTCGTGTCCGACTCTCCGCGACCCCATGAATCGCATGCCAGGCCTCCCTGTCCATCACCAACTCTCGGAGTTCACTCAAACTCGTGTCCACAGAGTCGGTGATGCCATCCAGCCATTACAGGTTCCTTTTCACTGTTTTCATTGGGCAATTTCCATTATCTTCCAGATCATTTATGTGTTCTTCTATATCACCTAGTCTGCTGTTAATTCCTTCTAGTATGTTTTTCTTTTCAGTTACTGCATTCTTCAGCTCTGACTGATTCTTCCTTATATTTTCTAGTTCTTTGTTAAAAATTCTCACTGCTTTCATCTATTCTTTCCCCAAGTTCAGTTAGCATTCTTATTACTAATGTTTTGAATGCTTCATCTAGTAAATTTTTATCTGTTTCATCAGTTGATTTTTCAAGGTTTTTGTTTTCCTGTTCTTTCATTTGAAACATTGTTCTGTCTTCTCATTTTGTGTGAAACAGTTACCTATCCCTGTCTTCCTTGTTTGGGAGTGTCCCTATGCAGTCACCCAGTGGCTTTGTTTATAGGGCTGGATCTGAAGTGAGCCCGGTTCACATCTTCATTGGGGTATACTGGCAGCTGTCACTTTGATGGGAGATGGAATTGGAGATGAAGGGACTTGTGGCCAGAGCCAGGTGTGAGCTAGGGCTTCCACTCTGCTCAGTGGTTTTTACCACACTATCGACGGTGGCAACTGGTCCCAACTTCTGCTGGAGCAGAAGTCCTGAGTGTCTGGTCTGAGCTGGTTCCTTTTCTCTAAGTGCACACTCTCCCTCCTCCCAGCAGTTCCTTTACCCTGGAGAAGAGCAGTGCTGGAGCCAGAGGGCCCAGAGTGGGCACTGCAAGCCAGTCAGGACACCAGGCAGCTCCTAATCCTCCTCCTCTGATCAATCCAGTAATGGCCACCCCTGCCCATTCAGATCAGTGCTGGATTTCAAGCCAACTCAGTCTCCCCGCCAAGGTACATACTGTCCTTGGCACTGCCAGCCTTCACACTAGTGGGTATCTGTGCTGAGAAAGAGAATCTGGAGCACTGAGGGAAACTGACCAGAACCCTGGGCAACTTCAATCTGCTTTACTCAAGTTATTCCAGGGAGTAAGCGTGTGCATGTGCTTTTCACAAGCAGAGTCTTCATTTTCTTACAGCCCTCCTGTAACTCTGATTTTCATCTTGCCAGTGCCAGACAACAGGGCTGTGATACTGGATACGTACCAGAACCCGTCACTCCCCAGGGAGGAGCTCCAAGCCCATGATATTCCCCTCCTTTACTGTGTCCCCTGCTAGGGGTGTGTGTCTCAACCTGATAGCTTCTCTTTTTTTCTCTTCCTTCTCAACTTCATGTGGATCTTTCTTCATAGCCTTGGATGTAGAAACATCTTCCCACCGAGTCTCCATTTTGTTTTCATGACAGTTGCTTCACACGTAGATGTATCAATATTATTGATGTGTTCATGAGGGAAGGTGAACTCAGCTTCCTCCTACTCCACCACCTTGATCCCTTCCCCCTTCTTTTTTGTATCTTAACCAAAGCTTTGTCTTCAGCATTTCTAGAGCTGATGTTTTGTTTTTTAAAAATAGCAAAATTCAACTGAGTAAATTTGAAGATCAAACTGGCTTTCTCAAATGACTCATGCATTGGGCACCATCCTATCTAGTAAGTAGAAAGATGCTCTGAGAAGTTGTACAAAATAGAGAATTTTTATAGAAGGAATATGAGACAAGGAACTTATTACCCAGCCACCCCAAAAAGAGAGAGAGAGAATCATTTCTGGCTAGACCATCATCTTTTGGAGGAAGAGGAGAGAATGGCAAGGATATTCCCTCTTCTTCCTTTCGGAGCTGGAGAGGGCCTACGTGACAGGTTATCTCACTGATGCTGAACAGATAATTCCAGATTAGCCAGTTAAAATTACACTTCTGGAAAATTTTAAATTGCGATTAAATCTAAGACTATCAAGCAGGAGGGGATATATGTATCCTTATGGCTGACTTGCATTGTTGTATGGCAGAAACCAATATAACATTGTGAAGCAATTATCCTCCAATTATTAATTAAGAAAAAAAAAAAAAAAGACCAAGGGACCCAGAGATTCAACTACCAGGTTGATGGTACTGGAATGTCTTTAACTGATAAGCAATAATGAGTGACATATGGCAAAAAAAAAAAAAAATCTAAGTTTGGTATTTTGGGATTTAGCACAAGTGATGCCATTTTGAACCTGTGGATTTTCTCTTTAACAGTCTCAATGTTAGACATTTTTTGGTAATGATATCAGATAAAAGTTGAATGTTATCAACTTTCCCTGTACTACACTATCAGAAAATTTAATTAAGAAATTCATACTTACAGTTAATTTCCTTCAAAAATTAAGTTGGGGGGGAATGTTTACTTGGCAAACTGAGTCCTAAAATCTTTTTATATTTTTTAAATGTAACTTGAAAATATATTAGCATGAATTTTAGCCTTTTTAAGAAATGAGATAATGTAATCCTTGATTTTACTTATCTAAAATAAAATATGTCCAATTACAGCAATAAATTACAATATATTCTTTTCACTAACCTCATAAGCATTAAGAAAGTTGAAAAGAAGCCCAAAATCGAGTTACTTGTGTTAAGCCCCACCATGAGTTAATACATAAGGTAATTGCAGTTTCAGCCTCTGCCAAAAGTGGATATGCTGTTTAGATGCTAGGTCATGTCCAACTCTTTGTGACCCCATGGATTGTAACCCATCAGGCTCCTCTATCCATGAGATTTTCCAGGCAGAATATTGGAGTGGGTTGCCACTTCCTTCTCCAGGGATCTTCTTTCCAACCCATGGATTGAACCCACATCTCCTGCTTGACAGGCAGATTCTTTACCACTGTGCCATCTGGGAAGCCAAGAGTGGAATTTTAAACCAATTGGTCTGGAATTTCCTGATCAACATTAGTGAACTAATCTACCTGATAAAACCCCCTGCCTTCCCTGAAGGGAAGGTGGCCTTGCCTGAAATAATCCACACTTATAATTTCTTTGCCCCACCTTTCTGTCTATAAAGTCTTTCATTTTCCAAAGCTTCTGGGAGTGCCTTTCTACCTGTAGATGGGATGCTGCCTGATTCATGAATTGTTGAATAAAACAAATTAGATCCTCAAACTTAGTTGCATTTTGTTTTGTAACAGGAAAGACAACTGCATTGCTCCGCTTTTTAATTTCTCACTCAGTAAGATAAATGATAATAGTATAAACCAGAAGGAAGGACTTTGAGAAAATAAGATTATTCTCTCCCTTTTGGGATGGCTTTTCAATTCATCAACCTAGCTTCTAACTTTTTAGCTCCTGGCATGCGTTCAACCACACTCAACTGCTTTATTTTAACTTGCCGTGTCAGGTAGTGTTGGTAGATGTGTGATTATTGGCTTTTTTCCTCTGGGACGGCACAAATGATATTACAAAGTATATAACCCTGCTTCTATGCCGTTAAGGACAATCTGTCTTCCTCCTCTACCCAATAATTCATTTCAAGTTGAAGCCCAGTATTTGTTTACAGGTTCCTTTCTCCAATTTGTATCACATGCATTCAGTTCAGTTCAGTTCAGTTCAGTTGCTCAGTCGTGTCCGATTCTCTGCGACCCCACGAATCACAGCACGCCAGGCCTCCCTGTCCATCACCAACTCCTGGAGTTCATTCAAACTCATGTTCATCGAGTCGGTGATGACATCCAGCCATCTCATTCTCTGTCGTCCCCGTCTCCTCCTGCCCCCAATCACTCCCGGCATCAGAGTCTTTTTGAATGAGTCAACTCATTGCATGAGATGGCCAAAGCATTGGAGTCTCAGCTTTAGCATCAGTCCTTCCAGGAACTGGAACACCCAGGACTGATCTCTTTTAGAATGGACTGGTTGGATCTCCTTGCTGTCCAGGGGACTCTCAAGAGTCTTCTCCAGCACCACAGTTCAAAAGCATCAATTCTTCGGCGATCAGCTTTCTTCACAGTCCAACTCTCACATCCATACATGACCACGGGAAAAACCATAGCCTTGACTAGACGGACCTTGGTTGGCAAAGTAATGTCTCTGCTTTTTAATATACTATCTAGGTTGGTCATAACTTTCCTTCAAAGGAGTAAGCGTCTTTTAATTTCATGGCTTCAATCAGCATCCGCAGTGATTTTGGAGCCCCCAAAAAATAAAGTCTGACACTGTTTCCACTGTTTTTCCATCTATTTCCCATGAAGTGATGGGACCAGATGCCATGATTTTTGTTTTCTGAATGTTGAGCTTTAAGCCAACTTTTTCACTCTCCTCTTTCACTTTCATCAAGAGGCTTTTGAGTTCCTCTTCACTTTCTGCCATAAGGGTGGTATCATCTGCATATCTGAGGTTATTCATATTTCTCCTGGCAATCTTGATTCCAGCTTGTGCTTTTTCCAGCCCAGCGTTCCTCATGATGTACTCTGCATATAAGTTAAATAAGCCGGGTGACAATATACAGCCTTGACGTACTCCTTTTCCTATTTGGAACCAGTCTGTTGTTCCATGTCCAGTTCTAACTGTTGCTTCCTGACCTGCATACAGGTTTCTCAAGAGGCAGGTCAGGTGGCCTGGTATTCCCATCTCTTTCAGAATGTTCCACAGTTTATTGTGATCCACACAGTCAAAGGCTTTGGCATAGTCAATGAAGCAGAAATAGATGTTTTTCTGGAACTCTCTTGCTTTCTTCATGATCCAGCATTGGATAGCCCCTTTCCTGCTGGCCTGTGCCTTCTGATCCTTATATCAATATAAGTTGCTTTAACCATGTATGACCTAATTGATAATTGAAGGTTGAAGGTCAGAATATCTCTTCAGATAAAGCAAAAATTAGAACACAATTTGCAAATGATCAAGTTCTGAAAAAAATAGGTCCGAAAACATGATCTATTTTGAGCTATGAAGATTACATAAGCTTTGAAACAATCTCCCTGAGTCAGCTTCATAAACTAAGGAGATTTGAGATAGCATTTTTTTTCAATCCCTTCTTAGTCTTTGTGCCCTTTCTAGTATTGATCTGAAGTAAACAGATTGCCAGGTATTTCCCTAGCAAAGATGAGCTTATTTGGGATCAGCAGAAAATTGCAACTCAAAGTCTTCAATCATTGTGAACCACCCGCAAGTCCCTCCCAGTGGCAAAGAAGGAGAACACTTTTATAGAGGGAAAAGGAAGTATGGAGGGTGCTAGTAAACAGAGTCCATGGCTTTACATTGGCTGAGGCCTTGCCAGGAAAGAAGAGTTGTTCTTCTTCCTGGTGGGATCTACTATAATAGCAGGGCATGACAGGTCCCTTATCTGATCTCCCAACTCTGTCTAATTAGAATTTCTGTTTATTAATTTTTTACACTAGGAAGGGAAAACTAGCTTAGTAAGGGAAAACTTCTAACAAAGAAAAACCAATTGCTAGTAAGACACTGCCTCATTAGTAAGACTAGTGAAAATGGAGGTGGAATCAATTTTTTAAAAATCTCCTGTGCCTGTAGTGGGACAGGAAGAAAAAAATTATTGAATAGAGGATATAGGCACTGCAGTGCAACAAACTTTGCCTCTCCAAAATGTGCCTCTTTCCGTAAAGATTATCTTGAGCTCATACAGGAAAGAATCTGCCTGCAATGCTGGAGACCCAGGTTCAATCCCTGGGTCAGGAAGATTCCCTGGAGGAGGAAATGACAACCCACTCCAGTATTCTTGCCTGGAGAATTCCAAGGACAGAGGAGCCTGGGGAGCTACAGTCCACGGGGTCACAAAGAGTCAGACACTACTGAACGACTAACACTTATTCTTTATATTATTTATTTACTTGAATCTTGAGCTGGATGTTTCTAAGAAACATGAGTGAGTGAAAGTTGCTCAGTCGTGTCCAACTCTTTGTGACCCCATGGACTGTAGCCTGCCAGGCTCCTCTGTCCATGGAATTCTCCAGGCCCGGATAATGGAGTGGGAAGCCACTCCCTTGTACAGGGGATCTTCCCAACCCAGGGATCGAACCCAGGTCTCCCACATTGCAGGCAGATTCTTTACTGTATGAGCCACCAGGGTAGTCCAAGAAACACGAGACATAGGAGAATATCTGAAAACTGAGTAGAGGTTACCCTTTGGTAGGGGACACTTACCTTTATTAGGAACTCTCCATTTGTAAGGGTGTCTTCCTCTCACTGGAGAAGGAAATGGCAACCCACTCCAGTATTCTTCCCTGGGAAATCCCACAGACAGAGGAGCCAGGTAGGTTGCAGTCCATGGGATCGCAAAGAGTTGGACACGACTGACTGACTAACACACACATTTCCTCTCCATACCAGGAAGAAGACGACTACGTGAAAAGTGAAAGTGTTAGTCACTCAGTCGTATCCGACTCTTTGGGATCCCATGGACTATAGCCTGCAAGGCTCCTCTGTCCATGGAATTTTCCAAGCAAGACTACTGGAGTGGGTTGCCATTCGATTTCTCTAGGACATCTTCCTGACCCAGGGATCAAACCCAGCAGGAGACTGCATTGCAGGCAGATTCTTAACCATCTGAGCTACCAGGGAAGCCCAGAAATTCTAACAGTGGAGACAGCAACTGACTTAAATCTGCAAAACAATGTTGCCCTTATTTACTGTTCTTCGCCCAATAACCTGCCATAACTGGCTTGTCTCCCTTACCAACATCATTTTGTGTCTTTAGCTAGAGATGATATTTAAGGTGGTGGGTTGGGCCACTTGTTGAGTTACTCAGTTTTCGAAGGTCTCTTTCATTGATGCAGGAGGTATACGTTACTAAACCTCTGTTTGTCTCATGTTAATCTGTCTTTATACTACTGGGGGATGCTTCAGCTAAGGACCTGAAAGGATAAAGGGAAAATTAGTGTTACTCCCCCATAACATGAAACAAAAAATGTTAGTATGTCCCATCACAATTCTGGTTTAACAATGTGTTTTTGATACAAAATAATTTTTTAAAAATTGATACTGCCAGGTAGTTGATTGGTCACAGTGTGTGCTAAAGTCATATACATATATATTTGCTTGTGCATAGAAAATCACGAAGTAAGCCACAAGTTTCAATACTTTGGGAGTTTCTTCCCAGCCATATTTGTGATTCAAATTACACAAAAATAGAGGAAAATTGCAAGTTTTGTGAGAGAGTGTGCTGAAGTTGTAAAGTCCTTGACACTGAGTTCAAGATTTCACTAGAATACAAGGAACTTTTACTCAAATTTACTAATAAAGAATAATGTGTTTAGTTTTGTTGTGCTAATCTAATATTGGTCTTAACAGTGGCCCTAGGAGGAACAAATGAGTCCCTGGGTGATAGCTAATGAAATCCCTGTGGCCTTTCGTGTTGAGTTCAGTCTCACTTCTACTACTTAGGAATCATCTGAGTTTGAGAAAACAGCAAAGATTTACTGGGCATCCTAAATTCCAAAACCTCCATTTCATCAGAGAATGCAATTAAATGATCCAAATAAAATACAGTTGACCTGGTAGCCCGGCTGCTTTTCTTTAATTACTACTTCAATGCATATTGAAATATAATTTGCTAATGAGTTTAAGCAGCTGGAATGAGTGGTCAAAGTTTTCATCTTTAGCCTTGAGTATGAATTTTTCTGAAGCTATAATTATGGGTTATAAAATGGCAAGCAACCCTATTTATGGGTTGTTTGGAAGTAAGAAATTTTCCTCCACTATTCTAGTCTTTCTGGATGGTTTAATTATATTGACATGAGACAACAGGAGAAAATCAGACAAAAGTTTAATAACACATACACAGGTGAGACTCAGGAAAGCTTAGTGATGCTCCAAAATGAATAGAATCCTCACCTTAAATGTCATCTTCAGACAAAATAAGACATTGTCGGTAGTGGTTTGGGACTTCAGAGAGGAGGAATTCACACAGAGAAGGAAAAGCAAATGTTTGGAACACAAATGTTTGCTGGGTCCTGCAGGGACAATTTAGTTCAACACAGAGTGGATTCTGATCTCTATGCCTCACTGCGTTGTCCCCACCACACCCAGCCCATATTCTCTCTGATTTCTCTGGTGAGAGCCCTAAACAAGAAAAACTTCCTGAGTCCTCTGTTTCTTAAAAACAATCAACCTAAAGTAATCCTCATGTCAAAGAGACACATTCAGAGCTCACAAATTTTGCTCCCCTACAGTGTGTTTTTGGATCAGTCACGTCACTGCATGGGTTGTGGTAAGAATCTGGACGATTATTGTCCCTGTTTTTAGCGAACTTACAAGTCTAATGGGACAAACACTTGTGGTTCAGTTCAGTTCAGTTCAGTTGCTCAGTCGTGTCCAACTCTCCGTGACCCCATGAATCACAGCACGCCAGGCCTCCCTGTCCATCACCAACTCCCGGAGTACACTCAAACTCATGTCCACAGAGTCGGTGATGCCATCCAGCCATCTCATTCTCTGTTGGCCCCTTTTCCTCCCGCCCCCAACCTTTCCCAGCATCAGAGTCTTTTCCAGTGAGTCAACTCGTCGCATGAGATGGCCAAAGTATTACAGTTTCACCTTCAGCATCAGTCCTTCCAATGAACGCCCAGGATTGATCTCTTTTAGAATGGACTGGGTGGATCTCCTTGCAGTATAAGGGACTCTCAAGAGTCTTCTCCAACACCACAGTTCAAAAGCATCGATTCTTTGGCGATCAATTTTCCTTCGGTAGTTTAATATTTCCTCTGATTCTATTCAGTTAGAATATATTTGAAGCACATGCTGAACACCCACTATGTGCTCTACACTAAGAAAATAACTGATGTCTTTCACTTTTTTTAATTTGTAATTTCCCAATTCCTAAAAAGGATTTAGGACTTGTCATATGGCTCAGTGGTAAAGAATCCGCCTGCCAATGCAAGAGACACAAGAAATGTGAATTTGATCCCTGGGTCGGGAAGATCCCCTGGAGTAGGAAATGGCAACCCACTCCAGTACTCTTTTTTTTTTTTTTTGTCATTCTTTTTTTTAATTTTTTTAAATTAATTTTTTTATTTTATTGGAGGCAAATTACCTTACATTAATATATTGGTTGGTTTTGCCATACTTTGACATGAATCCGCCCCGGGTGTACATGTGTTCCCTTTCTTGAACCCCCCCCCCCACCTCCCTCTTCCCCATATCCTCCCTCCAGGTCATCCCTGTGCACCAGCCCCAAGCATCCTGTATCATGCATCGAACCTGGACTGGTGATTCATTTCACATATGATAATATACATGCTAAAATGCCATTCTCCCAAATCATCCCACCTTCACCCTCTCCCACGGAGTCCCAAAGACTGTTCTATATACCTATGTCTTTTTTGCAGTCTCGTATACAGGATTAAGGTTACCATCTTTCTAAATTCCATATATATGCATTAGTATATTGTATTGATGTTTTTATTTCTGGCTTACTTCACTCTGTATAACAGACTCCAATTTAATCCACCTCAAGAATGCATTTGAATCTGTTCTAATGAGGTATATGAAATTGGAGCCTATTATACAGAGTGATGGAGCAGGCAATGGTAAGCCACTCTAATACTCTTGCCTAGAAAATCCCATGGACGGAGGATCCTGGTAGGCTGCAGTCCATGGGGTCGCTATGAGTCAGACATGACTGAGCGACTTCACTTTCACTTTTCACTTTCACACATTGGAGAAGGAAATGGCAACCCACTCCAGGGTTCTTGCCTGGAGAATCCCAGGGATGGGGGAGCCTGGTGGGCTGCCGTCTATGGGGTCACACAGAGTCGGACACGACTGAAGTGACTTAGCAGCAGCAGCAGGAGCAGCAGCAGCATACAGAGTGAAGTAAGCCAGAAAGAAAAACACTCCAGTACTCTTGCCTGGAAAATTCTATGGACAGAGAAACCCGGTGGGCTACAGTCCATGGGGTGGCAAAGAGTTGGATGAGAGACTGAGTATGAGCACAAAGACAAAGAAAAATTATTTCCGGCAGTAAGTCGATTGATTAAATCCATCACTTATTTAATCAAAAGGATATTGCTAACTGGGTTTTCCCCACAAATATACCTTCAGTAGTTAGCAAATCATGCCATTAAACTGTAGTTTTAGGGGTAAAAATATTCCTGCAGCACCATGTTTAATAAGTGCTTTTCTTTGTTTCATTCATATTTTTTACAAAATTGCATACTTAAGTGATGCCTATGCTGACATTTTTTCAGTTAAGTATTTTAAATGGGTTATACCTGATTGTTAAGAAAAACTATAGGTTACTTACTAATTGTATTATTTTGTATTGAAAGTTGTTTGTATACATCTGTTACACATTTTTTTTAATCTGAAATCTCAAACAAGATTTTGCTTAAAGAGCTTAGTAATTGAAGCTCAGAGCAAACAAAAATGATGCACCAAAAAATCAAACAAGAGCAATTCCAAAGAACTCTATAAAACTGCACAGGTAGAGAATCATTTTAGCATTGAAATTTCTGTATAGAACAATATTGTAAATATTGAGAATGGTTCATCATTTTCAATTACTTCTTAGTATTTGTCTTATCTCTTCACATTAAATCACAAGTCCCTTAAGATTGTCTTTTATTTCAGTCCTTATTCTGGAGCACTAGAACTCTGCTTCACAGAAATAGTGTTCAAATCGCTGATCAACTACCCATCCCCGCCCCGCACCCCTCTGGGGAATTGTGAAAATACAAGTGAGATTCAGGATCCCACAGACACCCTTAGAGGTTTTTTAATAAATCAGTCTGCAGGGGATCACAGGCAGATGCCACAGAAGTTCCATGGGGAAACCTGATGGCCAGCCATAGAACTGGTTTACAGCACACGGAACATTGTTCATTGCCACAAACTATGCTGCTGTTGGGGCCTATGGCAGACAGCCAGACTCCAAATATGTCTCAGCAGCACACTGATTATTTTGGATTAAAGTTACTTAAGAAAGAGCTAAATAAAGAGGACACTCTGACCCTCCCTTCTGTCTCCCTGAAAGCAGGAAATAAATCTCAGGTGAAAGTGCTCTCCCTGCATCTGGAGATAGAAAGACACTGATTGCCAGAGACAGGTAGTTGGGATGCAAAGCCTCTATAAACAAACTTTGTTGCTTCTATAATTTACTACCTCAAGCCCAAACTTATCAGACTCATCACTAACTGAGCACCCCAAACCTAAATTTCTTTATTCTATCATTCCTCATAAGTTAATTGGTTTTTTGTCTAAAAAGTATAAAAGCTACCTGCTTTGGCCAGTTTTGGGGTCCTATTTCTATGAGACCTTTGTGTGCTCAAATTTGTTTCTTTTTCTACTGCTATTCTGTCTTATGTCAACTTTATTACTAGTCCAATCACAGGAACACAAGAGATAGAGGTGGACATTCCTCCTTCTCAACCCTGTCTTGTCATTTTGATATTAAGTATCAATATAATAATACATTAATGTTTGTTATGGATAAAGTGATATCATTTGACTTGATTTAAAATCTAGGCATTTTCACTAGTAATGACCTTAATTTTCTGGCTATTAAGACTAATTTCTATTATTCTACTTTAAGAAAATATAACAATAAAAGTGGCAATATCTATCTCAGATATCTTGAACATGTTAACTTTTTTTTTTTGGAGGCTAATTACTTTACAGTATTATATTGGTTTTGCCATACATTGACATGAATCTGCCCCTGGTGTACATATGCTCCCCATCCTGAACCCCCTCCCTCTTCCCTCGCCATCCCATCCCTCTGGTTCATCCCAGTACACCAGCCCCGAGCATCCTGTCTCATGCATTGAACCTGAACTGACGATTCGTTTCACATATGATAATATACATGTTTCAATGCCATTCTCCCAAATCATCCCACCCTCACCTCTCCCACAGAATCAAAATACTGTTCCATATATCTGTGTCTCTTTTGCTGTCTTGTATACAGGGTTATCGTCACCATCTTTCTAAATTCCATATATATGCGTTAGTATACTGTATCGGTATTTTTCTTTCTGGCTTACTTCACTCTGTATAATAGACTCCAGTTTCATCTAGCTCATTAGAACTGATTCAAATGTATTCTTTTTAATTGCTGAGTAATATTCCATTGTATATATGTACCAAGTCTGCAGATGGACATCTAGGTTGCTGCCGTATCCTGGCTATTATAAACAGTGCTGCGATGAACATTGGAGTACATGTGTCTCTTTCAATTCTGGTTTCCTCGGTGTGTATGCCCAGGAGTGCGATTGCTGGGCCATATGGCAGTTCTATTTCCAGTTTTTTAAGGAATCTCCACACTGTTCTCCATAGTGCCTGTACTAGTTTGCATTCCCACCAACAGTGTAAGAGGGTTCCCTTTTCTCCACACCCTCTCCAGCATTTATTGCTTGCAGACTTTTGGATCGCAGCCATCCTGACTGGTGTGAAATGGTATCTCATTGTGGTTTTGATTTGCATTTTTCTGATTATGAGGGATGTTGAGCGTTTTTTCATGTGTTTGTTAGCCATCTTTACGTCTTCTTTGGAGAAATGTCTGTTTAGTTCTTTGGCCCATTTTTTGATTGGGTCGTTTATATTTCTGGAATTGAGCTGCAGGAGCTGCTTGTATATTTTGGAGATTAATTCTTTGTCAGTTGTTTCATTTGCTATTAATTTCTCCCATTCTGAAGCCTGTCTTTTCACCTTGTTTATAGTTTCCTTTGTTGTGTAGAAGCTTTTAATTTTAATTATGTCCCATTTGTTTATTTTTGCTTTTATTTCTAATATTCCGGGAGGTGGGTCATGGAGGATCCTGCTGTGATTTATGTTGGAGAGTATTTTGCCTATGTTCTCCTCCAGGATTTTTATAGTTTCTGGTCTTACATTTAGCTCTTTAATCCATTTTGAGTTTATTTTTGTGTATGTGTTAGGGAGTTTTCTAGTTTCATTCTTTTACAAGTGGCTGACCAGTTTTCCCAGCATCACTTGTTAAAGAGACTGTCTTTTCTCCATTATATAGTCCTGCCTCCTTTGTCAAAGATAAGGTGTCCATAGGTGTGTGGATTTATCTCTGGGCTTTCTATTGTGTTCCATTGATCTATATTTCTGTCTTTATGCCAGTACCATACTGTCTTGAAGACTGAGGCTTTGTAGCAGAGCCTGAAATCTGGCAGCTTGATTCCTCTAGTTCCATTCTTCTTTCTCAAGATTGCTTTGGCTGTTCGAGGTTTTTTGTATTTCCATACAAATTGTGAAATTATTTGTTCTAGCTCTGTGAAAAATATCGTTGGTAGTTTGATAGGGATTGCATTGAATGTATAAATTACCTTGGGTAGTATACTCATTTTCACAATATTTATTCTTCCAATCCACAAACACAGTATATTTCTCCATCTATTAGTGTCCTTTTTGATTACTTTCACCAGTGTTTTATAGTTTTCTATGTATGTCTTTTGTTTCTTTAGGTAGATTTATTCCTAAGTATTTTATTCTTTTCATTGCAATGGTGAATGGAATTGTTTCCTTAATTTCTCTTTCTATTTTCTCATTATTAATGTATAGGAATGCAAGGGATTTCTGTGTGTTGATTTTATATCCTGCAACTTTACTGTATTCATTGATTAGCTCTAGTAGTTTTCTGGTAGAGTCTTTAGGATTTTCTGTGTAGAGGATCATGTCATCAGCGAATAGTGAGAGTTTTACTTCTTCTTTTCCAATTTGTACTCCTTTTATGTCTTTTTCTGCTCTGATTGCTGTAGCCAAACTTTCAGAACTATATTGAATAGTAGTGGTGAGAGTGGGCACCCTTGTCTTGTTCCTGACTTTAGGGGAAATGCTTTCAGTTTTTAACCATTGAGGATAATGTTTGCTGTGGGTTTGTCATATATAGCTTTTATTATGTTGAGATATGTCCCTTCTATTCCCGCCTTCTGGAGGGTTTTGATCATAAATGGATGTTGAATTTTGTCAAAGGCTTTCTCTGCATCTATTGAGATAATCATATGATTTTTATTTTTCAGTTTGTTAATGTGGTATATTACACCGATTGATTTGTGGATATTGAAGAATCCTTGCATCCCTGGGATAAAGCCCACTTGGTCTTGATGTATGATCTTCTTAATGTGTTGTTGGATTCTGATTGCTAGAATTTTGTTCAAGATTTTTGCATCTATGTTCATCAGTGATATTGGCCCATGGTTCTCTTTTTTTGTGGCATCTTTGTCAGGTTTATGGATTAGGGTGATGGTGGCCTCATAGAATGCGTTTGGAAGTTTACCTTCCTCAGCAATTTTCTCAAAGAGTTTGAGTAGAATAGGTGTTAGCTCTTCTCTAAATTTTTGGTAGAATTCAGCTGTGAAGCTGTCTGTATCTGGGCTTTTGTTTGCTGGAAGATTTCTGATTACATCCTCTAGTTCCGTGCTTGTGATGGGTCTGTTCAGATTTTCTATTTCTTCCTGGTTCAGTTTTGGGAATTTGTACTTTTCTAAGAATTTGTCCATTTCTTTCAAGTTTTCCATTTTATTGGCATATAATTGCTGATAATAGTCTCTTATGATCCTTTGTATTTCTGGGCTGTCTGTTGTGATCTCTCCATTTTCATTTCTTATTTCATTGATTTGGTTTTTCTCCCTTTGTTTCTTGATGAGTCTGGCTAGTGGTTTGTCAATTTTATTTACCCTCTCAAAGAACCAGCTCTTGGCTTTGTTGATTTTTGCTGTGATCTCTTCTGTTTCTTTTGCATTTATTTCTGTCCTAATTTTTAAGATTTCTTTCCTTCTAGTAAACCTGGAGTTCTTCATTTCTTCCTTTTCTAGTTTCTTTAGGTGTAGAGTTAGGTTATTTAGCTCACTTTTTTCTTGTTTCTTGAGGTATGCCTGTATTGCTACGAACTTTCCCCTTTGCACTGCTTTTACAGTGTCCCACAGGTTTTGGGCTACTGTGTTTTCATTTTCATTCATTTCTATGCATATTTTGATTTCTTGTATGATATGTTGGTTATTCAGCAGCGTGTTGTTCAGCCTCCATATGTTGGCATTTTCAATAGTTTTTCTCCTGTAATTGAGATCTAATCTTACTGCATTGTGGTCAGAAAAGATGCTTGGAATTATTTCAATTTTTTTAAATTTACTAAGTCTAGATTTATGTCCTAGGATGTGATCTATCCTGGAGAAGGTTCCATGTGCGCTTGAGAAAAAGGTGAAATTCATTGTTTAGGGGTGAAATGTCCTATAGATATCAATTAGGTCTAACTGGTCTATTGTATCATTTAAAGGTTGTGTTTCCTTGTTAATTTTCTATTTAGTTGATCTGTCCATAGGTGTGAGTGGGGTATTAAGTCTCCCACTACTATTGCGTTGTTGTTAATTTCCCCTTTCATACTCGTTAGTAATTGTCTTACATATTGCGGTGCTCCTATGTTGGGTGCATACATATTTATAATTGTTATATCTTCTTCTTGGATTGATCCTTTGATCATTACGTGGTGTCCTTCTTTGTCTCTTTTCACAGCCTTTTTTAAAGTCTAATTTATCTGATATGAGTATTGCTACTCCTGCTTTCTTTTGGTCTCTATTTGCATGGAATATCTTTTTCCAGCCCTTCACTTTCAGTCTGTATGTGTCCCTCATTCTGAGGTGGGTCTCTTGCAGACAACATATATAGGGGTCTTGTTTTTGTATCCATTCAACCAGTCTTTCTCTTTTAATTGGGGCATTCAACCTATTTACATTTAAGGTAATTATTGATAAGTATCCAACCAGTCCATTCTAAAGGAGATCAATCCTGGATGTTCATTGGAGGGAATGATGCTAAAGCTGAAACTGCAATACTTTGGCCACCTCATGCGACGAGTTGACTCACTGGAAAAGACTCTGATGATGGGAAAGGTTGGGGGCAGGAGGAGAAGGGGACGACAGAGAATGAGATGGCTGGATGGCATCACCGACTCTGTGGACATGAGTTTGAGTGAACTCTGGGAGTTGGTGATGAACAGGGAGGCCTGGCATGCTGTGATTAATGGGGTCGCGGATAGTCGGACACGACTGAGCGACTGATCTGATCTGATCTGATGATCCCATTGCCATTTTCTTTATTTTTTGACATATTTTCACTTAAGGTTGAAGAAAACATTTCCCCATAATATTTTATAATTTTGTTTTGACTTCTTTAAAGAATCCCCCTCAGTGTGGAAGAACTGGGTTCAATTCCTGGGTTGGAAAGATCCTCTGGAGAAGGAAACGGCTATCCTCTCCAGCATTCTGGCCAGGAGAATTCCATGGACTGTTTACTCAATGGGGGTCACAAAAGAGTCGAACATGACTGAGAGACTTTCACTCTATAAAAAAGATTTTCTTTCTTTTTTTTAATATATAAGTGAAAATGCCCTGCTCAATTAATCTCAAATTTCTGCTTTAGGATTCTGGAATATTTATCTAAGGTTACTTCTACTCTTCAAAATAATATATAGCAACTGTGCTGTGCTATGCTGTGCTGTGCTCAATCACTCAGTCGTGTCGAACTATTTGTGACCCCATGGGCTGTAGTCCACCAGGCTCCTTTGCCCATGGAATTCTCCAGGCAAGAATACTGGAGTGGGTTGTCATTTCCTACTCCAGGGGATCTTCCCAACCCAGGAATTGAACCCGGTTCTCCTGCATTGCAGATGGATTCTTTACCAGCTGAACTACCAGGGAAGCCCATATAGCAACTACATAAGATTAAAAATAAGGTTATTAACAAGTCACTTTATTTATGATTGAGGTTTGGCTGCTATAACAGACAATCAAAATAATAGAAAATTCTTCAAAAGAGGAGTTCATTTGCTTCACCTAACAGTTTGGACATAAGAAGTCCAAACTGGTCTGCTAACTGATTGAGAGCAGACACCCTGGCTCTTTCTGTCTTGTTTCTGTTAACTCTTGGCATGGCTCTTATTGATGAAAAATTTATCAACAGCTAATTTCAGAAAGAAATGGAAAATTTTACATGAGTCAACATGAGGATTACAACCCAGAAGACAGTTTTTCAGGAAGCTCTGATTGTTCTGAAGAGGTAGCAAGTGGGAGAGGGGAGGATAGTATGTATGTGATTTTGGCAAAGGGATTCATACAATCAAACACAGTCCTTGGTAGAAGGTTTTTGCTATTCCCAAGGGACAAATATCTTATTTAATGGTTTTATTGCTTTTTTAAGGGTGGAAAGATGCAAGAAAGTGAGTTCATAAAAATTTCCCCTGTAATTATCTAACGGGCCAGTTCTACCAGTTTTCCCAAAGCACAAAGTGTCTCATCCTGATCTTACACTTGAATTATTTTTCAGTTCAATTGAGTTCAGTTGTTCAGTCATGTCCGACTCTTTGCAACCCCATGAACTGCAGCACACCAGGCCTCCCTGTCCATCACCAGCTCCTGGAGTCCACCCAAATCCATGTCCATCAAGTCGGTGATGCCATCCAACCATCTCATCCTCTGTCATCCCCTTCTCGCCCTGCCATCAATCTTTCCCAGCATCAGGGTCTTTTCAGATGAATCAGCTCTTCGCATCAGGTGGTCAAAGTATTGGAGTTTCAGCTTCAGCATCAGTCCTTCCAATTATCACTCAGGGCTGATCTCCTTTAGGATGGACTGCTTGGATCTCCTTGCAGTCCAAGGGACTCTCAGGAGCCTTCTGCAATACCACAGTTCAAAAGCATCAATTCTTTGGCACTCAGCATTCTTTGTACTCCAACTCTCACATTCATAGATGACTACTAGAAAAACCATAGCCTTGACTAGACAGACCTTTGTTGGCATAGTAATGTCTCTGCTTTTTAATATGCTGTCTAGGTTGGTCATAACTTTCCTTCCAAGGAGTAAGTGTCTTTTAATTTCATTGCTGCAATCACCATCTTTAGTGATTTTGGAGCCCAGAAAAATAAAGTAAGGCACTGTTTCCACTGTTTCCCCATCTATTTGCCATGAAGTGATGGGACAGGATGTCATGATCTTAGTTTTCTGAATGTTGAGCTTTAAGCCAAATTTCACTCTCCTCTTTCACTTTCATCAAGAGGCTTTTGAGTTCTTCACTGTCTGCCATAAGGGTGGTGTCATCTGCATATCTGAGGTTATTGAGATTTCTCCCGGCAATCTTCATTCCAGCTTTTGCTTCTTCCAGTCCAGCGTTCCTCATGATGTACTCTGCCTATAAGTTAAATAAGTAGGGTGACAATATACAACCTTGACGTACTCCTTTTCCGATTTGGAACCAGTCTGTTGTTCCATGTCCAGTTCTAACTGTTGCCTCCTGACCTGCATACAGGTTTCTCAAGAGGCAGGTCAGGTGGTCTGGTATTCCCATCTCTTTCAGAATTTTCCACAGTTTATTGTGATCCACACAGTCAAAGGCTTTGGCATAGTCAATGAAGCAGAAAGAGATGTTTTTTTCTGGAACTCTCTTGCTTTTTTGATGATCCAGCAGATGTTGGAAATTAGTTCTCTGGTTCCTCTGCTGTTTCTAAAACCAGCTTGAACATCTGGAAATTGATGGTTCACATAATGCTGAAGCCTGGAGTGGAGAATTTTGAGCATGACTTTATTAGCGTGTGAGATGAGTGCAATTGTGTGGTAGTTTGAGCATTCTTTGGCATTGCCTTTCTATGGGATTTGAATGAAAACTGATCTTATCCAGCCCTTTGGCCACTGCTGAGTTTTCCAAATTTCAGTTCACTACATTTCAGTCGCTCAGTTGTGTCCGACTCTTTGCGATCCCATGAATCACAGCATGCCAGGCCTCCCTGTCCATCACAAACTCCCAGAGTGCACTCAAACTCATGTCCATAGAGTTGGTGATGCCACACAACCATCTCATTCTTTGTCGTCCCCTTCTCCTCCGGCCCTCAATCCTTCCCAACATCAGAGTCTTTTCCAGTGGGTCAACTCGTCGCATGAGGTGGCCAAAGTATTGCAGTTTCAGCTTTAGGATAAGTCCATCCGATGAACACCCAGGATTGATCTCCTTTAGAATGGATTGGTTGGATCTCCTAGCAGTCTAGGGGACTCTCAAGAGTCTTCTCCAACACCACAGTTCAAAAGCATCAATTCTTCGGCCATCAGCTTTCTTCACAGTCCAACTCTCACATCCATACATGACCACGGGAAAAACCATAGCCTTGACTAGACGGACCTTGGTTGGCAAAGTAATGTATCTGCTTTTAATATACTATCTAGGTTGGTCATAACTTTCCTTCCAAGGAGTAAGCGTCTTTTAATTTCATGGCTGCAATCAGCATCTGCAGTGATTTTGGAGCCCAAAAAAATAAAGTCTGACACTGTTTCCACTGTTTTCCCATCTATTTCCCATGAAGTGATGGGACCAGATGCCATGATCTTCGTTTTCTGAATGTTGAGCTTCAAGCCAACATTTTCACTCTCCTCTTTCACTTTCATCAAGAGACTTTTGAGTTCCTCTTCACTTTCTGCCATTAGAGTGGTGTCATCTGCATATCTGAGGTTATTGATATTTCTCCCAGCAATCTTGATTCCAGCTTGTGCTTTTTCCAGCCCAGCGTTCCTCATGATGTACTCTGCATATAAGTTAAATAAGCAAGGTGACAATATACAACCTTGACCTACTCCTTTTCCTATTTGGAACCAGTCTGTTGTTCCATGTCCATTTCTGACTGTTGTTGCCTGACCTGCATACAGGTTTCTCAAGAGGCAGGTCAGGCGGTCTGGCATTCCCATCTCTTTCAGAATTTTCCACAGTTTATTGTGATCCACACACTCAAAGGCTTTGGCATAGTCAATGAAGCAGAAATAGATGTTTTCCTGGAACTCTCTTGCTTTCTCCATGATCCAGCAGATGTTGGCAATTTGATCTCTGGTGTCTCTGCCTTTTCTAAAACCTGCTTGAACATCTCCAAGTTCACGGTTCACATATTGCTGAAGCCTGGCCTGGAGAATTTTGAGCATGACTTTACTAGCGTGTGAGATGAGTGCAATTGTGTGGTAGTTGGATCATTCTCTGGCATTGCCTTTCTTTGGGATTGGAATGAAGACTGACCTTTTCCAGTCCTGTGGCCACTGCTGAGTTTTCCAAATTTGCTGGCATATTGAGTGCAGCACTTTTACAGCATCATTTTTCAAGTTTTGAAATAGCTCAACTGGAATTCCATCACCTCCACTAGCTTTGTAGTGATGCTTTCTAAGGCCCACTTGACTTCATATTCCAGTTGTCTGGCTCTAGGTCAGTGATCACATTATTGTGACTATCTTGGTCATGAAGATCTTTTTGTACAGTTCTTCTGTGTATTCTTGCCACCTCTTCTTAATATCTTCTGCTTCTTTTAGGTCAATACCATTTCTGTCCTTTATCGAGCCCATCTTTGCATGAAATGTTCCCTTGGAATCTCTAATTTTCTTGAAGAGATCTCTTGTTTTTCCTATTCTGTTGTTTTCCTCTATTTCTTTGCATTGATCGCTGAGGAAGGCGCTTTCTTATCTCTCCTTGCTATTCTTTGGAACTCTACATTCAGATGCGTATATCTTTCCTTTCCTCCTTTGTTTTTCGCTTCTATTCTTTTCACAGCTATTTATAAGGCCTCCTCAGACAGCCATTTTGCTTTTTTGCATTTCTTTTCCAAATTAGGTCATTGACTGCAGTGGCTACTTGATTCTTGCAGAACCAGATTGTGGGGAACACTCTTATAATCCCCTCCCTCCTGGTCTTAATTTCAACCAAGTTTGGGAGGCATTTTTTTTACCAATTTGTCCCATAATACTAGGAATTCTCATTTCCAGATCAGGTGGCAGATTTCAGTGATAGATCACTCAGTGTGCTATTACTGCACCAGGCCCTTTAACAGTAGCCAAAGCCTCTGGACTGCCTGTTTTACTGGTCTGTTATGATCCAGAAACTGGTTCCCTCTTGCTTCTTCCCATATCTAGAGTTACATTATTAAAATCACTGATATTATAAAACTATATATTTGATCAATGGTTTCAAGTTGCCTAGTCATCATTATTTTAATAGGATGCTCAGTTATGCATTTGGTAATGAAAGAAATTATAATCTTATAAAACAGACAAAATACAAGTAATACAGCTAGCAACATTAATCAGGTCATAAGTGAATATTTAAGCTAAGGACTTTTATTAGGTGTGGCTTTATCCCCAGGTCGTCTGGCACAGTCTGTTCTGTACCAATCGCTACCTTTAAGGGAAATGATATACTGGCATTGTGCATAAAGTTCACCAAAGATATCTGCATGTACAAGGCAAGTGGAGGGTCACTGTGACCCTTTACTGAATTGAGAAAGGACGTTATCTTCTAAGGAGCTACATGACTGGTGTCAGATGAAAAACTGATCTTTATGGTTGACCAGGTGTTCTGCCATTGGGGAGGTCTGGTTAATGTGTAAATGCCAATGCACAATACACAATAGAGGGCAAAGAGGAGGCCTAAACAAACAGAGGAAATTCTTATGTTTAAATTTTTCTTATCTTGACTTAAAATATGAATATTATTTCATTACTTCTATCTAGCTGCTCCTAGGATGCTTCATCACAACCACACTTCAGCCAGTGAAAATGGAGCAGGGACACGGGACAACACCTACCTTCTCTTTAAAAACACAGCCTGGAAGTCATACACATCACTTTTGTTCACACTTCTTTGACCTGAATGCAGTTACATCAGCATACCTAGCAGCAAAGGAGACTGAGAAATCTAGTCTTTAGTTGGGCAGTCATGTACTCAGCTAGAAATTATGTTTTTGAGAAAAAAAAAAAAAAGAATGGATATTAGTGGGTGAGTAGTGGTCTTTACCATCCATCAAGAATAGGATACTTTAACTACATGAGAAGAAAATTACCCCTTTTCTTCATAGGCTCATATTAAAAAAGACAAAATTTTCCTTTTAATATATCAATGCAGTAACTGAATATATTGGTTTTTATTCAAAGGATAAAATATTCTTATTATATGTACATTCATTTTCCTAGGTGCTTAAAAAGCTCACAAAAATATTAAAAGTATAGTTATAGCTCTCAAGGAGTTTATAATAATGGCTGATGTGGGTTGAAACGCATAAAGCAAACATGAGTATTTACATAATCAAGTCAGAAAACTAAATAAGGCAAGTGCCATCAGAAATGTGCAATGATGTTGGTGAGGGGTAGTTTCAGAGAAATGAAAGTTTGTATTTAGTTATAGAATTCAAAAAAGGATAAAGTAGTACTAATAATGGTTATAGATCTTAAGGCAGAAATGAAAGAGGATGTGAAAAGGCCGTACTTTAAAGATGGAAAGCTTTAAAATCACTTGAGGTAGAAGTAACTCATTTTTATTGTCTCAGGGGAGTAATGGTAAAAGATGAGGTCAACTTGCTGGTTAATAAGCACATGGTGGATAACCTTAAATGTGAGAACTTTAGGATCCATTTCAAAGGGAATTAGGAGCTAGTGAACGTTTAAAATGAGGCATAGCTTGTAATCCACTCAATAGAAGAACTCTATTTTATTCATTCCTAAATAAAGAAAAGATATTCATTCTTACCCTTCATCTTGAGCAGTAACTCATGAAGTGCCTGTGAGCTAAAACATTTGTGAATCACTGAGTGGGTGACAAAACATGTACCTTAGGAAAATTAATCTACAAGTAGTGTGTTAAATGAATTGGAAGGAGATTATCATCTACTTGCATCATTATGGATTACTGTTAACATAACATTCTGTTAACATTTGGTAAGAACTATACTCTGTGCCCAGTTTGTGTCAAGCCTTTTACAAGCCTATCTCAATATTAACATCGATGGTATAAGGTAAAATACAATTTTAATCTCATTTTATAGAAAAAGAAATTGAAATTCAGAGGTTTAGCAGTTTACCTAAAGTATCCAAACCCAGGTCACTGATATCCTGTCCCCATATACTTAACACTACAACTGTGCTCCATCTTTCTGAGAAGACAACTGTCTTCTCAAATAAAAAGATTTCAAGTAAGGCAAAGTCAGTCTTCTCGGGTAGAGCAAGGGATTAATTTCAGGCTAAGAATGCGGGAAGTAGATGTAGGATTAAATTTGTGAAGAGGAGGCTTTAAAAAACCTTGATCTGATTCTACAAGCAAATTAAAATACCATTGTATCTCTGGCCCAAATGACGTAAAAAAGAGTGGAATCTAAGTAGCCTAACTAAGCCAGAAGGAGAAAAATACCCAACTTCTGTAACCTCTAGCCTTCCACATGGAAGAAAGAAAACACTCAGTTCCACCTTATTTTGCCATCCTGTGTCCTTCCTAAGGGAGGGAAAAATTTGAAAATTATGAAGTTCATGGTCAAGAGGCATAGGCTCAATAAAGGACTAAGACCTAATCATAGAAATAGAGAAAGGTTTCCTTCCCCAGCTTCACTACCACATTACTAATCACAGCAGTTTGGTTTACCCAGTACATTATGTCTGGTTATCAAGAAAATTCTAACACATACCAAAAGGAAAACTCTGACAATTTGAAGGGATAAAAGAGGCATAATAACCAGATGAGGCAGGGCTGTTGAAAATAAGAGCTTGGGAATTTAACTACCATTAATACTCTAAGGACACTAACAAATAAGTAGATAGCATGCAAGAATAGACGGGCAATGTAAGCATAAAGGTGGAAATCCTTAAAAGATAATCAAAAATAAATGCTAGAAATCCAAACTACCGTAACAGAAATGAAGAAGGATTTTTATGGACTTATTAATAAACTGCATGCAGCTAAGGAAAGAATCTCTGAGCTACAGAATATATTAGTAGAATCCTCAAAAGCTGAAGAGCAAAGAGGACAAATATTTAAATAAATAGTGAACTA
Source organism: Moschus berezovskii (assembly GCF_049115385.1). Classification (NCBI taxonomy): domain Eukaryota; kingdom Metazoa; phylum Chordata; class Mammalia; order Artiodactyla; family Moschidae; genus Moschus; species Moschus berezovskii. The sequence continues at coordinate 28,383,263 of NC_142464.1, forward strand.
TTTAAGGACTGTGAAACAACTACAAAATTAGCTATATACACATATGGGAATACCAGAAAGAGAGAAAGTCGTAAAAGAATTATTTAAAACAATAATGACTGAGAATTTCCCCAAATTAATGTCAGACACCAAACCACAGTGGCTCAGACAGTAAAGAATCTGCGTGAAACGTGGGAGACCTGGGTTTGATCCCTAGGTCAAAAAGATCCCCTGGAGAAGGGAATGGCAGCCCACTCCAGTATTCTTGCCTGGAAAATTCCATGGACAGAGGAGCCTGGCAGGCTACAATCCGTGGGGTTGTAAAGAGTTGGACACAACTGAGCGACTAGCACTTCACACCAAACCACAGAGCCAGAAAGCTAGAGAGCACCAAGCAGATAAACATAGAAACTACACCTAGGCTCATAATTTTGAAACTATAGAAGATTAAACACAAAGAAACAATCCCGAAAGAAGCCAGAGGGGGAAAATGCCTACAAAGGAACAAAGATAAGAATTACATCCCACTTCTCCTCAGAAACTATGCAAGTAGGAAGAGAACAGAATGAAAAACTATCAGTGTTGAGGGAAAAACCCCACCAATTTAGAATTTTGTACTCTGAAAAGTTATCCTTCAAAACTGAAGAAGAAATAAAGACTTTCTCAGACAAACAAAAATTGAGGGAGTCTGTTGCCAATAGACTTGTGTGCAAGAAATTTTTAAAAGTTCTTTAAAGAGTAGAGAAATAATATAGTTGAGAAACTTGGAAGAACATTGAAAATGGTGTGGACCTAACAGAAGCAGAAGATATTAAGAAGAGGTGGCAAGAATACACAGAAGAACTGTACAAAAAAGATCTTCATGACCAAGATAATCACGATGGCATGATCACTCACCTAGAGCAAGACATCTTGGAATGTGAAGTCAAGCGGGCCTTTGAAAGCATCACTACAAAGCTAATGGAGGTGATGGAATTCCAGTTGAGCTATTTCAAATCTTGAAAAATGATGCTGTAAAAGTGCTGCACTCAATATGCCAGCAAATTTGGAAAACTCAGCAGTGGCCACAGGACTGGAAAAGGTCAGTTTTCATTCCAATCCCAAAGAAAGGCAATGCCAAAGAATGCTCAAACTACTGCACAATTGCACTCATCTCACACGCTAGTAAAGTCATGCTCAAAATTCTCCAGGCCAGGCTTCAGCAATATGTGAACCGTGAACTTGGAGATGTTCAAGCAGGTTTTAGAAAAGGCAGAGGAACCAGAGATCAAATTGCCAACATCTGCTGGATCATGGAGAAAGCAAGAGAGTTCCAGGAAAACATCTATTTCTGCTTCATTGACTATGCCAAAGCCTTTGAGTGTGTGGATCACAATAAACTGTGGAAAATTCTGAAAGAGATGGGAATGCCAGACCATCTGACCTGCCTCTTGAGAAACCTGTATGCAGGTCAGGAAGCTACAGTTAGAACTGGACATGGAACAACAGACTGGTTCCAAATAGAAAAAGGATTGCGTCAAGGTTGTATATTGTCACCCTACTTATTTAACTTATATGGAGAGTACATCATGAGGAACGCTGGGCTGGAAGAAGCACAAGCTGGAATCAAGATTGCTGGGAGAAATATCAATAACCTCAGATATGCAGATGACACCACCCTTACGGCAGAAAGTGAAGAGGAACTCAAAAGCCTCTTGATGAAAGTTAAAAGGTTGGCTTGAAGCTCAACATTCAGAAAACAAAGATCATGGCATCTGGTCCCATCACTTCATGGGAAATAGATGGGGAAACAGTGGAAACAGTGTCAGACTTTATTTTTTGGGGCTCCAAAATCACTGCAGATGCTGATTGCAGCCATGAAATTAAAAGACGCTTACTCCTTGGAAGGAAATTTATGACCAACCTAGATAGTATATTAAAAAGCAGAGACATTACTTTGCCAACAAAGGCCCATCTAGTCAAGGCTATGGATTTTCCAGTGGTCATGTATGGATGTGAGAGTTGGACTGTGAAGAAAGCTGATCGCCGAAGAATTGATGCTTTTGAACTGTGGTGCTGGAGAAGACTCTTGAGAGTCCCTTGGACTGCAAGGAGATCCAACCAATCCATTCTAAAGGAGATCAATCCTGGGTGTTCATTGGAAGGACTGATGCTAAAGCTGAAACTCCAATACTTTGGCCACCTCAGGCAAAGAGTGGACTCACTGGAAAAGACTCTGATGCTGGGAAGGATTGGGGGTGAGAGGAGAAGGGGCCAACAGAGAATGAGATGGCTGGATGGCATCACTGACTCGATGGACATGAGTTTGAGTGAACTCCAGGAGTTGGTGAGGGACAGGGAGGCCTGGTGTGCTGTGATTCATGCAGTCGCAAAGAGTCGGTCACGACTGAGCGACTGAAATTAACTGAAATGAACTGAAGTAAAAGTAAAATAAAAACTTTTTTTCTTATTTGTAACTGATCTAAAAGACAACAGTTTGTTCAAAATAATGATTCCAGCAATGTATTCCATTTGTGTGCATATATACATATATACACATCATGTCTGTGTGTGTGTAAAAGAAATGGATGACAGCAGGATACAAGTATGAGAGGAAGGAATTGAAACTACTTCACTATTTTAAGGTACTCAGACTACCCGTGAAGTGGTATAATGTTATTCAGAAGTGGACATGGATTAGCTGAAATGTATATTGCAAATTTGACTTCTTCCTCAGAATTCGCTCGGTTATGTCTGACTCTTTAGCCACCAGGCTCCTCTGTACATGGAATTCTTGAGGCAAGAATACCAGAGGGGATTGCCGTTCCCTTCTCCAGGGAATCATCCTGACCCAGGAATCGAACCTGGGTGGGTCTCCCACATTGCAGATTCTTTACTGTCTGAGCCACCAGGGAAGTCCCTGCAAATTCAAAAGCAACCACCAAAACAAGGTTAAAAAAGAAAAAGAAATATAACATTTATGCTAAGCAAGGAAAGAAAATGAAATCATAAAATGCTTAATTAAAAGCTACAAAAAGCAGAAAAGTGGGAGACAAAAATAGAACCAAAGAACAAGGACAACAGAAAACAAATCCAGTAGATATTAACCCAACTATGTCAACAACCACGTTGAACACCAATGATCTAAGTATACCAATTAAAAGACAGACTGCCAGAGTAAACTAAAGAAAAAAAAAAGAAACAACTGCAAGAAACTCACTTAAAATATATAGACACACACAGATCTCAAATAAGTGTATGGAGGAAAATATACCTGACACTTCAAAACAAAGTAGGTGGAATAATATTAATTTCAAATAGAGCAGACAGACTTCCAACACAGAGAAATGTATCAGGGATCAAGAAAAGCATTACATAATGAAAAATTGATTAATGGATGAATTCTCCATAAGATAGGACAATCTTAACATCCATGCATCTAACAAAAGAGTATCAAATTATGGGAGGCAAAATTTTTAAAAAGTACAAAAAGAAATAGACATGTCCACTATCATAACTGCAGAATTCAACACCCCTCTCTTTCTGAAATGGACAGATCCAGCAGAACAAAATCAATAAAGACATAGTTGAACTCAATAGCATCATCATTAAACTGGACCTCTAAACTACTTTATCCAGCAATAGCAGAATACATGGAGACAATATCAAGAGAATTAGAAGACAAACCACAGACTTTGAGGAATATTTGTAAAAGTTACATCTGATAAAGAACTGTTATCCAAAATATACAAAGAAAATTGAAATAAAAGATAAGAAACAATTAGAACAGTTAGAAAATGGGCCAAGATATTAACAGACACGTCACCAAAGAAGATATACAAATAGTAAATTAGCATATTAAAAGATGCTCCACATCATATGTCATGAGGGAAATGCATATTAAAACAGCAGTGAGATACCACACAACTATTGTTGTTGTTCAGTTGCCAAGTTGTGTCCCATTCTTTGTGAACCCATGGACTGCAGCACGTCAGGCTTCCCTGTCCCCTCACCACCTCTCAGTGTTTGCCCAAGTTCATGTCTACCGAAATGAGGATGACATCCAACCACCGCATCCTCTGTTGATTTCTCCTCTTCTCAACTATAAGGATGGTCAAATATGGAACACTGGCAGCATCAAATGCTGGTGAGGATGTGGAGCAACAGAAAATCTCATTCATTGCTAGTGGAAATGCAAAATGGTGCAGCCACCTTGGGAGACCACTTGACCATTTCAAACAGTACTAAACATACTCTTATAATATTCTCTGGAAATTGTACTTCTTAGTATTTCCCCAAAAGAGTTGAACACTTATGTCTACACTGAATGCAGATGTTTATAGCAGCTTTGTTCATAATTGCCCCAAATCTGGAAGTGACCAAGATGCCTTTCGGTAGGTGAATGGATAAACTGTGGTCCATTAAGACAATGGAATATTATTCAGTTCTTAAATGAGCTATAAAGTCATGAAAAGATACGGGCTAATCTTCAATGCATATTACAAAGTGAAAGAAGCCAATCTGAAAAGGCTACATACTGTCTGATTTCAACTATATGATATTTTGGAAAAGGCAAAACAATGGAGAGAGTTAAAAAAAAAATCTGCTTGGGGGGTGGAGGGGATGAAAGGGTAGAGCACAGAGGATTTTTAGGGCAGTGAAATTACTCTGTGTGATACCATAATGATGAAAATATATGTCCAAACCCATAGAGTGTACAACACCAAGAATGAACCCTAATGTAAAATACAGACCTTGGTAAGTAGGACGTGTCATTGTAGGTTCACCAATTCTAACAAATGTATCACTCTGGTGGCAGATATTGGGGAAACTCTACAAGTGCAGGGGTAGGGGACATATGGGAAAACTCTATAGTTTCCCTTCAATTTTGTTTCTTACCTAAAACTGCTCTTAAAAAATAAATTAATTCAAAAATATATTTTTCAAGAAGGATATAGGTTTTCTAGGCTTTCAAAGAGGTCCATAGCACAAGAAACATTGGAAAATCTGATACAGAATATGTAAATGTGACAAAAGATTACCTTCTTGATAAGACACAAAAGTTTTTCCTTTCATAAGCAACAGTGAGTAGTGAACAAAGAGTAGTGAAAATAGAGTGTTACCAAGGAGGCAGAAGGGGGCTTCCCACGTGGCCCAGTGGTAAAGAATCCGCCTGAAAATGTAGAAGCCACAAGAGACTCAGGTTCAATTCCTGGGTTTCCTCTGGAGGAAGAAACGGCAACCACTCCAGTATTCTTGCCCTGATAATCTCATGGACAGTGGAGACTGACAGGCTACAGTCCATGGAGTTGCAGAGTCAGACACGACTGAACTTGAAGGAGGCAGAAATCTAAAGAAAAGAGGCAAATCTGACAGTAGGGAGCCAGTGCAGAGATTTTTGTATGACAGTGAAAAGCATAGGAGATTATTTTAATAGGTGGTGGGTTAGAAGGAAGATAAAGAAATCTGAGAGTTTTGTGAAAAATAAGATGGGCTACATATCATAAGAAAGAGAAACTCTTTATTTTGCTTTAATTTTCAGTTTATACATCAGTTACATTTCTCCATAAAGTTTAGTTTATGTGATGGTGTCATTTATTTTTGAGGAAGATTCATCATAAAAACTTTGGACTGCTCTCAAAGAAAATTAAAATTAAAGTATTATAATGCTCAGAAGGGCAGTAAAATATTTAAAAGATCTGAATGAAGAAAACATTCTCTAGGCATTCAGTGTTTTAGCCCTTCCAATCCTTCCTTTTATTAGCCAAAATTCTTGCCATGGAAATAACAATGTAACTAATCTAATTATTGATAGAGCACATAAAACCAAGCAGCTAATTATTCCACTAAGGATGCTTGAATACTGCCTATCTCATAGTGGGCACTAAAATCAAGTTTTCATGGTGTCACTAATTGAATTAAGTGCATTAATATTTGCTGTATTTTCTAGAGTAAAAGTAATCTCAAAGGAAGTTATTGTTTCAGAGATATGTTTAATGATAAAGAATGTTCAATAAACAATAGGAGTGAGAATGGAATTCATTTTTTAAAAAGCTTTGATATCTTTGGCTACAGAATATGAATGAATCAGTCAACTTCTATGGGCAAATGGCCTTCCAAAGTAATTGAGTCCTAAATGCCAAACTAAAATAGTTTGCTATAGACTCAATGGAAATGTTCTGTTCTAAGAATGTTCTGACTGATAGTAAATTTAATAAAGTTTACAAATGTCAAGTTGAGTTTAATTCCAAGTACATAGCTCCTAGAATGTAATGTGTTACAAATTCAATATACTGAGACCATCTCTCTGCAGCTTTTTAGATTTTAGCAATAAGAACTTCAGAGAACAACCATAAAATTATCTCTATTTTGCTTATGTAATTCAGAAGTTCAATAACTGATTTGAATTACAAACCTATAGGACGCTATTTTAAAGTAAAAATAAACACAATTGCTAGGTTTAGAGTCTCCAAATCAGGCGGTTGGTTTTTTTTTTTTTAATAACTAACATTTGTTTGGCATTTGCAATGCTCTGGATATATATTTTTTTAATTGTAGTTGCTTTAAAAAGTGTTAGTTTCAGGCATATAGTCTTCCCCAGTGGTTCAGTGGTAAAGAATCTTCCTACAATGCAGCGTACATGGGTTTGATCTCTGGGTCAGGACAATATCCTGGAGGAGGCCATGGCAACCCACTCCAAATCCAGTATTCTTGCCTGGAGAATCCCACAGACATATAAGCCTGCTGGGCTACAGTCCACAGGGCTGAAAAGAGTTTGATGACTGAAGCAACTAAGTGAAAACATATATTTATATATATATATACGATTTCTTTTTCAGATTATTTCCTATTATAGGTTATTATAAAATATTGAATATAGTTTCCTGTACTATAAAGTTCTTGTTGTTTATCTATTTAACAGTAATATTATAATATTATTTACAGTAATGTGTATCTGTTAATTCCAAACTCTTAATTTACCCCTCCCTTCAATGAGCTGGCTCATTGAAAAAGACCCTGCTTTTGGGAAAGATTGAGAGCAGGAGAAGAAGGGGGCAACAGAGGATGAGATGGTTGGATGGCATCATTGATTCAAAGGGCATGAGTTTGAGCAAACTCTGGACAATAGTAAAGGACAGGGAAGCCTGGCATGATGTAATCCATGAGGTCTCAAAGAATTGGAGATTACTTAGAAACTAAAACCTGAAATTATCTTTTAGGAAGGCATTCTACTACATATAATTTAACATCTTATTGAAAGGCACTGTTCCATGCTTTTATCAATGCTGCTATTATGCATTCTGTTATCCCAGAATCCTTAGCAACACAACAAAATGTCCTGACATTCCCTTCCCCATTCCTGTCATTCTCAGAAAAGATAAGAAGGCTGTTAATGAAATTTAGTAATTTTTCTTAAATAAATGGTCCTTGTAGTTTTGTAAGCCTTTGATTAATTTCCAAAGCTCTAAAAATGTTAGCTTTCACAAATTTTCCACTTATCATTGCTTTTTTTTGAAGAGCAGATTTTCAGAAGTTGTTACTTTGATATTCTAGAAGTGTTTCTATATTTTATTTTATTATTTTAATCTTGATTTCTGAGTTTTGATTACCCAGGTGGCACAGTGGTAAAGAATCTGCCTGCCAAAGCAAGAGACATAAAAGTGTGGGTTTGATTTCTGGGTCAAGGGGATCCCCTAAAGTAAGGAAATGGCAACCCACTCCAGTATTCTTGTCTGGAAAATTCCATGTACATAGTGCCTGGTGGGCTACAGTCCATGGGGTCACACAGAATTGGACATGACTGAATGACTGAGCATACACACAACACATAGATATGGAATTGTTTTATATATTTATCTTGCATACAGTTTCCTTGGAAAACTTGCTTAATTCTGCATGTGTGCATGCTAAATCACTTGGGATTTTCCAGGCAAGAATACTGGAGTGGTATTGCCATTTCCTACTCCAGGCGATCTTCCTGACCTAGGGATTGAACCTGCATCTCTTATGTTTCCTGCACTGGCTTAATTCTAGTAGTTTTTTATAAAAATACATTTCAAACAATTTCTTGTATAAGCCATCATGCTTTTTGTTTTCCAATTTCCTTGTGGATATTTCTTCTTCTTTTATTTCTTCTCCTATGTGGAGGCCGGAACCTCCAGCATAACATCAAATAGAAGCAATAGAGTGGATATATGTGCCTTGATTCTGATGTTAACAGGGTTCAGGTTTTCACCATTAAGTATGATATAATCTGTATTTTTTTGGAGATGCTGTTTGTCAAATTGAGGAGGTGACTAAGATGTTTACATGAGGAATGGATGTAGCATGCTATCAAATGCTTTTTATACATCTATTAAGATGATCATACGGCTTCCCTGGTGGCTCACACTATAAAGAATTTGCCTGAAATGCAGGAGACCCGGGTTTGACCCCTGGTTGGGAAGATCCCCTGAGAAGGGAATGGTACCCTACTCCAGTATTCTTGACTGGAGAATTCCAAGGACAGAGGAGCCTGGTGGGCTACAGTCTATGGGGTCGCAAAGAGCCAGACACGGCTTAGTGACTAACACCTTCACTTTTCACTTTCAAGATGATCATATGGTTTTTCTTCTTTAGTTGGTTAAAATATGTTGTCACTTCAGTCATTGGTTAGTATAACTAATTATATTTATTGATTAATGAACATTGAATCAAATATGAACTTCTGTGATAAGTTCCACTTAACAATTAATTAGCCTTTTGATATATTGTTAGACTCCATTTGCTCAAATTTTGCTACAAAATACAACATTTACTTTCTTGAGGGTTGTTGGTCTAGAGTTAATTTTCTTGTAATGTTATTACATGGTTTTGGTATCAGAGAAACACAGGCCTCATAAAATAAATAGTGTATTCATTTCCCTTCAATGTTTTGGAATAGCTTGCTCAAAATTGGTAATATTTATCCCTTAAATGTTTATTAGAATTTACCAGGAAAGCCATTGGACCCAGAGTTTTTTTAGTGGAAATCTAGTTAATTTAACATACTTCTATTCTGATTGTCTCGTACTGAGTGAGCTTTAGAAGTTTGTGCTTTTCAAGAATCTGTCTACCACATCTAGCTGTACACTTTTGGCATAAGGTTGTCTGTAATAGTCACTTTTCTTATTTAATGTCTGTAGATATTGTAGTGCTGTTATCTCTCTAATTCCTCACATGGATAGCTTTTGTCTTATCACTTTTTCCCAAATCACTCAGGCTGGAGGTTTACAAGTTTATTGATATTCTCAAAGAGCCAGCTTTTGGATATTTTAATTTTCTCTATTAGATTTTTCTTTTTATTTCAGTGGCTTTTCAGTCTAACATTTGATATACTTAGTTTGGGGGTTTTGTTGTCATTCTTTTCAAATTTTTCCTGTGGTGGAAGTTAAGTTCATGTATTTGGGAACTTATTTTCTAGTAATGACATTTTCTAATACAGATATTCTTTTAGCAGCATCCCAAATAATTTTATATGTTGTATCTTCATTTCCATCTAGTTTAAAATATTTTCTAATTTCTTGTTTGACTCCTTCATAGAGCCATAAATTATTTAAAGGTCTTATTTAATTATAAATATTTTAGGATTTTTTAGATATCTTTCAATTATTGACTTCTATCTTAATCCCATTTGGAGCAGAGAACAACTCCATATAACTTGAATTCTTTTAAAGTTATTGAAACTTGTCTTATGGCTTCAAATATAGTCCATCTTAAAAAAGAGTCTTACACACTTGAAAAGAATCTGTATTCTACTGTTTCAGTAGAGTGAATACTAAAAACACTTTAAAGAGGTAAAATATAAATAAACAAACTTTAGTGTAAAATAAACTTAGTACTAGTTGGATAGTAAATTTGTTTTTACATTACTTTGACTATTATTTGATCCTTTTCAAATTCTATGATATTGTCTAAGTCACTTTTAATCCTAAACATCATTTTTTCCCCTTACACAAAGAGAGGGATTAACAATGCCTACATTACAGTTTGGCCTTGATTATTTATCATGTGTGTAAATTCCTAAAACAGAGTTATTCACCTATTTGTTCTATTGAATAATAAGCTGTAGGAAAGCAGGGATCTTATCTATACTGTTACAGAGTTTATCGACTGTGCCTAGGATACTGCCTGTCTGTTAAATACTCTTGTGACTATCCATTAAAATCTAAATCTATTTATGTGTGTGCTTTTTATTTCATCCTTCATATAATTCAGTTTACTCTTAATAGATAAAAATGTTTCCCAGCTTCAGAGATGAGTCATACATGAGAGAAGAACAAATTATGGAAATTGTGTACTAATATGTGATTCATGATGGCACATGTTACCTCTACATTTAAAAAAAAAAAAGCTTATTTATCTGTGATTCTTTGAGAAATGTCATACAGCTCTCTGTGTGTAGTCATTTGACCTACTAAGAATAAGGGTACATTCAAAATAATGAAAGTAAATATCATTTGGAATAATAAATCATAAGTCAATGAACATCTTATTTTTATAGCTCATTTCCTCTCAGATTTATTTGGCTGGAAACATAGAGTGGTTGACCCAAAACACATTATGAAACACTTTAAACCTCTTTATCATTGCCTGTCTCTACCATGCAGCTAGCAAAGACAAGTACCATGTCTTAGTCTCCTTTCAAACCTTGGGGTATCTATGTGACACAGCCTTGCACAAGGAACAATTCCAGTGAGAAGGCTGTTACTTTCCTGATAAACACATATAGATGCTACTTTATTTTTTTTGCTTGATTTATTTTTGGAAGAAGTTTACACTTTTTTGCCTTGAATGAGAACACCAGTGAACACAGATCATCATATAAGAACAACAGAGCATAAAGATGGAGATGATCTGAGTCGTCTTATGGAATTATCGAGCAAAGATGTCAACATTACCAAGTACTAAAAAAGACTCTGATGCTGGGAGGGATTGGGGGTAGGAGGAGACGGGGAAGACAGAGAATGAGGTGGCTGGATGGCATCACCGACTCGATGGACATGAGTTTGAGTGAACTCCGGGAGTTGGTGATGGACAGGGAGGCCTGGCGTGCTGTGGTTCATGGGGTCGCTAAGAGTCGGACACGACTGAGCGACTGAACTGAACTGAACTGACTGAAAATATAAATATCTTTAATGTGAGAAAAACATAACTGGAATTATTGTTTGTGTCTTTCTCTTAGGTCAGGCCCTATATCCAACTGATATATTTTACTTTCCTGACAAGCAGATAGCATAAATTCATACATTATTTATTTTAACATTATATTTAGAACTTTCGGACTCATTATTATTATCTTAATATGGAAAATGAAAAGAGAAACAGTTAATATAGAACCTGTCCAACTTCCGAGAAGGTTGGACAATCAAAATTAAAGTGTATATATCATATAAATTATAACTATATATTATATATATTAATATATATCCCACCAAGTGAATAACATTTACATACACCAAAAGTCTAGTTTTGGTCCTTCAAACACTCATAGTAAAGTCACCTTATATTTATTTAATCCTTCAGTAGATAAAGTGTTTTCATATATCATCTCAATCATTTAAAAATCCTGTGAAGGTGAATATTTGATGCCATTTCTAACCAAAAAGACATGTAACAGTCTTTCTGATTCAAGCTACTTAACTAAAACAGAAAGTTTTCCTTTTATCTTTCTGAATCCATAAAAATTACAAAAATGCAAGTAATGAACTTACTAAATGTGTCAAAATAAAATAACATTCCCCCTAAAAAAATCATAAAGTATTATTTAAAGATATAAAAGAAATCACAAATAAATGTAAGAGATATCTCATGTTTCTCTACAGACAGATTTGATATTGTAAGTAAATTATTTCTGCTAAACACAGTCTAGGAAACCAAAACAATTCCAAACAAAACTCCTCATGAAACTTGAAAATGAATTCTAAAGTTAATTTGAAAAAAAGTTCAAGAAGAACTAATTTAGAAAATTAAAAATAATAAGGCAGTAAAGTAACTAGCAGGTTATTAAAAACATAAATGTGGTTTTGGGATACAAATACATATGGGATCAATGTAACAAAAATGGTGAACACATAGTCATTTCAGTTAATATGAGAATTTAATGTAAAAGAAATACAGCATTTTTTTTTTTTTGGTAGATGAAATTTGACAGCATTTTACAAATGGTTGTGGGACAAAGAGCTGTCCATTTAGAAAAATAATATTAGATTTCTGCCTCAAAGCATTTGTCACATTCTAGACAAACTGAAGATTCACCTTAAATACACACACACACAACTACAAAAGAATTCAAGGAAAATACTGTAAGTCAGAAAACTTCCTACAAACAATTTTAACAGCATCAGAGGTAAGACTGTCAAATTTGACCACCAAAGCATTAAAACTTTATAACAAAGACAGCACAAAATTAATGGACAAAGGAGCAAATGCGAAAATATTTTCAATGTAAATGAATATCCATAATCTATGAAAAATCTCCTACAAATATAAACTAAAAGATAATGCCTCAATAGATAAATGAAAAAAAAAGATCAAAAGATAAATATATAAAGTTTATGGTCCAGGTTATTAATAGTCAAAGAAATATAACTGGCTAATAAAAATAAGAATTTCAACTTTACTGCTTAGAAGGAAGATGCAAATTATAAACAAGGATATAATATTATTCACCCACTAGACTCTCTTATTCCTATTTCTTGTCTGATTACTGTGACTGGCTTCCAGTACTATGTAAAATAGAAGTAGCAATAGTGGGTACCATTGTCTTGCTCCTGATTTTAGAGGAAAGGCTTTCAACTTTTAACGACTGAGTATGATGTTATTTATGACTTTGTTATAAATGGACTTTATTTTGTTGGAATATTTCCCCTGGTGTGCCAACTTTGTTGAGAGTTTTTATCATGAATGAGTGTTGAATTTTGTCAAATGCTTTTTCTGCATCTATTGAGATGATCATGTGATTTTATTCATTGTGTCAATGCAATGTATCACATTGATTGATTTCTGAATATTTAGCCATGCTTGCATCACTGGAGTAAATCCAACTTGATTATGGTGTGTGATCCTCTTTATATATTGTAAAACTTGGTTTGCCAATCTTCTGTTGAGGATTTTTGCATCTATATTCATCAGAGATATTGACCTGTAGTTTTCCTTTTGTAGTGCTTTTTATATGGTTTTGTAAATGGAGTAATGGTTGTGTTTCCCTCCCTTCACTTTTTTGGAATAGTTTGAGAAGGATAGTTGTTAATTCTTGTTTATATATGTAGTAGAATTCCACTGTGAGGAGTCTAGTTCTGGAATTTTGTTTGTTGACAGTTTTTGATTACTGATTCAATTTCCATACAAGTGATTGGTCTGTTCAGATTATTTGTTTCTTCCTGGTTAAATCTTGAAAACTATGTTTCTAGGAATTTATCTACTTCTTACTGGTTGTTCAATTTATTTAGTTATGATATGTCTTGGTGTGGGTCTCTTTGGGTTCATCTTGGTTGAAACTCTTTCCTTCCTATACCTGGATATCTGCTTTCTTCAAGTTTAGGAAGTTTTCAGCCATAATTTCATCAAATACATTGTCTACCCCTTTTTCTCTCTTACTTCCTCCTAGGGCCCATGTAAAGCAAATTTTATGATGTTTAATGTTATCTCAGAGACCCCTTAAATTATCCTCATTTTTAAAAATTCATTTTTCATTCCCCCTTCTGACAGGGGAATTTCCATTATTCTCTTTCACATCACATATGCATTCTTCTGTATCGCCTAACCTGCTGTTAACTTCTTGCAGTGTTTTCCTTTCAGTTATTGTTTGAAAGGAACTCTGACCAGTCCCTTTTTATATTTCCTAGTTCTTTTGTAAAAATTTTGTCAAAATTTTCACCGTGTTCATCTATTCTTCAGTTCAATTAGCATTCATATTACTATTGCTTTGAACTATCAGACAAATTTTCTCTGTTTCATTAGTGTTTCTCCTCAGTGTTTTTTCTTCTTAGTTCTTTTGTTTCAAACATATTCATCTGTCTTAATCATTTGCTTTAACTTTCTCCGTCTGTATGAAATTAAGTGAAAAATCACCTATCCCAGTCTTGAAGGTATGTTCTTGCATGGGAGCATCCTTATGAAGTCTGTGTGTGCCCAGTGGCGGTGATGAGGAGGCTGAACCTGACATGAGCATGGACTATGTCTTCTCCCAGGGTGTGCTGGAAGCCACCACCTTGGTGGGTGGTAAGGCTAAAGTTAAAGGAACTAGAGGCAAAGCCAGGGGCAAGCTGGGGTTTCTCCTCTGCTCGAGACATCATTGTCCTATCAGGGGATGGGCTGGGGCATGAAGGGCTGGAGCAGGGAGTCCAGCCTGAAGCAGTTGTTTCTCCCAGGTGTACAGGCACTCTCTGCCTTGGTTTGGGGTGTGGAGAGGTCTGTTCAGTTCAGTTCAGTCGCTGAGTCCTGTCCGACTCTCCGCGACCCCATGAATCACAGCACGCCAGGCCTCCCTGTCCATCACAAACTCCCAGAGTTCACTCAAACTCATGTCCACAGAGTCGGTGATGCCATCCAGCCATCTCATTCTCTGTCGTCCCCTTCTCCTCCCGCCCCCAACCTTTCCTAGCATCAGAGTCTTTTCAAGTGAGTCAACTCGTCGCATGAGGTGGCCAAAGTATTGCAATCTCAGCTTTAGCATCAGTCCTTCCAATGAACACCCAGGACTGATCTCCTTTAGAATGGACTGGTTGGATCTCCTTGCAGTACAAGGGACTCTCAAGAGTCTTCTCCAACACTACAGCTCAAAAGCATCAATTCTTTGGCGATCAGCTTTCTTCACAGTCCAACTCTCACATCCATATATGACCACGGGAAAAACCATAGCCTTGACTAGACGGACCTTTGTTGGCAAAGTAATGTCTCTGCTTTTCAATACACTATCAAGGTTGGTCATAACTTTCCTTCCAAGGAGTAAGCGTCTTTTAATTTCATGGCTGCAATCAGCATCTGCAGTGATTTTGGAGCCCCAAAAAATAAAGTCTGACACTGTTTCCACTGTTTTTCCATCTATTTCCCATGAAGTGATGGGACCAGATGCCATAATCTTTGTTTTCTGAATGTTGAGCTTCAAGCCAACCTTTTCACTCTCCTCTTTCACTTTCATCAAGAGGCTTTTGATTTCCTCTTCACTTTCTGCCATAAGGGTGGTGTCATCTGCATATCGGAGGTTATTGATATTTCTCCCGGCAATCTTGATTCCAGCTTGTGCTTCTTCCAGCCCAGCGTTCCTCATGATGTACTCTGCAAATAAGTTAAATAAGCAAGGTGACAATATACAGCCTTGACATACTCCTTTTCCTATTTGGAACCAGTCTATTGTTCCATGTACAGTTCTGACAGTTGCTTCCTGACTTGCATACAGGTTTTTCGAGAAGCAGGTCAGGTGGTCTGGTATTCCCATCTCTTTCAGAATGTTCCACAGTTTATTGTGATCCACACAGTCAAAGGCTTTGGCATAGTCAATGAAGCAGAAATAGATATTTTTCTGGAACTCTCTTGCTTTCTCCATGATTCAGCGGATGTTGGCAATTTGATCTCTGGTGCCTCTGCCTTTTCTAAAATCTGCTTGAACATCTCCAAGTTCACGGTTCACATATTGCTGAAGCCTGGCTTGGAGAATTTTGAGCACGACTTTACTAGCGTGTGAGATGAGTGCAATTGTGCGGTAGTTTGAGCATTCTTTGGCATTACCTTTCTTTGGGATTGGAATGAAGACTGACCTTTTCCAGTCCTGTGGCCACTGCTGAGTTTTCCAAATTTGCTGGCATATTGAGTGCAGCACTTTCACAGCATCATCTTTCAAGATTTGAAATAGCTCAACTGGAATTCCATCACCTCCACTAGCTTTGTTCGTAGTGATGCTTTCTAAGGCCCACTTGACTTCACATTCCAAGATGTCTGGCTCTAGGTCAGTGATCACATTATCGTGACTATCCTGGTCGTGAAGATCTTTTTTGTACAGTACTTCTGTGTATTCCTGCCACCTCTTCTTAATATCCTCTGCTTCTGTTAGGTCCATACCATTTCTGTCCTTTATCGAGCCCATCTTTGCATGAAATGTTCCCTTGGAATCTCTAATTTTCTTGAAGAGATCTCTTGTTTTTCCTATTCTGCTCTTTTCCTCTATTTCTTTGCATTGATCGCTGAGGAAGGCTTTCTTATCTCTCCTTGCTATTCTTTGGAACTCTGCATTCAGATGCTTATATCTCTCCTTTTCTCCTTTGCTTTTCCCTTCTCTTCTTTTCACAGCTATTTGTAAGGCCTCCTCAGACAGCCATTTTGCTTTTTTGCATTTCGTTTCCATGGGGATGGTCTTGGTCCCTGTCTCCTGCACAATGTCACGAACCTCTGTCCAGAGTTCATCAGGCACTCTATCTATCAGATCTAGTCCCTTAAATCTATTTCTCACTTCCACTGTATAATCATAAGGGATTTTATTTAGGTCATATCTGAATGGTCTAGTGGTTTTCCCTACTTTCTTCAATCAGTCTGAATTTGGCAATAAGAGTTCATGATCTGAGCCACAGTCAGCTCCTGGTCTTGTTTTTGCTAACTGTATACAGCTTCTCCATCTTTGGCTGCAAGGAATATAATCAATCTGATTTCGGTGTTGACCATCTGGTGATGTCCATGTGTAGAGTCTTCTCGTGTGTTGTTGGAAGAGGGTATTTGCTATGACCAGTGCATTCTCTTGACAAAACTCTATTAGTCTTTGTCCTGCTTCATTCCGTGCTCCAAGGCCAAATTTGCCTGTTACTCCAGGTGTTTCTTGACTTCCTACTTTTGCATTCCAGTCCCCTATAATGAAAAGGACATCTTTTTTGGGTGTTAGTTCTAAAAGGTCTTGTAGGTCTTCATAGAACTGTTCAACTTCGGCTTCCTCAGTGTTACTGGTTGGGGCATAGGCCTGGATTACTGTAATATTGAATGGTTTGCCTTGGAAACGAACAGAAATCATTCTGTCATTTTTGAGATTGCATCCAAGTACTGCATTTCGGACTCTTTGGTTGACCATGATGGCTACTCCATTTCTTCTAAGTGATTCCTATGCACAGTAGTAGATATAATGGTTATCTGAGTTAAATTCACCCATACCAGTCCATTTTAATTCACTGATTCCTTGAATGTCTATGTTCACTCTTGCCATCTCCTGTTTGACCACTTCCAATTTGCCTTGATTCATGGACGTAACATTCCAGGTTCCTATGCAATATTGCTCTTTACAGCACGTGACCTTGTTTCTATCACCAGTCACATCCACAACTGGGTATTGGTTTTGCTTTGGCTCCATCCCTTCAAGAGTTATTTCTCCACTGATCTCCAGTAGCATACTGGGCACCTACCGACCTGGGGAATTCCTCATTCAGTATCTTATCATTTTGCCCTTTGATACTGTTCATGGGGTTCTCAAGGCAAGTATACTGAAGTGGTTTGCCATTCCCTTCTCCAGTGGACCACATTCGGCTGTGGTCCATGTGATCAGATCGACCAGTTTCCCGCGATTATGATTTCAGTGTGTCTGCCCTCTGATGACCCCTCGCAATACCTACCGTCTTATTTGGGTTTCTCTTACCTTGGGGGTGGGATATCTCTTAACAGCTGCTCCAAGAAAGCACAGCCGCTGCACCTTACCTTTGACGAGAGGTATCTCCTCAAGGCCGCCCCTCCTGACCTTGAACGTGGAGTAGCTCCTCTCGGCTCTCCTGTGCCCACGCAGCCACCGAATATTGGATGTGGGGTAGCTCCTCTCGGCCGCGGACCCTGGCCTCAGGTGTGGGGTAGCTCCTCACTGTCGCGCCTCTTTGCGTGGTCGGTTGCGTCTGCGCCGCCGAGGCCCGCCTCTCGTGGAGAGGCCTGAGGGCCTGTAAGTAATTTGCCTCCAATAAAAAATAAATTAATTAAAAAAAAAAAAAAAAGAATGCACAACAGGGAAAAGGCGAAACAAGGACAAGAATGCAATTGCAAGCCCTCAAGTGGAGAGGCCTGAAGGCTTGCAATTGCATTCTTGTCCTTGTTTCCCCTTTTCCCTGTTGTGCATTCTTTAGTTACAGGCTGCTTCAGACCACAGGGTTTGGTTCCACATTGAGCTGACCCCACTCCCTCCCTGTTATGCATGGGGTTACCGGTTCTGGTGATGGCAGTCTCCACATTGGATCTAGCTTCACTCTTCTTGAGTGTGAGCAGGCACATGTGAGCTGGCAATGGCTACCTCCACCCTGGTCAGAGGTAAGTCTGGTGTCCAAGCTGGCACCATTCCTTCTAAGTATGCACATTCTCATTGGCAATGGCAGACTCCATCTTAGTGGGGATTAGCACCGAGGAAGAGGGGCTCAAGCTAGAGCCCAGTGCAGGTTGGCGTAGGGGGAACACGGGGGTAGTCCTTGCAAGCTGGCCAGAGTCCCAGGCAGTTTTCAATATGTTGCCTCTGCCCTGGGAAAGGGAGAAAGCAAGTCTATATGTGCACTCTTCAAGAGCAGAGTCTTGGTTTCTTACAGCTCTTCAGTAAGCCTGACTGGTTTTCAAACCAACTAAGAGAGCCCATCTTCCCAGTATCAGGCCCCAGGGGTGGGAGGCCTATCATGTGGCTCAAATCCCTTGCTCCCCAGGGAAGATCTTCTAGCTTTTGATATCCCATCTTCTGTGGCCCCTACTCAGGATGCAAGTCCTAATTAGATCACTTCTTCCTTCCTACCAGAGTCCATGTGGTCCTTTCTTTAAGCTTCAGTTGTAGAAACTCTATTCTGCTAGTCTTCCAATCAATTTTATTGCGGGTTACCCTATATTTAGTTGTAGTTTTGATATCTTAGTGAAGGGAGGTAAGCCCAGTGTCATCCTACTCACTGCCTTGATCTCTCCTAAATGTTAATTCTTAAGTGAATCATCCTAAACATTAAATATCTTCTGAGGTGGCTGTGGTAAAGAATCCACCTGCCAATGCAGGAGACCCAGGAGATGTGGGTTCAATCCCTAGGTCGAGAAGGTCCCCTGGAGTAGGAAATGGCAACCCACTTCAGTATTCTTGCCTGGGAAATCCCATGAACAGAGGAGCCTGGTAGGCTACAGTCCATGGGGTTGCAAATGAGTTGGACAAGACTTAGTGACTGAACAGACTCAGAAAACACTAACACCAACTTAATTTGTTATAAGTTAGAAGCATTATAAATTTGACTAATCCAATCACATTGACACTGACTCCAAATTTATTAAGTATAGGAGAATAAGATTGTCAATATTCAGCCTACATGAATTTGTACTCCCTCCTCCCATGTCCATGGCATATTATGCTAGAGCTTATAAAAATACTTTATGTAAGCAGCTAGTAGTCTCACAAGGTCCCGGAGATAGAATAATGACTTACATTTAATGACTTCTATAATGGAAAATGAAGTGAGGCAAACACTTTCACACATGGCTGGTAGATACATAAATTCATGACTCATGTCAGTTTTTTGGACAGCAATTTAATAATATATATCAGGATCCTTCAGTTCAGTTCATTTCAGTCACTCAGTCGTGTCCGACTCTTTATGACCCCATGGACTGCAGCACACCAGACTTCCCTATCCATCACCAATTCCTGGAGCATACTCAAACTCATGCACATTGAGTCAGGTATGCCATCCAGCCATCTCATCCTCTGTTGTCCCCTTAAAGATGCTCAAAACTTTGACTCACAATTCTGTGAAAAATAATTAAAACTAAGGTAAAATAGAAAAAAATTAAGATTTACGTATAACTGTGTTCATCTTAATATAATCTATAATGGCTGAAAATAAGTATTAAATAGTTGCAAGATGATTAATCAATTTTAGCTAAATAAATTAAGAAGACAGTGAAACAAGGCGAGGGACAAAGATAAAGGAGATGCACACAAACTTATGTGCATGTGTGTATACTTATATGTATATGGACATGTAAGAAAACATTGTTATAATTTCTAATGTTAACAAATTTTAGAAATAAAGCAACCAAAATAAATCTTCAGAGGAAAATTATATGAGAACAAAGAAGAAAGCTTCTGGGAACCTCTTTGCAACAAAACATGACAGCTATATGTATATAATGTATTATAATTTGTTTTGCTTTCACTAAAACTACTGATGTTGGCTTTGTTCCCCTCTTCTCCTCCATCATAAAGTTAATAGGCTTAAAGTTTTCTTTTTGTACTAACAACTTAGTAGGAGTGATGATTTCATCATAGTGAATAAAGAAAACAAACAGCATTACTAAGATTTCATGGTCTAGTGCTTGAAAATTACTGTGTTTAACGTATATAATGACAAAAATTATGTAGTATATTTACTGTCAAATACATTGATGTTTCTGTCATAATGATTTTTAATGTTCTGAATTTTAAAATGTTTTATTAAAGCTCTGTTATTTAATTTAACTTAAAGTATGAACAGTCTGTTAAATACTGAACAGTCTGCTAAATTCTGAATAAGTTTTTTACTTCTTAAACTGAGGTTAGGGTTGGTAGAGAAAGCTGTTATTTTTTTTTTATGAAGTATATAAACATGTTACAAGAACAGTGGAAAGGAAATAATGCAAGAAACTATGTCAGAATATTACAACGGATTTTCATATCTATTTTGTCTTGCTGACACTACTTTTTAAAATATATCTGAAATCTGATGAACTATCAGTATCTCTACCTTATCTACCAAGTTCCAGTCACCAACAATCCTTGCCTAGGCTATCATCCCTGATATGGTCTCCTTTATTTCACTGTGCAAACTGTAATTCTGATAAAATGCAAGTCACATTAAGTTCAGATCATATCACTTAATGCTGAAATTTCTCCAATAAGTTAAATTTATATTAAAATAAAAGAAAAAGACCTACACATTCTTTTTTATCTAGCATCTTACTATATCTCCAAAATCAATTTACGACCAGTTTTCTTTTACTCCACTTCCACCAGACTGGCCACCTTGAGATGTTTTAAACATTTCCCTGTCTCAGGGCCTGTGTCAATTTCTTCAACCTAGAATGATTTTGCTCCAAATATTTCCATGATTTGCTAACCTTCTTCCTTTGGTTTTTGCTAAACATCATCTTCTCAGAAAGAGAAACCTCTATCACCTTATCCTGCATTCCTTTTCTTTACTGAGTATCTTATAACTTGACTTTAATTTTTTTTAATTTTTAGTTTTTTCTCCCACTGGGGCAGAGATTTATCCCTTTTTGTTTGCCTGTTTTAAAACTCTGTATCCAAAGTATATAGACTAGTGCTGTACACATAGTAAGAATTATATTAGTTAAAGCAAAGCACGAATTTGAACCTCACTAGATCATGATTATAAAGGTATCATACTGACTTTATAATTAAGGGCACTAAGGCTAGAGAAGCTTTTACTAGGTGAAGTGCAGAGGCCCGGTCCAGTGAAAAACCCAGAGCTATGTCATTCTGAAGTGTATGCCCTTTGGCACCACAGTGGATGAATTCATTCCTCTTTATAGATCTGAATCATTGGTAGATCTTCATAAAAATATACATCCCTGTGCTTAATCCAGGAAACGTTGATTCAGTAGGCCTGACTTGAGGTGACACAGATGAGTTTGATATGCAACCAAAGTTGGATTATATATTACATATATAATATACACAGTTACATACTTTTAGAATTTTTGTAACAATAATAATATATTACATATATGTATTAGTAACATGCACTGTATATATATACATATATATATATGCTACTACATATGTCATCATAGCAACTACAATTATATGTGATACATGTGATGTATATATGCAATACACATAAATGTAATAGTTAATATTGTTGACCACCTGATGTGAAAAGCTGACTCATTGGAAAAGACCCTGATGCTGGTAAAGATTAAGCGCAGGAGGAAAAGGGGAGGACAAAAGATGAGATGATTGGATGGCATCACCAACTCGATGGACATGAGTTTGAATAAGCTCCAGGAGATGATCAAGGACAGGGAAGCCTGGCGTGCTGCAGTCCATGGGATGGAGAAGAGTTGACCATGGCTTGGAGACTGAACAACAAAAACAAGAAGTCATAGACTATCCCCCCACTCAACCTTCCAGGTACTCCTGTGATAATCCTCCCAATTGTGACTGCCTGCAGGAAGCTCATGGTTCTTATTTCAAGAGGGTAGACATTGCTATGCTATGCACTGTATTTCTACCACACAGGAGACATTTAATCAATACTAGCTAAATGGATGCAATGTTTCAATAAACGAATACATTGTGAGACTCACACTAGACTAATACAATTGAACAAAACTGATTTCCTCATCACTATCATTAGAAAATTCTGGCTATTCTGGGAACAATAAAGACTTGCTGTCTATGTCAACAAGCAGAAAGATGGAAAATATCTGTAGAACTACCAGTGTCAGAACATTGTAGCTATTTAAATTGTATTCAACATCTGTAAGAAAA
Source organism: Moschus berezovskii (assembly GCF_049115385.1). Classification (NCBI taxonomy): domain Eukaryota; kingdom Metazoa; phylum Chordata; class Mammalia; order Artiodactyla; family Moschidae; genus Moschus; species Moschus berezovskii. The sequence continues at coordinate 28,405,701 of NC_142464.1, forward strand.
GAGTAACTATGCCAATAACTTCATATTAATTGGAGATAAGGAAAAAAATTCCTAATTTAGCAGCACCAAACAAAGCATTAACTGGAGTTCATTAAAGTTTTAAGTTCTTTAAATTACGATTTATTATAATAATTATACTACATTATTATTTTGCTTGCTCACTATTATCAATAGACCAACATTACATTACACTAGAGGACCAAATTCAATTTACAATTCAAAATCCTTTCACTTCCCTGACCTCCTTTTTTTTCCCCACTCGCTATCTCTAATGACTAATAATAGTGTTTTGTGTTTATGCCATTACTCTACATTCTGTAAAGAGCAATTTCTTTTCTCGTTTTATAGTAGTGTATATAAAGTAATACTTGAATTGTTTTATTATAATGAATTATTTTTAACCATAAAAATGTACACAATGAGAACAAGTGGAGTGAATAAACAGAGAAGAGGAAAAGGTACAAGAATAATGTAAGTGCAGAGAAAATGATAATTAAGAGAGCATTTAGGAAATACAGTAAAGCTGAATTGGAGTGGGAAAGACTGGGGAAGAACTTATGGGAAACAGTTTTCTGTCCTAACTTCTCACTTTAAAAGTAAGACAATTTTCACATGCACTAAGGGGTGCAATTATTTCTATCTCACCCCTTACATTGAATTTAAAGTCCAAATAGTAGCCCTATTATGAGTTCTAAAGAAAACAGGAGCAGAGAAGCCAATTTAAAATTGGTTATTTAGGCAAATATTCTTGCTAAAACTTCACAGCTGTTGATAATCAGTTATCTTCATTTATTACATTTCTGATGGGTATTTAAATTAACAATAACTTTCAATTTACGAATTTAAAAAAATCTCTTACATATGTAGAGCTTTTAAAATGTAGTAAATGTAAGCCAATTTATGACTTTATCAAAAATATATAATCGTGCACGCTTGTTTTTATTATGAAAATGTGGTATAAATATCATTATTTTGAAAGCTTGCCTTTGAACATTTTTATATGTAATCTCAAATTTTTATTCCTTTAGCTGTTTAACCAGAGGGATGGAATGGGGAGGGAAGTGGGAGGGGGGTTCAAGATGGGGAACACTTGTACACCTGCAGCAGATTCATGTCAATGTATAGCAAAACCAATACAATAATGTAAAGTAATTAGCTTCCAATTAAATAAATTATTTAAAAAATCCTTGAATTAATGTTATTTATAATTAAAGCATTCCACTAATAACAGTTCTCTTTTAATTGTGTATACAACAATCATTTCTCAAATTTTTCTCAAAACCATGCTCTGCAGTAATAAGTCTACTAGAAATAAACATAGTCAAAAAATACAGAAAAAATCATAAATATTTCCATGTAGCAAAGAAAAAAACTAAAGTCACTCAAAGTCTCTTACATGATATTAAAATTTTAAATTAGTTTATGCAACAAATGACAAAAGCAGCCTTTATGAACCCACATCTCCTGCATTGGCAGTGGTCAGTATATTGAGGCATGAAGCAATATTTACACTTGAAAAAGGAACCACAAGATATAATCTTATGATATCTTTGTCTTTGGCATCTCTGCTTAATCTATAAGATATTTTATCAGGGCTTACCTCATTATTGTGGTGGGTGACGATGTATTTGATATAGTTATTAATATCTCTTGCCTCCAAGTATTAATAACTCATTTCATTCTATGTTGTGTCTAAATTCACTGAACTCTATAGTTGGAATGTATTTTATATGAATAAATATTATCTTCACGCTGAGGTTAGGTAAACAAAATTCCTTTTTCTAGGTCAATCAAACGTACTAAACCAGTGAAGTCATAGGTCACAAGATATAATAAACTTAAGGATCAAAAACTTGGACTTATACTAAAACAAACTGGTTTTATGTTTAGTTGTTTAGTCTGGGTGAGCTCTTTTATGCAATTAAAATGTTCATATGCTTTATACTAAGAATTTTTAAATCTGAACTTTCAATAGTAAAAGTACTTCAGAACTGTGAGTACTTTCTTACTCTAAATTTAGTCTTCTAGTAAGATAAGACTCTGGTAACCATGAATGTTCTTGAATATATGAAAAGTCCTTGAATAACAACAAAAATACAATCTCCCAAGCAATCTACTTTCAGTTTCAGCAAAATGTAGATTGAGAAAGTAATATCTTCCAGTCAGATACCTGAGTTTATTCTGGAGCCATTGCTCACTAGCTGTTGATCTAGAATAAACAATTGCTCCTCAGCCTTCTCATGTCCAAAATAGAAACATACCCTCTAAAATATTATCTAATATCTACTTTACAAGTCTGATAGAACCATTAAAAGAGGGAACATATGCAAAGGAAAGGGGTCAGCACGTATAAACTTCTCAATAAATTACAGATGTTATTATTTTTGTCCTTCTTCTTAGTATTACCAATTGTTTTCCAACTAATATACTTTGGTTCCTGGTGCTCAACTATTTAGCCATCATTTTGAGTTCTCCAATAAAAAGTTAATAGGTCATCTCTGCCTACTTGTGCAAATTAGAATTAGTAAGTAGTATTGAACTAATAGATCCACAAAGGCCACTTAAAATTTGGCACTCATATTCTTTGCGTCAAGAGAGCGAAGGCTTCAGAAGAGTTGAAAGCACAAGACAATGAATGACAGAAGAAAATAGAGCACAGTCTAGTCCACTTGGATTTGATCATCAAACGCTAATCTTAGGAATAATGTAGAGATGAGCTAGAGTTTTGGCTTAAGTAAGGGTTTTAAGGAACTTCTCTCTCTTCTAGGCTTTGGCCCACACCTTTGAAATTTACCAGAATCTTTTGAGTAACTTTGAAGAGAGTAAAAAGTAAGTAAGATGGCTGGGTGCTATCCTAGGCAGAAGCAGCCTGGGTTCTTTTATCACAAAAGGTAGAAAGAGAGTTCCATACCTTTGTACATGACTTTCTAGTTCAGCAGCTCCACCAATTTACAATCACGGCTCAGTCAGAGACTTCAAATCTGACCATCTGTAGTGACTCATCTAGTTGGTTGAAGGACTAATAAGATAGGTAGAGCAAATTTTCCCCCCTCTCTTGCTACAGAAGACTACATAGGAATAAAATCACTGTAATGAATATCTCTTTCCTGCTAAGCTTACCATATAATTTAAGATTGTTCAAATTACTGTTGCTGCATAGCAAACACCTCAAATTTTAGTTGCTTAAAACTTTTTTTTTTTTTCCTCATGGATTCTGTGGATGAAGGAAGCAATTATGGCTCACTTCTGCTGGGAAGACTGACATTGACTCAACAGCCTGAGACTGGAATCAACTAAAAGTTTATTTACTCATACATCATGCAATTGATTCTGGATGTCTGGGTGAACCTCAACTGAGACTTCCACATCACCTTTCATGAGGCTTTAATTTCCTCATAACATGACTGCTTCAGAGTAATCAGACTTCTTAAATAACATTTCAGGGCACCAAAAGCAAATGCCCCAGTGACAAGTTAATCATTTCTCCTGAAATAGTCTTGGTGGTCATGCAATATTACTTCCACTGCATTCTATTGGTTATAATTGACTCACAAGTCCACTCAGAATTCAAGGGGAGAGAAAGAGAGGGATGTCAAGATCAAATTGTCAAAGAATGTATAGGATGGGAAATATCAGTTGAAACATCTTTGGAAAATATCATCTGTCACAAAGATATAGCAGTACAATACATGAGTAATATAGATCATAATAAAAAGTGAACAAATTTATTGTCAAATTTTGGATTCTTAAAGAAATGGGACTATCAGACCACTTTACCTGCCTCTTGAGAAACCTGTATGCAGGACAAAATGCAACAGTTAGAACCAGACGTGGAACAATGGATTGGTTCCAAATTTGGAAAGGAGTATGTCAAGGCTGTATATTGTCACCTTGCTTATTTAACTTATATGCAGAGTACATCATGCAGAATGCTGGGTTGGATGAAGCACAAGCCAGAATCAAAACCAATAACCTCAGATATGCAGATGACCGCCACCCTTATGGTAGAAAGTGTAGAAGTAGAATGAGCCTCTTGATGAAGGTGAAAAAGGAGAGTGAAAAAGCTGGCTTAAAACTCAACATTCAGAAAACTAAGATCATGGCAGCTGGTCCCATCACTTCATGGCAAATAAATAGGGAATAAAGGAAAACAGTGATAGATTTTATTTTCTTGGGCTCCAGAATCACTGCAGACAGTGACTGCAGTCATGAAATTAAAAAGACACTTGCTCCTTGGAAGGAAAGCTGTGACAAACCTAGACAGCATATCAAAAAGCAGAGACATCACTTTGCCAATGAAGGTTCATATATTCAAAGCTATGGTTTGTCCAGTAGTCATGTACAGATGTGAGAGTTGGGCCATAAAGAAGGCTGAGCAGCAAAGAATTGATGTTTTCAAACTGTGGTTCTGGAGAAGACTGTTGAGAGTCTCTTGGACTGCAAGGAAATCAAACCAGTAAATCGTAAAGGATTGACTAAATCCTTGAATATTCACCGGAGACTGACGCTGTAGCTGAAGCTGCAATACTTTGGCCACCTGATATGAAGAGTCAACTCATTCGAAAAGACCCTGATGCTGGGAAAGATTCAGGACAGGAAAAGGGGATGACAGAGGATGAGATGGTTGGATGGCATCACCAACTCAATGGACATGAGTTTGAGTCAACTTGGGAAGCTTATGAAGGACAGGGAAGCCTGGCATGCTGCAGTCCATGGGGTTACAAAGAATTGAACACGACTTAGTGATTGAAAAACGAGTCTGAATGAATCTTAGGAATTGTAGGCATCAGTGAAAGCTACTCTAGGAACAATTAACCTTATAGAGGAGACTGGCTCTGAACTGGGTCTTGAAAGATGTGGTATCCTTTAACAATTCCTATCAGCTTCAGGAAAAAAAAAAAATTCAATGCCCAAATGGTCTCCATTTTCCCTTCAGAACAAATTATACTCTGCCAATTTTTTTTTTATTAGAGTTAGTATTTAAAAGAGAAAGGAAACTTTGGTATTATTGACAATGACCAATATGAGGGTAAGAACATTTAAGACTGTGTGCTGCATTGTGCTTAGTCACTGAGTCATGTTCAACTCTTTGCAACCCCATGAACTGTAGCCCCCCAGGCTCCTCTGTCCATGGGATTCTCCAGGCAAGAGTACTAGAGTGGGTTTGCCATGTCCTCCTCCAGAGGATCTTCCCAACCCAGGGATTGAACCCAGGTCTCCTGCATTGCAGGTGGATTCTTTACTGTCTGAGCCACCTAGGAAGCCCAAAACAGACTAAAACATAGCTATTAATTTAATAACAATTTTCTTAATATAGCTAATACAAAGTTTTGTTTAATTATGGGAAGGAACAAAATTCTCAGGTTCACAAAAATCCAAGGTTAAAGAAATAAAGATAAAAAATACAAAGACTCCTCACTGAAAGAACATTAATCATTAATGAATGTATTGTTCCATTTCATGTTAAATACCTTTTGAACAATACTTTCTGAGTATCTTTAACTTGGAAAGTAAGAGAAAAAAAATCTTGCCAGCCAGACTGATTCAAAACTCACTTTATAAAAGATATTTTCTGAAAATCAGTTGCCAGAAATAGCATTCTTTCTCTGAAAAGCTAGAAAAGATGAATTAACTCTCAAAAAATCAATTTATAATAGAGAATATAAATATAAAAAATCAATTTTTATAACAGAAAACTGTTGTCTTAAAAATTCTGAATATACTAGCTAAGTGTATTATTAATTAGTAGATTAGTAGTAAAGTTTCAAATATAAAAATGAAACAACCGAAATTATATCAAATTTTTAGAAATCAAAATTCCTTACATAACAGAATGATGTTTCTGTATTGAACAGTTATGTCTGCTTATAAAACACACCGAAGGATTACAAAGCACACTGAGCCACAGATAAAATGACTCAGCCAACAGGCTATTTTTGAAACAACAGATCCTCAGCAGGCTAGGTTTATCCACCAAGATTTGATATCATTTTCCCTTTACCATTACAATTTTTGTTTATATGGTAAGTCCTGTTTTCCTCTTAACCTTCTTGCTACTTTATGCAATTACATCTTGCACTCTCCCGTCTGGCATGGTATTGCCAAAATGTGATTCAACTAAAAGAGCCTCATTTGCTTCCTCTGGACTATGTGCATTTGCAAACTCTAATTGTATTTCTCACTAAACAACCTTGTTCATTCCTTTACTTCCATGATAAGTAAAACAAATTATTAAGACACACAGCAACTTTTCTATTTCTATTTCAAGTTTACACAATTCAACATAAACTTTCTAGAAGACATTTTTTTAAATTAGAGGATAACTGCTTACACTATTGTATTAGTTTCTTCCACACATCAACATTAATCAGCCATAGGTATCTATATGTCGCCTCCCTCTGGAACCTCCTTCCCACCTCCCACCTCAGCCCATCCCTCTAGGTTGTCACAGAGCACCAGGTTTGAGCTCCCTGTGTCATACAGCAAATTTCCATTGGCTATCTACTTTATACATGGCAGAGTATATGTTTCAAATTTACTCTTTCCATTTATCCCTCCCTCTCCTTCCCCCACTGTGTCCACAAGCCTGTTCTCTATCTCTACATGTCCATTGCTGTGTGTGCTTAGTCGCTTAGTCATGTCCAACTCTTTTGTGACCCCATGGACTGCAGCCCACAAGGCACCTCTATCCATGCGGATTCTTCAGGCAAGAATACTGGAGTGGGGTGCCATGCTCTCCTCCAGGGGATCTTCTGAACCCAGGCCTCCTGTACTGCAGGTGGATTCTTTATCAGGTAAAACCCACTCCAGTATTCTTGCCTGGAAAACCCTGTGGACAGAGGAGCATGGTGGGCTACAGTCCATGGGGTCACAAAGAGTCAGACATGACTGAGTATCTCCATTGCTGTCCTGAAAATAGGCTCATCAGTACCATTTTAGAAGACATTTAATAATACTATATAAAATATAGTCTATTCTAATTTCACTTAATCATTTTAAAACATGACAATGTTTACTAAACACACTATAAAGTACTTCATTGTTGTGATATAAGCATTAAAAAAACGATACATAGCAAGAATCATTTCTTTGATGATACACAAAAGCATGGCAGAAATATAAGAAATAGAGTTCTAAAAGTTCACTAATAGACTTCAAGTTTCACGCATGACAAGCAAAGGTCTTGGAAGTCTTCACTCCTATCCTTACAATGAGGAATAGTTGGATAAACCAAAAATCAACAACAAGATTTGTATCTATCAGAGAACTGAGGTCATAGGGCAAAGGTAGAGGTCTCCCAAATGTGGAGAGAGCTGTGTACCCAGAGAGATACAGCAACCAAGATTTGCTTACCTGAAGCAGAAGCATACAGAGCTCTAAAGTTGAAGAAACATATGGTAATAATTGCTGGAGACTGAGGATGGCCTAGCATGAGAGTAGGGCTACAGTCTCAGAGGGACTCACATTTGTGGGCTTCCCCTCCAAGAATGAACATTGTTGTTTAGTTGCTCAGTAGTGCACTACTCTTTGCAACCTCATGGACTGTAGCTCTCCAGGTTTCTCTGTCCATGGAATTCTCCAGGCAAGAAAACTGGAGTGGGTTGTCATTTCCTTCTCCAGGGGATTTTCCTGACCCAGGGATCGAACCCACATCTCCTGCCTTAGCAGGCCGATTCTTTAACTCTGAGCCACAAGGGAAGCCCCCAAGAATGAATACCCAGTATTCAATGTGAAGTTCCAGGAAAGATCTCCCTGTGGCTCTGTCAGAGTGAGAAGAAGAGTACCCACCATGTGGTGTGTTAGTCACTCAGTCGTGTCCAACTCTTTGCGACCCCATGGACTGTGGCCCACCAGGCTCCTCTGTCCATGGGATTCTCCAGGCAAGAATACTGGAGTGAATTGCCATTCCCTTCTCCAGAAAACACTCCCAAAACCTTCTCCAGACAGAATCTGTCTCTCCAGGGGTAGGAACTGTGAAGCACAATTCTGAAATCCTGTTTCAGCAGGATGAAGGGAATTCCTGCCCGCTCCAGCTTTTCCCTGATAGCTCAGCTGGTAAAGAATCCACCTGGAATGCAGGAGATCCTGGTTCAATTCCTGGGTCAGCAAGATCCTCTGGAGAAGGGATAGGCTACCCACTCCAGTATTCTTGGGCTTCCCTTGTGACTCAGCTGGTAAAGAATCCACCTGCAATGCGGGAGACCTGGGTTTGATCCCTGGGTTGGGAATATCCCCTGGAGAAGGGAAAGGCTACCCACTCCAGTATACTGGCCTGGAGAATTCCATGGACTGTGTAGTCCATGGGGTCACAAAGAATCAGACGCAACTTTCACTTTCACTTTTCACTTTCTTTCCAGCTTTTCCCATCTTCCTATCTCACCTATGGGGTAAACCTACAATCAACAGGAAACGGGGCCTTAAGGATATAAATTAGGAATTATTTAGTCAGGGAAGGAATAAGGTACAAAGTTTTTTTTTTGTTTTTTTTTTTATGTAACTTGGAAGAGGATCGAGAACACTTGTGAAGGCCACAGCCCTAGGCAAAGTCTTATGAAAAGACTGAGTTTTAAACAAGAGATTATAGAAAGCTTCCCTCTCCTATACCTTACCATGCATGCCAGCAAAAGGGCTCCCGTGTAATAATAGCAACAACTGAAAGAGCTGCAAAGCTGACTTCCTCTGAGGAACAATTAAGGTTTGATAGAAAGTAACAAAGTTCTGTCGGAGGAGGCAATGGCAAGCCACTCCAGTACTATTGCCTAGAAAATCCCATGGATGGAGGAGCCTGGTAGGCTGCAGTCCGTGGGGTCGCTAAGGGTCGGACAGGACTGAGCGACTTCACTTTCACTTTTCACTTTCCACTTTCACACATTGGAGAAGGAAATGGCAACCCACTCCAGTGTTCTTGCCTGGAGAATCCCAGGGACGGGGGAGCCTGGTGGGCTTCCATCTATGGGGTCACACAGAGTCGGACACGACTGAAGTGACTTAGCAGCAGCAGTAGCAACAAAGTTCTGTAAAGCAATTATCCTTCAATTAAAAAATAAATAATTTTTTTAAAAAGAACGGGAAAAAAAATAATACACAGAGAAGGCTCTAGGCCAGGAGAAAAGACTAAAATAAGGACATTAGAGGATTTTGAAGCTGTGGTACATATAGCTACAACAAACACTAAACACAGCTCAACTGCAAGACAGATACCTCCCACTAGAAGCCTATTCATTTTATGTCCCATTACTCAATATATCAGGGATTCCCTCGTGGCTCAGATGGTAAAGAATCTCCCTGCAGTGTGGGAGACCCAGATTCGATCTCTGGGTTGGGAAGATCCCCTGGAGGAGAAAATGGCAATCCACTCCAGTTTTCTTGCCTGGAACATCCCACGGACAGAGGAGCCTGGCAGGCCACAGTCCATGGGGTAGCAAAGAGCTGGACATAACTGAGTGACCAACACACACACATACACTCAATACAACAAATACAGCTCTCAACAAAAGTCATTAGGTATGCAAAAAGGCAAAAACATACAATCAGAAAGGACAACACAGTCAACTGAACTAGACTCAGATATTACACACATGTTAGTGTTAACAGAAAAGAAATCAAAATATTTATGATTAATGTTAAGGACTTGTGATGGAGTCCTCATGACCTCCCTCAGGCTCAGTGATTCCCTAGAAGGACTCATAGGACCCAGAAAAAGCTGCTATACTCACAATTAAGCTTTATTACACTGAAAGACTAGAGATAAAAGTCAGCAAATGCAAAGATAATATGGGGCAAAGTTTTGGAGAAAACAGGCACTTGCTTCTAGGTGTCCTCCCCCAAGATTCATGCAGGGCTGCCCTTAATTCTCCCAGAAATATGTGAAAACACATGTGGAGTGTTGCCAACAAGAGAATCTTACTCAAGCCTTGATGTCTTGAGTTCTTACTGGAAATCAGTCACATGGGCATGAAGTCACATGACTTAGCTATTCAAGAGTCCAGATCCTTTCTCCAAAAATAAAGCATTACACAAATGTTAGAATAGATACAATACAAACAGATAATAGAATTGCTGGCAAGGATACAGAGCAACAAGAACTTTGATTCCTTGCTGGTGGGAATGTGAAATAGTACAACCAATTTGAGAGTTTGGGAATTTCTTACAAAGCTAAATATACTCTAACTGTGATCTAACAATGGTACTCCCAGAAACTTACACAACTGATTTGAAAACTCATATCCACATGAAAGCCAGCACATAAAGGTTCATGGCAGTTTTATTCATAATCACCAAATACTGGAAGAAATCACTTCCACAGGAAAGTGGATAAACAAACTGTGAGATATCCACATGATGGGATAATATTCAGTGATGAAAGGAATAAGCTATCATGCCCTGCAAAAACATGGGTGAATTTAAACATATGTTGCTAAGTGAAAGAAGTCAGTCTAGGGACTTCCCTGGTGGTCCAGGGGTTGACACTTTGCTTTCCAGTGCAGGGGGTATAGGTTCATTCCTTGGTCAAGGAGCTAAGATTCTATATGCCGTAGGGCCAAAAAACCAAAACGTAAAACAGAAGTGAATTCAAATTCAGTAAAGACTTTAAAAATGGTCCACATCAAAAAGTCTTTATAAAAAAGTCAGTCTGAAAGTGCCACAGGATTTCACTTTTATGACATTCTAGAAAAAGCAAACTACAAATCTGATAAATCAGTGTTTGAAATTGTTGTCAGGGTTTTGAAGAAGAAGGATGCTTTTAGAGTGATTAAGCTATGATATATGATACTGTAATACTGAATAACATGACTCTTTGCATTTTTCTAAACATGGCCTGCAGGAGATCCAACCAGTCCATTCTAAAGGAGATCAATCCTGGGTGCTCACTGGAAGGACTGATGCTAAAGCTGAAACTCCAATACTTTGGCCACTTCATGCAATGAGTTGACTCACTGGAAAAGACTCTGATGCTGGGAAGGATTGGGGGCGGGAGGAGAAGGGGACGACTGAGAATGAGATGGTTGGATGGCATCACCGACTCGATGGACATGAGTTTGAGTGAACTCCGGGAGTTTGTGATGGACAGGGAGGCCTGGCGTGCTGTGATTCATGGGGTCGCAAAGAGTCGGTCACGACTGAGCGACTGAACTGAACTGAACTGAAACTCATGATAATTTATAAGTATAGAATACATCTTAATATATACAAATTTAAAAATTGTTTACAATGTTTGGAGAATCCCACAGTGGAATGTAGTCTGTGACAAAAGAATCTGTTTCAAAAATATATTAAATAACCTCATTTGTGAGGGTGGGAGAGAAAGTTCTGAGCTAAGCAGCTTTGGAAATAACTGGAAATTGTGTGTTTAAAGGTAAAAAAAGAATACATAAACAACTCTAATGGTAAAATTATTTTATCACAGCAAGTTAACAATTCTGAAATTTCTATATAAGTATAATGAAATTGAATGGTTAAGTAAATTAATGTCTGATGGTGAAGTCTAGGTTTATTATAGATGGAATGGAACATTATAGACAAGCAAAGAGAAGGCTAGAAAGATCCATGTAGTACTTGTTAGCAAAAACTAACACAACATTGTAAACCAATTTTCCCCCAATTTTCTAAAAATAGATTACAATCATGAGTTGGTTATATTCTTAAGGGAAAGAATGGAGGTAAATTATTATTGAGTTTTAAAGAGATTTTTTTCCTAAGGAATGTCCTAAGAATAACCAGTGTTTACATTTTATCATCAATGTTAGAGACCAAATATGTTTATTAAAATGTACATTCCTTATATTTCCTGTGCTTATAAATAGATGTAGATGAACTTAAGTGCTAAAACTCCATCTTTGATTGAATAATTCAGCCCATTGATCCCATTATTAGTTGAGTACTCCTACATGAATGAGTACTTCTTGTTGAGTACTTCTATGCATGAATGAGTGGTAGTATTTCCATACACTATTCAGGCTATCTATATTTAAGGCTAAGACACCTGTTATCAAGTATGTGACATTACTTAAAATTATATAAGCTATATAATTTACATAAAATTAAAATTACATAAACTAGTATTAATTTGGTTGGAGAACAAGTTTCTGACCTACAAAAAGCATATCAGTAGTCTTTACAACTTAGATTCCATCTAAACTGACAGCAGTATTGACATTAAGAGAATGGAATCCTCTGGATCTTGCTATCTATCTTCCAGGTCTTTTGAGCTAATTCTACACTATAACAGGAAAGTGAAAGAGAAGTCACAGAAATCCATGAGAGAGAAATGGAACAGCTGTGTAGACAGCAACAAGTCGTTGAAAGAGAAAATGTGCCCAAACCTAAGATTCAATCTACAACAGATTGTTCTTTTTTCTTTCTTTTGACACTTTCTCATCTCTTAACCCTATATTAAGTCAGAATGTGCTCAGTTGCTTCAGTCATGCCTGACTCTTTGTGACCCCATGGATTGTAGCCCACTAGGCTCTTCCGTCCATGGAATTATCTAGGCAAGAATACCGAGCACGACACAACAAATAAATAAGAATATCAGAATATAACTGAGGAAGATTATATCATACATTGCACATGTAAACTACTGTGGAAAAATTAGTTCTGTGTTTATCTCTGTCTTCTCAATAATTTTTTAATCTGTCCCCCCACACTGTCTCCAACATTCTCTATCTACTGATATTTCCTGAGTTCAGGGGCCACCACTTTCATCCAGATTCACAACAGCCTGTGATGCCCTTCCTCACTCACTACAGTCTCCTTAAACTAAATATTCACATTTATAAATATGACAAAAATGCTTGCATAAAAATTTTTATTTTTGATCTAAAATGTAATGTACATCAAAATGTCTTTCATTAGAACAGTAATTATTTAAAGAATAAATTATAACTTTCAATTTTTTAAAAATTTAATGCTCAGATAGCTTGATTACTAGCTCACATATTCAAAAATCCAGTGAGTTCACATGATGCAAAAGGGACCCGAAGCTAGTTGACTAATGATTACGTTACTTATGTGAACATTTGTTCTATTATAATCTCTATTTTTTTTCTGTCTTATGAATTACAGCTCTGTCTGAGGCTTCTTCCTTTTGAAAGAAATAAGTGCAGTAGAAGACAATATCATTGTCATATTTCATTAGACAATCTGGCAGTAATCATTCTCTGTGGATATTTTTTTTTTTGCTTTTGTTGAATATAGTTATTGTCATGGTTTATCAAGTCTCCAAAAACTACAGAATAGTCATTAAATATACCTCCCTCAATTCATGTAGCTCCCAAGGAATTAATTTTATGACACAATAAATTGAAAATGGTCTGAATATAAGAAATACTAAAAGAATATGTGCACGTTAATAAAAGCATTAAACATTGTGTAAATTTTCCTTTTTGTGAGCATTTGAGCATCAAACGATAGTGGCTTCCTGAATTAAATATTACACTGTGATTACAAAATGATGATTTTTTTCTAACTGTATGATTCCTCATATGTGGGTTAGCAGCATTTTTCTGTAAAGTCTCATGTCTTCCATCATTTTTTTTAGTATTACACAGGACACATGATTTTCTTGTATTCAATATGCTATGTATTATTATACTATCATTATTATTTTCTGATGCTGATTTGACCCAGTTTGACCAATGGATGCCCACTTAAGCTGGCTTTCTGTCATTTTGTTCTGATTCTATCAATCTTTAAATACCTCCTTGTTTTCACCAGAATACATCAGATCAATTTTCTCTTTTACTTTCCCTGTCCCAGTTCTGAAAGCTGTTAATCCTCTAACAATGCTTGGTTTCTTTTAGTGGAGAACAGTATTTAGAAACGAAGATCTAACCTCTACTTGTATGTACTGATAGTGAGATATAATGGTTTCTAGGCTCCCTCAGTGAACAAAGCTAAGAATTTAAGTCATGAGTTTACACAGATACCACCAATGCAAATCCAACATTCTGAGTCTTCCTTAACTCTCTAGCATTCAATATTTGTACCACTCTTCTTAAATTGTGAGAACCCTCATTCCAAATATATTTAACACTTGTTTTTCTACATCTGACAGTTATTTTATAGTTCCACATGTGCATCTGTGCATAATTATGCACTAATACACTAACACCACTGCTACAAACAAATCTACTATATAAAATTCAAATTTTCTTTGCAGTTATTTTCATCCTTATTGTTTATCTCACTAAAGGTTTACAGTTAGAGACAAATACTTCAAATCTCTATTGATATTGTTTCAAAGTTATTGGAGTTATGCAAGGGAAAAATCAAGAGTATATTAATAATTGCAGCAAAATCTGGAACATCTAGAGCAGCTCTGATATTATTCATTTCTGACTTTCTTTCTCAAGCATTTCTATTAATGTTGTGAACAAACCAACATCATTCCAAAGAGTAAAACAAAACAACATCATTGCTTAAGCTAGCAAGAGTTGATTTTATTGCAGCCAAGGAATCCGAGTTCATATTCTCGAGATACACATGCACTTTTTCATTTTCGTACTCATTCATGCTGTCCCCTCCCTCATAAATTTCTTTCTCCTAATATACATAGAGTTAAATATTTGGCTGCTTTAGCCAGGCTGCTGAGTTTGAATTCTTCCTCATCCATCTAAATAGCTATGAATTGTTACTTAATCTTTTAGCCTGAATTTTCTCATCTATGAAATGATGATAATGAAAGTACCTAATTCATAAAACTGCTATAATGATAATAACTAATAAATATAAAACTTTAGACTAATACCAAACACAGTAATACCTGACACACATGAAGTAAACACTTCATGAATGCCACAAAGTATCTTTTAAGTAATAGAAATGTGGCTTTCCACTCCTCTGATTCCTATTGTGACCTCTTTTGGTCTGCAATACATTTGGCCTTTTAATATTATATTTCCTAAAGCAATGCCACAAATACTATAGATGCTCCAAAAATATATTTATTGCAAAAATGAATTAATTGTGCATTTATTGAGTTGTTATTTAATTTCACTTCCTCTAAGGAAATATGCAATATGCTTAATTATATTCAATAAAATTTGTTCAACTTAATTTAATTAATGAGAAACACAAAAGTGCTATATATTGCTCTGTCCTTAGTATTAAAACTTTGACCCCTTGTAAACAGGAAATGGTCTCATTTGACCAAAATCTGGCAGTAAATTGCTCACATCATTTACTTCATTGTAGGCCTGAAAATTTTGATTCTAATAAGCAGGTAAGTTTCACCCAACTCAATATCCAAAAGACTCGTTTTACAGAAAAGGATTAAAAATAACACAATATTTATTGAGAGTGACTGAACCAAATTCTAGCACTTGAGTTACACGTAGTTTCTTGTGTGTCATATAAAATAATCATCAATATGTTCTTCTGTATTCTTTTTCTAACCTTGCAAAGACACAAATCATAATCCTTTACCAATATGTCCTTATTGCTTCTATGTGTAATCAATATACAGTTATTAATGAGATATTTTACTTTATCCTCTCATAGTAAGTGTTTGAAGTCAGTCTGGTGTGTATTTTAAACTTCATACACACCTCCATTTAGATAGACCACATTTCCAGGGCTCACTAGCCACGTGTGACTAGTGGCCACTATGTTAGATAGCATAGACTTAAGTGTCTATCTGCTTATGTTCTTGCTCAAAATAAAGCCTTTAAATATTGTTGTTTGTTTCCTTGTTCTGCCACTGATATCTACTAAGGTTTTGCTTTAGACTAAGAAACTCTCCAATTCAAGATAGTTGACTGCTTTGCAGTTAATGAAATCATTTTTGTTTGTTGAAAGCCTCTGCCTTTCTATATCTGAGAGCTACATCTTATATTTGTACTATTCTTTAGTGGATGTGGCACTCTATGTACTTTGGATTTTTTTTTTTTTTAGTCTACATAATTTGGAAATAAATGACTTACTTTTTAGTGGAAAAACTAATGACCAATCTTGTAATAATCCTATGAAACACTTCTAAATAACACTTTCAAGCATCCTCTTGCAAGAAAGAGTTAATTGATTTTATTTTGGAATCATTTTCCAGGAAGAATACATTTGATCTAATTTGAGTTCATTTAAATCTTCAAAATGCAAATTAATGATTTAGCTTTCTAATATATTCAAAGCAATTAATATGTACTTATGACCAGTAAGTTTTATATTTACTCAACTCAATCTGAACAGTCTCTTACTGGAATTGGTCACCATGACCTCTCTCATTTGAGATTACCAGGCCCTCTTGAGCAATGTTTTTAAACTTTTTAATGATGGATTTTTTTCCTTTAAATAAAATCTTTAAATATAAAATCTAATTTTATTGAAGAGAGAAAACAGTACCTCAACCACTTTCTCTTATTTTTTTCCCTCTGAGGCTTCAGAGAAATTCTCTATAGCATCCCTTTGGTGGTAAAAAGCACAGTGTGGGAGAGGGCGAGGGTGGGATGATTTGGGAGAATGGCATTGAAACATGTATATTATCATATGTGAAATAAATCTCCAGTCCAATGGTGTACTGGGATGAACCAGAGGGATGGGATGGGGAGGGAGGTGGGAGAGGGGGTTCAAGATGGGGAACATATGTACACCCAGGGCAGATTCATGTCAATGTATGGCAAAACCAATACAATAATGTAAAGCAATTAGCCTCCAATTAAAATAAATTTAAATAATAATAAAAAATAAAACAGTTTAGAGCAATTAAGAGTAATAAGAATTAATATAATTAAGAATATAGTCACACTCAAATTCTGAATTGTTTTCTCTCCTACTTCTTCAACCTTAGAAATTCACACACACACACAGAAAATCTTTATCTTCCTCCACATCCTCTAATAGCCATTGTAACTACCTACACTATCCAAAAGCAGATCCTAGTTGATGAAACATAAGTATAATCTGTAGAGCTATTTTTATGTTTCATTAGGCTATGCGTCCACATAAATTTATGCTGAAAACCCTGAGTAATTGTAGAAATAAAGTTTACACAGCATTATCACAGTTTCTTTCTTCTTGCTATCTTGCTTTTTGTAGTATAGTTCTTGACATACTGCTTTTCAGTGGTACATTTATGAAAACTAATGAAAAATACCTCACTACTATAAGCAAGCTACATTCAGATTCTTGTGTGGGCACCAACTAAAATAGGAAACGTTCTTTTCTCCACTATGTGACTCCCTGCAGTAGATAGAGCTATTTTAGTGAATTTGTGGAAATATTTTGTTCAAAATACTATTAGTTCCAATTTCATGGATCAAAAAAATCTATAAAGAAATACATTTAAATGATTTTTTTTTTTTAGTTATTCAAGGAATTCCTTGGCAATCCAGTGGTTAGGACCCCATGCTTCCACTGCAAGGGATGCGGGTTTGATCCCTGGTTGGGAAACTAAGACTCTGCAAGCCACATGGCACATCCAATAAATAAATAAAAAATAATTTAAATGAGTGAAAGAGTTTTACATACTCAATTCATTTTTCAAAAAAAATACTGAGGACTATTCTTCACATTGTGGTATGAATTTAAATATATAAAATATATTTAAAATATAATATTTTCATATTTTTGTTGTGCTTTGAAATAAAAACCAGAATACAAAAATTCTACATATAAATAGTTGTCTATATATATGAGTTTACTTTAAATTATTAACTTTTCATAGAAAAGCAAAAGTTAAAGGGATTTATATTTTATGAGAAAGAAATTTGCTTCACAGTCAGATAGCATAGGCAGCAGAGGTTTAACAAACCATTTCTTAAAATATTATAAAACACAGAACAATGTTAATGTGTACTCTTTTGAAATGCTGCCCTCTGTAATCAATTAGATATTTATTTACCTTCTACATTCCTTTGTGGAAGAAATTTTTTTAATGTTATAAAATTCATTCTCTACCTTCAGGAAGGTTACTAACATATTCTTGAATTTATGTTTTGCATTTCAGTTATGACAGATCTACTGAGATAGATGTAAAAGGATTCTGAGAACAAAACTAACTGGAAAAGGAGGTCTTCCTTCCTCCCTGGTTTCTCTCCATTCCATCTTTCTCTTTTATTTATTTTTATTTTTTTTATTGGAGGCTAATTATTTTACAATATTATATTGGTTGGTTTTGCCATACATTGATGAGGTGGATGAAACTAGAGCCTATTATACAGAGTGAAGTAAGCCAGAAAGAAAAACATCTTTCTCTTTTAAACCAAATGATTTCTGAGGACTTTGGAGTGTTTCATTCAGGTATTCTGGAATCTCTACTGAGAACAGGTATTCTGATCTATGAAAGGTGATATGTTTGGAGACCATTTTAAAAGAAATACTATATTGCAAAGCCACAATTCACTATCTGGAAATAAATTTACTCTAAGATACCTGCAGGTGTCAATGGGAATAGAATATTATTGGCAGCTTGACTATGCCTAGTCTCTCTGGCCCCAGGAAGGCAATTAAAAGTCTGAAGGAGTTACTCTGTTGTTTCTGCTTCCTAAGATGGAAAATAAGAAGGAAACAGGCTATAGTCTAGTACCGCAGAAATATCGAGTTGCCTAAGGAGAGAAAGATGAGTTAAACAGAAGGATATCCAGCAAAACAAAGTTGATGCAAGAGGCTCCTGAACTCAAGAGAAACTTGAACTGAAAAATGATGATGATGATGATGATGATTATGCAAACTAAGAAAAATATGCTGTGGCACGAAAAAATCTTTTCAAGTCTAAAACAAAAAACAAAACCATGGTTTACCAGATTAAAAAGTCAATAGATTAATGGAATGAGGAGACAAAATAATTGTAACATTAATGGCTTGAAATATCAAGTTGAAGAAATATCTAAATCACAGAGCAAAACTGGAATGGATGTAATGAAAAGAAAGATGAGGACATTGAAGGATATATTAATGCACATGAAGTATAAATAATAGTAGCTAATTGTTTTAAATGAAGTCATAGATGCAGGAAATAAAAATTAAGCTATGAATAGAAAAAAAAAAGTCTTCAAGATGAAGAGAAACAAAGCTGGAAGACTGACAAAAATTCACAGCTGGTCATGTCATTTCTGAACTTTAAAAAATCTGATCTTTAGGAATAAAAAAATCATCACACAAGTTAACAAATGGAAGCCAAATGCTTTTCTACAGAAATAAAAAAGTAAAATTTATATTGGAATTCTTTATAATTTGTTGTTGTTTAGTCGCTCAGTCATGTCCAGCTCTTTTGCAATCCCAAGGACTGTAGCCTATCAGGCTCCTCTGGCCATGGGATTTCCTAGGCAAGAATATTGGAGTGGGTTGCCGTTTCCTTCTCTAGGAGATCTTCCTGACCCAGGGATCAAACTCATGTCTACTGCATTGGCAGGCAGATTCTTCCCTACTGAGCCACTGAGGAAACCCATATTAGTACCTAAAAAATGAATAGTATCAAAAAAAAAAAAAGAATAGTATCTACAAACTACCATGAAAGGGGGATTCAATCTATGAAACTTCTTGAAGATGGAGAAAACAAAGAAAATTGCAAAAAAAATAAATTTTACAATATATATAAAATGAGATTAAAAAATATTCACCAAAAGCCAAATAACCTGTATTAAAATTGAGAATTAGTTTAATTATCAATTAGTTCAACTGCGCAAAATCACATTTGGGCTTCTCAGGTGGCACAATGGTAAAGAATCCACCTGACAAGCAGGGGAACACAAGAGATGAAGGTTCAATCCATGGGTCAGGAAGATCCCCTTGGAGGAGGAAATGACAACCCACTCCAATATTCTTGCTTGGGAAATCCCACGGACAGAGGAGGCTGTTGGGCCACACTTTATGAAGTTGCAATGAGTCGGCCATGACTGAGCAACTGAGCACATGCCCACACATCCTTCAACGGATATTAAAAGAAAATTAAAGATCAAAATTACTGAACAAACAAAGAAATTGGAGCAACGCTGAACAGGGATGAGAATAGAAGAGAGTGAGGAGAAAGAGATTGTAACATCTGTCAACCTTGTTTGACAGTCTGCCAGCTTTTCCACAGCCTCCTAGATAATAGACAAATGATCAGAGACTCACGAATAAGCAAGCTTTCCCCTTCAACATTCATAATACTTTCTATAACAGCACTACTGAGAGTCTTTTTTTATCTAAGGCTCATTTTTAATAAATATATTGCTGACTCATTGACTATTGTCCTATAAATGTTAAATATCTATTCTATTAATATCTTATTATTGTCCAGTCACAGTATAGATGCTTTCCAGATTAAGGGTTAACCCTCCTCTTTTGTGGCTCAGCTGGTAAAAATCCATCTGTAATGCTGGAGACCTGGGTTTGACCCCTGGGTTGGGAAGATCCCCTGGAGAAGGGAAAGGCTATCCACTCCAGTATTCTGGCCTGGAGAATTTCAAGGACTGTATAGTCCATGGGATCTCAAAAAGTCAGTCACAACTTAGCAACTTTCAGTTTCACTCTCTCCTCTCTTGAGACATCCATAAACTGTGTTGCATTCTTAGCATCTTCAGTTCAGTTCAGTTCAGTTCAGTCGCTCAGTCGTGTCCGACTCTCTGCGACCCCATGAATCACAGCACGCCAGGCCTCCCTGTCCATCACCAACTCCCGGAGTTTACTGAAACTCTTCAGGTAACTGATTATTGAGAAATTTCCATTTAGCCAGAATGTTAGTTCCTCAGGAAAATTTAATGAGAGACCCAAAGAATAACAGTCACGTGTTCCCAGGTGGCACAAGTGGCAAAGAACCTACCTGCCAATACAGGAGATGTAAGGGATGCTGGTTCAATCCCTGGTGGGGAAGATACCCTGGAGAAGGAAATGGCAAACCACTCCAGTATTTTTGCCTGGAGAATCCCACAGACAGAGAAGCCTGGCAGGCTATAGTTCATGGGGTTGCAAAGAGTCAGACATGACTGAAAGGACTTAGCACGCATGTTCATTGATTTGGTTGGTTGGTACCCACAGTGCTTTCCCCTGTTTCCTGTTGTTGCATATACCATTTCCACTTTCTGGGGAAAGACTCCACGCACTTCCCATCTGTTGGGATGATGATCTGCTACAACACAGGCTGCAATAGGTACTGCAGGTGTCATAATAACTGCATTATTCAATAGAAGATTTAATTAACCCAAAGAATTAGTTCAGTTCAGTTCAGTCGCTCAGTCCTGCATGACTCTTTGCGACCCCCTGGAGTGCAGCACCCCAGGCTTCCCTGCCCTTCACCAACTCCTGGACCTTGCTCAAACTCATGTCCATCAACTCGGTGATGCCATCCAGCCATCTCACCCTCTGTCAGCTCCTTCTCCTCCCACCTTCAATCTTTCCCAGCATCAGGGTCTTTTCCAATAAGTCAGCTCTTCCCATCAGGTGGTCAAAGTAATGGAATTTCAGCTTCAGCATTAATCCTTCCAATAAATATTCAGGACAGATTTCCTTTAGAATGGACTGGTTTGATCTCCTTGTAGTCCAAGGAACTCTCAAGAGTCTTCTCCAACACCACAGTTCAAAAGCATCAGTTCTTCAGTGCTCAGCTTTCTCTCTTTTCTTTCTCAACTGTCACATCTGTACATGACTACTGGAAAAACCATAGTTTTGACTAGACAGAACTTTGTCAGCAAAGTCATGTCTCTGCTTTTTAATATGCTGTCTAGGTTGGTCATAACTTTTCTTCCAAGGAGCAAGCATCTTTTAATTTCATGGTTGCAGGCACCATCTGCAGTGATTTTGGAGCCCAAGAAAAAAAGTTTGTCACTGTTTCCATTGTATCCCCATCTATTTGCCATGAAGTGATGGGACCGGATGTCATCATCTTCATTTTTTGAATGTTGAGTTTTAAACCAGTTTTTTTTCACTCTCCTCTTTCACTTTCTTCAAGAGGCTTTTTAGTTCCTCTTCACTTTCTGCCATACGGGTGGTGTCATCTGCATATCTGAGGTTATTTATATTTCTCCCAGAAATTTTGATTCCAGAAATTGTTAACTAGGTATGACAGTACATTGAGCACCAGTGTCTAGCAATACTAGTAAAGTTTCTGCACTACCACCAAGTCATTTTATCTATATATACGTAAATGACTTGTCAACTCCTGGTGACTCAATTGCTTCTTGTCTAAGAGATTTAAGTGATTACAACAGTCCCTCTAAAATAAGAGACTTCTGAATACTTTTGAGTTAATTTTTCTCTCCCTTGATTTTATTTCTTCAGCCATCCAAGGAAATTATTTATGGAGATAACCAATCAGTTTCTTTTTAGCCCAGGGAAAACAATTTTCTGAAGAGTTATAAATGCCTGTCTGAAGAGACACTTCTATAAATAGCTGCATCTTTTTATAAGTTCACTCTCTAAGGTTTCAAAGACATAGCCTTATTTATAGCTCAGTAGATATTTTTTACTGTCAAATAACAAATTGTAGCAACCAAAACATAAAGTGGTAATAATAGCAAAAGCTAAGATCACAGTTTTCCCATTTTAAGAATGGTTTACTCAGACTTTTCTCTATCACTACACTTGATCTATCCTTTTTCTCTATCACTACACTTGATCTATCCTAACACTTGTGTGTGCTCGGTCACTTCAGTCAGGTCTGACTCTTTGCGACCCCATAGACTATAGCATGCCAGGCTCCTCTGCCCATGGTACTCTCAAGGCAAGAATACTGCAGTGGATCACCATGTCCTCCTCCAGTGTCTCTTCCCAAGCCAGAGATGAAAGCCATATTTCCTGTGTTGCAAGCAGATTCTTTACCTGCTGAGTCATCAGGAAAACCCCTATCTTAATAACAAACAAGGAAAAATCTCAATAATTCTATTAGTCTAATATTTCTAGAAAAACAATGTAAACTATCTGGATAAAGGATTAACACTTGAATAGGATGCAAAACATCAGGGTTGGATTAAACTTCTGCCAGGCAGAATAGCAATTATGAGTATAATTTCCTAAAGGTTAAAAAAAAAAGCTATTATATAATCCAAATTTTCATAAATTGAAGAAAGTAGGAAATGACTAGACCATTCAGGTATGACCGAAATCAAATCACTTATGATTATACAGTGGAAGTGAGACATAGATTCAAGAGATTAGATCTGACAGAGAGTGCCTGAAGAACTATGAACAGAGGTTCATGACTTTGTACAGGAGGCAGGGATCAACCATTCCCAAGAAAAAGAAGGGTAAAAAGGCATAATATTGTCTGAGGAGGCCTTGCAAATAGCTGAGGAAAAAAAGAGAAGCTAAAAAGAGACAAAGGAGAAAAGGGAAGATATATCCATGTGAATGCAGAATTCCAAAAAGCTAAAAGAGATAAGAAAGCCTTCCTCAGTAATCAATACAAAGAAATAGAGGAAAACAATAGAATAGGAAAGACTAGAGATCTCTTCAAGAACATTAGAGGTACCAAGGGAACATTTTATGCAAACATGGGCACAAAAAAGGACAGAAATAGTATGGACCTAACAGAAGCAGAAGATATTAAGAAGAGGTGACAAGAATACACAGAATTATAAAAAAATAAAATCTTCATGACCGAGATAATCATGATGGTGTGATCACTCACCTAGAGCCAGACATCCTGGAGTCTGAAATCAAGTGGGCATTAGGAAGCATCACTGAGAACAAAGCTAGTGGAGGTGAAGGAATTCCAGTTGAGCTATTTCAAATCCTAAGAGATGATGCTGTGAAAGTGCTGCACTCAATATGCCAGCAAATTTGGAAAACTCACCAGTGGCCACAGGACTGGAAAAGGTCAGTTTTCATTCCAATCCCAAAGAAAGGCAATGCCAAAGAATGCTCAAATGACTGCACAGTCACACTCATCTCACATGCTAGTAAAGTCATGCTCAAAATTCTCCAAGCCAGGCTTCAATAGTATGTGAACTGAGAACTTCCAGATGTTCAAACTGCATTTAGAAAAGGAAAAGGAACCAGAGATCTAATTGCTAATATCCTTTGGATCACTGAAAAACCAAGAGAGTTCCAGAAAAACATCTACTTCTGTTTTATTGACTATGCCAAAGCCTTTGTGTGAATCACAACAAACTATGGAAAATTCTTAAAGAGATGGGAATACCAGACCACTTTACCTGTCTCTTGAGAAATCTGTGTGCAGGTCAGGAAGCAACAGTCAGAACTGGATATGGAACAACAGACTGGTTCCAAATAGGGAAAGGAGTACTTCAAGGCTGTAGATTGTCACCCTGCTTATTTAACTTATATGCAGAGTACATCATGGGAAATGCTGGGCTGGATGAAACATAAGCTGTAATCAAGACTACCAGAAGAAATATCAATAACCTCAGATATGCAGATGACACCACCCTTATGGCAGAAAGTGAAAAAGAGCTAAAGAGCCTCTTGATGAAAGTGAAAGAGGAGAGTAAAAAAGTTGGCTTGAAGCCCAACATTCAGAAAACTAAGATCATGGCATCTGGGCCCATCACTTCATGGGAAATAGATGGGAAACAGTGGAAACAGTGATAGATTTTATTTTCTTGGGCTCCAAAATCACTGCAGATGGTGAGTGCAACCATGAAATTAAAAGATGCTTGCTCCTTGGAAGAAAAGTTATGACCAACCTCAGTACACTCAAACTCATGTCCATCGAGTTGGCGATGCCATCCAGCCATCTCATTCTCTGTTGTCCCCGTCCTCTTCTGCCCCCAATCCCTCCTAGCATCAGAGTCTTTTCCAGTGAGTCAACTCTTCGCATGAGGTGGCCAAAATATTAGAGTTTCAGCTTTACTAATATGCAAATTTTAAAACATACTAACAACATAAAACCTTTAAAGGACAAGATAAATTATAAAATAATAAAGTTCAAATAGGTCTTCTCGTTTCTTAATGAATCATCTCTAGCACTGCATGCAGTATATATGTACCTCCCTTTGAGACCAACAATAAATGAGATTCTAGAGTTAGAAACATTCATTTTCATTTAGATGGAAGACTCTTGAGAGTCCCTTGGACTGCAAGGAGATCCAACCAGTCCATTCTAAAGGAGATCAATCCTGGGTGTTCATTGGAAGGACTGATGCTAAAACTGAAACTCCAATACTGGTATTGGTTTGGTATTCCTGTTAAGAAGAAAGAGAGAGAGAAAAAAATATTTTATGCCACTGACCACAGAACTTTATAGTTCCTAGATTCTACCACTATTAGATATTTGGCCTGTTTCCTAGAAATCCCTGATCTTTTTCTGTTAAGTAACTTGATTATATCAGGAATTTGATTTTTCAGTTTAATAATGATACTATCAAGTAAAATATCCTCATAGGTGTTTTGTTTTTGTGGGAAATTGATAAGAACTTATTTCCATTAGAAGTATCTAATTGGTATGTGCCCATGTGTGTTTATGTGCTCAGTCTCTCAGTCATGTCTGACTCTTTGCAACTCCATGGACCTTAGCCCGCCAGGCTCCTCTGTCCATGGAATTTTCCAGGCAAGAATACTGGAGTAGGTTGCCATTTCCCACCCAGGGATCAAACCTCCAAACTGAAATGAAGAGGTGTCACTAGTATTTCCCCCTGCCATTGTTTTTTTAAATGTAATTTTGGTTTTTTAAATGTAATTTTGTTTTTTTAAATGTAACTTTTAAGAAGGCCACAATTGTTATTAACATCTCTATGAGTGGGAAAAGTGAGAGAAGTAATTTGAGACTGAACTAGCAGAGACATTACTTTGCCAACCAAGGTCCGCCTAGTCAAGGCTATGGTTTTTTCCGTGGTCATGTATGGATGTGAGAGTTGGACTGTGAAGAAAGCTGATCACCGAAGAATTGATGCTTTTGAACTGTGGTGCTGGAGAAGACTCTTGAGAGTCCCTTGTACTGCAAGGAGATCCAACCAGTCCATTCTAAAGGAGATCAGTCCTGGGTGTTCATTGGAAGGACTGATGCTAAAGCTGAGACTGCAATACTTTGGCCACCTCATGCGACGAGTTGACTCACTGGAAAAGACTCTGATGCTGGGAGGGATTGGGGGTGGGAGGAGATGGGGACGACAGAGAATGAGATGGCTGGATGGCATCACCGACTCGATGGACATGAGTTTGAGTGAATTCCGGGAGTTCGTGATGGACAGGGAGGCCTGGTGTGCTGTGATTCATGGGGTCGCAAGGAGTTGGACACGACTGAGAGACTGAACTGAACTGAACTGAGCAGGACCAGGACTGAAATCCAGATGTTTTAACAGGAAAATCTATAGTCTTAATCACATACTCTCTGGCCTCAGTTTAATTGGGAAGTCACTATAAGAGGCTAATCTAGTTTTACATCACACAAAGGGTGGAAAATAAAGTGAGACCAAAAAAAAAAAAAAAAGCACCGATATTTCTTAAAAGCTAACAGAATGAAAAAGAAAATAAAGGGGAACATATTTTTAAATTATTTACAATTAATTTGCATTTAATTTATATTCCCATACCAGTTAGGTGGGGTTTCTAGGAATTGCACAGGTAAAGAATCTGCCTGCCAATGCAAGAGACACAGGCTCGACCCCTCATCTGGGAAGATATCATACACAGAGCAGCTCAGCCTGTTTGCCATAACTGTTGAGCCTGTGCTTTTGAGCCTGGGAACCAAAACCTCTGAACCCATGTGCATCAACTACTGAAGCCCAGGAGCCCTAGATCCTGTGCTCCACAATGGAAGCCACTGCAATGAGGAGCCCACACACCACAACTAGAAAGTAGCCCCCACTCTTCCGGAACTAGAGAAAGTCCACGTAGCGATGAAGACCTAGCATAACCAAAAAGAAATAAATTTTTTTAAAAAGAATATAATTTATACCTGAGAGAATGTTATATATGAATTTTTTATCTAAACCGTCTAAACCATTTTATAGATTATGTTCTTAGAAATCTTCTTAGACCACTAAGAACATTTCGGAATAAATGTGTATCCAGAAAATTTTCATGTACTACTATGAGTAAATTTGACCTATTTTCTCTTAAATATACTTCCATTTTGTAGAGCTTGTGTAGTGATCATATTTCAAATGAAAAATTATGCCAACCATATGTGAATAAAGATATCAGCACCTCCTGTACCTAATAATATGTGATTCTTCCTTTAAATGATAGTAAATGAATGCATGGCACAGAAATTATATACCAATCACACAATCCTATAATTGTACTGATTAACTCTGATTCAATTACCAGATAGGAGATCTCCAAGGAGCTCTCATTTTGAGGATTAAAAAGAAGCTAAGTTATTCCACTGAAAGTGAAAGTCATTCAGTCATGTCTCACTCTTCACAACCCCATGGACTATATAGTCTATGGAATTCTCCAGGCTAGAATACTAAGAGTGAGTAGCCTTTCCCTTCTCCAGGGGGTCTTCCCAACCCAGGTCTCCCACATTGCAGGTGGATTCTTTACCAACTGAGCCACAAGGGAAGCCCAAGAATACTGGAGTGGGTAGCCTATCCCTTCTCCAGGGGATCTTCCTGACCCAGGAATTGAACCAGGGTCTCCTGCATTGCGGGTGGATTCTTTACTAACTGAGCTATCAGGGAAGCTCAACTAACTACTCCCCCTCAAATTCAGCAGTTCTTAAATTTAGAAAAATAAGCACTTTAATGGTTTTGAAAAATTAATTTTTTTCTTAATTATGTCACCTGCATCTCTTGAATCAATACAGGAAATCCCAGTATCTGCAGATAATCAACAGATGTCTAACTTATCACCCTATGCTTACTTGATAGAACACTTTCTCTCCTTACACAAAAATAAACAAATTCTAATGTTACTACAATTATTTTGTAATTCATTTGTATGAAAATGTTCTTTATTTCTTTGGGAAATTGTCTCCAAATTACTTGAGAGTAAAAATGCAGGTGGCAAAATTATCATCACTATATAATTCTATGGAATTACATTATATATGCATTTAATTTTCTAAAGCTCCAATAGATATACCTGGAAAATAAAGAATATAAAAATGGGAATGAGAGGTAGGGAGAAAAGAAAGGAAGGAGAGAAATAATTTGCATTATTCATATAATACACTTCTCATTTCTTTCATTTAGCATAATCCCAGGGAGAAGAGGGATGGGAGACATGAATCTTCTATTCAGTCATTCTCAACTCTCTGTATAAAGGTTTTGTACAAATAAGTGTGATTCTAGTGTTTAAATGTGTATTTTATACCATCTGGGCTCTAAATACAATCTAATACTTTATCATGTGCTAAGCTGAAGAAGCAGCAATATATTCCAGCCTGCAGACCATCTATATTAACCCTTAGGAAATATGGTGTGTGTACATATTATACTATATAGGTGATATAGAGGATTCTCAAGGGTGACTTCAATAATATGACTTTCTCTTCAAACTGTAAGAGCTAGTCCTCATGTAATCTGTGATTATGTTGTGCATGTGGATGATTAAAAACATTGGTAATGAGAATATCAATCACTTCTGAGTCATCACTATGGTTCATATCCATATGCTTTTGTCCATGGCCCCAGTCTTTAAACCACAGCCACTCGAAAAATGAGAGTTATGCTTCCAAAGTATTTTCATATGTTGCAAAGATATCACTATTCTTTTTACCTAAGCTATATGGGTCATTGTTTTTTATATAAAAGTAGCAGAAAAAGAAGTAACTCTATGCATGATTCATTCATTATGTTCATATTATGTGGAAATTCACTCCACATAATATAAACATAGAACTGAATCATATTACAAAATGACAAAAAATAAACAAAATAAGAAAGATTAAGGTTCTCTTTTATGAAAATAGTACATTTTCAAGAAAAGTTAATTATAATATAAAATTAACATAGTTCTCTGATTCATGTATCATGAACTATTACTGTCTCTTTTCCACAAGTGATTCATTTGTACATTCTGGGAAACCAACTGGACTTCCAAGTAACTTAATTTCTTACATTCCCAATCAGTATAGTGGAACTGTATACTTTTTCTTTATTGAGATTTTACAAAACTTTCTCAGTTGACTTAATATGCAAAGTCAAAGTGTTCTCAAACTTATTGCTTGAAATGTAAACTATACATATCTGTACTGCATTTCTTTGCCTGAAATTTGATAGGGTAAATATACAAAAGAATTGATGATGTTACCAGTAACAGTGATAAATTGAATCAGTAATTTTGGTCACATATTATTTATTTTTATTAATATGCTATTAGAGGATATTTCAGTATTTGATATATAATCAAATATTTCAATGTTTCTAGTGAACTTAGAAGAAAATTCTCATTATCCATATATTTTATATGAAAAGGAGACAAAAACTAAAGTTTTGTGAATATGATATTTTGTTACAAGGAATGAATGTGGTATTTGAATACCCTGTGTGTGTGCATGTAAACTGAATGAATTCATAAGACTATGCCATTCGATTAAGCACACATGAGTATATATCTTGAGACAATTATGAACTTATTATAGAAATAAAATCTGATATGATCTTCTATAAATATAGTAATAATGGCAGACAGTATTAACCTCAAGGTCTCTGGGATAAAGGGAAAAGGCCAGTGAGTCATTTCTTATGTAAAATGTCACAGTGTATCTTCCTGAATAAAACAATTATTTCTTCCTAACATCATTTACCACACAAATTAACTTCTAAAATTACCATTTTCAATGCAAAATAAATTTCAGATATAAATAACAAACCCAATAAAATAAAACTTTATTTCTGAAAGGTCACATTTTTAGAAGTCAAATGTGCTCTTAAATAACTCAATGTCCAATTTAGGGTTGTTACTTTCATATTATATATTGAAAGAACTGGCCTGTTCAGCATTGTTATTCCATTCACATACACTTGTTATAGGTTCTAAGCTAGCCTGCTGAACAAAGTTCATACTTGGCTCTTGAATGTCTCATAGTTTAGTTGGGAAGACATCCAGGTAAATCAGTAATTACAGGATCCTGTGAAAAAAGGCAAGCTAATGACAATAAACAAGGGTAATATGGTGGACTGCCTCCATCATAGGAAGCCTCTTCAAAACAATCTAAATGAAATCTAAAGAATAGGTGATAAAGTACAGAAAAGGAAGAAATATTCCAGGGGAGAGACCAGGACTGGGAAAACATGATGTGGAAAAGAATAATATATGTTGGAAGAATTGCCAGTACTTTTAGATAAAGAGAAGAGCCGTGCAAGGGAGAAGTAAAAGGTAAAGTTGAAGAAGCAAACAGGACCCCAATAATAGAGTCTTATTGCTTTCCACTGAAAGATTTTTTAGCAGGGAAATGATTGATCTAATCTATGTTTAGAAAGTGAAAGTGAAGTCGCTCAGTCCTGTCCAACTTTTTGCGACCCCATGGACTGTAGCCCACCAGGCTCCTCCATCCATGGAATTTTCTAGGCAAGAGTACTGGAGTGGGTTGCCATTTCCTTCTCCAGGGGATCTTCCCAACCCGGGGATCAAACCTGGGTCTCCCACATTGCAGGCAGACGCTTTACCGTCTGAGCCACCGGGTTTAGAAAGATCTCTCTAAACCATTGTAAAAAATAGTTGACAGGAAGAGTGTTAACTAAAATCAGCAGTGATCCATTCACTAGAGTTATCCATTATGAGTCTGTCACAGAATCCACAGAAGAAATATAAGATTGAAAGTAAGAATCCACCAGTGGATACTTTCAGTCTTTCAATCTCTGTTACTCCATGGACGTAAGAGCTCCTAAGAGTGCTGAATCTATTATACTGGAGTCAGTAAGTGATTGGATTTGTGGAATAAGGGGAGAAAGAGAAATGCAAAGAAATCTAGAATAATTTCCCAGTTTGTATTTTGAAAAATTAAATTCAACCAGATTTATTTCCTTATCAACATGGGAGAAATGGAAAGAACAGTTGAAGACCTTAAAGTTGAGTTCAGTGTGGGTACTGAAGAGTCTGAAGTGACTGTAGAACATCTGAAGGGAAGTGTCCACTAGGCAGCTGTGTATATGAGCATGGAAAAGCAGGTGTGGTAGACACCGTGACTAATGGCGGCAAAGACTTGTATTTGCATAAGGTAGATATCTCAGGGAGAGTATACAGAGAAACACAAGCAAAGGATCAAGACAGTAATCTTTGAAAACACCAAGAATAAATGGAAGTCAGAGGAAGTAAAGCCTTTACATATTGTTTGGATGTAGAGAGGAAGGAGAAAGCAGCAGATAGTTGTTCCACAGCCTCATAGAGTGAGAGGAAGTTAAGAATGAAGAAATTAATAATGATGCTTTAGGTTACATTGTGAGAAAGTGGGGTGCAGCTGTAGAAAATATTTTAAAATGTGAAAGTGGCTTTGAAATTGGGTGATAGATAGAGGCTGGAAGAATTTTGAGGGGTGTGTGTGTGTGTGTTAGTCGTTCAGTCATGAACTCTATCAACTATAGCCCACCAGGCTCCTCTGCTCATGGAATTCTCTAGGCAAGAATACTGGAGTGGGTTGCCATTCTCTTCTTCAGGAAATTTTGAGGTATATGGTAGTAAAAACCTAGATTGCTTTGAAGAGACTGTTAGAAATATGATTGAAGAGACTTCCTTGATGGCCCAGTAGTTACCACTTCACCTTCCAATATAGGAGGCATTTCAATCCCTGGTCTGGAAGCTAAGATCCCACATGCCTCTTGGCCAAAAAACATAAACACAAAAATAGAAGTGATATTGTAACAAATTCAGTAAAGACTTCAAATATGGGGAAAAAAGAAAAGAAATATGATTGTATAAGGCAATTCTGAAGAGATCTCAGAAGAAAATAAGGCATAAGTTACTGGAAACTGGAAGAAATTTTCCAGTATGTAATGTTTGTTATAAACTTGGCTGAATGGAGACTTGCTTTTGAGTGGAGAGTAGAACTTGTAACTGACAAACCTGGATATTTATCTGAGGAGATTTCCAAGCAAAGCATGGACGTTCAGGTTCGGTTTCTACTTGCTGCTGCTGCTGCTGCTGCTAAGTCACTTCAGTCGTGTCCGACTCTGTGTGACCCCATAGACGGAAGCCCACCAGGCTCCCCCATCCCTGGGATTCTCCAGGCAAGAACTACTTGTAACAAAATGCAAGTGTTAACTTGAAGAAAGATCTGCTAAGCAACAAGGAGCTGGAAAACTTGAGAAAGTTTATAAAATTCTCAGCCTGTCCATATGGTAAAAAATGAGAATATTGTGCTTTGGAGAAAACACCAAGAGTGTGGCTGGACAAACTTTTGGAAAGATTAGGCATGTGATGGATCCAAACAATCATCTTAGCAGAAATACTGCCATCTTGGACTGAAGCAGAGAGAGGCAGGATGAAATGAAGAAGGGCATTTGGACTTTTGGAATTCTGTTGGTAGGAAACAAGAA
Organism: Moschus berezovskii; assembly: GCF_049115385.1. Taxonomy (NCBI): domain Eukaryota; kingdom Metazoa; phylum Chordata; class Mammalia; order Artiodactyla; family Moschidae; genus Moschus; species Moschus berezovskii. The sequence goes on from NC_142464.1 coordinate 28,437,995, forward strand.
ATAAACTAGTAGAGATACTAGACTATAAATGTGTGCTGTCTTTCCAGAAAAGGAAAGAAACATCACTCAACCATCCTGCTGGTTGAGTGGTCAGCAAAATGGCACCTCCTCATTTCTAGAGGATAGGGCTACCCCCTTCTTGGGCCAGTAGGATGGGAAAACCTCAAAAAACCTCAAAACCTAAAATGGCAGGACTACCACTAAGACCCCAAGGCAGGAACAAATAGGGCCTTGGTTGACCCAGAAGCAAGGACCAATGGAATCTGCAGACCCAGAGGACAGAGCATCAAGCAACAGAAAGTAATTTCCATGCCTTATATCTAATGGATTTTGCCTTGCTTGATTGTGAATTTTCTTTAAAACTGTGATTCCTTAATTCCTTCCATTATCTCCCTTTTTGGAGGGGAATACCTATTTCATACCTGCCCCACCATTGGGTTTTTTAGATAATTATTTATTTGGAGCTGTATTGGTTTTCACTGCTGCACGAGTCTTTTTTAGTTGTGGTAACCAGGGACTCCTCTGTAGTTGTGGTGGACAGGCTTCTTCATTGCGGGGGCTTCTCTCTTGTTGCAGAGCACAGGCTCTAGGCACATGGGCTTCAGTAGTTGTGGCAGTGGGCTCAGTAGTTGTGACTCTTGGGCTCTAGGCTCTACAGCACAGACTCAGTAGTTATGGCACAGTGACAGCTGATTTGTAGCTTGTGAATTCTTCCCAGAACAGAGTTCAAACCCATCTCATTGGCAGGCAGACTCTTTACCACTGAGCCACTATGGAAGCCCCCACCACTACATCTTAAAAACAGATAACTTGCTTTCTAGTTTCAAAGATCCATAAATGGAGAGGAATTTTGCTGCATGACAGACTATATGCAGAATCTTATGCATTTCTGATAATGATACGATTTGGAGCTTTTTGAGTTAATATTTAATAAGATTGGACTTGACATTGGAATAGGTAAAACTTTGGGGCATGTTGGGTTAAAATGAATATATTTATACAGGTGAAGACATTGTTTGGAAATAGGGTCTTTGCAGATGTAAGCAAGTTAAGATGAAGTATGCTGGCTTGGGGTTGCCCTTAAGCCAATGACTAATGTCTTTATAAGAAAAGGATAATCTGGACACAGAACAACATATAGGGATGTGATGTAAAGACACACAAGTTTATCATGTAATGACAGGCAGAGATTGGAGTAATACATCTACAAACCCAGAAACACTGAAGATTGACAACCAACAAATATTGGGAGAGAGACATGGAACATATTCTCCCTCAGAGCTTCTGGCAGAAAAAAACGACCTTGTTCACTTTCTGATCTCAGATTTCTAACCTTCCAAACTTTGAGAAAATAAGTGCTGTTTGTAGGCCATTCTGTTTGTGGTAATGTGTTATGACAGCCCTAAGAAACTAATGCAAATGTCAAATGCTAATGCTACAGAGTGGAGAAGGAAATGGCAACCCACTCCAGTGTTCTTGCCTGGAGAATCTCAGGGACGGCGGAGCCTGGTGGGCTGCCGTCTATGGGGTCGCACAGAGTCGGACACGACTGAAGCGACTTAGCAGCAGCAGCAATGCTACAGAGAGATCAAGAAAGTTAAGGATGGAAAGTGAAAACTTGTTTAATATGCATTTTGCAAAGAGTCAGACATGACTGAGCAACTGAACTGAACTGAACTGATAGAACTAAACACTGACACAACAGTATTAAGTATTTTCATACCTAAAGATGAAGTGGAAATATTAAATTTAGATATTTTGTTTAAAAGTTTCATCTAGAAACAAAAGAAGAGAGAGAATAGTGGTAACCAGGAATGTAATCAGGAAAAGGGCTATTTAATACAGATTCTTAAAGATGCCTCAATCTTAAAGAAAAGTATGTGTTTAACAGAGAGAGAGGATAGGAATTGTTGAAAGAATACATAGCACAGATGAAAGAAGATAAACCACTTTCACAGAGACAATAAATTCCTAAAAGATGGATGGAATGCACAGAAATGTGAAATTCTTTTGTCAGATACTTTGGAAACAACATAATTTGTTAAACACAAAGAGGAAGATGGAGAAGAAAGAGAATTGAAGAATGGCTGGGAACCGATCATAGACCCACACGGAAAGGGTATCTGGTAGACAGCAAATATTGCTGAGTAGCTGTCTAGACAATTAACTGGAGATGATCTACTATTGATAAATTGGTGGGTTGCCAGCAATACTGAGCAGTATGATTTTAGGAGCCCAGAATTCAGAGGGTGGAAATGACCCAGTGTAACTGCAAAGCAGGTACAATGAAATAATAAAGGGAAACCAATAAAGCAAGAATCAAAGAGTAGACTTATCAGGAAATGATACTGATGAAAAAGAATATCTCAGCATAATGGGGAATAATGAACATATTGAAACTAAAAGTGCTAGAGAACTGTCAAACAGATTGTTGTCAAAGACAGAAATCTGGAAATTTGACAACCTTTCCTTTCTGAAAATAACTCCTTCACTAACCAGCAACAGTACCTGAAATTCTATCCTGAAATGTTTATTTTGGGGAGGCCTGTTAAAAATAAAAATATAAGCATGAAATATGCCATATTGTTTCCTTGAGTTGTAAGAGAGGAAAAAAATAATACATGGCCAGGATCCATTCTATTAATATAAATTGTAGTAAATTAATGGGGCACATCACCAGTAAGTATTATAAATAAAGATACGGAGAATAAATAAAATTTGGAAAAATGTAATCTATTATGCACAGTAAAATAGGCAAACATTTCTTGGTTATTAGAAACAAACTATAAGCACTCACATAAATGATCATAATTTCTATTACATTTATTCCATCAAACCAAGATTTACACACTAAATCTAAAACCTATTTATGTCTCCTACAGTACCATGCTTGGCTTATTTCCCAGGATCCTCAGGTATTTCCATAGGCGTATACTCAAACATACTTCCAGGTTCTAGCTGTGGGAGCATTGGATACCTCTCTAAGTAACTTTCTAGTGTGTTAGAAAGTGTATCTTGGCCTCTGCCTCTTTCCTTGATAATTCAAGGCTAAGACTTTTGGAGCTCTTAAAGCTGAAATTCCAATACTTTGGCCACCTCATGCGACGAGTTGACTCACTGGAAAAGACTCTGATGCTGGGAGGGATTGGGGGCGGGAGAAGACGGGGACAACAGAGAATAAGATGGCTGGATGGCATCACCGACTCGATGGATATGAGTTTGACTGAACTCCGTGAGTTGGTGATAGACAGGGAGGCCTGGCGTGCTGTGATTCATGGGGTCGCGGAGAGTCGGACACGACTGAGCAACTGAACTGAACTGAACTGAAGGTAAGAGAAAGAGGATGAGGAAGAATTAAGAAATCAGCAGAGTGGGCTCAGATAAGAGCAGGATTCATATTCTGGAGCTATTATGGCCAGATTATTCAACAAATTCTCTTAGTTGGAAAACATCCTCCTAAGCCTTCCTATTTTTCAAGACATAAGCTTCTGCTAAGTCTATCTTTATTTTAGCGCTTCACTTTATCCTCACAGAGAAAAGTTTTAAGCAAAGTTAAAAGAATCTAATGGGTACAATATCCACCTACTTAGTGACATAGTTCCATTTTTCTCTGTGCCTTCCTATTCTATTATTCATAATTCTCACTTCAATGTCAAAAATACTACTAGACTGCAGGTTTTGTGAAGACAGAGTTCGTATTTAGTTGTTTCACTGCTATATCCATAGTATTTGGTATAGCTTCTGGAAAGAATTACACTCAATACACATTGAAGGAATGATTAAAGCAATGCATGAACAATAACTACTCTACTGGGACACAAGGAAAGTCTTTCTATGTAAGGCAGATCTAAAAGGAAAGCTATGACCTGGATCCCTCTCTTCTTCTGAAAGAAAACAACTTTTAAAATGTGTTTTATTGTATCTTCTCCTAATTCCATTTCCAATCATTTTCTGTCATATGACTTCTACTACTGTGTAAGTACAATGAGGACAAAATTACAGACTTACAATGATCTGTATGGATAAGTAGCTGGAGAAGAAAATGGTAACCCAATCCAGTATTCTTGCCTGGGAAAGCCCATGGACAGACAAGCCTGGCAGGCTACAGTCCATGGGGTTGCAAAGAGTTGGACACGACTGAAGCAACTAACACTTATAAATGAATAAAACAGTAGTGTAAACTAAATAGATTTGTACACAAATAAGTAACTTTTATGCATATTTTGATCAAATATTTAAAGTTATAATTACAAAACTACAACGTGGCCCATCTCATAATCTTGATAAATGGTGTGTGTCATATGAAAGAACTTTAGAAAAAAATTATTCCTTAATTTCATTAGGGAAGGAAGACTTTCATTTTAACTCAAGTAATTTCAAGATGGTAAACTGACAGAAAGAAGTAATTTGCCTTTCAAAAGAAAACAATTTAATTTAGAATTAATTAGCAGGAAGTGTGGAATCTGTTAACTTATGATTTATCACATGTTTTTCAGGTCTTTCTGGGAAGAAATAGAAAATAATAACTTTTGATAATTATAATTTTCAGAATGCATATATTTTGAAGCAGGCTTGTGTCCATAGAATTATTATCAGGGTGCCTCAAATTTATTTCTACACACTAACTTTTTGTCATAAAAACTATAAGAAAGAAAATAGTATTCATCACCCTAAGTCCACATATGCAATAATTAGGGTTTTTAAGGAATAGGTACTTACACTAAAGAAGTGTTCACAAATCACAAGCTATGTTCTCTTGAAGCAAATCAAACTTGCTCTCCAACAATCTTATCTGAAAATGTTTGGATGTAATGCATAATGTAACAAGAGAGAAGGGCACTAACATTTATTGACATCTTTCTCCTGCTTGGTGTTGTTGAAAGGCTGTTATCATCTCCATGTTTACCCTGAAATTTAGATTTTAAAAAAATCTTCATTTTCAAGTGAGGAAATTAAGGCACAAAGAGTTCAAGTGGGAGAAAAAAGAGCTCAAGTGGGGGAAAAAAGATTTCAAGTGTTTTGGGGAGATTGCTAAAATACGTGTAGCCCTAAATCCCTTCAACCACAAGAGAGTAATAAAAGAGAGTCTTGGCTCTGGAACATCCTGATGAATGACTGGTGAGATCCACCTAAGCACAGACTCCAGCTCACACTCCACAGAACACTCCAGCTCACCTGCTCTCAGCCAAAGCTCAGAAGTCAGGCCTGCCCATGAAATTAAGGTTATTGTCTCATTTTCATCAGTGTATCCACATAATCAGGCCCTGAAAGCCAAGGCTCCAAATGTTCAAAACCCTATAGCCCTGTGTACTTATGTAGATTGTTCATAGGATACATTCATCCCAGAGAAATGATGAAAGTTAAGTCTTGTCCTTGTGTTTCAAGAAAACCTACATCTCGATATTTCTGATTTACCCTCAGTATGTTACGGCTTTGCAACCTGAGAAGAGTCCTCTGGGAAAGACCAAAGTTTCTCTGCCTGAGGGTTAGGAGAGAGGAGGGGAACAAATTTTTGGTGATAGAGATTACAGGAAGAGAGGGAATGGGTGGATTTGGGAAGAGGGGAAAGCAACGGGATCTGAGAAGGGAGAAAACAAACACACAAGCAGAAATTTGAGTGAAATTCCAAAAGCCAGTGGAACAAAGCGAGCGGTTCTCAGGGCTCACAGTCCTCAGCTAACTGCATCCACAGGCGATCTTGCCAGAAAATCTTCTGGGACCTTGCCTATGCCTTAGGGGTGAATGGTTTAATTGGCTTAGAAAATAAGAGTCCACAATACAGCTGAAAGCAGGGACTTCAGCAAAATATCTTGAAGTTAAAAGACGAAAAACAAATCTTGTCAAGATTTTAATTACATTTGAGAAAGTGCAGCCCTTCCTTGAGCCTGTCAACCCGCCAAGATCCAGCGAGTAGCGAATGAATGAAACCCAGAGGGCGGGGGTGGAGGAAAGGAGCGCAGTCGTCTTCCAAGAAGGGGTTGTCAGCTCCGCGGCCCCCACAACGTCACCGAAGCAGAGCCCTGCAAGAGACTATAAAGCTCGCAGCAGCTCCTGAGCCTCAGCGCTTCAGCTGGAGCCCGGGGAACTCCCGTAGGAGTGACCCCGGAGGGTCTCCGCGGGCGTCAGTCCCTAACATCACTTTTTTCAGACTGTCTCATCCTTCCTGCCCGATAGATGCTCAAAGTCGCTTTTGGAGAAAGCGCCTCCTTTCTCCGCATCACCTGCAGAGTCAAAGCATCCCTTAACCAGCAAGGGCTGTGGCACCTTCTCCAGCCCGATTCGGGGCGGGGCTGAGGTCCGCCCAGCAGCGAAGCGACAGGGAGGCAGAGGAGAACTTCGCGGGAGGCGGGCCGGGCTGACGGCTGGCGGGCGAGGGGGCTCGGGTCGCACACCCATGGCTATGGCCTCGCTCCCCGGAGCCGCGAACTGGACGGACGCGGGAACGGCCGGCGCGGACACCGGGAACCTGAGTGCCGCGCTCGAGACTGGGGCAGCCGCGGGAGAGGCTGAGACTGAGTGGCTGCGACTGCTCGTCCAAGCCGGCAATCTTTCCGCTTCCTTCTCCCCGCTGGGTCTGGCGGCGGCCTCCCCCGCGCCTTCGCAGTCCCGGTCTAACATCACCAACCAGTTCGTGCAGCCGTCCTGGCGCATCGCGCTCTGGTCCCTCGCCTACGGCGTGGTGGTGGCCGTGGCCGTCTTCGGGAATCTCATCGTCATCTGGATCATCCTGGCCCACAAGCGCATGAGGACCGTCACCAACTACTTCCTCGTGAACTTGGCTTTCTCCGACGCCTCCATGGCTGCCTTCAACACCTTGGTCAACTTCATCTATGCGCTTCACAGCGAGTGGTACTTCGGCGCCAACTACTGTCGCTTCCAGAACTTCTTTCCTATCACAGCGGTGTTCGCCAGCATCTACTCTATGACAGCCATTTCGGTGGACAGGTGAGAACACTGGGAGGAAGGAGGAGGAGGAGGCAGACAGAGAAGCTGGGCAGTGGGATAAGGTTAAAAGGAAATGGGGACAAAATGGATCTGATGAAACGAAAGGGACTAGGTGAACGTTCTTAAAGGAGGTCACTAACCTTGGGGGCTCTGAAAATAAATAATCTACCTGCAATGCAGGAGACCCAGGTTCGATTCCTGGGTTGGGAAGATCCCCAGGAGAAGGAAATGGCAACCCATTTCAATATTTTTGCCTGGAAAATTCCATGGACAGAGGAGCCTGGAGGGCTACAGTCCTTGGGGTCACAGAGTGGGACAGGATTGAGTGACTAATACTGATGATGATGAACCCATTTACAAATTTACAAGTGGGTTCATCAGTGGCTGAACTTGTTCTGTTTCTATGGCCTCCCCGCTCCCATCCTAAACCCCTAATCCCCACTGAGGTAATCTAGAGGGAATAATCGGAGAAGGCAATGGCAAGCCACTCCAGTACTCTTGCCTAGAAAATCACATGGACAGAGGAGCCTGGTGAGCTGCAGTCCATGGGGTCGCTACTAGTCGGACACGACTGAGCGACTTCACTTTCACTTTTCACTTTCACACATTGGAGAAGGAAATGGCAGCCCACTCCAGTGTTCTTGCCTGGAGAATCCCAGGGACGGGGGAGCCCGGTCAGCTGTCGTCTATGGGGTCGCACAGTGTCGGACACGACTGAAGCGACTTAGCAGCAGCAGCAGCAGCAGAGGGAATGAAGAAGGTGAATGAAAGAGATGGGGAAACCTGTCAGTAGGACAAACTCAACTAAAAACACTTAACACTAGTACATTTTCTCAAATGGCTTCAATTGCCACAAAAATTATGTGACCTTTAAATTGTACTTTTGGGACTTCCTCCTGTCAGTCAGTATTCTGTCATAAAAATGAATGCTACCCACCTCCTCTCTCTGGTTTGCTGATTCTCAGGGCCATCCATCCTGTACCGGATCCTTGTCCCAAGGCCAACACTGGTTTGGTCTCCCAGGTATGGAGGATCCATCAGAAGCAACAAGCTCCCTCCAAATGATTGCTATCAGCCAGCAGTTTCTCTAGTTCTTCAGGTTAGCTTTCACTTCCAGTAATCTGTGGAGACCATGAGCTAGGTAAACCCTGTGCCTGGAAGATGGTATCTGACTCATTCAGATGATAGGCAAGAAAAAGCCCAAAGACTAAGTGGTTAGGAAATGAGGCATGCCACTTGATAACTGTTTAAAGATAATTTTTTGAATGTTCCCCTATCTACTTTGGGAATCCTGAGATTCTTAAGCAATTGTAAGAAGCTGGAGAGACATCCAACGTTTGTTCTCATAATTCAGTTTTCTGAAATTTCAGTGTGTGTTTGCTTCCTCATATTGAATGTTATGGACAATGCAGACAGTGTTAAGACAATGGTAAATATCTACCTGTTACTAGTGAAAGTGAAAGTCACTTAATCAGGTCGAACTCTTAGAGACCCCATGGACTATACAGTCTATGGAATTCTCCAGGCCAGAATACTGGAGTGGGTAGCCCTTCCCTTCTCCAGAGGATCTTCCCCACCCAGGACTTAAACCGGGGTCTCCTGCATTGCAGGCAGACTCTACCAACTGAGCTATCAGGGAAGCCCTGTTACTGATGGCTACACTTTAATTCAATATTATGCTAAAAATGAACCACACTAGTGGCTTTTAGTCTCCATTTTGTGATTGGCAGTTTGCATGGGGTTGATGGGGTAGGGGAGGTAAAGTGACTTCAATTTCAAGTATCAATGTTCTCATTGAAAAGGAAAGAATATTTTTTTCTATATTAACAAACTTGTTTGAAAATGGAGCTTAATATTAATTCTTACTACATTAAGTCACCATTATGAGAAAAAATAAGAAAAAACTACTTTTTTCCATCAGTCCATCCTCTGTGTTTATTGTTTTGAAACTGAAGATATTGAAGGCATAAAGCTTTAGAAACAATTTTCAAATGCCAGGCCCATGGGGTTAAATTGAAGGAGCAGTGGTTAGTTACCACTGCATAGGATATGTAAGCACAGAACCACATTATTTTAAAGCCTCTGAAACTGCCAGTCTTCTTTTCCTCTCCGTCTCTAGTTTTCAAGTATCTCACCCCTTCATTTTTACGGGTACAAAGGTAAGTACAAAGAAGAAACAAAGTCAGTTCCAAGTTGGAAAACAAGTGAAACCACCTCTAATCTTGCTCCACTGATCTAGAAACGAATGTCTCTTTGGTTTGAGCATCTGTCTTTAGTTTTGTTACGGTTTGATTTATTCTTTGCTCCAATCTGGAGGAGATATGTATTAGCATATCAGGTTATAAGATTCTCACAATGTTCTTTAAATGTTAATGATACATTATGAAATTTGATGAAAATTTAGTGTGTGAAGGCTGTGAGGGGAAATAAATTTTAGTGTTTCAATTATGTGAGGGGGAAAAAAAGGTCATTTTCCCAGTTACTTTCTGCCAATATTTATGTAAAATCTGAAATAACATTGGAGTTATTCTAATTGGTAATGTAATGCTATTTCATCACATTCACTGGTTTGAAATCAAGAATACTTTACTACTTTAATTTTACTATTTTCTTACTAGAAAACATTATTCAATTACCAAAACTACTCAAAATTTAGGATCATACAATTTGCAATAAAATCTGAGGCATATTCAGTACAATATGCTTGAAGAAATTTTAGTTCCCAATATAACTAATGCTTTATTGAAATAACCATAAAATTACATAAGCCCTAATTAGGTCTTAATTGGTAAAGGATTACATCATTTAGATTGTGATAGTAACACTCGGCTTATTGAATTGTGTTTTCTATTCCCATTTTTTTCTTAGATTATATTCCATTATAGGTTATTACAAAATATTGAGTAATTTCCCATGTGCTGTGTTGTGCTAATTTGCTTCTGTCATGTTCGACTCTTTGTGAACCTATGGACTGTAGCCCACCAGGCTCCTCTGTCCATGGGATTCTCCAGCCAAGAAAACTGGAGTGGGTTGCCATGCTCTCCTCCAGGGGATCTTCCCAACCTGGGGATTGAACCCATGTCTCTTATGTCTCCTGCATTGGCAGGTGGGTTCTTTACCACTAGTGCTACCTGGGAAGCGCCTCTATTCCCATTTAACATAAACTGGATTGTGTCTTCCCAATCTAAGTGAAAAATGTATTGAACTCACTGTGTCCCTCTCCATGTGTGTGTGCTTAGTTGTGTCTGACTCTTTGTGACCCCATGGACTGTAGCCTGAAAGCTCCTCTGTCCATGGGATTTTCCAGGCAAGAATACCGGAGTGGGCTTCCATTTCCTACTCCAGGGGATCTTCCCGACCAGGGGATCCAACCTGCATCTCTGTGTCTCCTGCATTGGCAGATGGATTCTTTACCACTATTGCCACCTGGGAAGCCCCTGAGTCCTTCTGCCTAAAATTAAAAAGATCTTCTGAGGTTTAAAACTACTTCAGCTTTGACCCAGGCCCTTATGGCTTTGCTTCAGCTGTGGCAAAATGCTTACAAACTCCTCTGACCTCAGAAATCTTAGACCTGAAAAGGATTGCAGATCCTCCCTAATGAACATTTGTATTTTACACATGGAAAACCTCAAACCAACAGTCACACATTTTGCATAAAAACACTGTGTTTTCCTTTAAGTGTTTCACACTCATTCTGCACTGGAAGAATTGCTTGATTTCTAACTTCACATTTTTTAATGTAATTAATAATTCTACTAAAGATTTGAATGTGAGTTCACGGGTTCTGATCTTATCCTGAAACATCCTATCCATTTGCTTTGTTAGAAATTCTTGCAAATCTTATATATGTTCTATAGACCAAAACATCATCTTTAAGTTCTACACAGTTCCTTCTTGCCTATAAGGCTACTTCACCATCCTTACATACACACACACACACACACACACACACACACAGTGGAATTAGTGTCAATGAAGAGTCACTGTTTCTCTCCACTATCCTCCCCAAATTTGCCATTTTGAAATGTAACAATTGAACACAACATTTATCTGAAAGATGTTCAGCTCTCGCAGGATCATGCAGTAGTGCTTCAAACCACTGCAGTCCACTCCAGGACCCCTACTGTTCTTAACCTCTACACTTTCTTGATTCCTAACTAGTTGCAATAACTGTAGGTTAATATTAAAATTTAGTATTTGTCTATGCTATATATTTTACATGTATATATAAAACATCTCACATATATTTACCTATGTTTTGAGAATGCAGATGTTATAAAATTATTAATAGAACAGTTAATATAATAGAAATATTATCTTTTTAAGTATATGGTATATACCACTTGATATATAGGAATATTAGAAAATATTTTCTTCCATTTTCTAAGCACATTTTTAAGTTAAGTTAGAAACTCTAGGAAAGTGTATTAGTATATGTGGTTTAGTCCCTAGGTCGTGTCTGACTCTTGCGACCCCACGGACTGTAAATTGTAGGCTCCTCTGTCCATGGGATTCTCCAGGCAAGAATACTGGAGTGGGTTGCCATTTCCTTCTCCAGGGGATCTTCCTGAAATTTATTATAGACAGATGAAAATATACGCTCATAAATCATGAGGCCTCAATCTGATAACAAATTATCTAAATGTACTGCCGTAAATTTTACCATTGCTTTAAATATTATGGCTGTAAATACTTCAGTAAACGTTTTTAAATGCCTTTATCAGTCTTTAATTCTAGTGCCTGAGCCAGTCTCTTCATTCTTCTCTACCTTGTGTCATGCTCAGTTGTTCAGTCATGTCCGACTCTGCGATCCTATGGATTGTAGTCCTCCAGGCTCCTCTGTCCACAGGATTCTCCAGGCAAGAATATTGGAGTGGGTTGCCATTTCCTCCTTCAGGTTATCTTCCCAACCCAGGGACTGAACCCCAAACTCCTGCATCTCCTGCACTGGCAGGTGGATTCTTTACCATTCTTTACCACTGAGCCACCTGGGAAGCTCAGGCATATGCCAAAGCAAATTCAGTGAATGAAGGTGTAAAACCTCTGTCTGATCACAGTTTCCAAATGGTCTGATTTGTTGAATTGAAAAAACTGCAAGAAAGGATAAAATGCATTTCCTCCAAAAGTATCTTTTTACCTGAACTTTGGATATAGCTTAAGAATAAAATAATTCAAAGTTGTAATATATGGCAAAAGCTCTAAATAATTCTCATTCCAGTCCCCAATCTCTGATCCTGATCCATCCTCTATATCAATCTTTTATTTAAATGTATTTTCCCCTGATTAATTATGACTAGTATACAGACATAGTGAAAACATTATATATATATTAGAAAGTTAAATTTATCCATAATTGTCCTACACCCCAAATACAGCCAATCTATGATCTTGACGTTCACATTTTAACTCTCATTTTTCGTGACGTATTTATCTCACATGTATGTACTCAGTTCAGTTCAGTTCAGTCGCTCAGTCATGTCCGACTCTTTGCGAACCCATGAATCACAGCACACCAGGCCTCCCTGTCCATCACCAACTCCCAGAGTTCACTCAAACTCATGTCCACAGAGTTGGTGATACCATCGAGCCATCTCATTCTCTGTCGTCCCTGTCTCCTCCTACCCCCAATTCTTCCTAGCATCAGACTCTTTTTCAGTGAGTCAACTCGACGCATGAGGTGGCCAAAGTATTGGAGTTTCAGCTTCAGCATCAGTCCTTCCAATGAACACCCAGGATTGATCTCCTCTAGAATGGACTGGTTGGATCTCCTTGCAGTCCAAGGGACTCTCAAGAGTCTTCTCCAGCACCACAGTTCAAAAGCATCAATTCTTTGGCAATCAGCTTTCTTCACAGTCTAACTCTCACATCCATACGTGACCGCTGGAAAAACCATAGCCTTGACTAGACGGACCTTTGTTGGCAAAGTAATGTCGCTGCTTTTTAATATGCTATCTAGGTAGGTCATAACTTTCCTTCCAAGGAGTAAGCGTCTTTTAATTTCATGGCTGCAATCACCATCTGCAGTGATTTTGGAGCCCAAAAAAATAAAGTCTGACACTGTTTCCACTGTTTCCCCATGTATTTCCCATGAAGTGATGGGACCAGATGCCATGATCTTTGTTTTCTGAATGTTGAGCTTCAAGCCAACCTTTTCACTCTCCTCTTTCCCTTTCATCAACAGGCTTTTGAGTTCCTCTTCACTTTCTGCCATAAGGGTGGTGTCATCTGCGGTTATTGATATCTGAGGTTATTGATATTTCTCCCAGCAATCTTGATTCTAGCTTGTGCTTCTTCCAGCCCAGCGTTCCTCATGATGTACTCTGCATATAAGTTAAATAAGCAGGGTGCCAATATACAACCTTGACGTACTCCTTTTCCTATTTGGAACCAGTCTGTTGTTCCATGTCCAGTTCTAACTGTTGTTTCCTGACCTGCATACAGGTTTCTCAAGAGGCAGGTCAGGTGGTCTGGGATTCCCATCTCTTTCAGAATTTTCCCCATTTATCGTGATCCACACAGTCAAAGGCTTTGGCATAGTCAATGAAGCAGAAATAGATGTTTTCCTGGAACTCTCTTGCTTTCTCCATGATCCAGCGGATTTTGGATGTTGGATATACATATATATAAAATAAAAAATATACGTATTATATATATATATACAACTCTTGCATAGTATATTATACATATGCATAAATAAAGATACATTTTTAATTACTAAACTTACTAAAATAGCATTATATTATTGTGTCATTTTAAATTTACCATACAGGGTAATTAAAATGTATTTATCCTGTGCTTAACCCTTGTTGTATCCTTATGTCTATTATACTAGCTGGCACATGGTAAACACATAATCCAGATTACTGAATAAAATAATCATAAAAGTAATCAAATAAAAATTAAAGTGATGAGATGCAACCTTTTTCCATTAAAATTTACAGATATTGCTATCTTGTAGTAAATATGACATTTTTACACATGCTTTTAGATTGAACCATATGTAACTGACAATTTTTATAGCTTAAAATGTCATTATTTTATATGATTTAATCTAGTAGTTGGAAATGTATTGTCAAAAGTCTCTCAGGGGTGCAATCTTCCAACAGGTTCAAAAATATTTTTCAATCAAAATTCAAGGAACTGAAAACAGCTAAAACCCCCAACAAAAAGAAATGAGCAAATAAATGTTGAAGCATTTAAAAATCAAATTTTACATAGCAAATTAGAAATTACATCTTAATATAACATCAATTCTATCAAGTCTCTGAAGTGAAGTGAATTCGCTCAGTTGTGTCCAACTCTTTGTGTGACCCCATGGACTGTAGCCCACCAGGCTCCTCCATCCATGGAAATTTCTAAGCAAGAGTACTGGAGTGGGTTGCCATTTCCTTCTGCAGGGGATCTTCCCTAACCAGGGATCGAGCCCTGGTCTCCCACATTGCAGGCAGACGCTTTACCGTCTGAGCTACCAGAGAATCCCAATCAAGTCTCTAGGCACATATATATAAATGTGTTAACATTGGGCTTCCCTGGTGGCTCAGAGGTTAAAGCATTCACCTGCAATGCAGGAGACCTGGGTTCGCTCCCTGGGTCGGGAAGATACCCTGGAGAAGGAAATGGCAACCCGCTCCAGTATTCTTACCTGGAGAATCCTATGGACAGAGGAGCCTGGTGGGCTACAATCCATTGGGTCGCAAAGAGCCGGACACGATTGAGCGACTTCACTCACTTAACATACCCAACACTTTTTAGTCCATAACCTTAACTTATGAACCATTTCTTGCTAGTTATTTCAAAGACAGCTAGTCTCCAGTTATTTCAAAGAATCCCTAGAAAGGTCTGATAACAATTTATCAGTAGTCTTATTTAGCATTTCCATTCTCCCTACTCCGCCCTGGCCAGACAGAGAGAGAGACAAAAAAGAAAAAGCAATGTCAACACTTTGGTACAGGGCATAATAGTGTGTCTGGAATAATCCATGCCCTTTCCCGGTGGCTGTTTTGGGCATATTGCAGCCAAACCTGCAAAAGTCTTAAGTTACAAACTGCCCTCTGCCTGATATTTTTGTGATGTCTATTTGTGTTCCATATAGGATTCAGAGAAATCATCTTGTCTCTAAGCTTCACTCCATTAATAATTTCTTAATGACCAGTGTTCCTTCATCTTCTACTTGCAACTCTCTCTCCCTGGGGCTCAGCTCTAAACCATGTGTCCAGGATGAGGGATTGTCCTACTTCCCTATGCTTCATTGCTCTGAGAATAAACCATTCTAATTAAGGCTTGTTCACTGGTACATTAAATAAATGCTGCAAAACATACAACTGGGATTTGCAGCCCCACCACTTCATCACACAGTCAGAATCTGAAAGCCATTTTAGACTTAATAGGATCTGAGGAATTGTTAGACAATGGATTTAACAGTCTGATATAATTCTATATGTACAATAAGGTAGATAAAGATTTGATTTGCTCTGAATGGTGAGACTTTGGGTAATTTTATTTTCTTTTATACTTTTCCTTTTCTAGTTATCTACAACAAAATGTGCTCCTTTTACATGAAACACAATAGAGTGTTAGTTAAAGTTCTGGAGATGTATGTTGCTGATGGTTGCACAACAATGTGAATGTATCATTGAACTGTACACCTAGATATAGTTACCTAGTAAATTTTGTTTGGTATATTTGACCACAATAAAATTTTTTAAATACTAAATAAATAAACAATGTTTAAAAACCTAATAATGACGCTGAAATAGTCAAGCCAAAGAGTTTGAACTCAAGAAGATAGTGACTTGATTAAACTTTGTATAGATATTTTATTGATAAATGTTTTATGGCAACATTTTTAACATACTTTCTAGGCTAACTTAGAAATCATGAAGACACTCTTGCAAGAGAGTACTGTTAATATTACAATGGATTAATTTGTAAATTTAATTTTTTTTCTCAGGAATTATGTAAAGATATCACATCTGTGTGGAGTAATATAGAAGACTGACTAAAGGTACAGGGATAAATTAGCTCAGTATTTCTATTATTCAGTCTGGTATATGACAAAGGTTTTTAAATATTTGCTCAAATCCTTGATTTTGAGCTCGTATGTATTATCATCTATGAATTTCTTTATCTTCAAATCTGCCCAAGTGTCAAAGATTATTTATATTTTCCATACCTATAAGTAAGGAAAATATGTATCTGATTATATCACTAAGCAACAAAGGGCTCAGTTTTGTTATGGAGCTGCTTTATTACTTGTTAGAGGAAATCAACTGTGCATATTTCTTCTCAACTCTGCTCTCAGCGATGTTACTTTGGTAGCCTGAAATCATAGTAGGAATATTTGCACCACAGAAATCTGCAAATGCTAGAAATCATGAATTTTGTTTTGTTCTGTTTATTTTTTCTTTAGAGTGCCTGTGGTTAAACATTTACCAGCACACAAATCACTATACTTGTAGTCACTCACTCAGAAGGTATTTCTTAAGTACCTTGTAAGTATTAACACTGTATAGAAAGAGGGCACAGTGGGATAAACAAGATGGACATGTTCCCTATTCTAATGAAACTGTAATTAATACCTCCACTTGAACCCCTTGGCTGTATTCCATAGTCCTAAATCCAACAATCTGTTGGACTTCATCATTTGAATGTTTAATAATCATCACAGAATTTACATGCTTCAAACTGAGTTCCCTACATTCCTCCAAAACTAACTCGTTCTACAATCTTTTGAGGTCACAATCTAAACCTCAGGTCAGAACTCTTGGAAGTATTCTCAGCTCATCTCTTCTTTCATACTCTGTGTCTAATCAATCAGCAAATCTAATCACTTTTACTTTCAAAATATATGTGGAATCTAATCCCTCCCTCTAATTCCTACTGTTGCCTCCCTACTCCAAGTCAATGTTGTTTCTCACCTAAGTGTTTTCTCGGAGGATGAGATGGTTGGAAGGCATTGCCGACTTGATGGGCATGAGTTTGAGCAAGCTCTGGGAATTGGTGATGAACAGGGAAGCCTGGCGTGCTGCAGTCCATGGGGTCGCAAAGAGTTGGACATGACTGAGCGACTGAACTGAAAAATTTTCTCTATCCCTGCTCTTGTTTCCCTTTCTTAATGTAACTATCAAAGTGATCCTGTAATGAGTCAGATCATTTATCCCCTCTGCAAGTCCTCCAATGGCTCCTCAGTTCTCTCAGGGCAGAAATCAAAGTTCTTACAATGGTCTATAAAATTTTACAATATCTAGTCCTTTGTTACTCTCTGATCTTATCTCCTACTACTCACCATGTCACAGCTCTGCTTGACCATCTCTAGACTCCTCTGTTACATCAATATGCTAAGCATGCATCCACCTCAATTTCTTACACTGTGTGAAACACTCTTCCTCCAGACAATCACATTGTTCATTACCTGTACTACTCTGTACCTTGAGCACTCTGTTGTTCTAATTGTTTTAAGTTTTTCTTTGCCAACATGTATCTGTATCACCTCCTAAAATACTATATAATCAGCTCATCTGTATGGAGTAAACAAATAATAGATTCTATGGTAACTATGAGAACACAGAGCAGGGGAAAGCACCTTTATAGTGTTAGAGCAGAAAAACACAGAAATGTAGAAGCATTTTTTTTCACATGGTGATCACCTTTATTTGCGAAACACTGGTATTTTTTTAAATTGGGGTATAGTTGCTTTACAATGTTTTACAACATAGTGAATTAGCTATGTGTATACATACATTGTTTACTTCTTGTTCCTGCCTTCCACCCCAACCCCATCCTGGCCATCATCAAAAAATCAACAAACAATAAATGCTGGAGAGGGTGTGGAGAAAATGAAACCCTCTTCCACTGTTGGTGGGAATGTAAATCAATACTGTCACTGTAGAGAACAGTCTGGAGGTTCCTTAAAAAAATAAAAATGGAACTATCATATGACCCAGCAATCCCACTACTGGGAATATATCTAGAAACATTTTAAAAGTTACTTTACAGAAGTATAGAAAATTTCTTCTAGTAAATTTGCTATGAGTAGTTACTATTTAAATAAAAATGAAACATTTAAATAACTATACAGCTTAATATTTAACTATCATATTAAACTGAATTATCTATAAAGAAAAATATTAGATTTTCAAATGAGCAAAGTGAACAATTCTGAAAAAATTAAACTACAAATGGAGTGTTTATGTTGCATAAGTACTCTTAATCACAATTCAGAATTCTTAGATGAATAAACTTAACTGAATTTAAAAGATGTCACAGTACCATAGTTTTAAACCTTCAAACTAAATGTATATATGAAGGCTATTTTCTCCATTAACTACATGGTATAAAATAAATTCAAAACTCTTAAACTTCCTTCCTCTTTCATTAGCTTAAAATGTTTTACTCCAAAAATAAAAATATTTTCAATATCTCTTCAACAAAAATTAACATAATCTAAATTTCATGTTGAGTGCTCTGGTATTTCAGAAACAAAACTGTATAATAATATTTTTTAAATATTATAAAGTTTTACTGTATAAGAAATTACTGACAATCCCCATTGACTAGTCACAAAACCATTGCGGAGACTATCTTTAATGAAAATGAATGAAACAGGTCTCCTTAGAAACATATAAAAGGATGCCATTTTAAAGTTTTAGCAGCTCAAAAATAGAATACATATGCCAAAGAACTCACACATACACAACAAATTCTATGCATGCACAATTCTATACATGAGCTTCTTGCTTTGCCCAAATTTCAATTAATCAAGATTAGTTATATATTTATACATTTATTTGTAATATAGTAATATACATAATAGTTATATATATATAATACCAGTCCCCTCAAGAGCAAGCTCAAGTTTTTGTTACCATGTCATATTAATTGTGGATATTTGCATAAAGTAGAGCCATTAGCTTTCAGTCCATGAATTGTTCCACAAATAACATATGCACTTCATAATCAGTGGTCAATCATATTGCTATTTTTCAAAATCTTTTACTGACTGGTCACTGATTATCTGTTAGTTCATGCACACACAGCAAAGCACATAGTTGCATTGCCTCATTGTCTTTCAGTGATAAACTCAAATGACATCTTAGAAAAATGGCTAATCAAAAGAAAGACTTGCCAACAAAGAAGAAGGTGTAGTGAAGAAATAAAAAGTATTAACACCAAAAGTGAAATTCAAGTTCAATATAGGTGAAACTAAAGAAGAACAGCTGCATATGTGAATGTTGACAATCACTTAACAAGAAACTCAAAGTATGTAGCCAAGGGAAATTAGTAAAGGTGAATTTATCAACATAAATGAGGAAAATGATACTGACAAATGAGGAAAATGTCTGAGTGGAAGATACACTGGCAAAGATCGTCATATTAAAAAACAAAACAAAACCTCTCAGGGGTATTTCAACACTTTCCAAGTCCAAGAATAAAATGTTGAAGTCAAGTCAAACTCACAAAGGTATAAAAAAATATGTTGGCTCTGTATATGTTATATGAAAGAATAAAGTAAACAGTATTCAAATTCAGGACTTTTTTTTTACGAGTTTATTTTAGAGAAAGTTTTGGTTAACAGCAAAATTGAGGAGAAGGTACAGAGATTTCCTATATATCCTCTGCCCATCCCCCTTATGCACAGCCTCCATGTTATCAACATCTCCCACTAGACTGGTACATTTGTTACCGCTGATGAACCTATACTGTTTGATCATAATCACCCATTATTTACATTAGGCTTCACTTTTGATATTATACATTCAATGTATTCAGGCAAATGTATAATGACAAGTCTCTACCATCATGGTCTCCTCCAGAGTATTTTAACAGCCCTGAACATTCTCTGTGCTTTGCCTATTCAACGCTATTCCCCTGAATCCCTAGCAAATACTGATCTTCTTATTGTGTCCATAGTTTCATCTTTTCCATAATCATATAGTTGGAAAAAGTGTGTAGCCTCTTTCAGATTACATCTTTCACTTATCAGTTATGGATTTAATGTTGTTAATGCTTTTTTATTAAAAAGAAAGTTTTTATTAAATTCATTATATTTTATTTATTATTTATTTATTCATTATTTTATTAAATTCATTAAAGAGTTGGATCTCTGCAAGGAGATCCAACCAGTCCATTCTGGAGGAGATCAATCCTGGGTGTTCATTGGAAGGACTGATGCTAAAGCTGAAATTCCAATAATTTGGCCACCTCATGCGACGAGTTGACTCACTGGAAAAGAGTCTGATGATAGGAGGCATTGGGGGTGGGAGGAGACGGGGACGACAGAGAATGAGATGGCTGGATGGCATCACCGACTCGATGGACATGAGTTTGAGTGAACTCCGGGAGTTGGTGATGGACAGGGAGGCCTGGCGTGCTGTGATTCATGGGGTCGCAAAGAGTCGGACACGACTGAGCGACTGAACTGAACTGAATGCTTTTTCATGGCTTGATATCAAATTCTTTTTATTTTTTTTTAAATTTATTTTATTGGAGGTAAATTATCTTACATTAATATATTGGTTGGTTTTGCCATACATTGACATGATTCCGCCCGGGTATACATGTCTTCCCTTTCTTGAACCCCCCTCCCACATCCCTCTTCCCCATATCCTCCCTCCAGGTCATCTCCGTGCACCAGCCCCAAGCATCCTGTATCATGCGTCGAACCTGGACTAGTGATTCATTTCACATATTATAATATACATGCTACAATGCCGTTCTCCCCAATCATCCCACCTTCACCCTCTCCCACAGAGTCCCAAAGACTGTTCTATATACCTATGTCTCTTTTGCAGTCTTGTATACAGGGTAAAGGTTACCATCTTTCTAAATTCCATATATATGCGTTAGTATACTGTATTGATGTTTTTCTTTCTGGCTTACTTCACTCTGTATAATAGGCTCCAATTTCATCCACCTCATTAAAACTGATTCAAATGCATTCTTTTTGATGGCTGAAAAATACTCCATTGTGTATATGTACCAAAGCTTTCTTATCCATTCATCTGCAGAAGGACATCTAGGTTGCTTCCATGTCCTCGCTATTATAAACAGTGCTGCAATGAACATTGGAGTACATGTGTCTCTTTCAATTCTGGTTTCCTCGGTGTGTATGCCCAGGAGTGTGATTGCTGGGTCGTATGGCAGTTCTATTTCCAGTTTTTTGAGGAATCTCCACACTGTTCTCCATAGTGGCTGTACTAGTTTGCATTCCCACCAACAGTGTAGGAGGGTTCCCTTCTCTCCACACCCTCTCCAGCATTTATTGCATGTAGACTTTTGGATAGCAGCCATTCTGACAGGTGTGAAATGGTCTCTCATTGTGGTTTTGATTTTCATTTCTCTGATTCTGAGGGATGTTGAGCATTTTTTCATGTGTTTGTTAGCCATCTGTATGTCTTCTTTGGAGAAATGTCTGTTTAGTTCTTTGGCCCATTTTTTGATTGGGTCACTTATTTTTCTGGAATTGAGCTGCAGGAGCTGCTTGTATAATTTGGAGATTAATCCTTAATCAGTTGCTTCATTTGCTACTATTTTCTCCCATTCTGAAGGCTGTCTTTTCACCTTGCTTATAGTTTCCTTTGCTGTGCAGAAGCTTTTGATTTTAATTAGGTCCCATTTGTTTACTTTTGCTTTTATTTCCAATATTCTTGGAGGTGGGTCTTGGAGGATCCTGCTGTGATTTATGTCAGAGAGTGTTTTGCCTACATTCTCCTCTAGGAGTTTTATAGTATCTGGTCTTACATTTAGCTCTCTAATCCATTTTGAGTTTATTTTGGTGTATGGTGTTAGGAAGTGTTCTAGTTTCATTCTTTTACAAGTGGCTGACCAGTTTTCCCAGCACCACTTGTTAAAGAGACTGTCTTTTCTCCATTTTATATTCTTGCCTCCTTTGTCAAAGATAAGGTGTCCATAGGGGCATGGATTTATCTCTGGGCTTTCTATTTTGTTCCATTGATCTATATTTCTGTCTTTATGCCAACACCGTACTGTCTTGATGACTGTGGCTTTGTAGTAGAGCCTGAAGTCCGGCAGGTTAATTCCTCCAGTTCCATTCTTCTTCTTCTTCAATAATGCTTTGACTATTCGAGGTTTTTTGTATTTCCATACAAATTGTGAGATTGTTTGTTCTAGTTCTGTGAAAAATATCATTGGTAGCTTGATAGGGATTGCATTGAATGTATAAATTACTTTGGGTAGTATACTCATTTTCACAATATTTATTCTTCCAATCCACAAAAACAGTATATTTCTCCATCTATTAGTGTCCTCTTTGATTACCTTCACTAGTGTTTTATAGTTTTCTATGTACAAGTCTTTTGTTTCCTTAGGTAGATATATTCCTAAGTATTTAATTCTTTTCGTTGCAACAGTGAATGGAATAGTTTCCTTAATTTCTCTTTCTATTTTCTCATTATTAGTGTATAGGAATGCAAGGGATTTCTGTGTGTTGATTTTATATCCTGCAACTTTACTGTAATCATTGATTAGCTCTAGTAGTTTTCTGGTAGAGTCTTTAGGGTTTTCTTTGTAGAGGATCATGTCATCAGCGAACAGTGAAAGTTTTACTTCTTCTTTTCCAATTTGTATTCCTTTTATGTCTTTTTCTGCTCTGATTGCTGTAGCCAAAACTTCCAGAACTATGTTGAATAGTAGTGGTGAGAGTGGGTACCCTTGTCTTGTTCCTGACTTTAGGGGAAATGCTTTCAATTTTTCACCATTGAGGATAATGTTTGCTGTGGGTTTGTCATATATAGCTTTTATTGTGTTGAGATATGTCCCTTCTATTCCCACTTTCTGGAGGGTTTTTATCATAAATGGATGTTGTATTTTGTCAAAGGCTTTCTCTGCATCTATTGAGATAATCATATGATTTTTATTTTTCACTTTGTTAATGTGGTGTATTACGTTGATTGATTTGCGGATATTGAAGAATCCTTGCATTCCTGGGATACAGCCCACTTGGTCATGATGTATGATCTTCTTAATGTGTTGTTGGATTCTGATTGCTAGAATTTTGTTCAGGATTTTTGCATCTATGTTCATCAGTGATATTGGCCTGTAGTTTTCTTTTTTTGTGGGATCTTTACCAGGTTTTGGGAATAGGGTGACAGTGGCCTCATAGAATGAGTTTGGAAGTTTCCCTTCCTCAGCAATTTTCTGGAAGAGTTAGAGTACAATCGGTGTTAGCTCTTCTCTAAATTTTTGGTAGAATTCAGCTGTGAAGCCATCTGGACCTGGGCTTTTGTTTGCTGGGAGATTTCTGATTACTTGCTATAGTTCCGTGCTTGTGATGAGACTATTCAGATTTTGTATTTCTTCCTGGTTCAGTTTCAGCAAGGTGTACTTTTCTAGGAATTTGTCCATTTCTTCCAGGTTATTCATTTTATTCCCATATAATTGCTGATAGTATTCTCTAATAATCCTTTGCATTTCTGTATTGTCAGTTGTGATCTCTCCATTTTCATTTCTAATTTTATTGATTTGGTTCTTCTCCCTTTGTTTCTTGATGAGTCTGGCTAGTGGTTTGTCAATTTTATTTACATTCTCAAAGAACCAGCTTTTGGCTTTGTTGATTTTTGCTATGGTCTCTTTTGTTTCTTTTGCATTTATCTCTGCCCTAATTTTTACGATTTCTTTCCTTCTACTAACCCTGGGGTTCTTCATTTTTTCCTTTTCTAGTTTCTTTAGATGTAGGGTTAGGTTATTTAGTTGACTTTTTTCTCGTTTCTTGAGGTGTGCCTGTATTGCTATGAACTTCCCCCTTAGCACTGCTTTTACAGTGTTCCAGAGGTTTTGGGGCTTTGTGTTTTCATTTTCATTCATTTCTATGCATATTTTGATTTCTCTTTTGATTTCTTCTATGATTTGTTCATTATTCAGCAGCGTGTTGTTCAGCCTCCATATGTTGGCATTTTTAATAGTTTTTCTTCTGTAACTGAGATCTAGTCTTACCGCATTGTGGTCAGAAAAGATGCTTGGAATGATTTCAATTTTTTTGAATTTACCAAGGCTAGATTTATGGCCCAGGATGTGATCTATCCTGGAAAATGTTCCGTCTGCGCTTGAGAAAAAGGTGAAATTCATTGTTTTGGGGTGGAATGTCCTATAGAGATCTATTAGGTCTAACTGGTCTATTGTATCATTTAAAGTTTGTGTTTCCTTGTTAATTTTCTGTTTAGTTGATCTATCCATAGATGTAAGTGGGGTATTAAAGTCTGCCGCTATTATTGTGTTATTGTTAATTTCCCCTTTCATACTTGTTAGTAATTGTCTTACATATTGTGGTGCTCCTATGTTGGGTGCATAAATATTTATAATTGTTATATCTTCTTCTTGGATTGATCCTTTGATCATTATGTAGTTTCCTCTTTGTCTCTTCACAGTCTTTGTTTTAAAGTCTATTTTATCTGATATGAGTATTGCTACTCCTGCTTTCTTTTGGTCTCTATTTGAGTGGAATATCTTTTTCCAGCCCTTCACTTTCAGTCTGTTTGTGTCCCTCATTTTGAGGTGGTTCTCTTATAGACAACATATATGGGGGTCTTGTTTTTGTATTCATTCAGCCAGCCTTTGTCTTTTGGTTGGGGCGTTCAACCCATTTACATTTAAGGTGATTATTAAGTATGATCCCGTTGCCATTTTCTTTATTGTTTTGGGTTCAAGTTTATATACCCTTTCTGTGTTTCCTATCTATAAAAGATCCTTTAGTATTTGTTGGAGAGCTGGTTTGGTGATGCTGAATTCTCTCAGCTTTTGCTTGTCTGTAAAGCTTTTGATTTCTCCTTCATATTTGAATGAGATCCTTGCTGGGTATAGTAATCTGGGCTGTAGGTTACTTTCTTTCATCACTTTAAGTATGTCTTGCTATTCCCTCCTGGCCTGAAGAGTTTCTGTTGAAAGATCAGCTGTTATTCTTATGGGGATCCCCTTGTGTGTTACGTGTTGCTTTTCCCTTGCTGCTTTTAATATTTGTTCTTTGTGTTTGATCTTTGTTAATTTGACTAATATGTGCCTTGGAGTATTTCGCCTTGGGTTTATCCTGTTAGGGACTCTCTGTGTTTCTTGGACTTGGGTGATTATTTCCTTCCCCATTTTAGGGAAATTTTCAACTATTATCTCAAGTATTCTCTCATGGTCTTTCTTTTTGTCTTCTTCTTCTGGGACTCCTATGTCAAATGTTGGGGCGTTTAATATTGTCCCATATGTCTCTACTATTGTCCTCATTTCTTTTAATTCTTTTTTCTTTTTCCATCTCTGTTTCATTTATTTCTACAATTCTATCTTCTAGCTCGCTTATCCTGTCTTCTGCCTCCGTTATTCTACTGTTTGTTCCCTCCAGAGTGTTTCTGATCTCATCTATTGCATTATTCATTGTATATTGACTCTTTTTTATTTCCTCTAATTCCTTATTAAACATTTCTTGCATCTTCTCAATCTTTTTCTCCCGTTTATTTATCTGTAACTCCATTTTGCTTTCCAGATTTTGAATCATTTTCACAATTAAAATTCGAAATTCTTTGTCAGGTAGGTTCCCTATATCTTCCTCTTTTGTTTGTGTTGGTGGGCATTTATCCTGTTTCTTTACTTGCTGGATATTTCTCTGCCTCTTCATCTTGCTTATATTGCTGTGTTCGGGGTGGCCTTTCCATCTTCTGGCAGTTTGTGGAGTTCTCTTTATTATGTAGTTACCTCATTGTGTGTGGGGTTGGATGGGTGACTTGTCAAGGTTCCCTGGTTAGGGAAGCTTGTGTCGATGTTCTGGTGGGTGGAGCTGGATTTCTTCTCTCTGGAATGCAATGAGGTGTCCACTAATGAGTTTGAGATGTCAGTGGGTTTTGAGTGGCTTTGGGCAGCCTGTATATTGAAGCTCAGTGCTATTCTCCTGTGTTGCTGGATAGTTTGCGTGGTATGTCTTTCACTGAAACTTGTTGACCCTTGGGTGGTGCCTGATTTCAGTGTATGTATGGAGGCATTTGATGAGTACCTATCAATTAATGTTCTTTGGAACAGGAGATTTCTGGTGTTCTCAGGATTTGGAATTAAGCCTCTGCCTCTGTTTTTCAGTCTTATTCTTGCAGTAGGCTCAAGGCTTCTCTCTCTGTTACTTCCAAGGCAGTTCCTTCTGTTGAAAAAGCTCTTCTGTTTTCTGGTCTTCTCAGTGTCTAATTCCCGTCCTGACACCAGGATGCGGTGGTGGACACTTTTTTTTTCCCCTGGCTCACCTGTTCAGTCCTGCTGTGGGGAGGGAGGAACGCAGCTAACAAATATCCCTGGCATCTGTGGGGAGTGCTCACAGTGTCTCGGCTACACTGGGAATGCTCCCTCTCGAGGCGTGTGTGCTTTCCCTGTTTATGCTGCTTAGGCTCTAGGTTGCTCTGCTGGGAGCTGTTCACGGCTGGCGCTGGGTTGCATGCACTTCTCGGGTCTGAGCGGCTCAGGTTCAGGTCCTCGGGTACTCCACAAAGGCGCAGACTTGGCTGGGCTTGCGTTTTGTGCCTTCCCCAGTCTGAGAAGCTCAGGTGACCAGGCGTTTGGCAAGCGCAGTCACTGCTACTTATTGCCTTCCCGGTCCCTGCCGCTCGGTTTTCTGGGAGTACAACCGGCGCGGTTTCTCAGGCAGATATGGACCGGCCCGAACCCAAGAAGTCCTAGCCAGCACGGAAGCCTGACTGCAGCTTGGCACGGGAAGCCTCTCTGGGGCCGTGGCTGTCCCCAACCGGGCCCTGGCGGCCCTCCCCGCCCGCGTCAGCGGGGCCAGCCCACTGCCGGCTAGCTCTGCTCAGTGCCCTGTTCTACGGTCGGGGCTGGCGGAGTCCTGGGTTGGGGCTTTTCGCAGGCTTTTCCTAGCCTTTTCGCCTTTTAGCTGCAGCTTCTGCTTTGGTATCTTAAGTTCGCGCCCTCAGTTTGCCCTGGGGCGTTCAAGCCCGGTTCTCCCTCTAAGCACCCAGGCCCACGCCTCCCTACCCAGCCCCCGCCTGCTAGTGGGGGGCACAGGCATCTGCGCCGCTTCTCCGCTGAGAGTTTCGTCTGGGCGCTTAGTCTGTGAGTTTTAATTATTTATGTCTTTTGTCTCCCAGTTATGCAGCCCTCTGAGGTTCTACTCGCCAGTGTTTCCAGGTGTTTGGAAACTTCTTTTTTTTTTAAGCCTCCCTTCCTGGGACGGAGTTCCATCCCTCCCTCTTTTGTCTCTCTTTTTATCTTTTATACTATTTCCTACCTCCTTTTGACGTCTGCTGTTCTGAGTACCTGATGTCCTCTGCCGGTATTCAGAAGTTGTTTTGTGGGATTTACTCAGTGTTTAAATGTTCTTTTGCTGATTTTGTGGGGGAGAAAGTGGTCGCCCCATCCTATTCCTCCACCATCTTCCCGTGCTCCCCCCAAATTATTTTTAGCACTGAACAATATTTCATTATCTGATGCACCATAGTTTATTTATTCATTAATCTTATGAAGGATATCTTCAGAGCTTCTAAGTTTTTGGCAATTATGAATGAAACTGTGATAAACATCCATGTGCAGGGTTTTTTTGGGGGTGACTGCTATGGGGGGTGATGTTTTGGGGCATAGGTGTTCAACTCCATTTGGTAAATATCAAGGAGCACAATTGTTGGATTTTATAGTAAGAGTATTTTTGGTTTTTTAAGAAGCAGCCAAACTATCTTCCAAGATGGCTGTACCATTTTCCATTCCCACTAGCAATGTATAAGAGTTTCTGTTGCTTCACATCCTTTCCAGCATCTGGTGGTGTGGGTTTTCGCCATTCTAACTGATGTGTATTCGTATTTCATTGTTGTTCTAATTTGTATTACCTGATGATGTATTATGCAGAGCATATTTTTTGTATGCTTATTTGCCATCTGTATATCTTCTTTGGTGAGGTGTTTGTTAAGGTTTTCAGAACCTTATATGTAAGTTAGCGCAGAGATTCTTTCTTCAGCCATGCTCAGCCTACTAATTTTGTTTCTTTCTTTCTTAGGATTTCTGTCTCTCCACTTGCATTGCCCAGGAATTCTTACATGCTATCTACTTTATTATTAGGGCCCTTAAGATATTAATCCAGTTGTTTTAAATTCCCAGTATGGTAATTCCAACATCCCTTCTATGACTTGTTCTGAAGATTGCTTGATCTCTTCAATATTTCTGTGTGTCTTTTGGCATGCCTTGTAAATCCTCTTGATAGCTACTGTCCTTGCGCTATTTATTGAAAAGATACTATTTACCCCATTAAATTGTCTTGGATGTATACGTGCCAAAAGTCAATTGAACAGAAATGTGTTTATTTCTAGACTTTTGATATTTTTTATTTATTGATCTACATGACTATTTTTATGCCAGTACTACACTGTCTTGATTACTGTAGCCCTGTAGTAAGTTTTGAAGTACAGAAAGTATAAGTACTTCAACTTTTTATTTTTCAAAAATTTTTTACTATTCTAAAAGAACTGCACTTCCAAATTACTTTTAGGGTAAGTTTTTTAAATTCTGAAATTAGAGTAAGAATTTTTATAAGGATTGTCTTAAGCCTTTCAGTGAATTTGGAAAACAACGTCAGTTCAACATTATTGAGTCTTCCAATCCATGGACACAGACTTCCACTTATTGAGGTCTTCTTTAATTTCTTTCAACAATGATTTATAGTTTTCAATGTATAAGTATCAATTATTTTTTTAATATCTCTCCCTATATTTACTAAATTTTACTAAATGTTACTTTTTTGTGCCATTGTACAGTTTTTTGAAGTTCATTTTCAGATTGTTCATAACTAGTATCAGTTCAGTTCTGTCATTCAGTCGTGTCTGACTCTGCAACACAATGGACAGTACCACACCAGGCTTCCCTCTCCATCACCAACTCTTGGAGCTTGCTCAAACACATGTCATTCGAGTCAGTGATGCCATCCCACCATATCATCCTGTGTCATCCCCTTCTCCTCCCGCCTTCAATCGTCCCCAGTATCAGGATCTTTTCAAATGAGTCAGTTCTTCGCATCAAGTGGCCAAAGTATTGGAACTTCAGCTTCAGCATAAGTCCTTCCAATGAATATTCAGGACTGATTTTCTTTAGGATTGACTGGTTAGATCTCCTTGCAGTCCCTAAAGAGTCTTCTCCAACACTACAGTTCAAAAATATAAATTATTTGGCATTCAGCTTTCTTTACTTTTCTTTAATTTATTTATTTTAATTGGAGGCCAATTACTTTATATTATTGTATTGGATTTGTCATACATTGACATGAATCTGCCTCAAGTGTACATGTGTTCCCCATCTTGAACCCCTCTCCCACCTCCCTCCCCATTCCATCCTTCTGGTTCATACCAGTGCACCAGCCCTGAGCATCCTGTCTCATGCATTGAACCTGGACTGGTGGTTAGTTTACATATGATAATATACATGTTTCAATGCCATTCTCCCAAATCATCCCACCCTCAACCTCTCCCACAGAGTCCAAAAGACTATTCTATACATCTGTGTCTCTTTTGCTGCCTCGCATATAGGGTCATCATTACCATATTCTAAATTCCATATATATGCATTAGTATACTGTATTGGTGTTTTTCTTTCTGGCTTACTTCACTCTGTATAATAGGCTCCAGTTTCATCCACCTCATTAGAGCTGATTCAAATGTATTCTTTTTAATTGCTGAGTAATACTCCATTGTGTATATGCACCAAAGCTTTCTTATCCATTCATCTGCAGATGGACATCTAGATTGCTTCCATGTCCTCGCTATTATAAATAGTGCTGCAATGAACATTGTATCTCATTCAATTCTGGATTCCTCTGTGTGTATGCCCAGAAGTGGGATTGCTGGGTCGTATGGAAGTTCTATTTTCAGTTTTTTAAGGAATCTCCACACTGTTTTCCATAGTGGCTGTACTGGTTTGCATTCCCACCAACAGTGTAAGAGAGTTCCCTTTTCTCCACATCCTATCCAACATCTATAGCTTGTAGACTTTTGGATAGCAGCCATTCTGACTGGCATGAAATGGTACCTCATTGTGGTTTTGATTTGCATTTCTCTGATTCTGAGGGA
The DNA here is from genome assembly GCF_049115385.1 of Moschus berezovskii. Classification (NCBI taxonomy): domain Eukaryota; kingdom Metazoa; phylum Chordata; class Mammalia; order Artiodactyla; family Moschidae; genus Moschus; species Moschus berezovskii. The sequence continues at coordinate 28,467,973 of NC_142464.1, forward strand.
TGTTGAGCATATTTTCATGTGTTTGTTAGCCATCTGTATGTCTTCTTTGGAGAAATGTCTGTTTAGTTCTTTGGCCCATTTTTTGAGTGGGTCGTTTATTTTTCTGGAATTGAGCTGCAGGAGTTGCTTGTATATTTTTGAGATTAATTCTTTCTTTGTCAGTTGCTTCATTTGCTATTATTTTCTCCCATTCTGAAGGCTACCTTTTCATCTTGCTTATAGTTTCCTTTGCTATGCAGAAGCTTTTAATTTTCATTAGGTCCCATTTGTTTATTTTTGCTTTTATTTCCAATATTCTGGGAGGTGGGTCATGGAGGATCCTGCTGTGATTTATGTCAGAGAGTGTTTTGCCTACATTCTCCTCTAGGAGTTTTATAGTTTCTGGTCTTACATTTAGCTCTCTAATCCATTTTGAGTTTATTTTTGTGTATGGTATTAGGAAGTGTTCTAGTTTCATTCTTTTACAAGTGGCTGACCAGTTTTCCCAGCACCACTTGTTAAAGAGACTGTCTTTTCTCCATTTTATATTCTTGCCTCCTTTGTCAAAGATAAGGTGTCCATAGGTGCGTGGATTTATCTCTGGGCTTTCTATTTTGTTCCATTGATCTATATTTCTGTCTTTATGCCAGTACCATACTGTCTTGATGACTGAGGCCTTGTAGTAGAGCCTGAAGGTTGTAGTAGAGCAGGTTGATTCCCCCAGTTCCATTCTTCTTTCTCAAGATTGCTTTGGCTATTCGAAGTTTTTTGTATTTCCATACAAATTGTGAAATTATTTGTTGTAGCCCTGTGAAAAATACTGTTGGTAGCTTGATGGGGATTGCATTGAACCTACAAATTACTTTGGGTAATATATTCATTCTCACAATATTTATTCTTCCAATTCACGAACACAGTATATTTCTCCATCTATTAGTGTCCTCTCTGATTTCTTTCACCAGTGTTTTATAGTTTGCTATATATATAGGTCTTTTGTTTCTTTAGGTAGATATATTCCTAAGCATTTTATTCTTTGTGTTGCAATGGTGAATGGAATAGTTTCCTTAATTTCTCTTTCTATTTTCTCATTATTAGTGTATAGGAATGCAAAGGATTTCTGTGTGTTGATTTTATATCCTGCAACTTTACTATATTCATTGATTAGCTCTAGTAATTTTCTGGTAGAGTCGTTAGGGTTTTCTGTGTAGAGGATCATGTCATCTGCAAACAGTGAGAGCTTTACTTCTTTTCCAATTTGGATTCCTTTTATGCCTTTTTCTGCTCTGATTGCTGCGGCCCAAACTTCCAAAACTATGTTGAGTAGTAGTGGTGAGAGTGGGCCCCCTTGTCTTTTTCCTGACTTTAGGGGAAACACTTTCAATTTTTCACCATTAAGGATAATGTTTGCTGTGGGTTTGTCATATATAGTTTTTATTATATTGGGGAATGTTCCTTCTATTCCCACCTTCTGGAAGGTTTTTATCATGAATGGATGTTGAATTTTGTCAAAGGCTTTCTCTGCATCTATTGAGATAATCATATGACTTTTATTTTTCATTTTGTTATTGTGGTGTATAACATTGATTGATTTGCGCATATTGAAGAATCCTTGCATCCCTGGGATAAAGCCCACTTGGTCATGATGTATGACCTTTTTAATGTGTTGGATTCTGACTGCTGGAATTTTGTTAAGGATTTTTGCATCTATATTCATCAGTGATATTGGCCTGTAGTTCTCTTTTTTGGTGGGATCTTTGTCAGATTTAGGGATTAGGGTGTTAGTGGATTCATAGAATGAGTTTGGAAGTTTACCTTCCTCTGCAATTTTCTGGAAGAGTTTGAGTAGGATAGGTGTTTGCTCTTCTCTAAATTTTTGGTAGAATTCAGCTGTGAAGCCGTCTTGACCTGGGGTTTGTTTGCTGGAAAATTTCTGATTACAGTTTCAATTTCCATGCTTGTGATGGGTCTATTAAGATTTTCTGTTTCTTCCTGGCTCAGTTTTGGAAAGTTGTACTTTTCTAAGAATTTGTCCATTTCTTCCAAGTTGTCCATTTTATTGCCATATATTTGCTGATAGTAGTCTTTTATGATCCTTTGTATTTCTGTGTTCTCTGTTGTGATCTCTCCCTTTTCATTTCCAATTTTATTGATTTGGTTTTTCTCCCTTTGTTTCTTGATGAGTCTGGCTAATGGTTTGTCAACTTTAATTACCCTCTCAAAGAACCAGCTTTTAGCTTTGTTGATTTTTGCTATGGTCTCTTTTGTTTCTTTTGCATTTATTTCTGCCCTAATTTTTAAGATTTCTGTCCTTCTACTAACCCTGGGGTTCTTCATTTCTTCCTTTTCTAGTTTCTTTAGGTGTAGAGTTAGGTTATTTAGTTGGCTTTTTTCTTGTTTCTTGAGGTATGCCTGCATTGCTATGAACCATCCCCTTAGCACTGCTTTTACAGTGTCCCACAGGTTTGCTGAAACTCCAATACTTTGGCCACCTCATGCGACGAGTTGACTCACTGGAAAAGAGTCTGATGCTAGGAGGGATTGGGGGTAGGAGGAGACGGGGACAACAGAGAATGAGATGGCTGGATGGCATTACCAACTCGATGGACATGAGTTTGACTGAACTCCGGGAGTTGGTGATGGACAGGGAGGCCTGTCGTGCTGTAGTTCATGGGGTCGCAAAGAGTCGGACACAACTAAGCGACTGAACTGAACTGACTAGGTTTTGTGCTGTTGTGTTTTCATTTTCATTCGTTTCTATTCATATTTTGATTTCTTTTTTGATTTCTTCTATGATTTGTTCGTTTTTCAGCAGAGTGTTGTTCAGCCTCCATATGTTGGCATTTTTAATAGTTTTTCTCCTGTAATTGAGATCTAGTCTTACCACATTGTGGTCAGAAAAGATGCTTGGAATGATTTCAATGATTTTGAATTTACCAAGCCTAGATTTATTGCACAGGATGTGATCTATCCTGGAGAAGGTTCCATGTGCGCTTGAGAAGAAGGTGAAATTCATTGTTTTGGGGTGAAATGTCCTATAGATATCAATTAAGTCTAACTGGTCTATTGTATCATTTAACGTTTGTGTTTCAGTGTTAATTTTCTGTTTAGTTGCTCTATCCATAGGTGTGATTGGGATATTAAAGTCTCCCACTATTATTGTGTTATTGTTAATTTTCCCTTTCATACTTGTAAGCATTTGTCTTACATATTGCAGTGCTCCTATGTTGGGTGCACGTATCTTTATAATTGTTATATCTTCTTCTTGGATTGATCCTTTGATCATTATATAGTGTCCTTCTTTGTCTTTTTTCACAGCCTTTGTTTTAAAGTCTATTTTATCTGATATGAGTGTTGTTACTCCTGCTTTCTTTTCGCCTCTATTTGCATGGAATATCTTTTTCCAGCCCTTCACTTTCTGTCTGTATGTGTCCCTCATTTTGAGGTGGCTCTCTTGTAGACAACATATATAGGGGTTTGGTTTTTGTATCCATTCTCCAGACTTTGTCTTTTGGTTGGGGCATTCAACCCATTTACATTTAAGGTAACTATTGGTAAGTATGATCCCATTGCCATTTACTTTATTATTTAGGGTTCGAGTTTATACACTCTTTCTGTGTTTCCTGTCTAGAGAAGGTCCTTTAGCATTTGTTGGAGAGCTGGTTTGGTGATGCTGAATTCTCTCAGCTTTTGCTTGTCTGTAAGCTTTTGATTTCTCCTTCATATTTGAATGAGATCCTTGCTGGGTACAGTAATCTGGGCTGTAGGTTATTTTCTTTCAACACTTTAAGTATGCCCTGCCATTCCCTCCTGGCCTGAAGAGCTTCTATTGAAAGATCAGCTGTTATCCTTATGGGGATCCCCTTGTGTGTTATTTGTTGCTTTTCCCTTGCTGCTTTTAATATTTGTTCTTTGTGTTTGATCTTTGTTAATTTGAATAATATGTGTCTTGGGGTATTTTGCCTTGGGTTTATCCTGTTAGGGACTCTCTGGGTTTTTTGGACTTGGGTGATGATTTCCTTCCCCATTTTAGGGAAATTTTCAACTATTATCTCCTCAAGTATTCTCTCATGGTCTTTCTTTTTGTCTTCTTCTTCTGGGACTCCTATGTTTCGAATGTTGGGGCATTTAACATTGTCCCTGAAGTCTCTGAGATTGTCCGCATTTCTTTAATTCGTTTTTCTTTTTTCCTCTCTGTTTCATTTATTTCTACAATTCTCTCTTCTAGCTCACTTATTCTATCTTCTGCCTCCGTTATTCTACTCTTGGTTCCCTCCAGAGTGTTTTTTATCTCATCTATTGCATTATTCATTGTATATTTACTCTTTTTTATTTCTTCTAGGTCCTTATTAAACCTTTCTTGAATCTTCTTGATCCTTGTCTCCAGGCTATTTATCTGTAACTCCAATTGGTTTGCAAGGTTTTGGATCATTTTCACTATCATTATTTTGAATTCTTTATCAGGTAGGTTCCCTATCTCTTCCTCTTTTGTTTGTGTTGATGGGCATTTATCCTGTTCCTTTATTTGCTGGGTATTTCTCTGCCTCTTCTTCTTTCTTATATTGCTGTGTTTGGGGTGGCCTTGCCATCTTATGGCAGTTTGTGGAGTTCTTTTTATTGTGGAGTTTCCTCGCTCTGGGTGAGTTTGGACAGGTGGCTTGTCAAGGTTCCCTGGTTAGGGAAGCTTGTGTCAGTGTTCTGGTGGGTGGAGCTGGATTTCTTCTCTGAAGTTCAATGCAGTGTCCAGTAATGAGTTATGAGATGTCAGTGGGTTTGGAGTGACTTTGGACAGCCTGTATATTGAAGCTCAGGGCTATTTTCCTGTGTTGCTGGAGAATTTGTGTGGTATATCTTGCTCTGGAACTTGTTGACCCTCGGGTGGTACTTGGTTTCAGTGCAGGTATGGAGGCGTTTGATGAGCTCCTATTGATTAATATTCCCTGGAGTCAGGAGTTCCCTGGTGTTCTCAGGATTTGGACTTAAGCCTCCTGCCTCTGGTTTTCAGTTTTATTCTTGGAGAAGGAAATGGCGACCCACTCCAGTACCCTTGCCTGGAAAATCCCATGGACGGAGGAGCCTGGTAGGCTACAGTCCATGGAGTCTCCAAGAGTCAGACATGACTGAGAGACTTCACTTTCACTTTTCATTTTCACACAATGGAGAAGGAAATGGCAACCCACTCCAGTGTTCTTGCCTGGAGAATCCCAGGGACAGGGGAGCCTGGTGGGCTGCCATCTATGAGGTCACACAGAGTCAAACACAACTGAAGCGACTTAGCAGCAGCAGCAGCCTCAAGACTTCTCCATCTGTCACTTCCAAGGTGGTTCCCTCTGTTTTAGCTTCTTCTGTTTGCTGGTCTCTTCAGTGTCTGATTTCCACCCGACACTAGGGGGTGGTGGCGGACACTTTTTAAGGCTCACTTGTTCAGTTGTGCTGTGGGGAGGGAGGTATGCTGCAGACAAATATCACTGGAGTCTGTGGGGAGTGTTCGTAGTGTCCTGGCCATACTGGGTTTGCCCCCGCTCACGGCGCATGTGCTATCCCAGTCTACACTGCACAGGCTCTAGGTTGTTCTGCCGGGAATTGTCTGAGGCCAGCACTAGGTTGCATGCACATCCCAGGTCTAAGCCACTCAGGTTCAAGTACTTGGGTACTCCACAAAGGCGCAGACTTAGTTGGGCCTGCGTTTTGTGCCCTTCCCCGGTCTGAGTAGCTCAGGTGACCAGGTGTTTGGCTAGCATGGTCACTGAGACTTATCGCCTCCCTGGTCCCTGCTGTTGGGTTTTTTGGGTGTTCAACCGGCACACCTTCTCAGGCAGATGTCGACCAGCCAGAAACCCAAGAAGTCTTGGTTAGCAACGGAGCCTGCTTGCAGTTTGGTATCAGATGCCTCTCTGGGGCCACAATTGCCCCCTTCCGGCTCTCGCTGCCCTCCCCTGCCTGTCTCGGTGGGGGATGGGGCATGAGCCATCTGCAGGCGGCTACCTCTGCTCAGTCCTTTGTTCTGTGAGCAGGTCTGGCAGAGTCTTATGTTAGGGCTTTTCACCTTTTCTCAGGGTAGCTATCCCACAGTCTGCTTTACTATCTCCATTTAGCTCTCTCAGATTGCCCTTGTGGCATTCAGGCCCAGTCCTCACTCCAAGCAGTTCAGCCGGCACCTCCCTGCCCAGCCCCTGCTTGTTAGTGGTGGATGCGGGCATCTGCACTGCTTCTCCGCTGGGAGTTACAGTTGGGCACATAATCTGTGGGTTTTAATTATTTATTTTTCCTCCCAGTTATGTTGCCCTCTGAGGTTCCAAGGCTCGCCACAGACTTGCCAATGAGAGTGTTTCCTGGTGTTTAGAAACTTCTCTCTTTTTTAAGCCTCCCTTACCGGGACAGAGCTCCATCCCTACCTCTTTTGCCTCTCTTTTCATCTTTTATGTTTTTTCCTACCTCCTTTCGAAGACAATGGGCTGCTTTTCTAGGTGCCTGATGTCCTCTGCCGGCATTCAGAAGTAGTTTTGTGGAATTTACTCAGCATTAAAATGTTCTTTTGATGAATTTGTGGGGGAGAAAGTGGTCTCCCCGTCCTATTCCTCCACCATCTTCCTCCCTCCTGCCTCAGCTTTCTTTATAGTCCAACTCTCACATCCATTCATGACTACTGGAAAAATCATAGCTTTGACTAGACAGACCTACATCAGCAAAGTAACGTCTCGGCTTTTTAATATGCTCTCTAGGTTGGTCATAACTTTTCTTCCAAGGAGCAAGCGTCTTCTAATTTCATGGCTGCAGTCACCATCTGCAGTGATTTTGGAGCCCAAGAAGATAAAGTCTGTAACTGTTTCCACTGTTTCCCCATCTTATACCATGAAGAGATGGGACCAGATGCCATGATCTTCATTTTTTTCATATTGAGTTTTAAGCCAGCTTTTTCACTCTCCTCTTTCACTTTCTTCAAAAGGCTCTTTAGTTCCTCTTTGGTTTCTGCCATAAGGGTGGTGTCATCTGCATATCTGAGGTTATTGATATTTCTCCCAGCAATCTTGATTCCAGCCTGTACTTCATCCAGCACAGCATTTTGCATGATGTACTCTGCATAGATTTTAAATAAGCAGGGTGAAAATATACAGCCCTGACATACTCCTTTCCCAATTTGGAACCAGTCCATTGTTCCATGTCCAGTTCTAACTGTTGATTCTTGACCTGCATACATATTTCTCAGGAGGCAAGGAATGTGGTTTGGTATTCCCATCTCTTGAAGAATTTTCCAGTTTGTTGTGATCCACATACTCAAAACCTTTGGCATAGTCAATAAAGCAGAAGTAGATATTTTTCTGGAACTCTCTTGCTTTTTCAATGATCCAACGGATGTTGGCAATTTGATTTCTGGTTTTGCTACCTTTTCTAAATCCAGCTTGAATATCTGAAAGTTCTTGGTTCATGTACTGTTGAAGCCTGGCTTGGACAATTTTGAGCATTATTTTTCTAGTGTGTGAGATGAGTGCAATTGTGCAGTAGTTTGAGTATTCTTTGGCATTACCTTTCTTTGGGATTGGAATGAAAACTGACCTTTTCCAGTCCTATGGTCACTGCTGAGTTTTCCAAATTTGCTGGCATATTGAGTGCAGCATTTTCACAGCATCATCTTTTAGGATTTGAAATGGCACAGCTGGAATTCCATCACCTCCACTAGCTTTGCTCATAGTGATGCTTCCTAAGGCCCATTTGACTTCAGACTCCAGGATTCTGGCTCTAGGTGAGTGATCACACCTCATGGTTATTTGGGTCATTAAGAATTTTTTTAATAGTTCTGTGTATTCTTGCCTCCTTTCCTTAATATATTCTGTTTCTGTTAGGTCCATACCATTTCTGTCCTTTACTGTGCCCATATTTACATGAAATATTCCCTTGGTATCCCTAATTGTCTTGAAGAGAATGTTAGTCTTTCCCATTCTATTGTTTTTCTCTCTCTCTTTGCCTTGATCACTGAGGAAGGCTTTCTTACCTCTCCTTGCTATTCTTTGGAACTCTGCATTCAGATGGGTATGTCTTTCATTTTCTCCTTTGTCTCTTTTTAGTTTCTCTTCTTTTCTCAGCTATTTGTAAGTCTCCTCAGACAACCATGTTGCCTTTTTGCATTTTGTTTTCTCAGGATGGTCTTGATCACTGCCTCCCGTACAATGTCATGAACCTCTCTCCTAAGTTCTTCAGGCACCTGGTCTATCAGATCTAATCCCTTGAATCTATTTCTCACTTCCACTGTATAATCATAAAGGATTTGATTAAGGTCATACCTGAATGGACCTGCGGCTTTCACTACTTTCTTCAATTTAAGTCTGCATTTGGCAATAAGGAGTTCATGATCTGAGTCACAGTCAATTCATGGTCTTGTTTTTGCTGACTGTATACAGCTTCTCCATCTATGGCTGCGAAGAATATAATCAATCTGATTTCTGTATTGACCATCTAGTGATATCCATGCGTAGAGTCATCTCTTGTGTTGTTGAAAGAGGGTGTTTGCTATGACCAGTGCATTCTCTTGCAAAACTCTATTAGTCTTTGCCCTGGTTCATTTTGTACTCCAAGGCCAAACTTGCCTGTTACTCCAGTTATCTCTTGACTTCCTACATTTACATTCCAGTCCCCTACAATGGAAAGGACACCTTTGTTTTGTGTTAGTTCTAGGAGGTTTGTCGGTCCTCATAGAACTGTTGAACTTCAGTTTCTTCAGGATTAGTGATTGGGGAACAGACTTAGAAACTGTGATACTGAATGGCTTGCCTTGGAAATGAACACAGATCATTCTGTCATTTTTGAGATTGCACCCAAGTACTGCATTTAGGACTCTTTTGTTGACTATGAGGGCTACTCCATTTTTTCTAAGGGATTCTTGCTCACAGTAATAGATGTAACTGTACTTCTATATACTAGTTTTGTCTTGCCCATATCTACCACTAGTTTGGGCAAAACATAACTAGTATATAGAAATACAGTTGATTGAACCTATATCCTGTGACCATGCTGAATTTATTTATTAATTCTAATGGGTTTTGAGTTTTACGAATTCCTTAGGATTTTCAATTGGAGTAGGCAGTGGAAATATGGAAGATCATTTCATCTGCTAAGAAAAGCAGTATTACTTCTGCTAGTATTACTCCTGTCAGTAATAAACACAGTATTCCTGTTGAATCTGGATGCCTTTTCTTTCTTTCTTTGTAGCTGTTATTGTTGGGATTGTTTGCTATTATTTTCATAGCTGATTTTTCTTTTTAATTATATATTCATGATACCTTATTAAATTAATTTGAGTACACATTTTTCACTGATAGAAAAATTTTTAAATTACCTCCATTCATTCATTAATTTAGTTATATAATAAATATGCTGTTTAATTGATAAGTTGTGTTGGACTCTTGTGACCCAATGGACTGTGGCCCACTAGGCTTATTCTGTCCATGGGATTTCCCAGGCAAGAATACTGGAGTGGGTTTCCATTTCCTGCTGTAAGGATCTTCCCAATCCCGGTATCAAATCTATATATTCTGCATTGGCAGGTGAGTGGTTGACCACTGAGCCACCAGGGAAGCCCCAATAAATATGTTATGGGTGCCAAATATATGTAGTATTATCCCAGATGTTATGAATATATTTATAATCTAAGTATATATCCAAGAATGGGCTTCTCCAGTGGCTCAGAGGTAAAGAATCTGCTTGCAATGCAGTCAACACAGGAGACTGGGGTTTGACCTCTGGGTAAGGAAGATTCCCTGGAGGAGGGCATGGGAACCCACTCCAGTAATCCTGCCTGGAGAATCCTATGGACAGAAGAGCCTGGAGGGCTATAGTCCACAGGGTTGCAAGGAGTTGGACATGACTGAAGCAACCAAGCATGAGCATGATATCCAAGACTATATTATTATTCTAGTTTAGAGGTTATCTATAGCTCTTTTCTTCTATTTGCACAGTTAAGTAAGCATTTACATCATCACAACTTGAATTACCTGAAGATGTAGAACTCCTTATGCTTGATTGATAACACCATCTCTCTAATGTTAAAGATAACATAGTGGAATTGCCACAGGCCACTTCAAAAAGGAGTTTAAGATGGTATAGATCCATATTAAACAAACTTGAGGGACGTTAATTCCCATTGCACCCAAAGAACTGACAGAGTCTCCAAGTATAACACTGAACATTTCTATTTAATCATTGAACAATTGAGCTCTAGTTGCCCTGACTGAGGGTGCAAGGACCTTACTACTCTCCATACAGGAAATTGTCTAAAGGAGAGATTTGAAAGAGAAATAACCTATAATGCACTACCCTGATTAAATAGTTTCTGTTGAAGAGCTAGGATAATATCAAAAGAAATTTTTTTAATCCTTAGGTCAGAATTTTGGCATGAACTTATTTTTCTTTCCTCTCTATTCACAGCTAGCTAAGAACCACATTAGATGAGTTATCTTTGCTTGGTTTTATCTAAAGCTTACCACAGCAGCTTGGCTTTAAAGTTTCAAGTGTTAATTTAATTGTATTCAACATAGATTTAGAGTGATTTGAGGGTCTACTGTGCCTGATATTATCTAAGTCTCCTTGTATACATTACTTTATTTAATGTCATTTTTACCACATAATTATACTCTACATTATGTTTATTATTCCCATGTAGCAAAGTTAAGAAACCTAAGTGACTTAATGACTGAACAGCAACAAAGAAAGCTATTCCTTTTTAATTTAGGTTTATTTGTTTAATGTTAATTAATGCTGTGTTTCAGTATGATACAGATTCTGTATATGTGACTCCAGTCAGATATCCAGCAGTACAAACTAGCTTCAAGTTACACATATTGAACAAAGGACAGATGTTGAGCAAGCAAGGAGGGGAGAGGCGGGGCCCAGGAGGGGAGGGAAAGAAAAGAAACAAAGAATTGAACATGCTGCAGGCTTTTCCATACCACCTGTGTCAGAGGGTAAGTAAAAGTAGGCAAGAATGAGCAGCCATGGATTGTTGAACTGTTACCAGCACCATGCTTTTCAGCAACATTTCAGCAGAGTTTGAAACATAGCAAAACCATTACAACAAACTCTCCAAACAACCTTTTATCACCTCAAGTTGAGATCCAATTAATTTTAAACACTGGTATAAGATTCAATTTAAACAATTAGAAAAAGGGGTAATGAATACCATATACACCTCTATAGTGTGACTAAACATTCTCTTAGATGCTTGCATCACGTAAAATTCTAATGGCTTTCAAATGAATGTAATTTCCATTCTAATGGTGATCTTGCCACATCTGGCAGTAATGCTGAAAACGCCTCTATGCAGTCCTGTTAGTGTTCTTAACCTAAAAGCTGGGACAAGTAAAATCCACAGAAATTCACTCTTGCCTTTAAGAACTTTTGAAAACTGTTAAAAAAGAAAAGAAAAGAAAACCAACAGGGCAGGAACCTAAATTCTGAGATCAAATGTAAAAGTCACATTTGGTGGTTCTTAGTGACAATGGGAATTTCCAAGAGGAGTGGGATGGGAAGGTCAAGGGTGGTCAGAGATGGTTTCTCTTGTTGACTTTTATGTCTCACAGATTTTCATTTTCCACATCCTGCAGCGCTTCCTTATTCTGAAGTCCATAGTGTCAGATTTTCACGTAATAACTGCATGATAAATGTAGAGTCCTTATAGCTTTCTTCACTCAGCATGTCCAGTTCTGCAACTGCATCATCAAAAGCTGCTTTTGCCAACCTGCAGGCACAGTCAGGGGAATTAAGAATTTCATAGTAGAATACAGAAAAATTGAGAGCAAGACCTAAGCAAATGGGATGTTTTGGTGGAAGTTCTGTCATTGCAATATCACTAGCAGCTTTATAAGCCACTAGGCTGTTCGCTGCAGCCTCCTTCCTGTCATTTCCTGTGGGAAATTCAGCCAGACACCTGTGGTAGTCCCCTTTCATTTTATAATAGAAAACCTTGGACTCACCAGTGTTAGCTGCTGGAATGAGGTGTTTGTCTGGTACATCCAGAAAGAATGTCACAACAGATTTACTTTAGCTCAGTCTCAACCATTTGTCAATATTCTCAAATCATCTTTAGTTTGTCTTCTCTTCCCTTGTTTTGTTCTTTCTTCCTTTTTAAAATTGTGTACACTCTGAAGTTTTCATTTATAAACAATTATTCACTTAGCTATCTGTCCAAACATTCAACAACTATTTGCAGTCACTATTCATCAAGCTGACTACTATGGATAATTTGTTAGGTGTTAGAGAACACTGAAGAATAAATCATATCTCCAATGAGCTAAAATCAAAGTACGAGCATAATTCTGTTGCAGCACTGAAGACATAAAAACAAACTCTGAATAGAGAGAGGAAAAGAATCTACACTGTCGTTCTGTAATCTGAGTGGAAATTAAAGAATGGATAGAAGTTTTCCAGCCGTAGAACTTTAGAATAATGTATGAGCAAGAGAAAATCACTTCAGCAAGGAAACCAGCATTTGAAAAAACTTGAAATTACTATCTGAGCTGGATAATTTCCATTTTTCAATTCAGATCTACTCACTGTCTATTCCACTTTTTTCTGACCCTGGCTACCAGGCTGACTACCTCTATAGACTGACTGTATCAATAGTGTCCCATGTTCTCTGGCCTCTTCTTGGCTTTACCTAATGTAGACCCCTAGAGGGCATGGCAGGAAGAAGATAACTTCTGAGATATATGTACCACTCTTGCCTTTCAGTTTTGCTACAAATTGGCTAAGTCTCCAGCTGTATACATATTTCTTACCAAGTACTTCTTCCTAAGGCTTCATCTCTTCACTTCAGATTAGAGGGTCCTGAATTTACATACTAAAACAGTGTCTACTCTGGCCAGAAGCAAAGTGGAAAATAGTAAAATCTTTATTATTTCAGGTTCAGTTCAGTTAAGTCGCTCAGTCGTGTCCGACTCTTTGCGACCCCATGAATCACAGCACACCAGGCCTCCCTGTCCATCACCAACTCCCGGAGTTCACTCAAACTCATGTCCACAGAGTCGGTGATGCCATCTAGACATCTCATTCTCCGTCGTCCCCTTCTCCTCCCGCCCCCAACCTTTCCCAGCATCAGAGTCTTTTCCAGTGAGTCAACTCGTCGCATGAGGTGGCCAAAGTATTGCAGTTTCAGCTTTAGTATCAGTCCTTCCAATGAACACCCAGGACTGATCTCCTTTAGAATGGACTGGTTGGATCTCCTTGCAGTTCAAGGGACTCTCAAGAGTCTTCTCCAACACCACAGTTCAAAAGCATCAATTCTTCGGCGATCAGCTTTCTTCACAGTCCAACTCTCACATCCATACATGACCATAGGAAAAATCATAGCCTTGACTAGACGGACCTTTGTTGGCAAAGTAATGTCTCTGCTTTTTAATATACTGTCAAAATTGGTCATAACTTTCCTTCCAAGGAGTAAGCGTCTTTTAATTTCATGGCTGCAATCGGCATCTGCAGTGATTTTGGAACCCAAAAAAATAAAGTCTGACACTGTTTCCACTGTTTTTCCATCTATTTCCCACGAAGTGATGGGACCAGATGCCATGATCTTTGTTTTCTGAATGTTGAGCTTCAAGCCAACCTTTTCACTCTCCTCTTTCATTTTCATCAAGAGGCTTTTGAGTTCCTCTTCACTTTCTGCCATAAGGGTAGTGTCATCTGCATATCTGAGATTATTGATATTTCTCCCAGCAATCTTGATTCCAGCTTGTGCTTCTTCCAGCCCAGCGTTCCTCATGATGTACTCTGCATATAAGTTAAATAAGCAAGGTGACAATATACAGCCTTGATGCACTCCTTTTCCTATTTGGAACCAGTCTGTTGTTCCATGTACAGTTCTGACTGTTGCTTCCTGACCTACATACAGGTTTCTCAAGAGGCAGGTCAGGCGGATGGTATTCCCATCTCTTTCAGAATGTTCCACAGTTTATTGTGATCCACACAGTCAAAGGCTTTGGCATAGTCAATGAAACAGAAATAGATGCTTTTCTGCAACTCTCTTGCTTTCTCCATGATCCAGCAGATGTTGGCAATTTGATCTCTGGTGCCTCTGCCTTTTCTAAAACCTGCTTGAACATCTGGGAGTTCATGGTTCACATATTGCTGAAGCCTGGCTTGGAGAATTTTGAGCATGACTTTACTAGTGTGTGAGATGAGTGCAATTGTGCGGTAGTTTGAGCATTCTTTGGCATTGCCTTTCTTTGGGATTGGAATGAAGACTGACCTTTTCCAGTCCTGTGGCCACTGCTGAGTTTTCCAAATTTGCTGGCATATTGAGTGCAGCACTTTCACAGCATCATCTTTCAGGATTTGAAATAGCTCAACTGGAATTCCATCACCTCCACTAGCTTTGTTCGTAGTGATGCTTTCTAAGGCCCACTTGACTTCACATTCCAAGATGTCTGGCTCTAGGTCAGTGATCACGTTATCGTGACTATCTTGGTCGTGAAGAGCTTTTTTGTACAGTTCTTCTGTGTATTCCTGCCACCTCTTCTTAATATCTTCTGCTTCTGTTAGGTCCATACCATTTCTGTCCCTTATCGAGCCCATCATTGCATGAAATGTTCCCTTGTTATCTCTAATTTTTAAATAATACTTAATATAAGCAAGCAAACATTTGAAGGCTGCACTGTCTTTATGCCCAAAATTTTAAGTGTGTATAAGCATATAAAGATCCAGAAACAGAGCTTATAAAAAGGCTAACGAAAGGAAGAATTATACCGTATACCAAGAACAATTACAAAATGGAGAAGCTTACTTACTGAGAGTAAGCAGTTATGTCAAAGAATTATATTTTGCAAAAGACATCTTTCTGATGAAAAAGACCCCTGGAATTATATCAGAAAAAGAGGTAAATGATAAAGGAAAGTGATCTAGTATTGCAGTCAAAATGAAAATGAATAAAAGATGGCATTAAATGTGAGCTTCTGATGGATATAGGGACTTCCCTAGTGGCCCAATGATTAAGACCTTGCCTTCCAGCAGGGGGGTGCAGGTTCAATCCCTGGTCAGGGAGCTAAGTTACCACATGCCTTGCAGCCAAAAATACCCAAAGCATAAAACAGAAGCAATATTTTTACGAGTTCAATAAATACTTTTAAAATCACCCACATTAAAAAAAAATCTTTTAAAAAAGTGACTTTAAAACTTCCTTAGGTGATATGCTAAGCAGAAGAGTGAAGAATCCAATCATAACTATTTTTTGAGAAAAAAGTCATACTAAGGGGGCTCTAATATATTTGAGAATCTGTTTGGTGATGGAAGAATGGTAGTGAGCTCAAACAAACACCTAGAAAAGTCGAATGTGATCATATCAAAGATATATATTTATTTAAAGGAATAATTAAGTACTGACAATCATTTGAGTAAAATTATATCCTGGATTTGATCATTTTTCCTCAAGGTCCAAAAGGTCTTTATTTGCAGACCCTAAGGATCCATTTTCTTCATGTTACTTTTGAACAAATTATTATTCCTAGAGAGAGCTGCAAAATAGGAAATATCGATGCCAAATAGATGGAAAAACAGTGGAAACAGTGTCAGACTTTATTTTTTTGGGCTCCAAAATCACTACAGATGCTGATTGCAGCCATGAAATTAAAAGACGCTTGCTCCTTGGAAGGAAAGTTATGACCAACCTTGATAGTATATTAAAAAGCAGAGACATTACTTTGCCAACCAAGGTCCGTCTAGTCAAGGCAATGGTTTTTCCCGTGGTCATGTATGGATGTGAGAGTTGGACTGTGAAGAAGGCTGACCGCCGAAGAATCGATGCTTTTGAACTGTGGTGTTGGAGAAGACTCTTGAGAGTCCCTTATACTGCAAGGAGATCCAACCAGTCCATTCTGGAGGAGATCAATCCTGGATGTTCATTGGAGGGACTGATGCTAAAGCTGAAACTGCAATACTTTGGCCACCTCATGCGACGAGTTGACTCACTGGAAAAGACTCTGATGCTGGGAAAGGTTGGGGGCGGGAGGAGAAGGGGACGGCGGAGAATGAGATGGCTGGATGGCATCACGGACTCTGTGGACATGAGTTTGAGTGAACTCCGGGAGTTGGTGATGGACAGGGAGGCCTGGCGTGCTGTGATTCATGGGGTCGCGGAGAGTCGGACACGACTGAGCGACTGAACTGAACTGAATATATTTGAGAATCTGTTTGGTGATGGAAGAATGGTAGTGAGCTCAAACAAACACCTAGAAAAGTCGAATGTGATCATATCAAAGATATATATTTATTTAAAGGAATAATTAAGTACTGACAATCATTTGAGTAAAATTATATCCTGGATTTGATCATTTTTCCTCAAGGTCCAAAAGGTCTTTATTTGCAGACCCTAAGGATCCATTTTCTTCATGTTACTTTTGAACAAATTATTATTCCTAGAGAGAGCTGCAAAATAGGAAATATCGATGCCACAGTGAATTCCTAGTCACCAATTTCAATCACCAATTTCCTCAGCAGTACCTGGCAGTTCCACCTATTTCTTTGGCCAACTGGCTCTCCCTTTCTACAATATTTCAACATTTCAGTCATTAATGTAATTCAGTCTCCAGTGGTAATACTCTGTCCCAAGCAGCAATCATCTCTCACCCAAACAAAAACAGTAATGTGGTAACTTACTTCCCTGCTTCCATTCTTTCCCTCTTTCAATCCATTCTCCAGGCTAAAATCTGATTACTCTCCCTTCCTGATTGAATCACTTCAATTACTTTCGAGAGGACAAAATTCCATGACCTACACAACAACTTCATCTCAAATCACTTTCCCCCTTCACTCTTAGCATTTCAGTTACTTTAACCTTCAGTTCCTCAAATGCACATGGTTCTCCCACCCTTACCTATCAAATTGTAACAAAGCAGAACAAACTGGGTGAGTTAACAGAAATTTATTTCTCACATTTCTGGAAGCTAGAAGTCTGATATCAAGGTGTTGGCAAGGGTCATGCTCCTCTGAAGCCTATGAGGAAATTCTGCCTGCCCTTCCTAGCTTCTGGTGGATTGCTGATATCTTTGGCATTCCTTGGCTTGTAGACAGTCACTCAATCCTCCATCTTCATGTGGCATTCTGTTTTTCTGTTTCCAGAATTCTCCTTTATACCTTATATTGAATTAGGGCCCATCCTGATGACTTTAATTTGATTACCTATATAAAACTATTTCCTCACAAGGTCACCTCCTATGATACTGAGTATTAGGACTTGAAATCATCTTTTATTAGGGGGACATAATTCAACCCATAAAATCACTGCAGATGGTGACTGCAGACATGAAATTAAAAGATGATTACTTCTTGGAAGGAAAGTTATGACCAATCTAGGCAGCATATTCAAAACAGAGACATTACTTTGCCAACAATTGTCCGTGTAGTCAAGGCTATGGTTTTTCCAGTAGTCATGTATGAATGTGAGAGTTGAGAAAGAAAAGAAAGAGAGCTGAGCACCGAAGAATTGATGCTTTTAAACTGTGGTGTTGGAGATGACTCGTGAGAGTCCCTTGGACTGCAAGGAGATCAAACCAGTCCATCCTGAAGGAGATCAATCCTGAGTGTTCATTGGAAGGACTGATGTTGAAGCTGAAACTCCAATACTTTGGCCACCTGATCAGAAGGACTGACTCATTTGAAAAGACCCTGATGCTGGGAAAGATTGAAGGCAGGAGGAGAAGGGGACAACAGAGGATGAGATGGTTGGATTGCATCACCAACTCAATGGACATGAGTTTGGGTAAACTCCGGGAGTTGGTGATGGACAGGGAGGCCTGGCATGCTGCAGTCCATGGGGTCACAAAGAGTAGGACATGACTGAGCAACTGAACTGAACTGAACTGAGAAATCCACCATTTGCACAGGATTTTCCATGTGCTGTTTGTTCTCCCAGAAATCTTTTTTACAACCCTCACCCTTCCGCTACCTTGCCTAGTCACCTTTTCATGTTTCAACCCAGAACTCTTTTCTTAGGGAGAACTGGTTGATCATCTAAATGTTTTTTCCAGTAAATGCACTAAAACAGCCATAAACATTGCCTTTGTAACACTTATTATATTTGTAATTTAAAACTTATTGGTGAGATTATTTGATTAGTATCTACCTACTTCACTCGACTGTGAGTTCTGCAAAGGTCATTTTTTTCTCACTGTTGTATTACTACAGTGTCTGGAATGTTACAGCAGGCATTCAATAAATATTTGGTTAAGTGAATGAATAATAGATCAAATAAAAAAATGACAAAAATGTCAGCTTGAAGTTTCAAAATTTCTACTTTCACTTAAGTGTTGGCGAGAACATAAATTGATTGCTTCCATACAGTTTAAGTGAAACAGTATTCTACCTGTAGGAAATAATTTCTCTAACACTAAACTAATAGATCCAAACATATATATATCAATGAGAACTTTGCAGTTTATTTTGAATTTTCCATGCTGAAGTGGCTGTACAGGACTTTAAACCTACTCATGTCACTCAACTTCTCATTTTAGTCTCAAAATAGCAACTGTCTAAACATTCAAACTGAATTCATAAATTTCCAGGACAAGCAAAAAAAACAAAGATTACAATAGGATTAAGGAATATTCAGTTCAGTACAACATGTATTGATAAGTTCTGTGTCTGACTGTAAACACCATAAAGCAACACTTCAATATAATGAAAGAAATGGCATGGTGGGCTACAGTCCACGACAGGGGGAACAGAAATAACCAACAAGAATTATTGTCTTTATATATTTGACTTTTGTCTTTAATGTTACATATAAATGTTTGAATTTACAGACAAAATGTGACTTCTGATTCTTTGGAAGACATCTACCTTATATATTTCTCTTTCTCGTCCATAATTCCGTATATGAATAGCTATATTCAAAGTCACAATCTGTACCTATATAGACTTCAAGGATTGGCAGAGCTGGCTTAGAATTCCAATTCTTACCATCTGGGACATTTTTAAACAATGTACTTAAACTTTAAGCCTCAAGTTTTCTTTTCTGTAAAATAGAGATAGTATTATTTGATTTATTGAACTTTTCTGGATGTTAAATATATATATTTATATACATATATATACAGTGTGTATGCGTGTGTGTGTGTGTGTGTGTGTGTGTAATAAGTTGTCTGGTTATGCTTAGCAATCAATACACATTGCTAGAATTAATTTTTACCAATATAAGCATGAGAGGTGAATTTTAAACAGTTTTCAGATTCAAACGTATGCATTTCATTTTCTTTTTTTAGGCAGCGTATTTGCCTAAACCAAGGTACTGTTTTATGGTTACTTTTGTCATATCTAACATTCACTTTTGCCTATTAGCTGTCATTGGAGAAGGAAATGGCAACCCACTTCAGTATTCTTGCCTGGAGAATCCCATGGAGAGAGGAGCCTGGCAGGCTACAGTCCATAGGGTTGTAAAGAGTCGGACACATTAGCTGTCATATATAATAAATTAAGAATATTTCCTTTAAGTAAATTACAACTAAAGCTAATATTATGAGTAGTATATAAATACCAAAATATCTACTGAAGATCTAGTTCTACCTAATAGTTGCAAAAGCACAATAAGCAAATTAATGAATTATTCTTATTTTGAAATACTTATTCATAAGAGCAAATGCTTTTGGTTTAAGTAATATTCATTCTTTGATAAAACTGTTACCTTTGATAAACACAAAACGGTCAACAGTAAAAGTAGTATGATTAAATAATATGCTTTATTATTATTCAGAGAAATGCCAAGATACAATTAATTTAGCATACATTATTTTCCACTCTGATTATTGGCCATAAGTTGGCAATGAGCCATATTATCCAATTTAAAACTAGAATTTGTATAATTGTATAATTGGCTACAATTTCATCCACCTCATTAAAACTGATTCAAATGCAATTATACAGAGTGAAGTAAGCCAGAAAGAAGAACATCAATACTGTATATTAACGCATATATATGGAATTTAGAAAAATGGTAACCTGAACCCTGTATAAGAGACTGCAAAAGAGACATAGGCATTTAGAACAGTCTTTGGGACTCTGTGGGAGAGGGTGAAGGTGGAATGATTGGGGAGAATGGAATTGTAGCATGTATATTATCATAAGTGACCAGTCCAGGTTCGACGCATAAATTTTCCTCTGTTCAAAATAAAATAAAATAAAATAAAACTAGAATTTGATTCTCCCAGACATAGTGTTACTATGTTTTAGTGTTACTAAAACTCGACTTTTGTTACCATATTCAAAGAGTTTCTAATTTCCCAAAAAGTTGCACTCTAAAAATAATATGTGCTTATGTTTCTTAGAGCTGTAAATATATTTTTCTGTAACAATTATGTTATATATAGTTACATAGACACTATGAAGATTTATATGATATAGTATGAACTAAGTTTTGGAGGTAACAGCTAAATCCTGAACTTTGTCTCTGGATGCTTTTCAATGGATATGTTGACAATATCTTTCCTAGGGATTCCTCATCTTTGTCAATCATGTAGATATTATCCATATTAGTTCTCTAGAATTTTCTTTTTATAAAGTTAAACATACACAAGAAAAATGGAGGTCTTGGGATACAGAACTCATATTTTTAAGCACTTAATGCATACCTTTCCAATTCCATTTGGCAGAGTTCTGATAATGTGCTAGGCAGAGCACCAAATAATCAATACCTTTCACTTGTATTATTTCTATTGATCTTGACTTTACCACTAAGAGGGGGTGTTCTTATTTCTATTTTAAAAATAATAAAGTTGAAGTTCAAAAAGTAAAATAAATGACAGGATAGGATTTGAACCTTGATCTGCCTGATTGATAAGACTATGCCATAATTACTCTATGTTGTCTCTATGCAAGTAAAATTTTTATCTATTTGTTTACTAGAAAAGAGAGAACCATGGCCCTTGAAACTCTTCTGAAACTCACTTTAAACTCCACTAACAAGAGACCCAACAAAATGTTTTCGTTTGTTTTTATACAGGTATATGGCCATTATTGACCCCTTGAAGCCCAGACTGTCTGCCACTGCAACCAAGATTGTCATTGGAGGCATTTGGATTCTAGCGTTTCTACTTGCATTCCCTCAGTGTCTTTATTCCAAAACCAAAGTCATGCCGGGCCGTACTCTTTGCTATGTGCAGTGGCCAGAAGGCCCCAAACAACATTTCACGTAAGTTAATTATCTATTATAATCTTCAACTAAATGCATTGAACACTTAAGGAACTATAGGTTGGGAGCAACAGTCAAGCACATAAGACATAGACAGTTCCCTCAAGGGCTCAAATATTACTTGGGAAAAAAGACACATAAAAATATTAGACTATTTGTATATAGTACAGTATGATATGATCAATTAGTTTGTATAAGTTACAATGATTTCTAATTGGAAAAATGTGGTGACCTCTGTATGGGGTAGCTCTGGAGAGTTTCCAGAGAAAATGATAAGATAACTAGAGATGAAAGCACAAAGGAAAACCAGGTTGTTATGGATTAAGGAATGAGTGAGAAGGGTGGAATTGAGACCCAAAGGTGTGGATTGCCCTTGTAAGAAGCCTGGCTGAAAGAAAAGGGAGTCTTGGCATGTTCCTTGTTGTGTTCCTTTGTTTTAACATTGAAAACTTAAACACTTAGGTCAGAAAGGAGATAGGAATGCTACATGCTAGAATTTGGTATTTCATATTTTGGATACACCTTTAAAAAAGCAAATTAGCAAAACAATTGTTTAATTGTTTCCTTTTTGTTTTTTATTCTGACCATTTAAATTTTATTTCAAATAAAATTCTTATTTAGTGATCTATTTTTTCCTTTAAAAACTAACAAATAATGCAAATACAATAATCATCTTTTAAAACAGATATTTTATCAAACTCTGCTCTACTCAGAGTCTGGATTTTTAAAGCAAAAGATTGAGGAGTGTTTATTAAAGGAAAAGCAGGCAGCAGTTATTAAACCAAGGACAGCATTCTTTCCATTATGTAATACTAATATATCTTATTTGTATGATAGGAAAACAAAATTATTCATAATAATAAAATTAAATTATTTGTTGACTGAATCAATTCACCACTGACTTTAACACTTAATAAGCTATCAGGAAGAGAGCTTTACCAAATAAACACAGATATTGAGATTAGTATATCAAAATCTTTAATTACTTTAAAGCCATCCTAAGACAATGGAAGTCACTCAAAAGTTTATAGAAATTCTAATTTGGCTATTATAGTATTGGCTGCCATCTTAGTCCACCATAGTAATATTTTTATAATTTTTATTGAAAGCTATGAAATTCCAAAATTTAGTTTGATAATTCATAGTACAATGACTTTGACGTGACTAATACCTCCATATGTTGTTTACCAAATTTAATGATGCAATCAAATGTGCCAAGACTTTGAAAAAACTCTAATATGACTCAGAACATCTAGCTACATTTTTTTTCCTTT
The DNA here is from genome assembly GCF_049115385.1 of Moschus berezovskii. Classification (NCBI taxonomy): domain Eukaryota; kingdom Metazoa; phylum Chordata; class Mammalia; order Artiodactyla; family Moschidae; genus Moschus; species Moschus berezovskii. The sequence continues at coordinate 28,490,383 of NC_142464.1, forward strand.
GGATGAAAAATTATTTATTTCAAATGTGACCGATGTTGCAAGATATATGTAATAGCTTTACACAGGAGAAAATGTATAAGTTGATCATTTTACTCTGTGCCATCTCTTTTCCTCTGATTATCTGTTGAATTAGGTTAGCTTAGTGATTACCAAGCAAAGGAAAAGTACTCGTCTTGAAGCCTCTAGGCAAGGGGAAATGTGCAGTTTAAACAAGCTCTGTATGAATGCTGTAGTTTTCATATGTGAAGAAGAAACTGACAAAGTTAAACTGGTAGTATGTGGATGATTGTAGATGACAATAGCTGGGACTTCCCTGGTGGCTCAACGGTAAAGAACCCACCTGCAATGTGGGAGATGCAGAAGCCATGAGTTCAATCCCTAGGTTGGGAAGATCCCTAGAGGAGGGCATGACAACGCACTTCAGTATTCTTGCCTGGAGAATCCCATGGACAGAGAAGCCTGGTGGGCTACAATCCACGGGGTTGCAAAGAGTTGGACATGACTGAAGCAACTTAGCACAGCACACAGAACAGGTTACAATAGCTAGGTGTTTTGGTGAAATTGTGAAATGAGGACTTAGAAGAGAAAATGTGGCATTTTCAATTGTGACTTAAAATGGAATGAATTCAAAGTCTCATTATTTTACTCCAATATGCTCTTCAGCATGTATTTTTCTTATTTCTTTCAGTTACCATATTATTGTTATTATACTGGTGTACTGTTTCCCATTGCTTGTCATGGGTATCACATACACCATCGTTGGAATCACCCTCTGGGGCGGAGAGATCCCAGGGGACACCTGTGACAAGTATCATGAGCAGCTAAAGGCTAAAAGAAAGGTACTGTTCCATATAACTTTCCCAGCATTTGAGTAAATTGTGGTGCACCAGAGAAGGGGAAAAAAATCTAATTATGGCATTTTAATATATAATTTGATGTTTTACTCCTACTTTTATTTTTCCCCCTTCTTTCTTTTTTTTTAAATTTTGCTTCCTTTTTATCTTCTATAAGCCACTTAGCCACTAGTCATGTACAATAGCAGTTTATGATAAGAGTAGTCACTTCATTACAGAAAGACTGTTACCTTTTGCAGAATATTCTTAATTATACCACCAGAAACTTCTGAAATTTCACTGTAGGAGTCACAGTTGGTTGTATTTCTGCAGCTCTAGTTATCTTAGTCTTTTATTAAACAAAATGCCTCTGATGTACTATATAATCTTTCAGAAGTTTTATTTATCCCAGGAAAGGCAGCTGTCTTAGTATGTGCTATAATTCTGCAATATCTGTTTATGTATCCCATTCTTCTCTTCCCCTCACCTCCCCACATTCCACCCCTATCCTTTATCTGGTTCTACACAGCCAGCTGATTAACAGATGAAGTTCCATTATACTGTTGTACAACTTACCGGGTGACATGATAAAAACTATTTCTGAACAATTCACATTAAGCAAGAAAATCTATAAAAATTATCATAGTGACATTTTAGTAGGATTATTTTTTCATTGTTTTCTTTTCTGACTACTATTACATGACTCAGTGAGTGAGATTTTTTGTAATAAATTTGCATAGTTAAAAGGAATCTTAGAATCATCTATTCCATCTTCCTCTCTCCAAGTGATGAGTACCTAGTGCAAATCACAGAGGTTTTCCAAGGATAAATGAGACACACTGATATGTCAATTAGTATTATTCCATTTATGATTCATTTATTTATGTAGAACTATTACTGATACTCACTTAACAACAATCAATCAGGTTTTAAAAGTCTAGTATAGAAAATAGATTTTATTTTAACATCAATAGGTTTTTGTCTCTGTTGACAAACAGACAAGACTTTATGTTTGGCTAGCATTTTATCATTAGGTTGAATATTTGAAAGCAAATATTTTTCACATCAGTTTAGCTATTTCAGCCTATAATATATATAATTTCATTTTACTTCTCTTTGGGAAAAAAAAAAACCTTAAAATGAAGTACATGATCCCACTGCTGGGCATATATATCAGAGAAAACTATAATTCAAAAAGAAACATGCAACACTAGTGTTGCATGCAACACTATTTACAATAGCCAAGACATGGAGACAATTTAATTTTCCATTTACAGACAAATGGATAAAAAGGATGTGGTACATACATATAATGGAATACTACTAAGTCATGAAGAGAAAGTAATAATGACATTTGCAGTAATATGGATGGACCTAGAAATGATCATACTAAGTGAAGTAAGTCAGAGAGAGAAAGACAAATACCATATGACATCGTTTATAGGTAGAATCTAAAATATGACACAAATGAACCTATCTAAGGAAGGCATGGCAACCCACTCCAGTATTCCTACCTGGAGAACCTTATGGACAGAGGAGCCTGGTGGACTACAGTCCACAGGGTTGCATAGAGTTGGACATGACTGAAGTGACTTAGAATGCACGCAACCACACATAAAACAGAAATGGACTCACAGGCATAGAGAACAGATTGTGGTTCCCAAGGAAAAGTGGGGGAGGGAGAGAGGATTGCCTGGAAGTTTGGGGTTAATAGATGCAAACTATTCCATTTAGAATGGATAAACAATAAGATCCTACTGTATAGCACAGGGAACTATATTCAATAGCCTGTAGAGTTGAATGGAAAAGAATGTATAACATTTATGCATAACTGAATCACTTTGTTGTACAGTAGAAATTAACAAAACTTGTAAATCAACTATATTTCAGTAAAATTTAAAAATAAAGTGTACAAACAACCAAACTATGCCTTTACCACATTAAAAAAAAAGAATCATAGAACTAGCAGAACTCCAGTAACATAATCATCTTAAGTGAACAGTTTCTCCTTCTCCTTTAGTTTGATCCTCACGTTCTAACATCTTGATCATGCTGCAAGATCCTCTTTGCAGGGGGCATATTTTCTAACAGCTATGTTTTAGGCATAATCACATTAAATAACTGATGTGATACTCTACATTGCTGTTGTTGTTCAGTTGCTAAGTCATGTCTGACTCTTTTCGACCCCAGGGACTGTAGCCCACCAGGCTCCTCTGTCCATGGGATTTCCCAGGCAAGAATACTCGAGTGGGCTGCCATTTTCTTCTCCAAGGGATCTTCCTGACCCACGGATCAAACCCATGGCTCCTGTATCTCCTGCATTGGCAGGAGAATTCTTTATCATTGAGCCACCAGGGAAGCCCAATATTCTACGTGGTATATTTCAGAATCACTTGTCTTTGTTCTTCCTGCTTACTTTCTTGTCTTTTATTTCTTTCCTACTAGTTTAAGCATTTTTAAAACACTTTTCCCCTGTTCAATTCTGCACAACTTAAAATAAGTTCAGTAATTATATATTATAATTCCTTTTCCTTAATATTGACATAATATTTTTCTAGGAAGGGATAAAAATTTAATCTGAGTGTTCCTTTTTAATTTTGAGTTGAATCCCAGAGGGAACAAAAGAAAGAGGGAATAATTTTGCATTTGTCTTTCTATAGCAGATGAGAATATGGCATACATATTTCATTTTCACTGCATTACTCTGCAATTTCAAAGTATAAATATCAATTCAAACGGAGAGATTGACTCTTCTAGAATATTTCAAAAATTAAGCTATATAAAAGTTCTAGTCCATGTTTCTATTTCTCAGGTTGTAATCTTGGCTGAAATAGTATAAAATGACATCTATGACATGGGCTTCTCAAAATAAATCACCTTGTCCTTAGGTTTCTTTCACAGTCACTTACTGATATGACCATTTGTATTGTGAAACTAACCCTCATTTTGCCCAAAAATTTAAAATTTCAAAATAAAAATAGCTCTTCTCTTAATTTTTTTATTTAAAATTTAAATATTGTAACATGCATCAACCCTGAACTGGCGATTCATTTCACATATGACAACATACATGTTTCAATGCCACTGTCCCAAATCATCCCACCCTCACCCTCTCCCAAAGAGTCCCAAAGACAGTTCTATACATCTGTGTGTCTTTTGCTGTCTCGTATACAGGGTTATCATTTGCATCTTTCTAAGTTCCATATATATGCATTAGTATACTGTATTGTGTTTTTCTTTCTGGCTTACTTCACTCTGTATAATAGGCTCTAGTTTCATCCACCTCATTAGAACTGATTCAAATGCATTCTTTTTAATGGCTGAGTAATACTCCATTGTGTATATGTACCAAAGCTTTCTTATCCATTCATCTGCAGATGGACATCTAGGTTGCTTCCATGTCCTGGCTATTATAAACAGTGCTGGAATGAACATTGGAGTACATGTGTCTCTTTCAATTCTGGTTTCCTCAGAGGGAGGATTAAGAGAGGAGGGAGGTGGGAGGGGGGTTCAGGAGGGGGAACTCATGTGCATCCGCGGTGGATTCGTGTCAATGTATGGCAAAACCAACCAATATAATATTGTAAAATAATTAGCCTCCAATAAAAAATAAATAAATAAAAGAATATATGTAATCATAAGGCAAAAAATTAATTAATAAATAAATAAAATTTAAATATTGTCTAGGATAGTTTGGAATACAGTTGTTTCTAGTAATTATTCTCTTTTCTTATATCAGTATGACTGTTTAGGTGAAAGATATGAATTTTACCCTGGATGGGCCATTTAATCATATGTTGTCTCCTATAGATTACATCTTTGATATTACAGATTGGACTTAAGAAATAAGAGAGTATTGGTTACAAAAGAGCAAATTCATCATGACTGCTTAGAAAAAACAACTCTATAAACAACTCTGAGTCAATGTACTATTAATAAAAAAAAAAAAAACAGCAGTTACTGATTGAGCTCCCCAGACACGTCAATAAGAATTTTAAAAAGTTTAAGAAATTTTAGTCAGAACACTGAAAAGATCTTTGCAACTACTAAGAAGCACTGCTTCCATTTCTCTTTTTCTTAAGGTCTCTAGGAACTGTATTCAGTTTTGAGTCCTGTAGATTAAACTCTATGAAGAACAGCCAGTGGAAATAAATTCCATCTCTAAGTTATATAGAACCTAATACATCTAAAAGTTAAACTAATGTGAAGCTATCAGAAAAATGAGGATTAACCACCCCCACTCAACCTTTACATTTGTCTGGCCTAACAATATGCATACTTTGAAAATAATACCAGTGGCACTTCAAAAATTTCCTGGCACATAAAACTGTTCTCAGTAAATGGTACCTGTTACTTAAGGCACTATGTATATATATATGCACTTTATTATATGGGCACTTTACTTTGAATATATAAAGCACTTTATTATGAAGATCAGAAAGCACCATGTGGTAGAAAAGTAAAGAGGTGTAAAACTGGTCATTTATCTATTTAAGCATAATATTGACCTACATTTTAACATGAGTCACAGTTTGTAAATAACTTTCACATGAATGTTATTTAATTCTCACATTATCTATGTGAATTTTTCTTGCTTTACAGAAAAATGAAATTGAGCCCCAAATTCACAAAATTAATAAGTGGCAAAACTTGGACTTGAATCTTAAACAAAGTTTTTAGAGTTGAGTTCTTTCAGAGAGCTATCTCAAAGGAATAGGTTTCAGAATGATAATTTATGTCTGAGTATTACTTATATTATTTGAAGTGCATTCTCATACATAGACTGTACTAATCATCACAGTAGTCCCAACAGGTAGGCCTAAATAAGTAAGTAAATAAGTTCAGTCACTCAGTCATGTCCAACTCTTTGTGACTCCATGGACTGCAATGCACCAGGCTTCTCTGTCCATCACCAACTCCTGGAGCTTGCTCAAACTCTTGTCCATTAAGTTGGTTATGCTATCCAACCATCTCATCCTCTGTCACCTTCTTCTCTTCCCACCTTCTTCAATCTTTCCCAGCATCAGGGTCTTTCCCAATGAGTCATTTCTTCACATCAGGTGGCCAAAGTATTGGAGCTTCAGCTTTAGCATCAGTCCTTGCAATGAATATTCAGGACTGATTTCCTTTAGGATGGACTGGTTGGATCTCCTTGCAGTCCAAGGGACTCCCAAGAGTCTTCTCCAGCACCACACTTCAAAAGCATCAATTCTTCGGTGCTCAGCCTTCTTTATGGTCCAACTCTCACATCCATACATGACTACTGGAAAAACCATAGCTTTGACTAGACGGACCTATGTCAGCGAATGTCTCTGCTTTTTAATAAGCTATCTAGGTTGGTCATAGCTTTTCTTCCAAGGAGCAAACATCTTTTAATTTCATGGCTGTACTCACCATCTGCAGTAATTTTGGAGCCCAAGAAAATAAAGTCTGTCATTGTTTCCATTGTTTCCTCATATATTTTCCATAAAGTGATGGGACCAAATGCCGTGATCTTCGTTTTTTGAATGTTGAGTTTTAAACCAGCTTTTTCACTCTCCTCTTTCACTTTCATCAAGAGGTTCTTTAGTTCCTCTTCACTTTCTGCCATAAGGGTGGTGTCATCTGCATGAGGTTATTGACATTTCTCCTGGCAATCTTGATTCCAGCTTGTGCTTCATTCAACCTGGCATTTCGCACGATGTACCTTGCATATATACATCCCTGACGTACTCCTTTCCCAATTTGGAATCAATCTGTTGTTCCATGTTCAGTTCTAACCATTGCATCTTGACCTGCATACAGATTTCTTAGGAGGCAGGGAAAATGGTCTTGTATTCCCATATCTTGAAGAATTTTCCACAGTTTGTTGTGATCCACACAGTCAAAGGGTTTGGCATAGTCAATAAAGTGGAAGTAGATGTTTTTCTGGAATTCTCTTGCTTTTTCTACAATCCAATGGGTCAATAGGAGATAGGCATAGTGGAAATTATTTTCTTCCATTTTTAACAAACCATGAAACTGAAGGTTTGGGAAGGTGAATGGGACCCAAATTTATACAGCTGGTAATAGTATAAGTAAGCCCTTTCAGTCCTGTGGAATGCATTGTTTCCATTACCCTGGACTGCAAAGAGTTGGCAGCTACCTTGAGTCAGTCTCCTGTCCATTTTCTCATTCACAGTATATGAAAGTATTGTTCCTTTTCTTGAAAGTTTTCTGATGAGGGCTAATCAAGATAATGTATGTATTAATGTGTCTGGTACTTAATGTCATAAACATGCAATTCCAATCTGCATGTATATTCATCTATTTATGAGACAAAAATAAACCTAATTATTATCACTAATATAAAGTACAATGATTATGATAGCTCTATAGAAGCAACAAGCATTTACTGTGCTTGTTATGTGCCAGACACTTGATTTAGGTGCTTTAAATAGTTTAGCCAATTGAATTCTGACAACCACATAAGGGAGGCATTATTGTTATTTTCAGTTGACAGATGAAGAAACAGTCATTAGCTGGGTTAAGTAACTGCCTAGTCTATTGAATGACAGAGTCAGGCTATAAAAGCAGAAAGTCTAATTCTAGAGAACATGATCATAATTTCTATATTTTAATGATCATTTCTGTACTTTGCTGGGTGGTGGTGATAAATAAGATAAAGTAATTATTTTCTTATCTTTCTAGTTGTTTAATTCCCAGGAGTACAATTGAATAAATTATTGTATTATTTATTGATACATTCTGAGTTTAAAAGCTCTTGTAGGTTAAACTGACCAAAATACCTAATGTTATTTTTAAGTAAAAATTATCTTCCAGTAGTACCAGTCAACTTAACACTTATTTCCAGTACCAGCAATCAACTTAAAAATTACATCTTGAGAAACAGTTTATCTGTACACTGGAACTGCATGCAATGACCAAAGTGAGGAGGCATCTATTTTACCTGTGAAAATATACACTAAAACCTGATTTTTATTGTTAAAAATTATAAATCAGCTCAACTGAGTACTTTTTTTTGTTTTCAGTTCAAATGAGTTTTTTAAACACTTTGAAGCTTCTCTAACATATACTGAATAAAAACAATACACAGCCTCCCTTAACAAATTCTCCTCAGTTAATATAACACCCTAACACATAATGATATTAATGGTTTTGCTGCAACTAAAAACATTCCACAATAATTACATCGCCACTGCCAAATATCAATAGACAGATATAAATGTAATTGTTTTTCATATCTGGAGAAAATTCAGGTTTGTAAAGCCAAATGAGCACAATGTCTTGTGTGTGCCTGAGAGAGACAGAAACATAATAGGAAAGAGAGTGATAGATATGATACAAAACAAAAGAGATATAAGAGATACTACTGTGGAAGAACTGGGACTCTGGACAGTTGCGTTCCAGACGTGGTATTTTATTTCAGATTTACTTTGTTTGAGTCATCACTTTTCTCTGGGCTTATTGTCATATTTGTAAAATGAAGCAGATCATTTGCTTCACTTCCACATTCTCTTCCAGCTATACATATCCATGATTGAGATCATCAAATACTTATTCAACATATAAAGTGGACCAGGCATTGTGAACAAGTGATTTTATTTAACTTTATAAAATCCTATAAAAGAGGATATATTTCAGGTCATAAATATTAGTGAGCAAAGCTTAAGAAAACGTTTTAATGGGTTCTGTGTAGTTGATTTAAGTTGGAGGCAAAATTTTCGGTCACACCTTTGACCCCACATAAGTTTAAGAAACCTGTAGCAGGTCAGGAAGCAACAGTTAGAACTGAACATGGAACAACAGACTGGTTCCAAATAGGAAAAACAGTACATCAAGGCTGTATATTATTACCCTGCTTATTTAACTTATATGCAGAGTACATCATAAGAAACACTGGGTTGGAGGAAGCACAAGCTGGAATCAAGATTGCCAGGAGAAATATCAATAACCTCATGCAGATGACACAGCCCTTATGGCAGAAAGTGAAGAAGAACTAAAGAGCCTCTTGATGAAAGTGAAAGAGGAGAGTGAAAAAGTTGGCTTAAAGCTCAACATTCAGAAAACAAAGATCATGGCATCTAGTCTCATCACTTCATGGGAAATAGATGGGGAAACAGTGGAAACAGTGTCAGACTTTATTTTGGGGGGCTCCAAAATCACTGCAGATGCTGATTGCAGCCAGGAAATTAAAAGACGCTTACTTCTTGGAAGGAAAGTTATGACCAACCTAGATAGCATATTAAAAAGCAGAGACATTACTTTGCCAACAAAGGTCCGTCTAGTCAAGGCAATGGTTTTTCCAGTGGTCATGTATGGGTGTGAGTTGGACTGTGAAGAAAGCTGATAGCCGAAGAATTGATGCTTTTGAAGTGTGGTGTTGGTGAAGACTCTTGAGAGTCCCTTGGACTACAAGGAGATCCAACCAGTCCATTCTAAGGGAGATCAATCCTGGGTGTTCATTGGAAGGACTGATGTTGAAGCTGAAACTCCAATACTTTGGCCACCTCATGCGACGAGTTGACTCACTGGAAAAGACTCTGATGCTAGGAGGGATTGGGGGTAGGAGGAGAATGGAACGACAGAGGATGAGATGGCTGTATGGCATCACCGATTCAATGGACATGGGTCTTGGTGAACTCTGGGAGTTGGTGATGGACAGGGATGCCTGGTATGCTGCGGTTCATGGGGTCGCAAAGAGTCAGACACAACTGAGCAACCGAACTGAACTGACTGAAGTAACCAGTCACTCATATTATACTGTTGTTTGCAAGGATACTGTGCAGAGATTGGGATGGGAAGATTAACACTTATGGTCAGTTCAGCATGAAGCACCCCCCCCCCTCAAAAATAAAATTTGCTCTTCTAATTTGTTGGACTTCGGTTCCTACACTTTTTCTCTCCAGGCTCAGCCACCCCTCCACATCCTTCTTCTCCTACCTCTAGCCCTATCTAGTTTGAGGAAAGAAAAAAATACATGCTTTGACCTATGCTTAGGTGGTGTTTCATAGGCACACTAGTGGAACAGAAACAGGAAGGAAAATCACAGGAAACATTAATACGCAGAGCATCAATTTATAGTGCAGTGCCATGTTGTTTACATATAGTAGTTCTCTATCCATTACTTTTATAAATATGCATATATGAATGCATATAAAATACATATAATAAATATATGTGCCCTAGATGGCAAAGCAAGAGAGCAATCATGGAGTCCAAAACTAGCTCAGAATCTGTGAGGAAATTTTTTTCCAATTTTTTTTCCTTTTTTTTTCCAATTCTATTTTTATAGAATGCAATCTATACACATTTTTAAATTTTTCCCTCATAATAATATTCTGGAATAGATGGAAAATGTTTTATTTTAAAGACAAATAATCAGAAATGTTGAAGCTAGAGAAGGTCATGGCAAAATAGAAGGGATCAGTCTGGAAAACTCTGAATATTCATTGGAAGGACTGATGCTGAAGCTGAATCTCCAATACTTTGGCCACCTGATGTGAAGAGCCCACTCACTGAAAGACCCTGATGCTGGGAAAGACTGAAAGCAAAAGGGGAAGGAGGTGGCAGAGGATGACATGGTTGGATAGCATCCCCAGCTCAGTGGACATGAATTTGAGCAAACTACGGGAAATTATGAAGGACAGGGAAGCCTGGCATGCTGCAGTCCATGGGGTGTCAACGAGTAGGACACAACTTAGCAACTGAACAACTATGGGGAAAAAAAACTTTTAAAATAATCACCAGTTTGATCAGAAGACTGAGGGAGAGGAAATTGACAAATTCTATTTAAAGACTCAATCACTGAGAAAATTAAGACATTATTGACAAGAATAATGAAGCCTGTGAGAAAATATACCAGTTTTGGATGAAGAAGATAAATTTACTTGAGGAGAATCTAGCAAGGTGGAAAGAGGAAGAGTCTTTACCACTAGCACTGCCTGGGAAGCCCAGTTGCTAGATTTGTACTTAAGGCTAAAACGCTCTTCTGCCTTTCTAATGGCACCTCTTATATGGAAACAGATTGGTCTTTGTACTTTAATGTATGGTTTTCTTTGTTCATGTCCTTTCATCCAGCTTTTTGTGCAGGCTTTCAGTTGACAAGATTCTTGACTTAGGTCACATATCTTACGCTGATCACCCATCTCTCGTTGCCCACTGCTGCAGTCTGTACATTGCCCAGATGTAGGATGGCCGTCAGAACCGTAAAAACGTCCATCTGAAAATCTTCCTTGAAACCCAGCAGTGTGAAGGTCTTCTGAGTCTCTTCTTGACAAAATGCATTTCAATGTTTTCCATTTCTACCTGATAAAGGTAAATCTCCTCAAACATGCTGTCTTTTCCCTGCTCCTAAAGCTAATGCCCATTGCTAAGTGTTAATCATATTCTCCTATTTTACCTTTCTTGAGTAGTTCTTAAAGTAAATTTAAATAGTCTTTACTAGATTATGTATGAATGATTGAAATTTCACTATGTCAACAATAATATATCATCTAATAACCATCAACACTTCTTCAGTTTATAATTAAACCTCATTTTCAAGTAAGTTCAAGAACTGTTAGAGTATACAAAAAATAGAGGAGGGAAGAATAAGGTACTTTAAAATTAGGTTAAATTAAAATGATGCTTTGTAATACCCCTAAGAAATGTGGGGCATTTTATCACAGGTAGATTCTCAGATCTGTTGTAGACTACTGAACAAGAGATGTGCTGTGCTCACCATTGTCTCCTTGGTGCCTAGCATAATGCTTTCTGGATGAATGGATGGATGGTGAATTAATAAATGATTGAAAGAATGAAGTTTTGTGAATCATCTGCTTTCTCACTTTATACATGAGAAAATGTAGGCATGTGATGTGATTTGCTAAAGGTCAAAAATTATTAGGAAGAGAACTAACTCTCCCGAGTTCCAACCTGATGCTCTACTCCTAGACCCAGCACACAGAGGAAAGATTTTGGTCTGAATCTTCAGGACAAAATGCATGTCTTCAGGTTTGTATTAATATCCTCAGAACTAAAAACGAGATTTACTCATCTATTGCTGAATAAATTAAACTGTTCTTGAAAGTTTTTGATATTTCATTAAATGAAAACATTTCTTAGGCCTGCCACAAGTAAACCAATACATAGGATCTCCCCCATTGTATACAATTTTTGATATAGTATTCCAGTAAACTGAAAATTTAAGTTAGTAAAAAGAATTTATACCATTCATATACTTCTCATTGTAAAATTCTTAATTCCCTTAACATCAAACTATATTGGGGGAAAAAAATTGCCTTTCTTTCTTAGAGGGAAAAAGCACTTCAGTATTTTGCAAGACTAACTTTATCATCATCAAATATAAATTGCCTAGTCAAGAAAATAATTGAGAGGTCCAGTTAACAGAATGATGGATCACAGGGGTTATACTCTTGCGCTTAAGTGGTGAGTATCTCCAAAATAGTTTTAGTAGCCTAGCAAATATTTCCACGAGCTTCCCATTCTACTCCAGCCCCTCGGCTGGTAACCTCAGGTATAAATAATTTTCCTGAAAACAAAACTCCTTTCTAAAATGTAAAGAATGCATGAGTACATTTCTTTCTTAGTGTCCCCCTGGTTGACAGCGAGGACACAGGGGTTGATTGAGTCAAGGGCTTCTGGGCACCAAGAAGGACTTCTGCTCTGTGTTGAAGGTACATGATCCTTGGCCTGTGGAAATGCTCTTCAATGAGAGACCAGTGTATTCCTCCTTTCCACTTCATTCTAACAGCATACCCTTAAGCAGAAAGAAAACTGACGAAATGGCTTTTGTGTTTGTTTGACTTGAACGTTTTACTCCTTTATCTCATTCCCAGTGGGCAGTTTACCGTGAGAGCACTTCTATTTCCCCTTTCTCCTCAACCCCTCTTTCTTCATTCCTGCCTTAGAGGAGACAGTTCTTTTTGAAATTATTTTGCCTTTCCATCTTTACTTATTTTTTGCATCAGGGGCCAGTGCCATCTTTGGAAGAGCTAGGCTCACACCTGTCTGCCTCCACATAGTGCTCTGTGTGAGTCTTACCCTTGATTTTGGAGGATAGCTAGTTCATCAGTTCAGTTCAGTTCAGTCGCTCAGCCGTGTCCGACTCTCCGCGACCCCATGAATCACAGCACGCCAGGCCTCCCTGTCCATCACCAACTCCCGGAGTTCACTCAAACTCATGTCCACAGAGTCGGTGATGCCATCCAGCCATCTCATTCTCCGTCGTCCCCTTCTCCTCCCGCCCCCAACCTTTCCCAGCATCAGAGTCTTGTCCAGTGAGTCAACTCGTCGCATGAGGTGGCCAAAGTATTGCAGTTTCAGCTTTAGCATCAGTCCCTCCAATGAACATCCAGGATTGATCTCCCTTAGAATGGACTGGTTGGATCTCCTTGCAGTATAAGGGACTCTCAAGAGTCTTCTCCAACACCACAGTTCAAAAGCATCGATTCTTCGGCGATCAGCTTTCTTCACAGTCCAACTCACACATCCATACGTGACCACGGGAAAAACCATTGCCTTGACTAGACGGACCTTGGTTGGCAAAGTAATGTCTCTGCTTTTTAATACACTATCAAGGTTGGTCATAACTTTCCTTCCAAGGAGCAAGCGTCTTTTAATTTCCTGGCTGCAATCAGCATCTGCAGTGATTTTGGAGCCCAAAAAAACAAAGTCTGACACTGTTTCCACTGTTTTTCCATCTATTTCCCATGAAGTGATGGGACCAGATGCCATGATCTTTGTTTTCTGAAGGTTGAGCTTCAAGCCAACCTTTTCACTCTCCTCTTTCACTTTCATCAAGAGGCTTAATAAACTGCTATTTTCACTTACCATTATTTACATGACCCAAGTTTTAACTAACTTCATGTCTATCACTTTTTTTTTTTCATTTTCATGTAACCTGAATGAGAGATGTAAATTTTACTTAGGATTTTGTACATTAGTCCAAAGAATTTGCCCCTCGGAACACAAAGCTCATCTGGCATCTCTTCTCTAGTCAGCTCCTGGGCGACTGTATTAATATGTATATGTCTCTCTTTCGCTCTTCTTCTCCTTCCCACTTTCTTTCTCCCTCTTTACACTTCCTTCTTGTAGTCTCTCCTAGATCTATTTCTATTTCTCTGCCTCAGAAAGACCATTCACCTATAATTTTTCCAAACAAATCTGGCATAGTTCCTACAATTCAAACTGCAGCACAGATCCTATGATTCAAAGGATTCCAAACTTACAATCCCCATCTACACTCACTACCCTTCTCAGCAAACAAAATAATCTCCATAGAACCACTTTCACTCTCCTTCAAGTCAGAAGAGGACTAAAAATAGAAAACTAATGCTGTCGTCACTGTCATTGTTACTGTTTCTGTCATACCAGGTAGCACGTGAACCCTTTAGGGATGCAGTTCTAATTACTTGCTCCAAGTCTTTCCAGAGGTTTTTCGTCTACTGTTTGCATTTTCATTTCACTTATGAAAAGATTTCATAGAGGCTTTCTGCTACTACTTTGCTTAAGCAGTAGATCCCAAAAGGACTATGATTCTCTGTACTTCTATATGCTTCACTAAGTGTATTTCCAAACCTACAGATTTTCAAATTTGTACATTTGTACTTCTCCCAAACTTTTCTTTAATCTGTTTCTATTTGGAAATATTTAGAACCGGTGAAATATTATATTATGGATACTTCTTAACTTTGAATTCTCAGGTATTACCCTCATTATTTCATCATCCTCCAACATGATCTGAAATATAAATCATACAAATTATATAAGCCTCTGAAATAGGGATTTCTAAAGCCTTTTTGCTACAGCCATCTAAGCCCAGATGAAAACAAGGATTTTCACTGATACCTTAAAGGAATATGTTTCACATATTAAATTTGTAAAGGAAAACAGCATCTTAAAAGAACTGAAAACAATGGACAGAATAGTAGTTGCATACCAAAGGGAATAGGAACCCCAGTATTCATTAGAATAAACATCCTTCAAATGCCACCAGTGCTGATTAAAAAGCAGAAAATCAAGTGATAATAATTCCCTACATACACAGTGCCTCATTTGGAAATTGAAAACTAATGATCGGTGACCATAAGTTTGTATGCCACAGTTAATCCAGCTTGAACAAGGGAGAGTATTTTATGTTAGACAAGGCTTTATGGAGAACTAGAAGATCCTTTACTTGATTGAGAATACAAACCAGATCTCCATCATTATGATACCTGGAACATCACAGTCTATCTTTGAGACATAAGATTTCATGAGGCATCTCCTGGAACATCTCATTATCAGACCACATACTTTCACTAGCAAGTATTCAATACAATGAGCACAAACTCTGGTGCTTTTAGTTAATAAATAAATAAAAGAGAACTTACATTCGCTTAAGGATCACCTATAATACAATGAATGAGAGACCCTATACTATACAATTTCATTTTCTTTTGCTTTCTTATCTGTTTCCTATATCTGAGAGTTTAGGCAGTCTTGAGCAAATGATTCAAAGGGAAAGGTTTTTACCTATACCTTCTTCAAGTCTCATTGGAGAAGGCAGTGGCAACCCACTCCAGTACTCTCGCCTGGAAAATCCCATGGAAGGAGGACCTTGGTGGGCTACTGTCCATGGGGTCGCTAGGAGTCGGGCACGACTGAGCGACTTCACTTTCACTTTCCACTTTCATGCATTGGAGAAGGAAATGGCAACCCACTCCAGTGTTCTTGCCTGGAGAATCCCAGGGACGGGGTCGCCTGGTGGGCTGCCATCTATGGGGTCGCACAGAATCGGACATGACTGAAGCGACTTAGCATCAGCACAAGTCTCATAGCCTGATATAAGAAGCATAGTTTAGGAGAGTTTTCCTACATGATTTCATTTCTGAATACATATAAGGTATAGCAATGGCTGCTCTATTATATTCTGTGATAATAAAGCAAAAAAAATCATACACAAAAGGAACTATTTTCCACACATGAATTTGTTAATAGCATTTTAAAGTTTTAGAGGAAAGTCACAGAGTCTGTGTCTTTAAGTGATTTAACAGCACTTATCAGATTCTCACTTCTCTGAAATGGATTGCTTCACATACAATTATGTTTTTCATCCAAACTAAAGTACCAGGTTATACTAGCTGAATGGGGAAAAGCTTATATTGATAGCTTTATTTATATTAGCTTTAAGTATTAGGAAAGAGAATTAATCCATTCATTTTGAATCCTTAAAGCTGAAGCTGCAATACTTTGGCCACCTCATGCGACGAGTTGACTCACTGGAAAAGACTCTGATGCTGGGAAAGGTTGGGGGCGGGAGGAGAAGGGGACGACGGAGAATGAGATGGCTGGATGGCATCACCGACTCTGTGGACATGAGTTTGAGTGAACTCCGGGAGTTGGTGATGGATAGGGAGGTCTGGCGTGCTGTGATTCATGGCGTCGCGGAGAGTCGGACACGACTGAGCGACTGAACTGAACTGAACTGAACTGATCCTGAGAGTTGTAGGTATTTGTTTGAGAGTAGGTAGATACAGCAAATGAATTCACAACATTGCCATTGATCATTTTTTCTTACAATTCATTTTGGTTAAAACTATGTGCTTCATTTTATTTTTGGAAATGTGATTCCTTATAGCTAATGAATACCCTTACCCGGCCACCTTGACACTGGTCTCTTCTGGGTCTGATCGCTCCTTGCAACTAAGCTCCACATCTTTACAACAACATAGCTCTTCTGCAGTATTATATTTCTATTCCCTTCAGTGTGGGGATGGGGGTTCAAGTGGTCATGGACTGCTGAAGGGCTCGCTGTCTGCACACCTCATCAAGTGGCTGCCTTCTCCTTCTGTCACTGTCTTCTTATGTTCTTCAAACGTGCATTCCGTGTTCTGGATCCTTAGCACCTCCTTCTCAAGAGGAGTCATCCCTCAATTAAACCATTTCTCTTCTGAACCATGACCTCTTTCATTCGCTGTACTTCCCTTTCAAAATGTAAGCACAGCTCTTCCATCTTGTTTTGCTCTCTCCTGTTTACCAATCTTTTACTCCTCTGGTTAATGCTTTGTGACTTCCAACATACCGTTCTGCTGAAACCAGTCTTGCCAAAGTTACCTTTGCCTTCTTTGTTGCTAACCTCACTGGATATATTCAGTCCTTGACCAGACTGACACAACAGAAACCTTTTGATCTCTCTGCTTCAGAAGCCTCTCCTCCCATGTTATTTGCCTCCTTTCTCTCCTCAGGCCTCTCCTCTCTAGTATCCTTTACTCACTTTCCTTCCTCTACCACATAAATGCTGCTCTTCACCACAAAAGCCAATTCTTCACATTTTTATAGCTTTCAAATACAGTCTTATTTGGATAAATTCATCCACTCCTAGGACATTAGCACCTTTGGAAAATTACTTCCAAATTGACATTAACATTCTGTTCATATCTAGACTTCTAAGATTCAGGCTCTGAGCTCTAGATTTGAGCCCTATTAACCATCTCTCATGGAGAAGGCAATGGCACCCCACTCCAGTACTCTTGCCTGAAAAATCCCATGGATGGAGAAGCCTGATGGGCTGCAGTCCATGGGATCACGAAGAGTCGGACACGACTGAGCGTCTTCACTTTCACTTTTCACTTTCATGCATTGGAGAAGGAAATGGCAACCCACTCCAGTGTTCTTGCCTGGAGAATCCCAGGGACAGGGGAGCCTGGTGGGCGTCCGTCTATGGGGTCGCGCAGAGTCGGACATGACTGAAACAACTTGGCGGCAGCAGCAGCAGCAACCATCTCTCACACCAGGGCTATGTATAACAGACACTTCAAAATAAGCTTGTCAAAATGAAATAATCATTTTTGTCAATTCTTTGAAAGTCTTCACATTTAACAGAATATTACTGTGAGTAATGTTACCGTGAGTAATACTCCATAGAGTAGACAAAGACAAAAGAAACTGGAAATGATCTATAACATCTCTCTTTCCTCAGCTGAAATCCAGTTAATCACAAAGTCCTTTAACTTTAAAATCACTCAATATATATTTTTCTTTCCTAAGCTCCTACTTCGCTTATGTTTAGACCTACATAGTTTCTTGCCTAGTAAAGTGGCCTTCCCAGGTGGTGCTAGTGGTAAAGAATCTGCCTGTCAATGGAAGAGACACAAGAGATATGGGTTCAATCCCTAGATCAGGAAGATCCCTTGGAGTAAGAAATGATAACCCACTACAGTATTCTTGTCTGAAAAATTCCATATGCAGAGGAGCCTAGTGGGCTACAGTCCATAGGGTTGCAAAGCATCAGATACAGCTGTGAACACACCCATAGTTTCTTGCCTAGATTAATATGCTTGTCAACTAAAGATCTTCCCACATCCATTAGATCTCATTCAAATAAAATTGATACTACACTGCCTTCAAAGTAATCTTTCTGAAATCTGAATTTATTAATATCTGTGTGTGTTTAGTCGCTCAGTCATGTCTTACGCTTTGCAACCCCATGGACTGTAGAATACCAGGCTCATCTGTCCATTGGATTCTCCAAGCAAGAATACTGGAGTGGGTTGCCATTCCCTTCTCCAGGGAATCTTCTCGACCCAGGAATCGAATCAGGATCTCCTTCATTGCAGGTAGATTCTTTACCATCTGAGCTACCAGGAAGCCCCAAATTTATTAATACTCTCCTTAAAAGTCCTTTAGTAGCTTCTCTAGCCCTCCCTAATCTAACTTCTGTCTATCTCTCTCACTTTCTTCATCAGCATATCTCCTAATATTATGCACTAAACCACCATCAAACTGTTTGTAGTACTAT
This sequence comes from Moschus berezovskii, assembly GCF_049115385.1. Lineage (NCBI taxonomy): Eukaryota > Metazoa > Chordata > Mammalia > Artiodactyla > Moschidae > Moschus > Moschus berezovskii. The sequence goes on from NC_142464.1 coordinate 28,508,977, forward strand.
AGGGAGGCCTGAGCTTTGTATATTTTATTTCGGTGACGAGGGCACTCTTCTCCCCTATCTGCCTCTTCTTTTCTGCTTCTCTCACCTGGCTATTTCTTATTTGTCTTTAAAACTGTATCACAGGCACTTCTTCCTTTAGAACACTGCTTTCAAACTTCCACCCCCACTCTGCATGCAGTGTTTTTCCATGTGCTCCTACTATATCACATGGCAAACCCTAGCATGCAACTTACAACATTAAACAGGAAACATCAATTTGCTTAACTAGCTCTTCCAACAAATTTTACAAAGCATAAAGGCTCAAGAGAATCATTACTTTTTTTTTTTCAGTTTTCACTTTTTTTTTTATTGGAGGCTAATTAATTTACAATATTATATTGGTTGGTTTTGCCATACATTGACATGAATCCGCCCTGGGTGAACATTTGTTTCCCTTCTTGAACGCACCTCCCAACTCCCTCCTCCCCTTATGCTCCCTCTGGGTCATCCCTGTGCATCAGCTACAAGCATCCTGCATCATGCGTCGAACCTGGACTGGTGATTCGTTTCACATATGATATAACACATGCTTCAATGCCGTTCTCCCAAGTCATCCCACCCTCACCCTCTCCCACAGAGTCCCAAAGACTGTTCTATACACCTGTGTCTCTTTTGATGTCGAAGCACAAGCTGGAATCAAGATTGCTGGGAGAAATATCAATAACCTCAGATATGCAGATGACACTACCCTTATGGCAGAAAGTGAAGAGGAACTCAAAAGCCTCTTGAGGAAAGTGAAAGAGGAGAGTGAAAAGGTTGGCTTGAAGCTCAACCTTCAGAAAACAAAGATCATGGCATCTGGTCCCATCACTTCATGGGAAATAGATGGAAAAACAGTGGAAACAGTGTCAGACTTTATTTTTTTGGGCTCCAAAATCACTGCAGATGCTGATTGCAGCCAGGAAATTAAAAGACGCTTGCTCCTTGGAAGGAAAGTTATGACCAACCTTGATAGTGTATTAAAAAGCAGAGACATTACTTTGCCAACCAAGGTCCGTCTAGTCAAGGCAATGGTTTTTCCCGTGGTCACGTATGGATGTGTGAGTTGGACTGTGAAGAAAGCTGATCGCCGAAGAATCGATGCTTTTGAACTGTGGTGTTGGAGAAGACTCTTGAGAGTCCCTTATACTGCAAGGAGATCCAACCAGTCCATTCTAAGGGAGATCAATCCTGGATGTTCATTGGAGGGACTGATGCTAAAGCTGAAACTGCAATACTTTGGCCACCTCATGCGACGAGTTGACTCACTGGACAAGACTCTGATGCTGGGAAAGGTTGGGGGCGGGAGGAGAAGGGGACGACGGAGAATGAGATGGCTGGATGGCATCACCGACTCTGTGGACATGAGTTTGAGTGTACTCCGGGAGTTGGTGATGGACAGGGAGGCCTGCCGGGCTGTGATTCATGGCGTCGTGGAGAGTCGGACACGACTGAGCGACTGAACTGAACTGAACTGATACAGGGTTAAGGTTACCTTCTTTCCAAATATTATATATGTGCCTTAGTATACTGTATTGATGTTTTTCTTTCTGGCTTACTTCACTCTGTATAATAGGCTCCAGTTTCATCCACCTCATTAGAACTGATTCAAATGTATTCTTTTTAATGGCTGAGTAATACTCCATTGTGTATATGTATCAAAGCTTTCTTATCCATTCGTCAGCAGATGGACATCTAAGTTGCTTCCATGTCCTCGCTATTATAAACAGTGTTGCAATAAACATTGGAGTATATGTGTCTCTTTCAATTCTGGTTTCCTTGGTGTGTATGCCCAGGAGTGCGATTGCTGGATCATATGGCAGATCTATTTCCAGTTTTTTCAGGAATCTCCACACTGTTCTCCATAGTGGCTGTACTAGTTTGCATTCCCACCAACAGTGTAAGAGGGTTCCCTTTTCTCCACACCCTCTCCAGCATTTATTGCATGTAGACTTTTGGATAGCAGCCATTCTGACTGGTGTGAAATGGTATCTCATTGTGGTTTTGATTTGCATTTCTCTGATTCTGAGGGATGTTGAGCATTTGTTCATGTGTTTGTTAGCCATCTTTATGTCTTCCTTGGAGAAATGTCTGTTTAGTTCTTTGGCCCATTTTTTGATTGGGTCATTTATTTTTCTGGAATTGAGCTGCATGAGATGCTTGTATATTTTGGAGATTAATCCTTTGTCAGTTGCTTCATTTGCTATGATTTTCTCCCATTCTGAAGGCTGTCTTTTCACCTTGTTTATAGTTTCCTTTGCTGTGCAGAAGCTTTTGATTTTAATTAGGTCCCATTTGTTTATTTCTGCTTTTATTTCCAATATTCTGGGAGGTGGGTCATGAAGGATCCTGCTGTGAGTTATGTTGGAGAGTGTTTTGCCTATGTTCTCCTCTAAGAGTTTTATAGTTTCTGGTCTTACATTTAGATCTTTAATTCATTTTGAGTTTACTTTTGTATATGGTGTTAGGATTGTTCTAGTTTCATTCTTTTACAAGTGGCTGACCAGTTTTCCGAGCACCACTTGTTAAAGAGACCGTCTTTTCCGCATTTTATATTCTTGCCTACTTTGTCAAAGATAAGGTGTCCATAGGTGTGTGGATTTATCTCTGGGCTTTCTATTTTGTTCCATTGATCTATATTTCTCTCTTTATGCCAGTACCATACTGTCTTGATGACTTTGGCTTTGTAGTAGAGCCTGAAGTCCAGCAGGTTGATTCCCCCAGTTCCATTCTCTTCCTCAAGATTGCTTTGGCTATTCGAGTTTTTTTGTATTTCCATACAAATTGTGAGATTGTTTGTTCTAGTTCTGTGAAAAATATCGTTGGTAGCTTGATAGGGATTGCACTGAATGTATAAATTACTTTGGGTAGTATACTTATTTTCACAATATTTATTCTTTCAGTCATGAACACGGTATATTTCTCCATCTATGAGTGTCCTCTTTGATTAATTTCACCAGTGTTTTATAGTTTTCTATGTACAAGTCTTTTGTTTCTTTAGGTAGATATATTCCTAAGTATTTTATTCTTTTCCTTGCAACAGTGAATGGAATAGTTTCCTTAATTTCTCTTTCTATTTTCTCATTATTAGTGTATAGGAATGCAAGGGATTTCTGTGTGTTGACTTTATATCCTGCAACTTTACTGTATTCATTGATTAGGTCTAGTAGTTTTCTGGTAGAGTCTTTAGGGTTTTCTGTGTAGAAAATCATGTCATCAGAGAACAGTGAAAATTTTACTTCTTCTTTTCCAATTTGGATTCCTTTTATGTCTTTTTCTGCTCTGATTGTTGTGGCCATAACTTCCAGCACTATGTTGAATAGTAGTGGTGAGAGTGGGCAGCCTTGTCTTGTTCCTGACTTTAGGGGAAATGCTTTCAGTTTTTCACCATTGAGGATAATGTTTGCTGTGGGTTTGTCATATATAGCTTTTATTATGTTGAGATATGTTCCTTCTATTCCCACCTTCTGGAGGGTTTTTATCATAATTGGATGTTGAATTTTTTCGAAGGCTTTCTCTGAATCTATTGAGATAATCATATGATATTTATTTTTCAGTTTGTTAATGTGGTGTATTACATTGATTTGCAGATATTGAAGAATCCTTGCATTCCTGGGATAAAGCCCACTTGGTCATGATGTATTATCCTCTTAATGTGTTGTTGGATTCTGATTGCTAGAATTTTTAAGGATTTTTGGATCTATGTGCATCAGTGTTATTGGCCTGTAGTTTTCTTTTATTGTGTGATCGATGTCAGGTTTCGGGATTAGGGTGATGGTGGCCTCATAGAATGAGTTTGGACGTTTCCCTTCCTCAGCAATTTTCTAAAAAAGTTTGAGTAGGATAGGTGTCAGCTCTTCTCTAAATTTTTGGTAGAATTCAGCTGTGAAGCTGTCTGTATCTGGGCTTTTGTTTGCTGGAAGATTTCTGATTACAGCTTCCATTTCCGTGCTTGTGATGGGTCTATTCAGATTTTCTATTTCTTCCTTGTTCCGTTTTGGAAAGTTGTACTTTTCTAAGAATTTGTCCATTTCTTCCAAATTCTCCATTTTATTGCCATATAATTGCTGATAGTATTCTCTAATGATCCTTTGTATTTCTGTGTTGTTAGTTGTGATCTCTCCATTTTCATTTCTAATTTTATTGATTTGGTTCTTCTCCCTTTGTTTCTTGATGAGTCTGGCTAGTGGTTTGTCAATTTTATTTACCCTCTCAAAAAACCAGCTTTTGGCTTTGTTGATTTTTGCTATGGTCTCTTTTGTTTCTTTTGCATTTATCTCTGCCCTAATTTTTAAGTTTTCTTTCCTTCTACTAACCCTGGGGTTCTTAATTTCTTCCTTTTAAGTTTCTTTAGGTGTAGAGTTAGGTTATTTAGTTGACTTTTTTCTTGTTTCTTGAGGTGTGCCTGTATTGCTATGAACTTCCCCCTTAGCGCTGCTTTTACAGTGTCCCAGAGGTTTGGGGTTGTTGTGTTTTCATTTTCAAACATTTCTATGCATATTTTGATTTCTCTTTTGATTTCTTCTATGACTTGTTGGTTATTCAGCAGCGTGTTGTTCAGCCTCCATATGTTGGCATTTTTAATAGTTTTTCTCCTGTAATTGAGATCTAATCTTACTGCATTGTGGTCAGAAAAGATGTTTGGAATGATTTCAATATTTTTGAAGTTACCAAGGCTAGATTTATGGCCCAGGATATGATCTATCCTGGAGAAGGTTCCGTGTGAGCTTCAGAAAAAGGTGAAATTCATTGCTTTGGGTGAAATGTCCTATAGAGATCTATTAAGTCTATCTGGTCTATTGTATCATTTAACATTTGTGTTTCCTTGTTAATTCTCTGTTTAGTTGATCTATCCATAGATATAAGTGGGATATTAAAATCTCCCAGTATTATTGCGTTGTTGTTAATTTCTCCTTTCATACTTGTTAGTAATTGTCTTACGTATTGGGTACATAAATATTTATAATTATTATATCTTCTTCTTGGATTGATCCTTTGATCATTATGTAGTTTATTCTTTGTCTCTTTTCACAGGCTTTGTTTTAAAGTCTATTTTATCTGATATGAGTATTGCTACTCCTGCTTTCTTTTTGCCCCTATTTGCATGGAATATCTTTTTCCAGCCCTTCAATTTCAGTCTGTATGTGTCCCTCATTTTGAAGTGGGTCTCTTGTAGACAACATATATGGGGGTCTTGTTTTTGTATCCATTCAGCCAGACTTTGTCTTTTGGTTGGGGCATTCAACCCATTTAGGTTTAAGGTGATTATTGATAAGTACGATCCCGTTGCCATTTTCTTTATTGTTTTGGGTTTGAGTTTATACACCTTTTCTGTAATTCCTGTCTAGAGAAGATCCTTTAGCATTTGTTGGAGAGCTGGTTTGGTGATGCTGAATTCTCTCAGCTTTTGCTTGTCTGTAAAGCTTTTGATTTCTCCTTCATATTTGAATGAGATCCTTGCTGGGTATAGTAATCTGGGTTGTAGGTTACTTTCTTTCATCACTTTAAGTATGTCTTGCCATTCCCTCCTGGTCTGTAGAGTTTCTGTTGAAAGATCAACTGTTATCTTTATGAGGATCCCCTTGTGAGTTATTTGTTGCTTTCCCCTTGCTGTTTTTAATATTTGTTCTTTGTGTTTGATCTTTGTTAATTTGGTTAATATGTGTCTTGGAGTATTTCGCCTTGGGTTTATCCTGTTAGGGACTCTCTGTGTTTCTTGGACTTGGGTGATTATTTCCTTCCCCATTTTAGGGAAATTTTCAACTATTATCTCCTCAAATATTCTCTCATGTTCTTTCTTTTTGTCTTCTTCTTCTGGGACTCCTATGATTCGAATGTTGAGGCGTTTAAATTTTTTCCAGAGGTTTCTAATATTGTCCTCATTTCTTTTAATTCGTTTTTCTTGTTTCCTCTCTGTTTCATTTATTTCTACAATTCTATCTTCTAGCTCGCTTATCCTGTCTTCTGCCTCCGTTATTCTACTGTTTGTTCCCTCCAGAGTGTTTCTGACCTTATCTAATGCATTATTCATTGTATATTGACTCTTTTATATTTCCTCTAAATCCTTATTAAACGTTTCTTGCATCTTCTCAATTCTTGTCTCCAGGTTATTTATGTGTAACTCCAGTTTGCTTTCAAGATTATGAATCATTTTCACTATCAAAATTCGAAATTCTTTATCAGGTAGATTCTCTATATCTTCCTCTTTTGTTTGTGTTGTTGGGCATTTATCCTGTTCCTTTACTTTCTGTGTATTTCTCTGCCTCTTCATCTTGCTTATATTGCTGGGCTTGGGGTGGCCTTTCCGTCTTCTGTCAGTTTGTGGAGTTCTCTTTATTATGTAGTTTCCTCGCTGTGTGTGAGTTTGGACAGGTGGCTTGTCAATGTTCCCAGGTTAGGGAAGCTTGTATCGTTGTTATGGTGGGTGGAGTTGGATTTCTTCTCTCTGGAGTGCAGTTAAGTGTCCAGTAATGAGTTATGAGATGTCAGTGGGTTTGGAGTGGCTTTGGACAGCCTGTATCTTGAAGCTCAGGGCTATTCTCCTGTGTTGCTGGAGAATTTGCATGGTATGTCTTTCTCTGAAACTTGTTGACCCTTGGGTGGTGCTTGGTTTCAGTGTATGTATGAAGGCATTTGATGAGCTCCTCAATTAATGTTCCTTGGAACAGGAGATCTCTGGTGTTTTCAGGATTTGGACTTAAGCCTCTGCCTCTTGTTTTCAGTCTTATTCTTGCAGTAGGCTCCAGACTTCTCCATCTGTCTCTTCCAAGGCAGTTCCTTCTGTTTAAGCTCTTCTGTTTGCTGGTCTCTTCAGTGTCTAATTCCCGTCCTGACACCTTGATGAGGTGATGGACACTTTTTTTTTTTTTCCGACTCACCTGTTCAGTCTGGCTGTGGGGAGGGAAGAACGCAGCTAACAAATATCACTGGCATTTGTGGGGAGTGCTCGCAGTGTCTCGGCTACACTGGGATTGCCCCCGCTCACGGTGTGTGTGCTTTCCCTGTTTATGCTGCTCAGGCTCTAGGTTGCTCTGCTGGAAGCTGTCCGAGGCAGCCGCGGGGTTGCATGCACTTCCCAGGTCTGAGTCGCTCAGGTTCAGGTTCTTGGTACTTCACAAAGACGCAGACTTGGTTGGGCCTGTGCTTTGTCCCCACCCCGGTCCAAGCAGCTCAGGTGACCAGGTATTTGGCAAGCCCGGTTGCTGCGACTTATTGCCTCCCCGGTCCCTGCTGCTTGGTTTTCTGGGTCTACAACTGGTGCACCTTCTCAGGCGGATATCGACCAGCCAAAACCCAAGAAGTCTTGGTTAGCAATGACGCCTGCCTGCAGCTTGGTATGGGAAGCCTCTCTGGGGCCGCAGTTTCCCCTTCCAGCTCTGGCTGTCCTCCCCTGCCTGTGTCGGCAGGGGATGGGTGGTGGGCCAACCGCAGCCAGCTCGCTCTGCTCAGTCCTTTGTTCTGTGAGCAGGGCTGGCGGTATCTTAGGTTGGGGCTTTTCACCTTTTTGCAGGCTTTTCGCAGAGTTGCTATCCCACAGTCTGTTTAGCTATCTCTCGTTAGCGCCCTCAGGTTGCCCTCAGGGCCTTCAGCCTGGTCCTCCCTCTAAGCCCTGCCGCCCGTGCCTCCCTGCCCAGCCCCTGGTTGCTAGTGGGGAGTGCGGGTGTCTGCGCCGCTTCTCCACTGAGAGTTACCTCTGGGCACTTAGTCTGTGGGTTTTAATTATTTATTTTTTCTCCTGGTTTTGTGGCCCTCTGAGGTTCCAAGGATCGCCACAGATTCACCAGTGTGTGTTTCCTGGTGTTTGGAAACTTCTCTCTTTTTTTTAGCCTCCTTAGGACAGATGTCCGTCCCTCCCTCTTTTGTCTCTCTTTTTATCTTTTATACTATTTCTTACCTCCTTTCGAAGAAAATGGGCTGCTTTTCTGGGTGACTGATGTCCTCTGCTGGCATTCAGAAGTTGTTTTTGGGGATTTACTCAGCGTTCAAATGTTCTTTTGCTGAATTTGTGGGGGAGAAAGTGGTCTCCCCGTCCTATTCCTCCACCATCTTCCTGTCTCTCCAAATCATTACTTTAAAAAGAATTATTGTGTGAAAGTCACACTTATTATGAAGGATGGAATATTTCAAAATGAATGAAAAGTTTTCTATGTTTCTTTGTTTGCTTGTCTTAAATCACAACTCAAATGATTCACAATCTTCTAACATCTGTGACTTAAAATATTAAAACATCATGACTCATTTTGACTCTCCAAATCTGGTTTTCATTTTGGTTGTTGTTGTTGTTCAGCTGCCAAGTCGTGTCCAGCTCTTTGCAACCCCATGGGCTGCAGCACACCAGGCTTCCCTGTCCTTCACCATCTCTCAGAGTTTGCCCAAGTTCATGTCCATTTAATCAGTGATGCCATCCAACCATCATCGCCTCTCCTCCTGCCTTCAATCTCTCCCAGCATCAGGGTCTTTTCCAATGGGTCTGCTCTTTGCATCAGGTGGTCAAAGTTTTGGAGTTATTGACAGGTTTGATCTACTTGCAGTCCAAGGGACTCTCAAGAGTCTTCTCCAGCACCACAGTTCAAAAGCATCAATTCTTTGGCCCTCTGCCTTAGTGTCCAAGGCCATGAGATGAAACTGCAAGCATGATGCTACTGCAGCCACGATCATCTGAGTTTTGTTCCCACCCAACTGGGCAGTCACTCTGCACTTCTCCAAATGGGAGAAATCCAACTGCAGGTACTGGAAATACCAATGCCTTCACTATACAGACCTTTGTTGGTAAAGTGATGTCTTTGCTTTTTAATACCCTATCTAGGTTTGTCATAGCTTTCCTGAGAAGAAGCAATCATTTTTGATTAATGTACCAAGTTTTGTCACTTGCTAGCAATAATAGACACTAGCCAGAAAGAGAATCAATTAATGTGAACTTAGAACTTCAGTGGTCCTAAAACAGTATTTTTCTCTTCTAGTAGTAGTGGAAACAAAAGAAATGTCTTTTTCTGGGAGTACAATCTGGGAAAGTTATAAGAGATACTGACAAAATGAATCAAGCATTTTCTAGTATATATTATCCAATATTTACATAGTCAGAATTGAAATGAAACATCTAGGACTTTATTAGATGACTTCAGATATTGTTATAAGATATCTACATTAAATTTTAGTCCACCTTTTAATTCACTATAACCATCTCTTTCTGTAAATACTTCACTTAACATATTTATCATAGTTATTTAAAGGATTTACCTATTAATTGCAAAACCTACTGACTCGTTTGTTCTTGATTATGGTCACATTTTTAATTCCTTTGCATATATACCCATCTGAGGTGGTATACTGAATACTCTGAGACATAAGACACAGACTGCTGTTAGTCTGAAAAATGCAGTGCTTACTCTTAGCAGGCAGTTAAATTGCCAGTTCATCATTCAAATCTACAAAGGTTTAGTACTTTTTTAGGATGAATCAATTTTACTTTTGCCTTTGGTTTAAGGTTAATCTCTTAATCCTTGGCACAGTATTTATTCCGAAGGACCAGAACTTCTGGGAAAACCCAAGTTGTTTCCTGAGACTCTAGTCTGATGAGACTCAAACTCTAAATTCTATCTCCCTTATGAGGGGTAGCTGCTAAAATCTCTCCACTCGTCAAAGGTTTTAACTGTTTTTCACCTAATTAACTGCTCATAGTTTTGTCCTGCACATTGCAGGAGCAGTCAAGGATTAAGAAGCTAATTTTCTGGAACATCCCCAATTTTCCTGTCATATCTTGAGGACTTAAATTTGATGTTTTAAAATATATTTCTGGGATTGTTAGAATTTCTCTTTTTCAGAAATTATTCATGTATCTAAAAGAATAAATATATAGACAGATTAATTTTTATTTTTGTCAGATAAACTTTGCAAACAAGTTGAAATCTTAAACACCAATAAGATACTGAGATTATATGCCTTGGATTAATTTTATGCTGTAAATATTATAGATAATAAATAAATGGCCAGGTGAGTCTAAGTATTTTTAACTTGGAAACATACTTATAGTCTTTTTGTTGTTAAATTAATATTTTATTAAATAAATTTCAATTTTCTAATTATCTAGTATAAAACTAAAATATATATCAAGAAGAGAATATTTATTTTCCTTTTTCCCCCTCTTATAAAAATCTTAATCATTTTTCTTACAGAAAAGCTTTTCAAGGAATATCAGTTATTGTGCTCTTTTATAGAAACATGCTGTATTGAAGAAGTGACAAAGCCATTGTAACCATAAAATGACTTGGCTTGTTATGTTTTAAGCTGTAATGAAAAACATGGATTTGATGCCACAGGGACGGAGGAGCCTGGTGGGCTTCCGTCTATGGGGTCACACAGAGTCGGACATGACTGAAGTGACTTAGCAGCAGCAGCAGCTATATATATATCTACTTCTAGTCACAATCATATAAACACAGAGAGCAGGAATTATGATTCTTAAAAAGAGCTGTTTTTAAAACTTCTATTGTCTGTATACCTTCTATCACAAAAATTAACTGAAAACCTGGGTTCTTCAGTACCCAATCTTCACTTTACCTCTTGCCCTCCAGCCTACCACCAGAGCCCTCCTTTGCCTTTACAAAATTCATAATCAGTTTTGGTCATAGTACCAATAACTCTAAAATATGCTTATAAGTTAGTCAGTTTGGGGGAATGAAGTAAAAATGAATACCTCAGCATGCCCTGAGTATTGTATGAGCCTGGCAGTCTCATTTCCACTTAATCCTCACAATCCTCTGTGAGATGAGTGTTCTTATCTCTTCTTTACTAACAAGATTATTGATGTTCAGAAAGATTTAAGTCATTTACCCAATTTTACATAGCTATTTACAATCAGGGCCTAGATTTAAATCAAAGTATTTGAGTCCAGTGCTCTTGACACTGCTGTACATGACTGTGCAATGCAGACTTCAAAGCTTGCTTCAAATTGAAGCAAAAGTTCACGCTTTCAGTAAAATCCAATTTGGTGGTTATTGCATTTGTCCAGGAGAAAGATAATGATTTTTGTCAGAGGTTACAGTAATAGAGCTAAGACAGAAAGGCTGAGATATTTTGGTGACATGGCCTACAGGATTTGCCTAGGTATAGAAAGGGGCAGTGAAAATGAGCGGATGCAAAGAAACAAGCGTGACTTCTAAGTGTCTAGATGGGTGGTGGTGCCGCTCACCAAGATAGGGAAGTTCACAGGAAGAACAGTTTTGGAGGTGGGGTGGAGGGGGAGTGGAGAATGAAGGGAGCTTTTTTAATATATAAAATTTGAGATGTCTTTGAGATATTCAGACAGATTATCTGTTGGGGAAGATGGTGGCCTGAATTCTACCTTCTCATCTGCCACTTGCTAAATCTCCTGAGTGAAACAGCAACTGTGAAAGGACAGTGGGCAGAGCTCAGAGGAGTGTGTAAAGCCAAGTGGGTGCTGCAATCAAGGGGAGAAAAGTAGAGAGTTTTATACAACAACCTCATTATTCCTGAGACTGTGACAGGGCTAATGCACCCACTAGGAACACGTGGGGCAGATTGCTCCATCTTCTGAGGACACATAGTTGTCCAACAGGAGAGAAGCCTGTGCTCCTTCTATGGTGTCCAGATTTACTGTCCTGAAAACAACACTTTCAGTTTATCTTTACAGGCAAAGAGTGATAGAGCTTGGACTTACAAAAAGGAAATAAAAACAAACGTTGAGTAATCTATCTGCTAGAAACAAGATAAAGAACCAGAGTACCTAGACTAAGTTTACTTCATGGACTAAAAACAAAAAAGATAAGATCTCTTAATTATGGCATGAAAATAAGGGGATTACATGTATCTTTTTTTTTTTATTTTTTTTTAGGTAATTTATTTTTTATTGGAGGCAAATTATTTTACAATATTATATTGGTTGGTTTTGCCATACATTGATATGAATTAGCCCCGGGTTTACATGTATCATTTTTAAATTTAAAACTCCAGTTGTTGAAAGATGTTACCATGGAAAAGTGAAGAAATACATAAAAACACAAACAGATTTGTAAAACATCTAAGGATCACAAGGCAAAAAATAACAGGTTAGAAGAGAGGTCTAGCTTAGCGATGTGGAGTCACTCACCTGAATAGAATTTCATGTACAGAAAAATGTTCTATTTATATTTACCAACAGCAACTCCTTGGCAACACTCTCTATTAGAAAATAAGCAATAAAAAATAAGTTTGTACCGACTAGACATTTCACTAGTTTGTACCTACTAGAAAAAACATGGCTAGCTAGGCACGTCTAATATATACCAATCAGTTCAGTTCAGTTCCATTCAGTTCAGTCACTCAGTCGTATCCGACTCTCCGCAACCCCATGAATCACAGCAAGGCAGGCCTCCGTGTCCATCACCAACTCCCAGAGTTCACTCAAACTCAGGTCCACAGAGTCGGTGATGCCATCCAGCCATCTCATTCTTGGTCGTCCCTTTCTCCTCCCACCCCTAACCTTTCCCAGCATCAGAGTCTTTTCCAGTGAGTCAACTCGTCGCATGAGGTGGCCAAAGTATTAGAGTTTCAGCTTTAGCATCAGTCCCTCCAATGAACATCCAGGATTGATCTCCCTTAGAATGGACTGGTTGGATCTCCGTGCAGTACAAGGGACTCTCAAGAGTCTTCTCCAACATCACAGTTCAAAAGCATCAATTCTTCGGCGATCAGCTTTCTTCACAGTCTAACTCTCACATCCATACATGACCACGGGAAAAACCACAGCCTTGACTAGACGGACCTTGGTTGGCAAAGTAATGTCTCTGCTTTTTAATATACTATCTAGGTTGGTCATAACTTTAATTAAAATGAGCATATAATGCATACAATGCAAGCAGAGTACCTTGCACATAAAAGGGCCTCAACAAGTTTTAGTTTCCCTTCTGCTTCAGGAAACAAGTGTTTGTCCCTTACTTTTACTTTTTGAGGTTTTATTTATTATTTATTTATCTATCTATCATCCTCTTTTTTAAATAGTCTTATAAAAATAAATGTCCCTACATATTGTTATTCTTTTCTGAGTTACTCCTTTCAATAAAAAGCAAGTTCTAGCTTTTTGAGGAATTACCATAATCTTCTCCATAAGGGCTGTATCAGTTTACATTCCCACCAACAGTGAAGCGGGGTTCCCTTTTTTCCACATCCTCTCCAGCACCTATTGTTTGCAGATGTTTTGATGATGGCCATTCTGATAGGGGAAAACAACAGAATAGGAAAAACAAGAGATCTATTCAAGAAAATTAGAGATTCCAAGGGAACATTTCATGCAAATATGGGCTCAATAAAGGACAGAAATGGTATGGACCTAACAGAAGCAGAAGATATTAAGAAGAGGTGGTAAGAATACACAGAAGAACTGTTCAAAAAAGATCTTCATGACCAAGATAGTCACGATAACGTGATCACTGACCTAGAGCCAGACATCTTGGAATGTGAAGTCAAGTGGGCCTTAGAAAGCATCGCTATGAACAAAGATAGTGGAGGTGATGGAATTCCAGTTGAGCTCTTTCAAATCTTGACAGATGATGCTGTTAAAGTGCTGCACTTAATATGCCAGCAAATTTGGAAAACTCAGCAGTGGCCACAGGACTGGAAAAGGTCAGTCCTCATTCTAATCCCAAAGAAACACAATGCCAAAGAATGTTCAAAGTACCACATAATTGCACTCATCTCACACAAAGCTAGGAAAATAATGCTCAAAATTCTCCAAACCAGGCTTCAACAGTATGTGAATTGTGACCTTCCAGATATTCAAGCTGGATTTAGAGAAGGCAGCAAAACTAGAGATCAAACTGCCAACATCCACTGGATCATCAAAAAAACAAGAGTGTTCCAGAAAAACATCTACTTCTGCTTTATTGACTACGCCAAAGCCTTTGATTGTGTGAATCAAAACAAACTATGGAAAATTCTTAAAAAGATGGGAATACCAGACCACCTGAACTGCCTCCTGAGAAATCTGTGTGCAAGTCAAGGAGCAACAGTTAGAACTGGACATGGAACAACAGACTGGTTCCAAATAGGAAAAGGAGTACATCAAGGCTGTATTGTCACCTGCATATTTAACTTATATACAGAGTACATCATGAGAAACACTGGGCTGGATAAAGCACAAAATGGAATCAAGATTGTAAGGAGAAATATCAATAACCTCAGTTATGCAGATGACACCACTCTTATGGCAGAAAGTGAAGAAGAACTAAAGAGCCTCTTGATAAAAAGTGAGAGAGGAGAGTGAAAAAGTTGGATTAAAGCTCAACATTCAGAAAACTAAGATCATGGCATCCAGTCCCATCACTTCATGGCAACTAGATGGAGAAACAGTGGAAACAGTGGTAGACTTTATTTTGGGGGGACTCCAAAATCACTGAAAATTGTGACTTCAGCCGTGAAATTAAAAGACTCTTGCTCCCTGGAAGAAAAGCTATGACCAATCTATACAGCATATTAAAAAGCAGAGACATAGCTTTGCCAATAAAAGTCTGTCTAGTTAAAGCTATGGTTTTTCCAGTAGTCATGTATGGATGTGAGAGTTGGACCACAAAGAAAGCTGAGCACTGAAAAATAGATGCTTTTGAAGTGTGGTGTTGGAGAAGACTCTTGAGAGTCCCTTGGACTGCAAGGATGTCCAGTCAATATTAAAGGAAATCAGTCCTCAATATTCATTGGAAGAACTAGTGCTGAAGCTGAAGCTCCACTACTTTGGCCACCTGATGTGAAGAACTGACTAACTGGGAAAGACCCTGATGCTGGGAAAGATCAAAGATGGGAGGAGAAGGTGACAACAGAGGATGAGATGGTTGGATGGCATCACCGATGTGATGGACATAAGTTTGAGTAAGCTCTGGGAGTTGGTGATGGACAGGGAAACCTGGCATGCTGTAGTCCATGAGGTCACATAGAGTCAGACAAGACTGAGTGACTGAACTGAACTGATTAGTAATATACTAAAATTCAATTCAATGGCATAAGAAAGCCTATGCTACTGTAATGGTTAATTTTATGTGTCAGTTTGACTGGAACACTGGGTACACAGAGAGTCAGTTAAATATATTTCTAGGTGTGTCTGTGAGGATATTTCCAGAAGAGATTAGCATTTGAATTGGTAGACTAAATAAAGCAGATGGTCCTCCCCAGTGTAGGTGGACCTCATGTTGAGCCTGAATACAACTAAAAAGCAGAAGAAGGTTGAATTTGCTCTCTGTCTGACTATTTGAGTTGCTATATCAATTTTCCCCACCAGCCTTCTTGGGTTTCCACCTTGCAGATGGCAAATAGTGGAACTTCTCAGGTTTCCTAATTGTTTGAGCCAATACCATATACATATATATATATGTGTGTGTGTGTGTGTGTATGTATATATATATATATATATATATATATATATATATATATATATATGCTAATGCTAATGCTAATGCTAAGTCACTTCAGTCATGTCCGACTCTGTGTGACCCCATAGACGGAAGCCCACCAGGCTCCCCCTTCCCTGGGATTCTCCAGGCAAGAACACTGGAGTGGGTTGCCATTTCCTTCTCCAATGTGTGAAAGTAAAAAGTGAAAGTGAAGTCGCTCAGTCGTGTCCGACCCATAGCAACCCCACGGACTGCAGCCTACCAGGCTCCTCCATCCATGGGATTTTCTAGGCAAGAGTACTGGAGTGGCTTGCCATTGCCTTCTCTGATATATATATATATATATATCTCAATAATCACTTGCAGGACCAATGGATTAACAAAGTATGAAGTAATGCCATAATGCCAGTAACTAAATGGCATTAGCTACTTATGAGGAATAGAATATATGATCAGAAAAAAATGTATTCTCCCCTAGATCAAATATATTTTTATACAAAAATGAAAGTGCTCAGAAATTGGACCACTTCTAGAATGAAGTATATTATAGCTATATTAGAGTTCTCCATAGAAAGAGAACCAATTATATAGAATATATTCATTATTCTATTTCTTTTTTTTATTTTATTTTTATTTATTTATTTTTTATTGGAGGCTAATTATTTTACAATATTATATTGGTTGGTTTTGCCATACATTGACATGAATCTGCCCCGGGTGTACATGAGTTCCCCCTCCTGAACCCCCCTCCCTCCTCCCTCCTCCCTTTATCCTCCCTCTGGGTCATCCCTGCACACCAGCCCCGAGCAACCTATAACATGCATCGACCATGAACTGGTGATTCGTTTCACATACGACAACATACATGTTTCAACGCCATTCTCCCAAATCATTCCACCATCACCCTCTCCCACAGAGTCCCAAAGACTGTTCTATACATCTGTGTCTCTTTTGTTGTCTCGTATACAGGGTTATCCTTTGCATCTTTCTAAATTCCATATATATGCGTTAGTATACTGTATTGGTGTTTTGCTTTCTGGCTTACTTCACTCTGTATAATAGGCAACAGTTTCATCCACCTCATTAGAACTGATTCAAATGCATTCTTTTTAATGGCTGAGTAATACTCAACATTCAGAAAACAAAGATCATGGCATCTGGTCCCATCACTTCATGGGAAATAGATAGAAAAACAGTGGAAACAGTGTCAGACTTTATTTTTCTGGGCTCCAAAATCACTGCAGATGATTGCAGCCAGGAAATTAAAACACGCTTACTCCTTGGAAGGAAAGTTGTGACCAACCTTGATAGTATATTAAAAAGCAGAGACATTACTTTGCCAACCAAGGTCCGTCTAGTAAAGGCTATGGTTTTTCCCGTGGTCATGTATGGATGTGAGAGTTGGACTGTGAAGAAAGCTGATCGCCGAAGAATTGATGCTTTTGAACTGTGGTGTTGGAGAAGACTCTTGAGAGTCCCTTGGACTGCAAGGAGATCCAACCAGTCCATTCTAAAGGAGATCAATCCTTGGTGTTCATTGTAAGGACTGATGCTAAAGCTGAAACTGCAATACTTTGGCCACCTCATGCGACGAGTTGACTCACTGGAAAAGACTCTGATGCTGGGAAGGATTGGGGGCGGGAGGAGAAGGGGACGACAGAGAATGAGATGGCTGGATGGCATCACCGACTCTGTGGACATGAGTTTGAGTGAACTCCAGGAGTTGGTGATGGACAGGGAGGCCTGGCGTGCTGTGATTCATGGGGTCGCAGAGTCGGACACGACTGAGCGACTGAACTGAATTGAATACTCCATTGTGTATATGTACCAAAGCTTTCTTATCCATTCGTCTGCAGATGGACATCTAGGTTGCTTCCATATCCTGGCTATTATAAACAGTGCTGCAATGAACATTGGAGTACATGTGTCTCTTTCAATTCTGGTTTCCTTGGTGTGTATGCCCAGGAGTGAGATTGCTGGATCATATAGCAGTTCTATTTCCAGTTTTTTCAGGAATCTCCACACTGTTCTCCATAGTGGCTCTACTAGTTTGCATTCCCATCAACAGTGTAAGAGGATTCCCTTTTCTCCACACCCTCTCCAGCATTGCATGTAGACTTTTGGATAGCAGCCATTCTGACTGGCGTGAAATGGTATCTCATTGTGGTTTTGATTTGCATTTCTCTGATTCTGAGGGATGTTGAGCATTTGTTCATGTGTTTGTTAGCCATCTGTATGTCTTCTTTGGAGAAATGTCTGTTTAGTTCTTTGGCCCATTTTTTAATTGGGTAATTTATTTCCTGGAACTAAGCTGCAGGAGCTGCTTGTATATTTTGGAGATTAATCCTTTATCAGTTGCTTGATTTGCTATTATTTTCTCCCAATCTGAAGGCTGTCTTTTCACCTTGCTTATAGTATCCTTTGCTGTGCAGATGCTTTTGATTTTAATTAGGTCCCATTTGTTTCTTTTTGCTTTTATTTCCAATATTCTGGGAGGTGGGTCTTGGAGGATCCTGCTGTGATTTATGTCAGAGAGTGTTTTGCCTACATTCTCCTCTAGGAATTTTATAGTTTCTGGTCTTACATTTAGCTCTCTAATCCATTTTGAGTTTATTTTGGTGTATGGTATTAGGAAGTGTTCTAGTTTCGTTCTTGTACAAGTGGTTGACCAGTTTTCCCAGCACCACTTGTTGAAGAGACTGTCTTTTCTCCATTTTATATTCTTGCCTCCTTTGTCAAAGATAAGGTGTCCATAGGTGCGTGGATTTATCTCTGGGCTTTCTATTTTGTTCCATTGATCTTTATTTCTGTCTTTATGCCAGTACCATACTGTCTTGATGACTGTGGCTTTGTAGTAGAGCCTGAAGTCCGGCAGGTTAATTCCCCCAGTTCCATTTTTCTTCCTCAAGATTGCTTTGGCTATTCGAGATTTTTTGTATTTCCATACAAATTGTGAGATTATTTGTTCTAGTTCTGTGAAAAATATCGTTGGTAGCTTGATAGGGATTGCATTGAATGTATAAATTACTTTGGGTAGTATACTCATTTTTACAACATTTATTTTTCCAATCCACGAACATGGTATATTTCTCTATCTATTAGTGTCCTCTTTGATTACTTTCACTAGTGTTTTATAGTTTTCTATGTACAAGTCTTTTGTTTCTTTAGGTAGATATATTCCTAAGTATTTAATTCTTTTCGTTGCAACAGTGAATGGAATAGTTTCCTTAATTTCTCTATTTTCTCATTATTAATGTATAGGAATGCAAGGGATTTCTGTGTGTTGATTTTATATCCTGCAACGTTACTGTAATCATTAATTAGCTCTAGTAGTTTTCTGGTAGAGTCTTTAGGGTTTTCTGTGTAGAGGATCATGTCATCAGCGAACAGTGAAAGTTTTAATTCTTCTTTTCCAATTTGGATTCCTTTTATGTCTTTTTCTTCTCTGATTGTTGTAGCCAAAACTTCGAGGACTATGTTGAATAGTAGTGGTGAGAGTAGGCACCCTTGTCTTGTTCCTGACTTTAGGGGAAATGCTTTCAGTTTTTCACCATTGAGGATAATGTTTGCTGTGGGTTTGTCATATATACCTTTTATTATGTTGAGGTATGTCCCTTCTCTTTCCACTTTCTGGAGGGTTTTTATCATAAATGGATTGAATTTTGTCAAAGGCTTTCTCTGCATCTATTGAGATAATCATATGACTTTTATTTTTCAGTTTGTTAATGTGGTGCATTACATTGATTGATTTGCGGATATTGAAGAATCCTTGCATTCCTGGGATAAAGCCCACTTGGTCATGATGTATGATCTTCTTAATGTGTTGTTGGATTCTGATTGCTAGAATTTTGTTCAGGATTTTTGCATCTATGTTCTTCAGTGATATTGGCCTGTAGTTTTCTTTTTTTGTGGGGTCTTTACCAGGTTTTGGGATTAGGGTGACAGTGGCCTCATAGAATGAGTTTGGAAGTTTCCCTTCCTCAGCAATTTTCTGGAAGAGTTCGAGTAGAATAGGTGTTAGCTCTTCTCTAAATTTTTGGTAGAATTCAGCTGTGAAGCCCTCCAGACCTGGGCTTTGGTTTGCTGGAAGATTTCTGATTACAGCCTCTAGTTCCGTGCTTGTGATGGGTCTATTCTGATTTTCTATTTCTTCCTGGTTCAGTTTTGGAAAGTTGTACTTTTCTAGGCATTTGTCCATTTCTTCCAGGTTATTCATTTTATTGCCATATAATTGCTGATAGTATTCTCTAATAATCCTTTGTATTTCTGTGTTGTCAGTTGTGATCTCTCCATTTTCATTTCTAATTTTATTGATTTGGTTCTTCTCCCTTTGTTTCTTGATGAGTCTGGCTAGTGGTTTGTCAATTTTATTTACATTCTCAAAGAACCAGCTTTTGGCCTTTTCGATTTTTGCTATGGTCTCTTTTGTTTCTTTTGCATTTATCTCTGCCCTAATTTTTATGATTTCTTTCCTTCTACTGACCCTGGGGTTCTTCATTTCTTCCTTTTCTAGTTGCTTTAGATGTAGAGTTAGGTTATTTAGTTGACTTTTTTCTTGTTTCTTGATGTGTGCCTGTATTGCTATGAACTTCCCCCTTAGCGCTGCTTTTACAGTGTCCCAGAGGCTTTTGGGTTGTTGTGTTTTCATTTTCATTCATTTCTATGCATATTTTGATTTCTCTTTTGATTTCTTCTATGATTTATTGGTTATTCAGCAGCGTGTTGTTCAGTCTCCATATGTTGACATTTTTAATAGTTTTTCTCCCGTAATTGAGATGTAATCTTATTGCATTGTGGTCAGAAGAGATGCTTGGAATGATTTCAATTTTTTTGAATTTACCAAGGCTAGATTTGTGCCCAGGATGTGATCTATCCTGGAAAAGGTTCCGTGTGCACTTGAGAAAAAGGTGAAATTCATTGTTTTGGGTGAAATGTCCTATAGAGATCTATTAGGTCCAACTGGTCTATTGTATCATTTAAAGTTTGTGTTTCCTTGTTAATTTTCTGTTTAGTTGACCTATCCATAGATGTAAGTGGGGTATTAAAATCTCCTACTATTATTGCATTGTTGTTAATTTACCCTTTCATACTTGTTAGTAATTGTCTTACATATTGCGGTGCTCCTATGTTGGGTGCATAAATATTTAGAATTGTTATATCTTCATCTTGGATTGATCCTTTGATCATTATGTAGTTTCCTTCTTTGTCTCTTTTCACAGCCTTTGTTTTAAAGTCTATTTTATCTGATATGAGTATTGCTACTCCTGCTTACTTTTGGTCTCTATTTGCATGGAATATCTTTTTCCACCCCTTCACTTTCAGTCTGTATGTGTCCCTCGTTTTGAGGTTGGTCTCTTGTAGACAACATATATGGGGGTCTTGTTTTTGGATCCATTCAGCCAGCCTTTGTCTTTTGGTTGGGGCATTCAACCCATTTAGGTTTAAGGTAATTATTGATAAGTACGATCCCGTAGCCATTTTCTTCATTGCTTTGGGTTTGAGTTTATACACCCTTTCTGTGTTTCCTGTCTAGAGAAGATCCTTTAGTGTTTGTTGGAGTGCTGGTTTGGTGATGCTGAATTCCCTCAGCTTTTGCTTGTCTGTAAAGCTTTTGATTTCTCCTTCATATTTGAATGAGGTCCTTGCTGGGTACAGTAATCTGGGCTGTAGGTTATTTGCTTTTATCACTTTAAGTATGTCTTGCTATTCCCTCCTGGCCTGAAGAGTTTCTGTTGAAAGATCAGCTATTATCCTTACAGGAATCCCCTTGTGTGTTATTTGCTGCTTTTCCCTTGCTACTTTTAATATTTGTTCTTTGTGTTTGATCTTTGTTAATTTGATTAATATGTGTCTTGGAGTATTTCACCTTGGGTTTATCCTGTTGGGGACTCTCTGGGTTTCTTGGACTTGGGTGATTATTTCTTTCCCCATTTTAGGGAAGTTTTAAACTATTATCTCCTCAAGTATTCTCTCATGGTCTTTCTTTTTGTCTTCTTCTTCTGGGACTCCTATGATTCGGATATTGGGGCTTTTAAAATTGTCCCAGAGGTTTCTAATATTGTCTTCATTTCTTTTAATTCATTTTTCTTTTTTCCTCTCTGTTTCATTTATTTCTACAATTCTATCTTCTAGCTCGCTTATCCTGTCTTCTGCCTCTGTTATTCTACTGTTTGTTCCCTCCAGAGTGTTTCTGATCTCATCTCTTGCATTATTCATTGTATATTGACCCTTTTTTATTTCCTCTAAGTCCTTATCAAACCTTTCTTCCATCTTCTCAATCCTTTTCTCCAGGTTATTTATCTGTACCTCCATTTTGCTTTCAATATTTTGAATCATTTTCACCATCAAAATTCAAAATTCTTTATCAGGTAGATTCCCTTTATCTTCTTCTTTTGTTTGTGTTGGTGGGCATTTATCTTGTTCCTTTACTTTCTGTGTATTTCTCTGCCTCTTCATCTTGCTTATATTACTTTGCTTGGGGTGACCTTTCCCTCTTCTCGCAGTTTGTGGAGTTCTCTATATTATGTAGTTTCCTCGTTGTATGTGGGGTTGGACGAGTGACTTGTCAAGGTTTCCTGGTTAGGGAAGCTTGTGTCGGTGTTCTGGTGGGTGGAGCTGGATTTCTTCTCACTGGAGTGAAGTGCAATGAAGTGTCCAGTAATGAGTTATGAGATGTCAGTGGGTTTGGAGTGACTTTGGGCAGCCTGTATATTGAAACTCAGGGCTACTTTCCTGTCATGCTGGAGAATTTGTGTGGTATGTCTTGCCCTGGAACTTGTTGACCCTTGGGTGGTGCTTGGTTTTAGTGCAGGTATGGAGACGTTTGATGAGCTCCTATTGATTAATGTTCCTTGGAGTCAGGAGTTCTCTGGTGTTCTCAGGATTCGGGCTTAAGCCTCTTGCCTCTGGTTTTTGGTCTTATTCTTGGGGTAGCCTCTAGTCTACTCTATCTGTCATTTCCAAGGTGGTTCCCTCTGTTTTAGCTTCTGTTTGCTGGTCTCTTCAGTGTCTAATTTCCGCCCTGACACTAGGGTGTGGGTGGACACTTTTTAAGGCTCAGTTGTTCAGTCCTGTTCTGGGAAGGGAGGAACACTGCAGACAAATATCTCTGGTGTCCATGGGAGTGCTTGCAGCGTCCTGGCCACACTGGGTTTGCCCCCTCTCACATCGCATGTGCTGTCCCAGTCTACACTGCACAGACTCTAGGTTGCTCTGCCGGGAACTGTCTGAGGCCGGCGCTGGGTTGTATACACTTCCCAGGTCTGGGTGGCTCAAGTTCAGGTTCTCGGGTACTCCACAAAGGTGCAGACTTGGGTGAGCCTGCGTTTTGTGCCTTCCCCGGTCTCAGCAGCTCAGATTACCAGGTGTTTGGTGAGCACGGTCACTGCGACTTATCACCTCCCCAGTCCCTGCCACTCGGTTTTATGGTTGTACAGCCGGTGCACCTTCTCAGGTGGATATCGACCGACCCAAGCCCAAGAAGTCTTGATTAGCAGCAAGCCTGCCTGCAGTTTGTATTGGATGCCTTTCTGGGGCCACGGTTGCCCCCTCCGGTTCTGGCTGACTTCCCTGCCTGTCTCGGCAGGGGAATGGGGGATGGGCCGACCGCAGCCAGCTTGCTCTGCTCAGTCCTTTGTTCTGTGAGCGGAGCTAGCGGAGTCTTAGGTTAGAGCTTTCTGCCTTTTCGTGGGGAAGCTATCCCAGTCTGCTTTGCTATCCCCAGTTCTCTCAGATTGTTCTCGCGGCATTCGAGCCCAGTCCTCTCTCTAAGCAGTTCAGCCGGCTCCTCCCTGCCCAGCCCCCTCTTGCTAATGGCATATGCAGGCGTCTGCGCTGCTTCTCCGCTGGGAGTTACCGTTTGGAGAGTAATTTGTGGGTTTCAAAAATATCTTAATAAAAAAAGAGGGTTACGTGGCCCTCTGAGGTTCCAAGGCTCACCACAGATTCGCCAGTGAGAGTGTTTCCTGGTGTTTGGAAACTTCTTTTTAAAGCCTCCCTTCCCCGGATGGAGTTCTGTCCTTACTTCTTTTGTCTCGCTTTTTATCTTTTATGTTTTTTCCTACCTCCTTTCGAAGACAATGGGCTGCTTTTCCGGGTGCGTGATGTCCTCTGCCAGCATTCAGAAGTTGTTTTGTGGATTTTACTCCACGTTCAAATGTTCTCTTGATGAATTTGTTGGGGAGAGAGTGGTCTCGCTGTCCTATTCCTCCCCCATATTGTTCCTTCTCCTCATTATTCTATTTCTATACTCATTCCTATACTCATTCATTTCCATGACATTAAATATCATCTGTAGATCACTGACTCTGAAGTGTCTATTCCAAGTCAGTTCTTCCTCCATTAGCTCTAAGTTTATACAAAAGTCAGCTGCATAATTGATGTCCTTGCTTTTGTGATTTCTGAGGTATTTTTATAATATACAAAACTGATCTTTGAGTTTGTCTTCATATCTGGCATAAAGGAGAGTCTTCCTGCAGTCATCCAAATATTAGTACTTGTTACTTCCATTCACCCAGATGTTAAATTCTGAAAAGAGTCATTCTTGACACTTCCCTTTCCCTTTCACTGTCACCTAATGCATCACTAAATCCTATTGATCCTCCTCCCTAAAAATATCTCCCATCTCTATACTTCTCTCTACTTCTACTGAAATAACTCTCCAAGATACTATCACTACAACAGCCACTAGGTCCACTACAACAGCCTCTCCAACTCATTTCCCCAGATCTATACCTGTTCTCTTCAGATTTATTCTCTATTCAGCACCCAAGAATTTTTATTGAGATGTAATTTATAATATAACATTATATTAGTTTCAGGTGTACAACATAGAGATTCAATATTTGTATATATTACTATATGATACCACAAGAAGTCCATCAGTATGTATAATTTTTTCTTTTTATGGGAACCTCAAAGATCCTGCTCTCCTAGCAGTTTTTAAATATTCAATACAGTATTATTAACAGTAGTCACCATGCTGTAAAAAATGATGTTTTAAAATTCTAAATCAACTCTTGCAATCTACTTAGCTTTATAGTGGTTCTCCAATATATTTAAGAAAATAGATTTTAAAAATTGCAAACTCCAAAAACAATTTATGGGGTCCTGCAGAATCTTGTAAATCTTACTATTTATTGTCATCCTAACTCTATGCAATTGCACTATTCCCATACTATGTTCCAATGATGCTTGCTTTCAGTTGCCCTTTCCTTCATGTCTCAGTCTCCATTCACACTGTTATCAGGACATAGGCTTATGTGCCCTTGATTCTTCTCTCTGTACATCTTCTGAAATATTACTTCCTCAAATAGAGTTTCCATTGTATTCTATAACCTAGACATTCTTTTTCTCTATAGAATTCATCATAATTGGTAGTTTTATATATATTTGTGTATTTATTATTTAATGACTACCTCTTTAGTATAATGTGCAATAGTGCAGTAGTTGGAGCATTCTTTGGCATTGCCTTTCTTTGGGATTGGAATGAAAACTGACCTTTTCCAGTCCTGTGGCCACTGCTGAGTTTTCCAAATTTTCTGGCATATTGAGTGCAGAACTTTCGCAACATCATCTTTTAGGATTTGAAATATCTTAACTGGAATTCCATCACCTCCACCAGCTTTGTTTGTTATGATGCTTTCCAAGGCCCACTTGACTTCACATTCCAGGATGTCTGGTTCTAGGTGAGTGATCACACCATCGTGATTGTCTGGGTCACGAAGATCTTTTTTGTACAGTTCTGTGCATTCTTGCCACTTCTTCTTAATATCTTCTGCTTCTGTTAGGTTCATACCATTTCTGTCCTTTATCGAGTCTATCTTTGCATGATATGTTCCCTTGGTATCTCTAATTTTCTTGAAGAGGTCTCTAGTCTTTCCCATTTTGTTGTTTTCCTCTATTTCTTTGCACTGATCACTGAGGAAGGCTTTCTAATCTCTCCTTGCTATTCTTTGGAACTCTGCATTCAGATGCTTATATCTTTCCTTTCCTCCTTTGCTTTTCGCTTCTCTTCTTTTCACAGCTATTTGTAAGGCCTCCTCAGACAGCCATTTTGCTTTTTTGCATTTCTTTTCCATGGGGATGGTCTTGATCCCTGTCTCCTGTACAATGTCACGAATCTCCGTCCATAGTTCATCAGGCACTCTATCAGATCTAGTCCCTTAAATCTATTTCTCACTTCCACTGTATAATCATAAGGGATATGATTTAGGTCATATCTGAACGGTCTAGTGGTTTTCCCTACTTTCTTCTATTTAAGTCTGCATTGGCAACAAGGAGTTCATGATCTGAGCCACAGTCAGCTCCCAGTCTTGTTTTTACCGACTGTATAGAGCTTCTCCATCTTTGGCTGCAAAGAATATAATCAATCTGATTTTGGTGTTGACCATCCAGTGATGTCCATGTGTAGAGTCTTCCCTATTCTACCATAAAAGAAGCCTCAAAAACATGACTTGGCCCCAGTATTCATAATAGGTGACAATTTGTTTTTTGTTAATCCCTGTTGAAATTGGTCTTGTTTAATTGAATAGCTGAAATATTGGCAAATAGATATACTTCTATTGTTTTATAAACCATAGAATATTTTTATGGCTATTTTCTATTTTAATTATTTTCCTCTAAATAGTAACAAGCCAGATCTGCTCCTTCAGAAGTTAATATCTAAGTGTAATAACAAAGAAGCCTTTTGCCTTAAACAAAGGAACCACTCTTCAGTCTAAGCTCAAGTGACAGATTCAATTGGATTTTTGATTTGTATAACAACCACGAAAAACCTATCACCTTGCCCAGCAAGTAAGCTTTCTGTGTGCTTGTCATTTCTGTTGCAATGAAATTATCATGGAAAACA
Organism: Moschus berezovskii; assembly: GCF_049115385.1. Taxonomy (NCBI): domain Eukaryota; kingdom Metazoa; phylum Chordata; class Mammalia; order Artiodactyla; family Moschidae; genus Moschus; species Moschus berezovskii. The sequence continues at coordinate 28,535,218 of NC_142464.1, forward strand.
GTGCTTGTGAGGAAGGCCATATATAACCTAAGAGAGGCTCAACTGATGGAAATAAAGATTCTGATCTGCCTTTACTTCCCTGAAAGCAATTCTCAGGCAATCAGAATCTCTCTGGAAATCTCTACTTTCACTGGGAAAATGTATAGTATTTTGCCTCTTACTTTGCTGGAATGAAGCCATACATATTAAACTGTCCTCAGCATTTCAAACATAGTATTAATCTGCTCAGGTTGCCATAACAAAATAACATAGACTTCTATTTAAATAGCAGAAATATTTTCTCACAATTCAGGGGGCTAGAAGTATAAGTTCAAGTGTCATCAAGGGTAGTTTTTATAAGACCTGTCAGCCATGTTTGCAGATGGCTGCAACCCTCTGTCTTCACAAGGTCTTCCTTCTGTGTGTCTGTATTCTAATTGTCTTTTCCTTTTAGAACTCCAGTTATATTGGTTTAGGTCCTGCCCTAATGACCTTATTTTAGCTTAATTATCTCTTTAAAGAAGACCTGTCTCCACATACAGTTACACACTGAGGTACTGAGGTTTAGGACTTCAACATATGAATTTGGGGGAGTGACATCTGCAAGATGGCCAAAGAAGATGTCCCTCAAACAACAACAATTGGAAATCTATCCATAAACAATAGTGCCTTTCTGGTAGCTGGGGGATCCAGGTAGGAGACTAACACCACAGTGCAGTACAAGAATGAGGAGAATCACTTTGAGAAGACAGACCTGCACCCTGGAGGATGGCTTACCTACCATGGTCCCAGCTATAGACCCAGAAACAACTCCACACCTCAGAGGACTTAGCCACATCCCCATCTGGCTTTGGTTCTGTCACCAGCACCATACCTGGGAAGAGTCTTGCCCACTGGGAGTCAGATAATAAACATACAGACCTGGAACCCTGTTCACTCCATGAACCCTGGAGTGACCCTTAGCTGTGAACCATGATTCCTTTGAAAAAACTGATTTAGATGGTCACCCATGGATCAGAGAACCTTTGTGGAAGTCCAGGATTCCAATAGAGAAGTTGCAGTACAAAAAAAAATCTGAAATTGGATGCCCTGGAAAGAGTAAGAGGAACAAACTGACTTCATACACATCACGCCCTCCCCATGGCGATGCAACTCGGTACCAAGAGGGTCTGCTCAGCTGTGATTTCTCCCTGAGGGATGGGTGGTAGTGATAAGAGGATGTGAAGGATAGTTCTCAGCTTCCTCAGATGTGTGGTGCCCTTCCAAAGAGCCCATCTCTGTCTTCCTCTGTCCAGAGGACTGTGGAGATCTGCACAACTAGAGGATGGAGAGAGCTGGGAAAGCAGTAGGCAGGGCTCCAAATCCAACATGTCAAAGGGATTCAGATCCTACTAGCACATCATGGATCCCATCAGGAAGCCAGTTCACAAGCCACTGGGGATGCCTCATAGATGTTACAAAAGAATAGACATTAAATATTCTCAAAAAGCACACATACACACACACACAAGTAACTCTGTGTGAAGTGATGAAGATGTTAATAATCATCTCACAATATGTACATGTTTCAAATCATCACGCTGTACACTTTAACTTGCATAGTGTTATGAGCCAATTATATCTCAATGCATCTAGAAAAAATTTTAATAAATTAAAGGATAAGTAAATTTTAAAAATTTGGGGGTGGGAACATAATTCAGCCCATAATAAGCCTCTATAAGTTTTATCTCTAGCCATGATCCCATAATATCAGTCTTTATTCCTCTTGCCTTAATGTACTTTCTTTTCTAATGTCTTCTTGCCTTCCTTTATGTGACATCCCTTTTGTTTTGGCTTCAGATCATCATAAACCTGAAATTAATAATACTTTAAAAGGCTGCTTCCATTGGAAAAGTAAAATTATATTAAAAGTAAAACAACCAATGAAATGTAAAGAAGTGGAATCTAAACACAATACCACACATACACACAAACATACATACACACACAGAAGCATATTACACATTTGCATGCATATAAATATATGTTTTTTTGTTTTTTTGCCTCAACATAATTCCATACAAGCATTGCTCTAAGATAATGTTAACTGGATAGTCACATTAGCTGGATTTGGCAACAGTGTCAAATTTCTTGGATGACACTAACACAATATTTTCATTTAATTCTGAAATTATTAGGAAAATTCAACTCATCTTCTGGACTACCCTCAAATTTTTTCACAAGTGTTACTACTACTTATCACCTGATCCATTTTTCCTTTACAACTAAAAACCTCAAAATCATCCATCCTGCATTAATTTAATATGATAGATAAGAACAGCTGCAGGCATTCCAGTCTAACCTGCACAAGATATGAAAATCAAAGAATATTTTTCCCTTAGATACGTGAATAAAAGGTGCCCAAAGCTTATTCTCACTAACTTTTGATATACATTCAATCCTGCCTATGTGAGTAAAGTGGATTCTAAACTATTAAAGAGGGGCAGTGTTGTTACAAGACCTACTTCACTTGTCCCACCTTCTTCTCCTGCTAGTAAGTGCCTATACCAAGGACAGGGTGGCCACAAGTGTCCATGTTGCCTTGGAAAATAAATCCCATTGCCTCAGAAACTGGATATGTCTTTCAGCTTCAAGAAATACCCAACACCAATCCATCTTTGTATCAAGTCACAATAAAATTTGTTAAGACATGGTGAGAGATTTGAATAATCTCCATCCCAGTCTCTTATCTTGCCTAAAACATATCAAGTCTACCAACTTTCCTGAATAGCATTTAGAGCCTATCTGAGCTAGTGCCACTATCCAGCCATGAGACATGGAGGGAACTGAGCAGTTACAAATCTATCATTGTTCAAGGTTTGTGCTTCAAAGCGCTCTTGCCCTCGCCTTTTTATGAGGAAGATGATTACAACTTCATGATTTCAGTATTTCATAAAGCAAAATAATTCTGTCCACCCGGGAGACTACTTTTGCATTTATATCAAACCTAGGGGCCTGAGAGTTTGATATCTGAAATCATTTCACAGAATTTTATGAGCAGAGACCCATGGTAATGATTAAAACATTGTATAGCAATAAATAAAATATAGCAGTTGTTTCACTGCAAAAGATCCGTTCTCTTAGATTCTTTTAGATTTTTCCTAAAAATCTTCAAATAAGCTTCTAAATATCTTGCAACAGAATCTGCAAGGCCATGTGTATGTGAATTATAAATTATCTGATACTGTTTCTACACATGCACTTTAATTTTCCTTCTTTCTGGACTTCTTCCACATTGATGCTTGGCAGTTACGTTAAAAGATTCTGATAGCCTTCACAGCTCTTCAGCTATTGTTGAAAACAATTTCATGCAAAGGGAGTTTGCAGTTAGTCTGTATAAAAGCAATTCTATGTATATTTGCTGATAGTGTATTTAACATAGTAGTTTGAATCATGTTCACACTGTCATAAATATTTTTTCTTGATAACATTTATTCAGAATGAAATGCAATGCATTCATGCATGCAAAATAATATATTGATAATATTGCTTGAGCACTAATATACTTTACTTGAATTTGTTTGCCTAGAAAAGGAAATAACTCATTGCATATTACATATGCTCATTTAAAGTTGGAGGACAAATGATACCAGTAATTCATGATGGAGTACAATCATGAGCATCACCTAAACAACTACATTCTTTTAGTTTCTTCCTTTTTTTCATTCAGTTTAATTAACTTATTTTTCCAAACTCTGAACACCAATTTTGTGTGAAATCTAGTCTACATGACTGAAATATGTAATAAGACAAGCAGAAAATTCTTGCTTTTTTTTTTTTTTAGTTTTCCAGCATTCTTTACAAAGTAAAGAATACACATGACACATAAAATGAAAATAAAGAACAGGCTAAGGGGTTTAGGGAGTGCTGGAAGGACAGATTGCAATTTTGAATAGGTTGGTCATAGAAAAAGTGATAAGATAAAAAGTTTGTGGGAGAAGAGGTTGTTAGTCAATAACTGGGGCAAGAGGGAGGGGAGCAGCCAGGGAGAGGGGGAGGAGCTGGGGGGGAAATCTAGGGAGAAGGAGGAGCTAGGGGGAATAATCTTGGACAGTAACTTCTGTGTACCATGTTGGAGGAACAGTATGATGTTCACATACTCAGGAATGAAAAAAAATCATCCAAACCTATGTCATTCAGCTTAATCTTCCCTGATCTACAGGTAACATGCATTGAGTCATTCTTACTTATAACAAACTAGTAAATGGGCTTTCCTGATAGCTCAGTTGGTAAAGAATCTGCCTGAAATGCAGGAGCTACTGCTGCTGCTGTTGCTGCAAAGTGGCTTCAGTTCAATTCCTGGGTCAGGAAGATCCGCTGGAGAAGGGATAGGCTACCCACTCCAGTATTCTTGGACTTCCTTTGTGTCTCAGCTGGTAAAGAATCCGCCTGCAATACGGGAGACCTGGGTTCAATCCCTGGATGGAATATCCCCTGGAGAAGAGAAAGGCTACCCACTCCAGTATTCTGGAGTAGTCCATGGGGTCGCATGGGGTCACATGGGGTCCATGGGGTCTCAAGTAGTCCATGGGGTTGCAAAGAGTCCTACAGGACTGACAACTTTCACTTTCAAGGTCTCATAAATATTATTTTTTACCTTGTTTACACATGTTTATATTCATATTTCTATGGACTTTAATTTATATTTAAATATTTTTCATTATATCATAATCTTCAGGATAAGGAGTTGGTTCTCTACCTATTATCTTTCTCTGTTATGTTTTTTAGACCCAATAGACATTCAGTAAGTGTTATTAACTGTAAGCAGGAAAAACAGACTTAAGAGTCTGGGTATTAAAAAATCTAACTTAGATTTCATGAATTACAGTGGTTAAGTATTCTGGTCTTTGCCTTAGCTTCCTAAAGTCCAACTGAAAACCAGTTAGTAAGTTGTTAGATGTGTGAAGCATTGTATAAATGTAAATTATATTTAAATATGCCCCTTACTTATATTCTACAAATATAAAAATAAGAGAGATAAAATGAAGAATTCTGAACATAGTCATTCAGAAAAAAAATGCAACTGAAGAAACATGGGAAAAAATCAAAACGTTTTACATGATGTGGCCAATGATGACATTCTGTGAGCTACTGATCTGGATTTTCAGCTCTGATGACCAATTTTTATCACCTAATACCAGATACCTGGATGTTACCATGATTAGACCCTTGGGAAAGGTTTGCCTTCCACACAGATCCATTTCATGATTTGTCTATTTCTAGAATCATGTCTCTCATGATTTTTAACCTTGTCAACTTTCATCTGAATCCCCACTTGCAATCAAATGATGAGCCCAGTACTTAAATAATGTATTTTCATAGTTTCAAGATGCTACATAGGTCATTTACGTCAGGACTTTCTCTGATTTGTATTCTAATATGACTATGGATAAACCTCAAAATTATTTTGTTTAATATGCATTATTTTAAACTTTTTACAAATTCCCAAAAGAAGTATGAACAAATTTACTCAACAGATTGGTTGAGTAAATGAAGAATATTAAATGAGGTTATTCTAGAATGTTGTTACCAATTTTTCCCTTTCACTTAGAAAGCCAAGCCAAGCCACTTGGCTTTCTATGCACTTTAATCACTGTATTGATCACTGTGATCACAGTAATGACTGTGTTGATTACTTTGAGTCTAGCAAATTTTATCCTATTTTATCCTATTTAGAGACATACAAAACATCCTCCCACTCAACCTCCTGTTACAAATTGTACAGTCTCCTTATTCATTCATCTTATAACTAATTATCTATCTCTAGCAATATACTAGACACTATGCTAGGGATATTAAGATAATTAAGACATTCTCTATGTCTTTTAGGAATTTAAAGACTAGTGGAGGAGAGAATTCATTCTACTTTGACAGGAGCTTCCAAACATATTGTAATTCAAAAGTATAAAAAGAGAGGAAATAATCCATTGCCAAAATCACAGAAGTCAATATATGGACCAGGTATATAAGCCAACTGCCTACTTACAAATTTAAAGTTAGTGATATTCTCTCAGACTAATGTGAATATCCTTTATCACTACCGAGAGAAACCTTTCCCAATATCAGATTACAAAAGAAACCAAATTAACATTCTGAAGGCTTCCCAGTGAGCATTGCATTGAAGTAAAGAAATCTGAATATTCATGAGCTATACTCAGTCAATAATAAATACGGAGGAACTTGCTCAACCCCTACAGTCGGATATACCCCCACTGTCACTCAACAGTCAGTTTCTCTAGATATAATAATGTCTTCACTCTTTTATAGTGCAGGTTAGATGGAGGTGGGTTTGAGTGAACTCGGGGAGTTGGTGATGGACAGGCAGGCCTGGCGTGCTGTGATTCATGGGGCCGCAAAGAGTCAGATACAACTGAGCAACTGAACTGAACTGAACTGAGCACAGCCAAATCCTAGCTATTTCTCCTTTCTGCTCCCAGGCTCTTTGTTGTTTTATAAACACATTTTCTTCAAGCCAATTAAAATATATTTATATTTGAGTGAGTGCCACCCATTCACTAGGTGACACAAGAATGGTTTCTTGAAACTTAAGTAACTATCCCGATATTACCTTGCCATTTTTTTACTTATTGACTATTTCTTAGGCAAGCCATATATTTAACTGTATTAGTAGCAAAATATGATTTGCGGTAAGCTATTAGAACTAATATAATGACTTCCATATTTGCCAAAAATGACCTCTTTCTTTCTTTCCAGGTTGTAAAAATGATGATTATTGTTGTGGTGACATTTGCCATCTGCTGGCTGCCTTATCATATTTATTTCATCCTCACTGCAATCTATCAACAACTAAACAGGTGGAAATATATTCAGCAGGTCTATCTGGCTAGCTTTTGGCTGGCAATGAGCTCAACCATGTACAACCCCATCATCTACTGCTGTCTGAATAAGAGGTAAAAATAAGATTACCAAATGCAAGTTCCTTGTCACTTCTGGCTTCACTGAAACATATAATATTGTTTAAGTTTCTTGGTACGCAGTCAAAATTCAAAAGGAATGGAAAATTGAAAAATTCACTGAGAGGAGCACAGAGCTAGGTATTTTTCTAGTGAAAAAGTGAAACTGGAAGTCACTCAGTCATATCTGACTTTTTGCGACCCCATGGACTATACAGTCCATGGAATTCTCCAGGCCAGAATACTGGAGTGGGTAGCCATTCCCTTCTCCAGGGATCTTCCCAACCCAAGGATCAAATCCAGGTCTCCTGCATTGCTGGCAGATTCTTTACCAGCTGAGACACCAGAGAAACCCAACTCCTCCCTATTTAATGAACTATCTCATCTTTACAATTACCCCCTCAAAACAATGCTCTTGGGGGTTCTAAATGGCTGATTTCTATATAGGCCAAATTCTCTCTCCAAATCCTTTAGAATTTTACTTGTCAAAGAAAAAGAAATGTCCTATTATTAAAGGAGGTGAGGTAAAGGTGTGCTCAAGTCCTCAAAGAAATGAAGACACTTTGTAAAAATGCACAGATGGAGAGATGATGGCATTTGTGAGTAGATTCTATTAAGAAGGGTGTTTTGTAAATTAACTTCAAAATAGAAGGTGTCATAAGAGTAACAGAAGCAACAGTAAGGAGAAGAATCCCAAACCTCCCTCCAGTAAGGAGATCAGTGAGTAAGACAGGGTGCAATCTCTGGAAGAGGGGAAGCTAGTTTTAAAGTGAAGTTGGAAAGAAAAGGAGAAATATTCACAATTAAATTTAAAACTGGGAATAAAAGGTATACTTTGGTTTCCAGATTAAAAACACCTTCATTGCAAGGTCAGCACATGGAGGGGGTAGTGTTAAATTTCATAAGGTGAATAATTTCCTTAATAAACCAATATGGTAGACAAGTAGAAATGGGACTTCATGTAAGTAGCTACTCAACCTAAATTCTCAGCTCTATTTTCAGTTAGACCTCTACCTCATTCCTTAAGTTTCTTAAAAATATTATTTAATTCTTACTTTTTTTCAATAATTGCACAAGCCATATGTCAATTCAAATAACCCCAAAAGCAGAACATATGTTTTTAATCAACTTCATTTAATGGCTTACAAAGCCAAAGATTTTGCACTTTCATATACAATTAGATAAAAACATACATCTGAGCAATTAATTTTAATATTAAATGAGACTAATTTATAAATGTGTAATTATTACCATAAGAATCCATTTCAAAATATGTCATTTTTCAGGGCCATACCCAGAAAGCTTAATTCACTTATCCAAATGTATAAAATTATTGAAGAAACCTACACTGCTTCTTTAATTACTGATACTGCAGTTTTACTCTTTGACGACTTGCTTTTGATCAATGGGAAATTAAGATTCAATTCAAACAAAAAGGACTTAGAATACTAGTATCCATACTGTGGCATAAATTCTAAAAGTTAGACTAGAAAATTAAATTCAAACAATGAGTTGGCTTAATTGCATTAAGCAGAGCTTTCTGTAGAAATTGAAGGAAATTTCCACTTGAAAATATGACTTTTTCTTCTTGTGGCCTGCTTCTCCTCAGATTTCGAGCAGGCTTCAAGAGAGCATTTCGCTGGTGTCCTTTCATTGAAGTTTCTAGCTATGATGAGCTGGAGCTCAAGACTACCAGGTTTCACCCGACTCGGCAAAGCAGCCTGTACACTGTGACCAGGATGGAGTCCATGACGGTGGTGTTTGACCCTAGTGATGCAGATAACACCAAATCCAGTCGGAAGAAGAGAGTGCCTCCAAAAGACCCAAGCTTCAATGGTTGCTCCCGCCAGAATTCCAAATCTGGCTCCACCACTTCAAGTTTCATAAGCTCACCCTATACTTCTGTGGATGAATATTCTTAAATCCATTTCCTGAGCGGAAAGAGTAGAGTGAGGTCATCATGGTGTCACCATAGTGTCCACACTCTCCTGATTGTCAGCCCTGTCCTACATAGTCTCTGTAAAAAAGAAGGGCAATCTTTAGGCAACTGTGTTTCAACTGAGAAAGATAGCATTTGAGTTTAATGAAGACATTATTAAGGTATTTGCCTCCTCAAAAATAAAATGGGCTTTAAATTTATTCTTTGAAAAATTTAATAATTGTATGTAACAGAAAAAATTTCTGAAAAGTATTTGTAAAGAGTTTCATTTTTCTCATTGAAAAATTGCAATATGTATTTGTGACACTAAAGTGACATATGATTTCCCCAAAAGATTAAAGAACCATAAAAATATAATGATGTGAGTGAATAAAAATAAAATCTATATAAAATGAAAATTTTTTATCTATAGCTATTAAAGAAAAAAGTTATATGACTTATTTTATGACTAAAATAAACCTCTAAGAGTAAAAACTAATGAAAATCTTTGCTAAAGAGAATTAACTCTGTAGGATAAAAATTTTTTGAGATTTAAAGATATTTGCCATGAAATATAATTGAAAAAGAAACATGATCAAATTATTAGGCAGCTGCACACATCATTCTCTTTATTTTTCTGGGAAAGTGGCTTCAAAAGAAAAACATAAACATTTAGTTTTTGACTATTACATATTTTAAAGAGCCAAACTAAGAAATAGTCAAAGATAGAACTTTAAAATGACAAAGCAAATCTCTATGATCCTCCTTATTTAATTTTTCACAAATATTTGTAGGTTTAACAAAAAAATAGATTACATAATAGCAAAGAAGCTTCCTAGTGAAGAAGGGAAGAATCTCATTTATCTCTGAAACTGACTACCAATTTTTAGGCAAGAATTAAAGATAATAATTCATAGTTATGATAGCAGACAAGAGCATCTATTAGCTCCAAAGGAAAATGTAGTTTTCCTCCATAACCCAAGGAAACAGTTTAAGGTGAGTATTAACAACTGTATAGTGCCCTTATTCTCTCCCCTCCCCCACTGGAAAAAAAAAGAGTAAGGACTAGGAGAAGGTATCAGAAAATATATTTAAATGCAAAGCCTTAGGACAAAAGTCTATGTACTACTTATATGTACTTGTCTGAGTGCATGCTAACTTGTTTCAGTTGCGTCCGACTCTTTGTGATCCTAAGGACTGTAGCTTGCCATGCCCCTCTGTCCATGGGATTCTCCAGGCAAGAATACTGGAGTGGGTTGCCATGCCCTCCTCCACGGGATGTACTAGTAAACATATAGGAAAATCAGGTAAGAAGTAGAAAACGGAGTCAACTGTTAGAATAAAAAGCTGGACAAAATGTGGATACACGTGAACTAACACCGGGCAAACAGGAGTATAATATACATATTTATACAGAAAGAGCCTTCCTTTATCTACTTAGATAATTCAGAAATTCCCCCAGAAACAGATGAGCTAATGGTCCTAAAAAAGAATCTGTTTTACTATAAGAAAAAAATATACTGACACATTTCTGAGATCTATAACAAATCAAGGTACACCATTAAGTGTGGAATTTATCTTCCAGACCTCAGTGCTCAAAAGCCATCTTTTCTTGAATTAGAAATATCATCAATCCGGCTCAAGAAAGCAGTAACCTTCTGAGAATATGGATGAAGTACAAACTTCTCCTTCAAAATATTCAGTTAGATTTTTAAAGCTATCCAACTACAATTACCTGTGACACTTTACTGCATTGTTATCCCTCCATCAATATAGGACCATTTTTCTTAAGAACAAGATAAAAAACAATTATTTCAAGAGAATACATGGTGTTTGCTGCCACAACGTTAAATTTTCCAATCTTCCTCCCCTGTTTTGGATCCAGCATCAGAAGTATCTAATTGTTACAAAGTGTTAAATGTCTAAACGCCCCTATCATAAGTGTTTAAGCTAAATTATTTTAATTACACTAATAAACAGATACACATATATACATAAACATGCAAGTGTGCAGACACATACAGTTGGCTTAATGTATCAAAAACTTCAAAGAATTAAATTCAAAATTGAATGCTGAAATAGTAAGTGGCCATTACACAGTTACCACAAACAGTTCAATAAAGTCTGTGACACTTGTACGCATGCTCTAGATAAGCAAATGTATTATTATTTGGTCCCTAGTCATTGAATATAGTGTTTAAGTGTTCATTCCAAAACATGTAAATGCTTATCATACAATGTGAAAATGTCAAGAAAAAGCCTAACATTTTAAAGCAAACATTTATTCTTCTTAAACTTATGAATGATTGTGAGACCAGCATTAATGAATGTTCTAGATGCATGGGACCATATTCAGCTGTAGATTAGAATATGAAATCTGGCCCTCAAATTCAATGTAATCAGCCATTACCAAAGCACATTAATACATCTGAAAAACATAACTCCTGCCTTCACATATTACAGAAACTCAACATAATTTCATAGGACATCTAAGGGAAAATATTGCTCTAATCAGCTGTTTTGTATGTTTTCTTGTTGTTGTTGCTTTGTTTGCCACGGATCATCCTTCTGGCATGATGGAAGTGAGGTCCAGACAGTATCCTTAAGAATCCACTTTTTACAGAAAACTGACATCATTAACTCAATGCTCATGACTCTTAAACCGAGACCTTATAAAGCAGAATATTTTAAGTTCAAAAATTTTAAAAGTAATAATAATAAAATAAATGAGTACAATATGAAAGAATGAAAGAGATAAGATTTTAGTCCTTTTGTCTGAATCTTCACACTGAGAACTGTAGAATAACACGTGGAAACCAGCTTTAGTATGTGTCATTTAAAATAAAGCTGTGCCGGTTTTTTCATATTTGTCAGGGTTTGGAAGAATCGGCCTCCAAAGTTCACTCTACTCTCTGATGTTCAAGTTCACTGTGACTTTTTTTCATTGTTTGTAGGCAAACACTGACTGGAAATACCAGCAGGTGGTCAAAACATTCTAGATTTTTTTGTACCTAGATCAGCAGCAGAAAAATACAAACTATTTTGAGAGTTCTCTAAAAGTTCTCAAAAAAAGATTCAGTTAAAATAGTCTTCTTAAAGACAAAAAATAACTAACATTGTATTTTCATTATTTTGCATCTGGACAAAGTGGTATTTAAATTACCTGCATGGGAAAAAAATTAAAGCGAATGTGATTACTACAGAACACAAGCTAACAGCTTTCATTTTTTTTAGCAAGCTCAATATGCTGCTGTATTATTCTGTCTTCCAAATTCATGATGATGACACTTCTGACCCAGAAGCCAGATTCATATTCTTTTCCAGATCTGGGCAATCTCATAAACAGAGATCCTAGGTACTTCAAAGTGAGCTCCATCCTTACGAAGCACACAGAAGAATGCCAAGAAGCCTACTATCAAACCTCAGAAGCACAAAATAAATGTGAAAAATCAATGCTAGCTAGCTCAGAATTTGAATTTTATTTTTGTCAATGCAGAATTCCATCAGAAAACTTCTGATTAGTGTCTGGCAAATTATTCCATCAAATATAAAGGCAGGAGAATTATAGCGATTTCTCACACTTTTAAAAGTAACAATCTGAGATACCACTTATTGTTGACAGTGTGCCAAAAGTTAAGAAAATTCAAGCATGACTTCGGCCAGGTTGTGACATTTTCTTTCGGGCCAAGCATGAATGGAGAATAATGTCCAATAGTAACTGTGTGTTGTAAATAGCTTGGCAAAAATTCTGTGTACATAAGAAATAAATGTATATAAGGTTTGTAGCTAGTGAATAAAGTATTTTCAAGTTGTGATAATTATACTGAGCATTAATAGATTTAATGCATTCATTACCCTTTGTATGTGTGGTATATGTAACAGATTTAATTTATTTTTATTTTCCTTTAAAATCATTAAAAATAATATTAAAAATAAAAGCAGTCAATATTTTCCTACTGGTTAGCAAAACATATGTTATGGAAAGTTTTATCTTATCTAAACATACCTAAGAATCCCTCAACACTATTTTGTGCTTCCTTACTTATTTTTCCTCATAAAACGTCTAGTGCTACTGCTAAGTTGCTTCACTCATGTAGAATTCTATGTGAGCTCACGGACTGTCACCCGCCAGGCTCCTTTGTCCATGGAATTTTTTAGGCAAGAATACTGGAGTGGGTTGCCATTTCCTCCTTCAGGGGACCTTCCCAACCCAGGGACTGAACACCTGTCTCCTGTGTCTCCTGCATTGGCAGGCAAGTTCTTTACCACTAGTGCCAGTTAGGAAACCCCATAAAGGTCTAGTTTTCCTAAATTACTTTGGTTCAGAAAAAGCATCTATGGGGAGCAAAGATATTAAACTGTAGAATAATATTCTGAGTAGAAAGCAGGAGCAGATTAACTGGAACACAGACTCAAAAGTGCATATAGCCAGAGGGCAGGAACAGAGGTCCAGACACAGACAATGGGCTTGTAGATACAGTGGGAAAGAGGGGAGGCATGACCTGAGACAGTAGCGCTGACATAGATACACCCCCTTGTGCAAAACAGACAGCCAGTGGGAAGCTGTTACACAGCACAGGGAGCTCAGGTTGGTGCTCTGTGAGGACCTACAGGGGTGCGATGTGAGGGTGCGGGAAGGAAAGCTCAAGAGGGAGGGGGTATATGTATACATATGGGTGATTCATGATGTTGTACTGCAGAAACTAACCCAACATTGTAAAGCAATTATACCCCAATAAAACAAGTGCATGTAGCTGAGTATGGAGCAGAGCATCTTAGAGCCATGGCATCAGAGCTGTAACAAGTGACAGACTCAAGTTTATACCTAAGCCCAACCATCTGCTACCTAGGGGACCTGGGGCAAGTGATTTTTCTGAGCATTGCTTAATTCATCAGTGAAAAAAGAAAACAATAATTTCTTCAAAGTGCTAATGTGAGGGTTGAATGAGCTAGTGCATGAATAAGGCAGAGTCAAATGTTAAATAAATGTTCAAAAACATCACTGGTGTCGTTGTGTTTATGGGGGGATTAAAGAAACCCTTGTTGTCTGTATGATTCTGCCCTCATCCAAAGATAAGTAGCCTATAGCCTCCTATCTCTGAGCTCTGGGCTATTTCCAGAGTCTGCACAAAATCTTGGAGATTACCTGAGTGTTCTGGAAATTAGCCATCAGGCTGTGGGCCCTGAGTATGGAAAGCTATACAGGTGAAGGGTTAGAAATGGCCAATTAATAGAAGGAGTAGCTTCAGACACATGGAACTAAACTCACTTCTTAGGAATGGTGCAACTCTTTAAGGCTGAATAATAAAAATGTTAAACTTCAGAAGATAAGAGATGAGGGAGGAAAAGCAGAAATTTTTCTTTTCCAATTTCCTTGGCAGCATCACTGACTGCTCCAAGGAAGAGTCCTTTGGGACAATTTCATGTCAGGGGGCAGCAATGACCCACACTGACTCTCCATTTCCACCAGCTGCAAGGACATCTTATTTGATTCAGTCTCTCAACCTCATTTAGATAAAAGCAATCGCTACCTATCCCAACAATTTATCATGAAGAGGGAAGGAAAGAAAAAAGCAAGATATCTTCACCAGCCACCACATATCCAAAGCATCAGGAAATCTTCTAAGCTCTTAAAAGATATCCAGTGTTCTATAGAGTCACACTACATCAGCCACTACAAACCTGATCCATGTTGCCATTGCCTCCTGCCTGGATTATCGCAACAGTCTTCATCCCATGCCCTCCTTAAATTTTATTCTCCAGAAAACGACCAGAGTGATTCTTTTAAAACTGCATCACATCATCTCACATCTCTGCTTAAAATCTTCTCATGTCTTCCCATTCCACTCAGAATAAAAGCCAGAATTCTCACAATGGCCTAGAAGGCCCTTCATGATATGACCCTTCTTAGTTTTTCAGCTTTTCTCTCCCATATTCCATGGGATCCACAGAGCCATCTACATCAACTTCTTTCCTGGAACGTGTCAAGCATGCTACAACCTCAGGACTCTGGGACTGGCTTTTGAGTCTATGTTCCAATTAACCTGCTCCTGCTTTCTACTCAGAATATTCCTTTCTCCAGTATGTTTTCCACAAAGATAACTGCGTGACAAACTCCATCGTTTTCTTTACATCTTTGCCCAATGAGGTTAATCCTGATCACCTCTTTTAAAACAACAAATCCTCACCCCTACCCCAATTCCTCCCAATTCTCCACCTTGCTCTTTATTTTTTCACCGAAGTGAAGTGAAAGTCGCTCAGTCATGTCTGACTCTTTGCAACCTCATTGACTATACAGTCCATGGAATTCTCCAGACCAGAATATTGGAGTGAGCAGCTGTTCCCTTCTCCAGGGGATCTTCCCAAATTAGGGATTGAACCCAGGTCTCCCACATTGCAGGCAGATTCTTTACCAGGTGAGCCACCAGGGAAGCCCTAAAATACGGGAGTGGGTAGCCTATCCCTTCCCCAGTGCATCTTCCCAACTCAGGAATTGAACTGGGGTCTCCTGCATTGCAGGTGGATTCTTTACCAGCTTAGCTAACATTAGCACGCATTAATCACTTTTTAGAATACCATATAATTTACTTATTCATTATATTTATTAAGTTCAGTTCAGTTCAGTCGCTCAGTCATGTCCGACTCTCCGCGACCCCATGAATCACAGCACGCCAGGCCTCCCTGTCCATGACCAACTCCCAGAGTTCACTCAAACTCATGTACACAGAGTTGGTGATGCCATCCAGCCATCTCATTCTCTGTCGTCCCCTTCTCCTCCCGCCCCCAACCTTTCCCCCCAAAATAAATCAATATAAACTTTACTAGGGAATGGACTCACTAAATAATTATTAAATTAATGAGTGAATATAAAAGCTTTGATACAAAGTATAGCGGAGATCGAAGCCATCATTTCTTCATATAGCCATCATTTCTCAAGTATGAGTATGTCAGATGACATTTTCCAGCTGTCTCTCACCACCAAGCCCCCTCTTCTGTATACTCTTCACTGTGAAACCAAGACTAATATTTTGTAAAATTATACATTCTCTTATTGCCTGAATTTTTTAGGTTCTGTAATGGAAGTCAGTAGAAGGAACTCAGAACGTAGAAGGGGAAGATTCTGGTCGGTGGCGTTCTAGCAGCAGCAGACAGTTGACACCTACCGCTACCATCTTTCAACAACTCCAGCACAAGCTTTCCATGCAGCCACCAAGATAACAGTAAAAACCGGGCTGCACCTCTTTAAAAATCAGATACCAATCATACAACATTCCCTCATCTGAAGACACAGTTTACAATTTTTCTTTTTTCTCTGTTAACCATATTTTCCTTAATAAGCTTATCAATCCTGAGTGTTCATTGGAAGGACTGATGATAAGGCTGAAACTCCAATACTTTGGCCACCTCATGCGACGAGTTGACTCACTGGAAAAGACTCTGATGCTAGGAGGGATTGGGGGTGGGAGGAGACGGGGACGAGAGAGAATGAGATGGCTGGATGGTATCACCGACTCAATGGACATGAGTTTGAGTGAGCTCCGGGAGTTGGTGATGAACAGGGAGGCCTGGCGTGCTGTGATTCATGTGGTCGCGGAGAGTCGGACACGACTGAGCCACTGAACTGAACTGAACTGCACAAGTAATAAAAATCTTAACTATTATTCTGAGGAGAAGGGTAAAACTATGTAAATGGAATTCACAGGAAATCTCTCCATTTTTTCACGGTTACCATGCCTTGCAAACTTGAAAAACAATTGCTACAGGTTTTTAAAGGTCAGAATAGTTGGCTATTGATAGGCAGATGATATCACGATTAGGGGAAATTAACATAATTACTCTCTAAATATAATGTCACATTCATGAAGAAATGGTATAAATTAGAAAGGAACTCCCGTGACTCTGACAAGCCAAACAAGCAGTGATGAATGGCCCAATCTCCTCCTAAAGAACTTGAACTTCTGCCTGGTCTGAGATTTCAGGAGGATGAGATGAAGACCTCTTTTAAATAACTTTACATTTTTTTTTAGCAATGAAACATTCTTTTCAGTTTATAACAAGATGCCCACAGCCCCTTCTAAAATGTATTGGAAAGGATGTAGAAAAGGATTCTAGTGTATGAATCAAAAAGGCCGAAGTAAGTCAGAAAGAGGAAAACAAATTATTGTATATTAACCCATGTATGTGGAATCTAGAAAAATGCTAGAGATGAACCTATTTGCAGGGCAAGAATAGAGATATAGATATAGAGAACAGATATGTGGATGCATGGGGCAGGGGGAAGGACGAGTGGGATGAATTGGGAGATTGGGATTGACATGTATACACTATCATGTGCAAAATAGATAGCCAGTGGGAACCTGCTGTATAGCACAGGGAGTCCAGCTCAGTGCCCTTTGATGACCTAGAGGGGTGGGATGGATGTGGTAGGGGTGGGAATGAAGTCCAAGAAGTAAGGGATATATGAACACAAATAGCTGAACGACTTCATTTTACAGCACAAACTAGCATAACATTGTAAAGTAACTAACTCCAATTTTTTAAATGGCATCAGAATTTTGTCCTACATTCTAAATCAGAATCATTATCTATACCAGAGATTTCAATTGTTAGATTCCATCTTCCTCCAACCTCTAAATTCCCTGAGTCAATCTGGGTAGGAAGTCCTAGTTAGCCTGAGAGGATAGATGAATTTTAAATGAATTTAACCATTGAGCATATGCTTATGCACTAGACTAAAGAAGCACTAAAACACGTAAAGCCTCAGTTTTGTGTTCCTAAAATTTAGGCAGAACCTCAAAGTACAAGACTCTTCATTTGGCAGAGCACCATTAATACTTAAATACGCAAGTGTAGTGGGTAGAGATAGTTTGCAAGATGCCCGAATGAATGAACTGATTTCAAAATATGCACTGATTATAGCAACAAATTCTTAGCATGCACAAGCCACCAAGAACCTGAATTAGGAAAGTTGGAACCAAGTGCAACAGCTCAAGGGGGAGTCCAGTGGGGACCTTGGATCAATGAAGAGCTGTATGAGGGTTTTAAGCAAGAGAAACAGGCTCAGAAATGTTGGGTATTAGGGAAAGACTGGGCTTCCCTGGTGGTTCAGATGGTAAAGAATCTGCCTGAAATGTAGGAGATGCGGGTTTGATCCCTGGGTTAGGAAGATCCAGTGGAGAAGAGAATGGCAACCTACTTCATTATTCCTGCTTGGAGAATCCTATGGACAGAGGAGCCTGGCAGGCTACAGTCCATGGGGTCACAAAGAGTCAAACATGACTGAGTGACTAACACAGACAAAGGTAAGGAATACAGCAGGCATCTCAAAGACAATGTTGCATGCTTAAAAATGGTTTATATCTTCAAAGAATTAATGATAAAATGCAAATCTTGACAAATATGTCTAATTACTAAAGAATGAGGGATCTGACTGAAATTAAACTTTTTCTGCATACACAATAAAAGTATGAAAAGAAGAACATATATTCCTGGCCAATATTCTTTACCTTTTCATTCCAAAGCCTTGCAAGTACAGGTACAGAATAACAGTTTATTTTTCCCGTGGTCATGTATGGATGTGAGAGTTGGACTGTGAAGAAAGCTGATCGCCGAAGAATCGATGCTTTTGAACTGTGGTGTTGGAGAAGACTCTTGAGAGTCCCTTATACTGCAAGGAGATCCAACCAGTCCATTCTAAAGGAGATCAATCCTGGGTGTTCATTGGAGGGACTGATGCTAAAGCTGAAACTGCAATACTTTGGCCACCTCATGCGACGAGTTGACTCACTGGAAAAGACTCTGATGCTGGGAAAGGTTGGGGGCGGGAGGAGAAGGGGACGACGGAGAATGAGATGGCTGGATGGCATCACCGACTCTGTGGACATGAGTTTGAGTGAACTCCGGGAGTTGGTGAGGGACAGGGAGGCCTGGCGTGCTGTAATTCATGGGGTCGCGGAGAGTCGGACACGACTGAGCGACTGAACTGAACTGAACTGAGTCATCCATGCTAATATGCTCAAAAAACTTGTGAAATTTACCTCCCAACTCACCAAAGCAGACCCTGCTGCTACACAAGAATTCCATTTCATCTTACCTTATCCTTTTATGTTGCATCTCCTCAAGCAGCCATCCTGTACCACCGCTGGGCAAGCCAGTGCTCTGCTTTTCTCCTACCTTTACATTATCCCAAGGTGGGGTTTGCAATACTAATAGAGGAAATGGCAAAGAGATAGCTGTGGAAACTCAAAAACTTTAGAAAGACTATTAGTCTTCTAAAATGTAAAGAACAAAGTGATATTCTGGAAAACACAGACCTGTGATTCATTTATTAAAGTTGATAGCTTAACTACCTCAAACTAAAAATGAACAATAGTTTCAGAAATCAGATGTGCCTTCCTTAAGAAACAAAAACTAAAAGTAGTCCTCACAAACATAGCCAATTTAAAGTCATGAAATATTGTATTATTTGAAGAATTTGACTTCTAAATATCAAACACATATTTGCATTAGTACAAGTAATGATCAATTAAGTACATGAAACAAAAAATGCATATCATAAAGTAATCATTAAATACATTAAACAGTTTATTTTTCACACAAAGTTCAAAGATAGAATTTCTGTCTTTGAGAAGGAAGATGTGGTTCTCCTCCAAGATGAGTGAATGAACTGTGCTCTTTTCCTCTGCAGCATTGGTATTTTCAAAACCCAGCTTCCAAAGTGAGTGCATTATCTTGAATCAAAGCATGAGGGAATGAGTTTAGGTATGTCTGATTCCTAATCTGCATGGCACCACCTAAATGCAAGGAAGCCAAAGAAATATACACCTTGGCTAGGCAGCCACTCCTCAGCAACAATTTTGCACCATGGGAGGATGGCATAACTCTTTCATGGAAATTTAGCCTCTGCCACAGATGATCCATCTGGCCACTAAATGATTATCAGCACCATTTGTGCTCAAAACAGAATAGACTCCCCACACACCCAATTATGGACATCACAGTGACACCCAGCTATCTCTTCCAGTACAAAGATTAGGATATCCAGGTGGTGAGCAGCCCTCTCCATCTCCTGGGTGGAGTTACTCCTGGCACAGCAATCTATAGTCTAAAAGACAAACATCTGTCCCACCCCACACCCAGTGTACAGCGGTGGGAAAGGAATACAAATACAACTACAAACTTAAATTCAAAAAAGGGATAAAATAGAAGTAAGCAGCAGGCACTGGTTTTAGCAATGATAAAATTCTAGAGGAAAAAAATTGTGTCTACCTGGCAGTGGAGTATTTTAGTAGCTGATTTTAATGACTGTCATATCTAAAAATTTATGCTTCACAAAAATATGTACAGAATCAAATGTAAAAATGAGATGTTATCAGCTCCCTTTACTATTGACTATGGCCGTTAAGAAACAAGATAAGTAAAAATACTTCTTAAGATTATAAGCATACAAAATAACTAATTATACTTATTTTTCATCAACTATGCAGAATTTTTCCTTTAATGTTCTGCTTGGCAATTCAATTGCTTATGTTAACATACTGAAAGTTACTGTATCTTCTTAGGTTATTAACATATGTTTTAACATTCTGCCTAAGTGTTGAAAATAAAAATTTTAATATAGAAGATTTAAATATTTCAGAAAATTGTGTTTTTAGGTTTTATAAATATGAATATAGGAAAGAATTTTTTAGGCAGTTTTCCTTTTTGTTCTTGGATTACTGGAAACCTTCTTTCAGACGTGGAGCTCCAAATTCATAGTAAACCAAAATTAAGCAACTGCTTTGAAAGTTCTTTTGACCCTGATATGACAATTACAGTACTCATGCTAACTAGCTATTCTCCTCAAGCTGAAAAACTTATCACCCCCAACTATCTCAGGTTCAAAGAGATGATCGCCTCCTCCTGATGGCTTAACTTCTCTTAGATTTCACCTCCTAATTTCTCTCAGGAATCAAAGGACCTCCAGCAAACATGAGTCAATCATCTCCCTTTTTTCCCATCAGAGTCCATGATTCAGGGTCAAGTTTAAAATGTAGTCTACTTACCTCACATAGTAACAGAATAGCAGACTATTAAGGATAGCCACTCTACCATGACCCTTCGGTCAGTAGGTGCCCAGTATGCTATTGGAGATCAGTGGAGAAATAACTCCTGAAAGAATGAAGGGATGGAGCCAAAGCAAAACAAATACCCAGTTGTGGATGTGACTGGTGATAGAAGCAAGGTCCGATGCTATAAAGAGCGATATTGCATAGAAACCTGGAATGTTAGGTCCATGAATCAAGGCAAATTGGAAGTGGTCAAACAGGAGATGACAAGAGTGAACATAGACATTCTAGGAATCAGTGAACTAAAATGGACTGGAATGGGTGAATTTAACTCAGATGACCATTATATCTACTACTGTGGGCAGGAATCCCTTAGAAGAAATGGAGTAGCCATCATGATCAACAAAAGAGTCCAAAATGCAGTACTTGGACGCAATCTCAAAAATGGCAGAATGATCTCTGTTCGTTTCCAAGGCAAACCATTCAATATTACAGTAATCCAAGTGTATGCTCTAACCAGTAATGCTGAAGTTGAATGGTTCTATGAAGACCTACAAGACCTTTTAGAACTAACACCCAAAAAAGATGTCCTTTTCATTATAGGGGACTGGAATGCAAAAGTAGGAAGTCAAGAAACACCTGGAGTAACAGGAAAATTTGGCCTTGGAGCACGGAATGAAGCAGGGCAAAGGCTAACAGAGTTTTGCCAAGAGAACACACTGGTCATAGCAAACACCCTCTTCCAACAACACAAGAGAAGACTCTACACGTGGACATCACCAGATGGTCAACACCGAAATCAGATTGATTATATTTTTTGCAGCCAAAGAATGGAGAAGCTGTATACAGTGAGCAAAAACAAGACCAGGAGCTGACTGTGGCTCATATCTTGAACTCCTTATGCCAAATTCAGACTTAAATTGAAGAAAGTAGGGAAAACCACTAGGCAACTCAGATATGACCTAAATCAAATCCCTTATGATTATACAGTGGAAGTAAGAAATAGATTTAAGGAACTAGATTTGATAAATAGAGTGCCTGATGAACTACGAATGAAGGTTCGTGACATTGTACAGAAGACAGGGACCAAGACCATCCCCATGGAAAAGAAATGCAAAAAAGCAAAATGGCTATCTGAAGAGGCCTTACAAATAGCTGTTAAAAGAAGAGAGGTAAAAAGCAAAGGAGAAAAGGAAAGATATAAGCATCTGAATGCAGAGTTCCAAAGAATAGCAAGGAGAGATAAGAAAGCCTTCCTCAGCGATCAATGCAAAGAAATAGAGGAAAACAACAGAATAGGAAAAACAATAGATCTCTTCAAGAAAATTAGAGATATCAAGGGAACATTTGATGCAAAGATGGGCTCAATAAAGGACAAAATGGTATGGACCTAACAGAAGCAGATGATGTTAAGAAGAGGTGGCAAGAATACACAGAAGAACTGTACAAAAAAGATCTTCACGACCAAGATAATCACAGTAGTGTGATCACTCACCTGGAGCCAGACATCTTGGAATGTGAAGTAAAGTGGGCCTTACAGAGCATCACTATGAACAAAGATAGTGGAGGTGATGGAATTCCAATTGAGCTATTTCAAATCCTGAAAGATGATGCTGTGAAAGTGCTGCACTCAATATGCCAGCAAATCTGGAAAACTCAACAATGGTCACAGGACTGGAAAAGGTCAGTCTTCATTCCAATCCCAAAGAAGGCAACACCAAAGAATGCTCAAACTACCACACAATTGCACTCATCTCACATGCTAGTAAAGTCATGCTCAAAATTCTCCAAGCCAGGCTTCAGCAATATGTGAACCGTGAACTTCCAGATGTTCAAGCAGGTTTTAGAAAAGGCAGAGGCATAGGAGATCAAATTGCCAAAATCCGCTGGATCGTGGAGAAAGCAAGAGAGTTGCAGAAAAACATCTATTTCTGCTTCATTGCCTATGCCAAAGCCTTTGACTGTGTGGATCACAATAAACTGTGGAACATTCTGAAAGACATGGGAATACCAGACCACCTGACCTGCCTCTTAAGAAACTTGTATGCAGGTCAGGAAACAACAGTTAGAACTGGACATGGAACAACAGACTGGTTCCAAAAAGAAAAGGACTACGTCAAGGTTGTATATTGTCACCCTGCTTATTTAACTTATATGCAGAGTACATCATGAGGAATGCTGGGCTGGAAGAAGCACAAGCTGGAATCAAGATTGCCTGGAGAAATATCAATAACCTCAGATATGCAGATGACTCCACCCTTATGGCAGAAAGTGAAGAGGAACTCAAAAGCCTCTTGATGAAAGTTGAAAGAGGAGAGTGAAAACGTTGGCTTGAAGCTCAACATTCAGAAAACAAAGATCATGGCATCTCGTCCCATCACTTCATGGGAAATAGATGGGGAAACAGTGGAAATAGTGTCAGACTTTATTTTTGGGGGCTCCAAAATCACTGCAGATGCTGATTGCAGCCATGAAACTAAAAGACGCTTGCTCCTTGGAAGGAAAGTTATGACCAACCTCAGTTCAGTTCAGTCGCTCAGTCATGTCCGACTCTCCGCGACCCCATGAATCACAGCACGCCAGGCCTCCCTGTCCATCACCAACTCCCGGAGTTCACTCAAACTCATGTCCACAGAGCCGGTGATGCCATCCAGACATCTCATTCTCGGTCGTCCCCTTCTCCTCCCGCCCCCAACCTTTCCCAGCATCAGAGTCTTTTCCAGTAAGTCAATTCGTCGCATCAGGTGGCCAAAGTATGGCAGTTTCAGCTTCAGCATCAGTCCTTCCAGTGAACACCCAGGATTGATCTCGTTTAGAATGGACTGGTTGGATCTCCTTGCAGTCCAAGGGACTCTCAAGAGTCTTCTCCATCACCACAGTTCAAAAGCATCAATTCTTCGGCGATCAGTTTTCTTCACAGTCCAACTCTCACATCCATACATGACCACGTGAAAAACCGTAACCTTGACTACACAGACCTTTGTTGGCAAAGTAATGTCTCTGCTTTTTAATATATTATCAAGGTTGGTCATAACTTTCCTTCCAAGGAGTAAACGTCTTTTAATTTCATGGCTGCAATCAGCATCTGCAGTGATTTTGGAGCCCAAAAAAATAAAGTCTGACACTGTTTTCACTGTTTTCCCATCTATTTGCCATGAAGTGATGGGACCAGATGCCATGATCTTTGTTTTCTGAATGTTGAGCTTCAAGCCAACCTTTTCACTCTCCTCTTTCACTTTCATCAAGAGGCTTTTGAGTTCCTCTTCACTTTCTGCCATAACGGTAGTGTCATCTGCATATCTGACGTTATTGATATTTCTCCCAGCAATCTTGATTCCAGCTTGTGCTTCTTCCAGCCCAGCGTTCCTCATGATGTACTCTACATATAAGTTAAATAAGCAAGGTGACAATATACAGCCTTGACGTACTCCTTTTCCTATTTGGAACCAGTCTTTGTTCCATGTACAGTTCTGACTGTTGCTTCCTGACCTGCATACAGGTTTCTCAAGAGGCAGGTCAGATGGTCTGGTATTCCCATCTTTTTCAGAATTTTCCACAGTTAGACGCATATTAAAAAGCAGAGACATTACTTTGCCAACAAAGGTCCGTCTAGTCAAGGCTATGGTTTTTCCAGTGGTCATGTATGGATGTGAGAGTTGGACTGTGAAGAAGGCTGATTGCTGAAGAATTGATGCTTTTGAATTGTGGTGTTGGAGAAGACTCTTGAGAGTCCCTTGGACTGCAAGCAGATCCAACCAGTCCATTCTAAAGGAGATCAATCCTGGGTGTTCATTGGAAGGACTGATGCTAAAGCTGAAACTCCAATACTTTGGCCACCTCATGCGACGAGTTGACTCACTGGAAAAGACTCTGATGCTGGGAGTGATTGGGGGCAGGAGGAGAAGGGGACAACAGAGAATGAGATGGCAGGATGGCATCTCCGACTCGATGGACATGAGTTTGAGTGAACTCCGGGAGTTGGTGATGGACAGGGAGGCCTGGCATGCTGTGATTCATGGGGTCGAAAAGAGTCAGACACGACTGAGCGACTGAACTGAACTGAACTGAAGGATAGCCACGTATGGTTAAAGTGAAAGCAGCTAAAAATTATCTAAATATTATATAATTGCTTTGGTACTAATACTCTTAATGATCTTAGAAAATTTCATTGTTCGGTACAGGGTTGAGACAACCATAATTTTTAAATTTATCATTATGCTCATCCTCAGAAACTGTGAGTATATATAGACTATGAGGGTGCAAAACATTCACAATACTCCATAATATTATGCCAAGGACATAAGGATTTCCTTGCCATTTAGACGAAGAGATTGCTCAGTTCATTTTGTCTGTTTTCAACAACAAACACTTATGTGTAGGCAAGAGAAAATCATGCCCAATTTAGTAAAACATTTTTAAAGTTCACATATTTATTTCAACAAATAAAATTCATCTTCAATCAGCTTCACCTTCTTTATTACCAATTGAAGCATTTAGACTATATTTTTAAATCATGCATAGCTCATTAATTTTTATACAGCTTTATAAGGTGAAATATTATACCCGTATTTATTTACTAATGTAGTAAATAAATGAAAACACAAATATTTTAAGCATCTTGCCCAAATTATGCAGCTTGTTTTTGGTGAAAATAAAGCTCTGAATCCAGAGTATTTGACTCCAGAAGCTACCTATACCTTTGACCAGTAATTTGTGAGATCCAGGTATATAAAATGAAATAAAGGTTATGTATGTCTGTCTCTGACTCTG
This sequence comes from Moschus berezovskii, assembly GCF_049115385.1. NCBI lineage: Eukaryota > Metazoa > Chordata > Mammalia > Artiodactyla > Moschidae > Moschus > Moschus berezovskii. The sequence goes on from NC_142464.1 coordinate 28,560,885, forward strand.
CTAATAATCTTAGGAAGCAAAGAATCCTGACACATTCTGATACTGCAATCTTTAAAGTATGGATAGTATATATTTCATTTGGAGGTTTTGAAGTAGGTTAACTACTACCATCAAACATTTCAAAACATGTAGAATTTTCAGAGAAGATCCTGACCAGTTAGATACTGAAACATCTTATGAGATCTGGTTACCCCAATTAATAAATGTCAGTCCTGGTTCTTAGCCTAAGCATGCAGCATCCCAGCGTTAACTCCAAATTCAGTAGTTGAGTAATATTAGCAAATCTCACAAGCAACTGGAGACAATATCAGAATACTAGCTAACTAGCATATTAGCCTCCTACGTGGAAAAACAATTATTCAGGAAATATATTGAGAATGGAATCAGAACAAGAGATATAGTCATTTTCTTTTATTAGTTTTCTCTGTATGTTTTTCCTTGGACAATTCTTTAACTATGACTAAGACACTGTTGACGAATATAACATCTGTTATTTTGAATCTCTCTTGTTGAATCCTCAAAATGCTATGCCCCGGTTTCATTTGTCAACAAATAATTTCACTACAATATAGCAAAGCATTAATGAATATATTTATATGGTGCCTTGGCAAGAGCACCTCTGTCTGCGTGGGGAAATTGGGAAGAAAAAAAGGAGATGTATAGAGAAAAATTTTCACAGGAGACATGATGCTTAAGCTGAATCCTCAAGGATAAATCTCTTCTCCAAGGAGAAGAAAAAGTGAAGCACAGAGAACAGAGTTTACAGGGCTAAGGAGGCCTAAATAATCTACATTTTAACCACTAACTTTTAAATTACTTTTAAAGTTAAAAGTAAAGAAAGCTAACAGTACATCATTAGGTAACCCTAAAATTATCTCGAGGCTTAACTATGCCAAATAATAAATCGCTTCCACTAGGCACAGCCAGTTACCTTTTATAACATCAATTTATATTCACACAAAGTGCCCTCCTCACATTCTCCTTAGGTTCTTCCAACAATGCATCAACGTCATAAGAACGGATGCTAATCTGATTACAAATGATCAAGGCCTTTCTCCTCTGTAACATTTCAGATCAAACTCAGAGTCCAGTGTGTTTCTTAAGTCAGTAAAGGCAATTAAAAAAAAATTTTTTTTTTAGAGATTCTAATTTTTACTTGAAAAATAAAAACAAAAAACTATACATTGGGAACTGAACTACTATATTTTTTCTTTCACCCATGTTTTCTGGCCAGTAACGTTCTATCAAACACTGTAATCAGACAATGTACTGAATCTAAGCAGATGACCAGTAAAGCTGTTTGCTCTCTCCTACTCATGCTAAGCTAGACCATGGAACACTATCTTGCTGAGATTATTCTGACAGCCAAGAAGGAAGTGCAGAGCCCCTACCCCAAACCTAAGGAGCTGATTTACATAGAAAGGGTTTTAAGCAAACCTGCACAAACACGAACATGGTCTAAGAAAAGGATATCTTTTAGACTACTTCCAGCATACATTCATTGGCACCCAGGAAAATGGACCACCAAAGTAGAAAGCATTTTAGCTTTCACAACACTAACAGCTAAAAAGCACACAGCATATAATACTTTGATCTTGAAGTGGGTAATCATGGAAGTTCCAAGACTGTATCTACTAGGTTAGCCTGAGTATTCACCTACAAAAATATTTTTTCAAAAACAGCTAAACGAGGGTTATAGAAACAATGGGACAACATCTAGACCTGTAGAAGACAGTGATACAAAGACTGCACATGTAAGACTAGGAATTCATTTTCACATTAGCTTTTAGGTAAAGGAAATCTCTGTAAGTTGATTCCTACTAGCTGTAATGGTAGGATTTTCAGAAATCTTGAGATGGGCAGCTAGCTTGAGTTAACTCCTAGGTAATTACTCCCAGTCAAAACGCCCACTGAGGCAGCAAGGCTGTGATCCATATAAAGAGCTGTGAGTGCACAAAAAGCCTGATGGGATATGTAAGGCCAGCTAGGCCAAGAGAGTTGGTGATGGTGGATTTTCCCAACACAGACACCCCGACATGAATGCTGGGGACTGGAATCCCAGGTGGAATGCTGGACCTGGGTTTGCTGCAGGAGTCAGACTCTGAAGTCTGGGAGAGGGGTCTACTCGGGGAAGAGTACTAGGGTTACCAAAAACAAGAACGTCTTGTCCCAGGAAGTTAAAGTAATTTTCTTCTGACCCATCAATACTTAACATTGATGAGTTGCAGAACAGAGTCAATATGTATTCTTCTGACATCATTAGCCAAAGCCTCTCCCACTCTATTGAGTTGGTGACGTCCAGGAAGAGCCCACAGCCTAAAGGTGGGGCCTAGGGCCGCAGATTGTTCTGGGAGGCTGTCACAGATGATTTTCACAGTGAAGTCACCATTAAACCGCTGTTCAAGTCCAGTCCCCAGCCCTCATTTTCTGCTTGGTAGTCCAGAAACATTTCTTTAAAAGCCAGAAAATCCGTAAATATGAGCAGCATGTCAAAAATGTCACCAGCCACTTCATCTTTATGGTGCTGTAAAGTTGTAGTGAAAGCCGCCATGTTAAATCCAGGAATCCGCTCCAACAGCTGTTCTATATACTTTTCTACCAAGGAAATATATTTAGTTTAAAAAAGCGTGTAGGTTAGCTTATTTTCTTCTATGACTTCAAACTCCTGGTAGTACTTGTCCATGAAATTCCTCTGTAATAACTGGAACTCATCATCCATGATAATGTCCTCTAAATATCCAACCATAGCATCAAATTCTGCATCAGAGGTGTAAGAGAAGGACAGAGCAAAGCTCTCTTCCTCTAGGGCATCCATCATCTCTGCCGCATCCACTGTGCATGGGACAGTGGACCCATTGGCCTTCTACCCCGGTCTGTGACCGGGGCGCAGCCTCTGCTTTGCTCTGCAGAGCTCCAACCGGCATCCGGGAAGCCTCGCTGCCAATGCCGCGGCCGGCTCACAGCCCAACCGGGTGTTGCCTGCGCGCCACGCCCCAGCGTCAGTCTCCCCGGCTGTGGCCACATGCCGGCCGGGCCTCCCTGACCTGCAAGGCCTCACTAAGCTCCAAATTTTTTTTTAAATTATTTTACACTATTTGTACAAGCTATTGGAGCTACTGGATACGTAATATTTTATTTTAACCCAGCAACATTAATAAAATCATTTTTGCTTCAGAAAGACTTTAATGTAAAACAGATGAACTTACTGCATGTCTGAGACTAATTTCTTCAGATTAGGGATGAAATGAAGGAAGAGACGAGAGTCAGGTATGAGTAAAGAGATCAAGGACTTAAGGTGGTGGGGGGAAGAAAGATGCAGAGATCAAGAATGTAATGACAGCAAGTTCAGAATGAGGTGAAGATTACATATAAAGTAAAGGTAATGAATCCATGTCAGAGTGCCCTTCCTCAGAACCTTTTCTACCGCTCCTGCTGCTGCTGCTGCTGCTGCTGCTGCTGCTGCTGCTAAGTCACTTTAGTCATGCCCGACTCTGTGTGACCCCATAGACTGAAGCCCACCAAGCTCCCCCTATATTGCTAACACCGACAAAATTTTCCCGTATTTGTCATTTACTAATATTTAACAGATATATGCAATATAAAAATAGCTGCAAAGATAAAATAATTTGATAAAGAACTATATTAACTAGGGTAGTCTTTCTTGGAATTATTATTTTTTAATTCAACATTACAGTTAAAACTTTGAATAGATTTTTAAAGGATGAAGTTCAGCACAGAAAATCCACACCACATACTAATATTTTCAATAAAGTTATTCCAATAAGCTATCCTAAAATTAGGATATAAAAAGATAAACAACAAGTACCTTCTGTATGGCACACCGAACTATATTCAATATCTTGTAATAACTAGAAGAGAATCTGAAAAGAACAGATATATATGTATAACTGAATTGCTTTGCTGTATACTTGAAACTAACACAACACTGTAAACTATACTTCAATTTTTTAAAAAGCTATCCTAGATATAAGATAAAAAATTAAAAAAAAGAATGGGTTCTGTCCTTATCCTTCCTATTGAAGCTCTTCCATTTTCACTTATGACTGGGAAGGCAATAATCAAAATATTTATTGTTCGTTCTCATTATACCAGCACTTGTGTCGAGCACGTGAAATACCATTAAGAACAAAATAAAGTCTGAGATATCATAGAACTTATAGTCAAGTGAAGGAGACAATATTCAAATAATTACATGGATATGCATTTAATGATTACCATAGAAGAGTTGTGAAGGAAAAATTCACAGTGAGAATGCAACTGGAAAAACATAACTTCATTTGAGAGCACGGGGAGGATTCCTGAAAAAGAGATATTTAAACAGAAACCTAAACTGATCCTTCCAATGCTAAAGCTGAAACTCCAATACTTTGGCCACCTCATGCAAAAAGTTGACTCACTGGAAAAGACTCTGATGCTGGGAGGGATTGGGGGCGGGAGGAGAAGGGGATGACAGAGAATGAGATGGTTGGATGGCATCACTGACTTGATGGACATGAGTTTGAGTGAACTCTGGGAGTTGGTGATGGACAGGGAGGCCTGGAGTGCTGTGATTCATGGGGTCGCAAAGAGTTGGACATGACTGAGCAACTGAACTGAATTGAACTGAAGCTGATCCTGATTTAGATTATCCTTAAGAAAATAAGAGTTTCTTTTTTCAGGCAGAGAAAAAAAGTGTATACAAATGCTCTGAAGCAGGAACTTGTCTTGCTTGTGAAACTAAAAGGTTATCAAGGCTCCAGAGGTAAATACAGAGGGAGTGTGACATGAGAGGAAGGCAGCACCACGAGCTGGCTGCCCTACCTCTGCCTTTTGTTACTTCTCAGGTGATAAGTACTTACCCTATAAAACCCAACTCACAAATTCTTACATTGGTCTCTGAAAGAGAGATGAACTCCAAACGAGGATCAACAAAGAAACTCCAATATCCTCTCCATTTCCCACAAATCCACAGAGACTCTCATTGTGGTTATCATGTTTTAATTCTAATGATTACTTTTATCTTACAAGACAACTCAGGAGCATTTGTCGTATATGATCCCTTCCTTCTTGGAATGCTTCTTTTGGATCAAGAAACTTTAGCCATTTGGTTTTCTTCCAATTTCACCATCTACACTTTCTAGTCTGCTTGACATTCCTTCTCTCAGTGTACATTTGGATATCTTTGAAAATGTATCCAAAGCTAAGTCCTAGGCCCCTTTCTCTTCCCTATCAATATATTCTCCCATACAGATTCATCATTTTAAATATTCCTATCTCCTAAATCATTGCTTCCAGCTTTGACCTCTCATAGTTTTAGATGTGTATATACAGTTTGACAGCTCTAGTTGAATAGAATCTTCACAGAGCATCTCAAACATAATATGACCAAAGAGAACTTGATTTTCCTGCTGTATTATAAGATCTAATATTTCAAATGCTGCCATGACATCTCTGAGCTTCACAGGGTCCCAAAGTTCTAGCTGTGAGTTCCCTGCTCTTGCCAGAAATGCTCCTACCCAATAGAAAATGTTTCCCATCTTACTATTTCCCTATCAGCTGAACCAGCTGCCCCAACCTGGTCCTCAGGTTAACAAAATCACCTGCCTACCAACTTATGAAATTATTTAAGCAAGCTAATCATATCCTACTGCAGGAACCAGAGGGCAGGAACCACAAGCAACTCACCCTCTTGTTACTATATGACCTACTTCCACAGCCCCTTCTGGTTCACTGTGGCCCAGAGTGCAACACCTGTTAGACCTGGCATGGCACGTGGTATCCTCTTCCCCTGGGCTGTGAGAATACATGACTAATAAGTTGTCAGTCTCATCTGTCTAGTGTCAGGTGTTGTTATTTGAACATCTTCTATGATTTGGGACATAGGAGCTCTCCTTCAGCCATGGAATGAATAGGACACGGTCATAACATCCCCAAAATGAATTCCTTCTGATCCACATTTTAATATATAGTGCTACCATCCAACAAGTTGCTTAAGTCAATAAGCTATCTTCTACAGTTTTCTTTTCCTGTTAAATTTAATCTGTTTGCAAGTCCTATCAACTTTGCCTCAAATATGTAAGCCAAAACTATCTGTTTCTTTCCACCTGCATTGCCTCTCATATTTAGCTAGCATTATCTCTCACCTAGGGCTTCCCTGGTGGCTCAAATGGTAAAGAATCCACCTGCAATGAAGGAGACCTGGGTTCAGTCCCTGGGTTAGAAAGATCCCCTGCAGGAGGGCATGGCAATCCACTCCAGTATTCTTACTGGGAGAATCCCTATGGACAGAGGAGCCCGGCAGGCTACAGTCCATGGAGTCACAAAGAGCCAGACATGACTGAGGAACTAAGCACAGCACAGCACAGCATCTCTCACCTATATCAACACAGTGACCTCTTATCTGGACTCTTAGCCTTAACTCTTACTATGAAAAATTCATTATTCACGCAATAGCCAGTTTAAAAATTCTAGTAGTTTTCCATCATATGTAAAACAAAATGTAAATTCTTCTCCTGACTTACAAACTCTTACATGATTTGATTCTGCTTGCCTCCTTGATTCATCTGGCCTTATGCTTCACATAATCCACTCTGTTTCAACAACAGAGCTAAATTTTTCTCTTCCTAGAATTCTTGTCTTTGGGCTTTTAAGTTAGTTTCTCTCTGCCAAGCAATACCTTCCTTCAGATCTTGTCATGGCTGATTATTATCAATCAGATCTCAGTTAAAATATTTCTTCTTAGATATATTTCCTGATCTCTCAGTCTCCACCTTATCACCTCATACATTTTTTGATCGATACCTTTCTTGTTTATTTATTTACTCATTTACTTGATAACTGTCTTCCATATCAGACTGGGAGCTGTACATTGACTAGCTTATGTACCAGGGGAATCTCAATAGCCAGGGCCATGTCTGACATATAAGGAAAATTAATATAAAACGGTTAAAAGAACAAATGAATGAAGCAAAGGAACGCAGATGTTAAAGCATAAAGTTTGGATTAATACAGGCCATTGTTCCAATCCCGCTAGCTTTGTGATCTTTCTGAATCTTAATTTTCTTCTGTAGAATGGGGAAAATAACTGTTTCACAGGGGTTTCCTGTGAAACTCATATCATGAGTTTCATGTTTCTAAACAATTCCTAAAATGCAGTACCTACATAATAATAAAAACCATTATTAAACAGACAGGGTCAACTGCAGTCAGCCTCTAATAACTTTTGAGACTGCACACAGATGGAAGTAAAATTGGAATTATGAAATTCTAACTTACTCAGAATACTCAACTGTTAGGCAGTTTTAAAGAGGATTGAATAGAACTCATATAACTTCCTTGTGAGCCTCTAGTCAAAATCCATTCTTAAAATTATAGCAAACTAAATAAGCTGTAAATAAGCATGTAAGAGAGACAGTTTGCCCTTTATACTTCATTAGACTGAGTTCTAATCTTGTTTATTTTTAAATCATGTCTCCCAAACTCTGTTTAAGCCTCAGCACAATTGTGTAGAAATATACAGAAGTCATACTGCTGTTGCACCACGCTGAACATTTATATAGATTCTTGTGACCACAAGAGTGAAACGAATTAAATATGCAGTTCCAAAAACCTGAAACACAGTTTAACTTGCCTCATGCTTTTGAACTACAAATGCTATATATTTCACATTATTGAGCAATGATTCAGAGTATGTATTTAACAAAATTTGTTAACAAGAAGAAATTAATTTTATCATGAAACAATTTTCTTTATGGATTTATGTGTAATACTTACACTGAACATTTGTTAGAAAGAGATGTTGAGCAGTTTTCCCAAAATTATTCTGCTTCACACCATCTCCAACATATAACATATACTGTACTAGTTGATAATAGGAAGTTCTATTTTAGTTCTATTTTAGGTTACAGGGCTATGTCAAGTGCAATAGGTCACCACCAAAAATAAAATCAAACGGTGAACTAAAGATTTAAAAAACATTTGAAAACAACTACTGACCATCTTTGGCTGCATGGGATTTGAAATTTGTTAATGCTGTATCTATAATGTCAATATAGGAAAAGGAATATGTCAAGGTTGTATATTGTCACCTTGCTTATTTAACTTCTATGCAGAGTACATCATGAGGAACGCTGGGCTGGAAGAAGCACAAGCTGGAATCAAGATTGCAGGGAGAAATATCAATAACCTCAGATATGCAGATGACACCACCCTTATGGCAGAAAGTGAAGAGGAACTCAAAAGCCTCTTGATGAAAGTGAAAGAGGAGAGTGAAAAGGTTGGCTTGAAGCTCAACATTCAGAAAACAAAGATCATGGCATCTGGTCCCATCACTTCATGGGAAATAGATGGGGAAACAGTGGAAACAGTGTCAGACTTTATTTTGGGGGGCTCCAAAATCACTGAAGATGCTGATTGCAGCCCTGAAATTAAAAGACGCTTACTCCTTGGAAGGAAAGTTATGACCAACATAGATAGCATATTGAAAAGCAGAGACATTACTTTGCCAACTAAGGTCCATCTAGTCAAGGCTATGGTTTTTCCCATGGTCATGTATGGATGTGAGAGTTGGACTGTGAAGAAAGCTGATCACCGAAGAATTGATGCTTTTGAACTGTGGTGCTGGAGAAGACTCTTGAGAGTCCCTTGGACTGCAAGGAGATCCAACCAGTCCATTCTAGAGGAGATCAATCCTGGGTGTTCATTGGAAGGACTGATGCTAAAGCTGAAACTCCAATACTTTGGCCACCTCATGTGATGAGTTGACTCACTGGAAAAGAGTCTGATGCTAGGAGGGATTGGTGGTGGGAGGAGACGGGGACGACAGAGAATGGGATGGCTGGATGGCATCACCGACTCGATGGACATGAGTTTGAGTGAGCTCCGGGAGTTGGTGATGGACAGGGAGGCCTGGCATGCTGTGATTCATGGGGTCGCAAAGAGTCGGACACGACTGAGCGACTGAACTGAACTGAATGCTGGATAGTACTCCCTTGTTTTAAGGTTGAACACTGGATATTTCCAGTGTTGGGACATTACAAAGAGTGATGCTATTAAATATCCTTATATTTGTCTCTAGTTGCCCTAGTCATAAGTTGTAGGGCATATGTAGGTTCAGTTTTAGTAGGTACTGTCAAAAGTGGTTGCAGTAATTGATACTCTCATAGGCAGTCTACAAATGTCCCATTTACTGAATGTCCACAACCACTTTGAGACTGTTTTTCACATTAGCAATTCTGTCCTTTATTGTTTTAATTTGTGTTTCAGTGATGACCAATGAAGCTGAGTACACTTTTAAAAACATATTGGTTGTATGAATCTATTCTTCGTGTAAGTGCTGGCTTGAGTCGTTTGCACAAAACCTATAGAAGAAGAAGATACAGGCAGGACACACATAAATCACCGCAATTTTTTTTTTTTTTTTTGCATCTGTCTCCTAAGACAGAGGGACTTCCCTCATAGCTCAGTCAGTAAAGAATCCAACTGCAATGCAAGCGATTCAGGTTCGATCCCTGGGTCTGGAAGATCCCCTGGAGAAGTAAATGGCAACCACTCCAGTATTCCTACCTGGGAAATCCCATGGACAGAAGAGTCTGGCAGGTTACAGTCCATGGGGTCGCAAGAGTTGGACAGAACTTAGCGACCAAAACACCACCACATAAGACAGATCTTGGTCCCATTCAGTTCAGTTCAGTTCAGTCGCTCAGTCGTGACCAACTCTTTGTGACCCCATGAATCACAGCATGCCAGGCCTCCCTGTCCATCACTAACTCCTGGAGTTCACTCAAACTCATGTCCATCGAGTCGGTGATGCCATCCTGCCATCTCACTCTCTGTCTTCCCCTTCTCCTCCTGCCCCCAATCCCTCCCAGCATCAGAGTCTTTTCCAGTGAATCAACTCGTCACATGAGGTGGCCAAAGTATTGGAGTTTCAGCTTTAGCATCAGTCCTTCCAATGAACACCCAGGATTGATCTTCTCTAGAATGGACTGGTTGGATCTCCTTGCAGTCCAAGGGACTCTCAAGAGTCTTCAGCACCACAGTTCAAAAGCATCATTCTTCAGCAATCAGCTTTCTTCACAGTCCAACTCTCACATCCATACATGACCATGGGAAAAATCATAGCCTTGACTAGACGGACCTTAGTTGGCAAAGTAATGTCTCTGCTTTTAAATATGCTATCTAGGTTGGTCATAACTTTCCTTCCAAGGAGTAAGCGTCTTTTAATTTCATGGCCTTGCCTTGAGAAAAGAAGAGAAGCGAAAAACAAAGGAGAAAAGGAAAGATATAAGCATCTGAAAGCAGAGTTCCAAAGAATAGCAAGGAGAGATAAGAAAGCCTTCCTCAGCGATCAATGCAAAGAAATAGAGGAAAACAACAGAATAGGAAAAACAAGAGATCTCTTCAAGAAAATTAGAGATATCAAGGGAACATTTCATGCAAAGATGGGCTCGATAAAGGACAGTAATGGTATAGATCCAACAGAAGCAGAAGATATTAAGAGGTGGCAAGAATACACAGAAGAACTATTCAAAAAAGATCTTCATGACCAGGATAGTCACGATAACGTGATCACTGACCTAGAGCCAGACATCTTGGAATGTGAAGTCAAGTGGGCCTTAGAAAGCATCACTACGAACAAAGCTAGTGTTGGTGCTGGAATTCCAGTTGAGCTATTTCAAATCTTGAAAGATGATGCTGTGAAAGTGCTGCACTCAATATGCCAGCAAATTTGGAAAACTCACCAGTGGCCACAGGATTGGAAAAGGTCAGTTTTCATTCCAATCCCAAAGAAAGGCAATGCCAAAGAATGCTCAAACTACCACACAGTTGCACTCATCTCACACGCTAGTAAAGTCATGTTCAAAATTCTCCAAGCCAGGCTTCAGCAATATATGAACCGTGAACTCCCAGATGTTCAAGCATGTTTTAGAAAAGGCAGAGGCACCAGAGATCAAATTGCCAACATCCGCTGGATCATGGAGAAAGCAAGAGAGTTCCAGAAAAACATCTATTTCTGCTTCATTGCCTATGCCAAAGCCTTTGACTGTGTGGATCACAATAAATTGTGGAACATTCTGAAAGAGATGGGAATACCAGACCACCTGACCTGCCTCTTGAGAAACCTGTATGCAGGTCAGGAAGCAACAGTCAGAACTGTACATGGAACAAAGACTGGTTCCAAATAGGAAAAGGAGTACGTGAAGGCTGTCACCTTGCTTATTTAACTTATATGCAGACTACATCATGAGGAATGCTGGGCTGGAAGAAGCACAAGCTGGAATCAAGATTGCTGGGAGAAATATCAATAACCTCAGATATGCAGATGACACAACCCTTATGGCAGAAAGTGAAGAGGAACTCAAAAGCCTCTTGATGAAAGTGAAAGAGGAGAGTGAAAAGGTTGGCTTGAAGCTCAACATTCAGAAAACAAAGATCATGGCATCTGGTCCCATCACTTCATAGGAAATAGATGGAAAGACAGTGGAAACATTGTCAGACTTTATTTTGGGGGGCTCCAAAATCACTGCAGATGCTGATTGCAGCCATGAAATTAAAAGACACTTGCTCCTTGGAAGGAAAGTTATGACCAACCTTGATAATATATTAAAAAGCAGAGACATTACTTTGCCAACAAAGGTCCATCTAGTCAAGGCTATGGTTTTTCCCGTGGTCATGTATGGATGTGAGAGTTGGACTGTGAAGAAAGCTGATCGCCCAAGAATTGATGCTTTTGAACTGTGGTGCTGGAGAAGACTCTTGAGAGTCCCTTGTACCACAAGCGGATCCAACCAGTCCATTCTAAGGGAGATCAATCCTGGGTGTTCTTTGGAAGGACTGATGCTAAAGCTGAAACTGCAATACTTTGGCCATCTCATGCGACGAACTGACTCGCTGGAAAAGACTCTGATGCTGGGAGGGATTGTTGGTGGGAGGAGAAGGGGACGACCAAGAATGGGATGGCTGGATAACATCACCGACTCTGCGGACATGATTTTGAGTGAACTCCGGGAGTTGGTGATGGACAGGGAGGCCTGGCGTGCTGTGATTCATGGGGTCGCAGAGAGTCGGACATGACTGAGCGACTGAACTGAACTGAACTGAACTGAATTTCATGGCTTCAATCAGCATCTGCAGTGATTTTGGAACCCAAAAAATAAAGTCTGACTGTTTCCCCATCTATTTCCCATGAAGTGATGGGACCAGATGCCATGATCTTTGTTTTCTGAATATTGAGCTTCAAGCCAACCTTTTCACTCTCCTCTTTCACTTTCATCAAAAGGCCTTTGAGTTCCTCTTCACTTTCTGCCATAAGGGTGGTGTCATCTGCATATCTGAGGTTATTGATATTTCTCCCTGCAATCTTGATTCCAGCTTGTGCTTCTTCCAGCCCAGAGTTCCTCATGATGTACTCTGCATATTGGTCCCATTACTTAATGGCAAATAGAAGCAGAGGAAGTGGAAGCAGTGACACATTTTATTTTCTTGGGCTCGGAAATCACTGCAGATGGTGACTGCAGCTAGAAATTAAAAGATGCTTGCTCCTTGGAAGAAATGTTATGACAAACCTAGACAGTGTATTAAAAAGCAGAGCCACCACTGCTGACAAAGGTCCATATAGTCAAAGCTATGGTTTTTCCAATAGTCATGTACAGATGTTACAGGTGATCAATAAAGAAGGCTGAGAGCCTAATAATTGATCCTTTCACATTGTGCTGCTGGAGAAGACTCCTGAGAGTCCACTGGACAGTAAGAAGATCAAACCAGTCAATCCTAAAGGCAATCAACCCTGAATATTCATTGGAAGGACTGAAACTGAAGCTGCAGCTCCAATACTTTGGCCACCTGATGCGAAGAACTGACTCATTGGAAAAGACCCTGATGCTGGGAAAGATTGAAGACAGAGGACAAGTGGGCAACAGAGGATGAGAGGGTTGGATGGCATCACCGACTCAATGGACATGAATTTGAGCAAACTCCAGGAGATAGTTGAGGACAGAAAAACCTGGCATGCTGCAGTCCATGGGGTCGCAAAGAGTCGGACACAACTTAGCAAGTGAACAACAACAACCTAAGACAAAGGAAATGAAAGCAAACTAAACAAGTGAAACTTAATTACACTTAAAAATTTTACACGGCAAAGAAAACCATGGACAATATGAAAAAAAAAAAAAAACCAGAATGGGAGAAAATCTCACAAATAATATGACTGAAAGGAGTTAATATCCAAAATATGTAAAAAACTCATACACCTCAAAATCAAAACACAAATTATTTAAAAAGTGGTCTGAAGACCTGAACAAACATTTTTTGAAGAAGACTTACAGATGGCCAACAGACACATGAAAAGATGCTCAACATCACTGAGCATCAGAGAAATGCAAGTCAAAATCACAGTGAGATTGTGATTACCTGTTAGAATGGCTATCATCAAGAAAAACACAAATAACTAATGTCAGCGAGGATGTAGAGAAAAGGGAACCCTCCTACACTGTTGGTGCAGATATAAAGTGGTACAGCTGTTACAGAAAATAGTATGAAGGCTCTTCAAAAACTAAAAATAGAACTACACATGATACAGTAATTCTACTGCTGGAAATATATCCAAAGAAAAAGAAAATACTTATTCAGAAAGATATATGTGCCCAAATATTCACAGCAGCACTCTTTACGGTAGCCAAGACATGGAAGCAACCTAAATGCCTATCAGCAGATAAGTATATAAAGAAGATGTGGTATATATACATACAATGAATTATTAGTCATTAAAAAAGAATGAAATTCTGGTTTTTGCAACAATGTGGAGGGACCTAGAGGGTATTATGCATGCATACTAAGTCACTTCAGTTGTGTCCGACTCTTTGCAACCCCATGGACTGCAGCCCACCAGGCTCCTCTGTCAAAGGAATTCTCCAGGCAGGAGTAATGGAGTGAGTTATCATGCCCTCCTCCAGGAGATCTTCCCAACCCAAGTACTGAACCCATGTCTCTTATGTCTGCTGCATTGGCAGGTGGGTTCTTTACCACTAGTGCCATGTGAGAAACCCAGTGGGTATTATGTTTAGGAATAATAAGTCTTACTGAGAAAGACAAATACACCTGTGAACCAACCTCAGGATCACCTATGTATGAGCTTCTGATTAAACAGATTTAAAATGATCCTCATGCCAAATGCATCATAACTGACTTACATATAACCATGACTGGTTTTCTTTCCTGAGAGATTTAAGCATTAAATTTTGAAATTTCTGATAGATATCTATGTCTAAAATAGGAAAAATGATAATATCAATCTCAGTTTCAGTGCAGAGGAACCATTTATTAGAGAAAATAATATTCAAAGATTATAAACATATCGATTAATTTATCCTCCAGAAAAACATCTAAAATAAAAGAGTAAGTAGCTTAAGAGAAAATAGATATTTCAAAAATCACAAAATTATAGGCAGGTAAAATTCAAAGCATTAAATTCCAGAGCTCCTAACTCCAATGAACTGATACTAATTAAACAAAGTCATCTAACTGAGGATGCCCCCAAAATGAATTAAGGCTTTATAATCTTTGTAGGCTAATTTATTGCATTTTTCTCTGATCAGTATTATACTAAAGCTATACTAAAGCAATTTCTATGAAAAAGAATTATATGACAGCCTTTTAAGCAGATCCGGTCAATAATAGTTTCACTACATGGAGATTAATATTTTAAAATTAAAATTTTAGAAACTGCAGACACAAGTATTTCTTTGCATTTAACCACCTTATCTCAATAATTAATTTCTTCACAGAAATTTAAAAGTTGTACTTTAATTTAGGAAATTAAAACTTTTAGTAAAGTTACTAATAAGCTTACATACTGATCTGAGCAGATACACATTACCATTGCTTCCTTAGATAATTTCATTCTGCAAAAGATGTAATTTTGAGATAAAAAGATAATTGCTAAGGAAGAGAGCATTTTGTCATTTTTAACGTAGTGTAAATAAAGAGACTGAAGGAGAGATGTAGTTTACCAACAGCCTTTAGGAGAGATAAAAGCCAGGCAGTCAAGGTACCCACGGTAAACCTGAGTTTGGAATAAAGATTTAAATACTATCTCATTTCTAGTCAGCAGCTTTTCCAGACTAACCATAGATATTCATGGATACAATAAGGGTATTTATGAAATATAATGAGTCAATTTATAGAAAGCTGTTCAAATTAAATACCCATATCATTCATCAATGTTTGGAAGTAGGAATGACATAGATCCTACCATCCAACCTTTTCTTTTGTTGTTGTTTTGTTTGTTTTCTTACAACTTGAAGTTGCTGCTATTCAGCAAAGGAGGAAGGGCTGAAGACTGTCTTGGGGGTGGTATTTTTTCATGAATTCTACATACAGGTAGTGGCTGGCTTTAATGTGCTCAATACTACATGGAATCTTAATCTCACCAAGTGGAAATCAAAATTAGATCACAATATGAATCAGCATACGGTCAATCTGTAGAGGAGTTATGGCTTCACCATGAACCTTAACTTGAGTTCTGCCTTCAAATAAGGAATTAGCCAGAGAGAACAGAGGAAGGCAGCACCGCAGCAAAAACAAGATGATTTGAAAACTCAAATGAAAATGGAGAATTTTAAGAAAATTGCAATAAAAGCTTGTTTTCTTTGGATAAAGGGTTTAAGCATGGGAATGGCTTGATTTTGTGCCTTAGTCCCTAATCTGACGTCTTAAATGGATGACCTTGGTTGAATCTAACAGAAATCAGCAATCGTCCTTTTTCCCTTGAAGGTCAAAGAAATGAGAGCACAACGTGAACAAATGATGCTTTAGTTCCCATTTGTCAGGGCCTCCTTTTGGACCTCCTTAGATCCTGCAGCTAAAGACTTCCAAGCAGAAGCTACTTTGAGCTGAAACTTTACTTTTCTTATGAGAGATAATAACAAAATGACGGTTTTTAGGGGTAAAACTGTTAAGCATTATATAAATGTTCATTAAATCAAGTTAAAGGAGCTCCATGCAATGGAACTCTAGTATAAATGAAGCATACTTATATAACTACACATTTTGAGTACTTTGAGTTAATAAGTCCCAAGACAAACCCTCACTATCGCTAAATGTATACTGCAGGATCTTGAACTAGACCTCAAGACATTAAATTAAAAAATAAAAGTCTTCCACAGTAAAAAATTAAATGTGCATAACTTTATAATTCTTGTACTACTTATTATTATGAAAGAAAATTTAGCAGAGTCCTTTTGAATACCAAAACCAGGACCTATGTTTATGCTTGAAGTCCGAACTAATCTGAAAATTAGGAGCATATATTTTCCATTGCTATACTATTTGCAACTCAAGGGATCCACCTCTATAAAGTTGTTTTCCCTTCTAATTCTATCCTACAGATAGTATAGTTCCCATTGTCATAATTCTTTTATTCTTGTGAAAGTGAAAGTCGCTCAATCGTGTCTGACTCTTTGTGACCCCATGGACTATACGGTCCATGGAATTCTCCAGGCCAGAATACTGGAGTGGGTATCCTCCTCTTCTCCACAGGATCTTCCCAACCCAGGGACTGAACCCAGGTCTCCCACATTGCAGGTGGATTCTTTACCAGCTGAGCCACAAAGGAGGTCCTTGTTATCAGCGTACAATTGGTATAGAGAAAAAAAATCCAAGTAAAGGAGAATATGCATGAGGCATAGTCACTCTGGAAAACAGTTGCCAGGTTTCGTAAAGTTAAAACACACTTACTATGTGGCTCAAAAGTCCCACTCCTGACTATTTAGGCAAGAGAAATAAACATGTTTATACACACACATACACACATCAAAATCTCATTCTAAAGAAATCGGTTTCAAGAAGTCCTAACTTAGGTCCATTGCCCAGTGTAATCTAGCTCACAGAACACTAGAAACACTAGAATAGAAATCATAAGTTAATTGGCAGTTAAAGAAAATAAATGTGGCTTTTCCAGTTGCTTCTTAGGAGACTCAAAAAGCAGCTAATGTCCCCAGATAGGTTTTTAAATCAGATTTGCTTCAGAAATTGACCTAGTGAAGTGTTTCCCTGCAAAACAAACTCTCAGTTAGGACAGAACAGACCATTAGTTTTCTCCAAATGATTTCCTGGGGAGATGACACCCAGAGTTTGATTTTTTTTAGCCTTTCTGAGTACATTAATCTCTCTGATTTGTAGGAGAATTCTATGAAACTCAACCCTTATGAAATAAAGATAAAAAGGATTTAAAGATAATTAAAATAATACTTGAATGCCTTTTGGAGATTATATAACCTAATCCTTGATTCTTAGACATTTATCCAGTTCTATGACATTTTTTTCAAGCAGAGCAGTAGACTTAGTTTTAAATTTGTTTTTGTTTTGTTTTAATGTGTTTGTCTTCTAATCTCCCTTTTACCTTTTCTGATTTTCCCCTTTGTGAGTTACTTACACTGAAATGAAAATTAAGCATGTTTGTATATTTAGAATATAAGGAGGAACAAATTTATAATCAAATTTGCTACTGAGAAAAGAGAATAGAACTTTTTCTGTTGTCTCAAAAATTTACCTAATATCTCAAAGCTGGAGAAAATGGGTGATACATTATGAGAAACCCATTGAACTTAATAAGAGCTATCAAAATGAATCCTTTGACAAATTCAAACTAGATAAAAATGAAGCAAATCCATACAGAGACCATTGTGATGGTTCCTCTCCTGAGGGAGAGTGGAAGGGGTGTTTAGCCTTCTCCCTCAAGCTGAACTGGAAGAGGGAAAAGAAACTCATAGAATTTACAACCACCATGGAATCCACTTGCAATGCAGGGGATGCAGGAGACACAGGATCAGTCCCTGGGTTGGGAAGATCCCCTGGAGGAGGAAATGGCAACCCACTACAGTATTCTTGCCTGAAAAATCCTATGGACAGAGGATCCTGGCAGTCTACAGTCCAAAGGGTCACAAAGAGTTGGACATGACTGAGTTACTGGCATGCATGCATATTATGTACATAATTTAATATCTGGTTGTTGTACAAATTAAATAATATGTGCAAACTCTTAGCAAAAGATTATTGCTGTTTAGTCACTCAGTCTTGTCCAACTCTTTGCGACAGATAATGCATAGTTATTTTTCTGTAAGTATTATTGCTGTTGTTGCCGTTGTTATTGTTTCTTTAAGGAGGGTTCATGTAAGCATAATAGTATCTACTCACATGGTCACAGATATTTGATTCTTATATAATTTTTTCAAATTAACACCTAGTACGTATATATATATTCTCTCAATAGAAGAAAAAATATTTGGAAAGGGAATTAATATCTATTGATAAAGATTGTATTAGTAGTAGTTATGGTCTAAAATATCTAAACCACACCTTTAAGCATGTGTTCCAAGACAAGAATTTCAAGGAGATGCTTCCTAATCACCACCTCAAGTCTCACTGAGCATACTATTAGTATGTTTTCTAACATACGGTACCCCAACACTTGCTTTTATAAACAGGGTAAAGACTGTCACAATCACGCACTGGCTAAGCACCTAATTTGTCGTTTATTGTTGCTGTTGTTCAGTCATTAAGTCATGTTCGACTCTACGACTTCATGGACCCTATGGACTGCGGCACATCAGCACGCCATTGATGACAAAGCATAAATGAGAGGGTGATTTGTGGAGGAAATAATGTATGGTCAGCGGTGCCTTTTGAAAAATACAACTGAAGTTCTCAGAGACCCACTTGGCAGAAGGTTTAATCACCCCATTGCAAGAGTCATTGAAAGCCCAGATTAGAGGTCGATACTAGTAATGCAAAGGCAAACTTCTATTCCTCTTAACTTTGAAAATATTCTGTGTCATTCTTCTATCCTAGGAAAAGAATCCTTTAATATACATTTCCCGAGGTTTTCTGTGAAAACTGTCTCCAGAAATCTTAGCAGGCTTGGAAACTTTTTGTGAATTATCAAATCTCCTAAGCTATTTCAAGTTGTTATTTCCCTGCCCTTGGTTAGGAAACAGTCTACTTTTGAAAAGTTTGTCTTTAAGAAATGACAGAAAATACTCTCAAGCTACTGTCAAAGCAAAAGTTGCAGCAAAGTTAAACAGTGTAAATCTTCACTCAAGTCTACTGCAATAGGAAAGAGTGACCAGAAGTCAGCTATGCTCAACTCCCAGCAACAAAGGTGAGACCGTTTTCATCACTGGGGTGAGAGGAGAACATCAGCCACTTGTGTTTACTGATTGACCTCACCCAGAGAAAAAGCAAACTTTCTCTTATGTTTATGACAGGAGAGAGTTCTACAATTGGGGAAACTGAAATTAGGCTCCTACCCTCCCAGAGAAACAGGGAGGTAGGAGCACTATCTTTTGTGATGATTGTATTTCAACGACATAGCTCCAAGGTCCTTGAAAAAGTACTGGAAACTGTCAAAACTGGCAAGAGGGATTTTTAAAGATTTACATCTCAATAGAGCAGAAAAAGAATGTACAATTACATGTGTTCTAAATTAAATGTTCTAGGGAAAGGAAGCGGAGGGACCTGGGGGGTCAGGCCATGTGGATTCCCTAAAAGGGAGGCATGAGAGAGAGGGGCTTATAGGCAGGAAGTGAAGTGAAGTCACTCAGTCATGTCTGACTCTTTGCGATCCTCCAAAGAGGGTCTCCAGGTCAGAATATTGGAGTGGGTAGCCTTTCCCTTCTCCAGGGGATCTTCCCAACACAGGGATCGAACCCAGGTGTCCCACATTGCGGGCAGATTCTTTACCAGCTGAGCCACAGGGAAGCGCAGGAATACTGGAGTGGGTAGCCTATCCCTTCTCCAGAGGATCTTCCCGACCTAGGAATCGAACAGGGGTCTCCTGCCATTGCAGGTGGATTCTTTACCACTGAGCCACACATAGGCAGGAAGAAACCGTCTAAAACTTGGTCAAGATGAGAACACTCAGACCGCCTCAGCCACTAAAAAGTAAATGAGCAACACAAAAGATAAAATTTTAAAATAAAGAAATTGTGTTATTTTTCTTGTTTTTCCCTCAAATTGCCACACCCTTTTAAAATGTATTCCACCTAGATAAACTTTATTCTGTATTTTTATCCTAGCTTCTTCTCACTCTAGTAGCCCTTAATATTATTTTGCAATTCATCTCTTATTCTTTAGCTCCCCCAGAATGCTTGGATCTGAAATTACAGTGGCAACAAAACAACTTACCATCAAAGCCCCAGCTGGAACCCTGAGGCTAGTTAGTTACTTTCAAGTATATCCCATCTTCCTCTGTATTCCTTGCCTTTCTAGTGCCCTTGATCTATAATCCACATTGCAAAGTCCTCCATCTAATTTATCTCTTCTCCCTCCCAGAGCTATCATTATCTGGCTGATTCTACTTCTACCTCTTTTTACTGGAACCACATTGAATCCCATTCTGTTTCAAAGAACTTCTCTGTAATGCACAATATCCTAAAAATTCCCTTCACCTCTTGGCCCTACCTATACCCCAGCTCTCCTCTAATGATATAAAGGTCCTCCACAGAAGTTGTTAATTCTCCTTGTACAATATTTTATAGTGAGAAGATACCTTCCTCTTTCTCCTATTTATCCACTGCAATTTCATTCTCATTACATTTGATGTTCACCCCAAAATCCCTCCTTATTTGAGCCCCTAAAGATTCAACTATACCCTGTGCTTCTCATTTTCGTCACAGCCATTAACTGTCCTCCATTTTCTTATGCCACCTTTAGTAACCTGATTATAGTCTTTTATTCCACCAACTCCTGTTATTATTCTGAAAGACAATGCCCATGTGGACAGCCATTTAGCTATCTTCACTCCCATTCCCCTCTGACAAAACATTACTAAGGTCTATATTTGAAGTCTTGTCATTTTCCCAAATTCATATTTTTATCTAAAATGTGAAAATATAATTTGCATACCTACATTTATACCTCTACCACTACCTGTTCCCACTGAGCATCCATGAGGCCTTATATCTTCTTAACTCAAACTTACCCTAGGAACCAGCACTTCCAGGGCATCCTCACAACACTGTTATTGCTTTCCTGTGACAGTCGCCCCTCTGCCAGCCTGCTTTGCAAGTCTCTGTCCTGGAGGTATGGCAGATGTGAGTGCAATCAAAAAGCTTCTCTAATAGATAATTACATGTGCTTAGGCCTTAAATTTCCTAATCCTAAGTGTCCTCATCTATAAATAAGGAAAATGTTGAAAATATTACACGAATCATTACATATAAAGTGCTAAACTCATTCCTAGATAAATAAATTGTAGCCATTATTAAGCATTATCATCATCAAAATGCCTTGTCTCTGAAACTGTACAATACTGGAGAAAATCATAATGGTTAGCTACCAATGTAGAGCTGTGGTTTTCAACCACAATTAAATATTTAACATTATTGGCTATTTTTTTCTTTTACTCATTAGTCTTCCTTCATCATTTCTCTTTGTAACTACACAAATTTTACCAATCCTCTCAAGTTTTCTTCCAGCAACTACCTACTCTGTTTTTGCAGTTGTCATTCATAGGCAAAAACCAAAGATGTCACATTGGAGTTGTATCTGCGTACTTCCCATTATCCCTAAACTTACCTATGTTTGTACTGACCCATTCATCTATTCATTCATCCATGTATACATTCAAGAAATACTTGCCATGCAACTGCTATCTGCCAGATACTGGGGATTTGGTAGTGAACAAGACAGAGTTTTACTCCTGAATCTTACATTCCAGCATGGCAGACAGTCACTGAATGAGTTATTAAAGTTCTCCTAGTGTTACATAGGAAACAATTTTCTGCAGGTACATAAAATATTATTAATTCTGAATAATTTTCAGCTTGTGAAGAAGAGGATGAAAGGCTTATGAAACAGAAAGAATGACATTGGCAAAACCAACAGGAAAGGAAAGAGCAATATAGGAACTCAAACTCAGTCTCTGGAATACAGAGAATGAAGAAGCAGAGAACAAATGGAACTGAAACTGTAGTGAAAGCTCTTCTTCACTTTTTCCCCATGGATTCTGGATATGTGAATGCCCAACTGCATTACATTTCCCAGCTTCCCTTGGAATGAAGTCTGGTATGCAGCTATATTCTTTCTATTGATGTCCCACTTCGATGTATGCGTGCTAAGTTGCTTCAGTCGTGTCCGACTCTTTGAGACCCCATGGACTTAGCCTGCCAGGCTCCCCTGCCCATTGGCTTCTCAAAGCAAGAATATTGGAGTGGGTCGCTATGCCCTCTTCCAGGGGATCTTCCCAACCCAAGGATCGAACCCACACCTCTTGTGTCTCCTGCGATGGCACGTGGGTTTTTCACCCCTACCCCTTTTCAAGGGTTGAAAAATTGTAATTCAAAAGCAACCTGGCCCATTTGACTCAGTATCTCTCTACTTTTCTCCCCTTGCCAGTAGATGTAACAGCAAAATTTCAAAGATTTATGCCTCTGGGTTAAATATGTCACAGTATCTGGAAGTTTTGCTCTTGTCCCATAGTTTGAATAGATTTCATCAAGGTAAAATTTCACGAACCAGCCAGTGCTTCCCTATCACATGTTGTGCAGTTACTCAGTCATGTCTGACTAATTGCAATCACATGGACTGCAGCACGCCAGGATTCTCTGTCCTCCACCGTCTCCAAGAGCTTGCTCTAACTCATGTCCATTGAATCAGTGATACCATCCAACCATCTCATGCTCTGTCATCCCCTTCTCCTCCTGCCTTCAATCTTTCCCAGCATCAAGGTCTCTTCCAATGAGTCAGTTCTTCGCATGAGGTGGCCAAAAATCAGAGTTTCAGCTTCAACATCAGTCCTTCCAATGAACACTCAGGACTGAGCTCCTTTAGGATGGATTGGTTGGATCTCCTTGCAGTCCAAGGAACTCTCAAGAGTCTTCTACAACACCACAGTTCAGAAGCATCAATTCTTCAGCACTCAGCATTCTTTATCGTCCAACTCTCACATCCATACATGACCACTGGAAAAACCATAGCTTTGACTAGATGGATATTTGTTGGCAAAGTAATGTCTCTGCTTTTTAATACGCTGTCTAGGTTTGTCATAGTTTTTCTTCCAAGGAGCAAGTGTCTTTTTATTTCATGGCTGCAGTCAGCATCTGCAGTGATTTTGGATACCCAGAAAATAATGTTTTCACTGTTGTCATTGTTGCCCTATCTATTTGTCATTAATTGATGGGAACATATGCCATGATCTTCGTTTTTCAAATGTTGAGTTTAAAGCTAGCTTTTTCACTCTCCTCTTTCACCTTCATCAAGAGGCTCTTTAGTTCTTCTTCACTCTCTACCATAATGGTAGTTTTATCTGCTTATCTGAGGTTATTAATATTTGTCCCAGAAAACTTTATTCCAGCTTGTGATTCATCCAGCTTGGCATTTTGCATGATGTACTCTGCATAGAAGTTAAATAACAGGTGACAATGTACAGCCTTGACATACCCTTTTCCTGATATTGAACCAGTCCATTGTTCCATGTTGTTTCTTGACCTGCATACAAGTTGTTCAGGAGGCAGGCAAACATGCTATCACATCAGTTCAGTTCAGTTGCTCAGTGGTGTCCAACTATTTGCGACCCCATGAATCACAGCATGCCAGGCCTCCCTGTCCATCACCAACTCCCGGAGTTCACTCAAACTCATGTCTATCGAGTTGGTGATGCCATCCAGCCATCACATTCTCTGTCGTCCCTGTCTCCTCCCACCCCCAATCCCTCCTAGCATCAGAGTCTTTTCCAGTGAGTCAACTCGTCGCATGAGGTGGCCAAAGTATTGCAGTTTCAGCTTTAGCATCAGTCCTTCCAATGAACACCCAGGATTGATCTCCTCTAGAATGGACTGGTTGGATCTCCTTGCAGTCCAATGGACTCTCAAGAGTCTTCTCCAGCACCACAGTTCAAAAGCATCAATTCTTGGGTGATCAGCTTTCTTCACAGTCCAACTCTCACATCCATACTTGACCAGGGGAAAAACCATAGCCTTGACTAGACGGACCTTGGTTGGCAAAGTAATGTCTCTGTTTTTAATATGCTGTCTAGGTTGGTCATAACTTTCCTTCCAAGGAGTAAGCGTCTTTTAATTTCAGGGCTGCAATCAGCATCTGCAGTGATTTTGGAGCCCCCAAAAATAAAGTCTGACACTGTTTCCACTGTTTTTCCATCTATTTCCCATGAAGTGATGGGACCAGATGCCATGATCTTTGTTTTCTGAATGTTGAGCTTCAAGCCAACCTTTTCACTCTCCTCTTTCACTTTCCTCAAGAGGCTTTTGAGTTCCTCTTCACTTTCTGCCATAAGGGTGGTGTCATCTGCATATCTGAGGTTATTGATATTTCTCCCAGCAATCTTGATTCCAGCTGGTGCTTCTTCCAGCCCAGCGTTCCTCATGATGTACTCTGCATATAAGTTAAATAAGCAGAGTGACAATATACAACCTTGACGCAATCCTTTTTCTATTTGGAACCAGTCTGTTGTTCCATGTCCAGTTCTAACTGTTGCTTCCTGACCTGCATACAGGTTTCTCAAGAGGCAGGTCAGGTGGTCTGGTATTCCCATCTCTTTCAGAATGTTCCACAGTTTATTGTGATCCATACAGTCAAAGGCTTTGGCATAGTCAATGAAGCAGAAATAGATGTTTTTCTGGAACTCTCTTGCTTTCTCCATGATCCAGAGGATGTTAGCAATTTGATCTCTGGTGCCTCTGCCTTTTCTAAAACCTGCTTGAACATCTGGAAGTTCACGGTTCATATATTGCTGAAGCCTGGCTTGGAGAATTTTGAGCATGATTTTACTAGCGTGTGAGACGAGTGCAATTGTGCAGTAGTTTGAGCATTCTTTTGCATTCCCTTTCTTTGAGATTGGAATGAAGACTGACCTTTTCCAGTCCTGTGGCCACTGCTAAGTTTTCCAAATTTGTTGGCATATTGAGGGCAGCACTTTCACAGCATCATCTTTCAAGATTTGAAATAGCTCAATTGGAATTCCATCACCTCCACTAGCTTTGTTCACAGTGATGCTCTCTAAGGCCCACTTGACTTCACATTCCAACATGTCTGGTTCCAGGTGAGTGATCATGCCATCATGATTATCTTGGTCGTGAAGATCTTTTTTGTACAGTTCTTCTGTGTATTCTTGCCACCTCTTCTTAATAGCTTCTGCTTCTGTTAGGTCCATACCATTTCTGTCCTTTATCGAGCCCATCTTTGCATGAAATGTTCCCTTGATATCTTTAATTTTCTTGAAAAGATCTCTTGTTTTTCCTATTCTGTTGTTTTCCTCTATTTCTTTGCATTGATCGCTGAGGAAGGCTTTCTTATCTCTCCTTGCTATTCTTTGGAACTCTGCATTCAGATGCTTATATTCTTCCTTTTCTCCTTTGCTTTTCGCTTCTCTTCTTTTCACAGCTATTTGTAAGGCCTCCTGAGACAGCCATTTTGCTTTTTTGCATTTCTTTTCCATGGGGATGGTCTTGGTCCCTGTCTCCTGAACAATGTCACGAACCTCCATCCATAGTTCATCAGGCACTCTATCTATCAGATCTAGTCCATTAAATCTATATCTTACTTCCACTGTATAATCATAAGGGATTTGATTTAGGTCATATCTGAATGGTCTAGTGGTTTTCCCTGCTTTCTTCAATTTAAGTCTGAATTTGGCAATAAGGAGTTCATGATCTGACCCACAGTCAGCTCCTGGTCTTGTTTTTGCTCACTGTACTATACAGCTTCTCCATCTTTGGCTGCAAAGAATATAATCAATCTGATTTCGGTGTTGACCATCTGGTGATGTCCACGTGTAGAGTCTTCTCTTGTGTTGTTGGAAGAGGTTGTTTGCTATGACCAGTGCGTTCTCTTGGCAAAACTCTATTAGCCTTTGCCCTGCTTCATTCCGTGCTCCAAGGCCAAATTTCCCTGTTACTCCAGGTGTTTCTTGACTTCCTACTTTTGCATTCCAGTCCCCTATAATGAAAAGGACAACTTTTGGGGGTATTAGTTCTAAAAGGTTTTGTGGGTCTGCATAGAACCGTTCAACTTTGGCTTCTTCAGCGTTACTGGTTGGGGCATAGGCCTGGATTACTGCAGTATTGAATGGTTTGCCTTGGAAATGAACAGAAATCATTCTGATGTTTTTAAGATTGCATCCAAGTACTGCATTTTGGACTCTTTTGTTGACCGTGATGGCTACTCCATTTCTTCTAAGGGATTCCTGCCCACAGTAGTAGATATAATGGTCATCTGAGTTAAATTCACCCATTCCAGTCCATTTTAGTTCACTGATTCCTAGAATGTCGACGTCCACTCTTGCCATCTCCTGTTTGACCACTTCCAATTTGCCTTGATTCATGGACCTAACATTCCAGGTTCCTATGCAATATTGCTCTTTATAGCATCGGACCTTGCTTCTATCACCAGTCACATCCACAACTGGGTATTTGTTTTGCTTTGGCTCCATCCCTTCATTCTTTCAGGAGTTATTTCTCCACTGATCTCCAATAGCATATTGGGCACCTACTGACCTGGCGAATTCCTCATTCAGTATCCTATCATTTTGCCTTTTGATACTGTTCATGGGGTTCTCAAGGCAAGTATACTGAAGTGGTTTGCCATTCCCTTCTCCAGTGGACCACATTCTGTCAGACCTCTCCACCCTGATCTGTCCGACTTGGGTGGCCCCACACGGTATGGCTTAGTTTCATTGAATTAGACAGGGCTGTGGTCCATATGATCCTATCACATACTAAGTACCAAAATAGGGCTGCGATGGGAGTCGATACTTCACATAAGCAACAAAAATTTTTTTGAAAGCAGAAAGTTGGTACTTTTTCTCAATATACTTTAGGAAGGAGAAGAGATGAGGAGGAATGGAGTTCAAGGTCCTGGTTAAGGTATAAACCAGATTTCTGAACTTCCTAATATTAAGAAAGAGCATCTGAGAATTAGACTCTTCTCTATTCAACTTCCTACTTGACATATTTATATGCTTGTCAAACAGGGTGATATATGTATAATTATATGCATATAATATATGCATACCTGATTCTGATCTCCAACTCCCAAACTGACTTTTCTCTCGGTCTGTCTATCTTAGTAAATGCTACCATTATATACTTAGTTGCTCAAGTAAAATAACTTACAAGTTTACACGGCATGCAAAAGTTATATCTCAAGTCAATCTTAGATTTAAATGTTCAATGCACAATTATAAAATTTCTAGAAGAAAACATTGAAGAAAATCTATATGACCCTGTGTTTGGTGATGATTATTGCAACTACCAAAAACATAATCCATGAAAGAAGAAATTGACATTAGATTTTATCAAGCTTAAAAGTCTGGGGACTTTCCTGGCAGTCCAGTGGTTAAGAATCCATCTTCCAACAGTGTGGAGAGTCCTCAAAAAAAACTGGAAATAGAACTACCATATGATCCAGCAATCGCACTCCTGGGCATATACACCGAGGAAACCAGAATTGAAAGAGACACATGTACTCCAATGTTCATTGCAGCACTATTTATAATAGCCAGGACATGGAAACAACCTAGATGTCCATCTGCAGACGAATGGATAAGAAAGCTTTGGTACATATACACAATGGAGTATTACTCAGCCATTAAAAAGAATGCATTTGAATCAGTTCTAATGAGGTGGATGAAACTGGAGCCTATTATACAGAGTGAAGTAAGCCAGAAAGAAAAACACCAATACAGTATACTAACGCATATATATGGAATTTAGAAAGATGCAAATGATAACCCTGTATACGAGACAGCAAAAGAGACACAGATGTATAGAACAGTCTTTGGGACTCTGTGGGAGAGGGTGAGGGTGGGATGGTTTGGGAGAATGGCATTGAAACATGTATGTTGTCATATGTGAAACGAATCACCAGTTCAGGGTCGATGCATGTTACAGGATGCTCGGGGCTGGTGTGCGGGGATGATCCAGAGGGAGGATAAAGGGAGGAGGGAGGTGGGAGGGGGGTTCAGGAGGGGGAACTCATGTACACCCGGGGCAGATTCATGTCAATGTATGACAAAACCAACCAATATAATATTGTAAAATAATTATCCTCCAATAAAAAAAAATAAAAGATAAAGTTAAGTTTGAGACTCCATAAAAGTCTCAGCAAAAAAAAAAGGGGGGGGGGTCTATGGTTATATAAATAATCAGGTCAAGTTTATTGAGAACAGATCTATTTTTTAAACAAGTCTTAATTTGGTTATATTTGGTAGAAATGAGGGTGATTTTAGGGAGAAAAGGATGTTTCAATAAACGTTAAATCCCAGTTTGTTAATGGCGTTCTACCAATGGCGGTAGTAAGACTCATTTCTTGGATAGTTCCTTGCTGTTATGTGATATTAATGTAAAATTTAATTGAATTCTTAAAGAACACCCTAAGTTTGTTTCTGAAGCTTATCTCAGTGATCTATCTTTGGAAGATCAGATGCCTCAGGACTAAAAAAAAAAAAAGAAAAAGGACATAATTTAAAGGACTGTCTCCAACCTGGATGGAAGGACTTTTTTCAGAAGAAACTACACTACACCAGGATGAGAAGACGACAACATCAGAGTTAGACAGCTTGTCCAAGATGCTGGACCTGATTCGTATGATCATTTATAATGTTTTCTTGATTTCTTAGCCCTCTGCATATAAATCAAATGCTTTTCTACCATAGGCCTGATCCTATGCTAGTTTTAGAAATTAATCCAATTGTCGGGTTTGTAGACATGTAAAAGCTCATTCTGCTTATACAAAAACTCTGTTAGACTTGTGCCATCCTAATGTCCTTAAACCATGGCAACAGTCTGCTTCTAAATTGGAAAATTAAAAACAATAGCTGGAAATCAGAGTCAGGGCTATGAGAAATCCAAGAGGGCTGCTTGGCTTTTCCCAGCTCCCTGACAAACCTCATTTTTTATTTGATGGGTTAAAGCCTCCCTGGCTACAGGGCCTCCATAATGAAAAATCATGGACTACTAAGTTTTGTAAATTGTTAAATTAAGTTTCTAGTTTTGTTAATGTCTAGTGTTTACTAAGACTCACTGCTGAGACAGTTTCTTGTTACGTAATACTGCTAAAAGATTTAATTAAGTTATTAAAAAGGACACTCTAGGTTAGTTTCTAAGGCTTAGCTCAGTAACCAATCTTCAGATAAAGGTCGGATGCTCCACAATGTACAACCAGGAGATTAACACCAGACTATAATCATTTAACGAATGAAGTCAGGTGACTTGGGGTATACCAGGTTTTATCTAATGAAAGTTCTTGACTTATAATTCTTATTTGACTAATAACTGCTAGCTATGGCTATATTATTTTCTATGTCACTTATTTCACTGAGCTTGTGATATAATGCTTAAATGACAGTTCCATATGAGATCAATAATTGTAATAATGTGACTCTGGGTATGGGAAAAAGCAACAAGAGGAAATATTTTCCTGAACCAGGAGGCTAGTAAGACAGTGGTCCAGAGACTTTTGCTACTTGCAAGACCTGCTCCAATTTTAGCACACTGAGTAGCCCATCACTTCCCTAGACCTGGGAATGAGCCTTCCCAGCACCACAGGACACAATGGCCATGAAATGGTGTCACATGGTCAGATATATGGCTATGAAGGGACCCTGCTGACTGGAAGTTGGTACTTGCCAGCTGCCTCTACAAAGATTACATCATGACCATTGCAAGCTGCTGACCTTCAACACCCCCTGAAAGAAGTTCAGGGTGAAAATCAGGAATGAGGCACTCTGTGCTCGGAAAAAAAAAAAAAAAAAAAAAAACCTGGCAGGACAGGCCTTCAGATAGTTAGATCTTTTCAGAAAAAGGTTTTATGAGTTCCAATTCTTTCATCTTCTTATACCTAGAGAAACACTGCCGTCATCAATGGTGAAATCTGCTTTGACTATTTTAAAAAAAATTTTTTTTCACAATTAAAAGTCAAAATAGAGTAGCTATGGTTCAGACATCCTGGGAAATAACTATTTCCCAGATATCCTGAAAAATGATATTATGAGTGTGATTTCAGATTAGACGCTGTGACCTAATGTAGAACTTAATGCTCCTGTAATGCATTTTTGCTTCTGTACTTTGCTTGCTGCTCATAAAACCAAAGTTACTCCATTTTAAGATAAGGTTGTTTTTAAGTAAAGATTCCAAAATTGTTTTTAAAAAAATAAAAAAATATAAAATAAAAAACTTAAAAAAAAAAAAAAGAAAACATAAAAAAATTTAAAAAAAAAAAAGAATCCATCTTCCAATACAGGGGATGCAGGTTTGATCCCTGGTCAAGGAACTAACATCCCACAGGCTACAGGGCAACTAAACCCACCCGCTGCAACTAGAGAAGCCCACACACCATAACTAGAGAGCCTGTGCCCCACAATGAAGAGCTTGTTTGTCACAATAAAGACCTAGCACAGCCAATTATTTACTTATTTACTTTTATTGAATAAATAAATAAAAGTCTGCCCTACAAAGACGCTGTAAAGAGAATGAGGATATAAGCCACAGGCTGAGAGGAAATATTGCAAAACACATATCTAATAAAGGATTTATACCCAAAGTTGAAAAGAACTCTTGTACCCCCAAAAAAACAAAACAAAACAAAACAAAAAACTCTTAAAACTTAACAATACAGAAACAACCAAATTTAAAAACAGGCAAAAGATCTGAGCAGACACCTAACCAAAGAAGATACATGCACAACAAACAAACATATGAAAAGGTGCTCACTACGACGAAGTAAAACTGAACTCCAGCTGCAGATATTTCAAAACACTTATTCTTCTAAGTGGTTCCTATAATAAATCATGACTACACTGAAACAGTCTTTTTGATTTTTCATATTTATGCTTACAGTTCAGAAAAAAATAAAAATCAAATTTTATTGAGAAGTTTTTAATTGTCCTCTGCCTTTTCCTTTATACAACTAAATTCAATATAGATGATTTTTTGCTCTGAAACTGAATTTTTCTTCTGTATCCCTCAGATATTTTTACTTGCTTTATTGTTTTAAAAAACCTGTTATTGAAAAGTAAAATTATTAGCTTAACATCTTTCTTTTTCCGTGTTATGGTCTTATCCCGGTCCATATACATTCATACTGTAAACAGTGGGGAAATGTCATGGTATAAATTCTCCACCTCTATTTTATTTCCTATTTGTTTCAGCTAGTACTTGGATATACTTTTCAGTCCAGTATAATGCCCCATATTCCAGTACTTTTATAGCTTTAAGAAAGAACATGGAGACTGCTATATACTCCCTGGAGTTTTCATGGCTCTCAGTCTTGCATGATGAGAAAATTTGAATGGCTAGGAGAGCAGGACCTGTCCCTCCCACTTATAAGAAAGAAGGCGGAGTTGTCAGTAATTCCCAACTTTTCTTTTTGTTATCTCCCCTTGCAGAGTTCTTCCCTTGTGAATTCACAGTATTATTGGCTATTCTTATTTCCAGTGAAAGAAGTCAGCAAACTTTAAAGAGTTCTATTCTCCCCCAGGAGAGAGCAAGTCCTCAATCCAAAAGAATAAACCACACAATAGTGAAATTCTAGGCATTATAGGATCTGTCTGGGTGACAAAGATATTTTGGAGATGTCTTTCTGGCACCCTTCAGTTGCCTTCCAAAATATGCAAAGTCTGCTGCAAGCACATATACAAAAGTGAATTGTCTGTAATTACAGAAATAGTAATTCAATTAATTCTCTCTTTTTATCATTAATTGCTCCTAAGTGGATCATAAATTGGGAACTGCCACTTATTTACATATTTGTTGGCTTGATGATTAATACATGTGACCCAATAGACACTCCTATAGATCAAGTTTTCTTTTTTGTTCACCAAACTCTTTCTCCTTAAGTTTTGCTAAATATATTGACAGAAAATGTTTTCCTACTCTGTTTTTTACATCCTCTGCTCTGCAGTTTAGTACATATTGGAACTTAGCTTTAATAAGAATTGCAAACTTCCCAAATTGCATTCTCTTCTCCCAAGTGTGTGAAAAAAAGACTTTGTTTCTTAGTATTGGCCTCATTTGCAGTTATTTACTTTCTGCAGTGGATGCTTTGAGTGGGCTAATCGTACCTCTCACAAACTCAGAGAAAATGTTTCTCAAATCATAAAAAAGGGCATAATTATGAAAATATAATAGATATTATAACTTTAATATGTTGCAATTTTCAAAGTCCCAAACCTAATAATATCCTCTGCAACAAACATTCTCTTATATACAGAAGAGGCTTGAAATTCCAGGGCTTGGTAGAGGAGCATGAAAAATGAATAACTTCCACAGATCAAAACAGATACTCTAGAATTTAGCCAGGCTTGATCAGTTTTTAAAGGATGCCCTTCTAGGATAATAATCTGCTGTGGATAACAACCTGCAGAAAGAAGCAGCATGGCTTGTGCCACCACAACAGCTGTTGAGCTAAAGCAATGAGAAGCTGGTAGAGGTCAATGCATCAGAAAGTAGAGTATCAGAGGTCCAAGCTGGGTGGTTAGAGTTCTCCAAAAACCCACAAAAAGCTAACTTTAATTGTCAGGCAGAGGGCCTAAAGACAAATAACAACAGTACCATTTCCTCTTACGCCCCTCCCTGTCCCAATGCTGGAGGTGAAAGCAGTGGTGATGAGGGAGTGGAAGAACTCTTTCTCTGCTGGACTGCACAGTCTGGCCTGAGCTGAGTTGAGGACACAGTGGGGGTTTGAAATGGTAGACTGAGGTTTCAATTTAAATAGGACTTGTCTTTTTAATATAAAAAATGGACTATAAGTTAATAGCTGAGAACAAGTAGCAAAAACTGTACCCTACCCTAAAGTCTAATCTTAATACTCAAACACTGTTAATGAGATTTGCTTATAGTATTTTCACTTTTTAAAAACTAGACAACAAAATCATTACCTTTAAATTTCAATGTCCCTTCTGCTTATGTTTCTTCATTTTACTTTCTCTTTTGCTTTTATAGATTGTATGGGAGTACTTTTCTGTTTATTTTTCATCTTTTTTTTTTCTTTGAATAGGGCCTATTCCATCTAGACAACTGTTTGGCTATTTCTACAAATGTGGGATTAGGCAGGAAGGGTGAATTGTTGCCTGGAAAGGTTCACAGCTACATTTCTCTTCTGTAGTTCTGCAGTCAGGAATGGCCTAGTACTACCACACTTCTTTCATCTTCTTCCTGGTAGTAGAACTTAGCTTGATTTTCAGAATTTAGGAGGTCAACTTCAGGGAAGTTCCTCATATCACAGTCTCCTCATGTTCAATGTAGTGATGCTGCTTATCTTCCTTCAGTGCAAGGCTATGTTAAAGATGACAGCAATGGTGTGCTGGTGACACAGTCCCTCCCCTTTACATCCCCAGCAATGTTGTGGTTTCTGTGGTGTAGAGCTAAGTCTCTTTAAAGACATTACCAGGTTTCCAGAGCCCTTTTTATGCTTTAGATCTTGTTGAGCCAAACTAGGGAAAGAAGTATTAAAGAAATCTTTCAGAACTGAAGCACTTCCTCTTAGAAACATCACCATACTTGGGATCTAAGAAGTTATGAATCATCTTTTAGTGTCTCCTTTCATATAGATCCATATTCACTAATACTAAAAATGAGTGTATATTTAATGAATATTGGCATATTCTATCTATAATATCTTAATTATTTTCACAGTGTTCAGCTGATGGTCAATGGTTTGGAGTTGAGACTATCTGTGTTGTTACTATTAATTCTTTGAATGATAAGGACAAATCCCATTTCATAAACAATGAGTATTTTTGTGTGTTGCTTATTTTATTGGGAAGCCCAAAAGAATACAAAGCCTCATCGTCTGACACTAAGCCAAATGAACATTTTGTTCTTGTCATACTTCAGTTCAATTCAGTCATTCAATCGTGTCTGACTCTTTGAGACCCCATGAATCACAGCATGCCGGCACTCCCTGTCCATCACCAACTCCCGGAGTTCACTCAAACTCATGTCCACAGAGTCGGTGATGCCATCCAGCCATCTCATTCTCTGTTGTCCCCTTCTCCTCCCGCCCCCAATCCTTCCCAGCATCAGTCTTTTCCAGTGAGTCAAACTTAGCATTTCCTAATTACTTGAGCATACACAGTTCATACTCAGGCCTTTGACCATGCTGCTGCTTCTATATGTGTTCCTTCCTAGACCTCTCTTCCTTCATGACATTTCAAGAGTTACCTCTTTGAGACAGCTACTCTGATTTTTCTAGGAAGAACAAGTCAGCCAGCCCCTCCTATATGTTCCTACAGCACTTCCTTCATGCTTTGCTCTAATATCTGATCTTTGAATGGGAAGGCTCTCTTTCCTGGCCCTGAAGACCCCAAGTTTTAGAAATTCTAGCACCTAAATAGTACCTTGTACACAACAGGCACTCAATAAATTTGGGAAATAAAATTCAAACTAATAAATATCAAATAACAAGTAAATATCTAGCATAATATATTCAATAACTTGTATTTTACACAGCATGGAAAGCTAGACCAAATTACATAATAATTCCTTACAAAATTATCAGTATAAAAAATTAATATTTAAAGGAAATACAATTAATTTACATGAAAAACAAGTAGAATATGAGTATTGGAAAAATTAAGTATCATTACAAAATATTCATTCATATATTTCATTTTTCATAGTTTTAATAAAATTCCCAAAGCATTTTCAAGATATATTTCTACTAAAACTTCAAAATACATCACTTTTCAGTGGAATAAATATTATTAATATATTTCTAAAACAATTGCCTTAGTATATCTACTAAAAAACTGTGCAGTTAACCAAAAAAATTTCTTTGAAATGAACTGGAAAAGATACAGGATAATGAATGAAAACTGAAAATTATGAATTTGCTGTCTTCCATAATTATAGCAAATGTACTCTACTAAATATTTTTTTCTAAGAATTCAGATTTAAAGATCTTCCTTTAGTGGATTAAGGCATCTTTCCAATAAACTGTGGAAAATTCTTAAAGAGATGGGAATTCCAGACCACCTGACCTGCTTCTTGAGAAACCTATATATAGGTCAGGAAGCAACAGTTGGAACTGGACATGGAACAACAGACTGGTTCCAAATAGGAAAAGGAGTACGTCAAGGCTGTATATTGTCACCCTGCTTATTTAACTTATATGCAGAGTACATCATGAGAAATGCTGGGCTGGAGGAAGCACAAGTTGGAATCAAGATTGCTGGGAGAAATATCAATAACCTCAGATATGCAGATGACACCACCCTTATGGCAGAAAGTGAAGAGGAACTCAAAAGCCTCTTGATGAAAGTGAAAGAGGAGAGTGAAAAGGTTGGCTTGAAGCTCAACATTCAGAAAACATAGATCATGGCATCTGGTCCTATCACTTCATGGGAAATAGATGGGGAAACAGTGGAAACAGTGTCAGACTTTATTTTTGGGGGCTCCAAAATCACTGAGGATGCTGATTGCACCCATGAAATTAAAAGACGCTTACTCCTTGGAAGGAAAGTTATGACCAACCTAGATAGCATATTAAAAAGCAGAGACATTACTTTGCCAACCAAGGTCCGTCTAGTCAAGGTTATGGTTTTTCCCGTGGTCATGTATGGATGTGAGAGTTGGACTGTGAAGAAAGCTGATCGCCAAAGAATTGATGCTTTTGAACTGTGGTGCTGCAGAAGACTCTTGAGAGTCCCTTGGACTGCAAGGAGATCCAACCAGTCCATTCTAAAGGAGATCAATCCTGGGTGTTCATTGGAAGGACTGATGCTAAAGCTGAAACTCCAATACTTTGGCCACCTCATGCGACGAGTTGACTCACTGGAAAAGACTCTGATGCTGGGAGGGATTGTTGATGGGAGGAGACGGGGACGACAGAGAATGAGATGGCTGGATGGCATCACCGACTCGATGGACATGAGTTTGAGTGAGCTCCGGGAGTTGGTGATGGACAGGGAGGCCTGGCGTGCTGTGATTCTTGGGGTCGCAAAGAGTCAGACACGTTGAGCGACTGAACCGAACTGAGTCAAAGCTAAGTTTTCCAGTAGTCATGTATGGATGTGAGATTTGGACGATAAAGAAAGCTGTGCGCTGAAATTAATACTTTTGAACTGTGGTGTTGGAGAGGACTCTTGAGAGTCCCTGGACTGCAAGGAGATCCAACCAGTCCATCCTAAAGGAAATCGGTCCTGAATATTCATTGGAAGGACCAATGTTGAAGCTGAAACTCCAATCCTTTGGCCACCTGATGGGAAGAACTGACCCACTGGAAAAGATCCTGATGTTGGGCAAGACTGAAGGTGGGAGAAGAAGGGGATGACAGAGGATGAGATGATTGGATGGCATCACTGATTTGATGCACATGAGTTTAAGCAAGCTCCAGGAGTTGGTGATGTACAAGGAAGCCTGGCGTGCTGCAGTCCATGGGGTTGCAGAGTCAGACACGACTAAGCAACTAAACTGAACTGAACTGAGTTGACTTATTACAATTATCACACAAATATGCTATAATATTTCCCATTAAAAAACATCCTTCCTGAATTCTCTATGTTTTTCTAACTGCCACTCTGTTTTCAATCCCCTTTCTAACAATATTCCTTCAGTGTTGCCCCAACTTGCAAACTACATCACCACTTGCATATCCTCTCAAACCTGTTTCTACCAGACTGGCCCCTGTAAAGACATCCACATTGCCAAATCTAATGATCAATTCCTTCTTACCCAACTATCCCACAGTATATGACAAATAGTTGATCACTTCATTTTACTCAGAACACCGTCTTCACTTGACATCGAGGATGCCACAAACCTCTGAGTTATTTCCTACTCAGCTCATCACCCTGTTAGCCTCCTTTGCTGCATCTTCTGTTTGTTGTTGTTTAGAGGCGAAGTCATGTCCCACTCTTCTGTCACCCCACGGACTGTAGCCCACCAGGCTCTTCTGTCCATGGGATCTCCCAGGCACATATACTGGAGTGAGTTGCCATTTCTTTCTCCAGGAATCTTTCCAATCCAGGGATCAAACACACGTCTCCTACACTGGCAGGTGGATTCTTTACTATTGAACCACCAGGGAAGCACATTTTCTATTTACATCCTAAATTTTGGTGTCCCTGAGGACTCAGTCTTTGGACTATTTTCTATCCATGTTTATCCCTTCACCTGCCATTTACACAGAAATAACTCAAATTTTTACCATCATCCCACATCTTCCACCCTACACTCCTTACTTTTTATCCAATTCTGCACCTCCACCTGAATTTATAATAAGTATCTCATAGTTAACAAGTCCATGTCAGAATTCTTGATCCCACTCACCTGTAGCTGGTGACCATGGATTTAAAATTAGATCAGTCAGAATAATGTTTTTTTTTTTGTTTGTTTTTCTCCAAATTTCAGCTCAAATAATTCAGTCTTAGAGTGATTCATGGGGTCGCAGAGAGTCGGACACGACTGAGTGACTGAACTGAACTGAACTGAGAGTAGACAGACATTTTTATTTAATTAAAATGTGATGTTTCCAAACAATTACAAAGAAACAGAGACAAGGCAGTTAAAAGTGCATGTGTCTGTGATCCTGACCTGCAAAGTGTTTGATCAACTGACTCCTGGTTGCCTCTCTGACCTAATTTCCTCCCATTTTCTCCCTGCCCATTCCCTTCCAGCCATTCAACTTCCTTGTACATTCCAATCTCTGAGTCTTTGGACTTGCTGCACCTTCTTCCCTGAACACTCTCACCCTAAATATTCATCTACACCTCTACTAAAAAGGCACCTATCAGAGGAAAAAGTCTCTCATTAATTCACCTGAAACAGAAACCACATCCCTTACTATCCCACCACTTCATTCTATTTTCTTTTATTTTATGTCTTGTTACCTATAATATTATGTACTTATTTATTTTCTGTATCACTTTCTAGAATATATGGTACATAAGGACTAAAGTTTAGTCTCTCTTATTACCTAGAATTTAAATAAGATATCCTATATAGCTAACATTCAATAAACATTTGTTGAAAAAATTAATTTTGACTCAAAGTATCTATTTTGTGAGACAGTTCAGATGTTATCTGTTTCATGATAATATTCTTACAGAAATAAGTATGGAAGCTTCTGCTAATAACAACAGAAATTTCAAGCAAGAAAACCTACGTAGACTACTTAAAATAATATCTGACAAGTAATGATCATTTAACACATACTAATTGTCATAATTAATGATTAATAGAAACAACACTTTAAAACTCAAAATCACTCAAGACATATTTTTGATTTTATGTGTCGTAATATTTTTGATTAATAACAAAAAAAGGAAACTTTAATAAAATCATTTTCTGGTTTTCTTTTAGTTTATTCTAGCTTGTTTTTGAAGTTATTTTATAAGTATTATGAAGAGCTTCAAAAGGACAATGATCTCTGCAATGCCTTTTGTATTATAAAGTGTAAGTACATCACGTCACTAGCTCCATCCAGTCTTGTATATTGTTCTCAAATCGTTGCCTTGCATTCTCCCCTTTATCTCTAATGGAGCTGTGAAACGGTGAAGAATTATATGCTTTCCAATAGATATAGAGCAATCAAAACTCCTCTGAAAGTCAAAACTCCAATTATTCTTTGAGACATATACCGAGAGAAAGAAAATCAACCTAGAATTGACAATTTAATTATGGTCTTCCATAGTTTGAGAATGTGGTGCTTCAAGTCTGAATCTTGAGACCACTAAATTGCCTGCTTTGTCATCACCATGTTGCTCAAAAACCTACATTTAGTATGTATTGCTTGAAGTAACAACACATGTTTTGAAATAAATATGGCATTTTTATTATGAGAAACCAAAAGAAAAATAATAAAAATCTTATGTTTTGTGTCATTTCATTGAATGAAATGCCTTTTCTATAGTTCCAGACAAAGAAAATTTAAGGAGTGAAGTCAAAACTCCAATTCAGAATCCCATCAAAATTAGAAATGAAAGTGACTACTGTACTTCTTAATATTTAAAATATTGATTTTCACTGCAGCTCTTAGAACAATTAGAACTGTTCAGTTCAGTTCAGTCGCTCAGTCGTGTCCGACTCTTTGCAATCCCATGAATCTCAGCACGCCAGGCCTCCCTGTCCATCACCTACTCCCGGAGTTCACTCAATCTCATGTCCACAGAGTTGGTGATGCCATCCAGCCATCTCATTCTCTGTCGTCCCCTTCTCCTCCCGCCCCCAATCCCTCCCAGCATCAGAGTCTTTTCCAGTGAGTCAATTCGTCGCATGAGGTGGCCAAAGTATTGCAGTTTCAGCTTTAGCATCAGTCCTTCCAATGAACACCCAGGACTGATCTCCTCTAGAATGGACTGGTTGGATCTCCTTGCAGTCCAAGGAACTCTCAAGAGTCTTCTGCAGCACCACAGTTCAAAAACATCAATTCTTCGGCGATCAGCCTTCTTCACAGTCCAACTCTCACATCCATACATGACCACGGGAAAAACCATAGCCTTGACTAGACGGACCTTGGTTGGCAAAGTAATGTCTGCTTTTTAATATACTCCCTAGGTTGGTCATAACTTTCCTTCCAAGGAGTAAGCGTCTTTTAATTTCATGGCTGCAATCAGCATCTGCAGTGATTTTGGAGCCCAAAACATAAAGTCTGACACTGTTTCCACTGTTTCCCCATCTATTTCCCATGAAGTGATGGGACCAGATGCCATGATCTTTGTTTTCTGAATGTTGAGCTTCAAGCCAACCTTTTCACTCTCCTCTTTCACTTTCATCAAGAGGCTTTTGAGTTCCTCTTCACTTTCTGCCATAAGGGTGGTGTCATCTGCATATCTGAGGTTACTGATATTTCTCCCAGCAATCTTGATTCCAGCTTGTGCTTCTTCCAGCCCAGCATTTCTCATGATGTACTCTGCATATAAGTTAAATAAGCAGGGTGACAATATACAACCTTGACGTAGTCCTTTTCCTATTTGGAACCAGTCTGTTGTTCCATGTACAGTTCTGACTGTTGCTTCCTGACCTGCATACATTTCCTGTGTGTTGAACCCCTTGTCATCTTCTCCTGTGGTCCCTTTCATTCTCTGTAGAAAGAGAGATTAAAAAGCTATAGATTTTGTCAAGGTGAATTTTTATTTACATCTTGACTTCATATAGCCAAAGGAGAAGGTTTTGCATTATAATATGTCACCCTTTGGTCATGAATTTATAAATCCTCCTCTCAGAAGTTAAGTGGGCTAAATGGTACTCCCCATAGCATTTCAAGACCTATCAGGTCAATATGTCATATTAGCCATGCACAGTTACATTGTCTTAGAGAAAACTGCAAGGGAATTCTAGCAGTTTAGTAAATCACACATTATCAAGATAAGGTTAAGAGAGAGTCTAGAGGGATGGGATGGGGAGGGAGGTGGGAGGGGGGTTCAAGATGGGGAACACATGTACACCCATGGCTGATTCATGTCAATGTATGGCAAAAACCACTACAATGTTGTAAAGTAATTAGCCTCCAATTAAAATAAATAAAACATATATATAATAAATGCAAAAAAAGTAATTACAACACAAAAAAATAAGAGAGAGTCTAGACCATTCAGTATTAAACAAATTGGGAAAGTTCTCTTAAGCTTACTTTTCTCACTTACAAACTAGAGTCCCATTTTACAACAGTACAATAGTACATGTTGTTTTAGTCATTTAGAACTCCTGTAATAAAAATACCATAAACTAGGTAGCGTAACAGCAAATATTTGTTTCTCACAGTTCTGAAGGCTAGGGAGTCTGCTATCACGTTGCCCGCACATTTTGTGTCTGGTGAAGGAACCCTTCCTGATTCATAGACAGTCATCCTGACTGTGTCCTCACATGTTAGAAAGGGAGAGAGAGACTACTCTGGTCAGTTTTGGAGGGTCACTAATTCCATTCATGAGGCTCAACCCTTATGACCTAAACACCTTTCAAAGGCCCCATCTCACAATATCATTACACTGGGGGGTTACCATCTCAACTTGAGAATTTGGGGGCTATATAAACATTCAGTCCCTAACACCTCTTCATGAAATTTTGAGACTTTAACAATGCTTTACACAGAGCAGGTCCTAAATACATGGTTGATTCAGATAAGATACTGCTATTCCAGGTTCGATGCATGAGACAGGGTGCTCAGGGCCGGTGCACTGGGATGACCCTAAGGGATGGGATGGGGAGGGAGGTAGGAGGGAGGTGGGAGGGAGGTTTAGGATGGGGGACATATGTACACCCATGTCTGATTCATGTCAATGTATGTCAAAAACCACCACAATATTGTAAAGTAATCAGCCTCCAATTAAAATAAAAAAAAAAATTTTAATTAAAAAAACAATAATACTCTATTGTACGTTTGAAAGATCTACGAGAGTAGATCTTAAAAGTTCTTGTCACAAGAAAAACATTTTTTGGCCACTGGTCATGGGTAATAAGTAGACTTATTGTGGTGATCATTTTGCAATGTATATAAATATGGAATTACTATGTGGTATACCTGAAATCCAGAGAAGGCAATGGCACCCCACTTCAGTACTCTTGCCTGGAAAATCTCATGGACGGAGGAGCCAGGTAGGCTGCAGTCCATGGGGTCGCGCAGAGTCAGACACGACTGAGTGACTTCACTTTCACTTTTCACTTTCATGCTTTGGAGAAGGAAATGGCAACCCACTCCAGTGTTCTTGCCTGGAGAATCCCAGGGATGGCGGAGCCTGGTGGGCTGCCGTCTATGGGGTCACACAGAATCGGACACGACTGAAGCAACTTAGCAGCAACAAAAGCAGCATACCTGAAATCAATACACTGCTATCTGTCAATTTTACCTCAATAAATAAAACAAAATCAAAAATACAAACCCCCCCAAAAAAATTTGCACAAGCCTGGGCCACAGTAAGCACTCAAAACATAGTAGAAGTAGTAATAGCAATGATAGTGATGTTAGCATTAATATTGATATGTTAGTCATAATTCAATATTAATATTGATTTATTTTACATTGGATTGCTAAATCATTCATCTAGTGCTGAGAGTAACAAGAAGGATATTCCAAACAATCAAGAGATATGATCTATGCTTTCTATGTCACCTCCTCACTCATCTTTCTCTGCATATAGATTTACCAAAATAAACCTCAAACTGTATTCTTCTTCTAGTTTCCTCTTTCCTTCAGGTCATCCTGCAAATAATGGCAACCCACTCCAGTATTCTTGCCTGGAAAATCCCTTGGACAGAGGAGCCTGGAGAACTCTATGGGGTTGCAAAGAGTCAGACACAACTTAGCAACTAAACAAAAACAACTGCTACTACTACTACTTCAAGGTAGGCCTTGAATAATATTAAAATATGGCCTAAACATCCATCTCAACAAGGAAATAGGATAAATTTTTTATTGATTTATTCATTTTACTAATAATTAAATTTACAAATTAATTATCCATGGGATCAGAGAGACTTGGATTTGAATCCTGACTCTGCTGTGCATAAAATCCTCAGAAAATTAGTCTCTGACAATTTTCTCTTTTATAAAATGGTGATAACAACCCACATTGTTAGTTTATTATGAAGATTAAATTAATAAAATGTGGATTATTATCAGAGGTATCCTAATAATGTTTAACAAACAGCATTCTAGTTGATTTAAAAATAAAAATAAAAACATGATTTGTTGCATTTGCCAATTTCTGGGGTATAAATTCTCTCACCATGGTTGATCTCAAATTACCAATATAATGCCACTGAACACAGAATTGCAGAGATGAGCACCATCAATTCTCATTATAAGATGACTCCAGTACACCATGGGTTGATAAAAATTTGTCAAATAGCTGCAAAAAATTTCTATTTCTCTTTGGTTCATAAGATAAAATGAGATAGGCAAAATCCTTATAACTGAGCCTAATGTTTCATAACTAAAATTTTACTGATTTTGTGAAAGACTAGTGTATAGCCAATTGAAAACTGTAAATGATTCTCTTTTCCAGGATATCCTACTGACAATTTTTACTAAACCACTGAGCACTAATTAGAGACAGCTATCTTGTTATCTATATTAACTATAAATTAATTTAGCGTTAGTAAACTTGCTAATATCCAGAGGTTTTAGGTATTTTTGAAAATTCAAAATGTATTCTAATAAAGAACTTTTTATACAAATAAAAAATAAAAATTTTATTTCATCTTAATTTATCTTTGACTAGCTATGCTGCCGTCTATGGGGTCACACAGAGTCGGACACGACTGAAGTGACTTAGCAGCAGCAGCAGCTATGCAGAATATAGTAAAACTTGAAAATGGTTTACATTCTAGAGCAATGTCCATTCCACCACGTTTTATTTTGATTTTTGTCATTGAACATTTAACATGACACTTTCTAACTATATCACTATCCTCATTAAAAATATTATTTACTAATCAGAGAAAATTTTGATAGCATATTAAATTATGTAAAAAAAATAGAACACTTCAATTACTTGAGCAGAAATATTTTATTATTAAATTCTTAATATACAAAAGCCTAAATATTTGGTTTTTCTCATTGTGTTCACAAATATCTATTCCATTATCAGAAACTTAGAATGCAATTTCTGATTTTTCTCTCTTAATAAAAAATTCTAATATCATTTCTAGTGTGTAGTACCAGAAAGTAATAGGAAGAGCTAATAATAAATAACACTAAAAAGGCATGGGCTTTAGA
This sequence comes from Moschus berezovskii, assembly GCF_049115385.1. NCBI lineage: Eukaryota > Metazoa > Chordata > Mammalia > Artiodactyla > Moschidae > Moschus > Moschus berezovskii. The sequence goes on from NC_142464.1 coordinate 28,604,550, forward strand.
AATAATTCTCTATTGAGTTTTTCATAAAAGCCCAATTGTAATCAAATAATCAGAGTATAGTATTCCTGTGACAGACAAGACCTACGCCATAACAGATAAGATAGGCATTTTCCAACCAGCAAAACATGAGTGCCTTGTAGAGCACTTGTGGAATGACTGAAGTCACCCAGAAAAAAATAGCTATCTATCTCGAGGAACCAGGTAGGCTTAGGTAAGGAAGATGTAGGGTGTCTACAGCTATGATTTTAGTGTAGAAAGCTTAAAATTATAGTTGAGCAAACTAATGCATAAAGTAGTTATCTGGAAACACAATGTTAGGAATCAATCAAGAAGCAAAGTGATATTGATAACTGATAAGATTTCTGAGGCAACATCAGGATGAAATACAGCAACCTGGAACCTTAACAATATGCTAAATATAGAACTCAAAAAAAAAAAAGTCAACTCTGTCAAATGTGCTGTGTGCTATTAAAATTGATTGTAAATGAAAAAAAATTTAAACAATGGAACGAATAATTAGTCCACAGATTAAAGTGCCAATTCTAACTTCTTTGGATACCTTTTAATAAATACGGATTTCCATAAAAGAGTATGAAGAAAAATGAAAGGAGTATGTAGAAAAAAACTTACTTTTTTGGGGGGGGAGGGGATTTAAATGTCATCATTTTCTTTTTTTTTTTTTTGGAGGCTAATTATTTTACAATATTATATTGGTTGGTTTTGCCATACATTGACATGAATCCACCCTGGGTGTACATGTGTTCCCCTTCTTAAACCCCCCTCCCACCTCCCTCCTCCCCATATCCTCCCTCTGGGTCATCCCCGTGCGCCAGCCCCGAGCATCCTGTATCATGCGTCGAACCTGGACTGGTGATTCGTTTCACATATGATAATATACATATTTCAATGCCATTATCCCAAATCATCCCACCCTCACCCTCTCCCACAGAGTCCCAAAGACTGTTCTATATACCTGTGTTTCTTTTGCTGTCTCATATACAGGGTTAAGGTTACCCTCTTTCTAAATTCCATATGTGTGCCTTAGTATACTGTATTGATGTTTTTCTTTCTGGCTGTCTTCACTCTGTATAATAGGCTCCAGTTTCACCCACATTATTAGAACTGATTCAAATGCATTCTTTTTCATGGCTGAGTAATACTCCATTGCGTATATGTACCAAAGCTTTCTTATCCATTCGTCTGCAGATGGACATCTAGGTTGCTCCCATGTCCTGGCTATTATAAACAGTGCTGCAATGAACATTAGGGTACACATGTCTCTTTCAATTCTGGTTTCCTCGGTGTGTATGCCCAGGAGTGCAACTGCTGGATCATATGGCAGTTCTATTTCCAGTTTTTAAGGAATCTCCACACTGTTCTCCATAGTGGCTGTACTAGTTTGCATTCCCACCAACAGTGTAAGAGGGTTCCCTTTTCTCCACACCCTCTCCAGCATTTATTGCTTGTAGACTTTTGGATAGCAGCCATTCTGACTGGTGTGAAATGGTATCTCATTGTGGTTTTGATTTGCATTTCTCTGATTATGAGGGATGTTGAGCATTTTTTCATGTGTTTGGTAGCCATCTGTAGGTCTTCTTTGGAGAAATGTCTGTTTAGTTCTTTGGCCCATTTTTTGATTGGGTCCTTTATTTTTCTGGAATTGAGCTGCAGGAGCTGCTTGTATATTTTGGAGATTAATCCTTTGTCAGTTGTTTCACTTGCTATTATTTTCTCCCATTCTGAAGCCTGTCTTTTCACCTTGCTTATACTTTCCTTTGCTGTGCAGAAGCTTTTAATTTTAATTAGGTCCCATTTGCTTATTTTTGCTTTTATTTCCAATATTCTGGGAGGTGGGTCATGGAGGATCCGGCTGTGATTTATATCAGAGAGTGTTTTGCCTATGATGGAGAAATATACCGTGTTCATGGATTGGAAGAATAAATATTGTGAAAATGAGTCTACTATCCAAAGTAATTTATACATTCAATACAATCCCTATCAAGCTACCAACGATATTTTTCACAGAGCTAGAATGAAAGTTATGACCAACCTAGATAGCATATTAAAAAGCAGAGACATTACTTTGCCAACAAATGCCCGTCAAGTCAAGGCAATGGTTTTTCCCGTGGTCATGTATGGATGTGAGAGTTGGACTGTGAAGAAAGCTGATCACCGAAGAATTGATGCTTTTGAACTGTGGTGCTGGAGAAGACTCTTGAGAGTCCCTTGGACTGCAAGGAGATCCAACCAGTCCTTTCTAGAGGAGATCAATCCTGGGTGTTCATTGGAAGGACTGATGCTAAAGCTGAAACTCCAATACTTTGGCCACCTCATGCGAAGAGTTGACTCACTGGAAAAGACTCTGATGCTGGGAGGGATTGTTGGTGGGAGGAGACAGGGACGACAGAGAATGAGATGGCTGGATGGCATCACCAGCTCGATGGACATGAGTTTGAGTGAACTCCGGGAGTTGGTGATGGACAGGGAGGCCTGGCATTCTGTGATTCATGGGGTCGCAAAGAGTCGGACACGACTAAGCAACTGAATTGAACTGAACTGAGAACAAATAATCTCACAATTTGTATGGAAATACAAAAAACCTTGAATAGCCAAAGCAATCTTGAGGAAGAAGAATGGAACTGCAGGAACCAACCTGCCGGACTTCAGGCTCTACTACAAAGCCACAGTCATCAAGACATTATGGTACTGGCATAAAGACAGAAATATAGATCAATGGAACAAAATAGAAAGCCCAGAGACAAATCCACTCACCTATGGACACCTTATCTTTGACAGAGCAATCAAGAATATAAAATGGAGAAAAGACAGTCTCTTTAACAAGTGGTGCTGGGAAAACTGGTCAGCCACTTGTAAAAGAATGAAAATAGAACACTTCCTAACACCATACACAAAAATAAACTCAGAATGGATTAAAGATCTAAATGTAAGACCAGAAGCTGTAAAAATCTTAGAGGAGAACATAGGCAAAAAATTACTTTTAAATAGTTTTGAAACCTCCAACATTCTCTGACACTTACCACACTAAAGAGAAAAAATTGTACAAAAATCTTCCTTGTGTTAATTCACACTTTCTTTATTAAGTCTCTAAATGAAATCATGAGAAATCCTTTTATAAGAATTTTTAGTGTTATTAATATTTATTTTACTGATATTTTAGTTTAAGAAAATGTTACATATAGGAAGTTTCAGTTAACTGCTTAGCTTTAATTAATATGCTAATTTTTTTTTTAAAAGAATTTTTTTTCTAAAAAAGAATTTTATTAAAAAAGCACAAATGCAAAGAAATGAACAGAGGAAAATGCATAATGAACAGAGGAAAATGCATAAAAATATGCTAATTTTTAATCAATTATCTTGATAGCAAAAATTTTTACTATTATTTTACCTAAAGCATGAAAAATCAAACTATAAAATTTAACACATAATAAATATGACCCCTATTAACAGAAGTAACAAAAACACAAAAATGAAAATAAACATAATTGAAGATGTAATAACATAATGAAGAAAATTATGAAACTTTATTGAAAGACATTAAAGGAGTCCTAAATAAATAGAGACAAAATAAATTCATTGCTGAGAGACAGAAGACTGTAAAAACATCTATTTTTCTCTAAAATGATTATTAGAATCAATACAACTCCAATTAAAATTCCTATTAATTTTTATACCTTGACAAACACATTCTAAAATTTATATGGAAGAGCAAGGGACCAAAAATAGCATGGATTTTCTTTCTAGACATTTAGACTAATAATAAAGCTTTAGTAATTAAGACAGCCTTGTCTTAACTGGAAAAGACAGCTGAGAATCTAGAGACATACTCAAACCTTTCTGGAAATCCATTGTTTCACAGACTTGGTACTGTCAAGTCCAATAAATAAATATCCAATGCTGGAACAACTGCTAAAAAAAAGAAGTCACAAACTGGAAGGAGACTATATTAAATAAGCAAATGGTAGTTTTTAAAATACATATATACTTCTTTCACATTAATAAGAATAAAAAGAAAAGGGTGCAATAAAAATTATTAGGGCTACAATTCTATTACAGTGGGAAGATTTGAACAGATACTTTCAATAAGGATATTTACATGGCCAAAATGCACACTTAACTAAATAAAATTTTATTACCAAATTTCATGGATGTGCAATTTTTAAGAATCTCATTGTTCTGAGAATTATATCACCTTACAAATAAAAATGTAAGTAGTAATCTCTTTTCTGAAAAGCAAACTTGAAGAAATGTATGTGAAAATTCTATTGAGAAAAAAAGCTAAAAAACAGAAAAGACATTTTGTCAAAAAATGTGATCCATAATAACAGGTCATTTTAAAAGGGGGGAGGTAAGGATTTGGATTTTTTTAAATATAGATAGGGTATAATAAATTCTTTGAAAGACTTTGAGGGCTAAAATGTCATTACCTATGACTTAATCCTCTTTATGACCTGTTTATCTTTCTAATTTGGTTTTATACCCAAGAGTCTATTTTTTGGTCTCTTTCCATACTCTCCTTTCTTTATGGGCAAGTCTTCCTGACTCAAAACAGGGGTACTTAAAGCAGTAAACCAAGGACAGGAGCAGAAATAGAACAAAACAGGTATCATAAAGATGTTCTCTGAAAGCTTAAAAAGTCCTGGTCCCAGCAAAAGACAGACAACTCACCACAGCCAGGTAATAAATGACTATTTACAAAAGTTGGTACAAGGTGTAGGGAAATCAGAACATATGGTATAGTACCTCCAGGGATGGTAACAGCAGAAAGCTGTTACCACTGACCTCAGTCCTAAAAAGTGAGCAGAGAATCACTTTCCCTTCTCCTAATCTCCTACTCAAGCTCCCAGTTGAGGCCAGAGAGCAAAGGAGTCCATAGACAGAAGACAGCTGCCTAGTGTGAAGAGAGGGGTGGAGAGGGGAGAGGGTATCTGGTGCACAGAACAGTAGAAAAATAATACAAGGTATATCAAAATACCTCTGTGTGGCAATATAGGGGCCATGGTGAAATTAAGCACACTGATGGAATTGCACACCAGGAAGAAGTCTCTTCTAATTGGCGTAATCAAATAATCAGGGACTATTTCAAAAATGAAGCAGTACTCTAGAGACAGAAAATAGAATGGTGGCTGCCAGTGGTTTGGGGAAGGGAAAGGAGAGTTGTTAAATGGGTATAGTTTCAATTTTGAAAGATGGAAACAGTTCTGGAGATTAGCTTCTCAACAATGAAGATGTCGTTAACACTATGAACTGTGTTTTGTTTTAACACTTAAAAATATGTTAGATGGTAAATTTTATGTGTATTTTATCACAGTTTTAAAGGAGGCAGTATATTTTAGTTGGATTTCATTAATATGGCGCAAGCTTTGCTAAGTAGAAATAGAGGAAAGAGGAGGAGGTGGAATAAAGAGCAATCGAAACACAAGACTTTCTGTTCAAAGGCTGAAGAGGGAAAACATATAAGAACTCCTGAGTACCAGCTGCAAAATTTCAAAGGAATTGAGAAGAAAGTAAAATACACTTTTCATTTTAAAAGATTAATGGGGCAGAGGGCAGAGTTTTTTGTAATACAAGCAAGTGTTTTATATTGGTGTGGAAACAAAACTATCAGCCATATAGACTATGAAAATGAATTTAATCAGGATTTCATGTATAAATAACTTATGTTGTTTAGTTAGGAGTTAAAGTCTCAGGCAAAAGTATTAACTTCCTATTGCTCTAACAAGAAAATACCACACAGTGGCTTAAAAGAACACAGATTTGTTATCTTACATTTCTAGAAGTCATAAATTAAAACAAACAAACAACAACAACAAAAAAAAAAACCAGATACTCAAGGGGCTAAAATCAAGATGTTGGCAGGACTTCTGGAGGCTCTAGAAAAGAACCCATTTCCTTGCCTTTTCCAGTTGCTAGGGATCACCTGAATTTCTTGGTTTGTGGCCGCCTTCCTGCTCCAAAGACAGGAATGGCTTATTATTTCTTACATTACCCCCTTCTAATACTGACACATCTCCCTCTTCCATATTTAAAGGACCCTTGTGATTACACTGGGTCCACCTGGATCAAATCCAGGAACTTTAAGGTCAGTTGATTAGCAACCCAAGTGCCATACCTGCAACATTAATTCTCCTTTGCCATGGCATAACATATTTGCAGGTTATGTGAAGATGTGAACAATTTTGGGTGCGGGGACACATCATTCTGTCACCAACAGCAAAATTACATAAGAAAGATTTAAATTATTTGGCTTCCCTAAGTGCTGTGATTCATAGGGTCGCGGAGAGTCGGACACGACTGAGCGACTGAACTGAACTGAACTGAAGTGTTTTGTTAGTGATGTATTTATCTAAATACAGCTACATTTTTACTGAATTGTTCTGCAGTCACTAACCGGAGAAGGCAATGGCAAGCCACTCCAGTACTCTTGCCTAGAAAATCGCATGGACAGAGGAGCCTGGTGGGCTGCAGTCCATGGGGTCGCTACTAGTCGGATACGACTGAGCGACTTCACTTTCACTTTTCACTTTCACACATTGGAGAAGGAAATGGCAACCCACTCCAGTGTTTTTGCCTGGAGAATCCCAGGGACGGCGGAGCCTGGTCGGCTGCCATCTATGGGGTCGCACAGAGTCGGACACGACTGAAGCACCTTAGCAGCAGCAGCAGCAGCAGTCACTAAGTATATCAGAAAGGACAGCAAAGAATAAAAATTGAGTTTCTAAACCCTTTATCACACAATGCTGAGCTGGAATTTAATCAGAAATCAAGTTCCTTCAGTTTTCACTTTTGAGAAAATTCTTAAACCTGTTCTATAGGTAGCCTTTATACCCACAAGAAAGAAAGAAAGAAAAAATAGCATGCCTCAATATGGTTGTTAGACAAATGAGCTTCCAACAGCTGGAAAAGCAACTATATCTGCATACCAGATGAGTCCTTGTGTCATTACACCATTGTCTTACAACTAGATAGAACTTTGCAGATTACAACAGCTTTTGTGTGCATTGTTTTGCTTCAGTCTTTGGATAGATCAGGAAATATGGCTATATTAAGATGACTTTCTGGGGAAAAAAGTTTGCCTTTTAATAGATTGTTGCTGCTTTACTACTAAAATATGGCTTTCAGATTTAATCATCTTGAAATAAAATAAGGAAAAGGATATTCATTAGAATACTTAGCCCATGCTTGTGGCTGGCTAGAGTACTCTTAGTCAGTTGAGATGGGTTTGTAAGACTCCCAAGTTTCATTACTGAATAACAATAGAAAGTATAATATTAATGGTGGTATAGAAAGTATAATATTAATGGTGGATAAGCTCTAACCTCAGTCAGTTCTAGAGAGCTTGCTAATTCTTTTTTGAACAACTGCACTATCTGATGGAAAACAAAATAGGTACAGATGCTTTGATTAAGGTTTTCTGGAAAAATAGAACAGATATTAAACAAGACAAAAAGAAGATACTAATCCTTAGTAATTTAGTAGTCAGGGGACAAGTGACTGTCAGAGCACAGTTCAGAGAAGCAAACCAATAAACTAGCTCCTTTTTATTAAAAAAAAAAAAAGGAGAAAATAGCATCCTATTATATCGATAATTTAAAGCAGTACATGATACAGTTTTTGAAGGTCAAGTGGGATATATGTATATACATATATGTGTGTGTGTGTATATATATATATATATATTCTATCATTGGCTAAATATCTATTTTAGACCTTGAAAATTTTTCAGACTAATTGTATGTTCCTCCTCTATCTTACAGATAAAGATTTGGACCTGAAGAATTTAGAGATATTTTCAACATCATTAAGCTGGTTTGAAAGAGATAATGACATTTTTGAGAGTGTATTAAGTGCTAGACAATGCAGTACTTTATATGTGTGTATGCGTGTGTGCAAAGTCACTTAGTTGTGTCAGACTCTTTGCACCCTATGGACTGTAGCCAGCCAAGTTCCTCTGTCCTTGGGATGCTCCGGCAAGAATACTGGAAGGGGTTGCCATTTCCTCCTCCAGGGGTCTACCAGACCCAAGATTTGAACCTGCTTCTATGTGTCCTGCATTAGCAGGCAGGCTCTTTACCACTAGCACCACCTGGGAAGCCCCATACTTTATGTGCATTAGTTTTTTAATTCTCACCTAAAAACTAGGTAATGGATACTATTTCTACTGCCATTTAGTAGATGAGAAACTAATGCTCAGAAAAGCTGTATAAAGTAACCAAAGTCAGACCAATAGTGGTAGATAGAGCTGTGAATCAGTTTTGTCTGGTAACAATGTCCATTCTCCTACATACTCATGTATTGTTCAGATCCCAATACCCAATTTCCATACTTTACCTATTAAACTACATTAAAAATATCATTCTACATTATTATACATCAAAAATAAATTACGAATACTTAGCTGTCCTTTCAAAATACTGAGTGATTAACAGTGAGAGTGTATATATTGAAAATGCTACTCTATAGCATTAAATATAAATTGGAAGTTTTTCATACTTGTTGGATTACAGCTCAGTGAATAAAATCAACCAAACTAACTCCTTCTTAGAAAAGAAATAGAAAATAGTATCCCATTATATGGATAATTTAAAGCAATATGTGATAGAATCACTGAAGGATAGGTATTCAGGTAATATAAATAATTAAGGCAGTAGTATATAAAAACATTTTTCTGAACTTAAAAAATAAAAGTCCAGGAATAAATTTACCAAATCAATTTCAAAAGTACATATTGTCTCACTTTTCAATTTATATTGAAGTATTGTGCATAGACTAAACATTAAACATTTCTGATACTACATATGTTGACTAAGACCAATGTAACACTTCACTGTGGTCTGTCCACAAGGTTTCTCAGCCTTGGTGTATGGACTCAATAATTCTTTGTTATGGGAGGAGGGGAGGGAGGCTTTCCTAGGAATTATAGAAGGTTTAGGAGCACCCCTGGTGCCTAGAGGCTAAGTAGTATCCTTCTTCAGTTGTCACCATCAAAAATATCTCCAGACATTGCCAAATGTCCTGAGATGGGGTGGACGAAGCTGTCCATAATTGCTCCCAAATGAGAATCATTGATCTTTAGGAATGAGGTACATAGTCCAGCTCCTGCCCATGTATACTGCTCTGCTTCTTGTTCAATTCTTTCTAATCCCGCAGATGTTTCCGTCCTTCATACCTACCACAGATAGCCCCTTGAGAACAAGGACCTAAATCAGCATTTCCCATATTTTATGCATTCCAAACTTCACCCAGTAGGACAACCCGACACTTGAAGCTCAATTTCAATATCCATTCTACATAAATGTGTTGTTAAAAAATACCCTCTGGAACCATTATTTTCTCCTCTCCTTTATTTTTATTTCATTTAATTACCTTGTTCCTATGACTGCTATACACTATGCAAGAAAATAAAACAAGTTACACCAAAATACTGCACACACAGTAGACTGCACTGAGTAGGCATCCCTGTTCTCGATGATCTTAATTGTTCCTTCTTCTCTTCCCTTTTCATTTCCACTCATGGCAGTTCCCTTCCTACATTTTAAGATCCAGTCATGCATTCTGCTATTATCCTGCTCCCCCCAGGTTCTTATTCTTATTCACTCTAGAAGGTAAAAAAAAATCAATTATTTCTTCTTATGGCCCTTTCTTGGAACTCTCTTGTCTCTCAGAACTGTTCCACATCTCTATATTCCTCCTTTCCCCATATCATTTCTTCCAAAACATTGTGGAATTTCTCCTGAGAGAGAAAGAATTTCATTTCATCATTATGAACCAGTATTATTTCATTTACTGAGTTTGCTTTTCTAGAATCATAAAATTAAACAACAGTAAGGACAGGATTAAAATAACACTCCACTTATAAACACTCTTACTTTCGTCAGTGCCTACGTGAGTCCTTTGTTTTGTATTATAATATGTAACTATGCCAACAATCCTCTGCACTTGATTATGGCCTGAACTTATTCCTATGAGCCTCACACACAAAAATCCCTTTAGTCCATTTTACTAAAGCCTTTTTTGCAAGCTTAAATGCACTTAACACAGGGGAAGGAAAGAGCATTATTCAAAGCAAAGCAAAATTTGAGTGTGGGAATGGGGCAGAGGGTATAGAAGCAAAAGAAGCTTAAAATGGGAAGTTCATTCATTCATCAAAAATTCACTGACCACCATAAATGCACCAGGGCTTGGGTGCTGGGAGCACATCAACAATGAAAGTTGGGGATATTATAAAGTTTTTTTACACAGTGCTAGGAAGTTTAAGCTTTTTCTTCTAGATATTAAAAAACGTATAATGGTATTAAAGAAATAATATGTATGATCACATTTTTTTTTCTTCAAAGTTTTTTTTTTAACAGTTTTTTTTTTTTATTGGAGGCTAATTATTTTACAATATCATATTGGTTGGTTTTGCCATACATTGACATGAATCTGCCCCGCCGGATGTACATGAGTTCCCCTTCCTGAACCCCCCTTCCACCTCTCTCCTCCCCTTATCTTCCCTCTGGGTCATCCCCGCACACCAGCCCCGAGCATCCTGTAACATGCATCGACACTGAACTGGCGATTCACTTTACATATGATAATATACATGTTTCAATGCCATTATCCCAAATCATCCCACCCTCGACCTCTCCCACAGAGTACCAACACTGTTCTATATATCTATGTCTCTTTTGCTGTCTCGTATACAGGGTTATCATTTGCATCTTTCTAAATTCCATATATGCTAAGTCACTTAAAATCCCATGGATGGAGGAGCCTGGTAGGCTGCAGTCCCTGGGGTCGCTAAGGGTCAGACTCGACTGAGCGACTTCACTTTCACTTTTCACACATTGGAGAAGGAAATGGCAACCCACTCCAGTGTTCTTGCCTGGAGAATCCCAGGAACGGGGGAGCCTGGTGGGCTTCAGTCTGTGGGGTCACAAAGAGTCGGACAGGACTGAAGTGACTTAGCAAATTCCATATATATGCGTTAATATACTATATTCATGTTTTCTTTCTGGCAAACTTCACTATGTATAATAGGCTCTAGTTTCATCCTACTCATCAGAACTGATTCAAATGCATTCTTTTTAATGGCTGAGTAATACTCCATTGAATTAAAATGGACTGGAATGGGTGAATTTAACTCAGATGACCATTATATCTACTACTGTGGGCAGGAATCCCTTAGAAGAAATGGAGTAGCCATCATGGTCAACAAAAGAGTCCAAAATGCAGTACTTGGATGCAATCTTAAAAATGACAGAATGATCTCTGTTCGTTTCCAAGGCAAACCATTCAATATTACAGTAATCCAGGCCTATGCCCCAATCAGTAACGCTGAAGAAGCCGAAGTTGAACGGTTCTATGAAGACCTACAAGACCTTTTAGAACTAACACCCAAAAAAGATGTCCTTTTCATTATAGGGGACTGGAATGCAAAAGTAGGAAGTCAAGAAACACCTGGAGTAACAGGCAAATTTGGTCTTGGAGCACGGAATGAAGCAGGGCAAAGGCTAATAGAGTTTTGCCAAGAGAACGCACTGGTCATAGCAAACACCCTCTTCCAACAACACAAGAGAAGACTCTACACATGGACATCACCAGATGGTCAACACCGAAATCAGATTGATTATATTCTTTGCAGCCAAAGATGGAGAAGCTGTATACAGTGAGCAAAAACAAGACCAGGAGCTGACTGTGGGTCAGATCATGAACTCCTTATCGCCAAATTCAGACTTAAATTGAAGAAAGTAGGGAAAACCAACAGGCCACTCAGATATGACCTAAATCAAATTCCTTATGATTATACAGTGGGAGTGAGAAATAGACTTAAGGGACTAGATCTGATAGACAGAGTGCCTGATGAACTATGGACGGAGGTTCGTGACATTGTTCAGGAGACAGGGACCAAGACCATCCCCATGGAAAAGAAATGCAAAAAAGCAAAATGGCTGCCTCAGGAGGCCTTACAAATTGCTGTGAAAAGAAGAAAAGTGAAAAGCAAAGGAGAAAAGGAAAGATATAAGCATCTGAATGCAGAGTTCCAAAGAATAGCAAGGAGAGATAAGAAAGCCTTCCTCAGTGATCAATGCAAAGACATAGAAGAAAACAACTGAATAGGAAAAACAAAAGACCTCTTCAAGAAAATTAGAGATTCCAAGGGAACATTTCATGCAAAGATGGGCTCGATAAAGGACAGAAATGGTACGGACCTAACAGAAGCAGAAGATATTAAGAAGAGGTGGCAAGAATACACAGAAGAACTGTAGAAAAAAGATCTTCACGACCAAGATAGTCACGATAACGTGATCACGGACCTAGAGACAGACATCTTGGAATGTGAAGTCAAGTGGGCCTTCAAAAGCATGACTACGAACAAAGCTAGTGGAGGTGATGGAATTCCAGTGGAGCTATTTCAAATCCTGAAAGATGATGGTGTGAAAGTGCTGCACTCACTATGCCAGCAAATTTGGAAAACTCAGCAGTGGCCACAGGATTTGAAGAGGTCAGTCTTCATTCCAATCCCAAAGAAAGGCAATGCCAAAGAATGCTCAAACTACCACACAACTGCACTCATCTCACACGCTAATAAAGTCATGATCAAAATTCTCCAAGCCAGGATTCAGCAATATGTGAACCGTGAACTCCCAGATGTTCAAGCAGGTTTTAGAAAAGGCAGAGGCACCAGAGATCAAATTGCCAACATCCGCTGGATCATGGAGAAAGCAAGAGAGTTCCAGAAAAACATCTATTTCTGCTTCATTGACTATGCGGAATACAATAAACTATGGAACATTCTGAAAGAGATGGGAATACCAGACCACCTGACCTGTCTCTTGAGAAACCTGTATGCAGGTCAGGAAGCAACAGTCAGAACTGTACATGGAACAACAGACTGGTTCCAAATAGGAAAAGGAGTACGTCAAGGCTGTATATTGTCACCTTGCTTATTTAACTTATATGCAGAGTACATCATGAGGAACGCTGGGCTGGAAGAAGCACAAGCTGGAATCAAGATTGCAGGGAGAAATATCAATAACCTCAGATATGCAGATGAAACTACCCTTATGGCAGAAAGTGAAGAGGAACTCAAAAGCCTCTTGATGAAAGTGAAAGAGGAGAGTGAAAAGGTTGGCTGAAGCTCAACATTCAGAAAACAAAGATCATGGCATCTGGTCCCATAACTTCATGGGAAATAGATGGAAAAACAGTGGAAACAGTGTCAGACTTTGTTTTTTGGGGCTCCAAAATCACTGCAGATGCTGATTGCAGCCAAGAAATTAAAAGACACTTGCTCCTTGGAAGGAAAGTTATGACCAACCTACATAGTATATTAAAAAGCAGAGACATTACTTTGCCAACCAAGGTCCGTCTAGTCAAGGCAATGCTTTTTCCCGTGGTCATGTATGGATGTGAGAGTTGAACTGTGCAGAAATCTGATCACCGAAGAATTGATGCTTTTGAACTGTGGTGTTGGAGAAGACTCTTGAGAGTCCCTTGGACTGCAAGGAGATCCAACCAGTCCATTCTAAAGAGATCAATCCTAGGTGTTCATTGGAGGGACTGATGCTAAAGCTGAAACTCCAATACTTTGGCCACCTCATGCGACGAGTTGACTCACTGGAAAAGACTCTGATGCTGGGAAAGGTTGGGGGCAGGAGGAGACGGGGACGACAGAGAATGAGATGGCTGGATAGCATCACCGACTCTGTGGACATGAGTTTGAGTGAACTCCGGGATTTGGTGATGTACAGGGAGGCCTGGCGTGCTGTGATTCATGGGGTCGCGGAGAGTCGGACATGACTGAGTGACTGAACTGAACTGAACTGATTACTCCATTGTGTATATGTACCAAAGCTTTCTTATCCATTCGTCTGCAGATGGACATCTAGGTTGCTTCCATGTCCTCGCTATTATAAACAGTGCTGCGATGAACATTAGATTACATGTGTCTCTTTCAATTCTGTTTTCCTCAGTGTGTATGCCCAGGAGTGCGATTGCTGGATCATATGGCAGTTCTATTTCCACTTTTTTAAGGAATCTCCACACGGTTCTCCATAGTGGCTCTATTAGTTTGCATTCCCACCAACAGTGTAAGAGGGTTTGCTCCTCTCCACACCCTCTGCAGCATTTATTGCTTGTAGACTTTTGGATAGCAGCCATTCTGACTGGTATGAAATGGTATCTCGTTGTGGACTGATTTGCCTTTCTCTGATTATCAGAGATGTTGAGCATTTTTTCATGTGTTAGTTAGCCATCTGTAGGTCTTCTTTGGAGAAATGTCTGTTTAGTTCTTTGGCCCATTTTTTGATTGGGTCCTTTATTTTTCTGGAATTGAGCTGCAGGAGCTGCTTGTATGTTTTGGAGATTAATCCTTTATCAGTTGCTTCATTTGCTATTATTTTCTCCCATTCTTCAGGCTGTCTTTTCACCTTGCTTATGGTTTCCTTTGCTGTGTAGAAGCTTTTAATTTTAATTAGGTCCCATTTGCTTATTTTTGCTTTTATTTCCAATATTCTGGGAGGTGGGTCATGGAGGATCCTGCTGTGATTTATGTCGGAGAGTATTTTGCCTATGTTCTCCTCTAGGAGTTTTACTTTATAGTTTCTGGTCTTACTTTTAGATCTTTAATCCATTTTGAGTTTATTTTGGTGTTAGGAAGTGTTCTAGTTTCATTCTTTTACAAGTGGCTGACCAGTTTTCCCAGCACCACTTGTTAAAGAGACTGTCTTTTCTTCATTTTATATTCTTGCCTCCTTTGTCAAAGATAAGGTGTACATAAGTGCATGGATTTATCTCTGGGCTTTCTGTTTGTTCCATTGATCTGCATTTCTGTCTTTATGCCAGTACCATACTGTCTTTATGATTGTGGCTTTGTAGTAGAGCCTGAAGTCTGGCAGGTTGGTTCCCCTAGTTCCATTCTTCTTCCTCAAGATTGCTTTGGCTATTCGAGGTTTTTTGTATTTCCATACATATTGTGAGATTATTTGTTCTAGCTCTTTGAAAAATATCGTTAGTAGCTTGATAGGCATTGCATTGAATGCATAAATTACTTTGGGTAATATACTCATTTTCACAATAATTATTCTTCCAATCCACGAACACGGTATATTTCTCCATCTATTAGTGTCCTCTCTGATTTCTTTACTAGTGTACAGGTCTTTTGTTTCTTTAGGTAGATATATTCCTAAGTATTTTATTCTTTTCGTTGCAACAGTGAATGGAATTGTTTCCTTAATTTCTCTTTCTATTTTCTCATTATTAGTATATAGGAATGCAAGGGATTTCTGTGTGTTGATTTTATATCCTGCAACTTTACTGTATTCATTGATTAGCTCTAGTAGTTCTCTGGTAGAATCTTTAGGGTTTTCTGTGTAGAGGATCATGTCATCAGCGAACAGTGACAGTTTTACTTCTTCTTTTCCAATCTGTATTCCTTTTATGTCTTTTTCTGATCTGATTGCTGTGGCCAAAACTTCCAGAAATATGTTGAAGAGTAGTGGTGAGAGTGGGTACCCTTGTCTTGTTCCTGACTTTAGGGGAAATGCTTTCAGTTTTTCACCATTGAGGATAATGTTTGCTGTGGGTTTGTCATATATACCTTTTATTATGTTGAGGTATGTTCCTTCTATTCCCGCCTTCTGGAGGGTTTTATCATAAATGGATGTTGAATTTTGTTAAAAGCTTTCTCTGCATCTATTGATATAATCATATGATTTTTATTTTTCAGTTTGTTAAAGTGGTGTATTACATTGATTGATTTGCAGATATTGAAGAATCCTTGCATATCTGGGGTAAAGCCCATTTGGTCATGATGTATGATTTTCTTAATGTGTTGTTGGATTCTGATTGCTAGAATTTTGTTAAGGATTTTTGAATCTATGTTCATCAGTGAAATTTTCCTGTAGTTTTCTTTTTTTGTGGGGTCTTTACAAGGTTTTGGGATTAGGGTGATGGCCTCATAGAATGAGTTTGGAAGTTTCCCTTCCTCAGCAATTTTCTGGAAGAATTTGAGTAGGATAGGTGTTAGCTCTTCTCTAAATTTTTGGTAGAATTCAGCTGTGAAGCCGTCTGGACCTGGGCTTTTGTTTGCTGGAAGATTTCTGATTACAGCTTCTATTTCCGTGCTTGTGATGGGTTTGTTCAGATTTTCTATTTCTTCCTGGTTCTGTTTTGGAGAGTTGTACTTTTCTAAAAATGTGTCCATTTCTACCAAATTCTCCATTTTATTGCCATATAATTGCTGATAGTATTCTCTAATGATCCTTTGTATTTTTGTGTTGTTGGTTGTGATCTCTCCCTTTTCATTTCTAATTTTATTGATTTGGTTCTTCTCCCTTTGTTTCTTGATGAGTCTGGCTAGTGGTTTGTCAATTTTATTTACCCTCTCAAAGAACCAGCTCTTGGCTTTGTTGATTTATGCTATGGCCTCTTTTCTTTCTTTTGCATTTATTTCTGCCCAAATTTTTACGATTTCTTTCCTTCTACTAACACTGGGGTTATTCATTTCTTCCTTTTCTAGTTTCCTTAGGTGTAGAGTTAAGTTATTTAGTTCACTTTTTTGTTGTTGTTTTTGAGGTGTGCCTGTATTGCTACAAACCTTCCCCTTAGCACTTCTTTTACAGTGTCCCAGAGGTGTTGGGTTGTCGTGTTTTCATTTTCATTCATTTCTATGCATATTTTTATTTCTCTTTTGATTTCTTCTATGATTTGTTCGTTATTCAGAAGCATGTTGTTCAGCCTCCATATGTTGGCATTTTTAATAGTTTTTCTCCTGTAATTGAGATCTAATCTTACTGCATTGTGGTCAGAAAAGATGCTTGAAATGATTTCAATTTTTTTGAATTTACCAAGGCTAGATTTATGGCCCAAGATGTGATCTATCCTGGAAAAGGTTCCGTGTGCACTTGAGAAAAAGGTGAAATTCATTGTTTTGGGGTGAAATGTCCTATAGAGATCTATTAGGTCTAACTGTCTATTGTATCATTTAAAGTTTGTGTTTCCTTGTTAATTTTCTGTTTAGTTGATCTATCCATATGTGTAAGTGGGGTATTAAAATCTCCCACTATTATTGAGTTGTTTTTAATTTCCCCTTTCATACTTGTTAGTAATTGTCTTACATATTGTGGTGCTCCAATGTTGGATGCATAAATATTTATAATTGTTCTATCTTCTTCTTGGATTGAGACTTTGATCATTATGTAGTTTCCTTATTTGTCTCTTTTCACAGCCTTTTTTTAAAATTCTATTTCATCTGATATGAGTATTGCTACTCCTGCTTTCTTTTGGTCTCTATTTGCATGGAATATCTTTTTCCAGACCTTCACTTTCAGTCTGTATGTCCCTCGTTTTGAGGTGGGTCTCTTGTAGATAACATATATGCGGGTCTTGTTTTTGTATCCATTCAGCCAGCCTTTGTCTTTTGGTTGGGGCATTCAACCCATTTACATTTAAGGTGATTACTGATAAGTATGATCCCGTTTCCATTTTCTTTATTGTTTTGGGTTCGAGTTTATACACCCTTTCTGTGTTTCCTGTCTAGAGAAAATCCTTTAGCATTTATTGGAGAGCTGGTTTGGTGATGCTGAATTCTCTCAGCTGTTGCTTGTCTCTAATGCTTTTGATTTCTCCTTCATATTTGAATGAGATCCTTGCTGGGTACAGTAATCTGGATTGTAGGTTATTTTCTTTCATCACTTTAAGTATGCCCTGCCATTCCCTCCTGGCCTGAAGAGTTTCTGTTGAAAGATCAGCTGTTATACTTATGGGAATCCCCTTGTGTGTTATTTGCTGCTTTTCCCTTGTTGCTTTTAATATTTGTTCTTTGTGTTTGCTCTTTGTTAATTTGATTAATATGTGTCTTGGAGTATTTCACCTTGGGTTTATCCTGTTAGGGACTCTCTGGGTTTCTTGAAATTGGGTGATTATTTCTTTCCCAATTTTAGGAAAGTTTTTAACTATTATCTCCGTCTTTCTTTTTGTCTTCTTCTTCTGGGACTCCTATGATTCGAATGTTGGGCATTTAACATTGTCCCAGAGGTCTCTAATATTGTCCTCATTTCTTTTAAATCGTTTTTCTTTTTTCCTCTCTGTTTCATTTATTTCTACAATTCTATCTTCTAGCTCGCTTATCCTGTCTTCTGCCTCCGTTATCCTACTGTTTGTTCCCTCCAGAGTGTTTCTGATCTCATCTATTGCATTATTCATTGTATATTGACTCTTTTGTATTTACTCTAAATCCTTATTAAACATTTCTTGCGTCTTCTCATTCCTTTTCTCCAGGTTATTTATCTGTAACTCCATTTTACTTTCAAGATTTTGATTCATTTTCACCACCAAAATTCGAAATTATTTATCAGGTAGATTCCCTATATCATCCCCTTTTGTTTGTGTTGGTGTGCATTTATCTTGTTCCTTTCAGTTCAGTTCAGTTCAGTTCAGTCGCTCAGTCGTGTCCAACTCTCTGCGACCCCATGAAACACAGCACGTCAGGCCTCCCTGTCCATCACCAACTCCCGGAGTTCACTCAAACTCATGTCCACAGAGTCAGTGATGCCATCCAGACATCTCATTCTCCGTCGTCCCCTTCTCCTCCCACCCCCAACCTTTCCCATCATCAGAGTCTTTTCCAGTGAGTCAACTCGTCGCATGAGGTGGCCAAAGTATTGCAGTTTCAGCTTTAGCATCAGTCCCTCCAATGAACACCCAGGATTGATCTCCTCTAGAATGGACTGGTTGGATCTCCTTGCAGTATAAGGGACTCTCAAGAGTCTTCTCCAACACCACAGTTCAAAAGCATCGATTCTTCGGCGATCAGCTTTCTTCACAGTCCAACTCTCACATCCATACATGACCACGGGAAAAACCATTGCCTTGACTAGACGGACCTTTGTTGGCAAAGTAATGTCTCTGCTTTTTAATATACTATCAAGGTTGGTCATAACTTTCCTTCCAAGGAGCAAGCGTCTTTTAATTTCAGGGCTGCAATCAGCATCTGCAGTGATTTTGGAGCCCAAAAAAATAAAGTCTGACACTGTTTCCACTGTTTTTCCATCTATTTCCCATGAAGTGATGGGACCAGATGCCATGATCTTTGTTTTCTGAATGTTGAGCTTCAGCCAACCTTTTCACTCTCCTCTTTCACTTTCATCAAGAGGTTTTTGAGTTCCTCTTCACTTTCTGCCATAAGGGTAGTGTCATCTGCATATCTGAGGTTATTGATATTTCTCCCAGCAATCTTGATTCCAGCTTGTGCTTCTTCCAGCCCAGCGTTCCTCATGATGTACTCTGCATATAAGTTAAATAAGCAAGGTGACAATATACAACCTTGACGTACAACTTTTCCTATTTGGAACCAGTCTGTTGTTCCATGTCCAGTTCTAACTGTTGCTTCCTGACCTGCATACAGGTTTCTCCAGAGGCAGGTCAGGTGGTCTGGGATTCCCATCTCTTTCAGAATGTTCCACAGTTTATTGTGATCAACACAGTCAAAGGCTTTGGCATAGTCAATGAAGCAGAAATAGATGTTTTTCTGGAACTCTCTTGCTTTCTCCATGATCCAGTGGATGTTGGCAATTTGATCTCTGGTTCCTCTGCCTTTTCTAAAACCTGCTTGAACATCTGGGAGTTCACGGTTTACATGCTGCTGAAGCCTGGCTTGGAGAATTTTGAGCATGACTTTACTAGCGTGTGAGATGAGTGCAGTTGTGTGGTAGCTTGAGCATTCTTTGGCATTGCCTTTCTTTGGGATTGGAATGAAGACTGACCTCTTCCAGTCCTGTGGCCAGAGCTGAGTTTTCCAAATCTGCTGGCATATTGAGTGCAGCACTTTCACAGCATCATCTTTCAAGACTTGAAATAGCTCAACTGGAATTCCATCACCTCCACTAGCTTTGTTAGTAGTGATGCTTTCTAAGGCCCACTTGATTTCACATTCCAAGATGTCTGTCTCTAGGTCAGTGATCACGTTATCGTGACTATCTTGGTCGTGAAGATCTTTTTTGTACAGTTCTTCTGTGTATTCCTGCCACCTCTTCTTAATATCTTCTGCTTCTGTTAGGTCCATACCATTTCTGTCCTTTATCGAGCCCATCTTTGCATGAAATTTTCCCTTGGAATCTCTAATTTTCTTGAAGAGGTCTTTTGTTTTTCCTATTCTGTTGTTTTCCTCTATTTCTTTGCATTGATCACTGAGGAAGGCTTTCTTATCTCTCCTTGCTATTCTTTGGAACTCTGCATTCAGATGCTTATATCTTTCCTTTTCTCCTTTGCTTTTCGCCTCTCTTCTTTTCACAGCTATTTGTAAGGCCTCCTCAGACAGCCATTTCGCTCTTTTGCATTTCTTTTCCATGGGGATGGTCTTGGTCCCTGTCTCCTGTACAATGTCACGAACCTCCGTCCAGAGTTCATCAGGCACTCTATCAATCAGATCTAGTCTCTTAAATCTATTTCTCACTTCCACTGTATAACCATAAGGGATTTGATTGAGGTCATATCTGAATGGTCGAGTGGTTTTCCCTACTTTCTTCAATTTAAGTCTGAATTTGGCAATAAGTAGTTCATGATCTGAGCCACAGTCAGCTCCTGGTCTTGTTTTCGCTAACTGTATACAGCTTCTCCATCTTTGGTTGCAAAGAATATAATCAATCTGATTTCAGTATTGACCATCCG
Organism: Moschus berezovskii; assembly: GCF_049115385.1. Classification (NCBI taxonomy): domain Eukaryota; kingdom Metazoa; phylum Chordata; class Mammalia; order Artiodactyla; family Moschidae; genus Moschus; species Moschus berezovskii. The sequence goes on from NC_142464.1 coordinate 28,625,220, forward strand.
GTGTTGTCCATGTGTAGAGTCTTCTCTTGTGTTGTTGGAAGAGGGTGTTTGCTATGACCAGTGCATTCCCTTGACAAAACTCTATTAGCCTTTGCCCTGCTTCATTCCATGCTCCAAGGCCAAATTTGCCAGTTACTCCAGCTGTTTCTTGACTTCCTACTTTTGCATTCCAGTCCCCTATAATGAAAGGACATCTTTTTTGGGTGTTAGTTCTAAAAGGTCTTGTAGGTCTTCGTAGAACCAATTAACTTTGGGTTCTTCAGCATTACTGATTGGGGCATAGGCCTGGATTACTGTAATATTGAATGGTTTGCCTTGGAAACGAAGAGAAATCATTCTGTCATTTTTAAGATTGCATCCAAGTACTGCATTTCGGACTCTTTTGTTGACCATGATGGCTACTCCATTTCTTCTAAGGGATTCATGACCTCAGTAGTAGATATAATGGTCATCTGAGTTAAATTCACCCATTCCAGTCCATTTTAATTCACTGATTCCTAGAATGTAGACGTTCATTCTTGCCATCTCCTGTTTGACCACTTCCAATTTTCCTTGATTCATGGACGTAACATTCCAGGTTCCTATGCAATATTGCTCTTTATAGCACTGGACCTTGCTTCTATCACTGGTCACATCCACCACTGGGTATTGGTTTTGTTTTTGCTCCATCCCTTTATTCCTTCTATAGTTATTTCTCCACTGAGCTCCAGTAGCATACTGGGCACCTACCGACCTGGGGAATTCCTCATTCAGTATCCTATCATTTTTCTCTTTGTTACTGTTCATGGGGTTCTCAAGGCAAGTATACTGAAGTGGTTTGCCATTCCCTTCTCCAGTGGACCACATTCAGCTGTGGTCCATGTGATCAGATCAGCTAGTTTCCTGTGATTATGATTTCAGTTTGTCTGCCCTCTGATGCCCCCTAGCAATACCTACCATCTTATTTGGGTTTCTCTTACCTTGGTCGTGGAAAATCTCTTCACAGCTGCTCCAACAAAGTGTAGCCGCTGTACCTTACCTTGGACGAGGCGTATCTCCTCAAGGCCGCCCCTCCTGCCTTGAGCGTGGAGTAGCTCCTCTCGGCCCTCCTGTGCCCGTGCAGCCACCGCCTGTTGGAAGTGGGGTAGCTCCTCTCGGCCGCCGGCCCTGGCCTCAGGCGTGGGGTAGCTCCTCACGGCCGCACCTCTTCGCGTGGTTGTTGCGCCGGGGCCAGCGTCTCTCGCGTCGCGTCTGCACCGCCGGGGCCGGAATCTCTCGCGTTGCGTCTTACTTGCTGGGTATTTCTCTGCCTTTCCATCTTGCTTATATTGCTTTGCTTGGGGTGGCCTTTCCGTCTTCTGGCAGTTTGTGGAGTTCTCTTTATTATGTAGTTTCCTCGCTGTGTGTGGGATTGGACGGGTGACTTGTCAAGGTTCTCTGGTTAGGGAAGCTTGTGTTGGTGTTCTGGTGGGTGGAGCTGGATTTCTTCTCTCTGGAGTGTAATGAAGTGTCCAATAATGAGTTATGAGATGTCAGTAGGTTTGGAGTGACTTTGGGCAGCCTGTATATTGAAGCTCAGGGCTATTTTCCTGTGTTGCTGGAGAATTTGCGTGGTATGTCTTGCTCTGGAACTTGTTGACTCTTGGGTGGTTCTTGGTTTTAGTGTAGGTATGGAGGCGTTTGATGAGCTCCTATCGATTAATGTTCCCTGGAGTCAGGAGTTCTCTGGTGTTCTCAGGATTCGGGCTTAAGCCTCTTGCCTCTAGTTTTTTGTCTTATTCTTGGAGTATCCTCTAGACTTCTCTATCTGTCATTTCCAAGTTGGTTCCCTCTGTTTTAGCTTCTGTTTGCTGGTCCCTTCAGTGTGTAATTTCCACCCTGTCACTAGGGGGCGGTGGTGGACACTTTTTAAGGGTCAGTATTTCAGTCCTGTTCTGGGAAGGGAGGAACGCTGCAGACAAATATCTCTGGTGTCTGTGGGGAGTGCTTGCAGTGTCTCGGCCACAATGAGTTTGTCCCCGCTCACGGCGCGTGTGCTGTCCCAGTCTACACTGCACAGGCTCTAGGTTGCTCTGCCGGGAGCTGTCCGAGGCAGGCGCTGGGTTGTACGCACTTCCCAGGTCTGAGCGGCTCAGGCTCAGGTCCTCGGGTACTCCACAAAGGCACAGGATTGGTTGGGCCTGCGTTTTGTGCCTTCCCCAGTCCGAGCAGCTCAGGTGACCAGGTGTTTGGCAAGCGCGGTCGCTGCGACTTATCGCCTCCCCGGTCACTGCCACTCGGTTTTCTGGGTGTACAACCGGCGCACCTTATCAGGCAGATATCAACCAGCCTGAGCCCAAGAAGTCTTGATTAGCAATGATGTCTGCCTGCAGTTTTGTATTGGATGCCTTTCTGGGGCCGCGGTTGCCCCCTCCGGCTCTGGCTGTCCTCCCTGCCTGTCTCGGTTGGGGATGGAGAATGGGCCAACCACAGCTGGCTCGCTCTGCTCAGTCCTTTGTTCTGTGAGAGGGGCTGGCGGAATCTTAGGTTAGGGCTTTCCGCTTTGTCGCGGGGGAAGCTATCCTAGACTGTTTTGCTATCCCCAGTTAGTTCTCTCAGATTGTTCTCACGGCATTCATGCCCAGTCCTCTCTCTAAGCAGTTCAGCCGGCTCCTCCATGCCCAGCCCCCGCTTGCTAATGGCTTATGCAAGCGTCTGTGCTGCTTCTCCACTGGGAGTTACCGTTTGGCGGGTAATCTGTGGGTTTTAATTATTTCTTTCTTTTCCCTCCCAGTTATGTGGCCCTCTGAGGTTCCAAGGCTTGCCACAGACTCATCAATGAGAGTGTTTCCTGGTGTTTGGAAACTTCTCTCTTTTTACAGCCTCCCTTCCCAGGCCAGAGCTCTGTCCTTACTTCTTTTGTCTCTCTTTTTATCTTTTATGTTTTTTCCTACCTCCTTTTGAAGACAATGGGCTGTTTTTCTGGGTGCCTGATGTCCTCTGCCAGCATTCAGAAGTTGTTTTGTGGACTTTACCCCGCGTTCAAATGTTCTCTTGATGAATTTGTGGGGGAGAAAGTGATCGCGCCATCCTATTCCTCCGCCAACTTGTTCCCTCCTCTCCTGATCTCATTTTTATAATGAGTGGCTATATTGTGGAGCAGGAATTGGAGCAGAAAAGATTGTAGTAAGACAGAATATTAAAGTTACAATTTATACAGTCACTGTAAAGCACCAATGAGAAGACCATATAATGACTGTGGCAATGAGATTAGAGCTGAGAAATGTTTAAAAGGCATACATAGTAAACAAAACTGCATGATTAAATAAATGATGGGGATTTGAGAATACAGGCCATTTTTTCTTAATTCCCACATAAAATTAGTAAAAGGATTTAATCCAATTGAATTAAACAATTTTACTAACCATTTAATAATCATACACCAGTAACTAGTATAATTTTATAATACCTTAAATTTTTAAAAATATGAAAAGCATATTAATGGATTCAATGGGGAGGTGAGTAATGTCTTATTTATTTCCACAATTCATGACGAGAGACAATAAATAAAACCAAGAGTAAAATGAAGATGCTTTCAGGTAATTGGCAGCTATTTGGGGGAGAATCAAGAATATAATCACTAATGGCAAAAAAAAAAAAGAATATAATCACTAATGGTGATATTATATCCTGATTTCAATTATTCTATATAATCAAATCAAGCCTCTCTTTTCTCCTATATTTTATAAATAATTCGTTAACAGTAAAAACCATCATTGAAACAAATTATCTCTAAATGTCTTCAATAAATTTAACACTATCAAATAACTTTGCCCATGTTAAAGACACACGTAAATTATAATTACCATTTTAGCTAATTTAAGTAAATTTGTCTTTTAAAGTTTAAAATATACAGACTACTCATTATTTTCTCAAAAATGTAAGTTTTTACCGTTTGACTTTTAAACACCAAGTAGCTCAAGAATAATATTAATACAGCAAATATCTATGAATATAGATGTTCTACAGAATTGAAATTCTTATACCTAACACTGCCTTCCAGTGATTTTTTGTGTCACATACTTCCACACTGTCTTATTTAATCTCCACAACCATCCTGAGAAGAAGGGTCTTACAAAAGAATAAACTGAAATTTCTAAGAACTAAGCTATTTTCCAGATCACATGATTCAGAATGGCAGAAATAATCATTTCAAGTCTTGTGCCATTCTATACTACCGAGATATCGTTGAAAATACCAATATTGTAATGTACAGTGATACGGTAACACCAAAAATTAAGGGGAAAAAGGAGTTCCAGAAGAAAAATGTAACAAATTAAATGGAAGGCAAACCGATCTTTTTTGGTGTGTGGGAAATACTCTGCTTTCCTGCAATCTAACATGCAGTCACTATGAGGGCCTAAACTAGGTCATTTTTATTGCAAGTTTACAATCATCTAACTTATTACTATGACCCTCCAGAACCACTTAGAGCAGGAGCTTCTAGACTATCTTTCAACAAGATAATAGAAATATTCTTCAGAAAACATTCTTTTCTATGCTGTAGAGATGTCTCAGAGCATATGGCCAGTCTCTGGCTTAGTTCCAGGTTCTACCTTGCAGTTTAAACCACCCTTCGAAGAATTAATCATCAATATTGTTAAAGTGCAGATGGGGCCCTGTAGGATAGAGGAGGCTGAGTAGAGTAGACCTAGGAAAATACGGGCTGATACTGCTATACTTTCATACTCACAGGCAGGATGGAGAACAACAGAATTACCAAATGTTTACCAAGGTTATATATTTTAAAAGTTAAATAACATAAAGTAAAGAAAAAAGTTTAAATATCTCTGCTTTTCATAATAAAAATAAGATTTGAAAAGGAAAAATGAAAACAATTTCCCTCTAGTATCTATATAAGAAGTAAAATAAACTTTATTATTATATTCAGAGCAGGAAAATTCTCCAGAAGATTAATGTAATGAAACAAAGGTACAGATGGCCAAGAGGAACATGAAAAGAGGTTAAACCTCACTAATTATTAGGGAAATGTAAATCAAAACTATAATGAGGTATCACATAACATCTGTCAGAATGCCCATCATCAAAAAATCTACAAACAATAAATGATGAAGATGTGGAGAGAAGAGAACCATCTTACACCGTTGGTAGGAATGTAAATCAATATAGCCACTATGGCAAACAGTATGGAGTTTCCTTAAAAAACTAAAATTAAAACTATTATTACCATATGACCCAGCAATCCCACTCCTGGGCATATAATTCCAAAAGATACACACACCCCTGTGTTCAATGCAGCACTATTTACAGTAGCCAGGACATGGAAGCAACCTAAAGGTCTATCAACATAGGAACAGATAAAGATTTGGCACATATATACAATGGTATGTTATTCAGCCATAAAAAGAAATGAAGTTATGCCGTTTACAGAGATGTGGTTGAACCTAGAGACGGTCACACAATGAAGTCAGAAAGAGAAGGACTATCAGTACAGGAGACTGGAAAAGAGGAAGTAGTCTAGAGAATCAAGTTTTAAAGGAATGAGTGGTGAATCATATTGAATGCTGATGACTGGGAGAGCAATATGAGTACAGGGAAGGTTCACTGAATCTGGCATTTTGGTTGTTATTAGTGATAAGAATGGGTTGATGAGAGCAAAAGGCTGGTGAAGAATGGAGTAAACAAGACAGCAAAGTTTTGAAAACTTGGACTAAAGTATTTATGGAAATATGAAATCAAGGAATAGATTTTTAATGAATGACATATGAACACATCAAGTAAAGGTGGACATAATCCACTAGAAAGGAAGCCTATTACGGTACAATTAGTTCAAAGAGTCTAGAACACTTGAGAGAAGCTGGGGTCTGTACCACACACAGAAGCACTGGTCATGAAGGGTGTAAATGGATGATAAAGAATATGACTCATATTCTGTTATCAAAATGGCGTTACAGCTATGGAGCTAAGAAGACGAAATGGATAAATTCTTAGAAAACGACATTTCTAAAATTAAAAAACAGTACCTGCAAAAATGACTTCTAAACTAGTTTGTCCAACTCCCCCTAACAAGGTACAACCAGGAAGGCACAACCCAGTTAATACCCTTGAAGCTCAGAACACTGGGCACAGTACATTTTTAAAAGAAGAGTGTAATATCTCTCTACTCTTCCATCCCTGACTCCAAGATAAAAGATGACTACAACTTCACATTCTTCCTTGGGATGGAAATGACTAGACATGTTTATAATGCTCAGTTCAGTTCAGTTTCTCAGTCATGTCCAACTTTTTGCAACCCCGTGGACTGCAGCACACCAGGGTCCCCTGTCCATCACCAACTCCTGGAGCTTATTCAAACTCACATCCATCGAGTTGGTGATGCCATCCAACCATCCCATCCTCTGTCGTCACCTTCTCCTCCTGCCTTCAATCTTTCCAAGCATCAGGGTCTTTTCTAATAAGTCAGCTCTTCACATCAGGTGGCCAAAGTATTGGAGCTTCAGCTTCAACATCAGTCCTTCCAATGAACACCGAGGACTAATATCCTTTAGAATGGACTGGTTGGATCTCCTTGCAATCCAAGGGACTAACAAGAGCCTTCTCCAATACCACAGTTCAAAAGCATCAATTCTTTGGCACTCAGCTTTCTTTATAGCCCAACTCTCACATCCATACATGACCACTGGAAAAACCATAGCCTTGACTAGACGGACCTTTGTTGGCAAAGCAATGTCTCTGCTTTTTAATATGCTGTCTATGTTGGTCATAACTTTTCTTCCAGGGAGCAAGCGTCTTTTTATTTCATGGCTGCAGTCACCATCTGCAGTAATTTTGGAGCCCAAAAAATAAAGTCTTCCACTGTTTCCACCGTTTCTCCATCTATTTCCCATGAAGTGATGGGACCGGATGCCATGATCTTAGTTTTCTGAATGTTAAGGTTTAAACCAACTTTTTCACTCTCCTCTTTCACTTTCTTCAAGATGCCCTTTAGTTCTTCTTCACTTTCTGCCATAAGGGTGGTGTCATCGGCAGATCTGAGGTTATTGATATTTCTTCTGGCATCTCGATTCCAGCTTGAGCTTCGTCCAGCCCAGCGTTTCTCATGATGTACTCTGCACATAAGTTAAATAAGCAGGGTGACAATATACAGCCTTAACGTACTCCTTTACCTATGTTGTTCCATGTCCAGTTCTAACTGCTGCTTCCTGACCTGCATATAGGTTTCTCAAGAGGCAGGTCAGGTGGTCTGGTATTCCCATCTCTTTCAGGATTTTCCACAGTTTATTGTGATCCACACAGTCAAAGGCTTTGGCATAGTCAATGAAGCAGAAATAGATATTTTTCTGGAATTCTCTTGCTTTTTCAATGATCCAGCAGATGTTGGGAATTTGATCTCTGGTGCCTCTGCCTTTTCTAAAACCAGCTTGAACATCTGGTAGTTCACAGATCACATATTGTTGAAGCCTGGCTTGGAGAATTTTGAGCATTACTTTCCTAGCGTGTGAGAAGAGTGCAAATGTGCAGTAGTTTGAGTTTATAATGCTGCTGCTGATAAGTCACTTCACTCGTGTCCGACTCTGTGCGACCCCATAGACAGCAGCCCACCAAGCTCCCCCATCCCTGGGATTCTTCAGGCAAGAACACTGGAGTAGGTTGCCATTTCCTTCTCCAATGCATGCAAGTGAAAAGTGAAAGTGAAGTCACTCAGTTGAGAGGAAGCAATCAGAGGCAAACTAGATCTCAAAGCACAGTGATGTTGTGTCCTGCAGGAGTCCCAGCCATGACAGAGCTCACCCAGCATCTTGTATTTCTCTCCACGTTGTAGGCCAGTGTCTGTCACCAGTGGGCCCTTTACTGAGGAGTCCTTCAAACTCCCTCTGCTGAAGCACAATTAGGAGCTTAGGTCTCATGGGCTTATTTCACCTAAGACCTACTAATGAGAATAGCAATGAGTTATAACTTTTTTCCAATACTCTGATTTACTAGGGAAGAAAATTCAGTAGAACAGTTATTACTTAGACATTAAAACATTCTTCTAGCCATCTTATTCTGATCCATGGAAAAGTTTCACTGATTCATTATACACCAATGTTAAATCTAATCATAGTGAAAATCTTATTTCCTTTTTAGAAGATGAGATTATTGCAACATTTCTCTGTAGGAAATTCCTTTTGCAGGTTTATAATTCATATCCTATTTTTCTAAGCATTCCCAAATAATTTAAAAACAGTAGCAAAACATATAATTTTATACCCCTTATTGTGTTTCAGATATCATTCTGTTTTACATATATTAAATCATATAATATTTATAACAGTATTGTGAAATAAGTAGTATTATTATCTTCACTTTAAGAATAAAACTGAAGTTTAGAAAAATGAAGTAGCATTCCCAAAAAGGATCACATCAGATGTGATCCAACCATAGTAGCCCCCTTCTCCTGCCTTCACTCCTTCCCAGCAACAGGGTCTTTTTTAATGAGTCAGCTCTTCACATCAGGTGGCCAAAGTATTGGAGCTTCAACTTTAGCACCAGTCCTTCCAATGAATACAAACAGCTAATTTCCTTTAGTATTGACTGGTTTGATCTCCTTGCAATCCAAGGGATTCTCGAGAGTTTTCTCCAACACCACAGTTCAAAATCATTGATTCTTCAACACTCAGCCTTCTTTATGGTCCAACTCTCGCATCCATACAAGACTACTAGAAAAATTAAAGCTTTGACTAGATGGACCTTTGTTGTCAAAGTAAGGTCTCTGCTTTTTAATATCCTGTCTAGGTTGGTCATAACTTTTCTTCCAAGGAGCAAGCACCTTTTAATTTCAAGGCTGCAGTCACCATCTGCAGTGATTTTGGAGCCTAAAAAAATAAAATCTGACACTGTTTCCATTGTTTCCCCATCTATTTATCATGAAGTGATGGGACCGGAGGCCATGATCTTAGTTTTTTTAATGTTGAGTTTTAAACCAGCTTTTTCACTCCTCTTTCACTTTCATCAAGAGGCTCTTTAGTTCTTCTTCACTCTCTGCCATAAGGGTGGTGTCATCTGCATATCTGAGGTTATTGATATTTCTCCAGGCAATCTTCAGTCCAGCTTATGCTCATCCAGCCCAGCGTTTCTCATGATGTACTCTGCATGTAAGTTAAATAAGCAGGGTGACAATATACAGCCTTGATGTACTCCTTTCCCTATTTGGAAACAGTCAGTTGTTCCATGTCCAGTTTTAACTGTTGCTTCTTGACCTGCGTACCAATTTCTCAGGAGGCAGGTAAGGTGGTCTGGTTTTCCCATCTCTTTTAGAATTTTCCGCAGTTTGTTGTTATCCATACAGCCAAAGGCTTTAGCATAGTCAATAAAACAGAAGTAGATTATTTTTTCTGGAATTTTCTTGCCTTTTCTATGACCCAGCAGATGTTGGCAGTTTTATCTCTGGTTCATCTGCCTTTTCTAAATCCAGGTTGAACATCTGGAAGTTCTTGGTTCATGTACTGGTGAAGCCTAGCTTGGAGAATTTTGAGTATTACTTTGGTAGTGTGTGAAATGAGTGCAATTATGCAGTAGTTCGTGCATTCTTTGGCATTGCCTTTCTTTGGAAAAGACAAATGAAAGCTGACCTTTTCCAATCCTGTGAACATTGCCAAGTTTTCCAAATTTGCTGGCATATTGAGTGCAGCACTTTCACAGCATCATTTTTTAGGACTTGAAATAGCTCAACTGGAATTCCATCACCTCCCCTAGCTTTGCTTGTAGTGATGCTTCCTAAGGCCCACTTGACTTCAGACTCCAGGATGTCTGGCTCTAGGTAAATGATTACACCATCGTGGTTATCTGGGTCATTAAGGTTTGTTTATATAGTTCTTCTGTGTATTCTTGACACCTTTTCTTAATACCTTCTGCTTCTGTTCGGTCCATACCATTTCTGTCCTTTACTGTGCCCATCTTTTCATGAAATATTCTCTTGGTAGCCCTAATTTTCTTGAACAGGTCTCTCATCTTTCCCATTCTATTGTTTTCCTCTATTTCTTTGCATTGTTCACTTACAAAAGCTTTCTTATCTCTCCTTGATATTCTTTGGAACTCTGCATTCAGAGGGTATAGCTTTCCTTTTCTCCTTTGCCTTTCACTTCTCTTCTTTTCTCAGCTCTGTAAGGCCTCCTCAGACAACCATTTTGCTTTTTTGCATTTCATGAAGTTTAGAAAGATGAAGTAACTTTCCCAAAATGGATCACATCAATACGGAAATTCTAACTTACACATTGTGGTTCCAAATACAGTCATAACATTCAGAATACAGTTAAAAATATAGCAATGTATATGTGAAACTGTAAATCACATCATTGGACCATTTTGTTATTGTTGCTGTTGTTCAGTTGCTAAGTTGTGTCCAACTCTTTGGCACCCCATGGACTGCAGCATGCCAGGCTCCTTTGTCCTTCACTATCTCCTGGAGTTTGCTCGTATTTATGTCCATTAATTTGGTGATGCTACCTAACCGTCTAATCCTCTGCCACCTGCTCTTCTCCTTCTGCCTTCAATTTTTCCCAGCATCAAGGTCTTTTCCAATAAATTGGTTCTTCACATCAGGTGACCAGTGTATTGGAGCTTCAGCTTCAGCATCAGTCCTTCCAATGAATATTCAGGGTTGATTTCTTTTAGGATTGACTGGTTTGATCTCCTTGCAGTCTGAGTGACTCTCAGGAGTCTTCTCCAGCACCTCAATTTGAAAGCAACAGTTCTTCAGCACTCAGCCTTCTTTATGATCCAACTCTCACATCCATACATGACTACTGGAAAAACCATGGCTTTGACTATACGGACCTTTGTTGGCAAAGTGATGTCTTGGCTTTTTAATATGATGTCTAGATTTGGCACAACAGGAAAACATTGGACCATATCAGTTGGCTTTATCCAATAAATTTATTTTAGATAAACTTATTATCTGTACAATTTGGGCTTGAAAACCTCACTGATATGATACACATATACAATGAGGAAATCAAAGTAGAAATTCTATTTTTCAAAGATAAACTATAGATTTTATACAAAATAAAAGATTTTTTTAAGTTTTACCCAAAGCAAATCAAACAAAAAAGGAGATTAATATCAAAGATTGGCAAAGTAAATGTTACAAAGAACTACAAAATTAAATCCCAAATGTACAAGATTTTATATTAAAGTTCCAGGTTCTCCTGTGACATTTGAAAATATTAAACATTTGTAACAGTGTGTATGATAACATTTGCCAAGTTTTAATCTAACCTAAACATTTTTTAATAGTTAAACCACCTATGTTTCCCTTAATGATACCATCAATGGTAGTCCATAAACTCTAGAATGTTACATATATGTTTAATAATAAAAAATTTGGAATTTGCATATTATTGCTGTCTTGAGACTGTACTAAAGCTGTTTACTTAGCATTATATAATTTAGACTATTTAACATTTACTACAGAAGATAAAGTTTGTTTGTTGCTCAGTTAAAAAATACTCCCAATAAACAAAACATTGTGAATCCATCTGAGTAAAATTTTGCTCTTCTTTTAGATTTAGGTTGACAGTAACCCAAAGGAACAGATTAACCTTGCAGATCAGCTTCAAATAGAACTTAATAAGGGGTGTGAGGCACATCTTTCCTTTGAGCACACTCTTTTCAAAATATGCTAGATTTGGGAGATCCAGCTAATATATATTTTTCATGGAAGCCTAGGCCAGAAAAGCCATTATTTTTTCAAATATCTCAATAGACTAAAGAATTAAGAGTATGTGTTCATTTAACAGAAAAATACAGTATTTTATAGACTGGTAATATGTGTGAATATTCTTTATGTCTAAAATGAGAACAGGCAGAATTGAGAAAGAAGTGAAAAATTGTTAGGACATTATGCATTTATTCATTGATTCATTTATTTTAAAAAATATTTGAGTATTTTAATAGCTAGCACAAAATGCTATAGATTATTAGTGGGAAGAGTATAAAAAAGTTGAAAGGAATCACACAGGAAAGGAAGAGGCTAAGAAATCTTATCTATTCCCTCAAACCTCTGAAGTCTCAGCCTTTCAGACAGGAAATACATGCTTGAGGCTACTGATGAATTGTTTACTTGACAATATTTATGTGTCAATAACAGCTACTTCTAAACTAAATGAAACTCTCTATTCTGAATGACCTAGTGTGTTTTCTTGCTCAGCTCAGGGTCTAGCATTCTGAAAATCTATTTATGTCTAGCTGAAAGCATCTTCAGCATTCCAGAGTATCAGGAAAGTTTTATACCAGTAACACTTTAAAAGGGGAATGCAGACTAATGGTTACTTAATACTTTCACAGCAAGAGGGCATAATACAACCATCAAAAGGTCATAATAATAACAGATCAAAATAATTACAAATGAAAAACTCAGATTCAAAAACACAACAAGTGCAATAAACCTGCTTTAAAATATAATGTACTTTATACTAAAGGATGAGAAAAAGTTGTAAAGAAAGTTTATAGGAGAGCAATAAAAAATATTACAGTTTGGAAACCCTATACCTTGGGTTTCCAAAGATTATGTGAGCTGAAAATTTTCAGCCTGAAGAGTCAAAGGTTGGAAAATAACTATGCTTTAAAGTACAGTACGCAGAGTCTTTAAAACAACAGATCACAGCAAACATAAATACCTCAGCAGAACTGGTATCATTTTTATCATCACTGAAGAATGTACTAAATGTTTGGTATATACCAGCACTGTGCTAAATGCTATACATATTTTACCTCATTTATGCTCAAAAAACCCTTAGGTTTCAATACCCCCTTTTGAAAAATTAAAAAACTGAAGCTCATAAATATCATATAACTTGCCCAAGTTCCCACAGCTGGTAAGGGGAGGAGTTAGAATGAAATATTTAACTCCAGCACCAATGCTATTAATCATTACACTAGGATTTAGTGTTAGTCACTCAATTGTGTCCAACTCGTTGCAACCACACGGACTGTAACCCACCACGCTCTTCTGTCATGGCTGGAGTGGGTAGCCATTCCCTTCTCCAGGGGATCTTCCCAACCCAGGGACCAAACTCCGGTCTCTTGTATTGCACGTGGATTCTTTACCATCTAACCCACCAGAGGAACCTGTCTTTGTTATTCTAAGACAGAGCAAACTGAATTGTTTTAAAGTTTAACTCCAGTTTCACAGTTCTGTCCCTCCCCATCCATGGAACCTTGATAAGTCACTTAAAGGAACATAATTTTCTTATCTATAAAATTACCAATAGGAGTAATAATCTCTTTGATTTCTTTCTATCCTACAATTTGGGGGCTCCAAGACCTAAAGAAACTGGTTGGCATCTACCTAGACATAGAGAATGTATAAAAAGACTGTGGGGTATTCCATGAAACTCAAAATTGTTTACTGTTATTTCTTTAATCAGAAGTTATATTGTGGTTAGAGAGATGATAAATATGTGAAAAGTTGGCACAGAAATTACATAATTATTCAGGATGGCAACTAGACCATGGAGAAAATAAGTTTTACAGCAGTTCAGAGAGGAGGGAGTGGCTTGACAGAGAAGACGTTGAGACGAAGATAGAACTTGAATGAAATAATTAAAAATGAGAGCTTGAATCTATACATGCAGGAGCATGTTTTATTGCATACATATTATGTATCACCTGGGCTTCCCAGGTGACACTAGTGGTAAAGAACCTGCTTGCCAATGCAGGAGACATAAGAGACTTGGGTTTGATCCCTGTGTCAGGAAGATCCCCTGGAGAAGGAAATGGCAGCTTACTCCCTTATTCTTGCTTGGAAAATTCCATGGACAGAGGAGACTGGTGGGCTACAGTCCATAGCATCACAAAGAGTCGGACACGACTGAAGCAACTTAGACTAAGACTATTATGGGTCAAGCACTATGTTAGGTGTTTAAGTACATTATTTTACTGAGACTTCAGAATGATAATCCTATTGTCAGAATTCTACAATCCAGAGGGATGAAGTAACATAACTAGAAGCTCAAAAAGAATATGACTGAGCTAGGATGAAAACACAAGTTTACCTAAGTCAAAGTTCAGTCTCTTTGCACTATGTGACACAGTCGTAGATAAAACTTCAGGAACAAAACTGTAGGAAAAAACATTGCCAAAGCTGCTCAATGAATGGTAAAGATGATACTTTAACAGGAGAAGCAAGCTTGAAAGTAGAATGGCAGGGTGAGACCAGAGCACAAAGGGTAGCTCAGACAGAAAGCCCAGACCTAAACAAAAATATGGCTAGAAAAAAAACAAAACAAATCAGTGAATCCAGGGCAGGGGAAGAATAGAGTGCATTCACCCAGAAAAACAGTTACATCTGCCCCATTTTACTGTAGTTGCAAAGTGGCAGATCAACAGCTAACTCTAGCCTACCAATGGGTTTAATTTACCTACAAAATCAAAGGCGAAAGTGTTAGTCAGTCATGTCTGACTCTTTGCGATCCCATGGACTGTAGCCTGCCAGGTTCCTCTGTCCATGGGATTCTCCAGGCAAGAATACAGGAGTAGGTAGCCATTCCCTTCTGTAGGGGATCTTCCTGACCCAGGGATTGAACCCAGGTCTCCTGCATTGCAGGCAGATTCTTTACACTCTGAGACACCAGGGAAGCCTTTAACCTATAAATTGTAAGTAGCTGAAATGTAACGATATAGAAATAAAGACACCAACATTTCTGTCTTTCCTTTCAAAAATCAGACTACTTAATACCACTCAACATTCACTTGTTGCCATTCCCAGATGACAGCACGCATTTACCTTCTATAAATAGGGCGTGAACTCAGTCTAGACAGAGTGCCCACTCTAATGGGGTAGCTCTCTAATCTCTTCTCCTGGCACTGGAGACATCTGAGTTTGCAAACTCTGTTTAGAATCTATTCAGTTCAGTTCAGTTCAGTCGCTCAGTCGTGTCTGACTCTCCGCGACCCCATGAATCACAACATGCCAGGCCTCCCTGTCCATCAACAACTCCCGGAGTACATTCAAACTCATGTCCACAGAGTCGGTGATGCTATCCAGCCATCTCATTCTCTGTCGTCCCCGTCTCCTCCTGCCCCCAACCTTTCCCAGCATCAGAGTCTTTTCCAGTGAGTCAACTCGTCGCATGAGGTGGCCAAAGTATTGCAGTTTCAGCTTTAGCATCAGTCATTAGATTAGCTTTAAATATTAGAAGGAACTATTATGAAACTGGTGTTTTGAAATTAAGTTGCATAGATAAAGAGAGAATTGTTTGTATTTGTTTTATAATTATGACCATAGGAAAACATAATAGGATTATGGAAAACATTTCTGTTTTCGTTTTTCCCATAAGAAAAGGAGAATGCTTTAATCACCTGTTAAGAGAGTATGGGAAAAGGGATGAGGGTAAGGGTTAAACCATGTCTTACTATTTTAATTATTTTTAAAAAGTCAAGCATAGGTGAAATAATTTCATATCTATTTAATTTGCTAATTTGGTATACAAGAGATACAACTCAATATCAAACAACAAACAATCTGATTAAAAAATGAGCAGAGAACCTGAATATATATTTTTTTCCAAAGAATACATACAGATGGCCAACAGACACATGAAAGGCTGCTCAATATCACAAATCATCATGGAAATGCAAATCAAAATCACTGTGAGATACCACCCTACACCTGTCAGAATGACTATTATGAATAATACAAGAAATACACTGTTGGTGGAAATGTAAATTGATACAGTCATTATGGAAGATGGTATGGAGATTCCTTAAAAAACTAGGAATAAAATCACCATATGGCCCAAGAATCCCACTCTTAGGCATATACCCTGAGGAAACCAAAATTGAAAGACACATGTATCCCATTGTTCATTGCAGCACTATTTACAATAGCTATGACATGGAAACAACCTAGATATCCATCGACAGATGAATGGATAAAGAAGTTGTGGTACATGTATACAATGGAATATTACTCAGCCATGAAAAGGAATGCATTTGAGTCATTTCTAATGAGGTGGATGAACCTAGAACCTATTATACAGAGTGAAGTGAGTCAGAAAGATAAACAGCATATTCTAACACATATATATGGAATCTAGAAAAATGGTACTGAAGAATTTATTTACAGGGCAACAATGGAGAAACAGACATAGAGAATAGATTTATGGACATGGGGAGAGGGGAGGAGAGGGTGAAATGTATGGAAACAGTAACATGGAAACTTACATTACCATATGTAAAATAGATATCCAACAGGAATTTGCTGTATGTCTCAGGAAACTCAAACAGGGGCTCTGTATCAACCTAGAGGGGTGGGATGGGGAGGGAGATGGGAGGGAGTTTCAAAAAGGAGGGGATATATGTAAACCTATGGCTGATTCATGTTGAGGTTTGACAGAAAACAGCAAAATTCTGTAAAGCAATTATCCTTCAATTAAAAAAATTAATTTTAAAAAATAACAGAGTAAATAACAAATGTTGGCAAGGATGTGGAGACAAGTGTACCTTCACACGCTGTTGGTGGGACTATAAACTGATGCAGTCAATATTGAAAACAGTATGAAGTTTTCTTGAAAAAAATTAAAAACAGAACTACCATCTGATCCAATAATTCCACACCTGGGTATTAATCCAAAGAAAATGAAAACACTAATTAAAAAATATATATGCATAATCAGCATGCTGATAATGATGGATTATTATAGTAATAATAATTTCTGCCACCCTTATGATAGAAAGCAAAGAGGAATTAAAGAGCCTCTTGATGAGGGTAAGAGAGGAAAGTGAAAAAGCTGGCTTAAAACTCAACATTCAAAAAACTAAGATCATGGCATCTGGTCCTATCACTTCATGTCAAATAGATGAGGAAACAATGGAAACAGTGACAGACTATTTTCTTGGGCTCCAAAATCACTGCAGATGGTGACTGCAGCCATGAAATTAAAAGATGCTTTCTCCTTGGAAGAAAAACTATGACAAATCTAGACAGTATATTAAAAAGTTGAAATATTACTTTGTTGACAAAGGCCTATATAGTCAAAGCTATGGTTTGTCCAGTAGTCATGTATGGATGTGAGATTTGGACCATAAAGATGGCTGAGCACTGAAGAATTGATGCTTTTGAACTGTGATGTTGGAGAAGGATCTTGAGAGTCCCTTGGACAAAGAGATCAAATGAGTCATTCCTAAGGGAAATCAACCCTAACTGTTCATTGGAAGAACTGATGCTAAGCTGAAGCTTCAGGACTTTGGCCACTTGATGTGAAGAGCTGACTCACTGGAAAAGACCGAAATGCTGGGAAAGATTGAAGGCAGGAGTGGAAGGGGACAACAGAGAACAAGATGGTTGGATGGCATCACCGACTCAATGGAAATGAATTTGAGCAAGCTCTGGGAGATGGTGAAGGACAGGGAAGCCTGGTGTGTTGCAGTCCATGGGGTGGCAAAGAGTTGGACATGACTGATTTATTGAACAACAATTATAGTAATGGTCTTTAATGAATGACACCTCCTCATACCCATGTTGTTAAGTCCCTCCCACATTAACTCTGAGCTCATCCAGTGACAACGTGAAATGTTTGGTTGATGTTGTGCTGTGCTGAGCTTAGTCACTCAGTAGTGTCAGACTCTTTGAGACATTATGACTGTAGCCTGCCAGGCTCCTCTGTCTGTCCATGGGTATTCTCCAGGCAAGAATACTAGAGTGGGTTGCCATGCCCTCCTCCAGGGACTCTTCCCAATCCAGGGATCAAATCCAGGTCTCCCGCATTGCAGGTGGATTCTTTATCAGCTGAGCTATCAGAGAAGCCCAAGAATACTGAAGTGGGTAGTCTATCCCTTCTCGAGGGGATCGTCCCGACCCAGGAATTGAACCAGGGTATTCTGCATTGCAGGTGGATTCTTTACCAG
This sequence comes from Moschus berezovskii, assembly GCF_049115385.1. Taxonomy (NCBI): domain Eukaryota; kingdom Metazoa; phylum Chordata; class Mammalia; order Artiodactyla; family Moschidae; genus Moschus; species Moschus berezovskii. Next base: position 28,643,085 of record NC_142464.1, read on the forward strand.
CTGAGCTACCAGGGAAACCCTTTGGTTGATGAGACATCAGCAAATGTAATACAAGCAGAGGTTTTAAAGATCTTTTGCTTTCTCCATTTTGGCTGCCTTGCTGTTCATTGGGAATCCTTCTGGCACCATATAAAGAAGCCAGGCTAGCATCTTTGACAATGAGACCATGTGGAGATGAGACAAGTTATCTTCTCTGAGATTCTTCAGATCAATCAGCTCCCAACTTAACCACATGCTGACTACAGTTGCATTAATAACCCCTATGAAACCAACAGAAAAACCACTCAGTTGAGTTTACTTCCCAAGTCCAAACTGCTTATCCATAGAATCATGAGCAAATGAAACAGCTGTTTGTTAAACCACTGAGTTTTAGGATGATTTGTTACAGCATAATAAATAACATATATATGTTTTGCTCTCCACTATATCACCAATAAGTAACACAGTATTAATAAACTGCACAATAGATATTTTTAAATGAGAAAATGAATAAATTGATGATGAGGATGTTCCTAGTTATGTCTTCTTGAAGGATGCTAATGTTATAATAACCTAGACATCAGCTAAGGTTGACTATACTTGCAAGATCTTTAATAAATATTAAGAACTAAAAAGTATATTTTATATCCTAAGGAAGTCAAACCTCACCAAAAATGTATATAGATTTCTGGGACACAAGTTCTCATGGTTATGCTCTTGCTGTCTTTAGCCATGAAAGACTTCACCTAATCATGAGTATTAATCTTTACTGGGATCATACATATACACCTACACACACAAACTTACAAGCACACACATATGCATGCCCAGAAGCACACATACATATAGGCACACATGGACCTATGCAAGATAGAAAACACTCATATAATCACATATATACATATGAAATGGACTTTAAAAAATATAAAAGGGTCAGAAGGAGGTCTCAGTAAAAATCCTAAAGTTGTCTATTAGATACTGTTCTCCTCAAAGGTCATTTCATTCAAGGAGAGTCATCCCTTGGTATCCATGGGAGTTTGGTTGCCAAGAACCCCGAGAATACCAAACTTCACAGACCCTCAAGTACCTTAAATAAAATGGCATATTCCATACAGTCATTTAACTTTTTAATTACCAAAGTGTTTTCAAAAGTATTCGCAATATTTTCAATCTATGAGGCTTCCAGTTCCTCCACATCATTGAAAATATTTACTGCTGTCAGTTTTTATTTCAATTTTAGCCATTCTAATAGGTATACTATTATTCAATTGTAAACACTAAAAATGTAATTTGCATTTATAAAATTAATTTATTAACAAAAAATTTTTACACAAATTTAAGTCTTATACAGTACAATCGTAATAGACTTTTCAGAAGTCATCTTAGACTCACAAACTATTCAAAGTCAGATATTAAAAAAGTTATTCTCCCAACAGGGAAATCAGTATCAAACATCTTTTAGAAAAGGTTTTCTCTCATACACAGGTATGAATTTTGTTCTGGAATTTGAAAAATTTGTAAAAACTATTTCCTCTTACATTTAAGAGTCCACTCAAATACCACACATTCTAATTTCTTTTTCAATTCAAAATCTTCAGGACCTGCAAAACTACCCATGCTTCTCCTAAGTTTGTCTTAATGGTTAGGTTCCTTGACTTTTGGTGATCTGCTGCTGCTGCTGCTAAGTCACTTCAGTCGTGTCCGACTCTGTGTGACCCCATAGATGGCAGCCCACCAGGCTCCCCCGTCCCTGGGATTCTCCAGGCAAGAACACTGGAGTGGGTTGCCATTTCCTTCTCCAATGTGTGAAAGTGAAAAGTGAAAGTGAAGTCGCTCAGTCGTGTCCGACCCTTAGCGACCCCATGGACTGCAGCCTACCAGGCTCCTCCATCCATGGGATTTTCTAGGCAAGAGGACTGGAGTGGCTTGCCATTGCCTTCTCCGTGTTATATTTATTCCTGTATACTTTATTTTAAATCAGTCAGTTCAGTTCAGTCGCTCAGTCGTGTCCGACCCTCCACGACCCCATGAATCACAGCACGCCAGGCCTCCCTGTCCATCACCAACTCCCGGAGTTCACTCAAACTCATGTCCATAGAGTCGGTGATGCCATCCAGACATCTCATTCTCTGTCGTCCCCTTCTCCTCCCGCCCCCAACCTTTCCCAGCATCAGAGTCTTCTCCAGTGAGTCAACTCGTCACATGTGGTGGCCAAAGTATTGCAGTTTCAGCTTTAGCATCAGTCCTTCCAATGAACACCCAGGACTGATCTCCTTTAGAATGGACTGGTTGGACCTCCTTGCAGTACAAGGGACTCTCTAGAGTCTTCTCCAGCTCCACAGTTCTAAAGCATCAATTCTTTGGCAATCAGCTTTCTTCACAGTCCAACTCTCATATCCATATAATTTAAACATTTCTAAATGTTCCAAATCCAATTTAAAGCTTACTTCAACTGTTATTAGGTCTAACTTCCTTAATTTTAATTCTTATTCCAAATATTAAAGGAGAATTTTAATAATCTACCCTTAACATATGTAGAGATTTTTATCCCAAAACGCTGAGCTCAGAGAAACACGATTTCAGATTTGGAGGTCATCATGACCAAAGTATGTATTTTGAGATCTTAGGGATTCCAGACAGAGAGGGAGAAAACAGGGGGGAAAAAACCATCAATTATTGTTCAAGCCACAAGGATGCCAAAGGAGAGCAAATATTCTCCAATTACCCCCACCCCCAAAAAGTAAAAGTACTTGGAGTTTAAAGAGACAGATTCTAACCCTAACTCCATCATTAACTATGGGAAAATAGATAAATTACTGGATCACTTTACCTCTTTTTCCCCAGTTAAACAAAAATCTTATGTGTTTGGTATTGACATTGGTCTACATGGTAGACATCCATCAAATGTTCTGATAATCCACAAACATTCAGAAAGTAGAAAGATGCTTACAGGACTCAAGGAAAAACATGTGAAGCCCAGTCAATAATAAGTGTTCCCTAATAAATCTCAGACAAAGCACAGGAAAGTAGTATTATAGATTTACCATGGATTTTCCCAATATCCAGAGTCAATGTCCTGATTTAACCTAACAAGTAGCATCAGGTTAATAGGGACAACTGTTTGGCTTTTAATGGAATACTAATAAGTAAAAATATTCCATAGAAATTATAATTGTAACATTTAAATTCTCCTATTCTTTATTATGATGGAAAAGAATACCTCTAAAATATTTGACTCAGATGGTAAAGAATCTGCCTGTAATGCAGGAGATCTGGGTTCGATCTTGGGTTGGGAAGATCCCCCTGGAGAAGGGCATGGCAACCCACTCCAGTATTCTTGCCTGGAGAATCCCTACAGACAAAGAAGCCTGGCAGGCTACAGTCCATGGGGTTACAAAGAGTCGGATACAACTAAGCGACTAAGCACAAAATATTTACCACACAAATCTATTTTATACAACAGTCTGGGAAGAAATACAGAAAAAATTTGAAGGCAGAATTTTTTTAAGGAAAAAAGCCCAGGAAAGAAGCCTAAACAATTTTGTCCAATAATTTACACACAAAAAAAATACACGAAAATATGAATAGCAAAAGAGAGATATGGAAAAAATAAAGGAAGAGAAAAAAGTTTGGAAACAAATAGACCCAAAATCTAAAGTCTCAAGAACTATAATACAATATTCAAGGATGCTATACTATGGGATTGCAGCTTTCTAAAGTACTGAAGATAATAGGTATAGTTCATTAATCCACACATTCATTCATTCAACAAACAATTCTTGACACTATTGTAGACACTGGGTACACAGAGCTATAAGAGGCATATTTGCTTTTGCTGTTTATCACTCAGTTATATCTGACTTCTTGAGAACCCACGGACTGTAACCCTCTAGGCGCTCTGTCCACAGAATTTCAAAGGCAAGAATAATGGAGTGGGTTGCCATTTCCTTCTCCAGGGTATCTTCTTGACCCAAGGATCAAGCCCACATATCCTACAGTAGCAGACAGATTCTTTACCACTGAGCCACCAGGGAAGCCCAATGGGCATTTTGGACAGTATTAAAAATGCCACTGGCTCTGCGGAGAGAGGCTAGTAACTCATGACTGAACTAGAATCTAAAGGTAAGAAAGAAAGCAGGATATTCAAGGCCAGATTACCTAGGTCCCTGGTATTCTCTGTTGTCTTCCACATAAGTACTGTGTGTTCCAAGACATTAAAGCTGTGATTTAAATCATTAAATTAAACTCTTTTTTTTTACTTTTGGATATATTTTAAAGTGGAAAACATATCCTTAGGAATGTGGTAGAAATAATGAGAAGTCCCAGGAGAGATTAAGTCATCGAGTCAGGGATGGATTTGGCAGCCAGTTGCCAGCATCCCCAACCACATCTTCATCTCCATTACCTGTCAAGAATATTCTTCTTCCCAATCCATTTTAAGATATTCTCTCTTTACATTAAAAATAATTTCTGTATACCATTTTGGGGGAGGGTTGCATTTATCTATTTTCTGTTTCACGCTCTTCATGCTTAAGTAGTCAATTCTTCAATAGTTTTCCTTTAATATAAAACCAATCAAACTGCTTTCAAATTTTATGATCCTCTGATGATAATTACAGTGTCATTGGAAGCCAAAATTCCTCTACCTTACCATAAAAATTTACGGATCATTGATTTCATATTGTTCCATAGTTTTATGACACCTTCTTGAAACCATCCACAATTTACATTAGGTTCTATATCTGGTTTCTTGATACTGTCTTCTACATTTGTTCCATCTCATCACCGTCCCCCTGGTTATTTCTATGATTTTCTGGTACTGTTTTCCATTTTCATTTAGATCCCCCTTCTTAGATGTGACAATCTTTAAATTGTGGCACTGCTGATATTTCATTCTCAGGTCCCATTTTTTGTAATTCACTCGTTCACACATCCCCCTAGATTCATTAACACCTACTTGCTGATGATCTCCTAATTTAAGAAAATATTTGGCCATTGGTCCTGAGACTCACTTCCAATAGCCAGGGCCAGGCCTTAAATTCAATGTTCCTTTTTGCAAAGTAATAAGTAAATGTTTTAAAAGATCAAGGGACAACTCTCCATGAGATTTTTTCTTTAAACAAAATATATTTTATGATTTTATAATTTATTATTATTGTATATTTTATTTATTATTACAAATAGATGGGGAAACAGTGGAAACAGTGGCTGACTTTATTTTTCTGGGCTCCAAAACCACTGCAGATGGTGATTGCAGCCATGAAATTAAAAGACGCTTACTCTTTGGAAGGAAAGTTATGACCAACCTAGACAGCATGTTAAAAAGCAGAGACATTACTTTGCCAACCAAGGTCCGTCTAGTCAAGGCTATGGTTTTTCCAGTGGTCATGTATGGATGTGAGAGTTGGACTATAAAGAAAGCTGAGCACCAAAGAATGGATGCTTTTGAACTGTGGTGTTGCAGAAGACTCTTGAGAGTCCCTTGGACTGCAAGGAGATCCAACCAATCCATCCTAAAGGAGATCAGTCCTGGGGGTTCATTGGTAGGACTGATGTTGAAGCTGCAACTCCAGTACTTTGGCCACCTGATGTGAAAAGCAACTGAAAAGACCCTGATGCTGGGAAAGATTGAGGGCAGGAGGAGAAGGGAATGACAGAGGATGAGATGGTTGGATCGCATCACCAACTCAATGGACATGGGTTTGGGTGGACTCCAGGAGTTGGTGATGGACAGGGAGGCCTGGCGTGCTGCAGTTCATGGGGTCACAAAGAGTCGGACACGACACTGACAGAACTGAACTAAGATTATTCTTCTTACTATATATGTTTTTATTATTAGGCTATGGTTTTTCCAGTGGTCATGTATAGATGTGAGAGTTGGACTGTGAAGAAAGCTGATCAATGAAGAACTGATGCTTTTGAACTGTGGTGTTGGAGAAGACTCTTGAGAGTCCCTTGTACTGCAAGGAGATCCAACCAGTCCATTCTAAGGGAGATCAGTCTTGGGTGTTCATTGGAAGGACTGATGCTAAAGCTGAAACTCCAATACTTTGGCCACCTCATGTGAAGAGTTGACTCACTGGAAAAGACTCTGATGCTGGGAAGATTGGGGGCAGGAGGAGAAGGGGATGACAGAGAATGAGATGGCTGGATGGCATCACCGACTCGATGGACATGAGTCTGAGTGAACTCCAGGTGGACAGGGAGGCCTGGCATGCTGTGATTCATGGAGTCGCAAAGAGTCAGACATGACTGAGTGACTGAATTGAACTGAACTAAACATAAATAACTACATATATTATTAATATTAGCACTGGTTTCTCATTTCAAAATCTTAAAAGGCACACAATGCCCCATTCATGGTTTCTAAATAGTATTTTCCAGTAAATGGAATCAAGACTCGTAGGCTAAATCATTGATTCTAGACTTAGGGCAGGGAATATAGAAGATGAGTCTAAATCATCATGTCATATCAGAAAGTAAAGAAGTCTTCATAAGTCAAAAGGACAATGCATGTCAAAAAACACAGGAGCCAATCTGAAGGAATTTCCTATGACTGAGGCTGGAACATCTGTTGCAATAAAATAATGTAATATTAGATTTTAATCCAGATTATAAAGTATCTTACCTGTGTCCATGCCAAGGAAAAATAAATTATTATAAATAAATAAATGAAGGGATGGAGGAAAAGAAAAGAGGGAAGTAGGGAAGGATGAAGGAAGGAGATAAAAGAGAGATATATCTAGTACAGAAGAATTCCAAATTATACAGATTCCTTCTCCACTCCAGGAATTAAGTTTAACCTTCCCTTTCCCACCCCCCCAGGCTTGAGTGTGTTCTGTGCTTAGTGACTTGCTTCCAAGTAGTGAAAATAAGGAAGGTGTGCATAACTTTGCTGTAGAGAAACCTGACAAACAGTACTTCTGCCCATTTATCAAGGTTAAGGTCCTCTTGATAGGATGTGATGAGAATGCAACTCACCTCTGCATCTCCTTCCTTAAGCCTCTAACCTAATTCTAACAAAAGAAAAAAAAAAAAAAACAAGGAAATGAAAACCAAAACCACAAGGATATAACACCTCACACCTGCCAAAATGTCTATTATCAAAAAGACAAGAAATAATGAGTGCTGGTGAGGATATGGAGAAAAGAGAAGCCTTGTGCAAGGTTGGTAAAAATGTAAATGATGCAGACGTTATGGAAAACAGGATGGCGGTTCCTAAAAAAAAAGCATATTCAACTACCATATGATCCAGCAATTCCACTTCTGGGTATTTATCTGAAGAAAACAAAAACACTAAGTCAAAAAGATACACACACCCTTATGTTCACTGTTCTTTGCAGGATTATTTACAATAGCCACGATATGGAAACAACCTAAGTATCCTCAAGGGAGACTGGATAAAGCAAATTCTTTATATATATGCAAAGTTCAGTTCAGTCGCAGAGGGGTGTCCGACTCTCCGCGACCTCATGAATCACAGCACGTCAGGTCTCCCTGTCCATCACCAACTCCCAGAGTTCACTCAAACTCATGTCCACAGAGTCGGTGATGCCATCCAGACATCTCATTCTCTGTCGTCCCCTTCTCCTCCCGTCCCCAACGTTTCCTAGCATCAGAGTCTTTTCCAGTGAGTCAACTCGTCGCATGAGGTGGCCAAAGTATTGCAGTTTCAGCTTTAGCATCAGTCCTTCCAATGAACACCCAGGACTGATCTCCTTTAGAATGGACTGGTTGGATCTCCTTGCAGTACAAGGGACTCTCAAGAGTCTTCTCCAACACCACAGTTCAAAAGCATCAATTCTTAGGCGATCAGCTTTCTTCACAGTCCAACTCTCACATCCATACATGACCACTGGAAAAACCATAGCCTTGACTAGACGGACCTTTGTTGGCAAAGTAATGTCTCTGCTTTTTAATATACTCTCTAGGTTGGTCATAACTTTCCCTCCAAGGAGTAAGAGTTTTTTTAATTTCATGGCTGCAATCAGCATCTGCAGTGATTTTGGAGCCCAAAGAAATAAAATCTGACACTGTTTCCACTGTTTCCCCATCTATTTCCCATGAAGTGATGGGACCAGATGCCATGATCTATGTTTTCTGAATGTTGAGCTTCAAGCCAACATTTTCACTCTCCTCTTTCACTTTCATCAAGAGGCTTTTGAGTTCCTCTTCACTTTCTGCCATAAGGGTGGTGTCATCTGCATATCTGAGGTTATTGATATTTCTCCTGGCAATCTTGATTCCAGCTTGTGCTTTTTCCGGCCCAGTGTTCCTCATGATGTACTCTGTATATAAGTTAAATAAGCAAGGTGACAATATACAACCTTGACGTACTCATTTTCCTATTTGGAACCAGTCTGTTGTTCCATGTACAGTTCTGACTGTTGCTTCCTGACCTGCATACAGGTTTCTCAAGAGACAGGTCAGGTGGTCTGGTATTCCCATCACTTTCAGAATGTTCCACAGTTTATTGTGATCCACACAGTCAAAGGCTTTGGCATAGTCAATGAAGCAGAAATAGATGTTTTTCTGGAACTCTCTTGCTTTCTCTATGATCCAGCGGATGTTGGCAATTTGATCTCTGGTGCCTCTGCCTTTTCTAGAACCTGCTTGAACATCTGGGAGTTCACGGTTCACATATTGCTGAAGCCTGGCTTGGAGAATTATGAGCATGACTTTACTAGCGTGTGAGATGAGTGCAACTGTGCGGTAGTTTGAGCATTCTTTGGTATTGCCTTTCTTTGGGATTGGAATGAAGACTGACCTTTTCCAGTCCTGTGGCCACTGTTGAGTTTTCCAAATTTGATGGCATAATGAGTGCAGCACTTTCGCAGCATCATCTTTCAAGATTTGAAATAGCTCCACTGGAATTCCATCACCTCCACTAGCTTTGTTCGTAGTGATGCTTTCTAAGGCCCACTTGATTTCACATTCCAAGATGTCTGGCTCTAGGTCAGTGATCACGTTATCGTGACTATTTGGTCGTGAAGATCTTTTTTGTACAGTTCTTCTGTGTATTCCTGCCACCTCTTCTTAATATCTTCTGCTTCTGTTAGGTCCATACCATTTCTGTCCTTTATCGAGCCCATCTTTGCATGAAATGCGCCCTTGGAATCTCCAATTTTCTTGAAGAGATCTCTTGTTTTTCCTATTCTGTTGTTTTCCTCTATTTCTTTGCACTGATCACTGAGGAAGGCTTTCTTATCTCTCCTTGCTATTCTTTGGAACTCTGCATTCAGATGCTTATATCTTTCCTTTTCTCCTTTGCTTTTCGCTTCTCTTCTTTTCAGTTATTTGTAAGGCCTCCTCAGACAGCCATTTTGCTTTTTTGCATTTCTTTTCCATGAGGATGGTCTTGGTCCCTGTCTCCTGTACAATGTCACGAACCTCCCTCCAGAGTTCATCAGGCACTCTATCTATCAGATCTAGTCCCTTAAATCTATTTCTCACTCCCACTGTATAATCATAAGGGATTTGATTTAGGTCATATCTGAGTGGCCTGTTGGTTTTCCCTACTTTCTTCAATTTAAGTCTGAATTTGGCGATAAGGAGTTCATGATCTGACCCACAGTCAGCTCCTGGTCTTGTTTTTGCTAACTGTATACAGCTTCTCCATCTTTGGCTTCAAAGAATACAATCAATCTGATTTCGGTGTTGACCATCTGGTGATGTCCATGTGTAGAGTCTTCTCTTGTGTTGTTAGAAGAGGGTGTTTGCTATGACCAGTGCGTTCTCTTGGCAAAACTCTATTAGCCTTTGCCCTGCTTCATTTCGTGCTCCAAGGCCAAATTTGCCTGTTACTCCAGGTGTTTCTTTACTTCCTACTTTTGCATTCCAGTCCCCTATAATGAAAAGGACATCTTTTTGGGGTATTAGTTCTAAAAGGTCTTGTAGGTCTTCATAGAACCATTCAACTTTGGCTTCTTCAGTGTTACTGGTTGGGGCATAGGCCTGGACTACTGTAATATTGAAAGGTTTGCCTTGGAAATGAACAGAAATCATTCTGTCATTTTTAAGATTGCATCCAAGTACTGCATTTCGGACTCTTTTGTTGACCATGATGGCTACTCCATTTCTTCTAAGGGATTCCTGCCCACAGTAGTAGATATAATGGTCATCTGAGTTAAATTCACCCATTCCAATCCATTTTAGTTCACTGATTCCTAGAATTTCTATGTTCACTCTTGTCATCTCCTGTTTGACCACTTCCAATTTGCCTTGATTCATGGACCTAACATTCCAGGTTCCTATGCAATATTGCTCTTTACAGCATCGGACCTTGCTTATATCAACCAGTCACATCCACAACTGGGTTTTGTTTTTGTTTTGGCGCCATCCCTTCATTCCTTCTAGAGTTATTTCTCCACTGATCTCCAGTGGGGAATCCTCATTCAGTATCCCATCATTTTGCCTTTTGATACTGTTCATGGGTTCTCAAGGCAAGTATACTGAAGTGGTTTGCCATTCCCTTCTCCAGTGAACCACATTCGGCTGTGGTCCATGTAATCAGTTCGACTAGTTTTCTGTGATTATCATTTCAGTGTGTCTGCCCTCTGATGCCCCCTCGCAATACCTACCGTCTTATTTGGGTTTCTCTTACCTTGGTCATGGGATATCTCTTCACAGCTGCTCAAGCAAAGTGCAGCCGCTGCACCTTATCTTGGACAAGGGGTATCTCCTCAAGGCCGCTCCTCCTGACCTTGACCTAGGTGGAGTAGTTCCTCTCGGCCCTCCTGCGCCTGCACAGCCACCGCCTATTGGACGTTGGGTAGCTCCTCTTGGCCACCGGCCCTGGCCTCGGTCGTGGGGTAGCTCTGCTGGGACACGCATCTGCGCCGCCGGAGCCAGCGTCTCTCACATTTGCGCCACTGGACCTGGCGTCTCTCACGTCTGTGCCGCAGGAGCCGGAGTCTCTCGCGGCTTATATGCAGAGTACATCATGAGATTATGCAGAGTACATCATGAGGAACGCTGGGCTGGAAGAAGCACAAGCTGGAATCAAGATTGCCACGAGAAATATCAATACCTCAGATATGCAGATGACACCACCCTTATGGCAGAAAGTGAAGAGGAACTCAGAAGCCTCTTGATGAAAGTGAAAGAGGAGAGTGAAAAACTTGGCTTGAAGCTCAACATTCAGAAAACAAAGATCATGGCATCTGGTCCCATCACTTCATGGGAAATAGATGGAAAAACAGTGGAAACAGTGTCAGACTTTATTTTTGGGGGCTCCAAAATCACTGTGGATGCTGATTGCAGCCAGGAAATTAAAAGACGCTTACTCCTTGGAAGGAAAGTTATGACCAACCTAGACAGTATATTAAAAAGCAGAGACATTACTTTGCCAACAACGATCCGTCTAGTCAAGGCTATGGTTTTTCCAGTGGTCATGTATGGATGTGAAATTTGGAGTGTAAAGAAAGCTGATCGCTGAAGAATTGATGCTTTTGAACTGTGGTGTTGGAGAAGACTCTTGAGAGTCCCTTGGACTGCAAGGAGATCCAACCAGTCCATTCTAAAGGAGATCAATCCTGGGTGTTCATTGGAAGGACTGATGCTAAAGCTGAAACTGCAATACTTTGGCCACCTCATGCGATGAGTTGACTCACCGGAAAAGACTCTGATGCTGGGAAGGATTGGGGGCAGGAGCAGAAGGGGACGACCGAGAATGAGATGGCTGGATGGCATCACCGACTCGATGGACATGCGTTTGAGTGAACTCTGGGAGTTGGTGATGGACAGGGAGGCCTGGCATGCTGTGGTTCATGGGGTCTCAAAGAGTCAGACATGACTGAGTGACTGAACTGAAAAATCCTTAGAAAATAGTCATTAAACTATTACTTGCAATACGCTAAAAAAGAAAAGAGAGTATTCTCATTGAAAGTTGACTCAATGTCTTAAGAACTCAAGTTCCCATACTTTAGGTAAAATTTTGCAAATAAAACACCTTATATTTCTATTTAATAAAAATAGCTATGCCTTCTCTGATTTTCAGCATTAAGTATAACATGAGTTTATACATTTTTACTCTATTTGAGCGTGTTCTTCCTAAACTTACACAGAACCACTGATGAAATAAATTGCTGCTACTTCTGCGTAACAAGTAAGGTTTTCAAAAATGTAAACTGGGATTTAACCAGATTGATCCATTATTCTGAAATTTTTATCTTAACAGTAGTTATCTTTTATATTATGTAAGCTAGATTAATATGTTATTAGCCACATGTTGGACAGTAACTCACTACCTTAGCAAACTTATACTGCATTCACGATTGTCTCTCACATTATTATGGGTCCATTTGGGGCCACTTGATTTTTCTTTTAAGAAAAAGAGATAAGTATGCAATTTAATTCAAGAAGGGGAAAACCAAGCTCTGATTCAAGAACTGAAATTCTTACTACAGTGGGAAATTTTGAGAAAATAATGGACAGTTTAGATAATGCCACTAAGGCCAAAGAACTCTTCAACCAAAAAGTTCATGCAGTTGAACACAGGTGATTCAAATTAGAGTTGCAGTAGATATAACCTGGGCCTCTTTAGGGGTGTTGTTCAGTCACTTAGTGGTGTCTGACTCTTTTGACTCCATGGACAGCAGCACGTCAGGCTTCCCTTTCCCTCACCATCTTCTGGAGCTTGCTCAAATCCATGTCCATTGAGTTAGTTATGCCATCCAGCTATCTTGTCCTCTGTTTTCCTCTTCTCCTCCTGCCTTCAATTCTTCCCGGCATCAGGGTCTTTTCTAATGAGTCATTTCTTTGCATCAGGTGGCAAGTATTCAGCTTCAGTATGAGTCCTTCCAGTGAATATTCAGGATTGATCTCCTTTAGGATTGACTGGTTTGATCTCCTTGCAGTCTGAGAGACTCTCAAGAGTCTTCTCCAACACCACAGTTCAAAAGCATCAATTCTTCAGTGCTCAGCCTTCTTTATGGTCCAGCTCTCACATTCAAACATGACTCCTGGAAAAACCATTTGACTATACAGACCTTTGTATGCAAAGTAATGTCTCTGCTTTTTATTATGCTGTCTAGTTTTGTCATTGATTTTCTTCCAAAGAGCAAATTTGGAAGAGTCTTTTTAAATTAAAAGAAAGAAAAGAAATTAAAGAGTCTTTTAATTTCTTCAAGGGTAATGTGTGCTATTTTAGGGGAAGAATTTTGTACTTGCATCCCTGCAGACCTCTCTGAAATTTTTAATAATACTAAAAGAATCTGGAAAAGACTCTGATGCTGGGAAAGGTTGGGGGCAAGAGGAGAAGGGGACGACCGAGAATGAGATGGCTGGATGATATCACCGACTCTGTGGACATGAGTTTGAGTGGACTCCGGAAGTTGGTGATGGACAGGGAGGCCTGGCGTGCTGTGATTCATGGGGTCGCAGAGAGTGGGACACGACTGAGCGACCAAACTGAACTGAAAAGTATCTCGGAAGTAAACAAAGAACAACTGTTTACAAATGTTAAAAAAAAACAAAAAAGACTTCTCATTAGAGGACTGCCATGAGTACACTTAATACCTCACTTGGTGAATTCTGACCTAGAACTCTCTACTCCCAAATGCTTCATAACTATTATAGGAAATTGATGAGGGAATTTGTATGTAAAAAGACTGCATATTCTGAAGTTATTTGTCAAAATGGTTATTACATTCATTTCTCCAGGCCATCAGAAACATTGAAGAGAATTTTCAACCCCAAATATGTATGTTTAAGCATAACATTAAAATTGAATTCTAAAGCTGAACTTGAAAAGTTTGAGCCTATCAAGTATAGGGAGCTTTAATTCACTGTCCATAGAAGTAGCTAAGGAAATTATATCAGTGATTCAGTTCAGTTCAGTTCAGTCGCTCAGTCGTGTCCGACTCTCCGCGACCCCATGAATCACAGCACGCCAGGCCTCCCTGTCCATCACCAACTCCCGGAGTTCACTCAAACTCATGTCCACAGAGTCGGTGATGCCATCCAGCCATCTCATTCTCTGTCGTCCCCTTCTCCTATCGCCCCCAAACTTTCCCAGCATCAGAGTCTTTTCTAGTGAGTCAACTCGTTGCATGAGGTGGCCAAAGTATTGCAATTTCAGCTTTAGCATCAGTGCAATTTCAGCTTTAGCATCAGTCCTTCCAATGAACACCCAGGATTGATCTCCTTTAGAATGGACTGGCTGGATCTCCTTGCAGTACAAGGGACTCTCAAGCGTCTTCTCCAGCACCACAGTTCAAAAGCATCAATTCTTCGGCGATCAGCTTTCTTCACAGTCCAACTCTCACATACTCCACTCTATTTTAAAATTGGCTAATAAAACATGATCTTGGAAACGCATCTGGGACACGAGTTCACATTTCATTTTCCTGTTTGCCAATATTAAATTGGCCATGTGTCTGATGGCACAAAATCAACATAGCATGCTGCTATGAAAATGATTCCATGGCAATAAAACCTCAAGTTACCTGGATGATTTATCTAGTTGAACTGAAATACATTAACAGTCTTGGCCTAAGTTGTTAACCACCCTACACATTAAGTACCAATTATAAAAAAGTAAATTGTGCCAGTGAATTAAGAAAGGTCACTATAATTAAGCAATATATAGCTTATATCAAGAAGAAAGTAAAAGGCATGTTCTCTCATGTCTTCTTCAATTTCTCTGATCATAGAAAAATCACTGGTGTCTTCATTTAGAAAAGGAAATTCCCTTAGAGAATCTGCTTCTTATGGATTGGCTGGCTTGGGCTCAGGATGCTTTGTTTGTAAAAAGTGTCCCAGATATTTTGTGGTCAAAAACTTCTGGAAAATACCTCTAGAGTATATTTTATATTTTCCTGTTAGTTCCTTAAATTTCTAATCTTAAATTCTTATGCATCTTCATGTTGCTCACATAACCCTGGCCCATGAGGTTTAAACATCTAGGACTTCCACTTGAATTTATGCCTATAGTACTTGACATATTGAAAACTTAAAATAACCTTCAAACTAATAATCCTCTCTCTCTAGGCTCTTATACAGATGCCATACTAATCTTTCAAACATAATTCTGCAATTATGCTAATTTCTTGATAAAGAAAATATTTTGAGAGCACAGTCAAGTAAGTGTGGGCTCTGGATTAGACTTCTGGGTTTGAACCTTTGCTTGACCATTGACTTCCTAGCTCTACAAGCTTGTCAAAGTATTTAACTCCTCAGAGTTCTACTATCTTTACTCAAAATATATAAAAGTGAATAACATTTAATACTATACTGATTAATCAAATCATTAATTATTTAATCAAGATGAGATAATCCATGTGTATTGCCCCAGGTTCTGGCACAGGCTATGCGGTCAATAAATATTACTATCACTATCATGCAGTGAGAAAATGGCTTGAAATATTACTCTTTATATCTTATTTTCTTATGTATAATTCTCCAATCAGAGATTAGAATTATGAAGTAGGAAGAAAAATTAAAATAAACTGCCAATGTTCAATTTGTATTCTTCTCATTTTTTTTATTGTAAATAAGGTCCTGAACTCACAACAAAAATAAAACAAAACAACCAACGTTTTTTTTATTTGTAGGAACCAGATTATTGAGGGAAAAAGAGACTCTCAAAAATCAGAAAGGAAAAGAGAAAGAAGCAGAGCACAGAATTCATGCCATAAAAATAGAATCATAAGATTCATAAAAGACTATTGGATTACCCTGACTATCTGACTCAGGCAAGACTAAATGAGAATTATTGGATTCAGGAGGAAAGATGATTCAATGACATAAGAACTTGTAGGATGTCTATAGATCTCAGAATGAGATGCCAAAGACAAGACCTGGGGACTCTAGGAAAGGATTGAAGTCACATCTAGGCACTGCTAAGCATTGTCCGGCCCCCCCAAAAAAAATGTTCGACAGAGGGAGGCAAAAGAGCCTATTGTCCATCCCAGTGTTAGGAGCCCTGTTAGATGTGCTCTCTGCAGCTGCTTGGTGCAAGCCTTCCATCGACCGTGATCTGTATGCATGTCTCTCAGCAGAAATGACACCCTCCAATAGCTAGGAATTTACTTAGTCCCATCCAAACTCTCCCTTGTGAACTAATCTTTTTTCAATAGTCTAGAACATTCATAAACTTCCTAAAACAAAGCTAAATCCTCAGAGAGATGGTGGAATAGAGGGAGAAAACTAAACAATTATGCCTGGGCTAACACTGAAACCTACTGATTGTATTTTATTATTATAATAATTCCTTATTGCCTTTTATGTCTTAAAAAACCCTAAGGCCTTCATAATCTCAACTCCAGAGTCAGATTATGGACATTATTTCCCCTCTAGCTGCAAGGACAAGTCATTCATCCAAATCAGATCAGTCTCTCTAAATGTCTATATAACACAATGATGCCAATTGATGTCTTCAATCATGTTTAGGCTTTTTCTGTTGCTTCTCCTTTGTCTTTTCAAAACCTATCTATTTTCCAGTGCCCAGCTTAAATCCAATCTTCTCCATATGTTTTCTATAACACAACCAACTCATCCATCTCTAAGCTACTATTATGGTTAGAAACTATGCAGGTACACCCTGAATATATATATATTGCTTTGTGTTAGTATCTCTTCGTATTTCGTGCATTTTTCTTATATCTCCAAGTAGTTTAGATATTCATTATGGTTAAAGATTATATCTTTAATCTTGTGTAAAGATTATATCTTATTTGTCTTGTGTACACCATACAGTGCCACTGCAAAGTCTGTCTTAAGTATCTGTTGTTTAATTGAAATGTTCTGAACATCACAAATTCATTAACCACCTTTTTTCCAAAGTTTATACCTTTTATTTTGCATTGGGGGTATAGCCGATTAACAATGTTGTGGTAGTCAAAACTACTTTAGACCATGTGAAATATCTATTTAACTGTTCAGGTATAGATGAAAATGTTTCTGAAAGAAAAAAAATCTGTAAATCAATATATTCCTGTGTTTTGTATCAAAATGTGCTATATATGATTTTCATTTTCCACAGGCACAAAAAAAATCAGCAGAAGTGTGTGAAAATCTATTAAAAATAGTTTCTGACCTATAAAACTTTCTACCAGCTATACATCTGCCTTTGTTAGGCTGATCCATCTTTTATACTATTCATGGTAATAGTCTTTAACACACTAAAATTTTTATAAAATACTAATAAAATTTAAAATATGTTAAATATTAATAAAATAAAGTTTAGTAATATATGCCACCGAAGTTTCTTCTAGAACTGATATCTAATTCCATTTAATGTGTTAGCTATTCCTGTTGTGGGTAACTCAATGATCAGATAAATAAAGATCACAATCAAGTTCTTCTCTCAGAGGCTTTCTTGGTATTTTCCTACTTTGAACTATCTACCCCATAGTATTCCACAGAATCCATTGCAAACTCTCCCTTATTTTTCCCTT
This sequence comes from Moschus berezovskii, assembly GCF_049115385.1. Classification (NCBI taxonomy): domain Eukaryota; kingdom Metazoa; phylum Chordata; class Mammalia; order Artiodactyla; family Moschidae; genus Moschus; species Moschus berezovskii. The sequence goes on from NC_142464.1 coordinate 28,660,463, forward strand.
CTTTGTGTTTTCTACCCCAAATATGAAAAGGAAAAGGAAATTTTGAAAAAAAAATGGTAGAATTTCTTGAATGAACTAATAGCTCTCAACTATCAAACTTGAAAAAGCAATTATCACCTGGTAGAAAAGAAAAGTGTGTGCTTATAGCCCTACTGCATGTTAAGAAGGAATATGAAATAATTTGAAGTCTTACTGCAATCTCGTTAAATGTCTTGCAATGACTTTTAAAATTCCTATGAGAGCTGTTCATATAACACCCCTAAGTATTCTCTCTGTGACATTATCTTACTTATTTTCTGGTCACACAAACCACAGGGGCACTGCACTGCCCATTTCCCTCCACATGAACTTCTCCTCCTGGACATGTGCACGGTCACCTCCTCGGGCTTTTTGCAAATGGACCTATTCTTCTCATTTTCCCTAAAAGAGCAAACCATGTCCATTATCAACTCCATGTATTCAGGTTTATATTTTTGTGCATTGCAATTATCGACTTCCTCACTCACATTGTTTATATTTTATCTCCACCAATAGAATAAATTTCCAAGGGGATAAGGATCATTATCATTTTATTTATTTATATATTCCAAACTTAAAACAGTTCCTGGGATATAATAGGTGCTTAATATTTATTTAACTTATATGTAGAGTACATCATGCAAAATGCCAGGCTGGATGAAGCACAAGCTGGAATGAAGATTGCCGGGAGAAATATCAATAACCTCAGATATGCAGATGACACCACCCTTATGGCAGAAAGCGAAGAAGAACTAAAGAACCTCTTGATGAAAGTGAAAGAGGAGAGTGAAAAAGTTGGCTTAAAGCTCAACATTCAGAAAACTAAGATCACGGCATCTGGTCCCATCACTTCATGGCAAATAGAGGGGGAGACAGTGGAAACAGACTTTATTTTGGGGAGCAGCCATGAAATTAAAAGATGCTTGCTCCTTGAAAGAAAAGCTATGACAAACCTAGAAAGCATATTAAAAAGCAGAGACATTACTTTAAAAACAAAGATCCGTCTAGTCAAAGCTATGGTTTTTCCAGTAGTCATGTATGGATGTGAGAGTTGGACTATAAAGAAAGTTGAACACCAAAGAATTGATGCTTTTGAACTGTGTTGCTGGAGAAGACTCTTGAGAGTCCCTTGGACTGCAAGCAGATCAGTCCAGTCAGTCCTAAAGGAAATCAGTCCTGAATATTCATTGGGAGGACTGTTGCTGAAGCTGAAGCTCTAATACTTTGGCCACCTGATGCAAAGAATTGCCTCCTTGGAAAAGACCCTAATGCTGGGAAAGATTGAAGGTGGGAGAAGAAGGGGACGATAGAGGATGAGATGGTTGGATGGCATCACTGACGCAATGGACATGAGTTTGAGTAGGCTCCAGGAGTTGGTGATGGACAGGGAAGCCTGGAGTGCTGCAGTCCATGGGGTCACAAAGAGTCAGACATGACTGAGCAACAGAACTGAACAGAACTGAGATATTTATTATATGAATGGGTAATTCTAAAGATGACAATGATGCAAAAGACAGACATGGGACAACCAAGAAGAAAACACTAAGTAACTTTAATTCTAGGTGAGAAAATGCATTATTCACCTATGGATAATTTAGTAATTAATCCAGTTTAAATCACTGTTTAAAATGACACTGAAAAACCAATGCCATTTTTCACAGAATTACAACCAAAAAAATTGAAATTTGTGTCAAAACACAAAAGACCCGAAAGACAAATCAATCTTAAGAAAAGAATAGATCTTGAGTAATCAACCCCTTACTAAAGACTATTCTATACTATACAAAGAAACAGTAAGCAAAAAAAAAAAATATGCTGTAGCATAAAGACACACATATACATCAATAGAACAGTACAGAAAGTCCAGAAATAAACCTATTCACCTATGGTCGATTAGTCTATGATAAAGGAGGCAATAATATACAATAAGGAAAAGACGGTCTCTTCAATAATGGTGCTGGGAAAACTGAAAAACTACCAATACACATAAAATAATAAAGTGAGAACAATCTTTAACACTATATACAAAAACAAATTCAAAATGGAGTGAAGATCTAAATGTAATATTATAATAAAACTCCTAGAGGAAAACATAGCCAGAACATTCTTTGACATAAATCACAGAAACATTTTTTGGATCCATCTCCTAGAATAATGGAAATAAAAACATAAATAAACAAATGGGAGTTAATCAAACTGAAAATCTTTTGCAGAGAAAAGGAAACCATTAATGAAACAAAGAAACAATTTATGGGGGGAAAACCTATGGAATGGGAGAATATATCTGCAACCATTCAACCAACAAGGGATTAATTTCCAAAATATACAAACAGTTCATACAACTTAGTATCAAACAAACAACTCAATCAAAAAATGGGTATTAGTCGTGCAGTCGTGTCCAACTTTTTGCGACCCCATGGACTATAGCCCGCCAGGCTCCTCTGTCCATGGGATTCTCTAGGCAAAAATACTGGAGTGGGTTGCCATTTCCTCCTCCACAGGACCTTCCCAACTGTACATAAAGGAGACTTCATTAATGTGCATTAGATGATACCCCAGGTTAACCTGTTATAGAAAACTGTCTCTTGAGTCTTTAAATTCTATACCAATTCTATAACTCTAGTTGGCTGATTGCTTGTTTCTTTATTTAGGTTTTAAGGTGAATGACCTAGGGTTATTTGTTTCCATCAACCTGATTGCGAATCTAAAAGCACAGTTGAAATGTCTATTTTTCATGCTATCCTCAGAAGAGATTGCTGCAGATCTGCTCTATGATTCTCATTCTTTTCAGCTTACAATACAAATAGCTTATTATTTTTTGAAACCTATGTCTTATAATAAAACAGTGCTGAAAAATTAAATAGAAGAAAGTTCAGTTGCCATACAGGCTACGAAAATGATTTGCTGGTGGGGATTTTTAAGCTTGATTCTAAATAGATTTATGAAGAATGGCACTTGGAAGACATGGTTCAAATTTTGCTATTTAAGGTATCTTGTAATTATAAGCTCACTCTCCCTGAAATTTCAAAAAGCATAGAGCTTAGGCTCTTAAGGGTATAGCAGTGATAAAAGCTTTCATAGTCATTTCTAAAAAGCAACACTTCATAGTTTTCTGTCTCCAATGGTTCTCTAATATACTTGTAGAAGGAAGGCAACAGAAAACCAAGAATAAAAATATCTGAGCTCTCCACAGTTGGGCTTTCTGCTTACTTTCCCTGTTCAAAGAAAAGAGGAGACACCATCTTGCAATAGAGGTTTCATAGACAACTGGGCTTCTCCAGTGACAGTCAGCATTTATGCCCCATATCTCTTGGTTCTTCTCGTTGCCAATGGTCAGCCTGGCAATGGTGGTGAAATGGGAGAAATTAATCTGTAGATGAGGGAGGGCTAACAGGTAGAAGACCTGAATAGAAAATTTTCCAAAGAAGACATACAGAATGCCAACAGGCATATGAAAAGATGCTCAACATTGCTAAGTATTAGAGAAATGCAAATTAAAACTACAAAGAAGTATCACCTCACATCAGTCAGAAAGGTCATCATTAAAAAGTCTACAAATAATAAGTGATAGAGAGGATGTGGAGAAAACGGATCCTTCTTATACTGTCTGTGTTATTATAAATTGATGTACCCATGTGGAAAATAGTAAGGAGGTTTCTTTAAAAACTAAAAATAGAGCTACCATATGATCTTACAATCCCACACCAGGGCATATATCCAGAGAAAATGATAATTTGAAAAGATACATGCACTCTAGTGTTCATAGCAACACTATTTACAATAGCCAAGACAGAGAAGCAGCCTAAATGTCCATAAACAAATGAATGGATGAAGAAGATGTGTGGAATATTTCTCAGCCAAAAAAAAAAAGAATGACATAATGCCACTTGCAGCATTATGGCATTATCATAGAGATTATCATTAAGTGAAGTAAGTCAGAGAAAGACAAATATCATATGATATCACTTATATGTGGAGTTCAAAATATGTCACAAATAAACTTATTAATGAAACAGACTCATTTATACACATAAGGACAAGTATATGTATAACTGAATCAATTTCCTATACACTGAAAACTAACACAACATTGTAAATTAATGATATCTCAATTTTTTTAAGTTAAAAAAAAAAAAACATGCAAAAGAGATCAGAAGTCAAGAGTCCAGCGTATTGAGTATATGTCTCCCTTGTGGCTCAGATAGTAAAGAGTCCGCCAGCAATGCAGGAGATTCTGGTTCAATCCCCTGGGTCAGAAAGATCCCTTGGAGGAGGGCAGAAAGATCCCCTGGAGGAGGTCAAGGCAATCCACTCCAGTATCCTTGCCTGGAGAATCTCATGGATAGAGAAGTCTGGCGGGCTACAGTTCATGGGGTGGCATAGAATCAGACATGACTGAGCAACTAACACACACACAGAACAAAATGTAAGCCATGTAAATGTTTTCAGTTCAGTTCAGTCACTCAGTCATATCTGAATCTTTGTGACCCCGTGAACTGCAGCACACCATGCTTCCCTGTCCATTACAAACTCCCAGAACTTCCTCAAACTCCTGTCCATCGAGTCGGTGATGCCATCCAACCATCTCATTCTTTGTCATCCCCTTCTCCTCCTGTCTTCAATCTTTCCCAACATCAGGATCTTTTCCAAAGAGTCAGTTCTTCGCATCAGGTGGCTCAAGTATTGGAGCTTCAGTTTCAGCATCAGTCCTCCCAATGAATATTCAGGACTGATTTCCTTTAGGACTGATTGGTCTGATCTCCTTGCAGTCCAAGGGACTCTCAAGAGTCTTCTCCAGTTCAAAAGCATCAATCCTTCAGTGTTCAGCTTTCTTTACAGTCCAACTCTCACATCCATACATGACTACTGGAAAAACCATAGCTTTGACTAGATGGACCTTTGTTGGCAAAGTAATGTCTCTGCTTTTTAATATTCTGTCTAGGTTTGTCATAGCTTCTCTTCCAAAGAGCAAGCGTCTTTTAATTTCATGGCTGCAGTCACCATCTGCAGTGATTTTGGAGCCCAAGAAAATGTTTTAGCTTGGTCTAAATCCAAACTCTATCACTTGTGAACTAGATGAACTAGATCAAGTTCTTCTACTTCTTTAGCCTTGACCAACTTAGCTATAAAATCAGATAATAATGCCTGTTTCTTAGGTCCACTCACTGCAGATGGTTTATATCAAGTAGTGAACCCAAGGAATGATTCAATAAAATGATAAAAATTACTTAGATTTTTTGGGAAGAAATACAGAGAGGAGATCTTGCCTCTATCAGCAAATATATAGTTATTTGAATATAGCAAGGAGGCTTGGATAATTCAGTACGACTTAGATTTTGCAGATACATCGCCTTCATTTTGTTTATAACTAATCTATCTGCAAGACAGAAACTCAAATAAATTTGTACCCAGTTTAAATTTACTCTTACCCTATAACTTAAAAGACCACACAATTCATCTGTTCATATTTTTATTAGTAAAAATATTTAATCTCCCATATAGACAACCCATCCCCTGTTTCCCTCCCTAAATTGGCCCCCAGGGATATAAGGAAAGGAATATGGCTTACGTGTCCTTGTGGCACAGCAAGCGAGGACACCCCTCTTTTCATGCAGGCACTGTTTTCTGGAGCAATGTCCTCTGTCTTCAGATCACTAGAGTCTAATGACCTCTGATAATCCAGCTACCCCTGGAACACAGTAGACTCTTTCACTCATAGTGTCTTTATAGACTACCTACCCTTGGTGATCACCATTTACTTCATCCAGTCTCATGACCTGGAGTTTTCACCTGTCTCTGTTGTTGGGTCACCTAACCTCATCAGAAGCTTCCTGATGACAGGCTGGCTGGCTCTCCTCTCAGGGTGCATGACACACAGGAAGGCCATCAGGGCACTCATTCTATCAGGGGCACTCTGTCCTCTAAAGTAGGTTGGCTATGCACACCTTCTTGGTAAAGAGTAGCTAACCATATATACCAGTTGTCCAAAACAAAATTTTTTTTCAATTTTCCCAAATGTTTCAGTGTGATTTCTTTCACTCTAAAAAATGTTGTGCTCTGGACCATAAATTGAATTGTCACTCTACAAATGGGAGAGCAGATAAAAATGCCCTGCTCTTTACCCCCCATTCACTTATCTAAGGTCCCTGTCTGTGCCTTGCATCATCCCCTTGGAAACTGAAGACAAGAGACAGGAAATCAGGATGCAAAAGTCCTATGGCTTTACTTTACTTCCAGAGTCATTCTTTTTCTTCTCTTTTCTTTTCACTCCTCCACCTTTCAGACTCTAATCTCTTGTTAAGCTTTTATAACAAGCAAGGATATTTCTTCCATGTTATAGGAGACATCTAGAAGCTGAGTCCTCCAGGCTCAATATCTGGTATGATTATAAGGCAGATAAATTCTGCTTAATTCCTTCTTAAAACAATAGACTTACACATTCTATACTATTGCATAATCTTGTTTTTTAATGAGAGAAGCTGAACATTTGGCTCATACTCCCTGCTTTGCTAGAGCTTATTCTATCCGTTGGGTCAGATTACAGATGTTAAGACTGTAATATCTGTATTACTTACCCTAAAGTGTTTTATTAATTTTCTCTTAATGATTCTTTCAATCTTATATTAATTCAACTGAGATCTTCTTCAAAGAGATTAATTTCAATTACTTAAACACCAAAGGCAAGAAAGAATGCTCTGTAAATCATAAAGTGGGTACCTCTTAATCAAAAGATGAAACCAGAGCTGAAGAAGAGTAAAATTGTCAACTTAACGGCTGGCCTCAGAATTGCCTCCACATTTCTAATCAGCATCCTCCTCTCTGCTGAGGCACATTCACCTTCCTACCAACTATTTCTTGATCAAATTTTTCTCCCCCTTAAACCATGGGCTTTGTTCTTGACAAAAATATTCTCGGGGTACCATTTTATCTTCTATCAATATCTATGCCATAAACAACTGGGAAAGCACTAACAAAATGTTGGGGAGTATTATACCTTGACCTTCCCTTGCAGCTCAGCAGAAATCGTCTGCAATGTGGGAGATCTGGGTTTGATCCCTGGGTTGGGAGGATCCCCTGGAGAAGGGAACGGCTACCCACTCCAGTATTCTGGCCTGGAGAATTCCATGGACTGTAGTCCATAGGACCACAAAGAGTCGGACACGACTGAGTGACTTTCATTTTTATATTATATGTCAGGTGAAACAATGTGACTCTGGGAAAATGAGTATCCAGTTTTTTTTAATATCTAATAGGCAGCAATGGGAAGGAAAGTCGGGAAAAGATTTTTGAGTTTGTCAGAGAATAGCATCCACCACCAACTCCTCTCATTCTTAATGTCCCTGAAGGTAATATATTAGGAGAAATAGTATCAGTTAAATTTTTTCTTTTAAGATGTATTCTCTATTTTTCTTTAAAATTCTTTATTTCTCTTTAATCTTTCTCAGTTCTTCTGTGTATTCTTGCCACCTCTTCTTAATATCTTCTGCTTCTGTTAGGTCCATATCATTTCTGTCCTTTATCGAGCCCATCTTTGCAAGAAATGTTCCCTTGGTGATGACGATGGTGTGATCACTCACCTAGAGCCAGACATATTGGAATGTGAAGTCAAGTGGGCCTTAGAAAGCATCACTATAAGCAAAGCTAGTGGAGGTGATGGAATACCAGTTGAATTATTTCAAATCGTGAAAGATGATGCTGTGAAAGTGCTGCACTCAATATGCCAGCAAAATTGGAAAACTCAGCAGTGGCCACAGGACTGGAAAAGGTCAGTCTTCATTCCAATCCCAAAGAAAGGCAAGCCAAAGAATGCTCAAACTACCGCACAGTTGCACTCATCTCACATGCTGGTAAAGTCATGCTCAAAATTCTCCAAGCCAGGCTTCAGCAATATGTGAACCGTGAACTTCCAGATGTTCAAGCAGGTTTTAGAAAAGGCAGAGGAACCAGAGATCAAATTGCCAACATCTGCTGGATCATGGAGAAAGAAAGAGAGTTCCAGAAAAACATCTATTACTGCTTCATTGACTATGCCAAAGCCTTTGACTATGTGGATCACAATAAACTGTGGAACATTCTGAAAGAGATGGGAATACCAGACCACCTGACCTGTCTCTTGAGAAACCTGTATGCAGGTCAGGAAGCAACAGTCAGAACTGTACATGGAACAACAGACTGGTTCCAAATAGGAAAAGGACTACGTCAAGGTTGTATATTGTCACCCTGCTTATTTAACTTCTATGCAGAGTACATCATGAGGAACGCTGAGCTGGAAGAAGCACAAGCTGGAATCAAGATTGCCGGGAGAAATATCAATAACCTCAGATATGCAGATGACACCACCCTTATGGCAGAAAGTGAAGAGGAACTCAAAAGCCTCTTGATGAAATTGAAAGAAGAGAGTGAAAAGGTTGGCTTGAAGCTCAACATTCAGAAAACAAAGATCATGGCATGTGGTCCCATCACTTCATGGGAAATAGATGGGGAAACAGTGGAAACAGTGTCAGACTTTATTTTTGGGGGCTCCAAAATCACTGCAGATGCTGATTGCAGCCATGAAATTAAAAGACGCTTACTCCTTGGAAGGAAAGTTATGACTAACCTAGATAGCATCTTAAAAAGCAGAGACATTACTTTGTCAACCAAGGTCCATCTAGTCAAGGCTATGGTTTTTCCAGTGGTCATGTATAGATGTGAGAGTTGGACTGTGAAGAAAGCTGATCGCTGAAGAATTGATGCTTTTGAACTGTGGTGCTAGAGAAGATCCTTGAGAGTCCCTTGGACTGCAAGGAGATCCAACCAGTCCATCCTAAAGGAGATCAACCCTGGGTGTTCATTGGAAGGACTGATGCTAAAGCTGAAACTCCAATACTTTGGCCACCTCATGTGATGAGTTGACTCACTGGAAAAGACTCTGATGCTGGGAGGGTTTGGGGGCAGGAGGAGAAGGGGACGGCAGAGAATGAGATGGCTGGATGGCATCACTGACTCGATGGACATGAGTTTGAGTGAACTCCGGGAGTTGGTGATGGACAGGGAGGCCTGGTGTGCTGTGATTCATGGGGTAGCAGAGTCGGACACGACTGAGGCACTGAACTGAACTGATTCATTCTCAAAGAGTTTCTCATTAAACTTCCCAGTGGGGAAGAGAGAATATAAAAATGAGCCTGCAGCCATGCATCTGCTCCGTTTAGGACCTATGCTTCTCGTTGTCCCAGTGTGGAGGCAGAGATATGAACATCCCTTCTTTAACTAGGTGATCCTAATACTTCTCAATGGCACTCACATCACTTTCCACTGAAGCAGACATTTTAATGAAAAACAGCATAAAGATGTTTAGTTCAGCTCAGTCACTCATTCGTGTCTGACTCTTTGCAACCCCATGGACTGCAGAACACCAGGCTTCCCTGTCCATCACCAACTTCTGGAGTTTATCCAAACTCATGTCCATTGAGTCGGTGATGCCATTCAACCATCTCATCCTCTGTCGTCCCCTTCTCCTCCTGCCTTCAGTCTTGCCCAGCACCATGGTCTTTTCAAATGAGTTAGTTCCTCGCACCAGGTGTCCAAAGTATTGTAGTATCAGCTTTAGCATCAGTCCTTCCAATGAATCCTCAGGACTGATTTTCTTTAGGATGGACTGGTTGGATTTCCTTGCAGTCCAAGGGACTCTCAGGAGTCTTCTCCAACACCACAGTTCAAAAGCATCAATTCTTCAGCACTCAGATTTCTTTATAGTTCAACTCTCACATCCATACATGATCACTGGAAAAACCATAGCCTTGACTAGATGGACTGTTGTTGGCAAAGTAATGTCTCTGCTTTTTAAGATGCTATCTAGGTTGGTCATAACTTTCCTTCCAAGGAGTAAACATCTTTTAATTTCATGGCTGCTGTCATTATCTGCATTGATTTTGGAGCCCAGAAAAATAAAGTCTGACACTGTTTCCACTGTTTCCCCATCTATTTGCCCTGAAGTGATGGGACCAGATGCCATGATCTTTGTTTTCTGAATGCTGAGCTTTAAGCCAATTTTTTCACTCTCCTCTTTCACTTTCATCAAGAGGCTTTTGAGTTCCTCTTCACTTTCTGCCATAAGGGTGGTGTCATCTGCATATCTGAGGTTATTGATATTTCTCCCGGCAATCTTGATTCCAGCTTGTGTTTTCTCCAGCCCAGCGTTTCTCATGAAGTACTCTGCATAGATGTCAAATAAGCAGGGTGACAATATACAGGCCTTGATGTACTCCTTTTCCGATTTGGAACCAGTCTGTTGTTCCATGTCCAGTTCTAACTGTTGCTTCCTGACCTGCATACAGGTTTCTCAAGAGACAGGTCAGGTGGTCTGGTATTCCCACCTCTTTCAGAATTTTCCACAGTTTATTGTGATCCACACAGTCAAAAGCTTTAGCATAGTCAACAAAGCAGAAATAGATGTTTTTCTGGAATTCTCTTGCTTTTTCAATGATCCAGTGGATATTGGCAATTTGATCTCTGGTTCCTCTGCCTTTTCTAAATCCAGCTTGAACATTTGGAAGCTCATGGTTCACGTATTGCTGAAGCCTGGCTTGGAGAATTTTAAGCGTGACTTTACTAGTGTGTGAGATGAGTACAATTCTATGGTAGTTTGAACATTCTTTGGCATTGGAATGAAAACTGACCTTTTCCAGTCCTGTGACCACTGCTGAGTTTTCCAAATGTTAGAAATTTGTTCTTACAATTTTGGGGTTTTTTAAAGTTCGTCTTTTCAAATATAATTCATTTAAGCAAATTTTTCAAACAGGCAGAAATCCTGGAAGCTAGGACATTTCCATGAAATATTCTAGCTACACCCCATCTCCACAAATCATACAAACATAATACATACACACCATTACATTAAAATGTGTCATTTAACACAAAGAAGGAAACTGTAAGAGTTTTCTTAGCTGAGCTCCTTCTATATGTCAAGTATTGTGATTACAATCATTGGTAAGATCTAGAGATAAATCAACATTTATCAAGCATTCATAATATGCTTAGCATGGGGTTATGCCAATTACCTTTTTATAGCAACTCTGTGGGGTAATTTCCATTATTATTCACAGTTGACAAATGAAGATAGGAAGTCCTTCAGAAGTTAAATAACCTGATCAAGATTACAACTGCTAGAAAGCAGCTCAGATGGGATTCAAACCAGAGCCATCTACCTCCAGAACCTGAACTCCCACTACTAAACCATACTGTCAATAGAGAGATGGAGTAAGAAATATTTTAGGAAGCATCATGTGCAAGGCAAAAATGAAGAAGTGATACAAAAGTAAGATTCTGCAAGAACTTCAGGAAGCCCTTCATGGTAGTTAAGCTGACTTTTCTGTAGTTAAGCTCACAGAAATCTTGTTCTTAAAGTGTCCAGCCCCAGGGACAGAGAAGATATTGTGGCAGACACTGTTCTTTAAGCAACTCAAAAGTCATTTCCCAACTGTCTTTTCCATTGTTGCCTATTATGGAATCCAAAAGCTAGACATTCATTTTCACAGACTCACAACAGGTTGCCATGTGACAGAGTTCTGGTCAAAAAGTCATGAGTTAAAAAGGGCAATCTAGTAGAGAATTTCCGGAAAAGATTTCATTTGCTGATTTTTTTTAAAAAAAGCAATTGATATAACTCTGACATAAATCATAGCAGGATCCTCTATGACCCATCCCCCAGAGTAATGGAAATAAAAGCAAAAATAAACAAATGGACCTAATTAAACTTAAAAGCTTTTGCACAACGAAGGAAACTATAAGCAAGGTGAAAAGACAGCCTTCAGAACGGGATAAAATAATAGCAAATGAAGCAACTGACAAAGAATTAATCTCAAAAATATACAAGCAGCTCAGGCAGCTCAATGTACCAGAAAAATAAATGACCCAATCAAAACATGGGCGAAAGAACTAAACAGACATTTCTCCAAAGAAGACATAAAGATGGCTAACAAACACATGAAAAGATGCTCAACATCACTCATTATCAGAGAAATACAAATGAAAACCACAATGAGGTACTATCTCACACTGGTCACAATGGCTGCTAACAAAGTCTACAAACAATAAATGCTGGAGAGGGGTGGAGAAAAGGGAACCCTCTTACACTGTTGGTGGGAATGCAAACTAGTACAGCCACTATGGAGAACAGTGTGGAGATTCCTCACAAAACTGGAAATAGAACTGCCGTACGACCCAGCAATCCCACTGCTGGGCATACACACCAAGGAAACCAGAATTGAAAGAGATACATGTACCCCAGTGTTCACTGCAGCACTCTTTACAATATCCAGGACATGGAAGCAACCTAGATGTCCATCAGCAGATGAATGGATAAGAAAGCTGTGGTATATATGTACAAAATGGAGTATTACTCAGCCGTTAAAAAGAACACATTTGAATCGGTTCTAATGAGGTGGATGAAACTGGAGCCTATTATACAGAGTGAAGTAAGTCAGAAAGAAAAACACCAATACAGTATAAAAACACATATATATGGAATTTAGAAAGATAGTAATGATGACCCTATATGTGAGACAGAAAAAGAGACACAGATATAAAGAACAGACTTCTGGACTCTGTGGGAGAAGGAGAGGGTGAGATGATTTGAGAGAAGAGCATTGAAACATGTATATTATAATATGTGAAATAGATCACAATCCAGTCCAATGCATGAGACAGGACACTCATGGCCAGTCCACTGGGATGACCCTGAGGGTTGAAATAGGGAGGAAAGTGGAAGGGGGTTCAGAATGGGGAACATATGTATACCCATGGCTAATTCATGTCAATGTATGGCAAAAACCACTTCAAAAAGCAATAGACAGTACCGCCATTTCCTCCTTTCTTTCTGCCTTGACTATTGGCATAAAGCCAGGAATTACAGCAGCACCTTATGTACTGAAGTCAAGAAAAGAAAGCTGTGGAACAGACAGATAGAAAAGATATGGATATTGTGGAGAGACTGACCCAAAAGCAGCCCTTACTTGCCCACATAAAGATTTGTTACATGAGGAAAATAAACCCTATTTGATTAATATAGCTGAATGCATTCCTAACAGGCATAAGGCCTTAATAAACTGAATCAATCTTTATTTCATTTTCTCAGAGTAGAATCAGCCTCAGTTGGATTTTAGGAGTTTCAACTAAATGATTAATGAATTGTGAATTTTTTATTACATCTGCTGCCCTCCCTTTTCTAGTGGGTTGTACACTTGGTGAAATTAAAGATAATGTCAGGAAATACTGAAGGAACTTTGGGTAGATTATGGATTTTCCTTTTTTAAAAAATCAAAGTTAAGCGTATTTTAGGACCTACATGTATTTGTTCTCCCACCAGATTTTTCAAAGCTTGAAAAACAAACTTATTTGTCACATTGCAAAACTAAAGTGTAAAGAGCATTTCCTTTCTTTGTATTCAAAAATAAGTCAAGATATTGCTTTAAAAACTGCAAGTAGTTAGGTTGCCATGGTGATTCAGTATTCTAATACATAAACACTCTGATTACTCATATATATTAAGCATCTACTATGAGTTCATCCATGGGCAAAGCTATGAATGTAATAAAAAAGATTCATTGTCTAAAAAATGATTGTATTCACCATTTCATGTTCTGTTAATGTATGTTAATCATTGCTCACATTATGTATTGTGATTTCTGGAACAAAGTTTGTCAAACATAAGAGAGCATAAGAATTGTCTAAAGCAGTTATTAAAGATGCAGATTCCTAGATTTAAACTCCAAATTTTAATTCAGTGGATCTGGGTGGCATTCTGTCATATGCTTATTTAATAAGTATGCCAGGAAACTGTGATGGAATGAGAATCAAATAATTGTCCTAAAAGGCAAGGACAATCTTTTTGGTTCTCTTCATCCAGGAGGGTTCTTAATCACTTAATATAGGACTTACTGATGAAGGGGAATATAGGAGTTTTATACACAGTTTTGAATAAATGAAAGCAAAATATATATAATAAAAAGCATAAAGTGGTTTTACGTTCATCCTTGCTGTCAGGATGCTTTCACAGAGTTTATATGATCCTGCTGCTGCTGCTGCTGCTAAGTCACTTCAGTCGTGTCCGACTCTGTGTGACCCCATAGACGGCAGCCCACCAGGCTCCCCCGTCCCTGGGATTCTCCAGGCAAGAACACTGAAGCGGGTTGCCATTTCCTTCTCCAATGCGTGAAAGTGAAAGTGAAGTCGCTCAGTCGTGTCCGACCCTTAGCGACCCCACAGACTGCAGCCTACCAGGCTCAACCATCCATGGGATTTTCTAGGCAAGAGTACTGGAGTGGCTTGCCATTGCCTTCTCCTATATGATCCTACTCTGCTATAAATCAAAGCTGTCAACTATGATATGAGTTTTGACAGAAAGTAGAAATTTTACAACATACTGTTTTATATCTATTGGTATTTATGGTACTTGTTGATATTTATTTGTAAAGTTAGTTATCTTAAATTGACAATTAAAATTTCCATTATAAACATTTAATCATTAAAGTAAAATTTCAATTGTAATCATTCAATTAAAGTCATAATTTTATTAAAGTCTCTTCAGCATTCATTCACATATGGATGATTTCACAGAAAAAAAAATATGATTCAAAATTAACATTTGCCTAAAAATTAAAATTAACATAACAGCAATAGATTACAGTCTTCTTCAACCCTCTTTGATCTTCTTCCAAGGGGTAGGTAGAATTTAGGAGGATAGATCATTTTACTTTTGTTTCCTTTACTCATTTTCTCTTGTCCCTTTTCATTTGTTTTATGCAGTCTGATGTATTCTATCATTGAGTCTAAAGAAAATTATTTTTGATTACAAAGCACTTCACATCATAAAAAATGCTAAACTTTTATCCATGTGATGTGATAATGATTGAAGTGTTCTAACAAACAGTGTTACTGAACATAAAGCAAGATAACAAAAAGGAAGAACTGAAATTAAAATTACTGACTTTGAATGAAATATATATTAACATATATCAGAAACATGTCTTAGTGTACTGTGAAACTAAATATTTCTATTTATCTCTTCATCTATTTTAAATAAACATGCCCTCCCAGTTTTCCTCACCTCTCTGAACTGTCTCTTTCCAGACCTTAGAATTACATTTTCTCTTCTTCCTCTGTGTCTCCAACACTCAACTGCCCCTCTCTGCTGCTGCCTGGGATTGGCCTCTCTTTCCTTTCCCTCAGTCCTCCTCTCCATCAGAGGCTCTGTCACCTCACACACTTCTGACTGTCACAGCCTTTCCCAGGGGGCTGCTCTCTCTGCCTCCACTGCCTTTCCAGTTCACACCCACAGTTCATTGTGTTCCAACCTGCTGATACAAAGTTGCTCAAAAATCACTTTTATAATATAATTGTCCTGCTTGAGTAACTGTTATCCATTCTCTATTCCTGAACTTTAACAGATTTGTCACCTGCATGGATTTTCTTGTATCAGCCATGGTATCCAAAGAGGTAGCATGGGTGTCTCTTTTTTTAATACAAATTATTTTAATTGGAGGCTAATTACTTTACAATATTGTATTGGTTTTGCCATACATTGACATGAATCCGCCACAGGTGTAGATGTGTTCCCCATCTTGAACCCCCCTCCCACCTCCCTTCCCATCCCATCCCTGTGGGTCATCCCAATGCACCAGCCCCGAGCATCCTGTATCATGCATTGAACCTGGACTGGTGATCCATTTCACATATGAAAATATACATGTTTCAATGCCATTCTCCCAAATCATCCCATCCTTGCCCTCTCCCACAGAGTTCAAAAGACTGTTCTATACATCTGTGTCTCTTTTGCTGTCTCGCATACAGGGTTACCATTACCATCTTTCTAAATTCCATATACATGCGTTAGTATACTGTATTGGTGTTTTTCTTTCTGACTTATTTCACTCTGCATAATAGCCTCCAGTTTCATCCACCTCATTAGAACTGATTCAAATGTATTCTTTTTAATGGCTGAGTAATATTCCATCATGTATATGTACCACAGTTTTCTTATCCATTCATCTGCTAATGGACATCTAGGTTGCTTCCATGTCCTGCTATTATAAACAGTGCTGCAACGAACACTGGGGTACATGTGTCTCCTTCAATTCTGGTTTCCTCAGGGTGTATGCCCAGCAGTGGGATTGCTGGGTCATATGGCAGTTCTATTTCCAGTTTTTTTACGGAATCTCCACACTGTTCACTATAGTGGCTGTACTAGTTTGCATTCCCACCAACAGTGTAAGAGGACTCCACCAGAAAATTACTAGAGCTAATCAATGAATATAGTAAAGTTACAGGATATAAAATCAACACACAGAAATCCCTTGCATTCCTATACACCAACAATGAGAAAACAGAAAGAGAAATTAAGGAAACAATTCCATTCACCATTGCAACGAAAAGAATAAAATACTTAGGAATATATCTATCTAAAGAAACAAAAGACCTATATATAGAAAACTATAAAACACTGGTGAAAGAAATCAAAGAGGATACAAATAGATGAAGAAATATACAGTGTACATGGATAGGAAGAATCAATATAGTGAAAATAAGTACACTACCCAAAGCAATCTATAGATTCAATGCAATCCCTATCAAGCTACCAATGGTATTTTTCACAGAATTAGAACAAATAATTTCACAATTTGTATGGAAATACAAAAAACCTCAAATAGCCAAACCAATTGTGAGAAAGAAGAATGGAACTGGAGGAATCAACCTGCCTGACTTCAGGCTCTACTACAAAGTCACAGTCATCAAGACAGTATGGTACTGGCACAAAGACAGAAATATAGATCAATGGAACAAAATAGAAAGCTCAGCGATAAATCCACGCACCTATGGACACTTTATCTTCAACAAAGGAGGCAAGAATATAAAATGGATAAAAGACAATCTCTTTAACAAGTGGTGCTGGGAAAACTGGTCAACCACTTGTAAAAGAATGAAACTAGAACACTTTCTAACACCATACACAAAAATAAACTCAACATGGGTGTCTTTTTAGCCAAAAGAAGTAGAGTATAAGATGAAGACTAGAAGGCTCAGGAGCAGAAGGTAATGACGTATTTTCAAAAATATTTATTTTATTTATTTGACTTAATTGTAGCATGCAAACTCATAATTGTGGCATATGGGATCTCATTCCTTGACCAGGGATCGAACCTGGGCCCCCTGCATTGGGAGCACAGAGTCTTAGCCACTGGACCACCAGGGAAGTTCCATGGAATCAGTGACACATTTTTAACAAATCTAGAATTCAACTATTTTTGCAAAACTGTATTATATATGCTTAGTTGTTAAAATTCATACTCTAAATCAGCCTTTAAATAAGCAACCCTAATTTTCCAGAAAGTAATGGCAGCATCTTAAGATTCACAACAGATAAGGAGGTAAATCTGGTCAGTATCTGAGACAGAAAAAAGTGATACAATCTAAGCAGGTTAGGTATATAAACAAGAAATTTTAACTGTAAAATGGCTAATTAGGCATATGAGAAAAGCAAAAGCAATGTAGTTAAACTAGAAACATTCCAACATCTTCAAAATACCAAAGAATAAAAATAAACAGGGTACATATCAGAGGATAAATATCAAAGTATGGTATCATCCTGTAAAAATCATCACAGAAAGGCTAACGCCATAATGAGCTGATTAAGAAGACAGCTGAAGGCTATAAAAATAAAGCTTTATAACATGTTGAAAAACGGTAAAAAAAAAAAAAAAATTAAAAAATAAAACAGAAGAAAAGATCTGCTTTGAAGACAAATAGTGTCCTGCTGATGGCTGGCAGTGGGAAAGCTGCATTTTATCCTTTTTTCTCTGTCAATAAGAAAGATTATAAAACTGAAGACATAATGCTTGCCAGTATTCAGACATCAAAGTCCAAAGGCAAAAATGCAAGAGAGCATTTAGCTCCCTAAAATAAGTGTCAGGCTTCTGGTTAGGCAAATAACGTTTTAGGACTTCGAGACAATACCATGAAATCTTATCTTAGCATATAACATAACTTATGTGTGACTAAGAAGAAATGAGTTGCTTACAGATTTATTGTGGTTGTAAGACAAAGCACAGAGTGAAATGTAGAATATAATGATGAATCATTCACAATAGATAAAACACATCTGCAATTTTTCTCATTACTCCTCTGGGAGAGAGAGTGTTGAGATGGATTTCTGTAAGGAAGTCGGGTAGAGTAGAGCGAGAACATTATTGCTAAATTCAATCAGAAACTGTACAGCTAAAAACTGTACCATAACTTTGGACCAGGAAATGAAAAAGGGCACATCACTCTCATGTTAACTTTTACATGGGGAGGGTCTGCAGCACAGAGTTTTGAGATAATGAAGAATGCGTTGACTCCCACAAATCAAGGCAAGAAAGGGCTTATTCAATTAGTAAGGTGACTCTTAACACCTGGAGGTATAAAAATGAAACAATTCTTTTCCAATTTCTGATTTTTAAAAAATCCATTGACAAAACCCTCTTTCCTGTTCATTAATATTTTAAGTATTTTATTTGTTTCCAGGCACTTTTGATTATTAACAACTTAGTCTTGTCCATTTTACAACTCCAAGCTCAGTTCAGTTCAGTTCAGTCGCTCAGTCGTGTCCGACTCTCCACGACCCCATGAATCACAGCACGCCAGGCCTCCCTGTCCATCACCAACTCCCAGAGTTCACTCAAATTCATGTCCACAGAGTCGGTGATGCCAAAGATCACATCCATTTCCAAGTTTTCCCTTTCTTCCAATGAGGATATATCTGTGGCCATATGAGCTGTATGGAAAGGAGGGGGCGGTCTAGTCTTAACACTCCTCACCCTCCTTTTCAATTTTAGGTGTCAATGGAGTCACTTTGGGGACAGGTATAAGAATCCTGGGAAATTAAAATGTCCTGTGCTTACATGATGAGATGAGATCATGTAACTTTGCCTACAGGTCACTGATGCCCTGGGCTGTCACTAATAGCTGTGATTTCTCCTCCCTGTATGAAAAATGTCTACACTCTGACTCTCACATGGGTTGCACAGGAACACTTCACAAGAGCCCTGCAGGGACTCCCACTGGAGAATTCCCTGAAATAAGATCTGGTTCTGGATCACCTTTTTCCATCAACTCTCAGTCCACCTCTACCCTCTTTGGTGCACTACTGGCAAGAGGGCTTGAGTCCAGCTGTTATCTGCACAGTCTATTAAATTTGTGAGAAACTTGTCACACATTTTGCCAATCTAGTTCTGCCCCTTGTCCTCTCTTCAATTCTCTTTTCTTCTGATCGAATAGATTCAGGAGAGGATCAACCAGGCCACTCCCTAAGCAGATGAGCCACAGCCAGGAGATGATCTACTACATTCTCTTTTCTTGAAGGCATCTCCAGTCACAATCAGAGATTTCTCTGGGACCCTTTCTCTTTGTTTCCAAAATGGAAAGGAACAACCTCTTGCACAAGCACTGTATTCTCTACTTGTATATCCTCTCTTTTTCCCACACACACTTTTCCTTAAATGTTTTGGGGGCTGAATGGAGGATGGGTGCAGGGTAGTTGACTCTAGTTAGGCTTTCTGCTTGATAATGGGGTGCTTAGTCCTTTTTATTCTCACTTTGGCATAAGCAACAATTTAAGAACAGAGATTATTCCACTCAGCGTCTTGTTAATTTAAATCAGTCCTAATGGCTTTGGAAATGGAGTGGGTTTTTAATACAATATTTTTCGGAATCCTGCAAATCTCATTTTTGGAAAGACTACATTCCTCCATAAGAGAAGTTCAGTGACTTGCCCACCTTGCAACCATGCAAATGATAAATTTATCTTCTTTGCCACTTTCTTCCCTCTCTGTTATTTCAAGATTCTAAACTGCCACTAACCACATCCATTCTTTAGTCGTGCTACTCCTGAGACTCTTATCCTTGACATACACCAGACTTGGGACTAAATCTTTAGACACTGGCAACGCTGAAAAATCAACATCCAAATTGAAGGGGAAAGCTGCTGCTGCTGCTGCTGCTGCGTCACTTAGGAAGATCCAAATAAATTGTGGGGCATACTTTTCTGACCTTTGTTTCTAAGGGTACAATCATAGCTTCATAGTGCTTCACGAACTCGAATAGAAATCTTTGTGTTGGTGTTTATGCTTCACTGAGCAACTGCCACCACTGTCATGCCATTTGATCATTATACAAAAAGCAGCAAGAAACTCTGACACTGCTGCTGCTGCTGCGTCACTTCAGTCGTATCCGACTCTGTGCGACCCCATAGACACTGGAGTGGGTTGCCATTTCCTTCTCCAATGTGTGAAAGTGAAAAGTGAAAATGAAGTCGCTCAGTCGTGTCCGACCCTTAGCGACCCCACGGACTGCAGCCTACCAGGCTTCTCCATCTATGGGATTTTCTAGGCAAGAGTACTGGAGTGGATTGCCATTGCCTTCTCCGAACTCTGACACTAGAAGACATCAAAATGACTCACAACCCATTGAATACAAATCTCTATCAATCACACGTCCAGAACGCAAAGAGTTTTTCTTCAGTTTCGGCTAAATAATGACCAGAAGTGGAGAAGAGCATTGAGAAATAAAATAGAAAATCACAGAAATCACAGAATAACACTTCATTATAACTATCACAACATTTAAGCTGCACCTAATCACAATGTGCAACATAATAATACAAGCTCATGTACTCTAATACTTTGAACACCAACTCACAACAGACTCCTGTGCTATAACAAAAGAAATATCAGTTATTCCAACTACTTGCCTAGTTTACAAATTTATTAACCAATTCCCAGGCCACTTTTATAAGCACTCTTCAAAATTTTCCCTTTTAAGACACTACTGAGGCCCCCTTGCCCAGAAAGTTTATATGATAAATAAGTTTTCCTTGTGTTCTTTGCATGGGGGCTTCAATGGCGTACAACACATAGGAACAGGATTCAGACATTACAGGGCATTGTTAAAGGCTGAACTGTGTCTCAGGATGAGACTGCATTTGGAGATAAAGTCTTTAAAGAAGTAATTAAGTTAAAATTATAAAATTGGGGTGAGCCGTAATCCAATACCACTGGTGATCTTACAAGAAGAAAATATTTGAATATAAACAGACACATACCACAGGAATACCATGTGAAGACAGCAATCTGTAAGCCAAGAAGAGAGGACTTGGAAGAAATTAACTCCATTAACAACTTTAATCTCAGAACTCTAGCCTCCAGAATTGTGAGAAAATATATTTGTTATTTAAGCCACCTAGTTTGTGGTGGCAGTCATAGAAAACTAATACAACCATGTTAAGGATTTTGGTCTCTATCTTAACTATATTTGGAAAACCTCTTATCTTAGTCCATTCATGCTGCTATAACAAAACTACCATGAATAGGGTGGCTTACAAACAACAAACATTTATTTCTCACAGTTCTAGAGACAATGAAGTTCAAGATCATGGCACCAGCAATGTCGTTGTCTGGTGAGACCCTACATCCAAGATAGATCTTCTCTGTGTATTCTCACACAGCAGGAGGGAAGAGCTGGCTCTGTGAGGTCTCTTTTGTTGCTGTTGTTGAGTTACTAAGTCGTGCTGGCTCTTTGTGACCCCATGGACTGTAGCCTGCCAGGCTTCTCTGTCCCTGGGATTTTCCAGGCAAGAATACTGGAGTGGGTTGCCATTCCTTTCTCCAGGGGATCTTCCCAACCCATGGACTGAACCTGAATCTCCTGCACTGGCAGGCAGATTCTTTACCATTGAGCCACCATGGAAGCCCCAAGGTCTTTTTCTTTACAAGGGCACAAATCCCAATCCTGAGGGCTCTACCCTTATTTTTAATCTGAGGGAAGATAAATGTGTTTTGAATGTTAAACTAAAACAGATCTACAGGGCTCTGCCCTTGTAACCTAATCACTTCCCAAAGGCTCCAATCTCCTAATACCTTCAACTTGGCGGTCAGAATTTCTACATATGAAATTTGTGGGAGGACAAACATTTAGACCAATAGCATCTCTGTAGAATTTCAGCCTAGAAGAGGAGTAAGTAATAATCTGAACCAACTTATTTTCTGAAAACACCAATGAAACCAAAATGTGGAAAACATATTGGAGAAGGGTAGATTGGATTGTGTAGATTATTTAGGAACCCACTGCAACAAAGAGTCAGACAGGACTGAAGTGACTTAGCACACATGCAAGCAACAATTTAAGTGATCGGTTCATAAAACAAAGATCATGGCATCTGGTCCCATCACTTAATGGCAAATAGATGGAGGAAACAGTGGAAACAGTGGCAGACTAACTTTTGGGGCTCCAAAACCACAGCAGATGGTGACTGCAGCCATGAAATTGAAAGACGCTTACTCCTTGGGAGAAAAGTTACGACCAGACTAGACAGCATATTAAAAAGCAGAGGTGTTACTTTGCCAACAAAGGTCTGTCTAGTCAAGGCTATGATTTTTCCATACAAGGCTAGTCATATATGGATTAAGAGTTGGACTATAAAGAAATCTGAGCACCGAAGAATTGATGCTCTTGAACTATATAGTGTTGGAGAAGACTCTTGAGAGTCGCTTGGACTGCAAGGAGATCCAACCAGTCAATCCTAAAGGAAATCAGTCCTGAATATTCATTGAAAGGACTGATGTTGAAGCTGAAACTCTAATACTTTGGCCACCTGATGAGAACTGCCTCCTTTGAAAAGACCCTGATGCTGGGAAAGATTGAAGGCGGGAGGAAAAGGTGATGACAGAGGATGAGATGGTTGGATGGCATCACTGACTCGATGGACATGAGTTTGAGTAAACTCCAGGAGTTGGTGATGGACAGGGAGGCCTCGCGTGCTGCAGTCCGTGGGGTTGCAAAGAGTCGGACATGCCTGAGCGACTGAACTGAACTGAACTAAAAGTGGCAGGCTAAGGACAGTGCTGGCAGTGGTGGTGGTCAGGTTTGTGAAAATAGAGAAGAAAGATTTAGATTCAGAATCATTTGGCAGAAAAACCAAAAAGGCTTGAACAACACAGAAGTTTGTTTCTGTTTCTTTTTTTTTAATAATAACATATTTGTACTTTTTAAATTTTTATTTTATTTTGGAGTATAGTCAATTAACAACATTGTGCTAGTTTTAGGTATACAGCAAAATGTTTCAGTTATACATATATAAGTATATATTCTTTTTCAAATTACTTTCCCATTTAGGTTATTACTGAATATTGAGCAGAGTTCCCTGTGCTATACAGTAGACCCTTGTTGGTTATCTATTTTAAATATAACAGTGTGTACATGTTAATCCCAAACTCCCATTATGTCTATTTCATAAAAATTAAACCTATGGATAAGTAATACAGGGATCCAGGATTTTCTACTGCTACTTTAATATTCTTAGCTTGTTACTCTTCATTCAAGATGGTGACTCAAGCTCTGGCCACATTACAGGTAGCAGGCAGGACAGTGAGAGGAAAGAAAAGTATGCAACCTCTAATTAAGACTTCTGAGGAATCCCACATAATACTTCTACTTACATTTCATTAGTTAAAACTTAATCATGTTTTATATGATATGAAATATAATATATTATATATATTGTTGGCTATATCCAGCTGCCAACAACCTGGGAAATTATGGGTTTTAACTGGATTCACTGTAGCTCCAAATAAAATTAGAGATCCGTTAATAGAGAAGAAGAGAAGAATGGATACGGAGTTTGTCCCCACCCAAGAAGTCCTTCTACAATGTTGTTGTTGTTGCTTCTCAGAAGCAGTGAGTTGATGTCATTCTGACCCATGGTCACTGACTGCCATATAAAAGAGACCTGATGGAGCCCAATGATCACTCCACTTAAATAAATCCCTTGTTATTGTTCAGTCACTAAGTCATGTCCAATTCTTTTCAAGTACATGGACTGCAGCATGCCAGGCTCCCCTGTCCTCTACTATCTCCCAGATTCTGCACAAATTCACATCCAATGATTCAGTGATGCTATCTAATGATCTCATTTTCTGCTGCTCTCTTCTCCCTTTGTCTTCAATCTTTCCCAGTATCAGAGTCTTTTCCAATGAGTCAGTTCTTCACATCAGGTGGCCAAAGTATTGGAGCTTTAGCTTCAGTATCAGTCCTTCCAATGAACAGTCAGGGTTGATTTCCCTTAGGACTGACTAGTTTGATCTCCTTGTAGTCCTACACTATGTCAAAGTATATGTCCTTCATTGGGTGATTTAGTGGCACCACTTTTGTACAAGAAGACATAAGGGTAAATATTGACGAGAACAATAAATTAAGGGTCTACCAATGCTTTAGGCATCTTCCTTCACTCCATACACCTTCCACCTGAACTCTTACATAATAATTCATAATCAAACAAGTATAAAAATAATTCAAACAACAGGAATCACATTTGAGGTTTACAAAAACTTTGAGGTTATAATACTATTGTAAAATGTTACATTTTCAGAAGTATAAATGGTATCTCAAAAACAGAGAACCAGCTCCTTGTTCCTACAGAGAAAGGAACCAATATTCACAGAAGATAAATGCCTTTTGAATGTTAAACTGAAACAGACCTAGAGAGTGAACTCATAATTTCTCATTCAGTGCTTGCTTCATTATATCACTGATCTACTTGACTGATACTATTAACTTATTTGCATTGGTACAAAATGCCAAGGTAAAATGCAAAAAAAAAAAAACTTTTTTATTCTTTTTCTTCAAAATTGCTCTTAATTTGTTGCTGAAAAGAGAGACTATGGCACTGATTCATATACATGGAGAACAGCTATCTCTCCTGGAGTAGATATATTTTGATCTACATAATCATTTACACTGAATACTTTTGACAGAAATACAATTTGAACTTTGCTAAAATTTCCTGCATTCTTTAGCTATAGGATTTAATATGTTCATACTATCCCTTCCTCCACCATACATCCAATGTACATTTGGGCCATATATTAAGGTATCCCCAAAGTCAATGGCAAGCCACTCCAGTACTATTGCCTAGAAAATCCCATGGATGGAGGAGCCTGGTGGGCTGCAGTCCGTGGGGTCGCTAAGGGTTGGACACGACTGAGCGACTTCAGTTTCTCTTTTCACTTTCACACATTGGAGAAGGAAATGGCAACCCACTCCAGTGTTCTTGCCTGGAGAATCCCAGGCACGGGGGAGCCTGGTGGGCTTCCGTCTATGGGGTCACACAGAGTCGGACACGACTGAAGTGACTTAGCAGCAGCAGCAACATACACTGTGCATTTTTTTTTTAATTTTCTATTTAAGAAAGTTCTCTCTTTCTGGAAGGGCCTATCCCTTCTTCTTTAACTGAGAAATTCCTATTCCTCCCACCAGTCCAAACAGAATTGCTGTTGTCTTCCCTGATGTTTACGCATTACTCTGTGCCTCTATCATAAGTACTTTTTACCCAGTAACAAACTTAATGCATACATATTTTCCCAATGGGACTAAGTTACTCAAGAGCAGGAGCATGTCTTCTGCTCTTTATAAAAACAGAACCAGCCACAAAATCTGGCACATAGTAGGAATGCAACAAAAACTGTAGAAACCATGGAACCAAACCTTTAGCAATAAATATAAATTGTTCTGAATCAAACATTTTTCATTTAGGGAAAGAAAACATTAGAAGACAGAATTATTTAGGACTTTTTTTAACTTGTAGGTAACACAGAACTGAAATTAAATGGGTTAAAATTTACTATATAGGAATGCATTGGTTTCCATGACTGTGAATTCCACACGAAAGAGAGTCCTCAGGAATAACTTGATCAGAACCCAGGCTCCACTTGTCTTCTCACTGCCTTCTCCTCTGGATCAGCTATATCTTCACATTGGCCCCACTGTGGTACAAAATGGTTTCAGGAATTCCAGGCATCACATCTGTATATCTCAGCT
This sequence comes from Moschus berezovskii, assembly GCF_049115385.1. Taxonomy (NCBI): domain Eukaryota; kingdom Metazoa; phylum Chordata; class Mammalia; order Artiodactyla; family Moschidae; genus Moschus; species Moschus berezovskii. The sequence continues at coordinate 28,686,362 of NC_142464.1, forward strand.
TCCAGAGGATAGGTAAGCTTATCTTTTCCATACCATTAACTTAGTTAACAAATCAAGCACACAGCAAAGAAGAAAGAGTTCAGGGGATTGGTTTACACTATTTACAGCCCAGCAACTTGCAAATGATTATTTATAGCAAATCCTCTTGGCTGAGAAATTTTGTGTCCTATTTGAAGTGGGAAATGGGGAAAAGAACAAGTGATAAATGATCAAAGATGTCTACTACAACTAGTTAAAAACTACAGTTCCTTCTAACTCTTGGGGTTTATGTTTCTATTAATCTAATTGATACCCTTCCCGTTTAACTTATGAATTATTAAATGTCTGTATATTTTACCAAATTGTTTTCCATTTTAAAGACAATGAAAATACTTTAGAATGATTTTACTCTCAACTCTAATACGTAATTGATACTTAAGGAAAAGTAACAGTCGATCCCTTCAGGAAAAGATTTTTGCAATACTCATTTCTTAAGAAAAACACACATACTTAAAAAGCCTGAAACTTTTGCCTTGTTTCATTTTATTACTTTCAATATTTTTCAGGTAAATTTAAAGCCTAAAGTACAATCCATGTATAGCATTGTGCCTTTTCTGAGAAAAATTCTTTTAGCTAGACAAAATGAAATTATTATTAATTATACCAATAACAGGTGGTTTTCGGGTAAATCAGTTAGAACAATGATCAACATGTTTATTTTATAAAATGAAAATTACAAATTAATCACTGGCATCTTGGCAGAGAAAGGCTATTTTCAAAGACATATAGCATTATTTCCATTCAGTCATGTTATTGAAGATTTGTCTAAAAATGCATGAAAAGTTTATTCATTTTTCTGTGTCCTTATGGGAGAAAGTTCAGGCCCAAACAACATAAGTCAGTGAATGGGGGTGAAAATGCAGAGGGATGATATGAAACCTAACACAAACACACTGGGTCGCCTTGGAGAATAAAACCAGGATATCTAGGGCAGAGTGCACAAAGGTCATGGTGATTGTCCTTGACTTTAAGCAGCTGGGAGCAGCAGTACAGGAAGACCTCGTGATGCTCTGGTTCCTGGCAACCTGGCCATTTCTAGCCACACTCTGGCTAATGGATGCTTAACTTCATTATAAGAGTTCTGCTTCTGAAGAAAGGAAGGGAGGAAAGGGGGAAAAGCAAGACAGAAAGAAGGACAAAATAAAAAGAGAAAAGAGGGAAGGAGAAAAAGAAAGAAAATGAGACAAATCTCAAGGCTATGAGGATTATATAAATGAAAGATAACAGGTGCAAGTGATGAGTTTGACTCCTTGACTTGGAAGGATATGTAACAGTGACTTGCTGGTAAATATTCAGCAACTAGGTTTCTGGAGAGAAAACAATAACTCTCTTTTCAGCATCTGCAGATTCCTGTGGTATAAAAACTCCCACAATAACCCACTTCAAACTACCAAAATGATGTTACTGTGCAGAGATACACAGTAGTACACCAATGTGTGGTATTTATACCTTGCATACAAAATGGATATAAAAACAATATATGTATAACTATAAATTATATAATATATATTAATATTTATAATTATATAATGATTACATAATATAACAATAGGAAAATATGGTAAAATAATGAGGAAGTGATGAAACTTGAGCTTTCATTAACTTTGTGCTCAGTCACTCAGTCGTGGTCACCTCTTTGCGACCCTATGGACTGTAGCCTGCCAAGCTCCTCTGTCCATGGAATTTTCGAGGTAAGAACACTGTAGTGGGTTGCCATTTCCTTCTCCAGGGCATCTTCCCAACCAAGGGATTGAACGCGATATACTTTATTTAATAATAAGGCTATATAACTTTAATAATGGTTGTACATGTAACTGATTCACAAAATTCATGAAAATTAATTAATAATCAGCTTTTGGAAGCTGACTTCCCTACACCACACATGATATCTCCACCCCCAGCAACTAGATACAGAGCTTATTGACAGCAATACATATTTCTAAACCATCTAAATATTAGGAAGATGTTTGTCAAATTAAAAATTAGGTAAGATGCTGAAGCAGAAAATATGTGTTTAAGCAAGATGGAATTAATACACATGTTTTTTCTACTTGTCCCCAAAAATCAACTAAAATGTCCATGAAGGAATAAAAAATATTAAAATCCACAAGGACAAAGAGAATTGGAGATGACAATATACCACAAAAAAGAAAAAAAAAAATACATATATATATAGTCCAAATTTTGGAAGCTAAGAGCAGAGACATGAAAAGCTATGTGAGATTTTGGCTTTGCAATGTTTTATGCTTTATTTTTGCAAAGCCAAAACCTCGCATAGCCAAAGCAATCTTGAGAAAGAAGAATCGAACTGGGGGAATCAACCTGCCGGACTTCAGGCTCTACTACAAAGCCACAGTCATCAAGACAGTATGGTACTGGCATAAAGACAGAAATATAGATCAATGGAACCAAATAGAAAGCCCAGAGATAAATCCATGCACCTATGGACACCTTATCTTTGACAAGGGAGGCAAGAAAAAACAATGTCTTTAACAAGTGGTGCTGGGAAAACTGGTCAACCACTTGTAAAAGAATGAAACTAGAACACTCCCTAACACCATACACAAAAATAAACTCAAAATGGATTAAAGATCTAAATGTAAGACCAGAGGATCACGGGAAGATGGCGGAGGAATAGGACGGAGCAAACACTTTCTCCCCCACAAAATCAGCAAAAGAATATTTGAACGCTGAGTAAATAACACAAAACAACTTCTGAATACCAGCAGAGGACATCAGGCACCCAGAAAAGCAGCCCATAGTCTTCGAAAAGAGGTAGGAAATAGTATAAAAGATAAAAAGAGAGACAAAAGAGGGAGGGACAGAGCTCCATCCCAGGAAAGGAGGCTTAAAAAAAAAAAAAAAAGAGAAGTTTCCAAACACCTGGAAACACTGGTGAGTGGAACCTCAGAGGGCCACATACCTGGGAGACAAAAGACATAAATAATTAAAACTCACAGACTAAGTGCCCAGAGGAAACTCTCAGCAGAGAAGCGGCACAGACGCCCACATCCCCCACTAGCAGGCGGGGGCTGGGCAGGGAGGCGCGGGTGGCGGGGCTTAGAGGGAGAACCCGGCTTGAATGCCCCAGGCAAACTGAGGGCGTGAACTTAAGATACCAAAGCAGATGCTGCAGCTAAAAGGCGGAAAGCCTGGGAAAAGCCCCAACCCAAGACTCCGCCATCTCCACTCACAGAAAAAAGCACTGAGCAGAGCGAGCCGGCAGCAGGTGGCCCATTCCCCAGCCCCCACTGACACAAGCAGGGAGGGCAGCCAGTGCCGGGGAGAGGGCAGCCGCGGCCCCAGAGAGGCTTCCCATACCAAGCTGCAGGCAGGCTTCCTTGCTAACCAAGACTTCTTGGGTTCGGGCCAGTCGATATCCGCTTGAGAAAGAGCGCCGGTTGTACACCCAGAAAACCGAGCGCAGGAACCGGGAAGGCAATAAGTCGCAGCGACCACGCTCGCCAAATACCTGGTCACCTGAGCTGCTCGGACCGGGAAAGGCACAAAACGCAGGCCCAGCCAAGTCTGCGTCTTTGTGGAGTACCCGGGGACCTGAACCTGAGCCGCTCAGATCTGGGAAGTGCATGCAACCCAGCACCGGCCGCGGACAGCTCCCGGCAGAGCAACCTAGAGCCTAAGCAGGATAAACAGGAAAAACACACACGCCTCGAGCAGGAGCATTCCCAGTGTAGCCGAGACACTGCGAGCACTCCCCACAGACGCCAGGGATATTTGTTAGCTGCATTCCTCCCTCCCCACAGCAGGACTGAACAGGTAAGCCAGAAAAAAAAAAAACGTGTCCACCACCGCATCCTGGTGTCAGGACGGGAATTAGACACTGAGGAGACCAGAAAACAGAAGAGCTCTTTCAACAGAAGGAACTGCCTTGGAAGTAACAGAGGGAGAAGCCTTGAGCCTACTGCAAGAATAAGACTGAAAAACAGAGGCAGAGGCTTAAGTCCAAATCCTGAGAACACCAGAGATATCAGGTTCCAAGAACATTAATTGATAGGTACTCATCAAATGCCTCCATACATACACTGAAATCAGGCACCACCCAAGGGTCAACAAGTTTCAATGAAAGACATACTACTCAAACTATCCAGCAACACAGGAGAATAGCACTGAGCTTCAATATACAGGCTGCCCAAAGCCACTCCAAACCCACTGACATCTCAAATTCAATACTGGACACTTCATTACACTCCAGAGAGAAGAAATCTAGCTCCACCCACCAGAACACCAACACAAGCTTCTCTAACCAGGGAACCTTGACAAGTCACCCATCCAACCCCACACACAACGAGGTAACTACATAATAAAGAGAACTCCACAAACTGCCAGAAGACAGAAAGGCCACCCCGAACACAGCAATATAAGCCAGATGAAAAGGCAGAGAAATACCCAGCAAGTAAAGGAACAGGATAAATGCCCACCAACACAAACAAAAGAGGAAGATATAAGGAACCTATCCAATAAAGAATTTCGAATTTTAATTGTGAAAATGATTCAAAATTTGGAAAGCAAAATGGAGTTACAGATAAATAAACTGGAGAAAAGGATTTAGAAGATGCAAGAAATGTTTAATAAGGAATTAGAGGAAATAAAAAAGAGTCAATATATAACGAATAATGCAATAGACGAGATCAGAAACACTCTCAAGGCAACAAACAGTAGAATAACAGAGGCAGAAGACAGGATAAGCGAGCTAGAAGATAACATTGTAGAAAAAAATGAAACAGAGACGGAAAAAGAAAAAAGAATTAAAAGAAATGAGGACAATATTAGAGACATATGGGACAATATTAAACGCCCCAACATTCGAATCATAGGAGTCCCAGAAGAAGAAGACAAAAAGAAAGACCATAAAAGAATACTTGAGGAGATAATACTCGAAAATTTCCCTAAAATGGGGAAGGAAAAAATCACCCAAGTCCAAGAAACACAGAGAGTCCCTAACACGATAAACCCAAGGTGAAATACTCCAAGGCACATATTAATCAAATTAACAAAGATCAAACACAAAGAACAAATATTAAAAGCAGCAAGGGAAAAGCAGCAAATAACACACAGGGGATCTCCATAAGGATAACAGCTGATCTTTCAGCAGAAACTCTTCAGGCCAGGAGGGAAAGGCAAGACATACTTAAAGTGATGAAAGAAAGTAACCTACAGCCCAGATTACTATACCCAGCAAGGATCTCATTCAAATATGAAGGAGAAACCAAAAGCTTTACAGACAAGAAAAAGCTGAGAGAATTCAGCATCACCAAACCAGCTCTCCAACAAATACTAAAGGATCTTCTCTGGACAGGAAACAGAAAGGGTATATAAACTCGAACCCAAAACAATAAAGAAAATGGCAACGGGATCATACTTATCAATAATCACCTTAAACGTAAATGGGTTGAATGCCCCAACCAAAAGAAAAAGGCTGGCTGAAAGGATAAAAAAACAAGACCCCGATATATGCTGTCTACAAGAGATCCACCTCAAAATGAGGCGCACATACAGACTGAAAGTGAAGGGCTGGAAAAAGACATTCCACGCAAATAGAGACCTAAAGAAAGCAGGAGTAGAAATACTCATATCAGATAAAATAGATTTTAAAAAAAAGGCTGTGAAAAGAGACAAAGAAGGAAACTACATAATGATCAAAGGATCAATCCAAGAAGAAGATATAACAATTCTAAATATTTATGCACCCAACATAGGAGCACCGCAATATGTAAAACAATTACTAACAAGTATGAAAGGGGAAATTAACAATAACACAATAATAGTGGGAGACTTTAATACCCCACTCACACCTATAGATAGATCAACTAAACAGAAAATTAACAAGGAAACACAAACTTTAAATGATACAACAGACCAGTTAGACCTAATAGATATCTATAGGACATTTCACCCCAAAACAATGAATTTCACCTTTTTCTCAAGCGCACATGGAACCTTTTCCAGGATAGATCACATCCTGGGTCATAAATCTAGCCTTGGTAAATTCAAAAAAATTGAAATCATTCCAAGCATCTTTTCTGACCACAATGCAGTAAGATTAGATCTCAATTACGGGAGAAAAACTATTAAAAATGCCAACATATGGAGGCTGAACAACACGCTACTGAATAATGAAAGAATCATAGAAGAAATTAAAAGAGAAATCAAAATATGCATACAGATGAATGAAAATGAAAACACAACAACCCAAAACCTCTGGGACACTGTAAAAGCAGTGCTAAAGGGGAAGTTCATAGCAATACAGGCACTCCTCAAGAAACAAGAAAAAAGTCAACTAAATAACCTAACTCTACATCTAAAGCAACTAGAAAAGGAAGAAATGAAGAACCCCAGGGTCAGTAGAAGGAAAGAAATCATAAAAATTAGGGCAGAGATAAATGCAAAAGAAACAAAAGAGACCATAGCAAAAATCAACAAAGCCAAAAGCTGGTTCTTTGAGAAGGTAAATAAAATTGACAAACCACTAGCCAGACTCATCAAGAAACAAAGGGAGAAGAACCAAATCAATAAAATTAGAAATGAAAATGGACAGATCACAACTGAAAACACAGAAATACAAAGGATTATTAGAGAATACTATCAGCAATTATATGGCAATAAAATGAATAACCTGGAAGAAATGGACAAATTCCTAGAAAAGTACAACTTTCCAAAACTGAACCAGGAAGAAATAGAAAATCTGAACAAATCCATCACAAGCACAGAAATTGAAACTGTAATCAAAAATCTCCCAGCAAACAAAAGCCCAGGTCCAGACGGCTTCACAGCTGAATTCTACCAAAAATTTGGAGAAGAGCTAACACCTATTCTACTCAAACTCTTCCAGAAAATAGCTGAGGAAGGGAAACTTCCAAACTCATTCTGAGGCCACCATCACCCTAATCCCAAAACCTGGTAAAGACCCCACAAAAAAAGAAAACTACAGGCCAATATCACTGATGCACATAGATGCAAAAATCCTTAACAAAATTCTAGCAATCAGAATCCAACAACACATTAAGAAGATCATGCATCATGACCAAGTGGGCTTTATCCCAGGAATGCAAGGATTCTTCAATATCCGCAAATCCATCAACGTAATACACCACATTAACAAACTGAAAAATAAAAATCATATGATTATCTCAATAGATGCAGAGAAAGCCTTCGACAAAATTCAACATCCATTTATGATAAAAACCCTCCAGAAAGTGGGAATAGAAGGGACATACCTCAACATAATAAAAGCTATATATGACAAACCCACAGCAAACATTATCCTCAATGGTGAAAAACTGAAAGCATTTCCCCTAAAGTCAGGAACAAGACAAGGGTGCCCACTCTCACCACTACTCTTCAACATAGTTCTGGAAGTTTTGGCCACAGCAATCAGAGCAGAAAAAGACATAAAAGGAATACAAATTGGAAAAGAAGAAGTAAAACTTTCACTGTTCGCTGATGACATGATCCTCTACACAGAAAACCCTAAAGACTCTACCAGAAAACTACTAGAGCTAATCAATGATTACAGTAAAGTTGCAGGATATAAAATCAACACACAGAAATCCCTTGCATTCCTATATACTAATAATGAGAAAATAGAAAGTGAAATTAAGGAAACTATTCCATTCACTGTTGCAACGAAAAGAATAAAATACTTAGGAATATACCTACCTAAAGAAACAAAAGACTTGTACGTAGAAAACTATAAAACACTAGTGAAAGTAATCAGAGAGGACACTAATAGATGGAGAAATATACCGTGTTCGTGGATTGGAAGAATAAATATTGTGAAAGTGAGTATACTACCCAAAGTAATTTATACATTCAATGCAATCCCTATCAAGCTACCAACCATATTTTTCACAGAACTAGAACAAATAATCTCACAATTTGTATGGAAATACAAACAATCTCGAAAGCCAAAGCAATCTTGAGGACAAAGAATGGAACTGGAGGAATTAACCTGCCAGACTTCAGGCTCTACTACAAAGTCACAGTCATCAAAACATTATGGTACTGGCATAAAGACAGAAATTAAGATCAATGGAACAAAATAGAAAGCCCAGAGATAAATCCATGCACCTATGGACAACTTATCTTTGACAAAGGAGGCAAGAATATAAAATGGAGAAAAGACAGTCTCTTTAACAAGTGGTGCTGGGGAAACTGGTCAACCACTTGTAAAAGAATGAAACTAGAACACTTCCTAACACCATACACCAAAATAAACTCAAAATGGATTAGAGAGCTAAATGTAAGACCAGATTCTATAAAACTCCTAGAGGAGAACGTAGGCAAAACACTCTCTGACATGAATCACAGCAGGATCCTGCATGACCCACCTCCCAGAATATTGGAAATAAAAGCAAAAATAAACAAATGGGACCTAATTAAAACTAAAAGCTTCTGCACAGCAAAGGAAACTATAAGCAAGGTAAAAAGACAGCCTTCAGAATGGGAAAAAATAATAGCAAATGAAGCAACTGATAAAGGATTAATCTCCAAAATATACAAGCAGCTCCTGTAGCTCAATTCCAGAAAAATAAATGACCCAATCAAAAAATGGGCCAAAGAACTAAACAGACATTTCTCCAAAGAAGACATACAGATGGCTAACAAACACATGAAAAAATGCTCAGCATCCCTCATAATCAGAGAAATGCAAATCAAAACCACAATGAGGTACCATTTCACGCCAGTCAGAATGGCTGCTATCCAAAAGTCTACAAGCAATAAATGCTGGAGAGGGTGTGGAGAAAAGGGAACCTCTTACACTGTTGGTGGGAATGCAAACTAGTACAGCCACTATGGAGAACAGTGTGGAGATTCCTTAAAAAACTGGAAATAGAACTGCCATACGACCCAGCAATATCGCTCCTGGGCATACACACCGAGGAAACCAGAATTGAAAGAGACTCATGTACTCTAGTGTTCAAAATATGAGAAAGTATTTAGTCTTAAGACTGTACAGAGTAAAATCAGAGGCTGTCCATTAGCACTATTATATCTGAATTACATTAGTGTATCCTTGGAATAGCATGGTCTTTCTACAAACTGTATATCCTCCACCCAAATATAGCTGGGTCTGTCCATCTTTGCTTGCCCCATTAATTCAACAAATATTTTTTTGAGTGCCTGCTGTGGGCTGGGAAATTTCATAGGCCTTAATACACAATGAAGAAAGCTGAGTGCTGAAGAATTGAAGCTTTTGAACTGTGGTGTTGGACAAGACTCTTGAGAGTCCCTTGGACTGCAAGGAGATCCAACCAGTCCATTCTAAAGGAGATCAATCTTGGGTGTTCATTGGAAGGACTGATGCTGAAGCTGAAACTGCAATACTTTGGCCACCTCATGCGATGAGTTGACTCACTGGAAAAGAGTCTGATGCTGGGAGGGATTGGGGGCAGGAGGAGAAGGGGACGACAGAGAATGAGATGGCTGGATGGCATCACTGACTCGATGGACATAAGTTTGAGGGAACTCCAGGAATTGGTGATGAACAGGGAGGCCTGGCGTGCTGTGATTCATGGAGTCGCAAAGAGTCAGACACGACTGAGCGACTGAACTGAACTGAACTGAATACACAATGAAAAATAAGAAGTGCTTAGTTTCAAAAGACACTCAAAGATTAATACAGAAGACATTCTCATAATAATAGCATAATTATCATAACATAAATTAGAAATATAGAATTAATTAACGTAGGGATAAGTACAGAGGGGGCACAAGCTGGCTGACTCCTGAAAATTAAGTAGATGTTGAGTAGGGTGGGAAATGCTATTCTGTCAGAAAAACAGATTATAGGAAGGGCAAGATGGAAGAATATTTCAAATTTGAGAATCAGCAAGTAGATCAGAAGGAAGTAAGTGTGGCTGAGGTACAAAGTAGTTGTAAGAAGTGAAGAAAGATCTAGATACAGAGGTAAACAGGGACCATATTATGAATGACATAAAAAAGTCAGGTTAGGAATTTTGGAATTTATACTAAAAGCAATTCAGTATATTATATGGAGAAATCACAATTTACAATTTTTTCCATAACTCTGGGGATCCTGACTTAACAATTGCTATTCCACCTGCTCTAGATGCAGTTAATAGGACTATGGTTACTTGTATTCCAATATCACCCCCTATAAAAATTTCCTTATAATTCACACAAAAAAGTGTTAAATTCTGTCATATTGAATAAGCTAAGTTCTATTTAACTTTTTACAGATTGATTTTCAAAGTGCATTTGTATGATGTTTCAGTTCAGTTCAGCTCAGTTGCTCAGTTGTGTCCGACTTTTTGTGACCCCATTGACTGTAGCACACCAGGTTTCCCTGTCCATCACCAACTCTTGGAGCCTACTCAAACTCAAGTCCATCGAGTCAGTGATGCCATCCAACCATCTCATCCTCTGTCATCCCCTTCTCCTCCCGCCTTCAATCTTTCCCAGCATCAAGGTCTTTTCCAAGCAGGCAGTTCTTCCCATCAGGTGGCCAAAGTATTGGAGTTTCAGCTTCAGATTCAGTCCTTTCAATGAATATCCAGGACTGACTTCCTTTGGGATTGACTGGTTTGATCTCCTTGCAGTCTAAGGAACTCTCAAGAGTCTTCTCCAGTTCAAAAGCATCAATTCTTCCATGCTCAGCTTTCTTTACAGTCCAGCTCTCACACCCATACATGACTACTGGAAAAACCATAGCCTTGACTAGACGGACCTTTGTTGGCAAAGTAATGTCTCTGCTTTTTAATATACTATCTAGGTTGGTCATAACTTTTCTTCCAAGGAACAAGCATCTTTTAGTTTCATGGCTGCAGCCACTATCTACAGTGATTTTGGAGCCCAAAAACTAAAGTCTGTCACTGTTTCCATTGTTTCCCTATCCATTTGCCATGAAGTGATGGGACCAGATGCCATGATCTTAGTTTTCTGAATGCTGAGCTTTAAGCCAACTTTTTCACTCTCCTCTCTCATTTGCATCAAGAAGCTCTTCATTTCCTCTTCACTTTCTGCCATAAGGGTGGTGTCATCTGCATATCTGAGGTTATTGATATTTCTACCAGCAATCTTGATTCCAGCTTGTGCTTCATCCAGCCCGGCATTTCGCATGATGTACTCTGCATACAAGTTAAATAAGCAGGGTGACAATATACAGCCTTGACATACTCCTTTCACAATTTGGAACCAGTCTGTTGCTTCATGTCCAGTTCTAACTGTTGCTTCTTGACCTGCATAAGATTTCTCAGGAGGCAGGTCAGGTGGTCTGGTAGTCCCATCTTTTTAAGAATTTTCCATAGTTTTTTTCCAAATGCATACACCTATTCAAAAAAATCCAGAATGAGAATGCAAATAAGAGAAGGACCAAGAGACAGTGCCAGAGTAGAAATTGGATAAATGTATAAGTTGGCTAGCAGTGAATGAGGAGAATCTAAAAAAAAATTCAAATTTGTGTTTAATGTTGATGTCTTTGGACAAAAACTGCATGTGTTTATGTCTGTGTCTGTGTGTAACTCATTAAGACATAAATGTAAGACAAGCACTATGTCTTCCCTATGTTGCTGTGGCTCACAGGTCTGTGCCACTCGATCTCTTACAGGGGAGATTGTGTTACATTAAGTTTCCTCTGGAGCCTCTTTCTTCCCTGGATGGGCTTGCAGGTGGTCGCAAATCAGTCTAGATATCTTTAATGAATATTTATTCTTCAAAGAAATCAACAGACTCTTCTTTAGCAAGAGCCATTCTTATCCAAATGTGGATTAGAGTGAAGAGCTTTTCTCTAAATTGTTTGAACAGTATTCTCACAGAACCCTGTATCTTCCTAGGGTTTGTTGTACCTTTAAAACTAAGTGGGGCCATTCCTGGACAAAGCAGCTCCTGAAAATTCTGACCTCTGACGATCCATCTCTGGTTATCGAAACTTTTAGCCTAGGAGAACTGTACATGACCAGCTCATCTTCTACATCATCCACCTCTCAGTTTTTCCAGAGTGTTCAGGTTTCTCAACCATCTGATCTGCATCTACTAGGCTTAGTAACTAACCCCAATTTCTCCAACAAACGACTTACTCCAATAAGAAGCCCTAGACTTTATTCCTACCAATTTTCCTTATTCTTTCCTGTTCTGCCTTCCATTTTCTGCTTTATATTTCTGTGGATAATAGCCAAAGTGCAATAAAACAGCACCTGCCTTGCATGGGAATTTGCAGTTCAGAGTCCAGGCCAGGAAATATAATTTGAAATAATAAATTAGGTTTGTAGATGCCAACTAATGATGAACTTAAACTACTGAGGATTAAAACCTCAAATAAAAAGGAACTCAAGCAGAACACAAGCAAACATCAAAGAGATTCAAGTTGGAGAAACTCAAATTAGTATTGCCAGATAAGAAGAGGTACAATAACTAAATCTGAATTTCATATAAACAACAGTTCAAATATAATTATATTTTTATTTGCTAAATCTGCTCATGCTACCTCCAGTGGAATTTTAATAACTCTCTGGAGCAGCATTCAAAACTCATCTTCCAACTTATTTAAGTGTGCAGACTTGGGTCAAAGAACTGTTGACCTTGAAAAAAGAGGAAGAGGCCAACATCCAGCTATCATTGCATCTCTTTGATTATATTTAGAGGCAAAATTTACAGGTATGATGTATATCAGCAATTGATTTCAATATAATTTACTTTTATTGAGTATCAACCTACACATGAACCTACACATGAACAATGACATGACTGCTTTACAAAAGAATCCAATATAGAGATACGTAAAATTTATCAAGCTTTCCTAATATATTATATACCAGAGTCAAATAAATCTGGGTATGAATCTCATTTCAACTTTAGCAGGATCAGTTTGAAAAACTTACAAAACTTCTCTCAGAGTTCCACATTTGTACAATGAGAATTATAGGCTTCCCAGGTGGCTTCCCAGGTGGACCTAGTGGTAAAGAACCCACCTGCCAATGCAAGAGACATAAAAGACGCAGGTTTGATCCCTGGGTCAGAAAGATCCCCTGGAGGAGTGCATGGCAACCACTCCAGTGTTCCTGCTTGGAGAATCCCATGGACAGAGGAGCTTGCCAGGCTACTGTCCATAGGGTCACAAAGAGTCAGAGATAACTGAAGCAACTTAGCATACATACATACATATATTAATCATTATATATAATCATTATATGAGGATTTAACAACATTAGATTTACAAAGGACTTGGCACAGAACCTGGTCTTTAGAAGCAGTCATAAATATCAGTTACTAGCTAATTTAATCCATATTATGTTCTAGAATGCATCAATTGCATAAAACAAACCTACAAACTACAATTATTTTTAAATGAATGTTATAAGTGTTTCTCTTCCAATTGAGTATCTCTGGTATTTTGGAAAATCCTATCAATCTTTCCATTGTTCAAATCTGTCCCTCTAACAAGGTTAGTTCAACAGAAGTAAAAAACAGGATATGAGCACTTGATTCTTGGCACTCTGCTGTACTAGGATGAGCTTGCCTCTTCTGAATCAGCCACTAATCAGATCTTTGCCTCTTCTATCCTACAATTTATGCAGTGACATTTTCTAATGATAATTGCTTTGTAAGGAGTGGATTGCTTCAGTGCTAAAATCTATTTGCTGAAACAGGAGAGACAAAGAAAAGATGTCTAGCAATGTTGTGAGCACCCAAAATTAATGCCCTTAAAATTATATTCTATATAGGTGAGATGCTTTGGCCAGTATCGCCATAGCCAACATTACCTCTGACATTTCCAAATGTCATAGTTAATCCACTCTTAACAGTAATGTTCTTAAATGTTTTAGAAGGAAAACTTTCAAAAGTCATGCCTAAGCTAGCAGAAGCATAGTGACTTTAGCTCAGAGTCTCTGTCTTAAAAAAATAATAACAATAAATAGCAGTTATTTAGACATGCATTTGGAAAGTTAACTATCAGTAGTTTCAGAATCTCCACAAAGTTCAACATAGAAAATGTTTAATGTTATTAATGAGAAGCTGATACTAACACTTTCATATGTTGAATCTCAATATGGCTGACTTCAGTTCAGTTCAGTCTCTCAGTCATGTCCAACTCTTTGCAACCCCATGAATCACAGCACGCCAGGCCTCCCTGTCCATCACCAACTCCAGGAGTTCACTCAAACTCATGTCCATCGAGTCGGTGATGCCATCCAGCCATCTCATTCTCTGTCGTCCCCTTCTCCTCCTGCCCCCAATCCCTCCCAGCATCAGACTCTTTTCCAGTGAGTCAACTCATCGCATGAGGTGGCCAAAGTATTGGAGCTTCAGCTTCAGCATCAGTCCTTCCAATGAACATCCAGGACTGATCTCCTTTAGAATGGACTGGTTGGATCTCCTTGCAGTACACGGGACTCTCAAGAGTCTTCTCCAGCACCACAGTTCAAAAGCCTCAATTCGTCGGCACTCAACTTTCTTCACAGTCCAACTCTCACATCCATACATGACCACAGGAAAAAACCATAGCCTTGACTAGATGGACCTTTGTTGGCAAAGTAATGTCTCTGCTTTTTAATATGCTATCTAGGTTGGTCATAACTTTCCTTCCAAGGAGTAAGCATCTTTTAATTTCAGGGCTGCAATCAGCATCCACAGTGATTTTGGAGCACAAAAAAAATAAAATCTGACACTATTTCCACTGTTTTTCCATCTATTTCCCATGAAGTGATGGGACCAGATGCCATGATCTTTGTTTTCTGAATGTTGAGCTTCAAGCCAACATTTTCACTCTCCTCTTTCACTTTCATCAAGAGGCTTTTGAGTTCCTCTTCACTTTCTGCCATAAGGGTGGTATCATCTGCATATCTGAGGTTATTGATATTTCTCCCGGCAATCTTGATTCCAGCTTGTGCTTCTTCCAGCCCAGCGTTCCTCATGATGTACTCTGCATATAAGTTAAATAAGCAGGGTGACAGTATACAGCCTTGACGTACTCCTTTTCCTATTTGGAACCAGTCTGTTGTTCCATGTCCAGTTCTAACTGCTGCTTCCTGACCTGCATCTCTGACTTAGTTTTACTCTATTCTGTAACTAAATATTTCCAGCCATGACATTTCACTAAACTCTTTTTATGGACCAAATGTTTATATCCCACCAAAATTCATATGTTGAAACCCTATTTCTGGGTGAGATGGTATTAGAAGGCAGGACCCTTGAGTGCTAGCCAGGATAAAGTCACCCAAGAGCTTGCTTCTACTCTCTGTTCTCTACCACATGAAAATAGAGAAGCTGGCAGTCTGCAACTCAGAAGAAGGCCCTCACCAGAGCTTGTCCATACCTGCACCCTGATCTCAGACTTTCAGGTTCCACAACTGTGAGAAATAAGTTTCTGTTGTTTATAAGCCACCTAGTCTGTGGTACTTTGTTACAGCAGCCCAAACTGACCAAGACAACCTAACTATAGTAACAGATGTTGTAAGCTGAGTCTGACAAAGTATCCCATGCCCTTGACCACATAACTGACCTGAAAACTAGAAGGTGACATAACTGAGGCCAATCAGAATCATTCTACTAAATTGTACAAATGGGCACCATCTCCTTTCTCAGTGGTCACTAAATGGAAATGACACAATTTTAAAGCTCTCTGTGGCTATGCCATCATCTCCTTCACAACACAGAGATGCCAGTCTATTGTAGGAAGTCAACACAACAATAGAAACAGGACCAAGTGATGGAGAAGACATTGGACAGGGAGACAGACCAAAAAAAAGAAAAAAATGTACACACACACACACACATATATACATATTTATTTGAAAAGAGGAACTTGGCAGGCTACAGTCCATGGGGTTGCAAAGAGTCAACAAGACTAAGCGCTCACACACACACACACACACACATATATGTGTATGTATATACATATACATATGTGTGTGCTAAGTCACTTCAGTCATGTCTGACTCTGCAACCCCATGGACTATAGCCTGCCAAGCTCCTCTGTCCATGGGGATTCTCCAGGTAAGAATACTGCAGTGGGTTGCCATGCCCCCTTCCAGGGGATCATCCTGACTCAGGGATCAAACCTGGGTCTCCTGTGGTTCCTGCATTGCAGGCAGATTCTTTACCACTGAGCCACTGGGGAAGGTTTTATATATATATATGCTATCTAGGTTATATATATATAATTTGAAACAGTATCAGACTTTTATTTTTTTGGGCTCCAAAATCACTGCAGATGCTGACTGCAGCCATAAAATTAAAAGACGCTTACTCCTTGGAAGGAAAGATATGACCAACCTAGATAGCATATTAAAAAGCAGAGACATTACTTTGCCAACAAAGGTCCATCTAGTCAAGGCTGCGGTTTTTCCAGTGCTCATGTATGGATGTGAGAGTTGGACTGTGAAGAAAGCTGAGCACCGAAGAACTGATGCTTTTGAACTGTGGTGTTGGACAAGACTCTTGAGAGTCCCTTGGACTCCAAGGAGATCCAACCAGTCCATTCTAAAGGAGATCAATCTTGGGTGTTCGTTGGAAGGACTGATATTAAGGCTGAAGCTCCAATACTTTGGCCACCTCATACGAAGAGTTGACTCACTGGAAAAGACTCTAATGCTGGGAGGGATTGGGGGTGGGAGGAGAAGGGGACAACAGAATGAGATGGCTGGATGGCATCACCGACTCGATGGACATGAGTTTGGGTGAACTCCGGGAGTTGGTGATGGACAGGGAGGCCTGGCGTGCTGTGATTCATGGGGTCGCAAAGAGTCGGACACGACTGAGTGACTGAACTGAACTGAACTGATAGTGTTCTTAAAGAGAACATCACCATCTTGGAATTCTTGGTTACATAAATGATTCAATAAAGTCTCATTTAAAAACTAGTTTGTTTGGGTTTCTGTCACTGCAATATAACAGTATCTTGATCATACTATTTAGCCCACCCAAACAAAAAAGGATTCACATTTTATATTAAAGCAACCCTTAAATGTTGCTTTGAAGATTAACTCCCTATTGCCACATGATATTCTTAACAACATAAATGGATTTACATAAGCTTTTTATTTACAGCACAGTAGAGTTTAACTAGAAAGTTCCATTGCAGTAATTATAAGCACAGATTTTACCTGTGCCAGGATCATTCAAATAGTCCTTGCCTTTGTGCATGAATTTATATGACAAGATTTTGAAATTTTTACAAGATAGAAACATGAGACATTTCACCTTCACATACCTCTCAGGTGGACCAATTTGTCGGAATAACTTCTGAGTTTTAAAAGAATAAAATATTTGTCGTCTCTTTTCAGAGGCCAATCAATATAAAAATGTTTTTATCAGTGGTATAGTATAGTGAGTTGAACAATGCTCCCCAAAAGTTTTGTCCACATGGAACCTCAGAATATGAACTTATTTGGAATAAAGATCTTTGCAGATATTTGGAACACTAATCTTTGCATCTTAAGGTAGGATCTTAAAATGAAATCATCCCAGATTAGCGTGCACCTCTTATAAAAAGACAAAAAAGGAGAAGACACAGAGAGAGACAAAGAAGAAGGCCATGTGAAGAAGGAGGCAAGATTGAAGTGATGTAGCTAGGAGGTGAGGACCACCAACAATTGCTGGGAGGCACTAACAGTTAAGAAGGAAGTAAGAATTCTTCCCTAGAGCCCTCAGAGGGAGCATGGCTATGACAACATCTTGATTTTGGATGTCTAGCCTCCAGAACTGTGAAAGAATACATTTCTGTTGTTTTAAATTATCAAGTTTGTGGTAATTTGTTATGGCAGCCCAAGGAAACTTATCATATAGTAATACATATTTCTTATAGTTAATTTGAGTGTTCTTTTTGTTGGTTTCCTGGTGGCTATCAAACTAGGGTTTTAATACTATTCTTAGAAAATCTGCCATAACAGATTTTGCTATGTGTGAAAGTTTCTGAGAGTTTTGACCTATTTTTCCTTGGATGATTATTTTAAGAAAATGAAAGAGCATAGACCCACCTATATTCTTCAACTAAACTGCATTTATCAATTACATTTCTATAACTGGTTTTCATAGAGTTTATATTTGAACACATCTGTTGAATATTTATTAATACTATCATTCATAAAGTATTTGTTAAGTATTGTAGTTAACAATTCCATAATAAATTTTTTTTGTAGTTAATTTATTTTTTATTGGAGGCAAATTATTTTACAATATTATATTGGTTGGTTTTGCTATACATTGATATGAATTTGCCCCGGGTTTACATAAGTTCCCCCTCCTGAACCCTCCTCCCACCTCCCTCCTCCCTTTATCCTCCCTCTGGGTCATCCCCGCATGCCAGCCCCGAGCATCCTATAACATGCATCGACCCTGAACTGGTGATTCGTTTCACATTTTTTTTGTTTGTTTGTTTTTCTGTAAATCCTCTTCCCTATATGAAAGTCTCGGCTTCTTTACTCACTGTGAAGTTATTGGCTTCAGTTTCCCAACACTGAGATAAAAATTAAAATATTTGAAGGATATTTTAAAACTTATGAAGCATTTCTGCATACAACATGCTACTCAGTATAAGTAAATGTACCTAATATAAATCCAGATTTATAACACTTTGACCCTCTGGTTTTTAAATAAACTAATAGTGTTGATAGAACTTCTGGGTTTCTTTGATAATCTTATACATCATATGTCCCCCAGTGACAACAAAAGTGCTTTTTGTATAATAACTATCTACTATTTGTTTAACAGATGATAAAAAAAAGTGAATGATTTTCTACTTTTATTCCAGAGAGAAATGAAGCCTCAAATTAAATACTTCCCTTCCATCTCCACACTGTTTGCACAGCATTAAGAGAGGAAGAATGAATGCCATGGATGAGGCAGGGCAGGACTGAAGGCTGTCGCTTTTCCCAGACCTTTCAAACCAACATGAAAAATCATAGATTGAGAGCAGAGTTACCTAATTTGAAGTCTGAAAGGTGCTCCTGGGAATAGTCTATAAGAAATTTGTTGTATAATTTACATATATTCCTAGAGAGGAACTTCATAACTTTCATCAGATTATCAAAAGGGTTCTTCATTTAAAAACAAGTTTAGAACTAACTACTGATTCATAGGCTTTGGCAATACAAATCAAAGAGAGAAATGTATAATGTATGCATCGAAGACATCTTTTTATTGCTCAGGAAAAAAGCTATAAAGCTATGAAGTAGGTATCTCTGTAAGTAGCTAAAACAGTCTCAGTGTTCAAGTCATATTCTGTAACATTATTTTCTTCATAGATGGGCATCTCATTGCAAAACTGCTGTCAGAACCAGTTACCTGCCAAATATTTCCAGTCTTATGATAAGAAATTTATACTACATGTAACTGCAAACGAAGAGGTTTGATTTGACCAGCAAATAGCTACATTAATTTTACAGTTAGATACTTTACTACAGAACTATTCATAATTTATTTCCATATTTGTTACTTTAATAGTTTCATCTTTATTTGTATTCAGATATAATTGACATTACAGAGTAAGCATCCATCTCTACTTAAAATCCCTATATATTCAAAATCCCCTACTAGAATTAGCTTAGCACTTTTAATAAGTATTTGAAACAAAAATATTGATTAACTACAATATGTCCTTAATATATCCACCACTCCACCATCCTGAAGATTTTTTCCTTTCTAGACTTTCTTCCATTTCCTGGAGCTGGCTCTTCTTTTCTGAGTTTTTAATCTGGGTCCTTCTGGTTCCCCCAAACCTGATAACAGGACAAGCACAACTCCCTCAGAAGAAATGCAATAAGAAATCAGGGGCAACTCTAATCATACTTTCAAGGTCTCTTGCATCCTCCCACATTCCTTCACAAAACATAATAAATATCTCAGATCATTTCCTGCTTCTGCTACACTTGTGGTAAGAAATGAGTCACAAAGGACAGTGTCCAACCTGATCAATAACAAGAAAACAAAATTTGCTCAATACCTGCCAAAGTGTAAATTGACTCATGATGTCACTGAATGGGGTTACATATTTTTTCATGTTGAGTACAAAAGTATAATTTTCAAAAGATGTGAAGTCAAGTAAAAAAGGGGAATCAGGGACACATGTTTTAAAATCCTAAAACAGGAGAATTCTTCCACACCTGTAACTTTCCATTTAAATGCCAATTTGCCTGTTATAATCTTCACACTCAGTGCTTTCTTTCTTCACCACTCCACATATAATGGCATTCATTTGTAGGGGGACCTCAGGAGAAGACACACATGCTAAGCTTCTACTTTAACCTTCACTGTAATAAGCTTACAATGGGCATTAAGTAATTTTTTATTGAAATGAAGTGTGACATTTCTCTAAGAAATGTAGAAACAAAGGAGTCAAGAATGCACCTGGCAGATAAGTAATTATGCATGTGATCTACAAAGGCACACAAAGACAAAAACAAAAGGCATTAATACTCTTAATACTTTTCAATGTCCATTTTTAAAGTCTGAAATCAATGAGGTAATGTCTGCAGTAGCGAAGAACTACAGGAACAACTGTTTACCGAAAATATCCAAGTAGTCAAAAGCTTTTTCCAAATGTACCTTTCTAACCAGTCTTGTATTTGATACTTAGTTCATAATATAAAACTTACTCCTTTATTTCTGAGGCAAGTTAATCAATTATAACTTTTCCTTGATACAAAGGGACATAATCTTTCCTCCAAGAATCCTGGAACAATTAAAGAGGCAAAAAAAATAAAGAAAAGTTTATATACCCATAAAACCACCCCCAAAGAGAAACACTCAATGCTTATCATTTTAAGCTTTTTATAATACAGAGGCATTGTGAAATGATAAAATGATAAAAATGATCCATTGGCTACATGCAGCCTTCCATATGCTTTTCTCATTCTATATATGCCACGTGTTCAAGACTGCAGTGCCAAAGAAGTAAGAAGCTGAGCTCGTCTATTACCACAGGGAAGGTTACCACCAGACATCCAATTAGACTGTAAGTGTCTGTGTGCTAAGTCGCTTCGGTCCTGACTGACTCTGCGACCCCATGAATTGCAGTCTGCCAGGCTCCTCTGTCCACGGAATTCTCCAGGCAATAACACTGGAGTAGTTTGCCATGCTCTCCTCCAGGGGATCTTCCCAGCCCAGGAATCAAACCCACGTCTCTTGCTTTTCCTGCACTGCAGGCGAATTCTTTACTGCTGAGCCACCAGGGAAGCCCCCAATTTAGACTAACGTGTGAGTAAAAAATAAGCATGTTAAGCTACTGAGATTTTCACATTGACTTATTTAGCAACAATTTAGTTTACTCTGACTAATATAGCAATTGGTACTCGGAAATAAGATATTGCCTTAACAAATCCTTAAATATCCATCATTAGCTGAGCAGTTGGATGTTGAGTGGTGGGACCACTGACAGGAGGGAAAAACAATGAGCCTTATATATAATAGAAAGTAGTTACAGAGAATAAAGTAGCAGTGTGTGCTGGATACCATCACATGGGCACAGCTAGCTGTTACGAGAAATAGATAAGCCCAGGAGAGAAATTGAAGACTTGCAAAGAAACAGAGTCAACAAATTTTGAACCCTGAAGAATTGGAAAATCTGATCACTTCCAGAAACCAAATAGTAAGACATAACATTGAGAAAGTTGTTGAAGGACCAAAGCCCTTTTAGACATAGCCTTGTGAAAAAGACAGAATAAGGAAGTGGATTTTTAACTTTAGGATGTTAGATTGCCTCTATTAGAAAGCAGATAAGAATGAAAGTAGAATAAAATGTATATTTAGTGACTAGAAGAGAAGATAGTGGAAGAAACAATGCAATCTGTTCATTAAATAATTCTATTCCCCCTTTGAGTACACACATTTTTTAAAAAAAAAAGTATTTTCAAGTCTCCTTGTGTCAAAATGGAACCTTTATTTTTCATCAAAGAGAGTGAGCAGAAGTTCTATGTTTCAAGTGGTCAAAACCCCTTTTCTACACTTTTTTTTTCTTTCTCTACTGACTGAATGATGCAGTTATAACTTTAAAGTTATGAATTTGGCCTCATGATAATGTGTGAGAGATCTCTGAATGACTACATGGAGCAGACACTCCTTACTCTCCTCCTCCCACCACACACACACTGATCCACATAAGATTGTGAAATGAGAACTCAATAACCTTGTATTATATTCAGCAACTGTGATATTGAGATTGTAACAGGAATTAGCACTATTTCCTTGACTAATATAAATGAATAAATAGACCGTGTTGTATTTATGTAATGGAATACCAACAGCAATATAAATGAATGAATGAATGAATTATAGGTGCACACAATATCAAGGGTGAATCTCAGTAATAAGATTACTGAGATGAAAATAAATAAATAAACAGCCAAACAAGCTTAAGAAATGTGGGTAAGAAAACAAATTCAATACCTCTGAGAATGAAGAAAGGGGTATGCTTTCCCCGCATCCTTCCCTCCCACTCCCAGCAACCATAAGTTTGTTCTCTAAGTCTGTGAGTCTTTTCTGTTGGGGGGAAGGGATAGTTATGGAGCTTGGGATGGACAGGTACACACTGCTATATTTAACATGGATAACCAACTGTACAGCACAGGGAACTCTGCTCAGTGTTATATGGCAGCCTGAATGGGAGGGGAGTTTTGGGGAAAATGGATACATCTTTATGTCTATATGGCTGATTCCCTTCAATGTTCACCTGAAACTATCACATTGTTAATTGGCTTTACTCCAATACAAAATATTTTTTTTAATTTTTTTTTCATAGAGCATTTTATTTTATTTTTTTAACATTAATTTATTTATTTTTTATTGGAGACTAATTATTTTACAATATTATATTGGTTGGTTTTGCCATACATTGACATGAATCCGTCCCGGGTGTACATGAGTTCTCCCTCCTGAACCCCCTCCCACCTCCCCTTATCTTCCCTCTGGGTCATCCCCACATACCAGCCCCGAGCATCCTGTAACATGCATCGACCCTGAACTGGCGATTCGTTTCACATATGATAATATACATGTTTCAATGCCATTCTCTCAAACCATCCCACCCTCACCCTCTCCCACAGAGTCCCAAAGACTGTTTTATACACCTGTGTCTCTTTTGCTGTCTCGTATACAGGGTTATCATTTGCATCTTTATAAATTCCATATATATGCGTTAGTATATTGTATTGGTGTTTACACACCGAGGAAACCAGAATTGAAAGAGACACATGTACTCCAATGTTCATTGCAGCACTGTTTATAACAGCCAGGACACGGAAGCAACCTAGATGTCCATCTGCAGATGAATGGATAAGAAAGTTTGGTACATACACACAATGGAGTATTACTCACCCATTAAAAAGAATGCATTTGAACCAGTTCTAATGAGGTGGATGAAACTAGAGGCTATTATACAGAGTGAAGTAAGCCAGAAAGAAAAACACCAATACAATATAAATTTTTAAATTAAAGAAAGGGGTATGACACTGGGGAGAACAGACATAATGCTTAATGACAAAGGCATTGTTTTATGTCTTAAATTAAGTGGTCCTTGTATCATACAGAGTGAAGTAAGCCAGAAAGAAAAACACCAATACAGTATACTATCGCATATACATGGAATTTAGAAAGATGATAACGATAACCCTGTATACGAGACAGCAAAAGAGACACAGGTGTATAGAACAGTCTTTTGGACTCTGTGGGAGAGGGCGAGGGTGGGATGATTTGGGAGAATGGCATTGAAACATGTATATTATCATATGTGAAATGAATCGCCAGTCCAGATGCGATGCATGATACAGGATGCTCGGGGCTGGTGTACTGGGATTTTTTAAAAATATATTTCCACATTTTATAAAAGGAATTTACTATTCAATTAATATTTACCTTAAAAAACTTAAAGCCAAAATAATTAGTACTCACATTTTTGAAATCACAAATATATATCTGTACCTATAAAGTAAATGAATAAACAACTGCCTAAATAATATGGAAATATATACTGAGACTTTTGAAAAGCCTCTAGTGAAAGCACTGGGTAGGCTACACAGTTTAGTCTCAAAAAACTTACAGTCAACATGATGTTCTCTGGACAACTGTTAGGCACCCCAGAAAGTAACTCTAAACAATGAAAACAAGTGATTGATATCAAATATGTAACTAAAGTATTTTAATAAAATTAATTCTTAAAATGTGAAGAGGCAATATTTATATTACAAATCATATCATATAATATATGGTTTTAAATACATATTTATAACTACAAACTAAGTATAAACAGATATGTAACTGTGGATAGTATGATTTTTATATATATTTTGGTATTATTCAATACTTTGAAGCTTTTTACAATGATCATTTTTAAAAAAGCCCTTCCCCACCCTGGAATTGAACCTGTGTCTCTTACATCTCCTGCATTGGCTGGAGGGTTCTTTACCACTAGCGCCACCTGGGAAGCCACAGAATATGACATATGGGGGCCTTATCAGAACGATAAACCTCACTTTCTATGTTAGCCATTTTGCAAGATTTTCATATAACATTAAACAGCAGAAAACTCCACTTGAAGACCTAATAGGCACCTCAAATTTAACATGTCCAAAACTGAACTTCTAATTCCCCTCTCAAACTGCTCTCCCCACATTGCTTCCCCATCTCAGTCAATAGCAACTTAACTGTTCAGACTACTTGGGACAAAAAATCTTTAAGTCACCCTTCTCCATCCCTTAGTCAATCTAAGCAGCTTTCCCCACAAAACGTGTCCTGGACCTGGCTCCCTCTTACCACCTCTACCATCAGAACCCTAGCACAAGCCACGATGGCCTTCTAACTGATCTCATTGCTTCCATCCTTCCATGCTACAGGTTTTTCTTTACACAGAGAATTAAGAGATCCCTTGAAAATAAGCTCAGAGTAGGTTACTCTTCTGTACAATTCCTTCAGCGCCTTTCCATCTCACTAAGAGTAAAAACCAAGGTCTTTTATACTGGCCTAGTACTCTTGCTTGGAAAATCCCATGGGCAGAGGAGCCTGGTGGGCTGCAGTCCATGGGGTCGCGAAGGGTCAGACACAACTGAGCAACTTCACTTTCACTTTTCACTTTCATGCATTGGAGAAGGAAATGGCAACCCACTCCACTGTTCTTGCCTGGAGAATCCCAGGCACGGGGTAGCCTGGTAGGAGGCCATCTATGGGCCGCACAGAGTCGGAGACAACTGAAGCGACGTAGCAGCAGCAGCCTCTTATCCACTTATCTGCTCTTATCTCCTGCCACACTCTTCCTGTTCACTCTACTCTGGCCACACCAGCTATTCCTCATTGATTTGTTCCTCAAACACACCACGCATGTTCTTGCTGCAAGGCCTATGTCTTTGCTGTTTCTTCCTAGGCACATTCTTCCATCAGATACCCACATGGCTCACTCTGACACTTTGTTCATGTCTTTGCTCAAATACAATCAATTCCTGTTACTCACAGTAGTAATATTCTATGTGTTATGTTCCATGATATAGTAGTGCCTAGTTCACAGAAGGCACTAAAAACATAAATGTTAATGAATGAATGATATTGGTCGGGTGGGAGGAAGCCGTTTTATATCAACTGTTCAGAAGCAAAAGACATCATCAAGGAAGACTGCAACCCAGCCTAAATACCAAGTCAGAAACCTAGGAAACTAGATGCTCTTAGCCATGAAGAACTCTTAGAGAGGGGCTAAGGAAAGAACTGGTAACATCAATTATATCTTACCAAAAAACGACAACTTTTATTGTCAGACAAAGTGTTCGAGGGGAAAAATTGCCATGATCTGCCCCCCACACGGAAAGCTGAGGTCCCCACTACTTTACAACATCCTCTGTTACCTAACTCTTATAGGCTTGGATGGAGGGAAAGATAAGATATCTAAACATCTAGTGTAAATCCCTAGAAAAATGCATTCAGCTTGTAAAATTCAAGCAATAAAATATTTCTCCCTTAAATCCACACACACATATGCTACTCCGAACCCCTTATGCTGCCTGCCTCCATTGTTTTCCTGTTAAACATTCTCAAAATTCTACCTTTTCAGAATGGCTATATTCATAACAAGTTCTTAACTCATGGAGGCTTCAGCCTCCCAAGGAAAGGCTTGGAGTCAGATGCAGAGAAGCAAAGAAGCAATAATGTGATTTTTCTATTCTTAGATGCACATCTCTGAAAAAGAGATGCAGTTTAAGGTTAGGGTCTTAGAACACTTAGGTCTTAGTATTGTCATTGTTTTCTATCATACACATTAAATAATGCATAATCCTAGAACCACTGAAGTCTTAGATTCAATGAAATGTGTTTAAAGCAAATTTAGAAGGATCAGCCAGAGCCAGATGAGTTATGCTAATAGAGGCTTTTGTCAGAAGCTCATCTGATGAGGATTTTTTTGTTAGATGCTCACCAGAGTACCTGGTCTGAATGGAAGTAGACACCGTTCTCCTCAGGCTAAGAGATTTTAAAATCTAGCTGAAGAAGGAGCCATCTCCCTCAGCATGGAATGCAGGCCAGATGAAAGCCAAATCCTTCAAGCTCTCAGCTTCCTTGCAGCCTGCTACCAGAATCAGGGTTCTTGTAGTACGTCTTTTAACTGAGTCTCTAACACCCATAGTAACAATTTGCGCATACCCCAGTTTTGCTAACAGTAAATACTCGGCAGCTAGAGTGCCTCAACATATGGACATCATCTTGTTTCCTTCTCAACATCCAAACTCACACATTAGAAAGATGATTTTAAATGTCTGCATATATTACTTCATTAACATTTTAAACTACATAATTTTAAAAGTCTTTTAAAGATAAGAAATTTCATCCAAGGGAAGAATAATAAAAGCATCTTATATACTTAATATCTTTCATATTTACCTTCCATATTTATAATAGTCTGAGCTGTAAATTTTAATTTCAGATTTAGTAGAAAGGTACTACTATCTGAAAGGAGGTGGGTTTATACAATCTTTTACTTAAAATAAGATGTTCAAATTATATCTCACACAGACTAGTATCTATTTTCAGGAAAAAAAAAAGTCATTCTTATGAGGAAATCTCTTTACTCTAGTACTTCTCAATACTTTCATGACCACATTGCATGGCGACCTCCCAGGAAATCAGTCACAAAAGAAACAGGCTAAAATCTTATAAGCCTGCACAAGTTAAAGCCAAATCCATGGGAAAACGTACTCTCCCAGCCTGACACTGCCCTCCTGTATCTCGGCAAAGTATTCAAGCAGAGCAGGCAATTAAGAGATTGTTCAAGAATCTGGATACAGCAATCGAAATCCTGGTCACTGAATTTCAATACAGTTGTTACCACTGCAAGGGACAGAGTAAGGAAATAGGATAGAAATAGGCTCTACAGAATATTCACAGGGCACTTAAACTTAGTCAACTTTCTCTCAAAAAAAGGATGATGGCTTCATCTTCTCGACAAAGGCTCTAAATAGTAATCACTGCAGATGAGTCTTGGCACTGTAACTCCCTTGAGTTATCTCATGTTGTTCAATAGATGTGCAGTTAAAAGGTATTTTTAAAATCTCATATGGTACAATCATATCAGAGCTTCCTTAGTGGACCAAAGAAGCAGCAACATTTTTTATTGGGAAGAAAATGCCTTATGAAGAAATAAAAGTCTCCAAACTATGTCTTTATTGGTGGCTATTCTATGGTGTTTGTAAAATAGCTCATATACCACTAATCCATTTAAAGATGAAAGAAGATAATTTTCTAGGGTAATTTTAAAATAAATACTGAAGAACAAAAATGAAGATCACATGTTTTTCTTTCTTATTCTCTTTCTATAACATCTCTTAACCTCTATGGAGGGATTAATGTCCTCTGTGTATGTGACTTTTTTTTAATCAAACTATTTGGAAACAGTGAAAAACTTATTTTGGGGGCTCCAAAATCACTGCAGATGGTGACTGCAGCCATGAAATTAAAAGACGTTTGCTCCTTGGAAGAAAAGCCATGATCAACCTAGACAGCATATTAAAAAGCAGAGACATTACTCTGCCAACAAAAGTCTATCTAGTCAAAGCTATGGTTTTTTCAGTAGACATGTAAGGTTGTGAGAGTTGGACTATAAAGAAAGCTGAGCACCAAAGAACTGATGCTTTTGAACTCTTATGAGTCCCTTGGACTGCAAGGAGATCCAACCAGTCAATCCTAAAGGAAATAGGTCCTGAGTATTCATTGGAAGGACTAATGCTGAAGCTGAAACTCCAATACTTCGGCCACCTGATGTGAAGAACTGACTCATTTGAAAAGACAGCCTTCAGAATGAGAGAAAATAATAGCAAATGAAGCAACTGACAAAGAATTAATCTCCAAAATATACAAGCAACTCCTGCAGCTCAATTCCAGAAAAATAAACGACCCAATCAAAAAATGGGCCAAAGAACTAAACAGACAGTTCTCCAAAGAAGATATACAGATGGCTAACAAACACATGACAAGATGCTCAGCATCACTCATAATCAGAGAAATGCAAATCAAAACCACAATGAGATACCATTTCACGCCAGTCAGAATGTCTGCTATCCAAAAGTCTACAAGCAATAAATGCTGGAGAGGGTGGGGAGAAAAGGGAACCCTCTTATACTGTTGGTGGGAATGCAAACTAGTACAGCCACTATAGAGAACAGTGTGGAGATTCCTTAAAAAACTGTAAATAGAACTGCCATATGACCCAGCAATCCCACTGCTGGGCATACACACCGAGGAAACCAGAATTGAAAGAGACACATGTACTCCAGTGTTCATTGCAGCACTGTTTATAATAGCCAGGACATAGAAGCAACCTAGATGTCCATCTGCAGACGAATGGATAAGAAAGCTTTGGTACATATACACAATGGAGTATTACTCAGTAATTAAAAAGAATACATTTGAATCAGTTCTAATGAGGTGGATGAAACTGGAGCCTATTATACAGAGTGAAATAAGCCAGAAAGAAAAACACCAATATAGTATATTAACGCATATATATGGAATTTAGAAAGATGGTATCGATAACCCTGTATACGAGACAGCAAAAGAGACACAGATTTATAGAACAGTCTTTTGGACTCTGTGGGAGAGGGCGAGGATGGAATGATTTGGGAGAATGGCATTGAAACATGTATATTATCATATGTGAAATGAATCGCCAGTCCAGGGTCGATGCATGATACAGGATGCTCGGGGCTGGTGCACTGGGATGACCCAGAGGGATTATACGGGGATTGAGGTGGGAGGGCGTTCAAGATGGGAAACACATGTACATCCAGGGCAGATTCATGTCAATGTATGGCAAAACCAATACAATATTGTAAAGTAATTAGCCTCCAATTAAAATAGAAGTTTTTTTAAAAAAGAAAAGACCCTGATGCTGGGAAAGGTTGAAAGCAGGAGGAGAAGGGGACGACAAGGAAGAGATGGTTGGAATGCATCACCAACTCGATGGACATGAGTTTGAGTAAGCTCTGGGAGTTGGTGATGGACAGGGAAGCCTGGTGTGCTGCAGTCCATGTGAGTCCATGCTACTCTTTGCAGTCCCGTTGCAAAGAGCCAGACACAACTGAGCAACTGAACTGAACTAATTTGCCCTTCATTTGATGAACCAACTTCTTTCCTCTACTTCATTCCTTTTGAAATTGTTACAAGAAAGCAATTTCTTAGTATTCACTCTAGGAAATTAGTTTTGGATCAAAACAGTTCTAAGGTCTGACCAGGCAGTTCAAGTTTCCTATCATGGCCTTTCAAGATAATGTCCATTTAAGTCCAGCCAGTTAATTGGCTGGCAGTCTTCTCCCTCTTATTTGATCATTTTTCAGTAAAAGCCAAGCTTTCTGACTCACTAGTTATGGAATTTTTCCTTGAATTTCAGTGATGCAAGAAAGCCTACAGTACTTAATATGACACTTCTATTAACACAGTCATAACACACGCTGTCTCTAAAATTTCCTATGAAGGAAAACAAGACTTGCTTTTCCCAAATAAATTCTCTTTCAAAGTCTTCAACATCTCTAATCTAATAATAAAGCAAGATGTTCTTACATACTCAAGTCTGGCACTTCATTTTTCTTTCCACCATTACATCTTTCTATCCCCATTTTTCAAATTTACAAATAGACAACCTGTCAAATTAGGATTTTCATCTTGATGACATATGCTGAACAGGCTTTGGTTCCCTAAAGGTCATTTAGACACTATATAATAAACATATGCAAATGGATGGTGTATGTGTAGGTATATGGTTGTGGTTTTTAACATATAATGATATTTAAATTCTGTATTAGATTAGCTATCATTTACTTCTTTTCTTTAGACAAAAACTAATTGGCTTGTACAAGAAATTACATTTCATAAGATAATCGAAGCACTGAAAATTTATTTTTCACAGTGATTAAACCTGACAAAAGCCAAATGTGGTCATTTGCAATTGTATATCTCATCTGTCACAATTTTATCACCAGTCTTCTGATAATTACGCCAAGCAAACTTGCTTGTACATACACAAGTAGGCCAACCAGGAGACCTACATAAGTAGATATTTTCACAAAATTTTTTGCCCTCAGAGCTACTTGTAATAGTCCATCTGTAAATAAACACAGTACTTCAAGCAATGACATTGTAGCTTTCCAGCAAGCATCTCACAGAGCTGAATAATGTCAGTTCAGTTCAGTTCGGTTGCTTAATTGTATCCGACTCTTAGCAACAACATGAAATGCAGCATGCCAGGCCTCCCTGTCCATCACCAACTCCCGGAGTTCACTCAAACTCATGTCCACTGAGTCGGTGATGCCATCCAACGATCTCATCCTCTGTCGTCACCTTCTTCTCCTACCCTCAATCTTTCCCAGCATCAGGGTCTTTTCAAATGAGTCAGCTCTTCCCATCAGGTGGCCAAAGTATGGGAGTTTCAGCTTCAACATCAGTCCTTCAAATTAACACCCAGGACTGATCTCCTTTAGGATGGACTGGTTGGATCTCCTTGCAGTCCAAGGGACTCTCAGGAGTCTTCTCCAACACCACAGCTCAAAAGCATCAGTTCTTCAGCACTCAGCTTTCTTTATAGTCCAACTCTCACATCCATACATGACCACGGGAAAAACCATACCCTTGACTAGATGGACCTTTGTTGGCAAAGTAATGTCTCTGCTTTGTAATATGCTGTCTAGGTTGGTCATAACTTTCCTTCCAATTAAAAGAGTTAGTGTCTTTTAATTTCATGGCTGCAATCAGCATCCGCAGTGATTTTTGAGCACACAAAAATAAAGTCTGACACTGTTTCCACGGTTTCCCCATCTATTTCCCATGAAGTGATGGGACCAGATGCCATGATCTTTGTTTTCTGAATGTTGAGCTTCAAGCCAACTTTTTCATTCTCCTCTTTCACTTTCATCAAGAGGCTCTTTAGTTCCTCTTCACTTTCTGCCATGTAAGGGTGTTGTCACCTGCATATCTCAGGTTATTGATATTTCTTCCAGCAATCTTGATCCCAGCTTGTGCTTCCTCCAGCCCAGCGTTTCTCATGATGTACTCTGCATATAAGTTAAATAAGCACAGTGACAATATACAGCCTTGACATACTCCTTTTCCTATTTGGAACCAGTCTGTTGTTCCATGTACAGTTCTAACTGTTGCTTCCTGACCTGCATACAGGTTTCTCAAGAGGCAGGTCAGGTGGTCTGGTATTCCCATCTCTTTCAGAATTTTCCACAGTTTATTGTGATCCACACAGTCAAAGGCTTTGGCATAGTCAATAAAGCAGAAATAGATGTTTTTCTGGAACTCTCTTGCTTTTCCCATGATCCATTGGATGTTGGCAATTTGATCTCTGGTTCCTCTGCCTTTTCTAAAACCAGCTTGAACATCTGGAAGTTCACGGTTCATGTATTGCTGAAGCCTGGCTTGGAAAATTTCGAGCATGAGTTTAATAGCATGTGAGATGAATGCAATTGTGCAGTAGTTTGAGCATTCTTAGGCATTGCCTTTCTTTTGGATTGTGTTGAAAACTGACCTTTTCCAGTCCTGTGGCCACTGATGAGTTTTCCGAACTTGTTGACATATTTAGTGCAGCACTTTCACAGCATCATCTTTCAGGATTTGAAATAGCTCATCTGGAATTCCATATCTCTACTAGCTTTGTTTGTAGTGATGCTTCCTAAGACCCACTTGACTTCACATTCCAGGATGTCTGGCTCTAGGTGAGTGATCACATCATCGTGATTATCTGGGTCATGAAGATCTTTTCTGTACAGTTCTTCTGTGTATCCTTGCCACCTCTTCTTAATACCTTCTGCTTCTGTCAGATCCATACCATTTCTGTCCTTTATCGAGCCCATCTTTGCATGAAATGTTCCCTTGGTAGCTCTAATTTTCTTGAAGAAATCTCTAGTCTTTCCCACTCTATTGTTTTCCTCTATTTCTTTGCACTGATTGCTGAGGAAGGCTTTCTTTTCTCTCCTTGCTGTTCTTTGGAACACTGCATTCAAATGGGTATATCTTTCCTTCCCTCCTTTGCTTTTCACTTCTCGTCTTTTCACAGCAATTTTTAAGGCCTCCCCAGACAGTCATTTTGCTATTTTGCATTTCTTTTCCTTGGGGGATGGTCTTGAACCCTGTCTGCTATACAATGTCATGAAACTCCATCCATTCCATTGCTATAAGCATTCTATCAGCAAGTTACCTTTTAAGACTAAGCTGAAGTTTGAAAGCCATTTTTAATGCATTTACATTCTGAGCTCCTAGGCTCCTCATAGTTTTGAGTGCAGTCAACTAGGTATTGCACAAGTTCTTTAGGTAAATATAAACAATACAAAATAATGTCTTCACCTTAAGCACAGAGAATAATTCTAGCCTAAAGGAGCATTTGGCCACCTCATGCGACGAGTTGACTCACTGGAAAAGACTCTGATGCTAGGAAAGGTTGGGGGCGGGAGTAGAAGGGGACGACAGAGAATGAGATGGCTGGATGGCATCGCCGACTCTGTGGACATGAGTTTGAGTGAACTACGGAAGTTAGTGATGGACAGGGAGGCCTGGCGTGCTGTGATTCATGGGGTCGCGGAGAGTCAGACACGACTGAGCGACTGAACTGAACTGAACTGAAAGGAGCATTGTGGGTTCAAATTTAAAACAATAAAAATAAAAACTAACCTTAAGGAATAAGATAAGGAATATTGCCTGGACGACATTAATGGTCTCTTATGGATGCTAAGTCTCTTCAGTCATGTCCAACTCTTTGTGACCCTATGACCTGTAACCCGCCAAGCTCCTTTGTCCATAGGGATTCTCCAAGCAAGAATACTGGAGTTGGTTACCATGCCCTCCTCCAGCAGAATCTTCCTGACTCAGGGATCGAACTCTTGTCTTTTATGTCTCCTACACTAGCAGGCAAGTTTTGTTTGTTTGTTTGTTTGCTTTTTACCACTAGTGCCACCTGGTCCCTTACTTAATCACATTTGAGAAACAACTAATCAAACACAACCCTCTACATCATTTTGCTTGAATAGATATAGTTTGTACAGATAATCACCATGACCTTCCAAATTATAACTAAAGTGATTTGATATCTAGATAACAGTTCACATGTCTTCTGTCCTTTCTAAATCCTGGAATCTTCACTTATGCAATATATATTCCAGACATTCTGAAGGCTATCACCATATAAAAATAATGCTTAACTCTTCTCTTTGAATGAGGACCAGAAAAACCAAGATTCTGTCCAAGTCTGCTGCTTGTTGCCTGGATGAACTTAGTTATCAAGTCTTTACAAGCAAGTTTGTTCTCATCTGCTCAATGGGGATAATTTTGCACGGAACTCAGAGTTCTGATGAGTATAGAGTTAAATAATGAACGAAGAAGATCTTTGAAAATAAATACAAAGTACTATACTCAGTCACTCAATCGTGTCCAACTCTTTGCAATCCCATGGACTTAGCCCTTCAGGCTCCTCTGGGATTTTCCAGGTAAGAATACTGGAGTGGGTTGCCATTTCCTTCTCCAACAAAGTACTATATCAGTGTAAAGTATCCTTTTTCATAGTTATATGCCATGAGTAAATCACATACAACTCTTCAAATACATGCCTAAATGGTATTCAGATCTAGTATTATCTAAAGCAAATGTCAGATTTTGCTACAGCCACTAGAGTAAAATAAACTTCCTGGATTTTTTCTAAGGGTTTTCTAGACAACAGAGAAGAACAGATTCAGATATATTACTATTATATTTTTAAAGATAGTTGAACTTTTTAAATGAAATTGAAATATGTGTAAATATAAACATTATGAGATTTACTTAATGCCAACTGGGTAATCCATCACAGGTGCACAGAAAGATCATTTAGGAACCAGACGTCTGTGCCTTTCACATGAAGGAGTCACATCTTGATTGCA
This sequence comes from Moschus berezovskii, assembly GCF_049115385.1. Lineage (NCBI taxonomy): Eukaryota > Metazoa > Chordata > Mammalia > Artiodactyla > Moschidae > Moschus > Moschus berezovskii. The sequence continues at coordinate 28,720,741 of NC_142464.1, forward strand.
TCCCTTTCCTCACCTATCTTTTTAATAAATGACCAAATCCTCCTAAATACACCTTAAATATTAATAGGTTTGCCTCTTTTTATCCACTTGAACACTGCTCCTAGCCCTGGGAGCAATGTACTGGGTTCGGGTCCAGTATCACTTCAGTTCAGTTCACTTCAGTCTCTCAGTCGTGTCCGACTCTTTGCAACCCCATGAATCACAGCATGCCAGGCCTCCCTGTCCATCACCAACTTCCAGAGTTCACTCAAACTCATGTCCATCGAGTCAGTGATGCCATCCAGCCATCTCATTCTCTGTCATCCCCTTCTCCTCCTGCCTACAATCTCTCCCAGTATCAGAGGCTTTCCCAATGAGTCAGCTCTTCGCATCAGGTGGCCAAAGTATTGCAGTTTCAGCTTTAGCATCAGTCCTTCCAATGAACACCCAGGACTGATCTCCTTTAGAATGGACTAGTTGGATCTCCTTGCAGTCCAAGGGACTCTGAAGAGTCTTCTCCAACACCACAGCTCAAAAGCATCAATTCTTCGGCGATCAGCTTTCTTCACAGTCCAACTCTCACATCCATAAGTGACCACTGGAAAAACCATAGCCTTGACTAGATGGACCTTTGTTGGCAAAGTAATGTCTCTGCTTTTTAATATGCTATTTAGGTTGGTCATAACTTTCCTTCCAAGGAGCAAGCATCTTTTAATTTCCTGGCTGCAATCAGCATCCGCAGTGATTTTGGAGCACAAAAAAAAAAAATAAAGTCTGACACTGTTTCCACTGTTTCCCCATCTATTTCCCATGAAGTGATGGGACCAGATGCCATGATCTTTGTTTTCTGAATGTTGATCTTCAAGCCAACTTTTTCACTCTCCTCTCTCACTTTCATCAAGAGGCTTTTTAGTCCCTCTTCACTTTCTGCCATAAGGGTGTTGTCATCTATATATCTGAGGTTATTGATATTTCTCCCAGCAAACTTGACTCCAGCTTGTGCTTCTTCCAGCCCAGCGTTTCTCATGATGTACTCTGCATATAAGTTAAATAAGCAAGGTGACAATATACAGCCTTGACGTACTCCTTTTCCTATTTGGAACCAGTCTGTTGTTCTATGTCCACTTCTAACTGTTGCTTCCTGACCTGCATACACGTTTCTCAAGAGGCAGGTCAGGTGATCTGGTATTCCCATCTCTTTCAGAATTTTCCACAGTTTATTGTAATCCACACAGTCAAAGGCTTTGGCATAGTCAATGAAGCAGAAATAGATGCTTTTTGGTCCAATATATCGTCACACAAATTGCAGATATCCAACTATTTTAAGATAAGAAAATCTACCTTCCCAAACTTTGCCAATCAGTTCTCCATCTATTTTTAAGGCAAGTATTAAGAATCTCTTGATTGTGCAACACTGTAATAGCCTGACTCAGAGTTTTTCATTGTCTTCAGATAATCACCTCAATTTTACCCAGGCATAAACCCATATAAAGCTATATTTCAAGTTTATATATAATATCAGAACTTAATCGGATATATTGAAGAACCAGTAGGGTAATCATCTTTATTTGTGAAGAATAATACTAGCACCATAACACTGCACATGATTCTCAGGCTCAATCTCATTTTTCTTAGGCACTAACCTCAGTAAACTCTCTCTAACCTTCCCAGTTAAATACAGAAGAAAAGTATTTGATGCTTTTCCAGATTATCTCAGCCACTTCAATTTCCATATTTTATATTTCAAGCACCCAGAAAGATTTTCAACTTTTCAAATGTTCTAAATACAGTGTTTCACTGTAAATCTTTTTACCAATGCTGATATCTTTACTGGACACTTACTACCCAATAGCCCTCCTCCATCAGTTTATTTTAATTTACACTTTGTTCGGGTTGTTTCTCAAAGACAATCCTTTAGGAAGCCCCACCTGACTGTTCTTTTTCATTTATTTTTTAATCGGAGGAAAATTGCTTTACAACGTTGTGTGGGTTTCTGCCATACAACACAAATCAGTCATAATCATACATATATCACCTCCCTCTTGAGCCTCCCGGCACCCTACTCTTCCAGGTCATCATAGAGCATCTGGCTGGGCTCCCTGTGTTACATAGCAACTTCTCAGCAGCTACCTATTTTATACATGGTAATTCCCAACACAGGGATTGAACCCAGGTCTTCTGTATTGGAGGCTAACTGCCTAACCCACCAGGTAAGTCCAGTGTCTATGCTATATGTCTGTGCTACCTCCTCCACTTGTTCCACTTTCTCCTTCTCTAGCTGTGTCCACAAATCTGTTCTCTGTATCTGAGTCTCCATTCCTCCCCTGAAAATAGACCCATCAATACCACTTTTCTAGATTCCATTTATATATGTTAATATACGATATTTTTCTCTTTCTGACATACCTCATTCTGTATAACAGGCTGTAGGTTCATTCGCCTTACTAAGAACTGACTCAAATCTGTTCCTTTTTTATAGCTGAGTAATATTTCACTGTATATATGTACCACAACTTCTTTATCCATTCACCTGTCAATGGATATCTAGGTTGTTTCCATGTCCTAGCTATTGTAAATAGTGTTACTATGAACATTGGGGTACATGTGTCTTTTTCAATTATAGTTTTCTCAGGGTTGCTGGGTCATATGGTAGTTTTATCCCTGGTTTTGTAGGAACTCTCCATACTGTTCTGCAGAGTGCCTGTATCAATTTATATTCTACCAGCAGTGCAAGAAGGTTCCCTTTTCTCTACATCCTCTCCAACATTTATTGCTGTACATATATATTTTTTTTTGATGATGGCTATTCTGACCATTGTAGTTTTGAGTTATGTTTCTCTAATAGTTAGGGATGTTGCACATCTTTTCATGTGTTTATTGGCCATCTGTATGTTTTCTTTGGAGAAACGTCTATTTAGGTCTTATGCCCATTTTTTTGATTGGGCTGTTTGTTTTTCTGATATAGAACTATATGGGTTGCTTATATATTTTGGAGATTAATTCTTTGTCAGTTGTTTCATTTGCAATTATTTCCTCCCATTCTGAGGGTTGTCTTTTAATCTTGTTTACTGTTTCCTTTGGGGCTTCCCTGGTAGCTCTAATAGCAAAGAATCCACCTTCAATGTAGGAGACCCCAATTCAATCCCTTGGTTGGGAAGATCCCCTGCAGAAGGGAATGGCAACACTCTAGTATTCTTGCCTGGAGAATCCCATGAACAGAGGAGCCTGGCAGGCTACAGTCAGACATTGCAAAGAGTTGGACACAACTGAGCAACTAATACCCTTCACCTTCCATTGTTTCCTTTGCTGTGCAAAAGCTTTTAAGTTAAACTAGGCTCCATTTGTTTATTTTTATTTACATTGCTCTAAGAGGTGGGTCAAAGAGGATCTTGCTGTCATTTATGTCAAAGAGTGTACTGCCTATATTTTCCTCTAAGAGTTTTATACTTTCTGGCCTTACATTTAAGTTTTAATCCATTTTGAGTTTACTGTGGTGTTAGAGAGTGTTTTAATTTCATTATTTTACATGTAGCTGTCTCATTTTCCCAGCACCATTATTGAAGAAACTGTCTTTCCTCCAATGTATATTCTTGCCTTTTTTGTCAAAGATAAGGTGCCCATAGTGTGTGGGTTTATCTCTGGGTTTTCTATCTTGTTCCACTGGAAAATATTTCTGTTTTTGTGCACGTATCATACTGTCTTGATGACTGTAGCTTTATAGTATAGTTTAAAGTCAGGGAAGGGCAGTCTGGGGAGCTGACTGGAGATAGCAGAGCAGACTGTGGGGTAGCTACCCCACGAAAAGGCAAAAAGCCCTAACTTAAGACTCTGCCAACCCCACTCACAGAACAAAAAACTGAGCAGAGCTAGCCAGCTGCGGACAGCCCATCCCCTGCCGAGACAGGCAGGGGAGGGCAGTCAGAGCCAGAAGGGGGCAATCACGGTCCCAGAGAGGCATCCGATACCAATCTGCAGGCAGGCTTCAGTGTTAACCAAAACTTTTTGGGTTTCTGGCTGGTTAACATCCGCATGAGAAGGTGCGCCAGTTGTATACACAGAAAACCAAGCGAGAGGGACCGGGGAGGTGATAAGTCACAGCGACTGCGCTCACCAAACACCTGGTCACTTGAGCTGTTCAGTCCAGGGAAGGCACAAAACGCAGGCCCAACCAAGTCTGCGCCTTTGTGGAGTACCCAAGTACCTGAACCTGATTGGCTTAGACCTGGGACGTGCATGCAACCCAGCGCCAGCCTCAGACAGTTATCGGCAGAGCAACTTAGAGCCTGTGCAGTGTAGACTGGGACAGCACACACACCATGAGTGGGGCAAACCCAGTGTGGCCGGGTCATTGCGAGCACTCCCCAGAGATGCCAGAGATATTTCTCTGCAGTGTTCCTCCATTCCCAGAACAGGACTGAACAAGTGAGCTTTAAAAAGTGTCCACCATCTCCTTCTAGTGTCAGGGCAGAAATTAAACACTGAGGAGACCAGCAAACAGAAGCTAAAACAGAGGGAACCACTTTGGAAGTGTCTATACAGGTTGTCCAAAGTCAGCTCCTAACCTATTGACATCTCATAACACATTACTAGTCACTTCATTGCACTCCAGAGAGAAGAAATACAGCTCCACCCATCAGAACACTGACACAAGCTTCCCTAACCAGGGAACCTTGACAAGCCACCCGTCCAACCTCACCCATAGGAAAGAAACTCCACAATAAAGAGAACTCCACAAACTGCAAGAAGATGGAAAGGTCACCCCAAACAGCAATATAAGCAAGATGAAGAGGCAGAGAAATACCCAGCAAATAAAGGAACAGGATAAATGCCCACCAATCCAAACAAAAGAGGAAGAGATAGGGAATCTACCTGATAAAGAATTCCAAATAATGATAGTGAAATTGATCCAAAATCTTGAAAGCAAATTGGAGCTACAGATAAATAATCTGGAGACAAGGATTGAGAAGATGCAAGAAAGGTTTAATAAGGATCTAGAAGAAATAAAAAAGAGTCAATATACAATGAATAATGCAATAGATGAGATCAAAAACCCTCTGGAGGGAACCAATAGTAGAATAACAGAGGCAGAAGATAGAATAAGTGAGTTAGAAGATATAATGGTAGTAATAAATGAAGCAGAGAGGGAAAAAGAAAAACGAATTAAAAGAAATGAGGACAATCTCAGAGACCTCTGGGACAATTTTAAAAGCCCCAATATCCGAATCATAGGAGTCCCAGAAGAAGAAGACAAGAAGAAAGACCATGAGAAAATACTTGAGGAGATAATAGTTGAAAATTTCCCTAAAATGGGGAAAGAAATAAACACCCAAGCCCAAGAATCCCAGAGAGTCCCAAACAGGATAAACCCAAGGTGAAATACCCCACGACACATATTAATCAAATTAACAAAGATCAAACATAAAGAATAAATATTAAAAGCAGCAAGGGAAAAACAACAAATAACACACAAGGGGATCCCCATAAGGATAACAGCTGAAAGAAAGTAACCTATAGCCCAGATTACTGTACCCAGCAAGGATCTCATTCAAAATGAAGGAGAAATCAAAAGCTTTACAGACAGGCAAAAGCTGAGAGAACTCAGCATTACCAAACCAGCTCTCCAACAAATACTAAAGGACCTTCTCTAGACAGGAAACACAGAATGAGTATATAAACTCAAACCCAAAAAAATTAAGAAAATGGCAACAGGATCATACTTATCAATAATTACCTTAAACGTAAATGGGTTGAACGCCCCAACCAAAAGACAAAGACTGCCTGAATGGATACAAAAACAAGACCCCCATATATTTTGTCTACAAGAGACCCACCTCAAAACGAGGGACACATACAGATTGAAAGTAAAGTGCTATAAAAAGATATTCCACGCAAATAGAGATCAAAAGAAAGCAGGAGTAGCAATACTCATATCAGATAAAATAGACTTTAAGACAAAGGCTGTGAAAAGAGACAAAGAAGGAAACTACATAATGATCAAAGGCTCAATCAAAGAAGAAGATATAACAATTATAAATATATATGCACCCAACATAGGAGCACCACAATATGTGAGACTAATACTACCAAGTATGAAAGGGGAAATCAACAATAACACAATAATAGTGGGAGACTTTAATACCCCACCACACCTATGGATAGATCAACTAAACAGAAAATTAACAAGGAAACACAAAAGTTAAACAATACAATAGACCAGTTAGACCTAATAGATATCTATAGGACATTTCACCCCAAAACAATGAATTTTACTTTTTCTCAAGTGGACACGGAACCTTCTCCAGGATAGATCACATCCTGGGCCATAAATCTAGCCTTGGTAAATTCAAAAAAATTGAAATCATCCCAAGCATCTTTTCTGACCACAATGCAGTAAGACTAGATCTCAATTACAGGAGAAAAACTATTAAAAATTCCAACATATGGAGACTGAACAACACCCTGCTGAATAACGAAGAAATCAAAGAAGAAATCAAAAAAGAAATCAAAATATGCATAGAAATGAATGAAAATGAAAACACAACAACCCAAAACCTGTGGGACACTGTAAAAACAGTGCTAAGGGGAAGGTTCATAACAATACAGGCATACCTCAAGAAACAAGAAAAAAGCCAACTAAATAACCTAACTCTACATCTAAAGAAACTAGAAAAGGAAGAAATGAAGAACCCTAGGGTCAGTAGAAGGAAAAAGATTTTAAAAATTAGGACAGAAATAAATACAAAAGAAACAAAAGAGACCATAGCAAAAATCAACAAAGCCAAAAGCTGGTTCTTTGAGAGGGTAAATAAAATGGACAAACCACTACCCAGACTCATCAAGAAACAAAGGGAGAAAAACCAAATCAATAAAATTAGAAATGAAAAGGGGGGGATCACAACAGACAATACAGAAATACAAAGGATCATAAGAGACTATTATCAGCAATTATATGCCAATAAAATGGACAACTTGCAAGAAACGGACAAATTCTTAGGTAAGTATAACTTTCCAAAACTGAACCAGGAAGACATAGGAAATCTTACCAGACCCATCACAAGCATGGAAATTGAAACTGTAATCAGAAATCTTCCAGCAAACAAAAGCTCAGGTCCAGATGGTTTCACAGTTGAATTCTACCAAAAATTTAGAGAAGACCTAACACCTATCCTACTCAAACTCTTCCAGAAAATTGCAGAGGAAGGTAAACTTCCTAACTCATTCTATGAGGCCACCATCACCCTAATACCAAAACCTGACAAAGATGCCACAAAAAAAGAGAACTACAGGCAAATATCACTGATGAATATAGATGCAAAAATCGTTAACAAAATTCTAGCAATCAGAATCCAACAACACATTAAAAAGATCATACATCATGACCAAGTGGGCTTTATCCCAGGAATGCAAGGATTCTTCAATATCCGCAAATCAATCAATGAAATACACCACATTAACAAACCGAAAAATAAAAACCATATGATTATATCAATAGATGCAGAAAAAGCCTTTGACAAAATTAAACATCCATTTATGATCAAAACCCTCCAGAAGGCGGGAATAGAAGAAACATTCCTCAACATAATAAAAGCTATATATGACAAAACCACAGCAAACATTATCCTCAATGGTGAAAAACTGAACGCGATTGCCCTAAAGTCAGGAACAAGACAAGGTACCCACTCTCACCATTACTATTCAACATAGTCCTGGAAGTTTTGGCCACAGCAATCAGAGAAGAAAAAGACATAAAAGGAATACAAATTGGAAAAGAAGTAAAACTCTCACTGTTTGCAGATGACATGATCCTCTACACAGAAAACCCTAAAGACTCTACCAGAAAACTACTAGAACTAATCAATGAATATAGTAAAGTTGCAGGATATAAAATCAACACACAGAAATCCCTTGCATTCCTATACACTAATAATGAGAAAATAGAAAGAGAAATTAAGGAAACAATTCCATTCACCGTTGCAGCGAAAATAATAAAATAGTTAGGAATATATATACCTAAAGAAACAAAAGACCTATATATAGAAAACTATAAAACATTGGTGAAAGAAATCAGAGAGGACACTGATAGATGGAGAAACATACCATGTTCATGGATTGGAAGAATAAATATTGTGAAAATGAATGTATTACCTAAAGTAATTTATAAGTTCAATGAAATCCCTATCAAGCTACCAATGGTGTTTTTCACAGAGCTAGAAAAAATAATTTCACAACTCCTGTGGAAATACAAAAAGCCTCGCATAGCCAAAGCAATCTTGAGAAAGAAGAATGGAACTGGGGGAATCAACCTGCCAGACTTCAGGCTCTACTAAAAAGCCACAGTCATCAAGACAGTATGGTACTGGCATAAAGACAGAAAAATAGATCAATGGAACAAAACAGAAAGCCCAGAGATAAATCCATGCACCTATGGACACCTTATCTTTGACAAGGGAGGCAAGAATATAAAATGGAGAAAAGACGATCTCTTTAACAAGTGGTGCTGGGAAAACTGGTCAACCACTTGCAAAAGAATGAAACTAGAACACTCCCTAACACCATACACAAAAATAAACTCAAAATGGATTAAAGATCTAAATGTGAGACCAGAAATTATAAAACTCCTAGAGGAGAACATAGGCAAAACACTCTCCGACATAAATCACAGCAGGATCCTCCATGACCCACCTCCCAGAATATTGGAAATAAAAGCAAAAATAAACAAATGGGACCTAATTAAAATCAAAAGCTTCTGCACAGCAAAGGAAACTATAAGCAAGGTGAAAAGACAGCCTTCAGAATGGGAGAAAATAATAGCAAATGAAGCAACTGATAAAGGATTAATCTCCAAAATATACAAGCAACTCCTGCAGCTCAATTCCAGAAAAATAAACGACCCAATCAAAAATGGGCCAAAGAACTAAGAAGACAGTTCTCCAAAGAAGACATACAGATGGCTAACAAACACATGACAAGATGCTCAGCATCACTCATAATCAGAGAAATGCAAATCAAAACCACAATGAGATACCATTTCACACCAGTCAGAATGGCTGCTATCCAAAAGTCTACAAGCAATAAATGCTGGAGAGGGTGGGGAGAAAAGGGAACCCTCTTATACTGTTGGTGGGAATGCAAACTAGTACAGCCACTATGGAGAACAGTGTGGAGATTCCTTAAAAAACTGGAAATAGAACTGCCATACGACCCAGCAATCCCACTGCTGGGCATACACACCGAGGAAACCAGAATTGAAAGAGACACGTGTACCACAATGTTCATCGCAGCACTGTTTATAATAGCCAGGACATGGAAAAACCTAGATATCCATCCGCAGACGAATGGATAAGAAAGCTGTGGTGCATTTACACAATGGAGTACTACTCAGCGATTAAAAAGAATACATTTGAATTAGTTCTAATGAGGTGGACAAAACTGAAGCCTATTATACAAAGTGAAGTAAGCCAGAAACAAAAACACCAATACAGTATATTATACATATATATGGAATATAGCAAGAGGATAACGATAACCCTGTATACGAGACAACAGCAGAGACTTGGATGTGTGGAGCAGTCATTTGGACTCTTTGGTAGAGGGCGATGGTGGGATAATTTGGGAGAATGGATTGAAACATGTATATTATCATATGTGAAACAAATCTGACGTGGTTGAAGAGGCCGTTCCTTCCAGAAGTGTATCAATTAGCCTGGGATAGAAACTGCACGCTGAATTTACTAATTAAGAAATGAGAAACCAGAACTATAAAGGTGGCATAGAAATACAAGAAACTATTCTTAAGTAATCTTTTAAAACTTTGAACAGAGTTACAGATTTTGCCATTTGTTATAAACTGGAATATGTAATTTAACCAGAACCATGAGAAAGTTGGTATTGTGTGAATTCTGAGGTATTTTCGACATATTGTAGGAGTGATGTGGACTTTCTTGAGTTTTACACATTCATAAGTGAATGATCTGTATCTCGTGCCTTTGTTGGTTTTCTGTGAGCTGTAGTTTCTGGCAAATGAGCAGCTCTCATTCCTGTAACTCTTGTAACCCAGTCATTCGTGTGCCTCCTTCATGAGGATTCAGTGTGGCTGTGGTGCTATTATCCCTCTGATAGGAACTCTAACTCAGTATAAAGCCCCAAAGATCTGTTACTTATTTTTATTTTATATTGTACTATATTTTATTTACAGTGTTATGTTTGTTTCAGGTGTATAGCAAAGTAATAAGCATATATATATATATATATATATATATATATATATGTATATATATATATATATATATGAATTAACAAAGCAGTTCCCATCTTTTGATGGGGAGCTTGTGGTAAGAAAAAATAAATAAATTCAGGAAGGTTGATTCCTCCAGTTCCATTTTTCTTTCTCAAGATTGCTTTGGCTATTTAGAATCTTTTGTGTTTTTGAAACTGTGAAATTTCTTTTTCTAGTTCTGCGAAAAATACCATTGGTAATTTGATAGGGATTGCACTGAATCTGTAGATTGCTTTGGGTATTATAGTCATTTTCACAATATTGATTTGCCCAATCCAGGAATGCGTTATATCCTCCCAATTGTTCGTGTCACCTTTCATTTATTTCATCAGTGTCACCTGACTGTTCTTGATGCAAGTTCATGTTGTATTCTTTTATTCCCCCAATAGAGCTGTCACCAGAGCTCTTGTAATGATGATTAATTTCTTTTTATTAAACAGTATCCACCTGCCAATGCAGGATATGCAAGAGGTGTGGGTTCAATCCCTGGGTTGGAAAGATTCCCTAGAGTAGGAAATTGCAACTCACATCTATCTCTTCTGTGAATCTAATCCTTTTTTTCAGCTCTGTATAACTCCTTTATTTTAAATTAATATATCAACCCAAAATGTTGGGTTTTACTGTTTTGTTATTCACTAAAGGCATGATAGTTTCCAGCCTCTTATATCAATCAATGTCCTTAGTTACAAGCAATAGAAAGTGATTCTCACTATATTAAATATTTTGAGTAACTCACAGAACCTGAAAGAGCCCAGCAACTAGTCAGAGAGACTTCCCAACCAAGGAAATGCCCAAATTCATATTATAAAATTGATTTCATGAAGACATCACAGCTACCATCCATGGATGCAGACATCTTAGGTTATTCCACTAACCCATAGTGCTAGCCATTAGGTATGTCTACTCTCCCTCCATCACTACTGTCAGTTTGCTTCTGGAGAGAGGATGCAGTGGCAGCCACTGCCTCACCTCAGCAGAATGTATTCTGAGTGATCCCTCTAATATCTGGGGATGTGTGTCTGCTTGTCAGTGCTGGTCAGATGTCACGGGCGCTGGGAAGGAAGGTCCTCCAGTGGGAGGCACATATATCTCAGGAGGTGAAAGCGGCTTCACCTGAAGCCTGCTGAAGGTGGCACTGGGACAAAAAGGGGAAATGTCTACTATATCCCACATGATACTTTCATGAGTTAAGATGAATGAATGGAGACAAAATCCTATCTTATTTTTGTGTGGTATCTCTCAAAGTGCCCAGAACAATGCACTGCATACAGTAGAATGCAAATGATTAACATTTTGAAACAGTAACGGACTTTCAGGAAAAAAATATTGATTAAACTCATATCAAACAATACCACTGAGAGACAGCTTCAAAAATCCCATTTGAAACCTGAGTCAAATTTTACCACAATCCATGTGACCTTCTTACTTATGCCACCCAGGGATCAAACCCAGGTCTCCACATTACAGGCGGATTCTTTTTGCAGCTGAGCCACCAGGGAAGCCCTACTTATGCCACACCATCTGTGATATCACAAAAATCTAGGCCTAGTCAACTGTAGTGCAAAATAAGTGAAGCAAATTCTCCTTTAAGCAGCCAGCAGGTGCTGACTGCTTAGCAACATGGAATAATGAAGTGATTAAGGGACATCATAAAGAATATTGCAGATTTACACAGTATTAGGAAGAAGACATCATGTGTCACACAGGAAACCCTCAGTAACAGATTCTCAGACAGCTGGTCACCAGCATCATTCAAAGGAATGCCTCGTAGAAAAAAGTCATAAAAGTGAACTCATTTATCTTTGAAAGCAAGCATTTCACCAATGAAGCAATAACAGAGAGATCAAAAACAGACTGTACATAACCACATGATCTTTGAGTAATAAAACATTTATTTCTTTCTACTAAAGCAATTCTTCATACTTATTACATTTTAAATTTTCATTTCACAAAGCCAGGATTAAAAAAGATTCACTGACATGGTATTATTTATGTAAACAAGATTTCACTTTCTGACAGAAATGTTCAAGTATGTATATTTGAATGAGCTTTCTGTAGTAGGTTGTGACCAGGCTAGACAAAGAACAATTATATTACTAGGTTGCTTTTTACCTCTAAGCTTGGATATAAAATTTAATCTATGTAGAAGCAATTTTTTAAAAATACACATAAAAGAGATTACCATGGTTTTTCTCTTCACACACAAATCTGTTGAATAAAATCTTAATATCTGGACTGTAATCATTCAGAAAGAATAAAGAAAGAAAGTTTCAAAAAAGAAAGACTTCCATTGTCTAACAGTTTACACTGTGGTGACAGGATCTCACATGTAGCTTTCACAGATTTAGAAGACCTAAATAGTGTTAAGACCTTTGAAAAATCTTTCAGCCCTTATCTCCACATCCTTTTTGGAAATGATTAAGACTTCAAGCCATGTCCAAAATATAAGCTCCAAAAGTTTTCTTTAAATGTCTGCACTAAGAAAACTCAGTATCTTTCAGAAATGTTCTTAGTCCTCAACAGAATACCAAGTTGAAAAAAAAATTACGCATAAATCAAACCAAAAAAAGATATGAATTTTCACAGCTTTCACATGCCTTACCTTAAAATAATTTCTCTAAATAAACAGAAGATACTAATAAATATGCTCAGAAATGGTGCCACTTTTACAGCAATGATACTATTGAATATTCCTTTATGGTTATACAAGGCAGAGGGTACCAGTAATTTCCTATATCAATTCCACTCTTTCTTTGGGGCTTCTCTTTCAATAGGCACTAACTTTCTCAGGTGGTTCAACGATAAGGAATTCATCTGCCAATGCAGGAGACACAGGAGATGCAGATTTGATCCCTGGGTTAGGAAGATCCCCCAGAGTAGGAAATGGCAACCCACTCCAGTATTCTAGCCAGGATAATTCCATAGACAAAGAAGCCTGACAGGCTAGAGTCCATGGGGTTGCACATGGGATTGCTTGGGGTTGCTTCTGTGCATGCTCAGAAGCGACTGAGCATGCACACACAATTTTACCTATACATACAGCCACCCATCATAACAGGTGCATTTCTCAGCCTCTCTAATAGCTGAGTCCAATGACTAAGAATAAGATAGTGCAATAGAAGCCAAAAATTTCAGAGCAACTTGAAGGAACATTACCGTAATACTGGCCAGTACGTGCCCTTTTGGCTCCTTTGGTTTTATCCTTTTTTCATCCAACTGCTTGAAATGTATATAATTAAAGTTTTGACCCATGGGAATGAGGCCCATTTACTCTAGGGATGGCAAAGTATAATCTGAAAGGAATCTCACTCCTTGTACTACCTGCTCTGAACTCCTAGGAAGAAAAGTAAATTTCTCTCTTTTTTAAATCAGAGATATCTGGGGTCTGTATTAGTAATAAGCAAACTAAGTTCTATACACACACACTGATATTAATACAATGTGTATAGAAGCTACTGCTAGTGACCAACTCAGTAGCCTTTCTCCTCTTGTTCCTTAAAAAAAAAAAAAGGAAACAAGGAAGAAGAATTATAATTCTGTTCTAGGAAACAGCTTTCCTAGATCAAGAAAAATCATAGTGGGTGAAAATATCCATGTCAACTCCATAACCCTCTGACAGAAAATCACCTTCTCAGCTTTCTTTACAGCAAATGAGTCAAATATCTTGTTCTGACCAAGAGAGTAGGAGAGATTTATGGAATTATTTTTTCTCCCTGATGAAGGTACTTTCCCTACTCAGTCTTTTCCTCCTGCCAGCAATGTTCTTCCTGCTATGTCTTGAATGAGGCTATAGCACCTGAGATTGTGGCAGTCACCTTATATACCCAACTAGGCATGGAACCTGTGCACCCTGCAATGGAAGTGTACAGTCAGCCACTGGACTGTCCAGAAAGTCCCTATCATTTTTTAATAATTTTTATGTGCAATTCTTCATTACATCTGAAATTTATTCTGGTTATAAGTATAAAGGAAAGCTACAAATTGATTTGTTTTAGCATATCAATTTTCCCTTTCATGACTTTAAATCTTAAATGTCCAACAGCTGTGAAAGAATATCATTGCCTAAATCTAATGAAACTAGATAAATCAAATGTTAGGTAAAAGAAAACAAACCATGGCAGACGCAATAAACTTGAAGATCTTTTCATCTACTGTTGGCTAGGAAACAACTGATTGGGGACACTGTTCTAAAGCATTTCCAGTTTAGTTCAGTTCAGTCACTCAGTCGTGTCCCTATCTTTGCATCCCCATGAATCCGCAGCACACCAGGCCTCCCTGTTCATCACCAACTCCCGGAGTTCACTCAAACTCATGACCATCGAGTCGGTGATGCCATCCAGCCATCTCATCCTCTGTTGTCCCCTTCTCCTCCTGCCCCCAATCCCTCCCAGCATCAGTCTTTTCCAGAGAGTCAACTCGTCATATGAGGTGGCCAAAGTATTGGAGTTTCAGCTTTAGTTAGCATCAGTCCTTCCAATGAACACCCAGGACTGATCTCCTTTAGAATGGACTGGTTGGACTTCCTTGCAGTCCAAGGGATTCTAAAAAGTCTTCTCCAACACCACAGTTTAAAAGCATCAATTCTTCAGCGATCAGGTTTCTTCACAGTTCAACTCTCACATCCATACATGACCACTGGAAAAACCATAGCCTTGACTAGATGGACCTTGGTTGGCAAAGTAATGTCTCTGCTTTTCAATATATTATCAAGGTTGGTCATAACTTTCCTTCCAAGGAGTAAGCGTCTTTTAATTTCCTGGCTGCAATCAGCTTCCGCAGTGATTTTGGAGCACAAAAAAAAATAAAGTCTGACACTGTTTCCACTCTTTCCCCATCTATTTTCCATGAAGTGATGGGACCAGATGCCTCGATCTTAGCTTTCTGAATGTTGAGCTTTAAGCCAACTTTTTCACTCTCCTCTTTCACTTTCTTCCTTTCTGCCATAAGGGTGGTGTCATCTGCATATCTGAGATTACTGACATTTCTCCCAGCAATCTTGAATCCAGTTTGTGCTTCCTCCAGCCCAGGGTTTCTCATGATGTACTCTGCATATAAGCTAAATAAGCAGGGTGACAATATATAGCCTTGATGTACTCCTTTTCCTATTTGGAACCAATCTTTTGTTCCATGTTCAGTTCTATCCTAAGAATCACACAAAACACAGTGCAGTTTGAGTTGGAAATAATGTCACGTTAATAAGAGATCTGGAAACGGTTTTAATTCTAATGTTTTGGCTGATTCAGGTAACAACAGAGTTTATAAGTTATCACAATGTAGTTTAGATTCCTGAACTATCTTAACATTGTTGGAATCTTCTAATTCATTCAGAGCAGATAACATAGACTCAAAACAAGGCCAGAATTTTCTATGGTTTAGCTTGTTATGACAAGCTAAAGCTGATTTTTAATGTATGGTTTATTGATGAAAATTTTATTCCACTTATTTAATATGCTTCCCTGGTGACTCAGACAGTAAAGAATCTGCCTGTAATGTAGGAGACCCAGGTTCGATCCCTGGGTCAGGAAGATACCCTAGAGGAGGAAATGACAACTCACTCCAACTTGTCTAGAAAATTCCATGAACTGAGTAGCCTGGGAGGCTACAGTCCAGGGGGTCACAAAGAGTTGGACACGACTGGGCAACACATATTTAAAATGCATTTATTTGTATGAGGCTCATATCCTCAATATTTTCTTCAGTGGAGAAAAAGAACAGTAAATGTGCCCATTTGAATAATAACAGGATAATAATAATAATAATAAATTATATTAATAAATTATATTATTATTAATAAATAATAATAAATAATAAATTATTATAATAATAAATTATAATAAAGAATAATAATAAATATTTATACTTCCACTAAACATTTCCATTTAACTAATCAAGTTATTTTCAATAATACATGTCATCTATGATAAAATATACATATATTTTTTTCTTTCATACTGACTTATACAGGGAATCTAAAAAATACAACAAACCAGTTAATAAAACATTTTGCACTTCCAAGAACAGTATTTGAGAATTCCCTTTGCCTCTTTTTTATCTGCATATTTGTCATTTTGAATATATTCATCATGTTTTTGTGTAAATTCTGAGCTCCTCCCTGGTATCTTTTCCTTCTGCCTGTGAAGCACAACACTAATTTTTCTTTATAATGCAATTTTGATAACGTTAAATTCACTCAGTTTTCATGTCTGAAGATATCTTTAATTTGTGTTTGTTTTTAAATTCTATTTTTGCTGAGTATATAAAATCTGGGTCGATAGACTCTTTCTTCCAGTAAAAGATGTCATTATACTGTCTTCCACTTTGAATTATTTCTGATGAAAAATCACTATTAGCCTTTACTTCATTTATCTGTATCTAGGGTGTTTTCTCTCACCCACTCTGGTTGCTTTCAGATTTTTACTTCATCATAGCTTTTAAACATATCGAATTTGATGTGCCCTGGAGAGGAATTTTCTTCATGATTCTTGTGCTTGCGGTTTGCTAAAATTTCTGGATCTGTAGTTTTTATCGTTTGATAAAACTTTCAGCAATTATTTCTAGAAATGCTTTTTGTGTCCTGGCCTCTCACCCTCTTTTCTCTTCAGGATTCTAATTTCCCACGCATTCAGTTCAGTTCAGTCGCTCAGTCGTGTCCGACTCTCCGCGACCCCATGAATCACAGCACGCCAGGCCTCCCTGTCCATCACCAACTCCCGGAGTACACTCAAACTCATGTCCACAGAGTCGGTGATGCCATCCAGCCATCTCATTCTCCGTCGTCCCCTTCTCCTCCCGCCCCCAACCTTTCCCAGCATCAGAGTCTTTTCCAGTGAGTCAACTCGTCGCATGAGGTGGCCAAAGTATTGCAGTTTCAGCTTTAGCATCAGTCCCTCCAATGAACATCCAGGATTGATCTCCTTTAGAATGGACTGGTTGGATCTCCTTGCAGTATAAGGGACTCTCAAGAGTCTTCTCCAACACCACAGTTCAAAAGCATCGATTCTTCGGCGATCAGCCTTCTTCACAGTCCAACTCTCACAACCATACATGACCACGGGAAAAACCATTGCCTTGACTAGACGGACCTTGGTTGGCAAAGTAATGTCTCTGCTTTTTAATATACTATCAAGGTTGGTCATAACTTTCCTTCCAAGGAGCAAGCGTCTTTTAATTTCATGGCTGCAATCAGCATCTGCAGTGATTTTGGAGCCCAAAAAAACAAAGTCTGACACTGTTTCCACTGTTTTTCCATCTATTTCCCATGAAGTGATGGGACCAGATGCCATGATCTTTGTTTTCTGAATGTTGAGCTTCAAACCAACCTTTTCACTCTCCTCTTTCACTTTCATCAAGAGGCTTTTTAGTTCCTCTTCATTAGGCCATCTAAAGTTGTTCTGCAGCTCACTGATTACTTTGTTCACTTTTTTCCAGATTTATTCTTCTCTGTATAATGTTGGATCGTTTCTACTGCAATGTCTTCAATTCATTCATCTTTTCTTCTGTAGTGTCCAATCTACTGCTAATTCCATCTAATGTATACATCTCAGACCATGTGTTTTTTTTTAATCTCTGCAAGTGTAATGGGTCCTCTTTTACATATGTTTATTTCTTAACATGCTCTTTCTCCCCTACTTTCCACTTTCTTGATTATAGAGAATAGAGTTTTAATATGGTTTTCATGTTCGTGTCTATTAATTTTATCATCTGAGTCACTTCTGGGTACTTTTTTTTAATTTAATGTTTTAATTGAAGTATAGTTAGTTTTGGCTTCCCTGCTGGCTCAATAAGTAAAGAATTTGTCTGCAGTGTGGGAGACCCAGGTTTGAT
The DNA here is from genome assembly GCF_049115385.1 of Moschus berezovskii. NCBI lineage: Eukaryota > Metazoa > Chordata > Mammalia > Artiodactyla > Moschidae > Moschus > Moschus berezovskii. The sequence goes on from NC_142464.1 coordinate 28,738,820, forward strand.
CCCTGGTCAGGATGATCCCCTAGAGAACAGAATGGTAACCCACTCCAGTATTCTTGCCTGGAGAATTCCATGGACAGAGAAGTCTGGTGGGCTACAGTCCATGGGGTCACAAAGAGTCAAACACAACTGAGTGACTAACACTTCACTTCATAGTTAGTTTACAATGTTGTTATTTACAAGGGTACAGCAAAGTGAGTCAGTTACACACACATATATACACACACACACACACACACACACACACACATTCTTTTTCAGATTCTTTTCCAGTATGGGTTATTACAAGATACTGAATAAGTTCCCTGAGCTATACGTGTTATTTACCTCTCTTATATACAGTAATGTGTATCTGTTAATTCCAAGCTCCTAGTTTATTTATCACCCCACCCTCCCACTATCCCCTTTGGTAACCATACATTTGTTTTCATTTTCTATGTATGTGAGTCTACTTCTCTTTCAAAGATAAGTTCATCTGTACCATAGTTTAGATTCCACATTTCAATAATATCAATAACCTCAGATATGCAGATGACACCACCCTTATGGCAGAAAGTCAAGAAGAACTAAAGAACCTCTTGATGAAAGTGAAAGAGAAGAATGAAAAAGTTGGCTTAAAACTCAACATTCAGAAAACTAAGATCATTGCATCCAGTCCCATCACTTCATGGCAAATAGATAGGGAAACAGTGGAAACAGTGGCAGCCTTTATTTTGGGGGGCTCCAAAATCACTGCAGATGGTCACTGCAGCCATGAAATTAAAAGACACTTACTATTTGGAAGAAAAGCTATGACCAACCTAGACAGCATATTAAAAAGCAGATACATTGCTTTGCCGACAAAGGTCTATATAGTCTTGGTTTTTCCAGTAGTCATGTATGGATGTGAGAGTTGGACTGTAAAGAAGCTGAACGCTGAAGAGTCAATGCTTTTGAACTGTGATGTTGGAGAAGACTCCTGAGAGTCCCTTGGTCTGTAGGGAGATCCAACCAGTCCATCCTAAAGGAAATCAGACCTGAATATTCATTGGAAGGACTGATGCTGAAGGTCAAACTCTAATACTTTGGCCACCTGATGCGAAGAGCTGACTCACCTGAAAGACCCTAATGCTGGCAAAGATTGAAGGCAGGAGGAGAAGGGGATGACAGAAAATGAGATGGTTGAATGGCATCACCGATTCAATGGACATGAGTTTGAGAAAACTCTGGGAGTTGGTGATGGATAGGGAAGCCTGGTGTGCTGCAGTCCATGGGGTCACAAAGAGTAGGACACATCTGAGCGACTGAACTGAACTGAACTTAGATTCCACATATAAGGGACATCATATGAAATTTGTCTTTCTTTATTTGACTAACTTCACTAAATATGATAATCTCTAGGTTCATCCAGGTTGCTGCAAATGGCATTATTCCATTCTGCTTTCTGGCTGAGTCATATTCCATTGTGTGTGTGTGTGTGTGTGTGTGTGTGTGTGTGTGTGTATCTTTATCCAGTCATCTGTCAATGGACATTTAGATCTTGGCTATTGTACATTGGGGTACACGCATCTTTTTGAATTAGAGTTTTCTCCAAATATATGCCCAAGAATGGGACTGCAGGATCATATGATAACTCAGGTCCATTTCTGTTGTTGATTTTTCTCTTCATTGTGTGTCATATATTTCTGCTTCTTTTGCAAGCCAGATATTATGAATATTACTTTGTCAACTACTGAATATTCTTAAGTTTTATTCTAATAAAAGTTATGTTGAAAATTTTATCCTTGTGAGACTTGCTTTCAGGCTTTACTGGGTAAGAACAGTACAGTTTTCAGTCCCTACTGATACATTACTCTTCTGAGTACTTTCACTGATGTATCTTTCTTCTCTGGCTGGTGAGAATACAAACTATCCCATCTCTCTGGGACCTCTACAGATTTCTCCACTAACTTTTTTCCAGTGGCTAGAAATTTCCTCACACATATGTAATACTCAAAACTCAGCTGAACACTCAAGAAGAATAAATCCTCTAGAGAACAAATCTCTAGAATATACAACTGAGTAACTCCCTCTTTCCTGGTATTCCATCATGTGAATTCTAGCTGTGTTGCGATTCAACCCTGTTTCCTCAACTCAGAGACATCTCCAGGTTCTATGTTGTTTTGTCCATTTTTTAAATTGTCAGAGGCAGGTGCATAAATATATTCTTTGTTACTACATTATGACTAGAAGCTAGAAATGGGAATACTGGCATTTTACACTGAAACATGGTTTTGACATTTCTCTGAAGAGAATTATCTTTGGGGATTTTTGTAGGATAAAAGAAAAATCCTGATAAGGCAAGTCCTCTGCTACAAGCCAGAACCCCTACACCTGCATATGGCAGCATAAACTAATAGTTTCATTAGTACACTTTACTAGATTGTGTCCTAAAGTCTTAAAACTTAATCTGAAAAGAACATTTTATTATAAGAATTCAAGTGCTTGCACTCACAATCCTTGTCAAACAATGCATATTATCCATGATGCAAAGAGAATATTTTAAATAATATAAAAATCTTTTCCAGATTTTGAGGTGAACAGTTACTGCCAACTGAATCACTTATTTACAATCAAAATTATCCACTGATCCTCTGAAACTGATCACTCAATATTTTTTTTTTTTTTTTTTGGCTGCATCGGATCTTAGTTGCAACACACAGGATCTTCAGTTGCATCATGTGGAGCACAGACTCTAGTTATGGTGCATGGGTTCTATAGCTAAAGTATGCAGGCTCAGTAGTTCCAAGGCATGTGGTATCTTAGTTCCCTGATCAGTGATCAGAACCTTGTCCCCTGCATCTCAAGGCAGATTCTTAACCACTGGACCACCAGGAAAGTACTATTCAATCATTCTTGATTGATTGAAAAAGTCATAAATATTTTTATTGTTGAAAATAATAGTCTTTGTCTTTTACTTAAGAATATATTTATATATTTTATATAATTATCCATATGATTACATAATTATAATTACATGAAATTTTTCCTGTATTCAGCTTTTTGACAAGTCACAATAAACATGAGCCTAAAAAGCAAAGAAATTTGCATACTGAGCTTTGAGTAACCCAATTTGGAAAATATAAATGGAAACTGAGTTTTAGGAGTTTGGAAAAGATGACCTTTTTTCAAAATATCTATTTAGCGACTGTAAATCCTTTGTGGAAAAGGGCAGGAATATAGTAAGTAAATGAATAGAAAATAAAAACTTCTGCTATTTTTATATTCTTAGATCTGATTGTCAGGCATAGCTCACACAACTTATAGATTTTCTATGTATTTTTATTACTGTTCATTAAATGTCTCTTGACAATTGAGGTCTTGTACACAAGTATTCTAGAAGTCAAATGGGAAATAGGGCATTGCTTGATAGTTCTGAATTCAGTTAACTGGTATACTTCTAAATAAGCATATTACAGAAAAATCAGGAAAGGAATAGGTCATTTAACAAGTAGCAGTTGCATTCTATAAGACATACACCACAAGCATACTGAACACACTGTTAGTTAGTTTTGAAAACTTTGACAACTCTTTTGTCCTGCTTTCTCTTCCTGGTATCTTTAATTAAAACCCTTCATGCTCTCAAATCCAAAGGCATAAATATTGCATTGAATACTTTCAGGTATATTTTTCCAGAGAACCAAGTGAGTATTTTCCACTTAGACACTGTCCTGTTTAACCTTAAAATTGCTTGTGAGGTGAATTCAATTCCATTTCAGTAGTTTTCTCGAGTGCCTAATTCTGTACTGAATGCTTGACAGAAATTAATACGACATGCTATCTTCTGCCAGCGAATAATAATAGTAACATTTCCTTGAACATCTAGACTATGCCATATTCTATTAAGTCCTTTACTTACATTAACTCATTTAATTCTCACAACAATTCTCACAACCATTTTACAGAGAAGAAAAGTGAAGCTTAAAAAAAAAAAAGTAAGCAATTGGTTAAAATTACACAGAGGGTAAGAGGTGGAGTTGAGTCTTAAATCCAGGCAGACTATGGACCACAATGCATTCTGCCCATCCCCAAAAGACGTAGAGCCACACATAAAACAAACTGTGCCAAATTACCCCAAAACATAGTAAGAAAAAAATGCCATGAAGGCATCAAGGCTTTGTATATAATTCATTTAATTTAGAAAAATTAAGAATAGCTTAAAATAAGACAATATTTGAGCTGAATGTTAAAGAAAGAGAATATCAACAGAGCTGAAAGCAAAAGACAGACAAACCAAAGGCTCATCTTGAGGAGACTGGCATCCCCTGTTAGAATGCTTCTCAGACTTCAGAGCATGTAAGAATCATACATAAGATACTTCACAAACATGCACATTTCCTTGAAATACACTCAGACACTAGTTCAGAAAGTCTGAAAATCCACATTCAGAAAGCCTTTAAATTGTTCAAATGGAAGTAATTTCAGGAATATATGAAGAAACACAAACCCTGTTTTTTTTCCATTTCTTCTTTTTAATTAATTTATTTTGATTGGAGGCTAAATACTTTACAATATTGTAGTGCTTTTTGCCATATACTAACATGAATCAGCCATGGGTGTACATGTGTTCCCCATCCTGAACCCCCCCTACCACTTCCCTCCCCATCCCATCCCTCTGGGTCATCCCAGTGCACTGGCCCTGAGCACCCGGTCTCATGCATCGAACCTGGACTGGCCATCTGTTTCACATATGATAATATTCATGTTTCAATGCTATTATCTCAAATCATCCCACCCTTGCCTTCTCCCACAGAGTCCAAAAGACTGTTCTATACATCTGTGTATATGTATTTGTGTATGTGTATGTGTATATGTATATGTGCTGTCTCGCATTTACGGTCATCGTTACCATCTTTCTAAATTCCATATATATGCGTTAGTATACTGTAGTTGTGTTTTTCTTTCTGGATTACTTCACTCTGTATAATAGGTTCCAGTTAAATCCACCTCATTACAACTGATTCAAATGTATTCTTTTTAATGGCTGAGTAATACTCCATTGTGTATGTGTACCACAGCTTTCTCATCCATTCGTCTGCCGATGGACGTCTAGGTTGCTTCCATGTCCTGGCTATTATAAACAGTGCTGTGATGAACATTGGGATATACGTGTCTCCTTCAATTCTGATTTCCTCCGTGTGTATGCCCAGCAGTGGGTTTGCTGGGTCATATGGCAGTTCTATTTCCAGTTTTTTAAGGAATCTCCAAACTGTTCTCCATAGTGGCTGTACTAGTTTGCATTCCCACCAACGGTGTAAGAGGGTTCCCTTTCCTCCACACCCTCTCCAGCATTTATTGTTTGTAACTTTTTGATAGCAGCCATTCTGACTGGTGTGAGATGGTACCTCATTGTGGTTTTGATTTGCATTTCTCTGATAATGAGTGATGTTGAGCATCTTTTCATGTGTTTGTTAGCCATCTGTATGTCTTCTTTGGAGAAATGTCTGTTTAGTTCTTTGGCCCATTTTTTTTATTGGGTCGTTTATTTTTCTGGAATTGAGATGCAGGAGCTGCTTGTATATTTTTGAGATTAATTTTTTGTCAGTTGCTTCATTTGCTATTATTTTCTCCCATTCTGAAGGCTGTTATTTCACCTTGCTTATAGTTTCCTTCATTGTGCAAAAGCTTTTTAAGTTTAATTAGGTTCCACTTGTTTATTTTTGCTTTTATTTCTATTACTCTGCGAGGTGAGTCATAGAGGATCCTGCTGTGATTTATGTCAGAGAGTGTGTTGCCTATGTTTTCCTCTAGGAGTTTTATAGGAGAAACCCAAACCTTAATGCCTTTAAGCCCTAGCATCTACTGTCACACTTCCTCCATTCTGTAAGCTCAAACCTCTCACCACCATCCCCTCTCCAAACTAAATCTAACCTCCTGCAGATAAAATCAAAGGAACCCTAATCTAGTACTCAGAATTCAGCATCTATAATCCTCATTTCAGCATCTATAATCCTCACTTCAGCATCTATAATCCTCATCTATAATCCTCACATCTATAATCCTTCTTCTGGTTCATCTCTGACCTTGTATTTGAAGTTAAACAATGAGACTATTTTCTTATTCTATTTTTGAGTCCTTGACTCTGCTTCATACCAGTTTTTTCACTGGTACTAAATACAGAAAAGACTTGCCTTATTTGAAGGTCTACATATTAAGTGAATTAGAATTTTGATTCTATAAAATACCCAGAACAACAGTATTTCCAAAACCAGGGTATTGAATACTATATTCTTTCCAAGGACCTACCTATGGACTGGAGTTCTGATCCTAACCTCTTTTCCAGGCATTAGAGAATACATGGCTCCAAGTGAGTTTTGACACCAATGTCTCCTTGCCTATATTTCCAAGTGTCACTTGTTTCCAGGTCGCCAAGCTATACTGCACCTGTCAGCTAAGATGACTTCTTTCATTCTGTATATACCCTATTCTATTCTCCATCATCTCCCCTAACCATGGGGAAATTTTATGTGCTGCTACTTACAAGGGGGAAAGGGACTATTCTTTTTACATTTTTTATAAGTTGGAGAAGGGATCCCTAGATAGAGACAAACCTAGAATTACACAGAGCTTTTAGAACTTTCATTAAATTAGGTAATATTTTTCTTCAACAAGAAAAGCCATTTTATACTTATATAAAATTCTAAACTTTTTCACTGTCTCTTTTGAATATTAAACTGGCTCTTTAAAAACATGGCATTTATACATATTTCCCTAATTATATCATAAGTTAGGGCAGTATTTAGGGAGTGAATTAAGAAAAAAGTATGAAGCTAGTGATAAAAACAACTAATTTACTGCTAGATTTTAAAAGCCAGAAAGTTAAAATGTGTTGCTTTGCAATATTATATTTTAAGTTAAAAAAGGGATATAGTCACAAAAAGTGAGCAAATACATACAAGTTCAAACTAAAACACTTATAACCTCATCTTACCACCTCTTCACAGCCAATGTTAATATTTTGAGGCACAAACTTCTGTTTTTGTGCTATGTTCCCTAAAGTTGAATTTCAGCCAAGACCAAAACATGATTGATCTTGCATACCAGAGAGAAGGGCCAGACTCAAATGGACAGTTTATTAATTTTTAAAAAGTAGAAGAGAGAGGAGTTTCCCAGGGCTTTCAGAATTTTTAACCACATCAGCGATGCAAAAATGAAACCCAAACAGGAGAGAGGAAAACTTTCAAAGAAAGATTTGGGGAGTTACTGAGATATTTGACATTGCCATCTCTGAGATGTTAATACCCAATAGAGAAGCATTGGGAATGCCCATCCTACACGTAAAGCTCAGTGATGAAGGAGGAAACCCAAGCTTCAAGAGAACTAATAAGAGAGTTTAATATGCAGCCCCAAAATGGGAATGTGGTGGGCTGGAGTCTGACATTCCCTTGGAGGGTACAAAGGCTGAATGCTCAGGAGGAGCCAGGTGGGCTCCAGCTGCATGACTCTTGGCCTAGACTTCTTCTCGGAGTTGCTTGGGTTTAAAGATAAGTAAAAATTTCCCATGTAAAAAACTGCAGGGATTGGAATTGTCTTGGGTATCTAGAAGGGTGAAGGGATTCCAGCAATGAAAAATTGGAAGTGTACTTAGAATTCCTAGGGATTGCTGGAAACATCTCAGAAGATCACACAGAAAGAGCAATGTGCCTGCTGGGGCATGGCATCAAGAAGTCTCAGATATAAGGATCTGAGGAATCCACCAAGGTACTCCATGAAAGAGTCATAAGTCAGCCATCTGCCCACCCAGGAGCCAAAGCCAGCTTACAGCACAAAGGATTCCACTGAGAATTTTCTTATCCCCCTTTCTTTCCTTTATCCCATGTACACCAGTTACAGAAGGGCTTGACATCAGGTCGGGAAGCATCAGACCGAGAGCAAGAGGAGGAGAAGCTATCCATATACTCTTTCCAAAAACAGGGAGCCCACCTGAATAATGTGCTGGCTGAAAGAGGAGAGAAGATTTGATCTGACGTTTGGAGTTTTGATCATTAAAACTTCACATCCTATTTTATAAACCAATACTGTGTTTTGTAATTTAGAGAATTCATTTTTAAGTTTACATTTAGGGGAAGAAACTTTCTACACTAAATTAATTTTAAAGGGGCTGAAGGAGACAAAAATAAAATTTCATTTTGATTCCATTCCTTTACCAATTTACTGGTCATGTAAATATTATATAGAGGTATATGATTATATTATGTGACACAATATGCTTATATTATATATATATATATATATATCTTTGGAAAATAGTATAACCATCTACACAATTTTGTCTCCTGTTTACCTTTACAAGTCTATTGTATTATAGTCTAGACGCAATTGTCATCCTATAATCTACCTGGCCAACTACTAAAACTCTCTGTGCACGTGGTCATTTTTCTACTAGAAAATGCCTGTGAAAATAAAGAATATGGTATGTTAAAATAAAAATATGCAAAAATCAGATAAACCAAAGACCCTTAATAAGAGACCACACCAAGAGACTTTTCAGCATATATTTATTCACTCAGGCTCTAACTGTAGCATGTACTTTGTTCAAGTGCACTATGGTTCATGTTTAATTTCCCTTTCTACTCCAGGAAGTTATAAAATTTGGCAGACATCAACAATTTAAAGTCAGCAGAAATGAAGCAACAATGAATGTAGCAGTTAGGTCAGAGTATGGAAGAAGATTATTAGGGAGGCAAAGATATCTGAAAAATATCAAGGCCTTGAACTATGGAAGAATATAGTTCAGTTTAATAAATAAACTGCAAAGGGTGATCTGAACTAGTATACAAGCCTATTCTAACAGGCCCTAAAGGAAAACACACAGACTAGATTCACTAATCATTAATAGCATTCAATGATTCCCATAGTATCCAAACGAGACAATATAGTGCTTCATAATCAACACAAGGATTGAACTGTGCCTCTCAGAGATATAAATGTAACTATTTATGCTTTATTTATTATTCATATTTTAAGCAAACAAATTGAAATAATGAGTGTCACCAGGCTCTCGTTTTGCATTAAGACAAGCATGAAATACCTGACAAAACAAAGAATACCAGGCCTATAGTTTGTTAATAAATAACATAATTTGCATTTTAATAAGATTTTTATATGGTTTATATACCCACGAAGTTTAAAAAGCATTGCTTTAAGGGATGGCAAAGCAACACGATAGGGTTACTTAATATCCCTGGGCCACCTCACTTCTTGCCCTACAAGAAGTTAAGACAGACTTGGGGCTGACATTCAAAATCTTGCACTAGTAGGGCTGTATCTGGAGACTTTTTACATTTGTACCCAGGAAATTTCTAACAATGAATGCATTTAATCAATCTACAAATACAATGCCCTGCTACAAATACACAGTAATACTGTGATACAGAACATACAGATTATTCTGTATAGGGCTAATTATCTTTCTAGTATTAACTATAAATACTAGTAGCTGTCATTGCTTCAGATAAATAGAGGGTTTTTTGCATCTCTGTGGTATATAATATGAATAATCTTTAAAGGGAATTCCATTTACGTCCACAAGGGGATTACCTGAAAAAAACTGGCTCTGTTTCTATAAATGGAAATTATGACTTTGGTGTTGACCAAGTTTCTCAGTCTCTCTCACAAAAACAACTAAGTGAAGGGGAAATAGTAAACCTTCTGGAAAAATAATTCAGAATAATGATAGTGAAGATGATCCACTATCTTGGGAAAAGGATGGAGGCAAGTATCCAGATGATACAAGAAATGTTTAACAAAGACCTAGAAGAATTAAAGAACAAACAAACAGAGATGAAAAATACAATAACTGAAATGAAAAATACACTAGAAGTATCAATAGCAGAATAACTGAGGTAGAAGAATGGATGAGTGACCCAGAAGACAGATGGTGGAAATCACTCCTGCAGAACAGAATAAAGAAAAAAGAGTGAATTGAAATGAAGACAGTCTATGAGACCTCTGAGGCGACATTGAAGACACCGACATTAACATGATAGAGATTCCAGAAGGAGAAGAGTGAGAGAAACGGCCTGAGAAAATATTTAAAGAGATAATAGCTGAAATTTTCGCTAACATGGTAAAGGAAACAGTCATCCAGATGAGGGAAAATGCAGAGAATATCAGGCAGGATAAATCCAAGGAGGAACACACCAAGACACATAGTAATCAAATTGGCAAAAATCAAAGACAAAGGAAAAGATATTAAAAGCAACAAGGGGAAAATGGCAAGTAATATACAAGGGAACTCCCATAAGGTTATAAGCTGGTTTCTAATCAGAAACTCTGTAGGCCAGAAAGGAGTGGCAAGATATATTTAAAGTGATTAAAAAAAAAAGAACCTATAACCAGGAACACTCTACCCAGCAAGATTTTCATTCAAATTTGACAGAGAAATGATATCAAAAGCTTTACAGACGAGCGAAAGCTAAAAGAATTCAACACCACTAGACCAGCTTTGCAACAAATGCTACAAGAACTCCTCTAGGTAGGAAAGAGACCAGCAACTTAAAACAATGTTGTCCATATACAGACTGTTACATTAAAACCTCATGGGAACAGCAAATCCAAAAACCAAAACAGATACACAAAAAAAGAAAAAGCAACTCAAACACAACACTGAAGACAGTCAGTCATCAAGCCAAAAGAGTAGAGGACAAAGAGGAAGGGATGAAGAAAGACCTACCAAAAATGAAGTCAATTTTTTTTAACCTAAAACAATTAGGAAAATGGCAAACAAATAAGAAAATGATAATAGAAGCATACATCTTGATAATTACCCTAAATATAAATGGATTCATGGGGTCTCAAAGAGTCGGACATGACTGAGTGACTGAACTGAACTGAACTGAACTGAATAAATGGATTAAATGCTCCAACCAAAAGACGTAGACTGGCTGAATAGATACAAAAACAAGGTCCATATGTATGTTGTCTACAAAAAATCCACTTCAGACCTAGGGAAACATACAGACTGAAAGTGAGGGAATGAAAGAATGTATTCCATACAAGTGCAAATCAAAAGAAAGCCAGAGCAGCAATACTCATATCAGACAAAACAGACTTTAAAATAAAGGGTGGTTTTTTTTGCTGTCTCATATACAGGATTATTGTTATCATCTTTCTAAATTCTATATATATGTGTTAGTATACTGTATTGGTGTTTTTCTTTCTGGCTTACATCACTCTGTATAATAGGCTCCAGTCTCAACCACCTTATTAGAAATGATTCAAATGTATTCTTTTTAATCCCAGAGGGATGGGATGGGGAGAGATGTGGGAGGTGGGTTCAAGATGGGGAACACATGTACACCCGGGGCAGATTCATGTCAATGTATGGCAAAACCAATACAATAATGTAAAGTAATTAGCCTCCAATTAAAATAAATAAATTTTTAAAAATAAATAAATAAAATAAAGGGTGTTATAAGAGACAGAGAAGGACTGATGCTGAAGCTGAAGCTCCAATACATTGGCCACCTGATGCAAAGAACTGACTCACTGGAAAAGACCCTGGTGCTGGGAAAGATTGAAGGCAGGAGGAGAAGGGGATAGCAGAGGATGAGATGGTTGGATGGCATCACCAACTCGATGGACTTGAGTTTGAGCAAGCTCTGGGAGTTGGTGATGGACAGGGAAGCCTGGCATCCTGTAGTCCACAGGGTCGCAAAAAGTCAGACATGATTGACTGAACTGAACTCTCTGAAGAGACAGAGAAAGACACTACAAAATGATCAAGACATCAATTCAAGAAGATACAACAATTATAAATATATATGTACCCAATATAGGAGGACCTCAATATAAAAGACAAATACTAACAACCATAAAGGAAGAAATCAACAGTAACACAATAATAGGGGGAACTTTAAAATTCATTTTCATCAGTGGACAGACCATCTCAAGAGAAAATCAATAAGGAAACACAGACCTTAAATAACACATTAGATCAGATGGACTCAACTGATATTTATAGAGCATTCCATCCAAAATCAGCAGAATACACATTCTTCTCAAGTGCATGGGGCCCATTCTCCAGGATTGACCATGTACTGGGACACAAAGTAAGCCTTGGAAAATTTAAGAAAACTGAAATCATAGCAAGCATCTTGTCTGATCACAACACTATGAGATTAGAAATAAATGAAAAAGAAACAAGACAAAAAACTATAAAAACACAAATATGTAGAGGCTAAACATTATGCTACTAAACAACCAATGGATCACAGAAGAAATCAAAGGGGAAATCAAAAATATGTAGTGACAAATGAAATTTAATTAAAGCACAACAATCCAAAACCTATGAAATTGATAAATACAGTTCTAAGAGGGAAGTTTACAACCTCAGGAAACAAGAAAAATCTCAAATGAACAATCTAGTCTTAAAAACCTAAAGCAACTAGAGAAAGAAGAACAAACAAAACCTAAAGTTAATAGAAGGAAAGAAATCATAAAGATCAGAGCAGAAATAAATGAAATAGAGACAGAAAAAAATAGCAGAGACCAATGAAACTAAAAGCTGGTTCTTTTAAAAGATAAAATTGATATGCCTTTAGCCAGATTCATTAAGAAAAAAAGGGAGAAGACTCAAATCAATAAAATTGGAAATGAAAAAGGAGAAGTTACAATTGACACCACAGAAATACAAAGAATCATAAGAGACTACTACAGGCAATCATATGCCAATAAAATTGACAACATGGAAGAAATGGATAAATTCATAGAAAGGTGCGATCTCCCAAGATTGAATCAGGAGGAAATAGAAAATATGAACAGACCAATCAAAAGCACTGAAATTGAAACTGTGATTTTAAAACTTCCAGAAAACAAAAGTCCAGGACCTAATAGCTTTAGAGGTAAATTCTATCAAACATTTAGAGAACAGCTAACACCTATCCTTCTGAAACTGCTCCCAAAGATTTCAGAGGAAGGAAAACTTCCAAATTCATTCTATGAAACCACCATCACTGTGATATCAAAACCAGACAAAGATACCACCCAAAAAAACAAAAAAATTAGAGGCCAATATCACTGATGAGTTCAGTTCAGTTCAGTCACTCAGTCGTGTCCAACTCTCTGCGACCCCATGAATCACAGCACGCCAGGCCTCCCTGTCCATCACCAACTCCCAGAGTTCACTCAAACTCATGTCCACAGAGTCGGCGATGCCATCCAGCCATCTCATTCTCTGTCGTCCCCTTCTCCTCCCGCCCCCAACCTTTCCCAGCATCAGAGTCTTTTCCAATGAGTCAACTCGTCGCATCAGGTGGCCAAAGTACCGCAGTTTCAGCTTTAGCATCAGTCTATCCAATGAACACCCAGGTTTGATCTCCTTTAGAATGGACTGGTTGGATCTCCTTGCAGTCCAAGGGACTCTCAAGAGTCTTCTCCAACACCACAGTTCAAAAGCATCAATTCTTCGGCGATCAGCTTTCTTCACAGTCCAACTCTCACATCCATACATAACAATGGGAAAAACCATAGCCTTCACTAGACGGACTTTGTTGGCAAAGTAATGTCTCTGCTTTGTAATATACTATCTAGGCTGGTCATAACTTTCCTTCCAAGGAGTAAGCGTCTTTCAATTTCATGGCTGCAATCAGCATCTGCAGTGATTTTGGAGCCCAAAAAAATAAATTCTGACACTGTTTCCACTGTTTCTCCATCTATTTCCCATGAAGTGATGGGACCAGATGCCATGATCTTTGTTTTCTGAATGTTGAGCTTCAAGCCAACCTTTTCACTCTCCTCTTTCACTTTCATCAAGAAGCTTTTGAGTTCCTCTTCACTTTCTGCCATAAGGGTGGTGTCATCTGCATATCTGAGGTTATTGATATTTCTCCCAGCAATCTTGATTCCAGCTTGTGCTTCATCCAGCCCAGCGTTCCTCATGATGTACTCTGCATAGAAGTTAATTAAGCAAGGTGACAATATACAACCTTGACGTACTCCTTTTCCTATTTGGAACAAGTCTGTTGTTCCATGTACAGTTCTGACTGTTGCTTCCTGACCTGCATACAGGTTTCTCAAGAGGCAGGTCAGGTGGTCTGGGATTCCCATCTCTTTCAGAATGTTCCACAGTTTATTGTGATCGACACAGTCAAAGGCTTTGGCATAGTCAATGAAGCAGAAATAGATGTTTTTCTGGAACTCTCTTGCTTTCTCCATAATCCAGCAGATGTTGGCAATTTGATCTCTGGTGCCTCTGCCTTTTCTAAAACCTGCTTGAACATCTGCGAGTTCACGGTTCACATACTGCTGAAGCCTGGCTTGGAGAATTTTGAGCATGACTTTACTAGCATGCGAGATGAGTGCAATTGTGCGGTAGTTTGAGCATTCTTTGGCATTGCCTTTCTTTGGGATTGGAATGAAGACTGACCTTTTCCAGTCCTGTGGCCACTGCTGAGTTTTCCAAATGTGCTGGCATATTGAGGGCAGCACTTTCACAGCATCATCTTTCAAGATTTGAAATAGCTCAACTGGAATTCCATCACCTCCACTAGCTTTGTTCGTAGTGATGCTTTCTAAGGCCCACTTGACTTCACATTCCAAGATGTCTGGCTCTAGGTCAGTGATCACGTTATCGTGACTCTCTTGGTCGTGAAGATCTTTTTTGTACAGTTCTCCTGTGTATTCTTGCCTCCTCTTCTTAATATCTTCTGTTTCGGTTAGGTCTGTACCATTTCTGTGCTTTATCGAGCCCATCTTTGCATGAAATGTTCCCTTGGAAACTCTAATTTTCTTGAAGAGATCTCTTGTTTTTCCTATTCTGTTGTTTTCCTCTATTTCTTTGCATTGATCGCTGAGGAAGGCTTTCTTTTCTCTCCTTGCTATTCTTTGGAACTCTGCATTCAGATGCTTATATCTCTCCTTTTCTCCTTTGCTTTTCGCTTCTCTTCTTTTCACAGCTATTTGTAAGGCCTCCTCAGACAGCCATTTTGCTTTTTTGCATTTCTTTTCCATGGGGATGGTCTTGGTCCCTGTCTCCTGTACAAGGTCATGAACCTCCATCCATAGTTCATCAGGCACTCTATCTATCAGATCTAGTCCCTTAAATCTATTTCTCACTTCCACTGTATAATCATAAGGGATTTGATTTAGGTCATATCTGAATGGTCTAGTGTTTTTCCCTACTTTCTTCAATTTAAGTATGAATTTGGCAATAAGGAGTTCATGATATGAGCCACAGTCAGTTCCTGGTCTTGTTTTTGCTAACTGAATACAGCTTCTACATCTTTGGCTGCAAAGAATATAATCAATCTGATTTCGGTGTACATAGATGCAAAAACCCTCAACAAAATATTAGCAATATGAATCAAACAATACATTTTAAAAAAAATCATATACCATGATCAAGTGTAATTCATTCCAAAGGTACAAGGATTTTTCAATATCTGCAACTGAATCACTGTGATACACCACATCAACAAATCGAAGAATAAAAACCATATGATCTTCTCAATAGATGCAGAAAAAGCTTTTGACAAAATTCAGTACTCATTTAAGATAAAAACTCTCCAGTAAGTGGGCATAGACGGAATATACCTCAACATAATAAAGGCCATATACAATAAACCTAGTCTGAGATTGCAATGAATAAAGAATCCCAATTATATAGAAATTATATAGACTAGAAATTAAATGGAAATTCTGGAGATGCAAAGTATAATAACTGAAAATTATACTTTAAAATAGAATTTTAAAAATCAACAAAGGAATTAAAACAGTGCCTTGTAAATATATGTAGTCGCCTTACTCATAAGAACCAAAATCTGTAAACAATTCAAATATCCATTAATTGAGGAATGGATAAATAAAATGTGGCATATACAAACAAAAGACTATTGTTTCACAACAAAAAAGAATGAAGCAATGAAATACTAATACATGTGACAATACAATGAGCCTTGGAAACATACTAAGTGATAGAAGCCAGACATAAAAGACTACTTACATGATTCCACTTATATGAAATATTTTGAGAAGACAAATTTAAAGAAGCAAAAAGCAGATCAGAAATTGCCTGTGACTGAGGTGACCAGAATTAAGCTTAACTGCAAGCAAGATTGAGGAAAATTGGGGGAGTAACAGAAATGTTCTAAAAATGGATTGTGCTGATGTCTACATACCTCTATAAATTTACCAAAAACAATTGAAATGTATATTGTTTTTCTTGCACTAAACCCTAATCTTCAGTGAGCCTTTGCACTAAGCACTGCGTATCCATTCTACTATTTCTCTATGAACTTGCTTTCCTAACCTAAGAAATAGGCAACTCCAAATCACCTCTGAAGGCTTCAGTTTATGAGTCAAAAAAAGAAAAAAAGTACTTGGGGTATCCTGGTGATCCACTGGCTAAGACTTCACACTCCCAATGCAAGGAGCCTGGGTTCAACCCCTGGTCAGGGTACTAGATCCCACATGCTGCAATTAAAGATCCTGCATGCTGACCTAGTGCAGTCAAATAAATAAGTTGTTTTGTACTTTGATATGCAGTGAAAGGACATTCTTTCTTTATTTTAGTGTTATCTTAAATTCTTACTGCCTTCTGCTAAGCTGCTGCTAAGTCACTTCAGTCATGTCCGACTCTGTTCGACCCCATAGACGACAGCCCACCAGGCTCCCCCGTCCCTGGGATTCTCCAGGCAAGAACACTGGAGTAGGCTGCCATTTCCTTCTCCAACGCATGAAAGTGAAAATTGAAAGTGAAGTCGCTCAGTCGTGTCTGACACTCAGCGACTCCATGGTCTGCAGCCTTCCAGGTTCCTCTGTCCATGGGATTTTCCAGGCAAGAGTACTGGAGTGGGGTGCCACTGACTTCTCCGTTACTGCATTCATTCCTGCTAAATTCCAAGGGTTTCCTTCACCCTTGCCTTTGCACTATTGGTGCAAATGTTAATATAATAAAAGAGGCCAAAAAAACTATTATTATGAAAATAATTTTGATCTCATAGATTTCCTGAATCAAGGCTCATGATCTTTGAGGTTCTATGGACCACACTTTGACAACCACCTTCCTGGCTTCCCTCATGGCTCAGATGGTATCTTTACTGTCTGTCTGCCATGCAATCTGCCTACAATGCAAGAGATCGGGTTCAATCCCTGTGTGTGGAAGATCCCTTGGAGAAGAGAATGGCAACTCATTCCAGTATTATTGTCTGGAGAATTCCATGAATAGAGGAGTCTGGTGAGCTACAGTCCAGGACTGAATGACTAACACACTTCCTGGAAGGAAAATGAATCATAATGAGGAAGGTATAATGAGTACCTTCAAGCAAATAGTTGAATTGGATTATGAGAAAGGAAAATAAGGAAACATGAAAGTGGCATGATTTGGTAGGAAAATAAATGGTGATCTCATTTTCAGAACTAAATTGAAGATACATTTTACCAAAGATTTCTTTTTTGTGATTTTTGAGAGCAAGAAGCAGCCTGGATATAAAAAATGTTGTAATTGCCAAGACATCTGGGTAGTTTACAACAAATGGGGCAGAACATTTGAAGTCCATATTTTTAAAAGACACGTACATTTTATGAGCACAAAGAAAACCTTTTTAAAAAAATTATTGTTCTGAAAGGCCCTAAGCAACCTATGCTCAATATTTTTCTCTCCTATAAAAACTAAAGGAAATAAAGAAATACAAGAAAAGTAAAATACAAAGGAAAAAACAGAAACAAAGAAATTCAAAAAGTGCATAAAATGAAATACTATCAACTTTTTGAGATTTTATATTTTGTATGTCACTCTCTACTAGACATTATGATTGCCACTTATCTCAGTATTTACCCAATAAATTTGGAAATACAATTTTCTGACATTAAGATAGTCAAAAAATATTGAGTACTAACTATAATAGGACCAGACACAACAATAAGCCAAGTGGTCTCAGTTTTTGTCCTAAAAGAACATAGAACCTAGCTGTCAGAAATAAACCTTCATATGTATGACATGATATTATTAAAGAGTGGTAGTGAGATTTGAATTACTATTTACAATAAAGAGAAGTCCAACAGCATTAAATACAAGCCAGAGCATAAAGATCTCTTTGCACAAAAGTTGTAAACCTATAAGCTACACACCAAATAAAGCCCATAAATTTGCTTTGTTTGGTCCATGGCATACTTTATTTTCAATTAGCTTTTAAAAAATGGAGTAAGGAACAAGATGGTGGAGGAATAGGACGGCGAGACCATTTTCTCCCCCACAAATTCATCAAAAGAACATTTGAACGTGGAGTAAAGTCCACAAAACAACTTCTGAATGCTGGCAGAGGACATCAGGCACACTGAAAAGCAGCCCATTGTCTTCGAAAGGAGGTAGGAAAAAACATAAAAGATATAAAGAGAGACAAAAGAAGAAAGGACGGAGGAAAAGGAGGCTTTAAAAAGAGAAAAATTTCCAAAACACCAGGAAACACTCTCACTGGCGAATCTGTGGCGAGCCTTGGAAGCTCAGAGGGCCACATAACCGGGAGGAAAAAGAAAGAAATAATTAAAACCCACAGATTATCCGCCAAATGGTAACTCCCAGCAGAGAAGCAGCGCAGATGCCTGCATCTGCCATTAGCAAGCGGGCTCTGGGCAGGGAGAAGCCGGCTGAACTGCTTAGAGAGAGGACTGGGCTTGAATGCCGTGAGAACAATCTGAGAGAACTGGGGATAGCAAAGCAGACTGGGATAGCTTCCCCACGAAAAGGCGGAAAGCTCTAACCTAAGACTCCGCCAGCCCTGCTCACAGAACAAAGGGCTGAGCAGAGTGAGCCGGCTGCGGTCGGCCCATCCCCCATCCCCCGCCAAGACAGGCAGGGAGGTCAGCCAGAGCCAGAGGGGGCAACGGCGGCCCCAGAAAGGCATCCGATACAAACTGCAGGCAGGCTTGTTGCTAATCAAGACTTCTTGGGCTCAGGCCGGTCGATATCCGCCTGAGAAGGTGTGCCAGTTGTACACCCACAAAACCGAGTGACAGGGACTGGGGAGGCGATATATCGCAGCGACCACACTCGGCAAACACCTGGTCACCTGAGCTGCTCAGACAGGGGAAGGCACAAAACGCAGACTCAGCCAAGTCTGCGCCTTTGTGGACTACCCAAGAAACTGAACTTGAGACGCTCAGACCTGGGTAGTGCATACAACCCAGCGCCGGCCTCGGACAGTTCCCAGCAGAGCAACCTAGAGCCTCTGCAGTGTAGACTGGCACAGCACAAGCGCTGTGAGCGGGGGCAAACCCAGTGTGGCCGAGATGCTGCGAGCACTCCCCCAGATGTCAGAGATATTTGTCTGCAGCGTTCCTCCCTTCCCAGAACAGGACTGAACAACTGAGCCTTAAAAAGTGTCCACCCGCCCCCTAGTATCACGGCAGAAATTAGACACTGAAGAGACCAGCAAACAGAAGCTAAAACAGAGGGAACCACCTTGGAAATGACAGATAGAGTAGTCTAGAGGCTACTCCAAGAATAAGACCAAAAACCAGAGGCAAGAGGCTTAAGCCCAAATCCTGAGAACACCAGAGAACTCCTGACTCCAGGGAACATTAATCAATAGGAGCTCATCAAACGTCTCCATACCTACACTAAAACCAAGCACCACCCAAGGGTCAACAAGTTCCAGAGCAAGACATACCAAGCAAATTCTCTAGCAACACAGGAAAATAGCCCTGAGCTTCAATATACAGGCTGCCCAAAGTCACTCCAAACCCACTGACATCTCATAACTCATTACCGGACAATTCATTGCACTCCAGAGAGAAGAAATCCAGCTCTACCCAACAAAACACCGACACAAGCTTCCCTAACCAGGGAACCTTGATAAGTCACCCATCCAACCCCACACACACAGATGAAACTACATAATAAAGAGAACTTCACAAACTGCCAGAAGACAGAAAGGCCACCCCAAGCAAAGCAATATAAGCAAGATGAAGAGGCAGAGAAATACCTAGCAAGTAAAGGAACAAGATAAATGCCCACCAACACAAACAAAAGAGGAAGATATAGGGAATCTACCTGATAAAGAATTTCGAATTTTGGTGGTGAAAATGATTCAAAATCTTGAAAGCAAAATGGAGTTACAGATAAATAACCTGGAGAAAAGGAATGAGAAGATGGAAGAAAGGTTTAATAAGGACTTAGAGGAAATACAAAAGGTCAATATACAATGAATAATGCAATAGATGAGATCAGAAACACTCTGGAGGGAACCAACAGTAGAAAGACAGGATAAGCGAGCTAGAAGATATAATTGTAGAAATAAATGAAACAGAGAGGAAAAAAGAAAAACGATTTAAAAGAAATGAGGACAATGTCAGAGACCTCTGGGACAATGTTAAATGCTCCAACATTCGAATCATAGGAGTCCCAGAAGACGAAGACAAAAAGAAAGACCATGAGAGAATACTTGAGGAGATAATAGTTGAAAACTTCCCTAAAATGGGGAAAGAAATATTCACCCAAGTCCAAGAAACCCAGAGAGTCCCCAACAGGATAAACCCAAGGCGAAATACTCCAAGACACATATTAATCAAATTAACAAAGATCAAACACAAAGAACAAATATTAAAAGCAGCAAGGGAAAAGCAGCAAGTAACACACAAGGGGATTCCCATAAGGATAACAGCTGATCTTTCAACAGAAACTTCTCAGACCAGGAGGAATGGCAAGACATACTTAAAGTGATGAAAGAAATTAACCTACAGCCCAGATTACTGTACCCAGCAAGGATCTCATTCAAATATGAAGGAGAAATCAAAAGCTTTACAGACAAGCAAAAGCTGAGGGAATTCAGCATCACCAAACCAGCTCTCCAACAAATGTTAGAGGATCTTCTCTAGACAGGAAACACAGAAAGGGTGCATAAACTCGAACCCAAAGCAATAAAGAAAACGGCAACAGGATCATGCTTATCAATAATCACCTTAAACGTAAATGGGTTGAATGCCCCAACCAAAAGACAAAGGCTGGCTGAATGGATACAAAAACAAAACCCCCATACTGTCTACAAGAGACCCACCTCAAAACGAGGGACACATATCGACTGAAAGTGAAGGGCTGGAAAAAGATATTCCATGCAAATAGAGACCAAAAGAAAGCAGGAGTAGCAATACTCATACCAGATAAAATAGATTTTAAAACAAAGGCTGTGAAAAGAGACAAAGAAGGAAACTACATAATGATCAAAGGATCAATCCAAGAAGAAGATATAACAATTCTAAATATATATGCACCCAACATAACAGCACCACAATATGTAAGACAATTACTATCAAGTATGAAAGGGGAAATTAACAACAATGCACTAATAGTAGGAGATTTTAATACCCCAATTACATCTATGGATAGATCAACTAAACAGAAAATTAACAAGGAAACACAAACTTTAAATGATACAATAGACCAGTTAGACCTAATAGATATCTATAGGACATTTCACACCAAAACAATGAATTTCACCTTTTTCTCAAGTGCACACGGAACCTTTTCCAGGATAGATCACATCCTGGGCCATAAATCTAGCCTTGGGAAATTCAAAAAAATTGAAATCATTCCAAGCATCTTTTCTGACCACAATGCAGTAAGATTAGATCTCAATTACAGGAGAAAAACCATTAAAAATGCCAACATATGGAGGGTGAACACACTGCTAAATAATGAACAAATCATAGAGGAAATCAAAAGAGAAATCAAAATATGCATAGAAATGAATGAAAATGAAAACACAAGAACCCAAAACCTCTGGGACACTGTAAAAGCAGTGCTAAGGGGGAAGTTCATAGCAATACAGGCACACATCAAGAAACAAGAAAAAAGCCAACTAAATAACCTAACTTTACATCTAAAGCAACTAGAAAAGGAAGAAATGAAGAACCCCAGGGTCAGTAGAAGGAAAGAAATCGTAAAAATTAGAGCAGAGATAAATGCAAAAGAAACAAAAGAGACCATAGCAAAAATCAACAAAGCCAAAAGCTGGTTCTTTGAGAAGGTAAATAAAATTGACAAACCACTAGCCAGACTCATCAAGAAACAAAGGGAGAAGAACCAAATCAATAAAATTAGAAATGAAAAGGGAGAGATCACAACCGACAACACAGAAATACAAAGGATTATTAGAGAATCAGTTCAGTTCAGTTCAGTTCAGTCGCTCAGTCGTGTCCGACTCTCCGCGACCCCATGAATCACAGCACGCCAGGCCTCCCTGTCCATCACCAACTCCCGGAGTACACTCAAACTCATGTCCACAGAGTCGGTGATGCCATCCAGCCATCTCATTCTCCGTCGTCCCCTTCTCCTCCCGCCCCCAACCTTTCCCAGCATCAGAGTCTTTTCCAGTGAGTCAACTCGTCGCATGAGGTGGCCAAAGTATTGCAGTTTCAGCTTTAGCATCAGTCCCTCCAATGAACATCCAGGATTGATCTCCTTTAGAATGGACTGGTTGGATCTCCTTGCAGTATAAGGGACTCTCAAGAGTCTTCTCCAACACCACAGTTCAAAAGCATCGATTCTTCGGCGATCAGCCTTCTTCACAGTCCAACTCTCACAACCATACATGACCACGGGAAAAACCATTGCCTTGACTAGACGGACCTTGGTTGGCAAAGTAATGTCTCTGCTTTTTAATATACTATCAAGGTTGGTCATAACTTTCCTTCCAAGGAGCAAGCGTCTTTTAATTTCATGGCTGCAATCAGCATCTGCAGTGATTTTGGAGCCCAAAAAAACAAAGTCTGACACTGTTTCCACTGTTTTTCCATCTATTTCCCATGAAGTGATGGGACCAGATGCCATGATCTTTGTTTTCTGAATGTTGAGCTTCAAGCCAACCTTTTCACTCTCCTCTTTCACTTTCATCAAGAGGCTTTTGAGTTCCTCTTCACTTTCTGCCATTAGGGTAGTGTCATCTGCATATCTGAGGTTATTGATATTTCTCCCAGCAATCTTGACTCCAGCTTGTGCTTCTTCCAGCCCAGCGTTCCTCATGATGTACTCTGCATATAAGTTAAATAAGCAAGGTGACAATATACAACCTTGACGTACACCTTTTCCTATTTGGAACCAGTCTGTTGTTCCATGTCCAGTTCTAACTGTTGCTTCCTGACCTGCATACAGGTTTCTCAAGAGGCAGGTCAGGTGGTCTGGGATTCCCATCTCTTTCAGAATGTTCCACAGTTTATTGTGATCCACACAGTCAAAGGCTTTGGCATAGTCAATGAAGCAGAAATAGATGTTTTTCTGAAACTCTCTTGCTTTCTCCATGATCCAGCGGATGTTGGCAATTTGATCTCTGGTGCCTCTGCCTTTTCTAAAACCTGCTTGAACATCTGGGAGTTCACGGTTTACATATTGCTGAAGCCTGGCTTGGAGAATTTTGAGCATGACTTTGCTAGCGTGTGAGATGAGGGCAATTTTCCGGTAGTTTGAGCATTCTTTGGCATTGCCTTTCTTTGGGATTGGAATGAAGACTGACCTCTTCCAGTCCTGTGGCCACTGCTGAGTTTTCCAAATCTGCTGGCATATTGAGTGCAGCACTTTCACAGCATCATCTTTCAAGACTTGAAATAGCTCAACTGGAATTCCATCATCTCCACTAGCTTTGTTAGTAGTGATGCTTTCTAAGGCCCACTTGACTTCACATTCCAAGATGTCTGGCTCTAGGTCAGTGATCACGTTATCGTGACTATCTTGGTCGGGAAGATCTTTTTTGTACAGTTGTTCTGTGTATTCTTGCCACCTCTTCTTAATATCTTCTGCTTCTGTTAGGTCCATACCATTTCTGTCCTTTATCGAGCCCATCTTTGCATGAAATGTTCCCTTGGAATCTCTAATTTTCTTGAAGAGGTCTCTTGTTTTTCCTATTTTGTTGTTTTCCTCTATTTCTTTGCATTGATCACTGAGGAAGTCTTTCTTATCTCTCCTTGCTATTCTTTGGAACTCTGCATTCAGATGCTTATATCTTTCCTTTTCTCCTTTGCTTTTCGCTTCTCTTCTTTTCACAGCTATTTGTAAGGCCTCCTCAGACAGCCATTTCGCTCTTTTGCATTTCTTTTCCATGGGGATGGTCTTGTTCCCTGTCTCCTGTACAATGTCACGAACCTCCATCCAGAGTTCATCAGGCACTCTATCTATCAGATCTAGTCCCTTAAATCTATTTCTCACTTCCACTGTATAATCATAAGGGATTTGATTGAGGTCATATCTGAATGGTCTAGTGGTTTTCCCTACTTTCTTCAATTTAAGTCTGAACTTCGCAATAAGGAGTTCATGATATGAGCCACAGTCAGCTCCTGGTCTTGTTTTTGCTAACTGTATACAGCTTCTCCATCTTTGGCTACAAAGAATATAATCAATCTGATTTCGGTGTTGACCATCTGGTGATGTCCATGTGTAGAGTCTTCTCTTGTGTTGTTGGAAGAGGGTGTTTGCTATGACCAGTGAATTCTCTTGACAAAACTCTATTAGCCTTTGCCCTGCTTCATTCCGTGCTCCAAGGCCAAATTTGCCAGTTACTCCAGGTGTTTCTTGACTTCCTACTTTTGCATTCCAGTCCCCTAGAATGAAAAGGACATCTTTTTTGGGTGTTAGTTCTAAAAGGTCTTGTAGGTCTTCATAGAACCGATTAACTTCAGCTTCTTCAGCATTACTGGTTGGGGCATAGGCCTGGATTACTGTAATATTGAATGGTTTGCCTTGGAAACGAACAGAAATCATCCTGTCATTTTTAAGATTGCATCCATGTACTGCATTTCGGACTCTTTTGTTCACCATGATGGCTACTCCATTTCTTCTAAGGGATTCTTGCCCGCAGTAGTAGATGTAATGGTCATCTGAGTTAAATTCACCCATTCCAGTCCATTTTAGTTCACTGATTCCTAGAATGTCGACGTTCACTCTTGCCATCTCCTGTTTGACCACTTCCAATTTGCCTTGATTCATGGACCTAACATTCCAGGTTCCTATGCAATATTGCTCTTTACAGCACCGGACCTTGCTTCTATCACTGGTCACATCCACAACTGGGTATTGGTTTTGCTTTTGCTCCATCCCTTTATTCCTTCTATAGTTATTTCTCCACTGAGCTCCACTAGCATACTGGGCACCTACCGACCTGGGGAATTCCTCATTCATTATCCTATCATTTTGCCCTTTGTCACTGTTCAGCAATTATATGGGAATAAAATGAATAACCTGGAAGAAATGGACAAATTCCTAGAAAAGTACAACTTTCCAAAACTGAACCAGGAAGAAATAGGAAATCTGAACAGACCCATCACAAGCACGGAACTAGAGGATATAATCAGAAATCTTCCAGCAAACAAAAGCCCAGGTCCAGATGGTTTCACAGCTGAATTCTACCAAAAATTTAGAGAAGAGCTAACACATATTCTACTCAAACTCTTCTGGAAAATTGCTGAGGAAGGGAAACTTCCAAACTCATTCTATGAGGCCACCATCACCCTAATTCCAAAACCTGGCAAAGATCCCACAAAAAAAGAAAAATACAGGCCAATATCACTGATGAACATAGATGCAAAAATCCTGAACAAAATTCTAGCAATCAGAATCCAACAACACATTAAGAAGATCATACATCATGACCAAGTGGGCTTTATCCCAGGAATGCAAGGATTCTTCAATATCCACAAATCAATCAACGTAATACACCACATTAACAAACTGAAAAATAAAAATCATATGATTATCTCAATAGATACAGAGAAAGCCTTTGACAAATTTCAACATCCATTTATGATAAAAACCCTCCAGACAGTGGGAATAGAAGGGACATATCTCAACATAATAAAGCTATATATGACAAACCCACAGCAAACATTATCCTCAATGGTGAAAAACTGAAAGCATTTCCCCTAAAGTCAGGAACAAGACAAGGGTGCCCACTCTCACCGCTACTATTCAGCATAGTTCTGGAAGTTTTTGCCACAGCAATCAGAGCAGAAAAAGACATAAAAGGAATACAAATTGGAAAAGAAGAAGTAAAGCTTTCACTGTTTGCTGATGACATGATCCTCGACACAGAAAACCCTAAACACTCTACCAGAAAACTACTAGAGCTAATCAATGAATACAGTAAAGTTGCAGGATATAAAATCAACACACAGAAATCACTTGCATTCCTATACACTAATAATGAGAAAATAGAAAGAGAAATTAAGGAAACTATTCCATTCACTGTTGCAATGAAAAGAATTAAATACTTAGGAATATATCTATGGGCTTCCCTGGTGGCTCAGAGGTTAAAGCGTCTGCCTCCAATGCGGGAGACCTGGGTTTGATCCCTGGGTCGGGAAGATCCCCTGGAGAAGGAAACAGTAACCCACTCCAGTATTCTTGCCTGGAGAATCCCATGGACGGAGAAGCCTGGTAGGCTACAGCCCACAGGGTCGCAAAGAGTCGGACACGACTGAGCGACGGAATGGAACGGAAGGAAACAAAAGACTTGTACATAGAAAACTATAAAACACTACTGAAAGCAATCAAAGAGGACACTAATAGATGGAGAAATATAATGTGTTCGTGGATTGGAAGAATAAATATTGTGAAAATTAGTATACTACCCAAAGTAATTTATACATTCAATGCAATCCCTATCAAGCTACCAACGATATTTTTCACAGAGCTAGAACAAATAATCTCACAATTTGTATGGAAGTACAAAAAACCTCGAATAGCCAAAGCAATCTTGAGGAAAAAGAATGGAACTGGGGGAATTAACCTGCCAGACTTCAGGCTCTACTACGAAGCCACAGTCATTAAGACAGTATGGTACTGGCATAAAGACAGAAATATAGATCAGTGGAACAAAACAGAAAGCCCAGAGATAAATCCACGCACCTATGGACACCTTATCTTTGACAAAGGAGGCAAGAATATAAAATGGAGAAAAGACAGTCTCTTTAACAAGTGGTGCTGGGAAAACTGGTCAGCCACTTGTAAAAGAATGGAACTAGAACACTTCCTAACACCATACACCAAAATAAACTCAAAATGGATTATAGAGTTAAATGTAAGACCAGATTCTATGAAACCCCTGGAGGAGAACGTAGGTAAAACACTTTCCGACATAAATCACAGCAGGATCCTCCAAGACCCACCTCCCAGAATATTGGAAATAAAAGCAAAAATAAACAAATGGGACCTAATTAAAATCAAAAGCTTCTGCACAGCAAAGGAAACTATAAGTAAGGTGAAAAGACAGCCTTCAGAATGGGAGAAAGTAATACCAAATGAAGCAACTGATAAAGGATTGATCTCCAAAATATACAAGCAGCTCCTGCAGCTCAATTCCAGAAAAATAAATGACCCAATCAAAAAATGGGCCAAAGAACTAAACAGACATTTCTCCAAAGAAGACAGACAGATGGCTAACAAACACATGAAAAAATGCTCAACATCCCTCAGAATCAGAGAAATGAAAATCAAAACCACAATGAGATACCATTTCACACCAGTCAGAATGGCTGCTATCCAAAAGTCTACATGCAATAAATGCAGGAGACGGTGTGGAGAAAAGGGAACCTTCTTACACTGTTGGTGGGAATGCAAACTAGTACAGCCACTATGGAGAACAGTGTGGAGATTCCTCAAAAAAACTTGAAATAGAACTGCCATATGATCCAGCAATCGCACTCCTGGGCATACACACCAAGGAAACCAGAATTGAAAGAGACACATGTACTCCAATATTCATTACAGCACTGTTTATAATAGCCAGGACATGGAAGCAACCTAGATGTCCATCTGCACACAAATCGATAAGAAAGCTTTGGTACATATACACAATGGAGTATTACTCAGCCATTAAAAAAATGCATTTGAATCAGTTCTAATGAGGTGGATGAAACTGGAGCCTATTATACAGAGTGAAGTAAGCCAGAAAGAATAACACCAATACAGTATACTAACGCATATATATGGAATTTAGAAAGATGCAAATGATAACCCTGTATACGAGACAGCAAAAGAGACACAGATGTATAAAACAGTCTTTGGGACTCTGTGGGAGAGGGTGAGGGTAGGATGATTTGGGAGAATGGCATTGAAACATGTATGTTGTCATATGTGAAACGAATCACCAGTTCAGGGTCGATGCATGTTACAGGATGCTCAGGGCTGGTGTGCGGGGATGACCCAGAGGGAGGATAAAGGGAGGATGGAGGTGGGAGGGGGGTTCAGGAGGGGGAACTCATGTACACCTGGGGTGGATTCATGTCAGTGTACGGCAAAACCAACCAATATAATATTGTAAAATAATTCAGTTCAGTTCAGTCACTCAGTCGTGTCCGACTCTCCACGACCCCATGAATCAAAAGAGAGAGAGAAAAAAGAAAATTTTTAAAAATAAATAAATAAATGAAATCTCAAAATGATTTGGTTTTAGTGTTAGGAGTTATAATCACACATGACTCATATATAGACTGCATAAGGAGTTTTTTAATTCTATTAAAAAATAAAATAAAAAATGGAACATTAAGTTCAGATTTCTGGCTACTCATACATAACTGCAAGATATGGGGAAAAAAAACAGATTTACATTTTCACATGACAATTGGCGTGAAGTTCAACCCCAATCCCCAACACTTCCTGTCCAAGCCCCTGTCCTAGTCCTTGTAGACTCAATGCTACTCTCAATGCTGATGTCAGTTAACGAGGCAAGCAGAAAGGGGGAGGAAATTTCCCTATTTTCCTACTAAAATAAAGGAACAAAAATAATCCTTAGAAAACCTCAGAAACCCTCATTTCAGGGAATGGCTCTAAGGGAAAACTGTGAGAATTGACTTTTCTCCCCCATGGTGAGTTTGAGAAGATAAAAACTTTAATTTGAAGCAACTAATAGTGAATAATCTTCCCTGGTAGCTCAGCTGGTTAAAACCTGCCTGCAAAGCAGAAGACCCTGATTCAATTCCTGGGTCAGGAAGATCCCCTCGAGAAGGGATAGGCTACCCACTCCAGTTTTCATGGGCTTTCCTGGTGGCTCAGATGGTAAGGAACACGCCTGCAATGCGGGAGACCTGGGTTCAATCCCTGAATTGGGAATATCCCCTGGAGGAGGGCAAAAAGCTTATTTGGGCTTCCCTGATAGCTCAGCTGGTAAAGAATCCACCTGCAATGCAGGAGATCCTAGTTCAAATAGTGAACATGAAAAATACACAAGTCAACTAATATTTTCATGTGCAAAATTCAGGGCCATGTGCAAAATGTGTGCCAAATATCATAGGGGGCCAAACCATAAGCCTGTGTCTAGTTAAGCTCATGGTCCAGTGTATGATTCCAAACTATGTGCAGCAGACCACTGTAGTACATAAACCAAGATTTAACAGTCAACTAAGTCATATTTGTCAACTAAGTCATCTTATGCATACATGCACAAATGTTTTTTTCAAATACAAAAGTGAAGTCGCTCAGTCGTGTTCGACTCTTTGAGACTCCATAGACTGTGCAGCCTACCAGGCTCCTCTGTCCATGGAATTTTCCAGGCAAGAGTACTTGAATGGGTTGCCATTTCCTTCTCCAGGGGATCTTCCCAACCCAGGGATCGAACCCAGGTCTCCCGCACCACAGGCACACGCTTTACCATCTGAGCCACCAGGGAAGCCTTTTTCAAATATAGAATGCTGCTATTTTGAAAACTAAAATTCAAACTTTTTAAATGCAGTGATGTCACCATATGACAAGAAACAAAAACTGTAAGTATAATCATGTCATATATGGGACTGTGAAATTCTTTCTACTAAAAGAGATCCTTCAAAACAGGAGTTCTCTAACATTGAATTTAAATTATTTTTATAGGAAAACTTGGAACAATTAAATTTTCAATCCATTAAATTTCAAATTTTTCACTTCTAGGAATTTATTCTTCAGATATGAACACTTGAACTAGTACATACAAATGTTCAGTGAATATTCTTTGTAATAGTAAACTTCAAGAAAATGGTTAAAACCCATTAGGAGGCGAGGAAGGATAGTGGTCTCAAGAAGTTCTCCCAGATATCTGAACTGGGGTCTGTCAGAGGACCTAACCAAGGACCCCAACTCTCAGGCAAGGTTGAAAGTCTTTGATATTCCTGTCCAGCATCATTTTCTTACTGTTATGAAAAGTGACTACTATGTAGTAATCTTCAGTTCAGTTTAGTCAGTCATGTCCGACTCTTTGCGACCCCATGAATTGCAGCACGCCAGACCTCCCTGTCCATCACCAACTCCCAGAGTTTACTCAAACTCTTGTCCATCGAGTCAGTGATGTCATCCAGCCATCTCATCCTGTCGTCCCCTTCTCCTCCCGCCCCCAATCCCTCCCAGTATCAGGGTCTTTTCCAATAAGTCAACTCTTCTCATGAGGTGGCCAAAGTATTAGAGTTTCAGCTTTAGCATCAGTCCTTCCAATGAACACCCAGGGTTGATCTCCTTTAGAATGGACTGGTTGGATCTCCTTGCAGTCCAAGGGACTCTCAAGAGTCTTCTCCAACACCACAGTTCAAAAGCATCAATACTTCGGCGATCAGCTTTCTTCACAGTCCAACTCTCAAATCCATACATGACCACTGGAAAAACCATAGCCTTGACTAGATGGACCTTTGTTGGCAAAGTAATATTTCCTCTTTTTAATATGCTGTCTAGGTTGGTCGTAACTTTCCTTCCAATGAGTAAGCGTCTTTCAATTTCATGGCTGCAATCAGCATCCACAGTGATTTTGGAGCCCAAAAAAATAAAGTCTGACACTGTTTCCACTGTTTCCCCATCTATCTGCCATGAAGTGATGGGACTGGATGCCATGATCTTAGTTTCTGAATGTTGAGCTTTAAGCCAACTTTTTCACTCTCCTCTTTCACTTTCATCAAGAGGCTTTTGAGTTCCTCTTCACTTTCTGCCATAAGGGTGGTGTCATCTGCATATCTGAGGTTATTGATATTTCTCCCAGCAATCTTGATTCCAGCTTGTGCTTCTTCCAGCCCAGCGTTCCTCATGATGTACTCTGCATAAAAGTTAAATAAGCAGGGTGACAATTACAACCTTGACATACTCCTTTTCTTATTTGGAACCAGTCTGTTGTTCCATGTACAGTTCTGACTGTTGCTTCCTGACCTGCATACAGGTTTCTCAAGAGGAAGGTCAGGTGGTCTGGTATTCCCATCTCTTTCAGAATTGTCCACAGTTTATTGTGACCCACACAGTCAAAGGCTTTGGCATGTAGTAATCTTAAGCTTCTACAAAATGAAACAGTAGGAAGTAGGGAGTTTGGGTGGAATGGAAGAAATTTCACAAGTAAACTCACAATGATTACTCAAAGTAGTCCTCTTTACCACTAACCATCTATGAAATTTATGCACAAGATCGAGACACTAAATATGAAAAACAAAAGAAAAGAGTGAATTCACCTTCAACCTTGGAAAATCACATTCAAACCAGTTTTACTTGCTAAATGCCAATGCCTAAATTTAGCAATATAAAAAAAGAAAAAGACCCTTCTGCAAAATGCAAAAGAACTTTCCACATAACAGTGTTCTAATTTTGCAATGCTTTGGTTTAACAGAAAATGTGATTTCTATAAAACAGACTGGCAACTGAATTGTTAAAAGGCTTAATCATAAAACTCTAATAGTAACTAAGATCTTAAAATGCTGTTTGTTATCCAGCCTCTCTCCAATATCCACCTTGAACTCCCAGAGAGAGTAAAATCTAAACTCCTTTCAATATATCCAAAAAAATCAGTATCTTATCCTATTGGGAAAGGCCCTCTGAAAATTATCAGATATAATGTCTCACTTCCAATACTATTTCTCAATGACCCCACTTCTACCTTATCTCTCCTCCTGACTTCACCAAAAGCTAAAAGAATTTCCTTCTAATAGCCTTCTTTTTTTTAATTTATTTCAATTGGAGGCTAATTACTTTAAAATATTGCATTGGTTTTGCCATACATTGACATGAATCCGCCCCAGGTGTATATGTGTTCCCCATCTGAACCCCTCTCCCACCTCCCTCCCCATACCATCCCTCTGATTCATCACTGTTGAGACTTATTCACTGTTGAGACTTATTCCATCCTTCATGTGTAATTCAATATAAATTTTTTTTGTCCTTCCTCAGCAGAAAATGGACAATAAATAAATACCACACTCCACTTAGAAGATTTTCTTATAGTTGAAAACATTGTTAAATTATTCCTCAGTTTTCATTTGATAAGAAATAAATGTAGTTTCCAGGAATTGCATCTCACGAGGTGGAATTGTTGAGAAGACCAAGTACTCCTTTTCAGCAGCTGTGTTTTAGTATCTTTAATGAATGAATGCACAGCTCTACTGGTTTACCGTATCAAGGTCATTGCTTACAAAAATCAAAAATTGGATCAAAGATCCAAACTTAAAGCATACTCACAAACATAGCGATAAACAAAACACAAATGAAGGAGTATAGCATAATATAACCTTTCTGTGCACATTTTTCTTTATGCTAAATTCCTTAGATGTTACAATTGACAGACTTTTTAAAATAAGACTTGGAATTTTATTCTGTAGAACTGAGAGGAAAGCAAAAGTCAAATGTTGAGAGGTAAAATTAAAAAGGAAATAGCTAATTTCATGACCTATAAATGGTACAATATCAAGTCAAACTGAAATTGGGTAAATAGACCTGAGGGAATGCCTCTCTGCTCATGGTTGCTATTATCACTACAGATCTGGGATCTTGGGATAACTACCTTTTATTCTTAATCCACAAAAGAATAATATTATTAGTACACTTAAAAGTCATCTAAACACATTTTAAAAGTGAATAAGCATAAAAACAGCAAAATAAGCACTACAAAAATAGCTGAATGACATGGGAATGCCAGAAGTCAGATTAGAAGCAGCCCTTTTCCCTGGTCTTTATTACCCAGAACCAGAGCTTCCAGTTCAAGGAGACTGCTTTCAATTTGATTTTTTATCAATTTTTATTTTGGCTTGGTTTATTGTAGGAGTTTCTGGTTTGTTGTTGTCTGAGGGTTGAGGAGATAATAAACAATATAAATACAGCAAAACAAAAGAGCAAGAAGCTTACTACTCCAGATCCTCTGGAGTAGGAAACAGCAACCCACTCCAACATTCTTGCTTGGAAAATTCCATGGACAAAATTCCATGTAGCCTGGGCTACAGCCCATGGGGTCACAAAGAGTCAGACATGACCAAGTAACAGAACACACACATGTTCATATTGCTAAGCTGAAGACTGTTATCAAGCCTTGAACTAAGAGTCTTTGTCCATGGAGAATGCGAGATCAAGACCCAATCTGACTACAAAAGGACTCTTAGGAAAGAGAATCAGCAGAATCAGGCACAAAGTCTTGCCCTTTCCCACATCATTAATAACTTTGTGTATGTAAATCTGGAATACGAAAGACAATGAAAATGACTACCTCAATAAGATAAACAGCCTCTAACGTTGCACTCCTGGGCCAAGCTAAAAACAAACTATGAATCTTCACTCACCCATATCTAAGAAGTATGACCCCAACTGTCTCTTCTGCTGTCACTGCCCCCACTACATACTCTGCTGGCATCTGTTGCCCACTAAACCAGAGGAAGCCTCCAAAGACCAAACAAATGTCTATGTTTATATTAATTTTATAATACAAATAAAGTAGACCTCTCAATTGGGGGAAATTTGCAGCTTACTTCAGTAAAAGTTGTAAAGGCAGCCTCAACATTATTGGTAATACTTTTCCTTAGTTTAGGTAGATTCATGTGTTTATTTTCTTATTATACTGCACTCCTTTTTCTTACTCCATCTGGCCTCATTATTTGTCTTTTAGCAACCAAGACTCAAAGCTGTGCCGGCAGGAATTTGTGAAGAGCAGATCAGTCTCACAGTACTGCACAACACTGCCAATAATTTACAATTAAGGATTAGACCTCCCTTCTGCTAATTCCACCTCAAAGGCATTTTCAATGCTTGTGTCTTCCCGGGCTCCAGTCTTCCAACCATTCTTCAGAATCTCCACTTTCCTCCCACCTTTTCTCTCCTCCCCTTTCCTCCATGGACCATTCAGCTCCAAATCCCAGCCCCTAAGTTTCTTTTCTTTCCTAGTCAGAACAGCTTAGCAGTCTCTCTGAATTTCACTGCACTCCAGAAGGTCTCATCTTGTTAATCAAACACATCTACTAATGTAGGTCCCAAAAAAAGACAGTTGTCTCCTTGAGATAAACACTATGCATTAGCTTATACAACTTTCTCTTTACCACAGCTGTGAACATATTTTGTAAATGGAATGGATTTTAACAAGCCTATTTCACAAAGAACTTCTAATCATTTTTTGTTTACAGACACCACGAGTGTCTAAACCATAGTTCTAAAGAAAATATAAGTGAAAGACATCTTTGGAGACTTCCTTCCTGCATTAAGGACCTTTAAATTTCAGGAGTTAAAATACCCATATATCTATCTGCTCCCCTTCACAGCACAAGCCAATCTGCTAGAGTTATTTCACAATATAACCTGACCGTGGCTGGCAGGCACAATCAATATTGCAGACTTTATAGTTCCTGGCACAGCTTTCTGCACAGAGTGGATACTAGATAAATATTGCTGACAGATTGATTCAGACTCCAGCTCACACAGAAGCCACCAGTTTGAAACTGGTGTAAGTTGTTTCTGTCCAAGGAACTGTGCAAGTAGATTCTGACCAGGAAAAATTTGTTCTAGGATGAACTGAATACAGTTTTCACTTTTTCATTTTTAATTTTCAAACTAGTGTTCTATTATGGGCTGAATTTTGTCCTCTCTCCCCAAAAATCTATAGTTGAAGTTCTAACCCCTAATGTTAAACAAAGTAACTCTCTTTGAAGATATTGTCTTTAAAGAGGTAATCAATTAATATGAGGTAATTAGCATGGACTCTAACCTAATATAAAGGGTGTCCTGGTGATTAAAAAGAGATTGGGACACAGATATGCATAGAGGAAAGACCATGCGAGGACACAGGGAGAAGATAGCCATCGACAAGCCAAGGAGAAGAAACTAACCCTGCTGAGTCCCTGAATTGTGAGAAAATAAATTTCTGTTGATTAAGCCACCCAGTCTATTATATTTGTTATGGCTGTCCTAACAAACTCATACATACTCCCAAAACCTTCTAGTAACTAGCTTCATAACATCTGGAGAAGGAAAATTTACAGAACTCTCTAAAAGCATAATGAAAGCCCTCAGGAATCTCTTTCCTTAAAAACTGCTTATAAGTGCAAAATAAAATTTTGCATATAATTTCAGGAGATTCATGGATCCCTTTGATCCAGACCCACAGTTAAGATTCCCTGTGTTTAGTATCAAATACCCTCAAGCAACATGCATGAAAAATTTGCTGGTCTAGCACTGAGAGATCTATGAGTGATTTATTTAAATCTCCAGTGACTGGTATAAGGATTATTGTCATTACCTTTGCAACCTACTAATAAAAAAAGACATCAGTTAAATGACTAATTATATAACATTATAAAACTTCACAAAGCAAGAGAGACCATGGAAACAAACCATGAACATAAACTTGATTCTAAATTACAGTAAAATAATTGTGATGAACAAGTGAAAGAATACATTAATAAATAATTCAAATATGTTTAACTGTTTCTATAATACTCAAGAAAACATGGATAATTATGATCAAAATTTTAAAAGAAAAGTGAAAAATATTCATGCAGAAATAAAATGAACTAGAATAAAATGTATTCTTTTTTAATTAAAATATGACATGATTTATGTCAATAAAGTAATTTAGCTAAATGAAAGGGGAGAAACCTGCCACTCAAAGATATGTTATAAGGTAAGACTTCTGGAGGCAGAAACAGGGACTAGATAATCAGCTGTTAGGGGTGTGAGAAGAGTTTCTGGTTGTGAGTGGGAAGCTGAACTACATGCCCTTTAACACTTACACTTCACTAGGGAGGAAAGCGATATATGCAAAACAAAACGCCACTTCAGAATGTACTGTGTCATAAGAGAAGGACAGACTGATAGAGGATTTCCAAGAAAAGTGCTGTCTTTTGTATGTGCATTTCTAACTCTGATTTCCCTGAGCACTTTTCCTATGCTAGCCAGCAGACCACACCGGGGCAGCATAATCTTATATCAGCATAAACAGATATAAACATAACTTAATGCTATATCTCAGGGAGCATAAAAGATGGGTGGCCAACAGAAAACAAGTGTGCTGTCTCCCAGCACCAGCCGGCCAGGACAGCAACTAAAAATCTGTGTCAACTCTGAAGGGGTGAAGCTTAAAACTAAAAGTCAGCAATAAAAAATTTCACTTGAAACAGAGAAACCCAGGAACAACATGTCTCTTGGCGTTAAGAAATCTCCTGTCAGACTTATGGATGTGAAAATACAAGCCCCATTTGATGGCTGGCCAAGACAACCATCACTATTACATACACTCCAGAGACTGCTCTGCCCAGTTTTCATTTGTTGGTTACGGTTGATGCCATTACAAAGTTAAAGAAAGGCACCTCTAACTATTCTGTGATAACAGGGGAGTTCTCAGTGCCCTCCATACTCCCCACCTGTCAACTTACCATGACACCATTCCGTGATAATGAGCTTTTCCCACTGTTGCTGGACCACAACTACTGATTTTGCTCACAATCATGATTCTTGACAGTACGTACTTGAAGCTCATATTTTGATCTTACTTCATTCATTCATTCATTGAAATTTTTACATATGTTTCTATGTTGAAGTTCTGCTTTCAACCCTGTACTTAATGGTCTTGAGGATCAATCTAAAAATCTACTTCAACATTATATTATGGATTATTTTGATCTTGATAGATAATTGTATGTTTAACTTGATTCCTTCTAGTTATTTCTGGTTTCTTTTCCTCTCTCATTCCTCTGAACCCATACTCAAAATTCCTTCTTACTGTATCCTAAAATCTAATACTGTACTCCAGTTCTTATTGAGATTAGGAGCAAGTTAAACCTTTGTGAAAATTAAAATTAAAATATCCAGAATACTCAGAATATGCCCTAGAGAAACCCAAAAATATCATTCAGAAAAAATGGCTAAAGTCCTTCTGTGCAAAAAATTGATACTGTCATTCACCCTAGACATTAACATTTTATTGGACACAGTGAAAGATGACACACACTAGCTTTTCTAAAAGGAAGCCTCCGGTCTTTTTCTGTTTATTTCAAAGGTGCATTTTAAGGAAAGAAAAACTTTGATCACCAAGGTTAGCCTTAGAGGTAGAGGTATTTAGGGATGTGACAGTCCGAGTCAAAACAGAAAGAAAGAATAATGAGCCCAGTTAAAGAGTCATATAAAATTTTTCACGCAATGATATAAAACCCAATTACAAAATGACAGGTATTCTAAATTATCCTGTCTGAGTGCTTTGTATTTCACTCATAATATTTAAATTCATATCACTGGTATGACTTATGCAAGCTGTGGCTAATATTCACCCTCCATAAATTACGAGGAAACCCAGGCACATATGTGGTGGCAACTGGCAAGAAGGGAAAAGGATATATATTCAAGTTTACAAATCTGAGCCAAAGAGCAGCAACAGCCACATGTTGAGGCTCATGCGTGCATGCATGTTCTGTCATGTCTGATTCTTTGGACTACAGCCCACCAGGCTCCTCTTTCTAGGGGGGTTTTCAGGCAAGAATGCTGGAATAGATTAACATTTTCTCCTCCAACGGATCTTCCTAACCCAAGGATTGAACCCACATCTCCTGTGCCTCCTGAATTACAGATGATTCGTTACTGCTGGGCCATCAGAGAAGCCCACGTTGCTGCTCACTGAATAGAAAGACACATTCTTCAACACCAGTGAAACTTTCAGGGCTAATATTATCAAATATAATGTTATGATCTTCCAACTGCTCAGGCCAAAAACCTGAGACACCTATCTTTGACTTTCTTTTTCTCAGAGTCCACATCCAATTCACCAGTAAAAACTTTGCTGTCTACTTTTAAATTACAGTAGACAATCCGCTTCTTACCTGCACCATTACCATCTCCTCCAGCCCCATTCTAATCCACTTCTGTCTCTCATCTAGATTACTGCAATATCCTCCTTCCTAAACACTCTCTCTTTGCTTCTACTCTTATACCCTACAATCTGTTCTCAACAGAGCAATCAGAACAATTCTTTTAAACATAGGAAAGAAAAGGTCACTTTCTGCTCATATCTTTAACAGTTTCCCATCTCATTCATAGTAAAAACCACAAGATTTACTGTGACCTACAGTTTCCTACATAATTCTTCCACCCTCTGCTCTACCACCACTTCTCTAACCTCTTTGATTACTCTCTTATTCCATCCAGCCACACTGGCCTCCATGCACTTCCCCCAATATATCAAACTCCTTTCCACCTGTATTAGTCAGTATTCTCCAGCTAACGGAACCAACAATATATATATACAGATATATAAAAGAGGATATTTATTACAGTGACTGGTTCATGTGATTATAGAATTTTGAAAAGGAATTCTCACCATTTTTTAAATTCCTCTCTTGAGGAAATCAGTGTACAAATTTTAGCTTTTATTTATTTATATTATCTTAAAGTTAGAAGGGACCTGAAAGTTTCTCTAGTTTAAGTGCCTCTTCCCCAAATAACATATCAAACATTTGAATGTTTATCAAAAATTCTTCTTCGTGTTGAACCAAAATTTGTCTACTTGTAATATTCATACTGTGAATTTTGTTCAGTTGTGCCTTTACATGCTCAGGAAGAAAATTTTTAAGGTAAAACAAACTTGAAACAGAGGACTTGAAGTAGGAATTAAGAACTTGAAAAATTGCTTCAATTAAGGGAAGTATTTCCATGGTATTATGTCACCCATGATTTCTCCCATTTTATTATTCTTTTTCAAAATTGCTTTAGCTGCTATACTTCCTTTATCTTTCCATATAAATTTTATAACAATCTTGTGTATCTCTATAAAAGTCTTTGGGGGATATTGAATGCTTATGTATCAATTACAGAAGAATTGACATCTTTACTAGGTTGATTCTTCTAATCTATGAACTTGGTATGTTAATCCACTTATTAATATCGTCCTTAACTTCTAAAGATCCTCCATATGTTTTGCTAAATTTACATTAATGTATTTCTTTGAGTGATTGTAAATGGCACCGCATTTTTTATTTCAGCATCATTTATTTATGGAAAACAAAACTCTCAGTAAACTAGGGATAAAGGGAAACTTCCTCAACTTTAAAGCACACTTACAAAAAACCCATACCTAACATCATCAGTTCAATTCAGTTCAGTTCAGTCGCTCCGTCGTGTCTGACTCTTTGCGACCCCATGAATCACAGCACGCCAGGACTCCCTGTCCATCACCAACTCCCGGAGTTCACGAAAACCCACCTCCATCGAGTCGGTGATGCCATCCAGCCATCTCATTCTCTGTCGTCCCCGTCTCCTCCCGCCCAGAATCCCTCCTAGCATCAGAGTCTTTTCCAGTGAGTCAACTTGTCGCATGAGGTGGCCAAAGTATTGGAGTTTCAGCTTTAGCATCACTCCTTCCAATGAAAACCCAGGATTGATCTCCTCTAGAATGGACTGGTTGCATCTCCTTGCAGTCCAAGGGGTCTCTCAAGTTTTCTCCAGTACCACAGTTCAAAAGCATCAATTCTTCAGTGATCAGCTTTCTTCACAGTCCAACTCTCACATCCATACATGACCATGGGAAAAACCATAGCCTTGACTAGACGGACTTTGTTGGCAAAGTAATGTTTCCTCTTTTTAATATGCTATCTAGGTTGGTCATAACTTTCCTTCCAAAGAGTAAGGGTCTTTTAATTTCATGGCTGCAATCAGCATCTGCAGTGATTTTGGAGCCCAAAAAAATAAAGTCTGACACTGTTTCCACTGTTTTCCCATCTATTTCCCATGAAGTGATGGGACCAGATGCCATGATCTTTGTTTTCTGAATGTTGAGCCTCAAGCCAACCTTCTCACTCTCCTCTTTCACTTTCATCAAGAGACTTTTGAGTTCCTCTTCACTTTCTGCCATAAGGGTGGTGTCATCTGCATATCTGAGGTTATTGATATTTCTCCCAGCAATCTTGATTCCAGCTTGTACTTCTTCCAGCCCAGCATTCCTCATGATGTACTCTGCATATAAGTTAAATAAGCAGGGTGACAATATACAACCTTGACGTACTCATTTTCCTAAATGGAACCAGTCTGTTGTTCCATGTACAGTTCTGACTGTTGCTTCCTGACCTGCATACAGGTTCCTCAAGAGGCAGGTCAGGTGGTCTGGTATTCCCATCTCTTTCAGAATTTTCCAGTTTATTGTGATCAACACAGTCAAAGGCTTTGGCATAGTCAATGAAGCAGAAATAGATGTTGTTCTGGAACTCTCTTGCTTTCTCCATGATCCAGCGGATGTTGGCAATTTGATCTCTGGTGCCTCTGCCTTTTCTAAAACCTGCTTGAACATCTGGAAGTAAACGGTTCACATATTGCTGAAGCCTGGCTTGGAGAATTTTGAGCATGACTTTACTAGCGTGTGAGATGAGTGCCATTGTGCGGTAGTTTGAGCATTCTTTGGCATTGCCTTTCTTTGGGATTGGAATGAAGACTGACCTTTTCCAGTCCTGTGGCCACTGCTGAGTTTTCCAAATTTGATGGCATAGTGAGTGCAGCACTTTCACAGCATCATCTTTCAAGATTTGAAATAGCTCAATTGGAATTCCATCACCTCCACTAGCTTTGTTCACAGTGATGCTCTCTAAGGCCCACTTGACTTCACATTCCAAGATGTCTGGCTCCAGGTGAATGATCACGCCATCGTGATTATCTTGGTCATGAAGATCTTTTTTGAACAGTTCTTCTGTGTATTCTTGCCACCTCTTCTTAATATCTTCTGCTTCTGTTAGATCCATACAATTTCTGTCCTTTATCGAGCCCATCTTTGCATGAAATGTTCCCTTGGTATCTCTAATTTTCTTGACGAGATCTCTTGTTTTTCCTATTCTGCTGTTTTCCTCTACTTCTTTGTATTGATCGCTGAGGAAGGCTTTCTTATCTCTCCTTGCTATTCTTTGGAACTCTGTATTCAGATGCTTATATCTTTCCTTTTCTCCTTTGCTTTTTGCTTCTCTTCTTTTCACAGCTATTTGTAAGGCCTCTTCAGACAGCCATTTTGCTTTTTTGCATTTCTTTTCCATGGGGATGGTCTTGGTCCCTGTCTCCTGTACAATGTCATGAACCTCCATCCATAGTTCATCAGGAACTCTATCAGATCTAGTCCCTTAAATCTATTTCTCATTTCCACTGTATAATCATAAGGGATTTGATTTAGGTCATATCTGAGTAGCCTAGTGGTTTTCCCTACTTTCTTCAATTTAAGTATGAATTTGGCAATAAAGAGTTCATGATCTGAGCCACAGACAGCTCCTGGTCTTGTTTTTGCTAACTGTATAGAGCTTCTCCATCTTTGGCTGCAAAGAATATAATCAATCTGATTTCGGTGTTGACCATCTGGTGATGTCCATGTGTAGAGTCTTCTCTTGTGTTGTTGGAAGAGGTTGTTTGCTATGACCAGTGCGTTCTCTTGGCAAAACTCTATTAGCCTTTTCCCTGCTTCATTTCGTGCTCCAAGGCCAAATTTGCCTGTTACTCCGAGTGTTTCCTGACTTCCTACTTTTGCATTCCAGTCTCCTATAATGAAAAGGACATCTTTTTTGGGTGTTAGTTCTAAACGGTCTTGTAGGTCTTCATAAAACTGTTCAACTTTAGCTTCTTCAGCGTTACTGACTGGGGCATAGGGCTTAGATTACTGTAATATTGAATGGTTTACCTTGGAAACGAACAGAAATCATTCTGTCATTTTTAGGATTGCATCCAAGTACTGCATTTCGGACTCTTTTGTTGACCATGATGGCTACTCCATTTCTTCTAAGGGATTCCTGCCCACAGTAGTAGATATAATGGTCATCCGAGTTAAATTCACCCATTCCAGTCCATTTTAATTCACTGATTCCTAGAATGTCTATGTTCACTCTTGTCATCTCCTGTTTGACCACTTCCAATTTGCCTTGATTCATGGACCTAACATTCCAGGTTCCTATGCAATATTGCTCTTTACAGCATCGGACCTTGCTTCTATCACCAGTCACATCCACAACTGGGTATTGGTTTTGCTTTGGCTCCATCCCTTCATTCTTTCTGGAGTTATTTTTCCACTGATCTCTAGTAGCATACTGGGCATCTACAGACCTGGGGAATTCCTCATTCAGTATCCTATCATTTTGTCTTTTGATACTGTTCATGGGGTTCTCAAGGCAAGTATATTGAAGTGGTTTGCCATTCCCTTCTCCAGTGGACCACATTCTGTTAGACTTCTCCACCATGACCCATCCATCTTGGGTGGCCCCACACGGCAGGGCTTAGTTTCATTGAGTTAGACAGGGCTGTGCTCCATGTGATCAGATCAACTAGTTTTCTGTGATTATGATTTCAGTGTGTCTGCCCTCTGATGCCCCCTCGCAATACCTACCGTCTTATTTGGGTTTCTCTTACCTTGGTCGTGGAATATCTCTTCACAGCTGCTCCAGCAAAGCGCAGCCGCTGTACCTTACCTTGGATGTGGGGTAGCTCCTCTCTGCCATGCTTCTGAGCATTGTCGGTTGCGCCAGAGCCTGCGCCATGGGAGCCGGCATCTCTCGCATCTTCGCCGCAGGAGCCAGCGTCTCTCGCACTTAATGGTAAAAGACTGCAAGCTTTGCCCTAAGCGTGTTCAAGGCAAGAATGTCCACTCTCACAATTGCTGTTCAACACAATAATGTTTTGGCCAGTGCAATAAGCAAAGAAAGAGAAACAAGAGACATACATATCAGAAAATAAGAAATAAAACTGTCCCTATTTGCAGATTGTCTACATAGAAAATTTCAAGGAATCTATTTAAAAAAAAAAAAACCTCTTAGAACTAGTAAGTGAGTTAAGCAAGGTTGCAGGTGCAAGATTAATGTAAAAAATCAATTGTATTTCTGTATAAGAGCAATAGGGGCTTCCCAGGTGACTCAGGATACAGAATCCTTCTGCAATGCAGGAGACACAGGAGATGCAGGTTTGATTCCTGGGTCAGGGAGATAACCTGGAGGAGGGCACAGCAACACACTCCAGTATTCTTGCCTGGAGAATCCCATGGACAAAGGAGCATGGTGGGCTACAGTCCATAGCATCACAAAGAGTTGGACATGCCTGAAACAACTTAGCATGCAACCAGGAATAACAGAAATAGACACCTCTCTTCTCTCTCTCTCTCCAAAACTACAGTGACTTGAATTGTTGTAGTCCTATATGTACCTGAGGCTCTATGTATCTTTTCATCTATTTTTCTCTTTGTTCTTCAGACTGGTTAATTTCTGTTGTTGTATGTTAAAGTTTACTGACTTATTTTTTCTTTGTCTTCTCCATTCTTCTATTGAAACTACTCTTTGAGGGGTTTGTGTGTGTGTTTGTTTGTGTGCTTACTGGTCTTTTTAGTTCTAAATTTCCATTTGATTCTTCTTTATATTTTCAATTTTTTGTTGAGAATTTCAATTTCTGCCCAGATCTTCTATTATTTAATGATTTCAAGCATATCTAGATGAAGTTTGGGTTTTTTAATTGAAATATAGTTGGTGTACAATATTATGTTAGTTTTAAAAGTAGAGAACAGTAGTTTGACATTGGCATACATTATGAAATGATCAGCACTATAAATCTACTAACCATCATCCCCAAAAAAACAATTACAATATTGTTTATCATAATCCATCTATGGCTTATTTATTTTATAACTGGAGGTTTCTACCCCTTAATTCCCTTCCTCTATGTATCTCACATCTTCTTTATCTATTGACCTATCCATGAATGCTTAGATTCTTCTGTATCTTGGCTACTGCAAATAATGCCTTATTGTAATTATTATAAATAATGTAAACATGCATGTACATTGTATGCTTTGTAGTGAATGTTTTCATTTTCTTTGAATAACTACCAAGAGTTGAAATGCAGGACTGTATGGTAGTTCTATTTTAATTTTTTGAATAATCTCTGCGTTCTATAGTGACAAACCAATTTACATTCCTACCGACAGTGAATATGAGTTTTTCCATTTCTCCACATTTTTCAAGCACTTATTTTTGTCTTTTTGATAACAGTCATTATAACAGGGGTGCAGTGATATATCATTGTGTTTTGATTTGCATTTCCTTAATAATTTGTAATGCTGAGCATCTTTTCATGTACCTGTTTGCCACTTTCTTTAGTAAAATGTCAATCCAGGTCCTCTGCCCATTTTTAATCAGGTTTTTTGTTTTTGTTTTTCATCTTAAGTTGTACGAGATCTTTGTATATTTTGCATATTAACACCTGATTGGATATATCATTTGAAAATACT
The DNA here is from genome assembly GCF_049115385.1 of Moschus berezovskii. Lineage (NCBI taxonomy): Eukaryota > Metazoa > Chordata > Mammalia > Artiodactyla > Moschidae > Moschus > Moschus berezovskii. The sequence continues at coordinate 28,783,216 of NC_142464.1, forward strand.
TTCTCTCATTCAGCAGGCAATCTTTTCATTTTATTGATAATTTCATTTGCTGCACAAAAGCTTTTTAGTCTGAGGCCATCCCATTTGTTTATCTTTGCTTTCATTTCCCTTAGCTGAGGAGACATTCCAAAAAAGCCAGATGTCAAGGCATATACAGCCTATGTTTTCTTCTAGAAGTTTTATGGTTTCAGGTCTTACCTTTAAGCTTTTAAACCATTTTGAGTTTATTCTTGTACCTGACATGAGAAAGTAGTCCAGTATGATTCCTTTGCATGTCTGGTTTCCCAGTTGGAAAAGCAATCATTCTCAGTTTCAATCATTAACTGAAGAGGCTGCCTTTTCCTCACTGTATATTCTTGCTTCCTTTGTCATAAATTTGTTGGTTTAGTCACTAGGTTGTGTCCAACTCTTGTGACCCCATGGACTGTAGCCAGTCAGGCTTGTCTGTCCATGGGATTCTCCAGGCAAGAATACTGGAGTGGGTTGCCATTTCCTCTCCATTGTCATAGATTAACTGCCCATATATGTGTCGGCTCATTTCTGGGCTCTCTATTCTGTTCCATTGATCTATGTCTGTTTTTATGCAAGTACCATACTATTTTAGGGACTCCCGAGTGGCATAGTGATAAAAGAATTTGTCTGCCAATGCAGAAGACATAAAAGATGTGGGTTTGATCCCTGGATCAGGAAGATCCCGTGGAGTAGGAAATGGCAACCCACTTTAGCATCTTGGCCTGGAAAATTCCATGGACAGAGAAGCCTGTAGGGCTACACTTCATGGAGTCACAAAGAGTTGGACATGACTGTCATGAGCACCCACCATATTGTTTTAATCACTATCACTTTGTAGTATAGTTTGAAATCAGGGAGTGTAATACTTCCACCCCTATTTTTCTTTCTCAAGGCTACATTGACTATTCTGGGTCTTTTGTATTTAAATGTAACTTTTAGTATTATTTCTTCGAGTTCTGTGAAAAAATATCAGCATTTTGATAGGCATTGTAATGAATCTGTAGATTGCCTTGGGTAGTCTGATCATTTTAACAATATTAATTATTCCAATCCATGAGAATAGTATATCTTGCATCTATTGTTGCTGCTGCTGCTGCTAAGTCATTTCAGTCATGTCCCACTCTGTGCGACCCCATAGATGTCAGCCCACCAAGCTCCCACATCCCTGGGATTCTCTAGGCAAGGACACTGGAGTGGGTTGCCATTTCCTTCTCCACTGCATGAAAGTGAAAAGTGAAAGTGAAGTCACTCAGTCGTGTCCAACTCTTCACGACCCTATGGACTGCAGCCTACCAGGCTCCTCCATCCATGGGATTTTCCAGGCAAGAGTACTGGAGTGGGTTGCCATTGCCTTCTCCATGCATCATTGTGTCATGTTTTATTTTTTAACAGTGTCTTACAGCTTTCTGAGTACAGGTCTTTTACCTTCTTGGTTACAGTTATTCCTGGGGATTTTATTTTTGATGCAATCATGAATAAGATTAATTTTTAATTTCTCCTTCTGTGGCTAGGACTTCCAATACTATGTTGAATAAAAGTGAGAGAGTGGACATCCTCATCTTATTCCTTATCTTAGAGAGAATGTTTTCAGCTTTCCACCATTGAGTATGATGTTAGCTGTGGGCTTATCATTCATTGGAAAAGGGAATGGCAACTCACTCTAGTATTCTTGCTGGGAGAATCCCATGGCCAGAGGTGCCTAGCAGGCTATAGTCCATGGGGTCACAAAGAATCAGACATGACTGAGCAACTAACACACTATCATTTTGAACCTTTATTATGTTGACAGATGGTCTCTCTATACACACTTTGTGGAGAGTTTTATCATAAATGCATATTCAGTTCAGTTCAGTTCCATTCAGTCGCTCAGTCGTGTCTGACTCTTTGCAACCCCATGAATCATAGCACGCCAGGCCTCCCTGTCCATCACCAACTCCCAGAGTTTACCCAAACTCATGTCCATCGAGTCAGTGATGTCATCCAGCCATCTCATCCTCTGTTGTCCCCTTCTCCTCCTGCCCCAATCCCTCCCAGCATCAGGGTCTTTTCCAAGGAGTCAACTCTTTGCATGAGGTGGCTAAAGTATTGGAGTTTCAGCTTTAGCATCAGTCCTTCTAATGAACATCCAGGACTGATCTCCTTTAGGATGGACTGGCTGGATCTTCTTGCAGTCCAAGGGACTCTCAACAGTCTTCTCCAACACCACAATTCAAAAGCATCAATTCTTCAGCGCTCAGCTTTCTTCACAGTCCAACTCTCACATCCATACATGACCACTGGAAAAACCATAGCCTTGACTAGACGGACCTTTGTTGGCAGAGTAATGGCTCTGCTTTTTAATATGCTATCTAGATTTTAGCAAAATCTTTTTCTATATCCTTTGAGATGATCACTCCATGGCAAATAGATGGAGAAACAAAGGAAACAGTAACAGACTTTATTTTCCTGACCTGCAAAATCACTGCAGATGGTGACTGCAGCTATGAAATCAAATCATATTTGCTCCTTGGAAGAAAAGCTATGACCAACTTAAGACAGCATATTAAAAAGCAGAGACATTGCTTTGCTGACAAAGGTCTGTCTAGTCAAAGCTATGGTTTTTCCAGTAGTCATTTATGGATGTGAGAGTTGGACTATAAAGAAAGATGAGTGCTGGAAAATTGATGCTTTTGAATTGTGGTGTTGGAGAAGACTCTTGAGAGTCCCTTGGACTGCAAGGAGATCAGACCAGTCAGTCCTAAAGGAAATCAGTCCTAAATATTCATTGGAAGGATTGATGCTGAAGCTGAAGTTCCAATATTTTGGCCACCTGATGCGAAGAACTGACTCATTGGAAAAGACCCTGATGCTGGGAAAGGTTGAAGGCAGGAGGAGAAGGGGATGACAGAGGATGAGATGGTTGGATGGTATCATCAACTTGATGGACATGCGTTTAATAAAGCTCCGGGAGTTGGTGATGGACAGGGAAGCCTGGCATGCTGCAGTCCATGGGGTCGCAAAGAGTCGGACACGATTGAGTGACTGAACTGAACTGAGATGATCAAGTGACTTTTATTCTTCAATTTTTAATGTGTTGTATCTCTCTGTGTGCCTACACAGAGGAAAGGCTATGGGAGGACATAGCAAGAAAGGAGCCACTATAAACCAAGAAGAGAATACTCACTAGAAATTAAATTTGCCATCCCATGATGGGCTTCTAGCCTCAGGACTGTAAGAAAACAAGTTTCTGTTGTTTATACCACCAATTTTGTGCCATTTTCACTCACGGAGGCCTAAGCAAACCAATACAACTTCTAACATATTATATTCTCCTGGTTTTTCACTGGACATCAAAACCCATTTCCTTTGGAAATTCCTCATCTTTCCATCTTTTTACATTGTAATTCTCCAGGTTTTATTCCTCAGGATCCTTCTCTTTTCAATCTATTATTACTGTCTAATAATAAAATTCAGTATTCAATATTAAATATATGTTCAGTTCAGTTCAGTTCAGTCGCTCAGTCGTGTCCAACTCTCCACGACCCCATGAATCACAGCACGCCAGGCCTCCCTGTCCATCACCAACTCCCGGAGTACACTCAAACCCATATCCACAGAGTCAGTGATGCCATCCAGCCATCTCATTCTCCGTCGTCCCCTTCTCCTCCCGCCCCCAACCTTCCCAGCATCAGAGTCTTTTCCAGTGAGTCAACCCGTCGCATGAGGTGGCCAAAGTATTGCAGTTTCAGCTTTAGCATCAGTCCCTCCAATGAACATCCAGGATTGATCTCCTCTAGAATGGACTTGTTGGATCTCCTTGCAGTATAAGGGACTCTCAAGAGTCTTCTCCAACACCATAGTTCAAAAGCATCAATTCTTCGGTGATCAGCCTTCTTCACAGTCCAACTCTCACATCCATACATGACCACGGGAAAAACCATTGCCTTGAGTAGACGGACCTTGGTTGGCAAAGTAATGTCTCTGCTTTTTAATATACTATCAAGGTTGGTCATAACTTTCCTTCCAAGGAGCAAGCGTCTTTTAATTTCATGGCTGCAATCAGCATCTGCAGTGATTTTGGAGCCCAAAAAAATAAAGTCTGACACTGTTTCCACTGTTTTTCCATCTATTTCCCACGAAGTGATGGGACCAGATGCCATGATCTTTGTTTTCTGAATGTTGAGCTTCAAGCCAACCTTTTCACTCTCCTCTTTCACTTTCATCAGAGGCTTTTGAGTTCCTCTTCACTTTCTGCCATAAGGGTAGTGTCATCTGCATATCTGAGGTTATTGATATTTCTCCCAGCAATCTTGATTCCAGCTTGTGCTTCTTCCAGCCCAGCATTCCTCATGATGTACTCTGCATATAAGTTAAATAAGCAGGGTGACAATATACAGCCTTGATGTACTCCTTTTCCTATTTGGAACCAGTCTGTTGTTCCATTTCCAGTTCTGACTGTTGCTTCCTGACCTGCATACAGGTTTCTCAAGAGGCAGGTCAGGTGGTCTGGGATTCCCATCTCTTTCAGAATGTTCCACAGTTTATTGTGATCGACACAGTCAAAGGCTTTGGCATAGTCAATGAAGCAGAAATAGATGTTTTTCTGAAACTCTCTTGCTTTCTCCATGATCCAGATATATGTTAATGATACCCAAACATATGTCCCCTGCCTAGACCTTTCTCATAATATCTAATCAGTACTTCAAACATAAAATAGTCAAAACAGGTATCCTGAACTTTCTCCCACAACTTGCTTCTTCCACATTCTTCTCCATTTCAGTCAGGAACAAATTCATCTTTCCAGTTGCTCAGATCAAAAATTTGAAGCCATTCTTTGACTCCTTTCTTTCTCTCAGAACTTACAATCAACCTGTCAGAAAGTTTTATTGGTTCAGCCTTCAATATTTTTCAAGAACTCAATCACATCTAAGTACCTCTTCTGACAGTGCTGTGGTCCAAGCCATCCTCATCTCTCATCTAGATTACTGCTAGAATCTCTTACTGGTGTCCTTGCTTCCAGAAAGGTTTCTCTATAGAGTGATTAAATTGTTAATATTAAAATTGTAAATCTTATCACAGCATGCTTCTGCTCAAAATTCAACAATGGCAGAATGAATTTCATTCATTCACCTAATAGACTAAAAATGATCTGCTTTTCACGACCTTTCTAACCGAATCTCTTTCTCCTCTATTTCTTGCTCACTTTGCTCTACCCATAAAGATCCCTTTGATGTTATTTAACATACCAAATATTTTTCTGTCTCTGGAGCTATGCATTAACTATGTCTTCCTGTTGTAGAAACTGAAATAATATTTACCTTGGATGAATGTTGTAGAAATTAAAAGTAATATATATAAAACCCCTGGTACATAAGAGAGATAGCTCTTAATAACATGGAAATTCACAATAAGAAGTTCAAAGGTGTGGTTATTCTGTCTAGGAAGCTTTTTACCCATATGTCTACCCTCTCTTTTCAAGTCCTTTGTTAAGAATCCTCATGTAGTTAGATCTTTACTGAGAACGCCACTTACTTCCATGATATCCTCGCACTCCATTTTGTCCTTATCTGTTCCTTCATCACAGTTATTTATTTCCATCTGATATACAATATATTTTATTTATTTGCCATCACTATCTATCCACTAGAATGTATTTTCATGAGGGCAGGGATATCTTTCTAATTCTTTCTCCAATTTTTATTGCTATAACCCTAGCACCTACAATAGAGCCAACTACATACAATACACTCAAGAAATATTTACTGAATGAAGAAAAATATTTTTGAGATTCCAAAGCCCAATTTTCACTGCAGTTAGATAATCTGAAATGTTTTTTCTATAAAGATTTTCAAAGAACCAAACTGAACCATTAGAAATTATACAAGACAAAGTAAAATATGATAAAAAGAAATGTCAGAATTCTTGGTATTATCAAGACACATAAAGTCGAAAACTATTTCAGGTGCAAAGACAAACACACATATCCACACGCGCGCGCGCACACACACACACACACACACACACACAAGTAATCTCACAGCAGCAACTAAAATTTCTAAATCAATGTTCCAGACACATACCACCTTGATTTTATATTCCAGGAAAGAGACACTTAAGAAAGTCATAATGCAAAATTTCTAACTCATTGCCTTTTCTGTCCTTTTCCTTCACTTTATTCAACAGAAAAGACACAACTCTTAGAGAATGAGAGAGATTTTCTCCCTGAAATCTATAACTCCTCACCACAGCACAATTCTGGGAATAGAAATAGACATCAAAACACTTCACATCACTCTCGTGGGGACTTGTAGTCAGGCTATGTACTGAAAAGAGCATAGATTCCAGAATTAGACATAACTATATCTGAATCAAAGCCCTCACCACATGTTGGTCGGACAACCCACTAAACCTCTCCAATCTTTGGTCTCCTCATTTATAAAATCAAGATATGAAATTTGCATGGGTGTTATAATGATTAAAAGTAAAGTATGTGAACTCTCTGGCCCATACCAGGTACTCAAGAAGGGTATTTTTTATTACTGTGGTAATAAACTTCATAATAACAAGCTCCAAGAGGTAGTCTTCTGCTATAAACTCTGTTTCTGTTAAATATTATTGTCGGACCAGAGAGGAAAATGGCGGAGGAAAAGGACAGGGTGACCACTTTCTCCCCCACAAATTTGGCAAAAGAACAGTTGAACGCTGAGTAAATCCCACAGAACAACTTCTGAATACTGGCAGAGGACATCAGGCACCCAGAAAAGCAGCCCATTGTCTTCTAAAGGAGGTAGGAAATAGTATAAAAGATAAAAAGAGAGACAAAAGAGGGAGGGCCGGAGATCTGTCCCGGGAAGGGAGGCTTAAAAAAAAAAGAGAGAAGTTTCCAAACACCTGGAAACACTCACTGGCGAGTCTGTAGCGAGCCTTGGAACCTCAGAGGGCCACATAACCAGGAGAAAAAAGAAATAAATAATTAAAACCCACAGACTAAGTGCCCAGAGGAAACTCTCAATGGAGAAGCGGCGCAGACGCCCGCACCTCCCACTAGGAAGCGGGGGCTGGGCAGGGAGCCGTGGGCGGCAGTGCTTGGAGTGGGGACCGGGACTGAACACCCCGAGGGCAATCTGAGGGTGCTAACGGGAGACAACTAAGCAGACTGTGGGATAGCGACCCCACAAAAAGGCGAAAAGCCCCAACCTAAGACTCCGCCAGACCCACTCACAGAACAAAGACTGAGCAGAGAGAGCCGGCTATGGTCGACCCATCCCCCATCCCCCGACAAGACAGGCAGGGGAGGGCAGCCAGAGCTGGAAGCAGGCAACTGCGGCCCCAGAGAGGCTTCCCATACCAAGCTGCAGGCAAGCTTCATTGCTAACCAAGACTTCTTGGGTTCAGGCCGGTTGATATCCGCCTGAGGTGAGCCAGTTGTATATCCAGAAAACCGAGCAGCAGGGGCCCGGGAGGCAATAAGTCGCAGCAACCGCGCTCGCCAAACACCTGGTCACCTGAGCTGCTCGGACCAGGGAAGGCACAAAACGCAGGCCCAACTGAGTCTGCACCTTTGTGGAGTACCCGAATACCTGAACCTGAGCTGCTTAGACCTGGGATGTGCATACAGCCCAGCACCAGCCACGGACAGCTCCCAGCAGAGCAACCTAGAGCCTGAGAAGCATTAACAGGGAAAGCACACACGCCGTGAGCGGGGACAATCCCAGCATAGCCGAGACACTGCAAGCACTCCCCAAGGATGCCAGTGATATTTGTTAGCAGCGTTCCTCCCTCCCCACAGCACAACTGAACAGGTGAGCCTATAAAAGTGTCCACCACTGCCCCCTTGTGTCAGGATGGGAATTAGACACTGAAGAGACCAGCAAACAGAAGAGCTTAAATAGAAGGAACTGCCTTGGAAGTGACAGATGGAGAAATCTTGAGCCTATTGCAAGAATAAGACTGAAAACCAGAGGCAGAGGCTTAAGTCCAAATCCGGAGAACACCAGAGATCTCCTGTTTCAGGGAACATTAATTGATAGGAGCTCATCAAATTCCTCCATATGTACACTGAAACCAAGCACCACCCAAGGGCCAACAAGTTTCAGAGAAAGACATATCACACAAATTCGCCAGCAACACAGGAGAATAGCCCTGAACTTCAATATACAGGCTGGCCAAAGCCACTCCAAACCCACTGACATCTCAAACTCATTACTGGACACTTTATTGCACTCCAGAGAGAAGAAATCCAGCTCCACCCACCAGAACACTGACACAAGCTTCCCTAACCAGGGAACCTTGACAAGCCCCCTGTCCAACTCCACACACAGTGAGGAAACTACATAATAAAGAGAACTCCACAAACTGCCAGACAGAAAGGCCACCCTAAGCACAGCAATATAAGCAAGATGAAGAGGCAGAGAAATACCCTGCAAGTAAAGAAACAGGATAAATGCCCAACAACACAAACAAAAGAGGAAGATTAGGGAATCTACCTGATAAACAATTTCGAATTTTGATAGAGAAATTGATTTAAAATCTTGAAAGCAAAATGGAGTTACAGTTAAATAACCTGGAGAAAAGAATTGGAAGACACAAGAAAGGTTTAATAAGGATTTACAGGAAATAAAAAAGAGTCAATATACAATGAATAATGCAATAGATGAGATCAGAAACACTCTGGAGGGAACCAACAGTAGAAAATGGGGGTAGAAGACAGGATAAGTGAGCTAGAAGATAGAATTGTAGAAATAAATGAAACAGAGGAAAAAAGAAAAACGAATTAAAAGAAATGAGGACAATATTAGAGACCTCTGGGACAATGTTAAACGTCCCAACATTCGAATCATGGGAGTCCCAGAAAAAGAACACAAAAAGAAAGACCATGAGAGAGTACTTGAGGAGATAATAATTGAAAATTTCCCTAAAATGGGGAAGGAAATAATCACCCAAGTCCAAGAAACACAGAGAGTCCATAACAGGATAAAGCCAAGGTGAAATACTCCAAGACACATATTAATCAAATTAACAAAGATCAAACACAAAGAACAAATATTAAAAGCAAGAAGAGAAAAGCAACAAATAACACACAAGAGGATTCCCATAAGGATAACAGCTGATCTTTCAACAGAAACTTTTCAGGCCAGGAGGTTGAGGCAAGACATACTTTAAGTGATGAAAGAAAATAACCTACAGACCAGATTACTATACCCAGCAAGGATCTCATTCAAATATGAAGGAGAAATCAAAAGCTTTACAGACAAGCAAAAGCTGAGAGAATTCAGCATCACCAAACCAGCTCTCAAACAAATGCTAAAGGATCGTCTCTAGACAGGAAACACAGAAAGGGTGTATAAACTCATAACCAAAACAATAAAGAAAATGGTAAGGGCATCATACTTACAAATAATCACCTTAAACGTAAATGGGTTGAATGCCCCAACGAAAAGACAAAGGCAGGCTGAATGGATACAAAAACAAGATCCCTATATATGTTGTCTACAAGAGACCCACCTCAAAATGAGGGACACATACCAACTGAAAGTGAAGGGCTGGAAAACGATATCCCACGCAAATAGAGACCAAAAGAAAGCAGGAGTAGCAATACTCATATCAGATAAAATAGACTTTAAAACAAAGGCTGTGAAAAGACACAAAGAGGGATACTACATAATGATCAAAGGATGAATCCAAAAAGAAGATATAACAATTATAAATATTTATGCACCCAACATAGTAGCACCGCAATACTTAAGACAATTACTAACAAGTATGAAAAACAGACTGGTTCCAAATAGGAAAAGGAATACGTCAAGGCTGTATATTGTCACCTTGCTTATTTAACTTATATGCAGAGTACATCATGAGGAACGCTGGGCTGGAAGAAGCACAAGCTGGAATCAAGATTGCTGGGAGAAATATCAATAACCTCAGATATGCAGATGACACTACCCTTATGGCAGAAAGGGAAGAAGAAGTAAAAAGCCTCTTGATGAAAGTGAAGGAGGAGAGGGAAAAGGTTGGATTGAAGCTCAACATTCAGAAAACAAAGATCATGGCATCTGGTCCTATCACTTCATGGGAAATAGATGGAAAAACAGTGGAAACAGTGTCAGACTTTATTTTTTGGGGCTCCAAAATCACTGCAGATGCTGACTGCAGCCATGAAATTAAAAGACGCATACTCCTTGGAAGGAAAGTTATGACCAACCTTGATAGTATATTAAAAAGCAGAGACATTACTATGCCAACAAAGGTGCGTCTAGTCAAGGCTATGGTTTTTCCCATGGTCATGTACGGATGTGAAGTTGGACTGTGAAGAAAGCTGATCACCGAAGAATTGATGCTTTTGAACTGTGGTGCTGGAGAAGACTCTTGAGAGTCCCTTGTACTGCAAGGAGATCCAACCAGTCCATTCTAAAGGAGATCAACCCTGGGTGTTCATTGGAAGGACTGATGCTAAAGCTGAAACTCCAATACTTTGGCCACCTCATGAGACGAGTTGACTCACTGGAAAAGACTTTGATGCTGGGAAAGGTTGAGGGCGGGAGGAGAAGGGGAAGACAGAGAATGAGATGGCGTGATGGCATCACTGACTCTGTGGACATGGGTGTGAGTGAACTCCAGGAGTTGGTGATGGACAGGGAGGCCTGGCATGCTGTGATTCATGGGGTCCTGGAGAGTTGGACCCGACTGAGTGACTGAACTGAACTGACGAAAGGAGAAATTAACAATAACACAATAATACTGGGAGACTTTAATACCCCACTCACACCTATGGATAGATCAACTAAACAGAAAATTAACAAGGAAACACAAACTTTAAATGATACAATAGACCAGTTAGACCTAATAGATCTTTATAGGACATTTAACCAAAAAACAATGAAGTTCACCATTTTCTCAAGTGCACACCGAACCTTTTCCAGGATAGATCACATCCTAGGCCATAAACCTAGCCTTGGTAAATTCAAAAAATTGAAATCATTCCAAGCATCTTTTCTGACCACAATGCAGTAAGATTAGATCTCAATTACAGGAGAAAAACCATTAAAAATGCCAACATATGGAGGCTGAACAACATGTTGCTGAATAATGAACAAATCATAGAAGAAATCAAAAGAGAAATCAAAATATGCATAGAAATGAATGAAAATGAAAACACAACAACACAAAACCTCTGGGACACTGTAAAAGCAGTGCTAAGGGGAAAGTCCATAGCTATACAGACACACCTCAAGAAACAAGAAAAAAGTCAACTAAATAACCTAACTCTACACCTAAAGAAATTAGCAAAGGAAGAAATGAAGAACCCCAGGGTTAGTAGAAGGAAAGAAATCTTTAAAATTAGGGCAGAAATAAATGCAAAAGAAAGAAAAGAGGCAATAGCAAAAATCAACAAAGCCAAAAGCTGGTTCTTTGAGAAGGTAAATAAAATTGACAAACCACTAGCCAGACTCATCAAGAAACAAAGGGAGAAGAACCAAATCAATAAAATTAGAAATGAAAAGGGAGAGATCACAACCGACAACACAGAAATACAAAGGATCATTTGAGAATGCTATCAACAATTATATGGCAATAAAATGGACAACTAGGAAGAAATGGACAAATTCTTAGAAAAGTACAACTTTCCAAAACTGAACCAGGAAGAAATAGAAAATCTGAACAGACCCATCACAAGCACGGAAATAGAAGCTATAATCAGAAATCTTCCAGCAAACGAAAGCCCAGGTCCAGACAGCTTCACAGCTGAATTCTACCAAAAATTTAGAGAACAGCTAACACCTATTCTACTCAAACTCTTCTGGAAAATTGCTGAGGAAGGGAAACTTGCAAACTCATTCTATGAGGCCACCATCACCCTAATCCCAAAACCTGGTAAAGACCCCACAATAAAAGAAAACTACAGGCCAACATCACTGATGAACATAGATGCAAAAATCCGTAACAAAATTCTAGCAATCAGAATCCAACAACACATTAAAAGATCATACATCATGACCAAATGGGCTTTAACCCAGGAATGCAAAGATTCTTCAATATCCACAAATCAATCAACGTAATACACCACATTAACAATCTGAAAAATAAAAATCATATGATTATCTCAATAGATGCAGAGAAAGCCTTCGACAAAATTCAACATTCATTTATGATAAAAACCCTCCAGAAAGTGGGAATAGAAGGAACATACCTGAACATAATAAAAGCTATATATGACAAGCCCACAGCAAACATTATCCTCATGGTGAGAAACTGAAAGCATTTCCCCTAAAGTCAGGAACAAGACAAGGGTGCCCACTCTCACCATTACTATTCAACATAGTTCTGGAAGTTTTGGCCACAGCAATCAGAGCAGAAAAAGACATAAAAGGAATACAAATTGGAAAAGAAGAAGTAAAACTTTCACTATTCGCTGATGACATGATCCTCTATACAAAAAACCCTAAAGACTCTACCAGAAAACTACTAGAGCTAATCAAGGAATACAGTAAAGTTGCAGGATATAAAATCAACACACAGAAATCACTTATATTCCTATACACTAATAATGAGAAAATAGAAAGAGAAATTAAGGAAACTATTCCATTCACTGTTGCAACGAAAAGAATAAAATACTTAGGAATATACCTACCTAAAGAAACAAAAGACCTGTACATAGAAAACTATAAAACACTGGTGAAATTAATCAAAGAGGACACTGATCGATGGAGAAATATACCATGTTCGTGGATTGGAAGAATAAATATTGTGAAAATGAGTATACTACCCAAAGTAATTTATACATTCAATGCAATCCCTATCAAGCTACCAATGATATTTTTCACAGAGTTAGAACAAATAATCTCACAATTTGTATGGAAATACAAAAAAACCTCTAATACCCAAAGCAACCTTGAGGAAAAAGAATGCAACTGGGAGAATCAATCTGCCAGACTTCAGGCTCTACTACAAAGCCACAGTCATCAAGACAGTATGGTACTGGCATAAAGACAGAAATGTAGATCAATGGAACAAAATAGAAAGCCCAGAGATAAATCCATACACCTATGGACACCTTATCTCTGACAAATGAGGCAAGAATATGAAATGGAGAAAAGACAGTCTCTTTAACAAGTGGTGCTGGGAAAACTTGTCAACCACTTGTAAAAGAATGAAACTAGAACACTTCCTAACACCATACAACAAAATAAACTCAAAATGGATTAAAAATCTAAATGTAAGACCAGAAATTATAAAACTCCTATAGGAGACTGTAGGCAAAACACTCTCCGACATAAATCACAGCAGGATCCTCCATGACTCACCTCCCAGAATATTGAAAATAAAAGCAAAAATAAACAAATGGGACCTAATTAAAATTAAAAGCTTCTGCACAGCAAAGGAAACTATAAGCAAGGTGAAAAGACTGCCTTCAGAATGGGAGAAAATAATATCAAATGAAACACTGACAAAGAATTAATCTCCAAAACATACAAGCAGCTCCTGCAGCTCAATTTCAGAAAAATAAAGGACCCAATCAAAAAATGGGCCAAAGAACTAAACAGACATTTCTCCAAAGAAGACATACAGATGGCTAACAAACACATGAAAAAATGCTCCACATCCCTCATAATCAGAGAAATGCAAATCAAAACCACAATGAGATACCATTTCACACCAGTCAGAATGGCTGCTATCCAAAAGTCTACATGCAATAAATGCTGGAGAGGGTGTGGAGAAAAGGGAACTCTCTTACACTGTTGATGGGAATGCAAACTAATGCAGCCACTATGGAAAATAGTGTGGAGATTCCTTAAAAAACTGGAAATAGAACTGCCATATGATCCAGCAATCGCACTCCTGGGCATACACACCGAGGAAACCAGAATTGAAAGAGACACTTGTACTCCAATGTTCATTGCAGCACTGTTTATAATAGCCAGGATATGGAAGCAACCTAGATGCCATCTGCAGATGAATGGATAAGAAAGCGGTGGTACATATACATAATGGAGTATTACTCAGCCATTAAAAAGAATACATTTGATTCAGTTCTAATGAGGTGGATGAAACTGGAGCCTATTATACAGAGTGAAGTAAGCCAGAAAGAAAAACACCAACTCAGTATACTAACGCATATATATGGAATTTAGAAAGATGGTAATGATAACCCTGTATATGAGACAGCAAAAGAGACACAGATATATAGAACAGTGTTTTGGACTCTGTGGGAGAGGGCGAGGGTGGGATGATTTGGGAGAATGGCATTGAAACATGCATATTATCATATGTGAAACGAATCACCAGTCCAGGTTCAACACATGATACAGGATGCTCGGGCCTGGTGCATGGGGATGACCCAGAGGGAGGATATGGGGAGAAGGCAGGTGGGAGGGGGGTTCAAGAAGGGGAACACATGTACACCCGGGGGGGATTCATGTCAATGTATGGCAAAACCAACCAATATAATATTGTAATTAGCCTCCAATAAATAAATAAATATTACTGTCTTTCATTTGTCATTCTCTATAACATATGGATGTGAGAGTTGGACTGTGAAGAAAGCTGATCCCCGAAGAATTGGTGCTTTTGAACTGTGGTGCTGGAGAAGACGCGTGAGAGTCCCTTGTATTGCAAGGAGATCCAACCAGTCCATTCTAAAGGAGATCAATCCTGGGTGTTCATTGGAAGGATTGATGCTAAAGCTGAAACTCCAATACTTTGGCCACCTCATGCGATGAGTTGACTCACTGGAAAAGACTCTGATGCTGGGAAAGGTTGGGGGAGGGAGGAAAAGGGGACGACAGAGAATGAGATGGCTGGATGGCATCACCGACTCTGTGGACATGAGTTTGAGTGAACTCCGGGAGTTGGTGATGGACAGGGAGGCCTGGCGTGCTGTGATTCATGGGGTCGCAGAGAGTCGGACACGACTGAGGGACTGAACTGAACTGAACTGATAACATAATATAAAGCGAGGTACCTTTTTAAGGTTTTTTCCTGGCCCTTTTCTAACAAACTGGGAGAAAGTTCCATCTCAAAGTCCTATTGGTAAAAGCCACTAGCAAGTGTTTTTAGACAGACTTTACTATTGATACAATAGATCACAGTAGGTAAAAGAATGAATGCTAGAGTCACCATAGGCATGAACACTGACTCTACTTGTTTCTTCTTTGTGAAATAGAGCTAGCTCATAAAATATCCTTGAGAGAATTAAATGAAGTAGTATATGCAAACTGCCTAGAACAGTGCCTGGAAGAGAATAAACATAAAAAATAAAAATAGATGTTATTTACTAATACTCTGAAAATGTAAACTCAGAAAAAATTTCCACAATCTCAAACTTCACATAAATTTTTATTATCTGTTTACTTATGCCTTATGTATATTTCTTTCTAACTCAAAAACCAGAAACTAACACAAATAATTTGTTACAAGTAGAATACATAGGCATCTTATCTTTGTAATCCTCATTTTTTCCTGGGGACAGGAAAAGCAAAAAAGTTTATCTAAATTACTAAAGAAGATAGAAATTCTAGATTTTAATTAATTCTGTATATAATTTCTATATTTTCTATGGAAGTTTTTAAAATCTGTTTGACATTACTTGAAATAATATGCTTCAGAAAAGTGTGAAAATCTAATGACAATTCTCAAAAAAATTCAAAACTAAATTACCTACCACATGACCAACAGATGATTTGAAAAGTAAAAGGCAATTACAAAGAGATAACCAGTGTTTGTCAGTAACAAATAATGCCAAAATAACCTTTTTTTTTCTATTAGCAAGTTTCTTTCCTAAGTAAGAAAGAGGGGAATCTTACTGATTTTGTATTAATTTTGGTTTTTAACAAGACATCTGGCAAAATATTTAATCTTATTATCATGACTAAAGTAGGAAAATGTGACCTAAGTGAAACAACTACATAGGTGAATTTGCAGGAATTAAAAACTGCCATCCAAAGCTGGACTGCTGTGCACAATGGTGCATTTGAATATATGTGAATACACACCTAGACGTGTGGACTGCACAACCTGTACAACTAAACATAGATGCACCAAATTGTCAGTTTATTCATCCATAAAATTAGAGATTTTACCATGATTGAACGTTTGGCATCAACCTAGACGGAGTCTCCAATGAAATACAGTAATTTTCAACCCTTGGCCCTTTCCTACTTAACTTTTTAAAATCAATTACTTGGATAAAATTAAAGCATTCTTAAGTCATCTTCAGAAGGATAGTACTGAGATAATAGCTAATAAATCAAAAAAAGGAAACCAAGATCCAGAAAGACCTGAATAGGTTGAATCACTGGTATGTAGTAATCAAGAGAAAAGTTAACAGTCATTGTAATATTTTGTACCCTAGACTTCAAAAAATCAATTGTAGTGGTGTCTTGAGGAGAGAACCCAGCTTGGCAGCAGTTCTTATGAAAAGTACCTAACACAACAGGCTGTGCAAAAAAGCTAACACAATCATTGTGTGTGCTTAGTCACTCAGTCATGTCCAACTCTGTGTGATCCCATGAATTGTAGCCCGCCAGGATCCTTTTTCCATAGGGATTCTCCAGGCAAAATACTGGAGTGGTTTGCCATGCCTTCCTTAGGGGATCTTCCCAACCCAAGCATCAAACCCAGGTCTCCCTCACTGAGGCAGATTCTTTACCATCTGAGCCATCAGGGAAGCCCATGAATACTGGAGTAGGTATCCTATCCCTTCTTAAAATAAGCGTTACTAAGAGTCCAATACAGCTTTGGAATTCAATGTCCTCAAAATGCCTGAAAACAATTCATTTTCCAAACCAAGTTAATATGTTGGCTCTATTATAATCCCAGGAATTGGGATATAAAATTTCTATAGGATAAACTGTCCTAACTTCACAAATCCTTAACAGACTCACTAAACTCAGTCTTTCAGCTCAAACTCAACTTTTGAACTTGTTCAATGGCTGGATTTTAAGCAATCCTAACTGGTTCCAAATAGGAAAAGGAGTATGTCAAGGTTGTATATTGTCACCCTGCTAATTTAACTTATATGCAGAGTACATCATGAGCAACGCTGGGCTGGAAGAAGCACAAGCTGGAATCAAGATTGCTGGGAGAAATATCAATAATCTCAGATATGCAGATGACACCACCCTTAGGGCAGAAAGTGAAGAGGAACTCAAAAGCCTCTTGATGAAAGTGAAAGAGGAGAGTGAAAAGGTTGGCTTGAAGCTCAACATTCAGAAAACGAAGATCATGGCATCTGGTCCCATCACTTCATGGGAAATAGATGGGGAAACAGTGGAAACAGTGTCAGACTTTATTTTTTTGGGCTCCAAAATTACTGTGGATGCCGACTGCAGCCATGAAATTAAAAGACACTTACTCCTTGGAAGGAAAGTTATGACCAGCCTAGATAGCATATTGAAAAGCAGAGACATTACTTTGCCAACCAAGGTCCGTCTAGTCAAGGCTATGGTTTTTCCCGTGGTCATGTATGGATGTGAGAGTTGGACTGTGAAGAAAGCTGATCCCCGAAGAATTGATGCTTTTGAACTGTGGTGTTGGAGAAGACTCTTGAGACTCCCTTGGACTGCAAGGAAATCCAACCAGTCCATTCTAAAAGAGATCAATCCTGGGTGTTCATTGGAAGGACTTACGCTAAAGCTGAAACTCCAATACTTTGGCCACCTCATGCGACGAGTTGACTCACTGGAAAAGAGTCTGATGCTGGGAGGGATTGGGGTTAGGAGGAGACAGGGACGGCAGAGAATGAGATGGCTGGATGGCATCACTGACTCGATGGACATGGGTTTGAGTGAACTGGGAGTTGGTGATGGACAGGGAGGCCTGGCGTCCTGTGATTCATTGGGTCCCAGAGAGTCGGACACGACTAAGCGACTGAACTGAACTGAACTGAACTGAATTATCTAGTGGTCAATATGTAAATCAAAGTGTATAAGATATATTCCCCAGTGGCTCAATTGGTAAAGAATCCACCTGCAAGGCGAGAAACCTGGGTTCGATCCTTAGGTCAGGAAGATCCCCTTGAGGAGGGCATGGCAACCCACTCCAGTACTCTTGCCTGGAGAATCCCATGGACAGAGGAGCCTGGCAGGGTAAAGTCCATAGGGTTGCAAACAGTCAGACACAACTGAACTGATTTTGCATGTATGCATGCATGCAAGATATGTAAAAACAATTCATCATGAGTCTAAGAACAGGTCATTTTCAAATCAAATATTCAACACTAACACAACCCTCAAGTTGTACAAACTTCCAGTTATAAAATGAATACTTTCTGGGGATGTAATGTACAGCATGGTGATTTCAGTTCACATCACTATATTAAATACTTGAAAGTTGCTAAGAGAGTAGATCTTAAATGTCCTCGCCCACCTTCCCAAAAAAAGGTAATTCTGTGAGGTGATGCAGGTGTTAACTAACCTTAATGTAGTAATAATTTCTCAGTGTACACATGGATCAAATCATCATGTTGAATCCTTAAGGTTATATGTCAATTGTATCTCAAAAAGCTGTAAAAAGACATATCTTTTTTAAAAAGCTGAGAGACAGCAAAAATCACCTGAGATTCAGCCATAGCACAATTTATCCTTGCAATAATAATAACGGTCCTCAGCATAACATTCTCATCAAACATCCTCAAGTTAGACCCAGTTATATCTCAAAACGTGGCAGGCCACGAGTAAAGATCTAAATGGCAATCCACTCCAATGTTCTTGCCTGGAGAATCCCAGGGACGGTGGAGCCTGGTGGGCTGCCGTCTATGGGGTCACACAGAGTCGGACACGACTGAAGTGACTTAGCAGCAACAGCTGCAGCATCTAATAAGGAGAGCATCAGTGTCCAACAGTTGTTTGTATGAATGATTATGGATAAATACAAACCATAATATGAGAATAGCTAAGAGTGTCTAAAAATTACTTAAGCTTTAATGGGTATGCAAAAAATATTAATATGAAAATGTTATATTAAAATACCATTACTATCAACATTCTATGCTTTAATGGCAATAACAGAGCAAGTAAAGAGAATAAATAATTAATAAGTATTACATACTTTCTTGTATTTATAAGCTTCTTACCTCATATACATCACAAACCACATACAATACTGAGTCTTTTAAATATTTCAAAGAAGCCAGTAACTATATTGGGTAAACTATGTGGTAGATAGAAAACTAAGTAGAAGTCAGATTTGATAAAATATAAATTTTCTAAAAGATTAGTTTTTTCCCATATGTATAGCTGAAACCAGACACTCTCTGCCAGTAACAGAATTTCAACAAGAAAAGAAAATAACATTTTTATTGTTGACAAGATGTACCCTCTATAAACTATGAAGAAAGAAAAATAAGTTTTCTCTCTGGAATGACATTTTGACATAGCCAACTACAGGAAAAAAATGCTAAACTCTTCAAAATAATTGTCAGGCTTATGCTTTAAGATTTTGGTATTTCTGCTATTAGTTTATAAAATATTTTAATAAGTCACCCAACTGTAATAAAGAATGTGCTTTGTTCATCCTTTCTTCAGTCAAAGAGAAACTGAATGAGAGATTATATACTATCTCTAAATCAGTCAAATCGGCAGTATTGAAAGTCACTAATAAATATTTATTACAGGCTGCTCAACAGGTTCACAAAAGAACAATAAGGAAAAGCTGAAACCATTTTCACTTGTAAGTCAACAAATATCACTTATAATTTGAGTGATTCTCAATAAACGCTGTTAAGAATATAAAGCCTTCAGGAGACACAATCTCTCTACTCAACAATTTGAAATTTTAGAGAAATTTTTAAAAACATAAAAAATGTGTGAGCAATATGAGCATGCAATTAAATGTAAATACTGTGTTAACAGCTCAAAGCAAAGATCAATGAACTAAACAGATTACTAGCTTCCACTCTTCCTAAAAAGTAGAGAATTACCCTAAGACTATATTTTGGTTTATGATGCACAAAAGATGGAAGAATTCTGAAAGAGAGAGAAGTAGGAATCTATGAGGAATTACTTCAATGGAGGATAGAAATAAAGTCTGAGAAGTGATTTGATCACCACCCACAGGTGGCTCAGCTGGTAAAGAATCCACCTGCAATGCAGTAGACCTGGGTTCAATGCCTGGGTTGGGAAGATCCCCTGGAGAAGGGAACGGCTACCCACTCCAGTATTCTGGCCTGGAGAATTCCATGGACTGTATAGTCCATGGGGTCGCAAAAAGTCAGACACAACTGAGCGACTTTCACTTTTACTTTCACAGGTGGTAGCCAGGGACAGGTACAGAAGCACTTATCCAGGTGACTGATCATCCAGAGTACTGCAAACATCCAAGAGGGGCTTACAACACCAAGCATTTCAAATGTATTATGAACTGCATGTCAGGTATAGTCTATGGATAAAATTCTGACTGGAACAGGTAAACAGCAGTAAGAATTAAGGAGGAAAGTACGAAATGTTATAGAAGTCTGTTTTTATCCTGTTTAAAACACTGTAAGAAATATTTCTCTTACTACTTAATTTTGCTATTTACCATAATGTCTAATCTTTTTAGAGAAAAAGAAAAATTAATCTGTATTTTATGTAAATCACTGAATGAATGAGGCTAAAATACTAACCACTAGCTTAAGACAACATGCTTCATTTCAGAAAAACCTTAAAAACATCAAATGTTAGTACTGCAAAGCAAAAAATTAAAATGTAATCACATGTAGTACAGAAACATCAATAACTGTTAATAGACATCATATTACTCTAAAATAGTGGCATACCTATTCTGCATTTCATTTTACTGACATTTATCACCATAATTTAATGCAGCAGAGATTTATTGAGCACCTACCATGGGCTGAGCATCATGACAGATGCTGGGCTAAAGAGATGAATTAACAAAGTAAATGGTGCTTCTAAAATCCTTGAGCTTCAGTGTTCTTTCAGTGTTCCATACTCTCCTCTTACTGTCTAATTCCACCTGAATTTTAACTCAATGAAAATCAATATCATAAAAAGTATTTGATGCAAACAGTAGTAGATAGTACTACTATTAGTACTACTGGTAGTAGATGTGCACTGTATGTGCTAGGTCGCTTCAGTCATGTCCAACTCTTTGCGACACCATGAGTCATAGCTTATCAGACCCTTCTATCCATGGGATTCTCCAGGCCAGAATACTGGAATGTGTAGCCATTTCCTTCTCCAGGAGATCGTCCAGTCTGAGGAATCGAACCCCAGGTCTCTTCTTATGTTTCCTGCATAGGCAGCTGGGTTCTTTACCACTAGCGCCACCTGGGAAGCAGCAGAAGATGCGAACAACTGCATACAGAATGAACAGACAACAATGTCCTCCTGTTATAGTTCAGTTCAGTTCAGTTCAGTCACTCAGTCGTGTCCGACTCTCCGCGACCCCATGAATCACAGCACGCCAGGCCTCCCTGTCCATCACCAACTCCCGGAGTTCACTCAAACTCATGTCCACAGAGTCAGCGATGCCATCCAGCCATCTCATTTACAGGGAACTATATTCAATGTCTTAGGATACTATAATGGAGAGAGTCCAACACAAAAAATCTAGATTGTTTCATCACCTTTATATTTAACTCTCATGACAACCACATGAGAACCTGACAAATCAGGAAATAATCAGTAAATTACACAATAAAATGAAAACCCAAGGTTAGGAGACTGTCTTAGCACTTTGCCTCTCAGATAGAAGTCTGACCAATAAAGAAAGGACCTGATGGAGGTGGTTCTTCATCATGAGCAGGAAGAAAACAGTAAAAGAACAACGAAAATATCAACCATGGCCTCAAGGATTGATATGGCAAGAGTAATAACACTAACTTATGGTTGAATATGTATATCAAATGCTTGCACAGTACTTCTGCATGTATTTTCGATGGTAACAAAAATCCCATATATCATCATTCCTACTTTACAGCATTAGAGACGTTTAACGGTGTACTAGTACTAGCAAGTCACACTGCTGGTAAATTCTGGAGCCAGAATGCCAACATTTATTTTTGACATACATTTTAGTGTTCTTTCCTTTTTCTTTTTCTTTTTCTTTTGGTATTTTTCCTATTAAAATGTGTTGCCTCTCCATAAGAGTATATAGAATAAGAACTATTAAAAATTTTAAATCAACTCAAAATTTTGACACAAGGAATTAAATGGCCCCCATTAGTTAGATCACAAAATTTATAGAATAAAATTCATGATAGAGATACAATAATTATTTTTAAACTCTAATAGAAAAGAAATAGCTCTAAAGTCAGTCAGGCAAAAACATAAAACCCATGTTGGATGTGGACTCATTTCTGCTGATTCACTGTAAAAAAACAACATAGTCAGGAGGTAGTGGAATTCAGCTTGAGCAACCTTGAAACTCTCCTTAGGAAATGGAGGGTTTAGGGGCACAGGTGGTGCTGCTCCTTCGGCTTCTATTGAAGATCATGATTTAGAAATGAAAACTGAACAGCAGCTACCCAGATGTCATACAAAAGTAAGGTTTGTTAATTCTTAGGCTTTACTGTGCCAGTCTAGTTGAGGGCATTTAGATAAGGGGGGAAAAGAGACAATGATGTCATTACAGATTCTCACGTGGAAGAAAGGAGCGACACTTCCCTAACACAGGTGACAAATCCAGCACAAGGGCAAAAGACAGTGGTGATGGGGTGTTTCAATAACATGGACATCTGCTAAAGTCAAAACCTTCTTTTAAAAAATACATCAGAAATTCTCTTTCTCTCTCACACACACATTTCTTGCCTTTCCGATAACATCCTCATGCACAAAACTGGAAAAATACACTTTGAGATTAGTTTGTGATATAGATATGATAAAAATTTAGGTAGGAAATTAGCTGTTTATTTTGGGATAAAGAATAACAGAAGAAGGAAATTCTGGACATGTTAGACATAGTCAAACAGTGAAACTGCAGATTTTAAAATCTATTGAGAAATAAAAGAAACAAATAATAGGATCTCAAAGTTTTAAAACACAAACATTACAGAAGTGACATAAATTCTTTAAACAGCTCCAGAAAGGCTTAAGCCAAAAGTGTCCTGAAATTTTGGAAAACATGAAAACAACTAAGATGCCTTTACTTAATTCTAGGGGAGCAATAAATAAGGAATGTCTATTTCCCTGCTGGAGTTAGGTAACAGAATGTTAATGGATAACAAAGAAAAGGTCAAAAGATCCATTAAGTGATTATATTTTTGTCTTCTCCAAGGAGTACAATCTTTATGACTGTTACCCCAACTTTCCTGAGATGTTCAGATACCAACCATAAATTCTAAACAAATTGTGAAGAGCCGATGAGGCAGCACTAAGTAGTCCTTTCCAATGGAGAGAAAATAACAGACATTTCATTTTATCCATAAATATTTTAGTTTATGCATCTACAAGAAAAGGATTGTTTTTATTAAAAATAACCATTATAACTCATTTAGAGCTGACTTAACTTAATCAAGAATCAACCCAGGTCCAATGTTGCATTTGGTTGACATTTCTTAATTCTCTTTAAGAACTTAAAGGAAGGACTTAAGAAGGACTGTCTTAAGTCCTTCTTTTATTCCTGCAATTTTTTTTGAAGAAACAAGACCTTTATTTCTACTGAGCTCTCAACATTCTAGATTTTGCTGATTGTATCCCCACGGTGTCAGTTAGCATATTATTCTGTCTTCTGGTGTTACTCAGTCACTCAGTTGTGTCTGACTGTTTGCGACCCCATGGACTGCAGCATGCCAGGATTCCTTGTCCTTCATGATCTCCCTGGAGCTTGCTCAAATTCATGTCCATTGAGTCATGATGCATTCAAACCATCTCATCCTCTGTCGTCCCCTTCTCCTCCTGCTTCAATATTTATCATCATCAGGGTCTTCTAATTAGTTAGCTCTTCACATCAGGGAGCCAAAGTGTTGGAGTTTCAGCTTAAGCATCAGTTCTTCTAATGAATATTCAGGTCTAAATTCCTTTAAGATTGACTGGTTTGATCTCCTTGCAGTCTGAGGGACTCTAAGAGTCTTCTCCAACACCAGAGTTCAAAAGCACCAATTCTTTGGCATTCAACCTTCTTTATGGTCCAACTCTCACACCCGTACAATACTACTGGAAAAAACATAGCTTTGACTATGGGTAGTTGGATATACAAGTCTGTTCAGATTCAGCTCAATATACTGTCAAGTTGGTGCTGTGGATGTCTACTAAGAAGTATATAATATCTGGTTGTACCTCTTTTTGTGAATTTTGGTGTTGCTGGCCTGATTTTTTCATTAAAATATTTTTAGCAGCTTGGGTACACTAAGGTAATGTCTCAGGATTTTTTTCAGTGACAAGGCTAGAAACACTTGCTTTAAGAGAAAATACATCATAAGTTCATCTTAATAGGTCCACCTAAATTTAGGATAAGATGTTTTTACTTATTTATACTTTCATATCTCTTCTCTATTTGCTAAAAATATTGGTTCTTGGGACTTCCCTGGTGGTCCTGTGGTTAAGACACCGTACTTCCAATGCAGGGGCTCAGATTCAATCCCTGGTCAGGAAAAGTAGATCCCATAGTGCATCACAGCCAAAAGAAAACTGGTTCCAGAAGGGGATGACAGAGGATGAGATGGTTGAATGGCATCACTGACTGGATGGACATGAGTTTGAGCAAGCTCCGGGAGTTGGTGATGGACAGGGAAGCCTGGTGTGCTGTTGTTCATGGGGTCACAAAGGGTCAGACGTGACCGAGCAAATGAACTGAACAACTTTAACATAATTACTCATTAATTATTGAACAATAAAATCAATATTATTGCTAACACTGATTACTAAAAAAAATTAATATTTCTTTGAAGTTCATTTTCTCTTTACAGTATATTCACTAGAGTTGTACAGTCAAATTATTATGTTTTGAAGTCACTTGCGATATCTATCCTGTGTGATTAACCTACCAACTCAGTTTGTTTCATTTTGCTCCCAATTTTCAGGAATGGCTTTTATTTTTGATTAATTGACTATATAGTTACATAAAACATTTACATGATTCCAAAGTCAAATCTTAAAACAAAAATGATATACTCTGAGAAACCCAGCTTCCATTTCTACCCGTCTACTTTTCTCTTCCATAGTCAGTGAAGTTCTCAAATGAGAAAACAGTGCCCCTTAGGGAACATTTGTCAATGTCCACTTGTCACAACCAAGTAGGAGCTGCTGGCCTTGGTTGGAAGAGGCCAAGGATGTTGCTAACCATCCTACGATGCACCAGGAAGCCTTAAAACAAAGAATTATTCAGTTCAGTGTTTCAGTAGTCTTACTGTTGAGAAATCCTACTCTCTGTAATACTTTTCCTTTTAGTTTTGGGTTGCTCTTTCATTTTTTTAATATGAAATTTTTTAAAAAGTACTTTCTTAGATAAACAATAAGCATAATATACACAGTTTTCTCCTTTTTTTTTTTTTACTAACTTATTTACCTGGGGCTCATATCAAACTAGTATATAAATATATCCTTTATTCTACAGGAGCATAGTATATTATTATGTGGATGCATATAGGACTGACGCTAAAGCTGAAACTCCAATACTTTGGCCACCTTATGCGAAGAACTGACTCACTGGAAAAGACTCTGATGCTGGGAGGGATCGGGGGTAGGAGGAGAAGGGGACGACAGAGAATGAGATGGCTGGATAGCATCACTGACTCGATGGACATGAGTTTGGGTGAACTCCGGGAGTTGGTGATGGACAGGGAGGCCTAGCCTGCTGCGATTCATGGGGTCGCAAGGAGTCAGACAAGACTGAGCGACTGAACTGAACTGAACTGAATAGTTTGACTATTTCTCATTCATGGATACTTGACTTGTTAAAATCTTTTTATACTGAAAATAGTTCTACGAAGAATAGCTCTGTAGATGTGTTCTTTTTTACTTTTGCAATATCCATTTTTGAGATGAGTTTCTAGAAGTGGAGTTGCTGGGTCAAAGGAAAAATACAAATACAACTTCGCTATGAATTGCCAATTTCCCTCCATAGAGTTTGTATCTATCTGCTTTTCCACCAGCCAATAGAGTATATTACTTTTTTATAAAATAAAAAACTTCTAAATTTTTTTAATTGAAGGATAATTGCTTTACAGACTTTTGTTGTTTTCTGTCAAACCTCAACATGAATCAGCCATCAATTCAGTTCAGTTCAGTTCAGTCGCTCAATCGTGTCCGACTCTCTGCGACCCCATGAATCACAGCACGCCAGGCCTCCCTGTCCATCACCATCTCCTGGAGTTCACTCAAACTCATGTCCACAGAGTTGGTGATGCCATCCAGCCATCTCATTCTCTGTCGTCCCCTTCTCCTCCTGCCCCCAACCTTTCCCAGCATCAGAGTCTTTTCCAGTGAGCCAACTCGTCGCATGAGGTGGCCAAAGTTTTGGAGTTTCAGCTTTACATAAGTCCTTCCAATGAACACCCAGGGTTGATTTCTTTTAGAATGGACTGGTTGGATTTCCTTGCAGTCCAAGGGAGTCTCAAGAGTCTTCTCCAACACCACAGTTCAAAAGCATCAATTCTTCGGGGATCAGCTTTCTTCACAGTCCAACTCTCACATCCATATATGACCACGGGAAAAACCATAGCCTTGACTAGACGGACCTTTGTTGGCAAAGTAATGTCTCTGCTTTTTAATATACTATCAAGGTTGGTCATAACTTTCCTTCCAAGGAGTAAGCGTCTTTTAATTTCAGGGCTGGATTCAGCGTCTGCAGTGATTTTGGAGCCCAAAAAAATAAAGTCTGACACTGTTTCCACTGTTTTTCCATCTATTTCCCATGAAGTGATGGGACCAGATGCCATGATCTTTGTTTTCTGAATGTTGAGCTTCAAGCCAACCTTTTCACTCTCCTCTTTCACTTTCATCAAGAGGCTTGAGTTCCTCTTCACTTTCTGCCATAAGGGTAGTGTCCATCTGCATATCTGAGGTTATCGATATTTCTCCCAGCAATCTTGAATCAGCCATAGGTATACATATATTCCCTCCCTTTTGAAACTCCCTCCCATCTCTCATCCCATCCCACCTCTCTAGATTGATAGAGGCCCTGTTTGAGTTTCCATACAGCAAATTCCCACTGGCTATCTATTTTACATATGGTAATGTGACTTTCCATGTCACTCTTTCCATACATATCACCCTCTTCTCCCCTCTCCCCATGTCCATAAGTCTATTCTCTGTTTGTTTCTCCATTGTTGCCCTATAAATAAATTCTTCAGTATCATTTTTCTAGATTCCATATATACACGTTAGAATACAATATTTATCTTTCTCTTTCTGACTCTCTTCACTCTGTATAATAGTTCAATGTTCATCTACCTCATCAGAACTGACTCAAATGCATTCCTTTTTATGGCTGAGTAATATTCCATTGTGTATATGTACCAAGACTTCCTTAGTCATTCATTTGTCGATGGACATCTAGGTAGCTTTCATGTTCTAGCTATTTTAAATAGTGCTGCAATGAATAATGGGATACATGTGTCTTTTTACAATTTTGGTTTTCTCAGGGTATATGCCTAGGAATGGGATTGCTGGGTCATATGGTGGTTTTATTGCTAGTTTTTTAAAGAATCTCCATACCATCTTCCATAGTGGCTGTATCAATTTACATTCCCAACAACACTGTAAGAACATTACCTTTTCTCCACACCCTCCCCAGCATTTACTGTGTGTAGACTTTTTTGATGATGTCCATTCTGATCAGTGCCAGATACTTTCTCATTGTAGCTTTAATTTGCATTTCTCTAAAAGCAACAGTCAGAACTGTACATGGAACAACAGACTGGTTCCAAATAGGAAACGGAGTACCTCAAGGCTGTATATTGTCACCTTGCTTATTTAACTTATATGCAGAGTACATCATGAGGAACGCTGGGCTGGAAGAAGCACAAGCTGGAATCAAGATTGCTGGGAGAAATATCAATAACCTCAGATATACAGATGACACTACTGACATTACTTTGCCAACAAAGGTCCATCTAGTCAAGGCTATGGTTTTTCCCGTGGTCATGTATGGATGTGAGAGTTGGACTGTGAAGAAAGCGGATTACCGAAGAATTGATGCTTTCGAACTGTGGTGTTGGAGAAGACTCTTGAGACTCCCTTGGACTGCAAGGAGATCTAACCAGTTCATTCTAAAGGAGATCAATCCTGGGTGTTCATTGGAAGGACTGATGCTGAAGCTGAAACTCCAATACTTTGGCCACCTGATGCGACGAGTTGACTCACTGGAAAAGACTCTGATGCTGGGAAAGGTTGGGGGCGGGAGGAGAAGGGGACGGCAGAGAATGAGATGGCTGGATGGCATCACCGACTCTGTGGACATGAGTTTGAGTGAACTCCAGGAGTTGCGATAGACAGGGAGGCCTGGCGTGCTGTGATTCATGGGGTCGCAGAGAGTCAGACACGACTGAGCGACTGAACTGAACTGAACTGAACTGAACAATGAGTTATGTTGAGCATCTTTTCATGTGTTTATTATAGTTTTTCTAATGGTTGAAAAATTGTATTGTCAGTGTAATTTTAATGGCATCCCAGGTGGTGCTAGTGGTAAAGAAAGGAAGTGTGCTCAGCTGTGTCCTACTCTTTGCGACCCCGTGGACCATAGCCTACCAGGCTTCTCCATCCATGGGATTTTCCAGGCAAGAGTACCAGAGTGGGTTGCCATTTCCTTCTCCAGGGCATCTTCCCAACCCAAGGATCAAACCTGGGTCTCCCGCATTGCAGACAGACACTTTACCCTCTGAGCCAGCAGGGAAGCCCACCTGCAAATGCAGGAGATGCAAGACATTTCTCATTACAAGTGACATTGAATATCTTTTCATTTTATTTAGGACCATTAACATTTATCACTTTTTTCTTAGTTAACTTCTGCCAATTTTCCTTAGGGATACTGGTCTTCTACTGTATGTTTTGAAGCTTTTGTGTATTGGAGATAGCATCCCTTTATCTGTAATATAATTCATAAATACTTTTCACAGTTTGTTTTGTATTTCAATTTTCTTACAGCTTTTTTCATGTAAAAGTTCTTTTCTACTTTGATGCAGTCAAACTTATCTGTCATTATCATATGTCTTCTACCATATTTTCTAAATCTTAACCAAGAAAGTCTTCCCATTTACAAAATAAAGTTATTCCCTCATACTTTCTCTAGTAGTAGCATGGTATCACTGACACATTTGGAATTCATCCCAGTGTATGGTTTAAGGGAGGATGAAATTTTATCATTTTCCATGTAGCTATTATGCTAATATCACTTATTAAAATATCATCTTTTCAGCACTACTTTAGATATCTTTATCCTATATCAATTTCTGTATGTATTTGGGGCTATTGATGGATTCTTTTATTCTATTCTATTAGTCTGTCTAGTTACATTACTTTCTCTATTACATTAATCTCTCTAATTCACATAGCAATAATATCTGTTCAGTTCAGTTTACTCACTCAGTCATGTCCGGCTCTTTGCAACCCCACAGACTGCAGCACGCCAGGTTTCCTCGTCCATCACCAATTCCTGGAGCTTGCTCAAACTCATGTCCATCAAATGAGTGATGCCATCCAACCATCTCATCCTCTGTCATCCCCTGCTCTCGCCTTCAATCTTTCCCAGCATCAGGGTCTTTTCCAACGAGTCAGTTCACATCAGGTGGCCAAAGTATTGGAGTTTCAGCTTTAGCATCAGTCCTTCCAATGAATATTCAGGACTGATTTCCTTTAGGATGGACTGGCTAGATGACTTTGCAGTCCAAAGGACTCTCAAGAGTCTTCTCCAACATCACAGTTCAAAAGCATCAATTCTTCGGCGCTCATCTTTCTTTATAGTCCAACTCTCACATCTATACATGACTACTGGAAAGAAACATAGCTTTGACTAGACGGACCTTTGTTGCCAAAGTAATGTCTCTGCTTTTTAATATGCTGTCTATGTTGGTCATAGCTTTTCTTCCAAGAAGCAAGCATCTTTTAATTTCATGGCTGCAATCATCATCTTCAGTGATTTTGGACCCTAAAAAAATAAAGTCTCTCACTGTTTCCATTGTTTCCCCATCTATTTGCCATGAAGTTATGGGACCAGATGCCATGATCTTAGTTTTCTGAATGTTGAGTTTTAAGCCAACTTTTTCACTCTCCTCTTTTACTTTCATCAAGAGGCTCTTCAGTTCTTCTTCGCTTTCTGCCATAAGAGTGGTGTCATCTGCATATCTGAGGTTATTTCTCCTGGCAACCTTGATTCCAGCTTGTGCTTCATCCAGCCTGGCATTTCGCATGATGTACTCTGCATATAATTTAAATAAGCAGGGTGACAATATACAGCCTTAACGTACTCCTTTCCCGATTTGGAACCAGTCTGTTGTTCCATGTCCAGTTCTAACTGTTGCTTCCTCACTTGCATACAGATTTCTCAGGAGGCAGGTCAGGTGATCTGATATTCCCATCTCTTTCAGAATTTTCCACAGTTTATTGTGATCCACACAGTCAAAGGCTTTGGCATAGTCAAGAAAGCAGAAGTAGATGTATTTCTGAAACTCTCTCACTTTCTCAATGATCCAACGGACGTTGGCAATTTGATCTCTGGTTCCTCTGGCTTTTCTAAATCCAGGTTGAACATCTTGAAGTTCATAGTTCATGTACTGTTAAAGCCTGGCTTGGAGAATTTTGAGCATTACTTTGCTAGCATGTGAAATGAGTGCAATTGTGTGGTAGTTTGAACATTCTTTGGCATTCGACATTCTGGCATTCTTACAACATTCTAATAAAACCTGTTAGGATTAGCATTCCATACATTTTGCTTCTTTCTTATGGTTCTCCTGGCTATTTTTGCTGGGCTATCATCCAAATAAAAATTTTAATCAACTAATATAGCTCCAGTTTTCATTTGGATTACACTAAATTTAGAAGTTAATTTAGGAAAAGTTGTCATATACATGATAATCAAGACAAGAATATGGTGTGTCTTTCCATTTATTCAAATCTAATTTTGTGCATTTTGGAGTTGTCTCATAGTTTTCTCACACAAGTTTGAATATTTCTTGTTAAGTTCATGCCTAGATACTCTATTTCAATTCATTCAATTTTTCACCATTAATAGGATTCTCCTTTCCTAATATGTCCTCTAATGGGTCATTATCTGTAAATATGAGTACTATTAATTTTGCCTATTGATTATATAACCTACTAGTTTTCAAACTATCAGATGAATTTGGGTTGGTGTAGCTTTCCCTTATAATGGTTGGAAAAAGGCCAAAAGAAGACTTGTTTATTATGTTTGAGAATTCCTATTTTCATCTTAGGACTAGGGAAACAGATTATCATGAATCAAGAGTAAAACAAACACCATCAAGAAAGAATTGAAGCCCTATCAGAAAAGGAGATAGTAAATGCATAATTTTTTATTGTTGTTTAGTTGCTAAGTAGTGTCTGACTTTTTGTAACCCCTTGGACTATAGCCGACCAGGCTCCGCTGTCCATGAGATTTCCCAGGCAGAACAGGAGTGGGTTGCCATTTTCTTTTCCAATAGATCTTCCTGACCCAGGGATCAAACCCACACCTCCTGCTTGACAGGCAGATTCTACCACTGAGCCATTAGGGAAGTTCTCAAAAATCATACCTTCTGGAGTGATGGGAATGCTCTGCCTTTGTGTTTATGCAAGTGACATGCATTTGTCAAGATTCACAGAATTCTACATTTAGTATTTCCTCATGTCACTGCATATAAATTTTACCTCATAACCTGTTAAAAAAGAGTGTCCAGGTTCTTTTCTAATTTTTTATTATAAATAAATAAACATCCATTGAAAAACATCAAACCAACAAAAAAAGACACAACATTTTCACCTCCTCCATGAGCCTCTTCAGAGGAAATCAGTGATAACATTTTGCTTATTGAGAATAATAGCTGGTTTGCTGATTAATAAGTGTCAGCCTGGAGTGTGTTCTCTAGTGATTTGCTGTAGAACTCTATTACTGGCTCTACCCTGTTCATCATTTTTATTGATAATGTGAATAAAGACATAAAATTATGTGTCTCAAAATTGCATTTGATATGACTGTAAGAGTGACTGTTAATGTAATAGGTGACATAATAAGGATTCAAACTAGTCCTCATACATTTAAGTAAGCTAAAAATCAACATGAAAAAATATGAAGGGGAAATATAAAGTTTGAAACATAAGAATAAAACCTTAAGAACTTAGGTACAAGATGAAAA
This sequence comes from Moschus berezovskii, assembly GCF_049115385.1. NCBI lineage: Eukaryota > Metazoa > Chordata > Mammalia > Artiodactyla > Moschidae > Moschus > Moschus berezovskii. The sequence goes on from NC_142464.1 coordinate 28,815,431, forward strand.
TGAGTAACAGTAATCCCTATAAAAATAACCAAAGACGTTTTAAATGACCAAAGGTACAACATTAATAATAACTCATGATATCTAAAACACATTTTTCTTTATTTGCATTGACAGGAAGTTAACATCCAGATCAAAGAGGGTCACAGTACTTAATACTCACTGTAACCTGACAATGACCAGCTATATTGACTGTTTTAATTCTGCCAAACCTCAAGAAGGATACTGACAAATAACAGTGTGTCAAGAGGAAAACAAGGATAATGAGGGGTATGAAAACTACTTTACATAGTTTATGTGAACTAAATAACTAAAAGTGATTTACACGTGGAAGCCATAATTAAATATTTCACATGTCTGAAGGACTGACATGTGAAAGAGGACAAATACAGTATGTATCATCACAAAGGAAGAGTAGGATCAATGTACTGAAATTAGTGAAAAGCTGTGTTTATCAGAAATAGTCATATACAACCTTCTACTATACTAGCCTTGTGTATATACATATAAAAGAATAATTTAAAAATACTTTAATTTTAGGGACAGCATGTCTTTTATTTAATGTGTCTTCCATGCTTTGTTCATCAAGGTTAAAGATACATTCCATATCTTTATCTTATTGTCAAGTTGTCTATTGTTGCAAACTCTGGTGTGTAAGCCATCTATCCAACAGACGGGCAAAGGTCCACTGTGAGTAAAACTGATAACATAGAAAAACCGTATCCTTCAAACCAGGGCCAGGAGTGGTGGCCAGCCATATGGCATAACTTCCTTTCATATTTTTATCAAAATGAATAAAAAATTTCATAAGAATGCTAATTTACCAGGAACCTTCAAATTACTAATTCTTCTGTTATCTAAATCTTTTTATGAATGAGATGCTGTCAGTAGTGATACCCATCATTGGTTGGCTGTGCCTTCCATTTCCTTTTTCTTCTAGTCCATCCAGAGCTAAAATGGCTTGATTGCCCCAAAGCACTAATCAAACTCTTTTTCAATAACAGATGGCTCAACAGCTGTTGACATTTGATAAATCCTTTTGTTCTTATCCCAGAACATTTTGTTTATACACATTAAATGCAAAGGGAAGAAATGAAAGAGAACAAAAGAGGGACCATGAAGAAAACTGCTTTTCAGAAAACTTTCTAGCTTAACCTATGAGCCATGAAATTAGTGACTGTACTAAATAAGCTGGAAATTTTACAATTTAAAGAGTCTCACAAAGTAGCAAGCCCATGTATATAAGAAAACACATAAACTATCGAAATAAATTGCAATTCATATCAATACCACACATAGACCTCCTAAAACACGGGCAGTCAAACTGAGGTCCACAGGGCAAACCCAGCCTACCATCTACTTTCATAAGGCCCAGGAAATAAGAATGGTTTTTACATTTTTGAATGGTTAAATTCAAAAAACAAAAGAAGAATATTTTATGATATGTAAAATTAAATGAATTTAAGCTTCATTGTCTCTAAATAAAATTTTATTAGAATACCACCATACCTATTCATTTACAAATTATCTATAGCTGCTTTCAGACTGTGATGGCAGAACTGAGTAATTAATTGTAACAGAGACCACAAGGCCCACAAAGCCTAAGATAATGGCCATGGTCTTTTCGAGAAAGGTAAAAGGTAAACAGTATCAGAAAAAAATCAATCACGTACTGTTGCTGCTAAGTCGCTTCAGTCGTGTCTGACACTAAGACACCATAGACGGCAGCCCATCAGGCTCCCCTGTCCCTGCAATTCTCCAGGCAAGAATACTGAAGTGGGTTGCCATTTCCTTCTCCAATGCATGAAAGTGAGAAGTGAAAGTGAAGTTGCTCAGTCGTGTCTGACTCCTAGCGACCCCATGGACTGCAGCCTAGCAGGCTCCTCCATCCATGGGATTTTCCAGGCAAAAGTACTGGAGTGGATTGCCATTGCCTTCTATGATTAAACTCTGCAGTAAAGGACAAAAGTAGTGGAGGAATTCAAGAGATGGTCAGGAGGCAAAATCAACTGAACGTGATGATCGAATTCTGAGGTTCTCTAAACTTATTTGACATAGAGGTCTGGAACTCAGGAGAGAGCTGTGTTAAGAACTGTCAGCACAGGAATCATTCCCATTTAGATGGTAACTAAAGCCATAAGAAAGGGTGAAATGGCCAAAGAACATAAATGAAAAACACATACATTTAAGAATGTGGAGGAATAATATTCAGCCATAAAAAGAATAAACTCTTGCCATTTGCAACAACCTGAGTGGACCCGGAGGTCACTATGCTAAGTGAAATAAGTCAGAGAAAGAGGAACACCATATCTAACTGATATGTGTAATCTAAACAACAAAACAAGCTTATACAGAACTGATTAGTGTTTGTGAGAAGGCAGAGGGGTGGGGGTGGGCAAAATGACTGAAGAGGGTCAAAAGGCAGCATAGGTCCAGCTACAAATACGTAAGTCCTAGGGATGTAATGTACAGCATGGGGACTACAGTTAATAATGCTGTATTGCATACTTTAAATTTGCTAAGCAAGTAAATCTTAAAAGTCCTCATCACAAGAAAAAAAAAATTTCGTAACTGTGCATGATGATGGATGATGATTAGACTTATTTTGGTGATCATTTTGTAACTGTGCATGATGATGGATGATGATTAGACTTATTTTGGTGATCATTTTGTAACTGTGCATGATGATGGATGATGATTAGACTTATTTTGGTGATCACTTTGTAGTGTACACAAATATCCCATCATTACATTGTACACCTGAAATTAATATAATGTTACATTCAATTATATCTCAATTTAAAAAAATAAAAAGGAAATGTGCCAGGAGCAGAGAGAAGAAGGAATGGGGAGTTATTATTTAATAACAGAGCTTCAATTTGGGATGATGAAAAGTGCTGGAAATGGATTGTGGTGATGATTCCCAACAACGTGTATAATACATGTATGCATACATGTATTGTACAATACATGTACAATCGTGTACATGGATGCTTAATAAACCCTTTTTGAAAGCAGTACTAGTGGTACATAAGTACTGGACCTGCATTCCACTTCTGATTCAAACGCAAATAATTCAATCTTTTAATTTTCGCTTGCTCGACTGTGAAACAGACATGAGAATATTGAACTCACCTTTTTCATATTAATAAACTGAAAGATAAAAACCATATGATTATTTCAATAGATGCAGAGAAAGCCTTTGACAAAATTTAATACCCATTTATGATAAAAAAAAAAAAAACTCCAGAAAGCAGTCATAGAAGGAACATACCTCAACATAACAAAAGCCATCTATGATTAACCCACAGCAAACATTATCCTCAATGGCAAAAAAATGAAAGCATTTCCCCTAAAGTCAGTAACAAGACAAGGTTGCCCACTCTCACCCACTCTCACTATTCAACATAGTTTTGGAAGTTTTAGCCACAGCAATCAGAGAAGAAAAAGAAATAAAAGGAATCCAGATTGGAAAAGAAGTCTCTCACTGTTCACAGATGGCATGATCTTCTACACAGAAAACCCTAAAGACACCACCAGAAAATTACTAGAGCTAATCAATGAATATAGTAAAGTTGCAGGATATAAAATTAATACACAGAAATCCCTTGCATTCCTATACACTAACAATGAGAAAACAGAGAAATTAAGGAAACAATCCCATTCACCAATGTAATGAAAAGAATAAAATACTTAGGAATAAATTTACCTAAAGAAACAAAAGACCTACATATATAGAAAACCATAAAACACTGATGAAAGAAATCAAAGATGACATAAATAGATGGAGAAATATACCATGTTCATGGATCAGAAGAATCAATATAGTGAAAATGAGTGTATTACCCAAAGCAATCTACAAATTCAATGCAATCCTTATCAAGCTACCAATGGTATTTTTCACAGAACTAGAACAAATAATTTCACAATTTGTATGGAAACACAGGAAACCCTGAATAGCCAAAGCAATCTTTTTTTTCTTTTTTTTTTTTATTTAATGTTTTTTTAATTAATTAAATTTTTTTATTGGAGGCAAATTATTTTACAATATTATATTGGTTGGTTTTGCCATACATTGACATAAATTCACCCCGGGTTTACATAAGTTCCCCCTCCTGAACCCCCCTCCCACCTCCATCCTCCCTTTATCCTCCCTCTGGGTCATCCCCACATGCCAGCCCCGAGCATCCTGTAAAATGCATTGACCCTGAACTAGTGATTCATTTCACATATGACAACATACATGTTTCAATGCCATTCTCCAAAATCATCCCACCCTCACCCTCTCCCACAGAGTCCCAAAGATTGATCTATACATCTGTGTCTCTTTTGCTGTCTCGTATACAGGGTTATCATTTGGATCTTTCTAAATTCCATATATATGCGTTAGTATGCTGTATTGGTGTTTTTCTTTCTGGCTTACTTCACTCTGTATAATAGGCTCCAGTTTCATCCACCTCATTAGAACTGATTCAAATGTATTCTTTTTAATGGCTGAGTAATACTCCATTGTGTATATGTACCAAAGCTTTCTAATCCATTCGTCTGCAGATGGACATCTAGGTTGCTTCCATGTCCTGGCTATTATAAACAGTGCTGCGATGAACACTGGAGTACATGTGTCTCTTTCAATTCTGGTTTCCTCGGTGTGTATGCCCAGGAGTGCGATTGCTGGATCATATGGCAGTTCTATTTCCAGTTTTTTGAGGAATCTCCACACTGTTCTCCATAGTGGTTGTACTAGTTTGCATTCCCACCAACAGTGTAAGAGGGGTTCCTTTCTCTCCACATCCTCTCCAGCATTTATTGCATGTAGACTTTTGGATAGCAGCCATTCTGACTGGTGTGAAATGGTATCTCATTGTGGTTTTGATTTGCATTTCTCTGATTATGAGGGTTGATGAGCATTTTTTCATGTGTTTGTTAGTCATCTGTATGTCTTCTTTGGAGAAATGTCTGTTTAGTTCTTTGGCCCATTTTTTGATTGGGTCATTTATTTTTCTGGAATTGAGCTGCAGGAGCTGCTTGTATATTTTGGAGATTAATCCTTTATCAGTTGCTGCATTTGCTATTATTTTCTCCCATTCTGAAGGCTGTCTTTTCACCTTGCTTATAGTTTCCTTTGTTGTGCAGAAGCTTTTGATTTTAATTAAGTCCCATTTGTTTATTTTTGCTTTTATTTCCAATATTCTGGGAGGTGGGTCATGGAGGATCCTGCTGTGATTTATGTCGGAGAGTGTTTTGCCTACGTTCTCCTCTAGGAGTTTTATAGTTTCTGGTCTTACAATTAGCTCTCTAATCCATTTTGAGTTTATTTTGGTGTATGGTGTTAGGAAGTGTTCTAGTTTCATTCTTTTACAAGTGGCTGACCAGTTTTCCCAGCACTACTTGTTAAAGAGACTGTCTTTTCTCCATTTTATATTCTTGCCTCCTTTGTCAAAGATGAGGTGTCCATAGGTGCGTGGATTTATCTCTGGGCTTTCTATTTTGTTCCACTGATCTATATTTCTGTCTTTGTGCCAGTACCATACTGTCTTGATGACTGTGGCTTAGTAGTAGAGCCTGAAGTCCGGCAGGTTAATTCCCCCAGTTCCATTTTTCTTCCTCAAGATTGCTTTGGCTATTCGAGGTTTTTTGTATTTCCATACAAATTGTGAGATTATTTGTTCTAGTTCTGTGAAAAATATCCTTGGTAGCTTGATAGGGATTGCATTGAATGTATAAATTACTTTGGGTAGTATACTCATTTTTACAATATTTATTCTTCCAATCCATGAACACGGTATATTTCTCCACCTATTAGTGTCCTCTTTGATTGCTTTCAGTAGTGTTTTATAGTTTTCTATGTACAAGTCTTTTGTTTCTTTAGGTAGATATATTCCTAAGTATTTAATTCTTTTCATTGCAACAGTGAATGGGATAGTTTCCTTAATTTCTCTTTCTATTTTCTCATTATTAGTGTATAGGAATGCAAGGGATTTCTGTGTGTTGATTTTATATCCTGCAACGTTACTGTAATCATTGATTAGCTCTAGTAGTTTTCTGGTAGAGTCTCTAGGGTTTTCTGTGTAGAGGATCATGTCATCAGCGAACAGTGAAAGTTTTACTTCTTCTTTTCCAATTTGGATTCCTTTTATGTCTTTTTCTGCTCTGATTGCTGTGGCCAAAACTTCCAGAACTATGTTGAATAGTAGTGGTGAGAGTGTGCACCGTTGTCTTGTTCCTGACTTTAGGGGAAATGCTTTCAGTTTTTCACCATTGAGGATAATGTTTGCTGTGGGTTTGTCATATATAGCTTTTATTATGTTGAGGTATGTCCCTTCTATTCCCACTTTCTGGAGGGTTTTTATCATAAATGGATGTTGAATTTTGTCAAAGGCTTTCTCTGCATCTATTGAGATAATCATATGATTTTTATTTTTCAGTTTGTTAATGTGGTGTATTACGTTGATGGATTTGCGGATATTGAAGAATCCTTGCATTCCTGGGATAAAGCCCACTTGGTCATGATGCATGATCTTCTTAATATGTTGTTGGATTCTGATTGCTAGAATTTTGTTAAGGATTTTTGCATCTATGTTCATCAGTGATATTGGCCTGTAGTTTTCTTTTTTTGTGGGGTCTTTACCAGGTTTTGGGATTAGGGTGATGGTGGCCTCATAGAATGAGTTTGGAAGTTTCCCTTCCTCAGCAATTTTCCGGAAGAGTTTGAGTAGAATAGGTGTTAGCTCTTCTCTAAATTTTTGGTAGAATTCGGCTGTGAAGCCGTCTGGACCTGGGCTTTTGTTTGCTGGAAGAGTCCTGATTACAGCCTCTAGTTCCGTGCTTATGATGGGTCTGTTCAGATTTTCTATTTCTTCCTGGTTCAGTTTTGGAAAGTTGTACTTTTCTAGGAATTTGTCCATTTCTTCCAGGTTATTCATTTTATTGCCATATAATTGCTGATAGTATTCTCTAATAATCCTTTGTATTTCTGTGTTGTCGGTTGTGATCTCTCCATTTTCATTTCTAATTTTATTGATTTGGTTCTTCTCCCTTTGTTTCTTGATAAGTCTGGCTAGCGGTTTGTCAATTTTATTTACTTTCTCAAAGAACCAGCTTTTGGCTTTGTTGATTTTTGCTATGGTCACTTTTGTTTCTTTTGCATTTATCTCTGCCCTAATTTTTATGATTTCTTTCCTTCTACTGACCCTGGGGTTCTTCATTTCTTCCTTTTCTAGTTGCTTTAGATGTAGAGTTAGGTTATTTAGTTGACTTTTTTCTTGTTTCTTGATGTGTGCCTGTATTGCTATGAACTTCCCCCTTAGCACTGCTTTTACAGTGTCCCAGAGGTTTTGGGTTGTTGTGTTTTCATTTCCATTCATTTCTATGCATATTTTGATTTCTCTTTTGATTTCTTCTATGATTTGTTCATTATTCAGCAGCGTGTTGTTCAGCCTCCATATGTTGGCATTTTTAATAGTTATTCTCCTGTAATTGAGATCTAATCTTACTGCATTGTGGTCAGAAAAGATGCATGGAATGATTTCAACTTTTTTGAATTTACCAAGGCTAGATTTATGGCCCAGGATGTGATCTATCCTGGAAAAGGTTCCATGTGCACTTGAGAAAAAGGTGAAATTCATTGTTTTGGGGTGAAATGTCCTATAGATATCTATTAGGTCTAACTGGTCTATTGTATCATTTAAAGTTTGTGTTTCCCCTTGTTAATTTTCTGTTTAGTTGATCTATCCATAGATGTAAGTGGGGTATTAAAATCTCCCACTATTATTGCATTATTGTTAATTTCCCCTTTCATACTTGTTAGTAATTGTCTTACATATTGCGGTGCTCCTATGTTGGGTGCATAAATATTTATAATTGTTATATCTTCATCTTGGATTGATCCTTTGATCATTATGTAGTTTCCTTCTTTGTCTCTTTTCACAGCCTTTGTCTTAAAGTCTATTTTATCTGATATGAGTATTGCTACTCCTGCTTTCTTTTGGTCTCTATTTGCATGGAATATCTTTTTCCAGCCCTTCACTTTCAGTCTGTGTGTGTCCCTCGTTTTGAGGTGGGTCTCTTGCAGACAACATATATGGGGGTCTTGTTTTTGTATCCATTCAGCCAGCCTTTGTCTTTTGGTTGGGGCATTCAACCCATTTACGTTTAAGGTAATTATTGATAAGTACGATCCCGTAGCCATTTTCTTTATTGCTTTGGGTTCAAGTTTATACACCCTTTCTGTGTTTCCTGTCTAGAAAAGATCCTTTAACATTTGTTGGAGAGCTGGTTTGGTAATGCTGAATTCTCTCAGCTTTTGCTTGTCTGTAAAGCTTTTGATTTCTCCTTCATATTTGAATGAGATCCTTGCTGGGTACAGTAGTCTGGGCTGTAGGTTATTTTCTTTCATCACTTTAAGTATGTCTTGCCATTCCCTCCTGGCCTGAAGAGTTTCTGTTGAAAGATCAGCTGTTATCCTTATGGGAATCCCCTTGTGCGTTATTTGCTGTTTTTCCCTTGCTGCTTTTAATATTTGTTCTTTGTGTTTGATCTTTGTTAATTTGATTAATATGTGTCTTGGAGTATTTCGCCTTGGGTTTATCCTGTTGGGGACTCTCTGGGTTTCTTGGACTTGGGAGATTATTTCTTTCCCTATTTTAGGGAAGTTTTCAACTATTATCTCCTCAAGTATTCTTTCATGGTCTTTCTTTTTGTCTTCTTCTTCTGGGATTCCTATGATTCGAATGTTGGAGCGTTTAACATTGTCCCAGAGGTCTCTAATATTGTTCTCATTTCTTTTAATTTGTTTTTCTTTTTCCCTCTCTGTTTCATTTATTTCTACAATTCTATCTTCTAACTCGCTTATCCTGTCTTCTGCCTCTGTTATTCTACTGTTTCTTCCTTCCAGAGTGTTTCTGATCTCATCTATTGCATTATTCATTGTATATTGACTCTTTTTTATTTCCTCTAAGTCCTTATTAAACCTTTCTTCCATCTTCTCAATCCTTTTCTCCAGGTTATTTATCTGTAACTCCATTTTGCTTTCAAGATTTTGAATCATTTTCACCATCATAATTCGAAATTCTTTATCAGGTAGATTCCCTATATCTTCCTCTTTTGTTTGTGTTGATGGGCATTTATCTTGTTCCTTTACTTGCTGGGTATTTCTCTGCCTCTTCATCTTGCTTTTAATGCTTTGCTTGGGGTGGCCTTTCCCTCTTCTGGCCGTTTGTGGAGTTCTCTTTATTATGTAGTTTCCTCGTTGTGTGTGGGGTTGGACAGGTGACTTGTCAAGGTTCCCTGGTTACGGAAGCTTGTGTTGGTGTTCTGGTGGGTGGAGCTGGATTTGTTCTCTCTGGAGTGCAATGAAGTGTCCAGTAATGAGTTATGAGATGTCAGTGGGTTTGGAGTGACTTTGGGCAGCCTCTATATTGAAGCTTAGGGCTAGTTTACTGTGTTACTGGAGAATTTTCTTGGTATGTCTTGCTCTGGAACTTGTTGACCCTTGGGTGGTGCTTGGTTTTAGTGTAGGTATGGAGATGTTTGATGAGCTCCTATTGATTAATGTTCCCTGGAGTCAGGAGTTCTCTGGTGTTCTCAGGATTTGGGCTTAAGCCTCTTGCCTCTGGTTTTTGGTCTTATTCTTGGAGTAGTCTCTAGACGTCTCTATCTGTCATTTCCAAGGTGGTTCCCTCTGTTTTAGCTTCTATTTGCTGGTCTCTTCAGTGTCTAATTTCCGCCCTGATGCTAGGGGGTGGGTGGACACTTTTTAAGGCTCAGTTGTTCAGTCCTGTTCTGGGAAGGGAGGAACGCTGCAGACAAATATCTCTGGCGTCTGTGGGGAGTGCTCGCAGCGACTCGGCCACATTGGGTTTGCCCCCGCTCACAGCGCGTGTGTTGTCCCAGTCTACACTGCACAGGCTCTAGGTTGCTCTGCCGGGAACTGTCTGAGGCCGGTGCCGGGTTGTATGTACTTCCCAGGTCTGAGCGGCTCAAGTTCAGGTTCTCAGGTACTCGACAAAGGCGAAGACTTGGTTGGGCCTGCGTTTTGTGCCTTCCCTGGTCCGAGCAGTTCAGGGGACCAGGTGTTTGGCGAGCGCTGTCTCTGTGACTTATCGCCTCCCCAGTCCCCGCCACTCAGTTTTCTGGGTGTACAACCAGCGCACATTCTCAGGGGGATATCGACCGGCCCGAGCCCAAGAAGTCCTGATTAGCAACAAGCCTGTCTGCAGTTTGTATCAGATGCCTTTCTGGGGCCGCGGTTTCCCGCTCCGGCTCTGGCTGTGCTCCCTGCCTGACTCGGTGGGGTATGGGGGATAGGCCAGCCGCAGCCAGCTCGCTCTGCTCAGTCCTTTATTCTGTGAGCGGGGCTGGCTGAGTCATAGGTTAGAGCTTTCCGCCTTTTCGTGGGGAAGCTATCCCACAGTCTGCTTTGCTCTCCCCAGTTCTCTCAAATTGTTCTTGTGGCATTCAAGCCCAGTCCTCTCTCTAAGCAGTTCAGCCGGCTCCTCCCTGCCCAGCCCCTGCTTGCTAATGGCGTATGCAGGCGTCTGCGCTGCTTCTCCGCTGGGAGTTACCGTTTGGCGGGTAGTCTGTGGGTTTTAAAAAAAATCTTAAAAAAAAAAAGAGGGTTATGTGGCCCTCTGAGCTTCCAAGGCTCGCCACAGATTCGCCAGTGAGAGTGTTTCCCGGTGTTTGGAAATTTCTCTCTTTTTAAAGCCTCCCTTCCCGGGACGGAGCTCCGTCCTTACTTCTTTTGTCTTGCTTTTTATCTTTTATGTTTTTTCCTACCTCCTTTCGAAGACAATGGGCTGCTTTTCTGGGTGCCTGACGTCCTCTGCCAGCATTCAGAAGTTGTTTTGTGGACTTTACTCCACGTTCAAATGTTCTTTTGATGAATTTGCGGAGGAGAGAGTGGTCTCGCCGTCCTATTCCTCCACCATCTTGTTCTGTCCCCCAAAGCAATCTTGAGAAAGAAGAATGGAACTGGAAGAATCAACCTGCCTGACTTCAGATTATACTACAAAGCTACAGTCATCAAGACAGTATGGTACTGGCACAAAGACAGAAATATAGATCAATGGAACAAAATAGAAAGCCCAGAGATAAATCCATGCACCTATGAACATCTTTTCTTTGACAAAGGAGGCAAAAATATACAATGGAGAAAAGACAATCTCTAACAAGTGGTGCTGGGAAAACTGGTCAACCACCTGTAATAGAATGCATCTAGAACACTTTCTAATACCGTACACAAAAATAAACTCAAAATGGATTTAAAATGAAGTATGTAATTGAGTATGATATAAATAACATATAAACTGCAAGTGTCAGCTCAATGTACATTCACAAAGTGAACACACTTCTGCAATCTCCACAAACACCAAGAAAAAGAATATTACCAGAACCCTGGAAGTCCCCATCAAGCCCCTTTCAATTATAACACTCCACTTCCCCAAAAGAAACAACTATCCCGACTTCTAACACTATTGATTTGTTTTACCTATTTCAGAATTTTATTTATAATAGTGTGTATTCTTCTGCGTCCAGCAGTTTATGTTCAACATCAAATTTGTGAGTTTTAAATACTTCACTGTAGGTAGCAGTACTTCATTCATTTTCATTCCGTATTTCATTACATGAAAATACCATAATTTATTTATTCATTCTACTTGTGATAAGCACTTGATTGTTTCTACTTTTTTGCCCACTGCAACTACTGCTGCTATGAACATTTTTATATATCTCTTTTGAAGCACATGTATGCATTTCTCTGTGCTACATAAATAACTTTGTCTTATTTACTTATATCCCAACATATAAGGTATTAAAGGCCATTTTTTTAATTGTAATAACCATGCTGGAAGTTATTAATAAGCAGCACCCAAGCTCCACTTATGGAGGAAAAATCTTTGTCAGGAATGAAAGGAGAGACCCTGAAAGTATAAGTTGGAGAGGAACATAGAAACCAAGAAATGGCTCTACAATTTTTTAAGGCAGAAATTTACAGGCAAAAAAGAATATAAAAGAGAGAAGAGTAAAGAGTACAGAGAGAAAGGGATAAGATATGTAAAAACATAGCAGAAGGCTAAAGACAATAGAAATAACTAGCCTATGAGAGAGGTCACAAAAGAACTTTTTAAAAGAGAAATTTTAAATATTAAGTTCCATACATCATGTAAACCATTTTCACTTATTCCTACTTAAAAAATTAGTTGCCCACACAAATGCCTTTGATAGTAAGTTAGTCAAAAAAAATTTTTTTCACGAACATCAAGGAGAATGGGAGTTATTACACATCTGGAGCAATATAGTGCAGAATAGAGAAGCAAAATTAAGAAATCAGCAGACATGCTGATTGTCTGAAATGATTAATGTGTTTTGTTTGTTACTGTTTATGGAAGCAAACAAAGATGAATAAGACACAGTCCTACCTTGAAGTCCTGCATAATTGACAATCTTTAAAAATTAAATAAACTATTTTTCCTAAAGCAATATGGCTTTGTTTAAACAAGAAAAAAAAAAACCTCTCTTTTTCTAAGAAAATCACTTATAACTGTGCTACCTGGAGCATGAAGAGTCCATCTTCCACATTTATAGAAACATTAAATATTGACTCAGGGCTGCTTTAAAAAGATTAGAATAATCATTTTGAAACTGCTAAATACTGAGTAAATCACTTTAACTTTTTTTAATTAAATTTATTTTTAATTGAAGCAAAATTGCTTTACAGTATTGTGTTAGTTTCTGCCAAACATCAACAAGAATCAACCATAGGTATATAGCCTATGTCTCCTCTCTCTTGAACACACCTCCCACCTCCCTCCCCATCCCACCTCTCTAAGTTGTTACAGAGCCCTGGTTTGAGTTCCCTGAGTCATACAGTAAATTCCCATTGGTTATTCATGGGGGGACACGACTGAGCGACTGAACTGAACTGAACTGAATGTATATTTCCATGTTACTTTCTCCATACATCCTACCGTCTCCCTCCTCCTCCACTTTAACTTTTAATTTTGAGATAATTGTAGATTCACCTGAAATTGAAAAAAAAAATGTAAAGGGACTGACCTTCTACTGTACCTTTTATCCAGTTTCTCCCAATGATAACACCTTTCATAACTTATAATAGGGTACCAAAACCAGGAAAATTACATTGGCACAACCTAGAGCTCATTCAGATTTCACTATGTATTTATATGTATTCATATACATATGGAGTTCCATGAAATTTTATCACATGGGTAGATTTGTGTCATCACCACCATCAAGATGCAGAACTGTTCCATCAGCACAATGCTCCCCCTCACTTCTGGATGGCAAATCCACTCTACTCTCACTCCCCATTTCTAATACCTTGCAACCACCAGTCTATCTCTGTAATTTTATTCCAGTATAAATGGAATCATGTGTGTGCATGCTAAGTTGCTTCAGTCGTATAAGACTGTGCGACCTATGGACTGTAGCCAGCCAGGCTTCTCTGTCTATGGGATTCTCCAGGCAACAATACTGGAGAGGGTTGCCATGCTCTCCTCCAGGGGATTTTCTCCACCCAGGGATTGAATCCATGTTTCTTATGCTTCCTGCATTGGCAGGTGGGTTCTTTATCACTAGAGTTGGAATCATAAGATATGCAACCTTTTGAGATTGGCATTTTTCACTCAGCATAATTACTGTGAGATCCATCCAAGTGATTGCATGTATCACCTTTTTTATTTCTGAGTGATACTGAATGGCATAAATATATCACAGTTTATTTATTCATTTACCTGTTGAAGGACCTTTGAGATATCCCCAGCTTTTGGCTACTAAAACTAAAGCTTCTAAGAACATTCATGTACAGGAATTTCTTTGAACTTGTTTTCACTCCCTGTGGTAAATGTCCAGAAGTGTAATTGCACTTTTACTCTACCTGGAGACCTCCTCTGAGTTGTCTGGCTACACAAATGGATCTCAGTGATGAGAACCCAGAGCCCAGTGCCTTCAGAGGAGATGGGCTCCTAGCAGGCCATGCTCCAAGGAGGAAAAGGAGAGGGGAATTTTCTTTGTCTCCATTTTCCCCAGCTCTCATCATCAATCAGGATTTCATCCTGGCAACTTTTGTCACTAACATCAATCATACTAAATCAAATGACAAAATTTGGTCAAGGGACAAATATTGGTAAGAATGGTACAGGCTCCTCTGTCCATGGACTTCTCCAGGCAAGAATATTGGAGTGGGTAGCCATTCCTTTCTCCAGGGGATCTTCCTGACCCAGGGATCCAACAGGTCCCCTGCATTGCAAGATTATTCACTGTCTGAGCACCAGGGAAGCCCAATTTGGCCCAGCTAGAGCCATTTTCATTTTATTTTTACTACGTCTTCAATTATCAAGCAAAGGAGATCAAGGACATTGATGATGCAAGTGAATGCTTCTCTAATGTTTATCAGAATAGAGACCAGAGTTTTATGAAGGCTCCTCATGTACAAGGATCACAGGAATACTGACTTTCTGGTGTCATTCCCCTTTTAGATAGGAAACATCAGTCCATCACACTGGCTTTGGGCACCAGAGTGGAAAGGACTGCATTGGGAAGTAATCTTTTCTCTTTGGGGGTGTTTGACGAATGTCTCATCTGTGGTTCCCTTGATACAAGTAATGACACCCCACCTCCACTCATGAGCTGTTTCCTCATGATTAATTCCTGCCACAGTCACCAATCTCCAGTGGGGTCTCTGGGAGAAGTCCCACTCAAGGAGAACCACTCCAGTTTTCTTTCAATGGGTATACATCTAGTGCATAAGAAATAACACAGGAACTAATGCCCAAGTTTGGTTAATAATTTCATCTTACAAGTTTTCTTCTTCCAAGTAAAGTATTATTTTTATTGATATACTATGTATACAGAATTTACAAATTAAGTAGTGTGAAAAACCTTAAAACAAAAACAGCAGGGACTTCCTTGGCGGTCCAATGGTTAAGACTCCAAGCTTCCACTGCAGAGGGCACAGGTTCAATTCCTGGTTGGGTAACAAAGATCTCACATGCCACAAGGTGCAGCCAAAGAAAGAAAACAAAACAAAACATATATATATTTGACTAATAACTGCTGCTGCTGCTGCTGCTAAGTCACTTCAGTCGTGTCCGACTCTGTGTGACCCCATAGACGGAAGCCCACCAGGCTCCCCCATCCCTGGGATTCTCCAGGCAAGAACACTGGAGTGGGTTGCCATTTCCTTCTCCAATAACTGCTAGCTATGGCTATATTATTTTCTATGTCACTTGTTTCACTGAGCCTGTGATATAATGTTGAACTGACAGTTCCATCGGAGAAGGCAATGGCAAGCCACTCCAGTACTCTTGCCTAGAAAATCCCATGGATGGAGGAGCCTGGTAGGCTGCAGTCCTTGGGGTCGCTACGAGTCAGACATGACTGAGTAAATTCACTTTCACTTTTCACTTTCACACATTGGAGAAGGAAATGGCAACCCACTCCAGTGTTCTTGCCTGGAGAATCCCAGGGACGGGGGAGCCTGGTGGGCTTCCGTCTATGGGGTCACACAGAGTCGGATATGACTGAAGTGACTTAGCAGCAGCAGCAGCAGCAGACAGTTCCATATGAGATCAATAATTGTAATAATGTATCTCTGGGTATGGGAAAAAGCAACAAGAGGAAATATTTTCCTGAACCAGGAGGCTAGTAAGACAGTGGTCCAGAGACTTTTGCTACTTGCAAGGCCTGCTCCAATTTTAGCACACTGAGTGGCCCATCACTTCCCTAGACCTGGGAATGAACCTTCCCAGCACCGCAGGACACAATGGCCATGAAATGGTGTCACATGGTCAGATATGTGGCTATGAAGGGACCCTGCTAACTGGAAGTTGGTACTTGCCAGCTGCCTCTACAAAGATTACATCATGACCATTGCAAGCTGCTGACCTTCAACACCCCCTGAAAGAAGTTCAGGGTGAAAATCAGGAATGAGGCACTCTGTGCTCTGAAAAAAAAAAAAAAACTGGCAGAACAGGCCTTCAGATAGTTAGATCTTTTCAGAAAAATGTTTTATGAGTTCCAATTCTTTCATCTTCTCATACCTAGAAAAACACTGACGTCATTAATGGTGAAATCTGCTTCAGCTATTAAAAAAAATATTTTTTTTTTTTTTTACAATTAAAAGTAAAAATAGAGTAGCTATGGTTCAGACATCCTGGGAAATAACTATTTCCCAGATATCCTGAAAAATGATATTATGGGTGTGATTTCAGATTAGAGACGCTGTGACCTAATGTAGAACTTAATGCTCCTATAATGCATCTTTGCTTCTGTACTTTGCTTGCTGTTCGTAAAACCAAAGTTACTCAATTTTAAGATAAGTTTGTTTTTAAGTAAAGATTCCTAAAATTGTTTTTGAAAAAAGAAAAAAATATAAAAGAAAAATAAAAAAGAAAATAAAAAGAAAACAAAACAGCAGTTTCTACTCTTTTTTTTTTTTTTTTTTTTAGTTTCAAGGGTACTCTGGCAAAGAGCTCAATGTCTTTCTGTAATAAGCACAACTATTTTCAAATAAACATTATTATTCTGTGTACTAAGAAAATTCAGGTTGTTCTCATACATACATTTGCAAAAAAGTACTTCAAAAATAAGTTTTCAAAACTCAAAATAAATAGTTTTGCTCTAAATACTTAGAGAAACTTATGAGCAATAAAGCTAAAGAAGCATGTTTTACTGGTGAGCAGATCTTACACTTCACCAAATTAAATAAGTGTTTCATTATAAAAATTTACTGTATCCTCTTGCACTAGGATACATACATGAATGACAACAGAAGTCAGAGAGGCAAAAAACCACATACATGGAAATCATAATCAAAACAATCACTCTTAACTGACTGTGCAAATGTAACCTCACTCGTTAATTTGTCCTGCTAATTACATATGCAGTGTCCTTCATGGATTCTGGAATAAAATGATGTGATTCTCAATATTACTGACATACACTCATTTCAGCAACTGCATTTCAGAAATGCCTCTAAATATTAAAAATTATGTACTTGGTCCTTTCTAGTTGTCATATATCAATTAACATTTTCAAAAAGAATATTATGAGAAATTTCAGCTGCTTCTCTCAGTATAGAAATGACTTCTTTGGGAACAATACTTTTTATAGGTATTAAAGTATCTGTATTCCATTTCTTATAATATCATGAAAATGCTTAAGACATAACTGTCATTGACTGATACTTCAAAAAGACAGACATCAAGTGTTTAAATAATTTAAAAACTAGGATATAAGGAAAATGAGACTAAGCCCTACTCTCTAAGAGTTTACTGCCTGTTGGGAAGTCATATCTGGAGAAGGCAATGGCACCCCACTCCAGTACTCTTGCCTGGAAAATCCCATGGATGGAGGAGCCTGGTAGGCTGCAGTCCGTGGGGTCGCTAAGGGTCGGACACGACTGAGCGACTTCACTTTCACTTTTCACTTTCACACATTGGAGAAGGAAATGGCAACCCACTCCAGTGTTCCTGCCTGGAGAATCCCAGGGACGGGGGAGCCTGGTGGGCTGCCGTCTATGGGGTTGCACAGAGTCGGACACGACTGAAGTGACTTAGCAGCAGCATGGTACGAGAGTGACACATAGGATTAAAAAACAGAGACTTCTTAAAAAATGGTGTTTGAACTGATTCTGGGGGGGAAAAAAAGGAGTCAGCCACAAAAAGGAGGGGAGGCTGAACTAGATCAGTGGTATTAGTGATGCACAAGAAGGGGTTCAAAAAGATATTTAGCAAAGAACTCCATAGGACTTTTTGATTTGTTAGCCATGGGCTCTGAGCAAGAGTAGTAGTTAAAAGTAACTTCCAATTGTTGTCAAACCAAATGGAAATTCAAATAAAGGAGTGTAGGTAAGTTGCTTCAGTCATGTCTGACTCTTTGCGACCCTATGGAATGTGGTCCACCTGGCTCCTCTGTCCATGGGATTCTTCAGGTACCTGGGAAGCCCAAATAAAGGAGATAGAGCTAATGTAATGAATAATATGAAACTAGTTTGAGCAATTCTGAGATGACTGTGAAATGTTCCTGTGATGTCCAGTAAAGAGTCAGATGTATATTTCTAAAGCTCAGAAAAGATTTGGTTTAGAGATACAGATTTGGGAGTTATCAACCTACAAATGATAACTAAAGCAATGATAGGTGACAGATTAAAAAGAGCAGAGGACTTTGAATGAAGCCATCACGAAACATAAAGTCCAAGAATAAGGCAAAGATAAAGCGCTTACCAAGGAAACCAAAGCAATGACTAGAAAGAAGGGAATCAGTGAAGGGACGTATATGAGAATCACAGGGGTCAGAGCTATACTGTCCAATACAGAATCCACCAGTCCCATATGGCTATTGAGGATTTGAAATGCGCCTAGTGCACCTGAGGAATTAAATTTTTAACTTCATTTAAAAACTGATAATTGATTCAGTTTTTGAAAAGTGTTTAAGTATGCTTAAGATAACTTCAATATGTGAATCTATTTTTTCAATGATAAATTTTGTAAAATCTCAACAAATTTAAGTATCTCTGATAAAAATATGGTACTAGAATTGTGACATAGAGTGAATATAAAATACACTAATTTTGGAGATTGTTGTATGAAGAACAGAATGTAAAAATATTTTATTAAAGCTTCTGTATACTGATGATATGCTTTTTGGTTTTTGGATTTTTTTAATCAAGGATAGTTGCTAACATTTATTTGAAGTGACTCAAATGCCCATGTTTAAGTCACATGTTAAAGTCATAAGTAGAACAGTTGTTTTTAAAACATTTAGATCAGGCAGACGCGGGAGACGCCCGGCTCCGGCGGCGCAGACGCGGGAGACACCCGGCTCCGGCGCAACCGACCACGTGCAGAATTGTGGCTGAGATGAGCTACCCCATGCCCAGGGTTCGGGCGGTGGCCGAGAGGAGCTGTACCACGTTCAGGAGGCGGTGGCTGCTTGGGCACCGGAGGGCGGAGAGGAGCTGATCTACATTCAAAGCAGGAGGGGCGGCCTTGAGGAGATACCCCTCGTCCAAGGTAAGGTACAGTGGCTGCGCCTTGCTGGAGCAGCTGGGAAGAGATACTCCACGACCAAGTGGAATATAAGAATCCAGTGTTCTGGGGAGGAAGGAACAAGATGGCGGAGGGATAAGACGGCAAGACCACTTTCTCCCCCACAAATTCATCAAAAGAACATTTGAATGCGGAGTAAAGTCCACAAAACAACTTCTGAATACTGGCAGAGGACATCAGGCTCCCAGAAAAGCAGCCCATTGTCTTCTAAAGGAGAGAGAAGAAATCCAGCTCCACCCACCAGAACACCGACACATGCTTCCCTAACCAGGGAACCCGGACAAGTCACCCGTCCAACCCCACACACAGCAAAGAAACTACGTAATAAAGAGAACTCCACAAACTGCAAGAAGAGGGAAAGGCCACCCCAAGCAAAGCAATATAAGCAAGATGAAGAGGCAGAGAAATACCCAGCAAGTAAAGGAACAAGATAATTGCCCACCAACACAAACAAAAGAAGAAGATATAGGGAATTTACCTGATAAAGAATTTCAAATTTTGATGGTGAAAATGATTCAAAATCTTGAAAGCAAAATGGAGTTACAGATAAATAACCTGGAGAAAAAGATTGAGAAGATGGAAGAAAGATTTAATAAGGACTTAGAAGAAATAAAAAAGAGTCAATATACAATGAATAATGCCATAGATGAGATCAGAAACACTCTGGAGGGAACAAACAGTAGAATAACAGAGGCAGAAGACAGGATAAGCGAACTAGAAGATAGAATTGTAGAAATAAATGAAACAGAGAGGAAAAAAGAAAAACGAATTAAAAGAAATGAGGACAATATTAGAGACCTCTGGAACAATGTTAAACGCTCCAACATTCGAATCATAGGAGTCCCAGAAGAAGAAGACAAAAAGAAAGACCATGACAGAATACTTGAGGAGATAATAGTTGAAAACTTCCCTAAAATGGGGAAAGAAATAATCACCCAAGTCCAAGAAACCCAGAGAGTCCCCAACAGGATAAACCCAAGGCGAAATACTCCAAGACACATATTAATCAAATTAACAAAGATCAAACACAAAGAACAAATATTAAAAGCAGCAAGGGAAAAGCAGCAAATAACACATAAGGGGATTCCCATAAGGATAACAGCTGATCTTTCAACAGAAACTCTTCAGGCCAGAAGGGAGTGGCAAGACATACTTAAAGTGATGAAAGAAAATACCCTACAGCCCAGATTACTATACCCAGCAAGGATCTCATTCAAATATGAAGGAGAAATCAAAAGCTTTACAGACAAGAAAAGCTGAGGGAATTCAGCATCACCAAACCAGCTCTCCAGCAAAAGGCAAGGAAACAATTCTCATAGCCATCAATAGTTCAGTGTTGAGTTCATGAATAGTTTTTAAAGTTTGGGACAAACTGTAGTATTTGCTATTTGAAGTACTATTTGTAATTGGCATATTACGATGTAACATTGGTCTTCATTTCCAACTTAAAACGCCTAAAAATGCCTAACAGGTTTTTAGATTTGTGAATTTTAGTTGAAATGTATTTTACGATGTTACTAAACCTGCAGAAATATTGAAATATTTCAGAGAACTTATTCACTGTACATTTAATTTATTTTATTTATAAAAGTTATGAACTGTAGAAAGTTTTACTTGTTGGGTCAAATGCTTGTTGCTTCAAATGCTTTTTGCATTTGAAGTGCTAGTTACAAGAAAATCAAACACCTTCAATGTATAAATGCTATTAAGTTTTTAAAGGACTCTGGAGTACAAGTAAGTTTGTTTAAAGAAATTTAGTCTGTTCAACTTGAAAAAAAATAAATAAAATTGGATTATTTGATTAAAAAAAAAGTTATGAACTGTAGAAAGTTTTTCTTGTTGGGTCAAATGCTTGTTGCTTCAAATGCTTGTTGCATTTGAAGTGCTAGTTACAAGAAAATCAAATACCTTCAATGTATAAATGCTATTAAGTTTTTAAAGGACTCTGGAGTATAAGTAAGTTTGTTTAAAGAAATTTAGTCTGTTCAACTTGAAAAAAATAAATAAATAAAATTGGAAAAAAATAAAAAATAAAACATTTAGATCAATGAACCTTTCATTTTTCTTCACAGTAATGGCATCAATGTACATGTAGTGCTTTGTAACCTGCTTTTCTTGAGCTAACTATATGTCATGGTGATTACATGCTGAAATGATAATATCTTGGATAGACTTGTTTAACTAAAATGTTATTAAAATTAATTTCACTTGTTTCTCTTTTTTATTTTTTGAGTGGCTAATAGGTATCATGGCTTTTATTTCTATCAGACATAGAATATTTCAGGAAAGAAGTAATCATGACTATTGGGAGATAATTCTCCATAGGTCTCAAGTTTCCATAGATCTTGTAAGTAAAGCACTGGGTGCCCTTTATTCCAACATATCTTTCCAAAGACATCTATATAAAGAACAGTCCAGGAAAATGAAGATAATATCTCATTGCAGAGCAAAGAGAAGGCATACTTACTGTCCATTATAAAAGATAAAGATTTCTTAAGCTCAAGGTTCCTCTTTTGTGACTAAATCCACTGTGTTTCGTAGAAGTGTCATTTGACCCTCTTTGCATTGTCTTGTGGGAACTGGGGTTCAGAGAACTAGTATAAAAATGCTAATGTATGGCTATTGTTATTGCAATAATAAGTAATAAATGTTTGCTTTTTATAATAAACTTTTCTCCATCCCTGACCCAGAGGTCTTGGGTCTTCTATTAGCATCCATGAAATTGTGCCAAGCTAACTTGTTGGCTTGCAAGTAAAGTTAAATCGCACACCTTTCACAGTTCTTGACAGTGACTTTGTCAGCTATATACTGCTGTATAACAAACTGCCCTAAAATTTAGAATCTTAAAAAAATAACAATTAAAGACAGACGTGAATATCAAGGGAATGAAACAGAGTCCAGAATAGACACAAAGAGATCAAATGACTTTTTTAGAAAAGCACGAAGGCAATTCAATGCAGTAAAGAGGATCTTTTCAATGAATGGTGCTGGCACAAATGACTATATATATGCCAAAAATTAACATAATTTCATCACATCTTATATAAAAACTAATGCAAAATAGACCATAGACATAATTTAAAATCTAAACCTACAAAACTCTTAAAGTAAACATGAAGAAAATCTTTGTGAACTAGGTTAGGCCAACCGTCCTTAGATATGTGCCCAAAGTACAATCCATAAAAGAAAAAAAAATGATAAATTTGGCTTCATAAAAACTATAAACTTTTTTTGTATGAAGGACATTGTTAATACAAATCATAGGATGGAGCTTAACAGCACAGGCGCCAGGCCACGGCCGATAGGTGGTGTGACCGCAGTACGCATGAGTCTGGGCAGTGCGTGGCGGGAGGCCGGCGAGAGGTAGTACGCCGGCGTCCGTCCCGCCCAGGGCTCTCACCACGCATGGGCAGACGCGGCTGGGAGCGCCGAACCCGCGCCGGATACGCCTGCGCAGAAAGGAGTCGCACGGGGGCGGCCGGAGAGGTTCCTTCGCAGGCAGCGCCATTTTGTGCTGAAAGCCGAGATCAACCCGGCCCTGTTCTGTGTAGAGTAGTCGGCGGAGCCAGGGTTCCTGGAATGGCGGAGTCTCTGTCCGGCTTAGGCGATTCTGGTGCGGCGGGCGCAGCGGCTTTGAGCTCCGCCTCGTCGGAGACCGGGACGCGGCGCCTCACCGACCTTAGGGTGATCGATCTGCGGAGCTGAAAAAAACGGAACCTGGATTCCAGCGGCAACAAGAGCGCCTCGATGGAGCGACTTAGAAAGGGTAGAAGACTGGGCCGTGTCTCATGGAGGCAGGCAGCTGGAGGTGGAATGAAGCAGCATGTTCAGCTGGTACTGAAACACCCTGAAGCTTTTATGAGCACAGTCAGCCAGGCAAACAGGATGTGAGAGTTGGACTGTGAAGAAAGCTGATCGCCGAAGAATTGATGCTTTTGAACTGTGGTGCTGGAGAAGACTCTTGAGAGTCCCTTGGACTACAAGGAAATGTAACCAGTCCATTCTAAAGGAGATCAATCCTGGGTGTTCATTGGAAGGACTTATGCTAAAGCTGAAACTCCAATACTTTGGCCACCTCATGCGACGAGTCGACTCACTGGAAAAGAGTCTGATGCTGGGAGGGACTGGGGGTAGGAGGAGACGAGGACGATAGAGGATGAGAAGGCTGGATGGCATCACCGACTCTGTGGACATGAGTTTGAGTGAACTCCGGGAGTTGGTGATGGACAGGGAGGCCTGGTGTGCTGTGATTCATGGGGTCGCGGAGAGTCGGACACGACTGAGTGACTGAACTGAACTGAATCTAATTTGAGCTTTTGTTTGGACAGATATGATATTGTTGTTTAGTCGCTAAGATGTGTCCGACTCTTTTGTGACCCCATTGGACTGTAGCCCACCAGGGTCCTCTGTCTGTGGAATTTTCCAGGCAAGAATACTGGAGTGGGTTACCATTTCCTTCTCCAAGGGATCTTCCTGACCCAGGGATCGAACCCGCATCTCCTGTCTCTTGCATTGGCAGGTAGATTCTTTACCACTGAGCCACCAGAGAAGACCTTGGAAAGATATACTCAAGCAAAAGAGAGAACATGCAATACCCCTTTCCTCATCCTTGATTTTTTTTAAAGGTTTAAGTGAAAAAAAAAAAAAAATACAAATCATAAAATGGAAGCATATACATGTAAATAACATCTGGTAAAGGACATATCTAAAATATATAAAGGACTCAAGACTCAAAAGTAAGAAAACAGGCAAATTTTTAAAAGCGAGAAAAATATTTGAACAGACATACAATCTACATTTAAAAATAGGCGTAGGAACAAAGGACTATTTAATCCAAATGGACAATTCAAAACTAAAGATGCAAATATTACTAAAAGCAATGAAATGACATTCAATCCTATTTGCAGTCAGGGAATTGCAAATTAAAATAAAATATTTTTCCCCATAAAACTACAAAAATAGAAATATTGATAATATCATGTGATGGAGAAGGAATGAAGAAATGAACACTCAGATTTTCTTGGCTGCCATACAAATTATTTAAGAAGCAATTTGGTAATAGTTATTATAACTCAAAACTAAAATATCATTTGGGTTAATATTTTGAATTCCAGTAATCTATTCTATGAAAATAAAATCATGAAAGTATAAAGATGTATAAAGATGGATATTCTACCATAAGCTATATTGAAAAATGGGCAGCAATCTCAATATCCATAAAAGCATGATTAAAAAAACTACAATGTAACCACATAATTGAAAATGAGGAAAAAATATTAGCAAATGAAAAAATAAGGAAAATAATACATATTGATTTGTTAGTGTAAAAAGCAAATTTCACACCAGTAAGTACAGAGTGATTCCATTCCTGAAAATATAAAAGGGGCTGCTTCTCTATATAGATTTCTTGCAACTGCTCAAGAAAAGATTGGAAAGAAACTTAATGTAAGTCACTTTCAGTTCAGTTCAGTTCAGTTGCTCAGTCATGTCTAACTCTTTGCGAGCCCATGGACTGCAGCACACCAGGCCTCCCTGTCCATCACCAACTCCCGGAGTTTATTCAACTCATGTCCATTGAGTCGGTGATGCCACCCAACCATCTCATCCTCTTCTCTTCCCCTTCTCCTCCTGCCTTCAATGCTTCCCAGCATCAGGGTCTTTTCTAATGAGTCAGTTCTTCGCATCAGGTAGCCAAAGTATTGAAGTTTCAGCTTCAGCATCAGTCCTTCCAATGAATATTCAGGACTGATTTCCTTTAGGATGGACTGGTTGGATCTCCTTGCTGTCCAAGGGACTCTCAAGAGTCTTCTCCAACACCACAGTTCTCCAACATCAATTCTTCGGCACTCAGCTTTCTTTATAGTCAAACTCTCACATCAATACATGACTACTGGAAAAACCATAGCTTTGACTAGACAGACTTTTGTTGGCACAGTGTCTCTGCTTTTTAATATGCTGTCTAGGTTGGTCATAACTTTCCTTCCAAGGAGCATGCATCTTTTAATTTCATGGCTGCAGTCATCATCTGCAGTGATTTTCGAGCCCCCAAAAATAGTCTGTCACTGTTTCCACTGTTTCCCCATCTATTTGCCATGAAGTGATGAAACCAGATGCCATAATCTTAGTTTTCTGAATGCTGAGTTTTAAGCCAACTTTTTCACTCTCCTCTTTCACTGTCATCAAGAGGCTCTTTACTTCTTACTTTCTGCCAGAAGGGTGGTGTCATCTGCATATCTGAGGTTACTGATATTTCTCCTGGTAATCTTCATTCCAGCTGTGCTTCATCCAGCCCAGCGTTTCTCATGGTGTACTCTGCATATAAGTTAAATAAACAGGGTGACAATATACACCCTTGACGTACTCCTTTCCTGATCTGGAATCAGTCTGTTGTTCCATGTCCAGTTCTAACTGTTGCTTCCTCACCTGCATACAGATTTCTCAAGAGTCTCAAGAGTCACTTTAGAGAAGATGAAATTTGATGGGGTGGGTGATAAGGAATATTCACTTGACAATTCCAGATAATTTTGTTAGACTAGTAGAATTACAGTGATTCTTCTTTCTGTTGTTTTTCAGCATTTTTCTGAAATAGAGAATAATTGCTGAAGCAAAGTCCTAGAGGAGACTGAAAGGAAAGAATTGAGGGCATATATGAATAGATCCACCTCAGAAACAGCAGACGCCTCATTTCCCAAGAGTGCATGAAAGGTGGCAAGAATTGGTGGGGCTATGGATCAGCTGGAGTGCAGGCTGTACGGGTGAGAGGGCTGGGAGGTAAGATTATGATTTACTTAATAGTTGTGGTTTCTCAGCAAGGAGGATGGGACCCAGGATTGGGGAGAGTGGTCAAGGTTTGGAATCGTCTATAAGGTAAACTGGAAGGACGTTCACCAGGACAAGGGAGGAAAGGTGCCTCTGTGAAGTTTTTATTATCTAGTCCTAGAAGTAGCAGACTAGGTGTAAGATAGGCTGCGAGGATAGTCTTACTTTCTGGCCACAAAAAGAACAGATTTTGGTGGACTGCCATCAGTCTCTGCAGCACTATGACCACCTTAGATTTTTGTCTGTAACCTACATCATTTTTCCACCGCCTCACACATCCATACTCTACTTTTCATTCATCTATACACTATTTTTAAAAGTTTCTTCTTTTATGACGACACTATAGTCTTATCAAAGCTGAAAGGAACCTTAGGAATACTCCATTTTGTGGACGAGAAAATGGTGAGTCACAGAGATAAATGACTTTCTAAGGAAGCAATAGTTTATAAATGGTAGAATCAGATTAACCCAGGTGCCACACAAACCTTGTGTAACCATGATTATATAAAGAAAGGGACACTATATCTGCAATCATCACAAATAGTTGTCACAAAATTAAGGCAAGACTCCCTGCTGTCAACATTAAACACTGTATCCACTAAACAAAAATTACTCCTGTTGAAGGTGTGGCATGATACAAATATACTGCAATTGATTTTAAATGAGATGCCTATAAGAACTAATTTGAAATAATGTATATTTGTAATATCAGAATCTTCTCCAAATCCTAAAATTTGAACCATCTTCAAGAACTGAAAAGCACCATCCAGGCTATGCCATGCTTTTGAAAGGATTACACTGCCCTCTGCAGTTTCAGCAGAAATAAATAAAATCACAACTGTGATTTAAAAGAATAAAACAAACAAAGTCAGTAATTTGAACAGCAACATAGGACTGTAAGCAATTAACATGCCTCAGAAACTGACTTTACTTTTAAACTTTGAATTAAAATATTTATGTAAAGATCACTTTTTAAACAAAGTGCACTGCAGCATGTATAGAAGGTATCTATTTGAGTAAAAAGATACACAATATAGAAAAAGATACATGTTTGTGTCTAACTGTAGGTTAATTTGAGGATAATACTCTAAAATATGGCTCAGTTGCCTCCAGAAACACAAAGTGGCACCCGAGGGACCATATGTGGGAAGATTATTTCCACTGTGGCTCTTCTGATACTGTTACTGAGTCCGAGTTCATTCTGCTCACCAAAACACAGGCCAAGGTGTTGAGGCAAGGAATATGGCTTTTCATAGAAACCTGGCTGACAGAGATGATAGAGACTAATGTCTCATTTGAGACTAATGTCTCAAAATAACCATCTTATTGGGGTCTGGACGTTAGGTTCTTTTATAGATCAGAGATGCGGGGAGGTAAGGAAACAAAAGGCCATGAATCTTGCAAATATGTCCCAGAATGGCAAGCCTCAGATTTCAGTTCAATTCAGTTGCTCAGTCATGTCCAACTCTTTGTGACCCCATGGACTGTAGCATGCTAGGCCTCCCTGTCCATCACAAACTCCCAGAATTTATTCAAACTCATGTCCATTGGGTCGGTGATGCCATCCAACCATCTCATCCTCTGTCATCACCTTCTACTCCCACCTTCAATCTTTTCCAGCATCAGGGTCTTTCCAAATGCGTCAACTCTTCACATCAGGTGGCCAAAGAATTGAAGTTTCAGCTTCAGCATCAGTCCTTCCAATGAATATTCAGGACTGATTTCCTTTAGGATGGACTGGTTGGATCTCCTTGCTGTCCAAAGAACTCTCAAGAGTCTTCTCCAATACCACAGTTCAAAATACTTCGGCACTCAGTTTTCTTTATAGTCCAATTCTCACATCCATACATGACTACTGGAAAAACCATAGCTTTGACTAGATAGACTTCTGTTGGCAAAGTAATGTCTCTGCTTTTTAATATGCTATCTAGGTTGGTCATAAGTTTTCTTCCAAGGAGCAAGTGTCTTTTAATTTCATGGCTGTAATCACCATCTGCAGTGATTTTCGAGCCCAGAAAAATAAAGTCAGCCACTGTTTCCACTCATTCCCCATCTATTTGCCATGAAGTGATGGGACCAGATGCCATGATCTTTGTTTTCTGAATGTTGAGCTTCAAGCCAACTTTTTCACTCTCCTCTTTCACTGTCATCAAGAGGCTCTTTGATTCTTCGCTTTCTGCCATAAGGTTGGTGTCATCTGTATATCTGAGGTTATTGATATTTCTCCCGGCAATCTTGATTCCAGCTTGTGCTTCTTCCAGCCCAGTGTTTCTCATGATGTACTCTGCATATAAGTTAAATAAGCAGGGTGACAATATAGAGCCTTGACGTACTCCTTTCCCGATCTGGAACCAGTCTGTTGTTCCATGTCCAGTTCTAACTGTTGCTTCCTCACCTGTATACAGATTTCTCAGGAGGCAGGTCAGGTGATCTGGTATTCCCATTTCTTGCAGATTATTCCACAGTTTTTTGGAATCCACACAGTCAAAGGCTTTGGCATAGTCAATAAAGCAGAAGTTGATGTTTTTCTGGAACTTTCTCGCTTTTTCAATGGTCCAGCGGATGTTGGCAATTTGATCTCTGGTTCCTCTGCATTTTCAAAATCCAGCTTGAACACCTGGAATTTCACAGTTCACGTACTGTTGAATCCTGGCTTCGAGAATTTTGAGTATTACTTTGTTCACGTGTGAGATGAATGCAATTGTGCAGCAGTTTGAGCACTCTTTCGCATTGCCTTTCTTTGGGATTGGAATGAAAAGTGGTCTTTTCCAGTCCTCTGACCACTGTTGAGTTTTCCAAATTTGCTCACATATTGGATGCAGCACTTTCACAGCATCATCTTTTAGGATTTGAAATAGCTCAACTGGAATTCCATCACCTCCACCAGCTTTGCTTGTAGTGATGCTTCCTAAGGCCCACTTGACTTTGCATTCCAGGATGTCTGGCTCTAGGTGAGGGATCACACCATCATGGTTATCTGGATCATGAAGATCTTTGTTGCATAGCTCTTCTGTGTATTCTTGCCACCATTTCTTAATATCTTCTCCTTCTGTTAGGTCCATACCATTTCTGTCCTTTATTGTGCCCATCTTTGCATGAAATGTTCCCTTGGTATCTCTAATTTTCTTGAAGAGATCTCTAGTTTTTCCCATTCTATTGTTTTCCTCCTTTTTTGCATTGATCACTGAAGAAGGCTTTCTTATCTCTCCTTGCTATTCTTTGGAACTTTGCATTCAAATGGGTATATCTTTCCTTTTCTCCTTTGCTTTTTGCTTCTCTTCTTTCCACAGGTATTTGTAAGGCCTCCTCAAACAATCATTTTGCCTTTTTGCATTTCTTTTTCTTGGGGACGGTCTTGATCCCTGCCTCCTGTACAATCATGAACCTCCGTCCATTGTTCTTCAGGCACTCTATCAGATCTACCCTTTAATCTATTTCTCATTTTCACTGTGTAATCATAAGGGATTTGATATAGGTCATACCTGAATGGTCTAGTGGTTTTACCTACTTTCTTCAATATAAGTCTGAATTCGGCAATAAGGGGTTCATGATCTGAGCCACAGTCAGCTCCCAGTCTTGTTTTTGCTGACTGTATAGAGCTTCTTCATCTTTGGCTGCAAAGAATATAATCAATCTGATTTCAGTGTTGACCATCTGGCAATGTCCATGTGTAGAGTCTTCTCTTGGGTTGTTGGAAAAGGGTGTTTGCTATGACCAGTGCGTTCTCCTGGCAAAACTCTATTAGCCTTTGCCTTGCTTCATTCTGTACTCCAAGGTCAAATTTGCCTTTTACTCCAGGTATCTGTTGGCTTCCTACTTTTGCATTCCAGTCCCCTATAATGAAAAGGACATCTTTTTTGGGTGTTAGTTCTAGAAGGTCTTGTAGGTTTTCATAGAACCATTCACCTTCAGCTTCTCCAGTATTATTGGTCGGGCCATAACTTGGATTACTGTGATATTGAATGGTTTGCCTTGGAAACAAACAGAGATCATTTTGTTGTTTTTGAGATTGCATCCAAGTACTGCATTTTGGACTCTTCTGTGGACTATGATGGCTACTCTGTTTCTTCTAAGGGATTCTTGCCCACAGTAGTAGATATAACCATCATCCGAGTTAAACTGGGGATGTGTTAATTTCCTCCTTTCTGCCATCTACAGGTGAACATGGTTCTGAACAAAGGCACTTTAGTTTAACAGTCAGGCAGAGGAGGAGGATTCTCTGAGGCAGGCCATTAAGTATATATGTATAACAAAGGCAATGAAAAGAAAGCCAAAGAAACAGTTCCATATGTAAAATTATGAATAGATAACCAGTGGAAATTCACTGTATGTATCAGGGAGCTCAAAGTCAGTCCTCTGAGACAACCTAGAGGGGTAGAATGGGGTAGGGTAGGGGGTGGGAGAGGGGGTTCAAGAGGGACGGGACATATGTATACCCATGGCTGATTCATGTTAATATATGGTAGAAATAAACAATATTGTAAAACAATTATTCTCCAATTTAAAAAATTAGTTTCAAATTGGAGTCAGAATTGGCTTTTCCCTGCAACAGTACTATTTAAATTTTTTCATCACATGCATGTATTAGTCTTTCATGTAACAAAAGAGTTGCATGACAAAAGAGTTATTCAATAAAAATTTTGATTACCCTTAAGAGAAGTGGTATGCATCCAAATTTTAAGCCTCTCTCTCCAGAAGCTCCTTAATTTCAGACAATTTCTTTAATCTGTTAAAAACAAAAGAGTTGCATATGCTAAGTCTCATATCAACAGAGATTTAACTTAATTACCATTTTAGCTCACCCAGAAATGGAGTTATAAGCTAGTCAATCAGGAATTGCCTAATTGGCACCAGTTAAGCAATCTGACTGGTAGGCCCCAGTCATCCCCTAAAGAAAAGTAACTTCAATTACCAACCCCCTTTTTTGACCTGTATAAGTTCCTTGTCCCCTTCTGCCTATGAAAGTCTTCCATTTTATACTGGTCCTTGGAGTTCCTTTCTATCTAGTAGACTGGATACTGCCTGATTCAAATCAATTTTGCTCAAATAACGCCTACAATTTTTAATATGCCTCTGTTTATCTTTAACAAATCCCTTTGTCCTCCCTAACCACTTAGGTTAAATTAAAACATAGCTTCTTTATCTCTGTATTATCTTATCAGATAACACCCAGCATCTTCACAGTTCAGCTGTGAGAAATGTAGTCTATACTAGCTCACATTTGGTTAACCAAAACAATATTGACTAGCCTATAAAAGAGCAGACTATTTTATTGACAGTTTTTTATCTACAAATTTCTTAAATTGGGGAGAAACCAATCAATATTCACTAAGATATTAATAATTATGAAATATTATACATTAAAGGTAAATTTATTTTCTTAGTCCTCCCCTCCAAAGGAAATAAGTGTACCTTTCCAGAAATTATGTCAATATTATTGAGTAATTGAATAGGCAATTTTTTAACTGAATGTTTACTAAACTCCAAGTATCTTTCCAGGTACAGGGTATAAGTAGCAAATAAAACCAAAGTTGCTAACCTCACAGTGTTGACACTTTGGTGGGAGGAAACAGATAATATAGACATAAATGAATACATACTAATTATATCTTAAAGTTATGAGAAATATTTTTAAAGAAACAGAATAGACGAAAAAGTTGTTATTTTATACAGAGTTCTGAGAAAACAAGCGCTATTTCTGAAAAACAATTATCTAGACTTATATTTCTGCTTCCCTGATGCTGGAAAAGATTGAAGACAAGAGAAGAAGGGGATGACAGAGGATGAGATGGTTGGATGGCATCACTGACTCAATGGACAAGAGTTTGAGAAAGCTATGGGAAATAGTGAAAGACAGGGAAGCCTGGTGTGCTGCAGTCCATGGGGTCGCAGAGTCCGACACGACTGAGCGATTGAACAACAAATTTCTGCTAATAAAAGTTTCACCTAACTACCAGTCTTCAGTAACTCTTTTCCCAAGTCAACCTATTAGGAACTCACAGCCAATGGGAAAAAGGGAGTGTAAGCAAGCGGAAAACGAACAACCTACAACCCAGGAGTTTTCAAAGGAGCACCAGATTCTTGTTTCTCGGCTGGGCAGTAACTTTCAACTCTTGTCATCTGAGGTACTTCGTTTGTTTCAATTTAAAAAAAAAAGAAAACACGGTTTTTTTAAACAACTGTTAATGTAGTTCTTTAACGTTCCTAATTCCCTTTTATTAATAAAGAAAAAAATTTTCGGCTTTGTTTTTTCCAGATTTCAAACACTTTAAAGGTGGAGCGAAAGAAGGCGTTTCTATAAGGCTGCCAGCACTTCAATAGCATTTAGCAAATACCAGTTATTTCCGCTATTACCTGGTGAATCGCTCGCCAGGCGCTTCCTGGGCCGGGTCTTCGCGGCCCGAAACCTTCCACCCCATCACCCTTGGACTTGCCGCCGGCCTGGCGTCCCCCGCGCCGCGACACAGATGGAACGGGCCGTGACGTCACGAGACCGCGACTCAATCAGACGCGGCGTTCGGGAAATTTTAAATTTAAAGGCGGGGTGGCCCGTACGCTCCGCAGCGCCGGCCGCGGAGGTTTCTGACGTATTCCCTGGCTCCAACCAGGCGGGATGGCGGAGGAAGGAGCCGTGGCCGTCTGCGTGCGGGTTCGACCGCTCAATAACAGGTAGGTAGGCCGGACCGAGCCCAGGTCGCCCCTGCGGACTCCGGCGCTGGCATGAATGGAATGAGTCCTCGCCCCTCTTTCTTGCTCGGCTGCGTAGAAACTCGGCCACTTACCCGCTTTGTGCCTCGGTTTCCTATCTGCAGTGCGACCGGGCAGGATCGAGGATCTAGAGGATCCTTTTCAGCTGTGGAGTTCTCTTATATCTGTAGCCCAGGCTCACCAACGTTAAAGACCTTACTCCCTGCTCTGCACTACCGTCGCCCCATCGGCGGTCCCCACCAGGAAAGTCGAAATCAGAAAGATCTTACTGCACTCATCACAGTGCAGTTACATTTTACGTTTAACTGACTGTCGCTTCCCCTTTACTGTATACTTAAGAGCGAAAACGAGTCAGTTTTGTTGCATTGTATTCGGTACTTCAGTCAATAACTGAATTCCGCATTCAGAATGTTGAATGAACAATATTCATCAATATTGATTTGTTTTTTAGTACAGTGTACTGTGTTAAAATAGACATTACCATCGTTGCCCAGTGGATCTCACAACAGAAAATAGATAAAAGATATAGAATATTAGGTGGTGATACTGGAGTAATAAATACTTTAGAGAAAAAGCAGGAAGGGGAAGCAAGGAAAGTCTGTTTGCCATGCCAGTCTTGGGTCCTCGCCCCTGAATGCTAACACAGTTTTGTCTCTGAGAAACATTTGTTAAATCTTACTGGGTGCTTAATAAATGAGAATATCAAGATGAGGAATTTCCTATTTTTTAATAAGCTTATTGATGCATTAGAAGACAGCTACATAAAGAAACCATTATAATATATCGTGACAGATGTCATGATAGACAGTTAAAGAATGTTAGCTAGCGAAGTCATTAGTCCTTTAGTGAGATGACTGGGAGAGGAACAGGGCAGTGTCAGGGAACACCTGAATCATGAATGAAAGAACAGTTAAGGAACGCAGTGGAAACCTCAGTCAGGGTATTCCAGGCAGAGAAAGGTTGAATCTAATTTTGGGAGTCTACTTCAGGTAGTTGTTTCGTCTGGGAGTTAAGGTGTATACAGAATTTAGAGGAAGATGAGATTGAAAAGAGAAATTATAGCGATAGAGGTATCATGTACCAAATTAAAGATTTCAGATGGTTTGTAAATGTTTTAAGAGAGTGATATCAACTGCCACTACTAGATAGGAAGGTGGAATGAAGAGTTTCACAAAGAAACTCCCCTGAAAGTGCAGGAGGTCACTGAAGCCCCATTTAAAAATGTTGCCCCTCAAAAGTAGATTTTCCACACTTATCTTTTTTATGGTATAAGACATTGCAGTCTTTTAAAATATTTATCAGAAGATGAAGTCTTTCTACTGTCTCTCATATAACACAGCTTCTATGACTTCTATTCTAAAATGCAGTGTTTTTATTCTTTTAGAGAGGAAACGCCTGAAAAAGATACTCAAGTTTACTGGAAAACTGACAATAACACTGTTTATCAAGTTGATGGGAGTAAATCCTTCAATTTTGGTAAGTTCATAATAGCATCAAAAGTTAACCTGGTATCCTTTTTCTATTACGAATACAAAAGCCTTATGAATAACACTGGACTTGTCACTAAAGATCAAATCAAGCCTTCAATAAACTGCTTCAATGGAAACTTTGAAAAATTGTTCATCCATCATTTATAAGCTAATAAATTGATGCTTAAATAAAGTAGTAGTAAAAAGGAAAAAGGAATTTAAAAATTAAACACATATACTATTACTGTAGTCACAATAACTTATGACTGAAACTAACATTCTTCCTCTTACTCATGAGAGTACTTGTGGCCTGAAATTCTATAAGCCCAAAATATGTTGCTTAGTGTCAAGTCATCTTTAAGATCTTCCAATTTGTTTTTCTTGTTTTGGTTTGTTTTGTTTGTTTTTTAGCTATTTTCAAAACTCTTTAAAGAATAAATAGTGAAGATATTGCTTCTTTGTCTGCTAGAATACAGCAGGAACCTACTTCTGCTCTTGTGGAGCTTATATAAAGGAAAGAAAGGCTTTAAACAAGTAATTTCACTTATGCTGACATAAGCTTTTGCAGAGATCTAACTAAACTTGATGTCTGGAATGGTACCATTTACACCAGGACTTGCAGGATGAGTGAGAGCTAGCTAGAACAGAGGGACTTCCAGGCTCTGATGATTAACTGGACTGATTTGTACATTGATTTAGCATGTATATAGCTGACAACTATATACCAGTGCCACAGTGCCAGGCACTGTTCTAAGCACTTCATATATATATACACTCATTTAATCCTCCTAACAAGCCTGTGTATTTGGTGCCTTTCTATTTTAATGAGGAACTGAAGCAAAGTGGCCTTTGCTTCAGAGAAAGGCTCCAGATCTGTATTCTACCCATACCACCATGCTGTCACTTAGGCTCCAGAAAGCGACAGTGACATCCTGTGAACAACCTCAGGAGTAAGCATGGTTAAGTTGTCAAATTAGTATGAAACTAGAAAGCTACAAAGATGTGTGGAAGAGAAAATGAGTTCTGGTAAAGGAATGTTTGATGGTATTAACGTAATTTTTTTTCCAACTTTTTATTTTGTGTTGGGGGTATAGCCAGTTAACAACGTTGTGGTATTTTCAGGTGAACAAAAGAACTCAGCCATACATAATACATGTATCCATTCTCCCCCAAACCCCCATCCCATCCAGTCTGGCACATAACATTGAACAGAGTTCCTTGTGCTGTGCAATAGGTCCTTGTTGGTTATCCATTTTAAATGTAACAGTGTGTACATAACCTTCCCAAAGTCCCTAACTCTCCCTCCCCCTGGCAACCATAAGTTCATTTTCTAAGTCTATGAGTCTTTGCTAGAGATTAAAAAACCTAAGTACCACAGATTCTCAGTAGCCATATATGCCCATAAAGAATTTGGACTCATCCACCTATCTGAACCACATAACATTAAGGTTTGAATCATCTGCCATTTCTCCTTGCTTGGAGATAATGACCCTTAAGCAGCCTTCAGATGGCACTTAGGTTTTCCACATTGTTCTGCCAATAGGGCAGATGTGTGGTCGCCGTGCAAGGAGTATGATCACTGAACTGTTGATTGCAAGTCAGTAAGAGCGACTGAACTGAACTGAACTGAACTGAATTTTCCCTCCTGATTTACAAATCCATGTCTTGCGAGCTTTTTAAGGTGAGGCCACCACTAAAAGAGTGGTCTATTTTTAATGTGCTAACAAAAGCCGAGAACCACATCCTGGACTTGTGAATTCATCAGTGTAAATACCAACCTAAACACCAGCCTTCAGCAGCCAGCTCATTGATCATTCTCCATAACACTTCAGCTTTCGTCAGTTCTTTTCTTCCAGATATCTGCATTTCTTGGTTTAGTTTGAGCTAGACTTTCTTGCTAGGTATGTTAGAAACATTAGAATTTCTCAAAGAATAGTAATAGTCGGCATTTCCTAAGTGTTAACATATGTTCACAATAATACTATGAAGAAGATATTATATGTCCATTTTACAGATTAGGGAACTGAGGCATGGAGACATCAGCCACTTGCCCAAAATCACACAGCCTGTAAGTGGCAGAATCAGGATTTGCAGTCTTGATTCCATACCCTCATATTCAGATTCAGCCACCATGCCCTACTGCCTCTTGAAAGCATAGAGGATAATAGACTTGTATTTTTTTCTGTGTGAGGACCAACACATTTTACCTAAAGAGAGTATTTTCATAGGACCAATGAGTTGAAAATATTGTACCTTAAATATTCTATCATACCATATCCTGACAATTTTATTTCTTTGGGCAACGACTAATTCAGAATGAAAATGCGGTCAATTTGTTTGGTTTAACTTAAATATGTTTTGTTTTTTAGATCGTGTCTTTCATAGTAATGAAACTACTAAAAATGTGTATGAAGAAATTGCGGTACCAATCATAGACTCTGCCATCCAAGGCTACAATGGTGTGTAGTCACTGCAGAAACCTTGCAGTCTTTGGTGTCTGTTCAGCAGGTATCAATCATTTTCTACACTGTAGATTCATTTTTCATCTCTACATGTGTTTGTTTTGTTTTTGCAGGTACTATATTTGCCTACGGGCAGACTGCTTCAGGAAAAACCTATACTATGATGGGTTCACAAGAGTATTTGGGAGTAATACCCAGGGCAATTCATGACATTTTCCAGAAAATTAAGAAGGTAAATAACTTAGCTAAGTTTGTAGTACATGCAGGTAAAAATAGTGATAATAGGGTAGCAACCTTACTGTTCTTTTGTAATGATGAAAGGAAGTAGATTTACAGTTATCTCTTAATTATCCAGGGGGAAAGAAGGAAGCCATAGCATAGATTCATTTTTTTTTTCCCATAAACTTACTTAAGAAACTTAAAGTTTTTTATTCTTTCCCTTGAATCATGAAGCAGTACTCCCACCAAACTGGGCATTAAGGAACAGGAAAACCTTATATCACAGCTGGGTCCTTATTGCCTTTGTTTAGCTACCAGTGATTATTAAGGAGCAGTAAAAAGTAGACTAGATAAAAGACAAGGAGAGCAGAAGGCCAGAATAGGCAACCTAATTAGTTAAGAGTTGATTTTAAATTAATTTTTCATCATTATTTTAATGATTTTCAATTTCTTGAATATATACAGGTTGAGTTTTATGTTGAGGTTAGAGAGTTGAATGGGGTACTTTCCTGTTAAGTTCTATGATACTATTGGTTACTTCTGAAACTGTGCTTTTTGTTGTTGTTTATTATTGTTAGTATAGAAACACAGGGAATATTTTTGGTTTTTTGTTTACAAAGATAATTTATTGAAAGACAAATACCACATGACTTCACCTCTATGTAGAGTCTAAAAAAAAAAAATGAACAAACAGAAACAGACTCATAGATAACAGAGAAGAAACAGGTGATTGTCAGAGGGAACAGAAGTTGGAGGAATGGGAAATAGGGTGAGGGAGATTAAAGGGGACAAACTTTCCATTAGAAAATCAGTGAATCACAGAGATGAAATGGGCAGCATGGGGAATACAGTCACTAATATTGTAACATCTCTGTATGGTGACACATGGCAATGAGACTTCTGTGCTCATTTGGAAACGTATGGAAATAGTGACCCGCCATGTTGTGTACCAGGGACTAACAGTGGAATGGGTCAACCACACATCAACTAAGCAATAAAATAAAATTCTATAAAGGTGTTTTCTCAAAGAATATTTTAATATTTAATATTAGCACATGAGCATTCCTTTTTAGGTTTCCATAATAAGGATGATCTCTGAAGTCCTCACATATCTTTTTCTTCTAGTTTCCTGATAGGGAATTTCTCTTACGTGTGTCCTACATGGAGATATACAATGAAACCATTACAGACTTACTTTGTGACACTCAAAAAATGAAGCCTTTAGTAATTCGGGAAGACTTCAATGTGAGTAACAGAGTTAACAGGGTGGCTCAAAAATTAGATATACTGATTGGGATTATTTTTTCTTGAACATTTGCCTTTAATTTCTGTATAATTTAAAGTATCTCCTGTTACTACGGTTTGTTTTTTATTTTCTTAGACACTTACAGAGATTATCTCTTAAGTAATATGTATAGTTTTTAAATATTGACAGTTATAGAATTTTGGTGTAAGTGCTTAAAAAGAGCAAAGTGGAACTGTCAGACTGTCAGGTTAGAATTGGCATAGGAAATACATTGTAAATATCGGAATTATACTTACTATTTTCATACAGAGTAAAAATCCCCATTTTCCACTTAACATCCACAAATGAACTCTGTGATAGTTTGTACTTTCTTTTTGAAATGCAAACTTTTAAGTACTTTCCCTACTTTTACCGTAATTAAACTTGTTTCAGAGGAATGTGTATGTGGCTGACCTCACAGAAGAAGTTGTTTATACATCAGAAATGGCTTTGAAGTGGATCACTAAGGGAGAAAGTAAGACTTCGTACTGTATTTCTTAAAACACTTGTAGAAACTATTTAATTGAATGTATTTAGGCTTTAAATCACACTTTTCACTTTTCACCTAAAATACAAGTTAGTGTTTTTCTTTGAATTTTAATACACACAGCTGAAATGTGACTCTCTTACAGAGAACAGGCATTATGGAATTACAAAAATGAATCAGCGAAGCAGTCGTTCTCATACCATTTTTAGAATGGTAGGTAATTCTCTCTATATTTTGTCTTTCCAATTAAGAATACACTAATTTTTCTATAAGTTGCCTTTTCTTTCTAGATTTTGGAAAGTAGAGAGAAAGGTGAACCTTCTAATTTTGAAGGATCTGTCAAAGTGTCCCATTTGGTGAGTATTGAGGAACCGTGCAAAGCAAAATTTAATTTAACTGCTGAAGGTTTGGTTTCATAAGAACTATTGACTTTTTGGCTAAAGCATCTATAAATTGGTAGTTTAGTCTCATCAGTAACATGAAATTACTAACAGAAATGCAGGAAGAGATCAGAAGATCTTACTTCCTGTCATCTTATGCTGCCACTTCCTAAGCTTTAGATGTAAAAACTGTAGGAGTGGGGCTCTCCCTAACCAGTAATGGAGGAAGGGCTAATTCTATGCACACTTAAGAGTTAACATAATCTTGGGATTTGATGGGGTTTTGTGTGTTCGTGATTTTGGGGCTTTGTTTTTTGCCCTCTACCAGTGTAACTGAGACTTGTGAGATGAATGAAAACCTGGGTGAGATAGTTAAAAAAAATAAATCACATTACTGTAGTTTATATTCAGTACCTGTCTGTTGGTAAGTGAATATAAGCATTATACAAACATTCCTTCTTGCTGAACTGCATCATTTTTCTTTCCTTTTTTTTTTTTTGGTGCTTCCTTTCTATTCCTTACCGTTATTGTTTTGTTCTCTGTCTTCAAGGCCTGAATTCTTTAGTTTGATGTGGTATATGATTTAAGATTACTGCATTTGATTTGAAAACTTCAGGGGAAAAAGTAATAAATCTATAACATCTTTACTTTCAGATTTTGAAAACTCAGTTAAATATCTAATTCCAGTTCACCTTACTTATTTTACCGTATAAGTATAGCATTTATTTTGATAGACTGGTCTTTTAACAACAACAGCAACAACAAACCCAACTTCTGTTTTGTTGTCCAAAGCTGGCCTGTGATATATCACTACAGTTTTAACTTTTAATATGATTTAGCTTTACTAGTCTTGACATACTCAGTGATCCATTTGGTGTCTTTTCTCATATTTTTTGATGATCTATCATCTAGGGACCATAGATACCATAACCCAATACTTCAGATTTGCCACTTACTCTTAAGTATCTTATTGGATTGAAGACTTCCCCAAAGAGTCATTTTCTGGCTCTTTAAAGACGGTTTTTTGTTTTTGAGTGTCTCTTGCCTTCCTGGGATAATAACATCCGAGTGCTGTCAGCCCAGGTCCTTTATTTTCGGGGTTTCTTTCCTCCTCCCCTCCTGATCAAAGCACAAGAGTGTTCTGTAGCCTTTCTTCCCCTGTTTGCCCTCAGGCATTGTTACCATTTCTGTGTTGATGATGGTCAAGTATTTATTGTTTCTGAAGTCTGAGTTCTAAGTCATGTCTTTCCATAAAGATTGTCCCACTGTTAATTATCTCAAACTTCAATGGGTCTAAAGCCAAATTTATTTATTCCTATCATAGTGAATATTCCTTTTACTAGTAGTACTTATATCTTAACTCCTGCTGCTTTCCTTACCACTTTGCCCCTTTATTATGCCTCTTCCTAGGTCATTTGTAGTAGATGCTGTATAATAGCAATTAGATTTCTTTGAGTATTTTAGTGAAAACAGTACATATCTGAGACAGGACTGTAAAACAAAGAGTACATAATTATCTGCCCACTCCCCAAAGAAAGAAGTAATTTAAATCTCCACTTTCTTTTAACACATTAAGAATATTTACTGGGCTCTCAAATTAAAAAAAAAAAAAAAAGACATCCCTCCACTACTTGCTGTCTTCACTACCACCTCCCTAGCCCAAGCCACCATCATCTCTCACTTAGATTCCTGCACTAGCCTCCTGACTGGGCTCCCACTGCCACTTTTGCCACTCTCCAGATCATTTTCCATCTAGGGGGGCCAAGGGGATCCTTCAGAAAGTTAAATCAAGGTGTGTCACTCTTCTGCTTAAAGTCCCGTCTTGGCTTCCCATTGCATTTGGAAAATCCAGAGTCCTTATCCTTGTTTACAGAGCCCTGAGTAATCTGACTCCTGCCTCCTTCTTTTACACTGTATTGTCCCATCTCCACTTCACCACCTCTGCCATGCTGCCTTTTCTATTTTATGAACATACCAAGCTCATTTCCGTTTTGTGACTGGACATACTGGCTGTTCTTTTAATTTGGACTGTGTTTCCCTTGACCTTGCATGGCTGCCTCACTGTGTCATATCAGATCTTAGCTTAATGGGAAGCCTTCCCCTACCAATCAGAGAACCTCCTCTGTCCCTTCTTCCCTCTTCCAGGATTATTTAAATTATCTTTATTACACTTAACCATATTCTGTTTCTCATTTCTTTGTCTTTTTCTGTCTCTTCATCAATTTCCTCCTCTCATACACTCCATAGACAATATAAGCTTTATGAGGGCAGGGACCTTGCTTATTTAGTTCACTGCCATATCCCTAGCACCTAACATACTACCTGAAGCATGACAGTCACTTTTTTCAGCAATATCTGTGAAATGAAAGGAGTTTGTGCTTTTAAAGATGCTGCAGTATAGTCAAAAGCACATAACTAGCTCTACACAGTAAGTGTTGTAAGAATGTCATACCTGTAATGACCTCTGGGTGCACAGTTTAAAAGAGCAGCTCATTCAAGGAATGGGAGGTGGAAGGGTAAAATCAGCAAAGCTACACTGAGCAGGTAACATTTGCCTTGGGTCCTGAATAAAGAACTTTAGAAGGAACAGAGACTGGCATAGGGTAGCAATTGGAAGTATAGAAGTATGTGAGGTATTCAGGGTGTAGTGAGTAGTTCCGCTTGAGTTAGGCTTAAATAATGATTAGCTATAAGGCTGAAGCAACACAAGTGCCAGACTGCAAAGAATCACATTCACCATGATAAGGTTTTGAACTTTGTGTTGGAAATAGAAAACCTATTCTGGCGGTATTATGCAGGATATGTTACGTTACAAAGGAGAAACGAACCTTACAGATTGGTTTGACAAGGGAAGGCCTAAACGGTGGGGTGAGAGAAGAGGTTGCAGATGGAGTGTTCAAGTAAACTGTGTGTTTAAAATGTTCTTTCAGTGGTTTGGATTTTATCTCAAGTTATACTTGCTAAACGTTAATTTCCATCTATACTGCAGAATTTGGTCGATCTTGCAGGCAGTGAAAGAGCTGCTCAAACAGGTGCTGAAGGTAAGGAAAGCTCATGAAATACGACATTGACTTGAGTGTCTTCCAGTTCTTTCGCAGAATAAAAGTGCTGCCATGCATTTTAGAAACTAATAAAGTAATGATAATAATAATATTGTGATAAAAGTCCTCAGTGTAAACAGTAGCTTCTGTATCTGACTAATTATCTCATTTGGGATACTATGTGTGTGTTAGTTGCTGAGTCATGTCCAACTTTTTGCAACCCCATGGACTGTGGGTCCCCATGTGAATTCTCCAGGCAGGAACACTGGAGTGGGTTGCCATTTCCTTCTCCAGGGAATCTTCCCTGGTCCAGGGATCAAACCCAGATCTCCCACATTGAAGGCAAATTCTTTACCGACTGAGCCACCAGGGAAGTCCTTGGGCTACTATAGGATAAATTTTTTAAAAAGTCAGAACTATGCAGTTTATAGAATTGTGTAACTGAAGAGCTTATGAGACCATCTAAATTTTCATAATCAATAAGAAAATTCAGAAAGGTCATGGGGCACACAGTTGATATTCAGGCATTAATAATTCTTAAAGACAACCAGCTACAATATTTAGTGCACAAAAAGATGCAATATACAATAATAGGTTAGAAGATGTAATACCTCAGAAGAAACTCAACAAAACTTGCACAGGGCCAAAAAAAAAAACTTCAAAACAGACCTGAAGGACATAACCAAATATTAGTACATAAACAAATGGAAGCGCACACTTAGATGGAAAGTTGCGAAATCATAAAGATGTCCAGCCTCTCTCTGTGTTAATTTCCTGCAGCCTGACATAAAGTTACCCAGATGAGCATGGCCCATATCCACTAAATCAGACCCATGAACAGGAAGTACATACTGTTGTTTCAAGTTGGCTTTTTAAATAACAGTATTATAGCAGTAGCTAAATAATGCACCTGTGAAATAACAGCTATTCAGAGTTATTTGATGCATTATTTTTTGTGTACGTAGTAGATTGGAATCCTACATATCCCTTTACAGGGTTCTGGGTAAGTAATTTCTGATACGACCATACAGTGGAATTCTGTGTTATAAAAAAGAATGAAAAAGACCAGTGCTTACTAATCTGATGCATATATACTGCCAAGTGAAAAAAATCAGAGTGCAAAATAGTATATATAATATGCTACTCTTTGTCTGAAAATTAAAGGGAGAAATGAGTGCACGTGAACTTGTATTTCTAAAAATCTCCAGAAGAATAAATAATAAACATGGTTTTCTGGTAGAGGGAGCGGGAAACTTGTCCTGGGTGGAGCATAAAACTGGAAGAGAGCTTTTCCAGAGTACTTGTTCTTTTTGTAATGTTAAACAGTCATGTGTGCATATTTAAAGATTTGGGAGTTGTGAGTCCATATAGGAACTAGTTTAAAGTCTGTAGTTGTCTGTATTTGAAGTTTAAAAAAAACCTAGATTCAAATGGAGTAATTAGAGGGGATCTTTTAGGGAACGGACTTTTCCTCCCTCTTGTTCTTTTTTTATTCATCTTTTTTGTTGTGCTGTTTCTCTCAGATGATAACCTTTCTGATTCACCTAATGTTGGGAGGGTAGGGAGAGAGCCCCTCCATCAGTGAAATTAAAGGTAGATTCAGATTTAGTCCAAATCAGAGACTTCAACATCTGTCCCTTTAATTTCTACTTTCTCTTATAATTTGCTGATAAATAAGTTCATCATCCAATACAGGGCTCAGTGTTAATTTTTATATTTGTATAATAAATACAGGTTTGCGACTCAAGGAAGGCTGTAATATAAATCGAAGTTTATTTATTTTGGGACAAGTGATCAAGAAACTTAGCGATGGACAAGTTGGGTAAGTGTATCCCACTGTACATTTATCTGTTAATACTTATGTTTAAATTAGGTTGAAAATTTTAATAGTTTTGTGTGTGCTTGCTCAATCATGTCCGACTCTTTGCAACCCCATGCCCTGTAACCTGCCAGGCTCCTCTGTCCATGGAATTTCTCAGGCAAGAACACTGGAGTGGTTTGCCATTTCCTACTCCAAGGAATCTTCCTGACCCAGGGATTGAACCCACATCTCTTGAGTCTTCTGCGTTGGAAAAGCAGATTCTTTACCACTGTGCCATGTGGGAATCCCTTAGTGACACTCAAAATATATGTACCTATTTCTTTCATATATTCTAAAGCTCTCATGACTGAGCATTTGTGGCTTCTTACACATATGATTGTGTCCTACTAAATTTACTTTCTGTATTTTAAATATTTTTTTAGTTAATAGTTTCTATCTGCCCCATGTAACCTGTAAATAATTAATTTTATAACTGTAGCTATTTTAAGGTTCTCCATTAAAAACCAACCAATTTTGTTATATAAAAGCTTTCTCTTTTTCTTCCCAAACTCATTTCTCATTTAGTGGTTTCATAAATTATCGAGACAGCAAATTAACACGAATTCTCCAGAATTCCTTGGGAGGAAATGCAAAAACGCGTATTATCTGCACAATTACTCCGGTGTCTTTTGATGAAACACTTAGTACTCTCCAGGTGAGTTTGATTTTTATCTCAACTTAATATGAGGGGATATCATCTTTAAGAAGGAAAAATTTCCTACTAAAAATAGGTACAGGTCTCTTAATTGACGTAACATACCTGATAAAATAAGATTGATGTGTTTTTCCAAAATCACAAAATCCATTATCCCACCTCCACAATTTCTGTCACATTCAACACTCTTTTACTGAAATTGACTTGATTTTTTATTTTTACAAACTCACTTATAAAAGGAAACTTTATATCAGTTCCATAAATGAAAAACTAATATCACTTACAACAAATAGAAGGTGACCCAAAAAAGATGTGTATGTGGTTATAACAACAAAAAAAAAAACCTTCCAAAATTCCTGCTAGCTAGTTGTTCCCTGTCTTTGCACTGAGCCTAGGTCCTACATTTTATGTTTAAAGAAAAAAAGGAG
This sequence comes from Moschus berezovskii, assembly GCF_049115385.1. Lineage (NCBI taxonomy): Eukaryota > Metazoa > Chordata > Mammalia > Artiodactyla > Moschidae > Moschus > Moschus berezovskii. Next base: position 28,860,312 of record NC_142464.1, read on the forward strand.
GAGGGTTGGGGTGGGGGAACTGAATTGTCGATAGAATAGCTGTCTCAATGAAGGATTCAGCGTCATATATAAAGGACACCTTCATGTACCTACTTAAAGTTACTTCTGATACACTCTAAGAAATATTGGTTTACATAGCTACTGAGTACTAGATCTAGATACTGTCAGAGAAAACAGAAAACAGAGTCACGGGCTTCACAGAATTTATAGTCTTATAGGGAAGACAGGAGCTGTCTTCCAACATGATTGCCTTGGATTAATGCGTAAGTGGCTAGTAAGTAGGATAGAGTTCAAAGGAAGGAGAAGGGCTTTTGACGGGAGCACTACTGGCCTTGTTATGGGGACATAGAATGCTCTCTGTATTCAAAAGTATTAAACTACCTGGGAAGAGTACTGATTTTTTTTTCTTTTTTTTTTTAACAAAACTTAATTACAAGAAAACCCAAGTATTATTCATTGTTGTGTGTGTTGAGTGCATAACACTCTTGCATTTTTTCCCAGTTTGCCAGCACTGCCAAATATATGAAGAATACTCCTTATGTTAACGAGGTATCAAGTGATGAAGCTCTCCTGAAAAGATATAGGAAAGAAATAATGGATCTTAAAAAGCAATTAGAGGAGGTATGTATGAACCATGTATTCCAATAAAGAGAAGACACAGATTTAGAATTGAGATCTGCTAAATGCCCAGAGATTCTGAAGCCATCAATAACTGAGTTTTGCAACCTAGATGTAAAACAATTTTCAACTAAGAAGAAATCAACTGACAAAAAATTTAGTTTAATTTACTATAAACTAAAAGTCGTGGTTTCTTAAAATTATTTTAGGTTTTGTTTTTCATTTTCAAAGGGCAAAATTTGATGTTTTCAAATGAGCCAAGTTGAGAGGGTTTTTTTAAAAAATTATCACAAATGCATAGGAAATTAGGTTAAAAAAGAGAGGCTATGTATAGTTACCTAAAACTATTTTCCAGAGTTTCACATTATCTTGAATTTTTCTTCCAGCCCCAAGATAGGAATTCAATAAAATAGGATTATCACTTGTAATTTGTTTGTTTTAACTATTATGGCCCTCGATTTTGTGTAAATCTTGCATTCTGGTGATATTTTTAGGAATGGTCTAAAATAACAAATGGTAATCCTATGAAAACATCTCTTCTTTTGCTGTAGGTATTCAAGTCTCTGCTTTTATGATCTCTCTGCCTTCTGTTTATATATTTTAAGCAGTTAATAGAATTGCCTTAGCTGCATTGTAATAATTTTACACACAGCATATAGATTAATGACATGAGAAGAAATGGATATTTTACTTTATTTTTAGTTTGAGAAATTACTGATTATGGTAACTGTGTACTAGAGTTCTGCATGTACAGTATATTTTATTTCAATATAATTAAAATTCTCTTAGTTTACATACAAATTTCTATTCTGTTCTTTTAAGCTACTTTCAAGGTTTTAAAATATAGCTACATTTATTATTAACATAATCCATTATTACATTCTGTAGGTTTCTTTAGAGACTCGAGCCCAGGCAATGGAAAAAGACCAACTGGCCCAACTCTTGGAAGAAAAAGATCTACTTCAAAAAGTCCAGATTGAGAAAATTCAAAACCTTACACGGATGCTGGTGACATCTTCTTCCCTAGCATCGCAGCAAGAATTAAAGGTAAAATTTAAAATATGACAGCTTAAACTTGGTATACAGAGAATAGAACCGGACATTCCTATATATTCATTACATAATTATTCATTTGTCATCTTTTGATACATTATATTCAAGAAACCAAGAACCTGTTGTATATTTGAAGTTTGTTAAAATTACCGATCCCTGATGTAGAAGTACTAATTCAAGGATTCAAGCTTACTACCTTAGTTTTCTTCTAGGAGTTTTATGGTTTCAGGTGTTAACATTCAAGTCTAATCAGTTTCAATTGATTTTTATATATGAAAAAATCATATATACGTCTGTATAGTGGTCCAGTGTAAGTGTATCTTACTTACGTGTAAGTAACATAGTGGTCCAGTTTTCCCAGCATCACTTACTGAGCAGACTGTCCTTTCCCTATTTTATCTTCCTGGTTCCTTTGTTGTAAATTACTTGATCATATATGTGAGGGTTTATTTCTGGGCTTCTATTCCATTGTTTTTATGTGTCTGTTTTTGTGACACTATCATACATATTGTTTTGATTGCTATAGCGTTATAATACAGTTTGAAATCAGGAAGCGTGATGCCTCCAGCTTTGCCCTTCTTTCTCAAGATTGTTTTGGCTATTTGGAGCCTTTTGTGGTTTACAGTCTACAGTATAGCCAAGGAATCTGTTTGCGAAATGTTTCTTAAGAAATTCTAATACAATTAATTAACTGATTGGAAACCACGGGTGTTTGAAGTATATTGGAATATTTTCTGTTTAAAGAAACAAAAATGTTAATATCAAGAAATTGATCTAGACTATAGATCAACATAATAATCAAAATTCTGACTTCTGATTTGTGTGTTTTTTGTTTTTACTAGGGTTTTATTTATCTGACAGATTTTTTTTTTATTTAAGAGAATAGCCTTTGGATTTGAACTCCCTGGGTATGAATCCCAGTTCTGTCAATTCCTGACACTTGACCTTAGACAATTTCTCAAATACACTTTGCTACAGTTTCCTTATCTGTGATATAATAGCTTGGTCCCTACTTCATAGGATTGTTGTGAGAATTAAGTGAAGTAACATACAGTATGTGCAGAACACTACACTTTACACTCAGAAACCCTCAGTCAGTGTATACTGCTAAGATTACTACTGGGCTTTCCTGGTGGCTCAGTAGTAAAGAATCCACCTGCCAATACAGGAGACAGTTTTGATCGCTATTCTAGGAAGATCGCACATGCTGCGGAGCAACTAAGCCTGTATTCCATAGCTATTAAGCTTCTGCTCTGGAGCCCAGGAGCTGCAACTGCCGAAGCTCGCCTCGAGCCCATGTTCCACAAGTCACTGCAGTGAGAAGCCCAGGAGCTGCAATTAAAGGAAAGCTTGCACAGCAACAAAGACCCTGCACAGCCAGAAATAAATATGTTTTAAAATATATATATATTACTAATAGGTGTCATGTACAAATCACCACAGTAAGTATAGAGACTCTCAAGATCTATTTCTTGACTGAGTGATGAGTAGCAAATAGCCCAGTGGAAGGTATAGGGAATAGTATTTCAGAAAAACACATATACAAAAGCTTGTAATTGTGGGACAACAGTATATTAGACTTTCCGGTGGCAGGGGCATTGTGAACCACATTAAGGGATTTGATCTTTGCATTTTGCTAAAGATAAGGAAAAGCCTTGTATAAAATGTAATCGCAATTGCATTTTGGAAAGGTATGATTGCTATGTGCATCAGATTGATTTGGCCTCTACAAGGATTGTGGTTCTGAAGATGGAAGAAATTGGATAAACTGGAGAGCTATTTGGGAGGCAGACTCAACTGGACTTTGTGGTTGTTTGAATGCAGGGGCAAGGAAAGAGAGAAAGAGGCATCCTGAATGATTTGCAAGCATTACTAGGCTTTCTGGGCAGTTGGTAGTGTATTCAATGAATGGAGAGCAGTGGAGCTGCTCAATGGTTGATTCAGGATATCTCCATTTTAAGACATCAGGCAGTTGGAAAGGTCTGAGATGGAGAGGTCAGTTTGGGTATTAACTACAGCTGATCCAGTTTAAAGTCATAGGAATGGATGAGCTTGCCCTTGGAGCACGTTGAGAATGGAAAGAACAGAGGGTCAAACACAGAACCCCAAGAAACAACAACTTTTAGGCAAAAGCAGAATAAAAGAATCACTAAAGGAGCCTATGTTGAGCTCTAGAATTGAAATCAGGTGAATGTGGTAAGCAGTGTCACGTTCTGCTGAGAAGTTAAATGAGATCCATATAGACAAAGATGCTTCAGATTTAGAAACAAGAAGCTTATTTGCAAAAGCATGCGCTGGTAATAAAAGCCACCTTACTGTGGGTAGAGATGCCCAAAGGGATGGGATCGTGAATACAGTTGAAGAGTCTGACTTTAGATAGAAGGAGAAACATCTATTCATTTCAACAAGGACAGAAGAAGGAATGCTTTTGTAAGTTTAGGCTTATATTGTCTTTGTGAAATAGGTTTAACTTTTCTGCTGAGATATCAGGAGATGGTTGAAGACACACGTTCATAGTGCTAAGGGTTTGAATTAGTATAGCGCATGGTGTTGAGCTGAAGGTCATTGGAGTAAAATATTTATATACAGCTGGGTTTTGCAGAGTAGGCTGTGGAAAGGGCTGGCTGTCTCAAGCCTAAAGGTAGTGAGTGTAGAGGCATGAAAGCGAACAGTGTATTCTGGGAACAGCAGTTAATCTTGAAATGCAGCGCAGTAGACAGAAATGATCCTGAAGAGACAAAGAAGTAGATAAATTGTAAGGAAGAAGACAGTGTATAAACTAAAAGAAAATGGTAGCTAGAGAGAAGTGAGGAGGCAAGAGTTTGTTTCTTTAAAAAATCAAAAGCAAGTAAATAGGCCTGAGCATTTGTAAAATGAAGAAGAAGGAGCTTGGGAAGGTGACAGATGACCAGATAACTGAGGGAACGGAACTAGGTACCTCAAAGTGCTGTTGATAGCTATGGGGTGGCAGCAGCAGCTGTCCCTTCCTTGTAACACTAGAGTACTTGAAGAGTTATACGTCAACAGATTTCTTTCAGTTATGTTCCAGAAAAGCTTGTAAGTAAACCTTCAAGTAAAATGTATAGTGTAAATGATAGTTTCATCAAAGTTTTCAGGGGTTAAACACTGATCCGAAAAGCTTGAGTATGTTTTCTTATCTCAGGGTATCCTTAAACTATGAAGATACTAAACTCTACTTAGTAAAAATTCCACCAAGGCAATGGTTTTTTAAAATGGAAACTAGTTCCCATGTTTTACAGTATTTGAGCCCCAATCTATGTGAGGTAATTTTGATTTCTTTCCTTTTAGGCTAAAAAAAAACGAAGAGTCACTTGGTGCGTGGGGAAAATTAACAAAATGAAGGACTCAAACTACGTAAATGAATTTAATATGGCAGTGAATGTAACAACAAGAACACATAAGGCTGCTGTAAGTTTAGGAGAAATTGATGAATGTGAGTACTTTTCCAATTACTTTCATTTATAAAAGTATCCCTATAAAGAGGGACTTTTTTAAAAACTTTATTTTTTAACTGAAGGATAACTGTTTTACAGAATTTTGTTGTTTCTGTTAAACCTCAACCAAATCAGCCATCAATGTACATATGTCCCCTCCCTAAAGCAGGACTTTATTTGTAACTCAATAATGTGATAAACACATTTAAATAAAATGTATGTATTAATATTTTAAGTGTAATTACAATGGAGATAATGAGAAAGTTAAGTGATTTTAAGAAAGTGAATATTCGTGACGTTTTCTATTATTTCCACATCTCTTAAGAATGATGATGCACTGTAGTTGAAGCACACATTTTTGTTCTAATCATTATCCAGTTAAATTAGTATCCACATAACATCAGCCTTAAACTACTAATCTTGAAAGAATTCCTGTGTTTACAACAGAAATCTGTTTCAGAATAGTCTCCAATGTAGTTATAAGTATTTTTTAGGGGCATTTTATTTATTTATTTATTGCTGTGCTGTTTTTTCTTTATTTTTTTTAATTTATTTTAATTGGAGGCTAATTACTTTCCAATATCGTAGTAGTTTTGCCATACATTGACATGAGTCAGCCATGGGTGTAAATGTGTCCCCCATTCTGAACCCCACCTCCCACCTCCCTCCCCATCCCATCCCTCAGGGTCACCCCAGTGCACCAGCCCTGAGCACCCTGTCTCATGCATCGAACCTGGACTAGTGATCTGTTTCACATATGATAATATACTTTTTTCAGTGCTATTCTCTTAAATCATCCCACCCTCACCTTCTCCCACAGAGTCCAAAAGTCTATTCTTTACAGCTGTGTCTCTTTTGCTGTCTTACATATAGGGTCATTGTTACCCTCTTTCTAAATTCCATATATATGCATTAATATACTGTATTGGTGTTTTTCTTTCTGACTTACTTCACTCTGTATAATAGACCCCAGTTTCATCCACCTCATTAGAACTGATTCAAATGTATTCTTTTTAATAGCTGAGTAATATTCTATTGTGTATATGTACCACAGCTTTCTTATCCATTCGTCTGCAGATGGACATCTAGGTTGCTTCCATGTCCTGGTTGTTATAAACAGTGCTGCAATGAACATTGGGGTACACATGTCTCTTTCAATTCTGGTTTCCTCGGTGTGTATGCCCAGGAGTGGGATTGGCTGGGTCGTATGGCAGTTCTATTTCCAGTTTTTTAAGGAATCTCCACACTGTTGTCCATAATGACTGTACTAGTTTGCATTCCCACCAACAGTGTTAAAGGGTTCCCTTTTCTCCCCACCCTCTCCAGCATTTATTTCTTGTAGACTTTTGGATAGCAGCCATTCTGACTGGCGTGAGATGGTACCTCAGTGTGCTTTTGATTTACATTTCTCTGATAATGAGTGATGTTGAGCATCTTTTCATGTGTTTGTAAACCATCTGTGTGTCTTCTTTGGAGAAATGTCTGTTTAGTTCTTTGGCCCATTTTTTGATTGGGTCGTTTATTTTCTGGAATTGAGCCGCATGAGCTACTTGTATATTTTTGAGATTAATTCTTTGTCAGTTGCTTCATTTGCTATTATTTCTCTTGCTGCTGCTGCTGCTGCTAAGTCACTTCAGTTGTGCCCGACTCTGTGTCACCCCGTAGACAGAAGCCCACCAGGCTCCTCCATCCCTGGGTTTCTCCAGGCAAGAACACTGGAGTGGGTTGCCATTTCCTTCTCCAATATGTGAAAGTGAAAAGTGAAAGTGAAGTCACTCAGTCGTGTCCGACCCTTAGCAACCCCACGGACTGCAGCCTACCAGGCTCCTCCATCCATGGGATTTTCTAGGCAAGAGTACTGGAGTGGCTTGCCATTGCCTTCTCCGATTATTTCTCTTAGGGGCATTTTAAAATCTACTTAAAATAATCAAATCTCAGATTTAGAATTTGTCCTTTTTACCTATACTGTACTAAGGATTCGTGTATTGTATCACTTATTCTAACCAGTGATCTTAATTCACACAATAATACAAATGATCACATCTGTTTTTAATGTATTCTTGTCATTCATATAGTAAGTACATATTAGTTTGAGTTTATTACCTCTGACGAGAATTTTTTTAATCTTTGAGTTTTAAGAAGCTTAATAACATATTTATGGATAAATTTCTTTTCTCTCTAACTATAGCTCTCTGTTCAGAGTCTGATATTCTCAGTAACACTCTTGATACATTGACTGAGATAGAATGGAATCCAGCAACAAAGCTACTAAGTCAGGTAATTTAAATGTATTTTACAGAGCATTATGCTTTTACTCCTTTTAAAACTCATTTGTTATTGGTGTTTATTGTTGTAACACATTTCTAGCTCTCAATTAATTTCAGTAACAGTTTTGGTTCCATTTAGGGCTTCCTGGGTGGCGCTAGTGGTAAAGTGAAAGTTAAAATTGCTCAGTCCTGTCCGATTCTTTGCGACCCCATGAACTATACAGCTCATAGAATTCTCCAGGTCAGAATACTAGAGTGGGTAGTCTTTCCCGTCTCCAGGGGATCTTCCCATCCCAGGGATCGAACCCAGGTCTCCCGCATTGCAGGTGGATTCTTTACCAGCTGAGCCACAAGGGAAACCCAGTGGTAAAGAACCCATCTACCAATGCAGAATACTTAAGAGATGCAGGTTCAGTTCCCTGGGTTGGGAAGATACCCTGGAGGAGGACATAGCAACCCACTCCAGTATTCTTGCCTGGAGAATCCCAGGGACAGAGGACCCTGATGGGCTATGGTCCATAGGGTCGCAAAGAATCAGACGGAAATGACTTAGCAGCAATCCCCTAGAGATAAAAAGGGTTGATTTTTAGTGTCTAAATTCTCAGTCGTATATTAGAAGAATGATACAGGTTAGGGAATGGTAAGATTGCCAGATAATACTGAAAATTAAAAGTGTCTGTTGTCTTATCAAGAGTTTAAGAAATAAGGAATAGTATAATCAATACTATAGTAAGTTAAATTATATATTTACTTTCTAGGCTCTTAATGTTCAAAGAAATATAGTTTTACAAATGTATTTGTTAAAGAAAATTTTATTTTCACTTTGGAGGACAATTGCAGTGATTCTTGGGAATTATTATTCCCATTAGCTGACCGTTGCAGCTAGTTTTAATTAGTTCAGTATTTAGACAAAGTATTTTTGTGTACCTAAAACATACTCTAGAAGTTCAGTGTTTTTTGAAAATCCTGATACTAGTTTTCTTTTTAACTCATGGTTTGACTCTCAAACAGTATAGAAAGCAGAAACAGACCCCTTTTGAATATAGGAAAACCTAGCAGCCACTAGAGTTTTAAAGATCAATAATCTCTGTTTTACTTCTTAAATTCAGAGATACCTGAGAAATAAAATAGACAAGTGGACAGTTAAGTTTTCAGCTTTATAACTAACGAGTTTAAAGACCTGTATTCCATTTTATGAGCCCTACCTCCTTCTTCTGACTCGACTTTTCCAGTCAGGAACAGGCAGAGCATTTGTTTATATGATCCTTTTTTTTTTTCATCCTAACCCTTTCAAAATAGTCTTCTTCTATTCTGAGTTAGTTTACCAAAATTGCAGACCCTTTATCTTACTCTGTATCAAGCTGGACCGTTAAAAAGATATTGAAGAAGAAAATGCCCTGAACCACCAAATGATTCAAAGTTAATTATTTGATTAATCTAAATTTAGTTAAGAAAACAAAAGAATATATGATTCGAATTCTGACTTGAAAATTTGGTTTTGTTTACAATAGGAAAACTTAGAAAGTGAATTGAATTCACTTCGTGCTAACTATGATAACCTGGTACTAGACTATGAACATTTAAGAAGAGAAAATGAAGAAATGGAATTGAAATTAAAAGAAAAGAATGATTTGGATGAATTTGAAGCTCTAGAAAGAAAAGCAGAGAAAGATCAAGAGGTAAAGAATGTGGAAATGTGAAACTAAACTGAAAACACAAGTTTAAAGGAAGTAGTCTCTTAAAAATATTTATTTCTAAACTTGAGATATTGAACATGTCCCTGTTTTCCACATATATACACAATTTAGAGAATTTAAGAAATAATTATATTATTTTAAAAATAGTTAAATCATATTTGTTTCTCTTGTGCTTATGCACAAGAATAAGAAATTAAGAACATCTTTAGGAAGGTTTGGTGAATCTACCTATTGATGGTTTGTCCTAAAGAAATTATTTCCCTGTAATTTGTATATTAAAGTATTTAATTTGTTGTGCATATGAAAAGTGCTGCCTAGACTATAGCCATTTCCTTCTGAGACCAACATGAATTTTAATATCCACCTGAAGGTTTTATATATGGATACTATCTATTAATGAATTTTGTTTTTTTTAGAAAGTATATACTTAAGTAACTGTGTATAGTATTAGGCTACATGTTAAGCTAATTCAGAAGCCATCAGACTTTGGGACTTGGAAACTATCCAAAAGATTCAAGAGATTTCTTAGCGTAGAGAGTCTTTAACCTAGAGTTCATAAACATTTTGAAATTATTTTGTGAAATTTTGGAGTCCATATTCAGTTTTCTAGAGTAAGAATCCACAGCTACTATCAGACATGGGACATGATCCATTACTGAAGTGAAAGTCTCTCAGTTGTGTCCGCCTCTTTGCAGCCCCATGGACTGTATAGTCCATGCAATTCCCCAGGCCAGAACACTGGAGTGGGTAGCCTTTCCCTTCTCCAGTAGATCTTCCTAACCCAGGAATCAAACTCAGGTCTCCCGCATTGCAGGTGGGTTCTTTACCAGCTAAGCCACAAGGGAAGCCTGACATGATCCATGAATCCTCTTAAAAATGAGAGTCAGTGTTTTGGTGTAGGTAAAATATGACTTAATTTGTAGCTACTTCTCAGATTTCTATGTGGAGAGCCCAGAGGGACACAGTTCTTTTGTCTCAGTTTCATAGTTTCTTACCTGTTTTTCTTAAGAAGAAAAAAAGAATTCTGTGCCAAAAGTTCTACCTACACACTGTAGTATATTTACTTCTACATTTCATAGGTATATTCTGAGAGGCAGAAATCTGTAAGTTCTCTGTTAAGTTTCATTTAACTTGTTTTAAAATTTGTGAATTCACAAAATGTAAAACATCATGAAAAGAAGAGTGGACTTCAACGTGTAATCTGAGTTTTATTGAGAAGGAAGTTCTAGTATCATGTTTAAGAGCATGGTCTCTGGAGCAGATTAACTGGAATGAAACTCTAGTTTTGCTGCTTATTCAGTTCAGTTCAGTTCAGTCGCTTAGTCATGTCCGACTCTTTGTGACCCCATGAACCACAGCACGCCAGGCCTCCCTGTCCATCACCAACTCCCGGAGTTCACCAAAACTTATGTCCATCGAGTCGGTGATGCCATCCAGCCGTCTCATTCTCTGTCGTCCCCGTCTCCTCCTACCCCCAATCCCTCCCAGCATCAGACTCTGTTCCAGTGAGTCAACTCGTCGCATGACAAATTTTAGCCTGGCATGAATTGTGGGCAAGGCTTTGAGGGCGTCATCAAATCTCTCAGGGCTTACTTTTCTGTGTATCTTCCCTCTTGAAGTTAAATTGGGAGCTTTTCAAGTCCCCTTCTAATGCCAAAATCTTATCTAATTTTTTATATGTATCTTATAAATAATATGGTATAAAATTAACTTTGGGCAATTTTATACCCAAAGTGTAGCAACAATGTCTCTAATTTTTCTTACATTAAATAAATATATTCCATTAATCATTAAAAGTGAACAAATTCACCAAATTGGATCACATACAGAAAAATTACAAAAATAAGTCTCATATCTTGATTTTTTTTTTTCCTTTTTACTATGAAAGGGGTAAATAATCCTATTCTCTTCATTTTCACTTGGACACACTTTGAAATTTTAGGTTCTGTGAAGTAACCTTAAAGTTTAAGTAATACAAACTTAATCTGTTCAAAGACAGTTTTACAATATCCATTCCATATTAAACTAAAAATGCAAGTCTGGGTATAAGCAGTGAAGTATGTTCTAAAACCTACATTTAGGGGGAAAGTTTAGCCAAAAGGAGTAAAAGTCAAATAACAGCCTTAGGACATGTGACCATTGTCCTGGCTTCTGAGGGTTTTGTCAAAAATCACTAAAGCTGTGGGTAATTTTCAAGTAAAGATACAGTAATAAAGATAATTTAAATAGTAATTTTAGAGAAAGGAATAAACAAGGTCAAGTATTATCATGATCAGGGAACAAGAGAAATTTCATTTCTCTACCAATTTAGCTTGATTTAATTTTATAATTTTCACAACTTGGAGATATTTAAGTTCATTAAATGTTTCATTTCACCTGCTAAAAATTACAGCTGAAATATGCAACATTTTTTATGTATCAGTGGATTACCTTTGGCCATATCATATACATTCTCTACTCTGCATTTTAAAAAATACATTATTGGGAGAATACACTCATCTCTTTTCAAAAGTTACTTAATCTTTTTCTGTTTATGTGAACCAGTACTTAAAATGAAGAGCAATTTCAAATGAGAGGTAAAGGAATTTTTCCTTCAAATATTTTCAAAACTTAAAGTTAATTATTTAGTTCTTCATTTCTGGCAAATGTGGTTTCCTTGAACAAAAATTAGAGAATAAAAGGTAAAAGAGCCAGCCAATTTAAATTACAACAATACAGATTAAAACTTTGCTGAACAATGGGCTAGCCACTAATCACATGTGCCAGCTGAGCACTTGAAATGGAGCCAGTCTCTACTACCTAAGTATGAAAAGAAGATGAAAAGTTACATGAATTTTTTAATACTGATTACATGAAGTAAAATAGTTATATTCATTAGATTAAATTATATTAAGGGGCTTCCCCGATGGCTTGGTGGGTAAAGCACTTGCCTGCAGTGCAGGAGACTTGGGTCCAGTCCCTGGGTTGGGAAGATCCCCTGGAGGAGGAAATGGCGACCCACTCCAATATTCTTGCCTAGAAAATCCTATGGACAGAGGAGCCTGGCAGGCTACAGTCCAAAGGGTCGCAGAGAGTCAGACACGACTGAGCATGAACACGGCATGGCTAATTATATTAAAATTAATTCTGCCTGTTTCTTTTTACTTTTAATAGTGGCTACTAGAAAATTTTTAATTATAAATTTGTCTCGTATTTCTACTGAATAATGCTGACCTAAAATAGAAAAATGTCAAACTAGCAGTAGTCTGAAATCTAAAACTAGTTAGGACTGAGTTATTCATCCAGAAAATTTTATTTAAATGAGATGCTATTTTTGTAAGTCCCTTATATTTGACTCGAAGTTGCTTTTACTGTCTAATGACTCACCTGATTATGATGATTAAAGAACTCTACGGGATAATACATTTATCTTTGTTAAACTGTAGTTTACTTGTTTTGAACACTAAAGTTTCTGGTCCTTAAATATTTAATGCTGCAGATATTTCAATAAAAAAGAAACTTTAATAGAAATTCTCATATCTTTAAGTAATCTTTATAGTTTTATACAGTTGAACAATATAAAGCAGCAGCAGCATCTTTCCAGTATTTCCTGTAGAATAAACCAACAAGGTAATAGTTCATAATTCCATACATATCTCTGTAGCTTTGGTGAACAGTAAAATATAATAAAGGTACCACTTAAAACTGTCATAATCCAAAACTAAATTTCAAGTCACAACTCATTAAAAGTATGTCAGTATAAAGCTAGGTGGATAATTTATCAGAAGAGAGAAAAACCTCATAAATACATTTCTGCACTTAACCCAAAACAAAAATCTATTAAAAGTATGATTTTTTTAGAGTTTGATTACCACTGTGTCTTCTACAAATGGTGGTTACTAATTTGCTTTTGACGTTATTGTAGCTTTATTAATAGATAACATAGCTATTTTGGGGTCACGCTTAGGCTTTTTTCTTATTTGTTTTGCAGGGTTTGGGGGTTTTTTTTGTTTGGCTGGAGAGTGTGGGGTTTTGTTTGTTTATTTTTATATAATGAGGTGCTTTGTTGCAGTAGCTTGAACAGTTGCTTTCTCAGTCCTTCTTGCTGTGTTGGGTGATTCTAGAGCGGTGAATGAATGCTCTCTTTTTTTTTTTTTTTTTGCTTTATTAACTGTTGGTTTGCTCTGTTGCCTGTTCACATGCTCTTACAGATGCAACTAATTCATGAAATTTCCAACTTAAAGAATTTAGTTAAGCATGCAGAAGTATATAATCAAGATCTTGAGGTGAGCATTTATGTTGATATTTCTATTGATAAGGAGCCCAAACTGTAAAACATCTATGTAATTAAATATTATTTCAGAAAATAGAGGGAATTATATTTTTAAAATCTCAACTCTGAATTTTTCTTCTGCTGATTTAAACTATTAAATGTAAGTTCTTTTTAATTCTTTAAAATTGAAATCCATTTAAATTGTGTTTCATTCTCCTTTAAATGTTTTAGAATGAACTGAGTTCAAAAGTAGAGCTGCTTAGAGAAAAGGAAGACCAGATTAAGAAGCTACAGGAATACATAGAGTCTCAGAAGTCAGAAAGTATGAAAATGGACTTGTCATACTCACTGGTAAAAGTCAGATTTATTTTGTTGTGTCATCATTTTGGCATTTGTAGTTATACTATCATCATCATTGCAAATACTTACACTGAGTCTACTATGTGCTGGGCATTGTTCTAGTTATTTTAAGTATAGTATTTTATTTAATCCTGTGAGAGAGGCACAATTAATATCATTGCCATTTTATGGATAAAAATCAGAGTTGACAATACCATCCTTCAATTGAATGTGAATAAGTTAGTGATGAACTTCCGTTAAAAATCAGTAATTAAAAATTTTTTTAATTTTTTTCAATTGCTTTGTACAAATACATGGAAAAATATGTAATCAGTATCTTCAGGTAAGCACTTGACATTGATTAGTAATTAGAACTACAAAACATGTAATTGAGCATGATTTCATAAATTACATTAATTTTATTTCATTAATATATATATTAATGTATTCTCATTATAGTGAAGTAACTTTTAACAGTTTAATATTTTTCAGAAACTGTAGCTGTAGGTTATTTTGGTCCGTATAAGATCGTGCCATTAAACAGTAGTGAATCTTATGGTGGAATTAGCTTTTTTTTCCTATTTTCTTTCGATTCACTTGATTACTTCAAGAAAGTATCAGTTGAATTCTAGTTTTTAACTCTTTTTTTAAATGGCAGCAATTTCTAGCCAGAAATTTTAGATTATTAGCTGCTATTCTTCTTTTGTTTGCATTTGAGTTTTTCAGAGTACTTTTTGTTATCTTCTATTGGTACTTTTTTATTACCTTTTGTTAATGGCAAATGATCTTTTTGAAAGTGTTCTTTTTGTTCTAAGGCCTTGGAGAGAAAGACACTTTCATATAATCCTGGCGTGTCTATTAATAGAATAAGAATTCCCACCACCACCACCTTATTTCTTAATTTTTTTGGCTGTGCTACGTGGCATGTGGGATCTCAGTTCCGCAACCAGGGCTCAGATCCAGTCACCCTGCACTGGAAGCTTGGAGTCCCAGCCACTGGACTGCCAGGGATGACCTTGCCCGTTTTTTTAATTGTTGTTTATTTCTTTCTCTTTATTCATCCAGTTCATTGATTCATGCATGCACCCATTAATATTTTGCCAAGAACATATGGTTAGATTCACGTATGGCTGAAGTCTTGTTAAAATGCCACTTCTTTCTAAAAATGAGACTGAATTTTTTTTCATATTTATCAGTCATTTCCTTTTTCTCTTCTGTGAGTTGCCTATTCATATCTTTTCTCTATTTTTCTACTGAATTATTTATCTTTTTTTAATCTGTAATTAAACATCCTTAATTTTAACTATTAACTACTCGCCTGTCATATTTTGCAGAGAGTAACTTAAAAAAAAAAGAAAACAAAGACTTTCGTGGCATTCCAGTGGTTAAGACTCCACACTTATACTTCAGGGGGCACAGGTTCAGTCCCTGGCAGGGGGACTAAGATCCCACTTGCCCTGCAGTATGACCAAAACAAAAGATAAAAAAAGAGTAAAGCAAAAAATAAAAATACATAGAAAACTTTAATAGGCTAGGTGAGCAACAATTATGTTTTTTAAACAATAGCAGAATTATTATAGTACTTCTACACAATGCTTTTATAATTTTGAAATGTTATAGCTAGAATTTTTTTTTTTTTTTCCTCTTTTGGCTGCATTACATGGCTTGTAGGATCTTAATTCCCTGACCAGGGATCAAACCCAGGCCCTGGCAGTAAAAGCACTGAATCCTAACCACTGAACCCCTTAAAATTCTCTAAAATATTTTTATTGTGGAAAATGTTATTCATTTTTATTTATTCTAAAAATACATTTGGTAATTTGCATATTGTAATCATTTTTCATTTCTTAGGAATAACATAGATGTCTATATTGACTTTTCCAAATATAACAAAATTAGATTTCACTAAATCCTTTTTGTCATGTGTAAAGGAAAACAATGAAGACCTGAAACAAATGAAACAGACTCTGCTTGATGTTGAAACTGTAGCTCTTGATGCTAAGAGAGAATCAGCCTTTCTTAGAAGTGAAAATCTAAAGCTGAAAGAGAAAATGGTGAGTGATTTTTGTAATATTTACAATAACAGTTAAAATGACCAGTACATTTCTGTGAATTTACAGTGTTTCTCTCAATAGAAAGAACTTGTAAGTACATGCAAGCAGATGGAAAATGATGCGCAGTTATATCAGAGTCAGTTGGAGGCGAAAAAGAAAATGCAAGTTGATCTGGAGAAAGAATTACAATCTTCTTTTAGTGAAATAACAAAACTCACCTCCCTTATAGATGGCAAAGTTCCAAAAGGTATTTTATCATTTCAGACTGACCTCTTTGAAAATCTGTCTTTCTATAGAACAGTACCTAAAAGATTTTGCAGCTGTATTCCAGTGATTAAAAATCCATTATTCTCTGGTGTTTTTAATTGTTTAAAGTTAAATGTTACTGTCATTTGGTATCAGAATTTGTAAATGTTAAATCATTTATGTCAGACATTAAATCAGAAGAGTTTAAAAATTATTTCTCAAATAAACTGAACCCAATCTTGGACAAGGTGATTAACTATTGGATTAACTATTTACCAACACTGACTCTTTCTTTAATAAATTTTATACAATCTGATTAAATAATCTAACTACATGCATAATTTATATTGACCCAATAATTGCAAGCTGTTTTAAACTTACTAAAAATTTTCTAGATTTTATGTCTAGTATGGAATTGGAAAGAAAAATAACCCATCTTCAGAAAGAATTGAATAAAGCAGTCGAAGAAAATGAAACTTTGCGTAATGAACTTAGTTTGCTGTCAGAATTGAAATCTTTACCTTCAGAAGTAGAAATGCTAAAGAAAGAGGTAAGCATATTTTTAAGAAAACAACTCATGAAATAAAAACCTTTGTGAAGTACCTTAAGTATTTTGCCATAATTTATTTTAAACTACCAGGCAAGAGACTATAAATGTTTGATTCAGTTTGTTAGCAATAGAAATACAAGTAAAATTCTAAGAAAAATCATACAATGCCTGCCTCATCAGAAAGAAAACATTTTAAAACGATAGGTAAAAATTTAAAGACACACCCTGATTGTGTTTCTACTGCGTGTCCTTCTGTGTGCAATTCTTATTAGAACCAGAGATTAGAAAGCAAAGCTTTGAAAGTAAACAGGGTAATATGTGTTAAAGAGATATGAAAAGAAAAATATTGCCCTTCCTCAATCAAACCTTTGTTTAATTTCAGTGTCTTTGGTGGGAGGGAGTAATGCAGAGAAAGCTTTTTTCCTCAAAACTGGTCAACTATATCATATTTTGCTTTCATAGCTAAGTTTTCTTTCTTTTCCATAGATACATGATAAATCTGAAGAGCTGTATATAGTAACATCAGAAAAAGACAAATTGTCTTCTGAAGTAATAGATAAGGAAAGTAGAATTCAAGGTTTACTTGAAGAAATTGGGAACACTAAAAGTGACCTACCACCTTCCCAGTTGAGTTGTGAAAGCACTGATCAAGAATTCCAAGATGTTAAAAATCATCATAGTGAATTTGAGCAAAAGTATAAGATGCTCCTTGAAGAGAATGCAAAATTGAATCAAGAAATAGGAAATCTCTCTAAAGAAGCTAAAGAACTTGGGTTAAATTTGGAGGCTTTGAAGATAGAGGTTAGTGCAGGACATCCTCTAGGGAAATGATCTTTGTCCTGGGGTTTTGCTTCCATATATATGTCGCAGAATGATCTGCTTTTCACTTTTATTTTTTCTTATCTTAAAGCTGTCTCTCAAAACCCACGAACTTCAGCAGAAAACAACTGAGAATCAAGAAAGATTAAAGGAAGTGGAAGAGCTGAAGAAACAATTAGAAAGTAGGGATTCTAGGCTGCAAACGGTAGAAAAGGAGAAAACACTGATTACTGAGAAACTTCAGCAAACATTAGTAGAAGTAAAAACCTTAACCCAAGAAAAAGATGATCAAAAACAACTCCAAGAGAGCCTACAAATTGAGAGAGACCAACTCAAAAGTGACATTCAGGATACTATAAATATGGTAAGGTTTTGACTGATTAAACTTTTGAAATTTTAGAGCCTCTTTAAAAATCTTTCAGAAGCCATCATTTATGATTTACGATCAAGCAGTAACTGTAAAATTATTTTCATTGTTTCACATTCTAATGAAAATCATTTTCTATTTCTCTGACAAAGAATATAGACACCCAGGAACAACTACGAAATGCACTTGAGTCTTTGAAACAACACCAAGAAACAATTAACGTGCTAAAAATGAAAATTTCTGAGGAAACTTCCAAGAATTTGCATATAGAGGAAAACTTAGAAGAAACTAGGGATGAATTTCAGGAAAAGGTAAGGAGTGTTTCTGGTCAAAGTTATCATAAAACCTTAGCACTTAGGTATATAACCTTAACCTCAAACACTAAAGTACATAATGGTAATCTCAATCTTTATTATTCACAGTAGTAATAACTCAGAATAATTTACATGCTTAAGCCTAATGTCTTTGAAATAACTTCAGATATAACTGCTTACCATCAATTTGAAAAGGAAAAGACAAAAAATACTAATTCAGATTTTGAGCTGACCTTTTTTCTGAGACCTGATATAATTTGCACATCTTCAAAACCCACTGAACTCTAAGAGTGTGAGAAGGATTCAGTGCTTATTATGGCTAAAATATTTGTTTTATGTTGGATTTTGTATACTTTATAGAGTTTGCTATAAAATCAACCTGTATATCATGTTTTTGTCTATTTCTAGGGTTTGGGCCTTAATTTTACTCTTAGGTGCTTAAATCTTACCTTAATTCATTCTGGATAGTAAGATTCATTTTGACCTGAGACTTTAGGAGAAAAACTGCTTTAAAAAAAATAATACTTAACTGATTATTTAATCAGTTACAAATTTAATTATATGCTTTGGGATGCTAATGGTGATTTTTTTTAAGGGAGGCATATTAGTCTGCTAGGGCTGCCATAACAAAATATCACAGACTGTTTGTAAACTATGTGTTTATCTTTGCAGAAATGTCTGTTCAAGATTTTGCCCATTTTTAAGTTGGTTTTTTGTTGTTGTAAGAATTTTTTGGATGTTAACCCTTTATCAGTTTTATGATTTGCAAGTATTTTCTCCCATTTCATAGGCTGCCTTTTCACTTTGTTGATTGTGTCCTCTGATGCCCAGAAGTTTTTAATTTTTATACAGTTTAAGTTAGCTTCTTTTTCCCCCTCTGCCCTGACATACAGTATTCCAGTGCTGGAAAGGGAGCTTTCTCTTCTCTTTCCTGTGCTTGAGGCGTTTCACTTCCTCTGTTATCTCATGTTCTCAGCTCATCTGTAAGTTGAATCAACCGTGGGCCAAAGGTTCTTGACCTTGATTTGAAGGTTATAACTTCTGCTTTCCTAAGGGGAAGATTTTTTGAATAGTTTATTTAGAATAAGATGTAACAATGTATATCTGCTTTGAAACTAATGCAATCATAGTACCCCATGAGAAGGAAATGGCAACCCACTCCAATATTCTTGTCTGGAGAATTCCATGGACAGAGGAGTCCATGGGGTCACAAAGAGTTGGACACGACAGAATGACTAACGTACACACACATGAGAAGGAGACAATAAATGAGAAGTAAGGGAAGTTATACTCATTGGGACCACCTGGCTTCTGTAGTATTATGTTCATGCTAGAAGCTTCCATGGTGATAAAGAGTCTGATGGGATTTTCGGCACCATTCTGTTTATTAGAGGTCTTGAAGTCTGCACTGGAAGGCTGAGATGACCTTGGTCCACTGATAACCATGTTCATGCTGGAATCACCCATGTAGATAAAAGAGAGGGTCCAGGAATCTCCTGGGACCCCTCTGTTCTGGGCATCACAGAGCTCTATTAGTAGGTCTGTCAGAAATCCTCTTGGAGTGCCCATTCTCAACCTACTTGATCTCTCTCTCTTTGGAAATGCAGTCTCTCTCAGTTCAGTTCAGTTCAGTAGCTCAGTCGTGTCCTACTCTTTGCGACCCCATGAATCACAGCATGCCAGGCCTCCCTGTCCATCACCAACTCCCAGAGTCCACTCAAACTCATGTCCATCGAGTCGGTGATGCCATCCAGCCATCTCATTCTCTGTCGTCCCCTTCTCCTCCCGCCCCCACTCCTTCCCAGCATCAGAGTCTTTTCCAGTGAGTCAACTCTTCTCATGAGGTGGCCAAAGTATTGGAGTTTCAGCTTTAGCATCAGTCCTTCCAATGAACACTTGAGGATTGATCTCCTTTAGAATGGACTGGTTGGATCTCCTTGCAGTACAAGGGACTCTCAAGAGTCTTCTCCAGCACCACAGTTCAAAAGCATCAATTCTTCGGCGATCAGCTTTCTTCACAGTCCAACTCTCACATCCATACATGACCACGGGAAAAACCATAGCCTTGACTAGACGGACCTTGGTTGGCAAACTAATGTCTCTGCTTTTTAATATGCTATCTAGGTTGGTCATAACTTTCCTTCCAAGGAGTAAGCGTCTTTTAATTTCATGGCTGCAATCAGCATCCGCAGTGATTTTGGAGCCCAAAAAAATAAAGTCTGACACTGTTTCCACTGTTTCTCCATCTATTTCCCATGAAGTGATGGGACCAGATGCCATGATCTTTGTTTTCTGAATGTTGAGCTTCAAGCCAACCTTTTCACTGTCCTCTTATTTCTACCAAAAATACTTTGCCCTCTACATGTATACTTACAATGGTGCATACTTACCATTTTAAGTATGCACTGCCTCTGAAAATGAAAGTTGGGAATATTATTATTGGGAATAGGGAATGATTTCCAGCTTTTAAAGAAAGAAAGAAAGTGATAGAGCTCAAAGTAGCTTACTTTTTCAGAAAATCTGGTTAACCCATCATACATAAAGATAATTGTTAATTATCTATAGCTGTTTAGGTAGTTCTTATTAGTGATCAGGCACAAGAGCACACACTGGAGCCAGAGCATTGGGTTCAAAACCTGGTTATTCATCTCTGAGTGACCTTGGGCAAGTGACCTATCCTCTCTGGGATTATTTCCTCATCTGTCAAATGGAGATAATAATAGTACCTACCTCATAAAGTTATAGTGAAGATTTAGTATGTCAATATATGAAAATATTGCCTGATATGTAAGTAATATGTGTTGGCTGTTTTTATTATTATTATTAAAAGTATTATTAACTAAGAAATTCTTTACTGTATTTATATTTTAGATGGTTGGCATAGATAAAAGCCAAAATTTGAAAACCACAAAAACCCAAGCTCTGATTGCAGATGCTGAGGATAATGAGCTAACTGAGCAACAGAGAAAGATATTTTCTTTAATACGGGAGAAAAATGAACTGCAGCAAATGTTAGAGAGTATGACAGCAGAAAAGGAACAACTGAAGACTGACCTAAGAGAAAACATTGAAATGGTAGGATTTAGCACTGCGTGCTTTGCAGTGCGTTTTGTCCTTGTGTGTTTTAGACTTTAAAAGTGTTATTGCGGTATAACTTACATGCCATGTGATAAATTAACAGATGCAAGTATACAGTCTGATGCCTTTTGACAGATATCTCTATTGTGGACTTTCCATTTTCATCAAGATGTGGAACATCACCCCAGAATGTTCCCTTGAGCCCTGATCTCCTCAATCCCAATCCTAACCTCTGCCCCATATAGTCGCTATCCTTATGGTTTTTACCTTAATCACTTTGTCTCTTCTAGAAATTCATACAAACAGAATCACACTCTTTTATGTCTTCTTTCTGTGTGTGCATGCTAAGCTGCTTCAGTCGTGTCCGACTCTTTGTAACCTATGGACTGCAGCCCACCAGGCTCCTCTGTCTGTGGGATTCTCCAGGCGTGAATACTGGAGTGAGTTGCCATGCCCTCCTCCAGGGAATCTTCCCAACCCAGGTATTGAACCCTTGTTTCTTATGTCTCCTGCATTAGCAGGCAGGTTCTTTACCACTAATGCCACCTGGGAAGCCCATGTCTCAATTCTAATCTCCTGCTTATTACTGGGTAGCATTCCATTGTTGGAAAGGCTACAGTTTGTTTAGACTTTTTCCTACTGGTGGAAATTTAGATTCTCTTCACTATTTGGCTGTTTTGATTAATGATGCTGTAAACATTCATAAATGTTTTTATGAAGATTTTTTTTTAATGTCTCTAGGATAAATATCTAAATGGAATAGCTGGATCATAGGGAGATATATATTTAACTTGCTGAAAATTTACTAGATTGATTTCCAAAGTAGTTGTACCATTTTATATTTCTATCAGTAAATTAAAAGAATTCTGATGACTCCACATCCTCACCAACACTTCATAGTATTGTTGTGTTTAATTTTAACCATTCTATTGGGTGTGTGCCTCATTGTTTTCATTTGCCTTTCCCTAATGATTATAAGGGCTTCCCTGGTAGCTCAGACAGTAAAGCATCCGCCTACAATGCGGGAGACCTGGGTTCGATCCCTGGGTTGTAAGATCCCCTGCAGAAGGAAATGGCAACCCACTCCATGGGCTTCCTCAGAAGCTCAGACAGTAAAGCGTCTGCCTACAGTGCGGGAGACCTGGATTCGATCCCTGGGTCAGGAAGATCCCCTGGAGAAGGAAATGGCAACCCACTCCAGTATTCTTGCTTGGGAAATCCCATGGACAGAGGGGCCTGGTGGGCTACAGTCATGGGGTCGAAAAGAGTTGGACACGACTGAGCGACCTCACTCCACTTCACTTCACTTCAGTGACTATAAAGATATTGGACCTCTTTTCATGCTTACTGGCATGAGATTGCTTATTGGCCATTGTTTATCTTTTTATAAATTATTTGTTGTGTCTGTGATATGTAATACTTTTCAGTCTACAGATCTTTTCCATATTTTCTTAAATTTGTTCCTAAATGTTTCTCTTTATTTATATATGCTGTTGCAATTTTTTACTTCATTTTTAATTGTTTATTGTTAATGTTTGCCAATATTTTCAAACCTACTTTAGTATTTTTTTCTAAATTTAGAGACAATATAATGTACCTAGAATTAAATTAATATTTTGAGAAGTTTGCTATGGATCACAGTAGAACCTCACCTTTTGTGTGGTTTTCTGTGTTTCCTGGGATTGTCTGGTTAGAATTACTGACTGTCAGCATACAGACAAAAGTCATATTCATATATAGTCTCTGGCTTGAGATGTTTTTGTGACTTAAGAATGTTGCTGTTTAAGCTTCATAACTTGGATTAATCCAGCCCATGCTACCAAGCAGCGCTGCCATTCTGAGCTTGCTGTTAAGCAGTGTATAAACTCAAAGCCATTCCAGCATATGAAAAGACCATAACCATATATAGATACACAGATAAGTGTCTCATATCATCTCTTGTCAACAAAAGCTTAAAAGTGTCTTTTGGTTTAGGTGTAGAAAATGAGGAAATCTCACATGATAAAATACTAAACCCAGTTCTAATTCTCATGATAGGAATGTAAGGTGAGCAATGAAGAAACAGTATTTAAAAAAGCAGATTCTTGGCATTTGTATGATTAAAGACTCACTTTTTAAATTAATCTTTTCCAATACAGTTTGCCATGATCTCTTCATTTTTTGGCAAAAGTAAATTCTGATTTTTACCTTATTTCTTAAGTGTAAGTTAGTATTATTTTGATCTCAACTTTTTTAAAAAATTCTAGACCATTGAAAACCAGGAAGAATTAAGAATTCTTGGAAATGAACTTAAGAAACAACAGGATATTGTTGCACAAGAAAAGAACCATACTATTAAGAAAGAAGAAGAGCTTTCTAGGACCTGTGAAAAACTATCAGAAGTTCAAGAAAAGCTGAAGGAAAAGGTGACTTTAACGTTATCTTCTTGATCATTTTTCCTGACTAAATTTTGTACTTATATAATAAATTTGATTCCAGCAAACTTAAATTTCAAAAATAACCTCTCAGATGAACAGATCTTAATGGACAATATTTTGGACAGTTTCAACTCCTACTGAGATGTTAACTAACATCATTTGTGATGATTATATTATTCTGGAGTCTTTAGATGGGGGAAGGCCTTAATTTTTCTAAAGAAGTCATTTGATATATTCGTTCATCAAGTGCTTATTGAGCCCAGGCACTCTTCTGGGCTCTTGAGATACATTGGTCAACAAAACAAAGATTCTTTCCTTGCAGAGATGCATTAGTCATGCTCTGAAATGTGAGATTCATCTCTATGGTCAGCCCTCTGTATCTGCATGTTCTGCATCCATGGATTCAACTAGCCATAGATCAAAAATATTCAGAGGAAAAATACAGAAAATTGCAAAAACTGAAACCCAAACTTGCCACATGTGGGCAACTATTTACATAGCATTTGTATTGTATTCAGTATCATACGTAATCTAGAGATGAGTTAAAGTGTATGAGAGGATGTGTTTAGGTTATTTACAGATAGTTGTCATTTTATAAAAGGGACTTGAGCTTTCATGGATTTTGGTAACTGCAGAGGTCCTGGAACTACTCTTCCACGGATAACAAGGTCTGACTGTATTATCACTTAGATATTTTCAATAAGATGCTATTGTAAAATTTGTAGACAAGCCTAAGACTCTCATAATAATTATATTCCCCGAGTAATTCTAAAGTGGACCCACTGAGATCTTTCTGTATATTCTAGAAGCAGTATCACATTCATTACAGATAATATATAGTAATTTCCATTGTGCTTCTGTATATTTTTTCCTAATATGGGTTCTCTTAATTCTCATCCCTTTTACTATAACCTAATTGAATAGATTAAAACCTAATTTCTACTTCACATTCCTCCTAACAGAGGGAAATCATTGAGCTTATGTAAGTTAATGCTTCATTGTCTGTTTGGGCCACTCCATATGGCCCTCACTAGAAATGGAAGTAAATTATTCAAGTTTTTAAGAGACGTGAAATTATAATTATTTGGCACAGTGATATCTGCATATTTAATTAATCTCTTTTGTTTTTTAGTTTTTCTCATTTTCACATTCTTCGTTGATTAACCTAGTGGCACTATATTAGTTTCCTAGGGCTTTTGTATCAAATTACCATAAATTTAATGGCTTAAAACAAGAATTTATTCTTTCACAGTTCTGCCTCTTAGAAGTTCACAATCACAGTGTTGGCAAGACCAAGCTCCCTCTGAAGGCTCTAGGGAAGAATCCTTTAATTCCTCCTCCTGTCCTTGACTCCCAGCTGACCTTGGTGTTTCTTGGCTTGTAGCTGCATCTATCCAATCTCTGCCTCCATCTTCATAAGACCTCCTCTGTGTCTCTGTGTGTCCTTTCATCTCTTATAAGAACTACTTACATTGGATTTAGGGCCGACCTTCATCTAGGAGGATTCCTACTCAGTCCTTAAGTAATCACATCTACAGAAACTCTATTTTCAAAGAAGATCAGGTTCTCGGGGTCTGGGTAGACTTGAATTTGGTGTGGGACACTATTTGACCCACTAGACGTCGTACCTAGAAAGTTATTTTATTTTTAATGCCCCTTGTCTGCTTATTTTGGAGTAGTCGACAGGGTTATGATAGTGATTATTTCAGTTTGCAAAGTAGATTTTACATAAGAATTTTAAGAGAGTATAGACAAAATAGTAATTATAAAAACTGTATTTCTTAAGAGCCAACAACTGCAAGAAAAACAGCAGCAACTGCTTAGTGTACAAGAAGAGATGAGCGAGATGCAGAAAAAGATGAATGAAATGGAAAACTTAAGGAGTGAACTAAAGAACCAAGAATTAACTTTGGAACGTATAAAAATTGAGAAGATAGAGTTAGCTCAGAAACTTCATGAAAATTGTGAGGAAATGAAATTCATAACCAAAGAAAGAAATGATCTAAAGAAATTGCAAGAGTCATTTGAAGTAGAGAGAAATAAGCTTAAAGAACACATAAGAGAGATTGAAGCTACAGTAAGTCATGGCCTTTTCTTTCATCTATTAAACATTTCTTTAAAGACTGAGTCAATTGGAAAGGGGGAGGCAGTGTTGGATGATGTTCTTACAATTATTCTTTAAATTTCACTTCCTAATAAAGGGTGTAGAAACAAAAGAAGAACTACAGATGGCCCACATGCATCTAAAAGAACACCAAGAAACTATTGAAGAACTAAGAAGAAACATTTCTGAGAAGACAGCTCAGATAATAAATATTCAGAAGAACTTAGAAAAATCCGGTACTGAACTGCAAGAAAAGGTTTGTCCTTTCTTCTGTCCATCCTTTCTTCTTCCTCCTTTCTTTCCCTTTTCTTCCTCCTGTGAAGGAAAGATAGGTAGTGAATGGGTTATGATTCATTCATTTATTGAGTAATATTTGTTGAGTGTTTAATATATCAGGTACAGTCCTAGATTATAGAAATAAAGTGGGAATAAGGTGGACAGATCCTCTGCAGTCATAGAACTTATTTTGTAGTGGAAAGAGATTATCAATAAATAAGCAATCAAATGAACAGGATAATTTGCGATAATAACAAATGCTATGGAGAAAATGAAGCATAAACTAGACCAACCTATGTTATAAGCCTGTTGTGTGCTAAGTATTGAGACTATGGATATGAATAAGACATTGTTCTTTTTCCCCAATGTGAGCATATAAAAAACATTCTCAATTCCAATTTTATAAATGCAGAAATATGATATGCAAAGTTACACAGTAACACTAGTGATCATGGAAAGAGGGAATCAATATTTACACATAAAAAATTTGTTAAATAGCATTAGAATTCATCTGAGAATGAGGCCATTCATTTATTGGGATATAATGTGCTCAGCTCTGAATTTTCTCCTGTTGTATTTGAGAACTAATATAGAAATGAATCTGTGAAATGAAACTAGTATAGAAATGAATCAGAACTATTGTAGAAATGAATCCAAAATCACTGCAGATGGTGACTGCAGCCATGAAATTAAAAGACGCTTGCTGCTTGGAAGAAAAGCTATGACCAACCTAGACAGCATAATAAAAAGCAGGCATTACTTTGCCAACAAAGGTCTGTCTAGTCAAAGCTATGGTTTTTCCAGTAGTCATGCATGGATATGAGAGTTGAACTATAAAGAAAGCTGAGTGCTGAAGAATTGATGCTTTTAAACTGTGGTGTTGGAGAAAACTCTTAAGAGTCCCTTGGACTGCAAGGAGATCCACCTAGTCCATCCTAAAGGGGATCAGTCCTAAATATTCATTGGGAGGACTGATGCTGAAGCTGAAACTCCAGTACTTTGGCCACCTGATGCGAAGAGCTGACTCCTTGGAAAAGACCCTGATGCTGGGAAAGACTGAAGGCAGGAGGAGAAGGGGACGACAGAGGATGAGATGGTTGGATGACATCACCAGCTCAATGGACATGAGTTTGGGCAAGCTCCAGGAGTTGGTGATGGACAGGGAAGCCTGGCATGCTGCAGTCTATGGGATCGCAAAGAGTTGGACATGACTGAGCGACTGAACTGAACTGATAGAAATGAAGCATGCAACTGATTGGATTAATAATTTATTGGTAAAGTGTACTTTGGATGTAAACTGGAGAAAATATAAAATTATGGTAGAATATGACTAGCAGTCATGAATAGCTTGAGTCGGAATCCAGGGAAAGTGAGTAAATAAGAGTCTGTGGTCCGTGGTAGGCCAGGAGGGTTTGAAATCACTTCTGTTGCTGTGGAGAGTATCCTCATCTTTTCCCTTTAAAAATTATGACAACACTGTCTAGATAGTACCCTTAGTATTATATGAATATCACAAGATCCCAGTGCTTCATGAGGAACAGGAGCTACTTCCTAATAGGAAAGAAGTCACTGATACTCAGGAAACAATGGATGAACCAGAGCTATTGAAAGAACAATCCAAAACCAAAGATTCAACAACACTAGCAAGTATAAAAATGGAAAGTCTCAGGATGGCTGCAAAACTTCAGGAAAGTCACAAGGAAATAAAATCTCTCAGGAGAGAGAGAATCTTAAAATGACAATAGAAGCACTTCAGATTGAATGTGACCAACTGAAAGAAGAGATGAGAAAAACTTTGGCTAAAGTATGTCTCATCCTTTCCACCCATTTAATAAGTGTTTTATATTTTGTAAGTGAGAAAGAGAGCATTCGTAGTTATAATATTCCTACCAGTTTTCTTTAAGTATCTCTTCATTATGAAGTGATTGGAAATAGAACAACTAAAAATTGCTCATAAATACCAGGAGACTATGGATAATGAAGGAAAATGTTTCAGGGAAGATAGTTGTTTTCTTAAGTATTAAAAATGATTTAGAAAAAGCAGTGTTAAATTACAGGAAAGGATATATCAAAAACACTGTTTTCTTCCTGTGTTTAAACTTATTTCTCCAGCATCCCGTAAAGCATTACCATTTCCCTCACCAATCCAGTCAGAAATCTGAAAGTCAACCCTACTATTATCCCTTCTTCCCCACTCCCTCTATAATCCAAGAATCAAAACCTTGTTGATTTTAAGGCATGTGTCTATGTGTGAAATCCTCCCACTCTTCTCCATATTCTGTCATAATTTTCTTCTCCAGTTTACATCCAAAGTACACTTTACCAGTACCCTAATCCAAGCCAGGATTATTTCTCTCTGGCTTTCCTGCAATAGCCTCCTAACTGGTCTCTCCATTCATTTCATACTTCTGTAATTCATTCCCCATTCTGAATCAAGGTGACCTTTTCTCCTTAAAACTTTTTAATAGCTTATTATGGCTCTTGAAGTACAGACTAGTGTCTGTATTTCCCATGACCCTGGATCCCAGACCTTGCTGTTTTCTACCCCTGTTTCATCTTCTCTTCCTCCTGTTCATTGTGCCCAGACGACTCTAGTCTATTGCTCTTCCACATCTCACAGCTTTCAGATGGTCTGGTCTTCCTTTCTGTGGTATTTCCATACTCCTCTTTGCCTAACAAGTGCTGTCAGCCTTTAGATCTCAACTGAAGCTTTCCATCCCCTAGGAAGCCTTTCCTAATCACTCAGAATAGATTAGGTTTGCCACTGGTACCCTGAAATAACCTACCACTTCTGTTTGGTTAAGATTTGATATAATATGTATTTTTCCTTCTAAAATGTGTAAGTCTCAAAAAGGCCGATCATGTAAAGTCTCATTTACCATTTCATCTTCAACTTCTAATATTACAGGATACTGACAACACAGTAAGTACTCAATAAATGTGTTAAATATCTGAATAATGAAAGAGTGGGTGAGAGGAAATATTGTCCTGGAAATTAGCCGTTAAATCCCTGATTTAATTGTTTTAGAAAGCATCTTTGTTTCTTTTCCCCAAAAATAAAGTATCTCTGGGTATCAACTGTATCATTTTATGATTCTCTCTAGATCCAAGCACCTCAAGACAAAGGAGAACAGTCCCTCAATATGAAAGAAAAGGACAGTGAGACTAAGAAAATAATGAATGAGATGGAGCAATTGAAAGAGCCGTTCAAAGACTCAGCACTACTAAAGCTAGAAATGGAAAAGCTCGAATTGTCTGAAAGTCTTCAAGAAAGTCATAATGAAGTGAAATCTGTAGCTAAGGAGAGAGCTGAGCTTCAGAGGCTACAAGAATCTCTTCAATCTGAAAAGAACCAACTCCAAGAAAACTTAAGAGAAATGGCAGCTAAAGTAGGTGTCATTCTTTTTTGTGTGTGTGTGTTAATATTCTGTAAGCAAATATCTTGGTAAAAACTAAACTTTTGGGGAAAATGAATTAGTTACCATGTCATGATTATAATGTTTTCAAATTTTCTTGCAATTTCCTTTAATAATAAAGCAACTAGAAACCGAAGAGAAACTTAAACTTGCTCATTGTCACCTAAAAGAACAAGAGGAAATTATTGGTAAACTGAGAGTGGATCTATCAAAGAGAGAAACTGAAATATCACACATTCAACAGGAATTAGAAACAGCAAATGAAAAATTACAGAAAAAGGTAAAATGGGAGTGAAGGAACAGGGGAAGCAAATTTAAGGGAGGTAGCTAACTAGATTACAAAAACTGCTGTTTACTTACTAAATTGTTTTAGAAAGCATCCTAAATTTTTTTCCTTAAAAAAATATATATACATATACATATATAAGCACATGTTTTTAATGTGTGTTTGCATGCAAGTATATTTTTGGCTTTTTCTTTTTTAGACGCAAGAGCTTTATGAGAAACAGTTTATTACCGTCAAAGAGATCAGTGAGACTCAGGAAAAAATCAATGAACTGGAACAGTTAAAAGAACATCTCAAAGCCAAAGATTCATCACTACAAAGAAAAGAAAGCGAGAAGCTCAAGTTGACTGAAAAATTTGAGGCAAGTCAAAAAGAATTAAAAACCATAATTAAGGAGGGAGATGAACTGGAAAGGGTACAGGAGGCCCTTCAAAAGGAAACAGACCAACTCGAAGAAAACACTAAAGAAATTGTAGCTGATGTAAGTTTCCCTCTTTTGATGTGTTTTGGTTATAAAAGTAGAGTTAAGGTGATAATGATGATAGTCACTATTAAGTTAGATTAATTTTTCTCGAATCATAAAGGAACAGAAAATCAAAGCAGAACTAAAAGCTACTTACATTCTTCTGAAGGAGTACCAAGAAACCATTAATGCATGGAATAGTTCAGAGAAGACAGATCAGGGAACAAATATCCAGAGAGTCTTAGGGAATTCAGTTACTGACAGACAAACTTAGGTCTCGTGTTGTTTAGAAAATGACATCCAATTATTGTGTTCTTCATATCCCTTAAGGAAGAAAATAATAAATACATTAAACTAAAATATGAAGATGATTGGCATAATTTTAGAAATAGTTTTCCTAATATTTTCTGCCTATGTCCTAAATTGCTTTATAATTTTCACAGATTCAAGAACTTCAGGAAGAAGAACATCAACTTCTTGAGATGAAAAATGTCAGTGAGACTTGGGAAAAAATATGTGAAATGGAAAACTTGAAGAAGCAACTTGAGGCCCAAAAGTCAACTCTAGAAAATACAGAATGGGAGAACATCAAGTTAACTCAGAGACTCAATGAAAATATTGCAGAAATAAGATCTGTTACAAAAGAAAGAGATGACCTTAGGAATATGGAGGAGACTCTCAAAGTAGAGATAGACCAGCTCAAGGAAAACCTAAGAGAAACAACAAGTAGAGTGAGTCGCCATCTTTCACCCAACTTGTAAATGTGAAATCGTGTCCTAAAAGAACTGTGATTGATAGAGTTGGTGGAGATGTAAAAATGGTTCAACCCTTGGGGAAAACTGGAGGGATGGATATATGGTGGTGGTGGTTGTTCAGTCCGACTCCTTGCGACCCCATGGACTGCAACACGCCAGGCTTCCCTGTCCTTCACCATCTCCCGGAGGTTGTTCAAATTCATGTCCATTGAGTTGGTAATGCCATCCTACCATCTCATCCTCTATCATTCTCTTCTCCTGCCTTCTGTCTTTCCAAGCATCACGGTCTTTTCCAGTGAGTTGGCTCTTCAAATCACGTGGACAGAGTATTGGAGCTTCAGCTTCAGCATCAGTCCTTCCAATGAATATTCAGGGTTGATTTCCTTTAGGATTGACTAGTCTTGATCTCCTTGTAGTCTGAGGGACTCTCAAGAGTCTTCTCCAACACCACAGTTCAAAAGCATCAATTCTTCCACGCTCAGCCTTCTTTATGGTCCAGCTCATATCCATACATGACTACTGGAAAAAACATAGCTTTGACTATACAGACTGTTGTTTGCAGTAACCCCCAAAATCTAGTTCTCGCTGTTTATCTGCATACATTAGCATAATTGTGCAAAGATGTTTATAGACAGATATTCATTGCAGCAAGTTGCAATAACAAAATAAAGCAACCCGCCTCACCAATAGGAAAAATCCTCACTGTCCATTAGACTGGTTGAACAAAAATACAGCACATTCAGACCATGGAATACCAACCCATAGGTAAAGAATGAGATAGAGCTGATTAGAAAGTTTCCAGTGGGAAAAAGGAGTAAGAGTATCTAGAATATATTGACATCCAGAAGTTACTTTTAGAGGATGAGAACTGAGAGGCCCAAGGAGGGAGGGGAATTTTTTACTTCTTACCCTATGCCTTTCCTTCATGTTAATTAATTAATACAATTAAATTGTATTATTCTGAATGTATTATTTTTCTTTCTCTAATAATAAAGGATCTGGAAAGACAAGAGGAACTGAGAACTGCCCAGATGAATCTGAAAGAGCACCAAGAAACTATCAATAAACTCAGACGAATTGTTTCAGGGAAGACAGATGAAATATCAAATATCCAGATGAATTTAGAAAACACAAATACTGCCTTAAAAGCACAGGTATTTCTTATAATATCTAGGTAATTGAGAGTTTGAATCAGGTCTTTTGTGTTATGAAACAGGGTATGAGTTTGCCAAATGCTGACGATAAGTAGAGATTTTTCTATTCAATTTAGAAACTATGTTTTAGCTTTCTCTCTGTATCTGTCTATATCCTAACTTACTGTTTGATTATCTCAAGCTCCAAGAACTTCAGGAGAAAGAACATCAACTTCTTAAGGTGAAAAATGATCTCAGGGAAAATATGTATCAAACAGAGCAATTGAAGAAGCAATTAGAGACTCAGAATTCAATCTTGGAAAGCATAGAAACAGAAAAGTTAAGGTTGACTCAGAAACTCCATGAAAATGTTGAAGAAATAAAATCTGTTACTAAGGAAAGAGATGACCTAAGAAGAATGGAAGGAACCCTCAAAATGGAGCGAGATCAACTCAGGGAAAGCCTCAGAGAAACGAAAGCTAAAGTAAGTGACACTCATTCCTCTTGCCAGCAAGTTAATGTGATGTTTTCCTTACATCAGTGAACCCTTCTTTGAAATGAGTGGTACTTTTGGTGAGAGTTAACAGGATACAACCTTTTAGGCAGGTAATTTGGTATTATTTTTGAAAATTTTAAATTCTATAACCAGCATTTTCTTATGGGCTTTACCCTACATGTACATTTACTCAATTGTTAAGATAAAGAAAAAATAAATATGAATGTGTGTATGTGTGTGTGTGTGTGTGTGTATTCATAACACAGACATATAAACATATATACCATAAAGTTGTTCATTTCAGCAATTTGTGATAAGATAGGAAATAACCTAAATGTGCATTGCAAGGAAACTGGGTAAATATATGCAATATGTCCCAGGTGTGGAGAAGGAAATGGCAACCCACTCCAGTATTCTTGCCTGAAAAATCCCATGGACAGAGGAGCCTGGTGGGCCACGGTTCATGGGGTACAGAGAGTGAGCCACGACTGAGCACATGTCCGGGTGGCACAGTGGTAAAAGAATCCACCTGCCAGTGCAGGAGACGCTGGAGATGCAGGTTCAATGCCTGAGTTGGGAAGATCCCCTGGAGGAGGAAATGGCAACCCAGTCCGGTATTCTTGCCTGAGAAATCCCATAGACAGAAGACCTGGTGGGCTACAGTCCATGGGATCGCAAAGAGTTGGACACAGCTGAGCGACTGAGTATGCACGTACAGTATACATGCAACCCCTAAAAAATTAAATAGATTTGAACATTCTAATATGAAAGCCCAAAGCAAACCTTAGGGGGAAAAGCAGGTTGTAGAAGAGCATATGTATAGCATGTTCGCCTCTGAAAAATGTGAGTACATTGTGGGGAGGTGAGGCCAGGGGAAGGGAAAACCTACGATTTTCTAACAACCTCAAAGATGTGGAGGAAGAAATAAGAAATTTATCATTTTTACTAAGAAAATTTCGCTTTGATTAAAAAGAAAGTAGTTAACACTAAGCCATGTTGGTTTTTTTTTTCTATTAATTAAGGATCTGGAAAAACAAGAAGAACTAAGAATAGCTCACTTGCATCTGAAGGAGCACCAGGAAATTATTGATAAGCTCAGAGGGATTGTCTCTGAGAAGGCAGAAGAAATATCAAATATGCAAATGGATTTAGAAAATTCAAATGCTAAATTACAAGAAAAGGTATTGAGGGGGTCATGGGGCTTATATGTTCAAATACTCGATATATTCCTAGAATAAAAAGTAATACCTAAAATCCTTGAGGGATATAAAACACTTCAGCCACATTAAAAAGCAGCTTGGTAGTTTTTACTAACCCTGAACCATATACCTGCTTGTGGCCCAGAATTTTCTCTCCTTGGATATATACCTAAGGAAAAAGAATGCATTCTTTCACATAAAGACATACAAGAATGCTCACAGCAGCTGCACTCATGATTGCGAAGAACTGAAAGTGACCCATATGCCTATCAACAGAAGGATGGATATTTACATTGTGATGCGTAAGTTTAAAAGTAGGCAAACGAGCTTATGTTTGCCACAGGGTAAGAGTGAGGGGAAAGGATAGTTAGGGAGTTTGGGATGAACTTGTGCACAGTGCTATATTTTAAATGGATAACCAACAAGTTCTTATTGTATAGCGCAGGGAACTCTGCTCAATGTTTATGTGGCAGCCTGGATGGGAGGGGAGTTTCGGGGATCATGGATACATGTATATGTATGGCTGAGTCCCTTTGCTGTTTACCTGAAACTGTCGCAGCATTGTTAATCAGTTTACTCCAATATAAAATATTTAAAAGACAGAAAATAGATTTTTTTAAAAAGCAGACAAAACTGATCTGGGATGAAAAAGGTCAAAATAGTGATTTGTTCTAGGAAGAGCACACAGGTAAAGTAAGTTCTATATTTTGATCTGAGTTTTAGTTACATAGCTCTATGCATATGTTAAATATAGCTGAGCTGTATACATGTAAGATTGTATGTAGTCATGTATCATATCACAAAAGACACTAAATCCTGTATGAAATTATACAGCACGTTAATGAGTAAAATGGGATAACTATTGTCTTAATCAGTTTAGAAACTATTCTTAATCCTTCCCTAAAAAACGATCTAATTAATCCTAACATGATTATCTTAAGGTCCAAGAACTGAAAGCAAATGAACAGCAACTTTTTAAGTTAAAAGAAGAAATTAGTGAGACCAAGAAAAAAATGTGTGACATTGAGCAACTGAAGAACGAATTTAAGTGCCAGAGTTTAACTATGAATAAAATAGAAATGGAGAACTTAAACTTGGCTCAGAAGCTTCATGAAAACCTTGAAGAAATGAAATCTGTAATGAAAGAAAGAGATAACCTAAGGGGAGTGGAAGAGACCCTCAGACTGGAGAGAGACCTACTCAAGGCAGACCTGCAAGGAGCCACAGCTAAAGTGAGTTGTTCTCCTTCTTCCTGCCAAATAACTGTTTTTACTCTAAGAAGTCTGAAAATAATTGATGCTATTCATGAAAATTTAAATGTTATAACCTTTCAGGGAGACAGTTTGACAATAGCATTTTAAAAATTTATCAACATAGACATTTGCTACAGCAGTTCCACTTGTAGGAATTTATCCTACCAGTATATTCACATATATGGTCAGAAATACAACAGCATTCACTGCAGCACCATGTGTGATGAACAAAGTTAGAGGCAGTCCAAGTGTCTGTCAATGAGGCCCTGGATAAGTGGGGTTCGTCTGTATAGTGGAAAACTAAGCATAAGAATAGGACACTCTTTACATGATACTGATTTAGAAAAATATCCAGATGGTACGAAATGTGAAAAATAAGTGGCAGAGTTCAGCATGTTACTGGACTGGGATGGGTGAGGCTAGGGTCAGGGGCTTAGACTTTATGTCCTTCTGAACTATTCTAATTTGGCAGTGGCATGTTGGTTATTTCTAACTATGAATATGTATTTTTTAAGATTTGATTTAGCTTGTTCATTGTTAAGAAAAGGTAATGTGCCTTTGTCTCATATTTCTCAATTTCTTCCGAAAACAAAGGAATTGGAAACACAAGAACAACTAAAAATTGCTCATACCCACTTGAAAGAACACCGAGAAACTATTGATAAACTGAGAGAGAGGGTTTCAGAAAAGACATCTCAGATTTCAAATATTCAAAAGGATTTAAGTAAATCAAAAGATGAGTTACAGAAAAAGGTATGCGTTGTTTTGTTCTTTGAGGGAACATGTGCATGCTAAGTCACTTCAGGCGTGTCCAGCTTTTTGCGACCCCATGGACTGTAGCCTGCCAGGCTCCTCTGTCCACGGGATTCTCCAGGCAAGAATACTGGAGTGGGCTGCCATTCCCTTCTCCAGGGGATCTTCTTGATACAGGGGTTGAACCCTGTGTCTCTTAGGTCTCCTGCATTGGCAGGCGCATTCCTTATCACTAGCACCACCTGGGAAGCCCTAACTCTGGGGGAATAACTGTTCAAAATTATTTATGAAATGAGAAAGGACATACAGATATGTCAGTGTAGATATATATGTATGTATACCATAAAGAGACACTGTTTTACTTTCTTTAAGGATTTCTGTTTGTATTCTAACTCGTTTTATAATTATGTCAAGATACAAGAACTTCAGAGAAAAGAGCTTCAACTTCTTAAAATGAAAGAAGATGTCAGTAAAACTCATAAAAAAGTGAATGAAATGAAACAATTGAAGAAGCAGTTTGAGGCCCAGAATTTATCTATGCAAAGTGTGGAAATGGATAATTTGCTTTTGACTAAGAAACTTTATGAAAGCCTTGAAGAAATAAGAATT
The DNA here is from genome assembly GCF_049115385.1 of Moschus berezovskii. Taxonomy (NCBI): domain Eukaryota; kingdom Metazoa; phylum Chordata; class Mammalia; order Artiodactyla; family Moschidae; genus Moschus; species Moschus berezovskii. The sequence goes on from NC_142464.1 coordinate 28,896,581, forward strand.
GTAGCTAAAGAAAGAGATGAGCTGAGGCAGATAGAAGAGTCTCTCAAAACGGAAAGGGACCAATGCAGACAAAATTTAAGAGACCTGATAGCTAGAGTGAGTTCAGAATCATTCCCTATCTAGTTAACTATAAGAATCAAGCTTTTTTTGGAAAGAGTGACAATATTTTGTTGTGTATTTTATGTCTACAAACAGTAAAGGATAATGAAGGAAACTTATCATTTTCACACAAATAGAAAATACAATTTTAAACAGAAGCCAAAATATTATTCAGAAAATACTGCTTTTTTGTTAAGAACTTTTTTAATAGAAGTATAGTAGATATACAGTATTAATGTTGTAATATACAGTATAGTGATCCACAATTTTTAAAGATTATACTCCATTTATAGTTACTGTAAAATATTATCTGTTCTCCATACTGCACAGTATTTCTGGGTAGCTAATTTTATACATAATAGTTTGTCCTTCTTAATCCCTTAGCCTTGTATTGTCCCTTTCCCCTTCTCTCTCCCCTCTGGTAGCCACTAGTTTGTTCTCTATATTTGTGAGTTTGCTTCTTTTTTGTTAAATTCGTTAGTTTGTTATATTTTTTAGATTCCACATGTAAGTGATATCATATAATATTTGTCTTTATCAGGCTTATTTTGCTTAGCATAATACCTTCCAAGTCCATCCATGTTTTTTGCAAATGGCATATTGTAGTTCCTTTTTGATGGCTGAGTAGTATTCCATTGTGTATGTGTCCCACATCATCTTCATCTGTTCATCTGTTGACGGATATCTGGGTTGCTTCGGCATCTTGGCTATTGTAAACAGTGCTGCTATGAACATTGGGGTACACGTATCTTTTCAAATTAGTGTTTTTGGTTTTCAGAAAATACTTTTTAATTCTCTAGTTTTAAAAAACAAAAAATGTTAAATAAAGCAGACTATTTCCTTCACTGTAGTTTTTTAAAGGTTTTCTAAGCCAAGAAATTGCATTATTCTAAGTGGAGAAATATTTGAAGGATTATAAAAGATTAAATATTTGAAGGATTTATAAAAGATTAAATATCTCATTTCTGTGCTTCTGCCTAGTAAAGTTTTAAACATAGGCTCTTGTTAGTGAGTTTTGAAGGAAAAAAGACAAGTATAAATAAAGAAGTTCTTGTAATATGTGTTTATAAATATTCACATATGTTAAAGAACCTGAGTCACTCTATAAAATTCAGACATATAAGAAATTGTATAAAATCTATAAAAAGTCTTTTTTATTCTCATATTTCATTTTCATGTTCATCATTATCTTCTAGTAAAGAAATAGTGGAAAGTAATATCATTTGTAATCTCAGTAGAAATATCAGACACTTGGAAATCATCTTTAGTGGGCCCTAACTAAATTTATAAAGAGACTTAATTCATTCAACAAATATTTATTGAACAATATTTTATTTTACACTTTTAATCAAAAATACAAAATATAAACAGGGTATGAATTTTCTGTACCAAAGTTCTGGAAAGAATATATCAGCAGGACTTAGAACACTATAAGTAATATACTTGGTTTTGCTAGCATATCGAGTTGGCAGCAGTGATTCTGAGGCAGAAATTTGGAAGAGTAGGAACCAGAAATATATCTAAAATCCAATTTTCAACTATAAGTAGTAAAGGAACAGATCCTATTTTCCAAAATTATGTGGTTTTGCCACTTTTTCCAGTGACTTGAGGTCACTCACTTAAGACTTACTGATACTGTTATTTATTTTCTGAGCATTTTTAAGACTACTCTAAGTTAGATGTGTTATATTTAATTCTGTTATTGAGAAGATATAAAAATGTAATAAAAGTATATGATTGGACATATGTGAATATAGTTACAACTGAAGTCTTGCTGATTTCTTTATATCAAAACAGGATCAACAGAACCACAAAGAGGTAAAATATGAAAAAAGGTTACTATGTGATGGAAACCAACACCTTATAGGAAGCCTGAGAGAAAAGTGCTTTAGGATAAAAGTAAGTGTTCTCCTGTTAAAGTTACGAATAAATATTTGTACGCTTCCAGAGGTCTAACGTGGATTGGATAGATAATGCTCAATACTTTTCTAAACGTTACAATCTAGCACTAGTATATACATGTATCCACAGATAGACGCATACACCACACACACAAAACAGAGGAGTTTGTGATCATAAGGCTTCACTGGAAGGGTGGTATTTGAGTAAATACCTGAAAGAGGTAAAGGATCAAGCCACACAGGCCTGTATCCAGGGAAAGAGCAGTATAAGCAGAGGGAGCTTCAGAGGCTTGCTTGGTGTGTTCCAAGAGCTTCAGGACGGAGGACAGCCAGTTAGGAGTGAGGTCTGGAGTTAATGAGGAAGAGGCAGGCCTTTAAGCTGACTGCGGGTTTACTCTGATTAAGATGGAGATCTGTTGAGAGAGACATGATCTGACTTAGATTTTAAAGAAATGGCTCTGTTAGGTTGAAAACGAATGGAAGCAGGAGGACAATTGAAAGACTAATTCCAGTAATCCAGGCAAAGGTGATAGTGGCTCAGCCCAAAGAGGTAGCCGTGGAAGTGGTGAGAAAGTGTTTGGATTCTGAATACATACTAAGGGTAAAGCCAACTGGATTATTGTCACCCCTGTTAAAATGCAGTCCCTATAAACTGTTTGGGTTGCTTATGGCTGTATCACTTAGCACAGTTCCCGACAGAAATCAGCATTGAGAGTGCCTTTTTTAAAAGTACAAATGAATAACATACAGTGCTGCTCCATGCCATAATATGATTCATTCTAAGACTAAAGGCCGCATCCCCCCTCCAACATCCACAGATTAATGAACATCTACCTAGCTTTTCCTTAAATTATTTAAAAAAAAAAATTCATTGTGGTCAGCAGCCCCTTCCAAATTTAACACCCTAAAATGAACATGTTATTTATTACATGATGTAGCAACTTGATGTTCCTCCACCTGTACTCTCACCAGGGGTTCACCTCCCTGGACTCTCATCATTTGTGTTTATGGGCCCAGACTCATTGTCTTCCATGTGCAGGCACTGTACTTACCTCATGAGATAGGTTTTATTGTTCCATTTATAAACAGAGGCTCAGAGGAAGTTTAGTGGTTGCCCAAGTTCACATAGCTAATAAACTAGTAGAATCAGGATTTGAAATAAAGTCTGACAAAGTGTGAAACTTGGGCATAGAAGCATTTTTACAGATACAATTTTTACTTCCTTTAAAATAATATCTATATGTTTTTTAGATTGCCTAGATTCAGATATCATGTAATATTTGATCCCCTAGAAAACTCTGTGGCAGTTATTCTAATCTCATTTTATAGTGGTGAAAATGGCTCAGTGTTTCCCCAGTCAGCGAGTGGCAGAGCTGGAATCTAAACTCAAACTCGGATAAAAGGTTAGAAAACTTAGACTCTAGGCAAATAATAGAAATGTGTGAAGAAGCTCCACCAAACTGACAAATAATTAGTTTGACTCATGGTCACATATCTGCTCACTCATACTGCCCACTGTAAATATAAAACAGCATTCAGACTTGAGCTACGATACATACTAGATTGAATTCACTCAAATTTCCCTTCAGACTTTATATAAACAAATGCTCCTTTAAATCATGGATGTTCAAAAAGACCAAAAGAAAATGTTTCAAATGATAACAATGATCGTTTCTGATTTTCTTTGTTATATTTGTTTAATTTTTTAAAAATCTCCAGAGTAATTTTTTAATCCAAAATCAATAATAAGTTTGCTTTCATTTTTTAAATACAAACATCATAATTTATTTTCCTACAAGAGTAGTAAATCTTTTTGTTGCAGTTCTAGGGCTGGGACTATTTCTTGTTAAAACAAACTAGTACATTGAATAAATTCTAATTTTCTTTAGGAGCTTCTTAAGAGATACTCAGAGATGGATAATCACTATGAATGTTTAAATAGATTGTCTCTTGACTTGAAGAAGGAAATTGAAACCCAAAAAGAGCTTTCTATTAGAGTAAAAGCAAACCTCTCACTTCCATATCCACAAACCAAACAAATCCAGAAACTTCTCACTGCAAACCAGAGGTGTTCCATGGAATTTCATCGGGTCGTGATGAAACTTCAGGTACAAACTTTTTAAGTAATATCTTTGTAAATACTGCTGTAAATTTCTATTACTAACTAACGTGTTTAAGTCCTACCTTGAAAGTTGACCTGTCGTGCTACAGTCCATGGGGTTGCAAAGAGTCAGACACAACTTAGCAATAAACTTTTACTTTTTTCACTTTTTGAGAGTTAGCACATTTACTATTAAATTGAAGATTGCATGGGTCTAAGAACAGTGTGATCAAGACCCTCAGTGTACCTGCTGCTGCTGCCAAGTCACCTCAGTCGTGTCCGACTCTGTGCGACCCCACAGACGGAAGCACACCAGGCTCCCCCGTCCCTGGGATTCTCCAGGCAAGAACACTGGAGTGGGCTGCCATTTCCTAGGACCTGTTTATTCAATAAAACCTGAGCTTTGCCTGTGGACCTAGACACTGTCCAGGTATTTAGGAGACAGATGTGAATAGCATCTCAAGAACCTCATAGTGAGTGAAGCAGACATATAAACAGGTAATAAGCATTGTTGTAGAAGTATATTTAGATTGTATGACATACCAGATAAAAAGTTAGAGAAAATAAGACTGTAGTGGAAGACAGGCTTAAGCGATAAAGCTTGGAATTCATTTTGTAGATGAGGCAGAGCCATTAGATAGTTATTTTAAGGTGCTGGCAGTGGCATGATCAGGTTATTATTTTAGATACTTCCCTATAGACAAAGAAGAAATGAGTTTGTGGCCAGAAACAGTTGCACTGGGTCCAGATAACAAGTGACACTACTCCTAGGGAAGGATTCTTGGGGATGGAGGGGACAGACCTGTGACGGCTTGAGATAGTAGTCCAGGTGACTGATGGTCGGGGTAAGGGAGAGAAGTTTAAAATGAGAGTCAAGATTCAGGCTTAGCCAGGTTTGCAGATAGTGTTACCATTAACAAATAAAGAAGGGAAGAGATTCAGTTCAGTTTGAGATGTTTTGAGGTAGAAATACCTGTGACAGAATGTTTAAGAAGAGAGACCAAGTAAGCATTCAGTTGAGAGTCTGAGACTTCTCCGGAGAAATATCAGGACTAAGGATTTGGGATTCATATAGGTGATACATTGCCCAACATCTGTGAGGAACGTCACCCAGAAAGCATAGTAGAGGAATAAGAGATTGGAGATACAATAAGCTCTTCAGAAGGGATAATTCTTTAAGAGACAGCAGCAGAAAAGAGCAGCTCATGGGTTCAAGGTTAGAAAAAGTCAAAGTGACGGAAGAGAACCAAGCAAAAGTGCTATCACTGAAGTCAGTGAAAGAGTCTGCCAAAGATGAAGTGGTCAAGAGGGCAGATGTGTAAGCCGATATAAGGACTGAAGAGATGCCCCCAATTTGTTGATAATAGAGCTCACTGGTAACCTCTGTCAGACTGGTTTCAGTTGAGCGGTTAAGGCAAAGGCCAAATTACAAGAGATTAAGGAATGGTGGAAGTTAGGGGAAGTGGGGAACTGGTATCTGGCCTTCCTGTTTGGTAAATTGCCCTGCAGGCCTTGATACTCTTCCACAAACCCTGGCAATCAGATATCCAGAACTTACTAAAGAGATCCATGTGGCATATGATATGCAAATTATTATCACCTTAAAGCCAAACATCTAAATATGCTTGACAAGTAAATCTTGAGACATGTCATACCCATTTTTGTTACCCAGTCAAGGTAGGCAGAAGATGTTGAAAATGATCTCAGGTATCTAGCTGGGAAACCTGGGTGGTTGATGATATAATTAACCAAAAAGAGGATAATAGACATAGATGGGTTTCTAGGGAAAGGAATCATGTACATTTTAAGCCTGTTGAAATTGAGGTGATTGTAGGACATCTATGAAGTGTACTGCAGGAGGAAGTCAGAAATACAGAACTAAAGAGAGACCTGGAAGTTATCCTCCCAGGTTGCTGAGAAGAGAAAATTGAGAATAGAGTGGCTCTTTCCTCATTCCTCACTTAACCAGGGAACATAGATAAAAAAGAGATGCCATCCTGCCTCATAGTCTCAGGGATTTAAAACTTCATCTAAACATGGTACAAGTTTCATTTCCCAATTTGTTTTATGTTTCTGTGCAAGTATGTGCTAAGCTATGTTGCAAGGACAAAGGAAGAACAACATGAATCCATCAATAAATTTGAAATGGCTTTTATTGATGAAGTGGAAAAGCAAAATGAACTGCTAATGGAAATACAGCACCTTCAACAAGATTATGATGTACCACCTGGAGAATCAAGGGACCTCAAATTGAACCGGAGCATGGATCTACATATCGAAGTATAATTTGTTTAAAATGGGTTTAACTAGATGTCAAGCCTTTTATCAAAGTCGAAAAGTACCTTTGCATATATTTAGAGTCATTTTTACTTACCAAAAAATTAAATCAATTGCAGAATGACAGCTGGCGAGGTGTGAAGAGTGCCGGATAATAGTGTAGCGTCCTTTCAGAACTCCAAAGATACAGAAAATAGATGTAATAGCATCAAGTGGGAATTCATGGAACCCCAGAATAAGTTTCCAAATGCCTTCTGAACCTAGATCTGTGACTGGGAGTCAGAAACATTTTCATTACAACAACTCCACATGAAGTGTCCTGCTCAGCAGTATGAGGCCAGCATCCAATTTCCAATACCATGTGCAGCCTGTTTGCACAGAAAGCAACATCCAGAGACAGTTCCTATATTGTCATAAATAGTCATAGATGTATAGTTTTGAGGGGCTTTAATTTGAGCAGAATTTGTAGACTTGCCTTTGTTACATAGGTTGTACTGCCAAAATTTTATTATCAGTATCTAAAGTTTTAAATTAAAATTATATTTACTTTAAAATATGAAGAATAAAGTTCAGTAAGGTGTTTTTCCCTTTTTATGATATTTAGATTAAACCTTTTCTAATGTTCAGGTGATTCAATGCTTATTTTTCACAGGAAATTCTTAAGGATTTTTCAGAAAGTGATTTCCATAGCATTAAGACTGAATTTCAGCAAGTACTCAGTAATAGAAAAGAAATGACTCGGTTTTTGGAAGAGTGGTTGAATGCTCATTTTGATATAGAAAAGCTTGAAAATGTTATCCAGGAAGAAAATGATAGTATTTGTCAAGTGAATAACTTCTATCATAAGAAAATAACGGTAAGTAGTAATTTTCTTGTGCTACCTCATTCTTCTTGTTCTCTGCTTTAATTTTTCTACCTCATTTGTTTAAAAAAAATCTAAGAACAACTTAATTTTAAGTATTTTCTTAAAATTTATTTGCGTGTGCTTTGTGAAAGAAGTTGACTGTAAAACATCTTTTGCCTCTAATATATTATGCTTCCTTAGGATAATTAAAGATATATTTATACTTGTAAAGAAGATAAAATCTTGCTCCGTAGCAATCAATTTTTTACACACAAAATCCTCTTGCCATTTTCCTCTTTGTATTCTCAGTTTGGGCTGCTTCTGTAGGAACTGAGCCTTTTTTCCAAGCAGCCCCCGACAATGTGAGCCATGAGCCTATTTCAGGGCTACAAGCAACAGCTAGAGGAAACCCCTGGACAAGCCTAGTCAGCTGCTGCATTAGTAAGGCCTCACACGCTTTTCATCTCAGCAGTGTCACTGTCACATGCCTGGATCCTTCAGCTTTAACGTTCACACTGTGGTTTGTAATCATCGTTCCAAAGGTGACCAGCCTTAGGGAAAAGATTCATAAGAACCAACATCGCTTTCAGTCAGTTTATTGTTTCACCTTTTACTGATCAGAATATTCATTCTACTTTCTGAAGTAATTCCTGTCTTGTATACCTAGAAAAATATGCGGTAATGAGAAAATTGCTTGTTACTGCATGTAATCAGTGGAGAAGGAAATCAGTGGAAAAGGCAACCCACTCCAGTATTCTTGCCTGAGAAATCCCATGGAGAGAGGAGCCAGGAGGGCTACAGGCCGTGGGGTCACAAGAGTTGGACACAACTTAGTGACTAAACCGCCATAAATAATTGGAGCAGAGGGACCTGTTAATATTACAGCATTTAATATTGGTGTTATATCTCTATGTTTGGGTAGTTATTTCCAGACAAAGACTTTAACTTCATCTGGAAACAATACTTTAGTCATATTGAAATATAGATAATGTTTCTAAAATAAATAATTGCCTGTGACTGGATTGTTCATCCATTTGTTAAATACTCCAGGCTAGCAAAATAGTAAATGAGTTGTTTCAAAAAATATATATAGTTCACAGTCAATGGAGAAACGCATAGCCAGTGTTTGGATAAGGTAATCGCCACATAATTAAGTGTTGTTCTTGTAATGTTGAAGGCCCAGTTGTGATAAAAAAGTAGGAATTCCTCCAGCAAGGTCCTACTGTTCTGCACAGGGAACTGTACTCAATATTTTGTAGTAACCTGTAAGGGAAAAGGATCTGGAGAAAAAGTAAGATAGGTATGTATGTACAACTGAATCACTTTTCTCTTCCTGAAGCTAACACAGCATTGTAAATCAATTATACTTCAGTGAAAAAAGAAAGTGGGGACACTTGCAATGAGGACCAGCATGGATATGTGGCTTCTTCCAGCACCCTGAAAGAAGCAGCTGGTAATTCTGTGTAATGTGAGGTCCTAGTTTAGAGCCATGGAGCATCCAGGATGCTGGCAAGAACACAGCTAAGTTAGGATCCAACTCTGACAAATTGGCCATAAAGCCACCAAGAAATTTATAGGTCAGACCAATAAGGCATCCATGAGGACAGCAAAAAGTATATCCCTTAGAAGTTAGGAAGTAAAAGGATGACATGAGTAATTTCAGAGCTAGTTAGGCTTTGATGTAAAAGAAGATATTGGTTGATCATTATTTCCTGCACAGAAATACAGGTTTTCAGATTAATTACGAAAAGTCAGTGAATGATTTTCCCTATAAACACTGAGGTTTAGAGTGAAGATAGCTTGTTGTTAAGTTTACTGGGTATGTCCTGCTATTAGATGTCAGTTAATGTTTATGTATGATGTGGTATATGTCATAACATAATATAATAACTTTAACCTGCATAATTCTTCAGATTCTTCTTCATACGTTAGTCGGGATTCAATACAGTGAGATTATCATCTTGCAGAGTAGTATAGGTGCTCTTTAGCCCTTATATTTTATTCTCATCACCAACATCCAACATCATTTGAAATTTCAGGAACTGATGTGAACCATAGAGAATGTTCACATTCTTTTAAAGTTCTGTTCTGGAGTGTGCTGAATGATAGGTGTCAGCATATGCCTTGTCCTAGAACTCTAGTATTTTAATAGTGTTTTCCTTTTTTTTTTTTTTTTTATGTTATTCATTTCATTTTAGGACTATAATGGTGTTTTTACAATCCAACAGGCTATAATGAATGAATTAACAGAGTTTGAAGAAAGAAATGCTACCATAGCCAAAGAATGGGAACATGATCTGAAATCAGTGAAAGAAAACAATGAAAAACTATTTAAAAACTACCAAACTTTGAAGCTCTCCCTGACCTCTGGTGCTCTTGTTAATCCTACTACACAAGACAGGAATCTTCATGTCACAACAAGAGCTACACAGCAAGTCACAGAGGTGTGTGCTTTCTTAGGTTTTCAATTTGCAGTTTCATCAAAGTCTTAAAATGCCTTTAACATCTTATACGACATTTATATATAACATGTCTTACATAGCATTTCAGAGCAAAATTATAGTATTGAATGTGTTAGGGAACATGGGCTATCTTTGCATACGTGTGATGGGCTTGTTTTTTTAAATAGAGTTCTATTGTGGCTATCATTCGGCTAATTAAACAGCTAGGTGTTATATAAGATCTTCCCTTTGGAGTATGAAGCAGAAGTAACTCATAACTTAATTTGATTTCTAGCTGCATACACCACCTAAAGTATTATTACCATATAGTGTAAGCTTCCTAAATCATGTGACTTTCTATTAAACTATAATCTGTGTCTTTATACAAAACTAGTTTAGGGGGAAAGAGCAATTTAGGGTTTCTCTAATTATCATCAATGTCTTTCATATTGGTTAATGCTATGCTGTTAAGTCACTTCAGTCGTGTCCAGCTCTTAGCGACCCCATGGACTGCAGCCCACCAGGCTCCTCCGTCCATGGGATTTTCCAGGCAAGAGTACTGGAGTGGGGTGCCATTGCCTTAATCAAAATAAAAATGGAAGAGGCTAAAAATAGTTTTTGTAAGCAGATTAACCTGTGCAGAAGAATCAGTATGTTACTTGAATAATTCAATTACTTTACCCTTACTGGGACTCTGTAAAGCAAACATGGTATTTTATTTTATTATCACACAATATGACTTAGTGGGGAACCTAAGAGTAGATTATAACTGATCACTTTTACTGAAATAAACACTCATAATAAAACAACAGCCACTAGTTTAATAGATACCGACGGAAACCAGAATGTCACTAGTATACAGTAGATTGATGTATTGATTACTGCAGACCTCAGTCAGCTGGCAGAAATTTGAAACCCGTCTAACAAAGTAGTAAGATGAAGAAGCAGTGACCCAGGACATGCCTTATCAGATAAGAAATCATATGCTATTAGTTTGGAAATTATGCCAAATTAGAGTAGTTTGGTAATGATATAGGAATAGATCAGTAGAATAGTTTGGTAATTATATAGGAATAGATAAGTAGAATAGTTTGGTAATGATGCAGAAATAAGTAAATAGAGCATTGGCACAGAACAAAGTTCAGTACACTCAGGAAAGTTTGAGAATTTGTATATGATGATGGTTAACAGTCAACTCAGTGAGGAAAAAACGATTTATTTAATATTTGATTCAGAACAACCAGCTTGACATCTGGGGAAAAAATATCTGGATTTCCACCTCACTCAAAAATAAATTCTGGGTAGGCCAAAAAGAAATGTATTTTCTGAGAAAACCTGCATGTATATGTATGTGAATACATATGAACAAATTCAGATATTTACAAATATGAACAAATTCAGATATTTAAATTCAAGTATTTTTGGTACCTGGAAAAAAAATACTAGAAATCACCTAAGTGTTCATTAGTGGATGATTTCCATGAAACAGGATGTATGTATTCATGAAAACAAATATGAGAGATCTACATAGATAGCATCACCGACTCAATGGACATTAATCTGAGCAAATTCCTGGAGAAAGGAATGGCAACCCACTCTAGTATTCTTGGCCATGGAGTGAATTCCATGGACAGAGGAGTCTGGCTGGCTACACCCATGGGGTATAGCTACTGAACTGACTTAACTACTGAACAATAATGTGCATTGATAATGGAAAGATCTGGAAAATATATTGTCAAGTTTTTTTTTTTTTAAATGCAGAACTATTTATTTAGTATGTTCCTACTGTGTGTGTGACTGTTTTTATGAATTAAATATTCACATATGCTTAGATACACATAGAAAACTTCCAGAAGAATACACCTGGAAGAGTCAAGTCGTTACCTTGGGGTCAGCTGGGGTACTGAGGTGGGGAAAGTTCAGTTCAGTTCAGTCGCTCAGTCGTGTCCGACTCTCCACGACCCCATGAATCACAGCACACCAGGCCTCCCTGTCCATCACCAACTCCCGGAGTTCAATAAAACTCATGTCCACAGTCAGTGATGCCATCCAGCCATCTCATTCTCTGTCATCCCCTTCTCCAAAAGTTACTCTTCATCAGTTGTTCCATATGCTTTTATTTTTCAAGTTCAAAACTAGATAATAAAAATAAAGGAAAAGACATATTAAAGAGCTAATTATCAACTCTTAAGTTGTGTTAATTTAAAATGTAGGTGCCTATTTAAAATGCTTGGTACCATGCTAACTAGTAAATAAACACTAAACCTTATAATGTAAAATCTGGGTATTTTTAACTCAAAAAGTGTCAGCCTATAAATTAAAAAAAAGAAATGTGTGTAAATTGGCATTTGGCTTCTCCTTCTCTTTTATCCTTTGTTAATGCGATCTGTGAAAAGGAATACCTGTATATGATTATCTTTGTCTTAAACTTAAATACTGTGACTGTCTTTATGGCAGACCTTAAATGTGTACTTTTTGTAATAGAAAATTCATGTGCTGGAAACATCACTCCGTGAAGCTAAAGAAAGTGCTATGCATAAGGAGGGCAAGATTATGAAGATGCAGAAAGAACTTGAGATGACTAATGATGTAATAGCAAAACTTCAACGGCAAGTTAATGAATCAAATGAATGCCTTGAAAAAACAAAAGAAATGATCCAAGTACTTCAGGTAATTTAACAATCTCATTTTACAACTATAAGAGTGGTTTTGTTTTGTTTTGTTTTTTTCTTTTACTGTTGAATTTGGCAGATGATTTGGGACTCAGCTTTTACTTCAACTTTGAATTATCTATGCATATCTGAAGTTCAGGACTCAAAACTTTTAAAAAGCAAGTGACAACTTAGAAATGAAATGTAGGAGTATATTTTCACCCAAAATGATTTTTATCTTCCTAAAAAATTGTTTTTAAGAGACATATAAATATTATTCTTTATAGTTTAAAGTCTATTTTTTTATTTTTCAAAAAAAAGCTTCAGATCCAAATAATATTTTTTATTAGATAAGTACATTTTAAAATTCTCTTTTCTTCTACTTAATCCCTTGTTGTTGAGTCCCACCTGCTAGCCTCTTGGCTGACTCTGACCTGTAAAGAACAGTAGTATAGATGTTTTTGACCATGAAAGCCATTAAACCATTCGTACCCTCATTCATTGTATCTTTATCACTCCCTTTTGTTTTAGCCCAGCCACTTCTCATACTTCTTTTACTTGAGTCCAATCCTAATAGGTATTTGTGTTATCTCTGCTCCAGTGTCTCTTCATTGTAGTTAAAATTGGGAACTAGTCAAAAATGTCTATTCTTTCCGTTATTTAATATTGTTCTAAAAATTCAGGCTCACTCAATGAGACATGAAACAGAGAGGCAAGAGAAAGTAATCTTTTTTGTTTTTGTGACAATTGTTGGTATAGCTAAAAACCAAGAAAATTCACTGTGAAGCTTTAGAATTTTGAGACTAATATTTCAAATAATTTAATGACCACATTTTTATTCATTCAACAAATAGTTGTTGGCCACCTGCTGTGTGTTAGTCATTGTTCTGGATGCCACGTGTACAGCAATGGGGTAAAAAAGTTTCTCCCTTCCTTCAAGAAGTTTACGTTATCATTCAGGAAGTGAGAAAATAATGAAACATATGTGTGTGTGTCAAGTAGTGGAAAATGCAATGGAAACAAATTAAGCCAGACAAGATACAGGGATACTGAATAAAGTGGGAGTGTAAGGGAAAGAGATGTGATTTTATAAAGGGTTACTGAGGAGGGCCACACCTTTAGGGTGACGTGAAGTGATGGGGCGAGCATTGTGGTAGAAGGGCCTTCTAGGCAAAGGAAGTAGCAAACACAAAGGTCTCAACACAGAAGCACACAAAGTCTAGACATGTTTAGGAAGCCACAAGAAAGCCAGTGTCTCGTGAGCAGGAGGATAGAGATGGGAAAGGCGGTGAAAAATAGCAGAGAGCCAAATCATAAAGGGTCTTGCAGGCTCCTGTGGTTTTTATTCTGAGTGAGATGGGAAATCATCAGAGGATTTTGGCTAAAGGATATCATGGTCTTAGTTAAACAGTTGTCCTCTGAAAAGAGAATCCAGGAGAGTGTATTAATGTGACATGCTGCTGCTGCTGCTGCTGCTATGTCACTAGCTGCTATAAAAAAGGGAACCAAAAATGCAATGGCTTAAATAAGATGGAAGGTTATTTCTCTATCTCATGTAAAATCCTGAATTCCAAGTTGGTAGATGAACCATCTTTGACTATAAAATATCTTCATCAGGGAATCCCCTCGTGGTCCAGTGATTAAGACTCTGCTTCCACAGCAAGGGGGGTGTGAGTTCAATCCCTGGTTGGGGAATTAAGATCCCAGACGCCGTGTAGTGCAGGCAAAAATAAACAAAAAAATTTTTTAAAAAAATCCTCAACAATGCTGAGTAATACTTTGTGCCTTAAATTTGATTCCAGTTTGATGTTTGTATTGTTTTACTGACGTCTTTTTCTTTCATCTTCCTGATTAACCTATCTCTGTCCATTTCATTGTTTTCTGCCTCTGTTTCATTTGTTTAGGTAGATTGTTTTAAATTGGGAAGAAAACTTGTTGAAAGAAACAAAAATCATACGTTCTCTAAATACATATTCGCTTCCAATTACTTTACCTCAAATATCTATCTGTTATTCATTTCAGGGTTAAAAATTGTGCCTCCCCTGCTTTTCATATATTAGAAGATTGCTGTTTCCAAATGTTTCTGCCAGATCAAGGCAGCTCTTCAGAATTTCTCTAAAATTATTGTATTTTTCTGTTCTCTAAAACATTTAGGACAAAGCTGCTTTAGGAACTAAACCTTATAAAGAAGAAATTGAAGATCTTAAAATGAAGTTGGTGAAAGTAGACCTAGAGAAGATAAAAAATGCGAAGGAGTTTGAAAAGGAGTATGTCTTTGCCTTAATTGAACGTGCTGTTAAAAGCTTAAATTTCCTTTAACTATATAAATTTCTTTGCATTAGTTAAGTTTTTAAAATATAAGAAAATATTACTATTTGCTTTTCTAAAAATAAATGCAATCACTCACGGATTTTAAATTTATTAAATTCTCATTACATATGTAAAGGTTTTAAAATTAGCACAATCCTGATTGCTAACACTATGTCTTTTTTTTGGGGGGGTGCTTTGTGCTCATTATATATAAATAGCTTTAAAATACCCTTTTTATGCTTGAAAGTGAATGTTAAAAACTCTGTGGTGGGGAGTTCCCTGGCAGTAGTTAGGACTTGGTGCTTTCACTGCCATGGCCCCAGGTTCAATCCCAGGCCAGGGAAATAAGATTCAGCAAGCCACAAGATGTGGCCAAAAAAAAGAAGACCTGTGGGTTCCAGTTTGCTAAGGTTTCTGTTGGTTTTTATTTAATTTATTCTTTCTGTCATGTTTTTGTGGAAAAGTTGTATTTCCTTTTAAATTATAATACCTAATACCCAAGAGCATATTCTTTTTTACTGATTTATTTATGTAGTACCATATACATGGGGCTTCCCTGGTGGCTCAGATGGTAAAAAGAATCTGCAATGTGGGAGACCTGAGTTCGATCCCTGAGTCAGGAAGATCCCCTAGAGAAGGGAACGGCAACCCACTCCAGTATTCTTGCCCAGAGAATTCCATGAACAGAAGAGCCTGATGGGCTACAGTCAGTGGGATTGCAAAGAGTTGAACACAACTGAGCGACTAACACATACACACTCACACACCCACACACCCACCATATACATAATAGCATGCCTGAAGTTCTTTGTGATATAGAATAATGAAAAGACCATTAGACAGTGTCAGGGAAACAAAATTAGAAATATATTGCCTCTAATGAATATATCACTTTTAACAAGCTGTTTATCTCTCTGAGCTTCACATTCATAATCAATAAAAGGACTGGTTTATATTAAAGGATTTCTTATCCCTCCTGGCTCTTAACGTTTATTATTCCTATAAATCTTTAATATTTAATGATAATGTATAATTTTGCCAAATACGTAGCACTTCAGATCTTCATTTGTTCTAACCAGCCTTCCAGTGATAAAAAGTGAAACATATCTGTTAAGATCTTCATCATAAAAAGCAATTTTACTTACAGAATAGAATCAGCAGATACTGTCAGTCTCTAAATAAGGCAGAGTATCTTACAATTTATCACTGCTGATTGATGCTTAAGCAAACAGTTCATAAAATGTCTCTACCAGGGAACAGTGAGCAGAATTTAACCTTTGATTATAACACCTTGGACCAGAGCTGCAGCTAGGGTTTGCTTTCCTGACTTTAGAACGGAAGCTGCTTTTTTGCTTACATGCTCTGGTGATTGTTATACCTTCTTGGTATTTACTTGTTTTATGGTGCCCCCAGGTATAACTTTACTCGATATACCTTTAATAGCTATTGAGCTTCCAGAAATTTAAATCGAATTGATTTCTCAATGTTAAAAAAAAAAAACCATCCCTGCAACCAGACAAAATACTTCCAATTTTATATTATAGCTGTGAGGTGTGTGATACCAGGAAGGTATCATGAGGGGTTACCTACTGCTACCTATAAGCATTATGTTGA
Source organism: Moschus berezovskii (assembly GCF_049115385.1). NCBI lineage: Eukaryota > Metazoa > Chordata > Mammalia > Artiodactyla > Moschidae > Moschus > Moschus berezovskii. The sequence goes on from NC_142464.1 coordinate 28,912,819, forward strand.
TATGATGTGTCTTGCTAGAAAATTCTTGACAGCACTTGTGTTTATTCCTTCATTAAAAATCTGTTTCTGGGTTTTTACATATTTCTGTTGCTCTTAATAGAATTGCTTCAACAAAAGCCACTGTAGAATATCAAAAAGAAGTTATAAGGCTATTGAGAGAAAATCTTAGAAGAAATCAACAGGCCCAAGATACCTCAAGTAAGTGGAAAATACTGATACTTCCTGATCTTTCCATTTTACTTCAATACACTTAAACATTTTGAAGAGTACTGTTATAGATAATGACAATCGAGAATAAACCTAAGTTAACCACTGATATAGAAAAAACTTTTTCAGATGAGTTCATTGGGTTTATATTTATCCTGTGATATCTCCTTAGTTTCCTATAATCTTGACTCTTTCTCCATTATAGATTCTTAGAAAATAGGAAATTTGCTTTTGCATTATCAAATTTTTACATATTAGTGAGAATATCTTCAGTACTATAAAAGAATGACTTAACTATCAGGGTAGAAGTACACTTCCCAATAAAAATGCAAGCACATGTCTTAGTAGATTGTAACCATATGCTCAGTAAAAATATCCATTCAGTAAAAATAAATATTATCCAACTTGTTCTTACTGGCAGGCTCTTTGAAATTTATCATAGGAACAGTCTTCAAGTCCAGTGATCAAATTTCTGCCTATATCTCTCTCAAACTATACCTTTTTCTGTATTTCTGTTTCTTGTGTTTCATTTATAAAGAGAAAACGCTGACCAATACTTAGATCAGCTTTGTAGAGTAGGACAAGCATTGAATTCACAGTCAAGGACAGGTCTCTGAACTGATTGCCCTCGTTTAATGCTGTGTGAAACCCTGAGGACAGCCCTGACTTAGCTTATGTATGTAATTGTTTAAGGATCACACTAAAAGTTGTATGTGCAAGCACACTGAAAATTCTGAAGGTCTAGCAAATGTAGGATGATATTTGTGTGTATTATTGTCCACTCATTTAAAAAAAAAATCAGAGTACAACTTCAGTGGTGCTCTGGTGCTTGAAGAATCCACCTTGCAATGCAGGGAACGCAGGTTCAATCCCTGGTCAGGGAACTAAGAACCCACATGCCGCAGAACTACTAAGCCCGTGTGCCATAACCAGAGAGTCCGTGTGCCATAACCAGAGAGCCCATGTGCCATAACCGGAGAGCCCGTGTGCCACCACAAGAGAACGCACATGCCTCAACTAAGACCTGACAGCCAAGTAAATAAATAAATAAATAAGAATCAGAGATAGTGTTAAGGTGATCACAGCTCCAACCTGAAAAACGTCAAGAAATAAAAATAGACCTGAGAGTTCCTTGTTGTTACAGGAGGATCAGTATAAGTACTCTTGATTTGTGACTTTCTTGTTGTCCCTGATTTCAGAATCGTTCAAAAGGAAATGGACATTGATTATCTGCCCCACACCTTTACCCTTCTTTAAGAAATTGCCAGTGATCCTATGGATGAGTCTACGTCAGAAAGCATCTCACAGTTTCATGCAGTTTTATCTAAAATGTACAAAGCAGTTCCTTACATTACTTTTACACACATAGAATCCTTAATAATGTATGCTTTAATACCAACTCAGGTTTATTTAGTGAACAGGTATGTATTGGTCACTGAATGTTGGTGGACCCCACACATACACACTGTAGGAAGAAGTCTGCCAGATGATTCCACTGATAATAGAAGACCCACGAGTGAGGGACAGCTCTGTCTGGGGAGGATCCTTACTACTGCAGCCATGGAAAACAATACTAACAGGGTTATGATAGTGGAATTAATAGGTAGAAAGAAGCAGGAGGATTCTAGAGCTATTTTAAATTGATGCCCAAATAGGCATGTGAGGTAAGGGAGAAGAAAGTCAAGGTTGACTTCCAGATAGATGGTGGTCGAGGTATTTTTATTTTTATGACTTATTGTCCTTTGTTATGGTTTTGTGTTTGTTTGTTTCTTTAATTTTGACCTATTAAAATGATCACCCACCTGTCTGTGCTTTCATGTCCCACAGTGCTATCAGAACATATTGATAGTCAGCCTTCAAATAAACCCATAACCTGTGGAGGTGGCAGTGGCATTGTACAAAGCACAAAAGCTCTTATCCTGAAAAGTGAATATATACGGCTAGAAAAGGAAGTTTCTAAGTTAAAGCAGCAAAATGAACAGCTCATGAAGCAAAAGAATGAACTGTCAAGGTAAGATCGCCTTATATGATACAGAAATTATGTCTGTTACATGTTGGGGAGAATGGTGTAAACACATAAGTTTTGTCATTTTAGTTTGTTTTCTTCTGGGGGGGACTTTTTCCCAACTAAATATTTTTTGCATTTGATACTCCTTCACACCTATGGAGAAAGTAACTTTTAAAGTTCATATGTCTTTTCTAAAAGGAATAGGAATACAGTAGCACCATTCCATATGTTTGCCATCGGTCAACTGACCTATATTTAACTAAGCCAAGAACCAGGAAGTAAAAAAAGATCTTTGAAGGGGCAGCTCATATATACCACAAGTCCATATACCCAAGTCAGTGAGCCCCCTACTCAAGGAAGAGCCCCTTAGGTCCCTTAGCTGCTTAGTTTTACTTATAAACATTTCTAACAAATTTAATTATTTGGCTTCTACCCAAGAATAGAATTTTGTACTAACCTCTACCAGTGATACAATAGAGGAAAAATAGGCATTAAACTAATAAGTCCACAAATAACTAATTCTTTGTAGTGAGTGCTGTCAAGCAAACAGCAACATCAAAAAGTAGGACATTATGAAAGAGTATGTAACAGAGAGATCAGCTCTTGGTGTGGGGAGGGGTGTTGATCAAGAGATTAACCTTTAAGATTCAATGTGAAAACTGAATAGAAGTTAGGCCAGATGAAAGGAGAGGCAGGTAAGCTCTCCAGGCTAAGGGGATGGCATGTGTACATGTTCTGAGTCAGAAAAAGAGACCTGCTGGTGGAACTGAAAGACATCCAGTGTGGCAAGGGCACGGAGACGGAGACAGTGAGGTGCAAGATGAAAACCAGAGGGAACTGGTCCGGAAAGCACAGACCCCCAAAGGTCATTGGGAGCGTGTTTGGAGGGGATCCTAAATGTAATGGAAGGATTGCCTCCGTTGGAGTAGTCCCTGACCTTCCAAGATCAGACAGCATCTCAGTATAGAAGGCCCCAGCTTAGGAATTTGTTTATTGTTGCCCAAGCAAAAGATAGTTTTGGCATGGACTGGAATGGTGCCAGTGCAGATAAAAATAAGGAGATGAGTTTGAGAAATAAGTTTGAGGAAGAAGGGGCCCTAGGATTGTTGCCCAGGTTTCTCGCTGGAGGAACCAGAGCAATGCTGGTAGCATTTCCTCTATGAAGCAAGAATATAATGAATCCAGAAAAGCACCACAAATTATTTCTCTTAAAATAACAGATACATTAGAGTCATCTACCCCAGAGACTAATTTATCAAATTATGGCCACAAAATACACTAGATCATATCATCGATTCATTTAAAAATATGATATCATTTCTTTTCAAACCCCCATGATTATGGAGATTTACTACAATTACTCAGTTTATACTGACCTTATTTCATTTTCTGAACTGTAGAAACAGTCCAAACAGGAAGCATTAGGTTGAAACTAGAATGTAAATATGATAAAATGCTAAATTTTATGTTATGTATATTTTAACACACAGCACAATTTAAAAACATTTTTTTTTAACTTGAGTGTGAATACATTGCAGGAATTGCAGTTTTGTGGTCTCCTTTTTTCTCCTCCTACTCCCCCTCGCCCACCACCACCACATTTAAGCAATTATCATCATCTTTCCAGTGAGGTCAAGACGTGGAAGGAGAGAACTCTTAAAAGAGACGTTCAAAAAGAAGTAACTTGTGAGAATTCTCCAAAGTCTCCTAAAGTGACTGGGACACCCTCTAAAAAGAGACACCATATGTCTTCTCAATGCAAGGAACGGAATATCCAAGATCCTGTGCCAAAGGAGTCACCGAAATCTTGGTTTTTTGATAACCGATCAAAGTCTTTGCCAGTACCTCCTCCAATTCGCTATTTTGATAACTCAGGTTTAGGCCTTTGTCCAGGTAGGTAAATATACTGGTTCCTCAGAAATGGGGGGATAACAGTTGGAACTTCTCTTTACCACCTGACCCCACAGGGCAAGTATCAACAGGAGAGGATGGAGCTGACCAAGCTCACAGGGCAGAGACTTCATTGCTTTCTGGGGGGACAAAGTTTCTGTGAAGCACAGTCACTTTTTACCCTGAGTGAAGTCTGTGTCTTAAACCATCATCTTTTCTCTGAAATGGACAAGCAACACTCCCAAGGACGTAAAGACACTACCCGATACACAAAACTACTTTTACTGAAAAAGACTTTCTTAGGAATTCAGTGGGCCAGTATTTCCAATAGGATTATATATATCATAGACTTGTATCATTTACTTATTCATTCAGTCAACAGAATTCTTTAATATCAACTCTATGATACATATTATACCCTAATGGTGAAGTCATAAGCAAAGCTAGATGCGGTTCCTGTCCTCCTAGAGCTTACAGTGTACTAGGTATAGATAGCAATCAGATAGTCAGAGGGAAAATTCTAGAGTGCAAAAGGCTCTGAGGCTTACAGTAGGTTTTTGTTTTAGGAGCATTACGGAAGTCTTCCTTGAAGAAGGGAACTGAGATCTAACAGGTTAACGAGAGCTAGCTGAACAGAGAGAGGAGGGCGGAGCATTTACAGATAGAACATTGACCGCCCCATTCAGAGTAGGAGGGACCACATTCGGGGGGAAGGGCTGAAGGAGTATGACGTGGCCAGGGCGCAAGAAACACAGGCTTCTGTGGATGGAGCCTGAACCAAAGAAGAGAGGTAAGAGCCAGACCTGCAGGACTCCGTAGAGAGTGTGAAAGAATTTAAACTTGATCCTGAGAGCATATGGAGGAAGCCTTCAGATATCAAACAAGAGCAGAGGAGCGTGATGACGCGTACATTTTGAACACATTGCCTCAGCTGTAAGGTAACCCACAAATCAAGGGAGCAAGAGTTTAACAGGTTCCTGAGCAAGGGGACAGCATGAACTTGGACAGGTACAATAGAGTCGAGGAGACGTGACAGATGGGAGAGATTTGGAGGTAGAATCATCAGGCTCAGTGCCTGATTGGATGAAGTGGGTGTCGGGTATCAGGCTCACCCCCAGCTCTGCGGAGGTGCTGTCCACAGAGATGGGGATCCTGACGGGAGAAGTTCTGTAACGTGGTGTGTCTCAGCCTTCTGCACCACATGCCCAGGAGTGCATGGCCAAAGCCCTTTGTGACAGTGTATCCACCTGTCAGAAATACCCTATTATGCATTTGTAGAAACCGAAAACAAAATCACCGACTCGATGGACATGAGTTTGAGTGAACTCCGGGAGTTGGTGATGGACAGGGAGGCCTGGCGTGCTGTGATTCATGGGGTCGCGGAGAGTCGGACACGACTGAGCGACTGAACTGAAAACAATAAAAAAACTTCATCAAAAGAGGCAGCTGCCAGATATTTAAAGCTCTGAGCAAATGTTGCCAGGTGGATAAGAGCTCTGAAAGTGAGAGTTTTAGTCACTCAGTGGTGTCTAACTCTGCGACCCCATGGACAATATCTCTCCAGGCTCTTCTGTCCATGGAATTCTCCAGGCAAGAATATGGGAACTGTGACAAAGAAGGAATCAGTTCATTCTCATCAACTGCACATCAAAATTGCATCAAGTCAGCACCTTGACAGTGCTCTTAGGGAGATAGTAAGAAACAATTTGGAAAAAAACCTGAAACTATTCAGCTCTTTGAATAGTATTTAACAAACACTTAAGGACCTTCCACTAGTTAACACTTCCCTAGAGTGTTTGGTGTATACACACACACATCCATATACCATTTTAGAAGAGTCTTTGGAAAAACTGATATGTTTTATAATCACCTTTTGATTTTATCTGACAGTGCCAAAGGCACAAGCATAATATGAACTAATCCAACTGCACATAAAAATGCTTAAGTCTTTTTATCAATACGTGGATCTTTCTGGTATGATTTTTAAGTGAGATAAAAGGCTGGGGGGATACATAAATCAAAAATTTACCAATTCAGAATTAAAGGACATAATACTTGAATTAGTATTAATAAAATATCAATCTAAAAAGTTAATGTCAGTTTTTAATTTTAATTATAAAAGGAAATTTTTATTATCTCAAGATCAGCTATCTTAGATTTATGCATATATAATTCTAAAATTTATTATTTATAAATAAATAGATGCAGTTAAAATGCTTTTAAAGCTTCAAAGAAAGCTTGCCAACGATGGCTAAGTATTCTCTAAAGTACATAGTATTTGTGTAGCACACTAGTTTTTTCCCTAAAAATAGGACAAAAGAAAATCAAACTCAGCTAATCCGTTTAATTCACTTTCCTTCTCAGATTGATGGATTCCAACTAAAAATGTATTACTTCTAGGTTTTATGTACAATATGTTTTTTCTAACCATTTTATGAGAAAATGGGGAATAAGCATCTTCAGCTCTGATGAAGTGAAGTATACCTTTTTAACAAGGAAATGAATGACCGTGTTGAAGCACCATGTTTTATTTTTCATATGTCTCTACTGTCACGACATCCTTTCCACTTTAGTTGTATTTGGGTTTTGTCTGTGTTTTCACTAAGACTACCTTTGTTGTTGATTTTTTTTTTTATCCTCCTCAGAAGAGCAAACTGCTGCAGTGGAGACTGAGGGCCCCTACCCGGGTCCTGGGCGGATGTCGTCAGGAGAAGCGCCAGAGTGCAGGACCCAGTAGACTCCGCTCCACCACATTCCTGGCAGCCCAGCAGTCCATGTGTGGAAGTGTCCATGTCTGTGTGTCTATCCCTGGCAGTCATGTCACAATCCAACTTCAGTTCCCACTTTGCCACTAGGATTGGAAGATGAAGGAATGGGATGCATTCCCATAGTCCAGAATGGTGATAGCAATATACCTTCTTCTTAAATGTGGTAATCCTTCAGAAGCTGAAAAGTTTTATTTATTTATATGTTTTATAAAGAATAAAGTTATTGAAGGAAATTTCCAGTCTTTCCATGTATACATAAAATATATATATTTTATTAATATAAAGTTATCCACATATGACTTAGAGAATTCCAAAGCATAATTCATAAGTTAATATAAAGTGTCATTTGATTAACAAAATTACAGACTCCTCTTTTAGTGCCTTGAACATTCAGTAAATGTTTGATTAGTTGTTCCGGATCACAGCACCGTGTAATTTAACTGATGGTTTCTTGGGGGGATACTCAGGGTATATCTGGCCCTCCTCTCTTCTGTGTTGACTTTCAGAATTTTACTGTAAAAATATACACATGCATTCCATATTTAGGCTTTTAAGGGATAGCAAGTTGTACAGCCTCGGCATTTTCTAGTTTGTAACAGCTATGGAAGTTGTTTCCCACTTTCCAGTTACAGCCCACCCCACTCCCTATGCAAGCACTCTAAATTGGTTTGTTATTAGATTTTGTAGTCGGTTGCACTTCATTAGCAACTTGAAAAAAAAAAAACACACAAGTTTATTGTGCCCTTTAATTTTAGACATGAGGAAACAGCGCCAGAGTTTCTATCAAGGTAAATTTTCTAAACCTGAAGTGCCCACAGATACACAAGGCATCTGGAATTTTTGCAGCCTTAAAACCTCTGAAGTTTTAATATTAACTTGTGTGTGTGGATCCATTTTTCTAGGATACTAAGGTCCATACATTCTTTTGTCATATCCCCAGAGGGGTCTCTGACCTATAAGAGGTTGTTATGAACTATGGTTTTAGAAAGTATCTGATACTTTATATCACACGATTTTGAAAAATCACACAAAACAGCAAGATGCGCTTAGAACAGAGTTAGTGCTTTCAAGGCATTCTTGGCTCTTTGCTAAGAATATCTATTCAGAGAAAGAGAATATGAACTGCATCACAGTCATCATTCTCCAGTCTGTGGACTGGACATGTTCCCTTATCTTAACACTGCCATAGGAGTTCACTAACTCAGGGGAAAGTGTCCACTCCTATAGACCTCTCACCTGGGACTGTTTCTCCTTTCCACCGTCACCCAGACAAGACACTGTAACAGCATTGCGGGTCTGATTCTGTACGATGTCCGCCTCCCCCAGAGTATTGACAGAAGTAGGTAAGTTCACCGGAATAATAAAACTGCTCTGTGTGTGCTCAGTCACACCATTGTGTCCAACTCTGTGACCCCATGGACTATAGCCCTCCAGGCTCCTCTGTCCATGGGATTTCCCAGGCAGAAATACTGGAATGAGTTGCCATTCCTTTCTCCAGGGAAACTAAAGGACATTAAAAGTAAAATTAGTCATCGGGTTTCCAGTCTAACAGAATGTTGCTTACTCTCTGAATTTGGATGTCCAGTTCCTTCCTCAGATTTGGGAAGTTTGGGGGCCATTATTTCTTTTTTTTTTTTTCTTATTCCTTTTTTATTAACTTTTTATTTTGCACTGGAGTATAGCCGATTAACAATGATGTGATAGTTTTAGGTAAACAGCAAAGACCCTCAGCTGTACATACACATGTATCCATTCTCCTCCAACTCCCCTCCCATCCAGGCTGCCACATAACATTGAACAGAGTTCCCTGTGCTATACAGTAGGTCCTTGTTGGTTATCCATTTTATTTTTTTTTTTAGTAATTATTTTTTTATTGGAGGCAAATTATTTTACAATATTATATTGGTTGGTTTTGCCATACATGGAAATAAATTTGCCCTGGGTTTACATAAGTTCCGTCTCCTGAACCCCCCTCCCACCTCCCTCCTCCCTTTATCCTCCCTCTGGGTCATCCCCGCATGCCAGCCCCGAGCATCCTATAACATGCATCGACCCTGAACTAGTGATTCGTTTCACATATGAAAACATACGTGTTTCAATGCCATTCTCCCAAATCATCCCACCCTCACCCTCTCCCACAGAGTCCCAAAGACTGTTCTATACATCTGTGTCTCTTTTGCTGTCTCGTATACAGGGTTATCATTTGCATCTTTCTAAATTCCATATATATGCGTTAGTATACTGCATTGGTGTTTTTCTTTCTGGCTTACTTCACTCTGTATAATAGGCTCCAGTTTCATCCACCTCATTAGAACTGATTCAAATGTATTCTTTTTAATGGCTGAATAATACTCCATTGTGTATATGTACCAAAGCTTTCTAATCCATTCGTCTGCAGATGGACATCTAGGTTGCTTCCATGTCCTGGCTATTATAAACAGTGCTGCAATGAACATTGGAATACAAGTGTCTCTTTCAATTCTGGTTTACTCAGTGTGTATGCCCAGGAGTGCGATTGCTGGATCATATGGCAGTTCTATTTCCAGTTTTTTGAGGAATCTCCACACTGTTCTCCATAGTGGTTGTACTAGTTTGCACTCCCACCAACAGTGTAAGGGGGTTCCTTTCTCTCCACATCCTCTCCAGCATTTATTGCATGTAGACTTTTGGATAGCAGCCATTCTGACTGGCATGAAATGGTATCTCATTGTGGTTTTGATTTGCATTTCTCTGATTATGAGGGATGTTGAGCATTTTTTCATGTGTTTGTTAGCCATCTGTATGTCTTCTTTGGAGAAATGTCTGTTTAGTTCTTTGGCCCATTTTTTGATTGGGTCATTTATTTTTCTGGAATTGAGCTGCAGGAGCGGCTTGTATATTTTGGAGATTAATCCTTTATCAGTTGCTTCATTTGCTATTATTTTCTCCCATTCTGAAGGCTGTCTTTTCACCTTGCTTTTAGTTTCCTTTGCTGTGCAGAAGCTTTTGATTTTAATTAGGTCCCATTTGTTTATTTTTACTTTTATATCCAATATTCTGGGAGGTGGGTCATGGAGGATCCTGCTGTGATTTATGTCGGAGAGTGTTTTGCCTACGTTCTCCTCTAGGAGTTTTATAGTTTCTGGTCTTACATTTAGCTCTCTAATCCATTTTGAGTTTATTTCGGTGTATGGTGTTAGGAAGTGTTCTAGTTTCATTCTTTTACAAGTGGCTGACCAGTTTTCCCAGCACCACTTGTTAAAGAGACTGTCTTTTCTCCATTTTATATTCTTGCCTCCTTTGTCAAAGATAAGGTGTCCATAGGGGCATGGATTTATCTCTGGGCTTTCTATTTTGTTCCATTGATCTATATTTCTGTCTTTATGCCAGTACCATACTGTCTTGATGACTGTGGCTTAGTAGTAGAGCCTGAAGTCCGGCAGGTTAATTCCCCCAGTTCCATTTTTCTTCCTCAAGATTGCTTTGGCTATACGAGGTTTTTGTATTTCCATACAAATTGTGAGATTATTTGTTCTAGTTCTGTGAAAAATATCGTTGGTAGCTTGATAGGGATTGCATTGAATGTATAAATTACTTTGGGTAGTATACTCATTTTTACAATATTTATTCTTCCAATCCATGAACATGGTATATTTCTCCATCTATTAGTGTCCTCTTTGATTACTTTCGGTAGTGTTTTATAGTTTTCTACGTACAAGTCTTTTGTTTCCTTAGGTAGATATATTCCTAAGTATTTAATTCTTTTCGTTGCAACAGTGAATGGAATAGTTTCCTTAATTTCTCTGTTTTCTCATTATTAGTGTATAGGAATGCAAGGGATTTCTTTGTGTTGATTTTATATCCTGTAACTTTACTGTATTCATTGATTAGCTCTAGTAATTTTCTGGTAGAGTCTCTAGGGTTTTCTATGTAGAGGATCATGTCATCAGCGAACAGTGAAAGTTTTACTTCTTCTTTTCCAATTTGTATTCCTTTTATGTCTTTTTCTGCTCTGATTGCTGTGGCCAAAACTTCCAGAACTATGCTGAATAGTAGCGGTGAGAGTGGGCACCCTTGTCTTGTTCCTGACTTTAGGGGAAATGCTTTCAGTTTTTCACCATTGAGGATAATGTTTGCTGTGGGTTTGTCATATATAGCTTTTATTATGTTGAGGTATGTCCATTCTATTCCCACTTTCTGGAGGGTTTTTATCATAAATGGATGTTGAATTTTGTCAAAGGCTTTCTCTGCATCTATTGAGATAATCATATGATTTTTATTTTTCAGATTGTTAATGTGGTGTATTACGTTGATTGATTTGTGGATATTGAAGAATCCTTGCATTCCTGGGATAAAGCCCACTTGGTCATGATGTATGATCTTCTTAATATGTTGTTGGATTCTGATTGCTAGAATTTTGTTAAGGATTTTTGCATCTATGTTCATCAGTGATATTGGCCTGTAGTTTTCTTTTTTTGTGGGGTCTTTACCAGGTTTTGGGATTAGGGTGATGGTGGCCTCATAGAATGAGTTTGGAAGTTTCCCTTCCTCAGCAATTTTCTGGAAGAGTTTGAGTAGAATAGGTGTTAGCTCTTCTCTAAATTTTTGGTAGAATTCGGCTGTGAAGCCGTCTGGACCTGGGCTTTTGTTTGCTGGAAGATTCCTAATTACAGCCTCTAGTTCCATGCTTGTGATGGGTCTGTTCAGATTTTCTATTTCTTCCCAGTTCAGTTTTGGAAAGTTGTACTTTTCTAGGAATTTGTCCATTTCTTCCAGGTTATTCATTTTATTGCCATATAATTGCTGATAGTATTCTCTAATAATCCTTTGTATTTCTGTGTTGTCAGTTGTGATCTCTCCATTTTCATTTCTAATTTTATTGATTTGGTTCTTCTCCCTTTGTTTCTTGATAAGTGTGGCTAGTGGTTTGTCAATTTTATTTACCTTCTCAAAGAACCAGCTTTTGGCTTTGTTGATTTTTGCTATGGTCTCTTTTGTTTCTTTTGCATTTATCTCTGCCCTAATTTTTATGATTTCTTTCCTTCTACTGACCCTGGGGTTCTTCATTTCTTCCTTTTCTAGTTGCTTTAGATGTAGAGTTAGGTTATTTAGTTGACTTTTTTCTTGTTTCTTGAGGTATGCCTGTATTGCTATGAACTTCCCCCTTATCACTGCTTTTACAGTGTCCCAGAGGTTTTGTGTTGTTGTGTTTTCATTTCCATTCATTTCTATGCATATTTTGATTTCTCTTTTGATTTCTTCTATGATTTGTTCATTATTCAGCAGCGTGTTGTTCAGCCTCCATATGTTGGCATTTTTAATAGCTTTTCTCCCGTAATTGAGATCTAATCTTACTGCATTGTGGTCAGAAAAGATGCTTGGCATGATTTCAACTTTTTTGAATTTACCAAGGCTAGATTTATGGCCCAGGATGTGATCTATCCTGGAAAAGGTTCCGTGTGCGCTTGAGAAAAAGGTGAAATTCATTGTTTTGGGGTGAAATGTCCTATAGATATCTATTAGGTCTAACTGGTCTATTGTATCATTTAAAGTTTGTGTTTCCTTGTTAATTTTCTGTTTAGTTGATCTATCCATAGATGTAAGTGGGGTATTAAAATCTCCCACTATTATTGCATTATTGTTAATTTCCCCTTTCATACTTGTTAGTAATTGTCTTACATATTGCGGTGCTCCTATGTTGGGTGCATAAATATTTATAATTGTTATATCTTCATCTTGGATTGATCCTTTGATCATTATGTAGTTTCCTTCTTTGTCTCTTTTCACAGCCTTTGTTTTAAAGTCTATTTTATCTGATATGAGTATTGCTACTCCTGCTTTCTTTTGGTCTCTATTTGCATGGAATATCTTTTTCCAGCCCTTCACTTTCAGTCTGTATGTGTCCCTCGTTTTGAGGTGGGTCTCTTGCAGACAACATATATGGGGGTCTTGTTTTTGTATCCATTCAGCCAGCTTTTGTCTTTTGGTTGGGGCATTCAACCCATTTACGTTTAAGGTAATTATTGATACGTACGATCCCGTAGCCATTTTCTTTATTGCTTTGGGTTCGAGTTTATACAACTTTTCTGTGTTTCCTGTCTAGAAAAGATCCTTTAGCATTTGTTGGAGAGCTGGTTTGGTAATGCTGAATTCTCTCAGCTTCTGCTTGTCTGTAAAGCTTTTGATTTCTCCTTCATATTTGAATGAGATCCTTGCTGGGTACAGTAGTCTGGGCTGTAGGTTATTTTCTTTCATCACTTTAAGTATGTCTTGCCATTCCCTCCTGGCCTGAAGAGTTTCTGTTGAAAGATCAGCTGTTATCCTTATGGGAATCCCCTTGTGTGTTATTTGCTGTTTTTCCCTTGCTGCTTTTAATATTTGTTCTTTGTGTTTGATCTTTGTTAATTTGATTAATATGTGTCTTGGAGTATTTCGCCTTGGGTTTATCCTGTTGGGGACTCTCTGGGTTTCTTGGACTTGGGAGATTATTTCTTTCCCTATTTTAGGGAAGTTTTCAACTATTATCTCCTCAAGTATTCTTTCATGGTCTTTCTGTTTGTCTTCTTCTTCTGGGATTCCTATGATTGGAATGTTGGAGTGTTTAACATTGTCCCAGAGGTCTCTAATATTGTTCTCATTTCTTTTCATTTGTTTTTCTTTTTTCCTCTCTGTTTCATTTATTTCTACAATTCTATCTTCTACCTCGCTTATCCTGTCTTTCTACTGTTTGTTCCCTCCAGAGTGTTTCTGATCTCATCTATTGCATTATTCATTGTATATTGACTCTTTTTTATTTCCTCTAAGTCCTTATTAAACCTTTCTTCCATCTTCTCAATCCTTTTCTCCAGGTTATTTATCTGTAACTCCATTTTGCTTTCAAGATTTTGAATCATTTTCACCACCAAAATTCGAAATTCTTTATCAGGTAGATTCCCTATATCTTCCTCTTTTGTTTGTGTTGGTGGGCATTTGTCTTGTTCCTTTACTTGCTGGGTATTTCTCTGCCTCTTCATCTTGCTTATATTGCTTTGCTTGGGGTGGCCTTTCCCTCTTCTGGCCATTTGTGGAGTTCTCTTTATTATGTAGTTTTCTCGCTGTGTGTGGGGTTGGACAGGTGACTTATCAAGGTTCCCTGGTTATGGAAGCTTGTGTCGGTGTTCTGGTGGGTGGAGCTGGATTTGTTCTCTCTGGAGTGCAATGAAGTGTCCAGTAATGAGTTATGAGATGTCAGTGGGTTTGGAGTGACTTTGGGCAGCCTGTATATTGAAGCTCAGGGCTACTTTCCTGTCATGCTGGAGAATTTGCGTGGTATGTCTTGCTCTGGAACTTGTTGACCCTTGGGTGGTGCTTGGTTTTAGTGTAGGTATGGAGACGTTTGATGAGCTCCTATTGATTAATGTTCCCTGGAGTCAGGAGTTCTCTGGTGTTCTCAGGATTCGGGCTTAAGCCTCTTGCCTCTGGTTTTTGATCTTATTCTTGGAGTAGCCTCTAGACGTCTCTATCTGTCATTTCCAAGGTGATTCCCTCTGTTTTAGCTTCTGTTTGCTGGTCTCTTCAGTATCTAATTTCCACCCTGATACTAGGGGGTGGGTGGACACTTTTTAAGGCTCACTTGTTCAGTCCTGTTCTGGGAATGGAGGAACGCTGCAGACAAACATCTCTGGCGTCTGTGGGGAGTGCTCGCTGCGTCTCGGTCACACTGGGTTTGCCCCCGCTCACAGCGCGTGTGCTGTCCCAGTCTACACTGCACAGGCTCTAGGTTGCTCTGCCGGGAACTGTCCGAGGCTGGCGCTAGGTTGTATGCACTTCCTAGGTCTGAGCGGCTCAAGTTCAGGTTCTCAGGTACTCCACAAAGGCGAAGACTTGGTTGGGCCTGCGTTTTGTGCCTTCCCTGGTCCTAGCAGCTCGGGGGACCAGGTGTTTGGCGAGCGTGGTCTCTGCGGCTTATCGCCTCCCCAGTCCCCACCACTCAGTTTTCTGGGTGTACAACCGGCGCACTTTCTCAGGGGGATATCGACCGGCCCGAGCCCAAGAAGTCCTGAATAGCAACAAGCCTGCCTGCAGTTTGTATCGGATGCCTTTCTGGGGCCGCGGTTGCCCGCTCCGGCTCTGGCTGAGCTCCCTGCCTGTCTCGGCGGGGGATGGGGGATGGGCCAACCGCAGCCGGCTCGCTCTGCTCAGTCCTTTATTCTGTGAGCGGGGCTGGCCGAGTCTTAGGTTAGAGCTTTCCGCCTTTTCATGGGGAAGCTATCCCACAGTCTGCTTTGCTCTCCCCAGTTCTCTCAAATTGTTCTCGCGGCATTCAAGCGCAGTCCTCTCTCTAAGCAGTTCAGCCGGCTCCTCCCTGCCCAGCCCCCGCTTGCTAATGGCGTATGCAGGCGTCTGCGCTGTTTCTCTGCTGGGAGTTACCGTTTGGTGGGTAATCTGTGGGTTTTAAAAAAATCTTAAAGAAAAAGAGGGTTATGTGGCCCTCTGAGCTTCCAAGGCTCACCACAGATTCGCCAGTGAGAGTGTTTCCTGGTGTTTGGAAACTTCTCTATTTTTAAAGCCTCCCTTCCCGGGACGGAGCTCCGTCCTTACTTCTTTTGTCTCTCTTTTTATCTTTTATGTTTTTTCCTACCTCCTTTCGAAGACAATGGGCTACTTTTCTGGGTGCCTGATGTCCTCTGCCAGCATTCAGAAGTTGTTTTGTGGACTTTACTCCGCTTTCAAATGTCCTTTTGATGAATTTGTGGAGGAGAGAGTGGTCTCGCCGTCCTATTCCTCCTCCGTCTTGTTCCTTCTCTCGCCATTATTTCTTTAAATCAACTTTTTGTCCCCATCTCTCTTCTCTAAGTACCACCATATGTTGGTCCACTAAGTACCTTAGGCTCTCTACACTTTTTATTTTTTTCTTTATGCTTCTCTGACTGGATAATTTCAAATGACCAATTTGTTGATTCTTCTGCTTGATCAAGTCTGCTGTTCAACCCCTCTAGTGAATTTTTCAATTTGATTATTTTCCAGCACCAGAATTTGTTTGGTTCTTCTTCATAGTTTCTATTTACTTGTTAATATTTTCATGCTGTTCATGCATTATTTTCCCAAATTCATTTAGTTGTCTGCATTGTCTTGTAGATCACTGAGCCTCTGTTATCTTTAATTCTTTGATAGTTAATTTATCTTGTTTCTTTCAATAGTCATGTCTGTGTGCCTTCTGACGTTTTGCTGGGTTTTATGCATTTGAAAAAAAGCAGCCACCTCTTCTAGTCTCATACAGGGAAACACCTTCATCAGTCAGCTGGTTTATAGATTCTGGGGGGCCTCTGAAACCTTTGGGGGTTATGCCACTTCTCTGGGCTTGCGTTAGAGATTTGCCAACTAGAGCGGGTTGCCAAATTCTTTTTCAGGAGCTCATGACCTCTCCCTCTGGTGTCTGCCTGCGGTACTGCAGGCTCTTTGGTGCTGCAGCAGCAAGTCACACCACTCCTTTTTTCTCATCGGCCCCCAGACATCCAAAGTATCAGCTTCCCCATCAGCACCCCAAGTCAGGTGAAACACAAACCAGTCTCTTGTGCAGCCATTCAGAAAGCTGGAACACCAGACACTCACTCTTCTCCCTCCCAAGAATGAAGCCTCCAGGGGGCACCTGGTCCTGACTGCAGAGCCACACCAGTCTCTGCAGGTTCTCTGGTGCCAAACCATGCCAGTTCCATCAACATTCCGAGTCAGGGGAGAGTAACCAGTCACTCGGGCACCCTTCAGAAAGCTGGAACTTCGGGTGAACCTTCCACTCTCCTCTTTCCCCTATTCCCCATGATGGGGAAACAGCCAGGGGCTAAGCTGTGCTAGCCCAGGGAGGGGTGAGTGCAGGTGAAGTGAAACAGCTCTTCTCACCTGCTTCAGTGTGACCATTCCCAGCTTTGCCCTGACCTAGGGTACTGCCACCAGGAAAGCCCTTCTTAACTGGCTTCTAAAGTTTTCACAAAAGTATTTTGGCCCATATATTGTTAAGTCGGTTTCTGTCAGGAAAAGAGAGCTTCTGTCCCTCCATCTCTCTGACATCTCCCTTGGTGTGTTGTTTACCTCTAATGATAACGATTTTCAATATTGTGAGTGACTGCAAAAGAACGATTATGAAAATCAGCAATGGAAACTCACGAGAATGTTAAAAAAAAAAAAAATACTACGGTCAGACAATACTAAAATGATCTGAAAAGCAAAATCAGGACCAAAGAAGACAAAATATTATCTATAGGAAACATGCTTTCGAGCCTCACAGAATTATTACCGAGACCTTACCATTCATATTCAGCAAATATTAAACAACCATCAACTATGTGCTCATCATCAGTCTAGGCACCAAAATGTATCTCTTTTGTGGAACACGTCGTATTTGGAAAACAACGCATATAGTTTTAATATGAACTGATCACAATGTAAAGGTGAAAAAGTTACAGTCCCTCAGTTCAGTTCAGTTCAGTCGCTCAGTCGTGTCCGACTCTCCGCGACCCCATGAATCACAGCACGCCAGGCCTCCCTGTCCATCACCAACTCCCGGAGTTCACTCAAACTCATGTCCACAGAATCGGTGATGCCATCCAGCCATCTCATTCTCCGTCGTCCCCTTCTCCTCCCGCCCCCAACCTTTCCCAGCATCAGAGTCTTTTCCAGTGAGTCAACTCGTCTCATGAGGTGGCCAAAGTACTGGAGTTTCAGCTTTAGCATCAGTCCCTCCAATGAACATCCAGGATTGATCTCCTTTAGAATGGACTGGTTGGATCTCCTTGCAGTATAAGGGACTCTCAAGAGTCTTCTCCAACACCACAGTTCAAAAGCATCGATTCTTCGGCGATCAGCTTTCCTCACAGTCCAACTCTCACATCCATACATGACCACGGGAAAAACCATTGCCTTGACTAGACGGACCTTGGTCGGCAAAGTAATGTCTCTGCTTTTTAATATACTATCAAGGTTGGTCATAACTTTCCTT
This sequence comes from Moschus berezovskii, assembly GCF_049115385.1. Lineage (NCBI taxonomy): Eukaryota > Metazoa > Chordata > Mammalia > Artiodactyla > Moschidae > Moschus > Moschus berezovskii. The sequence continues at coordinate 28,930,643 of NC_142464.1, forward strand.
CCAAGGAGCAAGCGTCTTTTAATTTCATGGCTGCAATCAGCATCTGCAGTGATTTTGGAGCCCAAAAAAACAAAGTCTGACACTGTTTCCACTGTTTTTCCATCTATTTCCCATGAAGTGATGGGACCAGATGCCATGATCTTTGTTTTCTGAATGTTGAGCTTCAAGCCAACCTTTTCACTCTCCTCTTTCACTTTCATCAAGAGGCTTTTGAGTTACAGTCCCTAGCTTTGGAGAAATTTAGTCCACTGACAATACAAATGGTTAAGCAGATATTTGCATTACCATGAGACCGGTGGTCATAAAGTAACCACTACTGTTGAAGATCAGGGGATGAAGGAAGGCTCAAGAAAGCTGCCTCAAGAAAAAGTATCAGAGTTGGCCTTGATTAGAGAACTCTCATGTTCTTAAAATGTATATTCCAAAATCTTCAAAAGTCAAAGAAAAGGGATTGTTATTAAAGCAAGGAGCACAGCTGGATAATAGTTTCAGATCATTAGACTCAACATTATAAACTACAGTAGGGCAATGAGGTTCTGTTACCAAAAGCTAGGCCAGGGTGTTTTGGGTTTTGGTGCCTTTTTTTTTTTTTTAGGACAATATTTGTTATCCATTATAACTGAATTGTTAATAATGTTTATTAAGTACAAAAACACTCTTTTATTAAGTACTCCAACACTTTGGCCACCTGATGGGAAGAGCCGACTCATTGGAAAAGACCCTGATGCTGAGAAAGATTGAAGGCAGGAGGAAAAGGGCATGACAGAGAATGAGCTGGTTGGGCTGCATCACAAATCAATGGACATGAGTTTGAGCAAACTCCAGGAATTGGTGATGGACAGGGAAGCCTGCCGTCCTGCTGTCCGTGGGGTCACAGAGTCGGACACGACAACTGAACAACAACAAAGTACAGAACTATCATATTGTGCTAATGGTTTCACATGCCAAGTCCTTCCTCGTCACGACATCCCTGAGGTAAGCGCTGTGATTGTTTACAGATGAGAAGACTGCGATTTGTAGAGTTAAGTGACTGACAGCTAGTGAGGGAAAGATGCGGGACTTACCTTCATCCTTCTGACTTCACAGTCTTTGTTCCAAGCCACTGTGATTACTATAAATACACATTCACTCCAAGAGCAAAAAGCATGATCTAAAGAAGTTTATTTTCTCACCTGAGCAGTTCAGAGAACTGATTTTCAACAGTTATGGTTACTATAGGACAGCCTGTCACATGGTAATGCTGTCAACTTGAGGCTGTCTTCAAGGAACCAAGGCTCTTCTCTCACTCTCCCTGCTGTCTTTAACATATGCTTCTGACCTCACGCCAAGTCACAACATGGTTGCCATGAACCTAGGCATCACAATTGCATTCCAGGAGAAAAGAGCAAAAGTGAAAAACCTTTCAGAGAGACCTCAGCTTTCTATCCGAGAAGGAAGACCTCAGAGATTTCAGCTTACATTTATTTCATTGACCAGCTCTAGAAGCAAAGAAGGCTGGGAATTTGAGAGTTGTTTTCCAGCTTTTATAAAGTAAAAGGCAAGGGAAAGTGAGTTACATGGGCATTGAGAGACCCCTACTTAAATAGCACATGCACAAACTAGCCTAAACAGTCTCTTGGCTCAGTTACATGCCTGGTAAGTATGAGTTAGAAAGCCTTGTAGAGAGGGCTCACGTGATCTGGTACATCTTTTGCCCTCTGCTATTTCCCTTCTCTTCAGCCAAACTTGATTTTTGGCTCTTACCCAGCATGCGCTTCAAAGTTCCCAGACTCAGCCCCCGCAGTACACTCGAGATGACTGCATTCTGCCACTACGTTTGTGATGAGTGTTAGAATAGATTGCGTGGGACAAAATAACCATGCCCATACCTTAAAAGCACGAGAGAACTAATTTCCCCGCCTCAAAACAATCTAGGTCAGAGTGCAGGAAGGAAGGCTCCAGGATCTTCAGTGACCTGGTTTCCTTCTATTTTGTTGCTAACTTCCACGTGCAACTCCTGGCTCATTCTCTCTCGAGTGCCCCCAGAGCCCCACATAGTAAGGGCAAATAAAAGAGCAGGACTTAGGTAAAATTCGTAAGGGATTTCCACATTCTAAGACACCAGATGGTTGGATGGCATCACCGACTGGATGGACATGAGTTTAAGCAAGCTCCGGGAGCTGGAGGTGGACAGGGAAGCCTGGCGTGCTGCAGTCCATGGGGTCGCAAAGAATCGGACACGACTGAGCGACTGAACTGAAGACACCGGTAAGATGCTTTTCCACTTTTTCCTTCTAGCAATCGGAGTTAACAGTTCTACCTAAACTCCACTAGATGGCAGCACATACACATCAGCTATGTGAATGTGCGCCTACTTTTCTAAAATCTGGAGAAACTTGAACTACAAATCCCAACAGGCATTACTAGGCACCTGACTTGCTTCTGCACAAAGGTCTTAAGTTTCTTGCCCGCTCAGTGATCTGGAGGACGCCATGAACTTGCTGCTCTAAAGTAAGTTTCCCAGTATATTAAAAAAGAAACTTTGGCGGCGGAGGGGGGTAGGGGGGAGAGTTTTAATTTTCAGACTGTACTTTGTTCTGCACATTTCCTCCTTCAGGATTAGTTTTGGCCGTAAGTTCAGGGTAAGGAGGGATGTTTAACAAATTTGAAACTCTGGTAAGTTTTTCAAAATAGCCAAAGGAGTCTATTGTAGACATCCTTTTTCTTGTTCGTCAAGAATTCCTGTAAATGCTCTGTGTCTATGGACTCTGCACTCTTACTGCGAGGGGTGGGGGTTCAATCCCTGGTCGGGGAACTAAGATCCCATAAGCAAGGTGGGCCAAATTAAAAAAAAAAAAAAATAGCGCTTTGATTCTAATATTTGGAATAAGCAATCCATCTTGTCTGATTTTCACGTTGAATTTATTGAAAGTTGCCGCATTTCGCCATTTCAGATTATGTTTGCACTCATTTTTCCAAATAAATGCGTTTTCGTGTAATAGTGCAGTTTATCTAGTTGTAAAGCTTTGGCTCTAAAATCTGCCCCCAGAAAGACAGGGAGGACAGCTTGGAGGAGGTCATCAGTGAGCAAAACGGCTGCCCTGTGCTTCAGCAGTTCTTTCAGTAAGCTCTTCTCTAGGTGTCAAAGCTTCCTGGTATGTGCCTTCACAGGGCCATGGGCCAAAAGTCACTGATGACATCAGTGTAAAGTAGCAGCTTTTTAATACATCATGCTCAGGATTGGGGGCGGGTAAGGATTATTGGGGTTTCTTACTTTCTAAAATATTATATTGAATGTTTAACTTAACTTTTACCATGGTTTAAGTTAAAGTGTATCACTCATCTAAGAAGGAAAAAAAAAACTAAAATTGCATCAAAGTAGGTGGGGCATTGTGAACGTCCTGCTTCTCCGTCAATCACAGAGCATCAGTGAAGTCGTAAGCTCGTCCCTGGGGGCAGTTCTTAGAGCCAGGCGCTGTCAGTCTGGTCCTCCAAGAAACTTGACTCCTAGAGAAAGTTACACACGCACGAGTTTTATTAGAGGAAATGCTGGTGCGGGAGCAAATGAGGCGGGAGCTGGGGCTGGGAGAGCGGCCAGACCGCGACGGAGCCGGGGAGCGGACGGGGGCTGCGCGGGTGGGCGCGCGGTCTCCCCTCGGCTCCGCGGGCAGCGCCGCCCGGGAGGGGCCCGGCGTGTCCCGAGGCGGGGTCGCCTCGGCAGTGGTGCCGCGCCCGGGCACCCAGGCACCAGAAATGGCCCGGGGGCGGTGGCCTCGGCACAGACTCAGAGATGGGTTTCAGACCGCAGCGCTGGCATCGTGGTCAGATACCGGCACCAATTCCGCGGAGCCGCAAGGGCCTGGCGCCCTGTGGGGATTTAGAACCGCAAGGTCTTCTCCCAAAGACGATCGGGAGGCCTGGGTTTGAATTCCATCCGTGAAACACTGGGCGAACCACGTAATCTCTGAAAGCAGTACACTGGCGACCAGGCCCTGGGTCAGCTCTTAAACACTCTCTTTCACCGCTGCTCTCCACGCCTCTGTTTGGCCACCACCACGGGCTTCCTGTGGCTCAGAGGGTAAAGCGTCTGCCTGCAATGTGGGAGACCCAGGTTCAGTCCCTAGGTCGGGAAGATTCCCCTGGAGAAGGAAATGGCAACCCTCTCCAGTATCCTTGCCTGAAAAATCCCATGGACGGAGAAGCCTGGTGGGCTGCAGTCCATGGGGTTGCAAAGAGTCGGGCACGGCTGAGCGGCTTCACCTTATCACTTTCTTTACGACTGCAGTTTCCTCGGAAGGAAACTCCCTGCTCAGTCCCTCCCCAGGCCTGCTCTCCAGTGAGCTTTCCAGAATACACATCTGGTCATGTCGTACTCTCAAATCCTCCAGTACCGACTGCCCACAGGAGTAACTAACCCTCAGCGTGGAGAGCTGGAACAAAGGTTGGAGGCTTGAAAGTGTGGGCGAGTTACCTCAAAAAGCCAAGGTTGGCTGACGGGAACAGAGATAAGTTCAAAAAGAAATGACTGGATCACGTGAGCCCTCCAGGCTAGACTAGCTAGCTCTCTGCACTCTTTATCAGACAGGTAATGAGCAGACTGGGAAGGTTATTTTGTGCATGTGCTATTTGTTAGCTCACTCAACACCCACCCAACTCGCCTCCCCCAACCCCTACCCTTTTCACTTTATAAAGACTGAAAAATAAAACTCAAATTCTTAGCCTCTGCTGCTAAAACTGGCCAACAAAACATGGGCTGTAATTTCAGAGGAGGGCTTCCTCCCAAAATAGAAAAGCAAGGTCTCTGAAAGACTTCTGTCTTTTGCTCCCTTCCTTCTTTTTTGCCTGGAATGCAGATATGATGTCTTGGGAGAAAGCAGCCATTTTGTGCCTTGTTGTGCAGTCAGAGGCATACACTAAGAACTGCAGGGTGAGAGAAAGGACTTGGTTCCTTGCAGACAGCCTCATTTGATCATCACTTGACTTGTCACTACCTGTAACCTCGTCACTAGCCTTTCCTGTCACCCTGCGATCGGTTACAGTCCAAGCATTGGCCAGGCATCTTCTGTACGAACCACTTCCCCTATGTCAGGCTGCCTCAGTCCTCCCTTTTAAAAATCACTGTTCATGTCTGTTAAAGTGTTACTGCTGAATGCTCAAACTTTAATCAGCAGCACTGTGGGGTAGGGTATTCACATACGGAACATTAGTCCTGGGTTTGCTGTTGAGCAGGTCAAATCAGTTCCCTCAGATGTAAAAGGGGGGGTTGGACAGGCTCTGACTTTCCAACTCTTATTTTTCAATGACTCTCTGAGGCCAACTGTGAAATCTTCCCAAGAGACCTGGAAAAACCACAGATGATTGATAGTTCAGACCCCAAGAAAAGTGTACAAGGGAGGAAGCAAGAAGCAGTCCCAAGTAGGGAGGCCCCACGCAGTGTTTGCAGGGAGGGGCAGAGGGGAGGACGGTGGTGGGCTGTATCAGCGGCAGAGGCTGAAACGACCTGAAGATGGCTTAAAGTCTGAGGTCTGTCTGTCATCAGTTACCATTTCAGCGTGTGTTAGTCGCTCAGTCATGTCTGACTCTGCGACCCCATGGACTGCAGCCCTCCAGCTTCCTCTGTCCATGGGATTTTCCAGGCAAGGATACTGGAGTGGCTTGCCATTCCCTTCTCCAGGGGATCTTCCCGACCCAGGAATCAAACCTGTGTCTCCTGCACTGCACGCAGATTCTTTACTGACTGCACCACCAGGGCTTTGCTAAATGCTTTCATAAGCAAAGTTAGGCATTTAGGGTAAGTGTTCTTGGAGATCGAGGGGGATATTCTCAGGTGGTGGGAATATTTGACAGAGGTGTGTGTCTTCAAGTTTTTAAAGGAGTCCATTGAACCATTCCTTCTAAATGTTACTGCACAAGGACATGGGCTACAGTATAAGCCATTAAATACACATGTCTGTAGATTAAACCACAGGTTCCAGGATGGGTCGACTTGATGGGAAGTTCATCATCCTCACAGCTGCTGCTCAGGGGATCGGCCGGGCAGCCGCATTGGTGAGTTGTTCTCTTCTGTTGCTTGCTTACTAACTTTTGCGGTACCGAGTTATGGGGCCAGGGACCATGGTTATTTAGTTCTGCTGTTTTTTTCCTTCCTTTTGTGCTTCTGTTGTCTTAAGTTACAAAAAGGAAAGTGGCTGCTCCAACTTCAGGCAGCTGAAGGAATGAATACCTCACATTTATCCTGTGACATCGCTGATAACCTTTGACCTGAGAAACTTATCTGTCTGCCTCAGTTTCTCTGCACCATAATAAAGTCACTGAAGGGGCCCTACAGAATGCATTGTTTTCTGAAATGATGTCAGTTCAGAGGTAGGACTCCAAACTTAACTCCAGATAACTCAAGTTATCTTTGCCTTCTAATTTATATCAAATTTTCACACATGAAAGCCCCACCTGAGCTAATAATCCACTTTTATTAAGAGGAAAAGTGTTGAAATAACCCATTTTTCTTTTATTATTTGGATTTTAGTCGCTGCTCAGAAATAGAATGCAGGCTGTAAACTCAAAGAAAGGTAGTATTTTGAGAGGTGTTCAATAACTGAATCCTAATTTTAAAAATATATATGTTTACTTGGTATTACAAAGTCGGGCTTCCCAGGTGGCACAGTGGTGAAGAATCCACCTGCCAATACAGGAGACGCAGGAGATTCCTGGGTCAGGAAGATCCCCTGGAGAAGGGAATGACAAGCCACTCCAGTAAGCTTGCCTGGAGAATTCCATGTCCCATGGACTGTAGCCCACAGTCCATGGGACATGACTGGGCAACTGAGCAGAAACACACACACACACACACAAAGTCAGCTGACGAGCACAATGTATGTCACATTGTTCTAATTAATGATAAAATTGGTAAAAAATGTGAACGAGGTGAGGCTAGGTAGTGTGAAATTTCACCTATTTCATGGGGAAAACAATAGCGACAATAAGATAAAGGGGAGAGGCTAATGACTCTCGGTTCACGAGAGCAGTTTAGCCAAGTAAACAAAGGATTTATTTGTGCATTGTGTTTACCAGGCTTTTGCAAGAGAAGGTGCCAAAGTCATAGCCACAGATATCAATGAATCCAAACTTCAGGAACTGGAAAAGTACCCAGGTAAGCACCTCCATAGCTTGATTTTGAGATTGGAGTCTACAAGGGATTATAAAACATTAGCACTTTACATGCTGAAAGAAGATTCCTTTGCTGTTCAGCTCCACAGGCCTTCTTTTTAGAGCCAGATTCTCTGATACCCAGTTTGTATCTTGTGAGCCTGCAGACAAAAATCTGTACACTTAAATGTATGAACAAAGTTTTTGAGGTGCATACTTAAAATTTTTTATTTATCCAACATGTCAAAGGATTCAGTAGCTAATTATGAAGTCATATGTGACCATTTAACAGTCATTATGACAACTTCTTACTTCTGAGCCCCCTTCCTCTGAGGGCAGCAGTGTCCAAGAGAAACACGACATTTGTCTCAGGCATAATTTTTTCTAGTAAAACATACATGTAAAATGTTAAAAGAAACAGGTGAAAAGTTTAAGAATATATTTTATTTAACTCAATACATCTAAAATACTGTAATATTAACATACTCACGATCAAAATTATTAATGGGGTGTTTTACATTTTTTCCTAAATCTTTGAAACCTGTGTGTGTTTTACACTTACCAGCATGTTTCCAATCAGACTAGCTACACTTCAAGGGCTCAGTAGCCACATACATGCAGCCAGTGGCTACTATAATGGAAACAGCTCAGCCCTACATTACATATCATGACCAGAGACTCTAAGAGGTTACTTAGGTGTTTATTACCCCTTATACTAGGGGCTTCCCTGGTGACTCAGACGGTAAAGAATTCGCCTGCAGTTCAGGAGACCCAAGTTCTATCCCTGGGTCAGGAAGATCCCCTGGAGAAGGAAATGGCAACCCACGCCGGTATTCTTGCCTGGAGAATCCCGTGGACAGAGGAGCCTGGCGGGCCACAGTCTACAGGGTTGCAGAGAGTCACTCAGGCACAAAGTGCAACTAATGGTTTCTTTCTGCCGCTTACTACACCACACTGAACCTAACTCCAACGTCAGAGAGCTTCAGGCTACTCTGAAAGAAATCAGAACAGAGAACTTATTTAGAAGTTGAATAGAACAGGTTCCATGATCAACACAGATCAGTTCACTGACCTAGTTATCTGCATTGATCTAGTTGACTGCACTAAACTATCTTGAATTGTAATTCCAACAAATCAAGCTGTTGGAATAGAAAAGCACAACAGAAAGGAGGTCTTTCTGAACCTTGGTTTCAGTCTTCCCTTTCTGTTTATAAACTTTTCTTTCTATATCCAAAAGAGAATAATGAACCATGTATTATTTAAAAAAATAATAAAAATAAAAATAATGACTGCTGCTTCCGTTCGCGAATGTTCAGGGGTTTTTGAGTAGCTGGTGCAGTGTGTATCTCTCACACCGTGCCAGATCTCTTGTGGCCGGTTTTCAAGTGTTTCATCCCTTTGTCTGGCTTCTCATTTCTTCTCCTTGTAATTTGGTCCAGAAATAAGTGATAGTACCTTTGCCAGCAGAGTCATTTCCGAAAAATAATAGAATTAACGTAAAGGTAAAGTACACAAGTAAAAACAATACCTTATCCACCGCCCCTGCCTTTACCCTTCACACAGAATCCAGCATCACAGTAGCAGGGACTTGTCCTCTGGGCTGAAATGAGCTGACTCGCAGCAATTAGTGCTGGCTTACTGAGAAGCCTCTGCTATCGATCATCCCCATGTCACTGTGAAGTCTTTACTCAGAAAAGACCTTTATCATTCAATTTAGAGACTAGAGAGAAGGGGAAGAAGAAAGAGAAGTGTTATTGGGAGGTCAAATGGGGACACTTCAGGATTTTTACTGAAAATCTTAAGATTATGAAGACCCTACGAATGGGCAGCAATCCTACAAAGCCTACCATACAGATATTACTATATTCATACTTGGAAACAGCTGAATCTTCAAGGCTAAACATCCTTAATGGATACAGGCAAATAGTGCCCTTTGTTTTATATTTCAGGTATTCAGACTCGGGTCCTTGATGTCACAAAGAAGAAGCAAATTGACCAGTTTGCCAATGACGTTGAGAGACTTGATGTTCTCTTTAATGTTGCTGGGTAATTCACAACTTTTCACTTCCACTCTTCTTACAGAAAGCTTTCTGCAACTTTCACACAAAGAATTTTGATAAAGCAAAATTATTCGTTGTGAACCATAATATATTCCTTGGGGAATATGGCTAAAATTTTGGGCAGAATTTTTGTTACAGTTAAGATCAGCAAGTAAAACAGCCATAAACATTGACATAGGCTTGGGGTCTACAGGCAGTCTGGGTCACTCAAAGCACCAGCACTAACATGAAACTATGGCTCTTTTCAGGGCTGGCACCAGGCTCGTGCCAACGGACTTGTCACTGATGCTGCACTAGGACTGATAAAATAATATGAAAAACTTTTCCAGTAGAGTGTCCTTAAAATGACCCTCTATCAGAGTACATTTACCAGAAGTCAAGTACTCAGGTTATTGAAATGTGAATGTCCCCAACTTTTTGGCACATTCTAGCAAGTTCTTTATACCTCCCAAGCTCAGTGTTTCTTATTGGGACAGTCAGTCCCAGCAAAAGAAGGTTCACGTTGTACCTTTATACACAACACAAAGAGAATGGCTTAATTGAACATCCTGGGGTGGTACCAGCTTCCTGAACCATGCGTGTAAAGCTAGAACTGGAGCAGCTACATGCAGATCCAGCCACTGCTGGAACCCACTCTCCCTTCTCAGGCGTGTCAGTAGATGTGAGTAAACAGGAACTCAGCAGATACCTTCCAGATGTCCCACTTTTCTTAGGTAGTATTATGTTTATGCTTCTGCATTGGTAGAAGAATCCTAGAACATTCTAATATAGTTTTGTGGTTCTACCCAATCATGATTCAGAGTTAAAAAAAAAAAACTCTGCATTCATAGTTTATCATATGTTACAATGTATGGAAATTATAGCAATAATTTGTGATGATCTAGTTTATAAATAATCTGCTCATCCCTCATATGAGGATATATGCAAAGCCGTGGAAAAAACAACTAGCAAAATTAGTTTTTGAGCATCTGTTAAGTTTTTAGCAGGACTGATGCTAAAGCTGAAACTCCAATACTTTGGCCACCTCATGCGACGAGTTGACTCACTGGAAAAGACTCTGATGCTGGGAGGGATTGGGGGCGGGAGGAGAAGGGGACGACAGAGGATGAGATGGCTGGATGGCATCACCGACTCGATGGCCCTGAGTTTGAGTGAACTCCGGGAGTTAGTGATGGACAGGGAGGCCTGGCGTGCTGTGATTCATGGGGTCGCGGACAGTCGGACACGACTGAGCGACTGAACTGACTGACTGAAGGGGTGCAGAAATAGAGCGTGTGGTTCTTGCTGTCATTCAGTTGAGCTGGAGATACAGTGGTGCATAGGAATCAGAACCAACGATCTTCTATAATTAATTACATAATTTTGGTCCAGGGGACAGTGAAATCAAGTAGGACTCAAGTGTTTAGAAAGCTTCCTTGAGGAAGTGTGACTTCAAAAGAGTGAAGTTTATATTAAAGGTTTTGCTTTGTTCTGCAGTGTTTACTCGGTGTGTTGGAACTGTACTGTCGAGGTACTACTTTGCTACCCTGGGATGTTGAGACTTGTTTCCTTGAGTTTAGATTTCTCCTTGAGAATGTTACATTTGTGCCACCAGAGGGCGCGCGCTTGAAATAGTAGTTAACCATTCTATTTTTTTTTTTTAATGGATTTCCCTTATGGCTTAGATGGTAAAGAATCTGCCTGCAATACAGGAGACCCCAGATTTGATCCTTGGGTCAGGAAGATGCCCTGGAAAAGGGAATGGCAACCGACTCCAGTATTCTTGTCTGGGGAATTTTCCTTGGAGTTTTGATTTCCCTTGAGAATGTTAAATTTGTGCCACCAGAGGGCGCTCTTGCTCTTGAAATAATCGTTATGCAGCGTGTTCGCATTTGTTTGGTTTTGGGTTTGGGTGTTTTTGTTTGTTTGTTTGTTTGTTTTGCTGCATCAGGTCTTAGTTGCAGCATGCAAGAATATTTCATTGAGGCCCACGGACTCTCTCCTTGAGGCAAGTGGGCTTAGTTGTCTTCAGCATGTGGGATCTTAGTTCCCTGCCCAGGGATGGAACCCACGTTTCCTGCACTGGAACCTGAATTCTTAACCACTGGACCACCAAAGAAATCCATGTTTGTTTGACAGTGATTTTCCTGTGCAATTGGTATAAAATTTCTTATGTTTGTTAGTTTCCAAACTCCTACTTTCTTTTAAAAGAAGTTTTTGGTCTTAAACTTTTTTAGCTTATGTTGTTAGAGTACTTCACCTAATGTACTAAGTAGTACTAGATTTGAATTGGTAATGGAAGGGATAATGGTCTAAGCCAATAAGGAACAATGAAAAGGATAAGGAAATTCAATAGAAGTTTTTTAGGATGATCATTTTCCCCATTCCTTAATCACTCTTCCAGTTTCGTCCATCACGGAACCATCCTGGACTGTGAGGAGACAGACTGGGACTTCTCGATGAACCTGAACGTCCGCAGCATGTACCTGATGATCAAGGCTTTTCTTCCTAAGGTAAGGTGACCAGCATCACTAGCATAAGCACCAGGGAATAAGGGGGTCTCCGCACTGGACATCCAGAGAGGATCCCGTCTGGTAATAGCTTAGGTACTGACTAACCTGTATTGAACATGTATGTCAAGACATTTAATAGAAATGAACTCGTTTAATTTTCCACTTCATTCACTCAAGGGCTGTGTGCCAGGGTGCATTTCAGATGAAGAAGGCGTCAGAGAGCTAAACAAAGTCCTTTCTATAATGAAGGTCCTGTGTTTGAGGGGTGAGATGGGACAATATGTCATCAAATAAACGTATAACATGTGGGATGGTTGTGAGTACTATGAATTAAAAAAATGCTAGGTTATCAGAGAGGTCCAGGAGAGCCTCACTGAAAAAGTGTAATTTTCATAGAGGTCCCAGGGAAGTGAGGGAGCTGACCGTTCAGCTATCTGGGATTGGGTTCCAGGGATTGGGACAGCAAGGAGGCTTGTGGGACCAAAGCAGCCTGATGAGGTAGGTACTGCTTTATCACGTCCAGCGGGCAAAGGGATGAAGCTGGGGGTTAGGTAACTTGCCCGAGGTCATGTAACTAGTCAAATAACTAGCCATGTAACTAGTAAGTGGTTAGAGCCAGGATTTGAACCCTAGAAGTCGGGCCCCTTCTTTCTTTCCTTTCTTTCTTTACGGCTGGAGTGACTCTTTGTCGCTGTCCACCGGCTTTCTCTAGTTGCAGCAAGCTGGGGCTCCTCTCTAGTTGTGGGGCAAGGGCTTCTCGTTGTGGGGGCTTCTCTCATTTCGGAGTGCAGGTTCTAGGTGTGCAGCTTCAGTAATTGCGGCTCGCCAGCTTAGCAGCCGTGATGCACAGGCTTAGTTGCTTTGCAGCTTGTAGGATCTTCTCAGACCAGGGGTTAGTCCTTGCTTGTCCCCTGCATTGGCAGGCATAGTCTTAACCAATGGACCACCAGGTGAGTCCTGGGCCCCTTGAACGTCAGTGTCTAGGCACATGCTCATTGCTTTTCTGTGCCTTGAGTATTCGCCTTGCACTCCTGCTTTCAGCCGAGCCACAGAGGTACCAGCAAGGTTAGAGACAGCGTGTGCAATAGAGAATTCCTCCTGAGTCTGCTGCCCTTGCATTCACCAGCCTTCACACAACTCATCACTGGTTTAAATGTATTTTACAAACAAGCATTAAGTGCCTTTCAACTGAGAGCACCACACTAGGTGCCCTGGGGGAGGGGAACATAGATATGAAAAACACTGACTTCAAATGAGCTTATGAGCCAATGGTAGCAGACAGCACAGGCTCAGACAATGGGCGAGGTTGACTTTGTACAGAACCAGCTCAGTTCATCGTTGTAAATTGAACCCTGGTGAAATGCAAGAAAGCTGCTCCTTTCTTCCATCCCAGCTGGGTTAGATGGCTGACACACTGAATGCCGCCCCAGCCCAGGGCGGGAGATGAGTTTTTTGATGGCAACACGGTTGCTGATACTTTGCTGTGGACATTAAGCCTAACGTCAAGAAGGATACAGAAGAAAGCTAAAAGGAAAATTGGAGAAATTGACTTAGTAATGAAGGAACTTTTGAAATCTACCTCTTTAGCCTCTATAAGGAATCTTTGGATTGGCCCTGGTGGCTCAGATGGTAAAGAATCTGCCTGCAATGCAGGAAACCTGGGTTCAATCCCAGGGTCGGGAAGATTCCCCGGAGTAGGAAATGGTAACCCACTCCAGTAGTCTTGCCTGGAGAATCCCATGGACAGAGGAGCCTGGTGGGCTACAGTCTATGGGGTAGCAAAGAGTTGGACACAACTGAGCAACTAACACACACATGGAATGTTGAACTAGCAAATTTTTTAAAAATATACATTTTTAAAACTTTCTCATTTTATTTTTTCTTTTTGGCCAAACTACACGGCATGCGGGATCATCAGTCGCTTTACAGGGGTCAAACCTGCATCCCCAGCAGTGGATATGCAGTCTTAACCGCTGGACCACCAGGGAATTCCCGGAATTGCATTTTTTTTTTTTTTTTGCCTGTTTGGAGTTCATGAGAATCTGAACTGGAGTGTGTTTCTTGAAGACTGATCCTTAACATAGGATCAGAGGAAAAGCAGAGGCTATGGTAAAAGAGGAAGCTTAGGTCAGATGGAAAAGACCGTTGCAAGTGTAGGTGCCACATTTGTACAATGAACATCTGACAGACACTGGAAAGGGTGCAGGTATAAGTCACAGTGGAGCCAGAATTCAGACTTTAAAAGTGTTCACTTTTAAAATATAAAATTCTGACTTCCAAATTAGTGACTTTGTCTATGAGGTAAAGCATCTTAACTATAATCCATGTGAGCCAATGACACTCATGTGTAAAAAATCCTAAGAGATATTAATGACTGGGATGAGAAATCAGAAGGAGTGACTTGTTCAAGTGACCCTAACTGACCTGACCCGGGATTTTGGAATCAGGTGTCGGAAGACCTTAGGCAGGCCTGAGCTCTGCCCCTAAGTTGCCACGGGACCTGGGAGATGACACTCTCTCAGCATCTGTTTGTTCTGTTTAAAATGAGGGTGACAGATTCCACAATCCTTTCCAGCCATAATTATGTTCCTTAACTATGATGCATGTGTGCCAGCTTAGAACTTTTCAGGGGAAGCCAGAGTTTGGAGTCTAGGCAGATTTGTAAGGTCAGGTGGTCAAAACACAGGAATAATACTGGAAATTTTTGTTCATGAATTGTCATTGCTGTTCAGTGGCTCAGTCGTATCTGACTCTTTGCGACCCCATGGACTCCAGGGTTCCTGAATAAGCATACAGAAAACCATTCCAAAACTCAAAGAGCGCTGAAAAAGCAGAGAATAAATTAAAAATACTGTAAAAGGAGGTCAATGCAGAATCCAAGGCCCATCAGAAGAGAAGATGCATTACAGCAAGGATCTGGGAAGGTCTTGGATATTTGGGGGTCTTCCTCCTTTGCTGAATCTTAGACAAGTCCCTTGCACATTGAGGTGTTGAGCAGACATTTGTTGGATGAAGAAATGAATCTCAGTTGTCATTTGATTGGAGGTCAGGCATGGAATCACTGAAGACAAGCCGAGGTCTGCCAAATTTAGGAGCTGAGCTCTGGTCAGGGAGGGCAGAAGAGCTCACAGTAGGACTAACTAGATACAGCTAGAGAGAATCTTTAGGGAATCTTTGTAGCAGCTGCCTGAGTTTCTGAGAAGTCAGTGCTTGGCAGCACTGCTGTGTCTGGGCAATTCACTTTATTGTTGCACCTGCCAGAGAGGAGCATTCACAGCAAGACAGCAGGTGCTGAGCTGGTGGCGAGAAGGCAGCATGGGAGGCAGGCAAGGCCTGTGGGTTCTAGAATCAGCTGGCAGACCTGGGCTAAACACACAGTCCAAGGAGGGTTCTAGAATCAGCTGGCAGACCTGGACTAAACACACAGTCCAAGGAGGGTTCTAGAATCAGCTGGCAGACCTGGGCTAAACACACAGTCCAAGGAGGGTTCTAGAATCAGCTGGCAGACCTGGACTAAACACACAGTCCAAGGAGGGTTCTAGAATCAGCTGGCAGACCTGGACTAAACACACAGTCCAAGGAGGGTTCTAGAATCAGCTGGCAGACCTGGGCTAAACACACAGTCCAAGGAGGGTTCTAGAATCAGCTGGCAGACCTGGACTAAACACACAGTCCAAGGAGGGTTCTAGAATCAGCTGGCAGACCTGGGCTAAACACACAGTCCAAGGAGGGTTCTAGAATCAGCTGGCAGACCTGGGCTAAACACACAGTCCAAGGATTAGAGGGCAGCATTAACAGTCCCCGGTAACTGTATTCCAAAGTTCTGCCTGAGGTAAAATTTATTGCGTTTCAGAAGATCGGAGACTGAACTTATTCAGTAGTCCATCTTTATAAATTAAACTATGTGTGTGTGTGTGTGTGTGTGTGTGTGTACGCTAGGTCACGTTATCATGTCTGCATCTTTGTGACGCCGTGGACTGTAACCAGGCTCCTCTGCCTGTGGAATTTCCCAGCAAGAATACTGGAGTGGGTTGCCATTTCCTTCTCCAGGGGATCGTCCCAACTCAGAGATCAAACCTGCATCCCTGTGTCTACTGCATTGACAGGTGGATTCTTTACCACTGAGCCACACGGGAAGCCCCAACTGGGCTACATATATTCCTTGGGCTTCCTGGGTGGCTCAGTGGTAAAGAATCCACCTGTCAATGCAGTAGACACAGGGATGCAGGTTCGATCCCTGAGATCGGAAGATCCTCTGGAAAAGGGACCAGCCACCCACTCGAGTATTCTTGCCTGGAGAATTCCACGGACAGAGGAGCCTGGTGGGCTACAGTCCATGGAGTCAGACATAACTAAGTGACTGAGCACGCACAGCACATGTATTCCATGTATATTAAAAATGGATTGTATATTTCAATTATACCTCAATGAAACTGAGAAAATTAAAGTAGGTTATGTTATTTGCTAAAATGGATAAGAAAATAATTTTAAGGCTTAGTTTTCATCACTGCTAATTTTCCTGGTCTTTTATTACGAGGACTCCTCTTTATTATGATCCTCTTTATTATATAGACACACAAGTTGGGTTAAATATTTTCTTCTTCTGCCACCTTGACCTCACTGGGTCACCTCAGCCTCTCCTTGTATCCCTTTAGTCCATCCAACATAAGACCTTACGGTTATTTTAGACTTTCTGCTCTTACGTACAGTTAGTAGCTCAGTATCAAAACAGGAAGTAAGAATGCCAGAAGGAAGCATAGAATCTTGGCAAACTCCTCTCTGGGTCATTGAACCATTTGCCGTCTTCATTCCTCACCTCTGTGGAAGCTGCTGGAGAAACTTGCCCCAACAGAAGTGATTTTTCTCTTAGAGCCCTTTCACTGCCTGCGGAGACTCCTCCCTCACAGAAACTCTTAGTGTGCTTGCCTTTCATAGCAGAGCATGCCCTGGTTTTCCTTCCCGTGCTCTCCATCTCCCCCAGCACTTACTCTGACTTTTCACCATCTCCTCCTTGTTCCTTACAGTCATCCCACACCCTCTGATTTCAATAAGTTAGTGCCCATATTACAGCCAAAATCTTGACTTTCTCTGCCCGCTGATGCAGAATGAACAAGTACAGACACAGAGCTTGGAGAAAGTAGGAAAATGGTTTTAATCCCCAGTGGGCCAAGAGGAGAACACCGCAGGCTGCTATCTCAAGAACTGTGCCCCCCACGTGCGGAATCTGAGGGGATCGTATAGATTGGGCTCACAGTTTGGGGTATGTGATAAGGAGCAAAGTAGTAAGTGTTGCCTTCTTCTTCTTGTTTCAAAACAGTCAGAGCTGGCATCAGGTAGCCCATAATTGGGCCTGGCAGCCCAGTAATTACGTCCATTTGCCTGTGGTTTATCATACTGTGGCCCTCTTTTGAAATGCAAAAAGCTGCAAGGGGTAGTCTGCAAAAGAATGGGGAAGGTAAGCACCTGGTCCACGATGCAATTTACATAGAGTTAAGGGGATGGAGGTGCCAGTTGTAATTTACATAGTGTCTGGTTAGTTTTGTGAGATACAGACTGGTAACCCGTACAGTTAAGCTGAGAGCGATTAACTCTTTCAGGCCCGTTTGCCTTTCTTCTCTAGTCTGGTCCTGTTTCTTTTCCTTTCCTGTTCTCAGCAGAGGAAAAGCTTCATTGCTGTTTTTGCTGCAACACCCGTTAGACAGGCATTCTCTCCAACTCTCACTTCTTCCCTCTCAAACATTCATGGGTGGGTACCCACGTGAATCTGCCTGCAGTTCAGGAGACCCGGGTTCAATCCCTGAGCTGGGCCTGGAGAAGGAAATGGCAACCCACTCCAGTATTCTTGCCTGGAAAATCCCATGGACAGAGGAGCCTGGCAGACTACAGTCCATGGGGTCTTGAAGACTCAGACACGACTAAGTGACTAACACTTTCACACTACCCATGCCCTTGCACAGATGTGTGTCTCTTCAGAACATACATATGTCTTCCAATTAAGTATAAGTTCCTCAGAAAGCATTTTTAATTCATAGCAGCTTTTTTCACTGATGTACCCTTTTAGGTCTGGGGCAGAGCTCAGCCATCTGCACTTGAACTTAACACCCCACAAAGTTTTGATTTATTAAGTATACTGACTGGCTGCTGGGTACCCTGTCTAGGAAGACAAAACAGTCACACACCCTCCTTTTAAGACTTCACAATTTCCATGGGGGATTCTGATGGAGGTATTGTTGGGTAACACTGCCTTGGATGGGGTGCGGGGTAGAGCCCTCACTGCAGGCAGCCAGGTCCCAAGTCCTGTCCGAGTTACCGCGACTGTCTCCACCTCTATTGCCCACAGACATCTCTGGTCTCTACCCTTCAGCCGTGTCCGACTCTGTGACCCCATGGACTGCAGCCTGCCAGGCTCCTCTGTCCATGGGATTTCCCAGGCAAGAATACTGGAGTGGGCTGCCATTTCCGACTCCAGGGCATCTTCCTGACTAGGGATCGAACCTGTGTCCCCTACACTGTCAGGCAGATTCTTTATCGCTGAGGCCCCTCCTTTCCTAAATCCCTGCATCATCTTCCAGTGATCCCCTGTACATGAGGCCAGGGTAATTTTTGTAACCGCAAATCTGAGCACGCCACTCCCCCCTGCGTTAAACTGACCCGCATTGGCTCTACCGCATGCCTTCTGGTTTAAACCCGAGTTCCTAAATGTAGCCCCTTTGGCCTCTGCTGCCTCCTTCCTCCCAAATTCTGTGTTCCAGCCACACTCATCCCTTCCTCCCACTTCTGTCATATTCTTCATGCAGGTGATGTACTGTCCTCAAATACCCTTTTCTTTTCTTTTCCTAACGAATATTCTAGCTTTCAAAACATCAGCCATCCTCTGTGTGCCCCTCAACCTGGGCTGGTTCCTTCTCGCCACACCCCACTCCTTCTCTGTGTCAGACTCTGCAGACATGGAGATGATGCATGATGGTACAGGTGGGTTTTTGAGTTTAGAATGAAGGAGCTACTGCTGAGATAACATTCCTGCTGCAGGTTGTATCAGCCACTTGGATCAGGCTGATGGTTCTACAGGCAGGCAGGGACTGAGTTGTCTGTCTTTGAATCGCTGGTCGTGATTCTGTACCTGACCGCAGTATGTAGTCAACAAGAGTGTGTTAAATGGTAAGAGTTTTCCATCAGGAACACACAGTAACATTAACATTCATCAGCCTTTGATTTAGCTTAGGGTCCCTTCCTGGTCTTGCCAATGCTTTTGTGCCCCAGGAAGGCAGTAACCCCTTGAGTAAAGTTCCTGCCGATGTGTACACAGGCCATCAGTTCCCAGGAGTGACTGGGTGGGACCGTTAAGGCTGCTTCTCGGTGCTTAATGTTAAGAGTTAAAAAGGTAGCTCTGCAAACTATAAGTAAGTGTACATCTTTTGGTTTGGGCTTCCTTCATAGCTCAGTTGGTAAAGAATCTGCCTGCAGTG
The DNA here is from genome assembly GCF_049115385.1 of Moschus berezovskii. Lineage (NCBI taxonomy): Eukaryota > Metazoa > Chordata > Mammalia > Artiodactyla > Moschidae > Moschus > Moschus berezovskii. The sequence continues at coordinate 28,949,783 of NC_142464.1, forward strand.
TGGGAGACCTGGGTTCGATCCGTGGGTCGGGAAGATCCCCTGGAGAAGGAAATGGCAACCCACTCCAGTATTCTTGCCTGGAGAATCCCACGGACAGAGGAACCTGGAGGGCTACAGTCCACGGGGTTGCAAGAGTCAGACACAACTTAGCGACTAAACCACCACCACCACATTCTTTTAGTTTAGTTCTTATTTTTGGCTGTGCTGGCTCTTTGCTGCTGCGCAGGCATTTCTCTGGTTTCTGAGAGTGGGGGCCACTCTCTGGTCACTGCACACAGGCTTCTTATTGAAACGGCTTCTCTTTTGCAGGACACGGCAGGCTCTAGCTCACATGGCCTTCAGTAGTTGCAGCTCCCGGGCTGTAGAGCACAGGCTTAGGAGTTGCTACACATGGGTTTACTTGCTCCACTGCATGTGGGATCTTCCCATATCAGAGATCGAATCCACATCTCTTGCATTGACAGGTGGATTCTTTACCATTGAGCCACCAAATGGAAAGCACCAAATGTACCTCTTTTAAAGAGGTAGGATTTTTAACCTATAGAATAGCATGTTTGGTGTGGGGGGGCGGTGTCTTTGTTTTGTTTTGGCAGATGCTGGCTCAGAAATCTGGCAACATTATCAACATGTCCTCTGTGGCTTCCAGCATCAAAGGTAGGCGTGTCTTCCCCTGGGAATCATGACCCATGGACTGACACATCTTCAGGAGCTTAAGGGTTTGGGGAACAAGCATAGCAGAGATCATATGACCCACACATGAGTTCAAAACTGCTTTTTTTAAAACTGGAATTAAGTACCAAGCCTTTGCCTTAAATGTGAACCAATCATGGAACTAAAGTTTGCTTGCTTTGCCCTCCCTTTTTTTCTCTCTAAATGGATATGGAAATGAAGATCAAAATGGGAGAAGGAAACATTTATCCATTTAATCAATCAAAAAAGATGTACTGAACATCCACTAGATGCCCCTGATCCCAGAGAATCAAACAGCCCCAAAGAGGGAGAGAGATGGGAAAACACAGGTCTTATGCAGCATGGTAGGATTATAACAGAGCTCTGCGCAGGGTGCCCTCGTGATACCAGAGACAGAACTCTGCCTATGGATTGGGGAGAGCTACACAAAGACGTGTGGTCCAGCCCTGAACGAGAGGTCAAGCTGCATCCTTGTCTGTGATGCAGACATGGAGATGATGCATGATGGTACGGATGGATTTTCAAGTTTAGAATGAAGGAGCTACTGCTGAGATAACATTCCTTCTTTCAGTGAGCATACACAGGAAGCCCTCCTGGGAGAGAAATACAAAGAAATAGGTTTGTTTGAGTTGTGTTTTGTTTCACTTTGATTTATCCTAGTTGTTTGTTTTAGTTGGTTTTTTTTTTTTTTTTTTTTTGGAATCCGCCTAAGGGTTCTACCAACTGATGATAAAAAGCTCAGGCTACAGCTCTCACTTAAACGTAGCGTCTCAACACAGAAGTCTCACCTGAATTGTGCCAACAGTGACACTGTGTCCCTCAGAAACTAGCCCTGTTAATGGGGAAGAACTGATATCAATTTTTTAAAAGGATGGAGTGTGAGGAAGCAGGACAGTGGTCTCCTGCTTCCTAAAGGAGACTGTGCTTTTTATTTCTTCTTCCCCTCCTTCTCAGGTATGATATGCCCTGGTGGTAAAGAATCTGCCTGCAATCCAGGAGACCCAGTTTCCATCCCTGGATCGGAAAGGTCCCCTGGAGGAGGGCATGGCAACCCACTCCAGAATTCTTGCCTGGGCAGAGGAGCCTAGCGGGCTGCAATCCATGGAGTCACAGAGAGTCGGGCCTGACTGAGCAACTAACGCTTGCTTTCCTTCCCAGGCGTTGTGAATAGGTGCGTGTACAGTGCAACCAAGGCCGCTGTGATCGGCCTCACAAAGTCCGTGGCTGCAGACTTCATCCAGCAGGGCATCCGGTGCAACTGTGTATGTCCAGGTGAGCTGGGCACTGTGGGACCGTGAGCTTGTTCTTTCTGACCTCCTGGCTGCCACTCTGAAAGGCGTCCATGTAGGCTAGTTTACCGCATGTCGTATTGTCAGTGGGCAAAGTTCAAAAGAAAAAGAGCCTAGGCTAATAGAGACATTATTAATGTAGGGAACAAACATATGGACTCCAGGGGGAAGAAAGCAGAATGGGCCAAATTGGGAGATTGGGATTGACGTATATACACTACTATGTATAAAATAGATAGCTAATGAGAACCCACCATAGAGCACAGGGAACTCAACTCATTGCTCTGTGGTGACCTGATGGGAAGGAAATCCAAAAAAGAGGGGATATATGTATACGTATACGTATAGCTGATTCACCTTGCAGTACAGCAGAAACAGACACAGCCATGTAAAGCAACTACAATATAAAATAATAAAATGTTTAAAAAGAGAAAAAAAAAGAGTCTAGGGTTATTAATAGTCCAATAGTAAGTTGGGAATAAGATCCTAAGTCATTAGGAACAACCTGCAGATGTGTTAAAAAGCAAAATTCAACCAAGTAAATTTGAAAATCTAATTGTCTGTATTCAATGATTCATAAATCAGGTGGCATCCCATTTAGCAACTAGATGGATGCTCCAAGGAGTTATATACAAATGGAAAGTTTTTATAGAAAGGAGGATAGGGCCAGGAAGTCATTGGCAAAAGAAAAGAAAAGGATTTTCTAGGCTGTGTGCATGTTAAGTTGCTTCAGTTGTGTCTGACTCTTTGGGACCCTAAAGACTGTAAGCCTGCTAGGCACTTCTGCCCACGGGATTTTCCAGGCAAGAGCATTGGAGTAGGTTGCCATTTCCTCCTCCAGGGGATCTTTCCAGCCCAGGAGTTGAACCCACGTCTCTTACATCTCCTGCAATTGGCAGGCAAGTTCTTTACCACTACACCACCTGGGAAGCCCTATTCTAGTCTAGGGAGGAGGGGATGGCATGAATTTTATCATACAGATTGCCTCTTCTTCCTCCGGGGGGATAGAGGGCCCACAAGGCCAATTACCTCACTGGGTGCTGATCAGAAAATTCCAGACTGGTTGATTAAGATTCCATTTCTGGTAAAGACTGAAACTACAGTTAGGTTAGGCATTAAATACAGGTTTGGTATCATGGGCTTTAGCACAAATGATGCCATTTTGATTTAACAAATGCAAGGTGTTTAAATGCTACTTGTGTGGAGGGGGGCCATTCTAAACCCTGTGGTTAAGAGTCATAACTGGCCTGGGTGTGGTGTTTTGGAAGCAGGCCAGGATGATCTTGTCAGAGGAAAGGTGAAAAGTAGACTGTCCTCCCAGCACAGCAGGAAGGAGAAGGAGCCTTCTGACACAGGGAGCCCCTGAGTCAAGCCAGTCACCTGGGGTAGGAGGGAGTAACACCTTCCTTTGTGCTCTAACGAGGGGGTCAGCACACAGTGGTCTGCAGCAGGCCGGCTCCAACTCACCACCTGTTGTGTAAACTCGGTTTTATTGGAATGCATCCCACCCACTTTGCTTCTGTACTGGTTAAGGCTGCTTTCATGCTGAAGTCAAAGCTGAGTCGTTAAAACAGACCAAATGGTTCTCAAAGCTCAAAATACTTCCTGTCTCACTGTTGACTAAAAAGTATGCTGGCCCCTCATGTAAAGGAAAGGAGGAAAGGAGAAATTATTAGCAGTAGAAAGGACCTTTATGTTTATACTATACAGCAGTCTATTAAGCGTGCAATAGCAGTGTGCCTAAAAAAACAAGGTATATATCTTAATTCAGAAACATTTTATTGCTAACAAATGCTAAGCATCATCTGAGTCTTCAGTGAGTCACCATCCTTTTGCAACAGTAACAGCACAGATCACTGATCACAGATGGAGGGCAGTTCCCTCCCACAGAAGAGGGAGGCAACATATGTAAGCCTATGGCTGATTCATGGTGTGTTTGGTGGGAACCAACACAATTCTGCAAAGCAGTTATCTTTCAATTAAAAAATAATTTAATTAAAAAAAACGAATACGGTAATAATGAAAACACTTCAAATATTGCAAGAATTACCAAATGTGACACAGAGACATGAAAGGAGCAAATGTTATTGGAAAAATGCTGCCAGTAGACTTGCTCAAAGAAGCATTGCAAAGACCTTCAATTTGTAAGAAATGCAGTAGTTGTGAAGTGCAGTCAAGCAAAGTGCAGTAAAATGAGGTCTGCCTGTTCAGGGTGCTGAAGAGGAATTACCAACTTCCTCTCTGAAACCAAATTCAGTGTGGCATGTCCAGAATCAGAGTTTCTCTTCGTAGTTCACAACCGCTGTTGGGGGCTGGGGAGGAGAAACATTTCACAATTACCCGTGGGACCTTTCCAAACCCGAGGGGCATGCCAGAATTTGGGGAAGGAGTTGATGGGGAACACTGTATGGTTTGGAGAGCAACACAGGGGATTCTGATATCATCCTTCATGGTCTCCCCTTGGTTGAAAACCACTGACTTATTAGATAGAAGGGGTGAAGCTACCAAGTAACCTTCGAGCAGAACTACCATGATTGAAGTGTTCTGTTTAATTTTTCTTGGACTAGAAAGGTAAACTTAAGTAACACTAGCCAAGAGGAGGGTCAGGACTCCCCCGGCAGTCCAGTGGCTAAGACACTTCACTCTCATTGCAGGGGGCCAGGTTTGATCCCTGGTCAGGGAAATAGATCCCACACACCTCATCTGAAGATGTTATGTGCCAAAACTAAAACAAATAAATAAACAAATGTTGTTTTAAGAAAAGAAAGAGGAGGATCTGACAGGAGAGACACAGTGTTGCTAGGTTTTAACATACACACTGGTGATATTGTTGGCTATTCTTGATGCCATTTACCCACTGGAATAAAATGTCTAATGATTTGGAAAATGTGGTTGTTTTAAAGCTGGACTTTTTGGAAGACTGGAAAATATATCCTCACACTGTCTGGGACTGGGAACTAGCTTTGACTCACTGAGCCAGTCACAGAAGAAAATGTGACAAGGAATGGGAGTCTGGGATGGTGCTCACGTGGACGGTGGCAGGGGTGCGCCAGTCTGTGCTGGGCCTCGGCGGAGTCAGGTGACCGGGGTCGAGTGAGAGGACTCGGCTTGCCTCTCAGCCTTCACGCGTTAGTTGCTCAGTTGTGTCCAACTCTTTGACCCCATGGATCATAGCCCACCAGGCTCCTCTGTCCATGGAATTCTCCAGGCAAGAAATACTGGAATGGGTTGCCATTTCCTTCTCCAGGGGATCTTTCTGACCCAGGGATCGAGCCCGGGTCTCCCGCATTGTAGGCACAAAGGAAACACTCAGTCATTAATACTGGTCACATGTAAGATATGGTGCGCATCTGCCCCAGTGGGCAGCCAGAATTTTGAGGAGGTTGTCTTGAGTACACTGTTGGTACAATTGTGGACTCTAAGGAGGCTGTTGATGAGGGAAGTGAGGAAAATATCGGAAATTGGATACGAAGAGATTTTTGTTATGTGGTGTAAGAAATTTCATCAACACTATTGCCTGCAGTAACTGTGAAGGGTGGAAAATGTTCCTGATGAGCCAGGCGATGGAGCCAAGGCAGCAGCCACCCAGCCTGTGGAAGGTTCCACCTGCTCACAGTAAAATTGAGAGCAGAGAGACAAGCTAAGGACAGGGCTGTTAAACAGCAAGAAGCCAGGATTTTTAGGTTTCAAAGATTCCCAGCCTCTCCAGAGAAATGGCAAATGGTAATAAAATTGAGATTCTGGTTTTGAAGGAGGGAGATAAACTGAGAGATTGGGATTGACATAAACACACTAGTCTATATAATGTAGATAACTAATGACATCCTACTGTATAGCACAGGGAACTCTACTCAATCCTCTGTAATGGCCTATAAGGGAAGAGACTCTATAAAAGAGTGGATATATGTACATGTATAACAGACTCACTTTGCTGTACACCCAAAACTAACACAACGTTGTAAATCAATTATACCCCCATAAAAATTTTCAAAAGAAAGAAATTGTTTCCGAGCAAACATCAAATCCATGACACACCCAGGAGCATGGTCTAAGGATGGAGCTGCGGCTATGACTGTGAAATCATTTTCTTATGATCTTAGAAGGATCATGTGGTCTTCCTGGAGTACTGTCAGCAGAAGAAAGGCCCTGTAAAGAGAATTTACAGATCACAGAAGTTAACAAAAATGCCTGGGAACTTGTTCTGTAAGGAATGTGAACTAAGTGGGATTTTTTTTTTAATTTTTAAAAATTCATTTATTTATGGCTGTGCTGGATCTTCATTGCTGCTCACAATTTAAACATTTTTAGTCATTTTTATTCTTGTTTTAATTAAAATAATTTAAAGTTATATTTTTTCAATGAGAAATAGGAAACAATGGTTAAAATAGGAATTGGAAACCAATGAGAATTTCAAGATAATGAGGAAAATGTAGAGCCACTTAAGTTATCCATAAAGTATCATGTAAATGTGATGAGACCAAAGTACCCCCTAGGAATGCTGGGTGCTTCACCGAGAGTCCCTGCCTAGTAGGACAAAGAATAGCTTGTGGTTTTGAAAATCATAGAAATGTTATTAAAGAAGTTATAAGACTGTTAAATAAAAGGGCAGGCAGGTAGAGGGGAAATTGTCACTCCAAGTCATGAAGAAAAATTTCACTGATCATTGAATGATATGGAAAGTAAGTTTAAAGTTTAATTGCCGATTTCTTTTTCATTCTAAGTAAGTAACCAAGCTGAATGCCCTCCTTTTATTTAGGAACAGTTGATACCCCATCTCTGCAAGAAAGAATACAAGCCAGACCAAATCCTGAAGAGGTATAGCTACTGTTTTAAATGTTTAAATCCTGTGGTTTAAAAAAAATGCCGCTTCCTTACCTACAGTAGACAAATCCATAGAGACAGAAAGGTTGAAGGGTGGTTCCTAGGGGGTGGGAGAAAGTGGGTCGGAAGTTGTTTAATGGGTATAGAGTTTCAGTTTTGTAAGATGAAAAGAATTCTGGAGATTTGTGCCACAATAATGTGAATGTACTTAACACTGCTGAACTGTACACTACAATTGGTCATGATGGTAAATTGTATATTATGTGCATTTTACCACATTTTAAAAAAACGTAAAAATGCCCTCTTTAGTACTAACTTTCTGATCCGTCACTGTGTCCATAGGTTTTAAAATAAAACAAATAGTTTGAGTAGCTTGGGAGTACCATAGTCATGTTTGGTCCACAGTTAACGATATTATCAACAGTGATACTGTCCTGTATCCTGTATCATGTGTACTTAATCAAGTCAGCGGTTCCTTTGTAGATTCCTCTTGCCTTTGACCTCCTAAAGGTGTTGCAGGTGCATTCATAGTTCAGCTCACATCACTGATGGCCGATATGGTTTCTGGTTACAGGCACTGAGCGATTTCCTAAAGAGACAGAAAACAGGAAGATTTGCAACTGCAGAAGAAGTAGCCCTGCTCTGCGTGTACTTGGCCTCCGATGAAGTAAGCACTGTTCCTCCCGGGGGGTTCATTATCCTCAATCATGTTTGGCCACAATTTGCCGATCAAAATAATGTAATTTAGGAAGTGATCACGTGTAGGTGCTAAGATGTTGCATTTACAAAGCAGGGATAGGTGCTGACTTGATTTGCTGGACATTAAGGCCACTCTGGCTTCAGCCACCAACTCATCCTTGTTCAGCTTCATATGTCGCTGAATCTGATAGCAAATGAAGCGGTGAAGGATTGAAAAAAAATTAAAATAGCTCAATTTTATCATTCTTTTCAAAAATTACCAACTTGGGAAACAATATAATGATTAAAGCAATGATTAAATGTAAATCAAACCAGTGAACCTCCAAAATTATGAGCACTTCAGGTAAAATGGGGAAAGGGATTTGTGTCCAGGAGACAAAGAATTAACATCTGGTGCTTTCGCTTTTATTAGTGATTTGTTTAGAAGAATCCCCCTACATCCTCCTTTTTTCCCCTGTGAATTCTTACTTGTTTATATTCATGTATGGAAATTCATAGTTCTGTCTCTTTCCACTTTGCATGTATTTTGTGACCAGTTTCTTCCTTATTGGCTGCTGTATATCTTGTGTGTGTGTTACTCGCTCTTTCCGACCCCATGAACTGTAGCCTCTGTCCATGAGATTCTCCAGGCAAGAATCCTGGAGTGGATAGCCATGCCCTTCTACAAGGGATCTTCTAAACCCAGGGATTGAACCCGGATCTCCCGCATTGCAGGCAGATTCTTTAGCATCTGAGCCACCAATGACATACAGTCGTGAAAACAGAAACTTTTTGTTAGAAATATTTCTTATAAGGTATAGAGCCCAAGCACATCCCCTGTGTTTTATGCCTTTGAGTAATAACCAACCAGGAAACTAAAAGAAGAAAAGTGGGGGTAGGTGGGAGTGAGGAGGTGTGTTACTGATCGGTCAGCATCTCCTGAATGAAACTTGTACACATCCGGTAGCTGGTGAATGTGACAAATGCAGAGGTTGAAATGTTTTAGTGACAGAGCAGTGACTGCTTCTCAGAACTATTTTTAGCAGTTTTTCGTAGCTGAGAAAACTGCTGGACAGATTGTGATGGAACCAGTATATTGACTTTTTTGATTTATCTGAATCCATGTCTTCAGAAAAACTCGTTTGATCTGGGGGTACTGCTGATAAGCTAAATTGCCCTTATTTAGCCAGAGCTTAGGTTAGCAAATATTTGGGAACACTCTGACTTGAAATACACAACAAAAGGACCTTTGCCTTTTAAAAAGATCCTGAAGAGTCCATATGTGATCAGACAGCCTGCCTTTTAAAAAAACTTAGAGAAATTGGGGGTTGTTTCTTGGTAGAGTGACTACTAACCCACTCAGTTATCTAAATACTTTATATGCTCAGTTTTCTTATACTGTACTTTACAACACTCTGTACTCCTGTTATGATGTCTTTTCCTTCCTACCTCTTCCATTATTTTAGGTTTCAGATGTATTTAAAACTAAGAGCACAGATTTGAGTCTTGATCATCTATTATCCAAAGGTTTAAGTTAAAATATTTCTGAATCTCTACCACAAGAATCACTTCAGCTTTAACCCTTTGGAAAAATAAAAATTCTATGGGTAAAATACACAGTAGTTTTTTTTTTTTCTTGATAATTAATTTTTTTTTATTGGAGGCAAATTATTTTACAATATTATATTGGTTGGTTTTGCCATATATTGACATGAATTTGCCCCAGGTTTACATAAGTTCCCCCTCCTGAACCCCTCTCCCACCTCCCTCCTCCCTTTATCCTCCCTCTGGGTCATCCCCACATGCCAGCCCCAAGCATCCTATAACATGCATCGACCCTGAACTAGTGATTCGTTTCACATATGACAACATACATGTTTCAATGCCATTCTCCCAAATCATCCCACCCTCACCCTCTCCCACAGAGTCCCAAAGACTGTTGTATACATCTTACACAGTAGTTTTTAAACTCCTTTAGTTTTGTACAGATTTAGATGTCTGAAACTAGTATAAATTGTTTTCTTGGTTAATAGACTAGTCATTATTATTCATATAAATTTAAAAAATACATTTAGTGTGATTCAGTTCCTGGAATTAACCATGTATATTGATTAGCTGAATGTACATATTTTTAAACAAAGTTCTGTTTGGTGATTGACATGACCACTTTATGACTGACACAACTGATGATGTTCAAAAGTTTATTAGTGGCATAAAACTCAGCTAGTTTAGAATACTTCCGAGTTTCAAAATGAAAATGCACTATTTTAGTCTATGCTTTATCCTAATTCAGGGAATGGCTCTGTATCATAGAATTTTAATTTTCTGATTCTGATACCAAACACTCTTAGAAAGTGACATGCACTCAGATACCAGCAAGAGTCCAGTTAGCCCCAGATCATGAAAAAAGTCAGCAGTTTTAAATCATCTGGAATTTAATTCAGATTTTGCTAATTTCTCTTTGTTAAGTGAGATTTCCTAGTATTGTGAGAATAAACTGTTTAGCTGTCTCAGTCAGGAAAACTGAAGAAACACAACCTGGTTAACTGTTCTGTCTCCTTGTGTTTATCACTGCAGTCTGCCTACATCACAGGTAATCCTGTTATCATTGATGGAGGCTGGAGTTTGTGATTTCAGTCAGCGTCTCCTTGCTGGGAAGGCAGGCCCTTCCTGACCACGGTGAACCTGCTTAGGAAGAAAACTCACCCATCCTATCCTTCCAATTAACGGCAAAGTAATGAAAACGAGACCTTTTGATGATGTCATTGTTCACAAGAATCTGAGTCTTTAAATACATTAATTTCTTTCTAGTCTGTTCTGAAATCATTGTAGATTGCTGAGACAATGAACTCACTGCAAAAAGAATATTTTAAGAATAAACCTCAATTTGTAAGCATGTAAAAATTAAAGAAGACTCTTGAGAGTCCCTTGTACCGCAAGGAGATCCAACCAGTCCTTTCTAAGGGAGATCAATCCTGGGTGTTCATTGGAGGGACTGATGCTGAAGCTGAAACTGCAATACTTTGGCCACCTCATGCGACGAGTTGACTCACTGGAAAAGACTCTGATGCTGGGAGGGATTGGGGGCGGGAGGAGAAGGGGACGACCGAGAATGAGATGGCTGGATGGCATCACCGACTCTGTGGACATGAGTTTGAGTGAACTCCAGGACTTGGTGATGGACAGGGAGGCCTGGCGTGCTGTGATTCATGGGGTCGCGGAGAGTCGGACACGACTGAGCGACTGAACTGAACTGAAAAAATGTGAATATGAAGAAAAATAGTTGGTTTTTTTAAAAACGGAACTCATTTCTATTTCCCAACATTCAGATATTTTTGTACAGTTCTGCATTGATCTATATGTGGGTACTCATTTTAAAATTTTATACCATTATAAATGAACACCAAAGGTATAAAGGAGTTTGGCCTCAGTAACCAACACTTAAAGGGTTTTAGGTTCAGGACCTAAAAGGAGAAGGAAATGGCAACCCACTCCAGTGTTCTTGCCTGGAGAATCCCAGGGATGGGGGAGCCTGGTGGGCTGCCGTCTATGGGGTCGCACAGAGTCGGACACGACTGAAGTGACTTAGCAGCAGCAGCAGGTTCAGAACTACGTTACTGTTGATCTGCTATGTACAAGAAAAATAATCATAGATATTTATACTTAATGGATGCCATCACTTTTCTTAGTACTTTTTTTAGTCTAACTAAAAAATCTTTATTAAAAAAAGCAATATTTAACATGGGCATAATTACAGTTAACTAACTTACAGTATTTCCAGTTGGAGGGATATTTTTTAGATTAAGTATAATGACATAGCAGATAACAGAACATGAAATTTAGAAATAATTTCTGAATGAATAAATAGAAATGAATTATATAACAAGAAACAAATAAAACTAAAGAAAATAAACATTTCAATATAAATCCATAGAAAATAATTCCATAACATACTACTAGGGAGAAGTTTTTTCTTGTTCTTTTAGAGTTTTATGTTTGTGCTTTATTTGTTGTTAGCTCAGAAGACCAAATGATATGTATAATGTACTTACAGATCTCAGTAAATGAGCAGTGATTCTTCAATCTTTTGTCTTATAACTGTAGTATTAAGAAAGAAAATTTTCAAACAGACAATAACAGGTTAAATAAAGGTTAAAATTGTATGTATGAAGCAGAACATGCAGTTGATGAGGGTGAGTTGAACCTAACAGCAAAGGATATTTTGACTAGCCTGCCTGAAGAGTCCTCTGATTATAAGAATTTGCTTTAGGGGTCTGGTCCTGGTATTCCACTGCTACTGCTGCTGCTAAGTCACTTCAGTCGTGTCCAACTCTGTGATCCCATAGACGGCAGCCCACCAGGTTCCCCTGTCCCTGGGATTTTCCAGGCAAGAGTACTGGAGTGGGGTGCCGTGGCCTTCTCCGGTATTCCACTACTGGCGCACATATAGCTTGGTTTTTTACCTAGACCCCAGGTCATCCAATTTATCTTCGATTTTAGTTTTCTGCTTTGTAAAATTACAGAATTGAGCCAAATGACTTGGGATTCTTTTGATGTAATCAGGATGTTATAACTTATTATCAAGTGAAGTAACAGAACACTGAAGCTTTTAAGTATGTTATGAACTTTCTACTTAATGCTGAGCCAGTATACATTATATGTAAGCTATGAAAACATGAATTCTAAATAAATACATGATGAATACTACAAAATGGATTCTAAATATTAACAAATGCTCCCTCAGAATTTGTTTTCTCAGAGATAACTATAAGCATGCATGCCTACTCAGTTGTTAAGTCCTGTCTGATTCTTTGTGACCCCATGGACTGCAGCCTGCAAGGCTGCTCTGTCAAGGGATTTTCTGGGCAAGAACACTGGAGTGGGTGCCAGTCCCTCCTCCAGGTGATCGCCCCCACCCAGGGATCGAACCTGTGTCTCCTGCATTGCAGGCAGATACTTTACCACTGCACCACCTGGGAAACCCACAACTGTAAACTATAGAACATTATAAACAATAAAAAATCAAAAACTAGCCCAAAAGTTCAATGTTCTCCAAAGCTGTGCTAATCAAGTTGGGTGACACATCAGTGATCATGCGACTGAAAGAAAAGGAAAAATGTATTTCATTCCTGTGCCAAGAGGAAGCTGGGTGTCACAGGAAACTTTTGCAAACTTTCAGAGAGTAAGAGTTCGCTTAGGAATATAGTCACTTTAGATGCTTATTCGATGGAATCTAGGTTCATCCTTCTCTCCCTAAGTGAGGGCCTAAGAAGGAAGAATGAATGGTTTCTGGCTGTTGGAGACTGAAATTGACCGTTGCTTAGAGTGAAAAACGGGTAAGACAATTTTATTTCTGAAAGAAATAAAAATTACACTGAAAGGGACATAGGCGCATATACACACAATTAGTTGAAAGGGACGGGGGAGGAAAAGAAAAAGGAAGACATGGAAATAGAAGGCAGAATTAAATGGATGCTGATTTGGAACGTAAAAATCTAAAACATCAAGAAGGGCAAGTGTTAGGCCATAAAAGGGAGAGGACAAGTTTTTCATCCACTTAATCCGTCATCTGAACAGAGGTCCACCCGCCCCACCTGAGAAGACACTTCTAAACAACACAACTAAAAAGGTGGAGTGGAAATCCAGAATGTAGATGGGAACGCTAAGCCAGCGATGGCTTGCGCGGGCCGCACCCCCGACTCTGCGAGCGGCAGCGCCGCGCGTCCTCGCCCAGGAGCTCGTCGCCGCCGCGGTCGGCGCACGCGGGCCCCCAACCCGCGGCCTCGCAGGGAGCGGCGGCCGCCCGCTCTCCGGGGGCCAGCGAGGCCGCCAGCCGCGCGGCGCCGCTCCTGGGGCCGGGGTGTGGGCTTGCGGTTCTGCGGCCCCAGGGCAAAGCGTGCATCCGCGCCCGGCGGCCCCAAACCCGCGGAGGACGCCTGGAGCGGCCGCTCCTGAAGCCCAACCCGGGCGGGCGGCCTGCGGGGTCCCCCCGCCAGCGCCCGCCTCCCCGGGGCGGCCCTCGCCAGGGCGGGGCCGCGCACCCCGCTAGCTGAAATAGCTGCAGCCTCCGGCGCCGCCTGGGGCGATGCGCCACCCGGAAACCCGCTCCACCGGGCTCCCCCGCAGACCTGCGAGCCCCTTCTCTAATCCACCGGGCTGAGCCGGGTGCCGGAGCCTGAGAGCGCGAGGTGAGTACCCCCTGGAGGGTAGTGGGTGTAAATTAAAGCGGCGCCGCGGCTGCAGCTTTGTGCTGGGCCGGAGGCCGAGGGCGAGCGCCCAGCGCCTTCTGATTGTACGCGGCTTGGAGGCTGCTGGCTGGCTGTGTGTGTCTGTCTACCGTTGTTGTTATTGGAGTAAGTTTTTCTTGTTCGTTTTTGTTCTCAGATCCACCATACGTTGTCGGGGTTGCTAGCCTAGGTTAGCCCCCCTGATGTGCTAAGACTAATCAGATCCTGCTGATTGGGGAATAGAAATAAGCCCCTGCTCCGAGCTCACGCTGAGTCTGTGACTGTATTTTACTTATCAGGCATCAGCTTCTTATGTCATCCTTGTAATTTCACCCTGGACTCGGGTGTGTTTTGTTGCCCCAAAAGACTAATAGCGGGAAGACACCACTAACTTTAGCATTCCATCGAGAAATCCGGAACAGCAGTGGACAGAGACAGAGCAGGCACCTTGCTTAGCCAGATCTTCCTCTGTTGATTCTGAAAGAAGAAAACCCGCTTTCCCCATGCCTCTGTAGCGGGACCGCCTCCTGATACTATTGCTGCTATACTGTAGCTCATGAAACTCTGGTTTACTGTTTCTATTAGTGAGTCAAGAGTAAACCATTTCAATTCAGCAAATGCCTGTGCATCTTCTCTGGGCCAAGCAGACCTGGGCACAGGAGATACAAATATGAATTAAATACAGTTTCTGCCATTCAGGAGCTCAAAATCCAATGGGTCAGAATATACAATATTAAGAATATGCAATATACTTAATATAACAATTAAATTAGGTAGTGTGTTTACCCGGTACCTAATGATGTAAATAAAATGACCCGTTCACATATTTTTTAGCATAAGGTCTTTAGAATTACAGCCCTATTGACTAGATTTTTGCTTTTGGGGGGTTTCCATAGAAGGTATGATAGGGTAAGTGGGGACAAGTCAGTGGTGGAGGTCTGATTCCTGGGGTCTACACAGAAAGCTGCTGTGCTGGGTATGGAAGTTTGGCACTTGCATTCATTCCTACCTGCTGCTAGCGTTCCTTCCTGTACAGGAGAAACTGGAAAGCTGAACACATTTCTCAGACTCCGGTCCATGTAGAGTTCTGGATGTGAATTAGACTTCTGGATGACTTGTCTGAGATCTCAGAGGCAGAGATGAGACAGACTGTCTCCCTGATATTTTTTTGGCTCTTTCATGTTGGCACGGAAGGTGCACGAGATGCCGGTGTCCAGTCTCCAGAACTGTGGGTGTGGGAAGGGACTCAGAGTAACCAGTCTCAGCATGCCATATTGAATCATCAGTTTTCTTGCTATCTGGAGGCAGCGCAGGGAGGTAGAGAACAGATTCTGAGTTCCTTGCCCAGATAAGCTTCCAGATCCCAGCTTCTCAGGGTCAGAGCTGCAGTATGTTCTTGAACTCCACGGTTTCTCCCGATTGTGGCAAAAATAGTGTATTCCCCAGTGCCTCATCCACTGGTGTTCCAGAAGTTCTTCCTGGAGGCCCAGCCAAAACCCTGCACTCATAGCCCTTTCAGCCATCTCTAGCCTTTCGCCAAGTCACCAGATTCTTTCTATAAGATCTCTTTTGGCTTAAAACACTTGGCATGGTTTCTGTTTTCCACTCAACCCTGCATAATCTGTTTGCTCTGTAGCCTCCAAAAGTCACCTGAACCTAATCTCTTCAGTTTCTTTGGATGGGGAATGAAACCATGAGATGAGATCCAGGGGCTGACAGTGATTTGAATGCCTTAAGTTGGACCCTGTTCTCTCTCGTTTCTACAGAACCCCACATTCAAGTTGGCCCCTGAAGAAACTTGAATTTGTTACCCATAGAACAGACTATCTCTGAAGTCTCTTATTTGACAAGTATAAGGTAAAACATTTCTTCATTTGAAACATTCTCAGAGTATGTTATATAACAAGAGATTGCTCACTATCTGGTTCATTAGTTCTGTTTGTTTGTTTATACGAAGATTATTTTATTTTATATTTATTTGTTAGACTGTGCCGGGTCTTAGTTGAGACATGCTGGATCTTTAGTTGCGGTATGCTAACTCCTAATTGCTGCGTGTGGGGTGTAGTTCCCTGACCAGGTATCAAACCTAGGCCCCCTACAATGGGAGCATGCGGAGTCTTAGCCACCCGACCACCAGGGAAGTCCCCTCTAGCCCTGTTGATAATTGGGAGACCACTGGTTCTTGGTTGGCACAGAAACCCTAATGATAAAATAGATTTTTCCTCTGGGGGAAAAGAATTTACATCTTTCGTCACATAAAGCGTAGGAGCATGGTGTGCGGGGAGATGGAGCTACCTGTATATGGCCTTGTGTAATGAGGGAGCATTCTTTGTAGTCATGGGTGATGCATGCTAAGAAAAGTGCAATTGTGATAAGTTCTGAAGAATTTTTAATAGCCTTATAGAGAGCTGTTAGGGCTTCCCAGGTGGTGCTAGTGGTAAAGAATCCACTTGCCAATGCAGGAGAAGTAAGAGACTTGGGTTCGATCCCTGGATGTAGAAGATCCCCTGGAGGAAGACATGACAACTCACTCCAGTATTCTTGCCTAGAAAATCCTATGGACAGAGGAGCCTGGAAGGCTACAGTCCATAGGGTCACAAAGAGTCAGACATGACTGAAACGACTTAGCACGCATGCGTGCATCAAGCTATTCAGTATATCTGGGCAGTACAAATGAAAGCTCTTTGTGGTGTTTTAGGAATCTTTTATTTATATTTCTGTAGTTCACAAGGAGGAATGAAAGGTGTGAGTTTGCTAGTGTCCCTTACCTGTGCTCTTCAGCACAGAACAGGTGTGCTGCTTTCTCAAGGAAAATCCTATAAAAGAAAGATAAAGTACTGGGGGAATTTGGGGGACTCCATGATATACTTAGTACTGGTTTAAGATTTTCTATGACATAGGCGTTGTCACCGTTTTACAGATGAAGAAAATGATCCAGATTGACTGAGTAACTTGCCCCAAATAGCCCAATTAGGAGGATTCACTAATTCACACAAGGATTCACATTCAGGATTTTCATGTCCATTTTCCTCTGACCGCTCCATATTTTGCATATTATGCTCACGTTGGCATTGGTGTGCACAGACTTCTCTGTATGTATTTTTCTTTTCACCCCTTATCCTTTAATCATGTGTTTACTTTGCCTGGGATGGTCTTTATTTTCTTTACGAGATTAAGTCATTTTTCAAGGCTTGATTCAGGTATGAGCCAAGCAGGGCAGTATCTCCTCTCCCCTGTTTAGCTATGCCTGCATTTCTTCCATTATAATTAAATGACCTTAAGGTGGCACTCACTGCTGTAACAGATAATCTCCAAAACCTCAGTAATTTAACACAGTAGAAACTTAATTCTTACTCATATAAAATCTAACCAGGTGTTCAGCTGGTGGCCTTCTACTCAGTGATTCAGGAACCCTAACTCTTTATATTATGGCTTTGCCATTCCCTAAGGCCTTGGAGTCCTTAGTTTCTAGGAAATGGACAGGAAAAGAGAGAACATGTGAAGGATTACATGGTAAATTTCTTACAGCAATGGAAGTACAATACATCATTGATGCCCATATCCCCTTGCCAGACTCGGGGACTTGCCAAACTGACCTGCAAGGGAGGCTGGGAAATGTCAGCTATCTGTGTGCCCAGGCAGCAGAGGAAACAGGTTTGGTGAGCACATAGCAATCTTTGTCCCTTTCTTAAGAAGAAGAGACTGCATCTAAGTCATCTTTATATCTCTGTGCTTTGCACACCATAGAGACCTAGTGAAAGTCTGATGAACTTCACTGATTGTGAAAAGATGGGGTTGCTTATCCCCTGTGCCTAAAATCGAAACTTACCACACTCCATTATGGTTGCCTAGGAAATGCATTGTCATTCTCTGACTAGGTAGCAACCTTTGAGTATAGGAACAAGGGCTAGAACATAATGAGAGCTTAATAAATGTTTATTGAATGAATGAATGAGTCCTCAGGAAAAAAATGGGACAGAGTTAGTCTATATGAAGTTAGGAAATACTGATCGGGAAGGTGACATTTGAGTTATGAGAATGGCTAGTAGAACTTTACCAAATAGAGAAAGTAAAATATGAAACCTTAGACAGTGATGGTAGTGGTGATTTTGTTGCTCTTGTTTTATTTATTTCATGAGTAGAAGTTTAGAAAACAATCAAGTGTTTGTAAACCTAACTTTTTAAAACTCAGTATTTAAATATTACAACTAAACTTCAGGGATAGGACAGAAAAAATATGTATATAAAAGGACAAGCTATATAATCGCTAATGACAAAAAAATGGTGCTAAAAAACTTGGCTCTGATTTTTAGCTATTGAAATTTTGTTTTCTAGATATTTTTTGAGAAATTTAAATAATACAAAGGCAGTGCTTGTCCTCTATGAAGATCAAGAAGGTAGGGAGATGCATATAGGCCAAAGGTTCCCCATCACTGCGCCTTTCCTGAGGTTCTCAAAACTGGCTCTGCAACAGTCACCTGTTGTATTGGTTAGGATGCTTTGGGCTAAGTAACAGGATATTCAGCCAAAGCTGTCTTCAAAAACGCCAGCTTCTTTTCTCATATGATGAGATATATGAAGGTAAGTGGATCCAGGGTTTGTAGCACATTGATACCAGGGTCCAGGTTGCTTTCTATGAACTCAGTCAGTCCAGTTCAGTTGCTCAGTCTTGTCCAACTCTTTGCAACCCCATGGACTGCAGCACACCAGACTTCCCTGTCAATCACCAGCTCTCAGAGTTTGCTCAAACTCATGTTCTTCAAGTGGGTGATGCCAGCCAACCATCTCATCCTGTCGTCCCCTTCTCCCGCCTTCAGTCTTTCCCAGCATCAGGGTCTTTTCCAATGAGTCAGTTCTTCGCATCTGGTGGCCAAAGTGTTGGAGCTTCAGCTTCAATATCAGTCCTTCCAATGAATATTCAGGACTGATTTCCTTTAGGATGGACTGGTTGGATCTCCTTGCTGTCCAAGAGACTCTCAAGAGTCTTCTCCAGTACCACAGTTCAAAACCATCAGTTCTTTGACATTCAGCTTTCTTTATGGTCCAACTCTCACATCCACACATGACCACTGGAAAAACTATAGCTTTATCTATACAGACCTTTGTTGGTAAAGTAATGTCTCTGCTTTTTAATATGCTGTCTAGGTTTATCGTAGCTTTTCTTCCAAGGAGCAAGAGTTTTTTAGTTTCATGGCTACAGTCACCATCTGCAGTGATTTTGGAGCCCCAGAAAATTAAGTCTGTCACTGTTTTCATTGTTTCCCCATCTATTTGCCATGAAGTGATGGGACCGGATGCCATGATCTTTGTTTTCTGAATGTTGAGCTTTAAACCACCTTTTTCACTTTCCTCTTTCACTTTCATCAAGAGGCTCTTTAGTTCATCTTCATTTTCTGTCATAAGGGTGGTGTCATCTGCATATCTGAGGTTATTGATATTTCTCCTGGCAATCTTGATTCCAGCTTTTGCTTCATCCAGTCAAGCATTTCTCATAACATACTCTGCATATAAGTTAAATAAGCAGGGTGACAATGTATAGCCTTGATGTACTCCTTTCCCAATTTGGAACCAGTCCATTGTTACATGTCCGGTTAATTGTTGCTTCCTGACTTGCATACAGATTTCTCAGGAGGCAGGTCAGGTGGTCTGGTATTCCTATCTCTTTAAGAATTTTCCACAGTTTGTTGTGATCCACACAGTCAAAGGCTTTAGCAAAGTCAATGAAGCAGAAGTAGATGTTTTCTGGAATTCTCTTGCTTTTTTGTTATCCAATAGATGTTGGCAATTTGATCTCTGGTTCCTCTGCCTTTTCTAAATCCAACTTGAACATCTGGAATTTCTCAGTTCAGGTACTGTTCAAGCCTAGCTTGGAGAATTTTGAGCATCACTTTGCTAGCGTGTAAAATGAGTGCAATTATGTGGTAGTTTGAACATTCTTTGGCATTGCTTTTCTTTGGGATTGGAATGAAAACTGACCTTTTCCAGTCCTGTGGCCACTGCTGAACTAATCTTGACTTTTTCTTCATGGGTAAATCATGGCTGCTAAAATTCCAAGAAACACAGTCCCCCATCCACAGCTTCATCCTCCCCCCTAACACACACACACACACACACACACACAAAAGACAAGGAGAAAGGCGTTCTTCTCTGGCCTCTCTGCCTTTATATCAGGAAGGAAACTCTTATCCAATAGTCCCCAACAGCCTTGCCCACAACTTTCATTGACAAGAAATGAATCATACTTGTCCTAAACCAACAGCTGGCAAAGAGGCCTGATGTAACAGGCTGATTTAGACCAGTCATAATTTATTCCTAGGGGTGGGGAAGGGATCCACAGGTATCCTGAGCAGGGGCTCTTAGGTAGGTGATGTCATGTTGCCACACTTGAGGAGATTAGTGTCTGGAGATTTTTATTTTTGTAAGCCTAAAAGTAATATTTTAAACTTTCAATTTAATATATTTGCCCTTGGGTGGAAGAATTTTTTAAAAAGAGCAGCAGATATCAGATTCCTTCTTCCCCAGGGATAATTTCTCTTTATTCCTTATGAGAAGTAATATGTTACTTCATGATGTTTCAATCAAGTCACCCTATCAGTTAACCAAATGGAATAGTAGTTGTTTTCCTTTGATAAATTGGTCTCATGTGGTTGGGAGTTCTCATTCAAGGAGTTATACTCAGTCTTTTCGGTAATCGGCAACGACATTTTAAGCCCTTCTCTTCACTTGATCTGAGCTTCTCACTGATGAGAAATGAGCATTAGATCAGAGTTGGTTAGCAGAGTCCAGAAATTAGAAAGTTTCGATATGTTCTGTATGAGATGGAGACTCTATACTTTTAACACATAAATGGGTGGAACGCCAAAGGTAGATTTTTACGATAATCATTATAGAGTACTTAGTGAATAGAGATAGTTTTTCAAATGCATGAATACAACATATAGAGTACTCCAGCAGTATATGCAGATTCTCAACACAATGTTGGCCTGTCCATACCACAGACAGAAAATAACAAGAACAACCAGTCTTTATCCATGTAATGATCTTTCAGCACTAATTCAGTTGATAGCAGTAAGTGTATTTTATTTGAGGATGAACCTGTGGACATTTGTAAGTTGAAAGCTCTTTTTTTTTGTTTTGTTTATTTTTTTTTTATTTTACAATATTATATTGGTTGGTTTTGCCATACATTGACATGAATTCGCCCCAGGTGTACATGAGTTCCCCCTCCTGAACCCCCCTCTCACCTCCCTCCTCCCTTTATCCTCCCTCTGGGTCATCCCCGCACACCAGCCCCGAGTATCCTGTAACATGCATTGACCCTGAACTGCTGATTCGTTTCACATATGACAACATACATGTTTCAATGTCATTCTCTCAAATCATCCCACCCTCACCGTCTCCCACAAAGTCCCAAAGACTGTTCGATACAACTGTGTCTCTTTTGCTGAAGTTGAAAGCTCTTTTATTTTTTCTGAAATATTATATAAAGCACTTCTAAACATTTATATTAACGTGATAACCTGAAAAAAAAAAGACTGATTTAACAAACCTCTTTGTGTATATGAAAGTGTATTTACAGAGTGGTTTTCAAAGTGTGCTTCATGTGCCAGGAAGAACAAGGGTGAGAGGACAGAGCTCCTTCAACTCCACTTTTATCTATCCCATTTATTGGACTTCAGGATAAGGTTTCATTTGATAAAGGATCTCTGACCTCAAAAATACTTAAAAACTGCTGTAGAGGATTCTAGGCAGTTTCCTCATCTTCTCTGAAAACTGCAGAAACAAAAAAATTACCTTATATTGTGGCAGGTGGGATTAAGTTACCTAAAATCAAATTACCAGATTCTATCTATGAAACATATTATTACCAAGGGAAGTTGTACCATTTTCTTTTCCCTAAAGCTCTAAGAATTGCACAAATTCTTTTTAAATGTGTTTTAAATTACATTTTAAAATCTTATTGTAAAAATACTAACAATGAAGAAACAGAATAAAAATAAAGTTCCAATAATTCCGTTTCCTTCCCCAAAGGCAAATACTGTTAACAGACAGTACTGTTCATATTCTTGATCTACTATTCTTAATCTTCAGTTTCCTCTCAAGTTTGGAGAAACAACTAAAGATGTTGTTCCTTTGAAACCCACAGTTCTGTAATTTTGGTGGCATATGTGCCTAATACTGGAAAATAAAGCTCAAAGTAAACTAACATAGTTTCTGAGTATGTGCATCAGTCCTGGAGGAAATTCTGTATACTAGGAATGCTAAAGAGAGGGCTTCCCTGGTGGCTCAGACGGTAACAAATCTGCCTGCAGTGCAGGTGGCCTGGGGTTTGAAGTTGGAAAGATCCCCTGGAGAAGGGGATAGATACCCAACCAGTACTCTTGCCTGTAGAATCCCATGGACCGAGGAGCCTGGTGAGCTACAGTGCATGGGATCACAAATAACTGGACACAACCGAGCAACTAATACTTTCACTTTCTAAGGAGAGACATGGGTAGCCAATAGCCTTTGCATGTGTTTTTAGAAAATACTTGACCTGCTAACCTACAAATAAGTGGGCAGTCACAGTGCTCCCAACAGTCATGACCTTGGGCTTAGGGCATGCCTCATTTTTCTACTGAAATCTGTATTTGAGACAGAAAAATTTGATTAACATTTTTTACTGAATTTATGAAATTTATAAAAGTTTACCATTTGATGAAAAATGTATGTTTTTCTAGTATGGTTTACAGATTGTGTATCAGTCTGAATAAAGCAAAATCCTGATTGAGAAACAGGAAAAAAACGTGTTTTTCTGTGTGTGGGACCTTTTAGTATTTATCTAAAGTGTACCTTGCCTTTTGAGTTCCCATTGTCACTGATCATTCAAAATATATAAACAATATTTGTCAAGAAAATAAAAGTTCTTGTATTATTTATTTTGTTACCAATGGTGTGCAATTTAAATGGATTAGTAAAAAATTTTGTTTGTAAAAAATTTGTTTGTAACATTTATAACATTGGAAAAAAGTAAAGCTAAACATAATGTGATAGAACATTTAAATATTTTTATTTGCTTGTAAAATGTGTTTTCAAACTTATAATGAACTGTGGGTTTATATGAGTAGAATAATGCAGTGATTTGGTAGAAATGACATAAAGTCAGAGATATAGATTAAAGAACTATCACATTTCACAAATTTTTATCGCTTTTCTATGGAACTTGGTAGATATTAGGTATATTCATTAATGAAAATTATTTAGCTTCTCTAGGCTTTAACTTTCTTATTTAAATATAAAAGAGATCAGACAAGGTAATTTCTAAAGGCCTTTCCAACTTTTCTTATTCCATCAAACTGTGATCAACTTGGAGTTACTTAGAAGCCAATTGCATATGTGCGTGCTTAGTCACTTCAGTCATGTCTGACTCTTTGTGACCCCATGGACTGTAGCCTGCCAAGTTCCTCTGTTCATGGGATTTTCCAGGCAAGAATACTGGATTAAGTTTCCATTTCCTCCTCCAGGGGATCTTCCCAACCCAGGGATCAAACCCATGTCTCTTGAGCCTCCTGTATTGGCAGGTGGATTCTTTACTACTGAGCCATTTGGGAAGCCTTGAGAAGCCATCTTGTTTCTCCATATTTCCTCACTTTAAAATTTTTCCATTTCAGACACCCAGCATCTCAGATGAATTCTAAATAGCTCTCTTGACACTTCACTGGGCCCAAAGACTTTTAAAGACTTCCATGAACACAATTAAAAAAAGAACAGTTAGGGAGGCTTCCCTGATGGTCCAGTGGCCAAGGCGCCACGCTCCCAGTGCAGAGGGCCTGGGTTCCATCCCTGGTCTGGGAACTAGATCCCACATGCCACAGCTAAAGATCAAAAATCCTGAGTGCCATAGCTAAGACCCGGAGCAGCCAAATAAATAAATATTAAAAAGAAATTAAGGTCCTTTAACTATATTATTTCATTTAATTAGTACCATTAAAAAAGAAAACATTTCACTTAATTTCCTGACAAACAGATACCTATTTTATTAAATGATAAATTTTTATTTCTTTTAACGTTATCTTTAAAGAAAACCCCTAAGCCGTACAGTATAGTTTAATGCCTTTTAAAACAAAATATTTCCACATACATTTTTTTTCTTTTCATTTTCATGAAAATATAAAATCATCTTTCTAAACACCTGTTAGTATACAGGGGCTCCTTCAAGGCCAATTCGGGTATGAAACTTTTTACTGAGAACTTAACTTGTGGCAAGTTTCAGAAACCCAGTGGTAAGAAATTTATCGGCTCACCTAACTAAAAAGCAGCTGCTCCCAGATGCATCAACAGTGTGATTATAATTTAGAGCTTTCTCTTTTTGACTTTCCATAATAAGACCCTGCTTTGCCTTGTGGCTAGTTACTTCATACTTTAGAAGGCTTTTCTTGTATCAAGGATTGCCATCAGCAAGTCTGGTCTTGGCAACCCCAACAGAATGAAAGCTCTTTCTTAATGGCTCCAGTAAACACCCTAAATCTAACTCTCATTTGCCAGGTATGGGTCACATGTTCATGCCTGAACCTGTCAAGGTCACCAGGGAAGAGGTTCCCTCATTGGCCAAGCCTGTCCCCATTTCTGAAGCAATGGGGGAGCATGGGGATTGGGAAGGGTAGCACAGCAGTCTCACATGAACCGTACAGAGAGGAACAGAGGCGGCATGGATTCCACAAGAGAAAATCAGCGTGCCCTTATCAAAAACGGTGGAGAAAGATGTGTGGCTGGTCAAAACTATAAATATCCCCTATGGAAAAGATATTTATCCCCACATTTAATAGCGTTTATACCACTGCTCGGGAGTTGTTATGGGATTCCACTAATGAGAAAGGTGAAGTGGCAGTAGTGAGTGTTACACCCCCTAATCAAGAAGTTGGCCTTGAAAGAAAGACGTTAAAAGCTTATCAGAGAGAGTCAATGGGATTATGTTGTCAGTTCTTCAAGACTGGGGGGACTTCGTTCTGCTTTAATAGGAAAAGCAAAAAGAATCTTAGAGATTGATGATAATTAGGAAGGAAGAGTATGAGTGGATAATAACCAGTACTGTTGAATGCCTACCATGTGCATGGTTGGAAGTACTCTTGTCTCCATTTTTTGGATGGGGAAGTCCTTACAAAGAGGCTAAGAAATTTGGTATATGAGGGAGCTGGATTTCAGACCCAGGTTTGTCCAAATCCAGATCCAGTAGACCTCATCACTTACTATATTAGGGGGTCATTCTCAATAGAAGGTGAAAGCCAAGTGCCTTGGTTCAGGATACAGTGTCCTAACTCTCCAACCTTATCTCCCCATTATTCACAGCCTCCCACCACATGCTTCGAGAGTTTTCCCTTACATTCCACTGGCATTTATGCCTCTGTCTATGGGGTCACACAGAGTCGGACACGACTGAAGTGACTTAGCAGCAGCAGCAGCAGCAGCCTTTAAGACAAGGGTTCTCTGAACTCACATTTTCCTGTCAAAATGCCATTCTTTCTCATTATGAATCTAAATTTTAAAGTATTTAAATTTTTAAAACTATATATACGTATATAATGTATCTTTTATATATGTGTATTTATTATATAAATACAATTTATTATATATAGTTTATGTTGTTATTTAGATGCTAAGTCATGTCCTGCCCTTTTGGAACCCCATGGACTGTAGCCCGCCAGGCTTCTCTGTCCATGGGATTCTCCTGGCAAGAATACTGGAATGGGCTGCCATTTCCTTTAGGGGATCTTCCTGACCCAGGGATTGAACCCGTGAATCCTGCATGTGTCTCCTGCATTGCAGGCAGTTTCTTTACCACTGAACCAACAGGGAAGCACTATATAATATATAATAAAAAATCAGACTGAAACTTTTTGAGATGCCACTGTGGCCAACATTGTGTTTTGTGAGGAAGAAAAATGGTGGTGATGGTTGTGATGGTGGAAAGAATATAATTTTCTTTGAAATTTTAAATGCAAACATCTTGCATTTTGTTAAACAGAGAATGACTCTTTGAGGCAGAGGTCCTGATTAATCCTTGGTCATGAATGCCTACCACATATTAGACACTTTCATGTGTATTGACTTAGATTTTCCCTTCTCTCACATAATTTTCTTTTTGGTTCTGGCAAAACTTATAGTTTGTACCTCTGTTATAATACTCATCATACTTGTTGCTTTAGGAATAAGTTTTGTTAATAGAAAAAAGAAAACTTGACTGATAGTGGTTTATATAATTACTCCAAAGCTTGGCAGTCCAAGACTGACACAACAACTCATGATGTCATCAAGGAACCGGCTCCTCCTTACTTGTCAGCTATCCTGGGTATAGGAATTTCTATTCTTATGGTTGAAAGATGGCTGTTGGCCCTCCAAGTAGTATACTGACATTCTGAGAAGGAGAAAGAAAAATGAGAGGGCAAAGGGTAAACAGTATCATCCTAGAAAGGCCTTTTCGTGTTGTTTGGGAATGAAACTCCTCCCCAGGGACTCCCACTTATATCTCATTACATGGAAGTATGACACATGAGCACCTCTAGCTGCAGAAATAGATAGGAATTGGAATATTTGGCTTTTCAGCCTATATAGCAAGGGAGGCCAAGGGAGAAGAGATTGACGTGGCTGTTTATGAAACCAATTATAGGTCTGCCCTATCAGTTTTTTTAGTTACTTCATATAAGTAATTTTGTGGGGGGGGGTGTATATTGTAAGTCTGTAGAGGGGTGCTTTGGTAATATTTGCATTATCCAAGTGACTATCAAAAGACTGTCCTAGCACATATTAGTGTCTAAAACATTGTGGCTGCTCCATCATTGCGTTTTCTTTTTTTACTTTAATTTTGAAATAAAAACTAAGCAGGAATTAGTGACTGTAGTTTCTCTGAATACGATGGAATCCATAGATTTCTCTTTGGTGCCTCATTTCCTCATGTCAGTATTGGAAACCTACCTGCCCCTTTTCTGCTTCAAAATGACCCATTAGACAGAATATAGCAGAAATATTACTAAGATTATTTGAAGTACAACTCAGAAGGCAGGGTGAGAAAGAAATCATATAAAAATATGTTGGTGAACAAGGGCTTTTCCAAGAAAGGTAAAAAGGTAAGAATTAGGAAAATGTAATCCAAAAAAAAATCCAGTTGAAAGTTAAGAATAGTCTAACCTATTTTAGCCATTCATAAAGGGAAAATATAAGTACATTCATTTAAATTGCTCAAATTGCTGTTTAAATAATTTATTTAAATCTCAAATTGCTATTCTATATCCATACTCTTTCTCTTTCAAAACAGATCTTTTTCCTCTTCCCTATATCATCTTATTCTTCTTAATTATAAATCATGAGGAATCAAGATAAAAGAGCTGCACACGAAGATTCAGAACCATCCACAGAGGTGAATCACACAGCCTCCTCATATCAAGGAAGACAGGTATGATCAAATGTAAAACATCCCAACCATTTCCTTAAGGTGGGGACTGTGTATTTCCAAATCCTTGACAGAACTGTATTCTGTTCATTCTCTGTCACTCAGTTAACAATTCTCTCCATTCTTAAATCCCCAAACTGATGGTAGGTGTGATTACCAGTTTTTCCAGATAGTCAGCAGCCAGCCCTACATGGAGAGCCTGTGAGATGCTTTGTGTTCCCAGCCTAACCTCTAGAATGATGCTGGTTTCTTCCACCTCTTTCTTGCTTAAAATTCAAGTAAATGAATGAATGTGAATTTGTTTTCACCACGGATGATTATCTCATTTTGAATCACTCTGACATATTTAGTAGCTATTGCCTCGAGTTGTGTTTTAAATAGGCTAATTTTTAAACCCAGTATTGAAAAACATAATGAAATTTTACGTGACTCAATAATGCTGCAAATATTGACTCAGTGGTAAGTACTCCTTACATAATCCTTATTCCAAGCATTCACCAGTTAACTAGTAATGCAGCTGTTTGTTTCTCCTGTAAAGTGTTAGCCTTAATTCTAACAATGGAAACTTGATTTGTGATGTGATGGCTCAGTAACTATAAAAGGTACGGTAAATACATTGTTGTAAGAATTTTTTAATTGCTTTAAACACAGCAGGAAACAGTTATGAACCTCAGAGGTATAGATGGAAATGAACCAACAGAAGGAAGTAACTTACTGAACAGCAATGAAAAGATGCAAGAAACACCAGCTGCACCAAATCATTTGCAAAGACGAAGACAAACACATGCTTGCCCTCCACATGGTTTACTGGCTAGAGTAATAACAAATGGTATGTACATGGTAAGGATGAATTCAGAACAATAGGGTAAAAGTTAAAGTTGTTATAATGATCAATTCCAAAATAATATGGCTTAAAGGACAGAAAGATGTTTACTTCTCTCTCACATACAAACTACAAGGTGAACAATTTATGATTGTTGGTAACTCTGCCCCATCGTCCTTCAGGGTCCCAGGCTGACAGGCCCCGCCACCTTCAACACAGGGCTTTCAAGAGCACCGTTATCACCACTGTTACAGCTAATAGGAAGAGGGAGAGATCAGAGATTCAATACATATACCTTTTCTGTATCTGAGGAATTTCACAGGTTCATGTAAGGCTTCCAATGAGAAAAATGATTGAGAAATCACTTACAAACAGAAAAGCACTACGTAAATGTTAGTTCTTATTACTGTTAAGTAATGCCAGTAATGTTTGAGCAAAGAACTCAGTTTTTACTTCCAAATGAATTCATCATTTTTTTAAGTAAAGACCCTAGTTTCCAGTTCAGCTTATTGCTGCTCTTAAAATTTGGGGGGTAGGAATTAGCACTATTTTGAATATTGTTAGGGTTGGTATCTATTTGTCTTTTAGGAGTGGATGTGGTTTTTGGAGACATCTCAGCATTATTGTATCAATTTGGTAAATAAATGGGCGTCCAGATTCAATAATGCTGTTTTTGTTCAAAGGGAATGTATGTGTGTGTATCTATATTATATGTATATTGGAGAATGTGTAATATGGTAGGAAAAAGGAGAAGGGGATTGAAACATCTATAAACACAAATTTAAAGACAGTTTCAAAAACTTCATTGAGGAATGACAGTGTCATTAGAGTAAAATATATGGCCTCCCCCAAAAATATGTTGATCTCAAAGTATGTTTACTGAAAAATCAGACTCATTTCCTTATAGTTATACTTCATTTATGAGCTCTGAAAAACATTTTTATCATTCTCAACTAGGATAGTGGAAGCCAAGCATAATATGTTATATGATACTTTAGGCTCTAGTATGTTTTCAATGAAATTAGGTAAGTTTTTAAAATACCTTAAGGTAAAAAACCTCAAAGTTCATCTAAAACTTGTAGAGAAAACTAGGTTCCAAAATATACACTAATTGAGAAAGCAATAGATCATGTAATAATCTTTCTGTCCTTTTTGTTATTTCTTTTAACTTTCTCTGTTCAAGTTATGACACACTTCTAGTTAAAATATTTAAGTCTCCAGCAAGTCCCAAAGATAAAGTTACAGTACAAAAAACATGGATTGCATTAAGGGCAGGGTATACATGAATGATGTGATTTGGAGACTGATTTTGTTTTTTTAAGATGAGGGGTTTGGAGGGGATCGTTGTTTGTTTTTGTTTTTGTGGTTGTTTTGTTTTGTTTTTTCAGCTGCATAGCTTGCAGGATCTTAGTTCCCTGACCAGGGATTGAACCCGGGCCACCGCAGTGAAAGTGCCAAGTCCTTACCACTGGATCTCCCAGGAATTCCCTTGGAGACTAATTTTTTTAATTCTGTAATCATTATCTGTAAAGCTGCCTGAGAAATGGGTACTCATGATATATAAACAACTCTCACCTGTGTTCTTGTGCTTCTGAGTCCATGGCTGACAAGACTGCTTTTGTCCCCCTATACACAAAGTATTCCTGGAGAAGACAATGGCAACCCACTCCAGTACTCTTGCCTGGAAAATCCCATGGATGGAGGAGCCTGGTAGGCTGCAGTCCATGGGGTCGCTAGGAATCGGACACGACTAAGCGACTTCACTTTCACTTTTCACTTTCATGCATTGGAGAAGGAAATGGCAACCCACTCCAGTGTTCTTGCCTGGAGAATCCCAGGGACGGGGGAGCCTGGTGGGCTGCCGTCTATGGGGTCACACAGAGTTGGACACGACTGAAGCGACTTAGCAGCAGCAGCACACAAAGTATTCAGCACACAAAGTATTCTTCTTAAAGGAGTAAATCTCACCTGGGAAAATATTATTTTTCAAAATTATAGATAGTAAATTATTAACTGAATGAAACATTCAGAGAAACCTTATGAATGTACATTTACTATGTATTTAGAACTTCAGTATGAATATGAGAAAGGAAAAGAAAAATTATAGGTTTTTTTTAAAAAAAGTAGTATTGAAATAAAAAAGTTCTTAATTCTACCTTTCTGAATTTAGTATAAAACTGGGTTTTTGCTGTGACAAAATAAAATTTAGTAGCTGGCAATTCCTACTTCCAAAACTGTTAGAAATTTCAGTCCCTATAGCCAGTTGGGAAATTCTGAAGGCCTATTTGTTATCTTGTAATAGCATCATAAACCTAGAAAACCTGGAACAATTCCATAGGGGTTTGAAAATGGGGACATTGGACTTGATCTCTAGCAGTGTGTAGATAAGGCTCAAGGAACGATCCTTTCATTTATACCAATGAAAACATCTAAAAACAATATTTTTAAGTCTTTTTAAAGATACTTTTTATCTGACAAGAAAACAGGAAGTCATCAGACACCAAAACCTAATTAGGAGAGATGAACACTCAGCTGGCCTTCACTCCAGAGGCTTTTGGAAAACAGCAGTGAACTTGAGATTCATTTTGAGAAATGTGAGGATATAGGAGGCCTTGCTAGAGTCTGCCCAGGTTGGGAGGAGTATCACAGGAGAAGTCATTTTCCCTCACCCAAAACTGGAACCCAGTGTGATGGTGTATTTGAGGTAAACCTGCCCTGCAAAGGGGCCCAGTCACTAAACCTGTCCGTCTAAACTGTAGTGCTGGCTGCGGGAGGGGAGAGTCTCCCCTGAAAATGGGTAACTTCATTCTGATTTGTGCTCCAAATTCACAGAAAAGAACCTCAAGCTGAAAATATATCTAAACATGGTCCCAGATTGTAGTGTCTAATGGTTGAAGCAAATACAGATCCTGTCTGGGAAAACTCATTTCCCAGGCTCCAAAAATTCCCAAAGATAAAGTTCCAAGGAAGAGTTCATTGTTGCAAGAAAACAAACAAACAAACAACAACCAAAAAAAATCACAAATGCACAAAGAAACATTTCAAACTTTTTCATTATCAGAAGATAGAATATAAAATATTTCTGATATCTACAAAGAAGTTAAAGAAGAAATAGCAAATATGAGAACAAAACAAATAACTGTAAAAATGAACAGATTTTAATAACCAAATTAAAATTCTAGAAATGAAAAATAAAGTATAGTAATTAAAATTTAAAACAGTAAATGGATTAGACAGCAGAGTAAGTGAAAAGAAAATTGGTTAACTAGCAAATAGATCTGTACAGTGCAAAACACAAAAGATGGGAAATGTGAAACTAGGGTTAGTAACGTGAAGAGGGTATCAATATTTAGTCCTAGTTCCAGAAACAGAGACTAGGAGGAATGAGGGAGATAAAATATTTGAAGAAATACAGAATTTTCCAGAATTGATAAGAAGGATAAATCCTAAGCAAACCAAAAGGAAGCCATTCCTTAATGTATACTGAAATTGCAGAAAATCAAAGGAAAAGAAAGATCTTAAAAACAACCAAAGAAAAAGAATTCCCTAAAAGAGAGAAAATTAGACTTAAAAACAATAATGAAAGACAAAAAACCAAAGAATAATATTTTCAAGGAACTGAAAGTGACTCTCGACTTAGAATTGTATACCTGGAAAAGCTATCTTTTAAAGAATGAGAATAAAGATAATTCCAGATAAATAAAATTTGCTACCAACACATCTTCATAAGAAATAGAGCATGCTCTGCTACATGAATTAGTTTATCAGTTTAGTCAGTTCAGTCGCTCAATCATGTCTGACTCTTTGCGACCCCATGAACCACAGCACACCAGGCTTCCCTGTCCATCACCAACTCCGGGAGCTTACTCAAACTCATGTCCATAGAATCGGTGATGCCTTCCAACCATCTCATTCTCTGCCTTCCCCTTCCCCTCCTGCCTTCAATCTTTCCCAGCATCAGGCTCTTTTCCAATGAGTCGGTTCTTCGCATCAGGTGGCCAAAGTGTTGGAGTTTCAGCTTCAACATCAATCCTTCCAATGAATACTCAGGACCAACTTCCTTTAGGATGGGCTGGTTGTATCTCCTTGCAGTCCAAGGGACTCTCAAGAGTCTTCTCCAACACCACAGTTCAAAAACATCAATTCTTTAGCACTTGGCTTTTTTTATAGTCCAACTCTCACAAAAACCATAGCTTGGACTAAACAGACCTTTGTTGTTAATGTCTCTGCTTTTTAATATGCTGTCTAGATTGGTCATAAGTTTTCTTCCAAGGAGTAAGCGTCTTTTAATTTCATGACTGCAGTCACCATCTACAGTGATTTGGGGGCCCCCAAAAATTAAGTCTGTCACTGTTCCAATTGTTTCCCTCTCTATTTGCCAGAAATGATGGGACCAGATGCCATGGTCTTAGTTTTCTGAATGTTGAGTTTTAACCCAACTTTTTCACCCTCCTCTTTCACTTTCTCTTTCACTTTCATCAAGAGGCTCTTTAGTTCCTCTTCACTTTCTGACCTAAGGGTAGTGTCATATGCATATCTGAGGTTATTGATACTTCTTCCGGCCATCTTGATTCCAGCTTGTGCTTCTTCCAGCCCAGCATTTCTCATGATGTACTCTGCATATAAGTTAAATAAGCAGGGTGACAATATACAGCCTTGACATACTCCTTTCCCTATTTGGAACCAGTCTCTTGTTCCATGTCCAGTTCTAACAGTTTCTTCTTGACCTGCATACAGATTTCTCAGGAGGCAGATCAGGTGGTCTGGTATTCCCGTCTCCTTAAGTATTTTCCAGAGTTTGTTGTGATCCACATAGTCAAAGGCTTTGGCGTAGTCAATAAAGCAGAAGTAGATATTTTTCTGGAACTTTGTTGATTTCTCAGTGATCCAATGGGTGTTGGCAATTTGATCTCTGAATTAGTTTATATGCAATGGCAAATAGGTAATTGTGTTGCTGTAATATGGAGTTTGTATTTTTGTATATAATTTTTCCTGGCATATTAATATTTAACATGATCGAGCAATAGCAGATTAAGTACGAAGTGAAAGATCAGGTATTACAATTATAAAGCTTTACTAACTTTAAAGATAAAACATTTTAAAAAGCTGAATATCCTGTGCAAGTTCCTTCTTTTCAGGCAGTTAGTTGTTCTCTTAGGGACTCAAACACTTAAACTTGCCATGATGTTAAGGTATCTAATGAGACCACATGTAGATGAAGAATTTCCCAACACTTACCCCAGTTAAAAAAAAAAAATTAACAACAACAAACCATTTGATTAATGGAAAAGACTACAGTCTGGGTCAGATTTTGGTGAAACTGCTCTCTATCTAGAGCAAATGCTTTTACAATTCTACATCTTGAAATACTAAGTGTGATTCCAGGGTTTCAGTGGCTGGGTTTTGTTGGTTTTTTTTTTTTTTTTTTTTGGCCAAGCCACACAGCTTGTGGAATTTTAGTTCACCAACTAGGGATCAAACCCGGGACACTGCAGTGAAAGTGCCAAGGCCTAACCTCTGAACAGCCAAAAATTCCCTGGTTCCAGAGGTTGACTATGGGAGATACAAATATTAGTGGAAATATAACTGTGCAGGTACTTTTATTAGGATTGTTGTTTTTGTTAGTGCTTTGGTCACAAGTTTTGAGTTGTGAGTCTGCCCTATTCTTTTTCCTGTGGGCCTTTCTGTTTTTAAAGTTCAATTTTGTAGAACACAGGGTTTTCAAACAGGGAAACATATCTCACATTCTAATAGACATGCCTCTCCAAAAGGAAATACTTCAGGCAGCAGAATAATTGTCCAGATGAAAGGTTTGAGA
Source organism: Moschus berezovskii (assembly GCF_049115385.1). Classification (NCBI taxonomy): domain Eukaryota; kingdom Metazoa; phylum Chordata; class Mammalia; order Artiodactyla; family Moschidae; genus Moschus; species Moschus berezovskii. The sequence continues at coordinate 28,983,552 of NC_142464.1, forward strand.
TGCCATAATGAATGATGATCAAAAAAACGGAAGTACGTGGGTAATTCTAAACAGACATTGACTATAGAAAAGAAGCAATAATTAAACAATAAAATTTAATTCAAAGCAGAGCTAGAATACTAAAATACTGGAGTGTGATTGTTCAGGTGTTCTCATGTTTCGTGAAGAGGATAAAGATAGTGACTTTTTCTCTTTTTTTATTAACTAGTGAATATTGATGGTAAAGTTACAAGAAAAAATAAGGGAATTGTAAAAAAATCCAAAATAGTAGTTGCTTCTGACAGTGTGAAAGGAAGTGGGTGATAGGATTGAGAGGGGTGCATAGGTAGATTCAGAGTCACTGGTAATATCCTATTTTTTAAGACAGTTGATAATTGCCCAATTGTTTATTTTACTGATGTTCTTTAAAACTTACATGTGATTATAAATATTTGTATTATGTATTCATTTTCTTATGATTGGATTATATTAAAACCTGCAGATGACAACTCATTGGTAGAAACTAGTTTTCCTGTTTTATTTCAGTTACCATGGTGGTTCTTCTGTGGGCTGTGGTTTGGTCAATTACCGGCAGTGAATGTCTTCCTGGAGGAAACTTGTTTGGAATTATAATGCTATTCTATTGTGCCATCATTGGAGGTAAACTTTTCGGACTCATTAAGTTACCTACATTACCTCCACTGCCTCCTCTTCTGGGTAAGTGCCAAACACTTCCTGTTTCCTTCAGAGTAAATCATATTTTAAAAACAGTAGCTTGGAAAGCTTTGGGAGATAAATATAAAATATTTTTGTATTTACTGTACTAAAGTCGAAACAAAAGCCAGTTGTTTCATTTTAAGATCAGTGAGCAGGTTGTTAAGTAGATTTTAAAATAGATTTTTATTGATTTATTTGTATATTTTTTGGCCATGCCATTTGTGGGATCTTAATTTTCCAACAAGAGATTGAACCAGACCCCAGAAGTGAAAGCACTAAGTCCTTAACCACTGGATTGCCAGGGAATTCCCTAAACAACAATTTTTAAAAATAAAGTTATATGTAATTTAAATGAAATAGCTTACAGTAAGGAGAAGGCAATGGCAAGCCACTCCAGTACTCTTGCCTAGAAAATCCCATGGACTGAGGAGCCTTGTAGGCTGCAGTCCATGGGGTCACTACGAGTCTGACATGACTAAGCAACTTCACTATCACTTTTCACTTTCATACATTGGAGAAGGAAATGGCAACCCACTCCAGTGTTCTTGCCTGGAGAATCCCAGGGACGGGGGAGCGTGGTGGGCTGCCATCTATGGGGTCACACAGAGTCGGACACCACTGAAGTGACTTAGCAGCAATAGCAGCTTACAGTAAAAACAAGAGCAATAAATACTCAAAACAGATCATTTCCTAATTATTTTACTAAATATTCCTCTTACATATGCTCTTGAGATTATGGAAATAATATATAATGGTGTGCCTCTCACTGTCTTCCTAAATCCACATTCTTTGACACTGTGTTGGTAGCTTAACATCAGCTATGGTGGAAGTATCTGTATGACAGAAATCAGCAAGTGCTAGAAATTAGGACTTAATATATTATTAATCATTCACATCATTGATAAATGAGTGATGTTCCAACATGCATTTTCGTTGTTTCATTTGCATCTTATTCATTAACATAAACAAAACTATCAACCAATATTCCTGATGGCACTGTACTCACTCATAAGTGGTATAAGTGACTTCTTTGCTAAACCAGATAGTAGTCAATCATTTATTTGTAATGTGATTTTGTCAATTCATGGTTGAACTGCAACCATAGTTGGTTATGAAAATGGAGTTCAACAATGAAAAATAATGAGAGCATTCTGTGAAAATCAATTGGCTACATAGAATTTGGGGCTTCCGGGGTAGCTCAATTGGTAAAGAATCTGCCTGAAGTGCAAGAGACCTGGGTTCAATCCCTGGATTGGGAAGATCCCCTGGAGGAGGGCACAGCAACCCACTCCAGTATTCTTGCCTGGGAAATCCCATGGACAGAGGAGCCTGGTGGGCTACAGTTCATGGGGTCACAAAGAGTCAGACACAGTGATGATTGTTGTATATTTATAAACTATATTCTGTACATCCTTTACATCAGTAAAATTTATAACAAATATTTAAATATAAATACACTTTGGAGACCTACTTATTAAGCATTTACCAGCATATTATTGGGTGTCCAATAATGACTTGACTTTGCTTTTGAATTTGTGGTCAGCGGCAGCACTTCAGTCATGTCTGACACTTTGTGACCCCATGGACTGTAGCCCACCAGGCTCCTCTGTCCATGGGATTTCCCAGGCAAGAATACTGGAGTGGGTTGCCATTTCCTCCTCCAGGGGATCTTCCTGACCCAGGGATCAAACCCATATCTCTTGCATCTCTTGCATTGCAGGTAGATTCTTTACCACTAGTGCCACCTGGGAAGCTCCTCTGTGGTCAGCAGTTGAAGCTAAATATAAAAAGAACTAGAGTTATTTACATCTTTTTAAAAACTTATCTCTCATTTATTTTATTTTTGGCTGTGCTGGGCCTTCATCGCCGCTCAGACTTTTCTCTAGCTGCAACAAGCAGGGCTACTCTCTAGTTGCGGTGCCTGGGCTTGTCAGTGTGGTGGCGTCTCACGTTGCGAAGCATGGGCTCTAGGGCACCCGGACATCAGCAGTTGAGTTGAGGTTCCCAGGCTCTAGAACACAGGCTCAGTAATTGTGGCACCCAGACTTCACTGCTCTGAGGCATGTGGGATCTCCCCAGATTAGGGATAGAACCCGTGCGTCCCACACCAGCAGGCAGATTTTTTACCACTGAGCCACCAGGGAAGCAGAAGTTATTTACATCTTATCATGCACTATTTAATATATTTTTCAATTTTAGGTAAAACTACAGGGTTTTTGTGTTTGGGTTTTTTGTTTTTTCTTTTTTTGCTTAATTCATATTATTTATCATGAGTGCTTTTTATTCTCTGAAGTTTATTAATGGCATTGTTGTTAAAATGAGTTGTTTCTAGATATGCCTGTGAAGTGAAAGTGAAAGTCGCTCAGTCGTGTCCGACTCTGTGACCGTCCGTGGAATTCTCCAGGACAGAACACTGGAGTGGGTGGCCTTTCCCTTCTCCAGGGGATCGTCCCAACCCAGGGATCGAACCCAGATCTCCCACATTGCAGGTGGACTCTTTGCCAGCTGAGCCACAAGGGAAGTCCGAGAAAACTGGAGTAGGTAGCCTAGCCCTTCTCCAGGGGATTTTCCCGACCCAGGAATCAAACCAGGGTCTCTTGCATTACAGGCGGATTCTTTACCAACTGAGCTATGAGAGAAGCCCTAGATGTGCCTGTATGCTATGACAAAAGGTTGGCAATCCATCTCTTTTGTAAATAAGATATTACTGGAATGTACCCATGCTCATTCCTCTGCATATTGTCTGGCTGTTTTCATGCCACAGTGCAGAGTTGAGAAGTTGTGAGAGACCCTGTGGCCCACAGAATCTAAGATGTCTCTTATCTGACCTGCCCCTTGGCAGAAAGTGTTTGCTGACTCATTTATCTAAATCAGTGTTTCTCAAACTTTATCATAGAAAAATGACCTTGGGACCTTGTTGCAATGCAGCTTCTAATTAAGTAGATCTGAGGATGGGACCTGAGATTTTGCATTTCTAATAAGCTGTTTTAGAGAGAGAGTTAGTCACTTCAGTCGTGTCTGACTCTTTTGCGACCCTGAGGACTGTAGCCAGCCAGGCTCCTCTGTCCATGGAATTCTCCAGGCAAGAATTCTTGAGTGGGTTGCCATTTCCTCCTCCAGGCGATCTTCCCAACCCACGGATCAAACCTAGGTATCCTGCGTTGCAGGCGGATTCTTTACCATCTGAGCCACCAGGGAAGCCCAATAAGTTATCTTAAGTTTTCAAATAGTCTAATAATCATAAGTTCTCAAACCTGGTTGCACATAGGAATCATTTCAGGAAGTTTTTTAAAAGCTGGTGCCCAAAGATTCTGAATTAATTGATGCGCTATATGCTCTGGGCATCAGAATTTTTAAAAGTTCCCCAAGTGATTCTAATATGCGACCTAAGTTGAGACTGCTGTTCCAGAACCCATGAAAAAGCGCTTTATACTTCATCTTTTCCCCATTCCATGCCTGTCATTACGACAAAATATACCCTGTAGCCAAGGGGTACATCCCTGGGCTTTGAGATCACGTGAAATCTCCTGGGGTAACTGGAATCATTCTCGAAGGTCACATATCTGATGTATCTTACCATCCCTTTTTGCAGTGTTAATACTTGTAACAGAAAAGTTGACCAGTTCTTACTGTGGTCGTGTGTGCTCAGTCGCTTCAGTCATGTCCAACTCTGCAATCCTGTAAACTGTTACCTGCAAGGCTCCTCTGTCTGTGGGATTCTCCAGGCAAAAATACTGGAATGGCTTGCCATTTCCTCCTCCAGGGGATCTTCCCAACCCAGGGATCTAACCAACATCTCCTGCGTCTTCTGCATCCCAGGTGGATTCTTTGCCACTAAGTGTCACTCAAATCACTGTTGTAATACAGCCAGGATCTGAAACTGGAACGTTATCCGAATTCATAAAGGCTTGTTATGACAGAATGTGTATGATAATTGCCTGTTCTATATTTTCAAAAATTCACTGAAATAATTGCTAGAGGGACTTCCCTGGTGGTCCAGTGTCTAAGACTCTACGTTCCCAATTCAGGGGGCCCAGGTTCAATCCCTGGTCAGGGAACTAGATCCAACATGCTGCAACTAAAGATCCCGTGTGCTGCAACTAATACCTGGCACCACCAATATAAATACATAAATATTTTTTAAAAGATTTAAAGAAGAAGAAATAGTGGCTGGCAATGGAGGATGAAGGTGCATGTTTTGTTCCCAAAATGAACGTGAAGGCAATTTCCCTGGACCACTTTCCTTTGCCAGTGGTCTGTGCTGATGATTTTTATTTGAATGTTCTTCTTCTTGCCTGTGAGCCCACTTGGGCCTCTCTGTTGGCTGTGGAGGAAAGAATGCCTTTCTTAATAGAGGAGTATATTCTTTTTTATTCTTAAATGGAAATATTTTTAAATATGTAAGAGTTATCAATTCATGGCCAATCTTATTTCACCTACTTCCAAGCTTTTTTGAAGCAAATTATTATTGAAAAAAAAATTTCCATAATACAAATTAAGAAAAAAAGAATAACAGTCCTCCATCAAGGAAGGTATTCTTTCTTCCACAACCAAGGGAGAGGCCCACGTGGGCTTAAAGGCAAGAAGAGGACGCCAGCCAAGGTGCTGTCAGGCGGCCCCAGAAACCCAGAGCACTGGTAAAGGAAACCGAGGCCCGGGGAAATTTTCACTTTCATCTGGGGAACAGAAAATGCTCCCTTCTACCTTAAAACTCCAAGAAAGCGTCATAACATATTAGATTATTATTCTTTTTGATTTCAGGTAGTTACATGCTATAATAATTTAGGGCTGGTTTAGATCCACATTTTAAGTTTCAGTAAGGAGCGATTGACATAACTAATAAAATATACGGTTAGTGCAATATTTTGGACTTGATAATTCATCAGTATCCATATATAAAAAATATGCCTGTACCTTAGGGCTTAATATTTGAACTGCTAGAAATTGTCCTGTGGATACACTTAAACAAACCTACAAATATGTACGCTCCATGTGAGCAAAGACCGCAAGTTGGTCTGGCTCATATCTGTATTATCAGGGTATCAGAAAGGTTTGGCCCTTAATAAACACTTGATGTATGAACTGTGCTCATTTCAGCAATGTTTGTAGTGAAAAATATTTTAAGCTCATTAATTGGTCCCCAAATTATGGTACTTCCAATGAGATTCTTTTGCAACTATTAAAAAATAAGGCAAATACACACACACACACATATGCACGCGCGTGTGTGTATGTGCACACCTCAGTGGAAATATGTCCGGGATATATTGTTAAAGGAGGAAAAATTACACAATGGTTATAAATGTGCTTTTATTTGTGTCCAGCACACACACACACAGGCACAGGCACAGGTATGCTTAAATAGGTATTGAAACTTTCTGAAAGTGGACTGAAAATCCTTAACAGTGGAAACAAACCTTTGAGGAATGAAGATTCCTCCAAGTTGAGGTGGGGCATATACTTGTCACTTTATCCTTGTCAGTAATTTTTAATTTTACCATAGGCATGTATTATTCTTATAATTATTATTTTAAAAGTAGTTATTGTGGGCCAGTTATTACTTTCACAAAAATCTAGAAAGACCGTGACTGCAGAATTCAGAACTTAGAGATCTTCTTCCAGATGAAATGTTAGTAATGAAATATGCCTGGGAGGGGTGCTCCTTTACCTATCTGGGTCTGGAGCAAGTCACAAAAAAAGTACTGTTGATTCTTTTCTGTTCTCATAGCTTATATTCACGGAGAAGGCAATGGCAAGCCACTCCAGTACTCTTGCCTGGAAAATCCCATGGATGGAGGAGCCTGGTAGGCTGCAGTCCGTGGGGTCGCTAAGGGTCGGACACGACTGAGCGACTTCACTTTCACTTTTCACTTTCACACATTGGAGAAGGAAATGGCAACCCACTCCAGTGTTCTTGCCTGGAGAATCCCAGGGACGGGGAGCCTGGTGGGCTTCTGTCTGTGGGGTCACACAGAGTCGGACACGACTGAAGTGACTTAGCAGCAGCAGCAGCAGCTTATATTCAAAACATCCCAACACTCGTAAATGTGTCCAGTCATTTAACGGGTGGTGCTTATAAGGGCATGGTGAGAAGAGGCCAGTGCTGGAGAACAGAGGCTAGAAGCTCACAGTATCTGCTGGAGAAGTATTTCCCTTTGTATGGCATGTGGTGTTATCACTGAGGGCAGGATTCCCTCACAAACTTCTCAGTCACACTCAGCTACCTGCCCTTCCCAAAATGTTGCACTTCTTTTTCATACCTTGGAAGAAACTGCTTTCTCTTTCAGAGACTTTTCAGCTCATTAGTCTCCACCCCTTTTCCTCTTCCTGGAACCATTCTGACTCACCCCTTCCATCTCAGCTCATACAGTACCTCCTCATGCTTCTGTAAAATTCAGTTTGTCAATTTGTCTTGCTCCCCTAGAGGCTGAAAGCTTGTTGAGGTGTGGTACCCAGTTTTTGTTCATTATTATATCTCTCATGCCTATTATAGTATCTGAAACACTGAAGGCATTTGGTGAATGTTGAATGGCTAAGGAAAAAAAGAGTTACCACCTGACATAACAGAGCATGTCACATTTCATCAAAACTCACTCTAAGCCTTTGCAGAGCAGGTTATGTGTTTTTTAATTAAATTATCTTATGTGAAGGTAAAATAGAATCCATATAGGTATTTATTGATATTTCTGGTAATCTGACATAGCCAATAATTTCAGAAGCTATTTGCTCTTTACACACAAAGAGGTGACTAAACTGGACATTGTATTAAAAAATTTTACATGTAGAATTTGATCACATTTTCTATCCAAATACTACCTCCTGTTTCTCCCTTTCAGGTTCAGTTTAGGAATTATTAATAATTCTAATCAGTTGTCTTTATCTGCATATTAAAACCTTACATTAGCTCCTCTAATTGATTATATTATTTTAATTTTTTTAATTAAAAGTTTAACCTAATTTCACCTAACAAATAAGCAAAAAAGAAAGTATTGCTATTATCTACCTAGGATTATAGGGTTGTCTCTTTAATAGCTAAAATGCCAAAACTTACTGCCTTTATTTGAAAACTAAAGAATTGTTGACTTCTCCATTCTAGGCATGCTGCTTGCTGGCTTTCTCATCAGAAATATCCCTGTCATCAGTGATAATGTACAGATCAAGCACAAGTGGTCTTCTGCTTTGAGAAGTATAGCCCTGTCTGTCATATTGGTCCGTGCTGGTCTCGGGCTTGATTCAAATGTACGAAGTACAGATTTCTAATTATTGACCAAGGAATTTTGCTCCTTCACTACTGCCAGTATTTAGAATCACTGAGCTTTGGGAATGGGAGTGGACACTGCATGACATTCTCAGGACAAGAAGAGAATCCATGCAGGATTGCCCCAGAAGATGTTGCCTATTCTTTCTTGGAGAAAAGTGGAGCTACTGTGTGGTGACAACACCAAGAATAAAGATCCTCCACTTCTCTGACAGAGATATTGGCTGTAGTTATAGATGATACTTGAGAGAGAGGAGATGTCATTTTTGGTGGGCAAAGCCCCATACAAGTTTTTAGGGCTGAGTACTGGCTCAGGAAACTGCCTTGTATATAGAATGGGTCTCAAGTATGGGTTTTATTAATGCTTTTTACATGTATGTTTTGATTGTGGGAATGAATATTTTGGGGGATAAAGGTTTTCACCCGTACCACAGATTATAAATAAAGCTCAACCTGAGAGGATTAAATCAGCTAGTGTGTGGATTATGAATACAGACAATGGAAGCGGCCTGCTTGGGTGCAAACCTAGATCCACAGCTCACTGATGTTGTGATCTGAGGCCAAGCACTTTAACGTGTGCCTTTTTGCATGAGGACATCTACAAAATGGGCATAATGATATTACCTGTATCGTAGGGCTGCTGTGAGGAATAGATAAGCTTTCTCTTAACACTTAGAACACAGGATGTTCTAAGTGGAACATTCCCAGAAAATGTGTGATGATCTGAGTACGCATTAATTGCAAAAGCAATTAAGGTCATAATCTCTACAGTTCTTTAGAGAATTATTTTAGTATGTCTGTGTTTATATTTCAGGCCCTGAAAAAGTTGAAGGGTGTTTGTGTCAGGTTATCCTTGGGTCCTTGTCTCACGGAGGCGTGTGCATCTGCTGTCCTGGCCTACTTCCTCATGGGTTTACCATGGCAATGGGGATTCATGCTGGGGTAATTCATGATTTTTTTTGTTGTTGTATGAAAATATGCACAGACATTTTAGTACTTTCACTGATTCCTTACAGGAGAATACATAATAGCATTTTCTTGAGGACATCAGAAAATACATCACTGATGTTCTTCAGTTCACTTCAGTCAGTCAGTCCTGTGTGACTCTTTGTGACCCCATGGACCGCAGTTCACCAGGCCTCCCTGTACATCGTCAACTCTCGGAGTTTACTGAAACTCATGTCCATTGAGTCAGTGATGCCAGCCAACCATCTCATCCTCTGTCGTCCCCTTCTCCTCCTGCCTTCAATCTTTCCCAGCATCAGGGTCTTTTCAAATGAGTCAGTTCTTCACGTCAGGGGGCCAAAGTATCAGCTTCAGCATCAGTCCTTCCAATGAATATTCAGGACTAATTTCCTTTAGGATGGACTGGTTGGATCTCCTTGCAGTCCAAGGGACTCTCAAGAGTCTTCTCCAACGGCACAGTTCAAAAGCATCAATTCTTCAGCTGATGTTCTGGCATAATCTAAATATTAGTTTCAAAGTATAGTATATGTAGTAGTGTATGTCTAACTTTATGGGCTTCCCAAGTGTCGCAAGTGGTGAAGAATCCTCCTGTCGATGCAGAAGACATGGGTTTGATCCCTGGATTGGGAAGATCTCCTGGAGAAGGAAATTCAGCAACCCACTCCAGTATTCTTGCCTGGAAAATTCTATGGACAGAGGAGCCTAGCAGGCTACAGTCCTTGGAGTCTCAAACAGTCAGACACAACTGAGCACACATGCAGAAAGAGCAAGGATGTCTGACTTTTGCAGTGATTATAATAAACTGTTGAAGAAATCATGATCTTTTACCTCTGTGTGATTCCTTGTTAGTGAGAGACATGCCAGGTCTCACCTGAGAGTCTGTACAAAGAATAAAAAAATAGAGTAACAGTGATCAACATTCAGCATTGTTTTCCTCCTTCTTCTATCACCAGACTGTTTTGATTACGTGGTTAGAGATATGAGAAGCAAATAAATGTGAAAGTACTTAGTAAGAATTTAGTGCTAGTGAGTAGACAAGAAGTAAATTCTTATTTCTCAGGGTTACGACCCTGGAGCTACATGGCTTGGATTCAAATCCCAGCTCCGTGACTTTGCATTACACAAATAATGTCTTTGTCAAGTTATTTAACCTCTTTGTGCTTCAATTTACCCATTTGCAAAAATGAAGATAATTATTGTAAGTATTTCATGGAGTTATTGTGAGAATTAATTTGCTTAATATATATAAAATGTTTAAAATAGTGTTTGGCATGCAGTAAACTTTGGCCACCTCATGCGACGAATTGACTCACTGGAAAAGACTCTGATGCTGGGAGGGATTGGGGGTGGGAGGAGACGGGGACTATGGAGAATGAGATGGCTGGATGACATCACCGACTCGATGGACATGAGTTTGAGTGAACTCTAGGAGTTGGTGATGGACAGGGAGGCCTGGCGTGCTGTGATTCATTGGGTCGCAGAGAGTCGGACACGACTGAGCGACTGAACTGAACTGAACTGAAAGCTCTCTAAAATGCTTTCTGCTGTTTCTACTGCTTCACAGTCAGTGCCATTGCAGCCTTCTCCTTCTAATCTATTTTTTTATTTTACATACAAAGTCCTAGAATGCCTAATTTTAGTGAGTTCCAATTCAAAAAATCTGTGTCTGTGTTTTTCAGACCTCATATCATAAATGGTTTTTTGTTTTTCTTTTCTAAAAAAAAGATTCCTGGGGCATAACTCCAATAGGTCTTTTATAACACTCATAAATATATATTTTTAGGCAACCTAAGTAATTTCAATATAGATTATCCATAGCCACACTTTGGAAAAGTGTTCCGTGGAACTTGTATGTGTGCATATGTTTCTGGTTTGGTTCTTTGCTGCTGTCTGAAAGGCTATAGTTTTCTAAAGTATAATCTTTAAAAGAGTAGTGGGCACTATAATTTTAATAACAACAGCAATAAGATAGTAGTAAGATACTATCATAAATGCCTAAAGCACTGCCTGCTTAGTTTTGTTTTAGGTGCTGTGTCTCCAGCTGTCGTGGTGCCTTCAATGCTCCTTTTGCAGGAAGGAGGTTATGGTGTCGAGAAAGGCATCCCCACCTTACTCATGGCTGCTGGCAGCTTCGATGACATTCTGGCCATCACTGGCTTCAACACCTGCCTGGGCATGGCCTTCTCCACAGGTATACCGATCCATTCACAACGTGCTGTTCTCTCATGCTCTAAAGACATAGGTTATGATGTTACAAGCATGGCATAGTTGCTTGATAAAGGCAGCTTAGAATAGAAAAAGAGTTACCTCCCAAGAGTTAGTTCCATTCCTAAGACAGGACCAGTTGCTTCCTGTCTTTACTCTCTTCACCATCTAGACAGAAACTGCTCAAGCAGTCTGGTAAGTTCAGTAAGGGGAGAGTCAAATTTTCAGAGTTTAAAGAAGGATTAGAACAGCTTTTGCATGGAGCCTCTGGGAAAGTTTGGTCTTGGAGACCTCACACAAGGGATGAGGAGATTTTCAATGAGCGCGATGACAGACAGCAGGCCGAGTGGAAGAAACAGCACTCTTCTAAAACAGGAACAGGTTTAACATTTTATGTGTAATAGCAGCAAATGATTTTCATGGGTATGTTTTTAATACTCAGTGTTTGATATGGACACATTATATTTTAAGTAGTAATTTAAAAAGAAGGCACTTTTTTTCTCTCCCAGTATTATTCAACACTTTCACTCTCCTTTGGTGCAGCATAAATTTAAGTTCATTTTTTAATCCATGTCCAAGATTGGGAGATAAGATTTGTGGTTTCATACTATTGGCAAAATGTAGTTGTAGCTTAATTGTAATTATCTTCAAATTATCTCACAGGAACACACCTTCTTAGAAGGTCATGGATTTTCAGGCTCTCCACCCTGCTGTAGTTATTGTCCCTTTTGTTTGTTTGGTTACATATGATTTCTGCCAATTACCTAGAACGTCATCTCTTCCTGTTGCCCCAAAGTTGTCAAATATATACACTCCCTGCTGTATGTCATGGGAAAATTGATCTTGTCAAAACATGGCTTTCATAAGGTTACCCTCCCGTTCAAGAATCAATGAGGGGGACTTCCCTAGTGGTCCAGTGGTTAAGACTCCACCCTTCCAATGCAGGAGGTATGGGTTCAATCTCCAATTGGGGAACTAAAATCCCACATGCTGTGTGGTACAACCAAAAAAAAAATATATATATATATATATGTGTATATATATATGTATACAACAAGGATTCCCACTTACCTGTTAAGTCAGATCTACACTTTGTCTCTTTTAATTCTGCTGTACCTATCCAGAGGTATGTTCTCCCTGTTTTCCTGATATATACACCTTTAAAATAATGGTTGTCAGCCTCAGCTGCACACTAGTATTACCTGGGGAGTTTTTAAAAATACTCATGTTAGGTACCCCCTTTAGGCCAATTAAATCAGAACCTCTGGGAATGGAAACCATGGCTTTAGAGTTTGCATTAGAATCCCAGGGGATGGGAAAGAGTAGGGCAGGGAGAGCAATGAGGAGGGTCTGCAGGGCTGGGGGCTGTGGAGAGCCTGAAGAACCTTCACAGTCAGCAATGCTGTGTTCCCTCTGCCCTGCTGCACTAAATGTGGTCCTTAGGCCTTTTGAATGGAAACTCCCTGCAGTCTCTTTACAATGTGGGTCCCAAGCCTTGTCAGATTTACTAAGTCAGAATTACCAGAGGCAGGACATAAGAAGTCTTTTTTTAAAGAACCTTACTTTATCAGAACCTGGAGGAGGGCATGGCAACCCATTCCAGTACTCTTGCCTGAAGAATTCCATGGACAGAGGAGCCTGGCAGGCTACAGTCCATAGGGTCACAAAGAGTCAGACATGAATGAAGTAACTTAGCATGCATGCACACACCATATCAGTGACTGAAACTAATTGGCTCCTTTCTACACATTTATAGTAAATTGAAAATATATAGTAAATTATTTATATTAGCTCAAACTTGGGCTACTATCCCAGCTAGATGGTTTTGACAGTCACACCATTACCTAACAGAGAGCTGTCCTAGCTAAACAAAAATCACTACAGAGGTTAAGTTTTTTGTTTTGTTTTTTTGACTGCACCATGCGGCTTATAGGATCTTAGTTCCTGGACCAGGTATTGAACTCAGGCCCTCAGCAAAGAAAGTGCAGAGTTTTAACCACTGTACCACCAAGGAATTCTCTCTCTCTCTTTTTTTTAGTAAGAGAGGATTGAAACTATTGAGGAGGAAAAGATGTTTCCCCTCTACTGATCTTGGGTTCATTGACTGAGACCCAGTAAATCAGACTGACCAAAGACAGATTAACAAGAGAAACACAGTTTATTAGCCTGTGCGTCATGCTTACACATAGGAGCAGACAGTGCTGAGTAACTTAGGATGGTAAGAATTAGGGTTTCTATAGCATCTTAGCAAACAACAATAATTTTAGAGAAATGGAAGACAAAGGAGAAGGACTTTGAGCTTTTAGAGGCAACAAATTGTGAAAAGGCAAATACAAGAGCAAACTACAGTTAGATAAGGGCTGATTCAGCAGTTTCTTATGCAGATTCCTCTGGTGCTGTCCGTGGGCTGATTAGGGTTCCCAGTTGCCTTGGTGGTTAACTTCTGTCCTTCCTGATAGAGAGGCGAGAGGGACAGCTTTACACATTCATATCCTGCTTTTAAAAGCAAATAGAGAGAAGGCAGAGAACTTATCTTGTATCTGTTTCTTCCCAGTTGCCTTCAGCTCAAAATAATCCTTATGCCAAAGTGGCATACTTTGGGGTGGCATATTCTGTACCTGAAACTACAATAACAAGAAACCACATAACTAGTTGGTACACATTTCCTTAGGACAGTAAGTGAGAAGGGCTTTATATGTTGAGCAGTTTAGTATAATTTTCTGCACAATGTGCTAGCAAAGATTTTTTTAAAGTTTCCTAAACCCTGTTTGCTATGGGGGAAAATATAGTTTACTTACTTCTATATTATGTTATTTCAAAGAGCCTAAGCAACAAAGGCTCTTCTAAGAGCAATTTCAAAAATAATTTATTTTCAGATTTACTCTTAGAAATAATATTTGAGAAGGGGTAAGTCCCCTACACTCATTGTAGTAAGAAAAGATGTTTTACTTTAATTGTCTGATTCTTACATTACCTTGGGGCCTTCCCTGGTGGCTCATGTCTGCCTGCAATGAAGGAAACCCCAGTTAGATCCCTAGGCCAGGGAAGATCCCTTGGAGAAGGAAATGGCAACCCACTCCAGCATTTTTGCCTGGAAAATCCCATGGATAGAGGAGCCTGGCAGCCTACAGTCCATGGGGTCGCAAACAGTCAGACATGACTAACTAATAATTTTTATAAGTTACTATATTCTATACATATTAGAGCTACTAAAGTATGTGCATGTATTATTAAAATATCAAGCTCTTAAATGGAAGTTTAAATACTAGATTTGTCTACTCACAGCCTATGCATATAATACGATAGAACAAAGCCCTGATTCATGAATTTTATCTTTCATATTTTCTTAGTAAATAATAAGTAAATTTATACTGAAGTAAGCATAGACAAAGGTGCACAACTCATAGCTTATGCCTGTTTTAAAATTTATCTCCAGTAATATGCACACTTTCCTTAATATAGGCCCATTTAATTAGACACTTGAAGAATGTGGAGAGCAGGAAATATCTGTAAATTTTTCCTTGTATGTAATTATATGCTTTATGTTAATGATTAAACTCTGTGTGTTTATGGATTTAGAATTCTGGCTGAAGTTTTTCTTTTTATGTGTTTTTAAGGCTCCACAGTTTTTAATGTTCTCAAAGGTGTTTTGGAGGTGATCATTGGTGTGGTGACTGGGTTGGTTCTTGGATTTTTTATTCAGTATTTTCCAAGCAGTGACCAGGTAAGAGATAATCTGTGAGCACGTTGTTCTGTAAGATGTCATTAGAGAAGCGTTCTAGAACACTGTCCTGAAAGCTGATGTGAAGTATGTGATTTAGAAAATGGTTCACTATGTTAACTCTGCTCATTGTGATATCAGCACTGTTCTTGAGGCTTATGAAGAGGATTAGATGTGTAAGGTTTGTAAGACAGTCCTGGAATATTTTTCTCCAACTTATATTCTGTATGCTTCAAAGTCTACTGCAAAACAAATAACATCAGTTCTAAAATACTATGATACATATCTTTGTATTTATTTTAATTTTATTATTGAATTTTAATTTTATCATTATTCATGACACTTAGCTAAGTCAAGATATGAAATGGCTTTGGGGGCCTCTTTTTTAATATCAAAATACCTTAGATTCTAATACTATCAAATAGACGTAACATTTCATCATAATATAGTCCAATATTCCTCACCAAAGATATCAAAGTTCCTTACTGTACACCATGATTTCTTAATAGTAGCAAAGATTTTGTTTCCTCTGCTCTCCTAAGTCTTTTAGAATAGATAAAGATTAAAAGTCTTTTTTCCCCACAAGAACTGGCATTATTTTGAGATTTCAGAGCATTTTGAATAGAATTAGAAACTTACTTAAACTAGAACTTTAAGTAAAAACATTAAAACTATCATTACTAGAACGTATGTTGGTTTGAATTTTCACTGTGCTCCAAAAAACTCCATTTGAAATTGTCTATAAAAGATTTTATGAATGAATAAAGGAAAATTATAGGATTTTCTAATTAAATAATAAAATAAAGTGAAAATAATAGTTTACTTACTGTGTGTAAAGTGATGTGGTATGTACAATAAAGTGCCACTTATTCAATATAGCAGCCACTAGCTATACATGACCACCACAGATACAGAAAAGGGTGGGTATATATGTATACATACAGCTGATTCACTTTGTTGTACAGCAGAAACTAACACAACATTGTAAAGCAATTATATTCCAGTAATAAAGTTTAAAACAAAAACAACACTCCTGCAGACAATGCAGATACAGAAATTTCCATCGTTACTGAATGTTCTGTTGTAAAGTGCTGATCTAGGACACTCCATACAATAACTCATGAAATGAGTACTATTAATATGACCATTTTACTGATGAGGAAATTGAGGCTTAAAGCTGAGGGACTTAAGCAAGGTCACACAGCTAGAAAGCAGTGGAGCTGGGAATGACCCAGGTGACCCACCGCCAGGGCCTGCATGCCTCCAAGCCAAGCACTTCTAGAAGCCTGCCTGCCTTCTAAAGTGATCAAGAAGTTTAAAAGGCCAAACAGGGAAAAGTGAAAGGAAAGAGGTATACATTTCTAAGACTTTAAAAATCAACAGCAAAAAACTACTCTCACTTTACAGTCTCTTAAGCTTCTTGGTATTCAAAGATTTAGAAATAAAGACCAGGAGAGCATCAAATTAAAGAGTGAACGGAGAGCCTAAAAATCATAAAGATGGCATATGTTTAGCCTTCACAGAATCCCTGTGATATAACTGCTTTTTGGGAAAGAGGAAGAAAATCTTGGAGAGTTTAAGTAATGTGGCCAGCCATACCACCAGTGGTGCCAAAGCTAAAATTTTAACCCCGGACTCTCTGTCCCCAAGGCCCTTGTGCTTTTTTCTGCTGTTTCATTTAGCCCTGAGAAGTTCTGCTCTGATAACTGCAGAGAAGGATAGCTGGTATTCCTGGGAGAGGAACCTACATTTATTCATATGCTAACTCTACTCTTACTAAGGAAAAGAAAGTAAATATTATGTCACACACTTATGTGCTCGGACACAGACATATTTATTTTCTACTAAGTCCTGAATATGGAAAAATCAATAATTAGAAATCAGTTGCATGAAATAACTGAGCTAACCACCCTTTTTCCTCCTCTAGGACAAGCTTGTGTGGAAGAGAGCATTCCTGGTCTTGGGGCTGGCTGTGCTGGCTGTGTTCAGCAGCACGTTTTTTGGTTTCCCTGGGTCAGGAGGACTGTGCACGCTGGTCACAGCTTTCCTTGCGGGCAGAGGATGGGCCAGCACAAAGGTGAATTCATCTTCAGCTCTTCTGGTCACAATTACTTTCTGATCAGATTAATTTTTTCTTTCAGATATGTTCTTACCATCAAATTAATGAAATTGCTTAGTCATAAAAGCTAGTTTCCATGCATTTGTAAACGTATACCTGAGTTCACACATGCACATGCTTTTCCCTTTACATACTAAACTGTAACTTAATGTCTTTACTTAAAACTCGTATACTTACTTAAAACATATCTTGGTCCTATTTCCATGCTGCCTTCCTTATCCTGTGTAAGTGCTGCAGAGTATTACATTATATAGTTGTGCTAGTAGTAGCATTAGTTGCTAAGTTGTGTCCAACTCATGGCAACCCCATGGACTCTAGCCCTCCAGGCTCCTCTGTCCATGGGATTTCCCAGGCAAGAATACTGGAGTGAGTTGCCATTTCATTTTCTAGGGGATAGTTGTGCTAAAGTCTATTTATTTGTTCTCCCTCTAACAGACATTAGATCATTTCTAATTTTCTAAGGCAAAAAAAGATGCTTCAATAAAATGCCCTTCCATATACTATATTTCATAAACGCTGGGACACTATCCAATCTTATTATTTTGCATGCTATCAAGAAAGAAAAAGAAGGCTTCCAATTAAACTATGATGTAACATCCTAAAACATCTTAAATATTCAGTGAGAAGAAATTTAACAAATTATAGCATATTATTGAGTTTATAGGATAGGTTTCTAGAAATAGGATTATTCTTTGAAAGACTTATTCTTTGATACTTTGATAATATCAATTTGCCCCTTTAAAAGACTGTACCAAAAATAAAAAATAGAAAAAAATAAAAGACTGTACCAATGTATGTTCTCACCAATAGCATATGAGAAAATCTACTTCTCTGATCTGTTTTCAGTCATCAGACACTGTGCTGATCTAATGGGTGAGAAATGTACCTCACTGCTGATCCAATTATATTTCTTTATGAGTGAAACTAATCATCTTTTCATATATTCACTAGACAGTGTATTAAAAAGCCTATGCCTGTTTTCTGTAACATGATTTTGGGGACTTCCCTGGTGGTCCAGTGGTTAAGACTCCACACTGCCAATGCAGGGGCTGACTGTTCAATCCCTGGTCAGGACAGTAGATCCTATATGCTGTGCAGCACAGGCAAAAGGTTAAAAAAAAAGATTACTTTGTTTTCTTTTCCCATTTTCAAGATCATTAAGATTATTTGTTTTCTTTTTTTAGTCCTTTGATAGAACTTTTTTTACAAATTGGAGGATAATTGCTTTACAATGTTATATTAGTTTCTGCTGTACAACAGTGTGAATCAGCTATGAGTATGAAAGTGAAAGTGTTAGTCACTCAGTCATGTCTGACTCTTTGCAACCCTGTGGATTGTAACCTGCCAGGTTGCTCTGTCAATGGGATTTCCAGGCAAGAATACTGGAGTGCCATCACCTTCTCCAGGGGATCTTCCCGACCCAGGGATCTAACCCAGGTCTCCTGCATTGCAGGCAGATGCTTTACCATCTGAACCAGCATAAACTCCAGCCATAAGTATACAGTTACTCATTTTATTAATATGTATTATGGAAATTAGATGATTGCCATTTATTTAAGATACATTTTTGTAGATTTAACCTTGACAGGATCATATGCTATTCAGTTTAACAAAGAAATTAGATATATGTCAGTTCAGTTCAGTTCAGTCGCTCAGTCGTGTCTAACTCTTTGCAACCCCTTGGACTGCAGTATGCCGGGCTTCCCTGTCCATCACCAACTCTCGGAGCTTGCTCAAACACATGTCCATCTAGTTGGTGATACCATCCAACCATCTCATCCTCTGTCATCCCCTTCTCCCACCTTCAATCTTTCCCAGCATCAGGGTCTTTTCCAATGAGTCAGTTCTTCACATCAGGTGGCCGAAGTATTGGAATTTCAGCTTCAGCATCAGTCCTTCCAATGAATATTCAAGACTGATTTCCTTTAGGATGGATTGGTTGGATCTCCTTGCAGTCCAAGGGACTCTCAAGAGTCTTCTCCAGCACCACAGGTTCAGCTGGGTCATTCTTACTTGGAGTTGCTTGTGAGTTGCAGCCGAATAGTGACTGAGACTGAACTCTGTCTTCTTAACTTCTTTTTTTATTTTTAATTTATTAATTTTTTAATTGAAGCGTAATTGCTTTTCAGAATTTTGTTGTTTTCTGTCAAACATCACCTTAACTTCTTAATGGTAACCTTTACTCATCATTAAAGAAGAAATTAGTAAAGAGAATAATTTTATTTCTGAGTATGAAACTACTATTTCATACTAAATTATAAAACTTATTTTTATATTAGAATTTAATATTTTAAATATATAATTTAATTTTATTATGTTATTTTTATTATAATTTATTATATATTTTATTATAATATTATAAAATAATATTAATTTTATTTCTGAGTGTGAAAGTGTTAATTTTGGAAAATAACACATTAAAGTCAGAAAGCAAAGGAAAGAAAAAATCATTTACAATTTCTTTTTTTAAAATTTTTTAATATAAATGTATTTATTTTAATTGGACGCTAATTACTTTACATTATTGTATTGGTTTTGCCATACATTGACATGAATCTGCCCCGGGTGTACATGTGTTCCCCATCTTGAAGCCCCCTCCCACCTCCCTCCGCATACCATCCCTCTGGTTCATCCCAGTACACCAGCCCCGAGCATCCTGTATCATGCATTGAACTTGGACTGGCAATTCGTTTCACATATGATAATATATATGTTTCAATGCCATTTTCCCAAATCATCCCACCCTCGTCCTCTCCCACAGAGTCCAAAAGACTGTTGTATACATCTGTGTCTCTTTTGCTGTCTCCTATACAGGGTTATCATTTGCATCTTTCTAAACTCCATATATATGCGTTAGTATACTGTATTGGTGTTTTTCTTTCTGGCTTACTTCACTCTGTATAATAGGCTCCAGTTTCATCCACCTCATTAGAACTGATTCAAATGTATTCTTTTTAATGGCTGAGTAATACTCCATTGTGTATATGTACCACAGCTTTCTTATCCATTCGTCTGCAGATGGGCATCTAGGTTGCTTCCATGTCCTGGCTATTATAAACAGTGCTGCGATGAACACTGGGGTACACGTGTCTCTTTCACTTCTGGCTTCCTCGGCGTGCATGCCCAGCAGTGGGATTGCTGGGTCCTATGGCAGTTCTCTCGGAAGTGGAGCGAGGACAAAGTGGCGGCCAAGGTGGCGCCCTTCCCCCACCATTCTCTTGCCCGACTCCCACCCTGGCCTTATGGGTGATTTTCTAGGACCTCCCGGAGGCCACACACCCAAATAGCCAGTGTGGGGCTAGTCTGGAGCCAATCCAGAGCAGCGGAGTCAGACGTTCCTACCCCAGGGCTTTGGGAGGGTAACTTGCCCAGTGGTACCCAGATCTAGGGATGGAAGGAGTCGGCCAGCCACCATGGCGGAAGAAAGGGAGGTTAGGGGTCTCCCCTCTGCGCAGGGTGCGACAGGTTAGCCGGGCAGGCTCCTAGCACCTTATTTCATGGAAGCTGGAGGCCAGTTGATCCCCCCATGCAGAGATTGGCGGGGAGGTTCAACTTCTCAATCTCCGGGTCGGATGATGCTGTGTCTGGACCCTCAGCGAAATAGATGGCCAAACTCGCTTTTTGGAGTGCCAGTGCCTCAGCTGCCCCTAATCTCCCGCTGATAATAGATGGGGCTTCTTGACTTGGCCCTTCCTCCACCTGCCCGGGCCCCCTCACTTTGCAGTTTTGTTTTTTTAAAGAAAAACTAGGGAGTTCTTCGGAGAAGGCAGTTTCAACCCACTCCAGTACTCTTGCCTGGAAAATCCCATGGACGAAGGAGCCTGGTAGGCTGCAGTTCATGGGGTCACACAGAGTCGGACACGACTGAGCCACTTCACTTTCACTTTTCACTTTTCTGCATAGGAGGAGGAAATGGCAACCCACTCCAGTTCCTGCCTGGAGAAGCCCAGGGACGGAGGAGCCTGGTGGGCTGCCATCTATGGGGTTGCACAGAGTCGGTCACGATGAAGCGACTTAGCAGTAGCAGCAGTAGCAACATGGGAGTTCTATTTCCAGTTTTTTAAGGAATCTCGGCACTGTTCTCCATAGTGGCTGTACTAGTTTGCATTCCCACCAATAGTGTAAGAGGGTTCCCTTTTCTCCACACCCTCTCCAGCATTTATTGCTTGTAGACTTTTGGAAAAGAAATGCAGAAAAGCAAAATGGCTGTCTGAGGAGGCCTTACAAATAGCTGTGAAAAGAAGAGAAGTGAAAAGCAAAGGAGAAAAGGAAAGATATAAGCATCTGAATGCAGAGTTCCAAAGAATAGCAAGGAGAGATAAGAAAGCCTTCCTCAGTGATCAATGCAAAGAAATAGAGGAAAACAACAGAATGGGAAAGACAAGAGATCTCTTCAAGAAAATTAGAGATTCCAAGGGAACATTTCATGCAAAGATGGGCTCGATAAAGGACAGAAATTATATGGACCTAACAGAAGCAGAAGATAATAAGAAGAGATGGCAAGAATACACAGAAGAACTGTACAAAAAAGATCTTCACGACCAAGATAGTCACGATAACGTGATCACTGACCTAGAGCCAGACATCCTGGAATGTGAAGTCAAGGGGGCCTTAGAAAGCATCATTACGAACAAAGCTAGTGGAGGTGATGGAATTCCAATTGAGCTATTTCAAATCTTGAAAGATGATGCTGTGAAAGTGCTGCACTCAATATGCCAGCAAATTTGGAAAACTCAGCAGTGGCCACAGGATTGAAAAAGGTCAGTCTTCATTCCAATCCCAAAGAAAGGGAATGCCAAAAAATGCTCAAACTACCACACAGTTGCACTCATCTCACACGCTAGTAAAGTCATGCTCAAAATTCTCCAAGCCAGGCTTCAGCAATATGTGAACCATGAACTCGCAGATGTTCAAGCAGGTTTTAGAAAAGGCAGAGGCACCAGAGATCAAATTGCCAACTTCCGCTGGATAATGGAGAAAGCAAGAGAGTTCCAGAAAAACATCTATTTCTGCTTCATTGACTATGCCAAAGCCTTTGACTGTGTGGATCACAATAAACTGTGGAAAATTCTGAAAGACATGGGAATCCCAGACCACCTGACCTGTCTCTTGAGAAAACTGTATGCAGGTCAGGAAGCAACAGTCAGAACTGGACATGGAACAACAGACTGGTTCCAAATAGGAAAAGGAGTACGTCAAGGCTGTATATTGTCACCTTGCTTATTTAACTTATATGCAGAGTACATCATGAGGAATGCTGGGCTGGAAGAAGCACAAGCTGGAATCAAGATTGCTGGGAGAAATATCAAAACTTGAGATATGCAGATGACACCACCCTTATGGCAGAAAGTGAAGAGGAACTCAAAAGCCTCTTGATGAAAGTGAAAGAGGAGAGTGAAAATGTTGGCTTGAAGCTCAACATTCAGAAAACAAAGATCATGGCATCTGGTCCCATCACTTCATGGGAAATAGATGGAAAAACAGTGGAAACAGTGTCAGACTTTATTTTTTTTGGGCTCCAAGATCACTGCAGATGCTGATTGCAGCCATGAAATTAAAAGAGGCTTACTCCTTGGAAGGAAAGTTATGACCAACCTTGATAGTATATTAAAAAGCAGAGACATTACTTTGCCAACAAAGGTCCGTCTAGTCAAGACTGTGGTTTTTCCCATGGTCATGTATGGATGTGAGAGTTGGACTGTGAAGAAAGCTGATCGCCAAAGAATTGATGCTTTTGAACTGTGGTGCTGGAGAAGACTCTTGCGAGTCCCTTGTACTGCAAGGAGATCCAACCAGTCCATTCTAAAGGAGATCAATCCTGGGTGTTCATTGGAAGGACTGATGCTAAAGCTGAAGCTGCAATACTTTGGCCACCTCATGCGACGAGTTGACTCACTGGAAAAAACTCTGATGCTGGGAAAGGTTGGGGGCGGGAGGAGAAGGGGACGACAGAGAATGAGATGGCTGGATGCCATCACTGACTCTGTGGAGATGACTTTGAGTGAACTCCGGGAGTTGGTGATGGACAGGGAGGCCTGGCGTGCTGTGATTCATGGGGTCGTGGAGAGTCAGACACGACTGAGCGACTGAACTGAACTGAGACTTTTGTATAGCAGCCATTCTGACTGGCGTGAGATGGTACCTCATTGTGGTTTTGATTTGCATTTCTCTGATAATGAGTGATGTTGAGCATCTTTTCATGTGTTTGTTAGCCATCTGTATGTCTTCTTTGGAGAAATGCCTGTTTAGTTCTTTGGCCCATTTTTTGATTGGGTCATTTATTTTTCTGGAATTGAGCTGCAAGTGTTTCTTGTATATTTTTGAGATTAATTCTTTGTCAGTTGCTTCATTTGCTATTATTTTCTCCCATTCTGAAGGCTGTCTTTTCACCTTGCTTATAATTTCCTTTGTTGTGCAGAAGCTTTTAATTTTAATTAGGTCCCATTTGTTTGTTTTGGCTTTTATTTCCAATATTCTGGGAGGTGGATCATAGAGGATCCTGCTGTGATTTATGTCGGAGAGTGTTTTGCCTATGTTGTCCTCTAGGAGTTGTATAGTTTCTGGTCTTACATTTAGCTCTCTAATCCATTTTGAGTTTATTTTGGTGTATGGTGTTAGGAACTGTTCTAGTTTCATTCTTTTACAAGTGGCTGACCAGTTTTCCCAGCACCACTTGTTAAAGAGATTGTCTTTTCTCCATTGTATACTCTTGCTTCCTTTGTCAAAGATAAGGTGTCCATAGGTGCATGGATTTATCTCTGGGCTTTCTATTTTGTTCCACTGATCTATATTTCTGTCTCTGTGCCAGTGCCATACTGTCTTTATGACTGTGGCTTTGTAGTAGAGCCTGAAGTCAGGCAGGTTGATTCCTCCAGTTCCATTCTTCTTTCTCAAGATTGCTTTGGCTCTTCAAGGTTTTTTGTGTTTCCATACAAATTATGAAATTATTTGTTCTAGTTCTGTGAAAAATACCATTGGTAGCTTGATTGTGCTAAAGCCAACAGTGCTATAAACTACTGAAATATTTTAGCTTATTTCCTTTCATTTATTCAATTGGAAGATCTTCAAACATGCTTATAGTAAGTTTCTTCACATTGAATTTTACAGAAAAATGCTTTCTATTGTCACCTCTTCAAAATTTTTCAAAAGTTACAACCAACTCATTATATTAAACTGTCATTGGTAAAAAGAGGGAAAGGAACTAATGACTGTTATTGTCTCTCTGTAAGGCATTATACTAGGCACTGAATATCCTCACTTATTTTCACAAAAGAAACTTTGAAAAAGTATAACTATTTCAGTTTTATAGAGATTGTAAATCAGAAGAACTTAAAAAAAAAAGTCAAGGTCACAAAATTTAAAAGTGGCATTGATATTTAAGTTCAGGTTTTACTCCAGAGCAACTTGTACTACGCTGATTGTACAATGCAGCATCATTGCACGGGGCACATTTTTATATTTTGACAACTATTTGAGTCAAACTGAGACACATATCAAATATATTAAAAATATACTTCTAAACTTTGTGATTTAGAATTAAATCTCTCACTTCATCAATGAAAGGATTTTGAAAAACAAAGAGCCACATCACCGGGAATAGAGCAGTAGTTTTAGCAGCAGGGAAATCAAGGGGGACACTGATCCCTACTCTGAGTGACCACTAGCTATGGGTACAGAAGACCAAGAGGGAAAGGCAGACTTTGCTGAGTGTCAGTTACACTATTTTCCAAAATATAATGTGGGTTATATAGAAAAGATTGTTATAAACCAAAACGGAGCATCTGTTTGAGTGCGTGTGTCATAACTTTGCCTGAATTGCCTGCAGCCTGGTTGATTACATAAAGTCAATGTTAATCCACAACCCAGTGAAAGAACTAGGTACCTTGTTTTTCATATATACTTCTGTTTACTCTCCTATGTATATCCCTTTATACACCCACACACACAAACCACAATGCACATACTCACTCATACACACACACTAGAGATGCCCCACAATTTTTCTGAAACCATTTCCTTACAGTTAAATATTTAGGTTATTTCCCATCTCTGCTATTTTTAATTATGCTAGAATTCTATTTCTGATCATTTCCTTAGGACAGATTCCTAACAGTGAAATTTGGGGGTCAAATAATATGAACGTGTTGAGGTTTTTGACACACATTACCAAAATGCTTTCCCGGAGTATGGTAAAAAGAGTATGCATTTACTCTTCCACTGGTAATATGAGACACCTTTATCATTACACCCTCATCAGCTTAGAATAATTTCACAGACTTAAGCATGCATCAGAATCACATGGAAGTCTTCCTGGGTTAGATTTCTGGGCCCCGCCCCCAAATCTCTGACCTAGTTACAGTGAGGTTTTAGAATTTGACTTCTAATAAGTCTCCAGGTGATACTGATGGTGCTAATCTGGGACCACATTTTGTGAATGGGACCACAAATGGGACCACATTTCGCTCAGTCATGTCTGACTCTTTGCAACCCCATGGACTATACAGTCCATGGAATTCTCCAGACCAGAATAATGGAATGGGTAGCCTTTCCCTTTTCCAGGGAATCCCTTCTCCAGGGGATCTTCCCAACCCAGGGATCAAACCCAGGTCTCCCGCATTGCAGGTGGATTCTTTACCAGTTGAGCCACAAGGGAAGCCCAAGAATACTGGAGTGGGTAGCCTATCCCTTCTCAATCAGATCTTCCCAACGCAGGAATCAAACTGAGGTCTCCTGCATTGCAGGGAGATTCTTTACCAACTGAGCTACTAAAGAAACCCCACATTTTGTGAGCCACTGGCTTAGAAGATTATTGTTTTTACTCTTTAGCCATGCTGATAGGTAAAAAGTGGTATCTTGTTTTATTTTCTGTTTCTTTGATAAATTGTTATTGTTCAGTCATTCAGCCATGTCTGACTCTTTGCAACCGCATAGACTGCAGCATGTCAGGGTTTCCTGTCCTTCACCATCTCTGGGAGCTCGCTTAAACTCATGTCCATTGAGTCAGTTATACCATCCAACCATCTCGTCTTCTGTCATCCCTTTTCTTCCTGCCTTCAATCTTTCCCAGCATCATGGTCTTTTCTAATGAGTTGGCTCTTTGTATCAGATGCCAAAGTATTGGAGCTTCAGCATCAGTCCTTCCAATTAATACTCAGGATTGATTTCCTTTTTAGGATTGACTGGTTTGATCTCCTTATGGTCCAAGGGACTCTCAAGAGTCTTCCCCAACATCATACTTCAAAAGCCTATTTTTTCATATACTTTGCCCCTTGTATTTTTTATTTTTCTTTGCTAGGTCTTTTATGCATTATCTTCTAAAGTTTAATGCATTGATTATTGACCTATAAGATATATATACATCTATATATATGAAGTTAGCTTTTTGTGCTTTTTTATATCATTCATTTTTTAACACAAATATATACTTTAATGTGATCAGATCTACGAATCTCTTACTAGGACCTTTCCTCCAAAGTATTTTTTTTTCCCTTAAAGATTTATTTTCAAGTGAAGTTTAACATACATTTATTTTCTACTATAATGGCTAGCCACTCCAGTACTCTTGCCTAGAAAATCCCATGGATGGAGGAGCCTGGTAGGCTGCAGTCCGTGGGGTCGCTAAGGGTTGGACACGACTGAACGACTTCACTTTCACTTTTCACTTTTCTGCATTGGAGGAGGAAATGGCAGCCCACTCCAGTGTTCTTGCCTGGAAAATCCCAGGGACGGGGGAGCCTGCTGGGTTTCCGTCTATGGGGTCACACAGAGTCGGACACGACTGAAGTGACTTAGCAGCAGCAGCAGCATAACCTTGAAAAGTAGATATCAGACCATTTTACAAATGAGGACACCAAGGCTTAGAAATACTGGATACAGTGCCTAACATCACAAAGCCAGTAAGTGGCAGAGCGAGGATGAGAAGACACCATTTGAATACACCAAACTGTTTCCCTAAAGAAAGGAAAACGAATCTTCACTGAATCAGTTATGTGGCAGGTACTCTCCAGAGCAGCACAGCATTATAAAAAGAACATAAAATTTAATTTAACAGAGACCTTGATTCAAATCCTGGTTCTTTGACTCTTGAGCTGCAAAATCCCCCGAAGGTCCCCTATCTTCTCTAATACTCAGTTTTCCCAAATGTAATATGAAGAAACTAATAACAGCATCTAAAGAATTGTGGCTATTTTATGGGGAAATGGAAATGAAGCATTTGTAAACTCAGTAGCACTATAGCAATAATGTAGTTGAGTTAAACTTTGAAAATCTAAAATATTTTATAAAATTCATTTGTGCCTATAGTTTCTGATGTTATTTCTTACTTTCTTCTTGGTTTTCCATTTAATCATTCATCTTGCCATCTGTTTTATTTTATTCAAGTGCACTCACCTTTTTTAAGCGTCTGTCATCAGTTTTTTTCATCTATTTTCAAATTCAGTGCTTCTAGATGACCTTTATAGTTATGGGGGTTTGTTTTCTGTTGGATGTTCTGAATATTGAATTGTTCTTCTAAGACGAGAAGTATCCACTTAAATAGACATTTAACCCATCATGAAACTTTCATTTCTCTTAACTTTCTCCTTTTTGTCCATCCTTGAAAGTGATTTATGTTTTTGAAGATTCTTACATAGAGATGTATAAAGTGGCCTAACTTTTAATGGACAACACAATCTTCTTTCCTTTTGGCTTGTCCCCTTTTTTTTTGACTGCACTATGCGGCTTGTGGGATCTTAGTTCCCCAATCAGGATTGAACCAGTGTTCTTGGCTAGGAAAGTTCAGAGTCTCAGCCACTGGGTCGCCAGGGAATTCCCTAGCTCATCTTCTTTTATAAGTATCTTATTTCTATGGCTTGATTCTCTTTTATAAATAAATTTATTTTGGTTTTGAAATTATGAAAAAGCCACAAAAAAAGCTACATTGTGACTCTTCTCCCTTTTTTAAATTTCATAATATATAAGCCCATATCTGATGAAGCCCATATCCAATTAGTTCTAAAATGTTATAATCAAAAAGCAAAACATGGCCTTTGCCTACAGTTTAGAAATAAAAGTAATTTGATAGGGAAAACTCTTTAGGACTTCTGCTCTCATTGGAGTTCTGAATATATAAAATATTGAAATATTTTTGAGGACTTTCCTTAAGCAATTTAGTCCTGTCAAAAAAAGCCTAAGTAAAACTAAGATTAATAGAGTTAAATTTTGTTCTTTACAACTAAGTATCAACTAAAGTCTGAGCTTTAGCTATGATATACTCTTAAGAATTAAATCAAAAGTAAAATTTAAAGATATGTGGAATTTTGGCACCTGGACATTTTTTGGCAGAACTAGAAATTGTCATTAAATGATAAAGCATCTTGGATGTCTTTTAATATAAACCTCTACTTTACAGATAAGAAAAATGAGGTGCTAAGGGCAAGTGACTTGCAGTTAATGGGTGGCAGAATTTGAACCTAAATCATCATCTGATTCCTTATGATATGGAAGCATAACTTTTTTTTTCATGATATAGGAATAGAACTGTATACATAAATCAACTGACCCCCTCACATATGCTGTCTTTCAACATTGATAAGCTAAGAGAAAATAGAATCTTCACTCTAATAAAGATATCAGAAATAATAATGAAGAAAACAGAGAAGCAATGTAATCCTCTGTCAGAGTTCCAAACAGATATGGAAGGGCAAATCCTTAAAAACGTGCAATTTTAAGGGTAAAACTGTGAACCAAAAATATAGATTCATAATGTTGATTGAAAAAAGTCTGTTAAACATAAATCCTTAGGTACTATAATGGGCACTGCTAAATTGCCTTCCAAAAAAAAAAAATTGTCAGTTTGCTTTCCTACCATTTAGTCCCAGTGTGCTTACACTCTTACAAATATTTTCCATTGTAGTTTTTTTCCCAATGTGGTTATGCCCTCCCCCAAAATATGGTATCTTGTTTCAACTTGTGTTTCTCTAATTACTGAGTTTCAGTGTCATGCCTTGAGGCCATTTGTGTTTCTTGTATGACTGCTTGTGTATTTGTATTGCCCATTTTTCTGCTAGGGTCTCTATCTTTTCCTTAGTGATTGGGTATTTTTCCTTATCTGTTACCCATAGTACAGTTATTTTCTCTTGGTTTATCACTATCTTTTTATGGTTTACTTTGCCACAGACACTTTAGTTTTACATGGTCAATTCTGTCAGTCTTTTCCTAGGATGTTTGAATTAAGTTTTATGAAGTTATGCTCATATCAACCAGGATCTTGTAAGGACAGAGAAATCACATAGTAACTGGAATAGGGAAGTTTATTATTAGCCATCCTGGGGATCAGTTAACAAGGGGTTGGCTTGTAAGATGAAAAGAGTCCCCTAAAACATACAGGAATGTGTGCTGTCCTTATATACTCAGTTGTAATTGACTCTTTGCGACCCCATGCACTGTAGTCCACCAGGCTCCTCTGTCCATGGGATTTCCCAGGCAAGAATACTGGAGTGGGTTGCCTTTTCCTTCTCCAAGGGATCATTCCAACCCAGGGACTGAACCCACGTCTCCTGTGTCTCCTGCATTGCAGCGGAGCCATCGGGGAATAGCAGCTATAAACTTCTAGGGTGGAAATAAAACATACCCTTCTGCCTCCCCGTCTCACCTCACTACTCCCAGCCTCAGTGCTGAGAATCCAGACCTTGTCAGAGCCTTGGTCACTGGGTGACAGAGAAATCACCATGTCACCCTGCCTACAAAATTTGCTAGAAATCTCTCCGAACTCAAAGGAAATCCACCCGTGAAGTTACATGGAAAGGTATATTGCCCATGGGAGCTGGTGATGAAACTACCCTAGAAGTAGCCTGGGGGAAGCTGCCGGCCCCATGCGCTGTAGGAGCCTGGTACTGGAGAAGATACCTGGGCTGCAGGAGCCTTGTACTAGAGAAGATACCTGGGCTGCAGGAGCCTTGTACTGGAAGATCTTGCCAGGAGGAGCCACAGAAACCAGGAAGGGCACCTTCTCTTGTAGTAGCTTTCAGCATCTCTACTGACAATATTTAATATGGTACCAGCTGGCAAAGGAGAACTATTTAAAGGGCCCATCTCCATTTTCTGCAGAGAAACAAGGAAAGGCAGATTAGGAGCCAAATAGCAATAAATTAAAAGCTGGCACAGCACTTTGTTATACCTGGATTGTGCTTTTGTGCATAATTTCAGATAACCATAAACATAATTTTTTATAAAGCTAAAATTGGAAACAAAGACCTCTAAATAAAGAAATTATTGAATAAACTATGGTATTTCCATACCACAGATTACTATGCAGCAATTATGAGGTGAGTATCTAGATGTATGCACTAATATTAGGCCTTTAAATCATATTTTTAAGTGAAAATTAACAAAATTTTAAACTATTAAATGAAATAAGAATATAATTAATATAATAATACTCATTATAATATATGCACATACACAGATTGTGTATTCAGAAGCAGAAGTCCTAAGATTACTTTGTAAGATTCTATAATTCACTCTTATGTATAAACCAACACTAAAGCATCTCACATAATATTTTAATTGTGTTAACTTTGTGCAATTTTTTGTTGCCTTTGAACTAACTCATTTATCGATAATACAGAGGTAAAGGCTGTCGCAGGTCAAATTGACTCAAATTTCAAATTAGTAAAATTTTTAGAACTTCTGAATTCATATAATGAAAATCCATGTGTGTGTGTGTGTGTTTCTTTTAGACAGATGTTGAAAAAGTTACAGCTGTTGCCTGGGACATCTTTCAGCCCCTTCTCTTTGGACTGATTGGAGCAGAGGTATCAATTACAGCTCTCAGACCAGAAACTGTAGGTAAGAATTTCAAAGTACTACCTTTGCTAAAATCAACTCTTTCTATCTATATTCAATTGAAATATCTTTAGTAGGTATGTGTTCACTGATTCCTGTTATCGGAGTAGTTGGTTAGAAAATAATGTTTATCCATCTAAGACAGTAAATTTTACACCTTTAATATTGTTCCTTGTAAAGAAAAGTGACACTGCTGACTACCATCAATAAAATGCAGGTCTGTTTTCCCAAGGGTAAAAATGGTCATGTAGCCTTGCCCTGCAGAGAAGGCAATGGCAAGCCACTCCAGTACTCTTGCTTAGAAAATCCCATGGATGGAGGAGCCTGGTGGGCTACAGTGCATGGGGTCGCTACTAGTCGGACAAGACTGAGCGACTTCACTTTCACTTTTCACTTTCACACATTGGAGAAGGAAATGGCAACCCACTCCAGTGTTCTTGCCTGGAGAATCCCAGGGACGGGGGAGCCTGGTGGGCTGCTATCTATGGGGTCGCACAGAGTCGGACACGACTGAAGTGACTTAGCAGCAGCCTTGCCCTGATCGAGAGCCAGAATCTTAAAGATAAATAGTGAGTACTATTATATGTAATAATATGCACCCAGAGAATAGAAATATTTGTTCATTCACTCTTTTATGCATTCACACATTTGCTGTGGTGGTTAGTCGCTCAGTCGTGTCCAACTCTTGTGACCCCATGGACTGTAGCCTGCCAGGCTCCTCTGTCTGTGGTGTTCTCCAGGCAAGAATACTAGAGTGGGTTGCCATTTCCTTCTCCAGGGGATCTTCCCTACCCAGTAATTGAACCTGAGTCTCCTGTATTGCAGACAGATTCTTTACCAACTGAGCTACAAGGGAAGCCCACACATTTGCTAGCCATCATGTTAAAACTCTCTTAATTCATAGCACTTCATTTAAAAATTGATTTACGCACATATACTCATTATTTCCTCCTTTCCTTGCATCTCATTGTTTTTCCATCCATGAAGGAGCTCCTGTTCCCTGCCACCTCTTTCTGAATCTCATGCATAGATTCTTCCCTTTTTTTCATACATCTTCAAGTAGACTTGTCACAGTTTCCTCTTCTTCAGAAGTTAAATGGACGTTAATCTCTCTTATCTTGAAATAATATCATCCCTGATTCTGATTCATGCTGATTCATTCTATAGCATGGATGAACCTAAAGGACATTACACTAAATAAGCCAATCATAAAAAGACAAATACTGTATGATTTTATTTATATGAGTCAAATTCATAGAAATGTAGAGTAGAATGATGCCAGGGATCTTGGAAATGGGGAGATGAGAATTTGTTGTCTAATGGGTACAGTTTCAGTTTTAGAAGATGAAAACATTCTGGATATTTGTTTCACAAAAACATGAATGTTTAACTTGATGTTTACTGAACTGTAAGATTTTAAATGGTTAAGATCCTGATTTTTGTTAAGTATATTTTAT
This sequence comes from Moschus berezovskii, assembly GCF_049115385.1. NCBI lineage: Eukaryota > Metazoa > Chordata > Mammalia > Artiodactyla > Moschidae > Moschus > Moschus berezovskii. The sequence continues at coordinate 29,015,798 of NC_142464.1, forward strand.
AACAATCAAAATTTAAATCAGTTCAGTTCAGTCGCTCAGTCATGTCCGACTCTTTGCGACCCCATGAATCACAGCACACCAGGCCTCCCTGTCCATCACCAGCTCCCGGAGTTCACTGAAACTCATGTCCATCGAGTTGGTGATGCCATCCAGCCATCTCATTCTCTGTCGTCCCCGTCTCCTCCCGCCCCCAATCCCTCCCAGCATCAGAGTCTTTTCCAGTGAGTCAACTCGTCGCATGAGGTGGCCAAAGTATTGGAGTTTCAGCTTTAGCATCAGTCCTTCCAATGAACACCCAGGATTGATCTCCTCCAGAATGGACTGGTTGGATCTCCTTGCAGTCCAAGGGACTCTCAAGACACACATATATATTTATAAAGGATATGTGTACATATATATATATATATATATATACGTATAAACATGCTTTCTCCTTTCACTGCTCTCCTCACCTACCATTCTCTCTCTCTCTTTCTCTTTTCAAACTTTTTCAAAAGGGTACCTATATTCCACGTTTCCATTTCAGTTCTCTTTCTCTTCCTCAGTGCATTTAAGTTTAGCTTCTGTCCTAACCCACAGCCAACCCTGCTCTTACCAAGGTTATGTTATTAAATTCACTGAATACTTATGAGTCTTTATTTTACTTGATCTCATATCAGCATTTGATGCTATTAACTTCTTTAAAACACTTTCACATTGAAGTTTGAAACTTTGTATTTTCTAGTGCCCTTTGAGCCTTTACAGTATATATGGCTTAAATGCTGCTCCTATGCTTCTCACCCTTTATCACTTTCCCGAGCTCATCTGCACAGTGACTTTGATTATAAACTATATAATTCCAAAATCTTTATCTCTAAATCTATATATCTAGTGGTTGATTGGACATCACCACTTGTAAGCCCCACAAAACTTTAAACTGGATATGTCTCAATCTTCCTCCTCATCTTCTCCCCAAACCTTCAATGTTCCCTCCTGGGAATGGTATTATCTCTTTTGTACCTTGTACTTCAACAACAAATACCTTTGAAAATATACCAACCTGAGAGAATATCCTCCAACAAAAAGCTACAAAACTTTTCTGTTTAAAAAAATAGAAAACTTCATTGCAGATTTACATTAGAGCTTCCTGCAATGTCTTTCTCTTTTACAAGCCTTTTCAACTTGAAAAAATTGTTCTCAATTTTCTGTTCCTTTTTGAACTTCATTGTTTTCAACTGTAAAATGAGACTAATTACCCCACAGGTTGTAAGGATTTAGTAAAGTAGTGCACTTAAAGCTGACTATGGAACCTGGCACAGAGTAAATACTCAACCAATGTTACTTTTTAAAATATTACCCCGTTAGTTAGCGCTCACTTTAGCTGTGTGTCACTTTCTCAGGTCCAGTAGCCTGCAGTGGCCAAGTCACAATCCCTTATTTTTCACATCAGGATGAACTCAACTTTACCAGCAAAGAATTCTAAATCCTGATTGAATGAAGTAGCTGTATATGACAACCAGGGCTAATGGGCTGTCAGTATACACACCAGTATGATGAAACAGATGTAGAGTGCCAATGTCTGTTCTGATTGGTCAGCGCCCAGCCAGCTCTGTTCTGATTGGCTCATTGCATCCATAATGGCTCATAAATATTTTGAATATCACCTCTTCATACTCTGTAAAGAATTCTCAACCACTTTGTTAAAAACATTAATGTTTTCTTCTCCTATGCCCTCTTACCAGTATGTTTAAACTGTATTTGCCTTATAGTATATTAATTAGTTGTTTATGTTTCTGTCTTTGATGCTTATAGAAGCAGAGTCTGTGTATTTACATTTCTGTGTACTAGCACCTAGTCCAAATCCTGCCATGCATAGTTAGTATTGTATAAATTCTTTCTAAATAAATACATGGAAGAAAGTGTTGTTCTTGCTATAAAGGATAAAATAACCTTCAAATCTCCTTTGTAAAATTGTAAAAATGTTTAATTTCTGAGTTTTTTTTAGGGGAATACTCTAGTTTCTCTTCAGTTCAAATAAATCTTTCACATTTTACTAAAATTCAAGGGGAAATACCTTCTTTTAAACAAGTGGTCTTACTGATCCTTAATATTGATGTTTTAATAAATTATGCCTTGCCATTTTGTCTTTTTAATTTTTTGAATGTTTTTAGGCTTCTGTTGAAAGAATTTTGAATCAGTAACCATGAGATTCAGGTGTTTCTTTTTTCCCTCAGTATTTCGTTATGTCTGAAAACTGAGTATTTCTTACAGGTCTTTGTGTTGCCACCCTGGGCATTGCAGTATTAATACGAATTTTGGTCACATATCTGATGGTGTGTTTTGCTGGTTTTAACGTTAAGGAAAAGATATTTATTTCTTTTGCATGGCTTCCAAAGGCCACAGTCCAGGTAATGATGGATTTTAATTCCTATTTCTATATGATATCTTCAAATTTTTAATAAGAGAGCTTGTTCAAATTTGGTGAAAATAAGTATATGAAGTTTGATTTATGATAAGATTTTATACTAATTTACTCTTTAAAAGTTTTATTCTTGGTATATTGATTCATTAAGTATGACAGCTCATTTAAATTTCTTTAGATCACCAGAATGCAACTAAAAATCCAATAAATCCCTATACCACTAGAAAGTAGTAGTACATAGCAGGAAGGAAGAGTTTGAAATTTTATCAGTCAGAGCTCTCTGAATAACCCAGAGATAGTTAATAACTCTCTTCATTTCAATAAATAGCATAGCCCATCTTATTATTGAAATGTATGTGACTATATGATTGATGATCAGTTATGCTTAACTACAGTCTTTATATATAATGGAGAAAGATTTATTGAGAAATAACTCAAAAAATGCTTTATTTCCTCAATTATTAGTTGATATTTAAAATTTTCAAACCAGCTGAACCTCCTGAAAAGCAATCACATGACCCAAAATTTGTGCACTCCAATGAACAAGACACTAACCAATAGGTGCTTAGAAGGAAACGCCAGGTATTTGGTAGCATACCTATAATTGCTAATTAAATTAGAACTGTACAGCTCATCGTTTGTTGCATATGTAACATATCCCTAATGGTATTGTATATTCTCCAACTAATTACAAGAAATGAGACTTACTTGTTTCATCCTTGATTATTTTGTGATTATTTAAGTGTATAAATTTCTTGTTTCATGAAATGAAAACCAGATGTTAATTTAGGAAGCTTTGAGAGATGTATATGCTGCTCTGGAACAATATGCAAGATTTTGTGTGGCTGCAGGGTTAGGGCATTATTCCAGAGAAGTTTTTCTTTCCATCAGACATTCATAGGAGTCTGAGACATAAACATAGTGGCTAAGAATGCTATGAGGTTAATACAGTATGGTATGTAGAGTAGTTTCTCCCTCACAGTGTCTCCCGCCTCCACACTGTCTCTGGTAACTTTAGCAGGTAAAATATCAAAAATAATCACTGTAGTTGCTTTGGTATGAAAGATTTGTTTCTAAAGTTAAAATTTGAAGAATGGCACTTTCCACTATGAAAACAAGTTTTAAAATAAGGAGAAATTATCTAGGGTGTCTTGAATAATGCATGTTCTCAAAGCAATTATTGTATAGAATTTCCCTTTTTCTTCTTTTGCCACTGCACAAGAAACAAGACTTCCTTATATATTTTTTCCATATTAGTGTTCTTTAAACTATTTTTGTCTATGACCCATAAGAAGTATATTTTAAATGACATCTTAGTAAACATACAAACCCCCTAAACATACACACATGTACACATTTACACATACAACAGAGAACTGAAAGGGAAATGTATATTGTAATGTGTGCAGTCCTTGCTGAGCATTCATGAAATGTTGAATTAGTTCTGGCACAAGGTGACATACCATAGCAAAGAGCCCTCAAACGCAGGGACTAAATGAGATAGACTTTTTATTTCTTTCTAACCAGTGGTCAAGAAAGACCATTCCAGAGCTGGCAGGGTAACTGCTGTTCTTGGCATGTGTCTTTCACCCATGAGTCCAGCTTTCACTATTTCCATCCAATGGCAAGGGGAAAATAATAAGGTCCATTTCTTTTCAGGGGACAATTATAAGAAGCATTTATCACTTTCGCTAACCTCTCAGTGGCCAAAACTTAGATATATAGCTACAACTACTTGCAAAAAGACTGGAAAAAAAAAAAAAAGACTCCATTTGAGCAGCAATGTGACCAGCTAAAACTCAGCCACTTCTATTATAGAAGGGTAAAGGGGCATTCAGATATCGTGGGCAATTAGTAGTCTCTGCTCCTGTGTCTCATCCACACTGATATTTTCTCTTCTGTCTTGTGTTGTCCTGGAGATCAACATTGTTGTGTTCTGTGAAATAAGAGGATAAACAGGTTGACTAATATATTTTTCCCCTGTGGCACTGATAATATTGCATTTTGTCTCTAAAAGATTTTTCATAATACCTCCCAGTAGATAAATTTTAAGTAAAACATTTCACCAACTCCTAAGGCAAAAAATTCATCAAATTCCTAATAAGATTAACTTCAAGTTTCAAAAGTGCCTACCACTTTCAAGTTTCTTGATATTTAATGATTAAAGGATCTGAAGCAATATTCTTACATTTTTTCATTTAAAACTTCACTATCTTCCAATAAATACCACTGCATTTTTTCTTATCCTTTCTTAATTGCAAATTCCTAAAGATGAAAGAATGAGATGACCAGTAACTTTCATCTTTATCAGGAGGAATTTAGTATAATCTTGTTATGGTTAATTAATACCCTAATTAAGACTGTATTTGCCTGGTGTTTTGAAATATATCTGCCTGATATTTTTGTAAGTTTGCCTTATGCAAATAGGTACATATGAATCATCATTCTTTCCCTTGGCAAGGGCAGGGAGAGCTTTCAAATCATTAAAATCAACTGCAGTACATTTTGAAAGAGGACTAAGAGAACTTTCATAGTTGAACAAAAGAATAAGACATTTGTTTTTGCAAGTGATAACATAATTCACCTTTTTTCAATGTGCTTGTCTTATAATGATTCTAACTTTACCTTTAAACTTTCATAGGCTGCAATAGGATCTGTGGCTTTGGACACAGCAAGATCACATGGAGAGAAACAGTTAGAAGGATATGGAATGGATGTGTTGACAGTGGCGTTTTTGTCCATACTCATCACAGCCCCAGTTGGAAGCCTACTTATTGGTTTGCTCGGCCCCAGACTTCTCCAGAAAGCTGAACAAAATAAAGATGAAGAAGATCAAGGAGAGACGTCTATACAAGTTTAGAGGTGAAAAGAGAGAATGCTGAATTCAGCCCTCAGAAGGCTGCTGTCAGTGCCTGCTTTTGTCAACTAGCAAAGACTAGTTTTATCCAGATGGGTATTGACATATTTAGTGTTTACGTGTAAGTTAATAGAACCAGAGTGTGGCTATTTGTTTAAAAAAACAGCATTTTTAGCTATTACAGGGATGGTGGTAATGTTCTACATCTCCAACCTGCTCCCTTCCTTAAATTTTTTCTTCAAATACCTCTTCATCATTATCTCTTAGTTTGTATAGGGACATATATACTTTGGGCTTCCCTGGTGGCTCAGTGGTAAAGAATCTGCCTACAATAGAGGAAATGTCGGAATCACAGATTCGGTCCCTGGGTCAGGAAGATCCCCTGGAGGAGGGCATGGCAACCTACTCCAGTATTCTTCCCTGGGGAATCCCATGGACAGAGGAGCCTGGCAAATTACGGTCCAGGGGTTGCATGGACCGAAGTGACTGAGCACACATAGATACTTTAGTGTCCTACCACAATTTAATTTCAGTGTCCTGTTTTGCTAGCCAACAGCTTGCTCTGACTTGGTGTTACCATCACAATTTGATAATTCGTGGTCACCTAACCTCTCATGCCTTGAATTGTTTTCGGCCCTTTTTTCTTTTTATTTTTAAATACCATAACACAATCCCTCATCCATTTCTACCTTCCCTCTTAATTTACCTCTTCTCCATTTCTACCTCTTACCTGTCTTTCTATGAAGTAGTATAACTGATTGTTCCCACCAAAAATTTTGTAAAGTACACAAAATAATTGGTTCTTTCTCTTGCACCTGTCCAGGTGTCAAAGACTAAATCCTATCCCCCTAGTGAGCTTTACAGAGTCCCCAGTTTCAGTGGCTCATCTGAGTTTCCTTCTACCTAAGCAATGCCCTGACCCAGCCCTTTGGTTTTTGTGGCCCACATTTTCAGGCTCTTCCTGTTCTCTAGGTGAGAGATAGCTAATTTTTAAATCTGTGTCAGCCTCATGAATGCCATATTAATCAGGGTAAGGTAAGCTGCTATAATGAAGGAATGAAAAATTAAATACTTAAATAGAGAAATGTATTTTCCTTTTACAAAACCAGTTGACAGGGTTACTCTGCTCCTGAGGTTTATTCAGAGACCCATGTCCTTCCATCCTGAGACTCTGCTGTGCCCTAGCTTAGGACAGAAGTCCCCTTTCTAGCCTTCAGGAAGAAGAAGAAGGAAAAAAAAGGAAGCCCAAGACAAGCAATTAATTTTTAAGGAAGTGATATGGCAGCAGACACATCTGTCCTCTTACATTCTGTTGGTGATAATCACACCCACCCAGCTGAAAAGTATTATCTCTCACTAAGCATTCACATTCGCTGGAGATGGAAAGACCAGATTTGAGAGCCAGAAGTACTATCGTGTTGAGTGTTACCATCACCTAGTAGCATATTCTTAACAGTTCAGTCCAGTCGCTCAGTTGTGTCCAGCTCTTTGCAACCCCATGAATCTCAGCACGCCAGGCCTCCCTGTCCATCACCAACTCCCAGAGTTCACTCAAATTCATGTTCATTGAGTCGGTGATGCCATCCAGCCATCTCATCCTTGTCATCCCCTCCTCCTCCTGGCCCCAATCCCTCCCAGCATCAGGGTCTTTTCCAAGCAGTCAACTCTTCGCATTAGGTAGCCACAGTATTGGAGTTTCAGCTTCAGCATCAGTCCTTCCAATGAACACCCAGGATTGATCTCCTTTAGGATGGACTGGTTGGAACTCCTTGCAGTCCAAGAGACTCTCAAGAGTCTTCTCCAGCACCACAGTTCAAAAGCATCAATTCTTTGGCGATCAGCTTTCTTCACAGTCCAACTCTCACATCCGTACGTGACCACTGGAAAAACCATAGCCTTGACTAGACGGACCTTTGTTGGCAAAGTAATGTCTCTGCTTTTTAATATGCTGTCTAGGTTGGTCATAACTTTTCCTTCCAAGGAGTAAGCGTCTTTTAATTTCATGGCTGCATTCAGCATCCGCAGTGATTTTGGAGCCTAAAAAAATAAAGTCTGATACTGTTTCCCCATCTATTTGCCATGAAGTGATGGGACCAGATGCCATGATCTTTGTTTTCTGAATGTTGAGCTTCAAGCCAACCTTTTCACTCTCCTCTTTCACTTTCATCAAGAGGCTCTTGAGTTCTTCATCGTTTTCTGCCATGAGGGTGGTGTCATCTGCATATCTGAGGTTATTGATATTTCTCCCAGCAATCTTGATTCCAGCTTGTGCTTCTTCCAGCCCAGCATTCCTCATGATGTACTCTGCATGTAAGTTAAATAACAGGGTGACAATATACAACCTTGACGTACTCCTTTTCCTGTTTGGAACCAGTCTGTTGTTCCATGTCCAGTTCTAACTGTTGCTTCCTGACCTGCATACAGATTTCTCAAGAGGCAGGTCGGTGTAACTTTAACCAAAAGAATGACTTCCATGGCAGGAATTTCAGAAATTGTGACATGCCAGTAGAGAAGATGGGCTTTCCTTGTAGCTCAGTTGGTAAATAATCTGCCTGCAGTGCAGGAGACCCAGGTTTGATCCCTGGGTTGGGAAGATCCCCTGCAGAAGGAAATAGCAACCCACTCCAGTATCCTTGCCTGGAAAATCTCATGAATAAAGAAGCCTGGTGGGCTGCAGTCCATGGGGCATGACTGAGTGACTAACACTAACTAACTAGTAGAGAAGATAAGAAAGTCTTATCTGCAAAAATCTCATTTTATCCCACTTAATCAACTGACCATTTCTGCTTGTCTGTATCACTTGTTAAGTTCCTCTACTCAAGGTCAGCTCCTTCCTAGTTGTTAGAATAATGTTTAGATAATGCTGTTAGATTACCTAAGGTTCTGATTTAATAGAGAGAAACATGTGAACAATCTGTTAAAAGGGCTGTAAGTACTCTGACAGAAGTGAGTATAGGGTACATTCACCCTTCATTTAGTTATTAGACTAACATGTCATGAAATAACCTTGTCATCAGACTACTCTTCCAGCCCTTCCCACCATGAGTTTCAAGCTGTTCAAAAGCAGCTTAATTTTTATTAATCTAACATAATAGGAAGCCAAAGAGTTTTCATTTTCACATCAGCCTGACTCTGGTTCCTCTGTGGGACTGTATTCCCTTTGTGTTTATGTTCTCAACATGGACCAGACTAGTTTATACCAAAGTTCAGAGAGGTGAACTTCCTTGGCCAGGTATGCCTTGGTTGTAGCACCATAAACTTAATGCTCATCTGGTCCTCTACTTTCACAGGCTCTGAAACTAGAGTCCCCCAACAAATACTTACTAAAGCCTTTGGTGACCCAGGCACATCATAAAGACTAATGTTGTTACCATCTTTAAGGATTTGACAGTCTGATTGAGGATAGAGACCATTAAGAGAATGCAAAACAGTGTGATAAGTGCCATGATGCAGAAAGTACAGGGGTGCCAGGGAGCTCACAGCAGGAGTAACCCATAAATCAGGGGGGAGGTGCACTTTAGGCACAGCCTCCAGAGAAAGTAGGACCTTGGCTAGGATGTGGGGATGATGAGGACTTAGCAAAAGGCATGGGAGACCCAAGGGTGCTGCAGTTAGTGCAGGTTCCCGTGTTCACTAGTAACTCTTCTCCATGTAACATAACAGGCTTTGAATACTTACTAATACAAAATACAGTTAGTAGAAGTAAATAAGAATGTTGTTGTAAATATTCAAGGCCCCAAGAAAGAATTAGAAATGGAACTTCAGAGTGTGGAAATAGTTGAAAATCCCCAAACTGACTGCCAATAGCCTGTGCCATTTTCAGAGCGTGTGGTGACTTTTTGCGTACCTCTCCTCGGTGAGCAGCCACCAACCAAATCTCTGTGGCTCTCTGTGCAGTGGGCTTCCCTGGTGGCTCAGTGAAGAATCTGCCTGCAAAGCAGGAGACCCATTTTCCATCCCTGGGTCAGGAAGATTCTCTGGAATAGGAAATGGCAACCCACTCCAGTATTCTTACCTGGAGAATCCGCATGGATAGAGGGGCCTGGCAGGCTACAGTCCATGCAGTCACAAAGAGTTGGACACAATTGGACACGACTGAATGACTAACACTTTCTCTGTGCGTTGTTGGTCTCTGCAGGACTCACAGTGAAGTCTCAGGTTTGTTTTGTCACCACCAAGTAAGCCACAGCTCTTTTCTTGGTTGGTAAACTCAGAGTTAACTTGATACAGAATGTTAACTCAAGCCAATCAAACTTACCCCACCCCAGCACAGATAGCAACCATTGCTCTAACCTCTGGGTGACTGAAAGAAAGGTGTATCATATACATACTTCTATCAGAGTACTTATAGTCCTTTTCTCAGTTTGTTGATGGGTTTGTTGTCTATTAAGTTAACTCCTGAGGGGTGGGAGCCTTATCTTGGTCATCTTTGATTCCTCAGCAATTTCTACAGGGCGTGGAGCAGGGTGGGCATTTAGTAAATTGTTACTGAATCAGTGAGGAGATTCTCTTTCAGTATCAGAAAACTACCTGCCACATAACAGTTTAGATTTTAGTCCACTAGTGCATCTAAGCTGCTCAGGCTACTAAAACAAAACACCATAGACTGAGTGGCTCAAACAACCAATCTTCTCACAGTTCTGAGGCTGGAAGTCAAACGTGAGAGTTGCCAGCAATGATCAGGCTCTGATGAGAGCTCTCTTCCTAGCGTGCTAATAGCCTCCTTCTTGTTGGGTTCTCACAGGGTGGTGGGAGGAGGGGGGCTGTGAGGGGATGGGAATGGAGGAGAATATGCAAGCCTGCTGCTATCTCCTCTGATAAAGTCACTAATCCCACCATGAAGGCTCTAGCCTCATGACCTCATCTAATATAATTACCTCTCGGATTCTCCATGTCCAAACACCATCAGGTTGAGGGGGTTATGGCTTCAGCTTATGAATTTAGTTGGGGGACAGAATTCAGTACACATCAAGGGCTTCATACCTTCAAGGACAGCGCCAAGCAAACACTGTAAACTCGTGCTCTGCAACACCCTTTTTTTCCTAAGGTGGGTGCTGTCAATCTCTCCTCTGAGAAGTGTTTGTTTCTCTTTAGGCAGACTGATTAGGTTTCTGCTTTTTAAGTTATTTTCACCTTCCCGTGTTTTCCTTTCTGGTATTAACTCCGTATAACATGGACTGGACTTGAATGTTCTCAAAATGTCCTCAGTTATATGTTTGCAAATGATCTCGCCCATTACATTCTTTAGTATTATTTTTGTCTGATTACAAAATATTACATTTTCATTGCAGAAAATCTAGAACCCAGAAAAGCACAAGAAAGAAAAATGAAACTACTGTTAATGCAAACACCCATTTTATTTTGATTCTTTTAAATTTTACTTTTGCAGTCTGGGGGATGTCTTATTTTCAGAATGATACCTCATCCACTGAACTAGTTGGGTGAAAGACAATATAAATATATTTGACTTCTGTAAAGATACATAGATTGAAGTTTTTTGTTGTATATAGTGAATGCTAAGCCTTCCAAAAATTACTTATTCACCCTGTAATATTCAGATATTAATTTTTCAATGAATAAAACAGACAAATCCCTGCCTTTAGGAAGTTTATGTTCTAAAATCCATTCATTCATTCACTCAAAATACACTTGTAACTTGCCTCCTGTGTGCCAGTTTTGCTAGGTCCTGGGAAATACAGTGATGAAGAATATATTCAAGATGGAACTTGAATTCTAGTGGGAGACTGACTCTAATACTTGCCTTCAGAAAGCTTTTAAGGAAGTAAGATGTGTACAAATAGCTGTAATCCAAATGAATGATTCAAAACTGTTCTCAGTGAGGAAAACTTCCTAAAGGTGATACGGGAACTGGATCTAAAAGAGTGGACATGATTTGGATTGATGAGTTGATATTAGTAAGGCAAAGAAAGGAACAGCTAGGTAGAGGGCTGGTATATTAGCGAAGTGTGAAAACAGTAAAGCTGGGGTACAATAAATGACTGACACTTAAGGTTGATAAAGAGAAGTAGTGAGAAGTAAGACTGGAAAAGAAAGTTGGCACTTAAATCACACCAGACTGGTCATTGGCCAAATTTCTATTTTTATTGAAGTGCTTTCAGAAGTACAGAACTATTTATATAGGAGATATTTTTGAAACTACTTTCATATCAAACTTAGGGAATACTGCTATCATGATTAAGGTTCTCTTTGTTCCTCAAAAGTCTTTTGTTTTGTTTTGTTTTCTGTTTTGCTTTTAATGACATTGTTGCAAATATAACCAATTTAATTATTTTTAACTTATCCTTTTTTTCTTACCAAAAAGGCTTCAGATGTTTCATTAGGTGTTTTTAAGTGATTATTATTAAATTTTTATTATATTGTCTTTAAGTAAATGAAGGACACTATTTTTGAAACATTTCAGAATATTATATTTCTATATGAGTAATTTATGTAGTTTTGTGTAACAGATGGGAACTGCTTCCTGCCATTTTGGGAGCAAGTGATATCACATGTTTTAGTTGACTAAAATTAAATATGGCCTGAATCCTCTGACCTGGTGAGAATTCCAAAACTCTATTTGTTGATATGCCTCCTGTTTTCCTTCAGTAAACCCTAAAGCACTTGAACTCCAGCAGTCCATGGCATCTGAGGCTTAGAGCAGTGTCTTGGAGGCAAGCAGGCTCCTCTCAAAGGTCCTTCTTCCCAGCTTTACCATTTGTTCTTCATCCCATTAACCTTGGGAACCTCCTTGCTTTTTCCTTTCCTACCATGAGAACAAAGCATTTCCTTAACCCTATAATCACAGAAGACCTTGTCTAATCTTATAAATCAAGGAAGAAAATGACTTTCAGTCCTTATTTTCTGACTTTCAGAAAACAGAAAATGAACTACCTATACCATGCTAAAGGTAGGAAGGGGTTACAATAAAAGAATTTCTTAGTCATCCAAGAAAGAGTTGTGATTTGAATAAAATCCTAAATGATAAATAAGAAAAGGGGTAAAGGAACACTCCCCATAGACCAAATGATTTAAGAAACATGGAAGCAAAAAGGAATTTGTGTGTGTGTGTGTGCAAGAGAAAAAGTCGTTTGGAGTATCAAAGAGGGAAAAAAATAGGAAAGGTGAGTCTGTCTTTCTAAGAAGTTTGGGCTTTCTGTAATTTGTCTTTGTCTATGTTGTAGGAAGCTTGGGGACTCCAGAGAGGGAACTTTAAGACCACCTTTGGCATTGAGAACCCAAACTTTCTGGGCCCATCTTCATTTTGTTTGTTTCATATTAAGGTTTCCACATAAGATTTCATGGGGGAGCGGGGCCGGGGGGAGCGGGGCGGGGAGACAAAGCAAAGGTTTTACACTGATAATAGGATATTGAATGTTTACTTTGTATTAAGCTCTGTTCCAGACACTTGCCACGCATCAATTTATTCTCATAACACCACCACATCCTTTACAGAGAAGAAAAACGCAAAGCTCAGAGATTATATATTTGCCTGTGGTCCCAAAGCTACAAAGTGGCAGTGCTGAACTTTGAGCGCAGCCCTAACCCCAGAAACTGCTCCTTTTAAGGCTGTACTAAAATTGATGCTAAAGCTGAAACTCCAATACTTTGGCCACCTCATGCGAAGAGTCGACTCATTGGAAAAGACTGATGCTGGGAGGGATTGGGGGCAGGAGGAGAAGGGGACGACAGAGAATGAGATGGCTGGATGGCATCACCGACTCGATGGACCTGAGCTTAAGTGAACTCCGGGAGTTGGTGATGGACAGGGAGGCCTGGCGTGCTGTGATTCATGGGGTCGCGGAGGGTCGGACACGACTGAGCGACTGAACTGAACTGACTGAAAATTGACGTAAAGGGAAAAAACATCTAAAGTTTTGACAAGTTACTTCCGGCACAGGCATCCCCTGGCGTTGCTTTTTTGGCTAATCGGCCCTCTGAGGTCAACTCCATCTCCGGACTTTTACAACACAATAAGTCGATACTCTGAAGAGACGTGGAACGGGTAGAATAAACTGAAAACACACCAGGCGGTTCCAGAGGACCCCAGAAACCCCAGCTTCGAAGGCTGGAGCGACCATGACGCCAATTAAACGCAGCCAGCAGTCGGCAGCCCCGCCCCTCGCGTTGGCCCCGCCCCTCTCGCTGGGCCCGCCCACACTCGCGTCCTGCATAGTTTGCCTCAGGGCTGCGCGCGGGCCTGGCGGCGGTTGCTGCGCTCCCGCGTCGCTCCCTGGGTAGCGGGAGCTGCTGTAGGGATTGTAGGTACAGCCCATTTGCCTTTACTCTCCTTTCGGCACTAGTCCCTCGTTTCTCGCGATCTTTCCCCTCCGTTGGCGCCCAGGAACGCTTCCCGTCCCCTTCGCTCTAAGGAGCGTGCGTCTGCTCCTTTGCCGGGCTCTGGATAAACAGCCACAGATGTTTTTTCTTCTCTCGTGTCTGACACGTTTCTTTACTCCCTCACCCCACGTGTGTCTTCTTTATTCTCTCCGTTCCTCTTCCATTTCTTTCTCTCATTTTACAGAGTACTCGCAGATAAGAAAGAAGAGGTTTGTCAGTCAAGACTGACAGAAAAATTAATTTTATTAAGCGCAGACTCTCGTGGTGAATATCTGCAAGTGACCGTTCGCAAGCTCCTGTGATTGGAGGTGTGCTCCAGGATTGGTTGCTGATACTGGAAGGCTCACCTCCCGCGCCGCTCACCCCGCCTGTTTCTGTCGCCTTTGATCGCGGTGGACAAGCCCTTCAGATCAGTGCTTTTGAAGGATTGAGGGCTGTTGTTGCACAGGTACCATGTGTCAGGCATATCGTGTAGGAGTCCTTGTGAGAGGCCTGCACCTGGTCCCCGACGCCTCTGTGTGTGTCCCGTAGTCTATAAAAGATCAGATGGGATGATGGAGAGAAAAGATTGGCTTGGGTCGCACCGAGAGAGATCAGACCTGGGAAATTACAGAAGTATGGGAAATTAACACGTTACTCTCACACATAAAGAATTCAAACCCCAGACGTTTTGGTCACTGTGTCTATGAAATGGATATTCATATTTACTACCTTCTGTGAATACTAGAATTTATACCGCTGGTTTTGTCAGTTGACTCTCTTATTTTAACTCCTGCCCAATACCGGACAAAAGGACAGAGACAGGTGCAGTAATAGCAATATATAAAGTAACATTTTTATTGCACTTCCCATTTTGTACATTATTTTCATACTAATCCTGTTTATACAACCTGTGAGATAAAGTTGGTTAACAAAGCTCCATTTTACTGAAGAGGGAACTAAACACTGATATTAGGTAGTTCCTGGAACATAGGCTTCCCTGGAGGCTCAGACGGTAAAGAATCTGCATACAATGTGGGAGACCTGGGTTCGATCCCTGGATTGGGAATTTCACCTGGAGTCGCTGAGGGTCGGACATGACTGGGCGACTTCACTTTCACTTTTCGCTTTCACACATTGGAGAAGGAAATGGCAACCCACTCCGGTGTTCTTGCCTAGAGAATCCCAGGGACGGGGGAGCCTGGTAGGCTTCCGTCTGTCTATGGGGTCACACAGAGTCGGACACGACTGAAGTGACTTAGCAGCAGCAGAAGCAGCAGGGCACCGTAACCCACTTCAGTATTCTTTCCTGAAAAATCCCATGAAGAGAGGAGCCTGGCGGGCTACAGTCCTTGGGGTCACAAAGAGTTGGACACCACTGAGCAACTAAGCACAGCACACTGGACACATAGTACGATATACAGTAAATACATTCAGTAAATATTTTAAAAGGGATAAATTGGTAAGATTTTCAAGGAGCCACATCGTATTTACTTTTGTATTCTCTAGACCCAGAGGTAAGTCGAGCAATAGTAAGCCCACAGATTTAAGCTAGAGAGGTCAAGTGACTTGCTTAGGTCAGTGACTTGCTGAGATATTTTTAGGGGACTTGCCAGGCATTGTGAATATCATGGTTAAAAAAGACTGGCAGGATTCCTATCTCATGGAACTTACATTTTAATGAAGATAGAAAATAAACAGATAAACAATATATGTATAAGGAAACTTGGATAATGGTGAGTGCAGTGAAGAAGTAAAACAGTGTGAAGTGAGAGGACCTCAGGGGGCGGTTACTTTAGATTGATTGGTTAGGGAAGGCCTCTTTGAAGAGCTGAGTTTGTGCTGAGACCTCAGTGACATAAAAATGCCAGCCATGGAAATACTGGGGATCAGAGTATTGCAGGTAAAAGAATCTAAAATTGCAAAAACCCAAGGTAGGAAAGAACTTGACTCTTTCAAAGAGCATCATTAAGAATGCTGTAGCTGGAAGGTAGAAAAAGTGGAACAAGATGAGCTTGGAGAGGATAGGTAGGGGCCCAAGCATATAGGGCTTTGAATCGGTCATGGGGATCTACCCATGGGATAAACTAGGAATTTATTTATTAAAAGTGTGATGAGAAACAAACAGGAAGTTTTTTTGGTAGGGAGTAATACAATCTGATTAATTGTATAAAGATTTGTTCCACCTGTTATGTGGTGAATGGGACATAGGGGATGGGGAGCAAAAGTAGGAGCAGAATGTGGTAATCCAGGAAGGAATGACCATAGTTTTGGCTAATGTGGTATAAACATGTTTGGGTGTGAGATATATTTGGTGGCAGAACCTACAGACTTGATGTTTTAAATATAGTAGTGAGAGAAAGAAGCTTCTGGATTTTTGTCTTGAGCTTTAGTGCATGGTTTTTGCACTTACCAAAGGATCTCCCTGCAGTGCAGGAGACCTGGGTTCAATTCCTGAGTCAGGAAGATCCCCCCCCGGAGAAGGGAATGCCACTCCTCTATTCTTGCCTGGAAAATGCCATGAGAGAGGAACCTGGTGGGCTACAGTCCATGGGGTTGCAAATAATTAGACACGACTGAGCAACTAACACTTTTCCGTTTACCAAATAGTAAAGACTTGAGAAGGAAATGTGTAGAGGGGGAGTATTTTTATTTTGCTCACCTTACATTTGATCTGCTTATTAAAAATCTAAAGTAAGTTCTGAGTTTTGAGTTCTGTATATAGGACCACAGATACAAAGTTGAGAGACATCAGCATGTATTAATGGATAAAACTGCCTAGGGAAAGTGTGTTCATAGAGAGCATTCCAGTGATTAGAGGTAAAACAGGAGAAGAAGCAAGCAAAGGAGATGGAGAAGGAGTAGGTAGTGAGATAGGAAGAAAACCCGAAGCATGTGGTGACTTGAAAAGTCAAGATGACAAAGCATGGCTAATGGTACTGACACATGCTTTGGGAATGGAACATAAATGACTGCTGAGTTTTGATAAGCACAATAAAGAGTACGTGTGATGTGAAGAAATGAACGTCGCTCTGTGGGTATCTCAAGGTGTTTCACTGAAGAACTGAGAAATGGCATATGTGGGGTCGAAGTAGAATTCTTAAACGTGAGGATGCTTAAGTATATTTTTAAGCTAATGGGAGTGATCCAGTGAGAGGGAGAAAATATTGTATAAGAGAGAAAATGTATTTCTTAAAAGTGGGGTCTCTGAGAAAGTGAGAGGGAATTGAATCCAGGGAATATGAAGAAATGTCGACCTAGGAACATGAACATAAAACATAGTAACAGGAAGAAAGGCAGCAAGTATAGGTAGAGATGCAGATACATGGGTGGATTCAGTGATCAAAAGATGAGTTTCTGCCTGAAGTTAATCAGTAGGAGAAGGAACATTTGTATGAAAGTTTTAAGAGGTGAAGAGAAGATATAAAAATAGTTATTTTGAACACAGAAGGCAGTCATGCTTGTCTTAGTTCATTCAGGCTTCTGTAACAACAACAACAACAAATACAGTCTGGTTGTCTTACAAACAGAATTTTTCTCTCACGGTTCTAGATGCTGAGAGGTCCAAGATCAAGGTGCCAGCAGATTCAGTGTCTGGTGAGGGCTCAATTCTTGGTTCATATGTGTCTGAAAAAGGCAAGGGAGCTCTCTGGGTCTCTTTTATAAGAGCACTAATCGCTTTCATATGTGCTCTGCCCTCATGAACCAATCACCTCCCAAAGGCCTACCTCCTAATACCACCATCACATTGGGGGTTAGGATTTCTACATATGGATTTTGAGGCGATACAAATATTCAGTCTGTAGCAATACTAGAGAAGCATAGTAGCATAGCTGGACAGAATTGAGTGGCCATTTGATGTTTGTGGCCTTGTGAGTGTGTGGCTAAGATAGGGTGGAAAAAGGATCATAGGAGCCAAGGAGATCAAGAAACTGAAAGATGAGAGTGGTGGGTGGGCAGACTACCTGGGTGTCGGTAGATAGATTAGTAGCTAACCTAGTCCTTGAACCCAAATATCCTGCCTTAGCATAATATGGTACTATTTTACTGAGAAATGATTCAATTGTTACTGTTTTGTGCCACCTACACTTCCAATTAACATTTTCTCAAAACTTGTGGCCTGATATTTTTTGGTTCCATATGTCTAAATTCTAGACTTTCAATGACTGGTATTTCTAACTCTCTTGTCCCTTTAATATTTACTTGTTAAATTTTTTGGCTTGTTTATCTGTGTATGTATTTTCTTTTTGTTTTAAATCAGATTTATCATCATTCACATATAATATTATCCGTAAACTATTTGTTTATTTAAAGTATACATTTCAGTGCTTTTGGTGTATTCACAGATATGAATAACTATCGCTATGGTTTTGGAACATTTTCATCACCTTAAAAAGAAACCCCATGCCTTGTTGCTAAAATCTTTGTGCCCTCCCCATTCCTAACCCTACGTAACTACTAATCTACTTTCTGTCTCTGTAGATTTCCCTATTATATACTTTCACATAAGTGGATAATATGTAATCTTTTGTGATTGGCTTTTTTCATTTAGTATTATGTTTTCAAGGTTTATCATAGCATGTATTTTTAATGGCTGAATAATATTCCATTGTGTAGGTGTACCATATTTTGCTTATCCATTCACCTGTTGATGAATATTTGAGTTGATCTGCCTTTTGCCTATTATTAATAATGCTGCTATAAATATTTGTTTATAGGTTTCTGTGTGGACATATGTTTTCTTGAGAATATACCTAAGAGTAAAATTGCTGGGTCATCTGGCAACTATATTAAATTATTTCAGGAACTGCCAGATTGTTTTCCAAAGTGGCTGTATCATTTAGCATTGTCACCAGCAGTAGCTGCTAAGTTGCTTCAGTCATGTCCGACTCTGTTCGACCCCATAGATGGCAGCCCACTAGGCTCCTCTGTCCCTGGGATTCTCCAGGCAAGAATACTGGAATGGGTTGCCATTGCCTTCTCCGATAGAGGTGTACAACATAGTGATTCACAATTTTTAAAAGTTACACTCCATTTATAGCTATTATAATATATTGGCTATATTCCCTGTGCTGTACAATATATCATTGTAGCTTGTTTGTTTTATACACAGTAGTTTGTACCTCTTAATCTGCTACCCCTATATTGCCCCTCCCTCTTCTCTCTCACCACTGGTAACTGCTAGTTTGTTCTCTATGTCTGTCTGTTTCTTTATTGTTATATTCATTAGTTTGATTTAGAGTCCACTTATAAGTGAAATCATACAGTATTTATCTTTGTTTTTTAAAACATTCCCATGCATATGTGTTTATTAAAGTACAAAAGCCAACATTTTAGGTGCGAAAGGGAAGATGAAGGAGGAGATTTGAAACTCCTGTTCATAGAGCTGAGATGGCCAGTAACAGGAAGACCTGATCTATAGTCCTTCTAATAACAATAATAATATCATCTGGATCCTTTACATTATGTGTTATACTTTCATTTTCTCTTATCTCATTTGAATTTATAACTACTTTTTTCAGATAAAAAAACAGGTTTAGAGAGGTTAAAGATCTTGACAAAGGACACATACTCAGAAAGGAGCAGAATTATTAACCATGGTGTTCTGACAATAAGTCCCATATCTTTCACTGTAGCAGTTTGCTTTTTCACTTTTTACACTCCATTATATCCAAAGTGATAGCAAAGAAAAACTCTGCTAAGTAGAAAGTCATGGTTGCCTGGAGTCCTCATACAATGTGAAAACATTCTGTACGTGTTTAAAATCCAGCAGTTAATGGGATTAGATATTTATCCACCATCTATTATGTTAAGTAATTCAAAGAACTCAGAAATAATTATGAAATCAGTACTGATTCAGTCTACTGAGAAAATAGGTGAAAATGTGAGTCTCTGAGAAGCATTTCTTGGATCCCATGTATCACACATGGAGAAGGAAATGGCAACCCACTCCAGTATTCTTGCCTGGAGAATCCCATAAACAGAGGAGCCTGGCATGCTATAGCCCATGGGGTTGCAAGAGTCAGACACAACTTAGCAACTAAACCACCATTACCATATATCATATGTGCTTCCACAATACCCTGCTGCTGCTGCTAAGTCGCTTCAGTCGTGGCCGACTCTGTGCGACCCCATAGACAGCAGCCCACCAGGCTCCTCTGCCCACGGGATTCTCCAGGCAAGAGTATTGGAGTGGGTTGCCATTTTCTTCTCCGCCACAATACCCTATACTGACTAAATTCTATATAAGGAAGAATACAGTGCCAGTTACTTAGTGTACTCTCAGTATTTACTAAGTGAAAAAGTGATGGTAATCAAACATGCAGTCATCATACCGGGGTGGATCCTACCATAAGAATGCAGACTGAAAGGAGCTTCTACAAGAATAACTTCTTAAACTATGTAGAATTAGCTGGGCCAAAAGCTGGGATGTGGAGTGAGGAGGCAACATATAAAATTGATAAAGTCTTGAAGATGTAAAGTATGACCACTGTGAAGAGCTACAGTTTAGTACAGTTGAAGTTTAGAATGCCAAGTGAAGAATAAGGAGATCCATAAGGACAAAGTTAGCTGTTATAACTGAGTGCTCTGTAAGCTGAGTGTGAGGAGTTTGGATGTTTTTCTTTTATGGGAAGCTATTCAAGAATATTAAGCAAGTCACTCTACATTTTAGAAGATTACTCTGCATTATGAAAATTACAGTAGGGAGGAGCAAGGCTAGAAAAATGGGGAAAAACATTGGAAAGGCCATGATGGTGTTTAGGGAGAAAGGTACTTATGGCCTGTGGTAGTGGCAATTTACATGGAGAAAAGTGGAAATTTTTAAAAAATATTTAGGAGCTTGTGTTATGATTTAGTAACTCACTGAATGTTGGCAGAAAAGGAGAAGTGGGGAGAAGGAATGACTCCTCAGTTTCTAACTTGAACAACTAGGTAGATGGTAGCTTTACTCTGAGATAGTGAATTTTCTGAAGAAGGAATAGATTTGGTGGGGAAAGGTCGAGTTCAGTTGTGCATGGACTGAGCTGAAGATACTTATAAAGGTGATCAAGTAGAGATATTCAATATTTTGGTAAATATACCAGATAGAATCTCAGGAGGGCTTCTCTAGACCAGACTCATCAGCTTACTTGTCATAATTGGAGCCATTGGGAGTAAAGTAAATTTCTTAAAAAATAGAGTGATAAGAAAAAAAGGGCATAAGGCAGAATCCCAAGGAACTTCCACGTTTAAGGGATAGATAGAGGAAAATAAGCTTGGAAAGAAGCCCAAGGATAAACAACTAGAGAGAGAGAGGGAAGGTAGAGAAGTGAGCAAATGATGTGCGAGTTCAAAAGAGGAGATGACTTCCAGTTTCGGGTGTACCTTGCAGGAAGCTTTTCTTGGAATAACCCTTAAGCAACAGATTTAATTTGCAAAAAAGAGATGCAATAGGAAGGTAGTCAAAGCAAATAAAAGTAAACAATGCATAGAAGAGCAATTAACAGATTGCCTTAAATATAGGGTCAAAATAGCTACACAGAAAGCAGACAAGGTGGTTTGATGCCATGTTGTGAAAAACCTTGGATTCTGAGCAAGTTGTTAGTAACTTTATTCTGGTGAGAAAAACCATTGTGTTTGGTACTAAGAAAAAGACAAGAATATAAAACATACTCTGAATCCTGGAATACCTTACCATTTTATTGTGGAGACAGATCTAGGCACCTTAAAAGAAAAATTCAAGATAATATCTGATTAATGAGAACTAAATACCATAGAAATTTTAATAGTGGCAAAGTCCATTTGAATTGAAGTAGCATTGTCCAGATTTGTATTGTCCTTATTAAACAGGAATGCTAGTTAGTCATTATCTGAAAAAAAAAACAACTGATCTAGATTGATTGCTCTTTATAAAAGGTAGTCTCAATGAATATAACTTTTCAATTCATTTGTTCAGAAAGAATTATACTCTTACTTGTTTTCACTTGATGATCTTGATGTAAACTCAAAAAGACTTCTGTCTGAAAGGCAGCAATAGTTCCAAAGATTCTAAAGGCATACATACAAACCCAGACATTGACATATATAGTTTATCTAATGTTCATCTAACAAATATACGTGTCAGTAATGTTTAGTAGCTAAGGACATGGACTACATATTGAAACACTACTGAACTCAACTCTCCTACTACCACTCTCAGAGGAAGGAAAAAAGTTCAAATCTCCCTTAAAATAGTTAATGTTTAACTCTGTATACATTATGACTTTTTGAAGAAATTTTCTTCAAATGTTATGTGTCCAATTAATGCGCCTGTCAAATTTAATTGATGTTTCTTAAATCTGTAGCGACAAGAGATGAGGAATGGTTTCAGGTGTTTAGTTAAGTCACAAAATGAATCACCCACATTTAGAAGGATCTTCCCTAGTGGCTCAGATGGTAAAGAATCTGCCTGCAATGCAGGGGACTGAGAATTGGCCATCAGTTCAGTTCAGTCGCTCAGTCATGTCCAACTCTTTGCGACCCCATGAATCACAGCACACCAGGCCTCCCTGTCCATCACCAACTCCCGGAGTTCACTCAAACTCATCTCCACAGAGTCGGTGATGCCATGCAGCCATCTCATTCTCTGTTGTCCCTGTCTCCTCCTGCCCCCAATCCCTCCCAGCATCAGACTCTTTTCCAGTGAGTCAACTCGTCGCATGAGGTGGCCAAAGTATTGGAGTTTCAGCTTTAGCATCAGTCCTTCCAATGAACACCCAGGATTGATCTCCTTTAGAATGGACTGGTTGGATCTCCTTGCAGTCCAAGGGACTCTCAAGAGTCTTCTCCAGCACCACAGTTCAAAAGCATCAATTCTTTGGCGATCAGCTTTCTTCACAGTCCAACTCTCACATCCATACACGACCACTGGAAAAACCATAGCCTTGACTAGACAGACCTTGGTTGGCAAAGTAATGTCTCTGCTCTTCAATATACCATCTAGGTTGGTCATAACTTTCCTTCCAAGGAGTAAGCGTCTTTTAATTTCATGGCTGCAATCAACATCTGCAGTGATTTTGGAGCCCCAAAAATAAAGTCTGACACTGTTTCCACTGTTTCCCCATGAAGTGATGGGACCAGATGCCATGATCTTTGTTTTCTGAATGTTGAGCTTCAAGCCAACCTTTTCACTCTCCTCTTTTACTTTCCTCAAGAGGCTTTTTAGTTCCTCTTCACTTTCTGCCATAAGGGTGGTGTCATCTGCATATCTGAGGTTATTGATATTTCTACCGGCAATCTTGATACCAGCTTGTGCTTCTTCCAGCCCAGCGTTCCTCATGATGTACTCTGCATAAAAGTTAAATAAGCAGGGTGACAATATACAACCTTGACGTACTCCTTTTCCTATTTGGACCCAGTCTGTTGTTCCATGTCCAATTCTAACTGTTGCTTCCTGACCTGCATACAGGTTTCTCAAGAGGCAGGTCAGGTGATCTGGTATTCCCATGTCTTTCAGAATTTTCCACAGTTTATTGTGATCCACACAGTCAACGGCTTTGGCATAGTCAATGAAACAGAAATAGATGTTTTTCTGGAACTCTTGCTTTCTCCAAGATCCAGCGGATGTTGGCAATTTGATCTCTGGTGCCTCTGCCTTTTCTAAAACCTGCTTGAACATCTGGAAGTTCACAGTTCACGTACTGCTGAAGTCTGGCTTGGAGAATTTTGAGCATGACTTTACTAGCGTGTGAGATGAGTGCAACTGTGCAGTAGTTTGAGCATTCTTTGGCATTGCCTTTCTTTGGGATTGGAATGAAGAATGACCTTTTCCAGTCCTGTGGCCACTGCTGAGTTTTCCAAATTTGCTGACATATTGAGTGCAGCACTTTCACAGCATCATCTTTCAGAATTTGAAATAGCTCAACTGGAATTCCATCACCTCCACTAGCTTTGTTCGTAGTGATGCTTTCTAAGGCTCACTTGACTTCACATTCCAAGATGTCCGGCCCCAAGGTAAGAGAAACCCAAATAAGAAGGTAGGTATTGGGAGGGGGCATCAGAGGGCAGACTCACTGAAATCATAACCACAGAAAACTAGTCAATCTGATCACATGGACCACAGCTCTGTCTAACTCAATGAAACTAAGCCATGCCGTGCGGGGCCACCCAAGACGGGCGCGTCATGATGTAGAGGTCTGACAGAATGTGGTCCACTGGAGAAGGGAAGGGCAAACCACTTCAGTATACTTGCCTTGAGAGCCCCATGAACAATATCAAAAGGCAAAATGATAGGATACTGAATGAGGAATTCCCCAGGTCGGTAGGTGCCCAGTATGTTGCTGGAGATCAGTGGAGAACTAACTCCAGAAAGAATTGGCCGTAAACTTTTGCTAAATAATAAGTACAGTCACTAGATGTCACTATTGTTCAACATTGCTCCAAAAGAATCAACCCAAAGTACAGGAACACACACCAGGAAAAAGACAAGAAGTTGTTTCTATTAAGTGACAGAAGACTAATGTGTGTGTGTGTGTGTGTGTGTATACACACATGATGTTTATATAAGGTGTGAAGTTCCCAAGCAGCATGTTTTGGTATTCTCTCACACTGTTTGTTTTGCAGTAGGTCCATAAGGGAATAGAAAGTGAAAGAAAAGTAAGAGTGAAGTCGCTCAGTTGTGTCCGACTCTTTGTGACCCAGTGGAGTGTAGCCTACCAGACTCCTCCATCCATGGGATTCTCCAAGCAAGAATACTGGAGTGGGTTGCCATTTCTTTCTCCAGGGGATCTTCCCAGCCCAGGGATCAAACCCAGGTCTCCTGCATTGCAGGCAGATGCTTTACCCTCTGAGTCATCAGGGAAGCCAAAGGGAATAGAAGCATAGGCTTAAAACTGATAAAGGCATTAGATTATCTAACATCCTTCCACCCTACCCCATTGTATAGGTTTGAAATTGAAGTACAGGAAGGTGAAGTGCCAGGAAATTTACTCCAATTTAACAGATTAAATTAAACAGATTTACTCCATAACAGATTAAAAGCAGAGAACTTAGATTGCCCAGCTCTTTTATAGTACAAGCTGTGTCCATTATTTATATGCACAATCAAAGAGACATTGTAATAAAAAGAGGTGAAAACAGAACTTCTAAATCAATCAAAAATTTCCACAACTTTAAAAGCAAAGCTTAGTAATATGATGATAGTATATACTTCTAATAAAAATTATCAACTGAATAACAATACTTTTGCTATGAGCTGTAAAAACATGTCACTTTATCCCCCAATAGCAAGATATGTAGTATGTATGTATTTATACTGTACCTCATTCTAAAAGGAATTTTAAGAAACTGGCTTCAATAAATAGAGCATAATCTTTTTTGAATACTGACGTGATTATAAATATACTGGAATAAAATTACAACGAAATCATCTTTTAGTTTACAGAAAGCATGGTGTCCAGTAAACTTAAATTTGGACATGGTTTAGTTGCTCAGTCGTGTTCAACTCTGTGACCCCATGGACCATAGCCCGTCAGGCTCCTCTGCCCATGGAATTTCCCAGGCAAGAATACTGAAGTGGGTTGCTATTTACTTCTCCAGGGGATACGCCCAACCCAGGGATTGAATCTGTGTCTCCTGCATTGCGGGCAGATTCTTTACCCTAAATTTGGATGATTGTTCCCAAATTTGATTCTGCTTTCTCTGGCTGTGAATACAAAGTAAGAAAAGTATATAGTACTATACCCATTAAAAGATGACAGAAGATTGTTATTTACCCAAGGTCATACAAGTAGCATATTTCTGATTTCAAATCCCTAATTGCTTGCATTATGCCAGCTATCCAGATACACACTGAGAGCACTCCTGTTCCAGATGTACAATGAGAGTACTCCTGTCATCGAACCAAGCTTGGGTCTGTTCACATGATATGTAGTAATGCCAGTCTACTGACACAGCATGGTGGTGAAAGAAAGTACAGTTTATTGTAAGGCACCAAGCAAGGGGAACAGGCATCTAATGCTCTAGAGACCCAAACCCCTTGTTGGTTTTTAAAGGCACAGTGAGGTAATGGTCAATGGTACATAGTCAGCTTATGTACATCCTTCTGATTGGTTGGTGGCGAGATAACAGGGTAGCATTTTGGGAGTCAGCATCATCAATCTTGTTCCAGTTAGTCTGGGTCTGTGAACTTGTGGGCAGCATGCTGTTAACTTTCACCTGGTAGTGGGTTTGGTGGTGGTAGTTTAGGTGCTAAGTCATGTCCAAATCTTTGCAACCTCATGGACTGTAGCCCACCAAGCTCCTCTGTCCATGGGATTTCCCAGGCAAGAATTCTGGAGTGGGTTGCCATTTCTCCAATCCTGGAGTGGGTTTAGTATCTGCAAAAAAACTCAAGAATATGGCTCAGAATATTGTCTGTAGCCTTTGAGGAAGAACTAAGGGTCTTTTACTTTGTTTTATGGCTAAAATATTATTACTTTGTCTTGCTTGACTGTTTTCCTCTGTTTCTGTATTTTCTCACTTCTGTGATGAAGTATACTCTTTGGAACTTGCTGAAGGCCTAGGCGGCTAAAGCTTTTCCACAATCAAGGAGTGGAGGACATAGTGCTGGGTGGTTTGTGCCTGGAAAGGCCCTGCAGGGTCCCACCTGGTTTCACTCCTAATAGAAGACATTCACTGTAACCATCAGACACTTGGATTACCACAGTTACTTTTAAATTACACAGCAAGGCTTTTGCTTATATCAAGTTTATTTCAGATAGTTGCACAGAACTGTTAACAGGAGTTTTTCTATCAAGAAATTAACTCCCCAGAAAACCAACTGTTAAGAGAAAGGTAAAATTCATTAGTTTAAATTATAAAATCTGCATTTTAAATTATAAAATTCATCTTGAGGAAATAGGCATTTTTTTAAATGTCAGAAAAAAAGATGTGTCCAGGGAAAGTGAGAAGTCCAAAGGAAAATAGAGATAAGGCGCTGTCTAGAGCAAAGAAGAAAGCAGACAGGCACAATATTAAAAAGGGGGGAAGGGAAAATGGGGTGAGAGCTAAGGCCCATGTATTCTGCCCAGTCAGCTTCTGATCCCTACATTCCTCCCTACATTTTGTTTTTCTCCTTCAACTTGCCGCATGAAAGTTGCCCCAAAAATCTATCCCAGGCAGAGTCTTAATTCTTCAAAAGTTCCAATCTTTTAAGTTTTTGTTCTGTAGGAGCAGAATCTTTTTCTAAGTTATTCTGTTAACTTCTTATCTATCTTTACAGCATAATCTTTAAGTATCTTATTTGTTTTATAATTTGTTTTATTTTTTCTTATGTATTTGAAATGTTTATGCTTGATGTTAGAATCTCTCACTTTTCTTTCAAAGATGTCCTTGTTAACCATGCAAAATGTTTTTGTTGTCATTTTCAGTATCTGGTATATTTTTATTCACAGTTCATTCCGCACATATTTATTGACTGCCTTCCATTTATCAAGTATTGTGCAGATCAAGGGTAAAAAACCCCATATGGTCCCTACTGGCCTGAAGTACGGAGGCTTCCAGCTCCATTCAAGATGGAGCAAGTCCACTCCAACCTCTTTTTCACTGCTCATGACCCAAAACTGAACGAAATGCAAAGAGCAACTACCTGAGGACTCAAAAAGTAAAAAAAAGCAGGTAGATTGGGAAGGAGAGTCAAAACTATGAAGGTCAATTTCTCTTGCTCTTGTGGCTTTAACCTGAAGGTAGGCCTCAGTCATTCAGCTATTTGAGGCCCACACCGGAGGCCAAAAACTATAATAGAAAACCTACTTTTATTGCCTGAAGATCTGGGAAATGGACCCTATAGTCCAAGTGAGTGTGAGGAATCATTGTTATCACAGTTGTTTTCGTTTTTCGACTTTTCCCCAAGGGCAGGCATTATTTATGGAATTATGAGCAGCTAAAACTCAGAGAAAAGCCTCAGCTTCTGACTAGAGAAACCAGGGAAAGAGACCTTGAGAGAAATAGAATTGGGAGGAGGTATGGATTCAGGAGAGGAGAAAGCTGGAGAATGGGGCTCCTTAATTCTTGTTTGAACCCAACCAAACATCTTGTGTCACCTCCATTTGTGCATGGATGAGATAGGCCCAAAGCAGCACAGCAATGGCTTTAAAAACTGACGTAAGAATTTTTAAAACAAACAAAAAAACCACCCAAGTCACAGTGGCTGAATGCCCAACCCCTGAGTGGCTTCATGGGACAAACTAATGAGAGTATAGCAAAGGCTTTGGAAACAACTGAAATTGGAACATGCCCACAGAAAGTAAGAGAGAGCTTATGATCTGTACCAACTCAAGTTGATTGCCTGCTAAAACAAACAAAAAGTAAAATTTTCCTCAGAGGATTTTAGTAGGATCCCAAATCTGTGCAACAAAATGTCCAGGATATACTCCAGGAGTACTTGACATATAAAGAGCCAGAACATGATAAAAAAAATCAACAGATGCCAAGCCAAAAATGATACAGATGTTGGAATTATTAGATAAAAATGGTGAAGCAGCTGTTTCATGTGGTAAAAATAAGCATAGTCATAATAAATGGAAAGATATTAACAGCAGAAAAATAAAAACAGTTAAGAAAGAAGTAAAATATTTGAACTAAAAAATACAGTATCTGAAATAAAACATTCACTGAATGGACTCAATAGCAGAATGGAAGTGAACTAGCAAAGAATCAGTGAACTTGACAGATAAATAGAAATTGTTCAATCTGAAGAACAAAGTGAAAAAAAGATTGAAAAATAAAATGAACAGAGTTTCAAGGACCTGTAGGACACTATTACAGAGTCTGTAGTCTAATGAGAAAAACACATGAAACAGTCACTGTAATGAATACATGATTACGAACTGAGATAATACTCTGAAAAAAAAAATCAACATTCTTTAAGAACATAAAATACTTGACCTTACTTAGCCTAGAGTCAGAGGTGGTATCATAAATTTCTCTGAGGATATGGTCCTTGAGCAGAAGGGTAAAAAGGAGTTAACCAGATGAAGGGAAGTTTGTAGTGCAGAGTGTTTCAGTTGGAGGGGAAAGCAAGTATATTGGGCTTCCCTGGTGGCTCAGGTGGTAAAGAATCTGCCTGCAATGTGGGAGACCTGGGCTTGATCTCTGGGTTGGGAAGATCCCCTGGAGGAGGGCATGGCAATCCACTCCAGTATTCTTGCCTATGAGAATCCACATGGACAAAGGTGCCTGGCAGGCTATATAGTCCAAGGGGTCACACAGAGTCGGACACTACTAAGTGACTAAGCACAAACACACAAGGCTCTGCAGAAGGAATCTAGCAATTTCTAGGAACTGTAGAAGCATCACAGTGGCAAGAAGTGAAAAAAATTAATGTGGGATGGTATGAAATTAGGCTTGAGGGAGACCCAAGGACTACACTGTGCAGAATCCTGTGGGTCACTGCCATGAACTGTGTGTTTGTGTCCACCCTAATTTCGTATGTTGATATCTTAATGCTCTTTGTTACTGCTCATGGGCTTTCTCTAGTTGCAGTGAGTGTGGGCTACTCTTCATTGTGGTTTTCAGGTTTCTCATCGCAGTTGCTTCACTTGTTGCCGAGCACAGACTCTAGGTGTACGGGCTTCAGTAGTTGTGCCACATAGGTTTAGTTGCTCCATGGCATGTGAAATCTTCCTGGACAAGGGATTGAACCCATGTCCTCTGCATTGGCAGGCAGATTCTTAACCACTAGACCACCAGGGAAGCCCCCTAAGGTCCTTATTTTTAATACTTCCTTTTCTAAAATAGAAAAGCCATAGAACATAGAAGAACATCAATACCGTATATTAACGCATATATATGGAATTTAGAAAAATGGTAACCTAAACCCTGTATAAGAGACTGCAAAAGAGACATAGGCATTTAGAACAGTCTTTGGGACTCTGTGGGAGAGGTTGAAGGTGGAATGATTGGAGAGAATGGAATTGTAGCATGTATATTATCATAAGTGACCAGTCCAGGTTCGACGCATAAATTTTCCTCTGTTCATTTCTTTGCATTTGTGCTTTTTTAATAAAATTCTTTTTTAGAAATAAAAAAAAAAGCATAAGAAGAAAAGCCATAAAGTTAGATATTTGATAGATTTTTTTTCTCTTTCTTTTTAAAAACAGATTTAAGTTACAATGGCCATTTTCTAAATAGGAGCATCTAAAACCTGTGAGAGCTTTAGTCTATATCTGACACAGTGTCTGATATATTATAAGCACTTTAGTTTTACGAGTGTGGGCTTGGGAACCTGGTTTTGGCCCCAGCTCCTTTATTTATAGCTGTGTGACCCTGGAAAAGTTAATTCAATTATTCCAGGACAGGAAGGCATAGACAATAGGGGTGAACCAAGGGAAAATGGTAATGTAGCTCAGATCTAGGAAAAATAAGTGCGACTATCATAATTTGTTGGGAGCATCATCTCAGGCAAGATATTCCCTAGGAACTAGAACAGAAGTAGAACTGAATATTATGAAGCTACCACTACTGAGCTCAGTCCCTGATTTGCTTAAAGTGACTAGCACTCCCCAACTCCATACATTCCCTCTGGAGGAAGATATCATTTAGATACTGTATCATTTCTTATACGCAATGTCAAGTTTTCAATAAAAATGATTAGCCATGCCAGCTATTAGACAACACTATATGACCATAAACCAAGACAGAAAATTGAAAATAGAAACATTAAAAAATGACCCAGATTTTTGAGTTAGGAGACAGATATGTTAAAATGACTATGATTCTAAGAACTAAAACTTTTATAAAAGTCTTAGAAGAAAAAAATAGGAGGAAAGCTTCATGAATTTGGATTTGGCAATGATTTCTTGAATTTTACACCCAAAGTACAGGCGAAAAGAAAAAACACGAATCAGAAAACATCAAAATTAAAAACTTTTACACGTGGAAGGACACTGTCAACAGAGTTTAAAAGGCAACCCATAGAATGAAAGAAAATATTCATATTTGCAAGCCAGATATCAGATAAGTGATTAACATCCATAATATTTAAAGAACCCTGTAATTCAACAATGAAAAAAATAGTTTTAAAATGGGCAAAGGA
Organism: Moschus berezovskii; assembly: GCF_049115385.1. Taxonomy (NCBI): domain Eukaryota; kingdom Metazoa; phylum Chordata; class Mammalia; order Artiodactyla; family Moschidae; genus Moschus; species Moschus berezovskii. The sequence goes on from NC_142464.1 coordinate 29,046,404, forward strand.
CTTGAATAGACATTTCTTCAAAAGAGATATTTGAATAGCCAATAAATATTTGAATAACCAATGAAAAGATTCTCAACATCAAAATCATTGCTGCTGCTGCTGCTAAGTCGCGTCAGTCGTGTCCGACTCTGTGAGACCCCATAGACGGCAGCCCACCAGGCTCCCCCATCCCTGGGATACTCCAGGCAAGAACACTGGAGTGGGTTGCCATTTCCTTCTAAGAGAAATGCAAATCAAAACCACAGTGAGATACCACTTCATATTCATTATGGTGGTCATTAATAAAATAACAGGTATTAACAAGTGTGTGGAGAAATTGGAACCCTTGAGTTTCACTAATGTAAATATAAAATGGTATAGTCACTGTGGAAAACAGTATGGCAGTTCCTCAAAGAATTAAGCATAGAATAACCATGTGATCCATCAGTTCTCCTTTGTATGTACCCAAAAGAACTGAAAGCAGTTATTTGTAGATCCTTGTTATCGCAGCAGGATTCACAATACCCCCGAAGGTGAAAACAGCCCAAATGTCCATCAACAAATGAAGGGATAAACACAATGTGGTATATACACAAATGGAATATTATTCAGATTAAAAAGGAAGGAAATTCTGATAACTTGTTACAACATGGATGAATTTTGAAGACATTTTACCAAATAAACCAGATGCAAAAGGACAAGTTTTTATGATTATATAAAGTACCTAGGGTAGTCAAATCCTTAAGAGACAGAAAGTAGAATGGTGGTTACCAAGGGGTTTGGAGAGGGAAGAATAGGGATTTATTGTTTAATGGATGCAGAATTTTGGTTTAGGATGATGAAAAAGTTCTGGAGATGGAGAGAGGTGATGTTTGTTTAACAGTGTGAATATATTTTGTATTCTTCAGTTACTAAGTTGTATCCAACTCTTTTGCTACCCTATGGACTGTAGCCTGCCAGGTTCCTCAGTCCATGGGATTTTCCAGGCAAGAATGCTGGAGTGGGTTGCCATTTCCTACTCCAGGGGATCTTCTTGACCCAAGGATTGAACCCATGTCTCCTGCATTAGGAGGTGGTTTCTATACCACTGAGCCACCAGGGAAGCCTGTGTGAATGTACTTAATCTCTTAAAAGTGGTTAATTTTATATCATGTATATTTTATTAAAATTAGAAAATTCTAGTAACTATCATTAATTAGTATCAGCCAAAGGGAGGGAAAATACATTATCTTCAAAGGAACCATGGTAAGAGTGATAGTTTAATTCTCAGCAGAAATTATGGGACCCAGAATACAGTGGAACATTTTTTAAATGCTTACAGAAAATAACTTCTAGCCTAGAATTCTGTATCCAATAAGAATCCCCTTCAAAAGTGAAGGTGAAATTAAGACATTTCAGACAAATAAATAACGTAAGGCTTTATTACCAACAAATCTATAGTTAAACAGGGAAAGCATGAAAACAGACAATACCAAGGTCAATAAGAATATGAGGCAACATAAAGTCAGGTTACAACCAGTAACCAGTGCAATTGGTTGTAAGAAAGAAAAGAAAGAAAAAGATTAAATGCATAAATAAAACTCATATTTGCCAACAACATAGTTTATACTTAGAAAATCCAAAAGAATCTATAGATTATTAGAATAAAGTGAATTTTAAGGCCTGCATTATATTAGTAAAAACAAATAATGAATTTCTAAAATGATACTATTTTGGTAATATTGAAAAAAGCATCAATGCCTAGAAATAAACCTACCTAGAAATAAGCCTAATGAAAGATGTGCTGAAAACTGCAAAATGTTATTAAAGAAAATCTAAATAACTGGAAGGATATACAGTGTCCAAGGATTGGAAGACTCGTTACTATTAAGATGTCAATTCCGGGAATTTCCTGGTGGTCCAGCAGTTAAGACTCTGTGCTTTCCCGGCCAAGAGCACAGGATCAATCCCTGGTCGGGGAATTAAGGTCCCACAAACCTCACAGTGTGTGTGACCAGAGGAAAAAAAAAATATCAGTTCTCCCCAAATTAATCTGTAGATTCAGTGAAATTTCAAACAGGATTCCAGCAGGTTGTATATGTGTGCATGTGTGCGTGCACTTGTGTGTATTTGTGATTTGACAACTTGATTCTAAAATTTATACACAAATGCAGAGAGTCAGTCCAACTCTCAATACATATTATACGTGGACTAATGTAGTGTTGCATAAGGATAGAAAACTAGACCAGTGGACTAGAATAGAATCCCCAAATAAATTTACACGTATGTGGTCCTCTGATTTGCAATAAAGGTGAGCCTGCATTGTAATGGGTAAAGATGATACTTTAAGTGAATATGTTGTGCTGTATGTCATCGCTCAGTCGTGTCTGACTCTTTGTGACCCCGTGGACTGTATCCTGCCAGGCTTTTCGGTCCATGGGGATTCTCCAGGCAAGAATACTGGAGTGATTCCATGCCCTCTTCCAGGGGATCTTCCCAACCCAGGGATGGAACCCAGGTCTTCCACATTGCAGGCAGATTCTTTACCAAATGAGCCATGCTGAGTCAATTAGATATCATAAGGGAAAAAAATGAACTTTTTATCTCCTCCTCACACTATACAGAAAAATCAATTCAAAATGGATTATAGATCTAAATGTGAGAGACACAACACTAATGCTTCTAGAAGAATATGTAAAGAGAATACCTTTATGATCTCAGGGTTGGCAAAGATTTCTAAAATAAAGCTCTAGCCATAAAGGAAGAAAAGAATAAATTGGACTAAATTAAAATAAAAACTTCTGTTAATTCAAAGACATCATCAGAGTGAAAATGCAAGCCACAGAGACTATATAAATGGGATTTATATATTCAAGAAAAGATCCGTTCTAGACTGCATAAAGAGCTCCCAACAAATCAGTTAGAAAAAGTCAACCAATTCACTTTTTAAGTGGATTAAGTGAGTTAAATAGATACTTTACTAAGGAAGATATTTAAATGACCAATAAATATATGAAATACATTAGTCATCAAGAAAATGTAACTTAAATCCGCAATGCAGTATCACCAGAATAACTAAAAGGAAGAGACAGATGATACCAGAGTTAACGAGGATTTGAATAATACTCAAGAGTATTTGGTTCAAATTCCAGCTATGCCACTTGCTAGCTGTGTGACTTTGGGAAAATTACTTAACCTTCCTGGGTCTCAGTTTTAACAGCTGTAAAATAAGGATAATAACAGTAAATAATTCATAGAGTTATGAGAATCAAATGAGATGATTCATGTTAAGTGTTCAGCACAGTCCAGCTTGTGTCAGCTGTTATTATCTTTTAATCCTCACAATAACCAGTAAATTAAGCAATATTATACCATTATTTTACAGATAAGGAAGCTGAGGCCTAGGGAAATAAATCACTTCTATCTCAGTTCCAAATCTCTTGCTTTTAGTTACTATGCATATGACCTATCAGTTCTACTTTTGATAAATATGTAAAGAGTATTGAATAATTGGGCTTCCCTTGTGGCTCAGCTGGTAAAGAATCCGCCTGCAATGCGGGAGACCTGGGTTTGATCCCTGGATTGGGAAGATCCCCTGGAGAAGGGAAAGGCTACCTACTCCAGTATTCTGGTCTGGAGAATTCCATGGACTGTATAGTTCATGGGGTCACAAAAAGTCGGACACGACTGAGTGACTTTCACCATGAACACCGTTGAGTAATTGCCAGGCACAAATATTGCTTGAAAAATACCAAGTTTCTCTTATACCTCCTGACCTGTACATTTATTATTCAGACTCCTTATCTAGGTTTTATGTTTGCTCCCCTGGATCCCAGGTCCTGCTATCCTGATCATGTGGGTGCATGCATGCTAAGTCATTTCAGTTGTATCCGACTCCTTGTAACCCTACGGACTGCAGCCTGCCAGGCTCCTTTGTCCATGGGATTCTCCAGGCAAGAGTACTTGAGTAGATTGCTGTTTCCTTCTCCAGGGGATCTTCCTGACCCAGGGATCAAATCCCAGTCTCTTATGTCTCCTGAATTGGCAGACAGATTCTTTACCACTGGTGCTGCCTGGGAAAGTGAAAAAATGTTAGTCACTCAATTGTGTCTGACTCTTTGTGACCCCATGGACTGTAGCCCACCAGGTTCCTCTGTCCATGGAATTCTCCAGGCAAGAATACTGGAGTGGGTAGCCAGTCCCTTCTCAGGGGATCTTCCCGACTCAGGGACTAAACCTGGGTCTCCTGCTTTGCAGGCAGATTCTTTACCACCTGAGCCACCGGGTAAGCCCAGTGCCACCTGAGAAGCACAGTCCTAATGATGACATAGTTGCAGATCTTAAAATATGCTCCCTGTTCTCTTGATATGACTCTTGATGAATCCTTGTATGATTCTTGATGTTATATTTGTGTGTTCCTAGTCCATCTGCCTAGTTATGACTCACAGTGTCACCTCATTCAGATCACAGTTGAAATGTCCCCTTGATCAGTGTAACATCATGCTGGTTTATTTTCTTCAGTATTAAATTGCAGTCTGAAAATACCATTTTTCCCTTACCCTCTACAGAATATAAGCTCCATGAGAGCAGAAACCTATATTCCTGTTTTGTTTTGCTGCTTTAACCTTCAGAGTCCGAAAGAGTAACATTCAGAAATTATTCATTGGGTGAATTTTGTGCCCTGACCTAATGACTTATGTGCACTAGAGCTCAAATATTTTAATGGTGCTAATCCTCAGCCACAGTTTGTGGATTACCACAAACTGTGAAAAATTCTTCAAGAGATTGAAATACCAGACCACCTTACCTGCCTCTTGAGAAATCTGTATGCAGGTCAGGAAACAATAGTTAGAACTGGACATGGAACAACAGACTGGTTCCAAATAGGAAAAGGAGTACGTCAAGACTGTATATTGTCACCCTGCTTATTTAACTTATGTGCAGAGTACTGACTGACTGACTGACTTGAGAAACGCCGGGTTGGATCAAGCACAAGCTGAAGTCAAGATTGCCGGGAGAAATATCAATAACCTCAGATATGCAGATGACACCACCGTTATGGCAGAAAGCGAAGAAGAACTCAAGAGCCTCTTGATGAAAGTGAAAGAGGAGAGTGAAAAGGTTGGCTTAAAGCTCAACATTCAGAAAACTAAGATCATGGCATCTGGTCCCATCATTTCATGGGAAATAGATGGGGAAACAGTGTCAGACTTTATTTTCTTGGGCTCCAAAATCACTGCAGATGGTGATTGCAGACATGATATTAAAAGACGCTTAGTCCTTGGAAGAAAAGTTATGACCAACCTAGACAGCATATTAAAAAGCAGAGACGTTACTTTGCCAACAAAGGTCCATCTAGTCAGGGCTATGGTTTTTCCAGTAATCATGTATGGATATGAGAGCTGGACTGTAAATAAAGCTGAGCGCTAAAGAAGTGATGTTTTTGAACTGTGGTGTTGGAGAAGACTCTTGAGAGTTCCTTGGACTGCAAGGAGATCCAGCCAGTCCACCCTAAGGAAATCAGTCCTGAATATTCATTGGAAGGACTGATATTGAAGCTGAAACTCCAATACTTTGGCCACCTGATGCAAAGAACTGACTCATTTGAAAAGACCGTGATGCTGGGAAAGATTGAGGGCAGGAGGAGAAGGGGACGACAGAGGATGAGATGGCTGGATGGCATCACCGACTCTATGGACATGAGTTTGAGTGAACTCCAGGAGTTGGTGATGGACAGGGAGGCCTGTGTGCTGCAGTCCATGGGATCACAAAGATTTGGACACAACTGAGCGACTGAACTGACCTGAACTGAACCCTCAGCCTATCCCTTCAGAATTTGACCCAGCTTAGGCGATTGACCCACATTTCTTGATCACAGAGCTTACTAACACTGAGCTTTTGGTCTAACAGCTAATGACAGATAGTCAGTCTAATAATTTTGATATTCCCTTGAATTAAAATGAAGTTCTACTTTAAAAGGTCTTAGAGATCTAATTTTAAAATAAATGTTATTTTCTGTTTTAGTGTCATAAATTCAGCTACGATTCCTCACAGGATTTTATTTTTTTAATTGGAAGATAATTGCTTTACAATGTTGTGTTGGTTTCTGCTGTATAACAACATAAATCAGCCATAATTATACATATATCCCCATCCTCTGAAGCCTCCCTTCCCCTCTTGTAGGATTTTAAACACTAATATTTTGCTTTATTAAAGTGAGAATATATGTAAGCACTCAGCATATGGTTTACTCAGATGTTAATGTTCCATTTCATTAAAAACTTCCGTTATTAAAATTCAGGGCTTCCCAGGTGGCGCTAGTGGTAAAGAACCTGACTGCTAATGCAGAAGACGTAAGAAACAAGGGTTCAGTCCCTAGGTCAGGAAGATTCCCTGGAGGAGGACATGGCAACCCACTCCAGTTCACACCTGGAGAATCCCATGGACAGAGGAGCCTGGTGGGCTATGGTTCATAGGGTTGCTGTAAGCACCCAGCATATGGTTTGCTGCTGCTAAGTCAGTTCAGTCTTGTCTGACTCTATGCGACCCCATAGAGGGCAGCCCAACAGGCTCTCCCGTCCCTGGGATTCTCTAGGCAAGAACACTGGAGTGGGTTAGCATATGGTTTACTCAGATGTTAATGTTCCATTTCATTAAAAACTTTCATTATTAAAATTGTTTGCCTTTAAAATCATAGATTCTAATGAGGTGGATGAAATTGGAGCCTATTATACAGAGTGAAGTAAGCCAGAAAGAAAAACATCAATACAGTATACTAACGCATATATATGGAATTTAGAAAGATGGTAACCTTAACCCTGTATACGAGACTGCAAAAGAGACATAGGTATATAGAACAGTCTTTGGGACTCTGTGGGAGAGGGTGAAGGTGGGATGATTGGGGAGAACGGCATTGTAGCATGTATATTATCATGTGTGAAATGAATCACCAGTCCAGGTTCGACGCATGATACAGGATGCTTGGGGCTGGTGCACGGGGATGACCTGGAGGGAGGATATGGGGAAGAGGGAGGTGGGAGGGGGGTTCAAGAAGGGGAACACATGTACACCCGGGGCAGATTCGTGTCAATGTATGGCAAAATCAACCAATATATTAATGTAAAGTAATTTGCCTCCAATAAAATAATAATAATAATAAATAAAAATAAAAATATTATCTGTTTCCTTGACAGTAAATTCATCCTGTGTCATACAAATACAACACTCAAAAAAAAAATAGATACTTTAAACACATTCTTGTCAAGTACTTAAAATTAAAACTTGAAATCTTTAATTTTGTCCTCAACAGTAACTCAAGAATTGAAAGATATTTTTAAGGCAAAGATACTCTCCCTCTACTCAAAGAAGCAAAGATCACAGAGAAGGTAGAAACAACAGATATTTTTAAATAAGCTTTTCCAGAAATAATTCTTCCCTTGAGGTGGTTTTAGTTCACTCTTTTTCTTCCTAGTTCATTCTTATTCAAAATAAAAGCTATTTTATTTTGCTTAAATGTTGGACATACAGACCTTCTAATGGACCATGTAGAAAGACATTATGCTGATAGATGTAGGTTTTAAGTTTAGATCTTTTTGCAGGATTTGAATGAGTAGAGTAAATCAATTATGGAAATTATCTGAAACATACTAGTTCAGTGCATGAAATAAAGAACTTAGTTTTCTAATATATACTTTTAATATATGGCCCAGGATTATGAGCTACTGAGAAGTATCAAATTTTTTGTGTTACGATTTTTAAAAATCATGCACATGACTTTGGTTAATAACTTTAAAAATGACTATTTGGGCTATTTAGACTATTCAGATATCTGACTTGACTGTGATAAAACTTTATGGTAACAAATTAATCCCACTTAACCGTGTTTTCAAATGGACTTATAGTATTTTTCTTTTTCCTTTCAAATTACTTTTGAATATTAGCATGTACAGTGAAGAACCACAAAATGAACACTTGGAGGATGAAAATGTCCAGTCATCTACAACTCCTGAGGTAAAGGCTTAAAACTATATTGTAACATATGACATAAAAACCTATCTAATGTTAAAATTTATTTTTAAAGTTAATAAGTTTTTCCATATATTTGGTTTAAAACTGAGAAGTGGTCATTTAAAAATAACTAGTTTTAATAGGCCCTAAGAAAAGGAACGGAGAAGGCAATGGCAAGCCACTCCAGTATTCTTGCCTAGAAAATCCGATGGATGGAGGAGCCTGGTGGGCTGAAGTCCATTGGGTCGCTAAGGGTCGGATGCGACTGAGCGACTTCACTTTCACTTTTCACTTTCACACATTGGAGAAGGAAATGGCAACCCACTCCAGTGTTCTTGCCTGGAGAATCTCAGGGACGGGAGAGCCTTGTGGGCTTCCGTCTATGGGGTCACACAGAGTCGGACACGACTGAAGTGACTTAGCAGCAGCAGCAGCAGCAGCAAGAAAAGGAATGCAAAAGAGCGAAATGGCTGTCTGAGGAGGCCTTACAAATAGCTGTGAAAAGAAGAGAGGCGAAAAGCAAAGGAGAAAAGGAAAGATATAAGCATCTGAATGCAGAGTTCCAAAGAATAGCAAGGAGAGATAAGAAAGCCTTCCTCAGTGATCAATGCAAAGAAATAGAGGAAAACAACAGAATAGGAAAAACAAGAGACCTCTTCAAGAAAATTAGAGATTCCAAGGGAACATTTCATGCAAAGATGGGCTCGATAAAGGACAGAAATGGTATGGACCTAACAGAAGCAGAAGATATTAAGAAGAGGTGGCAGGAATACACAGAAGAACTGTACAAAAAAATCTTCACGACCAAGATAGTCATGATAACGTGATCACTGACCTAGAGCCAGACATCTTGGAATGTGAAGTCAAGTGGGCCTTAGAAAGCATCACTACTAACAAAGCTAGTGGAGGTGATGGAATTCCAGTTGAGCTATTTCAAGTCTTGAAAGATGATGCTGTGAAAGTGCTGCACTCAATATGCCAGCAGATTTGGAAAACTCAGCAGTGGCCACAGGACTGGAAAAGGTCAGTCTTCATTCCAATCCCAAAGAAAGGCAATGCCAAAGAATGCTCAAACTACTGCACAATTGCACTCATCTCACACGCTAGTAAAGTCATGCTCAAAATTCTCCAAGCCAGACTTCAGCAGTATGTAAACCGTGAACTCCCAGATGTTCAAGCAGGTTTTAGAAAAGGCAGAGGCACCAGAGATCAAATTGCCAACATCTGCTGGATCATGGAGAAAGCAAGAGAGTTCCAGAAAAACATCTATTTCTGTTTCATTGACTATGCCAAAGCCTTTGACTGTGTGGATCACAATAAACTGTGGAAAATTCTGAAAGACATGGGAATCCCAGACCACCTGACCTGCCTCTTGAGAAACCTGTATGCAGGTCAGGAAGCAACAGTTAGAACTGGACATGGAACAACAGACTGGTTCCAAATAGGAAAAGGTGTACATCAAGGTTGTATATTGTCACCTTGCTTATTTAACTTATATGCAGAGTACATCATGAGGAATCCTGGGCTGGAAGAGGCACAAGCTGGAATCAAGATTGCTGGGAGAAATATCAATTACCTCAGATATGCAGATGACACTACCCTTATGGCAGAAAGTGAAGAGGAACTCAAAAGCCTCTTGATGAAAGTGAAAGAGGAGAGTGAAAAGGTTGGCTTGAAGCTCAACATTCAGAAAACAAAGATCATGGCATCTGGTCCCATCACTTCATGGGAAATAGATGGAAAAATAGTGGAAACAGTGTCAGAGTTTATTATTTTGGGCTCCAAAATCACTGCGGATGCTGATTGCAGCCATGAAATTAACAGATGCTTGCTCCTTGGAAGGAAAGTTATGACCAACCTTGATAGTGTATTAAAAAGCAGAGACATTACTTTGCCAACCAAGGTCCGTCTAGTCAAGGCAATGGTTTTTCCCGTGGTCATGTATGGATGTGAGAGTTGGACTGTGAAGAAAGCTGATCGCCGAAGAATCGATGCTTTTGAACTGTGGTGTTGGAGAAGACTCTTGAGAGTCCCTTGGACTGCAAGGAAATCCAACCAGTCCATTCTAAAGGAGATCAATCCTGGATGTTCATTGGTGGGACTGATGCTAAAGCTGAAACTGCAATACTTTGGCACCTCATGCGACGAGTTGACTCACTGGAGAAGACTCTGATGCTGGGAAAGGTTGGGGGCGGGAGGAGAAGGGGACGACGGAGAATGAGATGGCTGGATGGCATCACCGACTCTGTGGACATGAGTTTGAGTGAGCTCCGGGAGTTGGTGATGGACAGGGAGTCCTGGCGTGCTGTGATTCATGGGGTCGCGGAGAGTCGGACACGACTGAGCGACTGAACTGAACTGAACTGAACTGAAGAAAAGGAATGAAAACACGGTAAGAGGTGACTGTAGATTATTTTGAAACTAAAACAGATTTTAGGAATAATAGAAATTTGCTTATTATTTCTTGCCATGTCCAGAATAAACTTAGTAGTATATAAGAGGTAAAGAAAAATGTAAATTAATTTAAATGTTCTGCTGTACATTTGAAGAGACCCAGGTTTTCATATTTGTAAGTGTATAGAGTAAGTCATTAGACCAACTTTTGTTGGTCTTATTTTACTAAATAATAATTGGTCATAATTAGAATTATAAATTGTTTACTTTTAAAATAGGAGTTTCTACAGTTTTTAAGAGTCAAAAAAGTCCTTTTTAAAAATATTTAAAATACTCACTGTTGATTTTAATTACTTTTATCTATGAAAACTATGCCAAAGCCTTTGACTGTGTGTATCACAATAAACTGTGGAACATTCTGAATGAGTTGGGAACACCATACCACCTGACCTGCCTCTTGAGAAACCTGTATGCAGGTCAGGAAGCAACAGTTAGAATTGGACATGGAACAACAGACTGGTTCCAAATAGGAAAAGGAGTACGTCAAGGTTGTATATTGTCACCCTGCTTATTTAACTTATATGCAGAGTACATCATGAGGAACGCTGGGCTGGAAGAAGCACAAGCTGGAATCAAGATTGCTGGGAGAAATATCAATAACCTCAGATATGCAGATGACACCACCCTTATGGCAGAAAGTGAAGAGGAACTCAAAAGCCTCTTGATGAAAGTGAAAGAGGAGAGTGAAAAGGTTGGCTTGAAGCTCAACATTCAGAAAACAAAGATCATGGCATCTGGTCCCATCACTTCATGGGAAATAGATGGAGAAACAGTGGAAACAGTGTCAGACTTTATTTTTGGGAAATAGATGGAGAAACAGTGGAAACAGTGTCAGACTTTATTTTTGGGGGCTCCAAAATCACTGCAGATGCTGATTGCAGCCATGAAATTAAAAGACGCTTACTCCTTGGAAGGAAAGTTATGACCAACCTAGGTAGCATATTAAAAAGCAGAGACATTACTTTGCCAACCAAGGTCCATCTAGTCAAGGCAATGGTTTTTCCCGTGGTCATGTATGGATGTGAGAGTTGGATTGTGAAGAAAGCTGATCGCCAAAGAATTGATGCTTTTGAACTGTGGTGCTGGAGAAGACTCTTGAGAGTCCCTTGGACTGCAAGGAGATCCAACCAGTCCATTCTAAAGGAGATCAATCCTGGGTGTTCATTGGAAGGACTGATGCTGAAGCTGAAACTTCAATACTTTGGCCACCTCATGCGTCAAGTTGACTCACTGGAAAAGAGTCTGATGCTGGGAAGAATTGGGGGTGGGAGGAGACAGGGACGACAGAGAATGAGATGGCTGGATGGCATCACCAACTCGATGGACATGAGTTTGAGTGAACTCTGGGAGTTGGTGATGGACAGGGAGGCCTGGCGTGCTGTGATTCATGGGGTCGCGGAGAGTCGGACACGACTGAGCAACTGAACTGAACTGAACTGATAAGACTTCATTCTCATCTGTGTAAATTTAAAATTTAAAATAATATGGTTCTACTGGACAGACTTCCAGAAAAAGATTTCATCATCAGAACTCCAACAGATTAGTCGTGATCCAGTTTAAATAACTGATACGTTCCTTCTAGCTAACTTAAGGAACTATTTCCCCTTTGTCCACTTATTGCTTGTAAATAAGGCTGCTCATCTAATTTTCCATGTTCACAGTAATAATGTGAATTTAGTTATGAGATTTGGTGGTTTCTTACACTCATAAAATTGTATGAAAGTATATTTCTTTTTTTAATTTATTTATTTTAATTGGAGGCTAATTACTTTATAGTATTGTGGTGGTTTTTGCCATACATTCCTATGAATCAGCCATGGGTGTACATGTGTTCCCCATTCTGAACCCCCCTCCCACCTCCTTCCCCATCCCATCCTTCAGGGTCATCCCCGTGCACCAGCCCTGAGCACCCTGTCTCATGCATCGAACCTGGACTGGCGATCTGTTTCACATATGATAATATACATGTTTCAATGCTATTCTCTCAAATCATCCCACCCTCACCTAGAAAGATGGTAATGATGAACCTATATGCAAAACAGCAAAAGAGACACAAATGTAAAGAACAGACTTTTGAACTCTGTGTGGGAAAGTATATTTCTTAAAAAGCTTTTTTGTTTTACTTCAGATCCTCAAAACTACCAGTGCTAATGAACATGAAGAAACTAAGGAAACCATCTTGCCAGAAACAGAGGAAACAAAACCACAGATGGAAAAGAAGGGTTCTTGTCCTCCACAAGGAACACTGAATAAAGCTATTACAAATGGTATGTGAAATAAGAAATGTAAATGGATAGAAAATGAGAAATGTAGATTTGATAAATATTAGAATATAAGCCAACAAAATGAAGTGAAGTGAAAGTCACTCAGTGATGTCCAACTCTTGGTGACCCCTTGGACCTGGCCTGCCAGGCTCCTCTGTCCATGGGGATTCTCCAGGCAAGAATACTGGAGTGGGTTGCCATTTCCTTCTCCAATAAGCCAACAAAGCCGCTGCTTAATCTATACACTCCAAATCAGATGAGCAGCTCTATTTATAAGCAATATGTGGACAAAGAGGAAATATTTTCTTGAATGTGTCAAAAATAATAACTGCTTAACAGATCTGTATTTTAGTATTTGTCATAACTTATGTCAAATTTTGGATATTAGAAACAATTAATAGATTTTTATTTAAAACCTACTTTTAACATTTAGTTTTAAGGTAGCTAGAAGGAACATTGTACTTCTGGCAATATTAATGTTCTTAAAACTTAAGCCCCAAATTTTCAAACAGCTGTTGCCTTTAAAAGTTGAATAAAACTTAGCTTCCCTACTAAAATTTTAGAGCATTTCATTGTCACCAAATATTTATAAAAGGTTAATATCCCAGATATTAGAAGCGAGGGCCGATGTTGTAAAGAGCAATATTGCATAGGAACCTGGAATGTTAGGTCCATGAATCGAGGCAAATTGGAAGTGATCAAACAGGAGATGGCAAGAGTGAACGTAGACATTCTAGGAATCAGTGAACTAAAATGGACTGGAATGGCTGAATTTAACTCAGATGACCATTATATCTACTACTGTGGGCAAGAATTCCTTAGAAGGGATGGAGTACTCATCATAGTGAACAGAAGAGTCTGAAATGCAGACAAAGAACTAATCTCAAAAATATACAAGCAACTCCTGCAGCACAATTCCGGAAAAATAAACGACCCAATCAAAAAATGGGCCAAAGAACTAAACGGACATTTCTCCAAAGAAGACATAAACATGGCTAACAAACACATGAGAATATGCTCAACATCACTCATTATCAGAGAAATGCAAATCAAAACCACAATGAGGTACCATTTCACACCAGACAGAATGGCTGCTATCCAAAAGTCTACAAGCAATAAAGGCTGGAGAGGGTGTGGAGAAAAGGAAATCCTCTTACACTGTTGGTGGGAATGCAAACTAGTACAACCACTATGGAGAACAGTGTGGAGATTCCTTAAAAAACTGGAAATAGAACTGCCATATGACCCAGCAATCCCACTGCTGGGCATACACACTGAGGAAACCAGAATTGAAAGAGACACCTGTACCCCAGTGTTCATCGCAGCACTGTTTATAATAGCCAGGACATGGAAGCAACCTAGATGTCCATCAGCAGGTGGATGGATAAGAAACCTTTGGTACATATACACAATGGAATATTCAGTTCAGTTCAGTTCAATTCAGTCGCTCAGTCGTATCCGACTCTCCATGACCCCATGAATCACAGCACGCCAGGCCTCCCTGTCCATCACCAACTCTTGGAGTTCACTCAAACTCATGTCCACAGAGTCGGTGATGCCATCCAGCCATCTCATTCTCCGTCATCCCCTTCTCCTCCCGCCCCCAACCTTTCCTAGCATCAGAGTCTTTTCCAGTGAGTCAACTCGACGCATGAGGTGGCCAAAGTATTGCAGTTTCAGCTTTAGCATCAGTCCTTCCAATGAACACCTGGGTTGATCTCCTTTAGAATGGACTGGTTGGATCTCCTTGCAGTACAAGGGACTCTCAAGAGTCTTCTCCAACACCACAGTTCAAAAGCATCAATTCTTCAGCAATCAGCTTTCTACTCAACCATTAAAAAGAATACATTTGAATAAGTTCTAATGAGGTGGATGAAACTGGAGCCTATTATACAGAGTGAAGTAAGCCAGAAATAAAAACACCAATACAGTATACTAATGCATATATATGGAATTTAGAAAGAAGGTAACAATAACCCTGTATGTGAGATAGCAAAAGAGACACAAATGTATTGAAGAGTCTTTTGGACTCTGTGGGAGAGGAGGAGGGTGGGATGATATGGGAGAATGGCATTGAAACATGTAAAATATCATATGTGAAACGAACCGCCAGTCCAGGTTCAGTGCATGATACAGGGTGCTTGGGGCTGGTGCACTGGGATGACCCAGTGGGATGGGATGGGGAGGGAGGTGGGAGGGGAGTTCAGAATGGGGAACACATGTACACTCATGGCAGATTCAAGTCAATGTATGGCAAAACCAATACAATATTGTAAAGTAAAATAAATTAGTTTAAAAAAAAGAGTCCAAAATGTAATACTTGGATGCATTTCCAAAACAACAGAACGATATCTGTTCGTCTCCAAGGTAAACTATTCAATATCACAGTAATCCAAGTCTATGCCCCGACCAGTAATGCTGAAGAAGCTGAAGTTGAATGGTTCTATGAAGACCTCCAAGACCTTCTAGATCTAACTCCCAAAAAAGATGTCCTTTTCGTTATAGGAGACTGGAATACAAAAGTACGAAATCAAGAATTACCTGAAGTAACAGACAAATTTGGCCTTGGAATACAGAATGAAGCAGGGAAAGGCTAATAGAGTTTTCCCAAGAGAACACACTGGTCATAGCAAACACCCTCTTCCAACAACACAAGAGAAGACTCTACACATGGATATCACCAAATGGTCAATACCGAAATCAGATTGATTATATTCCTTGCAGCCAAAGATGGAGAAACTCTATCCAATCAGCAAAAACAAGACCAGGAGCTGACTATGGCTCAGATCATGAACTCCTTCCTGGCAAATTCAGACTTAAACTTAAAAAAGTAGGGAAAACCACTGGACCATTCAGGTATGACCTAAATCAAATCCCTATGATGATACAGTGGAAGTGACAAATAGATTAAAGGGGTTAGATCTGATAGAGTGCCTGAAGAACTATGGACAGAGGTTCATGACATTGTACAGGAGGCAGGGATCAAGACCATCCCTAAGGAAAAGAAATGCAAAAAGGCAAAATGGTTGTCTGAGGAGGGCTTACAAATAGCTGTGAAAAGAAGAGAAGCAAAAGGCAAAAGAGAAAACGAAAGATATACCCATTTGAATGCAGCGTTCCTTAAAATAGTAAGGAGAGATAAGAAAGCCTTCCTGAGCTATCAGTGCAAAGAAATAGAGGAAAACAATAGAATGGGAAAGACTAGAGGTCTCTTCAAGAAAATTAGAGATACCAAGGGAATATTTCATGCAAAGATGGGCTTGATAAAGGACAGAAATGGTATGGACCTAACAGAAGCAGAAGATATTATTAAGAAGAGGTGGCAAGAATACACAGAAGAACTGTACAAGAAAAGATCTAAATGAACCAGATAATCACGATGGTGTGATCAACAACCTAAAGCCAGACATCCTGGAATGTGAAGTCTAGTGGGTCTTAGGAAGCATCACTGCGAACAAAGCTCGTGGAGGTGATTGAATTCCAGTTGAGCTATTTCAAATCTTGAAAGATGATGCTGTGAAAGTGCTGCACTCAAATTGGAAAACTCAGCAGTGGCCACAGGACTAGAAAAGGTCACTTTTCATTCCAGTTCCAAAGAAAGGCAATGCCAAAGAATGTTCAAACTACCGCACAATTGCATTCATCTCACACGTGAGCAATGTAATGCTCAAAATTCTCCAAGCCAGGCTTCAACAGTATGTTAACCATGAACTTCTAGATGTTCAAGCTGGATTTAGAAAAGGCAGAGGAACCAGATATCAAATTGGATCATCAGAAGAGCAAGAGAGTTCCATTCTGAAGGCTGTCTTTTCACCTTGCTTATAGTTTCCTTTGCTGTGCAGAAGCTTTTGATTTTAATTAGGTCCCATTTGTTTATTTTTGCTTTTATTTCCAATATTCTGGGAGGTGGGTCTTGGAGGATCCTGCTGTGATTTATGTCAGAGAGTGTTTTGCCTACGTTCTCCTCTAGGAGTTTTATAGTTTCTGGTCCTACATTTAGCTCTCTAATCCATTTTGAGTTTATTTTGGTGTATGGTGTTAGGAAGTGTTCTAGTTTCATTCTTTTACAAGTGGCTGACCAGTTTTCCCAGCACCACTTGTTAAACAGACTGTCTTTTCTCCATTTTATATTCTTGCCTCCTTTGTCGAAGATAAGGTGTCCATAGGTGCATGGATTTATCTCTGGGCTTTCTATTTTGTTCCACTGATCTATATTTCTGTCTTTATGCCAGTACCATACTGTCTTGATGACTGTGGCTTTGTAGTAGAGCCAGCAGGTTGATTCCCCCAGTTGCATTCTTCTTTCTCAAGATTGCTTTGGCTATTCGAGGTTTTTTGTATTTCCATACAAATTGTGAGATTATTTGTACTAGCAGCCTTCAGAATGGGAGAAAATAATAGCAAATGAAGCAACTGATAAAGGAATAATCTTCAAAATATACAAGCAGCTCCTGCAGCTCAATTCCAGAAAAATAAATGACCCAATCAAAAAATGGGCCAAAGAACTAAACAGACATTTCTCCAAAGAAGACATAAACATGGCTAACAAACACATGAAAATATGCTCAACATCACTCATAATCAGAGAAATTCAAATCAAAACCACAATGAGATACCATTTCAGGCCAGTCAGAATGGCTGCTATCCAAAAGTCTACATGCAATAAATGCTGGAGAGGGTGTGGAGAGAAGGGAACCCTCTTACACTGTTGGTGGGAATGCAAACTAGTACAGCCACTATGGAGAACAGTGTGGAGATTCCTCAAAAAACTGGAAATAGAACTGCCATATGATCCAGCAATCGCACTCCTGGGCATACACACCGAGGAAACCAGAATTTAAAGAGACACATGTACTCCAGTGTTCATTGCCGCACTGTTTATAATAGCCAGGACATGGAAGCAACCTAGATGTCCATCTGCAGACGAATGGATAAGAAAGCTTTGGTACATATACACAATGGAGTATTACTCAGCCATTAAAAAGAATGCATTTGAACCAGTTCTGATGAGGTGGATGAAACTAGAGCCTATTATACAGAGTGAAGTAAGCCAGAAAGAAAAACACCAATACGATATACTAATGCATATGTATGGAATTTAGAAAGATGCAAATGATACCCTGTATACAAGACAGCAAAAGAGACACAGATGTATAAAACAGTCTTTGGGACTCTGGTAGAGGGTGAGGGTGGGATGGTTTGGGAGAATGGCATTGAAACATGTATATTACCATATGTGAAATTAATCGCCAGTTCAGGGTCGATGCGTGTTACAGGATGTTTGGGGCTGGTATGTGGGGATGACCCAGAGGGAGGATAAGGGGAGAAGGGAGGTGGGAGGGGGGTTCAGGAGGGGGAACTCATGTACACCCAGGGTAGATTCATGTCAATGTATGGCAAAACCAACCAATATAATATTGTAAAATAATTAGCCTCCAATAAAAATAAAAATTTTTTAAATTAAAAAAAAATAAAATAAAAGTGCTAGATTGGGGGAAAAAAAAAAGAGAGTTCTAGAAAAACATCTACATCTGCTTTACTGACTATGCCAAAGCCTTTGACTGTGTGGACCACAACAAACTGTGGAAAATTCTGAAAGAGTTGGGAATACCAGACCACCTGATCTGCCTCTTGAGAAATCTGTATGCAGGTCAGGAGGCAAAAGTTAGAACTGGACATGGAACAATAGATTGGTTCCAAATAGGAAAAGGAGTATGTCAAGGCTGTATATTGTCACCCTGCTTATTTAACTTATATGCAGAGTACATCATAAGAAATGCTGGGTTGGATAAAGCACAAGCTGAAATCAAGATTGCTGGGAGAAATATCAATAACCTCAGATATGCAGATTACACCACCCTCATGCCAGAAAGTGAAGAGGAACTAAAGAGCCTCTTGATGAAAGTGAAAGAGGAGAGTGAAAAAGTTGGTTTAAAGCTCAACATTCAGAAAACTAAGATCATGGCATTTGGTCCTATCACTTCATGGCAAATAGATGGGGAAACAGTGGAAACAGTGGCTGACTTTATTTTCTTGGGCGCCAAAATCACTGCAGATGGTGATTGAAGACATGATATTAAAAGACGCTTAGTCCTTGGAAGAAAAGTTATGACCAACCTAGACAGCATATTAAAAAGCAGAGACATTACTTTGCCAACAAGGTTCTTCTAGTCAGGGCTATGGTTTTTCCAGTGGTCATGTATGCATGTGAGTGTTGGACTGTAAAGAATGCTAAGTGCTGAAGAAGTGATGCTTTTGAACTGTGGTGTTGGAGAATACTCTTATAAGTAGTCCCTTGGACTGCAAGGAGATCCAGCCAGTCCATCCTAAAGGAAATCAGTACTGAATATTCATTGGAAGGACTAATGTTGAAGCTGAAACTCCAATACTTTGGCCACCTGATTCAAAGAACTGACTCATTTGAAAAGACCATGATGCTGGGAAAGATTGAGGGCAGGAGGAGAAGGAGATGACAGAGAGATGGTTGTATGTTATCACTGGCTCAATGGACATGAGTTTGAGTAAGCTCTGGTAGTTGATGATGGACAGGGAGGCCTGGTGTGCTGCAGTCCATGGGGTGGCAAAGAGTTGGACATGACTGAGGAACTGAACTGAACTGAGGTTGATACAGAGAATCTATTTAACAGAGCAGAAACCTCTCTAGCTGAAGGTAGGAAAAGGTAAAATGTAATTAACAAATTAGCTGGAGGCTCTATGTAGGCAAGTCTGAGAGTTAATGACTCCAAGGGTAACCCATTGTGGTGTTGGGTGGATATTCTTATGTGAGTTTTACCTCCAAGATTTTTCTGTCAAGGGGAGAGAAAAGGTAACCACTTTCAGCAGCAGAGCATTCTGTGCTTAATAAGAACTTCTCTCAGAAATTATTTTATCAGAGTATAACCTCTAGGGTTATACTAACCAACTGAGAAGAAAAATACCCAACTTCAGCCCTTTCTAGCCATCCCACACAACCTAAGGGGGTGAGAAAAGGAAAAAAAAACAACCCTGAGGAGCACTTGTGAAATATCTAGCCCAGGAGGCACAGACTCACTGAAAAACTGAAGCCTAATCATAGGACTAGAGAACTCTTCTTCTTCCCCTACAACTTACTACCACGTTACCTCAGGTCCTTTTATACAGGACATCATGTTCCCTTTTAAACAAAAATATATAGCATTTATTAAAAAGCACAAACACAGTTGGAAGAGACAGAGAAAGCATCAGAACCAGACCCAGATATGCTAAGGCTGTTGGCATTATCAGACCATGAATTTAAAACAACTCTGACTGATACACTAAGGGCTCCAGTGGAAAGGTAGACAACATGTAAGTAAAGATGGATAATACAAACAAAGAGATGGAAATTCTCAGAATCAAACAGAAATGCTAGAAACTAAAAACACTAACAAAAATGAATGCCTTCGATGGGTTCATTAGGAGATTATACACAGCTGAGGAAAGAATCCCTGAGCTTCGGGATTTGTCAGTAGAAACTTTCAAAACTGGTAAGCAGAGAAAAAATTGGGGAAAAAAAAATATGCAAGAACGATGGGACAACTATAAAAGTTGTGACGTATGGGTAATAGGAATGCCAGAAAGAAAGCAACAGAAGAGATATTTAAAGTAATAATGACTGAGAATTTCCTCCAAATTAATGTCAAATAGCAAACCATAGATCCAGGAAACTTGAGTACATGAAGCAGAATAAGTTATTTTTAAAAAACTTCAAAACTATACTTAACTGTGTAGTATACTCAAACTGGAGAAAATGAAAGATAAAGAAAACACCTTGAAAGAAGCTAGAAGAACAAACACCTTACCTATAGAGAAACAAAGGTAAAAGTTACATCCAGTTTATTCTCAGAAACTATGCAAGCAAAAAGAGAGTGAAATATTTAAAGTGTTGAGACAAAACACACACACACACACACACCAACTGTATTCTATGAAATTATCTTTCAAAAGTGAAAGAGAAATAAAGGCATTCTCAGATTAATGAAATTGAGATAATTTGTTGCCAGTATGCCTGCCTTGCAAAAGTTTTAAAAGTTTTTCAGAGAGAAGGAAATGATATAGGTCAGAAACTCAGATGTACAAAAGTGGTATTCACAGCATCTTCACCAGTAGTTTCTATCTTAAGAACCAACCCAGCCACCGCCCCCGCTTTTTTCTTTTTTCTTTTTTGCTCATTCATAAGGAACAACTCCTCATCTGCTCAAGTTTTATCAGGAAATTGTAGCAATTCCTTCACATCTTCAGGCTCCACTTCTAGCTTTCTTGCTATTTCCACCACATCTGCAGTTCCTTTCCCCACTAAAGTCTTAAACCCCTCAAAGTCATCCTAAATATAATCAACTTCTTCCAAACTCCTGTGAATGTTAATATGTTGACCTTTTCCAGTGAATCATGAATGTTCTTAATGGCATCTGGAATGGTGAATCCTTTTTAGGAGTAGAAGCTTTTCAATTTACTTTGCCTTGATCCATCAGAGAAATCACTATCAATGGCATCAATAAAATGTGTTTCTTAAATAAGACTTGAAAAATTACTCCTTGATACATGAGCTACAGAATGATGTTGTGTTAGCAGGCATGAAAACATTCTATCTCTCCAACCGAGCCTTTGGGTGACCATTTGCATTGTCAATGGGCAGTAATATTTTGAAATCTTTTCTGAGCAGTTGGTCTTAACAGTGGACTTAAAATGTTGACTAAACAAAAAAATGTTGTAAACAAATATGCTGTCATCCAGGCCTTGTTGTTCAAGATTAGATTTAGCTTCATTCTTAAGGGCCCTAGGACTTTTGGAATGGCAAATGAAAATTGTCTTCAACTTAAGGTCAGCAGCTGCATTAGCCCTTAGGTTAGTTCTATCCTTTGAAGCCAGGTGTTGACTTCTCCTCTCTAACCATGAAAGTGCTAGATGGTGTCTTCTTCCAATAGAAAGCTGTTTTATCTGCACTGTAAATCTGTTGTTTCATTTAGTCATTGTCATTTAATTATTTTAGCTCGATAGTCTGCATTACTTGCAACAGCTTCTATATCAGCATTACCTTGTACTTTGATGTGATGGAGACATTCCTTAAAACTCATGAACCAACCTCTACTAGCTTCAGAATTTTCTTCTGCAGCTTTCTCATCTCTTTCAGCTTTCATAGACTTGGAAAGAGATAGGGTCTTGCTCTCAATTAGGTTTTGGTTTATGGGAATGTTGTGTCTGGTTTGAGGGCTCCCAGGTGGCACAGTGGTAAAGAATCTGCCTGCCAATGCAGGAGGCACAAGAGACACAGTTTCTATTCCTGGGTTGGAAAGAGCTCCTGGAGTAGGAAATGGCAACCCGCTGCAGTAATCTTGACTGGAAATTCCATGGATAGAGGAGCCTGGTGTGCTATAGTCCATGGGGCTGCAAAGAGTCAGACAGGACTAAGCACAGACACACACATACGTGGCTGGTTTCATCTTCTCTCCAGACCACTAAAACTTTCTCCATATAAGCAATAAGGTTGTTTAATTTCCTTATCATTGTCATGTTTACTGGAGCAGCGCTTTTAATTTCCTTCAAGAACCCTTCCTTTGCATTTCAGTTCAGTTCAGTTCAGTTCAGTCGCTCAGTCGTGTCCGACTCTCCGCGACCCCATGAATCACAGCACGCCAGGCCTCCCTGTCCATCACCAACTCCCGGAGTTCACTCAAACTCATGTCCACAGAGTCGGTGATGCCATCCAGCCATCTCATTCTCCGTCGTCCCCTTCTCCTCCCGCCCCCAACCTTTCCCAGCATCAGAGTCTTTTCCAGTGAGTCAACTCGTCTCATGAGGTGGCCAAAGTATTGGAGTTTCAGCTTTAGCATCAGTCCCTCCAATGAACATCCAGGATTGATCTCCTTTAGAATGGACTGGTTGGATCTCCTTGCAGTATAAGGGACTCTCAAGAGTCTTCTCCAACACCACAGTTCAAAAGCATCGATTCTTCGGCGATCAGCTTTCTTCACAGTCCAACTCTCACATCCATACATGACCACGGGAAAAACCATTGCCTTGACTAGACGGACCTTGGTCGGCAAAGTAGTGTCTCTGCTTTTTAAAATACTATCAAGGTTGGTCATAACTTTCCTTCCAAGGAGCAAGCGTCTTTTAATTTCATGGCTGCAATCAGCATCTGCAGTGATTTTGGTTGCATTTAGAACTTGCTAATTGGTAAAAGAGGCCCATCATGGGCCTTCATTGGTTAGGCTTTCAATGTGCCTTCCTCTCTAAGCTTAATCATTTCTAACTTTTGATTTAAAATGGGAGACCTGTGACTCTTCCTTTCACTTGAGTACTTGGAGATTATTGTAGAGTTATTAGTTGGCCTAATTTCAGTAATGTTGTGTCTCAGAATAGGGAGGCTCAAGAAACCCCACATTCTGGGACATACAATGCACCTTCAGTTCAGTTCAGTCGCTCAGTCGTGTCCAACTCTTTGCGACCTTCTCCATCTATTTCCCATGAGGTGATGGGACCATATGCCATGATCTTAGTTTTCTGAATGTTGAGCTTTAAGCCAACTTTTTCACTCTCCTCTTTCACTTTCATCAAGAGGCTTTTGAGTTGCTCTTCACTTTCTGCCGTAAGGGTGGTGTCATCTGCATATCTGAGGTTATTGATATTTCTCCCAGCAATCTTGATTCCAGCTTGTGCTTCTTCCAGCTCAGCATTCCTCATGATGTACTCTGCATATAAAGCAGGGTGACAATATACAGCCTTGACGTACTCCTTTTCCTATTTGGAACCAGTCTATTGTTCCATGTCCAGTTCTAACTGTTGCTTCCTGACCTGCATATAGGTTTCTCAAGAGGCAGGTCAGGTGGTCTGGTATTCACATCTCTTTCAGAATTTTCTACAGTTTATTGTGATCCACACAGTCAAAGGCTTTGGCACAGTCAATAAAGCAGAAATAGATGTTTTTCTGGAACTCTCTTGCTTTATTGATGATCCAGTGCATGTTGGCAATTTAATCTCTGGTTCCTCTGCCTTTTCTAAAACTAGCTTGAACATCTGGAAGTTTACGGTTCACATATTGCTGAAGCCTGGATTGGAGAATTTTGAGCATGACTTTACTAGTGTGTGAGATGAGTGCAATTGTGTGGTAGTTTGAGCATTCTTTGGCATTGCCTTTCTTTGGGATTGGAATGAAGACTGACCTTTTCCAGTCCTGTGGCCACTGCTGAGTTTTCCAAATTTGCTGGAATATTGAGTGCAGCACTTTCACAGCATTGTCTTTCAGGATTTGAAATAGCTCAACTGGAATTCCATCACCTCCACTAGCTTTGTTAGTAGTGATGCTTTCTAAGGCCCACTTGACTTCACATTCCAAGATGTCTGGCTCTCGGTGAATGATCACACCATCGTGATTATCTGGGTCATGAAGATCTTTTTTGTACAGTTCTGTGTATTCTTGCCACCTCTTCTTAATATCTTCTTCTGTTAGGTCCATACCATTTCTGTCCTTTATCAAGCCGATCTTTGCATGAAATATTCCCTTGGTATTTCTAATTTTCTTGATAAGATATCTAGTCTTTCCCATTCTATTGTTTTCCTCTGTTTCTTTGCATTGATCACTGAAGAAGGCTTTCTTATCTCTCCTTGCTATTCTTTGGAAATCTGCATTCAGATGCTTATATCTTTCCTTTTCTCCTTTGCTTTTCGCTTCTCTTATTTACACAGCTACTTGTAAGGCCTCCCCAGACAGCCATTTTGCTTCTTTGCATTTCTTTTCCATGGGGATGGTCTTGATCCCTGTCTCCTGTACAATGTCATGAACCTCCGTCCAGAGTTCATCAGGCACTCTATCTATCAGATCTAGTCCCTTAAATCTATTTCTCACTTCCAGTGTATAATCAGAAGGGATTTGATTTAGGTCATATCTGAATGGTCTAGTGGTTTTCCCTACTTTCTTCAATTTCAGTCTGAATTTGGCAATAAGGAGTTCATGATCTGAGCCACAGTCAGTTCCTGGTCTTGTTTTTGCTAACTGTTTAGAGCTTCTCCATCTTTGGCTGCAAAGAATATAATCAATCTGATTTCGGTGTTGACCATCTGGTGATGTCCATGTGTAGAGTCTTTTCTTGTGTTGTTGGAGAAGGGTGTTTGCTGTGACCAGTGCGTTCTCTTGGGAAAACTCTATTAACCTTTGCCCTGCTTCATTCCGTACTTCTACGCCAAATTTGCCTGTTACTCCAGGTGTTTCTTGACATCCTACTTTTGCATTCCAGTCTCCTATAATGAAAAGGACATCTTTTTTGGGTGTTAGTTCTAAAAGGTCTTGTAGGTCTTCACAGAAACGTCCAACTTTGGCTTCTTCAGCATTACTGGTTGGGGCATAGGCCTGGATTACTGTGATATTGAATGGTTTGCCTTACATAAAAGATAAAAATCATACAATGTATGCTCTCAGACCACAGTAGACTTAAAGTATAATTTGTTAACAAAGGCAGATGGAAAATCCCCAAATACTTAGAGATTAACCAATAACATGTATTCTAAGTAACACATGAGTCAAAAAAGAAACCTCATGAGACATTTCTGAATATTTTGAGCTAAGTTACAGTAAAGCTATCACTTACCAAAGTTTGTGGGATACACTGAAAACAGCGCTAAGACGGAAAACTGTAGCATTTAATGCATATATTAGAAAAGAAGAAAAATCTAAAAATCCATCTAAGCTTCCACTTTGTTGCTGTTTAGTTGCTAAATCGTGTCCAACTCTTTGAAACCCCATGTATTGTAACCCATCAGGCTCCTCTGTCCATGGGATTTCCCAGGCCGGAATACTGGAGTGGGTTGCCATTTCCTTCTCCAGGGTATCTTGCCAACCCAGGAATCAAACCCCATGTCTCCTGCATTGGCAGGCAGGTTCCTTACCACTGAGCCACCAGAGAATCAAGCCTCCACCTTAGGAAAGTAGAAAAAGAAGCAAAATAAATTCAAGGTAAGCAAAAGAAAAGACATACTAAAAATTAAAGAAGGTATCAATACAACTGAAAACAAGAAATAGAGAAAATCAATGAAACAAAAAGCTTGTTCTTTGAAAAGATCAGTAAAATTGATTGCCTTTCACTAGGCTAAGAAAAAGGAAAGTGAGTGAAGGCACTCAGTCGTGTCCAACTCTTTGCAACCCCATGGACTGTAGCCTACCAGGCTCCTTTGTCCATGGGATTTTCCAGGCAAGAATACAGGAGTAGGTTGCCATTTCCTTCGCCAAAGAAAAAAGAAAGCACAATCACTAGTATCAGAGAGATGGAACATCACTATAGATCCTAAGGGCATTGAAAGGTTAATAAAGGAATACTACAGACAACTTTGGTCCACAAATCTGATAATTAAGAAGAAGTGGACCAATGCCTTGAAGGACACGTTTGCCAAAATGCACACAAAAAGAAATAGGTAATTGGAATAAGACTATGTCAGTTAAAGAAACTGAATCAACAGTTAATAATCTCCCCAAACAGTAAGTATCAGGCTCAGATGATTTCACTGGTGAATTCTCCTGAACATTTAAGGAAGAAACTATACCTACTTTCTACAGTCTTTTCCAGAATATAGAAGCAGAGGGAAGCTTGCCAACTCATGAGTCCAGCAGTACTCTCCTACCAAAACCAAAGACATTACAGGAAAAAAAAAAACAACCACACTGTAGACCAGTACCTCTGATGAACATAGATGCAGAAATTCTCAATGATGTAATTCTCTATTAACAAATAGATCTCAACAACATATAAAAGGAATTATGCTTCAGAACCATGTGGGATTTATCCTGGTTATGCAAATTTTGCTCACATTTGAAAATGACTTAATGTAATCCATCACATCAAAAAAATAAAGAAGAAAAATTACATGATCATATCAATAGATGCGGGAAAAGCATTTGACAAAATCCAGAGCATTCATTCATGATAAAAACTTTCAGCAAATTACAGAGGAGAACTTCCTCAATTTGACAAAGAACATTGACTAAAAATCTACAGCTGCCATCATGATTAATCTTGAGAAAACAACTTTCCCTGTAAAAATGCCCTCTCACCACTCCTTTTCAATATTGTATTGGAAGTCCTAACTAATACAGTAAGACAAGAAAAGCGTTAAAAGTGTATACAAGGCATACAGATTGGGAAAGAAGAAATAAAACAGCCATTGTTCACAGATGCCATGATCGTATGTGTAGAAAATCCAAGGAATCAAGGGAAAAAATACTCCTATAACAACTAAATAGCGAGTGTAATAAGATTGCAGGATACAGGGTTAATATGCAAAATTCAGGGTTTTTTTTTTCTCCTAATTACCAACAATGAACAAGTGGAATTTGAAGTGAAAAACATATCAGCATTTATACTAGTACTCCCCAAAATGAAATATCTTCATATAAATCTAACAAAATATGTATAATAACTCCATGAGGAAAACTGCAAAATTCTGAAGAAAGAATTTAAAGAAAAAGCTAAATGTATAGATTTTCCATGTTCATGGAAGACTCAATGTTGTCAAGATGTTAGCTCATCTCAACTTGATCTATAGATTCAATGTAACGCCAATCAAAATTCCCACATGTTGTTTCATGGATATCAACACGCTCATTCTAAAATTTATATAGATATGCAAAAGACCAAGAATAACTAGCTCAGTATTGAAGGAGAAAAATTAAAAATTGGAGAACAGACCCTACTCACTTACAAGACTTACCATAGGGGGAGGGAACAAGATGGCGGAGGACTACGACGGAGGGACCACTTTCTCCCCCACAAATTCATCTAAAGAACACTTGAACGCTGAGTAAATTCCACAAAACAACTTCTAAATGCCGGCAGAGGACATCAGGCACCCAGAAAAGCAGCCCATTTTCTCAAAAGGAGGTAGGAAAAAACATAAAATATAAAAAGAGAGACAAAAGAGGCAGGGACAGAGCTCCGTCCCAGGAAGGGAGGCTTAAAAAAGAGAGAAGTTTCCAAACACCAGGAAACACTCTCACTGGTGAGTCTGTGGCGAGGCTTGGAACCTCAGAGGGCAACATAACCGGGAGGAAAAAGAAATAAAACCCACAGATTACCCGCCCAACTGTAACTCCCAGCGGAGAAGCAGCACAGATGCCTGCATCCACCACTAGCAAATGGGGGATGGGCAGGGAGGCACGGGCTGCATTGCCTAGAGTAAGGACAGGGCCTGAATGCCGTGAGGGCAATCTGAGGGAGCTGACTGTAGGATAACTACCCTGCGAAAAGGCGAAAAGCCCTTACCTAAGACTGCCAGACCTGCTCACAGAACAAAGGACTGAGCAGAGCTAGCTGGCTGAGAATGGCCCATCCCCCATCCTATGCTGAGACAGGCAGGGGAGGGCAGCCAGAGCTGGAAGGGAGCAATCGCAGCTCCAGAGAGGCATCTGATACCAAACTGCAAACAGGCTTCGTTGCTAACCAAGACTTCTTGGGTTTCTGGCCAGTTGACATCCACCTGAGAAGGTGCGCCAGTTGTACACACAGGAAACCAAGCAGCAGGGACCGGGGAGGCGATAAGTCGCAGCAACTGCGCTCGCCAAACACCTGGTCACCTGAGCTGCTCAGACTGGAGAAGGGCACAAAACACAGGCCCAACCAAGTCTGCGCTTTGTGGAATACCTGAGTACCTGAACCGGAATGGCTTAGACCTGGGAAGGGCATGCAACCCAGCACCGGACTCAGACAGTTCCTGGCAGAACAACCTACAGCCTGTGCAGTGTAGACTGGGACAGCACACACGCGTGAGTGGGGCCAAACCCAGTGTGGCTGAGACACTGCGAGCACTCCCCACAGACCCCAGTGATATTTGTCTGCAGCGTTCCTCCCTTCCCAGAACACGACTGAACAGTTCAGTTCAGTTTGGTCGCTCAGTCATGTCCGACTCTCCGCGACCCCATGAATCACAGCACGCCAGGCCTCCCTGTCCCTCACCAACTCCCGGAATTCACTCAAACTCATCTCCACAGAGTCAGTGTTGCCATCCAGCCATCTCATTCTCTGTCGTCCCCTTCTCCTCCTGCCCCCAACCTTTCCCAGCATCAGAGTCTTTTCCAGTGACTCAACTCATCGCATGAGGTGGCCAAAGTATTGGAGTTTCAGCTTTAGCATCAGTCCTTCCAATGAACACCCAGGATTGATCTCCTTTAGAATGGACTGGTTGGATCTCCTTGCAGTACAAGGAACTCTCAAGAGTCTTCTCCAACACCACAGTTCAAAAGCATCAATTCTTTGGCGATCAGCTTTCTTCACAGTCCAACTCTCACATCCATACATGACCACGGGAAAAACCATAGCCTTGACTAGATGGACCTTTGTTGGCAAAGTAATGTCTCTGCTTTTTAATATACTATCAAGGTTGGTCATAACTTTCCTTCCAAGGAGTAAGCGTCTTTTAGTTTCATGGCTGCAATCAGCATCTGCAGTGATTTTGGAGCCCAAAAAAATAAAGTCTGACACTGTTTCCACTGTTTTTCCATCTATTTCCCATGAAGTGATGGGACCAGATGCCATGATCTTTGTTTTCTGATTGTTGAGCTTCAAGCCAACCTTTTCACTCTCCTCTTTCACTTTCATCAAGAGACTGAACAAGTGAGCCTTAAAAAGTGTCCACCACCGCCCCCTAGTGTCAGGGTGGAAATTAGACACTGAAGAGACCAGCAAACAGAAGCTAAAATAGAGGGAAGTCACCTTGGAAGTGACAGATAGAGAAGTCTAGAGGCTACTGCAAGAATAAGACTGAAAACCAGAGGCAGGAGGCTTAAGTCCAAATCCTGAGAACACCAGAGAACTCCAGACTCCAGGGAACATTAATCGATAGGAGCTCATCAAACACCTCCATACCTACCCTGAAACCAAGCACCACCCAAGGGTCAACAAGTTCCAGAGCAAGACATACCACGCAAATTCTCCAGCAACACAGGAAAATAGCCCTGAGCTTCAAAATACAGACTGCGAAGTCACTCCAAACCCACTGACATCTCATAACTCATTACTGGACCCTTCATTGCACTCCAGAGAGAAGAAATCCAGCTCCACCCACCAGAACACCGACACAAGCTTCCCTAACCAGGGAACCATGACAAACCACCCGTCCAACCTCACCATAGAAAGGAAACTCTACAATATAGAAAAATCCACAAACTTCCAGAAGACGGAAAGACCACCCCAAACACAGCAATATAAGCAAGATGAAGAGGCAGAGAAATACCCAGCAAATAAAGGAACAGGATAAATGCCCACCAACCCAAACGAAAGAGGAAGAGATAGGGAACCTACCTGATAAAGAATTTCGAATAATGATCGTGAAATTGATCCAAAATCTTGAAAACAAATTGGAGTTACAGATAAATAACCTGGAGACAAGGATTGAGAAGATGCAAGAAAGGTTTAACAAGGATCTAGAAGAAATAAAAAAGAGTATACAATGAATAATGCAATAGATGAGATCAAAAACACTCTGGAGGGAACCAACAGTAGAATTACGGAGGCAGAAGATAGAATAAGTGAGTTAGAAGACAGAACGGTAGAAATAAATGAAACAGAGAGGAAAAAAGAAAAACGAATTATCTCGGAGACCTCTGGGACAATGTTAAACGCCCCAACATCCGAATCATAGGAATCCCAGAAGAAGAAAACAAGAAAAAAGACCATGAGGGAATACTTGAGGAGATAATAGTTGAAAATTTCCCTAAAATGGGGAAGGAAATAATCACCCAAGTCCAAGAATCCCAGAGAGTCCCAAACAGGATAAACCCAAGGCAAAATACCCCAAGACACATATTAATCAAATTAACAAAGATCAAACACAAAGAACAAATATTAAAAGCAGCAAGGGAAAAGCAACAAATAACACACAAGGGGCTCCCCATAAGGATAACAGCTGAACTTTCAATAGAAACTAAAGGACAGGAGGGAATGGCAGGGCATACTTAAAGTGTTGAAAGAAAATAACCTACAGCCCAGATTACTGTACCCAGCAAGGATCTCATTCAAATATGAAGGAGATATCAAAGCTTTACAGACAAGCAAAAGCTGAGAGAATTCAGCATCACCAAACCAGCTCTCCAACAAATGCTAAAGGACCTTCTCTAGACAGGAAACACAGAAAGAGTGTATAAATTCGAACCCTAAACAATAAAGTAAATGGCAACGGGATTATACGTACCTTAAATGTAAATGGGTTGAATGCCCCAACCAAAAGACAAAGGCTGACTGAATGCATACAAAAACAAGACCCCCATATATGTTGTCTATAAGAGACCCACCTCAAAACGAGGGACACATACAGACTGAGAGTGAAGGGCTGGAAAAAGATATTCCATGCAAATAGAGACCAAAAGAAAGCAGGAGTAGCAATACTCATATCAAATAAAATAGACTTTAAGACAAAGGCTGTGAAAAGAGACAAAGAAGGAAACTACATAACTATCGAAGGATCAATCCAAGAAGAAGATATAACAATTATAAATATATATGCACCCAACATAGGAGCACCACAATATGTAAGACAATTGCTAACAAGTATCAAAAGGGAAATTAACAATAACACGATAATAGTGGGAGACTTTAATATCCCACTCACACCTATGGGTAGATCAACTAAACAGAAAATTAACAAAGAAACACAAACATTAAATGATACAATAGACCAGTTAGACCTAATTGATATCTATAGGACATTTCACCCCAAAACAATGAATTTCACCTTCTTCTCAAGCGCACACGGAACCTTCTCCAGGATAGATCACATCCTGGGCCATAAATCTAGCCTTGGTAAATTCAAAAAAAATGAAATCATCTCAGGCATCTTTTCTGACCACAATGCAGTAAGACTAGATCTCAATTACAGGAGAAAAACTATTAAAAATGCCAACATATGGAGGCAGAACAACACGCTCCTGAATAACCAACAAATCATAGAAGAAATCAAAAAAGAAATCAAAATATGTATAGAAATGACTGAAAA
The DNA here is from genome assembly GCF_049115385.1 of Moschus berezovskii. Taxonomy (NCBI): domain Eukaryota; kingdom Metazoa; phylum Chordata; class Mammalia; order Artiodactyla; family Moschidae; genus Moschus; species Moschus berezovskii. The sequence continues at coordinate 29,078,077 of NC_142464.1, forward strand.
TGAAAACACAACAACACAAAACCTCTGGGACACTGTAAAAGCAGTGCTAAGGGGAAGGTTCATAGCAATACATTCATACCTCAAGAAACAAGAAAAAAGTCAACTAAATAACCTAACTCTACACCTAAAGCAACTAGAAAAGGAAGAAATGAAGAACCCCAGGGTTAGTAGAAGGAAAGAAATCATAAAAATTAGGGCAGAAATAAATGCAAAAGAAACAAAAGAGACCATAGCAAAAATCAACAAAGCCAAAAGCTGGTTCTTTGAGAGGATAAATAAAATTGACAAACCACTAGCCAGACTCATCAAGAAACAAAGGGAGAAAAACCAAATCAATAAAATTAGAAATGAAAATGGAGAGATCACAACTGACAACACAGAAATACAAAGGATCATAAGAGACTACTATCAGCAATTACATGCCAATAAAATGGACAACTTGGAAGAAATGGACAAATTAGAAAAGTACAACTTTCCAAAACTGAACCAGGAAGAAATAGAAAATCTTAACAGACCCATCACAAGCTCGGAAATTGAGACTGTAATCAGAAATCTTCCAGCAAACAAAAGCCCAGGTCCAGACGGCTTCACAGCTGAATTCTACCAAAAATTTAGAGAAGAGCTAACACCTATCCTACTCAAACTCTTCCAGAAAATTGCAGAGGAAGGTAAACTTCCAAACTTATTCTATGAGGCCATCATCACCCTAATACCAAAACCTGACAAAGATGCCACGAAAAGAACTACAGGCCAATATCACTGATAAACATAGATGCAAAAATCCTTAACAAAATTCTAGCAATCAGAATCCAACAACACATTAAAAAGATCATACATCATGACCAAGTGAGCTTTATCCCAGGGATGCAGGGATTCTTCAATATCCGCAAATCAATCAATATAATACACCACATTAACAAAATGAAAAATAAAACCCATACGATTATCTCAATAGATGCAGAGAAAACCTTCGACAAAATTCAACATCCATTTATGATAAAAACCCTCCAGAAGGCGGGAATAGAAGGAACATTCCTCAACATAATAAAAGCTATATATGACAAACCCACAGCAAACATTATCCTCAATGGTGAAATATTGAAAGCGTTTCCCCTAAAGTCAGGAACAAGACAAGGGTGTCCACTCTCACCACTACTATTCGATATAGTTTTGGAAGTTTTGGCCACAGCAATCAGAGAAGAAAAAGACATAAAAGGAATACAAATTGGAAAAGAAGAAGTAAAACTCTCACTGTTTGCAGATGACATGATCCTCTACACAGAAAACCCTAAAGACTCTACCAGAAAATTACTAGAGCTAATGAATGAATATAGTAAAGTTGCAGGATATAAAATCAACACACAGAAATCCCTTGCATTCCTATACACTAATAATGAGAAAATAGAAAGAGAAATTAAGGAAACAATTCCATTCACTGTTGCAACGAAAAGAATAAAATACTTAGGAATATATCTACCTAAAGAAACAAAAGACCTATATATAGAAAACTATAAAACACTAGTGAAAGAAATCAGAGAGGGCACTAATAGATGGAGAAATATACCTTGATCATGGATTGGAAAAATAAATATTGTGAAAATGAATATATTACCCAAAGTAATTTATAAGTTCAATGCAATCTCTATCAAGCTACCAACAGTATTTTTCACAGAGCTAGAACAAATAATTTCAAAATTTGTATGGAAATACAAAAAACCTCAAATAGCCAAAGCAATCTTGAGAAAGAAGTATGGAAGTGGGGGAATCAACATGCCGGACTTCAGGCTCTACTACAAAGCCACAGTCATAAAGACAGTATGGTACTGGCATAATATAGAAATATAGATCAATGGAACAAAATAGAAAGCCCAGAGATAAATCCACGCACCTATGGACACCTTATCTTTGACAAGGAAGGCAAGAATATTCAATGGAGAAAAGATGATCTCTTTAACAAGTGGTGCTGGGAAAACTGGTCAACCACTTGTAAAAGAATTAAACTAGAACACTCCGTGACACTATACACAAAAATAAACTCAAAATGGATTAAAGATCTAAATGTAAGACCAGAAACTATAAGACTCCTAGAGGAGTACATAGGCAAAACACTCTCCGACATAAATCACGGCAGGATCCTCGAAGACCCACCTCCCAGAATATTGGAAATAAAAGCAAAAATAAACAAATGGGACCTAATGAAAATTAAAAGCTTCTGCACAGCAAAGGAAACTATAAGCAAAGTGAAAAGACAGCCTTCAGAATGGGAGAAACTAATAGCAAATGAAGCAACTGACAAAGGATGAATCTCAAAAATATACAAGCAACTCCTGCAGCTCAATTCCAGAAAAATAAACGACTCAATCAAAAAATGGGCCAAAGAACTAAACAGACTTTTCTCCTAAGAAGACATACATATGGCTAACAAACACATGAAAAGATGCTCAACATCACTCATTATCAGAGAAATGCAAATCAAAACCACAATGAGGTACCATTTCATGCCAGTCAGAATGGCTGCTATCCAAAAGTCTACAAGCAATAAATGCTGGAGAGGGTGTGGAGAAAAGGGATCTTACACTGTTGGTGGGAATGCAAACTAGTACAACCACTATGGAGAACAGTGTGGAGATTCCTTTAAAAACTGGAAATAGAACTGCCATACGACCCAGCAATCACACTCCTGGGCATACACACTGAGGAAACCAGAATTGAAAGAGACACATGTACTCCAATGTTTATCGCAGCACTGTTTATAATAGCCAGGACATGGAAGGAACCAAATCTCCATCTGCAGATGAGTGGATAAGAAAGCTTTGGTACATATACACAATGGAGTATTACTCAGCAATTAAAAAGAATATATTTGAATCAGTTCTAATAAGGTGGATGAAACTGGAGCCTATTATACAGAGTGAAGTAAGCCAGAAGGAAAAACACCAATACAGTATACTAATGCATATATATGGCATTTAAAAAGATGATAACGAGACAGCAAAAGAGACACAGATGTATAGAACAGTCTTTTGGACTCTGTGGGAGAGTGCGAGGGTGGGATGATTTGGGAGAATGGCATTGAAACATGTATATTATCATATGTGAAACGAATCGCCAGTCCAAGTTCAATGCATGATATAGGATGCTCGGGGCTGGTGTACTGGGATGACCCATAGGGATGGGATGGGGAGGGAGGTGGGAGGGCAGTTCAAGATGGGGAACACATGTACACCTGGGGCAGATTCATGTCAATGTATGGCAAAACCAATACAATAATGTAAAGTAATTAGCCTCCAATTAAAATAAATATATTAAAAATTTAAAAAAAAACGACTTACCATTAACCTGAAGTAATCAAGACAGTGTGATTTGGTTAACATGAAGTCCATATATTAATGGAACAGAATAGAGGGCTCAGAAATAGATCCACATAAACATAGTCAACTGATACTTGACAAAGCAGTAAAGGCAACCCAGTGGAAGAAAGATAGTCTGATGGCAGATCTACTATTGGACATACATATGCAAAACAAATTAATCTAGATCAGACCTTATGCCCTTGATAAAAATTAATTCAAAGTGGATCATAGACCTAAATGTAAAATGCAAAACAATGAGACTCATGGAAGGTAACATAGGAGAAAATCTAGATGACCTTAGTTATGGTGATTACTTAGGAAAAACAGGAAATCCATGAATAATTGCTAAGCTGAACTTCTTTAACATTGAAAACTTCTGCTCTGTGAAAACAATGTCAAGAGATTGAGCACACAAGCCACAAATTGGAAAAAAAAATATTTACAAAACACATCTGATAAATAACTATACAAAATATACCAAGAACTTATTTTTTTAGCTTTTATTGGGTTATAGTTGATTTACCATGTTCTGTTGGTTTCATACATGCAACAGAGTGAATCTGTTATACATATACATGTATCCCCTCTTTTAAAAATTGTTTTCTTGTATAGGCCATTATAGAGTATTGAGTAGAGTTCTCTGTGCTATACTGTAGGTCCTTATTAGTTATTTATTTTATGTATATTAATAGTAGTATGTGTATATCAATCCTAATCTTACAATTTATCCCTCCCCACACCCTTACTCCGCAGTAACCATAAGTTTATTTTCTACATCTATCACTCTGTTTCTCTTTTGTGTTTGCATGCATGCTAAGTCTCTTCAGTCATGTCTGACTGCAGCCCACCAGGCTTCTCTGTCCATGGGACTCTCCAGGCAAGAACACTGGAGTGGGTTGCCATCCCCTCCTCTTTCTGTTTTGTAGATAAGTTCATTTGTAGACTTTTTTAGATTCTACATATAAGTAATATCATATGATATTTGTCTTTCTCTGTCTGGCTTACTTCATTATGACATTCTTTAGGCCCATCCATGTTGCTGCAAATGGCATTATTTCATTCTTTTTTATGGCTGAATAACACTTCATTGTGTATATGTACTGCATCTTCTTTATCTAATCCTCTCTTGATGGACATTTAGATTGCTTCCATATCCTGGCTATTATAAATAGTGCTGCAGTAAATATTGGGGTGCATGTATCTTTTCAATTATGGTTTTCTCTAGATATATGCCTAGGAGTGAGGTTGCTGGATTGTATGGTAGCTCTGTTTGTAGTTTTTTAAGGAACCTCCATACTGTTCTCCATAGTGGCTGTACCAGTTTGCATTCCCACTAACAGTGTAGGAGGGTTTTCTTTTCTCCATAGCCTTTCTAGCATTTACTATTTGTAAATAAAATATACCAAGAACTTTAAAAACTCAATAATAAGAAAACAGACAACCTGATTAAAAATGTGCAAAAGACCTTAAAAGGCACCTCATTGAAGAAAATATACAGATGGCAAAACAGTGGAAACAGTGTCAGACTTTACTTTTTGGGCTCTAAAATCGCTGCGGATGCTGATTGCAGCCATGAAATCAAAAGACGCTTACTCCTTGGAAGGAAAGTTATGACCAACCTAGATAGCATATTAAAAAGCAGAGACATTAGTTTGCCAACAAAGGTCCGTCTAGTTGAGGCTATGGTTTTTCCAGTGGTCATGTATGGATGTGAGAGTTGGACTGTGAAGAAAGCTGATCACAGAAGAATTGATGCTTTTGAACTGTGGTGCTGGAGAAGACTCTTGAGAGTCCCTTAGACTGCAGGGAGATCCAACTAGTCCATTCTAAAGGAGATCAGTCCTGAGTGTTCATTGGAAGGACTGATGCTAAAGCTGAAACTCCAATACTCTGGCCATCTCATGAGAAGAGCTGACTCACTGGAAAAGACTCTGATGTTGGGAGGGATTGGGGGCAGGAGGAGAAGGGGATGACAGAGAATGAGATGGCTGGATGGCATCACCGACTCGATGGACATGAGTTTGAGTGAACTCTGGGAGTTGGTGATGTACAAGGAGGCCTGGCGTGCCGTGAATCATGGGGTCGCAAAGAGTTGGACACGACTGAGCGACTGAGCTGCACTGAACTGAATGTTCCCAACATCATATGTCATTACTGAATTGCAAATTACAACCATAAAACACCACTATACATCCATTAGAATGGCCAGAAATCGAAACACTGACACCAGATGCTGGTGAGGAGACAGAACTACAGGAACTCTCATTCATCACTGTTAAGAACACAAAATGGTGCAGCCAATTTGGCAGACAGTTTGGCAGTTTTTTTACCAAACTTAATATACTCTAACTATATGATTCAGCAATCACTTTCCTTGGTACTTTTAATACAAATGGCCTGAAACATTTTGCCCACAAAAACCTGCACACAAATGTTTATAACAGCTTTGTCCATTACTGCCAGAATTTTGGGGGGTGCTAACGCTTAACCTATTTGTCAGTATCATACTCCTCTTTCTTCCAAACTCTCAATCATCTCATAAACTTTTTCTTGTTAATGATACTTTACTGAATTATAGTCAGCATACCAGAAAGTGCACAGATCTTGGAAGTGTACACAGCTCCATGAATGTAGACAAATATATGCACTGGAAAGCCATCACTCAGATGAAGATAATATAAAAGAGCTTTGAACAATATGACTTTACTGATCCCTCTTCTGCTCTTTGGCATAGTCAATAAGGCAGAAATAGAGGTTTTTCTGGAACTCTCTTGCTTTTTCGATGATAAAGTCGATGTTGGCAATTTGATCTCTGGTTCCTCTGACTTTTCTAAAACCAGCTTGAACATCTGGAAGTTCATGGTTCACATATTGCTAATGCGTGCCTTGGAGAATTTTGAGCATTACTTTACTAGTGTGTGAGATGAGTGCAATTGTGCAGTAGTTTGAGCATTCTTTGGCATTGCCTTTCTTTGGGATTGGAATGAAAACTGATCTTTTCCAGTCCTGTGGCCACTGCTGAGTTTTCCAAATTTGCTGACATCAGCACTTTCACAGCATCATCTTTCAAGATTTGAAATAGCTCAACTGGAATTCTACCACCTCCACTAGCTTTGTTCGTAGTGATGCTTCCTAAGGCCTACTTGACTTCGCATTCCAGGATGTCTGACTCTAGGTGAGTGATCACACCATCGTGATTATCTGAGTCATGAGGATATTTTTTGTACAGTTCTTCTGTGTATTTTTTCCACCTCTTCTTAATATCTTCTGCTTCTGTTAGGTCCATACCATTTCTGTCCTTTATTGTGTCCACCTTTGCATGAAATGTTCCCTTGGTATCTCTAATTTTCTTGAAGAGATCTCTAGTCTTTCCCATTCTATTGTTTTCCTCTATTTCTTTGCATTGATTGCTAAGGAATGGTTTCTTATCTCTCCTTGCTATTCTTTGGAACTCTGCATTTAAATGAGTGTATCTCTCGTTTCCTCCTTTGCCTTTCGCTTCTCTTCTTTTCACAGCTATTTGTAAGGTCTCCTCAGGCAGGCATTTCGTCTTTTTATATTTCTTTTCCATGGGGATGGTCTTATATGCAGAGTACATCATGAGAAATGCTGGGCTGAAAGAACCACAAGCTGAAATCAAGATTGCCAGGAGAAATATCAATAACCTCAGATATGCAGATGATACCTCCCTTATGTCAGAAAGTGAAGAAGAACTAAAGAGCCTCTTGATGAATGTAAAAGAGGGGAATGAAAAAGTTGGCTTAAGGCCCAACATTCAGAAAACTAAGATCGTGGCATCCGGTCTCATCACTTCATGGCAAATAGATGGGGAAACAGTGGAAACAGTGGCAGACTTTATTTTGGGAGGCTCCAAAATCACTGCAGATGGTGATTGCAGACATGATATTAAAAGATGCTTACTCCTTGGAAGAAAAGTTATGACCAACCTAGACAATATATTCAGAGAAGGCAATGGCACCCTACTCCAGTATTCTTGTCTGGAAAATCCCAAGGACTACAGCCTACCAGGCTCCTCCGTCCATGGGATCGCTAAGAGTCAGACACAACTGAGTGACTTCACTTTCACTTTTCACTTTCATGCATTGGAGAAGGAAATAGCAACCCACTCCAATATTCTTGCCTGGAGAATCCCAGGGACCGGGGAGCCTGGTGGGCTGCCATCTATGGGGTCGCACAAAGTCGGACACGACTGAAGTGACTTAGCAGCAGCAGCAGACAATATATTAAAAAGCAGAGATTTTTTAACTTTGTCAACAAAGGTCCGTCTAGTCAAAGCTATGGTTTTTCCAGTAGTCATGTATGGATGTGAGAGTTGGACTATAAAGAAAGTTGAGCGCAGAAGAATTGATTCTTTTGAATTGTGGTGTTGGAGAAGACTCTTGAGAGTTCCTTGGATGCAAGGAGATCCAACCAGTCCATCCGAAAGGAGATCAGTCCTTGATGTTCATTGGTACAACTGATGTTGAAGCTGAAACTCCAATACTTTGGCTGCCTGATGCGAAGAGCTGACTCATTGGAAAAGACTGTGATGCTGGGAAAGATTGAGGGCAGGAGGAAAAGGGGATAACAGAGGATGAGATGGTTGGATGGCATCACTGACTCAATGGACATGAATTTGGGTAAACTCTTGGAGTTGGCAACGGACAGGGAGGCCTGGTGTGCTGCGGTTCATAGGATCACAGAGTTGGACATGACTGAGCAACTAAACTGAACTGCATTTCTGCTCTTATGCTAAATTTATCATATATTTTACTTTTACATTTGTATTATTTTTGCTTAAAAAGGCAAAAGTCTTTTTCTTTTTTTAAGTTAAAACAATCCCTTATATTTTTCCACATATTCTCAGATTCTCTACATTTCTTTCTAGCAATTTGAGCTTCCATGTGGTATTCTTTACCTTCAGCCTAAAAACCTTTAGTGTTTATTGTTGTGTAGTTATTCTAGCAGTTAATTCTCTCAGCTTTTATTTGTCTGAAAATGTCTAAAAATTGAATACATTTAACATATAACATTAATTATTTTCAGGTGCATAACAGTGATTTGATATTTGTACATATTACAAAATGATCACCATAATACCTCTTTGATACATGGTTAAATTATTTTTTCTTGGGATGAAAACTTTTAAGATCTTTTGTCTTCTCTTCAGTTCAGTTCAGTTCAGTTGCTCAGTCATGTCCGACTCTTTGTGACCCCATGAATCACAGCACGCCAGGCCTCCCTGTCCATCACCAACTCCCGGAGCTCACTCAAACTCATCTCCACAGAGTCGGTGATGCCATCCAGCCACCTCATTCTCTGTCGTCCCCGTCTCCTCCCATCCCCATTCCTTCCCAGCATCAGAGTCTTTTCCAGTGAGTCAACTCGTCGCATGAGGTGGCCAAAGTATTGGAGTTTCAGCTTTAGCATCAGTCCTTCCAATGAACACCCAGGATTGATCTCCTTTAGAATGGACTGGTTTGACCTCCTTGCAGTCCAAGGGACTCTCAAGAGTCTTCTCCTGCAGTTTTCAAAAATGCAATACAGTGTGACTAACTGTAGTCACCATGCTGTACATTACCATCACATGACTTATGACCCTAACTCTTCATATTATACATTCTTCATATTATACATTCTTCATATTATACATTATTATACATTTAACTTATGTATTTAATGATATGCATACATAATAGTTTCATTGCTCTAAAATTTTTCTGTGCTCTACTTATTCATTCCTCCTTCATCCTGGAATCCCCTGGCAACCACTAATTTGTTCTATGGTTTTGTAAACTTTAAAAAATTCCTCCTTATTCTTGGAGACTTTCCTCCCAGAGATCTTCATTTTTCTGCTTCCACCTTTGTGGTTGTTTTCTAGGTCTGTGTAAAACTGTATTCTAGAGCTTTCAATGCTCTCCTGATTTCAGTCCCCCGTTTCCAAGATTAAAATCTTTCATCTTGGTTTCCTCCTGGTTTTGTTAGTGTATATCCTCAAGTAACTGCCTAAAAGAAAGGATACATGAGAGCTAAACTTTCAGTGTATGTGTCTGACTCTTTGCGACCCTATGGACTGTGGCCTGCCAGGCTCCTCTGTCCTTGGGATTTTCCAGGCAAGAATACTGGAGTGGTTTGGCATTTCCTCCTCCAGGGGAATCTTCCTGACCCAGGGATCAAAGCTGGGTCTCCTGCTTTGCAGGTGGATTCTTCACTTTACTGCTGAGCTCCCACCAGGGGAGCTCAGCCATCAGACCTCACATATTATCCCCTTTAATAATTTGTATCAAACACCAACTGAGTTATCCATTCAATATAGATATTTAGTTTGCTGCCATTAAAAAATCTGGCACCCTGCCACTATGAGCTTCAATAAATTTGAGAATTCATATTGTGACCAATCACCTTATTCCTTGTGAAAAAACTACTGTAAAATATAAAATGAAGTAAACCTCATCATATTGATATGACATTTTTAAAAAGTGATATGAGAAAGTTTATCACTTTAAGTATTCACATACAGTTTTAAAATGTTTCTTAATAAAAATACTTCTTTGAAGTTGACAAAGACTTTGTAATATATGATTCGTGTCTTATTGTATATTATCTATGTCTAGATAGATATATCAATATGTGTTTTTTTATATTTCAGGAGGTATACTTTTTATGATATGGTGTGCAGCCTGGGCATTCTCAGGCCCTGAAGTTCTTCCTAATGGAGGTTTATTTGGACTGTTAGTTATCTTTTATTGTGCCTTTATTGGGGGCAAACTTGTGGAAATCATTAGACTACCTTCAGTGCCTGAAATTCCTCCTCTCCTTGGTAAGTGAATAATTAGCTTTTATTTGTCATTGACTATATGTAAATTATGATTATATTCTAGTCAGAGTAGATATAATTTAAACTATTTCAATGTAATATGATCTATGTAGCTTTTTTATATGTGTACTTAACTATATATGTGTATATATAGCTTTCTTATAGAAGTATTTAATCTCTATATACAGATTTTTCCTGAAATATATTTTTAAATAATTTAAATATGCTCAATATGATTGTTGTTGCTTTATCATTTAATAGGACATTTTAAAATTAACTTTTACATGTTTTATAGAAAAGGAAAAATTTGAAAGAACTGAATTTTTCTATAGATAACCTAATTCAAATAAAATTTGTTGTTGTTTAGTCACTAAGTCATGTTCAACTCTTTGCAATCCCATGGACTGTAGCCCACAAGTCTTCGCTGTCCATGGGATTTCCCAGGCAAGAATGCTAGAGTGGGTTGCCATTTCCTACTGCAGGGGATCTTCCCAACCCTGGGATTGAACTTGCATCTCCTGATTGGCAGGTGTATTCTTTACCACTGAGAGACCTGGGAAGCCCTCAAATACAATTACAAGATTCAAATACTATCATGACTAGGGCACCAAAATGTTTTATAGTTCTTGGATGAGTTCCTTGGGCATCTCCACTGTGTATATTCATTGGTGTATCATCTGCCTAAACAATATTACATCCTATTTCTTCATCACCATTGTTATGTAACTCTCCAGGTAGACAAGAGGAAAATTAGTGAAAAAACTTCTTTTAGAGGTGTGTTATATCTTCTAAGTATTCAATATATTCTAATATTTAGTTACTGCCAAAAGAGGTAATCACTCCATTTTATCTCTAACACCCTTTCTGTGTTCATAACACCCTTCAGCACCTCACAAGTATTTACTGGATCTCTTCCACTTCTCCAAAGCTTCCACTCTAGCCCTAGCTCAGGCTATTAGTTTCTAACCATTCCATGAACTATGGTAGAGCCTTTTTTCTGGTCCCTCCTTAGTTTTATGTCTGTCCCATTTACCAATACCATCACATAGACAATGCAACACTCGTTATCTCACTTCCTGCCTAAAACTTACCCACAGTGCTTTACTCTGCCAAAACCAGGGAAAGTTGGGAGTAAAGGAAGCTTTCCATGATCTGGCCCCTCCTGCCCATTCCCCACTCCAAACTAGTCCTTAATGTTCCATCAATACTGAATTACTTTTTTCATACCATTGAGATATATCATTTCTTATCTCCATTCCTTTATTTATGCTGTCTCCTCTACTTGTATGCAACCTATCTTTCACCAAAGTAATGAGAGATACAGTGTGTTTGAAGAAGGGATATTAAACATTTCTGTTTTCTATCTTAGAAAAATGAACTGAATCAGACATGGTTTATTTTTTTTCTTCCAAGGGATGTTACTGGCTGGTTTTGTCATTAGGAATGTTCCATTCCTCAGTGATATCACCTATGTTAGTAATGAACTGTCTTCAACTTTAAGAAATACTGCACTTACCATTATTCTAGTGCGAGCTGGGCTTGGACTCGATCCACAGGTAGATTTCCAATTACACCTTGAATATGGTTATTTTAAATATTAGAGGCTGATGGAAAAGAAAAACAGGCAGAATTTTTCTTATAGTTGTTTCACGTAGAGCAAAACTAAGACAAAGAACAAAGATTTTTGCAGAAATATTGGCACTTTAATGTCTACTTCTGATCATATTACTAATATGAAATCACTGTGATGTAAGATCTCTATTAGTAATAGTCGTTAATTATTTACATAGAGATAGATGTTCCTTATGCAACATTTGTATTATTTTGGAGTTGTGGCTTTTCTGTGGAGAACTCTTTACTTTTCAGTTAACAGAGGATAAGGTCATCCCATAAAAGGTTATTGCTTCTGTTTTGTTTTTTCAGAATGATTATGATTTCAATAATATTATTCTTTCATGAATTTTTCCCACAGAACTATGTTCCTGATTATATTTTTATAAAAGCTAATCTTTTAAAATATTTCTTAAAATATTACTATCAAGGAATCATAAATTAGTTTTTTAAAGATGGATATTCATAAATATAACAGCTATTCAGGATATAACAAATGTGGCAAATATATAAGATTGGCGAAAGTATTTGATGAGCATAAATAATTATAGACAGTTATAAACAAGTTATTATATTATCCAGTAAAAAATTTGAACCAATGAGAAAATTTGAAAATTTTCCCTTTTAGTTAATTATGCATTTTTTATGTGATTTTTTCCTTTGGCATGTTATAATTATGACACTAACCACACAATTCATCCCTAAAAGTTAATTGATGGAAACAAACCTATAGGATACTTTCATTTTACTATTTACTGGGAAGATTAAGGAAGGTAGAAATATTTATTTAATCACAGAAAACTGAGTCATTTTATTAATTAAAATAGAACAGCATTTTATAATATACGAAATAGTTTATAATCTAATATATGATAACATATAAAATGAGCTGTATTAGCATTTAAAGCACATGGGATATCTGGGAGATTTAATTTAATAAGATTATCACTCGAAAAAGACTATATAATTCAACATTTGCTTAAAATAATTTTCTTATTGGCCACTACAAACTTGTCTAAGTGTGACTATGTTTATATTCCAGGCTTTGAAGAATTTGAAGCGAGTTTGTTTAAGATTGTCTATGGGTCCATGTCTAATGGAGGCTTGTTCAACTGCTGTTATTTCCCACTTCCTTATGGATTTTCCATGGCAGTGGGGATTTCTGTTGGGGTAACTTTTTCTCATTTTTCTCTATGAAAATATTCAGTTAAAATGCTTGCTTATTGAAATAATCAGAATATTGTATAGAAAAGTTTATCATTGAAATTCTTTTTACTGTAGTAGAGAACCTTGGAAATCAGTTAGTCAGAAATAGAACCATGTCCTAAATCTACTATATCCTTGACAAATATTCATAGTTCCTAAGTGCTTAATGCTAAGATAATTCACTTTATCAGTTTATTTTTTCTCCTATATTGTAACCTATCTCCAGTTTTTTATTTATTTATATTTTTTTTTGTGCTGGATCTTCATTGCTGTGTGGGTTTTTCTCTAGTTGTGGAGAGCAGAGACTACTCTCTAGTTGCAGTGCACAGGCTTCTTATTGCAGTGGCTTCTCTTATTGCTGAGCACAGGCTCTAGGGCGAATAGGCTTCAATAGTTGTGGTACAAGGGCTCAGTAGTTGTGGTTCTCGGGCTCTCGAGCACAGGCTCAGTAGTTTCGGTGCATGGCTTAGTTGCTCTGTGTCATGTGGGATTTTCCAGACCAGGGATCAGACCCGTGTCTCCTGCATTGGCAGATGGATTCTTTACCACTGAGCCACCAGAGAAGCCCTGCTTTTTTTTTTAATTTTTATTTTTTGGCTTTGCTGGGTCCTCCTGGCTGTGTTGTAGTCTTTCTCAAGTTACAGTGATTGGGGACTAATCCAGCACAGGCTTCATTGCTGTGGTTTCTCTTATTGCAGAACACAGGCTCTAAGTGTGTGGGCTTCAGTAGTAGGGGCACGCAACCTCAGTAATTGTGCTGCACAGGGTTAGTTGCTCTGTGGCATTTGGGGTCTTCCGAGACCAGAATTCAAGCCCTTGTCCCCTGCATTGGCAGATGGATTCCTAACCACTGGACCACCAAGAAAGTCCCTATCTCTATTTTTAATTAATCTAAGGGTCTTTTCCTTGTATACTATATGTGCACATATATATTATACGTATGTATAGCATATGTATTTTATATATATGAAAAACATTTTATGTAGATATTATAACAAAAACAAGCAAACACTATTTTCCTAGATCCTGTGTCCCATCTATTATTATCTATCATCTATTTCTTTTCATGTCCAAGTTCTTCAGAATAATAGTCTATGATTTCTATCTCTATATCTTGAACTTGTTTTCATTTTTCAATCCATTTAATTTTTGCCTCCACTTACCCATTCCAGTGGATCCCAGTATGCATTTCTAAAAGATAAGGGCATTTCCTAACTAAATTAACAATTTTTTGGTATCCTTAGGTGATTCTTTTAAAATTTTGATCTACTCAATCTTTAGTGGAATCTTTCAATCAATCAAAAGGATTGTATATCTATTTTTCATCCAGGTCTTGAATATATCTTTTATCTTTCCTCAGTTCTCTTTTATTTTGTTCTTTTGTAACTCCCTCCTCCATATCTATTAAGTTTTCCTTTATACTTTTCATTTATTTGCCTTTGCAGTACACACTGAAAATTTTCTCTGCTTAGTTCTCTAGCCTTTATGTCTGTATCACCTATTTATTTATTTATTTTATTTTGACAGTTTCTAAGAATAATAGTTAAATGTTATGAACAGATACAGTGTACTTTCGTGATTCTGAGGATATTTATAGTTATTCTGAAGTCACGTTCTTGTTGTTCACTTTTTAGTATATCTCTTTCCTCAGGTGTAAATTATTCCATTTAATGAATACAGTGCCTCAATTCAAAGTATTGACTTTCCCCAAATATTTGGTGATAATTTAATGGGTACTAACTTTTTAAGTTGAAACTTACTATTAATTTGTGATTATTTTACCTGTGGGCTGTTGCCTTCTTGCAGAGAATAGGCCACTCATGCGACCAAGTGAGTTTCCTTAGAAGATCAAACTGAGTTTAAGATTCTTTTTTTTTTTTTTAAGTTGTACCATGTGGCCTTCAGGATCTTAGTTCTCCAACCAGGTGTTGAACACAGGCCACCACAGCAAAAGAAAGCACTGAGTCCTAACCACAGGATTGCCAGAGAATTCACTAAGATTATTATGCAGATTATTTATTAAGGGAGCTCTCAGTAGAAACTTCTGAATAAAGAGAGCCAGATAGGAGTGTAGGAAAAGTCAGTGGTTCCAAAACTTTGCTACCCATTAAAATCACCTGGGGAGCTTTTGAAAATATGAGTAATTAGAGGAGTGATGTTGGGAAGATGGCAGAATAGGAAACTCCAGCCTCACTTTCCCACATGAAGACACTATCATAACAATGTGAGGACCAGATTACCTTTATGTAATTCCAGAAACCACTTGAGAGGTTCCAGCATTCCATGCAAGCACAAGGTCAAGAAGAGGCACATTGGAGCAATTAGAACATTTATCTTGCACTTAACCATCATACCCCATGCCCCTCTTGCTCAGCAAGGGGCAATCAGGAGGAAACAGCCAACATTTGGCCTCTCCCTCAGGAGGAAAAGAAAAAGCTGGAACATTTGTTCTGCATTCTGGCTTTTTAAGAGGCTACCAAGGGACTGGTTTCTGTCTCATCTGACTGGGAGCACTGACAGAAAAGAGTGGCACATTTTAGATGCCTGAGGTCCACTGAGAACAAAGGTAAGTGCTATGTGTTGCTGTACTCCAGAGATATTGCAGTACTGCTAATAGACACTTGGGATACTCTGGAGTAGGAAAAGGCCAAAGTCCAGCTGGATATAATGCATCAAAGCCCAGAGAAGGCACATTCCAGAAAAGTTTGAGAGACTTCCAGAATCTTTATCTGGGTTGATTAGTGAAGGTCTTTCCCTAATGATGAAGTCCATAAAGACCAGGAGAGGTGACTGTTTTTTCAAAACCCAAATTTCAATAAAAGATAACAAGACATGCAAAGCAACAGGGAATTAGGGCTCAATCAAAGGAACAAAATAAAACTCCAGACACCAGCCTTAAACAAATAGAAATGTATCAGATATTCAACAAAGAATTCAAAAAAACTATCATAAAGAGGCCCAGTGAGCTCAAAGATGTCACAGACGTCTAAAAGAAATCAGGAAAATAATGCATGAACAAAGTGGGAATACCAACAAACATAGAAACTGTAAAAAAAGAACCAAAAATAAATTCTGGACCAGTCAGCAATATGTGAACCGTGAACTCCCAGATGTTCAAGCAGGTTTTAGAAAAGGCAGAGGCACCAGGGATCAAATTGCCAACATCCGCTGGATCATGGAGAAAGCAAGAGAGTTCCAGAAAAATATCTATTTCTGCTTCATTGACTATGCCAAAGCCTTTGACTGTGTGGATCACAATAAATTGTGGAAAATTCTGAAAGAGATGGGAATCCCAGACCACCTGACCTGCCTCTTGAGAAACCTGTATGCAGAAACTGTACAGTCAGAACTGTACATGGAACAACAGACTGGTTCCTAACGTCAAGGCTGTATATTGTCACCTTGCTTATTTAACTTTTATGCAGAGTACATCATGAGGAATGCTGGGCTGGAAGAAGCACAGGCTGGAATCAAGATTGCTGGGAGAAATATCAATAACCTCAGATATGCAGATGACACTACCCTTATGGCAGAAAGTGAAGAGGAACTCAAAAGCCTCTTGATGAAAGTGAAAGAGGAGAGTGAAAAGGTTGGTTTGAAGCTCAACATTCAGAAAACAAAGATCATGGCATCTGGTCCCAGCACTTCATGGGAAATAGATGGAGAAACAGTGGAAACAATGTCAGACTTTATTTTTGGGGGCTCCAAAATCACTGCAGATGCTAATTGCTGCCATGAAATTAAAAGACGCTTACTCCTTGGAAGGAAAGTTATGACCAACCTTGATAGTATATTAAAAAGCAGAGACATTACTTTGCCAACAAAGGTCCATCTAGTCAAGGCTATGGTTTTTCCGTGGTCATGTATGGATGTGAGAGTTGGACTGTGAAGAAAGCTGATCGCCAAAGAATTGATGCTTTTGAACTGTGGTGTTGGAGAAGACTCTTGAGAGTCCCTTAGACTGCAAGGAGATCCAACCAGTCCTTTCTAATGGAGATCAATCCTGGGTGTTCATTGGAAGGACTGATGCTAAAGCTGAAACTCCAATACTTTGGCCACCTCATGCGACGAGTTGACTCACTGGAAAAGACTCTGATGCTGGGAAAGGTTGGGGGCGGGAGGAGAAGGGGATGACTGAGAATGAGATGGCTGGATGGCATCACCGACTCTGTGGAGATGAGTTTGAGTGAACTCCGGGAGTTGGTGATGGACAGGGAGTCCTGGCGTGCTGTGATTCATGGGGTCATGGAGATCGGACACGACTGAGTGACTGAACTGAACTGAACTGAGAATAATACAATTAAATGAGACATTGACTATAGGAGGTCAACTGCAGACTAAATCAGTAAGAAAAAGGAATCTGTGAACTTGAAGATAGGTCATTTGAAATTACAGAATCAGAGGAGCAAAACGAAAAACAAGGAGAGTAAAGAGATCCTAAGGGACTTGTGGGTTGCCATTTAATGGGCCAGGTACACATTATGGGAGTTTCAGAAATAGAAGAGAGAAATAAATGATTTGAAAGCCTATTTGAAGAAATAATAGCCCCAAACTTTCAAATTTGAGGAAGGAAATGGACATAAAAATTCAAAATGATCAAAAAACTTCCATTAAAATAAAACCAAAGAAACCTACACTGAGAAATATACTCAAGCTGTCAAAAATCACAGCAAGTGAGAATCTTAAAAACAATGAAAGAAAAGCAAGAACTCCTGTAAGATAATGATTGAATTTCTCAATGGAAACCTTGCAAGCCAGAAGGGAATGGGATGATATATTCAAAATGCTAAAAGAAAAAAAAAAAAAAAACCCAGCCAACCAAGAATATTATATCTAGCATACCATATGTAAAAACTTCATGACATTGAATTTGGCAATTATTTCTTGGATATGACACTAAAAAGCACAGGCAACAAAAGTGAAAATAAATGGAACAGCATGAAACTTAAAAATTTTTTGCATGCAAAGGAAACAAAATGAAAAGGCAGCACACAGAATGGGAGAAAATAATTATAAACCATATATCTGGAAAGAGATCAATATTCAAAATACTTTAGAAAACCCTATAACTCAGCAAATTTTTAAAAACCTGACTATATAATGGGCAAAAAACTTACATAGACATTTCTACAAAGAAGATATACAAATAGCCAATAAGCATATGAAAGTGCTCAACATTTATAATCATTCAGTTCAGTTCAGTCAGTTCAGTTCAGTTGCTCAGTTGTGTCCGACTCTTTGCGACCCCATGAATCACAGCACACCAGGCCTCCCTGTCCATCACCAACTCCCGGAGTTCACTCAAACTCATGACCATTGAGTCGGTGATGCCATCCTATGGAAAATATTTTGGAGGTTTCTCAAAACACTTAAAGTAAAACTACCACTTAATCCAGCAGTGCCACTTCTGGGTATATATATCCCAAAAAACTGGAAGTAGGATATCAAAGAGATATTTGCACACTCACATTCATTGCAACATAATTCACAGTAGCCAAGAGGTAGAGGCAGCTCAAATATCCATGGACAGATGAATGGATAAAGAAAATAAACACACACACACACACACAGGAATATTATGAATATTCAGCTGTAAAAGAGGAAATCCTGTCACATTCTACAGCATAGATAAACCTTGAGGATACTATGTTGGGTGAAGTAAGTCAGAACAAATACTGTATGGTTCCACTGATATATCTGGAGTCTTCAAAATCATCTTAACAGAAAATAGAATGGTGGTTGTCAGTGGCTTGGGTGAGAGGGGAAAGGGTACTGTTCAGTTATAGAGTTTCGGTTTTGCAAGATAAAAATATTCTAAGTTAAACAATAATGTGACTATCATTAGCACTACTGAACTGTACATTTAAAAATAGCTAAGAAGGTTAATTTTATATTATGTATTTTTTACAATTAAAAAAACTTTACAGTATCCCAGTATTCAGATCAAACTCCATCCTAAATCAGATCAGAATGTCTTAGAATGTGACCCAGCCATCAGCATTTTTTTTTAAATCCCCAAGTAAATGGTAAGATGGACTTCCCTGGTGGCTCAGAGGTTAAAGCGTCTGCCTCCAATGTGGGAGACCCGGGTTCGATCCCTGGGTCGGGAAGATCCCCTGGAGAAGGAAATGGTAACCCACTCCAGTATTCTTGCCTGGAGAATCCCATGGAAGGAGAAGCCTGGTAGGCTACAGTCCACGGGGTCGCAAAGAGTCGGACACGACTGAGGGACTGAACGGAACGGAACAGACGGAAATGGTAAGATAACTCTCAGATATCACTGCTTTCTGATATTTAAGCCTTTGTGTAATACCCTCTTCCTAAATGTGGACTGAACTTACTGACTTGTTTCTAGATCAATGGAATACTGAAGAAGTAATAGGATATTACTTTTATGATTAGGTCATAAGAAGACGATAGCTTCTGTCTTCCTTGTTCTCTCTTGCACTCTCTTTAATGTTGGGGGGAAGTAAGCTGCCATGTTGGGTGCAGCCCTGTGGAGAAGCCCCCATAGCAAGAGACTGAAGACCTATCAATAGCCATGTGAATAAACTTGGAATCAGGGCTCCTACTCACCTCATGAGAGACCTTGAGTAGAAAGAGGTATACAGCTAATTCATACCCAGATTGCTGACCCACAGAGGTTGTGAGTTAATATGTGTTGTTTTAAGCTTCTAAATTTGGGCATGATTTGTTAAGCAGCAACAAATAGTAGACCAGGTGGTTCCAATGTGCAGTAAAGTTCAGGGACCACTGAATTAGGCAAATATGTTTTTTCAGAGAATTCTAGGTTCTTCCTGAGTCCTTCAGGAAATCTTGTCTGTAAACCAGGGAGGTTGTACAGCCAGAGGCAAAGGAACTGAACTGTTAGACCCTCACATCAGTCAGTCACTGGCAGGAGCTGTCTGGAATGGGGAAGTGGTACATCTCCTTAACATTAGTAGGTAAGCTTCTCTTAGCAGTGCAAGGCTCCCACAAAGCTGCCAGTATTAGTGGTTAGGAGTCAACAAGCAGCAGTTGGGGAATGTGTGCACTGGCCTGGCTAGAGGGTTCTGGTAGGGACCACATGCATCACTCCACATAGTTTACTGCAGCACTGAGGAGGTGAAAGTGGAATAGACAAGGCAGGGTTGTAGATGGGATGTACCAACAAAGTATTCTGAGCAGGAATTTCTCCATTCCTCACGGGTGTCATCAGCCACACCACAAATTTTCCCATTTTCCTTTGTAACTTAGGTTCTCATACTGTCCTTCTTTTGGATGGATATCTTCCTTACTGATTTGTTCAGAAGATAGAAGTGGTGTGGAGACTGCATCTTACTGACCATTCTTATAGCAGTACTCTACATAATCACCATTCGATTTCCTCATAGGTCCCTCCTACTCCCAGCATCTGCCACTTCTGGGCTTGCGGCATTTCTAGAATACACCATATCTTCTGTAGCCATCTTATATGCATTTTGGCTATGGTTTCCTTTTTCAACCCTAAACCACCTGTCTCTTATCTTCCTGGGATACACTTAGTTTCTTGTCCACTGAAGATTCCCGTTTTGTTTTCTAGCTAGCTTATGGGCTTTCCTATTATTTTCATATCTTTATTTCAAATGTTTTTGAGATGGAGGTAGAGGCAGCAATTTGTGGTTGACCTAACATCTTGAACAAAATTTCTGTAACATTTTAATGGCACTAAAGAATATATGAGTATTTTTGTGTGTGCTCAGTCATGTCCAACTCTTTGCGACCCTGTGGACTATAGCCTGCCAGGCTCCTATGTCCGTGGGATTTTCCCAGCAAGAATACTGGGTGGGTGGCCATTTCCTCCTCCAGGGGATCTTCCCAACCCAGGGATCAAACCCAGGTCTTCCAAATTGCAGGTGGATTCTTTACCAGCTGAGCCACTAGGGTATTGGGGACCTGCCTCGATATGGACCCAGGGTATCCTTGGGATGAACGGCGTCGGCGTCAGCGAGAGAGAGAGAGAGACAGGGGCTGATAATTCCTTGGTTTACGCAGGAAACCAATAAAACCCCAGCACGGGGTTTGCTCTGTTTACGTAGGCTGCAGGTGCCCTCTCAAATCACTGGAGGCACCCCACTAGGGCACCCCCTCAAGTGGGTCTTAGAAGCCCAGGCAGATAAGTAAACGCAGAGGGCCCAGCGCTCCAAGGATCTCAACCAGAAAAAGGAGAATAGAGAAAAGGATGGAAAAAGAGAAAGAACGACACGGGGAGACCAAGCATCAGTGAGCAAGGCCCAAAACTTTATTTTCCAGTGCTGCTTTTATACCCTAAGTTATGCACATAATAATAGAGAAAGGGAGGTATAGAGTCACGCCAAAATCATGCGGGGTCAGCAGTCTTGACCCTTATCAGGATCAGGGCTTATTTTTGTATGTCTCGTGATATACAAAAGTTTTAGGTGGTTTACATCATCTTCTGGCCAGGAGGCCTGCTAACAGTTTATGGCCCTCTCTCCTAACAAAGGTTAGTTAGCTAGAAAAAGGCTTATATTCTTTTAAGGTGATTTTCCTGAAGTCAGGAGCTATTCTCCAAAGACACATGACAAAGTTACATTCCTATAAGGCAAGGGTGTAGTGAGCTACAAGAAAGGAATTTATTAACTTAAGATCTGATGTGGTTAAATCAAAGGCTACTACTTATTTTCTCTATATGTGATTAATATATTTCCAAGGATACGATAGAAAATATGGAAACTTTGCAGCAAGCATTGATTCAACAATGAAATCTCTTTTAGTACTATTCTAATAATTTGAACTTCTTCAACAAATTTCTGTATTTTAGAATATTAGGCTTTCTGTCCTTGCATGGCTGGGAGGCTGTAAACAGTCACACTCATAGTTGTAAGAGCCCGGACAAACTTGTCAGGCAAGTTAGAAAGCTATCAGAGGGGCTTGGATTGGAACACTCCTATTAAGCCGAGGAGAACTTTTTAACTACAGCTCTGAATTAATGTTTTCAGAGAAAGGTGGTTGGGGGGAAGCCCCTGTAAGTATTAGAGGATTTGGTAAGAGGAGTAAGATAGTAAGGCAGTCAGACTTCGGTTTTCTTTGGGGTAGATGCTCGGGTAAGTCCAGGGGATTCCTCAAGTCCTGATTAGCCTTTGCCCATCAGGCCTCTTCCCCAATTGACCTTTGCCATGGGTACGATTTCCCTCACTGGCTCCCGGCAGCCTGCCAGGCTCCTATATCCGTGGGATTTTCCCAGCAAGAATACTGGGTGGGTGGCCATTTCCTCCTCCAGGGGATCTTCCAGACTCAGGGATCGAGCCCACATCCCCTGCGTCTCCTGCATTGCAGGAAGATTCTTTACCACTGAGCCACCGGGGAATTTTTTCCATTGTTAAATGACATTTACTCAAAAGCAGAATTTTTACTTGCAAAGTCATCATAAAGTTTAATATGTTGGTTGTACAATTTACTATAAAGCACTGTTTCATTAAAAGGACGTTTTTAAATTGGTTTTCAAAGATGTTTCTCTCAGTTTCGTAGTCGGTGCAGTTTCTCCTGCTGTGGTTGTCCCTTCCATGCTGCATTTGCAAGAAAGGGGATATGGTGTTGAGAAAGGCATTCCAACCTTACTAATAGCTGCCAGCAGTCTGGATGACATCTTGGCTATCACTGGATTCAATGTATGCTTCAGTATAGTTTTCTCCTCAGGTAAACAAAACAGCTACCATATAATTCAGTGCTTTCTCTATTCTTTAAACAAGTTTTCTAGCTTTCCTTCATTTATTGATGAAGACTTTTCAATTTAACATGTTTTTATTCTTCATGGAAAGCTCATTCTAGACCACAAAAGGAATTTCAATGGGTTAAGATACCACTACTTAATACAAATATTTCCTTTTAATAACCAAATATTCCAATTAATTTTATAATCCATATTATTATCATTTATCTGCTCATTTTACTTTGGAATTTTATCAGTTTTCAGTAGAAAAATTTAGGCCACAATATTATTAGTGCTACTAATACATCTAGTAGATAATTTTGAGATGTACCTTTCTGGCTGTCATTTTAAATAACTGGTTGTTCTGTTCATAAGACACCCTAAATGTGTGGAGGACAACTGTGTGTCCTTTTGGTAGTGATGGGACAAGATCCTGTACCAATTCTAAATCCCAGGGAGACATTTGGTGTTGAATGTCACTCAGAGATTGCAGAAGTGAACATTCCATATTTAATAATACTTTAATTATCTGCCAGTATATGAAGTCCAGTCTTCTGTATTATTAATCGAAACACCAAAACATTTTAAAGTTGAAAAGTTATATATATATAGGTTCTCTTAAAATAATAAGATATAAATTACTAAGAAGAAAAAAAGAAAATATAAGAATGAAATCTATTATAGTCATGTGTGCGTGTGTGTGCTCAGTCGTGTCTGACTGTTTGTGACCACATGGACTGTAGCTCAGCACCAGGCTCCTCAGGCAATGGGATTTCTCAGGCAAGAATACTGGAGTGGGTTGCCATTTCATACTCTAGGGGATCTTCCCAACCCAGAGATCGAACCCACATCACTTGTGTCTCTTGCACTGGCAGATGGAGTCTTTACCACTTTGCCACCTGGGAAGACTCCCAGGAATAATAATTCTTAATCTTTTGATATACATCCACCCAGACGTCTCCTTTTCTCCCTCTCCACATCTATCTCCAGCTTGCTTTCTCTCTCCCTCCCAAAATTCTTATAAAATTAGTGAACATTAACCATACTTATTTATAACCAGAGTTGTTTTGCCTTTAACTGTATTCAGTTCAGTTCAGTCACTCAGTCATGTCTGACTCTTTGCGACCCCATGAAACACAGCACACCAGGCCTCCCTGTCTATCACCAACTCCCAGAGTTCACTCAAACTCACGTCCATCGAGTCGGTGATGCCATCCAGCCATCTCATTCTCTGTCGTCCCTGTCTCCTCCTGCCCCCAATCCCTCCCAGCATCAGAGTCTTTTCCAGTGAGTCAGCTCTTCGCATGAGGTGGCCAAAGTATTGGAGCTTCAGCTTTAGCATCAGTCCTTCCAATGAACACCCAGGATTGATCTCCTTTAGAATGGACTGATTGGATCTCCTTTCTTCGCAAAGTAGTGTCTCTGCTTTTTAATATGCTCTCTAGGTTGGTCATAACTTTCCTTCAAGCGTCTTTTAATTTCATGGCTGCAATCAGCATCTGCAGTGATTTTGGAGCCCAAAAAAATAAAGTCTGACACTGTTTCCACTGTTTTCCCATCTATTTCCCATGAAGTGATAGGATCAGATGCCATGATCTTAGTTTTCTGAATGCTGAGCTTTAAGCCAACTTTTTCACCCTCCTCTTTCACTTTCATCAAGAGGCTTTTTAGTTCCTCTTCATCTTCTGTCATAAGGGTGGTGTCATATGCATATTTGAGGTTATTGATATTTCTCAAACTTGATTCCAGCTTGTGCTTCTTCCAGCCCAGAATTCCTCGTGATGTACTCTGCATACAAGTCAAATAAGCAGGGTGACAATATACAGCCTTGACGTACTCCTTTTCCTGTTTGGAACCAGTCTGTTGTTTCATGTCCAGTTCTAACTGTTGCTTCCTGACCTACATACAGGTTTCTCAAGAGGCAGGTCAGGTGGTCTGGTATTTCAGTCTCTTTCAGAATTTTCCACAGTTTATTGTGATCCACACAGTCAAACGCTTTGGCATAGTCAATGAAGCAGAAATAGATGTTTTTCTGGAACTCTCTTGCTTTTTTGATGATCCAGAGGATGTTGGCAATTTGATCTCTGGTTCCTCTGCCTTTTCTAAAAGGAACATCTGGAAGTTCACGGTTCACATATTGCTGAAGCCTGACTTCGATAATTTTGAGCATGACTTTACTAGCATGAGAGATGAGTGCAATTGTGCGGTAGTTTGAGCATTCTTTGAAATTGCCTTTCTTTGGGATTGGAATGAAGACTGACCTTTTCCAGTCCTGTGGCCACTGCTGAGTTTTCCAAATTTGCTGGCATATTGAGTGCAGCACTTTCACAGCATCATCTTTCAGGATTTGAAATAGCTCAACTGGAATTCCATCACCTCCACTAGCTTTGTTCGTAGTGATGCTTTCTAAGGCCCCCTTGACTTCACATTCCAAGATGTCTGGCTCTAGGTGAGTGGTCACACCATCATGATTATCTTGGTCATGAAGATCTTTTTTGTACAGTTCTTCTGTGTATTCTTGCCACCTCTTCTTAATATCTTCTGCTTCTGTTAGGTCCACACCATTCCTGTCCTTTATTGAGCCCATCTTTGCATGAAATGTTCCCTTGGTATCTCTAATTTTCTTGAAGAGATCTCTTGTTTTTCCTATTCTGTTGTTTCCCTCTATTTCTTTTCATTGATCACTGAGGAAGGCTTTCTTATCTCTCCTTGCTATTCTTTGGAACTCTGCATTCAGATGCGTATATCTTTCCTTTTCTCCTTTGCTTTTCGCCTCTCTTCTTTTCACAGCTATTTGTAAGGCCTCCTCAGACAGCCATTTTGCTTCTTTGCATTTCTTTTCCATGGGGATGGTCTTGGTCCCTGTCTCCTGTACAATGTCACAAACCTCCATCCATAGTTCATCAGGCATTCTATCTATCAGATCTAGTCCCTTAAATCTATTTCTCACTTCCACTGTATAATCATAAGGGATTTGATTGAGGTCATATCTGAATGGTCTAGTGGTTTTCCCTACTTTCTTCAATTTAAGTCTGAATGTGCAATAAGGAGCTCATGATCTGAGCCGCGGTCAGCTCCTGGTCATTTTTTTGCTGATTGTATAGAGCTTTTCCATCTTTGGCTGCAAAGAATATAATCAATCTGATTTCGGTGTTGACCATCTGGTGATGTCCATATGTAGCGTCTTCTCTTGTGTTGTTGGAAAAGGGTGTTTTCTATGACCAGTGTGTTCTCTTGGCAAAACTATTAGCCTTTGCCCTGCTCCATTTCGTGCTCCAAGGCCAAATTTGCCTGTTACTCCAGGTGTTTCTTGACTTCCTACTTTTGCATTCCAGTCCCCTATAATGAAAAGGAAATCTTTTTTGGGTGTTAGTTCTAAAAGGTCTTGTAGGTCTTCATAGAACCATTCAACTTCAGCTTCTTCAGCATTACTGGTTGAGGCATAGACTTGGATTACCCTGATATTGAATGGTTTGCCTTGGAAACGAACAGAGATCATTCTGTCGTTTTTGAGATTGCATCCAAGTACTGCATTTCAGACTCTTTTGTTGACCATGATGGATACTCCATGTCTTCTAAGGGATTCCTGCCCACAATAGTGTATATAATGGTCATCTGAGTTAAATTCACCCATTCCAGTCCATTTTAGTTCACTGATTCCTAGAATGTCGACGTTCACTCTTGCCATCTCCTGTTTGACCACTTCCAATTTCCCTTGATTCATGGACCTAACATTCCAGGTTCCTATGCAATATTTCTCTTTACAGCATCGTATCCCATGGACGGAGAAGCCTGGTAAGCTACAGTCCACGGGGTCGCAAAGAGTCGGACACGACTGAGCGACGGAACGGAAAGCGACTTCACTTTCACTTTTCACTTTCACACATTGGAGAAGGAAATGGCAACCCACTCCAGTGTTCTTGCCTGGAGAATCCCAGGGACAGGGGAGCCTGGTGGGCTTCCATCTATGGGGTCACACAGAGTCGGACACGACTGAAGTGACTTAGCAGCAGCAGCAGCACCTTGCTTCTATCACCAGTCACATCCACAACTGGGTATTGTTTTTGCTTTGGCTCCATCCCTTCATTCTTTCTGGAGTTATTTCTCCACTGATCTCCAATAGCATACTGGGCACCTACCGACCTGGGGAATTCCTCATTCAGTATCCTATCATTTTGCCTTAACTATGTATTTCAGTTCAGTTCAGTTCAGTCGCTCAGTCATGTCCGACTCTCCGCGACCCCATGAATCACAGCATGCCAGGCCTCCCTGTCCCTCACCAACTCCTGGAGTTCACTCAAACTCATGTCCACAGAGTCGGTGATGCCATCCAGCCATCTCATTCTCTGTCGTCCCCTTCTCCTCCCACCCCCAATCCCTCCCAGCAGCAGAGTCTTTTCCAGTGAGTCAACTCGTCGCATGAGGTGGCCAAAGTATTGCAGTTTCAGCTTTAGCATCAGTCCTTCCAATGAACACCCAGGATTGATCTCCTTTAGAATGGACTGGTTGGATACATCTAATTTATTTGTAAATATATTTCTATGACATTTTCATTGGTTCCATCATATTTGAGTTGCTTCATGACTTTCACCTTGACATGTTGAAATTTTAAATTGACACCACTATCTGCTATTAAAATGCTTGGTTGAACATCTTACAGCTGAATAGTTGTACTTAATATTTTATTAACCTTACAAGAGAAACTGTTATGTTAAAAAGGATATAACACAATAAGATTTTTGAAATATATTGCCACAATATCATGTCCCACCAGGATACACAAGCATGCCACTTCCTCTTCACCTTCTTCAAAATTAGATATTTACTAGTCCTTTTTACCTTAGCCACTTTGATAGGTCTCTTTAAATGAAGTACTTCGAATGCTAATGATGTTAAATGTTCATGTTTATTGTCTATTATCATTTTGGAATGTCTTAGCGATTACTTTTCTTAAAATATTTTGCCTATATCCTGTAAGCATGTTCATCTTTTTAAGCCTGATTTGTTAAGACTCTGATTGTACATAAAATTAAGAATGATAAACCATTTGTTTTATATCCTGTGCTTTTTGTAATTTAACTTTATCTCTCTTTTTTTGCCATTCAGAAGACCTAAATTTTTTATTGTCAGTTCTGGCAATCTTTTCCTTCATGACTGATATCAATCATTTTTTCAAAAAATATTTTTTGTGCTCCTTGTCCATTGTACCAGCTACTGTATCAAATGCTGAGGATAAACAGTGAATAACAGTATTAGTTTTTTTGTGTGGTTTTTTTTTTTTTTTTTGATCTTTTAACAGGGAACTTTTATTTTTTTATTTTTTTTTAACAGTATTAGTTTTTATTGAGCAATAGCTTGTTAGTTGCTGTAAGTTCTGTAGATGTTTCAGCTCAATAATCACAACAGTGCTATGCTCATTCTACTGATAAGGAAACTAAGGAACAGAGATTAAGTAACTTGCTCAAAGTCAGAGATCCAATAAGTAGGGAACCAATATGGAAATCTAGCAGTCTGACCTCAGACCCACACTTTTAAGTACTATTCTATACTGCCTCCCAACACAGCAAACGGAAAAGACCATGTAGCCTGTGTTCTCAAGGAAATTATCTTAAACAAATAAAGGTGGAATAAATATTACATAGTATAAGATGCTAAGGGAACAGGCTACAAGAGACCAAACCTAATCTGAAGAGGACCAAAAAAGTGAAAACCAAGCAGGTACCTGCTTTAAAAAATCCTCTTCCACCACATTACTGTGTAAAGTGTCTCTTGAAATTTTAAGAACTCTTTAAGTTTTATTATATATATTAGATCTTCAAAGCATCTGTATTTTGGAATTTGGTAGATATTGAGATCTCCCTCGGAGAAGGCAATGGCACCCCACTCCAGTACTTTTGCCTGGAAAATCCCATGGACGGAGGAGCCTGGTAGGCTGCAGTCCATGGGGTCGCGAAGAGTCAGACATGACTGAGCACCTTCACTTTCACTTTTCTCTTTCATGCACTGGAGAAGGAAATGGCAACCCACTCTAGTGTTCTTGCATGGAGAATCCCAGGGATGGGGGAGCCTGGTGGGCTTCCGTCTAGGGGGTCGCACAGAGTCGAACACGACTGAAGCGACTTAGCAGCAGCAGCAGAGATCTCACTTTACCTTCTGAGTCAATCAGCCCTTTTACCATTATTCAGTATCCTATCTTTATCTCTCGTGACAGTATTTGACCTAAAGTCTGTCTTGTCTGGTAAAAGTATGACTGCCCCTGCTCTCTTTGAGGTACCATTTGCATGGAATATCTTTTTCCTTCTTTAAAGTTATAGCAATCTGTTTAAAATGATAGCAACTTCAGTTGCATACAAAAAAAATCTACTTTTCTACTCCTCTCTCACCCTCCTCACCTTATGTTACCAGTGTCACAAATTACACATTTTATTGTATATACATTAACGGAATTATATAATTAGTTATTTTTTGTGCTTCTATCTTCAATTCTCTAACAGAATTAAAAGTGATTTCCTCACCACCATTACAGTATTACTGGATTCTTAATTCATCTATCTATTTAACTTTACTGGAGGTTTATATTTACATGCTTTTGTGTTCAGTTCAGTCTGTCAGTCATGTCCGACTCTTTGTGACCCCATGGACTGTTCATTACCAACTCCTGGAGCTTACTCAAACTCATGTCCATTGAGTCAGTGTTACCATCCAACCATCTCATCTTCTGTCATCCCCTTCTCCTCCCAACTTCAATCTTTTCCCAGCATCAGGGTCTTTTCAAATGAGTCAGTTCTTCGCATCAGGTAGCCAAAGTATTGAAGTTTCAGCTTCAGCATCAGTCCTTCCAATGAATATTCAGGACTAATTTCCTTTAGGATGGACTGGTTGGATCTCCTTGCAGTCCAAGCCACTCTCAAGAGTCTTCTCCAACACTACAGTTCAAAAGCATCAGTTCTTCGGCACTCAGCTTTCTTTGTAGTCCAACTCTCAGAACCATAAATGACTCTTGGAAAAGCCATAGCTTTAACTAGACAGACCTTTGCTGGCAAAGTAATGTCTCTGCTTTTTAATATGCTGTCTACGTTGGTCATAACTTTCCTTCCAAGGTGTAAGCATCTTTTAATTTCATGACTGCTGTCACCATCTGCAGTGATTTTGGAGCCCAAGAAAATAAAGTCTGCCACTGTTTCCCCATCTATTTGCCATGAAGTGATGGGACCAGATGCCATGATCTTAGTTTTCTGAATGTTGAGTTTTAAGCCAGCTTTTTCACTCTCTTCTTTCACTTTCATCAATAGGCTCTTTAGTTCTTCTTCACTTTCTGCCATAAGTGTGGTGTCATCTGCATATCTGAGGTTATCGATATTTCTCCTGGCAATCTTGATTTCAGCTTGTGCTTCATCCAATCCAGCATTTCTCATAATGTACTCTGCATATAAGTTAAATAAGCAGAGTGACAATATACAGCCTTGACGTACTCCTTTCCCGATTTGGAACCAGTCTGTTGTTCCATGTCCAGTTCTAACTGTTGCTTCTTGACCTGCATACAGATTTCTCAGGAGGCAAGTAGGGTGGTCTGGTATTCTCATCTCTTTAAGAATTTTCCGTAGTTTGCTGTGATCCACACAGTCAAAGACTTCGGCATAGTCAATAAAGCAGAAGTGGATGGTTTTTTGGAACTCTCTCGCTTTTTCAGTGATCCAACAGATGTTAGCAATTCAATCTCTGTTCCTCTGCCTTTTCTAAATCCAGCTTGAAATCTGGAAATTCACGGTTCACATACTATTGAAGCCTGGCTTGGAGAATTTTGAGCATTACTTTGCTAGCATGTGAGATGAGTGCAATTGTGTGGTAGTTTTGTGTGTTGCTAACATCTTTTTATTTACATTTGAAGGATTCCCTTTAGATTTCTTGTTAGGCAGGTCTAGTGGTGATGAACTCAATCAACCTTTGTTTATCTGGGGAAGTCTTAATTTCACCTTCACTTTGGAGGACAGTTTTGTGGGATATTATTCTTGGTTGGCATTTTGCTTTCAACACTTTGAATATGTCATCCTGCTTTCTTCTGACCTGTAAGATTTCTGCTGTGTAATGTGTTAGTTGCTCAGTTGTGCGTGACCCTTTGTGACCCCATGGACTGTAGCCCAGTAGGTCCTCTGTCAATGGAATTCTCTAGGCAAGAATACTGGAGTGGGTTGCCATTTCCTTCTCCAGGGGATTTTTCCAACCCTGGGATCAAACCCAGATCTCCTGCACTGGAGGCAAATTCTTTACCATTTGAGCCATCAGGGAAGCTCTTCTGCTCTGTAAGCCTCTGATAATTTTATGGGCATTCTCTTTTATGTGATGAGTTGCTTTTCTCTTGCTGTAACTTTTTAAATGAGCGTAAAGCCTTTTAGACTGTATGTTGGTGTTAAATTGGTGTCTCTGTGGGGGATCACGATTCTGGAGTTCCCATTCTACCATCATGCTGTTGTCATCCTACACTTCTGTTATTTTTAATGGGAAAATATTTCTAAAATATATATATTTAATTCCTTTTTGTATTGAGCTGAATACACAGAGCATAACTAAACATTTTTGTGTGACTCTAGATCATTTTAAAAAATGTATTACAATGAAACTATGTGTATCCATAAGACATAAAATGTATTGGAAAATCAGTTGATCCTTGAATATTCCTAGGATTGATCCTGGGATAAATCTTTTTTTATATTGTTATTATTATTAAATTGTCCTTTTAATGTTTAAATCATTTGCCATAATAGAATAGCAGAGAACAACATTATTAGCCATGTGCTAGATGCCAGAGATACTCCTCTGCCAGTCTCTATGCATTCTTATACCTGACCTGGTCTTTTAGGTTGGGTGTGTAAGGGGAGCACATTGTGGTTTCCTTGTTTTCTGGCCTATTTATTCAGTGAACATTTCTGAGTTGTGTATACATATTAAATCATTGGAAAGTACACTTTTATCAAGTAAGTCTGCATGTTTTCATGAGTGTGAACTTTAAAGGTCCATTTTTGTGTATTTCTTCTGTAATAACATACCTTTCTTTATGAATCACCTACATTTGATTTCCTGTGTTGGCTATATGAAAATATCTCTCTGTGACATGTTTTTCTTATTGTGTTCCCTTACAGGTAGTATTACTAGTAACATCCTATACTCTCTTCGGGATGTAGTTCTTGGTGTGCTTTTAGGAATTGTTTTGGGAATGTTTGCTCGACATTTTCCAGGTAGCGATCAGGTAAATAAAAAATAATCTTTATTTGGAAGTACAGTATTAGACATTTCTCTCAAAAATTTGAACTTTTGGAAGATCCATAAAGTAATTTAATCTTTAGTTTTCTTTCTCCAAAAGTAGCCTCCAATGCCTATTCTCTGTAAAACTGAGCATAGTTGTCATTGATCCAGGTCAGTGGCCCTAATCTGAAGTCTCTGCTTCCTGATTAAACAGAGAATATCAGAAAAATGTACTTAATTCAGAGGAACTTCTCCATTTCATCCCACTTTTTTCTTCACTAAATTGCCTGTTGACTCCTGACTTTTTTTCCTTATCTTTTTCCCTCAGACATTCCATTGAACATTTTGAGGAAATATATTCCCATTTATTTCTGCATATTTTCTGACTTAAATTCTCTCCCTCTCCCTTTGACTAAGGCAACACTATCAACTCTTTCCTGCCCTAAAAGATATGCCATTACTCTTTGATTTCTATAACTTCCATCTTAATTTCCCTGTAGCTATTGTTTCAGCTAAAAAGATACTCAGACATTTATTTTTAAGAATTCTTTGGGTATGTTATGTGGAACTACAGATTATATGGGTCTCTTTTCTTTCCTTCTTCTCTTACAGTTAAAGTATTATAACCATTTTACTGATAGTAGTATCAGAGATGTAGCAGAAAATGAAACTTAATAATTGCAAATTTTGTCACAATTCTGCTAAAATATGTGGTAAGAAATAAAGTCAAATTTTAGATGTTATTTGATATAGCATATAAAGACATGGTATCAAAGGGTCAGTAATAAATGATAGATAATATAATTATTATATATTTAATGTAAATTAATTTCCAAATATCTATCTAATTATAGGGACAACTTGAAGTGAAGAGAGCATTTTTTATTTTGAGTATGTGTATTTCTGCTGTCTTAGGCAGCCATCAATTTGGTATGAATACAGCTGGAGGATTGTGCACACTAGTATTGAGTTTCATTGCAGGGACAGGTTGGTCCAAAGAAAAGGTGAATATTTTTATATACAACTTTTTAAAAGATAAAATAGCTACATTTTTAACATCTGAAATAGACATTTAAGAAATCTTACTCTATTAAAAAATATATGACATTTTGATTCCATTTGTTTGACTTAATATGAATAGAATGCTACATTTCTGATTAAAAGACAGACATGCAACAAAGGCTTACTGTATAGCACAGGAAACTATAGTCAATATCTTGTAATAACGTATAATGGAAAATAATTTGAAAAATAATATATGTGTATATGTCTAACTGAATCACCTTGCTGTGCACCTGAAACATTGTAAGTCAACTATACTTCAATAAAATATGTATATTAAGAAAAAAAACTAAAAAAGAAATACTAATTCTAGTTGGAAAATGTTCCATAAGTTTGTATCTTCAAGGTGAATGAATCAATCAAGGAAATAAAATATTCAAGAAAAGGAACTGAAATACACTAAAATGCAATCAGAAGTTGAGTGATCACATTAGTCTTTCTCCCAAGTTTAATGCAATAATATAACTTTTATTGATGTATTTATTAAAATTTTAATTATTCAATTAATACATGAAACTATGCTCATAAAATATTAAGAATAAGAAGGTACACATATGTAATAAAATGAAAAATACTCCCCTTCCCTCACCATCCCCAAATATCAAATCCCCTTCCCAGGTCATTTCCTCTAATCACTCCTCTATTTGTAGACATGTAGATCACTTCCATTTTTTGTAATTACAAACAGCACAACCATGAACAGTCCTATTCATATGTGGTTTTGCAAATGTATGAATACTTCTGTAGGAATAGATTTCTAGAAATAGAATGACTGAATTTTAAAATGGTACATTTCTATTTTGGTGGTTGCTTACTGCCAAATTAGGCTTTCCAGGTAGCACTAGTGGTAAAGAACCTGCTTGCCAGTGCAGGAGACGCAGGACATGCGGGTTCAGTTCTTGGGTGAGGAAGGTCTCCTGGAGTAGGAAATGGCAACCCACTCCAGTATTCTTACCTGGAAAATCCCATGAACAGAGGAGCCTGGCGGGCTATAGTCCGTAGGGTCACAAACAGATACAACTGAAGTGACTTAGCACATTGCCAAATTATCCCTTAAAAGATTTTATTTATACTATTTACTACCAACAGTATAGGAGAGTCCCTTAATACCTAAACCCATCAACAATCTTGGATATTATCAATGATTTTTTTAACAACCTGATGGGTAAGAAACTTTATAACATTGTTATTATGTTTCTCTGATTAGTAGTGGAGTTCACTGGAAAAGACTGATGCTGGGAAAGGTTGGGGGCGGGAGGAGAAGGGGACTACAGAGAATGAGATGGCTGGATGGCATCACCGACTCTGTGGACATGAGTTTGAGTGAACTCCGGGAGTTGGTGATGGACAGGGAGGCCTGGTGTGCTGTGATTCATGGGGTCGCGGAGAGTCGGACATGACTGAGCGACTGAACTGAACTGAAACTTCTATTCAGGCTTCCCTGGTGGCTCAGTGGTGAAGAATCCACCTGCCAATGCAGGAGACATGGATTCAGTCCCTAGGTCAAGAAGATCCCCTGGAGAAGAAAATGGTAACCCACTCCAGTGTTCTTGGTTGGGAAACCCCATGGACAGGGGAGCCTGTCAGGCTACAATCCATGGGTCACAAAAGAGTTAGACATGACTTAGTGGCTAAACAATGACAAATTTCTATTCATATATTCTTTTATAACCACTTATTCATATTCTTTGCCCATTATTAACTAGTTTATTTGCCTGTTGGTTCCTAATTTATAGAGTTTCTTTATATGTTAGAGCTACTAATTCTTTGTTATCTACATGTTGTGTTTAATTTTTGCTTATCTTCGTTGATGATATATTTTGTATGGCAGTAAAATTTCCTATAGTCAAGTCTGTCAGTTTTTCCTTTTTGGTTTTGGGTCTTTATCTTGTTTAAGAAGGACTTTTTCACCCAAGATCATGAGATTATGAACATTATATCATCTTATATATTATCATTTAATACTTTGGTAGTTTTGCTTTGCATTCTGGATTTTATTTTTGTGAATGTTGTGAGGTAAGGATGTACATGCGTGTTTATGTATATATATATATTCATAGACATACATATATACATATAATATATATATGCATGTGAATTGCATAGTCAATTTTGTCAAATTATTTATTGATTAATCCAATAATTCATTGATATATATATATATATTTACTTCTGAAGTCTCTTTAAACACCCATTCCTATGCCAATAGCACTCTAAATCATTGTAGTTTTATGTCTCAGAATCTAGTATAGAAGATTCCCTCTTATTGTACTTATTTTTAAAGTATTTCTTAACTGTTCTTGTCCATATTCTTTCTTAGATAAATTTTAGAATCAGCTTAAGAAGTTCCAAATTTGTTTAGTATTCTGATAAAGTCATAATTATAAAAGAAATTAAATGACTAATAATAAATTACAAATAAAATGAAAACTACTTGATCTCTTTACATGATAAAGAAAATCAAACAGTAAAGAATAAATAGATTTTAAAAATTAAATAAGTAACAAATAGGATAATGTGCTGTGAAGAAGACAGAAATACTGGTTTTCCTTTGTTATTTCATTTTTCAAACTTACTTTTATAAACAGCAACCAGAAAACCTAGTCATAAGGGGAGTAGTTACGAAAATAGTTTTTGCCTCAAAGGATATGAATGTTTTATGATTCTCCTCCTGTTTGGGGGAAAAAAAAGGATTAACACAGACTGAGACTAAAATCTCTTCATCCAGCTTCCTGAAAAAGAGCCAGAGTACTTTTATGTCAGTGGAAGCATTTCCTGTAACCATGTAATTGTGGAAGCACTACTGGGAGGGATTCATTCCCAGAAAGGGAAGTCAGGGAGACAACCAAATGAGAATCTATGACCTATTTTGGTTTGGTTCATGTTTTTAATATGGGTCGTTTGGAAGCAGGCCTAACAGATTACCAGAATTTTTTTCCTGGTAGTTTAGGACATATCAGGATTCATTTTCATGGGATTTGGTCCCAGGATAACTGAGTGGAGCTCTTGCCCAACTTACTTTTGAGAACTAAAATATTTGAATGAGCTTGAATATGTTCTCATCAGGCATGATGTAGTTCTATCCCTGCTCAGTTGCCTCACAAACAAAAGGTAGAACTCTTACTGCACAATCAGAACATGTATGGAACTCCAAAGATAAAATTGCCAAATAATATCTTTTTTGTTCCATGACAAAATTACCAACTAATATTTTTATTGTGTTATAAATTTCTTCTAATCAAATTCTGTTTTGTATAAAAGAGTTAACCTACTATTTAATTGTTACTGTTTTAAAATTTCTTCTGCAAATAAAATATCTTAAGTTTATTAAATGTTGAGAAACTTTACATGTCTGAAATGCAAATACTTTTATTTGTCACAATAACTGAAAATGTATTACTCTTTTCTACAGGTTAGAGTCCAAAAAATTATTGGAACTGCATGGGATATTTTCCAACCTCTTCTTTTTGGTTTGGTTGGAGCAGAAGTATCTGTTGCATCTCTTAAATCAAATGCTATTGGTAAGAATGATTAGAGGCACAAAAATGTAAGATTTAAAAATATTTAAGAAAATGAAGTAATTTTTATTTTTACTCACAGTATATCTTTGAATGCTACAAGGACCTTCAGAAGCTTGTGTTGTAATATGCATTTGTTCTTCCTTTACCCTGTATGGTCTTTGTAACCAAAGACAACCTTGAATATCTTCCCTGAGTGATCTAAAGAAATAGAAAATAGAATTTTTTTCTGAAGGGAAGTATTAGATACCAGCAGCACCTTCTAAATACTTTCATTTATAGTAAAAGTTCAAAGCCTGTTAGCTCAGAATTAAATAAATGTAATTTATCTTACTTTTCATCATACCTCCATCATCAGATTATATCTTATACTTTACATAGAAGCCTCAATCGTATTTTTATTTTTATGATTATTATTTTTACTTAATAAAGATATAGAGAGACAGTAGCCCTAAAATGTTTTCAACACTTTTGCAAATTATGTTTCTAGACATAAAGAACCACTTCTTCCCAAATACTGTTTGTGTTTTTCTGTTGCAGGCGTTTCTGTTGGTACCGTTAGTTTGGCATTATTGGTTAGAATTTCTTTTACATTTGTATTGATGTCTTGTGCAGGTTTTAATTTTAAGGAGAAAATATTTATTGCTTTATCATGGATGCCGAAAGCTACAGTCCAGGTAAGAGTATATTAAGACATTCTAATTATTTTAATGTTGATTTTTAAAATTCTAAATGAAAAAAAAACTAGTCACAAAATGTGGGCTGTTAGTCTTTTTAAATGCTTGATTGATCATAACTACTCATTAAAAGTAACAATCTTTAAAACACTGTGCTTTTAATGACAAATACTTGCTAAACTTATGAAAACATTTTTCTGTTTTCCCAAAATTTAAAATAAGAGTATTTCTGAAAACCGGAATTTTACATTTTGCTGAATATTGTAGAGCTAAGTGTTAGGATTTTAAAGTAGAGACACATTGATTCTTTTTAAAATATATCTTTCCTACCCCTGCCACTTACTCTACCATACATAAATGAATATGTATTATATTTAATTATGTATTTAATTTGCATGACTGATTTATGCCTGAATCTCTCAACTAGAATATATAGGAAGGATAAGAATTGTTTGTTTGTTTTTGTTGTTATTTTCCCCTAATACTTAACACTTAGCATGCAGTAGGTATACAGTAAATAAGCTCTGTATGCCTACAAAAATTAATGCTGAATGAATGAATGAAAGAAAAAAAGGAAACTTTGTAGTTTATGCTCTCTGATTTCCTGAAATTCTTTTCTCTACTGTTACTCCAGAACAGAAGCTTGTGTGTTTCCATGCAACAAAAATCTATGTCATGATTAGCAAAGCAGGTCCTTGGGACAAGGCTGCCTGTTTTGAATAACAAGTTACTTGCCTATAACTTTAGGCAAGTTATAAATTCTAAAACTCTTGTCAGTTTTACTATATCACACCGCTCCTGGTAGGAAGAACAAAGAGAAGATGGACGACAAAATTCTAAAGAACCATATGAAACCTTAGCATTTTGTATTGTCTTGTTGCAGACAGGAACCTAGTGGTTCATGGTAAAGACAAATATGCAAAACGCTGGTTCATCTGAACTCTTAAGGTTCCAAAAGTATTGTGAGCACTCAAAAAAGATACTTAAACA
The DNA here is from genome assembly GCF_049115385.1 of Moschus berezovskii. Lineage (NCBI taxonomy): Eukaryota > Metazoa > Chordata > Mammalia > Artiodactyla > Moschidae > Moschus > Moschus berezovskii. The sequence continues at coordinate 29,116,239 of NC_142464.1, forward strand.
GGGGAAAGCTGAGATGACAAAAACACAAAATCAGCTGTGTGTCACCACTTCACTCTCCTTCCAGATATATTTGCTAAGAAGAACATAGAATTGATGAGTCATTTACAAAAATTCCTTAACACTTGTCTCTTTCCTAGTAGTCTAGTACTAAGTGTTATTTGTTTTAAGAGAGCTTTTTATTTTTACTATATGTTAACTCCATTTAGCATTTTTCTTTATGCCTCATCTTTTTCTCCTCTAAATATAGGCTGTGTTAGGTCCTCTGGCTCTAGAAAAAGCAAGAATGAGTGCATCCCATTTGGAATCATATTCAGAGGATGTGATGACAATAGCCTTTTTAGCCATCTTGATCACAGCTCCAAATGGAGCTCTAATTATTGGCATTCTGGGACCTAAAGTACTCACTCGCTATGATACAAGCAAAGTGAAAATGGAGTTATCAGGATTAGAACTTCATTAAAAAGTTGATTTGCCATCACTTGCCTGCTTCTCTTAATGAATTCTCTTACATAAGAGAAAAATTAAAAGGTGCACATATGTGAAGAATGTACATAGAAGCAAAGATTTAATAAATATATGATTTGACTACAGAGGATTCCTATGTTTTTTATCCCAAAATTACTTTAATAAAGATAATATAAAATAGAATACCTTCTTAGTATTTATGTATTTCAAGAACAAAGTCAAAGCATAAATACCCTAGGAAAGTTAAAGAAATCTGTCAAGTTGGATTTACTGTCATAATACAAACTAAAAACAATAAAAAATTAAATGAACCTAATGTAAGAAAGATAAGATAGTATAAGTCTCTAAATAGAACTGTTCATCAGGTTAGTTAATTCAGTTAGAAAAGATTACCAGAAAAAAGGAAAAAGAATTGACAAAAATAAAACAAAGCAACTTTAAGTGATCAACTAAATGAATTTTAAATTCTAGTTTTAGTGACTGATTGAATAAATAAAAGAACCAAAGTTAGACTTACATTTCGTAAGCAATACTCTTACATTTCTTCTGTAGTACCCTTAAAACGACCTGGGAAAAGGTCAGTTTTCATTCCAGTCCCAAAGAAAGGCCAAGCCAAAGAAAGTTCAAACAAATGCACAATTGCACTCATCTCACACACTAGCAAAGTAATGCTCAAAATTCTCCAAGTTAGGCTTCAACAGTACATGAACTAAGAACTTCCAGATGTTCAAGCTGGATTTAGAAAAAGCAGAAGAACAAGAGATCAAATTGCCAACATCCGTTGGATCATCAAAAAGACAAGAGAATTCCAGAAAAACATCTACTTCTGCTTCATTAACTACGCCAAAGCCTTTGACTGTGTGGATCACAACAAATTGTGGAAAATTCTTCAAGAGATGAGAATACCAGACCACCTTACCTGCCTCCCAAGAAACCTGTTTGCAGGTCAAGAAGTAGCAGTTATAATCGGACATGGAACAATGGACTGGTTCCAAATTGGGAAAGGAAGACATCAAGGCTGTATATTGTCACCCTCCTGATTTAACGTCTGTGCAGAGTACATCATGCAAAATGCCAGGCTGAATGAAGGACAAGCTGGAATCAAGATTGCAACAAGAAATATCAATAACCTGAGATATGGCAGATGAGCCACCCTTAAGGCAGAAGGTGAAGAGGAACTAAACATCTTGATGAAGGTAAAAGAGAAGAGTGAAAAAGCTGACTGAAAATTCAACATTCCAAAAACTAAGATTATGGCATTCAGTCCCATCACTTCATGGCAAATAGATGGGGAAACCATGGAAACAGTGAAAGACTTTACTTTTTTGGGCTCCAAAATCACTGCAGATAGTGACTCCAGCCATGAAATTAGAAGACGCTTGCTCCTTGGAAGAAAAGCTATGACCAACATAGACAGCATATTAAAAAACAGAGACATTACTTTGCCAACAAAGGTCCATCTAGTCAAAACTATGGTTTTCCCAGTAGTCATGTATGGATGAGAGAGTCAGACTATAATGAAAGCTAAGTACTGAAGAATTGATGCTTGTGGTGTTGGAGAAGACTCTTGAGAGTCCCTTGGACTGCAAGGAGATCCAACCAGTCAATCCTAAAGGAAATCAGTCCTGAATATTCATTGGAAGGACTGATGCTGAAGCTCCAATACTTTGGCCACCTCATGCGAAGAATTGACTTATTAGAAGAGACCCTGATGCAGGGAACGATTGAAGGCAGGAAGAGAAGCAGACGACAGAGGACAAGATGGTTGGATGGCATCACCGACTCAATGGACATGAGTTTGAGGGAGCTCGGGGAGTTGGTGATGGACAGGGAAACCTGGTATGCTGCAATCTATGGGGTTGCAATGAGTCAGACACGACTGAGTGACTAAACTGAAAGTTTAAGTGGCTCAGTTGTGTCTGACTCTTTGCAACCCCATGGACTATACAGTCCATGGAATTCTCCAAGCCAGAATACCTAAGTGGGTAGCTGTTCCCTTCTCCAGGGGATCTTCCCAACCCAGTGATCAAACCCAGGTCTCCTCCATTGCAGGCAGATTCTTTACCAACTGAGCTATCACGGAAGCCCAACTAAACTGAACTAACCCATAAAATGACAGTCTGTTTTAATAGTTTTTAAATGAAACACTGTGCATAATACTTATTTACAAATATAAAATTAAATCATAATGTAAATAAACTGTTGATTTTTCAGTTAGTATAAACAATGTCAAAATTGAAGTCAGCCTGCAGAAATGAAAGATTAGTGGACCATTCTTCACATGAGATTTTCTTTTCATCAGTAATACAGAATAATCTTTCAACTGTAGCAACTAATGAAGTCTGCTATATAGAGAACCCATCACAATCAACATACAGTTTCAATTGATTTTCAAGGTTCTCCATTATTAAAATTTAACGGATCATGTAAAATCTTCTCAAACAGCCTTTGTGAGTAACCTTTAAGAAATTGTTCACATTTCTTTGGCAAAAGCCAAATATAGGGACTAAACATTACTTTGGTTTCCCTCCTCCCTCATCTATATAAACAAGGTACTAAAATAGCGCAGAATATGAAATTTATCCATAAATTTACAAAGCGGAGCAACTGTAATTTAAGGCAACCAAAACTATGTATCTGTTCCTACTGAGCCGTTTCATAAAATATATCACTAAAGCTGCCAAAAGTTGAAACACACCCAGATAATTTTGGGAGAAGATAATAGTTACTGTTCTAGTAGCATCTTCTATACTTTTGCATGTTAGTACACTTATGACCCCATGCCTCATTTTTAACTATTTTAATTCTAGTAGTAACATTTTAAAAATGTAAACTGCACCAGTATTTTGATTAATGTTTAAATCATGAAGTCATATAATTTTTACAAGAAAATGAAAATATATCCTTAAGATAGTATTTTATATTTATATGAAAATTAGACTTTAAAATAGAAAGTTGACCTTAGTAAAAAATAAAGATATAATAAACCATTTTCAGAATGAGGACATGTTTTTAATTAAGGGGAAAACTGTCATTTTGTGATTTATAGGTTTTTCTATAAATTTAGTGTATCATGTGTTTTATGTGCTCATTAGACCAAAACATTCTGCTTTTTAAATCAATCTTGCAGATATTCATATATAATTTGAATTTAAAATTTTCTATTTAGAAAAATAAAAACTGACTTTATTAATGTCATTTAAAAGTTGTAACCAGTTAACCATGTACACATTATTAAGTGTTTATATAAATAAATATAAAAATATTGTTCCTTATAGATTTACAGAGTACTTTTGTTTATTCATTAATTGTTTTGCTATTTAAGGAATTTTTATTAAATTTAAAGAATTTTTTTCATCCAAATTACATTTCTTTGTTCATCATCAATTCTGTTATTTAAAACAGAAACAACTATTTCACAGTAAAAAATTATAAAATTAGAGAGATGCTTAAAATTTTGTATTTTGCTGAAAATTATTTCTCCCAGGGTTTTATAGAACATTAACTTGTTTTTATATTTTGCTAATTTCTTTGCCAGTTTTGTGTGTGTTTGTGGCTGATGAATGTTTGGGGGGTTTTGTGGTTCTTGTTTTAATTTTTATTGGGCAATCCAATGATAACATTTACAATGTTGTGTTAGCTTGTACTGTACAGCAAAGTGAATCAGCTGTTCAATTCAGTTCAGTTCAGTCGCTCAGTCGTTTCCGACTCCCCGCAACCCCATGAATCACAGCAGGCCAGGCCTCCCTGTCCAACACCAACTCCCGGAGTTCACTCAAATTCATGTCCATTGAGTCGGTGATGCCATCCAGCCATCTTATTCTCTGTCGTCCCCTTCTCCTCCTGCCCTCAATCTTTCGCAGCATCAGGGTCTTTTCCAATGAGTCAGCTCTTCTCATCAGATGGCCAAAGTATTGGAGTTTCAGCTTTAGCATCAGTCCTTCCAATGAACACCCAGGACTGATCTCCTTTAGGATGATTGGTTGGATCTCCTTGCAGTCCAAGGGACTCTCAAGAGTCTTCTCCAACAAAAGCATCAATTCTTCAGGGCTCAGCTTTCTTTATAGTCCAACTCTCACATCCATACATGACCACTGCAAAAACCATAGCCTTGACTAGACGGACCTTAAGCTGTATGTATGTATATATCCCCTCTTTTCTGGATTTCCTTGCCATGTAGGTTGTGGCTGATGATTGTTTGGCACTTGCTGCTTTATCATCATCACTAGAGCCAGAAGTCCCCTGTATTCTTTTCATGTCAACTCACAATTTTTAAATATGCAGTGTGTTTCATTCACCCCATCATTATTTATTTTAAAATTGTCCCAAATAATGCCCCTTGGGTCCCTTCACACTTGTTTCTGCACTCTTAGGGCTTTCTTCCTTTCAGGCACAACAATCTGTCTAGATTTATATTGCATTTTCCCTACTCCAGACCTGGAATCAACTATTCTCCAAAAGACACTGGTATCTTTCCATGAGGATGGGTATGTTGAGAAACAAAGTCTGGAGACCAACGATGTTCACTATTACTAGAGTATCATTGCATTTAGACCTCCACAATAAACACTGCTAAGGAATATATGCTTTAGAAATCATTATACTTTTAATACGAACTATAGAATAAAAGCAATGCTTTTTTAATATTAGTGATGATTTTAGAATATAATTCATAGCACTGGTTATATTTAGTCAAAATCCTTTCAATGCTGATTAAGGAGGAGAACAAGTGAATGTTATATAAAAAAATATAATTCTAGGACATAGACCTGAGTCAGCTATAGCTCAGATGGTAAAGAATCTGCCTTCAATGCAAGAGACTCAGCTTCTGTCGCTGGGTCGGGAAGATTCCCTGGAGGAGGGCATGGCATCCCAGTGTTCTTGCCTGGAGAATACTTTGGATAGAGGAGCCTGGTAGGCTATAGTCCATAGGGTCGCAAAGAGTCAGACACGACCGAAGTGACTTAGCATGCCTGCACATGTGGCTGGCATACATAGGATATAGGTCCCATAAGATAACTAGATATGTTAACGTTTCCTGTCATCATAGTTCCAAATCATTAAAAAAAAATAAAGCTATAAAAGACAAGATCAGTTTGGTATTTCTAATTCATATGTACCTTTATAAGGGCTTTTGCCTAACTTTATTCTCTTATACTGAATATCTTAATTTTTAATAATATTAACATAATATTAATTTCATCTTATTAAATTTTTTCAAAATTACAATACCAGTATTATTACTTACAATAAAATCATGAATGAAGTTTAAGATACTTTGTAGTTTATTTTGTTCCCTTCCTGGACTATATCTCATCAAAGATATTCAATAAGTACTGTATTTTAAAATCATTTGATGTAATTCCTAAAGAAAGTATATGTATATGTATATATATGTGTGTGTGTATATATATATATATATACACTTTGATATACAGTTTGATTCATTTATTTCCATTTGCTTCCTGTTCTAAGATTTCCTTTTAAACAAAATTTAAATACAGTTTTGGAATATATGGTTTAGAAGTCAAAACTGTATGAAGAGGCTTTTTGGGAGAACTCTTGCTTCTTTTCCTGTCCTTAAGAATTCCACTACACTTCACTTATTTAGTTTTTGGTTTCTTCTTCCAGTATTTCCTTTATCAAATATAAACAAATATGTATTTATCTTTGAAATATATCCCCCTCTAATTATACAAATGGCAGCATACTTTTCTGTCCCATGTCAGTACATAGAAATTATCCTCATTTCTCTTTACCGCTAAATAGAACTGCATTGTAACTGTCATAATTGGTTTAAGGAGCCCTCTACTGATGAGAGTTCTTTCCAGTTTTTTGCTATTATAAATAATCCCACAATGAATGAATACAAGCATATATGTGTATGTGTGTGTGTATATGCAAACGTGCACACACACACTTGGGCAATCTTTTCTGGAGTCATACCAAGAGCATTTATTTTCAAACTTTGAGATTTTTGCCGATCTGATAAAAGACAGATGGTATTTCAATATAACTTTTAAGTCTCTGATTATGAGTGGGCATCCTTTCATAGGTCCAAAGGCTGTTTGCCTTTATTTTTTTGGTAAACTATCTGTTCATTTCCTGTGTCTATTCATCAGATTCTGAGTGTTTCTCTTTTCTATTTTAAAAGATCTTTATGGAGAAAATAACTGTCTGTGATATAAATTACAGATATTTTTCCAGGTTTTTTTTTTTTTTTTTGTCTTTTGCTAGTGGTGCATTTTGTTGTTGTTAAGCAAAAGAGTTTTCTTTCATACGGTTGAATATATGAATCTTTTCTTATTTGCCATACCCTGTTTCTAAATAAGGTCACATTCTGAGACACTGAGGGTTAGAATTTAACACATCTCTTGGGGGGACAAAATACAACCATAATAAATACCATTTATTAAAATACCCTTTGCTGCCTGTGACTTGGGCTATCTTCTTTTTTTATCATATATTAATGTTAAATTTCCATATATACATGCGTCTTTTTCTGGAGTTTTATTCTACTCCATTGATTTATTTATCTACTAATACCAGAATATTTTAATTTTAGTAGCTTTATAGCCCCTTTTTTTTGCAAAAATGTCCTCTTAATTGTTGTGCCATGAAAGTCGAAAGAAAATCAAAGACATTGTATCACACAATTAAACAATCTATTCAGTAAAATTATGCCTGCCAACGTAACATTTGATTTATTCTTTGTTCAAAGGATTTAAAAAGAGTTGCATTTGCAGCCTACTCTAAATATAAGCTAAAACAAACTTTTTCGTACTTTGTCATTTCTTTTTAAATATAAAGATAACAAATATTCATTTCTTTCCATATTCTTATATGGCTTCACTTCATAAATTTTTTTGATCCCAGTTTTCCGTGTGTAATGAAGACCTTTGATATCAGTTTGGTCTCTTTCATAACAAAGATGTTTGCTTCCCTCTGTCCCCAGTTCCAGGCACTGTAGAGTGCCCCAGTCCAGCCCCAAAGTTCCAGTGCAGGGGTCTTCTCTCAGGCAATCCCTCTGGTGTCTGGTGGTCTCCTTAGGCACCACCTGTGGGACTTGGGATTTGATAGCATCTTTCCTAGAGACCAAACAGTTTGACATGTGAAGGCTCAGAGCACTGACCATGCAGATTCCCATTAATATGATGGCTGGGTAATTGCTAGGCAAGACTCTGAGGCAAGACACAGCTGTTCTGACTCAAATGTAGGCTTGTGTAGGAAACAGTTCTGTGTCAAACAGGAGACAGAGGTAGTGTGTTTGCTGTAGTTCTGAGCTGGGACTGCATAGTACACTGAACTCTAACCTTGCAAGAAACATTCTTCCCTCCTTTCTCTCCTCGGGGGCTCTGTTCTATCTCTTCTCGACCCTAGAAGTTGCTTTTATTTCCTCCTGACATCCTGAGGGCTGTCTGAAATATTCTCCCACCACTCTGCCAAGGGTAGCCTCCCTAAATTCCTACATACATCCCATGGATAGGGTGTTAGCTTTAGAGTCTTAAAAGGGACAAAAATTAAATTGAATTTTTAAGAGATATTACATTTTATTTTCTTTGTAATATAGTTTTCCAGCATTTCTTCTTATTTTTTTTTATTCAGGCATAGTTGATTTACAGTATTTGTTTCAGGTATATAGCATAGCGATTCAAAACTTTAAAGTTAAAACTCCATTTATAATGATTATACAATGTTGGCTATATTCACTGTGCTGTACAATAATCCTTGTAGCATATTTATTTTATGCGTAGTAGTTTGTACCTCTTAATCCCAAATCCTTATCTTGCTCCTCTCTGCTTCCTTCTCCCCACTGATAACCACTCGTTGGTGCTCTTTGTCAGTCTGTTACTTTCTTGTTATATTCACTAGTTTACTTTATTTTTTTAATTCCACATATACATGATAATGTACAGTATTTGTCTTTCTCTACCTGACTTCTTTCACTTTAGCATAATACCATCCAGGTCCATCCATGTTGTTGCAAGTGGAAAATTTTCATTCTTTCATGGCTGAGTCGGAGAAGGCAATGGCAAGCCACTCCAGTACTCTTGCCTAGAAAATCCCATGGATGGAGGAGCCTGGTAGGCTGCAGTCCATGGGGTCGCTAAGGGTCGGATGCGACTGAGCGACTTCACTTTCACTTTTCACTTTCACACATTGGAGAAGGAAATGGCAACCCACTCCAGTGTTCTTGCCTGGAGAATCCCAGGGACGGGGTACCCTGGTGGGCTTCTGTCTATGGGGTCACACAGAGTCGCACACTACTGAAGTGACGCAGCAGCAGCAGCAGCATGGCTGAGTAGTACTCCATTGCATGTATGTACATTTTCTTTATCTCTTCATCTGTTGGTAGACACTTAGGTTGCTTCCATATCTTGGCTGTTATAAATAATACTGCTGTGAACACTGGGGTACATGTATCTTTTCAAGTTAGTGTTTTCGTTTTCTTCAGGTATATACCCAGGAGAGGAATTCCTGGGTTATATATATGATAGCTCTATTTTTAGATTTTTGAGGGACCTCCATACTGTTTTCCACAGTGGCTGCACCAATTTACCTCCCCACCAACCATGTATATCCATTCTCTTTTCTCCGCATCCTATTCAACATGTGTTATTTGTGGTCTTTTTTATGATAGCTATTCTGACAGGTATGAGGTAATATTTCACTGTGGCTTTGATTTGCATTTCTCTGGTGATTAGTTATGTTGACCATATTTTCATGTGCCTTTTGGCCATCTACATCTACATCTTTGGAAAAATGTCTTTTTAGGTCTCCTGCCCACTGAGTTGCATGAGCTGTTTATGTATTTTTAATATTAACCCCTTATCAGTCATATCATTTGCAAGTATTTTCTCCCAGTCAGTGGGCTTTTTGTTTAATCAGTGGTTTCCTTTGCTGTGCAAAAGCTTCTCAATTAGGCACCATTTTATTTATTTTTGCTTTTGCTTCCTTTGCCATAGGAGACAGATCCAGAAAAGTATGTCTACAATTTCTGTTAAGAATGTTCTGCCTATGTTTTCCTCTAGGGGTTTTATGGTTCTGGCCTTACATTTAGGTCTTTAATCAGTTTTCATTTATTTTGTACATGGTGTGGGAAAATATTCTAATTTCATTTTTTTACATATAGCTGTCTAGTTTTCCTGGCACCACTTTTTAAAAATACAAATATAGTTAATTTACAATATTGTGTTTTATGTATATAGCAAAATAATTCTGTTTTATTTCCATATGTATATTTATACATATAGCTGTTGTTCAGTCACTAATTCTGATGTGTCAGACTCTTTGCGACCCCATGGACTGCAGCACACCAGGCTCCCCTGTCCTCCCGTCTCTTGGAGTTTGTTCAGATTCATGCCCATTGATCTCCTTTAGGATTGACTGGTATGATCTTGCTGTCCAAGGGACTCTCAAGAGTCTCCTCCAGCGCCACAATTCAAAACCATAAATTCTTCAGTGCTCAACCTTATTTTCAGTCCAACTCTCACATCTGTACATGACTCCTGGAAAAAACATAGTTTTGACTATACAGACCTTTGTCGGCAAAGTGATGTCTCTGCTTTTTAATATTCTGTCTAGATTTGTCATAGCATTCCTTCCAAGGAGTGTCTTTTAATTTCATGGCTGCAGACACCGTCTACAGTGATTTTGGAGCCCAAGAAAGTAAAATCAGTCACTACTTCAACATTTTCTCCTTCTATTTGCCATGAAGTGATGTGACTAGATGCCGTGAACTTAGTTTCTTAATGTTGAGTTTCAAGCCACCTTTTGCACTCTCCTCGTTTACCATCGTCAAAAGGTTCCTCTTCACTTTCTGCCATTAGAGTGACATCATCTGCATGTCTGAGTTTGCTGATATTTCCCCAGCAATCTTCATTCTCATTTCATCCAGCCTGGCATTTTTCATGATGTACTCTGCATGTAAATTAAAAAAGCAGGGTGACAATATACAGCCTTGATGTACTCCTTTCCCAATTTGGAACCAGTCTGGGTTCCATGTAAGATTCTAACTGTTGCTTCTTGACTCGCATACAGGTTTCTCAGGAGACAGATAAGGTGGCCTGGTAGTCCCATCTCTTCAAGAATTTCCCACAGTTTGTTGTGATCCACACAGTCAAAGGCTTTAGAATAGTCAATGAAGCAAAACTGTATATTTTTCTGAAATTCCCTTGCTTTCTCTATGAGCCAACGAATGTTGGCAATTTGATCTCTGGTTCCTCTGCCTTTTCAAAACGCAGTACATCTGGAGGTTCTCGGTTTATGTACAGCTGGAGCCTAGCTTTAAGGATTTTGAGCATAACCTTACTAGCATACAAAATGAGTGAAATTGTTCAGCAGTTTGAATATTGTTTGGCACTGCCCTTGTTTGGGATTGGAATGAAAGTTGACCTTTTCCAGTCCTGTGGTCACTGCTGAGTCTTCCAAATTTGCTGACATACTGAATGCAGCACTTTCACAGCATCATGTTTTAGGACTTGAAATAGCTAAGCTGGAGTTCTATCACCTCCACTAGCTTAATTCATAGTAATGCTTCCAAAGGCTCACTTGACGTCACATTCCAGAAAGTCTGGCTCTAGGTGAGTAACCACACCATCATGGTTATCCAGGTCATTAAGACCTTTTTGTATAGTTTGTCTATGTATTCTTGCCACCTCTTCTTAATCTCTTCTGCTTCTGTTAGGTCCTTACCATTTTTGTCCTTTATTGTGCCCATCCTTGCATGAAATGTTCCCTTGATATCTCTGGTTTTCTTGAAGAGATCTCTAGTCTTTCCCATCCTGTTGTTTCCCTCTATTTCTTTGCATTGTTCATTTAAGAAGGCCTTCTTATCTTTCCTTGTTACTCTCTGGAATTCTGCATTCAGTTGGGTATAGCTTTCCTTTTCTCCTTTGCTTCTTTTTTCCTTTTGCTTCTCTTCTTTCCTCAGCTATTTGTAAGGCCTCTTCAGCCAACCACTTTGCCTTCTTGCATTTCTTTCTCTTGGGGATGGTTTTGGTCATTGCCTCCTATACAGTGTTATGAACCTTCATCCATAATTCTTCAGGAACTATGTTTACCGGATCTAATCCCTTGAATCTATTCATCACCTCTACTGTATAACCATAAGGGATTTGACTTAGGTCATACCTGAATAGCCTGTTTTTCCTACTGGCCTCAGTTTAAGCCTGAATTTTACAATAAGGAGCTCATGATCTGAGCCACATTCAGCTCCATGTCCTTTTATATTTATTTAACTACAATCAATATTTTATAATAATCTGTAAGGGAAAATAATATATATACATATGTATATTTTATTTATTTTATTTAAGAAAGTACAGAGGAGTCTGGCAGCCTGCAATCTCACAAAGAGTCAGATATGACTGAAACAACTTAGCATACATGCATGTGTGTACATATATATATTCATGTGTATATGTATATTTATTTATTTATTTAAGACTGTGTATATATGTATATACATTTATTTCCCTTATAGGTTATTATAAAATAACCTGTGATTATTAACTACAATACTATGATTATACTTCCCTGTGCTATTTATTAGATCCTTGTTGTTTATCTGTTTTATATGTAGCACTGTTTGTTGCTATTCCCAAACTCAACTTTTCATTCTTAAGTATGATATTAGCTATGGACTTACCATTGTTATTGTTTAGTCACTAAGTCATGTCCGACTCTTTGCAACCCTATGAACTTGGCCTGCCAGGCTCCTCTCGTATATGGTGTTTTTAATGTTAAGATATGTTTCCTCTATTGTCACTTTCTGGAGAGTTTTATCTTAAATATTGAGTTTTGTCAAAACCCTTTTCTGCATTTATTGACATGATCATATAATTTTTATTCTTCAGTTTGTTAATGTGGTATATCACCTTGATTGATTTGCAGATGTTGAACCATCCTTTCATCCCTGGAATAAATCCCAGTTGATCATGGTGTATGTCTTTTTAATGTATTGTTTAATTGTTGTATGCATAGTATGTTTTAATATCTGGTTGAGCCAGCTACCCTCAGTGCCTTTTTTTCCCTAGTACTTTACTTGATTATTTATTTTCCTTGTGGATTTTGAGATGAATTGTTTAGATCCAGGACATAACTCTGGCATGTTACTCTTCTTGCATCTTGAGTATATCAGTGTATAGCATTCAATCCAACATCCACTGCAGAAGGAAAGACGTATGGAAGGAGTGTGTAGATCAAGGAACACAAATGCTTTTCATGAAAGAATGGACTAGGTGATGTTCTGTTGTATCAGGGAAGGAATGACTATTACATTTAATACTATTGCTACTGTGTTAATTTATACATTATACTTCGTTGGTAAAAGCATTGTTGTTAATGCCATATTATTTTTTAATGCAAGCTAAATATTCAGTTTTTGCTGTGCTTCTTCATATGAATTATTGTGAACTGAAATTTACAGATAAGAATTATTTACCATGTGGGAATCTCTAGGTTATGCTAATTGTATGTAGCATTGTATTGAAGAATAGTCTTCCATTAGTAAGCCAGTTGCAGATTTAAAACATTGTCCCTCAGGGCTGTATGTATGTTTTATAGAGGCCTTTAGAATTACAGAATACGGAAACTGGAAGACATGTGATGATCATTTAGTCTAACCTCATTCCTCTTCCAGATGAGAAAACTGAAGTCCAGATATATCATTACCGCCAGTGCCCCAGTCTGGGCCTCAGATCCACCTCTGAATTTCAGTGGCCCTCACTGATGGCATCATCATGATTTTTTGTCCTCTCACCAACAGCCTTCACTCTGTATCTGCTTGTCTCCAAGTTTTATTTTTCTTTCCCTAACAGCATATTACTTAAAGTTCTGTTGGCAACAATTAATGTGAATTCCAGTCAAGTAGTCATTGGATATGTACTGCCTTCTGGGTGGAGTATAATTTGGACTACATAGTTTCTTTTGTCTGAGGGCAGTCCCTACAGTGTTCCTAACTATGGAATATGCTGCCTCCCAAACCCAAAGAGGCCTGTGAAGTACTGTACTTCCTTCTTTGTGGTAGGAATGTGACATGCAATAATTTGTCCTTTATTTTAAACCTACTCCAAACTATTGGATCCCCCTAAAATCGTTACTGATGTGGCAGGTCCCTTAATCTTTTAAGAGTTTTTTCTTATTCTCAGGGATGCATGTGTCACAGATGTCCAGCATACTTACTACTTCTTAGTTAGACTGTTTGAACTGATCAGTGAGCGAACATTTAAGATACTCTATAGAATGTCCAGATGGTCCAGGTTTCTTTGGACTATATTATAGAAGAGCAATATATACACAGAAGAGCAAATATAGTCCAAAGAAATATGGACCATCTGGACATTCTATAGAGTATCTTATATGTTCATTTATATACATAGAAGAGCAAATATAGACTGGACGGACTATCAGTGTAAGCTGTTGTCCTTCCTGTGAAAGTGAAGTTCAGTTCAGTAGCTCAGTCATGTCCAACTCTTTGTGACACCGTGGACTATGGCATACCAGGCTTCTCTGTGTATCACCAACTCCTAGAGGTTACTCAAACTCGATGCCATCCAACCATCTCATCCTCTGTCATCCCCTTCTCCTCCCACCTTCAGTCTTTGCCAGCATCAGAGTCTTTGCTATCAGGCATTTGGCATCAGGTGGCCAAAGTATTGGAGTTTCAGCTTCAATATCAGTCCTCCCAATGAATATTCAGGACCGACTTCCTTTAAGAAGTTGGACTGGTTGGATCTCCTTGCAGTCCAAGGGACTCTCAAGAGTCTTCTCCAACACCACAGTTCAAAAGCATTAATTCTTCAGTTTCCTTTATAGTCCAACTCTCACATCCATACATGACTACTAGAAAAAACATAGCTTTGACTAGACGGACCTATGTTGCCAAAGTAATGTCTCTGCTTTTTAGTGTGCTGTCTGTGTTGGTCATAGCTTTCTTCCAAGGAGCAAGCATCTTTAATTTCATGGCTGGAGTCATTATCTGCAGTGATCTTGGAACCCAAAAAACTAATGTCTGTCACTGTTTCCATTGTTTCCCCATCTATTTGCCATGAAGTGATGGGACCAGATGCCATGATCTTAGTTTTCTGAATGTTGAACTTTAAGCCAACTTTTTCACTATTCTCTTTCACTTTCATCAAGAGGCTCTTTAGTTCTTCTTCGCTTTCTGCCATAAGGGTGGTGTCATCTGCATATCTGAGGTTATTGATATTTCTCCTGGCAATTTTGATTCCAGCTTGTGCTTCATCCAGACCAGCGTTCCTCATGATGTACTATGCATATAAGTTAAGTAAGCAGGGTGACAATATACAGCCTTGACGTACTCCTTTCCCTATTTGGAATCAGTCTGTTGTTCCATGTCTAGTTCTAACTGTTGCTTCTTAACCTGCGTACAGATTTCTCAGGAGGCAAGTAAGGTGGTTTGGTATTCCCATCTCTTGAAGAATTTTCCACAGTTTGTTGTGATCCACAGAATCAAAGGCTTTGGTGTAGTCAATGAAGCAGAAGTAGATGTTTTTCTGGAATTCTCTTGCTTTTTCAGTGATTCAGTTGGCAATTTGATCTCTGGTTCCTCTGCCTTTCTAAATTAAGCTTGAAGATCTGGAAGTTTACAGTTCACATACTTTTGAAGCCTGGTTTAGAGAATTTTGAGCACTACTTTGCTAGCATGTAAGATGAGTGCAATTGTGCAGTAGTTTGAGCATTCGTTGGCATTGCCTTTCTTTGGGATTGAAATGAAAACTGACCTTTTCCAGTCCACTGGCCACTGCCAAGTTTTCCCAATTTGCTGGCATATTACATGCAGCACTTTCACAGCATTATCTTTTAGGATTTGAAATAACTGAATTCTATCACCTCCACTAGCTTTGTTCATAGTGATGCTTCCTAAGGGCCACTTGACTTCACATTCCAGGGTGTCTCACTCTAGGTAAGTGATCACACCACCATGGTTATCTGAGTCATGGAGATCTTTTTTGTACAGGTCTTCTTTGTATTGCTGCCACTTGTTCTTAATATCTTCTGTTTCTGTTAGGTCCATACCATTTCTGTCCTTTATTGGTCCCATCTTTTCATGAAATGTTCCCTTGGTATCTCTAATTTTCTTGAAGAGATCTCTAAGTCTTTCCCATTCTCTTCTTTTCCTCTATTCCTTTGCACTGATCACTGAGGAAGACTTGCTTATCTCTCCATGCTTAACTCTACATTCAATTGGGTATATCTTTCCTTTTCTCCTTTGCCTTTCACTTATCTTCTTTTCTCAGCTATTTGTAAGGCCTCCTCAGACAACCATTTTGCATTTCTTTTTCTTGGGGATGGTCTTGATCACTGCTTCCTATACAATATCACGAACCTCCATCCATAGTTCTTTAGGCACTCTATCTATCAGATCTAGTCCCTTGAATCTATTTGTTACTTCTACTGGATAATCATAAGGGATTTGATTTAGGTCATATCTGAATGGTCTAGTGGTTTTCCCTACTTTCTTCAATTTAAGTCTGAATTTGGCAATAAGGAGTTCATGATCTGACCTACAGTCAGCTCCTGGTCTTATTTTTGCTGACTGTATAGAGCTTCTCCATCTTTGGCTGCAAAGAATATAATCAGTCTGATTTCGGTATTGACCATCTGATGATGTCCACATACAGAGTCTTCTCTTGTGTTATTAGAAGAGGGTTTTCCTGTGACCAGTACAGTTCTCTTGGCAGAACTCTGTTAGGCTTTGCCTGCTTCATTTTGTACTCTAAGGCCAAATTTGCCTGTTCCTACTTTTGCATTCCAGTCCCCTATAATGAAAAGGACATCTTTTTTGGGTGTTAGTTCTAGGAGGTTTTATAGGTCTTCATAGAACCGTTCAACTTCAGCTTTTTCAGCTTTCTGTTTGGGGCGTAGACTTGGATTACTGTGATATTGAGTGGTTTACCTTGGAAATGAACAGGGATCATACTGTTGTTTTTGAAATTGCAAGTACTGCATTTTCCCTCTAAATACTTCTTCAGCTATTACATATCTATTAGTATGTAATCTTTTCATCTTCACCCAATTTTAAATATGTTCTGATTTTTTATCTTAATTACTTCTCAGTTCCATGAATTATTTAAAAGAGTAATTTTAATTTCTAAAATTTTACATTCTCTTTTGGTTAATCGTTTATTATTGATTTCTAATAGCAGTATTTTGTGGTCTCAGTATCAGTTTAATAGTTTGATAACTTTAGGCCTAATATTTGTTCAGTTTTTGTAAATATTTCAAGTATGCTTGAAAACAGTGGATATTCTTTAACTGCTGATTTGAGTTCTATAAAATCTATATAAGCTTACTAATTTTTTGTCCATTTAGTCAATTACCAAAAGTGATGTGTTGACCGCCGAAGAATCGATGCTTTTGAACTGTGGTGTTGGAGAAGACTCTTGAGAGTCCCTTATACTGCAAGGAGATCCAACCAGTCCATTCTAGAGGAGATCAATCCTGGATGTTCATTGGAGGGACTGATGCTAAAGCTGAAACTGCAATACTTTGGCCACCTCCTGCGACGAGTTGACTCACTGGAAAAGACTCTGATGCTGGGAAAGGTTGAGGGCGGGAGGAGAAGGGGACGACGGAGAATGAGATGGCTGGATGGCATCACCGACTCTGTGGACATGAGTTTGAGTGAACTCCGGGAGTTGGTGATGGACAGGGAGGCCTGGCGTGCTGTGATTCATGGGGTCGCGGATAGTCGGACACGACTGAGCGACTGAACTGAACTGAACTGATGTGTTACAATCTCTCACTGTATTTGTGAGCTTGTCAATTATTCTTTGTATTCATTTTGGATTTATTTATTTTGAGGATTTATCATGTGTCTACAATTTCTGAACTGATGTATCTTCCTGGTAAATTTTTACTTTTATATTATGTAGTATAAGGGAGTGAGTTTGAGCACTTCGGGGCTGAGCAAAGAAAACGTTATGGCCATGAGGTGGCAGTAGCTGCACACAAGCTCTGTTTTGGTACTCCTCGATAGGTCTGCAAGTTGGGAAAGGCCCTAGCACCACCCAGAGCTTTAAGGCATCAGGCCCCCATCAAGAAGGGAAGGAGGGCAAGCATACTGGGGGAAAGAGGCATCAGAGTCAGAGGTTTTTTGTCTAGGGAGCGTACGTATTATGTTACTCAGTAGCATGTCAGGAGTCTCTGAGTTAGACAGTTCCAAAGCACAGCAGCAGTTTAGAGTCTTTATTGCCCAAAGGCTTATTTCATCTGTGGCAAGCAAATTTTGGACACTTTCACAGGTTATAAAAAGCAGGCAAGCTCTAAATGGCTAAAAATTCTGTTTGTTTGGATTATGTTTAAAACAAGTAGATGAGTGAACTTTTTTTTTGGTGCCAGTGGCTTTTGAGCTAGTGGGTCACAGCCTGCTCTGAAAAAATAAACCACCCATGGCCCAATATACAGAGGCCACCTTTGCTTCATAAACATGACATATGATAGCTTTATCTCTTTTTTTGCTTATCATTGTTTATTGTATTTTACTTTTTTATTAGTATTATATTATTTGGCAGAGTTTGTTTATTTAAGTCTGCTGTCTTACTATTTATTTATTATTCAAACTGCTCTAATAAGAATTTTACTTTATTCTTTGCTTCCACTTACCCAAAACTTCTCTGGGTAAGGTCATAAAATGACCTTCATGATATCAAATCCAGTTAATGTTTTAAAACTTTAAAAGCTTTCTTATTGTATAGGCACATGTTTAATTGATATAATTTGAAAATGGGATCTCATACATGGAATTTTTTTTTCTGTTTGCTTATTCTTTCCTCTCTCCTCTTCCCTTTCCCACCCAAATTCCCATCTTTACCCACCCTCTCTAGATAAATGATATCATCTACTTTCAGTTCATTTCAGTCACTCAGTCCTGTCTGACTCTCTGTGACCCCATGGACTGCAGCACCTGTCCATCACCGACTCCCAGAAATTACTCAAACTCAGGTCCATTGAGTTGGTGGTGCCATCCAACCATCTTATCCTCCGTTGTCCCCTTCTCCTCCTGCCTTCAGTCTTTCCCAGCATCAGGGTCATTTTTAATAAGTCATTTCTTTGCATCAGGTGGCCAAAGTATTGGAGCTTCAGCATCAGTCCTTCCAGTGAATATTCAGGACTGATTTCTTTAAGTATTGACTAGTTTGATCTCTTTGCAGTCCAGGGGACTCTCAAGTGTCTTCTCCAACACCACAGTTCAAAAGCATCAGTTCTTCGGCGTTCAACTTTCTTTATGGTCCAACTCTCACATCCATACATGACTACTGGAAAACCATAGCTTTGACTAGATAGACCTTTGTCGGTAAAGTAATCTCTCTATTTTGATATATCATTTTCATTTTTCTTCATGCTTATAAATTGTATGCAAGCATAAATACATACACACACAACCCAAAATACGAGTATATAATATATATATATTAATATATATCCCATCACTACTATATAGAAATACTGCATCAACTAATGTAGCTCTAATATGTATGTTCCTTTAAGATCAATGTTGCAATAAAATATATATATGGACAAATATACTGATTTTATTTCTGTAGGACTGCTGTGACAAAGAATAAATTTCTTCCCAAAAGGCTGTCACAATCTGTATTTCTTACTGCTAATATGTGAGAATACCTGGTCCCTCCTGCTCCTGGAAAATTCCCACCAGCGATGGGTATTGCTCTTCTTTACATGTGACTACCTATCTACTTGGGTATAAAATGACAGTCTTCTAGAGCTTTATTTGTATTTTCCCGATCACTAGTCACTTTGAGCATAATTTTATATATCTTGGTCATTTGGATTTATTCTTCTATGGTTACATCTTTATATTTGCCCATGGTTTTGTTTGCCTGTTTTTTTGCCCATTTTTAAGTGCTCTATAATACATGTTATCATTACATATTACATAATCCAGAGTAATATAGATATTAACTCTTTGTAACCTGCATTGCAGTTTCCTCCATGTTTATTATGTATAATTGATACTTGACTTTACCTCTTTTGTCACAAAAAATTGTTAATTTTTGCCACGTAGGTTTCCCTATCTTTAGTCTCTTTTCTTTTCTTCTTCCCCACCCCCAACTCTCTTTTAAAATAATAAAAAAAATTTTTTTTTGGCCATTCCCTCTGGTTTGTGGGATCTTAGTTCCCCAACCAGGAGTCGAACTAGGGGCTCTGGCAGTGAGAGCACTGAGTACTCACCCTGGACTGCCAAGGAATTCCGAATAATTATTTTAAAAATAATTTTATATCACATCAAAGTTTTTTTTAATTTATTTATTTTAATTGGAGGCTAATTACTTTACATTATTGTATTGGTTTTGCCATACATTGACATGAATCTGCCCTGGGTGTACATATGTTCCTCATCTTGAACCCCACTCCCACCTCCCTCCCCATCCCAACCCTCTGGTTCATCCCAGTACACCAGCCCCAAGCATCTTGTATCATGCATCGAACTTGGACTGGCGATTCATTTCACATATGATAATATACATGTTTCAATGCCATTCTCCAAAATCATCCCACCCTCGTCCTCTCCCACAGAGTCCAAAAGACTGTGCTATACATCTGTGTCTCTTTTGCTGTCTTGTATACACATCAAAGTTTTTAATGAAAATTAGGAGTCCAGTCTTGTTTTCTGTTTGAATTAAAGCACCATATTCATTGAGGTTAAATTTTCACCTCAATTCTTTTCTACCAATCTAGTTTATTCTTACTTAATACAGTTATTCTTCTTTCCATATTGACTTGATTCCAATGACTATAGTATATGCTGATATCTGGTGAGTAAAGTTTCTCTCATATTGTTTGTTTTTGTAGAATTTTCTGATATTCCAAATGAATCTTAAGATAGTTTAATCCAATTTAAAATTACTCATAATTCTTTTGTAAATTTTATTAGAAAACTGAAATTTACAATGTGTTTATATCACTCACTGAGTACATGACATTTAAAAACAACATCATTACAGAAAAATAACAAAAATACAAAGTCTTAATACCTACGGGATATGGAAAACATTATCCACTGAGGCCTTAAATGTAGTAGACTTTACATAAAAAGAAAAAGCAATGAGTATACAAGTATACAGCCAGTTTAAGAAGTTAGCAAGATAAATAGAATAATCATAAAGAAAAGAAAGCACCTAATACATACCAGGTATTAATGCAATAAAAATAAAGATAAAATTGAGAGGCTCAGCAGAGTCAAAGCTGCCTTAAAAAGCTTCTCTAAAAAGGGAAACATCAGGTAACAATAATCAACAAGAAAAACCTTGCAAATAAACAACATTCAAAATGGGAATTATTCATAGACGCATTAAGAATATAAATAATAGAAAAAACTTTATGCCTATACATTCGAAGATTAGTTGTCTCATATACAGGGTTATCGTTACCGTCTTTCTAAATTCCATATGTATGTGTTAGTATACTGTATTAGAGTTTTTCTTTCTGGCTTATTTCACTCTGTATAATGGGCTCCAGTTTCATCCACCTCATTAAAACGGATTCAAATGTATTCTTTTTAATTGCTGAGTAATACTCCATTGTGTATATGTACCACAGCTTCCTTATCCATTTGTCTGCAGATGGAAATCTAGGTTGCTTCCATGTCCTGGCTATTATAAACAATGCTGCGATCAACATTGGAGTACATGTGTCTCTTTCAATTCTGGTTTCCTCGGTGTGAGGAAAAAAAAAAATACTCACAATTCTAATGTGTTCTATTGAATTAACTTTAAGAGATTTATATTTTTACAGTAGTGTTTTTTAATATGTTTAAATTTTGTTCAGTATCTTATAGTAGCATTTTTATAGGTTAGTTTTTTCTTATAAGTATTGTACCTTTCTGAACAAATTTATTCTACCTTTTTGGGCTTTTTTGCTATGCTGCTGCTAAGTCACTTCAGTCGTGTCTGACTCTGTGCGACCCCATAGAGGGAAGCCCACCAGGCTCCCCCGTCCCTGGGATTCTCCAGGCAAGAACACTGGAGTGGGTTGCCATTTCCTTCTCCAATGTGTGAAAGTGAAAAGTGGAAGTGAACTCGCTCAGTCATGTCCGACCCTTAGCGACCCCACGGACTGCAGCCTACCAGGCTCCTCCATCCATGGGATTTTCTAGGCAAGAGTTCTGGAGTGGCTTTCCAGTGCCTGAAATAATTCTCCCATTAGTGCTTCAGAGTGCTTATTGCTATTAAATTTTATATATTCATCTGGTTTCTGAGTACTTTACTAAAAATCCCTCTTTAATTCTGTCTTTCCCAAGCTATGTGTTTCCTAGGCATATAAAATCATATCAACAGTCACTGGATCCTCCAAAATAATCTTTAATAATAATTGACAGTAACCATTCCAGTTAGTTCCTGAGTTTAATTGAAAAGTGAAATTGAAGTCACTAAGTCGTGTCTGACTCTGCAACCCCATGGACTGTAGCCTACCAGGCTCTTCCATCCATGGGATTTTCCAGGCAAGAATACTGGAGTGGGTTGCCATTTCCTTCTCCAGGAGATCTTCCTGACCCAGGGATTGAACCCAGGTCTCCCGCATTGTAGGCAGATGCTTTACTATCTGAGCCATTTTAATTGAAACAGCTTATAATTTTAAATACTTGCAGTTTTCATACTTTTCATTGTTTTAAGTAGTTTCCTTCAATTTGTGTTTTACTCAAGAATCTTCATTAGGAATGGCTACTAAATCTTAGTAACATGCCTTTCACCATCTTTCGATATGATCATGGGAGCTGAAGCTTCAGTACTGGGGCCATCTGATGTGAAGAGCCGACTCACTGGAAAAGACACTGATGCCAAGAAAGATTGAAGGCAGGAGGGGAAGGGGATGATAGACGATGAGATGGTTGGATGGCATCACTGACTCAATGGACATGAGTTTGAGCAAGTTCCGGGAGTTGATGAAGGACAGGGAAACCTGGCATGCTGCAGTCCATGGGATTGCAAAGAGTCAGACACAACTGAGTGACTGAACAACAACAAATATGATTATGTTTTTGCTTCTTTAATCATCTGGGTAACTGTTTCTTTTCATTGTTGTTCAATTGCTAAGTTGTGTCCGACTCTCTGCGACCCCATGGACTGTGCATACCAGGCTTTTCTGATCTTCACTGTCTCCTGGAGTTTTCTCAAATTCACATCCATTGAGTCAGTGATGCTATCTAACCACCTCATCCCCTGCCACCCTTCTCCTTTTGCCTTCAGTCTTTCCCAGCATCAGGGTCTTTTCCAGGGATTCTGCTCTTTACATCAGGTGGCCAAAGTATTGGAGCTTCAGCTTCAGCATCAGTCCTTTCAATGAATATTCAAGGTTGATTTCCTTTAGGATTGACTGGTTGGATCTCCTTGCAGTCCAAGAACTCTCAAGAATCTTCTCCAGCACCACGGTTCAAAAGCATCAATTCTTTGGTGCTCAGCTTTCTTTATGGTCCAACCCTAACATCCATTCATGACTTCTGGGAAACCAGCTTTGTTGGCAAAGTGATGTCCTTGCTTTTTAACACACTGTCTAGGTTTGTCATAGCTTTCCTTCCAAGGAGCAAGTGTCTTTTAATTATGGCCGCAGTCACCATCCACAGGGATTTTGGGGCTGTGGAAAATAAAATCTGTCACTGCTTCCTCTGTTTTCCCTTTCTATTTGCCATGAAGTGATGGAACTCGATGCCATAATCTTAACTTTTTTGAATGTTGAATTTTAAGCCAGCTTTTTCACTCTCTTCTTTTACCCTCATCTAGAGGCTCTTTAGTTCCTCTTCATTTTCTGCCATTAGAGTGATATCATCTGCATGTCTGAGTTTCTTGATATTTCCCTGGCAATCTTCATTCCAGCTTATGTGTTCATCCAGCCCAGCATTTCTCATGATGTATTCTGCATATAAGTTAAATAAGCAGGGTGACAGTATACAGCCTTGATATACATATTCCTTTCCCAATTTTGAACCAGTCCATTGTTCCATGTAAGATTCTAACTGCTGCTTCTTGACTTGCATACAGGTTTCCTGGTATTCCCATCTCTTTAAGAATTTTCCATAGTTTGTTGTGATCCACACAAAGGCTTTAGAATAGTCAGTGATGCAAAACTGTATTTTTCTGAAATTCCCTTGCTTTTTCTATGATCCAACATATGTTGGCAATTCAATCTCTGGTTCCTCTGCCTTTTCAAAACCCAGCTTGTACACCTAGAAGTTCTCGGTTCACATACTGCTGAAGCCTAGCTTGAAGGATTTTGAGCATAACCTTACTAGCATGCAAATGTAGTTTGAACATTGTTTGGCACTGCCCTTATTTGGGATTGGAATGAAAGTTGACCTTTTCCAGTCCTGTGGCCACTGCTGAGTCTTCCAAATTTGCTGACATATTGAATGCAGCACTTTCATAGCATCATGTTTTAGGATTTGAAATAGCTAAGCTGGAATTCTATCACTTCCACTAGCTTTGTTTGTAGTAATGCTTCCTAAGGCCCATTTGACTTCACACTCAAGGATGTCTGGCTCTAGGTGAGTGACCACACTATCTGGTTATCCCAGTCATTAGGACAAATAGATCCAGAGGATTTGATCTGGTAGACAGAGTACCTGAAAAACTATGGACAGAGGTTCGTAACATTGTACAGGAGGCAGTGACCAAAACCATCCCAAAGAAAAAGAAACGCAAGAAGCCAAAGTAGTTGTCTGAGGACGCTTTACAAATAGCTAAGGAAAGAAGCAAAAAAGCAAAGGAGAAAAGGAAAGATATACCCAACTGAATGCAGAGTTCCAGAGAATAGCAAGGAGAGATCAAAAGGCCTTCTTCAATGAAAAATGCAAAGAAATAGAGGAAAGCAATAGAATGGGAAAGATTAGTGATCTCTTTAAGAAAATTGGAGATATCAAGGGAACATTTCACCCAAGGATGGGCACAATAAAGGACAGAAACATTAAGAACCTAACAAAAGCAGAAGAGATTAAAAAGAAGTGGCAAGATTGTATTAATAGATGTGCTGAAATCAAAACACTCTTGAATTCCTGGAATACAATCTTTTTGCCATAGTGATTTTTTTAACAGTGCTAAACTTTTATTTGGGGTTCCCTAGTAGCTCAGCTGGTAAAGAATCCACCTGCAGTGCAGGAGACCTGGGTTTGATCCCTGGGTTGGGAAGATTCCCTGGAGGAGGGCATGGCAACCCTCTACAGAATTCTTGCCTGGAGAATTCCCATGGACAGAGCCAGGTGGGCTACAGTCCATGGGGTGGCAAAAAGTCAGACACAACTGAGTGACTAAGCACAGCACACGTTTATTTAGAATTTTCATCCATATGTATAGATGAGATTGGTCTTTTTTTGGGGGGGCCTTCTGTTTCTTTGCTGAGTTTTTATATTAATAGTATACTAACGTATGAATTGTGGAGAAGGAAATGGCAACCCACTCCAGTGTTCTTGCCTGGAGAATCCCAGGGACGGGGGAGCCTGGTGGGCTTCCGTCTATGGGGTCACACAGAGTCGGACACGACTGAAGTGACTTAGCAGCAGCAGCAGCAACGTATGAATTGGAGAAGGAAATGGCAGCCCACTCCAGTATTCTTGCCTAGAGAATCCTGTGGACAGAGGAGCCTGGTGGGCTGCTGTCTGTGGGATCGCACAGAGTCGGACACGACTGAAGCAATTTAGCAGCAGCAGCAGCAGCTATATGAAATGAGTTGGAGAGTTTTTCCTTTTTGAAGAAATTTGGGATACTTTAAATCACATTAGAATCATCTCCTTTGCAACCCTAGAACTTTTAAAATTAGGATTTAAAAATTAGCTTTTTTTCATTCATATCTGAAAATTGGTCTATTAACATGTAAAATTTTATCTTGGGTCACTTTTGATCTTTTATGTTTTACTAGGAAATTATCCATTTCCTCTAGATTTTCCAGTGTGTTGCTACACAGTTGCATGCAAAATTTTAAAATGTACTTCTACGTTCATCTTATTTCACTTCATGGCAGCAGCATCTTGTTGAAGACGCTGTACTTCTGTCGTCTTAAATTTATTGAAGGGATATTATTGATTCTTATCTTTAGTGTGATTAATGCAGAGGAATTTATGATGGATACTAATGGAAAATTACAGGAAATTTGAGAATTTAGTGAGCGTTGACATTTTTATTTTCAATTACAAGGCTCATTTCTGTAATTATGCAATTTACTACTCTTTTCCCATTTCTATATTATTTTGGAAAATTACAGCTTTATAATAGACATCAGTAACTTGTAAATATTGTGGCTGATTTATTTGACAACGTTTTAAGAGAACAGAGTCACAGAATATACTTTTTGTAAGCAAGGATCAAGGATTCAAACCAAAGGAAACTTAGAAAGTGATGTCCTTTCTAAATGACAGAGATAATGCTTCTCTGAACAGATTTTCAGTGTCCTTCAAGACCATAAATGGAATTCCCTGGAGGTCCAGTGGTTACAACTCTGTACTTCCACTGTGGGGGTCATGGGTTTAATAGGGAACTAAGATTCTGTATGCCACATGGCCAAAAAAAAGAAAAATACACACACACGTATTTATATATATATATAAACCTAGTAGAAGATTGCACAATGCTATTGCTAGTAAGTAATATGGTCTACTTTTTATATAAAACTAATGCTTGCTTCAACATAACCTCCAAATAAATTGGATTTCTGCAAAGGATAATGGATGACTCTCTGAACATGATACCATGAGCTTCCAGTAAAAAGTTATTTTAACAACTAAATCATAACCTCAGATGCAGCATAGCTAAAGCAGCAACAGCCCTGAGAGTCTTCTACAGTCCTATCTCTGGTGCAAAGGGACTGCGTGGTCAGAAAGGCAGTCACAGAACTGCAGATGAATGACTTTAAACATGACTTGTCATCCTCCCTAAGGTGGAGGAGGTCATCTAACTTGATTTATGTGGTTTAAATCACTGTTCCTTTAGTTTTTCTCATATTTTAGCAAATTAAATTATGTAGTGAATTAATCATTAAACCTGAAAAATGTTTCAACTGAATGAAAAACTGCCTATGAGAAAGCCTCCAAATATCAAGGAATGAGTCAAGGTATTTCCTGCATAAACGTTCCACCTGGATACCACTTTAAGCACTCAGCTTGTAACCATATGAAGTGGAAATTGGTATCACCAAACAAAACACAAATCCTACCTTCCTACATACCTTAAACCAGTTCAGTTGCGTCTGACTCTTTGCAACTCCCCCATGAACCACAGCACACCAGGCCTCACTGTCCATCATCAACTCCCGGAGTCCACCCAAACCCATGTCCACGGAGTCGGTGATGCCATCCAACCATCTCATCCTCTGTCGTCCCCTTCTGCTCCTGCCCTCAATCTTCCTCAGCATCAGGGTCTTTTCCAGTGAGTCAACTCTTCGCATCAGGTGGCCAAAGTATTGGAATTTCAGCTTCAACATCAGTCTTTCCAATGAACACCCAGGACCGGTCTCCTTTAAGATGGACTGGTTGGATCTCCTTGCAGTCCACGGGACTCTCAAGAGTCTTCTCCAGCACCACAGTTCAAAAGCATCAGTTCTTTGGCGCTCAGCTTTCTTTATAGTCCAACTCTCACATCCATACATGACCACTGGAAAAACCATAGCCTTGACTAGACAGACCTTTCTTGGCAAAGTAATGTCTCTGCTTTTTAATATGCTATCTAGGTTGGTCATAACTTTCCTTCCAAGGAGTAAGCGTCTTTTAATTTCATGGCTGCAATCACCATCTACAGTGATTTTGGAGCCCCGAAAAATTAAGTCAGCCACTGTTTCCCCACTTGCCAACATCCGCTAGATCATCAGAAAAGCAAGAGAGTTCCAGAAAAACATCTATTTCTGCTTCATTGACTATGCCAAAGCCTTTGACTGTGTGGATCACAATAAACTGTGGAAAATTCTAAAAGAGATGGGAATACCAGACCACCTGACCTGCTTTCTGAGAAATCTGTATGCAGGTCAGGAAGCAACAGTTAGAACTGGACATGGAACAAAAGACTGGTTCCAAATAGGAAAAGGAGTATGTCAAGGCTGTATATTGTCACCCTGCTCATTTAATTTATATACAGAGTACATCATGAGGAACGCTGGGCTGGAAGAAGCACAAGCTGGAATCAAGATTGCTGGGAGAAATATCGATTACCTCAGATATGCAGATGACACCACCATCTTGATGCAAATCTATCATTAAACATCACTTGTATAATTGGACCACAGTGATGCCTAGATAGTATATTAAAAAGCAGAGACATTACTTTGCCAACAAAGGTCCGTCTAGTCAAGGCTATGGTTTTTCCCATGGTCATGTATGGATATGAGAGTTGGACTTTGAAGAAAGCTGAACGTCGAAGAATTGATGCTTTTGAACTGTGGTGCTGGAGAAGACTCTTGAGAGTCCCTTGGACTGCAAGGAGATCCAAACAGTCCATTCTAAAGGAGATCAATCCTGGGTGTTCATTGGAAGGACTGATGCTAAAGCTGAAACTGCAATACTTTGGCCACCTCATGCAACGAGTTGACTCACTGGAAAAGACTGATGCTGGGAAGGTTTGGGGGCAGGAGGAGAAGGGGACAACAGAGAATGAGATGGCTGGATGGCATCACCGACTCGATGGACATGAGTTTGAGTGAACTCTGGGAGTTGGTGATGGACAGGGAGGCCTGGTGTGCTGTGATTCATGGGGTCGCAAAGAGTCGGACACGACTGAGCGACTGAACTGAACTGAACTGATGCTCTTAGGCACTGTGTTGTTGAGGACCCTACTTGAAGTTTTCTCAAGTTGCTAGACTTTTACTGTTCACATTAAATTTATTTTATGGTTCCCTCCCCTGCTGTCAGCTGTCACATTTTATTATTTACCTGCCTCTCGAAGGACCCTGTCGATACTTGTGATTTGTTCAGGAGCAGAAATCAGATAAACAAACTTGTTAGAATTAGGGGTGAAGTAATAACAAGCCAGGGTTTCCCAGGTGGCGCTAGTGGTAAAGAACCTGCCTGCCAGCGCAGGAAATGTGAGTTCGATCCTTGGATCCAAAAGATCCCCTGGAGGAAGGCATGGCAACCCACTCCAGTATTCGTGCCAGGAGAATCCCATGGACAGAGGAGCCTGGTGGGCTACAGTCCATGGAGCTGCAAAGAGTCAGACACGACTGAGTGACTTAGGACAGCCAAGAACAAGCAGACGCTGAAGATGGGGATCTGCGAGCACTTCTAAACAAAGTCTGTAAGCCTTAGTAAGAGCTCTCCTGGTCTTCTCAGGATTGGTGATGCTCCACAACTGAATTCTAAACAAGTAAAGGAACTGGACATGGAACAACAGACTGGTTCCAAATAGGAAAAGGTGTACGTCAAGGTTGTATATTGTCACCTTGCTTATTTAACTTATATGCAGAGTACATCATGAGGAATGCTGGGCTGGAAGAAGCACAAGCTGGAATCAAGATTGCTGGGAGAAATATCAATAACCTCAGATATGCAGATGACACTACCCTTATGGCAGAAAGTGAAGAGGAAATCAAAAGCCTCTTGAGGAAAGTGAAAGAGGAGAGTGAAAAGGTTGGCTTGAAGCTCAACATTCAGAAAACAAAGATCATGGCATCTGGTCCCATCACTTCATGGGAAATAGATGGAAAAACAGTGGAAACAGTGTGACTTTATTTTTTTGGGCTCCAAAATCACTGCAGATGCTGATTGCAGCCATGAAATTAAAAGACGCTTGCTCCTTGGAAGGAAAGTTATGACCAACCTTGATAGTATATTAAAAAGCAGAGACATTACTTTGCCAACAAAGGTCCGTCTAGTCAAGGCTATGGTTTTTCCCGTGGTCATGTATGGATGTGAGAGTTGGACTGTGAAGAAAGCTGATCGCCGAAGAATTGATGCTTTTGAACTGTGGTGTTGAGAAGACTCTTGAGAGTCCCTTGAACTGCAAGGAGATCCAACCAGTCCATTCTAAAGGAGATCAATCCTGGATGTTCATTGGAGGGACTGATGCTGAAGCTGAAACTGCAATACTTTGGCCACCTCATGCGACGAGTTGACTCACTGGAAAAGACTCTGATGCTGGGAAAGGTTGGGGGCGGGAGGAGAAGGGGACGACGGAGAATGAGATGGCTGGATGGCATCACCGACTCTGTGGACATGAGTTTGAGTGTACTCCAGGAGTTGGTGATAGACAGGGAGGCCTGGCGTGCTGTGATTCATGGGGTCGCGGAGAGTCGGACACGACTGAGCGACTGAACTGAACTGAACTGAACTGAAAGGCAGTTAGGTATTTCTGATAAGTAGTAAATA
This sequence comes from Moschus berezovskii, assembly GCF_049115385.1. Taxonomy (NCBI): domain Eukaryota; kingdom Metazoa; phylum Chordata; class Mammalia; order Artiodactyla; family Moschidae; genus Moschus; species Moschus berezovskii. The sequence continues at coordinate 29,146,027 of NC_142464.1, forward strand.
AGCTATCTATCATAATTTAAGAATCCTGTTTAAAAAAATAAAACTCTCTTTGCAAGGTAATAGCACGTTTCTAATCCAAGACTGTAGGATTACAGTAAGGAAGACAGAACTATATAGATCAGCAGCTGGCTTAATTAGCTTGCCATAAACAAATTAGGTTACAAAATACAAAAGCAATTTAATGAATCATCATATGAAACATTGAACTCAAAACTGAATTGTAATGTGCTTCTCATAATGTAACTTGCTTAATTACCCATAAGAATGAATCACTAATACCTCAAGTCCTGCTCAACAGTTTTGGATACTTATGGTGGTGCTCATGTCTGAGTAAGGCGATGACTGACTAGTTTCCTGGGTAAGGAGCAGCAGTCCTCAAAATGATTATAATATGACAGTAACAATATGGCTGTTTCTAGAATGTTCTAGGAACCCAAGATATGTATTTCAAGAGCTAAGGTATCCTCCATTGTATCAATTTACATGCAATTAGATTTCAGTTAGATGTCAATTTTTTAAGACATGATGGAATTCTGTGAACTTACAAGAGGAAGTGATAGCAACTGGCAACACTGCTTATGTAAAGAAGTAATTAAAATAACAGCTACTGACGTACACCTTTTCCTATTTGGAACCAGTCTGTTGTTCCATGTCCAGTTCTAACAGTTGCTTCCTGACCTGCATACAGGTTTCTCAAGAGGCAGGTCAGGTGGTCTGGGATTCCCATCTCTTTCAGAATGTTCCACAGTTTATTGTGATCCACACAGTCAAAGGCTTTGGCATAGTCAATAAAGCAGAAATAGATGTTTTTCTGGAACTCTCTTGCTTTCTCCATGATCCAGTGGATGTTGGCAATTTGATCTCTGGTGCCTCTGCCTTTTCTAAAACCTGCTTGAACATCTGGGAGTTCACGGTTTATATACTGCTGAAGCCTGGCTTGGAGAATTTTGAGCATGACTTTACTAGCGTGTGAGATGAGTGCAATTGTGCGGTAGTTTGAGCATTCTTTGGCATTGCCTACCTTGCTTATGTAACTTATATGCAGAGTACATCATGAGGAACGCTGGGCTGGAAGAAGCACAAGCTGGAATCAAGATTGCCGGGAGAAATATCAATAACCTCAGATATGCAGATGACACTACCCTTATGGCAGAAAGTGAAGAGGAACTCAAAAGCCTCTTGATGAAAGTGAAAGAGGAGAGTGAAAAGGTTGGCTTGAAGCTCAACATTCAGAAAACAAAGATCATGGCATCTGGTCCCGTCACTTCATGGGAAATAGATGGAAAAACAGTGGAAACAGTGTCAGACTTCGTTTTTTTGGGCTCCAAAATCACTGCAGATGCTGATTGCAGCCATGAAATTAAAAGACGCTTGCTCCTTGGAAGGAAAGTTATGACCAACCTTGATAGTATATTAAAAAGCAGAGACATTACTTTGCCAACCAAGGTCCGTCTAGTCAAGGCAATGGTTTTTCCCGTGGTCATGTATGGATGTGAGAGTTGGACTGTGAAGAAAGCTGATCGCCGAAGAAGCGATGCTTTTGAACTGTGGTGTTGGAGAAGACGCTTGAGAGTCCCTTATACTGCAAGGAGATCCAACCAGTCCATTCTAGAGGAGATCAATCCTGGATGTTCATTGGAGGGACTGATGCTAAAGCTGAAACTGCAATACTTTGGCCACCTCATGCGACGAGTTGACTCACTGGAAAAGACTCTGATGCTGGGAAAGGTTGGGGGCGGGAGGAGAAGGGGACGACGGAGAATGAGATGGCTGGATGGCATCACCGACTCGATGGACATGAGTTTGAGTGAACTCCGGGAGTTGGTGATGGACAGGGAGGCCTGGCGTGCTGTGATTCATGGGGTCGCAGAGAGTCGGACACGACTGAGCGACTGAACTGAACTGAACTGAACCAGCCCAGGGCTTCTGAAGAAGCTGCTCATGTGGGAAAATATTCGGGTGCAAATGTAGGAAGAAAAAAAGCTGTACTCAAGAGTATTACCTTTTTTTCTTCTCCACATTTTCAACTGTTAAAATTGGTTAAAGAAAGAAATGGCCTAGAAAAGAAATGACGATTTCTTTCTTTAACCAATTTTAACAACTGAAAATGTGGGGAGGAAAAAATATCTTATTTGAGAGTGTAACCTTATTTTTGGAGTATTAGAATTACCTTTTATGAGATGAAAAAAGTTTTCAATTTTTTTAAATGTTCCTACCTAACAATTTTAACATTGGTAGTTTCATTCTAGTCTCCACATTTGGAGAAAATTTGACCTTCTCTTGTAAGATCTAAGAATGACAACTACTGGAACATGTACAAATCCATGTTGCTCTGATCTGCAGTGAATGCTTTTCAAGAAAAGCATGGACCAGGCTATGCAAAGTCTCGGTGAGGAGCGTTTTCCCCAAGTCTTGTGATCAACTGTGGAAAAGTAACTGGTTAATCTGACAGTTGAAACCTCAGAAGGGGGTTGAAGAAAAAGGTCTTAGGGAAAAAAATATCAAAAGTGAGAGCAATGTTGTATTTCTTCCTACTCAAGGCAGAAGAAAGAGCAACAATTTTGTACATACACCTTGTAAAACTTCTCCAAACTATACCTACATTTCTAACCCTAACTTAAAAATTCCTGCTGTTGTTCACGAGAAACTCAAGATCACCTAAATGAATAGAAGCTTTGATATTACATGCAATTAACTACTTATAAAAATCTAGGTGCCATGCTTAGTGCAGTGTCTGTTACATAAATGCACAGTAACGATTAGCTTTGATGATTATTGGAAGAATTAAGTATGTCTGCCTCCTGAACCATCTTCATATATAAAGAAAGCACAGTGAACTGACTGATAGCTATTAATATAAGAATTGTAATACGAAATTAAATTGACTCAGGCTAAAAAAACTATGAAAGTTTTAAAGATTCTCCAATAAGTTTATTTTGCAAACCTTTTGTATTTTGTTTTACTGGTTTACACTGTAATAAAGAGAAAAATGTTTATACAGTTATAATTTTGAACACTGAACTATTATCATATTAATATAAATACAGATTTTTTGAAACTATTTCATATTGGGGTTCAGCCGATTAACAAACAATGTTGTGATAGTTTCAGGTGAACAGCAAAGGAACCCAGCCGTACCAGATTTACTTTATTTTTCATTATTTTTAATTGACCTTCAAATTGCAGCAGCTCATGAGTTTAGCTCTAAGTATTCTTGCCATCCTACCCATCTTTGTCACGGAGTCAGATGGCTCTGAGATACACACACACACAACACATGTAAACAGACACAAACAAACCTTTTATAAACAAGTCTTTTATAATGTAAATAATCATTCCTTGTTGAAACTTTTTATACCCAGTTCCTGTTTTATCTGAAATTCGGATATTCACATTTATAGAGAACAATATTTAAAAAGCAAAGAGTTTTTCTCTTTGAAAACCAAGCAATTCTGACAGCAATATTTTTCTTACTGACCTAAAAAGAATGAAATATGGAAGGGGGAAAAGAATCACTGCAAATGATCAAAACAGAAGGGTACTAATATATATATATATTTAATAGTGGAGGGAGATATTTTTAAAGTATAGATTCTGTTGAAAATATTGATGTTCAAACAGCTTTGCACTCATTGCCAAAACTTTCTCAATTAATTAAAATTAAAAATGTTGATTTTTTTGTAGGAAGATACATTAATTCTTTGAAGTCAGAATGAAAGAACTGTCATTTAATTTCTATATAAAGACTGCTTGAATATACAAAGTATCAAATATAAACAGTAGTGTAAAAAGAAAATAAATTGGCAGAAATAATTATTCAACCAGTAGCAATAATTAAGACCACCATTTGAAAGATCTATAAACAAAGAATGCAAAAATAGTTATAACTTTTTACAGCACAGAACTGAATTCCATCTTAATTCATCACTATTACACTTCTTTCTTCTTTAGTATTAGTGGACCCACATTATCTCCTGTCAATTCATTGTGTTTATTATGTGAACCATCACAGGCAGGAAACTAGAAAGGAAAAAATTGCAAATGTTATTTTTTAAATGAGTCAGTAAGTAGAAATATTTTTGACATGTTCTTATAAAGAAGTCTATTACTTTGGGAGAAAAAAACACATTAGATAGCTTTTCTGAGCAACAGATATAGTCTATAGCTAACTACCTTCCAATACTATAGCAAACCTAACATTTAAATATTTCATTATTTGGCAGATTTTAAAAGCTTTGGATGATTCCATACAAGTCAATATGATAGTCTTAAAAGGGGATCAAAATAAGCTCCTATTTTTTATAGAGCTCTAACTCTGAGCTCACCTTTTCAATTATTTTAAATTTTTAAAGGACATAATTTAAATTCAAATTAAATTCTTTCATGTTTTCTCACTATAAAACTCATGCACACTATAATACTTTAAAAAACATTTTAAAATATATTTTTAAAAACTTACTCATAAGTAATAATTAACAATTTGGTATCTTTTTTCCTCTATTTACTGTGTGCACTCTTGTATTATACCATACTTTAATCATTCCTCTATTATCAGATATCTAGATTGTTTCTAAGATTTATTATAAATGATGCCATGATGAACATTATTGCACTTAAAGTCTCAAATAGCCTATGACCAAAGTAGCAGAAGAAAACAGATCTCATCAACTACTTACAATGTATCATTCCAAACTCCTCCTCCTTGTCTATTTATTTGTTTTTAATTGAAATATAATGGATTTACAAACTGTCTTAAATACTGCTGTATAGCAAAGTGATTCAGTTATACACATATATACATTCTTTTTTTAAAAATATTATTTTCCATTATGGTTTATCATAGGATACTGAACAGTTTTCTATGCTGTACAGTAGGACCTTGTTGTTTATCCATTCTATATATAAAACCTTCTATCTGTTAACCCCAATCTCCCACTCCCCACCCCCCTTGGCAATCACCAGTCTGTTCTCTGCCTTGATTCTGTTTCTGTTTCATAAGTAGGTTCATCTGTGTCTTATTTTAGATTCCATATATGATATTATATGGTATTTTTCTGACTTAATTCACAGCATATGATAATCTAGTTGCATCTACCAAATTCCTTTTTAATTTCCATATTCAAAATCATCCATAATTACAGCTGCCATTCACTAGCTCATACTACATAGAAGGTACTGTACTATACATACATCATTTCACTAAATCCTCAAAAATTTCTGTAATATTATCAGATTAAAAAAAACTGACAAGAGATTAAGGATTAAGTAACTTGCTCAATTAAGTTTCCGTGCTGCTGTAACTTTTCTAATATAGGAAGTATATTGATCAGAAGAGGCAAACTTTAATTTAGAACAAACTTTCAGTGCTGAATACTATGGAAAAGTCTCTCATCTCACAGAACCTCAAAACTGGGGATTTAAGAAGCATAACCATGTTAACTGCACAAAATTTTAGTGTATGTGTAAATGGACATCTTACCGTCTTAGAACGCCAACACCTACAATAAGCTGCTTTAGTAAGGCACAAATCTTCGATGTTTATTTCATTCACCACTTTGGGATTTTCCTTTTGTATTTTAAGATTAATCAAGCTATCCTTCTGTTGCTTTTTCTTCGGGAGGAATGGACGAACCGCAAGGTAGCCAAGTAGTGCAAGGACGCCAAGGAAAGGCAATAACCGAAGCCATTCTGAAACTAAAAATACAGATTTGTTAACAGTCTGAAAAAGGACTCAAATAGGGATGGACTGGGAGTTTGGGGCTGACATGTACAGACTGCTATGTTTAAAACAGATGACCAACAAGGACTTACTGTAAATAAATTTTAAAAAAAATTTTTATAAAGAACTTAAATAGCATGTCTCACCCTTCAGCTTATTCTTTACTTCTCACTTTAATTTCTTAACTTATCAGGAAAACTGTGAATAAATATCAAGGAACCAGTACCTAGGACCACTTTATTTTATTTGTGGGCTGCCTTGAGACTTTTGAAACTGGAAAACAAAGTTTTCAGAAATAAATCCTCTATCCAATTATCCTATCTCATTATCCTCACTAAGTTTATTTGTGTTTAGTTTTATTTCAGGAATTACAATCACCATAATTATAAATAAAACTCAATTTTATATGTTTAGAAAACATTTCCACCATGTCTAAAATCATACAACAGAATTTCCTGTAAACTATTTACCACTGATTTATAATTTCAGACAGAATATGTCTTCAATGCTTTAATTTACATTTTTGGTAAGGCATAGGATGATTCCTATAGAAAAACCTAAATGTTGTGTTGTGTAAAAGCTATTTTAAAGAGCTAGGTGAAATTTTCACATACTAAATAATCCCATTATTAGATACATCTTACTTCATAAGTATTCATTAAAGCCTTTTGTAGTACTCAACACTGTTTTGGGGGATAGGGAATATAAGTGACATAAATGAAATGTTTCCTACGTCTGCAGAGAGAAACACACCAAGGAGCCAAAATAAATATTTATATTTCAGCATGCATTTATCAAATGTTGACTAGTATGCTGCCTCTTCTGGGTTCCATAGGGAATCCCTTCTGACCTTAAGAGTTATCACTTGTTATTCACTGAGTGCTAACCTGACACCTTGCTAATAAGCTTAATAGAGAAAAAGAAAAATTGAAGGTCATATGCTAAGGCATGCTAATAAATGTGAATAATAAATGAACAGACTATGCTAAGACTGCAACTGTAATACCTCAGTTAACATTGCGCTAAACAACTGAATTTAGTAGGCACCATTATTATTCCCATGTTTCATGTGGGTAAACTGGAGCTTAAGCAGGTTTAGCCCAGGACAGTTAAGTACAAAGCCTGTTCTCAGTCACTATGAACGAAATTCCACAGAGCCAAAATTTTATCTGTCCTTCTCTCAGTAAAACCACTCTCCAGAGATAACTGTTCTTACTATTCAACTATTAAAAGGCTGGCTTAATACTAACTCTTCCAAAACGAAGCTATTTTTGATATAACACCATGCCAAAGGTTTGTTATGAGCTCTAGATGAAACAACCTATTTACATATGTGCAGCACCTATAAAGAGTGCCTGGCACAGAGAAGATAAAAGTGAATGGTAGTTTTTATTAAGATTATAAAGACTGGAAGCAGCTCCTCTGAAAAAATATTTTGCCGACTCAACCTGACAATACTACATGGCAGAAATCTTTGGGGATATAATCTTTCAGTCACCAGAATGAAATCCTGTAAGGGTAAGATCTTGCCAGTCAGGCTGATCTGTTCTAGTCTCTTAGCAAAAGTGGAGACACCCCACAGAAACACTCTGAATGAATTAACATTCTGAAAATGACAAAGAACTGTATCTTGGGGTGAAGGGTCTATCTATAGATCTTTGCTGTCCAAGACAGTAACCACTAGCCACACTGTTTTGTTTGGAACCAGGATAATCAGATATGGTAAGATGACAGACATGGAGACAACTGCCTTGAAAGAAAAGTTTACTTAAAATTCACAAGAGGAGGGAGCACAACAGGCCACCCATGACCATATAGGTAAGTAGGAGGCTTGGTCAGGAGCAAGGTGAGAGGAAAGGGCACAAGCCTTTATTGTGGTTTACAGAAAAGGCAAGGTAAGGCACAGTAAACTGTTTAGTATTGGCTAGCCTGAATAATCTCAGTGGGCTTTGGGCTATAGATGTGGTCCTTCATTGTCTCATATCTGGCCTTGGGTGATTTAGGGCAGGGAAGATCCCCTGGAGAAGGAAATGGTAACCCACTCCAGTATTCTTGCCTGGAGAATCCCATGGACGGAGAAGCCTGGTAGACTACAGTCCACAGGGTCGCAAAGAGTCGGACACGACTGAGCAGAACAGAACAGAAATACTGCTTGGTATGTGAGAGTTAGATAAAGGTGTTTGGAGTGTAGGCTTTGGATTGATTGGTTTGCATATGAAAAATATGCTCACAAGCAAGTAGTTTACTATCTCTTGGCATCAGCTAGTCCGGGGAGGGGGCAAACCTCCATGGCCAGCAAGGTTCCCAAGATGTCCAATTATCACAAAATACTGACCACAAAAAAACATGACTGATACATGTGGCTATTTAAATAAAGTTAAGTAGAATTCAAAATTCAGTTTCTAAGACACACTAGTCACATTTTAATAGCCCCAGAGCTATTATGTGTGGCTAGTGGCTACTATGTTTGACAACACAGAAAACATTTCCATCATCACAAAAAGGCTCTTGAATGGTGCTGCTGTAGACCAACAGTTTCCACAAAGTACCATGACTATGACACAGGAAGGCTACTTTGACAGTTTCAACACCCACAAATATCCCATCCCTCATGTACTTAGAGCCAGTCAAAGCTACTGATTACCTAGTGGCAGGTTTCCTGCAAAACCTGCGTCCTTTGCATAAGGAATTCCTTCTGTCTGCCGTGCCTTTCTACTTGTGGTCGACCTGACTCATTTATGTAGACCCTTTAAAACTAGGGTCAAATACTGCTTCCTCCAGAAGTCTTTCTCAATTTCACAAAGCAAATCAATCGCTCTTTCCTCTGCTTTCAACCCCTTTTCCTCAGTTTCCTTTATCATACTACTGTTCTCTGTTTACAAAGCTGATTCCTCCATAATCCTATAGGAAGAGGAGTTCCACTTCCTGGCACAAGTAGAACCTCATAAATGTTTTATGAGTGACTTAACAAATGAATGAGTTTAAGTGACTTAACTTAATGAACAAATGAATGACACTTAACAGTGTAAATGTCAGCCCCTTTCTCACTCACACTGTACTGTAATTATTTATTTACACTTATCTTCTAGATCAGGCAATAAATGTCTCAGATTGTTATTGGCCCCAACATCCAATGTAGTATCTCGAACCAGTACTTAATAAATGTTTTTGAATGTAGTATAACATTAAGTAGTAGTATGTACACTACAAAATTTAAACGTCTCAAGAGGTTGAGTAAATCAAAGTCAAAAAGTTAAGAGAATGAACATGTAAAGATGATAACCTTAACTTAGATTCTTAAGTTTAACATTCCCTATCTTAACCTACAAATCTCAGGGAATAAATAGAATGCTGTTTTAAAATTTACTTCAGAAAATGTTGCTCTTTCAACACTTAATTCCTTGGTAAAACACTAGTAATACTGTGATGAAAGGTACTAGTATTTCCTACAACAAAATAATTTATACAACAATCTTATGTGGGAAAATTTACTTTTAAAGATGACAAACTTCAATTTAAGTACAGGAAAAATTATAAAGGAAAATAATACAGCCTATAAAGCTCAAATAAATCATTTATATGTTAGAGCTGACTTTTGGTAAATATGAAATATAAAATAAACAAGAATTTATTTTTTTAAATTTAAGATTGGCTATTTCTTATGAATCTGTTTGAAATATATTGAGCAACGGCAAATATATTAGGTACTGTAAAGGGAAATCTGCTGCTAAGTCACTTCAGTCGTGTTCGACTCTGTGCGACCCCATAGACGGAAGCCCACCAGGCTCCCCCGTCCCTGGGATTCTCCAGGCAAGAACACCGGAGTGGGTCGCCATTTCCTTCTCCAATGTGTGAAAGTGAAAAGTGAAAGTGAAGTCCCTCAGTCATGTCCGACCCTCAGCGACCCCATGGACTGCAGCCTATCAGGCTCCTCCATCCATGGGATTTTCTAGGCAAGAGTACTGGAGTGGCTTGCCATTGCCTTCTCCGAAAGGGAAATCTACTACCTACTAATTGTTAGGTTTAATGTGTATTTTGTACAGTACATTCTAAAATTGTTTAAGGATTATCAGAAATAGCATTTAATTTATAAAATCTGAAAATTTTAAAAAGTATAAAAAATAAAATAACTTGTAATCCCACCAGTCAAGAGTTGGTAACACTGTTGCATTTCTATTTTGCTGTTTTTTCTTCCTTTTCAAAAGGTTGCATATAATGATCCCATAAAAATAAAACTGGTAACTTGATTGCTGATAATTTCATAAATATTTTCTAATGTATCAATAGGGGTAAAACACAGAAATGACTTCACTTCTGAACTATAAAAAGATGAAAATATTTTTAATGGATGGCTTTACTATTACCACTTAAAGACTATTTAGGACCAAAGGGCCAATAAAATGAAATTAATAATCAATTAAAAAAATCTTTTTCCACTCACTGCTATAAATAGTACAGGGTCCCATAGTAAGTGCTCAACAAATACCTGATGACACGAGGAATTCAGCAGAGCGGTTACATGGAAGAAAATGTTTTAAATGATGTCAAAATTGTTCTCCATAAAAGCTTTTTAATTACACTGACTTTTAAATTTAGTTGGTCTACCTCGGAAAAGGGGAAAAAACTTTTACAACTTACAGTAACTGTGTAAATATTTTCCCAAATTCTCAAAAGTTTTCTGAAATAAAATTAATCTTTTAAAAGTAAACTTTATTATTTACATGTTAATAAATGCAACTCTTTAGCTTGAACTTAATCATTTATTACACTTTCCTATTAAGAAAATTCATCTTTTGTTCCATTTCTTTAAAAAAAAAAAAAAAAATGACGTAAATTTACATACAATAAAACAAACATCTCAGGGGTTTAGCTCTGGGCTGTGACAACTAAAGACCCTGTTGTAGCCTCCACTGAGGGGCTTCCAAAGTGGCACTAGTGGTAAAGAACCCGCCTGCCAATGCAGGAGACAGAAGCATTTGATCCCACCTAGTTGCTTCAGTCATGTCCAACTCTTTGGGACCTTATGGACTGTAGCTTGCCAGGCTCCTCTGTCCATGGGATTCTCCAGGCAAGAATACTGGAGTGGGTTTGGACTTCTGGGGTAGCCCAGCTGGTAAAGACTCTGCTTCCAATGCTGGAGACCTCAGTTCAATTTCTGGGTTGGGAAGTTCCCCTGGAGAATGGGTAGGCTACCCACTCTACTCAAGTTTTCTTGGGATTCCCTGGTGGCTCAGACAGTAAAGAATTCACCCACTATGCGGGAAACCTGGGTTCGGTCCCTGGGTCGGGAAGATCCCCTGGAGGAGGAAATGGCAACCCACCCCAGTATTGTTGCCTGAAGAATCCCCATGGATAGAGGAGCCTGGCAGGCTACAGTCCATGGGATCACAAAGGGTCAGACACAACTGAGCGACTAAGCATAGCACTCAGCCCCCTTCCAGTCTATCTCCCCACCACTGATTCCTATAGACAAAGGCTTTTTATTAAATTTTTGAGATTCATGCAGAAGATCAGTAAATCATTCTTTTTTATTACTAATCAGTACTCCATTCCATGAATATACCATAATTTGTTTATCCACTCTCCTGATGGTGGGTACCTGGGCTGCTTCCAACTTGGGATTATTATGAATAAGGCTGCTATGAACATGCTTGTATAAGTCTTTCTGTGGATAAATGCTTTCAATTCTGTTCTACTTCTTTAATTCTTTGCTCAAAACTGGTCCTTTCTAGAGCTAATCCTCTTGAAAGTGTCAGCTCTGACATGTTTGTGTTACTCTGGGAAAAATATTACAGTCTAAGGATTCATGCTTTAAGAGTAAAACCATTACGTTTCAAAGAAACTTGCTTTTTAAGTGGGGAAGAACTACTATATTCAAAGTTTCACAACTAGCTTTTAAATCTAGAAGTAAACTTTTTTGACTTTTGAATGGGAAGCTTTTTGTTATTCTATTTTAAAAGGTTGTATGACAGGAAAAGGATTTTTAAAGGTTAATATATTTGAATACAATATACTTTCAAAGGGGGAATTATACTAATTTACCTTAAAAGGCTCACTCTTAACAATGTAACCTAAACAGAGGTTTCTAACAAAGTTGTTTTGACAGGTAAGGGCTGTCTATAAATAATTTACAGTAATTAAGGATCTCCAAGTGTTTGCTAAGAATGCAGAGTCATCATGAGCAAGTCAATTGCTTTAAACACCACTGGATCTAAATAGGGAAGGAAAAGCAGGCAACAATAATGTGAACTGTAACTTTTTTTTTTTTTGCTCTAATTATCATAGAGAAGAAATGAAAATATTTTTGATCTGGTAGACATTTTAAACAATTTATTTTGAAAAGTTATCTTCCAGATTTTCAACAAAAAAAGGTCTAAGATGGATTCTAAAAGGAGTTCATTCAAGACATCCAAATGTCACTAGCTATTACAATCTAATCAAGAGAAGCAGCTCAGAGAGGAAACTGGTCATTCAAGTTTTTCTTCCATAGTGCTCCAAAATAGATTCTGCCACTGTTACATTATCATTGTCCAGTGCAAAGCAGACTGTCTCATTTTTTGTAAAGTAATTATTACAAACATCATTTCCTAAACAAATGGACATTACAATGAGAACTAAAATGTAGACACACTGTAATGCAACAGTTAAATATGCACTATAAAGATATTTATCAGAGTTGTCATTATTTCTGAGAATCATTCTTCACATTAAGTATTTAATAAGAGCATCAAAGAGGAAACTACTATATATTATTTATTCAAGAGGGAAAAGGTTTAGGTTGAGTCTCCTTAATGCCTTACTAGGAATTAAATATTTGTTGACAGAATTTCTTGAGAAGGAAAAAGAAAATTTGAAAGTCTTCTAGTCATTAAGTCAAATATCATACCTTCCAGTCTCCTTCATCGACACTCTATTTATGGAAAACTTTAATATAAAACCAGCCACAATCAGAATCAACACACATAATTAAGGTTAAACTGGGTTCACCCTGGTGGCTCAGGGTAAAGAATCTACCTGCAATGCAGGAGCTGCAGGAGACCTGGGTTTGATCCCTGTGTTGGAAAGATCCCCCCGAGAAGGAAATGGCAACCCACTGTTGCCTGGATAATCCCATGGACAGAGAAGCCTGGCAGGCTACAGTCCATAGGGTAGCAAAGAGTTGACTTAGCACGCACAGGTTGGCATGGGAGTAAGGGGATTTTTTTTTTTTCTTTCTTGACTGCTAAAAACTCATCGGTTAATTTACGCAAATTATTAAGAAAGTAAGTTGACAACTGGGAACAAATGTCACAAAACGATTGTATCCTTTTGATGTGTTATTACCATTTAATGAATACATTTAAAGGTGTAATTTAAAGAAGGAAAAACTAATTGGTAGAGGGCTACTTACCCACTGAACATTTGAATAAATATATATTAAAAACATTCAAAACTTTCAGCTGCAGGGGAATGGTTAGGCCTACTGTGATGTAAAAAAATAAGGGAAGAAGAAGTCAAAATATTACATAATTGCTGTAATCCATCAGAATAAACTAGTAAAATCAAAAGAGGACTAAGATGTTTATGAACACTTGATCTGAAAGCTTTTTCATCTTATGTTACTTATATGTTACTCCTCATGGGTAGATTTTTTTTAGTGTGTATTACTCAGTTACCACTCTACTCAATTACATACTTTCTGTCAAACCTTTTAACACCTAAAAATGTTAAATTTTCACAATCCATTTGTCAGTAAAGCAAATGTCTGTGATTATTATTTAAAGAATCTCTAGATTTAGAACTAGATTTAGATCTAGTTTACCACATCTTACCTATCCACCACCAGACACTGCCTTTTGTTTTTTTAAATCTCTGAGAGGGAATAGCTCTCAAAGCACCCTATTAAGGTAAAGTATTCTCTAATTAAAATAAAAAAATAATTCCTTTAACATGCAACTAAAATCCATGTTCAAATCACTATCACTAACTTGGCCCTAGTTGTCTTCTTGTCTACACAAAATACATCTTATTTTTCTTCTACCTGTCAGCCTTCCAAATACTGCATTTTAAGTCAGCTACCACAGATCTCTAAACTGCTCCAGAAGCAGCCCTATTTACCTCAAAGTTATCTTAATTCATGCTTACATTCCCTGGTAATCAGTCAGAACATATGAGTTCAATGTTTGCTTTATCAATAACCGGCTTCCCCACTCCCCTCCCCCGCCATCATCCTAATCAGTCCCTGAGTCTGGTTTACCCTTATCTCACTTGCATTGTAAAGCTCAGAACCCAAGAAAATCCAAGTTTTGGCTGCATTCTGGAAATGTTCATCTTTTAGATATGAAATCCCGCACTGTGGGTACTATCTTGTAAAGGAGGGAACTTAAGTGCAAATATTACATGTCATCACTTTCTAATTTTTGGTCTGTCATACTAGCAAAAGTATCTTTCCTCCAACTCGAGTAAACTAAATTGCTTCCAGGCCCATAGTTACGGTGATGACCTCAAATGACCCCGTGACAGGTTGACTCTCCCCTATGGAACTGGAATTTTCTAATTTTGTTAGTAAATAAAACCACCAAATACATATTATGTATATGTATGTTTCTCTCACACAGTCACACCCACACTATGTGGGTCAAACTCAGCCAAGAGCTGGGACGGCCTGATACACAGAGCCTCTGAGCCTTGGATAAGAACGACTTTTCCTTCGTTAAAATAAACAAGCAGTATTGCAGGGAGCGACGGAGACGAAAAAAAATGGGCCTGTTCCCATCTCAGCACCTTCTCTGCAAAAACCTTGGTCTCCCAACACGGACAGACACTGCAGACAGACACGAGGATAAGCACAGGGGCCGCCAAGTCCCAAGATGTGGCCTCACATACACTCCGAGGATGCAGAGCCGGCGCGTGCCCACCTACCCCGCGACTGCAGTGAGAGTGGTAGTGGGGGTGCTGTGCTCAGTCCCGTCCGACTGCTTGCGAAACCACGGACTGCAGCTCAGCAGTCTCCTCCGTCCGCGGGATCCTCCAGGCAAGAACACTGGAGAGGGATCCCAGGTCACGCGCCAGCCGCCAGGCGCCGCCCCGCCCCTCGGCCGGGGGACTTTCAGATGCCCGCCCCCACCCTCCGCCTGGGGCAGCCTGCAAGGATGGGGACCGGCTGAAGGCTAGGATTACCTGTGAGCCGGGCGAACCCGGTAATACTCTCGGGCACTGGGAGCCGCTTCAGATACGCGGGGAGCTGCACCTTTACGATGCGGGCCACGCTCTCCAGCACCATCCTGGCCAGCGGCGTCCGCTCCGCGCCCGACTCCCGCGGCTCTCGGGCGGAGCTGCTGCGCCTGCGCCGAGCGCGGACGCGGCCGACCGGCGCGCTCTGCGGACGCGGGCCGGGGCGGGGCGGGGCTGGGGTCCCTGCGCGCAGAGGTGAGCTGCCGGGCGCCGATTGGCGGCGGGCGGGTGACGTGCGCGCCCCGCGGCGGCCGCGGGGCGGTGAGGCCCGCCTCTGAGCCGTGAGGTGGAAGAGGGCCTTCGCGGTGGGCCTTTCACGTCCCGAGGCCCAGGAAAGGCTACTGTGTCCCAGGAGGCAAAGCACGTAAGAGTACTCTGTAACCGGAAGGTGCCTTTCAAAAGTGAGTTTTTCTTGTCTCTTTTTACCTCGGGCGGTCTTGTCCCAGCCACGACCCCAGAATTGCAAATTCTCCTTAGCGCACCCTTTTCCCCGAACCCCCGCAGTGCCTAATTTCGCTCTCTCCCTTCTACAAATCTGGCTTTTTTTTTTTTAAGAAAGAAGATACCTATGCTAGGCACTGCTCACAGCCTTGCTTCTTGGCTGTTTAGTGCCATCCTGCTCCGAGGCCTTGACTCAGACCAGACCCGTTAGTCCTTACTTAGATATCTATTTTCAGTAGATAATTCTTCTGTAGATCAATTTTTTTTTTCCGGTTAAATAAAACTGGGAAAGTGGTAAAAGAATATGAAGATTTAGGGTTTCCTTTGTTTCATGTTGTAGGGCTTCTGCTACAAACTAAAGTATCCTCGGAGAGCTTTAATTTTATTTAGGTTTATTAACACCGAAAAAATAAAGAGAGAAAGGAGATAGCTTCAGTCTCTTGAAGCACCTTCCTTGACATGACTTTGTTTCATGTTTTTAAAGTATCCGAAGTAATGCACTTGCTGATTGCATGTTGTGTATTTTTATCTTAATAACCCAGCCTCATTTCCGTTCTGAACCCTGCTTGACCAACAACATAGAACAATGAACTGCACAAGGGCCAATATTTCACCTTGTATGACTTAAAATGTAACAACCAATTGTTAATATGTAAGTTTTAAAAATTTTTTCTCTTAGTATTTCATCCTAAAGTGAAAAGGAATTTTTTTAAAGAAACTTTTCATTCTCTGGACTGTTTAAATTTAATATTTGTTATCGTCCTTCACTAAAAAAATCATCATCAGTAAGATAATTGAAATCTAGATCAATCGATTTTCTGTCATTTTACCCTGGTCAAAATTGTCAAAGTAAAATTATAATGGAAATTTCTACTAAGATGTTTAGATACAGATTCATGTTCATGAGCTCGGGTAGTATCAGTTCAGTTCAGTTCAGTCGCTCAGTCATATCCGACTCTCCGCGACCCCATGAATCACAGCATATAGATGATATACAAAGTGCTGATTGAAAGGTTGGTGTTTACATTCAGATTCCTTTCAGTTTACTCATGGGAGCTTACTTTTGATTTAGTGGAAGAAGGACCCTGGTGCTTGTTTATCCTAAAAATGATGATCTCAATGTCCTTGTCCTTAAGACTGATCTTTTGAGAGGTGGTTGAGGCAGGGTGGTTTGAGGGAGTGGGGCCATTAGGGGAAGAAAAGCTTAGAGAGGCCACTAAATCTTCGTTTCTTATTTAGAGGCTTTGTTGTCTTGATATCTCACTTGTTGAGTGAGATCCCTGAGGCCTCTAAGAAGTTTTGCTTTAAAGGATTAAGAAATACATACCTCAGTTAAGAGGTATATAATAAAATGCTCGAGTGCCAAATGACCAATTCAATGTAACCAATACCCAGATCCACATATTCAGAAAACACCAAACACACCATAGAGTCTGTGTCCCTGCTCATCATCCTCTTACCACCACCACCACTATTCTGCTTGACATGTTCTTACATCATATAAAAGAAATTATCCTCTCTGTAGTGAAATTATCCTCTGTGTAGTTCTTTTGTGACTGACTTCTTTGAGCGGTGGATAACTGTTTTGCTATTTCCAAGTAGAAGAAATGCAGTGAATAGAAGTCTATATGGATGAAGCATTTTTCTTTTTTTGTCTTAAAATTTCAAGATGTGCAGACATACATTAGCTATTTCTGATGCATTAAATAATTATATATATAGGTATAATGTATAAAAGGAGATAGTTCCTAACCCCACCAATTAAAAAACCCTTATTGTGCATTTTAGGGAACGTTTTCTTACATTCCCTTTGCTTTAAATTTTAAGTCCTGTTTTGCTTTATTTTTAAATTTGCATTTTATTTCCACCCTACCTTCTTGGCAGAACATAAATTAGAGGAGCTGAAGGTAATTATTACAGATAGAAGTGGCAGGCTTATCTGACCACTTTCTGATGTTGTTGTTAAGTTGCTAAGTGACCTCCAATTCTGTGACCCCATGGACTGCAACACACCAGGCTTTCCTGTCCTTCATTATCTCCTGGAGTTTGCTCAAACTCATCTCCATTGAGTCGGTGATGACATCCAACCATCTCATCCTCTGTCGCCCCATTCTCCTCCTGCTCTTAATCTTCCCCAGTATCATCTTCTGATGTAATACCCAACAAAATGTGGGGTTTTTTTAATTAATTAATTGGGCCATGTCACATGGTGTGAGGGATCCCCAAACAGAGGTGAGACCCACACCCCCTACAGAAGCTCAAAGTCTTAACCACTGGACCACCAGGGATGTCCCAAAATCTGGTTTTATCATGTGTTTATTTCTTATATTTAGACCTCATCTTTAAAAGACTTAAAGTTATGATCAGAAAAAGCCAGACAAAATAGTACGTGGATAAGGTTAAGGCAGTTATTAGTATTAAGAATTTGAGTGAGCAGACTTCCCTGGTGGTCCAGTGGCTGAGAGTCTGTGCTTCCACTGCAGGGGGCATGGGTTCCATCTCTGGTTGGGAAACTAGGATCCCTCATGCTGTATAGCCGCAGGTTGGATAGGGGAAGAGTGAGGATTGGTAATCCTTTGTTTGCTTTATGTTCTAGCTAGGCCCACATTTCTACTTGCCTTACATGCTGTCCTAGAAACTCACCTAGTTCTGTGAATTAATATATGATAAGTAAGTTGATACAGTTCAAATCTCTATTTCCAGCCCAGATTCTCTAGTGCTAATCCCAAATGCCTCCTGGACATTTTTGGGCATCTTTGTCCATTTTTCTATTGCTTTGCTCATCTTTTTCATTGATTTATGTTTTCTGGATAATAATACATTGTAGGTTGTATTAGTTGCCTGTCATCTTCCAGTCCATGCCTTTTCTCTGGCATTTGTTATGGTGTCTTTTTTTACACTGAAATTTAGTTGGAATGTAATCAGATTTATTCATCTTTTCCTGTATATTTTTTGCTTTGGGTGTCTGATTTAAGAAATCCTCTCCTAAAGAAAAGGAGTCATTTCCTACCTCAGAATCACAAAGATATTCATCTTTTTGCTAAAAATTGTAAACTTTTATTCTTCATGTTTTATTCTTTTTTAACTCAACCTACTATTTTTGTACATAAGGTAGAGATCTAATTTATTTATTTTATATATAAACAAATAATTGTTCTAGCAGCAACTATTAAACAGTGTGACTTTTCTTTTATAGTTTGTAATGTCATTGATTTCAAATCAGGTTTCCACACATACATGGACTGTTTTTTCTTTTCCATTGGTCAATTTGTATGACCTCTATTATATTACCACACTATCATAATTGCTGCAGGTTTATTATAAGTGTTAATACCCAGCAAGATATTAACAATGGTTAATATTCACCTATTTCCTTGGAAATGCCAGATTCTTTCCTCCTGTATATGAATTTTGGAGTCATTTTATTAAGTTTTATGAAAAACTTGAATGTTACTGAAAATTCCCTAGGGCCTCAGTTTCTCTTCTGTAATGTGCTGATAGTAATGGTTGTTATGACTAGATTTAATTAATGTTTTTAGTGTGTGTGCTTAATAAGTGGTTATTATCGTCAGTGTCATCATCATCGTCATCAGTGAAGGAGCATTTACTCTGGCTTTGAGATCTTAAACTCTGAAATCCTATCATCTAACCACAACTTGTTATATGTGTCTGTACATTGTCCACTCCGTTACTCCCTCTAACCTTGTTCTTTGACTTCTTCAATATATTCAGTGTTGAGACCATTTCTATTTTTCTAGCTGTCAGTTCATTCCTGGCTTATTTATTTTTTTCCCATTCCTCACAAAAGTTGCTCCAAATCTTCACCATTCTTATTTACTTATTAAGCCTTCTAAGTTGATACTGCCAGTCTTATTTTGTGCTCAGATGACCCTGATTTTTAGTTACTAGAGATTTTTTCCTCACCATCGTCTCTGAATGTGGCTATAATTCCTCCTGTACTTAGCATCTTCCCAGTCCTTCAGGTCTGCCAGCTCCCTATGTTCTAGAACTGATCCTCTAAGATCTTGTTCCATCGGTTATATTCCGTCAAATTTTCATTTTCTTTCTCTCTGCTGGTCCTGTAAATTGGTGATTTCCAGGTTTTCACATTTCACCAACCAATACATTTTTAAATTACGGAAATAAACATGGGTTAGCCCACTTTTTATTTTGTCAAGAGAAGATATTTTAAAACAGTATAATAAACAGCAAAAACTGACTAGCATCTACTACCAGAAAGTAGTATAGCATAATAGTTAAGATTACAAGCTTCTTTAGCTAGACTATTTGGACTAGAATTCTGGCTGTGCCAGGGTAGATTATGTAACCTATAAAATGAAGATAATACTTATCTCTTAAGGTTGTATTGTATATACTAATTCGGTGAGTTAATATGTATGAGGCAATTGAAACAGTACCTGGCACATAGATGTGCACAACAGTGTTAGCACTAATTTTCATCATAATTATTATTTTTACATCACCATCAACACATCTTTTTTCCTTGTAGCTGCATCTTGTTTTGTTTTTTACAGTGGTTGCTCTAGGGCTGCACAGTGTGTTTGATAGTGCAGTGCGCCAGTGCTAATCACATGTGGCTGTCATGGTGGGGGTGGGTAATTAAGATAGCTCTAAGCATAAAATGCTTAAGGGGACCCCATGCTTATTTCTGGAGCTTTTTTCCTGTGTATCTCCGCCTTTCTCTACTCTGTAAAGATAACAAGTAGAGAGACACAGAGTAGATTGTTCTAAGTTTGTAGAGAGAAAAAACAGATTTCATGTGATGCATAGAGAGATGGATGTGTTAGACTTCTCAGTAACAACTCTGGAAGCAAAAGGGTAATGGAGCAATGCTCCAAAATTCTGAAGGAAAATTACTTATAATTTAGAGTTCTGTACAGGCCATGCTGTTTCTCAGATACAAGGCTAAAAGAAGTTATTTTCAATCCTCAGTTCAGTTCAGTCGCTCAGTCGTGTCCGACTCTTTGCGACCCCATGAATCACAGCACGCCAGGCCTCACTGTCCATCACCAACTCCTGGAGTTCACGCAAACTCATGTCCATCGAGTCGGTGATGCCATCCAGCCATCTCATTCTCTGTCGTCCCCTTCTCCTCCTGCCCCCAATCCTTCACAGCATCAGACTCTTTTCCAGTGAGTCAGCTCGTCGCATGAGGTGGCCAAAGTATTGCAGTTTCAGCTTTAGCATCAGTCCTTCAATGAACACCCAGGATTGATCTCCTTTAGAATGGACTGGTTGGATCTTCCTGCAGTCCAAGGGACTCTCAAGAGTCTTCTCCAACACCACAGTTCAAAAGCATTAATTCTTCGGCAATCAGCTTTCTTCACAGTCCAACTCACATCCATACATGACCACGGGAAAAACCATAGCCTTGACTAGACGGACCTTTGTTGGCAAAGTAATGTCTCTGCTTTTTAATATACTATCTAGGTTGGTCATAACTTTCCTTCCAAGGAGTAAGTGTCTTTTAATTTCATGGCTGCAATCAGCATCCGCAGTGATTTTGGAGCCCCAAAAAATAAAGTCTGACACTGTTTCCACTGTTACCCCATCCATTTCCCATGAAGTGATGGGTCTAGATGCCATGATCTTTGTTTTCTGAATGTTGAGCTTCAAGCCAACCTTTTCACTCTCCTCTTTCACCTTCTTTCATTTTCAATCCTAAAAGGTCTCAAATATGCAGTTCACGCATCCTTTCTAAAGAAACTAATGAAGGATGTGTACCACTTACATGACAAACCAAGAAGTAGGACATGTGATCAAGGAAATAAGCCCAAAGTAAAAGAAAAGGAAAAGGAATTGCAGATTGATAGACTGGAACAGTAAGGTGAAATTAATGGGATACCTAATAATGTTTCACTAGATTGAGAGGAGACTTACCCTCCTGGGCTCAAATGAATGATTATTACATGAACAACTAAGCAAATCTTTTTTAAAAAATTATTTAAATCTGTCAGTTTATGTGTTAAAAAATTTTTAAGGGATAAACAAAACTTTTTTTAAAAGAGGATTTTGATTTTGGTGTTTGGCATTTTTATACTTCTCCTTTCTTTTGAGGAACCACGTTTTAACTGTCCTGTCTTACCCACAGCGTTAAGAGGAAGAGGAAATGCAGCAAACTGGAAATAAAAGCAAAACTAGAGAAATAAAACTGGAATTTTAAAATTAATAACAACTGGTAAAACTTTAAAAATCATTTTCCATAATACTTGTGGTGCTTAAAACAAACAATATACACAAGCGCCTAATAGAAAATTCCTAGAGACATGGTAGAGTGAACTTGGATAAAAGGCTTTCTATCCTATAATAGAATCTGTGAGTGTGTATTGAGATGCCACTTTTGAAGTCATTGACTAGGAAAAGATTATAAAAGTAAATACTGGAGAAGGAAATGGCAAACCACTCCAGTATTCTTGCCTGGAGAATTCCATGGACAGAGGAGCCTGGCGGGCTACAGTCCATGGGCTCACAAAGAGTTGGACACAGGACACAGCTACGACTAATACACACACACACAGAGATCAAAATACCAGTGGCTTAAATAAAATAGATTACTTTGTTTAAAAAAATAGATACAAAATCTATGTATGCAGATATAATGAAGAGTTTTATTCTATACAGATCTTTGAAGTTTTTTTAGAAGCCACCTTTTCGCCTTAGAAACCCCGTGCTTACGGTGATCTTATTTATTTGGCAGCATTGGGTCTTAGTTGTGGCACGTGCTTGGGCTTCCCTAGTTGCGGCACAAAGGCATTTCTTTACTTGTGGCATGCTCCCTGCACTGGAATCTTGGAGTCTTAACCACTGAACTGCCAGGGAAGTCCCAGGAAATCCACTTAAAATATAAAGACACAGTTAAAGATTGGAGAAAGATCTACTATGCTAATACTAAGCAAAAGAAAACTGTAGTGGCTGTATTCAGACAAAACAGACTTCAAAACAAGGAAAACTATCAGTGATAGGAAAGGGCATTATGTAAAGAGGTCAGTGCTTCAAAAAGATATACCAGCCTTTAATGTGTGTATGTCTTAACAACAGAGCATTAAAGCAGCTAAGGCAAAACCTGATAGAACTGCAAGGAGAAATAGACAGATGCACTATTATAACTTGAGATTTCATCACCCCTCTTTTAATAAGTAATAAATCTAGCAGGCAGAAAATCAGTGAGGATATATTCAGTAGTTGAACTGTGTAGTACCATCAGTCAATTGGATCTAATTGACAGCTATAGAATATTTCACACAGTAGCAGCAGAACACACATTCTTCTTTAGAAAGATAGACATTTGTCAGTATAAAAAATAGCTTGTATGCAAAAAGATGTAAACATTTAAAATTAATAGACATAGACTAAATTTTAAAAAATATATATGGTGAGATTTAACATCTTTAATATGAAAAGAGCTCTTTAAAATTCACATCAAGGGAACAAGCACTTCTATAGAAAATGGGTGGGCAAAGAATATGAATTCAGCAAAGAATAAATCCAAATATGAAAAGTTGCTCAAAATCAGAAGAAATCAGGATAATGCAAGTAAAAGTAGTGAGACGCCAAATTCAGGCCTGTATAACAGATTGGCAAACCATTAGTTAACTAGTATTTATTAAGTGCCTATTGTGTGACAGGCTCTTGGCTAAGCACAGACCTACGGTAGTGCTCACCAAATCATGGTGAAGCAGATCTTATCCCTGTTTTACAGTTGAAGAAGGAGGATCAGATAGGTAAATTGACTCGATAGAAATCACATAAAGGAATCTTGGGAAATACTAGAACTATTTTTCTTTTTCTTTTAGAGGAGTAATTCATTCAGATGGTAATGTGTATATGTGTGTGTGTGTGTATCTAGATAGATAGGTATTTATGTTTTGAGTTGAAGCTTCCCCACACTTATCTCTCTTACAGCCATTTCCTCTGCCAATACTACCTGTCTCACAACCACTTCATTAGTTTCTCATGTATTTCCCATAGCTTTTTTATACAAGTTTATTCTCCTTTGTTTAAAAAACAAAAGAAACAAAGGTTATAATAATGTGCTATATTTGATAACTCAGTTATTTAAGTAGCTCATAATGAGAGTCCTCATCCTTTTAACAGCTGCATAGTATTCCACTATGAATAAATTCCACTACAGGAATGCCAGAATTTATTTTACCAACCCTTTACAATGGATGTTTGCTTTGATTTCAGTCTTTTGCCTTTGAAAACAATGTGGTAATGGATAATACTGTGTATACTTTTGTCTCACATGTTTAAGATTTCACAGAAATAAGATTGTTCCGTCAGAGGGTTTGTATATATGTGTGATTTTGCTAGATATTGCCAGATTTCCCTGTGTTATGTAAACAAGTACGAGTGCACCCACAGTATTTTCATTAGAGTATGTTATTGAACTTTTGGATGTGGGACTGATAAGTGAAAATGTTTAATCTTAGTGTAGTTTTACTGTGCATTTCTCCTGTTATGAAATTAAGTGAGAATCTTTTCAGACTGGGCAAATGTTAAATGACCAATAGCACCTGTTGCCAGGCAGGATCCAAGTGAAAAGTTTTGTCATACAGTGCTGGTATAAATGGGCTTCCCAGGTGGCGCTAGTGGTAAAGAACCCTCCTGCCAATGCAGGGGACATAAGGACGTGATTTTGATCCTTGAATTGGGAAGATCCCCTGGAGGAAGCACGACAACCAACTCCAGTATTCTTGCCTGGAGAATCCCCATGGACAGAGGAGCCTGGCAGGCCACAGTCCATAGGGTCGCAAAGAGAAGGACATGACTGAAGTGACTTAGCATAACATGCATGCATGCTGGTGTAAATGTGAACTTTTTCAACCTGTTTGCAAAACAGTCTGGCAACCTGTGTTAAAATGTTTTAAACTAGAAATATCTTTTGTCCTAGCCTTATCTTTCTTGGGAATCTGTCCAATAGGTATAAAATATGTAAGTGAAAATCACTCAGTTGTGTCCTACTCTTTGTGACTGCATGGATATATACAGTCCATGGAATTCTCCAGGCCAGAATACCGGAGTGGGTAGCTGTTCCCTTCTCCAGGGGATCTTCCCAAACCAGGGAGCGAACCCAAGTCTCCCTCATTGTGGGCGGATTCTTTGCCACCTGAGCCACCAGGGAAGCCAAGAATACTGAAGTGGGTAGCTTATCCCTTCTGCAGCAGATCTTCCCGACCCAGGAATCAAACCAGGGTCTCTTGCATTGCAGGCAGATTCTTTACTAGCTGAGCTACAAGGGAAGCCCTTAAAATATGTAAGGATCTATCTATAAGAATATTCATTGTAGCATCATCCATAGTAGATAAAAACAAGTAGCAAAGTGAAAGCTCATTATTAGGGAAATGGTTGAGTGAATTACAGTTTTTATATCCAACAAAAGGAATAAATTAAAGCAGTATGAGTTGAATTGTGTGTGATTTCCACAAGATACTACTGCTAAATGAGAAAAAGCAAGATGAAGAAAAGTGTGTATAATGTGATCCCAGTCTATAAGTCAGCAGCAGCAGAACACATAAATGTTTACATGTTTGTGTGTGTGTATGTTTACACACAAAATATTTATATTTGTAGATATATACACACGTGTATTTGTATATAACTATGGAAGAAATAATGGAAAATACATATTACTTGGGATATAGATTTGGTTGCTTAAAGGCCAACATAATAATAACTTAAGATGAAAGTTTATTTTTTTCTCTTGTAACATTTCAGAGATAATCAGTTCACGGTTGATACAGCAGCATCAGGTGTTAGGGATCCACCCTCATTCTATCTTGTTAATCTGCTATACTCAATATCGTGGCTTCTATTTCATGGCCTAAGATGGTTGTTTCACCTCCTGCCAAGATATATCTGGGAATGGGAAATGGAAAAACAGTATACCTCTTCTTTTTAAGGGCATGTCACAGAAGTTGCATCCATCATTTCCTCTTTTGGCCAAAATGTAGTCGCATGGCCAGACCTCTAAGGCTAGGAAATACAGTCCTTGCCTGTGTGGCAAGGTACTAAGTCAAAACTTGGGAGTTGTAATACTAAAGCAAGAGAAGAAGAAAGGACGTTGAGAGACAATAGCAGTCTGTCACAGCAGACTAGATTATCTTCCTGCGCTACAAGTCAACCACAAATTTAATGGCTAAAGTCAATAATGATTTATTATTTCTCACCATTCTGTGTTTTGACTAGAAAGTTTTTCTGTTGTTTCTTCTGGGCTCATTCACGTGGCTTTCTTCATATGGTCTTTCATTCCAGACTTATTCACAGCGTAGAGGCCCAGGGCAGTGTTCCAGAAGGTGAAAAAGGAAGCAGCAGAGCCTCTCTAGGCCTCATCCACAGAAGTTGCACCAAGTCACAGCTACTGCATTCAGTGGTCAAAATAAGTCACAAGGAAGGCTAGCCTAGATTCAAGAAGTGGGGAAATAAAGTTCCTTTTGATAGTACAGTGGCAAAGGCACATTGCAAAGAGACACAAACAAAAGAGGCATGATACACTGGGAACAACTATTGTAACAATCAAACATGACATTTTTACACTTACATGTATATGTAAATTTTCCTTGGTTCACATAGTCAAAGAAATATAAATAAGTATGATTAGTTAAGCAAATTCATGGTGTGTAGATACAAATATGATCACATCACTCTCTTACTTATTATTGCTTTACAGACTAAAGCCCCAGCCCCTTGGCCTGTGCCATTTCTCCTACATTACACTGTCTCCCAGGAGATGTAATGAAAACCAAGTAGAAAGATAAGTCGTTCCTAGCTGAAGTGGTTGGGCTTCAAGTTAGTTGTGGAATCTGAACCAGTTCTTGAAGGAAGTGTTTGAATTGATGGCGAGGGGCAAGTAGGCATAACTGGTAGTTTAGGACTACCTTTTTAAGAAACTGAAGTACAGCATACTGCAGAAATAAATGCAGTATCTGTCATAAGTAAAAATATCCCTCTATCCACCACCCAAGAAATAGAATATTACAAGTTACATAGAAACCTTTTATGTGACATCCCAATAATTATACTGCCCAACCTCTTCCCCAGATGTAACCACTCATACTAACTTATAACCATAAATCTGTTTTGAATCATACATGAATGAAATTATATGTGTATTTCAACCATTATATTTTTAAGGTTTATCTAAGTTGTTTGTAGAAGTAGTTTGTTCATGTTCATTGTTATATTCCGCTTGTGGATAAGCTGTCTCTGTCCATTCTGTTGTCGCTATTTGAGTTGTTTCTACTTTGGGGCTGTGTGTGCGTACGTGTGTGCTAAGTTCCTTCAGTTATGACCGACTCTGTGCGACCCTATGGACAGTGGGCAGATAAAGTAGATTTGTAGTACCAATTAAATGATCGGTTTTTCCAGTTTTCTTACACTAAGGTTAGGATTGATGAGAAAGGAGTGGGGCCCTGAGACATCGAATGGGGACAGTTGGGCAGACAAGAATGAAGCTTTGGGACAGCTCTCTCATAAGTTGTTTCCTACTGTCCTTAGAATTTACCCTCACCACCTCCCAGTTCCTCCAGACAAATCCCAACATAGCATCCCCATCAGAGGAGTATGCAGCTTGCTCTGGCAAGTGATAACCTACAGAAGAATTAAAGATCTTGCTGTTTTGACCAGTGAGAACCCAAGGAATTAAATTTGAAGCATCTCATCCAAGTCACAGACTTGGTACTTCTTGATGGGGAGAGATTTGGTCCCTTTAAGGAAGAACCCTGCAATGCAGCCACAGCGGTATAACCATTGATCTTCTCCAGACCGAGTGGCCCCCAAACTTGTCTGGACATAAGAACACCTTAGAATTCTAAAGCCAAGGATACACCTCAGGCCAGTTAACTCATAATTTCTGGGGGTGAGAGACAGGCCTTTCTTTGTAATTTTTAAGCTCCCCCAGTAATTCTGGTGAGCAAGTTAGGGAATCATTTCCCTAATGCTTCTCCAGTGGCTATTTATTGGTTAGAATAGGGGTCCCCAAGAAAGTTGAGTGACAGATGGAGTCTTGGCCTGAGTCTAGCTAACAGCCCAGAGAGACCCATACTGGTTACTTCTCCAACCCCAGATGTGTGGTAAAAATAAATACATTTTAATAACTGAAACAATCTTCATTTTCATTTCCTGACCAATGGAGTGAGTGTTGTTATGGTAGGTAGGACTAGATAGAAGTTCAGAGCTGATAGTTACCACTCCCTCTGAAGACAGTAAAAGAAAAGCAGTACAGAAGTTAGTGCCCCTGTGCTGGTATGGCAACTGATACCATATTCCCATTTAAATTCCCTGTGTGATCACCAGATGGATCATGGAGATGACAGTGTAAAAACCAGAAGGGTAGTGAAAGATGACAGTGGATTATTGCAGAACTTAATCAGGTGTGGGGTGGGGGTGGGGGGCAACTGCAGTTGTTCCAGCTGTGGTGTCTTCATTGGAAGAAATTAATATAGACTTTGACATGATACATAGGTATTGATCTGGAAATGTGCCCTGCCCCCCACTCCCACCTCCTTTATTATCAGTAAAGAAAATCAAAAGCATATTGCACTTAAATGACAGGGACATCAGTAAACCCTAACTATCTTGTCTCAGGGCTGTGTCAACATCCCTGTCGTTTCTGTGGTACAAAGGATCTTGATCATATCACTGCCATAGAATGCCATGCTAGTCTATTGTAGCAATTAAATTATGTTAAGTGAACCTAATGTGAAAGGAGTAGCAAGCATTCTGCATGATTTGATAAGACATATGCCTGCCAGAAGATGCAGCAATAAACCCAGGACTGCACCAAGTTTTGAGGGTTGCGGTGGCCGGAGACATGTTTGAATATCCATTCTAATAAGTGATGGGTAGTTGTGTTTCCTACCACTACAGCAAAGAGAAAGGAAAAAAGGAGTAGCAGACTTTTTGGGGTTCTGGAGGCAACAAAATAAAGCACATTTGGGTGACCTGCTCTAACCTGTTTTCTGGGTAACTGTAAGACTGCAAGTTTTGGGGGGGACCTTGTGATTAGGCAGGTCCATTGTTACTGTAAGTTCATGTGGTAAGAGATATTAAATGAAGGCTTAGGTAAGTTCCCATAGGGGAATTACAACACAGATCCTTCAGTTTGGGAATAAGGACATATCTTCCTCAGCCAACAACATTTTGTTTTTGTTTCTTTGAAAGGCAGCTCCAGATTTGCTCCTGCTTCCTGGTAGGATGGAACACCTGACCATGGGACATCAAGTGACCGCATGAATAATCAAACCACCCATCGTGAACTGATGTCTGATTCACCAAACCATACAGCTGGATGAGCACAGAAGCAGTCTGCTCCCTGTTAGACTGGGAACTGGCTACAGCTAAACTAAATGAGCAGGTGACTCAGACTCCTATAGTCCCTGACCCTGCAGTCCTTCAGCATTTCTCCCCCAACCCATATAAATTGGCTTCAGGAGGAGTTCCTTCTGACCAATTAATGGAAGAGAAAAAAGTGTGGATCCTATTCACTCTTGAAACAATCTTCAGTGAGCTGGCCACAGCTGGATGTGAATGGTCAGTAAAACCACCACTCATTAGTGGCTCTAACACATAATAGTAAAGGGAAGTCTTTCCCTAGGGAATAACTTTAGGGGAGTAAGGGTATATACTGGTTTGTTGTCACTGGCTTATGAGTTGATAGGCTAGATGAGAACTCAGAACAAATTGGAAAACTGGCCAGTTATGATACAGTAACCTGCAAATTAGGGATGCTGGCCTAAACAATGAAGTATATGCTTAGAATCCATAATCAATATATGGTGCTGCCTTCCCCAGAAGGTGTATAGAGTGGAGATGAGAGTAGTCCCTCTATTTTTCAGTATGACTAATTTTGGGGAAAAAAAAAATTCAGGTGGCATGTTTTCCAAATATGGTGAAAAGCATAGAACTATAAATCCACAAAGTTCAGTAAATTGCAAGCAGAAAAGTTAACAAAGTCACACCTATTCATGTTATAGTCAAACTGATAAAATACAGAAAAGCAAAAGCATCCAAAGAAATTATACATTATACGAAGATGACAGTTATATTTATTTTTAAAGAAGCTTTTTAATGGAAGCATAACATATGTATAGAAAAACACAAATATAGTTGTTTAGCATGACATCACAAAATGAAGGTAACTATAATCACCGCGGATGCTGATTGCAGCCATGAAATTAAAAGACACTTACTCCTTGGAAGGAAAGTTATGACCAACCTAGATAGTATATTAAAAAGCAGAGACATTACTTTGCCGTCTAGTCAAGGCTATGGTTTTTCCAGTGGTCATGTATGGATGTGAGAGTTGGACTGTGAAGAAAGCTGATCGCCGAAGAATGGATGCTTTTGAACTGTGGTGCTGGAGAAGACTCTTGAGAGTCCCTTGGACTGCAGGGAGATCCAGTCAGTCCATTCTAA
Source organism: Moschus berezovskii (assembly GCF_049115385.1). Lineage (NCBI taxonomy): Eukaryota > Metazoa > Chordata > Mammalia > Artiodactyla > Moschidae > Moschus > Moschus berezovskii. The sequence continues at coordinate 29,175,836 of NC_142464.1, forward strand.
AGGAGATCAATCCTGGGTGTTCATTGGAAGGACTGATGCTAAAGCTGAAACTGCAATACTTTGGCCACCTCATGCGACGAGTTGACTCACTGGAAAAGACTGATGCTGGGAAGGATTGGGGGCGGGAGGAGACGGGGACGACAGAGAATGAGATGGCTGGATGGCATCACTGACTTGATGGACATGAGTTTGAGTGAACTCTGGGAGTTGGTGATGGACAGGGAGGCCTGGCGTGCTGTGATTCATGGGGTCGCAAAGAGTCGGACACGACTGAGCGATTGAACTAAACTGAACTGATAGTCACCACCCACATCAATAACTATGTCCCTTCTTAGTCATTACTCTTCATCCTTCCCAAGGGTAATCACCATCCTGAATTCTAACACCAAAGATTAGGTTTGATAGTGGTTAACCTTTATATAAATTGAATACATAATGTATCTTTAATTTCTGGCTTCTTTTATCTGACATTGCAGAATTTACCGATGTTGTTACCTGGAGCAGGTAACATTCATTCATTCATTTTCATTGCCATACAGTTCATTATTCTACTGTATACCGCATTTATTTATCCATTCTATTGTTGATAGATATTAGAGATGTTTCCATTCTTTGGCTATTAGGAGAGCGTCTGTGAACATTGTTGTGTATGTCTTTTGATGTACACACATACGCATTTGTGTTGCATTCTCTTATTATGCCTAGTAAACCAATGGAGGAATTTTTTTCTGTGAAGCATCAGTCTTAGTGGCTTTGGAGGTTTTAGTACTCAAGGGAGGAATGATTCCTAGGAAACATGGTTTCAGTGAATTAGAAGTGGACATGGCTTGCTGGCAGGACTTTTTCCTATCATTAACCAATGGTGGGGGGTGGGGGGAACACTACTGACAAAGGAGAAAGATTCCTTTTAAAAGGGGGAGCTTCGATTGCTGTTGCACAGTGGAGTAAGTAGGACTTTATATGGAATGTATGATATTCACCAGTATTCTCTTGGCCAGCAGTCAATGAAAATACTAGGGTAACCCAAAAAGGACCTCCACTTAGTTTCATCATATAAGAATGAATGTTTGGATCACCCTACCTGGCTCAGATGGTAAAGCATCTGCCTGCAATGCTAGAGACCCGGGTTTGATCCCTGGGTCAGGAAGATCCCTTAGAGAAGAAAATGGCAACCCACTCTAGTATTCTTGCCTGGAAAATTCCATGGATGGAGGAGCCTGGTGGGCTACAGTCCATGGGGTCACAAAGAGTCGGACATGACTGAGCGACTTCACTTTTACCTGGTAAAGAATTCCATTCAGTTTAGGTGCAAGCAAGGAGTGAGAGATCCTAGAAGGGTGGTGATAGGAAAGCAGCTATGCTCATGAACCTAGTCTTCATGACCAGCTAAAACACTAGTTTTATGAAACTATGTTTTGTTACTTATTTCTTTTCTCCCTTACCGTATATGAAGAAGTCTGGGATGGATAATGTTTTTGCCTTCACATGAGAGTGTGACTGAATTGATACCACCCCATGATCAGTAGCTGATAGAAGGAGAGTGTATGGTGGAAAAGAGTTGAGGTAAGTGCTTATATTCCCCCTGGCTCCCTCCATTAGAGGTTGCCCTGAACTGAATGTGTACCTTGGCCATAGATCATTGCCTCTCTCACGTTGAACTCTTGACAGTTCTCTCTCCCTCAAGACTTTGGTTAATTTCTTTTGTCTCTTGGAGCTTAAGAGAGGTACAGTTCCCCTGTTGTTAGCCCTGGATTACAGAACTGTCCTTGTAATTCTCTCATACCCTATACACACATTTGTATTTAGTCCCTTTGTTTAAAACAAACAGTCCTGAGTGTGTCACTTGTTCCTGTTAGGGCTCTTGACACATGAGCTTTGTATCTCTTGTATTGTGTCTTGGATATTAGCATAGCCAGTCTTTCTTTTAGTTTGTGCATATCTCTTCACTTTAAACTTTTCTGTATTCTAATATTTACCTCTTGAAAACAGGTTAAAGGTGTATCTTTATAAATCAAAGGCAGCAGTCTTATCTTTTAATTGGGATAGTCAATTTAATGTTATTACTGATGTATGAGGCTTTAAAGCTGCTGTCCTACTGTTTCTTGTCTCTTCACTTTCCTGCTCTTCACTCTTTCTTCTCTATTTCTTCATTCTTTGTGATACATCAGGTTTATTTATCCCCCTTTTCCTTTTAATTATATGTCTTTTTGTTGTTGTTGTTTAGTCGCTAAGTCATGTCTGACTTTTGTGGTCCCATGGACTATAATCCACCAGGCTCTTCTGTCCATGGGGTTTCCCAAGCAAGAATACTGGAGTGGGTTGCCATTTCCTTCCAGGGAATCTTCCTGACCCAGGGATCAAACCTGCGTCTCCTACACTGGCAGACAGATAGATTCTTTACCGCTGAGCTACCAAGGAGACCTGCATGTCTTTTTACTATTGTTTAATTGCTCTAGAAATTAGAGTGTGCATCCTTGACATCTAAAAGTCTAGTATAGGGACTTCTCTGGTAGTCCTGTGGTACAGACTTCAGTGCTGTACAGGATCAATGATAACAGCACTTAGCAATGCTGATCCTGGTACAGGATCAATGCTGGGGACCCAGGTTTGATCCCTGGTCAGGGAACTAGATCCCACTTGCGAAACTAGGAGTTTGCATGCTGATACAGAGTTCACATGCCACAACTAAGACCCAGTGCAACCAAATAAAAAATAATTGTAAATAAAAGTCTAGTATACATTGGTGCTTTATCAGCTTCCTGGACAATGTGAATACCCTTGACCACTTTATCCTCTCTTCTCAATTTATGTGTTGTTAATTTTAAAATCTATGTTTTAAACACTACAATAAGTCAGCATTGTTTTGTAAAAGTAATTATTTGTTGAGATTTACCCGTATATTTTCTTTATTGTTCTTCATCCCTTTCAAAAATCTAAGAACTTCCATCTGAGAACATTTCTCTCTACTCGAAGGTTACTCTTTCCTCCAAGGCAGAGGTGAAAAAATTGAAAGTCGGTCAGTTGTGTCCAATTCTTTGCGACCCCATACAGTCCATGGAATTCTTCAGGCCAGAATACTGGAGTGGGTAGCTGTTCCCTTCTCTAGGCAATCTTCCCAACCCAGGGATTGAACCCAGGTCTCCTGCAATGCAGATTCTTTACCAGCTGAGCCACCAGAGAGGCCCAATTTTCAGTTTCTGTTTGTTTGAAAATATCTTTATATTGTCTTAACTTCTCAAAGTTATATGAATATGAATTCTGTTTCCTTTTAGTACTGTAAAGATAGCATCATTTGGTTGCAAAGGAGCTGTTTTACTATCACTCATTTGATAGAATAATTTTCTTACAGATGCTCAGCATTTCCCCCTCTTCGAATATAAGCAGTCAGCATTTTTCACTTTTAGCATAGTTAACATAGTTCACTTTTAATATGAAGTGCTTAGGTGTTATTTTCTTTGCCTTTTCCTTAAAGGTTTATAATGCTTCTTGAATCTAAAGCATGATGCTTTTTGTTTATTTGAGACATCTCTTTCAGTATTATTTTGTTATAGTCCCTCATGCTTCTCCTTCTGGGTTTTATTTATATACCTGTATTGGACTTTTTTTTTTTTTTTTATTCTGTATCTCCTACCTTTTAAATTTTTTCCATTTTTCATCTTTTAGTCTTTTTGTTAATCTGTCTGCAATTTCTTCTGAATTTTCTTCCAGTTCCCTAATTTTGTCTTTGACTCTGTATTCCCTAATTTTGTCTTCGACTCTGTATAATTGGCTATTGAATCAATTCACTGGGTTTTTGTTGTATCTTTCAATAATAGAATTCCATTTGGTTATGTTTCCATTCTCCACATTCTTACTCATATTTTAAGTTCCTGAACAGATTGATCATAGTATTTTGGGGAATTTTGGGGAGGGCTGTGCCGCATATCTTGTGGGGTCTTAGTTCCCCCCAACCAGGGATCGAACCTGGGCCACTTCAGTAAAAGCACTGAGTCCCATCCATTGGACCACCAGGGAACTCCCTAATTACACTGTTGTAAAGTCTTCATTTCATAATCCTTGTGAGTCCTGTTTCTATGTTGCTTCTCTGTCTTGTCATGTCATCTCATATACCTGATTATTATTTTATGTATGCTGGATATTGTATATAAACAATTGTAGAGATATTTTGAGGCTTGGGATAGCATGACTTTCTTTTAGAGAGGATTTTTTTACTTCTATTAGGTAGCGAGAGCCATTAGCATCCTCAGATCACTATAATCCAGTTGAGAACAGAGATGATTGAGTTCCAATTTATTTTTGGTTCACTCTGGACTTGTAGGGTACAGCACGTTAGAATCTCAACAGAATGACAGAGGTGCTTGTCTCTTTCTTGGTGAGCCCAACTCTAATTTTTCTCCTCTCTACCCCCACCTTGGTCTGTGAGCTTGCAAAAAACTTTGTTCTTCTTAGTTGCTTCTGAAAGAGACAGATGCCTCCAACAAAGAGGCTGTAAGCACCTCTCCAACCTATCTGGCTCTACTAGGTCTTAGCCCTGAAATCCTCCCAGTTTTGAGAGCTTTCCAATGCCTTCAAACAGATACATTTCTTTGTCTCAGCTTTCCTAGTTGTTCTCAGCAGAAACATAATCAAAACCACATAGTCCTTCATTACCAGAAGTGGAACTGCAGTGGTCTCTCTTTTTTTTTTAATTGTGGTATAGTTGATGCACAATATTGTATCAGTTTCAGATATACCACACAATGATTCACAATTTTTAAAGGTTATAGTCAATTTATAGTTATGATAAATAACCATATTCCCTGTGCTGTGCAATGCATCCTTGCAGCTGATTTATTTTATGCCTAGTTGTTTGTATCTCTTGATCCTCTACTCCTATTTTGCCCCTTCCCCCACCCCGTCCCCTCTGGTAACCACTAGTTTGTTCTTTGTACCTGTGAGTCTGTTTTTTTTTGTTGTTGTTATATTCACTAGTTTTATTTTTTATATTCAACATATAAGTGAGATCATATAGTATTTGTCTCTGACCTATTTTACTGAGCATAGTACCCTCCAAGTCCAACCGTGTTGTTTGCAAATGGCAAGATTTCATTCTTTTTATGGGTGAATAGTATTCCAATGTAATGTATATATATACATCACATCTTCTTTAACCATTCATTCACTGATGGACACTTCGGTTGCAAAGACTTTTTTTTAATGTGATAAATTTTACCAGTGCTCCCTGCCCCCTTTCCATCAAAACACACGGGTAGTAGTTACACATAAACTTAGTCTATAAATTATATATAAATAATACATATATATATAAAATAAATGTTCAGGTCCCTGCAATAATTGTTACTCAGGGTTATGTAACTCAGAGAAGGGAAACACTGCTAAAAGCAAAGGCAGTCTCAGGAAAGTTAAAAGTTATGTTCAAAGGAACAAGAGAAGCCCAGTGTGATTAGAGATTTCACGTATGAAACAGAGATAAGATTCCGATCCTTATTGTCTGTATAATAGGAAACCATTGGCAGCTTCTTTATTGAGATATCTTTCAATAAAAGCTGTGTTTAATCTGATACTGATATGCAAGATAGAGGTAGGAGTAAAGACAGAGAAATTCACTAGAAATCTAGAGTAATGGATCAAATATGAGTTGATGAGAGGCACCATAGTGTAATGAAAAGAATGTTAACATTAGGATCATAGGACTTGTAATTACTGGTCCTGTCAACTTAGGCAAGTAATTTAACTTCTTACTCTGCTTCCTGTTTACATGCCAGTCACCTTGTAGGCCTTTCAACAGAATGATGAAATGTTTATAACTTCTGCGTTACTCACAGAGTGGTTATGCAAATATAATGATAAAAATATTTTTAAATGTATATTAAAATGTATGCATTTGAAGGCCCAACACAGAGACTGATAAAAGAAAGATAAAAGAAAAAAATTACTCCAATACTGAATCTTGGAGACTAGAAAATACATTCATCTAAATACGTCAATTAGAAGAGAAGCTGATTTTGGAAATCAGGAAAAGGGTTAGTGAAAAAATAGTGATTTACTTAATTGTGGAAATGTTCGTTACATTTACTAGTTTCCTGTATTATTAGGTATTTTTCATGTGAGATCATTTCATTCAGTCTCCTTCATAAATTTTCTCTTTCCTAGAAAGAGAAAGAAGTTATTTCCCTGGGAATTTGTATTCCTCTTCATTTTTAACTTCAAAAAAGTTTGTACCTACCAATTAATTTGATAAAGTTTGATTTATTTTGTCCAGTTCATTGGTAAAATGATTATATAGGGCGTTGACTGGTTTAAAGATTGTTTGGTCCTTTCAGTTTATTACCAAACTGTTACTCTTTATGTCCATCACTCTACAAAGTTGTCATGCTAGTACCTTACCATAATCTAGGCAAACAGTTTGTTTAACCTCTATTGGAATTCCATGTGAGACATAAAAAAAAAAGTCTTATTGAAAGTCATATGTATATGTTTCTTTTATATTTTAAATATATATGCTTTTCATTTGGATCCTGAAATTTAAGATTGTTTCTATTCCTTCTGATATCCTTCATTTCTCTTAATACTTTTTTTTTAAGTTGATTTATAATGTTGTGTCAGTTTCAGTTGTACAGCAAAGTGAGTCAGTTATATATATACACATATATTCACTGTTTTTTAGATTCTTTCCCATATATAGGCCATTACACATCACTGAGTTCCCTGGGCTATACAGTAGGTCCTTATCAGGTATCTGTTTTCACACCCATGTTGTATGCACGCGTGCTAAGTTGTTTCACTCATGTCTGACTCTGTGTGACCCTATGGACTGTAACCCACCAGGCTCCTCTGTCCATGGGATTCTCCGGGCACAAATAGTGGAATGGGTTGCTGTGCCCTCCTCCAAGGGATCTTTCTGACTCAGGGATTGAACCTGCATCTGTCTCCTGCATTGGCGGGCATGTTCTTTACCACTGGCACCACCTGGGAAGCCCTATTTTATACATAGTATAATGTGTATATGTCAACCAATTTTTCCCTCTAGAACTTTAAAAAAATAAATTATAATGAGCACTCAACTGTATCAGTCACTTATTATCTTTTGTGCTTTAAAAATTTGCTTCTCCTGCCCAGTTTGACATCTCTAGACTGCTGTACTGTGTTACCAAATCTGTAACTTTAAATTTCTGAGGGCATCCAGAATCTTGGTTAAGTTTAGACTTCCTCTTGAATCATGGTTTGCTCCTTCTCATTTTAGTCTAGTTTCCTCTATTCCTACATGAATAGAAATTTGGTAGTATAGAGCTGTTTACCTTTCATATTTTTTGCCCATTATAATTTTCTGTATTTAACATCCTTTGTAGTAATTCTTCTACAAAAAATATTTTATGTATTTTTTTATTTCAGATCATGAAAATAATACATTAGCACCCTTCCTTACCCATTACTCAAACTTTGGTATTCTCAACCTTAGGGAATTTGTGAGTAAGAAAAAAACAGCAGCAAGGAAAATAGGTGTTGTAAGGTTTGTTCTGTAACAAAAATATTGATCTGTTCTTGAGGAATTGTTTCACAAAGGTGAATTCTCCAGGTAACTGAAGCTTCATTATTCATCATGGACAATAAGTTAGTGTAGTCTGAAGGGTCTTTACCAGTATGCTGTAAGTTTAACAACTAGGCTCTCCAGGGTTAAAAAAAAAAGTTCTGATTGTTATGTTTGCTAATTCCAGTGGGGTTAAATACTCCCACTGTGACTCTCACTTCAAGCTAACACAGACATCGCTGCACACAGAGTTGGAAAGAGGTGTAGACTATCAGATTATAAGATTTCCCTCATGTGCACACAACAGACATAATCATAAAAACATGGATAATAATGAAATAGTAAAATAACTAAGAAAATGAGTTTTGAGTATTTATTATTCAGTAATATTGGATTTTACTATCACTTTCAGTTTATATAATTAATTTCTGATAATGGCTGTGTTTAAATTCTGCAGAACTCTTAAAACTTTTTAAATTTTTTTAAATTCGTTTATTTTTAAACTGAAGGATAATCGCTTTACAGTATTGTTTTGGTTTCTACCAAACATCAGCATGAATCGGTCATAGGTTTTAAAACTTAAAATCAGCACTCATAAGGCAGCGTGAGCCAGCTCTAGCATACTGTTGTCTATGCTCTTAGTTGTAGAAGTGACAAGGACTGACCAATATGAGTTGAAGTGGTTCTGCTAGCTAAAGCTAAAACAGATTTAATACTCAGATTTATATAGCAAACCCTTAAATTCCACTGTCATACATAGTAAAGTCCTTGATAAAAATAAAGTCTTTTTCATATTCTTCTATGTATATAGCTGCTACCTTGTTATGACTTGGTTACTTCTTAAAATCTTGGCTGCTGTAAATGTTTAATCTGTGTTGCCTATAAATAAATACTGACTAAAGGAACCCAACAAGCAGTGGGCAAAAAAATGCAAATAGACATTTCTTCAAAGAAGGTATATGAATGGCAGAGCAGCACATGAAAGGATGCTGAACATCGTCAGTCACCAGGGAAATGCAAATTAAAAGGACAATGAGATAGTACTACATACCTATTAGAATGACTAAGATTGAAGACAAGTCATAAGAAGTCAGGAGGAATTGGAACTCATACACAGCAGGAAGGAATATAAAAAGGTATAGTCACCTGAGAAAGTGTGGCAGATTCTTAAAAAGTTAAACATATGCGTACCATATGATCCAGTGATTCCATTTCTAGCTATTTACTCAAGAGAAATGAAAGCACGTGTCCAGACAAACAATCATACAAGAATGTTCATAGCAGTTGTATTTGTAATAGACAAAAATTGGAACCAACCCAGATGTCCACAGGTGAATGGATAAAATAATTGTGGCATATCCATAAAATGGAATACTACTCAGCAACTTTTAAAAAATGAACTATTAAGAGACACAACATAGATAAATCTCAAAACAATTATGCAAAGTGTAAAAAGCCAGAGAAGAAAATAGGGCATACTCTATGACTCTATTTAAATAAAATTCTGGAGAATACTAATCAGCAGTGGCAGAAAACAGACCAGTGGTTTCCTGTGGATGAGGGATAGGAAGAACAAGAGAGAGAGTTTACACGGGAGTAGAAGGACACTTGTAGTGATGGATACATTCATCATTTTGATTTTGGTGATAATTTCACAGTTGTATACATGTCAACTTATCAAACTGCTACTTTATATGCAGTTTATATCACTTATATTTCAATAAAGCTATTAAAAAACACAATCTACTCTCATACAACCAGGAGAGATGAGCAAAAAAACGAAACTGCTTTGTTGTGCATAATTTGGTTACATCTTTCATGGTAAAAATATATAGGTCCTTTGGGCAGCCCTGAACATATTGCTGTTGCGTTTATCACATGCTGTTAGGCCACATTCTCTTCATCTGAGTGCCTGTCTTTACATTTATCTCTAATAAACTTCATATTGTTTATGTTGTTGTTTAGTCGCTAAGTTGTGTCCGACTCTTTTGTGACCCATGGACTGTGTAACCTGCCAGGCTCCTCTGTTCATGGGACTTGCCAGGCAAGAATACTGGAGTGGGTTGACATTTCCTTATCCAGGGGTCTTCCCAATCTGGGGATCGAACCCACGTTTCCTGCATTATTTGTTTCACATGTGACTGTTATAGTGAGGCTTCAGTATTAATATTCATTAGATCTTTGGTTTTTCAGATCGTGTTTAATGAACACTAGGGATACCCACGGAACCATCTGAGGTATCCTGAGTGGAAATGGGGAGTGAAGATGGAAAGAAAGTGATAATCTGAATGGACGAGGCTTCAGATTTCAACCCAGTCACCTTCTTGGTTTTACAGACTTAAGGACTACTGGGAAGGAAAAATAAAATATGAAAACTATGTAAATTTTACCACAAGCCAAGCTCAGAGCTTGATGCACAGTAGATGTTCAGTAAATATCCACTAAATGAATTTTGATTAAATGTAAACTGCCTCTCACTCCTTTCTACACACCCTCTTTCTCAATTTGGCATAAAAAGTTTTATTCTGTCATTTGAGTTTCTTGAGATGGGAACGAACATTAATTTTTGAGAACAACTGTTGATATTACACTTTAAAAACAGTTATACGACAACATGGAAAACTTCCCTAACAAATTCATGATCTTCTACTTTAGGCCTTAAGGAGGCCTTTCTCCTTTCTTCAGTTCTTTAGTTTCCCTTTTCAGTGATCCCACACTTACCTCCTTTTCTCAAGCCCAATTCAGTCATCACATAGTTCTTCCTATTTTACCAAGAAAGCTTAAAACATTGATTATTAATGGCCAACCTCCTGCCTCCTCCCATCTAAAATTTATCTTCATTTTTACCCATTCTAATCTTCTTGCCTCTAGTCCCTGATAGGTTTGCAGTGCTAAGTCTTGTCCAACTCTTTGCAACCCCATAGACTATAACCCACCAGATACCTCTGTCCATGGGATTTTTCAGGCCAGAATACTGGAGTCATTGCCATTCCCTTTTCCAGAGGATCTTCCTGACCCAAGGATCAAACCCGCATCTCTTGCATCTGCTGCTTTGGTGGGTGTATTTACCACTAGCACCGTCTGGGAAGCCCAGATACATTTATCCCTTTTACAGAATCAAATACTATTTGACCTCCATCATGTCTTGTGAAGAAACTGGCTCCATTGATTAATCTTGCCATTCTGTTCTGTGTCATTGGAAAAGACTCTGATGCTGGGAAAGATTGTGGGGAGGAGGAAATGGGGGCAACAGAGGTTGAGATGGTTGGATGACATCACCAATTCAATTGACAAGAATTTGAGCAAACTCCAGGAGATAGTGAAGGACAGGGAAGTCTGGCTGCAGCCCATGGGGTCACAAAGAGTCAGACATGACTTAGTGACTAAATAACAACAAAAACCACCTTTGATCCTGAGTTCCTCTTACCTAATACCCTATTTCTAATTTCCTGTCGTGGCCAAGCTCTCCATTTTTTCTCTTTCCATTCAGTTCCCAACACCACTTCACTCAGTGATAAATCTTAGTTGAAAAATTTCTAATCCCTAGTATATATGAAACTTCTATACCATGTGACACTTGATATTTTGAGTAGGTGGTCAAATATTTTTTAGATGAATAAACTGGAATCCGTGGAGGAAAAAGTCACAAGGTCAGACTCAACAAATCCAACATTAGGTATGTGACAAATATAACCTCTGTATCAGTGTTTCTCGAATATTTGAATTTTTTACCAGATATTTTTCCTCATGTTGTGATTTATTTCATTAATCTACAGAAAGTAATATAAATATTGTCCAGAAAACCTTGATCCCACTTAGAACTTAGTGCTACCGTGTGATTCCAGAGCCTGTGTCATGTTTAGGTTTACGATCTTGTTAATACCATGAAACAGTGCTTTGTCTTAGACAAATGAGAACAGACATAGAAAACAGTTGCTTATTTCTGGCCATCAGTGAAAGAATGAACAAGGTCTCCTAAAGTTTCTAGTAGAGAAAGCTGGTCACTATATATATAGAACACAGCAGTTAGTTATGCCAAATATAAAAGAACCTAAATTGTAGCAGTCAGTTCTATATTTGTTTCAGGAGGTGATTTAATTTGTAAAGAATAAAAAATCAAGTAGCAGATAAATATTAATTTTATTAGTTTATATTTTCCCACATTTAATATGTAAACTTAAGAGCATAAAGTTTATATCAAGTATTTTGTTATTTTTATTATAGTATTATACATTATTATCGTGTGTGTGTGTGTATATATATATGTCTTTATCATTACATTCTAATAAATAACTGGAGGAGAAACCTCAAAAAATTTTTTTTCTTAAGGTCAGCTCTACCCATTAAATACCCTGTACTACGTGTCTTTACTACAGTTTAGTTCAGTTAAGTCGCTCAGTCGCGTCTGACTCTTTGAGACACCGTGGCCTTCAGCACTCCAGGCTTCCCTGTCTGTCACCAACTCCTGGAGCTTGCTCAAACTCATGTCCATTGAGTTGGTGACGCCATCCAACCGTCTCATCCTCTGTCATCTCCTTCTCCTGCCTTCAATCTTTCTCAGCATCAGGGTCTTTTTCCAGTGAGTCAGTTCTTTGCATCAGGTGACCAAATAGTTTCAGCTTCAGCATCAGTCCTTCCAGTGAATATTCCAGACTAATTTCCTTTAGGATGAACTGGTTGGATCTCCTTGTAACCCGTGGGACTCTCAAGAGTCTTCTCCAACACCGCAGTTCAAAAGCATCAATTCTTCAGTGCTCAGCTTTCTTTGTGGTCCAACTCTCACATGACTACCGGAAAAACCATACCTTTGACTAGATGGACATTTGTCATTAAAGTACTGTCTCTGCTTTTTAATATGCTGTCTAGGTTGGTCATAGCTTTTCTTTCAAGGAGCAAGTGTCTTAATTTCATGGCTGCCGTCACCATTTGCAGTGATTCTGGAGCCCAAGAAAATAAAGAATCTGTTTCCATTGTTTCCCCCATCTATTTGCCATGAAGCAATGGGACTGGATGCCATGATCTTAGTTTTTTTAATGTTGAGTTTTAAGCCAACTTTTTCACTCTCTATCACTTTCGTCAAGAGGCTCTTTAGTTTTTTGCTTACTGCCATAAGGGTGGTGTCATCTGCATATCCGAGGTTATTGATTTTTCTCCCAGCAGTCTTGATTCCAGCTTGTGCTTCATCCACCCTGGCATTTCGCATGATAAGTTAAACAAGCAGGTGACAGTATACAGCCCTGATGTACTCCTTTCCCAATTTGGAATCAGTCTGTTGTTCCATGTCTGGTTCTAACTGTTGCTTCTTGACCTGAATACAGATTTCTCAGGAGGCAGGTAAGGTGGTCTGGTATTCCCATCTCTTGAAGAATTTTCCACAGTTTGTTGTGATCCACACAGTCAAAGGCTTAGGCATAGTCAATAAAGCAGATGTAGATGTTTTTCTGGTACTCTTGCTTTTTCGATGTTGGCAATTTGATCTCTGGTTCCTCTGCCTTTTCTCAATCCAGCTTAAATATCTGGAAGTTCACAGTTCACATACTGTGGAAGCCTGGCTTGGAGAATTTGAGCATGAGTGTGAGATGAGTGCAATTGTGCAGTAGTTTGAACATTCTATGTCATTGCTTTTCTTTGGGATTGGAATGAAAAATGACCTTTTCCAGTCCTGTGGCCACTGCTGAGTTTTCCAAATTTGCTGGCATATTGAGTGCAGCACTCTAACAACAATTATTACAACTATTTTCGGTCTTTCTCACAATCACAACTCATCTAGATTATTTCAATACCATCTCAATTGGTCTCTTTACCTCTAATCTCCATCCTAACATATACTTTTGCTACATCTTTCACATTACTATCATAGTTATCTTCTCATGATTAAAATATGCTAAAAATGCTAAAGTTATGCTAAAAATTTAATTCCCTCATCCCAGACCCTTCACAATTAAATCTGAGTTCATTAACATGGCTTATAAGGCCCTCAAGATATCCAGCCTTGTCTTGGCAAAGTTTTGTCTCTTTTCATCTTTGTTCATTCATCCCTCCCACCCCTACACACACTACCACTACTACGCCTGTAGTCAAAGTACTTTCTAAACTAACAAAGTACCTTGGAAACTTACTTTCCAAAGTTTTGGAAACGTGTAATTCCCAAAACTTATCAGGCCAAGTTCTCTGATTGTTTTGCACGATGTTCCCTCTGCCTAGGAGCATTCCTTCTTTTTTTTCCTGGCATGACCTTCTTTTCTTTTGTTTAAAGACAACTCCCTTCTGAAGATAGTCTCCCCATCTCCAGCTGGATTGGGTATATCAGTATTACTATATGATCCCAGGTGGCACAGTGGTAAAGAATCTCCCTGCCATTGCAGGAGATACAAGAGATTCAGGTTTGATCCCTGTCAGGAAGATCCCCTGGAAAAGGAAATGGCAACCCACTTCAGTATTCTTGCCTGGGAAATTCCACAGACAGAGGAACCTGATGGGCTACAATCCATGGGGTCACAAAGAGTCAGACATGATTAAGTGAGCACAATATTACTCTATATATGCACTTATAGCATTGTATACACCCTATTGGCAATCTCATAGTTAATGGTCTCCCTACATAAAAATTTTTCCTAAAGATGACAGCTGGCTTTCATCTGTGTATCTTCAACATCTAGCTCAGTGCCTAGCACATAACAGGCACTCAATTTTTTTTTTAAATGAACAAGTAAGATGGGAGTGATTATCATCAACAAATCTGTTACATTAACATCCTTTGGCCTAAATCTGAAGATACCACCCAGCCCAGTTCAGTTCAGTTCAGTCGCTCAGTCGTGTCCGACTCTCCGCGACCCCATGAATCACAGCACGCCAGGCCTCCCTGGCCATCACCGACTCCCGGAGTTCACTCAAACTCATGTCCACAGAGTCGGTGATGCCATCCAACCATCTCATTCTCGGTCGTCCCCTTCTCCCGCCCCCAACCTTTCCCAGCATCAGAGTCTTTTCCAGTGAGTCAACTCGTCGCGTGAGGTGGCCAAAGTATTGGAGTTTCAGCTTTAGCATCAGTCCTTCCAATGAACACCCAGGATCGATCTCCCTTAGAATGGACTGGTTGGATCTCCTTGCAGTACAAGGGACTCTCAAGAGTCTTCTCCAACACCACAGTTCAAAAGCATCAATTCTTCGGCGATCAGCTTTCTTCACAGTCCAACTCTTACATCCATACATGACCACGGGAAAAACCATAGCCTTGACTAGACGGACCTTGGTTGGCAAAGTAATGTCTCTGCTTTTTAATATACTATCAAGGTTGGTCATAACTTTCCTTCCAAGGAGTAAGTGTCTTTTAATTTCATGGCTGCAACCAGCATCTGCAGTGATTTTGGAGCCCAAAAAAATAAAGTCTGACACTGTTTCCACTGTTTTTCCATCTATTTCCCATGAAGTGATGGGACCAGATGCCATGATCTTTGTTTTCTGAATGTTGAGCTTCAAGCCAACCTTTTCACTCTCCTCTTTCACTTTCATCAAGAGGCTTTTGAGTTCCTCTTCACTTTCTGCCATAAGGGTAGTGTCATCTGCATATCTGAGGTTATTGATATTTCTCCCACCAATCTTGATTCCAGCTTGTGCTTCTTCCAGCCCAGCGTTCCTCATGATGTACTCTGCATATTAGTTAAATAAGCAAGGTGACAATATACAGCCTTGATGTACTCCTTTTCCTATTTGGAACCAGTCGGTTGTTCCATGTACAGTTCTGACTGTTGCTTCCTGACCTGCATACAGGCTAGCCCACTCAGACCTAAATATCAGTTTTTTGGTTTTCTTTTTAAAGAATGTTTTAAATTAATTTTTGGCCGCGCTGGTTGGTTGTTGCTTTGTGTGGGCTTTCTCTAGTAGCCGTGAGTGGGGCTACTCTTCATCGCAGTGTGCCGGCTTCTCATTGTGATGGCCTCTGTAATGGCAGAGCACCGGCTACTGTCTCGTGGGCTTCAGTAGTTGCAGTGTGTGAGCTCAGCAGTTGCAGTTCATGGGCTGTAGAGCACAGGCTCAGTAACTTTGGTTCACAGGCTTCATTGCTCCAAGATACGTGGAATCTTCCCGAACCAGGGATCAAACCCGTGTCCCCTGCATTGGCAGGCAGATTCTTATCCAGTGCACCACTAGGGACATCCTAAGTATCATTGATTGACAACTCACCTCAAAGGCAGTCCCATTTTATAAATCCACAATTTTAAAACTGTAAATAAGGAATTTTGGGGGGAAGGCAAAACAATTATATATAAACATGTTACAGTGACTAGATTTTTAAGCTAGCAAGTATTAATACAAAAAAAGGCAACTAAGTTATGTAAAACTGAACCACCATAATGGTGGTACCCTGAATTCTGTTCTTCCAGCTAGAGTAGGAGACTTTGTAGTGCTTGGGTAAAGAGGAAGAGGAAGAGGTTGCCTCTTCACTTCCAGTTCCCTCAAGGGAAGTCTGCCTTTGACAGTTTCCTTCCTACATCTTTCTGTAAATCTCTCTTATCTAGTCTCCAGTGCCCTTAATCATCCCTTTTGTCCCTAATTATAGCCCTGTCCAAGCCAGGGGTACCCATTTAGCCCTACCCCGAAAATGCTCCAGGGTAATCTTCCCCTTCTCTCCATTTGTGCAGAATAGAAACAAGGAATGGCTAAATTCATATAAACCTTCAAATATCTAGTTATATCTTAACTCTTGGCCTTTGTGTGTAAATTACTGTTGGAGAATTGATCAAGTATTGTAGCAACCACGTTCTTTCTTGTATAGGTCTTTTTGTAAGATGGGGAACCTGTATCATGGTATCACGCTGGGCAGGATATATGCCTCTTACTGGGCATATATGATAAAAGCCCATTCACATTATTACTTAATCATTAACTTTGAAATTTAATACATTTTGATGATGGGATATCTCTGAAATTGTCATATGTCTTCAACATCAAATGAGCCAAATTCTAAAAGTTTTTATTTTTTAGATGTAGCAGAATATTTCTTAGTAAGTTTCATTCTTTCTTATTGTGCCATGTGTTAAATCACTACTTCCCTGCAATGAAAAAAATCAACAGGTACTAGATAGTATTAAAAACTAAAAGCCTCCCATATGTGGCTCCATTAAGCCACTCAGATACTATATGCATCAATTCTTCAGAACCACACAGTACAACATTCCCATAGTCACACCTAATTTAAAATTCTCTAATGGAAGGATTTTACATTTATCATCACTGTCTTACACATTCTCACCTATATATTTAAATAATCAAATTCAGTATGGGTAAAATGATCATTTTGGTCTAAATTACAACACATCTGTTTAGATTTTGTAGATTGTTATTGAAACAAGAAACACTTGTCATTATTACTGGGAAGTAATTCTAATTTGAATTCCTTACTTTTAGTTAAGTACGTTTAAAGTTAATTTGTATTTTGGAACCCAAAATTACGGTGGCCACCCCAGTGGCTTCAGCCCATGCCACAAACCTAAGTGTCAGTCAGCCTGCACTTACATGAAACACCTAACTTAGAAGCCTAACATATACCAATCATAAACTTCCAACTCAGCTTAAATAGCTCACCTGACCCTAGAAAACAGGACCTGCTGGCCTGACAAGAAAATCCCTGACCTCCGAGGCAACCGTGCTGTTTTGGCGTTGCTGCTTCTAATGATCTATACAACTAACTACCTCTTGCCTAAAATCCCTGGAGAAGGGAAAGAGTGTTCCACTGCTTACACCATCAATCTATAGATTGTTTTTCCTTGAATAAAGGACATCAAACTCATTCCTAAATTGTTTTAATTTTGTCATTTGATAGCACCGAATCCTCAAAGTTCTTATCTAGATGATCTACCCCCAATTTTCAACTACTTGATTTTATTTGAAATTTTAAAGAAAGATTTCTGTATTTAGAGTATACCGAAATCAGATGTATTCTATTTCTGATCATACTCATGAACTTTAACTTTCAATAAAATATGCTATTTAAAATTAATGTTAATCACTATGTTTTATGCAAATAATACTGATAAAAATACCTCCAAACCTAAGACTGACAGCAAATGATGATTATTATATTAAAACCAAATCTAAATTACATTATTGTTTGTACTGAAGGAAAAACCTCTTACTGGATGTAAATTTTTTACATTTTACAAGGATGCCATTTCTCATCAATAACCTGAGAAGTATGAGATACCGAAAATATTCAGTAATAAGAATATTCTTATTCCAGACTGATCTCATATTTTTGTTCTAATTCATTAGTTTTAAAGAATCTACATTGAGGTAATTCACATACCATAATACCCAGTCTTTTTAAAGTGCACACTTTAGTGCTTTTCAGAATATTCACAGTTATATAATCATCAATATCTAACTTTCATCACCTCCTCATAAAAGACCACATACTCATAAGCTGCCACTCCCCATTCTCCCTGCCCTTAGTCCCTGTTAACTAGTCATCTACTAGTCATTTCATATGAATGGAACCATACAGTACACGGCCTTTCATGTCTGCCTTTTGTCATTTAGCAGAATGTTTTCAAGCTTCAAGATACATGTTTTAGCAATATCAGTGTTTTGTTCTTATTAACTAATAATATTCCATCATATAGAGACACCATATTTTATTTATCTATTAGCTGATGGACATTTGGGCTCTTTCCACTTTTTGGCAGCTATGAATAATACTCTGTTCATGTATACAACTCTTTACATGGAAAGTGCTCAAATTTAATTTTTAGCTTTATATTTGGGCATGGTTCGTTATGTGCCAAAAACCATCTTAAGGTCAAACATTCTCAGCATGAAAATGTCTCCTAAACCACGCTAACTTGTCTTGATTACAAAGTAAAATTCTGAACTGGAAAGATCTAAAGATTGATTTTTTTAAAATTTATTTTAATTGGAGGCTAATTACATTATTGTATTGGTTTTGCCATACATTGACATGAATCTGCCCCGGGTGTACCTATGTTCCCCATCTTGAACCCCCCTCCCACCTCCCTCCCCATCCCATCCCTCTGGTTCATCCCAGTACACCAGCCCCGAGCATCCTGTATCATGCATCGAACTTGGACTGGCGATTCATTTCACATATGATAATACACATGTTTCAATGCCATTCTCCCAAATCATCCCACCCTCGTCCTCTCCCAGAGTCCAAAAGACTGTTCTATACATCTGTGTCTCTTTTGCTGTCTCGTATACAGGGTTATCGTTATCATCTTTCTAAATTCCATATATATGCGTTAGTATACTGTATTGGTGTTTTTCTTTCTGGCTTACTTCACTCTGTATAATAGGGTCCAGTTTCATCCACCTCATTAGAACCGATTCAAATGTATTCTTTTTAATTGCTGAGTAATACTCCATTGTGTATATGTACTACAGCTGACTAATTTTATTTTTATGCAAAAAATATGAAATAACATTTAGTTGAGTTGGGGTCCATATTACCTATTCCAAGTAGAATTTGGAAACATCCAGTTTACATATTCATGCTGCTGCTGCTAAGTCACTTCAGTCGTGTCCAACTTGTGTGACCCCCATAGACGGAAGCCCACCAGGCTCCCCCATCCCTGGGATTCTCCAGGCAAGAACACTGGAGTGGGTTGTCATTTCCTTCTCCAATGTGTGAAAGTGAAAAGTGAAAGTGAAGTCGCTCAGTCGTGTCTGACCCTTAGCGACCCCACGGACTGCAGCCTACCAGGCTCCTCCATCCATGGGATTTTCTAGGCAAGAGTACTGGAGTGGCTTGCCATTGCCTTCTCCTTACATATTCATAACTTTATATTAAATTTGGACCATAATGTTTGTAATTTAATCAATAAAATGGCATAAACTGTGTTAGAGCCAGTGTCCTTAGCAAGCTATAAAACTGTGACAACAGAAGTCAGAATGGCCATCATTAAAAAAATTTGCAAATAACAAATGCTGCAGAGGGTGTAGAGAAAACGGAACCCTCCTGCACTGCTGGTGGGAATGAAAATTGATGCAGCCACTGGAAGACAGTATGGAGGTTCCTTAGAAAGCTAAAAATAGACATGCCATATGATCCAGCAATCCCATTGCTGGGCATATATTCAGGGAAAACTAATTTGAAAAGATACAACTCAACATTCATAGCAGCACTGTTTACAATAGCCAAGACAGAGAAGCAACCTAAATGTCCATCAACAGATGAATGGATAAAGAAGATGTAGTATATGTACACGATGGAATAACTACTCAGTTGTAAAAATGAATTTAATAATGCCATTTGCAGCAACATGGATGGACCTAGAGATTATCATACTAAGTAAGTTAAAGACAAATACCTAATAAGCCATGATGAAGAAGAGTATCTAAGTATACACATAACTGAATCACTTTACTGTGTACCATAAACACACTGTAAATCTTCAATAAGAAAATTGTGATAAAGTTACAAAGATTTGAAAATATAGACGTAATATTAATAGTATTAATAGCATAAGTATATGTACTAGTCTGTGTTAACTCTGTTTATTCACAGTACATTTTAACTAACCCTTGTACTCACATTATTACAATAATGTGGCTACACTGATGCATTCATATATTATTAGGACTCCATAATTTGGATTAGTTATTCTGTTGCCACTTTTATGCTAATTTTCTTCATTCTTTGTATTCTTCTCCTGTTTTATGCTACTTCTTGCAAGAAAATCTGATCTACCATAATTAGAAAGATTTCAATATAATATTCATTAAGAAGGAAGATTGTGTTAGCTCTTCAGCATTTCCGTATCTTTTTAATTTCTGAATGTAACTACTTATTACAATATATAAAACTGTAATCTTTTTTAGCACATTGCACACTACAATATACAAAATGATTATTTTTTTTTCAGATGGGGACATTTCTATCATTGTAATTCAAATAGGTTAAATGCAACCGTCAAGTGGGTTCTGTATATTACCAGAAATGTGAATGGTGTTTTAAAGTCTGAGCTAAAGTCTGCTTCCTAAAACATCAAAATACTTGTAGGCCATGGTCCTTTTAATTTTAACCTTAGCAAAACTGAGTAGAAATATGTTTGCTAGTGTAAATACAAACAGAAAGGATAATCAGCCAATAAATTTAATGCCATATAAAAATGAATTTGGGATTACATAATCACTTATCTCCATTAAGCATGGATAATCTAGAATTTCATATATTAGGATTTATTTACATGCAGTAATTTCTTGGATACAACCCTGATAGTGGTCAGTATAAAAGATACAGCAGCACCGTTATAATACAGAGGTTTAATTTCAGATATGAAAGTATGTTTGTAGGGCACGGAAAGACATGAAGACATGAGTGGATTTCTTCATCTTCTAAGCAAAATTCCATTACAAAAATTTCTGTAAAACAAACTATCTTCTAGCCTCAACCGACAGCCCACTTATTTAAAGGTAGTGTTGGATATAAGCAATATCACAGCAAAGGGAGAATTTAGGAAATTCTTTTTATAATACAATACTGTAAATCAGCTATATACCAGTGAAAACATTTTGAGGCAGTGAATGTGTATTTGTTACACTAGTGGGCAAATTAAAGTTGGCTAACAGTCAAAGGGTAAAAAAATAAACACCTTTGTAGTTGAGAAGTAAGAGCTTTTCAACTATATTTTAAGTTAAAAAAAAAAAAGCTTGGAGATCAGACTGCCTAGGTTTAAATCCTGGCTTTATTACCTGGTAACTGTAAGACCTTGAATATTTCATCTGTGCAATGGGGATTTGATGAGATAAAGAATTCAAGGGCCCAGCACATAGTACTTCAAATAATTGTTAACACCTATTATTAAGAATTTTAAATATATATTACTTTTAATATCTTTTATCTTTGGTTCTTATTTTCATTTTGCAATTCTTCCACCATGACTTATCTGTAAAGGCATGTAATAATTAAGAGTGATACAGTAAAACCTAAATTATCTGGAATGCTTGAGAAACCCAAAGAATACATTTGTAGGTATCAAAAAATAAAACAAATGGGATAAATTTATTTCCTACCCTATAACATGATTCCATGTCTTCTAAACAGGAGTATACCAGTGGTAAACTTTTTCTTAATAAATCACTATTATTATGAATATCAATTACATTTCTATGTTAAAATTTCACAATCTCTTAAAAGCTTACCAATAGGAATATGCCAGTCTGATTCCACCCAAGGATTTTTTAACATTAAGTCCATGAATAGAATTCAGCAAGTGTGTGAAATTGAATGTAAAAAATTACATCTTTATATTCACTAAATCTCCCAAGTGAAAATTAGCATTTCCTTCAATTATGAATGAAAGCAGCAAACAGCTGCATCTACATATGTATCTCCAACAGGAATCATAGATCCCTTGTATCACATTACAACTGTTGCAGACTCTGGAAATTTTTTGAGATTCCGTTTCAAATTGTTTTATTTTATAATGCTATGAATTTTATTTTCTACATTTAAAAGCATAAATGTAAGAAGAGTCCGTGGTTTCACCAGACCACTAAAGTGGTTTGTGGCTCAAAAAAGTTAACAAAGCTGACCTCAAATTCGTCCCAGTCTACTGTGCTCTGTTAATTTAGAACATTAACATGGCCCATTATATTTTCATACCAAAGTTTGTTTAGATTCAGTTCAATTCAGTTCAGTCGCTAAGGTGTGTCCAACTCTTTGCGACTGACTCGAGAGTCCCTTGGACTGCAAGGAGATCCAACCAGTCCATTCTAAAGGAGATCAATCCTGGGTGTTCATTGGAAGGACTGTTGCTGAAGCTGAAACTCCAATACTTTGTTTAGATTAGGGTAGTACAAATTAGCTTCTCTGGGGCTTTTCTTCATAGACCTCTTGGATATCATGCGTTCCCACTGAGTAGGTAGAAATATTTCTTTCCTTGTACCTTAGCTTCTGAAAGAGCAAAACAAATAAGAGGGAGAAATAAGTTAAATAAAACTAGCTTCTGATACATTGAAAGAAGGAATATAAAACATTCTACTCTTCCACTTTCTAAATTGAGACAATAAATAGTCCATTCAATAATTTACTCTGGCATTAACTGCATGGGTTCAAATTCTACTTCTATTTATCAGCTCTGTGACCTTGGGACAGTAACTTAATCTCTCTGTGCATCAGTCTCTATTTGTAAAAGGAGGTTAATAATCACTGTACCTGGTACATTATAAATATTCCATAAATATTACTTATTGTTATAGATTTGTTTCACCCTATGGCCAGTTAATGTTTGACCAATTAATAACATTTATACAGCACTGTAGTCTACAGTGCCCTTTCACATGCATTATGACATCTGAAGCACAGAGTAACCCTGTGAGAAAGGACAGCTATTATTACACCTACTTTAGTGTTAAAGGAACCAAGACAAGTAACCTCACCAGTATCACACAAATAGGAAGCAAAGGAACAAGAACTCAAACCTGGATTTCTTCTCTCACTCCAATTGCCAAATCCTTTGTATCTACCACATTAGACTGGTTACAAGAGAGAACAAAAGAAAGCTTATTCAGGGAAAAGGGAGGGGGCAGCGGTGTCAGCAGGCCATGAGGTAAGCACTTCGGTGCTCTGGACTCACAGGGTGGTCCTCTGAGTAATCTGTATCACCTAGGACAGTGTTAGAATTAGAGAATCTCAGGCTCCACCCTGGCCTACTAAATCAAAATCAGCATTTTTGAACAAGTCCCTAGCGATTGAAGATACTAGTTTGAAAAGCAGTTTCACTATTTACTCTAGTGATGCTATTATGATCACTTGAATAATATACATTTATCACAGACCTAAGTTTTTATTAAGTAATACTCTAGCTTACTGCTTTCCTTTTTTAAAACTTAAAAACAAATTTTTATATCCATTTAATTCTTAAAGACCTTCACACTCTAAGTGGGACTATTAAGGAGCGTTAGAAAACTTTAATCAGGTCAGTGTTTATCTTTCAATTCCTTTAAAAAATTAACGTCTTACTACCCTTTGCCTGAGGTATGATATACTGGAAAGCAAAACCACCTCTCCTTTGTTTTCAACGGCAGAATGAAATCTTACATTTCTCCCCCTGGATATTTCAGATACTTTCTGTAAGTATTCAGTTTCTCGGACTCCAAACTCTGATTTCTTGAATGAGTTTTGTAACTTTCTGGCTCTAGGGACTGAAACAGAGCAACAGGAAGAAAAATGTATTAGGCCTACTCCCATACCTAAACCTTGGCGATGGTGACCATTGATTACAAAGGCAAGTAAATAGCCTGCCCGAATCCCTATTCTCCATCCTAATAGTTCACAGTTGAGCTTAATTTCTAGGCTGCTCCAATTCCGGGACTGGTCAATGAGCACTCTTCTCAGCGCTGATCCTCTGGGCCCTGGGTCAGAACAGCACTAACTTTCCGCACGTGGGAGCGCTGATCAGTGGCCTGCCAGGTTCTGTTTAAAATAACTGTTCCCATTTTGAGGGGCGACTCCTCCCAGAGGTTAATCAGTCCTGGCCGGCAGGCGAGCCAATGTCGCTCACCTGCTTCACCGGAAACTTCAAACGCAGACTCAATCTAGACTAAAGGTATCCAGTGATTAACGCATAGTCCCTCCCACCGCACATTCCTCATTGGGCGCGTGAGAGAAGGATGCGTCGGCTCGCGCTCTCACCAGTCCGGGGAATTCCATTTCCTCTCCCTCCCACCAGCAGAAGCATTCAGGGCGGTGCTTCCCGGTCGACGGCCCGCCCCAGCTCGAGCCCGTCGGCATCTCGCGAGAATTTGTGGATTGGGGGCGGGCCCCTACCCGGAAGAGTGCACAAAACTGCCCTTAAGTCATTGCAGCGCTACAGCTCCTGTTAACCTGCCTCGAGGTTCTCGCGAGATCCGCATCCTCAATACCAAGTGAGGAAATCGGGGGACACTTTTCGGGAGGGGCTTGGGGCGCGACCGCGCAGCTGCCGCTTCCATTACCTTCCTGCCATGGTCTCCTTCCGGTTCTCGATGCTTCTCTGAGTCTGAGGGTTTCCGCCGGTCGTCTACCCTTCCTCCCCCCGGCCCATGACCCGCCTCCGGCCCCCGCCCTCCAAGTCCAACCTCCCATCTGTCTAATAAGAAGGTGCTGTTCCGAAAAGGAGAAAGGGGTTGGCACAGATACGCTCGGCCCTTGACGTGGGGAGGAAACCGTCCCCCTTCAGCCTCAGATTCGCCCTGTGCTCGCGACGGCGGCGTTGGCGGACTGATACGCGGCGGTGAAGAGGCGGGAGGAGGGGGGAGGGGCGGAGCGTGGCAGCTGGCAGTAGTTCCGTCAGAGCGGACATCTTGTGGCTGTGTCGCGCGCGTGAGCCCCGTAGGGCCGGGGAGGCACCAGCTGCCGCGCGGGGAGGAGGCCGAGGCCGCAGCGTGAGGGAGGCCCCGGCCCCTCTGTACGCGTGGGTGTGGACGGCTAGGGGAAGGGAAGGGAGGCTGGCGCACTGGCCGGCCGGGGAAGGGGAAATGCAGGCCCTCGGTGGCTTCAGTGCCCAGCCTGCTGGGTGGGGTGGGGTAGGGTGGGAAGGCTAGAGGAGCCGGGGCCTCTTCTGCTGAAGAGGGAGGGGGAATGGGCGCGTCCTCGCGCCTAAGCCGGAGCCTCAGGGGCAGCTCGCGCGCGTGGGGGCTGGCGGTGGCTGCGCGGGCGCGCGCTGGAAGGCGGGGTGTACGGTGGCGTCAGGGGCGACACAGAATAGCTCTAGCTGCGGGGACAGCAGCACACTTGAAGCCTCTCTTTTCCTTCCCCTCCCCGGCCGCACCTTTGAGCAGAAACCGAAAGGAGCCGGGCGTCAGTCCGAGTCTCCTATTTCCCCCTCCCCCTTTGCCTTTCTTTGCCCTACTGACGCCGGCATAGCGCCGACTAGGCCCCGGCTCCACCTCTGCTGCGCCCCGGACCCTGCCCCGCACCCACCCCTTTCTCCTCCGCCTCTTCCTTTCCCACCCGGCTCTCTTCCTTTCTCGAGGCCGGGAAGTCAAACTTGCAGCCACCCCTCCGCTCTTCCCGTCACCCTCGCCCCCTCTTCGGGCCGGAGCACGGCATAGAGGCTGGCGGTGGCTCTGCCACCCCACCCACCCCGGATCGCGACCGATTTTGAGGGACTTGGATTCGTCAGGGTCTCTGCGGGGCCTGTGCGAGTGCTGATTTGCTCCGTTTTTGCAAAAGGCGCCTGTGTCTGGCAGAGCCGGTGTGAGACGAAGAGACAATCCTTCCCAGCCGCCGGGATAATCAAGAGTTTTGGCCGGACCTTCGAGCACACACCGAGATAGTGAGGAGCCAGACGAAAAGCACAGACTATGGCGCTGAAACGGATTAATAAGGTAACCCTGGGGCTGAGGGGAATGGGATCGTGGGAGGAAAGGGAGGCTCAGCCTGGAGGAAAGCCTTGAGGGAGGCAGTATAATATGGAAATATCCTTTCTTGGGTCACTTCCATTGGGGGATGGGGAATGCGGATATACTTTATGAAGAATGCGGTTTGAAGAGAACAGAACACTTCTGGCAAGTGAGGAGTTTTATCTTGAGTATGTTTCAATGGAATCGGTGCAAATTAGAGATCGAGAGTGATTTCAGGCGCCTCGGTTCTTCTGTAAGAAGTGTTAGTCCCCTCTGGGAGTCAGACTTGGCCAGAGACGCTCCCGAAGATGTCATGGCGTTCCTATTCCCATTGCTTGAAAACTTTGTTGTTATGTGAGGGCTCTTTGCCTTCTGGAGGAAGAAACGTGGGAAACTCAGAGGAGAGAAAATCTAAGAAATCGGCAGGTCCCAAACTTGATAAAGGGGTCAAGGTATAAGTCTTGGCAGCTGAAGTAGTGAGTGAGTCTAATCAGAAAGTGATCGTCGGTTCTGGGCAGGTTACACAAGCGTAAGTTGGGTTGGGAGAAGATGGGCTGACACAATGTTGCCACTTCCTATGTTTTGTAGTCGGGGCTTTTCACCCGAACCTGTTTATCAGAGGCACACCGGGAACTGATGTAAAACCCTTCTGGAAGCTCCGTTTTTCTTTGGCATGGGAAGAGGGGGAGGGTAAAGAGTGAGATGGCAGCACGAGAGGCTAGTACCTATTTTTGCCTCTGTCCATTTAATAACATTCTCTGGGGAAATTGCTTCGCTATATACAAGGAGGTTTGATGCTGAACTGTGGCTCCAAGTTGGAAAAAATAGGGTGTTTTGAGGTTCTGGGGATGAACGGAACCTCTACCTCCGGTGGTTTAGTCTCATTTTCTTGCTCTAACTTCTGTCCCGCATTTTAAGATGGCGGCTGCTTTAACTGGTTCAGGCGCTTTCCGGCATCTCTTCTTGTAATATGAAATAATAATCTTTGTTTAATGTTATCTTTTATATTAGACTGTACACTGCTCTAAGATCTCCTACTTAAGACTTAGCTATATTCAAACTCTTAGACTGTATTTCCCTTTTTTGTAACGTGTGTGTGTGTGATGTGTTTGGTTCTTGCACAATCAAGGAGGGTGGAGTATTTCCAGCTTATTTGAAAAAAATGCTGTGGAATAAATTCAGCCTTAATAAAACTAGGAGACAGAGAAGGTTGTGGGTTTTAAACTTTGGTTTTGATAGGTTACTTCTTTTAAAAGAGTTTACATGGAAGGAATGGCTAGGACTTGGCTTTGCTAGAAATAGGCCTGATTATGCTTAATTTTACATTTAATGTGTGACTTCGGAATATATTTGGCAAACTGCTGTTCTATTAAAGATAAAAGTTTAGATCTTCAATGTATTGATGTTGAAATGGTGAATTTTATTTCAGGCCATCATTGTCACTGTGGGTGTATGTGAAATATAAACTTAAGTTTTTATTTTTGAGATAGTGGGAAAGGAGTTTAGGAGTTAAGGCTTAAAGTAAAAAGGATTATCAGACCTCTTTATTTGATCACTTTGAAGGTCAGCAATGCATTGGAGAAGCATGGTTATGTTTTGCAGTATAGTTAATACAAAGAACATAGCATTCATTGCAAGTCAACACCTTTTTTCTATGGGAATTCATCCAGGCCACTAAGATGTGGAATGATTTCAGATCCATAGATTTTTATGCACGTGGAACAGAATACTTTAAAGGAAGGTCTCATTGGTTTTTTTTCTTTTACAGGTGATACCCAGCTGCTGTGACACCACTTTAATCATTTAAAAGCTCTAGAGAGGCACTATAATGGTTAAGGGTGTGAACTTTGGAGCAAAAAAATGCTCCAGTTAGAATTTTAAGACTGGGAAAGGTTTTATCTGTGTGCCTCCATGTTATGTATGAGCTGTGAATAATTGAGTGTTTAGTAGGTACCAGGCATTATTCTAGATCATACTAAGGATGCATCAGTGAGCAAAACGAATAGAGGCCAAGATTTTTTTTTTTTGAGGATTAAATCAGTTCATGTGTGGCTTTGAACAGACCCCTAGCGCCTGGTACTGATACTATTACTGCAACTTTAATATTACTGTTTTTAATTTTCAAGAGCTTTTATTAAAGAACTTTTCTAGTCTAGTACTCTTAATCAGACTGTCTCCTTTTATAAATGCATAGAAGGTCTGTATAATACAGAAACTGGACGTAATACTTTCCAAAACGAAAAAAATGTTTATATGGGACATTATTGATTCAGTCTATAGAAAAATTGTGTTGTGGTTTGGTTTTCAGCTATTTAGTGTCAGAATCGCATGGTCAAAATTAAAAAACCAAAAACTCGGATTCAAACAATTTTAGCAAGTGGACAGCTCTAATAGAAGATGCTCTTTATTTTAGGCACCTTTTTTATTTTTAAATTTTTTCTTTCCTGCAGCTGCCCAGATTCTAAATGTTGATAGATCTGTATCCTTTGTTGATATTTTATTGAAATGCTTATTTTGGGTATATTTTTAATCAGTAGTAGTTCATTTGATTAAGTTTTTGATTCCTGAAGCTTATGTTACAATTTTGTTTATTTCTTGGACCAAGCAACCTTATCAATCAACTCTTATTTTTCCTCTTGTATTATTTGTTTGGACACACTGTGATTTTACAAGGCTGTTAAACAACAACAATCAAAAAATGGGAACTCCCATGTTGGTTGGTGGTGTTTTGGGGGCCATAGGCAATTTTATTGCTCTCATTAAACAAAATAACCACTGTCCATGTATTTTCAGAAAGTTTAAAGAGAACTTTACATAAAATATGAATCAAACCTGAAAAGCTCACTTTTTGAGTGTTTGCAATGTGTCAGAACTGTTTGAAGCACTTGTATTAACTCATTTAATCTTAAGACAGTCCAAGGAAGTAGGTATAATTGTTACCTCCATTTTTGAGATTAGTAAACCTGAGGCACAGAGAGATTTAAAAAATCCACCTAGGGTTATAGCATGGCAAAGTTAAGGTTAGAACCTAGGCTGTTGGACTCCAAAGTGTGTGCTCTTAACCACTACGTTTTCATTTTATCTTTATAGGGGGTTGGTATTCAAAAAGGTTTCTTTTGCATGTATTTTTCTGCTAATAGGTTTTAGGATCTACTGTGTAGTGAACTCTGTTTCTAAGCCCTTTATGAGTATCTATTCATTTTATCCTCGCAACAACCATATGAGATGGGTGCTTTTACCATTCCATTTTACACATCAGGAAACGGGCATGGAGTAAGTTACTTATCTTATGCTCAGATGGCTAGGAAGGGACTGAACTTGTGAACTGCTACTTTGAACAATTTCAATTCCTAAATTTAATTTTGCTTCCTGAAATAACCTCTCCCCTCTTACTGAACGTTTAGATAATTGGGATTTAACTTTATCCTTAGGTTATAGGTAATTCTTGAGTTTAGATCTGAGCTAATGTAAGTTTTGGAAGTAGAAGTGAATTTCTTTTTTGGTTAGTATCTTAGTCACTAGGGGAATCATAAACTGGTATCCAGTGAACGTACAGGCTATATACACCATGTGTCAAGGCTTGTCTATAACCAGCTAAGTTTGCAGGGCATTCGTTGAGAAATGCTGATCATAAAATTACCTGTTTTTATTTTACTTATTTGAATAAGGTTAACTGGTACTTGCTTTGGTTTCATCATGATCCTCTGCAGTGTTAATTCTGGTAGTTAAACAAATGGGAAGTTGAATACTCTTGCTTTAGCTCTGGGGAAAAACATCACTGACTTACCTCTGTCGTATGTTAACTTGTGGGTTCAGGTGTCCTTTGATACCTCAATTCTTGAGGATTTTCCAAAGCATTTCACTATAATCTCTTTATTAAAGAAGACAGACACCAAGTTCCTAGAACTGAGATTAAGTGTTAATCAAATCCTAAATTAGGTTTTACATTCTATTACATACTGTGTATGTGGATTTTGACATGGGTTACATTTATGTATTAGAATGTTAAAAACAGTTTTTAGAGAGTATAAGTACATGAAGTCTTACCAGACTTTCAGAATCATTTCTGGATCAGGCATAATTTTGAAATAATCCCCTAGGTGATTCTGAAGCCTCCTCTGGTTAAGAACCTCAGACATACGCAGGGGGATGTGTGTGTTTTTGGTCATGTCTGAGTCTTTGTGACTCCATGGACTGTAGCTCACCAGGCGGCTTTGTCTGTGAGATTTTCCAGGCAAGAATACTGGAGTGGATTGCCATTTCCTTTTCCAGAGGATCTTCCTGACCCAAGGATCAAACCCATGGCTCTGGTGTCTCCTGCATTGGCAGGCAGATTCTTTACCACTGCACCACCTGGGAAGCCCTAAGACATAAGGAGTAGTCATTTAATCTTACTGAAGTCTTAATGTTTGGCACAGTCTAGTCCCAGGGGACAAAATACAGGGAAACCTGTTATTACCTGTGGGACACTCTGTTTTGAGTGAAGGAAGCAAGCGTATAAATACATAAATTGATATTTGTCACCCTGTATAACTTTTCAAAGTTAGTATAAATCAACAAACTTTTATTTAAGATAAGGGGAATGGTTATTTAAATGTCTGATTTACCCATTATTAAAGCTAGATTTGTCTAAATATCTTTCTCCACTATATTTTGTTACTGTCAGAGTGTGATTTTTCATTTATAACTACTTTAGCCCCCCTTCCAGAGACAAGCTAGTATTGACAAAATTAAATTAATTTTATTTCACTGGAAATTTTGTGCTCTTGATCTAGTTTTGCTATCCAGTTGTATAGTGTAATTAAGAATGGATGTGTTTAGTGAGTTTATTATTTGCCTTTCTATGTTAGATGAGGTTTGGTGTCAAAATGGTACCCTTGGCCCTGTTATGTGGGGAGGGTAAAAATTCAAAGAAGTATTTTATACTTGCTCAAACATCTGATTTTTATCTCCAACTATATTTTGAACATAATGTATCGTTTAGAGACCTCCAACCAGCTTTGTTTAAATTTGTTGTTTTTAACCTTTAGATCTTGTGTTTTACCACTCCTTGGTTACTTTTTCTTGCAATACTTCACATTAATTTTAGTCTTGTTATAATTTCATGGCTAATATATAACTGAAAGTTTTCAACTAGTGGACTGCTGTTAATTTTGTCTTCCCTATCTTTAAAATGCCTTATTTGCTTTAGTAGTTCAAAGCTTAGAAACTAGTTTTGGTTCTGTGTCTTTACCCCCATTTAGAGATAATGCTTACAAAAGAATAGCTTTGAGTAATCTTAAGTGAGTTACTTAAATGGTGATTGAAAGAAAGAAAATTATAGTATTATTCATTCAAGCCATTCTTTGTACTTTGACTGAATAAGCATACTTGTCTCATAATTATAACTAAACAGGAAGTTAATTTCTTGTCAGTGATGTAATGAGACATGGTATGCAGCACTTATCTCTTAATCCTTAAAGTAAAAGAAACTTCTCAGAATTTCTCAGAAGTTAGAAATCTCAAACTAAACTGACTTTTAAAAGGGCTATTCCTTCCATATATGAAATTGTTCAGACCCAAAAATCTTTTTGCCAAACTTCCTTCTTTTGAAATCACTTCCAGTAGCCATGCGTTTCTCAGATATTTGTTGTTTTTCTTCCTTACTGTTTGTTTCTACGTATGGTATTTAAATTTCACAACATTGAAGTTTAAAAATTTTTTGTTTACTTCATAGCAGACTTGATGTTTATAAGAATTAGAGCAAATTATTGTCTTACTAGTTGGACACTAATACTGCATGTTGACCTTTATCATTGGTCTGAGGATATACCTTTATATTTGCTAGATTGTAAAGCCTCTTTGAGGGTGATTCTTATCTCAACATTTATTAAGGCACTTATTCTCTTTGCTTCCTACATCATGCCCTCATCTTATCCATCTCCTAGGGTAGTATTTTATGTTGGTCAGTATAGGTTTAAGAGGCAAGGTCTGTCTTTATCGTGTGACAAATCTTTAAGTCAAGCGAAAGTTTTGAAAGAAATTGGCTCTTACATAAAGTATAAGAAATAGCTTATACTAAGGGAATGAACTTTAAGTTTTCCCCAAATTGATGATACAAAACATGTCTGTGCTACTTTAGTCATTATGACTTTGATGCAAAATGGATGGCAAGATTGGAATAACATGATTGTGGAATGTGGTGGTAATTATTATACTTAATATCATAATTATTGTACTTGACCTTACCACAGTAGTCATCTGAGTTCAATTTTGCCAAGTCCTTGAGAGAATGATGGAACTAGACAAACTAGAAAAGGTTATTTAGGAAGTTACACCTCAACAGCAGAATTGATTAAATAGGAACTTTGTTTTTGTAAATGTTGGCTTTGGTTATGTTGCTCTAGTGAGTAAGTATTAGTGGTGGTCATTAAAAGAATGTTTAGCGGAATGCACAAATAATTGTTACTGGAGGTTTTGAATCTTACTAGTAACTCATCCACCCATATGTCTGCTCTGTAATTTTATTATTCATAATTAGTTCTTGTTTTTTCAATTTATAAGCTGCTGCTGCTGCTGTGTCACTTCAGTCGTGTCCGACTCTGTGTGACCCCTAGAGGAACAAAAAAAATATTTAGCATTATGTTTAGACTTCTGCTCTTAGCCAGTATCTCTCAGCCTTCTCATGTTTTACCTCTAATAGTCAATTGTCAAAGATACTGTGTCCCATGATGATAGAAGCAAAGATCTTCCTCAGAATAAACTGTAGGCTTTTGAGTCCCACATAAAGAATGGTCAGACTCATCACTGTTTAATCATGTACCTCCGGATGAAAACAGTCACTGGCTTAAACTATACCTTTTGGTTGGCTTTTAGAGAAAATTCATTGACTTATTTTTCTATGGGTCTATTTAGTCTTTTAAGGGAAAGGAGAAGCATATTTTCCCAGTGGGAGAAGGCCTGGATTCTCACACTACCAGGTGTTCAGGAAGTCTCAGGAGAAGCAATTCAGAGGGAAATGATCCTAAAAGGAGATTTCCCCACAAGAGCACATCATGGTGAAGAAGTGTCTAACTTTTTTTTAATGGACAATACAGTTTTCAGCATTGTGCCCTAGTTATATTAGAGCCTTCCCAGGTGGCATAGTGGTAAAGAATCTGCCTGCCGATGCAAGAGATGCCAGTTCGATTCCTGGGTCGGGAAGATCCCCTGGAGTAGGCGACAGCAACCCACTCCAGTTTTCTTGCCTGGAAAATTCCACAGATAGGAGCCTGATAGGCTGCGGTCGCGAAGAGTTGGAAGCGACCAAGTACACATACACAAGCACAGATAGTTAACATGTTGATCCATCTTAGTGTCCTTTCAGGGTGAGTGGAGCCTTTAGCTAGTGCGTGCCAAACTCCCCTGCCCCCTATTTTCTATTTCAGTGGTCTTGATAGTTGGTAAAGAACCCACCTAAGTAATGCTTTTCTCTATGGTCAGGAGGTATGGTCAGAGTACGAAGACTTTGTTGGTTCTATATATGAGCTGTTCTTTCTGATTCTTGCCACTGTTCCTCTTAAAATACTAAGACGCAAAGAGCTGACAATTGAAGTTGTTCATATAATTTTATAAATTGTTTTTGTCTCTAAAGCCTGTGAAACATTTAGGTTCTAAAGTCATTTTATAAGGTGAACACCTAAAGAGAAAATAGCTTTTGAAAATTCTTTAAATAGATGCTACATTGGAAACCGATCTCAAATCTAATAAATACAGTTCTTGCAGTGCCACAAATAGTTGTTTTCTTACTTGACTTTAAAGTCCACATGACTTGAAAAATGGGTAACCTAGGCTCACACTGAATATAGTAAGATACAAACCAACAGTGAATAAGAAGAAATAAGAAGGAGAAACAAG
Organism: Moschus berezovskii; assembly: GCF_049115385.1. NCBI lineage: Eukaryota > Metazoa > Chordata > Mammalia > Artiodactyla > Moschidae > Moschus > Moschus berezovskii. The sequence continues at coordinate 29,209,584 of NC_142464.1, forward strand.
AAAACACCAGTTTTCTGTGTCTTAATTTGTGGCATTTATTCCTTGAGTAAAATGAAGAGTTGGGTTGATGGGATTGAAATTTTTGTCTCCAGTTTGCAAAATACTGTATCAAAATCATTAACTTAAATACATCTTTGGTGCAAGGACACTTGAGAAAGTAACCTTAAATGTATCTCTGAACCTATTTTTTAGGTTGTCTAGTAGATACACTACTTTGCTCTCCAACCACTCCTGAAGCTCAACATGTCTTACTTACATTTGATTTGATTCAGTCTTTCCTTTCCCCTCTTAAGGGGGCACTACTGAATGTAAAATGGATAGAAGACCTATTTCCATAAGATTGTAAAGGTAAAGTGATCAATGTGTTAAGATAATTTTCATCCCTGATGATTTAAGTTTATGTTCCTAATGTAGTTACCTATTCATGTATCCTTTGTAGGAGGAATTCCTACAATATGGTGGGTGAGGTTGGTCTTTGATAATCCCGTAAGTTAAGTAAAAGTTTTGTGTGGTCATCTGTATTGGGGATAGAGGGTCAGCTTAGAATTCCTAGTCTTTGTCACAAATAATGCCATGTACATGGCTTGGAATGTATGAAAATGTGAAGAAACGACAGCAAATTTAGGATGGTCAAAAAAATTTAGGATAGTCTTGTTAACTTGTCAGGGAAAGGGAAGGATATGTGGGGAGTACATGAAAGATCTGCAACACTTAAAATATGAAAGAGGTATGGTAAAAGGATCTAGAAAGTCAGTCATTTCTAGTGTACTATTGCTAGTACATCAAAAAATCCAAATGTCTTGCTCAAAAAGCGATCAGTGGTTTCCCATTGCCTGTGGAATAGTCTTTGCCATAGTATTCAGGACTCAAAAGATCCAGCCCCGATTAATCTTTCTAGCTATATCTGCTACTCTCTTAACCTGTACCCCATTGTGTGTCTGGTATATCAAACTACAATCGAGTTTTTTAACTTCCTGTTTTTTTTCACTCCCCTGGATTTTAATTTCTCTATCTTGAATGCTTATTCTCTATCAAGACCCAGCTTAAGTGTCACTGGTTTAAACTCAGGCAAGGTTAGTGATAACCATTTCAAAATTCACAAAGCAGTTGAATGCCTTTTACATATTCAGGTTGTTTGAAATGTAATTTTTTATTTTTTAATGTTATGTCTTCTTTCTGTTAGTCTAGTCTATTGGGAAAGGCATTCATGGTCTATCTTGTTATTTTCAGATGTAATATGCTTGACACCAAAAAGGCAATCTCCATATAAATGAATAAATGCTTTGGTGAAACATGCTAATATTACGCTTTTTATTTTAGAAATAGATTTCACTTAATTTTCAGCTTTTGTCACTGAAAGTTTAGCTCTTTACTAGATAAGACACATGATTTCCTGGTTCTCTAGTTTGATTTTTGAACTTTGCTTCATTTATGTTTCTTATACATGTTACAGCCAGATTAAAGCAGTACATTGTATTTTCATGGGATAAATATGTATAATAGTAATAGGGCCCAGGTAGCACTATGCTTAAGATGGTTATGTCTATTTTTTCTGTCCTCCTACTTCTTGGAGTTGTTAGCAGAAAACTGGAGTAGTTAACAATCAAAGCAGTTAACTGTAGGAATTAGAGCAAGCTACAGCCTTAGGAACTGAAATTGCATATCTGTATGCCAAGTTAGTTGTTTTTTTTTTATCCCTGCTGCCCAGTGTGGCCTCTTTTTTCTTTGGATTCATCATGTAATTTCGGGGCTTGTGCCTGCCAATAGCTCTGGGTCACATCCCTACAGCTCCTGATTAGAAAAGGAAGGAAATGACCTTTCCAGTTTTTAGCTTCAATTTGAAAAATCTCCGGTAGGGATGAGGGACAGACTGATAAAATCAAATTCTAGCTTGCATTATTTCCAACTCTGAGCTAACCACTGAAGCTGGTACGAAATTCTATGATTATCCTTTCTGAATAGTTGGTTAATGGTAACTAACAATCACCCAACACTACAGTCATATGTTTAGAGTAAGAGAAAAACATTTCCAGAAAGGGAAGGTGGTTTGAGCATTTGACAAAATGCTGCATAGAAGAGCATCTGAGATGACTTCTTATGCTTTTCTCATGTTTTTTCACTGCTGAGATATTTTTATGTCTGTCTTGCTTATGCTATGGACATAATAATGTCATGAGGATTATTTGATATCTTTGAAGTAAGTCATTGTATTTATGTAAAAGATACTTTGATCCTTAAAGTTAGGATGTTACTTTAAAGTAGATTTTGGTACATAAGTTAACTGGCAAATAATAGATCTTTGAGTATTAAGAGATGTCTTAGTTATGGAGAACTTGGAAAATAAGGCATTTACAAATTATATGAGGGGAAGAAGATCCTGAAATTATGGGAGTAAAGAGCTGAAATTCAGTGCTAATTTTTCCTGAAATTGTTCATTCATTCGGAAGGAGTGAACACTAACATATAAAAGCTTGGTGAATCAAAGATGTCCCGGTGCAGGAAAACTGTTTCAAAATATCTTCTTAGGCTTTTTTCATAAAATGTGCAGCTTTTAACAGGATATAGATATATTCCAGGTCAGCTGTAGATTCCTGAACTTGATTATGAAGTGGTTTCAGCATCACTTCAGTAATGTGTTTCAGTACATAAAAGTACATGATTTGGGGTAGATCTGTGTAAGAAACTAATGTTAGTAATATTTGAGTTCAAATGCTTACTAGACATTTTTAGATGGAACTGCACGAAATTGCAGTTTCTATAGTTCACAAAAGGTCAAGTATTGACAATTTCGTGCAATTCAATCTGGGCTTCTCAGGTGGCACTGGTAGTAAAGAATCCGCCTGCCAGTGCAAGAGGCATAAGAAACAGTGGATTCGATCCTCTGGGTCGAGAAGATCCTCTGGAGAAGGAAATGGCAGCTCACTCCAGTATTCTTTCCTGGAGGATCCCTGTGGACAGTGGAGCCTGGCAGGCTACAGTTCATGGGGTAACAAAGAATCAGACACGACTGAAATGACTTAGCATACATGTATGCAGTCTGGTAAAATGGTTTCTTTAAAACCCCATCCACAAATAATCCCTGAATTGCTGACCTTTTGTTACTAATGTATATTGTAGCATGAGCCAGACAGTTGCTAGATGATTATGTTATAGACAACTAAGTGTAAAATTTCATCACACAGGCAAAAGATTTAAATGAGCTAAGGCTATAGTAATGTAGCCTATTATTTATAAAGCAGCTTTATTTTGTTTAATAAGTGAGTTGAGCACCTATCCAAGAAATCTTGCCTTCCAGATGGGTAGTCTGCTTGCTGAGTACCTAATACATTAAATACCAGATAGTGTGCTAGAGTACTTTATCTCATTCATCCCTTCCCTTCAGAACTTCTGTAAAATAGGCATTTCTATTTTAGATTGAGGAAATAATGCTAGGACATAGTGGGTCTAAATTGGATTAAAAGGGAGACTCCACTATGATCATGTTGAGGGAGGAACATACTCATCATCCTTATTTCACGTTGCTGTTTAAGCATTTGAGTTGTATGCACAAGTTTGTATTTGGTTTTAGTAGCATTTTTGTGTTAATTTATTGTCGTATAGGAAAGCGGTGAGGGTGGTTCAGAATATAGGTACATTTTTAACCTTAAAATAGACTTTTTTGGACTCTTATGTTCTTTAAGAGGAAATCAGACTGCATAAGTTTCTGGTTTATCTATTTTTCGTTGAACCAGTTAAACAAAAGAACTTGTTGAAGAAGTTTGAGACATGGAAAAAAATTCTCTTCATGTTAGTTAGACTGTACTCGATTCTTAACTACAGTGTTTTATGGGAGTTAATCTGGCCTGTGACAGTCATCTGGATAATTGATTCAAAAAAACTATAATTCAGTTCTAAGCTAAAGGGGTATGAGTGTGCGTGTACTCGGTTGTGTCTGACTCTTCGATCAGTTGACTGTATAGCCCACTAGACTCCTCTTTACGTGCTTAGTTTCACTTGTGGAGTTTTTTGATTTGTCTTGTTTCAGCTATTTGCTTAACTCTGGGATAAGAGCTTTTGTAGTTCCTACCCTTCAGAATCAAAGTGTTTAGAATTAATTTTCTCAAATATGTTGAACATATGAAGTAAATTTACATAGGCAACCATAAATGTCTGATCTGAACTTCACGTCCATCATCTTAAAATTGACTCTTGGCATTCCCTGGCTGTCTTGATAAACTTAAAAGTAGTTGTAGTTTAAGTTTCAGAAGCAAGTTGGCAAAGTGTATATCAAGGCACTTTTTTGTATAACTTAATAGATGTATCCGTTCCGTTCCGTTCTGTCGCTCAGTCGTGTCCGACTCTTGCAACCCCGTGGACTGTAGCCTACCAGGCTTCTCCGTCCATGGGATTCTCCAGGCAAGAATACTGGAGTGGGTTACCGTTTCCTTCTCCAGGGGATCTTCCCGACCCAGGGATCAAACCCGGGTCTCCCACATTGGAGACAGATGCTTTAACCTCTGAGCCACCAGGGAAGCCCTAATAGATGTATAGCACAATAATTTTGCGTGTATAGTGCAAAATGATTACTCTTAAGGACAATTCTTTATTGATACTTTTTTTTTAACTGGAGTGAATCTAAACTCACATTTCTAAGCAGTTGACTTTTCTGAAGTGCATTATTTTGACCATGTGGTAAAGGCATATATTTGTCTCGTTATCTTCCTGAAGTGTATTCCCTGCCTTTTTCTTTGAAGTCCATTTTTGTCTCGTGTGCTCAGTCACTAAGTCGTGTCCGACTTTTTCTGACTCCATGGACTGTAGCTTGCCAGGCTTCTCTGTCCATGGAATTCCTCAGGCAGGAATACTGGAGTGAGTTGCCGTTTCCTCCTCCAGGGGATCTTACAGGGTCTATAAATCCCTATGATGTAGGAATTTACATACTGATATGTAGAGATAAGGCTGTATCATAAATTTTTAAAAAGCGTGTAAAGAAGCAGCTTTGTTTTCTTACAAGATTATCTGTATGGGTTATGTACAAGTCATGGAAGGGCTAGATACACTTTGGGAATTAAGGTCCAGCAGAATTGTGGAAACTCTGTAATTTGCTATGTGCAAACCACTTTTCTACCTAGAAAGATGGATTGTTTCAGAGTTACACTCACTGTTAAGTGAAAAAGACAAGGTGTTGAGTATAAGGATAAGATCAAACCAAAAAGGATATTTCCCTAGCCCCATGAGAGATTTTAAGGAGAAAATGAGGTCATTGGGTAGTGTGATTCAGAAAGAACAGTATTTAAGAAAGTAGACAGTGATTAAGATAGGGCCTGTGAGATGGTCTGAAAGTTCAGCAATAATGTGATGTTGAAAACTGCCCTAAGTTCTTAACCTAGGAAAGTATCGGATTACAACATTTTCATTTTGTAGGACAGCTTTTGTTCATGTACAGGCACACCTTGAAGATAATGAGGATTTGGTTCCAGATGACTAAAATACAGCAAATACCACAATAAAGCAAGTCACGTGTGTTTTTTATTTTTGGTTTCCTATTACACATAAAATTTATGTTTACTATAGTCTGTTAAGTGTATAGTAGTATTATGTTTTTAAAAATGTACATATGTTCATTTAAAAATACTGTATTACTAAAAAACACTAGTCATCTGAACCTTGAGCAAGTTGTAATCTTTTTTTTTTTTAACTGACAGAGGGTTTGAAATAGTGCAAGAAATTATCTAAATATGGTACAAAGACAGAAAATGAGCAAGTGCTTTTAGAAAAAGGGCCCAGATAGCCACAAACCTTCAATTTGTTTAAAAACAAAGCACCCTCCCAACCCCAATGCAGTATCCATGAAGCATACAACAAAACAAGGTATGCCTCTGATAAAAATTCATCTCTCTGTGTGTGTATGCTTTCATGCACCCTTAGCCAAGATGATTGTTCTGGTATGCATCCATGAAATAACTATGCTTAGTGTGCCCCAGGAACTGGACTAGGGTTGGTTATGTTTTCTTTTCTCCTGGAATGTATTGTTGATGTAAATTATGATTATATGTCCCTTAAAGAATGGTGTGAAAATAACAAAGTGGATGACTCTTTTGACCCAGCATTTTCTATTTTGGTGTAGGAACTTAGTGATTTGGCCCGTGACCCTCCAGCACAATGTTCTGCAGGTCCAGTTGGGGATGATAGTAAGTAATTTTCAAGTTGATTTTTATCATTAGTTTCAAAAAAGCTTGTGTATTTTAGACAGTAACAAGAGTATTTTCTTTTTCTAGTGTTTCATTGGCAAGCCACAATTATGGGACCTGTAAGTACTGATAATTAAAAGCAAAGACTTAATTAAAAACGCAGCATTAATCTAGTTTGTAATTTTTAACTAACTCTTTATGGCTTTATTTCATTACATTGTAATTCTATTTGGGATATGCCATAATTGTATTGCTTTTGAAAGAAAACTAGTCATTTGTTAAGTACAGTATAAATGTCTGTCCCTGGGTTCTATGTTTAGCATTTCTGTGACCTGTCAAATATCTCTTCTAATTTTCCCTCATACGAATGTAAAGTATTGTCACAGAGCTTCCTGATTTACAGAGCCAATTTGTTTTCTGACCATATCATGGTGTTACTCAGAGACTCTCAACGTGTAACTGCCTAAACTCTAGCTTAATGGTATTATTTTGATATTTTGAGTTTTTATAGAACTTTAGTTTCATATAAAATTTGAATATTTTTAGGTAGAAAGTGATATTTTGAATACAGCAAAATTCCTTTCTATCCTGGGTAGATAAGAAACTGTATTGCTGGATAATTGAATGTTCAGAATTATGGATACCATCTAAGAATTTCACAGAATTAGAGCGCAGTAAAACATCTTGGGGTAAGACTGTATCTTGCACAATATTTAACAATTTTTTTAACTTGGAAGGCACGTGAGGATTTCTGTTCTAAGTTGTGTGTTTGTTACTGAATTTTCTGCTTTCTTACCCCTTTTGGTATTTTAATTTCAATATAAATGGCAATAATGTACTAGGTGAGATAATAGTGAGTAGCTCATAATTATAAAAGAGGAAATAACCTTGAAGTTATCCAGAGGGTGGGTTGGATTAGCACATGTTTATTTAACAGTTCTGATTATAAATAAGATGGAAGGGGATATTTTTAATAGTTTAAAATATGTCTGGATTATCCTAATGAAAACTACAGAGTCAGGATTGTTTCCTGTTACCTCCAGGTATATTTTTACAGTTTTAAATGCTTGCTTTTGTCTAATTGGTAACAAAACAGTGATCTGCCACTGCCCTGTGCTTCCCACCCCCTTTAAATATACATATTTATGTAACTCATGGCTGACCCAATTTGACAGTGTTTTATTTTTTATCCGCACCGCATGACTTGTAGGATTTTATGATTTCCCCAGCTAGGGATCGAACCCGTGCCTCGCTGCAGTGGAAGTACTGTGTCTTACCACTGAACCACCAGAGAATTCCTGACTCACACAATGTTTTAAAAGTTGACAGTCTTTGCATAAAAACCTCCTGACTAGACTTAAGATGAAATAGCAACTGCTTCTTTTTTTTCAGATGAGGTGTGTGTATCTAGCACAGTTTCTACCAAGTCCATTTCGGCACTTAAATTTGCAACTTGTAGAATTTTCCCATTATAGATCACCAGTTTTCGAAGCACAGAATTCAGTACAATGCCTTGCCATATCTGAACCAAATAAAACTCATCTTTGATTCAGAGGTGCTTTAAGATACTCTCATGAAAATTGAGTTGTCAGTACTAATAAAGCATGAAAGAGTTGGTAGTCAAGACTTGTGATTGGATGGTGTGTGTAATAAACCAATCCTTTTAAACCAGTGTTTTTCTGCTTGATTTTTGAAACTATTTTATTTATTCCCTTCCAAAATTTCGCCTTTAGTAAATCAAAGTGAAGCATAATTGAGGAGCTCATTAGCAGTCTTCCATATAATAGGAGATTGCCTGAAAAAGTTTTTGGCTGTTTAATTTGCATTATTTTCAGGAAACATTTTTCATTTATTTCATATATATTTCAGATTATGGCTATTCTTTGGTAATTTTTTTCCCAGCAACCTGTTAATATAAAGAAGAGCAATTTTCTTCTTTCAAAAATAAATATTTGCAGAACTCTACCCCGGATTACTGAACTGAACCCCAGATTAACAAGAGCAAAAATTATATCATAATATCATAGTTCTGCTTTAGTAACATTAGCCTCTGAAATTTACTGGTTTTCTGCAGAAGTTAATTCTCATTCTTGGATAATTTCAGGAGTGAGTCAAAAATTAAAAACTCACCCAAAATGCAGATCTTAACTGTGCTTCATAAGTAAACACCTAAGTTTCGATATCTGCTTGTATATGGTTAACAGTTACCTTACTATTAAGTATATCAATGAAACAAACTGTGCTACTTTGACTTTTGACTGCATCTTTGTGACAAAACATCACAGTTTGATTAGATAATTTTGTTAGTAGAGTTACTATTGGATTTGGTGGATTATAGTAAGGAAGTGCTCTTGATGATTGAGCAAAAACGCAAGATTCTTAAAACCTGTGTGCTACCTTATTGTTTCTGAAGACAAGATACTTTGGATCACACATGCTGATAAAAAATAAAACTTTGAAAGAATTGGCAGACCATTGCTAGTTACTTGGTGTTTAAATTTTGTTAATTATTTTGTACTAAGGGAAATTTCTGTAACAAATTGATGCAGTAAGAAGAAGCTTAATTTCCTTACTTATTTCTGATATTTCTGTGCTTGACTTTTTAAAATTGGAAATGGAGCTGTTAGAAGGAATTTTGAAATTATTTCGAGAACCACACTAACTTCCATTCCGCCTAATCTAAGATAAATACCCATTCACATACTGTGTATGTGAATATTGTTGGCAGCCTGAGCAGAATCAGCTACAAAAACTATCTGAAGTGTAAAATATTTGGTCCATATGAAATGTTTTATTGTTACACAAGGGTGACTTTTTCAGTTTATGTTGACTATTACATTTTCCCTACGAAGGCTAATAATACATGAAAAGTCATCTTTAGTACCTTACTCTGTATAGTGTAAGACGAAAATTAAATGTTAAATTTTTGTTGAATAATAATAACTATACAGAGCAAGGTATTTTAAAAGGGCAGCCAGCAGTCTGGACTCAAGGGAGGACTTTATTATTTACGTTTTAAAAAACATTTAAGCATAAGATGGACCCTACAGTATAGGTAGGATCCTGTGGGTAAGGAAGAATATTCCAAGTGTAGGGGAAAGAAGTATGAGAAAAAGGAAATGTGAAGCATTATTTACTGTGCAGTAAGAAATGTATTCTGGAGAGGAGGTGAAAGATGAGACTAGATTGTTGGAAACCAGATCATTAAAGCACAGGAATTTGAACTTTGGTCTTGGCAAGCTGTGCTTGATTTCAAGTTGGAGTTAACGTTTATCTTGAAAAGACCACTTCAGCATTAGGGTGAGGCATAAATTGGAGGGAAAAACCAGAGTGAAGGCAGGAATACCAGTAGTAAACCATTGCCGTAATGTAGAAAAAAGTTAGTAAGATTTGGAACTAAAGCAGTGGATACAAAGGAGAGGAATCCAGTTCAGAAGACTATTCAGGATTTTTGAGATTTGGTATCTACTATGAGAAGATGGGAAAGAATCAGTGATGAGATCCTAGTTTGTGGCTTGACTATTGTGGTTTCAGTTTTTGAGACATCCAAGTCAAACATATTCAATAGGCATTTGAATATATGTTCTAGAAGGAATAACAGCACTAAAGATAGATCCTAGAATTAGCAAAATAAGTGTGGGACAGGAGATAGAAGCAGAATATCAGTATAGTTGCTTGGGGGGAAGAGTACAGACAGACACTGAGGGAGGAGCAGTTTGGACTAGGTTTCTAAAGAGGAGATCCATTATGTATTCTTCATTTCTAAGATTGGATCAGTTTGTTTATCGAAGTATTCCTTTTTGTTTTTCTTGGTATATTTGATTTATGGTAAATTCAAATGAAGAGCCTTAATTTTTAGGTGACATAGTTTGGTTACCTTTAGATCATGTATGGTTTTTACCAGCTTTTCCTCTTTGCTGGAGTTTTGGTGTTAATTTGTAACATTGAAATATTTTCATTCTATAAGTTTTTCTTGAACAAGTGAGATGAAATTTGATTTTGACTAAATCTATTGTTAGACTACCTTTAAGAAGCAGTCAGATGTAGTAGTGTTTGATTGTATGAAACTTGGAATGAAAGCTTAAACAGAATTTTTGAACTTGAGCTTAATGAAAACGTTTTCATTAAAACAGTTTACCCTTAAATTGTTAACTGTACTCAGTAAAAACGTATCTTCCATATGAGCCTATTTTATAAAAGTGTATGCTATTTGAAGCATCTATTTCCAATTATGGTCATATTATTTAACAATGATATGTTAATCTAATAAATTTGGATCACATTCCTGTGTCTTTGATTTTTCTGTACTTACTAGATGCTGTTTTGCAGTCTTAGTTTCCTTGAATTAGAGTTTTATAGGCATTATGAGGCAGAGGGACTTGGAAGTAGGAAAGACATTTAAATAGTAGCTCTCCCATTAAATAGTACGTATCTTTTAACTTGATCATCAGTAAACTGACCATTCTCCTATAAACCCCAGGTATGTAGCCTTGTTCATTTCTTCATAATAGCTATAAAAGTTCACTATATGTCTCTACCAGACTGTAGACTTAGCAAGATGAGAAATTATTCTGTGTCCCTTTCACTTACCTAGTAAATAGAATGGAGTTAGTAATTCAACTAATGTTTAATAATTTTACAGAGGGGTGGGATTAAATAAGCTGTACTACAGTGTCAGCCTTGTGAAGGTTATTTGCCTCGCATAAGGAGTGGGCATAGTATAATAAAAGGTTCATGATAGCACTATATACATCCTCACTCGAATGGAGAGGAATGGGTATTGATAATAATTCAATTACTGCAGATTTTCAAATACATCTCCAGGTTGACTCTGCATATCCAGAGGCAATTACGCAATTCCATTTTTTTAAAAAACTCTTTGACCTTGAAATCCTTGACCACATCACCTTCTTTTCATTCTTTGATATATTGGTTTTCAGAATACCTGGGTTTCAATCCTGGTTTTATCATGAACAAATTGTATAGTTCACTAAGTTACTTTAAGTCCTGTTTTATTTACTCGTGAAATGGCAACAGTGGTATCTTTTTCTTGGTATTGGTTAAATTAAATGTGGAATACCAGTAAGTTTCTCCCAAATGTTACTTCATAGTAACCTTATATGATGTTTATTTACTGAGGATTTTTTCGTACTCAAATTACAATGAGCAAAACATTTAAGGAGAAAAAGTACTGCTGTAGCTTGAAATTTTGTATCTTCTGTTTCAAGTGTGCAAAGCAAACATCCCAAGTTTTCCAGATCTAGTAATTTTGTGTATTGACTTACTGTAAAGAATTTAGTGATGTGATTTTGAAGAAAAGACTGTCATGGTTTTATTAAATGAGAATTTTGAGGGCCAACTGGGAACTAAACTTAGAAACTTCCTTTGTTTCTATTCGACTTCCCCTATTGAAGGGAGTTATGTTTACCTACAAGGGATAAATTTCTGGTTTGCCAGTGACCAGAATAGCCTGTTAAGGTACAAAGTTGTTTGTAATGACTGTCATTAGAAATACTCAACAAACAGATGTAAGCTTTATTTTCAGATTATAATTTTATACATTATTATGTAGACTTCATTGTTAACTGTACTTTATGAGAACTAGGATCTAGAACCTTGTGTTTCTGAATAGTTTCTAAAATTCTTTGACTTCATGTAAAATAGTATCTAAATTATGATTCCTTATTCTATAGTAAATATTGTGATTTTTCACTAATAAGAACTTTATCATGGAATAATTTAGACTATTTTCATGTAAATAGGTAATTTTGCTTCATATTAGAGAAATGCTTAGAAAATAAATGTTAACATAAATTATTTAGCAGTCATTTTAAATAGCAGAGTTAAGCATATTTTTCTTTTCACAGAATGACAGCCCATATCAAGGCGGTGTATTCTTTTTGACAATTCATTTTCCTACAGACTACCCCTTCAAACCACCTAAGGCAAGTATTCCCCCTCACCCCCAAATCTGAGTATAGATTTGTATTTTATTCCAGAGGAATAGAACATTCCTAGACATTAGGGTTCTGCATAAATTAAGGCTAAACTAGTGTGAGTGTATAATGAATAAGAGTAATTGGGGCTTGAATGTATATACTGAATTAAATCACTGATATTGAATGCTGTTAGCCTTAGTTAAAAGAATAGTTAAACCTGGATTTGAACTTTGTAACTGGAGGTAAGAATTGCCTTATCCTTTATGTTGCAAGGCTCAAATACACCATGTGGAAACATTTTTCCCACTTTATTGTGCTTATACAGATTGGGATCAGTAACTCTAGTGTCTTAAATACAAGCCTTCCAAATACCTTCATTGTGCATTTTCATGTGTTGCTAAAAAATATACCATATTTGTGTTGGGATTTAAGACTATGATATATTTTGGGCTTTGAGTTTGCACACACAAACTATCTTCACAATTATGTTACAGGTACAATATGACAGTTAATTTATTTTGTGATATTCAAATGTGTGTTTTATGTACAGTTGGAAATGGAAGTTCTAATACATGCTTTTGTACCTTGATGCCTTAAATGAGCTAGTTTGTATGCTTTGGTCTACATCGGAAAGTTTCTAATTTGTTAGTGAATCCTAAATTCCCTTGAAGTTGTTCCTTTGATACTCATGCTATGGTAGGGCCAAAGTTAACCTTTGGAATAACCCACCATATCACTGATAATAAAATTTTTGCTACATGGTTATATTTTCCATTTTAATTAAAAAGAAGAAGTCCCTGAAGGATCTTGGTCAGAATATAGATGCTTTTATGTGTATAACTTTTAGCTATTAGATTTTTAAAATTTTTAACTATTTTAAGTGTAGCTACAGTTTTTTGCCAAAGTTTACAATGCTTGTTTTTATTTGGGAAAAATAAAGTTGTTTTTTTTTTTTTATTTTAGGTTGCATTTACAACAAGAATTTATCATCCAAATATTAACAGTAATGGCAGCATTTGTCTCGATATTCTAAGATCACAGTGGTCTCCTGCTTTAACTATTTCTAAAGGTAAAATACTAGCAGCTTTGATTTTTCTAATAGTTAAAGGAGTTTCATTTTTGAGCTGACTTACTAAAGTATTTTTATAATGCCAGCTTTTTGATAAAGATGGGGAAAGGAACAAGCAGTTATATCATTTTTGCTTTTAGCAGTATTGATTAAAGACTTTGTGGGAAGAAGTTAACATTCAGATGGAGAGGGGCATTATTTGCAAATAACAATAGCAGCATTTAATAGCTTTCTTAGTATATTTTTCAATCCCAAGCCACTTGTACATCTCACTCACTTGTTGCCATTTAGCAAAAATGGTATACCTAAAGTTAACAGAGCTTTTGAACTTGAGGTTTCTTACGGGAAAATTCTGATTTCATTTTCCTGTGTTTCTTATTTTTTATATAAAAAATCTTTTTAAGAAACCTTTAGTTAAGTTTTCATGTATCATGGTAGGTTGTTTCCTACCTAATAATAGTCTAAAATGCATAGTCTTGGGAAAGGTCCCTAGATAAATTCTGCTCTTTAATAGGTTGTCTGGTTTCCACATTGATGTTCCAGATGGAGATGGAATCTCTCTCCATCTCTTTCAAACAACTCTGGTGGCTTTTACGTCACTTTTACCCCACAAATAAAAATAACCTACCACAAAGCTACTTAATGAGAAGGAAGTCTGCCTTTTAATAATTTTCAGTTTTTGATGCTGGCTTTATTAGCATTCTTTAGTACACAAAATGAGTTTTTAATGTTGCTAATTATGACTGTACTTCAGATATTTGAGGATAGCAGCTAACTTGAAGCATTCTCATATTCTGGCTGAATACTTAATGTAGCATTCCCCAGATTATTTCTTGAAATAGTTAATAGTGTTTTACAAAAAGTTTTATTTTTAGAAGTGTGGTAAATGCAAAGTGAAACAGGGTTTGTTTGTTCATTCACTTGTTAAGTCAGGACATCTAGCCGTTTGTGTCCTTGTACAGTGCATTTGAATCTCTTTGAAGGGACTGCAGCATTCCCAAAATTTTATTTGATTAATCAGAAACACTTCTGTGTGGGGAGTGGGGACAATTTGGGTAAATGCTGCTGTCGTTCTTTTAGGTGCAGCATTATCTTAGGCCCATTTTTCACCCCCCTGGATACATTCGAGTTTCTTTTCAGGTCAGGTTCTCTTAACACCAGGCACCTGGTATGAAGAAGACTTTAATACTATTTTCCAGGTTTGTTTGGTTTTACCATCATTGGGAATACACTGTAATACTGAACACTGTTTCTGTAAATGCAGATTTAGTTTTATTTCTGATCCTGCCCTTGAGTTTAAAATTATTATATTTTCTATAGTGTATTTTTTTTCATGGTATTGCTCTTATCTTCTTCCAAGGATTGTCATAACCACGTTAAACTTTTATATCATAAACTTTTTATAAAACTTTGCACAGTGGCACATAATTCGTATTCACAATGAATTAGATACATATTCCAATGATGCTCTACATCTTTTAAGTTAATGTTTTGAATAGGTCAGAGTGAGAGCTGTAGCTGAAGAGCTACTCAGTAGTAGATCTTGTTTGTTCTGGTTTTTTTTTTTTTTTAATTTAACCAAAATTGTTGGATATGGTCTCTAAAATTCTGGGAGATAAAACCTGTAGTCATTGGGGCCGTTGGGTGTTTTTGTGAGACTCTCCTGAGAGTAGGACAAAAAATGGATTATTTTTTCAAGCTAAATAGCTAAGCATATATTGCATAGCTATACTCTTATTCAAAGTCCCCCACCTCCCTCCAGCCATTACCAAGAAACTCCACTATTTCAGAAGGTTCATGTAGAGATGTCCCTGGTGATCCAGTGGTTAGGACTCCACGCTTCCACTGTAGAGGAAACAGGTTTGGTCCCCTTAGTCAGGGAACTAAGATACCACATTCAACATGGCATAGCAAAAGAAAAGGTAATATAAGTTGATACGGCATCATTTCACTCTCTCAGAACTTCTGAATTTGGCAGATTTTTGTAGCTAGTCAGTAAACAAGCTAACAAATATCTATTTTTAGGGTCTCTTTTCTACCAGGAACTTGTCTTCTATGAATCAAAATCTCTGTAAAGCTTTGTCTTATGGAAATTGAGATAGAAACTAATCCTCTTTTGAGGATTGAGGTTTATATTATAATACTTGTTTTTAAATACTTTTATTCAACCAAATTCCCAGTGGTGGGTAACAGACATTTGTTTTCTTCCAGTTCTTTTATCCATTTGTTCACTGCTATGTGATCCAAACCCAGATGACCCCCTAGTGCCAGAGATTGCACGGATCTATAAAACAGACAGAGATAAGTAAGTATGTAGTAATTTGAGAAAACAGTATAAAAAGTGGCTTTTCTTAATGAGTTAGTATTATATACTTCGCTGTAAGTTGTGGCATGATGCCAAGGAGACTTGATGCTTATTTCTAGTAAGATAGTAGTTGAAATGTGCAGAAGCTAGTTATTGAAATGTGATTGGTTTTTTGTTGTTGTTTTTGATTTCCTAGGTTATGTTTTCTTTTTCTAACATGTTCAGCAGTTTGTCACTTTTAAGTTTAAGGAAGAAAGGTATTTTTTCTTCACCCCAATCACATTTAAAACAGAAATATTGGTACTGTTGTAAAAATTTGGTTTAAATATTTTATATATTGAATTCTTTATGTACAACTTTACCATTATAATTTCCGTATGTTATAATTAATGCTCAGTATACTTGTTCAATTAGGTACAATAGGTTAGCAAGAGAGTGGACAGAGAAATACGCTATGTTGTAGGGTAAGAGGATCTGCACATTATGGTGCGCTTATTCATGGTACTGCCAGCACATGAGTGCTGCATGCGTTAAGGCACTGTATTAACTAACAAAAGGTAACTGATGTGGCAGTTTCTGAAAACTGTACACTTAACTGCTTGATCTCTGTTTAGCGTGAAAGTATACCCAGCAGTCATTATTGCTTGAGAGTATTTTTGCATGGCAAAGCAGAGTTATATAGCACCAGTAAGAAATGAAAATTTTAGCATCTTTTTCAAACTACTATAGTATTTAAATTTTAACTTTTAAAATTGGTATATGTTAAACTTCAGTACTATATGGAATGTGGTAACTTAGTTAAAATTTTGCCAAGAGATAATAATGTAAGGGATAAACACTTTTTTAAGCCTCACTATCTATACTAAATGTTCATTACTGACAAGCATGCATTAGTGTCAGCTGTACTTTGTGGCTACCTGTATGCTAAATGAAACCTTTGTTTTAAAGTGCTGGCTTTATGAGAGGTATCTAAGTGAGGTAACCACGAATTGGTAGAGAAAGAACTTAAAGTTAGAAAAATGGTTGAACTATGTTTAGTTCTTGGTTTGAAACGAAGTTAATATTTTTATAGAGGTCAAACTGTAAATATAAATCAGTTCTCCTACGTCCTTTTAGATATTCCTTTCTTAAGGTTATCATTATAATTTTTGTTCTGGTAAGTAGCCTCTGGCATGGTAGTAATACAGGGGGAAATTGATAGCATTTTATCAATATTAGTGATGTTCCTCAGCAGTAAATATCCTTGCTTGTGTATGAATTACCTGTTGATCATTTTAAACAAAGATGCCCCCACTTGTACTCCTACTAGTTTCATCCATCAGGTCTCAAGTGAGGTTTGTTAGCTGCCAGTCACCACACTTTAAAAGTAACAGGTGATTTTGATTAGCACATATAACTCACAGCCCACCTCCTCTTGAAAATTATTGCTTTTTTATCATCTTCCCCAGTGTCTTAATCTTCTACCTGTGCTGAAATCTTAAAGGCGTTTTCTCTTTTGGTAATATCCAGGATTAAGTAAATTATCATAAAGTCCAGGATTCAGATAAAAATGTTTTATTAGTTCATTGCTCAGTCTGGCTTTCATGGGAGTTTCCATAGATCTACAGATAAGTGCACTATTCTGGTAATAGGTCCTTGGCAAATTGTTAAAAAAAGGTTAACATTTGTTGGAATGGATGCTAATTGTAAAATTTCTAATAGGTGATTAGCTCAGTAGTAGGAGAGAAAAAAGGTCTTTGATTTTTGCTAGCCAATCTATATGTTTATTAGAGTATTACTTTCAGTGAATTAGGACACTGTATTGAAGCATAAGGGTCTTGTTTCCTACAGTGCTTTGAGTACCAGTGCTTTTTCTTCCTTGTTGGCTTTATCCTAATCGTAGCCATTAAAGACGACTCCATGATGAGTCTAGAAGTAAGATACTCTTTCCTTACCTTTTAAATATTAAGAATTATTTTAAATTTTTAAATAACATCTTTTTTATTTACAGGTACAACAGAATATCTCGGGAATGGACTCAGAAGTATGCCATGTGATGCTACCTTAAAGTCAGAATAACCTGCATTATAGCTGGAATAAACTTTAAATTACTGTTCCTTTTTTGATTTTCTTATCCGGCTGCTCCCCTATCAGACCTCATCTTTTTTAATTTTATTTTTTGTTTACCTCCCTCCATTCATTCACATGCTCATCTGAGAAGACTTAAGTTCTTCCAGCTTTGGACAATAACTGCTTTTAGAAACTGTAAAGTAGTTACAAGAGAACAGTTGCCCAAGATTCTGAATTTTTTAAAAAAAAATGGAGCATGTGTATTATGTGGCCAATGTCTTCACTCTAACTTGGTTATGAGACTAAAACCATTCCTCACTGCTCTAACATGCTGAAGAATCACCTGAGAGGGAGGGAGATGGATGCTGAGTTGTCACATCAAAGGAAGCAGCATTATTCTAGCAGCATCCATTCTGTTTAAGCCTTCCACTGTTAGAGATTTGAGGTTACATGATATACTTTATGCTCATAACTGATGTGGCTGGAGAATTGGTATTGAATTTATAGCATCAGCAGAACAGAAAATGTGATGTATTTTATGCATGTCAATAAAGGAATGACCTGTTCTTGTTCTACAGAGAATGGAAATTGGAAGTCAAACACCCTTTGTATTCCAAAATAGGGTCTCAAAACATTTTGTAATTTTCATTTAAATTGTTAGGAGGCTTGGAGCTATTAGTTAATCTATCTTCCAATACACTGTTTAATATAGCACTGAAAAAATGATGCAAGTTGTCAATGGATGAGTGATCAACTAATAGCTCTGCTAGTAATTGATTTATTTTTCTTCAATAAAGTTGCATAAACCAATGAGTTAGCTGCCTGGATTAATCAGTATGGGAAACAATCTTTTGTAAACGCAAAGCTGTTTTTTGTATATACTGTTGGGATTTGCCTCATTGTTTGACATCAAAGATGATGTAAAGTTCAAGAGAGTGAATATTTTGCCATGTTCAGTTAAAAGTGCGCAGTCTGTTACAGGTTGACACATTGATTGACCTGATTTATGCAGAATTAATAAGCTATTCAGATAGTGTAGCTTTAGTATGCTGCACATGATACTGGCAGCCTGGGAGTTCATAGATGGACTTGGGACCCAGCAGATTTGAAACTTGTATATGGAGTTTAAGAAATTTATTTTCCAGGTGCAACCCCCATCTAAATTTTTTCTTCACCTTGTACGCTTGACAGCTGAAAAGACCATAACATGGGAGTAATGATGGGTCAAAATTTACAAAATAAAGTACTGTTCTGGTGTGGGAGTTGTCATGAGGCTATGTTGAAGTGACTTTAACTATGTGGGATATTGAGTTTTTTTAATGGATTGAATATCCATTAAAATGGATTTGTTCAGCCATTTACATTAATGAGCATTTAAATGCAACAGATACCATTTCAGGTGACTTAACATGAATGAATAAAAGTCAATGCTATTGGATTATTTTTTGTTTGACAAGTGCTATCTGTGCCACTTATGTAACTTCTGTAGTAACAAGGGCATTATCATTCTTCACCCTTTCTAATTCTGACCCTATAGTTTTATTACTTTTTCCTAGTTTCTTTGATTTGTCCATTGCTTTCATATGGTCCTGTATTCAATTTCTAGCACATCTGTGACTTTTCTCCACTTACACATATTTGCACTGCTTACAGTTATGTGCAATCTTACTCCTTGTCTGCACACAGATGTGGAAAGCTAGATATAAAATAAATGTTAAAGCTTGATTTTTATAAACATTTTAATATGTAGTTTGGACATGATTTATTGAATTAAGGTTCTTTAAACAAAGTGAAATGCATGCCTTCCGAAAATGTTTTGGCTTTGTAAATTCTGTAATAAGCATTTCATTGAGAAATATCAATCCAGTTATACCAGTTTCCAATGAGTGAATTTTTCATTCTATCTTTGCTTTAAAAATAACTCAAGGGTACATATCATACTGTTAAAACTGTGTTGGATTCAAAGTACAAATAAGTAAGATACCTCCACAAGGTAAGAAACTTTTTGACTCTATTTTTAGGATAATTATGAGATTCCCTCAAAATAATAGCTTTTATAGTAGGCATATCATTTCTTGAAAACCAGCCACTAATAAAACATTTGTCAGAGCTGGATTCTACTTGGCTTTCAAATTGACCTTTTTAGCTACAGATAACCCTTAAGTTTTTATAGAGATGACTTCCTGAAGCTATTGTCATAATGATTAATAGATGTGTCCAGTTCTTCTGTATCTTTGACTTGATGCTTTCTATATTTCCTATGTCACTTCTAAGGGAACAAGCCATAAAGGCTTCTCCAGGTTTAACAGAACAGTAAAAGTACCTGGAAAACCAACATTTTTGAATGTATGAACACTGGACTTGAGATCATCTGCAGTGAAACCTTCAAAAGAATCCAAGAATTTGTCCTTTCCCCCATATATACTAATAGTGCCATGTATAGCACTGAAATGATTATTAACATTAAAAATTGATTTTGGTTCTTCCTGTTTCCTACATCTTTTAATGCATAATTCAGTTTTAAATTATGTTAAGTTTATCTTAACCTGTGAGGATTATAGTCCAGTTGACGTAATGATAAACTACGTTTTAAGTGACTCATTCCTGGGCAAGTTTGCAATGTGATAATCAGATGTAAAAGAGAAACTACTTGGCTTTCTTGTGTGGGTGTACTCACATTTTTTAAAAGTATGAACCACAGTTAACTGGTGGTCTCAGGGGTAGTGAAACACTCACTTTTTTTTTTTAATGGTTTAGTTGACATACTTCAGATACTGACCATCCTGTGTTAGTGATTTTGGAAGTGACTCCGATTAGCCATGTTTTGTGTTGGCGTAACAAAACTGTTAAATGATTGTTGATTAAAGTGAATTTGTCTCTATTTTATGAGGAACCCAGTGCAAGTCACTAAATATTGTCTAATAGTGACATCGGCATAACACTTGTAATAGCTAAGGTTAACTGAGCTTAAAGAATTGTTACCATTAAAGTCTGTGTTTAAAGACACTCCGGTCTTACTTGGTAATTCCAGCTAACGTGAAATTCACACTTAATGTCGTGTGTGAGTTCTGTTTTGAACTTACAGTTGTAACAAAAACTGGTCTATAAAGAATTCAGGATTCTCAAAGTGTGACCCCAAGACCAGCAATACTGCTATCATTTGAGAAGTTCTTTAAAATGGAAATTATCAAATCCCACTCCAGGCCTACTGATCCAGAAACTATGGAATGACACAGTGGCCTGTTTGAAGAAGCCATTAAAGTGGTCTTGGAAGTCTGTTCTTCACTCTCTCTTGTAATAGACTATAGCAGTAATACTTTGACCCTATTTTACTCTTCTTTCATGGCTGTAAGAATGTATATGCCCAAGTGTTAAAATTTCTAACATACTTCATACTACTTTGAATTATGCCATAGGTTGATGTACATGTTTACTTAATGTATTACTAACATCTCACAAAGAACTAATTTAAGTAGCAGCCTTAACAGAACTTTATTCTGGGAAATGTGATTCAACTAATAGCCAAGTAGTGTTTAAAAAGAGTAACCAGGTGCTAGAGTTTTCTGCTAAGTATTGGCTAGTTAGCTAGCTGAACATGGATTTGAGCCCTGGTCATACTCTGGCTGAAGCAACTTTTGGGAGAATGAGAAGGTTGAAAGGTAAGATGTCATGTTAAGGGTGTTTGGAGTCTTCACTGAACTGAAGAGATACTAAACATGTCGTAAGGTAACTTAAAACTTTTTGTACTCCCCTGGTGTAATGGGAAAATAAATGGTAAGGGTATTTGGACCAGAATTTTGAAAGGTGACAGCCTCTCCCACTCCCCAAGTGTTCTGTGTTAAAAGATCAAAAGTTCACAAAAGGCTAGGAAGCTTGCAGTTAGCTATTCCTACCCCCACCCCCAGGTTCCCAGTAGTTAACCACTATTTCACATCCTTCCTTCAGTTCAGTCCAGTCACTCAGTTGTGTCCGACTCTCCGTGACCCCATGAATCACAGCACGCCAGGCCTCCCTGTCCATCACCAACTCCCGGAGTTCACTCAAACTCATGTCCACAGAGTCGGTGATGCCATCCAGCCATCTCATTCTCTGCCGTCCCCATCTCCTCCCACCCCCAATCCCTCCTAACATCAGACTCATCCAGTGAGTCAACTTGTCACATGAGGTGGCCAAAGTATTGCAGTTTCAACTTTAGCATCAGTCCCTCCAATTAACACCCAGGATTGATCTTTAGAATGGACTGGTTTGATCTCCTTGCAGTCCAAGGGACTCAAGAGTCTTCTCCAGCACCACAGTTCAAAAGCATCAATTCTTCGGCGATCAGCTTTCTTCACAGTCCAACTCTCATATCCATACATGACCATGGGAAAAACCATTGCCTTGACTAGACGGACCTTGGTTGGCAAAGTAATGTCTGCTTTCTAATATGCTATCTAGGTTAGTCATAACTTTCCTTCCAAGGAGTAAGCATCTTAATTTCCTGGCTGCAGTCAGCATCTGCAGTGATTTTGGGGCCCCAAAAAATAAAAGTCTGACACTGTTTCCACTGTTTCCCCATCTATTTCCCATGAAGTGATGGGACCAGATGCCATGATCTTTGTTTTCTGAATGTTGAGCTTCAAGCCAACCTGTTCACTCTCGTCTTTTCATCAAGAGGCCTTTGAGTTCCTCTTCACTTTCTGCC
Source organism: Moschus berezovskii (assembly GCF_049115385.1). Taxonomy (NCBI): domain Eukaryota; kingdom Metazoa; phylum Chordata; class Mammalia; order Artiodactyla; family Moschidae; genus Moschus; species Moschus berezovskii. Next base: position 29,231,800 of record NC_142464.1, read on the forward strand.
ATAAGGGTGGTGTCATCTGCATATCTGAGGTTATTGATATTTCTCCCGGCAAACTTGATTCCAGTATCCTTTCTTACTACCCTGTTAACTACTCATTCCTTAACCTCATTTTGAAAAAAAAAATCTCATGATTCGGATACACAAAGTGTTCCTGATAGTGGTTTTTTTACTTGGAATATGTTCTTTTATTTAACATACCATTGTTAATTCTCTCTTGCCAGGTTGGACACATTCTGGATGAAATGTGTTTTTTAAGAGCCCTCTTAATTTTTTTCTGTATTGCAGAAAATGGTTTTATGAAATAACTACTTTTCATTCTTACATACTAGTGTCTGAGCCTCTGTGTAAACTTGGTTCCTTGTTTACTCTGTCAAATTTGAATATTATCAAGTAAGGCCAAACAATGAAATACTTTGGTATCCCTAGTTGCTTAAGAACAGTTAAACATTACCATATAAGCACCAACCATCTCTCCTGAACAGTTGTGTAGCTTCCTATTCATTATCCACCTCACTTTCTAATGATTGACTTGATTTCTATACACAGACACATTTCTACCTCTTGACCTCCATAAGTGGAAACTTAAGTTGCACTGGCCTCAAACCTAGGCATTGTTTCTCAGTCTTGGAAATTAAACAGCAGTTCTGTCAGTTCTACCTAAAATTTTTTTCCAGAATCTACCTGTTTACCACATTTCACTGCTGCCACAATGGTCTGTCTATGTGGTCTAAATCTATATTGTTTCTTCAGTTACTGCAAAAGCTTGTTGTCTCCCTTTTCATTTCGAGGCAATTTTATCATCCACGCAACACCAGGCATACTCCTTTTAAACTATATTGGATCATGTCATCACTTTGCTCCAAACCTAATGGTTTCTCATCTCGTTCAGAATAAAGGCTAAATCCTAAAAGCAGTGTACAGGCTGGAAGTGACTTTTCCCAACCATTTCATCCCTAATAACTTCCCCACCAGCTTCCTCAGCTCAGTCACAAAGGCCTCTGCTGAGGCTTGAAGTTCAAGTTTAAAGTGAAGTCGCTCAGTCATGTCTGACTCTTTGCGACCCCGTGGACTGGGGCCCACCAGGCTTCTCTGTCCATGGGATTCTCCAGGCAAGAATACTAGAGTGGGTTGCCATTTCCTTCTCCAGGGGATCTTCCCGACCCAGGGATCAAACCCAGGCCTCCTGCATTGCAGGCAGATGCTTTAACCTCTGAGCCACCAGGGAAGCCCAAGGCTTGAACACAGTGGACTTTTTCTTACCTCAGGATGTTTGCCATCGTTCTTCCCTTTTACCTGGGATTATCAAAGATAAAATCTCTTTCTTCCCTAATCGTTAGGTTTCAAATGTCAACCTATCTGATTTTCCTCAACTATTGCACCAACAGCATGGCCACAGTCGAGTGCACCATGGCATGTTAAGTAATAACCACCTTAACGTGGGGGCTTCCCCAATGGCTCAGCGGGTAAAGAATCCACCTGCAATGCAGAAGACGTGGGTTCGATCCCTGGGAGGATCCCCTGGAAAAGGAAATTAACCCAACAAATATTGCCTGAAAAATTTCATGGACAGAGGAGCCTGGCAGGCTATAATTGATGGATGCTTCTTGACTCAAGTATCTCAGTGAGTGGATGGACATTTCCATTTCTGTCAATATAGATGATTACACTGACCAACTCTTACGTGAAAAAGCAACTAAACATGCTGGGGGAAAGCACTTTTTAAGATAATAAATGTTATTACTCTCTCAAGCCCAAGCCAAATTGAAACCAGGAACCCAAAAGAAGCAGGGGTTCTGATGCTAATCAGAAACTAGCATCTTGAGAACACTTGAAGAATCAAATGACTCAACTGTAAGTATATTTTCATTTTCATGACCCTGGTAAAGCCCAGAATACATCCAAAGAGTGGTGTCAATTAGGATAAACCCATCCCAAATACAGACAGATGAGTTTGCATGTCTTGAATCTTCCTTCTCTGTGACAGGAGAATGTTCTCAGAATATGTAATAATAGTTTGTGCAAATTTGCAGCTCTAAATCTTACTACGTGGATAGTCTGAAAACCCAAGCAGAACATTTTAAAAAATTGTTCCAAATCAGCAACCCGGTGCTGGTGGAAGTAAACAAATACTCTGTAGGGACTCAATAATAGCTCACGGTTAAAAATCAGAAAATAAAGTACAACAGAACTTAGTACTGTACCATGAGTAGGAACTGATGTGCAAAAGTTTCAGACATTAAAAAGATCAGATCATACAAATTGAAAGTAAAATTTTCTTCCTTTCCAGGTGACAGAAAAAATAATATAAATTATTAGAGCTAATAATTCAGCAAAATTACAGGATACGAAATCAACACAAATTAGTTGTACTTTTTTTTTTCTCTGGCTGAGCTGCACAGCTTGCATGATCTCAGTTCCCCAACCAGGGGCTGAACCTGGGCCTTGGCAGTGAAAGCCTAACTATTAAGCCACCAGGAAACCCAGTTGTATTTCTACTATAAGTAGCAGTGAAGAATTACAAAATGAAATTAATAAAATCCATTTATGACAACGTCAAAAAGAATAAAATACTTGGAATAAATTTAACCAAGGAAGCAGCAAAACTTGTATACTGAAAACTACAAAATATTTCTTAAAAAGTCCTAAATAAGTGGAAAGACATTCAGTGTTCAGGTATACAGGTCAGGAAGCAACAATTAGAACCAGACATGGAACAACTCACTGATTCAAACTTGGGAAAGGAGTACGTAGGACAAGGCTATGTATTGTCCCCCTGCTTATTTAACTTATATGTGGAGCACATCATGCGAAATGCTGGGCTGGATGAAGCACAAGCTGGAATCAAGATTGCCGAGAGAAATACCAACAACCTTGATATGTATGATAGGTATGCAGATGATAACACTCTAATGACAGAAAGTGAAGATGAACTAAAGAGCCTCTTAAGGGTGTAAGAAGAGAGTGAAAAGCAGTTTAAAACAACATTTAATAAACGAAGATCATGGTATCTGGTCCCATCACTTCATGGCAAATGGAAGGAGGGAAAGTGGAAGCAGTGACAAATTTTATTTTCTTGGGCTCCAAAACCACTGCAGATAGTTGACTGCAGCCATGAAATTAAAAGACACTTGCTCCTTGGAAGAAAAAAGCAGAGACATTACTTTGCCGACAAAGGTCAGACTAGTCAAAGCTATGGTTTTTCCAGTACTCATGTATGGATGTGAGAGTTGAAGCATAAAGAAGGCTGAGTGCAGAATTGATGCTTTTGAATTGTGGTGCTGGAGAAGACTCTTGAGAGTCTCTTGGACATCAAGATCAAACCAGTCAATCCTATAGGAAATCAACCCTGAATATTCACTGGAAGGACTGATGCTGAAGCTGAAGCTCCAAAACTTTGGTCACCTGATGTGAAGAGCAGACACATTGGAAAAGACACTGATGCTGGGAAAGATTAAAGGCAAAAGGAGAAGGCAGAGGATGAAATGGTTTGATAGCATCACCAACTCAATGGACATGAATTTGAGCAAACCCTGGGAGACAGTGAAAGACGGAGAAGGCTGGCATGCTGCAGTCCACGGGGTTGCAAAGAGTCAGAAATGATTTAGCAACTAAACAACAACATCTGTGTTCATGAATTAGAAGATTTGTTATTGTTAAGATGGCAATGATCCCCAAAGCAATCTACAGATTCAATGCAACCCCTATCAAAATCCCAGTGGTTGTTTTTACAGAAATGGAAGCTATAAAAAAATTCATACAGAATTACAAAGGAGTACAAAAAAACAAATGTGAAAAAAAAGAGGACTCATACTTCCTAATTTCAAAATTTATTACAAAGCTACAGAAATCAAAGCAGTATGATACTATCATGAAGATAAACTTATAGGACAATGGAATATAATTGAGAATTCAGAAATAAACTCATATATATCTTGTAGTCAACAGGATGCCAAGACCACTCATGGTGAATAGTCTCATGAGGAATGAATAGTCTCTTCAACAAATGGTGCTGAGACAACTGAATATTAACATGCAAAAAAACAAATTTGGGCCCCTACCTTACATAAAATTAACAAAATGGATCAAAGTCCTTAATGAAAGATCTAAAACTATATAAAACTCTTGGAACAAAAAAGGAATACACTTTTGTTAGTTTGGATTCAGCAATAAATTCTTAGAAATGATACCAAAAGCAAAAGCAATGAAAAAAAATAGATAAATTGGACTTGCTCAAAATTTTAAACTTCTGTGTATCAAAGTATACTATCAAAAAGACACCTTAAAGGACAGGAGAAAGTATTTGCAAATGACATATCTGGTAAGTGTCTAATATCCAGAATGCATAAAGAATCCTTAAAACTCAACCAAAAGGTAAGTAATCCAATTTTAAAATGGGCAAAAGATTTGAATAGTTCTCCAAACAAAAGTGGCCAGCAAATGTATAAAAGATGCTCAGCATCATTGGTTATTAGAGAAATGCAAATCAAAACCATAATCAGGTACCACTTCACACTCGGATAGCTATAACTTTTTAAAAATGGAAAATTAGTGTTCTTGAGGATTTGGAGACTCTGGAGCCATTTGTACATTGCTGGTGGGAATGTAAGATGATGTAGCTTCTATGGAAAGCAGTTTGCTAATTTCTAAAAAAATTAAACACAGAATAACCATATGACCTAGCAATTCCACTCCAAGATATATACCCAAAAGAATTAAAAACATATTCAAATAAATATTTATACGTGAATGCTCACAGCATTATTCACAATAGTCAAAGATGGAAACAATGGATGAATGAATAAATTTTGATATACCCATACAATGACATTATTCAGCCATAAAAAGGAATGTTGTGCTGATACATGTTACAACATAGGTGAATCTTGAAAACATGACACTAAATGAAAGAAGCCAGACATAAAAGGAAATACATTGTATGATTATATTTGTATGAATATCTAGAATAGTTAAATTTATAGACAAAAGTCAGAACTATGTGTGCCATGGATGGGAGTGGGTGTTATGGAAAAGAAAGAGGATTGACTGCTTAATGGGTATGAGGTCTCCCTTGTGAATCATAAAAATTCCTTGGAACTTAGAGGTGATGACTGTACAACATTGTGAACACACTAAATGCCACTGAATTGTACATTTTTAAACAGTTAATCTCATGTTATATGAATTTCCTGTCAAAAAAAAATCAGCCACAAAAAGTAGAAGCCAACACTCATGTAATACTTTTTAGGTGCCAAGAACTGTTCCGAATTCTTAATTCCTAATTCTCATTACAAGCATATACTTATTACTTACACATGTTATTATCAACAAACTTATATACTTATTAACAAACATATTCTTGCATGATTATCTCTGCTTTACAGATGAGGAAACTGAGGAACAAAGAGGGTAAATGACTTACCCAAGGTTAATGGCAGAAGTTAGGATTTAAATTCAGGTAATGAAATTCCAGGCTAACCTTTTAACCATTATGGCAGAAATAAAAGTTTCAAACATGAATAAAGAGCAAGAGACTATAAAAAATGACAAATCATATTTGAAAAATAACCAAAAGCAGTACATCCAGAGTCCATACAGAGCTGCCATTTCCTCTGCAAATAAAGTGTGTGCGCGTGCACACACACACACACAAATCAACAGGTGAATTGACTGAAGAGCAAAAATGGAAGATTTGTTAACAATGGAAACCGAAGATAGTATACTATTAACTTCAATATGCTGAGAAGAAATATTTATCACCCTAGAATTCTATACCAAGGAAAACATCCTTCAAGAATAAAGGTGAGTAACATGGGAGGGATTGGGGGCAGGAGAAGAAGGGGACGACAGAGAATGAGATGGCTGGATGGCATCACTGACTCGATGGACATGAGTTTGAGTGAACTCCGGGAGTCGGTGATGGACAGGGAGGCCTGGCGTGCTGTGATTCAAGGGGTTGCAAAGAGTCGGACACAACTGAGCAACTGAACTGAACTGAACATGGATAAGTCTGAAAAACACAGTGTTCAACAAAAGAAATTTTATAAAAATAAAACATAGTGTGTGATTCTATCTGCATGACATCCAAGAAGACACAAAATTAAATGATGGCTCTAGAAATCAGAACAGCTATCACCTGGAATGGGAGGAATTTGGAGAGAAGCACCAGAGAACTTTCTAGAATGAAATGTTCTGTATCTTAATCAGGGTGTGATTACACAACTATGTATGTTTGCCAAAACTCACTGAACTGTGCACTGTGATGGTTAATTTTATGCGGCAACTTGACTGGGCCATAGGATGCCCAGGTAACTGGTTAAACATTATATCTGGGTGATCTGATGAGGGTCTTTGCAAAAGCAATCAGCATTTGAATCTGTAGACTCAGTAAATCCGACAGTCCTCCCTGAACTGAACTGACATCATCCAATTCATTGAGGGCCTAAGCAGAACAAAAAGAAAACGAAATAATTTTCTCTCTGACTAACTACACAAGTTAGAACATGGGTGTTCTTCCAGAGCTGTTTGATATACAAACAGCCTTTATGAAAAGATTGTCTGGGACAAAAAAATTCAGTGCCTCTACTCACAAGATATTCAGAAATATCAGAGAATTATCATCCAACATTCCAAAACAAAGTTGGTCTGTGAATTTTTTCACTGCAAAATTTATGAAATTGAATATAGATCAAAGCTGAGATGGGTGAGGAACTTCCCTGATGGTCCAGTGGCTAAGACGCCATACTCCCAATGCAGGGGGCTCAGATTCAGTCCCTGGTTGGGGAACCAGATCTTGTGTGCTGCACGCTACTAAGACCTGTCACAGTCAAATAAATAAATACTTTTTACAAAGTGAGATATGCTGTAAGTATAAAATTTATGATAGATTTTGAAGTCTGAGAGTGAAAAAAGAATGTAAAATACTCAATAATTACAGCATATTGAATACATATTAAAATAATATTTTAATATATTAGTTTAAATAAGATTATTAAAGTTTCACCTGTTTCCTTTTTACTTTTTAAAAATATTTATTCACATTTATTTTTGACTGCACTGGTCTCTGTTGCTGTGCATGGGCTTTAGCTGTGGCGAGCAGGGGCTACTCTCTAGTTGCAGTGCATGAGCTTCTCCTTGCAGTGGCTTCTTTTATTGCAGAGCACAGGCTTTAGGCACATGAGCTTTGGTAGCTATGGCTCTTGCACTCCAGAGTACAGGCTCAGTAGTTGTGGCACATGAGCTTAGTTGCCTCGTGGCATGTAGGATCTTCCCGGACCAGGGATCAAACCAGTGTCCCCTGCATTGCAAGGCAGATTCTTAACCACTGGACCACCAGGGAAGCTCTCTTTTTACTTTTTAAAAAGTGACTACTAGATTTTTTTTTTTAATTACTTTGGATTATTACATAAGATTTATATGAGACTGCTCTGGATGTCTAATTTTTTATTGGACAGCCCTAAAATGATTGAGTAGCCTAATGAATATAAATTGAGAAAGAATACTGTCTTTGCCTGAGTACCCTAGCAATCAGTGACTGAGGCATACCTTAATTACTCACCTTTTAAAATGTATTTATTTATTTTTGTGAGGTACAGTCCCAGAATAGTGAGAGTGTAGGCAAAAGGAATTAAGACAGAGGAAGAAGGAAACCTTTGGGTAATTGCTGGGGAAGCCTGAGCCCATGTTCAGTGGCATGGTGCCTCACTGGAGATTACAAATTACAAATGATGACAGAAGCCAGAATCTCCAAGGGACTGATTGGTTTAGGCCTTGGATCCTAGGGCGACTGAGGATCTTGTCATGGTGGGTTGTGTTGTCTCTGTTGGGTTATGGTACCTGTAATTTCCCATTGATAGTTAACAGTGGGCATGGAAGTAGTAAGAGATGTTCCAGCGCCTCTCACAGGGTTGCAGCAACTCTAGCTTCATCTAATAATCAGTTCATTACCCCAGTCAGTACATTAGCTCACTCTTCACCTGCTTGTCCACTAGAACAAGAAAGCCCAAGTGACTCCACAGTATTAGTCACAGCTTCCAAATGGGTGGAACCCTGTACCCTTCTCCAACCCTGCATCCAAGACTTCTGACCTAGCAGAGTCCACAGTTCCAGGAACAGGAAAAATAAATTCCATTAGTGAGTCACTGACCGATGATGAGAGAGCCTACCTCTGCTTTTACTTCCTGGGTTTTATACCTGTGGATTCTGGTTCTGGGGAGGCAGAGCACCACATGTTGACCATTTTGTTGTTGTTCACCGCTAAGTCGTGTCCGACTCTTTTGTGACCCCATGGCCTGTAGCCCACCAGGCTCCTCTGTCCATGGGATTCTCCAGGCAAGAATGCTGGAGTGGGTTGCCATTTCCTTCTCCAGGGGATCTTCCCGACCCAGGGATCGAACCTGGGTCTTCCGCATCACAGGCAGATGCTTTACCCTCTGAGCCAGCAGGGAAGCATATTGACCATAGTTCAGTGCATATACCACATCCTGAAGGGAAGTGCTACAACCTCATGAGGTGCTGTCTGTCCTCAGGCTGAAACTGCCACAGGCCATTCCACTGTTTTGTTTTCTTTTTTGAGAGGAAGTTGTCTGCTCCTGTGATAGGGTACTTGGTAAAATGAGTGATTCTCAAGGTCATGAGTTCACCTGCCCATCTTCACACCTCCTTTTACTCAGGTGTGTCTGCTTTCTAAGGCCTTGTGGCGGGGATATCATTTTAAGAGGTAAAGAATTCTGTAAACTCTCAGATGGTATTAGTGGAAATACTGCAGTCAGTTAAGGCAGAACATATACAGAATCCGTGTTAATTCCAGTACATCAATTTGATGCCCCAATCAAGGAGGTCCAATGTAATTAATGTGCCAACAGGTGGCTGCCTGGTCCTCCTAAGGAATGGTACCCTTATCTAGGGCTCAGAATTAGTCTCTGCTGCTGGGTGGTTGGGCAATCAGAAGAGGTAATAAGATATCCTTGGTGAGAGAAAGCCCGTATTGTTGGGTTCACGCATAGCTTTCATCTCTGCTACCATGGCCGGTCTCTTCATGAGCCTGATACCAAGCACTGAAACAGTGACTAGAGAGGCCAGCTACAATTCGCAGGACTGTCTTTCCGTGTACCCTGTGGTCAAGAGTCCCCGCTGCGCATCTTCTCCTGTGAATGTCCGTGTCCACGCACATGTCATCTACCCAGACCTCCACATCCTCTGTGTTCTAGTTTTACTTTTTTAAGGCCGTGATGAACCAAATAAGACTTTTGGCTATGCCCAAATGTCAGTATATAACTATGCCTCAAGCCACTTCTCCTTTTGCACAAAGTGAAAAGTAAACATAGAGTTCACAAGTGTGTGCACTGGGCAGATTTCCCTTCACCAGTGTCATTCAGGGCCACTCCTAAGTAGGACTGTAAGTGGCAGCAGTCCTTTTATGGCCAGTATCAGCCCAGGCAGGTATCAGGCCTATCAGTCAGGCATAAGGAACCACCCATAAGATCATCAGTGTCATCGTCAGTGCAAGTCATGTAATTTCTGTTTTGAGTCTGGATATATCACTTCTACACACAGTGGAACACTGCAGCCCTGCCCAGCTTTATAGCTTGGTTGATTTATTCACTATGCCAAAGCCTTTGACTGTGTGGATCACAATAAATTGGAAAATTCTGAAACAGATGGGAATACCAGACCACCTGACCTGCCTCTTGAGAAACCTGTATGCAGGTCAGGAAGCAACAGTTAGAACAACAGACTGGTTCCAAATAGGAAAACGAGTACATCAAGGCTGTATATTGTCACCCTGCTTATTTAACTTCTATGCAGAGTACATCATGAGAAACGCTGGTCTGGAGGAAGCACAAGCTGGACTGAAGATTGCCGGGAGAAATATCAATAACCTCAGATATGCAGATGACACCACCCTTATGGCAGAAAGTGAAGAGGAACTAAAAACCCTCTTGAGGAAAGTGAAAGAGGAGAGTGAAAAAGTTGGCTTAAAGCTCAACATTTGGAAAACTAAGATCATGGCATCTGGTTCCATCACTTCATGGCAAATAGATGGGGAAACAGTGGCAGACTGTATTTTTCTGGGCTCCAAAATCACTGCTCATGGTGATTGCAGCCATGAAATTAAAAGATGCTTACTCCTTGGAAGGAAAGTTAGACCAACCTAGATAGCATATTAAAAAGCAGAGACATTACTTTGCCAACAAAGGTCCATCTAGTCAAGGCTGTGGTTTTTCCCGTGGTCGTGTATGGATGTAAGAGTCGGACTATAAAGAAAGCTGAGCACCAAAGAATTGATGCTTTTGAACTGTGGTGTTGGAGAAGACTCTTGAGAGTCCCTTGGACTGCAAGGAGATCCACCCAGTCCATTCTAGGGGAGATCAGTCCTCGGTGTTCATTGGAAGGACTGATGCTGAAGCTGAAACTCCTATACTTTGGCCACCTGATGCGAAGAGCTGACTCATTTGAAAAGACCCTGATGCTGGGAAAGATTGAGGGCAGGAGGAGAAGGGGACGACAGAGGATGAGATGGTTGGATGGCACCACCGACTCAACGGACGTGGGTTTGGGTGGACTCTGGGAGATAGAGATGGACAGGGAGGCCTGGCATGCTGCGGTTCATGGGGTCACAAAGAGTCGGACACGACTGAGCGACTGAACTGAACTGATCTGAAAATCCTCAGTTCAGGCTGCAGAGTCACTTGGTGTACTATGGTCAGATGTTTGGTCTCTATTAAGACCCAGCAGTACAGTTGGACCTATTTTTTTCCAACCAGATCAGTTCTTTACGGTGTAGTACACAGCCTTGCTCCAGAATATAAATGTCTACACTGTGACTCTTCTACTAGAGCTTGCCCCAAACTCAATATATCCTCCACGGATATCTCTACCACTATCAGACCTAATGGACCACAAGCTATAAGTATGAATTTTCAGGCTTGCCCACAGGCAATTACAAAGACTTTACTTGACGGGTTTCATGAGGGAAAGGTGTCCTCCCCAACTAGACTTGTAATACGGTCACAGTGAGGGCCTATTATTGCCCCTCTGACTGTTTATGCTTCTCACATATTTACAGTCCTAGTCTCACTGACTTCCTTCCCGGTTCTCTTTATCTGAGGCCTTCCTTAGCCAGAGATCTTGTTCAGGTGACTGTGCTAATATCTCCTTACCGGGGAGGAGAAGTGGGAAACCTTGAAGGTATTTATTTCTACTCAAACTCCGTACTCAGCAATTTTCCACTCCTAGCCCTTCCCCCTCACTCTCCTCCCCTATTCAGGGCCCATAAAACATCCAGTGCCTTTTGTTCAGGGCTCCCTCTATGTGAGACAACCCGCCACATCTGTGCTGATCCACCTGACCCTCGACTGCTATGCCATTTCTTGGGGGAATGAGGCAGGAGGGAGTTGGCATCTTCTTCAGTTTTAGCCTCTTGCATATACTATCACTCTAAGTGATTAACAACTTCACTGTTACTATCACTTAGGCCCCTTGCTTTCCTCAGCTGTTCTGACGCCTAACGGTTCAGTTCTCTCTTCTGGTTCAGCTGAGTTCCTCATAGGTAGCGGTAATCCTACAACTTTGTTCTTCTTCAATACTGTGTGGGTTATTCTGGGTCTTTCACCTCTCTTATAAACTTTAGAATCAGTCTGTCAGAATCCTCAAGATAACTGGCTGGGATTTTGATTGGGATCACATTGACTATAGATCACGTAGGGAAGAACTGACATCTTGACAATACTAAGTCTTCCTGTTCATGAACATGGAGCATCTCTCCATTTATTTAGTTCTTCTTTGGTTACTTTCACCAGAGTTTTGTAGTTTTCCTCATATAGATTTTACACATTTTTGTTATATTTATACTTAAGTGTTTTTTTTTTAATTTTTGAGGAATTTGTGTTTTAATAATATTTATTTTTATTTGGTTGCACTGGGTCATAGGTGCAGCACATGGGATTTTTAGTTGTGGCAAAGAGACTCTTCAGCGAGTCATGCGAACTCTTAGTTGCAACATGTGGGATCTAGTTCCCTGACCAGTGATTGAATCAAGACCTCCTGCTTTTGGGCAAGGAGTCTTTGCCACTGGACCCCCAGGGAGGTCCCGTACTTAAGTGTTTTATTTTGAGGGGTGCTAATGTAAATAGTGTTACATTTTTAATTTCAAATTCCAATTGTTCCTTGTTGGTACATAGGAAAATGATAGACTTTTTCATATTATATCCTGTAACCTTGATATTGTATCCAATATCCTTGTATCCTGTAACCTTGCTATGCATTGCTTATTTATTATTTCCAGTTTTCTTGGTTATTGTTATTGATTTTCTACATAGGCAATCATGTCATCCACCAAGATAGTTTTATATCTTCCTAAACTGTATACTCAGAGAAGGCAATGGCACCCCACTCCAGTACTCTTGCCTGGAAAATCCCATGGACGGAGGAGCCTACAAGGCTGCAGTCCATGGGGTTGGGAAGAGTCGGACACGGCTGAGTGAATTCACTTGCACTTTTCACTCTCATGCATTGGAGAAGGAAATGGCAACCCACTCCAGTGTTCTTGCCAGGGACGGGGGAGCCTGGTGGGCTGCTGTCTATGGGGTCGCACAGAGTCGGACACGACTGAAGTGACTTAACAGCAGCAGCAAACTGTATACTATTTATTTCCTTTTCTTTTCTGATTACGTTAGTTATGACTTCCCATATGAAGTTGGAAAGGAGTGACAAGAAGAGTCATTCTTGCCTTATTCCTAATCTAAGCAGAAAAACTTCTAGTTTCTCATGATTTAGTATAATGTTAGTTCTTTGTGAATATTATTTATCAAGGTGAATAAGTTCCCTTTATTCCTAATGTGTGTAGTTTTTATCATGAATGGTATTGGATTCTGTCGTTATTTTTTTTTGTATCTATTGATAAGATTCTGTGATTTTTATTTTTTAACCTATTGCTGTAATGAATTACATTAATTGAACGTTGAGCCAGCCATGCATACCCAGAGTAAATCCTGCTTGTTTATGGTATATATATATACTTTAAAAATATATTGTTAGGTTCAGTTTGCTAATGTTTTGTTAGGGATTTTTTCATTTATGTTTATGAGAGATATCTGTCTGCAGTTCTCTTTTACTGTAAGGTCTTTGTCTGGTGTTGGTATTAGGCCAATGCTGGCCTAATATTTTAAATTCTTGTCCTGATAACTGAACATCCCTGAATTCATACAACCATACATGAGTCTGGTTCAAGGGCTTGCTCTGTTTTTGCCTTGTAATTTTTTGTTGAAAGCCATACATGATGTAAGGGGTGAAAGGAACAGTGGCAAAGAGGCCTTCAGTGATTTAGTGGGAGGGCATGAGGAGAAAGGGAGCTTATAGTCATAGAGGAAGCTTTTTATAGTCCTGGGATTAGGCCTTGGTCTTTTAGTGAACTTGAGCCCTGGGCTGTGAATTTCCCAAGTGTTTCTCGTGTTTTTCTACAGCCCCCTGGCTAGGGCAAGAAGGCTAGGGGGTATTTCTCTTCTTCTGTGTTGCTGCTGCTGCTGCTAAGTTGCTTCAGTCGTGTCCAACTCTGTACAACCCCATAGACGGCAGCCTACCAGGCTCCCCCGTCCCTGGGATTCTCCAGGCAAGAACACTGGAGTGGGTTGCCATTTCCTTCTCCATCTTCTGTGTTAGGCTCTGATAAAACTCCATCAGGTAAGGCTCTGATAAAATTTCTCTTGGGATAGCCCTTCAGAATGCTTCACGTATTTCAGAATAGTTCCTTTCCCCTGTCCCCCTGCTGGAAGTTTGAGGGAAATACCTGAGAATCTTCAGTGTGACAACTGATAGATCTGGAAACAAAACAAAATCCCAGGAGACCCACAAAGGCTGAGTTCCTGTGGAGTTCTTAAACTCTCAGATTTGTCCACACTGAGCCTCCAGCAACTCAGCAATTAAAGTTTAGGTTTTCCTTCCCTAGTACTGGTTTTCACAGAGTTTTCTACTCACAGGTTTCTGCTTTGGTAAGTTGTGATTCTCTGTATACACCTCTTTTTCTCCAATTTCAGGGGCAGCAGTTTGCCCTTTCACCTGAATTCTCTGACAGCCCTAACAAAGGCTGGTGATTTTCAGTTTGTAAAGCTTTCTGCTTGTTTTTAAGGATACAGTGATGACTTGTAAGCTCCTGACATGACAAAACAGTAACTGAAAGTCTTATGTCTTTGACTAATGGATATATATGTATGTGTATATATATATATTTTTGGAGCAGTTTTATATTAACATCAAAACTGAATAGAAAATACAGACATCCCATACACACCCGGCCCCCACACATGCACAGCCTCCCCCATTATCAACATCCCCCACTAGAATGGTATATTTGTTATCATCGATGAACCGAGCTTGACACATTAACATCACCCAAAGTCTAAAGCTTACATTACAGTTTTACAGTTCACTCATGGTGGTGTACATTATATGAATTTGGATCAATGTGTTTTCAAAGTGAAGTAATCCTAATGATGTCATATTTGTGTCTTGGACTGAAAGGAGGAATGATAAGTCTCTATTCTTGTTTTTTTAAATAGATGCCCTAAAATATTTGTTAATAGAATAACAGAATATACCCAAACATATTTGCAGGGATGAATTTTCCTTTGACTTGGGTTAATGGGATCTCTGGGATTTACAAACAAAAACAAACACCCCTTTGCCACCCTTGCTGCCCTAAGTCTTGTTATCAGTTCTGAACAGAGTGGGGCTGGCCATTTAATGCCATGAATCAGGGAATATAATTTGAGTTTAGAGCTCCGTTCCTATTAGAAGTAAAAATGCTTCTGGAGTGAAGAAGCCTTTTAACCAGCGAAAGCCTTTCCCCCTTAACATCATTGGGCCGCACTGCAAGGAGATGAGAGCCAGGAAAAGCAAATTTGGGTCCTTTCTGACCGTCTGACGGCGGTCATCTGACTTCTTTGGACCTTGTTCCCTCAGCTGTAAAGCCAGAGGCTTGGGCTGGATAATCCAAATGTCTCTAAAAGCCAAGATGCTAGGCTTTTGAAAACGCTGACTGTAAAAAAATAAAATACCATCCTGCGTCTACAGAATCAGGCAACTCCAAAGCCATCATAAGGCAAAACAAAGGTTGGATTTGATGAGGGGAGAATTTCTCTTCAAAGACTTCTGCTTAAATATAGAAATAAGGCAGATAACATCAACACAGTCAGATGTCAGTCTATTTTACGCAATGTGAAATTCCTTCTTAACTTCCCAGATCACAGTTACATCTAATTGCAAATTGGGACTCAGGTAAACTGCGCCGCCATGAGACTTGACAAACCTGTGGTATTTTTTGGGTACCTTGGCATTCCTAGGACCCCCAAATATATTAACTCATTGTATGCTGATCACAACCTTAAAAAAGAGTACTGTCTCCATTTTCGAGTTCAAGGAACAGAGGTATTAGAAATTTTGTGGCTTGCTTAAGTCCCACAGCTAATGAGCGACAGAGGATTTTAAATTTGCCTGTGGATTTTAGTTCAGGTTTCCCGAACGTCAGGAACCTCCTCTGCGTGACTTTACAAAACAGAAGGTTGTAGTCCACGAACATCAGGCCAACGTGCTTTCTCTGGGCTGGGCCCTATGTTGCACGTTGTACACGAATTTTCTCAACTCTCACAACAACCCTAAGAATAAGTACTTTAGTATTTATACTTGTTCACTGCGCAGACTATTCTTGAGACCAACCTGTAGAGCAGCAAAAGGTGCGTGGTTACCCGCGCCGGGGAGACCCCTGCAGCAGGGACGAGGGTCTGGGGAAACTGGGGGAAACTGAAGTGATGGGGTGTCTTGGTTTTCTGTTCTTTGGAGCGTCTCTGGCTGTATTCTCCTCACACTATTGTCTGTCCCTGAGCTCCCCGAGGCTGTGCGCCACTTTGCGCCCAGAGATTTGTGTGTCCCAATTACCGTGCATGGCTCTTGCCTTCCGTTCAGACGCCGAAGCAGTTGGAATAAGTGCAGAGAAGACGCAGAAACCGCGGCAGTCCGAGCCCAGAGCGATCAGAGCCCGGAGCGGTGCACAGGTGCAGCGGCTCCCGCACCCGCGACCGCAGGCTTCCGCCAAACCGCGCGATTTCCGCGCGGCCAGCCAGCCGGCGGAGCTGGGGATCCGCGGAGTGGCCTGCGGGGCAGCTGACCTGGGGGCGTGGCCGCGAATCGGGGCGTGGCCGGGGCCGGGGGCGGGGCCGGGGCGGAGACAGCTGGAGCTCAAGCCAGGGGTGGCTTCCGCTGCCCACCGCATCCCTCGGTTCTTGACCTGTGCGTGTGTCGGGTACCGGCCAACGCCATGCTCCTCCGCCTGCTCCTGCTGCTTGCGCCGTGCGGCGCGGGCTTCGCTGCCGCGGTGGTCAGCATCAGCTTGCGGGGAAACTGGGAGATCCACAGCGGGAACGGTTCGCTGCAGCTGCCCGCGGCGGTTCCCGGTTGCGTGCACAGCGCCTTGTTCAACCGGAGGGTCATCAAGGTACTGTGTGCGGCCGCCCCGCCGGGAACCTGCGCCCGGGTCCCGCGCGCGCTGAGAGGGGCCCCGGAGCAGCCTGGCCGCCCCCGAGCCCGGCGGTGTTCTCCTGGGTTTGGCACCAACTTCCGCTTTGCTTCTTGTGGTCTGCAGGGGGCTGGGCGTGGGGGGGAGGGTGGCGAGTCAATGTATCTACTCTTGGCGAGGAGCACCGCTGGGGTCCGGGCTAGATGGAGACTGAGCCACCCCCACGCTGGGGCCGCAGTAACTCAGGAAAGCGGAGCTTCAGGCAGTTATACTGGCGCTGTTATTGCCATGGTTCCACGCTGAAGCGTGGATTAGAAAGGACATGTTACTGTCAGAGCCTAAGGCGGGAGATGAGTGTTTCAACTGCCCGAACACTGCAGGGGACGATAGCGTTTTGCCAAGTAAGTGTTAACTATATTCAGTGATGCCTTAGTTTTTCATTTTCGCTTTTAGGGTCAGATTTGGAATTGATACAGCAGCACATAGGCTGAGGAGAATGAGACCCGCAAGGTTAGAATTGTCAGTGCTACTGTAAAGGCTAAATAATTGTTAAGGCTGGTTGGTGGGATATGAAGAAACATGCTGTTATGTGATTGTGATGTGGTGTATGTGTCCCAGTAGATGCTTCAGTTTATAGACTTCTTATGGAGGACGTTTTCCTGTTTGGCTGCCTGTGGGTAGAGGTTTGCAAACAGACTGCCACTTCCCACTGTTTCTTCCTTCCATCTGCTGCACATCTTTAATGGCTTTGCTTGGGACAAAATGTACTTGATAAGTGGTTGGCACACATTGTCCTGATCCTTCTAAAAACTCCAGGGTAAGTGTCACACAGTATAGGAGGCTATGAAGTCAGGCCAGGCTGGTTTAGAATTCTGTTTCTGCCACTCTAAAGAATAAGTCTTCTTATCTGCATTTTATAGATGATATGACTTATGGAGCCCAGAGAAGTTAGAGAAGGTACCCAAGATCACACAGCAACTTAGAGTGACAGAAATGGAATTCTAAATCAGCCTGGCCTGACTTCATGGCCTTCTGTATTGTATGACACCTCCCCTGGTGGTTTGAAAATCAGGTATTTTTAAAGCACTGGAATTAACTGTCAGGAATATAATTCAAAGTTTATTTAAATGACAGGACAATTGACAGGTTATGCAGATTTCTGATCTGGTATCATTAGCTCTTTTTCAAGAATGTGTATCAGAAAAGAAACAAATGTAAATGACACTGACCATGGTCCTGTTTATTTTTTTTAAGTAAGTCATTCTCAAACTTAAGTATTTAAACTATTTTTAGTTAACAAACTGCTTATGACAGTTTGGTACCCTAAGGCTTCACTAACCCATACTTTGAGGATGCTTGTGTTTATATTGCAGTGTTTCTCCTGCATCATTTTCCTGATTAAATTAAGGCAATGGGAAATCACTAGTGGCTGTAGTAAATCAGAATACTGTTCCATGTTACAGTGCTGCATACCAAGAAACATTTTGTTACTCATTAAAGTGACTGATGTGCTCATAGACTGAAATAACTGACTTTTCCTCATGGGAACAATTTACAATGTCTGTTAGATCTGTTAATAAATTCTTAGGAAAACTTTACGTTTCAATAAGGTAGATGTGGACTTCCCTGAAGGCTCAGTGGTAAAGAATCCGTCCACAGTGCAGGAGACATTGGGTTGGAAAGATCCCCTGGAAAAGGAAATGGCTACCCACTGCAGTTTTCTTGCCTGGAGGATCCCATGGACAGAAGAGCCTGGTGGTGGCAATCCTTGGGGTGGCAAAGGAGTCAGACACAACTTAGTGACTAAACAACAATATAAATGTAGGTCTTAAATGACAGATGAGAGATGGGGAGCTTTTGGCGATTGGGGAACTCCAGTACTATTGATAATAACCTACATCAAGTATCATGTTGAGTAATATGTTGTTATTCCACCTGCTTTATTATAACATCCATTTTTGGTGTTGACCTCAGGAAATATTCTAAAGCTTAGAGCAGACGCTGGCCTAAATACAGTGTTTACATGAGAACTTGAAACATATCTTCTTGAAGTCATTCACCTAATTATCTCATAAATATTTATTTGGTACCTCCAAGCATTATTCTAGGTGCTTGGAATTGATAGCTTATGGTGAACCATGGATTCATGATCTCCGAAGAAGATTTAGCTTCGGGACTAGGGACCAGGCTTGATCACTCAAGAGCTTTTGTGTAGCAGAGTTTTATTAACATGAAAAAGGGACAGAGAAAGCCTCTGACATAAACATCAGAAGGGAACCGAGAGTGCCCCACTCGCAAGGTTTAGAAAGGGAGTTATATACTTTTTTCACTTGGTCATTACAGTAAATCAAAAGAATGTCTCAAGGTTGTAGACTCACTCCTACAATATACATTTTAAGATAACAGGGTTAGAACTAACAATAGAAAGATCTTACCAGACCTACATTTTTAAGATGACAGATTAGTCAGAAGGTTCTCAAGGAGAAACAGTCCTCAAGCAGGATACACTGTTGTCATAAAATCGTTGGTCCAGAGTTTAAGGGAAAACATATCCTTGAGCAAGATGGATTGTTTTGTTGTTCAATCATCAGCTCTGGGCTTAAAGAAAAAAATGTTCTTTTATCCTTCTTGAGAACTCCAGACCCTTATCTTCTAGAGAGCCCCAGACCACCCACTCCCACAATATATATCTTAAATTAACAAGATTAGAACTAACAATAGAAAGGTCTTACCAGACCCATTCCCACAAGGTTAGTCAGAAAACCTTCTTGTTAAGGAGAAACATGTCTAAAGCAATGTAGAATAAGTTTGTCTTTTTCTCCTTGAGAGCCCCAGACCCCTTTCTCCTTCTCCAGGACTCTGGACCCCTCTTTCCCCTGCGGGGGTGCCCTGGACTTCTTATCAACCTATCCAGGAGTTGACTCTCAGAATCAAGTGGTGAAGAAAACAGTTTTTGTCGCAATAGACATTCTAGTGAAGGAGATAAATAATAAACAGATATTAATAGATAATACAGTGACAGATGGTACACTGAAAAAAAATAAAGCAGGTTAAAGGAAGAGAGAATGAAGGCTGATTGGAAAAGATTCTATTTTTTAAAAAGTGGTTAAAGTTGGCCATATTGATAAAGATCTTCTGAGGAGATCAGTTTTAAGCCAAAGTGCACTTCCAGCAAAAAAAGGAAGAAAAGATGGCAGTGGGGAGAGGAGATGCCTTGAGGCACAAACATGCTTGGTGAGCTCCAGAAATAGCCAAAAGGCTAGTGTGGCTGTAACCCTGAGACCTCGAGGGCAGGTGGATAAGTTCAAAGTCGGCATCTAGGGTAGATCATGTAGGCCATTGAGAAAAACTTTGGATTTTATTCTGCAATGATGGGAAATTTTTTAGCTAAATTTTAGTTAGTATACATTCTTATTTTCTTAGACAAATTTTTAGAAGTGTAATTGTTGATTCAAAAGAATATGCCTTTTTTTCTTTTACTATATACATCTAAATTGTTCTCCATAAAAACTGTACCAGTTTTACACTCCTGTCGTGACTTTATTAGAGTGCTTATTTTAAGTGCTAGATTTGAATATTATTTTAAAATACAAAAATAGAAACAACTTACTTTCTAGTGAGGTTAACAATTTTTATATGTTTATGTTATTTGTGATTTGGGATTACTTATTCCTATTTTTAATCTATTTTTCTATTGACTGTCTTTTAAAATATAGATTTGTTAGATCTCTTTTTATATATTTTCAAATTTTTCCATGTATTAATGATATTGTTTATTATATAGATGTTTTAAGGTTTTATATGTTGAAATCTTATAAACTTTTTTCTTTTATGATTGTTTTCTGTCTGGATATTATGCTTTGTAAGTAATTTTCTCTCTCCTAATTAAATATTTACCTGTATCTTCTCCTTTTAATATTTTTATGTTTCCTCTTTTGTATGTTTGTATTTAAAATTTTGATCCCTTTGAGTTTTTTCAAATAAGCAATTTTTTATATCCCATGATTTGAACAGTTTCTCTTTTGTCCACTAATAAAACATTACTTTTATCATGCACAAAGTACTCATATATTGATACAATTTTCTTGTTCTCTCCTTTAAAATTCTTTTAAAAAGAATAATAAATGTTCAATACTTATTGTACAAAAATGATGCAGAGAAATATAAAATACAAAATCAATCCCTGAGATGGTTTTGTAAGCTACTTCATTTAAAATATATGATGAACATCTCTTTGCATCTATAAATATAGATCTTCAAAAAAATTTAATAACTGCATAGACTCCATTACAAAGATTTTCCTACTCACATCTACACTTAAAAAATAATAAAATATATTGATTGCGAAGAGTTGTACACGACTGAGGAACGGAGCACAAGCACATGTTGAAAATTTACTGTGAACACACACACTACCAAAAATGGCAGGTGCTAGATGCAGTGATTGGTACCAGATGGGATAAAAGTGTAGGTAAGTTGGGAATGAGGCCCTGTAGTTCAGTTGAAAAAATGAAGACTTTGGTTTTGGGCTAAGTTTATTTCATCCCTGGATGTACTTCTGCTTTGTCATGGGACCTCAGGAAAGACACTTCACCCTTTGGAGCTTTAGTTTCTTCCACTATAAAATGCTATTTACTGCACATCTTTGTTATGAGGATTGGAGTAAATGAGTGACTCTCTTGGAGGCTAATATAAAGTAAATGGTCACCAAGTGATACTCTTACTGTCTTTAGGGCTCATGGCTTTGTTTTAGCAACTCAGTTACCTACATGGATCCTTACTCATCAGAGGTAATGCTGAGCTTCTGTTTGCTTAAAACAAGACTCACAATTTTAATATGAGCAGAGGAGATCAGACCACTCCGGAACCAAATTAAGTTGGTTGCTTAGCCTATGCAATATCTATTATAAATGCAATGTGAGCCTCCACAACTTTTATTTTAGAGAGTAAGGTATTTGCCCTTAGAGCAGTTTTTTAATAGGTTTTATTTATTTATTTTTGGGGGAGCAATTTTAGGTTCTCTGCAAAATTAAATGGAAAATACAGACACTTCCCATATGTCCCCCACACATGCACAGCTGCCCTACTACCGACACCTCCTGTCAGAGTGGTACATTTCTTACCATCAATGAAACTTACAGTGACACATTGTTATTCCTGGAAGTCCTTAGTTTGTATTACCATTCATTCTATGGATTTTGACAAATATATAATGATATGTACCCACCATCATAGTATCATTCAGAATAGTTTCGCTGCCCTAAAGATCCTCTGATCTCTACCTATTCATCCTTCTCTCCTCCTTGATCTCTGGTATCCACTGATGCTTTCAGTGTCTCCATAGCTTTGCCTTTCCAGAACATCATATAATTGGCATCATAGTCTGTAGCCAGAGTGCCTGATGAACTATGGACGGAGGTTCGTGACATTGTACAGGAGACAGGAATCAAGACCATCCCCAAGAAAAAGAAATGCAAAAAAGCAAAATGGCTGTCTGAGGAGGCCTTACACATAGCTGTGAAAAGAAGGGAAGCGAAAAAAGTAAAGGAGAAAAGGAAAGATATACCCATTTGAATGAAGAGTTCCAAAGAATAGCAAAGAGAGATAAGAAAGCCTTCCTCAGCGATCAATGCAAAGAAATAGAGGAAAACAATAGAATGGGAAAGACTAGATATCTCTTCAAGAAAATTAGAGATACCAAGGGAACATTTCATGAAAAGGTGGGCACAATAAAGGACAGAAATGTTATGAAGCTAACAGAAGCAGAAGATATTAAGAAGAGGTGGCAAGAATACACAGAAGAACTGTACAAAACAGATCTTTACGACCCAGATAAACATGATGGTGTGATCACTCACCCAGAGCCAGACATCCTGGAATGTGAAGTCAAATGGGCCTTAGGAAACATCACTATAAACAAAGCTAGTGGAGGTGATGGAATTCCAGTTAACTATTTCAAATCCTAGAAGATGATGCTATGAAAGTGCTGCACTCAATATGCCAACAAATTTGGAAAACTCAGCAGTGGCTACAGGACTGGAAAAGGTCAGTTTTCATTCCAATCCCTAAGAAAGGCAACGCCAAAGAATGCTTAAACAATTGCACTCATGTCATGCGCTAGTAAAGTAATGCTTAAAATTCTCCAGGCCAGGCTTCAGCAATACATGAACCGTGAACTTCCAGATGTTCAAGTTGGTTTTAGAAAAGGCAGAGGAACCAGAGATCAAATTGCCAACATCTGCTGGATCATGGAAAAAGCAAGAGAGTTCCAGAAAAACATTATTTCTGCTTTATTGACTATGCCAAAGCCTTTGACTGTGTGGATCACAATAAACTGTGGAAAATTCTGAAAGAGATGGGAATACCAGACCACCTGACCTGCCTCTTGAGAAACCTGTATGCAGGTCAGGAAGCAACAGTTAGAACTGGACATGGAACAACAGACTGGTTCCAAATAGGAAAAGGAGTACGTTAAGGCTTTATATTGTCACCCTGCTTATTTAACTTATATGCAGAGTACATCATGAGGAATGCTGGGCTGGAGGAAGCACAAGCTGGAATCAAGATTGCTGGGAGAAATATCAATAAATCAGATATGCAGATAACACCACCCTTATGGCAGAAAGTGAAGGAACTAAAAACCCTCTTGAGGAAAGTGAAAGAGGAGAGTGAAAAAGTTGGCTTAAAGCTCAACATTCAGAAAACGAAGATCATGGCATCTGGTCCCATCACTTCATGGGAAATAGATGGGGAAACAGTGGCAACAGTGGCAGACTGTATTTTTCTGGGCTCCAAAATCACTGCAGATGGTGATTGCAGCCATGAAATTAAAAGATGCTTACTTCTTGGAAGGAAAGTTATGACAAACCTAGACAGCATATTGAAAAGCAGAGACATTACTTTGTCAACAAAGGTCCTTCTAGTCAAGGCTGTGGTTTTTCCAGTGGTCATTTATGGATGTGAAAGTTGGACTATAAAGAAAGCTGAGCACCAAAGAATTGATGCTTTTGAACTGTGGTGTTGGAGAAGACTCTTGAGAGTCCCTTGGACTGCAAGGAGATTCAACCAGTCCATCCTAAAGGAGATCAATCCTGGGTGTTCATTGGAAGGACTGATGCTGAAACTGAAACTCCAGTACTTTGGCCACCTCATGCGAAGAGCTGACTCATTGGAAAAGACCCTGATGCTGGGAAAGATTGAGGGCAGGAGGAGAAGGGGACGATAGAGGATGAGACGGTTGGATGGCATCACCGATTCGATGGACATGAGTTTGAGTGAACTCCGGGAGTTGGTGATGGACAGGGAGGCCTGGCGTGCTGTAATTCATGGGGTCGCAGAGAGTTGGACACGACTGAGCGACTGAACTGAACTGAACTGAGTCTGTAGTCTTTCCAGATTTGCTTCTTTCAAGAAATAGGAAATGTTTGACATCTAAATTCTCCTTATCTAGAAAAAATTTATCTGAGACGATTACCCGCTGGAGCTCAACATGCTGGTTCCTTCAAGGATCTGGGAGATAAGAAGCAGTCTTGTGCCCTGTCAGCCATCCCTGAGGATGTTAGCAGGTTGCACCTTAGCAGGTTGAAGTGTTGCAACTACATTGGCCTTCACACCTTCCTTCTCCTGATATTTTTAACTATATTGGATTAAATCCACAGTGTAGAGTTATAAATAGTACTGGGTGGAGACACATGGGCAGGCTTATATTTAGGTGCCTCTTCAAACCTGTGTCCTTAACTGTTTACTTCATGTTAGTTCAGTGGAGAGTGCTGGGTGCTGTTTGTGGGGGAAGAGAAGAAAAGAAAGTAAGTGGGCTGCGCCTGGCGCACCCCAGTTAGCAGAACAAAAAGCTCAGAGGTTACCCAGACCTTAAAAGTCAGTTTGGTGATTATTGGTTGTTATTAAATCCAGTCAACTGCTGATCGCCCCTGTGATATCAAAATGTTTCTTCCAGTCAGGAGCAGTTTCTGGTTGACACATTTTCTTTCCATCTTGATATACACCCAGTGATATTATAGTGCCTCTTACATTTTGTGCCCTGGGCAGGTGCCCAACTGGCTGTTGTCAATGGTCAGCCCTTATGTCTGTGGAACGTAGATAAAGCTGGCTTTTCCCTCTCAACTTGGAGTTGCAGTTCCTGAGGAAATCGCCCTTGGGCCTGGCCCAGTCAGAGGCGAGAAGCCCTCTGAGCCTGCCTGGTGTCCCGTAGCTGTGGTGTTGTTCACAGACAGATGAACGGAAAAACTTCTTGTCCCATTCTGCCTCCTGCCTGGAAGCCCGCATCAGGAAGGTAAAGGGTAGAAAGTGAGAAGGGGAAGAAAGATGTAAGTATTATGGACAGGAATTGGGGCTGGACCCTCAGATAGAATAGCATCTGTGAACACCCAGCAGGCCAGTCATCTAAGGCAGAGGCTGATGAAGGGCCAGATATTATTAACACTGTTTTAGGCTTCATGGGTCATTTGGTCTCTGCCGTGTCTACTCAGCTCTGCTATTATAGCGTGAAAACTGCTGTATGTAATTTACAAAGGAATGGACCTGTCTGTGCTCCTGTAAAACTTTACTGATACATGTCCATTCTTAGTTCACTGGCCACCCAAAAACAGATAGTGAGCTGCATTAGGCCTGTAGGTTGTAGTTTGCAGACTTGGTCTAGGCTAGTACAGGAAACATGAAGTCTGTAAGTTTGACAGTATCTATGCTGCCTGCATGTTCTCTGGAGAGATACTTTTTGTGCTCACTTAGTAAAGCTGAGGGCTTCCCTGATGGCTCGGACGGTAAAAAATCCATTTGCAATGCAGGAGACCCTGATTTGATTCCTGGGTTGGGAAGTTCCCCTGGAGAAGGGATAGGCGACCCACTCCTGTATTCTTGGGCTTTCCTGGTGGCTCAGATGGTAAAGAATCCACCTGCAATGCGAAAGACCTGGGTTTGACCCCTGGGTTGGGAAGATCGCCTGGAGGAGGGCATGGCAACCCACAGCAGTATTCTTGCCTGGGGAATCCCCATAGACAGAGGAGCCTGACAGGCTACAGTCCATGGGGTCACAAAGAGTCGGATACGACTGACAGACTAAGCATAGCGTGGCATAGTAAAGCTGAGGGCTCCCCAGATGGTGCTGGTGGTGAAGAACCCGCCTGCCAATTTTGGAGTCATAAAAGGTAAGAGACACGGGTTAGATCCCTGGGTAGGGAAGATCCCCTGGAGGAAGGCGTGACAGCCCACTCCAGTATTCTTGCCTGGAGAATCCCATGGACAGAGGAGCCTAGTGGGCTGTAGTCCATAGGGTTGCAAAGACTTGGACACGGCTGAAGCGACCTAGCATGCACGCATGTACAGTAAAGCTAAGTGAAAGATAACTTTGTAAGTGCAAAGTAAATCCAAGGAGTGGGGAGTTTGCCTGATCTTTGGGAAACAGAGAAGAAGCATCCCCTGGGGAAACCAGCGGGGATAGTGGCAGCAAAATGCAAAGTGAGAACCAGGGAGCAGTGAGTGCCTGATGGCGTCACACCATTGAAAGTGCTGCCATTCATTCTCTGCTGTGACCTTGCAGGTTCTGTGTTTGGTTTCAACAGGGGAACCCAATCTTCATCTCCACATGTATAGAGAGCCCAGTCTTCATCTCCACGTCTCCACGTATTTCTTTGATAATGAACTATGTGTGTGCTAGTCACTTAGTCATGTCTGACTCTTTGCAATCCCATGGACTGTAGCCCATCAGGCTCCTCTGTCCGAGGGATTCTCCAGGTAAGAATACTGGAGTGTGTTGCCATGCCCTCCTCCAGGGGATCTTCCTGACCCAGGGATTGAATTCAGGTCTCTGGAACTGTAGGCAGATTCTTTGCCATCTAAGCCAACAGGGAAGCCCTAATGAAACTGTAATACTTATATCTCAGCTTGCTTTCATTTCAGGTATTTTGTTAGACTTTTACATTTAAAAATATTTTTAGCATTTTTAGGATACTAATGCCATGGCAACCTTGTTTGAAAGGTAATGGTCTCTTAAACAGATGGAGCTTTAGCCTTGAGGATGGGATGGGCCAGCATATGAAATGCTTGCAATCCTAGGCCAAGAGTTCATTGATTTTTAGGTAATAAATAACCATCATTACTAGTTTATTTCATGTTTATTTAATTAATTACTTTTGCATATTTAATCACCTGTATTTTTTATCATCAGGATCCTTACTACAGATTTAATAACCTTGACTACAGATGGATTGCCTTGGATAACTGGACCTATATCAAGAACTTTAAACTCCGTTTTGACATGAGGTACATATGTGTGTATATCTGTATTTATATCTATGTCTGTTTATTCATTTATTATTATTATTATTTGAACTTTTCTTCTTTTTCTGTTTGCAGTAATCTTTTGTTTGTTTAGGTTACATTGTCATACTAAAGCCTGAACTATAAAAGTGAAAATATGATTTATGTTTTGATTTGCGTATGAGGATTGTGCTGCTGATCATCAGTCACAGACTTACCTCTTATTCAGTCATTTTTCCAGTGGTTGTAATGGCACCACCTAGACTTAGTTCTTTTATCTGCCTTTTCTTTTCCCTGCTCTCCCAGTAATCCACAAAGTGTATATATTTACAATATTGTCAAATAGGCTTAGAGATACATCATTTGTTTGATATAGTGTTAGTCAGCCACAGAAACTACGGTATTGGCCTTATATTATATCATGAGGACATGAGGAAAGGTATGGTATAGGTTTCAGTAATGTCCTATGTAGCAGAATGTAACCCAATTATGCGTGTGTGTGCTGAGTTGCTCAGTTGTGTCCGACTCTTTGCAATGCCATTGACTCTAGCCTGCCAGGCTCCTCTGTCTATGGAATTTTCCAGGCAAGAATACTGTACTGAGTTGTTACTTCCTGCTCCAGGGGATCTTCCTGACCTATGGACTGAACCTGCGTCTCCTGCATTGGCAGGCAGATTCTTTACCACTGGCCAGCCTTGGAAGCTTCAACCTAATTATATTAATATTTACCGCCATTATTGATAAATTAAAAAAAAAACCTCTGTCCTTTTAATATGACCTTTCTTTTTTTTGGGGGGGTGGTAATTAATCACTAGCTTCTTACAAGAGAAATAAAGCCAGAAAATAATGCTCAGTATCTTCAAGTTACAGTGTTCCAAACTCTTATTTCCAGATAATACTTAAAATATCTCCAATAGGGGGCCCTCTTTCATCCTGAACTCAACATTTAGTTAACCAATTGACTGTGTGACTTAAAACTTGCATTAGATTCCAACCACCTCATTGTTTCTCTTAATATAATATCATCTTCCCAATCTCCCATGCCCAAGGAGTTTTTGGCTTATCATATCTTTTCTTCATTTTCCTGTATTTGGCCTGTTTCTGAGTCCTGTTAATTTTTGCCTATCATTTCTCTTGATTCAGCTCCTGTCTCCTCATTTCTAAGCTTCCACCTTTGCCTAGGCCTTTATACCTGGCCTTTATACCTTTGCCTAGGCCTTAATACCTGGCATTAGGCCTGTGCTACCTACTAAGATTTCTTGCTTTATCTTTTTATTCTCTAGTCTTCTGAATGTAGAAACATTATTCATCTCTTCCAAATTCTTATTTATTTTATTTTTTGGCTGCTCTGGGTCTTTATTGCTGTGCTTAGGCTTTCATTATTGCTGTGGGAGTTACTCTCTAGTTGCGATGTGCAGGCTTCTCATTGCCATAGCTTCTCTTGTTCAGATTACAGGCTCTGGGCTTCAGCAGTTGTGGTACATGGGCTGAGTTGCCCCGAGGCATATCGGATCTTCCTGAACCAGGGATTGAACCAGTTAGGCGAATTCTTAACCACTCGACCTCCAGGAAAGCCCGCAAATGTTTATTTTACCATTCTCGCTTAAGAATGAGAGTGTCTTCCCTTTGATTGGCAGATCAAGTTTAACCTTCTCTGCTTGTCTGTGAAAATGCTGCTTCCTGTTGCAAATCCTGTACCACTTCCTGCATCCCCATCCCCCTATTCCTCTCCCAGTCCTGCTGCTGCTGCTGCTGCTAAGTTGCTTCAGTCGTGTCCAACTCTGTGCGACCCCGTAGACGGCAGCACCCCAGGCTCCGCCATCCCTGAGATTCTCCAGGCAGGAACACTGGAGTGGGTTGCCATTTCCTTCTCCAGTGCATGAAAGTGAAAAGTGAAAGTGAAGTCGCTCAGTCGTGTTGGACTCTTTGTGATCCCATGGACTGTAACCTACCAGGCTCCTCTGTCCCTGGGATTTTCCAGGCAAGAGTACTGGAGTGGGGTGCCATTGCCTTCTCCAAGCTCCCAGCCCTAGGCAACTGCTAATTTATTTTTTATCGCTATGCATTTTTCTCTTCTGGAAATCTCAAAGAAATGGAACTGTACAATATATCCCTCCTTTATGACTGGCTTCTTTTCATTTCAGTTCAGTTCAGTTCAGTCGCTCAGTCATGTCCGACTCTTTGCGACCCCATGAATCACAGCACGCCAGGCCTCCTTGTCCATCACCAACTCCCGGAGTTCACTCAAACTCATGTCCATCGAGTCGGTGATGCCATCCAGCCATCTCATTCTCTGTCGTCCCTGTCTCCTCCCACCCCCAATCCCTCCTAGCATCAGACTCTTTTCCAGTGAGTCACTTACATAATGATATTTTCAAGTTCATCTGTGTTGTTGTGTCCACCAGTACTTCATTTCTTTTTATTGCTGAACACTATTTTATTGTATGGATATGCCACATTTTATTTATTTTGTTCTTTAAACTCTTGTTTCCTTCTTGAAGTCTTTACTTTATAAACTCTGAAATCACTTGTAGTCTATTCATCAAGACTATATCACAAAGTAGAAGAGATTGAAAGCTTTCTCTTTGTTTCATGTGTTTTAGGCTTGAATGCTAAACAGATTTCAGATTCCTTAAATTCAGAGAGTGTTTTAGTTCTCTGTAAGGCTTAGCAGAGTACTGGGCACATAATATTTACTCATAGATACTTGCTAGTTGGTTAATACATTCTCTTAGCGTCAGTAAATGTAATAGTTTGTGAAAATGTTTTGTGTTTGTTATTAATATTGAACTTGATTCAAATAAGAACTTTGTGAAGTTCTAGGGTAAAAGTCAATGCATGGAAATTAGAAGTCATGCTCATGATTTGATAGGGATTATTGAAATATTATCAAGAAAGTTAAACTGGATCACTCAACATAAAAATGTATTAAAGTGATATTTCTGAAAATTTTATTGAAAATTGCCTTCCAGGAATGTATATTTTCTCTGAAATATTTATTCCTTTCATTCTTAATTAAAAAAGACTAGTTATCTAAGTTAATGTTTTATTCACCTTGTTTTAAAAATCTTCTGTTTTTTTAGCAAATGGAGTAAAGTAAATTTGATTTTTGAGGGTATCGATACAGTTGCAGTAGTCCTGCTCAACAGTGTTCCTATTGGCAAAACAGACAACATGTTCAGAAGATACGTAAGTACATAGTGACATCAGGTTAAAAAGAACCACTGTTTGTGTTTGTGTTCATTCTTATCACGAGCAGCAAGCACAAGCCCTTTGATGCAATGGGTAAGTTACTTTATCTCTCAGTTCCCATATTTGTTGAATGATGAAGACACTCAAGCCCTATAAAATTATTGTGAGGATTTAATTAGTTAATTGAAATGATTGGTTTAGTTTATGGCACATAGGGAATGTTTGAAAATGCTGTTCCCTTCTCTGTTCTTTTGAATCCAGAGTTTCAAGGGAAATGACAGCTGACAAGCCATTTTTAAAAGGAAGTGTTCCTTCCTTTCTGGAAGTGTTACCTTAAGAGATTGTATCCCTGTCAAGGGTAGACTTTTCAAAACAAAAATAACTAATGACTTAGAAATACATGCTCTGCATACCAGAGGGTCAGGTTATTATGAAGCATCTAGGAAATACTTGGCAATTCAGAGCCATATGTAAATAGCAAGAGCAGACTTTCCAGGACTAAACATAGTCTCTGTTTGCTCTGTTGGCCTAGGACCATCATCTCTCAGTAAAAATAGCAAAAAAAAACCTAGAAATCTAGTTTGGGTAGGAGAATGTAATAGTTATAACTAAAAGTTGGCAACTAAGTTATACAAGCTGAATTTAGAAAAGGCAGAGGAACCAGTGATCAAATTGCCAACATCCGCTGGATCATACAAAAAGCAAGAGAGTTCCAGAAAAACATCTACTTCTGCTTTATTGACTACATCAAAGCCTTTGACTGTGTGGATCACAACAAACTGTGGAAAATTCTTCAAGAGATGGGAATACCAGACCACCTTACCTGCCTCCTGAAAAATCTGTATGCAGGTCAAGAAGCAACAGTTAGAATTGGACATGGAATTGCAGACTGGTTCCAAATCAGGAAAGGAGTATGTCAAGGCTGTATATTGTCACCCTGCTTATTTAACTTATATGCAGAGTACATCATGCAAAATGCCAGGCTGGATGAAGCACAAGCTGGAATCAAGATTCCCAGGAGAAATACAATAACCTCAGATATGCAGATGACACCACCCTTATGGCAGAAAGTGAAGAGGAACTAAAGAGCCTCTTGATGAAAGTGAAAGAGGAGAGTGAAAAAGTTGGCTTGAAGCTCAACATTCAGAAAACTAAGATCATGGCATCTGGTCCCATCACTTCATGGGAAATAGATGGGGAAACAGTGGAAACAGTGTCAGACTTTATTTTCTTGGGCTCGAAAATCACTGCAGATGGTGACTGTAGCCATGAAATTAAAAGACTCTTGCTCCTTGGGAGAAAAGCTATGACCAACATAGGCAGCATATTAAAAAGCAGAGACATTACTTTGCCAACAAAGGTCCATCTAGTCAAGGCTATGGTTTTTCCAGTGGTCATGTATGGATGTGAGGGTTGGACTATAAAGAAAGCTGCTGCTGCTGCTGCTGCTAAGTCATTTCAGTCGTGTCCGACTCTGTGCAACCCCATAGACGGCAGCCGACCAGGCTCCGCTGTCCCTGGGATTCTCCAGGCAAGAATACTGGAGTGGGTTGCCATTTCCTTCTCCAATGTGTGAAAGTGAAAAGTGAAAGTGAAGTCACTCAGTCGTGTCTGACTAGTAGCGACCCCATGGACTGCAGCCCACCAGGCTCCTCTGTCCATGTGATTTTCTAGGCAAGAGTACTGTAGTGGCTTGCCATTGCCTTCGCCGATAAAGAAAGCTGAGCACTAACGAATTGATGCCTTTGAACTATGGTGTTGGATAAGACTCTTGAGAGTCCCTTGGACTGCAAGGGGATCCAACCAGTCCATCCCAAAGGAAATCAGTCCTGAATATTCATTGGAAGGACTGATGCTATAGCTGAAACTCCAATACTTTGGCCATCCAATGTGAAGAACTGACTCATTTGAAAAGACTCTAATGCTGGGAAAGATTGAGGGCAGGAAGAGAAGGGGACGACAGAGGATGAGATAGTTGGATGGCATCGCCGACTTGACGGACATGAGTTTGAGTAAACTTTGGAAGTTGGTAATGGACAGGGAAGCCTGGCATGCTGTAGTCCATGGGGTCACAAAGAGTCAGACATGACTGAGCAACTGAACTGAACTGAAGTTATACTATCTTGGAGAAGTTTTTTCATCAGCAAAAAGGCTAGACCTAAAGATTTCAATTATTTTATGCATCTTTCATACATTCTGCCTATGTCTAAAATTTTATACATGAGGATGCTTTCATATCTGTTCTGTTTAATTTAGAGCTTTGATATTACACATGTGGTCAAAGCAATGAATATCATTGAAGTGCGTTTCCAGTCACCAGTGATATATGCGAACCAGAGAAGTGAACTTCACACTGCCTACTGGGTGCCCCCCAACTGCCCTCCACCTGTGCAGGATGGCGAATGCCATGTCAACTTTATTCGCACGGTAAGGGTCTCACAGTGGAGGGCCTTTCACCTTAAGGATGGGATGATGGTATATGAAATGCTTGTTTGAAGACTCCAATTGTATTTCAGAAAATGGGCATCTCTCTCCTGCCCCTTAGTGGGATTTATAGTAAAAATTAGAAATAAGAACCAAAAGTTATATGAATTTTTGAGGAGAACTTTTCTTTCTAGGATCCCTTCTTGAGGAGTACCTAAGATAACATTGGAAAAAAATAAAAATAGGTGACTGATAATGCACCTTTACAATTTTTATTTTGGCTATACCTCGAGGCTTGCAGGATCTTTGTGTCCTGACCAGGGATCAAACCCATGCCCCCTGCAGTGGAAGGCCGGAATCCTAACTACCGGACTGCCAGGGAATTCCCCCTTTACAATTTTTTTTTTAAAAGCCCTTAAGTTTATCAAGCTTTCCATCAGACTGTAGGGTTCCTATTTATGAGCAATAGTTGTTACTAGCCTTCTGCAACTGTTAATGTATTTGCTGATGTGTGATATTTTACTGCCAGGTTTTCATAACATCTAACAAAAGATAACAAAAGCACAGGTGATTAATTTCCTTTGAGTCTGTTCTCAATCTAGATGACTAATACAGGGATGAATTAGTATTTTATGTCACACTTAGTGTTTAATTTTATTTTTATTTAAAGAAAGTTTAATTGTGGTAAAATACACATAACACAGAATTTACTACCTTAATTCTTTTAGGTGTACATTCAGTAATATTAAATATATTCACATTGTGTGAAATCAGTCTCCAGAACTGTTTCATCTTGCAAAACAAACTCTGTACTCGTTAAAAAAACAACTCCCCACTTTCCCCCAACTCTCAGCCCCTGGCAACCACCATCTTTCAGATTCTAGGAGTTTTAATCCTCTAGATACCTCTTACCAGTCGAATCATACAATATTTGTCTGTCTGTGACTGATTTAGTTCACTAAACAATTTTTTGGACGTGCTCTCATCGCTGCTCTCTTCTGTGAGTTAAAAGTGATTCATTGGGTCATATCATACTCAGATATCAATGTAATGTCTTCGGGTTCATCTATGTTGTAGTGCGTGCCAGAATTCCCTTCCTTTTTAAAGGCTGACTAATCTTCGAAGCACAAGCTGAAATCCAGATTGCCGGGAGAAATATCAATAACCTCAGATATGCAGATGACACCACCCTTACGACAGAAAGTGAAGAGGAACTAAAAAGCCTCTTGATGAAAGTGAAAGAGGAGAGTGAAAAGGTTGGCTTGAAGCTCAACATTCAGAAAACAAAGATCATGGCATCTGGTCCCATCACTTCATGGGAAATAGATGGGAAAAACAGTGGAAACAGTGTCAGATTTTATTTTGGGGGGCTTCAAAATCACTGCGGATTCTGATTGCAGCCATGAAATTAAAAGATGTTTACTCCTTGGAAGGAAAGTTACGACCAACCTTGATAGTATATTAAAAAGCAGAGACGTTACTTTGCCAACAAAGGTCCATCTAGTCAAGGCTATGGTTTTTCCAGTGGTCATGTATGGATGTGAGAGTTGGACTATGAAGAAAGCTGATCGCTGAAGAATTGATGCTTTTGAACTGTGGTGCTGGAGAAGACTCTTGCGAGTCCCTTGGACTGCAAGGAGATCCAGCCAGTCCATCCTAAAGGAGACCAGTCCTAGGTGTTCATTTGAAGGACTGATGCTAAAGCTGAAACTCAAATACTTTGGCCACCTCATGTGACAAGTTGACTCACTGGAAAAGACTCTGATGCTGGGAGGGATTGGGGGCGGGAGGAGACTGGGATGACAGAGAATGAGATGGCTGGATGGCATCACCGACTCAATGGTCATGAGTTTGAGTGAACTCCGGGAGTTGGTGATGGACAGGGAGGCCTGGCTTAGTGTGATTCATGGGGTCGCAAAGAGTCGGACACGACTGAGCGACTGAACTGAACTGAACTGAATATTCCATTGTATATACATACCACGGGTGCCTAAAGCTCATTGTGTCCAACACTGCACTGGGATCTAAACCCTGCTCCCAGGGCTTTTTGTCTCACTGAATGGAATACCATTTGCAGCAGTTGCTCAAGCCAGAAACCTCAGAGTTGTTTTTGATACCTCCTGGTCTCTTTTTTAAAAGAGATTAGGAAGTCCTTTTGATGATGTGGATGTTACCTTTTTAGTAGCTCCTGAATCTGCTCGTGCTTAATTTCTACTCCCACACTTGGGGTCCATCTGTTACCATTTCTTGCATCAGGTGTTGCTGTGGTTGCACAACTGGTACTCAATGACCTTGTTTGCCTCACTCCACTTAATTTGCCCAAGGAACAGCCAGAGTGTGCCTTTCAGATAAAAATCATCGTGGCACACCCCATCCCCGGCCCCCTTGAAACTCTTCAACAGTTTCTCATTGCTTTTAGGCTAAAGTCCAGAGTTCTTAGCTAAGTTTGTCCCATGTGCCCACTGTTCTAGTCTTCTGCTCATCTCTTCCCACTGTTTTCATTTCCTGGAATGCACCATGTTCTCTAGCATCTTGAGGACTTCATATATGCCGTTCCTTCTGAAAGGATGCCTTCACTCCCTCTCCCCTAAACACACTGGACAAGTGGTACTCACCTTTCAAGTCTCCATTTAAAAGTCACTATTATTCAGGGGAACTTGTCTTGACACCATTATATGTTCCCTGTCTATTTCTTTTATGACTATTTGTTCAATTTGTTTTCTTTATTTTCCTTTGTGACTATTTGTTCAA
Organism: Moschus berezovskii; assembly: GCF_049115385.1. Lineage (NCBI taxonomy): Eukaryota > Metazoa > Chordata > Mammalia > Artiodactyla > Moschidae > Moschus > Moschus berezovskii. The sequence goes on from NC_142464.1 coordinate 29,266,943, forward strand.
TGCCTGAATCTCCTGCTATATACTGTGAGTGTTGTAAGCAAAAGGACTGTTTCTGTTTGGTATGTTAATATACTCCCAGGCTGAAACATAGAGAGCACTGCACAAATATTTTTGAATAAGTGAAAACTTTTATTTGGAGAGATTATGTGAATTAGAATGATTTGTAACCCTTGCTGGGGAAAATAATCTGCATTATAAGATGTTGAATATTTTTGCCCTCCTCCTTCTCTCTATCCCTAATAAAATAATTACATATCTGAACTTAAAAACCTTGCAATAACTATCCCCAAGATGGTCTTCATTCTGAACATGAGATCCTTAAGTCCTGATTTTATACGGATGCGGATGCTGTGAAGTGGTTTTAGTTCTTTGTTTTTCTCTGTAATGGAAACTGAATTTTCTCTGTTATAGATAAGTACAGAACTTAGGAAATAGTATCAAATGCTTAAATGAAAACAGTGTGGCCAGATCCTTAGGCTCTATTCTGCAAGTTCTCCCTTCAGGAAGATCTCAGTACTTCCTCTGGTGCTTATTCTTTTTTAAAAGCCTAACTCAGCCTCACACATTTTAATTGACTGTGTTTTGGAAATTTTTTTCTTTTCTTTTATGAATTGGAAGTTTACAAAAATTCTGCTCTAGTTACCTGTGTCAGTGTCTAAAGTCTTTTTTTTTTTTTTTTAATGAAGTGATGAGACTGGATGCCATGATTTTAGTTTTTGAATGTTGAGGGCTTTTTTTTTTTTTTCATTTTTCTTGCTATTTTGTTTTTTTCTACTTTAAAAAATTTATTTTTAATTGAAGGGTAATTGTAATAGGTGTCTAAATTCTGAACTTATTATTTCTGGGATGTAAGTTCAGAGCCTAGGACTTCTGAATTCATCCTGGAGGAAATAGGGGTTTGCAAGTCTAGCCAGTTTCTTAAGCCTGTTTATGCATATTTTTAATCTTTCAGTATGTTTCCTCATTTTTTATAGTTATTACATTTAACTATAGTAGTAGGTTCAGAGATATTTTGAAGAAATTTAAAGAGATCTATTGTGTTGCTTCAGTGTAATATGCTTTGGAAGGATAAATGTACATAATTAGATTTTATAGTCTTGGAACTTTTCTACGAAATTTAACTATGTTGCCTAGGTTTCTAGATTAGTTATTGTATTAAGTTATCTATTGCTGTGTAACAATTATACCAAAACTTATCAGCTTAAAACAACATTTATTATCACAGTTTCTGTCAGCCAGGAATGCAGGTGTGTCTTAGCTGGGTACTTCTGGCTCAGGGTCACTCAGGAGGTTACTGACAAACTCTGGACCAGGGCTGCAGTCACTTTAAGCCTGGGTGAGGCCTGCCTAAGCTCCACCATGTGCTTATTGGTGGGCCTTAGATGGGCCTCCAGGCTCACTCATGTGGGCCTCTTCCAGAACTGCCTTCCAGCATGGCAGCCAACTTCCCTCTTGGCCAAGAGAGAGCTGAGTGAGCACTAAGGCCAAAGGCACAGTCTTTTATAACCTACTTTTGGACATGCTCTCATCACTGCTGTGTTCTGCTGGTTAAAAGTGATTCATTAGGTCATGTCATACTCAAGGGGAGGGGGTTACACTAGGGTGTGAATACCAGGAGCGGTGCATTGTGGGTCATTTTAGATGTCGTGAATGGGACACACACACACTATCATGGACTGAATTTTGTGCCCCTGCCCCCCAAATTTCTATATTGAAGTCCTGACCCTCAATAAGATCAAAATGTCTCCCTGTTTGGAGGTTAGATCTTTAAAGAGGTGATTAAGTTAAATGAAACCATTAGGATTAGTCCTAACCCAGGATCATTGATGTCCTTATCAGAAGAGGAAATTTGGACCACATTAGGGTGTATGTGTGTGTTCACAGAAGAGGCTGTTAAGGGCACTGTGAGAATGCGGCCATCTGTAAGCCCAGGAAACCAAACCTGCCAGCACCTTGATCTTGTACTTCCTAGCCCCTAGAACTGTGCGAAACTTAATTTCTGTTGTTTAAGTCACCCAGTTTGTGGTATTTTGTTACGGCACCCTGGCAAACCAATACACGCATACATACTATTTTAAAAGAAAAGGTTTTTCATAATGTTTAAGTCTTATGGTAATTAGAGTCTATCTTCTTTTTTTCCCTTGAAATTACAGATGCAGTGTTCCTTTGGTTGGGACTGGGGACCTTCTTTTCCTACTCAGGGCATTTGGAAAGATGTTAGAATTGAAGCCTATAATATTTGTCATCTGAACTACTTCACGTTTACCCCCATCTATGGTAAGCTAAGAGCTGTGATTTTTTTGTTTTTCTTTTCTGAGCCTTCTCTGTATTATAAACATTGGCTTTTTTGTGTGTGTGCCTCTTTTTTAAAAATTTTTATTGGAGGCTAATTATTTTACAATATTATATTGGTTGGTTTTGCCATACATTGACATGAATCCGCCCCAGGTGTATATGAGTTCCCCCTCCCGAACCTCCCTCCCACCCCCCTCCTCCCATTATCCTCCCTCTGGGTCATCCCTGCATACCAGCCCCGAGTATCCTGTAACATGCATCAACCCTGAACTGGCAATTCGTTTCACATATGATAATATACATGTTTCAATGCCATTCTCCCAATATTTTTTTGTTTTTCTTTTCTGAGCCTCCTCTGTCTTATAAACATTGGCTTTATAATTTGAATATACAAATATACAGTTGACCTTTGAACAACATGGGTTTGAACTGTGCAGGTCCACTCATATGTTTTAATGAATTTGTTTTAATGAATACTACAGTCCTGCATGATCTAAGGTCTGTTGAATCCATGATTCAGAACTGCAGATACAAAGGGCTGACTTTGAGCATCAGTGGATTTTGGTACCTCTAGCAGGTCCTGGAACCAATCTGTTGTGGTTAATGAGGGACAAATGTACTTTTCAGAGATTTACTTTTAAAAAATTTTTATGGCACATTAAATTTAGAAAAGTGAAAAGTATGTACAAACTGATCTGTCATGAAAATTTATTTTCCATGGAAAAACCCAAACGAACTTTTTGGCCAACCCAATATATAAAGCAGGTAAGTAGATGGGTTCAGTTCAGTTCAGTCACTCAGTCGTGTCTGACCCTTTGCGACCCCATGAATCACAGAACGCCAGGCCTCCCTGTCTATCACCAACTCCCGGAGTTCACTCAAACTCATGTCCATTGAGTTGGTGATGTAATTAAAAAAAAAATGAGAGGAAGAAAGAAAGGATGGAGGAGAGAGGGAGGTGAGGAGGGAAGGAAAGAAGGAAGGAAGGAACTCTGTTTTCCCTAGCTATGTATTCTTTCTTAAAAGAGTGGGTCTGCTGGCTTGCACTCCTTTTTGCTGCCCCTGTAGTCACTTTCAGAACTCCATGGTGCTGAGTTCTTGGTTTGCTTAAATCACTGGGCTGACTTTCTATCACTGTACATTTTCTCCTCTGAAGGCCATGACATACCAGCCTTGTTAAGAATTGAAAGTAAACTGGAAGGCAAACAAGGCATTAAAGAAACTCTGGTAAGGTAAAGAATACTGCTTTTTCTTTTGAAAAGAGCATTGAAAAAAACCTCAGAAATCTCACAGATGTCAACAAATTGGTTGAGTGCTGGTCAAATATTTGTTGAGTTCTTTGTTCAGCACTGTGTATGTTTGGCTTAGAAAAGAAGTATAATGTGTTTACTGACACTGCAAGTTGGTTGTGGTATGGAGGGGAGAGACAAACAATTATCAAACCAAATTAGATTGTGTTGCAGTCTTCAGGATGGCAACTCCAGTAGTTTGCAAAATCAGAGATCAGAAGATTTGAGAAGTTAGAGAAGTCAGGGTGAAGGTGGAGGCAAATGGGATTTTAAACGATAGCTCATGATGCTCAGTTCAGTTCACTGCAGGCCTAACTAGACGTCGTTTATATGCAAGGATGTGATGCGTCCATACAAGAATTCTGGTGTCTTTAGGGCCCATTGACCATAAATTGCTTCACATGGAACCAAATCTGTGTTTTCTGAAGGCAGAAGATGAAAGCACATCAGAGATGGTTGATAATTGAGGAGGCTATTAGGTGCTGCTGGCATTTTTAAATGTTGAAAAGACATTAGAGGCCCTGATGTAAATTGCACATATGAATGTGGCTATTTAGGGCTTTCTAGTTTAGTGTTTCTCAAACTGTTCTTCAGAGACTCAACCCAAACTGAGCCTTGCTATAAAATCAAATACATAATGGTTCACTCTCCCTAACCCCCATCCATAGTTTTTCTCAGGTATATATAATAAAACCTACTGTGAGAGGGGGCCTGATTTTCCCAAAAGTTATTTATTCAATAGTTTTAATCAGCGTTTGGGTGGTTAGAGAAAGTGCTCTGAGTTCCAGTATTCTGATATCTGAAAAAATTTGAATAGCACTGCTCTGCTGCTGCTGCTGCTGCTAAGTCACTTCAGTCGTGTCCGACTCTGTGTGACCCCATAGACGGCAGCCAACAGGCTCCACCGTCCCTGGATTCTCCAGGCAAGAGTACTGGAGTGGGTTGCCATTGCCTTCTCCAAGCACGGCTCTAGTTTAATTTAAAAGCTTGAATATGAACCTAAATATTTCTTTCTGATTGTGAGTCATTAAGGTTCAGTTTATTAGCCATTAGTGACTAGGGTGAATTTTAATTAAATCAATTTAAGTGATGCTTAAAATTTAATTTAGACTCACTGTAATTAATTATCCACATCAAGTACATTTTTGATGTCTTATGACTACAATATATTTTGTACTTAACAAAGAGAAAAATATGTTTCCTGTTCAGAAGATGTGTCCTATGCGTATTAAGCAGTAATTCTTATATTTTTGATAAATTTAATAGATTTCAATTCAGTTGGTTAATTTCTATTCGGCTGTAATAGAGAAAATTGAAGCATGAACTTACAAAGCATTAGGAGAGAAACTTCCTTTAAGAGTTTTTTCAGAATTTTTTTTTTTCAGTTTGTATTTGGAAGATAGCAATCATCACTGAAATCAATAGAAATTTAAACGTTGAAAAATAATAGAGAATAAACTAAAATAAACTATTTTGGATATTTTTTGCATTTATTTTGTACATACTTTGAAGCAGGATTGTGAGAGTTACCAAACATTTTTTAACAGGAGTAATTCAGAATCTAAAGTAGATACACATCATTTTTATTTAAAATCAAATACTGTATTCATTTTTAAAATTTAAGTGTGAAATGAGGTTAATCAAAACTAATGCAAGCAGTGGCTAATCTCTGTATACTAATACTACAGATAGTTTGTATTTAATTCTTATAAATTTATATATTGAGCTTATATTGTCTCTATAATAAGGGAAGAAAGCAAATAAACTAATATATAGTAATTTCAGTCAATTTATTATGAAAGGCTAAACTCCTTTGACTTTGTGGCACTTTCTGCTTTCTGCCTGTTGAGGCTAGATGAAAATAACTTTTGCTTTTCCAAATATTCAGTTTATTTCTTTATTTAAAATCAGTGTGCTTACCCCTAAAGATCAAATGATCAACCATAGTTCTCCAATTTAATTGTATAAAGTGTGACAGAAAAAAGCTATTAGACTTTTAGAAATTAACTTGAAATTTTTGTTAATTAATTTTCTTTATATATATACACACGTATATATATTTGTCTCTTTCTACATTCTTAATTTTTTATCATAGTGTAGTTTTCAATATCCTTTGGTCATTTGTTTGATTTCCCTCGGCTTCCTAAATGATTTTCAAGTATTCTTAATGTTTAAGGTAATAAAAATAAATTTGTATTTGAAAAAAACACTGAGGTCAAAGGGAGAAAAGAGTTGCTCTCATTGTCTCCTAGGCTCTTATTTATCTAGGTTTTAAGAGATACTGATGTATTGATATGATTTTCTTTAAAACTTTATTAGAAAATATTTATTTGAATGCATATATGTGCATGTGAGAGAGACAGAGACATATATTCATATATTGATCATCTCATATTTGTAACCTGATGTCAATTGTTCATATTAGGCCCTAAAATTTATTAGGGAGGGATGGTTGTTTACTTTTATGAACTTTCCATAAGGTTAGGTAGACATTTTAAGTCCAAATATATAATGTTCTCATGAAACACTTCATTGTTTAATCTTTTGTTACCATAGTTAGAAAAAAATAGTACAGAAAAAAAAAGATTTCCATGCGTAAATCTTCCTCTCGAGCTGAGGTGAGCTCTGGGTCTTTGACCTGTGCTTGGGTACTTCCGTTCCTCAGAGACACTGTCTTCCTGACCCTATCCACACTTACTTTTTGCCTCAGCCTAACGCACCCCATCTTGTCATTCTTGAAGACCTAGCCTTTGCATTTGAGGAGTGGGCCCAGCTCCTAGCTAGACTAGCCTGCCTAACAGAGGCCTGTATTGAAGGTCACTTTGCTTACAGTTTGCTACAGAGCATATAAAATTACAATGTAGCAAAGATTTGTCCACCTTGCTCTGTTGTTGTTTAGTGGATAAGTTGTATCCCACTCTTTGCCACCCCATGGGCTATAGCCTGCCAAGCTCCCCTGTCCATAGATTTTCTCAGGCAATAATACTAGCATGGGTTTCCATTTCCTTTTCCAGTGGATCTTCCTGACCCAGGGATCAAACCCACATCTCATGCATTGGCAGGTGAATTCTTTACCACTGAGCAACCTGAGAAACCCAACAGTCTTGCTTCAGTTCAGTTCAGTCGCTCAATTGTGTCTGACTCTTTGCAACCCCATGAATCAGAGCATGCCAGGCCTCCCTGTCCATCACCAACTCCCGGAGTTCACTCAAACTCATGTCCATCGAGTCGGTGATGCCATCCAGCCATCTCATTCTCTGTCATCCCCATCTCCTCCCGCCCCCAATCCCTCCCAGCATCAGACTCTTTTCCAGTGAGTCAACTTGTCGCATGAGGGGGCCAAAGTATTGGAGTTTCAGCTTCAGCATCAGTCCTTCCAATGAACACCCAGGATTGATCTCCTTTAGAATGGACTGGTTGGATCTCCTTGCAGTCCAAGGGACTCTCAAGAGTCTTCTCCAGCACCACAGTTCAAAAGCATCAATTCTTCGGCGATCAGCTTTCTTCACAGTCCAACTCTCACATCCCATACATGACCATGGGAAAAACCATAGCCTTGACTAGACGGACCTTGGTTGGCAAAGTAATGTCTCTGCTTTTTAATATGCTTGCTGCTGCTACTGCTGCTAAGTCACTTCAGTCGTGTCCCACTCTGTGTGACCCCATAGACGGCAGCCCACCAGGCTCCCCTGTCCCTGGGATTCTCCAGGCAAGAACACTGGAGTAGGTTGCCATTTCCTTCTCCAGTGTGTGAAAGTGAAAAATGAAAGTGAAGTCGCTCAGTTGTGTCCAACTCTTAGCGACCCCACGGACTGCAGCCTACCAGGCTCCTCCGTCCATGGGATTTTCCAGCAAGAGTACTGGAGTGGGTTGTTTAACGCATACATTTTTGAATGCAAGCATACATTTTCTTGCATTCATTTTGAATCACTTTTCATTACCCATAAAATGACAGTATTCAGCCTTGAAAATATATTTATGGGTAGGTAGGTTGTTTGAATAACCTCCTCTGATTATTGTTGTGTAAGTCAATTTTTTTTCTTCTCTAGAACTTACCAGTTTATCCTTATTTGGTGTTGGGGTGCGGGAAGATGTTGCTTTGTGCCTGTTTTGTCTTGATTTCATCTTTGAGGATTTTGTCCTGCTGAGTAGGCAAGGAGATTTTGCTGCTTGGCAAAGAAGGGGAAAACAACTATTGTAACTATGTAAGCCTGCCTTTAGGGTAATACAAGATGTGTAGCTCTTTGAAAAGCAGCTCCTGAAATCTCTCCTGTAATTCCAGCAGAAGGATGGGAAAATATCCTATGTCTGAATTTAAGCATTCTGAGGCTTGCTGTCATTGCTCTTGCTTCAAGTGCACAAGACTGCCTGTTCACTGCAGCTCTGCATCACCTGTGAAAGATGCAAGGTGCAGCTCACAGGTACAAAGAGGAGCTGGGAGGAGCTCAGCAGGGCTAATGAATGCAGCCATCTTTGAAGAGCTTCCCCCTCAGTGAGACTGAGCGTCTTCTTCACTTTACATGAGCAATCTACCAACGTTTGCAGACCCATCCCATGCTAACCTGAGTGTGCTTCCCTGTCCCTACTGGTTCTTAACCCTCCCAGATGCCATCCTGTATTCTTAACCCAGACCTTTTGGGTATATTCTGTTTCTTTGGGTAGATCCAACATTTTTGTTCTTTGTGTTTAGAGTGTAATTTACAGTGCCTGTCAAGATTCACAGACAGTGATTATTCAAGGAGTATATTTCCACTGTTTGGCAGAAATGCCCACATAACTAGTGTCATGCCTTTGTCACGTAGTTTAGATTACAAAGATGGTACTCTGACAAATAGAGGATCTGGGCACCATGTAATTATGCACGTGGTGGAGGGTCAGACACATTCTTTATGTTTGTAGATTTCAGTGTTTTTTATTTTTTTTACAAAGACTCTCATATTAAGAAGCTAACACTCTATTGTACACCATTGAAGTGCTTTTTTTCACATGTCACATATTTACTATTAGGACTTAGGACTCTGAAGGGCAAAAAGCACGTTTTGCTTTTGTTCTTCCTCATTGTTCAGTTTTGTTCTGTGTGTGCGTGCTAGCGTGCTTCTCTTTGATAGGCACCTCTGTGGGAGAGGCATGCAAGATGCAGAACGCTGGGGTCAGGAAACCTGGGCCCTTGTCCTGTCCACTGGCTCAGGAACTTTGAGCTAGTTTTGCAGTCACGGCCTCAAATACTACGAATCCTACTACAAAGTGACTAGTAGATCACTATGTTTCCTCTGCCTCTAACATTTCACAGGTTCTTTCCTCATGTTTGTAAATTACAGCACTCATTATAACCTAGTGAGGGCATATGTGTGGAAGAACTCAGGTTTTTTGAAGCTAGATACATGATTAAATGAAGATATTGATACTTGAGGCTTAATTACAATCAGTTAAAGCAAGGCTTAAGGTGTCGTTTTGAGAGTGTCTTTTTGGCAGTTAACAGACGCACTTGTGTATGTGCGCAGTTGCTCAGTCATGTCTGACTCTGTGACCCATGGACTGTCACTCGCTAGGCTCCTCTGTCTGTTTGAATTAAGGTAATTCAGCCATCTTCCTATTTTTCTTTATTTTTCTCTTAGACAGCACAATAAAGATTTTTTTCCCCTGACCACATCTTGACAGAGAAGTGTACTACTGCTGCTGCTAAGTCACTTCAGTCGTGTCCAACTCTGCGTGACCCCATAGACGGAAGCCCACCAGGCTCCCCCGTCCCTGTGATTCTCCAGGCAAGAACATTGGAGTGGGTTGCCATTTCCTTCTCCAATGTGTGAAAGTGAAAAGTGAAAGTGAAGTCGCTCAGCCACGTCAGACTCGTAGCGACCCCATGGACTGCAACCCACCAGGCTCCCCCCGTCCATGGGATTTTCTAGGCAAGAGTACTGGAGTGGCTTGCCATTGCCTTCTCCGAAAGTGTACTACATGGGAATGTAAAAGGAGCCGGCACATTTTGGACTTTTAAACATATATACATGTTTATTTGGCCGCATCGGGTCTTAGTTGCGGCGTGCGGGGTCTTTGCTGTGGACTCTCAGGTTGTGGCACGTGGACTCCGGAGTGCAGAGGTTCAGTCGTTGCAGCTCACAGGCTTAGTTGCTCCGTGGCATGTGAGATTTTATTGTCTGCGTTGCAAGTCTGATTATTAACCACTGGACCATCAGGGAAGTTCCATAAACAGTTTCAAAGGCTAGTGTATTGGCCACAACATTGGAGTTGTCCTGAAGATGCCCTGTATGGAGCAGCAGCACACATTAATCTGGGTTGTGTGGCTGGTTACCCTTTTTACAAATTCCTGTTCAAGTCAGAGTCATGCTGATTTGGTTGGCTTGTTGTTTTTAGAAACCTCACACTGAATCAGCGTTCGAAGAATTTGAAAATGATTCAATAGCCAGAACCATGTTCTCTGCCATGTCCTGGGTCGCCCTCCTGGTTGAGTTTGTGTGGAGCAAACTGTAAACGGTTGTGTCTTCTGCAGGGAACAGAACATCAGCTAGGACACTGCTGAGGCTGCAGGCCACAGAAAGCCTTGGTTGTAGAGAGAGAGCATGTTGGCTTGTTCTCCGCCCTGTTCTGATGATGAGTTCCTGTCCTGTTTGGGCACAGGGTTGATTAGTCAGGGTGGGGAAGGATGCAAAATTTGATGTAATTGAGAAGGAGACCTGGGAGGGGATTCTGAATCATGTACTAACCTTTATTCTTTATTCTATCTAGTACTTTGTCCAGTTTTGAAATGATCTTGCTTTCAGATTCAGGAGAGGTGGGGGTGATAGGTATTCTTTAGGGAAGGATAATTTGTTAGTTACAGGAGATATGCTAGGAAGCTGTGTTCTAGAAATGGGTCTTGATTTATAAGAGGGAGTGTTCCTTAACTACATATAAGTTTATACATTATAAAATTAGCCAGTGAAGAGACCGGGTAATAACAGAAAATTATTGTTTAAGTGTGCTTTGTGAACCGAAACTACTGAAATTTTCCATGACTTCTGGAGGGAAGGGTTGTACTCCATTTGGAAGATGAGAGCAAAATGTGTTGGTGTAGGCTTTGGTAATGACGATAGGCTTGTAACTCTTCATGTTGGGTTTTTAATTTCTTAGCCTTAGTGTTTTCATTCCATGGCACTCAAGGAGAATAGTGGGATGAGCTCCAGAGGTGTGATGGAGTTTATTTTAGAACTTTTTGTGTTAGAAGCAGTAGACACTGGGCAATTTTTCCAGTAACCTTTGGGAGTTACTGTTACAGCTGGAGGCAGTTACAAGCAGCAGAATTTCTGTTGAAGAAGTGATAGGAAACAGCTGAAGAGCCTGCTTGACCTTAGTGGTTATTGGTTGGTAGGAGGGGCCTAGAGGGCAGAACTGAAACCTGTAGGTGGTAATTTCATGGCTGCAGTCACCATCTGCAGTGATCTTGGAGCCCAGAAAAGTAAAGTCTCTCACTGTTTCCATTGTTTCCCCATTTATTTGCCATGAAGTGATGGGACTGGATGCCATGATCTTCGTTTTCTGAATGTTGAGCTTCAAGCCAAACTTTTCACTCTCCTCTTTCACTTTCATCAAGAGGCTTTTGAGTTCCTCTTTACTTTCTGCCATAAGGGTGGTGACATCTGCATATCTGAGGTTATTGATATTTCTCCTGGCGATCTTGATTCCAGCTTGTACTTCACTACTAGTCAAGGCCTGAAAATAGGGAGGCGGGAGTTTTTGTCATTACACATGTTAAAGAAAGATTAGAATGGCATTTGGGGGGATATATTTTGGGATAGAGAGCAGCAAGCTTTTCTGTAAAGGGTCAGGTAGTGAATATTTTAGCGTTTAGGTTCATACGGCCTTTGTTGCAGTTACTCAACTCTGCCTTTGTGGCACGAAGCCAACTGAGAGCAGTTTGTGAGCAGTGAGCACGGGTGCTCTCTGGGCTGCTGGAACAGAACACTGAAGACTGGGCAGCTTCAGCCCCAGAAATTGATTTCTCACGGTTCTGGAAGCTGGAAAGTTGAAGATGAAGGTACTGGCTAATTTGGTTTGTGGTGAGAACCTGCTCCCTGGCTTGTAGATGGTAAACTTCCTAGTTACGTTCTCATGTGGGGGGGGGGGAGGGGGAGATGGAGGGAGAGAGACGGGGGGGGGGGAGAGAAAAAGGGAAGGGGGTGAGAGACATGAAGCGGGGGAGGCAGGGAAGGGGAAGGAGGGAAGGGAGGGAGGGAGAGGGAGAGAGAGAAATTGCTCTTTTTCTCCTCTTTAAGGCTACTTTCCTATCAGAATAGGACCCCCTACCCTTATGAACTCATTTAACGTTATTACCTCCTGAAAGACCCTGTCTCTAGATAGAATCACATTAGGGGTTAGAGCTTCAGCACATGGAGTTTGGGTGGGAGAAATGATACACTTCAACCCATGGCAGCTGCGTTCCAATGGAATTTTCTCTGGAGAAACAGGAGGTAGTCTAGGTTTGGCCCGCAGACCGTAGTTTGGCCCGCAGACCGTAGTTTGGCAGCCTGTGGTCTGGAGAAATCAGACACATCAGAAAGTAGGCTAGATGATCTGTCAGCATACTTCAGCAGTTCTGCAAACTGTGCTGTTTTGGTCAAAGACTCAGCCAAAGGGCATATTTGATGTCTGGCATAGCTTGCCATCATGTTCTCCTGTATAATAAAACCCTCTTCCCACTGTAAACATCCTGAACACCTCTAAGATATGGTTTGGGTAAAATTATTTGGGTGAGAGTGGCCGCATTTAAAGGTTAAGTGTACAGTCTCTGGTTTTAGACCGTCTTGGTTCACATCCAAGTTGTGCTGCTTAGTAGCTGTGTGACCTTGGACAAGTTACTTAACTTCTCTGAGTCAGGTTTCTCATTTATAACATGATAATAGTGGAATTTACCTTATATGAATGGTGCGATGCTTAAATAAGTTAATACATGTTGGGGGCATAATGCAATGCCTAGGTCATAGTATGTTCTTGGTAAATGTTGTTATTTCTTGAAATAAGAGATAGTAAGGGCTCCCCAGGTGGCACTAGTGGTAAAGAACCTGCCTGCTAATGCAGGAGATGTAAGAGACGTGGGTTCAATCCCTGGGTTGGGAAGGTCTCCTGGAGAAGGGCATGACAACCCACTCCAGTACTCTTGTCTAGAGAATCCCATGGACAGAGGAGCCTGGTGGGCTACAGTCCATAGGGTCGCACAGAGTCAGACGTGACTGATGTGACTTAATACGCACACAAGGGAAGCCAGAGGCAATATGATTAGGAGCTAAAGGTGAGGCAGGTGTCAAAGATATCGGGATATTTTAGAAAATAAATAGCTTTGGATCAGATTGAAGTGTGTGCTTCCATTTATAAATGATTAAAATGTGGTAAAGGGAATATGAATACTTTTCTGAATAACCTTTTAGTTCTCCTGTTCTTGTATTATCACTTTTGTACTTATCCATACCCCCCATTATTCTCTTAGTTCATAGGTGCAGGGGCCGTGTTTGTTTACCCTGGTCAGTGTTTAAGTCCTGTCACTTAGCAAAGTACATGGCATATAGATGGTTCTATTTCTTGGATTAATAATCTATATTTAAAATACATATTTATTTTTTGCACATCTGATTAATTCTCATACAACTAAGTTTATAACTTATTATATGGCTTAAAAACACTTAGTATTTTTACTTTGTAAAAAGGAACAAGCAAGAGTTTATCAATCTTGGAAGATTTATACTATCTTTTCACTTGTAATTTTCTATTTATGCCGTTTATAAAGTTTTTGTGACTTATGATTGTAACAGTTTTTAGTAGACGTATATACAGAAAGGTAACTTTGGTTATTCTTCTTTAGAATTAAGGATTAAACATTAAAACAATTTTCACTGAACTCTTGATCGTGATTGCGTTTGTGGAACACTTAAAGTTTAGAAGCTGCTTTCGTCTCTTTTCAGTGAATTCTACATAATATATATATATTTTTTCTTTTTCTCTTTATACCTTAGATAACTATATGAAGACATGGAATCTTAAAATAGAGTCATCTTTTGATGTTGTCAGTTCAAAGCTGGTTTCTGGTGAAGCGACTGTAGCCATCCCTGAATTAAACATACAGCAGACAAACAATATTGAACTTCAACATGGGGAAAGGACTGTTAAGCTCTTTGTGAAAATCGACAAGGTGAATGCTGAGAGGCTACAAGATGGGAAGCAATGTTGTTCAAAAGAAATGCTTAGAAAAAAGGAACTGAATATTAAGCAAAAATGTACCTTTTCCATTTCCTACTTTACTTTTAACCTGTTATATATTTTTTGTGTGTGCTAGCTAAGGAAGGCGGAGAGGGCAATGGCAAGCCACTCCAGTACTCTTGCCTGGAAAATCCCACGGATGGAGGAGCCTGGTAGGCTGCAGTCCGTGGGGTCGCTAAGGGTCGGACACGACTGAGCGAGTTCACTTCCACTTTTCACTTTCACACATTGGAGAAGGCAATGGCAACCCACTCCAGTACTCGTGCCTGGAAAATCCCATGGACAGAGAAGCCTGGTAGGCTGCAGTCCATGGGGTCGCTAAGAGTGGACACGACTAAGCGACTTCACTTCCACTTTTCACTTTCACACACTGGAGAAGGAAATGGCAACCCACTCCAGTGTTCTTGCCTGGAGAATCCCAGGGATGGGGAGCCTGGTGGGCTGCCGTCTATGGGGTTGCACAGAGTTGGACACGACTTAAGTGACTTAGCAGCAGCAGCAGCAAATAAATTATTTCTTCCAATTTTAAGATTAAGAAAATGGAGGTTTTGTGATTAACTTGGCATCCTCTCCTCTCAAGAAGTCAGGTGTGTTATAGTTTAATTTTTCTGCAGCATTTGCAGTATTCTAAATCTAAAATGTGTCCTAAGTATCATATTTGAATGCTGTGATTATTTTTGATACTGGTAAACTATTTTGAGTATTAGTGCTTATTCTGAATACAGAATTCTAATTCTCAACTTATAATCTTTCATGAGTAGAAGTGGACTGGCTTTTACTTTCTCTTTTTCCTTTTCTTTTTCTTGCAATTGACAATTGTGAGCTGAAAAGGATGGAGCAAATCAGCATTCAGTAACTGTTCAGATAAAGTAAGAACTCAAAACACTTTTCTAGTTCTGGGCTTGAAAGAAGAGTTCACCTGAAAGTCCAATTCTAAATGTTAAGAAAGTAGAATAAATGTCAACTGAGTGTTGGAATGAAAATGAGGTGGCTGGATGGCATCACCAGCTCAATGGACATGAGTTTGGGTAAACTTTAGGAGTTGGCGGTGGACAGGGAGGCCTGGCATGCTGCGGTTCATGGGGTCGCAAAGAGTCAGATCCGACTGAACTGAACTGAACTGAGTGTTGGAATGGGAAGACTTGTTTTTCTGAATGCCCACGTTATTTTGTCCTTTTTCTTTTTTCTCTTCCCTTTTGCTATGTATTAATCCATGTTAAACTCCCAGCATGTTGAGTTTTTTAAATGTTGTCTATGGATTGGTATAATTTGACATGAAACAGGGAGGGAGACTGATATTGCTCTGTACTTGACTTTGAGAAGTTGCTGTGATGCTCTGAATTACTGTATTATTTTGCTGAAAATATGCCACAGGTTACTTAGACGAACTTAATATTATTTTTTAAAAGGCTGTTATTGTAGAAACTTGGTGGCCTCATGGACATGGAAACCAGACTGGGTACAACATGACAGTTCTTTTTGAGCTGGATGGAGGCTTACGTTTTGAAAAATCAGCTAAGGTAAGCAAATACTTTAAGATATTTTGTGAAAAAAGTGTGTTTTTGTTAAAATAACAATACAGATCTTTATAGAAATAGAAGAAAACAAAAAAACTTCTGTAACCCCACCACTCAGAGATAGTTGCTAGTAATAGTCATATGCATTTAAAAGCTTCTAATATGTGTGTATTTATCTTTTTAATGGGCCAGACATTGTACATTATTTTATTTATATTCTACTATGCTTTAAATTGTGCTTTATGCCAACATAATAGATATATGTAATTTTGTTGTTGTTGTTGTTGAGTCAGTAAGTTGTGTCCGACCCTGCAACCCCATGGACTGTAGCCCGCCAGGCTCCTCTGTCCATGATATTCTCCAGGCAAGATTACTGGAGTGGGTTGCCATTTCTTTTTCCAGGGGATCTTCCTGACCCAGGGATGGAACCCATGTCTCCTGCATTGGCAGGTGGGTTCTTTATTGCTGAGTCACAGGGAAGCCATATATAATTTTACAGCTCAAATATTACTATATAAGTTTCATATGAAAAATAGAATCCCTTGTCCATCCAACCCTTTCTATTCCTGTTTTCTACTCCTCAGAATCAATAGTTTTTAACTTTTACTTGTATATTCTGCTGATTAGTTCATTTCCTCAAATAACCTGCTTCTACCAGTATTTCCTAATTTTTCAGTTTTCTGTGTTATCTATTGACTTCAGACCTAGAGGATGAGGAACCTACATGATTCTCTCTGATAACCCCCACTTGGCCCCCAGTATATCCATCTTGCCTCCCTCTCCCTCCCAATGTAGTCATATGGCCATTTTTTGTCAGCTCAGTTTTCACTGTTTATACTATTATGTTACGAAAATGCTCTTCAAACTTGAACCACATGGTGTCCTAAAATGATAATTTCTTTCTTGTGCAATTTTCTGTTTTCCTTACAGTTAATAATTGCCTCATGTTTCCGGTTTTTCTTTTTTACTTCCTTTAAATCATATACAAACTCTAGAATATACTTTAAATTTAGTCACACTCACCTGGTAATCTATTTGTTGTTTATTATTACTATTATTATTACTTTTTAAATTTTATCTTTTGAAACTATCTCTCCTAGAGCCATTTTCTCATCTCCCTGATCTTGCTTGATTACTGTCTAGACCTTCTATTTAACTGCAACTTCCTTTTATTATCATTGTAGAAATTCCCTTCACCTGTCTTTCGTCTGTCTCCTAGGAGTTCTAGGTATTTCCTTCATCTTTCTCTTGGATTAAAGATAGAATCCTGATTCTTTGGACCCATGTTTCTTTCTCTTTCTTTCTGACTCTCCACTTGTCAAAACACTTTCTTCAGTAGATTCCTGAGAATGTGTTGTAGATAAAGTGTAATCACATTCTATTTTCTCTTTTCTTATATAGATCTGTTGTGTTTACTTCTGGAAGCTTTAGGATTTTGTTATCTTTGATCATCTAATATTTGAAAATTTGAAAATGAGTGGATTGTTCTTTTTGTTGTGCTGGTTGTCTTGTGGGCTCTTCTGATCCTGAAACTCAATCTGGTTTGTTTTATTTTTCTGGTACAGCTGTTAATCAGAATGGACCTCCAAGAGTGAGAAATATTCTTAGATATCCCCTTCTTTATCCCTCCTTGTCTTATTCTGTGTTCTGGGAAATTTGCTTGATTTTTATCTTTATTTTTTAAAACTTCTCATTTTATTTTGGAGTATAGCCGATTAGCAATGTTGTGATAATTTCAGGTAGACAGCAGAGGGACTCAACAATACATATACATTTATCCACTCTCCCCGCAACTCCCCTTCCATCCATGCTGCCACATGACATTGAGCCGAGTTCCCTGTGCTATGCAGTAGGATTATCTTCAATTTTTAAATTACGTATATTTTGTTATCACTTTAAAAATTTCTCAAAAGTTGTGATATTTAAAAAATGCATTATATTTATATTTCATGGTTATAGTATCTTCTTATTTCTCTGAGAATTATGAGTTTTGAAGTTCTCTTTGCATTTTTGTTTTATACATTCCTTTATTTCTTTACTTGTTTTAGGTTCTTTTATGTTAGAGACTTTCCTGAAGTGTCAGTTATTCTTGATATGGATTCATTCTGAAGATTAAATCACAAAAATGCAGATGAGAAGACCTGTGTGCGCCTCAGTGTTCAGTATTCAGGTGGAAATTCAGCTTTATCATGTGGTGATGCCCACACGTATATAGCTATAGATCTTCTGTGTGTGTGGTGTCTGTGTGTGTGTGTTTAGCTTTGCCAGTGAGGACTTTCTCCAGTCTTGTGTCTGGGGAATATAAAACTGGTTGTTATTGTTCAAAGAGTCTAGTGGCAGGCGGGAATTAAAGTTCTGACCATCAAATGTGGTTTCATCAGTCCACCCCCCTCTCACGATGTGGTTTGTATCCTCAAGCCTCTCTGGGTTTCTCAGTTGCTTGGTCGTGTCTGACTGTTTGCAGCCGCATGGACTGCTGTATGCCAGGATTCCCTGTCCTTCACCCTCTCCCAGAGCTTGCCAAACTCATGTCCATTGAGTCAGTGATGCCATCCAACCATCTCATCCTCTGTCATCCCCTTCTCCTCCTGGCTTCAATATTTCTCAGCATCGTGATCTTTTCCAATGAGTCAGATCGTCACATCGGGTGGTCGGTGTATTGGAGCTTTAGCTTCAGCATCAGTCTTTCCAATGAATGTTCAGAACTGATTTCCTTTAGGATTGACTGGGTTTGATCTCCTTGCAATCCAAGGGACTCTCAAGAGTCTTCTCCAACACCACAGTTCAAAAGCATCAATTCTTCGGTGTTCAGCCTTCTTTATAGTCCAAGTCTCACATCCAGGCATGACCACTGGAAAACCATAGCATTGACCATATGGACCTTTATCAGCAAAGTAATATCTTTGCTTTTTAATACGCTGTATAGATTTGTTATAGCTTTTCTCCCAAGGAGCCAGAGTCTTATAATTTCATGGCTGCTGTCAACATCTGCAGTGGTTTTGGAGCCCAAAAAAGTAGTCTCTCACTGTTTCCATTGTTTCCCCATCTATTTGCCATAAAGTGAATGGGACTGGATGCCATGATCTTAGTTTTTTGAATGTTCAGTTTTAAGCCAACTTTTTCACTCTTCTCTTTGACCCTCATCAAGAGACTCTTTAGTTCCTCTATACCTTCTGCCATAAGGGTGGTGACATCTGCATATCCAAGGTTATTGATATTTCTCTCTGCAATCTTGATTCCAGCTTGTGCTTCATCCAGTCCAGCATTTCACATGACATACTCTTCATATAAGTTAAATCAGTAGGGTGACATTATAAAGCCTTGACCTCCTCCTTTCCCAATTTGCAACCAGTTTGTTATTCTATGTTTGGTTCTAAGTTTTGCTTCTTGACCTGCAAACAGGTTTCTCAGGAGTCAGGTAAGGTGGTCTGGTATTGCATCTCTTTAAAAATTTTCCACAGTTTGTTGTGATCCACACAGTCAAAGGCTTTAGTGTAGTCAATGAAGCAGAGTAGATTTTTTTCTGAAATTCTCTTGCTTTTTTGATGATCCAGTGGATGTTAGCAATTTTGTCTCTGGTTCCTCTGCCTTTTCTAAACCCGCCTTGAACATTTGCAAGTTCATGGTTCACCTACGGTTGAAGCCTCGCTTGGAGAA
This sequence comes from Moschus berezovskii, assembly GCF_049115385.1. NCBI lineage: Eukaryota > Metazoa > Chordata > Mammalia > Artiodactyla > Moschidae > Moschus > Moschus berezovskii. Next base: position 29,285,946 of record NC_142464.1, read on the forward strand.
TTTTGAGCATTACTTTGCTAGCGTGTGAGATGAGTGCAATTGTGTGGTGATTTGAACATTCTTTGGCATTGCTTTTCTTTGCAATTGAAAACTGACCTTTTCCAGTTTTATGGCCACTGTTGAGTTTTCCAAATTTGCTGGCATACTGAGTGTAGCACTTTCACAGCATCATCTTTTAGGATTTGAAATAGCTCAACTGGAATTCCATCACCTCCATTAACTTTATTTGTAGTGATGCTTCCTAAGGCCCATTTGATTTTGCACTCCAGGATATCTGGCTCATGGCGAGTGATCACACCATTGTGGTTATCTGGGTCATTAATATCTGTTTTGTTTAGTTCTTCTGTGTATTCTTGCCACCTCTTCTTAATATCTTCTGCTTCTTGTAGGTTCTTACCATATCTGTCCTTTATTGTACCCATCTTTGCATAAAATGTTCCCTTGGTATCTCTAACTTTCTTGAAGAGAACTGTAGTCTTTCCCCTTCTATTGTTTTCCCCTGTTTCTTTGCACTGATCACTAAGGAAGGCTTTCTTATCTCTCCTTGCTATTCTTTGGAACTCTGCACTCAAATGGGTATTTCTTTCCTTTTTACCTGGAATCAAGAAAGAAAAGCTTCTCTTCTTTTCTCAGCTATTTTTAATGGTTACTCAGACAGCCATTTTGCCGTTCTGCATTTCTTTTTGGGGGGATGGTTTTGATCCCTTCCTCTGGTACAATGTCACAAACCTCCATCCAGAGTTCTTCAGACACTCTGTCTATCAGATCTAATCCCTTGAATCTATTTGTCACTTCCACTGTATAATCATAAGGGACTTGACTTAGGTCATACCTTAATGGCCTATTGATTTTTCCTACTTTCTTCAATATAAGTTTGAATTTTGCAATAAGGAGTTCATGATCTGAGCCACAGGCAACTCCCGGTCTTGTTTTTGCTAACTGTATAAAGCTTCTCCATCTTCGGTTGCAAAGCCACCCTTTCTGATTCTGACTGGCAAAATGATAGGTGAACTTCAGGATCCCTCCTCTAAAACAATATGTTTCAGTTCTGCTTTGGGATTAAAACTTCTAAGTCATTATGCATAAAACTGTGTCTTCATGTTGCTTTAAACATTCGAAAATTGAGTTGAGATTGGGAATAGAGCTGCCTAGAGAAGACAGTGGGGAAAAACAGCCCTTGCACTTTAAAGTAATGCTGTCGAAGTACCTCTTGAGAAGGACCAATCCTCCCTGCTCCAAATATACCTGGGACTGGTATTTAAAGCAAAATGCACCTATGGCTAATTCGTACTGATGTGTGGCCGAGATCAAACCAATATTGTAAAGCAATTATCCTTCAATAAAAAATAAAAATGCAATAAAAGTGTTTTCCTGTGAAGGTATAACCATCTGTTTTGCCTTTAAATCTTTAAATAAGCCATATGGTAACCTCAGATAGAGGATATTTAAGGACACAATTTGACTTTAGTCTAAAGAAATGACTAGGTCCTGCCAGGACTAAGGATTGCTTGGTATTTATTAGCTTCAGACTACTTATTGTCCTTCAAATGCCATTTCCATGTATGTATGCTGGGACAGTAAAGATGAGGAAACTTCAGTGTGGCTTGGGATAGTGTACAGTAAGTGGTATTAATTACTTCCATAGATTTTCTCTTTCCCCTGACTTCAGCCTTTGGTGTTTGCAACTGGCACTGGCTGTGGTTGTCCTCTGGTGTCACCTCCCGTTTGGTTTTACCTCTTCTATGGGCCAGACACCAAGCTCAGTTTGGAGCTCTACCTTCAGGAGCTGCTTTTCTGTTTGTTGATTGTTTAGTTATGCTCTGTATTTTCTGAGGCACTGTGAGTCTGTGTCCACACATGTCTAGGGAGCATGTCTAGAGTTATCTAAAGAGCCAAGACTTGGCCTCTCATTCTGACTCTCTTGACAGAAGACGTGCGCTCTCCCATGTTGAGTGTCTTGTGAGTTATCTTTATGAAAGGGTAGAAAAGAATGAGTCATTCTAGCTTACCAAAGGAAAAGGAACTTCTGAGTTGTCGTGTGTGTTGGATATGAGTCTATTTCAATGCAGGCTCATATGGTTGCATTATTGTTTATTAATATAAAGATGCCACTCTTTCAATTGATGAGCTACAGGAGTATAGAAATATGTATTGCCTCACTCCTTGTGTTAATGCATGTCTGTGCAATGTGCCTGTTCGCTGGGGCTGCTGTATTTTTGAAGCTCATTCATTCACTCGATACTTAGGGATCATCTACTGTGTTCCTGCCACTTTGATAGGCTCTGACGATAGAGCAGTGAATAAGACACCCTGTCCATTTCTTTCTGAGATTATAGTAAAAGTAATAATTCAGCTGTGAAATTAAATATTTAAACAAGCAGTTGCAATAAAGTATGATAAGCACTCGAGAGAAATATAGAGCACTGTGTGAGCGCAGAGCAGGGCCACCCTGGACAGACGTGCAGAGAAGGCGATCTGTGCCTGAGGGACCAGGAGAATTCAACCGTGCAGTATAGCAAAGAGGCAGAGGCCAGGAGTATGTCAAACCCAGGGTCCTGAAGGAATGTTGCGTGTTTGTGGAGGTGAAAGAAATTTCAGTGTGGCAGTGTTTGAGTTTGAGGTAGAACAGGATGATACTATAAAGGTAGGCTCTGGCAAGATCCCATGGAGCCTAGTAAGCCTTGTGAGGGAATTAGACTGTCCTGAGGACACTGGGGATATTTGAAGGGTTTTAAGGGGAGGGCAGTGATCAGACTTGTTTTATGTAGATTATGTAGATCAGATTGGAAGAAAGACAGGATCAGGAGGCCAGTCAGAAGATTATGGTGGTAACTTAGGCACAAGATGACAATCACTTGGTCTATAGAACTATTGAGGAGTTAGATTTGAGAGAGATTTAGGAGGTAAAATTTGAGAGAAATTTAGGAGGCTTAATGATGTATAGAGAGATAGGAGAGAAGGATGATTTATGAATGATTCTTAGTTTGCTGCTTTGGGCCACTGAATGTCAGGTGGCAATTCTTTTCTTTGTGTTAAAGACTCAAAACGAAGAACACATTTGGAAGATGAGATGGAATGAAAATTATTTGTGTTACAGGTGTTTTGTGTGGAGTGATTGAGAGATACCCCCAAAATAATATTTGATGAGCACTTCATTACGTGAGTCTAGAGTTTAAGAATTAGATCTAGGTTAAAGATACAGATGCGTAAGTCAACAGAATGTAGATCATTTTAGCCATTGGCCGGGGATGAGCTACTTAAGTTACTCAAGTAATGGGGGCCAAGCTAGATATTTGAGGAAAGCGAAGACTTGAGAAAAGGCTGGAGAGAGCTAAGGCACTGTGATAGGATTGTGAGGCAGCACTGAGGGTTGAAAATTGTGCATCTCTTTTCTGAGAGTCACAGTATCTTCACTTTGAAAGAATTGTTGATTTCTTTTTTAAAAATTTTTAACACCAAAAACATTTCATGTTGAGATATAACTGATTAACAATGCTGTGATATTTTCAGGTGAACAGCAGAGGGACTCAGCCATACATATACATCTTTCCATTCTCCCCCAAACCCCCTTCCCATCCAGGCTGGCACATAAAAGTGAGCAGAGTTCCATGTGCTGTACAATAGGTCTTTGTTGGTTATCTGTTTTAAATATAGCAGTGTGTACATGACCTTCCCAAAGTCCCTAACTGTCCCTTCCCCTGGCAACCCTAAGTTGATTTTCTAAGTCTGCGAGTCTTTTTCTGTTTTGTAAGTAAGTTCATTTGTATCATTTCTTTCTAGATTCCACACATAAGGGATGTTGTATGGTATTTCTCCTTCTCTGTCTGACTTACTTCAATCAGCATGACAATCTCTAGGTCCATACACGTTGCTGCATTCTTTATAATGGCTGAGTAATCCCATTGTTTATATGTACAATGTCTTTTTTTTTCTCTTGTAGAGAGAACTTTTATTTTGCAATGTTTTCAGTATATTCACTTCACATGTCTCTCCTCTCAGTTAGCTGGAGCCTCATACACAGTTTGGTAACTTGGAGTCAGTTCCAAAGACAGTATATTCCCCTCTGCATCACACATCCCATATACTTCTCAACTTCGGGAAGCATGAAGTGGCCCTAATGTTTATACAGCTGAAAACAAAGCCCTAATTGGCATTCTGATAATATAACCATTTATTGATCCATATGACATTTGTGATTTTTGCCCTTTCCCCTCACTGTATCTCTTTAAGAAAATAAATTGTCCTGAAATCCAGTGACTGTTTTCCAGGGTGCCCTGATGTCAGCTCCTGTGGCCTCATACTCTGCTCTCATAGCACTCAGCACGGTGAACACTTGTAACTACTGATTTACTGAATTACTCTGTTTTTCTCAGCAGAGTGTGAGCTCCACGAGCAGGATTCCTCTTTCACTACCTGTCTCCTCAGCACCAGGCATATTATGGTTGCCCAATAAATTATGTTGAGTTGAAGAAAACGAAAGTTTACCTTAAAAAAAAATTCTGTCATATGATAGCACCCAGGTTAATGGTTACCTTTGGGAAAGAGAGATGGGTAGTGACAGGGCAGGGGCATGAAAAGGTGCTCTCATGTTCTGTCCCTTCTCCTGCTTCCCTGGGCACGTTCACCACTCCATCATTTATGCAGCTAAACTTGTGATTGGTGCATTTCCTGAATGTGCTGCTGTTGTTTAGTCACTCCGTTGTGTCTGACCTTTTGTGACCCCATGGACTGAAGCTTGCCAGGCTCCTCTGTCTGTGGAATTTCCCAGGCAAGAATACTGGAGTGGGTTGCCATTTCCTTCTCCGTATATGTACAGTATCTTCTTTATCCATTCCTCTGTTGGTAGACATTTAGATTGCTTCTATGTCTTGGCTGTTGTGAACAGTGCTGCAGTGAACATTGGGGTGCATATATCTCTTCAGGCCATGATTTTCTCTAGATAATGCCCAAGAGTGGGATTGCAGAGTCATATGGTAGCTCTATTTATAGTTTTTTAAGGAACCTCTATATTGTTCACCATAGTGGCTGTATCAATTTACATTCCCACCAACAGTGCAGGCGGGTTCCTTCCCTCCACACCCTCTCCAGCATTTGTTGTTTGTAGATTTTTTGATGATAGCCGTTCTGACCCATGTGAGGTGATATCTCATTTTGGATTTGCATTTAGCAGTGTTGAACATCTTCTCATGTGTCTATTGGCTACCTGTATGTCTTCTTTGGAGAAATGTCTGTTCAGGTATTCTGCCCTTTTTTTTTTTTTTTTTGAGTGGGTTGTTTGTTTTGATGCTATTAAGCATCATAAGCTGTTTGTAAATTTTGGTGACTAATCCCTTACTGGTCACATCATTTGCAAATATTTTCTCCCAATCTGTGGGTTGTCTTTTTATTTTGTTTATTGTTTCCTTTCATGTGCAAGAGCTTTTGAGTTTAAGTAGGTCTCATTTGTTTATTTTGCATTTATTTCCATTATTCTGGGAGATGGATCAAAAAAGGTGTTGCTGTGATTTATGTCAGAGAGTGTGCTGCCTGTTTTTCTCTTGGAGTTTTATCGTGTCTGGTCTCACATTTAGGTATTTAATCCATTTTGAGCTTATTTTTGTGTATGGAGTTAAGGAATACTCTAATTTCACTTTTTTACATGTGGCTGTCAAGTTTTCCCAGCACCATTTGTTAAAGAGACTGTCTTTCCAATATTGTGTAGTGTTCTCTCCTTTGTAATAGAATAATTGACCATAAGGTGCATGGGTGTATCTCTGGGTTTTCTATCCTAGAACTACCCATTTCTGATGGTGACATTTTAGGCTGGTTTGGTGGTGTTTTGCAGGCGATTATAGGTGTGTGGTAGGTTTGAAACTTTTCTGAACCCTCTGCCTACCCTGATTTTATACATGCTAATTATATTTATCATATTTGAGCAATACTTTATTTTTTTTTTTGTTCTTTTTTTTTTTATTTCTAAAAAAGAATTTTATTAAAAAAGCACACATGCAAAGAAATGAACAGAGGAAAATTTATGCGTCGAACCTGGACTGGTCACTTATGATAATATACATGCTACAATACTTTAAAGTTCAGGTGAGGTTTGAATCCAAAACTCAGTATCTTTCTTTGCTATGACTTTTGAAGTTATCTTCTTATTCTAAAATGTTAGGGGAATGATAATTCTGTATCACATAGGAGTCAAGGTACTATTTTATTTAGCTCATTAAAATCGTAATAGTAACACTTTTATCAGTTTTGTAATTTTGCTGCTTAGGAGATTCAGAAGACAGCTATGAAGGTGATTAGAGGAAGAAAGGATAAAGGAAAGAGATAATGTGACTGGAAGGCGAGCTGATCCTTTATAATTTGTTATTTATGGTATTTTTCATTCAGCTGTAGTGGGACCAATGTGAGGGAAGATGAGAGCTTGAAGTGGAGTGTTTGAGGTCGAGGTTGCTCCCCGGAGAGGCTGCACCAGACTCAAGGCTGTTTATGCTAGAATGGGTAACAGAGGAGCATCTCCAAACTCATTTACAGGGAACTTTAAAGAGTGTTTATGTCCATTTGACTGGCGTGGTAGAGGTTGAATTGAATGATCTTTTACGCCTTCCTATATTTCCATGATTGCTCACAAGAGGAAATCAGAATGATGTAAAAATTTGAGCTGTTTTGCAAATTTAAGAAATCAATGTTGGCTTCTGAAATGTAGATTAAAAGTATAAATTATTGCCAAAATTGGTTAAGAGAGCTGATACCTAATTCACCTTTTGTTTCCATCTAGAGTAGTTCTTCCAGGAAATTCAGTTACTTGCCAGTCCCAAATTTCTTAATGTTTTCAAACTTGCCAGTATTTTAGCAAGCAAAGAGATGACTGCTACTTGCCATCATTATCTGTTTCCTGGCAGGAGTCTCTTAGACTGAGTTCTTTCCAGCCTTTATTTGGTGGGAATGTTTCAGACTGGGATTTGTATTTATTTATTGCAGAGTATACACACAAAAGAAAAGAAACAGAACATAAGTAAAATGCTTAATGAATGATCAGAAGTTGAGCACTCATGTAGCTGTCATCCTGACCAAGGAACAAGAGCATTACTAGCACCTCAGAGGTTCCCGGCTCTTGCCAGCTTCCCTAATTACTACCCGCTTTCCTTTCTGTGGATCCACAACTGACTTCTAACACTGTAATTTGTTTTTGCCTGTTTTTCAGTTTTGTTTCCATGGAACTACATCATTTGTATGCTTTTATGACTGGCTAATGTGGCTCAACATTATATTTGTGACATTTAGATATGTTGTGGTGTATAACCCTAGTTTGTCTACTTAACACTGTTTTGTAATAGTTCATTGTGTTACACTTTCTGCTGTTGAGATTTGGTAGTTTCCCTTTTGGGCTTTTCTGAATAATGTTGCTATGAACATGACTGTATGACCCTTGGAGCACATAACCCCCCACCAGAATTTCTGCCAGCAGTGAGATTGCTGAATGCCAGGGTGTGCGTGGGTGCAGCTTTCACAGAGAGAGCTAAACTGTGTTCCAAAGTGTTTGTATTTTGCCTTTATTCAGCATGCTCACATGCCTGTTAACAGTACTGTGTCAGAGAGGAAGTTTTTCTCTCATCTCCAGCCCTCCCTTATGGGCTCTCTCTTGTTTATGTTTCCTGATGGTTTCATTGTTATCCTGGGCTTGCTTTATGCAAAAATATTTTCATATTTTTAAAGTATTGCATTGAAATCCATATTGTTAGGCTTATGTCTTTCTTGCTTGTCTTCCATCGACATTAGACACATGCAGTTTAATTTTTATGTTTACTGGACAGGTCACAGGACAGTAGCACAGTCTCAGACAGAATGCCTTGGCGAAGTTACAGATTTTGGTTGTAGCCCATGTAGCAGAGATGTACTGGGTCTTAAAAGAATGCCGGCACCGTGGGGAAGGGAAAATGCTGACTGTATTTCTTTTGGACAGGAAAGAATATCTTGTCTGAAATTTGTTAAAAGGAGTAATTTTGGAGCAAATAGTTTTAGTGTGACAGGAGATAATATGAGGCAAAATTAATGAGTACTTTAAGTAAATTACAAAAATGAAAGTAAGTGTTGGGATATTATGAAGTCTGTCAAGCAAGTTATTTCAAGAGGAACCTTAGAATGTGAGTCATATTACTAAGTGAAAGAAGCCAATCTGAAATGATTCCAATTATGTGATATTCTGGAAAAGACAAAACTCTGGAGACAGTTAAAGGATCAGTGGTTGCTACGTTTGGGGAGGTGGAGGGAGAGATGAATAGGTAGAGCACAGAGGATTTTTCATACAGTGAAACCACTCTGTTTAACACCGTAATAGTGGTGGATACATGCATTATGCATTTGTCCAAACTCATGGAATGTACAGCGTTGTGAGTGAACCTCATATAAACTATAGACTTTGGGTCATTATGAGGTGTCAGTATGGGTGGTTCAGTTGTAACAAACATGCCACTGTGGTGGAGGATGTTGATGATGGGGGTAGATATTCATGTATGGGATCAGGGGATACGCTTTGTACTTTCCTCTCAGTTTTGCTGTGAGTCTTAAACTGTTCTGAAAAACTTAAGTCTTTTCTTAAAAAACACTTGAAATAGAGAAAAGTGTGAAATATGATATATAATATTTGCTTTGTAAGTGCATATTTGGGTTTATATATGAAAGGTTGGCTTCCCAGGTGATTCATTGGATAAAGAATCTGCCTGCAATGCAGGAGACAAGAGAGACGTGGGTTTGATCCCTGGGTCAGAAAGATCCCTTGGAGAAGGGAATGGAAACCCATTCCAGTATTCTTGCCTGGAGAATCCCATGGACAGAGGAGCCTGATGGACCACAGTCCATAGGGTCCCAAAGGGTCGGACATGACTGAAGCGACTGAGTACATATGAGATGTTTTGCTAATTTTAATATCTTTAGAATTGAAATTAATTTTTTTTTACTAGATAATTGTTTTAAAACCTAAGGAATCAAAGTAAAACGTGACATCAGTGGTGACAGTTATTAAAAAACCCCAAAGTAGCTTGGAATTCTTTTTGGTAGCACTCCAAATGCTCCATACAGAAATCAAATGTGTGCGTTAATCAGATATGTCCCTAGAGTGATAGAGTTGAAATAAGTATTCTTCTATTTCTGGGAGGACTGCTGTTGTACTCACAGGTATCTTAAAATACCTGGATCGTTTTTTATAAACCTCTGTCGCGGTTAGCTCCATAAGAGTACTGCATATGTGGCCAGTATCAACAGTGCTGCTGCTGCTGCTAAGTCGCTTCAGTCATGTCTGACTCTGTGTGACCCCATAGATGGCAGCCCACCAGGCTCCCCCGTCCTTGGGATTCTCCAGGCAAGAACACTGGAGTGTGTTGCTATTTCCTTCTCCAATGCATGAAAGTGAAAAGTTAAAGTGAAGTCACTCAGTTGTGTCTGACTCTTAGCAACCTCCGTCCATGGGATTTTCCAGGCAAGAGTACTGGAGTACCCACTCCATTGCCATTGCCTTCTCCGGTATCAACAGTGGAGTTCATACAACAATCAAGGAGATTAATCCCAAATTTTACTTCTGCCTCCTGAAAATCACTCTTTGAAACTTGCAGAATTTTCTCTTTTGGAAACATCTCTTTTTCAAAAAAATTAATAATTTTTGTCTGTGCTGGGCCTTCATTGCCACATGGGCTTTTTTGAAGTTCTCGCAAACAGGGGCTACTCTCTAGTTGCAGTGCATGGGCTTCTTTTTGTGGTGGCTTCTCTTGTTGGGGAACATGGGCTCTAGGGCACAGTTCAGTAGTTATGGCTCACAGGCTTAGTTGCTCTGAGGCATGTGGGGTTTCCTGGTCCAGGGATCAAACGCATGTTTCCTGCATTGAAAAGTAGATTCTTTACCACTGAGCCATCAGGAAAGCCCAGAAATATCTCTTCATGTGTGAAGTTTTCTGGAAATTTGGAAAAATTTTATTCATTCTTTTTAATCTCAATGCATCATTGAAAAAAGCTGCAGAAAGTCTTTCCTAAACAAAAAGAATGCTCGTTATGAAGCTAGGGCACCAGAAGGCTGAATTTTGAAAAGTTAATCTCGGCTTTGAAGTCCTGTGTGAGTCAAAGAAAATGTGGCATGTATGAATCAACTCATTTGTGTCCTCTGCTAGTGTGGCTTTTCTCTTCTGTATTTTTTCTCTCCCTAGTGTAGAATTGTAGATGAGGTTAATCAGATACAAATATATATGCTTTGAACAATGTACAGTGAGATTCCAAGCTTTTAAAACTCTTAAAAAAATTGAAGCCTATTTATTTTGCAAAAACAAAATATTTCTTTTTGCAAAAGAAATGAACATTTACATAGTAAAAAAACTCCCAAATTTAAAGAGGAGTGTCAGGAGAAGCAACAAGAAATGCTGATCTTACATTGCCTGAAGAAATCAAAATAGTGAGGTTGAATGTCCCAGCCATTTTCACCAAGAACTGGAGGCTTGTTTTAAAGCAATAGATCAAATATTTGTGTTCACTGTCCTTCAGCCATTTTCTCTGATTATGCTGGAGAAATACTTGAGAAGTGGAAATTTTTTTAACACCAGGGGCATTTGTGAGCAGTTTGAATGGATCTCAAGGAAAGAGACATGGATACTACTGCATTTTTTGGAATTTAATGTGAAGTTGAATTTTTATGTATCTGGACAAAACTTACCTTTGTCTAATATTTCCCAAAATATTTGCATATCTTTAGATTCATCTGAAAAAGCATTTTTAAATTAAAATTAACAGATGTTTTTCTATCAACTCTTCAAGGATAGACTGACAAATCTGACTGTATTCTTTGTCGAACATATACATGTAAAGATCAGTTTTGGCAAGGTTCTTGACATTCTTAGAAGTTAAGGCACAAAATAGCAAATATTATTATCCATCAGTATAGCAAACCAGTATGTAAATATGTAAATAAAGACAAGTATGGAAATGGTAACCCACTCCAGTATTCTTGCCTGGAGAATCCCATGGACGGAGAAGCCTGGTAGGCTACAGTCCACGGGGTCGCAAAGAGTCGGACACGACTGAGCGACTGAACGGAACGGACGGATGTAAATATTACAAATAATAATTTGTAAATTATTATTTATCAGTTCAGTTCAGTCGCTCAGTCGTGTCCGACTCTCCGCGACCCCACGAATCACAGCACGCCAGGCCTCCCTGTCCATCACCAACTCCCGGAGTTCACTCAAACTCATGTCCACAGAGTCGGTGATGCCATCCAGCCATCTCATTCTCCGTCGTCCCCTTCTCCTCCCGCCCCCAACCTTTCCCAGCATCATAGTCTTTTCCAGTGAGTCAACTCGTCGCATGAGGTGGCCAAAGTATTGTAGATAATATAAATTTATAAATCCAGTAGTTTTTATACTCTGATATTTATTTTACTTCAGAAATGGTATGGTTATTCATATGGCATTTAAATAAAAACTTTCAGTGTCTGTATTTTTTCTGGCCATTATCATTATTCATTTATTTCATTATTACTGAAAGTAATTTTGTCATATAGAAGAGGTTATGTTATAAAGTGATCCTCTCTAGTATCTGTGGTGCTAGGTCGCTTCACTCATGTCCGACTTTGTGTAACTCTATGTACTGCAGCCCACCAGGCCCCTCTATCCATGAAATTTTCCAGGCAAGAATACGAGAGTGGGTTGCTTCTCCAGGGGATCTTCCTGACCCAGGGACCGAACTTGTGTCTCTGTGTCTCCTGCATTGGCAGGCAGATTCTTTTACACTAGTGCCACATGGGAAACCCATTAGTATTTATCGGATACACTAAATACACATTTGGCTATAAAGATAAAAAGTAGCTATGCTGATACCTGTATGCAGGTCAGGAAGCAACAGTTAGAACTGGAGATGGAACAACAGACTGGTTCCAAATAGGAAAAGGAGTACGTCAAGGCTGTATATTGTCACCCTGCTTATTTAACTTATATGCAGAGTACATCATGAGGAACGCTGGGCTGGAAGAAGCACAAGCTGGAATCAAGATTGCCGGGAGAAATATCAATAACCTCAGATATGCAGATGACACCACCCTCATGGCAGAAAGTGAAGAAGAACTCAAAAGCCTCTTGATGAAAGTGAAAGAGGAGAGTGAAAAGGTTGGCTTGAAGCTCAACATTCAGAAAACGAAGATCATGGCATCTGGTCCCATCACTTCATGGGAAATAGATGGGGAAACAGTGGAAACAGTGTCAGACTTTATTTTTTTTGGCTCCAAAATCACTGCAGATGCTGATTGCAGCCATGAAATTAAAAGATGCTTGCTCCTTGGAAGGAAAGTTATGACCAACCTTGATAATATATTAAAAAGCAGAGACATTACTTTGCCAACAAGGGTCCATCTAGTTGATATGGTTTTTCCAGTGATCATGTATGGATGTGAGAGTTGGACTATAAGGAAAGCTGATCGCCGAAGAATTGATCCTTTTGAACTGTGGTGTTGGAGAAGACTCTTGAGAGTCCCTTGGACTGCAAGGAGATCCAAACAGTCCATCCGAAAGGAGATCAGTCCTGGGTGTTCATTGGAAGGACTGATGCTAAAGCTGAAACTGCAATACTTTGGCCACCTCATGCGACGAGTTGACTCACTGGAAAAGACTCTGATGCTGGGAAAGGTTGGGGGCGGGAGGAGAAGGGGACGACAGAGAATGAGATAGCTGGATGGCATCACCGACTCGATGGACATGAGTTTGAGTGAACTCCGGGAGTTGGTGATGGACAGGGAGGCCTGGCGTGCTGTGATTCATGGGGTCGCAGAGAGTTGGACACGACTGAGCGACTGAACTGAACTGAACTGAATAATTAGCAATGTTGAGCATCTCTTCCTGTGGCTGTTGGCCATCTGTATCCGTTCTTTGGAGAAATGCCAGTTTCGGTCTTCTGGCTATCTTTTGATTGGGTTACTTGATTTTTTTATATTGAGCTGCATGAAGTACTAAGTGAAGTCGCTCAGTTGTGTCCAAATCTTTGCGACCCCATGGACTGTAGCCTACCAGGCTCCTCTGTCCATCGAATTTTCCAGGCAAGAGTACTGGAGTGGGTTGCCATTTCCTTCTCCAGGGGATCTTCCCAACCCAGGGATCGAACCAAGGTGTCCTGCATTGCAGGCTGACCCTTTACCGTCTGATCCACCAGGGAAGCCCTGGAAGCATGAGCTTTTTGTAAATTTTGGAGATTAATCCCTTCTCAGTCACATCATCTACAAACATTTTTTTCCCCAGTCCATAGGTTCTTTTTGTTTTGTTTATGGTATGGTTTCCTTTGCTGTGCAAAAAGTTATAAATTTGATTAGATCCCATTTGTTTATTTTAGCTTTTATTTCTGTTGCCTTGGGAGACCAGCCTAAGAGAACTTTGGTTTGATTTGTGTCAGAGGATGTTTTGCCTGTGCTCTCTGCTAGGAGTGTTATGGTCTTAGGTCTTCTGTTTAGCCATTGGTCTTTAAGCCATTTTGAGTTTATTTTTGTGTATTGTGTTAGGGTGTGTTCTAACTTCACTGGTTTACATGCACTGATTTACAGCTTTCCCAGCACCACTTGCTGAAGAGACTTTTTCCCATTGTATATTCTTGCCTTCTTTGTTAAAGAGTAATTGACCATGGGCGCGTGAGTTTATTTCTGGGCTTGCGTTGTGATGGGTCTTTTATGCATGTATGATATTGTAATATAATGTATGGGTTATTTGAAAAATGTTGATGTCTGGAGATTTTTAAATGTTTCCAGATGTTAAACTATTTCAGTATATAAAAAGCACATTTCAGTTCAGTCGGTCGGTCATGTCCAACTCTTTGCGACCCCATGAATCACAGCACGCCAGGCCTCCCTGTCCATCACCAACTCCTGGAGTTCACTCAGACTCATGTCCATCGAGTCGGTGATGCCATCCAGCCATCTCATTCTCTGTCGTCCCCTTCTCCTCCCGCCCCCAATCCTTCCCAGCATCAGAGTCTTTTCCAGTGAGTCAATTTGTCGCATGAGGTGGCCAAAGTATTGCAGTTTCAGCTTTAGCATCAGTCCTTCCACACATTTATATTTGTTAATATCATGGTCAATAATTTCTGAAATGTTTTTAAGTATTGGGAAGTTCTCAAGATCTTGGCGGGGGTACAGGTTTTCCTAAATCCTAATTTTTAACTGTTATTTGCCTTGAAATGACAAGACTCAGTCATTTTCAAGAAAATGTCTAGCAAGTCACCAATCTGAATAAACATAATTTGTCCGGTGGTTCTTTCAAGTTAAAATAAAGCTTTATGAACCAGATGGCTAATTCAGCTTACAACTCAAACTGTGGCCCAGATGCTTTTCCTGAAGACATCCATCCTGCATAATGCTTTATTCATAGTTCCCATTTCATCGTTTCATCACACAGACTAGTAATGATGATGTGTATTCAAGATTGGGATTTAATAGAATTAATGATTTTCTGTTGCTTTATCAAGGACATCCTTAAGTGAAACTGGCTCCTCCCACCAGTAAATGCATGAAGGTGAGGAATATAACGACTGCTGGCACAAATTGGAGACACTGCCTTGATTTCTGCCAAGGCACCAGCAATGTTACCCTCTGAAACTCTCTGAGCTCATATGTGTGCTTCTCCAGCAGCAGTGTGATAACTGACCCTATGAGATGTACTAGTGGCTTTTTTCATTTCTAGTTTGAACAATGTTATAATATGACATAAACAATGTACTGCAGTGTAGTAAAGACTGTATTAGCCTTTAGAAGAGCTTATCGCATCTAAGTTCAAAATATCCAATTTCTTTTTCTTTATACTTGGAATGATTGGTCTCAAAATGATACTACAATGTTACTGGCACCATAAGTATTATTATTATTTAAATGTTCCATTGCATAATGTGTGCGTGCTAAGTCGCTTCAGTTGTGTCCAACTCTTTGCAGCTCCTTGGACTGTAGCCCGCCAGGCTCTTCTGTCCATGGGATTCTCCAGGCAAGAGTACTGGAGTGGGTTGCCATTTCCTTCTGCAATTGCATAATGCACCGTAAGATAAATTATTAACATCTATAAAGTTGAAGGGAACATGCCTTTCATCACAATCTCGTTTCTTATTATTTTTCCCAGTTTCTTTGGAGTAGACTCCTCCCTTCCTTGAGTCACAAGACTCTCTGATAAGTCAGTTTCATTTTTCCAGCACTTTTAAATGTAGACAGTGTGGTGGTAGGTGAGAATGTTTATCTTCTAGTCCCATTCTAAGATAATAATTTAAGATAAAAATTAGGAAAAGCATTATAAGTAGGTTTTCTTTTAGAATGAGATGAAGTATCATTAAATGAATCTCAAAAATCAAAATTTCTTTTTATTTGAAAACTTAAAAATTATTACTTGAAGAAGTTAACAAAAGGTACCTCGTCCTTTTGTGTTTCTGTGTAAGTTGCAGGGAAAACTTTGGCTTTAAAAATAAGAATTTATTGAACAGGAATGATGCTACAGAGATTATAGCAGGAATAACCAACAACAGCTAGTAAGAGCAGAGTAGTACTGAGAACACATTAAGCTAATCTCTGAAAACGTACCTCTTTATACCCTCAACCTCTGCTATAGAACACACCAGAATATACAAACACGCATTCCATTAGCTGTCAGAATGATGTCATCACACATCTTGTAGCATCTGGAAAATTCCACTGTTCCCTCAAAAGAGTAAGAGTGAAAAAGGCACATAATGTTTTAGCTTTACTGCAAAGATAGTTTTGAACTCAGTTCAAACTCAGAGATCCCCTTGAAAGGTTCCCAGGAATCCTGTATGGTCCCCTAGTCACACTTAAATAACTGTTGTTCTAGATGTTTGAAACTACCATCAAGATGTTTTAAAGTTACCTCTGAAAACAACCATTTTTTAAAATAACATTTTTGCATCCTAAAGCAGATGTGGTAATTCCATGTCAAGATCATCCTCTTCAAGGATGTGTTCTGTGTCTTCTTACAAAGTTAACTCTGGTATCTTTTATTATGTTATATTAATTAGGGCAAGTGTCAGAAAGTGGAAGAACAGTGGGCACTTTGACTGCATGAAATAAGTTGATCTATTAATTATTTTTAGTTAGAGAAGAAATGCATGATCTTGTTTTCAAGGTGAGGCTTTATTGGTATGGAACTATCCCTCATTCCTTGATCCAGTTTATGGCTGGAAAGAATGAAGGTTTGGATAAGAATAGTCTTTTCTAGTTTGCTGCTCTTGCTTAACTGGGAGAAAACTGGCTGGACTGTCTCTGGAACAAAGATCTTGGCTTCTCATGCAGCAATGGTAACGCTGGACTTTGTGCTTCCGTCCCTTCTTCCAGTTGAAACATCACTCAGATTTCCAGTCTCTCTACTTGTGCTCTCTCAGACATTGAGTTTGATGGATAATTAGTTAGGATTAAATTGCCCATTAAACAAAATGGTTTTTATAATATTGAGCTCCTAAGACGGAAAATTGTTAAATAATGAAATACCTTGTGCTGTCTTTCTTTGATTGTAAGATGCACATTTTGACAGATTTTAACAGCACTCTAATGAGAACGTGTTTTTCAAAGATGTATCTGCTTAACTGGTGAATTTTCTCCCCCACTTTTGTGAAGTAGTATTAATTTTTCTTTTAATTTTGAAATGTTATCTCAAATATATATTTTTTGACATTATTGCAAATGCTACTTCATGGGAAAGATTACAATATATTTTCACTCTTTAATGGTTTCTGTGTTTTTCTTTTCAAAGAGAAATAACAGAATCTGGCAATGATTTATATATATATTTTCTTAAAAATTCTCTTTCACATTAAGTGCTTCAAGTGGATAGAAAATTAACACTAAATTATGTTCATATAAACTGCTCAGAAGTTGGCTTTTTAAAAAAAACTCATGTAAGAGTAATATAGTAAATAATATAGTTTTGTTTTGGCATATGCTTATGTTTTAAATTTTATATTCATTATTTAATTCTGTTAACAATAGGTTTATTTTAGGACAGTGGAACTTGTAGAAGAGCCCATACAAAATTCTCCTGGTCTGAGTTTCTACTTCAAAATTAATGGACTTCCCATATTTCTGAAAGGCTCGAATTGGATCCCTGCAGATTCATTCCAGGATAGAGTAACCTCTGCCATGTAAGTTATCATCTTTTATTTCTTGTTCCTCTTATTATTATCAACCCCACAGAGCTTAAGGGCTACTCATTTTATTTTATGTTATTTTTTTGTTCTGGTGGAAGGAACCAAAAGGTAACATATAATTCTAGGATGGTGAAAATTCTAGAATGGAAAAAAATTTTAAGTCATTTCATTCTCATGAGCTATAGGCCATCGTACAGCTAAACGATTTGAGACTGCTGAAACCATCTAACTTTTATAAATTGTTTCTAGAGGAACAAGAAAATGGCTAATGTGCATCTTGGATAGTTAGCCCAGTAAAAAAAGATGATTAAATTTGACTTAAAAATTTTTTTTGAAGAATACCATGGGTTTTTTTTCTTTTGGTTTGTTTGGTATGCTTTACCAAAAAAATGGTAAATGGTAATTCAATGCTTTATCAAAACTATTTACTTCTTCATGTTAAGATATTTACACATTCTTGATGTTTATTGTCCTTTAATAAAAAGAACTAAAGAAATCTTCAAAGTGTTTTTCTGAAGCTCTGAGAATAGAAGTTAGGAAGAAAATATTTCCTGATTAGCTATTTAAACTGCTATCTTTGTAATAGTAAAAATAAGCTTTGTCAGCTGAAAATAAACACATTTCAGTTCACTTCAGTTTAGTCACTCAGTCGTGTCCGACTGTGACCCCTGGACTGCAGGACGCCAGGCCTCCCTGTCCATCACCAACTCCCGGAGTCCACCCAAACTCATGTCCTTTGAGTCAGTGATGCCATCCAACCATCTCATCCTCTGTCGTCCCCTTCTCCGCCTGCCCTCAATCTTTCCCGGCATCAGGGTCTTTTCAAATGAGTCAGCTCTTCCCATCAGGTGGCCAAAGTATTGCAGTTTCAGCTTCAGCATCAGTCCTTCCAATGAACACCCAGGACTGATCTCCTTTAGGATGGACTGGTTGGATCTGCTTATAGTCCAAGGGACTCTCAAGAGTCTTCTCCAGCACCACAGTTCAAAAGCATCAATTCTTCAGTGCTCAGCTTTCTTTACAGTCCAACTCTCACATCTATACATGACTACTAGAAAAACCATAGCCTTGACTAGCTGGACCTTTTTTGGCAAAGTAATGTCTCTGCTTTTTAATATGCTATCTAGGTTGGTAATAACTTTCCTTCCAAGAAGTAAGCGTCTTTTAATTTCATGGCTGCAATCACCATCTGCAGTGATTTTAGAGCCCCCAAAAATAAAGTCTGACACTGTTTCCACTGTTTCCCCATCTATTTGCCATGAAGTGATGGACTTACTTATACAGATATGCATTGAGGTATATTTTGTTTAGAATGTAGATGTGGTTGGTATATTTGAACTCTAATTTTGCCAAAAGTTGTATTTATAGTAATATCCTTTTACTTTAAAATGTGTAATATTTTTGAATTTCATATGAAAATAAAATCATTCTCCAGACAGAGCACGGAAATTTGCTGTCTCCTCTCCACCCAGGTGACTCAGATGCATTTACCTGCAATGCAAGAGGCCCAGGTTTGATCCCTGGGTTGGGAAGACCCCCTGGAGTGCAGGCATGCTAAGTCACTTCAGTTGTGTCTGACTCTTTGTGACCCAGCACACCAGGCTCCTCTGTCCATGGAATTCTCCAGGCAAGAATACTGGAATGGATTGCAATGCCTTTCTCTAGAGGATGTTTCGAACCCAGGGATTGAACCCAGGGATTGTCTCTTTCATCTCCTGCATTGGCAGAGGGTTCTTTACCACTAGTACCACCTGGAAAGCTCCCCTGGAGAAGGAAATGGCAACCCACTTCAATATTCTTGTCTGGAGAATTCCATGGACAGAGGAGCTTGGTGGGCTACAGTCCATGGGGTTGCAAAGAGTCAAACATGACTGAGCAGCTACCACTTAAACTCCGCTCCCGGTAGGTTTTGGTGGCGACTGTACAGCACAACCGGGTCAGTTAGTAAAATTGCCCGTAGGTGTCTTTACCAGGAGCACAGTGCTCTGGGTCCATGGCCTTCCTCTTATTGGACTTTTTCCTTCCCTTCTGGGTGCCGTTCTGGAAATGAAAGGTACATGCTGTCAAGGTGGATGCAAATTTCTAAACTTTCCTGAAGCTGATGTAAATAGGAATTAGAGCAAGAAGGAAATTTATTAGATAAGGGGGTACTGGACTGGAGGAACTGTTTAAAAAAAAAAAAAGGATGAGGGTGAGCTGGAAACTAATATTCAGACTCTTATTTTTGTCTTACAGTTTGAAATGGTTATATAAAATGAGCACATAGTTTCTAAGGTTTACTACAGGAATAATTTTAAGACAAAAATTTAATTTTAAAAATAGTGTAATAGCATGACAGAAAATTTAGAAGGCAGAGAAAAGATATCACTCCTAATTTTTCTAGTTTATTTTTATGTGGTTACAGTTAGAAAGTGACGTGCAAGTGTTAGTCGCTCAGTCGTGTCCAATTCTTTGCGACCCCATGGACTGTAGCCTGCAGGCTCCTCTGTCCATGGAATTCTCCAGACCAGAATACTGGAGTGGGTTGCCATTCCCTTCTCCAAGGGATCTTCCCAACCCAGGGATCAAACCCGGATGTCCTGCATTGTAAATGAATTCTCTACTGTCTGAGCTATGAGGGAAGTCAATTACAATTACAGTTAATGTGTATATGATTTTGTCTCATTTTCTTCACTGTGCATTGTATCTAAACCATCATAATTAAAATGTGTTCTTGTAACAGTTATTTGAAATATGTTTATCAACCACAGTATATTTCTTAAAATTTTGTTCTTTTTTTTTTTTTTTAATGTTCCCAAGATTTTAAATTAGCATTTGTTTAAAAAATTTCTTCTGTAGGTTACGGCTCCTTTTGCAATCTGTTGTGGATGCTAACATGAATGTTCTCCGGGTTTGGGGAGGAGGAATTTATGAGCAGGATGAATTCTACGAACTCTGTGATGAACTGGGAATAATGGTACGTAGTTGACAGCTTACCATTTTGTTGATATGTTACCACACCCTCAGTTTTACCTCCAGTGTTCTGAGTGGGTGATATTGCCTTCCTTTGTTTGTTTGTTGTGGTGGTGTAGTTTATTTGCAATGTTGTGCTAGTTTCAGGTACACAACAATGTGATTCAGTTATCCATATATATATGTATTCTTTTCCATTATGGTTTATTACAGGATATTGAATAAAGTTCCCTGTGCTGTGCAATAGGGCCTTGTTGTTTATCTATCTGATATGTAATAGTTTGTATTTGCTGATCCTAAACTCCTAATTTATCCCTCCCCACCTCCTTCCCCTTTGACAACCGTAAGTTTGTTTCCTATGTCTATGTTTCTCTTTCATAAATTGATTTGTGTCATATTTTAGATTCCACATATAAATGGTATCATAGCCCATTCCTTGTTTTCTCAGAGCCAAGAATGATGTTCCACTTTTTTTTTTTTTTTGGCAGAGAAATAAATGGCATCTAGCAAACCCAGAGCCATAATTGATAGCAAATATTATAATTATTTGATTATTTTAACATAATAGACATTCTGCATATTGGTTATATCTAACCATATATCTATATTTTCTTTGTAACTCTCTTTGTGATAAGAGGTTAAGCATAAAAAGGGAAGTAAAATATTAAAAATTTTTAACTTTAAGGAGATCTAACAAGACCTAGAGAGAATAAAAATGATTACATTTTAAAAGATGTGCTTAATACTGTCATTAAGTACCTCTGAACATAGTTTGCATTGGTGAGGGTTAAGCAAAGGAAATATGTTCTTTTAATTCTAGTCTTACAGTTCTAAAATATAAAGCACTTCAGAGAAGAGTAGTAATTTTAATAATATTGATAGTGCCGATGGTCATGACGTGTCAATATTCTGTAATATTCTGGACATTGTTCTCAGTGCTCTGCATTTACTATTTTATTTCATCTTCATGCCCACCATATGAGGTAATTACTGTTGTTCTCTATCCCCCTTTTACTGGCATGTGGAGAGGTTAACTAACTTTGCCAAACTCACACAGTGTGTATATGGTGGAACTGAAGTCCTGACTCAGGCCAACAGATATGGTTCTGTGCCCTAAACAACTCTCCTTGTGGCCTCCCTGAAGGGTGCATCCTGAGTCGTGTCTGGCACTTTGCAACCTGTGGACTGTAGTCCACCAAGCTCCTCTGTCCTTGGGATTCTCCAGGCAAGAATACTGGAGTATGTTGCAATTTCCTACTCCAGGGCATCCTCCCAACCCAGGGTTTGAACCCATTTCTCTTAGCATCTCCTGCATGAGCAAGTGAAGTCTTTACCACTAGCGCCACCTGGGAAGCCCAATTGCGCTTACGTGGTTTCCTCTCTAAAATGTCCATAAAGTGATCCTTTTGGCCATGAAAAGTTAATTCTTTGATTTTTTTAAAAAAGTACGTTTCTTAACAGTCTGGGCCATTTTTCAAAACCAAATTCCTGGTGAAAATTAGAATGAATTAGAAATGAGGAGAGGTTGGGAGAAATGTTTACTGAATTTCCTATTCTACACGACACAAGCACTGTTTCCTTATTTGAATTCCTCTTTTTTTTTTTTTTCCTTTTCTGCCCACTTAACATTTTCTCTTCTCAGGTTTCCCTACAGTTCTGGAGAGTTTGCAAAGTGCCTTTCCCAGTGCCTCATGCCTTGTGCTGCTAAAATGGTCACACACATCAGGCTAAGTTGATTTTTGTTTACATGAAAGATAATGCCCAAGGTTTAGGACAAAGAATTTCCTTCTGTGCAATGAAATCTATGGAAGTACCGTATTGCCTCTTATTTGATTTGCTAGATATGGCAGGATTTTATGTTTGCCTGTGCGCTTTACCCAACTGATGAGGATTTCATGGATTCCGTGAGAGAAGAAGTCACTCACCAGGTATGTCATTACCATTCCAAGAAGAAGTGAAGGCTTAAGTTTTAGTTTTGCCTTTTGTTAAACCTGTTCTTGTTTTAAATTCCTTTGAAGTATAGCTGATTTACAATGCTTTGTTTAATTTCTTCTCTTTGTTTCTTTTTGTTCGCTTTATTAAATCCCATGGGGAGAAAAAAAAAAAAAATCAGCCAGGTGATTGACTTCTTGAGTGATTCCATCCAGTCTCATGGTTCTAATTCCACTTATTGGTGGATGACTGTCAGATTTATTCCTGGCCCTAACTTCTCTGCTGAATTCCTGGTTTTTATTATCCAGCTCCTTGCTTGGTACCCCTACCTGGAGGTGTAATAGGAATCTCAAATGTAACATGTCTAAACCAAACTTATATTACCTTCCCCAGGCTTGCTTTTCTTGCTATGTTCCCCACCTCAATAAATGGCAATACCAGTCTTTGAATTTCTCAGGTCAAATTTTTTTATTCTTAACTCCTTGATTTCTGTTATTCCACATACAAATACCTTATATTTATAGATCTATAAATGCAAAGAAGTGATGCTATCCTAGCTCTGTTCACTGAAAAATCTTAAAAACTGTGAACAGCCTAGTCAAACTGAGCATCCTTGTATTGAAATAGTCTTTCCTGCTAAGAGAAGGGTTCTTAGAGAAATGGCTGGTTCCAGGTCTGGAACAGGAGATATACTAGATGATGCTGGAAAATTTTGGCATGCAAATAACAAGGAAGCTACCAAAGGCATGTTGAAAGAACGTTGATGAGACTGACCGACCAAAAGTGGGACAATTTGAAATTCAGTAAGGTCATAGGAAACACCCTCTTCCAACAATACAAGAGAAGACTCTACACGTGGACATCACCAGATGGTCAACACCGAAATCAGATTGATTATATTCTTTGCAGCCAAAGATGGAGAAGCTCTATACAGTTAGCAAAAACAAGACCAGGAGCTGACTGTGGCTCAGACTTAAATTGAAGAAAGTAGGGAAAACCACTAGACCATTCAGATATGACCTAAATCGAATCCCTTATGATTATACAGTGGAAGTGAGAAATAGATTTAAGGGACTAGATCTGATTGATAGAGTGCCTGATGAACTCTGGACGGAGGTTTGTGACATCGTACAGGAGACAGGGACCAAGACCATCCCCATGGAAAAGAAATGCAAAAAAGCAAAATGGCTGTCTGAGGAGGCCTTACGAATAGCTGCGAATAGAAGAGAAGCGAAAAGCAAGGGAGAAAAGGAAAGATATAAACATCTGAATGCAGAGTTCCAAAGAATAGCAAGGAGAGATATGAAAGCCTTCCTCAGCAATCAATGCAAAGAAATAGAGGAAAACAACAGAATAGGAAAAACAAGAGATCTTTTCAAGAAAATTAGAGATATCAAGGGAACATTTCATGCAAAGATGGGCTCGATAAAGGACAGAAATGGTATGGACCTAACAGAAGCAGAAGATATTAAGAAGAGATGGCAAGAATACACAGAAGAACTGTACAAAAAAGATCTTCACGACCAAGATAATCACGATGGCGTGATCACTCACCTGGAACCAGACATCTTGGAATGTGAAGTCAAGTGGGCCTTAGAGAGCATCACGACGAACAAAGCTAGTGGAGGTGATGGAATTCCAGTTGGGCTATTTCAAATCCTGAAAGATGATGCCATGAAAGTGCTGCACTCAATATGGCAGCAAATTTGGAAAACTCAGCAGTGGCCACAGGACTGGAAAAGGTCAGTCTTCATTCCAATCCCAAAGAAAGGCAATGCCAAAGAATGCTCAAACTACCGCACAATTGCACTCATCTCACACGCTAGTAAAGTCATGCTCAAAATTCTCCAAGCCAGGCTTCAGCAATATGTGAACCGTGAACTTCCAGATGTTCAAGCAGGTTTTAGAAAAGGCAGAGGCACCAGAGATCAAATTGGCAACATCTGCTGGATCATGGAGAAAGCAAGAGAGTTCCAGAAAAACATCTATTTCTGCTTCATTGACTATGCCAAAGCCTTTGACTGTGTGGATCACAATAAACTGTGGAACATTCTGAAAGAGATGGGAATCCCAGACCACCTGACCTGCCTCTTGAGAAACCTGTATGCAGGTCAGGAAGCAACAGTCAGAACTGGACATGGAACAACAGACTGGTTCCAAATAGGAAAAGGAGTACGTCAAGGTTGTATATTGTCACCCTGCTTATTTAATTTATATGCTGAGTACATCATGAGGAACGCTGGGCTGGAAGAAGCACAAGCTGGAATCAAGATTTCTGGGAGAAATATCAATAACCTCAGATATGCAGATGACACCACCCTTATGGCAGAAAGTGAAGAGGAACTCAAAAGCCTCTTGATGAAAGTGAAAGAGGAGCGTGAAAGGTTGGCTTGAAGCTCAACATTCAGAAAACGAAGATCATGGCATCTGGTCCCATCACTTCATGGGAAATAGATGGGGAAACAGTGGAAACAGTGTCAGACTTTATTTTTTTGGTCTCCAAAAATCACTGCAGATGCTGATTGCAGCCATGAAATTAAAAGATGCTTACTCCTTGGAAGGAAAGTTATGACTAACCTAGATAGCATATTAAAAAGCAGAGACATTACTTTGCCAACCAAGGTCCGTCTAGTCAAGGCTATGGTTTTTCCCGTGGTCATGTATGGATGTGAGAGTTGGACTGTGAAGAAAACTGACCCCCGAAGAATTGATGTTTTGAACTGTGGTGCTGGAGAAGACTCTTGAGAGTCCCTTGGACTGCAAGGAGATCCAACTAGTCCATTCTAGAGGAGATCAATCCTGGGTGTTCATTGGAAGGACTGATGCTAAAGCTGAAACTGCAATACTTTGGCCACCTCATGCGACGAGTTGACTCACTGGAAAAGAGTCTGATGCTGGGAGGGATTGGGGGCGGGAGGAGATGGGGACGACAGAGAATGAGATGGCTGGATGGCATCACCGACTCGATGGACATGAGTTTGGGTGAGCTCCGGGAGTTGGTGATGGACAGGGAGGCCTGGCGTGCTGTGATTCATGGGGTCGCAGAGAGTCAGACACGACTGAGCGACTGAACTGAACTGAAGGACAAGAATGTCAATGGATCGAAATCCATTGAGTATGTTAAAATCTATAAGTTCCTTATTGGTGTCTGTGAATGTATACTTGTGGGGAAAACCAGAAGAAATAAAAAAAAGTATTATGATACTGAAGGTAGTGGTTACTTTTGGAAGGAAGGAAGGAATGTGATTAGGAAGGGGTACATGAGGGCTCCTGGGCTGTTGGTGAAGTTTTCTTAGTCTGGATGGTGTTGCAAGTGTGAGTGCCTTGTAATAATAATTCACTGTGTCATAGTTTGTTTTCTGTGTCTGTCTTTTCTTAAGTTTAGAAAGTGAGCATTGAATCATCCCTTACTCCGAGCCCTCTAGATACAGTTAAAGATCCTCACCATGCACTATCTTGTCTCTGCCTGTCTCCCCAGCCTCGTTAGATACCATATTCCCCGTACTTTCCCTGGCAGGGAATACCTTGCCTATTACCCTCCCCTGTGGATGATCTCAATCGTTCTTTTTCTGACTCGTCTTACCTTGGGCATGACTCTCTGGGAAGAAACTTTCTATGTCTGCAAGTCTAGATTAGGTCATTTTCTCTTTGTGACATACATCACACTTGAAATTGCTTTTTCAATGTTTTGTCACTCCATCAAGATTGTAATCTCCCTGAGGCTTAGGGCAAGTTCCCCCGTGACCCGGCTGTATTATTCATCTGGTGTATAGGTGGATGGATGAATGAATAACTTTTAAAATATTAATTGTAGTTATGTAGGTTGTAAACATTTCAGTTTTATTTTTAATTTTCCTTCACACAATTAAGATATATCTGTGCGTTTTCAGTTCTTTTATGTATTATTAAAGAGAACTTTTTGTGCAGGGTTTATTAAAATTTTAAAGTAAAGCTCACCATAAAATTCTAGGTCAGTTTGAAGGGTGTGTGCAGCATAGAGTCACTGAGGTTTTTGTCTCTTCGGTATTTGCATTTTCATCAGTACCGTAAGCACGCCTGTCACAGTTGTTCATAGCCCTCTTTTACTTGTATGTGAAAAGTGAAAGTGAAAACTGCTCAGCTGTGTCTCATTCTTTGCGACCCCATGGACTATTCAGTCCATGGAATTCTCCAGGCCAGAATACTGGAGTGGGTAGCCTTTCCCTTCTCCACGGGATCTTCGCAACCCAGGGATCGAACCCAGGTCTCCTGCATTTTAGGTGGATTCTTTACCAGCTGAGCCACCAGGGAAGCCCAAGAATACTGGAGTGGGTAGCCTGTCCCTTCTCCAGTGATCTTTCTGACCCAGGAATTGAACCGGGGTCTCCTGCATTGCAGGCGGATTCTTCACTAACTGAGTTATCAGGGAAGCTACCTTATAAACAGTATTTCCAGAGGCAAATAAGGAAATACTGTTTATAAGACTAGTTTAGAAAAAACACAAACTTTAATTTTTTGAATGACATATATCTCTTTAAGGTATTCTTAATACATCTCTATTTCACATGTGGATTACTTAGCATATTGAGTGGAGACCACAGTGAGAACATCAGCTGAAATCCATCGTGTAATCATCCATTCCAGTGCAAGAGAAGCTATGAATACCAATGAGGTTATATTGCTAAAACATGTTCCAAAAGGATTTTTCTTGGCCATTGACTCACTCTGTTGTTCTCAAAGAGATTTAATTGCCCTCTTCTGCTGGGCTTATCTTCCGGTGTGTCAGAAGAACTGAATCCTTTCACCTCTATGAAGGACTGGCCTACAGTGAGCCCAGATCATGCAGGGTTTTCCCATTCCTCAATTTCTTTCTCTGTATTTAGATATATTCAGTGACTTATCCTTCTTTGATTTCTTAAGACGTTGCTGTTCATTTGCTAAGTCATGTCCAACACTTTGCAACCCCATGGACTGCAGCATGCTAGACTTCCCTGTCCTTCACCATCTCCCAGAGTTTGCTCAAACTCACGTACATTGAGTCAATGATACCATCCAGCCATGTCATCCTCCTCTGTCATCCCCTTCTCCTCCTGCCCCTAATCCCTCCCAGCATCAGGGTCTTTTCTGATGACTCAGCTCTTCCCATCAAGTGGCCAGAGTCTTAAGATGTGACATAGTTATTTCAGAGGACAGACTCTTGATGTCTTCTTAATCTTTTTTCCTTTAGAATGTTTCATGTCTTTGTAAATTCCAGAATCTCTGTGGTACTAACTTGCTTTGTAACGCCCTCTCTATACCTGTCCTGATGGTTTTCTGATCTTGCTGGAGACTGTGTGGGACTTCAGTCCCTCTCTCAGAAGTAGTGTTTGTTCTGTCTTACTTGTTTCTTCCTCAAAAACTCCAACTTGCTTTTGAGAAACTGAACTCTGTAATGTAATGTCTCCTGCCCTTTGTATTTCTTAGAACCTTTTTGTGGTGAGCCAGATAATGATGAGTTGATTTATTTTTCTCTTTTAGTAAAAGGGATTATATTTTCATCAGTTTTTATAAAAGAGAAGAGGAACTGTATTTTATCAATGTTTATAAAATGTAGATAAAAGGAATGTGAGAGGTTTCTAAAAATCTCTTCCCACGTGTAACATTGCTGCTCATTTTCTGATGAGTTTTCCAACATGTAAAAATTCATGGCTATGCATAAAGGCAATGGCTATAATTTTATGAATAATGACAACTCTGAGCCTTTTTATGTTGAGCATTTGAAAATTGTTTTATGTTTTCTTCAATTTTAGGTCCGGAGATTGAAATCTCATCCCTCCATCATCATGTGGAGTGGGAATAATGAAAATGAAGCAGCACTAATGATGGGCTGGTATCATACGAAGCCCAACTACTTGCATACCTACATCCAAGACTATGTGACACTGTACGTGAAAAACATCCGAACGATCGTCTTAGAAGTAAGTTCATGGACTTCCCTGGTGGTCCAGTCATGACGATTCCATGCTTCCAGGGCAGGGGCTTCATTCTGTATGCCTCTCAGCGTGACCAAAAAAAATTTTTTAAAAAGCAGTGGAGTCCCCAAACTCAGTGTGCCTCAGTGTAGCACAGCTGAGTGCATGCGTAGCACTCAATGAACCCCTCTTTGTCATCCCAGTAGGAACTGGCAGGTGAGGGAGGGAGAACCAACACAATGCTCTGCTCGTGCTTGCCGTGCCAGAAGTAATAAAATCTTCAAAGAAGAAAAAGTTCAGCCATACCGCAGAGATACTGTGGATTTGGTTCCCTATACCACAGTGAAGAGAATACTGCAGTAAACCTAGTCGCATGAATTTTTGGTTTCCTAGTGCATATAAAAGTTATGTTTATACAGTGGTCTGTGAAGTGTGCCATAGCATTATGTCTTAAGAAACAATGTACAGAAAATAAAATAATACTTTCTTGGTAAAAAAAAAAAAAATGCTAACAATCACCTGGGCCTTCAGCAAGCTGTAATTTCTTTGCAGGTGGAGGGTCTTGCCTCGATGTTGATGACTGTCAGCTAATCAGGATGGTGGTTGCTGATGATTGTGTGATTGTGGCAATTGTTGAGACAATCAAGTTTGCCACATCAATTGATTTCTGCCTTTTCGGAATTGTTTTTCCACAGCACATAAGGCTGTTTGATAGCATTTTACCCACAAGTAAAACTTTCAAAATTGGAATCAGTCCTCTGAAACTCTGCCATTGCTTTATCATCTAAGCTTATGTGATATTCTGAATCCTTTGTTATCATTTCAATTGCCTGTATAGCATCTTCACCAGGAGTAGGTTCCATCTCAAGAAACCAATTTCTTTGCTGATCCATAGGAATCAACTCCTTATCCGCTTAGGTTTTATCACAAGATTGAAGCCATTCCGTCACATCTTGAGGCTCCACTTCTAATTCTGATTCTCTTGCTATTTCCACATCCTCAGTTCCTTCCTCCACTGAAAGTCTTGAACTCGAGTCTTTCATGAGGGCTGAAATCAACTTACTCAAACTCCCATAGAATGTTGACATTTTGACTTCTTCCCATGATTTGTAAATGTTCTTTCATGTCACTTAGAATGATGAATCCTTTCCAGAAGGTTTTCAATGAGTTTATCCAGATCTGTCTGAAGAAATTCTATCTCTTGCCTTACAAAGTGTATTTCCTAAATAGTAAGACTTGAAAGTCAAAATTACTTCTTGATCCATGGCTGCAGAAAGGATGTTGTATTAGCAAGGATGAAAACAACATTAATCTCATTGTACATCTCCATCAGAGCACTTGGGTGACCAGGTGTGTTGTCAATGAGTAGGAATCCTAGCAGTAGGTCTCAACAGTGGGCTTCAAATATTCAGGAAACCATGTTGTAAACGGATATGCTGTCATCCACACTTTGTTGTGCCAGTGATAGAGCACGGCATAGAGTAGATTGAATGTCATCCTAAAGGGACCTCAGACTTCTGGAATGGTAAGTGAGCATTGTGTGTGTGTCTTACTCTTTGTGACCCTACTGGACTGTAGCCCACCAGGCTCCTCTGTCCATGGAATTTTCCAGGCAGGAACACTGGAGTGGGTTGCCATTTCCTACTACAGGGGATCTTCCCAACTTGAGACTCTTGTGTCTCCTGCATTGGCAGGCAGATTCTTTACCACTGCATCACCCATTGCTTTCAACTTAAAGCCACCAAGTGTATTAGCTCCTAAAAAGAGAGTCATCCTGTCTCTTGAAGCTTCGAAGCCAGCATTAACTTCTGCTCGCTAGCTGTTACAAGTCTCAGATGGCATTTCCGTCCAGTAGAAGGCTATTTCATCTACCTTGAACATTTGTTGTTTAGTGTAGCCACTTTTTAAAATGGTCTTAGCTAGATCTTCTAGATAACTTGCTGTAGCGTTTGCATCAAGCACTTGTTGCCTGACTTTGCACTCTTACGTTATGGAAACGGCTTCTTTCCTTAAGTCTCATGAACCAACCTCTGCTGGCTTCAGGCTTTTTTTCTGCAGCTTCCTCACCTCTCTCACTCTCAGCCTGCATAGAATTGAAGAGAATTAGGGTCCAGCTCTGGAACAGGCTTTGGCTTAAGAGAGTATGTGTCTGTTTTGATCTATCCAGAACATTTCCATATCAGCAATAAGACTGTTTCGTTTTCTTATCATTCATGTTTTCACTGAAGTAGCACTTTTAATTTTCTTCAAGAAGTTTTCCTTTGCATTCACAACTTGGCTGGTGAATAGAAGTGAATAGGCCTCTGGTGAAGGAGGCCTGTCTTTTGGACTGTCTTGGATTTTGACATGCCTTCCTCACTAACTTGAATCATTTCTAGCTTTTGATTTAAAGGAGAGGCATATTCTCTTGCTTTCACTTGAACACTTACTTGGCCTAATTTCAATATTGTTGCGTCTCAGGGAACAGGACGGCCTGAAGAGAATGGCTGGTCTCTTCAGCCCCTCATGGGGGAATGGCTGGTGAGTGGAGCAGTCAGAACACCCACAACACCTAAGGATTAAGTTTGCCATCTTATGTGGGTGGGGTTCGTGGCGTCCCAAAACATTTACAGTAATAACATCAAAGATCACTGATTACAGATCACTATAACAAGCATAGTAATAGTTTGAAAGTTGGAATTATTGTGTAAATTACCAAAATGTGACACAGATACAAAATGAGCAGATGCTTTTGGAAAATGGCACTGATAGACTTGCTGGAGGCGCAGTTGCCCCAAACCTTCAATTTGTAGTAAAAATGGTGGGCCTGTCCTGCCTTTTTAAAAAATTTATACACTCATACTTAAATATCCCATTAGATATTTTGCTGTCAAATGGCCACCACAACAATTAATAGATCAGCAATGGAAAATATAGAGAAGCCCAGTATTTGGTGAGAATGACAATTATAACACTGGCAGGGATATTTTAAGACATTAAAAATCTGGGACATGATTTTGGTTTTCTAAGATATAATTTCTGTAAGCATAAGGTCCTTGACTACTTTCATACAGTCTAAGAAGAAATCTTCCTGTGAGCTTTAAAAGGAAAAAAGTAAGATATAGAATGATCACATGTAACCTCACACAATTAATAAAACATCCATGATAATAATTAGGAAAATCTGAATGAAAGATGTGATGATAGAACTTTTTGATGGATAGAATTTTTTAAAATAGAAGAAATGATGCACTTGGAAATCACTTTATGATAAAGTGATTTGGCAGATACATATACAATATATCTTCTACCACCCTGTGTAATTTTAAATTGGATCATTGTTTAATTCACTTTAAATGTGATGTACTGATGCTTATACACTAGTGTTAAGGTCATTATAATTCTTTGAATGATTTTTAATTTTCAAAATAGCAAAATAAAATTTTTTGACATATAAGAATGCAATTATCCAGCATTTAATCTTCCCTTTTTTGTTGTCTAAGATGATGACAAAGTAAAATCATAGAAAATAAAACTAAACGTTTGCAAACATTTAACAAATATTTGGAGATTTATATTCCAATATCTACTGTATGTTTTCAGGTTTTAAGGCCCTCACTGAGTTTCATGACACTTTCAAATAGTAATGTTCAGTCATGTATAGAGATTCATATCAAACCAAGTTTGCTTTGATACAGAGACCTATAACCTGATAAATGTAGGATGATGGAATTTTGTCTAGAGATTTTGAGAGGGCATGGGTTTTCTGACTTAATTTGTAGGTAAATAGAGGAATTGTCTATTTATTTGCTACATTATTAAAATAGGCTAATGTATTCTGTAATAACACAACAACCCCAAATTTCCATGGAAGAAACTCATTTCTTCCGTATGCTCCATGTCATTGGCAGGAAGGTTTTGCTTTTTATCACATAACATGAACTCCACTGTAGTTTTTAGTATATTTTCAGTATTTGCAACTGTCATCACTATCTAAAATGTACTGTATCTGTTAACACTGATTCCCGATTTCTGCTCCGCCTTCTCCCAGGCAAATGTTAATCTGCTTTCTTTCTCTATGGAGGTGCCTATTCTGGACATTTCGTACAAGTCAAGTCACACAATAGGTAGTCTTTTGTGACTGGCTTCTTTCGCTTAGCAAAATATTTTAGTTTCATCCATGTTGAAGTATGTATCAGTACTTCATTCTCTTTTATTGTCAAATAGTATTTTATTATATGGTATCCCACATTTGTTTATCCATTAGTCAGTTGATGGGCATTTGTATTATTTCCACTTTTTGTATATTTAAAAAAAATTTATTTTTTTATCTCTTGGTTCAAATAACCATTTAAGGTCATGATCTAGAAAGAAATCATCTGTGAGATCTGAGACTAAAAATCAAACATCAAGCAGCAATTATACAAAAATGGAAATAAATCATAGTGCATTATCACAGGTGGATATTTTTAGGCAGAGACTCATTAGTAATTTTACTGACTGGCTTAACTTACCAAATTATTCAAGAATCTGGAATAATGGAGGGAAACCAATCAAGCTTGATTGTTAAGATCAGTTGATCAGCCTTTTCCAATTTTACTTTAAAGCCATTATAATAGAATATTGTTTAAAATTGTATTCCCTATAATCTTACCATGCTTTTTAATATTTTCAAATTCAGCTAGAATTTGCTGAGTATATATTTCTAGGAGTAAAGCCTCATTCTCAATGCTGTGGGGAAACTGTTATCCTCGTGGAGCTTATGGCTCTTGGGAAACATGAAAAGAAATACCAGCTCCACATGGCTGAGTGAAAGAAGTGCCATGAAAAATGTATTCCAAAATGTTGGCAATTGTATGGAAGAACCAGTCATTTTAACCGGAAGGATCTAGAAAGGCTTTCAATTATAAGGTGACATTCAAACCAAACCTTAAATGTAGGGTAGAATTTGAGGCAAAGGGTTGTTATTTAGGTATTTAGGCCATGAAAGCAATGTCAAGAAAGGTGAAAAGATGTGAAAACAGGGATGTGTAGGAAGCAGCAAGCAGTGCCCAGTGCTTGAAGCAAAGGACTTGTGGATTGGTGTGTAAAGTCAGAGACAGAAAAGGCAGTTTGGAAACAAATCTTAAATGGACTTTGAATCACGTAAGGGGGTTGGGCTTCATTCAGTAGACAGTGGGAAGCAAGTAGACGTTTGGGGGGAGGGGAGGAATTTTATATGATCCATGTTCTAGATGGTACTGTTGTTGTTGTTCAGTCAGCCCATCATGTCTGACTCTTTGTGACCCCATGGACTGCAGCTCACCAGGCCTCTCTGTCCCTTACCATCTCCTGAAGTTTTCCCAAGTTCATGTCCTTTGCACTGGTGGTGCCACCCAGCGATCTCATCCCCTGATGCCCTCTTCTCCTTCTGCCCTCAATCTTTCCCAGCATCAGGGACTTTTCCAATGAGTCGGCCGTTTGCATCAGATGACCAAAATACTGGAGCTTCAGCTTCAGCATCAGTCCTTCCAACGAGTATTCAGGGTTGATTTCCCTTTAGATTGACTGGTTTGATCTCACTGTCCATGGGACTCTCAGGAGTCTTCTCCAGCACCGCAGTTCGAAGGCACAGGTGTTCAGTGCTCCGCCTTCTTTATGGTCCAGCTCTCACAACCTTACGTGATCACTGTGAAGACCATAGCCTTGACTCTATGGACCTTTGTCGGCAGAGTAATGTCTGCTTTTTAACACACTGTCTAGGTTTGTCATAGCTTACCTGCCAAGAAGCAAGCATCTTCTGATTTCATGGCTGCAGTCACCATCTGCAGTGAATTTAGAGCCCAAGAAGAGGAAATCTGTCACTACTTGCACCTTTTTCCCCTTCTATTTTCCATGAAGTAATGTGGCCGGATGCCATGATCTTAGTTTTTTTTAACATCCAGTTTTAAACTGGCTCTTTCAGTCTCCTCCTTCACCCTCATCAAGAGGCTTTTTAGTTCCTCTTCACTTTCTGCCCTTAGAGTGTTATCATCTGTATATCTGAGGTTGTTGATGTTTCTCCTGCCTATCTTGATTCCAGCTTGTAACTCATGCAGCCCGGCATTTCTCATGATGTGCTCAGCATATAGATTAAACAAACAGGGTGACAGTAGACAGCCTTTTTGTACTCCTTTCTCAATCTTGAATCAATTAGTTGTTCCATACAGGATTCTAACTGTTGCTTCTTAACCTGCATACAGGTTTCTCAGGAGACAGGTCAGATGGTCTGGTATTCTCATCTCTTTAAGAGCTTTCCACAGTTTATTATGATCCACACAGTCAAAGGCTTTAGCGTGGACAGTGAAACAAAGGTAGATGTTTTTCTGGAATTCCCTAGCTTTCTGTATGATCCAGCGAATGTTGGCAGTTTGATCTCTGGTTCCTCTTCCTTTTCTAAACGCAGCTTGGACACCTGAAGTTCTTGGTTCACATAATGCTAAGCCTAGCATGCAAGATTTTAAGAATAACCTTACTACCATGGGCTGCTGCTGCTGCTAAGTCGCGTCAGTCACACTCTGTGTGACCCCATAGACGGCAGCCCACCAGGCTCCCCCGTCCCTGGGATTCTCCAGGCAAGAACACTGGAGTGGGTTGCCATTTCCTTCTCCAGTGCATGAAAGTGAAACGTGAAAGTGAAGTCGCTCAGTTGTGTCTGACTCTTCGCGACCCCATGGACTGCAGCCTACGAGGCTCCTTCACCCATGGGATTTTCCAGGCAAGAGTACTGGAATGGGTTACCATTGCCTTCTCCGACTACCATGGGATAGGAGTGCAATTGTTCAATGGTTAGCACATTCTTTAGTACTACCCTTCTTGGGAATTGGGATAATGATTGACCTTTTCCAGTCCTGTCGCCACTGCTGGGTCTTCCAGATTTGCTGACATATTGGATGCAACACCTTGATGGCATCATCCTTTAGGGTTTTGAATGGTTCTACTGGAATTCCATCACATCCACTAGCTTTATTAACAGCAGTGCTTTCTGAGGCCCACTCGACTTCACACTCCAGAATGGCTGGCTCTGGCTTACCACACTATTGCAGTAATCCAGTTCATTAACATCTTTTTTTGAACAGTTCTCCCTTGTCCTGTGTATTCTTTCCATCTCTTCTTGATCTCTTCAGCGTGTACTAGGTCTTTACCATTTCTAATCTTTCTTGTGCCTATCTTTGGGCAAAATGTTCCCTTGATATCTCCAATTTTCCTGAAGAAATCTCTAGTCTTTCCCCTTCTGTTGTTTTCTTCTCATTTTATACACTGTTCATTGAAGAAGGCCTTCTTGTCTCTCTGTACTGTTTTTTGGAAATTTGCGTTTAGTTGAGTATACCTTTCCCTTTCTGGTAGTATTGCTAACAAAGAATCAGTGAGGTGAGAGATTCTAGGTGAGAAAATGAGTTATAATAATTGAAAATTCCAAGTTATTTGGAATATTCTATGCCAGGCATTGATAGATTATGTTTATTATATTAACATAGTAATGATAAAGGCACTTTGTAGGATTTATTTAAGGACCTTGGAATGTAAGTAATGTAATCTTGATTTTAGAGATGAAGACACAGGAGGTTTAGAAAGATGAATTGTTCAAGGTTATATAGGTCATAGGTAGTGGGGCTGGAAATGAGGTAATGGGGAAAAAAAATTGATCCAGTGCAAGTGAGTGTGAGATGTGAGAGAGAGGAAGAAACTGAAGATGATTCCTACTTAAGCACTTTTAATGAAGGTAGGAGGCATTGGCAAGTAGGTCTGGGATAAGTAAATAATGTGTACTGCTTTGAAAGATTAGATTTGAGATGTTGGCAGGACAGCCAGGTGGAATCTGGAGCCCCGTTATTGGAAACTGAAATGTGAGGCTGAAGTGGTCTGGGAGCAATCAGAACATTGGTGAGAGGGCAGCCTTGGGAAAAGGTATAGAGTAGGAGAAGCTAAAGAGTGTGACGTCCATCTCAGAATGGAGAGGGGAGCTGGAGAAGGAATGATCGGAAGGTTTGAGGAAACCAGAATGTGAAAGAATAGTGAACAAGCAGTCAGGAGTGGGGAGAATGCTAGAAAGTAGTAAGTAGGTAATTTATTACATACTGGAGGGGGAAGAGTGTGGGGACTCTTACTTCATTTGGGACATAGAAGTTCATGAGTAGTTTATGAAAAATCCAAAAGCAATTTCATTGGAGTGGAATGCTCAGGAATTGAGTGTCGGGGGTTGAGAAAGGAATGGGTGGTAAAGAAATCCGATGGGCTGCAAGGGATTGGGGGATTTTTTTTTTTAATTAGGATATGGAAAGTCCTTAAGCTGATGGAAAGGACAGTGGAGAGATCTTTTAAAAGAGCAGACGATAATTTACTGGTGTTAATTCCAAAATGAAATCAAAAGATGACCAGAGGAGTACAAAGAAGCTGGCAAAGGGAAAGAATAAGGGTTTTTCCCCCATGACAGAAATGAGAAAGGAAAAAAAAATGGGTGAATATTCCAAGAAGAAGTGAGAATTCTAATAGAGAAAAGTTGAGAAAATTATTTTTTGAAAACCTATTTCTCAGGGAGGCCTTATTGGCCTTCTACAATATGTTTTATATTTTGAAAGAGCCCTGTACTTCTCCTTTAAAACATTTATCACACTTAGAGTTACTTGCTCTGCATCTGGTTTTACCACTAGATTTCGGTCTACCCTTTTTTTAAAAAATTTAAAAATGACCTCAGGTTCATCCCAGTGCACCAGCCCTGAGCACCCTGTCTCATGCATTGAACCTGGACTAGCGATCTATTTCACATATGATAATATACATGTTTCAGTGCTATTCTCTCAAATCATCCCACCCTCGCCTTCTCCCACAGAGTCTAAAAGTCTGTTTTTTACATCTGTGTCTCTTTTGCTGTCTCGTATACAGGGTCATCGTTACCATCTTTCTCACACCCACCTCATTAGAACTGATTCAAATGCATTCTTTTTAATAGCTGAGTAATACTCCATTGTGTATATGTACCACAACTCTCTTATCCATTCGTCTGCTGATGGACATCTAGGTTGCTTCCATGTCCTCACTATTGTAAACAGTGCTGCGATGAACATTGGGGTACACGTGTCTCTTTCAATTCTGGTTTCCTCTGTGTGTATGCCCAGCAGTGGGATTGCTGGGTCTTATGGCAGTTCTATTTCCAGTTTTTTAAGGAATCTCCACACTGTTCTCCATAGTGGCTATACTAGTTTGCATTCCCTCTAACAGTGTAAGACGGTTCCTTTTTCTCTGCACCCTCTCCAGCATTTATTGTTTGTAGAGTTTTTTGATAGCAGCCATTCTGACTGGCATGAGATGGTACCTCATTGTGGTTTTGATTTTCATTTCTCTGATAATGAGTGATGTTGAGCATGTTTTCATGTGTTTGTTAGCCATCTGTATGTCTCCTTTGGAGAAATGTCTACTTAGTTCTTTGACCCACTTTTTGT
Organism: Moschus berezovskii; assembly: GCF_049115385.1. Lineage (NCBI taxonomy): Eukaryota > Metazoa > Chordata > Mammalia > Artiodactyla > Moschidae > Moschus > Moschus berezovskii. The sequence continues at coordinate 29,323,330 of NC_142464.1, forward strand.
TGGATCTTTTATTTTTCTGGAATTGAGCTGCAGGTGTTGCTTGTATATTTTGAGATTAATTCTTTGTCTGCATTTCGGACTCTTCTGTTGACTATGATGAGTACTCTGTTTCTTCTAAGGGATTCTTGCCCACAGTAGTAGATATAATGGTCATCTGGGTTAAATTCACCCGTTCCAGTCCATTTTAGTTTGTCGATTCCTAAAATGTTGATGTTCACTCTTGCCATCTCCTGTTTGACCACTTCTAATTTGTCTTGATTCATGAACCTAACATTCCAGTTTCCTATGCAATATTGCTCTTTACAGCATTAGACTTTACTTCCATCACCAGTCACATCCACAACTGGGTGTTGTTTTGCTTTGATTTCATGTCTTCATTCTTTCTGGAGTTATTTCTCCACTGATCTCCAGTAGCATATTGGGCATCTACCGACCTGGGGAGTTCATCTTTCGGTGTCCTATCTCTTTGCCTTTTCATACTATTCATGGGGTTCTCAAGGTAAGAATACTGAAGTGGTTTGCCATTTCTTTCTCCAGTGGACCACGTTTTGTCCACACATTTCCTTTTTTTTTTTTTTTCTACTGTTTTACAATAGCCTGATGATGGAGGTACTATTATTATCCCCATTTTACAGATAAGACAACTGAGGCTTAGACCTGTCCCAAAACAATATTCTAATTTGAGATTTAAACTCTTGTTCCTCTGATTCCATATCCCATTCTACACTTAATTATAGCCAAAAGGTCAAGAAGCGATCAATAGCCCATTCTAAACCATTACATGTTTGTTTCTCAAGTGGAAGTGATTTTGTTCCCAAGATACAGGAGAACATTTGGCAATGTCTGTAGAATTTTTTGAGGGGAGTGGGGGTTAGGTATTACTGGTGTCTAGTAGGTAGAGGTCAGGTATGCTGCTCAGCATCTTAGAGTGTATTGATATAAAACCTCCCCCACTCATAGCATACACACAGAAAACGAAAAATCATTAGGCTCAAAATGTCACTAGTGCCTGAATTCTGTACCAGACTATATACTACCCATGATGGGGGAAGGTCAGGTGTAGGTAAGACGTGATTGGAAAAGATTAGGAACAGTTGCTGTGAGGTATAAGCTATGATTCATTATGAAACAGAGAAGGCAATGGCAACCACTCCAGTACTCTTGTCTGGAAACTCCCATGGACAGAGGAGCCTGGTAGGCTGCAATCCATGGGGTCGCTAAGCGTCGGACATAACTGAGCAACTTCACTTTCACTTTTCACTTTCATGCATTGGAGAAGGAAATGGCAGCCCACTCCAGTGTTCTTGCCTGGAGAATCCCAGCGACAGGGGAGCCTGGTGGGCTGCTGTCTATGGGGTCGCACAAATTTGGACATGACTGAAGCAAGTGACTTAGCAGCAGCATTATAAAAGGATAAGAAGAGGGACTTCCTTGGTGGTCCAGTGGTTAAGACTGAGCAAGGGAGGCCCGGATTCAATACCTGATCAGAGAATTAGAGCCTGAATACCGCAACTAAGACTCTGCAGCCAAATTAAAATAAAAAGGAGATATGGAGGATTGGCAAACAGCAGAAATGTGCTGGTGGCTGTCAAATGCAGAGGAATGTAGGTGGCTCTAACATTTTTCTATTAGCTACCTGACTGAATGACAAGACCTTGGCATTTCTGGGACTTGATAATACTTTTAAAGAAGTAAGTGATCTGTACTGGGTGAAAATATTATCTTTTAAACCATTTTATTTCTGAATTCAGGGAGACCAGACTCGTCCTTTTATCACATCCAGTCCTACAAATGGGGCCAAAACCACTGCAGAAGGTTGGCTTTCTCCAAACCCCTATGACCTGAATTATGGAGACGTACATTTTTATGATTATGTGAGTGACTGCTGGAATTGGAGAACTTTCCCCAAAGCTCGATTTGTATCTGAGTATGGATATCAGTCCTGGCCTTCCTTCAGTACATTAGAAAAGGTAAGCCATCTTTGATTTCCCAGGGATTCAGAATTGTAGACTATGGGCATGTGTCACTTCCTCTCCGTGGTTCAGAAAGTCAAATGAAATCTACTTCTTGTTTAAACAGAAGTTTAGGAAGGAGATAATAGAAAAGAACTTTTTATCCTTAACTTTTGGGGCACTAAACTGTTATAGCCATCATTTTGTGGATTATAACTTTTCCATATTGCTTTTACTTACATTCTTTCAAGAACATTTAAAAATTCAGTGGGAAGCCAGTGATTACTTAAGCCTGATTTGGTATGTGAAATACGTGAAAATTACTTTCACTTACTACTTTCTATGTGTCCTACAACTGTTTTTATTATGTGTGGATACTCAGAACTGGATAGTTTGCTACAGTAAGAGAAATGAGTAAATAAAACCCCCAAACAAACAAAAAATCAGATTAAATAAAAAAGTTACAGTGAATACACCCAGCAAACATCTGTATGTGCAACTAAATACTGTGTCTGTTACTGTGGCACAAACCTCAAACAATATGCAAGTGTTCTGGGGGTGTGGAAGGAGGCCCAAGTTTAAACTCTGTGGGGTTTGGGGAGACAAGATGGGGTGAGAGGGGAAATCAATATTTCTTAATTCTGTCCATATAAATATATTCATAAAGACCAAAAAAGAAAAGGGAGCTTGGGATGGTGAGGGAAATAGGAGCATGGGGGAGTGTGGGACCCTCCCAATTCTACCTGACCAAAAAATATGAATTAATTTCATGGCGAGAGAAGAGATAAAAAATGATTGAAGAGGATAGGAAAGAGAGGGAAGCAGACATGGGCCAACCAGGGAAAGGAGGGACCCTTGGCAGGGGAGTGAGAAAGAGTCCAGTTCTGGTGTGTCTGTTTCCATCTTCATCCCCACTGTCTTAGGCTCCAGGTTAGAGTCTGTCTGTGGACCTTATCTTACTCCTGCCTCTGTCTGTGGTCTGACAGGGCCCCTTGACCCCCTCCATCTTGCCCTGACCCCTGCCATCCTGGTCCCTTCTCTTCTCCATTCATTGGGATCTGGATTGCTCCAGGATCCTCAGGTCATAGTTCTTTTTGGCCACTCGAAGTTTGTTGAAGTGAAGGGAGGCATTCTGAGCTGCCAGGGGGCTGGGGAACACAGTCACGATGCTGTATAAAGCAGTGAGGTCCAAGTGGCAGCTGTTCTCAGCAGTCCCACCATTGTCCCCCGACCCCCACCCCAAGGTAATGTAAGCTTCCATGTTTGAAATAGCTCAGTTGGAATTCCATCACCTCCACTAGCTTTGTTTGTAGTGATGCTTCCTAAGGCCCATTTGACTTCTCACTCCAAGATGTCTGTCTCTAGGTGAGTCATTACACCATTGTGGTTATCTGGGTCATTAAGATCTTTTTTATATAGTTCTTCTGTATATTCTTGCCACCTCTTAATATCTTCTGCTTCTGTTAGGTCCATACCATTTCTGTCCTTTTTTCGCCCATCTTTGCATGAAAAAATTTGATGCCGTGAAAGTACTGCACTCAATAAGTCAGCAAATTTGAAAAACTCAGTAGTGGCCACAGGACTGGAAAAGGTCAGTTTTCATTACAATCTTAAACAAGGGCAATGCCAGAGAATGTTCAGACTACCACCCAATTGCACTCATCTCACACGCTAGCAAAGTAATGCTCAAAATTCTCCAAGCCAGGCTTCCACAGTATGTGAACTGTGAACTTCCCATTGTTCAAGTTGGATTTAGAAAAGGCAGAGAAACCAGAGATCAAATTGCCAACATCCACTGGATCATCGAAAAAGCAAAGACTTCCAGAAAAACATCTACTTCTGCTTTATTGACTACACCAAAGCCTTTGTGTGGGTCACAACAGACTGTGAAAAATTCTTAAAGAGATGGGAATACCAGACCACCTTACCTGCCTCCTGAAAAACCTGTATGCAGGTCAAGAAGAAACAGAACTGGATATGAAACAACAGATTGGTTCCAAATTGGGAAAGGAGTACATCAAGATTGTATCTTGTCACCCTGCTTATTTAACTTATATGCAAAGTACATCATGAGAAATTCTGGGCTTAGAGGAAGCACAAGCTGGAACCAAGATTGCAGGGAGAAATATCAATAACCTCAGATATGCAGATGACACCACCCTTATTGCAGAAAATGAAGAAGAACTAAAGAGCCTCTTGATGAAAGTGAAAGAGGAGAGTGAAAAAGTTGGCTTAAAACTCAACATTCAGAAAACTAAGATCATGGCATCAGGTCTCATCACTTCATGGCAAGTAGATGGGGAAACAATGGAAACAGTGAGAGACTTTATTTTTTTGTGCTCCAAAATCACTGCAGATGGTGACTGCAGCCATGAAACTAGAAGATGCTTGCTCCTTGGAAGAAAAGCTGTGACCAACCTTGACAGCCTATTACAAAGCAGAGACATTACTCTGTCAACAAAGGTCTGTCTAGTCAAAGCTATGGTTTTTCCAGTAGTTATGTATGCATGTTAGAGTTAGACTATAAAGGAAGCTGAGTGCCAAATAATTGAGGCTTTTGAACTGTGGTGTTGGATAAGACTCTTGAGAGTCCCTTGGACTGCAAGGAGATCAGATCATATCAGTTCAGTCCCTCTGTCGTTTCCAGCTCTTTGCAACCCCATGGACTGCAGCATGCCAGGCTTCCCTGTCTGTTACCAACTCCTGGAGCTTACTGAAACTCATGTCTATCGAGTTGATGATGCCATCCAACCATCTCATCCTCTGTCCTCAAATCAGTCAATCCTAAAGGAAATCAGACCTAAATATTCATTGGAAGGACTGATGCTGAAGCTCCAATACTTTGGCCACCTAATGCGAGGAACTGACTCATTGGAAAAGATCCTGATGCTGGGAAAGATCGAAGGCAGAAGGAGAATGGGATGACAGGATGAGATGGTTGGATGGCATCACTGACTCAATGGGCATGAGTCTGAGCAAGCTCCAGGAGTTGGTGATAGACAGGGAGGCCTGGTGTGCTGCAGTCAATGGGTTTGCAAAGAGTTGGCCATGACTGAGCGACTGAAATGAATTCACATGAAGCCCATCTTTAATGAGCCCATCTTTGCATGAAATGTTCCCTTGGTATCTCTAATTTTCTTGAAGAGATCTCTAGTCTTTTCCAGTCTATTTTTCCCTCTGTTTGTTTGCATTGATCACTGAGGAAGGCTATCTTATCTCTCCTCACTGTTCTTTGGAACTCTACATTCAGATGGAGGTATCTTTCCTTTTCTCCTTTGCCTTTCACTTCTCTTCTTTTCTCAGCTATTTGTGAGGCCTCCTCAGACAACCATTTTACCTTTTTGCATTTCTTTTTCTTGGGGATGGTTTTGATCATGGCCTCCTGTACAGTGTTACGAACTTCCATCCATAGTTCTTCAGGCACTCTATCAGATCTAATCCTGGGTTTTGCTGTATAACTGATCAGCATTTGTATATACGCTAGCTATATTGCCCTGAACAGATCATTCATTCTTTTTGAATTTCAATGTTCTCATCTGTAAATTGGGGTTAATTGTAGTAGATGCTTCGAGAAGTGTTTGTTTTTTTTGTGTGCACATTCAGATATGCATGTGTGCCATGTGATTGTGTATAAACACTAAATTAATACACTGAAACACAGCACAGTTCTTGATACATAGTGATGAGCTCTTAAAATGTAAGCTGTTGTTACTGTTCATACAGTCAATGCTAGGCATATGGTTTAAATGAAAGTTGGAGCTAGACTACACTAACTAGCTTTGGATCTTGGGCAAGTAACGTAATCTTTCTGTGCCTGGTTTTCTCATTCTGTAAAACAGGGTGACAATAGTATTTACTCATAGGGTTGTATGATGATTAAATGAGTTAATATTTTGAAAGCCATTAGAGCCTTATCTGACACTTTTGCCCTAGGTGTAGACCCTGAATATACAATAGAATCAGTTGATTTTTTCTTTCTTTGGTTTGTTTCATTTTCAAAAAACTAACTCCTGGACTATACTCCCCCAAACTTGGATTCACTTGTTCTAAGGTGTCATGTGAGCTTTTCTTTCCATATTTTAACTCTCCTAGGGTTCTGATGCGGAGAAGGCAATGGCAAGCCACTCCAGTACTATTGCCTAGAAAATCCCATGGATGGAGGAGCCTGGTTGGCTGTAGTCCGTGGGATCGCTAAGGGTCGGACACGACTGAGTGACTTCACTTTCACACATTGGAGAAGGAAATGGCAACCCACTCCAGTGTTCTTGCCTGGAGAATCCCAGGGACGGGGGAGCCTGGTGGGCTTCCATCTATGGGGTCGCACAGAGTCGGACACGACTGAAGTGACTTAGCAGCAGCAGCAGCAGGGTTCTGATGTGCAGCTAGGATTGAGAATCGCTACTCTGGATATTCACTGAATAAGGAACTACTTATCCACCATGTGCTCAGAATGTTAGAACATCAGTCAGATAGATCTATCAGTCCTTCAGGCAGTATTCCCCACCTCTGTCCCAGTGGAGCCGCGAGATGAAGGCAGCCTCTGGGAAAGACAGAGGCACCATGCTAAGCTGAGTCTGGATTCCTGACCCACAGAAACTGAGACAACAAAGGCTTGTTTTCTAGCTGTAGCATCGTTACAGCTGAAATTTACAAGAATTTCAAAGCATAGCCACCAGAAGGTAGATAGCTTCCCACATAACAGATCAGATTTATGATTATGGAATACATTCAGATTATTAGCAGTCAGAGGGCTGAAAAGCCTGGAGAAATTTCCGACTTTGAAAAGAAGGAAGTATAGAAAGAAGGAAAAGCTACTGCTGGTAACTTGTGCATATCAAATGTGTACAGGATGACTGTAAAGAGTCTCAGATAAGTAATAGGAGTAATTAGTGTTCTCTAAACATTATAGGGGACTGGAATGCAAAAGTAGGAAGTCAAGAAACACCTGGAGTAACTGGCAAATTTGGCCTTGGAGCATGGAATGAAGCAGGGCAAAGGCTAATAGAGTTTTGTCAAGAGAATGCACTGGTCATAGCGAACACCCTCTTCCAACAACACAAGAGAAGACTCTACACATGGACATCACCAGATGGTCAACACCGAAATCAGATTGATTATATTCTTTGCAACCAAAGATGGAGAAGCTGTATACAGTTAGCGAAAACAAGACCAGGAGCTGACTGTGGCTCAGATCATGAACTCCTTATTGCGAAGTTCAGACTTAAATTGAAGAAAGTAGGGAAAACCACTAGACCATTCAGATATGACCTCAATCAAATTCCTTATGATTATACAGTGGAAGTGAGAAATAGATTTTAGGGACTAGATCTGATTGATAGAGTGCCTGATGAACTCTGGATGGAGGTTCGTGACATTGTACAGGAGACAGGGACCAAGACCATCCCCATGGAAAAGAAATGCAAAAGAGTGAAATGGCTGTCTGAGGAGGCCTTACAAATAGCTGTGAAAAGAAGAGAGGCGAAAAGCAAAGGAGAAAAGGAAAGATATAAGCATCTGAATGCAGAGTTCCAAAGAATAGCAAGGAGAGATAAGAAAGCCTTCCTCAGTGATCAATGCAAAGAAATAGAGGAAAACAACAGAATAGGAAAAACAAGAGAGCTCTTCAAGAAAATTAGAGATTCCAAGGGAACATTTCATGCAAAGATGGGCTCGATAAAGGACAGAAATGGTATGGACCTAACAGAAGCAGAAGATATTAAAAAGAGGTGGCAGGAATACACAGAAGAACTGTACAAAAAAGATCTTCACGACCAAGATAGTCACGATAACGTGATCACTGACCTAGAGCCAGACATCTTGGAATGTGAAGTCAAGTGGGCCTTAGAAAGCATCACTACTAGCAAAGCTAGTGGAGGTGATGGAATTCCAGTTGAGCTATTTCAAGTCTTGAAAGATGATGCTGTGAAAGTGCTGCACTCAATATGCCAGCAGATTTGGAAAACTCAGCAGTGGCCACAGGACTGGAAGAGGTCAGTCTTCATTCCAATCCCAAAGAAAGGCAATGCCAAAGAATGCTCAAACTACCGCACAATTGCACTCATCTCACACGCTAGTAAAGTCATGCTCAAAATTCTCCAAGCCAGGCTTCAGCAGTATATAAACTGTGAACTCCCAGATGTTCAAGCAGGTTTTAGAAAAGGCAGAGGGACCAGAGATCAAATTGCCAACATCCGCTGGATCATGGAGAAAGCAAGAGAGTTTCAGAAAAACATCTATTTCTGCTTTATTGACTATGCCAAAGCCTTTGACTGTGTGGATCACAATAAACTGTGGAACATTCTGAAAGAGATGGGAATCCCAGACCACCTGACCTGCCTCTTGAGAAACCTGTATGCAGGTCAGGAAGCAACTGTTAGAACTGGACATGGAACAACAGACTGGTTCCAATTAGGAAAAGGTGTACGTCAAGGTTGTATATTGTCACCTTGCTTATTTAACTTATATGCAGAGTACATCATGAGGAACGCTGGGCTGGAAGAAGCACAAGCTGGAATCAAGATTGCCGGGAGAAATATCAATAACCTCAGATATGCAGATGACACTACCCTTATGGCAGAAAGTGAAGAGGAACTCAAAAGCCTCTTGATGAAAGTGAAAGAGGAGAGTGAACAGGTTGGCTTGAAGCTCAACATTCAGAAAACAAAGATCATGGCATCTGGTCCCATCACTTCATGGGAAATAGATGGAAAAACAGTGGAAACAGTGTCAGACTTTATTTTTTTGGGCTCCAAAATCACTACAGATGCTGATTGCAGCCATGAAATTAAAAGACGCTTGCTCCTTGGAAGGAAAGTTATGACCAACCTTGATAGTATATTAAAAAGCAGAGACATTACTTTGCCAACCAAGGTCCATCTAGTCAAGGCAATGGTTTTTCCCGTGGTCATGTATGGATGTGAGAGTTGGACTGTGAAGAAGGCTGACCGCCGAAGAATCGATGCTTTTGAACTGTGGTGTTGGAGAAGACTCTTGAGAGTCCCTTATACTGCAAGGAGATCCAACCAGTCCATTCTGGAGGAGATCAATCCTGGATGTTCATTGGAGGGACTGATGCTAAAGCTGAAACTGCAATACTTTGGCCACCTCATGCGACGAGTTGACTCACTGGAAAAGACTCTGATGCTGGGAAAGGTTGGGGGCGGGAGGAGAAGGGGACGACGGAGAATGAGATGGCTGGATGGCATCACGGACTCTGTGGACATGAGTTTGAGTGAACTCCGGGAGTTGGTGATGGACAGGGAGGCCTGGCGTGCTGTGATTCATGGGGTCGCGGAGAGTCGGACACGACTGAGCGACTGAACTGAACTGAACTGAACTGAAACTGTGCTATGGTTTTCCCCGTGGTCATGTATGGATGTGAGAGTTGGACTGTGAAGAAAGCTGATTGCCGAAGAATTGATGCTTTTGAACTGTGGTGCTGGAGAAGACTCTTGAGAGTCCCTTGGACTGCAAGGAGATCCAACCAGTCCATTCTAAAGGAGATCAATCCTGGGTGTTCATTGCAAGGACTGATGCTAAAGCTGAAACTCCAATACTTTGGCTACCTCATGCGACGAGTTGACTCACTGGAAAAGAGTCTGATGCTAGGAAGGATTTGGGGTGGGAGGAGACGGGGACAACAGAGAATGAGATGGCTGGATGGTATCACCGACTTGATGGACATGAGTTTGAGTGAACTCCAGGAGTTGGTGATGGACAGAGAGGCCTGGCGTGCTGTGATTCATGGGTTTGCAGAAAGTTGGACATGACTGAGCGACTGAACTGAACTGAAACTGTCTGGTGGTAGCATTTTCCAAAAATTAATTCAATTTGAAAAAACACCCTCCTTAAGTATGGCCAGTGTACATTGCATGTATTTTGGTATAAATAAATTCCTAAAGAATAACTTTTTCCTTTTTAAGCGGATTGGTCTGTGCATTGCATGATCACTGGGAATTACAAGTCATATTTTAGGAACAGGGATTATTAAGTTTTCTCATTTTCAGGGTTTTTCAGGGTAGAGCAGAATATGTTTTTCCAGTCTCTGTGTAGCTTGGATTAAAATTAAACTGATATTTTCAGATGTAGCCAGCAGGTGTCTTGCATCTTTGTCACGTGCTAACAGTTCATTAAATCACAGGCCTAGAAGCCAGAACTATTGCTTTTTTTTCCGTAAAAGGTACACAACTGATGTGTGGTATTTGTTTTTGTTTTTTTACTTGATCTGATGATAGCTTCTCAAAGGAAAAGAAAGATTCTATAAGTTTTAAAAAAAAGTTTTATTATTAGGGGAAAAGAGTATCATTGTTTGGTTTGTATCTTCAACTATATAAAGAATGCTATTTTCAGTTTATTATTCAGTTTTGACAGTTTCTATGCTTTGATGAGATGACATTTTAAAATGTACATAATGAATATTCTAAAAAAACCAAACATGTTTTGATGAGAGAAGCCATTTGATAGAAATACCAAATAGAATAAGGCTAGTCTTGAACTAATAACAAATATGATGCCTAAAATGTGAGGTTGGTCTCAGCACAAACCTCGAGCTCTTTTCCAGTGTGTATTATTTTCCAAGTTTGCCAGGAATTTGGAAAAGGGTAGTTTCACTCCTGTAACTTACCAGTTTGAATCTCTTATTCTTTACTCGAAAGGTTTCCTCTGTAGAGGACTGGTCTTACAAAAGCAGCTTTGCACTTCATCGGCAACATTTGATTGACGGTAACAATCGAATGCTTCAGCAGATTGAACTTCACTTCAAGCTCCCAAACAGTGCAGATCAACTACGCAGGTTCAAAGACACTCTTTATCTTACTCAGGTAAGCCATTATCATTCTGGGCTTCAACAGCTACCTGCGGTTAACGTAAGAGATCCTGTAGAGTTTGTAAGCCTTTTGTGGTGAAAAATATTCAGGGTTTCATCTTGCTGATTTAAAAAAAAATTATCTTCTTCAAAATAGAGATATGATGACAGGTAAAACCTGAGATAATAAAATTTTTGGCATTTGTCTTTCTTACAAGAACAGCTCACAGAATTCTATAACAAATTGTATATTCAAATATTCCCTAGTTCAAGATTACTATTAAGGTTCTGTAATTAAGTCTAAAGTAGCATTCGCCGAGGATAAAATGGGACAGTGGAACACAGGAGAGTCCAAAAACAGACTCATGTACGATACAGTCATCTGATTAATGGTGCAATATGCCATTGCAATCTGTGGGAAAAGATAGTCTTATCAATAAACAGTACTGTATCAAGTGGGTATCTTTATGGGAAATTAATGAACTGTGACCCCCATACACAAAAATTAATTAATGATCACTCAACTGGGAAAGGTAGTACAATAAAGCTTCTAGGAGAGATGGTAGGAGATTATCTGCATGACCTTGGGATAGACAAACAGATTCTTAAACAGAACATAAAAAACACTATGAAGGAAAATAATGATAAATTGGACTTCGTTAAAATTATACACTTATGTGTATCAAAGCCACCATGAAGAGAGAGAAAATGCAAGCCACAGATTGGGGACCAATGTTTTTTCAGTATGTGTATCTGATAAAGGATTTGTATTTAGAATAAAGCACTTCTGTTAAAGCAATAAGAAAAAGATAACCTGTTAAAAATGGACACAGTTCTTGATCAGTCAGTTCATCATAGACGATAACCAGATGGTCAGGAAGTATATGCAAATGTGCTCAATTTCATTCTTAATTAAGGAGCTGCAAATTAGAGCCATGCCAGGATATTCCTACATACTGTGTACACAATGTAATTTTAGCACAATGGCTAAAATTAGAAAGATTGATGATACCAACTGTTGGTGAGGAGGTGGGACAGCTGGAACTTTTAGACATTGTTGGTAGGACTGGAAATCTGTCTAAACAGTTTCGGAAATTTTAAGGCAGTTTGTACCCAAGCTAAACATTTGCTTCCTCCTTGAATCAGCATTTCAACTCTTAGTTGTGTACCCAAGAAAAACAAGTGCATATGTCTGCCAACAGACATCTAAAATAATGTTCATTACATGTTTATTCATAATACCCCCAAACTGGAAACAACCAAAATGTTCTTTAACAGAAGAACTTACAAGTTGTGGAATATTTATACAGTGGAATGAAAGTTAAAGTCGCTTAGTCATGTCCGTCCCATTGTGACCCCATGGACTACACAGTCAATTCTTCAGGTCAGAATACTGGAGTGGGCAGCCTTTCCCTTCTCCAGGGTATCTTCCTGACCCAGGAATCGAATGGGGGGCTCCTGCACTGCAGGCGGATTCTTTACTAACTGAGGTATCAGGGAAGCCAAAGAGGGCTCCACAGCAATAAAAAAAAAAAGAATGAACTACTGGTATCGGCTTCAACTCAGATAAATCTCACGGACGTTATGTTGAGCAAAAGAAACTTTGAAATTTCACTGTGGACAAAATGAATCAAGGTGATATACAGCAAATTAGCGGTAACCACTCTTGTGGAGGAAGTTGGGGCCCTATGATTAGGAAGGGGCACCAGGAAGCTTTCTGGAATGCTAAAGTTCTGTGTCTTCCTCTGGGCTCTGGTTACACAGGTGTACACATATGTTAAAGTCACCAAGTCACACACTGAAGATCTGTTCATATTATATTATGCACCTTACTAGATTTTTTTTAATAGCTCTGTTGAGATATAATTGACATACCATAAAGTTCACTTGTTTTAAGTGTACAATTAAGTGATTTTTAGTATATTTGTTGAGTCATGTGACCATCACCATAATCCAGTTTTAGAACATTTCTGACACTCCAGAAAGATCCATCTAACCCATTTGTGATCACTCTCCCTTCTCACTTCCAGTCTTTGGCAAACATTAATTTGCTTTCTGTCTTTGTAGATTTTATTTTCTCAACATTTCTGATAGCTGGAATCGTATAATACCTCTCTTTGGGATGTGGCTTCTTTCACCGAGCATGTTTGTGAAGTTCTTCCATGTTTTAGCATATATCTGTACTTCATTTCTCTTTCTTGCTGAATAACAGCCTGTTGTATGGAGATCATATTTTACTTATCCGTTCATTAGTTGATATACATTTGGGTTATTTTTAACTCTTATGAATAATACTAATATGAATATTTGCATGCACATCTTTGTACCTATATTTTCATTTATCTCGAATAGAAATATATGAGTAAACTTGCTGAGTTATGTGATAAATTTCTGTGTAACTGTTTTTTGGAGTATGGTTGCTTTACACTGTTAGTCTCTGCTGTACAGTGAAGTGAATCAGCTGTGTGTATGCATATATCCCCTCCCTCTGGACCTCCCTTCCCCCTTCATCCTGCCCCTCTAGGTCATCACAAAGCACCGAGCTGAGCTCCCTGTGCTATACAGCAGGTTCCCACTAGCTAGCTATTTTACACGTGGTAGTGTATGTATGTCACACCTAATCTCCTGGTTCATCCTGCCATCCCCTTCTTCCCACCCACCTCCACATGTCTGCTCTCTACATCCACATTATGTTTAACTCCTAAAGAAAAGAACAACCTGGACTTTAGACAATATTTTCATCTTAATATTTACATTTGCCTATTTTATTTCATGAACCTGTGAATGCACCGTGTAAGACTATTTGAAAGCAACTGCTTATTTATCTGATAATTCTGCTAAACTTGTTTCAAGTTCTAAGAGAGAAGGGAAGAACCCAATCTCGGTCATGAGTTGATCTGAAGTAATGTATTAAACATTTTAATTTTTGCATGTCAGCATCTAAGAATGTTCCGATTTTTATTCAAGCTTATTCTCTCAGTTTTCTCCTGTATAAAAACACAAAACCCTGGATGGAAGTTGAAACAAAACTTTCAGCCAAAGCAGTATTCTTTTTTGGAACAAACTGATGAAAAGAATTTTAACTTTTCAACTATTATCAGGTCAAGAAGTTTTGCTCATGTGATATGTAATTTGTAAACTTACTTCATAGAACACAAGTTTAAGGATTCTGTTGATATTTGTCCCTTTTTTGGTGATAAATTTAATTTTTTTTAAATTGGAGGATAATTACAATGTTGTGTGAGTTTCTGCTCTTCGACAACATGAATCAGGTATAAGTATACGTATATATCCTCTCCTTTTGTAAAAATTTTTAATTAGAGGGTAATTGCTCTGCAGTGTTGTGTTGGTTTCTGCCGTACATCAATGTGATCAGCCGTTAAGTATACACCTGTTCCCTGCCTTACGACCCTCACCCTCATCGCTGTCCTCCAGACTGTCACAGAACACTGGCTGAGCTCCCTGTGTTATACAGCAGCTTCCCATTAGCTATCTGTTTTACACAAGGTAATGTATGTTTCAATGCTGTTCTATCAGTTCATCCCACACTTCTTCTTGCACTGTTTCCACAAGTCTGTTCTGTCTTCATCTCTATTCCTGTCCTCCAAGTATGTTCATCAGTAACATTTTTTCTAGATTCCATACATATGTGTTAATATATGATATTTGTTTTTCTCTTTCTGACTTACCCAGAAAAGCATAATTTAAAAAGACACACGTACCCCAGTGTTCATTGTCGCATTATATACAATAGCTAGGATGTGGAAGCAACCTAGGTGTCTATTGATAGATGAATGGATAAAGAAGTTATGGTACAGATATTTGTCTCTTTTAAAGTGTTGTAGTTCATCCTTATTAATTTTTCATAGCCAATGTTCCATAAAAGTATCTCAGCTTTGATATATGAAATAGGATGGTCCCTATTCCTGTGCATGTGTGTTACGTTTGAACCTTCTCAGCTGTTGTTTTCATGCTGGCTTTCCCCCTCCCAGCTGTTCATTTTATTATGGTTACTTTATTCTGTGTCCTCAAAACACATTCAAAGAACTAACAGAAATAATTGTTATTTCCAAACTCATGAACATTGGAGGTACACAGTTAGGAGCTGGGGTGTGTGTGTGTTTTCAGTTATTCAGTTGTGTCTGACTCTTTGTGACCCCATGGATAGCCTGCCAGGCTCCTTTGTTCATGGAATTTTCCAGGCAAGAACACTTGAGTGTGTAGGCATTCCCTTCTTCAGAGGATCTTCCTGACCCAGGGATCAAGCCCACGTCTCCTGTGTCTCCTGAATTGGCAGCTGGATTCTTTACCACTGAGCCACCTGGGAAACCCAGGGACTGGTGTACAGTGGGATTATGTATTGGTGGTGACTTTTGTCTGATCCTTTAAGTATGAGCTTCCTATCAGGCATTGGCTGGGAACTGGACTTGTTGGTTCTACCTTGGGACTTTATGACACTTGATGGATCTGAGATGAGAGAAATCAGAATTATGGTTTTTTTTTTCTGTTTGTCCTTAGTGTTGGGATTTCTTGACTGAGTATAGACAGGAAATGTTAGGAAATGTTAACAATTTTTTCTGTCCTTATTATTTTCATGTTAGAACAGTCATCTTTAGTGTACAAACAAGAAGTAAATCTTTCTTCGGTCCATTTTCTCTGTTCCCACTCCCACCTCTTGATCTTATTCTCATAATCCATTATACTGTTCTGAAGAACCAGGGTACTTGCCTGCATGCCAATTTTTAAGACATTCTATTAAGGAATTTATTTTGTGTGCAACTTTCAGAAAACTCTTGGCTGAGAAAGCTGTGCAATAAGTTTCTTTACATTTAGATCCTTCCCTGGCTTCTCTTTATCTTGCAACCACAAAGGTATCCCTTAGGCTCTTACCTCTTTAATTCTTCTAATGTTCCAAAATAATCTTGCCCTACTTTTCATTCTCCTACTTTAACCTGTTGTATTCCAAATAACCTGCATACCTAGGCACACTCTCTTAAGCTGTGTCACACAGACCTCGCTGCTTAGTTTGGGGACTGTCTACACTAACAAATCTGTTAGGTGACTTACTCGACCACCATGGTTTCTTGCTAGCCAGCTAGAGAGGAAGCTGGGCTGTGGACTGTCTTCACTAACCCCTTAGCTTATAGCCCCCTCTAGTGCTTTCATTTATTCTTCATGTATTTATTGAGCATGTAATGAGGGCTAGGGAGAAGGCAATGGCACCCCTTTCCAGTACTCTTGCCTGGAAAATCCCATGGACGGAGGAGCCTGGTAGGCTGCAGTCCATGGGGTCGCTACTAGTCAGACATGACTGAGCGACTTCACTTTAACTTTTCACTTTCGTGCATTGGAGAAGGAAATGGCAACCCACTCCAGTATTCTTGCCTGGAGAATCCCAGGGACGGGAGAGCCTGGTGGGCTGCCGTCTATGGGGTCGTACAGAGTCGGACACGACTGAAGGGACTTAGCAGCAGCAGCAATGAGGGCTAGAAGTTTGGGGATGTACTTTAGGGATCCATTTTATATACTACATTGCAAGTGACTTGATCATAAGAACCAAGAAAAAAAAAAAAACAGCCTATGCGGTAGGCCCAGGTGTTGATGATAGCTGCTACTCTGAAACAGTTTCCTTTTTGGTAAGCAAATGTGGTGGGGATCCAGAACATGCTGAACTTTTAAGTTAGGGGTAGGGCGGAGAAGGCAATGGCAAGCCACTCCAGTACTCTTGCCTAGAAAATCCCATGGATGGAGGAGCCTGGTAGGCTGCAGTCCGTGGGGTCGTTAAGGGTCAGACAGGACTGAGCGACTTCACTTTCACACATTGGAGAAGGAAATGGCAACCCACTCCAGTGTTCTTGCCTGGAGAATCCCAGGGACAGAGGAGCCTGGTTGGCTGCTGTCTATGGGGTCACACAGAGTCGGACACAACTGAAGTGACTTAGCAGCAGCAGCAGCAGGGTGGTTAAAGAAAGGGAATGAAGGTAAGATTACTAACATCGCATATTACACACTGCTCCTGCTGTTTAGTTGCTTCAGTCGTGTCCGACTCTGTGCGACCCCATAGACGGCAGCCCACCAGGCTCCACCATCCCTGGGATTCTCCAGGCAAGAACACTGAAGTGGGTTGCCATTTCCTCCTCCAATGCTTTAAAGTGAAATTGCTCAGTCGTGTCCGACTCTTTGCAACCCCACGGACTGAAGCCTACCAGGCGCTCCTCTGTCCATGGGATTTTCCAGGCAAGAGTACTGGAGTGGGGTGCCATTGCAGTATGTTGTATTTATACGCATCATGTAATTTAACAATCAAGCAGACGATCAGCATTCTTTGCCTATCTACTGAAATACTTGACCCTGAGGCGTGAGGTGCTTTGTATACCTTCTCATGTAATTTGAACAACGTCTCCAGACATCTCTGTTACTGTTTCCCTTTTGCACACGAGGAAACAGAGGCTCAGAAGAGTTAAGTATTTTTCCCAAGTTCTCAGGGCAATGAATGAAGCAGGTTTCTGCTTTTTAAACTATATTATTAAATCTTTCTACAGCTGAGATAAGGGAAATTCTGTAACTACTGGGGTGTTTAGTTGAATTATAATGTCAGATTTTCAGCAGTTAAGTAAAGCAGACATAAGAAATTTAGCACATTAAAAAAGTCCTTATTGGAACAATAGAGAAAATGAACAAAATTAAAAGTTAGTTGTTTGAAAAGATCAACAAAATTGAAAAACATTTAGCTAGCTTGGCCAAGAAGATGAGAGAGAAGACTCAATTACTAAATCAGGAATGAAAGAGGGAACATTACTATTGACCTTACTGGATTAGGAAAAAAAAAAGAGTCATAATGGAATATTATAAACAGTTGTATGACAACAAGTCGTATATCCTAAATGAAATGGACAAACCCATAGAAACACACAAACTATGAAAATTTACTCAAGAAAAAACTATGAATAGACCTTTAACAACTGAAGAAGTTGAGTTAGTAATTAAAAGACTTCCCTTAAAGATGGCTTCACAAGTGAATTCTAAAAAACACATAAGGAAGGATTAACACAACCCTTCACAAAATTTTCCCCCAAAATAGAAGAGGCAAAGTCACTTCCTAAACTCTTTCTGTGAAGACATTGTTCTCCTGATACCAAAACTGGACAAAGACATACCAGGAAAAGTGACTGCGCACTAGTGAGTACCCTTATGGGCTTCTCTAGTGGCTCAGATGGTGAAGAATCTGCCTTCAATGCAGGGTTTGACCCCTGGGTTGGGAAGATGCCCTGGAGAAGGAAATGGCAACCCACTCCAGTATTCCTGCCTGGAGAATTCCATGGACGGAGGAGCCTGGCGGGCTACATAGAGTCCATGAGCTCACAAAGAGTCAGACATGACTGATCGACTAACACGAGACTAGAGATGAGTATAGACAGAAAAAAAATCAACAAAATAGTGGCAATTCAAATCCAGCAACATAGAAAAAGGTTTATGTATCATAAGTGGGATTTACCTCAGGAATAGAAGACTTGTTCAACCTATGAAACTCAACCAATATAATACACTGTGTTAATAGAATGAAGGAAAAACAACTGTCTATATGATAATCTCAATAGATGAAGAAAAAGCACTAGACAAAATGTAACACCCTTTCATGATAAAAAATTAAACAAACTAGGAATAGAAAGGGGAGAAGGCAACGGCAACCCACTCCAGTACTCTTGCCTGGAGAATCCCAGGGACGGGGGAGCCTGGTAGGCTGCAGTCCATGGGATCGCTAGGAGTCAGACACGACTGAGTGACTTCATTTTCACTTTTCACTTTCTTGCATTGGAGAAGGAGATGGCGACCCACTCCAGTGTTCTTGCCTAGAGAATCCTGTAGACAGAGGAGCCTGGTGGGCTGCCGTCTATGGGGTCACACAGAGTCGGACACGATTGAAGTGACTTAGCAGCAGCAGCAGGAATAGAAAGGACCTCCCTCAACCTGAAAGAAAGCCATCTATGAAGAACCCGTTCAGTTCACTTCAGTTCAGTCACTCAGTCGTGTCCGACTCTTTGCGACCCTGTGAATCACAGCATGCCAGGCCTCCCTGTCCATCACCAACTCCCAGAGTTCACTCAGACTCATGTCCATTGAGTCGGTGATGCCATCCAGCCATCTCATTCTCTGTCTGGGCCCTTCTCCCACCCCCAATCCTTCCCAGCATTAGAGTCTTTTCCAGTGAGTCAACTCATCGCATGAGGTGGCCAAAGTAT
Source organism: Moschus berezovskii (assembly GCF_049115385.1). Classification (NCBI taxonomy): domain Eukaryota; kingdom Metazoa; phylum Chordata; class Mammalia; order Artiodactyla; family Moschidae; genus Moschus; species Moschus berezovskii. The sequence continues at coordinate 29,342,325 of NC_142464.1, forward strand.
TGGAGTTTCAGCTTTAGCACAGTAGCTAATATCAAATTTAATAATGGAGGAAAGAATGCTTTCTCCCTAAAATGAGGAACAAGGCAAAGAAGTCTTCCCTTGTCCCTTCTGTTCAATATTGTACTGGAGAGTCTAGTCAGCACAATTAGGCCAGAAAATGAAATAAAGGCATCCAAATTGGAAAGAAAGAAGTAAAAACTGTATCAGCAGATGCACGATCTTATATATAGAAAGCCATAAAAACTAACTAAAATCTATTAGAACCAGTAAATTAATATAGCCACTTTGCAGGATATAGGATCAATATACAAATATCAGTTGTATTTTAAGCAATAAGTAGTTTGAAAGTGAAATTAACTAAATAATACCATCTACAGCAGTATCAAAAAGAATAAAATACTTTGGAATATAACTGAAGAGATATAAGACTTGCACACTGAAAACTACAAAACATTAGTGATGGAAATTAAGGAAATGGAAAGATATTTTGTGTTAATGGATTGGAAGACTTAATACTGTTAAAAACTCCACAATCTGATCTACAGATTCAGCATCAGTTCAGTTCAGTTCAGTCGCTCAGTTGTGTCCGACTCTTAGCGACCCCATGAACCACAACACGAAAGGCCTCCCTGTCCATCACCAACTCCCGGAGTTCACTCAAACTCATGTCCACAGAGTCGGTGATGCCATCCAGCCATCTCATTCTCTGTCGTCCCCTTCTCCTCCTGCCCCCAGTCGCTCCCAGCATCAGTCTTTTCCAGTGAGTCAACTCGTCGCACGAGGTGGCCAAAGTATTGCAGTTTCAGCTTTAGCATCAGTCCCTCCAATGAACACCCAGGATTGATCTCCTCTAGAATGGACTGGTTGGATCTCCTTGCAGTAAAGGGACTCTCAAGAGTCTTCTCCAGCACCACAGTTCAAAAACCTCAATTCTTCGGCGATCAGCTTTCTTCACAGTTCAACTCTCACATCCATACATGACCACGGGAAAAACCATAGCCTTGACTAGACAGACCTTTGTTGGCAAAGTAATGTCTCTGCTTTTTAATATACTATCAAGGTTGGTCATAACTTTCCTTCCAAGGAGCAAGCGTCTTTTAATTTCATGGCTGCAATCAGCATCTGCAGTGATTTTGGAGCCCAAAAAAATAAAGTCTGACACTGTTTCCACTGTTTCCCCATCTATTTCCCATGAAGTGATGGGACCAGATGCCATGATCTTTGTTTTCTGAATGTTGAGCTTCAAGCCAACCTTTTCACTCTCCTCTTTTACTTTCATCAAGAGGCCTTTGAGTTCCTCTTCACTTTCTGCCATAAGGGTGGTGTCATCTGCATATCTGAGGTTATTGATATTTCTCCCGGCAATCTTGATTCCAGCTTGTGCTTCTTCCAGCCCAGTGTCCCTCATGATGTACTCTGCATATAAGTTAAAATAAGCAGGGTGACAATATACAACCTTGACGTACTCCTTTTCCTATTTGGAACCAGTCTGTTGTTCCATGTAACACCTATCAAAATTTATACTACCATCTTTGGAAAAATGGGCAAAGTGATCCTAAGATTTATATAGAAATGCAAGGCACTCAGAATAGTCAAAACAATCTTGAAAAAGAAAAAATTTGGAAGACACACTTCCTGCTTTTGAAACTTACAAGACTGTAGTAATCAAGGCACTGTGGTACTGACAAAGGACAGACACATAGATTGATTAAATAGACTTGAGAGTCCAAAAATCAGCACATCTATGGTCAGCTGATTTTATACAAGGATGCTAAGATGATAAAATAGAGAAAGAATGTGCTTTGAACAAATGATGCTTGAATAACTGAATACCCACATGTCAAAGAATGAATTTAGACTTCCACCTCACACCATATACAAAAATGAACTTAAAATGGATTAAAGATCCAAATGTATGAAACTCTTAGAAGAAAATATAGGTGTGAATCTTTGTGAATTTTGATTATGTAACAGTTTCTTAGATATGACATCAAAGCAGAAGTAACTGAAGAAAAAATTAAATTGTACTTTATCAAAACTAAAAACTTGTGTGTCAGAGGACACTATCACAGAAGTGAAAAGATAATCCATGAAATGGGAGAAGAAATTTTTAAGTCATGTATCTAATAAGGGTCTAATGTCCAGAACATATTAAGAACTCTTACAACAGTAATGAAGAAGACAAACTAATATACAAATGAATGAACTATTTGAATAGACATTTGTCCAGTGAACATGACCAGTAGGTACATGAGAAGATGCCCAGTATGTCACTAGGAAAATGCAAATCAAAACCACATGAGACACTAGGATATCTGGAATTTAAAAAAAGAAAAAAGAGACAAATATTGGTTAAGTACATTGGTCAGTGTTTTCTAGAGAAACAGAACAAACATGATACGTAGAGATAGATAGATAGGGGCTTCCCAGGTGGCCCTAGTGGTGAAGAACCTACCTGCCAATGCAGGAGACATAAGAGACTTGAGTTTGATCCCTGGGTCAGGAGGATCCCCAGGAGGAGGGCATGGCAACCCACTACAGTATTCTTGCCTGGAGAATCCCATGGACAGAGGAGCCTGGTGGGCTACAGTCCATATGGTCGCAAAGAGTTGGACAGAACTGAAGCAACTTCAGTTCAGTTCAGTTCAGTCGCTCAGTCGTGTCCGACTCTCCGCGACCCCATTAATCACAGCACGCCAGGCCTCCCTGTCCATCACCAACTCCCGGAGTACACTCAAACTCATGTCCACAGAGTCGGTGATGCCATCCAGCCATCTCATTCTCCGTCGTCCCCTTCTCCTCCCGCCCCTAACCTTTCCCAGCATCAGAGTCTTTTCCAGTGAGTCAACTCGTCGCATGAGGTGGCCAAAGTATTGCATCTTCAGCTTTAGCATCAGTCCCTCCAATGAACATCCAGGATTGATCTCCTTTAGAATGGACTGGTTGGATCTCCTTGCAGTAAAAGGGACTCTCAAGAGTCTTCTCCAACACCACAGTTCAAAAGCATCGATTCTTTGGCGATCAGCTTTCTTCACAGTCCAACTCTCACATCCATACATGACGACGGGAAAAACCATTGCCTTGACTAGACGGACCTTGGTTGGCAAAGTAATGTCTCTGCTTTTTAAAATACTATCAAGGTTGGTCATAACTTTCCTTCCAAGGAGCAAGCGTCTTTTAATTTCATGGCTGCAATCAGCATCTGCAGTGACTTTGGAGCCCAAAAAAATAAAGTCTGACATGGTTTCCACTGTTTTTCCATCTATTTCCCATGAAGTGATGGGACCAGATGCCATGATCTTTGTTTTCTGAATGTTGAGCTTCAAACCAACCTTTTCACTCTCCTCTTTCACTTTCATCAAGAGGCTTTTGAGTTCCTCTTCACTTTCTGCCATAAGGGTGGTGTCATCTGCATATCTGAGGTTATTGATATTTCTCCCAGCAATCTTGATTCCAGCTTGTGCTTCTTCCAGCCCAGCGTTCCTCATGATGTACTCTGTATAGAAGTTAAATAAGCAAGGTGACAATATACAACCTTGACGTACACCTTTTCCTATTTGGAACCAGTCTGTTGTTCCATGTCCAGTTCTAACTGTTGCTTCCTGACCTGCATACAGGTTTCTCAAGAGGCAGGTCAGGTGGTCTGGGATTCCCATCTCTTTCAGAATGTTCCACAGTTTATTGTGATCCACACAGTCAAAGGCTTTGGCATAGTCAATGAAGCAGAAATAGATGTTTTTCTGGAACTCTCTTGCTTTCTCCGTGATCCAGCAGATGTTGGCAATCTGATCTCTGGTTCCTCTGCCTTTTCTAAAACCTGCTTGAACATCTGGGAGTTCACGGTTTACATACTGCTGAAGCCTGGCTTGGAGAATTTTGAGCATGACTTTACTAGCGTGTGAGATGAGTGCAATTGTGCGGTAGTTTGAGCATTCTTTGGCATTGCCTTTCTTTGGGATTGGAATGAAGACTGACCTCTTCCAGTCCCGTGGCCACTGCTGAGTTTTCCAAATCTGCTGGCATATTGACTGCAGCACTTTCACAGCATCATCTTTCAAGACTTGAAATAGCTCAACTGGAATTCCATCACCACCACTAGCTTTGTTAGTAGTGATGCTTTCTAAGGCCCACTTGACTTCACATTCCAAGATGTCTGGCTTAGCACATAGATATATAGAAGAGGAAATTTATTACAGGAATTGCCTCAAATGATTTTGGAGGCCAAGGAGTCCTACGGTCTGCCATCTGCATGAAAGAAAACCAGGAAAGACTATGGTATAATTCAGCTTGAGGTCTGAGAACTGAGGCGCCATTGCTGTAAGATCTGGAGTCCCAGGGTCCAGTGTTGGAGACTTAGAGAAGCTGTGCCTCAGCTCGAGAGAGAATGCACCCTTCCTCTTCTTTTTTGTTCTATTCAGGCCGTCAGCCGCCTGTGATGACACTCACCCTCATTCATGAAGACCGATCTTCTTCGTCTATGGAATCACCAATAGCATCTTCACAGACACACCTAGAAATAGTGTTTACCAGCAGTGTGTGTGTGTGTGCTCATTCCGACCCTTTGTGACCTGAGTAGGCATCCCGTAACCCAGTCAGATTCATGCATAAAGTTATAACCACCACAATAAGGATGTGGAGAAATCAGAAACCTCAAACGGTTTGCTAGTGGGAATGTTGGACTCGACTGAGCGACTTCACTTTCACTTTTCACTTGCATGCATTGGAGCAGGAAACGGCAGCCCACTCCAGTGTTCTTGCCTGGAGACTCCCAGGGACAGGGGAGCCTGAGGGGCTTCCATCTATGGGGTCACACAGTAGGACACGACTGAAGTGACTTAGCAGTGGGAATGTAGTAATAAAATGGTACAGCTACTGTGAAAAACTTTGTCAGTGTCCCAAAAGTTAAAACGATTACCATAGGACACAGAAATTCTACTCTTAGGGATGTATCCAAGAAAATGGAAAACATTCACACAAAAAGCTCTGCCTCAGAGTTCATAATAGGTGAAAAGTTAAAACAGTCTAAATGTTTATCAACCAATAAGTGGATACACAAAATGTGGCATGTCCATGCAATGAAATAGTATCCAGCAGAATAAAAAGGTTTGAAGTACTGGTACATAGTCCAACATGGGTGAACCTTGGAAACATTAGGCTAATTGAAGGAAGTCAGTCGCAAATTGTATTGTACATATTTTGTTATACTACTTACATGAAACGTCCAGAATAGGCAAATATATAGAGACAGAAAGTGGATGAGTGGTTTCCAGAAGCAGGGGAGAGGGAAGAATGAGCAGTGTAATACAGGAATAACCCTGTATTAACCAGCACAGAGTTTTGTGGGGGAGGATAATGAAAATATTCTGAAATTATGTAGTGGTGAGATTTGCACAACATGTGACAGTACTAAAAACCAAAGAATTGTAACCGTAAAAGAGTAAGTGGTGTGGCATGAGTTATATCCAGTTTAAATGTGGCTTTATAGGAAGCTTGTTTTTGTCAAGATAATTTTAGGTAAATATAGTATATAAACAACATTGTATCAGGAGAACTTACCACATGGCTACTCCTAGTTCCAAAGGCAGAGGTGTGGTTTGAGCATGTAACCCAGGTATAACCCTACCAATGTGGAGGAAGAGGAGAACGGGGTTTTATTCACAGCAACCTTTATCACAGTGGCGTAGCTGGAATTGGAACCTACGTCTTGGTGTCCTGGTCCCATTCCTTTTTCCCATGCCATGTTTCTCTGAGGAGACTGATTTCATCAGTGTAATCAAGCGAGCTGCTGAAAATAGGCATATTTCTAAAACTAAAATAAGATTTGTCTGCTAACAGTGGGACTGAGTAACCTAGGAGATGACTAAGCATTTATCCTTCTCGTATGTAAAGATTGTTTTCTTTACATGGAGGAAAATGCATGAATGTATAAATATGGGTACAACTTTAAAGCGAAAGAGGCAGTTGCAGAGGTTTTTTCCCAGGCAGGTAGGATTGTACGTTTTCCCTTTAAGATGGACAGTGGGCAATGGTCTTCTGCACTTTTGTGAACAAAGGTGTCATTCATTAGCCCTAACTGGCACCCGCTGGTCTGGATAAACCCAGATCCGTGTTCTCGGCATGGCACCAGCCGTCTGTGTAGGGTAGCCCAGGGTACACATGCCAGAACCCAGGCCCCTGAAGAGCCTTGGTCATCACTTTCACATTAAGTTCTGGTGTGATCGGCTGTGAGGTAGGGCTTGCCACGTGCTCTTTTCCTTTCATTCCTAGCAAGGCTTAGGAGTCCTGCTTGCATTAAAAGGTTTTTCTAAGTATAAAAGGATTGCGAAGCCAGACAAGGTAAATGACAGCTCGGAAATGCTTAGATATACAGAAGTAAATATATTTTGCAGGTGATTCTGAGAGTTGGGGTAGTTTAGGGACTGAAAACTCACATGTTTGTAGGAGCCTGGCAGGTAATTTAAATGGATGCTGCTACTGCTGCTGCTAAGTCACTTCAGTCGTATCCGACTCTGTGTGACCCCATAGACGGAAGCCCACCAGGTAGAGTGTGAATATTGGGGATTGTGGCAAAATGGAGCATACAGGCCCTGACTTAAGACACTAAACTATAATACCAACAACAATGAGACAAGAAGCACCTGCTCTGTGAACCAATTAAAACCTGTGTGGGCTGAGCCCTGCCTGCAGGCTACCAGCTTATGGCAGTCTCTCAACTGGAACATAATAGAGCAGCATGCAACCAGGACTTTATTTTTTTTTTCCAGGACTTTAAAATGTGTCATATATTGACACATTGTATTGTCATTGTATTATCATATTATTTTGTCATTTATTGACATATTATATGACATTATATTGTCATATATTGACAAGAGAGACAACACAAGACGCAAAGAGATTAATTTGAACATAAAATGTTCTTAATTCTTGTATTTAAAGAAAAAGCTGCAAACCATTCAAATGCCTAATAATCACTGGAGAATGATTCCTCAAACTATAACTATATAACCCTTTGAAGCACAGAGATATATAGAAAATGCCAATGCATCTCATGGAAGTGTACATAGGTGAAAATTAACTGAGTAGAATACAAAATTATAAATGCATGTGTTACAATCATTTCAGGTCAGTCTCACAGTCCTGTCTGACTCTTTGCGACCTCATGGACTGCAGCATGCCAGGCTTCCCTGTCCATCACTAACTCCCAGAGCTTACTCAAACTCATGTCCATCGAGTCAGTGATGCCATCCAACCATCTCCTCCTCTATCTTCCCCTTCTCCTCCCACCTTCAATCTTTCCCAGCATCAGAGTCTTTTCCAAGGAGTCAGTTCTTCGCATCAAAAGTATTACAATATATGTTACAATATAATGAGTTACAATACATGTTAACAAAAATCAGGAAGGAATTTGGATTGTTGTAACTTATATGCCAAAGCCTTTGACTGTGTGGATCACAATAAACTGTGGAACATTCTGAAAGAGATGGGAATCCCAGACCACCTGACCTGCCTCTTGAGAAACCTGTATGCAGGTCAGGAAGCAACAGTTAGAACTGGACATGGAACAACAGACTGGTTCCAAATAGGAAAAGGTGTACGTCAAGGTTGTATATTGTCACCTTGCTTATTTAACTTCTATACAGAGTACATCATGAGGAACGCTGGGCTGGAAGAAGCACAAGCTGGAATCAAGATTGCTGGGAGAAATATCAATAACCTCAGATATGCAGATGACACCACCCTTATGGCAGAAAGTGAAGAGGAACTCAAAAGCCTCTTGATGAAAGTGAAAGAGGAGAGTGAAAAGGTTGGTTTGAAGCTCAACATTCAGAAAACAAAGATCATGGCATCTGGTCCCATCACTTCATGGGAAATAGATGGAAAAACAGTGGAAACCATGTCAGACTTTATTTTTTTGGGCTCCAAAGTCACTGCAGATGCTGATTGCAGCCATGAAATTAAAAGACGCTTGCTCCTTGGAAGGAAAGTTATGACCAACCTTGATAGTATTTTAAAAAGCAGAGACATTACTTTGCCAACCAAGGTCCGTCTAGTCAAGGCAATGGTTTTTCCCGTCGTCATGTATGGATGTGAGAGTTGGACTGTGAAGAAAGCTGATCGCCAAAGAATCGATGCTTTTGAACTGTGGTGTTGGAGAAGACTCTTGAGAGTCCCTTTTACTGCAAGGAGATCCAACCAGTCCATTCTAAAGGAGATCAATCCTGGATGTTCATTGGAGGGACTGATGCTAAAGCTGAAGATGCAATACTTTGGCCACCTCATGCGACGAGTTGACTCACTGGAAAAGACTCTGATGCTGGGAAAGGTTAGGGGCGGGAGGAGAAGGGGACGACGGAGAATGAGATGGCTGGATGGCATCACCGACTCTGTGGACATGAGTTTGAGTGTACTCCGGGAGTTGGTGATGGACAGGGAGTCCTGGCGTGCTGTGATTCATGGGGTCGCGGAGAGTCGGACACGACTGAGCGACTGAACTGAACTGAACTGAAAAAAAAAATTGTTGCTCTTTGTATTCCCCCTCCCCTGCTGAAAAGACGCTTAAATTCACATTGAAGAAAATGCAGGTCACATCTACCAAAACCATCAGTAAAGCATCTAATCGTCCTTTGGATTAGATCTAATTTAGCATGAGCATGACTGTTTCAATGAGTATGGCTTTGTCTTCAAAGCTTGTATTTTTGCTCGAAAGAGATGACCTCCTACTCTGGTATACACTGATGTTTTGTTTCCCACCTCAAAATTCTGTTTTTCACTTTTCTCCTGTTCACCCTGTTTTATAAACCTGGATGCAAGGAAAGAGATTCTAGTCCCAAACTTCTTGAATGACACCCCTCCTTCCCTTCTGCTCATGAGTCCACGAGGAATGAAGTCCCATAGCATAATATTGCAGGTCCTTTGGCTCCCTTGGTGTATCAGGAATGGCCCAAACTTTGAAGATACTTCAGGTCCTGGGAGTTCCAGAACTGTGGGCTAGCACCCACAGCAGAGTGTCCATGGTTGCCATTTGATGCTCGTGCTCAGCCTGTCGGGGCTAGGCCAGAACTTCTGGACTGTCTGGTGACCAGACTGCCTCTCTCTGCCTGTTACTCTTTGGTGTGATGAAGCCTTCCTTATCTTTTCCCAAGACCCCTTCATGTACAGTCCAAAAAGCCTCTGATGATTGCTCAGGAATCTCAGGAGGAGAACAAGAAACTCACCTTTCAGAGCCTCAGGTGTGCATGCTGCAGGGCAGGGACTGGCTTGATTTTGTGCCCAGGGGCCAATTTCAGCTTGGTGGTGGGGATATTATTTGGGGGTCCAAGTAAGATATTATCAAATTTTAAAAACAAATCCCAAGATTGCTTTCCATACTGATGTGATGATGTAAGATCTGTAGTAGGCATGGATTGTAATTGGTGCTGCCCTGTTTCTACTGAGATTTCATTTGCTGCTTTATTTTCGCTGAATTTTCTAAAAAATTTCCTGCAACAATGATTTTGATAATGCAACAAACATATGAACATTTAATGAAGGAGCTTGATTTCTCTGTGCCTAGCTTTCCAGGCCTAGAAGTAGATAACTCTCTGTCTTCTTTAGTTTAGCTCAGATAAGGTCCTTATTTTTTTATAAGGAACTTGTATAGACATCCCGAGTCTAGCTGTTACTCACCTGGATATGGACTCTTCAATCACTAGAAATTGATGAGGTTGGATGAGAATTCAGGCAAGGCTTTGTTGGGATTTGTGCTGCAGCATGAGGGAGGGACAACAAGTAACAGGTGCCCTTGATTCCCTGGCTCCTAAAATGTGGGTGAGGATGGAGGTCGATTGGTGAGTTGGGTGGGAGGCATAGGTTAGGTGGTCTGCCCACCCCCGTGGTGGTGTTGTGTGCAGAGATCATGTGTGGTACCCTGCTTTTGCTTCCAGCATCTCAGAAATGATAGTCGGTTTGTGGCCTTTTTGTATCTTATTGTTCATAATTTGCTCCAACTGTGCATGTGTTTAGTCCCTTATTGTTTCTTTGTATTCTGTTGCTTGAGAAGACATTTGTTCAGGTGCCAGTACTCCAGTAAAGAGTCCCAGGTCCCAGCCTAGCCCGTAATTGCAGACTAATTTGACTGTCATAGATCATAGCTCTTCAGCCTATTTTAGGTCCCAGCCTAGATCATAATTGCAGATTAACTTGACTGTTATAGATCATAGCTCTTCAGCCTATTTTTCTATTTCATTCCTTGACTTAGTGATAGATATATTCAGGTAGTATCCTGTGGTCCTTTTGAGCTGGCACCCTCCCCCTTCCTTTGTGAGATTCTTACCTTCTTTGCAGTGTTATTTGCCTGTTATCATTGCTGTGGTCCCAACAGTCTGCTTCCTGAATGGAAAAGGCATTTCTTTATATGCTGACAGCTAGCATCATCTCTTGCCTCAGTTCAGTTCAGTTGCTCAGTCGTGTCCGACTCTGCGACCCCATGAATCACAGCACGCCAGGCCTCCCTGTCAATTACCAACTCCCAGAGTTCACTCAAACTCATGTCCATCGAGTCGGTGATGCCATCCAGCCATCTCATTCTCTGTCGTCCCCGTCTCCTCCCACCCCCAGTCACTCCCAGCATCAGAGTCTTTTCCAGTGAGTGGCCAAAGTATTGGAGTTTCAGCTTTAGCATCAGTCCTTCCAATGAACACCCAGGATTGATCTCCTTTAGAATGGACTGGTTGGATCTCCTTGCAGTCCAAGGGACTCTCAAGAGTCTTCTCCAGCACCACAGCTCAAAAGCATCAATTCTTCGGCGATCAGCTTTCTTCACAGTTCAACTCTCACATCCATACATGACCACGGGAAAAACCATAGCCTTGATGATACGGACCTTTGTTGGCAAAGTAATGTCTCTGCTTTTTAATATGCTCTCTAGGTTGGTCATAACTTTCCTTCCAAGGAGTAAGCGTCTTTTAATTTCATGGCTGCAATCAGAATCTGCAGTGATTTTGGAGCCCAAAAAAGTAAAGTCTGACACTGTTTCCACTGTTTCCCCATCTATTTCCCATGAAGTGATGGGGCCAGATGCCATGATCTTTGTTTTCTAGAAGTTAGTAATAGATTTCTAAATGATCTCCGTAAATCCACTCTGTAGTCTCTTGACTGCTTTCAGTGATCAGAATCACCTGCTGGAAATGCAGATCTGATCACTTCACCCTTTAGCTTAAAAGCTTTCTGTGACTTCCAGTTGCCTTTAGGATGCATTCCAAACCCTCCCACGTCTGGCCCCTGTCCCCACCAGGCTTGCTTCCATTGCTCCCAGCTTACTGGGCTCAGGCTGCCTTGCCTTCTTTCAGTTCTTTGCTGTGCATTCTCCTTTCCTCATGCGTGTCCCCTCTGGCTGCAGAATTCTACCTGCTTTCTTTTTCTTTCTCCTTTGAAGCCTATTCCACTGCTCAGCTAGACCCATTTCCCCTCCTGTTCAGGCTCCTAACATCGTGTACCTCTCTTTCTTAGCCTTCACGACTGTTCAAAGTTTTCATATAGTTGTGTGATTCTTTGGGTAAGTCCTGTCTTCTATACAAGTCAGTAAGCTCCAGGCTATTTCTTTTTTGCTGGGTGAGTGGCTTACCATTAGCATCATGTAACATGTAATGTAGGTATTTGAATGGCCATTGGGTTTCTCTTTGCTTTACCCTTCCGCCTCATGTAAGTTCTAACTTATTTGTGACTTCCTCCCTAGCCAGCCCTCCTCTGTCTAAAGGTGTTACCCTCACTGGAGCTTTTCTCATTTTTTAGGAAGGCCTCTGAGCTTAGTCTTCCAGTGGCCATAATGCGTCCCTCTTTTTGCTCTTCTGTGTAATCCCAGGCCCTACTCTAAGACTGTCCTTTTCCTTGAAGCTGTCTCTCCAGGCTCTCCTTGGTGACCTCTCCTGTGAGCCCGCTGACCTTCTCTTTGTGAGCGTTTCTGAACTACTGCTCCAAGCTAAGAGACGTGATACTTGCAGTGTCAGTAACGGCGGCAGTAAAGGAGACTGGGTTTTCAGAGATGATGACAGTAATTGAGGGTTCTATGTGAAGTTCTTTTGTGCCTCTTAAACAGGAACTAAATTTACTTGTCTCTGTTGCAGTGTTACCATCTGTTCTGCTATGACGAAAGAATTGCACTCCTAAGTTTTACATTATTAAAGTCATGATATAAAAACAATTGTTTGACTAGGAAAAAAGGGGTTAGGAATTTGACAATATCAGTCATAATAAAGTTTTGTTTCCTACAGATTTTTTTTTTAATAAGGTATTTTCTTAATAGTCACAAAGTGAAAGTGAAAGTCGCTCAGCTGTGTCCAACTCTTTGTGACTCCGTGGACTATACAGTCCATGGAATTCTCCAGGCCAGAATACCGGAGTGGCTGCTGCTGCTAAGTCGCTTCAGTTGTGTCCAACTCTGTGCGACCCCATAGACGGCAGCCCACCAGGCTCCCCCGTCCGTGGGATTCTCCAGGCAAGAATACTGGAGTGGGTTGCCATTTCCAGTGGCTAGCCTTTCCCAATAGCCACAAGCGTGTTAGTAAAACTGCTCACTGCCTGAAACTTAGTATGTGACTACATAAAGCATTTGCTCTGTTTCTGTTTTCTGTAGTCTTTGTTTTCTGTCACTGCCCCCACTATCACTGGCAAAGAACTTTTACACCATCCTATTTCCATGATTACCCATTGTTATGATAAACCAAACACCATGCTTCTCCCCAAACCTAGCCATTAGAAATAAGAGCTGCTCATAGGGTTGGTCCCAGATCTGGTATAATAACGGTATATAGAATGCTAATTAAATTCCCCAAGTTTTTCAAGCCTCTTATTTTCTCAGATCTAAACAGCCTACCTCAAACAAAAACACCTGTGTACGTTTTGTTTTTGTCTTGCAATGGATTAAGCTTCTCTTTTTTCGAATAATTTTTTTAAAAAATCGAGTTATAGTTGATTTACAATCTTGTGGGTATCTGGTGTATAGCAAAGTCATTCAGTTATACATATATATGTTCTTTTCATAGTTTCTGTTATGGTTTATCACAGGATATTGAATATAGTTCCCTGTGCTATTGTTATCGTTGTGTTAGTTGCTCAGTTGTATCCAACTCTTTGTGACCCCGTGGACTGTAGCCTGCCGGGCTCCTCTGTCCATGGAATTCTCCAGGCAAGAGTACTGGAGTGGGTAGCTATTCCCTTCTCCGGCAGATCTTCATGCCCCAGGGGTTGAACTTGGGTCTCCTGCATTACAAGCAGGTTCTTTACTGTCTGAGCAACCAGGGAAGCCCCCTGTGCTATACAGTAGGACTTTTTTGTTTTTAAATCCATTCTAAATGTAACAGTTTGCATCTACTGACTCCAAACTCCCAATTGCACCCTACCCCCGCCCCTTGGCAGCCACAAGTCTGTTTTCTGTGAGTCTGCTTCCGTTTCATAGATAAGTTCATTTGAAAACACCTGTGTTTTACCGTTTTCCCCTGAATCAGGTGATGCAGGCCCAGTGTGTCAAAACAGAAACTGAATTCTACCGTCGCAGTCGCAACGAGATAGTGAATGGAAAAGGGCACACCATGGGGGCGCTTTATTGGCAGCTGAATGACATCTGGCAGGCTCCGTCCTGGTCTTCTATAGGTGAGTGTTTTAGCATTCTTTGTGTGTGAGAGAAAAAGCCAAACCTATGGGGAGAGGCTCTGAGACAGCACAGAGCTGAAGGCGTCCAGTGAACCCAAGCAGGACTCCGGGGAGGGGAGGCTGTTCAGCTGCCAGTCTCTGACCTTCGGCCACCTCTCCCACCTTCACAATCTTTGGGAGCCTGAGAGGCAGCCTCACTATGAGTCCTGTTCTGTGCATCATAAAAGCAAACGAGGTGATGGATTCATGCATGAATATCTCAGCCACATGTGTGCGTGCTCAGTTGCTTCAGTCATATCCGACTCTGTACAGCGCTATAGATTGTAGCCTGCCCGGCTCCTCTGTCCAGGGGATTCTCCAGACAAGAATCCTGGAATGGGCTGCCATGCCCTCCTCCAGGGGATCTTCCCTACCCAGGGATCGAACCCATGTCTCTTGCATCTCCTGCATGGGCAGGTGGGATCTTTAACATTAGTGCCCCCTGGGAAGCCCCACTCTCAGCCAGTGTCTTCTAATTGTTGCTTAGAATTTTGAATTTATTTAAGATGACTTCCCAGGACAAAAGGAGATTTACATAAGCACCTCTTATTCTGTTTAGGAGAATTCAACTGTGGGAAAGTATGACCCAGCTAAGCGTTAAAAATGTCCCTTTACTGATTCCCCTCCAAGTTCACCCGATCATCTTTATTTTGCCCTGTTTGTCTCTTGAGGGGAAAGGGAGTTGAGTCAGAAGGACAAGCAGGAAGGGTGTCAGTTGGACCTGTTCAGTTGAGCAACAGTTGAGATGGCTGACATGGTACTTGCAGTTTGGATTATTTCGTCTATTTTGGTGCATTAAAAAAAATTAACGTGTAGTAATGAATCACTAGAGGTGATTTGAAGCCAAGTTCAGTCAATGATATGAAGAAAAGTTTTGGGTCAAAAATGAGGCAAAGTCATAAAATAAAAGGGCGGTTTCACTGGGTGAGGTTCTTGAGCCGTGAATGCAGATCATGGGGTTTCTTCCCCACGTGTTTCGATGAATTGCTCATCATCTCCTGTGGGGAACTGCAGTCTTGGTCAGGTCTCCCTGATCAGTCTCTTTATCAACATCAGCCAGAGAAAGGGTATTGAATGAGAATCAGGGTAGATGATAGTGGAATAGCCTCTCTGGGATGCTTAAACCGGACAGAGAGATATTGTTTAGAGACACTAGGAGGCCGACCCTGCTTCCTGTCTGTGAATGAGGTGGTGTCTTCTGAAGTTGAGTTCAGTTCAGGAAATGGGAGAGCTCAGGCTTATAACTCTTCCCTTAAATGACTCTGTGTTTTTCAGAAAGGGTTTAAGAGTATGATGTTAGAGTAAGAATCTGCCTGCTTTCTAAACTTTGGCAGGTCAGTGCGTTCGAGGAGAGGGTCACCATCTCTCGGAGGTGTCACTGTTCAGTAACTGAAGCGTGTATCACTGACTTTTTGCTTCAATTGCTGTTCTCCTGATTGTCATTTGTTTTGGCCTCCATGGCTGGAATCTCACGTTTGAAGTCTTTTCTGTGTAATGGATGTCCTAATGAGAGTGTGTAAGTTATCTCAGATTTGAGTCATTTTCCATTTATGAGAAAACATTCTAGAGCTTTCTAAGTTCTAGTTCATTTTGTAGTTCTAATTTGATAGGACTCCCTTCCCCTTTCCCCCTTGTTATTTTTAAGGGGAAATCCTAAGAGTTGGAATTGAAGTACTGGAGAGTCAAAATTTTGCAAAACCTAAAGAAATTAGTTCTAGCTGAACCTCAAGACCATGTTCCTCCGTTTCAGCAGCTCGCATTGGTGAATCCTGAAAGTGACCCGCATTCTTTCCCCCTCCCCTCCCTTCTCTCACTTCGTACCTGTCTCTGAAGTTGTTTGATGCCGTGTTTTGTGAAGACGAAGAGGCATGTTGAAACACTGCTTAGTTTGTGGGTTTAGCGTACTGCACGTGCCAACAAAGCACAAGATGCTGAAGGTTCTCAATGGCGTCTAACTGTATTTTAGGAGCCGCCGTTAGTAGTCGTGAGTTCGGATGTTCCCCCATCAGTCTGAACCTGCCAGACATATTCATGATGGCTGGTGTGTTGTTTCACTCACAGGATTTGTGCCTATGGAAAAAAGAGACTTTGAGCTTTAAGTAACTTTATTTTTTAAAATTATTTAACTTATTATTTATCTATTTTTATTGAGGTATAGTTGGCCTACAATTAATTTCAGATGTATAATATAGTGATTCGCAATTTTATAGATTCTACTCCCTTGAAAGTTATAAGGCACTGTCTGTATTCCCCGTGCTCTACAGTGCAGCCTTGCAGCTGATTTATTTTATATGTAGTTGTCTGTACTTCTTAAACTCCTGTGCCAATCTTGTACTTCCCTCCTTCCCTCTCCCCACCTATAACCAATAGTTTGTTCTCTATATCTGTGAGTCTGTTTCTGCTCTGTTATATTCATCCATTTGTTTTATTTTTTAGACTACACATATAAGTGATAACATGGAGTATTTTTCTTTCTCTGTGTGATGTATTTCATTAAGCATAATCCCTTTCCCCTCAGGCCCACTCATGTTGTTGCAAATGGCAAAATTTCATACTTTTTAATGGGCATCTAATATTCCATTGCATATGTATATATATATCTATATCTATCTGTTCATATACCACATCTTTTTAAAAAAATTTATTTTTAACTGAAGGATAATTCCTTTACAACATTGCATTGGTTTCTGCCATACATCAATATGATTTAGTCGTGGCTATACACTGGAAAAGAGTCTGATGCTAGGAAGGATTGGGGGTGGGAGGAGATGGGGACGACAGAGAATGAGATGGCTGGATGGCATCACCAACTCGATGGACGTGAGTTTGAGTGAACTCCGGGAGTTGGTGATGGACAGGGAGGCCTGGCGTGCTGTGATTCATGGGGGTCGCGGAGAGTCGGACACGACTGAGCGACTGAACTGAACTGAACTGATACATATGTCCCCTCCCTTTGAAATTCTCCCACCCCTCTAGCTTATTGCAGAGCCTTGGTTTCAATTCCCTGAGTCACACAGAGAATTCCCATTGGCCATCTATTTTACATGTGGTAGTATATATGCTTCCATGCTGCACCGTGCGTCCCACCCTCTCCTCCGTCGCCCTCCACCTGATGTCTGCATCTCCATTTCTGCCCTGCAGATAGGTTCATCAGTACCATCTTTCGAGATTCCACATGTATGCATTAATAGACGATACTGGGTTTCCCCGGTGGCTCAGTCAAGAATCTGCCTGCAATGAAGAGACACGGATTCAATCCCTGGGTTGGGAAGATTCCTGAGAAGGGAATGCTAACCCTCTCCAGTATTCTTGCCTTGAGAATTCCAGGGACAGAGGAGCCTGGTGGGCTTCAGTTCTTGGAGTTGCAGAGTCGGACACGACTGAGCAACTAACACTTTCACTTTCTTTTCAGACAATACTTTTCTCTTTCTGACTTACTTCAGTCTGTATGATAAGTTCTAGGTTCACTCATTTCATTAGAACTGACCCAAATGAATTTCTTTTTATGACTTGGTAATATTCCATTCTATTTATGTCCCACAGCTTCTTTATCATCTGACCATGGACATCTAGATTGCTTCCACGTCCTAGCTATTGTAAATAGTGCTTAGGGGTACGTGTGTCTTTTTCAATTTTGGTTTCTGCAGGGTATATGCCTTTTAGTGGGATTGCTGGGTCGATGGTAGTTTTAGTCCTAGTTTTTTAAGGGGTCTCCATACCATCTTCCATAGTGGCTATATCAATTTACATTCCCATCAACAGGGCAAGAGGGTTCCCTTTTGTCCATACCCTCTCCAGCACCTGTTATTTGTGGATTTTTTGATGATGGCCATTCTGACCAGTGTAAGGTGATATCTCATTGTAGTTTTAATTTGCATTTCTCTGAGCAATGATGAACATCTTTTCGTGTGTTTATTAGTCATCTATATGTCTTCAGAGAAAAATCTGTTTAGGTCTGCCCACTTTTTGGCTGGGTTGTTTGCTTTTCTGGTATTGAGTTGTATGAACTGCATCTATACTTTGGAAATTAATCCTTGGTGAGTTATTTCATTTGCTATATTTTTCTCCCATTCTGAGGGTTGTCTTTTCATCTTGTTTGTAGTTTCCTTTGCTGTTCAAAAGCCACCACATCTTCTTTATTCATTCATCTATTATTGATACTTGGATTACTACACATCTTTGTGGTTGTAAATAATGCTACAGTGAACAATGGGGTGCATATATCTTTTTGAATTAGTGTTTTTATTTTCTTTGAATATATACCCAGCAGTGGAATTGACAGGTTTTATGATACTTCTATTTCTAGTTTTTCTGAGTCACCTCCAAGTTGATTTCCATGATGGACACATCAATTTACATTCCCACCAACAGTGTAGGAGGGTTCACTTTTGCTCCACATTCTTACCATTGTTTATTTGTGATTATTTTGATGATAGCCATTCCGACAGGTGTGAGCTGATACTTCATTGTGGTATTGATTGGCATCCCTTGTGATCAACGATGTTGAGCATCTTTTCATATGCATGTTGGCCATCTGTATTTCTTCTTTTGAAAAAAGTTTATTCAGGTCTCCTCCCAATTTTTTTAATTATTTGTTTTGTTTTCTATATTGAGTTGTATGGGCTGTTTGTATATTTTGTATATTAACCCCTTAATGGTTGCATCATTTGCAAATATTTTCTCCCAATCAACAGACTGTCTTTTCATTTTGTTTATGGTTTCCCTTGCTGTGTGAATGTTTTTAAGTTTAATTAGGTCTGTTTGCTTATTTTTGCTTGTCTTTCTTTTGCCTTAGCAAGCAGTTCCAAACATATATTGCTACGATTTGTGTCAGAGTATTCTGCCTGTGTTTTCCTCTAGGAGTTCTATGGTTTCTGATCTTACATTTAGCCTCTTAATCCAGTTTGAGTTTATTTTTGTAAATGGTGTGAGAAAATGTTCTAGTTTAATTTTTCATTTCTTCTTTCTCAAGATTGTTTTCACTACTTGGGTTCTTTTGTGTTTCCATACAAGTTTTAGGAATATTTGTTCTAGTTTTGTGAAATATGCCAGTAGTAATTTGATATGTATTGCATTGAATCTGTAGATTGCCTTGAGTAGTATGGTCATTCTAACAATATGAGCTCTATCCATGAGCAAGGTATCTCTATATTTGTGTTGTCTGCAGTTTGTTTCATCAGTGTCTTATAGTTTTCTGGGTACAGGTCTTTTCCCTCCTTAGGTTTATTCCTGGGTATTTTATTCTTTTTGATGTGGCTTCCCTAATAGCTCAGATGGTAAAGAATCTGTCTGCAATGCAGGACACCCAGGTTCGATCCTTGGGTCGGGAAGATTCCCTGGAAAAGGGAATGGCAACGCACTCCAGTATTCTTTTCTGGGGAATCCCATGGCCAGACTACGGGGTCACAAAGAGTCAGACACGACTGGGCAACTGACACTTTCACTTTCATTTTATTCTTTTTGATGTGAAGGTAGATGGGATCGCATCCTTATTTTCTCTCTTATAGTTTGTTGTTAGTATATGGAAATTCAACAAATTTCTGTAGGTTAATTTTGTATTCGGCATCTTTACCAAGGTCATTGATGAGCTCTACTAGATTTTGATGCTGTCTTTAGGATTTTCTTAGTATCACGTCATCTGCAAGCAATCACAGTTTTCCTTCCTTTCCAGTTTGAATTCTTTTTCTTTTTGTCTGCTGTGGCTCGGACTTTCAGTACTGTGTTGAATGAAACTGGGCATCCTTGTCTTGTTGATCTTAGAGGAAGTACTTTCAATTTTTCACTGTTGAGTATGGTGTTAGCTGTCTGCTTATATATAGCCTTTGTTACGTTGAAGCATGTTCCCTCCATACCCACTTTGTGAAGATTTTTTTAATTTTTATAAGTGGATGTCGAATTATTTCAGCAGCTTTTCTGCATACATGGAGATGATCATAAGGTTTTTCCCCTGGTTTTGGAATCATGTTGATGCTGGCCACATGGATGAGTTCAGAGGTATTCCTTCCTCTTCCATTTTCTGGAAGAGTTTGAGAAGCATTGGTATTAGTTTTTCTTTGAATCTTTGGTAGAATTCACCAGTGAAGCCATCTGGTCCTGGACTTTTGTTTTTTGGAGGTTTTTGGTTACTGATTGAGTCTCCTCAGAAGTAATTGATCTGTTCAGATTTTTTTCTTAATCTTTTCATGATTCAGTCTTGGAAGGTTATATATTGCCAGGAATTTACCCGTTTCTTCTAGCTTGTCCAATTTGTTGGTGTATAGTTGTTCATACTAGTCTCTTTTGCTCTGTACTTCTTTAGTATTATTGTAGTGTCTCTTGCATTTCTGACTTTATTGATTAGACCTCTTTTTTTTGATGATAAGTCTGGCTGTAATTTTATCAATTTTGTTTATCTTTTCAAAGAACCAGATCTTGGTTTCATTGATTGCTTCTATTTTTTAAAGTCTCTATTTTGTTTATTTCTGCTCTGATATTTATTATATTTTTCCTTCTACTAACTTTGGGTTTTGTTTGCTGTTCTTTTTCTAAATTCCTTTAGATGTAGGGTCAGGTTGTTTCTCTGTAATTTTTCTTGTTTTCTGAGCTAAGTTTGTATCACTAAAATTTCCCTCTTAGAATAACTGCTTTAGCTGCATCCAATAGATTTTAGTTCATTGTGTTTTTGTTCTCATTTGTTTCCAGCTATTTTGATGATTCTTTGAATTCCTTTGGTGACCCATTGGTTGTTTAGTAACATATTACTTAGCTTCCATGTTAGTGTTTTTTGCAGGTTTTTTTTCTCCCCTTGTGGTTGAGTTCTAAGAGTCTCCTAGGATTGTGGTTGAAAAACATGCTTTATATGGTTTCAGTTTTCTTAAATTTATTGAATATTGCTTTGTGGTACAAAATGTGGTTCATCCTAGAAAATGTTCCCTGTACATTTGAATAAAGATGTGTATTCTGCTGATTTGGATGGAATGTTCTGTATCCGTCCATTTGATCTAATGTATTTCCTGTCTGATTTGCTATCTGGATGATCTGTCCACTGATATGAGTGGGGTGTTAAATTCCCTACTCTTATTATGTTACTGTCAATTTCTCCCTTTATGTCTGTTAATATCTGCTTTATGTATATAGCACTCTTTTATATATAGGTGCATATCCATTTACAGTTGTTACATATTCTTAGATTGATCCCTTGATCATTATATCACGTCCTTCTTTGTCACTTGTCACGTCTTTGTTTTAATGTCTATTTTGTCTGGTATATTAATAAATATTGGCACCCTGGCTTTTTCTGATTTATATTTGCATGGAATACTTTTTTTCAATCCCCTCACTTTCAGTTCTGTGTATGTCTTTAGATGTGAAGTGTGTCTCCTATAGGTAGCATATATATGGGTTTTGTTTTTGTGTCCATTCAGCCACTCTGCATCTTTTGATTGGAGCATTTAGTCCATTTACATTTAATTACTCATAGGTATGTACTTCTATTTTGTTCATTGTTTGGGGGATGTTTTTGTAGTTCTTTGTAGTTCCTGTCCTCTTCCCTCCCCTGTTGATTTGATGACTATATTTAGTTATGTTTGGATTTCCTTATTTTTGATGTCTATCAGTTGTAGATTTCTGGTTTGTGATTACCATGCAGCTTATATATAGCAATCTATATATAGTGTAATGCAATTTATGTGATTATTTTAAGTTTATGATCTCTTAATTTCAAACATTTTTAACAACCCTGCATTTTTACTCACCCACCCTTGTCATGATTATTGTTTTTAGTTTCATATTTTACATCTTTTTGTAATTATTAATTATTATGGATATAGATGATTTTTACCACTTTTCTCTTTTAACTTTCCTGATAGCTTTGAAAATGGTTGATTTACTACCTAATATTTGCCTTTATTAATGAGCTTTTTCCTTTCATAATTTTCATGTTTCTATTTGTAGCCTTTTCTTTTTCACTCAGAGAAATCTCTTTACCATTTCTTATGAAGCTGGTTTGCTGGTGCTCAACTCCTTTTAGCTTTTGCTTCTCTGCAAACCTTGGGGCTTCTTTATCAAATCTGAATGAAAGTCTTGCTGAGTAGAGTATTCTTGTTTGTAGGTTTTCCCCTTTCATCACTTAAAATTTATTGTGCACTCCCATCTGGCCTGCAGAGCTGCTGGAAGTCAGTTGATGGCCTCACTGGAGTTCCTTTGTATATAACTTGTTGCTTTTCCCTGTTTTTTAATATTCATTCTTTAATTTTTGCCATTTTAATTACAGGGTATCTTGCTGTGGGCCTCTTTGGGTTGATCCTATCTATGTTCCAGAACCTAGATGTCTATATCTCTTCCCAAATTAAGGAAATTTTCAACTATTGGGTGTTCAAATATGTTCTCTGTCCCTTTCTCTCATCTTCTGGGACCATGTAATGTGAATATTAGTGCCCTTGATGTTTTACCAGAGATCTCTTAAACTCTATTTTCTTTTTACTCTTTTTTTTTTTCTGTTCAGTTTCAGTGATTTCCTCTACTGTGTCTTCCATCTCCCTGATCCATTCCTCTGTATCATTTAATCTACTGTTGATTTCTTCTAGTGTATTTTTCATTTCAGTTGTATTTTTCGTTTCTGCTTAGTTCTTCATATCTTCTAACCCTATGTTAAACTTCTCACCGTGTTCACCCATTTTTTCCCCATGTTCTTTGATCATCTTTGTGATCACTACCCTGAATTCTTTCTCAAGTAGTTTGCCTATCTGCCCTTCAGTTGGTTCTTCTTCTGGGGTTTTATCTCCTTCATTTGTTTGAAATATGTTCCTCTGTCACCTCATTTTGCCTAACCGGCTCTTTTTATTTCTCTGCATCTGGTAGGTTGGTTACATTTCCTGACCTTGGAGAGGTGGCCTTTTGAGGGAGATATACTGTGTGTCCCAGCAGCTCACTCCTGTCTGGTCATTAGTGCTGTATGCTCTAGGGGTTCCCCCATGTGGGGTGAGTGGGTCCTTCTGTGTGGTGGACCAACAACTGTCATGGTCTGATAGACATGGCTGGCC
Source organism: Moschus berezovskii (assembly GCF_049115385.1). Lineage (NCBI taxonomy): Eukaryota > Metazoa > Chordata > Mammalia > Artiodactyla > Moschidae > Moschus > Moschus berezovskii. The sequence continues at coordinate 29,365,013 of NC_142464.1, forward strand.
CTTGGCCCAGTTGGTTGCCAGGCCCTGCATTGTGCAGAGCCTGCTGGGTACTTGTTGGTGGGGCCAGGTCATGAGGCTGCTGGCTGCAGAACCCTGGAGGATCCTGGACTACTGTTTGCTCATGAATGGTCAGAGCCATCTTCTCAGTTGAGTGGTTACAGGGCTGGGGCTCATGGATCTAGTTTTTACCTACTGGTGGAGAATCCCAGGGAGGGGGGAGCCTGGTGGGCTTCCGTCTATGGGGTCACACAGAGTCGGACACGACTGAAGTGACTTAGCAGCAGCAGCAGCAGCTGGAGCCAGTTCCTAATGTGGCTGGCATAGGTTCTAGGATATCCCAAATGGGCCAGCAGCAGCTGACCCACCGGCTAACTGAAGGGGGCTGGATCCCAGGGCAGCTGGCTGAGGACTCTAAGGTTTATCAGAGCTGGTTTTGGTCTGGTCTTGGGTTGGGCCAGGGGTACTGGAGCTGGTGCCAATCTGCTGTGTTGGTTATGTCCTAACAAGGTAGGCTTCAGGGCTGCAGTGGTCCTGGGGCTGGTGTCTGCCCCTTGCTGGGTGAAGTTGGGGCCAGTAGGTGAAGCCAAGGCCCAGAATATTTGGGGGCTGGTTCTGGTTGGATTGTGGCTGGAACATGGGTCTCCAGATTTCTGGCTGCATGTCCCTGGGGGTCTCAGGGCTACTGCTTGTACACTGCTGATAGCACTGGGTCCTGAGCCCTCTGGTGAACAGGACTATGACCTTAGGAGCCTTGGGCTCAGGAGGTCTTAAGGCAGCCTGTCTGCTATGGGGTGAGGCTGTGTCCTTGTCCAGCCAGTTGCTTGGCCTGAGGTGTCCCAGCACTGGTGCAGACAGGTTGGTGGGTGGGGCTGGATCCTGCTGCTAATTCTCTAGAAGGAGGATTCCAAAATGGCACTTGCCAGTGCCTTTGCCTCCAAGGTGAGCTCCAGTTGCTTCTTGCCTGTTTGGGAGACCCTCCAAGATCAGCAAATGTGTCTGACCTGGGTTCTTTTCAAATGACCGCTTCTGCCCTGGGTCCCACAGGGTGTGAAATTTTGTGTGTGCCCTTCAAGAGTGGTGTCTCTGTTTCCCCCAACCCTCTGTGACCCCTGAAATTAATCGCTGCAGGCCTTCAAAGCCAAGCTTTCCAGGCACTTGTCTTCCCAGGGCAGGATCCGTGGGCTGGGAGCCCTGTGTGGGACTCGGACTCCTTGAGGAGCAGCTGTAGTTATTCTTACATTTGTGCTTCACCCACCCTTGAGCTGTGGGTCTTGACTACGTAACTTGTGCCCGTCCTGCCCATCTTATGATTCCTTCTTCATACCTTTAGTTGTCGATGATCTTTTCTGCTAGATTTTGTCTTTCTCATACAGGGTTGCTGTCTAAACAGCTCTGATTGTGGTGTCCTCACGGGAAGCGGTGAGACAGGGTCTTCCGGCTCCACCATCTTGTCCAGCCTCTGTAATGGTACTTCCTCTCAGTAATTCTTATAAGTGAAGCGTTGTAACATATGCTCACTGCCAATGCTCCTGATGCCCTTTTTCATGTGTAAGTAGGAAAAAGGAACATTGGCGCAGTGAGCTCCTGGAAGCAGAACGGCAGATGAGAAAGTGCCAGCCAGAAGTCATGTCTAGGCTCAAAATACTTCATGTAGCGTTTGACTTAACTGCTTGAGCTTCCGTTTCCTCATTTGAGGAGTGCAATGGTAATGGCTGCCTCCTCCAGATTTGGGGCTGACATGAGGGGATGTCCAAAATGCTCCTTGCGCTCCACAAAGAGGGTTCTCTCCGCTATCAGCTCTTAGTGCCCAGAAGGTGACAGGTCACACACCTGGGCCGTGTGGACAGTGACCCTCACTGCTTGACCCTGCCCGTCTCCTAACCCACCTGCTTATTTTCAGAGTATGGAGGAAAGTGGAAAATGCTTCATTACTTTGCGCAGCATTTCTTCTCCCCGCTGTTACCGGTGGGATTGGAGGATAAAGACACGCTCTTCATCTACGGCGTGTCAGACCTTCACTCAGACCATCAGATGATGCTCACTGTAAGTTGCTTGGACTTCTTTTTCTTGCTGTGGTAGAGGGAGAATTTTAGATTTCTTTCATTATTTGGTTCTGTTATTTTTGGAAAAAAGAAAAGAGAAATTTGTATCAAAATGTTTCTAGTGCCTGTAGCGGGAAATGGGCTGTTCTTAAAATCTGAAAATACATTCAGGACAAAATCCTGCTGTTTATTCTATGACCTTAATGTCTTGGTTCAGTTTTCTCATCTGTAAAATGACACCAAGTTACCTTTTTAGAGGATTTCTGTGGATAGTGAATACAATAATTAGATGAGTGTGAATTGTAAACTGTAAAATGACACTTAAATCAAAGATTATTTATAATCATGAAAAGCTGGAAAAAGCCTAAACTTTATAAAAAGAAATCATTTAAACAGTATATTAAAGTGGAAATCAGTAAAATTATACAAAAGGTATATGTGGGAAAGTGAAGTTGTATTTAAAACAAAGTTAGGTAAAAAGAGAGGATAGAAACTTGAAGTCTTAGGTGGTTACCATTGGGAGGACATTGAGAATAGGTCAAGTTTTTGGAATAATTACAATGCCTGAGATCCTATGCCTTCCATAGGTTATTTAATTCTCACAACCGCCTATGAAGTTACTGCTTTTTATTATTTGTTGTTCTCACTTTATGTATAAAGAAATGGGTACTTTGAGAAGTTGAATCCACATCTTAGTTACATAACTAGTATTTGGTGGAGCTGAGGTTAAACTCAGGTTTCACAGACTCTTAATCAGTTCTGCTATTGTGACTTCCATCTATTATTACTACTCTTATTCTCTAAAAAACAATTAGAAACTAAGAATGTTTGGTTTTCTTCTGTCTTGTTTCTCCTCAGGTGAGAGTCCACACTTGGAGTTCCCTGGAGCTCGTATGCTCTGAGTCGACTAACCCTTTTGTGATAAAAGCTGGGGAGTCTGTTCTCCTCTATATTAAGCCAGTGCCTGAGTTGTTAAAAGGGTGTCCTGGATGTACACGAGAAAGCTGTGTGGTTTCGTTTTACCTGTCAACTGATGGGAAACTCTTGAGCCCAATCAACTATCACTTTCTGTCCTCACTGAAGAATGCCAAGGGTCTCCACAAGGCAAATATCACTGTAAGCACCAGTGATCTGGAGTTGCTGTGGCTTTGAGGGCTGTCCTGCTGTTTTGCAAAATTTTCCCTTGGTACTGAGTTTATTTGGGACCTGGAGAAGATTGATTCCCCTTCCCACTGGAAGCAAAGAGCAAATAATTTTTATTTCTGATTCAGCGTTTGTCAAAGTTTACGATGCCTGCCACGTCGGTGGTCCCATCACCTCTCCTTGTCAGGCTGGCGCAGCGGAGGGCGGGGCAGCAGGGTCCTCCCCGCTGACTGCTCCTCTGCTGGGTTCCAGGCTCTGACCTGGTGCTTTACTGCACCAGCCCTGAAGTATTACCACCTGCATCTGTAAGTGAGAAAGCCTGTTTGGGGGCTTCTCAAGTGCCTTAGTGGTAATTTGCCTGCCAAGGCAGGAGGTACAAGAGATGTGGGTTTGATGCCTGAGTCAGGAATATCCCCTGGAGAAGGAAATGGCAACCCACTCTCCAGTATTCTTGCCTGAAGAATCCCGTGAAGAGAGGAGCCTGGTAGGCTACACTCAATGGGGTCACAGAGAGTTGAACATGCCTGAGCACACACATACTAGCCTGTTTGGTGGGACTGAATAACTGTTCAGTCTGTAGCCAGGAAGTGTCAGAGCCCAGTAAAAGCAGTCTTTTTTTTTTTTTTAATTTAACAAATGATTTCTTCTCTCTCTTTTTTTAACTTTCTATTTTATATTGGAGTATACTTGATTAACAAGGTTGTGATAGCTTTGACACATTCATTTAATAATTATTTAATTTTAGCTGTGTATTGATTGATTGTTGGGCTGTGCTGGGTCTTTGTTTCTGCATGGGCTTTTCTGTAGTTGTAGCAAGTGGGGTCTAGTCACTGCAGTGAGAAGCTCTTGCATCGCAACTAGAGAGTAGCCCCTGCTCATAATTTACATTAGGGTACACTCAATCTGTTGTGTGTGCTATGGGTTTTGACAAATGTACAGTGACGTGGGCTTTCCTGGTGCCACAGTGGTAAAGAATCCATCTGCCAAGCCGGAGACATGAGTTTGCTCCCTGGGTCAGGAAGATTCCCTGGAGAGGGAAATGGCAACCCACTCGTCCTCACAACTGAGTGGCTAAATGACAGTGGCATGTAACAACTGTTACAGTGTCGTACAGAGTACTTTCACTGCTCTACAATCCATTGCTTTCTGCCTCCTGTATCTTTGCTTGTGCCCAGTCACTCCGTCGTGTCTGACTCTTTGCAACCCCACCAGGCTCCTCTGTCCATGGGATTCTCCAGGAAAGAACACTGAAGTGTGTTGCCATTCCCTTCTCCAGGGGATCTTCCTGACCCAGGGATCCAACCCATGTCTCTTGCATTGGCAGACAGATTCTTTACTGCTGAGCCACCTGGAAAGCCCTCCTTTATCTTTCCCTCCCCTCAGTCCCTAGGAAACGCTGATCTTTTGGCATTTTAAATATTTTTATTTTTTTCCAGAATGTCATATCGTTGGAACCATACAGTATATAGTTCTTTCAGATTGGCTGTTTCTTACTTAACAACATGCATTTAAATCTTCTCCATGTCTTTTTTTTTTAACTTTTAAGTTTTATATTGGAGTATACCCGATTAACAATGTTGTGATGTTTCAGGTGGACAGCAAAGGGACTCAGCCATACTAAAAGCACCCTTAATTTTGCATTTTTAAGGAGAGTCTATTAATATAAAAATCTTTCACTCTCCACTCTGATTTATTACTTTCAAGTTGCTTAATCACCCGATCTCTTTATCATTGTCAAGAAAAAAATGGGATAGTCAGGATAGGCTGTGTTGTAAAAATTGTGTAACAGGAAAATATGGAATCTATCTAGTTGATTGAAAACCTTTCTTCCTTCCCTCACCTCCACGTGGTGATTGAAAATATGTTTCTAGAAAGTTTCATTCTCTATTTTTAACCAATTAAAAGTTGATTTTAGACTTCATTGAAAAGACTTAAGTGAGAGGATTTTTTTACATTTGGTTTAGAAATATCAAAACTCAGTCCTGGAAATAAAAACATCACTTCCTTCCTAGTTAATAGTAAAATGTTCCCTTAACAAAATCTAACTTATTTGTAACATCTGATGTAGAGCAGATATGAAGGAAATGACATACATTTACATGGCTTCTTTCCAGAAAAAAGTCCAAAACTATTACTGGACGAATTTGTAGTCTCTAGACAAGATTTTTAAATCTTTCTTCTTTTCTCATCTAGGTCTCTATTACCTTGAGACAGCTGGGAGTGGGAAAGGAGCAGGCCTTCTTTCTCTGTCCTATCTCAGTTGTATTTCAGTGATACCTCACATCCTAAAGAGATGTAATAACAGTAGCAACAATAATAGTAATGATAGTTAACATTGTCACAGGCTTAACATAGCCAGGCATTAATTCTATCCCGTGGGGCATCCCCAGGGGTCTTGAGCCAGAGTACAAGCTTGAGCTCCCTGCTCTGCTGTCAGATAATGCAGAGGTGAGGTTTCCAATTAGAAGGCGCCAACAAGAGTGAGCCGGCGCCAGTGTCCCTTCTGGCCTTGGCCTTGGAACAGAGTAGCTGAGGCCTTCCTACAGCCTTGGTAGCGGCCAGGGCCAGCCACGTGAACTGTGTGCCTGTGACTGCTTTAGGGTCTTCAGAATGGGTGGGCAGCATGATTTGGGAATTTGACACATCACTACTTTGGTAGAAGCAAGAAAAGAAATTTAAAGTGTATTAGGTAGCTCTCTTTAAATTTCTTTTCTTGCTTCTGCCAAAGTAGTGATGGTGGTGGTGGTAGAGTTGTTAAGTCACGTCCTTCTCTTTGCCACCTCACGGACTATAGCCCTCCAGGCTTGTCTGTCCATGGGGATTCTCCAGGCAAGAATACTGGAGTCGGTTGCCATTTTCTTCTCTAGGGGATCTTCCCGACCAAGGGATGGAACCCAGGTCCCCTGCATTGCAGGCAGATTCTTTGCCAGCTAAGCCACTAGGGAAGTCCTACCAATGTGGGATTTCTTGTTGATAATGCAGAACCCTGCATGATGTAGCAGGCTAAGTTATATATAGTAAAATTTGCCCTTGGATATTCTTTATGTCACATATAGCCTATAATGTCAAACCTATGGCATGGCATGTATGCATGTTGAAGAGTTCTGTTTCATGACAAATGCATGGCTTGATTACCAGGTCCCACTCAACTGTGTACTCATAGTGAGAGAGGCTCACAAACCCCACCTTCCAGGGAGCAGCTGTCCTCACTCTCAACCTGTGCCAAGAGGCTGATGGGTGACAAGACTTACACTGCACTCTCTTTTGCTATATTGTATGGGATTCACATGTGTTTGAGGTGCTAGTAAAGTGACTTTACCCACGATGCATTAACAGCACCAGCTCTAGTGAGATAGCTTTTGGAGATGCCTGGCTGACTGCTGCCTGGACTGCAGGGTCTCTGCAAGGTGGGTGCCATGGGTGTGCTCCACAGTCAGCTCCGGACAGATCCTGCACAAGTCATTAAAATCACCAGTTCTGCTGCAGAAATGTGCCTCTCTTGATGAGACCCTGAGGAAAAGATACACAATTACAAAGCTCTGAGCTTCCTGTGAAATATTCTCCTGAATCTTTGGAGATCACATATTTCTACCCCTGATTTGAGATTACAATTTGGTAATTTTCCACAGCCTTCAGTAAATTTCCTTGTATTTTTTTTTTTAGCATCTGACAACACTGCGTGGAATATATGACTTTAGCAGTAATAGAACCAACGTTGTAGGCAGTGCACTCCATGTTAGCCGCGCAGAACAGAGAGCTCTGCTCTCCACCTTCACTTCATTTATCTTTTTCTTTCAGGCCACCATCTGGCAGCAAGAGGACACATTTGTTTTTGATCTGAAAACCTCAGCTGTCGCTCCCTTTGTTTGGTTGGATGTAGGAAGCATCCCAGGGAGATTCAGTGACAATGGGTTCCTCATGACTGAGAAGACACGGACTGTATTGTTTTACCCTTGGAAACCCACCAGCAAGAGTGAATTGGAGCAATCTTTTCATGTGACTTCACTGGCTGATACTTACTGAGGGAATCCAGGTTGTATTTTCGAGAGCTGAAGGCAACTAGAAACAAGTTGAAGAAGCCAGGAAATGCATCTGCTTGCTGTCAGGTGTCTGGTTAGCCACTTGGTTCTCCCAGGGAAGGCTGTGTATATTCAGGTGATGTCTTCAACAAAGCTGTGCCTGGGTGCTGTTCAGTCTGCACCAGGGCTCTTTAGCACTTCCTTTCGCACCTTTTGCACCACGTGGATCGGTTGTAACCCAACTGTCTCTCCTACCCTCAAAGGAGGTCCTGTCCACATGCAGTCCTTTAAGGGAATCACAAGAACATGACCAAGTAGCCCTTTAAGAGAGTCACAGGTACACTTCCAGGTAGCCCTTAAGGGAATCACAGTAATGACCATTGTGGTATCTGTGGAATGAGATGTGGAAGGTTGTAAGGGCATGTAGGCCCCTCAGGTTAGCTTTGAGAAATACCAAACGATTGAAATGAAACTGCTTTGTCATTATTTCCGGAGGAAATAAAGATTCAGATGTTACAACAGAAAGAGATGTCTGGGTGGTAGCCATATTGGTTGTTGATGCTGGCAAGTTTGGTGGGATTGATTGTTGCCATTCGATTACTTTTTGAGTAGGAGTCTTTTTTCATTTGTGAGGTTTTTTTTTAAAATAAAATATCTGTTTTAACAATAATAATTTATTTTTTCAAAGGCAATTAGTGATTCTTCTTTGGGGAAAAAAAACTCGCATTGAAATGGACATCACCTTGATCATGTTGGAAACTTTTAGGTGTCCTGACGTAAGTGGTCACCTGTATTATGTATGGGCTTCAGATGTGGTTAAGTCCAGTGAACTTTCCAGTTCAAGGATATGGTTTGATTTGCATGTGATGAGCCTGGCAGCAAAGTGGTATTCCCTTTAACTTGAGATTGAACCATTTTAAAAAACACTGATTAATTATAATTGCTGTGAAATCATTTTGTTCTGCATCATCCTGTTTATAAAATTACATTGATAGTGAAGCAAGTGGTAAAATGTTAATAAGTAGTCAATTTGAGTAAAGGTGTATAGGAATTTTTTTGTTCTGCTTTTGCAACTTTTCTGTAAGTTTGAAATATATAAAAATGTTAAGATTATATAAATTGCATTGACAATTTGGTGCTCCGTCTGTGACTTATTTCTGCATTCCATGAACACTCAGTTGTGCCCAGCATCATGCAAGGCCTTCATTTCCATTTAGCTCGGGTCAGGTTTTTAATCCACTTGATAAACTGGGAGAGTTTGAAGAATCTAGACCAGGATATTTGAAGAATCAAGTTATCAATTATGGAATTTGCTGGTGATGAGAGCTTGGCTTTAGAATCAAGACTAAATAGGTAATATTTTGGTTTTGAAGCTAAGAAACTTTTGGCCATGGTTCAGAGACTAAGAAGAAAACAAATGCAGACAACCCACTCCTCTCCTTCAGTATCTAAGAGTTCCCTTAGTTTATGTGTTATTTCAAAATATATATTTATATACAGCTTTTCATATATATATATATGAAATATATATTTCATACAGCTTTTAAGATGTATGAAAGACTGGGACTTAGGACTGTAACCCAGAAGATTCTTACTTGATAAATATTATATCACTTTCCTGTCACTGTTGCTGGGTCGGCAGGGGGTACCCTCCTCTCCATTAACTAGAGCATTTTTCTATTCCAGGTGCCCTGTGAGTTGGGCTTTGAAGTTGATGGGCAAAATTTACATTGCAATTCTGCCCTTCTAGCTCTGTAGCCTTAATCAAGTAATTTAACTTCTATGTTCAGTCCTCTTATGGCGAAATGGGAATATTTACCCTCACCTTGTTAGTGTGTTTTCAAGAATAAATTAAAAATGTGGCTCAAGGGCTTGGCCCAGTACTGACACTTAGTGAAGGATCTGTGAATGGAGGCACCATCTTGGGTGTGATCCTGTTGTCTAGAGAGGGCAGGGCTTCCGACCACACTGACTTGAGTTGGAATCCAGGTTCTGAGGCTTATTGGCGCTGTGACCTTGGGCAGCCACTTGGCCTTCTAGATTTTAGTTTTCTCATCTGTTAAGTGGAAATGATTATCTCTGACCTTCAAAGGTAGTTGTAAAGATTAAACAGATAGGGTCTGGAACAAAATAAATGCTAAGTGGTGGATGTACTTTTAAAACATTATCACCCAGTTAGTACATGAAGCAAGGGTAAAAATGAAGCAAATAAAGGCAGATTCTTTTTTTCTGTCTTTTTTTACTTAGATGTATAGTTAATACAATATTGCATTAGTTTCAGGTATACTGCAAAGTGATTCACACACACACAGATATATATATAACTCAATTATTTTCTGCTATAGATTATAAGAAGATATTGAATATAATTCCTTGTGCTATATAGTAAATCCTTGTTGCTTATCTCTTTTATATATAACAATGTGTATCTGTTAATCCCACATCCTGCTTTATCCTTCCCTCTCCGTCTCCCCTCTGCTAACCATAAGTTTGTTTTCTATGTCTGTGAATCTGTTCCTGTTTTGTACATAGATTCAATTGCATTATTTTTTTTAAGATGCCAGAAGAAGTAATAGGATATAATATTTGTCTTTCTCTGGCTTGCTTTACCAAGTGTGATAATCTCTGGGTCCATCCATGTTGCTTCAAATGGCATTATTTCATTCTTTTTTATGATCAAGTAATATTTAATTGTATCTGATTATCTAAGAAGTTCATTCGGGTTTTTCTGAAAGCTGTTGTAGGAAAACCTGAATGGACATTTGGCCAACCCAGTATAAGCATTCCACAACTTTATCTGTGCACCTATGTCAATAGACATTTAGGTTGCTTCCATGTCTTAGCTATTGTAAATAGTGCTGCTATGAACATTGGGGTGAGTGCGTCTTTTCAATTAAGAGTTTTTGCCAGATATATGCTCAGAAGTAGAATTTGTTGGATCGTATGGCAACTCTATTTTTAGTTTTTAAAATAAATCTCCATATGGTTTTTCATAGTGGCTGCACCAATTTACATTTCCACCAAAAATGTAGGAGGGTTCCCTCTTCTCCACATCCTCTCCAGCATTTGTAGACTTTTTAATGATGGCCATTCTGACCTGTGTGAAGTGATAAACTCACTGTAGTTTTGATTTGCCTTTCTCTAATAGTGATGTGGAGCATTTTTGTGTGTGTGTGTGTGGTTTTTGGCATCTGTATGTCTTCTTTGGAGAAATGTCTCTTTAGGTGTTTTTGGTTTTGGTTGGACTGTTATTTGATATTGAGTTGTGTGGGCTGTTTATATATTTTGTATATTAGCCAGTTATTGGTCATGTTACTTGCAAATATTTTCTCCCATTAAGTGGGTTATCTTTTCATTTTGTTCATTTTCTTTGCTGTGCAAAATCTTTAAAGTTTCACTAGGTTGCATTGGTTCATTTTTGCTTTTATTTCTTTTGCCTTGCTTAGAGGACCAATCTTAGTTCCTTTCTATGAGTTTTATGGTGTCATGTCTTATATTTAGATCTTTAAACGATTTTATTTTTGTATGTGGTGTGAGGGTGTGTTCTAATTTTAATTGATTTATATGTAGCTTTCCAGCTTTCCAATGCCACTTTTTGAAGACATTCTTTTCTCCATTTTATATTATTACTCTTTTTGTGTTATTAGATTAGTTTACTGTAGGTGCATGGATTTATTTCTGGGCTGTCTATTCTATTCCATTGATCTGTATGTCTGTTTTTGTGGCAAATCCATGCTGTTTTGCAGCTTTGTAGTGTGAAGTGTGGAAGGGTTATGCCTTCAGCTTTTTTTCCCTTCAGGATTGCTCTGACAGTTCAGGATCTTTTGCGGTTCCATATGAATTTCAGGATTTCTTATTCTAGTTCTGTGAAAAATATCATGGGTATTTTGATAGGCATTAAACTTGTAGATTGCTCTCAGCAATATGACCATTTTAACAGTATTAATCCCTCCAGTCCAAGATCATGGATTATCTTTCCATTTATTTGAATCACCATCAGTTTTCATTATCAGTATTTTATAATTTTCAGTGTATAGTTCTTTTTATATATAAATGTATTTATTTTAATTGGAGGCTATATACTTTACAATATTGTTTTGGTTTTGCATACATCGACATGAATCTGCCCCTGGTGTACATGTGTTCCTCATCCTGAACCCCCCTCCCACCTCCCTCCCCATCCCATCCCTCTGGGTCATCCCAGTGCACCAGCCCCGAGGATCCTGTATCATGCATTGAACCTGGACTGGTGATTCATTTCACATATGATAATATACATGTTTCAATGCCATTCTCCCAAATCATCCCACCCTCGCCCTCTCCCATAGAGTCCAAAAGACTATTCTATACACCTGTGTCTCTTTTGCTGTCTCGTATACAGGGTTATTGTTACCATCTTTCTAAATTCCATATATACGTGTTAGTATACTGTATTGGTGTTTTTCTTTCTGGCTTACCTCATTCTGTATAATAGGCTCCAGTTTCATCCACCTCTTTAGAACTGATTCAAATGTGTTCTTTTTAATTGCTGAGTAATATTCCATTGTGTATATGTACCACAGCTTTCTTATCTATTCGTGTGCAGATGGACATCTTGCTTCCGTGTCCTGGCTATTATAAACAGTGCTGCGATGAACATTGGGGTATATGTGTCCCTTTCAATTCTGGTTTCCTTGGTGGGATTGCTGGGTTGTATGACAATGGGATTGCTGGGTTGTATGACAGTTCTATTTCCAGTGTTTTAAGGAATCTCCACACTGTTCTCCATAGTGGCTGTACTAGTTTGCATTCCCACCAACAGAGTAAGAGGGTTCCCTTTTTCCACACCCTCTCCAGCATTTATTGCTTATAGACTTTTGGATAGCAGCCATTCTGACTGGCGTGAAATGGTACCTCATTGTGGTTTTGATTTGCGTTTCTCTGATTCTGAGGGATGTTGAGCATCTTTTCATGTGTTTGTTAGCCATCTGTATGTCTTCTTTGGAGAAATGTCTGTTTAGTTCTTTGGCCCATTTTTTGATTGGATCATTTATTTTTCTGGAATTGAGTTGCAGGAGTTGCTTGTATATTTTTGAGATTAATTTTTTTGTCAGTTGCTTCATTTGCTATTATTTTCTCCCATTCTGAAGGCTGTCTTTTCACCTTGCTTATAGTTTCTTTTGCTGTGTAGAAGCTTGTAATTTTAATTAGGTCCCATTTGTTTATTTTTGCTTTTATTTCCAATATTCTGGGAGGTGGGTCTTGGAGGATCCTGCTGTGATTTATGTCAGAGAGTGTTTTGCCTATGTTCTCCTCTAGGAGTTCTATAGCTTCTGGTCTTATGTTTAGATCTTTAATCCATTTTGAGTTTATTTTTGTGTATGGTGTTAGGGAGTGTTCGAGTTTTATTCTTTTAAAAGTGATTGACCAGTTTTTCCAGCATCATTTGTTAAAGAGATTGTCTTTTCTGCATTGAATATTCTTGCCTTCTTTGTCAAAGAAAAGGTGTCCATAGGTGCGTAGATTTATCTCTGGGCTTTCTATTTTGTTCCATTGATCTATATTTCTGTCTTTATGCCAGTACCATACTGTCTTGATGACTGTGGCTTTGTAGTAGAGCCTGAAGTCCAGCGGGTTGATTCCCCCAGTTCCATTCTTCTTTCTCAAGATTGCTTTGGCTATTCAAGGTTTTTTGTATTTCCATACAAATTGTGAAATTATTTGTTCTAGCTCTGTGAAAAATACCATTGGTAGCTTGATAGGGATCACATTGAATCTATAGATTGCTTTGGGTAATATATTCATTTTCACAATATTTATTCTTCCAATCCACAAACACGGTATATTTCTCCATCTATTATTGTCCTTTCTGATTTCTTTCACCAGCGTTTTATAGTTTTCTATATATAGGTCTTTTTGTTTCTTTAGGTAGATATATTCCTAAGTATTTTATTCTTTTTGTTGCAACAGTGAATGGAATTGTTTCCTTAATTTCTCTTTCTATTTTCTCATTATTAGTATATAGGAATGCAAAGGATTTCTGTGTGTTGACTTTGTATCCTGAAACTTTACTGTATTCATTGATTAGCACTAGTAATTTTCTGGTAGCGTCTTTAGGGTTTTCTATGTAGAGGATCATGTCATCTGCATACAGTGAGAGTTTTACTTCTTTTCCAATCTGGATTCCTTTTATTTCTTTTTCTGTTCTGATTGCTGTGGCCAAAACTTCCAAAACTATGTTGACTGGTAGTGGTGAGAGTGGGCACCCTTGTCTTGTTCCTGACTTTAGGGGAAATGCTTTCAGTTTTTCACCATTGAGGATAATGTTTGCTGTGGGTTTGTCATATATAGCTTTTCTTGTGTTGAAGTGTGTTCCTTCTATTCCTGCTTCCTGGAGGGTTTTTATCATAGATGGATGTTGAATTTTGTCAAAGGCTTTCTCTGCATCTCTTTAAATAATCATATGACTTTTATTTTTCATTTTGTTAATGTGGTGTATTACATTGATTGATTTGCGGATATTGAAGAATCCTTGCATCCCTGGGATAAAGCCCAATTGGTCATGATGTATGATCTTTTTCATGTGTTGTTGGATTCCGATTGCTAGAATTTTGTTAAGGATTTTTGTATCTATGTTCATCAGTGATACTGGCCTGTAGTTTTCTTTTTTTGTGGCATCGTTGTCAGGTTTAGGGATTAGGGTGATGGTGGTCTCATAGAATGAGTTTGGAAGTTTCCCTTCCTCTGCAATTTTCTGGAAGAGTTTGAGTAGGATAGGTGTTAGCTCTTCTTTAAATTTTTGGTAGAATTCAGCTGTGAAGCCATCTGTACCTGGGCTTTTGTTTGCTGGAAGATTTCTGATTACAGTTTCAATTTCCATGCTTGTGATGGGTCTGTTAAGATTTTCTATTTCTTCCTGGTTCCATTTTGGAAAGTTGTACTTTTCTAAGAATTTGCCCATTTCTTCCAAGTTGTCCATTTTATTGGCATATTTTTGCTGATGGTAGTCTCTTATGATCCTTTGTATTTCTGTGTTGTCTGTTGTGATCTCTCCGTTTTCATTTCTAATTTTATTGATTTGGTTTTTCTCTCTTTGTTTCTTGATGACTCTGGCTAATGGTTTGTCAATTTTATTTATCCTGTCAAAGAACCAGCTTTTGGCTTTGTTGATTTTTGCAATGGTCTCTCTTGTTTCTTTTGCATTTATTTCTGCCCTAATTTTTGAGATTTCTTTCCTTCTACTAACCCTGGGGTTCTTCATTTCTTCCTTTTCTAGTTGCCTTAGGTGTAGAGTTAGGTTATTTAGTTGACTTTTTTCTTGTTTCTTGAGGTATGAATGTATTGCTATGAACTTTCCCCTTAGCACTGCTTTTACAGTGTCCCAGAGGTTTTTTGGTTGTTGTGTTTTCATTTTCATTCATTTCTATGCATATTTTTATTTATTTTTTGATTTCTTCTATGATTTGTTGGTTATTCAGCAGCATGTTGTTCAGCCTCCATATGTTGGCATTTTTAATAGTTTTTCTCCTGTAATTGAGATCTAGTCTTACTGCATTGTGGTCAGAATAGATGCTTGGAATGATTTCAATTTTTTTGAATTTACCAAGGCTAGATTTATGGCCCAGGATGTGATCTATCGTGGAGAAGGTTCCATGTGCGCTTGAGAAAAAGGTGAAATTCATTGTTTTGGGGTGAAATGTCCTATAGATATCAATTAGGTCTAACTGGTCTATTGTATCATTTAAAGTTTGTGTTTCCTTGTTAATTTTCTGTTTAGTTGATCTATCCATAGGTGTGAGTGGGGTATTAAAGTCTCCCTCTATTATTGTGTTACTATTAATTTCCTCTTTCATGCTTGTTAGCATGTGTCTTACATATTGCGGTGCTCCTATGTTGGGTGCATATATATTTATAATTGTTATATCTTTTTCTTGGATTGATCCTTTGATCATTATGTAGTGTCCTTTGTCTCTTCACAGCCTTTGTTTTAAAGTCTAATTTATCTGATATGAGTATTGCTACTTCTGCTTTCTTTTGGTCTCTGTTTGCGTGGAATACCTTTTTCCAGCCCTTCACTTTCAGTCTGTATGTGTGCCTCGTTTTGAGGTGAGTCTCTTGTAGGCAACATATATAGGGGTCTTGTTTTTGTATCCATTCAGCCAGCCTTTGTCTTTTGGTTGGGGCATTCACCCCATTTACATTTAAGGTAATTATTGATAAGTATGATCCTATTGCCATTTACATTATTGTTTTGGGTTTGAGTTTATACACCCTTTCTATGTTTCCTGTCTAGAGAAGATCCTTTAACATTTGTTGGAGAGCTGGTTTGGTGGTGCTGAATTCTCTCAACTTTTGCTTGTTAGTAAAGCTTTTGATTTCTCCTTCATATTTGAATGAGATCCTTGCTGGGTACAGTAGTCTGAGCTATAGGTTTTTTCTATCAGCACTTTAAGTGTGCTCTGCCATTCCCTATGGCCTGAAGAGTTTCTGTTGAAAGATCAGCTGTTATCCTTATGGGAATCCCCTCATGTGTTATTTGTTGTTTTACCCTTGCTGCTTTTGTTCTTTGTGTTTGATCTTTGTTAATTTGATTATTCTGTGTCTTGGGGTATTTCGCCTTGGGTTTATCCTGTTTGGGACTCTCTGGGTTTCTTGGACTTGGGTGATTATTTCCTTCCCCATTTTAGGGAAGTTTTCAACTATTATCTCCTCAAGTATTTTCTCATGGACTCTTTTTGTCTTCTTATGGGACTCCTATGATCCGAATGTTGGGGTGTTTAACATTGTCCCAGAGGTCTCTGAGATTGTCCTTATTTCTTTTAATTTGTCTTCCTTTTTTCCTCTCTGTTTCATTTATTTCTACCATTCTATCTTCTGCCTCACTTATCCTATCTTCTACCTCCAGTATTCTACTGTTGGTTCCCTCCAGAGTGTTTTTTATCTCATTTATTGCATTATTCATTATATATTGACTCTTTTTTATTTCTTCTAGGTCCTTGTTAAACCTTTCTTGCATCTTCTCAATCCTTGTCTCCATGCTATTTATCTGTAATTGCATTTTGTTTTCAAGATTTTGGGTCATTTTCACTATCATTATTTGGAATTCTTTATCAGGTAGATTCCCTATCTCTCCCTCTTTGGTTTGGTTTGGTGGGTATTTATCCTGTTCCTTTAGTTAGTTAGTTAGTAAGTTCAGTCGCTCAGTCGTGTCCGACTCTTTGTGACCCCATGAATCACAGCATGCCAGGCCTCCCTGTCCATCACCAACTCCGTTACCTGCTGAGTATTCCTCTGCCTCTTCATCTTGTTTATGTTGCTGTGTTTGGGGTGGCCTTTCTGTATTCTGGCAGTTTGTGGAGTTCTCTTTATTGTGGAGTTTCCTCGCTATGGGAGAGGTTGGACATGTAGCTTGTCGAGGTTTCCTGGTTAGGGAAGCTTGTGTCGGTGTTCTGGTGGGTGGAGCTGGATTTCTTCTCTCTGGAGTGCACTGAAGTGTCCAGTAATGAGTTATGAGATGTCAGTGGGTTTGGAGTTACTTTGGGCAGCCTGTATATTGAAGCTCAGGGCTATGTTCCTGTGTTGCTAGAGAATTTGCATGGTATGTCTTGCTCTGGAACTTGTTGGCCCTTGGGTGGTGCTTGGTTTCAGTGTTTGTATGGCGGCGTTTGATGAGCTCCTATAGATTAATGTTCCCTGGAGTCAGGAGTTCTCTGGTGTTCTCAGGATTTGAACTTAAGCCTCCTGCCCCTAGTTTTCAGTCTTATTCTTACAGTAGCCTCAAGAATTCTCCATCTATACAGCACTGTTGATAAAACATCTAGGTTAAAGATGAAAAGTTTCTCCACAGTGAGGGACACCCAGAGAGGTTCACAGAGTTACATGGAGGAGAGAAGAGGGAGGAGAGAGACAGAGGTGGCCAGGAGGATAAAAGGGGGATTCAAAAGGAGAGAGACAGATTCATCCAGTAATCAGTTCCCTAAGTGTTCTCCACAGCCTGGAACACACAAATATTCACAGAGTTGGGTAAAGAAGAGAAGTGGCGGAGGAGATAGAGGCGACCTGGTGGAGAAAAAGGAGAGTCAAAAGGGGAAGAAGGCAATCAGGCCGTTGAACTTGCTCCCAAGTAAAAATGGGTACTGAGGATAGGGTTCTTAAAGGTACAAAATTGATAGCAAATACTAAAAAGCAAAGATTAGAAGTCTAGAGTAGGGGTTGGATTTTCAAACATACAATATTAAAGAAAAAAAAATCAAAGTCGCAAAAATTATAAAATATATGTATATACGAAGTTTGCTTTAAAAAATAAGGTCTTTTTTTGCAAATTAATATAGGTTATAAAAATGAAAATTAAAGGAGTAATAGAGGACTTTTAATTTAAAAAAAATTAAAGAATGATAATAGTAAAAATATATCTCGGACTTTCTCTGGTGTTGTGGACAGTGTGGGGTCAGTTCATTCTCAGATAGTTCCTTGATCCGGCTTATACTTCTCAATATCTATAGGCCCCTTCCTATGTCCGTTCAGTTCAGTTTAGTTCAGTCGCTCAGTCGCGTCCGACTCGCTGTGACCCCATGAATCACAGCACGCCAGGCCTCCCTGTCCATCACCAACTCCTGGAGTTCACTCAAACTCATGTCCAGAGAGTCGGTGATGCAGTCCAGCCATCTCATTCTCAGTCGTCCCCTTCTCCTCCCGCCCCCAACCTTTCCCAGCATCAGTCTTTTCCAGTGAGTCAACTCATCTCATGAGGTGGCCAAAGTATTGGAGTTTCAGCTTTAGCATCAGTCCTTCCAATGAACACCCAGGATTGATCTCCTTTAGAATGGACTGGTTGGATCTCCTTGCAGTCCAAGGGACTCTCAAGAGTCTTCTCCAACACCACAATTCAAAAGCATCAATTCTTCGGCGATCAGCTTTCTTCACAGTCCAACTCTCACATCCATACATGACCACGGGAAAAACCATAGCCTTGACTAGACGGACCTTTGTTGGCAAAGTAATGTCTCTGCTTTTTAATATACTATCAAGGTTGTTCATAACTTTCCTTCCAAGGAGTAAGCGTCTTTTAATTTCATGGCTGCAATCAGCATCTGCAGTGATTTTGGAGTCCAAAAAAATAAAGTCTGACACTGTTTCCACTGTTTCCCCATCTATTTCCCATGAAGTGATGGGGCCAGATGCCATGATCTTTGTTTTCTGAATGTTGAGCTTCAAGCCAACCTTTACACTCTCCTCTTTCACTTTCCTCAAGAGGCTTTTTAGTTCCTGTTCACTTTCTGCCATAAGGGTGGTGTCATCTGCATATCTGAGGTTATTGCTATTTCTCCCGGCAAACTTGATTCCAGCTTGTGCTTCTTCCAGCCCAGCGTTCCTCATGATGTACTCTGCATATAAGTTAAATAAGCAAGGTGACAATATACAGTCTTGACGTACTCCTTTTCCTATTTGGAACCAGTCTATTGTTCCATGTCCAGTTCTGCTTCCTGACCTGCATACAGGTTTCTCAAGAGGGGGTGCTAATTACAGGGTTTTAATCTATTGCACCTGTCAATTCCAAGGCGGTTCCCTCTTTGTTTTAGCTTCTTCTGTTTGCTGGTCTCTTCAGTGTCTAATTTCTGCCCTGACTCAAGGGGGCGGTGGTGGACAATTTTTTAGGCTCACTTGTTCAGTTGTGCTGTGGGGAGGGAGTAACACTGCAAACAAGTAACACTGGTGTGTGCTTGCAGTGTCTCAGCCACGCTGGATTTGCCCCCGCTCACGGCGTGTGTGCTGTCCCAGTCTGTACTGCTCAGGCTCTAGGTTGCTCTGCCGGGAACTGTCTGGGTTGCGTGCACTTCCCAGGTCAAAGCTTCTCAGGTTCAGGTTCTCAGGGACTCCACAGAGGCTCAGACTTGAATGGGCCTGCGTTTTGTGCCCTTCCCCCGTCCAAGCAGCTCAGGTGACCAGGTACTTGGTGAGCATGGTCGCTGAGACTTATCATCTCCCCTGTCCCTGCTACTCGGTTTTTCAGGGTGTACAACCGGTGCACCTTCTCAGGCGGATGTCAATCGTCCACAGTCCCAAGAAATCTTGGTTCGCAAGGAAGCCTGCTTGCAGTTTGGTATTGGATGCCTCTCTGGGGCCAATTGCCCCCTTCCAGCTCTTGCTGCCCTAGCCTGTCTGTCTCTGGAGGGGGCTGGGTCGGTCCTCAGCCAGTTGGCTCTGCTCAGTCCTTTGTTCTGTGAGCGGGCCTGGTGGTGTCTTAGGTTAGGGCTTTTTGTGTAGCTCTAGTCAGTTCTTTGCAAGGAGATCCAACCAGTCCATTCTAAAGGAGATCAATCCTGGGTGTTCATTGGAAGGACTGATGCTAAAGCTGAAACTCCAATACTTTGGCCACCTCATGTGACGAGTTGACTCATTGGAAAAGACTCTGATTCTGGGAAGGATTGGGGGCGGGAGGAGAAGGGGACGACAGAGAATGAGATGGCTGGATGGCATCACCGACTCGATGGACATGAGTCTGAGTGAACTCCGGGAGTTGGTGATGGACAGGGAGGCCTGGCGTGCTGTGACTCATGGGGTCGCGGAGAGTCGGACACGACTGAGCGACTGAACTGAACTGAGTCAGTTCTTTGTTCTGTGAGCACACCTGGCAGTGTCTTAGGTTAGGGTTTTTTGCCTTTTCGCCGGGTGGCTATCCCGCAGTCTGCTTTGCTGTCTCCAGTTACTTCCCTTAGATTGCCCTCGGGGCATTCAGGCCCGGTCCTCACTCTAAGCACTGCAGCCTCCGCCTCCCTGCCTAGCCCCCGCTTGCTAGTGGCGGATGTGGGCATCTGTGCTGCTTCTCCGCTGGGAGTTACCGTTGGGCACGTAATCTGTGGGTTTTAATTATTTATTTCTTTTTCTTCCCAGTTTTGTTGCCCTCTGAGGTTCCAAGGCTCGCCACAGACTCGCCAGTGAGGGTGTTTCCTGGTGTTTGGAAACCTCTCTTTTTCAAGCCTCCCTTCCCGGGATGGAGCTCTGTCCCTGCCTCTTTTGTCTCTCTTTTTATCTTTTATATTTTTTCCTACCTCCTTTGAAAGACAACGGGCTGCTTTTCTGGGTGTCTGATGTCCTCTCCTGGCATTCAGAAGTTGTCTTGTTGAATTTACTCAGCGTTCAAATGTTCTTTTGATGAATTTGTGGGGGAGAAAGTGGTCTCCCTGTCCAATTCCTTCACCATCTTTAGGACTGTCTCCCCATTGTACAGGTTTTTTACATCCTTGATTAAGTTTATTCCTAGGTATTTTGGTTTTTTATATTTTTGATATTATGACAGGATATTAAATGTTTTTTTTTTACATTCTAATATTTCGTTATTAGTGGGAAGAAATGCAACAGATTTCTGTATGTTAATCTTGCATCCTGCTACCTTGCTGAATTCATTTAATAGTTTTTGTGGGAAGAATTTAGCGTTCTCTACATAGAGTACGGCATCACTGACTCAATGGACATGAGTTTGAGCAAGCTCTGGGAGATGGTGAAGGACAGGGAAGCCTGGCGTGCTTTAGTCCATGGGGTCGCAGGGAGTTGAACATGACTGAGCAATTGAACAACAGCATAGAGTATTATGTGACCTACAAATAGTGAGTTTTACCTCTTCCCTTCCAATTTTGATGCCTTTTTTTTCCCTTGTCTGATTGCTGTAGCTTCCACTACTTTGCTAAATAGTAGTGGTGAGAGTAGGCATCCTTGTCTTGTCCCTGAACTTAGTGGGAAGGCTCTCAGGTTTTCACCGTTAAATATTATGTTGGCTCTGGGATTGTTGTAAATGGCTTTTATTATGTTGAAATTTCTCCCCTCTTACTTTGGTGAAATTTTTTTTTTTATCAGGGATGGATGTTGAATTTTGTCAAATCCAACTTGATCATGGTTTATGATCCTTTGTTATATTGTTGGATTTGGTTTGCTAATATTTTGTGGAGGATTTTTGTGTCTATATTCCTCAAAGATATTGGCTGTAGTTTTCTTTTTTGTAATGTCTTTGGTTTTGGTGTCATGGTGATGGTAGCTTCATAGAATGAATTTGGGAGTGTTCTAAACAGTGGCACGTTATTTTCTTGGGTTCCCAAATCACTGTGGATGGTGACTGCAGCCATAAAATTAAAAGAAACTTGTTCCTTGAAAGAAAAGCTGTGACAAGCCTAGACAGCATTTTAAAAAGCAGATACATCACTTTGCCAACAAAAGTCCGTATAGTCAAAGCTGTGTTTTTTCCAGTAGTCATGTATGGATATGAGAGTTGGACCTTAAAGAAGGTTGAGCACTGAAGAACTGATGTCTTTGAACTGTGGTGCTAGAGAAGACTCTTGAGAGTCCCTTGGACTGCAAGGAGATCCAACCAGTCAATCCTAAAGGAAATCAGTCCTGAATATTCTTTGGAAAGACTGATGCTGAAGCTGATGCTCCAATACTTTGGTCACCTGATGCAAAAACTGACTTATTGGAAAAGACCCTGATGCTGGGAAAGATAGAAGGCAGGAGAAGAGGACGAGATAATGAGATGGTTGGATGGCATCAGTGATTCAGTGGACATGAGTTTGAGCAACCTGTAGTAGGTAGCAGAGGACAGGGAAGCCTGGCATAGTGGAGGCCATGGGGTCGCAAAGGGTTGGACACGACTGAACAATTGAACAAGAACCCTCCTCTTCAGATTTTCAGATTTTTGGAACAGTTTGAGTAGGATAGGTAAAAGTTTTTCTTTGTTTATTTGGTAGAATACTGCAGTAAAGCTATCTGGCACTGGACATTTGTTTGGAGGGATGGGTTTTTTTTTTGTTTGTTTGTTTGTTTTGTTTTTTAAATTACAGATTGTTTCACTTCTAGTTATCAGTGTGTTCAAATTATTTCTTTTTGACTCGGTTTTTGCAGGCTGTAAGTTTCTAGAAACTTGTCCATTTATTCTAGGTTGTTCAATTTATTGGCATATAATGATTGTTGGAATCAAAGCCCTGAGGGTTGGTTCCCTTAGGTTCCCTGTGTGTGCCCTGCCCTAAAGATGCCTGCTGAAGCGAGGCCTTTGTGGTCACAGGGACCCGTGTGCCACCTGTGTAGGCGTCCATGGTTCTGCTTAAATGCCACCCGAGGCCACATCCCCTTCTCTGTTGTGTTTGTCCCAGGTCTAGCGCTAGGCTGTGGTGAGGAGTAGACTGGGGCTGGGAGTCGGGGGATTCCGTCTCCAGGAGTGGAATTGAGGTGACTGTGTTCTACTTCAGGGCTACCCCTGTGGCAGATTTCTCCCCAGACCTGTCTGCCCCGGGTCTAGTGCTAAGCCACGGTGTGAAGTGGGTGGAACCAAGGTGCTCTCTCTGGGAAACGACTCCCGCATGCTCCTTGGGCCTGTCTGCCCAAGATTCAGAGCTTAGCTGCTGTGTGTGCTGGTGGTGCTGCCCGGCGCACATGCTGATTGTCTGTCATGGCTGCTGCTGTCACCCCGGGGTGCAGGCTAACGGTGGTCTCGGTGATACTACCTGGCTCATGCTGCAGGCTCCCTAGCCTGTCTCTGTGTATCTAGACTCAATCTTTGCCCAGATCGCACGCCAGGCTGTGGTATGGAGTGGGCAGGTCGTCTGACCCTTCATATTGGGACGTGTGGTGAGGTGGCAGCCTCCAGGCCAAGGCTCACTCTGCCCTGATCGTAAGTAGATCTGCACGTGTGTGTGTTCCTCACAAGTAAAGTCTAGGCTCCTTCAGCCCTTGTCTGTCTCAGCACATCTCCCGATGGGCGAGAGAGCTTGTCTCCTCCGTGCAGAAGCCCAGGAAGTGAGCCAACCTGCTCACTCCTCAGGGCACCGGCCCACCGATATGCACCATCTCCTCCTTACAGATCTCTCCCAGGAGCACATGTCCTGGCCTGATGCTCTTTTCTCTCCTACCCAGTTACATGGAGATTTTTCTAGCAGCTTTGGTTGTAAAGGATTTCTTCGGCCAGTTCCCAGTTTTCTGTGGGTTCCACACATAGATGTATTTTTGATGTGTTCATTGGAGGAGGTAAGCTCCAGGTCCCTCCACTTCACCACCTTAATCCCCCTCCTCAAGGCAAAGGTCTTTAAAAAAAAAATTTTTTTTAAAGATAGGGGGAAGATATCAGAAATGAATGAATTTATAAAGGAAGAATAAATGGATGAATAGACATAAATATTTGCTGACAGCAGTTTATAAGAGAAGAGAGATGTGCTGGAATGTGTACACATACCGTTTCTGTAAGAGAATAGCTACATCCATAATGTCCTTCCACTTCATGTGCAGCACTGAGGTTAGTCATTTCTACCATTTTAGTAGATTTATTTTGCCACATTTGCTGAAATAGAATTGGATGTACTTACTCTGGGCTTTGGGTGTCTGAGAAGGCCCTTCTGTTAGTGGTTTTGCAAGTGTTAATGGAATGGGAAGGCCAGGCTCAGATCATTCTGCTGTGTGGTTACAGAGCACATTCCAGGGAGCAAGGTGGAGAGCGGTCAGCTCAGGGGATTCCATCTTCCCATTTTAGACTGAAGAAAACAATAAAAATGGTGATTTTCTCAATCACACTCACTGTAACTCTTCTTGTTTTTTTTTCTTTCTCTTACTTGGCTTTGGAAAATAAATAGAAAGATTTTCTTCTCTATTGGAAAGAAAGTGTACTGGACTTCAGGAGAAATAGATATATTTCCCAAGCATTCCTAAAGTGACACTGACTTGAGACAGAAGAATATTCTCTAAGACTATCTCTGGTTCTCAGATTTGAAACTTACCCTCCAACTTGGTAAGATTTAGGGAGAGAAACAAGTCAGCATTGTTTGTGTGGGAAATTCAATGCTTATCAAAATATTCCCAAGTCTGCCTTGACTGTTCACACAGTCTTATCAGTTCAGTAAGACCATAAATTTAAAAGCGTTAGGCAGAGGTGGCATTTTGTAACATTTTCAAGTGAAGAGAAGATAGCCTGTTTTCTAATTGACTTATTGGAAGGTACCACAGTGATGTGGTACAAAGCTGTTAAAGTCACAGACCAAACCACTGTTCGGACACATTTATATTCTGACTGTAAAGACTGTTTAACTTAAGACTGTATCTACCCACCAGACTCCTCTGTCCTTGGGGATTCTCCAGGCAAGAATACTGGAATGGGTTGCCCTGCCCTCCTTCAGTTCATTCATTTACCAAGCCCTCATTAAGAAACACTGAGCAGGCATTGACCTCGTCCTCAGGGATATTGCGATGAAAAAAGCCAGAAAGTCTGTGCTGTCATGGACTGTCCTTGCAGGGGGAGACAGACAAAAAGCAAGTAAACAGATAAGGTTATTTCAGCTGGTGACAATTCATTTAAGGTTAACATGACCCTGATGCGGGAGCATTTTGGATAAGGCCATCTTGTTCAACACTTAAGGAAAGTTTTTTTGAAAGTTTGTGATAATAGCATTGAAACATATATTACCATATGTAAAACAGATAGCCGGTGGGATTTTGATGTATGACGCAGGGCACCCAAAGCCAGTGCTCTTTGACAGCCTGAAGGGATGGGGTGGCAAGAGAGGAAGGGGGTCCAGGAAGGAGGGCACACATCTGCCTATGGCCGATTCGTATTGGCGTGTGGCACAAACCGTCAGAATATTGTGAAATAATTATCCTCCAATTAAATAAATTTTTCTTAAAAAGAAAATTTAAAAAAAATGAAAAAAATGTTAGTTGAGAAAGGAGTCTTACAAGATTGTCACTGTAATTAATACCCAAGGAAGAAAAAAAGCACAGGACTAGGTGGTCCATTAGGCTGGTCTCTTAAGTTTGTGATCAATAAGCTGAAGGGAGCTTGCCTGCCATGACATCTCTGAGCCCTTGAATAGGGGCGAAACAGGGAACAGGCTTTGGAGAAATAAGGGCATCACATCACTGTATTATCGTGTTTTATAACTGTGTCTCCTCTTTTTCTTTAGATGTGGGTTACTGAATCCTGCCATGGGAAAAAAAGTTTGCAACAGTGATGCAGCTGGGTTCCTTAGGTCAGGTTTCAGTCTTTGCACAGGATTATTGAGCACCAGCTTGCGCCATGTTGTGCTATATGCAATGAGTGAGTACAGAGGATGACACCACCACCAAAGTGGCCTAGAAATCTGGGGAAATGGGATGTCGGGATCATGGAAATTTCTGGTTGAAAGCTACTACTCGTTCCTGTCTCGTAATGTGTGTGGGAACAACCCTCTTGTTCTGATTCTGTTATGGTTACTTGTTATGGCTTTTGTAAAATTTACTGGATCCTGGGAGACAGTTCACATGTTCCCTGTAGGTGGAGCAGACATTATTGGCAGGGCATTCTACAGCTACATCCTCTTCTCTACTAATAGAGGTGGCTACACGTCCAGCCCCAGGCACTGAGTCATAATTGGTTATACTAATCCTATTCTCCTTTGCCAGTGATACACCTAGGGTTAGGCATGTGACTTAACTCTGGCAAATGAAACATAAAGTGATACTTAGTGTGGGGCTTGGGGGGGTTGGGGCGGCAAGGTTTCCTGTCTGATAAGAAAGAGACCTGTGCAGGAATTCTCTGCTGTTGCTGAAACTGAGAAGCTGCTGTGTGAGGACCTGATACTTGGAGCTTCTGCAACCTTTCTGTGTCCTTAAGGAAATAATGTTTTTTAAATTTTTATTTATTTATTGTTGGCTGCACTAGGTGTTTGTTGCTGTGCCCGGGCTTTCTCTAATTGCGGCAAGCAGGGGCTAGTCTCTAGTTGTGGTGTGTGGGCTTCTCATTAAGGTGGCTTTTCTTGTTGCAGAGCACGGGCTCTAGGGTATATGGGCTTCAGTAGTTGTGGTGCATGGGCTTAGTTACCCTGCGGCATGTCGAATCCTCCAGGGCCAGGGACTGAACCCCTGTCTCCCACACTGGTAGGCGGACTCTCAACCTCTGGACCACCAGGGAAGTCTGAGTGAATAGGGTTGACACAGAGGGAATGTCTGAGATGTTGAACTAGCCTTGTAATCATCTCACTCTGGTCTTATTTAAAAGAATAAGGCCTATTTGTTTAAACTAGTTGTAGTCAGGTGTTCTGAGTTTTAATCAAAAGCATCCTAGTTGGTGCAGCAGTTAAAGGTCATGGGCTATGAAAGTACACCTACATATGTGTGAGTTCCAGATCTTCCATCAGTGGACTGTTTGACATTGCATAGACGTTGCCGGGTCTTTCTGTACTCATGGGGTAATAATCGTGGTACTTGGGTTAATTGTGAGGGCTAAACACACATCAGCTCATCAACAGATGTCTATCATTGTCATTGCCTCTGCGTTCATCAAAGAAAGCCTATGGAGGTGGGCAAAATAGATACCTGCTCAGGCATTGGGATCAGCATTGTTGAGGAGGGGAGCCCGAGGGAGTGAGGGAGCGGCAGTGGCACCTGGAAGAGAAGAGATGTGAATACCTTGATTCCTCCGCAGAACTGTCAGCTCATCACCCCGCCTGATCATCTTGAAGGTAGAATTGCAGAAAGTGTGGTATGGGCCATGCACAAGTTGTACATGGCCAGCAGATGATTTTTCAGGCCCAAGCAATGTTTTTTACAAAGTTGAGTTACTTACTAAATTAAAAAAGACAAGATTCCATGTAAAATGTAGATCTCTGATCTTACTATATATTTTTTTTTAAAAGAAAGCCCCCGTTTGTTGAAGCCACTTGCAGTCAGGTGTTCTGATTTTATCATCAAAAGCATTCTTGTGGACAAAGGCGGGCTTGGGGGTGAGGCGTCTGTGGGCCTGTGGACAGGGCAGTGTGGGCTCTTGCTCTGAAGTTAAATCTGTAGTATGCGAGTTTGGCTCTAACATGTACTGAACTTGGACAGATCACTTAACTTCTAAACCTCGGTTTCCTTATCTTGAAGACGAGGTTAGCAGTAATTACTGTTTTATAGAGTTGTGATGATTACAAAAAATAAAGGATGTACAATGCCTCGGATGGGTAAGTGAGTCATAAATGCTGGCTTAAGACGGTTATTCCTCAAAGAATAGGGTTGGCTGTGGCTGGAATCATCAGGCCTGCCTAGGGGGACGAAAGAAAAAGAACAGTTTAAATCTTTTCTACCAAGGGAACGTAATCATCAGACTTCTGTGACCCGAGCTGGAGGAGAAATACTCAGGCAGTAAGCTGAAGACTTTTCTAAATTTCCTTCTTTTGGTAAGCCTCTTTCCAGTTTTATTGATGCAAAAAAAGTTGAGTAGCAGGAGGCGTCCAGCTGTTGGGTGATCATGCAAAGTTCTGTTTCTTCCAGCAGAGGCCTCTTGTACACAGGAAATGAGGCTGGTGGCAGCTGGAGGGGGACCCTGGGTCAGGACACTGGTTTCCTGGAGGCTTCCCCAGAGTAAGGCAGGGACAGGAGACAAAGGAAGGGCTTGAGGCCCTCTGCCCTCACCCCGTCCCCTGTCCAGCCTTCACAGAGCTAGCTGCCAATGCCCTGAGAGCTGGAGGCTTTGCTGAAAGAGAGGAAGGAGGGCGGGAGGGAGAGAGACAGAAAGAAGGATGGATGGAGAAGAGAGAAAGCGGGGAGGAGGGAGGGATCGCGGGAGGAAAGAACAGAGCGGCTTTGTTGAAGCTGCTCTGGCCCCAGGGCTCAGAGGCAGGGCATCCAAGAGGCTGATCTCCAGGGTCAGACCTGAAGGGTGACCCTTTCTGCTGTTTTTCAGTGTATTTCATTTCCCTTCATTGTTGCTACCTTGGCAAACGGGTGGCATCTCCATGATTTTTCATCGTAATTGAATTGCTAAGGATCTACGGAAAGTTGGCACAAAGCCTCAGAGTAGCAGATTACTGGGGGCGAAGTCAAGAGGAGCTCTTAAACGGCGCAGTAGCAGAGAATGATGTGGACTGAAACTGTACGTTGTAGCATGACTTGAAGAAAGGGCCCACCTTCTGGTGAGGGAGGGAGCAAGGGCAGGCCTTCCCTGGTCCGGCACAGCTGCTTCTGTTGACGGGGGGTGGATGTGTGGGCGCGTGTGACTTACTGCCCACATTTCCTTTCTTTGTTAATTTTTATTGGAGTACAGTTGATTTACAATGTTGTTGTATTAGTTTCGGATGTACCACACATTCTTCCTTGAAGTCTTAAACTTGGAGTCTCTTTGCCTTTCAGAACCACAATGGCCCCCAGCGCGTTTCCTGTGTGCCTATGCGGATCATCATCCAAGATGTGCTTTTGGCAAGGCAGGAAGGCAGTCAGGGCCAAATGGTGGCTTTGACTGTCCCAGAGCAAAACTGGGAAGGAGAAGACAGCCAAGGGCTGTGTTGGCATTGGGCTGACTTGCCCAGTGGTCCATGAGCAAGTGAGTATGTACATCCCCACCAGTAGGAATGGTAACATGCCCCCTGGATGCTAGGGCCCAGATGGTGGTGGGGAAGATGCAGGGACTGGGGCTTAGGAAGGAGATGGGGATGTTTCTTTTGGGTTAAGAGGAGCCCTTCCTCAGTATCTCCCCCAACCCCTGTGCTAACGGGTGAACCTAGAAAACCAATGGTCTGGAACTTATAGCCTTGGGAATTGGTGTTGAAAGGCAGCAGCAGCCATATTGAGAATTATAGGAAGGAGGTGCTATCGCATCATAGGGATTTTAAAAAGATGGCAATTTGGAAAATTTACTTAGGTGATCTTCAAGATATTGTCTAGCCTTGAGAAAATGAAAGCATTTTAGTTACATCTTCTTTTGACTCCATGCCTCCCTAAATACATTACCTGGGGAAGCCGAGTTCAGAAAGAAAGTTCCCCCAAAACTCTCAAAATGAGGAGAAAGGTATGCAACCCAGGGACCTCCCATCAATGAATAATTCATATTTAAGCAGTTTAGCCTTATTATGGGGAGAATCAAATCATGTGAACATTTAATCAACATCTTTTTAGGGGTACTCTGGGTTCATTTTGCATGTTGGTTGGGGTACAACATTATGATTCTATTGTTTTTATATATTTTTTAAAGTATTTTTTCCTTTCTTTTTTAAATATAGAACTTCAAAGGACTTCAGACTCAGACACGGCTAAAGAATAACCTGTGGAATCAGATATACCTGGATTTGAATTTGGGGTGAGTAGTTACTATTCAGATTACCTGTTTCTTCATTGTAAAATTGGGGTTAAATATGAACTCATAGGGATGTCTTGAGAATTATGACCAGAATTTGTTACAGCAAAGGGGCTGACATGTCACAGATGCTCAAATCTGCCTGTCTCCTTTGCCTCTTTATTCCAGCTAAGATGCAGAGGGTGGGTTTGTGGGGGCTGTGCTCCATGGCGGTGCCAAGAATAGCTTCACCAAATCCAACTACCACAGGGACTTGGGCGGGTGAACGGGCAGCAGCCTGGCTTCCTGCTGCCAAAAGAAAAAACTGCAGATCCTGAAAAAATCTGGGTTGTGCTTGCAGAGTGTAGAAGGCTCAGAAGATGACGAAGCCTCTAAGGAAGCTATTTTTGAATGGCTTCCTGCTGAGAGACGGGCTTTTGGGAAGGTTTATTTCAGGCCCATTGTAGCTCCCCACCTGTCTCCTGCATTCCTTCTGCTGTTTACCCCCATCTGCCGGGCCAGAATGAAAGACGCTCCTTCCTCAGAGGCACAGACGGCACTGGTGGCCTTTTGTCCGAGCGCACACACTCAGGACACCACTGTGATTTGGGAGGAGAGAAAGGAGCAGAGAGAAATAGGGCTTCTTGTTAAAGAAGGGAAATGCTATCTTCACTTCCAGCATGTGCTTCTTCGTTGTTCCTCCTGGAGTCAGCTTCTCTTTAACGTGACCTCCTGGTATGGGAATTGCTGGGACAGTAACAAGCACCTCACACCTAAGGCTTAAAACATCAGCTTGTTGCTTGGTTTACTCGTAAATCTGCCGCTGGGGCTGGACTCTTCCAGGACAGCATCACCTGAGGCAGCGTGAAGGCTCCATAGGTGTGACTCTGGCTGCTGCTGCTGCTGTTGCTCAGTCATTTAAGTCAACAAAGTTGGACTCTTTGTGACCCCATGGACTGCAGCCTGCCAGGCTTCCCTGTCCTTTGCTCAAACTCTTGTCCACTTGAGTCGGTGATGCCATCCAACCATCTCATCCTCTGTCACCCCCTTCTCCTCCTGCCCTCAATCTTCCCAGCGTCAGGGTCTTTTCCAGTGAGTCGTCTGCTCTTCGCATGAGGTGGCCCAAGTATTGGAGCTTCAGCATCAGTCCTTCCAGTGAATATTCAGGGTTGACTGATGGCCCCTCTCAAAGCTTCACTCCTGCACGTCTGCCAGTTCTGTTGGTTGAACACCCGCTGGTGGTTTCTCCACATGGCCACTTGGCTCCCTCAGAGCATGTATGCTAACTGGCTTCCAACAGGCCGAGACCTGACCTGAGGGACAGGGCAGAAGTTGTATTGCATTTTCTTACCTAACCTCAGGACTCACTTACCGTCACTTCTGCTCTCGTCCACAGGCCTGGCTAGATGGGCAGGGAAGCAACGTTGGCCTCACCCCTCAGAACATAGGCCTCGCCTCTCAGGAATGTCATCATGATACGGTAAAACTGGTGACGCTGTCATGGCCACCAGGAAGAGAAGTGTTTGTCACAGGGGCATGGAACTGCGGGAGGAATGGAGGCATATGGTTGGTGTTGGAGAGTTAAGGAGACTCAGAGCTATTTTTATTTTAGAAATATAACTTTCAAAAACTGGAATATAGGCATACCTCATTTGATTGCACTTTTCTTTATTGTGCTTTGCTTATATTTCATTTTTTTTTTTAAACAAACTGAAGGTTTGTGGCAGCTCTGTGTTGAGCAAGTCTATCAAGCGTCATTTTTACAACAGTATTTGTTCACTTCATGTCTCTGTCACAATTTGGTAATTCTTGAAATATTGTGAACGTTTGCATTATTATTATATTTGGTATGGTAATCTGTGATCAGTGATCTTCAACGTTACTATTGTAATTGTTTTGAAGTGTCACAAACCACGTCCTTACAAGTCGGTGGTGGTGGTGCTGGTTAGTTGCTCAGTCGTGTCTGAC
The DNA here is from genome assembly GCF_049115385.1 of Moschus berezovskii. Lineage (NCBI taxonomy): Eukaryota > Metazoa > Chordata > Mammalia > Artiodactyla > Moschidae > Moschus > Moschus berezovskii. Next base: position 29,396,197 of record NC_142464.1, read on the forward strand.
TCTGTGATCCCATGCACTATAGCCAATGGGAAGAATACTGGAGTGGGTTGCCATTCCCTTCTTCAGGGGATCTTCCCCACCCAGGGATCGAACCTGGGTCTCCTGCTTTGCATGAGAGCCATACAAGTTGGTAAACTTTGATAAATGGTGTGTGTGCACTGCCTGTTCTGCCGAACGGCCATTCCCTGTCTCTCTCCCTCTTCTAGGGCCTCTCTCTTCCCTGGGACACAGCAGTATTGAAACCAGGCCAATTAAGAACCCTTTAGTGGCCTGGAGGTGTTTAAGTTACGCCTCTCCCTTTAAATCAAAAGCTAGAAATGATCAAACTTAGGAAGGCACATCAAAAGCCAAGGTAGACTGAAAGCTAGGCCTTTCGCACCAGCTAGCCAAATTGTGAATGCAAAGGGAAGGGTCTTGAAGGAAATGAAAAGTGCTACTCCAGCGAACACCCAAATGATAAGAGAGTGAAAAGAACTTTATTAAGGATGTGGAGAAAGTTGTAGTGGTCTGGATAGACAAGCAAACCAGCCACAACATTCCCTTAAGCCAGAGTCTGTTCCAGAGCGAGGCCCGAACTCTCTTCAATCCTATAAAGACGAGAGAGGTGAGGCAAGCTGCAGAAGAGAAGTCTGAAGCCAGCAGAGGTTGGTTCACGAGGTTGAAGAAAAGAAGCCTCTCCATGGCATCAAAGTGCAAGGTGAGACAGCAAGGGCTACAGAAGCTGCAGCAGGTTGTCCAGCAGATCTGAGATCCAGAAGATCTAAGGTAATTCATGCTGGAAGGCTTCCTGTCGCTGAGCCTCTGTTGTGCTAATGTCTCAGTACTTCATCACAAGAGGCATGGGGAACTCACAGAGGCCTGAAGAACAGTGCATGAGGTGGAGGAAGACGCGGTGATATGGCCTACATAAAACGAGCCTAGCAAGGATCTGACAAACCTAAAGCTTTCATCTCCGGTTGAAACACTTTTGATAATTTTTGTTGTTGTTCATTTCTGGATCAAAAACTTGATTCTAGAGTGAGCTGTGAATCTGAGAACCAGGCTATGGAGTGATCCTGTGATTATAAAGAATAATCTTAGAAAAGTATGTATAGAGATCAAACAAGATGAGGTGATTAATTTGCTTTTCCTTTTATTATAAAAGTAAAATAAAAAATAGCATTTATAAATCCAACATTTTTTCCTTTAAAAGTATTTGATCTAAAAAACATATTTACAATAGCAAAATGCAGAAAAGGGAGGAAATACCATTTTCAGCATTAATTGTAATCATGTTTAAATATTGACATGTACATGTTCCTTTATCAAATCACAGAGAGAACCACATTAGAAAAAGCAGTGAGCTTTTTTTTTTCCTTTTCCTTGCCACCTGGCTTGCAGGATCTTATCAATAGTTCCCCAAGAAGGGATGGAACCCGTGTCCCCTGCAGTGGAAGTGCCGGGTCCTAACCACTGGGCCTCCAGGGAAGTCCCAGTGAGTCTTTTAAAAATCATACCAAGTCAGTCTCATTTTAAAACATCCCTTTCCACAATCCTTGATCTGAGTGCACACCTGTGCTGTGGACAGCCAGAAGGAAGGCCAGGTGGGGGTGTGACAACTTGTAATGAGAGTGGGCAAGCAGCAGAGGGACAGCAGCAACGACAACAGAAAGCAGCTGGTAAAGCTCGACAAGCTACCGCACTCCCAGCGGGGCATCAGCCCAGCCACGGGCCGTGACTGTGGATACTATCTGTCAACTGAGCTAAAATTCCTTTCAGAACCAAAGAAGAAATCCACGTTTAAAAGGCCTGGAACTACAGCCAGAGTGATCCAGGCCGGCCTGTGTTCCTCGGAGCACCCTTGAATGTGCCTCCCTCCTCCGGGCGACACGGTGGAGTTTCCGAGCTTTGGTTTCCTCGGTATTGGAGACTGCCAGCGGGCTAAATTTTGCCTTCTAGAGGTCCTTCCTGCCCGTAGTCGTGGGGGACTTTGTTAAGAGTTAGCAAGGAGGTGCCGCTGGTCAGAGACTCGGTGAAGCTGAGTTTGCGGAAGGAGGTCTCTACACCGCTGTCACAGATGCTGTCGTCCCGGAGATCGTCTGCGGAGAGAAAGCACGGGTCACAGGGCTGCACCCCGACATGGCCAGGCCGGGCTGCAGGGTGCCTCCACCCCAGCGGGGCTCCCTGTGAGTCAGGCGGGCTCGTGGACTGCATCTGCTGTCGGCCTCCGCTCATCCCCAGAGCCGACACAGTGGGGTGGGGGCAGAAAACACCGAGCAATACGGAGGCGGTGAAAACGTCAGAGTTAGCCAAGTGTTTTCACCTCTCTTACAGTCTAGCCTTGTGTTTGTCGGAATCCTTTCTGAATTCTCTTGACTCAAAGTGTACTTTTTTCTTAGAAATTAGGCGTATTTTTCCACCCACTATCTATTGTATAGCAGAGGAAATTGCTGAATGTAAGCAAAATAAATTGGTGACAGAAGTAGGAACAAATGAGCTCTCTGGGCTACACATGCTATTCAACACCATATACTGCCTCAAGAACATTTTGGTAGCCAAAAAAAAAAAAAAAGTGAAAATGCGTTTCTACGAGGCAGTTAGGTCTGATTTTCCTTTGAGAAGTGTCTCTAGGGAGCTGAAGAGTGTGAATGATTTCCCGTAGGGAGAGAGTGACCAAGGAAAACAGAAGTGTACCGTACCCCGGTCAGAGAGCTCTTCCTTGTATGTTAAATTCCAAGGCTGAAACAGTAAGACCTTCATGGCAGTGACATGGCTATGATTACTGATGGATTTATTCAACTGCTCAGTTGTTATGGGTTTCTGTTATGTGCTAGGAACTGTGAGGTATTTTTAAAATAACTATAAAATGAGGGCTTGATGCTTTTTGAAATACAAGTATTTACCTACTTCTCAGTGTGGAAGGAGCATCAGGTCATGAGACAGGGGATGAAGGTGGTTTTCTGGGGGTACCCTGTTCTCTTCTAAAGTGTGTCTAACACCTGTCCTCACTCCCCTAGGAAGGCCACCCCAACGAGGAGACACTGGTGTTGAAAGTGATGGCAAGATGGAGCCCGCCAAGTAAGGAGCTGTGCAGGGAAGGGGAAGAGAAGGCTCACAGGCCCTGGGCCTGGATCAGTGCAGCGAGCTGGGGGAGTGTAAGGAACACAGGGCAGGGGGCGGGAGGGGGCGTGTGAACACCATGTAGGAAAGAGAGAGCAGACAAGCCCCTGCCGCCACCGCCTGCAGCAGTGCTGGGCAGGCAGGCTGCACAAACAGGAGGGCATACTACCAGAGCAACGTCATTTTTACAGAGAATCACGCTCCCTGTGTGTAGAGAATGGACTGAAGGTGGTGACAGACTGGAAACTGGGAGAGCATCTGGGAGCTGCCACAGGAATGGAGGTGGGAAATGGGGGCAGGGGTCGAGGGTGGTGGTCACAGAGAGGCGGCGGCTGGCGGGAATGCCGGGAGGTGCGGGGACCAGGGAGTGTTCACGGCATCGTGACCTCCTGGAGCACTGCCTTGCTCACGAGCGCCGTGGCAGTGCTGAGTCTGGGCATGAGGGGGTCCGAGGCCTGCGCCGTGAGGAGGGGGCTCTGGGGCTGAGACAAGGTGGGGGTGGGTGTGGCGTGGAGAAGCCCAGGGAGAGGTGGCCTGAAGCAGGGGCGGTGGGCACCTGTGGTGCCTGTGCCCCGCTGGCAGCTAAGGAGGGTGGTGAGCAGACCTGAGCGGTCCTTGCGGTGAGAGGAGTCCTGGTGCAGGGGCAGGCGGAGCTGACCACAGAGGGTCAAGGAAGGACGTCGTGAGGTGTGAAGGAGATCTACAGACTTCTAGGAAGCTTGGCTCAATCAGAGGAATTGGGCTTCAGCTAAAGGGGGCGGGGGATCAAGGGAATGTTTGTTTTCTGTTTGTTTTGAAAAGATGAGGGGAACCGCACCTGCTTGCCAGGGGGTCCAGTTGGGAGGGAGAGAAAGCTGACCCGTGAGCGAGGTGAGAACCAGAGGAGCGTCTGGACAGGTGAGAGGTGGGCTGGGGGTTTGCTGGTGCAAAACCAGAGCTCCAGCTGTTTCCGTGTTCTCAGTGCAATGAGGCGCGGACGCTGGGCGAGTGAGGAGCAGGAAGGGGTGCCGGCAGTTTGGAAGGAGAAGCCGAGATGGAGGTTTGGGGAGATGGAGGACTCTTGTGCTTCTGTGTTTAGGCGGGGTGCCAGGTCAGTGTCGTGGAGGTTGGCGGGGAGAGGCAGCTCAGGGAGCAGGAATGAGGGGACCGCTGCAGGGAGGCGGCCGAGCAGCCGATGGGAACATCAGGGTGCCAGCCCACGGTCTGGGGAGCTTAGTCCTGGTCCCACAGACCTTGGTCTGCTCGCCCCTCTCGTGAGTGTAAGAAGTGAGAGAGGGGGCTGACCTTCACCCCCCGTATCGTGTTGTTTTTGGCATCTGTTGCGGACCTCAGTGACTCATGTGTCAAGGTGACTGTGCTGGGGACAGCCCCTCCCTGAGCAGTAGCGGCGGGAGCAGGGGATGACAGCACCTGGGGTCCGAGAGGGAGACGGACGCAGGGACCACGTGTTCAGGAGTGATGGCGGGGAGGACAGGCCACACCCGCGGAGACTGCAGGCATGTCTCAACTGCTTTTTGTCTTTCGTTACCTATTTGTGGCCTTGTGCAGGCGGGGGCGAATGGCAGCGAGTGGGCGTGGGAGGTGGTCTTGGCCGGGCTGGTGTCTGTGGTGCAGAAGGCTGCCTGGATCACGTCAATGGCCTCGGTGTAGCCCATCTGTCTTAGGGCCTCCACCAGCTCCTTTATGGTGCCCCCGGAGACCTGAGAAATGAAGGAAGAGTGTACTTCTGTGTTCCAGCCTGTGCAGGAAATAAGCAGGCAGGCTGTAAACTCGACACCACACCCCATCCCCCTGCCAGGCTGCCTCCTCCACTGGGACGGCCAAGGGGCATGGAAGGTCTGGTGGAGAGCTTCTTAAAAAAAAGCAGGGAGCCTCAACATCGTCTTTGAATCAAGTTTCCTGTTGCAGCTCAGAGATCACTCAGGAAATCACAGACAAGCACTTCATAGTGAGCAGAGAGACTGCCAAGGCAGTAAAGCTCTAGAGTCTCCCTGAGGCTCTGAAGACCACTGAGAGATGAGCAATGATGGAATTTTCAATAGAAAGTAACTTCACCCCGTGGATTTTCTGCATTTATTTTAGAAATTAAAAGCATCACCAGGTAACGGCTCTGCTAGGAGTGACCTCACAGAGAGCTGCTTCCAGGATGTGCTCACATGAGACCACTCTCCAACTAGCATTTCTGCAGCACACCTCAAAGTATCTGAATACAACCAAGGAGGGTTTCCTCCTGGCCTGCGTCACCCTCCCAGCACATGGGGAGTGACTAAGATTTTGTTGCTCAGAGTTAAGGGAGAGGGGAAGGGACTGTGCTCTGGCCAGTAATGTCAACACAATCAGATAAACACAGCCAAGGAGGTCGCAAAGAGTTGGACATGACTTAGCGACTGAGCGAAATGACAGTGTAAGGTGACACGTTACCTCGTAGTTGTCCATGAGGGTTTTGGAAGGAGCGGGACTCAGCCGGAAGGCGTTGTTCAGGATCCCCAGACCTAATTTCTGTGCCAGAGTAGCCCAGTTTTTGTCTGGATCAGGAATTTCTAGCAACTTGTAGAGCTGCAGCTTTGCATCTTCAGTCAGCTGTTTCATGTCTCCTAAAGGAGATAAAGAAGAAACATGACCATCCTAACTGATCAGAAACTCTCTGGAGGGACCAGTCACTGCCACCCAGCTCCCCCTCCCACCCTGGGGAAGCAGCTGCGCTCTTGCACAGGAGAGTCAGCAGCCACACCCAGGTGAGTAAGAATAGCCCACGCTGTGGCAGATCACAGCTGGACCTCCTCCGTGGCAGGACCCCCCGATTCTGAGAGAAGCCCCCGCCTTTCACAGCACAGTCTGGGTAACACCAGCTCTCCCTCAGCCCCTTTCAGGGTCAGGATGGAGGTGACACTGGCTCAGGGCACCTGGTTCTCCCACAGCTCACCTTGTGCCAGCAAATCATCAGACGTAAACTCTGGCTCATAGGGTTTCCCATTTAATATGTCAAATACCTGTTGGGAAGAAAAATGCGGGGATGTTACAGGGACCACCAGGGAAATCTGCTGCTTTGTGGTAAGGAACTCAGCCCATCTTCCTCAGTAGGGGCTTGTACCCCACTAAGGTGGAGTGGGAAGAGGAGTCGGTACCTTGGCCTGCAGACGTGTCTGCACTCTGGGGCTCTGGGCCCAGGAGGCTATGCCCCACAAGCGCTGTCTGAGCCACATAGGAAGACCCCACCCAGCCTCACAGAGAGCCAGGCCACAGCCCTTCTGAGAGACAAAAGTGGTCCAGGCCACCCAGGCAGTCACGTGCTGGTCAGAGTTGATGGTAAACGACCCTTCCCTGAGAGTTAGGGCAAGGACTGAACCCACGACACACTATAAAGCTGTGCTCCCTGGCTGCCCCTCTTCCCTGGTAAAAAGGCTCATGAGAATGAGTTTTTTAAGCTTGCTCAGACTGAGGTGTACAAACGCTCACAAGGCTTGAGGATAGCCTCTTGGTAACATCTGCCAACTGAGGGGCCAAAAGAGTCTTAGGATAAAAGAAAAGAAAACCAATAACTGATAGGAACCTACTGTATAGCACAGGGAAATCTACTCAATAGTTTATAATGACCCGTGTGAGAAAAGAATCTAAAAAAGAGTGGACATATGTATAACAGATTCAGTTTGCTGAAACTAACACAACACTGTGTATCAACTATACCCCCAATAAAAGTTAACATGTAAAGGAAAAAGAAACCTCCATAGTCATGGAGGCTTTTCTGCAGTCACTTGGTTGCTGACTGACCTGGGTGAGGACTACACGGGGTCACCGAGTGGCTTATCTTTGTGTTCTGTGGTGAGGCTTCTGGGAAAATCAGGCGCTCAGCGTAGAGTGCCCTGTGGTCTCTCTGCCAGGGTTACTCAGCTCAAGCCACACGAGCCCTAAGGAGGTGGTTTTTGCCAGGGAGCAGCGCCTGCCCCTCAGGAGTTTAGTCAGTTGAGCTGGAGATGTGTGCTGCCTCCTCCTGTGGCTCCCCTCCCCGGGCCCAAGGACCTGGTAACCGCTTTCCCCTTCAGATCTTGGGTCAGCAGAGTTCTGAGGAAGGCTTAAGTCTGTTCTGTTTATACTGAAGAAAATCTTCAGGAGAATCCCCATTCCTTCTCATGTTCAGCAGTTACTTACCGAAGTTCAGGCAAACCATGGCATGTATCCTGGCTTCAGACACTCAGATAGGAAGGATTCTGGTGTGAGTCCAGAATGGGCAACACGCTCTGTGAATTCTGAGCTTCTATCATTTAACTCTGATCTGATTAGGCATATGCTTTTATGTTCAGAGCTCTGCTGACCTAGATCTTCAACGGATAGGCTTTTCAAGATAAATACAGCTCGTGACAAGCAGCCTGTCTTTAAAAATACCAGGTGCGGGCTCTGGGGAGTAAAGACTGAGGAAGACCACTTGCCGCCTCAGAGGCAGCCAGCACACTGGCGGAGCGGGGCCCACCTGCCAGCTGGTGGCCATGTCCAGAGGAGTGGTTCCCGGTACGACCCCTTCATCCTCTCCATTTTCATCCCAGGAGTCATCCAGGTTGTACAGAGGCTCGAAGTTCTCCACCAGGGGATCTGCTCCTGCGAAGCCAAGTCACACAGCATTAGGTAAAACCCACGTCTTCTCGGCGCCTAACTGCCCGCAGGGGTCAGAGTCTATAAACATATAAAACACATTTCCACTGATATATCCAGAAACCTGCTTTTAAATTCTAATATATCTTGACTGTAAAGGTGACCAAGGATAGCTTTGTATAGCCAAGGACACTTTTGAAAACAAAGACTTGGACTGACGCTCACATTTGACTTTATAGGGTAGTTGTCAGTGAGCGATGCACTTTTAACCTGAGGACTAATGATGGCAGTTTACAGGGACTCCCCGGTGGCTCAGGAGACGCAGGTTCAATCCCTGGGTCAGGAAGATTCCCCTGGAGAAGGAAGTGGCAACCCACTCCAGTTTTCTTGCCTGGGAAATCCCATGGACAGAGGAGCCTGGTGGGCTACATTCCATGAGGTCACAAAGAGTCGGACGTGACCTAAAGACTAAACAACAACAAGGGTGCACCCTTAGGATTAAGGTCCTGTATGTTCAACTTGACTCCTGGCACCTCGTGTTTCTCAGTGTCTTCACCTGCTTGCTCAAAAGAGCAAAGCTGCTTTCTGTCTAGTGCCAACCTGTTCTGTTTTATTCCTGGGTTATGGCTGCTGCTGCTGCTAAGTCGCTTCAGTCATGTCCGACTCTGTGTGACCCCATAGACGGCAGCCCACCAGGATCCCCCATCCCTGGGATTCTCCAGGCAAGAACACTGGAGGGGGTTGCCATGGCACTGATCCTTAAATGCAGAACACCAAGAAAACCTTCTGGTAGGATGTGTAGTTATTGAAAGGTTATAACTTCTAGTCTGAAGGCATTTCATAATCATAACCAGTGACTCCCCAAACTAATCATAAACACTGCAATCACCATCTCTTGTTCATGGGAATGTTCAACTTGACAAAGGAGAAAAGAGAAGGCTACTGCTTATTTGGAATATGATGTCAGAAAAATGTGGCGCCAAAGAAAAGGTTCTTATATTTTCCTGGTCTCAGTTTTTTGTTTTTTGTTTTTTTTAAAGAAGATATTTAATCTGCTATTTTCTTGAATTTGTGAGGCATTTATTTTCTAAAAACAATTTAATAACCTTATAAGTAAATCAAGTATGCCAGGACAGGCTTGAGATACCAATTACATTAAACGTGTTTGAGGTTCTAAATGTATAAGGCAGTGGAGATTCAAGGATGAGCAGGAATAATTTTCCTATATTTCACAGGATGAAAGGGTTGAATTGGAATAATACTCTACATCCTTGAGCAAAGCAGGGGAGAGAAACAGAGAAGAGTCTGGAAGTTCAAGGTGATAAGGTGTGACTCAAGCTCTGCCCCTTACTGGGTCCCAGGAACTGGGATGTAAAAGTCTCACCAGTCTGTTTCCCTGGCTATAAAATGGGAATAGTAATGGGATTTGTCTCAAAGGGTTACTGCAGATTAAGTAAGATTAAATGAGACAATGTGAAGTACCAAGAAGCTAGCAATTTTTAGCGTTTGGTACATGACAGTACTCAACACATGGCCCATGTGTTTGTTCCTTTCATTTTGGCTTCTCAGAGACCTTTCTTACAAAAGGAAGTCTTTAAATTCTTTATTATACCAATAAACTTTTCCTTCTGAGGACCTGTGATATGACCTAAGGCTGATACTGCTCCGAATTCTACAGGGAATTCAGTTCAACCTTAAGATATCCTGTCATGGGACTTGAACCAAATCCAAAACAGGTGAGTATAAACTAACAACCATCAGCATGGCACCCAGGATCACTAATGCAAACAGAGCCTTCATGGCTGCTAAGTGGGATTTGCAGCAAACTTTTATTTATTTATGCCTTTCTGCAGCATGTCTGTAGGTTAAGGAGGTGGCCTGGCTGCTCTAGTGAGTCTGGGTTTGCCTTCCTGCTGACATTTTCTATGGCTGACCACCAGGTTGCCTTACCTGCTGCTTTGAGAAGAGCCGCCAGCCTGGTGGACCCTCTCCCGGCAGCTATGTGCAGGGGTGTAGTTCCATCGTAAGTGGTGCTGTCCACGTGGGCATCACCCTAAAATCCGCCCACACAGAAAAGGGTTAGTTCAAGGTCTTCTTGCCCTTTTGTCCCCACCTTCCGTCTGCATGGCTCTCCAGGTCATGTTACCAGCCCAGGTGTATTCTAGGCAGGCTCTGCCAGTGCAGAGATCCTCAGAGATGGGCAGGGGAATATTGGAGGGCCTGAGCTGCTATTCTGAAGCCTCAGTAGATATTACACAGGTAGGGCCGACAATAGGGAGATGAGCTGTTAGCGAAGTTGTTCTTTGAAAAGATTTTCCCAAATACCCTTTGGGAACTGAATAAGAAGGCAGGTAAGAACATCCCTCACCTCCAGGAGCAGGCAGCCAGCCAAGGAGATGTTGTCGTGCTCCACGGCCAGGTGTAGTGCCGTGCGTCCCGACTTTCGCTCCTGGGCGTTGACGTCGGCCCCCGCGGCCATCAGCAGCAGCAGACACGGCAAGCTGTTGCTCATCATGGCTGCATGGATGGCATTCAGACCTATGGCCCAAGCACAGGGATGGTCACGGGGAGGGAAGGCTGTTGGGGGTCAGCATGTCCCTACTCCAGACTTTACAGGTGCTATAAGTCAGCTGTCCTGCATGTAAACCCAGACTCCTTTTGTGTTCTCAGGAGACAATGAGAGCACATAAACATTCTCTGAATAAAGGATGCTTTCTACATATCGAGGGGCTTCCCTGGTGGCTCAGATGGTAAAGAATCTGCCTGCAAAGCAGGAGACCCAGGTTCAATCCCTGGGTCAGGAGAAAGGAATGATAACCCACTCCAGTATCTTGCCCAGAGAATCTGTAGCCTGGCGGGCTACAGTCCATGGGATCACAGATAGTCAGACATGACTGAGCAGCTAATACTTTTTCTACATATCAAGAATGGTGTTTGCTCAGGCCTCTGCTTTTCCCTCCTACTGACTATTCCAGATCATCATTAAAGGAATTAGCGGCAGTCAGCAATGGAAATTTCCATAAGAGATGATGAATTCCAAGTAGTTAAGGAAAGCACTTTGGGGTGCAGATCAAATATACACATTTTATCTGGTAGCTACTTATTGTTTAGAAAGCAGACAGAGGTTACACCACGATGTGTGATTGTCTCTTACCTTCCCCGTTGGGGTGGTCAATAAGTTGAGCTGCCTTTTTGTGCTTGAGTAAAATACCAAGAATTTTATCATGTCCTTCTTTGGCAGCGAGGTGCAAAACAGAGTTACCCAAGCGGTCCAGGAGGCTCAGGTCAGCACCAGCCCTCAGCAAGTCCTCCACCACAGCTTCCTGTCTGGTGATCACTGCCAAGTGCAGGGGTGTCTAGGGAGTGGAGGAGAGGCAGGAGATGACACTGGTCAGTGGCACAGACACTTGCAATCCACTGGCTTAGCTGTGACTGCAATAGGTGAAATCATATTGAGGCGCCATTTATCATTCCCAGATTAAGTTCTCACCTGTGCAAATGAGTTATTCTCCAGTCCATATCATATGCTAATGATATATATATACTGGACTGACAGTTATCAAAACTACTTTTTACATTTACTATTTTATTTTTTACAATTCTTAATAGCTTTGTTTCTGGCTATAGTCAATTGACTTTTGACAGTTAACTCCTATTAGTAAATTTAATTTTCTTGAATTTCTAGTAGGAGTTTTTAACTTCAGCTTAGAAATCATATGTTAACAAACCAAATCAACTTATGGTTTTACTGAAAAAGTTTAAACAAACTACCCAGCAGAAACCAATTGACAAAGGAACTGTCATTCTATAATGACATGCAAAAAAATTTGCTAAATTAAAAAAGTATTGTTCCATGGACAAGCTCCATGAGACCAATCAACAGAATTCTGCCACCACACTTTATAAAAGGGTTCTCAAAAGCATAATAGAACAAGCGCGCCACCTCACAAAGGCGGCTTAAATGGACAAACAAGCCAGGTTGCTGACACGTAATAGGTGCATCAGTTGTCCATTTGATTATCCTGCCCACAAAGCGGCACCTCAGTGAATGCAAATGAGATGTTCTGAAAACTGCATTTTCGAGATGAGTAAGACAGGCACATTCAAGAAAGCATCTTTCAAAGAACTGAGGTCACTGCCAGAACAGCACTATATTTTTATACAGATCAGTCTATTTCACAGCAGCCTGTGAAATCCAGTCTCTCTAATGACAATTTGCCTAGACTGTGCTTCTCGGTCAGCAGGTACTGGCTGTAGCAGCGACAGCAGGCAGACCACCAGCATCCTTGTGGGGCTCACCAGGAGACAGTGGGATGACAGATACTGTGCTGTGTCGTTACAGGGATGATTCAATATAACAAAACAGGGTTTCCCCTCCCAAATTTCTACTCTTTTTTTCTACCCCCCCCTTTTTTTTCATCCTTTAGAACTATAGCCTGGCTTGAAATAAATCGTGTCCTTGAAACTTTAGATATTACTGCCATGAGCCTTCCTCTCAAAATAAAAAATAAAAACTGTGTTTAGTAATCAGATATGTCATTTGGGGAGATGGGGAAAGAAAAGAGAACGAGATTGGGAAAAAGACCTGAAATTACATTATACCATTCAGAGATTTACCATTATCTGTAATTTTAGTATAATTTTCATATCATACAAAATCTCTTACCATTAGTAAAAAAAAAAAATTATTAAGTTTTTTTATTTCTCTCTATAGTCCCATGGCATGTTTTCTATGATATTTTAGGCTTTAGATCTTAAACCCCAGGATTATATCTTAAGTAATTATACAATGTAGGAATCTAGGAACTTTTAATACCATGCTTGCTGGCATGTGGACTTAGGCAGACATTTTGCAGAGCCAAGTAAACAAATGCCCCAGCAACCCAATTCCTGCATGTATATCTGAGGGACGCAAATCCACAAGGGCACGTGAGTGAGACTCTTCACTGAAAACTATCTGTGGAGGTAGGAAGTGAGAAGCTGGCTAAGTGTCAACTGTTGGGAAATAAGTACATAATAGATCGAAGATGTACACAATAGGATCCTCTTCGGGGGTAGAAACAATGAACTAGTTGTATACACAGGTGCATGGATAAATTCCACAATGAAGGCAGAGATATGGTGACATGTAGCACAAAGCCACCTACAACTTAAAAATACATGCACGAAGAACTGTATGAACACACACACGAGTGCGTGTGAAACTGGCAAAACCCAAATGAGAGCTGAGGATAATATCACTTTCCTGGCTTAACTCTAGTCCAATAACTGGACTAGAGTTATACAAGATGTTATCATTGGGGAAAGGGTACATGCAACCTCCCAGTACATTTTTTTGCAACCACCTATGAATCTATAATTAAAAATTTAAGAAAGTTTTAAGTGAAGCAGAAGCAGTATGTATAATATACCATGGATTTCATGTAAGAATATACTTTCCTAACACCATACACAAAAATGAACTTAAATGTAAGGTCAGAAACTATAAAACTCTTAGAGGAAAACATAGGCCAAACACTCTTTGACATAAATCACAGCAAGATCCTCTTTGACCCACCTCCCAGAATACTGGAAATAAACAAGTGGGACCTAATTAAACTTAAAAACTTTTGCACAGCAAAGGAAACTATAAGATGAAACGACAACCCTCAGAATGGGAGAAACTAATTGCAAATTAAACTGATAAAGGATTAATCTTCAAAATATACAAGCAGCTTATACAGCTCAATACCAGAAAAACCACCCAATCAAAAAATGGGCAAAAGACCTAAACAGACATTTCTCCAAAGACGACAGACAGATGGCCAACACGCACATGAAAAGATGCTCAACATCACTCATTATTAGACAAATGAAAATCAAAACTACAATGAGGTACTGCCTCACACTGGTCAGAATGGCCATCATCAAGAAATCTACAAACAATAAATGCTGGAGAGGGTGTGGAGAAAAGGGAACCCTGCACTGTTGGGGGGAATGTAATTGATACAGCCACCGTGGAGACACATGTACTCCAATGTTCACTGAAGCACTATTTACAATATCTAGGACACGGAAACAGCCTAGATGTTCAGCAACAGAGGAATGGATAAAGAAGTTGTGGTATATATATACAATGGGCTATTACTCAGCCATAAAAACGAACACATTTGAGTCAGTTCTAGTGAGATGGATGAACCTAGAGCCTGTTGTACAGAGTGAAGTCAGAAAGAGAAAAACAAATATTGTATATTAATGCATACATATGCAATCCAGAACAATGGTAATGATGAACCTATTTGCAGGGCAGGAATAGAGACCCAAACAGAGAACAGACTTGTGGACACAGCAGGGGAAGGAGAGGGTGGGACGAACAGTAGCACTGAAATATATATACTACCATATGTAAAAGAGGAGAAGGCAATGGCAGCCCACTCCAGTACTCTTGCCTGGAAAATCCCATGGATGGAGGAGCCTGGTAGGCTGTAGTCCATGGGGTCGCAAAGAGTCGGACATGACTGAGCGACTTCACTTTCACTTTTCACTTTCATGCACTGGAGAAGGAAATGGCAGCCCACTCCAGTGTTCTTGCCTGGAGAATCCCAGAGACGGCGGAGCCTGGTGGGCTACCATCTATGGGGTCGCACAGAGTCGGACACGACTGAAGTGACTTAGCATATGTAAAAGAAATGGCTGTTGAAAAGCTGCAGTATAACAGGGAGCTCCACCTGGTACTCTGTGACAATGCAGAAGGGTGGGAGGGAGGTTCAAGAGGGAGGGGACACATGTATACTTAAAGATGCTTCACGCTGTTGTTATGTGTTGCTGTGAAACCAACACAACATTGTAAAGCAATTATCCTCCAATTAAAAATAACTTAAAAAGTATATTAAAATATGTCTACTTTAACGTGTATATGTTAAGTTAGCAAATACCTAGGGAAATACTTGTAATCATTATATTTGGGAGTAGGGCTGAGAACTGGTATGCAGATAGGGAGGGTAACTTTGATTCTAATGCATATCCTTACGTACTATTTTAAAATCTGCAAACATATATATGATAATTAAAAAATACATGCACAAACCCCCCACTCATGTTTTATAGGAACATATGCAAATAAAATTGATATCAAACAGAGTGGTTGTTTTATGTTGCAGGGAGAGGAATGGGAGAAGAGAAAATAGTTTAAAAGGAATAGATTTCAGAAATATTTTCAGAAAAATCTTAACCCTATGTACTTACATTATTTTGAGTGTGGCTTTCTCTAGAGGGTGGGTGGAAGAGAGATTTGATCATGACAGATGGCCACAGAAATGTACTAAGATTAGTGAAAGGTATTTTGGGAGCATGTTTCAGACAATTGCCAAATAATCCAAATTACTTAGGGAACTGTATAATTTCCCATTAAGAATAGTTAACAGAGAACCTTTACAACAGAAAAATGAAAGTTTAAATATTAGTGGGTTTCTAGTTCTCAAATAAAAGTCACCATTGGGTGTGTGTTTGATACCTTAAAGGCCAGCCAGGGGATCCCGAATCCTTGCCCATCAATGAAAACGATGGTAAAGGGGTGTGAGAAGTGGACCTGCATGCCCCCAAGACTCCCCACATCAGAAGGCATGGAGGCGTCAAAGGGGGTGGTTTCAGAGTTTTGTCCCCAGCAGAGTGGAGAGTCTCAGTAGGTGTACCCGAATGATATAGTGAGGAGTTTGGCACATAATAAATCACAACTACTAAGCCTGTGGTGCAGTGTCCTTTGCAGGTCCTATTTATAAACAGAAAAACAATTCCTTGAATCTGACATACAGGCACTGAACTTAAGCACTCTTTGAAAGGGGGACTGAAAAGTGCAAGGTCCCATTTCCAGTTTTATCTGTACACTTATGATGGTGAAAGGAACAGTCGGTCCTAAAGCCTGAGAGACTCAAGCTTTGTGGGCCAAGTGACTTTCCAAATACCAGCAACACCCAAACTGGTATGAAAATGTGAAGAAGCTATCCTTTAAATACATACCTAAAATTAGACCTCATCCTAGTTATGAGTCAGTGAAGAATTCCCCAACTTCATTTTCCCTTTGATCTTAAGCATGATAGCCAAAGATGTGGCCTAATGCCTTAATATCCAATGGGAAACTGTTACTTTCCCTTATCAGGAGACACAGACCAACTCGATCTATCTATTCACAGATAAAAATCTACTGGGAGCTAAACGTAAACATTTCAGTGCTATTGCTTTTATAAAATGACTCACATCACTGCTTTAAAAATTGAGAACTGGGACAAGCACCTTTACTGTGTAAATAACTGTACATGGTGGGTGTCTGTATTTTTAGAGGGAGGGATAGGCTTGAGTCAGGCATCTGGGCATACCGTGGAGGCCAGGGAGGACTGGAAAGTCATTTTGAGTCTTGAAGAGAAGGAGAAAACGGAAAAGCTGAGAAGGGCACAAAACCAGGAGGCTGTAGAGAAGACTGGTGGGGCTGGGAAAGGCAGCAGGAAGGAAGAATACCAGGGGAAGAAGGAGGGAGCAGACCCTACTCACCTCCTCCCACTGTGGTCCCTTGGCCTGGGAGGCTGGCCGGGGTCTACCGGCTCCCTGCACCAGCATCCCAGCTTTGTTTGATTCTGACACCCTGAATCTCCTTTCCTCACCCGAAACCTGCGTGTACCCACCAGGCAGCCTCACGGAGTCTCCAGTCAGCTCTGCTCTCTGAGATACTTGACGACCTGTGTAACAGAGTTCCTAAGCCTGCTTTTAAGTCTACCTAATTTCTGTGTGAACCTGATTTGGGCAAATCTCTTTAGTGTTCCCTGTTTTCTTCACCTTGAACATTATTATTATTTGTATTTTGAATTTTCTGTTTTTTGAAGGACACTTTTTCCTTCTCAAGCAACCTTTTTAGTTTTCGGTATTCTTGACTCATCACCCTTCATTTGATAACCATTTAATCTAGATGCTGTCAACATGTTCAGCACACTTCAACACTCTTGTAAATCACTGGCTTTTCAAACTGAAAAGTCTTTTCAATTCTGTTTTTTCTCGACAGGTGTGATGTATTTATCCTGCAGTAGACTGACTGCTTTGAGCAAGTTTCTGAAGCTTCAAGTTTGCAGTCTCTCAGCAGGATGCTGAATTTCATTGTGGGGTAACTGCTATTACGCCCATAGATCAAAGGATCCTCATTCATAAAAGAACATTCCTATGTAATGGGCTTTTTTGATATTACCTACAGAGACATGTTGTTTTACTTTTGCTACTGTTAACATTATATGCTACTATTAATACACAAGCACACGTATACACCATGGATTTTTCTTCAGTCGTCTCCTTGATATTTCTGCTTACCTGGTAGAGATCATTTCTCATGTTGATAATTTCATCAGAAATCAAGCCAGATGTGACTTCCAGCAGATCTCTCACAAGCTGCTTATGAAGGTGAATGATTGCCAAGTGTAAGACACTGGAATAAAAATATAGTGGCAATAATCAGCTAAAGTGTTAATGGAAAAAAAAAACAAAACAGGTTCCCACGATAGGATTAGATTTGTAAACTGAACTTGGCTGTCATACCCAGTTTCCTTTGGCGTGCAAGTGTCTGGAATCTATGAAACATCCTGAGTCCAAGGTGAGTGTGCTCTACGGCCTGCTCCCTCACAGAGCCTGCCTGGCCTCTGGGGGCTCAGTTCAGACTCCTTGACGTGTCAAGGAGCCTGGACTTTGAGGCAGAGAAGTCTCCAAGTTCAAATCCTAGCTCTACCTCTGCGCTATGGTTTCAGGGCATTTTCTCCTCTAACTGTTCCCTGACTTACTCGGACACACAGATGATATGAGTTAAATGCCTGAACTAGGATTTGTTCAGAAAAAGGGAGTTATCTCACCTAGCCCTGCCACCTCTTCCAAAATACAAGGTGGTGGCTTTTTAAGAACTTCCTAGATCCCAGGAGGGGAGAGTGGCGTTAGGCTCTTAAGTACAGGAAGAAGACGTGATGCAGACCTCTGGAGCAGCAGTGTGGCTGAGCGTCTCCCCTGCACTCTCCCCTCTGCCGGGAACGGTTCTGCTCCTCCTGTCGGCCTCAGCAGTGCCTCTTTACCCCTCATGCTGCAGTCCATAACCTACGTCCTTGCAGAAGACTTTCTCAGTCTCCAAGGCAGAGCAAGCTGTCCCCTACTCAAGTTTCCTGCTTGGTTGAGCAACTACAGTTTTCTGTACATCCTCTCTCTCTGCCTTCTGAGCCTCTCAGAGGCTGGTTCTCTCTGGGTCAGCCTTATAGCCCTGGCACACAATTTAGACAGTAAAATAAGGATGACCGAACAAACTGAGGGCTTACAGTAATGAGGCTGAAAATATTGGCCGGTGCCAAGCATCACTCCTAGGAACAAAATTTTTTTAATTGTTAAAAAATGTATTCAGTTCACTTCAGTCGCTCAGTCGTGTCCGACTCTCCGTGATCCCATGAATCACAGCACACCAGGCCTCCCTGTCCATCACCAACTCCCGGAGTTCACTCAAACTCATGTCCATCGAGTCGGTGATGCCATCCAGCCATCTCATCCTCTGTCGTCCCCTTCTCCTCCCGCCCTCAACCTTTCCCAGCATCAGAGTCTTTTCCAGTGAGTCAACTCGTCGCATGAGGTGGCCAAAGTATTGGAGTTTCAGCTTTAGCATCAGTCCTTCCAATGAACACCCAGGATTGATCTCCTTTAGAATGGACTGGTTGGATCTCCTTGCAGTCCAAGGGACTCTCAAGAGTCTTCTCCAACACCACAATTCAAAAGCATCAGTTCTTCAGACAGCAAAATGGCTGTCTGAGGAGGCCTTACAAATAGCTGGGAAAAGAAGAGAAACGAAAAGCAAAGGAGAAAAGGAAAGATATAAGCATCTGAACGCAGAGTTCCAAAGAATAGCAGAGATAAGAAAGCCTTCCTCAGTGATCAATGCAAAGAAATAGAGGAAAACAACAGAATAGGAAAAACAAGAGATCTCTTCAAGAAAATTAGAGATTCCAAGGGAACATTTCATGCAAAGATGGGCTCGATAAAGGACAGAAATGGTATGGACCTAACAGAAGCAGAAGATATTAAGAAGAGGTGGCAAGAATACACCTAAGAACTGTACCAAAAAGATCTTCACAACCAAGATAGTCACGATAACGTGATCACTGACCTAGAGCCAGACATCTTGGAATGTGAAGTCAAGCGGGCCTGAGAAAGCCTCACTACGAACAAAGCTAGTGGAGGTGATGGAATTCCAATTGAGCTATTTCAAATCTTGAAAGATGATTCTGTGAAAGTGCTGCACTCAATATGCCAGCAAATTTGGAAAACTCAGCAGTGGCCACAGGACTGGAAAAGGTCAGTCTTCATTCCAATCCCAAAGAAAGAATGCTAAAGAATGCTCAAACTACCGCACAACTGCACTCATCTCACACGCTAGTAAAGTCATGCTCAAAATTCTCCAAGCCAGGCTTCAGCAATATGTGAACCGTGAACTCCCAGATGTTCAAGCAGGTCTTAGAAAAGGCAGAGGAACCAGAGATCAAACTGCCAATATCCACTGGATCATGGAAAAAGCAAGAGAGTTCCAGAAAAACATCTATTTCTGCTTCATTGACTATGCCAAAGCCTTTGATTGTGTGGATCACAATAAACTGGAAAATTCTGAAAAAATGTATTATTAAAATTAATTGGAAATGACACAACAAGAACAATAAAAAATGGCTACTATTTGTTTAGAGCTTCTAACACCAGACTACACTAAGCATTTGACATACATTATCATATTAATCATAGTCTTACAAGGTAGGTAATATCCTTATTTTTGGTGATGAAACTGAGACTTATGGGTATAAGAGAACTCAATTCAGGTCATATATTAAGTCCATGACTGTCTTGCTCCAAAGCCATCCCTTAATTCCTTAAGGTCTCCTGCTTCAGGGGCACATGTGCACTGCTCTGTGGAGTGCTGGTGAACATCCAACAGGATGAGCCCTCCGTGGTGTGGACAGATCACGATGCGGAGCACACCCAGAGGATCCCATGCTGGAGTACACACGGGATCTGAGCATCGGCTGCACTTTCTCTAAACGCAGCAGGTGGCATTTCACTCAGGCCACTTTCTTGACAATAGCAAGTGTGGATTACGTGGGATTAACACTGACATAGGAGAGCCTGAAAAACTAAACTGTGGCGTCATTATTTGAGAGAGATTTTTAAATGAATTATCTCAGGGTTTCAGTACTGTCTTTTGAAGCCTAGGACGGAAAGGAGACGGATGAAAAGGTCCTGAAGTCTGATGCAGACGTGATGTACGTATACCAAGAAAAAGGTCGCCTAAAAACTGCCTAAAAATTTCCATGTGCAGCTCAGCATTTCATAGCAGAAGTACATTCCCCCTCCCCCATAAATTTTCACACCCTCATGGGAATTTCCCCAGTACCAGAAGTTTTTATTATTTTTTTTCATTGTATTTTCTGTGATGACTAATGGCCACAGGATTCAGATTAATAGCCGAATACAATAAGCTCAGTGAAAACAAGGGACCTGAGCTGTGAAGGCTCAAAACTATTCCTGTCTGCATTCTTATGAGGACCCTTCCTTGGTCTCCCGAGTCTCACCTCTATGGCTTCCAGCTGCAGGGAGTCCAGAGAGAGGGCGTGCTTGCATGAGAGTATTTGGGGACCTGGGAGGGAACTCTGAGGATTCACTTTCTGCCTGGGCAGAGAAGGCTCTCCATATATTTCCCAGCCTCTCCATATATTTCCAGGTCCACACATACGTTCATACCTTCACCTCAATGCTCCCACTTGAATCTGTGTGCCTGTATCCCTTTCCACAGTCCTCCCTTCAGATACCCGCGGTCCCTTTCTAACTTAACATGTGCTCACCTTTCTTAGGCTCATCAGCTGGTCCCTAAGAGTGTCATCTGAAATACTGCTGTCCCGTCCTGGTTAACTGCTTTCTCTTGTGGTTATATGCTACTGAATGCTAACTGGATTATTTAACCCTGTAAAACACGTTCTGCTGTTGATGACATTACACAAAGACGGCTGTGCTGGTTCCTCCCAAACTGTATAACAAGGCCAGTGGTTACACCACATCCTTGGTTACACTGCAAGGAATGAGAACAAAGGTCTCTCTTTGAAACCCCGAGGTTGGCACTTTCCTAAAGCATTTGGTTCAGTGTTTAAACTAGGTTTAAGACACAGCACCCAACAGCTCTTCCAAAGAGAAGGATTTCTCACTGTTGATGCTATTTTGGGGAAGGTTTTGAGCAAATCACTTGACTTGGACTTGAGAGCTGCTGTCGCTTGCTATTTTTATACGCTTTTGAAATTATTTTAGAAGTCTCAGTGAAAGGATGAAGAGAACTGTTTTAGAAAGAAGCCAGGTGTCCCTGCACATATAAGCCCTGTAACACCAGAAGTGGGAAGCATGGTGGTGGAATGGTAGACTCCCACACCACGTGGGTGAGAGCAGTCAGAAGAGTCTGGTCCAGTCACAGACCGGTGACCATTAACATAGGCATTAGAGAAGGAACTGTTAACCGGGAGAGAATGACAGTGGCCTCTTAATCCTTTTGTCATTGTTGCTCTTGTGCTGTCTCTACTGGGCTTTTCCTTGAGATTACTATATTAAAAAGCAGAGACATTACTTTGCCAACAAAGGTCCGTCTAGTCAAGGCGATGGTTTTTCCTGTGGTCATGTATGGATGTGAGAGTTGGACTGTGAAGAAAGCTGATCGCCGAAGAATTGATGCTTTTGAACTGTGGTGTTGGAGAAGACTCTTGAGAGTCCCTTGGACTGCAAGGAGATCCAACCAGTCCATTCTAAAGGAGATCAGTCCTGGGTGTTCACTGGAAGGACTGATGCTAAAGCTGAAACTGCAATACTTTGGCCACCTCATGCGACGAGTTGACTCACTGGAAAAGACTCTGATGCTGGGAAAGGTTGGGGGCGGGAGAAGGGGACGACAGAGAATGAGATGGCTGGATGGCATCACCAACTCTGTGCACATGAGTTTGAGTGAACTCCGGGAGTTGGTGATGGACAGGGAGGCCTGGCATGCTGTGATTCATGGGGTCGCGGAGAGTCGGACACGACTGAGAGACTGAACTGAACTGTTACCACAGGTATGCAGCTGGGATAATAAACACTTTAGACGTTTGGTAAGACCAAACTTTATTACATTATTCCAATAAACAAAGTAAATATTATTATTCCAATAAACAAAATGTTTATTAGATATTATTCTAAATCTTATTCCAACAAATGAAGCAGGGCTTTTCAAAAAGTACCATTCCCCACACACATCTTAGTTTTCTAACCCAGAGTGTTGTACTCTTAGATGAGTAACCAGCTATTTTAGAACTCAACAGGTGGGAACCACAGGACAGAGAAGCAGATCACACCACTCAGCCTTACTGGTGCATTCTTTTTCTTGAGGGAATGCTTCAGTTGCAGAATCCAGTGACTTCTATCAATTTGTCTCATCCACAATTCTTTTCTCTCTTTGCCCCTTTAAAGCACCTTGTTTACAAAAGTCCTGACTTACCTGTCCCCATTCTCATCCTGAACGGTAGTGAGATGGCGCTGGACGGCCAGCAGCATCTTCACGTCTCCTGTCACTGCGTAGTCAAAGAGGGCGTTGGCGTGCTGCTTGGCCAGCTGCATAGCCTTCTCCAGGAAGAGGTTATCTGCAAGGCAACGATCACAGTCACAGTTGAGTTTCCTGTACTTGCTCTACAGGAATGGCATGCTTGAGGCCAACACCGTCAGCATCAGCATTCTGAGACCCTGAGACACATTGATTTAGTGGAATATGCTCCTTTCAGGGGTTTCCCCAGTAGTGCGAGTGGTAGAATCCACCTGCCAACCCAGGAGACACAAGTTCGATCCCTTGGCCGGGAAGATTCCCTGGAAGTGGAAATGGCTATCCACTCCAGTACTTTTTCCTGGAGAATCCCATGGGCATAGGAGCCTGGCAGGCTACAGTCCATAGGGTCGCAAAGAGTCAGATGCGACTGAGCGAGCACGTGCACACACACCTTTCAGTGCTTTTGGATTGTGTTCACTGCAAAAAGCACAAGTGGATGTTGGCTCACTGACAAAAATAGAGGTTGATCTCAAAAAACCTGTCTACAGTTTTTTTTGGGGAAAAGAAATTCAGAAATGTCTGTTATTATAAGGGGAATAATCAATCTCTACATAATGCTCACTGGATTTTGCCACAACTGTAAATAATCAATCTCTTGGGGAAATAATCCTTCACTGGAATCTTAAACAACTCTCTTGTTGGGCAGAAGTGTCAAAAATCAGTCTCTGCCACAGACAGACAGACTCTATGAGCCACTGGTGTTTGTGTGTTAGGTCTTTATTTTTATCATCCGTGACTTTGTTTTATTAATTTTTATTGGGGTATAGTTGCTTTACAGCCATTGGTGTTCTTGTAAACTTTGCTTCCTGAAGGTCAGTGGGAGGAAACTTGTGGCTTGCAGGCCAAATCCTGTGTGTGTGGCCTGTTTTTTATGGCCCCCTAGCTGAGCATGGTGTGTACATTTATTTAAAAAAAAAAAAAGAACATGCAGCAGAAACCCTATGTAGCCCCCAATTCTACTTATTTACTATCTTTCTCTTACAGCAAAAGTCTTCCAAGCATAATCTGGGATGACCTAGACTCGTGACACATACCCTAATGGGTACTGGTTCCAAATATGCACTGTCCCTCCTAATCCTAATTCTCCAAAGAAGGCAATGGCATAAAGGGAAAAGTTATTATTTTCAGGCAAAGTTCCACCTCAGTGTGACAAGTCAAGCTACAGTCTCAGAGAAGGGAGACTGTCAAAATTATGCAAACTGCCCTCTATTGTCTGTGGTGGAAATGATTTAGATGATCTTTCCTGATACCCTAAAACTGCATGACATGACTGGAGAAGCATATGTAAATGTCTGCACTTTATTGTCAGAGATAACACTGGGCAAATGGAAACCCCAGTGTGAATAAAATGACCCAGCACAGGCTTTTTGAGAGGCACACAGGGCTCCGAAGAGCACACGGAACCAGATGTGGATGTGTCATCTTTAGCCTTCAGGTCAACAGAAGATAAACCTGTCTTCTGGAAACAGGTTCTCCACCCAGACCTGACTCAGCCCTCCCTGGCCAGTGCCACGCAGCCCTCTGTCCTGCACAAGCTCGCTCACCCTGGAAGCTGCAGTTCTCTTCTTTCACTCCTATCGAGCACGTCAGGGTAGCTTCAGTGCCTCCCTTGCAGGATACTCCATCTTGTTCTGTGGTTTCTGTTACTTGCTCGGAGAGATTTACAACCTCTCTGTCATCGCTCTTGCCACAACTTTCAGGGTCATTTTTAGATGGGGTGTCTATGGTTCCTAAGATAAAAGCCAAAAAAAAAAAAAAAATCAGCCTTTTCTCAGTAAAATCTATTCAGTTATAATTCACTGCTTCAGCAAAGGTCAGCTAAAGGTAGAGGCAGGTTTACTGCAAAGGGAAAAGAAAAACAGTTAATTTAAAATTCCTTTTAAAATGATCTGCTTTCCAGGATATGTTAACACCTACAATTTCACTAACTGTTGATGTTATTTTCTATTGAAATTGTGGGACCTAGGGAGCTATTTGTTCTTTTTATTTTCAGTCTTATTTTCCTGAAGAAAGAAACTTTGTATAGCCTTCAGTGCAAAGACTTCAGAGCCATTCTTTGTATTATACTTGGTTGCCTCTTGGCTGTATAACTTCTGAGTGCAAATCATTGAACTCTTTAACACAGTATTACAGAGAATAAATCATAATGGGTAAAAATTGTTTAAAAAATGGTCATAAGTAACCCAGTTTGAAGCTATTTTAAGGTCACTTCCAGAAAACTTTTTTTTAAATTGAGGTGTAATTGACATACAACATTGTAATAATTTTATGTATATAATGACTCAATATTTGTATATGTTGCAAAATGATCATTACAGTAAGTCTAGTTTAATATCTATCAGCATAGAGAGTTATAAATTCTTTTCTTGTGATGAGAACTTTAAGAGCTTAAAAAACATATTTTTACATTTCTAAAAACATACATCTTATCCTGTTTATTTGGAAAGGAGGAAAATGAAGTAAAGCTCTTCTAGGAATTACAAGGAAGTGCCATTTTTTAAATTCTTGAAAGCAGAGCGGCTATTTTCCCCATCCAGTGCTCAAGCAAATTGTGAAGATGTGGTCTAAATTCACATTCTTCATGTGGGAGGTATCCTGTGCAGTTTCTGATCATCCTCATGCAGGTCCTACTACACTATCTGACAGCTACTATGAGAACACTGAGGTTTTACAGGCAGACCTGGTTCAAATTCTGGTTCTGCCACTAACAAATATGTACCTTCCGTGAGTGAATGGTCATCTGAACCTTGATGTGCTCTCTCTATAAAATGGAGAAACTAATATTTTCTTTACAGTGGAATCAAGAAAATGATTAAAACATGTAAAAGCATCTGACATGTTCAACAGGTGTTGAACACACGAGAAGACCTTTTTGTATTCTTTTTTCAAGGTACACTGGAATTGTACATCGAAGAATTGATGCCTTTGATCTGTGATGCTAGAGAAGACTCCTGAGATTCCCTTGGACTGCATCTGAATACTTGTTGGAAGGACGGATGCTGAAGTTGAAACTCCAGTATTTTGATCATCTGATGCAAACAGCCGACTCATTGGAAAAGGCCCTGATGCCGGGAAAGATTGAGGGCAGAAGGAGAGGGTGTCAGAGGATGAGATGGCTGGATGGCATCACCAATGCAATGGACATAAACTTGGGCTAATTTTGGGAGATGGTGAGGGACAGGGAGGCCTGGTGAGCTGCAGTTCATGGGGTTGCAAAGAGTCTGACATAACTGGGCAAATGAACAGCAACAACACTGGAATGGACATGTAATATGAAGCATGATCACATGAACAGCTGCTAATTAGAGGGTACATTTGATGAGAAAAGACCATCCCTATAAAATTCTAAATGTCTTCAATAGTGTAGCATTTGATAAAAAAAAAAAAGAGAATAGGTAAGTTTGGTGACTTTATATTTGAGTAGTTAAGTCTCTTTATGCTCCTTTCTAATGTTCTTTTCTTTCCCCTGTTCATGCCACGTACAAGGTAAATATATAAATATAAATAGAGCATCAGGAATAGAATTTCTACTCTCCACAGGAAAATAATAGCTTTGGGGAAAGAAGTTATTGTCTTAATTTATTTGCATTTATCAGTTTTTTTCAAGATAATGTTGTGTAAGTAATGACTAGAAAAAAAAAGAGTGCTACTCACCGTGCTTCATCCCAGCGTTAGATTTAGTGGTTCCAGGATGGAAGGTAATTCCACCATATGTGGGGAATCCATAGTGGGGGAAGCCATACCCTGAAACGGCAGATGCAACAAATGAAACCTCGTGACGATTAAAAAAAAAAAGCCTCAGTAAACCTTAGTGTCCCTCCACCAGGTGAGCACAGGCTTCGGTGTGCCTGACAGGTTGCTTCTGTTGTGAATTAGTAAGGTGCATCACGGGGGGTCGTGGGATCATGAACATTCCATTCTGGCCAGGCTGACCGTTTGGGCACTTGGGCAGAAGCCAGGCTCTGGGCAGTGTGCAGGAGTTCATATCTGAGGTCTCCCACTCCCGCATGGTGGGGAGAGCCTAACGGCAAGGGGCTGCCACCCAGACGCAGGCTGGCTGACACAGAAGACAGTGAACGAACCTCTGGAGAGTAAAAACTGAACCAAACCAAATACATATACTGACTCCTCAACAGAAACACGCCCCACTGGTTACTCTCATGCATTTTTTGGTGGAGGCATAAGCTGGTAAAACTCTTTGGGATAGCAGTGGGTATCAGTCATACTCTGTGACATAGTAATTTTACTTCAAATAATTTAATTTACAGAAATAAACTAGAATAAAAGAGAAGCAATGTGGATAGAGGAGTTCAGTGCATTTTATATAAAAAAAATTAGGAAACAATGTTCAAGTAAGTTATACTATGGTTTGCTCACTTGATGAAATATTATGAATCATTAAAATGATGCTTAAAAATTATGCTTATGTAAAATTTATACAACCATGGAGAATGCTTATGTTAAACTGTTAGGAAAAAACAGCATACATAACTCCATACATAATCATGTGAGAATAATGAATAGGTCATATGACTAAATGGATTAAAATAGTGTATACAGTGAGGAACACAGCGGTGCTTGGAGAAATGTAGAAATATATATACACGGAAAATTAAATAGCTAATCTATGATGGCAGGATTTTATATATTTTCAACTTTTCTATAGTATAGCATAAATATAAAATGAAACCTTTTCAACGTTTCCAAGAATACCAAGACAACTATATCCACCTCCTCTGCCCCCCAAAAAAACATGAGGTGGTAATATACCAAAATGTTAAAAGGTATTCTTTGGATAACTGACTTCGTGACTTTATTTGCTTCTTACAGTTTTTGGTATTATCTATCTACATGTTCGCAAAGAGTCGGACACGACTCAGCGACTGAACTGAACTGAACCAATCTACGTATTATAAATTGAACATGTGTCTCTTTGAAAGAAGTTTATTGGGAAATTTTTCTTTTTTGGCCATGCTGCACTGTATGCAGGGTTTTACTCTGAACAGGGGTCAAACCCATGCCTCCTGCAGGGGTAGCATGGTCTCAACCACTCAACTGCCAGGGAAGTCCTGGGAAATTTTAATGAGTGTTAATACATCATGTTCAATGGATTTCCCTGGTGGTTCAGCAGTAAAGAAATCTGCCTGCCAATGCAGGAGACATGGGTTCAATCCCTGGGTCGGGAAGATCCCCTGGAGAAGGAAATGGCAACCCACTCCAGTATACTTGCCTGGAGAATCCCATGGACGGAGGAGCCTTGTGGGCTACAGTTCATAGGATCATGAAAGAGTCGGACATGACTTAGACCCTAAACAATAACAATCATGTTCAATAATGTCACAACTACTCAATGCATAGAGAAGGAAATCCACCCTCTCTGATGTGAAAGAACAGCCTTGGTTCATACCTGGGCCGGTACTTCCAGCACCCCCACCTCCACCACCACTGCCAAACATGCCCCCGCCTCCGGCTCCAGCACCGCTACCACCGCCAAAACTGTCTGAGAAATTGGGCATGAGCTTCTGTCGTTTCCTTTGCACTTCCTCTTTATCTGTATTTAAAGGAAGAGAAACCAAAGGAGAAGAGATTGATTCAGTTCCACTACTAGCCACAGAAAGAATATTGATTCTGATGGTATTTTTAGACATCTTATAGGGAAACAGAAAACACCCAAGGAGGAAGAGATGCCAAATTTCAAGAAGCATTATATTTATTCCAATGAATACGAAGACCAAGAACTAGCCTCAGAGAGACCACAGAACAGTACACACCCAATTCTGTTTATTCTCTCTGGAATAAAGTCCCCCATGTCATTCAAGTTAGTGAGACACTAGACTGTCCATCAAAGATGAAGATGCTGAAAAAACTGAGAAAAACATTACTGAGCATTTTCACATGGTCATACAAAACAACTGTTACTCATCAGCTAACATTTATTATGCATCTACAGTGAGCTAAGTGCTGTGGATAAAGAGAAGTATGACATCATGTCCTTACTGCCAAAAGCCCTCCAATATAATTTTAAGGTTTAGGGGAAAGACAGAGAGGACACGATAATACTATGTCTGTTAAATTCATGGTGCAAACTAGGGTTCCAGAAGTTTATGGGAAGACTTCGAGGGAGTACCCATGAGCTGGAAATTCAGGAAAGGCTTCCAGAATCAACCTTCCATTAGGAGGGGGCAAAGGGAAGATACTCTGGGAAGGGGATGCAGAGGGAAAGAAATGAACCACTGTACACTGCACACCTATGAGAACAGCAGCACATCGGTTTAGCTGAAGTGGAAGTTTTCTGTAAGGAATTGGTGAGAATCGGGGCTGAATGGGACCACACTGTCAAGCACCTGGACTGTGAACCTAAGGGATTTAATTTACAGGCAGGAGAGCCATGCACTGTTTCTGAACTGGGACGCTGTGTACAGGGTGGTGTTTTAGGAAGATCAGTCTGTCACCGGTGCATAGGTGAGAAGCAGAGACAGCACAGAAAGTGACAGAAGCTGCTCCTTGGTGGTCACCATGAGAATAAAAATGGGTGGACCCCAGAAAGACAACAAGAGAGGGATCTGTAGCCGTTGGGTGACTAATGAAAAAATATGTGAGGCTAAAAAGTTTAAGACCACTACTTGACTAAAATACAGGGATGCCCGCTGAGACTTTTTACTGTCCAGGTCTAGATACTATTTGGACCTTTCCCCCTCATTCCTTATGTGCGTGCTCTATTTTTCTTTCGCTTCTCACCAGCCCCATGGCCCCTCTAAGTTCTGCCAGTGCCTTTGTGGTCTGTCGTTGTATTCCTGTTTCTTCTTTCTGTTTCCCTTTCTTTACCTTCTCTGATTTTCCCACCATATTTTTTTTTCTCCCTTCTCTCTTTTGAAACAAAGGAGTGAAAGAAGCTTTTCGGGTTTTGTTTAATAGGGTATTCTTTTTTTTTCAATCAGCAGCTCAATACTTAACAATTGTCCTATTTCTGGTTCTTCAGGTCAGTTCTGCTCATTGTTTATGTTCAGAAAGATCTTCAAAATTTCTAATTCTGTGGTTGTTTCAGCCGTCTCAGGGCTAGGAAGAATGCTGTTGTTTACCGATTATCTCGTGAACATCTAAGGGCAGTTGAAAGATGAAGCAGGGGAAAGTAGGGTAGCAAAGTATACTTTAAAAATCATCTTTTAAAAACAAATCCTGTCCAGACTCAGGAAAACAAAAGCCAGCATGGGTCAACTGTGACAAACATACTCCCACTAGAAAAGGGTGACTTCAAAGTGGAGAAACTTGAACAATTTCCTTATCAAAAGGTTTTGGACAGATTTACAAAATTTCTCCATAGAGAAATTTGTATCATGACTAAGAGAATTATTACTCATCCTATAAACTGTTGATCTTACATGAGATATTTGTTCATCAGTAATATGAAATACAAGAGGAAACCAGACAACACATTGATCTTCAGAAAAAATATTATCCACTGACATGCTTTCTAGCAAAGAGATCATTTGGTATTTGCTATGTATTCCTTTTGACTTATAAAACAGGGACATTCACTGGTTACATTCATTGTAAAATGGGAATTTTTAAGAGTCAATTTAAAAAATATTAACTATCCTACAGTCATTAAGATGTCAATGACAAGAAATAGATACAGTAAACTCCACAACAAGCTTTTTTAAAAGAACCTGCAGTCTGAATTTCCATGGACTTGAACATGGGGACTTTCACACTGGGTTCACTCATCCTTGTGGTCTGTTTTTGACGGTGGACCATGGGATGTACTAAGAAACATCAACCTATTCTAAAAGGGCTCAATACAAGCTCTTCTTTACAGAAGAGGAAACCGAAGCTAGGATGTTAAGCTAGGAGGTCAGGGCAGAGTGAAGATCAGATACAAGGTCTACTGAGCAGTCCTTTATGTCATCACTTTTTGGGAAACACTCTAACACATCTTCACTTCCTTTAATAAAGGATGATTTAAGATAACAGCTTAGTTCAAAAAATGTTGGTAAAACTTTTTGCCTCTACCACCTTTTGCTGTGCATGTGCCTTAAAAGTACCTCATTCTTGCTTTCCAGGTTCTAGTTTGCTAGTAAAGAAAGATATCTGCATTTATCCTGACCATACCTTTCGTAATTGAAAGATTACAATTCTATTTCTTCCTAATCCCCATCTTTTCAGATTGAGAAGTCATTATGGTCTTTCTTTGCTTTTGTACAATGGCTCCTCAACTATCTTCTTCCCTTGCCAACCATCCCTCTCTTGATTATTTTGATTGTTTCCTTGGACCCAACCATCTCCATGACACTTTAATGAGACACAATGTCAGTGGCCATAAAGGATGCAAAGTTCAGGGCTGGATGACTCTCTTCAACAGGAGAAGTATTACATACTGCTTTGTCTATTGTCCCACTTGGTGGCCCCCAACAAGTTACTAGTGTCTTGGATAAGGATAGCAAACTAGTGGGTCAATCAGTAACTTAGGTCTCAGATATTTAATAAACATCTTCTGTGTGACATATATTGTTTGAGATGTAGCAATAAACATGAAAGACCAAATCTGTGATCTCAAGAACATTCTTCCTACTAGAAGAACAAATAAGACAACAGACACATAAATTAATAGGTAAGATAATTGTACATACTGATAAAAATAAGTGAAGAATATAAAACGAGGCAATGAGACAGGGAGTGACCCCAGGAGCTGGGGGCAATGGAAGGAATGTTCAATGACTTCTGAGAAATGAATACGGTGATTCTTTGGGTTGTATAGCCTGGATTCATTTCCATACAGTTACTCTGATGCTAAATGGCCTGCTACTTTTCTGGCCAGCCACAGGTCTGGTGTGATTATTTCCTTGTGATTATTTCAACCTGGGATTTTATAATCCAGAAGGTTTTCTTTGACTAAGGTAATTTGTGATCTTCAATAAAACAGTTCTAATCTCACAACAGGGCTTCCCAGGTGGTGGTAGTGATAAAGAACCCACCTTCCAATTCAGGAGACACAAGAGATGTAAGGTTCAGTCCCTGGGTTGGGAAGATCCCCTGGAGGAGGGCACGGCCACCCACTCCAGTATTCTTGCCTGCAGAATCCCATGGACAGAGCAGCCTGGAGGGCTGCAGTCCCTGGGGTCTTAAAGAGTCGAAAACGACTGAAGTGACTTACACCACGCACACAGTTTCACAACAACTCAGTCCCGGTATGTGCTAGCCATTCTTTCTGTGGAGCTCCACTATTAATTCTCATCTTTCCAGGTGGTTCTTCTTATACTATCTGTATAGATAGGGTTTTTCGTCAGTGACAGACTGGGAGGCAAGTGCTTCTCGCATAGAGGTGGTTTTGAACTTTCAGGAGACCCCAACCCAAGACAGCTCCTGCTACAACAGAGTAGCAATGCTAATAATGGTCTGATGCGCCCCTGCTGTGTCCACGCACAGAAGCCACCGGGAAAGAGACTCAGGCAGCCTGGAACCCGAGTTCAGCTTTGACTATTTCTAGGCTCATACATGGGTAGGTAATCTGAGTTGCCTTTATTTAACCAGTTCTCTCTACTGGAAAAATTGACACTAATTTGAGCATGTTGTAAGAGAAGAAATCTTTTTTTTCTTCCCTCAGAAAGTCCAAAAAATTTGCCCTGTTTCTGTTTTGTATCTACTTTTATAGAGGGATGTTAATCCAAAGCGGGGAAGTGAGGAGAGGTGACCACTCCTGGGGAAGCCAAGTGGGCAGGGCTTGCCACCTCATTTTACACAGAGCTGCTCAGCTTCATACAATGGGAAATTTTATGTGGAGATAAAGAAGTCTTCTCTGCTGACAGTGTTTTCAAACCATCAACAAAATGCACTATGAACCTGACCCATCCGTGGTGACGTCACAAGCTCAGAAAAGAAACAAGAATGCACGGAACCATTTTCTAAATGCTCCCGCCACAACATGAATTCTAGGAAAAGCAAGCCCTCTTAGAAGATCAGCCATCACATGCTGCTATCACAGGATCAGCAAGCGTGTGTACTGCTGCTGCGGCACCTTTGCGGGTTCCAACCTCAGCCAGGACCTGGGCGCCTCGTCTGTCCCCACTCTCACTTCCCCCTAGTCTAGGGCCTTCTAATTTTGTGTGTGCCACAGCTTCTTTTGCAGCCTGGATCTCTTCTTAGGATCATAGTTTTCAGTACGTAAAATACAAAATAGGATTACAAAGAAACCCAGTTGTTTTCAAGTACATTTCTAGCCATGGACCTGCAGAGGAGTCAATGGACTCCAGGTTAACAAATACTCATTTTGAGAGGATTCTCATGGCTGAATTTTCCAGTCTGCCCGCTTGGATTCCAGTCCTGTCTTTTGAATGGCCTATTAGGAATCTGCCACACGAACCTAAAATGCAACATGATTTAAACTGACCTCTGCCTTTGCCCACCCAAATCTACTTCTGCTCCACTGATCCTTCATCAGTTCATCCACATCACAATCTTCCCAGGCGAGGATTCCTAGGATCATCTATGACTCCTGATTTTCTCCTTCACTTCTTACCCCAACCAATAGCTGGGTCCTCTGACATCATCACTGCACTGCCTCATGGATCTACCTTCTCCTTTCACACCACTGCACTAAGACCTTCACTAACCTCACCCTTTCTTACTTGGATTCTTGCGTTTTTCTTCTGACTCACTGCTGCCCACACAGTGTCTTCGGGGTCTATGTAGAGAAGGCAGAGGCATCATTCTAAATCTAAACTGGCCTAGTCCTTCCCCTTTCCAATTTCAAAGCACAAATTCTAAAGGCTCCAATCACAGCTCCCCAGAGCCTGGCCCTGCCTTCCTTCAGGAGTCCATCTGGGTGAGCCTTAGGCTCACTTTTCTCTGAACATACACTAACTATTCCTAAGCCAGGGGAAACCCTTTCCTTCTCTGTGGCACACTCAACTACTGAAAGACATGCCCAACTTTCATGACCTTGAAGCAGCTTTCTTCTTGTGGCTTCTTCAGAATCTAGGGTTCTCTCTCCTTGGCATTATCCTGTGTTTCATGGCTGTTTTACTTTCGGAATTGCCAAAATAATAATTTGCATTACAACAACTTAAGAAGACTATTTTCTCTCCTTCTTGAGGCATCGTTCCTGAGGAACAGAGTGCTACATCACCATTTTTACAGCTCTGCACGGCATGGTGGCTGAGTCTTCTGTGACTCAGTGAGGCCAGAGGCTGATTCTCCTATACAGCAAGCTTTATGCTTTCATCTCAACTGCCTGACCCCTGAGCTATTCAATAAACGATAGATTCTCAAAGAGAATTTTAAATGTTCAACCTCATATAAAACAGTGGAAATAACATTACTTTAAAGGCTAGACTTAAGTCTATGACTCTAAAATCATATATTACTTCTTTCTTCTCTAAAAAGAAGTACCATGGACCCACGGACCAGTCACTAGGAGGCTGGTCAAAGCAGGTGACTGCTGGCCTTTTCTCAACAGCCTGTCCTCTTGCTGGAACAAGTGCAAGTGTTTAAATAACCGAGTTACCTTTGATTTCAGGATAGTAGAGGAAAGGTTTTGGTTCGCTAGTTTCCAAATCAGATTTCCTCCGAAGCTGGACGAACACGGAGGCTGGTTTTGTAATGTTGACATCTTTATACTTTGGGGTTTTGAAGACAATGGCAAACTGCAGGATACAAAGATCCAAATGTTGGAGTAGGACTACGTTTCTTTTACAGCAGTGGTACTCATTAAACACATTCTTTATGCCCAATGCTTAGATACAGTGTATTAAAAAGAAACACAACACCCTAGAGAAAGTTACAACCTTGGCATTCTATACCCATATATTTTTATTATATTGCCAATGTGAAATTGAAATATAAGATTATGCCAATGTACTGAAAATCCTCATTAGTTCACTTGTCTAAAGTTTCAATGTCTTTCAGTGTAAATAACCATGTGAATAAAATACATTGCATATATCCTCTTTTCCAAATTAGCCTTAAAAGCCTCCAAGATTATTTACAGCAATATCATAAAGACATAATGGAAAGAGAAGAGGATGGTTGGTACCACTACTGGCCTCCTGGCCAGCCAACAACCACAGCAAAAAACTAAACCCTTAAGGGAGACACTGTGACAGGGCCAGATGCCCTATGAGGATGGCCAAGGCTCTAGACACACACAGAGCATCTGTACCACCTCTAAGACAGCCTCCTTGATATCTGCTAGTATAAGAATAGTCAGATTTAGTTTTTATAATTTCATCCAGAAAATTAATGTTTAATCTAACAGTTATGCACAGAACTTTCCAGAGTTTCTTTATGCTATGTAAACATGAACATGGAATCTTTTTTATATACACTTTGTTTCATACCTATCTTTTAAAAAATTTCAGTGTTGTATCTTTAAGACCTTTCCATGTTAGTCTGTGTTCATTCTTTTTTAATAACTGTACAATATCCCCTCACATTTACTTAACTGGCCACTAACTGATGGACATTTGGATTGCTTCTATTTTGTGTGTGTATGAAAACTGTATTCCTCAATCACTCAGAGTAACTGTTAAGATGAGGATTCAGCATTTTCATCTCTTTGTCATAAACTCAGTTGTTGCTGGGAGATCTTGATTCATCATGATGATATCAGCCTCAACAAGAAGACTCCTCCTGTCAACACTTTTCATTAGAATACCCTTTGAACAGGTCTTCTCATGTTACTCTGGGAGAATACAGTTACAGACTAATTGTGTTTCCCCCAAAGTCGTACGGTGAAGCCCCAATAATGTGGCTGTATTTGGAGATAGGGCCTTTATGGAAATAAGGTTAAATGATGTCATAAGAGTAAGGCCCGGATTGGATAGGATTAGTGGTCTTAAAAGAAGAGGCACCAAAAAAGAGAAAAATAAAAAGAGGAGACACCAGAGAGTTGCTTCTCTCTCTGCCATGTTAGGACATAACAAGAAGGTGGCTGTCTGCCAACTAGGGAGAGAGCCCTCATCAGGAACCAACCCTGTCAGACCTTGATCTGGGACTTACAGGCTCCAGAAGCATAAGCAAAAAACTGCTTTTGTTTTATTCACTCAGTCTATGATATTTTTTATTAGTCTGAATAGACTGGTGAAATATGTAACACATTTCTACTTAAGGATTTGAGGGTCACTGCCTTGTATCTAGGTGATCAGATACCTGACAGAGCTTTACCCATAATTCTATAGTAGGTAACTTTTTTGGAACACCTCCAAGACATAGTGCTCTTTGATGAAAGTTAAATAAATATTTATTATTTTTCCCTTTTTATACCTGGAATCTAAGTACTGAATTTCAACAAGGCAGAAAACATAGTATCATCTTCCTTACCATCATCATCCACTTACTTGTCTGTGAACATCTGTGGGGGAAAAATCTCCAAATCCTTCCCAAATTCCACCATTTTCCTCCTCTTCATAAAATCGAATCTGGATGTCATCTGTAAACAGTCACATTCAGGTGTATAATTTCACACAATACAATAACATTCATAAATGTGATGAAAAATAAAGCTGGTTCAAAAGTCTACCTACTATGTACTTAACCTTTTTTGAAAGTAATTCATATAAAATAGACTTCTGAATTATTTAAAATTTTTAGTAAAAAATTTGTGTTACCATAGTGATGGGCCCCAAGTTTCATTTACAAGGACAGAATTCTAGATTTACCTATTCAATCTGAGTTTTCTCTTAATCAATCTTTGACTTTCCCACTTCTCCAACCCTAAACCAATTCACTCCCCAAGAACATGAAAGATAGTGAAGAATATCAGAATCCCAAAAGGTGGTTCACCTTGATACAGATTTACGTAATAATCAGTTCAGTTCAGTCGCTCAGTCGTGTCTGACTCTCCCATGAATCACAGCACGCCAGGCCTCCCTGTCCATCACCAACTCCCGGAGTTCACTCAAACTCATGTCCACAGAGTCAGTGATGCCATCCAGCCATCTCATTCTCTGTCGTCCCCTTCTCCTCCCGCCCCCAACCTTTCCCAGCATCAGCGTCTTTTCCAGTGAGTCAACTTGTTGCATGAGGTGGCCAAAGTATTGGAGTTTCAGCTTTAGCATCAGTCCTTCCAATGAACACCCAGGATTGGTCTCCCTTAGAATGGACTGGTTGGATCTCCTTGTGGTCCAAGGGACTCAAGAGTCTTCTCCAACACCACAGTTCAAAAGCATCAATTCTTCGGTGATCAGCTTTCTCCACAGTCCATCTCTCACATCCATACATGACCACGGGAAAAACCATAGCCTTGACTAGACGGACCTCTGTTGGCAAAGTAATGTCTCTGCTTTTTAATATACTACCAAGGTTGGTCATAACTTTCCTTCCAAGGAGTAAGCGTCTTTTAATTTCATGGCTGCAATCAGCATCTGCATACGTAATAACACTTAACATATAAAGTTTACTATTTGGCATATGCTGTTCTAAATGGTTTTATATGCTTATATTAACTGACTTCATCTTCAACTCTGTGATGTAAGTGTACTATTAATATCCTCATTCTGCAGAAGAGAAATTGGACTTCAAAGAGGTTAAGTAACTTATCTAAGGTTGAACAGTTAGTAAGGGGAGAGACCAGGATTTGAACATGGACACTGAATGTTCATACTCCAGGCTCTTAAAACATCCTGCTATGCTACCTCTCTACAATATTCTAGTAGTCCCTATTGAGAAACTGCTAAAATTATGTGTTGGTCTAGTCCCTTCGGGTTAAATTAGAATGTCTTAATTTCACACTTCAGTTACGGATTCTACTCCTGCAGAAATATGACAATATAACTCAGGTTGGCATCTCCCTGGCTTCACTTCCTAATTCACAGGGAGGAGTACACTATTGACTTGCAAAAACTAAATGTATATTTCGATTTAAATCGAATTTTAGAAATATTAGCATTGGGTAAGACATTCATAGGACTACCCTGGACCTAGTTATTCAGATTCTTTAAGCTGGGTATAAAACTTCTCTTAATTAGCCATTTCAATGTAATGATGATGACTAAGAATCACGTTTACAAATAAAGGTACTTAGATTGTCTTTACTCATAGTATGCACACCCAGGAATCTGGAAATGCACATTACTTGGATAGAATTGGTTAAAAGAAAGCTGATACCAGAATCTGCAGAGAAAGTGTAAACATTTTGGGGACAAAGATATACACCTTTATCTTAAAATCTGATCTCATTTTTTCTGACTTTTTACCTCAGAGCATTTAGCCTCAAAGGACAATTTTCTTTTTTTAAAGTCATAGTTCTTTAAATAGGGGCTACATTTCCAGTTATACAGCTGCTTACTCTGAAAATGCTCATCAGAGTAAGCAGCTGGGTAACTGCTTGTAGTGAGTGTATCTTTATTATGGTATACCTTTTATGGTTTTATTTTAAAAATGAGTAAAGCTTGAGAAAATAACAATCTCCTTCTGCTTTTCCTAACTTATCAATCTTGTGCTATATCTAGTGAGAGATAAATGTCAAGACCTTTACTGAAAGCGAAAATTATGAGAGGAATATGCTCTGAGAATTTCCTTATAGCCCTTATTCTTTCTTTTTCTTAAATGACATCATAGTGTCATGTGGAGCTATCCAGAGAAACTCTCAGTGTTGCAACAAAGCACTGTAAGAGAAAAAATGTAACGATTTCACACTATGTAAAACATTCATCACGCGTGTGTGTGTAAGTGAAGCATGGGCTGCTACTCATTTACTTAAAGTTCACACAGCAAAGTTTAAAGCATAAAAGCACTGAAATATCACTGATTACAATGACCACTATTTTCTTACTTCTCTTTACAATAAGGGAGACCTGGGTTCAATCCCTGGGGTGGGAAGATCCCCTAGAGAAGGGAAAGGCTACCCACTCCAGTATTCTGGCCTAGAGAATTCCATGGACTGTATAGTTCATGGGACTGCAAAGAGTCAGATATGACTAAGCGACTTTGACTTTCACTTCACTTCTGTTGAAAATTTTAAATGAATTAGTTGGGTTAAAAAATAACATGGACAACTTAATTTTGGAAGAGATGAAATGTATAAATTTTTAAAATGAGTTCTACGCCAGAGGAGAGATGTTACTGGGCTCACTGCCAAAAAGTGACTCACAAACACACTCAGAATTACACTTCACATCTTGAGATCAGAACATGTATTTACCTTTCTGAACCTTGTCACAGAGAAGATAAATCTCTTCCCCTCCAGTTACACATCCAGCTGTCCTGTCCATTCTTACTATTTTCAAGTTAGACGCATTGGGGGCTTCTGTTCACAGGAGAAAAACAACAAACATCATGATTTATCCTCATCTTCACATGCTAACCTCCTGTGAGGGACCTTAACCAAAAAAAAGTTCAAGTAGATGCTTTCACTCATATTGCTATAACAAAAATATGGATAAAAAGTGCCTTCTGAAATCCTCAGAGCACTGCTTGGGCATGGCTCATTCATTATCCCCAAAATAGATGAGACAGAAAGGAGCAGTATTCATTTCTCCCATGAACACAGTAAGAGACATTAATAGAGAAAGAGAAAGAACTTTTCTGATGTTTCAGGAAGTTCCAAGCTAAAGGATGTGTGGAATTTCAATTAGGTCAAGACTTTAACCCCAAACTTACATCCATGGTACTGATACACCATTTACAAGAGTCCTAGAAATTTAGGAAAAGTACAGTATTCTGAAACCATTAATTTTTATTCTATAGAAAAGAAAAATGAAGATTTTATATTTACTTTTCCCAAACTAAATTAGAATTCTGTGTGGTTAAGACATAAAAGTTTTGTGTGGTAATAGTATAAAAGCTTCCTTTTTTTTTTTCGCTCTAACAGCTGCATTTTAAAGTGATCTTTGGTATAGGAGCCTACAACATTTTATAAAGCTTTCACTTCCCTTTAAACCTATTTAAATTAGAGAAATCAGTTAGTTGCTGTACTTGGGGCATGGAGTTTTCTACTTAGACTAAACTCTATGACCTTTTAATGAGTCTAAGCACTGCCCTTAGAGACAGTTTGGAAATATCTGTTTAATAAATCCCATGCATACCAAATACGAAATCTGCATGGTAAATGCCAAAGACCACTGTAAAACTCTTTTCAAAAACTCCAGGAACTACAGATTGAAATAGAATTTTGAAGCCACAAAACATCAAAATATCTGTACTGCTCATTTAGTTAACCTGAAGTTCCTAAATGGATAAAGCTGTAACAAGCAAGAATGAAAATGGGTAAGTATAAGAGTTATCCTTTATTAACTTCTCTTCAGAGCCCCAACTATTTTTCCCATCTAAGAGCACCAGCAATATATCCTCATAGTAAAGAATTAATAAATAACAAGACATTTGGCATTGCATGTAAAAGACTATAGCAAACATGAGGAAGGAGATTTACTGAGCGGCTCACCATATTTCACTTTTAATCTCGACATCAACTTCTTAAGCTAGACTTCGGTATTCTTATTTTGCAGATGATAAACGTGAGGCTCCAAGGGATTAAGTTCCTTGCCCCAGGAACCAGAACTAGTCAGCACTGCCAGGGTGGGGACGGAAGTCTGCTCCTGACTTTGCAGCAAGCTGCCTCAGGTCAGGAGTTGAGTACTCACTGCTGTCATAGATGGCGTCTGACACCACGGGTTCCAGACGCCTCGTGAAGCTGCCGGTGCTGTCTGGAAGGAAAGCTGTAAACATGAGTCGTACCACGCTGAGGTCCATCTCCTTCGTCTGCTGAAGTGCTGCCTGGCGGATGATTTCTTTTTCCCGATCTAAGACCAGACAACACAGGGTGTTCATGTCCAGAGAAAGGCATAAGTATGAACACTTTAGATTGAGTGCTTTTATAAAGCCCCAATTAAGAACATCAACTTAAAGTAAAAGTCATTTTTCTCTTTTGAAATTCTTCATATTGCTAATAAAATTTTAAGAATTATCTATGTCATCCAAACATAAAGGCACCAGAAGAAGGCCTGCATTGTCTCTGGATCACAGTGAAAACTGTCCTGTATGTGACCAATGGCCTCATTCCTTTCCTATTATCCCCTGACCTCTCCCAAGACACAAAGGGTGTGACGGAAATGGAAAGGAGTAAGCTGACTATGCCTCAGTTGTGTTGAGGAATGTGAAAATTAAATATTTCAGCACCGATAAATACATATACACTATCATGTGTAAAACAGAGAGTGGGAAGCTGCTAAATAACACAGGGAGCCCGGTCTGGTGCTCTGTGACAATCTAGAGGGGTGAGGGTGGAGGGAAGGGAGACAGGCTCAGGAGGGAGGGGATTACGTATATAATGATGACTGATTTGCACTGTATGGCAGAAACCAACACAAAACTGTAAAGCAATTTACCACCAATTAAAAAATAAATAAAAAATTTAAAAAGGAAATTAAATATCCCCAAAGCTGTATTCATCCCATAGCGCCCAGGACAGTAGCAAGTAGGACTCAAAAAGTGCAGTTAAGGAGCCAAATAACTCAACTGCAGTTGGCTCCTTTCCCCCGATGGAGCTTTCTTGTTGATGGACGTGACTGTACTTAACTTATAACGTCGTAAGAGGTGATAGATAATTCAAGTGAAGAGTACTACAAAAGAGCTACAGTTGAAGTGATACAAAATCTCAAAGGATGGGAGAATCCAGAGGCTTTGGAGCAGAAGAGACATTGCCCTGAATCTTGAAAGGATGGTAGAAATTGAACTCAGGAAGAGAATGAATAAAGACATTCCAGGAAGAGAAAGAATGTGCCAAGGGGAGGAAGAGAGAAATCATGGTGCTTGCATGGAGCGGTTCAGTTTGACAAGAGGGGTGTTGTGGGAGACAGCTGGAAATGCAGACTGGGGCCAGCTCTCAGGATGCCTACAATGCCAGGGTCCGGAATTTGGATGTTGTAGGCAACAGGGAGACCCTGAATAGTGGTGACATGCGGGCTGTAGTAAGATTCGTCTGCTCAGAGGACATAAACCAGATTAGAAGTAGCGAGGGACAGAGGCAGCAGCAAAAAATTGGCATGAGGAATGGAACCCCACAGAGCACAGAGGAGCTGGGTCACAAACAGCATGGAGAGGCCGCAGAGGTGAGAAGGGGGCCTCAAAGATGAGGTGAAGGTTTTGAGGATGAATATTAGACGATAGAACATGTTGATGGGAAAATGATGACTGCTTTTGGAGCACTGGTGGCAGGATGGCTAGATGAAATGACAACACAGTAAATCAAAAATGGCACGTGTTGTGGGACAAAGATTGGGGTTGAAAGAAAACACACAAGTAACTGCAGGAAAATATAAAATCACAGCATTTTTTATGATAAAGAGGATAGCTTATAATGTGCCTGAGAGCCCAAAGAAAGAAAGATTCCTTATGATAAGGTGAGCTGGAGGAGTTATAACAAAGGAGGTGTTCTTTGAATCTTGAATTCTGAACTGCTTTTGACAGGTTGAAGAGGGAAGGGTGGTATTTTAGGTAGAGGTAGGAGAGCATAAGTGTTTGAGGGGGCGATGGGAAAAGGTGGGTACCAGGTGGAACCTGAGATAAAGCTGGAAAGGAGGCTGGAGTCAGAAGTTGTATGCTCGGCTATGGCAGTACAGAGGTTATTCTAGAAGTAGCAAGATGCCATCAAAGTTTCTGAGCAGTGACAGGGTGGGAGCAGCCTGGGGCAGACTGAGGGTCAGATGAGCTCCAGGTCTACACACAGGGGAAGGAGAACCAGAGCTCTCAAAGGACCAAGGCCGGGAGGGACACTCACCTGTGAGCTGCCGGTCTCCTCCACCTTCTGCCTGCAAATAGGCAAGATCAGGATGCACCAAAAGTCCGGGATTATAGCCCCTTATACAGGCATCTGTCATTCGTGCTTCCAGTGTTTCAAATACTTTTTTCTTTGTCACATGAAGTATACCCAGGTTTGCAAAGCTGGAGGAAAAACAGTAACGGCAACAACAACCAAAAGTTAGGCAGACAGAGACGAGAGTCCTGTTTCACTTTAACAAAGTGGATTGGGAAAACACGCACAGACCCTCAGTCATACTACCATCACCAGCTGGTGCCAAGAACAGTGTTTGACACTGCGTGTTTAATAAATGTCTGTTGGATGAGTAAATGCAGGGATTAAACCAGCACAGAAAAATATGTACTATGACAAACCGGTAAGCGAGGAGGAGCAGTCAGATTTTCAGAAAGAGCAGCTCCATATTCTGGCCTGTTAGTCCTACTACCACATGGGGTATCTATAACTGCCGCAAAGCAAGGCTAACGCCAAGGTAACAGCAATGACAAACACGGTGCGGCACTTTACACTCCACCATCCATAAAGGGCTTTTCATGTATATTATCTAATTTAACCCCTGTGGAAAAGACATCATTGCCACTGCATGAAGTGTTCGTCACCCAGTCATGTCCGACTATTTGCGACCCCATGGACTGTAGCCAGCCAGGCTCCTCTGTCCATGGAATCTTCTAGGCAAGAATACTGGAGCGGGTTGCCATTTCCTTCTCCAGGATTGTTACATGAATAATGAATTTACTCTGGTAACAAATGAAATAATACAGAAGTCAGTCTTCTGCTTTAGGTAAGAGCAGAGCAACAAAGACCATTTAAGCTTCTCACTTTAAACAACAAAAATCAGTTTTCATACCCTGGACAATAGACGGCTTAGGACAGTGAACCTAGAGGAAAGGAAGACAGACAAGGTGAGCCTAAAATTACGCTGCACTAATATCTGGAGGGAGCTGCCAGGCTGCAGCATAGGGAGGGGCGGCTTAAACAGAGCCTGCTGATCTCCCTGAGTTGAGGAGACAAAGGAGACCAACAAGGGCGGAATTCATGCACAGACACCAGTGAGGAAAGAATCCCACACAGAGAGACACCCAGAGCGTGAGTGCGAGGAAATGACCCAAATGGGAAAGGAGCCATCAGAAGCACAGATGAAACTGCTCCTGGAGCACACACAGGACTAGAATAGTTCAAGAAACCTTGTGAAACATGAAGGATTAGAAAGACATTGCCTCAGTACTGGTTTCAAGTTAACCCTAGATTAAAGTCTGCTCTGGCCTCCCTAAAAAATCTTAAAAGTCAGTCTAGAAAGGGCCAAACTAGTCTCAAATTTAACTTTATCCCAATGCTCAAAAATATTTGCAAGAGTCCCCCAAAAGCCTGTAGAGATGAAAATTACAATGTTT
The DNA here is from genome assembly GCF_049115385.1 of Moschus berezovskii. Lineage (NCBI taxonomy): Eukaryota > Metazoa > Chordata > Mammalia > Artiodactyla > Moschidae > Moschus > Moschus berezovskii. The sequence goes on from NC_142464.1 coordinate 29,439,653, forward strand.
GGGAAGAAAAATACACTAGATGAAATTACAAATCAGATACTATAGACAAAATGTTTAGTGGACCTGAATCTGAAATGAAACAGAAAAAAGTGAAGAAGAAAAAGAACAGATCATTCATGAGCTGTGGCACAATTTTAAATGGCCAAATACATGAGATCGATGTTCTAGAAGAGGAGGAAAAAAAACAGGAGTGTATTGAAAAAGTATTTTAAAAATAATGGCTGAAAAGTTTTAAAATTCAATAAAAATAGAAACCCAGAGATTCTGGGTTTTAAAGAATCTCAATAAATCACAAAGAACAAGAAACATGAAGAATATGACATTAAAGCTTAACATAATCAAAGTGCTGAAAACTACCAATGAAGAGAAAAAGTAAAAAGCTGATAGAGAAAAAACCTGACACATTATGTATGGAGGAACAAAGATATAAGAATGACAGAAGACTTTTTTTGGAAACAAGGAAAGCCAGAAGACAGTGGAGCAGTGTATTTTACGGACATGCAAGAAAACCCTATAATTCTACACGCCTCAAAAATATCTTTGAAAAACAAAGACAAAATAAAGACTTTAAGATGTACAAATTGAAAGAATTTAGCAGCACACCAGTAGTTAAAAAAAAAATCTGAAAGAAAGTCAATACACGGCTAAGTATAAAATATTTTTTTCTTATTTAAAAGTTTCTTTAAAAGGTAATTGATAATTTAAAGCAAAAATAAAAAACAACATATGGTGGTATTTATATTAATAACATATGCAGATATAAAATAAATGACATAGTAGCAAGAAGGCCAAAAGAAGGAAAATGAAAGTATACTGTTAACATGCTATAAGTAAAGAGGTATAGTGCTATTTGAGGGTAGACTGGGATAAGTTAAAGATGTATAGTATAAACATAGAAAGATTGCTAAAATATACAAAGAGGTATAAACCTAAAAGGAGATAAATGAAATAACAAATAATCAAGTAATCTAAGAGGCAGGAAAAGAGGAACAAAAAAAAGACGTGATAAGCAGAAAACAAACAGCAAGATGGTAGATTTAAACACAGCCATATCAGTAATCATATTAAATAAAAATCACTCAACACCCACTAAAAGACAGAGAGCGTCACACTGAATAAAAAGACCCAACTATATGTAGTGTAAATTTATTTTTAATATAAAGACACAGAAACACTAAGCAGATGGGAAAAATGTTTCAAGCTAACATTATTCAAAAGAAAGCTGAGTAACTATATTAGTCTCAGTCAAGGTAGATTTCAGAGCAAAGAATATTACCAGGAATAAAAAGGGTTATTTCATAATGATAAAGGGATCCATTCAAAAGAGGACATAAGAATCCTAAACGTTAATGCATCAAATAAAAGAGCTTCATGACATAAGAGGCACAATCCTATAGAACTGAAAAGAGAAATAGATGCACCTATGAATATAGTCAGAGATTTCAATACTCTTAATGATTGACAGAACAGTAGAGAGAAAATTAGAAAAGAGACAAAAGCCTTGAACAAACAACCTCATTGATATTTACAGAACATGCATTCAATTTGATCATGCTAAACACTCTTTTTAAGTGCACAGTTCAGTTCAGATCAGTTCAGTCGCTCAGTCGTGTCCGACTCTTTGCAACCCCACGCAAAGAGCACACCAGCACGCCAGGCCTCCCTGTCCATCACCAACTCCCGGAGTTCACTCAAACTCATGTCCATCAAGTCGGTGATGCCATCCAGCCATCTCATTCTCTGTCGTCCCCGTCTCCTCCCACCCCCAACCTTTCCCAGCATCAGAGTCTTTTCCAGTGAGTCAACTTGTCGCATAAGGTGGCCAAAGTATTGGAGTTTCAGCTTTAGCATCAGTCCTTCCAATGAACACCCAGGACTGATCTCCTTTAGAATGGGCTGGTTGGATCTCCTTGCAGTCCAAGGGACTCTCAAGAGTCTTCTCCAGCACCACAGTTCAAAAGCATCAATTCTTCGGCGCTCAGCTTTATTCACAGTCCAACTCTCACATCCATACATGACCATGGGAAAAACCCTAGCCTTGACTAGACGGACCTTTGTTGGCAAAGTAATGTCTCTGCTTTTTAATATGCTATCTAGGTTGGTCATAACTTTCCTTCCAAGGAGTAAGCGTCTTTTAATTTCATGGCTGCAACCAGCATCCACAGTGATTTTGAAGCCCAAAAATTAAAGTCTGACACTGCTTCCACTGTTTCCCCATCTACTTCCCATGAAGTGTTGGGACCATATGCCATGATCTTTGTTTTCTGAATGTTGAGCTTCAAGTCAACCTTTTCACTCTCCTCTTTCACTTTCATCAAGAGGCTTTTGAATTCTTCTTCACTTTCTGCCATAAGGGTGGTGTCATCTGCATATCTGAGGTTATTGATATTTCTCCCGGCAATCTTGATTCCAGCTTGTGCTTCTTCCAGCCCAGCGTTCCTCATGATGTACTCTGCATAGAAGTTAAATAAGCAGGGTGACAATATACAACCTTGATGTACTCCTTTTCCTATTTGGAACCAGTCTGTTGTTCCATGTCCAGTTCTAACTGTTGCTTCCTGACCTGCATACAGGTTTCTCAAGAGGCAGGTCAGGTGGTCTAGTATTCCCATCTCTTTCAGAATTTTCCACAGTTTATTGTGATCCACATAGTCAAAGGCTTTGGAATAGTCAATGAAGCAGACATAGATGTTTTTCTGGAACTCTCTTGCTTTCTCTATGATCCAGCAGATGTTGGCAATTTGATCTCTGGTTCCTCTGCCTTTTCTAAAACCTGCTTGAACATCTGGAAGTTCATGGTTCACATATTGCTGAAGCCTGGCTTGGAGAATTTTGAGCATGACTTTACTAGCGTGTGAGATGAGTGAAATTGTGAGGTAGTTTGAGCATTCTTTGGCATTGCCTTTCTTTGAGATTGGAATGAAGACTGACCTTTTCCAGTCCTGTGGCCACTGCTGAGTTTTCCAAATTTGCTGGCATATTGAGTGCAACACTTTCACAGCATCATCTTTCAGGACTTGAAATAGCTCAATTGGAATTCCATCACCTCCACTAGCTTTGTTTTAAGTGCACAAGGAACACATATTCCAAGACAGACCATATTCCATCCATAAAACAAGCTTCAACACATTTAAAAGGAGTCAACTTCATACCAAATACTTCCTTACCACTGCTGCTGCTGCTGCTAAGTCACTTCAGTCGTGTCTGACTCTGTGTGACCCCATAGACGGAAGCCCACCAGGCTCCCCCGTCCCTGGGATTCTCCAGGCAAGAACACCGGAGAAGGCTGCCTTTTCCTTCTCCAATGTGTGAAAGTGAAAAGTGAAAGTGAAGTCGCTCAGTCATGTCCGACCCTTAGCGACCCCACGGACTGCAGCCTACCAGGCTCCTCCATCCATGGGATTTTCTAGGCAAGAGTACTGGAGTGGCTTGCCATTGCCTTCTCCACCTTACCACAGTGGAACTCAATCAGATATCAATAACCAAGTTACCTAGGTAAGAATGTATTTAAATCAAGACTAGCCATGTAATAATTGTTGAAGGTGAGTGATGGGTACAATGAAGGCTCATTATGCTAGTCTTTCTATTTTTGCATATGTTGGAAATTTATATAATAAAATGCAAAACAAAAATGAGAGCAGACATTATTATTATTAGCATATGAAACAGGAAAAACTGAGAGGATCATAAATGTTAACATATGAGAACACAAAAGGGTACAGTAGCTTTGGAAAGCAATTTGGCAGTTTCTTATCAAGATAAATGAACTCTTAGCACAAGTCCCTACAATTCTATTCTTCAGTATTTACCCAAGACAAGAAAAATTACAACCTCTGTTCACACAAAAAAGTGGCTTTGTTCTGAAAAATTAGAAACAAACCAAATATTCTTCAACAGGTAGATACACCAACACAAGGCAACAATGTAATACTACCTAATAATTTAAAAGAATAAATTACCCATGTACACAGCAACCTAGAGGAATCTGAAATACATTCAGTTCAGTTGCTCCGACTCTTTGCGACCCCATGAATCACAGCATGCCAGGCCTCCCTGTCCATCACCAACTCTTGGAGTTCACTCAAACTCATGTCCAGAGAGTCGGTGATGCCATCCAGCCATCTCATTCTCTGTCGTCCCCTTCTCCTCCTGCCCCCAATCCTTCCCAGCATCAGAGTCTTTTCCAGTGAGTCAGCTTGTCGCCTGAGGTGGCCAAAGTATTGGAGTTTCAGCTTTAGCATCAGTCCTTCCAATGAACACCCAGGACTGATCTCCTTTAGAATGGACTGGTTGGATCTCCTTGCAGTACAAGGGACTCTCAAGAGTCTTCTCCAGCACCGCAGTTCAAAAGAATCAATTCTTCGGGGATCAGCTTTCTTCACAGTCCAACTCTCACATCCATACATGACCACGGGAACAACCATAGCCTTGACTAGACGGACCTTTGTTGGCAAAGTAATGTCTCTGCTTTTTAATATACTATCTAAAACCATAGCCTTGACTAGACGGACCACTGTTGGCAAAGTAATGTCTCTGCTTTTTAATATACTATCTAGGTTGGTCATAACTTTCCTTCCAAGGAGTAAGCGTCTTTTAATTTCATGGCTGCAATCAGCATCTGCAGTGATTTTGGAGCCCAAAAAAATAAAGTTTCCACTGTTACCCCATCTATTTCCCATGAAGTGATGGGACCAGATGCCATGATCTTTGTTTTCTGAATATTGAGTTTCAAGCCAACCTTTTCACTCTCCTCTTTCGCTTTCATCAAGAGGCTTTTTAGTTCCTCTTCACTTTCTGCCATAAGGGTGGTTGACACCATCTGCATATCTGATGTTATTGCTATTTCTCCCAGCAATATACTATACTATGTGAAATAAGCCAGATTCAAAAAGGCTACACACTGTATTATTGCATTTGTATGTCATCATGGAAAAGGCAAAATTATAGGGGTAGAAAACAGACCAGAGGTTGCCAGGGTGTAGAGTTGGAGGAGAACTGGACTCTAAAAGGTCACACAGGGAGTTTCAGGAGGTGATGAAACTATTCTCTACCTTGACTGTGATTATACTAGTATTTATCAAAATTAGAACTGTACACTTTAAAAAGTGAATGTTACAATATTTAACTTCAAAAATTTAACAAAGAAAGTTTATCACTGCTAATTGGACTGGAGCTACAATCCTGCTTCTTAGTCAAAATGCCATACATAAATGGCTTTCAAAGTGTACTCTCTAGACCAGCAGCATTACCTGAGAATTTATTAAAATGCTTATTCTTGGGCCTTATCCCAAGCCTACTGAATTAGAAATTCTGAAGGGTGAGTCAGAGTCACAGTCAGCCATCTATGTTTCAGCAAACCCTCCAGGTGATTCTGATGGCCCCTAAAGTTTGTGAACCACTGCTCTGCACGATGACCAGACAATGAGATCAGACTCTCTGGACACAGTGCTTGGCATCAGTATTTTTACAAAGTGATCAAAGGTGACTTTATTTAGCAGGCAAGTTTGAAATCTGCACTATGCCAGACGTTTCCATCATTAGAATCATCTGGGAACTGCCTCTACCCTCTGGCTAGGATCAAATCCCCAAATACTTGCATTGGGATTCTAAAGTAGCTCCTCCATCTGGCCCTTCTTCCTCTAAAATATTGACTTCACAGCAGGCCAGAGACTTAAAAGCAGCCCAACTCAACTCACAATACACACCCAAGTTTGGAAATTGGATACTACCAATCTCAGTCCAGATCTTGTCCATTTTCTCCAAACAGCTCCTTTTCTGTGTGTTAAGGTTGAACCACATGAAACCGCCAACAGTCAGCTGTTTCTGGATCTACAGAAACCGCAGTTTAATGAGGTCTGCCTTACTTCGCCTCATTTCTCTTCTGCATTTTATATCTATATATCTACTTTGAGAGCTTGCCACTGGTATATGCTGGAAATATTAGTTAAAAAAAAGAAAAACACTTCACATCTCTCTAAATCAGGGCTGCCAGGAAGCAAGCAGAGGGTGTGGTGATTATTGGTGAGGGAGGTGGCTTAAAGCAAAGCCAACTAACAGTTTCCATTGAATGCATATTTCAGAGAACGAAAACATTGCTGAAATGAGCTGCTGATATTTAGGACTGAAAATAAAACACCAAACTAAGATTATTATTATGAGGACAGGCACTAAGGGCTGCCTAAAGGAGCAGGAGATATTGACAAAAAGTCAAAACTAAAGTTAAGTTTAAAAAGTCACAAGGATTCCCCCCTTTCACATTAAAGTAATCAAACTTATATCATGACTTAGCTGTCTAAACCATGAATATTTTAATATAGGTAACAAAATACCCTTGAACATAGAAATTAAATTTTATTGAGAACTCAGGCTGAGAGTTAAGAAAAACACTCCAAGGAAAGGTCATTATTTTGGCTTTGATAATTTGGTTTTGGTACTAAAGGTTATTTATCTTCTCAGGGTCATTTTCCATATGTCTTTTTTGATTATGTTGGATCGATGCCCTGCTTATGAATCTATCCCCTTAACCTAAACTGTTCCACTGGAAACAGCTTATCAGGGTTCCATTTCTAGTATTGACAAGTCTGAGGAGTAACTCTGGCTATCTTCCTAAATTTCTCTACGTGCTATTCTTACCTACAAGTTAGAACTAAGTAAGAATAATCAATGACATCCTTTAAATACACATGTGCAAATTGGCTCATATTATTTCATAAGACTACCAAATGTTAGTTCAGTATAGAATTTGGACGTTAAGGGCCTGGAGGTAGATTCTGTGGCCTAACTCTCAGACTGCATAAGAAATTAATGTCCCCAAGAGGTCATGCATATTACCCCTAGTCCTCCAGTTGAAAGTGACAGAACTGCAAACGGAACTCTGGCTTCCAGACCACTAACATGAGACTCCTTCTACTAAAATGTGACATGTTCTCATATTAGAAATTTTACAAAAAATAAGCAAGACAAATGAATCATGAAGGAAATACTGTATTTTGGGAGACACTCTAGGCAAAAGTTGCTCTGCTAAAAGTCAAATTATGAAAGGAGTACCAAGGTGTCACAGCACTCTGAACAGGAGAGGCTACCGAATCTACATGGAACAACAGACTGTTTCAAAATTGGGAAAAGAGTACGTCAAGGCTGTATATTGTCACCCTGCTCATTTAACTTATATGTGGAGTACATCATTAGAAATGCTGGGCTGGATGAAGCACAAGCTGGAATCAAGACTGCCAGAAGAAATGTCAATAAACCTCAGATATGCAGATGACACCACCCTTAAGTCAGAAAGCGAAGAGGAAATAAAGAGCCTCTTGATGAAGGTGAAAGAGGAAACTGAAAAAGCTGGCTTAAAATTCAACATTCAAAAAACTAAGATCATGGCATCTGGTCCCATTACTTCAGACAAATAGATGGGGAAACAATGAAAACAGTGACAGACTATTTCCTTGGGCTCCAAAATCACTGCAGATGGCAACTGCAGCCATGAAATCAAAAGATGCTTGCTCCTTGGAAGAAAAGCTATGACAAACCCAGACAATGTATTAAAAAGCAGAAACATTACCTTGCCTACAAAGGTCTGTATAGTCAAAGCTATGGTTTTTCCAGTTGTCATGTATGGATGTAAGAGTTGGACCATAAAGACGGTTGAGAGCCAAAGAATTGATGGTTTTGAATTATGGTGCTGGAGAAAGACTCTTGAGAGTCTGTTGGACTGTAAGGAGATCAAATCAGTCAATCCTAAAGGAAATCAACTTTGAATAGTCATTGGAAGGACCGATGCTGAAGCTGAAGCTCCTATACTTTGGCCACCTGATGTGAAGAGCTGACTCATTAAAAAAGACCTTGATGCTGGGAAAGACTGAAGGCAGAAGAAGGAGACGACAGAGGATGAGATGGTTGGATAGCATCACCGACTCAATGAACTTGAGTAAACTCTAGGAGTTGATGATGGACAGGGAGGCCTGGCGTGTTGCACTCCATGGGGTCGCAAAGGGTCGGACACAATTGAGAGACTGAACAACGCCACCACCGGAATCTAACATAACTCTTATGGCATCCTCTTGATTACATTTTTTAAAATTTACTTACTTTTTAATTGAAGGATAACTGCTTTACAGAATTTTGTTGTTTCTGTCAAACATCAACAAGTATCAGCCATAGGTATACATATGTCCCCTCCCTTTTGAATCTCCCTCCCATCTCCCTCCCTACCCCACCCCTCCAGATTGTTACAGAGCCCCTGTTTGAGTCAGAAAGAGAAAGATATGCATATATATGGAATCTAGAAAGATGATACTGATGGATTTATTTTCTGGGCAGCAATGGAGAAACAGACATAGAGAACAGACTTATGGACACAGCGGGAGGGGAGGAGACAGAGGGTAAGCTGTATGCAGAGAGCAACATGGAAACTTACAAAAGCATACGTAAAAGAGATAGCCAATGGCAATTTGCTCTTGATTACATTTTTAGTAAAACTGCACAGTATTAAAAAAAATCCCACGGAGCTATGACCAGACATCTTTATGACCATATTTATAAGTTAGATGCTCAAACTGTTTGTTGAATGAATTCTTCCAACTACTGAACCTGCTATGCCAGCACTAAAAGAGAGTAAGTGACGTATTTCCTCACTTTCCTTGGAGATAGGGAATTTACTTTGACTCCTGCTGCAGGCCCCAAATTAAATAAGTATTAGTTCCTTCTAAAATCCTCAAAGACTACTAAGGCAAACCACAGAAACACCAAATTACAGACAACATACGGGCATATTTATAATAACAAACATTATTAGTAGGGAACTTCATCTATAATTTCCTCTGAAGCATATGATTATGACAAGGATTAAACAGGACCAAAGAGAATAAACACTTCAAACTGACAGTAGCCTATTGGAGTAAATTTGCAGAAATACTAAGTGACCAATTTGTCTGAAACTCTGACATTTATCCTGCTTTTCAAAGCTCTCCAGAGGTCAGTCAGGAACTGTAAGGGTATTCCAAAACAGATCATGAACCAACTGTGACACACGACAAGAAACAGACCAGTCTTTTAAGAGGATGTTAAAACAAGTTCATTTAAAGCACAGTTGAAGTTTTCAAATCAATTTCAGCTTCTTCCTCCAATCTAGAGTCTTTTTTTCCCTGACATCAAAAGAATCAGATTTTAGTGACTTAAAAGAAAGCTCTCTCTCTAGGTTTTTCACACTTGAAAATTTTAACAGTCAAACAAAGAAATACCCAGGAACATGAAAGCTCAACCTCCCCAATAGCAACCAACTTGAAACCTGATTGGAATTCAAAGCCTGAAATGTTACCATCAGTTTAATTACAGTTCATTTAAACAATTCTTTTCTTTTGAGTGAATAGTCGAGATTAACTGGGATTTTATCATAAACTATTTAAACCAGTATTTGGAAGCCCTGAAAGGTATTTCTGAATATTACACAAATTTAATTGAAAATTTCTTTTGACTGAATTTATTTCTGTAATACTTCATTCATTAAAAATGGCTCGTTTGGGGGCTTCTGTAAGTGGCTCAGTGGTAAATAATCTGCACACCAATGCAGGAGACACAGGTTCAATATATGGTCTGGAAAGATCCCACCAGAAGACTTTTTTAAAAAAGAAAAAAATGGCTTGTTTTATCTGTCTGGCCAACCTGAAGTGAATATATCACTTTATATTTACATTTCAAGTCTACTAAAAGCCAAAACAAATTTGTAATTCTTGGTTGTGCACACTTTTCCAAAAATTTGAAGTGTGGTCGCAATATTATGTGTTTATAGATCTACAAAACAGTGATTAAAATTTTTTTAAGGTTGTGTGTGCGTGTTGTGTGTTAGTTGCTCAGCCATGTCCAACTCTACGTGACCCCATGGACTGCAGCCTGCCAGACTCCTCTGTCTGTGGGATTCTCCAGGCAAGAATACTGGAGTGGATTGCCATGCCCTCCTCCAAGGGATCTTCCCAACCCAGGGACTGAACCCGGGTCTCCCACATTGCAGGTGGACTTTTTACCATCTGAGCCTTAAGGGAAGACCTCACTTATAGCTATTATAAAATACTGGCCTTGTTACCCATGTTTTACAATATATCCTTCCAGGTCTATCCATGTTGCTGCAAATGGTAAAAGTTCATCCTTTTTTATGGCTGGGCAGCATTCCACTGTGTGTGCGTGTGTATACATAACACATCTTCTTAATCCACTCACCTGCTGATGGACAGTCAGGCTGTTTCCATATCTTGGTGATTATAAATAATGCTGCCATGAACCCTGGGAGACATGTTTCTTTTTGAATTAGTGTTTTTGTTTTTATATAACCCAGGAGTGGAATTGCTGGGTCATATGGCAGTTCTAGTTTTAATTTTTTGATAAACTTCCATACTGTTTTCCATAGTGACTGTACCAACTTACATTCTCACACTTTTTTCCACATCCTCACCAGCATTTGTTTTTGTATTCTTTTTGATGATAGCCATTCTGATAGGTGTAAGTAGTACTTCATTGTGGTTCTGATTTGCATTTCCCTGATAATTAGCCAGATCAAGCATCTTTTCATACACTTGTTGGCCATCTGCATGTCTTCTTTGGAGAACTATCAGGCCTTCTGCTCATCTTTTCAATTAGGTTGTTTGCTTTTTTGACGTTGAGTTGAATGAGTTGTTTGTATATTTTGGAAATTAAGTTCTTATGTGTCATATCATTTCTGTGCATACTTTCCAAGCAGCACAGAACTGAAATAAAACCCACTATGCACAAAATGTTCACAATGCAAATCTATAGTCAATAGTTCATTAAAAAAATCATCAAGGGTATGAAATCATGCATAAAGTACTGATTTCTGCCATAGCTAGTTTTCTTCTAATTTGTCCATATCTTTACTTCTAGAAGGAAAATACTGCTAAAAGTGGCACAAATGCCTCATAGGTCAACTGACTGTATAATTTATCATCCAATCTGGGACACTTTTGAGAATGAAAAAGGGTACTATAAATAATTAGGCCAGGACAACAGGTATAAAGTGGATTGTCTCAGGGAAGTCTCAGACAAGCAGGCAGCTTACTCCTAGAGTGCAAGTGACAGCTCAAATTTTCATATTCTAAGACTCTCTGAGGGTCTTGGAAAGACCCCTAATGAAAAGGGCCTGTCCAGTCAAAGTCCCCAGGTGCCATGTTCGATCTGCTCCTCCCTTCTGCAACAACATACACCCTCACTTACCCGACCACCATGTCCTTGGGTCCAGCTGTCACAGTGCAGATGCCATCCTCACAATGTTTTCCCACCAGGCTGTGTGCATGCAGGTGGATGTTTTTTCCATTTGTGACCAACTGAACAATAACCTTTGCAGGTCCCACATAGTTGCAGATCTATATAAGAAGCACATTTCAAAGTTAGCATATCTGACTATATCACAACATGGGAAAAAGCTAAGACAAGCTAGTAAGTAGAAAAAGTATGATATCAAATTGGGCCTATCTGTACGTATACAGCCACAGCTTGGTTGTGAAAAAATATGTGATGAACAAATGATGGGATGGAAGTAAAACACTAGTGGTATTTGTTTCAGGTGTGAAAGATACTCTTCAAGAAGCAGGCCATTTAAAATACATACGTCTTGTTGAAGCTGGAACGAAGGGCGATACATCTTGGAGGATGCTGTGTAGCCATTAAGCACCCTCTTCCTATTAACCAAGAACACATTTTCATCTGCACCCATACTGCATTTTAGGTCATAAATGCTGAGTACAAGATCAGTACTGACTGACTGACTGACGGAAATCAAGAGAAGGAAAGAGGTGAACGGAAAGAGTCCTTGCTAATCTGCCATGAGATTAGGCAGGAGAGAGTCTTGCCCAGGGACCTGGCCACAAGGGTTGGCCATGGATACCCAAGCCCATGGCCTGCAGTGATCTGTTTCTTTAACTTAAAAAAGTGTACTCCTTAAGTACAAATCGTTAGATCTGACACCTGTTTGAACTCTTGTTCTATAAAATCAGATTTCTCCATTTAAAGTAATTTGTATTTTTATTGTTATACCTTTAAAATGATGACAACAGCAATAGAAAGGAAATCCCATGGAGATGATGACATTTTAAGTAACAAGAGCTTGGACACTATTTCTCCTCTAGCCGGTCCTCCAGCCTCCCACAGATTCTTTCCTTGAGAAAACTGCAACACTAAAATCATACTAACAGAAACCATCAATGACCTTATTTTTACCTTCTTGAATATTATAAGTCAGAATCCTGGGATAAATTCACCTAAACTGTTGGAAATGCACTCTGTTTCCTCAAAGGGTAAGCAGCCATTCTGGTTTGCCTGAGACTAAGGAAGTTTCCTGGGGTGAAAGACTTTCAGTCTAACAATGAGGAAAGTTGGTCACTCTATCTCTTTAACTCATATTATCTCTTCTTGAGGAAGCATATGACTGAAATTGAGGATCTCCCAACTATGCAATCATTGGAAATATTTTAATCTGTACAAGCAGCCCTTAGCTCAGATGAAAAACTAAGCAGACACAAGTCTCATGTGGCCATGGATCCTTGATGGATGTCTTTCTGATATAAACTTGACGAAGAACCTATAAGTGCCAGTAAAATTTCTTGGAAAAGGACCGAATCCCTTTCAACTCATCTATTTCTACTATAAATACCATCTCATAGATTTACATTCCACTGAGGCATGATTTTGTTAGGATTTTTTTCAGTATAGATTTTTTGCCCAATCCAATCTCCCATTGCAGGGTTGAGGAAAAGTTGGTTAAAGCTGGGATTATGCCCCAGATGCTTCTGGGAGAAAGAAGTTCCCTTTCTAAGCAAAGGACAGACTCCCAGTGGGTCTTCAGTGTAGCTCCACTGGAAATACAGGGCCTCTCTGCCTGAACCCTGGCTCAGAAGTGTTGCAAATCTTGCTTTTCAACCCTTTCCAAGGAGCATGGCCATCTGCGAGAATGGCCTCCAGTCCTTGCAGAGCAAGCTAATCCTAAAGTGTGTTCAGGATTAATTAGGTTTTGACCCCCATGAAGCACAAATAAATAATTTCTTAAAGAGGTAAGCACTTAAGTAAGTCCCCTGGGCATAAAACCAATTATGAACTCAGTGCTTTCCCTTTTATAACAGGTAGAAAGCCTTTGCCCTGGGGGCAGTACAGGGAATGAAGAGTTCTGGGTTTGCTCCAAAGTTGGTTGCTGTCCCTACATACTCCCTGGGTTGCTGATGCCAGTTCTGCGTCTTGGTATCGACATCTGAAATCTGCCTTTGCTATGACGACATATTCCACAGGGACTTCTTCAGCAGTAAATGAACAGTGAAAGAGCATTAAATAGACCATGTAATTTCACTTTTTAAAGTGCACTGAGCACAGGAATGCAACAGTGTAAGGCATGACGAAATGCTTCACTTGGGTGAAATCAGGTAGGCCTGCCACTTAAGCAGGACACAGAAAGAATCTAGCAATTAAAGCCCAATCCCAACTTAGTTCAAATAGAATGACGCATTCTAATTTATATTCACTCAAAACTTCAATAAACTTTCACGTATTTTAGCATCTAGTATTACTGCTAAAAGTCTGGAAAGTTTATTATCTTACTGATCTTAAAAAAATTTGAATGAGGTTTAAAACTTCTAATCTAATTCTGAGAATATAAAGAAATACTATGTTGTAAAAAAAACAAAAACATGAAATTAACATGTGATATAGTATTAACTCTTGTTGTTGTTCAGTCTCTAAGTCATGTCCAGAACTCTTTGCAACCCCATGGACTGCAGCATGCCAGGCTTTCCTGTCCTTCACTATCTTCTGGAGTTTGCCCAACCCCATGTCCATTGAGTCAGTGACACCATCCAACCATCTCATCCTCTATTGCCCTTTCTCCTCCTGCCCTCAATCTAAACTACAGATTTTGTTCAAATTTCACAAAATTTTATGCTAGTGTCCATTATTTGTTTTCATACCTTATTCAAGACTCCACATTGTATTTAAGTGCACTGAGCAGCTTCAGCTGCACGGAACAAATCCTGGTAAATTCTCTGTTCGTTTTTATTGTTACAAATATTTTCTATTTCCTCGTTTTGGCTTCTTAGATACATCCATCATTTAAAAGTGGACATTTCATTTCCAAATACATGGGACTTTAAGCATATCTTTGATATAAATTTCTAATTTTGATATTAATTTCTCATTTAAATGCTTTCATCTCTGCAATCACCCTCTGTGTTTTTTCAATCTTCTAACTTTATTGAGGCTTTCAATAGCTAATTCAAAGATCTCTCTTGGTAAAAGTCAAATTGAACTAGAAAATATGTGGATTACTTTCAAATATCTTTTGATATTCATTTCTAATATAATCCCACAGTGATAAAAGAACAGACTCTGTATGATTTCAATACCATTAGGCCATCAACTGTTTGCACCTGGTCTTACGTCTCTGGATGTGTTCCTAGGTCTCCTAGTTTATAGTCTATGGGAACTTGAGTAGAATTTGTATCCTACTGTTGTGTGAAAAGTTCTATAAATCTTAATTATGTTGAATTCATAGTGCTTTTCAGGCCTACTATAACCTTCTACTTCTCTGTATATTCATTCTATTAATTTTTGAGAGTTTGATATTAAAACTCCAACTAAAAATCTTAATTTATTTACTTAAAAAGTAATTGCAACATATAGTGGAACTACATGTAACTTTGCTGTGTATTTTCCAAGTCTCCTGTAAACGTGTTATCATACTCTCATAATTTAAAAAATTTTTTTAAAAGCCCAGTCACTTTGGATGTCCAGAGCCTTCAACATTTCCACGATGAAGGAATCAGTCATGGGCACTGACGGAAAGAGGTGGGAGGTGTCCTCAAAAAGTACTCACATCTTTTTCTTGCTGTTACTTCATGATTGAAGGGTGGCAAGAATGAGGAACTGGGTAGTCTCTGAGGTAAAGGGCCTGAAAAAGTTGCCAATGACTAATGTGCTGTTTGATCCATTTGACAGAGTTCAAGCCAGCATGGCATCATCTGGTTTTTTACACAGACCACAAGGCAATGACAGGGAGGGCCCTGGGTTTTGTGGACTTTCCAAAATGCTGACCGAAAGAAGAAAGCTGAAGTGTGGGGACACACAAAAAATACTATTTTCAGGCTCTATGGCACACGAAGACAATGGAATTCTACCTTAGGGGAGGGAATACTTCATGAAATGCCACAGTGACTGAGAGCTGTTTGCAACTCACTCAGAAATTAATTTGTTCTGTGGAGAATCTCATTATTTTTATTCAGTCTGTTACTTCTTTGCATAGTAGTTCCCTTGGAAATCAAGTTTATAGAAAGTACCTGTATCTGCCAGAAAGGGTGGGTTATTTTTGAAAGAGTCTGAGTACAGCAGGCTTTTAATGGTGATGGACAGGGAGGCCTGGCGTGCTGTGATGCATGGGGTCACAAAGAGTCAGACACAACTGAGCGACTGAACTGAACTGAACGGCTTAAATACAAGTTAAGATTTCAATGAGAGGAAAGGAGACGAAGGCGACATTCAGCTTCCAAGGGACACTGTAAGAGCATGTACCTGATGAACAGACTAGCTAGGTTTAAAGACAGTGCCACTATCTGCAAGCCCTGTGCCCTTGGGCAGCATCCAGCTCCTCATCTGTAAAGTGAGGATAATAATTGGACCTCATAGGTTTGCTATGAGGATTAAATACATTGACACATATAAAAATCTTTAAGACCTCTGCCTAGTATGTGATAGCAGTACCCAAGTGTTAACCACTATTTTATTACTGTGATGTATTCTTCTACCCAGAGATCTTTAAATACTACAACTGCTGTGAGGTGATTTTTTTAACATTCTGTTTAAAGGCAGGTGGCTTGAATAAATGACCAATTCAGGCTACTTCTATTTCTAGGCTAAGTCTTTTTTCCCAGAGTGACACATTTTATTGGGCTTTTTTAAAGTAATAACTATGTTATTGTAGTAACAGTTATCATTCTTGGAGGTACTCAGGAGTCCTCGGTTTCCTTGATGAAATCAAGCCTTCCTTCCAGAAGCTTTATGACTCAATCCATACTGATGGCCACAGGCTAGATCTGCTTTTTGAGTAAGAAACAGAAACCAAGGGTCTCAGCTAATACCAAACTTAGTCAAATCATCTACTTTTATTTAAAGCAACTATGTCATGCTCTGGAAAAGTACATACTGGTTCTTTAAAGGTGATTAAGATAAGTGGTCTAGAAGTTTCTAAGAATCAGATTTTAAAAGGTCCAGTTTATGTACTGAGTTAATTTGGACATATCACTTTGGCAGAATGTAGAGTCAACATGAATGTGAGAGGTGACACATGATGTAGTTCTTTTCTGCCGAGTTTTTCTCATGAAGTGATGATAATGATGATACTTGAGGGAGAGGAGGGAGAGGGGAAAAGGCACACTTTTTAAAGAGAAATCTACCCTGACTTGTCTTGTGTATCTAACGTTGGCCTCTACTGCTAAAGCATCAGAGCAATGCGGTTAAATCCAAGAGCTCTGAAGCAAGGCTGCTGTGCTCAAAATCCCTCTGCTGTCACTTCTTAGCTGGGCCAGTGGGAGAAGATGTTTAAGGTCTCTGGACATCAGCTTCTCCATCTTTAAAAGGAAAGTAACAATACATCTGATTTCATAGGATTGCTTTTTAAGGATTAAATGAGTTAAGAGCTTGGCACCTAATAGGATTAGCAATCTCAAATATAAACCCTGTCTCCTATCTAGGCTATTACCTCTCCAATAGCCAGAATGTATACATTGCTTCTGGAGAAGGCAATGGCAACCCACTCCAGTACTCTTCCCTGGAAAATCCCATGGACGGAGGAGCCTGGTAGGCTGCAGTCCCTGGGGTCGCGAAGAGTCAGACACGACTGAGTGACTTCACTTTCACTTTTCACTTCCATGCATTGGAGAAGGAAATGGCAACCCACTCCAGTGTTCTTGCCTGGAGAATCCCAGGGACGGGGGAGCCTGGTGGGCTGCCGTCTATGGAGTCACACAGAGTTGGACACGACTGAAATGACTTAGCAGCAGCAGCAGCATACATTGCTTCAGTGAGCACTTATTAAGCCCCTTCTATGTCCCCTGTACTGCAGTAGGTCAGGGAGAGGAAGATACACAGTTGAGAAAAAACAGACACAACCCCTGTTCTCATGGAAATTAAAGAGTAGGACCGATACAAACTAAAAACTCTCACAAATAAATGTAAATGCGTAAGTATGAAACACTCCCAAAGGAATAGAGATTGGACCGGGTCAAGACAGAGAAAGCTTCCTGAGGGCATAGTGAGGGCTGAACTCTGAAAGAAGAGTAAGAATGTAACAAAGGATGGGGTGGGAAGAGGTTGAGAAGTGTATTCCTGGCAGGAAGAACAGCACACGGGAAAGCTCTGTGATGGGAACCTGACCTCTCATCTCCTCAGTCATAATTCCTACCGTACTCAGGGCTTCCTTCACGTGGTTCCTATCACCCAGGGTGTCCCTTCCTTCTCTTCTCTCTCTAGAACCACCCATTCTTCAAAGCTCCAGCCGAAATCTGAATCTTTCATGACACTCCACCACTTTAGCCCACAAGACTCCACTACTGTCCCTTTCTTGGGGAATGGGATGGAATGGGGCAGGAAAACATCGCTTATTACAGTAAGAAGATGGTAAAATCTATTGGC
Source organism: Moschus berezovskii (assembly GCF_049115385.1). Taxonomy (NCBI): domain Eukaryota; kingdom Metazoa; phylum Chordata; class Mammalia; order Artiodactyla; family Moschidae; genus Moschus; species Moschus berezovskii. The sequence continues at coordinate 29,457,323 of NC_142464.1, forward strand.
AACTGAGGAATTACTGTTTTAGCTCTCTCGTTTGTTCCCAGAGCACACACATCTGTATTTCCTCACGTTCTGTTTCTATGGACGCGAAGGGGACTTGTTAACTTGCCCAATCTTCACTTCAGCCCCATGGGGTCAGCAGTGCGACCACATTCCACAGCCGCGGGAACTGAGGCCCATTAAGGTGACATAAACTGCCGCCATTCCTGTAACTGGGGTGACTGGGCAGCCCTTTGAACTTGGGTCTGTCCACTTCCAAAGCCCATTCGTATTTTCCATTACACTGGCTTCCAACTGGCTTAATCGCTTTTTCTTCTGTATACATCCAGTGAGCCCAATGTTTTACAACTCTCCTTTGCGGAGCACAGTGTTGCTATACAACAGTTATCCCTGAAAAACCTGTTTTGGTTTTGTTGATGTCTACTGTGGGAAAGAAGGTCTCAGAGACAGCTGTGAGATGGCAGAAGTGCACTTGTCCCCTTGTAAGCCTTATTCATAAACAAAATCATGCCACAGACATTACTAAACCACATACTGACTCTCTGTTCGAGTGCAAGTCATATTATAAACAAGAAAAAGGAGAAGGAGGAGCAAGGGAAGGGGAGAGGAAGGAGGAGGAGGAGGAGGAAAGAAAAGAATATTGTTTTCATAACTTACCTCCTCTTGGTAACGCAAAGTAGTCAGATTTTATTGTTCCTTATTACTTATTATATGTTGACGACACAGGAAGTACAGAATAAACTTCATCAAACAAGACAGTACAGAACCATGTCTAATAGTTTCTGACACAGAGTAGGAAGATGCTTAGTAAAGTTAGTTCCTTCTTTTTAAGCCAGGGGGTTTCACATTGATCCAATCTGGGACCAAATCCCAGCTCTTTCTTCTTCCAGCTCTGTGGGCTTACTCAAGTTAAACAACCTCTCTGAGCTGAAAGCGCCACACCTACAAACAGGCCAATAACGGAGCCTCCCTCAGGGTGCCAGAACCACACAGGGTCTGGCACATGGCAGGTCCCATGGAAGCACCAATTTCTCTCCTTTTTTTTAATAAAAAGGGGCTGCTTCTCTCCTGGGTTTCCCAAAGACCTCGTGAAGTAGACAGACTTGGCACTATCATCCCCATTTTGCAGATAAGAAAACAGAAATCAGACAGATTAACGAGTCCCATAACCTAAGGTCAAGACCCAGAGGACCTTGGAATTCATCCTGATTCTTCCAAATGTAGGTGCAGTGTTCTTATAAGACTGCATGACATGAAAATATCCTCTGCCCCACTCACTGTTGATGACACGGTTGTTTTGTGAGTAGTGCTCCTGGATTTGCATTGATTCATTCACATTCGTTCACCGTTTTTATTTGCCCTACTTGTTTGCCCAGCACACATCCCTTAGATGGTTGCCTGAGATTAGAAGGGCAAACTGGGCCATTAAACACAACAAAACGGGCAAAGAGGGCTTCATCAGCTACAAAGGGAAGTAGAATAAAATCACTATTCAAAACTCAGAAAGTCTGAGGGGGTTTTTTTGGGTCATACTTTGACCTCTGGTTTCTTGTTTTAGTTGAATTTTCAGTTTCATTACATCAAATACAGTTGTTTATAAATCATACTTCTTTCAGAAAATCAAGTAAGACACTTGCTAACTCCAGAAACTGCTGGGGATTTGTACCTCAATAGGTGTCACTACCTCATTAATAAACTACAAATAAATGTTTACCCTTTTCATGGCCCAATTATCCATGGTTACAAAATAATATGGGAAGAATAGAAAATCTGTAATGTATGGATGAACTATGTCTCAAATGCATTTTCATTTATAGGCCAGTTTTTTGGGGAATCTGGCTTATAAATTTGGTTTATTCTTAAATAGGAAATAAAAGTTAAAATAGTGGTCTTTTGGTATCATTTCTTTTCTACATCTCCTTACCCTTGTAGCTGCACTATGTACATTGTCAAAGTCTTTTTTTGAACAAACCATAAAATACATGGTATCTAGTCAGATCTTTCGGAGAAGGCAATGGCAAGCCACTCCAGTACTCTTGCCTAGAAAATCCCATGGATGGAAGAGCCTGGTAGGCTGCAGTCCGTGGGGTCGCTAAGGGTCAGACACGACTGAGCGACTTCACTTTCACTTTTCACTTTCACATATTGGAGAAGGAAATGGCAACCCACTCCAGTGTTCTTGCCTGGAGAATCCCAGGGACGGGGGAGCCTGGTGGGCTGCCGTCTATGGGATCACACAGAGTCGGACATGACTGAAGTGACTTAGCAGCAGCAGCAGTCAGATCTTTAAAAGATATGCCCAAACTAACCACTTCCTACTATCTCCATCACTGTTCCCTGGTTTCATGGAGTACTAGGCCACTATGATTAGTTTCCTAAGTTTTTTCTCCTATGTTTCTTGTGCCTACCCCACGTCCCCATGGCCTGTTCTTCTGGGTGATCCTGTTCAAGTCAGGTCGTGACAAATCCTGACACACCTCTGCTCAAAGTTCTCTAAAAGCGAAAACTGTTGAAGCTGAATGAGTCGTCAACAGGATTCATTACAGTATTTTGTGTATATATGATTAAATTTTTCCATGGCAAGAAGTTTAAATAAATTAAAAAAAAAAAAAAAGGCCCAGACCCTCTAAAGGCTTTCCATCTGAAAAGCCCAAGTCTTTATAACAGCGCACAGTCTTTGGGCCATGTGAACCCACTTCCTCTTTGCTCTTGTCTGTTACTACTTCTGGGCAGTCACATAACCTGCTGCCAACTCAGCTTCCACCTGAGAGCTTCTGCACTCGTGGTCTCCACTGCCTTCCCTGTGTACTTGCATGGTCTCTTACTTTTCAGGATTTGCAGAAACGCCATTCTCTGGCGAGCTTCCATGGCTCACCCTACCCTTATCTAAACTTCTATCACTCCCATTCCTAAATTCCTTGCTGCTTCCCCTGCTTTACTTTTCTCCCTGTACTAATTGCCATTTAATATACTACACATCTTACGTGACTACTGCCTAACTTCCCCATTAGAACAGAGGCCATGTAAGAGTGGGGATAATGGGGATAATGATTTCTTCCGTGCCACATCCCCAGTGCCTGCAATAACGTTTATTATCTTGCAGGCATTCAATAAATAATTCTTTAGTGAATGCATGATTAAATAAGAGGCCTAAAATGTTATCTATGGAAGGCGAGACATTAAAACAAGAGTTGTGTTAGGTGATAGATAGGAATTGGGAAACTATATTCTATCTTTTCCAAAAAAATTGGCTAGATCCTGGTGCACCCTCTCATTAGGCTATTTAAATGAGAATGTGATTATTTACATCAGGACAGAACATTAGCCTAAGTAGATAGAAGGGTGTTGGGGTGTGGGCTCTGGGCCTGCAGTGTGGTCATAGGACTCTAACTGCTGAGCAGCAGGGACGGGCAGCTGTGGCAAAGACAAGGGAAGGTAACTCTTTGATCCTGTTGTTGGAAAATCAAGGTAGCAGCGCTCCTCTGACAGTCCCAGACATCCTCCTGGATATGCCTCCTCCCACCCTAACTGTTGGTGCCTGTAAGGCATCCTCCTGGTGTACCGAAGAATCTAAATTCAAACACTCTATTCCGCGCTGTACTATGGCACTCAGGGATCCAGAATTCCCATTTCTGGTTCACCCCAGTTTCACAGTCACGCACTCCCCAAATAAGAAGGGCCTTTCTTTGATATTCACTATGGTGACCGACAGGAATAACCAGCCTACAGAACCTTATCGTAAAACTGTGCAGGTCTGCATCCAAAAGACAGCAAACCAGTGGGCTCCCATTCAATGAAGAGCACAGGCTCTGGAGTCTGAAGGACAGGGCTCTGAATCCTGGATCCTCCCTCTCCTAGCTATGCCATCCTGGGTACGTTACTTGACCTTCTGACGTGTTTTCTCATCTGTAAAACATGAATACAAATCCCTAATGTCTGACTGTTCACAAGGATTAAAAGGAGCAGTTTACAGCATCTAATGCAGCATGTGAGTCACAGCAGATGCAGAGCATATGACAGTGACTCTGATTTTGTCCCTTCATGCCATAAGCAGACATCTGCAGTGGAGACTTCCTCTGAATTTAACAAGAAGATGGAGAACACTGCATGTCAGGCTCTCCAACCTCTCTTCTCCTCACTGTCTGTCACCCAGGAGCAAAATGTCCCTATTACTTTCCATATCTGCTCCCAATTCAGAGAAATGCAGGTTTGTTCCCTTTTCTAGGTTTTAACCACTCTGCTTTTGCACTTAACACCGTACTTACTCAAGATCTCCTTAAATCACGCTTCTTCTTCCCTCTCCAAAGGACCCTTACTCTTAGTCCACAAACCATATACTTTCTTCTCCCTTAATTCTGAACAATGCATTTCCTGATAATGATGATGACAACCGTATAGGCTAGCATTTATTGAAATCTATGTGCCAGGCCCTACAACAAGAAACACAGAACCATTCTTTCCTTTGATCTTCTTCATAATTCAACAAGAAATGTTCTTTAAAAGTACTTATACCTGCTTGAGTACAATTCTCTTTTTTTTTCTTATCAAGTATGCAAGAAAAGCTCTAAACACCAATGCTGAAACTCCAACTTAATCTGCAGTACCTTTGAAAAGTGAAAGTGAGGTCGCTCAGTTGCGTCCGACTCTTTGCGACCCCATGGACTGTAGCCTACCAGGCTCCTCTGTGCATGGGATTTTCCAGGCAAGAGTTCTACAGTGGGTTGCCATTTCCTTCTCCAGAGGATCTTCCCAACTCAGGGACTGAACCCAGGTCTTCCGCATAGTAGTATTACCTTTGCAATTTAATTAATCCTTCTATGCCTCAAATAAATATGTGCCTAAAGGTCATGATTTACTCCATGTTTCCAAACTTATCAGCCATTTCTTGTTCTTCATCCCACTTGACTTCTCTGAAGCCTAGGATGGGTTACCTTTCCTCCTCAAAACGTTCCCTTCTCACTGCATTAGACACTTCTGCTAAAGCACTCTTCCTCCTCAAAAGATTTGTCAGAGATCTGCCCTTGGTCCATCTCTAATCTTTACCATAATCACTCTCTTCACATGGTTATGTTAGTCTCCCAGATTTAGTTATCTACTCCAGGCAGATGACTCCTCATTAAATCTCATGTGCCCTTCCTTTTTCAACACCTATAACATTTCCAGCTGCTTGCAGGGCATCTTCCTGTCCGTAACTTATCATCAATTTGACCACAGCTGAAGACCCATGAATGGCCTTCCTTCTGAAACCTACTCCACCTCCTATTAAGTGAAACCACCACCTTCTAAGCAACTGCACCAAAATTCTCCTTCGTCTGTTGCCTTCTAGATTTAAAAAGTTACTGAATTAACTGATTCCGCCAGGTGGCTCCCTCAAAATCTCTGGTTTCTGCCCCTTCCCTCTATCCTCATTGCTCTAGTTTGTCTACCTCAGCCTGAATCAGAGTTTAACTCATGAGGAGTCACTGCAGTTCTTCCCACGTGGAGTTGCTGTGCCCTTCCCTTCCAGCCCGTCATCAGATTTCTATTCCTAAAGCATAACGCTCATTATAGCAAATTGTTTCTATATTAAAACTTACACAATTTCCCCATTTTCTACAAAATGTGGTTTAAATTCCTTAGCCTGGCACAGTTTGGTCCGATCTTACCTCTGCCTCATTCCCATCTTTCTCTTTCATGTACTCTTCATTCCAGCAGAATTACTCACCATTCCCTTCCAACTTCAGCGATGTCTATTTTTGAGCCTTTGCCACTCACTTTTCTGCCTCTGCTATTTTCCCTAGTTAGATTCATGTTTTCAAATTTCTACCTTTCCCTCAAGATCCCGCCCCAAATGTAACCTCTGCCTTGAAGTCTTCTCTGCCCATTCCAACTAGCCGGCTCTTACAACCTTAAGGCTATGAGGTCATTCACTCTTTCATCTGAAAGATACTGCTTTATTCAGCAATTCCCACATGGCAGCTATAGGTGCTGGTTCTATAATGGTGAATAAAACAATATTATCATATTTCAGATATTTAAGGCCATATCTTAGGTCCTCCATTAAACTGGTTTTTTTAGGATCAAGGCATTGTCAAGTTCTTCTATTTCTCCAATCCCCAGATGAAACTAATTAATATTTGCTCAAAGAATTCATGACTGAACACATCACTGGCTCCAGGCTACTCTGAAAGAGGGAACACCAAGTGGTTGACACCTCCCAGGCCATACTAGGTAAGGATGCTGACAGCAGAACCCACCAGGCCATATTGCCTTAAGATCTGTTGAAGGGTTATAGTCACATGACACAGTTCATCTCTCTACTACAACTGTGAGGAATTACCCTGAGAAGTTTCTAAAAATCCCTAGCAAAGAGTGCATGGAGTCAATTAACTTGGAAATTCTTCTGAATTCTTGGTTTGAAACCACAATTAGGAAGACCTAACCCTGGAACTATTTTTATTTCTAAGAGGATTATTTTTTGAAGTACTTGTACTCCACTGAGAAAACTAACTTCCATATACAGACTATACGCTACACACACACACACACACTCAGGCATGCATGCATGCATGCTATAGGCCACAGGAAACCAGGCTCCTCTGTCCATGGGACCATAGGACTTCCCATGGACAGTCAAGAATACTGAAGTGGGTAGCCATTCCCTTCTCCAAGGGATGTTCCTGACTCAGGGAGCAAACCCATGATTTTGTGTCTCCTGCACTGGCAGGCAGATTCTTTACCACTGCCCTACATGAGAAGCCCAAAACATCTTTAATTTTTATACATTCAATTCTCAGTGAGGATTTAACCCTGCCATACAATTCAACAGTGGTGCTGGGGTTTGGCCAAGGTGGCAGGTTAGGCAGAAGACAACCATCAGGGGCTGGTTCCAGGTAAATTAGACGTAAGGCCAGGAGGAGGGGAAGTGCTGTCTTGGCCATAGGTCCCAGGTAATCTGGAGAGCTGATCTCATATTCATCATCTCAGCTCAACTGCCAGGGCAGCTGCACAAGGGGAACTTTCCCCATCAGCAATCCTTCCACTTGAAAACAGGCCTAACTTGGCAGCATCAGTTTATGCTTCTAAGTCACTGAAAAACACCCCAGGAGTGTAACATCCAGATGCTTTAACCAATTTTCAAGTGTGATTTCAGGTTTGGTGAAAACAACAGGCATGACAGTACTGTTCATAGAATTTAATAATAAATTGTGCTTAATATAAATGCCTCAACATTCTTAAATTTGTAAAAGAATACCTCAGATTCTTAAATTTGAACAAGAATATTCTCCAGAAGTCTGAACATTTTCAGATTAAAAACATGTGAGTTAATTTCTAGTGCTCCAGTAAGTGGCCAGAGTTCCAGCTGCCAGTTACTGCTATGACCTTGTGTTAGTCCCCTAGACTCTTTGGGCTTCTGAATTCTTCATGTGTAGAATCACAAGATAACATTTAATATATCTTTCAGCTCTAAAATTCTATGATTCCTAGTCATATATATATATATAGGAGAGGACACACAGGACAACAAGCAAAGATCACATTTTCTAACTGAAATATTTCAAACATATTTCAAAAAAATATAAAAGCTGTTTAAAACCACAGAATTTCTGAGTTGGAAGGACCCTAATGGTAAGCTTAAGTTTTAAAACTGTGAACATTTTAGATACATTTAACACAATAACAAACTGAGAAAACACGCAATCAACACTAAAATTACCTGTTGTAATGGGGCCTCTGATAGCATGGAAAATCAAAATGTAGAGACAAAGAAAAACCTTTATGTTAGGCAAAGATTTCAACTTTTCTCATTGAAACGGAAATTGAGTAATCAAAGCATTTAGTTTCAGTAAATCCAAGGAGGGCACTGCCCTGGGTAGTTAAATCCTGATAATAATGGACTGACTTTTCTGAGGATAGATCAAAAATGCTTTGATTACACAAGTAGGGGGTGGGAGAGAAATATACAACCCAAACAAAGAATGAAAAATTTTAATCTACAGAAGTTTTTTTTTTTTAATTCTTACAAACTACGTAAAAATAACTAGGAGGATTAGATAACATGTAAGGTATGGCTGAAGTATATGCAAAATAAAGATTTTGATTGGGGGATTTATTCTTTGAAGACAAAAATTATTAATATAAGTTTTAAACAGTCTTTTAAAGCCTAAAGTCTCTCAGCATATTGTCTTTGATACAAACCTAATTTGAGATAATTAAGAGTATCCTCTGACTCTGTGATATTCAAATTTACTTGAAATTAAATATCACTGATTTCTTTCTGTTTAAAGGCATATAAATGTCCTCATGTTATATTTTTCTTGCTTAGAAAACCCATCATATTGCCTGCACTGAAATCCACTGGGTAGAGAAGAAACTAAATAATTTGGCTCTTAATGATTGAAAGTACTTAGAGACATCATTTAGCAGAGAATTTAGTTTATACTATAGTAAACACAGCTGCCTGATACGAGAATTTAGACCACTCTGCGAAGAAGACAATTAACTGCTCCTTCAGAAGAAAAGTACATAAGATAAAGCATTTCAGCTATTCTTCTGTGATTTCCTGTGGAAAACCCCTACAAAATTAGGAGAATTACAAGTGAGTAGAAATGGGAAATTTTCTCTGTCTGATTTCTTGTTGTCACTTTATTGGTTAATTTACATCCCAGACACCGATGGGGCAAAAGAGAAAATACGATATAAGTGTCAGACTGAGGTTAACCAACATATTGTACCATCCACATACTATGATGTAAGCAAAAGGAGGAAGGGAGAAACACCAAAATTTCTAACACGGTTGAGGATAACATCAGCCAGCAACCTGGAAAAATGATAGTACTTTAAACCTGCTAAAAACCCTCCCATGTGATAACTTCATATTGTTCAGCCTACGCAGACTAAAACACAACATATATGAAACAAATCATATACTTTTATACTTAGATAAAATGTTCTGCAACTAATTTCTATTACTTTTAGAGATTTGCCAGAAAATTATAACTTCCCTATAATCAAATCTTGATTTTTCCCTTATTATGAAGTACAATTTATTAAGTAAAAACTCTTCTGAAAGGTATAAAAAAGGGATCTACTTCTCATTAAGCATCTTGACATAAGGTGTTTCCTTGCCCTGTAGTATTTTAGCTTATTTTTGAATCAGTCCAATGGTAATGAACTTCATCCTGAGGCTATACATTCCATCCTCAGACAGCTCTGACTCTCAGTAATAACTGAATCCTCTCTCTCCCAGGGCTCCATCCAGTGCTTTTTATCGCATCTTCTTGGGACAGACAGGACATATCTCATCCTTCTCTCCTATGACAGCCATCCAAATATTTGAAGACAACCAAATTTGCCAGGCTATAAGTATTCTCATGATCAGTGACTACACTTCACTTTGAGGAAGGTTCAGGTTCGGTCACCATTCTGCTCTGAACACATTCCAGTTGGTTTTTATTTCTCTACAATGGTGGTACAAAGCAGGGTACACAGTTTTCCTGGTGCAGGAGTGAGACCACTGTCTGGTCTTAAATACTACCCTTCTATTAAGGGAGCCTAATATACAATTACTTGTTTGGCTGTCACATCACATTGTTGGTTCATGCTGAGTCCATTATTAACTAAAATGTCTAGATTTCTTTGCATGCATATCCCTCCCACCCTGTACTTGTAGTAATTTGTTTTCTGGAGGCATTCAGCTTTTTAAAATAGCATTGCCTAAGAAGTTAGCCCTAGGAGAGGGTGGGATGAATGGAGAGAGTAACATGGAAACATATAAACCACATGTAAAACAGACAGCCAGTGGGAATTTGCTGTATGACTCAGAGAGCTCAAACTGGTGCTCTGTGACAACCTGGAGGGGAGGGATGGGGTGGGAGGGCCAAGAGGGAGGGGACATATGTGTTCCTATTGATGTTCATGTTGATGTATGGCAGAAACCAACACAATATTGTAAAGCAATTATCCTTCAATTAAAAATATTTTTTTTAAAAAAGAGACATGACAACAAAAAGAAAGTTAGCCCTTTGTTTTGATAGAGATATGGAAGATGAAATATATTTCTAAATTTTAAAACTCAAAAGTAATACATTTTATATTAAAAAAGAATGTAGCTCTTTGCCTCAGCTTTTCAAAATGAATTTGAAACTATTTGTTATCTATCACTCCATGTCACCGCAAATTTGATAAAACATCCATTGAAGACAATGATAAAATACACTGAAGTAGCTGCAGAAATATCCCTGAGGCTAGAAATATCCCTCCAGGTTGATGTCACCAACATGAGAAATACTGCTAACCCCCAAGTACCAAACCAGAGAGCTCCAACATCTCAGTATTACACCATCCCAGAAACCCTGCCAAAGAAAACAGTGGGATATTTCTGGTGTGATTTGTTCTTACTGAGGTGCCTGAAATGAATACCTAGCTCTCTGCTCTCTAGTTTGAAAATGCATCTTTCAAATGCCATGAGCATTCTGTCAAAAACAGAAGTTGAGACTACCTAGCCAGGAGGTGATCTCAAAGTAAAGGTGCACGTCCCCCTAGCCTGCACACCTGCCTACACACACACACACACACACACACACACACCAGAACATCCTTCGAGGAGGCACTCCTCCAGCAAATCCTGAGTAACACTTGCATCATTGTCTTGTATGTACCTGTATGAACTGTTCCCTGTCTGCTCATATGTCTTGGGGCAGAGATGATCACATTCGAGCATGTGACCCCAGAGCTCAGCACCGTGCCTGGCACACGGTGTGCACTAGACAAGACATATGCTCCATGAAGGCGAGGAAAGGAGGAAGGTCAAGGAGGCTTTAAAATCTACAAATGGAATGTTCTCGGCTTAGATGGATTCAGCTTCTGAACTAACAATCCAGAACAGAATTTAAATCAAGGCTCTGACTGATCCCTTTTCTATGTTACTATTTTAAAAAGTAATAAAACAATGATGTTATAGTGACTTCTAAAGGGTCTGGTTAATCGCATATAAATATGAGGCTGATAAATATTGATACTGAAAAAATAAAATTAAATCAGTAAGATGGGAAATCCCTGAAACTGAACAAAAACAAAAAATTTGACTAACTATATTTCTAATGGCACTATAACTACATCGAAGGAAAAAATTATCCTAATAGTTTCTGAATATATTACTCTGACTGACTACCCTCTCTTGAATATATTTGAAGGTCAGAAGAACTGTAAAAAAAAAAAAAAAAAACCAACTGTATATTTAGTAAGTTCATAGCTAGTACTGATATTGGTATAGCAATTCTGAAGCTATTCCATATGTATCAAAGGACTGAGCAAACTGCGTGGGTATGCTGATATCATTGGCAACTAAGGTTTTCATTATTGGAGAAAGGCAATACAAATATGGAACAGAGGAAGAAGGGAAGAAGCCCGTGATGTCAGACTGGAATTAAAAGGTATCAGTATGAATTCAAGATTAAAAACAAACAAAAACACAGTTTTCGAGCTCTGCCTAATGAAACAGACTGGAAGAAATTTCTCCAATAACAGGAACCAGGGCTTCTTGGAGAGATGGCTGATTGCAGGACTAGGGTAGGAAGAGTATAGGATGAACTGAGAGTATATCATACTACTTCATAAATAAGGAAATATTCAAAATCGAGCGGGGACATGTCAAAAGGATATAGAAGCTAGCATGAAAGACTCCTACTGGCTAAGAGTCAGACAGTTTTAACGTCAAAATAAATAATGACAGGAGTGGCTTATAATACACTGAAAAAAAAAAATCCATGAGTACATAAACTAAGTAAAGGTTTTAAAGGAATGTGAAGAACAGAGATTGTTTTCGTTTTTTTAAACAGAGAATTTCAGCTAACAAAATTTCTATAACAAAAATGAAAAAAAAGTGATATAAATACACAATCACAAATTTGTAATCATCAACTACTGATAACAATTGATTCACCAAAGAATCATCCACGGAAGCTAAAGCCACTGGAAAACGATGTTAAGGATGGTAGCTTGTACAAAGGTGGCTACAGTGGTGACAAGTGATTAGAGTCTAGATAAGTTTGAAGGCACAGCCAGTAGGATGACCCGATGGGTTAGAGTAGTTCAGGATAACTCCAAGGTTTCTGACCTGAGCAACTGGAAGGATAGAGCTGCCACTTCCTGAGAAAGGACAGATATTAGCAGGAGTAGACTGGTAGGGAAGATTCAGAATTCAGTGTGTTAACTACCAGATATCCAAATGATGTCAATCAAGCAGCTAAGCCTGGAGCCTAGATTTCAGAGTAGAAGTCTAGGCTAGATAAAAGAATTTGGAGTCATCAGCATATCTACGTAACATAAAGGGACAAGATGGAGGAAATGGAGAGAGAAACCCTTTTTTTCTTGGTCAAGTTTTAACTAAACGTTTTTTAACTAAACAAGCTAACTTTCTATTTAAGTTTCTATTTCTAGTTAAGCTTCTAATTAGTGACCAACAATTGACCACCCAAAGAATGAAAGAGAACTCAGTTTAATTCAGTAAATATTTGTTGTACATCTCCCAATAGAAGAATATCATAAAGAAATAAGACGTGGTGCCTGTCCTCAAGAAATAAGGTCTAGAGGTGGGGAGACAGGCACGTAAGCAAGTAACTAAACGAATATGAGGAAGAGCAGTGGATGCATTCAAAGATTTCGCGGGCTGATTAAGGAGGAACTCTCAGGGGTCAGCTGACTCAGCTGGAGAAGTGAGCGCAAATCAGGCAGATGTCTGAAAGAGTGATTGCTGATAAATGCGTAGAAAACTACATAAGAAATAAATTACATGACAAGGAGCCGAAATGATATTTCAAAGAGATAAAATTAAATTCAGGACAAAACATTCCCACAATTCAATACATTAAAAAAATATAAAGACCCTGGAGTCAGGGAAAAATCAGGATCAAGTAGGATAATCAAGGCAGGTAGGCTTTTTGAGCTTGTCTTTACCAGGAGAAAGGGAAGCAGACAGATTCAGAGACTACAAAAGATGGTACATGTACAAAAGCAGTGTGAGAAGCAGTGTATGATGAATGAAACGCCTTACCAAGAATAAGGTAGGTCCCCAAAGCTGACATTCACAGAGCACTTACCATGCGCTGGGCACTGCTCTTTACATATACTAACTCATTTTAATCTTTCCAACAACCCTGGGAGGTAAGGACTCTTAACCTTCCCTTTTAACAGATGCAGGGAGGTTAACCAAGTTGTCCAAGATTAAACAACTAATAAGGGGCAGAGTTGGATTTGAACCCAAGGTAGTGTGCTCTAGAGTCTCCTACTAATCATTTTGCTATATCACTTCCCTAGAAATCTATAAGCTGCTGAAGAATGTCCTACCAAGCTCATTAAGTGAAAAAAGCAAGAGGCAGAGTGTTTTAGAGGTTAACAGAACATAAGCGTGTGTACAGATGAATATGCTGTTTACATGTATTTGGATACATATGGTGCTTACACACACAAACATATATACACATAGACTTGTGTATGCATGGAATATTTTTGGAAGCTTACCCAAAGAAATTCAAAGCAGTGCTTCTCTCTGGGGAAGAGAGGGAGAGGGATCATAGAAAGAAGGGAAGCTTACTTTTCACTGTATGTATCTTTGTATTATTTGAATTTCTATTAATTTCTATGTGACACTTTAAAATAAATAAAAAACTTCTTACTTAAAAAATGAAACAACAAGAATGGCACACAGACTAGACATTCTCTAGTGAGGGAGTACACTCGATGACACAATTTCCAGAATAAAGGGGGTTTAGATGTCTTAGCTTGCTCACGGCGGGGAGAAATGATTGCTATTTGTCATTTTGGTTCGCTCTTTGAAGTTTACCAGTACTCATATGTTGTGTTTGGGGATCCACCTCCCACCTTGGCCTACATGTCCAAGGTGCAGCTAACCCCGCTGCCAGATCCAGAGGGTGGAGGCTGTGAATGGTTATTAACAAAATCACCTTGCCTCACACTCTCTGTCCCAGGTGTGACCTCCAGGGATGGGCTATGAAACAAGGCAGACCACGCTGCTGCTGCTAAGTCGCTTCAGTCGTGTCCGACTCTGTGTGACCCCATAGACGGCAGCACACCAGGCTCCCCTGTCCCTGGGATTCTCCAGGCAAGAACACTGGAGTGGGTTGCCATTTCCTTCTCCAATGCATGAAAGGGAAAAGTGAAAGGGAAGTCGCTCAGTCGTGTCCGACTCCTAGAGAACCCATGGACTGCAGCCGACCAGGCTCCTCCATCCATGGGATTTTCCAGGCAAGAGTACTGGAGAGGGGTGCCATTGCCTTCTCCGAAGGCAGACCATGAACGCCTAGAAACCTTTGATCTGGGACCCCTTAAACCTATTTCAGTTTCCAGGAAAGCAGACTTTCTGCTGCAGAACCTGGTGCCCTAACAAGGTAAGCCTGAGACTGCTGCTGTGGCCACCTGGCAGAGCTGAAGATGGAAATCTGAATAACAGAAGTCAGAGCTGAGCAGCAGAGAGAAACCAAATGATAATGTCAGCTCTGAATCCAGTGGGCTTTGAAGCTAGCTACCTTTTCCTCTGGACTTTCCAACTTTTTAAGCAAATAAGTTACCATTTGCTACTTAGTTTTAGTTGATTTTTCTCTCACGGCCATGGAAAGATTCCAATAGAGAAACTGAGGCAGACAAAGCCCCATTCCAACCTCGAAGTCTGGTGTCATGGCCAGGGTCTAAGTTATAGTGTCCCAACTCTGACTGAGACATGGGACACCGGATTGCAAAGTCAGGTGAATGGGGGAGGAGAAGGAAAACGAGGCTGGTGAGACAGGAAGAACAAGATGGAACAGCAGGCGGAGGCGAGCTGTGAAGGCTGGTTGAAAACTGTATTTCCAATAACAACCTATGGCTATTATGTCTATATAATAGTTATATAGACTATTTTTCTCTTCTTTAGCGGCATTATGATAGTACTAGTGACAGTCTGGGAAAGATAATTCTAGCATCTCCTGTACATTGATGATTCATTTACTACACAGATAATTACTGGCTACCTACCATATACTACATATTATTGCAGGTGCTAAACATACAGCAGTAAACACAACAAGAAAAAAAAAATCTCCTCCCTTCATGGTGCTATCAATCATATTTATTCTTAAAACCATAAAATGTCCCGAATGAACATTCAATGCTATAGATGTGCCACAGACTGTGCTAGGTGCTATTATGACAATTACTTAACCCTAATACAATTCATATTTCTGCAAAGTAGGTATTTTTTATTTTCATTTTATAAATGAGGAAAATAAAGTCTGACGAGATTATGTGACTTGTTGGAGGTCACGCTATCTGTAAATCACATAATCTCAAGTAAAATCTAGCTTTTGCTTTCAAGTATGTTATTTTGCTCACTAAACCACAGCTCTATTTAACTACCATATGACAGATGTCATACAGCAACTCAATGGGTTTACTCAGATCCTGCAAAGTCCCTAGGTATTATGTAACCAACACATGAATAAAGAGCCTTACATGAAGCGATTTATTATCTTTTCTAGATCTGACTACTGCTCATTAGGTTAATATCCAGGATGTTATCTCATATCTGCTTTGTTTATGAAATCTTGCAGTGGTATGCTAGAATTGGCTTGACCAACTCACAAGAACTGTTAAATTTTCAGAAAATTTGCAAACCAGTTGACTTTATATTGATAGCTTGAAAGTGATCATAGTGTAAGTATTTACATCAAGAAAATTAACAAATACTACAAATCAGGGTTTTGTTTCAATTTGCTTTTTTTTTTCTGGACAGTCAATTGTTAAGCATTTACTAGGGCACAACTGTATTTAAGGTCCACCATTTACTCAATGGAGAGAGATCACAGGAATTATTCTGTTAGAAAATATTCAAAATACTGGCAAACTTTCCAACTTGAAAGATTTTTAATAATAATGATCCCAGGTGGTATTAGTTGTAAATGTGGGAGACCTAAGAGATGTGGGTTTGATCCTCAGGTTGGAAAGATCCCCTGGAGAAGGGAATGACAACCCACTCCAGCATTCTTGCCTGGAGAATCCCATGGACAGAGGAACCTGATATGCTACATAGTCCATAGGATTGCAAAGAGTCAGACACAACTGAAGCCATGCACGTAAGAGATACCATGGATACACATAAATATCTTTCCCAATGCATATTGAGCCTAAAATGGTCATTATGCCGGACTTTCAGAACCACTGCTTTATAAGCTTAATGCCATAGGCACTTGTAATGGGTTGAATATTATCCTCCCTAAATTCAAGTCTACCCAGAACCTCAGAACGTGTTCTTATTTGGAAATGGGGTCTTCACAGACATAATTAATTAAAATGAGGTCAGACTGGATTATGGTGGGCCCTAAACACAATGACTGTTGTCTTTATGGGAGAAAAGGAGATTCAGACACAGAAATACAAAGGGGAAGTCTGGGGAAGACAGAGGCAGAAACTGTAGTGAAACAGCTACAAGCCAAAGAATGTCAAGGATTGCCAGCAACCACCAGAAGCTACAAAGAGGCAAGGAAGGCTTCTTCCATAGAGCCTTCAGAGGGAGCATGGCCCTGCTGACAACTTGATCTTGGACTTCTAGCTTCCAAAACTGTGAGAGAGTAAACGTCTATTGTTTTAAACCACCTAATTTGTGGTAATTTGTTATGGCAGCTCTAGGAAACTAAAACAATACTTGTGCTAATTATCAGACGCATAATGCCTAAAAGAACACAGTTAAAGACCCTAAAAAGAATTTGATACATTCCTTTCTGGCCTCTTGCTACCGATCAATATTTTCATGACAAATCATGCATAACATCTAAAAGTAAGCTTTTGACATAGCATCTGTTTTCAATCTCCCACCTTCTTAACTTTAGAAAGGACATGGCATAAATAGAGTGGAAGCAATATTAATTAGTGAAGTTGTGCTGCAAATAAATTAGTGGACTGGTGAAGCTTTTGTGTAGCTCCATGGTTCCATAAACCAATCAACAAAACTGTCGTTCAATACTCAAATTAATGTATTTTGGAATACAAAAAATAGAAGCAAACTATCACTTTTAAGTGTTTACTCTGTGCCATTCACTGAACAACTCAATTTATACATATATCCTATGAAGCAGGTATTATTTATCTCAACTTTACAAATGAAGAAACTGAGGCTAGGCCAAGTTACATACTAATAACATTGTCAATAGATGGCAAAACTAGGAATCAACATCTTTTCAGCAATGAACTGACTGACTTCAGAGCCAATACTTTAAAAAAAAAAACAAACCTAAAAGTATGTTCCATAAGCCACCTGAACTTTACCCTAGACTAGGACCTCTAGTGTAGTACCAGAAATGTGCAGCTTTATCTCCTTTCAGGACTTCAATTAGACAATTTTACTCTTTCTTTTGTAATCTGAATCTCACCCTTTCTTTCAAGTTTTCCTTTTCTCTGTGCTATAGTCCAGAAAATTACTTCAGTTCTATTTTTAAATTTGGTAATTCTTTCTCCCATTTCTAATCTTAGTTTTAACTCATTCACTGAGTTAAATCACTTCAGTGATATTTTTAATTTAGAATTCTGATTTTTTTCTTAACGCTAGGTCTCAAGTATTTCCCATGTTGTGTAACCCTCATAATTTTTTAAACAGTATTCTATTCCATGGTTACACCATGTTTACCTATTCATCCACTTGTTGTTATATCTTGGCATTATATGACATGAGTCCTTAGAAATTATCACAGAATATCATACTAATGGACCCACAGTGATTTAGCATAAGTGGAATGGGCCCCTGACATCTCTGCAGTTAAAATATTCTTGGGTGATTCTGATGCACATCTATGGTCGAGAATCATAGATTTAAAGAACCCCTATAATTAATAGTATTCCCATGATGGTGGAGAATACTGGACTATTAAATCACACTACCTGAACTGAAATCTTGGGCTCCATGCCTCAGACCAGGGTAAGCTCTTTAACTTCTGTGGACTTTGGTTTCCTCATTTATCAATAAGGATCACAGAACCTACTGCAGTGGGCTGTGATGACTAAATGAGATGATGTAAATAAGCACAGCAAGCCATCCTTACAGTTGTTCTGGGTGGATGGGGAGCTAAGGGTGAGAGGCACTATCTGTGAAAGTCTGCAAGCACCTTTCAGTCCACCCACATGAGACCTCAGCGAGATGAATGCAGACCAGAGGATTCTGGTCTGAAATCCACCTGGCGGGTGGGGAAAGAAGGTTGTGACAGCAGGGTAGTTCACAGCCTCAGTTCTAGATCTGCTGACAAGTTGAAAATCGGCTTGTCTGTGGAGGAGGAGGTGTTACATCTTTGGGGACCACAGTACTTCTGTATGTTCTTACCTTATCAAGAAGAATTACCAGTATGTGACCTGATGAGACCTGAATTCTTAAATGTAATGAAAAAAGGCTATCTAATCTTCAACCCCTGGGGTTGGAAGAAGCCATCCGAGATTTGCTTCTGATTAAATAATGGTCCAGAAACAATCATGTATTTAAGGAAAAGTGGATGAGAGAAAAATGGGAATAGTCAACTAAGGAAAGTCACCAAGGGGTCATGGACCGAAACAAAGCTTAAGGTTCACACTGTCTGTAAACCCAATAAGCCTGTTAAGATTAATAGTTACATTTTTACTATACTTCTAATAGTTACGTTTCATAGCTATGATCTGTGCTAGAAGTTTCTCCTCAGGAGTAGCTTTCTCTAGTTCATGATGTAGACTATGACTGCATACCATAAATTTAGAGGGCTGTTTTTAAAAACATCCTACAAGGTACTATTTTGTTCTGGAGGCCCAATGAAAAACTTCTGAAAAAAAATATCCAGAAGTCTAGGTTATGGTTACACATGGAAGGAGTTTTGTCTGCTTGCCAAGACAGGACCTGACACAGAGTGCTCAATAAATATTTGTTAAATGAACTGTTTTCTCTCTTTTGGCTTCAACCACTAATGGTTAACTTCATGCTTAATCAGCATCCCTGGGGAAGAGCAAGAAAGGAAAAGCAGTGAAGCCTACTCCCTTCTAGGGCTATTGCTACTATGTCTCCTTGCTCCTCCACCTGATACCCCAAGGGAAGGGAGGCTTTCCTGGGCCTTGTTTGAGCAGCCTTAGTTGTTTCCACTCACTAAAAACAGGTAAAAATACAAAAATGTACTTTTTAAAAAGTATAAAAATAAAACCAATTTTAAAAGACAGCCTATATACCTTTTTTATTAGCAATTTTTAAAATCAGCTGCTGTCAGAAAGCTAAAGTGATACGTACTCTGCAGCACTGATTCTTAACTGTGTTTGAATCCATCTGAAAATCTGATGGAAAGTTATATTTATCTCCCCAGAAATATATATATACACACACACACACACACACATATTGGGTTGGCCAAAAAGGTTCACTTGGGGTTTAAAAGCCCAAATGAACCTTTTTGGCCAACCCAATAACTTTCTGCATATAAATTAAGAAGTTACAAATCCCTCTGAAACCAGTAAAAGGGATCCAGGTTACAGAGTGCTTTTCTTCAATATACCGAGCACAGGGCTCTTGACCTAGGGGATATGGTTATTTTTCCTTTTTA
The DNA here is from genome assembly GCF_049115385.1 of Moschus berezovskii. Taxonomy (NCBI): domain Eukaryota; kingdom Metazoa; phylum Chordata; class Mammalia; order Artiodactyla; family Moschidae; genus Moschus; species Moschus berezovskii. The sequence continues at coordinate 29,476,891 of NC_142464.1, forward strand.
ACATAAGCAAGTAGTGAACAGCTTAGGGATACTGATGGAAATTTTAATAAATGCTATAAAGTAGGTTTTATGTGCAAACTTAATTGACTATTGGTGATCCTCTTCCCTGTTGTTTTTAGTAACTGAGTCAGATTAAATTATTCAAAACTAGCACTATAAAGAGATACTTAAAATGGCAAACCTCCTAAACCAGACAAGTCCATACAAAGGAAAGGGAGATTACACAAGGATATGTGATATCCCTAAATGCCACAAGAGATCAGGCAGTCTTCATCTGACCTTGACAGAAACTTAACATTTAGGATTTTAAAGTGAGAGGCACCAAGAGTGGAGACTTAAGAAGAAAAAAAAAAATCGTGGGGGTCAGGGAGACAATAAACACTGTCTGTTGTTGATCTAAACATTTCAATACTTGCCTTCTGTTTAATCTGAAACACTCCGGAAAGAAAACATATGTGAGAACCAGCTTTCAGAAAACATTTGATTAAAAATAGTTACACTTACATCAGCTGCGTTTCAAGTTGTAGTCCACTGCATTTGATATTTATAACTAAAGAGAAAATAAGAATACCAACTGGTCAGCTACTCGTATTTTAGAATCAAGGTCGCTGACAGCTTTCTGGTTGGAGTGGGCCAAGCTTGAGGATGTCACATCGGCTGAGGATGCGTGCTTTCTGGCCACTCTGGAAGAGAATCAGTGAGGGTTTCTGAAGCCCTGTGGGGCTGTTCCTCTTGGCAACTGTCCACCTCTGTGAAGAGGAAGGTAGTTTGGTTAATAAAAAAAAATCTCATGAATAACTTTCGGGAAAGAGGGAAATGAGCCTTCCCTGGCACTCCTTGCTGAGTCAAAAACAGGCAGTGACAGGCTTGGCCTCGAGGAAGGCACTTGTGCTTTTCTGCCAGCCTCTCCCATTTGGAGCTCCATGATGAAATTAGAACTGAGGAAACTTTAAAGGAGAAGTTGGTAGGACTGTAAAATAGATTATTAAATGTTTAACAGCAGGAAAGCTTTCCTTTAAAGGGGGCAAGATACATATTTCTGCATCTTTATTTTTGCATATTTATGCAAGTTAGTCTGCATATTTTCCCTAGATTTTCTCTGAATATTATTATTATTTTCTTTCTGTAGGAGTCAGAATAAATTCCACATTGTCAATGGATAAATTTTATCTGAATAATAAAGAAGAAATCAATAGAATCAAAGTGAAAGTGAAAGTGTTAGTCACTCAGTTGTGTCCAACCCTTTGCGACCCCAAGAACTGTAGCCCACCAGGCTCCTCTGTCCATGGAATTCTCCGGGCAAGAATACTGGAGTGGGTAGGCATTACCTTCTCCAGGGGATCTTCCCCCCAGGGATGGAACCCAAATCTACCACATTGTAGGCAGAGTCTTAACCATCTGAACCACCAGGGAAGTCCCTAATAGAATTAAAGTGAACACTAATCTTCAATGGATCCCAGTCTTAACTCTTATTTGTCCTGGGGGGTGGGGGAAGCCATCAGGTATAATAGAAAATTTGAGTTAAAACCAGAAAAAAATTTTCTATCAGAGATGGAAAGTTTAGAGCAGTGATTTATCTATGAAGAACAGGGAAAAGTGATCAATGGGTGGGGCTTCAGCAATAACTATATTTTCGAAAGAGATCAGAAGCAAATATGGTAAAATGTTAATACAGCTGGCCCTCTGTATCCTCAGGTTCCACATTCGTTATTCAACCAACTGCAGATGGAAAAAATATGTTTTAAATTTCATAAAGTTCCAAAAAGTAAAATAAATTTGCTGCACACTGGTAACTATTTATATAGTATTTACATTGTATGAGGCATTAAAATAATCTGGAGATGGTTTAAAGTATACAGAAGGGCGTGCATAGATTATATGCAAATACTGCTGCATTTTATAAAAGGGACTTGAGCATCCATGAATTATGGCATCTGTGGGGATCTGAGAAACAGCCCTCCAGGATACTGAGAGATGACTGTTGCTATTAAATCAGGTAGTGGAATATGGTGTCCTTCACATCAATTTTTAAATGTTCTATACACATGGAATTTTTAATAATTAAAACAATGTTTTAAAAAGAATGTGAGCTCTTTCTGCCATCTTTCTGTGCCGCCAGAATGGTGCACATGAATGTCCTGGCTGATGCTCTCAAGAGTATCAACAATGCTGAAAAGAGAGGCAAACGCCAGGTCCTTATTAGGCCATGCTCCAAAGTCATCGTCAGGTTTCTAACAGTGATGATGAAGCATGGTTACATTGGCGAATTTGAAATCATTGATGATCACAGGGCTGGGAAAATTGTCATGAACCTCACAGGCAGGCTAAATAATGTGGAGTGATCAGCCCCAGATCTGATGTGCAACTCAAAGATCTAGAAAAATCGCAGAATAACCTGCGCCCATCCCATCAGTTTGGTTTCATTGTACTGACAACCTCAGCTGGCATCATGGACCATGGAGAAGCAAGACGAAAACACACAGGAGGGAAAATCCTTGGATTCTTTTTGTAGGGATGTAATACATACAAATAAAATGCCTCAGAGGAAATAAATAAATAAAAAATAAAAAGAATGTGAAGGTTTACATAGCAAAACTCTTGAAAGCTAAATGGCATCCTTCCTCTGACATGAAACAAACATGCAGAACATTAGATGGTTCAATAGCCCTAATCCTAGAAATAATCTCAACATAGTAAGAGTGTGTCTAAGCCTAGCCTACACCCAGCTTATTGGAAATGGGGTTTTAAGCATGGGACAAAATCCCGGTAGCAAACAGAGAACAGGTGTAGACTCTTAGAGTTAGTTTTAAAATGGTTTAACTTTAGGTATCATATTTGAACAATCAGCAAGAGACAAAACCAAGCAGGTTATATGTTTACAAGTTCTATAAACCACAGCTAGGGGTCTGCAGCCCCCAAACCACAGCCAGTCCCCATAGCTTTGGGGCTGGCCGTCAGCACTTCACTGCTCCTGTGTGAGACCGAGTGCATGCTGAACCACCAGTGTTCCAGGGGCCTCTCCAGGACGTGGTATGCTCTCCCAGAGGCATGATGAGAAGAGAAAGAGTGAGGCTGGAGGAGAGAGAGGAAGGTAAGAAGCTGTAGAGGAGAAAAAGGCAGAGCCTAGAACATTCCAATCTTAAGCCTGAATAGATGTACTTTAATAAACAAGTATCATATGCAAATTTCAGAAATATCATTTCCTTCCCGCAAATGTAAATGCTCTCCCTCTGAAGTTCCTGCAGAAACGGGATCTGGGGAAGAGTGTGGGGGCACTGTCCATTACACCTCCCTCTACGGGAAGGGAGGATGAGGATCACTGCACAGGTGTTTTCTTTGCTCTCACACAGTGGCTACACAGGTTTACAACCTTGACTGAAACCATCTCCACTTTCACTTTCTCTTCTGTAACAGTTTATAATGGAGAACCAACAGAACTCCTATGTTAACTGTTGCATATGCAGTTATCATAGTATACGGAATGTTTAGGATATGTTTTTTCTTCTCTTTTCTTTCTCCTTAATATCCAGGCACACTAACTCAGATATTCTGAAGAAATTATAGAGTCATCATGATCATCATCTTGAGAATAAACATCTAATAATCAGGAAAAGTATATATGTTTGCAAAATAATAGACTTAGGCAATTCTATATAACCTATGAGCTACTGTCTTACATAGCAGAAAAGTATGCAAAGAAGAAGGGTTAAGGTTGATTAGACTTTGCATCTAGATCAGTGGTGCTCAAGCAGGGTGTTCTGCCCCCAAGGACATATGGCAACGTCTGGAGACACTGTCTGGTTGTCACAACTACAGCGCTGCTATCGGCATCTAGTGGATATAGGGATGCTGCTGAACACCCCCAATGAACTGGAAAACCTTCCGAAGCATGACGTCTTCTCACCCAAACCATTAGTCGTGATGAGTGTAAGAAACCCTGATCGAGCTGTATCTGTCACACAACTTCTCTTGCAGCCTCACATGGAGCGGGTGCTTAGTGAACTGCTGCAGACAGATATGACTGTGACGATCCTCCTGATAAAGACACACACTGAGAGCAATTCCTTCCTTTGCCTAAATTTTACATGTAAGAGGGATTTATATCCCTTTGTAAACCAAAAGTTCACCGTTAACTATTCTTTGTAAAAAAGATTATTAAAAGTGATATTGGAAGAAGAGCTCTGGAAAAACTACCTCGTGATTGACTTTCTCTCCTCCCCATATCAGCTCTTCTGATTAAGAGTTTCTACGATAAATAAAATTACTTCCTTTAACTATTACAAGCTAAGAGAACAATGACAGTTTGTAACAGACTCTCTGAACTGCTTTATGTTTTCTTACAATTGGATTAAATGCTTAATAAATATATGTTGAATTAGTGAATAAAAAACAATTGGGTGAAATAGTGAAGCTGCAGCTGAAGGTCAATAATGACTAATCACACACATTTAAATTTTGACTTCCTTAGTACTAGCTGTTTACATATCTAGATTTCCCAGTAAGTATTAAACTCCTTGATACATAAACTATGATTTGAGAAGAACATCGAATATCCACTAGGTTGTTTCATTTCTAGACTGTTTTGTAAATGTGAGGCATCAACCACAGCCTGAGAAGGATGTATGAAGACGCAGCATAATAGGATATATAAAGTTTTTCCATTGGGTAACAAATCTATAACAAAGTTACTCCTATGTATCTTTTAGTATCAAGAACTGTTACTTAGTTACAAAGACTAGAGCAATACAAGTCAACACTTGACCATATTGTAATTTTTATTTGTTTGTACAGAGACAATCCAGAAAAAAACTCCCAGTTTTACTCTTAATGCTAATTCTTCAGTAATTACAATCATAATCACTGTTAATACCCATAACATGTATCACACATATGAACACATACATATTTATACACAGGACACACAGACATGTGTTAAAAATATGTGTTAGATCTGACTCCCTGACATCGGAGTACCTGTTATTCCTGAGCTCCTCTCTCTTGTTGCCCAGAGTTATAATTCTGCGTCTTATCTTACTACCATCCTACCATGTTCTGTTCCCTAGGTCTCTGCCCCCAGTCTCCCAAATGCACATGTTCCACGTGACAGTTCAATGAGCAAGAGTCTGCTGTAGGATGACAAGCCACCAGTCCTGTGAGGACCGCAAGGCTCCCTTTTAAGAGCCTCGGTTTCCTCACAGGTATTAAGACTTTTTACCTACTAGGGCTGTTATGAGAACAGAAAAGATAATGTATGTAAGTTTCAGTTCAGTTCAGTCACTCAGTCGTGTCCGATTCTTTGCAACCCCATGAACCACAGCACGCCAGGCCTCCCTGTCCATCACCAGCTCCTGGAGTCCACCCAAACTCATGTCCATTGAGTCGGTGATGCCATCCAACCATCTCATCCTCTGTCGTCCCCTTCTCCTCCCACCCTCAATCTTTCCCAGCATCAGGGTCTTTTCAAATGAGTCAGCTCTTCGCATGAGGTGGCCAAAGTATTGCAGTTTCAGCTTTAGCATCAGTCCTTCTAATGAGCACCCAGGACTGATCTCCTTTAGGATGAACTGGTTGGATCTCCTTAAAGTCCAAGGGACTCTCAAGAGTCCTCCAACACCACAGTTCAAAAGCATCAATTCTTCTGCGTCAGCTTTCTTTATAGTCCAACTCTCACATCCACACATGACTACTGGAAAAACCACAGCCTTGACTAAACAGACCTTTGTTGACAAAGTAATGTCTGCTTTTTAATATGCTGTCTACGTCGGTCATAACTTTCCTTCCAAGGAGGAAATGTATGTAAAGTACTTGGCAAATCTTCGATGCTTAATAAATGCTAATCCCCTGTTTTATTGCTGTTCTTATTTCCTCATTCAGATTCTAAAGGACCAGAGATCATAAATCTGTGGCTAAACCCATATTTATCCTGACTAATAATCCTGAACAGGAAACACATCTTTCATTCCACACAAGAGCTCGGGTTCGGTTCAGTTCAGTTCAGTTCAGTCGCTCAGTCGTGTCCGACTCTTTGCGACCCCATGAATCACGGCACACCAGGCCTCCCTGTCCATCACCAACTCCCGGAGTTCACTCAAACTCATGTCCACAGAGTCGGTGATGCCATCCAGCCATCTCATTCTCTGTCATCCCCTTCTCCTCCCACCCCCAACCTTTCCCAGCATCAGAGTCTTTTCCAGTGAGTCAACTCGTCGCATGAGGTGGCCAAAGTATTGCAGTTTCAGCTTTAGCATCAGTCCTTCCAATGAACACCCAGGTAGGAGACTTAAAATGCAAACACAATGGATAGGACTAATACTACAACATTACTCAAGAGGTAAAGAATCAAGGGTTTTGTTTTGAACCATGGGTAAGGAATTAGAAAGGCCTGGGCCTAGAACTGGGTCATGAGAAAACGGAGGGAACAAAATGCAAGGCTGACGAAACCAAAGACCGATTTCTCTGATATCACAATTTTACTAAGGGTCTGTCTTGAACAAATGAAAATGTTTATGAAAGATGAAACTGCAATATTTGACTGGTTTATCTGCAAAACTGTTAGCAATCAGTCTATGAAACATGACATCACATTATAAAAATAAAAAACTCAAGCTACCTCAGCAGAAGATATTCTCAATTAAATACAAAGAAAGAAAAAGAACCTGAAGTAGAAAAAGCTCAGCTAAGCCCACCACAGCATGTCACGAAGCAGTACGTTCCAAGGACCATCACGTGTAGATGAATAGTTGCTCAAGCAGAGGCCCTTTTGGACCACTGAGATACATTTTCTCATTCAATCTTTAGAAGACTACAAAGCACAGACCCTTAGCAAGTCTGCATTTTGCACATTCAGGTACTGAGGTTTAGAAGTGTTGGATAACTCAGTCAAAGGCACACAGCTGGTAGCAGAGTCTGGATCAGAATCCATGATCTGAGGTATTCTACCATATAATCCATACACTCAGTCATCTGAGTCTTGTTTTTTGCTAGATCTCTAAAGAGCTGAAATTTAGCGCGCTCTCAAAGCATTTTTCAAGTCTTAGGAAGTATACAACTAAACAAATTTTTTAAGATAATCAAGAAATAATAAAAGTTTTGTTAATGTTGAGATAATTTGTACTAAATGGAAATATTAACAGTTTTAGAATCTGTCACTTCTGTTGCTACGAGATACATTTCTACATAAATATTATAAATAATCATGTGAACACTTCACCTTTTATAAGCAGAGGCAAATGGTAGTCATTTAAAGCATTCATTTCTTTTGCTCTGAGGACACCAAATCTTCCAGAATTCACATGGAAAGACATCACAAACTTACTTTGACCTGAGGGTAGGACTTCTTGTTCTTTTCACTAGACGCACCAGGGAGTCCTCCATGGGAGGGGCCTTCGCACACATAACGGAAACGAAATCCTCTCTGCAAAGGTGAACACAAGGTGAACAAGTTTGAGGAATACTTACTAAAAACTTATAGGGACAAAGTTACACCCAAGTTTTAAACTCTTGTGTGTATTAGAGGAGACACAAACTGTAAAAGAGGACTGTATATGAGAACCACTTCTCCCCATAACCTTATCACGAATATTGATGTTAACTGATATTTGCATCCTGAGCTGTGGCTTAAAAGCCAGGTCCCTGGCCCTGCAGAAGCTCTCCTCCTGTGCTATGTGGAGCATAAACTGCTGCACACTTTAGGCCTAAGGACTTGACATGCTCCAGCTTGCCTGCATCAGAGTTTCCTCATCTCACATTGCTGCTGCCAAGCTCTGAAACTGGCCATATGACTCAAAGTAAAGCTTCTCTGACTCTTACTTAAAGGCATTCCTTTACTTACTCTGATGACAGCTGGTTCAGGAGGGAATACAGAAATGTCTTGTTAAATATACCCCACCAGGGTTACATAACACACCCTATAGAAGACCCCACATCTGATCAGTAACTCTCAACAGTTCAGAAGGTAAGAAGTTTTAAGATTATTAATACAATCAAGTTCAAGCTGGATATATTAACTAACCTGAATGAATCCAAATCCAGAGAGTCCCTTTATATATTAACTCAAGAATTTTTATAGACACAGTAATATCAACTAGGAATTAGCAAGAACCTTTACTATGCGGGCTGATAAACACCTGAGTTCCATGTATTTTTTTTATACAAGTAAGAAGATTAGATCAGACCATATTCAAGGTCTATTCCAGTTTTAACATTTTATGACTTAGAAAGCTAACAGTTGTAATTGTGCATATTTGCATACCAAGAATAAAACAAGGACATTTATGAGAATGTGTCTCATCAACATACTATGGGAGATTTCAACACTTTTCCTGAAAGACACAGCTTTATAAAGACATCAAACAATTTGTGGTAGTGTTAGTAGTTTATACAGTCTCTTGACCAGATGGTCTTCCAAACACACCCTTTAATGAAAAGAATATGTTAATACACTTTAAGGAACATTCATTTATTTTATTGTGGGACTGACTTCATATAAACAGTGCGAGATCCTGAGGCCCTCAGAAGCTCCGCACACTACTACTTGTTGGTGGGAGCTTTCTACCTTGCACACCAGATAGTGGAGCTCAGTGAATATACAGGTTTTGATGGCTTTGAGCTAATGGATCAAAGTAAAATTTCTGCCCTCCTTAGACTGTACTTCATTTCACTATGCCTCATAGGGTCTTGAAAAACAGCCTGAGAGGTTCAGGGAAAGCACCTGGAATTGTTTCTAAATTCTGTGAGACTTTTCTAATTTCCAAAGAGGCCAGTCTAAAGCATCTTTTATGGGACCAGTGAGACCTGATGTAAATTCCCTAGGGGAAGAAGCTACCTCATGTCACATGTGGGTCTGGGGTATATGATCAATTCATTAAAGTGGGACCTAAAACAACTCTTGGAAAGGGCTCCTTAGGTGACCCCAAACATCAACACCTGGCAAGTTTTCTGAGGTAAGATTAGTGATTTGAAGGTGACTCTCCCTGTTTTGCTTCTCATAAAATTCGAACTAAAAAATAAGTTACAAATTCAGCCCTATACCTTTTATAGTCAAAGGCTGTTAGCGTATTTTCAATAATTAAATGAAATTTCTAAAGCATGAAAAAGCAACAGTCAGCCTCCAGAACTGGCTAACCATAAAATAGAGATTTACTTGACTGCTAATCAGTTTAAACACAACTTCAGCTTTTAAACAATATTAGATAATTAGCCCTTAATAATATGCAACAGAACTAGCTATCCTAAAGATTAGTGGAAGTCTATGCTATGACTCATCTCTGTCAAAGCTGGGGAAAATTGTGGCAGAGACTCGAAAGAAAAAAGAAAATTTTTCTAGATTTTATTTTTAGAACAATAAAGTAATTCATTATCTTTAATCAAAAAGTTACTTTAGGACAGCTGGAGAAATATACTATTATATCTTACTGGGAGTGGTGTTCAGTAAAATATGAGTAAAGAGACCCAGCTTAATACCTTGCTTATCATTTCAAAAACAACATATATCATTCATAGTTGGATAAAAGTATCTAAACTTCTATGCAAAGGAATTTATAACCTGAAGATAGAAATTTATCTTTTTTTTTTGAAAGGAAACTAGGATGTCTTCAAATGCATAGTCTGGATGCATTTCAGATTCTAAATTTTTGAGATTAAAGGTTTACCAATCCACAGCCATTCATCTCAGTAACTCCACTTGCTTAAAATGAGTCATCAACCTCAAAGGCAAGGCTCCATCCATCCGGTCAGAAAGTCTGACTTCAATACAACCTTCTTACTTTCACTGGAGTCAGACATCACAATATTACAGTTTGGTAAGCAAGCACATTGATTTACTCAGATAAGCTTTAACATATCCACCAACAGTGAATTAAATTTTGAATTTTGGAACTACATAACTCACCCTTCAGATAAATCATAAACATCAATTTTTCCTTATGACTATTGACCCATAGTAAGAAACTTCATTTTAAAAACCTTATGGTAGTGCTATACTTATTAAATGAATATCTGAAAAACACATTTTGCCTAGTATGCAGACAAATAAATTTTAGTTGATTTCTTGGTTTCACAGATTATCCAGAAATTTCCCAGGAGGCCAGGTAACACCGCACAGAATGTTAGGGGATAAACTTCCACTGGGAGGGTCCTTTGAGAAAACTGGTGGCCTCCTGTGAGAACTCACTGATAGGGAATTGGGAATGGAAATAAAACAAAGTCAGGTCGGCAGCCTGCGGAATCAGGGTGTGTCATCTGTGAGCCATTAAAACAATGTCCCAAAGCCTCATAAAGTATTCCAGTCCCCACACCAAAAACTTTGATCAAAGTTCAACCTCATAAGTGTAGTCTATTTGGTCATAGATAAGATACTCATATCCTTTATATTCTGACCAAAATCCAAATACATATGTAATACCATGATTACAGTAACCACATGTGTACTTTATGATCTTGACCTAGTTAGCATTTGTTAAGTGTTACACAGTGTTACGCTTACTTGCCTGAACTACTAAAACCATTTAGGCAAAGTACTGGGTGACAGAGCTGCAAGAAAGCAGGCACACGCATCCTCTGACTGGATATCCAGTCAGAGATCTACTAACTTTGTCCTCATTCTGCAGAGGACTATACCATTACTTCATCCCTTAATGACTATGGGAAGATATTAAAGATTCTCTTCCCTCCTCTTTCATAGCACTGGTCCCACCCAATTTCCAATAAATATTTATTTACCCATGGGGACATGGTAAAGAAGCCATTTTAATTCCCAGGTATCCTCTATAAATAATAGTAGTAAGAAGAAAGTGAAAGTGAAATCCCTTCGACTGCACAGATTATAGCCCACCAGGCTCCTCTCTCCATGGACTTCTCCAGGCAAGAACACCGGAGTGGACTGCCATGCCATCCTCCAGGGGATCTTTCTGACCCAGGGATCAAACCCTAGTCTCCCACATTGCAGGCACATTCTTTACCGTGTGAGCCGCCAGGGAAGAGCCTGATAAAATAAAATGCTCCTCTCCTGACTCCAAAGAGGCTAGCTCTAAAGCTAATACCCGAGAGAACTTGACTGTCTATTCGAGGACTTTATCCACACCCCACTGGTACTTTTAGTATCTTAGGTTACATGTTCCAAATAGAAAGGCTGTAGCTCCTAAGGATGGAGAGAGGCTCAGAAGTACTGATGTGCAGGGACATGGTGGAAGCATCTGACTCCGTTTATGTGAACTGTATGTATGTGTATTTCCTTACAAATGAAAACAAGTGGAGATGACCTGCATCTCTTCTAGGAGTGGCTGGTAAGTCTAAGTGTTGGAGATCATGGGATACCATGGATCGATACTTAAGTTTTATAGAACTGTGTACTGAGGTTCAGGACAGTCTGAACAATGACCAAGAGAAAAGGAAAGTGGATGATAAAGTTGTTACATAATTTGGCAAGTTGTTGATCTTCTCGATAAGCTACTTCTTTTGTAAAATTCATTTACTATTTTATTCAGTGCTTGAGATATTATTAGACTTATGGATCTAACAATCAAAGAGAAAGTCCCACCCCTTTAATCTTCTTACCTGTTTAGGCTGCTCTAATATTTGAAGGTATGGGCCATCTGCTAAAAACAAAACAACAAACAGAAACCAAAAGAAACTGTGAGGCTTCTCAAATTTGGTAAAAAAAAAATATATATATATGTATATATATATAAAGCAAGTAAAAAGACTTAAATTATGTTTTTAAACAGAGGCTTCTAACAAATGGTTTAGCTAAAATTCCACAAGGCATATCTTCTTCTTTTGAATATTAAATTTATCCTTATTTAATAACAATTTTACACCATTAGAGAGAACCATACCATCTAGACATCTATTCAGTGGTGATGGCACCTTGCACAACCCAACAAAAGGTATGACGTCTGGCAAGAATTAAGACGGCAACAACCTTCACAATCATGTCTACTAACAAAGCATTTTTAATAATGACACAAATACCAATTAAAAGCAGCAACCACTTCCTGGTCACTGTGAAATTTTCTTTTGCCATCACATCATCAGACACTGACTTCCATTCTTCACAAGAGAATGTGCTTAATGTGAAATTACAAGAGACTGAGCTAGCAACCTACATGTGTGAAACACACAGATAATGACCTCAGGCTATCTGCTTTTCATTTCACCAAGTTTTGGGTTCCCTGTCAATACCTGAATCCGTAAGTGCTGCCCTCATTTCCTAACTGGCGAGCTTGTTTCTCCTCTCTCCCTTATTTAATTTGGTCTATCAGACATGGTAGATTCTTCTTATTAACTCATAGCTTTTGATGTCTGCGTACAATTTTTGAATATTGTACTTTCTTTTTTTAAAATTTTTTATTAGAAAACTGAAATTTACAATGTGTTTACATCACTCACTGAGCACATGGCATTTAAAAACAACATCATAACAGAAAGATAACAAAAATACAAAGTCTTAAAACCTACGGGATATGGAAAACATTATCCACTGAGGCCTTAAATGTAGCAGACTTTACACAAAAAGGAAAAGCAATGAGTATACAAGTATACAGCCAGTTTAAGAAGTTAGCAAAATAAACAGAATAATCATAAAGAAAAGAAAGCAACTAATACATACCAGGTATTAATGCAATAAAAATAAAGATAAAATTGAGAGACTCAACAGAGTCAAATATTGTACTTTCATATAAACTCTGTTCCAAAATAAGCATTTTATAAAATTCTGAAAATAATTTAGATGGATGTATACCAACTAATAAGAACAAAGATTAGTAGAAGCTTAATGATAGCCTGACTATACCTGAGTTTAGAAACTCAAAGGAAAATCAAAACCTGACAGTATAAATACAAATTCATTCAATATGATAAACTCCCTAAGCTTCCCAGCTGGTTTGTATGTCATGTCAAAAGTATAATAACCCATAGCTCTGTGATACACAAAGGCTCATGGTGTTTCTCACTTGTTTGAATATAAATTTAAATGGTACTAAAAAAATTCTAGGAGGATGCTTCTGTGTCCATTTCAATCTTCACTGTCTCTAGGTAGGCCAGAAGTTTAAGACTTACTATTTTAGATAAATAAATTTATGAAGAACAGCTCAACTTTCAGGTTGAAATTAAAAATAAACTATAACTTGAGAGAGGATTTATTTTTATTTTCAGCACTATGATGAATCAGGATAAGGCAAAGAACTGTAGGAAACTAAGGTATAATTATTTCCTGTTATTATTCAAGAAGTTTACTAGGAAGTCAGTTGAATAATAACTGAATTTGAACTGAAACATACACAAGAAAAGAAAAAAGGGTAGGGACTGACCAATGCTATATAATTTAGGTAAATTATCTTCTCTTTTCTGTCTGAAATTAGTTCCTGGATATAGTCAACTATTTTTTAGAAAAGAAACTGTCAGAACTTTAAAATTCCAAAAAATGACTAGAATTTAATTTCTAAGGAGATAAAACTGACTAGAAACATAATAAATATTTTCACACTGCTAAATAAGGTCTATACAACATTTCAACAAATCTACTCATAAACATTCTCTCTAGAAAACTAAATGAACATATGAAGAAGAGAAGTCTTTTAAGAAAGCAACATTTGACAACAAGGTCCTACTATATAGCACAGGGAACTACATTCAATATCCTGTGATACACCAAAATGGAAAAGAATATGAAAAATGCATACATATGTATAACTGAATCACTTTGCTATACAGCAGAAATTAACACAACATTGTAAATCAACTATCTTCACCAAAAGAAATAAATAAAGCAACATTTGGATATCATGGAAAATACAGAGGAATTGGAGCACATTTATATCAGACTTCAAGTCTCTCACTTCTTAGTAACTCTTCGAAAAATATTTGAAGTTTTGTTATTATTTTTGCTGTATGGTTTAATTTCTTCTAAATACATGAAATATTAAGGCTTGGTAATTCTATTAGTGAAAAGGAACCATTTTTCTATTTCAGGGAATACACTCAAACGTTAAATCAACTAGAAAATGTGATTTGCTATGCATATATTTGTTTTAATGCCAATTTTCTTTGGCTGCATTTCCATGCCATGAATTGACATCCTACTGTGTAGAGTAATTTAAATTACAGCATGATGCTATAGACCTAGCAGTCGTGCCATACCCCGTAGAGCTTTCAACAAGTAGCATGGTTTCAGATTTCAAGAAATACAGAAGATAAAACAGTCCATATGAAAATTACAAGTTAATATTGGTTTATAAAACCTCTCTATTCCTTTAAAATGTGAATAAAATATCCATAAATCTTGGTTTATAAAAAACTGAACTATGCCATTACAATGCAGAGGGAACATGTATGTGACAATAAAAAACGATGAGGTAATAACTGGAAAATACAATTTTGAGGTATAATTGTAAAAGTTTTCTTAATGTAGCGTGCATGCCAAGTTGCTTTAGTCGTGCCTGATTCTTTGCAATTCTATGGACTGTAGCCCTCCAGACTCCTCTATTCATGGGATTAACCAGGCAAGAATACCGGAGTGGGTTGCCATGCCTTCCTCCAGGGGATCTTCCTGACCCAGGGATTGAACCTGCATTGGCAGGCAAGCTCTTTACCAAGAGTGCCACCTGGGAAGTCTTTTTCTAATGTTATGGCTAAATAATTCCTACAACATGAAACTTTGACTACAGAATATTTACTGAGCCGGTTCTTTCGATAACCTTATTTCTATCTCTATAAATTTGATGAAATAAAAACATTAGGAAATCCTTTGCATCAGGATACTGTTTGGCATCTATAAGCCATTAAATGGAAAAGTATATGTTTCCTGAGGGCAGTAACTTTTATGTTTTCGATAAAGCATCAAAACCAAGAAAAAGACTTTGATCCCCAGAATAAGAAGTTCACAGAAAACACAGAAGCTACCAAGACATTTAGTTTTTGATCTAGAGCTTATTTTGGACAACACTTGAGGACATCTCAGCTATGATCTGTGGGGTAAAGAAAGGCCTCAGCAATACAGTCTGTGAAGCTAATGAAGCTGAAGGTTTAGCAGATTTATTTTTTCCCCCTGCATGAACTTCTAGAAATAATAGATATAAAAATTCAAAAAAAACACCTGATATAAAAAATGAAAAGTAAGTACAAAGTAACAACAGCAATTTTAAATGACAATTATACAAATTGCGCAAAGTCTCCCATTGAGGATAAGCAAGTCCATGGTAAATAGAATAGCTGATGTACTTCAGTAATTACAAAACTCTCTTTTATAGACAACTTCCAAAATTTACTCACACTGCTTTTGAACATCTGTTAAGTCCCTCTGGTGATGTGAGGAACACATAAAAAGAGCTATCACAGCAAGCTTACATAAAAAGCAATAAATAAAAACAGAGACTGATTTTTTAAAAATCATTTATATGAGATTAAATAACTTGTTGATGGGGATAATTAACAGTCATGTTAGGAGGATGGATGATTATCACGAGTTCATCCAACTGGTCAGAACATACAGCAAGAAGTTTTTTAAAAAGATAATTTTTCTTCCAAGATGACTTTTGTACACTTTATGTTCCCGGTGTGTGGTATACTAGCTGGCACCCAATGGGTACTCAAGTAAGTGTTTTGGGAATAGATCTGAGAGTTGAGACTGCCTCATGTGCTTGGGGCAAAGGAAACAGGAGTGACAAAAACCCCAGAAATAACAAGATTGGGTGAAAAGAAAAAAATCAAACATAGTAAAGAAGTTCCTTTTGAGCTGTGCTAGCAGATATCAGCAACAATTATCAGTCATACAATGGGTTGCTGCTGCTAAGTCGTTTCAGTCGTGTCTGACTCTGTGCAACCCCATAGACGGCAGCCCACCAGGCTCCCCCGTACCTGGGATTCTCCAGGCAAGAACACTGGAGTGGGTTGCCATTTCCTTCTCCAATGCATGAAAGTGAAAAGTGAAAGTGAAGTCGCTCAGTTGTGTCCAATTCTTAGCGACCCCATGGACCACAGCCTACCAGGCTCCTCGGTCCATGGGATTTTCCAGGCAAGAGTACTGGAGTGGGTTGCCATTGCCTTCTCCAATACAATGGGTTACTGGGATCAAACATGTTTGTGCCAATTCAGTCCAAAAAAGTATACTGAAAACTGACTTTTAAAACATAAATCACCATTTCCTTTCTAGGTAACTCACAGACTTCATAAAAGAGTGTATAAAAAAATCAAATTTTAAAAAAAGCAAAAGCAAAATGATAGGCAAAAGATGAAGAATTTTCTTACCTGTTGGCAGTGGCATCTCCGGTTGAAATAATTCTGGACTAAACATTGTATGATTCAGAGGATCCAGATGAAACATCTACAAAAAGGAAAATTTAAATATTTCAATCATTACTTTTCCAACACTGTATTAAAAACTTGAAAAACCTAAAACTTAATTATAGGAACAAAAACTAAAAACCTGAAAATATTTTAAAGCAGAATTTTAAAAATATGCTCAGGAAACCTAACTAAGTTCTCATGTGTACAGAACTTTACCTGGGGCTGGGCTAGGGTTGTGTGACAAAGGGATTTCAGAAGAACAACCCAGGTGTACAGGCCACAGAGATAAGGACCTAGTACAGTTTGCTTACTGGTATATCTGCAGGGTCCAGTGTATATTTATCACAGTAGGTACTTAGATATTTGTTGAATAAATGATTTAAAGCTTATACTCTCTTAGAAATATAAACAGGAGAATATAATCCTAGAAATCTGTATTTCTTTTATAATGGTAAATAAACTCCTCCTCTAGCTGCTGCTGCTGCTAAGTCACTTCAGTTGTGCCCGACTCTGTGTGACCCCATAGATGAAAGCCCACCAGGCTCCCCCGTCCCTGGGATTCTCCAGGCAAGAACACTGGAGTGGGTTGCCATTTCCTTCTCCAATGTGTGAAAGTGAAAAGTGAAAGTGAAGTCGCTCAGTCGTGTCCAACCCACAGCGACCCCACGGACTGCAGCCTACCAGGCTCCTCCATCCATGGGATTTTCTAGGCAAGAGTACTGGAGTGGCTTGCCATTGCCTTCTCCGCCTCCTCTAGCATCCAACTGCAAATCCCGAAAGATTCAGACAATGAGAGCCCTGGAACAATTTATAGAAAAACTCAAAATATAACTTAGTCCAAAAAGCAGATTAACTGAGCACTGAACTCCCTCATCTTTTTTTTTTTTCCATCTTTATTTACCTAGCATAATGAAAATACCTGGAATTTAGTGGGTTTGATATGCTGAATAACGGCTCCCCCAAAGACACCCACATCCCAACCCCTAGAACCTGGAATGCTGTCTCCT
Source organism: Moschus berezovskii (assembly GCF_049115385.1). Taxonomy (NCBI): domain Eukaryota; kingdom Metazoa; phylum Chordata; class Mammalia; order Artiodactyla; family Moschidae; genus Moschus; species Moschus berezovskii. The sequence continues at coordinate 29,494,179 of NC_142464.1, forward strand.
ATAGCAAACGGGATTTTACAAATGAATACAGAGACAGGGAGATTAGTCTGAATTGTCCAGGCCAGGCCTGATAGAGGGATGCAGGAGATCAAAGTGAATGGTAGGAGATGTAACAATGGTAATAGGAGGCTAAAGTGACGGAAGGGGTTGGGTCACAGGCCAAAAAAGGCAAGCAGCCTCTACATGTTCAAAAAGGTAAGGAAAACTTTCAGAAGGAATACAGCTCTGCCAAACCTTGATTATGGACTTCTAACCTCCAGACTGTAAGAGAATTAATCTGTGTTTTTTAAGTTGCCAAATTTGTGGCAATTTGTTACAGGAGCACCAGAAAACCAATACAGTGGGTAAACAACATTGTGACTGAATTATAATCTATCTTGAAACATTACTAAAAATGATTTATCCCAAGGGTAACATTTCCTTCCTACTTAGTTCATTCAGGATTTAAAATTTGTATTTCTGAGTTTCGTATTTATTTCAGTCTAAATAAGTCATCTATGAAACGTCTGTGAATAGCACAGAAATCAAACACACTTCAGTTTTTATAATACATTAGTTAGTAAATGTGCTGGATCAGGCATTAAAAATAAACACCAATATTTTACTCCTTTTCTTTACTAGTATATTATTGGACATTCTTGGGTATTAAGAATCTATCAATAGTATGTCTAGTTAAAATCAAGACTAAGAAACACAGTGTTTAAACAAAGAACGCTTCAGATCCAGTTGTGAGGTATGCAAATTTTCAACTGAGGAGCAATAAATGTGTTTCACATCAATGCTCAGGAGTAAAGTTCATCTACACTATTCACTGTTTGCTGAAAGAGAAATAAAGGAATGAAAAAACATGTTGTTATAAAAATGGGCCCCATCTTATAGCGAGAATTTACAAGTCTCAGAGCAGAAAAGATGATCTAGCAGAACAAAAAACTTTCCTGTGGTCCTGCAGGAAACGACTGGTTAAAGGGCAAAAACCCTGATCTCAGGAGAGACACAGCGCCACTGCAGACAAGAAGGACAAAGAAGGGGCATGTGCTGCAGCTTACATGTGCGTTAGGTCAGGGGTGGGGAGTAAACCCCAGAACACATTAAAATACCGCGGATCTCACTGAAGACATGTAAACTTCAGGAAATATAAATTATTAATCTTGACACAAGGGGGAAAAACTCAAACTTCAAGGACCTCTCTCTTTAAAAATGGAACTATCAGAACATGTCCCCACCTCTGGTGCTGACAAAAATGCCCACAAAGAAAAGCTTTCGAAATTACGATTTGCAGCAGGTTTTACTCTTGTGTGGCATAAAGGACCATCTCTTGCTGATAGGATTTCCTGTGCATAGACAGGAAAGCATGGTTTAAAACCAAGCCAACCAACCCTAATGCTGGTTAGTGTTTGCCTTTGTTAGAGACAGCATATTAAAAGTGAAAGGTAAAGCACAGGTTTTTGATAATATGAGTAGCCAAATGTTTGCCATGCTGTAATCAGAGAAAATGCTGCTAGATTTATCCTGTATCATTTGTACAATAAAATTCAGCATCTTAATATGAAAAGCAATGCATATTCTTTCTTTCTAAATCAATGAGAACATTATGAAGAGTAATGAATGTGACATAAGTATTTTATTTAAAGAAGTAACACTAGATGCCTCAAAACACATTTCACTTTTGGTTTTCTGACTGATTCTTCACATGCATAAATTTGGGAAATACATTTTTTTTTAGGTGGCTAACGTGTGAAATGATTATGAGACGTGGACCAGATGTCCTGGTACCCACTGCTCCCTCTCTTTGCCTAGCCTAGCAAACAACACCTTTCAAATCTCAGCTTCCGCAGACTGCCTTGGGAACGTCTCCATAACCATGCCCTTCCTCTCTCTCGACATTTGTGTCCCGCTGCATGCAGACCACTACTCAGTGTTCATCACCACAGGGAAACTATTCACGTCTCTGTCCCTCCTGCTACAAAAATGGCAGCTTCCTGAAATGTGTCACGTTTCTGTATCCCTCCTTAGCCAATGTTCTGATACACAGTGATGTCTCAATAAGTAGATCATGAGTGAATAAATGTCACTATTTTAAATACTCTTAATATTGCCATTGCAATTACCCTAGAGTCTGAAAACTGCTTGCAAATGGTTCATTACGTATATATATACACACACACGCACTGTACATAAGTTTCTCTGTGTGTGTACACACACATATGTATGTATAGTGCAAAATATTAACAACCAACAAAGATTCGCTGGACTATTCACAATTTCTACAGGCTTGAAATTGAAATTTTTCAAGTACGACGTTAGGAGAAAAAAAAGGACACTAGTATCCCTTTATAATTGCTAATATAATGAACAGTTTCATGTCCCCAGAGCACGTTCACTGCCCATTAATTCTTTTAAACGCTACTGTACGTGAGTGTGGGGTCGGGGTGGAGGTGCTAAGTGATTCCTCAAGTTTTAAGAGCAGTCAGCACTTAGTTAAGATCTTTGAATTCTAAGTCCTTTTCACTATACCAATCTGACTCCTCATTAGATGAGTTTTAAATAAATACTTTGGCCTCCCCCCAAAATGATATGTTCAAGTCTTAACTCCTAATACCTGTGAATGTGACCTTACTTAAAAATAGGGTCTTTGCAGATGTGATCAAGTTGAGATGAAGTCATCCTGAAGAATGAGCCTTCAATCCACTGCCTGGTACTTTTATAAGAGAAAAGAGGGGGTAGATTTGGGTATGGAGATACAGAGGAGACAAACAGAAGAAGGAATGTGCTGGAGAGGAGCAGCTACAAGCCACGGAATGCCAAGGACTTCCAAGAACCACCTGAAGCTAGGAGAGAAGCACAGGGTCTCCTTCAGAACTTCCAGAAGTAACCAATCCTGTTGTCATCTTGCTTCTGAATTTCCTGCCTCCAGAACTGAGAGGGAATATCTATCTGTTGTTTTAAGTCACCCAGTTTGTGGTAATTTGTTACAGCAGCCCTAACAAACTAACATAGTAGCCATCATTTGACCAACAGCATGTATGACTTTTATGCTACAACAGTGCCACAGCAGGGACACTGTTGTTTACATGGCATGTCTTCTAAGACCGTAAATGGACAAGAAAAACAATTTAAAAGAAATTTTTACCTCTTTTAAGAGTTTTCCTGATAGCTACTATTGTTTATACTGTTGTTATAAAAATTGTTAGCAAGATTATTATACTACTTACTTGTTCATGCCCTCCCAAATATGGGTCGTCTTCTGCCATTCTGGAGCTGTACATCAAAAGAATACAAAACCGAACTGTTAAGACTGGAATGAACCTTAAAAACTCCACTATGAAGGAGTAAACTGTATTATTTCAGTAAGACCAAATATAACCACCTCCCCTTTTTTTTAAAGACCTTAGGAATTCCTCTTGGGAATCTAAGTCTAACAGTAGAAAGATTGCATAATCAAGGAATTACCACTCACATATAACCCATAACCCTTATGTCAACCTCACAACAGTGTCCTGGAGTTTGGTACAGCTAGCCTTCATCCTCGGTACAGAAATCATGCCATTAGATTTCTTAGAGGTCATTTCTTTTTGTTACCATCCGGACTTCAAAGATTCACTGAGCTCTCTGTGTAGGTTATTTTCCAACCCTTCATGAATTCTGTCATGGTCCTGGAACTATCTCCCCACTTTTCATGCCACTTGAGTTGAGAAACTCAGAGGGAGTCATTTGGCTCTCAGGGGTCCGGGTCAGTGCTTTGTACAGCACGAGGGGAGGACAGCCGCCGTGTGCAGTGCTTGTCCTCTAAAACACTCCGCTGTTTCAGGCCACTTCTCTCACTGCCAGAGCAGTATAGAAACATTGATATTAAATGTGCAATCAAAAGGCATGCACCTAAGAGCCTTTATCACCAAGGCTAGAGTCTCAGATTTATTTAACCCAGCCACATATCAATACATCAAAGGCCCTGACAAAAATGAAGAGCCACATGACCAGATACAAAAAGTGTCTAAAATCACACATCATTTTGGATTTCCTTAAGAAGTACTCATCATCATTTTAAATATGTATAGGTTAACTTTAGTTAACTGTCATTAAATTTACTTAGATCAAATTTTAGACATATTCCCTGAAAAAATTAGAAGATTTAAAAACACACAGTTGAAAGTAAGTATTAACTTGAGGCTAATTTTTCTCTTTTTCTTCATGAAGTCTATAAAGCATTCAAGGGCACTTGAGATGGGGGCTGCCCTAAAGCTGTCTGCAGTCCACCAAAATCTGTCCTCTCCTTTCCCACAGTAACAGACTTGAAGCTGGAAACCCGCTCAGTCAGAGCCTGTGGAGTTAGGGACAGTCATCTGAAGAAACGCTTGCCAGTGGCATGTCAGAACTATTTAGTGTGTGCCATTTCCAGCTCTGGGCTTAAAGCGCTTGACATCCTTCCTCCGTGTTTTTGTTTCTTCTCTTTCCCACTGGAGAGAATCTAGATATGGAGACAATCTGGCTTCTACCACCTACATAATGATGAATGGCAGCTGAATGACGGTGATGTGAAAAAAGAAATCAGCTCCCCTGTTGCTTAACCCAGTGTGCTGTCGGGTCTCTTTGTTAAAATGGTTTAGCCTTCACTCTAATGAATATATCATTCAACGATCCAAAATCCCCCAAAGAGGACTCCAATTTCCAATGAGATCCTCTCCTGCTACAGCACTCTGTGACTGGGCAGGGGTGGGGGAGTCACTGGAGGGTTCCTTGTGTGATGCAGATAATGCCAAACTTCAACAAAGGGGAAAGAGCAGCTCTGAGTTCTACACAGCAAGAAGTCCTACAGATTTGCAGGAAAAATATTTGTTGAAAACAAGAAGCTGACTAACAAATTACAAACAGCTATAGTTGATTAAGGCCAGCTAAAAGGAGGAGAATTGACCTGATACAGTGAAGAATTAAGTCATTTGAAATTCAAGAGTTTTGCCACTGCTGGGTGTGTGACTTTGGATATATAACTAACCTACAGTGTCCTATGTTTCCTTATCTGCAATATGAGAGATTTTGATGGGGGATGGACCTTTGAAAGAAATAGAGTTCTGCTTGGAATATGCTGGTTAGCTAACAAATGCTTATTCAAAGAACAAATCACCTACATCAAAACTCTTTTTGTAAGTGCGGATTTTTAATATGGACTTCCATATATATCCAAATTAAAGATTCATTAGCATGATTTTCAGTTACATAAAGAATACTAGGGACCTTCCTGGTGGTCCAGCGGTTAACAGTTCAAGCTTCAGTGTAGGGGCCCAAGTTCAATCCCTCATCAGGGAATTAAATCCCACATACCACAACTAAAAGATCCCTCATGTCACAACTAAAGATGCTGCAACCAAGACGCAGGGCAACCAAGTGTGTGAAAGTCGCTCCGTCGTGTCCTACTCTTTGCAGCCCCATGGACCACACAGTCCATGGAATTCTCCAGGCCAGAAAACTGGAGGGGGTAGCCATTCCCTTCTCCAGGAGTTCTTCCCAACCCAGGGATTGCACCCAGGTCTCTCGCATTGCAAGCGGATTCTTTACCAGCTGAGCCACAAGGGAAGCCCAGCGCAACCAAGAGTTTCAGTAAATAAACATGAAAAAGAAGTAAATAAATATTAAAAAGAAAAGAATGATAGCAAATAGTCTTACACTGAAACACAGGGCTAACACCGGTTACAATATTCCATGTGAAAAATTCTTATTCTCAAAACACCACAGAAGCCTTAGCTTCCAAGAAAAATATTAAGACCAATTTTTTTTTTTTTGCCTTTAATGTGGGCTCATCACCTGAATCCTCTAATCTTAGCCCACAGTCTTCAAAAGCAAAAGGAGGCTGCTGGTTTGTTAAACTGACAAAACCTGTTCAGAATCTCGATTACACTGATTTTACATATATATTTAAACCTGTGGATGGTTTCCTGACCTTTGATTTAATGTAAGGTGGGCCTGGCCCTAATTCTAAAAATGCAACTAAATCTACTTGATTAGAAACGATGCAGGGTTATTATCATGATCACCACTGTAGTGAAAACTCAAAGATCTCTAAATCAAATCACTGGAGAAAACACCCAATTACATAGAGTCCTCCCTCCAATATCCTCCCTACGATTTAAGTACAAACCTGTACCAAAAGATCAGTTTTTTTTTTTTAATTTTAATTGGAGGCTAATTACTTTATTGTATTGGTTTTGCCATACATTGACATGAATCTGCCCCGGGTGTACATGTGTTCCCCATCTTGAACCCCCCTCCCACCTCCCTCCCCATCCCATCCCCCTATGGCATTGAAACATGTATATTATCATATGTGAAATGAATCGCCAGTCCAGGTTCGATGCATGATACAGGATGCTCGGGGCTGGTGTACTGGGATGAACCAGAAGATAACAGTTTTAAAAGCCCAAAAGCAGCCCAAGAGGTATGGATGATGGTTAAAATCTGAACTTGGCCTTTGTAAGACAGTTCCCTGTGAAGAGCTGAGGTAACAGTACCCTGGGAGTGATGTCAATGTTAATTCATGATTTAAAAATAAAATGTCAAATGAAACCAAGAATTATTTGGAAAGGATGAATCACTGAGTAATATTTGCATTAATTGTAAGAGCAGGTTTTATTTCAAAATTCTGAAATACCAACTAAGCCTTTGGAACTGAAGGATTAGGAAAGACCAGGGAAAGTCCCTACTTCCTTCCAGCTCCCCCAGCCCTTCCTCTCACTTTCCCTTTGCACACAGTTCTGTGCTTTTGAGGACAGACCCCGAAACAGAAAGGGAGACACTGAACTGACTGTGAGAAGATGGGCCTACATTCTGCATCTCTCGGCCTCAACAGCAAGCTTTCAGGAACATTTTCACACCATGGAAAGGGAAATGGAAAATGTAGCTAGTTAGCAATAAATAAAATATCTCCCCCAGTGAACTGCTTGTATTTCTCACATGAGAGGCTAATGTTATAACTGGCTAAGTTCTGAATATGTGGTGAGTTCTGCATGAAAGGCCTAATGGATTATTTTCTGCACATCTCTGACAATTCCACCACCAATATCAGAGGCTAGCACAAGGAGTTCTTAGTGAGGGCTGCAAAACCAAGGTTACAGGGTTGGATCATTAAGGATAGAGTTGGTGGTACTCCCTTCCTTGTAACCAGGGGAATTTTCCAGGATCAGATATATTCACACTCCTTGACCACAGCATACTGTAAGAAAATACATTCTATTTAAAAATTAATAATTTTCACATCCATTAAAATGACTTCACAATCTGCAGTTTGAAAAACAGAATCTTAGATGCCATTCAGAAGATGTGGTTGGGAATCAGAGATAGAAAATGACTCCACTTTCAAATTTATTTTCAGTCATAATAGACACCATTGAGATGTAATTCTAGTACCTCACAAGAAAAATAGTGACTTTTCATCATCTCTCTGTTGGATGATTGATTAATAAAAAGAAAGAATACACTGGAGCTTCTTTTCATGGAGGGATTTTTTGGAAGAAACATGCTGCAAGATATATACACTACATATGTGAAACATTATATATGTACTACATATAATGTGAAATATTCAAATAAGAGTGTCTAGTCATGCCACAAACCTGTATGCAGGTCAAGAAGCAACAGTTAGAACCTTATATGGAACAGCTGCCTGGCTCAGTATAAAAAGGCTGGATACTGTCACCCTGTTTATTTAACTCATATACAGAGTACACCAAGGAAAAATGCCTGGCTGGATGAAGCACAAACTAATTAAGACTGCAGGAAGAAATACCAACAACTTCAGATATGCAGATAATACCACTCTAATGGCAGAAAGTGAGGAACTAAAGAGCCTCTTAATGAGAGTGAAACAGGACAGTGAGAAAGCTGGCTTCAAACTCAACATTATAAAAACTAAGATCATGGCATCCGGTCCCATCACTTCATAGCAAATAGAAGGGGGAAAAGTAGCAGTGACAGATTTTCTTTTCTTGGGCTCAAAAACCACTATGGACAGTGACTGCAGCCATGGAATTAGAAGACACTTGCTTCTTGGAAGAAAAGCTATGACAAACCTAGACAGTGTATGAAAAAACAAAGATATCACTTTGTCAACAAAGGTCCATATGGTCAAACTATGGTTTTTCCAGTAACCATGTATGGATGTGAGAGTTGGATCATAAAAAAGGCTGCTGCTGCTGCTGCTGCTAAGTCACTTAAGTCGTGTCCGACTCTGTGTGACTAAGCGCCAACAAATTAATTGATGCTTTCAAATTGTGGTGCTGGAGAAGACTCTTGAGAGTTCCTTGGACTGCAAGGAGATCAAACTAGTCCATCCTAAAGGAAATCAACCCTGAATATTCATTGGAAGGACTGATGCTGAAGCTCCGATAATTTGGCCAGCTGATACAAAGAGCCGACTCACTGAAAAAGACCCTGATGCAGGGAAAAATTGAAGGCAAAAGGAGAAGAGGGCAGCAGAGGATGAGATCCTTAGACAGCATCACCCACTGTTCACTGGGGGCAGTCCACAGAGTCACAAAGAGTCCGACACGACTTAGCGACTGAACAACAACATTCACTCCACAATTCCACTTCCAGAAATGTGTACTAAAGAATTATATGGGCAAGTGTGAAAAAAAATTACAAGACTATGAAGCGAAACGTAAGTGAAAGTCACTCAGTCATATCTGACTGGTTGCAACCCCATGGACTGTACAGCCTATGGAATTCTCCAGGCCAGAATACTGGAGTGGGTTGCCACTCCCCTCTTCAGGGGATCTTCCCAACTCAGGGATTGAACCCAAACTCCTGCATTGCAGGCAGGTTTTTATCATCTGAGCTGCAGCTAAAAACTGTAAATAATTTATATGTCCTTTGATAGGAGACTTAATTATGCTACATTCATCCAGTTACATAATTGCTAAAATGATAATTCAGACCCATACATAGCAATGTAGAGACTTTTACTCCTTAAGTATAAATGTGTTTTAATTTTCTAACTTATGTAATTGGAAATACATATTTTAATAGCAAAAAAAGGAAAATAAAACCCTGTCCTGAATTTAAAGTTTAACTCTGACATCTTTAACAATTAATGATTACCCTGAATAAAACATAAAACATGAATGAATCAAAAACTTCTAAGTACTACTGGACTCTTCTTCATAATAAATAGAAAAAAATTAACTTTAAAGTGGCTATTTATATCTTCTGATCATATATTGATAGTGAAGATGAAATTTGGTGGTGAGTTTATACTTTTCTCAGAATAGCTGATTTTTTGTTTTTGAAAAAGAATGAATATTTGTGTCCTACCACATTTAGATTTGTATAAACTCATTTTCTGTTTTTCCACTCCTCCATTTCATTTTCAGCTCCCTACTGTTTGAATTAGGCACAATAGGACCAATTAATGTGTAGAATAGCTACCTAGTAAGCACAAATGAAATTAAAAGATGCTTGCTCCTTGGGAGAAAAGCTATGATAAACTTAGACAGCATGTTAAAAGCAGAGACATTACTTTGCCAACAAAGGTCCACCTAGTCAAAGCTATGGTTTTTCCAGTAGTTATGTATGGATGTGAGGGTTGGAACATAAAGAAAGCTGAGTGCTGAAGAACTGATGCTTCTGAACTGTGGTGTGGGAGAAGACTCCAGAGTCCCCTGGACTGCAAGGGGGTCCAACCAGTCAATCCTAAAGGAAATCAATCCTGAATATTCATTGGAAGGACTGATGCTGAAGCTGAAGCTCCAATACTTTGGCCACCTGATGTGAAGAACTGACTCATTTGAAAAGACCCTGATGCTGGGAAAGATTGAAGGCAGGAGAAGGGGACGATAGAGGATGAGATGGTTGGATGGCATCACCGACTCGATGGACATGAGTTTGAGCAAGCTCTGGGACTTGGTGATGGACAGGGAAGCCTGGGGTGCTGCAGTCCATGGGGTTGCAGAGTTGGACATGACCCAGCGACTGAACTGAAATTTTCAGAAAATATAAACTCATTTTCTATGTTTTTCCACTCCTCCATTTCATTTTCAGCTCCCTCTCAACTCCACTGAGTTAGACGCAATGTGACCAATTAACATGTAGAATAGCTACCTAGTAAGTACAAATGCATTGTGCTTGGAGCTGGTATGAGATAAGGTCCTTGTTCACAATGGAATGCCAATCTGACACAACATTCAACTATTACTGCATGCAAAGCTTATTAGTACAGTCAGTGACACACAGCAAATGCTAGCCATTTCATGTAACACAGTAAATAATATGTTTATAAAAAATGATGGGAATAACGGGCAGTAAAAGTTTTAGGCACTCAGAAGAAACAAGTGATTTCATTTCTTTCCCATCCTACATTTATGGATATACTGCCACATTCCCTCCTGATCCTTATCACTGCTGAAAAAAATGTTTGCATTTTGCCTGCAGGGACATTTGGCAAAAGCTGTAGACATTTTCATCTGTCACAACCAGCAGGTGGTCCTATTGGTATCCAATGAGTAGCTATTAGAAATGCTGCTGAACATCCTCTAATGCACAGGACAGCCCGTCACAATAAAGAAATATCCAACCCCAAATGTCAACAGTGCCAAGGATGAGAAACCCAGATGCATGGCATTGTGCCATGACAGTGTGCTGCTTCACACGAAGAAAGAACTAAACTTTACTGAGTGCGGGCCATGAGTAAGGAATGAGCGCTAGTGCTTCACATATTTCATGTAACTCTCAAAATAATTCTGAGAAATACTGTCCCAGATGAGAATACTGAGGTTTGTAGAGAAGACGGGATCCCCTTAGATGGACAGAGTAATGCCAGCTAATCTGACTCCACCATGATTCAATCACTTTCTAAGCGGCAGAAGCGATTTTCCTCCTGGACTCACAGCTTTAATACAGCATCTTAGCTCCAGGTCTCCTGAATGTTCAGGTTGGAGGCCGTCTACCCTCAGTATAGCCTGAAAACTGGAACAGGATTGTGACAATACACAATATTTAAGAGCGATCTTCCAAGAATATTAAAAGTGAAGGTAAAAATACCAGACAACATTAATGCAAATGATAGTTGCCTTTTGCTTTGTTTTGCTTTAAACATCTGCTTTGATCAAGTTCAAAGGCTAAAAGGAGAATAAAGAGATTCTCTCTGAAACATGCCCATAGAAATCACCATTCTCACTAATGGTATGATGAAAGTATAAAGTTAAGGTATACTGAAATGCCCCTTGAATGCTTCCTCCCGACATTAATTTAGTCATTCATTAAAAAAACATTTAGGCCTACTATGTGTCAGTTGCCAAAAATACCAAAGTACGTAAGAGTGATGTGGTGCTTGTACTCACAGAGATGGCAGTTGTGGCAGATTGAAAGCAGTGACCAAAAATTCTTTGCAACTCCAGCCAACAAAAGGAAAAATCTATTTCTCCATCCTTTGAATCTTGGTAGGCCTATTACTTACTGTGACGAACAGAGCAGACAGGAGTGTGAGCTGTAAATGCAGACTTCAAGGCCGTGCAACGACCATTCTGCTCTCTTTAAACACAGCTGCCCTGTGAGTAAGCCTGGGCCCTCCCACTGCAGGACAAGAGACCACACACAGAGCAGTGAGGGGATACTCACGCTGAGGACCCCTGGACCACACAGCACCAGCGAAGCAGCTAAAAGGTTTCAGAGATCCGCAGATGACCTGGACAGCCTCACTAACTGAGAGAAATAACAAATGCTTATATCTTAGCTTTGTGGTAATATTTTTGTTTTTATGCAGCAAAGGCTAGCTAATGCAACAGTTTAGTAAGTCGGAAGGCAGGCAAAGGCAATGCAACATAAGTGTCACGGGAAATGGAGGGCGTGTGGGGCATAGGTTAGGTAGATTATCTTGGTAATTTGGTAGGTACACTTTGTTAGGGTCTTATTTAGACCACCCCCTTTGTACTCATTTTACTTGTTGGTCTATTCAGTTTCCAAGTGAACAAAAGGAACAAGGACAATAGGCAAAACCAGCACAGTATAAACAGAAATAAAGTTAGTACTATTAAAACCTTCAAAATATAAATATTAATAAACTGCTGCTAGCTTTAAGCAGATACCATTATGTGCCAAGTCGCTTCAGTTGTGTCTGACTCTTTGCGACCCCATGGACTGTAGCCCACCAGGCTCCTCTGTTCATGGGATTCTCCAGGCAAGAATATTGGAGTGGGTTGCCATGCCCTCCTCCAGGGGGTCTTCCTGAAATAGGGACTGAACCCATTATGAAACAAATTAATAATGTTTTTAATCCTTTTAACTCTCTACTTCTTGTTATTTAGTTGCTAAGTCGTGTCTGACTCTATTGCAACCCCATGGATTGTAGCCCACCAGGCTCCTCTTTGCATGGGATTTTCAGGCAAGAATGAACACTGGAGTGGGTTCCCACTTCCTTATCCAGGGGATTTTTCTGACCCAGGGATCAAACCTGCATCTTCTGCATCGGCAGGTGGATTCTTTAACTGCTCAGCCACCAGGGAAGCCCAACTCTCTACTCAGTTCAGTTCAGTTGCTCAGTTGTGACCGACTCTTTGCGACCCAATGAATCACAGCACGCCAGGCCTCCCTGTCCATCACCAACTCCCAGCGTTCACTCAAATTCATGTCCATCGAGTCAGTGATGCCGTCCAGCCATCTCATTCTCTGTCGTCCCCTTTTCCTCCCGCCCCCAATCCCTCCCAGAATCAGTCTTTTCCGAGACCTAACACCAAATCCGTCATTCCTATGGTAATGAGCCTCATTGCTTGACTTTCCAGTTTTGGCCAATGCATCATTCTCTCGTGCACTCAGGGGCAAAAATCAGTCAAATTTTTCTGCTTTTGCCTCTGCCTATCTCACACATATCCAGTCAATAATCAATTTCTGTTGGTTTTTTCCCTCTGTATTATTTCCTGTATCTGCCCCCTCCTTTCCACATTCCTTTCACTGTTACACTCCAGTTAAACTGTCACCGCCTCACGTCTGAATGACAATGATAGCCTCCACTGTTCTCCTTTACTGTGGAGTTTTTTTCTTCTTTAAGCATCCTTCACATTATTGCCTTATTTCTTAAAAGACAAAATCGAAAGTACTCAGCCAATTCACCATATCACACTATAAGCATCACCTTAACAGATTCTTAATGCTTAAAGAGATAATGCTTATCATATAATATGCTGAGTGGTTGAGGGCTTTCACTACATCCTAACCAAAACCTTCTATGAGAGGCAGACTGATCATTCAAAAATGCCTTGCTGGATATGCACACCTATAGTTAATTCATGTTGATAAATGACAGAAATCAAAGCAATATTGTAAAGCAACCATCAATCAATTAAAAATAAGTAAATATTTTTAAAAAATGCCTTTCTGGGTGTCCCTGGTGGTTCAGTGGTAAAAAATCACCTTCCAGTGCTGGCGATAGAGGTTCGATCCTGGTCAGGAAGATCCCACATGCCTTGGAATAACCAAGCTCCTAGCTCTAGAGCCTAGGAGCCACAACTCAACTACTGAAGTCCATGTGTCCTAGAGCCCCTGCTCCACAACAAGAGAAGCCACTGCAATGAGAAGCCCATGCACAGCACTGAAGAGGCACCCCCAGCTCACTGCAACTAGAGAAAAGCCCTCATAGCAACGAAGACCTAGCACAGCCAAAAAATTACAAAAAAATTTTAAAATGCCTTGATCATTTTTATCTTGTATTATTCATTCACAGTATGCCCTGCATCCTAAAATACCTCCTTTCCTACTTAAACGTTACCCACTTCTCAAGCTTCTACTCAAATACAACCTTTGCCAAGAAACCCTGTATTTCCCCTATAACCTATAGCTCTAAAGTGCATGTTTAAGGGCTATGATACTTCTGTGTGTTGATTACTTCACACTTGACAACATACTATTCTACTCTTTATCTTTTTTTTTTTTATAGATACCTAAAAATAGATATGGGCTTCCCTAGTGGCTCAGTGGTAAAAGAATCCACCTGTCAATGCAGGAGATGCGGGTTTGATCCCTGGGTTGAAAAGATCCCCTGGAGAAGGAAATGGCAACCCAATTCAGTATTTTTGCCTGGGAAATCCCATGGACAGAGAAGCCTGGCGGGCTATAGTCCAAGGGGTTGCAAGAGTCGAACATGCCTTAGTGACTAAACAACAACAACAAAAATAGATAAGAGTTCTGCTCCTTTGTACTGCCAAATTAGTAAATAAATATTTCAAAAAATAAATTTTGCATTAATGGAAATAAACACTGCAATTTCAGACTTGTCCAAATGTGAACTTTTGGTTTCAGTCATGACAGAGAAATAATTCCTAGACTTTCCCCCACTGCCGTAATCAGATGTAAAAGCTACACAAAATACCTAAAGCAATAACTTAAGACACTGGACAAGAGACAGTATAAGACAATATACCGAAAGAGAATGGAAAACACTTGAGGTGTGCTCCAAATTCATGTTTTGACTGAGGGTGTGTTCCAAACTATGACACAAGGAAATAGAGCCCAAATAGAGAGCAGCAATCTCACTGGGGAGAGTTTCAGAAAGGAGAGAGATACACAGAGAAAGAGGCTCATAAATCGGCATAGAAGTCACTTCTGGGCATTGGCCAAATACTAAACTGTGCTAGTGCAGGACAAGATTCTGCAAAGTCTACTAGAAAACAGCTGCTGGAGATCCAAATCCAGACAAGGGGGAACAAGAATAAGCTGAACTGAGATTCCAGAAGTTCCTGGAACTTCTGAGAGACTCTGAAACTCTAATCATCTAGGGTAACGAGATATCATTTAACAATCTTAACATTCAGCTGTGACTTCATAAGACCATGCAATGAAAGTAAGGGACATATCCTAGAATAAGGGTTACTCTAAACTCATCTTAATAAAACCCAGTAATCCATGAGCAAATTTATTGTCTGCTACAACAAAATTCAACAACCTTTAAATGAAAACAAAGATCCATACTCTCTACAATGTGTTGTTCGCAATGCACAACAAAAAAATGACAAAATATGCAAAGAAGTAGGAAAATATGACTCAGAAGAAAAAATAACACGATGAAATTAGCAGCCAATACGTTTAAAACTGCAAATAGTAGAATGTTCAAGAATGTAAAGGGAAACATGGATACAGTGGATAAACAGGAGACCTCAGCATAGAAATTAAAACTATTAAAACATAAAAACGATCAATAAAATCCTAAATTGAAATGAAATTTCACTAAGTGGAATTAGAATATTGAGCAATGTAGAAGGAAGAATCAATAAACTTGAATAACGGTCAATAAAAAACTAGTCAAAGTGAAGCACAGAGAAAAAAAGCAGGAAAAAAACACTTTCAGTGACTTATGAGACAACATGAAGTGGTCTTATATATGTGTAATTTAGAGTCCCAGAATAAGAAAAAATATTTGAATAATGGTGGAGAGTTTTGCAAACGTGATTTAAAAAAATGAATCCACAATTCAAGAATCTCAAAAAACACCATGTTGGATAAATACAAAACCATGGTCAGTCAAACTGTTAACAACTAATGATACAAAAAATCCTAAAAGTATACAGGGACAAGAGGGAACAATGGTTAAGTATGATAACTGACTTCTCATCAGAAACAATGATGAAAGTGCTGAAATGAAAAAACCAAATCAGTGAAAAATTCTATATTCAGCAAAAATATCCTTTAAAAATAAAAAGTGAAATCAACATTTTTCAAATAAACAAGAGCTGAGAAAATCTGTCGTCAGCAGGTCTGCTAAAAGATATGTTAAAGAAAGTTCTTCATGCTGAAGGGAAATGGTACCAGATAGAAACCTGGACCTACATGAAAGAATAAAAAACACCAGAGGCGCATAATAGGTGGGTAAGGATAAGACTTTTTTCTTCTTATTCAAAAGAAACACTACATTTTGGGGTTTATGACCTTTGCAGAAGTAAACAGTGTAACAACACAGAAGGGAAGAGGACAAATGGAAGTAAACCACTATCAAATTCTTCCATTATATACAACATGTTATAGTTTTAATTAATGGTAGACGCAAGAATGCATATTACAATCCCTAAAGCAGCCACTTGAAAAATAGCCAATGAAGGAGACAAAAATGGAACTTTAAAAGTAACCCTGATTTATTCAAAAGATGGTAGGAAAGGAGGAAAAAGAGAATAAAGAACAGATGGCACAAATGGATAACAATTAACCGAGGCAATAGGCTTAAGCCCAACCATATCAAAAATTACATTAAACAGAAATAGACTAAAGTCAACCATACAAAAACAGAGATTGACTGTTGGACACAAAAGCAAGACTCAGGTATAAGTTTGCATAAGAATTATAGCAGCATGATTTACAACAGCTAGGACATGGAAGCAACTTAGATATCCACCAGAAGATGAATGAATAAAGAAGTTGTAGTACATATACCTGGAGAAGGAAATGGCAACCCACTCCAGTGTTCTTGCCTGGAGAATCCCAGGGACAGGGGACCCTGGTGGGCTTCTGTCTATGGGGTCACACAGAGTTGGACCCGACTGAAGTGGCGCAGCAGTAGCAGTACATATACCACAATGGAATATTACTCAGCCATAACAAGGAATGCATTTGAGTCAGTTCTAGTGAGGTGGATGAACCTAGAGCCTGTTATACACAGTGAAGTCAGAAAGAGAAAAGCAAATTTCATATATTAACACATATATATGGAATCTAGAAAAATGGTACTGATGAACCTAGGTGTAGGACAGAAGTGGAGATGCAGACATAAACAGACTTTGGACACAGTGGGGGAAGCAGATGGTGGGCTGACTTGACAGCAGCACTAACATATATACACCACCATGTGTGAAACAGACAGCTAGTGGGAAGCTGCCGTACAGGCACAGGGGGATCAGCCTGGTGCTCTATGACAACCCAGAGGGTTGGAACGAGAGCGAGTTGTGCTGGAGCGAGGGGTGCAGGGAGGTTCAGGAGGAAGGAGACATATGTGTACTTGTGGCTGATTCATGTTGTCGTGTGGCAAAAGCCAACACAATATTGTAAAGCAATCATCCTCCAATTTAAAACAATTAAAAAGAATTACACTTCAATATTAAAGGCTGAGTTTAAAAGTACAAAGATGGAAAGTTATGCCAGTTACACCACGGAAATACTAAATGCAAGAAAGCAGGTTGTATTAAAATATCATATGCAGTAGATTTCAAGAGAAGAATGACTACCAGGGACAAAGAGGAACATTTCATAAAATGAAGAGTCAGATCATCATTGAGAAATAATACTGTAATGTATATGTACATATTCACAGTAAAAAGTGGCAGAACTAAAAGAAGTGGACATATCTACAATTATAGTTAAGATTTTTTAACACTCTTCTCTCCGTAACTGATAAAAGCAAATCAAGAGAACATCAGTAATTTTCGTAGAAAATTTAGGAACACCACCCTTGAGCTGAATTAACCTAAATGCATATACAGTATAGAACATTCAGCAAATGACTACAGAATACACTTTCAAGGGCACATGGAACAGTCACCAAGAGAGACTATATGCTGGATCATAAGACAAGTCTCGATAAATTTCAAAGAAGTAAAAGCACACAAAATATATTATTCAAACACAACAAAATTAAGTTAAAAACTAAGAACAGAAAGATATCTAGAAAATCCTCAAACATATATGATTAAGTCAAGATGTTAAACTGGAGGTGTGCCTTAGAATCAATAAGCATAGTAAATACAACCTCATTCCCCTGTACGAAAGAAGCATCTAAATTCTCACTGTATCTTGTCCACTGCAATCATGCGGGACAAGGATTTTCTGAGAGAAGTGATTAGAACGAATTTCAACACTTTCTGTAAGAAACAAATCTTTGCCTATGGTGTTTTCTTAATCATAAATGACTGAAATGTATAGGATCAAAAATATTTTGGACATTTTTGAATATTATAATTAAATGTCAGGTATATCAAATGGCTAGAGGAGGGCATGGCAACCCATTTCAGTATTCTTGCCTGGAGAATCCCCATGGACAGAGAAGCCTGGTGGGCTACAGCCCATGGGGTCACAAAGAGTCAGACATGACTGAGTGACTAAGCACGTATCAAATGGCAGATTCCACTCTAAGTAACATTTCTTATTGTTTGCACTATAGCAGGATAAAATCTGGCAAAAATAAATTTGCCAGAGTAGTTCTCTAAAAATTATCATAAATTACCTAAAACCTTTCATGTTATAACTGAAGTCACTCATGAAATATTGCTGCCTTCCATTTCCACATTAAAACCATCTGAATATACTTACTCAAAGTTTAAGGTCTTTCATACAAGTGGCATCAAAAAGGGGTTTGACTTACTAGACTTTGTTCTGCACTTTTTGTTCCCACATTTCCATTTCTACAGATTTCTTCCTCCCTGAAACTAGAGTATGATGGGGGTGGAGGATGCATGTCTCTACAGAGCACAGAGGCTCCTTAGGACAGTGAAATATATACTCCTGTATGATACCATGACAAACAAGTGATGACACTTGTAATTATACACCTGTCCAAACCCACAGAATGCACACCACCAAGAAGGAACCATAACGTAACCTTTGGACTTTGGGTGATTATGAGATGTTAGTGTTGGTTCATCAATTGCAACAAATACACTGCTGTGGTAGGAAACACTGATTACGGGGAAGCTATGCATGTGTGGGACCGGCAGTATATGGTAAATCCCCGTTTTTCCCCTCAATTTTGCTGTAAACCTTAAACTGCTCTAAAAAACTAAAATTATAATAAAAATAGAGTATGACCAAATTTTAATTTCATGTATGGCCTTTGTCTTGAGTGCTATTATGGAGTATTTATATTTGCAAATTGAGAAGGCGACTTCACGGATTATGAATTAGAGATTAATGTTGTTTTTTTATTTTTTTGGCCACGCTATGTGGCATGCGGGATCTTAGTTCCACAACTAGGGAGACAAAGGATCAAACCAGGGAGACAAGAGATCAAACCTGTGCCCCCCAGCAGTGGAAGCATGGAGCCCTAACCACTGGACCGCCAGGGAACTCCTAAGACATTAAAAATATTCTTTTGATCAAATATAGATAAACTGATCACATTCTCTTAAATCTGATAACTTTAGTTTGGATTTTCATTTTTTTACTAATTCTCCAATATCAATAAAAATATATCCTTTATGTTTTAAGAGAAAAGGATTCATCACGTGAACCAGAAATACTTGCTTCGGTGCATATGGTGACAACTGTCCTAGAGGGAGAAAATGGATTCCTTAAAGAAAAAAATCATAACCACCTTCCAAATACATACACATATTGACTTGCAGGCACCAAAATCAGGCCTTATACAGGGGACTGTTCACTTCTAGAGTCTTGATATGAAGGCCTTTTCACAATGACCACTTCTGTAGATAAACCCTTCAATATATGCAGATGTCAGCGTATAAAGTGAGCAGGGGGAAAAAAAGTTAACCATCCTCTCTTCTACGTCTGAAAAGATCAGATGCAAATATTTCTTTCTCTCATGTCTCTTTGTCAGTGATCTTGAATAAATGGCAATAAACAAAATATTTACTCAAACTAATAAATGACAAATTAGTGTGAAAATGTGATTTGCTTTATGTTTTTATTTATATATTTTGTTTAGTGAGGAAAATCTGAAATGAACGGCCTTTAGGGCTTTTAACCATAGGAGAACTCAACTTTTGTAACTCTCACTGTTAGCACCTGGAATTAATGAAATCATTCAGTCAACTCTCAATTGTATGTGGATGAACGAGTCATGGAATCAACATATATGTAATCCAACAGTCATTAATGAAACCTTTTAAATGAGAGTGAAGGGTAGGAATCTTGACTAAGGAGCAGAAAGGAGGCTTTTGGTGTGCTGGTAATGTTCTATTTAACATTAAATGTGTTCCCTTTGAGATAATTCATTAAAGCCATACCTTTGCGATTTGGGCAGTTTCTTAGTTATGTGATTTTCCCATTTTTAAAAAGCTATTATAAAAAGAAAAAATTTTAATGAAAACATTACATGATCTAATAAGCTCCATGAAGTCATGTATTTGTCTTGTTCAACATTACATTCCCAGTGTACCTGGCACATAGGAAGGATTCAACATATATTCAAAAGAATTAATGGTTAAAAAGAAATTCTACAACACACAAGTGGAAGAGCTTATATAAAAAACAAAGGTTCATTTTCAGAGTGATTAACTTTTCAATGCTCTTAACTTCCTCTTTTTGGTTTTCCTGGGTGCTCTTTCCATATCTCCAAACACTATGCTTATATCTTTTTTCTTAGTTGATCAAGTTCAGACATTGTGTTCTTGCTATGAAAGATGAAGACTCAGCTCATACCACTACCACTTACCTATCTTCTTTCTCCAAATATAGCTATAATTAGTGAGACCTCAAACCAATTCAGAATCAAAATACTGAATTTTACATTTAATTTCTGTATCATGTCTGCCTTCAATTTCTTTGGCTATATGAACATTGAGTAAAAAACAACAAAAAGATGCAACTCCAGAACACCTGAATGTCAGGAAGAAGCTGGACTGGGACCATAAATGACAACTCAGAATACAAAAATAGAGAGCTCCTCATATTATCCCCATATGATAATCAAGAATTAACTGTACCTTCTCACGTGCATCTTCCTTAAGTTGACCTATCTCAATAAGGCAAGAAAATCTGAAATCTTCCAACAGTACTATTACAAGAAAAAAATAATTTTAGAGGGAGATGCTTAGTCTAACCTCTTTTTTTTTCTTTTGAAGAGAGAAAATGAGGCCCAGAGAAATTAATTTGCCCCAAGTCACACAGCTTGTCAATAGCAGTCTACCAATATTTTGTCTAGTTATTTACTTATTCAATCCGCAAACTTACCGGGTGCTGTGCAAATAAAAAGCAAGATGAAATCCCTGCTGTCAAGATATCTTCTATCTAGAAAGTACAGGAAGTCAAGAGTCCATGGACTGGGAGCACAAAAGTGTTTATGGGGAGGTCAGGGAGAATGGACAGAGAAGGGACAGAGAAATGGTGATGTGTACAAATGGTAACCCACTCTAGTATTATTGCCTGGAGAATCCCATGGATGGAGAAGCCTGGTAGGCTACAGTCCACGTCGTCGCAAAGAGTCGGACACGACTGAGCGACTGAACAGAACAGAACACACGATGCCTGAAGGCTGCGTGGTGAGCACAACGGCTAGGAAGGAAAGGGCAGTCCTCACCCAGCGAGTGCACATGCAGAGGCATCCAAAGTGAGAAAACGTGGTGGACAGGAACTGAGAAGTGACCTGGATGACTTGAGAAACAGAGGATGAATGAGGAGTAGGAATGCAGGAATCAGCTTGTGAAGACAATGGAGGTTCATTTCAGAAATACAAAGATTGTGATATGATCAGACTCGCTCTTTAGAAAGCTGACTAATCGCACTCCTGGGCATACACACCGAGGAAACCAGAATTGAAAGAGACACATGTACTCCAATGTTCATTGCAGCACTGTTTATAATAGCCAGGACATGGAAGCAACCATCTGCAGACGAATGGATAAGAAAGCTTTGGTACATATACACAATGGAGTATTATTCAGCCATTAAAAAGAATACATTTGAATCAGTTCTAATGAAGTGGATGAAACTGGAGCCTATTATACAGAGTGAAGTAAGCCAGAAAGAAAAACACCAATACAGCATACTAACGCATATATATGGAATTTAGAAAGATGCAAATGATAACCCTGTATACGAGACAGCAAAAGAGACACAGATGTATAGATCAGTCTTTGGGACTCTGTGGGAGAGGGTGAGGGTGGGATGATTTGGGAGAATGGCATTGAAACACGTATGTTGTCATATGTGAAATGAATCACTAGTTCAGGGTCAATGCATGTTATAGGATGCTCGGGGCTGGCATGCGGGGATGACCCAGAGGGAGGATAAAGGGAGGAGGGAGGTGGGAGGGGGGTTCAGGAGGGGGAACTTATGTAAACCCGGGGCGAATTCATTTCAATGTATGGCAAAACCAACCAATATAATATTGTAAAATAATTTGCCTCCAATAAAAAATAAATTAATTACAAAAAAAATAAAAAATAAAAAAGAAAGCTGACTTTTATTCTGAAATTAAGGATAGATGAGAAGCAGAAGATTATGCATCAGGAGACAACGCAAAAATGAAAGCTAGAGATTCAATGAGGAAGGGATGAATTCTGGAGATGAGAGGAGGCTGAATTGATAGAATTTGGTAATGTGCTGGAAGAAATACGTGCATGTTCATGAAGAATGGGTTCCTAGATTTCTGGCATGGGAAACCTACTGAGTGGGCCATAGCGGGCCAACAACTGTATTCCCTAACGTGCTGGGAAAAGCAATTTGGTGGGTGGGAATGATGGGGACATCCATGTAATGACACTTAAGTGCCTCAGCAATAAAATTATTTTCTGTGGCCTGCCTTGAATGAATGGACTCCTTCAGTTTAACACATACTTAGTAAGTATACCACAACTTCCACTTGCTCCCCAACCCACCCCCATTATGAATCTATTTCAACTTGGACTAATTCCCATTTGACCATTATGTTAGACTTTCTAAGAGAAATTGGAAACGTTCCCTGCCCATCATAAAAAAAGAACTTCAAGGTAAATGACCAATAGGCAATGTTTTAAAACAGTCAGGAAATATTAAAGTGTTCCAATCTGGGCTTGTTACATTTAGTTAAGTGTCCAAAACGGGAAACTGGGTAAACACATGGAGAATTCGTAAAGGCGTTATGCCAAATGAGTGGTATTATACAGCATAGGAGCAAGAAATACAATTCACTGTTGTCAAAACCATGCTTTTGATTTTAACATCCCACACGTACTGAGGCCTGCTTAACACAACTGTCTTCAGAATGTGGGAGAAATGACCACTGATTTCAATCAATCAAAAGAAGGATAAGCCACAGTGAAATACCTACAAAAAAGTTCTATTCAAGGACAACCTTTCCCTCCTTCCTTTCATTCTGACCTTCTTCTTCTCATTCATAATATACAGAATTTATCCCTTTCTCTGGAATTCTGATTCAATTTCTAGATTTTTTTTCCACATTTAAGTAAAAAATAAAGTTCAAGATCTAATTTCATAGAGGATTCTCCCCAAAACTTTATCTATGCTTTCATTATTCTTTGTTTTGGCCAAATTTTTCAACATTAAATTTACCTTCTGTTCTTTAACTTCATGTTTTTTCCTTTCTACTTTAAATGTGCTCTATATGAACAGCCAATCATCCTCCTTCCAGCCTCCCATATTGTCTTTAATTTTATAAGTCACACAGGTGCTTATATTACATCAAGAGCATCACACCAGATGCTGTACATTTTAGGGATTCTTTTCTTCTGACCTCAGGACCACACCTAGCCCCCATTTAAAAGAAAAATACATTCTTTGTAAGTCTTAATGATCAAACAACAATAAATGGTTAACTTAAAAAATAAACCTACACCTAAGTTAAGAACTAGTAGACAAAGTTCTTAAAACATCAAAAAAACATGAGTCAGGGATTCAGGATAAAACACTAAAAAAAAAAAAGTCATTTTCTCCATTCCTAAAATTCTTGTCTTGGAAGACATATTTTCCAAGACAATTAGGCAATTTATTTTCACTGTTCAAATGAACTGCAGGCTTGAACCTAGAACAAATGAATAGATCAGGGAATCTATCATCACTTTTAATTTTTATTCTTTCAAGCTTAATATCATTAAAATTGATTTCTGGAGATAAAAATGAAGGATACATTTGCCATGACACTGAAATATAGTTTGATGTGTTTAGTAAAACTACACAATAAATACTAATAATAAAAATGATAATTTTGCAAATTATTTTGACAAGTTCATTTTAGCAATCAATTATTTCCTTAATGTTAATTAAACTCTTACTATAAATGTATGCTTAACTTTATATAGGTTTTCTTTTTTTTTAGTTCAAGTTAGCAAAAAAAAAAACAACCTCTCATGTACAAGCACTAATGTAATGAATCTCATGTATCAAAAGGCTTAAATCTAAGAAAAACCCAAAGTTTTATTTTCTAGTAGGAAATGTTTGAACTGTCCATATAATTTCTGACTCCTACAGTGAAGTCTGTGACAACATTATAGCTCTGTGTTTTGTTTATGCCCAGAAGTTATGAAAAAAAACAATTCTGACTGATGGAGCTTTTGCAAAATTCTTTATGTCTTATTCTTTACAAAGGAGAGGAAAATAACTATCTGAGAAAATCAAAATTCCATAGTTTCAACTAAAAAGAAATTATACCCAATCTATACTGGCAAATATCTGACACTTTGCACTTATTGGTACATAGAAAGCACTCAACAACTTGTTGAGTGAAAGAATCCCAGAAGTTTTGCTCCGATTTGTTTGCTTTAAAAAAAGGCAGCCGTTTTCTGCAAAGAACAAAAATTATACTATTTCACCTTGCATTCTGGGAAGAAGTAAAAACACTAGTTCTTGCTTCCTAAATACCATATTCATATTCAAAGAGCATCTGAAATTCACTAGAACAATAATTTATTAAAAAGCACCCGGTATGGGTCAGAATAAAAGCTGGTTGTAAGATTTTTGGCCTAATGATAAGGTGCAAATGAAAAGTAATAAGCCAATTTGTAATGGGGAATTAAACCATCTGTTTCATTATTCTAATGTCAAATAGGCAAGAAATTAATGCAGCTGAAACTTGTACTACTGATAATTAAATCGATCAGTTACTGTAAAAAATACAAGAATAATAAAAAACTATTTTTAAATTTAAAATACAATGTTAAAATTTTTAAATACAATGATGTTTCTTAGGATTAATATTCTAAATGTAACAAACATTTTCACCCATAATCTACAATCTTGAAGAGTGTATCAGTTCAGTCGCTCAGTCATGTCCGACTCTTTGCGACCCTATGAATCCCAGCACGCCAGGCCTCCCTGTCCATCACCAACTCCCAGAGTTTACCCAAACTCATGTCCATCAAGTCGGTGATGCCATCCAGCCATCTCATCCTAACAAATCATACTGTGTATCACTGTTTTGTAAAACTGCTTAGATTTTAGTCAAGCAATAAGATTCACTTCACAACTTATTTTCTAAGCATTAGTTAATGTTCAAGAGTAGGTCTACCAACTTCACCTGAAAATATGAAAGCATATTAATTTGCATTTAGGAGCCCTCTCTAAAACAACAGACACCAAAGGTATGAAACAATGTCATCACTGTGAAAAGAATGTTACTTTTTTTCATCTAACAGAGAGGCAATGAATACTAATTAATGAAATATTGCCAAGATAAGTGTCTTGGTAATATTATCTTAACTGCTAACTCCACTAGTTGGAGAAGGCAATGGCAAGCCACTCCAGTACTCTTGCCTAGAAAATCCCATGGATGGAGGAGCCTGGTAGGCTGCAGTCCATGGGGTCGCTAAGGGTCGGACACGACTGAGCAGATTCACTTTCACTTTTCACTTTCACACATTGGAGAAGGAAATGGCAACCCATTCCAGTGTTCTTGCCTGGAGAATCCCAGGGACGAGGGAGCGTGGTGAGCTTCCATCTATGGGGTCACGCAGAGTCGAACACGACTGAAGTGACTTAGCAGCAGCAGCAGCAGCAACTCCACTAGATTATCTGGTTGCAAATATTAATCTTTTTTGATTTAAAAGGAAAAAACAAAAATCATGCTCAAGGAACTGAACTATGACTTGCTAAACTATGTCACAAGTCCCAACTTTCCTCTCTGAACATGAATGAATGCCTCTATCTTAAAAACTCTCAGTCTCCTAAGTAGTGACAGGATCAACGAGGTATGTTTCTGATGACTTATTTGCTCACCTCTAAGAACACTCTAGGGGAATTTAGTATTTATGGGAGATACAAGACAGCAAATGAGAAGTCATTCCCAGAATGCAGGGTAAACTGCTTCAATGTGGTTTTCTGGTCACCAAGAAGCAGCTGTCAATTAACTCTGATCAGACACAAATATAGATACAGCGGCAGCACATTTAAAAGTGTCCCCAGGCCTGAAAATTCTGTTCTTTCCCTTCCTCCTTCTCTTCTTAAAACATAAATCATTCCACCTTTATATGATTTATAGTATAAACAGAAAACCAATCAGCCAAACAAAACAACCTCCCTACTAAAAGGAAAATTAAAATTTTGCATAGCCATTAAGTATCCACTCCTGTTAATGTGGTTCCTAGTTAATATGTAGACTAGAAGAGTATAACCTGAATATTCCCTCTTACTGGTTAAACTACTCTGCATTTCGACATACACTTTCTACAGCAGTCATTTATATGCTCAAAATAGCACTTCTACTAATAAGTTCTGAAAAAGATATTTTGACTACTTTATAAAAAATCTATACAGAAACTCAGACATCATTTTTTAAATGTATTGTTTCAAAATATCAACTACTGTTCTTACTTCTCCCAAGTTCAAACTAATTGAAGGTTATGAAGTAACCACTTCCCCCAGAAGCCAGAACTTTCACCTCTTCTGAACAGGGGAATACCTCTCATAAATTAGGTAAAAACAAGGGCTTGCTGATTGAATGATAGTCCAAGATTCCTGTAGCTGCCAATTCCTTATCGAGGCCTTCCATCTACCACAATGAGCAATCCCTGAAAGTTAAGTTAAGGTAGTAACTTTCTTCATCAGTTATCTGGAAGTCTGAAAGTAGTAGTAAAAACAAACTCCATAGATACGTTTCTCAACTAGTGTCAATTTGTTCCAAGGAACATAGCAAGAGAAATATGAGGGCTATGATCACTAAATCTAAAATTCTGCCTATTTCAGACCAATTGAGCTTTCATTAAGGGCAATTCAGTCATTACAGATGATCTTGTTTAAGAGGTAGAAGAAGGAAGTGCAAAGATCAAAGGAGTGCTTACAAAGGGGAACAACTATTTTTGTACCTATACTCCAGTATTTACTAACGAGTCTGAAAAACAGGGGCGTTTATTCAGCCCATGTAAATGCCAGCTGCAGGACATAAGATAAAATTGAAAGTTTAAAACAAAGACAACAGATTTTCTCAAATGCCACCAACCCCTAATGGGATTATAGCATTTTCCTGAAAAAGTCCTTCAAAGTTAGAAGTGGTTTTCTGTTCACAGCAAGCAGTATTTCACTGCCAGCATTAAACCTACACATAATGAGTCTTTCTTTGTGTTCACATTTGCCCAGTAGGCCATGGCTTAGGAAGATATTTTATCTAAATAAGTTTCAGAGGGCTTTGAGGAGTTGCAGGTACGTCAATATGGATAAGTAAATTCAGGAGATCTCTGTTTGCTTTATATGTTCTTCTCACTTTAGCAATTTAATTACATGATAAATCAATCTCTCTTTATTTCCTATCTTCTGAAGTTCCTAAGCTCAAAAAAATGTTTTGCTTTAAGTTATTTACATGATTTCTTTATCACATCAAACAGTAAAAGGATTCATCTCTAGAAAGCACAATGTTAAAATCAGGAAAACAACACGCTTCAGCTGAGGGCTTTATTTTAATCAGATTCCCTTTTAAAAGTTCTAGCAAACACAAATGCAATTTAAACTACTCAGGAATATACAATTGAGGTATTTTGCCAGAAAAATAAGCACTGAATACCTCAATTCTAAGATTCAGTGTTTACCAAAGATCAGTAGTTTGTAGAGGAGTTATTTCTATGCCAGAGGTATTAAATGTTTTAGTAATACCATAGTCATTTTCGCAGATTACGGGCTTTATAACAAAACCTTTAAGTTAAATATAGTTATCTAGTTAGCTGCAATGCTGAAAAACCCTACTTAACAAAGTCCATGAAAAGATCTTAAATCTTGATAATCAACACGGTCAACCAAGCAACCAATCATCCTACAAACAACTCTCCTAATTTACTATGGTAAATTAATGAGAAATTTTACCTAGCACTGATTCTGATACAACACTCCCGGTAATTTCATTACTGTTCAACCTATAGACTAAAAGAACACAAACTGAACATTTACTCTATCGGTTAAACTACTCTGCATTTCCAGATACACGGTCTACTGCAGTCATCTGTATGCTCAGAACAGCACGTCTACCAACAAATTCTGAAGATTTATACGAAAACTCATCTATCTGTAAAATTTATTATTTTCAAATGTCACAATAGCTTTGTTTATATCATTTTTGTTTTAGAAGTCATGCACAACACATGCTCCAAGTGTTTTACATAATCAGACTGTCTCAAAAGTGACCTAAGGGTGTATTTCGCTTTCAAATGCCAGTCCCCGTAGGATCAGTACCAGGCCCTCCTTACTCTTTGAAAGGTATACACAGGTCCTATAGTAGGTGACTATATTCTGTCCGGTTAGGGGTGGGGTGGTGTGTGAGAGAGTGTGAGTGAACTGGGGGCTTCTTAAGGAAGCAGGAGTTCAGGAATAAGGCTGTGCGATCAATCTGGGGGAGCCGGAGAGGGCTTTCCCACCTGAAAGTACTGACATGCACTTCTGCTTTCATTTCATGAAACGCCCTTAGGTGAAATCTGGTTCGGCACTGCAACCAACCACCTTCCCCTCTCTCCTCCGATCCCATGCGCACCCCAATCCTCAAGCCACCCCCCGGCAGGGAGTGGGGGTGGGTATTAAAAGTCTCCCCGAGTTCCCCTCCGCTTCCCGTTGCCGCCCGGAGGGGGGACAGAGGAGAAGGAACTGCCGGGCGGGCAGCCGCGGCCCTCCGGCCGACCGGCCCGCGCTCAGCCCGGATGTGCCCGGCCCCCGGCCGGCCGAGCCCCTGCGGCTCTGCACCACTGTCATCCTTCCCCTACGGTCCAGCCGAACGGTCAGCGCGGGAATGAGGAAGTCCGAGCGAGGCCGGAGGGGCGCGGGGCGGGCGGCGGGCCGGCGCGGCCCCCGCTTGCCCGAGCTTGGCTTACCCTGCTGGCGGGTCTGCGCTCGGCCTCCCCGCGCTGTGGCTCCCGCAGCGGGCGGCGCGGGCCTGGGGGCCGGGGAGGGGAGAGGCAGCGGCCGGCCGGAGCCGGAGCGGGTCCGGGCGCGCGGAGGGTCGGCTGGGGTCCGGGCCGGCAGGCAGGCGCGCGGGCTCGCCGGGCCAGTCAGCGCCGCGCCATGTCCGCCGCGCGCGAGGAGGGAACGCCGGGCGCGGGGTTGCGGGGCCGCCTTCCCGGCAGCGGCGGCTCCGGCCTGGGCTGCGCGGGGCTCTCGGGGCCGGGCCGGCGACGGGGCGCAGGCCGAGGGCGGCGGCGGCGGCGAGAGGCCCGACCGACGGGAAGGGCAGGGGAAGCTGTCAGCGCGTCGCCGGGCCGCTCCGGTGGCGAAACCTCCTCTTCCTGCCCCGGCGCGCCGCTGCACTTCTCTCTCTTTCTCTCTCGCTCACTCTCTCACTTCCTGGCTGGAAATTCCCACTGACGTCGAGAGAGCAGACAGACAGACGGACACACGCGCGCAGGGCGCGGGGGCGGGAGGTGGGGTCGCCGCCGGGGGTGGGGAAAGCCCGCACTCCTGAGGGGCCGCGCGCCCCCGGCCCGGCCCCGCCTGCCGGCTCGCCGCCCGCCCCCTGAGCCGCTGCGGGCGCAGGCGAGGGGCGCGCGCTGGGCGGGCGGGACGCCGGGGTCCCCCGCCGGCGCTCCCGGAGCCCCGAGGGCACAAGCGGACGGGGACGCCCCCTGCAAGCGCCTGCGGGGCCGAGTCTTCCCGAGCAGCGGGAGGCGCGGCGGCGGCGGCCGTGCGGCTGTCCAGAGTCGAGCGGTCCAGAGCCCCTTAGGACAGGCCCGAGCATCTGGAGGGGATGATGGGTCGGCACGGGGCCAAGCACGCTGTGTATAAAAATAAATCTCATCGGTATATTCCATTTAAGTGCTCTCAGTTACTCTCAAATCTCTTCACAGATTAAACTGGAATGTCTATAGCATAACTGATTTCTGTCCAGAAAAGTCTGAACACCTACTGGTTTTGGGTGAGGTCTCAAATCTCCTGGTTTTGACAGTTATTCAGAACTTCCAATTACAGGGCATAGTCAGGCCTTTATGATAATTACTGTGGGTGGAATTATAGTGATGACGGTAGAAATGGTTTTGGTTCACAGCTCATAAAGAAATACTGATCCAGCAAATGGGAATTTGTCTCTTTCTTTATTTTCTCTGGAGAGAGCGATGATAGAAATCACTGAGGGGCCTCCCAATGATCACCATTCACTAGCTTTTGAGCTTTACGTGCCAGGCACTGTACTAGGTGCGGGCAGGGATTCCCTTGGGGTAGATTAGTTCCCCTGAACTGACAAACAAGAAACTGAGCTGAAACAGATTAGAGCTAATTATCTCATTACTGAATTTAGTGATAACTGTGTAAACTGAACTTTAAAACATCAGAAATCAGGGAACCACCAGGCCAAGTGTTGCTAGGGCATTAAATTGCCCCAGAAATACTCCCTTGGAGCCCACTCCTTGCCTTCTCTCCTGCCCTCTCAGGTTATAAGAATCTTCTTGGGACTTTCCTGGTGGTCCAGTGGCTAAGACTCCACCCTCCCAAAGCGGCAGGGAAGGTGAGGGGGGTGGTAAGGGGTAGGGTTCCATTCCTGACCAGGACACTAGGTCCCGTATTACCACAACTAAAGATTGAAGATCCCATGTGCCTCAACTAAGACCCAGCACAACCAAATTTTAAAAAACTCAATATTTAAAAAACGAAAAGAATCTTCTTGATGGAGTGTTTGGCAAAGGAGTAGAGATCCATTTGTTTGGGTCTGGAGTGAATCTCTGCGATGACCTTGGGACCAACCACAACAACCTTCCTTCAAGTCTAACATCACCTTTCTAAAGCACATTCACAGCACATAAAATCTTCCATAAATAGTAAATGTCTTTAAAGATTAATTATTCTTTTCTTTAAAATGTTATACACATTGTTTCACCAAAGAATTGGTCATAAAAGTATATCCCAGACATGGAGAGACCTGAAAAGGAGAAAATGTGGGATAGTCAAGGTTTGAACACAAGGCAACTTGACCTCTGCTTTTAGGAGGCTAAGATGCAAGTGGTGGGAGAGAAGTCACCATTTGTGGAAAGTAGGCTGTAGAAGTCCTGGCATCATAGATCCTTTTCTTTGAGGCAGTAAAGAAGCAATGGAGTATCTACTGTTTTACCTCTTTATGGGGAACACTAAATAATAGTCTTTTGCTGCTTCTGTACATTAATCATTTGAAATTTACCAACAATGTAACTGGGCAAAAAAAGACTTTCATGGCACAATATATCTTAAATAGATAAACTTCTCAGGCTAGAAAGAGTTGATATTTTATGAGATCCTCTCATAATCTAACTGAAAGATGATTTGGATTCAACCTCATATCATAGCAGTAGAACAAGTGCTTATTATCTGTGGCATTGTTTCCAGCATATTTATGTGATGTTTGGGATAAATAAGACTATCAGATGGTTTTTTAAAAAACCAAAATCTCAGGGATTCAGCACAGTAAAACTTTAACACTCACAATCTACTGCAGAAGCTCCTGGGTGGTGGCACACAGGGGCAACTCTCCTCCAGACAGGACTCAACCGTTCAGAATCCTCCCATAATCTAACTCCTCCATCATTATGTGTTGTTTCCAATTTTGCCTCAGAGAAGGAAGAGAAGGAACATAGGAGATGTATGCCTTCTTTCAGCTCCCTTTAAGTGATACAACACTTCTGCTCACATTCCATGGCCCCACTTTAAGGCAAGGGACCCAGGAAATAGTTTTGCTGGGTAGTTACAGAGAGGAAATAGGTTGGGTGAGCCCCCGATTAATCCTTGCTACACATGTATTAGGGAAGGCTTCCCAGGTGGCTCAGTGGGTAAAGAATCCACCTGCAATGCAGGAGACACAGGAGACTCAGGTTCGAACCCAGAGTCAGGAAGATTCCCTGGAGGAGGCCATGGCAACTGACTTCAATATTCTTGCCTGGAGAATCTTATGACTAGAGAAGCCTGGTAGGCTACAGTCCATAGAGTTGCAAAGAGTTGAACACAACTCAAATGACTTAGCACACACACACATGTATTAACTTATTTAACTCCAACCGTCATATGAAATAGGTTACTTTTATCCCTATTTTTACAGTCTAAAAATAAAATAATTTTCCTAACGTTTCATACCTAGTTAGCAGTAGGGCAATCAGGATTCAAATTCAGTTGATTTGCCTCTGATATCCATGCTCTTAATCGCTACACTAAACTATTTATCCAATGTAATGAGAAGGATTCAAGAGATTTTAGAAGATAGGGTCAATAGGATGTGCTTACAAATAATACATGCAGGTCAAGTGAGAGAAAAACTGAGATAGCTCTGAGTTTTCTAGTCTGAGTAATTAGAATGGTAACATAACTGAGAGAGAATCTGTGGAAACATGATGAGTTCAGTTTTCGTCATGTTAATCATAATAGGCTCTATGAGACCATGTGGCAGTGACTAATATTCATTTGGAAATTCAAGCCCGATGCTCTAAGAGACATAGGATTGGTGATCTAAATCAAGAGATAACTCCAAAGATGTGGTGGTGGTTGTCATGAGTGTGTTTCTAAAACATTAGTGACCAAAGAGAGTTGGAGGAGAAGAGAACCAAGAACAGAAATTTGATGAGCAACTATTTCTGGAGTTGGTGTGTGTGGGGGTGTGTGTGTATAGCAAGAGAGAGGAGAGAAAGACAGAGACACTTAAAGAGTGTCACTGAAGGTAGGAAGAAGGCTTGGAAAACCAGAGAAGAGAGAGTTTCAAGGGTCAGAGAGTGTTCAACAGTGTAAGATACTGCAGACAGTTTCTAAAAGGTCAGAATAAGGATAAACTGTTTACTGGGGAATTGTGAAATTCCAAGCATGGCTTCAGGGGATGCTTATGCAGCTAGGGAAAGAAACCACCTTGCACTCTGTTTGGAAGGAAAGGAGACCTCATTATAATATTCTCAAAATGGCATGATACCCGTGGCTGTGGTCTAGGTTACTTTAAAGTTTCAATATAATCATGAGAGCCAGGAACCAGGTTATAGGGGGCTGACAAGGGAGTGGGAAATGGAGACAAGGAAACAATAAATGCAAAAGAATTTGGAGTGAGAAGAAAGAAAGGAGGAAAGAGAAGCTAGTGTCATTTTTCATGCATCTGACTAACATTTATGGAGTGCCAGGTTTAAAGGAAGTTTGGAAGGGTTGAGAAATAGTTTAATGAGTTATAGAGTTAATAAAAAAAGAGAAGTATGAAGGAGCAAGGTGCTAGAAGAAAAGGGAAGTGGGAAGTGTGGAGGTCATAGTCTAGGTGAAGGAAATTCGGGGGACAGGTCTCCCTGTGCGAATAGCGAGGAGGAAGCCTGAGGAGAAGAGAAACTCTCAGGAAGAGGAGATTAGGCTCTAACCGTCAGTCAAAATGCACAGTCAAAAATAACTATTAGAGACTGTGTTTTTGGTTAGGGCTGCCATATAATACGGAGAAGGCAATGGCACCCCACTCCAGTACTCTTGCCTGGAAAATCCCATGGATGGAGGAGCCTGGTAGGCTGAAGTCCATGGGGTCGCTAAGAGTCGGACATGACTGAGCGACTTCAATTTCACGCATTGGAGAAGGAAATGGAACCCACTCCAGCGTTCCTGCCTGGAGAATCCCAGGGACAGGGGAGCCTGGTGGGTTGCACAGAGTCGGACACGACTGAAGCAACTTGGCAGCGGCAGCAGCAGCCATATAATACGTTCCTTAAACAATAGAAATTAATTTTTCTCCTGATTCTGGAGGCTACAAATTCAAGAATAAGGTACCAACTGGGTTGATTCTTTCTAAGGCCTCTCTCCTTGGTTTATAGAGAACTTTCTTTTCCCTGTGTCTTCACGTGGGTCCCTCAGTATGTCTGTGTTCTAATCTTTCCTTATTGTAAGGACACCAGTCGTATTGGATTAGGGCCCACTCCAGTTACCTCATTTAAACTTAGTTGGCTCGTTAAAGACTTGCCCAAACACAGTCACATTCTGAGCTACTGGAGGTTAAGACATCAACATACAAATTATGGGGGTGGGCAGGAGACACAATTCAACCCATAACAGAAATATCTTCTACTGACCTTCATGAGGACACAGAACTAGAGGAAACAAATCATCCCAGTTTGCCCAGTGCCATCTTGGTTTTAGCACAGAAAGCACTTTGTTCAGAAACCCCTGAATCTCCAGTAAACCAGGGTGATTGTTCAGGCCACGTGAAAGCCAACAAAATTGTTTTGAATAAAATCAGACTGGCTGATTTGAGACTGCTGCCAATTACTCGTTTATATGGAAGGGGTTTCTGTCTTCTGGAAGGTTCTATATCTGGCTGTCAAAACTACTCATAAGTAATGATCTGATGCTTATATATATATACACACATATATATATATATCTTTAATAGGATAAATATGCCTTTGAATACATATATCTCCTGACAAGTTTTGTAGCAATCTGAAAGATATTGTCATAATAATACCCATTATAATAGATCAACATTCATCACATTGGCAGCAAGACTTAAAAAACAACAACAGTGTCAGGACTTGTTGAATTACAGATTCAAACAATGCTGCTTCTCTGTTGACAATTTCACTGTATCAACAATTATTTTTAAGTTTTATGTTCAGTATGCTTTAGAATTACATTCTTTTCATTAAAGAAATTGTTATAGCAGCACTTACATAATCTTAACATCTAAACTTTTCTGACTGTGTGTGCCCACATGGTTGCAGGTAAATGTCATTAGAACTGCTGAAGTAGGGGAACCTTGAAGAGAGGTTGGAGTGAGACTATGAGCAGCTAACCCTGGTGGTCCTGAAGTTATAGGGCAGTGAGACCCCCAGTTCTTGAGTAGAAAGCGGCTGCCCTAGGCTGTGTGGTGGCCAAGTCCTACTCACTTTTTCAGTGGAATCTTTTCTGAACCCCAGAGTTGCCTAAGATACGCCTCTTATTTGCTTCTCTAGTTCCTGGGTCATTGCATTTAGCTCATTGTATTGAATTGTATGATATCAAGTAAATGGTTTTTGAGTCAATGTTTAATTTTAAATTTTAAAAAAGTGAAAATTTCAAAATTTGTCATAAAATGCAAAGTATATAAAAGGAAAATCAATGTTAATAAATATAACTAGTTGAACTTATTCTATATAGCAATTTGTATGGAGAGAAAACAGATGGCACCATCAACAAATAATTAGCAAGACTTTGCTGAAGGAATTACTTTCAGGGGTGGGAGCAGAGTTAAGGGAAACCAACAAAGCATGGCATCCCAGGGCTAACAAGAACAGGGAGTCTTTACCACTCCCAGGCCGGAAGGGGCATGGAGGGAGAGCAGTGCCTGGAACCAAAGAAGAGCTTGTAGCTACAGGAGAAGTTTTAGAAAAGGGCAGGCCACTTTACTAGAGAAATTATCCAGACAGGTCCCCCCATGGCCAGGAGAATACATTAACCCCTCCCCCTTCTCCACCATTTACGCCTCCAGTGATTCCCAGTAAGAGGAGCCCACTGGAAGCCAGAATCACAAAGTAGGATGGAAAGAAGTAGAGAGTGGGACTGGAGAGCAAGTGCAGAGTGACAAAGTGCAAATCCAAAATCACTACTATTTTAAAAGAATTTAGGGCCTTCCCTCGTGGTCCAATAGTTGAGACTCCACGCTTCCAGTAGAGGGGGCCCAGATTTGAGCCCTGGCCAGGGAACTGGATCCCACATACCACAACTGGGAGTTCCCAAGCTGCACCTAGGAGTTCACCTGCTGCAACTGAAAGATCTCACATACAGCACAGACCCCGAGTACTGCAACTAGGACCCAGCACAGCCAAATAAGCAAATAAATAAATATCTTTTAAATACAGAAATTTAACTGGTCAGTTTCTAGAGGTGCATGCAGGCTCCTTCTGTAGCTAATCCATCCTGACAGGGACAAACAGAGGCTGTGGGGCATGGCATGATGCACTGCCTGTTTATAGGATGGAAATGCTGTAAAGAACACATTACCATCCTTGTCATAGAGTGTGACATTAAGCACTCAGCAATCTAGTTCTTTTTAAAAGCTTGTTAGAAGGAAATTATAAACAGGCAAGAGCATCTACTCTGTAGGACATGGGTGCTATTTACTCCATTTTAAATTCTATTCTTACATCAAACTGGATCAGCAGAAGGCCTCCTGAATACCAGATTACATTAGAAGAACAATTTTTGGTGATTTGAACCTAAATTGTTTCTAAAGCTTTTTCTCTGCCTGGTTAGATCAAGTCATATTTCATTTGAAAATCTTCCAGTGGCTTCTTTGGTGACTCAGCACGAGAGTCCTTACAGCGATTGTCCCCTACAGCTCTGCTGGTTACTCTCGCTGGTCCAGGAAAGGCTGTCTGCTTGCTCCTTGAACACCTCAAGCAGACTCCCCTACTGCCCCAGAGCTTATGCAAATGCTCTTTTCCACGCTTGGAACACCCTTGGATATCCACATGGTTCACTCGCTCACTTCCTTCAAGCCTCTGCTCAAATGTCACCTTATAAAATAGCAACACTGGTTCTTCAACCTCTGGAATGGAGATACAGTTCTATCAAGTTAGTACCACTGCCAATTCCAGTCACTCTTTCTCATTTGTGCCATCTGGCTATACTCAAGTAGCAAATCATATAATTCAGAATTACCTTTATTACCATTTGATCGTAAATATTTGTATTTTGTCATTGTCTTAAGAGAATATTTCACTGCATATGTAATTTAGATTAGGAGTTAGTTTCTCTTTACACATTATAGATTTTATTCTGCTTTTATTTCATTCTTGCTTTTTCAGAAGTCAGCTTGGACCAGTCCAATTGCTGCTTTTCTGATTTCTTTGTTTTTTCCAGTTTCCTTGTGACAAATGTAGATGTGGTCTACTTTTATATGCCTCACTTGGATTTTGTTTGTTTTTGTTTTTTAAAAAGGACTTCCTGGATCTCAGGATTTAATATCTGAGTAAATATTTAATATCTTTCAATAATTCTAGAAAATTCTGACTCCATTATCTTTTGCAACATTGTCTCTCCTCCATTTTCTCTAATCTCTTCTTTTGGAAAATTTAATTAAGCATGTGTTAGATTTTATTATTCTAACTACTGTAACTCAGTATCTCTTTATCTTTGAATTGAATTCTGGGTAATTTCTTTAAATTTATCTTCAAGTTCACAAATTCTCTGTTCAATTATATCTCCTATCATATTAAATACATCAACTGAGTTTTCAGTAATAAATTATATTTCTTGAAACTGTATTTTAATAAATTCTTTGAAGGCTGAATTGAAGCTGAGTACTCCAAAGAGTTATTTGTTTCTATTAACTTGCTAACACTTAAAATTCCCTACTCAAGTATTCTTGACCACCAACCACCTACAGTGTGAGTGGTTATGAATTCTCAGGAGAGAATTCTTCTCTTTTTACACAGTGACAAAGACTATACAGGCAATTCTTCAGCTTTTCCCTCCTGCTTTCAGTTTAAGAAATGTATGAATTCCTGACTTTCACAAAACTTCAGCAATGCATTGATTTTTAAAATATGTTAGCCAGCATATCATTGTTATTATACTTATTTCACTTTGGTGACTTCAATCAGGAACAGCCACATGTAGCTATTACCCATTTTAAAGTGATTTTCATGATACAGGATGCTTGGGGCTGGTGCATGGGGATGACAAGGAGGGAGGATATGGGGAAGAGGGAGGTGGGAGGGGGGTTCAAGAAAGAGAACACATGTACACCCAGGGTGGATTCATGTCAATGTATGGCAAAACCAACCAATATATTAATGTAAGGTAATTTGCCTCCAATAAAATAAATTTTTAAAAAAAGGAAAAAAAAGTAAGTGATTTTCTGCTCTAGTTATGGCATCTATCATGTATTTAATTGTTAATCTTTTAACCTTTAATTATAGCTTCAATAATTTATTACTTAAAAAAATTTCACCTCTTTGAACAGTTCTATTTCAACGAAACACCTGTTTGAAGCATTATCTTGGTTTTTCTCCTCTGGCTTGCTGGTACTACTAGGGCAAGATCTTGTTTTCCATTTCCTGCTCAGTCCTCAGGCTCTGCATGTACTGACCTATAATTACAGGTCAAATGATTAGGGTCTTTTGTACAGTAGCAGATTGACAAAGGGGAAAGCTTCCGCTTCTGTGGGCTGGTAGTGAACCCACTGGCCATCTGTTAACATCTAGCTGAAGCTTTGGAAAGAAGTCTCTCTTCTCCCAGATCTCCCTGGGAAAAAGCCAGGACTCTTTCCTAGCCTCAGGGGCTAGGAGCAACTCATCTCATGGGTATAGCTCTCCTCCACATAATTTGTCATCAGCTGGGTTAATTTTACCTTCACAAAAGCAAACAAACATGTAAGTACATGTAGCTCTTTCCTAGAGGGACTCATAGGTTTCACCCTACAGTCTTTCACTGGAAACCATGAAACTGGGAACTTGTTTGTATGCATGCCCTAAAGAGGAGCCTGGTGGGCTACAGTCCACGGGGTTGAAAAAGAGCTGGACATGACTTGGTGACTAAACAAAGCAACAACAAGAACAAACAGGTGAAGGAGAGTGTCTTTCCTTTTAGAGACCCTTGAGCCTGTGACCTCAAGGGCCCTACCCAGGTGCTCTCACTTACCTGCTCCAAGTTTTTCCTTTGGAGAAGTAGTTGAGAGAGGGGGTTGAGAGGTGAAGTTTGGGGACCTGGGCTCAGCTGCCAGTCTTTCTCACAATGCGTTTGAATCACATGTCTCCCGTTAGTGAAAAGGACTTATCTCATCTGAAGGATGTGAACTAAGAGCACCAGAGAAGCGGTTTGCTAAGGGAAAATTGGAGTGCTGATGTCAAAAGGAGGAAAAAGTTATGATGGGAGGGTATAAACACCTGATATCTCCTATATTGTAGGGCCTATAAGCCTTACACACAATTCAGTTCAGTTCAGTTCAGTTCAGTTCAGTCGCTCAGTCGTGTCCGACTCTTTGTGACCCCATGAATCACAGCACGCCAGGCCTCCCTGTCCATCACCAAATCCCGGAGTTCACTCAAACCCATGCCCACAGAGTCAGTGATGCCATCCAGCCATCTCATTCTCTGTTGTCCCCTTCTCCTCCCACCCCCAACCTTTCCCAGTATCAGAGTCTTTTCCAGTGAGTCAACTCGTCGCATGAGGTGGCCAAAGTATTGCAGCTTCAGCTTTAGCATCAGTCCTTCCAATGAACACCCAGGATTGATCTCCTTTAGAATGGACTGGTTGGATCTCCTTGCAGTCCAAGGGACTCTCAAGAGTCTTCTCCAACACCACAATTCAAAAGCATCAATTCTTCGGTGATCAGCCTTTTTCATCGTCCAACTCTCACATCCATACATGACCACAGGAAAAACCATAGCCTTGACTAGACGGACCTTGGTTGGCAAAGTAATGGCTCTGCTTTTTAATATACTATCAAGGTTGGTCATAACTTTCCTTCCAAGGAGTAAGCGTCTTTTAATTTCATGGCTGCAATCAGCATCTGCAGTGATTTTGGAGCACAAAAAAATAAAGTCTGACACTGTTTCCACTGTTTTTCCATCTATTTCCCATGAAGTGATGGGACCAGATGCCATAATCTTTGTTTTCTGAATGTTGAGCTTCAAGCCAACCTTTTCACTCTCCTCTTTCACTTTCATCAAGAGGCTTTTGAGTTCCTCTTCACTTTCTGCCATAAGGGTAGTGTCATCTGCATATCTGAGGTTATTGATATTTCTCGCAGCAATCTTGATTCCAGCTTGTGCTTCTTCCAGCCCAGCGTTCCTCATGATGTACTCTGCATATAAGTTAAATAAGCAAGGTGACAATATACAGCCTTGACGTACTCCTTTTCCTATTTGGAACCAGTCTCTTGTTCCATGTACAGTTCTGACTGTTGCTTCCTGACCTGCATACAGGTTTCTCAAGAGGCAGGTCAGGTGGTCTGGGATTCCCATCTCTTTCAGAATGTTCCACAGTTTATGGTGATCCACACAGTCAAAGGCTTTGGCATAGTCAATGAAGCAGAAATAGATGTTACACACAATAGACACACATATACTGAGGGTTATTAAAATATATAGGTAATTTAGTTAAATACCAAGAATAGAATTCCATCTGATTGCATTGTTATTAATTGCTAATATGGTTCTCAAATGAGAATATGCTTATCCTGCTTAAGATGTTTTTCATTGCAAGATATAGAGTCCTGACTAAAACTAATTTACCAATTATGGAATATTGTTAGGTCATGTAGTTGAAAATCCTTAGATAAGGAGGACTTCAGATTTAATGCAATCGCTTTTCCTCCGTTCCTCTCAGAAGCATTTGTTTCTGCTTTTCTGTCTCTGTGTTAGCAATTTCCTCATGGTGACTTTCTTCTTGGTCAAATGATAGCTTCCAGCTATAACACGGACAACATACTTTCTTTTTCACATTGAGCCGTTGAGGTGGGGATGGGGAAGGGGGAGAGAGAAAGAAAAACATCTTATAGCTCCTTAAGATCAAATAATTTTCTCAGAAGCTTTCAGCAAGTTTTTCTTTAATTCGCATTGTCCAGAGTTAGGTAATGCGAATGTTTCTTTTTTAATGGCTTTACTGAGTTTTAATTGATATACAATAAAATCACACATGGGCTTTCCTGATGGCTTAACCCATAAAGAATCTGCCTGCAATGCAGGAGACACAGGAGATGCAGGTTCTGTCCCTGGGTCAGGAAGATCCCCTGGAGAAGGAAATGGCAACCTGCTCCAGTGTTCTTGCCTGGGAAACCCCATAGACAGAGGAGCCTGGAGGGCTACAGTCCAAAGGGTCACAAAGCGTCAAACACAACTAACTACACAGGCACCTAAACCGCATAAATTTAAAGCATACAATTTGATAAATTTTGACATATGTACACACTATGCAATCATCACCACAATCAAGTGGTGATGATTTGTCCATGTTTCAGATTTATCCATGTTGTCGTGTTTATTAGCAGTTAATTTCTCTTTTTGGTTGAGTAGGATTCTGTTGTATGGATATACCATAACTTATTTATTCACTCCTCTGTTGATAGATATTTGGGTTGCTTCCAGTTTTGGGCTATACAAATGAAGTTGCTAAAACACTGTGTATAACTCTGTGAATAGATATATACACATAGCTTTTGTTTTCATGTGTAAATACCCAGGAATGAAATGGCTAGAGCATATGTTTGGCATAGGTATAAAGTTTTAAGAAGCTGCAAACCATTCTCCCAAAAAAGTTACATTATTTTAAATTCCCGTCAGCGGCTTATGAGAATTCTAGTTCAGTAATACTCTTGCGACATTTGGTATAAATTTGGTCTTTTTAGTTTTAACCATTCTAAATGCTATGTGTGGCACTATCTCATAATTTACTTTGCATTACTCTAATGTCTAATTATAAAGTGTATCTTATCATATGCTTATTTTTCATTTGATGTAATATATGTTCAAATAGTCTGTCCATTTTACTGTGTTGCTTTTTATTATTGAATTATGAATTTTTTTAATATTCCAGATAAAGTCTCTTAATCATATACATGCTTTATTTCTTTCTAGACTTGGAAGCTTATCTTTTCATCTTCTGTTGAACAGCAGAAGTTTATAATTGTGTTGAAGTCTTATTTATTTATTCATTTACTATATTGTGGTTTTAGTGTCAAAGAACTCTTTTCTTAATTCAGACTTAGACTTTCATTTGATTTATTCCAGAACATTAGTAGTATGAGACCTTAATTTTAGATCTGTTAAGTTTCACATATAGTCCTTTTAAAAAATATATGGATACCCAATTTTTCCAGGGTCATTCATTGAAAAGACTACTTCTTCCACTGAACTGCCTTTACATTTTCTGATGTTTGCTATAGGTTTTCCAGATGTCCTCTAATACATCTTAAGAAAGTTCCTTTCTATTCCAACTTTGCTGAGCATATTTTTATAGCATGAATAAATATTGGGTTTTATCAAATGCTTTTTCTGAATCAATGGAGATGGTGATTTTTTTCTTTTTTAGTTTAGTAATATATTGAAATACATTGACTGATTTTTGAATGTTAAATGAACCTACATTCGAATTTCACTTATTTTATATCATCTTGTTTATATATACTGAATTCAATTTGCTAAAATTTTATACAGAATATTTGCATCTATGCTCATTAGTGATATTGGTATATAGTTTTAATTTTTTCTTGTAGTGTCTCCTGGTCTGGTTCTGGCTCAGGACAATGATACCAGTTTAGAATGAGTTGAAAAACATTCCCTTCTCTTTTTTTGTGTGTTTATGTAGAATTGATACTTCTTTTAATGCTTAATAAACTTTATCAGTCAAGACTTCTGGACCTAGAATTCTCATTTAGGAAGACTTCAAACTACATATCCAATTTCTTTAATTGATGGAGAATTCTTCATGTTATTTATTACACTTTGATAGTGTCTTGCAAAGAATTTGCCATTTCACCTAAGTTGTTAAATTTACAATCATAAAGTTGTTCATAATACTTCCTTATTATCTTTTTTTAAAAAATTTGACTTCCTATTTTGAGAAAACTGAAGATTCACATGGAGTTGTAAAAAAGAGTATATGGAGATCTTATGTACTTTTTAAACCAGCTTTTCCCAATGGTTATGTTTTGCAAAACTATAGTACAATGTTACAAAATTATAGTAATTATACAGTCAAGATATAGAACATTTCCATCATATGGATCCCTCATATTCCTCTTTAATAGCCACACCCACTTCTCTCCTTCCTTCATATCTTCTTAACCCCTAAGTAAGTAAGTGTTTGTCGCTCAGTCATGCCTGACTCTTTGCGACACTGTGGACTGCAGCCCTCCAGGCTCCTCTGTTCATGAGATTTTCCAGTCAAGGATACTGGAGTGGGTTGCCATTTCCTTCTCCAGGGGATCTTCCCAACCCAGGGATCAAACCCGGGTCTCCTGCACTGCAGGCAGATTCTTTACCAACTGAGCTACAAGGGAAGCATGTCTTAACCCCTAGAAACTACTAATTTGTTCTCCATTTCTATAACTTCCTTACATCAAGAACATTATATAAATGAAATTGTATAGTATATAACCTTTTGGAATTATTTTTTCCACTCAGCCTAATTTCCTGGAGAACTATACAGGTGGTTGTGTGTACCAATAGTTCATTTCTTTATTTTGCTGAGTAGCATTGTATGGTGTGGATGTTCCAGTTTGTTTACTCATTGCTTCTACTTTTTGGTTGCTGCAAATAAAGCTTCTATAAACGTTCTTGTTTAAGTATTTGTGTGAGAGTAAATTTTCATTTCTCTGGGATAAATGCCCACAAATATAATTACTGGGTCATCTGGTAGTTGCATGTTTAACTTTTTAAGAAACTGCTGAACTGCTTTCCAGAGTGACTGTACATTTTACATTCCACCCAGTAATACCTGAGTGATCCAATTTCTTCACACTCTCACCAGCATTTGATGTTGTCACAATTTTTTATTTTAGCCATTTTCAAAGGTGTGTTGCAATATTTTATTGTGGTTTCAATTAATACATATTTTTAAGGGCTAATGAAGTTGAATGTATTTTCAACATATACCTACTTGCCATCTGTCTACCCTCTTTGGTTGAGTTCCTGTTCATGTTTTTGTCTATTTTCTAAGTGGATTGTTTATTTGTTTACTTAGAGATTTGAGAGTTGTTTATATCTTCTAGTCAGTCATCTTTTGTTGTCTGTGTGTTCTGCAAATATATTTTTCCAGGCAGTCTTAACTGAGTCTTTTGCAGAACAAAAGTGTTTAATTTTAATGAAGTCTAATGTATTATTTTTTCCTTTCATAGATTGTGCTTTTGGTGTCAAATCTAAGACCTCATTGCTTATTCCTAGATCCCAAAAGATTTTCACCTATTTTAAAAAATGTTTATAGTTTACGTTTTACATTTAAGTCCACGATCCATACTGAGTTAATTTTTAACTTAAGACAAGGTTCATTTTGTGCTTATAGATGTCAAATTGTTCCAGCACCATTTATTGAAAAGACTGTCTATCCTCTATTGAATTGTGCACCTTTGTCAAAAATCAGCTGGACGTATTTCTGTGAATTTATTTCTGGGTTCTCTGTTCCATTGATTAGTGTGCTTACACTACTGCCAATAATTCTTCATCTTAGTTACTTTAGCTATAAAATACCTTGAAATTGTGTAGACTGGTTCTTCCCACTTTATACTTCTTTTTCAAAATTACTTTCACTATTCTAATCCTTTTGTCTTTCCATATATGTTTTTTCACTTTTATTTTGTTATTTTTTAAAGGACAATATTTTGTCCTTTTATTTTTGCTTTTTCAGTTCCTTGTCGTTTCATTACATTTTAGGATAACTTTTGC
Source organism: Moschus berezovskii (assembly GCF_049115385.1). NCBI lineage: Eukaryota > Metazoa > Chordata > Mammalia > Artiodactyla > Moschidae > Moschus > Moschus berezovskii. The sequence continues at coordinate 29,538,536 of NC_142464.1, forward strand.
TTATATTATGATAGGAATTACTTTAAACTTGTATATTAATTTGGGGTTAATTGACATACAATTGAATTCCAATTGATACATCTTTCTATTTATAGCTCTTTGATTTGTTTCACCAGCATTTTAGTTTCAGGAATACATGCCCTGTACATATTTCATTAGATTAACACCTAAGCGTTTCACTTTTTTGACTGATTTAGAAGGTATTATATTTTTAATTTCAATGTCCATGTGTTCATTGCTAGTATTTATAAATACAGTTGGCTTTTAAAAGTATGTCTTGTATCCTGCAGCTTTACTAATTCCATTTGTTAGTACTAGGAGTTTTTTGTAGATTCATTTGAATTCTCTACGTAAACAATCCTGTAACCTGCAAACAAGGACAATTTTATTTCTTCCTTTTGGCCCGCATTTTATTTGTTTTCGAACTATTGCACCAGCCAGATCTTGAAGCACTGTGTTGAATACAAGTGCTGAGAGTGGGATCTTTGCCTTGCTCCTGATCTTAGGAGGAAGGCATTTAATCTTTCATCAAGTGTCAAGGTAGTTGCAGGTTTCCTATTGACACTCTTGATCACTAACTGATTAACACTCACTGATGAACACTAACTGATCACACTCTTGATTGACACTGTGAGGAACTTCTCTGTATTCCTATTTTTTCAGAGAGTTTTTAAAAAACCATTAATGGGTGTTGAGTTTTTCCAAATGCTTTTTAAAATTTTATGTATTTATTTATTTTACTTTTGACGGTGCTGGGTCTTCGTTGCTACACAGGCTTTTCTCTAGTTGCTGTGAGCAGGCTCTGCTCTCTTGGCAAGGCACTGCTTCTCATTGTGGTGGCTTCCCTGGTTGCAGAGCATGGTTTCAAGCCACTAGTGCGCGGTTTTCAGGACTTGCAGCATGTGAGCTCAGTAGTGCCTCGAAGGCTCTAGAGCACTGGCTCTGTAGTTGGAGTGCATAGGCTTAGTTGCTATACAGCATGTGGGATCTTCCTGCATCAGGGATCAAACCCGTGTCTCCTGCACTGGCAGGCGGGTTCTTTACCACTGAGCCACCAGGGAAGCCCCTCCAAATGCTTTTGCTGCACCAGTTGATATTCATGTGATTTTTCTTCTTTAGTTTTACATTGTGGATTACACTGATTGATTTTTAAATATTGAAGAAGATTTGGATCCCAGGGATAAATCCCATTTTATGATGGTATATAACTCTCTTTAGATATTGCTGAATCTTTTTGGTAAAATTTTCTTCTCTACATTCATGAAAAAAATTCTTTCCTTTTTGTACTGTTTTTGTCTGTTTTTTTGTACTAGGGTAATACTAAATTCTTAAAATAGATTACAAAGTATTCCTCTTCTATTTTCTGGGGGGAAAATGTGTAGAATTGATGTTAGTTCTTCTTTCAACTTTTGGTAGAAGTCTCCAGAGAAATTCTTTGGAATTGGAGATTTCTTTTTTGAAAGTTTTTCATTAATAATTATACAGATATTCAAACTATCTATTTTCATGGTAGGTGAATTGTGGTAATTTGCATTTTTCAAGGAGTTGATCTATTTCATCAGGTTGTCAAATTTATGTATGTAGAGTTGTTTCCTTATCCCCTTTTGATGTCTTCAGAGTCTGTAATGATATCCCAGTTTTATTTTTGATACTTTTATTTGACTCCTTTGGATTACAGTTTGCATGGGTAAAATAAGAGGTTTTAACTAGTTAAGATTCCTTAATCTCTGAAGATCTACTACACTGTAAGCAACTGTGACTCAGAACAACATATGTTTGTACTCATTTTAAGTGGAATATTTATTTCCAACCCTCCCCCACTGCCTTACAAAGCACTAATGGCATATTTGAATATGGAATTCAAAGTTTTACAATACTTCAGAGATTCTTTAGAGTTAAGATTTTAAAAACTAATAATAAAGTAGTAGTAAGGAGTTTAAAAGATGCTTTAAAAAATCAGCTATTGTAAAGAATAATCTATTTTGTAGTTTTGCTGAGATGACTCAATAACTTATTCCCAATAACTCTAAATCCGGGCTTTAATGAATATATGTGAATAGTAAGCTGTACTCTCTCAAACAATTAGCATCTTTTTATCAACAAGCTTAAATCCTGCTGAAGGAAGGAAGCGAATACAGGAAATAACTCATTTAATGACGTGATACGTTGAAAAAGTACTATCTCTACCATCAGAACCAGCATCACAGACTTAAGTCACACATTTCTCTATACAGCCATTACTGCCAGATCAAACATTTTGTGTTGATTTACCTTAATTGTTTGTACCATCAATTAGTTTCTCATTTTTTCCCCCCATATATATCTTACTAGTGAGCTTCGTTCACAATTTGTGAGGGCCATCTGTAAAATTTTATCCTATTTATACTAAAATTTACATGCAGGAAAAAGTCCAGTTTTTGTAGTGGTGGCTGTGTTTGCAAAACCTCAGGATCCTCTGCTAGGTGAGGCATCAGGACCTACAGAGAGAGGATGGAGCTCGGAGTCAAAGCCGCCTGACAGTGAAACTTTGTGCTACAAGATGTTAACAGCGAGAGTTACTCATACTCACTGAACTTCAACTTCTTTATGAAAAGTGAGATTAGTGGTAATTATGGCTTCTGGATCCAAGGACATGGATGTTATCGTGTGGGATGCGATCAATGAAAGTGGCCTCTACCGTCTAAAGGGACACAAGGACGCCATCACACAAGCATTGTTTCTACGAGAAAAGAAGCTGCTGGTTGTGAGGTAAGGTAGAAACAGTTTCGTGTCCAGTTCTCTTTCTAGGTGAATTCACAGCGAGGCTGCCGCAGAAGGAATTCGCTTGATTGCTTACTCGTTTCTTCACACTCACGCTCATGTGCTAGTTTCCTCTTCTCTCTGCTTTCCTCGCCCCCTGCCTCCCCCCCAACAGTATCGTGGATGCTATGCAGAATTCTTTATAGCATTTTTTAATTCCGTTTTCTGATTTGTCATTATTTTCCCCTGATATCAGCTTTTGCATGTTCCTTAACTCTTTGACAGATGCATGAACTGTCTACTTGATGGATCCCTAGAAAGTCAGGAAAACTGAATATGGAACAGTGGGCAGATGTGACTACTAAATGTTTGTTTTAGCCTGCCTCTTCAAAAGAGACTTATTTACTCCACACTTAGGGCTCCTGAACATCTAATAGGTTGAACCATTTGTATGGGTTAAAAGTGATATGTCAGATACCAGCAATTTCATATAGTTCAGCCTAAATATAACAGTTACTATTCCTAAGGAATGGCTACCCAGGAAAGTTTGAGATCCGAAACGTTGCCAGGCAGTAATTAGAAGGACCATAGTAATTAGTAAGAACCACAGAAGAACCAGAAGCGGTGTAGAGGAGCAGCACAAAATGCTGTCTAAGTAGTGGATTTGTCCCTGTGGGGTAGGATACAGGAGTGGTGGTGTGTCTTGTTCAGATAACACAAGGCAGTGACTCTACAGTTCTGCTAGAGTATACATACACCTGACAGCTTAGGGGATGTAAGGAAAAGGAAATGACACCGGGAGGTATGCTTGTATAGGAAAGGTTTTGTATGTTTTAGGGTATTTCCAGTACTCTAGTACTCTTGCCTAGAAAATCCCATGGACGGAGGAGCCTGGTAGGCTGCAGTCCATGGGGTCGCTACGAGTCTGACATGATTGAGCGACTTCACTTTCACTTTTCACTTTCACACATTGGAGAAGGAAATGGCAACCCACTCCAGTGTTCTTGCCTGGAGAATCCCAGGGATGGGGGAGCCTGGTGGGCTGCCGTCTATGGGGTCACGCAGAGTTGGACACGACTGAAGTGACTTCGCAGCAGCATGGTGTCATGAGAACTAGTTATCTAAAGTGCCCACCATTGTGCCTGCCTGATAATAACACTCAATAAGCAGGAGCTATTACTATTGCTCTTCAACAAAAACAACAATAATAAGGAGAAGAATAAGAAATACAGTAAATATTTTTTTTCAGGAATGCCTTAAATATTGAACTAGAGTTTTAGCTTAAATGACATCTGACTAGCAGGTCCTGTTTCAGTTATTCTCTCAATTCCTCACAGAAACATTTAAGAGGAGATAGAAAAAAGGATGAAAACTCATAATAATTGTCACATGAGTAGGTTCCTCGGTTCTTTGTCTCGTCACAACAAAGATTTGGGGTGACGACATTAAAGCCCCCTCGGCGTGTCACAGCTCTCGGGTCTTGGACAGACCATGTTATAGCTCTCAGGTCTCCAACGGACCGTGTTATAGCTTACACAAATCAGTGTTACAGCCCTGTTTTATTTAAAAGATGGCAGGAAAATCCATCTTCAAGGCGTGAGGGCACGTCGATCCTAAGACGGAAAAGAGCACCCCAGAGCGTGGGAGAGAGAGAGCGCTAGCTTTGACTCCTCTTTTTATATGCTTTCCCCCCTGGGCCTGCCCTATGTAAATCGGGCCAGCCAGGAGTGTTGTTTGTTTTACCTGAGGTCCTCTCTCTGGTCCTCGGACCTTCCTTTGTTCTATTTTCACGGGCTTTTCCCTTCCTTGTCTTTTGGCCACTGCCATTTTGGATTCCTTTTCCTATTCTATCTACCTTACAATAATGAAAACTAAAACTGACAGCTTTTTAAAGGCTATTCAAAGAGACAATCATGACTTAGTCATGCTCAGAATTCATGGTCAAGTGGGTGATTTTGTTTTGTCTCTTTTTTTATTCTTTTTCTTTCTTGAGATGGAATAAACCTACTCTCTTGAAAGTACAGTCTGCTCCACTCTCAAAAGAAAAAAAAAAATTAGGTTCTGTATCAATAGATAAAAGGTGGAAAAGACTGTTCCTCTATAACCCAGGTGCTGTTTTTGAGGCATTTGGAGCATTGTTCCTACCGTGATCCCAACCTCCTTCCTGTCCCATTGGTACCTGTCTTTATACATCCAGTTTGAAACTGCAACCTTTACACGTCCATTTAGAAAAAATGAGACAGGATATGTGGAGTTCTGGTGATTGTTATAGGCAGAGGAACAGTGAGAATACTACTGGTTTATTGTATACAAAGAAATGTAGTCCGACTAAAGCGACTTAGTAGCAGCAGCAGCAGCAAGGTAGATATTGGGAGAACAGTAAGCTGTGGGTTATGTGTGTTCTGTGGGATTAGAGGGTCAATGAAATTAGTACTCTGAAGGACCTGACTTAGACCCATAAAATAAGAAAATAAAAACAGTACATTTGCATGTCAAGCAGCTTCCCCGAAATAGCCCAAGAAGGGAATTTGATTAACCCCAAAGGAGAAACTGAGGTAGGATTATCAACAAGTAGGACTCTGATATTAAGAAGAGGTGGCAGGAATACACAGAAGAACTGTACAAAAAAGATCTTCACGACCAAGATAGTCACGATAATGTGATCACTGACCTAGAGCCAGACATCTTGGAATGTGAAGTCAAGTGGGCCTTAGAAAGCATCACTACGAACAAAGCTAGTGGAGGTGATGGAATTCCAGTTGAGCTATTTCAAGTCTTGAAAGATGATGCTGTGAAAGTGCTGCACTCAATATGCCAGCAGATTTGGAAAACTCAGCAGTGGCCACAGGACTGGAAGAGGTCAGTCTTCATTCCAATCCCAAAGAAAGGCAATGCCAAAGAATGCTCAAACTACCGCACAATTGCACTCATCTCACATGCTAGTAAAGTCATGCTCAAAATTCTCCAAGCCAGGCTTCAGCAGTATGTAAACCGTGAACTCCCAGATGTTCAAGCAGGTTTTAGAAAAGGCAGAGGCACCAGAGATCAAATTGCCAACATCCGCTGGATCATGGAGAAAGCAAGAGAGTTTCAGAAAAACATCTATTTCTGCTTCATTGACTATGCCAAAGCCTTTGACTGTGTGGATCACAATAAACTGTGGAACATTCTGAAAGAGATGGGAATCCCAGACCACCTGACCTGCCTCTTGAGAAACCTGTATGCAGGTCAGGAAGCAACAGTTAGAACCGGTCATGGAACAACAGACTGGTTCCAAATAGGAAAAGGTGTACGTCAAGGTTGTATATTGTCACCTTGCTTATTTAACTTATATGCAGAGTACATCATGAGGAACGCTGGGCTGGAAGAAGCACAAGCTGGAATCAAGATTGCTGGGAGAAATATCAATAACCTCAGATATGCAGATGACACTACCCTTATGGCAGAAAGTGAAGAGGAACTCAAAAGCCTCTTGATGAAAGTGAAAGAGGAGAGTGAAAAGGTTGGCTTGAAGCTCAACATTCAGAAAACAAAGATCATGGCATCTGGTCCCATCACTTCGTGGGAAATAGATGGAAAAACAGTGGAAACAGTGTCAGACTTTGTTTTTTTGGGCTCCAAAATCACTGCAGATGCTGATTGCAGCCATGAAATTAAAAGACGCTTGCTCCTTGGAAGGAAAGTTATGACCAACCTTGATAGTATATTAAAAAGCAGAGACATTACTTTGCCGACCAAGGTCCGTCTAGTCAAGGCAATGGTTTTTCCCGTGGTCATGTATGGATGTGAGAGTTGGACTGTGAAGAAAGCTGATCGCCGAAGAATCGATGCTTTTGAACTGTGGTGTTGGAGAAGACTCTTGAGAGTCCCTTATACTGCAAGGAGATCCAACCAGTCCATTCTAAAGGAGATCAATCCTGGATGTTCATTGGAGGGACTGATGCTAAAGCTGAAACTGCAATACTTTGGCCACCTCATGCGACGAGTTGACTCACTGGAAAAGACTCTGATGCTGGGAAAGGTTGGGGGCGGGAGGAGAAGGGGACGACGGAGAATGAGATGGCTGGATGGCATCACCGACTCTGTGGACATGAGTTTGAGTGTACTCCGGGAGTTGGTGATGGACAGGGAGGCCTGGCGTGCTGTGATTCATGGGGTTGCGGAGAGTCGGACACGAATGAGCGACTGAACTGAACTGAATAAATACTCCAGCTGTGATTCATGGGGTCACGGAGAGTCGGACACGACTGAGTGACTGAACTGAACTGAGGACTCTGACAATTGGCATTTATAATGACTAGTGAAAATTACATTTCCTCTTTCAATGGAATTAGAGAGGGAAAAGGAAAAAATAATGTGTGTTTAAAAAAAAAGAATTTATTTATCTATTTTATTTTTGGTGGCCCTGGGTCTTTGTGGCTGGCCTACGGGCTTTTTCTAGTTGCGTTGAGCAAGGGCTATTCTTCCTTGGCAGGCAGATTCTTAACCACTAGACCACTAGCAAGGCCCCTAATACGTGCTTTTAAGAAAATAAAGACAAGAAGAAGCCATTTGTTTTTCTCCTGAAGATACAGAAGGGTTGAATATTTTCAAAATGATTTACTACCAGAACCTGGAGAGAGCTTGGAAAATTTTTTGATAGAGTCATTAAAATGCTGGGAAAGCTAGTTTCTATGAAACAGCAACATAAAACGGAAAAAGAGAATGCAAACTAGCCTAAAGAGATAGGGGGATCAAATGTGTTAGAGAAACATGCTGGTGGTGGGTGGGAGCCAATAATGTATATTGTATTCCCCATGATATACAATGTATCTGTGTATCATGGGAAATTGGTTCATGCGATTAGGAAGGCTGAGAAGTCCTGAGACCTGCAGTCAGAGCTGGAGACCTAGGAAAGCCGATGGCATGGTTCCTCTCTGAGTGTGAAGGCCTGAGGAGCAGGAGGGCTGATGCTGTAGGTCACAGTCCATGTTTGAGTCCTAAGACAGGAGAAAACTGATGTCCCAGTTTGACGACAGTCAGGAAGATAGCGAATTTTCCCTTAACCGTTTTGCTCTGCTCAGGTCTTCAGTGCGTTGGTTGAGGCTTATCTGCATTGGTGACGATACCCTGCTTTACTCAGTCTACTGATTCAGATATTAATTTTATAAAAAGCACCCTCACAGACCCGCCCAGAATAATTTAACCAAATATGTGGGCACCCTGTTATCCAGTCAAGTTGACACATAAAATAAACCATCATACTAAAGTTTAAATAATTGTCATATGTTTGGTCATTAAAAAATGAATGCAAATGTAAGAAGCTTTTCTTAGAAGAAAGTGAATGTAAAAATTATATAAAAATAATATAAAAATAAATCACAATAATGTGAGACTAAGTGTCCAGATAATACAAATAAAAGCTTCAGTTAGAAGAATGTGAACTTGGAGAAAGTTAAGAAATTGCTAATTTTTAAAAAATTTAAGTGAAAAGGGGTAAAGAATAGAAAAGGACTTTTAGACAGCGAATATCAATAGAGCTTACAACATGATTGAAACCTTCCAAATCTGTAGAAGAGAAAATCAACCCAAACAGCAAATGACAGAAAACAGAGGAAGTGGCACAAAAGCCTAAAAAATACATACAACCCAAGATAGTTTGAAATGGTATATGAAATATATCAGTTCTGATAATAAACTTAAATGAGTTATGCTCCCCAATTAAAATAAAGTTTTGCCAAATAAGGAGGTTAAAACAGTATCTCTGTGTTGTTCCCAAGGAATATTTCTAAGGCAAAAACACAAATTTTAGTAAGAGGATAAACAAAGATTCATAAGGCGAGTTGAAAAAGAGATGGAATTAATTTCAGATGATGTAGCCATCAATGGTCAAAATATTAAAAGGTTGAAAAGGAGGTCATTTTTTATCACGTGCACTACACTGCACAACCAAGTTATAAAAATCTTAATCCTCTATGTGTGAACTAAAATAGGATTAACATTTAAGTGAAAAGTTATTAGGAGAAAAATATACAGAACTGCTATAGTTGCAGGGAAATTGAATGCTATCTCAGGCTTTGTGAGAAAGCATGGTCACTTATTTTGCCTGTCCCACATCATTTCTTCTGGGAACTGCCCACACTGGTCAGATTGTTTTGGTGGTGTTGGTCAAGAGGTTGTATCTTGGCTATCACAGGACTGGGCACATTTAGCAAATGCTTGATGCCCCACTCAGATTCCTTTGGCTCCTCCTGCCTTTTCTTTTTTTCTTTTTGACCAGTTCTGTGAGCCCTTCCCCAGCTTTTATGGGCTTAGTGGCTAAGGCTTTGCTCTTCAGAGAAGAGCTCGTGGGCACTGGAGCTGCCTTGTCCACATGGAGAGCTGAAAGTGTCAGAACACTCCACAGCCTCTCTAGACTTTGGCTCCTTCATTGGAGGAGGAAAAACTTTGAGGTGTAATTTATCTTGAGCTTGCTTATCAAGCTTGGGTATTGTTGGCTTCTTCCTCTTCCCATATGGCTTTCCCCACTGTTACTGTTTTCTCTGAAGCATGTCCTTAATAAATTACTCTCAAAGCAATTACTGACTCAGATTTGCCTCTGTGAAATCCCAGGTGAGATGAAGTGTGACCTAAAGTGATTGATCAGAGTGGTTTATCTGTGTGACTCAAGGATTGGGCCTAAGTGGGCAACTTACCTAAACTGAATCAGAGTCCTTTATCTCGTCTTGATAGTGCTGGGAGAAAAAAAGAGTCTCTGTTCCTGTGATTACAGCATGCAGGGACCAATAAGCCTCCCAGGAGCTATCTCGTTGCCACGTGGATAGAGCTGGTCTGACAAATGAAAACAGGCAAGCAAAGCCAAGGGAAAAAGAAATACAGTACCAATTCCGTCACTGCAACCCTTTGACCCAGCCTTTGCTAAAGAAGTTTATATTTTAGAAATCTCAGTTATATTAGCCCACCAGTTCTCTTAATGCACTATGCAAGTTTGAATTGGGTTTCTGTTTTTTGTATTGAAAAGATTCCTAACAACGTAGTTCGGGCATTTAAGGAATAACATAATTTGTATAATATAATTAATAATAGATTAATAGTGCATAATCTTTGGAAATGAGATGGATTGTACATGTTTAAAAATAGATAATTTACTAGTTATACAACAACTTCACTTTAGTCCTTGAAACATAACTTTTAAAGAATGCATCCTCGAAAATGCAGCTATCCTAGAAATTAACTTCAAAAGATTAAGGATATACAAAGTCCCAAATGGAAATTAGAAATCTTTCACCAGTGATAATTGGATAAAAAAGAATCTAAAGTTAACAAAAAATGAAAATGTTAGTACTAAGGGGATATGATTTTAGAGACAGTTCCTCCATCTGACCCATACTCCCTGTCATTCTCTTTCTTTGCTTAACATTTCAAAAGTCTAGGCCACTTTGCATTACTTGACTCAGTGTAAAAAGAAGCAATTTATTTCTTACAGTTCTGTAACTTATCTTTGAAAAACTTAGAGTCTTTAGAGAAATATTAAGATATAGAGAAAATGTTTGTGTGCTGATGGTATTTCTCCAACTCCACAGAGGAAAGAAAAATATTTCCAAAGTTGGAAAAAGAGTAAGGACAAGTGGAGGAGCCGTCATCGCTGGAGCCTCTGTACAGGGCCCTTGGATACTGCCTTATAAGCAGAGTTCTGGGAACTGGCTACAGCCAAGAGAAGGAAAGACTGATCAATGAGTCCAGAATGACAGGGATCCTAGAAAGTGAGCAGAGCACCCTTGCCGTAGAGTGGTGTGACATCTCAGTGTCATCTTGTTCCGACTGATGCTGATCCAGCCCTAAGGACCAGGTTGGATGATAGATGTCGTAGCTGGTTACTCATGTGGATTGTGGACATCGAAGAGCAGATACCCTGCCTCTTACCTTTGTGCTTCAATAAACAACCTGGCTCCTGGTGGAATGGAAACTTGAAATAAATACTAAGTTGATTTGTGGAATAAATATTAAGTCGGATTTCTGATACCTTTGAGTTTGTGACTAAAATTTAAACTCACTTTCTATCCCACTTGTGGGACGTGGTGAAAGGAGCTTGGGAAGGCAAAACTTCCCTTCTTAAACTACAGTCCCCCAACCCCAAATTCAGTCTTTGTTCATGTAACTGGGGCTCACAGAGTTAGTTCAACATTTATCTTTATTTTTAGAAATACAGCCAATTGTGATTTCCAGGGTTCTTTGTGTTTTTGCATTCAATTTATTAGCCATAGGACAGTATTTATAAATATAATCTTGCTCCTTTTACCTCTTTCCTCCTTTTCCTCCAGTTTCAGGACTTTGCATTTTTAGATGTAATATCTTATGATGTAACTGACTTACAAACCTGTTTATTGTCTTACCACAAAATTCTATGTTGGGTTGAAGCTGTTATTACTCCAAGTTCTTTTTTTTTTTTTTGTAACCCAACAAATAGTTACTAGGGAATACTAAAGTGAAAGTCCTGTATCTCTAAAGAGAAAAAGCAAACTAATAATGTGAAAATGCTAATTTCCCTTTTACAGACATTATATCTTAAAACATACATACACATTTTATCTTAAATACATGTATTTTTGTATCCCACTTTGGGGTCCACTCTCTCACTGTGGTCTAGCCTGTGCAGGAGGGTGTCAGACAACTCTACGTTGATGGATGTGAGGAATGGGCACATGTTCTGCTACTATATTTTGAAGAGAGGTGGAGTTAGCTCGAGTATGAAGCAGAAGTACACCCCCAACCCCTTCAAGAATGTTTAGTTTTGGCTCGGAGGGTGAGAGAGTCTGCTATCTAGTACAACCCGTCTCCCTTCACCATCTTTAGGGAAAAACTGCACCCCTGGTTTGGGGGAAATAGGATCATCTGTGGTTACAGAACTCCTTTGAGTTTATAAACAAAATCAACTATATTCATGGGTATGTTAATGGACTGTTGGGAAGAAGCATATTAGGCAAATTGAAATTGCCTCCTAAAGTCCAGAAAAATTCTCTCTTCAACTTCCTTCTGGTGACCCACAAAACACACAAGTACTTTTTTTCCCTCTAATTTCTTTTTTCCTTCTAGCTTTATTGAGATATAATTGACATACAGCACTGATAAGTTTAAGGTGTACAGAATAATGATTTGTCTTACATACATCGTGAAATGATTACCATGATACATTTGGTGAACATCTATCCGCTTTTATGGATACAAAATAAAAGAAAAAAATTTTCTTGTGATGAGAACTCTTAGGATTTTCTCTCCTAACAACATTCATATGTAACATACAGCACGGTTAATTATATTTACCATGGTACGCATTACATTCCTGGTGGTTTAGTCACTAAGTCATGTCCGACTCTTTGCGACCCCATGGACTGTAGCTCACCAGACTCCTCTGTCCATGGGATTTTCCCAGGCAAGAATACTGCAGTTGTTGCCATTTCCTTCTCCAGGGGATCTTCCTGACCCAGGGATTGAACTTGGGTCTCCTGCTTTGCAGGTGGTTTCCTACATTTCAGGCAGACTCTTTCCCAACTAAGACACCAAGAAAGCCCATTACATCCCTAGTGCTTATTTACCTTGTAACTGGAAGTTTGTGCCTTTTGACTGCCTGCATCCCATTCTTCATCCCTCCTCCCAGTCCTCTGGTAATCATAAATCTGATCTCTTTTTCTATGAGTCTGTTTGTTGGCTGGTTTGTTTTTGAAAAATAACTGACCTGAAACACTGTGTTAGCTCCTGTTATACAACATAGTGATTTGTTACTTCTATAATCACAAAATGATCACCACAATAAGTCTAGTTATCATCTGTCACTGTAAAATGATATTATATTATTATCGACTATATTCCCCACACTGTAAATTTTATACCCATGATTCATTTATTTTGTAACTGGAAGTTTGTTCCTCTTAATCTCCTTCACCTATATCGCTCATCTTCCTACCCTTCTCCCCTCAGGTGATCACGTTTGTTCTCTGAATCGATGACTGTTTTGTTGTTGTTATATTTATTCATTTGTTTTAATTTTTAGATTACACATAGAAATGAAATAATATGCTATTTGACAGTTCACTTTGCATAATACCTTCTAGGTCCATCCATGTTGTCTCAATGGAAAGATTGCCTTCTCTTTTATAGCTCAGTTCAGTTCAGTTCAGTTCAGTCGCTCAGTCATGTCCGACTCTCCGCAACCCCATGAATCACAGCACGCCAGGCCTCCCTATCCATCACCAACTCCCGGAGTTCACTCAAACTCATGTCCACAGAGTCGGTGATGCCATCCAGCCATCTCATTCTCTGTCGTCCCCTTCTCCTCCCGCCCCCAACCTTTCCCAGCATCAGAGTCTTTTCCAGTGAGTCAACTCGACGCATGAGATGGCCAAAGTATTGCAGTTTCAGCTTTAGCATCAGTCCTTCCAATGAACACCCAGGATCGATCTCCCTCAGAATAGCTAAGTAATACTTTACTCTCTGGAATTCTCTAGGCAAGAATACTGCATGGGTTGCCACGCCATCCTCCAGGGGAGGGACAGAACCTGTGTCTCCTGCATTCCAGGCAGATTCTCTACTGTCTGAGCCATCAGAGAAGCCCAAGCATACTGGAGTGGGTAGCTGTTACCTTCTCTAGGGGAACTTCCCAACCCAGGAATCAAACCAGTGTCTCCAGCATTGCAGGCAGATTTTTATCAGCTGAGTTATCAGGGAAGACTTTGCCTGAGAATCCAGATCCAAAAAAAATATCGCGAAGACTGATGTCAAGGAGCATACTGCTAATGTTTTCTTATAGGTTTTCTTATATGGTTTCAAGGCTTTCATTTAAGTTTTTTTTTAATCCATTTTAGTTTATTTTTGTATATACTGTATATAGTCTAGTTTGATTTTCCTGTGTGTGGCTGTCCAGTTTCTCTAATACCATTAATTGAAGAGGCTGTCTTTTCCCCATGGTACATCCTTGCCTCCTTTGTCATAGATCAGTTGTCCATATAAGTGTGGATCCTTTTCTGGGCTCTGTACTCTGTTCCTTTGATCCATGTGTCTGGTTTTGTGTCAGTATCATACTGATGTAGTATAGTTTGAAATCAGGGAGCATGGTACCTCCAACTTTGTTCTTCTTTCTTAAGATTGGTACCTCCAACTTTGTTCTTCTTTCTTAAGATTGTTTTGGCTATCTGTGGTCTTCTGTGCTTTCATACTAATTTTAGAATTATTCTGATTCTGTGAAAAATGCCATCCCTACCTCTAATATTGAATATCTAATATCTAGAATCAGTATTCTAATTTCTAATAAGTGACATAGGAGGGTTCTATTTGTACTTCCTGTTGCCACAAACATGTATTATTCCATTTCCATTTTTTTCTCCTTTCTTTTCCAAATACTTGTGCCACTCTAAGCATTTTATTCTCTTTTCAAACTACATAGGTACATTGATGTTAGTATTCTCTCTTTTTAAGCTTGTTATTGTTAAATGTATGCCAGGTTGAGCCAGATAGACTCTCATGAAACAACCGTTTCATGTAATGAAATGCGTGGCTACTTGGAATTCATATTTACATGGTTAGCAATAAAGGCTTTTTTTCCTAAAAGGAGGAAGGTTTCAAAACTAATTACTTTAATTTCATATATATATATAGTCATGACTACTCCAAAATTACATTCTTCAAATTTAAAAATATAAATATTCTTGATTACACTTTTTAAAATGTCTCATCTGCTATGTAAAAATGTTGGATTGCATTATCTCTACATTTCCCCTCTAGCTCAAAAGTTCCCTTTTGAAACCTTAGTGTCAGTAGAATTTGGTGGATTTTTATAAAGCCATTTGGGTCACAAACTTGTACATTTTTGTTCTGGGAAATAATATATAATAATTAACCTGTCTATTCTCTAGAATTCTGAGTCATTCCAAACCATGAATGATTCACTTGTTTGTTCATTTTTAGTTCACTCTAGATGAAGGATTCATAAGTTGCAAAAAAGGGAGAGATTAACCCAGAATAAATTTTAGTCTTTAAAGTTTTGATGTGTCTTATTAGAATAAAAATATTACACATAGATGATAAGGTAGATGATAAGGAGAAGAATAGTAGGGCCTTAATCTGCATATCCTCAAGTCTTAATTGTGTATCTCAACAAGATAAACACAGATCACTTTTTTAAGTTAAGAAAGAATTTCTTTTTTCTAAGTTACTCTGTTCAGAAATTAAAGCAAGGATACATAAGTGAATATCTTTCTGTATAGAAGCATAGATTAAGAGGCCAAATAATGATAAGAGAAGCCTTTAAAATTGAACATTGATCTGGGGCTGTGGCAACTAGAATAATTACATTTATGATTATTATAAGTGTGATTGTTCTGTAGTTATTGTTCATTTGAAACCATGCCCAGAAAGAAGCACTTTGTGACTGACTATCTGTCTTCCAGGTTTGTCTGCTACTGTTTCCCAGACATTCATGGTTATTATATTTGTGATTTTCCTATGGGAAAAGTATGAGAAGCAAAAATAGAGCTCCTAAAGGTTGGTGAAGGAATGGTGTTCTGGAGTAAATCTCCTGTGGTAGTGAAACTGAATTAGGAAAAGGAAATTAATATTTACTTAGGTTTTTCACTTTGTGCTTGGCACCATGGCAAACATCTACAAATATAATGTGTGAAGCAAATTGTTCACGGAGACAGTTTTGGAACTACGCTTCAGTCATATATCTTTCAACTGAAATCTATTCTCTCCCTGGGTCCCTCTTCCTTTCCTTTGAAAATTACAACAACTTCTATTTATTCCCACTAGCCAAGATTTTTGCTAAAAGAACACCCTGTGAAAGATAAGTATCATATATCATTTATATGTGGAATCTATAAAAAAGACACAAATGAATTTACAAAACAGAAATAGACTCACCGACATAAAAAACAAACTTTTGGCTACCAAAGGGACAGTGAGGGGGTAGGGATAAATTGGGAATCTGGGATTGACATATACACACTACTATATATAAACTGGCTTTCTCTGGTGACTCAGATGGTAAAGAATCCACCTGCCATGCAGGAGACCCAGGTTCGGTCCCTGGGTGGGGAAGATCCCCGGGAGAAGGAAATGGCAGTGACTACAGTATTCTTTGGAGAAGGCAATGGCAAGCCACTCCAGTACTCTTGCCTGGAAAATCCCATGGATGGAGGAGCCTGGTAGGCTGCAGTCCGTGGGGTCGCTAAGGGTCGGACACGACTGAGCGACTTCACTTTCACTTTTCACTTTCACACATTGGAGAAGGAAATGGCAACCCACTCGTGTTCTTGCCTGGAGAATCCCAGGGACGGGGGAGCCTGGTGGGCTTCCGTCTATGGGGTCACACAGAGTCGGACATGACTGAAGTGACTTAGCAGCAGCAGCAGCAACAGTATTCTTGTCTGGGAAATTGCATGGGCAGAGGGGCCTGGCAGGCTACAGTCCATGGGGTTGCAAAGATTAGGACACAACTGAGTGATTTATCACACACACACATATACAAACTAGATATATAAGGACCAACTCTATAGCACAGGGAACTATATTGACTATCTTGTAATAACCTATAATGGAAAAGAATCTGAAATATATATATATATGTATATATTAATCAGCTTGCTATACACCTGCAACATTGTACTTCAGTTAAAAAAAAAATGAGAGCTTCCTTGGTGGCTCAGCAGTAAAGAATCCACCTGCCAATGCAGGGGACATGCGTTTGATCCCTGGTTGGGGAAAATCCCACATGCCACAGAGCAACTAAAGCCAGTGAGCTGCAACTGCGGAGCCCTTGTGCCGCAACTACTAAAGCCCTGGCGCCTAGAGACTTGTTGCTCCTCAACAAGAGAGGCCGCTGAAATGAGAAGCACACACACCACAACAAAGGGTAGTCCTCACTCCCTGCAACTGGAGAAAGCTTGCGTGAAGCAATGAAGACTCAGAGCAGCTGAAAATAAATGAATTAACTAATTTAAAAAAAGTCCATGACACCACGTTTGTTTCACTTTTGAGTACAAAATTACATTATCGTATCGTCCCGAAGCCTGTTCAGTCTAGACAGACTGCTGCCACTTTATCCTTATTACCACCCTGCCTCTAAATCTAACGCAGTAGCATAGGTTCCCTTTGAGAAACTGGACTTTAATTCATACAATCCAACCAGCTGTGACAAATGTTGCCACCTGCTGGCAGCTTTTGAAGAGGTGAAACCTGGTAAGCAAAGATTTGCCCTTGGTTCCCATGCTGTTTGCCTCTACACTCCTCAGACACGGCCCTTTACCCGTCCATTCTCTTCTTGCTTAGAGTTATCCAGTTTGGGCTGCTTGTGAGAGAACAGGAGTTTGGGAAGATCATCTGTTCTAATATGTTCAACCTGGTTTATCTGAAAACCTACTTGGTGATTCTATTTTGCCATTTAACGTGCAGCAGCGATAGTACCTGATGCTTATGAAAGAACAGTGAAGTCTTTGATGAGCACAAGCCTTTCTATTGTTTATACTGTACAGAGAAATTTGAGGCAGAAGCCAGGGCTTTAATCTGGAGCACTTGTGCATATTAATCCAAAATAGGTTAAAAATTTTCTTGCCACATAACTATGGTTATTTGCTTTAATTTTAATGGATATGATCAACACTTGCCATAATGTAGTTGCTAGTAAACTGTGCCATGCATACAAACACCTTGCAATGTATATTACTAGTTCATACAAAACAGAGCGATGCTAGTTCATGGCATTAAACTGCCAATTATTTTCAACATCTGACATTTAAACAGTCTGGCAGGGTTCCTAAAAATATTATGTCAACAAAAAGTTAACACAAGGACCAGTACAGATTCATTTTGATTTGTGAATTATAAAAGGTCATTTATTTATTGATTGATGAAAAGTCTTTTATTCCACATTCCTTTTGTTCTTTCTGGGGAACAGTCAAAAGTAGATTTATCAAAGACACTTAAAATTTTAAGAATATATTTGTTTATTTAAAAATGAACCTATTACACAATAACATGAGTAACATTTATGTAAAATAAGTATATTTTCCAAACAAAGCAACATTTGGTGAGAAAAGTGGCATTATTTTACAGTTTTGCTATCTCTTTAATGTCTGGCTTAATGAGGATGACTGGATGCTTATATCTGCTTTTGCATTCAATCTCCTGAAATATGTTTAAAGGCACTTGATTTAGTTACTGTTGAATTCTCAGGACCAGCCGTAAGGGCTGGGGCTTCCCAGGTGGCTCAGTGGTAAAAAATCTGCCTTCAATCCATGAGATGTAGGTTTGATCCTTGGGTCGGGAAGATTCCCTGGAGTAGGAAATGGCAACCCACACCAGTATTCTTGCCTGAAAAATCCTATAGACAGAGGAGCCTGGTGGGCTATAGTCCCTGGGGTTGCAAAAGAGTTGGACATGATTTAGTGACCAAAAAACAACAACCATAAGGCCCGGGACATAGAAAGCCCAATAATGCTGACTGAATAAATGGTTAATTCCTAACCATTTATCTGTACAAGTACCTGAACTCTTAGCTTTCCAGGTGGCACAGTGGTAAAGAATCCACTTGCCAATCCAGGAGACGCAAGAGATGAGGGTTTGATTCCTGGGTTGGGAAGATCCCCTGGAGTAACCAGCATCTCACTCCAGTAATCTTGCCTGGATAATCCCATGGACAGAAGGCCTGGCAGGGCTATAGTCCATGGGGTCGCAAGGAGTCATGCACAACTGAGCACACACACACTGAACTTTTCAAATTAATTTATAAGATTCTGTTTAAACTTAATAGAGGATATGGCCTTTACAATAAGCAGATGCTATCCACATTGCGGGTCGAAGTGTGCTTGGGTGGATCAGGATGTTCTGATCCATCAGGATGGATGGCAGCACCTGAGGAGCTTGAGAGGCGCTGAATCTCAGACTCCACTCCAGACCTTCAGAATCAGAATTTGCATTTTAATAAGATTCCCCAGGTGCTTCAGATGTATGTATATTAGAGTCCAGGAAGCAATGCTTTTAAAGCACTTTAGTTGCCCTTATTATTTCCATGTAGCTATAGAATCCCGGAGAAGGCAATGGCAAGCCACTCCAGTACTCTTGCCTAGAAAATCACTTGGACAGAGGAGCCTGATGGGCTGCAGTCCATGGGGTCGCTACTAGTTGGACATGACTGAATGAATTCACTTTCACTTTCATGCATTGGAGAAGGAAATGGCAACCCACTCCAGTGTTCTTGCCTGGAGAATCCCAGGGACAGGGGAGCCTGGTGGGCTGCCGTCTATAGGGTCACACAGAGTCGGACACGACTGAAGCAACTTAGCAGCAGCAGCAGCTATAGAATCCATTTTCTTCCATAGGTTTCTGTTTTCCTAAATAAGATCATTCTATGATTAGACTATACACTGCTTTCTAGTTGAGTTTTATGCAAAGTAAGTTTTCACATCTTAATTTCCCTCTTTCTTGTCTAAGAGTTGCTCAAGTTTAGAAACTGTGTGGAGTCCTTCTCCTGAACTGTGAATCAGGGGGGCTTTCTATAAGGGAAACTCCCTTTTAGGGCCATCTGATTGAAAACTTTACATTAATGAACTCACGGTTGTCTATTAAGATAGAGCAACTTAAACAGCTTTCTTCTTTTAAAATAAGGTTTGTTCAGTGTGCTGCAGACTGGCACAAATTTAAGGGAAGACTTCCTGCAACAAAATATTTGTAACATCTCCTAAAAGAGAAAATAATTATCACAAGTCAGGTCTTCAATTTTTTTTTCTCCTGAAGTTGCCATGTACAAATTTTAGAGAGGGTTGGACTCTTTACTTGTTAATTTAATTGCTATTTACTTTTCACTTCATTAACTCAATAGCGTAGTTTTTATTAGAAGACAACTTTGGCTGTTTTTAGTTTGCCTAGAGTTATTAAGATTTTTAGCATAGGGAAGCAGTCACAATAGTTGCTATTTTAATTTTCAATTTAATGAGATGCTTATCTTAAACACATAGTTTCAAAGTTAGCTTTAGCATACAAAGTAACTTGGGTCAGTGCCAGCTACAGATATGCTTGGGTGAGGCGATCTTTTGCCTGAGCCGAGGTCCATACGAACGTCTGGGGTCTGTGATCAGAGAAAGAGAATGCATTTGGCAACATTAAATTGCCAACACATGCACAGGTCTTGTCCTGGTACGAGTCACTTTCTGGAGAAATTATCTGTTTGTCGGCAGCTTTTAATAGGATCCTGGAAAGAGCCTGGGACTTTGGAGGCAGACAGATCCAAGTCTTGTGACATCACAGGTCTCCTCAGACCTGCGATCGCTTTTTAAGTGCAAAGGTTTGAGCTCTGATTTAATGAAAATAACGTGCTCTTTGTTATCCTAGATTGAGAGCTCCCTGAGGACAGCAACTGGTCTTTAAGGTGTATACTTCCCTGACCTAGAGGAGCGCCAGCACAATAGTAGGTTTCCAATAAATGCTAGTCTTCATTCTGTAGTGTACTGTTTCATTTTCTCACGGAACATGATCAGTGAGGACAGTGGCTTGTTGATTGTTTTGCTGGTCTGCCTGCCTTGGCCTCCTATGATACCTTGCATGTGTAAGTGCTCGATGCAGGCGAGGACAGGAATGAAACAGTGTCTAGGTGCTTGCTAACAGTTCAGGCATTACCCATTCTTACTTAATCCTTAAAATATTCTGTGATTAACAGTAACAAGAATATATTGACCTAGACAATGTTCTAGGATCAACGTTGTTTACATATATTCTCTCATCTGATGTTTGTGACAATCATTTGATGCTTGAAAGTAGGTATGACTGTTACCATTTTCATTTCCATATAAGAAAACTAAGACACAGAAGGGTGAAGTAAGTTGCCCAAGGTCATGCTCACAGGGAACCAGTCCTGGTTTTGAACCAGGTGGTTTGGATCTAATATATGTGCTCTTAATCACCATAATAAAGTTGCTCCTCAATTGTCCCATTTCATGCGAAAGGAGGTTGAGATTATAATACAGCTCACTCTTGAACAGGACTTCCCAGGTGGTGAAGTGGTAAAGAATCCATCTGCCAATGTAGGAGACACCAAAGACATGGGTTCAATCCCTGGGTCATGAAGATCCCCTGGAGAAGGAAATGGAAACCCACTCCAGTATTCTTGCCTGGAAAATTCCACGGACAGAGGAGCCTGGCGGTCTACAGTCCATGTAGTCGCAAAGAGTCTGACATGACTGAGTGACTAAGCACACATGTAAGATCCTAATTAAATGGGCAGATTGACAAAATCACTGTGGATGGTGACTGCAGCCATGAAATTAAAAGAAGTTTGCTCCTTGGAAGAAAAGTTATGACAAACCTAGACAGTGTTTTAAAAAGCAGAGACAGGAGGAGTTTAAGATGGCGGAGGAATAGGACGGCAAGACCACTCTCTCCTCCACAAATTCATCAAAAGAACATTTGAACGCGAGTAAAGTCCACAAAACAACTTCTGAATGCTGGCAGAGGACGTCAGGCACCCAGAAAAGCAGCCCATTGTCTTCGAAAGGAGGTAGGAAAAAACATAAAAGATAAAAAGCGAGACAAAAGAAGTAAGGACGGAGCTCCGTCCCGGGAAGGGAGGCTTTAAAAAGAGAGAAGTTTCCAAACACCAGGAAACATTCTCACTGGCGAATCTGTGGCGAGCCTTGGAAGCTCAGAGGGCCACATAACCCTCTTTTTTTTTTTTTTTTTAAGATTTTTTTAAAACCCACAGACTACCCGCCAAACGGTAACTCCCAGCGGAGAAGCAGCGCAGACGCCTGCATACGCCTTTAGCAAGCGGGGGCTGCGCAGGGAGGAGCTGGCTGAACTGCTTAGAGAGAGGACTGGGCTTGAATGCCGCGAGAACAATCTGAGAGAACTGGGGAGAGCAAGCAGACTGTGGGATAGCTTCCCCACGAAAAGGCGGAAAGCTCTAACCTATGACTCGGCCAGCCCCGCTCACAGAATAAAGGACTGAGCAGAGCGAGCCGGCTGCGGTCGGCCCATCCCCCATCCCCCGCCGAGTCAGGCAGGGAGCGCAGCCAGAGCCGGAGCGGGCAACCGCGGCCCCAGAAAGGCATCTGATACAAACTGCAGACAGGCTTGTTGCTAATCAGGACTTCTTGGGCTCAGGCCGGTCGATATCCTCCTGAGAAGGTGTGCCAGTTGTACACCCAGAAAACTGAGTGGCGGGGACTGGGGAGGCGATAAGTCGCAGAGACCGCGCTCGCCAAACACCTGGTCCCCTGAGCTGCTCGGACCGGGGAAGGCACAAAACGCAGGCCCAACCAAGTCTGCGCCTTTGTGGAGTACCTGAGAACCTGAACTTGAGCCGCTCAGACCTGGGAAGTGCATACAACCGGGCGCTGGCCTCGGACAGTTTCCGGCAGAGCAACCTAGAGCCTGGGCAGTGTAGACTGGGACAGCATACGTGCTGTGAGTGGGGGCAAACCCAGTGTGGCCGAGACGCTGTGAGCACTCCCCACAGACGCCAGAGATAATCGACTGCAGCGTTCCTCCCTTCCCAGAACAGGACTCAACAACTGAGCCTTAAAAAGTGTCCACCCACCCCCTAGTATCAGGGCGGAAATTAGACACTGAAGAGACCAGCAGACAGAAGCTAAAACAGAGGGAACCACCTTGGAAATGACAGATAGAGACGTCTAGAGACCACTCCAAGAATAAGACCAAAAACCAGAGGCAAGAGGCTTAAGCCCGAATCCTGAGAACACCAGAGAAGTCCTGACTCCAGGGAACATTAATCGATAGGAGCTCATCAAACGTCTCCATACCTACGCTAAACCCAAGGGTCAACAAGTTCCAGAGCAAGATATACCACGCAAATTCTCCAGTAACACAGGAAACTAGCCCTGAGCTTCAATATACAGGCTGCCCAAAGTCACTCCAAACCCACTGACATCTCAAAACTCATTACTGGACACTTCATTGCACTCCAGAGAGAAGATATCCAGCTCCACCCACCAGAATACCGACACAGGCTTCCATAACCAGGGAACCTTGACGAGTCACCTGTCCAAACCCACACACAGCAAGGAAACTACATAATAAAGAGAACTCCACAAACGGCCAGAAGAGGGAAAGGCCACCCCAAGCAAAGCATTATAAGCAAGATGAAGAAGCAGAGAAATACCCAGCAAGTAAAGGAACAATATAAATGCCCACCAACACAAACAAAAGAGGAAGATATAGGGAATCTACATGAAAAAGAATTTCGAATTTTGGTGGTGAAAATGATTCAAAATCTTGAAAGCAAAATGGAGTTACAGATAAATAACCTGCAGAAAAGGATTGAGAAGATGGAAGAAAGGTTTAATAAGGACTTAGAGGAAATAAAAAAGAGTCAATATACAATGAATAATACAATAGATGAGATCAGAAACACTCTGGAGGGAACAAACAGTAGAATAACAGAGGCAGAAGACAGGATAAGCGACCTAGAAGATAGAATTGTAGAAATAAATGAAACAGAGAGGAAAAAAGAAAAACAAATTAAAAGAAATGAGAACAATATTAGAGACCTCTGGGACAATGTTAAACGCTCCAACATTCGAATCATAGGAATCCCAGAAGAAGAAGACAAAAAGAAAGACCATGAAAGAATACTTGAGGAGATAATAGTTGAAAACTTCCCTAAAATAGGGAAAGAAATAATCACCCAAGTCCAAGAAACCCAGAGAGTCCCCAACAGGATAAACCCAAGGCGAAATACTCCTAGACACATATTAATCAAATTAACAAAGATCAAACACAAAGAACAAATATTAAAAGCAGCAAGGGAAAAACAGCAAATAACACACAAGGGGATTCCCATAAGGATAACAGCTGATCTTTCAACAGAAACTCTTCAGGCCAGGAGGGAATGGCAAGACATACTTAAAGTGATGAAAGAAAATAACCTACAGCCCAGACTACTGTACCCAGCAAGGATCTCATTCAAATATGAAGGAGAAATCAAAAGCTTTACAGACAAGCAAAAGCTGAGAGAATTCAGCATTACCAAACCAGCTCTCCAACAAATGCTAAAGGATCTTTTCTAGACAGGAAACACAGAAAGGGTGTATAAACTCGAACCCAAAGCAATAAAGAAAATGGCTATGGGATCGTACTTATCCATAATTACCTTAAACGTAAATGGGTTGAATGCCCCAACCAAAAGACAAAGGCTGGCTGAATGGATACAAACACAAAACCCCCATATATGTTGTCTGCAAGAGACCCACCTCAAAACGAGGGACACATACAGACTGAAAGTGAAGGGCTGGAAAAAGATATTCCATGCAAACAGAGACCAAAAGAAAGCAGGAGTAGCAATACTCATATCAGATAAAATAGACTTTAAAACAAAGGCTGTGAAAAGAGACAAAGAAGGAAACTACATAATGATCAAAGGATCAATCCAAGATGAAGATATAACAATTATAAATATTTATGCACCCAACATAGGAGCACCGCAATATGTAAGACAATTACTAACAAGTATGAAAGGGGAAATTAACAATAATGCAATAATAGTGGGAGATTTTAATACCCCACTTACATCTATGGATAGATC
This sequence comes from Moschus berezovskii, assembly GCF_049115385.1. NCBI lineage: Eukaryota > Metazoa > Chordata > Mammalia > Artiodactyla > Moschidae > Moschus > Moschus berezovskii. Next base: position 29,562,837 of record NC_142464.1, read on the forward strand.
AACTAAACAGAAAATTAACAAGGAAACACAATCTTTAAATGATACAATAGACCAGTTAGATCTAATTGATATCTATAGGACATTTCACCCCAAAACAATGAATTTCACCTTTTTCTCAAGTGCACATGGAACCTTTTCCAGGATAGATCACATCCTGGGCCATAAATCTAGCCTTGGTAAATTCAAAAAAGCTGAAATCATTCCATGCATCTTTTCTGACCACAATGCAGTAAAATTAGATCTCAATTATGGGAGAAAAAGTATTAAACATGCCAACATATGGAGGCTGAACAACACGCTGCTGAACAACGAACAAATCATAGAAGAAATCAAAAGAGAAATCAAAATATGCATAGAAATGAATGAAAATGAAAACACAACAACCCAAAACCTCTGGGACACTGTAAAAGCAGTGCTAAGGGGGAAGTTCATAGCAATACAGGCACACCTCAAGAAACAAGAAAAAAGTCAAATAAATAACCTAACTCTACATCTAAAGCAACTAGAAAAGGAAGAAATGAAGAACCCCAGGGTCAGTAGAAGGAAAGAAATTGTAAAAATTAGGGCAGAGATAAATGCAAAAGAAACAAAAGAGACTATAGCAAAAATCAACAAAGCCAAAAGCTGGTTCTTTGAGAAGGTAAATAAAATTGACAAACAACTAGCCAGACTTATCAAGAAACAAAGGGAGAAGAACCAAATCAATAAAATTAGAAATGAAGATGGAGAGATCACAACTGACAACACAGAAATACAAAGGATTATTAGAGAATACTATCAGCAATTATATGGCAATAAAATGAATAACCTGGAAGAAATGGACAAATTCCTAGAAAAGTACACCTTTCCAAAACTGAACCAGGAAGAAATAGAAAATCTGAACAGACCCATCACAAGCACGGAAATTGAAACTGTAGTCAAAAATCTCCCAACAAACAAAAGCCCAGGTCCAGACGGCTTCACAGCTGAATTCTACCAAAAATTTAGAGAAGAGCTAACACCGATTCTACTCAAACTCTTCCAGAAAATTGCTGAGGAAGGGAAACTTCCAAACTCATTCTATGAGGCCACCATCACCCTAATCCCAAAACCTGGTAAAGACCCCACAAAAAAAGAAAACTACAGGCCAATATCACTGATGAACATAGATGCAAAAATCCTTAACAAAATTCTAGCAATCAGAATCCAACAGCATATTAAGAAGATCATACATCATGACCAAGTGGGCTTTATCCCAGGAATGCAAGGATTCTTCAATATCCGCAAATCAGTCAACGTAATACACCACATTAACAAACTGAAAAATAAAAATCATATGATTATCTCAATAGATGCAGAGAAAGCCTTCGACAAAATTCAACATCCATTTATGATAAAAACCCTCCAGAAAGTGGGAATAGAAGGGACATACCTCAACATAATAAAAGCTATATATGACAAACCCACAGCAAACATTATCCTCAATGGTGAAAAACTGAAAGCATTTCCCCTAAAGTCAGGAACAAGACAAGGGTGCCCACTCTCACCACTACTATTCAACATAGTTCTGGAAGTTTTGGCCACAGCAGTCAGAGCAGAAAAAGACATAAAAGGAATCCAAATTGGAAAAGAAGAAGTAAAACTTTCACTGTTCGCTGATGACATGATCCTCTACACAGAAAACCCTAGAGACTCTACCAGAAAACTACTAGAGCTAATCAATGATTACAGTAATGTTGCAGGATATAAAATCAACACACAGAAATCCCTTGCATTCCTATACACTAATAATGAGAAAATAGAAAGAGAAATTAAGGAAACTATTCCATTCACTGTTGCAACGAAAAGAATTAAATACTTAGGAATATATCTACCTAAGGAAACAAAAGACTTGTACATAGAAAACTATAAAACACTACTGAAAGCAATCAAAGAGGACACTAATAGATGGAGAAATATACCATGTTCATGGATTGGAAGAATAAATATTGTAAAAATGAGTATACTACCCAAAGTAATTTATACATTCAATGCAATCCCTATCAAGCTACCAAAGATATTTTTCACAGAACTAGAACAAATAATCTCACAATTTGTATGGAAATACAAAAAACCTCGAATAGCCAAAGCAATCTTGAGGAAGAAAAATGGAACTGGGGGAATTAACCTGCCGGACTTCAGGCTCTACTACAAAGCCACAGTCATCAAGACAGTATGGTACTGGCATAAAGACAGAAATATAGATCAATGGAACAAAATAGAAAGCCCAGAGATAAATCCACGCATCTATGGACACCTCATCTTTGACAAAGGAGGCAAGAATATCAAATGGAGAAAAGACAGTCTCTTTAACAAGTGGTGCTGGGAAAACTGGTCAGCCACTTGTAAAAGAATGAAACTAGAACACTTCCTAACACCATACACCAAAATAAACTCAAAATGGATTAGAGAGCTAAATGTAAGACCAGAAACTATAAAACTCCTAGAGGAGAACGTAGGCAAAACACTCTCCGACATAAATCACAGCAGGATCCTCCATGAACCACCTCCCAGAATATTGGAAATAAAAGCAAAAATAAACAAATGGGACCTAATTAAAATCAAAAGCTTCTGCACAGCAAAGGAAACTATAAGTAAGGTGAAAAGACAGCCTTCAGAATGGGAGAAAATAATAGCAAATGAAGCAACTGATAAAGGATTAATCTCCAAATTATACAAGCAGCTCCTGCAGCTCAATTCCAGAAAAATAAATGACCCAATCAAAAAATGGGCCAAAGAACTAAACAGACAATTCTCCAAAGAAGACATAAAGATGGCTAACAAACACATGAAAAAATGCTCAACATCCCTCATCATCAGAGAGATGCAAATCAAAACCACAATGAGATACCATTTCACACCAGTCAGAATGGCTGCTATCCAAAAGTCTACATGCAATAAATGCTGGAGAGGATGTGGAGAGAAAGGAACCCTCTTACACTGTTGGTGGGAATGCAAACTAGTACAGCCATTATGGAGAACAGTGTGGAGGTTCCTCAAAAAATTGGAAATAGAACTGCCATATGATCCAGCAATCGCACTCCTGGGCATACACACCGAGGAAACCAGAATTGAAAGAGACACGTGTACTCCAATGTTCATTGCAGCACTGTTTATAATAGCCAGGACATGGAAGCAACCTAGATGTCCATCTGCAGACGAATGGATAAGAAAGCTTTGGTACATATACACAATGGAGTATTATTCAGCCATTAAAAAGAATACATTTGAATCAGTTCTAATGAGGTGGATGAAACTGGAGCCTATTATACAGAGTGAAGTAAGCCAGAAAGAAAAACACCAATACAGTATACTAACACATATATATGGAATTTAGAAAGATGCAAATGATAACCCTGTATACGAGACAGCAAAAGAGACACAGATGTATAGAACAGTCTTTGGGACTCTATGGGAGAGGGTGAGGGTGGGATGATTTGGGAGAATGGCATTGAAACACGTATGTTGTCATATGTGAAACAAATCACTAGTTCAGGGTCAATGCATGTTATAGGATGCTCGGGGCTGGCATGCGGGGATGACCCAGAGGGAGGATAAAGGGAGGAGGGAGGGGGGAGGGGGGTTCAGGAGGGGGAACTTATGTAAACCCGGGGCAAATTCATATCAATGTATGGCAAAACCAACCAATATAATATTGTAATATAATTTGCCTCCAATAAAAAATAATTACATAAAAAAAATAAAATAAAATAAAAGATGTCATTATAAATGAAAAAGGTCAAAAAAAAAAAAAAATAAAAAGCAGAGACATCACTTTGCCGACAAAGGTCTGTCTAGTCAAAGCTATGGTTTTTCTAGTAGGCATGTACAGATGCGAGAGTTGGACCATAAAGAAGGTGGAGCACTGGAGAATTGATGCTTTCAAATTGTGGTGCTGGAGAAGACTCTTGAGAGTTCCGTGGATAGCAAGGAGATCAAGCCAGTCAATCTAAAGGAAATCAACCTTGAATATTCATTGGAAGGACTGATGCTAAAGCTGAAGCTCCAATACTTTGACCACCTGATGCAAAGAACCGAGGCTTGGATCCTGGGAAAGACTGAGGGCATGAAGAGAAGGGGATAACAGAGGATGAGATGGTTGGATGGCATCATCGACTCAATGGACATGAGGTTGAACAAACTCCGGGAGATAGTGAAGGACAGGGAAGCCTGGTGTGCTGCAGTCCATGGGGTTGCAAAGAGTCAGATATGACTGACTTGAACAACCACCAGCCTTAAACAACATGAGTTAGAACTGTGTGGGTCCACTTATACAGATTGGGTTTTTTTCCCCGTAGTAGATACACAGCACTATACAACTTGAGGGTGGTGAATCTGCTTATGCAGAACCACAGAGGCAACTGAACAGAGGATAGGGAGGGCAGAGTGGCTATAAATTATTCGTATAATTTTTGACTGCATGGAGGGTTGGCACCCCAGTCGACTGTACTGTTCGAGGCTCAACTGTACCTAGTTCCCCCAATTACACTTACACAAATGATCAAAGCAGGAAGTTGGATGTGACCGGCCTACCTAGAGGCTAGAGTTCTTTCTGCTACACCACAATTCTATATGTTTCATTATGACCTTGGAGACAGGGATTTCCAAGAAGAGCTAAAATGCATCCCCATTGCCAAGAAGGTCAAGAAGATTCATCATCAGAGACACAGAAAAAACAAAACAAAGCTCCCCTGCATTTCAACAAATCCCTTTAAGGTATAAATCTATAATATTTTTTTGTTGCTCTAGTCAGTGCATCTTAAGAAAAATATATAAAGATATTGGGGAATGCCCAAGAATTACATGAAAAAGGGAGGGCAGAGCTGCTATGTTAGGACATCATAGCAAATGAGAGTGCTTCAATCTAGGAAAAACTGACTGGATTTCGCTGTCATCTAAGTATTACAAAATGCACGGCTTAATTTGAAAACAAACCCTAGGATACCTTTGCAGCTTAAAGAATTAAAGTGTTTAGAGTTTCTCAAATAAAAAGTTTTAGACATTGGATTCTAAACTAGTAGAAGTACCTAAACCAATTAGGATGAATACATGAATTTGTTTTTAAAGGTCTAAATAAAGTCAATGGACATATATCTAATGGACACATATAATGATACATATAGTATCACTGAGGAAAATTTGGACTTGTTTATCTGTTGAGTTAGACATCCAAGAGCTTGATGTCTGGAATCAGGCCTGGCTTGAATCTCAGATTTGCCTCTTGTTATGTGACCATGGGCAATATTTTGAATCTCTTGGTTCCTCAGTTTCCATAATTGTATAGTGGGATACTAATGACCCTCACTTCATAGGTTTAGAGGTCATTAACTGATTTAATTTTGAATGGAAGTCATTGAATTTAAGCACGTGAAAAGGACCGAAAACAGAGAACCGTATATTGACAGGCTTCAATAAATGTCACCTAATGTCAGTAGCTTTTTCGATGAGTCACCTGTCCTTTGTCCCAGTCAGTAGCTCTCAGTTGTGAGGAGATAATGCAGAGGTCTTTCAGTAGAAGAACAGGATACCTTGTGCTTCCATACTGCAGAACTTCACAGTGGAACCCTCCATGCCGGTTTTGTCTGTGTAGGTAGAGTGCGTGGTCATTATTGTTCCCTACTGTTTGTGTTTTCTAACAGAGAAGATTCAAAGACATTATATCCCATAAAGATGCTAAGAACTCTTATTAAACTTGCATCCTCTATGCTGCTTCAAAGCGATTTACATGCAAGGCATATGGGAAGAGAGCTCAGTGAAGAAAATGACTGGGTAAATAGTGAATGGTTCAATTAAGTGGGTAGAAAACCCCCATGAACAATGGACTGTGGCTGAGAAGTTACCTTGTTCCTGGTTGACTCAGAGAGAAAAAAGTCATGCAAATATTGATAGTAAGAGGCTAATTCTTTGTGTGTAGAAGTGATCTAGGTTTTAATGGAATAAGTGGTTGGAAAGTAGAAACCATCTCATCTGAAATAAATTCCAGTGTGTACTTCAGAAAACAAGAAAGCATGATCACTGCCATAGAGATACCAGCCACAGCTCCAAAAGGCAGGTTTAACACGGAAAAACATCAAATATCAGTAATAAAATACAGAATGAGATGATTGTCTATAGATTCTTTTTTCAGGAGGATTGAAGAATTTTAGATATTTACATATATTAAGAATTGGTCAAAAGAAAATGCTGTTAAAAAATTTGAGAAACAAGCAGGTAGTTGTAAGTGTAATTCTTCAAAGAGCCATTGATAATATGTAACAAGAATCACAAAGATTCATGTATTTTGACTGAAGTCCATTATTGGGAATTTGTTTTAATAAAAAAATTATCTCTCCCCTGTCTCCTAAATACTCTCTTTTTTGATCAAGCTTCAGTCAGGCTCCCCTGAACCCTGTTCTCAACCAGCCTTTGACCCTGGCCTTCCATGGCCAAGGACATAGAAGGTCAACTTCCTGTCCAGCCTTGTTTGGCAAGAATCACCTCACCCTTGATATCTAATCATCTGTGGTATCTGATCAGATTCTGCACCCCTTAACTTTGATGTATAAGTCCTTGACCTGCCTTTAGGGAAAAATCTGTTAGATGAGTTTAGCAAGAATGCCCCTACCCTTGAAGTCTCCTCTTAGCAATTTTTCCATCCATCAACCCCTCACCCTGCTTCTCGGCCATAAATCCCCACTTGTCCTCACTGTATTCAGAACTGAGCATAAGGTCTTCCCTATTGCAAGTGTCTTGGTAAATTTGTCCTTACTGCTCTAACAAGTATGAGATAATTTTTCTTTAACTCTGTCTATCCATATTTGCTAGAGTGGATAACTGAAAAGAGCCTAAATATTTACTGGTGGGGGGTGACTAAATAAATTTTAAAACATAATCTTTGAAGTAGCAGGCTGGCATCAATAAGTAAGTAGTGGCCAACATTAACAAGATACTGTTATCTGTGTCATACAAGGAGGTTTATCTGCCAGATCTCCCAAAGGAACTGAGTCAGCAGGAGCCTAAAGCTTCAGTGTTCTCTATCCTAGCCCCATCTTCTTGTCAGCAGTGGCTTCCTCTGTTCCTCAGACCTCCCCACAGAAACCACGGCGGCAGCACGGCTGCTCACCTTCTTATTGTGGAGCAGACCCCTCTCTCCTTTCCTCCTCAGAAGGGAGCAGTACTGGAGGAAACAGTTTTATCCTTTGTTTTATTCCTGTGGCATGTTCCTCCTTACAGGAGGAGGACTGGTTTATCTTACTGGTGACATCGAACATACACACTGAGCTTTGTTCACCAGTGCTGAGGTCGCAGCTTCAGAACGTGGGCAGCATTGTCGCCCGTCTCTCTTGTTGCTTGTTAATTTGTGGGCCTGTGTCTCCACCTGCCCTGTGTCTCCTGGTAATAACTGGGCCAGGCCTAGGGTTGTCTCTGTAGGCCAGTTTAGTTCTAAGCCGGCTAATGGGTGAGAATATCAAGTGGAGCTGCTCCGTGGGACCAGGGGTCTTCATTCTAGGAGAGCGCTCAGCTAAAAATTGTGTTTTCCGACACAAGTTATCAGCATTCTTTGTTTGGGGATTATTTGCTTTTGCCTGACCTCTGATGCTTGGTCTGTACTTCTTCCCCTCTAATTGGATCCTCATGAATATTTCTCAAATATTAGAAAACAGAAGGAAGGAAGCAGGAGTGTGCTGGTAAACTGGCTCTGTGGGAGAATAAAGGCCAGATTATAAAATTGCTGACTTTTAAAATGAAATGTGCTCACCATGGCATATTTCCAGGTCCCAACAGGCTGCTTGGCAAAATTAACTATCAGCTCTTGCAAATACCACAGGAAGGAAGGAAACCACCAAGCTTCATTAGATACAATTTGCCACATGGAGGGAACAACTTTCTCTCAATCCATTTTCAAACTCCTGGGGAAAATTCTTAGTGGCCCAACCTGGCTGTTAGGTTTCTGTCCTTAGGTTTATCTGTGACCAAGGGACAATGACCATGAAGTAGAATGAATCATAGTAGTTGGGAGTCTACTGTAAAGGGTCAGAGGCAGTGAGGGTCAATCTGTGCTGGGCTAATAGCCTGAGTCTCTGCAAAGCAGAGCCTAAGATGAAGGCTTATGTACATGAAGTTTACTCAGAAATATGACCCCAGAAAGCAGGAGTACCGGACCAAAAGGGAAGGAGAGAAAGACAAAATACAGATACATCATTAAATTCACAAATCTTACTCTTTCATTAATACTGGGTAATAAAAAGCCAATTTACCTAAAGAATTCATGGTAAAACATGAACTGGGAATCGCCAGGAGCCATCACTAGAGCCTGAGGACAAATGCAGGGTGGACGGGGGTTAAGAGAGGAGCACGTGCCAGTCCCGGTGATGTCACTTCACCTCTCATTGGAATGTGCTACGTGTCAGCTCTAGGGACCACGCTGTCTCTTTCAGTTTTGGTTATGTGAACCAATTAGGTTCCTTATTGCTTAAGCCAGTTTGAATTATGCTTTCAATCACTTGCAATGAAAGAGTTCCAACTGCTGTACTTTTCACAGTCACAGAGATCACACTGTACTCTGATTGCTTGTGTCTTCTCCAGTAAATTGTCACGTCCTGAGTGTGTGTGCTGTTGCGTCAGTCGTGTTTGAGTCGGTGCAACCCCGTGGACTGTAGCTCGCCAGGCTCCTCTGTCCATGGAATTCTCCAGGCAAGAATACTGCTGTGGGTTGCCATTCCCTTCTCCAGGGGATCTTCCTGAACTCAGGGATCGAACCTGCATCTTCCACATCCCCTGCATTGGCAGGCGGGGTCTTTACAACTAGCATCATCTGGGAAGCCCTCAGCTCCTGAGGTCAGAGCATCTTATTCCTCTTGCATCTCCAGCAGCTAAGAGAGCATGTGACATGTAGTAGGGAGTTCAGGAAATGCTGGATCAAAGGACTAGATTTGTAATATTAACTTTGCATCTGTAATATTGATCCTTTCTAGTTTTATCAATGTTTTTTAAAAAATTAAACCATTTTTTATTATTTAAAATAATTTACCTACTAATATGCATATAAGCATTCTGCAGTTACAGTCAGTCTATTGCTTTGTCTTAAAAACACCATTTTATATTTTTTCTCCTTAATATTATTTAATACTGTCAATAATTTTCTATCCATCGAGATGGGCCATTGAGCTGTGATTTCAAATAGGCTTTTAGTATTAAATTTCTTCTTTTTCTTTTTGACTTTCTTCACCCATTTCTCCTACCCCTCATTAATACTTTCTCAAAGAATATAAGTGGGTTAACCTCTCTGGTGCAGACAAGAAACACATGAAAATTTACAAGAAAATTTGATGAAATACACTCAGAAAGAAGAAGATGGTTAGATGAAAGAATTCAAATTATTTAAAACTATTCAATCAAAAGTATATCTTCATAGACCATTTTTTATTTTTAACTATAACAGGGCTAAAATGATAAAAAAAGGGGACTTCCCTAGTGGTCCAGTGGTTAAAACTCCATGCTCCACGGAGCATGGGTTTGATCCCTGGTCAGAGAACTAACATCCCGCACAATGCACAGCCAAAAAAAAAAAAAAAAGCTTAATAAAAATCTAGTTATAATTGATTGATTTAAATTGCAGTTAATGTAATGGAAATATTCTTTTCTATGTAAAATGAAAATATTTTACATAGAAAAAAATGTAAAATATGGCTTCACAGGTGGCACAGAGGTAAAGAATCTACTTGCCAGTGCAGAGGATGCAAGAGACACAGGTTCCCTGCCTGTGTCAGGAAGATTCCCTGAAGGAGGAAATGGCAACCCACTCCAGTATTCTTGCCTGGAAAATTCCGCACCCACTCCAGTATTCTTGCCTGGAAAATTCCGCGGACAGAGGAGCCTGGTGGGCCACAGTCCAAGGGATTACAAAGAGTCAGACACGACTGAGCACACACACAGACACAGACAATGAAAATATGGTGAAGAGAAAATGCCATAATGTCCATAACATTTTATTTTACTTAGGCCTAATAATTGCTAATAATTCCCATGAGCAATTATGATCATATTGATTAGAAACTCACAAAAGAAAAGCTTATTTTATAACCTACTAAATCCCTTTATATAGATAGTGATACCTCTTCCCTGCCCATTTAAAAGCTTTCTCAAAGAGAACCTATAAAGTGGGAAATTCAGGAAACCCACAATTTTATCTAACTATTCAACATTCTCTCTGAATTTCTTGCACATGGTTTGTTGAATGAGAATTTAAAGCAATCTTTACGTGAAATCTTAAAAATTATATATGATCTTTCAAATCGAACTGTGTAGCCAATATATGGGATATTCACTGTTGATAAGAGACTATCAAGTATCAAGTTCTATTCAAATACAGTTTTCTACAAGCCAACATCCAGAAAAACAATGCAGAGAAACAGAGGATATATCTTAATAATGATATTATGGGGACTACAATAAATTTTGAAAAAAGCTATAAATTCTTTCCCTTCAGAACTCCAAATCCCAATATTTTCATTAAACCAAATCATTAGCAACGAATGCATTTTAATCTCAAAATAAGCCTTCCTTTTTAGATGACTGGCAAGAATAAAACAAAAATTTCTCTTTCAGTAAAAGTTCCAGACTGAATCAAAAGGGAAGGAAAAACAATTTATCCTCCTTGCCTTTTAGTAAGACTCAAAAGTCAGGAGCAAATTAAGTCTGAAAGAAAGAGAACTATATAATTCCTTCTTCCCAGATAAGGGGTCAACGTGTCAGCCCTGGCTTCCTCCAAACTTGATAATGCCCAGCATTTTCTGAGTGTGTGAGTGACCATGTTGGTGTATGTGTACAGTTTGAAGGCTAAGTGAATGATTCACAGACGTGTTCTACACATCCGCAAAACTGGAATGAGTACATCATGACTCTTCATTTCCATAATGCTTGTCTTTATTTGCAAATGTTCACTCTGTATTTTCCCTTCCATGAACCTATTGAATATAGCTTGATTTTGATTAATCTTCCTTAAAGTCACTTATGTTAATTGTAGAAATTATTAAAATCTGAAAAAAATGCAATGTTAAGATTCTTCAATGTGAATTTGAGGTTAGAACATTTTAAAATAATGAATCTCTCTGGTAGAAATGAAATATTTCACCTCTCAGACGATTTGTTCTATATGTAATTATTTTCATGATTTCATGTTATGCTTCCTGAGGTTTTTAAGCTTTACACATTTTTGTTTAAATATAAATAGCAAATTATTGTATTTTGAATTTAAAATAAATTACATAAAGCAAATGAACAAACAAACAAACAAAAGCAAAACAAAAGCAAAATCACAAATATGAAGAACAAACGTGGTTAACAGCAGGGGGGAAGGGATGAGGAGTGGCAAGTATGTGATTAAGAGTCAAAACTACTATGTATAAAATAATTAAGATTCAAGGATATAATGCATAGCACAGAGAATATAGTCAATATTTTATAATACCTTTAAATGGAGTATAATCTGTAAAGATATTGAATCATTATATTGCACACCTGAAACTAATATAATATTGTAAATTAACTACCGTCAATAAAAAAGTAAAATAAACGATATATTGATAACTCTTTGAACTTCATAGATCTTCAAACTATTAATAAAATTTATTTGTACTAAAATGTCCTTTCTGTAATTAACAAAGTTTTATTATAGAATTATGTAGGTATACAGTCAGAATGTGAAAGGCAACTTTAAATCTAAAATTCTCAATTATTAAGAAATCCTCCTCCTTCCTTTTTTCCTTCTTTCCATCAATCTTTCATCCCCATTTCCTCTGTCTGTCTGTCTCTTTCTTTTTTTAAAGATGATCTCAGTCTGGAATAAACATTCTTGCGAAACTGGCCAGGATTTTTGCCAAGCATTGTGTGTACACGTCAGCTGTTTTCTGGAAAATAATTGCACTGTGTGACAATGTCTATTATTTTAATTAGTACTGAGGAATGCCTCCAAGATATTTCATCAGGTCAGTCTGACAAAGGCAATGGCTTTTCATTTCCTGAAATGCTGATTAAGCAGATAGATGACATTTGACATTTTGTATAGGTGAACAAAATAATTGTTATAATTAAGCCAGAACTCACAGAAGTAATAAAACCACTCCCCAAGTACACAAAAGGCTTTAGGATCTGAATCCTGAGAACAGGGCATCTGCTAGAGTGCATGTTCAAATTACCCAAAGGAAATAGTAACTGACCTCTATTTGTGGGAAGGCCACTCTCTGGGAAGATCCTGGCATGCCTGGGGAGATCAAAGTTGTTTAGTCATAAGCTTCCAAGCTCAGTCAGTCAATGGGAGCTGTTATATTTCCAGGATACTTGCCTGTATTTCTGTGTTAAATTCAAGAAGCATTGATTCCAAGATCCGAAAAAAGAGCACTTTGGGAAACTGTGTTGAGAGCACACCTCCAGAAACTGACAAACTTGAAAACACAGTTTTTAATAGTGCTGGGGAAGGGAACGGAAGCTCTGTTTTCTCTTTTCACAACTGTTCCCCAGAACCACTGTTGGATAAACTAAAGATCAGGACAAGAAGTGTTCCTCTGAAAAGGAAGACATTTTGTAATCATCATGCTGTGTCGCATAATATCAATATGATTTTGTAATATAAAAAAGCACACATTTATATATTGGTTTTGTATGTCTTCTGTGTGAATAAAGGTGAACAAAGGTGGTTAGTCAGTTTTATTGTGAGGCTTTGTGGAGGTTAGCAGGCCACACCCTGTGGGTGGACTCCATCTTCTGTCAAAGAGTGGTAATCAGAGTCAGTCCTTCTGGGCAGAGGAGGTTTTCAGACTGGAACTGGACTGATACTGGTTGGAGGAAAGGATTCTCCTCCTCTTCTGGGTCTTCATCTCTTAGCCTGAATAAATTAGGAGACACTGGCCTGTGCTTGTGAGTGGTGGGTTCTGAGACACCGCACAAGCACTTGGACGCTGGCAGGTAGGTCAAGCTGGTTTCAGAAGTGCACATCATAGTTGGCAAGCGTTGTCATCTGTGTGAAGGACTGGCTCTGCTCTGCCTCCACTTAGTATTTTAAAATGCTGTATTTTCTCATTTTCTATCTGGTTCATCCCTCCATTCCTGAGTGATGACAAGAAGTTCAACATTAATAAATTGTCATCTCTGCATTGCATAGGAACCCTGGGCCTTATTCAATCTAGGGGATTCAGGGAAGGCTCTAATGTGGGTCTGTATTGTTGCCACTATCCCTTTTCATTGCCTGCTCCCACAGTGCTGCAAAGTGGGGAGGATCTGCCTGGAATGCCCTCTCTTGTGCTAAACTCAGTGGCAGGGAACCCTGCTGAGGCCTCCAAGGGCCAGCAGCAGTGCCCAGACTCTTGCAGTGTGTGCTGTATGTGAGGCTCTGCCACATATAGGAGGCTGTGTCTGGGTGGGGTCTTGTTTTCATCTTTGTGGGGGCCTGGTCCTCCCCCTTGCTACTGGGGGAATCACCTACCAGGGTTGAATTAGAATAAGGGTGGGAAAGGAATAATTTAGGTTTAATTAACTTCATTCAATAATTTAATTCTTTTTTCTACCCAAAGTGTCAGCACAAATTTCTCGTCTTTTCTGCCTCTAAGTCCTACTTAGTAACTATATATAAGGTTAGTAACTATATATAAAGTTTCTTGTGTTCTAAACATAAGAAGAAGTAAAGAGAAAACTGGTGAGATTCTTTTGACTAGGTTGGGCATATTAACAGAGGAAACAAGCAGTTATTTCAATATTTTGCCTTTTTGTGGGAATGAAGTGGTAATTAAAAGTATAATAAAGTATACAGAAGTGAGCTAGAGTTTAAAGCAGATATTATACATATGTCCAGAGAACCAAGAAAACTGCAACTATAGAATAAATGGAAAGTATGAGAACATCTCACAAATAAAAAATATCAGTAAAAAAGAGAAACATTATTTTAAAAAATTCTGGAACTGAAAACTACCATAAATGAAATTATTTGAGCTGCTCAGGGGATAGGGCATTGTGATAGCCAGTCTGGAGAAAAGAAGGGAAAAAGCATAAGAAGCATTATGGAGGAAGCAGAGAAAGTAGAAACTTCAAAAATTTTTAATTAGATTGTCAAATGATGCAGCCACCATGGAAAAGTTTGACAGTTCCTCAAAATGTTAAACACAGCTTTACTACATGACCCAGTACTTCTACTCCCAGGTATAAAACCAAGAGAAATTAAGCATATACTCACACCATTTTTACATGGATGTTCTTAGCACTATTCATAATGGCACAAAAGAAGTGAAGTGAAGTGAAAGTCACACCTGACTCTTTGCGACCCCATGGACTATAGAGTCCATGGTATTCTCCAGGCCAGAATACTGGAGTGGGTAGCCTTTCCCTTCTCCAGGGGATCTTCCCAGCCCAGGGGTCAGACCCAGGTCTTCTGCATTGCAGGCAGATTCTTTACTATCTGAGTTATCAGGGAAGCCACTTAGTTCTCAAAGCCTCTATAAACGGAAATCCACTGCCACCTAGTGTCTAACTCTTAGGATAACTATGCTTAGAAATATATTTTTTTAAACTGATAGAACCGCTTGGTGGCACTATGGACAAGTACACTAAAGTCACAAATTTCAATTTATGGACTAGTTCTGTCTCTATTAATAAGCATTTGTTAAATGTGACAAATACATTGCCTTTTTCAGATTATCAATTTTATATTTTCTATGAAAATCTGGCATATTTTTGGAACCAAATTCTCATAAGTGATGAGAAACCTAAACTTCAGATTTAATTTCTGGTTTTTGAAGATTTAAAGTTTTAAATAGTCCACACTAGATTTCTTTTCCTCTCTATTCTCCTCTTTAACCATATAAATGTAATCCAAACCAATTTCAACATAGGGAGAGAGGTTTAAAACATTTGTGCAAATAGTAAAAGACAATATGCAACACATTTCCCACATCATCCAAAAGAAGAAAGAAAAACAAGTCCAGTGGAACGATCTGATAACAAGGGCTCTTTGTATTTAGAAAGAATGGTGGTAGGTGTGAAGGTAACCTCTGCTTGAAGCATTAATCTAGTGGGAAAAGCCTACCTCCTAACAAAAACATCTGCCTGATATGATGGTTCATTATAAAGTGACGCACAGTTTGGGTCCATAAAAAATAAAGAATGCTACCATGAAAATTTTTAAAATTTATTATGTGAGCATACTTCCAGTTTTTTTTTTTTTGATGCCATCAAATTTTGTAGTAGTAGCAATGGAAAATGAAATTCATTCTATTTCCTATAGTAGGCAGATTCTTGAAGAAATTGGTCTAATAAGCTGACTTTCTTAATGATTATACAAGGAAGAGAAGGATGAAACAAATCAATGTTTAAAAACATAACCCCTGGTTATTGCACCCTAAGCACATGAAAGCATCAAATAAAATCTTGGTACTTAGTATCATGTAATATCTATGTATTTGATCGCCGAAGAATTGATGCTTTTGAACTGTGGTGTTGGAGAAGACTCTTGAGAGTCCCTTGGACTGCAAGGAGATCCAATCAGTCCATTCTAAAGGAGATCAATCCTGGGTGTTCATTGGAAGGACTGATGCTAAAGCTGAAACTCCAATACTTTGGCGATCTCATGCGAAGAGTTGACTCACTGGAAAAGACTCTGATGCTGGGAGGGATTGGGGGCAGGAGGAGAAGGGGACGACAGAGAATGAGATGGCTGGATGGCATCACCGACTCGATGGAGGTGAGTTTGAGTGAACTCTGGGAGTTGGTGATGGACAGAGAGGCCTGGCGTGCTGTGATTCATGCGGTTGCAAAGAGTCGGACACGATTGAGCGACTGAACTGAACTGAACTGAACCATCATATGGATATACATCCATAATGTCTACTATAGCTTTTGCAGTTTTGTAAGTCTAATATGTTACTTGGTAAAGATTTAATGATCCTATCAAATTACTATTGCTAGTGAAACAGGAAGAAGACTAATTGCCAACATATTTTTTGGTATGTCCTGGTAATAGTGATTAAGATTTTAAAGGTTTACAAGAATTAAGTCTTTACAGTTTATCACAGAGCAAGAGTTTTTTACTTGTTCGACTAGATTCCTTTACCATCCCTTTTGGTCTCTATTCCTAAGTACCATTCTACCATCATTCTCCTCAACATTGACCTCACAGTGTTCTCCAAGCCTTGTCTGTTACTTAGCTGAGAAAGCTGTGATTATCTGTAACTGTCATACTCATACTTACTAACATATAAGCATTTCCCTCCTTCCTTTCCTCATACTCCAAGATCAATGTACTCCTCTTCCTGCTCAAAGCCAAACCCTCTCCTGGAGTCCTTGGACCCTTCGTCCTTCCCAATCTCCACTGAGTGAGCATCGCTTCTTCAATCATTCCCACACACCCCATCTTCCACCTTAATCTTTCTGTTGGCTCTCATCCTGGGCCCACAAACCTAGAGTCCTTCTGATCCTTCAAAAACAAAAAGACAAAATGCCCCAATGATCATTTTAACTCTTATTGGACCTATTTGACAAATTTGAGAGAATTTGTTGCAGCCTCCTTCTTGAAACCATCCCATGGTCTCTTTGTAGCTTTCTTGTAATCCCTTCTGTTCTTCTCTTAACCTGCTCATTCCTTAAATGTTGATTTTTCCTTTGTTTGATTCTCAAATTTTTTTCTCTTCTAACTCTGCATCAAGAATTTTTAAGCCTGGGGTTCTTCAGGGGTCCAAAAACCTTCTGAAATGGTATGCAGAATTTTGGATATTTGGTTATGTGGATCATGGAGAAAGCAAGAGAGTTCCAGAAAAACATATATTTCTGCTTCATTGACTATGCCAAAGCCTTTGACTGTGTGGATCACAATAAACTGTGGAAAATTCTGAAAGAGATGGGAATACCAGACCACCTGACCTGCCTCTTGAGAAACCTGTATGCAGGTCTGGAAGAAACAGTCAGAACTGTACATGGAACAACAGATTGGTTCCAAATAGGAAAAGGAGTGCGTCAAGGCTGTATATTGTCACCTTGCTTATTTAACTTCTATGCAGAGTACATCATGAGGAACACTGGGCTGGAAGAAGCACAAGCTGGAATCAAGATTGCCGGGAGAAATATCAATAAACTCAGATATGCAGATGATACTACCCTTATGGCAGAAAGTGAAGAGGAACTCAAAAGCCTCTTGATGAAAGTGAAAGAGGAGAGTGAACAGGTTGGCTTGAAGCTCAACATTCAGAAAACAAAGATCATGGCATCTGGTCCCATCACTTCATGGGAAATAGATGGGGAAACAGTGGAAACAGTGTCAGACTTTATTTTTTTGGGGCTCCAAAATCACTGCAGATGCTGATTGCAGCCAGGAAATTAAAAGAGGCTTACTCCTTGGAAGGAAAGTTATGACCAACCTAGATAGTATATTAAAAAGCAGAGACATTACTTTGCCAACCAAGGTCCGTCTAGTCAAGGCTATGGTTTTTCCCGTGGTCATGTATGGATGTGAGAGTTGGACTGTGAAGAAAGCTGATTGCCAAAGAATTTATGCTTTTGAATTGTGGTGTTGGAGAAGACTCTTGAGAGCCCCTTGGACTGCAAGGAGATCCAACCAGTCCCTTCTAAAGGAGATCAATCCTGGGTGTTCATTGGAAGGACTGATGCTAAAGCTGAAACTCCAATACTTTGGCCACCTCATGCGACGAGTTGACTCACTGGAAAAGACTCTGATGCTAGGAAAGGTTGGGGGCGGGAGGAGAAGGGGATGACAGAGAATGAGATGGCTGGATGGCATCACTGACTCTGTGGACATGAGTTTGAGTGAACTCCGGTAGTTGATGATGGACAGGGAGGCCTGGCGTGCTGTGATTCATGGGGTCATGGAGAGTCGAACACGACTGACAGACTGAACTGAACTGAACTGAACTTTTTAGTGAGGAAGCCTTCTTAAAGGCATTCATGTCTTTCCATAAGGTTAATAACCACCGTTCTACATGGTCTTCTTAGTAATTGATTTAGTTTTAGGTAGTAACATACATCAAGTCTTAATTAAATGCAAGTATAATAATTTTCTTAAGTAACTTTCAAAACAACTGTACAAAGTAAGTGTGATAACCACTTTACAGACTAGAAAACTGAGGCATTGAGAGATTAAGGTACTTGGCTAAGGAGACGTAGTTACCAAAGCTGGCATAGTTGTAACTCCAATTTATTCGCTGATGATTCTCAAACTCACATCTCCAGCCTATATCTCCTAAACTTCAAATGTGGCTCCTTAAGTCATTTCCATGGATGCTCCATGGGCTGTCAAACTCAACATTTCTGCATGCTGAATTATTACCTTCTTTCCCTAATCCACTTCTCCAGTATTCTCCATTCATGGGCCATATTATGAGAGTCATCTTCACTGTTTTCTTTGCTATCCTAAGTTGGACCAATCTTCCATCCTACCAAATTTAAATGCAAATTATTGCTGCTTCAGTTCAGGTCCTGATCCTCCGGCTTTATGTATCAGTGTCCTACCTGCCTAAAATGCTTTGATGACATAGCATTGTGTGGGGATAGGATAAATGGGATACAAGGCTTTCCATGATCCCAAACCTACCTACCTCTCTACAACCATCTCCAGCCTCTCTCTTCCCATACCCCTTCGGTTTCACTGAATTACTTCGTGTTCCTACTAGATGTCGTGTTATTTCTCACTTCTATGCCCGTGCTCATATGGTCCCCTCTGTCTGGAAGGCACTTCCCTTTCTTTTTCATCCAGCTGAGTCCTATTCATCCTCAGGTGTCGCTTCATGAAGACTTGAAGGCGTCCTTATCTGGGCTAACACGATTTGCTGATGGAATGGATGAGAAGGGGAAGACATGAAATGAATTCAAGATTTTGGCTTCAGGAACTAGAATAATGGGAATTTTGTTCTTTGAGACAGGAATGACGGAGGCTTTACAGGCTAAAATTATGATTTGGTTTTGGACATATGGAGCTTGAATGACTATTAGATTTCTGAGTGAAGTTATCGATGAGACATTCAGCTAGATGAGACTGGAATTCAGGGCCAGACTGAGATGTAAAGCTGTGAGACTGGGTGAGAGTACCAAGCGATTGAACAAAGATAGAGGAGAATCGGTCCAAGGACTGAGTTCCGTGACATGTGCAATAATGACCTGTTTGAGTATATACATCCTCACCAGGTGGCCCAGTGGTGAAGAACCCACCTGCGAAGCAGGAGACACAGGTTTGATTTCTGAGTTGGGAAGATCCTCTAGAGAAGGAAATGGCAGTCCACTCCAATATTCTTGCCTGGGAAATCCCATGGACAGAGGAGTCTGGTCGTTTACAGTCCATGGGGTTGCAAAGAGATGGACACATCTTAGTGACTAAATAGCAAACAGTGCTCACCAAATGATGAGATCATGGTGCTCCTGGGCTTTGTTTTACTCATCTTTTCCTTTTAAGCTTTGTTTAGTAAATGTTTGTTGAATAAAATGAATGAGTGACTGGATGGATGAGCTAAAATGGGTGATATTAAATAGAGGTCATCAAGTAAAACATCTACATGACTCAAGCAATAAATAATGCAGGTTAATGAAACATCTTTGGTAAGTAACATGGAGTGGTATGGTTATGGAAAATTGAGAAGCACATGCTTTCGCAAAAGGGGAAACCTGGACTTAACTCCATTTGGTTGTTGCAGTTGTTCTTTATTGTTAAGTCGTGCTCAACTCTTGTGACCCCTATGGACTGCATGCTGCCCACCAGGCTCCTTTGTCCATGGGCTTTCCCAGGCAAGAATACTGAGGTGGGTTGCTATTTTCTTCTCCAGGGTATCTTCCCGACCCAAGAATTGAACCTGTCTCCTGTGTCTCCTGCATTGGCAGGCAGGAGAGCCACCCCTGAGCTACCAGAGAAGCCACATTTGATTGTTACCACGTACAGTCAAGGGTGGCCCATTTTTCTGATTTCAAGAGATGGTGGAAATACCTGTTTTTTTTTAAGGCAAAACATTCTGTGAGCCAAGACTCTGCAGGTCAGATGAAATTTGTCCTGAATCTGTTCATTATCCTGCACGGTCATGATCTCTGATCAAGTAGTTCAATATTATTTCATAGAAGAAGAAAAGCAGGTTTGTGTATTATCTATTATTAGATAGAGAGACAAATTTTTCAGGCAGCAAATTACTCTTTCACCTTTTGGTTAAGATTTTAGGCTGCCTTTTAACTCCAACAGAAAAGCAGAAAAGCTGCAGCCATAAAAGTTTCTCAATAAATACTGTTATATGTATTCTGCTTTAAAAGCTATGGTTTTTCCAGTGGTCACGTATGGATGTGAGAGTTGAAGAAGCTGGAAGTGCCAAAACTAAGCGCCGAAGAATTGATGCTTTTGAACTGTGGTGTTGGAGAAGAGTCTTGAGAGTCCCTTGGACTGCAAGGAGATCCAACCAGTCCATTCTAAAGGAGATCAGTCCTGGGTGTTCATTGGAAGGACTGATGCTGATGCTGAAACTGCAATACTTTGGCCACCTCATGCGAACAACTGACTCATTGGAAAAGATCCTGATGCTGGGAAAGATTGAAAGCAGGAGGAGAAGGGAATGACAGGATGAGATGGTTTGATGGCATCACCGATGAGATGGACATGAGTTTGAGTATGCTCCGGGAGTTGGTGACGGGCAGGGAAGCCTGGTGTGCTGTAGTCAATGGGGTCGCAGAGAGTCTGACACAACTGAGTGACTGAACTGAACTGATATATAACTCTGGAGAAGGAAATGGCAACCCACTCCAGTGTTCTTGTCTGGAGAATTCCATGGACAGAGGAGCCTGGTGGGCTGCAGTCCATGGGGTCAGAGAGAGTCAGACATGACTGAGTGACTAACACACTTGACTGCTTAAATCATTCCTTTAATTTTGGATCCCAGAGATTTAATTACCACATATATCAGTTTTCCCATCTTAAAAATGGGAATAATAATCTTTACCTTAATTATCTAACAGTGTTACTATGAGAATCAAATAAAATAATCTATGTTTAAGTGATATAAAAGGCTTCAATAGAATGTAGCTGTGATGTGCTATTGTTACACCACTTCAGAGGTTAATCCAGGATAAACATAGATATCTGCTGAAGCTCAATGATCTTGGCCAGTTTGATATCTTATCTTTCAGGCATTTAATTGTTTTCCCCTCTAATTTTAAATTCTTACTAAACTTTGGAATTGAAAAACTATAGAATACTGTAATATGGGCTTCTCAGGTGGCACTAGTGGTAAAGAATCCACCTGCCAATGCAGGAGATGCCAAAGATGTGGGTTCAATCCCTGGGTCAGAAAGATTCCCCTGGAGTAGGAAATGGCACCCCACTCTAGTATTCTTGCCTGGAAAATTCCATGGATGGAGGAGCCTGGCGTGCTTCAGTCCATGGGGTCACCAAGAATTCGACACGACTAAGCACGCATGAGGTTCGTGACACTGTACAGGAGACAGGGACCAAGACCATCCCCATGGGAAAGAAATGCAAAAAAGCAAAATGGCTGTCTGAGGAGGCCTTACAAATAGCTGTGAAAAGAAGAGAAGCGAAAAGCAAAGGAGAAAAGGAAAGATATAAGCATCTGAATGCAGAGTTCCAAAGAATAGCTAGGAGAGATAAGAAAGCCTTCCTCAGTGATCAATGCAAAGAAACAGAGGAAAACAACAGAAAAGGAAAAACAAGAGATCTTTTCAAGAAAATTAGAGATATCAAGGGACCATTTCATGCAAAGGTGGTCTCGATAAAGGACAGAAATGATATGGACCTAACAGAAGGAGAAGATATTAAGAAGAGGTGGCAAGAATACACAGAAGAACTGTACAAAAAAGATCTTCATGACGAAGATAATCACAATGGCATGATCACTCACCTGGAACTAGACATCTTGGAATGTGAAGTCAAGTGGGCCTTAGAGAGCATTACTACGAACAAAGCTAGTGGACGTGATGGAATTCCAATTGAGCTATTTCAAGTCCTGAAAGATGATGCTGTGAAAGTGCTGCATTCAATATGCCGGCAAACTTTGAAAACTCAGCAGTGGCCACAGGACTGGAAAAGGTCAGTCTTCATTCCAATCCCAAAGAAAGGCAATGCCAAAGAATGCTCAAATTACCGCACAATTGCACTCATCTCACACGCTAGTAAAGTCATGCTCAAAATTCTCCAAGCCAGGCTTCAGCAATATGTGAACCGTGAACTTCCAGATGTTCAAGCAGGTTTTAGAAAAGGCAGAGGAACCAGAGATCAAATTGGCAACATCCGCTGGATCAAGGAGAAAGCAAGAGAGTTCCAGAAAAACATCTATTTCTGCTTCATTGACTATGCCAAAGCCTTTGACTGTGTGGATCACAATAAACTGTGGAAAATTCTGAAAGAATTACCAGACCACCTGACCTGCCTCTTGAGAAACCTGTATGCAGGTCAGGAAGCACCAGTTAGAAATGGACATGGAACAACAGACTGGTTCCAAATAGGAAAAGGAGTACATAAATGTTGTATATTGTCACCCTGTTTATTTAACTTATATGCAGAGTACATCAGGAGGAACGCTGGGCTGGAAGAAGCACAAGCTGGAATCAAGATTGCCGGGAGAAATATCAATAACCTCAGATATGCAGATGACACCACCCTTATGGCAGAAAGTGAAGAGGAACTCAAAGGCCTCTTGATGAAAGTGAACGAGGAGAGTGAAAAGGTTGGCTTGAAGCTCAACATTCAGAAAACAAAGATCATGGCATCTGGTCCCATCACTTCATGGGAAATAGATGGGGAAACAGTGGAAACTGTGTCAGACTTTATTTTTTTGGTCTCCAAAATCACTGCAGATGCTGATTGCAGCCAGGAAATTAAAGACGCTTACTCCTTGGGAGGAAAGTTATGACCAACCTAGATAGCATATTAAAAAGCAGAGACATTACTTTGCCAACAAAGGTCCATCTAGTCAAGGCTATGGTTTTTCCCGTGGTCATGTATGGATGTGAGAGTTGGACTGTGAAGAAAGCTGATCGCCGAAGAATTGATGCTTTTGAACTGTGGTGCTGGAGAAGACTCTTGAGAGTCCCTTGGACTGCAGGGAGATCCAACCAGTCCATTCTAAAGGAGATCAGTCCTGGGTGTTCATTGGAAGGACTGATGCTAAAGCTGAAACTCCAATACTTTGGCCACCTCATGCGACGAAAAGAGCCTGATGCAGGGAGGGATTGGGGGTGGGAGGAGACGGGGACGACAGAGAATGAGGTGGCTGGATGGCATCACCGACTCTCTGGACATGAGTTTGAGTGAGCTCCGGGAGTTGGTGATGGATAGGGAGGCCTGGCGTGCTGTGATTCATGGGGTCGCAAAGAGTCGGCTGAACTGAACTGAAGCACGCATACCAAATATGGAGTGTCTTGTTAGTGGAAATTTTAAAATATTTCTTTCACTGAGTATTGGCACAAACTGATACTCAAAGAATTAAAATGTCATTATATCTAGTTTAAGGAGATGTGACACAAGATAAATTTCTTACAGCTTTACTAGTTATTTTAAGTGTTATTTATTTTCTGAGGCTGATTTCATCCTTAAAATTTTCAGCAAACTAGTCATAAGTACTTTCAATTCTACATGATTGTGTTTTTCTGAAGTTCCAGTTCATACATTGTTTCCTTCTGTGGCATTATGTTGTCAACAAAAAGCTAAATGGTTTTTAAAAATCAACATGGTTCAAAAAAGCATATGATAATGTTTGCCCTATAAATTTAGTGGCCAAAGTGGGAAAGGTTGGGGGCGGGAGGAGAAGGGGACGACGGAGAATGAGATGGCTGGATGGCATCACCGATTCTGTGGACATGAGTTTGAGTGTACTCCGGGAGTTGGTGATGGACAGGGAGGCCTGGCGTGCTGTGATTCATGGGGTCGCGGAGAGTCGGACACGACTGAGCGACTGAACTGAACTGAACTGAACTGATAAATTTAGTATGTTAAAAGTTGGTAATGTTGTATTTTTATTATTATATCACAAGAAGTCTTTTATTTTCCTTTCCATTGTTTCCTTCTAAAATTTCAGTAAATATTGCTTGAACATCACTTTTACACAATTCAAATCAGGTACAGATATGACAAGTTTGGTGGATTTTGGTGCAGGTTTTATTTGTATGATAGGGTCTCCAAGGAAGAAAAAACACTTTTTCCTCCTAGTTTCTGGATGTATTAGTATAATTGACTTACATTATTATATTAGTTTCACTAGAATGTAGTGATTCCATATTTTTATACATCACAAATAATCACCATGATAAGTCTAGTTACCATACAGCACTGTACAAAATTATTGCAGTATTATTGACTATATTCCCCTGGTTATGCATTTCACCCTTGTGATTCATTTATTTTGTAACTGGTAGTTTGTACCTCATAAACCCCTCATCTGTTTTACTCATTCCCTTCCCTCCCCAATAACTACCTATTTGTTCTCTGTACTATGAGTTTGTTTTATTTACTATGTTTGTTCATGTTTTAGTTTTTGGATTCCACATGTAAGTGAAATCAAATAGTATTTATCTTCCTTTGTCTGACATTTCTCTAAGCACAATACCCTCTTTGTCCATCCATGTAGCTGCAAATGCTTTTATTCTTTTCACATATATATCTCACATCTTCTTTATCCATTCAGTTATAGATGGATACTGTGGTTGCTTCCATAACCTTGATTATTGTAAGTAATGCTGCAATGAACATAGGGCTGCATATATCTTTCTGAGCTACTGTTTTTGTTTTCTTTGGAAAAATACCCAGGGATGGTATTTTGGATAACATGCTAATTCTATTTTTAATTTTTTGAGGAACCTCCATAACGTTTTCCATAGTGACTACAGCAATTTACATTCCCACCTACAATGCAAGAGGGTTTCTTTTTCTCCACATCCTCACCAACACTCATTATTTCTTGTCTCTTTCGATAAGAGCCATTCTGACAGGTGTGAGGTGACATTTCACTGTAGTTCTAATTTGCATTTCTCTGATGATTAGTGATAAGCATCTTTTCATGTGTCAGTTGGTCACCTGCATGTCTTCTTTGGAAAAATGCCTGTTTAGGCCCTCTGCCCATTTTAAAAATCTCGTTGTTTATTTTTTGTTGTTATTGTATGATTTCTTTGTAATTTTGGATATTAGCCCCTTATCAAAAATAAGATTCGCAAATATCTTCTGTCATTCAGTTGGTTGTCCTTTCATTTCATGATTGCCTCCTCTGTCTGAGCAAATGTTTTCAAGTTTGATGAGGTAACATTCGATTATTTTTGCTTTTGTTTCTCTTATCTGAGGAGACAGATTTTTTTAAAAATTGGTACAATTTATGTTAAAGAGTATTTTGCTTATGTTTCCTTCTAGAAGTTTTATGGCTCCAGGTCTTACATTTAGGTCTTTAAAACATTTTGAATTAATTTTTATATATGGTTTGAGAAAGCAATCCAGTTTTATTCTTATGCATGCAGCTGTCCAGTTTTCCCAACTGGATTTCCTGAAGAGGCTATCTTTTCCCCATTGTATATCCTTACCTCTTTTATTGTAGACTAATTGACCATGTAAATGTGGGTTCATTTCTGGACTCTCTATTCCATTCCATTGATCTATGTGTCTGTTTTTATGGCAGTACTATATTGTTTCTAGTCAAGGCAATGGTTTTTCCCGTGGTCATGTATGGATGTGAGAGTTGGACTGTGAAGAAAGCTGATCGCCGAAGAATCGATGCTTTTGAACTGTGGTGTTGGAGAAGACTCTTGAGAGTCCCTTATACTGCAAGGAGATCCAACCAGTCCATTCTGAAGGAGATCAATCCTGGATGTTCATTGGAGGGACTGATGCTAAAGCTGAAACTCCAATACTTTGGCCACCTCATGAGACGAGTTGACTCACTGGAAAAGACTCTGATGCTGGGAAAGGTTGGGGGCGGGAGGAGAAGGGGACGACGGAGAATGAGATGGCTGGATGGCATCACCGACTCTGTGGACATGAGTTTGAGTGTACTCCGGGAGTTGGTGATGGACAGGGAGGCCTGGCGTGCTGTGGTTCATGGGGTCGCGGAGAGTCGGACACGACTGAGCGACTGAACTGAACTGAACTGAACTGAAGTGTAATTTTGCAGTATAGTTTAGAATAAGGGAGTGTGATACCGTCAGCTTTGTTCTTCTTTCTTGAGATCGTTTTCACTATTTGAGACCTTCTGTGTTATAATACAATTTTTATGGCTGCAAGTCCTAGTTCTATGAAACATGCCCCTGGTGTTTTGATAGGAATTGGACTGAATCTATAGATTGCCTTGGGTAGTATGGTCATTTTAACAATATTCATATTTCCAATCTATGAGCACAGAATACGTTTCCATTTGTATCATATTCAGTGGCCCTGGGCAACAAGACCATTTTAAATTGAGGCAAAATAACAGATACGCACAGTGTGAATGAAATTTGCAACTTGACTACACATCTCCGCTTTTACTTTCTACAGTTTAGAAACACATTTAGGATTAAAGTTTCTTTGTCACATTTCTGCTAATGAAACTTAACAATTCTGAGCAAGCCAATACTAGGGTTTTCAGAATATTTTATAACTGTTATTCAGAATAAAAGTTTCAACAGAAACATTTTTCTAAAACTGTAAATTGGCTTCTTTTTAAGATTAAGATCCTACATTATTATTTTTATATAAAGCAGATCATGGATGTCAGCAATTTTTCATTTATTTAAAAACATGTGATACCTTCAGGAATTTCTATTATAAACAACACAGCAGTGTCTTTACCAGCATTCTCAATTCTGCCTCTTACCAAATCCTACCACCCATAGACTCTTTAGAAAGTTTTCTAGTCACAGGATTATGGTTACTTGTTAAATTATAATCTGTGCTGTGCTTAGTCGCTCAGAAGTGTCCAACTCTTTGCGACCCCATGGACTGTAGCCTACTGGGCTCCTCTGTCCATGGGGATTCTCCAGGCAAGAATACTGGAGTGGGTTGCCATGCTCTTCTCCACGGGATCTTTCCAACCCAGGGATTGAACCCAGGTTTCCCGCATTGCAGGCCAATTCTTTATCACCAGGGAAGCCCAAGAATACTGGAGTGAGTAGCCTATCCCTTCTCCAGGGGAATGTCCCAACCCAGGAATCAAACTGGGGTTCCCTGCATTGCAGGCAGATTCTTTACCAGATAAGCTACCAGGGAAGAATTATAACCTACTTTCTTTCAAAAATATTTGAGATAGCTTACTGGATTGCACAAGTATAATAACATGAAGATTAAAGGCATATTTACAAGCAAAATAAATTTAAAATGATGAGATATAACTAAAGAAAAAAGTTAATAATTCACAGAAATATATGCCACAAGTTCCCACAAAACTCTTAAAAGACAACTACATATTTATACTTAGTTCCAAACTTCTGATTAGCCAAAACTAAAAGGACAATATTATCATGTAGAGAAATACTGTCCTAATGATAATAGTAATAAAAAGCAATAAATGTGGATAAAACTTAATTAACTAGTGTTTTTTATGGCTTTGAAATTTGAGAAAATTTTCTCCTCCAATTTAGTATTTTGAATGCTTAAGAATAGAACATGGAATTCTTAGGAATGTGACAAGGAATCATGGAAAGGAAAATATTATCAACAATATTCTTAAAATCAAAATAACTAGTTTTGTTTCTATAGTGCCCTTCAATGTAAATTGAGAGCATAAGGCCAAAGCACAATGTAGCAAATACAATTCTCTGTAAGTGGGCAGTACAAAAAAATCAAAACAATGAAATAAGCTCTCCTAATGTCTAGATTGGTGCAGGGATAAATACTGTAACTATTTATTGGACTGGGTGAACTTCATGCCTTTAATTTGTCCTTCATGGATATTATTTCTTGTACTTTGACTTTTTTTTTTTTAATTGAAGCATGCTGCTGCTAAGTTGCTGCTAAGTCACTTCAGTCGTGTCCAACTCTGTGTGACCCCATAGACGGAAGCCCACCAGGCTCCCCCGTCCCTGGCATTCTCCAGGCAAGAACACTGGAGTGGGTTGCCATTTCCTTCTCCAATGTGTGAAAGTGAAAAGTGAAAGTGAAGTCGCTCAGTCGTGTCGGACCCTTAGTGATCCCACGGACTGCAGCCTACCAGCCTCCTCCATCCATGGGATTTTCTAGGCAAGAGTACTGGAGTGGCTTGCCATTGCCTTCTCCGAAATTGAAGCATAGTTGATCTAAAATGTTGTGTTAATTTCTGCTGTACAGCAAACTGACATATGTATACACACACACATGCATTCTTTTTAATATTCTTTTCCTTTATGGTTTATCCCAGGACACTGAATATAGTTCTCTATGCTGTAAATAAGACCCTGCTGACCATCCATTCTACATGTAATAGTCTGCAACTACTAACTCCAAACTCCCAGCCCCTATCCCCACTCCTTCCTCGCTCCCTTGGATGCCACAAGTCTGTTCTATTCTCTACATCTGTGAGTCTATTTCTGCTTCATAGATCAATTCATTGGTGTCATATTTTAGATTTCACAAATAAGCGATATCATGTATTTGTCTTTCTTTTTTTGATTTACTTATCGTGCACTTTGATTTTTGATAAAAGTTGGCCAGTGGTGGTTATCTGATTATTTGACAAATGTTTTGGAGTAATTATTTAGTGTTACTAGTTGAAACACATATATTTTTAAAACTCATATACTTCAAAATGTATATATTTTAAAAATCAACTGAGTAAAGAGACATAAGAGAATGTCCCCTTATGAAAATTAAGGTGCCTAACTTAGACTTTGTATTGAGTTGGCATTGGCCTACCTCTGCAGAGAGGAGGTCTGAGAGCACTGTAGAAAGTATAAAGATTTTTCTCAGAAAACAATTCTGAGTCTGCACCAGGATAAGGGCAAATCAATAAACAAAGTTCCAAAGTTCTACACTCTAGACCATGACTTTGACAATTTTAACCTGGAAAATTTTCAAAGTAGAATTACCCATAGGAAAATTTCAGAAATCCATTTGTGAAATGTCTGAATTTAACAGCTTTCTAGTGACCCTTCTGGGGAAAATGACTTGTGAAATGCACTGCATACTAATAAAAATGACTGACATGCTGTTTAGAGTTGTTGGATATAAACCAATTAAACCTTGGCGGACATCTGCCAGAAATACAAATTTGTGTTTAGAGACAACTGACCTTAAATGAACTCTTTCTGACTATTACATGGTAAGAATACTGTGTATTGAGGCCAGAACTATCACAGAATATTTCTCCTTTCAGGTTTTTCTTTTTTTTTCCAGCAAGGGGAATTATACTTTGGTTATATTGTTGAGCTTAGTCTCTTTCAACTACTATAGTCTTAATGAGACTACTGTTAACTAGGTGTTTGTCTAACAGTTAACAAACTGCAAATATCAGATTTTTCCACACAACTGCCAAGAAAGGTGGATAATTAAAATAAATACCCAGAAGCCTTCTAAATTTCCACTTACTAGCTATGCACTCGGAGAAGGCAACGGCAAGCCACTCCAGTACTATTGCCTAGAAAATCCCATGGATGGAGGAGCCTGGTGGGCTGCAGTCCATGGGGTTGCTAGGGGTTGGACATGACTTCACTTTCACTTTTCACTTTCACACATTGGAGAAGGAAATGGCAACCCACTCCAGTGTTCTTGCCTGGAGAATCCCAGGGACGGGGGAGCCTGGTGGGCTTCCGTCTATGGGGTCACACAGAGTTGGACACGACTGAAGTGACTTAGCAGCAGCAGCAGCAGCTATGCACTAAAACTTTGCCTTCTAGAGGTTCTCTCAGTGACTGAACCTGTGTATAATGAATCATACTCAGTCACTTAAAATGGCTTCTTTCCTCTGCCAATGACCTCATACTTTCCTTATTAGCACTTCTAATTTAACTCATGTGCTGCAGTCTATAGAATTCTAGAAGTAGATCAACAGACATCACCGTGGGACACTGGGAGGATGAAGGAAAAAGAAAGTTGGCATGTTCTAAGGTTTAAAAAAAAACAAAACCCAACATTTTCCCTTTAATTTCTCTTCAAAAATTGCGAAAGTAATATGTGTTTAGTGAAAGTGAAATAGTACAAAGAAAAAAAATGAGCATTTAATATTCTTTGTCACCTCCTCTCCCTGCCACCTGGGTCCTCCTCATCTCCTGGGTCCTCACAAGCAACAAATGTTAACAACCTGGTGCATATCCTTTCACACATTTCTACATGCTCATTCATTCACAGACCAACTAGCACAGATGAAATTCCATGGGTCTTGAATTCAGGTGCTCTATTCTCTCTATGGACCTAGACTTGGACTGTCTTTTCCTTCTAGACCACTAAATAGTTTCTGTATCAGCTCGGGTTATGAAATGAGGTGAGGTAAGAAACGTCAAAAAGCACAAAAGATGCCCCTGGGATCTCAGCTAGGATGACTCAAATGGCTGTGGATGACTTGAATGATTGTGGCTGCAAATGTCACTCTACGACAGCCTCTCCACACGTCTCTCCGAAGGGGAGAACTTCTGAAGAACCGACTCAGTTGGGATTGTTGGTGGAGTGTCTGGGCCACTGCACCATGGCAGTCTTAGGGTAGTCAGACTTCATCTGTGGTGGCTCAGGTGGTTTCAAGGAAGAGCATGGCTGAAGCTACATCCTCTTTATGACCTCAAGTTAGAAACCATGCGGTGAGCTATGCTCGCTCCTCAGCCGGGTGCTCCCCTCCCTGAGGGAGCGGCCCACATCCGGCTGCTCTGGCCACTGCCTCCCCTGGAAGCGGTCCCAGAACAGCGACACCAAGAGCCCTTCATCGTCCGCCTCTCCGAGAGCAGCAGCGGGGGCGGTCGCTGTGGCCGACAGAGTGGTTGAGGATAGTATAGTCTCCGGCGCCGCCATCGTCTCGGAAGCTGCGGTCACTTCCCCTCCCGCTCAGCAAGGGCGCTGGCTTAGAATCCAGGACCAGGAGCAACTAGAGCGCACTTCTGGTCGCTATGGGTTCTCACTAGGCCGGCTTTCTTTCCTTGATGATCCTACGCGCTATGGGGCGCTAGCGTGGGAGAACGATTGGAAAGGGGCTCAAGAGGCAGGGTGTGAGGTTGCCGAGAAGCGGCTGGCTGCCGACCTGCTTCCAGCAAATGAGGTAAGATCACCCGATGTTCCAACCCAGCAGCAAAAGGAGACTTCTGACTCAAGAGCAGACCGATGTAGTGTTTGAGAAGATAGTAGAATACATCGGGGAGACTTCAGCTATGGTCGACAGGCTTTATGGCACCTCGTTTCAGGCTACTCAAGGACCGAGCGTACCACGTGAATGAGATGACCTTGAAGTTGGCTGCCAGTATCTCCAATGACACAGCTGGTGTCTTTGGGGACATGCAAGACCAACAAGTTTCAACAGGATAATTCTGGATTCCCTAGCACCCTATGCCAAATATAAAGTGCGGATAAAGCCTGGAGCAGAGCATTCCTTATTGTATGGGAACCTTGCGGTGACATCTGGACTTGGTCAAATCACTGAAAATACTTCTCAGTACGAGGAAGTCCTGGCGTACTCCATGGCAGACATCCCTTTGGGTTTTGAGGTGGCAGTGAAGTCTACACAAGACTGCAGGAAAGTAGACCCCACGGCAATTGTGGTATTTCATCTAGCAGACTTTGGGGAATATGTGTGGCATGAAGACACATTGAATGAAATCATCCTGAGGATGTATGGCTGTGTGGAAGGGCCTCGCTTTGTTTTCTTTGTCCATGTGGGCTCCACCATCATGTTGAGTTTTGTCGACACTCTGACCTCTTCAGGGACTTCTTAGTTTAATATTCTCTCTGGTAAGGACAAATGCAGACTAGATTTTTATTATGTAGAAATGGCTCAAAAATGGAGTTTTGGATCTTTGTAATGGAATTCCAATTGAGTTATTTCAAATCCTGAACGATGATGCTGTGAAAGTGCTGCACTCAGTATGCCAGCAAATTTGGAAAACTCATCAGTGGCCACAGGACTGGAAAAGGTCAGTCTTCATTCCAATCCCAAAGAAAGGCAATGACAAAGAATGCTCAAACTACCGCACAATTGCACTTATCTCACACGCTAGTAAAGTCATGCTCAAAATTCTCCAAGCCAGGCTTCAGCAGTATGTGAACTGTGAATTTCCAGATGTTCAAGCAGGTTTTAGAAAAGGCAGAGGAACCAGAGATCAAATTGGCAACATCCGCTGGATCAAGGAGAAAGCAAGAGAGTTCCAGAAAAACATCTATTTCTGCTTCATTGACTATTCCAAAGCCTTTGACTGTGTGGGTCACAATAAACTGTGGAAAATTCTGAAAGAGATGGGAATCCCAGACCACCTGACCTGCCTCTTGAGAAACCTGTATGCAGGTCAGGAAGCAACAGTTAGAACCGGTCATGGAACAACAGACTGGTTCCAAATAGGAAAAGGTGTACGCCAAGGCTGTATATTGTCACCCTGCTTATTTAACTGATATGCAGAGTACATCCTGAGGAACACTGGGCTGGAAGAAGCACAAGCTGGAATCAAGATTGCTGGGAGAAATATCAATAACCTCAGATATGCAGATAACACCACCCTTATGGCAGAAAGTGAAGAGGAACTAAAGCCTCTTGATGAAAGTGAAAGAGGAGAGTGAAAAGGTTGGCTTGAAGCTCAACATTCAGAAAACAAAGATCATGGCATCTGATCCCATCACTTCATGGGAAATAGATGGGGAAACAGTGGAAACAGTGTCAGACTTTATTTTTTTGGTCTCCAAAATCACTGCAGATGCTGATTGCAGCCATGAAATTAAAAGATGCTTACTCCTTGGAAGGAAAGTTATGACCAACCTAGATAGCATATTAGAAAGCAGAGACATTACTTTGCCAACAAAGGTCTGTCTAGTCAAGGCTATGGTGTTTCCCGTGGTCATGTATGGATGTGAGAGTTGGACTGTGAAGAAAGCTGATTGCTGAAGAACTGGTGCTTTTGAACTGTGGTGCTGGAGAAGACTCTTGAGAGTCCCTTGGACTGCAGGGAGATCCAACCAGTCCATTCTAAAGGAGATCAATCCTGGGTGTTCATTGGAAGGACTGATGCTAAAGCTGAAACTCCAATACTTTGGCCACCTCATGTGATGAGTTGACTCACTGGAAAAGAGTTTGATGCTAGGAAGGATTGGGGGTGGGAGGAGACGGGGACGATAGAGAATGAGATGGCTGGATGGCATCACCGACTTGATGGACATGAGTTTGAGTGAACTCCTGGAGTTGGTGATGGACAGGGAGTCCTGGCGTGCTGTGATTCATGGGGTCACAAAGAGTCGGACACGACTGAGTGACTGAACTGAACTGAACTGAATTGTGGCAAAATAGAATTTATTGTCATTCAGTCACTCAGTTGTGCCCGACTCTTTGTGACCCAATGGACTGCAGCATACCAGGCTTCCCTGTCCTTCACCGTCTCCTGGAGCTTGCTCAAGCTCATATCCATTGAATTGGTGATGCCATCAAACCATCTTGAAGAATGTCTAAATAGAATACTGTGTTTTATATTTGAATCCAAGGGCTTCTTGTTTTGAGTAACAGGTTCTAAATTGTTGGAACTGAGGACCAGAGTAGCTTATTATTTGTGATAACACTGTTTTCCAAACATAGGGTAAAAACATGATGGATTTTCTTAATTAATTATTAATACTATGAAAGATAGATATTGCCTTATCAGAATAATAGACTGTATCAGGGACTTTACAAATGAAATCTGGATAAAATAATAAGAGAAGTTTATTCAGCTGATTTTCTTTATGGTAGGTGCTGTGTGGTATTGAAGAAAAACTTGCATTCAAATACCAGTTCTTACATCTACTAGCTGTATGGCCTTAGATGAGTCATTAAACTTTCAGTTCAGTTCAGTTCAGTTCAGTTCAGTCCCTCAGTCGTTTCTGACTCTCCGCGATCCCATGAATCACAGCATGCCAGGCCTCCCTGTCCATCACCAATTCCTGGAGTTCACTCAAACCCATGTCCACAGAGTCGGTGATGCCATCCAGCCATCTCATTCTCTGTTGTCCCCTTCTCCGCCCGCCCCCAACCTTTCCCAGCATCAGAGTCTTTTCCAGTAAGCTTCATTTCCTTTTTCTGTTTCAAAAACCAACTTAATTGTCTTCCTAAGGATAGTTTTTAGAATTAGAAATCATGACTTTAAAGCATGATTGCCTGGCAAATGATAGGTGTTGAATAAATGGTAAGGATTATTTTTATAATGTTTAAACTAAGTATTTCCTTACTATGAGTAGGATCTTATGAATATAATTTTATTATCTTGACTTTTATAAGCACTTTTTTTAATCTTTCTTTTTCTTGAATGGTACGATCCCAGACTGAATGAATATTACTTTTATCACCTTAATTTTCTAAAATGTAATTTCTCTCATAAATCTTTTACTTAAAAATTTTTTATTGAATTATAGTTGATTTATAATGTTGTCTTAATTTCAGGTTTTATATAGCAAATTGATTTAATTATACATATATATAGCCTTATAAATCTTACCTTACCACTGAACTGAGCAAAAAAGCAGTAATCAGAGACCCTGAAAGAGTAATTCAGCTCCTCCATCCTTCCCCCATGCCTTCAAAAATTATTAAAATATTTTTAATGAAAAACATAGCACAGATAAAAAAATTTTAAACTACCTGAATTGTTAATCAACTTCTTTAGTGAATATTTTTCTTAGTTTCTAAAAATAAAGCATTTTTCAGTTAAAAAAGGGAGAAATCATATGGTATTATGTGCTCTCTACCGTGTTGGTGGACAGACTCACAAACCCAATAAGATCAGGGGATGGGTACACGCTCTCACCTCTCTATGGGAAGATGGGTACAGAATTTGTGGTCATTCGCTGAGTTATACTGTGAAATGTTTATCTGAGAAATTCATATTTGCATTGTATCAAAGTAGAATATGGAAAAGCTAATAGGCTGATAATTTGTTTTGCTCCTTTTAAAGTTGCTCTGTTAAAAATAGAGCTGACTGTATTCTGAGTCTAACCAGACAAGACCAGTAGAGATTATAAGTGTCAAAGTCACTCATCAGAGAAGACCTTGAGAAATCATGGCAAGAATTCTTTATTAGGTACTTTATTTAGCTTAAGCTGTTAATCAGTTCTTCTAGAGGTGAAAACTTTCCTGGAACTGAGGTAGAAATAGGCCTGGGTCACAAAGTTTATGGTTATTGCCCTAAAAATAAAGCTAAGAAAAGCAACCTTCTCAGTTGTCATGACTACCATGATCTCACCCAACACAATACTACTATTGGATTCTCCATCTCTGAGTCTACTTTCATTAGTGTTTACAACAGTGAAATTCAGGCCCTGTACAATCATTTATTATACCTAAGATTTTATAAAGCAGCAAAAATTATAGTAAAATGATGACTAAGTGGTGGCCATGGTACCAGGTGCTCAGATATAACAGTGAATAAGGTAGTGTGGCTGCCTTCAAAGAACACACTGTCTGGTGGGTGTTTCAGGTATGTGAACAGATAAATTGCAACACAAGGCACTGCTTGTAAATGAACCATGTGTCATCAGGGGGAGAAGATCAACCTGTTTGGGTGTTCACACTGGATTAGCACCTATAACCACTCCCTCTCCATCCACACCTGAACCTTTGAACCTTATCTCTTATTTGGTCTTCTAGGAGAAGACTTCAAGCCCAGTTTTTCACTCTGCCTAGATTTTTGGCTTTTATGATTTTTTTTTTTTTGGTCTCATTTCCTAATATTCTCCCTCCCTGCAACACTTTGTTTCAACACTGTTTATTTATTTAATTTTTGTCTCTGTCTTCTAAAGCCTGAAGGTTTAAAATTCACTTATTAAAATATATGTTGAACAGTGACTC
The DNA here is from genome assembly GCF_049115385.1 of Moschus berezovskii. Lineage (NCBI taxonomy): Eukaryota > Metazoa > Chordata > Mammalia > Artiodactyla > Moschidae > Moschus > Moschus berezovskii. Next base: position 29,598,734 of record NC_142464.1, read on the forward strand.
TCTACTGGGCTAAGTGTTAGATGCTGGTGAGCCAGTTAAATAGGGTTCCTATGTGTTGCAGGGAGTTTCCATCTAGTCAATGCCTCCTACATTCTTGAAATTATGTGTCTGGCCTAGTCAGATGTGGGGTGGGATGTTGTTGTTCAGTTACTAAGTTGTGTCTGACTCTTTGTGACCCCATGGACTGCATCACGCCAGGCTTCCCTGTCCTTTACTAACTCCCTGTGTTTGCTCAAACTCATGTCCATTGAGATGGCGATGCCATTAAACCATCTCATCCTCTGTCATCCCTTTCATCTCCTGTCTTTAATCTTTCCCAGCAATAGGGTCTTTTCCAATGAGTCAGCTCTTCACATCAGGTGGCCAAAAAATTGGAGTTTCAACTTCAGCTTCAGTCCTTCCAATAAATGTTCAGGATTGATTTCCTTCAGGATTAACTGGTTTGATCTCTTCGCTATCCAAGGGACTCTCAAGAGTCTTCTCCAGCACCTCAATTTGAAAGCATCAATTCTTTGGTGCTCAGCCTTCTTTATGGTCCAACTCTCCCATCCGTGCATGACTATCAGAAAAACAATAGCTTTGACTAAATGGACCTTGGTTGGCAAAGTGATGTCTCTGCTTTTCAATATGCTGTCTAGATTTGTCATATCTTTCCTTCCAAAGAGCAAACATCTTTCAATTTATGACAGAAGTCACTGTCTGCTGTGATTTTGGAGCCCAAGAAAATAAAATCTGTCACTGTTTCCACTTTTCCCCTTCTGTTTGCCATGAAGTGATAGGACCAGATGCCATGATCTTAGTTTTAGGCTTTGAAAAACTCAGGGAAGCCTTTCTAGCCAGGTGACATTTGATCTATTAGTATTGTTTTCTATTGAAAAAATAGAAGTTTTTCTCCAGGTTGGGGTAGAGATAGAGTGGGGGAGGGCCAGACATTTCATGCAGAGGGCATAACACATGCAAAAAGTAGGAAGAACATGGTCAATTTGGGAGATAAAGAGAGATTCATTTAAGAATGTAGAGAGGCGTATCAGAGTGAAGCTAGAGAAGTAGGTTGGGGTCATAATTGGAAGGGCTTTGTATGCCCTTTCTGGTTTTTGAACTTAATCCCACAGGAAAGGAAGAGTCAGCAAACATTCAGAAGTAGAATCGCGACAAAATCAGATCTGTTGTACTTGAAGAAGATAAACCCAGCAGGACGGTTGCAAGAGTGGTGGAAAGACAAGCAGCAGGGAGACCAGTTAGGAGATGGTTGCTTTAGCCTAGATGAGAATGTGTGTGCACCCTAGTGACTAGATCAAAAGAGGGGACAGAGGTTAATTCTGCAATAGGGGTTTAAGGTGGAATCAAGACCACGCAGCTACTCATTAGCACAGAACGCTTGATGGACAGTAAGATCATCAATCTGAGATGGAAGAGGAACGAGGAACACATTTGGTGAGTAAGATAACACCAGGTTTTGTTTCTGATACTTGGCTATTCAAGTGAAGATATTCAGGAGGCAGCTGGAGGCTTTAATCTGAGTCTAAAGAGGGAGAGAAGATGGGCTAGAGACCCATTTTTTGAGAAGCTGTAGAAGAGGTAAATGGAAAGATAGTTAAATATTTGAGAAAGGAGAAAAAAATCAACAAAGATTGTGAAATCGGTGAATAAGGAGGAGAAGCAGCAAAAGATTAGACTCCTGGAAAGGGAGGAAAGGTCAAGTAGATGAGTAGTGTTGCTTTGCTATTGAAAGTTCTGTGTGTGCCTGGGTCAAATGTTGGCACATGTGATGATGAAGGTATAAAATGGGCAGGTGTCAGCTCTGCTGCCTAGGATGTTGCACTGATGCTTGCATCCAAAGTGCTCCTGTGAGGTTTCAGGCCTTCATTTTTGGTTTTTGCATGTCAGGAGTCAGAATGGAGTTAGAACACTTCCCAGGCTGGTCTGACTCCCAAGAAAAAGAGGACCCTAGAAACTTAGTACATCACTTTCCAAAAGTTGAGAAACATGGGAGATATAATCTGCCTCTTAGGAGATAATAGCATTCTAACTCTAAACCAGCTTTTCCATTTCTGTGCCTGAATTTTATCTGCCTGATGCATTTGGTTGAATATCACTTTTGTTTTCTATTGTACTAGAGATGTTTTTGAGTTAACTGTTATGCAATTTTATGCTGAAAAATGTTTCAAATTGTTCTGAAAATGTCCTCCCCAAGAAAGTGGTAAGAATTTTCTCTTTCCTCACCAAACATAAATACACAAACTGACTGGATGGGAAGACTTTTGCCTAAATATCATTTGCTTCCATAGTTTATTTGTTCATTTAATTTCCATTGGGAAGTGTATAGATTATAAATGCTCCAATTGTTTAAGATGAGTCATTTAATTTGCACAGTCCCTTGTGAGTAGTGTTTGGCATCAAAGGATCTGGAGTCAGTTTTGATGCTAAGTGACACTTAATTGGGCGTGGTAGAGTTAGTTCAGAATGATGCTGGCTGAGGGCCTTAGAAGGATTAATATCCTGATCCTAAATTATCTAGCTGGATGAAAGAACTGTTTGTAGATTAAAAGAGAGTATAGTAGCCAGGTGACCTGGGAATAATAATAACAGGGGAGGAAAGTCGTCCTAAAACCAAACCAAACTAAATCAAACCAAACATTTAGTCTGCCTAGAGAAGCTGATATGGGGACAAGGCTTAAGGGAGCCTTGAAATTCACTTCCAAGATTTAGTCTTTGCTTGACCTCATTGTTATTTTCTTTTTTATTCCTTTTAAGTGATACAATCTGTGAAATGACTCCCTTCTTTTCAAAAATTAGATGTTAATCAGCAGCATAACTGAAGACTTTCTTGTTTGGCTGTTAAATGAAACTGCTCCATTATATGCATTTAACTGGGCTTTCTTTCAGATCAGAATCTCTGTTGTGAAATAGTGGCAATCATGCCACATCTACTGGCTTGTATTTACACAACTATCCGTGTACAAGTTATATTTTTCTTACTTGATAATAAGTACCTTTAGGGCAGGAAACACTAGCTTTTCATGTGTTTGTCCATCCATCCATCCATCTGTCGACTTATAGAAAGTTTGAGTATGTGTCAGGAGCTGTGATGTGGACATGCTTTTTTCCCTCAAGGAGCTCAGTCCCGTTAGGGCCCTGGTTCCCTACCAGGGCTGAACACAAGAATCACTTGGGTTGCTGGGCTCCATTTACAGGAAGTCTGTTTTCATTGTGTGACCTGGGTGTTGGTATATATATATATATATACTCTATAGTCTTCTTTCTTTTACTTTTTAATTTAAAATTTTCATTTTATTAGGTGATTCCTGGGAACAAACAGATTGAAAGCCATCAAGTTAGGCTGATAGTCCTACGTTCCGCTATGAAAAAGAAAAAACAGCATTTTCTTGGTACAGAGAAGAAAATATAGTCACATACTTTAAAAAAATCTTTTACTCTTCATAGCACCTACCATAGGAGACACAGTTTCTACCCCTGGGTCAGGACGAGGAAATGACAGCCCACTCCAGTATTTTTGCCTGAGAAATTCGATGGACAGAGGAACCTGGTGGGCTACAGTCCAAAGGGTCACAGAGTCAGACGCGACTAAGAGGCTAACCACAACACAACACAGCAGCAACTACACAGGCACAGGGTCTAGATTATACATTTCTTTAATTAATGATATTACCATTAGGCTCAGTTACCTACTTCATTATCATTAGATGATATTCTGTATTGCAATTAGGACAATTCTTTCATTTATTAATTGATTTTCTGTCACAACTTAGAGACTTATGGGGCATTTTTCTTTGAGAAATAATGAATGTAGTTGTTGCTATATTTAGCTTTATAGATTCTTGACTTTATAGCTTTTGGAATCTTGACTTTATTTGATGAAATCTGTCACATCTTTTTATGGGCAAAATCATTTTTTCAGTTGGAAAAACCTGTTTTTAGAAATCAGCATCTCTTAGTTGAGACAGGTTTATAAATTAATTATGGTACAAGTAGATTATCTATCTTAATGTACTTCATCTGTTTAAAATTATAATTTCAAGTCCTGTAAATTGGATACGAAACCATAGCATGATAAACTCTTGACCTTAGAAGAACATTTGAAAGGATCACTTAGCCCAAAAGGCATTGTGTTTCTCTTCAGTGGGGAGTCCATTTCTGTTCAGACACCCAGTCTGGAACTTACTCTTCTCACTCAAGTTCAAATGAGATAAAACCCTCCTCTCCTTACAGTAAGCATGAGATTGAAGATCACACAGGGGCAGTCTGCTGAATGTACAGATTAGAGTCCAGCTCTAGTCATGTTGAAGGAAGCCAGTTTGGGGGGAACCAGCATTAGTGGCAGACACTTTGTGGTGTATTGAAGATAACCAACCTCCTCAGAAATACTGATGATTAACATAGTCCTTATAGTGAACTCTGAGCAGTTTCAGATGAAAAGTATAATATTCTTCAAGGAAGACTTTGGCACAGGACAATGGTTTCTCGACACAAATCACATTTTCTGGGTTCCCTTGCAGCTTGGTATATATGTTCACATGACTAATTTCTGGCTAAGAAGATATGATTAGAGGCATGTATGCAACTTTGAGTTTTGTTCTTTATTTTATTTTTTTACTTTTTGGCTGTACCCCACAGCATGTGGAATCTTAGTTTTCCAACCAGGGATGGAACCTGAACCCCATGCACCGAAAGGCAGAGTCTTAAGCACTGGACCACCAGGGAAGTCCATCGAGTTTCTGTTCTTCAAAGGAATGGGGATTCCCTCCTCTTCTCTCTGTTTGTCTTTCCACTGACTGGAATGTGGATGTTGCAGATGAAGATAAAGATAAGAATAACTAGATACTCTGATGATTCTACAGAGTAGAGTTACCATACCTGTTCAGACTTTTATGTGAGAGAGGAATAAACTATCAGCTTTAAGTCACTGTTGCTTTGTGTCTCTATCACACAAAGTGTGCTGTGTGCTAAGTTGCTTCAGTCATGTTCAACTCTCTGCGACTCTATGGACTGTAGCCTGCCAGGCTCCTTTCTCCATGGGATTTTCCAGGCAAGAATACTAGAGTGGGTTGCTGTGCCTGCCTCCAAGTGATCTTCCTGACCCAGGGATCGAAACTGTGTCTCTTACATCTCCTGCATTTGCAGGTGGGTTCTTTACCACTAGCACCACCTGGGAAGCCTCCTATCACACGCAGTTAGTATCCTATCCTAATTCACTATCCCTTCAACCTCTAGCAACTGGGTTAAATTAAATACAGTTCCCTGAACTTTCTATTATAGTTTTAAAATTTCTTCTTACCTTTACTTGGACCTGAACTGCATTTACAAATATATTTTCCCTGTGAGCCAAGTAAACTTCTTTTCATTTTTCAAGATTCTTTTTAAATATTGCTGTCTCTCTAGCATCTTCCTTGATATGCCTATGTAAAGGTGATAATCCTCTTATGAGTGCCTTCAATAGACTTTGTACGTAATTAAAATAATAATATACATACTTTATTGAGTATCTACTATGTGTCACGTATTTTAAATGGGCTCTACATAAAATAGCTCATTTATTCTCTCAATAGTGTTATGCAGTGGATATATCAAACTCATTTTATAGATGAGAAAATCTAGGCTTAGACAGAGAGGGTAGGTAATTTAATATGTCCAGTTCATAATGTTAGAGTAAACAGTAGAGCTGGAATTCAAAACCAGATCATTCTGGTCCGAATTCCATGTTCTATCCACTCTGCCTTCATTATAGCCCCTCTTCTATGGCATCACATTTGTTTGTTTACCTGTACATCTCATCCAGTTATTCCCTGGATTCCTCGTATCTAACTCATTGTGGGAGCTCAATATATACAAGTTAAATAACCAAGCTACTACCAACTTTATTCACCAGTTGTCTCCCAAAGTTTTGCTGTAAACTCTAGTAATAGGACCACACTCGAGGGTCAGGGCCAAGGGAGAGTCACTGTTGCCTACTCTGGTTTCTCCTTGGATCATGTATCTGCAATTGATCTGATGCTTCATGTCCTAGGCTAGCTTTGGTTACTGTTAGGATTTTAGTCTTCTAGGACTACCATTGGAGAAGGAAATGGCAACTCACTCCAGTATTCTTGCCTGGAGAATCCCAGGGACAGAGGAGCTGGTGGGCTGCCGTCTATGGGGTTGCACAGAGTCGGACATGACTGAAGCGACTTAGCAGCAGCAGCAGCAGCAGGACTTCCATAACAAAATACCACAGACTGGGTGGATTAAACAACAGAAATGTATTCACTACCAGTTATAGAGGCTGAGAACCCAAGATTAAGGAGTTGTCAGGGTTGTTTTCTGATGAGACCTCTCTTCCTGGCTTGTAAATGGCTGCCTTCTTGTGTCTTTATATGCCTTTTCTCTGTGCCTCGCAACTCTGGTGTCTATCTCTCTTTTCTTATGAGGACACTAGTCCCACCAAATTGAGACATTCACCCATATGACCTTATCATTGAAATACATTTTTAGGCTCAAGATAGAACTACTCCCAGCTGGGGTGCCAAGTCAGCACATCACAACTTAGAAAACTTTTTGTCCCTGTAAATGCTCTGCTTGAGCAGAAGCGTAGTATATGCAGTTAGCCAATCCCCAAATGCCAAGCCAACTCTACTTATTTAGATTACTTATTATTAGATTACGTATTTCCTCTTTTCCTATTCATTTCCTATTTTTCTCTTCCTTTTTCCTTGTTTTTTATCCTAAAAAAGTTTCTTGTCTTCTGCTCCATTTTGCAGTTCTCCAGCTGGACCCTTGGGAACGGAGACTGCCTGCTTCATGAAATGTTAAAGTTTGTTTTATTACCTAAATGATCTTTGATCATTTTTAACACGACAAAAAGAGCTTTTCCTCTCCAACGTGTTCCACATACACTGAGTGTGTCATGAGGAGTGAAGTGTGCTAACTCATCCAGCCTAAGCCTCAGTTCCCTCATCTTTAAAATGGGGATAATAATAACAAGCTCACGTATCTCACAATGAGATTTTTTCCTCTTCCTTTTCTTAGTATTAAATGCAATAACATTCAGAAAGTGCTTTACTAATTGAAAGTGTTCTGTCTGTAATGTCTTTTTCCCAATTACCTCATTAATATTGACTCATTTTTTTAAGACTCAGACTAAATATCATCTCCACTGTGGAATAATATTTTTCTATCATAAGTATTGACTGGTGGAGATGGATGAGTGAGGTTTTTACACCCCAGGGTCCAAGACCAATGCAGACAGAATATGAAAAGAACACAGGAAATTTGCTGGTGTTTTGTAAGTAACCAGCACTTGCTTCTCTGACTTGGAACAACATGGTCCTATGTGTGTCCAGACACAGAACAGACTTCCTGTCCCTTCCTTCCTTCCTTCTTTCTCCCCTTTTTATCAATGTGCTATGGAAAGAGCAAAATATTTGATCAGGGTTTAAACCTTGATTCTCTAACTACCTACATAGTTGACCTTGGACAGCTCATTTCACGTCTATGAGCCTCAGTAGTGTTCTAAGAGTTGATTTGATACTTCAGATCTGCTTGCTACATCTGTGTGGGCATGAAGTGAAGGAGCTGTGGGTGTAAAAGAGGGAAGGGAGGGGTGGTGGAGAGGGATAAGGGAGAGTATTGAGAATTGTGAGGACAGTGACATTTGTGTCAATCTTTGTGTTTTAATTGCCAAGTATGTGTCCAAATTGGGATTTAACTCTAAAATTAATGTTTTTAATGTTAATTTCCCACTAGGTAAAGTCAGGCTCGTGTTATCTTTTACAAGTGGTGCTTTTTTAAATTAATTAATTTGTCTGTGTTGGGTCTTAGTTGCAACATGTAGAAGCCCCTTTCATTGGGAACACAGAGTCTTAGCCACTGGGCCACCAGGGAAGTCCTACAAGAGGTGCTTTTTCTGTTTTTAGGAGACAGACCTCACAGTTGATGCAGAGACTTCTGGGAACTAGAAGGGGAAGCAGGAGGCCTGTCTGATAAAGCATATTGTTAGGTTGTGGGTGCCCATCTAGCATGTGTGTGTTGGATGTTGATTATTGTGTTGACCTGGTCTAAAGTGAATTTTCCAAGAAGGAAAAAATTTTATTTGGGGCACTTGAGACTGAATAAAATAAATTAACTGTCTCTGATTGGCTTCAGATTTGCAGATCTCTGAGGAATTTGAAAAGGGTGTGGCAATTAAGCAATAGTGGAACTCCACATACTGAGTAAACTAAGAATTTTGAGCTTGCACAAGTGCTGAATATGGTCCAGACATTTTTAGTAAACATCTATTACATTTCTCAAAACCGAAATGGTTTAAGAAGAAAAAAAAAAGGAAACACATAATGAGAATGAACAAGTTTATGAAAGGATCAGCTCAGTCACTCGATTGTGTCCAACTCCTTGCAACTCCATGGACTGTAGCATGCAAGGCCTCCCGGTCCATCACCAGATCCTGGAGTTTACTCAAACTCATGTCCATTGTGTTGATGATGAAAGGATAGAAAAGGATTTTATTCTAAGACTTTTAATAACTGTTTTTTATTCAAGGATAATCTGTAATGCTCAGTAGTGACTTCAGTTCAGTTCAGTCGCTCAGTCGTGTCCGACTCTTTGCAACCCCACGGACTGCTGCATGCCAGGCTTCCCTGTCCATCACCAATTTAGAGGCTTATTATCCCTACCTTACCCTGCTGTGGAATATAGATTCATTCTTTTAGTTAGAGTGATATTTTGTTCAATGGACAATGTTTATCCATATCCATATCCAGTGACAGATAAAATGTAGGTAATTTAGAAGTGGTTTGAGAGACTCCAGGGCCATGAATTGACAGGAAACTGAGGGCAAGTGCTGCAGTCATGACTCGGTTACAAATTGCATCTGGAAAGGGTGTAAAGATTCAAAGCAAACTTATTGGACTCGACAGCCTATTCTTGTCCCACAGCCTGGTCTTGACAATGCTGCTCTGTCTCCTAGTGCTGTCATGAGGATTCAAGAATTGCATTCCATTTGTAACGCTGGTACACTGTAGGTATTTTTCAAATGTCAGTCCCCTTGTCCTTAACTTCAAGTGCCAACACCCTGCCTTTGTCAAGATTATTTCCATCTTTAAGATATATGCATGTATCTGTGTGTGTGTGTACACATATTTGTGAGATAGGAGTGTTTGTCATAAAATGCACGTGTTGGTGTACTAGCCCATTGATCAATCAATCTTGAAGAAGAAGTTCAGCTCTGGATCATTTAGTTTTCATTTATTTATGGGACAATCAATTTCTATTTTTTTATAGTACTTTGGGCATAGATATAACAGGAAACGTAAAAATTGAGGATTAGGGAAAGAAACATACATATAATGGAATCTGTGGTACCATGTTCAATATATAAAAGGGTAGGTTGAGGGCCTTTTCATGGGGTTCAAAGAGAAGCAGAAAGTGGCTGATGTGAAAAGCCTCTTCATTGGAGAATCCAGAATAAGCTGAGTGTTGCAGGATAAGACCTTGGTAGGCTGATGGGAGATGAAAGTTTCATCATAAAGACCATAAACTTGGAGGCCAGAGTCTTACTGATGTGGCAAGGTTTTTGATTTGAAGGACAAACTTTCTAGGGAAATGGTAATAAAGCAAGCTTCCTCTGGGTGAGTGGGGTGACCTAGCAACCAATAATGATGATGTGCGTCTATTCTCTGAAAGGCCTTTGACTATATCTGCCCAATAGTCTAGACCTGATCATTCTGATCAGGTTGACTGATACTCTCTTTGAGGATAACTTTGAACTGTAGTCAAACTAGAAAGAAAATTAATTAATAGTTAAAGAAAAGCAAGGCAGGTACCCTGGTTTAGGTGTTGAGTGGTTAAATGTACTGTATACATATACCAGAAATTTATACTGGAGAGTGAATTTGAAGCTAAACCTTTCCAGAGAAGCTTTCAATAACGACTTCTGCTTCTTTCTTTGCTTCTTGTAGGCGACTATGTGAGTTCCCTTGTTTACTGAATGGAAAACATAGTGCATGAGCAGACAGGATGACAGCTGAGTTTTATAAAACACAAAATATCACACACATTTCCCTGGTGTTTGCCAGCACACTAATATAGACTCCAGCTCAGAGTTCTGTCAAAGGTCTGTCAGTCCTGCTAAATCAAGGAAAGAGAGGGGGCAGTCCTAAGATGGCAGAGGAATAGGATGGGGAGACCATTTTCTCCTCCACAAATTCATCAAAAGAACATTTGAACACCAAGCAAATTCCACAAAACAACTTCTGAATGCTGGCACAGGACATCAGGCACCCAGAAAAGCAGCCCATTGTCATTCAAAGGAGGTAGGAAAAAATATAAAAGATAAAGACACACAAAAGAGGTAGGGACTGAGATCCGTCCCAGGAAGGGAGTCTTAAAATAGAGAGAAGCTTCCAAACACCAGGAAACACTCTCACTGACGAGTCTGTGGTGAGCCTTGGAACCTCAGAGGGCAACATAACTGGGAGGAAAAATAAATAAATAATTTAAACCCACAGATTACGTGCCTAAAGGAAACGCCCAGAGGAGAAGCAGCACAGACGCTTGCATCCACCAGTAGCAAGTGTAGACTGGACAGGGAGGCGTGGGCTGCATTGCTTATGGTAAGGACCAGGCCTGAATGCCCTGAGGGCAATCTGAGGGAACTAACTACAGATAGCAACCCAGACTGTGGGATAGCTATCCCGCAAAAAGCCCTAACCTGAAGAAGCTGAAGCTGAATGGTTCTATGAAGACCTACAAGACCTTTTAGAACTAACACCCAAAAAAGATGTCTTTTTCATTATAGGGGACTGGAATGCAAAAGTAGGAAGTCAAGAAACATCTGGAGTAACAGACAAATTTGGCCTTGGAGCACGGAATGAAGCAGGGCAAAGGCTAATAGAGTTTTGCCAAGAGAATGCACTGGTCATAGCAAACACCCTCTTCAAACAATACAAGAGAAGACTCTACACATGGACATCACCAGATGGTCAACACCGAAATCAGATTGATTATATTCTTTGCAGCCAAAGATGGAGAAGCTCTATACAGTTAGCAAAAAGAAGACCAGGAGCTGACCGTGGCTGAGATCATGAACTCCTTATTGCCAAATTCAGACTTAAATTGAAGAAAGTAGGGAAAACCACTAGACCATTCAGATATGACCTAAATCAAATCCCTTATGATTATACAGTGGAAGTGAGAAATAGATTTAAGGGACTAGATCTGATAGAGTGCCTGATGAACTCTGGACGGAGGTTTGTGACATTGTACAGGAGACAGGGACCAAGACCATCCCCATGGAAAAGAAATGCAAAAGAGCAAAATGGTTGTCTGAGGAGGTCTTACAAATAGCTGAGAAAAGAAGAGAAGCGAAAAGCAAAGGAGAAAAGGAAAGATATAAGCATCTGAATGCAGAGTTCCAAAGAACAGCAAGGAGAGATAAGAAAGACTTCCTCAGCGATCAATGCAAAGAAATAGAGGAAAACAACAGAATAGGAAAAACAAGAGATCTCTTCAAGAAAATCAGAGATTCCAAGGGAACATTTCATGCAAAGATGGGCTCGATAAAGGAAAGAAATGGTATGGACCTAACAGAAGCAGAAGATATTAAGAAGAGGTGGCAAGAATACACAGAACTGTACAAAAAAAGATCTTCATGACCAAGATAATCACGATAACATGATCACTGACCTAGAGCCAGACATCTTGGAATGTGAAGTCAAGTGGGCCTTAGAAAGCATCACTACGAACAAAGCTAGTGGAGGTGATGGAATTCCAGTTGCTCTATTTCAAATCTTGAAAGATGATGCTGTAAAAGTGCTGCACTCAATATGCCAGCAAATTTGGAAAACTCAGCAGTGGCCACAGGACTGGAAAAGTCAGTCTTCATTCCAATCCCAAAGAAAGGCAATGCCAAAGAATGCTCAAACTACCGCACAAATGCACTCATCTCACACGCTAGTAAATTCATGCTCAAAACTCTCCAAGCCAGGCTTGAGCAATATGTAAACCGTGAACTCCCATATGTTCAAGCAGGTTTTAAAAAAGGCAGAGGAACCAGAGATCAAATTGCCAAAGTCCGCTGGTTCATGGAGAAAGCAAGAGAGTTCCAGAAAAACATCTATGTCTGCTTCATTGACTATGCCAAAGCCTTTGGCTGTGTGGGTCACAATAAACTGTGGAAAATTCTGAAAGAGATGGGAATACCAGACCACCTGACCTGCCTCTTGAGAAACCTGTATGCAGGTCAGGAAGCAACAGTCAGAACTGGACATGGAACAACAGACTGGTTCCAACTAGGAAAAGGAGTACCTCAAGGTTGTATATTGTCATTCTGCTTATTTAACTTATATGCAGAGTACATCATGAGGAACGCTGGGCTGGAAGAAGCACAAGCTGGAATCAACATTGCTGGGAGAAATATCAATAACCTCAGATATGCAGATGACACTACCCTTATGGCAGAAAGTGAAGAGGAACTCAAAAGCCTCTTGATGAAAGTGAAAGAGGAGAGTGAAAAGGTTGGCTTGAAGCTCAACATTCAGAAAACAAAGATCATGGCATCTGGTCCCATCACTTCATGGGAAATAGATGGGAAAACAGTGGAAACAGTGTCAGACTTTATTTTTTTGGTCTCCAAAATCACTGCGGATACTGATTGCAGCCATGAAATTAAAAGACGCTTGCTCCTTGGGTGGAAAGTTATGGCCAATCTAGATAGTATATTAGAAAGCAGAGACATTACTTTGCCAACAAAGGTCCATCTAGTCAAGGCTATGATTTTTCCCGTGGTCATGTATGGATGTGAGAGTTGGACTGTGAAGAAAGCTGATCGCCAAAGAATTGATGCTTTTGAACTGTGGTGTTGGAGAAGACTCTTGAGAGTCCCTTGGACTGCATGGAGATCCAACCAGTCCATTCTAAAGGAGATCAGTCCTGGGTGTCGTTGGAAGGACTGATGCCAACGCTGAAGCTCCAATAGTTTGGCCACCTCATGCGAAGAGTTGACTCAATGGAAATACTCTGATGTTGGGAGGGATTGGGGGCAGGAGGAGAAGGGGACAACAGAGAATGAGATGGCTGTATGGCATCACCGACTCGATGAACATGGGTTTGAGTGAACTCTGGGAGTTGGTGATGGACAGGAAGGCCTGGTGTGCTGTGATTCATGGGGCTTCAAAGAGTCAGACACGACTGAGTGACTTAATTGACCTGAACTGAACTGAAAACTCCGACAGGCCCGCTCACAGAGCAATGCACTGAGCAGAGCTAGCCAGCTGCAGACTGGCCCATCACCCGCTGGTGACAGGCAGGCGAGGGCTGCCAGAGCCAGAAGGGGGCAATTGCAGCCCCAGAGAGGCATCCGATACCAAACTGCAAGCAGGCTTTGTTGCTAACTAAGACTTCTTGGGATTCTGGATGGTGAATATCCACTGGGAGGGTTGCAACCAGAGATCAGCTCCCCAGAAGAGCCACAAGCACACCTGAGAAGGCACGCCTGTTGTACCCCCAGAAAACTGAGTGGCAGGAACAGGGGAGGTGATAAGTCACAGCAACTGTGCTCGCCAAGCACCTGGTCACCTGAGCTGCTCGGACCAGGGAAGGGCACAAAAAGCAGGCCCATTCGAGTCTGTGCCTTTGTGGGGTCCCCGAGAACCTGAACCTGAGTGGCTTTGACCTGGGAAGTACACTCAACCCAGGGCCCGCATCACAGTCCCCAGCTGAGCAACCTAGAGCCTGAGCAGTGTAGACTAGGAAAGCACACACAGCGTGAGCAGGAGCAAACCCAGTGTGGCTGAGACACTGCGAGCACACCCCACAGACGCCAGTGATATTTGTTTGCAGTGTTCCTCCCTCCCCATGGCACGACTGAACACGTGATCCTAAAAAAGTGACGACCACTGCCCCCTTGTGTCAGGGTGGAAATTAGACACTGAAGAGGCCAGCAAACAGAAGAAGCTAAAACAATCACAGGGAACCGCTTTGGAACTGACAGATGCAATAGATTAAAACCCTGCAGTTAGCACCGACTACATAGGAAGGGGCCTACAGATCTTGAGAAGTGTAAGCTGGATCAAGGAACTATCTGAAAATGAACTGACCCCACACTGTCCACAACCCCACCAGAGAAAGTCCTAGATATATTTTTACGATTATCATTTTTTTAATTAAAAATTTCTTTTAAATTTTAAGTCCTCTATGACTCCTTTGATTTTCATTTTTATAAACTACCTACTTCCAGATGTTCAAGCAGGTTTTAGGAAAGGCAGAGGAACCAGAGATCAAATTGCCAACATCCGCTGGATCATGGAGAAAGCAAGAGAGTTCCAGAAAAACATCTATGTCTGCTTCATTGACTATGCCAAAGCCTTTGACTGTGTGGGTCACAATAAACTGTGGAACATTCTGAAAGAGGTGGGAATACCAGACCACCTGACCTGCCTCTTGAGAAACCTGTATGCAGGTCAGGAAGCAACAGTTAGAACTGGACATGGAACAACAGACTGGTTCCAAATAGGAAAAGGAGTACGCCAAGGCTGTATATTGTCACCCTGCTTATTTAACTGATATGCAGAGTACATCATGAGGAACACTGGGCTGGAAGAAGCACAAGCTGGAATCAAGATCGCCAGGAGAAATATCAATAACCTCAGATATGTAGATGACACCACCTTTATGGCAGAAAGTGAAGAGGAACTCAAAAGCCTCTTGATGAAAGTGAAAGAGGAGAGTGAAAAGGTTGGCTTGAAGCTCAACATTCAGAAAACAAAGATCATGGCATCTGGTCCCATCACTTCGTGGGAAATAGATGGGGAAACAGTGGAAACAGTGTCAGACTTTATTTTTGTGGGGGCTTCAAAATCACTGCGGATACTGATTGCAGCCATGAAATTAAAAGACGCTTACTCCTTGGGAGGAAAGTTATGACTAACCTAGATAGTATATTAAAAAGCAGAGACATTACTTTGCCAACAAAGGTCCATCTAGTCAAGGCTGTGATTTTTCCCGTGGTCATGCATGGATGTGAGAGTTGAATTGTGAAGAAAGCTGATTGTTGAAGAATTGATGCTTTTGAACTGTGGTGCTGGAGAAGACTCTTGAGAGTCCCTTGGACTGCAAGGAGATCCAACCAGTCCATTCTAAAGGAGATCAATCCTGGGTGTTCATTGGAAGGACTGATGCTAAAGCTGAAACTCCAATACTTTGGCCACCTCATGCGACGAGTTGACTCACTGAAAAAGACTCTGATGCTGGGAAGGATTGGTGGTGGGAGGAGACAGGGACGACAGAGAATGAGATGGCTGGATGGCATCACCGACTCGATGGTTATGAGTTTGAGTGAACTCCTGGAGTTGGTAATGGACAGGGAGGCCTGGCGTGCTGTGATTCACGGGGTCGCAGAGAGTCAGACACGACTGCGCGACTGAACTGAACTGAGATAGCATATTAAAAATAGAGACATTACTCTGCCAACAAAAGTCCATCTAGTCAAGGCTACGGTGTTTCCCGTGGTCATGTATGGATGTGAGAGTTGGACTGTGAAGAAAGCTGATCGACGAAGAATTTGAACTGTGGTGTTGGAGAAGACTCTTGAGAGTCCCTTGGACTGCATGGAGATCCAACCAGTCCATTCTAAAGGAGATCAGTCCTGGGTGTCGTTGGAAGGACTGATGCCAACGCTGAAGCTCCAATAGTTTGGCCACCTCATGCGAAGAGTTGACTCATTGGAAATACTCTGATGTTGGGAAGGATTGGCGACAGGAGGAGAAGGGGACAACAGAGAATGAGACGGCTGTATGGCATCACCAACTCAATGGACATGGGTTTGAATGAACTCCGGGAGTTGGTGATGGACAGGGAGGCCTGGCGTGCTGTGGTTCATGGGGTCACAAAGAGTCGGACACGACTAAGTGACTGAACTGAAGTGAACTGAACAACTTTGCAAAGAAAAAAAAAAAAGAGAACCAATTTTTAAAGCAAAATTCATATATATATATTTTATAATTTTTTTACTTTGTTTTTTCCTTTAATATTGTATTTTTGAGAATCTAACCTCTACTCTAGATTTTTAATCTTTGTCTTTTGGTATTTGTTATCAGTTTTGTACCTTTAAGAGCCCGATCTTCAGTACCCATTTTTACTTGGGAGCGAGATTACTGGCTGGATTGCTCTGTCCCCTTTCGGGCTCTCCTTTTTCTCCACCAGGTCGCCTCTATCTCCTCCTTCCCCTTCTCTTCTCTACCCAACTCTGTGAATCTCTGTGTGTTCCGGGCTGTGGAGAACACTTAGGGAACTGATTACTGGCTGGATCTGTCTCTCCCCTTTTGATTCCCCCTATTCTCCTCCTGGTCACCTCTATCTCCCTCCTCCCGCTTCTCTTCTCTGTGTAACTCCGTGAACATCTCTGAGGGATCCAGACTGTGGAGACCACAAAGGGAAGTGATTACTGGCTAGCTTGCTCTCTCCCCTTTTAATTCCCCTTCTTCTCCTCCAGGTTACCTCTATCTTCCTCCACTCTCTTCTCTTCCCCATGTAACTCTGGATACCTCTCTGGGTGTCCCTCACTGTGGAGGAACCTTTCGTCATTAACCTAGATGTTTTATCATCAGTGCTGCATAGATGGAGAAGTCTTCAAGCTACTGTAAGAATAAGACTTAAAACCAGAGGCAAGCGGCTTAAGTCCAAATCCTGAGAACACCAGAGAACTCCTGACTCCAGGGAACATTAGTTGATAGGAGCTCATCAAATGCCTCCATACCTACACTGAAACCAAGCATCACCCAAGGGCCAGCAAATTCCAGAGCAAGACATACCACGCAAATTCTCCAGCAACACAGGAACATAGCCCTGAGCTTCAATATACAGGCTGCCGAAAGTCACACCAAACCCACTGACATCTCATAACTCATTACTGGACACTTCAGTGCACTCCAGAGAGAAGAAATCCAGCTCCACCCACCGTAACACGGACACAAGATTCCCTAACCAGGAAACCTAGACAAGCTACATGTCCAACCCCACTCATAGCGAGAAATCTCCACAATAAAGAGGAACCACAAACTGCCAGAATATGGAAAAGCCACCCCAAGCACAGCAATATAAAGAAGATGAAAAGGCAGAGAAATACCCAGCAGGTGATGAACAGAGAGGCCTGGCATGCTGTGATTCATGGGGTTGCAAAGAGTCGGACACGACTGAGCAACTGAACTGAACTGAACTGAAAGGAACAGGATAAATGCCCACCAAACCAAACCAAAGAGGAAAAGATAGGGAATCTACCTGATAAAGAATTCTGAATAGTGATAGTGAAAATGATCCAAAGTCTTCAAAACAAATTGGAGTTACAGATAAATAGCCTGGAGACAAAGATCGAGAAGATGCAAGAAGTGTTTAACAACCATCTAGAAGAAATAAAAAAAGAGTCAATATATAATGAATAATGCAATAAATGAGATCAAAAAAATCTGGAGGGAACCAACAGTAGAATACTGGAGGCAGAAGATAGGATAAGTGAGGTAGAAGATACAATGGTAGAAATAAATGAAACAGAGAGGAGAAAATAAAAAAGAATTAAAAGAAATGAGGACAACCTCAGAGACCTCTGGGACAATGTTAAACGTCCCAACATTCGAATCATAGGAGTCCCAGAAGAAGAAGACAGAAAGGCCACGAGAGAATACTTGAGGAGATAATAGTTGAAAACTTCCTTAAAATGGGGAAGGAAACAGTCACCCAAGTCCAAGAAGCCCAGAGAGTCCCTAACAGGATAAACCTAAGGTGAAACACCCCAAGACACATATTAATCAAATTAACAAAGATCAAACACAGAGAACAAATATTAAAAACAGCAAGGGAAAAACAACAAATAACACACAAGGGGATTCCCATAAGGATAACAGCTGATCTTTCAAAGGAAACTCTTCAGGCCAGGAGGGAATGGCAGGACATACTTAAAGTGTTGAAAGAAAATAACCCACAGCCCAGATTACTGTACCCAGCAAGGATCTCATTCAAATATGAAAGAGAAATCAAAAGCTTTACAGACAAGCAAAAGCTGAGAGAATTCAGCATCACCAAACCAGCTCTCCAACAAATGCTAAAGGATCTTCTCTAGAAAGGAAACACAGAAAGGGTGCATAAACTTGAACCCAAAACAATAAAGTAAATGGCAATGGGATCATACTTATCAATAATTACCTTAAATGTGAATGGGTTGAATGCCCCAACCAAAAGACAAAGGCTGGCTGAATGGATATAAAAACGAGAACCCCATATATGTTGTCTACAAGAGACCCACCTCAAAACGAGGGACACATACAGACTGAAAGTGAAGGGCTGGAAAAAGATATTCCATGCAACTAGTAGCAATACTCATATCAGATAAAATAGACTTTAAAACAAAGGCTGTGAAAAGAGACAAAGAAGGAAACTACATAATGATCAAAGGATCAATCCAAGAAGAATATATAACAAATATAAATATATATGCACCTAACATAGGGGCACTGCAATATGTAAGACAAATGCAACAAGTATGAAAGGGGAAATTAAAAATAACATAATAATAGTGGGAGACTTTAATACCCCACTCACACCTATGGATAGATCAACTAAACAGAAAATTAACAAGGAAACACAAACTTTAAATGGTACAATAGAGCAGTTAGACCTAATTTATATCCATAGGATGTTTTACCCCAAAACAATGAATTTCACCTTTTTCTCAAGTGCACATGGAACCTTCTCAGGATAGATCACATCCTGGGCCATAAATCTAGCCTTGGTAAATTCAAAAAAATTGAAAACATTCCAAGCATCTTTTCTGACCACAATGCAGTAAGACTAGATCTCAATTACAGGAGAAAAGCTATTAAAAATTCCAACATATGGAGGCTGAACAACACGCTGCTGAATAACCAACAAATCATAAAAGAAATCAAAAAAGAAATAAAAATATGCATAGAAATGAATGAAAATGAAAACACAACAACCCAAAAACCTATGGGACACTGTAAAAGCAGTGATAAGGGGAAGATTGATAGCAATACAGGCATACCTCAAAAAACAAGAAAAAAGTCAACTAAATAACCTATCTCTACACCTAAAGCAACTAGAAAAGGAAGAAATGAAGAACCCCAGGGCTAGTAGAAGGAAAGAAATCTTAAAAATTAGGGCAGAAATAAATGCAAAAGAAACAAAAGAGACCATTGCAAAAATCAACAAAGCCAAAAGCTGGTTCTTAGAGAGGGTAAATAAAATTGACAAACCACTAGCCAGACTCATCAAGAAACAAAGGGAGAAAAACCAAATCAATAAAATTACAAATGAAAATGGAGAGATCACAACAGACAACACAGAAATATAAAGGATCATAAGAGACTACTATCAGCAATTATAACAAGGGAACATTTAATGCAAAGATGGGCTTGAAAAAGGACAGAAATGGTATGGACCTAACAGAAGCAGAAGATATTAAGAAGAGGTGGCAAGAATACACAGAAGAACTGTACAAAAAAGATCTTCACGACCAAGATAGTCACGATGGCATGATCAGTCACCTGGAGCCCAACATCTTGGAATGTGAAGTCAAGTGGGCCTTAGAGAGCATCACTACAAACAAAGCTAGTGGAGGTGATGGAATTCCAGTTGAGCTATTTCAAATCCTGAAAGATGATGCTGTGAAAGTGCTGCACTCAATATGCCAGCAAACTTGGAAAACTCAGCAGTGGCCACAGGACTGGAAAAGGTCAGTCTTCATTCCAATCCCAAAGAAAGGCAATGACAAAGAATGCTCAAACTACCGCACAAATGCACTCATCTCACACGCTAGTAAATTCATGCTCAAAACTCTCCAAGCCAGGCTTCAGCAATATGTGAACTGTGATCTTCCAGATGTTCAAGCAGGTTTTAGAAAAGGCAGAGGAACAAGATATCAAATTGCCAACATCTGCTGGATCATGGAGAAAGCAAGAGAGTTCCAGAAAAACATCTATGTCTGCTTCATTGACTATGCCAAGGCCTTTGACTGTGTGGGTCACAATAAACTGTGGAAAATTCTGAAAGAGATGGGAATAGCAGACCACCTGACCTGCCTCTTGAGAAACCTGTATGCAGTTCAGGAAGCAACAGTTAGAACTGGACGTGGAACAACAGACTGGTTCCAAATATGAAAAGGAGTACGCCAAGGCTGTATATTGTCACCCTGCTTTTTAACTTATATGCAGAGTACATCATGAGAAATGCTGGGCTGGAAGAAGCACAAGCTGGAATCAAGATTGCCGGGAGAAATATAAATAACCTCAGATATGTAGATGACACCACCCTTATGGCAGAAAGTGAAGAGGAACTCAAAAGCCTCTTGATGAAAGTGAAAGTGTAGATTGAAAAGGTTGGCTTGAAGCTCAACACTCGGAAAACAAAGATCATGGCATCTGGCCCCATCACTTCATGGGAAGAAGATGGGGAAACAGTGGAAACTGTCAGACTTTATTTTTTTGATCTCCAAAATCACTGCAGATGCTGATTGCAGCCGTGAAATTAAAAGACGCTTGCTCCTTGGAAGGAAAGTTATGACTAACCTAGATAGCATATTAAAAAGCAGAGACATTACTTTGCCAACCAAGGTCCGTCTAGTCAAGGCTATGGTTTTTCCCGTGGTCATGTATGGATGTGAGAGTTGGACTGTGAAGAAAGCTGAAGAATTGATGCTTTTGAACTGTGGTGTTGGAGAAGACTCTTGAGAGTCCCTTGGACTGCAAGGAGATCCAACCAGTCCTTTCTAAAGCAGATCAATCCTGGGTGTTCATTGGAAGGACTGATGCTAAAGCTGAAACTGCAATACTTTGGCCACCTCATGCGACGAGTTGACTCACTGCAAAAGACTCTGATCCTGGGAGGGATTGGGGGTGGGAGGAGACGGGGATGGCAGAGAATGAGATGGCTGGATGGCGTCACCGGCTTGATGGACATGAGTTTGAGTGAACTCCGGGAGTTGCTGATGAACAGGGAGGCCTGGTGTGCTGTGATTCATGGGGTTGCAAAGAGTTGGACACGACTGAGCGACTGAACTGAACTGAATACAGCAATTATATGCCAATAAAATGGACAACTTGGAAGAAATGGACAAATTCTTAGAAAAGTACAACTTTCCAAAACTGAACCATGAAGAAATAGAAAATCTTAACAGACCCATCACAAGCACAGAAATTGAAACTGTAATCAGAAATCTTCCAGCAAACAAAAGCCCAGAACCAGATGGCTTCACAGCTGAATTCTACCAAAAATTTAGAGAAGAGCTAACACCTATCCTACTCAAACTCTTCCAGAAAATTGCAGAGGAAGGTAAGCTTCCAAATTCATTCTATGAGGCCACCATCACCCTAATACCAAAACCTGACAAAGATGCCACAAATAAAGAAAACTACAGGCCAATATCACTGATGAACATAGATGCAAAAATCCTTAACCAAATTCTTTCAAATAGAATTCAATGACATATTAAAAAAATCATACATCATGACCAAGTGGGCTTTATCCCAGGGATGCAAGGATTCTTCAATATCTGCAAATAAATCAACTAATACACCACATTAACAAATTGAAAGATAAAAACCGTGTGATTATCTCAATAGATGCAGAGAAAGACTTTGACAAAATTCAGCATCCAGTTATGATAAAAACCCTCCAGAAAGCAGGAATAGAAGGAACATACATCCACATAATAATAGCTATATATGACAACCCACAGAAAACATTATCCTCAATGGTGAAAAATTGAAAGTATTTCCCCTAAAGTCAGGAACAAGACAAGGGTGCCCAATCTCACCACTCCTAGTCAACATAGTTTTGGAAGTTTTGGCCACGGCAATCAGAATAGAAAAAGAAATAAAAGGAATCCAAATTGGAAAAGAAGAAGTAAACCTCTCACTGTTTGGAGATAACATGATCCTCTACATAGAAAACCCTAAAGACTCTACCAGAAAATTACTAGAGCTAATTAATGAATATAGTAAAGTTGTAGGATATAAAATCAACACACAGAAATCCCTTGCATTCCTATAGACTAATAATGAGAAAACAGAAAGAAAAATTAAGGAAACAATTCCATTCACCATTGCAACGAAAAGAATAAAATACTTAGGAATATATCTACCTAAAGAAATAAAAGACCTATATATAGAAAAAAACTGATATAACACTGATAAAAAAAAATCAAAGAGGACGCAAATAGATGGAGAAATATACCGTGTTCATGGATTGGAAGAATCAATATAGTGAAAATGAGTATACTATCCAAAGCAATCTATAGATTCAATGCAATCCCTATCAAGCTACCAGTGGTATTTTTCACAGAACTAGAACAAATAATTTCACAATTTGTATGGAGATACAAAAACCTCAAATAGCAAAAGCAATCTTGAGAAAGAACAATTGAACTGGAGGAATCAACTGACTGACTTCAGGTTCTACTACAAAGCCACAGTCATCATGACAGTATGGTACTGGCACAAAGACAGAAATATAGATCAATAGAACAAAATAGCCCAGATTTAAATCAACGCACCTATGGACACCTTATCTTTGACAAGAGGCAAGAATATACAATGGAGAAAAGACAATCTTTTTAACAAGTGGTGCTGGGAAAACTGGTCAACGACTTGTAAAAAAATGAAACTCAAACGCTTTCTAACACCACACACAAAAATAAACTCAAAATGGATTAAAGATCTAAACGTAAGGCTAGACACTATAAAACTCCTAGAGGAAAACACAGGCAAAACACTCTCTGACATAAATCACAGCAGGATTCTCTATGACCCGCCAGTCCAGGTTCGATGCATGATACAGGGTGCTCAGGGTGCACTGGGATGACCCAGAGGGATGGGATGGGGAGGGAGGTGGGAGGGGGGTTCAGGTTGGGGAACACATGTACACCCGTGGCAGATTCATGTCAATGTATGACAAAACCAATACAATATTGTATAGTAATTAGCCTCCAAAAAAATAAATAAAGTGAAAAAAAATAAATCAAGGAAAGAGGCTTTACTTACTCTTATTCTCTTTCCCCACGTTGCACAGTTCAAAAACAAAAACAAATAAAACACAACAAACTAGGCAAAACCCTATACAGTTTACCTCCATGAAGACTGAACATTACAGAAGCAAACTCATGATATAGTGAGCGTCTGAGTAGCTTTCACTGTGAGGTAGTTGTCATTTTTCAGTCTGGCTCAGACAGATTGTTCAACTGGAGAAGTTTACTAAACTCAGGGATTTGGTTTTGAGGACATAATTATGGGTCATGATTATCTGAGGGCCTTCACTATGCCTGAGGATATAGAAAGCGATTTAAATCAGGGCTCTGAACAGCAACCTTTGCTACTGAACTCACTGTGACCTTTGTTTGAGAAGCTCTTCCCAAAGGAAACTTCCTCACACATTTCTTACCACTTCAACTCTTTTTGAACCAGGAAGAAGGTCAAGTGTGTATGTAGTTCTTGAATATTTCCTTTGAAGTTTCATTTTGGTGGTTTGTCTCATAACTCAATTTTATATCTGATATATTTTGTACCCTGGATCTTTTATTTGCAACTTCTAATTTAAGGTTCTGCAGTGTGGGAATTGAGAGAGATTTGGTGATTCTTCTTTTCTTCTTTATGCTTATCTGTATTTTCTTAATTTTCTATAATAACCACACACTATTTTTAAAATGGCTTCCCTCGTGGCTCAGTTGGTCAAGAATCTGCCTGCAACACAGGATACATGGGTTCACTTCCTGGGTTGGGAAGGTCTCCTGGGGGAGGGCATGGCAACCCACTCCAGTGTATTTGTCTGGAGAATCCCATGGACAGAGGAGGCTGGTGGGCTAGTCCATGGGTTAACAAGAGCTGGACATGACTGAGCAAATAAGCACACACAGCCCACATTTTTAAAATGAGAAAAATTCATATGAAAGTGTCACTTAATTTCCTTATCTCTTTATCTCTAAAAATGCTCAATGATACTTGGACAAATGTATAATTGACACTACTCATATACAGAAATATTGTGTGCATGAACAAGGGAAAACAGTAATGCTATGGCAAGTAATTGTCCTTGTACCCTATAAGGTGACACACTGTGGCTAAATGTCCCATTTCTGGTGGAGTTAACATTGATCACTTTTTCACGATGGATTTGCCTGGTTTTTCTATTATAGTATTGCTTTTTTCATTTTAATTAATAAATATTTGTGGGGCGACACCTTGAGATCAGGTAAAACCTCTTTCCTTATCCCACCTTCACCCATCAATTTTAGCATCTATTGATAAGATATATCATTACCATGATGACCATCAAATTGTGATTTTTCTAATTTCATCATTAGAGTGAAAAGGTTGGCTTGAAGCTCAACATTCAGAAAACTAAGATCATGGCATCTGGTCCCATCACTTCATGGGAAATAGATGGGGAAACAGTGGAAACTGTCAGATTTTATTTTTGGGGGCTCCAAAATCACTGCAGATGCTGATTGCAGCCATGAAATTAAAAGATGCTTGCTCCTTGGAAGGAAAGTTATGACCAACCTAGATAGCATATTAAAAAGCAGAGACATTACTTTGCCAACAAAGGTCCGTCTAGTCAAGGCTATGGTTTTTCCCGTGGTCATGTATGGATGTGAGAGTTGGACTGTGAAGAAAGCTGATTGCCGAAGAATTGTTGCTTTTGAACTGTGGTGCTGGAGAAGACTCTTGAGAGTCCCTTGGACTGCAGGGAGATCCAACCAGTCCATTCTAAAGGAGATCAATCCTGGGTGTTCATTGGAAGGACTGATGCTGAAGCTGAAACTCCAATACTTCGGCCACCTCATGCAAAGAGTTGACTCACTGGAAAAGACTCTGATGCTGGGAGGGGTTGGGGGCAGGAGGAGAAGGGGACAACAGAGAATGAGATGGCTGGATGGCATCACCGACTCTGTGGACATGAGTTTGAGTGAACTCCGGGAGTTGCTGATGGACAGGGAGGCCTGGCGTGCTGTGATTCATGGGGTCGCAAAGAGTTAGACACTACTGAACGACTGAACTGAACTGAACTGAACTGAATTCCATCATTCATTTTACACTTATTAGTCAGCATTTTTTGTAAGGAAGAACTTTCTTTTCTCCCATTTATTTATTCATATATTTACTTACAGCCATGGTCTCTTGAATCCTTATTTTATCAAATAGGTCATAATTTGTTACTTTTATTACTTATTTTGATACTCAAGTTGTTATGGATTTGGTTGATAAGAGCCCCTTCAAGCTGGTTACTGAGCTTGTTTGACATGTCCCTATCATTTTTTTAGACATGTTCTAGGCTCATCTTGTTATTTCCCTATTTAAGTCCTGGAATTAGGCATTTTTTCCAAGTACCTTGGTTCCATTTAGTGTAGAGTGATATTTAGAAGCCAAAGATCTGGGTCATAAGTATGCCTATTGCAGCTGAGATAGTGATGCCCTATACCCTTTTAGTGAACAGAATTATAAAAGATATGTATGTATCACTCATTTATATTCATATTTATTTCTATGTCTATCTACATACATGGAAAACATGAATTCACAGTCATGTCTCCTATTCCATTTCAGCACCACAGATACATTCTAGCTTCTCTCCTGGCTGTGTTGTACCTTTTTTTGCTCTGGCATTGAGGAATATTGCTATCACTATCTTCATTATGTTTATTTATTCAATCCAAATATCAGTAATTTCTTGACCTTTCTAAGTTTCTACACCATTTGGGCACCCTCCTTGCATGGGTCCTGACTCATTCAGACACCCTCCTTACTTGGATTCTGACATATGCTGGGGTGCTTTCTTGTCCTCTGGGACCTTCATGTTGAGTCATTGCCACCACTGGGCTGTCATTAAGGAAGCAAATAAAGAAATGAGAAAAGAAAGAAGGAATAGAGGAATCAATCTGAAGAAATACTTTCAGTGCTAATGATATTTTTAAAAATCCCATTTATATAGTCAATGTTTTTTTGAAAACTCAAGCTATAAATCACATTGTTTTATAGCCACTACTATAGAATCATTGCATGAAGGCCTGAAGAATAATTGAAAGAGTTTCTGATCACATTCTCTCATTTATTTAACATATATGCAATAGATATCCAGAGAGCCTAAGTTAGTTGGAAAGGCCCTGTAACTGATCAGAAGTTGTATTCTGAACAAGAGTCAAGATATCTGAGACCCTGGAAGGTTCTGTCTTCACTGGATCATTCTGGTGCTTTAGAAAATGTTTTACTTTTTAAAGGATGAAATTTAATATATTAAAGTGGGGATTTATTATTTTTGCTTCTGCAGTGTACCGTTTCTTCCTTTTGGGAGACATCCCATTGTCACTATTAGTTCACTCTCAGCCATCATCAAGTGCGGGGTCAGCTCTGCTGTCGAGCTCCAGGGGTGGTCATGGACTTAGGCCTGGCTAATGAGAGTCATGGGGCATTTGTGGAACCATCAGGAAGGAGATTCTCTCTGCTGGGACTGTAAATAGGAGGTAATCTGGCACTGCTGTGTGTAAAGACAGCCCAAAGATGGGCTTGGTTGCAGTTTAGGAAAATCCTGTGTATTAATGTGGCCAAGACATGAAGAGTTACCTGATGACATTCTTAAGCCCTGGATCTATTTGTGCTTAAAATAACGTTGCACCCTTCTACTTCAATGTTGTGTGATCTAGTAAATTCTTTTGTTTGCCTAAGGCAATTTGAATTGGGCTTCTCTTACTTGAAACCAAAAGAGTAAAATGTTCCCCTTAAAATCTTAACCTCTAAATCTTTGAAAAAATAAAAGCATAGCTAAATTTAGTGTCTGTTAAATTGATGTCAGGTGTTTCTTCCTTACTACTTTGATAAGGGAGAAAGGAATGAGAAGTATTTGTTGAGTGGTCTCTCAGGGAGAAAAACCAAATGTCTTTACTTAATTCAGTTCAGTTCAGTTGCTCAGTCATGTCTGACTCTTTGTGACCCCATGAATCACAGCACGGCAGGCCTCCCTGTCCATCACCAATTCCCGGAGTTCACTCAAACTCATGTCCATCGAGTTGGTGATGCCATCCAGAATCTCATTCTCTGTCGTCCCCGTCTCCTCCCGCCCCCAATCCCTCCCAGCATCAGAGTCTTTTCCAGTGAGTCAACTTGTCGCATGAGGTGGCCAAAGTATTGGAGTTTCAGTTTTAGCATCAGTCCTTCCAATGAACACCCAGCATTGATCTCCTGTAGAATGGACTGGTTGGATCTCCTTGCAGTCCAAGGGACTCTCAAGAGTCTTCTCCAGCACCACAGTTCAAATGCGTCAATTCTTTGGCGATCAGCCTTCTTCACAGTCCAACTCTCACATCCATACATGACCACGGGAAAAACTTTGCTTAATTAAATAACAATAAATTCACCTATATAAAGTTCCAAAATGGTGAAGATTATTACTTAACAGCATAGATTGCTGGTGTAAAATCACATCATTTTTCAACAGAGTTATATCTTTGCTTTTAATAGTTAACCTCTCTAGACAGATGATCCTATTGTGAAACAATGGTGGTTCTTTGACCTCAGTTTAAAAACAGCTTAAAAACATTCTTAAGGGGAATGGTTGATGGATTGCTCAATTTTCAGAATGTTCATCCTCCTTAAAGTTGTTCCAAACTAGGTAGATACAAACATGGGTAGGATATGAATGGTGGAGCGACACATATAAAACCAGTTATACTTAATAAGGTTGCTTATTAACAGAAAGTACTAGTTGCTCAGTCATGTCTGACTCTTTGTGACTCCATGGACTATAGCCTGCCAGGTTCCTCTGTCCATGGAATTCTCCAGGCAAGAATACTGGAGTGGGTTGTCATTCCCTTCTCCAGGGGATCATGCCCATGTCTCCTGCATTGGAGGCAGATTCTTTACTGTCTGAGCCACGGCAGAAACCCTGTTCTTTGAAGCTTGGGGCCTAAAAGAAAACAGGCAGCCAACTTATGACATAGTTTTATATACTATAATATTTCTTCTAGTAAAAGAGCTTAAAGAATGCATGCTCACTTGTTAGCATGATTTGAGGGGAAAACAGACAAAAAATTTATTATTATAACTATTGCTTAGTAACTCAATTATAAAATGTAGATGAAGAAATTTTGATATACTTTAAAGTCATGATGATAATACATATTCAGCACTCAATGATATGTTGCTGCTAAGTCACTTCAGTTGCGTCCGACTCTGTGTGACCCCATAGATGGAAGCCCACCAGGCTCCCCCGTCCCTGGGATTCTCCAGGCAAGAACACTGAGTGGGTTGCCATTTCCTTCTCCAAAATGATATGTTAAACACCATTAATTAGCTCATTTAATGCTCACAATCATCTCACTAAGGAGAGCAAATTTTATTCTTATTGTCAGAGGTTAAGAAATCAGAAACCTGTTGTCTAAGATCACACAATTTTAGGAGGTGGACTTCTATTGAAGTTTAACTAACACTCTAGGTAAGTTCCTTTGATCCTCCAAACAGTATTAAATTTCATTACATTTCATGTGATAACAGTGATGATTAATTATATGTGTCAACCTTGTTAGGGCACTATACTCAGATATTTGGTCAAACATTTTTCTAAATGTTTCTGTGAAGGTGTTTTTTAGATGATACTAACACACAAATCAGTAGACTTTGAATAAAGAGTTGCAATTATTTGATAATAAAAGATACATATATCAAAGGAGATTAATAGTTTTGCGTGCTCAGGTAGAATCATGATTCAACATTCTGCCAAGTGGATCCATTAGTCTTAATAACACTCACTAAAGGAACTTGGGATAGGCATGTGGGGAGCCCTTGCTTGCTCTCCAAGTTTCCATTAAGGGGGTCCCCCAAGTATAGTTACAAATTTGCATAGAGGAGCAAAAGTCCTCATAACATGAAAATGTTTACTAATGAACTTCTATTTATATTAATCTCCACTTACACATTCCTTCCTTTAACAGATTTTGAAGCCCGCAGATTGCCTTCTCTATCACTCTCTGACTGATTTTTGGATGCCAGGATAAAAGGCAAGTCAATTGCAAAGTGAAATTCCAAATCTTGCAAAAAGGTAGGATTACATACAGCATTGAAAACATTGTTGAAGAACCTCTCAACCTTTTACTGCAAAAGGACATTCAGTTCAGTTCATTCAGTTCAGTTCAGTTCAGTTCAGTCGCTCAGTCGTGTCCGACTCTCCGCGACCCCATGAATCACAGCATGCCAGGCCTCCCTGTCCATCACCAACTCCCGGAGTTCACTCAAACTCATGTCCATAGAGTCGGTGATGCCATCCAGCCATCTCATTCTCTGTCGTCCCCTTCTCCTCCCGCCCCCAACCTTTCCCAGCATCAGACTCTTTTCCAGTGAGTCAGCTCGTCTCATGAGGTGGCCAAAGTATTGCAGTTTCAGCTTTAGCATCAGTCCCTCCAATGAATACCCAGGACTGATCTCCCTTAGAATGGACTGGTTGGATCTCCTTGCAGTCCAAGGGACTCTCAAGAGTCTTCTCCGACACCACAGTTCAAAAGCATCAATTCTTCGGCGATCAGGTTTCTTCACAGTCCAACTCTCACGTCCATACATGACCACGGGAAAAACCATAGCCTTGACTAAACGGACCTTTGTTGGCAAGGTAATGTCTCTGCTTTTGAATATACTATCAAGGTTGGTCATAACTTTCCTTCCAAGGAGTAAGCGTCTTTTAATTTCATGGCTGCAATCACCATCTGCAGTGATTTTGGAGCCCAAAAAATAAAGTCTGACACAGTTTCCACTGTTTTTCCATCTATTTCCCATGAAGTGATGGGACCAGATGCCATGATCTTTGTTTTCTGAATGTTGAGCTTCAAGCCAACCTTTTCACTCTCCTCTTTCAGTTTCATCAAGAGGCTTTTTAGTTCCTCTTCACTTTCTGCCATAAGGGTAATGTCATCTGCATATCTGAGATTATTGATATTTCTCCCAGCAATGTTGATTCCAGCTTGTGCTTCTTCCAGCCCAGCGTTCCTCATGATGTACTCTGCATATAAGGTACAGTTAAATCAGTTAGCAGTAGAAGCCAAAGAAAATAGACCCAGATGACAGAATTTGGTTCCTTTAATTCAGATGAAAATTTTACATA
This sequence comes from Moschus berezovskii, assembly GCF_049115385.1. NCBI lineage: Eukaryota > Metazoa > Chordata > Mammalia > Artiodactyla > Moschidae > Moschus > Moschus berezovskii. Next base: position 29,628,866 of record NC_142464.1, read on the forward strand.
AAATGAAATGCATAAATTGCTGACATCAACAAATTCTTTCATCTGTGTACCTCAAATCCCTATTGAAATATAGGCTTCTACCATCACACTAGAACCTTGTGGTTTTTTCCAGTTAATATTCATACCCACTGTCCCAGAGAAAACTACTATATTCAATTTTTCCACTATAGAGTAGTGTAGCCTGTTGTAGAAGTCTTCATATATTATATATATATTCATACAGTATGTGCTCTTTTATGTAAAGTGTCTTTCATTGAAGATGTTCTTTGAAATTCATCCATGTTGTTACATGTATCAGTAACTTATTCCTTTTTATTTTGGAGTTGTATTCTGTTATGTAAACATCCCACAATTTATGATGGATTGTCTGGAATGTTTGACAATTATGAATAAAGTTGTGAAGAGAATTTATGTACAGATGCTTTTGCAATCATATATAGCTGTCCCCTTGTATCTCTAGACATTGGGTCTAGGAGCCCTGTGGATTCAAAAATCCATGGATTCTCAAGACCCTTAGGCACAATGGTGTACAACAATCAACCCTAGGCAGCTGTGGGTCTTGTACCCATGGGCACAGGGGTCTGAGTGTACTTTCATTTCTCTTGAGTAAATCCCTGGGAATGAAATTGATGGGTCATAGACGTGGTGTGTTTTGCTTTACAAGAAACACGTGACTTTTTCCTTAAGTGCTCATACCATTCTCATTTAGTTTTTAAAAATAAGCATATTTATTGCATTGTGGAGAGGATTGTAAGAGTCAGGAACACAAGCTGGGAAGCCATTATATTATCATAGCCGATAGCCAGAAACTTGGTGTAGTTTTTACCTAGAATGTCTGTAAAATATTTGTGTGATTTTTAATTGCTCATAAGGCTGATATCTGACTCAGATGTGATAGCTAACCACAGGGCTAGTTTCAGCTGTGTACTTTGGAAATATGTGAGGAATTTAAAACTCAAGCACTACTTACGGGAAAGAGTCCTTCATTTTAGAGAAGGTAATACTTGTAAATCATGCAGGGAAGATATTCCTGTGAGTTTCTGTGCTATTTTCCAGGTGAGTCATGAGGTGTCAAATAGATCTGTCCTTTTTTCCCATCACAAGGTTTATATATTTTTTCTTTTTTATTGTAAAATAAAATACAGATCCAGAAAAACCACACAAAAGAATTGTATAGCTCTGAATTATTATAAACCAAATACTGTTTTAACTACTGCCTGTGCCAAAATATAAAGTTACGCCAACAACTCCAGAAACCCCTCCAGGTGACATGTCCCACACACCTGCCCCTCTCTCCAAAGGTAATCGCTTCCCTCTTCTTTATTTTGTCACTTAAGTATGCATTATCATACTGTAGTTGATTTTGCCTATTAAAAACTGATGTCTTTTGTCTCTTTTCTTGTCTCTGCCTTACAGTTTGTTGAAGAACCTAGGCTATTTCACCAAAGTGACTTGCAGCCTGGACTTTTTTGATTGCATCCTCATGGTGAAGTTCAACATATTTATCCTCCATATTTCCTGAACATTGGCAGCTGGATCCAGGAGCTTGGTCAATGGACCCATTATATCTGACTGTGTTTCTGACTTTTAGCAGACCTTGACACCAATTGCCTCAAATCATTTGTTGTGGGTCACAAAAAGGCTGATGCGCTATCATTTGGTTTCCAGTTATTAGCTAAAGTATTTTTATTGAGATGCTCTTTCACCTATTGGGTTACCTAGTACCATGACTCAGAGAGGAATGACGGGATAAAAGTTTGATTTGTGCTCTTTACTCACCTGTTCTTAAGTAAAATATTGGAATTGGTTCTATAACATCCTCTGAAGGTGAGTGATTAGTTTCATAAATGTGTAGTGGGAGGGAATTTGCAAAAGATTTTGAAAAATTCTCTTACCTGGAATGCTAGCAATTGTGCTAGTATTCAAAAGGAATGGCTGTTTTGTCAAGTTTTATATTGTGTGATTTAATTGTGTATGTGTATGTGTGTGCATGTGTGATGGGAGAAACAAACTGGCACAATAAAAATGTTGGCGAATAATTGTATTTTGGCTAATACAACTAGCACTTCTCATTTTCTACACAATACGTTTTCTGTAAAGCAAGACAAATTACCACTATATGTCTGTACTATGACATGATACACATTAAGTCACCAACTTTATGGAAATTTCTGTCTTTATATAAAAAATTTTGAGTAGCCATTTTACTTCACACATTCTTTCTTACAGAGTATTATATTGTAGGATAAAAGAAAGTTGAAATCATAGCGTTACCTGATTAAGAGTTAATATGTGAGGCCCTAACGTTGATCTGACTCACATAATCCTACTTTATTTCTTTCATGTAAGAAGTAGAATAACTTCACTTTCAAAAATAAAAAAAAAGTAGCATGTTTCCATGAAAAGGCTGTGCTTTGGTGGCCAGACATTCCAGGACATGGGGTCATGGCCCTAATCTGGGCACCGTGGCTGTAGCTCCCATCCAGACTGGGTGACTCCTTTACAGCCAGCATATCTCTGTTTCATGTCTTTAAAGAGGGACAACCATAAGGCATCTTTGTTTACACTCCATTGGCAAAAAGGGAATTAAGTAAATTCAGTGTATATTTTTTTCAAACCTCAGCTACAATTGGGAACACATGTAAGTCTGGAAAATCCTTTCCCCAGGACCTTTTCAACTGATGTCCTCTCTTTAGGCTAACTGATAGTTTTGTTGAGATTTAAAGTCATTATTCTATATGTGCTATGCCATAATTAAAATAATTTAAATTAAATAATTTAATGGAATCTCCAGTGGTGCCCTAGCCCAGTTTTAGACTTCATGTCTCAGACATCTCTCAATCTCTTCCTTATAAAGACTTCTGGTAGCAACTTACATACTTATCTGCATTTCAAGGAAGGGAACCTTAAAAAATATTTTTCAAATTCCCCTCCACCTTAAAAAACAGGGCTAGTCTTAGCAACACCACTAACTACTTTCTGTAAATTATCTATGAATCGTGTATCAAAGTTCAACACTGAAGTTCTTGGTCATTTTAGAGCTAAAATGGTTCTGTCTCTAATTCTGGCTTTGTTCTGATCATATGTTATTTACTTTGTAAGTGATGTCATTCTAATTAATGAAGGTAAGTTGTAAACTGCTGAGATGAAATAAAAGCATAATTGCCATTTAATGTAGAAGAATAATTAACATCACCATTATGAACCATGGCCACCATAGACTACTGATTAGGATGAGCTGATCTTAGCCAGTTTCTATTGCCTGAGTTCTGAATCCAAAAAAATAGTCTTTTCACTGGTTGAATGAGTTATTTACTGCTGAAGCTGCCATCTGTAAAGAGGTTAATAGACTCAACCTAACCAGCAATCAGTCTGTGCTAACTGTGCCCACTCTGTGCTACCCGAGGAGGTGCACATGTAACCAAAACATGCTCCCCACCTGAGGAATATATATCCTAAAGCGGTGTTCTCTAGAGTGTAGGCTGTAGGCCAGTGCCAGCCCTCAAACTGTTTCTTACCCAACCTATTATGAAATAAATGCAACAATTGAGAAAAGACGGTTAAGATAGGAAGATAGGAATGTAACAGTATAATTTTATGTGTGTTAATATCATTCTGCTAGTTATTTCTTTTTATTGTATTTTTTTAAAAGTGTTGGTCTGAGACTGAAAATTGAAAAATGTTGGTTTTATGCAACTGATAGTTTCAGAAGCATCTGCTAAAGGTGTAAGCCAGACATGTTAGTTCCACTTTTTGGTGATGAACACCATAAAAGTGCCTTTATACTTTTTATATATAATTATATACACATACATGTTATACATACATATGTATAACAGGAATGAAAATTCTAAGAAACATTATTTACCTTTACTGTGAGTGATTCTGACCTTGATATTTTTATTTACTTCTCTTTTATCTGATCAAATAAAACCTGATATTAACTCATGAAGTAGGATGTTGTGCCCAGTATGAATACTGTGTCCTAAAGGGTATGATTTAAAGGTATCTTGCCCCAAGACCTCTTACAGATGTTGTATTTCTAGAGCTGGAAATTGAGATTTTGGTTCTCTGTTAAAGTGAACATCTTTGGAGAGGGGATAAGTTTTGCCAATCCTATATCATAGAGTGAACGATTCATTAATTTTTCTGGAAAGTTAATTACATTAGAGGGAAGAATAGAGAAAACATGGAAGTCTGAAGTGTGTGCCTAGGACCAAAGTTGAGAGAGGTTCTGAGAAAGAAAACTTACCTTTACCATTTTACCTAGAGGTTACTACAGTAAGTACAAAGTAAGATTAATGTTTACTGCTATGATAAGACCTGAGCAGCGCATTCTCTGAAAGAAGAGGAAAGAATCTGGAAAGGAGGCTAACCTGGGATTGGCAAACAGGACAGTAATACATCATTCTTAGCAATGTAGATAAGATATTAACCAGTATATCTGGAAGACAGAAGACCAGAAAGGGGGAGGTTTGGAATTACCAGAATAGGAAAGGTGGGAGAGTATGGGGTTTACCTTTTTTTAAAGCAAGATGTGTCAATGCTGTAATAAAAGTGACTCTGGGCCTCAGGTTTAGGCAAGATGCCTAGTCTGGGTCCTCTGTCTTTTGTTGCCAAAACTCAGTCCCACTAGAATTATCTGTTGGAACAAATCAATGCAGAGGGAATTAAGAAAGCCGGCTCAAAGATCATCAGTGATTTTGTTAGTACAGAGGAGTCAAGCTGCTGGTGTTTTCCTGGTGGTTCTAAAGACTGAAAAAAAAAAAAATCATATCAGGAAAGTGGCTTAGGGCATAAGCCTACGTTAGTGGGTGTGTAGAAGGAAGGACTTGTTCTAGTTTCCTGTGAGAGTCCCAGATTGCCAGCTGGAATTTTGCTGTGCTGGTATGTTCTGTACTTCTGTGAGTTGTCTGGGCTGAGGCTCATTTCTTAACAATGTAGGGTTATTGTGTACCAGGTCACTTTGTCAGTATGTAAAATATGGCCATTTTACCCTCAAATCTGAGATGTTACCTAAGCAAGAGAGTAATCAGTGAGTGAAGTCAAATAATTTAAATAGAACACAATGGGTGCATTAGACTATATTGTAGCCCATATGATATCTTTTATCAGTTGCATGAGGCTCCCTGTCTTTGAAAGGATGCCTAAAGCAAAGATCAATTTTCTCTTGCTTCATAGAGGCATTAAGTATTACCTGCAACTTGATCCTCACAATTTGTAATTGAACGTTCTCTTTAATTTGGAGTAAATTCTGTGGAACTGGAATGACCAGATGAGGTCATCCATTTTCTCTTTGTCAATCTACAGAGAAGGAGTCAGATGAATGGATATGGCCACACTGCTTTCTTTTCAGAATAAGAATCAAGTGCTGAGGAGAAGCCCAACTCCGTCACTGTTGTGAGTGTGAGAGGAAAAAAGAGGATTTGTCCTCACTGCCTTGAGATTGAAGAGGGGAAGGCTGTGTGTGAGTTTGCCATTAAACCCTTGCATAATTCCAGAAGTCCACATTTGCCTTGGGCTTCTCAGGTGGCACCAGTGGTAAAGAATCTGCCTGCCAATGCAGGAAACACAAGAGATGCAGGTTCAATCCCTAGGTTGGGCTGATCCTCTGGAGTAGGAAATAGCAACCCACTCCAGTATTCTTGTCTGGAAAGTTCCATGGACAGAGGAGCCTTTTGGGCTATAGTCCATGGGGTCACCAAAGAGTTGGACACAACTGAGCACGTGTGCACGCTCACCACTTGCCTGCCACTAGTAGCAAAAGAATTTAGCTGGATGGTGGGATCAGAAATATTCCTGCACGTTGTGCCCTGAAGAAAACTTTGCCATTTCCTATAATTGTGTAAAATGACTCATAACTAACAGGTGGATGTGACCTCTGCCCCTCAATGCAGATGCTCCTCACTCGCTACTCCCTCTCCGAGATAAAGGTAAACTCTAGCTAAATCACACCTTGTGATGTGCTGGCCTGGGCCAGAGATGAGAGCTTGTGGAAGAAGTAGTGGACCATGGGACTGGATCTGAAAGTTCTGAGCCTCTTCTTGTCGAGGAGCAGTGAGTACCTACTTGAAGTCACTGGTGAGTCAAAACACCTGCCTTCTCTGGCACTGTGTGATCATCACTTCATTGATTCTGCAGTGAACCATAGTCTAAAGGTTTCATCAGAAGATTTCTTCTGTGAAGATACACTTTTTGTTCTGATTCACAGGCATAGATGTGAGAACTTTAAGGACATGAACAAATCAAATGACCACTAATTCACTGTCTGCAAGACATTAGCATTTGAACGTTTTGCATGATTTCACAATCATGATAAATGACAAAGAACAGTGGAGAACATGCAACCAGCTAACTGCTCAATAATAACTGACTTCAGGAGATGGATTCTCCATCCTGAGGAAGTCCAGACTGAAGAGTCTTGGTTTTTGTACCATATTCCTCTCCATTCCTGGATTGTAGTTGGATAAAACGTTGGGTTATATACCAGGGATTCCCCACCCACGTGGGTCAGGTGTTCACAAGGGCACAGTGAAATTAGAGAAGTCACAAAATGGAGTGGGTTTTTCATAAGGCCAAATTTATTGCATTTAATGGAATTTTTCTTAGTTTAAGAAAAATTGCATTCTGAGTGATAAAACATCCTTCCCTTGTAAGGGATATTATGGAAAGAGTGAGTGTGTATGTATTTCATACACACATGTAGATTTAATGTGTTTATTTGGTGAAGGAAAGTGGAAAACTCTGTCTCTTCCTGACTCTTTTTGGGAAATTTTACTGGTCTCTGAAGTTCCAAGATCTGGGAACCATTATTCCATATAGGGTTTTGTACACTGGAAGGTCAAAATGAAGTTCATTTTAGACTATACCTTAAAAAAATAGCTTACAGAAAAATGAACGGAAATTACAGAGATTTCCATAATTCCCCTGCCATCCCCCCAGTTTTCTCTATCTTTAATGTTGGGCGAATTTGTTACAATGATAAGTCAAAATTGGTTCACTATTAACTAAAGTCCATAGTTTGCATAACGGTTCACTACTTGTGTTGCAAATTCTATGGGTTTTGACAACATGTAATGACAAGTTTCCAGGCAAGAGTACTGGAGTGGGTTGCCATTGCCTTCTCAAGTACTCTTGCCTGGAAAATTCCATGGATGGAGGAGCTTGGTGGGCTGCCGTCTATGGGGTCGCACAGAGTCGGACACGACTGAAGCGACTTAGCAGCAGCAATGACATGTTTGGGCTTCCTTGGTGGCTCAGAGGGTAAAGCAGTAAAGCGTCTGTCTGCAATGCGGGAGACCCGGGTTCGATCCCTGGGGTGGGGAGATCCTCTGGAGAGGGAGGAGACCCACTCCAGTACTCTTGCCTGGAAAACTCCATGGATGGAGGAGACTGTTAGGCTACAGTCCATGGGGTAACAAAGAGTCAGACAGGACTGAGCGACTTCACTTTCACTTTTCAGTGACATGTATCCACCGTTAGAGGTTTCATGCAATACAATTTCATTGCCCTAAAATGTCTCTGTGCTCTGCCTATCCATCTTTCCTTCTACCTGAGTCATTGGCAACCACTGATATTTTTACTGTCTCCAGACTATTTTACCCTTTCCAGAATATCATATAGGTGGAATCATAAAATATGTAGCTTTTTCAGATCAGGGCCTCTTTCATATATCAGTATGTATTTAAGTTTCATCTATGACTTCTATTGCTTGATCATTTCTTTTTATTATTGAATAGTATTCCATTATATAGATGGACCACAGTTTGTTTATCCACTCATACACCGAAGGACATCTTGGTTGCCTCCAACTTTTAATAATTATGAATAAAGTTTCATCTCAATCTATATTTTTGCATTTAAAAATATTTATTATATTCATTTGCTACTATTAAAAGTGTTCATTTGCTACTATTAAAAGAGTATTCATTATGAGATTTTAGAAAATATCAGAAATATAAAAAATAAATATTATTGGTAATTTCATGCCAAAGATAACACTAGTTATCTATAATATAACTGTTAGTGTATATTTATACTTTTAAGAAACCCAATCTGTATCTAGCTACATCTAGAAGCTATATATATGTCTACATATGCCTGTATTAATTATTTAAAAACTTTGGTGTTGTATATATATATATATATATAGTATATAGTTTTGCATCATAGTTTTTTCCCCACTTACCATTATGTGTATATATTTTCAAATCTTTAAATTTTATTTTTGGGGAAGATGATATTTGATAACTACACAGTGACTGATTATATGAGTATTTTGAAAAATGAATTCTATGTGCTATTTCATTCTTCTAGTAAAATATTAACTCTGAGAAAGTAAGGATTTTGGTCTTTTTTTTTTTTTACAGGCAATCCTTCAGAAAAGTGCCTGGCAGACACAAAAAAGGCACTCTTAAAAAACTTTTGTTGAATAAATGAAAGAATTCTATTTTTGAAATTTGTATGATTTCATTAACTACCCCTTAGAATCAACCCTGTACTTAGTTTTGGTGACTAAGTTATTGTCTGCTAAATTGAGGATGAAAATAATTGAGCAATCTCAAATATAGTGTTTTTAAGAAATGGATTACTATATCAGTTTTTTCAAATAGTTAGTGATGGCAATATATGTACAACTGGGGGTTTTTCAGTGGTGCCCTGTCTCTCTCTTGAGAGAAACTAAGCATTATTGTTAAGAGGCTAATGAGAAATAAAGCTTTGTCTCCAGCAGAGAACTTTACCTGGATTATGTGGCTGCAGTGATGCCCTGATAATAGGGCACCTGCTAGGAAGGGCTTTTTAGCGCTTCTGGATGGGAACCCACTTACCCAGAGTGACTGGTAGTTGCCAAGAAAACTGCCTCTCCATTTTAGCTGACTGGAAATTCCTACTCATGTTTTCAAGTGCTGGCATTTTTTTTGTCCAACAAGGCCAAGAGACGGGGAGTGGCAGTGATTATATGATGTTTAGAAGGTTGATAGCTGGAAAGGGCAGTTCACCAGGACGTCCTGCCAAGATTCTTACATTCACCAAGGGGCAGAGGAGTGAACAGACACAGAAGGCTGCTGATTTTAGAGCAAGGACTTGAGGTGGAAGCAGCAAGAGAATAAATCATGGAGTCCAAGGCCTGAAACAGATTTTGCTTCCTTCTCAGCTTTACTGAAAGGCTAGTTCCTGTTCAGCACCTTATTGTCATTGGGTGAAGTCATAAATTAAAACCATGTCATTTAAAAATTCACTAATTTTGGGGATTGATTTAAATTCCCATTTGAAAATGCCTGCTTTGTATTACAAACTTTTAAAATTGCTTTCTAAGTAATAGATTAAAAGAATCTGAGTAGGCATGTATCCACGGTTACAGGAATAATGGTGTCAAAGATTTCTGAAGATAGAACTTTTGTCCTAGATTTTTATAGAGTTTCTATTTATTAATCTTCCTTCTGGTTTGCTTCAACCCTTTCTATATGATCTGAAAACTTGTTTGCCAGTTTTTTGTTATTAAAAATGTTTTATAACATTATTTAATAATGTTACTTGTATTTATTAATTTATTTTACCAGTATTTATTGAATACCTAAAATATGTGATGTACTTCATACCCAGGGGGAAAAAGCCCTCAAAAAGTGTGATTGAGTGTATGACCTGAATATATAAACAGGCAATGAAAATATAGCATAACATATTTTAAAAACATGTAGGAGAGGCAACTCACCAAAAAATAAACATCAGATGCTTTCAAGAGTAAATACTGACTAAACTAGGAAGGGTAAAGATGAGTGATAGTGGTATGAGGAGTGGAGAAGGACATTTTAAGAGGCAGGAGCAGGGTATGCAAAGGCCCTGAGGTGACAGATCGCATGGCTAGTTAGAGATCTAAAAATAGTTTAGTCAGACTAGCTTAAGTGAGAAATGAGAGATGAGACTAGGGATGAAAACTAAGTCTAAAAGATCTTGCAAATCATGTTAAGTACATTATGTTAGAGATTATGGGAAATGTTTGAAGGTTTTTATGAGTAAGTAGGATCAGATAGTCCATTTAGAAATCACACAGTGACTTTCCCCTGGAGAATCATTTGGTGAGGGGTGATTCACAAGGCAAGGAGGTTAATTAGAAGATTGTAGCATTGTCCAGATCATAGCTGATGATGGTCCGAACCCAGAATAAAGGCAATGGGCTTTTATTCTGAGAGAGTAGGTTGACCTGAAAACCATGGTAGAATCACCAGAATTTAATAATTGGTGGCCAGATAAAATGGTTAAAGGAGAGATCTAAGAGAATGACATTGACAGTCTTAGTGTGAGTTCCCCAACACACAAGTCTGCGACAAGGACTGGGGTTCAGGAAGTTTAATTCAGAGGAGATCCTAGAAAGTAAGAGTGAGGAAATGGAGAGGCTGAGTCAGGAAAGAAGAAAAGCTGATTCAAGGAAGGAGGAAAATCAATCAAGTGTGCACCACTGAGCGCTTCATTGCTGCAGAAACCGGCGCACAGTCTTGAGGGGGGATCCTCTGAGGAACCACACTGAAATCTCGCAGCAAGGTCTCTCTGGAAAACTGGAGACTTGGCCTTTAGTCCCCAATTCTCCTATCTCTTTAGTTTGTTGACTCCAGGGACATTAACTCCTAGCTGCTGAACAAGTTCTTAGAACTTTGGATAAAACCCTGAGGCAGAAACTCTGAGAGAACTGCTTGAGGTGAAACTGGAGTTAGAGGTGGGATGGGCAGATTTGACTTGGAGTGCAAGTAGAGTCTACTACAGTGAACGTGTTTCATATTCAGGCAACTAGATGCAACGGCATATAGTTCTTGAAATATTTTTGAGACATCTGTGTGGCGAGACCCAGTAGGTAGTGGGATATAATTTGGTGGTTAGACCTACTACTACAGTAATGGGAATCTTCCTGTGCCAGGGATTGAAGCCAGGTCTCCTGCATTGCATGCAGATTCTTTACTGTCTGAGTCACCAGGAAAGCCCAGTGAATTTAGGAGCCGTAGGCCAATTCACAGGTCTTGTATTAGTTTGCTAAGCTGCTAAAGCCAGGTTCCACAGACTGAGAGGCTGAAACAACAGAACTATCATAGCTCTGGAAGTTAGAAGTCCAAGACCACACCATCAACAGATGATTTCTTGTGTGGCTTCTCTCTTTGACCATCCTCTCCCTGCATCTTCACATGGTCTTTCCTTTGTGTCTATCTGTGCCCGAGTCTCTTTTTCTTATAAGAACATCAGTTATGTTGGATTCAGTCCACCCCTGTGATCTCATTTGAATTACTGTTTTTTTTTGTAAATTAATTTATTTTATTGAAGGCTAATTACTTTACAATACTGTGTGGGTTTTGCCATACATTGACATGAATCATCCATGGGTGTACATGTGTCCCCCATCGTGAACCCCCCTCCCACCTCCCTCCCCATCCCATCCCATCCCTCTGGGTCATCCCAGTGCATCAGCCCTGAGTGCACCGTCTCATGCACTGAACCTGGACTGGCGATCAGCTTCACATATGATAATATACGTTTCAATGCTAGTCTCTCAAATCATCCCACCCTCGCCTTCTAACACAGAGTCCAAAAGTCTGTTTTTTACATCTGTGTCTCTTTGCTGTCTCATATATAAGGTCATTGTTACCATCTTTCTAAATTCCATATATATGCGTTCAGTTCAGTTCAGCTTAGTTCAGTCGCTCAGTCGTGTCCGACTCTTTGTGACCCCGTGAATCACAGCACACCAGGCCTCCCTGTTCATCACCAACTCCCAGAGTTCACTCAAACTCATGTCCATCGAGTCGGTGATGCCATCCAGCCATCTCATTCTCTGTTGTCCCCTTCTCCTCCTGCCCCCAATCCCTCCCAGCATCAGAGTCTTTTCCAGTGAGTCAACTCTCTGCATGAGGTGGCCAAAGTATTGGAGCTTCAGCTTTAGCATCAGTCCTTCCAATGAACACCCAGGACTGATCTCCTTTAGAATGGACTGGTTGGATCTCCTTGCAGGCCAAGGGACTCTCAAGAGTAGTATACTGTATTGGTGTTTTTCTTTCTCACTTACTTCACTCTGTATAATAGGCTCCAGTTTCATCCACCTCATTAGAACTGATTCAAATGCATTCTTTTTAATAGCTGAGATTTCATTGCGTATTTGTATCACAGCTTTCTTATCCATTCATCTGTCGATGGACATCTAGGTTGCTTCCACATCCTGGCTATTGTAAACAGTGCTGCGATGAACCTTGGGGTACATGTGTCTCTTTCAATTCTGGTTTCCTCGGTGTGTATGCCCAGGAGTGCGATTGCTGGATCATATGGCAGTTCTATTTCCAGTTTTTTGAGGAATCTCCACACTGTTCTCCATAGTGGCTGTACTAGTTTGCATTCCTACCAACAGTGTAAGAAGGTTCCCTTCTCTCCACACCCTCTCCAGCATTTATTGCATGTAGACTTTTGGATAGCAGCCAATCTGACTGGAGTGAAATGGTATCTCATTGTGGTTTTGATTTGCATTTCTCTGATTATGAGGGATGTTGAGCATTTTTTCATGTGTTTGTTAGCCATCTGTATGTCTTCTTTGGAGAAATGTCTGTTTAGTTCTTTGGCCCATTCTTTGATTGGGTCGTTTATATTTCTGGAATTCAGCTGCATGAGCTGCTTGTATATTTTTCAGATTAATCCTTTATCAGTTGCTTTCATTTGCTGTTATTTTCTCCCATTCTGAAGGCTGTCTTTTCACCTTTCTTATGGTTTCCTTCGTTGTGCAAAAGCTTTTAAGTTTAATTAGCTCCCGTTTGTTTATTTTTGCTTTTATTTCTATCACTCTGGGAGATGGGTCTTAGAGGATCCTGCTGTGATTTATGTCAGAGAGTGTTTTGCCTATGTTCTCCTCTAGGAGTTTTATAGTTTCTGGTCTTACATTTAGATCTTTAATCCATTTTGAGTTTATTTTTGTGTATGGTGTTAGAAAGTGTTCTAGTTTCATTCTTTTACAAGTGGTTGACCAGTTTTTCCAACACCACTTGTTAAAGAGATTGTCTTTTTTCCATTTTGTATTCTTGCCTCCTTTGTCAAAGATAAGGTGTCCATAGGTGTATGGATTTTTCTCTGGGCTTTCTATTTTGTTCCACTGATCTATATTTCTGTCTTTGTGCCAGTACCATACTGTCTTGATGACTGTAGCTTTGTAGTAGAGTCTGAAGTCAGGCAGGTTGATTCCTCCAGTTCCATTCTTCTTTCTCAAGATTGCTTTGGCTATTCGAGGTTTTTTGTTTTTTTTGTATTTCCATACAAATTGTGAAATAATTTGTTCTAGTTCTCTGAAAAATACCGTTGGTAGCGTGATAGGGATTACATTGAATCTATAGATTGCTTTCAGTAGTATACTCATTTTCACTATATTGATTCTTCTGATCTGTGAACATGGTATATTTCTCCATCTATTTGTGTCATCTTTGATTTCTTTTATCAGTGTTTTATAGTTTTCCATATATATAGGTCTTTTGTTTCTTTAGGTAGATTTATTCATAAGTATTTTATTCTTTTCGTTGCAATGGTGAATGGAATTGCTTCCTTAATTTCTCTTTCTGTTTCCTGAATTACCTTTTTAAAGACCTCATGTATTTGCCACATGTAGTCTTATTCTGAGGTACTGGGGTTAGGACTTCAGCATATGAATTTTGACAGGACACAAATCAACCCATACAATAGGTAGTAATAGATGAGGGGAACAGATAAGCATGTTTCAGTTCAGTTCAGTTCAGTCGCTCAGTTGTGCCCGACTCTTTGTGACCCCATGAATCACAGCACGCCAGGCCTCCCTGTCCATCACCAACTCCTGGAGTTCACTCAAACTTATGTCCATCAAGTCGGTGATGCCATCCAGCATCTCATTCTCTGTCGTCCCCGTCTTCCTCCCAGCCCCAATCACTCTGAGCGTCAGAGTCTTTTACAGTGAGTCAACTCGTTGCATGCGGTGGCCAAAGTACTGGAGTTTCAGCTTTAGCATCAGTCCTTCCATTGAACACCCAGGATTGATCTCCTTTAGAATGGACTGGTTGGATCTCCTTACTGTCTAAGGGACTCTCAAGAGTCTTCTCCATCACCACAGTTCAAAAGCATCGATTATTCGGCGATCAGCTTTCTTCACAGTCCAACTCTCACATCCATACATGACCACGGGAAAAACCATAGCCTTGAATAGATGGACCTTTGTTGGCAGAGTAATGTCTCTGCTTTTAAATATGCTATCTAGGTTGGTCATAACTTTCCTCCCAAGGAGTAAGTGTCTTTTAATTTCATGGCTGCAATCAACATCTGCAGTGATTTTGGGGCCCCCAAAAATAAAGTCTGACACTGTTTCCACTGTTTCCCCATCTATTTCCCATGAAGTGATGGGACCAGATGCCACGAACTTAGTTTTCTGAATGTTGAGCTTCAGGCCAACTTTTTCACTCTCCTCTTTCACTTTCATCAAGAGGCTTTTGAGTTCCTCTTCACTTTCTGCCATAAGGGTGGTGTCATCTGCGTATCTGAGGTTATTGATATTTCTCCCGGCAATCCTGATTCCAGCTTGTGCTTCTTCCAGCCCAACGTTCCTCAGGATGTACTCTGCATAGAAGTTAAATAAGCATCGTGACAATATACAGCCTTGACGTAGTCGTTTTCCTATTTGGAACCAGTCTGTTGTTCCATGTCCAGTTCTAACTGTTTCTTCCTGACCTGCATACAGGTTTCTCAAGAGGGAGTTCAGGTGGTCTGGTATTCCCATCTCTTTCAGAATTTTCCACAGTTTGTTGTGATCCACACAGTCAAAGGCTTTGGCATAGTCAATAAAGCATAAATAGATGTTTTTCTGGAGCTCTCTTGCTTTTTCTATGATCCAGCGGATGTTGGCAATTTGATATCTGCTTCCTCTGCCTTTTTTAAAACCAGCTTGAACATCTGGAAGTTCACGGTTCATGTATTGCTGAAGCCTGGCTTGGAGAATTTTGAGCATGACTTTACTAGCGTGTGAGATGAGTGAAATTGTGTGGTATGAGCATTCTTTGGCATTGCCTTTCTTTGGGATTGGAATAAAGACTGAATTTTTCCAGTCCTGTGGCCACTGCTGAGTTTTCCAAGTTTGCTGGCATATTGAGTGTAGCACTTTCATAGTATCATCTTTCAGGATTTGAAATAGCTCAACTGGAATTCCATCACCTCCACTAGCTTTGTTCATGGTGATGCTTTCTAAGGACCACTTGACTTCACATTCCAAGATGTCTGGCTCTAGGTGAGTGATCACACCATTGTGATTAATTTGGTCGTGAAGATCTTTCTTGTACAGTTCTTCTGTGTATTCTTACCACCTCTTCTTCATATCTTCTGCTTCTGTTAGGTCCATACCATTTCTGTCCTTTATCGAGCCCATCTTTGCATGAAATGTTCCCTTGGAATCTCTAATTTTCTTGAAGAGATCTCTTGTTTTTCCTATTCTGTTGTTTTCCTCTATTTCTTTGCATTGATCGCTGAGGAAGGCTTTCTTATCTCTCCTTGCTATTCTTTGGAACTCTGCATTCAGAGGCTTATATCTTTCCTTTTCTCCTTGCTTTTCGCTTCTCTTCTTTTCACAGCTATTTGTAAGGCCTCCTCAGACAGCCATTTTGCTTTTATGCATTTCTTTTCCATGGGGATGGTCTTGGTCCC
This sequence comes from Moschus berezovskii, assembly GCF_049115385.1. Taxonomy (NCBI): domain Eukaryota; kingdom Metazoa; phylum Chordata; class Mammalia; order Artiodactyla; family Moschidae; genus Moschus; species Moschus berezovskii. The sequence goes on from NC_142464.1 coordinate 29,644,538, forward strand.
TGTCTCCTGTACAATGTCACAAACCTCTGTCCAGAGTTCATCAGGCACTCTATCTATCAGATCTAGTCCCTTAAATCTATTTCTCACTTCCACTGTATAATCATAAGGGATTTGATTTAGGTCACATCTGAATGGTCTAGTGGTTTTCCCTACTTTCTTCAATTTAAGTCTGAATTTGGCAATGATCTGAGCCACAGTCAGCTCCTGGTCTTGTTTTTGCTAACTGTATAGAGCTTCTCCATCTTTGGCTGCAAAGAATATAATCAATCTGATTTTGGTGTTGACCATCTGGTGATGTCCATGTATAGAGTCTTCTCTTGTGTTGTTGAAAGAGGGTGTTGGCTATGACCAGTGCGTTCTCTTGGCAAAACTCTATCAGCCTTTGCCCTGCTTCATTCTGTGCTCCAAGGCCAAATTTGCCTGTTACTCTAGGTGTTTCTTTATTTCCTACTTTTGCATTCCAGTCCCCTATAATGAAAAGGATTATGTTACCTCGTCCAAGGTAAGGTACAGTGGCTGCACTTTGCTGGAGCAGCCTTGAAGAGATACCCCAGGACCAAGGTAAGAGAAACCCAAGTAAGATGGTAAGTGTTGCGAGAGGGCATCAGAGGGCAGACACACTGAAATCATAATCACGGAAAACTAGTCAATCTGATCACATGGACCACAGCCTTGTCTAACTCAATGAAACTAAGCCATGCCGTGTGGGGCCACCCAAGATGGGCAGGTCATGGTGGAGAGGTCTGACAGAATGTGGTCCACTGCAGAAGGGAATGGCAAACCACTTCGGTATACTTGCCTTGAGAACCCCATGAACAGCATGAAAAGGCAAAATGATAGGATATTGAATGAGGAATTCCCCAGGTTGGTAAGTGCCCAGTATGCTACTGGTGATCAGTGGAGAATAACTCCAGAAAGAATGAAGGGATTTAGTCAAAGCAAAAACAGTACCCAGTTGTGGATGTGACTGGTGATAGAAGCAAGGTCCGATGCTGCAAAGAGCAATATTGCATAGGAACCTGGAATGTTAGGTCCATGAATCAAGGCAAATTGGAAGTTGTCAAACAGGAAATGACAAGAGTGAATGTAGACATTTTAGGAATCAGTGAACTAAAAGGACTGGAATGTGTGAATTTAACTCAGATGACCATTATATCTACTACTGTGGGTAGGAATCCCTTAGAAGAAATGGAGTAGCCATCATGGTCAACAAAAGAGTCTGATATGTAGTACTTGGATGCAGTCTCAAAAAGGACAGAATGATCTCTGTTCATTTCCAAGGCAAACCATTCAATATTACAGTAATCCAAGCCTACGCCCCAACCAGTAACGCTGAAGAAGCCGAAGTTGAATGGTTCTATGAAGACCTACAAGTCCTTTTAGAACTAACACCCCCCCCTCCCAAAAAAAAACCACGCTTGTTTAAGAAGCAGGAATAAGAAGGAAATGATCTTGAACAGGATTTGAAGGTTTACCATCATTTAACAGGATTAACACAAGCACAAACAGGACTAACCTTTAATACTAACAAAACAGACTGATAAGGAGTTTAGAAAAGTAGGAGGAGACCAGGAGAGTGTGGCTTCATGCAAGATGGGGTTGGATTGTTTGCAGAAAAGAGTAAGCAGCCAATGCCAAAGGCTGCTCAGAAACACAGCAGAAGAGAGAAGATATGAGGTTGCTGAGCCCATGAGTTGATCACTGAAAAGAAGTTGCAAAACTATGGCTGAGAGAAATGAAATAGTACTGTGGCTCAAGTGGAGCATGGCGTAAGTGGGTAGGTTTCAGTGCTGCTGGGAAGAACCAAAAAGGAGGACGAGCTGGGGGTAGAGGAGAGAGGGGAGGCGATAGGTGAGCAATGACTGAGGTGGAGGAAGAGGGAAGGAGTCATAGTTTATGTACAGGAGTGGCCTTAGATAAGTGTAGAGACAGAGCTTCCATTTGTCCAGGGTGCGAGGGAGAAGTGGTGGGAAAAATGATTGGAAAGTAAGGAGGAGTGTTGGGAAGGCAGAGTTTTGGGGGGAGAGAAGATAGTTTGAGTTAAACAAAGGGTTAAAATAAGAGTCCATAAAACATCAGGCAGACGTATTTTTATAAATATTTTTATGTTCAGTCTAGTATCATTTTTGGTCTTGAAATTTCTGGAATCCATTTTCGTCTTGAAATCAGAACACTGACATATTTTGCCAAAGAAGAGTTTAGTTCAAAGGTGAAACACAGTTTTCATACAATTTTTGTTATTGTGTCTATACATGGATGATTAAATAATATTGTTATGTTACTCCATTCCTAAAAATAGCGTGAATAAAATACATAGTGATCTTCTTTATGGAGGACTTGACAAGAAGTGAAGCAATGTAGCCCCAATATCAGCAGTTGGCAAAGTTTCAATGTGTTTAATATGCTGCCTTATCTGGCTGTTGAGCTATGGCTTACTACTGATAAAGAGAGCAATGGAAAAATGGAAAGACAAGTTTATGTGGATATAGTTTATTACTGTGTATTGTCACATCATGGACCAATGTGATCATAGTCTTATTCACGTTTAGATAATGCATTCTATAAGCACATTTAATAGTGCTGCCTAATTTCTCTTTTAATTCAATTCATTGTGTAAAACTTCTGCTGCTCCTCAGAGCCTTGAACTAAGCAAGGAATCTTCATTCATTTGCATAATATCTCTGATTTAATATTCCTCATCTGTAAATTGCCTTCATATCCAGCAGGAAGTTATTTTTTTCATTTACTATATTAAGATAATAATCCTAAATGTCAATAAAATTATAAGATAGAGTTGGTGATAGGAGAATTAAACTTATTTGATAGTGAAAAGCTTTTATCGAAGTTTGCATTTTATCATTTACCCACTTAGATATTGCAGGAAGGACTTTTGGTCTTCAAGTCATTTAGTTTCTAAATGTGGATAAAAGTTAAAAAAAAAACCCTTTCCTTAATACATAGGCTGAATATGAAGATGAATATCTTCTGATAGCTTTAGAAAGTATAAAATAAAGACATAACAGTTTACCTTGGGATAAATATTAGGATAAAACGTTAAAAATTATGTTTTGAATGCTTGCAAAACATAAAAACCTTTTTTATTGATAACCTTTAAATACTTGAAAAGTCATAACAAAATACTTGTAAAATGTATAGCATCCAGAAATAGAATGCTTATATCCAAATGAAAATTTTATGTATCACATGTAATTAATAATCTGAAAGCAAATGAATTGCATGGTTCCACAAAATTTTATTAAGAACCTACCAAGTGCCAGGACCTGCAGCACTGTAGTGAAAAAATACATCAATTCCTTGTCTTTCTGGAACTTAGATTTCAGTGAGGAAGACGGACAGCAGCAAAATTAAGAAATAAACATTATTTGTTTTGAAGAAAAATAAGGTACAATAAGTTACTTTGACAAAAGTGGTTTTGGGGACTAGTGGAAGGGGTGAGGGTCTTGACCAGAATATGACCATTAGAGAAAGAGGGGCAGGGTAAGTGATGACAGCAATTAAAAGTAACTCTTAAAAGATATTTGCTATAAAAAGGAAGCAAAGGAATAGAGTGCTAGCTTTAGGGTCAAGGGAATTGTTAAGTGATGAGAGAAAATATTTTCTGCACTAAGGAATAACTTAGTGCAACATGAAAATGATGTATTAGTTTCTAGCGCTGCCATAATGAAGTACAACAAATTGGGTGGCTGAGAACAACACACATTTATTGTCCCACATGCAGTTCTGGGAGCTAGAAGTCTGAAAACAAGTTGTTGGTGGGGCTATATGCCCGCTGAAACCTTGAGGGGGAACTGTCCTTTCATCTTCCCAGCTTCTGGTGGTTTGCTGGTAGTCTTTGACATTCCTGGGCTTGCTGTTGCATATCTCCCCTATCAGCCTTCATTGTCCCATGATGTTCTTCTCTGTGTCTTCACATGTCCATCTTCAAGAAAGGATGCCAATCATATCAGATTGGGACGCACCCATCTCCAGCTAATTCCATCTGCAGTGACCTGATTTTCAAACAAGGTCACATTCTGAGTTACTGAGAATTAGGAGGACTTCAATATACCTTTTTTTGAGGAACATGATACAACCTATACAAGATATACTGATTTCCTGAGAAATACACAGTAGGAAAGGATGTTTTCAGACATTAGAAATAATGTTTTCTGTTCTTGGGAATGCTGTAGCACAGAGAGAAAAACTGATGGCATTGTAGGAGAGAGGTATAACTGTGGGAACGAAGACCTTGAGTAAGCAAGAGAGAATGGGAACCATTGTACCCGTGGAGGCTGGTCTTGGAAAAAAGGATCAAAAGTTCATTTGCTCTAACAGGAGAGAAGAGTTTAAGAATTCAGGTAAGGGTGGACTACAGATTTGATGGCAGGAAAAGAAATTTCTTTTGGCTATTTGTATTTTCTCAGTGGAAAAGAAACAAATGCTTCTGACTTGAACTTCGAATCAATATAATAATCACAATTAGCATCGTTTTGGGGAATGGTAGTCCATGTGAAAGTAGTGTGGTGCTTGAAACACACACTTGCACCCACACATATTCCTATGTCTTTATGCTGGGTACTTTACATATGTCATTTACTTTAATCCTCATAACATTTAACAAAGAAATTTTCTGGCGAAAGAATTTCTTTTTCTACATACCATAAAGGTTTAAAGTATTAAATATCCTCTCATAGTAGTCTAGAGGTTACCTAATAGCACATTTTAAATAGGTCCTTTGAATGCTGCAATGCAATCATACAAAGCTGAGAAGAATAGTTTAAAAAATTTTAAGAGATTAAAATATAGATTTTTGAGTAGATTAAAATATGGAGTGTAGATTAAAGATCAATTAGTGAAAATGTACCTAAACTAAATGATTTAATTAATACCACTGTTTATCAATAATCAGTTTTGTGTTAGCAATAACAGGACAAAGAGACCTAAGACCAAACCAAACAAAATCTCTTTATTGTCATTTAAAACTTTTATGGCATTTCATACTGCTTCTTAATAATAATTAGCTATTAACAAGAATCTAGGATGATAAAATGGAGAAGGCAATGGCAACCCACTCCAGTACTCTTGCCTGGAAAATCCCATGGGCGGAGAAGCCTGGTAGGCTGCAGTCCATGGGGTCGCGAAGAGTCAGACACGACTGAGAAACTTCACTTTCACTTTTCACTTTCATGCATTGGAGAAGGAAACGGCAACCCACTCCAGTGTTCTGGCCTGGAGAACCCCAGGGACGGGGGAGCCTGGTGGGCTGCTGTCTATGGGGTTGCAGAGAGTCAGACACGACTGAAGCGACTTAGCAGCAGAAGCAGCAGTAGGATGATAAAAGGAATGCCAACCCTCCCAAATATGTAACAAATAAAACAAATAAACCAAGCCCATGTTAACAGCTATAAGAGTTGTAAGTAGAAATGCACCTTCATGGCAGAAAGTGAAGAGGAACTCAAAGGCCTCTTGATGAAAGTGAAAGAGGAAAGTGAAAATGTTTGCTTGAAGCTCAACATTCAGAAAACGAAGATCATGGCATCTCGTCCCATCACTTCATGGGAAATAGATGGGGAAACAGTGGAAACAGTGTCAGACTTTATTTTTTTTTTGGCTCCAAAATCACTGCGGATGCTGATTGCAGCCATGTAATTAAAAGACGCTTACTCCTTGGGAGGAAAGTTATGACCAACCTAGATAGCATATTAAAAAGCAGAGACATTACTTTGCCAACCAAGGTCCATCTAGTCAAGGCTATAGTTTTTCCCGTGGTCGTGTATGGATGTGAGAGTTGGACTGTGAAGAAAGCTGATCGCTGAAGAATTGATGCTTTTGAACTGTGGTGATGGAGAAGACTCTTGAGACTCCCTTGGACTGCAAGGAGATCCAACCAGTCCTTTCTAAAGGAGATCAATCCAGGGTGTTCGTTGGAAGGACTGATGCTAAAGCTGAAACTCCAATGCTTTGGCCACCTCATGCGACGAGTTGACTCACTGGAAAAGAGTCTGATGCTCGGAGGGATTGGGGGTGGGAGGAGACGGGGACGACAGAGAATGAGATGCTGGATGGCATCACCGACTTGATGGACATGAGTTTGAGTGAACTCCGGGAATTGGTGATGGACAGGGAGGCCTGGCGTGCTGTGATTCATGGGGTCGCAGAGTCGGACATGACTGAGAGACTGAACTAAACTGAATAATCTTGAAAGCCAGGCATCTTTGAACCTACTCTAGAAGCAGTTTTGATTTGATCTGATCTTTGATGACCCCCTACCCCATTCTTTAGTTCTTAAATCTATGGCACAGCCAGGTGCAGGGCATGAAGATGGTAATGCTAAACACACACCTTCTTTTCTAATCCCAGTCATTTTGTTAATCCTACTCTCCAGTGTTGGCCAGTACAGAGCATTAAGAACCTCTCTCAAGATAAAGGACACTAGAGTTTATATGAGTTACAACTTTCTGTCTGAATTCTCTGGGTGATAAATTTATCTTCACTCCCAGTTTGTCCTAAGAGTTTTCCATTTAAAAATGGAAATTTTAAAAATTAATTTCCTAGAATCAAAAAATGTTGATGAATAAAATAGGCAGGAACCTAATAGAAATAATTCTGAATTGAAAGATTGAAAACTTACACATACTATTGACCACAACTTGCTTTGTATTAACTTTCAATGGATTAACTAGGGAAAAATAACTGAGAGAAGTTACTTGTTCCTGTTTTGGGTATCTTAGATAATTTTCCTTTAGCTTAAATTTTTAGTTTTATTTAGGTGCTTTAGTATTTATTTAGTAATATTTCAGATTAAAATCTTCTAAAATAATTATTAGTTCTATGCCATGTTTTAGATAAAAACTTGCAAAGTGGTAGCTACCCAGCATGTATTACACCATTTACTGTATTTTAATCATTTGTATTTTAAGGTTTTAGGCTGCCTTTTATGTAGGAGGGCATAATTGCACTTGGAAAGTTTCATGGAGCATAAAAATTCTGGCCTTGGGGGACTTTTTTTCCCCTACTAGATATTGAGCTTGTTGATTTAATTCTTGTTCTTACTGAGAGTCTGTAATTAACCATAGAGACTAGGAAAAAGCAAGGCTCTGTCCTCAAACTAAAGGAAATCTCACAAGCATGAAATTGAGAGCAAGAAAGTCTCACCACATTTTACCATTGGTTTTCAATGAAAAGCTGTTTGTATCCTCATTCTACTTAGCGTTCTAACTTAATTTTGTTGTCATTGTTGTTTTCAAATTAATAGTAAAAACTTGATTGTGAAATCATTTTTCAGAAGATTTAGACAAAATAAAACATTATAAAAATTTCAATCATCCAAAGATGATCAAGTTGATTTTGTGCATTAACTCTTTTCTTTATGCATTATTATTATTATTATTTAGTTTCTTACAAAAATGAATTTAACCTCATTTTAAAAAATTATGACTTTATCAGCAACATTTTTTTCATGACATTTAAAACAATGAAAACTGTATTTAAAGAACAACTACAGTAAGAGGATGAGAGCTAGATATATAATAAGCCCTCAAGTTAGTTTGGAAATTACAGTTTGGAGTTGCTATTTCATTAAAAAAAATAAAACTAATGGGAAATGTCAAAGAAAATATGAACTTAATCCAGTATGTTGCTGCTGCTCAGTCAAGTCTGACTCTTTGTGACCCCATAGCCTGCCAACTCCTGTGTCCATGGGATTCTCCAGGCAAGAATCCTGGAGTGGGTTGCCTTTCCCTCCTCCAGAGGATTTTCCTGACCCAGGGATTGAACCCGTGTCTCCTGCGTTGCGGGCAAATTCTTTACCACTGAGCCACTAGGAAGTCTAATTCAGTATGTGACACATCAAATTCATACCATTATAAAACATTTCCTTCTATCCTTCTTCTTTCTTTTTACTTCCCTCAAGTTCAGAAATGACAGATAATAAAAAAAATTAAAGAAAATTCATCTGAATGCTGTATTTTCCTGGAATTAACTCCATTATAGCAATTCTTTCTTTCTTTAGATGAGAGAAACCTAGGCAATCATCCTGGGACTTTGGAATAAAGCACCTAATTATTCCTGCTTGTATCAACTGTAGAAAGACTCATAATGTTTTTGCCTGGGTAAATATTTAAGCATCTTTTAATGTGAATTTTTTTTCATATCTAATTTAGTTCCCAAACTGCAGTGGAAAGTACATTTTTCACTTGTAAGAGAGTTCAAACATGTTTTGGGTAACTTGGATTAAGAAATAGACTGGGTTCCTAGAAGACACCCAAGGTCTGTTAGTTGTCCAGAGACTTTAAGAAATACACTTGTACCAGACGAGGCATTTCTAGAGCTTGTGCATGGAACATGAAAAAACATGGACATTCAGTTCAGTTCAGTTCAGTTCAGTCGCTCAGTCATGTCCGACTCTTTGCGACCCCATGAATCACAGCGCGCCAGGCCTCTCTGTCCATCACCAACTCCTGGAGTTCACTCAAACTCATGTCCATCGAGTTGGTGATGCCATCCAGCCATCTCATTCTCTGTCGTCCCCGAAATCCATCATTTTCTCAGTGGCATCAGACTTTATGTCTGAGGAATATTTCTTCTTTCACAAATATTGATGTTATGGCAGATATTACAGAAAAACTCAAACATTTTGGCCAACCCAATTCAAGGTGAAAAGTTCTCTACCATTCCCAGAGTATCAGAATATGTTGCTTTCAAATCAGTATCTTTACTTGTAACATCTATCCTGCTTTTACTTTATATCTGTGTACATTTTTATTCCAAGTACTTTTATGTACTTGAAGACTTTCCCATAAGAATGAATCATACACAGTGTAAAGCCACAGATACCAAAGCTTGATTTTTCATTGGGTGCCAAGAGTAATTTTCCTCCTTCTGAAACATAACAAACGAAGGCATCTGAATAAAAAATCAAACTGAAAAAATTAAAGTTTCTATGATTAAATGACAAATTCCATCCAAGTTAGAAAAAAAAAGTGTTTTTGAAAATGGGCTCTCTGGACCATGTCCTACAGACAAGTAATTTTCCGGTCTATAGAAGATGAGCTACCTGGCCTGTTTGATACTGTTACGTGTGTCAGACAAACAAGTAGTTGTCACAGTGCTGTCAACTGTGCTCAAAATGACGTCTCAGTCTGGTTTGGCTGGTTTGAAATTTTAGTTTTCCTTGACTTTGTTGATTATAAAGTGCTTTAATGTTTATCTCGGTGAACTATCAAAACACCCCAGTGAAGTACCAGAAGAACTAAGATACTTAAGCAACCCAGATGACAAAGTTGTTTGCATGGGTTCAATTAAAATGAGAACTCAAGTTTTCTGATTCTTATTTCATTGTTCATCCCTCAGTACTGAGATGCCAGGAGACCTTGGGTGAGTTAGCTTATGGTGCACCCCTTAGAGAACATACAATTCTGATAGGGACAGAGTAAAGAGACAAAGTAGGTGACTAAACAGTTAATTCCACTGGTGGGGGAGGGGGGCTTCCCAGATGGCACTAGTGGTGAAGAATCTGCCTGCCAATGCAGGAGGTATAAAAGAGGCAGTTTTGATCCCTGGGTTGGGAAGATCCCCTGGAGGAGCGCATGGCAACCCATTCCGGTATTCTTGCCTGGAAAAATCCCATGGACAGAGGAGCCTGGTGGGCTATGGTTTATAGGGTCTCAAATAGTCAGATACAACTGAAGCGACTTAGCATACCAACTAGGGGATTGTAAGTAGGAAACACACGGGAGACCCCTGTAAGTTAATGATTACTTAAGAGAGCAGGTTTGTTTAATCACAAAACCAAGCAGGTTGCTTAGTAACAAAAGCTTGCAAAAGAAGCATGAGACAAGCCCCTAAACCATAAAACAATGGTGGCATGAGACCCACATACTGCTCAGTGAGCTCAGTAAGTTAATGATCCCAGGACATGCTTCTGCACACATAAAAAACAAAAATCAATGATTTGTAGATCTAGCTTGACCTTATAAGGACAAGAAAACCTCCCTTCTCAACTTGGAGGAGGAACTGATAATGGAGACATGATATCTACTCAAGAAAGACAAAGAAGGTCTTCTCCCCTTTCCCACTTTTCTTTTGATTATTGGCAAACCACTTCAGTATTCTTGCCTGGAGAATCCCCATGGACAGAGGAGCCTGGTGGGCTACAGTCCATGGGGTCGCAAAGAGTCAGACATGATTGAGCGACTAAGCATGGCAAATAAAACTGTAGCCCAGTAAGTTCTTGGGGCATGGCACACCTCACAAGTGTCCTATTCTAATACGTCACTTCTTATCTATCACTTCGCCTCTCATTGAATTCTTTTCTGCGCTGAGACATAAAGGACTATGGTACTGGAGCTCTTCGGAGCCCCCTAAAAGATACCAGATGGTTTCTCCTCTTTCAAACAAGAATCATAGATGAATGCTTCCTATAGTGAGAGTACTTTTGAAGCAAGAATGTAGTCTGAATGAGCCTTGGGGAAAAGACTAGAAACGAAACTGGTCAACAGGATTCGTAAGTAGATTAAAGCTCCTCGTAGTGCACATATTGGGCTTCCAGGTGGTGCTAGTGGGAAAGAACCTGCCTGCTAACGTAGGAGACAAAAAGACATGGGTTCAGTCCCTGGGTCGGAAAGATCCTCTGGAGAAGGGTATGGCAACTCACTCCAGTATTCTTGCCTGGAGAATCCCATGGATAGACGAGCCTGGTGGGCGACAGTCCGTAGGATCGCAAAGAGTTGGACACAATTTTAGCTGCTTAGCACAGCGCCCACATACACTGAAGAGAGGACACTTGCTCTGTTTCCTTTTTTACTTCCAATAATCTCATCTGAACTCTTCTTAAGTTAAAAATGCTCTGTGAAGCAGGTAAGCCAGTAATACCATTGGCATACAAAATTTTGCAAATAATGCCCGGGTCAGCTATCACTTTTTAATTCTTAATCTTTGATATTTTAATTTGAACAGAGATATTTAACGTGAGTGGAAAACAGAATATCTGAAGGAAGGGAGGGCAAGGGAAGAGGACGGGAGTCCAGGTATTAAGAGATTGGGAACTCAGAGGAGAAAAGAATTCCTTTTCAAAGTTTCATTCCAAAAATCTGCCTGAGGGAAGAGTCGGACATGACTGAGCGACTTAACTTTAGCTTTTCACTTTCATGCATTGGAGGATGAAATGGCAACCCACCCTAGTGCTCTTGCCTGGAGAATCCCAGGGACGGGGGAGCCTGGTGGGCTGCCGTCTATGGGGTTGCACAGAGTCGGACACGACTGAAGCGACTTAGCAGCAGCAGCAGACTTTGTCCTAAGATCTTATCTTGAAAACAAAATTCATAACTGTTTTCACATGATCCTACTTCCTACAGCTTCATTTCAGTCCAGCATTGGGCCCCTGACCCTCAAGTGTTGGGAGAATTGAGATATGGGAAGCCCTGGTTCCAAGGAGAATTATTCGTGCCTGAGGTTCAGCTGACTCAATTACCCATCAAAGACCCAGATGGATGCCTTACAGGGCTATTGTTATAAACCCATGCTAGTTTTGTTAGCTTTCTGTGATGACGAAGCATGCCAACCCCACAGCAGGGCATCTGCACATCTGCCGCTCAGGACTCTGCTCCCTGGGCTCACAGAGGCATCTTGGTTCTAACTCCCCGAGTCCCTACATTAGAGGCTTCCCTGGTGGCTCAGATGGTAAAGCGTCTGCCTACAGTGCAGGAGACCCGGATTCGATCCCTGGGTTGGAAAGATCCCCTGGAGAAGGAAATGGCAACCCACTCCAGTACTCTTGCCTGGAAAATTCCATGGACTGAGGAGCCTGGTAGGCTACAGTCGGACACGACTGAGTGACTTCACTTTAAAAAGTTCTACCACCATCTACATGTTGACAATTTTTATTCTTTTAATTATAAGAGTGAAGCACAACGTTTGAAAAAGTCAAGCTCTATAGAAGTGTACAGAGAAAAAGATAAACACTGTATATTAACACATGCATATGGAATCTAGAAAAATGGTACAGATGAATCTATTTACAGAGATGCAGACATAGAAAAATGGATGGGTGAACGTTGGCAGGGACGGGGGAGGAATGAATTGGGAGACTTGGATTGACACATGTACACTGCCGCGTGTAAAACAGATAGCTAGTAGGAAACTGCTGTGTAGTGCAGGGAACTCAGCTTGGTGTGCTCTGTGGTGACCTGAATGGGGCTGGGTGGGCAGGGGAATAAGGGGGAGGGAGGTCTAAAAAGGAAGATATATATGTATACATAGAGCAGATTCATTTTGTTGTACAGCAGAAACCAACACAACACTGTAAAGCAATTTTAATTCAATAAAAAAGAAATAAAAACTAAAGCAAACCGAATAATACTGCAAAAAAGAAAAGAAAAAAAAGATACATTTCTCTCATTCTTCTCTCCAGACAAAGGTGGTATTCTTCCTTCAGAATCCCCTGCTTCTCAAACCTACTCTTGAAGAGGAAGACGTTGTAAACAGCTTGGTGCATAAACCCGCGGATGTTTGATGTTGTAAGTGCAAACACACACACCCGCACACGTAAACACACACACTGTTGTTCATATTGTTTTACAGCGCATTCTGCACTTAACTTTTTTCATTAATTTACTCAGCATCTTTCTGTGAGCGTGCAGATACATTTTCCAAAAATTTTAGGAATGTCTTCAAAAAATTGTACGGAATTAATTATAAAGCACATGAACCATGGTGAGGTCATGGTAAATGCACTGAGCTGAATGGGAGCAAAAGGCCCAGGGATATTGGTCCATTAGAAGGAAGCAGAGCTAGAAGAACATAGGCTGATATGATTTCCAGTTTCATTTGCTCATTCAAATTAAAGTCACGTGGGTAACGCTCTCCAAATATTAAAGTCACATGGGTAACGCTCTCCAAACATTGCCTGGTGTTTGCTTTTGGTGGTAAAATGAAAAGGGGCAGGCTTAGGCCTGATTGTAACCCTGTCCCTCAACTCTCCTGAAGTTTTCTTTCTCCACTTGAAAATGACTAGATTAGAGTCAACGATACCTATGATTCTTTTCATTTCTGATTAGCGCTTTACTTTCCTTGGGAAAAAAAAACAAACCTTATGAATTTAGTTAGGTATAAGGTAGTCTTTGTTCCAAGGCTCACAGTTGTTTTTGTCCATTTCCCAAAAGCAGTTCATTAGGCTGGTTTCACAGGTCAGATTACCTTACCATTTTAAAGAGCTTATAATAATACCAACATTCTGTTTTAAGAAGTGTTTTCACACACCTTACCATATCTGATTTTCACATTCAGTGACACAGATTGAGCAGATAGTAATTCTCATTTTACAGACTAAGAGTTAAATTCAGAGAAAACGTGCAGAAATCTGACTACTACCTACATTTCCTGTGGCATTGATGGTTGAATAGTCATGTACAATCTGGACAGTCATTATCTTGCTCCCATTTGAGAATTTTATGTGTGGCATGTTTGTAATAATAAGGAATGAATAATATTTGATACTCATAATACAGGAAATAGAAGGTTTAAATTTACTGAGGAGAACTCTTATCACAGATGAGCATAAGGAAACTTTTGGAGCATCACTAAAGACACCTTTGACCCCCTGGAACTTTGAGTTCCTACTCTAGACTCTTCAGGTCCAAAGGCCCTCTTTCAGTTCTCCTTGCTCTTCAGGTTTCTTGGAGCTTTTTACTTTGCATTTCTTCGTCCTGGAATGTGCTTCCACTCCCTGTCTGTCAGACCTCTACCGATCTGTCAAGCTCAAGTGTTCCCTGCTCTGTGAATTATTTGGTCAGTATCTTCTACAGACATAAGTCCTCCAATCTCTCTCCTCTGCAACCTTTAACGTTTCCATAACATTAACCACCTCCCTTCTGTCTAACCTTAACTACTGGCTTCTTAAAGGTAAAACAAAATGCATGTTTTCACTTTTCTTTTCCCAGATACTAGGGAGTGTGATGCAGAGGCTAAAAATATGTATTGAATGAATTTGTTAATTTTATGGGATATTACCAAGTTGGGTTTTTATCAGATTTTGCTATTAATTTCAATGTAATTTGTTGCAGGAATGTTCTCCTTTCCTTATTCATACTTACTATTTTACTATTACTATTTTTAACAATTTGATACAATTACAAGCTTAAAGAAAAGTTGCAAGCACAGTACAGAGATTCCTCTCCTCCACCCATCCACTTGAGGGTGTGTTGCTGCTCCCATGTTCCATTCTTTTGGAATACTTTGCATGTATTCCCCACATTTCTGGACCATTTTCTTGTTTTCTGGCATAGCAAAAGATTCTAGGATTATCTTGGTCTTGGCCTGCTCAGTCCTGGAACCAACTCCTTTTTCTAAGGAACTCTGATTCCTACTGGTGGGCACAGATTTTAGAAGCCAAGCTCAGGGCCTTGGGTCTGCTTATTGTTATTAGGGCATCACCATTTTCAGCCCCTCCTGATGGACAGAGCTAGGGATTATTTTCAACAATATCTGTTTTGATATGTTTATATACTGAAAACCACAAATTAACGCTGACATCTCCAACGCCTCATCATGGGCTCATCCTCGTTTTCTCCATCTTGATGTTTGCAAGTGTCTTCTCTGATAGTGAGAAAACTGGTTGCTATTATCTTTAATATATTTATTTAACGGATTTCTTTATACATAACTAATCTATTTCTGAAGCCATCTCTTTCCTTCCTGATTCCCTCCTTGGATTCTCCTTGTATTCTCCTTCCACAATTCTGAAATTCCAAATTTCAATATGGGAGGTGGGTTTCCACATGTACCCAGTTCATTCTCAGACACCACTGTGTCCTCCAATTCAACTCCATGCTAACACTATCTACCTAGAGAGAGTGTCAGAACCCACAGTTTAAGGCTCAGTCTTACAAGACAGTCACCCCACCCATGTCAGTCACAAAGTTCAGGTTGCCACCTGTACTTCTGATAAACTGGTTATAGATCAGAGGTTCCAATGATTCACAGAACTCAAGAAAACATTTTACCTACTCCATCCCCAGTTTCTGGAGAAGGAAATGGTAACCCACTCCAGTATTCTTGCCTGGAAAATTCCATGGACAGAGGAGGCTGGCAGGCTACAGTCCATGGGGTTGTAAAGGGTCGGCCAACAACTGACACTTAACACACGCCCCATTTATTACAAAAAGTAACTCAGGAACAGCCTGATGGAAGAGGTGCATGGGATAAGGCCTGTGGAAAGTGGGTGGAGCTTCCCTCTCTGAATGCTCCACTCTCCGTGAATCTCCTTGTGTTTAACAACCTGCAGTCTCTCCCAATCCAATCCTTTGGATTTTTACAAAGGCTTCATTACATAGGCATGACTGATTTAACCATTTACTATTAGTGACTGATTCAACCTCCAGCTGCTCTCCTGTCCCAAGAAGTTAAGTGGGTGAAATTGAAAGTTCAAACCCTCTCATCACATGGCTGGTTTTCCTCATTCTTAGGTGGGGTCCAAAAGCCACCTTTTTAACACTTGCATCACTTAGGAAATTCCAAGGGTTTTAGGAGCTTGGTGCCAGAAACAGAAATGAAGAAAAATATGTTTTTCTTATTATATATCATGTCAAGGCTGTATATTGTCACATTGCTTATTTAACTTATATGCAGAGTACATCATGCGAAATGCCAGGCTGCAAGAAGCACAAGCTGGAACCTAGATTGCAGGGAGAAATATCAATAACCTCAGATAGATATGCAGATCACACTACTCTTATGGCAGAAAGCAAAGAGGAACTAAAGAGCCTCTTGATGAAAGTGAAAGAGGAGAGTGAAAAAGTTGGCTTAAAACTCAACATTCAAAAATCTAAGATCATGGCATCCAGTCCCATCACTTGATGGCAAATAGATGGGGAAACAATGGAAACAGTGTCAGACTTTCCTTTCTTGGGCTCCAAAATCACTGCAGATGGTGACTGTAGCCATGAAATTAAAATACACTTGCTCCTTGGAAGAAAAGTTATGACCAACCTAGACAGCATGTTAAAAAGCAGAGACATTACTTTACCAACAAAAGTCTGTCTAGTCAAAGCTATGGCTTTTCCAGTAGTCATGTATGGATGTGAGATTTGGACCATAAAGAACGCTGATCACCGAAGAATTGATGCTTTTGAACTGTGGTGCTGGAGAAAACTCTTCTGAGTCCCTTGGACTACAAGGAGATCAAACCAGTCAATTGTAAAGGAAATCAGTCCTGAATATTCAATGGAAGGTCTGATGCTGAAGCTGAAGCTCCACCACTCTGGCCACCTGATGCGAAGAACTGACTCATTGGAAAAGACCCTGCTGCTGGAAAAGATTGAGGGCAGGAGAAGGGGACGAAAGAGGATGAGACGGTTGGATGGCATCACCAACTCGAGGGACATGGGTTTGGGCAAACTCTGGGAGCTGGCGATGGACAGGGAAGCCTGGTGTACTGCAGTTCATGGTGTCTTAAAGAGTCGCACACAACTGAGTGACTGAATTGATTATAAATCACCCTATCACATCTCCCACGTCAGGCTGCCCTCTTCACTGCACAGACCTGTACTGTACACTGCACTGTACCCTGGTGCGGCTGCTTGGCAGGGTCTCCCTCCTCACTCTTGTCCACCTCAGACATTCTGTGCAGGAATGCCCTCCTCACCCACCCAGACTCTGACTCCACACTCGACAGCTTCTCTTTCTCTTAGACTCTGACCAAGGGTGCTGTATAGCCCTTGCTCTGCTCTTGATACCTCACACCATGCCACTGCTTTTTGTTGAAGCCCTCCTTTCTAGCTTGGGCTCTGATGAATTATACTGGAAAGGATGCTTCACTCATCATGGGTGAGTGACATACTGCTAACATACTGTGTGGGGGTACTTGAATATGCTCTTACCACCTTAGGAAGGCATCCTCTGATTTCTAGTTTCCTCCCCCAATCTTGACACCTTGTCACCCTGCTTGGGCTCTAACTGCACACGCTGAATTTCCCTCCCACTTGGATACCCTTCATCCCTTGTTTGAGTTCCAACATTCTTCTTTGGCCACTGTGACTGCCCTCCATACAGATATTATTTATCATGCTATGCTCATGAGGATGACTTCTTTAGGACTGGGAGAAAGAAGAAGAAAGTGAAGTCGCTCAGTCTGTCAGACTCTTTGGGACCCCGTGGACTGTAGCCTACTATGCCCCTCCGTCCATGGGATTTCCCAGGCAAAAGTACTTGAGTGGGTTGCCATCTCCTTCTCCAGAAGAAGAGAAAGGAGGGGAAAAAGGAAAAGGACATGCCATTTCCCAGGTTTGCTCATTAGTCCTTCTAGAGGGAAATGAATGCATGGAAAAGTTTAAAAGTGGTCAATATGTTTCTTCTGCAATAATAACAAAAGATTTGGACTAAGAAAAATTTAATAAGATTTGAAGTTAAATGCCCTTTTCATTGGAGAATTGAACTTTTATTTCTCTTCTAGGTGTTTCAAGTCCTACTCCCCCCGCCCTGATAGATGACTTCTAAATTAGACATTTAGAAATGAAAAAGCTGGAATGAATATTTGTGCTTCTAGCCCAATTTTATTGTTTCATAGATGAGGGAACTGAGTCCCGGTGAGGTCAAATGGGGTATCCCTGGTGGCTCAGATGGTAAAGAATCTGCCTACAAAGCCAGAGACTTGGGTTTGATCCCTGGGTCAGGAAGATCCTCTGGAGTAGGAAATGGCAACCCATTCCTGTATTCTTGCCTGGAGAATTCCATGGACAGAGGAGCATCAAATGACTCTCCCAGGTTTCCCAGGTGACATAGAAAGAGACAGAACAATTTTCTACATCCTGGCCAGTGCTCTTGGCACTCTCTCTTCATTATTATCATTTAAAATTATTTGACCTTTTCAGCACATTTCTGAGAAAACTTAGTTTTTACATTATACCATATATTTTAAATTGGAAGTTATTTTCTTCAATAATGATATTGTTGGTATAATGTTTTATATTTTAGGCCCTAAAACATTAAGTAATATTTTGGTGACTGTATTTCATTAGATCTAGAAATTAGCCTCACCAATTTGGTTATTAGTAACATTTCTTGAATACTCTCTTTTATAGCATGCTTACATTATGTTAACTGTTTTTGATAAAGAAGCCAAGCAGGTTGATTATTTATTTTACTATTTATCATCATGTAAGATTAATGGTTTGGCAAAATCAGTTCAGGTCAGTTCAGTCACTCAGTCATGTCCGAGTCTTTGCGACCCCATGGACCACAGCATGCCAGACCTCCCTGTCCATCGCCAACTCCCGGAGTTTACTCAAACTCATGTCCATTGAGTCAGTGATGCCATCCAACTATCTCATCCTCTGTCATCCCCTTCTCCTTCCACCTTCAATCTTTCCCAGCATCAGAGTCTTTTCTAATGACTCAGTTCTTCGCATCAGGTAGCCAGAATATTGGAGTTTCAGCTTCAACGTCAGTCCTTCCAATGTATATTCAGGACTGATTTCCTTTAGGATGGACTGGTTGGATCTCCTTGCAGTCCAAGGGACTCTCAGGAGTCTTCTCCAACACCACAGTTCAAAAGCATCAATTCTTTGGCGCTTAGCTTTCTTTATAGTCCAACTCTCACAACCATACATGACCACTGGTGGAAAAAACCATAGCCTTGACTAGACAGACCTTTGTTGGCAAAGTAATGTCTCTGCTTTTTAATATGCTGTCTAGGTTGGTCATAACTTTCCTTCCAAGGAGCAAGTGTCTTTTAATTTCATGGTTGCAGTCACCGTCTGCAGTGATTTTGAAGCCCCCTCAAATAAAGTCTGACACTGTTTCCATTGTTTCCCCATCTATTTGCCATGAAATGATGGGACTGGAAGCCATGATCTTAGTTTTCTGAATGTTGAGCTTTAAGCCAGCTTTTTCACTTTCCTCTTCCATCAAGAGGCTCTTTAGTTCTTCTTTGGTTTCTGCCATAAGGTGGTGTCATCTGCATATCTGGGGTTATTGATATTTCTCCTGGCAATCTTGATTCTAGCTTGTGCTTCATCCAGCCCATCCAAGCAAAATGTATATCTATCTATCTATCTATATATATCCGTTCAGTCGCTCAGTCGTGTCTGACTCTATGCGACCCCGTGGACTGTAGCCTACCAGGCTTCTCCGCCCATGGGATTCTCCAGGCAAGAATACTGGAGTGGGTTACCGTTTCCTTCTCCAGGGGATCTTCCCGACCCAGGGATCGAACCCGGGTCTCCCGCATTGGAGGCAGACGCTTTAATCTCTGAGCCACCAGAGAGCCAAATAGCTGATGAATAAAATTTTATTTTAAAAATCCACAATATAAAATTTGTATTACTTGAAACCCATTCACATTTGCGGAAAGTTCAACATCTTATCAACGTTGCAGTTCAAGTAGGAACGAATAGTTTGCTGGGTTTAGGTGAACCATTTAGACCATTCATTGATTTCCAATAATCACCTTGAATTATTGGGGTCAAAAGGAAAAATAGGCAACAAACCATATGTAAGGATCCAAGAAAAATGTTGAAGTGTCCCCATCAGTTGTGTAATTTAAGAACTTAAGTGTGATATGAACGTACTTCAGGCCCTTGGTGAAATATTTGCCCTTTGGCACCAATGTAATTCTCTAAATTAGTAACAACAAACGCACAGATTTCATAATTGGAAGGGACACACCATAAAGATCATTTTGCTGATATTCCTCCAAGGCAGGAATCCTTCTACATACCGGTGAGTTTGAATCACTTTCAAATCATGGGGAAATCACTACCTCCCAAAGCAGTTGTGCCTTAAATTCTGCAGACTGGTAACTTTTTCCTCTTACTACTGCCTTCTGTGCTCTGTGGTTAGAACACAGGCAAACCTTCTTCGTGGGCTTCCCTGGTGGCTCAGTGGTAAAGAATATGCTTGCAAAACAGGAGATGCGGTTCTGATCCCTGGAGAAGATCCCCTGGAACAGGCAATGGCAACGCATTCCAGTACTCTTGCCTGGGAAGCCCAGGGATAGAGAAGCCTGGTGGGCTACAGTTCATGGGGTCACAAAAGAGTTGGACACAACTTTAGTGACTAAACAACAAAATTTTCTCCATAGGGACAGTCCTGCAGATATGTCCCCCTAGATCCTCATCCTTCTGGAATCTTCTCTCCGTGTCTCTTTCTTCCACCATCTAAGTTCCTCGTGGGAAATGAGATTGCCTGCTCCTTGTCTGGATTTAGTGCCTCTTTTAAAATGTGCAGTTTTAGGAAGTCCCCCGTGAAATGCAAGGACAGCACTCTGAATTCCTCTTACTGTCCTTCTGTCACAGTGAATCGTGGTTTCAGTTTATTTCTGGACAGTGGTAGCTACCAGACACAACCTTTGCCCTCAAACACCGCGTTCACTTTGCTCAAACGTGTTGACCTTACACCTAAGTCGGCTTTTCTTGAACTCTCATCTGAACAAACAAACAATTCACTCTGATCTGCGGATATCCCGTGCGGCGTCAGGAAGGGCCGTGTAGAGCAGTGCCGGCTCTAAGCTCGCCACCACCGCTCAAGATTGGGTTTCCTTTTTCTCTTGACTTTAAGAAGTAAGACAAAAAAGCAATTCCTGCTAATCTCTTAGACAATGCTGAGGGTTCCAGGCTCCATTTCAGGAAGCTGGTTTCCACAAGGTAACAAAGAGACCACCAAGGTCAGAAAGGAGGCGAGAGAGATCGACCAGGAGGTGGCATTCAGGTAACTCCCCGAGGGCGAGGGTGGGGAGCCCGTGCCGCTGCGGGTAGGAGTGCGCCCCGCCCGCCACGAGGCGAGGGCAGCGGCTGTGCGCCCCGGCGTGGACGCGCGCGGCAGTCCCGGCCGGCGAGCGTGTCCCCACGTGCCGCGGGGAGGCGGGGACAGGGCCCTCCTCCTCCGCTTATTTGTAAAGAGCGCGGGGCCGAAGCTCAGAGTTTTCACGGCGGACTCGCCAGGGATAGGGTTGAGAGAAGGGGAGGGAGGGAGGGGAGGAAAGAAAGAAGGAGAGAGAGAGGGACTGACTCACGTGGACAAAAACAGACGCAGAAACACACAGGCGAGGTGAGAGGTTAGCAGGTCAGCTCACCTACTTCTCTGCTTGCCAAGGAAGATCTGGGAGATCTGGGAGAGGGAGGGTCCCGTTTAGACGGTCAAAGCCCAGGACTGCGAAGGGGCCATTTCCTGCAGCTGCCTGGGGACTGCACGCCTCACCCCTTCTAAGTTTAAAGATGGAATTAATCAGAAAGAAAGGAAGGGGAGAGGGGTTCTGTAGCCAGTGCAGTTTTCTTTCTAAAAAGTGACGTGGTTTGGGGCTTGAGATCCGGAAGGAGCACGTGTCATCTCACTGCAAGCTAATCCGGAATGTCTGCAAACTCCGCTCCGGGGCAGTTGGCCCCAAGCCCGGCGGGGCGTTCGAGAGCTCCGGCCTTGCAGCGCTCCCGAGGCCGGCCGGCGGGTAGCCGGGTGGCCTTTATCTCTGTCCCCCTTTGTCCTTTTTATCTCAGGCTCTCCAGGAGGCCCGGGGGCCCGCTCCGTCTATCGCTCCCACCCCCGCGGCTGCACCGCCACTTCAATGCCCTGCAGGTCGCGGGCTGCTGCTACTTCGAAGGCGCCGGAGGACCAGGTGCGCCCCGCGCCGCCGCTGACCCGGACCGGCGCCGACGCCTGACCGGCGCCCTTGGGCAGCGACGCGGCCGCGCCCGGCAGGTCCCTGTGCGCCCCAGTCCGTTCTGGGCCCGTGAGGGGCAACCCCGGCCAGGATGGCCCCGGGCCGAGCGGTGGCTGGGCTCCTGCTGCTGGCGGCCGCCGGCCTCGGAGGGGAGGCGGAGGGGCCCGCGCTCGCCTTCAGCGAGGATGTGCTGAGCGCGTTCGGCGCCAACCGGAGCCTGTCGGCGGCGCAGCTCGGGCGCCTGTTGGAGCGTTTGGGAGCCGCCCCCGCGGAGGGCGCCCCCGAGCCGGGACAGCTGCACTTCAACCAGGTAGGGCCGGGCGGGCAGCCCTTCCCCAAACGCCGGCGTGTCCGGAGACGTCCATTTGCGCTTGAACGTTGATTAAAGGGGACAACCGCAGGAGAAAGAACTTGGTTTTGTCTCTCAAGTGTGAGGCGGGTCCTGATTTTTTACGGGATCTGACTTTCTAGCCGGGGTTAAAGGGCTGGCGGTGAAAAGGGAACCAGAAACTGCAGTTTTATGCCCGATGAGTTGAGCCGTCGGACGCTTGTGGTTATAAGATTTTATGCAAAAGTTTATGAAGTAGTTGCGTGCGGGAAGCACCTTGAGAGATGCGTTTTGAGATAGGAATGGCGTACTGAAGTCTTCCTGGCAGAGATAGTGGCTCATAGGCACCCCCGTTAACAGCTGCGTGGTGGGTAACAGCTGCTAGCAAGGTATAACGTAGTTCTGTCTTTCCCGTGCAAGTTACAGGAGGCACTTAGGGCTGAAGGGCTTATTGTATAGAGACCAGGAGGCCGAAGGGGCCCTGAGACCAAGATCACGCATTCAATTGCTGATGGAACTGGGTTTAGAGCCATAGTTTTTATTCATCTATCAGGTCAAAGGTTTGGTTCTAATATTCATTCATTCAAACAAAAAGAAAAAACCAAAAACCTATCTTAGCACAGATACACAGCATTATTTAGGCGTTTGTTAATTCCTCAGGTTTAAGGATCACCCTGTTACCTTTTCGCAATTAAGACCATACTTGTCAGTAAACTTCAAAAAGGGTTTTAGAGATTCTTCGTTATTTCCATAATAAATAGCCTATGATTATTTCTTAAAATTGTGAAATAAGCAAAGAGTGCTTTTAGCATCCTCCCCAAAAATCCCCTCTCCTTTTAAAAACTTTGTTAACTCAGTGCTTTGTTTTTTTTCCCTCTTCTGCTGTGGTTCCAGTGATAACTGATGATGAATGGCAGTATTCAGTACTTTCTGAATTGTTTGTCACTTCTGGGTGATGTTAGTTTGTGTTACAAAAAGTTTTGTGGTCCAAAATGTTTGGGAATGTTAAAAAATATTTGGGAATGTTATACTGTTACTCTACTCCTGGAAATCTAGGGTTTCCCAATGTATCTGGCCTTCGATTACAATTAGGGAAATTTTAATCAGATAGTGAAGTGAAAGTTGCTCAGTCGTGTCTTTGTGACCCTATGGACTATACAGTTCATGGAATTCTCCAGGCCAGAACTCTGGAGTGGGTGGTGGTGGTGGTAAGATAGAAATATCTTACCTCAATTAAAGCATGGAGTACATAAGAAGTATAAGATTCTGATGCCATGAGGTATCCTCTGATCTAGAAGGGTTTTATGGTCCTCTTATGCAAGTTCTTAAGTAAACTGTCTATCCGATTCTTGCATGGCATTACATGCCAGAATGGAATGGCTAAGAAATGATACATTGGAAAAGCTGAAATGACTTCATATTATATTGATGTTTTAGAAAATAAGGCAAACAACTAACTTCATAAGTATTTTCCATCTAGTTGCAGACTCTTCAATCAAGGGAAACAGCTGAGCTGACTAAAGCATTTCTAGATAGGAGCAGGAGTGGTCGGTCATATGCTTGGAAAGACGCCTGGGGACTTGACTTGCAGCTGCATATCTGTAGCCTACATATTGTTTTGACTTAAATTATCTCCTTATCTTGCAATGTTTGGAGGTGCTGATGAATTTTAAAGGGACAAAAGACCCCTGAGCCACACCTTGGCAAAGACAGTGGAAAATATACCTAAATAATTTAGGAAAGTTGCTCAAGTTTGTTAGCAATATGATTCCCAGTTTATGAGTAAGTAGGTACCTCAGTAGGTAAATTATATGTATGTTGACACCTTGTTTTTCGTTCTTCTGTTTGCATATTTAACTGCCCTCATTATGGCCTTTGTGGACATCAAAAAGAGATGGGAAGAAGCCCCTAATTACTTTGGAAACAAAGGGAAGCCAAGGAAGATTTATCACTTGATCAGACCTAGCAAACATCTGTTTGATGTTCTAAAAAAGCTCTACTGATAACAACCATCATCAGTTAAATGATGTCCAATGAAATGCCATTCCAGAATCTGTTAATTTGCTGGCATTTACATCTGCTCCAGCAGGAGACTATCCAATTTGGAGCAAAATTTAGGGCAGTTAATATCTACATACCTTAAAGAAGGTAACTTCAGTTTCCTCACCTGCAACAAAGTAGAATAATAATATATGTGAAAAACATGATTTTCTGACTTTTAAGACAGTTGAAAAGATAAAATTTATTTCTTTGGGCCAGGGATTTATTGAATCTTATATGAGATCTATTTACAAATGACATTGTTTCTTTGGATGAGGGCTTAGGCCAGTTTTTCTGCAGACTACTGTGCTAAACATTTAGACAGTTTCGGAAGGTTTTCTAATATTTTTTCAGTATCCCTAAATACTGTTGCTGCTGCTAAGTCGCTTCAGTCGTGTCCGACTCTGAGTGACCCCACAGACGGCAGCCCACCAGGCTCCTCCGTCCCTGGGATTCTCCAGGCAAGAGTACTGGAGTGGGTTGCCATTTCCTTCTCCAATGCATGCACGCATACTAAGTCGCTTCAGTCGTGTCTGACTCTGTGAGACCCTATGGATAGCAGCTCACCAGGCTCCTCTGTCCACGGGATTCTCTAGGCAAGAATACTGGAAGAGAAGGAAATGGCAACCCATTCCAGTACTTTTGCCTGGAAAATCCCATGGACGGAGGAGCCTGGTAGGCTACAAGTCCATGGGGTCTTGAAGTCGGACACGACTGAGCGACTTCACTTTTACTTTTCACTTTCATGCATTGGAGAAGGAAATGGTAACCCCACTCTAGAGTTCTTGCCTAGAGAATCCCAGGGACAGAGGAGCCTGGTGGGCCGCCTTTTATGGGGTTATACAGAGTTGGACACAACTAAAGCAACTTAGCAGCAGCAGCAGCAAGTACTATTAAATTAGCTTGTTGCTTTGGGAGATCAAAGTGACCTGAGTTCAAACTGGAGACAATAGAATGATTGAGTGTACTGTTTTGCTTCTTATGGTTTCTGAGGGTACAAAGAGCAGGTAGAAGCAGTAGGCCAAACAAGTGAGAGGAAGGAGCTCTTTTATCTAAATGGGTCTCTAGGGCCCAAGACAAAGTGTAAGTCTGCTCTCTCTGAGGGAGTTTCTAGAATACAAAGGGACTGCTTCTTGGCCTTTTGGCCAAGATCAAGTGTAGAATACAAAGGGAAGCCCCAACTGGGTGATTAATTTAGGGGATTTAAGAATGGGCTCAGTGCTACCTTTTGTTTGTTCTGATAGTCCTTCTGAAAGTTCTGATAGTCCACTAGATTCGAGTGGTCTTTTCTCTTCATTTCTCCTTCAAAACCCCTCATTCCTAAATTATCACACTCAGCTGCAGGAAGTGTTTCTATTTAAATCAGTCTCCTGGGGAGGGTTCGTGGGGGTGATGGGGGTGTGGGTGTGGGTGTGGCAGGTTGGCAAGTGAGGCAACCTTTGTTTCCCACCATCACTCAGCCTTTGACTTTTGCTTCTCTCTCCTAACTGCATTTTTTCATTTGATACAAATCTTGCAGCATAGCTCCTGCATCTTTTTTGTTTTTCGTTCACAGGTTGTTTTAAAACATCTTTCAATTCATAGTCAATCTTCATAAAGCAATACTTGGAGTATGCCTCTCTTCTTTCAGTTCTTCTCCATGAATTTTCTTGGCTGGTGAAGTCTCAATCTGGAGTCTGGCATTTGAAGCTCTGCACGGCAAGGTTAACCCTGAGATATCAATCTAATCTGCCCAGACCTAGCATTCACTACATTAAACTGGTCACTCTTCTACGACTGCACTGTATATTTTTATTCAAGCACTTTGTACCTCATTATCTTCTTTGCACCCTTTCCTGTTCCCAGCTGGGTTGTCCTTCATTTCCTTGAATTACTCTCTCAAAATCTTACACTTTTGAAAACCCAGCTACACTCTTCCATAAAATATTTCTAGGAGTTCACCCACACTGCTGACCTGCTGATTTCTCTTTTTTTGAATTCTTAAAGTTTTTTCATTATGCTGATGAGACTTAACTATTCATGTGTTCTAGAAATATTTTGAATAACTACTATATTCTAATTAGAGTGGTCTTTTAAAAGTACAAACCTAACCATACTGCTCATTTTTTAAGAACAGTTAAATACCTTCAAGACAAACTTCGAACACTCAAAAGTGGCTTAAGTCTTTTTATAATCTGGTTCCTGTATATTTCCCAAGTCTTATCCTTTGCTGCTACTCCAGTCTTCATAGACTACTGGTAGTTCGTGGTTCTGCGTACACGTCTACTTATGCTTTAGGGATCAGTTTAGACATTACTTCTTCCAAGAAGCCTTTCTTAGCCTGTTCAGGGATTTAGTAGAAGCCCCTATATTAATTGGTGCCTCTGCAATCATAACATTTATTGAAATTGTAGTATAATATGTAAATAATTTATATATATTTTAATTTTCTGTTCACATGGTTGAATGTCCTCCCCTCCTCCAATATGATTTTGAATAAATTGAAGGGAATGATCTGACTCATCTCTTCAGGGGCTAGTGTAATGCCTGGTACACAACACATATTCATTATATGGTAATACATATATATGTATTATAATATATACACTTTTTTTTTTTTTAGCCAAGACAGGTGGCTTGTGGGGTCTTAGTTCCCTGACCAGGGATTGAATCTGGGCCCTCAGCAGTGAAAGCTCCATGTCCTAAACACTGGAATGGAATTTCCCATTAAATGTATTTTTGAATGAATGAGTAAAGATTGCTTAATATGAGTAAGGCAGTTTGAGCCCTTACATGACTTTAGTTTCGAGGTAGATGTATGACATAATGCATGTATGATGACAATGTATAATAGAATGATATATTTGATTAAATAATTTTAAACAAAAGTGGAATGGGATCGGACTTGTGTTTTTAGAAAATTCTTCTGCATGAAAGTGTGGAATGTGTCAGAGTGCTTCGAGACAGGAGCTAAGGAGGAAACTGCAGTGGTTTGTAGGAGCTGTAGTGATCGCTTGAACCTGGAGAGGCCATCAGGAGGTAGCATAAAGGCTCTGCCTTCTCCTGGGAGAGCAGCCATGACCGAGGAGCAGGAAAAAAGTCCCAAAGACAGGTGTTTTCTACTGCAGCCTTTTGTCTGTAGTGGTCATGAAACTATTATTAGACCTTTCTTTTCATTAATTTATGGCCCAAGGATGCCAGAGGCAGTGAGGTTTAACTATTGGCTTATTTCAATGGGGTCAGGCTGGTGGTCTGTAGCAAACACAGGAGTGTGTGTGTGTGTGTGGTTATTACATGCATGTTGTATGCATAGCTTGTTGTCGTTTATTGTACTTTTTCCTGGTATGCGAGCAGGTAAAGGTGCATTAGATGAAGGACATGCTGGGAAGCGCTGATTGTAGATGGATGAGAGAAAGCATCTGTTGTTGCCCTCTTTTTTTTTTTTTTCCTTTCTTTTATGTTTTGAAAAATGGTGGGACCAATGTCCTAGGAATGCCTTCCAGCCTGCGTGTTCAGCTGTCTGGAATGGCAGGATGGAAGGGCGTGGTTGTACTTATGTCTTTGGTGCCTTTTCCTTCAAGACAATGGACTCATTCTGATTTATTATATCATTCTATTTAACTTGACTGTGTACAGTGTGATCATTGTTTCCAAAAGGTTTTGAGAAAATGAGACACACTCATAGCTCACTTGACCATGATGTCCAGAGCTTAGTTTGCTCCCTTGCCAGGGATGATGGTAATCCATATGAGAAAACATCCTTCATTCTTTTCATATCTAACCCCCAAATTTGCACCTTCACCCACTACCCTAGGAGTCACACAGACCCTTGTGTACATAACATAAATAATTATATCTAAGGACTTATTGTTTTTGTTTTGTTTTTCTTTTTCTGTATGACATACTCTTAACCAATTTATTTGTATTAACACATTTCAAAATCACAACAATCCTATGATAACGATATCATTATTAATTTTACACAGGAGAAATATGTGGTTCCGAGAGATTATGTAACTCAACAAAAATCAAACAGTAAGTGGTAGAACCTCAGACAATCCTAAATCCTGTTGACTAAAATAGATGCACAACTTGAGAGCTGTGAGTTAAGTTTTACTTGGGGCAAAATGAGGACTGCAGCCAAGGAGACAGCACCTCAGTTAGTTCTGGGAGACCGCTCCAAAGAGGCAGTGTGGGAAGGTCAATATATAATACCTTGGTGAAGGGGGAGTTCAGTGCAATTAAGCACTCGTTTTACAGAAGATTTTCTGCTAGTTATTAGGAGCTGATGTCATCATGAAGGGATTTAGTACTTTTCTAGAATGAGGAGATGCAAAGATTGGCTTGTGAAATCAGTTCCTGAAAATATCTGACTATCGAAAGTCCTGTTCCACCAGAGTGCCTGGAGCACAGAGTGCTCACTCCGCCCTGAGCTTCCTCGGTGGGGGGTTGAAGGTCAGCAGCTGCAGCAGCACAGGGTCAGTCTCTGCAGATGCAGGTGGCAAATGTCCTTGTTGTTCAGCCGCTGGCAATGCTTCTGGCAAGTGCCAGTTTGTAGCTGACAATACTATAGTGGACTTTTTGAATTTTACTTTAGAAAATCATACTGTCTCTAGCCAGGGCAACTGTTACCTCAGATTTTGGTCTAACCATCAATTACTTATCTAGCTACATTGCTTGGTCACCTTAAGGGCAAAGAGATTATGATGATGATGATGGGTCCTTGTCCTCAGAGAGCTTTTAATCTAATAAATAGGTGGGAACTTGTGGGAAATATGTAAGGCAAAACTGCAGTAGTTAAATAATCATTGAAAGAAATATTACCAGATATATCAAAAGAGTGTGTGTGATTAATTGCCAAATGAAAACTTTTGGTAGCATGCTCAATTAGTTGACAAGAGTGAGGGAGCCTTTTGGGAAACACCTCGTGAAGGAGTTACTAGTCAGTCAGTTCTCTTATTTTTGGAGAATTTTGCTTGTTTGGTTTGGCTTTTAAAATACTTATTTGATGAACATCTGCTAGTACCAAATGTCTGTGCTGTTAATCACAAGATGGATTTTCCAGTGGGTTCCATGAATTCTCTAATAGAAGGAAAATTTATTTTATTTCTTTCTTATATATTGAATTTTTCTTGGAGAAAATATTTTGGCAACAATAGTTTTCCTAATTCTGAGTTTCAAAGTTTCCCTGGAGAATGGCATATAAATCAGCTTCTTTCTTCTGTGGATTGATTGTGGGTATGGGAGAAATACCCATGTCTAGTGTTAAATTTTTCAGTCTTGTTCTCACTTTTACTCTAGAAGAATTCTATCAATGAATTTACTCTCTCTTCTGGCAGTTTAGAGTGTATATCCTTCTTTTTTTTTAAAATTGTGCCATATTCTCTCTGGCAGATTGTTCTTTTTTATACATATTAATTAATCATCTTTTTTCTCTTTTTAATTGATGTACAATACTATTTGTTACTGGTGTACAATATAGTGATTCACAGCTTTTAAAAATTATACTTCATTTATAGTTACAAAATATTGGTTATGTTCCGTACATTGTACAATATGTCCTTATAACTTACACATTGTGGTTTGCTCCTCTTAATCCTGCAAGTCCTCCTTTTTTATGCCTGTGAAGCCGCTGCATTGCTGACTGCACACTACTGGAGAAAGAGGATTGTGCATCGGTGCTAGGGAATGAGTTGAAGCAATGAGGGAATAGCAGAGTATTTTAACAGAATTCCTAACTCTTGGACTCCCGTTGCTGCTAAGGTGAGAGTTTGAACTCTAACACAGTTATGAAGAGAGGGCGTAGTAAATTTTCCCCCTTAACTGAGGTAGATTTTCATTTCTCTTTAGAGATGTTCAAAGTGGAGTAGCTGGGTTGGAGATTTTGAGTTTTTGTGCTTTCCATGGTCCACACCATATTTCTGTTTCTTGAGGATGCCCACCTTGGGAGATGTTGAGGGGCAAAGTCTTCATTTTCCCATCATAAAAACCCATTGCTTTTCAACTATGACTGCAGCTTAAGAATTTTTTCTTTACATTCAGTATACTTTTGAATCCTCGAGGTACTATTTCTTTTGCTGGTAGTAAGGGCTTGGGGAAGAAGACTCTTGAAAGAGTCCCTTGGACATCAAGGAGATCAAACCAGTCAATAAAGGAAATAAACCCTGAATATTCATTGGAAGGACTGATGCTGAAGCTGAAACTCCAATACTTTGGCCATCTGATGCGAAGAGCAGACTCACTGGAAAAGACCCTGCTACTGGAAAAGACGCTTACTCCTTGGAAGGAAAGTTGTGACCAACCTAGATAGTATATTAAAAAGCAGAGACATTACTTTGCCAACAAAGGTCCATCTAGTCAAGGCTATGGTTTTTCCCGTGGTCATGTATGGATGTGAGAGTTGGACTGTGAAGAAAGCTGATCGCCGAAGAATTGATGCTTTTGAACTGTGGTGTTGGAGAAGACTCTTGAGAGTCCCTTGGACTGCAAGGAGATCCAACCAGTCCATTCTAAAAGAGATCAATCCTGGGTGTTCATTGGAAGGACTGATGCTAAAGCTGAAACTCCAATACTTTGGCCACCTCATGCGACGAGTTGACTCACTGGAAAAGACTCTGATGCTGGGAAAGGTTGGGGGCGGGAGGAGAAGGGGACGACAGAGAATGAGATGGCTGGATGGCATCACCGACTCTGTGCACATAAGTTTGAGTGAGCTCCGGGAGTTGGTGATGGACAAGGAGGCCTGGCGTGCTGTGATTCATGGGGTCATGGAGAGTCGGACACGACTGAGCGACTAACTGAACTGAACTGAACTGGAAAAGATTGAGGGCAGGAGAAGGGGACGACAGAGGATGAGATGGTTGGATGGCATCACTGACTCAATGGATATGAATTTGAGCAAACTCCAGTAGATTGTGAAGAACAGGAAAGGCTGGCATGCTGCAGTCCATGGGGTCTCAAAGAGTCAGACACAAGTAAGCAACTGAACGACAACAACCATCGGGGTTGGGGGAGAAAACAGGAATATAAATAGGCATGGGAAATAGGCCTGAAGTTGAGAAGGATTGACATTTCTCAGGGAAAAGCAAAGCAACCTGCAGTGAGGGTTAGTCTAATGCAGTTGGTAATAAGAGTTTGCCAGTTACTTGGATTCAGAGTGGCATTTCCTCAAAGGACTGTCCCTATTACTAAGTGCACACAGTTAATAGTAGGATCATTTACAACGCAATTTGTTAAAAAAAAAGATTGTTACTAAACTCTGGACAACCTAAGAAACTTGTAGGTTTCAGAAAGTGTTCCCATTTCCAGTTTCAGGTGATGGTAGATTCTTGTTCGTAATTGAATATTGAAGCTAATTTATTCTCCAACTGTTCCCAGTGTCTGTCTCAGGAGCCAAATGGGTTTGCCGAGTCTTGAGATTTATTTTATAAAGAAATGAAACTGTCACTGAATTACCTTTTTGATGATGGAATTTTGGAACATAGAAAATCTTCAGAATGGAGCCTTGTTTAATTTGGTTTCCACATCCTTCCAATGATCCTCTGTTGTTTTTCTTGGCCTGAAGTTTAAGGAGAACAAAAACAAAAATCTGTGAATTCTAGATCAAAGGTGTTAACCTGAAAAGTAGTATTATGCCTTCCAAGTCCAAATATTTAGTACCTTACTTTATTTATACTTAACTGAATAGGGTAAAAAACTCAGGCAAGCCTTGATAAGGCCTCTAAGGCTTTATTTCTGTGAACCTAGTTCAAAAATAAT
Source organism: Moschus berezovskii (assembly GCF_049115385.1). NCBI lineage: Eukaryota > Metazoa > Chordata > Mammalia > Artiodactyla > Moschidae > Moschus > Moschus berezovskii. The sequence goes on from NC_142464.1 coordinate 29,676,289, forward strand.
ACACTTGTCATCGATACATTCAGTGGATTTCTTAGGTCTCTAACTATTGAAGAGAGTACAACAAAATGGTTAACAATTTAGTCTTGGTAGTTAAACCAGGCCTGGGCTGAAATTCTAATTCTGTTACTTATTAGCTGGGGAATCACAGCCAAGTGACTTAACCTCCTTAATTTTCAGTTTTCACATCTGTGAACTGAAAGAATGAAACTTATCATAGGGTAGTTGTGAACTAAGATATATGAACAATAATAATAATTACTGAGCAGTCATTATATTTTAGGCACTTCTATATTTAGTGTATTACGTGTAGTAAATCAAAGAAGCTGTTTTTTCCTGTATTACTTCAATTAGCGAGTAAAAAGACAATGCATGTAAAATACTTCAGTTCAGTTCAGTTCAGTCGCTCAGTCGTGTCCGACTCTCTGCGACCCCATGAATCACAGCACGCCAGGCCTCCCTGTCCATCACCAACTCCCGGAGTTCACTCAAACTCATGTCCATCGAGTTGGTGATGCCATCCAGCCATCTCATTCTCTGTCGTCCCCTTCTCCTCCTGCCCCCAATCCCTCCCAGCATCAGAGTCTTTTCCAGTGAGTCAACTCGTCGCATGAGGTGGCCAAAGTATTGCAGTTTCAGTTTTAGCATCAGTCCTTCCAATGAACACCCAGGATTGATCTCTAGAATGGACTGGTTGGATCTCCTTGCAGTCCAAGGGACTCTCAAGAGTCTTCTCCAGCACCACAGTTCAAAAGCATCAATTCTTCGGTGATCAGCCTTCTTCACAGTCCAACTCTCACATCCATACATGACCACGGGAAAAACCATAGCCTTGACTAGACAGACCTTTGTTGGCAAAGTAGTGTCTCTGCTAAGCAAAATACTTAGCTTGGCTCAACTTATGTGCTCAATGTGTAGTTATTTTCATTATAATACTATGTTAGTTGATAAGGCTTTACAATAGCTTAACTTCCCTGGTGGCTCAGAGGTTAAAGCATCTGCCTCCAATGTGGTAGACCCGGGTTCGATCCCTAGGTCGGGAAGATCCCCTGGAGAAGGAAACAGTAACCCACTCCAGTATTCTTGCCTGGAGAATCCCATGGATGGAGAAGCCTGGTAGGCTACAGTCCACGGGGTCGCAAAGAGTCGGACACGACTGAGCAACGGAACAGAACAGATCCTCAACAAACTTGTCTTTCACTGGAGGCCCGGGCTCCTTAGGGTCAGTCAACTTAGAAGAAAGCACTGCTCTAAAAAGAGGGCAGGAGTTAATGAAATAAAAAGTTCGGTGAGAACTACATCAGTCCAGTGAATTTGGTGTTAGTTTCCATGGTGATTCTTCTCTTGAGAAAGACTTTACTATTTGCCTCTTCTTCCTTTTCATCAAACAGTAGTAATAACCTCCTGAAAATGTAAACATTAGAGGCTAATGAAATAATTTGAGTATTTCACTAGATATTGAAATTGTAAACATTCCCTGTTTTCCAGAGGGCTTCAGAGGCTTTATTTAGGGGTTTTATAATTTTTCATGTTTGTAATTTTTGTTTTATAATTTTGTCCAAAGTTTACATCAGTACTGAAATATGAATGATTGGAAGTCCATATTATACTTGTAGAAATGGATGTAATTGTGGTTTTAAGTTCAAGACCTCCCTATGGGTTTTGCAAGGCACAAGAATCCAGGGTTCTCCAGATTCAGTTGACCTTTTCAGTTGGAAAGTAGGTAAGAGAACAGGAGCCACTGTAGTCTCACAGTGATAAATGAGGGACATTTCTCTTCAGGGATAGGGAAAGAGAAGTCAGGCCAAACTTCAAAGGAGAGGTAAAATTAGGAGGTAGATTCTGAGTTGGGTCACATACCCTGCTGTAAATGACTACTGAACATATATGCTAGAAAACACATGGACCCTTCTATTAAGGGAGGCATCCTATTGATGATATCAGGTACTTGAGTTTGAGTGGCAAATCATGATGCTCTGCAGTTTTTTTTAGGAACAGGGATCTCAGAATTCAGGTATATCCTTTGGTTACTTTTCTTACACATATTAATGAGAAAGTCTAGACACTGAATTAGAAAGTCTCTAATCTTGGCATGAATGCCATTTAAGTAGATGTTCAGTTAGGACCTTCACTCTAGCAGAGGAAGCAAGTCCTGGTAGTAGCGGTAGTTAACATTTATGGAGTACTTATCATGTGCCAGGCATTATACCTTCTTATGTACTGTCCCTCTTATCTCACCGGGTAAGTACTCTAGGCATTCCGTAAAGAAACGCAGTCTCGCTGAGACCTCCCTCAGCCTCATTGCTCAGAACGGGCAGAGTGAGGATTCCACTCCAGAGTGACTCTACTTCAAAGCCTGTGCTGTCTCCACTGTTGCTTCTCATGTTTAAGAATATAGTCCTGGTTTGTTTTCCAAAAATCTTAGTGCCTCATATATTATCCAAGTGCTAGGTGTCAAGGTAGAACTGATGCCAGTTTCTTGAAGGTCCTGGAGACAGTGCGATTTTTTTTTTTTTTCAGTAAATGAAGAAAAAAATTATTGTTTTCCCCTGCTGAACTGCTTGCAGTAGTCAGGTCTAGTGCTAAAACATGATTGTTAATTCCTTCACAAGCTATTTTTCAACCTGACAATATTATTTCATGATCATTGACATTTGATATTCCAAGCGGTGTTGTCAGAGAATTAGAACATAGCAGTTTCCCCAGAAACTGAGGCACAAATAAGTCATCTGGCAGAAATCACCATGTGCCCAGATTTGTCTGGGAGAACAGAGGTACCAATTTTGAATCCTCAGTCTCCACTGTTCTGGTTTTAGGCAGGTGTTGCTTTAGTGTGGCTCTTGTGCTATAAATCCCCTGAATATCCCATGGTCCTCGTGCCTTGGTTTCTATATATAACTTGGGCAGTGGTAATATATGAAGCCTATTCCATTTTCTTACCTTCCAGACACTCCTCAGCACATTGTAGTCTGTCTGTTTCCCCAACACTTGCTTAAAATTGCTCTAAAGGATGTCACCCAGAATGTCTTATTGCTAAATACAATGGGAGAGTCTCAGGCTTCACCTCTATTAATTTTGATGATGTCGAACACTTCCTCCTTGAAACCCACACTCTCCTTGCCCGCAGCTGTGCCTTCCTTGGTTTGAACTTTTTACCTCTTTGGCTGTTTCTTTTCAATTTGTGTCTTTTGGTCATCCTTTCAATATTGATGTTCCTCAGGGCTCTGTCTCAAGCCCCTTCCTTTTGATTTTGCCGACTCTCTCTGGGCAACCTCAGTCACTCCTCTGGCTGCAGTTGTCACCTCTCTGATGCTTTTTGCATAGGGTGGCTTGGTCCACATTTCTCTCCTGATGTTCAGCTTGCACATCCTGTTGCCAGTTGATGTCTAACTCTCTCCCCTCCCCAACTCAGCAGGTCTAAACCTGTCCCAAATGGAACTCATCAACTCCATCCTTTCTCCACCCACACCTTCTGATAATCAGTCTCAGTGATCAGCATCACCATCCACTCCATTGACTAAGATGAAAAAGTGGATGTTATTCTTGATGCCTGTCTCTCCCTACGTCCCATGTCAAACGCACGTGAGTCCTGTCACAGTAACCTAAACATTGCTTATTTAATATCTCTAAATTCCAGTGTTCTCTTTTGTGTAAGGAGAAGAGTTTTACCTGCTTTATGGGATTGTTGTGAGGTTAAATTAGATACTGAATCTTGCATTGTGTTTGTGCCCGGCTGGCTGCTGCCCACTGCCTTCCTGATGCCCTATGTCCGATCTTTCACATGGCTGCCAGATTTATATCTCAGGTATGCAGATCGGGTCATTTCACCATCTGAGGATGGCTTATAATCACTGTAAGAATAAATCTAAACTCCTTGCCTGATATTCAAGGCCCTATAGTACCTACACTTACCTCTTGTATGTCTCCAACCTTATTTGTTCTTTTTTCTTCACATCTCATCTTAGATGTTGTTTTCTCCAGGAAGACTTGGACAGTCCTGTTACTTTAGGGGAGATTAGTTATTCTGTCTCCTTCTCATAAATGGATCTCCCCTAACACTTATCAGGCCATACTGTAATAACTTATTATTATTTTTAAAAATCTGAACCTGTACTAGTCTCTGAGATCTGTTGTGAGGCTGGGGACTGGGTTTATCTCAGTCACTTTCTCTTTTTAAAAGATTTTTTTTTTTGATGTGGACAAATTTTGAAGTCTTTATTGACTTCATTGCAACACTGCTTCTTTTTTATGTCATTTAAAAAATTGTTTTGACTGCAAGGCATGTGGGGTCTTAGCTCTTCCCATTGACTGACCCTGCACCCCGTGCATTGGAAGGTGAAGTCTTAACCATTCGACTGCCAGGGAAGTCCTTCGGTCACTTTCCGTATTCCTGTAATTAGCATCAGTTCAGTTCAGTTCAGTCACTCAGTCATGTCCAACTCTTTGCGACCCCCTGGACTATAACACGTCAGGCTTCCCTGTCCATCACCAACTCCCAGAGCTTGCTCAGACTCATGTCCTTCGAGTTGGTAATGCCATCCAACCATCTCATCCTCTGTTGTCCCCTTTTCCTGGGAGCCTTCAATCTTTCCCAGCATCTGGGTCTTTTCCAGTGAGTCAATTCTTTGCATCAGGTGGCCAAAGCATTGGAGCTTCAGCTTCAGCATCAATCCTTCCAATGAATATTCAGGACTCATTTCCTTTAGGATGGACTGGTTTGATCTTCTTGCAGCCCAAGGGACTCTCAAGAGTCTTCTCCAACACCACAGTTCAGAAGCATCAGTTCTTCAGCACTCAGCTTTCTTTATAGTCCAACTCTCACATCCACACATGACCACTGGAAAAACCATAGCCTTGACTAGACAAACCTTTGTTGGCAAAGTAATGTCTCTGCTTTTTAATATGCTGTCTAGGTTGGTCATAACTTTTCTTCCAAGGAGCAAGCGTCTTTTAATTTCATGGCTGCAGTTACCATCTGCAGTGATTTTGGAGTCCAAGGAAATAGTCTATCACTGTTTCCATTGTTTCCCCATCTATTTGCCAAGAAGTGATGGGACCAGATGCCATGATTTTAGTTTTTGAAGGTTGAGTTTTAAGTTAGCTTTTTCACTCTTTCACTTTCATCAAGAGGCTCTTCAGTTCCTCTTCACTTTCTGCCATATGGTTGGTGTCATCTGGAAATATGAGGTTATTGATATCTAACCTAGTTACTAGCATAACCTAGTAACTAGCATAGTGTCTAGCATATAGTTGGTATTCAGGTAATACCATTCATTTATTAAATGAATGAATAACTTCAGCTTTTTACAATAAATTTTCTGCCAATATAGTTTTTAAAATTATTTCAGTCAACCTAGATGTCTCATTTAGTTAAACATAAACCAGCAATCCATTTATTTGATGCAGACAAATTAATAAAAAAATAGTAGAAAATAAACTATGTTAAAATTCACCCACATGTCATATTAATAGAAGGAAATAATAAAGTCTTTATTCCTTCCAATTTTTGAAATTTCTAGAGTTTTTTGGTCATGATTTAGACTCAGATTTTCTCCATAGCCTATAGCTGTAATTTTTAGGACAACTTGTAAACACTGATGTCAATATTAGTTTATTTGTGGTTATCAAATCCCTACTGAGATGATGCTGGGAAAGTTTCAAAGAATGAGCAAAGCAACTTATGTCTAGAAAAATCTGAGTCTTCAGAATTCCTGGTAAATGTCTCAGGTTATCACTTTGTATTTTTCAGAATTAATATTCAGACACTATGTATTAGTCTCTGATCTTTCATTCACTTCCCTTCCCATAATCTATCATGTCAGTGATTGTTATAAGTTGAGTGTCTTCTGTGTCTGAAGCTTTGCTAGAAGTTGAGGGAGATAAGAAATAACACATCCTTCCTCTCTAGATGTTCATGATCTTATTAAAGAGATACTCATTTTCATGAACAGGTGGCAGTACAAGGAAGCACACAATAAGTACTGAATGTGTAAATTCTGAGAGTGGGGGAGTCTGGGAGCATAGAAATATTAAGCAGAGGCAGTGGGGGCCAAATGTAGGACAGATAGAGGCTGGATACTTTGAGAGGATGCATCTCAGAATTCTAAGTAGGAATCTTAGGGCAGGCAAAGTCACAGTGAATGTAAAACACATGACATTAGAACTGCTTGGTTAAAATAGAGAATTTAAGTATGCTTTTGGAGGAGGGCAAAGGGAGGAAGGAAGGTTGGAGACAGATAATTTTTCAGTCTTAGGTCTTTAGACTCTTGACAGAAGGAAAAGTGTTTGGTTTTGGTGTGTATGAAGGGGCTTAGTTTGAGCAGAAGAGTGATAATGCCAACATTTCAGTAGAGATAGTCTTGTGTGTAGGAGAGGGGTAAAGATAAACAGGATGAGAGATTGATGGAATAAGATTGGTTAGAATTTCCTAACTTGTCAGTTAAGTGGTATGTCTGTTGTTCTTATGCCCAAGACCAAAACTTTTGGTCCCAGGATCCTTTATGGTCTTAAAAATTCATGAAGACACCAATATACTAAAATATGTGTGGATTATAGCTATTGATATTTACATCATAGAAATTAATGTTAAGAAAAATTAAAATTTATTTAATATATCAAGATTGCCAGGAGAAATATCAATAACCTCAGATATGCAGATGACACCACTTATGGCAGAAAGTGAAGGAGAACTAAAGAACCTCTTGATGAAAGTCAAAGCAAAGAGTGAAAAAGTTGGCTTAAAGCTCAACATTCAGAAAACTAAGATCATGGCATCCAGTCCCATCAGTTCATGGCAAACAGATGGGGAAACAGTGGCTGACTTTATATTTTTGGGCTCCAAATCACTGCAGATGGTGACTACAGCCATGAAATTAAGACGCTTACGCCTTGGAAGAAAAGTTATGACCAACCTAGACAGCATATTAAAAAGCAGAAACATTACTTTGCCAACAAAGGTTTGTCTAGTCAAGGCTATGGTTTTTCCAGTGGTCATGTGTGGATGTGAGAGTTGGACTATAAACAAAGCTGAGTGCTGAAGAACTGATACTTTTGGACTGTGGTGTTGGAGAAGATTCTTGAGAGTCCCTTGGGCTGCAAAATCAAACCAGTCCATCCTAAAGGAAATGAGTCCTGAATATTCACTGGAAGGACTAATGCTGAAGCCAAAACTCCAATACTTTGGCCACCTGATGCAAAGAATTAACTAATTGGAAAAGACCCTTATTCGGGGAAAGATTGAAGGCAGGAGGAGAAGGGGACGACAGAGGATGAGATGGTTGGATGGCATCACTGACTTGATGGACATGAGTTTGAGTGAACTCTGGGAGTTGGTGATGGACAGGGAGGCCTGGTGTGCGTCGGACACGACTGAGCGACTGAACTGAACTGAAAAGACCTTTTGTTCTTAACAACAATCAGGAGGCCTAGGGAACTACCTCCTTGCCCTTGGAGGCAGGTTAGGATCAGGAAGTCAAGAATCCAGGTTATTTGTGCTCTGACACTACACTGGGCTTTTAGGTGAGGCAGACTTGAGAAACTGCATGGAGAATGGGGCACAGCTGAGAAACTTGTCGGTAGCCGTGGTCAAGTCAGAAAATTCTGTAAACCTCTTTTAAAGAGTGTATCAAAGCTTTTAAAATTTCTTTTTCTTTAGTAAAAATTAAAAGAAAAAAAATCAGTATGTCTTAATTGTATTTGGAAGAACCTGGAAAAAGATTTAAAAACCCGAATCATTTGACTTTATTTTCCTCATTGAAATTCAAATACGTATATGTTGTCTAAAATGCTGGCAAACATAGAGAAGCAGAAAGGAAAAAACAAAAAAATCGCCCATAATTTAAGTACCCAGAGATAAAAATGTTAACATTGTGAGGCATGTATCTCTGGATTTTATTTAATTTGGTTTATAGCAGTGGTATTACTATTATTATTTTTTTGCAGTGGTATCATTTTATACACATTGTTTTGTAGTAATCTGCTTTTTCCCCTTAAAGTGAAAGTGAAAGTCACTCAATCGTGTCCGACTCTGCCACCCCATGGACTGTAGCCCACCAGGCTGCTCTGTGCATGGGGTTCTCAAGGCAAGAATACTGGAATGGATTGCTATTTCCTTCTCCAGGGGATCTTCCTCAGGGATTGAACCTGCGTTGAACCTTCCCCAGGGTCTCCTGCTTTGAAGGCAGATTCTTTACTGTCTCTTTCTCCTTTAAATAATATATCCAGGAAAGGGTCTTTCTGTCTTCTCTAAAGGAAGAGCTTTGAGAGCACCGCTGAGCATGCACACACGTGCGTGTGTATGTACATGTGTGTACCTCATGGGAGGGGAGTGCTCCAGTACCATCATGGCTTCAGCAAGAAAACCTTCAGGGAAAATAGAAGCACAAATCTTGGGGAAACAGAGTTGGGAATCACTTGATTAGCCACTTACACCTTAGATCATCCTTCTAGAATGTTCTCAAGCTTTAGAAAACTCTTTTATCATGGTGAAATAATCATGACTAAACTTTAAAGAGGAAATTAAGAGGGGGAAAAGTTCAAGAGAAGGTTGGTAGAGGGTGACTGAGCACATACTCATGCTGTGCAATATCAAGTCGGCTTGGAAGTAATATGGAGTTCCTTGTAACTGCGGTTGGGCAGTTCCATTTTTGTGTCATAAACAAACCTGGAAGTGATGTCTACAGTTACTCCCACTTTAAGGCTTCCAGTACCAGCATGGACCATTAGAATCACCAGTTCCCGGCTGTTGTGTGGTCACCCCTGAAGGGGAAAGTTAATTGAACAGTTCACTGTTTTCAAGGTCAAAAAAGGCCTCCCAATTGTTAAACTCAAATCACCTTTTTAAACTTTAAATATTTAAATTGTGCTCTTGGGATCTTTGGCCAGTTGCCATAATATTTGAAGCATTCTTGTGTGTACTTCATCTTCTATACTTCTTTTCCTTTTTTCATAACTTTAAGTAACTACTATGAAAAGCCAGTTTGACAATTGGTTTTAAAAACTGCTGTGAAGACAGGTGAGGAGTTCATTCATTCATTTACTACATTCATGCAACAAGTATTTGCTGATCCTTGCTGTGTGTCAGTCACACGGTATTAATGTTGTTAGTAATAGCAATAGTTAATACAGTACTAAGATATGTGCTCAAGGATTCCAGAGGTTTCTTTCCCATTAAATATTTATTTTAGATCTTCATCTTTTCCTCTTCCTGATACATTCCTAACAATCTGAGACCAGTGTTCCTGGTCTTGCCATCTTATGTTTATACGATGGTAGCTTAGGTGCGTGAATCAATAAGCTGGCTTCTCTGCTTGAACTGTAAGAATACTGGGTTTAAAGCAGTGATAGGGAAGCAAAGCAAAGAATACCCACTTCTGGATATTCTAGGTTTGATGATCGTGTTGCATGGGTGTGTCATGGCTACATCAGCAGCTGTGGACATGTGGTGGAGGGTGTTGTGCCAGGTCAGGGCTGTCTGTCTCTTCAGTGTGGCTGTTGGACCTGCCCAGCCACACTGGGTGTTTGCGGTGGTGAGCTTCTTGGAGGCTGATGGGCAATAACGAAGGCTTATTGTAAGGGCAAAAGTCATGACCCTCTTCCATGTCCCTCTTAATTCTCATCATGGTAAGAAAACTTGACTGATGTCTGAATTTGGCTGATGTTTATTTTTGAGGTCTCTCTTTGGATAGGATGCTAAATATGGTCTAAGAGTAATTTAGCTTGATGATTCAAGTCACTGTAAGTCACATTTATACACTATTTATAAGTGTATAAATACATTCCTTGATGGGTCTAAATAGTTCTTTCTTTCATTGTTTGTGTTCTTTTCCGTGTTCAGCCCACCTAAACGTAGGAGACACAGGAAGGCGTTGGTTTGAATTTTAAGTTGTTTGATCTTGGACAATTTACCTTTCTAAGACATGATTTCTGTATCCCAGATTTCTCTTGAAATCTACTTTAGTATGGTGGCTGATGTGGGTTTTAAAATAGATTATACATTTATCTTAAGCATAGAGCTTTTATGTACTGGCCAGAATTCCTATAATAACTATTTTTTGTAAAATTCATTTGTCAAGTAATCACATAGTTACTTACATTACTGAGTTCTGCTTTATGTGAGTTTTTTTGACCTAAGTCTTATCTTCCAGCCATCAGAAGCACTGAACTAACATTTCAGATACAGCAAATGTATCTCCTCCTCCAAGAAGCCTTCCGTGACCTCTTCCCTCATAAGACTTTGCATGTGTCTTTATTATTATATCAATTTAGAACAAATAATTGTTATAGTTATCTGTGAAAGTGAAAGTGTTAGTCACTCAGTCATCTCTTACTCTTTGCGATCCCATGGACTGTAGCCTGTTAGGCTCCTCTGTCCATGGAATTCTCCAGGCAAGAATACTGGAGTGGGTTGCCATTCCCTTCTCCAGGGGATCTTCCTGACCCAGGGATCGAACCCAGCTCTCCTGTACTGCAGGCATATTCTTTACTGTCTGAGCCTCTAGGGAAGCCCATGGTTATCCATCTCTATGTTTTGTTTACTGAATGGTGAGCTTATTGAAGATGGAACCATGTCTTATCTTCAGCACCTACCAGAATGCTTGGCCCAGAGGAGTTTGATCAACCTGTGACTGATAAATGAATAAATGAAAGTGATGGAGAAGTGGAAGTGGCTTTTATGAGAGCAGAATAGATTCAAAGTTTACATGGATTCTTATGCAGCCTCTTAACTGTGACATCTCTTCAAAGAACAAGAGACCTGTCATTCTTCTGGGGAATGGGGAGATAGATTACACGACTTTCCTCTCAGCTGTATGTGTGGCAAATTCCAGAAGGCTAGGTGTAGTTCTTACTGAAAAACAACAGTTGGTACAGAGCAGAACAGGGTGGAAAAGTTGCTAAGAGAAAAGAAGGTAGATAGGGCTCTTTCAGACTTGAATTCTAACCCCAGTTCTACCTCTGGCTCCCTTTGGGACTTTCTAATTAAATTTAAAGTTTGTGTGGCTCAGTTACTTGACAACATGGAAAAACTGACTAAACTTGATGTTGCATTCTAGTTTTGATTATCACGGAGTCTAAATGTGTTAGAAGGCCCTTACTCTCCTTGATTTGAGAGCTCAGCTGCACCTATAGCAGGGTCCTTGTTCAGAATATGAGCTGCTCAACTTCCACAGAATCACAGTCTGTGCAAAACAGAATCTGAAACCACCTCTGGGGTGACTCCTGAATGGGATGATGTTTCATTTTTGGTGTAGTGTGAAAGCCTAGGCTTAATGTGTGCAGGATCAGATGGTCCTATTGCTTTGTATTATTTAGTGGATGCCGTTTGACTAAACAGCCAAGTAGAGATGAGAACCCATGTGTTGGGAAAAGGAAGAAGGATGGAGAAGCTTATTTATTTTTTGCTTTCAGTCAGGTTCTGATGTACCAGGAGCTTTCCTTTGCTAGCTTTAAAAGTATCTTTTGTTTTTGTTTTTTTTTGTTCATCATGGATTTTTTTTGCATTGATTTTTATCTAGTTTTTTGGCCACATCCTAAAGTATATGGGATCTTAGTTCCCCAACCAGGGATCAAACCGGTGCCTCCTGCAGTGGAAGTTTAGAGTCTTAACAGCTGGACTGCCAGAGAAGTCCCCAAAGTGTCTTTTAAATAATTACTTTGAGTATCAGTTAGGAGTCTTTCATTTGTAAGTAAAAGAAACTTAAGTGAAATTAGCTTTAGTCAAAAAAGAAATTCATTGACTTAGGTAATCAAGGAGTCAAGAGGGGCAGAACCAGCCTTAGGCGCAGATGTGTCCAGGAGACTAGTGATCGTACTGGATACCTGCCTTTCTCTGCTTATTAGTTCACCTTCATTCATGTGATGGGAAAGTGGCCAAAGGGACCCATAGGCAGTCTGTGGGTCCCTTTGGCCACTTTGCCACTACAGCAATCCTAGTGGAAGAAAATTTCTTCAGTGGCTCCACCAGAGAGTGGACAAGTCTGGGTCCTATATTCCCTGATCAGTCACAGATACATCACGTAGAGGGAAGCTCCCATCCCAGGCAGGTGAGCTGTTCTTGGATAATGGAGAAGGGATCTCAGACAGGCAAAAGCAATTCACTGGCCTTAATTATTTCTCGTGTTTTGGGCTTATCTTGCTCTGTCTTCCACTTCCACTGTTTCCACTGTGGGAACAGTGGAAAAACAGTGACAGGCTTTACCCTTTTGGGCTCTAAAATCACTGTAGATGGTGACTGCAGCCATGAAATTAAAAGATGCTTGCTCCTTGGAAGAAAAGTTATGACCAACCTAGACAGCATATTAAAAAGCAGAGACACAACTTCGCCAACAAAGGTACAGCTAGTCAAAGCTATGGTTTTTCCAGTGGTCATGTATGGATGTGAGAGTTGGACCATAAAGAAACTTGAGCACTGAAGAATTGATGCTTTTGAACTGTGGTGTTGGAGAAGACTCTTGAGAGTCCCTTGGACTGCAAGGAGATCCAACCAGTCCATCCTAAAGAAATCAGTCCTGGATAATCATTAGAAGGACTGATGCTGAAGCTGAAACTCTAATACTTTGGCCACCTGATGCAGAGAACTGACTCATTTGAAAAGACCCTGATGCTGGGAAAGATTGAAGGCGGGAGGAGAAGGGTATGACAGAGGATGAGATGGTTGGATGGCATCACCGACTTGGTGGACATGAGTTTGAGTGAACTCTGGGAGTTGGCGATGGTCAGGGAGGCCTGGTGTGCTGCAGTCCATGGGGTCACAAAGAGTCGGACACAACTGAGTGACTGAACTGATCTGCTTTATCTTATTCACAGACTTCCTTTCCTGCTTTTGCACAAATCGTGTATGTATTCTCAAAGCTTTTCTGTCTGTTCTGTATTCTCTGTGATGATCTCCTCTAGTCCCACTTAGCTGTTGCCTCTTTACAGAAGACAGTCACATCTTGATCTCTGGCCTCTACCTTTCCCAGAGAAAGCTCATTCATTATTTCCATCTGGTATCCCACAAGCAGGCATTGCAACTTTAAATGTCTAAAATGAAACTTGCCACCACCCTTCTGATACCTTTCTTTCCCTAGGTTCTCTAATCCCACAAGTAGCAACATTCTATTTCTACTTCCCTGGAGTTCTGACCTCAGAGTCGTTTTTGACTGTTTCCTCTGCATATTATTTCTGCTTTGTATGAACTCTCATAGTTCTTTATCATTAATCATTTTCTCTCTGGTTTTAGAGATACTGGTGTATCTGATTTATTGCTGATGAAATTATTTAAGTTTCCTGATGGAAAGTATGATGACTTTTTTTTTTTGGTACCATTTCTTTTTTGTCACCCTCCAGCATCCCCCTACCTTCAGCTTCTCCCATCACTGTAATACCCAGAATTTTTGAAGCAATAAATGCTTGTTGAGTGAAGGAAAGAATTTCTGTGATGTGTAGTACAATTATTATACTTAGTTTGGTATTGTTAAAAAAAAAGTCTGATAGTAAGGTAATAAAAACAGATTTTATTCAAGAACTATTGCAGTAGGGGAAAAGTACCTCAATATAGGAGAAGGCAATGGCACCCCACTCCAGTACTCTTGTCTGGAAAATCCCATGGACGGAAGAGCCTGGAAGGCTGCAGTCCATGGGGTCACTGAGGGTTGGACACGACTGAGCTACCTCACTTTCACTTTTCACTTTCATGCTTTGGAGAAGGAAATGGCAATCCACTCCAGTGTTCTTGCCTGGAGAATCCCAGGGACTGGGGAGCCTGGTGGGCTGCCGTCTATGGGGTCACACAGAGTCGGACACGACTGAAGTGACTTAGCAGCAACCTCAGTACAGAACGGTATTCTTCTCAGTTCTGAATACATCATAGACAAGTGGGGATTTATAGCCAGGGAGCAGCGTGGGGATCAGTGGCCGGGAAACTACTGAGAGGAAACATCAGAGGTAGAGAGGGATTTTGACTAAACAGACCCAACAGGATTTCTACTGAAGCCAGGTTAATCAGATATCAGGGTGAGGAAGGAGGAATTTCCCCAGATGTTGCGGATATTCGGATAATGTCACTGTAAACATATTTAGCAGCATTCTTGCTAAAACTGGGCAGTGCCAGCCATGCAAGGATGGATGCAAGGCTGAAGCCTAGAGGACTTAGATTGGGTGGACTGTTCGGCTCTCAGTCGTGTCTGACTCTTTGCCACCCCACGGACTGCAGCCCGCCAGGCTTCTCTGTCCATGGAATTCTCTAGGCAAGAACACTGGAGTAGATTGCCATTCCATTCTCCAGAGGAGCTTCCCAACCCTGGTCTCCTGCCTCGCACGCAGATTCTTTACCACCTGAGCTACAGGAAAGTCCAGAGGGCTTAGAAGAACCTGACTGAAGTTTAGTCAAGGAGGAGTCTGTGTATTTATCTGAGCTGTATAATCTCAAGTCTTGCCTAACTCCTTGGCACTTAGTATAAGCAGATTTCCACTGTATGAAATGTTGAGAGAGGAACTTGCCCTAATCATTCAACCTTCCCCTGTCCTCTCTTTGGACCGGTCCCCAGAATCCTTACAAAGATACGTCTGGAAGAGAAACAAAACAACTTCTCACTAGTCAGCACTGGTGGAAGGTGGAGTGGGGGAAGCAGAAGTAGAAATGTATGGAACTATCTGCTAAAATGATTTTGAATATAATTTGGGGTCTCATTAAGGAGATGCATCTAAATCCCCTGACCTCTGCCACTTATTTGGTACTTTGTGTGTATGAGACCCCTTTGAGATCGTCTTAATGTGGTAAGAGACTAGCAGGTAGAAGTTTAACTCAACATGTAGAAAACACCTTTAGGAAATAGTCAGCCCACTGTGCCTTATCGCAGCTGCTGGTTGCAGTCTGCAGCTTTTTTTGCACAAAGCTCGAAGGGCCACAGCAGACCTCAGAGTGGCAGTCTTGAGAACAGCAGTGTTGTAAGAGCAAATAGGTGGAAAGAACAGCCAGTACGGAAATGTGAAGGAGCCTGTCAAAGCACACGGAAACAGATACTCTTCAGGTTAATCACCCTGAGCTGTTTTCTGAGGAGCCCCTGTTGGTCACACCAGTTTTATAGTTCATTCATTGTTTATTTTGGAGGAGAAAGGGTGTATTTGAGAGGATGTTTGAACTTCCTCTATGGTTCTGCCGGTTCTGTTGTCACTCTGTTCTGTCCGGGCCCTGGGTGCTCATCCTGTTTAACTCTGCTCTGGAAAGCACTGCCCTTTCTTAGACAACTGCTTTCTTTGTGTCAGGTTCAACTTTGTTATTTCAAAGCACAATAAAAATCAGTATTGTTTAAAACCAAATAAGGTGCAGTATAAAGCTGTTTGCCCTCCACTTGCTGGTAGCTATTAGGTTGGTGCAAACATAATTGTGGTTTTGGACTGGGAATTTTAAATCACTATAACTAGGCTCAAACACATCTTTATTAATCAAAATAAGAATCATTCAACCAACACATTTTTGCCAATGAGAAATAGGTTTGTTTATTCCTGTAGCATAAAAATCCATGCTCTGGGGTTTAACCAACTCTTGGAAAACATATTCTGCCTCCTGCTGTTTGTGGAAGCGTTTTCTCTGCAAAAAGTTGTAGAGATGCTGGAAGAAGTGGTAGTCGGTTGGCCAGAGGTCAGGTGAATATGGCAGATGAGGCAAAACTTCGTAGCCCAATTCGTTCAACTTTTGAAGTGTTGGTTGTATAATATACGGTCAGATGTTGTCATGGAGAAGAATTGGGCCTTTTCTGTTGATCAATGCTGGCTGCATGCGTTGCGATTTTTGGTGTATCTCATTTATTTGCTGAGCATACTTCTCAGATGTAATGGTTTCACCAGGATTCAGAAAGCTCTAGTGGATCAGATGGGTAGCAGACCACCAAACAGTGACCATGACCTTCTTTTGGTGCAAGTTTGGCTTTGGGAAGTGCTTTGGAGCTGCTTCTTTGTCCAACCACTGAGCTGGTTGTCACTGGTTATCACATGCAATCCACTTTTCATTGCATGTCACAATCTGATCAAGAAATGGTTCGCTGTTGTTGCATAGAGTATGAGAAGATGACACTTCAAAATGACGATTTTTTTTTGATTTTCAGACAGCTTGTGAGGCATTCACTTATCGAGCTTTTTCACCTTTCCAGTTTGCTTCAAATGTCAAACGACTATAGAATGGTCAACATTGAGTTCTTTGGTAGCTTCTTGTGTGTTGTAAGAGGATCAGCTTTAATGATTGCTTTCAGTTGGTGGTTGTCAACTTCTGATGGCCAGCTGCGGTGCTCCTCATCTTCCAGGCTCTCATCTCGTTTGCAAAACTTGAACCACCACTGCGCTGTCTGTTCATTAGCAGTTCTTGGGCCAAATGCTTTGGTAGTGTGAGTTGTCTCTGCTGCTTTATTACCCATTTTTGAACTCAAATAAGAAAATGACTTGGATTTGTTTTTTGTCTAACATCATTTCCATAGTCTAAAATAAATACAAAATAAACAGCAAGCCATAAGTCATTGGCAAAAAAACATAAAGTGAGAAATCTGCATTAAAGTGCTATATAACATAATCACATTTATTTAAGAATGTATTCCCATATCAAATGTCAAATTTCAACAATGCAAAAACTGCAATTACTTTTGCAACAACTGCAAGGAGATACAACCAGTCCATTCTAAAGGAGATCAATCCTGGGTGTTCATTGGAAGGACTGATGCTAAAGCTGAAACTCCAATACTTTGGCCACCTCATGAGACGAGTTGACTCACTGGAAAAGACTGATGCTGGGAAGGATTGGGGGCAGGAGGAGAAGGGGATGACAGAGAATGAGATGGCTGGATGGCATCACCAACTCTATGGACATGAGTTTGAGTGAATTCCGGGAGTTGGTGATGGACAGGGAGGCCTGGCGTGCTGTGATTCATGGGGTCGCGGAGAGTCGGACACAACTGAGCGACTGAACTGAACTGAATATTTAATTAATCAATTAATTTTCACTCATAACTTCACTCCTTTATTTTTATTTTTTAAAATTAAAATATAGTTGACATACAATATTATGTTAGTTTTAGGTGATTAGATTATGTTAGATTATATTAGATTATGTTAGTTTTGGTGATTAGAAATTTGTAGGCATTGTGAAGTGATAAGTAGTAACCATCTATCCCCACACAAAATTATGACAGTATTATTGACCATGTTCCTTATGCTGTATATTACAACTCTATGGCTTATTTATTTTATAACTGGAGGTTTTTATCTCTTAATCCCCTACACCTACTTTGTCCCCCCTCCCCCCACTCTTTTCTGGCAGTCACTGTTTGTTTTCTGAAATAGATAGCCACTTTAAATGAAGCAGGCCTGCCATTAATTCAGTTTTGTCACACTGTTAGTAGTCCTCATTCTAAAATCAAGAAGCAAAGCTTGAGTTTTGTTGTCTCACTACCTTTTTGTTCTTTCAGCACAGATCATCAAGACTCTCAGCTATCTCACAGTATTGATTTATATTCTTGACTGCATTTTTAAAAAACTGTGTAGGAGAGTATCTTTAATGATGTACAATGGACAGTCTGGCATCCATAAGGATAGTGACTTTAAAACTCTTGACTGCCATTTATATTAAGAAATGAACTTTATATTGTGGTCCAGTATCTATGTGTCTGGTATGTATAAAGCGTAACTGAAGCAAAAGTTTGACTAAGCAATACTTACTCTTGTTTTATGCGATACACTCTGCAGTTTCTATGATATTGTTTTTTACTTACTTACAAAATGCTGACTCTCATGTTGTAAGTGGATTTCCTGATCCATGAATGCGTCACATCAGAGTCTAAAAGGAACTGTTTAGCAGTCATCAAGTTTTAGGAAGTCTTAGATTGTGAATTCTGAGAAGACTTTGAACATTATCTATACACAGCTTCCCCTTTTCCTCCTATTTTGGAGGAATTTCCTTGCAGGGAAACAGTGCAGCTTTGTGTTTCTACTTCTACACCTATTTATTTCTGGAATCATGCAATGGGGCAATTGAGCCACATGGACTCTTATTGTTTTTTTGGCTGTGCCTTGGAACTTGCCAAATCTTAGTTCCCTAAAGAGGGGTTGAAACCAGGCCTTAGGCAATTCAAAGTGTGGAATCCTAACCACAGGACTGCCAGGGAGTTCCCTGGTCTCTGTAATGTTTGAGCCTTGCAATTATACTGCTAGGTGTCTTCATGGTAATGAATAAACCGTACCCACTTTCTCTCCCCTGGTTGGCCATCAAGCTATTTTTCTCCCTCCATTAGTTCATTATCCCCTATTCTTGACCTTAGGAAAGAGCATTGAGTGTATCGTCACCTCTTCTAGGGATGGCACACAGTTCTCACTGTCATGAAACCAAAGGAGAGTTTGGGTTGAATAAAGAACAACTTTAGGCACATACTTCAACATTAAAAGTTGTCTGAATGTGCATTTTCTTTAAGGCAATTGAAGTCTTAGCATTTGGCAACTTCATACATTTTGTAGAGGGTTAGGACTTCAGTAGGGCTTCCCCAGTGGCTCAGTGGTAATGAATTCACCTGCAATGCAGGAGACCCTGAGAGACTAGTTCCATCCTTGGGTCGGGAAGATCCCCTGGAGTGGGAAATGGCAACCCATTCCAGTAATTTTGCCTGGAAAATCCCATGGACAGAGGAGCCTGGCGGGTTGCAGTCCATAGGGTTAAAAAGAGTCGGACACGACTGAGCGACTAAACAACAACAACACAGGGCTTCTATATATATATTTGGGGAGGACTCAATCCAGTCCAGAGAACAAAGCTAAAGTCTTCGTGCGGCTTAGACATTGGCTGAAGTATGTGAAGAAATGTTCTTTGCACTTATTAGAGATATAATTTTTTTTATTTGAGTAAATGGGTATTTTTAATGCTCTGTAATCTTTACAACATTTATTAGCAGTAGTAACACATTTAATTTCTTTTATATTCATCTTAATAATGCAAGTATATAGAAGAAAGTTTACAGTTAAAATATACCTGAGTAAACTGATACTTTAAAAAAGTTATTTCTGAAGAGAATTTTTTCTAATGCGGATTCTATTCCTTATTAATAGTTAAATGAATTACTAAACAGCCTCGCACCATTTTCAAAACTTTCTATGATGTAGAAAAGCTACCGACCACCACTGAGAATAATAGATATTTTAGCAAACAATGATTTGTTCTAAAGACATGTTTTGAAACAACTTTTACATATTAAGATTCTTATTGTTTTAGTCTAGGATGGACGAATTTCTTAATCACGAAATTATAAGGGAACCAGTTGTGTTTTGTCTATAAGCAGTGCTATACAGAGCCACTTCAGTAACCTCCATGAAATACCTATTTGAACTAAAAAACAGAGATGGAAGACTGAGGATATAAAATTGTTTTAGTGCTCTTTGTGTGAATTATTTCACTGTTAATATTTTTAAAATCCTGGAAATCCCCAAACTTCTTATATTTTGGCTGCTATAGATAGACGGTTGATCAATAAAATCTTTTTTTTGCATTTTTCTAGTTTCTAGCCTTAAAGAGGTGTGATTTGCTTCACGGTTATAGAGAGGTCTGTACATTTTTACAGTCGGCTTGTGTAAAAAGTAATGTTGAGTGTCTAGAGAAAATGTTTTGTATCTCTTTATGGATCTTTGCTTGCAGACTTTTGTGATGTTGACACATATGTGTTTACTTTGTTTCTTCTATTTCAGTGTTTATCAGCTGAAGAGATCTTTTCCCTTCATGGCTTTTCAAACGTGACCCAGATCACCAGCTCAAACTTCTCTGTCATCTGTCCAGCAGTCTTACAGCAACTGAACTTTCACCCTTGCAAGGATAGGCTCACACACAAAACAAAACCAAGTCTTTCAGAGGGTATGTTGGAAGCTTTTTTCTCATTTGTTGGAAAAATCTGTGGGCTAGTCTGAAATGAAATCAAGATACTTCTCCTTTATTGCTCTGAATCAATCTGCACAGAATCCTTTGGTTAAAGAAAAAAACACAACAAACAACTTACATTCTGGAAATTTTTCAGAATACGCATAATTAGAACTCACTTATGCCTCAAAGTTATGCTCTTCTATTTATGAAGTCGAAGTTTTACTTGGTACCAATTGAAAATTTTATAAAATTTGGTCTAATTTTAAACAATATACGTTTTATGCTGTGTACATTGGGTGGCACATTACACTATTTGCATTCACTATTTGGGTCATAATTGATCCTTTTCCATTACCTTGTGCTTATCATATTATTTTAAAACCTGTCAATTTATCTGTCACTGTCAGGAAAGGGGAAAGGGAGCTAGTATGATTCTCAATTAAATCTTAAGGTACTGAGTTATTTTACTGCTTTGATTTTAAAAAATGAAAGAAAATGCCACTGACTATTTTAAGAGCCTATAGTAGTGTTGCCATAGATTATTGCATTAAAAAACAATTGTAAAGAAATTTTAAAATATAAGCGAGTATATTCTTACTATGTAGTTCACATACTTAATTAAATGTGTGGAAGAATTCTTTCATCAGTGAGATAAAACAACTGTTGAAGGGCTGTTCGCTAACTCTACAATTTCATGGTATTCTTTGATTGTTACCTGCCCCACATGAGTATTTTAATTCTCTTTTGTTTTGTTCCTTTATTTTCTGTTTATTAAGGATTACTGAGGGGAGGGAGAGGGTCATGTCTAGATCTTCTCTGGGGGGACAGAATTCTTGGTCCAGGGAATATCAGCATAAGCTTGGGGATGATCTTGGCATGTGCTTATGTATTATACATCAGTGAGAAAGCATGCATGTCTGGGCACAGTGAGCAGGAAGCAGAGTAGAAGTAGATGGTAGCCAGAGGCCAGACAGGGAGGGCTTGTAGGGTGTGGTAAACTGATTGTATTTTGTTCTGAATGTGGTATGAAGACACTGTAGGGTTCTAAACAAGAGGGTGATATGATTTTATTTGGATTTGTAAAAGATTATTCTACTTGCAGTTTGAAGAATAAGTTGTTATGGGGCAAGAGTAGAAGCAAGGAAATGGACCAGGGGTGGGGGGCTTAACCTGATGAGGGCTTGGTCTAAGGTGGGAGAGGAGAAGTGAGGAGATATGGTGAGATTCAGGATGGATTTCAGTGAGGCTTCCCCAATGACTCGATGGCTCAACAGTAAAGAATTGGCCTGCAGTGCGGGGACGCAGGAGACGTGGGTTCCATCCCTAGGTCCTCAAGCTCCCCTGAAGGAGGAAATGGCAGCTCACTCCAGTATTCTCCCAGGAAAATATCCCAGTCCCTGAGGTCACAAAGAGTCAGATGACTGATCGTAAAAGCATGTGGGCACTCAGGGTGGACTTTGGCAATGGTGCTAATGTGGTTTGCCCTCTGCACTGGATGTGTGAGAGGGAAAGATGAACGAAATTTGAGGCAGAGAAACTGTATAAATGGTTGCACCTGTATCCTGGGGTGGACAAGACTGGGGAGGCGCACTTTGTTGTGGAGGAAGCGAGTGGTGAGGACCAAGCATGTGTTTTTGATGTGATCAGCGTGAGCTGTTGATGGAGACCCACAAGCGGCAATGTCCAGTAGACAGTGGATGCACACGTCCAGAGACTAGGTTGAGGCTGGAGATTTGTCGTCCTCGTGGTCTTCGGAGCCACTGGTCTGAGTGAGCACATCTAACGCGGATATAGACAGAGGCGTAAAGAGATTGAGAACACAGAGTGAAAATGGAGGAGAAAAGGGAAGCCTCAACAAAGGAAGTGCCTGTTTCTACTAACTTTTGGATTCCTTTGTGTACATATGAGTAACAGGGATAACAATGAAGGCAAAAATAATGATCATAGCCAACTTTTATGTAGTGCTTACTGTAACAGCTACTTTTCCAAATTCTTTTATATGTTAATTCATCTTTGGACAACTACATGATGAAGGAACAGCTATTCCCATTCTACAGCCTAGGAAACTGAGACACAGTTCAAAATCATTTGCTCAAGATTGCAGAGCCTGTCGCTGTGCTTCATCTATAAACTGGAGATAGTAATAGTACTTTCCTTATAGAATTGTTGGCAAGTTAGCATATGCAAGTACCTAGAACAGTGCCTGGCAGAAACTAGGAAGAACGTGCCTTCACTCTTCTTACACACGTGCTCAGAGGCTGACTCCATTCCTTGGCCCCCATGTAAGACTATTCTTTTCTAACAAAGAAATGATTTTTTAAATAATTAAATGCCCTGGATTCTTTATATAACAGTTTACTTAATACAGAGACAATTTTGAGCTCATTCAAGGGAATGAAAAACCAAAATAAAAGCAAGCCAAAGAGTCATGACTCATTTGTAAAGACCCTGATGCTGGGAAAGATTGAAGGTGGGAGGAGAAGGGGACGACAGAGGATGAGATGGTTGGATGGCATCACTGACTCTATGGACATGAGTTTGAGTAAACTCTGGGAGTTGGTGATGGACAGGGAGGCCTGATATGCTGCTGTCCATGGGTTCTCAGAGAGTCGGACACAACTGAGCGACTGAACTGAACTGAACTGAAAGAGTCATGATACCAGGATTTTATGAGTACATTTACTCTATTTCAGTGAGCAGATAAAAGAGTTTCACATAATATGAGACCTCATATTTTGTGATTTTGAAGTTGCCTTTTATGTGCTTTATAAACTCATATTGATGCATGCAATAAACTGATGGTAAATTAAATTCTCTGGGAGATTCATTACATTTTAGCAGTAAGTTAAAGGTCCAAAGTTGCCTCATTTTTTTTTTTTATACTTACAGAATGCAATTCAATTCAAATAACAGATAAGAATAATAGTATCTTACCCTTAATAGTATCCCTGAAAATCACATTGTCCAGCTCTGTAACACAACTAATGACATAAGTCTGTGCTCTAGTGGGATTAAATGGCTTCCTTCAGGTGTAATACCTAAGGTAGGATGAGAGCCCAGGGCCCCTGACTCCTGTTTTGTTGTATAACAGTGAGCCAGTTGAACTAAAATTTATATCATGTCTACTTACTAAATTAAAAAAAAAAACAACTACATTTATCTAAGACATTAGGGACTGGGTTAAATGGTTTAATTTTGTCCTTTAAAACCTCTATGAAATAAAAGAATTAAATTAGTTTGAAAAGGTGAATCGGAGAAGGCAATGGCAACCCACTCCAGTACTTTTGCCTGGGAAATCCCATGGACGGAGGAGCCTGGTAGGCTACAGTCCATGGGGTCGCGAAGAGTCAGACATGACTGAGCGACTTCACTTTCACTTTTCACTTTCATGCACTGGAGAAGGAAATGGCAACCCACTCCAGTATTGTTGCCTGGAGAATCCCAGGAATGGGGGAGCCTGGTGGGCTGCCTTCTATGGGGTCGCACAGAGCCGGACACGACTGACGTGACTTAGCAGCAGCAGCAGCAGAAAAGGTGAAGTTCGTAGAATAGTCTTAACACATCTTGGGCATTCAGTAAATGTTAGCTGTTGTTACTAATATTCCTTGAAAATTTATTAATAATCCTTCAGAGTTCACCGAGAAGCAGAGAGAAAGGATTTTCTCTGAAACAGGTCATTAAAAGGAGTCCCATGTGTAGATGGAGAGGTTCGAGGAATATTTTTATATTAATTCGTTCTTTGGTGCTCAAGTTGAGTGGATGAATGGATCTTTTTTCCCCCTGAGTAATGTCCTAACAACGTGAAGAGAAAGCTATGCTGTGTGCCTGGAGTGTGATGGTTCACACTCCCACCGTTCCCCAGGTGGTTCCAATAAATGTGCACAGTGATAGTAACGGAGGTTAGAAACATTGGACCAGCAAGTGAACTGGTGTTTTTTGACAGAGTTCTAGGCTGTGCCTTGAAAATATGGCACTTATTAATTCTTCAAGGTATGTGTGCTATTTGCTGGGCAACATTCTAGGCTCTGAGGATGAATAAAACTTAGCCCCTGTCCTTGAAAATCTTATAATTGGTAGACAAATATGCATACATGTGTGCTAAGTCGCTTCAGTCATGTCCGACTCTTTGTGACACCATGAACTGTAGCCTGCCATGCTCCTCTGTCCATGGGATTCTCCAGGCAAGGATACTGGAATGGGTTGCCATGCCCTCCTCCAGGGGATCTTCCTGACGCAGGGATTGCTCCTGTGTCTCTTAGGTCTCCTGCATTGGCAGGTGGGTTCTTTACCACCAGTGCCACCTGGGAAGCAGACAAATATATAAGTGATAAAATGATAGTGGCACACGAGAAATGGCAGATGACCCAAATACCTTCAAAGAACTATGGGAAACTTGATGAGCAAGAGACTGCTGCCCGGAGGAGCCAGAAAGGCTTCATGGAGGAGGTCTTATTGTTGGTTTGGAGAGCCATGTGTGAGTTTGTCAGGCAATGAAGACAGAAGGGTGTTTCTAGGTAAAGAACCACAGTGAAAAGATATTCTATATATGGAAAACATTGTGTCTCCATGAAAGCCATATTGATAAGGGGGTAAATAAACAATACTGGTGAGGTTGTGTGGCAGTTTCTATGAAGGGCAGTTGCAAATAGGAACACAAGATGATCAGAATCGTGTTTTCAGATAATGAGTTCAGTGGCTGTGTCAAGTAGGGAGAGGAAGACAAGACAGAAGGCTGTCATAAGGCAGCCAGTGAAGACTGGGAGATGGCGACAGCCTGAACTCAAGGCACAGGTGATGGGATGGAGAAATGAGTGAAATATCTCAAGCAGAATTGATCGAGTTTGGTTGCTAATTGTGTTTGGAATTGACTGTGGGAAGTGAGAAATTGAAATTGATCCTGATGCTTCTGCTGTTTGTAGAAACAGTGGACAAGGGTGATGGAATAGGATAGCTCAGGGGGAAGCTGATGAGTTTAATACGTGTAGTGGCTTTGCCTCTATCTGATACTCAAGAAATCCTTTGCATTTTGATTTTTTGATTTTAGTTTCAATGTGTATATATCTTGTCTACCTGATTAGATTATAAATATTTATTGAAAGAAGGAACACATGTAGGTGAGTGATGGGATAGAAGGATGTTTGTGCTAAGGGCTACACACACAGATTATACTCTGGAGGAAAAGGTGGGGTTGAGAACTTTCTCTAAGTGGAAGTGCTGAGGGGCGTGGGTAGTATTGCATGAGGCGATAAGGTAACAAATGGGAACACGGTGGGTCTTTGGAGTCTGGTGAGATAACTGTAGGGATGGTCAGGAGTCTGGGACTGATAGGAAAGTATCTGTGGAAGATAAAGGCATGGTGGGTGCTGTGATGATCTTTGTGGTAACATTGTAGCATTTACTATCTGTCTTTTTCATATGGTGCTCAGCACAAGCTACCTTGTTTTGCTTTGTGTATATGTGTTCCTGCTAGCCTCCCCAAGCCAATGGTTCAAGCCCTTGTTGGCAGAAACCACGGTTTGGTCTACATTCTAGGCTCTGTTTGCTAGGACTGTTTATTTGTAGTTAGAATCATTAGAATAATAGTGAGCAGTCCTGCATGCAGGAAGCACAATATAAAATATTCACTGTTTTGTTGAGTCTCTTGGGCTTTTTAAAAATTAGATCACCTCTAAGGAGTAATAAAGCATATTGTTAGGGAATGTGGGTCCTGGGACTGGACTGGGTTTGAAATCTCTCATTCACATGACTCGGGCAACTTAAGTAAATTCAAATGAACTCCACGTGCCTTGGTTTTTTCAGCTGCATGAAGGAGGTAATGGTAGTACTAACCTCACAGAGATTTGTGAGGATAAAATTATTTAATACAGGTTAGTCAGTTAGCTATGAGTCGGACACGACTGAGCGACTTCACTTTCACTTTTCACTTTCATGCATTGGAGAAGGAAATGGCAGCCCACTCCAGTGTTCTTGCCTGGAGAATCCCAGGGACGGGGGAGCCTGGTGGGCTGCCCTCTATGGGGTCGCACAGAGCGGACACGACTGAAGCGACTTAGCAGCAGCAGCAGCAGTCAGTTAGCACAGTACATGGCACATGACAAGCACTCGCCAACATGTACCCCAACGATAGTGTCAACAAAAAAAAACACCCCAACATTTAAAAATGTTTTCTGGGCATTTTAAAGAAGTGACAATTCAGAGGCAGCTTTCCAATCTTTCACACTGTCCTTTGCATGCCGTGAGTGGGACCATGGGCAAAGCCAGTGTCACACAGTTCCAGGGGCTAATTTGTACTACCCTGGCTCCTGCACGGTTCACATAGGCTGTTCCTCACATTCCCATTTTGTCTTCCATCTCCTCTAGGGTAACCGAGGAGATATTGAGGCCCAAAGGTCATGCATACCATTGGCTAAATACCTTAGGATGCCGTCCAATCATTTCATTCTAAGTAATATTTATTAAGCATCACTAGAGAATCTCAGGGACGGGGGAGGCCGTCTATGGGGTCACACAGATTCGGACACAACTGAAGTGACTTAGCAGCAGCAGCAGGTTGCCTTGCTCTGGGGATGGAGATACAAAGAATGCACCCCCATCTATGTGGATAGCATATTTTCACCTTTGTTTGAGCCTGGTAGGGTGAGTTGTGCAAGGTATCCACTCTCCCCCGCTGACATATGCTCCCTTCCTGAGTGCTCATTACACTGGGGCTCCCTGGAGGCCCGGGCCGGGGGCTGAGGTGCCACCTCCCCCGAGGAGGTGCTGTCCACAGGCGCCTGCAGACAAGTGATTATGACCAGCTCAGTATCAGCAACTATGGTCATCTTGAAGCTAACCACTCCCACCCATCTCATCCCCCAATATCTTCTCCTTGAAACACACTGCCTGCATTATTTCTCTGAAAGGCTGAGTTTTAAACTGGGCTTTGAACCACAGATGAAACCAGGTAGTTTGGAGCCTGTGGGTCTTGGTTGATCACTGTGCTAGATATTCCCCAAATTCCATGTAAGCTATGAAAGTCTGTAATCCCATAATGATGACTTAGGATGGAGGAAAGCGTTGCCAGTGTTACAGTTAGTATTTATATTCTCAGTTTTCTATATAAGTTTCCTTGAAAAGATTTTGTTGTTTTAAAGAAGAAACCTATTTCAAGCCTTTAAAGAAGAAACATGTTTCAGGCTTAATGTACAATAAGATGTCATTTGCGCCTTTGCACTAATTAATTTCCACTCTTTTCCCTCTCACCCACAGTTTGGGGATATGGATTCCTGTCAGTGACAATTATTAATCTGGCATCTCTCCTCGGATTGGTTTTGACTCCATTGATAAAGAAATCTTATTTCCCTAAGATTCTGACCTATTTTGTGGGGCTGGCCATCGGGACTCTATTTTCAAATGCAATTTTCCAACTTATACCAGAGGTAAGGAGTTTGGGCTGTTTGTTTCTGTGAATAATTGTTGCTTTTAAATGTTTCAGCACTTTGTACATTTTAAGCCTCCATAATTCTTGCAGCAGTTTATGGTCTGGTTTATAGTGTTTCGGATAAGAAAAAGCTGAATCACAGCAAATGGAAAAGCTTATCCCAAGCTCTGGGGAAGTCAGTGTCAGGGAGAAAATTGATCTTCTGGGTGGCTAGCCACCAGGACGTGCTCAGACAGCCCTGGGACACCTTGGAGGGCCTTAACAACTCTATTCTGTCGCACATTCAGCAGATTTGATTTTCTGTACTTATTTATTTATTTCTGAAGAGCACACAGTATCTAATTTACTAAACATATATAACAAAATGCCTTCATATATTTACGACCGCTGTAGAAGATCAGAAGACATATTAGAAAAAGGTTGACAAACCTTTTCATTTCTTTTGGTTTTTTTTTGACTGTGGGAAAAAAAATCAATTGAGGGCCGATAAATAAATATCAGCTTATTTTTTCCTTTGATGAAATGTGTTATAGATGCCATTGCCTAGAGTTGATCAGCACATGATATATCTGTTTTACTTCAAATCTGTAGTGTGGTCTTATAGGGAAGAGAGGCAGAGGGAGGAGAATGATTAGAGGAAAAGAGATGGGAAGGAGAAAAAGACATTAATAGGAAGGAGCCACACAGGAGAACTAGAGAAATCCTTATACATGTGGATGATATTACTCCAGCCCGTGTACACACAAAGGTGGGGCTCCAAACAGAGAGAAAATAGTACCTTCAGCTCATAAGTTTTAGAAAATTATGACTATATGAAAGTGGGGCTGTAACTTCTTAAAGTCATAGTATTATTATTATATCTAGAATGGACCTACGAGAACATGTACTTCAAACCCTCAATTGCAAAAATTAAAATCTAAAATTGCAAAAATTAAAATCCAAGGAGATTAAATCACTTATAATCAGTAACATACAGGCTAACAATCAGTATAGTACAAGCTTTCTGAATAAAAACATTACATGTAATATTATACATGGACCATATTTAACATAGCATATATATTAACTCATCTGATTTGTGGGTCAAATTAAATTAAACTGATATTGTATGTGAACTGAGGATTTTACCTTTATGATTTTGAAGTTTTCTATTTTATTGAAAATGTAATAATACATAAAAATGTCTACTAGGAAAATAAGACACTTCTTCAGTAGCACTTAAAGATATGTTTTTGCCTTTCTGTGATAATTTGGGAGTTATGGATGGATGTGCTCAGAGAATTACGTAAACACTAAAGAATCTATCTTTTTAATAATAACCCCAATTTACACAATTATTCCTTTTGTGGCAAAATTGCTTCCCCTTTGTTATTTTAGTTTCATACCCTCTGTGTTAGGTATATGGAGCAGGTATTTTATGTCATTTTTGCACTGTATACATAGGTCCAGAGAAGCCACTGAAGTGAAGATGTGGCATGAGGTCTCCCCTGCAGAGACAAATGTGGGACAAGAACCCAGGTGTTTTCTGTTCTAAGTTTGTAATTCTTATCTGCTTAACTTCTTGACTCTATAATTTCAAACTCTAGCTCTTGCCCTATATTCTTTAAATGATACATTATTTCATTATCATCCTGTGTGTGTGTGTCTGTATGCCTGGTATCTTAAATTTTTTCTTCTTTGTTCTAGAGCTCAGTTCTTAATTTATCTCTGTAGGACTTACTATGGAGAAGGCAATGGCACCCCACTCCAGTACTCTTGCCTGGAAAATCCCATGGATGGAGGAGCTGCAGTCCGTGGGGTGGCTAGGAGTCAGATATGACTGAGTGACTTCACTTTCACTTTTCACTTTCACACATTGGAGAAGGAAATGGCAACCCACTCCGGTGTTCTTGCCTGGAGAACCCCAGGGACGGGGGAGCCTGGTGGGCTTCCGTCTATGGGGTCCCACAGAGTCGGACACAACTGAAGTGACTTAGCAGCAGCCGCAGCAGGACTTACTAGGATCCTCTACATTCAAGAAGATCTCTTGTGAAAACAGTAATCCAAATGAGACGCCATATTTGCTTTAAAAATTTGACTCTGGATATGAGGGAAAAATACATTACTTTTAGGAAAAGTGGGTAATCAATATCTCATTTGTCTTTATGACCTATATCTAATATTATCTTATAAATATAGGAATCAGTACTGCTTTTTTACTATGAAAACTTTACTTTTTTAGGGAAATGTTGCTGAAGATTTTATAGCTAGGAAACTATAAGGTACTCTGGGGGCTTTATTTTATAGAGTTTCCTCTGGTTATAAGACTTCGATGCCATCTCTTATAGTTTGATTATTCAAATTTCAGATTTTTGGCAGGTAAACTTTCCAGTATTACTTGAATGTGCAGGATGGACTTAGAACTGTGGTGAAAATTATATACTGAATTAAATTAAATTATTTGATCTTAAGCGTAAGCCTTTTTTTCTCCCTTAGGCATTTGGATTCAATCCTAAAGTTAACAACTATGTTGAGAAGGCAGTTGCTGTGTTTGGTGGATTTTACATACTTTTCTTTTTTGAAAGAACACTAAAGATGTTATTGAAAACGTATGGTCAGGTAAATGGACTTTATTTAAAATGTTTGATGTTTTACCCTCTAAAGTTACTTTATATAGGCATGTAAAGGAATTTTATTCTTATGATTATGTGAACAGTTCAGTTATTAGAGTTGTGAATATGAGCAGAAAGAAAAGAATCAATATATTGATAAGTATAAGAGGAACACTTAATTCTTATTGTAGAATTTGGAGTAAATACTAACAATTTAATGTCCAATAACAGGTGCACATAATTTGTTTCCTCTCATATTCATCAACATGAGAATGTATATGTACTCTAAAACATGAAAAAAAAAACAACAAAACACCACAACAGAATCTAATAAATGAGGATACATTTAAAGGGAGAGAAACTTTTTTAATCTAAAAAGATTATACTACGTTTTTCTCTTATAGATAAAAACCATTAAATTCTCTTGCCTGCATGAGCAATCTTTGTTTCTTCTTATAACATTTTCCTCTCTTGTTTTTCCATGTAGAATGATCATACCCACTTTGGAAATAATGACTTTGGCCCTCCTCAAGAAAAAACTCATCAACCTAAACCATTGCCTGCCATCAATGGTGTGACATGTTATGCAAATCCCGCTGTCACGGAGCCTAACGGGCACATCCATTTCGATAGTGTCAGCGTGGCGTCTCTACAGGTATCGTCGTTCTCTACTGCGTCGCTTACACTCTGTGAAGCCTGCTGTGCGTGCAGCTACATTAGCATTTTGCCCATTTAAATGTGTCAGGCTTTTTCCTGTATGTGTGGGAAAAGTAGAATGCAAGTCTGTTACTTTCCCCACTTTCCCTCCATGTATTTACTACAGTCACATGAATTAAGCATGAAATTGTGAGTTTCTGGGTCAGAGGCTTTGCTATTCTCTAAGACTATTAAACTGTTTAAGAACTACTTAGATTTACACAATAATGTATAGCAAAATTAATTCAGAGCATTTCTCTTATTTTACAGTTCTTTCAAGATCCCAAACCAAAGAATCCTTTTGAGGGATTTTGAAATTGAAAGAAGATTTGTAAGCTAAGCAAATTGTGTTTAGGGACTTCCTTTGTGGTCCAGTGGTTAAGACTCTGCCCTTCCAGTGCAGGGGGCACGGGTTCAATCCCTGGTCAGAGATCTCACCATGCCACATGGTGTGGCCAAAAAATTTAAAAAATATTTTTTAAATTGTGTTTATTAATTGATTGATTTAGAATTTGTATTTCAGTTTTCTAAATAGTGTTCATAAGTTTCATTTCTTGAGCAAGAATTATATGCCGGGTAATAGGCCAGGTGGAGCTAGTAGTAAAGATTTCTCCTGCCAGTGCAGGAGACACAAGAGATGTAGGTTCGATCCCTGGGTTGGGAAGATCCTCTGGAGTAGCAAATGGCAACCCTTTCTAGTCTTCTTGCCTGGAAAATCGCGTGGACAGAGGATCGTGGTAGGCTGCAGTCCATGGGGTCTCAGAGAGTCGTGGTCTACTGAGGACACACACATACACAGCAGACCAGGCACTTACTTTATCTCATTCATTTTCCTTAATAACTATTAAAAGCAGAATTATTTTCTGTGTATTATGACTGCATGTTATAACTGTTAGAACTAAAAGGAGAGTTTATTTTCTCTGTGTTAGAACTATCTGGACCTCATACCCAAATGATGTGTGCAAAGAGGAGAATTTATTGGGAAGATAGTGGGCTGTCTAAATGGACAGCCAAGCTACAGCCCTGGAACCATTAGAATCATTAGGACTCCCTCTCCTTCTCCTCTCTCATCTTAGAGTCATTCTTCTCTTTCATGGCGGACCGGCTCCTTCATAAATGGGAAACATAGCCACTAGCAACTCCTGAGATTTATGTTTTATAATTTCAGCTACTAGATGGAACTGACTTGCCTCTTTCAGTCCTAAATATGAAATTTCTGACAGGTGTCTCCTTGGTCCATCTTGAATTAATGTTCACTTTTAGACTTATCTCAGTGCTTAGAGGATTGGGCCCTTTGTATGACCTCAAGGGAATATGGATGCAACAGATGAGAGGTTATTATAAAACGAGAGTGGGATGCTAGTGTCATCAGTGTCCATACAGTTTTCATTTGACAAATTAAGAAAGTAGAGCTTTAGATGCTAAATAACCTCTCCAGGGTCTCTCAGTTCATAAATGACAGACCCACAAGCTACAAAGTTAAACACAATATTAAAAAAGACAATTAAAAATAAAATCAAAAGGAAGTCAGCTAAGACAAATAAACAGGAAAAAAGATATTTGGAAGAGGTTTTATTAGTGCAGATAACCTGAATTTCCTTCTGGAAAGAAAGCATGATTGGTCTTATACTTCTTCCCACCTGATTAAGGAAAATCTCAAGTGTGTTTCAAGAGGCAGTTTTGTGTGAACACTAAGCTAAGAGAGGAAATTATTTCATGCAACTTAATGAATGATGCTTTCAGGCAGGACTTTGAAAAGAATATGTAAATGTTCAAATAGATAATTTCCTATAATAATTTAAGCTAACATTTATTTAATGTTCAAGGACTATGCCTAGAACTTTAGCTAAATGATCTTATTTGATCCTCATAACAGCCCAGGAGACAAGCACTTTTATACTTAGGAGACTGTGGCTTAGAGAGGTTAAATAAACCCAAGGACACATAGCTCTTAATGATGAAGCTTCTATCAGAACTGAGGCCATCTGATGCTGAAGCTTGCACTCTTACAGGCCTTGCTGGATTACCTTCATCTTGTCACTGCTCTACTAGAACCAAGATGATAACATTAACTCTTAATAAATATTAATTTATGTAGGGGAAGAAGGTAATTTGGCCCAAGGTCATTGCTTTCTGAGGGCAAATAAAATTGCACTGCTCAAAAGTTTTACTTTAGTTTTAAAGTCCTAGGGCTCCTAATTTATAATGCACAGTGGTCAGAAGACACGTTTGTGGTCAGTTCAAGCGTTGTGACAGATGTGATCCTGTTTTACATAACTTAGAAATACCAATCAAAAGTCCATACTTTCTCTACTTCTGGTGCTAGTGCTAATATATAGACTTTCATTCATTTATCCAATAAATACTGATTGAGTACCTGCTCACTATCCTAGGCACTGGGGATTTAGAAGCAGACAAATTCTTGTGAAACTTATATTCAGCAGAAATAGACAATATAGAAAAGAATAAACAAGAAAATATTAGGGGGACTTCCCTGGTGGTGCAGTAGTTAAGAATCTGCCTGCCAATGCAGGAGACATGTGTTTGATCCCTGGTAGAGAAGATCCCACATGCTGTGGAGTTACTAAGCCCCTGAGCCACAACTACTGAGCCAATGCTCTAAACGCTCATGAGCCTCAGGTACTGAAGCTCACACACTCTAGAGCCAATGATCTGCAACAGGAAACGCCACCTCCCTGAAAAGTCCAAGCACAGAAACCAAGAGTAGCCACTGCTTGCTGCAACTAGACAAAGCCCACGCACAGCAACAAAAATCCAGCACTGCCATAAATAAATAAAAGAAAATATCAGGTGGCATTAACTATTTTGATTAAAATAAAATAGCTTTCATCAAATGTTCATAGATTTGATGAAAATCGTAGGTGATGTGGGGGTGTCATGTGGAGGCTTCTTTGATCAGGAACAGTCCCTTAAGAGGTCAGCAGAGAATTGGATAATGAGAAAGAAGAAACAGCCATGCAAATATCTGGGAAAAGAATGTTCCAAAAGCTTTGATAAGAACCAAATTGGTCCCATACAAGGGAGCTGGAAGCTGAATGGCACCAAGTTTCCCAACATCAATTCTGGAGACCAGTGGCACAGTTCTTTTAATATTCTGAACAGAAACAACTGTGGACTTGTTAACCTGGGTAAGCTACCGGTCTTGTGGGAGAGCAGAGTAAATTTGGGTGTCTGGAAATCTACTTCTAGAAATGAAAAGTGCACGTCAAGCAGAGAAGGTGCATGCCAGAATGACTGCCAGGAACCAGGCCTTGACATGAGCCACATAAAAAGTCCTGATGCTCATTTCCTCTGGGGACTGTTTTCTGGCCATTTTGGTTGTAGGTATTAACTCTAGTGAAGAGAGATTCAAGCAAATTGAGCTGCATACTGTTATTTTCAGTTTTCTCTTCACATTGCATTAAAAAAATGGAAAGAAGCGAAATTTAAAAATACTATCAGAGTCCAGATATTGCTTTAAGAGAAAATAGGTAAAAAAAAAAAAAGAGAGAAAGGTAAAGATATATGAGTTATACTTATTTTAATAATAAAGTTAGGCTATTTTCTAATATTTTATATGATAAGAATATATTTAATGTAGGTGACCCACCTCAATGATTGTACATGGCGTGAAAAATTCATGGTTCATTTCGATGTCCAAGTATTGTCCCAAGAATTTTGTTGATGATTCCTGTTTTTACTGTTTTGATGGAGTGAAGTTTTTCCAAATTGAAGATAATAAGCACGAGTTAAGAAAAGTAGTTTAATTTGAATTATTATCCGAAGAACACAAATTACATAACAATCTGGATTGTAACAACATGATTCATGTTTTTTATGGAATATAGGAAGAACAAATGAAATGTTATAGAATAATTAAAATGCATGACTTAGGGATACCTTTATCAGTACTCATCTGGACTATTTTGATTCATCACAGAATTCTCAGAAATACTATCATGTTTGAGTTTGGTTGCCTTTGATATTTTTTGTATCTTCACTCATATGTAAACTATAGCTTTACATGTATTAAAAATTTTGTTGCCATGGAGACTGTTTATCACAGTTGGAGGGTAGAAGATATTTAACAGTTTGTTAGCTTGATAATGACTTTTAAATATTTAGACAAACGGTGTGAAACTTCCTTAGTATGCTTGCTTCAGTCTCAGTAAGTGTTAGCACTGTAGCGTTTGTGGTGTGTGTGTGTGTGCTGCTGTGGGTGTGTAGGAGCATTTGTGTTCTGGGGGAACGTAGCTGCATAATAAGGAGGCGGTTATGAGGGAGGAAGAGGAGCCCAGGATGCCATTTCTCGTTGTTCAGTTTCTGCCCCTAAGTACCATTTCCCATCTCACTCTCTGACACTTGCTCTGTTCCTTTCTCTGACTACTGCACAATCGTGGGGAGAAGTCACTGCTGTATCTTTGCCGCCAGGTGGGTCTTTTCCCCCTGAATCTACAGCTTTGGAAGGACTGTGTTTACCAGATTCCTCAAGCATGTCAGGTACTTTGGGGAGTGTTAGCTCTTCAAGCCACTAGGGGGCCCACCTAGTTCATTCCTACAGCGGTCTGTAATCACTCTCTTGTAAATGAAACCTCCTGTGCTTTCATTTAAGCTGCTGCTGCTGCTGCTAAGTCACTTCAGTCGTATCCGACTCTGTGTGACCCCCTAGACGGAAGTCCACCAGGCTCCCCCGTCCCTGGGATTCTCCAGGCAAGAACACTGGAGTGGGTTGCCATTTCCTTCTCCAATGTGTGAAAGTGAAAAGTGAAAGTGAAGTCGCTCAGTCGTGTCTGACCCTTAGCGACCCCACGGACTGCAGCCTACCAGGCTCCTCCATCCATGGGATTTTCTAGGCAAGAGTGCTGGAGTGGCTTGCCATTGCCTTCTCCGATAGTAAATGCTAGAAGCCATTTATTCTTCCCACAGAAGAAAAATTAATACAGCCATTTAAAAAAGTTGACTATTGTGAATTTTACGTTGAAAATTGAAGTGCAGTGAAGTAGAATTTAGCTGCAAAGTGTGGTGATGTTAGGGACTTTGTCAGTGATGGATAGGACATGATACTCTACAAATACATTTTTGAGGTGCTTGGATCTCCGTGAAAATCCAACAGATTTTAAATATAGTTCATTCATTCGTGTATTTATTAATATATACTTGGCCTTATTATGAGTACTGAGATACATCAATGGAACAGACGAACTTTCTGCCCTTCCCTAACATAACTGAAATATTCCGTAGTATACAGAAATATTTTACACAAAAGTGGAAAGCATCCTTTTTTAAGTACAAAAATCAGAAGCTCTGTATGTGTGTGTGGGGCTTGCTTACTGCTCGTTTTCCTCTAGTGTGGGGGTGTTTCTCTGTTCTTACCTGGAGGTGGAGGGATGGTGTCTATTTCTAGCCGACCAGGAATATTAGGAAGGGGGGGTGAGGAAAGGAGGCTGGGACATGGTGACCATCTGACCTGGTACCCTGATTCAGTCCCACACTTCACTCCAGCCTTCAGCTTGCTTTGTGGCCTAGAATTGAGGGCTTTTCTGGTTCAGTTTTCCCAGAGGGTAAATCTCTAGTCTTCACTTGAAGTGGTTTCCTTGCTGAATTGACTTGGGAGCAATCATCTGATGTTTTAATTGCTCCCTAAATAAACCAACAATGAATTCCTTTATTTTTAAATTAATTTTTATTGGAGTATGGTTGCTTTACAGTGTTGTGTTTCTGCTGTGCAGCAAAGTGAATTTCCTTCCCGTTTAGGTCACCACAGAGCTTTGAGTAGAGTTCCTTGTGCTATAAAGTCAGTTCTTATTAGCTATCTATTTTATGCATAGTAGCAATATTGTATATATGTCAATCCCAGTCTCCCACTTCATCCCATCTTTCCCCCTTATTTTTAGTTCCATTCTTCCTCTGTCACCTTCAGAGGCACTTGCTTGGTGTATCCTTTCTCTTTTTTAAGGGTGTGTGCATGCTAAGTCGTTCAGTCCTGTCTGACTCTTCACAACTCCATGGACTGTAGCCCGCCAGCCTCCCCTGTCCGTGGGATTCTCCAGGCAAGAACACTGGAGTGGGTTGCCACGCCCTCTTGCAGAGGATCTTCCAGATCCAGGGATTGAGCCCAACCGTGTCTCTTCTGTCTATACCTGCATTGGCAGGAGGGTTCTTTACCAACAGCGCTACCTGGGAAGCCCATTCTCTTCCTTAGACTATTTTTATTCTCCAGACTGTTTTGCTTCCCATGATTTCTCAAATCTTCTCCTTCTCTACACTGTGAAACTTCTTGAAACATCGGTTGATACTGAAATAAGAATGTGTCAGACACTGTCTCAAGGGCTTTAGATATATTAACTCATTTATTCCTCAGAGTAACAACAGTATGAAGTGAGTACAGTATTTATCTCCATCTTAAAGCTGTGAAACTAATGTGCAGAGACATTGAGTAACTTAGCCAAGGTCACGTGGGTACCAAGTTAGGACTTAAGCCCAGAATTCCTGGTTCCTGGTATGGTTAACCATTATCCTAAGTACTTTGTCTGTTGTTTCCATATGTTGACTAGTCTTAACCTGCTCCCTCCTCTTCATCATTTCCTCAGATATTTGTGTGTGCTCAGTCACTCAGTTATGTCCAGCTCTTTGCATCCCTATGGACTGTACCCCACCAGGCTCCTCTGTCCATGGAATTCTCCAGGCAAGAATACTGCAATGGGTAGCCATTCCCTTCTCCAGGGGATCTTCCCGACCCAGGGATCAAACCTGCATCTCCTGCTTGGCAGGTGGATTCTTTACCGCTGACCCACCTGGGAAGCCCCCTCACGTATTTGTGTATAATTTAAAAATTTACTCCATAATCTCTGAAATTTCTCTCTGGAATGATATAAGTGATTTTTCTAGGCAGCAGACTATATTCTTCACATTCATTCATATCCTTTCTGAAGCATTCCTGTAGTTCAGCATGCATTTGAGTACCCTTTATTGGCTAAGTGTTAGGAATACAGAGGCTGATTTTTCACAGGAACTTATTAATGTTTCCTTCCTCTTGGAATTACTCATTAAATGGTTTCTGTGACATGATGCTTTTCTTCTTGTCCCATTTTAGCTACTACCTTCTTGATGTTTTCTCAGAATCTCCTTTTCTCTGCAGGACAACTGGGAGGAGGAACCTAGGGCTTTGGAGTTGCGCGAGGCCAGTCTTGTGTGATTTGCGGAAAGTTAGTTAACATCCCTGAGTCTGTGTTAACCCATCTGTGAAACGGGGAGCAAAATTCTTTATAAGTTTTTGTGAAAATTATTTATTATGGGCCAGCTATGTAACAACGTGTCTGATGTTACACACACATCAGTATATATTTCCCTCTCTCTTTCATTCACTGAGTTTTTTTCTCCTCTTTCCTTACTTTTTAATCATAATGATCTTGTTAAATCTTTTCACTTCAATTTGCATTCCTCTGGGATTAACTTTTGAATCTATGTGCATAATTATTAATATTTACAGATCATCATTTCGAAGAGGGCTTCTTATATTAAGCTATGAAGCCTTTTTAATCTGTCTGTAGTTTTTTTAATGGGATAGAGAAGGTAAAAATCTATAAAACTCCATGCTTTGTCATCTTGATTATTTACTGTTTTAAAAATTTAAGTGACTTTCCTGGAAATTAAAGTTTGACTTTTAAAACTTGCAGGCTTTTTGGTAAGAATGACAGCTTTCTGAATATATGCTGTTGACTGCTGTCTGATAGACTAAGAGAACTTGAAACATTCAAGTTTGTTTATTCATTCACTGGAATAAAACTTTAAAGTCCAACATAACATGCCACTTGAATCATATTATCAGTTTTTGCACTGCATATTCTTTCAGAGTTGCTCAGCTGCACACTCATTTGTCCAGTTGTATCTGTCATACTCTGACACATTCAGTTCATTTGAAAGGATATTAAAATGACACCTTAATTATGTAGGGAAGACACTTGGTTGTCATCTTATTGAAGTAGTTGGGGTGCATAAAATCCTTAAAGATTGAATTGAGTTGAAGTTAAGTGCTGTTCACTTTTAAAATCTGATACAGACATTTTATACAGATAAATTCTAAAGATGAAAAATTTAGTGATATAAAATGTAAAAATAGTCATTCAAAAGATGAGATAGAGTGCCAGTGAATAGTGACAAGATTAGAGGTAGTACATAGAATCTAACCTAATTCAGAACTAAAATAGAGAGGTTTGAAA
Organism: Moschus berezovskii; assembly: GCF_049115385.1. NCBI lineage: Eukaryota > Metazoa > Chordata > Mammalia > Artiodactyla > Moschidae > Moschus > Moschus berezovskii. Next base: position 29,715,073 of record NC_142464.1, read on the forward strand.
TGTCAACCTAAGTGACTTTCCAGAAAGGCAAACTATCCATGAAGGACCACTCTTGCTCTTCTGATAAAACAATCTCTCAGATACATAAATTTGGCAGAAGCATTTTAGTTAATATCCAGTGTGGGGAGGGCCTTAGGGTTATCTGTTGTTCCTTAAATTAGCCAGTCATTTGGCCAGCTAAGACATCTCTGTTCTTACACAGGGAGACTGATAGCATCACCATTGACATAGAAAATTCATAAAGAAAGAGTTGGTACTACCAACTCTGAGACCAGCTGGGAGAATCAAATAATAATGTATATGAAAGTGTCTTGAAATGTACCCAGAGTGAAAGTATTAGTCTCTCAGTTGTATCTGACTTTTTGCCACCCCGTGAACTATAGCCTGCCAGGCTCCTCTGTCCATGGGATTCTCCAGGCAGGAATACTGGAGTGGGTGCCATTCCCTTCTCCATAGGATCTTCCTGACCCAGGGATAGAACCTGTGTTTCCCACATTGCAGGCAGATTCTTTATTATCTGAGCCACCAGGGAAGCCCCAGTGTACCCAAATCCACACTGTTTAATCTGTTTGAAGGACAAGCAGTTGCTTAAGGGTCTCAGTCAGGGACTGCTATTATAGTCAAATGAAAAGGGAATGTTTTAGTTAATCATCTGATAAACATTTATATATTAATGGTTAATATTTTTGTAGAGTTTTTCATTTTAACCATTTGTATGTACTTTCAGGTCCATGCAAACATAATTAAAATGTTTTGATTTCTGGGTATAACTTATAGACTTTTAGGCTTTCTTTTGCCTCTGTAAATAGACACACACAATTTAATTTCTGTTGAATAATTCATATTATAAAATAATTAAAACTTTTTTAATCTAAAAAAAGAAAAGAAAGAAAAGACATTAAAAAATAAGACATTCCCAGAAAAGACTTCTCAACTGCCCTAGAAATTCCAGAGAAAACTTGATTGATTTCTATCCCATATACTTTTTGCCAAAGAATCTTTGAAAATTCACTGAAATGAGTGAGTACTCCTCATAGTGGACAGAAACCTTTTGTGAGTTATCAGGATAAGATACCAAAAATTGGTTGGTTTCCAATTTGATTTGTAAAGTGCAGAGCAAAAGAGAAAACAGAAGATCTGTTTGATGTTGGTGGGAAAGAAGGAAAGACGTTTGATAAGAGTTCTGGTTAGCATTGGTCTATCTTTGCAAGAGTTGGTCTCCTGGGGTTGAAAGATCAAACGTGAGTGCATAAGCCTGTGCTTCAGGAAAAAATTATAGTGTGATTAACAGAAATGAAACAGAAAAAACGTTGGAGGAAGGAGGGGAGGAGGAAAGATGATTCAATTTTCTCTAAATGAAAACATTTTTATTGAGGCAAAACATATTTATATATATATATATGGAAAAGTGTACAGCAAACAAAATAGTTTATACTATGGATGCCTTAAGGTACTAGGGCTTGTCTCATAGAACTTCTGTGAGAAAGGTTGGGGTACGTAGCTAGACTTGTAAGAAATGGGTCATCAGGTATGTCCATATGTAATTTTACTGAATAACAACAGATCAGTCTCCAAACTGTTATACTTATTTACACTCTCATCAGCAGCAGAGGAGAATTCACATTTTCTCCATTCTCCACAATTGGAGAATTGCTTTCTTTAGTGATTGTTGGACATTTCAGACTTTAAAAAAATGCCTATTGCTTATTTAATGACTCTGTCACGGTGTCTTTCTGTGATTAGCCTCTGTTTATTTCTGATCACTAGCGAAGTTGAGCATCTCTTTATGTGCTTATTGGTCATAAGTTTCCTTTTCTGTTTCTTGTTCATCTGTCTCACACATTTTTATTGAGTTGCTTATCATCTTTTCCTATTGATTTGTATTACAGAAAGATTATTCTCAGACTTGTTAAAGTGGCAAAGAATACTTTATTGAAGATTATAGAAGTAGGGGTCAAGTCTATTGCTATAGAGTAGAGAGTTGGGGCTCAACTTGGAGTATAACAGAGACAGCTGAGGATTTATGTCTAACAAGCAGAGTGAGGCAGTCAGTGGATGGAGAATTACCAAGTGAAGACATTAAGAGTAGGAGGGATCCTCTTTTCTTTTTTTTGGCTGCACTGAGCTGCAGGAAGAACTTCCCTGACCAGGGATGGAACCCATGTGCCCTATAGTGGAAGCACAGAGTTTTAACCATTGGATCACTGGAGAGTTCCAGGAAGGATCCTTGTTAAACCAGTTTGACAGAATCTTGCTAAAGGCGGACCAAAATGATCAGATATCAAGAATACAGGGATCCCTGCTGCAACTGGACTCTGTACACAGGGTCAAAGAAGCCCGAGAGTGAGGGCTAGTTGAGAATTGGGCTCAGAGGATCCTGGCTAAAGTTTAGTCAAGGATAGTCTTTGTCATTTGGAGGAGTTTTGTATATATTCTGGATGCTAATCTTCATTGATTAAATGTATTACAAATATATTCTCAAAGTCCGTGACTTCTCTTTCCATGTCATTTAAATTGAATTTTTTCAAGTTTTAACTTTAATGTAATAAAATATATCAGTACTTTCATTCAAGATTTTTACTTTCTGTATTTTGTTTAAAATAGGTTCCCTTTGCCAAAGTAAAGAAGATATTCTTCTGTATTTTTTTTCAAAAAGGTTAAAGTTTAATATTCCCCATGGAATTTATTTTTGTGTATAAGTAAAGGAACCAGTTTTTTTTCTTTCTGTATAGATAAGCAGTTAATCTAGCTTCTGTTATTGAATAGCTCATCTTATTGCTGCCATATGTCAAGTTTCTATATATCAATGTGCTTATATCTAGATTTTGAATTATCTTTCATTTGTCTATTAACAAATTTCAACCTTATTATCTCAGTGCATTAATTATTATAATTTATAGTGAACATTGAATGTCCTAAGACAAGTCTCTTTACCTTGTTGTTTTCAGTGAAAATTATTTTTGTTCTTTCTTGTCAATATCATTTTGGGGATTTTTATTGACATTGCATTGGACTTAGAGATCAGTTGAGGGACAGCTAACACTTTTGTGAGATTTCAGATTTTCTTTGTTTTGTAATTTTCTGTAGAAATGTCTTTAAAGTGTTCTGTTAGATTTATTCCTAATTACTTTATAGCTCTGTAAGCATTATAAATGGTATCGTTTCCTACTCTATTTTCTAATTGTTTATTATGTAGAAGTAAATTGAATTCAGTATATTGATTTTAATTCTGCAGTATTGCTGAAGTCTTCTATAATTCTTTGTGTTTTATTTGTTTGCTCTTTTGGATTTCCAATGTAGATGTCACTGAGTAAACAAGCAAGTTTTTTCTTTAGAATTGTTATCACTCTTTTTCTTGTTACATTGGCAAGGATTCATAGGATACTATTGAGTAGAAGTAGTGATAGCTGGTGTTTTGTCTTGTTTCTGACTTTGATGGGCACACTTTTAAGTTTGGAAGGTGGCTGGCTCTGTTTTTTTTTCTTTTAATGCTGCTGCTGCTGCTAAGTCACTTCAGTCGTGTGCGACTCTGTGTGACCCCATAGACGGCAGCCCATCAGGCTCCCCTGTCCCTGGGATTCTCCAGGCAAGAACACTGGAGTGGGTTGCCATTTCCTTCTCCAATGTGTGAAAGTGAAAAGGGAAAGTGAAGTCACTCAGTCATGTCTGACTCGTAGCAACCGCATGGACTGCAGCCTACCAGGCTCCTCCGTCCATGGGATTTTCTAGGCAAGAGTACTGGAGTGGCTTGCCATTGCCTTCTCCGATACCATTAATTAGATTTAGAAAGTTCTCTCATATTCAGAATTTGCTAAGTATTTTTCTCAATGTTGAATTTTATTGGAATTTTTTTTCTTGTAATATAAACAAGTATGGATAATCTATACTTATTTTTTTTAATTTTTATTTAATAAATGGTACAAAGCACAATGCCAAAAACATTGACAGTTAAAATTTCACCAAATGAAAAAATACTGTAGAATCAGTTCAGTCGCTCAGTCGTGTCCGACTCTCCGCGACCCCATGAATCACAGCACGCCAGGCCTCCCTGTCCATCACCAACTCCCGGAATTCACTCAAACTCATGTCCACAGAGTCGGTGATGCTGTCCAGCCATCTCATTCTCTGTCGTCCCCTTCTCCCTCCCCCAACCTTTCCTAGCATCAGATACACAGTTGTAAAAAGCTACATTAAGTCATTTTACAACTGCCTCAAGCTGCAAAAAGAAAAAATCTATACTTAATTTTTTTTCTTCTAAAATTGAGGAGTCTTAAAGTCATGCGATGAGTTGACTCACTGGAAAAGACTCTGATGCTAGGAAAGGTTGGGGGCGGGAGGAGAAGGGGACGACAGAGGATGAGATGGCTGGATGGCATCACCGACTCTGTGGACATGAGTTTGAGTGAACTCCGGGAGTTGGTGATGGACAGGGAGGCCTGGCATGCTGTGATTCATGGGGTCGCGGAGAGTCAGACACGACTGAGCGACTGAACTGAACTGAAAGTGAAGTGAAAGAATCCACTTAAAGTGAAGTGAAAGACTAAATGAATAGATAATATTTTCTGGCAAAAATTGTGTCGTTTCTAAACTCTGCAGTGTTATTCACTATGTATTATTGATTAGTAACATGAAAATTAGAGCAACTTTGCTTTGTTAACTTGAGCCAAAGTAATGCCACTTGCAGCAGCATGGATGAACCTAGAGATTATCATACTAAGTGAAGTAAGTCAGAGAGAGAAAGACAAATAGCGTTCAATATCACTTATATGTGAAATCTAAAAAAATGATGTAAATGAACTTATTTACAAAACAGAAATAGACTCAGAGATGTAGAAAACAAATTTATGGTTGCCAAAGGAGAGGGATAAATTGGGAGTTTGGGGTTGACAGGTATACACTACTATCTATAAAATAGATAAACAGCAAGGACCTACTGTATAGCATGGAAGGCCATATTCAATATCTTATAATCTATAGTGGAAAAGATTCTGAAAAAGAATATATAAATATATATATATATAATATATAGCTGACTTTGCTATATACCTAAAATGAACACATCACTCTAAATCAACTATATTTCCATAAAAAATTTTTTAAAAAAAGAACTTGAGCCAGATAGATCTGATGAAATTTTGACTCACAACTAGTCAGGTTACTGTACTTTCCTAAAACTAATTTTCTTTTCATCTTTAAATTGGCCAACGTCTCTCCCAATAAGGATTATTATGAAAATTAAATCAATCAAATATTTAAAAAGTAATGAATAAGCGTAGCTGTGAAGTAACATTTTATTACTACCACTACCATACTACCAAACATCACCATCTTGCTGAGAAGGTGGGGGATGAAGTGGGAGCAACAGCAGCCAACTCTGGTGTGTGGCCTCAAAGCCTCAATGTTCTCTATTTCAATCGCAGAATAATGATTGGGTAAGACTCTGATGCTAGGAAAGGTTGGGGGCGGGAGGAGAAAGGGATGACAGAGAATGAGATGGCTGGATGGCATCACCGACTCTGTGGACATGAGTTTGAGTGAACTCCAGGAGTTGGTGATGGACAGGGAGGCCTGGCGTGCTGTGATTCATGGGGTCGCGGAGAGTTGGACACGACTGAGCGACTGAACTGAACTGAACTGAACTGAACTCTCGATTTCGAGTAGGAGAGTTGGTATAAAGTTGTGGGCTTTGGTGTCAGGTTTATAAGCACAAATCAACTGGAAGGAGGAAAGCATTTTATGCTGTGGGTTTTCTGTGAAGTTGTGGTGGGGTACATTTTGAAGGTTCAGAATTGATGGATTGCTTTAGTATAGGAACAATTTACAGTCAAGAGTTACGTTTATTGAAGGTTTCCAGAATAGTTGAGAACAAGGTTTATATGGATGTTTGCAGAGAACAAAACCAAATAGCAAGTTTGAATAAAAGATATGAAGGCAGTTGAACTCAGAGGTTATTTATTTTCCCTTTAGACCAAACTTCTCAGTGTCCAGGTGCATTAGAAGAGACTTTGGTGTACAAAGCCCCACTTGGTAGGCAATTCTGTCCTCAGCGACACTGGAGAGGAATATAGAAGGAAACAGCCAGGGGCTGAGGTGAGATGGAGCGGTGCTAGGTTTCCAGGTGTAAATAGAAGACATCTCATAGGTCTTCAGGATATCATACTTTCCCTGATAATGTCATTGTTTGCATTGCCCTAGCACAGAGTAATGATTGAGAATACTTGATAAAGAAAATGCCCGGGGGTGAAAGTAGAGAGTGCTGTCCAGTTCAGTCAATTCAGTTCAGTCGCTCAGTTGTGTCCGACTGTCTGCGACCCCATGAACCACAGCACGCCAGGCCTCCCTGTCCATCACCAGCTCCCGGAGTTCACTCAAACTCATGTCCATCGAGTTGGTGATGCCATCCAGCCATCTCATTCTCTGTCGTCCCCTTCTCCTCCCGCCCCCAATCCCTCCCAGCATCAGAGTCTTTTCCAGTGAGTCAACTCTTCGCATGAAGTGGCCAAAGTATTGCAGTTTCAGCTTTAGCATCAGTCCCTCCAATGAACACCCAGGACTGATCTCCCTTAGAATGGACTGGTTGGATCTCCTTGCAGTCCAAGGGACTCTCAAGAGTCTTCTCCGGCACCACAGTTCAAAAGCATCAATTCTTCAGTGATCAGCTTTCTTCACAGTCCAACACTCACATCCATACATGACCACGGGAAAAACCATAGCCTTGACTAGACGGACCTTGGTTGGCAAAGTAATATCTCTGATTTTTAATATGCTATCTAGATTGGTCATAACTTTCCTTCCAAGGAGCAAGCGTCTTTTAATTTCATGGCTGCAGTCAGCATCTGCAATGATATTGGAGCCCCCCAAAATAAAGTCTGACACTGTTTCCACTGTTTCCCCATCTATTTGCCACGAAGTGATGGGACCAGATGCCATGATCTTAGTTTTCTGAATGTTGAGCTTCAAGCCAACTTTTTCACTCTCCTCTTTCACTTTCATCAAGAGGTTTTTTAGTTCCTCTTCACTTTCTGCCATAAGGATGGTATCATCTGCATATCTGAGGTTATTGATATTTCTCCCGGCAATCTTGATTCCAGCCTGTGCTTCTTCCAGCCCAGCGTTCCTCATGATGTACTCTGCACATAAGTTAAATAAGCAGGGTGACAATATACAACCTTGATGTACTCCTTTTCCTATTTGGAACCAGTCTGTTGTTCCATGTCCAGTTCTAACTGTTGCTTCCTGACCTGCATACAGGTTTCTCAAGAGGCAGGTCAGGTGGTCTGGTATTCCCATCTCTTTCAGAATTTTCCACAGTTTGTTGTGTTCCACACAGTCAAAGGCTTTGGCATAGTCAATGAAGCAGAAATAGATGTTTTTCTGGAACTCTCTTGCTTTCTCCCTGATCCAGTGGATGTTGGCAATTTGATCTCTGGTTCCTCTGCCTTTTCTAAAACCAGCTTGAACATCTGGAAGTTTACGGTTCACATATTGCTGAAGCCTGGCTTGGAGAATTTTGAGCATGACTTTACTAGCATGTGAGATGAGTGCAGTTGTGCGGTAGTGTGGGCATTCTTTGTCATTGCCTTTCTTTGGGATTGGAATGAAGACTGACCTTTTCCAGTTCCATGGCCACTGCTGAGAGTGCTGTAGTAGGTACCTTAACAGCTATTATGTTTAATCCCTACCACAGTCCTGTGATATATGTGTTATATCTGTTTACAGATTTAATTAAGACTCAGTTAAGTAACACACAGATAATAAATGGCAAAGTTATGATGAGATCCCCTCCTGGGGTCTTGATTTGTAGACTCCTGTTCCTTCTGTCTACATGCATGGCATGGCCTTCCTAATGGGAACATTGATCTAGTCAGTTCTGATTTCTAACAGTGAACTTACAAGGGAACTTCTGCAGTTCAACTTGAGGATTGCCGGCAGGGTGAAACCTCATTAATTTCGATGCTACTTGTATATCATAACTAATAACTTATGATTTGTTATATCTTCCTATTAGACAGGGTTGTAGAGTACTTGAAGGTGAAAGTTTGAAAGTCGCTCAGTTGTGTCTGACTCTTTGCGACCCCATGGACTGACTGTACAGTCCATGGAATTCTTCAGGCCAGGATACTGGAGTGGGGAGTCATTCCCTTTTCCATAGAGTACTTTGTGTATCCTGTATAAAAATTGCTTTTGAAATAATTTGTTAGGAAGATGCACGTAAAGTTTTCAAGTTCTTTAAAGAAACACCAAGTTGTTATTATGGAATTGAGATGCCACATTAATCTTACCCGTATGACATGGTGGGTTTTATGAAAGCCTTCTGCCACACCTCATGCTGGCTGTGGATTTTGTTTGTTTGTGTGAATTCTTGGAAGCAATAGAAGTGTATTTATCTAAACATGCTCTATACTAAATTGCTTTCACTAATCAAGCAGGACTTATCCTTATTTAGAAGAATTAGTGAGGTTTTACTCAATTAGGCTTGATATCAAGTTAATTTTTCCCCCATTAGTATAATGAAGAATTGCTGTGTTGCTTTGTTGTGCATGCTGATTGATAAAAACATTGAAAATGAATGCCAATACATTTTTCTTTTGAAAAATGAGGAAAAAAATTAAGAGGTTCAAGTAAATTATTCTGGGCATCAGAAAGAGTTGCTTAGTTTTATTGTGTCCTTGCTTAATTTTGTTGTGCAAGGCAGCATAAGCAATGGAAAAAATGTAAATATGTCTTCTGTTGCTGGTGTGTCTTTAACATCAGCTTTTTCAAATGTTTTTAAGGTTGAGTTATAAAAGATGTCCATATCATAAGCACTGGACTTGCCAACATAGGCCTCTTTCTATCTGCTGTTTGCTCATTTAAAAGTATTTATGCGATGCTGTATTCTTTACATGCTGCATCTTGCAGTTTGGGGATACTGGATCAAGGCCTGGTGAGTAAGTTTTGCTCAGTGGATTGCATGCTGGAAACTTTGCCAAAGCATGAAATGTTTTAGTGTAATAAGTAAAAGTCATGTCTTGAGTAGAAGCTCTTGGGGAGGTAAAATTTATTCTATGTTCTGTTATTCCATGTTATATTTATTCTGTATATTTCAAAAAATAAGAATCTTAAATTAGAAAGATCACAAGGCTGAAGTATCTTGCAAATGAACTGCGGTCTTGCCAAGATGTTTTTTGAGTTTGATCCTACTACAGTCTGTAGCAGAACATCAGCAGATTGTTACACACGTGCACACACACACACATACCAATTTAGGTATTTATCTGTTTATCTTTTCCTATCCAGTTTTATGTCTGAGGCAAATGTCCTGATCACACATAGCACTTTTAAAACTATCAATACTTCACTGATTATCTTAGTGAATAAAAATAATTGAAGGTGTTTAAGACCAAATTAAGTACTTGCTGTTAATAAATGTACCATCAGGTTACAGTCAGATCATTGATGGGAGGTGAGATTTGATTTTGCTGTGTACTTGCTTTTTAGATAGGGGATTTTAGTCCCTTTTTGAGGATTTCTGCGTAATTAGGTTAATAACTCATTTCTGATAGTTAAGTTGTGACTTTCTCCTATCTAACTTTGCTCGCTATGTTGATCAGTGGCCCAACATATCCAGATCTGTTATGTTTGAGTTTTTATCGATCAAAAGGAGAGACCTTAATGTGTAAGCCTCCATTTCTTTCTTTCTTTAATATTAAAACTTGATTATTCAGTTGGTATTTTTTTCAAACCTTAAACTTTTTATTTTGTATTGGGGTATTGCTGATTAACAATGTTGTATTCAGGTGAACAGTGAAGAGACTCAGCCATACATATGCATGTATCCATTCTCCCCCAAACCTCTCTCCCATCCAGACTGCCACACAACACTGAGTAGAGTTTCATGTGGTATTCAGTAGGTCCTTGCTGGTTCTCCATTTTAATATAGCAGAGTGTACATGACCCCATTTCTTTTTAAAATTATTCTGTTTGCTTTTTATTTCTGACATCAAGTATCATAGCATTAAAAGTAAAAAAAAAAGAACAAACTTTATTGAATCTTCTACTTAAGAATATCAAATTATTTAATGAGCATGACTTTATTAAACCTTTATAGCAACTCAGTGAAGGCAGATTAAAGAAAAAAAAATTCAATATCTCAGAAGGCACCAGTAAAGATTACTTTTGAAGTGTTAGTAAACCATGCATCTGGCTTGATGCTTTCTAGTTCATCTACTTTTATTATTAGGTTCTAAATTACATATCAGAAAAACTGAAGTGAGGGATCAAGAGTTTTCTAGGTTGTAAAACACCAAATCTAGAGATTGTTTTACATTTGGAAAGTAAAATTGCAAAAATTCTTTACTGGGAGGGTGTCGTTTTTACAGAAAATTTCTCTGGATTCTTTGTAGTTTTTGTGACTTTGACCAAAATTTCACTCACTTAACTTATATCTTAAAATAATAAGGGCAGTCTTAAAATGAGCCTGCTTTTGGGGTAACGTTTCACGTTCTGAATGACATCCTGGTCTATAGGCCAAATCGGTGAGGCTGTGTTAACGGGCAGGAGGATGGTATTCATTTTTTCATTCTGCCATTCACTCATGTATCCTGCGATCACATGCCCAGTGCCAGTCTTTGTTCCATACCCTGGAGATACTGTGGCAAATTAGAAAATGTTTCTGATCTCTGGCACTCTGTGGGCACATAGCCTAACATTATAGGATTACAGATGCTGTGCAGGGAGTTGAAATGTGGTGATGTGATGATGCTTGCATATCCAGTTTGGGTGGTCAGGGACATATTTAAGCTAAAATACGGACTATAGGGAGCAGCTATGTATGCAAAGATCAGGGAGAAGAAGGTCAGGGCTGTGGAAACAGAAAGTGCAAAATCTCCAGGGTGGGAAAGAGTTTGGTTGGTTTTAGGAATTGAAGGAAGGTCAGAGTAGCTAAGGCACAATGGATGCTGGTATGACATGACATTGAAGAAAATTTTAGATAGAACTTTTTCTTCAAAGTAAGTGTTACCGTGTTCTATTTAAATAAGTATTGATCATCTCAAATAAGCACCTGGATCTAAAATTACATTTTACTAAGTGTAACAAATTCAGGAAGGGACAGTCAGAAAACTGTATCTTTCTCCCCGTCTCTACTTCAGTCTGCAAACAACAGATTATATGGAGTAGATCTGAAAGCTGGAGGATGGTGTTTTATCCCCTCAATGATTGGAGGTATTATTTTAAGTGTGTCTGAAGTGTTAGCAAACCTCAGCACATCAGCTTAGTGTATTCTACTCAGAACCAGAGGTACTTGAATCTGGTACCTTTCAGGATGGAAACTGGCAACAGCAAGAAAATAACCCATTATTGTAGCAATAAATTACTGAACTCAAAATTTCTTATCTGGAAGAACTCAGTCCTTCTGAGCAGCCTTTTCTGCCTTCTATTGCATGGGCTTAAGAGTCAGATCACCTTGGTTCAGTGGCTTTTCCGTCTCCAGTGGGGTGGATTCTGGTCCTGGCCTTACCTCCACCACCCACGTTACTTCATCTGAGATTGGATGTTAGAGGGACTCAGCTCAAGGCATTTAGAGGAGCACCTTCCAAATGGTAAGCACTCAGTGGTGTCAGTTGCCTTTATTGCTATGATTTTCATGCCCCTTTCCTCCAACAGTCTTCTTAAAACCGTGTAACTATCCTTGAATTAGATGCAAAATGGCTGCTGATTAAAGCCTTCAGTCCTTTGGTGGTCACTGGGATGGCTATAGCGGTGCTGACATCTGCTGACTAAAGTGCAATTTTGGCATTCTGTCAGTCCATTCAGTTGAGCAAAACAAGTCCCCTCTCCCGCTGATTTATTTTTAAAAATTTATTGAACACCTCTCTATATACATTCAGTTAATTTTTGGATACACAGTGAAACAGGCATGTGGGATCTTATGTTAGTTCCTTGACCAGGGATCGAACCCAGGCTTCCTGCAGTGGAAGTGCAGAGTCCTAACCATTGGACCACCAAGAAGTCTCAGCTGTGTTAAATTTGGGGCTGAAATGAAGACAAAATCCTTGTCTTCCAGGAGCTTTTGATCTGGCTCCATGACGTTAAAGAATTGGTAAGAAAACAAAGAACAACAAAAACTCTTCTGCACTTCCAAAGATTTTTTTTTTTTTTCAAATGTAGATGAACCAGTTCGGAATTGATTAAGGGACATTTTTCTATGCAAACCCTTCCCACATTGTATAAATGCCCATTATGTTTGCTCTTTGGAGAGACTGGAATAGATGCTGCATATGACAATGGTTTGTGAATTTGTCATGAGAAAAAATGTACTTTTACTATTACTTCACCTTCATCTATTCAGACACCAAGTGTTCAGAATGCTTGTAGTGCTACATACTGGACGAACAGGAACGAATAAGAGAAAGTAAAACCCCACCTTTCCTGGAGATCATAGGCATAGCTTGTTTGGCATAGAAGTTTAAATACTATCTCTACTCTTTTCTAGAGGTATGACTCTGGGCATTACTTAATCTCTTTATACTTCACTTTCCTCATCTATAAAATGGGACTAATAACCTCTTAAAGTTATTGTGATGATTAAATGACTTGTACTACTACTGTTGGGCTTCCCTGATAGTTCAGTTGGTAAAGAATCCGCCTGCAATGCAGGAGACCCCGGTTTGATACCTGCATCAGGAAGATCCTCTGGAGAAGGGATAGGCTACCCACTCCAGTGTTCTTGGGCTTCCCTGGTGGCTCATCTGGTAAAGAATCCACCTACAGTGCAGGAGGCCTGGGTTCGACCCCTGGGCTGGGAAGATCCCCTGGAGAAGGAAAAGGCTACCCACTACAGTATTCTGGCCTGGAGAATTCCATTGGGTCAATGGGGTCGCAAAGAGCTGGACATGACTGAGTGACTTTCACTTTCACTACTGCTGTTATCATTATTACTCTTCTGTGCTCCCTGAGTATACCCTATGTCTTTCATGCTCAATCCCTCAGTATGAAATTTCTTTTCTTGACTATAAAGGAATACTGTATATGGGACTTCCCTAGTGATCCAGTGGTTAAGATTCTGAGCATTTAATGGAGTGGGTGCGGGTTTGATCCCACATGCCAAGTGGCACAGCCAAAAAATAAAAAATAAAAACAATGAAACCCAACAACAAAAAACAAACAAGCAAAAAGTGGAAACAAAGCCAATAAAATTACAATAAAATTCTTTGTTTTAAAAAAAGAATATATATGTATGTATGACAGAGTCACTTTCCCATACAGCGGAAATTAACGCAACATTATAAATCAACTGTAGCTCAGTAAAATTCTTCTTTTCCTTAACTGGTGAGTGACTCCTCGGAGATTCACGTTTATATCTTTAAGAGGAAAGGAGGTCCTGGTACCCTATCCCCTGTGTAATTAACACCTCCACTACGGCCATCGGCCATCATTGCGTCTTCTGTTGCGGCGACTGCAGCCGGCACTTGCTCTTGTCCTTGTCATCTGTCATTCCTCGTCTCTTATCACTTTCCTGAGCTTCTTGCACTAAGAAACTTGTGCTTCTAGTTCTCTGCAAATCAGACAGCCCGCCCTCATCTTTTGCAGGCCTGGGTAGTCAATACTTGTAGTGTACTGGGTGGGCTCTTCTGTATTTCAGTTCCTTTCGCATAATTCATGTCAGATGGTAATTACACCACAGGCAGCTGCTGCGTGGGGGCGGTTCCGCTACCACATCCCACCCTCCCCATGTCTCTTCGTCTGAACTATTCTGTAGGACTTAATACTGAGCAATGTAGGTATCCCTGCCTTTTTTTCCCTCATTTTTCAAGAGCGCAGCAACAAATTTCTCCAACTTACATGAAAATTTAACCAATTTCCTAGTGCCTTCTGAGTCCCTTTAAGACTTCTCAGTAATAATGAGGGTTGTGTGGGTTGGGGAGTACATTATGCAGGCTTTTTTATAAGAAATGGTATTCTGCTTCCCGAATGTATCAGAGCATTAATGCCCTCCTGGTCTGTAGAAACAGTAGGCTTCCTTTCAGAGTGGTGTAAGTGGTCCATTAGGACAACTGTAAATACTTAATTACTATATACTTTAAGTTTCATTTGCAAAATAGGAGCATAATTTCTTGAAAACCCCTCAGATTTCTCTTAAATTATTTTTTTAGGATAGTAAAGTGATATGGTCCCCAACTGAAAATGAGAGACTATTATTTCAACTCCTAAGGAGCTAAACAACTTCAGTCTCATTTCACAGAAGAGGCAGAGGGAAAGGAAACCATTTTCAAGGTTTCTGGAAATTGTTATTTTCTTGTTAATGGTTATTTTCATTGGCAAGGAGAGTTTTGAAAATTGTTATGAAGTTTTTTCCTGAAACCAAATGACTAGAGACTAAGTACATTTGAATTATATTTGGTTATAGGCATTAAAGAATAAAAATAATTTCTTCTTTCTCATATGAAGTTTGATTTTGGTTTTAGTGAGCTGAGACTGACTTTTTAGGGCTAGAGGAAGGACAAAGGAACCATCAGCTATAAAGTCCATTGAAATCACTTGAAAATATAGTTATAAAAACAAAATCCATTGAAATTTTATATTGTATATTGCCTTTAGGGCTTCCCTGGTGGCTCAGTGGTAAAGAATCTGCAGGGGACCCTGCGCTGCAGGGGACCCAGGTTCGATCCCTGGGTTGGGAAGATCCCCTGGAGGAGGGCATGGCAACCCTCTCCAGTATTCTTGCCTGGAGAATTCCATGAACAGAGGAGCCTGGTGGGCTATAATCCATAGGGTCACACGGAGTCTGACATGACTGAAGTGACTAAGCAGCAGCAGCAGAATAGTGCCTTTAACTCTTTATATCTTTGTGTCTAATCCTTTTTGCAAGTTTTTCTGTTGAAATATATTTAATAATATATACAGAGTCTGGGAATGTTGTATGGGAATGAGCAGATGAGTTTGAATCAATCATCCTTTCCAGAAGAGATGGCATTTTCAAGTAAAGATACAAAAGAGAAAACGGGCAATTTACAAAACTCGGGGCAAGGTGTGGGTTAACCACAGGGGAAAGTGCAGTAAACCTGGAACTTGAAATGGTGGAACCGTTAGCAATCTTCCGTCCAAAGGGAAGGGGGAGGAAGAAGTTTACTAGAACTTGGAGGGAAGTAGTTTTGTATAGAAAGCCACTGTTCAGTGGAGCAGTGATCTTTCATTAGGGTCATAGCCAGCCTAAGTTACCCCCTCAAGGAGGGAGCCCAGGGAATAAATACCCTGGTCCCCTTCTCCTCTTTCTCTCCAAGGTTATGTTAGAGCACTTTGGAATCCCCCATGAATAGTCTCCCTCCCCACAAATCTGGCTTCTTTGTGTACGGGCCATTAAGCAGACACTGGGATGCCTGATGAAAGATGCCGAATGATATTTACAGTCTTCTTGTGCACTTGTTATTGAGACCATCCTTGGTGGTAGCCTCTTATGAGATTCAACAGAATAGAATGGTCTTCACATTCTGTGCCTTTTACAAGTGGTCCATCTATATATTTTTTCCCAGATCTCTGCCACCAGCTTCCAATATTGTTTTTTGAAAGTCTCTGTTCACCTGGCCTGCTCTTTGAGCTCTCGCTCATGAGTTAGTGTAGACCACATGAAGTTCAACATCACACTTAAAAGTTCTGCCCACTTGGAGGATTTATCTTTATCACTATATTTTAAGTTCATTGTGAGTAAGATTGTATAGCTGGTTGGTGCTGGAACACGATTCACAGTTAACTGGCCGTATAAACACCCCATGTAGCCTTACTGTTGTTGAGGAAAAAGAGATGCAGTATTAGGCTTAGGTTATGAGAGTCTTAATCAACTGCCATTGTAATTTGCTTATATCTTCAAGGCTGGTATGGGCTTGTTTTTGTTTATAAATTTGATAATGGAATGCTGGTGTGGGCAACTGAATTTATGGCTTGTTGGATCAGATAACTTCCAGTTCACGTTGGGCATGATCTCTCACCCACTTGATGTCCCATGGGCACAAGATAAGTCTCTCCAAGGACTTAGGAGCAAGTGAGCCACAGCTTTCGGGATAAAAATTGTGTGCGTGCATGCTCAGTTGCTTCAGTTATGTCCGACTCTTTGTGACTCCGTGAACTGTAGCCCACCAGGCTCCTCTGTCCATGAGGATTCTCCAGGCAAGAATACTGAAATGGGTTGCCATGCCCTCCTCCAGGGGATCTTCCCAACCCAAGGATAGGTCTCTTATGTCTCCTGCATTGACAGGTGGGTTCTTTACCACTAGCGCCACTTGAGAAGCCCTGAGATAAAAGAATAGTTAATGGCAAAAGAGGGCATGGCTTTACCCTAACATCTTAGGGATCTGTGCTGTGAATTCTCTGACCAGGGCTTGCCAGAAGGCTTCTTTCAGCATCTCTGTCTGCCACAGACTTTTCTAATAACAGTCTGCTGGATGATAAGAATCAAATGGCAGGAAGACTTACAGCATAGCCTAGATCTTGCAGAGCCCTTTCATGTTCTGGGTTTCGCTGAAAAAATGCAGCCCACCTGTGGGTAACCACTGTTCCATTTCCCCATACTTTGAATATATGAAAACCCCAATTATATTCCATTTTGAGGTCTGTTTTTTATGGCCATTTCCAGCACCAGTGATTCTATCAGGATCCAATAGGAAACAGAACACTCAAAGTAGAATAATTTCAGGAAGATTGATTCATAAGGTGAGAGTTGGGTAGAAGAGTAGTGCCTGAACCAGGGACCAGTAATGGAAAAATTGTTACAACCCCTGGACCCAAAGGATGGAGAGGAAGCAGCTTCTAGGAATAGAGTTGTCTTGAGAAGAGCTGTGTTCTCATTTGAGGGTCATTGATGGCTTGAGTCGACCGCACAAGGGGGTATCAGAGGAATAAAGATCTTGACTTTTCCTTTCTTTCTCTACCTGAATTCCCTCTAGGGTTTCCTAGTTGTCCATCTTAAATGGAAACCAGAGGACAGGAAGCCTGTATCAATGGCCATTCAGGAAAAACAGCTTCAGGACAGAGAGCAGGGTGAGAGGGTGGGAAGTCATTATGAAAGGGCTGATGGGAATTAATCATCATGGCCCTGAAGTTTGAATCTTGGATGTTCCTTTGGGGACTATGAATTCCAACAACATGCAGATTCTTTTTATTTATGTTTCAGTCCTCGGTTCTTTGGAGAGTTCCTGCCAGCTGTAAAATAGGTGTTCGGTAAATAATTAAGGTGCTTAATCCCAACACCTTCTGTGTGATGTTGAGCAAGTAATTTATATTCTTGGATTGTCATTCTCCTTGTCTCTAAAATTAGGATACTATATTTGTTCTATTTTAACTCATGAGGATGTTGTAAAGGTCAAAAGAAAACAAAGACACTAATACATGAAAGCGCTTTGTAAACTGAAACACTAACTATGCAAGATACTACTTTACATCTTAGAGATCCCTTTCTTCCTATTGGCAGTCAGTTGTCTGATTCAGATAAACTTATTAACTGAGACTGCATATTTTCACAGTAGATTTTCAGTTCAGTTCAGTTCAATCTCTCAGTCGTGTCCGACTCTTTGTGACCCCATGAATCACAGCACGCCAGGCCTCCCTGTCCATCACCAACTCCAGGAGTTCACTCAAACTCATGTCCATTGAGTCGGTGATAATATCCAGCCATCTCATTCTGTGTTGTCCCCTTCTCCTCCTACCCCCAATCCCTCCCAGCATCAGAGTCTTTTCCAGTGAGTCAACTCATCACGTGAGGTGGCCAAAGTTTTGGAGTTTCAGCTTTAGCATCAGTCCTTCCAATGAACACCCAGGATTGATCTTCTTTAGAATGGACTGGTTGGATCTCCTTGCAGTCCAAGGGACTCTCAAGAGTCTTCTGCAGCACCACAGTTCAAAAGCATCAATTCTTTGGCGATCATTTTTCTTTATACTCCAACTCTCACATCCATACATGACCACTGGTAAAACCATAGCCTTGACTAGACGGACCTTTGTTGGCAAAGTAATGTCTCTGCTTTTTAATATACTATCAAGGTTGGTCATAACTTTCCTTCCAAGGAGTAAGCGTCTTTTAATTACATGGCTGCAGTCAGCATCCGCAGTGATTTTGGAGCCAAAAAAAAATAAAGTCTCACACTGTTTCCACTGTTTCCCCATCTATTTGCCATGAAGTGATGGGACCAGATGCCATGATCTTAGTTTTCTGAATGTTGAGCTTCAAGCCAACCTTTTCACTCTTTTCTTTCACTTTCATCAAGAGGCTTTTGAGTTCCTCTTCACTTTCTGCCATAAGGGTGGTGTCATCTGCATATCTGAGGTTATTGATATTTCTCCCGGCAATCTTGATTCCAGCTTGTGCTTCTTCCAGCCCAGCGTTCCTCATGATGTACTCTGTATATAAGTTAAATAAGCAGGGTGACAATATACAACCTTGATATACTCCTTTTCCTATTTGGAACCAGTCTGTTGTTCCATGTCCAGTTCTAACTGTTGCTTCCTGACCTGCATACAGGTTTCTCAAGAGGCAGGTCAGGTGGTCTGGTATGCCCATCTTTCAGAATTTTCCAGTTTATTGTGATCCACACAGTCAAAGGCTTTGGCATAGTCAATGAAGCAGAAATAGATGTTTTTCTGGAACTCTCTTGCTTTCTCCATGATCCAACGGAAGTTGGCAATTTGATCTCTGGTGCCTCTGCCTTTTCTAAAACCTGCTTGAACATCTGGGAGTTCACGGTTCATGTATTGCTGAAGCCTGGCTTGGAGGATTTTGAGCATGAATTTACTAGCGTGTGAGATGAGTGCAACTGTGCAGTAGTTTGAGCATTCTTTGGCATTGCCTTTCTTTGGGATTGGAATGAAGACTGACCTTTTCCAGTCCTGTGGCCACTGCTGAGTTTTCCAAATTTGCTGGCATATTGAGTGCAGCACTTTCACAGCATCATCTTTCAGGATTTGAAATAGCTCAACTGGAATTCCATCACCTCCACTAGCTTTGTTCGTAGTGATGTTAAGGCCCACTTAACTTCACATTCCAAGATGTCTGGCTCTAGGTGAGTGATCACACCATCATGATTATCTTGGTTGTGAAGATCTTTTTTGTACAGTTCTTCTGTGTATTCTTGCCACCTCTTCTTCATATCTTCTGCTTCTGTTAGATCCATACCATTTCTGTCCTTTATTGAGCCCATCTTTGCATGAAATCTTCCCTTGGAATCTCTAATTTTCTTGAAGAGATCTCTTGTCTTTCCTATTCTGTTGTTGTTTTCCTCTATTTCTTTGCATTGATTGCTGAGGAAGGCTTTTTTATCTCTCCTTGCTATTCTTTGGAACTTGCATTCAGGTGCTTATATCTTTTCTTTTCTCCTTTGCTTTTTGCTTCTCTTCTTTTCACAGCTATTTGTAAGGCCTCCTCAGACAGCTATTTTGCTTTTTTCATTTCTTTTCCATGGGGATGGTCTTGGTCCCTGTCTTCTGTACAGTGTCACCAACCTCCGTCCATAGTTCATCAGGCACTCCACTCTGTCTATCAGATCTACTTCCTTAAATCTATTTTTCACTTCCACTGTATAATCATAAGGGATTTGATTTAGGTCATATCTGAATGGTCTAGTGGTTTTCCCTACTTTCTTCAATTTAAGTCTGAATTTGGCAATAAGGAGTTCATGATCTGAGCCACAGTCAGCTCCTGGTCTTGTTTTTGCTAACTGTATAGAGCTTCTCCATCTTTGGCTGCAAAGAATATAATCAATCTGATTTCGGTGTTGACCATCTGGTGATGTCCATGTGTAGAGTCTTCTCTTGTGTTGTTGGAAGAGGGTGTTTGCTATGACCAGTGCGTTCTCTTGGCAAAACTCTATTAGCCTTTGCCCTGCTTCATTCCGTGCTCCAAGGCCAAATTTGCCTGTTGCTCCAGGTGTTTCTTGACATCCTACTTTTGCATTCCATCCCCTATAATGAAAAGGACATCTTTTTTGGGTGTTAGTTTAATACACCTTGACTCTAGTAGTTGAAAGTTCAGTAGAGTGTATTTATGTCCAAGCTGAAGCTTCCTTGTTAATAGTTTTTCTTTTTTTTTAGTATTTATTTGTTTGTGTTGGGTCTTAGTTGCCATAAGCACGATCTTTTGTGCACAGTCTCAGTAGCTCCGAGGCGTGTGAGATCTTAGTTCCCTGACCAGAGATTGAACCTGAGTCCCCTGCATTGCAAGGCAGACTCCTAACCACTGGACCACTAGGGGAGTCACTCCTTGTTTCTTTTTAATATGTCACTGCACCCTCTCACTTTTCCAAAGCTCCCTTTTTGCATAGATTTAGTTTTTCTCCCATTTTCTCCAATCATCTTGATCAGTATGCAGGAGAATTTATTTAAGGATCATATGTGAGCAGTTTTTGTCATGCACACTTTTCTCTTAGGCAATTTTTGTTTTTCTTCCTTTTAGTAATGCTTTATTCCTCTGTACTTTGTTAGATAAAATGATCTGACAGTAATAACCATTTGTGGCATACTTAGTTTACAGACATGGCATTTAATCATCACAATAATCCTATGGAAAAGTGAAAGTGAAGTTGCTCAGTCGTGTCCAACTCCTTTGCGACCCCATGGACTGTAGCCTACCAGGCTCCTCCCTCTATGGGATTCTCTAGGCTAGAATACTGGAGTGGGTTGCTATTTCCTTCTCCAGGGGATCTTCCCGACCCAGGGATTGAACCAGGGTCTCCCACATTCCAGGCAGACTTAACCTCTGAGCCACCAGGGAAGCTGGTGGCTTCATAATCCTATGGAGTGGGTAGTATTATTTTCTCTGTTCTATAGATAAGGAAACTAAAATCAGATTTCAAGTAATTTTTTTTTTAAAGAGCAGTTTTAGGTTCATAGCAAAATTGAGAGGAAAGTATAGAGATTTCCCATATATCCTGTCTCCACACTTGTGCAACCTCCTCCATTATTGATATCCTCCACCAAATCAGTACATTTGTTACAACTGGTGAACATCCATCAACACATCATAATCACCAAAAGTCCGTCGTTTCTATTTCACTCTTGTATTCTACATTCCATGGGTTTAAACAAATGTGTAATGTATCCATCATCGTAGTATCATATAGAGTATGTTCACGGCCCTAGAATTCTCTGTGCTTCACATATCCATCTCTCTTTTCCCCCGACTCCTGGCAACCACTAATCTTTCTATTGTCTCCATATATGGTTTTGCCTTTTTCAGAATGTCATATAGTTGTAATCATACACTATGTAGTCTTTTCAAATTTGGTTTATTGTATTTAGTAATGTGCATTTAAGAGTCATCCATGTCTTTTCATGACTTGATAGCTCATTTGGGGGCTGGGGGGCTGGGGGGCTGTAACAAGATTCTGTTGTCTGGATGTCTCATAGTTTATTTACCCATTCACCTAATTAAGGATATCTTAGTTGCTTCTAAGTTTTGGCAATTAGGAAAAAAATGATGTAAACATCTGTGTACAGGTCTTCATGTGGACATAAATTTTCAGCTTCTCTGGGTAAATATCAAAGAGCATCATTGCTGAATTGTATGGGAAGAAAATGTTTAGTTTTGTAAGAAATTGCCAAACTGTCTTCCAAAGTGTCTGTACCATTTTACATTCCCACTGGCAATGAATGAGTGTTCCTGATGCTCTGAATCCTTGCCTGTATTTGGTGGTACCAGTGTTACTGAGTTCGGCCATTCTAATAGGTGTGTAGTGTTATCTTGTTTCAATTTGCTTTTCCCTGATGACATATGATATGGAGCATCTTTTTCTCTCCTCATTTGCCATCTGTAAGTCTTCTCTGATGAAGTGTCTGTGAAGGTCTTTGGCTCATTTTTTAATTGATTATTTTCTTATTGTATATTTTGCTCAAGTCTTTATCAGATATTTGTCTTTTGCAAATATTTTCTCACATTCTGTGGCTTGTCTTTTCATTCTATTGGCAGTCTTTTGCAAGGAGAAGGTTTAAATTTTAATAAACTCCAGGCTATCAATTATTTCTTTCATGGGTTATGCTTTTGGTGTTGTATCTAAAAAGCCATGGCTGTACTCAGGGTCATCTAGGTTTTCTCCTATTTTATCATCTAGGAGTTTTAGAGTGTGGCATTTATAGTGAGGTCTATGATCCATTTTGAGTTCATTTTTTGGTGAAGGGTGTCAAGTATGTGTCTAGACTGTCTCTCTTTTCTTTTAAATATGGATGTCCACTTATTTCAGCACCATTCAAACCTTCTCCTTGCAAAAGACAATGCCAACAGAATGAGAAGACAAGCCATAGAATGCAAGAAAAGACTTTCTCCATTGTATTGCTTTTGCTTCTTTGTCAAAAATAAGTAGACCATGTTTATATGTGTCTATTTCTAGGCTCTCTATTCTGTTCTGTTGATCTATTTATCCTTTCATCAGTACTACACCATCTTGATTGCTGTAGCTTCTTAGTAAATCTTGAAGTCAGATAGTGTCAGTTATCCAACTTCTTTCTTTCCTTTAATGTTGTGTTAACTATTCTAGGAATTTTTTGTTTCAGTATAGATTTAGAATTTTAAAAATATCGACAAAATAACATTCTGAGATTTTGACTGGGCTTGCACTGAGTCTGTTGATCAACTTGGGAAGGACTTTCCCAAGATGGGATTTTCCAGGCAAGAGTACTGGAGTGGGTTGCCATTTCCTTCTCCAGGGGATCCTCCCAACCCAGGAATTGAACCTGCATTTCTCGTATTGTATGCAGACACTTTACCGTCTGAGCCACCAAGGAAGTCCCTCATATAGATTTAGAATTTAAAAAATATCAACAAAATAACATTCTGAGATTTTGATTGGGCTTGCACTGAGTCTGTTGATCAACTTGGGAAGGACTAACATTTTGACAACCATTCATTGTCTTCTAGTGCATGAATGGAATAGTTCTTCTTTGATTTCTTTCATCATAGTTTTGTGCCTTCCTTCATATAGATCTTCCACATATTTTGTTAGATTTATACCTGAATAGTTAATTTTAGGAGGTACTAATAAATGGCAACCCACTCCAGTGTTCTTGCCTGGAGAATCCCAGGGACGGGGGAGCCTGGTGGGCTTCCGTCTGTGGGGTCACACAGAGTTGGACACGACTGAAGCGACTTAGCAGCAATATACATGCTATTGTGATTTTAATTTCAAATTCTACTTGTTCATTGCTGGCATATTGGAAAGCAACTGATTTTTATATGTTAAGCTGCATCCTGTAACGTTGCCAGACTTGCTTTTATGTTTTAGGAGCTTTTTTGTTGATCCTTTAGCATTTTCTACATAGACAGTCATGTCCATTTGCCAGCAAAGATGGTTTTATTTATTTCTTCTGAATATGTATATACCTTTTATTTCCTTTTCTTGTCTTACTGCATTAGCTAAGATCCAAGTAACTTTCCAAAGGACATGGAGCTGTTAATATTAATTAGCAGAGTCATTACTTAAACTCACCCCCGTTTGGTGTCAAAGCCCATACCCTTGAATCATTAAGTTAGCTTGCATTCAGTGCCTCTTTCTTTAACTCTCATCTCTCTTTATTTGTAGCCTCATAAAATAATATTTTATAGTTTTGATGTTACATCAGTTTCTTTTATGGGCATAGATTTTATGTTTAGATTTGCATATAATTTTCAGCTTTTGTTTATTGTACTTCCTTTTGCCATCTTAATTATGTTTTTCAGAGGGTTTCTACTTTCCTTTTTGACTTGGTGTTTTTTTTTTTTAATCAGAATTCTTGCTCTGCAAAATTCTTTCAGCATGGTATATGGAATTTGAAATTTAACTGCAGTGGTTGCTTTTCTTATCAGTAAAATAGAAGATAACAAACCATAAAAAACATTTTTATTAATCATGGCTCACATTGCCTTCCCCAGTGCAGAGTGAATTCTGATAGTGTTCATGCTGATCTTTGCAGCCATTAATTTAACAAAAACAGATTTCACTTAGTGGGACCATGCTGCTGCTGCTGCTGCTAAGTCACTTCAGTCGTGTCCGACTCTGTGTGACCCCATAGACGGAAGCCCACCAGGATCTCCCGTCCCTGGGATTCTCCAGGCAAGAACACTGGAGTGGGTTGCCATTTCCTTCTCCAATGTGTGAAAGTGAAAAGTGAAAGTAAAGTCGCTCAGTCGTGTCTGACCCCTAGCGACCCCACGGACTGCAGCCTACCAGGCTCCTCCATCCATGGGATTTTCTAGGCAATAGTACTGGAGTGGCTTGCCATTGCCTTCTCCGAGTGGGACCATACACCCTCTTAAATGCAGACTAAACCTGGCAGGTGGCCTGCTTCTCCAGCTTTACCTTGTTTGCTGGTGATAACTCCTGAGTCATTACAGGTTCACTGTTGCCTCTTGCTGGTTCTCATCCCATGGCTTTAATGTTTTGTTTTCTGAGTATTGTAATAACATGATGCAAAAAATCCAGAACACCCTTAAAAGATAAAAGAAAAAACCCAAGGACTGCCCGTAGTACTGTCCCCAAGGGAGAACCATGATTAGCATTTTTATATGTATCTTTTCAAATTGCACTCAGACCATCATGGAATTATAATATTAATTTTTACAAAAGGTGCCCACTAGGCATGTTATGTATAAATATAAATATATTTTACCTTACTGCTATGTTTTGGAAAAATACAGATATTCATCATCTCTGCTACTCTGCATAGTATTTCATTGCAGGTGTAAGCCGTATTTATATGATCCATGTCCTATGCAGGATAGCCAAGTTCTTTCTTTTTTTCCCTCATCCTACCTATCTGCCTCTTTTGATGGCTCTTCCTGCTCCTCCCAACATCGCCCCTCCTCCTTCCTGTCTTCCTCGTCCTCCTCCTCTCACACCCTCCTCCTTGTCTCTTGTTTTGGTCTTCTTTAACTGCCTTATTTAACTTTAAACTGTTCTGCAATAAGCCCACTTGCTTTCTTCATTATGATTTCTTAGTGCATTGTTTTACTTTTTCTTCTTCCCCTCCATACTTAAGTTGGGATTCTACTCAGTCTCCCTTCCCCTCTCATAACTTTGTTCATGCTATTATTTCTCCACCCCCCCCTTCTGATTAGTCTGCACTTTGCTTTGACTTCATTTTCATTAATAATTTAGGTGAGCAATTTTATGCACCTTGCTGATGATTACACTGTAATGCTTGTCAGAGCCAAGCAAGACTTTGGTTCTCCTGGATTTCAGACCAGTGGTCTTTTCACTGGATTGCATTGCCTTATCATGGCTGAGGTTAGAAATAGCCTCATATTCAGGGTACAAGTCAAACAGGGAAGAAAGCAAGCAAGCAACAAGACCAAAGAAAGATAAAAAAATAACGGGAAAGAGAATACTTCCTAATTTAACAAAGACTTGACTCTAGTGTTCTCTCTGCTCAGTGACTTTGTTCCAGGTGAACTAAAAAAGAACTGTTCATGAATGTTTGCCTACTTTCATTTCTTCTAAGACTTTTGAAAATGTATAACAGTTAATCTAACCAAGAGTGTTATTTGAGACCTAAGATTATAAGATTAAAAGGAAGTATAATAAACATAGTAATAAAAGAACCATGCCTGATATATTAATTTGTTTTTCAGAATTAAAGGAATTTGTATACAGGCTCTGTGCAAAATGTCAGGTAGTCAAGACTTGGATTAGCAATCTTTTCCCTAAGTCATCACAAGTAAGTAAGGAAATTATAAATATGTGATTAGGTAAACCAAGTTGGAAAAGGAAAACAACTGGTCTTTTGAAGGGTATCTTGGCAGTAAGTTTTTGCAAAGCCGAGGTCACTTTCTCTATGGTGTTTCTCGTGACTGCCTTTGTTTCTCTTTGAAAGTAACTGTCCTAATCTGGGGCTTTTCACCCAAGCCACCCATTTGATATGTACTAAGTCATTGTCAGAACTCTCCCCCATGACCTGTCCGTCTTGGGTGGCCCTACAGGGCATGGCTCATAGCTTCATTGAGTTAGACAAGGGTGTGGTCCATGTGATCAGATTGATTAGTTTTCTGTGATTGTGGTTTTCATTCTGTCTGCCCTCTGATGGAGAAGGATAAGAGGCTATGGAAGCTTCCTGTTGGGAGAGACTGTCTGAGGGGGAAACTGGGTCTTGTTCTGATGGGTGGGGCTATCCTCAGTTCAGTTCAGTTCAGTCACTCAGTCATGTCCGACTCTTTGCGACCACATGGATTGCAGCATGCCAGGCCTCCCTGTCCATCACCAACTCCTGGAGTTTACTCAAACTCATGTCCATTGAGTCAGTGATGCCATCCAGCCATCTCATCCTCTGTCGTCCCCGTCTCCTCCCGCCTTCAATCTTTCCCAGCATCAGGGTCTTTTCAAATGAGTCAGTCTTCGCATGAGGTGGCCAAAGTATTGGAGTTTCAGCTTCAACATCAGTTCTTCCAATGAATCTTCAGGACTGATTTCCTTTAGGATGGACTGGTTGGATCTCCTTGCACTCTGAGGGACTCTCAAGAGTCTTCTCCAACACCACAGTTCAAAAGCATCAATTCTTTGGCACTCAGCTTTCTTTATAGTCCAACTCTCACATCCATACATGACCACTGGAAAAACCATAGCCTTGACTAGATGGACCTTTGTTGGCAAAGTAATGTCTCTGCTTTTTAATATGCTGTCTAGGTTGGTCATAACTTTTCTTCCAAGGAACTAGTGTCTTTTAATTTCATGGCAAATAGATGGGGAAACAGTAGAAACAATGACAGACTTTATTTTAGGGCTCCAAAATCGCTAGATGGTGATTGCAGCCATGAAATTAAAAGACACTTACTCCTTGGAAGAAAAGTTATGACCAACCTAGACAGCATATTAAAAAGCAGAGACATTACTTTGCCAACAAAGGTCCGTCTAGTCAAGGCTATGGTTTTTCCAGTGGTCATGTATGGATGTGAGAGTTGGACTGTGAAGAAAGCTGAGCGCCGAAGAATTGAACTGTGGTGTTGGAGAAGACTCTTGAGAGTCCCTCAGACTGCAAGGAGATTCAACCAGTCCATCTGAAGGAATTCAGTCCTGAATATTCATTGGAAGGACTGATGTTGAAGCTGAAACTCCAGTACTTTGGCCACCTGATGCATAGAACTGACTCATTTGAAAAGACCCTGATGCTGGGAAAGATTGAAGGCGGGAGGAGAAGGGGACGACAGAGGATGAGATGGTTGGATGGCATCACTGACTCGATGGACATGGGTTTGAGTAAACTCCGGGAGTTGGTGATGGACAGGGAGGCCTGGAGTGCTGCAATCCATGTGGTTGCAAAGAATCAGACATGACTGAGTGACTGGACTGAACTGAACTTAACTGAAGTCATTGTTGTTTATTACATTGTGGCATTTAAGATATATCAACTATTGAATTAATTAAATAAGGACAGAGGCTGAGGTGTCTCAAATGTCATATGTAAGCAATCCAAAATCTAAGCCTGTAAATTCCTCAAGGTTACAAAATTAAAACCTAAAGACAGTCAGTTCGTAACATCCAAGTAGACATTGAGCTGTAGTCAATCAATAATTTCCTTGCTTTGCTTCCATCTTTTCTCTGTAAATGTGTCTCCCTGAACTTCCTGTCCCTTGAATGTTCCTATCTACTCCTGGTTTGACACTGCCAGCTTGGAACCCATTCTTGCTTGAATAAACTCTTAAATTATTTAATTTGCCTCAGATTATGTTTTAACATTGTATAGTGAAAAGACCTCATTTTAGGAATTCTTTTTATGCTGATAAGAACTGTCTTTTAAAGTAAAAGGAGGTTAATGTTGCTTCATGTGTTTTTGAGAGAAGGTTTGAAGCTACCTTGCAAATTGCTGGTAGCTCAGTGGTAAAGAATCCATCTGCAATGCAGGAGCCACGGGAGATCTCTGGGCCTGGAAAATCCACTCCAGTATTCTTGCCTGGAGAATCCCATGGACAGAGGAGCCTGGAGGGCTACAGTCCATAGAGTCACAAAGAGTCGGATATGACTGAAGCAACTGAACATGCATGAATGCACAAACAAAACATCCCTCAAAGATGACGATTTGCTACTAATGAAACAGTGAAAAGATGTGTGGCAAGATTGGAAGTCAACTTTGAAAGAATGGTCCCCAAAGTGTTTTGAGCAGTTAAGTGACATTAGAGAAAAAGCACCACCTCTCAGATGATCGCTCTGAAGGAAGCCCTTTTCAGCTGATATATGTTGCACAATTTTTGGAGTCAGTTGTGTAGTTTACATCTTGTTTCTCCAAGGTAAATAGGCTTCTTGAAGACAGAACCTGTGTTTTCCACTTCTGTGCACTTCCTGTAGCATTCAACAGACTGTTGTATAAATTGCAGATGTTCAATAAATATGTTGATTAGGTGCTGAGATAGAGTTGAGGGGAGGAGAATTAGGAATAAAATGTTCTCCAGTTAATTGCAAATTGCTTCCCTACTTAAAAATGAATTTGCATTTTATTATCTTTTCCCACAGTTTCTGGAATATGCTTCAGTTGGCATCTGTCATTTGATTTTATACAATTTTGTAAATTTTATGGAAATTTAAGTTCTTTTTTTAAAAATTTCTTATGGAAATTAAAATTCTTACAAAGAGTCTGCTGTAGGATTTTCTGTTGTTTCATGGTGGAGAGAAGTGTTGTGTAAAGGCAAGCCTGTTTTAATCATACTTCATGAAATTTGTTAAGAGAATCATTGAAATTTAGAGCTTGTAGGGACCACATTATTATAGCCTAAACACCCAGAACGCTACCTGGAACACAGTGGAAACTTACTAAGTCATTGAAAAATAAATGAATAATTTCGTGCATTCTCTTCACTTCACGATCAAAGACACTAAAGCTCAGATTACTTGCTCACAGTTACAAGGTTGGCACAGGATAGATTAGAATACATACTCCTTGATGTTGCTGCTCCTTGATGTTATCATGCTTTAAATGTGGATTTCACATTCAAATTATAACATGAAAAAGAATTTAAATTCAGTCTTTGAAAAACTTCTTTAAAGTGTATAAATAAGTCAAATTCTTAGGTTAATATCTATTAATATTACATTTTAGGAAGGGAGTAGTAAGAATTTGTTCATACAAGTCAAAAGGATTGTTTGAAGGGAAACCAGAGTATAAAATGTCTTTGAAGTGGTTCGTTCAAGGCCTGTCAGTCTCTTCCTATCCTTTCTCCAAGTTTGCTCCTCCATTTTTTATGATTAGTGGTTCCTATCCACTATGAGAGACATTCTGTTGGGAACATTTGTCTCTGTATCGCTTGGACTTTCAAGAAATGTTGGTTATCCTGCGGATTGATTTTCTGTTATTTTACAGGATGGAAAAAAAGAGTCAAGCTCGTGTACTTGTTTGAAGGGGCCGAAGCTCTCAGAAATAGGGACGATCGCCTGGATGATAACGCTCAGTGATGCCCTCCACAATTTCATCGATGGCCTGGCCATCGGGGCCTCCTGCACCTTGTCTCTTCTGCAGGGACTCAGCACCTCCATAGCCATCCTATGCGAGGAGTTCCCTCATGAGTTAGGTAAGGAGTTCTCCTCATGTTGTCCAAGTCCATTAACTTCTTGGTTTAAGGGGAGGGAGATGTTTCAGATGACACACTCTTAAAACTCCTGCTGATGTCTCGAAATGAAGGAGCCTTTTTAGACATTGGTTATTATCTTTTATTTCATCCAAAAAGAGAAAAAAGTATTTAAGTAGAGAACAAATCTACTCAAACTATTTAAGTAGAGAACAAATGTATGAACACCAGTGACGGGGGAAGAGGTGGGGTGGAATGAATTGGGAGATTGGGATTGACATATATATATATATGTATATTGACATATATATGTATATTCTGTTGATTGTTGTTGTTTAGTTGCTAAGTCAAGACTGACTCTTTGCGACCCCATGGACTGCAGCATGCCAGGCTTCCCTGTCCTTCCCTTGGGCAAACTGTCTCCCGAAGTTTGCCCAAATTCATGTCTGTTGAGTTCAGTTCAGTTCAGTCGCTCAGTCGTGTCCGATTGTTTGCAACCCCATGGACTGCAGCACGCTAAGCTTCCCTGTCCATCACCAACTCCCGGAGTTTACTCAAACTCGTGTCCATCGCATGGGTGATGCCACCCGACCATCTCATCCGCTGTCATCCCCATCTCCTCCTGCCCTCAATCTTTCCCAGCATCAGGGTCTTTTCCAATGAGTCAGCTCTGGTGATGCCATCCAACCATCTCATCTTCTGCCACCCTCTTCACCTTCTGCTTTCACTGCTATTGACACCATGTATGAAATAGGTAGCTAGTGAGAACCAGCTGTGTAGCTCAGGGAACTCTGCTTGGTGCTCTGTGGTGACCAAAATGGGAAGGAAATCTAAAAGAATGTTGCTGCTGCTGCTAAGTTGCATCAGTCGTGTCCAACTCTTCGCGACCCCATGGACTGCAGCCCACCACTCTCCATGGGATTTTCCAGGCAAGAGTACTGGAGTGGGGTGCCATTGCCTTCTCCAAAAGAGAGAATACCTGTATACATACAGCTGATTCACTTTGCTGCACAGTAGAAACTAACACAACATTGTAAAGCAACTATACTCCAGTAAAAAGTAATTTTAAAAAAAGAAAAACTCTTGACTTAATGTGTTCTCCTTCTTCTAGGGGACTTTGTGATCCTACTCAATGCAGGAATGAGCACTCGACAAGCCTTGTTATTCAATTTTCTTTCTGCCTGTTCCTGCTATGTTGGGCTAGCTTTTGGCATCTTGGTGGGCAATAATTTTGCTCCAAATATTATCTTTGCCCTTGCTGGAGGCATGTTCCTCTATATTTCTCTGGCGGACATGGTAAGAAATTTTAAGATTTTGTTGTATTTTAAGTTTGGAAATAAACATCTAGGTTATGAATTGACTAAGGATGACCTTTTGCTTTTCTCAGTGTGGATGGCCTTTCTGTTGTCATTTAAAATATCCCAGGTCCAGCAGATAACTCTTTTTGAGTGGTTTGTACTAATAGTGATTTGACAGTGATTCTCATCAATTCTTTGATGTAGGCAGGATCTCATTGCTAGAGGATGAGATGACTTATTTTTGCTGAAGTAGAGATATTTTCCCAGGTGTTTTTCCTTGTGGGTAAAGCTTGTATCCTGCTATGGTATGGCTCCGAAGGACTTTTCACCCTTTTTTCAAGAAGATGTCATATTTGGAAGGAAATGACTTGTTGACAAAAGTAAATAGCATTCTGTTACTTCAAGGTTCTAAACAGTGAGAGCCTTTTGAGTTAAAGTAAATTTGATGAGTTAAAGTTGACGATGTTTACTTGGGTCAGTATATATTTATGCTGCTGCTGCTAAGTCACTTCAGTCGTGTCCGACTCTGTGCGACCCCATACATGGAAGCCCACCAGGCTCCCCCGTCCCTGGGATTCTCCAGGCAAGAACACTGGAGTGGGTTGCCATTTCCTTCTCCAATGTGTGAAAGTGAAAAGTGAAAGTGAAGTCGCTCAGTCGTGTCCGACCCTTAGCGACCCCACGGACTACAGCCCACCAGGCTCCTCCATCCATGGGATTTTCTAGGCAGTAGTACTGGAGTGGCTTGCCATCGCCTTCTCCTCTATGTTTATGTTCATGCTGTTTTTGTGTATGTCTGTGTGTGTGTGTAAGGGAGAGACTATCAGTGGTTCCGTGCATTTTCAAATAAATCATGGATGGCTTTCTAGAAAATGAAAATGTGCTAAATGGATGCAAATCAAGGAATGTTTCCTTTGCATTTGGAACTGAATGTGTTTTTGCATTTATAATTTACTAATTTAATTTCCTCCATCTGCATTCTTAACTCTGTTCATTATTCTGTGCAGACCCTTATAAGCACAAGGATTTCATCTCTTAGAACCATCAGTGAATGCGTGTATGTTTTTCTTCACAGAATTTAGTGCTTCATAATGTATTTATGTTAGGTCATCACTTCTTTTCTTTTAAAGTATAAGAACAGAATCGATTAGAGTTATTCAGTTTAAAGAAATAATACTAATAATTGATGCTATATATTCTTACGGCAGCGTTGCTTTTTTCAGAATGGCTTCACAAATTTCATCCATTGTGTCCTTGTAACAGTGTTCTCAAATCAGGCAAATGGAGTGACTGCAGACTCTGGAGGTCTCCTGAATGCTTTGGCACATTGCACCACTGTATACATAGCAAATCACTTGGAAATGTGTTTTGAAAAGATGACATTTACAGATCTCTTCATGAGCCTTTTCAGTAGAAGTTTTGTGCTGAGAAAGGATGGATTTTAAGTACAGAACTTGGGGGTTTTAATTGCTTTCACCGCCATGAGATTGCTATAGTCTTCAATTAAAAAACAGCACCGTTTATTTAAAAAAAACCTTATGATTTTGTGAGGGATAGAACAAACAAAAGGAAACAAATTGAAGAGAACAAGAGTTAACTATATAGTGATTTCTAAAAGCATATTTAATCAGCTATTATCGATTGATATTTTTGTATCAGGCTTGGAAATTGGTAAGGCATTGTAGATGGTGGAGGGAGCAGAAAGGCACGGGTTTTTTGTCTACAAAGAGGGGAACCTGAAATTCAACAAACAAAACCACACACATGATTACATAAATACAAATAAAAACTGAAATGAATGGAAAAACAGTGTATGTGATGCAAGATGATAATAGGGGTGTCTAAGTGAGGAAGGCCTAAGAGAAGCCTTCATATGAAAGCAAGAAAGCGGAAACCTCAAAGATTTAGCTCGTTGAAAGACTTGAGGGAAAAGAGGTTTTGGTGGGCGTGAAGATTTTGAGGATGGAAAGAGACTGGATGCATTTGAGGTCCGAATGATGTGGATGGAGCCGAGAGAGTAAGGAAGAGACGGAGAGGAGGCATAAAATGAGGTTAATCTCAAGCCACTGATTGACTCACCTGGGGAACAGTTTTCCTACTCTTCTTCTTGTTGATGTCTGATTACACTGGCTTTTGCTGTTATACTCCCTGTACTAAAACATTTAAACCATGGACAGAAGCGCTCACCCCCTCCCACCCCGACAGGAACCTGTAATAACTGTTTTATGTTTGACCACAAGATGGCAACAGTTATCTAACAATATATCTTTCCTCTAGTTTCCAGAGATGAACGATATGCTGAGAGAAAAAGTAACTGGAAGAAAAACGGATTTCACCTTCTTCATGATTCAGAACGCTGGGATGCTAACTGGATTCACAGCCATTCTGCTCATTACTTTGTATGCGGGAGAAATCGAATTGGAGTAATAAGAAGTGAAAGGTGGTGGTGTTAATGAAGGCATTTAATAAATGAAAACAGCTCCAAAGGGATTTTTAAGCTGATCCTATTTAGTTAAAAGATAATTTTGTTTTTAGCTGTATGTCAAGAAAACAGATTATTGATTTCAGGATCTGTGAAATAGACCATCATTTGTTGTTAAAAACGCTTTAAAAAGCTTTTGGTTACAGTCTGAAAAGCGTGATACATGAGATCTTTGGTAAATGCTGACTTTTTTTTATGTTTCATGCATATTAAAAAACCATCACAAAGCAAGAAACATGCATTCTATAATCATCTCAACATCAAAACCTGGAGGAAAATATAAACTAGGCTGTATAAGCCTTTAAATCTCTCTGGTGGGATCAAATGTTCAAGTAGTTTCAGAGTGGTTTCTTTCAATTAATTTGTTCTAGTGCTTTCACAAGCAAGTACATAAAAATGTAGGGCCTGAATGAATCCAGGAGAGAAAGATTGCTCATAGCTTTGGTTTTGCTTTTATATTACAGATAGGGACTCGTAGGGTGGCTTTGAAAACCATCTTGAAATAATATGAAATCAGTAAAATTTTGTTAGTGCTACTAATTTCAGACTCAGATTTTTTTTTTTTTTTCCTCTAAGTGTAATGTAAACCTGATGACAGCTGATCGGCAGTATCCAATGTGTTTCCTTTGTCAAGGTGAAGAAAATGTTGGTTTACAGAGAGAAACTGAATGTAATTTTAAGCAATTTACTTTTAAAGATGAACACAACTATTTAGCAGAGGATATTTTAAATAAATGCAAAATAATAGCTGAATGGCTGTATGTCAAAGACATGTTTTTTATGGGTGCCCAGGAGACAGAAAATATTTCTTTTGTATTCAGTCTGTGTTTTTCCTATATAGTATATTTTGCAAAAAAAAATCCCACATAGCATGATTATTTTTCTACCTTTTATAAAAGATAGAGCCTGTTTATTCATTTAGTAGATACAGAAAGTTGGTCTATAATTGAACATCCTAGCCCCAGTCTCACTCCCAAATCTTAAGGGAAGATGATTTAATTGACAAAAATATTTGACAGAAGCCAACAATGATCTTGGGAATTTTACTGCCCCACAGGCTGTAAAATTGTGTCACGTAGCAGTAATGCAGAAGTGATGAACGTTTAGCATGTATGTTAATGTACATTTCCCTCTGACAATTTAAAAATATTGTTTGACCAAATAGTAAATACCTTGGAAACCTTGTATTGTGTCATTCATTATTCATTTTAATGGATAGTTTTTGAGTGACTTTCATGTACCTGGTATTACGAGGAAGAGAAATAGGTATGTTTATTTCAAAGCTTTTCATCTAATAAATACTATAAAGATTAATCATTGTTCATTGAAATCAGTATACACAGAATCTATTTTTATCATTTCACCTGTTTACATGCAATCTTAGGAAATAATCTTTACCTCTTCAAAGCATAGATTGTATGTCTGGGTTGAGAAGCTATTTAAGAAGCTAGAGCATGGTAGTATATATGTATCCTCTATGTCTTTTTCTCTATTCCTGCCCTGCAAATAGCTTTATCAGTACTATTTTTCTAGATTTCCATATATATGTGTTAATATGCAGTATTTGTTTTTCTCTTTCTGACTTACTTCACTCTGTGTGACAGACTCTAAGTTCATCTGCATCATCAAAATGAGCCAATCTCATTCCTTTTTATAGCTGAGTAATATTCCATGGTGTTCATGTACCACATCTTCTTTATCCATCCATCTGTCAGTGGACATCTAGGTTGCTTCCATGTCTTGGCGATTGTAAATAATGCTGCAATGAACCTTGGGGTACATGTGTCTTTTTGAATCATGGTTTTCTCAGGGTATATGCCCATGAGTGGGATTGCTGGGTCACTGGCTTCCCAGGTGTCTTAGTGGTAAAGAATCCACCTGCCAAGCAGGAGACATGGGTCAGGAAGATCTCTTGGAGAAGGAAATGGCAACCCGCCCCAGTATTCTTGCTTTGGAAATATTATGGACAGAGGAGCCTGGTGGGCTACAGTCCATGGGGTCACAAAGAATTGGACACAACTTAGCAACTAAACAACAACAATAACAAAATGGTCTATATACCCTGCATGCATGCATGCTCAGTTGCTTTGGTTGTGTCCCCATGGACTGTAGCCCATCAGGTTCCTCTGTCCATGGGACTCTCCAGGCAAGAATACTGGAGTGGGTTGCCATATCCTGTTCCAGGGGATCTTCCTGACCCAGGAATTGAACCTCTGTTCTTGCATCTCTGGCAGGTGGGTTCTTTACGACTAGCACTACCTGGGAAGCCCATCTATACACCACCATGTGCAAAATAGATAGCTAGTGGAAGGTGCTGTATCTGTACAGCACAGGGAGCTCATCTCAGTGCGCTGTGATGGTGTAGAGGGGTGGGGTGGCTGGGGGAGGCTTTAGAGGAGGGGTTTTATGTATACTTAACGGCTGTTTCACGTTGTTGTAGAGCGGAAACTAACAACATTGTAAAGCAATTATACTCCAATTAAAATTTTGTTTTAAAAGCTGCAACATGATATTAAAAAGGTAGTTTAACACACTCATCTGGTGCTGATCAGAATGTGTGTGGACTGTCTGGGTGCTCTGTGTTAATCTATGTATTGGTCTTTTGGCCATTTTTCTCAAATATGAGGAGAACAGAGACGATCGGGTATGACGACCCCCAAAATAGAAAATTGCTACTTATTAGAGGCTATGGTTCCAGGTAGAAGGTAGGATAGTGGAAACCGTGATTAGATTTAAATTATCCTGGATAACAGAATGTAAGCCTGTCAGCCAACACACCTCATACTGTGACATTCATTATACAAGTTGAATATTCTATAATTTCAGGCTTTAAAGATGCTACTATGACAAACCAAAAATGATTTCAATGCGTTGTATGGGGGTGTATACTTTTATTTTTATATTATTGAACTTTATAACAATTGGTTACTAATTTGGCATTTTTTAAGTCCTGAATCCGCCCCTGTCTTAGTTTGTTTAGACTGCTATAGCAAATACCAAAGACTGAATAACAAAATGTAAAGGTTATGACCAACCAAAATCTATTTCTTAGAGTTCTGGAGGCTGGAAGTCCAAGGCCAGTGCACAGGCACATTTGGTGTCTGCTTTATGGATGGCATCTGCTTGCTGTGTCCACAGATGGTGGAGGTCAAAGGATCTCTCTGGAGCCTCCTTTATGAGTGTGCTATTCCCATCCATGAGGGCTCCCCCAACCTTATGATCTAAGTGTTTCCCCCAAAACCTTACTTTCCATATCATCATTGGGGATTAGAATTTCAACATATGAGTTTTGGGGGGAACATAAACATTCAGACCACAGGAGACCTCTACTACTTACACTGGTAAGGGAAGGAAAATAACATTCTCACGGAAAGTAGAAATGAACCTAACCCTGCCAGGTTCATAGCTACAGCATTGCTCATCAGAGCCAATGGGAGACTCCAGTCTCTAGGTAGCATTTCATAAAGTCCTCTAGATGCTTAGTGTTTCCAGCCTACCAACCCATCATCTAAAGGGGTTTCTTTACCTAAGAGCTTAAAGTTTTAAAAAATGAATAAATTGGGAAGAATCAAAACAGCTCTATGAGTTTACTGGAAAATTAGTGTAGGTGTATTAACAGAACTAATTATTGATGGTCTGTGCCAGTGTAACATTAACTGCAAATGTCTTCCAGGCTCGGATTGGCATCGTCTTCCTTTGGAGCTTATGTTGGTTGTAAGCAATAGGTTGGTTTTTACCCTGATTTCCAGATTCCTTTGTATTTATTTAAGATCCATCACCCAGAGGAACCTGGTGGGCTACAGTCCATCGGGTCACAAGAGTCGGACATGACTTAGCAACTAAACCGCCACCACCATGCACAGTACAAGAGGTTCCAACTGTGATAAACTCCTTGATATCGATGTGGCTACAGCTGCTTTCTCACTGACACTCTGCCTTCCCCCAGTTGTGGGCTGCCATACTCACGTAAGCTTGCATTGCCCTTAGCTTGCTCTCTATGCCGAGTGTGCACAAAGCGTTCTCTCATGGTCACTCTGTGTACTAAAGGCTCCCAACTTCTGTATGTCTCACAATCAGCATGTTTACTAGTAAAATTTCAGGCAAGCTAAGGCAGCTGGGCTTCCCAGATGGTGCGAGAGATGAAGAACCCACCTGTCAATGCAGGAGACATAAGAGACATGGGTTTGATCCCTGGGTTGGGAAGATCCCCTGAAGGAAGTGGTAACCCACTCCAGCATTCTTGCCTGGAGAATCCCACGGACAGAGAAGCCTGGCAGGCTACAGTCCACGGGTTTGCAAAGAGTCAGACATGCCAGAAGCAACTAAGCATGCAAGGCAGTTGGATAAACTGAAAATTCCTAATACTGATTTCATTAATTCTAAGACAGGCATTGCTTCCTCCCCTCACTCCCCCACCCCCGGCTCCCAGACCCCTCAATCCCTGCCTCGTCTGAACATTTCTGAAGGATGTGCTGAAATCACTAGCCACCAGGTACATTGTTGAGGAACTTACAGTTGGGTGAAAAGGAAACATGGGAATCTGTATAGCACTGGGAACTCAGCTCAGTGCCCTGTGGTGACCTAGATGGGTGGGATGGCTGCGGGGAGGGAGACCCAAAAGGGAGGGTCTTTATGTATGCATATAGCTGATTCGCTTCCTAGTACAGCAGAGACTAACAACATTGTAAAGCAACTATACCCCAATAGATAAATAATAATAAAAAGAGCAAAATCATCAGTTGGACTCTGGGATAAGGCCAAGAAAATGCCACCACTGTTGTGTGGCTCAAGACGGTTCTGGCACAGCCAGTTCAGGGAACTGCTTCTTTTAAGAATTCTCATGACTTCTTTCAGGCTAATTCCTTGACACTTTAACCATTTTAATTATACTAGGCCACCTGACCAATTTTATATATTCTTTTTTCATATTCTTTTCCATTATGGTTTATTATAGGATATTGAATGTATACAAACATCCTAATATAGCAGTTAAACATTGATATATTTATTTTAAGCATGATTTCTACCTCTTAAATTTATCATAGTTGATAAGTACTTTTTGAACAGCCTTCCCACCTCTGCCACCTCCCTTGTCAAGATTTGGAGACAACTTCCTATTTGGGATGTGCTCAGTTGTGTCCAACTCTGAGACCCCATGAACTGTAGCCCACCAGGCTCCTCTATCTATGGAATTTTCCAGGCAAGAATAATGGAGTGGGGTGTCATTTCCTGTTCCAGGGGATCTTACTGACCCAGTGAGGGGTCAGTAAATTGTGGATCAAATCTGCGACTCTTGCATCTTCTGCATTGGCAGGTGGATTCTTTTCCACTGCATCACCTGGGAAGCCCTCCTATTTGGGGTGGAGTAGACTGCAAGGAGATCCAACCAGTCCATTCTAAAGGAGATCAATCCTGGGTGTTCATTGGAAGGACTGATGCTAAAGCTGAACCTCCAATACTTTGGCCACCTCATGTGATGAGTTGACTCACTGGAAAAGACTCTGATGCTGGGAGGGATTGGGGGCGGGAGGAGAAGGGGACGACAGAGAATGAGATAGCTGGATGGCATCACCGACTCGATGGACATGAGTTTGGGTGAACTCCGGGAGTTGGTGATGGACAGGGAGGCCTGGCGTGCTGTGATTCATGGGGTCGCAAAGAGTCGGACACGACTGAGCGACTGAACTGAACTAAACTGATAGCAAAATCTCCCTATATTCCACTAGTGGTGAACAAAAGTCCTGAAAAACTTGCAGATAAACCCCAATTCATTGTTTCACTTTGGAATACAAAAACATTGTAGATATTTCATTTTTGTGTTTAGCACTGATAGTACATCAGAAGCGATGGTTGGTCCTCAGCGGTGACTTGAGGGTCACATCTGATGCCACTGAAATGCTTTCGAGCTGAAGAGGGCCTCAGACTGTAACCTAACAACCTGGGGTCCAGAACAGATCATGGTGCTAAAATAATATTCTATGTATAGAACCATGATTTTTAATAGCAGGAACAGGAGAGCAGAAAGAGTAACTAATATGCCTTGACAAGTCATGCAAAATCAGACTTTTTAGATAACTCCAAGGAAGATGTTTTATGTAGGATATGAATCTAGGCCATACTTCATACACCATGTATTCACAGAACAATACAGTTTCTTAGCAACCATTACCTGGTTGTCAAGTTGTTACTTGATTTTTATAGACACCTGGCTTTTTTAGGCACATGCATCACTAATACTTAAGCATAATATCCAGGTTAGTGCTGGAGTAATTACATTTCACTTTTTTTCCAAATAAAACTTTAAAAATTAAGCATTCAAACTGTAACTCTTTTAAAAAAATAAGGCAGACCACTGAAGGGAATGAGAAAAATTCTGAACTTGTTCTTCTGTGAATGAATGAATTCACTTATTTGTTTAGTACAACATACATGTGAAGCCCAGAGGTTACAAGGATGAATCAACTCATGTCTGCTCTCAGAAGGATCATAAGGGAATAGTCATGTAAAAACCAATGATACCACACTTGTAGGTGTTATGATAGAGGACACAGACAGACAAATATGCAGGCAAATAGTAACTGAGCACAAGTGGGAGAATTCTCTTTAGGTTGGAGTGGGAATTGGTCACACAAATCTTCACAGAGGAGGTTGTGTTTGACTATTTGACTGGTTTTAGTGAACAAGTCTAATTCCTTTCTACTTTTAGTGAATAAGTCTTATCCCTTTCTGACTTAACCTTTTCTCCCTTCCCATCACTTGAATCAAGATCTTCCATCTGTGACTTGAGATGGATCAGTTTTGCAATTAATGTTACTAAATGATGCTTTGGGGATCACCAGGATGATACTTTTGGTATCAATACACTGCTATCATTTATACTGTATCTAGTTAATGGATTTCCCTTGACCCAAGTAAATATGTTTTTGTATCATTTATACCACTACAACCAGTCCATTCTAAAGGAGATCAATCCTGGGTGTTCATTGGAAGGACTGATGCTGAAGCTGAAACTCCAATACTTTGGCCACCTCATGCAACGAGTTGACTCACTGGAAAAGAGTCTGATGCTGGGAGGGATTGGGGGTGGGAGGAGATGGGGACGACAGAGAATGAGATAGCTGGATGGCATCACCGATTCGATGGACATGAGTTTGAGTGAACTCCGGGAGTTGGTGATGGACAAGGAGGGCTGGTGTGCTGTGATTCATGGGATCGCAAAGAGTCGGACACAACTGAGCCATTGAACTGATACCACTGTGGGATTCACAGGTGGCTCAGTGGTAAAGAACCTGCCTGTCAATGCAGGAGACATGGGAGATGCGGGTTCGAATCCTGGGTCAGACAATCCCTTGGAGAAGGAAATGGCCACCCACTCCAGTGTTCTTGCCTGGGAAATCCCTTGGAGAGGGGACCCTGGTGGGGTCCACAGGGTTGCAAAGTGTCAGACACGACTTAGCAACTGAGAAGACATGCAGTACACCCCTGTATAGTGTGAGTATATTGGAGGTGGAAGGTTTTTAGATGACACGGTAGTTACTAATATAGAGAAAGACCTGCAAACAAGTAAATTAATACTAACTGAAAAAATCAGGCTACTCAGCAGTATTCCCTCTGTAGTCCCAGTTTTTCTTTATGAATGTGTGTATAGCATACACACACATATAGTATATATATACATGTAGTATATATGTACAGGCTTCCCCGTTGGCATTGGTGGTAAAGAGCTCGCTTGCCAATGCAGGAGATGCAAGAGATGAAACTTTCATCCCTGGGTAAAGAAGATCCCCTCGAGTAGGGACAAAGCAATCCACTCCAGTATTCTTGCCTGGAAAATTCCATGGACAGAGGAGCCTGGCGGGCTACAGTCTGCAAAGAGTCGGACACGACTGAATGACTGAACACATAGTATATACAGATGGGAAATATATTTTCCAATGTATTAGTAGCGGGTAACTCTGTGGGATTATCAGCTGTTTTAAATTGGTTCGT
Source organism: Moschus berezovskii (assembly GCF_049115385.1). Classification (NCBI taxonomy): domain Eukaryota; kingdom Metazoa; phylum Chordata; class Mammalia; order Artiodactyla; family Moschidae; genus Moschus; species Moschus berezovskii. Next base: position 29,756,321 of record NC_142464.1, read on the forward strand.
GGTAAAATATTAACATTTTCTCAATTTTCTTTGATAAACATATATATATACACTAATGTTTTAGAAGAAGAAATCTCAGCTGGTGGGACATGAATTATTCAAGACTTATTTTTGTAATACTTTGTCAGTTTTCTTCAGTGAACATTTATTCTAAAAAAGAACTAATAAATGCGATTAGAAAAAAAGGAGAAAAGCTCACAATTTAGAGGACAGAAAAATTTAGGAGAGCATAGTAACTGAGAGGCTTGAGATCTTGTGATGTTTCTTGTCTATCAGTCAAGGTAGTGGTTGTATTCTCTGAAGCATTTCGCTTCTAAACCCCCATTCCAACCCCTTCACCAGTGATTGGGCAGGCGTATGACACAGTTTCTGATACCTGAGTTAGGACAGCATGTGCTGGGAAGTCATAGAAAGAAGAAATACCCTTTACTTCCCCGAGGTAGATGTGATGTCTGCAGCAGCCGTTCTGGCTAGTTACAAGTCGAATTGGGTCCACCCTCTCCTCCAGCAAAAAAAGAAACCTTGGAGTCCTAATCCCCAGTACCTCAGAATATGATCTTATTTTAAAACAGGGTCATTGCAAATGTAATTAGTTAAAATGAGGTCATTCTGGAGAAGAGTGGGTTCTTAATTTAGTACGACTAGTACTCTTATGAAAAGGGGGAAGGTGGGCCCAGATGTACACGCGGGAAGAATGCCATGAAAAGATGAATGCAGAGATTGTGGTGAAGCTTCCACAAGACAAGGAATGCTAAAGATTGCCATCAAAGCACCAGAAGCTAGGAAAGAGACATGAAACAGATTTTCCCCACAGCCCTTAGAAAGAACTAATGCTACGAACACCTAGATCTTGCACTTGTAGCCTTGAGAACTGGGAGACCATACGTTTTTATTGTTTCAGCCCCCTAGTGGGTGGTACTTTGTTATGACAGCCCCAACCAAGTGAAAACAGTTACCTTGAGAGGAAATAACATGAAGACAAAGGTGATGTGTTGAGGATATAAGGTAGAAGGTGGAACCATTATATAGGATAACATTCTCAGCGGCTGAACTAGCAAACCTCCTTAGAGTCTCACTTCCTTGGACTTCCTGATATGCATAGTAATCACTTTTTCTAGTCGTGCAAACTCTTCGAGTTGCTTTCGATACTAACTCTCCCTGTGTTCCCTTCTGTAATCCAAATACCAGTGTCCAACTCTGCCTGAGGGCCACCCTCCTTCAGAGTCTCCTGGACGTCTCTCTATATGCCTAAACTCAAGAGAAATCATGTAGCATTTGTCATCTCTGGTGACAGGATTATTTCACTTAGCAGTGTCCTCCAGAGGTTCATCTAAGCTATCACAGATTGCAGAGTTTCCTTCATTTTTCAATGCCGAATAATATTTCATTGTAAAAATACAGTGCATTTTCTTTATCCATTCACTCATTGATGGATATTTAGGTTGCTTTCATATCTTGGCTATTATAAACAATGTTACTATGAACAAGGTCCTGATTTCAGTTCTTTCATATAAATAAGTAGAAGTGGGATTGCTAGATCACAGTAGTTCTATTTTTAATTTTTTTGAAGACATTTCATATTGTTTTCCTTATCTTTCCTTCCTTACCTGCACCATTGCATTCCAAACAACAGTGTACAAAAGCCCAAATTTCTCTAAGTGCTTACTGTTTTCTATTTCTGCATGATTTCATTTATCTAAAAGCTTCCCAGGTGGCACAATGGTAAAAGAATCCACCTGCTAGTGCAGGAGATGCAAGAAATGCAGTTTCAGTCCCTGGGTCAGGAAGATCCCGTGGAGAAGGAAATGTTGCAAACGGGAACACTGCAGTATTCTTGCCTGGAAAATCCCATGGACAGAGGAGTCTGGTGGGCTACAGTCCATAGAATTGCAGGGTCAGACATGACTCAGCAATTGAGTGCGAGCGCGCACGCACACACACACACACACACACACGCATTTAATCTAGAGGCATGTAAAACAGAGTCAAAATTGTAAAATCAGAGTGGAGCGGTGGTTGCCAGGGCCCATGGGGAGAGAAGATATGTAGCTCATCAGAGGGCATAAAGTTTCAGTTAAGCAAGAGGAATAAGCTTTAGAAATTTGCAACGAAACATTGTATCTACTGTTAACAATATTGTGTTGTACACTTAAAAGTTTGTTGAGAGGATGGAGCTCATGATATTCATGGTTCTCACCATACATAACACACACAAAAGGTTCAAGAGAAAAAGAAGGCTAAATCATTTTTTTCTCCCAAGATTTCCTGCTTCTCTGAAAACCAGAAGGAAGGGTGTCATCCAACTCTTGTCACCAGTGAGAGCCCAGCCCAGACATGACTCCCGTCATGGCATTTAAATAGCTAAATTTTATGAGAAAAGCCATACAGATTGGTTGGTTAGTTTTTCATTGTTTTACGATCTTGAGGTATGGTGCTTCAGAGGGTGCCTGATTGTTGCAGGGCACAAGGAGAAGAAGGTGTTTCCGACTGATGCTCTGGACTTGACTTTTGGGGACTGGAATCTCTAAAACTGAGGAAATGTTGCCGTTTGCAGCCTCTGCTTTGGTGGGGAGAAGCTTCCATGAGGTTAAGAAGGCAGAAGTAGTTTCCAAGAGGAAGAAAGGAAAGGAAGATGCTTAACGCCAGTGGGCCTGGATATGGAAGAGGGCGGGGTTTCCCGGACTTGGTGGTGGGCGGTGGGCGGGAAAGCTGGCCCTGTTTCCCATGCCGGCTGTTTCTGCGTCGGCACTGGGTCCGCCTGCCTTCTGCTGATTGGGCTAAGATTCCTGGAACTGCCCCTTCAACTCCCCAATCCCTTACCCCCACCCACGCCGCATCTTCATGGGGCTTCCCTATGTCTTTAAGCTGCTCAACTGACACCTCCGCTGCGGAATGGGATATGGACTTGGGGGAGGAGGATAATTCTTTATACTCACAGAAGCTATCCAGTCCTTGATTTCCAAGTGGAAATCCAAATTGGCTGCACCGGTTCCATTTGCATTGTGGGTCATGGGCTTCTATGAGCTCCTGACAACACTTTGGAGTTTCTACTCCAGGATGCTGGTATGGAATCTTATTTACTCATTCATCCAAGGAATGATGGTGGGTGGACATTCAGGGAAAGGTATTTTTGAAGGTGGTATTTCTCTGCTGATGAATAGAGAATGGGAAGTGTCTTCCTTGAAAGGGTTATTTATCGAACTGAAATGAAGGTAAAAAACTAGTGAAGGTAAAAACAGAACTAGTGAAGAACTAGTGAAGGTAAAAAACTTTTTTAAAAAGGACTCAGAGGGGGCAAAAAAACTAGATCATCCTTCAACCTGGTTTTAAAATATAGAACTTGCCATTGCTATTTCAAGATCAGTATGAAAATAGGTAACGTTGAGCAAAGGGTATTTTATTAAATATAACACATTTTTTCACTGCTAGTCCATTGTCAATCAATCAATAAATATTAGCCATTAAGTGCTTCTGCTATTTTAAATTACAGGTTATATTATTTATTTTACTTATACCGCCACTTACAAAGTGGTACTTCTGTTAAAATGATTTTTCCTTTTGAAGGAAATTTTCCTATGGGTATAGGTATAATTATAAAAAAAACTTTCTGGGATAACTATAGAAATATTTTATGATGAAAAATTGCTCTGAGCTTCTTTCCTACTTAAACTTTTAGATTTGATCTTATATCACTAAAAGCATTTCTCTACAGTTATTTTTTAGCTTATCAATTTTTAATTATTTAGTTTTTTAAATTGTAGAAATAGATGTGTTGAAGGGGAAAGGATTTTGGAATCAGAGAGACCAGACTTTTAATCCTACCTCTGATATCTATCTGCTATGAAAGCTTGGTTACCTCTCTGAAAGTCAGTTTCCTTATCTATAAAACAGGTATAATAATTTCTAGCTCACAGGGTTAAAAGTGGCCTGCATGAAATATGTCAGATGAGTAGTAGACATTCAACTTGTATTACTTTATTACCTTCTTCATTCTCTGAATATCTCCTAGGGATAATGAAATGAATAGTTTCTATTTCATGATAACAAGACCATAGAGCTATTATTAATAAATAATAATTATTACTAACAAAATTTTTTTAAAAATTAATTGAGGGTATTAGGTTTCTCAATTACACTAGATTTGCTTATTTTGAAAATATATGTGTATAGCAGGAATACTACTAATATTTTAGAAGATAAATATTTAAGTAATATTTTCAATTAAAATGTTGGTGTTTTGTAATAGGTACTTAAGATCAGTGGAATTCCTGCCTGGATTCAGATGGATTCATGAAATGACTTAATTGTCATCTTGACCTTGCCTGACAGAGAACTTTGCTTTGATTTTAATTCTTCTTTGATTATTTACCATTTCTTTGTAATTTGTGCTGCTTTTCAGACAGACATTACTCAAAATGCTACAGATTGTTTCCTTTCCTATACTGTCTATGATAGAGGAAATATGTCTCAATGTTAGAATAATAATGTAGCACTTTTGCTCATCAAAGTGTGAAACAAAGTGTCTTCTCACTTTATTTCACTTTCTCTGTCTCCAAGAAATTATGTGAAACAGTTACCTATCCCCGTCTTGAAGGTGTGTCCTTATATGGGAACATCCCTGAACAGTCTGTGTGTGCCAGTGGCTGTGATGGGAGTGCTGGGTGTGAGGGGAGCACAGGTTGTGTCTTCCCGTGGGCGTGTGGCAGCTACTGCCTTGGTGGAAGACGTGGCTAGAATTGGAGGGGCTGAGGCCAGAGCCAGGTGCGAGCCAGAACTTCTCCTCTGCTCAGCGATTGTCACAGCCTGAACTGGGGCCTAAGGGAGGGAAGCAGGAGCTCCGAGGGAGTGGGGTTTCCCCTGGGTGTGATGGCAATCTCTGTCTTGGTTTTGGGCATCCCCAGGGCCTGAGGTTTGGGGGCTGCACTTCTGTGCTGATTTCAGTTTTCCCCTCAGTTAGCGGCTGGGTTGGAGTCAGGAGGATTGGCTCCACTCCCTCCCAACTATGTGCCGGGAGGCAGTCACTTGCAATGATAATCTCTTCCCTGGAGCTGATTTTGCACAGGGAGGGGCATGCCAGCAATGGATTCCTCCTCTTTGGCGATCAGAGGCAGAGCTGGGTGTCCGGCTAGTTCTGTTCCCTCCAAGCACGCGGTCTTGTTGGCAATGGCAGTCTCTGCCTCAGTGGGGTGTAGGGCTGGCACTACAGGAGCTGGAAGAATCCTGTGTGGGCTGGAGGAGGCACACTGTGGCAGTCCTGGCAAGCTGTCCAGAGCCCCAGGTAGTTTTCACTCTTCTGCCTCTGTGTTGTGACTGGGAGTAAGCAAGTCTGTGTATGCATGCTTCCAAGAGCAAAGTCTTGATTTCTTACAACTCTCCAGTGAGCTCCACTGGTTTTCAAGCCCACTAAGTGGACTCATCTTCCCAATGTCAGGACTGGGGTGACTAATAAGTGGCTTGAATCCCTTGCTTTGGGACGGTGCCCGAGCCTATGGTCTCCCCCTTCTCTCCTGGATTCCTTGGTGGGATGTGGGTCTTGACCAGATTGCTTCTCCTCCATTCCTACCAGACTCCATGTGGATCTTTCTTTACAGACTTGGTTACAGAAGAACTATTCTGCTGGTCCCCAGGTTGTTTTTAATGACAGTTGTGATGTATGCAAATTGTAGTTTTCCCTGTGTTCCTGAGAGAAGGTGAGCCCAGTGTCTTTCTATTGTGCTATCTTGATCTCCACCCTCTTGGGATTCAGTGTTGATATCACCTTTGTATTTGTAAAGATTCTTCTTCTTGTGCAAAGTACAGTTGGTTCTTAAATGTTTTTAGATCCTGGAATTCTTTGAATCTCTGATAAATGTGAGGGTGCCTTTCTCCATAGATAGCAGAAATAACACACACACATTGTCTACAGTTAATCTCCCCTTCCCAACTCAGCTAGTTAAAGAACCTCCAGTTTTAATAGTCCTGCTTATGAAACACATTGTAGCACATCTGATAAGGCAGTCTGGTTTTGCTGACTTACAACACTGTGTAAGTGTGTGTGGATGTGAACGCCTGGGACACAAAGCAGAAGTCCTTCCCCCAGCAATGCACTCTGATAATTTCACCGCAGAGAAAGAATAAAGGTTGATTAATTCATTCAAACTGTGTTCTATGGAAAAAAAAGGTAATCTACAAAATGTTAACATCTTTTTCTAAGAAGAAAGAATGCTGTGTTCAAAAGGTTTAAGAAATGCTGCGTACGGTAGTCATCCCATGGAGATTCACTTGTGTATATCAAACACTCTAGAAGTCCTGCGGTAGAGAAGCCAGCGTAACTCTTTTTGCCCCCATTTCTTCTCATGTTATCAAAGCACGTAGTATTTTTTCATACTTGATAATTCTTATTTGGATCACTTAGAAACACTTTTGGAAATGGTGACTACTTTCATTCATTTTTTGCGATTCTTACATCAGTCACTTATCCCAGTGCCTACCGACAATGCTGGGGCTGTGTTAGCATTTGGGAGGAACTCTTATGTCCCTCGCTGTTGTCCTTTCTCATGGTCATCACTTCCACCTAGGCCAGATCTGAGGATTGTTGCTCTCTTTGTCTACGGGTCCAATGTCCAGAGATTGATACGGAGCTCAGTTTTCTGGTTTTTTTCCTAAAGGTGTTTGAAGATAATAGAGTTCGAATGCACCCTTTGTAGTAGTAACCGTCTTTTTTTTTTTTTTTTTTGGTATTAGTTACCTCCATTTTCAGCAATTTCTATTTTTTAAAAGCTGTTTTGTTTAGTATGTCCATGTAGCCAAAGCTATGGTTTTTCCAGTAGTTCTGTACAGATGTGAGAGTTGAACCATGAAGAAGGCTGAGTGCTGAAGAATCGATGCTTTCAAACTGTGGTGCTGGAGAAGACTCTTTAGAGTCTCTTGGACTGCAAGGAGATCAACCAGTCAATCTTAAAGGAAATCAACTCTGAATATTCATTGGAAGGACTGATGCTGAAGCTGAACCTCATACTTTGGCCACCTAATGTGAAAAGCCGATTCATTGGAAAAGACCCTGATTCTGGGAAAGATTGAAGGCAGGAGGAGAAGGGGGTGGTAGAGGATAAGATGGTTAAACAGAATCGTCGACTCAGGGGACATGAATTTAAGCAAACTTTAGGAGATAGTGGCGGAGAAGGCAATGGCAAGCCACTCCAGTACTCTTGCCTAGAAAATCACATGGACAGAGGAGCCTGGTGGGCTGCGGTCCATGGGGTCGCTACTAGTCGGACACGACTGAGTGACTTCACTTTCACTTTTCACTTTCACACATTGGAGAAGGAAACGGCAACCCACTCCAGTGTTCTTGCCTGGAAAATCCCAGGGATGGCGAAGCCTGGTCGGCTGCTGTCTATGGGGTCGCACAGTCAGACACGACTAAAGCGACTTAGCAGCAGCAGCAGCAGGAGATAGTGGAGGACAGAGGAACCTGGTGTGCTGCAGTTCATGGGGTGGCAAAGAGTTGGACGTGACTTAGCGACTGAAAAACAACATTCAATATTGCAGTGACAGTTAAGACTAGAGCTTGTCTAACATAATCTCACCTTCCACCTTCAGGCGGGTTTGGGAGACAGAAGAATGTCATGGATGAGCACCATCATGGATGCCTCTGGGATTAAGAAGCCCAGGCTCAAGTCCAGGTCCACTGTGACTAGTTCCAAGAGCATGTCAATCTGCTAACTGCACCTATAAAATGGTGAAAATAATGGCCTTACCTCATTGGTGCCATTACCTTGAAGTAGTTAATAGAATGGAGTTACAACAAGGCATCTGTTTCTTGTGACCTGTTCATGGCCTGCTACACAGCAAGCACCAAACACTAGTTATTATTGCCATTATCATGGTTACTCTTTTGGTAATTTTACTGATTATATTCTCATTGTCATGACTTACCTGATTCCAGAATGAAGATAACTTTGATATAAACTGACTATATACCTTTAAATTCTAGTAGCCAGAGTTCCTGTTAAGGAATTGATAATGTTATTTTGTTGTTGATTTTCAATAGCATGAACCCAGTAAAGAACACACTATTTTCTTTCTTGCTTATTTGAAAGCATTTCTCTGCCAAACTGAACCCAAGGGTAGAAGAGCTATGCGTGTGGGAATGTGTCAGGACGTATCTAACTGAGCTTCAGGAAGGGTGAAGAGGCAATTAGGTTAAATCTTCTGGAAATGCCCAGTCATCAAGAAAGTCACAGTTAATGGAAAAACAACCCAGTTCTTATTCCTGTGTTTAGTTTTTCACTCCTAACCATTTCATTACATTTTGCCACAGACAGAAGAAACAGCTTCAATGTAAGCTTACTCTCACAACCCAATAATGGCTCAGAAAACTGAAAGAAAGTCAGGATTATACTTTCTGTTCTATGTCTATTTTACTCCTTGTATATTCTTTCTTGCCTCCCTTGCTGTGGGACTAGTTGCTTAACAGTTTGCTCCCTAGTATTATTTAACTATGTGTTTTAATTATAGATATTACCAGATCCACAGATTAAAAACTGAAGCTCTCCTAGCTCTCACTTCCTTATTTTTGTAAACAAGACTTAAAATAAATATTTCTATCTCTTCTGCAACTAGTTTCACACATTTTCTTATAGAAATTCTAGGTTTAAGTGGAATCACTGCTAATCACTACTGGATCAAATTTTCTGCCATTCCTAAGTTCTCTACAAGGATGCAGTACATAATTTGTTGTTATTCTGTCAATTCTATTTCAATATACAGTTTACAATTACAATATACTGGTGATGTATTGCACAACTTCTTTCATACATGAGAAGGCCTGCCTGTCACTTCAATACATAAAGGAATACTTGATTAGATACTGGAATGGGAAAGTCTGTGTGGCAGCTTAACACTGTTATCTCAACCAGGAATTCTCACTTGAACACTTCTAATGTGTTTTTTTTTTCCCATTTCACTACAAGTTTAGCAAGGCTTGAACTATTCATAATTCAGTATGTAGGTCCTTAATCCCTGGTTGCTTAACAGTTTTAAGCGCAAAATAGTTTCCATGATTCAAGATTAAGTCTCCTGAAAGGAGAAAACATTACCAATACTAATTTAGATTGATTTGCATTGATCATTAGTTATTTTCATTAGGCAGAAATACAACCTTTTGAAAAACGGAGCAGTTTGATTTGAAAGCAGGTGGCCTGGGGCCTATGGGGAACTGTCTCCTGTCAACAGGCCCCAGTAGAAAGTACAGAGAAGCTGACTGTGGCTTAAGTGAAGCCCTGCTCCATACTCAGAAGCAATTTTCAGACATTTTTGTAAAACACTAAGGTTAATTTTTACATGAGATATTATTTGGGACCCAGATGTGGAAACAAAGGCAATAGAAACCATTGAAGTGTGGGGGCTTGGTCTCTCTTGCCTTCCCTTTCCTCCTGAAATCACCTCTGGGAAACCTGAGAACTTTAAGTTTGCAAAGCACTGACAGGGAGTAAATGGGGCTTTCCCGGTGGCTCAGTGGTTAATAAGTTGCCTGCAATGCAGGAACCTCAGGAGACAAGGGCTGCAGATGCGAGTTTGATCCGTGGGTTGGGAAGATCCCCTGGAGGAAGGCATGGTTCAGTATTCTTGCCTGGAGAATTCCATGGACAGAGGAGCCTGGCGGACTACAGTTCGTAGAGTCGCGAAGAGTCTGATGTGACTTAGCGTGCATTTTCTTGTATTTTTAGTGAACGTTTTGGATGTGTGTGTGTGTGTGTGTGTGTGTGTGTGTGCATAGTCAGTTGTGTCTGACTCTTTGTGACTTTATGAACTGTTAGCCCATCAGGCTCCTCTTGGGATCTCTGAAGTAAGAATACTGGAGTGGGTTGCCATTTCCTCCTCCAGGAGATCTTCCTGACCCAGGGATCAAATCCACATTTACTGCATTGGCAGGCAGGTTCTTTACCACTGAGCTACCTCAGAAGACCCTGAACAAATAAGAGGTTGACAAATTTTTCTATAAAGAGCCAGATAGTATTTTGCACTTTGTGGCTCAAGGTGCAACGCTGAGAGTATTACATGCTTAGATAACATGAGAGAAGCAAATATTCATGACATTTTTTTTTTACAAAATTCAAAATACAATACTAAACGTTATTGGAGACATACAACTTTTTGTAATACTAGTTGGCTAATGAGAAAAATTGAATTTTTTTCAATAACATTTTGCTTAATTGGAGTTCAAGGTAGCATTCCTTATCACCAAATGAATTGCAAATATTCATCTGTAAAAACCAGTCTTAGCTTGTGGGATGTACGGAAATAGATGGTGGGTTAGATTTGTTGTGTGGGTCATGTTTGTTGATTCCTTCTCTAGAATAAGTTTCAACTGGAAAATAGTAATTAAGAGATTTTAATTAACCTTCAAAGTGTTTTTATTTTATTGTAACAGCACTGAACCACTTTCTCACTCCTATTACATTGGCAATGCCTTTTCTCTTTGAAAATAAAATGACAATATCTAGTGATGTAGATAGTTTCATAAAAAGTGAATCTTGTGTATCCTGGGTGAGAGGATTTTCTGGGAGAGAATTTGTCAAAATGTGTCAAAATATCTAAAAAAGGGCATTTACATTTTTACCCAGTGATTTCACTTCTAGGAATTTAAACCCAAGGAGGATTATATTGAAGTATTTATGTGCAACAATGATGGCATTGTTTATCATGGTAAAAATTTGTGCCCATCCTGAATGCTTAGCCATAAAGGGATCAGAAAAATAAATGATTGTAGAAATACAGAAGGGAATATTGTGAGGTACTGGAAATCGTGTTGTGAACCTTTGTTGACGTGGAAAGACTGTCTTAAGAAAGTAAGCTGCAGGCATTATGCATAATACGATCTCATTGTTGAATAAAAATATGGGAAGTACACACATAGAAAATTAAGCTAAAAATCACATGCTAAAGCATTGATAGTACTTACTTGTGAGATGGGAATATAGATGACTATTAGTAGCAGCTTTAATAATAAGTACTAGTTCTTGAGTACTTAGCAACTGTGGGCACTCAGAATGTTTAATATATGTGAAGTGAAGTGAAAGTCGCTCAGTCGTGTCCGACTCTTTGCGACCCCATGGGCTATACAGTCCATGGAATTCTCCAGGCCAGAATACTGGAGTGGGTAGCCTTTCCCTTCTCCAGGGGATCTTCCCAACCCAGGGATTGAACCCAGGTCTCCCGCATTGCGGGCAGAAATGGCAACCCACTCCAGTGTTCTTGCCTGGAGAATCCCAGGGACAGAGCAGCCTGGTGGGCTGCCGTCTATGGGTTCGCACAGAGTCGGACACGACTGAAGTGACTTAGCAGCAGCAGCAATCTTTAAATTAATGCTGTGAAATGGGAATGCTTATCTCCTCTGATGCTTATCTCGGGACACTGAGGGTTGGAGAAGCTAAGTAGCTTCCCTTGTAGACATAGCAAAAATGGGGAACCTGGGTTTTGTACTCAGATGGGTCTCATTCCCGAATTTGCCCTGCTGTCTCGCATGCCATACTGGTTCTCTTATTTTCTTCCTTCTAATTTATATTGCTAACCTTGCTCTAAAGTATTAGCAGGTATCTTTAAGAAAGTTGAAGATGAGGTTATTAGGTATAATTACATTAAAAGCTCTGAATTGCCATGTAGAAGACTTAACCATTTCTTGTCCCATTACTGCCTGTCTTTGCCTGTCTTTTCTTCTGGTCCAGTGGGCTTCCAGGAAGATTTATATATTTTATTTTTTAAAATTTTGTTTATTTATTTTTACATGTTTTTTTATTGTAGTGAAAGTAATTTAATGTATAGTATACTATTTTAATCATATTTAATTGCACAGTTCAGTAGCACTAAGAACATTCACATTGTGCAACTCTCACCATCATTCATCTCCTGAATTTTTCACCTTCCTAAACTAAAACTCTGTCCCCATTAAGCACTAACTCCTCTTCCCCCTCACCACACCCCTCCCAGCCCCTGACATCTACCAATGTACTTTCCCATTCTATGAATTTGACTATTCTAGATACTTTATATAAATGGAATCAAACAGTATTTGCCTGCATCTACGTATTCAGAAAACTAAGATCATGGCATCTGGTCCCGTCACTTCATGGGAAATAGATGGGGAAACAGTGGAAACAATGGCTGACTTTATTTTTCTGGGTTCCAAAATCACTGCAGATGCTGATTGCTGCCATGAAATTAAAAGACACTTACTCCTTGGAAGGAAAGTTATGACCAACCTAGATAGCATGTTGAAAAGCAGAGACATTACTTTGCCAACCAAGGTCCGTCTAGTCAAAGCGATGGTTTTTCCCGTGGTCATGTATGGATGTGAGAGTTGGACTGTGAAGAAAGCTGAGCGCCGAAGAATTGATGCTTTTGAACTGTGGTGCTGGAGAAGACTCTTGAGAGTCCCTTGGACTGCAAGGAGATCCAACCAGTCCATTCTAGAGGAGATCAATCCTGGGTGTTCATTGGAAGGACTGATGCTAAAGCTGAAACGCCAATACTTTGGCCACCTCATGCGAAGAGTTGACTCACTGGAGAAGACTCTGGTGCTGGGAGGGATTGGGGGCAGGAGGAGAAGGGGACGACAGAGAATGAGGTGGCTGGATGGCATCACTGACTCAATGGACATGAGTTTGGGTAAACTCAGGGAGTTGGTGATGGACAAGGTGGCCTGACATGCTGTGGTTCATGGGGTCGCAAAGAGTCGGACACAACTGAGAGACTGAACTGAACTGAACTATATATTGGAATGCAATTTTAAAGTTTTAATACATGACCTACAAAGAGATTGTGCCTTCTTTCCCCCTCCCCATGCTATACAGTCGGTTCTCATTAGTTATCTATTTTATACTTAGTAGAGTAGATATTTTTAGTTCACTGATTCCTAGAATGTCTATGTTCACTCTTGTCATCTCCTGTTTGACCACTTCCAATTTGCCTTGATTCATGGACCTAACATTCCAGGTTCCTATGCAATATTGCTCTTTACAGCAATGTACCTTGCTTCTATCACCAGTCACATCCACAACTAGGTATTGGTTTTGCTTTGACTCCATCCCTTCATTCTTTCTGGAGTTACTTCTCCACTGATCTCCAGTAGCATACTGGGCACATACCGACCTGGGGAATTTCTCATTCAGTATCCTATCATTTTGCCTTTTGATACTGTTCATGGGGTTCTCAAGGCAAGTATACTGAAGTGGTTTGCCATTCCCTTCTCCAGTGTAGATATACCCACTCCAGTGTTCTTGCCTGGAGAATCCCAGAGATGGGAGCCTGGTGGGCTGCCATCTATGGGGTCGCAGAGTCAGACACGACTGACGTGACTGAGCAGCAGCAGCGTACATATGTTAATCCAAATCTCCCAGTTTACCATACCCTTACTCTCCACCCTTGGTGTCCATATAGTTTTCTTTTCTCTATGTGTTTCTCTTTCTTCTGTACAAATAAGTTCATCTGTACTATTTTCTAGATTACACTTATATCCATGAAAGTTTAGAAGGGCAGCAGTCATTAGACTACTGCAAAGAATGGGTGTTCCAGTTGCCTCTAAGTCTATAACCAAGCCAAGAAATACATATTTCTCCCTAAGATGAAGAGTTGTGGTTGTTTAGTTGCTAAGTCATGCCCGACTCTGCCACCCCATGAACTGCAGCACGTAGGGCTCCTCTGTCCTCCACTGTCACCCGGAGTTTGCTCAAGGCGGAAATGACAACCCGTTCCAGTATTCTTTCCTGGACAAGACAAGGACAGTATGAAAAGATGAAGAATAATCTTCCATACTTTAATGGTAAATTCCTTTACTCCAAGAGACAATTGGGCTCTAAAGGCTTTTTATAATCAGTGAAAAAAGTGGGAGAAGTTGTCAGTTGGTGACCGAGAGCCTTCGCCTCCCTTCCCCACTATTCCCTGCCCCCATTCCGTACCACATTCCTTCAAAAGTGAACAGGTATAGTGTTGGTCCAGGAGGGAAGTGTTAATTTATTCAAATTGAAATTAAGAGCTTATTTAATAATGTGTCCACCAGAAATAAATTATCACCTGGATTTAAGCTTCATAATTTTTTTCTCTGTATGCTAGGCTACAGATGCTATAAAAATGATGGCTATTAAACTCAGACATTTTCTATTCACTGAACAAGATAAACTGTTCTTTCTTGCTAAATTGCTCTTTAAGATAATCAGTCCTGTCACCAAAGGTCTGTGATCATCTTACCACTTTGGTTTGTGTGATTACTGGGTTACAGAGCACAGTCAACATGATCAATTCTTTTTCTGACCTGTTTTGTCACATCTTTTGTTCCCAGCTCCTTGAAAACAGAATGATGGGTAAATTCATCTTTCTTAGGAGTTGTAAAGAACCATCATTTTATTTATTGAATGTAGTTAAAATGGCCAATAGTGAAATAATGCCAGATCACAGATAGACAGGCAGGGTCATATAAAGTTGTTACAAGAGACCCAAGAAAATTCTTGAAACACTGGTCAATTTAAAGTGATTATAAATCTAGGTACTGAACTGAGAATTTAATGGTCTTTATTGACAGAACCATTTTGGAGCGGGCAAAAAATCAAGTACAGTGAATGTTAATAAATAGTTAAGTACAGTAATTGGGTATGATGTGAAGCATAGAGGGAACTCATATTTAATGGTAGCTCAGATTGGGGGCGGGAGGAGAAGGGGACGACAGAGAATGAGATGGCTGGATGGCATCACCGACTCGATGGACATGAGTTTGAGTGAACTCTGGGATTTGGTGATGGACAGGGAGGCCTGGCGTGCTGTGATTCATGGGGTCGCGGAGAGTCGGACACGACTGAGCGACTGAACTGAACTGAACTGATTTATTTTTAGTTCACATTCATTCATCCATTAATTCAGCAAAATATTTATTGAGCATTCCAGGCAATGAGGACACAGAGCTAAGCAGGACAGGCCCAATCCTATTCCCATGGAGCCTAGAATTTCCCAGATAGATGCCAAGCATCTTGTAGTGCATGTGACTTGGGATCTTCCACACATCATGAGGATGTATAATTGTCCCACTCCTCACTTACATAGACATAATCATGGTGAATTTGAAAATAAAAGATAGAGGACAGTAGAAAGAGCTGACTTTTCCAGCTGTATAAAATTTAGATTATCCTATTTAAAAAAGACTCCAATGTGACTGATTAAAGAGGAATTACTGTTCTATATTTTCACAATATTTTTAAACTGGAGTTTTAATTCTCAACCGAAATGGCTCCAAATGATGGCGAGGTGTGGTTGTCAACAGTAAGGTTATCCTGTCTCTGCTGGTTTTGCAAGAAAGCATAGTGACTTATTGTTTGAGTTAAGCATGTAATTTTTCCAGTTCAGTATGTTTATCTTATTATAAAAATAACATTCAATAGAAGGATAATTTTCAAAGATAATGCTTTTTAAAGGAATTAAGAAAAATTTCTCACCTTCCTCACTAACATGCACATTTCCTTTATCAATTCTTCAAGAATCCTGGCCTGGAATTATGACATTTTCCCAAGTAATTTGATCCTGACCCTCTTGTAGCTGAGTGTCAAAGTGATCCAAGTTGTTTTTTAGCAGTTCTATTCAGTTAATTTCTGCATTAAGAACAATTAACCTCTGATTTCAGAAGCTTTGTCCTCTTATTTTTTGCACAGTCTCAGAGGACAAGAAATAAGGAACTTATTCTGGGTCTGGAGAGTTCAGATTCCTCTGTGGCCATGGCTTCTTGAAGAAGGATGGACCAAGTTTAGTTTTTATTGGAACAAAGAAGAGTGAATGACTGTTGCGCAGGCAAGCTATGGTATGTGCCAAAGTTGGTTTTGGCAAGTTGAAGTTATCAATTCTGGTAAAAAATTTTTTTCCTCTTACATCTGTTAAAAATTCTTCTCACTTCACAGTATTCTGATTTTTTGGTTAACTGGTGAATGGATCCTGAAGAGATTTTTAAAAGTCAAAAAAGGAATATTATTAATGTTGGATGCTTGGAAATATTTACTTACCATTATAACTCATAGACCAAGTCTTTTAATCAATTAGTCAGTCGATCAATGGATCAACAAAAGAGACACAGGTGGTCCCTGAAATGGCATCATATTAAGGGAGTGGCAAAGTGTTTCCATAGAGACATGCTATAATTAGGGGAACTATAAATACTTATTATCAAATGACTTACACATGTGACTAAAATGGGCCATAAACAAGCCTATTCACTTGAATATAAACTTGTAAGATATCTTAAAATGTAAAAACAATATGCTTAATATTAATGCATTGATATTAACTTCTCTTACCAATTTTATATTTCAAAAAAGTTGTAAGAGATACCTGATGTATCACTGTGGATAAGATGAGGAAGAATTGGTTGTGTCTGTGATGGCAGGTGGTGTATACGAAATCAGTGTGGCTACGAGTCTTGATTTTTTCTAAAAGCCAGTCTATACCTCTCTCAGCTTCCTTGAGTCACTGCCCAGAAGCCAATGGATGAATGGGAAATACAGCAAGATGTGGAGCAGAGTGTTAACAGAATCCATGAATGAAAACGCGATTTGTGAAGAAGCAGGACTGACTGTAGGCATTCCTATGATTCATATAATTATATGATTCATATAAAATATCCTGACTGAGCTGCAAAATCCTTTCTTGGTTAATCTGGGTTTGATTTCTTTTGCCATTAGTAAATTATATGAAATATGCCATATGGTTTTGAACTAAATTCAGCTTTGAGAAATTTTGTATCATCCTTAGGTATAAATATCAAAGACTTCAAAAGCTCGAGATTGAGAATGATTTATTTTGATTTACATTTAGCATAGTTTTGGTAGGAATAAACTTAGAAAGAAAGGAAAGGAAGAGAAAGTGAAATCGCCCAGTCATGTCCCACTCTTTGCAACCTCATGGACTGTAGCATACCAGGCTCCTCTGTCCATGGGATTTTTCAGACAAGGGTACTGGAATGGGTTGCCATTTCCTTCTCCAAAGGATCTTCCCAATCCAGGGATCAAACCCGGGTCTCCCAAATTGCAGGCAGACGCTTTACCATCTGAGCCACCAAGATGTTAGCCTAAATCACACCATAAAGATTTTTACACCATAGAATAAAGTATGGAGGCTGGAATGAGTGAGGTGTTTTAAAAATATACCTCACTGTCTTATAAAGTGAAAGACTGATAGATGTAGCGACAAACCCTTCAAAATTCACATCTAGCAGGCAGGGGTAATAATAGTCATGACTCAGCACTGCCAAGAAAAAATGAGAAATACCCAAACTGACTTTTGTCAATATTAAAAGAGAAATTTCTAAAGTGAATTGGAAATCTTTTTATGATGGCTAGTTCAGATTTTTTTTTTTTTGGACTCTTACACTTTCAGTGTTTAGGCCACAGTGGCTGACTAGTCCCCCTTGCTTTTATCAAGGTGACCCTTATGCCACTGGCAGTCATCATATTTCCCAAGTCCATTTCTTTCTAGGTTCCAGGACCACAGCAAGTTCTCATCCTTCTCCTTCTCCTCAAACTTCCAAACCCGTTCACCTCCCCCACTTTTTATGAGCTTATTTCCTGTTTCATTGAGAACAAAAGCAAACAGCAAGGACTTCCATAAGCTGTCACAACCACTTCTACACAGCTATGTGCATCTGCTTTCTCTCCTAATGTTATATATGAATAATTCGTTATGAAAGGAAAAAACTTCTAATACCTCCATTACTTTCCTACTAGATCTCACCCTATGTCCGCTATTCAAGGACACTGCTCAGCAACTCTTCCCTCCTGTCCTTTGTAATCAAATTGATCCCTTCTACGCAAATCTTTTCTTAGATTGCAAATATTTCTTTAAAGTTTCGTATTTTAAAAAAGAAAGGAAGAAAGAGTAGGAAAAAGTCACTTTTCCAGATCTTCCATTAGGTAAAGACTTGAATCTTTTATATTGATCTCTCTCCAGTTCCTCTTTTCTTGTTCTCGCCTGAATTCAATAAAATCAGGGTTTTAATATCACAAGTACATCTAGTTGCTCTAGGGCATATCATCATTCCTGTCCGCGTTGTGAAAACTAACAGTTAACTCCCAGTCCTCATGGTACTGATCTCTGAGCATTTGACATTGCTGATTATTCCCACCTCTTTGAAATGTGTTCATCACTTGGCTTCAAGGATACTCCTGCTACCTCACAAGTCACTCCTTCTCAATACCTTTGATGGTTCCTGTTCAGTTCTGATCTTTAAATGTTAAAGAGCACCCATAGTCAGACACCGAACTTCCTTTTTCTATTTACATTCACTCCTTAGGGAATATCATCTAGCTTGGTGAATCACACATTTATACCTCCAGCTCAGGTATCTCTTTCGCATTTCAGATTGTTTGATACAACTTTCTACTTGCCATTGCCACCTGGATGTCTAGCAGATGATTTAATATTACCATGTCTCAACACCTGCTTCTCTCAGTCTTCCACATCTAGTAAGAGGCAGCTCTATCTTTTCAATTTCCCAGATAAAGAACCCTGATTCTTCTCTTTCTTGAGTCCACATCTGATTCTTCCACAAATCTCTTTGGTTCTGCCTTGAAAATTTTTCCAGAATCTTACTATTTCTTTTGTTGTCACAACTGTCATTCTAGTCTTACTCAGTATCGTTTCACTCCTGAAATACTGGAAAGCCTTCTACCTGGTTTCCTTTTTTTCTGTCATTGTCTCTTGTACAGTCTGTTCTCAATCAGATGCCAGAATGATCCTTTTAAATCTCAATCAGCTCATCTAATTTTTCTGTGCAAAATCTTCTGGTAGGATCTTCCCATCTTATTTGGAATAAAAGTCAAAGGTCATGATATGTGCCCCCTCTGCTCGAATGATTATCTCTCATCTCATCTCCCACTACTCTCTCCATCCTCCACTCCCTTCCAGACACAAGGGTCTTGGGGACATTCTTCTGACAGGTCAAGTATGCTTCTGCCTCAGGGCACTTGCACTTGAAATTTCTTCTGCCTTGACTATTTCCCATCAATATGTGTAAGATTTGCTCCCTCACCATGTTCAAATTTTTACTCAGTTGTCATCTTCTTTTTTAAGGTCTTCTTGCTGCTGCTGCTGCTGCTGCTAAGTCACTTCAGTCGTGTCCGACTCTGTGTGACCCCATAGACGGAAGCCCACCAGGCTCCCCCGTCCCTGGGATTCTCCAGGCAAGAACACTGGAGTGGGTCTTCTTATAAACCAGTTATTAAAACCTGAAACCATGTCATTCCTGGCTTTATATTTTTGGTAGCACTCTTGTGACTATCTGACATGGCAGCTATTTGGCTTAACTTTTATTGTCTGTCTTTCTAGAATGTAAACTCTATTTTGACTTCCTTGACTGCAGCACATTAAGCACCACCTTGCACTTAAAAGGTGCTTGGTAAACATTTGAATTTCTGAATGTATGATACAATTGGATGGGCATCCAAATGTAATTTGTATAGCTTTTCAGAAAGTCTGAAATAAATCAGTGATTTAAAGCATTAGGCTTCTATCTTTTAACATAAGAATTCTATCTTATAAAAAGTGAAAGATATTCTTTATGCTAATTAGATGGGCATTACTATAAGGGGTGAGGTGATATAGGGAATGAAATAAAATTAGTGAAACCAAAAATTATACTTATTGTAATTTTATAGCCATTTTTTTTTCCAAAATAGATATTTGTTCCCTTTCAATTCCCTATATATATATATTTTTTGGTTTCAAAACTGGATTATCTCTGTAGGTCATCTGTAGAAAAGTAGAATCTGTCACATTTATAAATGATCTTTTGAATGCCAACATAAACAGCAGAGTGAAGGAAAGTTAGCTCGTTAGATTTTTGAGTAAATCCAAGATCTGCATGAGTGGTTTCCAAGTGTAGGGTGCAGAAGGGTGCCCTGAGGCTGCTCATTCAAGACAGTTTCCTTGACTTCACTCCAGTCTGGCTCTGCTGTGCTGTGACATTGCCCCCAGGGATCCTGAGGCAGGGTTCCATAGGCTTGGCTTTGAGATGCTGCTCTGGTCACTCAAAAGATGTTTAGTATCTTTCCTAGAAATCAAGTAAAGCCTATGGTAAGAAGAAAAGTATCATGAATTTCATTCCTAAGGAGACCAATTAATTATCCTGCTATGAATTGTGGCTTGTCTGCCAACTGTGCCTTATCATCAGGGTGCCACAAGGGCTGTGGCATCCTAGGTGGGGGGAATGAGTAATTTAAATTAACCTGTGCTTGATCAATATTAACCTATCACCCTCACTAAAAAAGTAATTCTAAGGAAATGTCACATAACTATAGGTGGTTAGAATCACTCCCCGGCCATGTTTGCTGACTTATCCACTCCACAAATGGTGACTTCTTTTTTTGTCTTAGCACTTTTGTCTCCTTGCTCCTTTCTTTATCCTAAGGGAGTTAGGTGATTACAAGGGTCAGAGTATGAAATGCTGTTACCATGGAGATCAGAAGCTACTTAGCTCCTGTTCAGCCTGCTTTTCCCCCCTCTCTAACCAGTTGTTATTGCACCAGATAATTTTTACCAAGTGGAAATATGAACCTTTGAAATCTTTCTCTTTAGCTTTAGTTTGTGTGTGAGAGGAATGCCACCAAATGCTTTTCATTAGTTTGAGACAAAGTTCTAAGAAAACGTTGGGTTTGGAGTGGTGAAAATTCCCGTCACCATGGTGTTTGGTTTTTGGATTTGTACTGATTTTGTGTTGAGCTTTTGGTTAGCATATTATAATCATGAATGGGAAGACATGGAATGCTTTTAATGTACTCACCTCCTCCTATGAGAGGAGATGGAAATGTTGGCAATTGCAAATTGTTTATAAAATTCTATACACCCTTTTGAGTACCGGCTTTATTCAGGCACTCTTCCAAGTGCTTTACATATATTATTTTATGTAACATTATATTAAACAATGAGATGGATTTTGTTATGTCCATTTTACAGGTGAGAAAATTGAAGCACATTGAGCTTAAGTGACTTATGCATGCAGACTTTCTAGTGATGAAACTAGGAGTGGATCCTGGCTCACAGAGCCTATACTTGGAGCATGATCACTGCTCCAGAGAAACTGCTGCTGAATCAACTGTGTGTATTGTGGCAGTGCTGCTCTGTAACTATAATTAAGGTCTGTTCATGTCAGACGTGAGGGTGTAAGTCACAAGGCTAACCCAATAGTTATTTCAGCAAGTTGTAAACTCTCCTAGATTAAGGGAGCAGCTGACACCTCTGGTGCTGCACCACCATCTCTAGGTGCAGCTCTGATTTCAGCGGCAGCTGTGGTGGGCAGGTCTCTGGAATTTCAGTCTCAACTCAATGCAGCCAACCTCCACCTGGAGGCCAGTTTTGGATCTTTCTGTTGTTTACCTCCAGGGTCTTCTCTGACACTCTAGGAGCTTCTTATGTTGTGTGCAAAAGCAGGCAGAAATTGTGGGAGAGTTAAATGGCAGGGGCAACTCTCAGCCAATGACAGTGGGGGAGGGGGAGTAGAGCATAAATGCTCCAGCCTCGCGTTGTCAGTTAGTTGGATGATTCTAGAAGGCATTCTGTATGCTTCTCAGAGGCCCTGGTACAATCAAGAATCCTCCTTGGAGGAATCCATGTCTTACTCTTTCCACTTCTGCTCCTGTTTCCTGGGGTCAGCTCCTAAATAAACTACCTTCTCCCAAGTCTTTGCTTCAGGTTCTGATTTCTGGGGGAACTCAAACTAAGAAATGTTCATTAGCCTTCAAAATTGTGATGATGCAACACTGAGAGCACAGCCACCAAAGATGTGATCAAGCCTGTGTGGTCGAGATACACTTGCGTGTGTTTGGATGCAGGCTCTGTCACTTACATACCTTACAACGCTGTCAGTTAACTGAATATTCTGAGCCTCAATAATTTCAAGTGGAAAAATGGGAAGAACACTACTAACCTCATAGGACTGCTGTGAGCTTGCCCAGAACCCCGACCTACCAGTCTCAGCGTGGCTCTGACTCTTCCCCCACCTTTAGGTTCCCCACCCCCCAAGACCAGGTGTTGGTTGATGCTAAATTTTGTAGAGGGAAGAGTGTGACATGGTTGTGAAGATGCACGTGTGGCGAAGGAGAACTTAGAATATCTATTTCTCTTCTGAGAGAACAAGGTGAACTAAATGTTGACTAGAGATGTCTGTTCATAAAATATGGCAAAGGATGTATGGGGCAATATTTTCTCAGAATTCTTAAAAGGAAGTTTACAAAAAGTGTCTGCTTTCCTCCATTCACCTTTAGAGGAAAGAACTGTGAGTTCACTGTAACATATAAAAAATTCTGGAGACACACACAAAAAAGCCCAGAACTTCTATTTAAATTATGCCTTCATTAATCAAAATGCTTCTACTTCATTAAACTTTCTGTCTCTTGCTGTTAATGAGATGTTACAATGAATGGGAACAGGAGGTGGATGAGTGTGGAATGGCTCTAGAGTTGTCACGGAAACAGGTGGTCCAGCCAATCAGTGAAGAGATTTGTGTTCATCCAGGAAGTCTTCAATTGTCTCTAGGATTGTATGAGTGAACTGCATAAGCATAGCTGGTAAGGTAGTGCTCTGTGTCCACTGTGAAACCCCAAATCTAATTTGGTAAAAGAAAGCTTGTCTTGCACACACAATCTTTACAGCTTCAAAGGTAGTAGCAGGTATGTATTATCTATCAAAAGCAGCTCCCTCCTCTGCTTTTGCAAATAGCAAGAGAGACAGTGGGGATGGCAATCATGACTGACATGTGCATTACTCTTCCCAGATTTCTAAGGAATTTTATGTTCATTGACCCATTTGATTCTGTATGACAGGCAACCTTGGCTTTACATCAGTGTCACAAAGGAGAACACTGAGGCACAGGAGGATTTGTTTAAGGTCATACAAATGACAAATACTTAAAATGAAACTGGATTCGTGAGCCTTCTGTGTAACTTTTCCCTATCTGCTAAGGCCTGGCCCAGAGACAGACTGGAAGAGGATAAAAGACCTCACTGATGTCACTGTCAGTTGCTCTGGAACTTGGAAGAAGTCCTGCTGGTCTTTTTGGAGGTCAGGTTGAAGTGCTATTTGTGGGTCTCACTCTTCTCCATCCTTACTTCCATTTCTGCCTTTATCAAAACCAAATTCTTTTTTTTGCAGCACAGATTTTTTTCCATTAAACCATTCTGAAATTAATTTATACTCACATATTAACATATGTGTGTGTGTGTACTATATCACTTTAGTCATGTCCAGCTCTTTGTGACTCTGGACTGTAGCCTGCCAGGCTCCTCTCCATGAGATTCTCCAGGCAAGAATACTGGAGTGGTTTGCTGTGCTCTCCTCCAGGGGATCTTCCTGACCCAGGGATTGAACCTGTGCCTCTTACATCTCCTGCATTGGCAGGTGGGTTCTTTATCACTAGCGCCACCTGGGAAGCCCATATTAATATATATCTCTCTTCAATGCCCACATTACTGATTCTCAGAGTTAATGAATAAGGTACCATGATGTGATTTCTAAGAAATGATGTAGTTGGTCATCGAGGTGACCAACATGTATTTCTGATATATATTTGGCCATGGCATTACGAAGCAATAAACTGGAAAGTAAATAGCAGATACAATCAGTATATGAACACAAAAAGATAACTCAGTAAACATTGTAATAAAACATGTGTTTGGGGAATGGAACAAATTTTAATTGTAAAGTAGGGATGAGAAGATTGCATGTATTATTGCTTTTATATTTACAACAAGACTACGAAGCAGATATTATCCTACTTTTTTTAATAGAGTGGAAAATTGGAACATAAAATGTCTTTAGTCATCTTTCCAAAATCAAATAGCTGGTGTTATAGAAAGGATTTGAACTCAGTTTTAATTCCAAATCCTATTGGCTTAAACAATGCACCAAATTACTTCATCCTTAGTAGTTATAATATATGGAGAAGGAAATGGCAACCCACTCCAGCGTAAAATACTTTCCATTTGCTCTTATCTACTGCTTTAAAGTATAAAGTAGGAAGTGGGGTTATTTGATCAAAATGAACAAAATAATTATTATCTAAGTAATTTTTTCAGTTCATATCTGTCTATTGTATTGGTCTAGGTGTTAGGAAAAAATTACCTCCTCTAGAATCTTCTGCTGGAAACACCAACACATTCTAACAATATTTTGTGTGCCCCACATGTGCCAGATCTGTGTTTTAACTGAATGTCAGGTTCACATTTGTTTGATGAAGTATGGCTTATCTTTTAAGTTTCACTTTGACTACTACCACTTTTAAGAAACTTTTATTTCTCCCTTATTATACCCATAATATTTTGTCAACTTTTTATGTATGAAGTGGAATTTTTATACATGACTCTATTTCCCTCAGACAAGGGTTCATAGAAGACAGTGTCATATTCAGTACATATTTTTACCCTTTATGATGCTTTGCCTGGACTCTTAGACATGATAAGTGTACTATAGACAATTACTGAAATGAGATTAAATACTTTCTCTTAGTTTAAAACCCTTTTTTAGCTTTGCCTTAAATGGAGAAAATTCTATTCTGAATTTAACTTTTGCTTTGGCCTTTCTCTAAGGAATTGCAAAGAAGAAACACTCTAAAAGAGAGATGTAGGGAAAAAAAACAAAGAAACTTAGATTGATTAGATGATTTAATCCTCCTAGACTTTTCCAAAGTTTGTGTAATCATCTCTTTGTTGGCTTTAATAGTAATTTGGGCCAGATATTTATTAAAGTTTTAACTTCTGATGCTTAGGTTTTACTCCTGTAGGAGATGCCAGTGTTACTAAGGGCTGTTTGTTATCACCTTGTGAAAGTTAAATTGTATTTTATGAAAAATGGATAGAATATCAGGCCCCAAATGGATTGTGTTAACTCACTGGGTTCATTTATTTGCATCTTTAAAACCATTTTGGAGAGAAGATAATCTAATCCAAAGTACTTGAGAATGACAGATTTTATGTATTGTAAATAATGATAAAAATATCAATTTACATAATACTGGTGTGCTAAGAATTAAGAAAAAATTTCTTTCCCTTTCACTAAAATTAGAATGAATATTTCTTTGTTTATTTATTCATTAAAATTTTTTCTTTATTTATTCCCTGCCCTTTCTCTTCAAGGGAGCTTTGAATTTCTTCGGTTGCTTCTCTTTCATATTGGTTAGAATCAACTCAGTGCTTTGAAAGCCAGTTGGCCTCAGATCTTTTGGTTGGTCATTTCCCTGAAGTCTTTCTTTTGAAGAGGGAGTTAAAATGGCACTTCTTCTGCTCAGAGAAATACTCACTGGTGTGCAGTTACTCTGGTGAGTAACTGCAATAATTTCATAAGTTGAATGACTGTAAATTTGGACAATTATTATAATAATATAATAGTGCTTTATTTTGTAGTTAAAATTGCTAGTATTGTGGTATGTTTTCTAAAAAAAAGGCTTGTGTACATTTTATAGGATACCTGAGTCCTCCGTGTTTCCACCTCTCCTGGTGCTCCTTTTTTTTGTTTTTCAATTTTATTCATTTATTTATGGCAGTGCTGGGTCTTTGTTGTTGTGTGGGCTTTTCTCTAGTTGTGGCAAAAGCAGGTACTACTCTCTAGCTGCACTGCACAGGCTTCTCACTGTGGCAGCTTCTCCTGTTGCAGAGCATAGGCTCTAGAGCACAGGCTCAATAGTTGTGGTGCTGGGGCTTAGTTGCTCCACAGCATGTGGGATCTTCCCGAATCAGGGATTGAACTCATGTCTCCTGTATTGGCAGGCAGACTCTTTACCACTGAGTCACCAAGGGAATCCTCCAGGTGCTTCTTGCATCTCAAATACAAGGTTCTATTTTGTTGACCCATCAATTGATGATCCTTATCACTGGGTGTGCTGTAGAGTCACAGGCATTCTGCTCTGCGAAAAACCATGCGTTGTGTGGTGCTTTCGAGCAAGCTCCAAGGAAGGAGGAAGATAAAGTAGAACTAAGTAAATTTGAGAGAAACCTCTAATGGGGCCAATGGAGATGAGAGAGTAAAATAATTTGTAGGTAAGTATTCACGACTTCAGTGGTTCATTGAAAATTAAATACTTATACCTAAGTTCTTATAAGAAAACGTGTAGACTGGTTTCTAACAGTAGGTCAAAGGGAGAAAGAAAAAATTTTGGGGGTTGCTGAGAGCACTAAACAGACAGAAAGAAGAAATCAGTTAATTATCATTTAATCTGCGCAAGTGTTGAAACCTGAGAACAGCATTCTTTTTAAAACAAAATGTGTCCACATTTACCTTCTAGAAGTTTGAAAACATGAATAATTGCATTTGCAGAGAATTCACTGATTGACTTCTTGTTGCTCCCCTCCCTCCCCTTCCCTTTGCTCAGGGTGATGGGAAAGGCTGGGAAGAGAGAGCAAGTCCAGCAGTGAGCTTCGTGATTGTTCCCTGTTCAGTGTGATGCTGGGCTTCCTGAGCATCTTGGAGTTCCTTCCAAGGAAACTGGATTAGACCAGATGTGATGGTGAGGATGGGGATTGATGTACTTATCGGCCACACTGATTCTGATGAGTCAGTGAGAGAAGCCAGAGGGCCAAAAAGCTCCCTTCCGAGGTGACAGCTTGAGTTGTCACATGAAAGTAGAGTGACTGCATAAATGGTCCATAGAATTTATTGTCCAAACTGGGACATATATGAGAGTGATAAGAGGAGCTATTCATGATTAAGTCAAGACTACAATTTTAAACCATTCCTAGTAAACCAGGATACATGGTCACCTTACACACAAATCACATTCTTCTTTTGTTGTTCTTTTGTCCTTCTATGCCTGGGGCATAAATCTCTTCACCGCCTCCCCAGATTTTTCACTAAATAAGAGTTCTCTAGGAAATTGGACATAAGAAACAGAAACAGTCATGTATACAATTCAACTGGAAAGACCTAGTATGAAGAGTATGACAGTTTAAATAAAGCATTCAACAGAAGGATTGAGTAGCTAAATGGATACAAAGGAAATAAATGAGAGAACTGGAAGAGGAGGTCCAGGACCTTACTCAAAAGGCATCAGGAATGGGAATTTGCTGTGTGACCCAGGGAACTCAAACAAGGGGTCTGTAACAACATAGAGGGGTGAGAGATGGGAGGGGGGTTCAAGAAGGAGGGGAACATATGGATCAGTCAGTCAGTCAGTTTAGTTGCTCAGTCATGTCTGACTCTTTGAGACCCGTGGACTGCAGCATGCCAGGCTTCCTTGTCTGTTACCAGCCCTTGGAGCCTATTCACTCTCATGTCTATCGCATCGGTGATGCCATCCAACCATCTCATCCTCTGTTGTCCCTTTCTCCACCTGCCTCAATCTTTCCCAGCATTAAGGTCTTTTCCAATGAGTTGGTTCTTCACATCAGGTGGCCAAAGTATTGGAGTTTCAGTCTTAGCATCAGTCCTTCCCATGAATATTCAGGACTGATTTCCTTTAGATGGACTGGTTGAATCTCCTTGCAGTCCAAGGGACTCTCAAGAGTCTTCTCCAACACCACAGTTCAAAAGCATCAATTCTTTGGCACTCGGCTTTCTTTATAGTCCAACTCTCACATCCATACATGACCACTGGAAAAACCATAGCCTTGACGAGATGGACCTTTGTTGGCAAAGTAATGTCTCTGCTTTTTAATATGCTGTCTAGGTTGGCCATAACTTTTCTTCCAAGGAGTAAGCGTCTTTTAATTTCATGGCTGCAGTCACATTCCACAGTGATTTTGGAGCAAAAAAAAAACAAAGCCTGTCATTGTTTCCACTGTTTCCCTATCTACTTACCATGAAGTGATGGGACAAGATGCCATGATCTTTGTTTTCTGAATGTTGAGCTTCAAGCCAACTTTTTCACTCTCCTCTTTCACTTTCATCAAGAGGATTTTTAGTTCTTCGCTTTCTGCCATAAGGGTGGTGTCATCTGCATATCTGAGGTTATTGATATTTCTCCCGGCAATCTTGATTCCAGCTTGTGCTTCATCCAGCCCAGGGTTCCTCATGATGTACTCTGCATATAAGTTAAATAAGCAGGGTGAAAATATACAGCCTTGACGTACTCCTTTCCCTATTTGGAACCAGTCTGTTGTTCCACGTCCAATTCTAACTGTTGCTTCCTGACCTGCATACAGGTTTCTCAAAAGGCCGGTCAGGTGGTCTGGTATTTTCCACAGTTTGTTGTGATCCACACAGTTAAGGTCTTTGGTGTAGTCAATAAAGCAGAAGGAGATGCTTTTCTGGAACTCTCTTGCTTTTTCAATGATCCAACGGATGTTGGCAGTTTGATCTCTGCTTCCTCTGCCTTTTCTAAAACCTGCTTGAACATCTGGAAGTTCATGGTTCACATACTGTTGAAGCCTGGCTTGGAGGATTTTGAGCATTACTTTACTAGCGTGTGAGATGAGTGCAATTGTGTGGTAGTTTGAGCATTCTTTGGCATTGCCTTTCTTTGGGATTGGGATGAAGACTGACCTTTTCCAGTCCTGTGGCCACTGCTGAGTTTTCCAAATTTGCTGGCATATTGAGTGAAGCACTTTTATAGCATCATCTTTCAGGATTTGAAATAGCTCAGCTGGAATTCTATCACCTCCACTAGCTTTGTTTGTAGTGATACTTCCTACGGCCCACTTGACTTCACATTCCAGGATGTCTGGCTCTAGGTGAGTGATCACACTATCATGATTATCTAGATCATGAAGATCTTTTCTGTACAGTTCTTCTGTATTCTTGCCACCTCTTCTTAATATCTTCTGCTTCTGTTAGGTCCATACCATTTCTGTTCTTTATTGTGCTCATCTTTGCACGAAATGTTTCCTTGGTATCTCTAATTTCCTTGAAGAGATCTCTAGTCTTTCCCATTCTACTTCTGTCTCTATTTCTTTGTATTGATCACTGAGGAAGGCTTTCTTATCTCCCCTTGCTATTTTTTGGAACTCTGCATTCAAATGGATATATATTTCATTTTCTTCTTTTTTCCATTTCTCCTTTCGCAGAGAGTTCTGACAAAATGTGGTCCACTGGAGAAGGGAATGGCAAACCACTTCACTATTCTTGCCTTGAGAACCCCATGAACAGTATCAAAAGGCAAAAAGGTATGACACTGAAAGGTGAATTAACAGGGTTGATAGGTGCCCAATATGCTACTGTATAAGAATGGAGAAATAACACCAGAAATAAAGAAGAGATGGACCAAAAGCAGAAACAACACCCATTTTGGATGTGACTGGTGATGGAAGTAAAGTCTGATGCTGTAAAGATCAGTATTGCATAGGAACCTGGAATGTTAGGTCCACGAATCAAGGCAAACTGGAAGTGGTCAAACAAGAGATGGCAAGAGTGAATATTGACATTTTGGGAAACAGTGAAGCAAAATGGACTGGAATGGGTGAATTTAACTCAGATGACCATTATATCTACTGTGGGCATGGATCCCTTGGAAGAAATGGAGTAGCCATCATAGTCAACAAAAGAGTCCAAAATGCAGTACTTGGATGCAATCTCCAAAATGACAGAATGATCTCTGTTCATTCCAAGGTAAACAATTCAATATCACAGTAATCCAAGTCTATTCCCTGATCAGTAATGCTGAAGAAGCTGAAGTTGAATGGGTCTATGAAGACCTACAAGACCTTCTAGAACAAACACCCCAAAAGATGTCCTTTTCATTATAGGGGACTGGAATGCAAAAGTAGGAAATCAAGAAACACCTGGAGTAAAAGGCACATCTGGCCTTGGAGTACAGAATGAAACAGGGCAATGGCTAACAGAGTTTTTCCAAGAGAGTGCACTGGCCATAGCAAACACTCTCTTTCAACAACACAAGACAAGACTACATGTGAACATCACTAGATGGTCAACACCAAAATCAGATTGATTATATTCTTTGCAGCAGATGATGGAGAAACTCTATACAGTCAGCAAAAACAAGACCAGGAGCTGACTATGGCTCAGATCATGAACTCCTTATTGCCAAATTCAGACTTTAATTGAAGAAAGTAGGGAAAACCACTAGACCATTCAGGTATGACCTAAATCAAATCCCTTACGATTATATAGTGGAAGTGACAAATAGATTCAAGGGATTAGATGTGTTAGACAGAGTGCCTAAAAAACTATGGATGGAGGTTCATGACATTGTATAGGAGGCAGTAATCAAGACCATCCCCAAGGAAAAGAAATGCAAAAAGGCAAAATAGTTGTCTGAGGATGTCTTACAAATAGCTGAGAAAAGAAGAGAAGTTAAAGGTAAAGAAGAACAGGAAAGATGTATGTATACGTATGGCTGATTCATGTTGATATTTGGCAGAAACCAATAAAATTCTGTAAAGCAGATATCTTTCCACTAAAAAATAAATAACATTTTAAAACAGGCATCAGAAAGAGATAAAGAGAAGGACCTTATAACAAAAAATTAAGAATTAAGGAAAATAGAAGTAGCATCAAAATTTGAATAAGAGGTGTTCAGATGGCAAGGCAATCAGTAGAGAGAAGGAAATGATTTAAAAAATAATGATTAAGATTTCCTTAAACTAAGGAAAGATATTCATGCAATGAATTGACAGATTTCATGCAGTGTGAAACAGAATAGAAAAATGATAATTTATACCCATGCATATGATGGCAAAATGTAAGAAAAACTGTCTAAAAAAATATTCTGATAGCTTCTAGAGATTAAAAGCAGATCCTCTCCATCTCACAAGGATTTCATTGTTATCAGATCGTGCAATGTCAATGTTGAATAATAGAAAACTATTTTTAGAGTATTGAATAAAAAGACATTTGAATGTAGATTTTTTCCAGCCAGATTATTTAAATGCACAGAACAAAATAATAACATATATAATGCTTCAGAAGAGTTACCACACAATGAGACTTTTTGAAAACACTCTAGGAAAAGAATCAGAAAACTCCGGACCTTGGGTCAAAACTGATTGTAAACTGTATCCCACATGTTTTTGTAAATAACATTTCACTGGAATGTGGTACCATACATTCACTGTACATCATCTGTGGCTTTTTTCCTGCTGTGATGGCAGAGCTGAGCAATTACAATAGACGGCATGGTCTACAAGCCTAAGACATTTGCTATCTGATGCTTTATAGAGAAGTTTGCTATAAACTCCTGCTCTAGGACAGAGAACTCAAGCTAGAAGAGAAATAAATCTAGAATAGTTTGAGATAAGGGAAGCTAACAGAGTAACTAACCTGGTAAGCGTCACTGTTTAAACAATGAAAGATGAAAACAAGCTGAAATACATCGCAAAAAATCTAGGTCTAGAGCATCTTATATGATGACTGCGTTGCTGCGGAGGGGCCGGAGGTGGTTAAGTGTGTGCCAAAGCTTTCACAGTTTTTGTGCTGTGTGAGAGCTAAGTCGCTTCAGTCACGTCCAACTCTTTGCAACCCTATGGACTGTAGCCAGCCAGGTTCCTCTGTCCATGGGATTCTCTAGGCAAGAATACTTGAGCGGGTTGCATGCTCTCCTTCAGGGGACCTTCCTGACCCAGGGATAGAACCCGTGTCTCTTGTGTCTCCTGCATTGGCAGGTTGGTTGTTTACCACTAAGCGTCACCTGTCTTGTTCAGGCAACACTATGGCATGGAGGGTCACGGGTCTGTGCTGCTTAATGGCGTCACACAGGAGAGGCATCATTTACATTACAGAAGCATCTCAGAGAGATAATCAGAGCCTGAGTTCTGGTCCTCATATCACTGTTTGACTAGCTAATGGCTGGGATGGACGTGAGATCTAAGCTGAGTGGGCCCCCTGAGCTGCTCAGAGGAGGAGAGGAGCACTACTGTGTATCTAGGGAGATAGGGCTGCTGCCTGCCAGGGCTCCAGAAACACCCCCAGGCTAATTTAATTCCTTTTTCTCAGGGCGGGTTGCCTTTCTCTAATTCACACAAATCTGCACTGTGAGTTAGTTCCTGACATTATAAAAGGGAACAGTCTAGCTATGGATAGGCTTAAAAATGATAGGAAAAAGTAAACAGATATGTGTCATCAATACATTAGTGACAACTACCAGAAGTACAGAAATAAATCAGGAAAAGAATAGTTTGTTCATCCAGTGGCAGATAGGTAAGGAGAGGGTGGGAAATAAGGAAACATGGTAACTAAGGATGTAAAATAGTTTGTCAGTAATAAACCCAAATGTAACAGTAATTAAAATAAATGTAAATGCATAAAACTGATTGATCCAAAGACATAGATGCTCAGATTAGATTTTAAAATGATGATTGTTAGGCAAGAGAATCAAATAACAGTGTCTCCATGGAAACATAGACTCAACATGGTAGTTGTCAAGTGATAGTTATAACTGTGCTTTTTTTTGCTATTGAGTTAATTATTCAGAATCAAAGCAATTTCAAATATCCTGGAATCAGAGGTAGACATCTCAAGGTTTTACCTTCCAATTAATGATTTGTTCCAGCAGTGACTCTGCTTAACAGTCTTAATGTGACTTGCTGATAGAAAAGAAAACTCACAAGATAATTTTCAAGAGAATGTTTCACATGGGAAAATTTCTGCAAAACTTAATGAAACAATACAAAATATCATAATTCTGGAAGTGGAATTTTGATTAACTTGCTCAGAACCAGATCTGTCAGAAAAGAGCTGTCAGCTGTGACACAGGATGATGAAAATGTGTGTTGAATCACAGAGAAATTGTCTCACCTGTTTTGCAGAAAAGTTGACTCATTCCTTACGAAGGACAGAGAAACTATAATTCAATGAGTCCTTTATTACATGACGGCTTGTTCAAAATACTGGTAGATTTTTCCTATAAATTCAATTTTTTTCTGCTTAGTTTTTTGTTTTTAGGTTGCAAACTACTGAATATAATGTACTTTTGTTCCAGACAGCAGGGACAGAAAACTTCCCCTGTTTTATGATTAAAAACCACATAAAAAAGAATGAGAACACACAATGGGCAATATATATTTGGAGAATAATTATGAATTTCCAGCAGCAATGAGCACTTATTCCAAAAGTATATCTTAGTGCTAAAATGTAAAGTCATAGAGGGCATATTCTGTTTTTTGGAGCTGGCGAAACAAAAGCTATTCTAGACAGTACTTACTGAGATTGATCACCACTTTGGTCCTTCACAATATTGTCTAATATCTAAGAATGTTTACACTGCATAATTGCAAAATTTCCACTGCTTTGCTGCACCTGTATTGGTAATGGGAGAGAAAAATTACCTTGAGGGACTAGTCATTATTTCAGTATCCTGTTTGTCTGAAAATGTTTTCTACAATAAAATGATTAAACTTCCAAGTATCTCAATGCCATGAACATTTATGGCTAGAGAAATGGAAAAAAAAAAAACACAAACACCTAGTTTTTGACTTTACGAAGGATACTTAATGAGAAGCCAGATTAAGCTATTCCTATTGGTTAACACAATCAAGATGGTAAAAGACAAGACATATTATCTGTGACAACAGAAGACTGTGGAAGCCAAATCGGTTAGACTCAGACGTATAGTCAGCGTCTTGTGTCCAATCATGAGTTAGATTAACCTTAGAGACATGGTAGAAGCAGAAAGAGGAAATATTGAAAGACTGGCTGGTGAGGACACAGCATCTCATGAGTTAAACCCTCAGCAGAATTGGGAAGAGGGGAGAAATTCTGCAGTTCTCTTAGTGATATGACTAGCATTTTAGCAGTATTTACTGAGGAGACAGCAAGAAATCTTATGGTTATTGTTTAATATTGCTGAGGCCCATTTGAAAAATGTAAGTTCTGTGCACTTGACATTCTGCTGGAGATAATTAACTACAATGTTTCTAACAGTGTTGGCTTGTTAGGCTAAATTTTGGTTGCTTAATTCTAGCAAATAATATCAACATCTAATCAGAGATGGAAACAGTGAATTTTGTACTTTTTTCTTTCCAAATATATGTTATATATTTTTTATTTCTCATTTGAAAAATATATATCAAAAATGAACTATATGTCAGGAATTTTTCTTGGTGCAATAATTAACTTTAATTAGAATGAAGTCTGGCTATTCAAGGAATTAACATTTTAGTGTGGAGATAGGAAAATGAAAAAGCAATTACAATATGATATATAGTTTTGGATGTTTGGTGAGTACATAGGAGGGTCATTCAACTTGATATCTAAGATCTGGGAAGGCTGCCCAGAAAAAAAGCTATTGTTCACTGAGATCTGAAGCATGCATGTGATTAGCCAGGTGAAGGCCATTGAGGGAAGTTAGAACATATAGAAGTGTATTCCAAGCAGAGAAAACTATGCAAGGATTAGTGGCTAGAAAAGTTATGGGGGATCCCATCAACCATATGGAATTCATTATAATTCAGGAAAAGGGCAGTAGGTTGGAGAAGAGGAGAAAAAAGGGGGACGTTATTAGAACTACTTGACAATCTATGGTAAGGAGTTTGACAGTTACTTTGAGGCACTAACCTGCCATCTTCTTGGCCTTCCAGCTCCCCAGTTAAAGTGTCTTCCTTGTGTCATACGTTGTCTCTTGGGTTCATTGGCTTATCATGCAGCGAGCAGAGAGAGCTTGGACGTGGTAACAGTTTGGCTTAGCCAGCCAGGAGCCTTGCCGTTCGTGGCTAGCTAGCCCCAGTCAGGGAATACTGGGGCAAGACCCTAGCAGGTGCTGGGAACATTTGTTGTCCTGGGGTTCTTTCCTTCAAGATTCCCTGAAGTGGCACCACTGTCCCCAGAGCTTGGCAGTTGAGACAAGGAACCGACAAACTACTACAGTTGACAGACTCAAATTTTGTTTTTCGGAGAGGGAAAGTTATGACCAACCTAGATAGCATATTAAAAAGCAGAGACATTACTTTGCCAGCAAAGGTCCATCTAGTCAAGGCTATGGTTTTTCCCGTGGTCATGTATGGATGTGAGGGTGGACTGTGAAGAAAGCTGATTGCCGATGAATTGATGTTTTTGAACTGTGGTGCTGGAGAAGACTCTTGAGAATCCCTTGGACTGCAAGGAGATCCAACCAGTCCATTCTAAAGGAGATCAGTCCTGGTGTTCACTGGAAGGACTGATGCTGAAGCTGAAACTCCAATACTTTGGCCACCTCATGCGACGAGTTGACTCACTGGAAAAGACTCTGATGCTGGGAGGGATTGGGGGCGGGAGGAGAAGGGGACGACAGAGAATGAGATGGCTGGATGGCATCACCGACTCAATGGACATGAGTTTGAGTGAACTCCGGGAGTTGGTGATGGACAGGAAGGCCTGGTGTGCTGTGATTCATGGGGTTGCAAAGAGTTGGACACGACTGAGCAACTGAACTGAACTGAAGGCTACTGGAGCGGCGAGTGGTGGCTGTGTGGCGCTGGAGTGGTGAGCGGCCGAGAAGAGATACCGCTCATCCAAGGTAAGGAGCAGTGGCTGCACTTTGCTGGAGCAGCGTGAAGAGATACTCCACATCCAAGGTAAGAGAAACCCCAGTAAGATGGTAGGTGCTGAGAGAGGGCATCAGAGGAGGACAGACTGAAACCACAATCACAGAAAACTAACCAATCTGATCACACGGACCACAGCCTTGTCTAACTCAATGAAACTAAGACATGCTGTATAGGTCCACCCAAGATGGATGGGTCATGGTGGAAAGTTCTGACAAAATGTGGTCCACAGGAGAAGGGAATAGCAAACCACTTCAGTATTCTTGCCTTGAGAAACCCATGGACAGTATGAAAAGGCAAAAAGATAGGACACTAAAAGGTGAGCTCCACAGGTTGGTAGGTGCTCAATATGCTACTGGAGATCAGTGGAGAAATAACTCCAGAAAGAATGAAGAGATGGATCCAAAGCAAATACAACACCCAGTTGTGGATGTGACTGGTGATAGAAGCAAAGGTCTGATGCTGTAAAGAGCAATATTGCATAGGAACCTGGAATGTTAGGTCCACGAATCAAGGCAAATTGGAAGAGGTCAAACAGGAGATGGCAAGAGTGAACGTAGACATTTTAGGAATCAGAGAACCACAATGGACTGGAATAATGGGTGAATTTAACTCACATGTCCATCATATCTACTGCTGTGGGCACAAATCCCTTAGAAGAAATGGAGTAGCCATCATAGTCAACAAAAGAGTCCAAAATGCAGTACTTGGACACAATTTCCAAAATGACAGAATGATCTCTGTTCATTTCCAAGGTAAACCATTCAATATCACAGTAATCCAAGTCTATGCCCTGATCAGTAATGCTGAAGAAGCTGAAGTTGAATGGTTCTATGAAGACCTACAAGACCTTTTAGAACCAACACCCCCAAAACATGTCCTTTTCATTATAGGGGACTGGAATGCAAAAGTAGGAAGTCAAGAAACACCTGGAGTAACAGGCAAATTTGGCCTTGGAGTACAGAATGAAGCAGGCCATTTGCTAATAGAGTTTCGCCAAGAGAATGCACTGGTCATAGCAAACACCCTCTTGCAACAACACAAGAGAAGACTCTACACATGGACATCACCAGATGGTCAATACCGAAATCAGATTGATTATATTCTTTGCAGCCAAAGATGAAGAAACCCTATACAGTCAGCAAAAACAAGACCAGGAGCTGACTGTGGCTCAGATCATGAACTCCTTATTGCCAAATTCAGACTTAAATTGAAGAAAGTAGGGAAAACCACTAGACCATTCAGGTATGACTTAAATCAAATCCTTTACGATCATACAGTAGAAGTGAGAAATAGATCCAAGGGATTAGATCTGATAGACAGAGTGCCTGATGTACTATGGATGGAGGTTCATGACATTATAGAAGAGACAGGGATCAAGACCATCCCCAAGAAAAAGAAATGCAAAAAAGCAAAATGGCTGTCTGAGGAGGCCTTACAAATAGCTGTGAAAAGAAGAGAAGCAAAAAGCAAAGGAGAAAAGGAAAGATATAAGCATCTGAATGCAGAGTTCCAAAGAATATCAAGGAGAGATAAGAAAGCCTTCCTCAGTGATCAGTGCAAAGAAATAGAGGAAAACAATAGAATGGGAAAGACTAGAGATCTCTTCAAGAAAATTAGAGCTACCAAGCAAACGTTTCATGCAAAGAGGGGCTTGATAAAGGACAGAAATGGTATGGACCTAACAGAATCAGAAGATATTAAGAAGAGGTGGCAAGAATACACAGAAGAACTGTACAGAAAAGATCTTCATGACTCAGATAATCACGATGGTGTGATCACTCACCTAGAGTTAGACATCCTGGAATGTGAAGTCAAGTGGGCCTTAGGAAGAATCACTACAAACGAAGCTAGTGGAGGTGATAAAATTCCAGTTGAGCTATTTCAAATCCTGAAAGATGATGTTATAAAAGTGCTGCACTCAATATACCAGCAAATTTGGAAAACTCAGCAGTGGCCACAGGACTGGAAAAGGTCAGTTTTCATTCCAATCCCAAAGAAAGGCAATGCCAAAGAATGCTCAAACTACCACACAATTGCACTCATCTCACACGCTAGTAAAGTCATGCTCAAAATTCTCCAAGCCAGGCTTCAGCAATATGTAAGCTGTGAACTTCAAATGTTCAAGCTAGTTTTAGAAAAGGCAGAGGAACCAGAGATCAAATTGCCAACATCCACTGGATCATGGAAAAAGCAAGAGAGTTCCAGAAAAAAATCTATTTCTGCTTTATTGACTATGCCAAACCCTTTGACTGTGTGGATCACAATAAACTGTTGAAAATTCTAAAAGATATGGGAATACCAGACCACCTTACCTTCCTCCTGAGAAATCCATATGAAGGTCAAGAAGCAACAGTTATAACCAGATGGAACAACAGACTGGTTCCAAATAGGAAAAGGAGTACGTCAAGGGTGTATATTGTCACCCTGCTTATTTAACTTATATGCAGAGTACATAATGAGAAATGCCGGGCTGGATGAAGCACAAGATGGAATCAAGATTGCCAGGAAAAATATCAATAACTTCAGATATGCAGATGACACCACCCTTATGGCAGAAAGTGAAGAGGAACTAAAAAGCCTCTTGATGAAAGTGAAAGAAGAGAGTGAAAAAGTTGGCTTGAAGCTCAACATTCAGAAAACAAAGATCATGGCATCTGGTCCCATCACTTCATGGGAAATAGATGGGAAAACAGTGGAAACAGTGCCTGACTTTATTTTTTTTTGTCCTCAAAATCACTGCATATGGTGACTGTAGCCATGAAATTAAAAGATGCTCACTCCTTGAAAGGAAAGTTATGACCAACCTAGATAGCATATTAAAAAGCAGAGACATTGCTTTGCCAACAAGGGTCCAGCTAGTCAAGGCTATGGTTTTCTCAGTAATCATGTATGGATGTGAGAGTTGGGGACTATAAAAAAAGCTGATCGCTGAAGAATTGATGCTTTTCAACTGTGGTGCTGGAGAAGACTCTTGAGAGTCCCTTGGACTGCAAGGAGATCCAACCAGTCCATCCTAAAGGAGATCAATCCTGGGTGTTCATTGGAAGGATTGATGCTAAAGCTGAAGCTCCAATACTTTGGCCACTTCATGTGAAGAGTTGACTCACTGGAAAAGTCTCTGATGCTGGGAGGGATTGGGGGCAGGAGGAGAAGGGGACGACAGAGAATGAGATGGCTGGATGGCATCACTGACTCAATGGACATGAGTTTGAGTAAACTCTGGGATTTGGTAATGGACAGGGAGGCCTGGCGTGCTGCAGTTCATGGGATCTCAAAGAGTCAAACGTTACTCAGTAACTGAAATGAACTGAATTGAAATAATGGAGTTTGAATAGCTTGATAAAGGCCTGGAAGCCCCTGGAGGGCCTAACTATGGGATATATAGTTTTATTTGTGCTTTAAGAAGGTCATTTTGTATAAGTTTAAAGAATGACCTGGAAAGGAGAACACTAGTGGCCAGGAAAGAAGTCAGGAGACTTTGTAGTCAACCAGGTGGTTTTACTGTAGTAAACCAGGTGGATGGAGATGGTCCAATCCAGATGAATACCTGAGAGACTGGGGAGAGATGAGGGAGTTAGGGTGACAGGAGTGATGCTTGATCAGGTACTTTAAGAGGAGAAGGTGAAGCTGATGCCAGAGTTGATGATTTGGGCAACTGGTGGTTGATAATCTGATTCTCCAATACAGGGGAAATTTTATTCTCTGTATTTTCTATATTCTCTGATACAGAAAAAGGAGACTGAACTCTCCTGAGAAGACTTACATAGAATTTGATGCTTGCCTTAAGCCTGTATTGCCTTCTGTTTCAAGGATTCTCTGTTGCTCCTTCACCTTGTACAGTTTGGCTATTTCAAGACTTCTGCCATTATTTGCACATTTTTCCTTTCTTGCACTGCGATGTGTTTTGCTTTTCCTACAGTGAGATATATTGCTGTGACAGCCATGAGACGTTAAAGTCTGAGACTCAGTGACTTAACACAGCCCAAGTTTATTATTTTACAGTTCTGTAGGTCAGAAGTCTGACAAGAGCCTTCACTAGGCTAATATCAAGCTGTTGGCAGGGCTTTGATCTTTTTATAAGAGCTCTAAGAGAGAATCCATTTGTTTTTGCCTTTTCCAGCTTCTGGAAGTCACTGACATTTCTTGACTCATCGCTCCCTTCCTCAAAGCTACCAATGGTGGGTAGAGTCTATTGCATCACTCTGACCTCTTCTGCCTCCCTGCCCCACTTTTGAGAACCCTTGTGTTTCCATTGGGCCCATTGAATAGTCCATGATAGCAACCCTATTCTTTAAGTAAGCTTATTTGTAAACTTAATTTCATTTGCAACTTTAATTCCCATTTGCCTTGGGAATTAAACATATTGATAGATTCCAGGGATTAGTGATTCCCTTACATGTTGGATTCTTGATCTCTGAAGATTTAGCTTCGGGACCAGAGACCAGGCTTGACCATTCAGGGCTCTTATGTGGCAGAAGTTTTGTTATAGTGAAATGGGGCAGAGAAAGCTTCTGATATAGACATCAGAAGGGGTCGGAGAGTGCCCCATTCGATAGTCTTAGCAAGGGAGCTATATACTTTTTAAATTAGTTACTACAATAAATCAAAAGAATGTCTCAAGGTTGTAAAGTTCTTACCATACCCACTCCCACAATTTACATTTTAAGATAACAGGATTAGAACTTTACAATAGAAACATCTTACCAGACCCACCCCCATAAATTACATTTTAAGATACCAGGATTAGTCAGAAGGTTTTCAGGAAGGAGAAACTGTCCTTAAGCAGGATACATTGTTGTTATATAAGCATTAGTACAGAGTTTAAGCTGAGTTGTTTTGTTGTATAATCATCAGTTCCAGGCTTAAAGAAAAAAGTTTTATGTGACTAAGACTAAGGAATGTAGAGGGGAAAAAAAAAAAAGACAATTGTCCTTTTCTTCTCCTTGAGAATTCTGGACCCCTACCTCCTCCTCAAGAGCCCCCCCGCTTTCTCCTCGTTAGGGACCCTGGACTTCTTATCAACCTACCTAGGACTTGACTCTCTTATTAGGACAGGACATCTTTGGGGGCAGGGGAATCATTATTTTGCCTATTGCTCTCATGAAATCCAACAGTGTTTTAATTGTTAAGGTTTTTCTTCTGTTTTTCAAATTGATTTCATCAAGGTCATCGGTAATTTCCACATTGCAAAGTACGGTGGAGAGTTCCCAGTTCTTAACCTGACCTAAGAGCAACTTTGATTCATGGATGGTGTACTTCTCCTTTATGACCAAGTTTTCACCTGGCTTCTAGGACTTTACATCCTCATGATTTCCCTCTGTTTCATGGGCTACTTCTTCTCAGTTTCCCTTGCTATATTCCCATTTATCCTGAACAAGCAATATTAGAATGTCCCTGAAAGTTCTTTGACCTTTTCTCTTTGGCATCTATACTCACTTCTTGACAACGACATTGACTCTTAAGGTTTTAAGTATCACTCATGCTCTGACAATTTTCATGCTTTTATCTCCAGGCCTAGACCCCTTAAATTTCAGACTTGTCTATTCAGCTGCCTCCACTACATCTTTACTTGAAAGTCTAAGCATTTCAACATCAACATATTAAGAACCGAACTCTTGCTTTTCCCACCCAAACCTGTTCCATCTGTGGTTTTTCTTATGTTCAGTTCAGTTCAGTTGAGTCGCTCAGTCTTGTCTGACTCTTTGCCACCCCATGAATCGCAGCATGCCAGGCCGCCCTGTCCATCACCAACTCCCGGTGTCTACCCAAACCCATGTCCATTGAGTTGGTGATGCCATCCAGCCATCTCATTCTTGGTCGTCCCCTTCTCCTATTGCCCCCAATCCTTCCCAGCATTAGGGTCTTTTCCAATGAGTCAACTCTTCGTATGAGGTGGCCAAAGTATTGGAGTTTCAGTTTTAGCATCAGTTCTTCCAGTGAACACCCAGGACTGATCTCCTTTAGGATGGACTAGTTGGATCTTATTGCAGTCCAAGGGATTCCCAAGAGTCTTCTCCAACACCACAGTTCAAAAGCATCAATTCTTCGGCAATCAGCTTTCTTCACAGTCCAACTCTCACATCCATACATGACCACAGGAAAAACCATAGCCTTGACTAGACGGACCTTTGCTGGCAAAGTAATGTCTCTGCATTTAAATATGCTATCTAGGTTGGTCATAACTTTTCTTCCAAGGAGTAAGCGTCTTTTAATTTCATGGCTGCAATCACCATCTGCAGTAATTTTGGAGCCCCAAAAATAAAGTCTGACACTGTTTTCACTGTTTCCCCATCTATTTGCCATGAAGTGATGGGACCAGATGCCATGATCTTAGTTTCCTGAATGTTGAGCTTCAAGCCAACTTTTTCACTCTCCTCTTTCACTTTCATCAAGAAGCTTTTCAGTTCCTCTTCACTTTCTGCCATAAGGGTGGTGTCATCTGCATATCTGAGGTTATTGATATTTCTCCTGGCAATCTTGATTCCAGCTTGAGCTTCCTCCAGCCCAGCATTCCTCATGATGTACTCTGCATATAAGTTAAATAAGCAAGGTGACAACATACAGCTTTGACGTACTCCTTTTCCTATTTGGAACCAGTCTGTTGTTCCATGTTTCTTATCTTGGTTGATGTCAACTCCACAATTTCAGGTTCTTATGACAAAGAGTCTTGGAGTTTCCCTTGAATTCTTTTTTCATCTTTACATCTCATGGTCCCTCTGTCACAGGAACTCCTGTGACTCTGCCTTTAAAATATATCTAGTATTCATCAAGTCTCAATACCTTAACGGCTATCACCTTGGTCTAGAAACTGTTTTCAGGACCTCATGATCTAGATGGTATTGGTGAAAGTTGTTTTGCAACAAGTAACACCTACTCAGAAGCATGATGTACAAAAATTGAGGAACTTGCTATTCTTTGTTCTTAATTTTTATTGAAGTATAGTTGATTTATGGTGTTGTGTTAATTTCTACTGTAAACTGATTCAGTTATATATGTACATATATATAAATATTCTTTCCCATTATGACCTATCACAGGATATTGAATATCATTCCTGTGCTATGCAGTAGGACCTTGTTGTTTACCCATCCTATATGTAATAGTTTGCATCCGCTAACCCCAAACTCCTACTCCATCCCTTCCACCCCTCCTCCTCCTTCTTGGCAGCCACAAGTCTGAAGAACTTGCTAATCTTCATGTAGGCAAATCTCAATATGTTTATCATATCCTTTGTACACCTTACAGATTCCTGGATAAATGTACTTGAGTGTAAAAAGCTTTCTTCAGTTCCATTTTCTAAGGTGTTTCATTTCTTACGAAGAAAAGAAAGTCACCTGACTTTGAAATTTATAGCAGAATTTTATTGCTTTCCACGGTTGGCTAAATCTAGAAAACAGTCTTGGCTGTGTTTCTGGTCAAGGTAGATGCTGATCTGCGTGGATTTAGGTTGTATTTACTTCAGCCTTTATCAGACTATATCAATACTTATCTCTAGTGGTTTGAATAAGAAGCTTAAGTGCTAGATCCTGATTCTATAAGCAGTCAAATGCCAACCTACAATATTTATTCACTCCTTTATATCAGTTCAGTTCAGTTCAGTCGCTCAGTCGTGTCCGACTCTCTGCGACCCCATGAATCACAGCACGCCAGGACTGTCCATCACCAACTCCCGGAGTTCACTCAAACCCATGTCCACAGAGTCGGTGATGCCATCCAGCCATCTCATTCTCGGTCGTCCCCTTCTCCTGCCGCCCCCAACCTTTCCCAGCATCAGAGTCTTTTCCAGTGAGTCAACTCGTCGCATGAGGTGGCCAAAGTATTGCAGTTTCAGCTTTAGCATCAGTCCTTCCAATGAACACCCAGGATCGATCTCCCTTAGAATGGACTGGTTGGATCTCCTTGCAGTCCAAGGGACTCTCAAGAGTCTTCTCCAACACCACAGTTCAAAAGCATCAATTCTTCGGCGATCAGCTTTCTTCACAGTCCAACTCTCACATCCATACATGACCACGGGAAAAACCATAGCCTTAACTAGACGGACCTTTGTTGGCAAAGTAATGTCTCTGCTTTTTAATACACTATCAAGGTTGGTCATAACTTTCCTTCCAAGGAGTAAGCGTCTTTTAATTTCATGGCTGCAATCAGCATCTGCAGTGATTTTGGAGCCCAAAAAAATTAAGTCTGACACTGTTTCCACTGTTTTTCCATCTATTTCCCATGACGTGATGGGACCAGATGCCATGATCTTTGTTTTCTGAATGTTGAGCTTCAAGCCAACCTTTTCACTTTCCTCTTTCACTTTCATCAAGAGGCTTTTGAGTTCCTCTTCACTTTCTGCCATAAGGGTGGTGTCATCTGCATATCTGAGGTTATTGATATTTCTCCCGGCAATCTTGATTCCAGCTTGTGCTTCTTCCAGCCCAGCGTTCCTCATGATGTACTCTGCATACAAGTTAAATAAGCAGGGTGACAATATACAGCCTTGACGCACTCCTTTTCCTATTTGGAACCAGTCTGTTGTTCCATGTCCAGTTCTGACTGTTGCTTCCTGACCTGCATACAGGTTTCTCAAGAGGTAGGTCAGGTGGTCTGGTATTCCCATCTCTTTCAGAATGTTACACAGTTTATTGTGATCCACACAGTCAAAGGCTTTGGCATAGTCAATGAAGCAGAAATAGATGCTCTTCTGGAACTCTCTTGCTTTCTCCATGATCCAGCGGATGTTGGCAATTTGATCTCTGGTGCCTCTGCCTTTTCTAAAACCTGCTTGGACATCTGGGAGTTCACGGTTCACATATTGCTGAAGCTTGGCTTGGAGAATTTTGAGCATGACTTTACTAGTGTGTGAAATGAGTGCAATTGTGCGGTAGTTTGAGCATTCTTTGGCTGCCTTTCTTTGGGATTGGAATGAAAACTGACCTTTTCCAGTCCTGTGGCCACTGCTGAGTTTTCCAAATTTGTTGGCGTATTGAGTGCAGCACTTTCACAGCATCATCTTTCAAGATTTGAAATAGCTCAACTGGAATTCCATCACCTCCACTAGCTTTGTTCGTAGTGATGTTTTCTAAGGCCCACTTGACTTCACATTCCAAGATGTCTGGCTCTAGGTCAGTGATCACGTTATTGTGACTATCTTGGTCGTGAAGATCTTTTTTGTACAGTTCTTCTGTGTATTCTTATGACCTCTTCTTAATATCTTCTGCTTCTGTTAGGTCCACACC
Source organism: Moschus berezovskii (assembly GCF_049115385.1). Taxonomy (NCBI): domain Eukaryota; kingdom Metazoa; phylum Chordata; class Mammalia; order Artiodactyla; family Moschidae; genus Moschus; species Moschus berezovskii. Next base: position 29,800,947 of record NC_142464.1, read on the forward strand.
ATTTCTGTCCTTTATCGAGCCCATCTTTGCATGAAATGTTCCCTTGGAATCTCTAATTTTCTTGAAGAGATCCCTTGTCTTTCCTATACCTCACAAATATCTATATATTCCAGACCACAGTAATATCATTAGGTTAAATTTGATACTCTGAAATAATTTTTAATCACAGAGAAGACTGCTTTTGATTTCATTATCAACTTGATTTCCCATGAAGATGGGGAAAGTGAAATGTGCAGCCCAGGTAGAGATTGTGGCAAAGTTCCTGCTTCCATTGATATGACGAACTGTATCTTCAGGGTTTCTTTTCTGCTACAAAGTTTTGTATTTCTAGTTGCTGGTTCTGATTAAGTTTTTCTTTCCCATGGCATCCTCCTGGGGATTTCTGTTTGAGATAGTCTAGAGAAAAAGTTCTTTGCTATTCTTTAGCTATCTTTCACAAAGCTTTCTTCAGGGTGTTGTTTTTTTTTTTAAACAGAAGTATTTAAAATTAATCGCTATGGCTTGCACAGTGGACTTCCCATACCAACCCTAATGTTCTCAGAATATTGATGAGAAGGCACAGCTTGTTCTCAGTGATGGTGCTATTTTTTGGCTCTTCTCCAGAAAGATCCATCAAAAGAGACGAAGAAAATCCCTTGAGTTCTCTGAAACAAAACACCGCTAAAAATTTCTTTTATGAATAGAAACAGCAACAAATAAAAAGTAAATAAAACTGAAGTACAGAAGGTCTTAATATTCAGAATGATGCATTTGAAACAGCAATTAGAAGGGAGAGAGAAAAATGACTCTTTTAAGGCACATCTATTGCTCTTCCTTCAGTTTAGGATTTTCTATGCATTTTTAAGCAAGGTATGTGTGATGAACCCACAGCAAAGGCAGGCATTGTGATCTTGGCTCTTGTGTTTATGCATTACTGTGGCTCTCCTGTTTATTCAGCACAGGCTGCAATATCTCCCCTTTTCATCTGGGATCTGACTCTCCAACCCAAAGTCATCTTTGGAGTCATACTTGGAATCAGAGAAAACAACTGCTCAGCCAGATTTAGCATCTCCATAATAGAGAGGACAATATTTTTCTAGATACTTGAGTAAAGTGGCAGGTAACATTTCTAAATGAGGCTTTCAACAGCTACTGTCGTCCTATCTTTTAAAATACTAAAGGTGCAGGTACCAGTTGGCCTCTGGTACACATCCACAGTGGCTCAGATGGTACAGAATCTGCTTGCAATGTGGGAGACCTGGGATTGATCCCTGGGTCAGAACGATCCCCTGGAGAAGGGAATGGCAACCCTCTCCAGTATTCATGCCTGGAAGGTTCCATGGACAGAGGAGCCTGGTGGGCTACAGTCAATGGGTTTGCAAAGAGTCGGCACGACTGAGCGACTAACACCTTGTTGTCACTTCACACGTTGCAGTGGTGGCCCCTTGTTCACAGAGGATCTATCCCAAGACCTGCAGTGGGTGCCTGACATCACGGATGGTACTGAACCCTATGTGAATTATGTTTTTCCTGAACATTCATACTAACGATTTAAGAAATTGACAACTCTAGTCAATAATAAAATAGAACAATGATAACAATATGCTATAATAAAAGTTATGTGAATGGGATCTCTCTCTCACATATCTCACGGCACAAATGTAAGGTCTTTTCCATCTTAACTAAGCACTCATCACACTGCGGCTTTAACCTTTGCAGTCTGAGGTGTGACAGCAAGACTAGCATGAATTTCTTTTTGCTTTGTCACACTTTCATGGACTAAAGATTTATTCTTACTGTAGAGTTTAGCAACCTCAGCATACATTTTCTCCCTTTTCCTTATTAAGTTGAAAACTTTCACCTTTTTAGGTTAAAAAAAAAGGACTCGTGGTCTCTTTGGCAAATCCGAATTGCCCATATCACTACCCTGGGTCTTTGGGCCATTATTAGGTAAAATAAAGGTGATTTGACCAAAAGCACTGTGATACCACAACAGACAATCTGATAACCGAGATGGCTGCTAAGTGACTAACCTGTGGGATATTTTGGTTGGAAGGATGTTCCATGATCTGAGCAGGACAGAGCCAGATGGTGCAAGATTTTATCACACTACTTAGCCTGGCATGCAATTTAAAGCTTATGAATGGTTTATTTCTGGAATTTTCCATTTAACATTTTTGGACTGGGGTTGATAGCAGATAACTGAAACTGCAAAAAACAAAAAAATGGATAAGGGATAGCACAATTGTATTCTTACAGTTGATTCTGGTCTGGACATAGATATTAAATGTATCTTTGGAGCTATATGGGTTCATCTTCAGGCTCACTATTTACTGGTTGTTTCAACTTGGATACATTAAGATAACATCTCTTTTTAAATTTCCTTATATATAATATGGGGAGAATTATAGTAATAGTATCTACTTTATACGATTGTTGAGAGGATGAATTTAACATTCTCAAATAAATGTTGGATAATATCATTGGGATGAGTAGTTCAAATTTTAGAAATGAAAATTTTAAATAAAGGTTAATTGCCAGTAACAATTAAAAAAAGAAGATAATATCTTGAACTTGTGTTCCTATTAGGTAAATGGGATAGGCTTGTGTGTTTGTTCCAATATATAAAGTTGGCAGCCACAAAATCAACAAACACACAATTATCTACTTTTTTGACAGTTCATGACAGTTAAAAACTCTAAGCCTTTGGTTAGATTCCCACGAGTGTCCCTAGAAACTGTTTCTAGATTGCTCTCACCTCACTGCCCAAGAAGTACATTCTCAAGGAAAAGAAACTGTAGTTCAGTTTATCCAAAAGATTATTAAACACCTACCACGTGAAAAGTTAGTGCCAAAGACTAAGTAGAAATACTGAGAAACAGAAATATAGAGGCAAATACATTCATTAACAAATACTCGTTTAGAGCTGGCTATACTCAAGAAACTTAGAATGAATCTGAGATAGTCTATTAAGTTGTAATTTATTTATTTTATATTTTAAAAACTCGTAAATTTAAATTATTTTAAAATTAATATTTATGGGAGTACAATTACTTTACAATGTTGTGTTAGTTTCTGCTATACAGCAAAGTGAATCAGCCATTGATTACATATATCCCCTCTTTTTTGGATTTCCTTCACATTTAGGTCACCACAGAGTACTAAGTCCCCTGTTCTGCACTGTAGGTTCTTATTGTTTATCTATGTTTTACATTGGATCAATAGTATACATACATCAGTCCCCATCTCCCAATTCATTCCCCTCCCTTGATATCAGTATGTTCATTTCTCTCTATGTCTCAAGTTGCTTTTTAAGCGCTACCATATGGAGACTAATTTTCTGTCCCTGATTCTTTCCTCAAATTTAAACTGATTGTTTCCTCCTCTGAAATCCTGAAGAAATTTTTTTCTCACTTACACTCATCAAGACCTCTAATTTTTATAGTTATTTAATTTACAAGATAGAATAGTTGTTCTTAGGTCAGTGACTGAGATCAGAATTATTAGGTAAAATTCTCAACTAAAACCCTTATTGTGAAACCTTGAGCAAATAATTTCATCATTTTGTGTGCCAGTTTCCTTATATTTAAAATAGAAGGTGTATTAAAATGAAAATTGAAGGTGCAAATAACATGTAAATATACTTAGGAAAGTGCTTTCAAAAGTGATTTTATTATCTTTTTTGAATTAGCAAAAATTAAAAATAATCACACATTTAACTCACATGAACTTACATAAAACACATTATCGAATAGTACAAACAATATGATATTGAAAAACTGGAAATGAAAAGATATTGGAGGAGATTGCAAGGAAGATTCTAATAACATGCAATCATACACATATGATCATTTATTTTATTTTAAATTTTATTCATGTGTGACTTGAAAACCTGCCTACAACAAACAATTGAAAATTGTGATTCAGATAGAGCAAACATCTTTTTGAATGCATAGCTGACTATATAGGAAATTTAGTGACAACCACATGGCCAAAACAAAGATTGAGCTGTCATAGAACTAATATTGTGGTGCCAAAGTGACTAGAAGACTTGAATTTAATGGCCATATGAGGTAGGGAATTAGAACTTGGATTTTAACAACACAAAGTAGGAACTGAGATCTCTTGCAAAGCTGCATCCCTGGTAGAAGTATGTACAAGAAAAAAAAAATCTACCTGTGAAGATGGGAGATAATAAGAAAGCTTATATATTTCTACTTAGTTCTTTTGCAGAAAAAAATCTCTTTGTAATTTGTAATCAAGTTTTGGCCACTTGTGTGTGAAGCTTGAATTTACACTAACTGCATAGTATAAGAGTCACCAAGCTGAAAAGTGTAACATAAACAATATGCTTAGCTAGTCCAAGAGTGGTTGGCAGAAACAAATGCAAACTCTGTTGAATGGGTCCATCCTACACTTAGGTTGCACAAGATTGTTGCAGATAGAGCCCCTCACAATCTAAATTATACAAGGGAAACCTGCTTATGGTTAGTGTTAACGGACACATGAACAGGAGGATGAGATACCTATGGACTTGTTAAGAATACTGACTGGAATGAGAGCTAATCAGTAAATATTTAAGTCAATGAATGTGGTATACACATCCTTGTTTATTTCTACTGTAGAAGCTGAGTTTTCCTGTACTTGACTGCTCTATTTTCTTCTTAAACTTTCCCTTCTTAAACCTTTTCTGTTTTTTTATTTAATAGAGATTTTTTAATATGTTAAAGAGTTTAGTGACAATTTCCTTATACTCCTGTTTCTCAAATGCATTATACTCACATTTAAACTCTACATAGATACAGAAAAGACATGCATACAGGCCTAAGAAGAAATGTGACACATCATTAAATAGTAGACAGTAGATTATAAATTTAAATTAGAAGATTTGGTTTCTTAGATGCTAAAAGAAGACTAAGGAGAACTTTAATTACAATCTGAAAATAGATAAAATAATGTCATTAAATAGAAGGTGGTGTTCAGCTTCTGTTTCTATCAGTGAAAGAACAATAATACATGGGTTGACCTCATGAAAAATGTAGGCAACATATTGCATTTACCATTTATTTTTAAATTTTTATTTATTTATATTTTACTTTACATTATTGTATTGATTATGCCATACATTGACATGAATCTGCCCTGGGTGTACATGTGTTCCCCATCTTGAACCCCCCTCCCACCTCCCTCCCCATCCCATCTCTCTGGTTCATTCCAGTACACCAGCCCCAAGCATCCTATATCATGCATCAAACCTGGACTGGTGATTTGTTTCACATATGATAATATACATGTTTCAATGCCATTCTCCCAAATCATCCCACCCTCACCTTCTCCCACAGAGTCCAAAAGACTCTTCTATACATCTGTGTCTCTTTTACTGTCTCATATACAGGGTTATCATTATCATCTTTCTAAATTCCATATATATGCATTAGTATACTGTAGTGTAGACTTATCTTGAGGATTATTATGGTTTTTATGCTGTATTATCAGTGTATTATATGTCAGCAAAGCAGGGTGTAAGAGGACGTTGTGATAGAAGCTTGTGGAAGTTCTTTTTCTGATGGCTTCTAATTTATTAATAAAAGGAGAAGCAAAGTCATTATTTGAGAGTGAAGAAAATGGAAATGATATTAGAAGTTTGAAGAGAGTAGAAGTCATCTGGCAAGTCATCATAAAAGTCATCTGGAATACAGAAAACTGAGTTGGAAAGGGAAATATGATTAGATTACTAGAAAGGTCTAAGGACTCATTTGTGGTTGATAGTCAAGGATTTGAAGTGAGACCAGTCATCATAGTTTTGTTTTGTCTAGCACAACAGATGTATCTGTAATATGGGTAATATGGGAGACTGGATTTATCCAGTACTAGGGTTTTTTCAGGGTATAAACAAACAAAGGACAAAAGAGTTATGGCTTATGCAGAAGAATGATTATAATAATGGACCATGAAACTCAAGATGGGAAGGACGGGGAGTGAGGATATGAGGAGGTGAGGTTTAGTGGAGCGAAGGTGAAAGTGGGCTCAGAGAACATTTGAAAAAGAAAACAGTAGCAAGAGTAATATGCTTAAAACTGACATTATGGAGGACCAGATGGTGACTGCAGCCATGAAATTAAAAGACGCTTACTCCTTGGAAGGAAAGTTATGACCAACCTAGACAGCATATTAAAAAGCAGAGACATTACTTTGCCAACAAAGGTCCGTCTAGTCAAGACTGTGGTTTTTCCAGTGGTCATGTATGGATGTGAGAGTTGGACTGCGAAGAAGGCTGAACGCCGAAGAATTGACGCTTTTGAACTGTGGTGTTGGAGAAGACTCTTGAGAGTCCCTTGGACTGCAAGGAGATCCAACCAGTCCATTCTAGAGGAGATCAATCCTGGGTGTTCATTGGAAGGACTGATGCTGAAGGTGAAACTCCAATACTTTGGCCACCTCACGCGAAGAGCTGCCTCATTGGAAAAGACTTTGATGCTGGGAGGGATTGGGGGTGGGAAGAGAAGGGGACGACAGAGAATGAGATGGCTGGATGGCATCACCGACTCGATGGAGGTGAGTTTGAGTGAACTCCGGGAGTTGGTGATGGACAGGGAGGCCTGGTGTGCTGTGATTCATGGGGTTGCAAAGAGTTGAACACGACTGAGCGACTGAACTGAACTGAACTGAACTGAAAATACTGGTAAGATCTTCTGTGTAGCCATTAGAGTCCAGTGGCTGAAGTGAGGTGGAGGAGGTCATATCAGGAGGAGGGCAAATTAGGAATGGAAAGTCCAGGATAGAGGAGACTGTCTACCTTAGCAATTCTCGACTCTGAGTGCATATTAAAATCACATGGAGAGCTTCAGAAAATATGAGCATCTAGGTTATATCTCAGACAAATCAATCCAGAATTTCTGGGAGTGGGACTTAAGTACTAGTGTTTTCAAAATGTTCCTCATGAAATCTAGTTCACAGTCAAAGCTGAGAGCCACTGATAGATATGCGTGGAAAATAATGACAAAGAGAAAATGAGCCAAGAGGTAAAAACTTTCAAAACTGGGGTATGGGAGGTTTTTTTTACCAGGATGTCTGTTGATAAAACTACAAACATATTTGAAATAGTGGTAGTACATAGATGTGAAAAAACTATATTCAGTCAACAAAATCCTTAAGGAGTTTGGATTCCCAGACCCCTTGAGAAAAGCCCAGTTTTTGAGATGAAGAAATAGCCCATTCACTTGGTTCTGTTTTAGAGGATCTTTCTGGTACTTTGGTACTTCTTTAGTAGCTGTGTTGTTGTTCTGTTGCTCAGTTATGTCCGACTCTTTGCAACTCCATGGACTGCAGCATGCCAGGCTTCCCTGTCCTTTGCCATCTGCTGGAGCTTGCTCAAACTCATGTCCATTGAGTTGGTGATGTCATCCAACCATCTTGTTCACTGTCGTCCCTTTCTCCTCCTGCCTTCAATCTTTCCCAGCATCGAGGTCTTTTGTAATGAGTTGACTCTTTGCATCAGGTGGCCAGCTTTGCATCAGCTTCATCATCAGTCCTTCCAGTGAATATTCAGGGTTGATTTCCTTTAGGATGGACTGATTTGATCTCCTTGCAGTCCAAGGCTCTCTCAGCTGTAGTTCTATTTAATTCTGCAACAGTGGTAAACAGAATAAAACTGGCTTTTAACATCGAAATTTTCTATAAAATACATAATGAAGGAAAGAGCAGTGAAAAATGAATTAAGTACATACTTCTAATGCAGGATATAAAAGTTCTGGAAGGTTCCTGCTTCCAAAACAAACTAGGTTCATTCATGTTAAAATGCAAGTCTAGTAGGCAATGTTCACCTTAACACCCCACTTTAATTATTCAGGAAGCTTTGCTGGTTGCTATGGTCGGCTGAGGAAAATTCTCCCACAAGTTTTGTGTTAAAAGATGTCAGATCAGTCCTTCCTGACTTGAAATCTAAATTTTCTTTTGCCCTTGCCATCTCTTTTGATTCAGTTTTCTAATTCTCAGCAAAAGCTGATGTAGCTGCCAGGCTTTTTCACAAATTTTCATCATGGGTGCTTCTCCCAGGCTTGATCTTCCAGTCTGTGTTGAAAAGGCAGAGTATACATCTGTCTCCACTCTTTTGATGGCTGCACACTGTGTGTACACTTTTAAGGATGTTGATCTACATTCTGCATCCTTAAAAAAGGTCATGGGACTAGACTTTTTGATATGTGAAGGTAAAATTGAAGGTGGCAGAGATTATTACATTTGAGAGAATAGATGAGAAGGCAGTTGTCCTCTTTTCCCATCTCTCTTTGTGGAAATTGGGTATTGGACATGGTGTTTTGTTCTACTGCTCCTCTAGGTACAATTGGAAGAGTCAGCTTTATGAGTAGATGAGAAGGCAGAGCTCTATGCCAGTATTTTAAGAGCCCTGCAATGTTTTTGTCACATTGCCGGAGTGCTACATTTGGAGGCCTAATAATATTGAGTGTTGGATTGTATTTCTCTTTAAAGAGTTCGCACTTCAAAAGTCAATAGCAATAGGAATCTATATCGTATGATTTTGGAGGGCTAAGTATTTCATTTAGCTAAGCACAGAGAGCCACCGAAAGAAGACAGAGCATCTTTCTGGTAGGAAGTCAGTGGGTGGGAGAGGTGGGTGAAGGTGGGAGAAAATCAAGAAGGAGCACAGAACAGGAGGGGTGTGAGCTCCATATTAGAGTTTTGCCTTTTGCCAGACTTGCCCACAGGCCCAGAGGTAGTGCACAGAGAGTGGATGGCCAAGGAGACTATTTTTATTCATTAATTGTTTGCATGTGTTTGGGTGTGTATGGTGATATGTATGGGGCCATAAGTTAATATAATAAACAAATCCCTACAAAGCAATGTTTGATCTGAGGACTCAGTGAATCGCCAAGAAGTGAAATTTGTTACTTTTTAATAAAATGTCGAATGCATGTGAAATTACCAAAGATGGAGAGTTATAAGAATGTGAAACCTTTTTCAAGATCAATCTTTAATAAAATAGAATCTAGATAATGAATACATATTTCATGTTAGAAGCTATTTAACAAGGGGACATCAAGCAAGGTTGATAATAAAATTTTACTGGCAGTCATCTTCTTGGAATTCTATTTTATGTAATTAAACTATAGTGAGGAAAGAGAGAGAAAAGTAAAGGAGTTTAATATGGGATCTTTTGACCTCCATTCTAATTTAATTGATTTATACTGGCAGAAATGCATCCTAGTGTCTACATGATTGTAATGGAACCACCAGTTATTATGTTTATGTTTATTCAAGACTCTGGTGTACCTTTATTCATCTCTTCAAAGGAAGTATTTTATTATAAAATATCAATATGATACTGCAAAATAAAAATAAGGGCCTGATTTTATACATACATACATGTGCTCATACATTTTCGCTTTGCATTTCTTGATTCCTGACAGTTTTTTGAATGACTCCAACCTCTGGCATCTACCATCACATCTACTTCTGAAGTCAAATCTCCTTCTTCCTCGCTGTTATAAACACATTTGTGATGATGTCTAAGGCTTACTTGGATAATGCAGGATAATACCATTCAAGATTCTCAATTTAATCACATCTGCAAAGTTTCCTTTGCATTTTAAGGCAATACATTTATGGGTTCTAGTGCTAGAATTTGGACACCTTGGGAGCAATTAGTCAGACTACTATACAATGCTTTTGACTTTTAAGACAGAATAACAGATTCTGCATTAGCTAGACAGGTGACACAGGATGTTGACTAGGATTTTTTGGTGTCTTAGAATTTCAACTGAGGTCATAAACCTGAGAAAGGTAGGTACATTCACATGTTAAGGAGAGATACTTTACCACACCTATAACTAAATTACTGAGAGATAGCAGAACCTCTGCAGGGACTAAGAATGGGACCTTTGAAGAGTGATTGGAGAGAAAACAGTTAAAACAGATGTGTCACTGGGTTAAGAGAGCGATGGCATTTTCTATCCCCTCCCAAGGAAGTGGGAAGTGGGGATTCTGGCACTTATCTCAAGCCAGTTGAGTAAGTCTTAGAGACTGGAGATCCCAGAAGAAGGAGAGACTAGAATCTTACTTCCTAGGTGACTGACTGCTTGCATAACTGTAGAAACCTTTAAGCTTTCTTAATGTTTCCACCAGCCTGAAATCTGGCAGGAAGATTCTTTGGAGACCTTGACAAGTCTTCTAGAGCAGAGACATACCTAAACAAAGAAAATGGTGTTTTCTTTCTACCAGTTTCCAGCCTAGAGCAACTTGCAACAACAGAACGAACAGAGAAAAGAAAAGGAAGGCCAAACAAATGGTACCTATGACTTGATGGGTTAAAAATGCACAGATGTCCCACGGTCCACGCACCATGGAAGGACTCCTGTTGTCTCACTGAACCCTTATCCAAGAAAAAAGTGTTCCGGGGAGACAGAATTCCAGGGAAAGAAGCCAAGAGGTCCAGCTGAGAGGGCATGAACTGAGGGCAGTTGCAACAAGTTAACTGGACATGTATCACTCATATGGTGAAAATTTATGTTCTGGAGGTCCTTTGGTCACAAATGTGCCTCATGAGGGCCTTTATTGTGGCAAATTATTTACACCTGTTTCATAAGACATAATAAAAGCTTCATAATCTCTGCTAGAGAGAACCTTCAGTGAGAGACAGTATAGATGGAGGAAGAAAGGGGAGAAACAGATAAAGATGATTTTGTGATTGCAGTTATCTCATCCAACGATTAGATTTTTACTATGGGAAAGGGTGAAGTTTTGGAATGAAAGTCAACTTGAAGTTCTAATTTAGACTGGATGGAATTTTTTTATTCCTTGAAAGTGAATCACTATTACTCAAGTGGAATTGCTTTTGAAGCTGAAAGAGGTCAGAAAGGTACAGGATATGCCTCGGTTATTATCTTGGAGCAGTGAAGGGAGCTTGCATCAGAGAGTACTGGTTAGCAATGGCTGGAGAAAAGAATAAAGAGATTTACTCCTTTCGATAGTCTACTCTACGAGTAAGAGTGTGGCAAAGAACAGAGGAGAATAAAAGTGTGGCTATGTCAGGGCCACATATTAGTACATCCACTACTAAGTATGTTTTAAAGTTAAGAGAAGGACTTTCCTGGCAGTCCAGTTTGCGCTTCCACTGCAGGGGGTACGGGTCTGATCCCTGGTTGGAGAACTAAAATACCACATTCTGCTCAGTCAAAAAAAAAAGTTAAGAAAATGCCCAACATTAGAATAAATCTCTAGGTCTCCTGAAAAACAAAGGGAAGCAAGAAACCAAACCATATTACAACCAATGTCACCAAATGCCATTTTTCATTGAAAATAAAGCATAGTTATTTACTGACAACTTACAGCTCCAAGCTTTACTGAAATTGTGTTAGCAATTAAAAAAAATTTTGATTCCTTTGCAATTAGTCATTAAGTGTAGGATGATATTTCTGATTTAGGTGAAAAAATTATACCCCACACTTTTTTTTTCTTACCCCAATTCGTGACTCAAATGAAGAGGCAGCATTCATAGAAAGAAGAGCAAAAATATGAAAAGAATACCCAGTGTGGTATTTTTCTGTTCATTTAATCTAATAGAAACGTTAAAATAAGTCTTTCATGTGACAGATTAGGTAACAGCAAGCTGGAAGACCTTTCTTCACAGCTTGCTTTTAGCGTGCCATTTCCTTTCGTTCCCTATAAATGTTTGGCCCACAGACCTCCCATTAGTTTAAAAGGGATTCAGCATCTAAATATACACCAGAACATGAAAATGTGTCCTACTAAGAAAAAACCTCTACTCCCTCATGCAATAATGCTTCAGGGGAATCCTGAAAGATTAGGCATTAATTCCACTTCCTGTCCCTGTCAATGATTAGACAAAGGAAATAATATGGCTTTAAAATGAATCAATTACACAGAGGACATTCATTAAACTGCCAACTCTAGAAAATAATAAAATATTTTTTTCTTCTTAAATCTAAATGAAGATTCAAAATGCAGGAGGAGGCTTTATTGAAATGCCAAAGTAAAACAGACTTGGTCTTTTAAATGATGGTTGTGTATCTGTTAAAAATATGAATGTGTACTTTATTTCATTCAACTAATGCCTTTGGGGCCTCAACTATTGCTAAGCACTGTTGTAGATTATAGCAATACGAACAGGATATACAAAAACTTCGGTATTCACAAGGTTTACATTCCAGAGTACAAAGATAGAGAATATATATAATAAATTTTATGTGTATGTATTATATATTCACAAATACACATACATGCATGAACTTATAGTGACATGTTCTGTGGAGTATCTATAATCAAGGAAGTGGAGGGAAGGATAAAGAAAGCTATTTTAAATAGGGTAGTTCCAAAATTCCTCTTCAATTAGGTAACTGAGTAAATACCTGAAGGAAATGAAGGCTCAACACAGCAGTAAGTGGTAGAAGAGGTTTCTAGGCAGGGGGAGAAGCAAGCACATGTTTTGCTTAGTAGACACTGAAGATAGTATGATTAGAGGAGAAAAAGGTTATAGATGACAGAGAGGAAGCAGGGAGGTAGACGACATGGATCCCATGGGGCATTGTAAGGAATGAGGCTTTTACTCTGGGGGGAATGAAAGCCATGGGAAGGTTTTGAGTAGTTACATAATCTTGTTGGGACCAGATACCTTTATTTCATGACAGATAGAAGGGGGAAAAGTGGAAGAAGTGACACTTTTTATCTTCTTGGTCTCCATAATCACTGAGGACAGTGATTGCAGCTGCGAAATTAAAAGACTCTTGCTCCTTGGAAGGAAAGCTGTGACAAACCTAGACAAGTATTAAAAAGTGGAGACATCACTTTGCTGACAAAGGATGACTCCAGGGTTTTTTGTCTGAGGAACTGGACGGACGAAAAGTGCTCTTTCCTGAAATGCAGCAGTCAGGGGGAGGGGTGGGTTAGAAGGAAATTCTGCTTCAGATTTTTATTAGCTGTTAGACATTTCCATGGGTCTATCTAGTAAGAAGTTGATATATGAATATGGAATCCAGAGAGAGAGCTGGGCTATTTATATAAGTTTGGGAAATAGAAATATCAATGAATATGGATAAATAGATATAGATAGATATACAATCTAAGAACTGAACATGGATAAAGATTAAGTCCTAAAGGACTCCAAAGTTTAGATTTGGGGAGTATGCATGAAACAGAAAAGTTAGTGAGGCTGAAGGAAAATCATAAGTAGGTTATTCTAGAAAGCAAAGGATGGATGTTTTCCAAAGGAGCATGGTTGACTGGTCAAGGATCTGGCCAGTGATTTGGTCAAAGAGGAGTTCATTAGTATCTTTGATGAGAGCAGTTTTGAGTGGAAAGGTGATAGAAGGTTAAAGGCTTGTTATATTACAGTAGATTCAAGACAAAAATGGGAATAAATTGGAGATGGCAGGTACAGGAAAACTTTAAAGAAGTTTCGTAGTAATATGGGCTTCCCAGATGGCACTAGTGGTAAAGAATCTGTCTGCCAATGCAGGAGACCCAAGAAATGCAGGTTTGATCCCTGGGTTGGGAAGATGCCCTGGAGTGGGAAATGGCAACCTGATCTGATAGTCTTGCCTGGAAAATTCCATGGGCAAAGGAGCCTGGTGGGCTACAGTCCATGGGGCTGCTATAGGAGCAGTTACATGAGACATAACTGGAAGGGGATGTGAGGTCAAGGAGAGATATTTTTCCATGATTTTTAGATGGTAGAAATTATAGCAGTTTTTGTTTGTACACTGGTGGGAGTGTCACAGTGGCAAGTATAAAATTGATGATGGAAGAAAGAGAGAAGGAGGAATCACTAAACTGATGAGACTGTGTAGGCGAAAGTCGATGGATCTAGTGCACAAGAGGGATTGCCTTTAGACAGGAGCAGGGCAATCCATCTGAGGTAGTGGGTGGGAAGGCAGACTGTGGGTGCAGATGATGGGAGAAGAATAATTGTGGAGTGGGCACCTCTGGCAATTCTTTTCTGATTAATTTTTCCAGTGAAATAGGAAGCGCATTCTTCAGTTGAGAGTGAGGATGGAGGAGGCCCTAGGGGGTGGAAGTGTGAGAGAGAAGAGAACGTGGGATGTAATTTTCTTAGGAGGCTGGAAGCGGGAATAAGGTGTAGAAATAAAGGAGGATAACTGGTCCACCCTCAGGGCTTGCTGTTGCCGAACCTGTCCTATGGAAGACCTGTTTTCTGTTAGACAGTTTAAAACAAAGCAAGTCAGCCTTGTTTTATATGACTCCTCAATTTACATCAAGTACATGGGGACAGGCATTGTATGGGTGGAAATATGGTTGTTTTCATGTTTGGGTTTTGCCAGATGAGTGTAATACAGTGAGAAAGGAGTGAGAGAGAAGTAGACATAAGCAAGGGAGGGCTCTGATGATGAGTTATGGAGTTTAAGAAAGGCAAACATGGAAACGAGACACATGGAAAGGGGCTTGATTCGTAACTTAGAACTTGGTGAAGCCAGGAAACGTTGGAGGTCAGTGTAATGGTCTGAGAGTGTGATGATTATCCTGGCTCAGACAAGGTCTAGACTCTAAGGCATGCAGTGGGAAAGAATGGCCAGGCTAGGAAGATGTAGTCTTTGGAGGAGAGGGGGATGGAAGAACCAAGAGGCCAGGTATGGTGTTGGTAGGGGTGTATGCACTGATACTGGAATCTCCAAAAAGTATGCCAAGTTGTGCTGGAGAGAACAGTAAGTGAAAGCTAAAAATCTCATGGACTCAGCAAGAGTAACAGAATGACTCACTAAAAAAAAATTGATATGAATATATATCCAAGAACATTCAGTGAAATTTTGTCCAGAGGAGTGAAAAGAAATTTGAACAAATTTAAGTGAAGTGAAAGTTGCTCAGTTGTGTCCAGCTCTTTGTGACCCCATGGGCTATACAGTCCATGGAATTCTCTAGGCCAGAATACTGGAGTGGGTCGCCTTTCCCTTCTCCAGGGGATCTTCCCACCCCAGGGATTGAACCCAAGTCTCCTGCATTGCAGGCAGATTTTTAATCAGCTGAGCCACCAGGGAAGCCCAAGAATACTGGAGTGGGTAGCCTATCTCTTCTCCAGCGGATCTTCCTGACCCAGGAATCTAAATACCCTTCAATAAAGTGAAAGTGAAGTCATTCAGTTGTGTCTGACTCTTTGAGATTCCATGGACTATAGCCTATCAGACTCCTCTGTCCATGGAATTTTCCAGGCAAGAGTACTGGAGTGGGGTGATGTTTCCTTCTCCAGGGGATCTTCCCAACCCAGGGATCGAACCCGGGTCTCCTGCATTGCAGGCAGATGCTTTACCATCTTAGCCACCAAGATAAGTGAAAGATTAAATAAACTATGGCATATCCATACAAGGGAATGCTATGCAGCCTTTAAAAATGAGGTGAATAAACACATACTGACAAGGGAATATGTCAACAACATATGAAGTGAAGAAATAATGTTCACATATTAATATGAAAAGCAAAATGCAAAAAAAGCAAAATTAAAAAAAATTTAAAAGATAAAAAGGGGTGATATACCCAGAGATATGCATATGGCATATGTTAAGGAAAGAATTACCCAACAGATGTTCCCAGGAGCTGAAACTGGCAAGGCTGTTATGGAAGGAGGAACTTTCACTTCTTTAGGTAAGGAGAAATTTTCATTTCTTTTCCAAGACATATAATTTTCTTGAAATGTTTTCTTGTACAGACTACTTGTACCAGAAAATAAATAAATCACAGGAGTGTAGTACACAGCACAGGGTATATAGCCAATAAAATAATAATTTTGTATGATGTGTAACCTAGGAAAATACTGAATCACTAAGTTATATATCTGAAACTAACATAATATTGTAAGCCAGCTATTCAGTTCAGTTCAGTTCACTCAGTCGTGTCCGACTCTTTGCGGCCCCATGAATCACAGCATGCCAGGCCTCCCTGTCCATCACCAACTCCCGGAGTTCACTCAAACTCATGTCCACAGAGTCAGTGATGCCATCCAGCCATCTCATTCTCTGTCGTCCGCTTCTCCTCCCGCCCCCAATCCCTCCCAGCATCATTCTTTTCCAGTGAGTCAACTTTTTGCATGAGGTGGCCAAAGTATTAGAGTTTCAGCTTTAGCATCAGTCCTTCCAATGAACACCCAGGACTGATCTCCTTTACTTCAATTAAAAACCTAATGTTTTCTTATAAAACATAATGTAGATACATAAAGGTGAACAAAACCTTGAAGTAGAGGTGGATTTACTCTCAAATCAACATTTATGACACAACTACTTGGATCAGAACGGACAAAATCACCAATCTCCGTAATCCCCTCTGTGCTCCCTCTTCCTAACTACTCCTCCTCTCTGTTCCAAAGTTAGAAACTATCATGACTTTAAGGTCATCACATCTGTGCTTTTCTTTACACTTTACTATCTACACATGCATTTTCAAGCATTGTAGTGTTGTCCTGCCTGTTTGTAAACTTCATACAAATAGAATAATCCAATATGAATTCTCTTGTGCTAACTCCTTTTCTTCAATATAAAATTCATCTGTATTGCAGGATATGGAAATTTTTTAAATTTACTTTTTGTGTGTGTGTGAGTTGACTCACTGGAAAAGAGTCTGATGCTGGGAAGGATTGGGGGTGGGAGGAGAAGGGGACGACAGAGAATGAGATGGCTGGATGGCATCACCGACTCGATGGACATGAGTTTGAGTGAACTCCGGGAGTTGGTGATGGACAGGGAGGCCTGGCGTGCTGTGATTCATGGGGTCGCAAAGAGTCGGTCACGACTGAGCGACTGAACTTAACTGAACTGAACTGAGAGCATTTAAGTTCCATTCTCTTAGCAAATTTCAATCGTATAATACAGTATGATCAACTCCAGTCACTATACATTAGATTCTCAGACTGTTACTGAACCAGACTTGAGTCCGCTCACCTGGTGAGCAGCAAAGCCAGTCCTCTGCACTGGGCTGTGGTGAAGGAAAGTAGTGTTATCACAGGGCAAAGCGAAGCTCATGTTGTAAAGACCTGAACTCCCTCATGGTTTTCAGGGAACAGTTTTTAAAGGCAAAATGAGGGAGAGGGGCACAGAGTGTCTGATCAGCTTGTGGACCTTCCTCTGTTTGGCTGGTGGTGAGGTTACTGGATGGTGTTTGGGGAATCAGCATCATCGACCTCTGGCTTCACCTGGTCTGAGGTCTCTGTGCCTGTGGTCAGCATGCAGTTAACTCCTGCCACATGGGGAGGGTTTTAGTATATCTGCAAACAACTCAAGAATAGAGTTCAGGATATTATCTATAACGCTCGAGGAGGAGCTAGAATTCTTTGACTTTGCTTTATGACTAAACTATTACTATTTTTTCTTGCTCGACTGCTTTCCTTTGTTTCTATATTTTTTCACTTCTCTGGTTAAATTTGCTCTTTGAAACCTGGGGAAGTCCTAGGAGGCTAAAGTTTTTCTACAAATAAGAGGTGAGGGATATGGGAAGGGGTAGGGTGTCGGTCTTTCCCTGGGAGGGCTTGCAGGGTCCTGCTTAGAGTCAAGATTTTATTCATCTTACAACCTAAAGATAGCTGTTTTTATATAGTATTCTATGTACACAAACAAAATTCATTTGTCCATTTACTATTAATGGACATATGGTTAATATCTAATTGTGGATTGAAACAAATGTTACTGTTATGAACATCCTTGTACATAGTTCTTGGTACCTTGTGCATGCATTTCTGTTGCATAGGTTTCTACTAGTAGACCTGCTGAGTAATAGGATTTCTGTAGTTTAAGTTGATGATAAACTGTTTTACTCCAAGTAGTAGAGTCTCTGTAGCTTCATATGTTTTTCCAACACTTGGTATTGTCATTAGATTTTTTCCCCCAGTATCTAATAATGGGAGCATAAGGATATCACTTTGTGGTTTTAATTTGTATTGATATTCTTATCAGTGGGGTTGTATACTAGCTATTTGAATAAGCTCTGACAAATTGCTTGTTCAATCTCAAGAGTGTTTTTTCCTACTGAATAGTTTGAGTTTCTCTTTTGGTTTTCAGAAAAATTTTAAAAGATATAAATTTAAAATATGAGTCCTCTTTTGACTCTGTGTTGCAAATGCAGGGGTCTATGGTTTGCCATTTTGCTCTGTTAGTGGTGACATTTGACAAAGAACTTTGATACAGCCAGATGGATCAGTATTTTCTGTGGTTCAGGATTTTTGTGTCCTCTTTAAGAAGTCTTTCCCAAAGTTAAGAGTGTAAAGATATTCTTATTAATTTTTAGAAATTTATAGTCTTTGTCTTTCACACTTAACTACATAATCCAACTGTAATTGATTTTTTATTTTTATTTGAGGCTAATTATTTTAAGAATATTATATTGGTTGGTTTTGCCATACATTGACATGAATCCGCCCCGGGTGGGTGTACATGAGTTCCCCCTCCCGAACCCCCCTCCTACCTCCCTCCTCCTTTTATCCTCCCTCTGGGTCATCCCCGCACACCAGCCCTGAGCATCCTGTAACATGCATCGACCCTGAACTGGCGATTTGTTTCACATATGATAATATACATGTTTCAATGCCATTCTCCCAAATCATCCCACCCTCACCCTCTCCCACAGAGTCCCAAAGACTGTTCTACACATCTGTGTCTCTTTTGCTGTCTCGTATACAGGGTTATCATTTGCATCTTTCTAAATTCCATATATATGCGTTAGTATATTGTATTGGTGTTTTACTTTCTGGCTTACTTCACTCTGTATAATAGGCTCTAGTTTCATCCACCTCATTAGAACATCTGCAGACGAATGGATAAGAAAGCTTTGTAATTGATTTTTGTGTCTGGAGTAAGGTAAGAGTCTCATTTTAGTTCCATAGCCACTTATATGGGTATCTAATTGTTTCAGAACCATTTTCTAGGAAAATGTATTCCTTCTCCACTATTGTGAAGTGCTTTGTTGTTTAGTTGCTAAGTCTATCTCTTTGTGATCCCATTGACTGTAGCATGCCAGGATCCTCTGTCCATAAAATTTCCCAGGCAAGCATATTGGAGTGGGTTGCCGTTTCCTTCTCTAGGGGACCTTCCCGACCCAGGGATTGAACTTGCATCTTCTGCATTGGCAAGTGAATTCTTTACCACTGAGCCACCAGGGAAGACTTGTGAAGTGTTAGATTTGCAGAAATCACATGGCCATTTGTGAAGAATTTCTTTCTAGGGTTTCTATTCTTTTGAGCTATTGTTTTTATTCTTATGCCAATACCTTACTGTTTTAATTACTGTATCTAATATTCAATGGAGCAAATCCTCCCATCCATTTCTTCTTCTTTAAAAATGTCTTGGCTAAATTTGGGCTTCCCTGGTGGCTCAAGTAGTAAAGAATCTGCCTGCAATTCAGGAGACTTGGGTTCGATCCTTTTCTTGAAAAGATCCCCTGGAGAAGGGAATGGCTACCCATGCCAGTATTCTGCTTGGAAAATTCCATGGACAGAGGAGTCTGGTGGGCTACAGTCCTTGTGGTTGCAAAGAGCTTAGCCCTTCACCTTTTTACATTTCTGTGTATGTTTTACTACTGGTTTGTAACATTCCACATACATAGTATTAAAATTTTTACAGGATTATATTAAATCTATATATCAAATTGGAGCAATTTAACATCTTTCTGACATTTGAGCCTTTGATTTATATCCATGGTATATTTTCTCATTAATTGAGACCTTTCTCTCAGTAACATTTTATAATTTTCTGGGTTGAGAGTTTCCACTGTGTTTTATTAGGTTTATGATATTCATACACGTATCATCTGCAGTTTGTTCCATGGCATGTCACCCAGCTTCTCC
Source organism: Moschus berezovskii (assembly GCF_049115385.1). NCBI lineage: Eukaryota > Metazoa > Chordata > Mammalia > Artiodactyla > Moschidae > Moschus > Moschus berezovskii. The sequence goes on from NC_142464.1 coordinate 29,820,733, forward strand.
CTCTGGGACCAGAGCACTTGTTCCTTGGCTGCTGGGGGTGTTAGAGATTGACAGCACTCAGCTGAGTCTCCCTGAAACCTGCTATCCCAAGACATTTATGAATTTTTATGTTCTTTTCCAAGAATCAGTTATTGGCTATGCTTATCTTTATTTTCTCTTTTTATTTTATTGTTTAATTGTGTTCTTTCCAGTGTTTGAAAGTTATCTATCTATATTTTTACCCTTTTCCTTTTCAAATTTCTGTAAGTCTCTGAAAAGCATCACATAACTGAGATTTTTGCAAAATTTAGGTTTAAATATACAACTAAATCAAATTTATTTCTAGCTCTCATATTTATACTTGTTTTATTTGGTATGAGTTTTTTTTTTTTTAAATCAGGCTTATAGAGACATATATATGGCCAAACTGTACAATTTAAAATTTGAGTTTGATGCATTTTGACAAATGAATATTAATCATACCACCATATAATTGTGGTATATTAATCTTACCAAAATTAAGATATAGCACATTTCCATCATACCTAGAAGATGCCTATTGCCCCACTGCCATGCATCCCTTCTTTAGTCTCCCAGAATGTGATAACTAATTATCTGATTTCTGTCCCTAAGACTTTGTGTTTTGCATTTTTTCTTTTCTTTTCTTTTTTTTTCATTTTTCATTTTTTCAAATGTCATATACATGGAATCATATAGCACATGACTTTTTGTCTCTGGCTTCCTTTGCTTACCTTACTTTCAAGATTCATCAATGTTGTTGCGTGTATCACTAGTTAGTTCTTTCTTGAAGGATAGTATTGCACTGTATGGACACATCACAATGTTTTTATCCTTTTTCCGATTCATGGGCATTTGAGTACTTTTCAATTCCAGGCCATTATGAATAACTGTTATAAACATTAGCAGACAGGTCATTTTTGTTGATCTGTATAGTATAAGTAAACAGATGAATCTGTATAAGCAGAACTTGTGTATCATACAATAAGGGTAAGTTTAATTTATTAAGAAAATTCCCAAATTCCAAATTATTAACAAAATTCAAAAGCATAGCATTTTATTTCCACCACCAGTTTATGAACATTTTGGTTGCTTTGCATTCTTGGTTTCTCTTGGTATTGTCAGTTTTGGAAAATATTTTACCCATCAAGTAGGTGTACGGTGGTGTCTTATTGTGGTTTTGATTTCCATTTCTCTAGTGACTAAAAGCCCTGTCCAGCCAATTCTTTGGAAGAGGGATCAGCACCCAGCCAGTGCTACCACTCTTTGTTGCTTCACCAACCAGCTGTCCCGTGGCACAGGGCGCCCCCAGGATGATCAAATAGGATCTCATATGTCTAGCATATGAGAGACTATCCCTAAGCTTGGGTAATAGGAGCAGGGACATTACACAGACATTATTTTATTTATCTTCCAATAGCACAGGTATTTCTATTTTACAAATGAAGAAGTTGAGGATCATCAACTTTATGTAATTTTCCAAAACCTATAAAGCTGGTAAGCAGAAATGCCAGAATTTAAGTTTGGGTTTTTGTGGTTCCAAAGCTATAGCTTGATTTTACTCTGAAATTTATAGCTGATATATATCCCCTTAGGTTCCTTTTCTCTAGACTTCATAACATCTCTTTTTTAAATCCTTATTTTCCAAAATTTTCATCAAATTCAAGGTTTTTTTGAGTCATTCTCACCCACTCATCCCAAAATTCTGTATGTCACTCCTTGTTTCTACAAATAGTGTTGAATGAATAAATCCGGATTTGCTCCTTGGTGACAATTACTGTCACCACTCAGTTCAGTTCAGTTGCTCAACCGTGTCCGACTCTTTGCGACCCCATGAATCACAGCACGCAAGGCCTCCCTGTCCATCACCAACTCCCGGAGTTCACTCAAACTCATGTCCATCGAGTCGTGATGCCATCCAGCCGTCTCATTTTCTGTTTGTCCCCTTCTCGTCCTGCCCCCCAATCCCTCCCAGCATCAGAGTCTTCTCCAGTGAGTCAACTTTTTGCATGAGGTGGCCAAAGTATTGGAGCTTCAGCTTTAGCATCAGTCCTTCCAATGAACACCCAGGATTGATCTCCTTTAGAATGGACTGGTTGGATCTCCTTGCAGTCCAAGGGACTCTCAAGAGTCTTCTCCAACACCACAGTTCAAAAGCATCAATACTTCGGTGATCAACTTTCTTCACAGTCCAAATCTCACATCCATATATGACCACTGGAAAAACCAAAGCCTTGACTAGATGGACCTTTGTTGGCAAAGTAATGTCTCTGCTTTTTAGTATGCTATCTAGGTTGGTCATAACTTTTCTTCCAAGGAGTAAGCGTTTTTTAATTTCATGACTGCAATCACGTTCTGCAGTGATTTTGGAGCCCCCCAAAATAAAGTCTGACACTGTTTCCACTGTTTTTCCATCTATTTCCCATGAAGTGATGGGACCAGATGCCATGATCTTTGTTTTCTGAATGTTGAGCTTCAAGCCAACCTTTTCACTCTCCTCTTTCACTTTCATCAAGAGGCTTTTGAGTTCCTCTTCACTTTCTGCCATAAGGGTGGTGTCATCTGCATATCTGAGGTTATTGATATTTCTCCCAGCAATCTTGATTCCAGCTTGTGCTTCTTCCAGCCCAGCGTTCCTCATGATGTACTCTGCATATAAGTTAAATAAGCAGGGTGACAATATACAACCTTGACGTACTCCTTTTCCTATTTGGAACCAGTCTGTTGTTCCATGTCCAGTTCTGACTGTTGCTTCCTGGCCTGCATACAGATTTCTCAAGAGGCAGATCAGGTGGTCTGGTATTCCCATCTCTTTCAGAATGTTCCACAGTTTATTGTGATCCACACAGTCAAAGGCTTTGGCATAGTCAATGAAGCAGAAATAGATGCTCTTCTGGAACTCTCTTGCTTTCTCCATGATCCAGCGGATGTTGGCAATTTGATCTCTGGTGCCTCTGCCTTTTCTAAAACCAGCTTAGGGAAGTTCACTGTTCACATATTGCTGAAGCCTGGCTTGGAGAATTTTGAGCATGACTTTACTAGCATGTGAGATGAGTGCAATTGTGCGGTAGTTTGAGCATTCTTTGGCATTGCCTTTCTTTGGGATTGGAATGAAAACTGACCTTTTCCTGTCCTGTGGCCACTGCTGAATTTTCCATTGAGTGTAGCACTTTCACAGCATCATCTTTCAGGATTTGAAATAGCTCAACTGGAATTCCATCACCTCCACTAGCTTTGTTCGTAGTGATGCTTTCTAAGTCCCACTTGACTTCTCATTCCAAGATGTCTGGCTCTAGGTGAGTGATCACACTGTTGTGATTATCTTGGTTGTGAGGATCTTTTTTGTACAGTTCTTCTGTGTATTCTTGCCACCTCTTCTTAATATCTTCTGTTTCCGAGTCCGAAATGCAGTACTTGGATGCAATCTCAAAAATGACAGAATGATCTCTGTTCGTTTCCAAGGCAAACCATTCAATATCACGGTAATCCAAGCCTATGCCTCAACCAGTAATGCTGAAGAAGCTGAAGTTGAACAGTTCTATGAAGACCTACTAGACCTTTTAGAACTAACACCCAAAAAAGGTGTCCTTTACATTATAGGGGACTGGAATTCAAAAGTAGGAAATCAAGAAACACCTGGAGTAACCGGCAAATTTGGCCTTGCAGTACAGAATGAAGCAGGGCAAAGGCTAATAGAGTTTTGCCAAGAGAACTCACTGGTCATAGCAAACATCCTCTTCCAACAACACAAGAGTAGACTCTACACATGGACATCACCAGATGGTCAACACCGAAATCAGATTGATTATATTCTTTGCAGCCAAAGATGGAGAAGCTCTATACAGTTAGCAAAAACAAGACTGGGAGCTGACTGTGGCTCAGATCATGAACTCCTTATTGCCAAATTCAGACTTAAATTGAATAAAGTAGGGAAAATCACTAGACCATTCAGGAAATGAAATCAAATCCCTTATGATTATACAGTGGAAGTGAGAAATAGATTAAAGGGATTAGATCTGATAGACAGAGTGCCTGATGAACTCTGGACGGAGGTTCATGACATTGTGCAGGAGACAGGGGTCAAGATCATCCTCATGGAAACGAAATGTAAAAAAGCAAAATGGCTGTCTGAGGAGGCCTTACAAATAGCTGTGAAAAGAAGAGAAGCAAAAAGCAATGGAGAAAAGGAAAGATATAAGCACCTGAATGCAGAGTTCCAAAGAATATCAAGGAGAGATAAGAAAGCCTTCCTCAGCGATCAATGCAAAGAAATAGAGGAAAACAACAGAATAGGAAAGACTGTCACCATTATGTCAGGCTATTCTGTTTGAACCTATTGACTCTGAGTAAATGGAACCTGGGACTGTTGGCAAAGGTTGGCATAGCCTGTTATGATGCAGTTTAATGCACCCTGGGGGTTCATGGATGGATAAGCTACACCTAAGTAGCCCATCTGCACTTCATGGCCTCTCTTTCCTAAAAGAGATGCTGAACATACTGTATTTCAGTAATGTACATTCTGTAATAATTTCACACTTAGCCCTCACATACTGCTGTTTAATCATCGGTATTCTAGACAAGCATAATTCAATTTAGAGGGTTGTTGCTACCTATGGTCAATCCACACCACTGTTAATTAATAGTGGTGGTCAACACATGGTTTTATTCACTGCCCATTACAATTTACTCATGAGTTTTATTAAGGATATGAGGATTTTTTAATGTTTCCTTTCTACTTAATATCACAGTTAGCTTTATTGCTTTTAGCAAGAGTTAAATAGCCATATTATATGGTATCTGTTGAGCTCTTTTGCTGTTCTTTGATAATTTGTTCATAATAGATCACTTTTAATGGAACTTATTTAATCATACAGAGAATACCTTGAGGGGGAAAAAGTAAGCGATAGTTTATAACATATGCATATTTTGGCACATACTATTGGCAACAGATGAGGTTGCATTTATTGAATTTAAAACTGAAGGGCATGCTGTACCAATGCTAAACTTGGTAGATCCGAGAACTTTGAACATAATTCTCATTACTTATGCAGCTTTTAAGACACAGACAGTAAGGCTGGACTATAAATGAAAGGGACTAACATTAAAAATTTTGAATGCTCTGTTCTCCTTTTCCTTCTTGAGATCTCTGACCTAACTTGCTTTAGCATCGAATTACCTGGAAGATGGGAGTGGTTAGGTGGGCAGAGATTATGACTTGTCAGGAAGGAACACTGAGGAGAGACCAAGAGCATGTTGAGCTTCCATTATGCCATCATAAGATCATCCAGCGGGATTGCAGTTCTAGCCTTCTGCCTTGAGAGAGAACTTCCCAGTTTCCTCGATCTCCTCTTCAGCATTGCCACAACCAAGCAGGGAGGATTCAGTCTCTCGAGCTCTCCTGTGGCGTAGAGAAGATGTAACGCTTGACATTAGGATTGACTGGAGTCTGGAAGAGGATATTAATGAAGAAGGAAATAAAAACCTTCCTCTTTTTTTTTTTAATCACCAAAGATTTGTGAAAAGGAAAGAAAAGTGTTAACTTAATAAATAGCATTTATGCTTTTGGATCTATATCCTTCTATATATGAGCTTACCAGGTGGTTCTAGGGATAAAGAATCTGCCTGCCAATGCAAGAGACGCAAGAGTTGGGAGTTCCATCCCTGGGTCAGGAAGATCCTTTGGAGGAGAAAATGGAAACCCACTCCAGTATTCTTTCCTGGAGACTTCCATGGGCAGAGGAGCCTGGTGGGCTAAGGTCCACGAGGGTTTGAAGAGTCAGACATGACTGAGTGACTGAGCACACACAGCTTCTATGTATATGAATACATCAGTTTGTCTAATCCTCAGAGTGACACTGTGAAGTAGTGACGTCAATTACTATCTTATTCCCGTTTTATTGTAGAGGAAACTTGTACACAGAGCCAATCAGTAACTTACCACGGATCATGCACCTAATGAACGTTACGGTGGCACTGTGTTGTCTACCCCATCAGGTCCTACGGAGTTGGGTTATTGAGGATAATGCTGAAGGCAAAGAGGGCTGGCAGCAGCTTTTCTCCCTGCCCCCTATTCAGGGATAGAAAATTACCTCTGAGCTTTGTATCGTTCCAAACTTGGGCCTGGCTGAAGCTACGTAGCCTGATTGTCAGAAGAGGGAGATCTTTCAGTATGATGGTCCTGAGCTGCCTTCAGGGACCTGCAGTGAGAAATTAACCCGAGAGCCAGCCAGAGGCCCACCAAGTCATTCTTCAGGTGGTGTGAGGCTGGGACCGCCTGGACCACGGACGGAAAGGAGGCTTTAGGCCTCTTGCAGAAAACTGTGGCCAATGGGAGTGGGGTTGAGACAGGGTTAATTAATCAGGATAGAGTCCTGGAGGTGGTCAAAGCTGGGGGAGACTGAATCAGAGTCCTGCTGACAAAGAGTGAAGCTATGCAGCATAGCAGCAGGGCAAACAGCACCCAGGAGCCAGGGGTGTTGCCATGGAGACCTGGGGAAGCAGAGAACATTGTACTGAAGACTCTGATTATTTTTCCAGGAGGACTCAAAAGCTTTATTCCCTCCCCCAACACCCACCACCATGCTCCACATGTCATCACAGAAGGAAGTGCAGGGAGCTGGGCTAGCTTAGGGACTAAATGATATTTTTTGAAACACTGCATATTTTAAAGGGGAAGCCAACACTATTAGATGAGATTAAGTTTTAACTGAATTTAGTTAATTTGTTGTCTGGTTACGGAGTAGGGAGGTAACCAAAACAGAGGACCAGATTCAGTAGAGAACCCTAAAGAATTTTCATTTTCTCTTCATATCTGAGTTATACAGGAGGTTAAGTTTCATAAACCTGCTATAAAATTCAGCTAATAAAAAAAAGAAATAGAAAAAAAAATACATTGTCAACTGTATAGGCAATGGAAACAGCGCACATAAAACAATCAGAAAAATTAAAGGGAGAAGTTGGAATTACAGAAAGAGGACAACAGGATAATAATAACCTTCCTGATAGTAGCCAGTTATAGTAAAACCTCCTTTGACAAAGAAAAATTTGCAAGGCATTTAATTTCAATGCTACCTTACTGTGACAGAAATGTACATGGCTGTAGAAAACAAAAACAAATATCTAAGTACTTTGAGTAGGACGGGAAAAAATGTAAATTATAGGGAAAGAACCACAATTTCAGTTCTCAATAGGTTGTCCCGGGGCCACCCACACCTTTATTTGTCAGATGCATGGTTTTTCCTCCCCGTTGCACTTCTGGGGCTGGTCCAGGGGGTGGTAGGTGGAGGGAGAAGCATCGCTTTGCACCCTTCTCCCTGCTCTCCCTCCTCTCGCTTCACTCTGCCTGTCTGCGCCCACTGCCTCACTTTGTCCAGGCCCTCATTTGCTCTCACTTGGGCCGTGGTGAAAGCTTCCTAATTGATTTTGCTTCCTACAACCTTTCCCTCCTCAATTTAGCCTGTAAAACTTTTCCAGAGTCATCTTACAGAAGCTGATTTTCATGGCATCTCAAAATCTATAAAAATTCCTGCAAAGAGCTCTCATTTGGGAAGCCTGGTGTGCTGCAGTGCAAGGGGTTGCAAAGAGCTGGACATGGCTAAGCAACTGAACTGAACTGAGATGATCAAATAAATAGGTGGGGAAAGAAAAAATAAAAGAAGGATATAACCATGTGATCAGGTGAAGTGGAAGCAAGAGGAACCTGGAAGAACCATGTTATAATCAGAGAGAAGGTCTCCTGAGGTTTCTGGAAGGGACCCAAACAAGAAATCTAGCTCATTTGGAAGGCCATGGAAACACACAGGGCTAGTGAAATGGAGGTTATCCTACTCATTCTTCACTTTTTGTAAGACAAATGGGAATATTGTGTTGTGAGCAGAAAGCTGTGAACTCATACCACCCACACTTCTGTTACGCTTGACGACCATTTTGGGGTCCGTTTCAGAGATCAACTGACTATCCATCTATATCTATCTGTTCTTTATCATATGTCTGTTCTTCAGGTCATTCATTTGCCAGTCTGTGGCAATTTATTTATGCTTGTGGGACCCACTTGGTTGATTAATATGTACGTAGAGTCCAAATACTTCTAGTTTCCGTGGTTTGGAGCAACAGTCAGATAAATAATTTAATGAAGAGATGAGGATTGAATAGCCAAGGTCTTTCACAAAAGGACTCCCAGAGCCCATCTCCTTTTATTTACACATTTTCTCTCTTTTATCTTTCAGCTGACCAGACATTTGGTTTTGTGGCCACAGTTATTATCTCAAACACAAGCTATTTTTTCTATTTGCTCTTTATGTCAGTTACCAAAGGCTGTATTGTTAGAATCAATATGTTTGTTTAGATATCAGAGAGCCTTAGACTTTTAGAGCTGAAAAGTATGTTAGCAATCACCTGGTTCAAAAATTTATTGAACTTTTAATTGTTTTCCTTCTTTTACTGTTTGTCACAACCAAAGACTCTTCCATCTCTGTAATAACCGGCCAGTTTGGCACAAGTGAACTACATAAAAAAAACTTCAAGTTGTCAATTATAATTCACACGTAGTAAACAGGAAGCAGAAAAAGAGCCCTTTGAAAGTGAAATCTTAATTCAGTAGACACTTTATCAACATGTTCATCTAAAGTTGGTGATGAGTTAAGTACAGACTGATAATTGGGGAGGTGATTGAATTCTTGGTTTGTACTTAATTATAGAGGGAACATTAATCTCCATCAAAAAAAGTATTTAAGCCTCATAAAAATGCAGAGAAAGAAACTCTATCCCAATGGGCCATGACTACTACCTTAAATATGGATGCCTACATTCTTGATTCAGGCAAGTTCTCACTCTTTATAAAATGTAAGCAATATAATCGAAAGATTAGAATTGTATAACAGAGACTCAAATAATTTTTCAGCATTTATATGTGCAAAGAGAAGTATGATCATGTTCAATTCATTCTTTCAAAGTATGCTCCTAAGGATATTGAATTTACTCTCTTGGTAGGGGAAAGATTTGCTGAAAAATAGTGTTTTATAAATATTCATAGCAGCAGTTTAATTCTACAGTTGAGGTTTCAGAGGGATGGCATGACTTTCTAGGTCATCCAAATAAATGTACAGAAGAAGATATTTTTTTCTTGAACTATCGATCCTGAAACAAATGACTTTTATATGATTCTAGATTTTTATATTTGAACAAGATGACAGACATCATGTAGTACAGATGTATTATCCTGCAGTTGGAGACCAAAACACTAATTTGCTGCACTGTCAGGTATAACTTAGTGGGATATTTTAAATAGAGACCTCCGGGTTTTAGTCCCAGTTATTCTAACTTAGTATGTTTGGAATGGTGCCAGTAGTATCAAATTTAAAAAAAAACATGATTCTCAGGTGATTCTGATGGACAGAACTGTAAAGTACTGAATTAGTGTAACCTCTCACCCAGTATCTCCACTCATCAAAATATCTATATAGGGAAAAATGCATCATCTCTAGGATTACCAACTTTATTATTGAATGACTATAATGCTCAAAAAATCATAGTTAGATTAAATACAATTTTAATCTTCTTTAACCTACTATGCTCATAACCAAATTTGGTTCTAGTTCTGCTTCCTATATAGTAAGGTAAAACAAATCCATAACAGATCCATATATTCTTCCTCATGGCAATTTTTGGCAGTTTTTCCTACATTTTTTTTCTGAAGATTACCTATTCATAATTCAGTCAAATATTCCCTTAAAATGTGATTTACAGATCTTTTACATCCATGTCATATTCTAATTTGTCAAAGTTCTTTTTTTAATATCTAGAATTCAAAATCTAAATTCATTGTCCATTCAAGTTTAGAAATGTGGCTATTGGACATTTCTCAGTGCAACTTGAGATCGTACTGGCTTTTTTAAAAAAGAACCTATTTAATCAGCTACCTTTCCTAAATCTTTCGTATGTATATACACACACATATGCACATATGTACGAAAGATTTAGAAAAGGTAGCTGATTAAATTTTTGTATGATCTGTGTAATAGGTTCTTTTTATATGTATATAGAGTTAAAAAATTGGAACATAGGAGGGAACTCTAAGATAGGAATCATAATTTCATATATGGACATGGGACTGGCAGGTGAAAAATAAATGAGAGAATTAGACCAGTTATAAATAATTCGGAGTGGTAGTGTCTATAGCAAGCTGGAGAGAGCATTTTCCACCTAAGGGTTTTAACAAAAAAAAAAAAAAAAGGCCTTTCCAAAAATTGAAAACAAACTCTACCAAATCAGAATCTTATCAGTGGGCCAAATGTAGTAAAATAATGACATCATTTTCAGTTCCTGTTTCTGGGTCAAAAAGCTGAGAGTCTTGGAACATGTTTCCATAGGTTCTTAGGTTTTGTTGATATTTTTAAGGAGATGTAGGAATAAGAGAGTGTCCTTTAACCATATGTCCTTTGAGATCTCTAGTTTTTGAAGACAAGCTGATAAGTTTAGCTTGCCATACATAAGGAGAATATGTTACACAAGCACATCACTCTGACACTCACTTTTTCTTCAATTAAGCAAATCTTGCTATATAGAACAAAGAATAAGAAAGACAGAAAGAGTAAGAAAGAAAGAATTTCTCTAGTAGTCATCAACCTGGAGTGTAACTGAACATGTGTTTCCATGTTCCAGCACTTGTATACCTACATTCATTTTTATATTTATTCTTCCCTTATTTTCCAACTCATAAACTGAAATTTCTCTTAGGCAAGTAACTTTAAAAACAGTATTCTATAGTCTTTCCATAATGAATTCCATGGTGTTGTATCACAGGCTGTTAATATTTTCTGCTTGTGTGTGTGCCAAGTTGCGTAAGCTGTGTCTGATTCTTTGCAACCCACCAGGCTCCTGTCCATGGGATTCTCCAGGCAAGAATACTGGAGTGGGTTGCTGTGCCTTCCTTCAGGAATGCTGTTTGCTTCAGTTCAGTTCAGTCACTCAGTCGTGTCTGACTCTTTGAGACCCCATGAATCACAGCACGCCAGGCCTCTCTGTCCATCACCAACTCCTGGAGTTCACTCAAACTCATGTCCATCGAGTTGGTGATGCCATCCAGCCATCTCATTCTCTGCGTCCCCTTCTCCTCCTGCCCCCAATCCCTCCCAGCATCAGACACTTTTCCAGTGAGTCAACTCTCCGCATGAGGTGGCCAAAATATCGGAGCTTCAGCTTTGCATCAGTCCTTCCAATGAACACCCAGGACTGACCTCCTTTACAATGGACTGGTTGGATATCCTTGCAGTCCAAGGGATTCTCAAGAGTCTTCTCCAACACCACAGTTCAAAAGCATCAATTCTTCGGCGATCAGATTTCTTCACAGTCCAACTCTCACATCCATATATGACCACTGGAAAAACCAAAGCCTTGACTAGATGGACCTTTGTTGGCAAAGTAATGTCTCTGCTTTTTAATATGCTGTCTAAGTTGGTCATAACTTTCCTCTCAAGGAGTAAGCTTCTTTTAATTTCATGGCTGCAATCAGCATCTGCAGTGATTTTGGAGCCCCCAAAAATAAAGTCTGACACTGTTTCCACTGTTTTTCCATCTATTTCCCATGAAGTGATGGGACCAGATGCCATGATCTTAGTTTTCTGAATGATGAGCTTTAAGCCAACTTTTTCACTCTCCTCTTTCACTTTCATCAAGAGGCTTTTTAGTTCCTTTTCACTTTCTGCCATAAGGGTAGTTTCATCTGCATATCTGAGGTTATTGATATTTCTCCTGGAAATCTTGATTCCAGCTTGTGCTTCTTCCAGCCCAGCGTTTCTCATGATGTACTCTGCATATAAGTTAAATAAGCAGGGTGACAATATACAACCTTGACATACTCCTTTTCCTATTTAGAACCAGTCTGTTATTCCATGTCCAGTTCTAACTGTTGCTTCTTAACCTGTATACAGGTTTCTCAAGAGGCAGGTCAGGTGGTCTGGTATTCCCATCCCTTTCAGAATGTTCCACAGTTTATTGTGATCCACACAGTCAAAGGCTTTGGCATAGTCAATGAAGCAGAAATAGATGTTTTCCTGGAACTCTCTTGCTTTTTCCATGATCCAGCAGGTGTTGGCAATTTGAGGTCTGGTTCCTCTGCCTTTTCTAAAACCAGTTTGAGCATCTAGAAGTTCTTGGTTCACGTATTGCTGAAGCCTGGCTTGGAGAATTTTGAGCATGACTTTACTAGCGTGTGAGATGATTATACAGTGGAAGTGAGAAATAGATTTAAGGGACTAGATCTGATAGACAGAGTTCCTGATGAACTATGGATGGTGGTTCGTGACATTGTACAGGAGACAGGGACCAAGACCATCCCTATAGAAAAGAAATGCAAAAAAGCAAAATGCCTGTCTGAGGAGGCCTTACAAATAGCTATGAATAGAAGAGAAGCAAAAAGCAAAGAGAAAAGGAAAGATATAAGCATCTGAATGCAGAGTTCCAAAGAATAGCAAGAAGAGATAAGAAAGCCTTCCTCAGCGATCAATGCAAAGAAATAGATGAAAATAACAGAAAAGGAAAGACAAGAGATCTCTTCAAGAAAATTAGAGACAAGAGATCTCTTCAAGAAAATTAGAGATACCAAGGGAACATTTCATGCGAAGATGGGCTCGATAAAGGAAAGAAATGGTATGGACCTAACAGAAGCAGAAGATATTAAGAAAAGGTGGCAAGAATTCACAGAAGAACTGTACAAGAAAGATCTTCACAACCCAAATAATCATGATGGTGTGATCACTCACCTAGAGCCAGACATCTTGGAATGTGAAGTCAAGTGGGCCTTAGAAAGCATCACTGAGAACAAGCTAGCAGAGGTGATGGAATTCCAGGTGAGCTATTTCAAATCCTGAAAGATGATGCTGTGAAAGTGCTGCACTCAATATGCCAGCAAATTTGGAAAACTCAGCAGTGGCCACAGGACTGGAAAAGGTCAGTCTTCATTTCAATCCCAAAGAAAGGCAATGCCAAAGAATGCTCAAACTACTGCACAATTGCACTCATCTCACACGCTGTCTGCTTACTGAATTCTAAATTGATTCATGAATTCTATGATAATGGTCCTTATACCCTTACCTTTACATTAGAGTACAGGTATTACAGCTCTAGAATTTTGCTTCAGCCTTATATTTGCTATGATCTGCTCTTTCCTCTACAGGTTGTACAAGTCCTTCTTGGGATGGATTACAGAGCGTTGAAATACTTCTTCCAGACTGCTTGTTTATGCTTTCCCAAGTGAACCCATATTCTTGTTTGATGACCTTTTTTTCTCACTTTACTGGCTGTTATTTTCAGTATTGAATTTAGTCTCAAAAACATTTCTGAATAAATTGTTATTAAGGCCTTCACCGTTATTAACTTTTAAACTCTTCTGATCTTAACTTTTACCTTTAGGATGTAACAGTAATTTTCGAACTTATTAAACTATGAGGCCTTTTATTAGAAATGTAAGTCTTGTTAAATTGATGTTATAGCAACTATAGCTTCTTAAACTGTTCTTTATTTTACAAAGCCATTGTTTCTGGCCAGAGCTGCTTCTGAAGGATTCTGATGTGTATTTTTGACTTATTAATTATAATTGTATATTCCTGCCTAAAATTTCCTCAACTGCTCCTATTTGATTGGGGCTTTCTGTCAATGAAGTGTGCACTATTATGTATATGGCAACTATAGTAACTCCAAGTCTGTTGCAGAGAAATGTGAAACAGCTTTAATTCAGGAGAAATTAGACAGGGGTGTTGGCAATCGGAGGAAGCACAAAGCTTATATTAACAGAACTGTTGATTCACTTTCTTATCCCAGTTGTGGCAGTAATTACAGCAAGGCAGCCTTTGATTTAAGGCAAAGCCCCAATTCAAACCTTTCTCTTCTTTAGCTGTGGGGATCTACAGGAGTTTATCTATTTATTTTGGTACCCGCTGTAAAGGATTTGAGACTACACAGAGCTTGACAAAATCTGGTTTCAAAGCCTTAAAAAAACAAGGTGAAAGAAACCTGATGATTTTGTGTATGAGAACCCAGAGGGTGGCTCCATGCTGGCCTTTTTTGTTCCGTAATCAGTGTAGTAATGGGAGCACGACAAGTAGCTCTCAAAACTCTTCACTTCCTGACCCTTCTTTGCACACCTAAGAAAAGGCACAGTTGCCTCAATTACCTGTTTTTGTTGCAGTCAAGAAAAATAATGGTAACAATTTAAATCTTTTAGGGAGCATTTTCCATCCTGGAATATTAGATTATGGAGTGAGCGAAAACCAAAGAGAAGCATGAAGTGTAGTTGTCTCAGTTCAGTTGCTCAGTTGTGTCCATCTCTTTGCGACCGCATGGACTGCAGCACGGGGCCAGGCCTGCCTGTCCATCACCAACTCCTGGAGTTTACTCAGACCCATGCCCATTGAGTTGGTGATGCCATACAACCATCTCATCCTCTGTCGACCCCTTCTCCTCTCACCTTCAATCTTTCCCAGCATCGGGGTCTTTTCAAATGAGCTGTCATTTCAAAATAATTGTCTACAAGACACTTATAATTTATTTTGGAAAAAACTGGAAAATGACAATTTTTTTATGCCATTTAATCTATATGAACATCTGTGATTAATATCTCTTGAGGAAAGCTGTAATGATTTCTAATGTAAATGAGTTTCAAGGATGGGAATTTATCTATCAACTTTAGCATAAGCTGTTTGACTTAGCCGGTTTACTTTGGTTGAAAGTTTTAGTTGCTCAGTGATGTATGACTCTGTGTGACCCCCATGGACTGTAGCCCGTCAGGCTCCTCTGTCCATGGGATTATCCAGGCAACAATACTGGAGTAGGTAGCCATTCCCTTCTCTAGGGGATCTTCCTGACCCAGGGATTGAACCCAGGTCTCCTGCATTAGAGACAGATTCTTTACCAAAGAGCCACATGGGAAGCCCTAACTTGGTTAAGTGTATCATAAAGGACTGGTCTGATTTGGAGGCAGCAGCAAGATGGGGAGGTGACCAGTTGCAATCTAGTCCCAATTTTATCACTCTCCAGCTATGCGACCTTGGGCAAATCAATCAAATCTTCACATCTCAGAGTTTGTTGTTTGGTCTCTGAGTTGTGTCCAACTCCATGGACTGTAGCCCGCCAGATTTCTCTATCCATGGGATCTCCCTGGCAAAAATACTGGAATGGGTTGCCTTTTCCTTCTCCAGGGGATCTTCCCCACCCAAGGATGGAACCTGCGTCTCCTGCATTAGCAGGCAGATTCTTTATCAATGAGCCAGCTGGGAAGCCCAGCTCAGAGTTTAGAATTATCAAGTAATGAATAGAGAGTTAGATTATACCTGATTTCACTTCCTTTCCCAGTTCTTTGATTTTACAGACTTGGGAGAAGATGGTTGAAACCTTGGGTGACTATACTCAGCACTTCTGTGATTGCTTGGAAAATCCTGAGGGGGGCTCCATGGCCCCCGTTTTTGGTAGTTCTCTTTAGAAAATGTGGTACACACACCTTATTTTCAGTTCTAGGACTTAGCTGCAATTCAAGGACAAAAGGGAAAGTTCTAGCCATCAATTTGCTACAAGTCTTCTATTTAAGGAATCTGGCTACATTTAGAGAGAATTTCTTCAGTTTTTTGCAGTCCGTATAGAGACTCAGATTGCAGTTTTAGCTGTCAAAGGAGAGGAGAGTTTAGGACGAAATGGTGAAATTCTTTGAGCAGATAAACTTAGCCAAAAGCTTTAAAGCTCTTTAAAGGGTTAGGCTTAGTTGTTCATCCCTTGCAAACTGACATTTTATGTTGCTTCAACAGACTATCTTCTAGTAGAATCCAGAGATTAACTGGGTAAAAAAAAAGTTTTGGGTTTCATAATTCTTTAGCAATATGGAACATGCAACTTTCTGCTTATAAACTTCAAGGTTGTTACCTTAGAACTATTTTCCACCTTTGATCTCTGTGGTATTTCAAAATTTCCCACAACATATGTTATGAAGAAAGAAAGGATAAATGGCCAGTTTGTTTGAGGATTTATTTTCATAAATATTATTTTATAAATTTCTATAATTAATGAATGCTTAGAAGAAAGCATACTCCTATTTAAAATCACTCCCCCTCCCCCCAATACTCATATCCCTTTCCCGCTTTTATTTCTTTTCTTGGAAATTAGTCTAGCATACTATATCATTTGCTTATTTATCTTGTTACCTTCTGTCCCCATTAGAACATGTTTCATGAGGCCAAAGAATGTGCTTTGTCAATTGCGTAACCCTACACCTTAGAAAGTATTAATAAATATCAATGAATGACAACACTGAATGAATAAATGAATAACACATTTTTAATAACTCACATGTCTTAATATCTAGAAAACATATATTTACTATTAAGTCCAAGAAGCATGCAATAACGTTTTAGCCATATTATCACGGTCTGCATTGGATTACCTTTACTATGGTATATCTTGGTATGAGAAAAAACTTCTAATGTAGGAATTTTCTATGGTTTCCCTATGATCATAATCTAGGTTTTTAACTTCTCCCTGAGTTTCACGGAAGCTAAGGCAGGAATAGAAAGTCTAGTTTTTCAGTTTTTAATGATGTCAGTGGTAAAGAAAGATAGGATGAAACTATCCTAGAAAAAAGAGGCTATATCCTTGGCTTCTCCAGAGACAGGACACAGACCCAGCCCCTATAGGCTTGGAGATGGAGGTATTGAATCCATTATTTCCTGTCACTCAGGAATCTGAGCTAAGAGATATGGACAGAGACTCAAAGTTTGTGGGGGGTTGCTTTAGTAGAAAGCACTGTGTGCCCATGATAAAGCCTGCATGTTGAAATGATCCAGGAGTCAACAGCTAAGTGAGCCGAGAAAGCTGACTGCCAACAGGAGACCAGGGCAGAAGGGAAGCTGAGAATTTTTCCCCAACAGCTTATTTAGATAAGAGTCAATGTCTCAGACCTTGTGACATCTTCATTTTAAAATGCATGGGGAGAATCATCAGTTACATTCAGTGATTTTGATTGGGAGGTATTATTATTTTTTAAAATGATTGTTTGGTCATGGTCACTTCTGAATCCTGATAGACAGTGAAAATGCTGGGAGACATTATACATATTTATTTCCTGGATAGTGCTGGCATTTCTGCTTTTATGAATAGTTCTTGAGTCTTGAAACATGACAGGCTCCACTTAGAAAGCTGGACTACTGAAATACTCAATCTTGATTTCTACACTCACAACATATGATTAACAAAATCTAGCATTGCAGTAGCCAGCAATTCAGAGTTGACTACTGGTAGTTATGTTGTTGTTAGTTTATTGATTGTTTATGAAGATAAAAATTTGGAAGAATTACAGATTGATTGCACAGTAAAGAAATGATAGCTTAGGGATGTGAAAATGTCATTGCATTGGAATTCTTGAGAATCTAGACACAATGAGAAAGGATTTAACTTGAGAGAAACTTGGCCTCACTCAGTAAGAGAATAATATGCTTTCGTTTATATTTTGGCTACTGTAAAAACACTTCTGAATAAGAAAATTATACATCAGGATGCTATTATGTGAATCGGAACATATTCAGTTTACCTAAGTAATCCTTCTTTGTCCAATTCTGCCCATTTTGCTTGCTTATTTCTAGTTTTTTTTGGTTGCCTGCATGTTTTTTCAGATTCTAGTTGGTATTTATTAGTGTTTGAAACACTGAGTCAAAAATGTTCTTAGTCATTTCCATCCCCTATATGGAAGGTGAACCAGTAGAGCCATCAAGGGCTTCACTGTGCCTCTTTCACTGTTCCTTCGTCCTCTGCTAGGCATCCCCTTCTTTTTAGGAAAACAATTGCATTTATTTTTCTTGAAACTGTTTTTTTCTTTTTTTTCCTTCTTAGACATTTTATTGTCTGAAGCATACTTAATTGACTCAGGTAATAGAGAAATTCACTCAGGGCTTGGCTTCTAGCTGATATAAGCCTATTGTCTAGTGAACTAGAAGGAAGTTTCCTTACTTGTTTTATATCTGATTAGTTGTAGAATTAAGCTTAATAAGAAAAAAATTTAACGGAAGAGATTGATGTTTGCACCTTCTTTAAGCATCATATAATTTAAATACTCAAAAAATTGTATTTCTGTGCTTAGCGGCATGGAGTGGTTCATTGAATGTGGAGGCTGGAGTTAGGCAGATCTGAGTTTTAATTCTTAGCCTTCTCACTAGCTCTCCAAGTTCCTTCACCGTTCTAAGCCTCAGTATCTTCACTGGAAAAATAACCTCCGTGACTGCTTAAGAGTGTGGGCTCTGGCCTCGGGTTATTGTTGCTGTTGAGTTGTCCAGTCATGTCTGGCTCTTTGCGACCCTATGGACTGCATCACGCTAGGCCTCCCTATCAGTCACCATCTCCCAAAGTTTGCCCAAATTCATGTCCATTGCATCGGTGATGCCATTCAGCCATCTCATCCTCTGACACACTCTTTTCCTTCTGCCCTCAATCTTTCCCAGCATCAGGGCCTTTTCCAATGAGTCGGCTATTTGCATCAGATGACCAAAATACTGGAGTTTCAGCTTCAGCATTGGTTCTTCCAATGAGTATTTGGGGTTGACTTCCCTCAAGACTGACCGATTTGATCTCCCTGCTGTCCAAGGGACTCTCAGGAGTCTTCTCCAGTACCACAGCTCAAATGATTGCCTGCATTCATATCCCAGCTTTGTCACTTAGTTGAACAATCTTGGGCAAATTATTTATATTTTTTGTGACTCAGTTTTGTCAGCTATAAAATGGGATAGTAATAGAGCTATAACGTAGAGTTGTGAAAACCAAGTGACAATTAAATGACTTAATGACAATAAAGGGCTTAAAACAGCTACATGGTATATAGTAAGTTCTTAGCAATGATTGTTATCATTACTCAGAGGTCTGATGCAAGGGCTAAATGAGACAGAGCACTGAAAATGCTGAGGGTATTTAGCAACCATCAATTTCTTTTATCTTTACCAAATTACTTCCAAATTATTTATTTATTTTTTTTAGTGTAGGTTCTTGTTAACATCATTTCCATATCATAAGCTATTGTCACGTGCATTGCAGTCTGTACCCTACTTGCAATAGGTTACAGCAGAGTACATACTCACTCTGATACTCCAGAGTTGGAAGGTTGACCTTTGGTAGAAGGCAAAATTTTCTTTTAATGGCCACTCCCTGGGTCAAGAAAATCCCCTGGAGAAGGAAATGTCAACCTACTTCAGTATTCTTGCCTGGGAAATCCCAAGAACAGAGGAGCCTTGCAGGTTACAGTCTATGTGATTGCAAAAGACTTGGACACAACGTAGTGACTAAACGATAACAACAAAACGGCTTGCACTGTATCAAGCTCCAAAATGTCCTAAGCTTCTGTATCCTCCAGAGATTTTGCTTCATTTGGGGACTTACCCGAAATTGAACAGTGCTGACTTACCATTTGATGAGCAGACAAATTCAGAAAGAAAACCAAAGAGTGAATTAACTGAAAGACAGGTGGGCAAGGGGAAATGTCAGCTCAGGATGGCCTAGCTTAGGGCCAGCTTAGGGATGATAAATGTATGCCTGTGGCCCTTCGCCCAACCCATGGCAATCATTGCTGGGCCCACATACAGCTTTATAATTCTTTTCAATATAATTCTCCGTTAATCTACAACTATAATTTTGGCATTCCAAGTTGTCAGTCAGGTTTAGTTGGATATAAAACAGTGTTGTCAGATTTGCTTATCAAGATTGATGATGTCACCTTTACGAACAATAATTAGCTCAGTTCTTTCTGAACATGGAAGTAGCCTTATTTTCTTTCAAATTCCAAAGAATTTCTTTTTGAACTTCAAATTTATTTTCCTTAGGAAAATTTTAAAGGTTTTGTACATGTAGAAAAGAATGATTTAGGCAATTTAACTCATTATACCTTTATGTTCCTTTGATGTAAAAAAACTAAAACCAGTGGTCATGTATAGATGTGAGAGTTGGTCTGTGAAGAAAGCTGAGTGCTGAAGAATTGATGCTTTTGAACTGTGGTGTTGGAGAAGACTCTCGAGAGTCCCTTGGACTGCAAGGAGATCCAACCAGTCCATCCTAATGGAGATCAGTCCTGAGTGTTCATTGGAAGGACTGATGCTGAAGCTGAAACTCCAATACTTTGGCCACCTCATGTGAAGAGTTGACTCATTGGAAAAGACTTTGGTGCTGGGAGGGATTGGGGGCGGGAGGAGAAGGGGACGACAGAGAATGAGATGGCTGGATGGCATCACCTACTTGATGGACATGAGTTTCGGTAAACTCCGGGAGTTGGTGATGGACAGGGTGGCCTGGCATGCTACGATTCATGGGGTCGCAAAGAGACTGACACGACTGAGTGACTGAACTTAACTGAACTGATCCTATTTTTTTCTGAGAAATAAAATAAAAAATCCCTCATTTATGCTGATGCTAGTTTTTAACTAGTTATATTAGGTTGATTTGTATCTTTTTATTCAGTGTGGTCTTAATAAATATCACATATGGTGGAGCCCATAGAATCTGGTACAAATCATTTAGAAATAAATTATTTTGCTACTGTGTTAATAATTTTATGTTTTTGAAATCTAGATCAAATAGCTCTAGAGGCCTCTGTGAAGTAATTCATTTCTGCTTTATAATGCATTTCACTATTTTTACCCAATCTTGGTGAAACAAAGTTCATATACAACAACTGAATTGTATTTAAATTTTAAAAATTTTATTCTTACCACTTTTCTAGGATATATTTTAAGTCTAATATCACTGCTGTGTCAATGGCCCATAGACAAATGGACAGATTGTTCTTACCATCAAACAAACAGAGATCATTCATAGTCCTAGAATCATCCAAGTCCCTCGACTTGGATGGCCTTGATGCTTAGATGGATCACTTTCTTTCATTTTCGACAATGATTTAGGTGGTGTTAACCAGAGGATGAACACAAATATAATAGGAGGCCCAATCCAAATGCAGAAGCAGACACAGACACAGGTAGAAGCCGAGATACAAGGAATGTCATAGGAGAGACATATTTTACGCAAGTTTCAAAGGATTAAGCATCTTATTCCCAGCATAAGACCTGTCTTGTCTCCCCAACTCAGGGGCATTTCTAATAGCCCTGCACTTGCTAACAGTCACTGCGGACACACTAGTATTTAGAAACTTCACTCTCGGAAAAACCTAGTTGATTATTCTTCAGGTCTGACCTACTCCTATCAGTCATTCACTGGCTCACCGCAACTCCCACCACAACCACTCCCAGCACTACAGAAAACAGTTTTTCTCCCTGAGAAACATGGGAGGCATGACTGAAAATAGAGGGCTACACTAGCTTTGCGCAACACCCTCACCACCTTCAGTTCTCGGGTGCAGCTGCTCTCTCCTGCCTTTGCACAGTCCATGGCTCTACAGTTCACTTCCCCTTAGTGTATTAGCTAACTTCTGCTCATCTTTCAAGACTCAGCTCATGGCACTTTCTTTACAAAGCCTCTCCTGTCCTTCCTTTCACATCCTGGGAGAAATAAAATGCTGCAGTTTTGGTTCCTATAGCACCTTGCCCATATTGCTGCTGTCTTGTGGTCAAAAAAGGAGTCTATCTCCATCACGAGGATGCAAAGTCATCCTTGTAACCCTGGCACTAAGTGATGTTCTGTACATAGTTTTTCTTAGTAAAGTTCATGGATGGAAATTATGTACTTCATTCTCAACTCTACATGAAAATGCAAGTGCTTTTCTAGAGACACAAGTGAAGTGGCATTGTGAGGGTTATTTTAGAGCTGGATTCTGTAATTGCTGATCAACTTGCTTGGAAAACATCAATCATTCTGCATCATTCCAGTAATGTTTTCTCTGTAATTTGTTCTTCTTTTCCTAGCATAGTACTCCTGGCAATAACATTGGCATAAGGCAGATACCCCAGCTGCAGGCAGGTGTGGTTAGTAATGGATGGGATTGGATTTGGAGCTATCTCAAAGATTTATTTTGGATCCTCTCCGATGTTTCAAAGTCTTGGTTTGGGCCAGTCTATCATTTGCCAGTTGTCAAATAGTTGAGTCATTAGTCTGGCCTTGTCATTTAACAGCCTCCAAATGATTGATTGGGCTCTGCTGTACTTCCCAATGGGAGATTTAAGTGTCCATTCAGCTCCATCTACCTGGTTATATAAAAGTAAAATAAAAACAGTCATGCCATTCCTTTCCTACCTGTAAAAGCAGCAAGCTGGGGAAACTCATTTGAACAAGCCGTTTATTCTCTAATACTCAGTCTCTAAAGGACAAATTTCCTGTTGGCAAAATCAAACTGTGCAATTTTTTTTCAGGCTAACAAAATAATCTCCACTTGTCTATTTTGCATAGTGATTTTGTATACATTTTTCTTTTTTCTTCACAACAACACTGTGAAAAGGACAAGCATTATTATCCTCATGTAACAAATAAATACCCCAAAACTCAGAAATCATTTAAAGGTCATATTCAGTTCCTCCATTCTATTAATCTCCTGCCATACCATGCTATCAAGCATCCTAAACTACAAAAGGTATGTCTGAATATTGCACCAGTGGCTTTTGTGTTATTCTCTCATCCAGGGTCTGTTTCTAAAGTATATAGTTTTTGACACACTTGTTTTCCAATATCCTGGATCCCTTAGGGGAATCTGTTGGGAAGGTCCCCAAGGTAACCAGGGCTGGGTCATCTCATCCCAGAGCAGAGAACTTGTCTCCATGCCGGGGCAACCAACAGCCTAAATTGCAGAGTAGGATGGAAGGTGATAATTCAACCCCAGAATTGATAAGAAATTTGTGAGACATTCCCTACTGGCCTACACAAATGGTTCCTTTCAAAGGTAAGGTGCTTATTGTCTCCAATATAATGTGGCTCTTGGATGCTGTCCAGTCAGCAAAGTAGAAACTCATATTTGACAAGGCGAACCCAGCCATGGTTTCCTGGTGTGTTGAATCAATAGGAAATGACTTTGGAAAAATACAGCTATGAAAGCAACAAATGGCTTTGAACTTTTCCAGCCAAACATAAAGTGAACTGCCAAGAATTTCCCCTGTGATATCCTTTTTCAGATGATAGCATATGACTGAACTTTTGCCCCATATATACTATATGGCCTTCCTTCTCCAGAGTTGATTAAACCAAAATTCTTTCTAGAACTGAAAGTTCATTCCTCTAAGGACCTTCAGTTTTCTTCATTCTTGTCCAATAAGGTCCTGGATCTCAGTGATATTGTCAGCAACTTGGCTGCCATTTCCACCACTATCTTTTCTCTGTGCTTCTGTTTTTTTTTTCTTTTTTCTTTCTTGAATATCAAGATAAATCTCAGAAGATAGTTACCATGTAATTCCTCACTCACATGGGTAGACAGGCTGACAGTGAAAAGGAGTGGGTAGGAATGGAGGGAGGAGGAAAGGCTGATTGAACAGACTCGGGGGAGTCAGGATTTGGGGGTGGTGGGGTGGGTCCTGGAGAATTGGCAGAGAAGAGCAGTGGGGGCCAGAGATTCATTCTGTAGAAATAGTTGGTGGGGTATGAAGGGGTTATTTTATTGTTGCTGGTGGTTTCCTTTCCCATTTGTTTTACCATTTCAGTTTTGAGGTGGTAATATTTTGATTTTGTGAGTATTTTATAATGGAAAAACACTTTGTGTATGAAAAAGTGCATAATGTGCTTGGATTAGCTCTCATGTACATGTAAACTAGTACATCTAAGAGTGAGCTTTGTTCGTGCTCCTTGGACATATCTGGACAATCCTGGAGAAGACTGCTAAGACAGGCAAACATCTGGTAAACTCTCTTCCATTTTTGAATTATAAAGGTTAAGTTTCCAAACAAAACTAAAGAGCATAAACCTAGTTCTAGACACTCACACTTTCTTCTTGTCTCCTTTTTCTACAAGATCAATGAATGTGAGTATTTTTAAACAGTCTAGATTCAGCTAAAAACAAGTAATATTAAAGTGTCTTGCCAACAAAAAGCTACTCATATTTCCCCAATCTTGATGATGATGATGGAGAATATTGAGCACTTCCTATTTGACAGGCACAGAGACACTTATTATGTACATGTATTGCATACAATATTTCACCTACTGCTCTCAACAATCTGGGGTAACAATTACTCTCAGTTTAAAGGTGGGAAACTTGAGGTTTAGAAAGATTAACTTGCGAAATGTGTGTGTGCGTGCTAAGTCACTTTGGTCGTGTCTGACTTTTTGCTACCCTATGGACCGTAAACTGCCAGGCTCCTCTGTCCATGGGATTCTCCAGGCAAGAATACTGGAGTGGGTTGCCATGCCCTCCTCCAGGGGATCTTCCCAACCCAGTGATAGAACCCATGTCTCTTACATCTCCTGTGTTGGCAGGTGGGTTCTTTACTGCTTGCACCACCTGGGAAGCCCTAACTTGTCAAATAGTACCCCATAATGGAGCTAGGAGTGGAACAGTGGCCTGTGTTCATAAAAGATTCATAATCTCATTCTATTAATATTGTGCATGAGGTGATTTTTGATTGTAGTTTTTCTTTTTCCTAACAGGTATTACCACAAAAAGCAAAATTTTTCAATGGTATTAGGCAGCTTTATCAAAACTGTGAGATGGCTGCTGAAAATGTGTTAAGAGGACTTAGGGTTGTGGTTAGAGTCCATTTCTATTCAAGCCTCAGAAAGCTCCTCCAGCCATCAAATTCAGTGGAGGCTGACTATTGCACTTCTTATTTTATTCCAGGATTATGCATTTCAGCTTATTGAGGTGGTTATAATTGCATGTCTATAACTGTCAATACATTTCATATGCCTATTGTGATGACTTGAAAACAAGCTCCAAAATGTTCCCTGATCAATTCTTGATAACTGGAAGAATCAAAATGATAATAGCATCAATTATTGAATACCTATGATACCAGTCATTGCACTAACTGCTTTATGTGCCACCTTAATTTTCACTAAGATGATATAGAATAGATGGTCTTATTTTTACTTTGTCCATAAAGAAACCAAAGGTCAGAGGAGTTGAATAACTTGGACAAGAACTTTTAGCAAGCTGTAAAGCCAGATTTAGAGCCAACTCAACACAACCCATTTGATCAGTTCCATTAACGTTCATTGAGCATAAACACTGTGCTGGGCACAGAGTAGTGAATGGGGATTCCACAGGGCTTAAGACACACTTGGTCTTGCAGATCTAATGAGCCAGGATGGTTTGGCTCCCCTGTGTGCTGAGTGCCTCCAACCATGATGACAAATCTTTTTTTTTTAAATTTTTTTTATTGAAGGATAATTGCTTTACAGAATTTTGTTGTTTTCTGTCAAACCTCAATCTTAATCAGCCATAGGTATACATATATCCCCTCTCTTTTGAACTTCCCTCCCATCTCCCTCCACATCCCACCCCTCTAGGTTGATACAGAGCCCCTGTTTGAGTTTCTTAGCCATGCAGCAAATTCCTGTTTGCTATCTATTTTACATATGGTAATGTAAGTTTCCACATTACTCTTCCCATACTTCTCACCTTCTCCCCATGTCCGTAAGTCTATTCTCAATGTCTATTTCTCCACTGCTGCCCTGTAAGTAAATTCTTCAGTACCATTTTTCTATATTCTGTATATATGCGTTAGAATATGATGTTCATCTTTCTCTTTCTGACTCATTTCACTCTGTATGATAGGGTCTAGGTTGACCCACCTCATTAGAACTGACTCAAAGGTGTTCCTTTTTATGGCAGAGTAATATGTATATTCCATTGTGTATATGTACCACAACTTCTTTATCCATTTATCTGTTGATGAACATCTAGGTTGCTTCCATGTTCCAGTCATTGCAAATAGTGCTGCAGTGAACAATGGGATACATGTGCTTTTTCAATTTTGGTTTCCTTAGGGTATATCCTAGGAGTGGGATTGCTGGGTTATATGGTGGTATTTTCCCGAGTTTTTTAAGGAATCACTATACTGTCTTCCATAGTGGCTGTATCAATTTACATTCTCACCAACAGTGCAAGAGTGTTTCCTTTTCTCCACACCCTCTCCAGCGTTTATTGTTTGTAGACTTTTTGATGATGGCCATTCTGACTGGCGTGAGGTGATATCTCATTGTACTTTTGATTTGCATTTCTATAATAATGAGTGATGTTGGACATCTTTTTATGTTTGTTAGCCATCTGTATGTATTCTTTGGAGAAATGCCTGTTTAGTCTGTTTCCCACTTTTTGATTGGGTTGTTTGTTTTTCCGGTATTGAGTTGTATGAGCAGCTTGTAATTAATCCTTTGTCAGTTGTTTCATTTACTATTGTTTTCTCCATTCTGGGGGTTGTCTTTTCCCTTTGCCTATAGTTTCCTTTGCTATGCAAAGCTTTTAAGTTTAATCAGATCCAATTCATTTACTTTTGTTTTTGTTTCCGTTACTCTAGGAGGTGGGCCATAGAGGATCTTGCTTTGATTTATGTCATTGAGAGTTCTGCCTATGTTTTCCTCTAAGAGTTTTATAGTTTCTGGTCTTACATTTAGGTCTTTAATCCATTTTGAGTTTATCTCTGTGTATGGTATTAGGAAATCTTCTAATTTCATTCTTTTACATGTAGCTGTCCAGTTTTCCCAGCACCATTTATTGAAGAGGCTGTCTTTGCCCCATTGTGTATTCTTGCCTCCTTTGTAAAAAATAAGGTACCATAGGTACATGGGTTTATTTCTGAGCCTTTTTTCTTGTTCCACTGGTCTATATTTCTGTTTTTGTGCCAGTACCATACTGTCTTGATGACTGTAGCTTTGCAGTATAATCTGAAGTCATGAAGGTTGATTCCTCCCGCTCCATTCTTTCTCAAGACTGCTGTGGCTGCGGGGTCTTTTGGGTTTCCATATGAATTGTGAAATTTTTTGTTCTAGTTCTGTGAAAAATGTCACTGGTAATTTGATAGGGATCACATTGAATCTGTAGATTGCATTTGGTCCAAGTATCAGGTACTCCTATTGGGTAATAGTGTCCCATGGTCCCTGCAGCAGCCACATCTTATAGCACTCATGAACTCCTTCCCAGATATCCTTCAGAGCTAAAGGTCTTCCATCTAAAAAGCTTGCCCTAAAAAAAAGCACAGGCACTTGGCAGCTGCAGGAATATATGACATGATACTCATATTTAATCACTTTGGCTGCTGTAGTGGTCTCAGTTACATCAAAATCATTCAGTGGTGGGGGGGCATGGAATCTAAAGCCTCCTCCACAGGAAGAAATGTCTGTACATGGACAGATGTTCCTTGATTTGACGTTGCAGTTCCATTTTTAACTTGAAAATGTGTTTTTCATATGTAGCCATCAGAACAATCCTTTGAAGCTCTCCATTCCCAACCATCACCTATCTTTTGTGAAGGTTTAATGAATTCTGCACAATAATGCTGGAATGTTTTTTCTCCAAAGAACTCATCTTCTTCCATACTAAATGAGAACCTGCCGCCCAGCCCAGTTGATGACAAATCTTATAAATGCTCATAGTCTATATTTCTGTTCTTTGGCCTATCATTTATAATTGTTGTAATGGAAAAATCACACCTGTTAAGTAATAATTTCTTCATACAACAGCCACTGAAGTTCACATG
Organism: Moschus berezovskii; assembly: GCF_049115385.1. Taxonomy (NCBI): domain Eukaryota; kingdom Metazoa; phylum Chordata; class Mammalia; order Artiodactyla; family Moschidae; genus Moschus; species Moschus berezovskii. The sequence continues at coordinate 29,848,308 of NC_142464.1, forward strand.
GTATTCTTGATATAACTGCAGACTTTCTTGGTTCTTTTTAAAAATATTTGTTTATTTACTTGGTCTGCCAGGCCTTAGTGGCAGCGTGCTGGGTCCTTCAGTTGTGGAATATGGGATCTAGTTCCCTGAGCAGGGGTTGAACCCAGGGCCCTTACACTGGAAACATGGAGTCTCAGCTACTGGATCAACAGGGAAGTCTCTCAGACTTTCTGATAGAACATAATTTGTCAAGACAGGTTAGGGGCAGCTTTTCCTAAAACAAAGCAGCAATAGTTATTATAACAACAGCAATAACAAAAGCCCAGGTGAATTTAAGCAAAACTCTCCTCAATTGTCTTCAGCTGCAAATCCTAACATAAAACTTTTGAAATAAACCTGCCAGGAAACTTGTCCTTGGAAAGTATATTTCCCTTCCTTGAATACTGGTAGGAAAAAGAGCTCTTAAGTCAGGTGGTAGTTGTTCTAACTTGGGCAGAATCTGCCATGAGAATTCCACTTTGACCTTCCTTGAGGCTGTCATTTTAAATTGCTGTTTTTGTTACACACCTCTTCCCATTTCTAAATTTAAGCTTAAATTCTATGCTAAGAAACTGCCACTTTTATCACATGATAAAAAATTCGTCTTTAAATCTTAAAAAAGGAGTTTGAAGACACTGAGTACTGTGAACATGGACATGCACTTCAAAATCTAGGTTTTTTGGGTTTCTCTTCCCATGGAGGATCCAGTTCCTGTTTACCCTTACCCTTTTGCCCTATTTTGTATGTTTTTGCTTTAAGCAAGACTCATTGTAGCTTGTTGTTGTTGATTGAAACCAGAGGAGAGGTTATTGTCATGAAATTAAAAAGCCTAAACCTGCTGATTAAACACCCTTAAGGAAAATTTAAAGCAGGTCCATGTATTTATGGTAACCATTATGTTTTATGACTTCAATGAACACCGCTTGTAGAGAAATAGGCTTAAATTCAACTATAGTAATATTACTATCAAAAAAGCTCACATGTACTATGCCATTCAGGGTTTCCCAGGTGGCTCAACGGTAAAGAATACACCTGCCAATGCAGGAGACTCAGGAGACTCAGGGTCAATCCTTGGGTCAGGAACATATCCTGGAGTAGGAAATGGCAACCTGTTCCAGTATTCGTGCCTGGAAAATTTCATGGGCAGAGGTCCCTGGTGGGCTACAGACCATGGGGTCACAAAGAGTCAGATACAACTGAGCACTCATGCATGCACTATGCCATGTATCAGCTGCTGCTATGTGTAAATTTTTTCCATGGATTACCCACTGGAAAAGAGTCTGATGCTGGGAGGGATTGGGGGCAGGAGGAGATGGGGACGACGGAGAATGAGATGGCTGGATGGCATCACTGACTTGATGGACATGAGTTTGAGTGAGCTCTGGGAGTTGGTGATGGATAGGGAGGCCTGGCGTGCTGTGATTCATGGGGTCGCAAAGAGTCGGACACGACTGAGCGACTGAACTGAACTGAACTGAATGTTTACCATAAACTGTGTAACAACTGTATGTTTCTTTTTACAGGAAAGAGGACTATCTTGATTGGGGACACACAGTTTTTCCTTGTCCGAGGGAGCATTCAAAGACCATTGATCCAGTTCCAGAACTTGAACATGCCCTCTTGTCTTACTGACATTGAATACTCATCAGTTTATTTATTTACTTACTTTTAAGTGTGAAACATTTACCTTTTTGAAATAACAACAACAAAATGTATACATATCCTGAATAACTAACTTCTTCCTAGATTTTCTTCTGATTCAAATTATCTTCTCTCTGTCTCTCTCAGGCATGCAGCCCTACTCTATTTTTTTTTTTCTCTTGAGCTTCTGCTGGTACCCCCAAACAAGCTCAGCAGTTATTTATTGAGCATTTATATGTGTGAGATACAATTACTACTTTGGGAAGAGCAGCTTGACCTTTAAGCTCTTAGATCATGCAGATCATCTGTGGGAAACCACATGCACAGGTAATAAAGGGTGAGGAAACATGGTGTAGAAGTAACATGTATGGAAGTAGATAGAAAGGCTCTGCTCATGAGGGATGAGCAGGAGGCATGGCAGGCAGCCTGGAAACTAGTGTTTAGTGGAGAGAAAACAAGTAGAGGCTGGTCAGAGATGGAAGGGTTGGGGCAATTCTAAGCAGAAGTAAAAGCAAGCACAGAGACCCAGACCCTAGAAAGAGCCTGTTCACAGAGTAGGAGGTTGCTCCTTAGGGCCTGGACTGTCATTAAGGATGTGGTTTGGGCTGGATCTGGAAGGGATTAGAGAAACTATACAAAGTTGGGAAGATCCCCTTGAGAAGGAAATAGCAACCCACTCCAGTATTCTTGCCTGAAGAATTCCATGGACAGAGGAACCTGGTAGGCTACAGTCCATTGGTCACAGAGAGTAGCACTGGATTTAGTGACTAAAAAACAACTGCCACCACTTTAGTGCCAGGCCTAGTATTCAGGCTGGAGCTGGAGAAGATCAGAGATATTGTACAAGTTCTGCTAAGGAGCCAAGAACTATGGACGGAAGGTCATGACATTGTACAGGAGGCAGTGATCAAGACCATCCCTAAGAAAAAGAAATGTAAAAAGGCAAAATGGTTGTCTGAGGAGGCCTTACAAATAGCTGAGAAAAGAAGAGAAGCTAAAGGCAAGCAGAAAAGGAAAGATATACAGATCTGAATGCAGAGTTCCAAAGAATAGCAAGGAGAGATAAGAAAGCCTTCCTCAGTGATCAATGCAAAGAAATAGAGGAAAACAACAGAATGGGAAAGACTAGAGATCTCTTCAAGAAAATTAGAGATACCAAGGGAACATTTCATGCAAAGATGGGCACAATATAGGATAGAAATGGTATGGCCCTAACAGAAGCAGAAAATATTAAGAAGTGGCAAGAATACACAGAAGAACTATACGAAAAAGATCTTCATGACCCAGCTAACCATGATGGTGTGATCACTCACCTAGAGCCAGACATCCTGGAGTCCGAAGTCAGGTGGGCCTTAGGAAGTATCACTACAAAGCTAGTGGAGGTGATAAAATTCCAGTTGAGCTATTTCAAATCCTGAAAGATGATGCTGTGAAAGTGCTGCACTCAATATGTCAGCAAATTTGGAAACCTCAGCAGTGGCCACAGGACTGGAAGAGTCAGTTTTCATTCCAATTCCAAAGAAAGGCAATGCCAAAGGATGTTCCAACTACTGCACAATTGCACTCATCTCACACGCTAGCAAAGTAATGCTCAAAATTTTCCAAGCGAGGCTTCAACAGTATGTGAACCAAGAACTTCCAGATGTTCAAGCTGAATTAAGAAAAGGCAGAGGAACCAGAGATCAAATTGCCAACATCCATTGGATCATCAAAAAAGCAAGAGAGTTCCAGAAAACCATGTACTTCTGCTTTATTGACTATGCCAAAGCCTTTGACTGTGTGAATCACAATAAACTGTGGGAAATTCTTATAGAGACGGGAATACCAGACTACCTTACCTGCCTCCTGAGAAATCCATATGCAGGTCAAGAAGCAACAGTTAGAACCAGACGGAACAACAGACTGGTTCCAAATAGGAAAAGGAGTACATCAAGGCTGTATATTGTCACCCTGTTTATTTAACTTGTATCCTGAGTACATCATGAGAAATGCTGGGCTGGATGAAGCACAAGTTGGAATCAAGATTGCTGGGAGAAATATCAATAACCTCAGATATGCAGATGACACCACCCTTATGGCAGAAAGTGAAGAGGAACTAAAGAGCCTCTTGATGAAAGTGAAAGAAGAGAGTGAAAAAACTGGTGTAAAACAGCTTTCAAAAAGCTGCTGCTGCTGCTGCTAAGTCACTTCAATCGTGTCCGACTCTGTGTGACCCCATAGATGGAAGCCCACCAGGCTCCCCCGTCCCTGGGATTCTCCAGGCAAGAACACTAGAGTGGGTTGCCATTTCCTTCTCCAATGTGTGAAAGTGAAAAGTGAAAGTAAAGTTGCTCAGTCATGTTCAACTCTTAGCGACCCCATGGACTGCAGCCTACCAGGCTCCTCCATCCATGGGATTTTCTAGGCAAGAGTACTGGAGTGGCTTGCCATTGCCTTCTCCGTCAAAAAGCTAAGATCACGGTATCCAGTCCCATCACTTCACGGCAAACAGATGGGAAACAATGGAAACAGGGACGGACTTTATTTTCTTGGGCTCCAAAATCACTGCAGATGGTGACTGCAGCCATGAAATCAAAAGATGCTTGCTCCTTGGAAGAAAAGTTGTGACTAACCTAGATGGCATCTTAAAAAGCAGAGGCAGGACTTTGCCAACAAGGATCCGTCTAGTCAAAGCTATGGTTTTTCCAGTGATCATGTATGGATGTGAGAGTTGGACCATAAAGGAAGCTGAGTGCCAAAGAATTGATGCTTTTGAACTGTGGTGTTGGAGAAGACTTTTGAGAGTCCCTTGGACTGCAAAGAGATCCAGTCAGTCAATCCTAAAGGAAATCAGTCCTGAATATATATTGGAAGGACTCATGCCTAAGCTGAAGTTCCAATACTTTGGTTACCTGATGGGAAGAACTGACCCCTTGGAAAAGACCCTGATGCTGGGAAAGATTGAAGGCAGGAGGAGGAGGGGACGACAGGGGATGAGATGGTTGGACGGCATCATTGACTTGATGGACATGAGTTTGAGCAAGCTCCGGGAGTTGTTGATAGACAGGGAAGCCCGGCATGTTATCGTCCACGGGGTTGCAAAGATTCAATTCGAACATAACTGAGAGAATGAACTGAACAGAACTGAAGGAGCCAAGACCACCTTGATCTCTAAGAAGGCTTCTCTTGCTGTAAGACAGTCCTTGTAGCTGCAATTCATAAACTCATTTACATCCCTGGATTTCCTCACCCTCCTGAAGATTAGAATTGTCCAGGCTAATGCTCCACCCTCCACCAAAAGCCTTTAATTCTGCTTCTCATTTGCTCTACTCCACAGTGAAATGCTCTACCACTGAACTATACCGCCTTTGCTTGCTCCACTCTGGACCTGTGTGCTTCCCTTGGTGATCACCTTATTCACAGGAGTACAGATGGGAACAACTAGCCCTGAGAACCCTGAAAGCTTCTCAGTAGTGGTCCTCAGTGTCACTGCCAGTGTTCAGGTTATGAAATCTTGACACTGCCCTGCACATGTTCAGTGCCTGATTCTACTCCCTAGGTCATCACTCCAAATATACATTTTATAAAACTCTAGAAACAGCATGAAATGCAGGCTGTCAAAGAAATCACTGAAAAGATCAAGCTGGATTATGTTGCTTAATTTTCAAGATGCCTGGTGGTTATTCACATGAGTACAGTTTCTTTTTTCCATGATACTTATTTTTTAGCAGATGGGATCCACTTGTTTCAATACGATTTCTATTTTTCAACGGCATGCTCTTTTCTCCTGGATCGTTCTGTACGTAGGAAAAAATTATCATTCAAGACATAAGCGGTTTCTGCCAATGGGTAGGAATGAGGCAGTTGACCAATGAGGGGAGAATGAAAATCTGTGCTATTTTGATGTAAATTGCTGGTGCTGCTCCTGCTTTGAAACACTGATGATAATTTTTCAATATGCAATCCATTTGACCCCAGAGAGCACTGGGAATTCTGCCAGACTTTTGTTCCACCACCACTTATCTCTATTTTAAAATAAGCATTTGTACAGCACTGTCATCTTCATTAATCTTTCTAGGAGTTTGTGCTGGGAAGCAAGAACTTTTTGTTATTCCCATTTTACAGATAAAGAAAGTAAGAGACAAAAGGGAAATGACTTGTTATGAATATTTTAGTAAGTCATTAGGCCTTAAAATTTCCAATTTGTTATTAAGCTTAGTGAATTTTCCTATTGACTGAGTTGTGCTGTCTCTTTCTAAATCAGTATAGTATAGCAGATTCTAAGAGGGGCAGTCTATTTAGAGTTTGGGTTCAGTATTTCTGCCATACATCACCCAGTCCCAGTAAAGTCTCTACTTACGTGCTTTGTTTTCTTTGGTTTTTGTCTTTTTGAGATTATATTCTAAAGGATAGAAAATAAGAGAATGTCCCTGACTTTCATTTTCATACCTTAAGCAAAGAAGAAGCAGTCTTCTTTTTCTCCTTTTGTAAATTAAAAAAAGAGGCTCCATATGTAAGGGCTATTTACTCTAGAAGAAAATAATACATAGTTCTCAGTGCTCATAGCTAAACAAGTCTGGCGTCGCAAGGAAGGTAAGACACAAAAATAGCTATGTATCAATATAATATTAACAATGATTTAAATTTATTGAATGCTTACTACATTTCAGTAACTTTACCAACATTATTTCATTTAATCCTTACATTAGTCCCCTGAGAAAGGCTGTATTATTACACTCATCATATGTGAGAAAACCAAGGCTTAGGGAGAGGAGCAATTTGCTTGGAGACATAAAACCAAGAAGAGATAACCAGGTCTCAAAGTTCTATGGTCTGTCACTAATGAGTCCTTCTCTGTGCTTACTTTACAAAATTGTTTACCTATTCATGGGCCTTTGTTCTTCCCAGTAAATTTTAGGCTCAATTTGTCAAATTTTACAAATAGCCTGATGGAATTTTATTTTCAATGCAACATTTTTAAAGATTAATTGAGGGAAATAAGATACCTTAATAACAACTTGTTATTAAGACCAATAACAACTTGGTCTCAACCAAGACCAATGGACTGTTTCTCCATTTACTCAGATGCTCTTTTATATTGCTTCATAAAGATATCTGCTTTTTCTTCATAAAAGCTGTCTACCTCTTTATTAGGTTAATTTCTTATTATTTTATAATCTGTCTCTATTTAAATGTTTTGTTATTTCTGGTGTAAAGAGGATTATTTTCTAAGCGGATTTTGACCAAAAAACCTTCTTTTGTCAGGCTTAACTATGTCTAGTTAACTTAACTATGTCTAGACTTTTGTTTGCTTGTCTTTACAAATGATCATATCATCGGCAAATAATTCCAGTTTTATCTCTTCTTTTCCAATTCTAATACTTCTTTTTACTTATTCTCCAGACCAGTGTTGAACAGTGGAGGTGACAGTGAGCATTCTTGTTTCCTCCTCTGAAAGGAAATAAATCTCAAAGAGATATTTGCATAATGTTTGGGGACAGGAATAATCAAGGATGAAATCTTAGCTTTATATTTTTGATTTCTTTTTAGATCATAGAAAAATTCTGACCAATTAGGTTATATGTGATTTTTCTCCTCTTGGAGATGTAATGACTCCACTGAATGTATAGATATGGATAAATATACTTATATGTAATACACAGGAATATAGTATATTATGTGTGCATGGTCAGTCACCACAGTCATGTCCAACTCTGCAGCTCCATGGACTGTAGCCCGCCAGATTCCTCTGTCCAAGGGATTTTTCAGGCAAGAATACTGGAGTGGGGTGCCATGCCTTCCTCCAGATGATCTTTCCTGACCTGACCCAGGGGTCAAACCTGCATCTCTGTCTCCGTCTCCTGTATTGGCAAGTGAGTCATCACTAGTGCCACCTGGGAACCCCATTATATGTTATACATTATACTATATAGCTTATAAGATATTATTAATATATATAAGTATATAATATATAGAACATACACTTATATTTAGATTTGCTCTTACTTCTTCAGGTATATAATGGTCCTTCCGGTGTTGTGTGTCTTCTGTATGTTTTTAATGTTGCTTCCATGACTGTCCTTTGGTTCAAATTTGTCTGAAATATCACCTCTTTATTTTAAACCTTTTACTATTCTTTTCCTTTAAAATTTTGTATTACGGATAACATGTTACTGTTTCTTACTTTATAATCTGTGTTTCTAATTTAATTTGCAAGTATAACTTGTGTATTTATCATTTTTTACCCCTACATTTCATTGAACAGGTGAATTTTTCTTGGTTGAAGTTGAAAGTTATATATTCTGTTTATTCTTTGAGTGCTTTATCCTAAGATTAAAGGTCAATACAGATATTCATTTTTTTCCCCAAAGAAGGCATGTCCTTGGAATGGTATCATTGACTTTGTTCTATTTCCATCCTCAGGTTTTTCTTAGTTTTTTTATGTTGGTATCATTCAGACTTTTTTTGTGGCTATGCTGTGCTGCTTGTGGGATCTTATCTCCATGACCAGGGACTGAACTCAGGCCCCTAACAGTGAAGACACCAAGGCTTAACCATTGTACCACCACAGAATTCTCCATTTAGACATTGATTTTCTGGTTTTTATGAATATTTCTTCTTTTTGGCTGTGCTTTGGTATTTCTTTCAATTGACGTATAATTGATCTTCTGCCTCTTGGTAATTGCTTATTTACGTTACACCTCAAAAAGTTCTTAATTTCTTTATTCACACTTGTTTCTCATTTCTTACGAAAGTATTTTTGCATTGCTTTCTCTTTTTTAGATGAGTACTTTCTTCGAGAACATTTTAAAAGTAGTTTTTTGTGTAGTAAATCTTCTGAGTTCTATGTCTAAACATACCTTTATGTCACTCTTCCTTTGAAATTAATATTTTAGCAGAATATATCCTAAGTTCAAATATTAAGTTTTTACAGTGTAAAAATGTTCCTTCATTGTCTCCTTGCTTCCAATGTCCTGGACATGTGACACCAATTTTTATTGTTCTCTTTATGGGTATCTGTTCTTTCTCTCTAGGGTATAGTTTATATAAATTTCACTTTGTTTCTGATGTTATTACAATTTATGATAATGTATTTAGATGTGGATTTTTAAAAATTGTTGATTCTGTTTGACCCTATTTTATGTTGAACAATAAAAGGAGATGTGATTGGCTGCATAAACATAATGCCAAATATATTAACCTGCATGAATGATTTTTCAGTATTTGCTTAAAACCATCTGAGAAGCAATGATTATATATATTGAACAATGATACCTACCCATTTTTTGATCCTTATTATGTTAGACTCTGTACAAAGAGTTTTATGGATTTTTTTTTAATTTCTTATTTTGAAGTATGGTTGATTTACAATGTTGTGTCAATTTCTGCGGTACAGCAAAGTATTCAGTTGCACATTCTTTTCATGTTCTGTTCTATCGCTATTTATCACAGGATATTGAATGAAGTTCCCTGTACTATATGGCAGGAGCTTGTTTACATATTCTATACATAAAACTTACATACATGGTTTTATAACCATTACAACAACTTCATGAAATAGCTGCTAATGTAATTTCCATCTTTATAAGATGAGGAATTTGAAGTTTAAAGCACTTGCATAATTTGCCCAAGATAGCTTAGCTAAGAAATAGTGGAGCTAAGGTAGGATCTAATTCCACATTGTTTTTTTTTTTTCCAATTTTATTTATTTATTTTTTTCAAGTTGAACAGACTAAATTTCTTTAAACAAACTTATACTCCAGAGTCCTTTAAAAACTTAATAGCATTTATACATTGAAGGTATTTGATTTTCTTGTAACTAGCACTTCAAATGCAACAAGCATTTGAAGCAACAAGCATTTGACCCAACAAGTAAAACTTTCTACAGATCATAACTTTTATAAATAAAATAAATTAAATGTACAGTGAATAAGTTCTCTGAAATATTTCAATATTTCTGCAGGTTTAGTAACATCGTAAAATACATTTCAACTAAAATTCACAAATCTAAAAACCTGTTAGGCATTTTTAGGCGTTTTAAGATGGAAATGAAGACCAATGTTACATCGTAATATGCCAATTACAAATAGTACTTCAAATAGCAAATACTACAGTTTGTCCCAAACTTTAAAAACTATCCATGAACTCAACACTGAACTATTGATGGCTATGAGAATTGTTTCCTAGCCTTTTTGAAAATTTTAACCCATTTACGTTTAAGGTAATTATTGATAAGTACGATCCCGTAGCCATTTTCTTTATTGCTTTGGGTTCAAGTTTATACACTCTTTCTGTGTATCCTGTCTATAGAAGATCCTTTAGCATTTGTTGGAGAGCTGGTTTGGTGATGCTGAATTCCCTCAGCTTTTGCTTGTCTGTAAAGCTTTTGATTTCTCCTTCATATTTGAATGAGATCCTTGCTGGGTATAGTAATCTGGGCTGTAGGGTATTTTCTTTCATCACTTTAAGTATGTCTTGCCACTCCCTTCTGGCCTGAAGAGTTTCTGTTGAAAGATCAGCTGTTATCCTTATGGGAATCCCCTTATGTGTTATTTGCTGCTTTTCCCTTGCTGCTTTTAATATTTGTTCTTTGTGTTTGATCTTTGTTAATTTGATTAATATGTATCTTGGAGTATTTCGCCTTGGGTTTATCCTGTTGGGGACTCTCTGGGTTTCTTGGACTCGGGTGATTATTTCTTTCCCCATTTTAGGGAAGTTTTCAACTATTATCTCCTCAAGTATTCCCTCATGGTCTTTCTTTTTGTCTTCTTCTTCTGGGACTCCTATGATTTGAATGTTGGAGCGTTTAACATTGTCCCAGAAGTCTCTAATATTGTCCTCATTTCTTTTAATTCGTTTTTCTTTTTTCCTCTCTGTTTCATTTATTTCTACAATTCTATCTTCTAGTTCACTTATCCTGTCTTCTGCCTCTGTTATTCTACTGTTTGTTCCCTCCAGAGTGTTTCTGATCTCATCTATTGCATTATTCATCGTATATTGACTCTTTTTTATTTCTTCTAAGTCCTTATTAAATCTTTCTTCCATCTTCTCAATCCTTTTCTCCAGGTTATTTATCTGTAACTCCATTTTGCTTTCAAGATTTTGAATCATTTTCACCATCAAAATTTGAAATTCTTTATCAGGTAAATTCCCTATATCTTCTTCTTTTGTTTGTGTTGGTGGGCAATTATCTTGTTCCTTTACTTGCTGGGTATTTCTCTGCCTCTTCATCTTGCTTATATTGCTTTGCTTGGGGTGGCCTTTCCCTCTTCTTGCAGTTTGTGGAGTTCTCTTTATTATGTAGTTTCTTCGCTGTGTGTGGGGTTGGACGGGTGACTTGTCCGGGTTCCCTGGTTAGGGAAGCATGTGTCGGTGTTCTGGTGGGTGGAGCTGGATTTCTTCTCTCTCCTTTAGAAGACAATGGGCTGCTTTTCTGGGAGCCTGATGTCCTCTGCCAGTATTCAGAAGTTGTTTTGTGGACTTTACTCCGCGTTCAAATGTTCTTTTGATGAATTTGTGGGGGAGAAAGTGGTCTTGCCATCTTATCCCTCCGCCATCTTGTTCCTTCCTCCCCAGAACACTGGATTCTTATATTCCACTTGGTCGTGGAGTATCTCTTCCCAGCTGCTCCAGCAAGGCGCAGCCGCTGTACCTTACCTTGGACGAGGGGTATCTCCTCAAGGCCGCGCCTCCTGCTTTGAGTGTAGATCAGCTCCTCTCGGCCCTCCGGTGCCCAAGCAGCCACCGCCTCCTGAACGTGGTACAGCTCCTCTCGGCCACAGCCCTAACCCTGGGCGCGGGGTAGCTCATCTCAGCCACGATTCTGCACGTGGTCGGTTGCGCCGCCGGGTGTCTCCCGCGTCTGCGCCACCGGAGCCGGGCGTCTCCCGCGTCTGCCTAATTCCACATTGTTTAACTCAAGATCTTTCTTAAAATACTGTGTTACTCTGTACTTTTATCTATATAGACATTATGACAAAATTTCCTACTTAACTGATTAGTACTCTCAATATATAGCCTTTAGTTTCAAACTTTATTTTTTTAAGAAGGAATTTTATTTACCTACGACTTTCAAAAACTTGCCTAATTACTTGGATTTATATGTGTATAAGTAGAGAGAAGGCAAGGGGGAGAGAGAGGAAGAGCTTTAATACAAATTGCTTTGAGATTAATAATTTGGCACAACTGTGATGTTAATTGCGTGTGTTAGAGTGCAGGATGGCTGTACAAAGGACACGGTTTAGAGGCACTATTTGCTCATTATTTCCCCCCTGCAAATTGCCATCTCCCGGTTACTACTGAAATAATCTCACTATTAGTAAAATAAATGTAACAGCCACATTTGAAAGAAGAAAGATTGCTAATAGAGCTGTGGGCAGGGTTCTAAGCCTCTCTGTCTTTGTCAATAGAAGTTTGCATTTATCATCCATTTGTCCTGTTAACTGCTTTTCTAATATCGCTGCTCAATGTCTGATAACAGGCTAGAAAGGCAGCCTATAGTAGCATAATCAAATGGGTAAGATGCTGGGGCAGAAGTGGGAAGAGTTCAAATGCTGATTCTAGAACAACTCTCTTCCTAGACATTTTTTTCTGAGGTTAAATTATACTTTCCAAATATTAATAATACATATGATTTGAGTTTCAAGTTTAAAAGTACTATTTCAGTTCTTTGATTATCCATTCACTTTTTGCCATTTCTCTCTTGAATATCTTACACATTCTGCATTGAATCTGAGAGAGTATTACTACAGGGAAAAGGAATTTTGACCATAACAGGTAAAACTTATGGATGAGAGATCTGTTTCTTCGGTATTCTTTTAACTGTATATGTGTGAATATCCTGTTGGTTTGGGACAGAACTCCATTTTATTTATAGTTTTTCACTTATAAAAAAAAGAGGCTCTTGTGTCCTAAACTTAATAGTGGCTTGATGGCATTCAATTGGTACTTGCTGTTGCGACTGTAACTCTTATAGTTATGTACCTGTCATCATAATAATAACTACCAGTTCTTGAGATGCATCAGGAATTTGGAGCACATTATTTATGGTTCTCTCAACAATCTGTGAGGCAGATATTATTACCCTCACTTTACAGATGAGCACACTGAAGGAAATATCCCAAGGGCACCCAGCTATAAACATCAGAGCTAGGATTCATATTGAGACCTACCTTAAATGCCTCTCATTACCTCCCCTGCAGTCTACTGCAACGTCACATGGCTTTTCTGTGCTGATTCATTGCCTTTATAGAAATCCTTTTAGTCTTTATTCCTTGGTACCATGTTGGTTAGCACCTTGGCTATGAGGAGTTTAAACATTGAAATCCGGTGCCAGAATCTGTGTTTTTATTTTCAGAGCACATTTAACAGTTCTCTAAATAAAACATTTCCTTGCTTAATAATTTTGAGTGAATTCAGACTTGTATCAATTGACCATTGGGCTGGAGGTGGAAGGGCAGGAATCATGTGCAAACATAAAGCAAGACTATTCATTTACTTTTTGTATTTTATAGATTCTCTTTCCTTAACATTGCTAATCTAATAATTAGATTAAAATAATTATGCCTTTGATCCTATATAACCACCTGATGGATTGCTACCAGAAACACATCTATAGATTTGATCCAGAGAGGACGCTGCCTTCGATCTACACACATTACTACACAGTGCTTGTAATGAATAGTTCCCTGGGATCTCTACAGCTCAAAGACTAATTTACAGCTAAATCAGATAATATGGTTTGTATTTAGCACCGTGGATCTCTGTCTATTCATACACTGTTGAACACGGTAGTCACTTGCCACAGAGGCTGTTTTAAATCAGTTAAACTGAAATAAAATTAGAAACCAATTTCTCTGTCACACTAATTACATTTCAAGTGCTTTATAGTCCCATGTGACTAGTGGCTACTGTACTGGACAATGAAGCTATAGAACAATTCCATCATTGCAGACATCTCTACTGGACAGTGCTAAACTATGAAGAAGACAGAAATGCAGTTAAGTATAATTACTTCACAGAGCGTGCTGATCAGCATCACTGAGTTATAAAATATAATGGGTCATGATGCATTGCAATTCCCTCTGCTTTATTTGTCTTCCTAGAGAGCTGTTGGGAAGAAGGAATTTGGTCTTATTTGTAGGGTATCCCTGTTAGGTAAGATAGCAACTGACTCCAAGGGGTTCAGTAAATATACGTTCAATGCTCTATGAATGAGATCAAGAAAATAAGTTGAATACGGGAGAATTCTTGGAGGTTATAGAATAGAGTGACTACTTGGGCAGTATAAATAAAATAGTCATTTTTTTCCCACCTGAAATATGTCAGCCTTTGAAATAGAGTGGTTGATCAAGGAGTGTTTCAATGTAGAAGAGATAACAATCGTCCAGATTTCAAAGCCACATGTCATCAGAAAAGAAAAAGGCCAGAGTTTAATATATCATCAAGTCCAGTTGACTCTGATATGGATGGGGTGGCTGTCGAGTCATGGAAGAACATTTTGTTTCTTCCAGTTGAAGGAGACTCAAAAAGGAAAATAACTTTTTTATTCCAAGTATTTTAATTTATTTCCTCTTCTAGAACTAAGTCAGGAATAAGTTTGGAGAAGTGATTGGAATGTCATTTACAGAAGCTTTTGTCATTGAGGTTATGTGAAAGCCATGATAAAGGAATCCTTAAGCCTTTAAAAAATAGAGCCATGCTTTAGATTACAGCAAAATATGGTGCTGTTGTGTCTTTCTTTTCATAAAGAAAATGCCCATATTTAGTAAGTGTGTTACGTGTGAATAAAGAGAATGAGTTACAAGTGTGGTTGCAATAGCAGAACAAATGATTTTTGTTGTTGTTGTTGGCACAGCTAGTGAGGTCTGGGGTGTGGAGTCAGAAGATTCCATTTGGTGCCATAGAAGAGAGTTGAATGTGGGATTCAGCTGGCGTTTCTCTTGCCTCTGATTCACCAAGTGTCTTATGACAGGTGAGGTTTCATATAGTCACTTAGAAAAGCACTCGCCCCACACTGGCAGTGATACTTGTGTTCTATGGGTTGTATTCTTCTCGGAGGCTAAGTCATTTCAAGGTGTCTCAGCACACGTTTCTCTTTGCCAGGGGCTGGATCTGCTGATCCCTGCCTGTGGACGTGTCCTGGGCTTGTTTTTCCACCCACAATGGAGGATTTTTGTGCAACCACTCACATCTTTTAATCTGATCCTCATTTTACCTGGACAAGCATTTTTGATTTAGTGACCTATAGCTATAGTACAGCTATGGTACAGAATGGGGACATCTGATCTCAATATAGGTTAGATTTGACTCCTAATTTTGATTTTCTTAACTGGATGCTCTCAGCAACTGAGAAGAATAGGTAATAAAAGTCATATTCCTTAGGCTTTGATTTTGTAACTTTTCCTGTGAGTGTGGCCAAGGTGGGTATCCTGAGATGAGAACAAAGCAATATTATTTTGCTGTGGTCCTGAAGTTAGATGTAGAGACTGAGAATGCATTGGCTCCAGGTTGCCTGAAATTCTGTTCCCTCAAATGTAGCGCTACAGAAGAAAGAGAGATGGAAAACTCAAGGAAGCTAATCTGCCAATTGTTCTTTTAGAAATAGTTTCTGGTTATAGTTTTTTTTTTTTTTAAGTCTAAATGTCTAAGGACCTCATCTTCTGCTCTAAATACTCTATAGTTTTGAGAAATTTCAGGGAAGAGTAAATCTTTCCATACCATTGGCACTGTTTACTGTCAAACTGATTGGAAGGAAGTACAGTAAGTCTCCGATGTAAGAACCTCCAACTCTGAAAGATGCAAAGGTGTGTGCTATCAATATCAGGCGTGAGTAAAACTTCAGCGTGCCCTTCATCTTCTGTCGCTGAAGATCCTTCAGCCCTTGGCTTGCCAATTGGCGCTAGTGGTGAAGAGTCTGCCTGCCAGTGCAGGAGAAAAAAAGAGACATGGGTTCGATCCCTGGGTCAGGAAGATCACCCTGTAGTAGGAAATGGCACCCACACCAGTATTCTTGCCTGGAGAATCCCATGGACAGAGGAGCCTGGCGGGCTGCAGTCCATGGGGTTGCAAAGAGTCGGACAGGACTGAGCGACTGAGCACATCAGCTCTGCCATCTCCCAACTCCTCTCCCTCTTTCAGTAAGTAACTCTTCTTGCCTGTTCCCTCCATGCCAGCCCCTGTATGCCAAATGTTGTATTGCAGTTTTCCAGATACTGTAAGACTGGAATTTTTTTCATTTTCTGTGTTTGTTTTTTATGTATAATTTGTGTGGAAAGTATTATAAGCCTATTACAGTAGTACATAGCCAACTGCGTTAGTTGAGGACTTGGTGGTAGTTTAGTCGCTAAGTCGTGTCTGACTCTTGCAACCCCATAGACTGTAGCCTGCCAGGCTCCTTTGTCCATGGGATTCTCCAGGCAAGGATACTGGAGTGGGTTACCATTTCCTTCTTGGGGATCTTCCCTACCCAGGAATCAAACCCAGATCTCCTGCATTGCAGGTAGATTCTTTACCGACTGAGCTACGAGGGGAGCCCGTTGAGTACCTAGGCTAACTTTATTGGAATTAGGAACAAATTGGATTAATGAACATGCTCACGGAACGGAACTCATTCATATGTAGGCACTTAATGTATTCTTGACTACCCACATGATTAGATACGTTAGAATAATGATAAAGTGCTTATTGTACAATTTTGCACTTATTCCTTTACATACATTTTCTGTTTCTTTTCTATAACCAATAAGGTTTCTCCTTGCAACCTTACCTCACTTGCCAGTCATATAAAAAAAAGAGACTCCAAACCAATTTCAGCTCCTTGGGAGTCAGGAATAATAAAGAACTGGAACACAGCTTGTCCTGCCATCCCACACATAGTAGGAAATATTCAAAGTTAGCACTGTTGGGAACTTGTAAAATCAAAAGATATATTTCCCTTTGTTTTAATAGAAAACAGATATTAAGCTAGGAGTTGGGGAAAATACATCAAGCTTCTGAGCTATAAAAAAACCTGAAGAATAACACTAGGTTATTGGACTCATTTTAAGCAAGCTTTGGCCGCTTGCCTGACTAGGTATGTCAGAGATGGGCAAGAGAACAGTTTCTCTCCTTCACTTCCTGGCAGCATATGATACACTCTCTCCTTATGGAGACTACATCATTAAGAGATCCAAGTGTGTCCTGAGGATATTAGCTGAGATGGACTCTGGCAGGCAGCTCCAGAAAAGTTAGCCAGGAAGTTCTGATTCAGAAGGGACAGTAATGTGTTTGTGACATGGTTGGAATACATCAGACTCCACACAGACATGGAGACCTGGGGAGAGGGATTGTATAAGACTTTATAGTCACACTCATGTAAGTGCCTTTCCAGAGCAGGTGATTTGCTTGTCCTGACAGGTGTGAAGGGATACTTGGCACTCTCCGAAAAGCACTAATAACCCCGTTTTAAACCAGAGAGCCACTGATGGGCCACTTTTAATTTAGTTTTGTGATGAGTTTCCTCTAGTATTTAACTCTATATGTTCTGACAGCAGGAGTGTTCGAGGTGTATGTAAAAAGAAGCCTGAGTATGACAGGTCAATGACAGCAACCTTGAGGCACCAAATCAGCTGTGGCAAAGAGCACAGGTCTCTAAACCTCCAAGACTTATCCTATAGTCAAACTTGCAAGCCTTTGTAAACCTCTGTGGGTGAAAGCAAATCACTTCTTCAATCACTAAAGTGTTATCCAGGCATCTTGCTTAATTTGGTGTTCTCCACAGGGTGGTAAAACTGTTTTGAAAAAAATGAAAATAGACAAAACCAAAAACAGTGCATCCCTTTGGAGGAATACTTGCAGATCTATGTCAACAGCTGAAAAGTTTCCTCCCTTAGTGCAGTTATGAGCAGTTTGTAGAGTCTGTTTGGGCATCCATGCACTCTGAGCCCCTCTCTTTGGTCTTGAAAATTGTCTATATAGGCAGAAGTACGTTAAAATTTGTGATACCTTTGGGTCTCATTTCCCATTGGTTCTAGGACCAGCCATATAAATGAACCAGTTTCCCTAATCCAGTCTTGAAAGAAGCTGCATTTGTCAACTCTGAAGCATCCATGTTATGTTTAGATTCCAAGTGAATTGGTTGCTGAGATGACCCTTCACCCTGATGATCTGACTACCCAGTTATTCTCATTTGGGTGTGATTTTATTCTCCAAGGAGACACTGGATAATGTCCAGAAACAATTTTTGGTTATTAGAACTGGGGTGCTATGGGCATCTAGCCAGTAGAGGCCAGTCAGATGCTGGTGAATATCCTGACATGCACAGGACAGCCCTCATGACATCACCTGGCTTAAAATGTACTGAAGAGGAGAAACCTGTGTTCTACTGTGAGATGATGGCAGACCATGTGGTCAGTTCCTCTGCCCAGATGACACATTCACATGGAAACGAGTGTAAAGGCACCAGGGGGCTGCAGAAACTCAGCCAGCAGGAGAAGTGAGCACTCAGAAAACCAGCTGACCTGGAAGACTTTCTCCCTGAGCCTTGCCTCCTTGTCTGGAGCGTTTGAACCTTGGGGGATATGCTAAAAAAAGAGCCATACTCTCACCAGGAATGATGGGAGACAGTCAGTGGCCAAACAGTATGCCTCCTTTCACTTCAAGAATCATTTGCGATGCACTTTCTATTTGTATTAGCTACAAATTACTGATTATTTAATTTGTGTCAAACGTGTGGTAAGTACTTTACAGAGGTTAATTTATTTCACTCTTACAGGATGAATTGATTTTGTCATGAGCTCCATTTGTGTATATGTTTGAAAGTTGGTTTCAAACACAGGTCACATTGTTTGTAAATATTGCGCTACGACATGAAGTTGAGTCTAGTTTGACATCAAAACACATGCTTATAAGCAGACTGCTAAATTAGTGAGTCCCCTGCTAGGTATTATGGAGAATATTAAGGAAGACAAACACATCTGCTTAATGATATTCTGTCATCCTTGATTGTTGATATTTAGGCATAAACACCATGGAAACAAGAATCAGGATTTTATGTAGTCGTCCGGACAAAATGTCAAGAAAAGAACTGCTGTGCAAGAATTCCAGAACATAAGCTCTGTGAAAGTGATTGATTGTTCTGTCTGGTTTTCCTCTGTATCATGAACACATGGAACAGTGCTTGGCACACAGTAGGTGCTAGGTTCATACCATTGAATCAGTGAGTGATACTACCAAAGATGTCCATAGTTTTTCCGTGGTGACATTGTCCATCAAAGCTTTGTTGCTTCAAACCACAGCAATTCCTCTCAGAATTAAACAAATTAAATTAAAGCAAGAATCCTATAGTAGCTTGTGGAATTCAAGGAAATATTGAAGCATAAGCCCACAGGAAGAATTCAGGGTAGTTCTAGGAGGGTCTCGGACTTTCATTCTAATGCTGGAATCACATTCCGATTTTGTGTCTCTGTTCAAAAGTCTGAAGACATCCTAATGGCCTTCTGTTGAGTCAATAAGTTGTCTCTCTTATTATGACAAGGTGGTAATTTTGTCCAATAAATTGTAGCCAGGGATGGGGCAGGGTTATGCAGTGCAGACTCTATCTGTGGGAGAACAACATTTGGAGGAAATGTGGAAAGGTATGGCCAGAGAGGAAATGCGTGGCACCCCCTAAGATGTGTGGAAAGCTGACTCTGTTGCTTGGAGAGGGTGCCTCGGGCCCATTCAGACTGAAACGAATATCTCCAAACTTAGCATGTCCTCAGGAGTGTAGCTTCATTAAATCTCGCAACCGACTGTCCATTTGGAATTTTGTTTAGGGAGAGCATTGTCCAAAGTAAGCACATTGTTACATTGATTAGATATTTATACTTGATAACTGGCAAACACCTTACTACTGGCAGATGAAGTTTGGTTTCAACTGATGGGCTTGCTTTCCAAATCAGATGCTCAAATTACTGGTTTCAGGCTTCTCTCTCAATTTCAATATATAGATTGGATCATATATGGGACAGATTCTTATTTTCCATAAGCAAAAGCCTATGTCTTAAGTAGTCTGTAAGCAAGATTTCTCAGTACTGATAAAGTGTTTTTTGGTTCATGTACATTTAATATTGTTACTGAAGCTCTCCACAATAGATTAATGAGGAAAATGATTGGACCATCCAAATTGAATTAAGAAGCAGGGGTCACTTGCAGAAATGACCAGAACCTGAAAAATATTGTAGAATAGGAAAACACATTTTCTTCTTCTTTGTTCATCATCTTAATTCATCATCTAAGAAGGAGGTTTCAGTTCACTTACTGCTTTAACCAATGTTGTAATTCCTGGCATCATTAAGCCATGATTGCCTATAATGTATAGATGTTATGTGTATAACTGGACACAACTGATGTTCTTAATCTATGCTGACTAGATTGTAAAACTCTATTTCTTAGTAGAAAAAGTCCCTAGAACCTGAACTCAGTAAGACCAGATTCTAGCATGTGGAGAAAATCTGTCATATGGACACCTTTCCTAATAATGAGGTGGGTTACTCTGCACAATGGTGAGGAAAGTGTGTTCTACCACGTGTGTGCTTAGTTGCCCAGTCGTGTCTGACTCTTTGCGAACCCATGGACTGTAGCCTGCCAGGCTCCTCTGTCCATGGATTCTCCAGGCAAGAATACTGGAGTGGGTAGCTGTTCCCTTCTCCAGGGGATCTTCCCAATCCAGGGATCGAACCCAGGTCTCCCCCATTGCAGGAGGATTCTTTACCATCTGAGCCACCAGGGAAGCCTGTATTCTACCATGAATCCAAACATACTCCCCCTTTCTAACTTTTCCATTCTACTTCCCTCTCTTTCTGCTATAGCTCATTACAATGTTAAGAGCCAAATGTCAGCTCTTAAAGGGCAAAGACCATTGATCACCGCAGCAGCTGAAAGTCCTCATCGAAATTTGCTCTACATGTCTTCTAAAACATATAAACCTTAATTACTATTGTATTCCTTATATCATGACTTTTTTTTCTTTTCCTTTTGCCATACTGCACAGCATATGGAATCTTAGTCCCCTGACCAGGGATTGAACCCACGCACCCGGCAGTGAAAGTGCAAATTTTTCATCATTGGACTGCCAGGGAAGTCCCTATTACGACTTGTAAGGCTCTCGGTGATTTGTCCTTCAAATGTTTCTTTGACGACATTTCTATAATCCTCCCCTCACACATTATACTTTAAACACACCTGATTTTCATTAAACATTTAAGCATATTCCCAAATTTAAACCTTTGGACATGCAATTTCCTGGGTCTGGAAAGCTCTTTACCAGTAGAGGGCTTGGCCCTTCATGCTATTCAGTCTTTGATCCTCTTTCCTCCCTGACCACAATATATAAAATGGCAATTTGTCATTTCAGTTTCCTTCCTGTGATTTGTGTTTCTTCATAGTTCTTATCTTCACTTATCTTAAAGTTATTACAGATTATTTTAAGAAATTGTCTATCTCCCAGGAGGAGAATGTAAAGATCTCTAAGGGTGAAGAATTTGTCAGTTTGGTCCATTACTGTATACCCAATCCTGGAACAAAGTAAATTCTCAATAAATACGTGTTGAGTAAATAAACAGGCAAAATAAAATTATAAACAGATTTTACAATTACTTCAGGAGATGCATTAAATTTGCACTAGGTAGTATAAGACATCACCTGAGTAACACATTTTATTCACAGATGTAGAATATTAGACTAGGAGTGAATTTCAATTGCATTACTTGATGAGTTGAGTAGAATAATTTAATGACTTCCTAATGTTAGGTTTCTATTTAACAAATCTGTCAATAGTTTTTTTTTTTCGTCATCTGTCACTTTGTGTTATAGCAAGAATTCTGAGCACAATATATCAACTTGTCCTATGAATGTGTCACCATTTCTATTTTGATTTTGGGTCACCAGTTATGAAAACATAAGAGGAGGAGGAAACAGTACACTCTATTCTCACATGCAATTCAATCCATTTAAAATCAAGGATAAAGACTTTTTACTTTGTAACCTAGAGTCTCTTTAAAACAAAAGACAAAGAATGCAAAGTGGTTCTATGTCAGCCCATCTCAGGAAAATATACTTGAATCACTTGACCTTAAAACTGGCGATGAGCACAGAAGATTAGCAATAACGAGAGTTAGGTGGACATGTGAAATGAACGTGACTTGTCTTTAAAATCCTCCCTATGCTGATGCTTATTTCTTACATCATCTGTCATATTTCTGATGGTTTGTTTCTCAAAGTTTATGGCTTCTATATTATTCATATCCCCATCCTTCTTGATGTGTTTCTACTGGAATCTCTTTCTTTTAGAATCTATAGAATTGAAGATGATAAATTACAACTGTTAATAACATTCATAATAATCTTCAAATAATTAGAATAATCACTAATTTGTAATTGTTCAGATATTTTAGATATTAATAATTGCTTGGATAAATCAATTTTTGCTACTGAGCTAATGAGAAAGGGTCTGAAGTCTGGTATCCAGTTAACATATGTGGGTTCTCCTGGGCTTCTGATTATCTATTTGTACTCAAAATTATTTATGGAATGCTTTATACTGACTCCTGTGGTACTCGCAATGCAGATCTTATTAAGGATGTAATCATATACGGAGAATTGGCCAGGCTGTAGGTGACAAGAAGAGTTTGGACTTACGAAGCAGGTGGAAAGAAGCCATATGAGAGACTGAACTATCCCTCTGGTTCCCCCAAAAAGAAAATGATTGTTCACCATCTTCCCAAGTATGATTTTTCAGAAAGCAATTCATTTTATTATCATCTAGCACAGATTCAAATTTAGTGAAGAGGATAGTTTTCAGTTCTGATATGTTAACAATTTAGAAAAAAAAAGAACAACTGAATACTGGCAATGATAATTTCTATAAAGCTTTTAGCTTTGCATCAGTATTCATCTCTGTATTGCCTTAGGTTGCAGAGATCTTAGCTGGGGACCAACTGTCTTCACTGCTGATGGCCAGACAGAGGCAGTAAATAGGAAGAGCAGTCACCAGCAGTCAATTTGCATGAGGGACTGAGGCCACACACAGAGCGAAATTGCTCTATTAACCAAGTAGCTCATGATTGTCACTAATGTTTGGTTTTCTGTTCAGTCATTGTATGACTATATCTGAATCCAAAAAGAGGTTCTGAGCTCTAATTGCAGATCTGCTGTTGATATAGAATAAGGAGTTGAACACTGACTTTATTTCTGGACCATTCCCCTTCCCCCCGCCAAAAAAAAAAAAAAAAAAAAAACACCCGAAGATAATATTTTTCTGGTATATATTTCAGCAATCTTCACTAGACAATATAATGATTAAAACAAGAATAGTCTAAAATTTAAAGTCACAGATAAATCTACTAACATTTATTAGAATGTTTGAATCATTTTATAAGTAAGATGGTCATAAGTAAAAGTTTTTTTGTTTTTTAACATGGTCTAAATGTGTTTTTTCCTGATACTGGGAAAGATTGAAGGCAGGAGGAGAAGGGGATGACAGGGGATAAGATGGGTGGATGGCATCACCAATTCGATGGACATGAGTTTGAGCAGGCTTGGGGAGTTGATGATGGACAGCCTGGCCTGCTGCAGTCTATGAGGTCACAAAGAGTTGAACATGACGAAGCGAATGAACTGAAATGTGTTTTTACACTTCCTTGGTGATCAGTGGTAAAGAATCCTCCTGCAATGCAGAGGACTTGCAGGAGATGCAGTTTTGATCCCTGCATGAGGAAGACACTCTGGAGTAGGAAATGGCAGCCCACTTCATCATTCTTGCCTAGGAAATCCAGTGGACAGAAGAGCCTGATTGCTACAGTCCATGGGGTCGAAAAGAATTGGACGCGACTGAGGGACTCAACAACAAACAACAAAATGTGTTTTTATGTCACTTTAGAAGTAGCAGAAAACAAGCATGGATTTAACTTTCATTCATTTCCCATTCCTTTCTATTTTTTTTTCTTTCTTTTTGTCCGTCCCCCCATCCCTGACACTCACACACTTCTTCTCCAATCAATTTCCTTCAGGCTTTTCACTTATCTGTCAGGGACACCCTTCCAGTTTTAGAGTCAGGAAAGGTGGGATTTCTCACTCATATCAACTCCAGAGAGCACCTTGTTTCTCTGCCTTTCTCAAAGGATAGAAAAGGTGACTTGCTTCCTCATATCTAATTCAAGATGTAGAGTTGCAAAGAAACTCTAAAGCAGCAATTTCTATTTCTTCTTCTGAGTTTCAGAGGTTGGTTGCATATCTATTTTTGTTAGTTTGTAAAGGGAGGTAAGTCTCTGAACAGATTGGGAATTGAGATTCTGTAGGCTTTAAAAAAGAAAAACTCATTTTTGCTAGAGGAGCTTGCTGATTTAGAAACTTGAAATGAGCCTCGTATTTTGGCTCCTTGGGGGCTTATTCAGCCTCTTCTGATGACCGATATGTGCGGTTCCGTGTTCTGCTCAGCTTTAGTGTCTCTTCCTCACACAGCTGTCAGTGGTGCAGTGTGTGGGCTTCTCTGTGGGCAGGAGAGCTCTCCGGGTGGGCACTGTCTGTGCCCTCGAACGCAGATGGCACTCAGGGGATGGAGCAGGCGCTTGTTCGCTATCCTCCCACTCTACCCTCTAATAAAAATTCATCCTCCATGTCTACAGCATCATGGGGAGTCTGATTAGCCTACCAGTTCCATTCTGTTTACAAAGAGAATAAGAGTTTATATGGAAGTGATGCAAATGGATAATTTAGAGTCATGAACCATGCGGAAAAGGGAGGCTGATGATGTAGACAAAGCTGGAATGAATGGAAGTTTGAAAAATAATTGCTAAAGAAGTATTGAACTGCCTCCAAATGTCCTTTCCAGAAGCAAATTTACAGTCCTGAATGAGTCCTAATGCAGACTTTATTTGATAGTTGTGATCAGATGACTTAGCTTTGGGGCATTAACCAGCACTGAAGCCAAGGTTATTTGCTAATTTCAGACTTTATGTTCCTATATTGAGGTTAAATTCACTTCTAAATGTATACTTACCTCTTTCTCCTGGTGCTGAAAAGCCTTTTACATATATGTATATATATATATATGTAAAAGCATGGCAGTTTAGAATCTAGTGTGTATCTAGTGTGAACAGTTATTCTTAAGTATTAAATGCTTAAGTCTATTAGAAAAAGTCTATTTGCTCCTCATCCACGTAACTTCTACATCAATATCAACAGAATATATTTTACTTTGAGCTAGACAGAGAGATTCAGTAATGGATACAGTAGGAAGGAAAAGAAAAGGGAAAGTTCTATTTGAAATGGTTAAGGGGAAGCTACTGCTTAAAAAAGAAAGAAGACTTTGGAAATGGCAGTAAAGGGGAGAGCTGTTGGGATTTTTTCTCCATGGTTACAATTCAGTAAAAATTTCAGCTATTGTTCTGTCTCTCAGCAAGACAATCCAGAACAAACATTAATTTATATATGTGTTGGCATCAGTTCAGATCCTCCAGTAAGTGGACACAGTGATGGAATCAGAAATGCAAGCGATTTACGGCGGGGGGGGGGGGTGGGGGTGGGAGGGGAAGGGGTTCCTGTGAAAAATAAAGGGGAGAAGTGAGGTGAAGAGACGATGGAGACTGCATTGTGTGCCCAACACCCGTGAAGAAACAAGGAGGACCATTAGGCTGAAAGAGAGGTAGGCTGCAGCGCCACATCCTCAGTGAGGATGCTGGGCTGTCCAAAGCCAAAGTTGTTTGTTAAAATATTCCTTCCTGCACTGGTTACTGTGGTGGCTTGCAGTTCGCCACCTGTCGGCTCGGCACAGCCTGGAATGGTGGTGGGGGCAGAGGGTGGGAGCGGTCCAGGGAGCGTGGCCTCCGTGTGAATGCCCTAGCTGGAGTCTGAGCTCTCAGCACCCCATGCTCTCTGCAGCAGGTTCTTTCTTGAAGGAGGATCTCAGCATCAGCCCCTCCCCGCCCCCACCTCGTGGCTAACACATTGTCATTATAGGCTTGACTCCTTTTTAAAACCTAGCAATGTTATATCTTTTCTCATGCATTTTTGCTAGTTTCAGACATTCCGTTCCTATGTTGAGGCCTGAGAGTTTTAGCAAATGTTTCATTAAGCCTCCTCTATTTATTATTCTGCAATTGGCTTATGTACCCAAGTGGCTCTGCTCATTTGGGCTGTTTTGTTTCCATGAGATGTACGACTTAAAGAAAATTTGCCAGAGAGTCGTAACTACTCTGCATGCCGTAACTGAGGTGGTGCAAAATGTATGCTATTTCTGATATAGTTTTTGCTAGCACATGGTCACATTGTTGTTGTTGACATGCTGAGTTGTTTCCAACTCTCTTCAACCTTATGGACTATAGCCTGCCAGGTCCCTCTTTCCATGGAATCCTCCAGGCAAGAATACTGGAGTGGGTTGCCATTTCCTCCTCCAATGTATCTTCCTGACGCAGGAATCGAACCTGTATCTCCTGTGGCTCTTGCATTGCAGATGGATTTTTTTCCCTGCAGAGCCATTGGGGAAGCCTCAATTGTGTAGACCCAGAATTTCTTCCAAAAAACTTGGCCACTCTCCTATGAAGAGTTAAGGATACTTTCCAAAGATGAAAATTCTTGGTTTAAAATAAAGTACTGTGAGCCTTAAGATGATTAGTGTCCTCACAATTGGTATAGAAAGAGTACAGTTAATTTTAAAAAATGTTTTTGAGACTTGATTTCGAAAAGCAATTGGTTATTCTGTTACGAGAAGCAGAATCAGAAAATTAATTGATGCTACTACTAGCTTTTATCCATATCATTTCTAAATTAAGCTACCACTAAGTCGATTAGGCGAGAATCATATATATCTGTTCTCTTCATTGCATGAGTGAAACTGCTTGTCAAAGGATTGTGTCAAGTTGGTGCTCAGGGCAAAAGTTCACTGTTGTAATAATTCTGTCAAAGCAATCATGGGGATTGACAGCATGTTTCCTGAAATATTGCTGGTGGACATCAGCTCAATAAAGGGCTCTAATGTGGGTGTACTGCTAAGGTTTACTCAGATACGCAGCTAATAGGAAGGAACCTGATTAGTGTTATTTCCATAAGGGGCAGCAAAGGCAGCATTTCCGAGTCCTTGTTCCAATTATGACCTCAGGCAGCCACTTAGCATACTTCTTAGTTGCCCATCTGGCCTGAAAAGTTCACCATTTCTATTATAAAACAAGCAAGATCCTGCAGTGGAAAAGTTTGAGTGTATCTGGAATGCAGTAGATTTAATACCAGAAGTATTAGCATTGAGTTAATTGTTCAATAGTTTTAGGTGAACCTAAGCTTTTCATTCGGAGAAGGCAATGGCACCCCACTCCAGTACTCTTGCCTGGAAAATCCCATGGACAGAGGAGCCTGGAAGGCTGCAGTCCATGGGGTCACTGAAGGTTGGACACGACTGAGCGACTTCACTTTCACGCATTGGAGAAGGAAATGGCAACCCACTCCAGTGTTCTTGCCTGGAGAATCCCAGGGACGGGGGAGCCTGGTGGGCTGCCGTCCATGGGGTTGCACAGAGTCGGACACGACTGAAGTGACTTAGCAGCAGCAGCAGCAAGCTTTTCATTTGAAATTGTATTCCCTAATGGAGTTAATGAAATTACAATGCTGGAGAAATTAAGTTGATTCTTTATGACAGGACATATAAAAATAGGTCTTCATTTTCCTTCCTTACCAAAATCTCTAAATTGAGGCCATATTTTGCTCTGTTTAGTTTGCTGTTCTTTCGGCACTTGGTGGAATAGTACATATTTAAAGACTGGTATTTTGGAATTCTGCAAACCACATAAGTGTTTTTGCTGAGAGAAGTTATTTCTGTTAGTTGCCTTCTTTACTTACAAGTTGACTATAAAACATCATGAAGTTTATGCCCTATATAAATTGCCTTAATTATGTTGGGTTTATGTAACTTCTTCTTGTTTGTATAGGCTAAATGTGTGCATGAAATTTTTGCTCAAAATTTGAGAAGCTTGTTGAATGTCACAGTAAAAAAATCCAACAACATTTAAATAAAAGTATTTTTTTCTTATTGGCTTTCCTTAAGTCTTGATCATGAAGATCATTGTTTTTGCAGAATGATACTTCATTCTGGTAATTAAGTGGGAAGAACAGGCCAGTATCTTTGTCAAAGCAATCCCAGATGGCAAGTATAATTCTTAGACTTTCAGTTTACCAACATAAGAATTCTTTCTACCCTCTCCTCTGTCCTACAGAAACAAACATGGCCCAGATGCCATGATAAATGTGTGGGATTCATCCTATATTTTTGCAGGAACATTTGTCATGGCCAACTCTAATTTAAGACCAAGAAATACTTTCAGCTGCTTCTATCCAGTTGCTAAATGAAATGACAGCATCAGAAAGAAATTCGAGGAATTTTGAAATGACTAAGAAGCTAATATATAATGAAAATCTCAGCAGAAAATAAAAAAGCCAGTGTAATACCTAAAACACACATTTGTGTTTGCCCAGTAAACTGCAGGCAAATTGAACTTTGTCAAATATAATAAAACTTTAAGAAAATTTAAAAATCTTATCACTGCTCCCTTTAATTACCCCAACTACTGTCTACTTGACTGGTAACAGTCAGTGTTTAAGACCTTCTGGACATACTCAGTGAGTATCTCCATGTCCATTCTGTTTTAATGTCCTTTCATCTTACTTACCTTAATCATTTTATAGGACATTGAACATGAATATAACTGAAGACATGTCATAGCTACTTTTCCTATTTATATACATTTCGGGGTTGGTGATGCTTTTGTTATGATGAAATGATAGGATACTTTTGTTTGGTGAAAATCCAGATCTCCTAGAACTCTTGTGCTACTACATAGTGCATGATTCTTGGTCTGTCAAACACTGAATTAATTTTGGTAAATATTTATATGGTATTCAAAAAGTTTGATAGCATCACCAACTCAATGGACATGAATTTGAGCAAACTTCGGAAGATAGTGAAGGACAGGGAAGCCTGGAGTGCTGCAGTCTATGGCGTTGCAAAGAGTCAGACACAACTTAGTGAGCAGACATATTCAAAAAGTCACCTGACTGATGATCAGAGGGACATTTTACTCATTAGTTGATAACAAGGTAAGCAAAGTGTTGGGGAGAAGAGGATAATATGGAAAATACTTAGTTTCTTAGGGTAAGCTCACTCTGTCTTGTGCTTCTGTTCATTTGTGTGGTCCTATCTACTAATTGGGTTCTTATTTATATGTTTAGTAAATGCAAAAATTTGGGTTTGGTGGATGAAAAACATCATACAAGCAGTTATCTAGGAAAAGATTTATGTTACAGATATATAGTGAGCTTCTTATGTGATAAGTGGTTCATAATTTTTTAAAATTTGTTCATTTTTAATTGAAGGATAATTGCTTCACAGTATCGCATTGGTTTCCACCAAACATCAACATGACTTTGTAATAGGTTTACCCATGTCCTCTCCCACTTGAACTTCTCTCCCACCTCCCTCCCCACCCCACCCCTCCAGGTTGTTCCCCAACCCTGGTTTGCTGAGTCATACAGAAAAGTCCCATTGACTGTCTATTTTACGTACAGTAATGTATGTTTCCATGATAAGTGGTTCATAATTATCATTGGTAATAAGTTAAACCATATATTTCCCAGCGATGCTGTAACACAGTACCACAGACTGGGGACTTAAATCAACAGAAAAGCAATGTCTCAGAATTCTGAAGGTCAGAAGCTTAAGACGCATTTGTTGCTGGGGCCATGTTCCCTTGGAAACCTCTCAGAGATGCTTCCTTGGCTCCCCCTGTCTTTGGTGGTTTGATAGTGATCCTCGGCAGCTCTGGGCTTGGAGCTGCAGCATGATACGTTCTTCCCTCGATTGCATGTGTCTTCACAGAGTGTTCCCTCCCTGTGCACCTGTCTCTCCTCTTTCTAAAAGGACATCAGTCTTATTGGATTAAGGGCCCACCCTATGACGGTAGGACTTCATCTTATCTTGATAGCTTCTGCAAAGACTCTTTCCAAATTAGGTCCCGCTCACAGGTCCTGGAGATCAGAACACTGTATCTTTTAGGGGGATACATCCAACTGGAATATCTGTGTTTAGATTTCTCCAGATTGGAGTGTTGGTTATGAGCACAAAAACAGCCCCGGCCATCTGAGCAAAGGATATTTATTGTGGGTATTTATCTCCATCTCAGAGGTTGGGAAATGACATAATAAATGGGACCCTAGAGGACTGAAGTAGGAGAAAGGATAGGAAGTATGGGTCCTCTGAAGGATAAGCAGGTGGAATGGCAGCCAAGGTCATGCCATAAGAACAGTTTGACCTCTATCATGTATGAGGATTACTTTGACCTCAGCTGTCGAATCTGCAGCCCAGGAATGAGAGATGGAGAGAAAGTAGGGAACGTGCCAAGGGCAGATCGAGGAAGAATCTACCACACTTGGCTTAAGAAGTGGGAGGCTGCAGTGGGAGTGAGCAAACTGGAATTATTTTCTTGTGAAAAGTATAGTCAATTGGGAAACTTTCTAAAAAGAATGGTGGCAGTCCTAATAGGAAGAGGGGTGGGAAATTCAGGTATTGGCGAGCCCAATAGAACAAATGTTTGCTGATGGGAGGAAAGATCTATGGCACCAAACTAAAATGCTCCATTTCTTAGGGAGTAGAAAGATCCTGAAGTTCATAAATAAGAAAGATTAGGCTTTTTATGGGGGGGGGCAATATACTAATTGTAAATTCTACCTTAGGTTTGCTTTAATTGATGTCTTTGATCACAAATGAGGATAAACATTAGTTCTGTGTGTTTCTTCCCTACTTGCATTACTTACATGACCTCTGTGTTGCTGTCCTTTGAGGACTTACCATTGGAATTTTGGTGCTTTCCTATAGATTTGAATGTGTTCAACATTAGAGATACAAGTATCAATGTTGCTCCCAATGTGTCCTTATCATTTTAGTTTGGGTTTTGCTACTTTTAGTAATATAACTTTTCTTTTTGGTTTTGTGTACATTTTCATATGATAAACTGATGCTAAGAAGTGTCTCTGGTAGACTTATTATGTTAAGAAGTCTGATTTTTTTCACCCCTCCATATAGCCACCTCTTTTCAAAATTATAGCTGATTTACAATATTAGTTTCAAGTATATAACATAGTGACTTGATAGTTTTATAGATTATTCTCCATTTAAGGTTATTATAAAATATTAGCTATATTTGCTGAGCTGTACAATGTATTCTGGTAGTTTATTTGTTTTAAACATAATAGTTTGTACCTCTTAATGCCCTAGGCCTATCTTGTCCCTCTCCCATTCCCTCTGCTCACTGGGAACCATTAGTTTGTTCTCTGTATCTGTGACTATGTTTCTGTTTTATTTTTTAGATTCCATGTGTAAGTGATAGAATATAGTATTTGTCTATCTCTGACTCACTTCACTAAGCATAATATCATCTAGGCCCATCCACATTATTGCAAATGGCAAAATTTCATTTTTGATGGCTAAGATTCCATGGTATATATATACCACACCTTCTTTGTCCATTTCTCTGTCAACGGACATTTGGTTTGCTTCTGCATCGTGGCTATTGTAAATAATGCTGCATTGAACATTGGGGTGCGTGTATCCTTTTGAATTAGTGTTTTCATCTTCTTTCCTTGTCCTTTACCATATAATTTTTTACTCCTTCCTGTATTGACTTTGGGTCCGCCATGTGACTTACTCTGAGCAGTGGCATGCTGTAAAAGTGGCAACAACAGAAGCTTGAAATAACAGGAAAAGTACTCATGCAATTGTCATCTCTCTCCTGCCGCCTGCAGTTGCTCTAAGACTGTGCTAGGGCTATTCTGCAGGTAGAAAACACTCAGTGAGGAGCCACGTTGTGAGGTGCTCGCCCAGGCCATCCTAGATTAGGGCAGGCAGCTGACCCCCAGATATGTGAGCAAACCCTGTAAAGATCAGCAGAGCCACCTACATACTTCTGAGTTAAGCAAAGCTCACAGTGCATGATAAGGGGGCTTTGTGGTTGTTTTCTATGCAGTCTTTTTTTAAATGTAGAATAGGCAATTGATAAAGTGCCCATTTAAAAATTACCAACTATGAGTGTGTTATCTGTGCCTCGTGTTGGTGGCTGATACTAGCGGAAGAAAACTGTTTTCAAAAATATGTTAAAAATCTAATGCTAATATTGGTCAAATATTAATATTCCATCAAACCACCATGCCTAGCATGCACTGGGTGGGTAAATTTGTATGGGTAAAATTGAGAACAATCCAAAAAAACCCTTCCATAATGGACCGATTTAGTGAAGATCAAAGGATTCTTCATGTAGTAAATCTGTGTGAGAGAGGGGATTTTGCTGGTTAAAGAAGAATATAGACAGCTTAAAGGCAAAAGTTAAATGCATTTTCAGTAAAAGATGATGAACGCAGTGCCGAGTCTGGCACTATCCCCTGTCTGTGGAGAACAAAGATGTAAAATGTTGTGCCAAAAGATTAGAGTCATATTTTTCTGGTAACACCGATAAGGTCATGCCCTTTCCTCCAAGGACATCAAACCATGGTGCTCAGGGACTGTTGGGTGACTGTCATTGTTTCAAGAAGAGCTTATTCCCAGCTTTCTGTTCTTTCTTTATCAACTCTATAATGGCCCTTGATCTCAAGAAAATCCTGGTATTTAGTTCCAAGGTAAATAAAATTGATCAAAAGGCTATCCCGAGTTTCCTCTGTGGACCACTGCGTTTGATGGACAGGGCTCTCCTTTAAGCGCTGGTGTCAGGATCACTTTACTCTGCTCAGTCTCATAGCCTGGGAAGGAAAATAGATCTGAGCAGATGATATTGAGACTCAAACTAATCTGGGTCACCCATTAGTATTTAAATGATTGACTTTTTAAAAACTTTTATTTTTACCCTTGTGTATCCACTATTTTTTAAATCAGATCCAGCCACAGATCTGATATATGTTTCATTTGGTGCCAGGCTTTCTAAAGTTTGTTTTTCTGCAATCTGTACCTTCAAAGTATGGTTAAAGTCAGATTATAAGGTTATGAATAATGAGGGTTTGAACATATTTAAAGAGGAAATAATCATATTCAACACAATCTGAAATTTTTATGTAAAGAGAACTAACAAAAGAAGAACTAACCAATGAATAATTTAATGTTGATGCCTTGATTATAGGTGTAAGTGAAATTCTTCCTGAATTTGTAACTTGGTATTTTTAGATTTTGATGAAAAATGAGTTTAATGAAGGTCATTTGCTTTAACTAAATATTCTTAAGAAATAAAGAGAAATATAAATTCCATAACTAGATAGTCAGTGAATAAAAATTTGGTTGCACCTGAGTAATACCGGCAATTAAATATACTAAAATTATGCTGTAAGGTATTTTATATATGCTTAGATTATATAAAGTTCAAAAGGATTTTATATTGATTATAAATTTCTGAGTAATTTGATAATAATGTATTAGATTGATTTGACAGTTGGAGGAGGAATAAGTTATTATTTTATGAATCAGATAACCTAGATGATGACCTCATACCATTTACTTATTTAATGAACACCAAATAAGAACCTAAAATGTGAACTGAGTGACTGATATAAAAATTGTGCAACAGGGTCAATAAATTGGAAACTGTAGTCAAGAAAAATGTTATCAGATAAAAGCAAGTGAAAAATAGAGTTAAATTTGACTTGATGTGACTCAGTGTTCCAGTCAGAGTTCCATTTACGGAACAGGAACCATTCTAGATATTTAAATCAAAAAGGAGTGAATGTATTATAAGGTCTTTCAAAGAGCTGAAGCTGGCTTAGGTTAACACTACTGTCGCTAGGATCCAGAAGCCAGGAAGCAGCTGTGCTTGTTACCATCAATGGTGCCGTACCAGCGCCTCAGTCTCTTGAAGCTGGTGACCAGACCCTCGAATACAGATCCCGTTGGCCACTAACACCAGAAGTCCAACTTCTTGGCCAGCCTCCACAGCTGGAGAGGGAGATGCTCTCTCATCTGCATCTTTCATATCTCCCCTGAGACCATCTCACTGGTGGAACATATATCACATGGAGCTTCTTCTTGTTGGAGAGCCTGACAAATGTATGCAGCAGCCTCCCAGGACCTTAAATACAGTATCTTCTTAGAAAGGGATGAAAATGGATGCTGAATCTCTATCCTACACCCGTAGTCTATTTTGAATACTTGGAATAGCCTTCAGTAGGTTTTTTTTTAACGAGATGAACAAAAATATCAGGAACCTTTTCTCAAACTATTCTAAATTCACAGGTAACTTAATAAGTGTCGAAAGCTTAACTGTCAAAATGTGATACAGATCCCCATGGATTAAAGGACTTTAGACACATAATCTAAAAATTATTTTAAAATAAAATTTTAACTTCCATACTTGTCACAAAGAGAACTATTATCACCTCAACTGTAATGTCCCTAACGATACTGAATTCAGGTTTACTAACTCATTGTATTTCTGACTAAAGATGACGATGATTCAAGGCTTGTCCGTCTAGTCAAGGCTATGGTTTTTCCCGTGGTCATGTATGGATGTGAGAGTTGGACTGTGAAGAAAGCTGATCACTGAAGAATTGATGCTTTTGAACTGTGGTGTTGGAGAAGATTCTTGAGAGTCCCTTGTACCGCAAGGAGATCCAACCAGTTCATTCTAAAGGAGATCGATCCTGGGTGTTCATTGGAAGGACTGATGCTAAAGCTGAAACTCCAATACTTTGGCCACTTCATGCGACGAGTTGACTCACTGGAAAAGACTCTGATGCTGGGAGGGATTGGGGGCGGGAGGAGACGGGGACGACGGAGAATGAGATGGCTGGATGGCATCACCGACTCTGTGGACATGAGTTTGAGTGAACTCCGGGAGTTGGTGATGGACAGGGAGGCCTGGTGTGCTGTGATTCATGGGGTCGCGGAGAGTCGGACACGACTGAGCGACTGAACTGAACTGAGCACTTACCAAGTTTCAGTGTTTCACAAGTATTACTTATTTAATCTTCAAAACTACCCAATGAGATGCTACTTCTGTTGGTTCCATTTCACAAGGAAACTGAGAATTGGATTTTTATTTTTTGACCATGCCTTGTGGCCTGTGGGATCAAATTTCCCTGACTAGGGAGCAAACCCTTGTCCTCTGCATGGGAAGCATGGAGTCTTAACTACTGGACCACCAAGGAAGTTTCCAGAATTAGATGAATTGACTTGACCAGTGTCATATATTCCACCAAATCTTCCCCTCATCTGCCTCCTCCAACATCCCAAACTGTCAAGTAAAAAATTTCTACGCTTACTCATATTCTTTTTTCTAACTTCCATATCAAACCCTTGTATAAATATAAACCTCTTTACCACCTGAATTATCACCCTAATCCAAGCCACCATTACTTTGTGAATACCACACTAGCCCCAAGACTCTCTGCTCTTGCCTCTATAATCTGTTCTTTGTTCTGCAGTCAGAATGAACTTTTCTGCTTAAAATATTCCAGTGGCTTTTCACTGCTGCTCTAAAAAAATTGCACCAAGTGTTAAATAGGATTTAAAGTGCTACTTTGATTATCAGGAAAGGAATGAGTGATTTAAAAATTAGAAGATGAAATTTTAGTATTCTGAATTTTTTGGTTGTTTTGAGTATCATTGCTAACAGTCTTCAATACCATGTTGGGTCTGCATAATTCAGAGGAATTCCACATAGGCAAATATACTGGAAACTTACAGAGTTCAATAAAGTCATACTGATAGAATATTATTCACACCACTCTTTTGGCTCCCCTGTCTTGGTTTTTGATGCCGAATGTATAGCAATGCTAAGGGACTGTGATGTTGGGGAAAAACACTTAGTTAACACAAATGTAAAAGCAGATGCAGTTGGCAAAAGAACCAGAAAATACTAAGGGCAATATCGCAATTTCCTGAAACATATCAAAGGAACACAGGGCAGTCATTTCTTGGTGGATGATAGAAGAAATGGAATAAATCTGTAGTATGGAGAAGCATCGGGCTTCCCTGGTGGCTCAGAGGGTAATCTGCCTGCAACGCAGGAGACCTGGGTTTGATCCCTGGGTTGGGCAGATTCCCTGGAGAAGGGAATGACTATCCACTCAAGAATTCTTCCCTGGAGAATTCCATGGCCAGAGGAGCCTTGCAGGCTACAGTTCATGGGGTTACAGAGTCGGACACAAATGAGCGACTAACACACATTTATGGAGAAGCATTATGGATATCTCAAAGAAAGGAATCTTCTCTCAGTATTGTTCTTATTAACATGCAAAGATCAGGTCTGTGTGGGAAGGTCCCACTGGTACCTGGAACTAGCTGTCAATAGTTTGTTATATTAAATGTAAGCATTTGGTGGTGTGGTGGACGTTAATTCTAAGGTTGCACTGTGATTCCTGCCCCCTGGTGGCCACACTTGGGGTTGACTATTTCCCCCAATGTATGTAGGTGGGAATTTTGACTTCCTCCTACATGGCAGAATATGGGAAAGTGAAAGGTTTTACAGATGAAATTAAAGGTCCCAAATCAGTTCAACTTCAGATAATAAAAATACATATCTTGGGTGAGCCTGCCTCTCTCAGGCTGTAAATGAGGGGCTGTGCCCACCTTAAATGAGAGGCTCTTGTGGGCTTGATGGAGTTAGCAGTCACATTGATGACATCCATGTGGCAAGAAGACTCTTGAGAGCCCCTCGGACTGCAAGAAAATCAAACCAGCCCATCCTAAAGGAAATCAACCCTGAATATTCATTGGAAGGACTGATGCTGAAGCTGAAGCTCCAGTACTCTGGCCACCTGATAAAAAGTACTGTCTCATTGGAAAACTTCCTGTTTCTGGGAAAGGTTGAAGGCAAGAGAAGCGGGTGACAGAGGATGTGTTAGTTGGATGTCATCGCTGACTGAATGGACATAAGTTTGAGCAAACTTTAGGAGACAGTGAAGGACAGGGAAGCCTGGCGTGCTGCAGTCCATGGGGTCACAAAGAGTCAGACACGACTGAGCGACTGAAAAACATGTGGCAAGTACTTGCATGAGGTCTCTAGGACACGAGGGTGGCCTCCAACCAGAAAAATAAGGTGCCCTTGGTCAATCAGCCACAAGGACATGTGCTCTGTTAACAACCTGAAAGCAGATTACTTCCCATTTGAGCCTCCAGATGAAAATTCAGCCTGGTTTACCTCTCCTTTGTACCCCTGTGAGATCCTAGACAGCGGGCCCCACTAAGCTATGGCCAGGTTCACGACCCATCAAAACCATAACATCACAAATGTTTTATTTTAAGCTACTAAGTTTTTGGCAATTCATTGTGTAGCATAGAACACATGTAGCTTCAACACTGGCAACACATAGGAGGCTTTGTTCTTGAACAATTCATTTCTGTCTGGTTTGTTATATTCTCTTCAGCTTGTTGTCCCTAGTGCGGCTGAAGTCTTCATTTCAAAATGCAAATGTCTCATCTTCTTTGCTGAAAACTCACTAATGATTTCCATTGTTTTCTGGAAAAAACAGAATCCTTACTATTGCCCTGCACGATCTATTCTTACTGTAGTCTGTGTTCCCTTTGCTGTCTGTGCTCTGGGCATCCTGAGGGTTTTAGCTTCTCAGATGCTCTTTGTTTCCTCATGCCACAGGGCTTTTAGGCTTGCTCTTCTCTCTGGTCTTAAACTATTGCTACTCCATTGCAGTTTTAAAAGATGTTTTTGGGAAATATGTTTTTGCCACATTCCAAAGAATTCGGCTGTCTCATTTCCATTTCAGAGGCTGAAACATAAGCAGAACCTTAATGAACATTTGCTTTTCTAGCTGAAGAACTAGCTTATTCTACAGGAAAGCATAATGCTTGCTTCTCTATTATGCTTTTCAAGAAGGTGATGAAGCAAATAGTTCTTATGGATATAGATGAGTTGTTTTGTTAAACCCTGAAAGATAACCTGAGATCAAAATCCAGTTGCAAAAGTGTATAAACATTTCACTAAAAATGAGCTCTAGAGATCTGCTGTGCAACATTGTACCTAGTTAATAACAATGTATTATACACTTAAGAATTTGTTAAAAGGGTAGATCTTATATAAGTGTTCTTATATATATTCAAAATAAAATATAGTCACAGTACTATAACATATGGAAGTCAGGGTGAAGAAAACATATGGTGATCATAAGTAAGGTTCTTATGCCCTTCAATGTCAATCTTAGTAACAAGTCTTCTGTGGGGATTCTGCATGTCTGCTAATGCAGACTATCTGGGAGGTACTGGGCAGGACTTGCCATGTCTGAGTTACAAAACATCTCATTTTGCAACATTATGACAAACATCAGTGTCCTGCAAGGATGCTTAAGGCTCTTTAGTGACTGCAGATGCTTTCACTGAGTACCAGGCATGAACACAGCTTCAGCTTACACTTTCCCACATCCCTTGTCTTTCTTTTTCTCAAGTGAAGAAAAGAGAAAGTACTAGAGGCAAAACTGTAGCACTTTTTATCATAGTTGACATAACATGTCCATCCCTACCTTGAGAAATAAAGAAATAATCCATCGGATATTGTTGGTTAACTTGCTAAGGATAATTTCTCTCTCCAAGGATCACCTACTGCAACAGAAAGCAAATTGAGCAAAACTATCCCACTCATTTCTATGGACTCAGAAATTGCTTTACTGTTTGATACACTTCACTGCATCACATCTCTGAGTGGTCTTATCTTAGTTCTGACTGGAACAAAATTTAATGTTGATTTGAAGATATACCAAGAATCATACAATAGGAACTACAGTGCTGTATTCAGAAATCTGCTCATTAATTCATTTGTTTGAAGACAAGTGATCTTTATTCTGACTGAAACCAACTTTTATCATTTGCATGATTCAGGACTTAATCTTTCGCTGTATGCTAGTGCTTGAAAGCTTCAAGCACTCAGTCGTGTCTGACTCTTTGCAACCCCATGGACTGTAGCCCGCCAGGCTCCTTTCCATGGAATTCTCCAGGCAAGAATACTCCAGGAGTGGGCAGCCATTCCTTCTCCAGGGGATCTTCCCATCCCAGGTCTCCTGCATTGCAGGCAGATTCTTTACCATCTGAGCCACCAAGGAAGTAGTTTTTTGCTAACCAAGTGCAAATACTGAGTGCCAAATAAGTCTCATGTATATACTCACAGCCCTTACCATCCCCCACCATTCTCCATGACAAACATCACTGGTTGATCTTGATAATCACTGACCTTCAGTTTCCCATTGAACCCTGGTTTCAGACTCCATCTCAACATAGTACCTCAAGCATCTTTCAGCCCGTTTTCCTATTCCTATTAGGTGGAAAATCAGACCAGCTTATATATACATAAAATATAAACCCATGTTTTTCAAACTGTATGCTGCTGCTGCTAAGTCACTTCAGTTGGGTCCGACTCTGTGCGACCCCATAGATGGTAGCCCACCAGGCTCTGCCATCTCTGGGATTCTCCAGGCAAGAACACTGGAGTGGGCTGCCATTTCCTTCTCCAATGCATGAAAGTAAAAAGTGAAAGTGAAGTCACTCAGTCGTATCCGACTCTTCACGACCCCATGGACTACAGCCTACCAGGCTCCTCCACCCATGGGATTTTCCAGGCAAGAGTACTGGAGTGGGTTGCCATTGCCTTCAAACTGTATAGATTTCTTTATTGCAGGATTAGTCTATTGAAGACTTGGATGTCTAATATGCTCTTCTAAAAGAGACTAAAATACATAGCACTTTCCCACCTCACTGGATCACAGAAACCCTTTTTATTTGAATATTCATGAGTTCCTTGTAACATAGTTTGGAAAATACAGTACTGTACCACTGGTAGATTTTCTACTTGAGGCTGTTGATGGTTATGGGTGATCCACATGGTCAGTCAACATTTTTTTAATCATTGGTTTTCTAAATAATGATATGGATTTGAATCATATGCTATATCCCTGTGCCTAAGAGCCAGTCAGACAACAAGTTAGCCTAGTGTATCACACTGTATTCACATTTCAAAGAGGATTATCTTTTGCCAACTATCTTCACTGAGCATTCATTTGGAACCAAAAATGTACTAAGCATCTACATCTCATTTAAGAAGAGTGATGATATATCTCAGCTTTTGCTGAAGGTAGTCCAAGTTTATGCCTGCTTTTTAAAAAATCATAATCATTAGCAATACTTCATTTTACCATTAAAAGTGTCTTCTTTGGATGATAAATTTTTACTTTTTTACTTTTAATTCTCAAACCACCTTTGCTGATGTTGGTATTGATAACCTCACTTTGCTAATGATTAAATAGAGCCCAGGGAAACTGAAAAACTGGCTTTGTTTAGATAGCTGGGATATAGCTGAGGCTATCGATCCTGGGTGTTCATTGGAAGGACTGATGCTAAAGCTGAAACTCCAATACTTTGGCCACCTCATGTGAAGAGTTGACTCACTGGAAAAGACTCTGGTGCTGGGAAGGATTGGGGGCGGGAGGAGAAGGGGACAACAGAGAATGAGATAGCTGGATGGCATCACCGACTCGATGGACATGAGTTTGAGTGAACTCTGGGAGTTGGTGATGGACAGGGAGGCCTGGCGTGCTGTGATTCATGGGGTCGCAGAGTCGGACACGACTGAGCAACTGAACTGAACTGAACTGATATTCAAACTAGATCAGTCCTAAAGCTCATACTTTTGAATGCATGTAAGTACATGAAGTCATTTAATACCTGTGAAATTATGTAAGAATCTGCATTTTGAAGATGAGAATATTGAGGAAATCATATGCTGTAATTTATAAATTTGAGGCTTATTTATTTATTTGGCCCCACTGCACAGCTTGTGAGATCTCCAGGATCTCCCTGACGAGACCAGCTTATATATACATAAAATGTAAACCAGTGTTTTTCAAACTGTATAGATTTCTTTATTGCAGGATTAGTCTTCAATACTTGGATGTCTAATATGCTCTTCTAAAAGCATATTCCGTGCCCCGAGCAGCGGAAGTGGGGAGTCCTAACCATTGTACCACCGGAGACGTTCCAAGTCTATTGTATTTAGATTTTGCTTGTGCTGTCTTTTGTGTGGCAGTCCCTGACTTAAATGGCAGCCCCACAAAATAAGGCAGGCCAACAAATATGGTCGGCAGGTATGGTTACAGATCGACGGCAAGTGGGGTCTCATACCAGCCCTGTGTTAATTGGCTGAGAGCTACTAGATCAGGTTCAGGAGCAGACCACTTTCCTAAATATTTACCAATTTAGAAAAGCAATATGCTTTTCTAAGCATAAAAATTCAGGGAAGTCCGAGTGATTAAAATCAGACCTTCTGAGCATTGTAAGAAGGAACTCAGGTGAGCAAACACTTGAGAGCATGGATAGGATCGGATCGTGACTCCAGTTACAAGGCTATTTTCATTAGAACAGCACTGAGAACAGTCTTATTTTCTAAAAACGGGAGTCTCCACTGGTAGAATAATCTGTTTGATTTATGAAAATGTATTAGAGTCATCCATTTTTTTGAGTTTTTAATGGTCCATTTAAGTTATGCCATACGTACTTCAAAATAAAAACATTGAGTTATACTATCATGGGGGTTCCACTTCTACAAAATTCCATATAAAATTAACTGTTTTTACTTTTAACAACATTCTTTTAAGTGTTGATCCCATTTTACTTTATAGTGTAGATCAGAGTTTCCCAGTCTCGCACTGTTGATATTCTGGATGAGATAATTCTTTGTCTTGTGGATTATAGCATATTTATTAGCGTCCCTTGTCTCAACACCCTAGATGCCAAGAGCACCTTCTCCACAGTCACGGCAATGAAAATGTCTCCAGATATTGCCAAAGGCCCCAGGTGAGAAGCCCTTGTCTAGATGATGCTTTTTTATACTAGAAAACTAAGTAGAAAAGAAGTGAATATTAAATGTAAAAGTCTTATGATAACATTTAATTCCAATCCAAATTTCTCTAGAAGTTGGAGTCGAGTAAATTTAAAAACTTGAAGGGGCTAGTTCTTGAGGAAGGGGCTAGTTCTTGTGTATGTTAAGAGCAACGACTTAGGAACGAATCCAAACTGAGGAAGGGATGATGGGAAAGGTAGGGTACATTACCTACTGGTTGCTCAGGCTTCCAGAATCGGGACAAAATCATCAGATTTCCCATGCAGATCTTCCCTTCCTGGCAGTGACTAGGGCTCTTAAACAACCGAAATCGCCAAGGAAAGTTCATACCTTCCTAGTCTACTAGTCTAGATCTTGACCTCTGATCTCTCCCACCACTAAAATAAGCTTCTGTAAAGTGGCTCAGATTTGATGGAGAGTGTTCTGTATGTTAGGCATAAAGCCCAGAAATAAAAAATATAGCCCCTGGAACTTCCCTGGTGATCCAGTGGTTAAGAATCCACCTTCCAAAGCAGGGGATGTGAGTTGGATCCCCGGGTAAGGAACAAGATCTCATATGCTTCAGGGCTACTAAGCTGCATGTCATAACTAGGGAAGACCATGTGCCAATGAAGAGCCTGTGCAGCCAAAAAAAAAGAAGCCTCCTTCTGGACATATTCAGTTGGGATCATTCCTAAGTTTGGATTACCTTCCTCTGCTTTGGCATTTCTCCACTTTTCATCTCTTCCTTCCATGCAACAGGCATGATGGGAACTCCTTTCTGATCCCCTGATTCTAAACTCTCTTCTGCCCTCTGGGCTGTCGCTCAGTTGTGTGCAACTTTTGCGATCCCATGGACTGCAGCCCACCAGGCTCCTCTGGCCATAGAATTTTCCAGGCAGGAATACTGGGGTTGTTGCCACTTCCTCCTCCAGGGGATCTTCCCAACCTAGGGATTGAACTTGAGTCTTTTGTGTCTTCTGCTTTGGTACGTGGATTCTTTTCCATGAATGCCACTTGGGAAGCCCCAATAGGTCAAGCAGGGGAGAAGCCATGGCTTAGGAGGCATAGTGGGGACCTCAGTTATTTTTAGGTTTCTTTTTCTCCTTTTCTTTGTGATGACAAAGTCAAAAAATTTCAAGGGCCTGAACTCTAGGGAAGAGATGATTAAAGGTCTTTTTCGTATCATTTTATTCTAAATTAGCCCAGTTCAGAAGGTAGACTTGCAGATCTATGTTAAAGGACTGAGTAACATTTATGCTTTAACTTCCACTTCCACCCTTAATAGAGTCTCAGGTAAGAAATGAACTAATCCCTCTGTAATTAGAAGAGTTGACATTTCACCTGTTACTGGATTTCACATATTTAATAAGAATAAATTCGACAGTAGAACTGTAGGCAGTAGTCACAGGCCTGCATGGAAATTCTCACTTTAGAGATACATAGCATGTCAGTACTCAGTTGTGTCCAACTCTTGGAGACCCCATGGACTGTAGCCCACCAGGCTGCTCTGTCCATGGAATTTCTCAGGCAAGAATACTGGAGTGGGTTGCCATTTCCTCCTCTGGGAGATCTCTCCAATCCAGGGATTGAGTCCGTGTCTCCAGCATTGCAGGAGGATATTTTACCTGCTGAGCTATTGGGGAAGCCCAATAGAGATAATGCTGCTGCTGCTGCTAAGTCGCTTCAGTCGTGTCCGACTCTGTGCGACCCCATAGACGGCAGCCGACTAGGCTCCGCCGTCCCTGGGATTCTCCAGGCAAGAACACTGGAGTGGGTTGCCATTTAGACACACTTAAATTTTACAGATTTAGAAAATTATAGAAAAGCAGTCAATTTTCCTATTGCTTTTCCTGACTCTTTGGGTGGGACAAGCCACAGAAATGAAAATGAAAGTTGCTCAGTCGTGTCCGACTTACTGCGAACCCATGGACTCTAGCTTGCCAGGCTCTTCTGTGCATGGAATTCTCCAGGCCAGAATACTGGAGTGGATAGCCATTCCCTTCTCCAGGGCATCTTCCCAACCTATGGATCCAACCCAGATCTCCTGCATTGCAGGCAGATTCGTTACCACCTGAGGCACCAAATGGGACCATTCCATTTCTTGAAAACTTAAATGTGAAACTATGGACTGAATTTCCAAATGTCATAATCAAAAATCCCCTTCTATTAGGGACTGATCAAACAACTGTATTATTTTTTAAAACTTGAGTTTGAGAGTGTTAATGGTCACGAGAAACTTATGGGCAGTGTTTAGAAAAATCACTTTATTACTATTTTTTTTTAATCCTAAATTGTTTATTGAATTGCATTTTTTTTCTTATAAATCACATTAGGAATGGTGGTTACACATATTTAAAATTTCCTTTATTGTATGTATTAAATATATATAGTATGTGCGTATTTTAAAAATTAATTTAATTATTTTATGACCCAATCAAAAAATGGGCCAAAGAACTAAACAGACATTTCTCCAAAGAAGACATAAAGATGGCTAACAAACACATGAAAAAATGCTCCACATCCCTCATAATCAGAGAAATGCAAATCAAAACCACAATGAGATACCATTTCACACCAGTCAGAATGGCTGCTATCCAAAAGTCTACATGCAATAAATGCTGGAGAGGGTGTGGAGAGAAGGGAACCCTCTTACACTGTTGGTGGGAATGCAAACTAGCACAGCCAC
Organism: Moschus berezovskii; assembly: GCF_049115385.1. NCBI lineage: Eukaryota > Metazoa > Chordata > Mammalia > Artiodactyla > Moschidae > Moschus > Moschus berezovskii. The sequence continues at coordinate 29,892,480 of NC_142464.1, forward strand.
TATGGAGAACAGTGTGGAGATTTCTCAAAAAACTGGAAATAGAACTGCCATACGACCCAGCAATCGCACTCCTGGGCATACACATCGAGGAAACCAGAATTGAAAGAGACACGTGTACTCCAATGTTCATTGCAGCACTGTTTATAATAGCCAGGACATGGAAGGAACCTAGATGTCCATCTGTAGATGAATGGATAAGAAAGCTTTGGTACATATACCCAATGGAGTATTGCTGCTGCTGCTGCTAAGTCACTTCAGTCGTGTCCGACTCTGTGTGACCCCATAGACGGAAGCCCACCAGGCTCCCCCGTCCCTGGGATTCTCCAGGCAAGAACACTGGAGTATTACTCAGCCATTAAAAAGAATGCATTTGAATCAGTTCTAATGAGGTGGATGAAACTAGAGCCTATCATCCAGAGTGAAGTAAGCCAGAAAGAAAAACACCAATACAGTATACTAATGCATATATATGGAATTTAGAAAGATGCAAATGATAACCCTGTATACGAGACAGCAAAAGAGACACACATGTATAGGTCTTTGGGACTCTGTGGGAGACGGTGAGGGTGGGATGGTTTGGGAGAATGGCATTGAAACATGTATATTATCATATGTGAAATGAATCACCAGTTCAGGGTCTATGCATGTTACAGGATGCTCGGGGCTGGTGTGCGGGGATGACCCAGAGGGAGGATAAGGGAGGAGGAAGGTGGGAGGGGGGTTCAGGAAGGGGAACTCAGGTACACACAAGGTGGATTCATGTCAATGTATGGCAAAACCAACCAATATAATATTGTAAAATAATTAGCCTCCAATAAAAAAAAAAAGGAAAAAAAAATTCTCTTCAAAGGTCGAAAGGTTGCCAGTCTTAAGTGTTAAACCTTCATGCATAATCCAAGTTCATAAAAACATTTTGCCATTTCAAAATCAGAAGTCAACCAATGACCAAAATTTTAGAATAATTGAAAAGAATCATCAGGATTATTTTTTGATATGTTGTACAAATCATATCCTTTTACCTCCTTTGGTTCCCCCAGACAAATTTTACCCTTTGTAAAAAAAATAAAATAAAAATTAATTTATTTATTTTAATTGGAAGCTAATTACTTTACAATATTGGATATCCTATCCCTCACTGTTTAGAAGCTAGAAAAAACTAATTTGTTTATTTTATGAGCCCTACACAGTGAAATTATTAAAAAAAACTTGCTGGACTTCTCTCTGTAAACTAGTAAGCAAAAGACTTCAGAGGTTAATTTCATTCATTTGTTTTGAAAAGTCAGACAACAGCTTTAAACATTCATTTTATTTGTAGCAACTTTGGGCAGAAATCATAGAATGGTAAAACTGCAATCTATTTTAAGCTCATAAATTGCTTCTAAGAAATTGGTTGATGAAATTGTAGGCCTTTTAATAGAGAATATAGGTTGTGAAAATGTATATTAATCTGAGATATAGAAAGTTAAAAAAATAATATTCTCAAGGTTATATGTAAACAGGCTCTGAAAAATGGAAGGTTGCTATAAGCATGATATGATAATAACAATTAGAGTTTTGAACATAAGAAACTCAGAAAATAGATTACCCACTGGAAAAGTCAATATGTATAAAACAAATCTGTATTTTTTTAGGTTTATTCTCAGTGTGGGAGGAGTAAACTATAAGGTTAGCCCCTTAAATAGGCCCAATAACTTTGCTACAGAGCATTTAACTTCTCTGCTCTTGTTTTTAACTTTAAAAATGGGAAATACCTGCTTCACAGGCAAAATGCATGGTAAAATGCAAGAATTTTCAAAGACTGCAACTGCTCTATAGCATTCAAACTTAATCTTGATATACTCATTTGAAGCAGATACAATGCCAGTAAATTGAGGCAATAACATTCTGAAATTCAAAACTTGCTTCTGCTTTCATAGCATAGATTTGTCCTAAGACAGCAGGCAATCCAAATGCAAGCTTGCTTCACCCAAAAAGTGTCTGCAGATTCTTGAGTTTCATTATAATAACCTGAAAATAAGATTGCAGGAAAAGTATTAGTGAATAATGGATCATCAACTGAAATTGATTAGCTAGCATAAAATCACCCCTACACATAAATCTTTCTAAGGAACAATCACCTTTAGCTTGAAAAATACGTATGTTTATCCTTTCAGGAGAAGACAATGAAATATTTAAGGTATTCCATTTGTTAGACAAATGATCTTTCAAGTTCCTAATAAGCCTGCTTTAGGTTTTAAAAAATATGGTTGATATATAGCTGATATTTTACCATCTTTAGTGATCTTTCCTGCAACAGAAACCAAAATCTTTTTCCACCTGGGGTCGAGCAGGAAGCTAAGGAAAAAATACACAGAGTTAGCATTTCTCCATTTCAAGGCTGAACAAAGAAACATGACAAAGTCATAGCTGCCTTTCGCAGTCACAGGAGAACAGCTTTGTAGAGGCAACTGGCAAGACAGTTCCCCATCTTAAAAGGAAAGAATCATTGTCAAGTTCAACCACGCCAATGTCCTTGAGTTCAAATTTTATTTCCTTTTTGAGGGAGAATAAGTTAGGAATTTATATTATTTTCCTCTTACCCAAAAGCTTGCTCTTAAAATAGTCCTTCAGATCTTTAGAAGGAACTTTGCTTGACAAAGATATTTTCATAAACTCCTGAGCTAGACGGTACCTCACAATTCTGCGACAGTCCAACAGTCTCATGACTCTATGTGCTACGGATCCATTAGGTCTATAGCTCACTGGTGGGCCACAGAATGATCCAGAAACGCAAATACTTCAAGCAGTTCTTAACAGTGAATGACTTTCATGTTTATGTATTTAACATAACATAACTTTTATGTTATGATGTATTGAAGGATGGGAGAGCTTAAAGGGTTATCAAAATTTGGTAAACAAAAACTAGTTTGTTACGGGCCCTAATTCAGGATTTTAGCAAGAAATCCACCTGCCACACGTTCTTGGGTAATAGTGCAAATTTCTTACATCACATATGTAGACGGTTGGAATAGTACAATTTTTTATGAAGAAAAGTGTGTGGTCAGGACGTCAAGGATATTGTCTTGAACCGGTCTTGGCTTTTCCATTTGCACCCTTTTTCTTTAGGGTATTTTTAGCGATTTACTTTCAGTTAACACTACAATGTGAAGCAACACATATTTATATGAACGATATCTTCACATTATATTTTTTCCTAAAACTAGATTTCAAGGATTGAATAAACTGTGGTTCAAATAGACTCATCATATTCCTTTTGCTAAAGAAGATGTGTTTATAACTCCTCTACAATTTATTTGGTCTGTACATGTTTGTGCATACGTTAGCTTCAGTGCCTTTCTCCTTTAAGTTCTTTCTTTGCTTTTTTCCAAATAGTTATGTTTTTAAAATTACTGCTCATGTATTTTGCACACAAATGCTTATGTAACCTATTTAGTTCATATCTGTTGGAATGTTTCGAAGCATAGTCAGGATAGAAGGCTTTCACGTTCTTTCTCAACAAATAAGTTCTTTGTATTTTATAAAAATGAAGATAAATACAACCCACCTTACTGCCAAAGGGTATGTTATGTAACATACTTTCACTGTGGGCACTTTCGTTACCTAGAAATACAAACTCTGTTACTAACTCTTTACTCATTCACAAATTTAATAATTCCTTTATTTAGCATTTAAAAATATATATATGCAAAGAGTAGGATATGGATATAAAATAAAAAAATATATATGCAAAGAGTAGGATATAGGATATAAAATAAAAAACACTAAAGAGATAAAATGTGCATATTGAAAAGGCATCCTTGGCAATTATGTATTAATTTGTATTAATATGTATGTATTAATTTCTCATACCCACATACTGAGGAGTTGATGAGCTCAGAAACTATCCCACACCATGAATAACAACCTCCACTTGATTCTGCCTTCTTCTCTTCCCCATTTACCAGGATCAGGTAACTGTAAAGCACACTTTTTTGTAAGCTTGCTCCTACCACTGCACCGTGGCCCATGCCACTTCCTGCTTCTATCAAAGTTTCTGATTTTCCGTCCAGCCACACCCTTAGGCTCTCCTGCTTCTGCAGTTCCCACAGTCAGGGCGGTGCTTCAGGCTGGAGGCAGAGCTCACAGCTCTTTAGACAACCCCCCAGCTGGGAGCCTGCAGCTCCACTCTGCCCTCCCCACTTTCTGCACACATTTCTCTCTCATCACACTAAAGTGAACCCCTCCAACTATTAAGTTTTATTCTAAGTTTGTTTGCTCTATCACCATTTCCCACTTACCAAGTTAGCGCCCTTTACATCAATCATCATCAGTCATTATAGCAATTCCCCATGATAGAATTCTTATCTGTATTTTATGTATGAGGGAATGAGGTGTAAAGAGTTTAAGGGATTTGTTAAAGGTCACAGCTAGTTAAGTTTGAAGAGCCAAGTCAGAGTTCAAAGTGCATGCTTCTTTTACCATATCACAATGCCTCTAGCATTGCTATTCTAGAATCACCTCACATTTATTTTGAATATCAAATTGTTTTATATATAAATATAAAGTCTCAGTGAGTTTTTATACTGACCAGTCTAATCACATTAGGTGTACATTAATACAAAAGTTGGCTTATTCTGGGCTTTGTTTAGTCCTAAATTCTTCAATAAACACCACTTACCATTTGGATGGTGCACAATGGTGAGCTTATCTACAAGACAAAAAAAAAACACATTCTACTGAGTTTTGCTCCATATTTATCTTAGGGTCCTTTCTTATCGTTTGACTACTTCTTGTCTTGAGATGACTATGAAGTTTCACAGTCTGATTTAAAAAAATACCTCTGGCCACTAAGTGTGTAACTATGTCTTTTATTAATTTTATCACTAAGTGTGAAACTGTCTTTTTTTCCTTCCGATGTTTGTCCCACATTATCACGATTTTAGATATATTTGATGCTTAATAATAGCTTCTTACTCAGCCTTGATATTCTTTTAGCCTGAGCTATTCAAGTATTTTTAAAAAATAACCTTATTCAGAAATAATTATGTACAGTACAATTCATACACCTTGTATGACATTCTTTAGCATTTCTTACATTGCAATTTTCCTGTCTATGAATTCTCTGATTTCAATTATCTGAAAATGTCTCAATTTCAACAAATTTTTGAAGCTTATTTTTTCCTGGATATACAATTCTAAGTGGTCATTTGTTTTTATTTTAGCACTTTCAAAGCTATTATTGCACTGTCTTTAGTCCTCCATGTTTCTGACAAGAAATTAGTGAATATGGAATACATTTATGCTTTTCTCTTGATATAGTCTTTTTCTCTGACTGCTATCAAGAATTTACCTTGACTTGAAGTAGCTTGACTACAAGTGCTCAAATATAGTTCAGCTTAACAGGCTAACTGGAGTTTTTTTTAAGTTCTTGGAATAATATGGAGGTAGTTTACATTGAATTTGGAAAATATCTGACCATAATTTATTTTAAAATGTTTTGCCCAAACTCACTAGTTTTTCCTCTGGGACTCTGACTATGTGCATGCTAGACTGTGTTATGTCCTACATGTCTCTGAGGCTCCATTCATTTTTAAGTTTTTTTATCTCCTTTTTCATCATATTGGATAATTTCAATTGATCTGTCTTTAAGTTGATTAACTCTTACTTTTGCTATATTCAATCTGCTGATAAGTTCTGATAAATTTTTCATTTCTTTTATTGTAATTTTAATTTCTATAAATTTCCATCTGGTTCTTCTATATAGTTTCAATTATCCTGTTGAAATTTTGTGTTTATTCACTCTTTAAAACCATATTTTTCATTAATTTTGTTAAGGTAATAGAAGTATCTCAGGTTCAGTTTTTATTGATGTTTTCTTTTTTCTTTTCTGTGAATTGCATTTCTTTTTATTTGTACCTCATTTTTTAAAAAAAACCCTGAATACTGGATTTTAAAGATAATCTGTATCATATTCTGGATTCTATATTCATATTCTATATTCCTTTGATGAATATAGGTTCTTGTTTTACCAGGCAGTTTGATTACTGTCGTGAACCTGTGGTAGGCTTGGTTTTCAGATTTTTATCAGTGTCAACCTATACAAAGCTCAAGATGTTTGCTAAGACTCTTAGCAGAACTTCCCTGATGACTCAGCAGTAAAAAAAATCTGCCTGCAATTCAGGAGATGTGGATTCGATTCCTGGGTTGGGAAGATCCCCTAGAGAAGGAAATGGCAACTCATTCTGGTATTCTTGCCTAGGAAATCCCATGGACTGGCACCTGGCAAGCCCCAGTCCATGGGGGTGGCAGAAGAGTCAGACATGACTTAGCCACTAAACAACAGTAGGACTAAGCCTACAAATCCCATTTTCCACCGGGCTCTTGTAGGGGTCTGTCTCTAGGCTTTGCTGGGGCAAGTCTCGAGCAGTCTCACTCTAAGTCACGGTCCTAACTGTTTACATCTCTTGGGTGTCACAGCAGGATGCCAGGCATTTTAACAAAGTGGTAGGAGACCTCTCCTCTCTGGCAGGGCAGAACTCAAAGAAACAGGGCTTTTCCCTGGCTTTGCCCATCCTTCAGTGTCTCTGTTCTGCCTTCACAGCACTAAAAGCTGCTGTCTTACATGCTGTGAGTGGTCTTGTCTGTACATGCACAGCTCATCTCTCAGCCAGACGGTGGAGTCCCTCCCTCCCTCTGAGAATACCTCTCTTTGCGGCTACCTCCTCTTCAGGGACCCACCACACATGTTCCAGCAGCTCCCTGCCCTGAACTCTAACCTTTGCCACCTCAGTTTGACTGCTTTGCACAGACTGTAGTCAGGAAATCATCTTGCGGGTAATGGTGAGAGACATCTCATATATTTTGTTTTTCTCTGGGATTACAGTTTTAGTCTGCCTATCATTTACTCCCTGAAATCAGTTGCTTCATATTTTTTTTGCCTATTATTTGTATCCTTACAGTGGGAGGGTTTGTCTGGTACTGCTTATTCCATTTTAGCTGAAAGAAGAACTAGTTGACTCCTAATTAAGACACCAATGATTAAGAGTGTTAACTTTGGATTCCAACAGACATAGGCTATAATCTCTAATCTGTGTGCTTAGAGGCTTCTTGGTTTCTCAGATTCTCAGTTTCCTTATTATAAATTGGGACTAATGCCTATCTCAAAGAGTTATTAATGGGATGATTTTGTGCATAGTAGATAAGACAATAATTATTAGCTACTACTACTATTTAATGTTCCTTAGTGAAATTACTTACATATTTTATAATTTTATACATTTAAAAAATTTTACTGTTATTCCACATTAGAATGTAGGTTTGTAGAACTCAGTTATTTGTAAATTAGCTTTGTGTTTAGGACCTTAATTATTTTAGAAAGCATATTTATGTTTTAGAAAACATTTCTAAGACAGCTTAAAGAATTCTCTATGAAGAAATAGATAACAATCCAATAATATAACAAGAAAATGAATTTTAACATAGTGAATTTCAGCATGAAGTACTATCTAAAAGTTATGCAGTATTACTGAAAATAGAAGAGATGGAGGTTTTCAAACTTACTAGTAGTTGTTTTTAATTATCTGTGCAGGGGTAGGGACTTGGGGATAGGGTGGTCAGAGAATGACAACATAATTTATTTTCAATTTTGGAATGTGTTGTTTATCTTTGGAGAAGATTTACCATCTTAATAATGTTTGGTTTGTGTTAACATTAAAATGAGTGTTTTTTCCCCCTGGGAGCAACTGCTAATTATTAGCAAAGGGAATCTGTGCTGAGAAGAAGCATGCTAGCTTCAGGGGAAGGCAACATGAGATTTATAATTTAAAATGATCCACATGTGGACAACTGTGAGAATTGACTATATTAAGAATTTTCTACCTTATCAAAAAAAAAGTGTGACTCTTTAACAATTTAATACCCTGTATTAAATTTAACAATTTAATACCCTGTATTGAGACTTATACACACACACACAAAACTGAAACAGAATTATCTTACTTGCAACTTATATGGAAATCAAAGGAAAGGAAGTAAGTAGCATTTACATTATGGGCCAAAGAAGGTGAAAAGTATTTTATGTGTTAACTTGTACAACCACTTCCGAGTGTATGTCTAATTATTCTCATTTTGCAGACAAGGACCCTGAGTACCAGGGAGTAAGACACTCTCCAATTTAAGCAGCTGGGAAGTGACTGGACATAGATTTGAACTCAGGCCTGTTTTATTTCACCATTCTTGCTTTTTCCACTTCATCACTCTATTATTTTTGAAGAGCAGGCAAATTTTACTTACTGTAGACATTTTCTTCTTCTGGCCTTTTTCCAACAATGCAATCTCGTAGTTGGCGTAGTTTTTCCTTAATGAGGAGACAACCAGGAAGGAGAAGTCAAGGTTCACGAATTTGTCATGAATTGAGATGTAAACTAACTACTACGACCAGTAAAACCACTACAATTTAGTTCTAATGTGGTACTTACAGAGTTCCAGCCACCATTCTTGCTACTTCACACGTATTGTTTTACTTAATCCTCACAACTTCAAGAGGTGGATAAAAAACATCATCATTTCCTTTCACCGATATGGAAATTGAGTTACAGAAGATTAAGTAACTTTCTTAAATCACACAGAAGTTGTACAGTCAGGGTGGGAACCCAGAGCCCAGTTCTTCTGGGAGCTTCTTTCCCAAACGAACACCTGAGGCATCTACATTGGCTATCGGTGCCTCGAAGCAGGAGGCCAACACAACAACGGTTTGCTGCTGCCTGAGCCCATCTCTAGCCTCTGCAGGGTACATGCTTTCCTAGCAGTTCCGTCTAAGAACCAGGGACTCAGGAGCAAATGATACATAACTGGATTTCCATTTTTAACTCATTTGTGATCTTTATTTGTTTTCTAAATGCTCTACACTGAACATCTATTACCTTTTTAACTGAAAGGTAAAGCAAGCTAACGCTTAATACAACTGCTTTCATTTTTTAAAAAATATGGAATGCTTCATGAATTTGCATGTCATCTTGTGCAGGGGCCGAGCTAATCTTCTCTGTATTGTTCTAATTTTAGTGTATGTGCCGCCAAAGGGAGCACCAATATATGTGCTTTTAAAAGAAAATTTAAGAGTAGCACTTTTCTTAAGGGCTGCCCTGCAAACCTAAAAACCATTTTTCCTAAAATAGAGTGGGTTCATTGCCTTAAAGATCCTCTCCTATGAGTGGAGCAAACATTCTTCTTTAGGGTCTAGGGATTGTGAGCAGGAGAGAGGGGAGCTAAAGGCAAGGTTTTTTTTCAATCATTTCACCTTCAATTCCAGGGATTCTACCTGGGTCTTCATTATTCTAGAAACTCTTCTACTACTAACTCTATGCTTGTGCCATTTTCCCTCTTATTTTCCTGGGATAATACCTCTCTGTCAATAAGAATATAATTTCACAGCTGCCTCTGATAGATTCATCTTTGGGATTAAAATAAATATTTTCTGTAAACTACAAGAGCAAGATTGAAAAGTGTATGGACAGTGTGTACTGGGAAAACAGGGAGGACATTCATTTTTTGATGTTCTGACTTTTGTCCCCAATGGCTCAGTGGGCAAAGAATTTGCCTGCAATTCAGGAGACGAGGGTTCGATCCCTGGGTCTGGAAGATCCCCTGGAGGAGGAAATGGCAACCCACTCCAGTATTCTTGCCTGGAGAATTCCACAGACAGGAGAGTCCGGTGGGCTACTGTCCATAGGGTTGCAAAGAGTCAAATACGACTGAGTGACTAAGCAGACATGACTTTTGTTCAGGCCCTTAAGGACTGATTGAAAAAACGCAGGGAAAAATCTCTCTCACATTCATCTTGGCAATTATATTTTGTTGATATTTTGGATATGACTGAAAAAGCGCAAGCAACAAAAGCAAAAAAAAAAAAAAAACAACTGGGACTGCATCAGACTAAAAAACTTGTGCATAACAAAAGGGACAACCAACAAAATGAAAAGTCACCCTGTGGACTGAAGGAAAATATTTGCAAATCATATACATGATAAGGAGTTAATATTTGAAATATATAAAGAATTCACACAACATAATGGCAAAAATGTCCCAAATAATCTGATTAAAAAATGGTCAGAAGAACTGAACAGACATTTCTCAAAGAAGACATAAAAATGGCCAACAGATAAATGAAAAAGTTCTCAACATCATTCATCATCAGGGAAATGCAAATCAAAACCACAAGAGGATCTTACCTCAGAACTGTTAGAATGATTATCATCAAAGGACAAGAGGTAAGAGATAAGGTTATGGAGAAAAAAGAAGCCTTGTGCAGAGTTGGTGGAAATGTAAATCAGTGCAGCCATTATGGAAATCGGTATGGAGCTTCCTCAAAACATTAAAAATAGTACCACCATAAGATTCAGCTTTCCTACTTCTGGGTATTTATCCAAAGGAAATGAAATCATGATCTCAACAAAATAGCTGCACTTCCATGTTCATTGTACTAGCTAAGATATGGAAACCACCTAAGTGTCTAGGAATGGATAAAGAATATGTGATATATGTGTCTGTATATAAATACACATGATGTAATACTATTCACCCATGAATGAAGGAAATCCTACCATTTTTGGCAACATGGATAGACTCTGAGGGCATTATGCCAAGTGAAATAAGTCAGATAGGCAAAGACAAATATTGTGTGATCATACTTATATGTGAACTCTTAAAAAAGCCAATTCATAGAAACAGAATTGAATGGTGGTTATCGGGGACAGAGGAGTGGAAGAAATTCAGAGATGCTGATGTTGGTCAAAGGGTACAAACTTCCAGTTACAAGATGAAACAGTTCTGGGAATCCAATGTATAGCAAGATGGCTATTAACAGTACTGTATTACATATATATTATATATAGCAACTTGAAAGTTGCTAAGAGTTAATATTGTATGTTCTTGTTACACAAAAATGTTAATTTTGTGACATGATGGAGGTGTTAGCTAATGCTATGGTGGTCATCATTTTGCAGTACATAAATTCAATCCACTGTACACTTTACATTTAGACAACATTCTAAGTCAATTATATCAGGAAGGTTGGGAAGGAAAGGGAAAAGAACTGAATAAATCCTTGTACTCAGTCAGAGTCACAAACTTTGGGCTCTTACAGAAAATAGTTATTGAGTTTGTTCTTTCATCTACAGGTTACTTTTTGGTTTTGTTTTGCATAAGTGCTTGCTGTATTCATTATTCCATTGTTCCTGTGTATTAGATAAGCCACATCAGTCTTGAAGTAAATGAGTATTGTTGTGTTTAGTTCCTAAGTCATGTCTAACTCTTTGCAACTCCCTGGACTGTAGCCCATTAGGCTCCTCTATCCATGGGATTTCCCAGGCAAGAATACTTTCCCAGGCAAGGGGTGGGGGTTGCCATTTCCTTCTCCAGGGGATCCTTCTGACCCAAGGATTGAACATAGTTCTTTTGCACTGGCAGAAGGATTCTTTACCACTGAGTCACCTGGAAAGCCCCTTAGACCACTTTTAATTCTTTCTAAAATGATACTGAAAATAAACATACAAAAAAGATCTTAATGACTCAGATAAACGTGATGGTGTGATCACTCACCTAGAGCCAGACATCCTGGAATGTGAAGTCAAATGGGCCTTAGAAAACACTACTACGAACAAAGCTAATGGAGGTGACAGAATTCCAGCTGAGCTATTTCAAATTCTAAAAGATGACAATGTTAAAGTGCTACATTCAATATGCCAGCAAATCTGGAAAACTCAGCAGTGGCCACAGGACTGGAAAAGGTCAGTTTTCATTCCAATCCCAAAGAAGGGCAATGCCAAAGAATGTTCAAACTACTGGACAATTGCACTCATTTCACATGCTAGCAAGTTCATGCTCAAAATCCTCCAAGCTATGCTTCAACAGTACAACCAGGAACTTCCAGATGTACAGGCTGGATTTAGAAAGGGCAGAAGAACCAGAGATCAAATTGCTAACATCCACTGGAAAAATTAAGAGAGTTCCAGGAAAACATCTACTTCTACTTTACTGACTAGGTTAAAGCATTTGACTATGTGAATCACAAAAATCTGTAGAAAATTCTTAAAGAGATGGGAATACCAGACTACCTTACCTACCTCCTGAGAAATCTGTATGCAAGTCATGAAACAACAGTTAAAACCAAACATGGAAAAACAGATTGGTTCAAAATTGGGAAAGGAGTGCATCAAGGCATTATACTGTCACCCTGTTTATTTAACTTCTATGCAGAGTACATCATGTGAAATGCTGGGATGGTTGAAGCCCAAGCTGGAATCAAGATTGCCAGGAGAAATATCAATAACCTCAGATATGCAGATGACACCACCCTTATGGCAGAAAGTGAAGAGGAACTAAAGAACCTATTGATGAAGGTGAAACAGGAGAGTGAAAAAGCTGATTTAAGACTGAACATTCAAAAACTAAGATTATGGCGTCTGGTCCCATCACTTCATGGCATATAGATAGGGAAACAATGGAAACAGTGAAAGCTTTATTTTCTTTGGCTCCAAAATCACTGCAGATGGTGATATGAAATTAAAAAGCACTTGATCCTTGGAAGAAAAGCTGTAAAAAACCTAGATAGTGTATTAATAAGCAGAATATTCCTTTGTAGACAAAGGCCCGAATAGTCAAAGCTATGATTTTTCCAGTAGTCATGTATGGATGTGAGAGCTGGACCTTAAAAAAGGCTGAACACCAAAGAATAGATGCTTTTGAACTGTGGTGCTGGAGAAGACTCTTGAGAGTCCCTTGGACTTCAAGGAGATCCAACCAGTCCATCCTAAAGGAGATCACTCCTGGGTAGTCATTGGAAGGACTGATGTTGAAGCTGAAACTCCAATACTTTGAATACCTGATGTAAAGAGTCAACTCACTGGAAAAGACCCTGATGCTGGGAAAGAATGAAGGCAGGAGGAGAAGGGATGACAGAGGATGAGATGGCTGGATGGTGTCACTGATTCAATGGACATGAGTTTGAGCAAACTCTGGGAGATGGTGAAGGACAGGGAAGCCTGGCGTGCTGCAGTCCCTGGGGTCACAAAGAGTTCGACACGACTGAGTGACTGAACAACAATAACAACTGAGTATAAGTACACAAATAAAATAGAAACAACCAAGGGTTTGATAAAGCAACTCGTGAAATCACTAACAAGAAGATATATAGATTGGATCACTTTAAATTGTAAGCTTTATTACTGAAAGGTCTAAGGAGGATAAAGTACAATTGACTTATCTCAACCAAACTTATATAAACTTATTTTCTAGCATTACCAGGAAAGTGATCTGCAGTTCAGTACTTGGGCACACTTTACCCACTTCAGGATAAGAGGGATGCTTGATGGGGATGGCAACAGTGTGGATTCAGAAGCAATGCTGTAGTTCTGACCATGAACGACCATCATTACAGAACTCCACAGACAGCGTTCTTGACATTTGTTTGGCAAAACAACTGCCCGTGCTTCACACTATGAAAGCTTGACCAGGTCCAGCCACCAAACCACAAGAGCTATCCTGCAAGACAGGTGACTTCTAACAAGGTGTGTGACCACACATGTATTGGGGAAGTCCCCTTACCTAAACCATCTCCTGTCTATATGCCATATAGCTTGAATCACTATTCTGATTCATTTCTCTGTTGTTTAAAAAATATCTTCTTAAGCACTATTTTAAAGGAAAAATGATCCCCTGGGAACGGTAGCATATAAGGCTATTAATAATTATTGATACTTGGGCCTAATGTAGCTAATGAAATGGCTGCCTGAGAACTGGCTGCTGAGGTACTGGGGCTTTATATGAGGAGAAGAAAAAAACTGGTGAAATATTTTGTGAGTGGTACGGCCTGTTAGATAGATAGAATAGTCTTGAATCCCCTCACTGAGGACTGTCACGGGCTGTATATTATATTACATGTATAGTATATATTTTTGTCATTCTCCTCTTGGAACCACCTATTCCAATCCCCTTTCAGGATGTAAATTATTTTTATAGAAGACAGGCTTATCTGAATTTAATACTCTTGGCATAATTTCCCTGTAAAGCCTGACTGATCTATATGCAAATCATGATATATATTTATATAAGTATTATTTATACATATGCAAATTCTGATATATATATTTATTTTTCCAAAGGTAAAGGGGAATATAAAACATTAAATTTATTCAGGACTATTGTCTGATATGATTTTAATCATTTTCTTGTTCCCTTTAAGTCTGGTCTAAATAATACATTCTTCAGAATTCCAAGCACGTTAGTGTAAAGATGCTTCACCTTAATTTCAGCAATGAGATTCATAAAACATTCACTCTACTAAGGACAGCCTTATACGTTGATTAGATATACACTCAGTCTTAGCACTGAGCTCATCAGTTGTTTGTAAACATGAAACTTGGATATTGCTAAACTTTTAATCGGTAATTTAAAGCCTCTTTTTGTGGTTAGTTAAAAATGAAAGAAAGAACAGTTACCTGTATTTTTTGTTAAGACTAAATATTTACAAAGAGGCTAGGACTCTGCAAGTGAGGGAACGTTCCACAGTAGAATGGGGTCTGGATTACCTGCTGAATTATCTCCAGGCCAGTCTTTCCCATCTGCCAGTGTTTAAACTTCTCCAGGGCTTCGTCCATAGAGAGTTTCCCATTCTTGACTTTCTCCTGCAGCAGGATGAGTTCCTCCTGCCCTGCAGCGAGGGAGTCCCTTACAGTGGAGAAGGTCTGACTCTCCATCCGACCTCTGTCTACAATATGAGAGAAGGGTGTTTTCATGAGAATTGTTTTAATGACAACTAGAAAAAAAAAGCAGTTTGAGTGTCTCGTTCCAGCTAGTCTATAGTCAGTTACAGAAACAAATCAGCACAATTTTTTAGTGCATTTCTAAAAATCGTCATGCCTCAGACCTAGAGTTACGGGTGAAAAGAACATGTCTCATCACTGAAAACATAAAGGGGCGGGGAGAGAGAGGGCAACAACAAAAGTTTTGCGCTGCACTAGTTGTGGGCAGTGCCAATTTCATGTCCCTTTGGGAGAATGACTTTTAATTATGCTTCCCTGGTAGCTCAGCTGGTAAAGAATCTGCCCTCAATGCAGGAGACCCCGGTTTGATTCCTGGATCAGGAAGATCCCCTGGAGAAGGGAATGGCAACCCACTCCAGCATTCTTGCCTGGAGAATTCCATGAATAGAGGGGCCTGGTCGCAAAGAGTTGGACACGACTGGGTGACTAAGCACAGCACACAACACACAAGTGCACAAAATACTGAGCATTGGGCTTGCAGCATAGAAAGCTAAATAAAAGGTAATATTATTATTACTAATAAATATGGAATAAACATAATCTCTTCAGCTTTGAGAAAAGAGATCTCAACCAACATCCAAATGTCACAAGAGGTTTAGGATCATTTGAAAATTTATTCCTGAAAGATTTAAAATAAATAATTTCTGGTTGTTTTGTAGTAGTGAACTGCTTCCTTTTCAAAAGAGTTTATTTTGAAGCATGCCGTGTATTAGGTAAAGGAAATCAAACCTGAATATTCATTGGAAGGACTGGTGCTGAAGCTGAAGCTCTAATACTTGGGCCACCTGATGCGAAGAGCCGACTCATTGGAAAAGCTCCTGATGCTGGGAAAGATTGAGGGCAGGAGAAGGGGGTGCAGAGGATGAGATGGTTGGATGGCATCACTGACTCAATGGACATGAATTTGAGCAAACTCCAGGAAATAGTGGAGGACAGGGGAGCTGTCCAACAGGTTGTAAATAGTCAGACAAGGCTAAGCGACTGAACCCAACGACAACAACAACAAATGTATTAGTTGTCTGGCACAATGTGAACAGTAGGTGGTCTGATGTTTCACGTGTGGCTGCAAATACCACAGAGGACACTGGCCTGAGGCACACTGAGAGCAAACTGCAGACCACAGGAGAAGTCAGCATTCTATTTATCATAAATGAAGCGCGTGCTGGTAGGGATTCTCTACTCTCCTGATCTCCGTTATTCCCTCTTAAGTCTTTGGATGACATCACCCTTGTATTCCCTGCCTGGCTGCAGAACTCATTTGAGTTTTGTACTTTCTCATTTACATATTTCTATTACGTCCATACTTACTGCATAAGACATTGCAGCACACATATGCTATCAAATCCAAATAGGCCCAGAGTCTAGAAGGAGAGAAGAGGTAGTCCCTACCAAGCTGCAGGCAGGTTGGTAGTGAGTAAGTTGGGTATATCCCTGGGGAAACTTTTTATTACTGGGAACTCGTTTTCAAGAGGGAAGTAGATCACTATACTATAAATAAAATAAATTAAAAATTTATGAACTATTGATAGTAAAATAGATATTCTCTGAGATTATTACTCTAAGGAAGTAATGGTAATTCTGCTGAAACTGATTAGGGCTGGTGAGGATAACTTCTTGCTGCTGATTAAGGACCGGAATCTGTAACTTGGTGCTCTCTCTGTGTACACAGCTCTTCCCTGCTAATGTACCTTGAAGTGAGGTCGCTCAGTCATGTCTGACTCTTTGTGACCCCAAAGAGTGTAGCCTACCAGGCTTCTCTGTCCATGGGATTTTCCAGGCAATAGTACTGGAGTGGATTGCCATTTCCTTCTCCAGGGGATCTTCCCAATCCAGGGCTCGAACCTGGGTCTCCCGCATAGTAGACAGACGCTTTACTGTCTGAGCCACCAGAAAGGTCTAAATGTACCTTGGTCTTACATAAAAGAGAGTGGCAAATTAAAAAAAAATAAGGAAGTAGATCATTTAGATTGCATCCAGACCAGACTGGTGAATATTTGGGAAACGGGGAGGGCATCATTTCAAATTCTACAGTATTAAAGATTCATTCATAGGATGGGTTAGTCGAGAAATGAGAAGTTCAAGTGCTTGAGAGCAGGTTTAAGTATCTGATGGGAACTTGAGCTGTGAGGCAGTCTTGGAACGGCCTCTCGTGTCTCTTTCAGTGTTGAGATTCCAGCAGTGAATCTTGGAAAGCGGGGCACAGAGAGGGTTCCTTTCTGTAAAGAGTCACAAGCACATAAAACTGCTCCATGGCCAATCATTCTGATTCCCATGGGAGTTTTCTTGGCTTATCTTTGGTCTTCAGAAGTCCTATTTCCCCAGGACTAACGAGATGCCAACAGATTCCATACTGTAAAGTTTTTCCTTCAGGGATGGTGGAGCATGCAATCTCAGGGGAACAGGAGAAGCAAAAGTCAGCTAGCAGCCAAAAGCACACATAAGAATTGAGCTCTTGCTTCTTATACCACTTGCTTTTTATAGGCCTCCACGCTCCAATTCAATTTGTGAGATGCCCTCTGCCGTAGAATTCTATGTGCGGTTCCTGCCAGAGTGTGGAGGTTTAGCATCGTCATTTAACAGTTATGCCATTTAACTAGCACCTCACTTCTGTCATCCCTTTGCCTAAGTGTGAATCCATTTTTATCTCAAAAACCTGTGCAGCTGGATTTTCTGCTTTTATAGAAGTTATCTCAAGCCAAGTCTTCCCAGAAAATGGTCTCAGCTTCAGTTTTGCTATATATGCGGGTTTAACTAAATTAAAAAATATTGAATTCTTTTATTAACATTCATTTAAATTATCCTTTCATATTTCAAATGTTAGCTACTAAAATATAAGCTAGATGACTTCTTTTTTTGAGGAGGCAGGGTTTGGTTTTGCATGATTGGGCAGACAGAACAAAAGAACACAATTTAGGGGCAACAAAATTCTAGACAGATTGAGTCCTGAAAGTGAGTTGTACAATTAGACTAATTTTACATATATCTGCTCTTTCTTCTTTTTCACACTAAAAATATTAAAAAAAAAATGTCATGATAAATGACTATTAGGTATGACAAAGTTGCAAAGAAAAATGATTAGGCATTTTACCACCTTTCTTCCTAAGGGCAAACTAATCAAACCAAAACATGTAACCTATAATTTTTTGATAGATTGCTTTATTGCATTTAGTTTATTATTTTATGGGGGATGTAAAGGTTTTTCCTTCCTCCTCAAGTTTATATTTATTATTAGTTTATTTTCATAAGAGTTAGTATGAAATAACATAATAGTATGAGTGTAACATAATTTTCATTGAAAAGCATTTGTCAGACTATTTGTACATATAGACAGACTCCTGTTCTCTTATTGTAAAAGCTTCAAGGAAGTTTCTAAAGTTTTGTTCCTTTCAGATCAATTTTTCTTTACAAGATTTTCCATCTGATCAAGTTTTGGTCAAATAAACATCAAGCAATTCATCTGGTGGACATATGAACCTAGAGATTAGGTAAGAAAGCAAATTAAGCTTTTCATAAAAATTCTTTCTATTACCAAGGGACTGGCTAGAAGAACAATTTTTCCTGAAAATTGAAAGCAAACGACTTGTCAATGCCAAAGAATTTAAAATGTGAAGTATTTACTTAATAAATATTAGGTAGTCATTAAAATAATACCAATACTTTAAAAGACCATGTGCAACAATAAGTGTGCTTATTATATAAGGACAAGTACAAAAGCAGGATGCAAAATTGTATACACGGTAAAGTGTTAACCATATCAATGCTGTACATATGTCAGTAAGAAAAAGAACAAAAACTTTTAGCAATTTTATAATCTAAACCATTCTTTCACAGTTAGGTGATTCTTATGCCAATGTAACACTAAAATACTATAGCTTTGCATTGCATACGTAGTAGACCTTAACACACATGGCAAATGGTGATGCCTTAATCTCTTTTACCTAAATAGTTACCTCATTTCAGCTCTTATTTATTTATCAGTTTTATAAGTTTAAATGCATTATTCCAAAATGCTGTGTCTCTCTGCAAAGGAAAATAAGTCCTTTCAAAATGACTGGGATTTCCTTAAATTTATAAATTATTTTAGGAACAATTTAGTCTATTTAATCTACTCATGTGAGAAAATGGCATATCGGCCCTATTCAGAAGGAACTTTTTGTTTTCAGTGTATAGTGAATACTTTTTTTTTCTTTTATGATGTCTGCAAAGTAATATTGTTGCTATCGTTCAGTTGCTAAGTTGTGTCTATCTCTTTGTGACCCCATAGACTGGAGCAGGCCAGGCTCCCTGTCCTTCACTGTCTCACAGAGTTTGCTCAAACTCATGCCCGTAAGTCAGTGATGATGGGATGATTAATAAAATATGAAAATTCTGTTTTACTTGAGTTTGAAATAACTCAGTGACAAAACTTGTTCTGGGTAATCTTTTGAGTTAAAATTTATACAAACATTCCTTAGCTATTAGTTGTGTAGTATTTAAAAAATTCCATTTATCACTTGACATAATTTTTTTATTGAGTTGACTTTGTTCTATTAATATATTCTATTATTTAGAGTAATTTTAGGTTCACAGTCAAATTGAGTAGAAGGAACAGAGATCTACACATACCTCCAGTCCCACATATGTGCAGCCTTTGCCACTATCAACATCACCCACCAGAGTGGTATATTTGTTGCCACTGATAAACCTATACTGACACATCATTATCATCTGACATAATTCTGTTAATTAGCATTTGTCTTTGAAAAGTCATTTATTTTTAGACACAATAAAATAAAATAAACATTTCCTCTGATTCTATATACTGACATTTTCTCATGACTGGTTTTCTTATTGGTGTTTTCTCTTGGCTAGATTTGCCAGAGGATTTGCTAATTTACTCCTTTTAAAAATAAACTTTTAGGTTTAGTCAACACTTCATATCTGAATTCTTCAAGTTCTATTAATTTTCAACTTTTACGAGATTTATTTCATTGGTTTTATTCCACAGTCTTTCTTTTTCTTAGTCTACTTCCTTTGCTTTGCTTTAATTGTTACTAACTAAAGATTTAGGGCTATGACGTTGCCTCTGCTTAACATACTGAGATCAGAAAGTGGGTTGACTAGGTCACATTTTTAATGAATTTTTAAAAACTCATACAGCATATTATCAATTAAGGATCCTGAAAAGCATATATTCTATTAAGCACAAACTGATATTATCATTTTTTTCTATTCTATTTTTTTTGCATTTTTACTATTTTATCAAAGATTCAAAGTATTTCTAACATGTCACTACTATTGTGGGTTTTGTCAGGTTCTTTTATTCTACCACATTTTATTTAAACATCATAATGTTTTAATATTTGCCTCATGAAAGAATGCTTTTATTTGGATGACATGCTTTTATTTGGATTTCAGAATTTAAATAAATGAAGTCATTTTCTTTGTCTAATACTTTTGCCTTGAATTGTATTTTTTCTAAAATTAAGATTGAAAATAATTCCTTTGTTTCTGTAAGCAATCATTACTGAACATACATTTTCAACTTTTGTTTTCTTTAGTATATTTTTGCAGTGTATATTTTAAAAGCGAGATGTAGTTTGATTCTATCTTTTATTCAAATTTGAACCAACTATAAAAGAAAATATATACCATGGTATTTAGAACCAAGCAAGCAAAGGTACAAATCTCAGCTCTGTCTTATCCTACCCCTGTAACTTCAGTTTGTCTAATACCTTTACTTACAGGGTTGTTGCAAAGGTTAATGATTATTTACACTTAATTCCATGTTTTATTGAATTCATTATTCACCATGAATTCTTTAACACTATAACTTCTATTTGAGCTTTTAATTTTACTGTCATTCCTTTACTTAGAAGATATTTTGGGGAATACTTTGATGATGACATAGAAATGCTATCTTTTTAAAAAATCTTGGATATTAAAAAAATATATTTATTTTCTTATATGAACAAACTAAACAATTAATGATCTAATTAGCAAGCTAACAAATTAGCAAACTAAATATAAACTTCTTAGGTTGTGATCTTTTCCCAATAAATCATGTAGTCCATTATGTCAAATTCTTGTTACACCATTCTCTAAGTTTTAAAACTTTTATTTTTAAAACAGAAAATCTAAGTTAAGATATTTTTCCATTATTTTGGGATTATTTCTTCATCTGTACAGTCAAAGCTATGGTTTTCCCAGTGAGAGTTGGACCACAAAGAAGGCTGAGTACCTGACTGCTGAAGAATTGATGCTTTTTAATTGTGGTGTTGGAGAAGACTCTCGAGAGTCCCTTGGATTTCAAGGAGATCAATCCAGTCAATACTAAAGGAAATCAACCCTGAATATTCACTGGAAGAACTGATGTTGAAGCTAACATACTTTGGCCACCTGATGGGAAGAGCCAACTCATTGGAAAAGACCCTGATTCTGGACAGGAGGAGAAGACAGCGGCAGATGATATGGGTGAATGGCATCACTGACTCAATGGACATGCGTCTGAGCAAACTCTGCGAAATAGTGAAGGACAGGAAAGCCTGGTGTGCTGCAGTTCATGGGACTGTAAAGAGTCGGACATGTCTTAGTGACTGAACAACAATAATCTAGCACTGATCTTGAAAGCTGAATAGTTCAGCTTAATTTAATAAATGAAAATTCAAAATAACTTGTACTTCTTTTCAGTTGTCTTCTAAAAAATTAAGATATTTGTAAAATGTTTCAGACTTAGACAATTACCAGTCATTAGTTGAGGTGATCTCATTTTGTGTGGGGGGGCATGCATGAATATTTAACATTATTTTTCTTCTGATAGCTTGATGGTTCTTGGGAAGATACAACCTCACTCATTAAATAAATCATTTATCAAAGTATGACTAACCTTGAGTCTTCATGATGAAATTCTTTCTTTGACATGGGTTTTGAAGTTATTATGTTATTTATATATCCTTTTCTTCAATCTTCTTAAAAGAGAACACATCTATAAAATCTTGTTCAACAAGAGACTTGGTGGTTGTTTATCCTTTGTTTCCATTCCTTGTGTTCAGATCAAGTTTAGTTTTCTGCTTCAGGACTACACAGGACTTTGGCAGGTGGAATTCACAACTAAAAATTCCAGGGCTTAGTGATTTTGTCTAGTGTAACTTTGCTACATATCGGGGGAGCGTGATTCTTTGGCAATATGTTCTGATAGGTCTACAAGCAACTGACCTCCTGAACAAACAGTAGTTCTTGCCCATCCCATCTTTCCATCACACAGCTTTCTTTATTGCAGGATCTCAGGCTACTTTCTACTTAAGAAAACTACTTTTTCTGTATGTGTATGGAAAGACCAGAGTTGGAGTGGGGAGAACTTTCAAAAATTAGCACTTGTGATACTGGGAAAGATCGAAGGCAAAAGGAAAAGGGGATGACAGAGGATGAGATGGTTAGATAGTATCACTGACTCAATGGACATGAATTTGACCAAATTTCAGATCGTGAAGGACAGGTGAACCTGACATGCTGTAGTCCATGGGCTGCACGTGGACTCACAAAGAGACACAGCTTAGTGACTGAACAATAAACAGTGACAACTGGGGGTCAGCAGGTGAACTACTGATTTTATTTGTTTCAATCTCCTTTATTCAACCTTAATATTAATTGGAATTAGCATCATTTTTTTTTTACTATTAGCATTTTTTTCACTATTAGCTTTTTTAAAGTCTTTGTTTCTATTGTTATTAAGAATTCCATCATTTTGATGACTTTCCTTCAGAAGCATTTCTGAAAGGCCACTGTGGGCTGTTGACACATCACCATTTTAGATAAGACCTCAGATATTAACACAAGTTTTTCCAGGTATGAGTTTAACCAAAAAAATCTTCCATAAACAACATGACAAATAGAAATGAAAGTTATACTGAAAAAGAGAACTGAAGCCATTACTCTGCGGAGTACACATAACTGCATTTTGATAATTTCCCCTTTTCTTTTTAATATATCAAATATTGGCAAAAGCAGCCTGATGAAAATACTTCAGGGACCAGTATTCTCTTTTTCCCACATATGGGTAATACCATCTGAATTTCCCTAGGTCTCCTACTTACAGAAAATTCTATTATTTAACATTCATCAAACTGCTATAGCACTGGGAACTTAGAGAGCTGATATAAGATGCATTCCTTGACTATATCTTTCCCAAGAGCATGCACACTCCATGAAAAGACCAGCCAATAACGATTTTTCAGTCTGCATTGAAGAATTAGTGGGTAGAGATTATATTACAAGTTGCAAACTCCAGAGTTTACAGGTGCCAGATAGAATTATTGAGCAGAGAAGATTTAGTGCTTGCTTGTTAAACACATCTGAATAGTCTTCATTATCAATATTTTTTCTCTTAGGTTTTTGTTGATAGCATGATTCTCATGATATATCTTTATTTGCCCAGTTCTGACAGAATTATGAGTTTAGAGAAATGTGTCTCAAGTATAAGAAAACAATATGGAAAGCATGATGACAAATGATAATATCAAAAGTCATTTGTGGCAAATGATGTAGTAATACAATAGGGAGTGGTTGGAGATTTGAATTTTTACATGAGACAGATTAAAACATGGTTTAAACATGGCAAAAAGTTGAAATTACATTGTGTACATTATTTTTTAAATATAATACATTTAGAGGCCAGGTTTGACCACAATATGGCCTGAAAAACAGTTCCCTTTGGTTAGATTTTGGTTTTTTGTGTGTTGGTTTGAGGTGATTATTATTATAGCACATGGCTGTTCTCATGTGTTCCACTTGTTGTCCATGTCTAAGGTAGGACATAGCAATCAAATTCTAGAAGGCCTACAAATAATTCGTATGCTCACCTAGGACTGAGAGTTACTTGGATAGGCAGCTGCTTAGGGTGGATGTGATCCTGCTCCCTCCTCCCTACTACCCCCATTCCTCAAAAATACGGCTTGCCTTCCAAGCATGACAGCAACAACACACGCTTGATGAGATTATTATTATTTTACTGTGTGACTGGACATATCTGTGGCCATGACCAGAGGGGCAGTTAAGGATGCTAAGAACGCTAAACCTCATCAATTGCTATGCATCATCTTTGAGGTCCGACTATGCTAATAAAATGGGATGATTCTGGTGAAGATAGAAAAAGGCCCCTTAGTATAGCCCATGAAAAAAGATATAACGGGGAAAAAAGTTGTAACAGGTCTGGGACACATGAACAATCTTTACCCCAGACTATGATATTATTTTGTGAGGCAGGAAAAATAAACCAGATATTTCCATGTCCCTGAAGCTCTTATATTCCTCCTGCATCCTCTGACTTGATCATGTTCACCTGCTAGTCTTCTAATTACTAATTATGTTTTATAGAAACTTCATTATCTGGCAAGTGTCTAATGAATGCAAGCATTCTTGTCACTTGGAAGGAGTCTTCCCATATTATAGATTTAATTGATTGGAGTTGAGGGTTATAAATCAGTCCTCCACGAGCTTAGTTAATAAGACTCAGACATCAAAACTCTGATTGATTCCAAACCCACTGCCAAAATTCAGTTCTCTGGTTAGCCACGTTGAGAAGCAAACCCTTGAACACTCTGTGGCACTCAATTTTGGGAAGTGGGTGGTAGCAGTATATTCTGGGGACAACGCTCTGGTATTGATTTAAAATTTTTCTAATTTTAAAAGTAATTTGGAAAAACTGAGTTTAAAACTGTATTTTGATGGAAACTTCTAATCTGTGATCCAAAGTCCTCAGCATTTTTCTTATTTTTTTTTCAAAATGTGAAAACTGAGTTGAAGAAATCTGTTTAGTTTCCATGGAAATGGTGCCAATTAATTTTTTTCCTTTTCCTCAGGAAAATTCCTTGACTTAGCAACAATGAAACTTCCTGGCAATCCCTTGGCAGTCTTCAACATAGGGCATCTGAAAACGTCTGTACTTAAAATGGAAAAATAGTTGGCTCTCATAATTCCTTTCCTTTCAGTAAAAAAATAATATATACTGAAATAATTGAATAATTTCCTTAACCATTAAAGAACCTGTCCAGTCCCTTTAAAAAATCCTGACTCTGCAAACACTTCACACAAGGGTCTTTTTTTGTTGTTGTTATTCTCTACCAAATAGTTTATCATTGGTTAAGTATGTATTACTTTTCCTATTACACCATGAAATCCCAGGATATTTGAAGAGTATTCATTAATTTAGGCATAAGCAGTTTTGATTGCTAAGTATGTTCTATGGTCTAGATGGTCATAAATATCTGAAAACGTTTAGAGAAGAATGGTTGAACAGAGTAAGGCCATTAGGTATTTGATTTTAAAAAATTTCTTCCCAGTTCTTTTTAAAAAAATCTTTATTTAATTTGTTACGATATTGTGCCTGTTTTATGTTTTTGTTTCTTGGTGGAGAGGCATGTGGAATCCTAGCTTCCCCATCAGGGATCAAACTCGCACACCCCACATTGAAAGGTGAAGTCTCAACCACTGGGCTGCCAGGGAAGTCCGCCTTCCCAATTATTCTTGTTTTTTTCTCTACATTCTGATTTCAGATTGCAGTCATCAGGAATTTTCTTTACATTTTGTAAGATTTAATGTTCCTTGAAAACAAAACAATATTCTTTTCCATTCTGCTGAATTACTGATGTCCACAGTTAAAGGAACCGAGAAAGGAACTGCTTTAAGTTGACTAATCAAAAATATCATCAATAATTGGATTGAAATATCTAGACAGAAAAATTCACACAAAAATTCAATTAAAATTTTCAAATCCCAAGAACTAAAAAATAAATCAAGTTATCATTGATCTTGAGGAAGCAAATTAAGTAACAAGATATGGACAGATGTTAACCCAATAAAATATTTTATAATTTAGGTTCTTGTTTTCTTTCATCATTCCCTCTGCCCCTTTTCTTCTGAGTAAACAAGGGATTACTCTCCTATACTTATGGTAGAATAATAATAGGTTTCACACAGGCTTCCAAAACATCAGCAGCCTTTCCTTATATTGCTCTCTGTGGGACAACCAGAGGATAATACATCAGGCATTCTGAGATCCCTTCATTACACTTGCCACTTGTTACTTTCTTTCATCTCCTTCTTCACATCATCCCCTTAATTCTAACATGATTTAATTAAAGTATGATAATTGAATAATTTGCTAAAAATGCTTCATGGGAACTTTCTCCCAAAGAGCTCAAAGCAACCCCTCTCTTTACTCTTTCCAGAGTTCTACGAGATGTGTGGAGGAGTCCAGATAGGAATAATCTTCTCTACTTTAATTCTTCAATAACTGTTTGATCCAAGCTCTACAATGCTCTCAAACGGAGTTCTGCAACTATTTCTTAAGAGAGCTAAAGGCACAGTGGGAGGATAATAGTAGACTTAAAAAGATATTTCTTTCCCTTCAAAATAAGAAATCACTAGAAATAAAAAATTGTCCAGTAAGGACATATGAATTTTTGCATATGAATTTTTAAGCAGTATATCCAAGTGATCTGTGGGAGACTGGAAGTTCAGGCTCATCATGTACTGCATTCAAATACCACGTATTTGTTGGAAGAATGATATAAGCACAATGTCACTGTCATGAGAAAAGCCACTTGAAGTAATGGGTGAACATCATTCATTTAAGGACACACCTTTCTTTGGAGGATGATCCAGGGCATCCCAGGAGCAAGTCCACTGAGATTATGTATTCAATAGGTCAACAGGTGTTAGAAGTTGGTGCAATCAGTACCTTGCCATTTACATAATGGAACAAAAAGAGACTATGGAAGTGGTTAGTGGCTGCTGGTAGAATAACTTCCAGCTTTATTTTAATGTCTCTCTCAGTGATTTACAGGTAACAATTTTAAGGTAACATTACTTGAAGGCCTTACAAATAGCTGAGAAAAGAAGAGAAGCTAAAGGCAAAGGAGAAAAGGAAAGATATATCCATTTGAATGTAGAGTTCCAAAGAATAGCAAGGAGAGATAAGAAGGCCTTCCTCAGTGATCAACACAAAGAAATAGAGGAAAACAATAGAATGGGAAAGACTAGAGATCTCTTCAAGAAAATCAGAGATACCAAGTGAACATTTCATGCAAAGATGGAGTCAATAAAGGACAGAAATGGTATGGACCTAACAGAATCAGAAGATATGAAGAAGAGGTGACAAGAATACACAGAAAAACTAAACAAAAAAGATCTTCACGACCCAGATAACCACAATAGTGTGATCCCTCACCTAGAGCCAGACATCTGGAATGTGAAGTCAAGTGGCCCTTAGGAAGCATCACTATGAACAAAGCTAGTGGAGGTAATGGAATTCCAGTTGAGCTATTTCAAATACTAAAAGATAATGCTTTGAAAGTGCTGCACTCAATATGCCAACAAATTTGAAAAACTCAGCAGTGGCCACAGGACTGGAAAAGGTCAGTTTTCACTCCAATCCCAAAGAAAGGCAATGCCAAAGAATGCTCAAACTACCGCACAATTGCACTCAGCTCACACGCTATCAAAGTAATGCTCAAAATTTGCCAAGCCAGGCTTCAACAGTACATGAACCATGAACTACCAGATGTTTGATGGATTTAGAAAAGGCAGAGGAACCAGAGATCAAATTGCCAACATACATTGGATCATCAAAAAAGCAAGAGAGTTGAGAAAAACATCTACTTCTGCTTTATTGACTATGCCAAAGCCATTGACTGTGTGGATCCCAACAGACTGTGGAAAATTCTGAAAGAGATGGGAATATCAAACCACCTTACCTGCCTCCTGAGAAATCTGTACTCAGGTCAAAAGGCAACAGTAAGAACTGGACATGGAACAACAGACTGGTTCCAAATTGGGAAAGGAGTGTGTCAGGCTGTATATTGTCACCCTGCTTATTTAATTTATATGCAGAGTACATCATGAGAAATGCCAGGGTGGATGAAGCACAAGTTGGAATCAGGATTGCCAGGAGAAATATCAATAACCTCAGATATGCAGATGACATCACCCTTATGGCAGAAAGCGAAGAGGAACTGAAGAGCCTCTTGATGAAAGTGAAAGAGGAGAATGAAAAGTTGGCTTAAAGCTCAACATTCAGAAAACTAAGATCATGGCATCTGGTCCCATCATTTCATGGGAAATGGAGAAACAGTGGAAACAGTGACAGACTTTATTTTCTTGGGCTCCAAAATCACTGCAGATAATGACTGCAGCCATGAAATTAAAAGACACTTGCTCCTTGGTAGAGAAGCTATGACCAAGCTAGACAGCATATTAAAAAGGAGAGACATTATTTTGCCAACAAAGGTTCATCTAGCCAAAGCTACGTTTTTTCCAGTAGTCATGTATGGATGTGAGACTTGGACTATAAAGAAAGCTGAGTGCCAAAGAATTGATGCTTTTGAGCTGTGGTGTTGGAGAAGACTCTTGAGAGTCCCTTGGACTGCAAAGAGATCCAACCAGTCCATCCTAAAGGAAATCAGTCCTGAATATTCATTGGAAGGACTGATGCTGAAGCTCCAATACTTAGGCCACCTGATGTTAAGAACTGACTCATTGGAAAAGACCCTAATGCTGGGAAAGATTGAAGGCAGGAAGAGAAGTGGATGATGGATGATGAGATGGTGGGATGGCGTCACATACTCAATGGACGAGTTTGAGGAAGCTCTGGGAGTTGGTGATGGATAGGGAAGCCTGGCATGCTGTGGTCCATGGGGTCACAAAGAGTCGGACACGACTGAGTGACTGAATTGAACTGACTTTGGAGTGATGTTATTTCAGAAGTGCACTGAGGTTAAAAGCATCAGTACATGTTCACTGATTATCAAAGCATCCAGCGCTACCTCCATTTCTGCCACCTTTTACGTTCTGCATTTCTGAATCTTGGACCAAGGCCTTATTATCAGAAAAATAATCACCTGCTAGAGTCTCTCTTTTCAACAGGAACCAAGAGTGTCAGGGAAGATTGGAAGCAGCCACCTTCTATGGGACCAGAGGAAAACATTCCTCCTGTGTGAGATGCCTCTGTAGCTACAATGTTTATTTCTTTTCTGTATTACAAATAATTATTCAAAAAAACCAAAAATCGAAAAACATTGGGTCCAGTGCCTAAGGCAAGAGAACCGTGAGAAAAGGGTACAATCTTTGACTGGAGTTCAATACAGAGCACAGAAAACCCAGGCTGGTCTCCTCTGGGGAATCAGTCATCTGCCCCTCCTAGCAAGTTAAGTTCTAGAGACTTCTCTCTAAAGGTCTCTGAGCCTTGTTAGAGAATTGTCTTACTTGACCCTCCTAGAGCTGTGATAACAAACAACATCATCAACATCACCACAGATATCCTCATACGGCTTTTGTTAATTTCTTTCCTTTTGTTAATTAAAATAATTTACTTTTATTAACTAAAAGAATTTTTTTTGCATTAATCTTATTATGGAAAAGTTACATTTGGGTAAGATAGTGACTTAGTAAAATTAATCAAGTACACAGCTGTTTACTTCTATCTCAGGAGATTTTAGTCAGTATTCATTAGACTTCTTTAACTCTTACTTAAAGATTATCAAATAAGCTGAAGTTCATATCAATACCTTGTTTCTTAGGACCATGGAACTTGTCACTATCAGATTGTCTTCTGGCAGCCTTTTGTTGAAACACTGTAAAAAATAGAACACATATTATTTATTGAACATAAACATTAAAAAGAACATCCTGTAGAAGACTCTAGGAAACTATAATGCAATACTTCATTTTCCTTAGTAACAATTCCTGAATTGTATTATTTTTTGAGTAGGAGGATTATTAAATTTACAATTTTCTCATTTGTGCAGCTTATCAGTCATTTCAAAAAGCATCTTCTTTGCTCAGAGTAGTATAATACTGATGGAACGCCTCATTAAACTGCTTAAATCAAGATATTATTCCATTTTGATATCAGGTAAAGATAAAAGCTGCATTTTGTTAAAAGTGATTAATGGTAAAATCACATGAAAAATTCCATTTGTACAGAAATTACTCATGCTGACTTTTTGGTGATAAGCAAGGATAATAGACTATTTCTTCTTAAACAGATGAAAAGACTGCTGTATTTCACAGATGTAATAATAAAAAAGACACTTTATTCTTGCATCATCTAGCTAGACCTCAGACCTATTAAAGCAGCTTATTTGAATTACTTCATTATCTGAAAAGTGCTTTGTTCTCATTTATTATTTCTCACACAGAATTCTGTGAGACAAGTCAGCATTACTCACCCCATTTTGCAGATGAAAGATAAGATTGATTGTTTAATATTTATTGAGTACCCACAAAGTTCTGTATACCTTCTGGCATTTGTTAATGAAAAAGTCTATAGCCTTTAGAGCTTGACTCTAGAAACTGAACATCCCAGAGTTCTATTTACTTTTAATGGGGAGGCTAAACTAGAGGGTTTGGGAGCTATAAGAGGCCTTGGAGGATTGATCCTATGTCATATGTTTACAGATGAGGAAGGTTGAGATAACTAACATTTAAAAGGGCTACATAATATCGAAATGATCCCAGAACTGTTGGTGGAGATGTGAGTTGGACTCTCAAGCCTTGCACTTCAATCTATTGCGTGGTTCTTCACAGCACTGCTGCCTCTTGTTTTCCATAATCCATAACTGAGGACATACTATACAGGGAATATAACCAATATCTTATTACCTATCAATGGAGTCTGATCTTTAAAAACTGTGAATCACTATATTGTACACCTGTAACTTACAGAACACTGCACATCAACTATTCTCCAATAAAGAAAAAGAATTAGAAATCACATAAGGAAACAAACCACAGGGAGACAAAGTCAGCAAAACAGCTTATCAAGAACTAAATGTAATGAAACACTCTGAAAGAAACTGTAAAATAAGTATGTTCTGTCAAAAGAAAAACAGCAAAGAAGGAGCCCTAGAGAGAGGATTAAAAAGAACCTTAGGGTTGGACTTTCCCAAGACTTCACACTTCCAATTCAAGAAGCATGAGTTCAATCCCTGGTCAGGGAACTAAGTCCCCGGTCAGGGAACTAAAAAGAAAGAACCTTAGGGCATTTCCCACATGCTTGTGTCTTGCTCCCCTGAACAGCTCCCTGGGAGTCCCTGGGGTAACCCGACCGAGGCACACAGGAGTGGCAGTGTTCCAACTGGATGGACGGTGTTTGACCACTCTGTCTGGGAGATGCATCCCAGCAGTATTTTAGCTTCTTTGATTTTAGTATTCTTTAACTGATCTAATATCAAGGTCATATCTGTGATGAATCCAGATAGCACGTTTTCAAATTTAAGGAAGTTGCCTGTGTGTGTGCATGCTAAGTCACTTCAGTCGTGTCTGACTCTTTGTGACCCTATGGACTGCATGCAGCCCACCAGGCTCCTCTGTCCACAGGGATTCTCCAGGCAAGCATACTGGAGTCTTCCAGGGGATCTTCCTGACACAGGGACTGAACCCACATTTCTTATGTCTCATGCATTGGCAAGTGGGTTCTTTACCACTAGTGCCACCTGGGAAGCCATAAGAAAGTTCCCTAAGCCATATCAAATCAACTATTATTTATTATGCACATATACTTTGCCAACTGTTGTCAATAGAAAGGGTACCCTGCTCTACTGTCTTCCTTTAAATAGGAGAAGCAAATATACTTTCAGTGTATGATGTGTTTAAGAGAAATTACACACATGAAATAACATTTTTGGTTGAAAATCAATTTTCTGCTTTAAGTTAGTATTTGGAAAACATGCTAAATATAACTTACTGGCAAGTTCTGAGATTGTGGCTTACATTTTTTTTTTCAAATAAAATATACTGATGGATATATGGTATATGAATATATTTTAGGAATATAAAAGCATTTTTACAAGTGGTGTTTGATTTTTTTCATTGGCCAGTTCTAAAAGTCTTGAAAAAATAAAACACTTTTGAAATTTTAATAACATGCAGACACTCTGAGTTTTTCTACCAATATTGTTAATATAGTAACTGAGACTGTCTCAGACAAAAAATGCTGTAATATGGAATCATTAAAATGGGTAAGCATCTGAATCCAAAGATAAAGTCAGAAAACAAATTTGTCCAATAAAATGCACATTTATTGATAAGCTTTAAGAACTCTGATAAATTGTGAAGCCATGATAAATGAAGTTGCTCAGTCATGTCTGACTCTTTGCGACCCCACGGACTGTAGCCTACCAGGCTCCTCCGTCCATGGGATTTTCCAGGCAAGAACACTGGAGTGGGTTGCCATTTCCTTCTCCAGGAGATCTTCCAGACCCAGGGATTGAACCCTGGTCTCCCACTTTACTTTTTATAGCTTTTTGGCATTAACTTATTAAAAATCACTTTATATTTTGTTGAAATACATTTTGCTGACAAGAAATGTTCAGACTTCGTGAAATATAGGAAATGTTAAACAGGTAAACAGTCTCAGTTTCTAGATTGAGAAGTTATAGCAGTGTATTTAAAGTTGATATTTAAGCAGCTATTGTAGCTATAACATCGTGAAATGCGGTGTAGGATTGGGGTGTGGGATAGGATGCTCTGAGTAGGATGATGATGAAAGTGCTGATCACAGACCTCTTTAAGAGAAGGACAGGCACTAAATCATGCTCCATAGTATTGTTGTTGTTTAGTTGCTAAGTTGTGTTTGACTGTCTGCGACCCCATGGACTGTAGCCTGCTAGGCTCCTCTGTCCACGGGATTTTCCAGGCAAGACTATTGGAACGGGTAGCCGTTCCCTTTTCAAGGAGATCTTCCCGATTTAGGGATAGAATGAATCCACATCTACGTTGGCAGGCGGATTCTTTACCACTGAGCCATTGCGAAGCCCCTCTATCTGTCTAATCTCCCTTAAAATTCCCTCCTAACTCATCTCCCGCTCCATCCACTACAACTGTTTCCCTCCTTCCACCTAGAGGCAAACCTCATTTCCTTACAAAATCTCAATTAGCAATTAACATATTTCCGAACACACCATTTCTCATTGCTATGAAAGTTAGGAGGTGTTTTCGAATATGAGTTTATCTTGGGAAGATACTTGTATTAACTTGTTTCCTGAAGAAAGAGCCAACCCACCCAAATGATGACCAGTACAAACATGCATACCAAGGACACATGCTCTATTAGCCTTAGGAAAAGATACGAATTCCAGAATTTGTTAATCTTTCTTTTTACAGTAAACATTAGCTGAAACATTTAAATTGTGTCTGCCAGTAAAATCTTGGTTCTAGAAAGCTTTATGCATTTTAAGCATAAAATGAATAACATTTATAGGAGACAACTAGAAAATCCATGTTTCAGGGAGAACCAAACATTGAGTATGGATCACTCAGATTTAGATATGAAAGTATTATTTTTGTACAAAGGATTTGTGGTAAGATGACAGTCTGTTCTAAACACACAGTAACTGAAAAAAATCTAAATACCAGAATGGTAATCAACTTGGGACAGTGGAGGGAGTGTAGTTTTATCTTAATATTAACAACATGCATGACGTGGGAAAATGGCTTTTTCCCTCGGGCCTTTATTTCCTTTGCCAATGAAGTTAAGGCTGAGATGATCTCTAGCGTCTTACTCAGTTCTAACATGCTAAAATGCTACCAATTCTTTTTTCCCAAGCCCGTCCAGGCCAAACAGTTCCTGGATAAATTCTTAAATGCACATGAATGTAAATAAAATGCATGGTTTTGAGGAAGCAATTCTTCTTACTGGAGGTTTAGATGAACAGAAACAACAGAAAGTTGAGTCACAGACCAATGTTAGTTTTTTGTAATATATGGAGGTGGTCCTGTCCCCATGTGTTTGAAATCTTGGAGAATATTATTCTTGACAGTATTTTATTGCATCAATGTTCAAATGATGCTGTCAAGGCAATTATGACATAATTGTCAATTTTGATGATTCTGTGACCGAGTGAAACCTTATTTTTCTCTTCCTACCTAAAATTGGAATTTTAGGAGAAAGAATAATGAATGCATTATTAGTACCTTTCACTACCTTTAAACATTAAAAATGTCCATAAAGGAAGAAAAACAATTTTTGAGGCTCGAAATAATCTCAAACAATGCAAATGCCCCAAATACCAACCCATTTATTTTAAATGTTGGTAGAAAGACTTCTGTAAAATATTCTCTAGAATAGAAATGATACTGAATGGGAAAAATTTGCATAGTATTAAATATTCAAAATGTTAAGCAAAGCAGAACTATCAGAAGAGCAGAGGAGGAGGAGAAGGTGAAATATAACGAATTCACTTGCACTGTTTGTCTTTCCAGGTTGCTTCTGCAAGAACATTCTTCATGTCAACCTCATTAGTGGCCTATTTCAAGCAAACAGATTCTTCCAGGGCTGCCCTTCTTTGAAAATCTGATAAAGCTTATTTGGAATTATTTTATAAGTGGCTAAGGTAATGGAAAGTCTGTGCAATAGCCAAGTGCATTCATAAAGAAATGAATTATAAACCACAAAGCCCTTGATGTTCCATGCCCATTAGAAGTGTGAAATGAAATGCTCTTTGGAGCTGTATACCTATCACTGTTGATAGTTCCTGAAACCAGGGATTCGCTATAAAGTGAAATATACAGATCAGTATTTTGCTTCAGGTCCTCAGTATAGCAGAGTTTATTAATCACTCAGCCAACTTTCATTAGATTGCTAACCATGTAGCTAAGTGCTGTGCTAGGTCCTAAGGATGCAAAGGTAAACAAGACACGGTCAGTTTTCATTCTGTCCTCCATTTTGGCGTCTTATTTTGAGCAAGAGTCAAATGTGTCATTAGTGCCTACTGATGAGAGGACAGAGATGAGAAGCAGGCAGGAAGGGCAGGGGCCATAGTGCAACCTCCACAGCCCTGCCCTGCCTGCCTTGTTCCCCATCTGTACCCCGAGCATGCTAATGGCATAAAGGCAGAGTGAGGTAAAGACAAGCAATGTAAACAACTCCTGTCTAGCCAGCAAAGGCAGGGAATGGAATGTTCTAACCCTGTAAGTACTCATACTAACTAATCAAATCAAAGCTCAGGAAAGAGATGTAGCCTCTTTGCAAATGGATCAAGATAGACCGAGCACTCCAGTCAGCTTACAAGCACCATTTCATTCTGTTAGCAATAGCTGTGGGTTGCCAATTTCAACACATTTATTGAACTCAGGTCACCACATTTGAATAGGTGTGTGAGGGGTGGCAGGGTCACAAACAGAAATAGTCACATCAGCCACGTGACATGAAGGTCTTTCCTCTGAAAGCAGTTTACTGACTGGCTGACATAGAGCCAGGAGTTGCGGGATTTTTGGGGGAGAGGAGGACGGTGAGATCTACAAATGGTCAGCCAGCACACGTGAAGTCACAGATGTGGTTACAGCATACTTGGGAGATTGGTGGGGATGGGAAGTTGGAAAGTACATATCTGCATGAAGGAAAATAGTACAGAAATTCTAATTCAGTGGAAATATCAATGACTGCTTTGGTTTCCTAAGGAGAAAACATTAATTTTCTTTCCCGTTTGTAATGGAAACTTTTAAGTCTGATAGATGTGTTCCCACAAAAATCTTCTCCCAAACCAGGAAATCTCACTATAAATTACCTTTTCTACTTCTAAGGAACTTAATTTTTATTTAAGTAGAATACAAACTGCTTTGATTTGCATATTTATCCTTTTTGATGCAAATAAGAATGTTTCTGTTTTTGAAATGGTTTTTATTAAGGAAGTTGGGACATTCAGAGAATGGCAGGAGTTGGTTTATGGAATTCTGTGTCATTAGAGCTTGAGTCCATTATAATGAGTGTTGAGCAAAGTCTCCACTCCACGACTGGGCAGGCAGGTCTGTCTTCCTCTTGAACCAGGCAGGCAACATGTGCTGAATACCTACTTCTACAGAGCATTTAACTGGGGGCTAATTTCTTCCCATAGGATTTCATGTGGGCTCACTGTTTGACTTTACTTTTTGAACATCTGTATTTAATAAAAAAGGATATTAGGATAGACATTAGTAATGTCCCTAGTAATTTTTCTTTTGTTTCAAAGGGAAGTGGTTTGGGGACTTCCCTGGTGACTCAGTGGTTAGGGACATTGATTCTATCCCTGGTTGAGGAATGAAGATCCCACAAGTTGCAATGCCAAAAGAAAAAATAAAAAGCAAAGAGAAGTGAATTGGGTTGTTAGGAAGTCACCGCCATCCTCTAGAAGCTGTGATAAGTTTACCTTTCGGTTCTCTGGCCTCTTTTTTGCTTTATATCAGGAAATATTGCTGTCCTATATAATAACCAGTAAGATCAGGTCACTCTCACTCTGAATAAACATTAAATACTAGTTCTGCCAAAAGATTCAAACTACAAAAATGCAGATTGAAACTTCTAAAGGAAAGGGTTGTTGGAGATTTTCTTGTTTCTTATGGTGGATCTGCATTGCTATAAACTTCCCTCTTAGAACTGCGTTTGCTGTGTCCCATAGATTTTGGAAAGTTGTGTTTTTATTTTCTGACTTCCTGTCTGATTTCTTCATTAACCTGTTGTTTTTTTAGTAGCATGTTGCTTAGTCTCCATATGTTTGTGTTTTTCCCATTTCTCCCCTGTAGCTGATTTCTACTTTCATTCCATTGTGGTTGGAAAAAATGCTCGATATAATTTCTATCCTCTTAAATTTGTTGAGACACATTTTGTGGCCTGGCATATAAGCTAGTAACATCTATGTCTTAGCCATGACAATCAAAAATGTCTCTAAATATTGCCAAATGTCTCCAAATGTCTCCTGGAAGGCAAATCACCACCAGTTAAGAACTACTACTCTAGGTCAATCGGACTTCTTATTAAAATACAAATTTAACAGAGACTCTAGTGGTAAAGAGACACAGATTTGATCCTTGGGTTGGGAAGATCCCCTGGGGGAGGGCATGGCAACCCACTCAAGTATTCTTGCCTGGAGAATCCCATGGACAGAGGAGCCTGTCAGGCTATAGTCCATAGGGGCGTAAAGAGTCGGACATGACTAAAGTGATTCATGAGGAACACAAGAGTATTGTACTTTAAGGGGTAAAGACCAGAATTCCCAGTGTAAGCACAGCTTGAACTGTTCCTTTGCAGAGCTGCACCAGTACCCTATCCATATCTTACAAATAGATGATACATATGTCCTTCTATCCTGAGAACACCTGTGATATACTAAGTCCTGAAAATAATGGTTTGGGCAAGGTCACTGGGTCAGAGAATAGAATGCAAGACACTTGATCTAAGGCTTACTTTAATATATGTGACCATATCTCTTCACTAATGAGGATAGATAATAATGCGAAAGCTGAAGTTCCAATACTTTGGCCACCTGATTCAAAGAACCAACTCATTGGAAAAGACTCTGATGCCAGGAAAAATTGAGGGCAGTAGGAGAAGAGGGTGGCAGAGGATGAGATGTTGGATGGCATCACCTACTCAATGGACATGAGTCTGAGCAAGCTCCGAGTTGGTGAAGGACAGGGAAGCCTGGTGTGCTGCAGTCCACGGGGTTCAAACAGCCGGACATAACTGAGTGACTGAATAACATCAATGAGATAGAAGCCATTCCATTCTGTCACATTTACCATAATATGGATTAATTTTCCTAAGTGATTTACAATGTTTTTTTTTTCTTCTCTGCTTGCATTTCAGTTGCATTGGACGTGATCAATTTCAAGTACAAGTGAATTGCAAGTGGAAAATTTCTGAGCAACTGAGTTGTACTTGACATTTTAGGGTCCCAGTAGCTGAGTAGCTCTCAAAAAGGTCATATACAACTTTGTTGCACTGTAAAATGCCAAGGGCAACTCAGTAGCAATTGAGAATTGAAAGGGAAATTATATTCTATCCCAAATCAGCAACATGGACTCTGAAGAATGATCTTGGTTTTATTAATTGTGTGAGGGGAAAATGGGAAATTGTTCATTGACGCTGAAAAATTTTCCACAATAGACAGTCATCTCTTTGCATGATTTATGGATATAGTTTTATTACCAATCTATCTATACTATGAAAAGTTCTCACTTTGTTTCTTTGATTAGTCTTAAATCAAGAATTCTGTCACTAAGGATTGTAAATCCTTGTTAATTCCTCTATATTCTTGAAGCTTAATGAATCTAATTTTTTCAGTGCTATAGGGAGCAAAAGATGGAGAGAATATGGTATTTAGAAGCAGGCAGACTTCAAAAACTTTTCATTAAGAAAAATGAATTATTCTTTTTTGGTTGTTAACATAAAATTAGGTTTAGTATAATAAGAATGGAATTTTAAAAACCCAGGAACATATCTCTTGATAAAATGAACCATGGATTCAATTTTGTATTAATAAGCTACATTTCTGTGGACAGGGGACAGTGGTGATGGTGGAGATAGATTTTCTGTCTGATATGTTATGCTGCATGAAAGAAGTTAGGATGCTTAGTTATAAGTGAATATTCTAGAAGCTTGTCCCATTATGTATGGGCTCCCCTCTTAAAAATAGGAGTACTTAGAATACTTAGTTTAAAATCGGAAATTTAGAAATTAGTAAATTGATATATTCTTCTGATCATCCTCTGTAGTGCTAGTGAAGTCTCCTATTCTACCCACATTGATGTGGTTCTTGTCACTTTTGTCATTTATTTGTACTTGCTTGTGTGCTCCGTCACTTAAGTTGTGTCCAACTCTTTGTGATCCCAGTCTGTCAGGCTCCTCTGTCCATGGGATTCTCCAGGCAAAATTACTGGAGTAGGTTTCCAAGCCCTCCTCCAGGGGATCTTCCTGATCCAGGGATCAAACCCATGTCTCTTGCATCTCTGCATTGACAGGTGGATTCTTTACCACTTGAGACACCTGGGAAGTCCAAACAATCCTTAAGGTACATATTATTTCTGTTCCCAACTTAGAATGAGGAATTTGAATCTCAAATATATGAAGTTTTTTGCTTAGGTAATATCAGCTGAATCTGAATCCTACCTTTAAAGCAGTATTGGGAAAACCCAACTTTCCTCCTGGGCTTTTCTTTTCTGTGTGTCTCCACCATCTTACACCACTCTCGTCCTTCATTTCAGACACTTCTGGTCACCAAATGTGTGGGCTTCCCCCACCCCCCACCAAGTCCTACAACGCCATATGAATACACCACAATTTCCATCATTCAAATTCAATTCTGAGACTATCTACCTGGGCATTGTGTCAGATCAACAGATTAAGAGCTCAGTCCCATAAATCTGCTTCCATTCTACTGCAGGTGCCAGTCCCAAGGTTTCCTACAACTTCTGTCTGATTTGGTTACAGATTGGAGATTCTTACAACCTCCCTCAGGTTCTATTAAAATGCTGGAGTAGCTCACAGAACTCAGGGAAACACTTATTTCCCACTTTATTGAAGAGTATGATAAAGGATACAGATGAACAGCCAGATAGAGAGATATATAGGGCAAAGTCTGGGAGTCTCTGGCACAAGAGAGTCTGTCCCCATAGCATTGGGGGGCATGTCACCCTTTCTATGTGTTTGACAACCTGGAAGCTCCTGAAAACCTGTAATATCAACATTTCATGGAGGCCTCCCCACACAGTCATGATTGAAAATTTCAAGCTTCTAATCACTTGGATGGGGCTTTCCCAGTGGCTCGGTGGTAAAGAATCTGCCTGCAATGCAGGAGATGCAGGGGATGTGAGTTCAATTCCTGGGCAAAGAGTCAGACATGACTAAGCAACTAAACACACACACACACAAAGACACACACAGACACACATATACATATATATTCTATTATCCCACAAAAGCCAACATGATTTTCCTGTATCTCTCTGGTTTATTTGCCTACTCATTTTACTATCACTTTTTTGAGTTTTTGAAACAGTAAGTTGGGCATCTGCATTCTTCTTCCATCCCCCACTCCACACCCTTCTCTTTTGGCTACTTTAACATACCCCGGATGTGCCAACATTCTGCTATTGCTTCTGTGCTCTGGCAAGAACTAGAGCAAACTTATATTCTTCAAATTGAATGGATGGCTTTCTGGGAAATGGTGGATATTCTATTTAATAGAGTTGCCTGAGCTAGGAAAGAAAAAAGGAAGCCGTGATGAAAGACATTTATCCTATGAAATGCAAAGAACATCAAAAAAGAACTGGCTGATGAGGTAATGTTTTCCTAATGTGAGAACAATATGATCAACAATCAATAGCATAAAAGGAAGAGGCCAACAAGTATATCCCAATAAAAGAGAAAAGGAAGAAATAACGGAAAGGGTCTTTGATGACCTCATTTGTAGTACTGGTTTTGCTACTGGTTTGAAATATGGGTAAAATAATCATATTTTCTTGTATATACTTAAGTGCAAAACAAAACCAAAATAAATCACATAACAGTAATCCCTGTCTGCATATAACACAAATGCTGTGAGAACAAATTTGATTGTGTAATTGAATGAAAGATTTCCTGTAAATATTGATAGGTGTTGGACTTGGGATGAGTAGGTGAGATAAATAGCCTTTAAATTTCTTAGAAACTCAACATTTCTAAGATTCTTTAAAGTTCTTGTGTGTCTGTATAAAAGACAAATTGCACCATGGTTATGTAGTGGATTTGAATAATTAATACACAGAAAGAATTTATCATCTGGTTCTTAATAAAACTTTATATAATTAATAAACATATGAATGAGAAGGAGAACCATCCCAATACTCTTACAGAACTTAGAGCTTGGTTGGCAGTCTAAAGCAGGCATTGCTTCTAATTCATTCTTCAGTGAAATAAGGCAATCATCTATGACGAACAGTTTGTTCTTGGAGAAAGTGAATAGAAGTACCATGGCACACAAGGCACAGAGGGTGAAAGGAGTTTCAGACACTAGACTGAACACAGGGAGAACACGTTAAATAGTGCATTCTGAGTGGCGAAATTTCCCAGGATTCTTCCCAGACTCCGATCTCAAGTAGATATATAAATTAGGTTACAATTAGTTGGAATTTACTCTAGATATATTGAAAAACAGGAGATTCAGTCAGTTCAGTTCAGTCGCTCAGTCGTGTCCAACTCTCCGCGACCCCATGAATCACAGCACGCCAGGCCTCCATGTCCATCACCAACTCCCGGAGTTCACTCAAACTCATGTCCACAGAGTCGGTGATGCCATCCAGCCATCTCATTCTCTGTCATCCCCTTCTCCTCCCGCCCCCAACCTTTCCCAGCATCAGAGTCTTTTCCAGTGAGTCAACTCGTCGCATGAGGTGGCCAAAGTATTGGAGTTTCAGCTTTAGCATCAGTCCTTCCAATGAACACCCAGGATCGATCTCCCTCAGAATGGACTGGTTGGATCTCCTTTCCGTCCAAGGGACTCTCAAGAGTCTTCTCCAACACCACAGTTCAAAAGCATCAATTCTT
Organism: Moschus berezovskii; assembly: GCF_049115385.1. Lineage (NCBI taxonomy): Eukaryota > Metazoa > Chordata > Mammalia > Artiodactyla > Moschidae > Moschus > Moschus berezovskii. The sequence continues at coordinate 29,933,586 of NC_142464.1, forward strand.
CAGCGATCAGCTTTCTTCACAGTCCAACTCTCACATCCATACATGACCATGGGAAAAACCATAGCCTTGACTAGACGGACCTTTGCTGGAAAAGTAATGTCTCTGCTTTTTAATATACTATCAAGGTTGGTCATAACTTTCCTTCCAAGGAGTAAGCGTCTTTTAATTTCATGGCTGCAATCAGCATCTGCAGTGATTTTGGAGCCCAAAAAATAAAGTCTGACACTGTTTCCACTGTTTTTCCATCTATTTCCCATGAAGTGATGGGACCAGATGCCATGATCTTTGTTTTCTGAATGTTGAGCTTCAAGCCAACCTTTTCACTTTCCTCTTTCACTTTCATCAAGAGGCTTTTTAGTTCCTCTTCACTTTCTGCCATAAGGGTAGTGTCATCTGCATATTGGAGGTTATTGATATTTCTCCCAGCAATCTTGATTCCAGCTTGTGCTTCTTCCAGCCCAGCGTTCCTCATGATATACTCTGAATACAAGTTAAATAAGCAAGGTGACAATATACAGCCTTGACGTACTCCTTTTCCTATTTGGAACCAGTCTGTTGTTCCATGTACAGTTCTGACTGTTGCTTCCTGATCTCATACAGGTTTCTCAAGAGGCAGGTCAGGTGGTCTGGTATTCCCATCTCTTTCAGAATTTTCCACAGTTTATTGTGATCCACATAGTCAAAGGCTTTGGCATAGTCAATGAAGCAGAAATAGATGTTTTTCTGGAACTCTCTTGCTTTCTCCATGATCTAGCGGATGGTGGCAATTTGATCTCTGGTGCCTGCTTTGATCTACCTAAACTTACACTTTGGGTTAATTCAGTGAAAAGGCTGGTTACGTCATTGCCCTACAGTGCAGTCCACAAGTGAGCAGGGAAAGTTTCCATTTAGGTTTTGGTGCTTCATTCTTCAACATAAAAGCATAGTGAAGAAGAGTCACCTATGTGATGGAGGTATCAAGAGTTCCAGACAAACAACAGACAAACAACAAGCAAAGATAATACAGATGATATGAGAACTAAAGAGAAATAAATATCACAGAAAATTATAAATTGAATCAAAGCAAAATGAGACAACAGCCATGAGAAAGAAATTAACCTTCATTGCTCCCCCCACCAATAAACAGGAGAAATGAATGATAGAGAAAAAGAACAAATAGAACACAAGAATGAATTCATGGAAAACAAGAATATGACAGTTGACAGAAGGGTGAGACGATAAAGAGCAAACAGTAGGGAAAGACAACATGGTCCTTCGTGGTCCTGAGAACTCCCTAAAGACTGAGATACAGAAGATGATGTACCTGTTCAAAAATTTCTAGAATATAACCACATTAATTCATTAAATTATATGTCTATCTTCTCTCTTCAAAAAAATATTTATTGGGATTTAACAACTTTGTCAAAGAGTTAGTACAGTTGTCCCTTGGGTTCTACAGGGAATTAGTTCCATGACCTCCTTCCTCCATACCAAAATCTGCAGACGCTCAAGTCTCTTTTGGGCTTCAGGAAATGGCAACCCACTCCAGTGTTCTTGCCTGGAGAATCCCAGGGACGGGGGAACCTGGTGGGCTGCTGTCTATGGGATCACACAGAGTCGGACACGACTGAAGCGACTTAGCAGCAGCAGCAGCAGCAGCAGTGGCTCAGATGGTAAAGAGTCTTCCTACAATGCAGAAGACTGGGGTTCGATCCCTGGGTTTGGAAGATCCCCTGGAGAAGGGAATGGCTACCCTCTCTAGTATCCTTGCTTGGAGAATTCCATGGACAGAGGAGCCTGTTGCAGGCTACAGTCCATGGGGTTGCAAAGAGTTGGACACGACTGAGAGACTAACACTTTCACTTTTCAAGTCTCTTTTATAAAGTGGTACAGTATTTGTCTATAACCTACGTACATTCTCTTGTCTACTGCAAATCATCTCTAGATTACTTATAATACCTAATACAATGTAAATGCTATATAATTCAGAGAAGGCAATGGCACCCCACTCCCGTACTCTTGCCTGGAAAATCCCATGGATGGAGGAGCCTGGTGGACTACAGTCCATGGGGTCACTAAGAGTCGGACAAGACTGAGCGACATCACTTTCACTTTTCACTTTCATACACTGGAGAAGGAAATGGCAACCCACTCCAGTGTTCTTGCCTGGAGAATCCCACGGATGGGGGAGCCTGGTGGGCTGCTGTCTATGGGGTCGCACAGAGTCGGACACGACTGAAGCGACTTAGCAGCAGCAGCTATATAATTAGCTGAAAATACAATATAAATGCTATGTAAGCAGTTGCCCTGGAGGCAAACTCAAGCTTTGCTTTGTGGTACTTTCTGGAATTTTCTCTTAGTGAATATTTTTGATGTGCAGTTGGTTGAATCCTTAGATATGGAATCTGCTGATATGAAGGCCTGGATGTAATATTCTAGAGCCACTATGTTAGACAATGTGAAAATTTCTAATTACAACTTATCCCTTGCCTTAATAATCTAATAAATGTTCCAGCTGACATTTTATTTTATCTGAAATCTTTATTAATTTATTATTGGTTTCTATTTTTTTAATAGTGTCTTAAACATTATCAGCAGATTACTGTTAAGTAGGTGTAAACTATAGTAGAAAAACTTGCTCAATTTTCTTATACAAATCTTTCAATACATACTGTTTACACGATAGAATGGTTTCTTTTGCACATACTGATCACAGATGAATAACTGTTCTTTTTGAGTGAATCTGTGGTATATATTTAAAAGTTCTGCTTGTGTACTTCGTTTAGATTATTTGAATGTATTATATATTGCCTCTCATCTTTAGTTGTCACCCAAACATTCTGATTAATCCCAAATATTTTATTCAAAAATCTCTAATAAAAGGTCAAATTGTACTATATATTTATTTGCGTAGCTGTTGCTTAGAACACCTCAAGGATGGAAACAATGGTTTACTTCACATTTTCAGTCCCTAGGGTGGTATCTAATCCTAAAAGTGGGGTTAAGTGCATGTGTCTGTGAAATACTGATGAATAAAAGTCACGTCTTAGACACCAGTGACATGGAATGCACCAAACCAGAGTACATAAGAATGTTAGGAAATAATAGCAAAGTCAACACATCCTACTGGGGTTATAGATATAAGAAAGCTCTAAGGATTTTTAATGTTTTTTATATTTAGATTTAACTGAGAATGACAAAGAATTGAAATCCAAAATGAAGCAAAAATTCTATCATGGATGAAGTGAGTCTTAATCATTGGGGGTGAAGTGCAATTATCAAAGAAACTGTCGTTGCATAGCTAAGATTCTAGTATTCAAAACTGTTTAGATTTTTTAAAGTTATTGTGAAAGGAAGAGGGGCAAAATGTAAAGCACCTGCATTTTTCTTGTGTTGCATGTTATTCAGGGGAATTGAGCTTCCTCTTATAGAATTATGGAAGAAGCACCGAACAGTATTTCTTTGCACATGCTATGGTTTCACAGTCAAAACTATCCTTCTTAATGAACAATTACAAACCAGAACCCCACACATTGTCCTTAATTTCTTTATCCATTGTGTGTTTAAATTAAAAAGTGGGCCAACACAACTTAACTATGATTCTAAAACACACTTTTAATCGTTGAGGCTTTAGATCCTACCAAAAGACAGGACATCCTCCAAAAACACATACACAAACAAACAGTAACAGCAATAACAAAACAAATTACCTTGTGCTATGTAAGGTGTAGTTTCCTCTTTTGGAGGGATATTTGTGGGTCGTGGTGTGGGGGCAGGAGGTCTGTTCATAATGAATGAATGACTTCCAATTTTTTTCTTTATACTCCTATTAGCCAGTATTGTGTCGTATTCACTGTCATCAATCTCAGCAAAAGTGTATGGGTCTTCCTCCTCTTCCTGATCCTTTTCATCTTCTTTCTTTTCTTCTTCGGAATCACTTCCTGTTTCATATCTTGCACTGAAATCACACCAACTTTGACTTCTTTCCATTTGGCCTTCCAACAATTTCCCTGCTTATAAAATATTTGAATGGTAGTTATTTATATTTTATACAATATTATTGGTGTCCATTTGTCAGTTGCTTGAATTCCACCCCCCCAAATAATTTGTATATTACTCTATAAATTCCAAAAAAAAGAAAAGCGAATCATGTAATTACATATTCTCCTTCAGTCTGTAATTATTAACTTCTTAGAATAAGTTTGTTAAAGACAATGGAATTCTTTGAAAACATACAAATAGGCATATAACTACTTTCCACATAGTTTATGAATGATTTAACATCAGGAAATCAAATCATAAAACTAAGCCTCGAATATCAAATACTTTGAAAGCTTGTGTTTTTCAAGCCTAGTGTTCTCAAATTTTTTTAAAAAACTTGAAGTTATTTTACCTTTTATAGGGATTGAACCAGGTATTTTGTCTAAAATCGATTTCTCTGAAAATGACAGAAGGGAATAGCCAAAAGCACCATTGTTTAGCTTCTCATATTAAGTCTCAATCTGGCTCTCTTGATTTCTATAGGCCAACATGAACCTCTTTCCTTGATAAAGGATATTGAAAGTAGGGTTCATGAAATAAAAGATGGCATAGTAAATCAATGGCTTGAAGATTAATTTTCCAATAATTAATATTTTATGGTTAATAAATAGTCTTTATTCAGTAGTCTTTTATGGTTTTCATATTCAGCAAAATCTTTACATATTTTTATAAGAACCTATTAAAATATTCTAGCAGCAGTTTATTTGGAAGACAAAGATATTATATACTGTGATCAATTAACAAGTTGAAGATAATTTTGATGGCTCTCTCTGCCAGACGATGAGAAAAAACTTTTAAATGTGTCCTTTTGACAAGTGTTAAAGTATTAATGAAAACAATAAAACTGGAAATTATTTCGGTTATTGACTGAAAAACTGTTAATTCTCTGTGTTGTTCTGAGATTCATGCTCATGAACTAAGGAAGAATTAGTCTCCTTTCTGATTAATAAGAATCTGATCAAAAATTTTTAGCTTACTTAATGGATATTTTAGTGGGAAAACTTAGGAGGTAGGGAGAAAGAAAAATGGTTAAGGGTAGAATAAAAAGGTATTATTATAAGAAGATTCAGCAACTGTTTTGGGTAGGCTTATAAGGAGAGACCAAAGGAGAGCCTGAGATCACCTCCCTGCCTATTCAGCTTATTTCAGTTAGTTTAACCCAAGACATATGAATGCTAACATGCCTGGCATTAACTTTAAAATCTCCAAGACTTTCCTTTTCCCTTGTGAATAATATAGTTTTGAGATTCTGACTTCATGACTTCTGTTTCACTGACAGCATCCTAGGTGAAACCAGATTAAGTGTGTGGGAAACACGTGTACAGTGTTTCATTTTTAGCAGAATGTGTCAACTATCTTACTTTTATGAACTGATTTCCTGAGCTGTTAACTCTGTTTCTCCACCTACCTCCTTTCTCAACTCTTTCTAAAGTTGGGCTTGCACTAGAAAGAAAACATTTCACTTTTCATTTCCCAGTGTATCAGATTATACTTTTCATGTTGGAGTTGGATCTGAGTTTTCTCAACTCAAATTGTATACTAGTAAATAATGATTAAAATATATCACTCCTATAATCCAATTTTTGAAATAATTGGGAAAGAATGCAAAACAAAGATAGGAATCCTAACAGCCCAGGAAACCTGTCCATGGAAGAATCTGACACATTCTAATTACAAGCTATAGGGTTTTGGATCTAAGTCGAAGTGAAAGTCACTCATGTGTCCAAATTTTTGCAACCCTATGGACTATACAGTCCATGGAATCCTCCAGGACAGAATACTGGAGCGCGTAGCTATTTCCTTCTTTGGGGGATCTTCCTAACCCAGGGATTGAAACCAGGTCTCCCGCATTGCAGGTGGATTCTTTACCAGCTGAGCTAGCCGGAAAGTCCAAGAATACTGGAGTGGGTAGACTATCCCTTCTCCAGCAGATCTTCCTGACCCAGGAATCAAACCAGGGTCTCCTGCATTGCAGGTGGATTCTTTACCAGCTGAGTTACCAGGGAAATCCAAATCAAAGGGAGATCATAATGATTGTTGCCTTGAAAGTTTGCTGTGAAGATACAAAGAGACAGGACATCAATTATAAACTGAAAAGTGTTCTATGTGACTGTTTTCTCCAATGAATATGTTCATGAATCCATCATAAGGAATTTGATGCTTAGGGCATTCATGAGGTGGCTTCTCTTTATCAGTGACTTGAAGGCAGGAAAACACTTGTACAGAACAATTCCTGAAGCTATCACTGCTGCTGGTGCTGCTGCGTCGTGTCAGTTGTGTCCAACTCTGTGAGACCCCATTGACGGCAGCCCACCAGGTTCCCCTGTCCCTGGGATTCTCCAGGCAAGAACACTGGAGTGGGTTGCCATTTCCTTCTCCAATGCATGCAAGTGAAAAGTGAAAGTGAAGTCGCTCAGTCGTGTCCGACTCTTAGTGACTCCATGAACTGTAACCTACCAGGGTTCTCCGCAAGAATTCTGGAGTGGGGTGCCATTGCCTTCTCCTGAAGCTATCATTAGCTAAAGTCAAAGAACATATACAGTCTCCAGCGAAAAATAAGTGGGAGCTTCTAGTTTTACTTTCAAAGACCTCAATTAAAGAATTTTAAGAAAAAATACTGGCATTTTACTTTTAATTCACTTCCAATATTAGCCCCATGAAAAAATATGATATTAAAATTGTGCTCAGTCACTCCGTTGTGTCCGACTCTGCAAACCCATGGACTGTATGTAGCCTGCCAGGTTCCTCTCTCCATGGGATTTCCCAGGCATGAATACTGGAAAGGGCCACCATTTCCTACTGTAATTAAAAGTAACACTGCATTGAAAATGTAATAACATGGTTTTTAAATAAGAGGAGTGAGTTTTTGTATGATGTTGCTTTTTATATTTAGTACTTTTCAGAAGATACATTAGCCAACATTATACTTGTGGTCCTAGATATCTCTATGGAATAAGTTTTAACCTCCTAACCAACATATTATATGTGGAAATTCACATTAGAAAAAACAGGATTTAAAATTTTATTTAAATTATTTAGCTCCCTCTAAAAAGTAGCTAAAAATTAACTCCTTAAGTAGCTTTAATCTGATATAAGACAACCTTGTTTTCTTAAAAAACGGATTTTAATAACTACATAAAACTATTTGCATCTATAAAAGTGAGAAAAATACAACAAAACTTTGTTGTCAGGGCTATATTCAGTGGGGTCGCAAAGAGTCAGACTTGACTGAATGACTGAGCATGCACATACTAATTTACATCTCTCCCCCCACTCCCAATGTTGATATACCCACATCCTAGATCTAGCTCAGCAGTCTAAAAGAGCTCAGCACATAGTAGGTAATCAATATGTGTTTGTTGAATGAGTGAATGAATTGAGAAAGTACCCACTAGATTTCCCATACTTTTCACTAAGAAGCGCTTTCCATCTTTTATAAAGTACATAATCTTAGTAAGGGTTTATGTTGATTAACTTCAACCTTTATAGAGATAATGCCTTCAAGAACACAAATGCTGAATTTCATGGTTTCAAAATTCACTTTTTAAAAATAGTCTTTATAGACTTCACAGCCTTCTAGGACTTGCCACCTCAAGTACAAACAGGGTTTTAATAATAGATGCTTCTTTCATCCTTATTAAATTTTCCTTGTAAGAATATTTTATGAATTTGAAAAGTAAACATGAAAGAGTGATCAGTAAAGTGGGTGGTAATTAGTGACTGTAGGAGTGAGCAGAGAAGTCTGCCAGGCTGTGGAACATCCCAGGTAGCTAAGCCTACCACGGAAGCTCCTGGGGATGCTTCCCGCCCTTCATCCCCACTCCCACTCCCGCCTCTGCTGCTACACAGCTTCATTCCTGCATCTGGGAACAATGCTATCATGGTCATTTAACTGTTCTTCCACTTTAGCGAGAGAGTGCTTTTAGACTTTGGTCTCAATGCACGGTGTGATAAACCCTTTACCACTTGCTTCCCTGCAGCTCCCGACTGAGTGACTTTGCCCAAGCTCATTTTCAAATCTGTAACACATTAGCCTTTCTCTTTTGCCAGAAAACGAAGAGTATTTTTAAAACCCAAAGTTGTCATTTACTTTTCCGCATGACGCTTAAGGTTCGTTTTATGTGAAGAGTGACAGACTCCTTCCAAATTTTATTTACTTACAGAAAGGTTTGTAATGAGACTTCTTTCCTGGAAGGAAAAAGAAAGAAAAAGAGAGAGGGAGAGAGGAAGAAGAAGAGTGAGGGGTAAGGAAAGGTAGAGAGAGAAGGACTAAAGCAGGAAAGAAGGAAGGGAGGGAGGGAGGAAGCGAGTTAGTGGCAGGTACCTCTTAGCTGATTTCTCAGGTTTTAGTTATTAAAGAACAGGAGGAAAGTTTCTCTTGGTTTTTAACGTTGATCTTTGTATAGCTTCACCACTGCTGCACTATATGCTGTGTAAGCGTGTCAAAGTTTCAAAGTTGTTTTAAATTTAAACTTACCTTGTACTGGGAAGTGAGGTTTTTCAAGTTGGAAGGCAGTGGTTACAGGTCGTGGTGGGAGGAGAGGTGGTCTGGGGTATTGGGAATTATTTTCAGGGTTGTCTCCAGGAACGAACACATACAAGTCATCATACTGGTTCTCACTTTCACTGTCAACCTCTGGAGGGCTGTGCTCTGCCTCCAGGCCTGATTCATGCTCTTTTTCTTCCTCTGCCATTTCATTCACTTTGGCTTCTTCTGCCCTCTGCCTGTAAGGCCAGCTTTTATGGTGGAGAGCTGGGCTCTGTGCAGCTGTTTATGACAAAGATTGTAGGATTTCATTTAAACACTACATCTGGAGGCAGTCAAGGTTTTGTAACTTGGTACAGAAGTGGTGGTAAAGTTAATTAAACTTTTATGAACTGACACAGGAGAAAGCTAACAAATGCGTAGTTTTGGTGAATAGTCATTATTGAGCTTTTAAAATATTTACCAAAAGAGTGCCATTACATCCTGCTACTTCAGTTTATGACACTCTCATACACAATAATAATATGTAATATTCTGATATTACATATATAATAATATTCCAATTCTCTAGAGTTATTGTTTGAGCAGATTTAGTATATGACTGCATTACCATATTTTTAGTAGACAACAACTAACCTAACAAGTAATAAGTAAGTGATGGAAAAGGAACAAGGAACAAAAATCTTATCTTGCTTATAAATACTGTGATCAAATGAGTCTGTGATTCTTATTTAGTTATTATTTAACATTTATCACCAGATGATATCTTAATTCTTAAAAATACTATTTGATAAAGTGCTGATACTTTTCCATTGGGAAGGCATCTAAATTACCAATAATAGGTAAATATTTTTTTCTACTTTTTAAAAATTTTTTAAAAAATTTCTTTTTAAAATTAAAAAAAATTTTAATTAAAGGATAATGCTTTACAATGTTGTGTTGGTTCCTGCTGTACAACAACTGTGGATAAGCTATAAATACACACATATCCCCTCCCTCTCGAGCCTCCCTCCCACCCCCTTATCCCATCCTTCCAGGTCATCACAGAGCACTGAGCTGAGCAGGTAAATATTGTTAAGGCTCAGTTCTCTCACCAAAAAAAATCTAGTCTATTCTGAAACTTAACCAAAAGATTCAGGCAAATTTCCTCTACTCTAAGAATCATGATTCCATTATTTGTGTTCACCCTGTACACAGTAAATGCTCTCTAGCCACTCAGGAAGAAAATAGAAAAATATATAATGCAATAACTTTAAATCTTAAAACTTGTGGTTTATATTTTCTTTATAGAAATTCTGCTCTAAATAAAGTATTCACAAAAATTTGAAATGAACTTTGGAATCTATACTGGAGGGAAGAGGCGAATTGCTGTCATGAGTGAATTAGAAAAGCAAATAACTGTTGTTTCAAAGTTTTGTTAAGCTAAAATACAGCTAAAGAAGACAAATGGCAGAGTACAAAGAGGAATTTTTTTATATGAAGAGTTACAATGTAGACATTTTTTAGCAACAGGAGAAAAAAAATCAGTCATGTAGGAAAATCATGTCCATGATGGTACTACATATTTCTACATGAATTTTATTTTTAATTTCCCTCATTTTTCATGTGAGAAGGAAGAAAGGTCTAGCTGCCAGTATTAGAACTGCAACCAAGATTCTTTAACTATCAGCTGGGGCACAGCAGACTGTGTTTTGTTATTGCTCAGATCTCTGCACAGACCTCATTCTTCTTTCTGCCTCTAACCCCAAACACAGCCTGAAATAAAGTAGTTTCTAGATATGCTGATGGAGTAAATGATAGAGTGGCTGAAAAGAAATCATTGCTCAGGCTAGCAAAAGGACTTCACTGTTCCTGTCTGGGCAAATCGATCATCAACTTAGAATTACATTCATGCTATAGGCAATTCCTTACAGCTACCTTTATGTCAACATGTTCAGTTTATGTATTCTATTTTACATAAACGCTGTCTAGGCAACAAGGTCTCCTTAGTCCTTGTCAAATATGCCCAAACCTGGAATACAGCCCTGGAGAGTCATACGTGGTGGGTGTGTGGGTTTTAGGAAACTTCACAGAAATGATGATACCACTGGAAATTTGCTGACTTAGGGTGTTCTATGTTTCATCTCTTCTCTAAGGGAAGAGTCAGAGGCCTGAGTCCAATCACACAGAATTTCATATTGGTGACAGTTTCAGGTCCAAACAGTCTGTAGAAATGAGGTTGTTCTGTACCAATAACTGAAATAATGTCTTCTTATTATAGGTAGTACTTCTGAGAATTAAATGTCATAATAAATACATGGTCATTATCAATGATGGCCTTTACATCACTTTCATTACCACTAAAATGATAATAAATCATTAAAATGATAATAAAATGTATAACTTTAAAATTTAGTGCATCAATTGATTACATTATCATTTAGCATGATTTTGTGTTCTGCCCTAGTGTTTGAAGAGTTTACTGATTTTGCCAAAGTATGCTAGTTAAGGAATTGTATTTAACATTATTTGATTTGCAAGTCATCCCATCAGTTGAAAAACTGGCAGGCAGTTTTGCAGAGCATCAACTGTGAACTGTTCAAAGTGCAAACAACCTGAGGTAAGAACAGGAGAATTTGGAACAGAATTGTGAATAGTTCCTTCATGAAGTACAGAATATTAGGGGCAAATGGGAAGGCAGCAGTTTCAAGGTTTCTTAACAGAGTACTATTGGCATTTTTGAGAAGATAATCCTGTGTTTCCTGGGGGCACATCCTGTGTATTGCAGGATATTTAGCAGAATTTTTAGCAAAACTCCCTTCTCAACTCATGACAACAACAAAATCTCCATTCATTGACATGCATTCTCTGTTAGGAATAGAAAACAGTGCTCCATTAAGAGCCACTGTGTTGTTGTGACAATCCAGGGGAGAGCTGATGCCAGAGTGGACGGTGTGGATAACAGTGATAGGGTAAGGAAATGCTGGCTGTATTGTGAAGGTAGAGTTCATAGAACTATCTGACGCATTGGAAGTGGGGTAGGAGAGAAACTAAAAAAGGGTGACTCCAAGTTTTGGGGCTGAATTGAACAAGGAAGAAATCTTCATTTCCTGAGATGGCAATGTCAGCAGGTAGAGTAGATCTGGGCATGACTGGGGGCTTTCAGATTTAGAAATGTTGAGTGGGAGATGCCCATCAGACTAGTCCAGTGAGCAAGCTGTTGTGACCCAATGGAGTCAGGCATGATGGGTAGAATTATGTACATGGAGGAAGTAGTCTGAAATAGTCTTCAGTCATTATATATAGAACTACATTCTATTACAGCCAGCGGGGGGGACCTTAGAGAGACCTAGTGCAAACTTCTCATTTCTTATTTGAGAAAACTAAGGTCTGAAAATGATGTGACTTCATTTAAAAAAAATTGAAAAAATATAGTTATCACACAGAGCATTTATATCAAACTGACTATGTACTTTCTTTGGGTAGGAAAAACTGCTGGTTTGATTATTAAACACTGGACTTGTTAGAACTATTTAAATTAGCAAGATAATGTAGTCATATTTCTACCAGATTATATGCTCAAAGTGATACCATTAATTAAATGTCTTCCAGTGCTCTTTGTGATTTTCCACAGTCTCTTCATTTTGACTTCACCAGTTACAGATGCCTTAATTTAAGTGTTATGTATATATGTAGCATGGAGGAGCACTTACTCGGAGAACACATAGAAAATGAGGCAATACCCTCTTCACAGCGGTTTTCTTGCTCATAGTCTCTGCTAACTTCTTGGATCTGAAATAAAGGAGTGTAATTTTCAATAGCATGCATTAATATTAATAAATCTGTATTTTTAATGTACCAAATGGAGAGCTGATACCTGCAAAAACAAGAATTAGTTTTTAAATTTTAATTTAAATATTTTGATTATATTATATATCTTAGCTATTATATTTGGGCCATCTATAATTTTTTCAACGAAACATAGGATTAAAAAAGTATAACTAGAACAATATAACATTCATAATAATAAATATATTTTAAATGGAACTTCTTGCAATACTTTTAAGATTCACAGCAATAGCTATGAAATTTTTACAATAGATAACTCCTGAATAAAACTGAATCGAACTATTTCACTTAGAAACCATAAACTTTGCTTCCTTTGAACATTTCTGTATCTTTTACCAGTTCAAAAAATAATTAATTACATCAAGGATTAAAATACAGTGAAAGACAGTGAAATTTTAAAGACGTTTCTTTAAAAAGGAAAAGGAAACTGAGTAAAGGAATTTATGTTCTTCTTTCTTAAATCAGCTCCACTACAATTAGAAGGGGGAATTACTGAGAAAGCATAAGAACCTGCTTTATTTTCTCTGGAATTGCTGTGCTCAGTTGTTCAGTTGTGTCCAATTCTTTGTAGCCCTATGGACTGTAGCCCACCAGGGTCCTCTATCTGTGGGATTCTCTAGGCAAGAATACTGGAGTAAGTTGCTCTATCTTTCTCCAGGGGATCCTCCTGACCCAGGGATTGAACCCATGTCTCCTGCAACTCCTGCGTTGGCAGGCAGATTCTTTTACCACTGAGCCACCTGGGAAGCTGGAATTACTAGCCTTTGCTTATAATCTCTGAAGGAGGCATGGAGTCTAAATTACTGGAACACATTGGTGGTTGCAGAGAAAACTAAGTAACTCCAGTGACAGTTCTATTTGTACAAAAGCATGTTGAGAAAGAGATGGAGCTTGGTTGCATTAACATAGATCACATTTTGTTACCAAGAACTCCAAGTGATTATTCAAACAGTTTATGCTTTTTTACTTCATAAAACTGATGGAAATGATTAGGCCATTGCTCTACACTTGGTATGTCCCTTTAAAATTTAGAAGTGTCCACATTAAAGCATTATTAAATTTATAACAGACTTGGTGTGCAAGGGTATTTGACTTGCATCATGACTTAATCAATTTGATTTGTTACCCACTTTGACCAATGAGAGCTCAAGAGATTTATTTTATTTGTTGTTGTTGTTTAGTCAGTCATGTCTGACTCTTTGCAACCCCATGGACTGTAGCCTGCCAGGTTCCTCTGTACATGGGATTTCCCAGTCAGGAATACTAAGGTGGGCTGCCATTTCTTACTCCAGGGATCTTCCCAACCCAGGGATGGAACCAGCAGCTCTGCAAGCCTCCTGTATTGCAGGCAGATTCTTTACCACTGAGCCACTGGGGAAGCCAGAAGCAGCACAGTCTTTGATTTCCATTGAAATCTTGAAACTTAAAAATCTCTTTAATGTTTTTATAGTGAGCTTGATGCAGAAGCTCATTTTCTTTTTTAATTGAAGTATTAGTTGATTTGCAATGTTGAGTTAGTTCCTGGTGTATAGAAAAGTGACTCTGTTTTTCATATACATATAACATGTGTTTCACATTCTTTTCTATTTAAATCATATTTTCTCCTTTGTGGACTCAATTAAATGCTAATGTGAAAAGTCATGTAACTCTACTACAGAGATTGACAAGTTGGTTGATGTCTGTATGCTCAGTATTAAAAGCATTGTTGATATGGCCATTTTTTGTTTTCAGTTAGCCTGACCTTTATATTTCACAAAGTAGATCAAGAATATATTTTTAAAAATCTATAATATTAAAATCACACCAAGGGAGTTTTTACTAGTTGAGTAACAGGAATGTTTTTCAAAGATTTCAGGAATTATGTGAAAATTTCCTTTATCCTATTCACAAACCTAGACACCACAAGCTCAAAATCAGTCTCTTAATAAAGAGACATTACTTTGCCAACAAAGGTCTGTCTAGTCAAGGCTATGGATTTTCCCAGTGATCATGTATCGATGTGAGAGTTGGACTGTGAAGAAAGCTGATCGCTGAAGAATTGATGCTTTTGAGCTGTGGTGCTGGAGAAGACTCTTGAGAGTCCCTTGGACTGCAAGGAGATCCAACCAGTCCATTCTAGAGGAGATCAATCCTGGGTGTTCATTGGAAGGACTGATGCTAAAGCTGAAACTCCAATACTTTGGCCACCTCATGCGAAGAGTTGACTCACTGCAAAAGACTCTGATGCTGGGAAGGATTGGGGGCGGGAGGAGAAGGGGACGACAGAGAATGAGATGGCTGGATGGCATCACCGACTCGATGGACATGAGTTTGAGTGAACTCCGGGAGTTAGTGATGGACAGGGAGGCCTGACATGCTGTGATTCATGGGGTCGCAAAGAGTCGGACACGACTGAGCTACTGAACTGAACTGAACTGTGGGCAACTGTGTAGGAGTTTATATCTGTGTATGTGGTGTGTGTGTGTATGTACTGAGGTTGAAATCTAACGGAATAATTTTTACATTATAACTTAAGCTTTATGGCATTTATATAAAGAAACACAAAAGCCTAAAAATGTCTTGAAGGTAATGGCTTCCAAATACAAAAAATTGCCAGATTTGATTGAGCACTTTCATAATTATTGTGTAAAACTGGTATTTGGTACAATCAGGCTATATAGAAAGCAATTGTTTTCTCAGGAATGAAAGGATCTTTAGACTTATTTACACTAAAAAAAAATTGTATCTTTCTAGAATTCTTTACACTTACAATCATATTTACTTTGGAAAAATGTGTTATATCTAATGACATATTAATAACTGGTAAAATCAAGGATGGCTCAAAAGTATGATGGCATTCTGACATCTAAATACTTTGATACTTTGTTACGTGGTGCAGAGGACAGAGAGTGGATTTTGAGGTCTAAGCTTTCCTCACACTTTGAGGCCACAATCAGCCAGTCTCCCTAAGGGGTGACACACAGGACTGACAGCTTCTGGTCTTAGATCCATCAGTTCTAACTACAGTTGTGAATTTCAAGCGTGGGCACCCGACCCTTTTAACTACATTCCAGCCCTATACGATAATGCTTGTTTCTAATCCATCACAGTTGCGATCGCATTTGTGAGGTACCAGCACCTTTACCAGAACCAGGGCTTTCTGGGTTCCTCAGAAGGTAAAGAATCCACCTTCAGTGCAGGAAACCTGGATTTGATCCCTAGGTTGGGACGATCTCCTGGAGAAGGGAATGGCTACCCACTCCAGTATTCTTGCCTGGAGAATTCTATGGACAGAGCAGCCTGAGGAGCTACAGTCCATGGGCTCACAAAGAGTCGGACACAACTGAGCTACTAACACTTTGACTTTCACTTCAAGCACGGTTTGAATTCAGCCATCTTTCACTAACATGTGAATGATACACCTAAAATCCATTCCTTGCTTAAGGTTGTAGCTGTAAAAGTAAAAATGTTATTGTCATTTACAATTATGGAATCCAAAGTCTGAAAGGAACCTGAACAACTAGTTTATTCTCTTGTTCATACACTGAAACAATGCTGAAACTATGTGTCATAATAAAACTGTAATAATTTAGATATTTATCCACTCAAGTTTGTTTTTAAATGTGGTCTATGCATAAAGAACAGACTTGTGGTTGCTAACAGACTTGTGGTTGCTGAGGGTGGCTGAGAGAAGGACTGGGAGTATGGGGTTAGCAGATTCAAGCTACTATATATATAGGGTGGATAAACAAGGTCCTACTCTATAGCACAGGGAACTATATTCAATATCCTGTGATAAACCATAATGGGAAAGAATATGAAAAAGATGTATGTTTAAGCATAACTGAGTCACTTTACAGCAGAGATTGGCACAACATTGTAAATCAGCTTTACTTCAATAAAAATAATTAAATATAATCTATGGTCTGCACTGCCCAGCCCTCTTTATAAATGGGTTTTCCTGGTTTCCACACTTGTCCCTCTTCTCTTCTTACAGAATGTATACTGTCTGGGAGATCTAATCCACTGCAATGTCTTTAATTTATATCTCTATCATGATGATTCCTAGACATGTAATTTGCTCCAAATTTTTCTGGGGTCTAGATTCTAGGATTCAGCAAAGGATACCAGAATAACTATTCACAGAAGCAAAGGGAAGAACCTGGAGGGAGGGAGGAAAATCAGGAGAGACTATACTTTAGATTAAATATTTGTGTCCCTTCAAAATTCATATGTCAAAATGCTAACCCTCAAAGTGATTGTATTGGGGGTGGAGGTTTTTGGAAAGTAATAAGATCATGAGGGTGGGGCTCTGATGAATGGGATTAGTGCCCTGATAAAAGAGACCTCACAAAGATTTCTTATCCCTTCCATCAATGAGGGCACAGTGAGAAGATAGCTATGCATGAACCAGGAGGAGGGCCCTTGCCAGATACCAGATCTGATGGCTCCGTGATTTTGGCCTTCCCAGCCTCTTGAACTGTGAGAAATATGTGTTTGTTGTTTATAAGCCACGCAGTTTATGATATTTTTGTTAGAGCAGCTTGAATGGCCAAAGTCAGAGAACTTCAAATAATCCTTGCTCCACCAAGGGTAAAAAAGGAAAGTTCTGAAAACAGTTTCTAAACATTTTAAATCAAGATCATTGGTGACCCTGGGTAGGGGAACTACAGTGGAACTGTGTGATTTCAACCTGGACTGAATCTTGGGGAGTAATATAGGAATGAAGAATGGAGGGCATTATATATACAGTTTCCTTTTAGGAACTATGATGTGAGTAAGGGTTACAGGACAACACTCCTTAAGACTTGTTTTTCAAACAATGAGTTAAAGATGTCACTGAAAGAGTACATTACTGCAGGTCTTTTTTCTATTCCTAAGAACAAAAGCATATTCCAGAAATAAATGTAAAGCTTTGCTACTGACAATTATAAAACCCTGAAATTAGTTTTAGTTTCAAAATCCTAAGTTTAAAAAATGTAAACTTCTATAAAGGAAACACAAGATACCAGTATGTCAGAATTATAAATCATTATGGTGTTTTGAATACTCCAATTATATCAAATTTTTTAAAAACATGCCTTAACTTGGAGTAAAACTAAATAGAAGCTAAATAATGGATACATCTACATGTTTCCAAGTTGACAGATTGGAGTCAGTGAAGAGGTAACCAGGTTTTATGTTGACTATTGCTAACAGCCATCTTTTTTTTTTTCTGAGCTTTTGGTAATTTGAGTGAGGGTCAAAGAGAACCAAATGGAAAAATCCAAGCTGAGTAATAAGAGGTTAGCATTGTCATCATCACAGTTGTTGCACATGTCATTTATCTAAAAACAGAAAAGCAAGTGGTTTCTGAAAGCTAAGCCAGAAGCAAATGTAAAACACTGCTTAAAGACCCAGCAATTTCCCCCAAAGATTATACTCTTCAGTTGTTAGATAATAAGTGTTATTTGACAAATGAGACAAAAGACCTCCAAGTTTATATTATCAGAAAATAAGTGTTCTTTGAACAAATTAAATAGAATGGTTCTTAAAGCTTATACTGCTGCTAATCTATCCCCAATAGGTGTTTATAAGGCTGGAATAATTTCTAGCTTTGACGTACAGAATTAGAAGAGTTAATTCTATTGATCAGAGAATTTAAAATACAAAGGATCAACAGTCAGAAAAGATGAATCATAAATTAATGAAGACATGGTAGAAGAGCAAATAAAATTTCTAGCCTCAAACCTTCAGTTTGAAGGCAGGTAAAATTCAGAAGAGGCTCTTCTTTTGGGAAAAAGCCACTAGAGACAAAGTTGTTATTACTAATTATAAGTATATAGATTTATATTTTTTGATGTGGCTACATACCATAATACTCTTAAGTATTCCCATTTTACAGTTTTACATTTAATTTGTGGAATGGAACTAGCAACACCATCAATAACATTTAGTGGCAGAGCAGTATCTCTTAATCACAGAAACCTGTGAGACACATATGTATCCTCAATAAATAATTTTGCTTATTAAAAGTCATTCTCACCCCATCTCAATTTACTAGCTTCCATTCAAATAAGTTATCAGACCTTTACCATTCCCACTTAGTTTTGATGAGTAAGTACACTAGCAGGATGAATACTTAGATCTTACCTAAATATAGATCTATTTAAGAAACAGACAAATATATATTTTGATGTATCAAAAACAACCAAACGTTATACTAGATTTGATAAATTAATAATAGAACAAACCTATTGAAAGTAAATCTGCAGTGCATTTAAGGTAAAAATAAAATGGAAAACTTTTGTGGTAGGAAAAACAACATTGTTATATATTAAAGAAACACATTTCCCCTACACTGGCATGTAAAATCAAAATAGAAGAGAATCAATAAAACCAGTAAATTCACTTTGGGAGAAAAACATCATTTTCTTTAGTACAGAAATCTGAAAGCTTTTAACTTGTAATAGTGAAATAAATTTTATTTTGTGGGGGCCCCAACCAAAACAGTAAAGGTGCTGCTGTTTCTTTTCTAAAATTACTGTAAAAAGAGCTTCATCCCACTTCATTCTGCCACTGAGAAGTGCAAACATCTTGTGAGGCACTAGTTTAGCATTTTCACGCTTCAAGTGATTTGTTTGGCAGATTTCAGTTGTTTGTGAAAATAGTTCCTAATCTTCATATTCATAGCCTAAAGGAAACCAGGGCTAGTCTAATGGAAATCAGGGTGTGTCTGATTTCCATTTTCATCTAGAAGTAACTTCATGAGTGTGTAATCTTACATGAAGTTTAGATAAATTGGTTTAATGAAATTTATCTTCAGCTTTACATATCTTCTGAGAAAGATTTTTCTGGTTCTTAATTTAGACAGTTATTCATTTCCAAATGGCAGGCCATGGCATTTGCTTGAAGAAGGGTTTCACAATAGAATATATAAAGTTTAAAATAGCTTCTTAAATTAAAAAGAAATTCCTCTATACATATGGTCAACTTATCTTTGACAGAACAACAAAGGCAATACAATGGAACCAAGAGAGTCTCTCCAACCAATGGTGTTGAAACAAGTGGACATCCACATGTGAAACATCAGTCTAGACACAGACTTTATACCCTTCACAAAAGTTAACCCAAAATAGATCATAGACCTAAAAGCAAAATTACAAAACTCACAGACAATAATGGGAAAAACATAGGTGATTTTGGTTATGGTGATGTCTTTTTAGATACAGCACCAAAGCAAGATCCATGAAAGAAATAGTTGATAACCTGAACTTTATTAAAAATAAAAATTTCTGTGGGGATGACCCAGAGGGAGGATAAAGGGAGGAGGGAGGTGAGGGTGGGTGTCAGGAGGGGGAACTCATGTATACCTGGGGCGAATTCATGTCAATGTATGGCAAAACCAACCAATATAATATTGTAAAATAAAAAAAAAATTAAAAAAAAATAAAAATTTCTGCTTTGCAAAAGACAAACTCAAGACAAAGGGAAGACAAGCCACAGACTATGAGAGAATATCTGCAAAAGATACTTCTGATAAAGGTCTGTTAACAAAGTATATGAAGAACCTTTAAAATTCAACAAGAAAATAAACTAATGAAGAAATGGGCCAAAGATCTTATCAGACACCACAGCAAAGAAGATACACGTGTGGCAAATAGGCATATGAAAAAATGATCCACATCTTTCCCTTATGGTATTATGGAAATGCAAATTAAAACAACAATGAGATAACTAGATTCCCTGAGGATTCCAATCCCTTTGCTGGATCCCCAGACTGAGAAGCCTGACATGGGGCCCAGAACCTTCACAACAGTGGGAGAACTTTGATATTATTGCTCTCCAGTTTGCGGGTTGCTCACCCGGCAGGTACGGGATTTGATTTTATCATGTTTGCGCCCAGCCTGCCATCTCATTGTGGTTTCTTTGTCTTTGGACATAGGGTATCTTTTTTAAGTGGGTTCCACTGTTCTCCAGTCGATGGCTGCTTAACAACTAGTTGTGATTTTGGTGCTCTTGCAGGAGGAGATGAGTGTACATCCTTGTACTCCACCATCTTGAACTGGAAGCTCAGAACACAGATTTTTAGGGCAATAAATAATACTTGGCAATGAAAATCTTGGATATAGGTTATTATACTTTTGCCTAAACACATAGAATGTATGACCCCAAGAGTGAACAATAAGGTGATGTATGTGAGAGCTGGACTGTGAAGAAAGCTGATCGCCGAAGAATTGATGCTTTTGAGCTGTGGTGCTGAGAAGACTCTTGAGAGTCCCTTGGACTGCAAGGAGATCCAACCAGTCCATTCTAGAGGAGATCAATCCTGGGTGTTCATTGGAAGGACTGATGCTAAAGCTGAAACTCCAATACTTTGGCCACCTCATGTGAAGAGTTGACTCACTGGAGAAGACTCGGATGCTGGGAGGGATTGGGGGCAGGAGGAGAAGGGGATGACAGAGAATGAGATGGATGGATGGCATCAACGACTCGATGGACATGAGTTTGAGTGAACTCTGGGAGTTGGTGATGGACAGGGAGGCCTGGCGTGCTGTGGATCGTGGGGTCGCAAAGAGTCGGACACGACTGAGCGACTGAACTGAACTGATGGACTCTAGGTGGTTATGATGTATCAAGTTAGATTCATCCTTGGTTAAAAAAAAAGGACCAATTTGGTGAGTGATGTTGATAATGGGGGTGAGTATGTCTGTGTAGGAGCAGGGATACATGAGAAATTTCTGTATCTTGCTCTTAGTTTAGCTGTAAACCTAAAATTTGTCTACAAAATCAAGTCTGTTAAAAATTTTAAAGAAATTCATATGCAAACAGAGAGTGGATTTAATGTTATTAATTTTGTCTGCAAGAGCTCCTGAAACTGTTCAGGATAAAACGCTACAGAAACCAACAATGAGTTAGCACAAACAAATATTAATATAATGGTTGAATCCCTAGGTCAACTAGTTTTCTAACTATAAATATTCTGTTGAGATATTTGAATCACTTTACATTGTTATGGATCATGTAATTAAAATAGTAAGATAAGGATTGAGGTACTTTAATTGAGATTTGCATTTATGAACAGCTGAACTAAGCAAATGAATAAAAAATTAACAGCTGAGCTAAGTGAATGAATAAAAAATTACATGTTATACCCTGTATTTGAGGACATTTGGAAGTTTTATAAAGATATATTCCTCACTAAACCACTGAATAGCTTAGAAATTCATCAAACTAAAGCAATGTCAATTCAGTTTAGGCAAAATTCTATCGCTAGAGAATTTCAGCAATGTCAATGGGGCTGTATTTTTTTATTTACTTATTTAAAAACATTTATTCAGAACTTACTAAATATTAGAAAATAGACTAGGCTGGGAGTATAATGAAGGATAAGTTAAGTTTTTTTAAAAAAAACCCAGAAAATATCCACATACATATTCATAATACATATGATAGGTACAATGGCATTATTATTAAAAATAGTAACTTATATAATATTTACAATGTATTAGCACTAGTCTGGTGGTCTAGAGTCCAAAAGGGTCACAAAGAGTCAGACATGACTGAGTGACTAAGCACATACTCATACACACACAGACACTCGTCTAAGTTCTGTATTATGTGAATTTATTTTAGCCTCAAAACGATTTTATGAGATAGGTTTACTGTTGTAATCCTCACTTAATGAGTCAACAAAAACTTACAGTGGGGTTAAGTAAGAGCTAATGTCTCTTATTAGAGGGCTCAAACAATAGGAAAATAAATAAATAAGTGTATACAAGAAAGAATGTGTCATCACCTAAGATGGCAATGAATCAAGAGTCAGAGATTCACAGGACAGGTGAAGGCATGCTCAGTTGCTAAGTCGTGTCCAACTCTTTTGTGATCTCATGGACTGTAAACCAGGTTCCTCTGTCCATGGGATTTCCCAGGCAAGAATACTGGAGTGAGTTGCTGTTTCCTACTCTGGGGGATCTTCCTTATCCAGGGATTGGACTTGGGTCCTCTGCATTGCAGATGGATTCTTTACCATTGAGCCAGTAGGGAAGCCCCATCATAGGACAGATAGCTGACAAAATTTTGGAAGAAATGCACAAATTTCAGGGCTGTGGTGGCATTGGAGACACCTTTGACAGATGATTAAAATATTTAAAACTGGGGGCTGGGCTTCATGAGCAAAGTAACATATTAAATGTGGACTTGGGAAAGCACAGGTTGTTTTTTGAGAAACACTGGGTCATCCTGCTTGACTAGTGGGTAAGAATAACAAATGTCTGTTTACAGGGTGCACAGAATCCCTAGTTGCCCAGTTCTGTCTCCTCAGTATTTCTGGTCCTCAGGCCAGGTAGTGGGGAGCCAGGCTGTCTGTCCAGTTGGCCTGTAAAGCATATGCTGAGTACTGTCTTGGCTATTGTCTGAGTTACGAGAAAACAGAAGGCCCACTCAGTCCCCATGGAAGAGATGGTCAAAACAGCAATAATGGCCTTTGAAAGCACACACAGACATCATTAAACCATATCATGGCTGTATAGATGCCAATATGTGTGTGTATATGCTGAATTGTGTCCAACTCTTTGCAACCCCGCTGACTGTAGCCTGCCAGGCTCCTCTGTCCATGGAATTTTCCAGGCAAGAATATTGGAATAGGTTGCCATTTCCTACTCCAAGAGATCTTTCCAACCCCAGAATCAATTTGCATCTCTTGCGTCTCCTGCATTGGCAGGCAGATTCTTTTACCACTGCACCACCTGGAAAGCCCATAGATGCCACTCAGTTCAGTTCAGTTCAGTCGCTCAGTTGTGTCCGACTCTTTGCGACCCCATGAATCACAGCACGCCAGGCCTCCCTGTCCATCACCAACTCCTGGAGTTCACTCAAACTCATGTCCATCGAGTCGGTGATGCCATCCAGCCATCTCATTCTCTGTCATTCCCTTCTCCTCCTGCCCCCAATCCCTCCCAGCATCAGAGTCTTTTCCAGTGAGTCAACTCGTCGCATGAGGTGGCCAAAGTATTGGAGTTTCAGCTTTAGCATCAGTCCTTCCAGTGAACACCCAGGATTGATCTCCTTTAGAATGGACTGGTTGGATCTCCTTGCAGTCCAAGGGACTCTCAAGAGTCTTCTCCAGCACCACAGTTCAAAAGCATCAATTCTTCGGTGATCAGCTTTCTTCACAGTCCAACTCTCACATCCATACATGACCACGGGAAAAACCGTAGCCTTGATTAGACGGACCTTGGTTGGCAAAGTAATGTCTCTTCTTTTTAATATACTGTCTACGTTGGTCATAACTTTCCTTCCAAGGAGTAAGCGTCTTTTAATTTCATGGCTACAATAGATGCTGCTAGAAGAGTGCTAATGGGGACAGTGGGTCAGAGATAGAGGTGGGGAGAAAACACACGCAATCCAGCAAAGATACTTCCAGGCTTCCCTTTTCATTTTCTCTCCTGCCTTTGAGAAGCAGGAGACAGCTACGTTTTCACATTTGGCTTGGATATAAATACAGTGAAAATATCTAATAAGCATTTCTTGTGTTCTGAGAAATAAAAAATGAGATGAATGAAGATATTTTCTAATTAGAGATTAGATTGCTTTAGGCCAAATCTTTCAGAGGAAAAATAAAAACTGTTGTAAATGAAAATGTTATAAGTAAGAACATATGGGTTGCATAGTGATATCGTTTGATAACTTAATGGTCCATGTCTCCTTGCTAGCACAGAACAAAAGTGTGTGTGGCTCTTATTCCTTCTAAATCCACTTCGGGGAATATATACAGTTATCACAAATGGGATAAGAGAGGCAGAGAAGTTTTTAAATGGTTGTTCAAGGGAACTAGAAGAAGCCAGTTTCTTCTAATCAGGGTTTTATCCACAACTCTTGAGTTACACGTGATACATGACTAGAAGCACTTCCCTCTATCTTGCTGCCAAAGAATGAGATGCAGATGTCATGATTTAGGAAGGTTTTGATTACAGTATCTACACTTATACGGAGAAGGCAATGGCAAGCCACTCCAGTATTATTGCCTAGAAAATCCCATGGATGGAGGAGCCTGGTAGGCTGCAGTCCGTGGGGTCGCTAAGGGTCGGACACGACTGAGCGACTTCACTTTCACTTTTCACTTTCACACATTGGAGAGGGAAATGGCAACCCACTCCAGTGTTCTTGCCTGGAGAATCCCAGGGACGGGGGAGCCTGGTGGGCTTCCGTCTGTGGGGTCACACAGAGTCGGACACGACTGAAGTGACTTAGCAGCAGCAGCAGCAACACTTATAAAGTAGTTAATGATTTTCAAAGCAGTTTCACATGTATCCCCATCTTCATATCAACACTGCAAATCAGGCACAAGGAGACTTAAGTGAAGACAGATGAAGAGATGGTGCCTTGTCCACAGCTTAC
Source organism: Moschus berezovskii (assembly GCF_049115385.1). Lineage (NCBI taxonomy): Eukaryota > Metazoa > Chordata > Mammalia > Artiodactyla > Moschidae > Moschus > Moschus berezovskii. The sequence goes on from NC_142464.1 coordinate 29,958,277, forward strand.
AGTGTATAAAGCAGAGATTCAAATCCAGGATGACCCAGGAACTGGGGGGTTTATATCCTGTGGATCCTTGTCCAGTGTTCTTTATATTATGAATATGTTGCTTTTTATTAAAACTATTTGTACCAGGTAAATATGACATTAAAAGAGATGGAGTGAAAATAATATATTTTTTGGAAATGAAACTCTTTACTCAATGAAGAAATCATGTCTGACTACAGATCAAAATTCTATAAATGATAGTGAGGCTTAAAAATTTATGTTGGTGGTAAAAATGAAGCTTAAATTCAGAGGCTCTATCTTTGACTAATAGTCTATTTTCTAGAGAATGTGAATAGGAGAAAATTATGGAGTTAATCCAAAAAAACCTAGTAATCAATTAAATTCTATTATACAGTTTAGGATGAAAGATATCCTCTATGACGTCAAATCGTTAAAAAATAACTCTGGTATATTCCTAAAGATAGAAAAGTCTGTATTTTACTGTTTATTTACCAGCAATTGAATTTTCAAGAAAGTGTAACTCTTTCCAGTGGAGGAACATTTTATCAGGTAGACTTAACCTGCCTTTTGATAGATGTAATAAAAAGATAAATGAAAGTAAAATTCCACATATTATAGTTATATTTGTTTTATGATAGTACATTTTGTGATAGGAAGATTACAATTTACTTAAAATTGTGGTTTCGGATTACCTTGCTTCCCTGGTCCCCATTACCACAGCAGATTTTATATACATGCTTTCTTTCTTACTTCCTGAGTCTTTAGCCACATTTCACAGATAGGCCAAAGCACTTAGCCACTGGACACTGGTTAGTCTCTGGAACACAGTAGAACTTCTGTTTGACCACCTCTGTAAGTGTTATCAACCCTTCCAGTGCAAAGCCTATACATACAGGTCATTTGCTAAAACAGAGATGTTGGATGTGCTTGTTTCTTTTAATTACTTTTATCCGGTCACATAAACTGCCCAGATATGTCCACTCCATCAAATAGTTAACACATGATAAACAGATGTCAGGTGTTATATTTTAGGGGTTGTATTTCTTCATTCTTATTCTTTTCAAACGAATCACCAGTTCAGGGTCGATGCATGTTACAGGATGCTCAGGGCTGGTGTGCGGGGATGACCCAGAAGGAGGATAAGGGGAGGAAGGAGGTGGGAGGGCTTTCGGGAGGGGGAACTCATGTACACCCGGGGCGGATTCATGTCAATGTATGGCAAAACCAACCAATATTATATTGCAAAATAATTAGCCTCCAATAAAAATAAAAATTAGAAAAAAAAAAGACTTGCCTATTAGCTCAATGTTTTCTTTCTTTTCCTTTGACTTTTAAAAATAAATAAACAAAACCACAGAATGACAGGCTTTCATATAATGAGTTAACAAATCTCTACTGTTATCTAAACTCTAGTTTGGTGAGACACTTTCTTTAACCAAACGTAAAGCAGCTTGTTTTCAGGTGACCCCTATATTATCCTTTTGTGAATCAGAGGATGTGTGGGCCAGGTGTACTAAAGATAAAAATACAGTTCAGAAGGCAATTTAAATAGATCATATGTTCTGGGAAGATTACCTGTCAGGAAAATCAGGAAAAAAATGAATTTAAAATTATGACATCCTACTCAGACACCTTGCTATATGTGGCTGGGTAAAGAACTCCATTTCACATCTAATGTCCATGTCTTATACAGTAAAACCTATATAAGAAAGCATTGGAGATTTTCAACCATGGAATTGTTCTTTTCATACCTTACCCCATCCTGGAAAGGATAACCTAGATTATTGCATTTTAGGAGGTTGAGATGAAAGATAACTTTAAGATGAGGAACAATATCAAATGGTGTAGCGATCTTGGCTCTTGATGCACATTAAATTCCCAGGGGGAGCTTAAACTCCCTATCTCTAGGTCCCACCCAAGACCAACTAATCAGAATAATCAGAGATGGGACCCAGACTGCAGTATTCATGAAAGGCTCTGCTGAGGATTCTACTCTGCGTCCAGCATGGAGACCCATGAGGATAGTGAATACATGCACAGATTTAGAATGAGATAGCCTAAATTCATAGTGGCTCCTGACTATTGACTATGAACAAGTTATTGAATCTTTCTCAGAACTAGTTTTTAATCTATAAATCAAGTCCCTACTACTTTGGGTTGTTTCAAAGGATTAGATGAGCTATTTCCTGTCATAGATTAAATACTATTACTACTATGCAGATGTCAAGTCTCAAATTGCAGTTCAGTTCCTGTACCCCAACCCCTGATGGCATCCCAAACTTTCATTATCATATCACTTGCTGAATTAGAACTTTATATTTTATTTATAGGCAGTGTTGTGTTTTCTTGAAGCAGCAGAGAAACATGGTTAAGAGCACATAGGAAACAATAGCTAGGTTCAAATCTTGACTGCATCTTCTTGTAGCCCTGTGACACTGGTCAAACACTTTTCTCTCCCTCAATCTGCTCATTTGTAAAATGGGTTACTAACATTATCTGCCTCAGAGGATTACTGTGATGAGTAAATGTATTAATATACACCAGATAGATGGGGCTTCCCCAGTGGCTCAGACAGTAAAGAATCTGCCTGTAATATAGGAGACCTGGTTGGCTACAGTCCATAGGGCTGCAAAGAGTTGGACCCGACTGAGCGCCTAACAAACACACACATCATGCTGATGATAATGTTGCTGATGTTAGTAGTGAAATCCTTCACTGATGTTTCAACCAAAGGTGTTAATTTTCCAAATCTTACACTGCCCACCAGATCTTTCCATCGTTCTTAGCGGTTCTCCCACACCATGTCCACTAGAACTACATTGGAGAATAAAGTTTTCAAAGATAACTTGAAAGAATATTCTCTTATTTCTTTACCAGTTCACAGATTTTTTTGGAAGTGATAATTCAAATCCATAACCACTTCTTGAAAATGGTCTGAAACATCATGTTCTAATACTAGTTAACAAGTAGTATCTTCTTTCCATATGCATTTATTTTATTAATGTCTAGGCTGTATATCATATGGTTATATAACACTGATGTTAACAGAAAAGAATAAGAGAATTCATAAATTACAGATATGCTGCAGTGCTAAACAAACAAAAAAAATCTTAATGACATCTGTAGAGATCTTGAGTAAAGAGGCATTTGACATTCTCTGATAGTGCTGAATATCCTATTTTTAGTATTTTGTGTTTTTGGCACTTTAAATCAAAATTTAAGATTTAAAAAAAAAGTGCTGTACCAGAGAAACATAATGTAATTCATGAATTTGATCTTTGTTCCCTAACTCTAACTATTAGGTAGTGTTTCATCACAACCACAATGCCTATTGAGAAAGCACCTCAGAGTGTCAAGGGTCCAGCTGGAGATCACAATTAGCAGCCAATGTAAGTGTTTACAACCAAAGCTGGGAGATACTTGTCACAAGGAATTCATCATAACGTATCTCATACCTGACAAAAGGCACATTAATAATCTTTTATTGCTTTCTATGCTTTGAGGGCTTTAATTTTTCAAAAGCCAAACAAGGTCTTTTCACATTATTTTTACTTGACCCTTAATGTGCCAAAAGATATACTTTCTGAAATAAATACTATTATGAGCTACTGAAAACACCTCCAGGCAAAGCAGGCAACTTATTAACTATGACTTTATGAGACTTCACACATTGCATCTTGTGGAAGCAAATAAAACCCTTATATCTGTCACTGCCTTTTTCTTAATACTTCACAGCTGCCATCCAAAAAAATCCCTCTGCTGAAGCTTCTGGCGATGGCTGGTCTATGAAAGAGAAATGAAATGCAGAGAAAAAGTGATTACAGAGTTATATTTTCCATGGGGTTGCAAATGCAGGTGTCAGGAGCTTCAGTAATGTTCTTTCTTTGTCCTTTGCCGAGTGTGTTATCTCTGGAAGAGACCAACACCAACCTTTCTTTAAACAGATGTGCCTCAGTGGCCAGCCTGAGAACCAGTATCTATCCTGGTGAATTTACAGCCCTGCACACTGGAGGCGGGATCCATTCATGTGTTCGTTCATTCAACAAATAAACTGAGTGCCTACTATGTGCCAGGTCAGGCAGTGTTCAGAATAATAAGGATATAGCAGTAAATAAAATATTATGAAGTTCCTGCCTCTGTGGAACTTCATTCTAGTGGAGGACAGACAAATGTTTATAAGAACCTGCATTGTATTTTATGTATAAATTAGTGTGGACTGGGATAGTTGGGAAGGATGGTTAGTTCCAAGGTGTTAGTTGCGGGTGTGTGTTTGTTCAGTCTCTCAGTTGTGTCTGACTCTTTGTGCCCCATGGACTATAGCCCACCAGGCTCCTCTGTCCATGGGATTTTCCAGGCAAGAATATGGGAGTGTGTTGCTATTTCTTACTCCAGGGGATCTTTCCGACCCAGGGATCGAATCCACATGTCTTGCATCTCATGCACTGGCAGACATATTCTTTATTACTAGAGCAATTTGGGAAGCCCTATAGGCTGTGTATTGTCACCTTGCTTATTTAACTTATATGCACAGTACATCATGAGGAACGCTGGGCTGGAAGAAGCACAAGCTGGAATCAAGATTGCCAGAAGAAATATCAATCACCTCAGATATGCAGATTATACCACCCATATGGCAGAAAGCGAAGAGGAACTCAAAAGCCTCTTGATGAAAATGAAAGAGGAGAGTGAAAAGGTTGGCTTGAAGCTCAACATTCAGAAAAGGAAGATCATGGCATCTGGTCCCATCACTTCATGGCAAATAGATGGGGAAACAGTGGAGACAGTGTCAGACTTTATTTTTTGGGGCTCCAAAATCACTGCGGATGCTGACTGCAGCCATGAAATTAAAAGATGCTTACTCCTTGTAAGGAAAGTTATGACCAACCTCGATAGCATATTAAAAAGCAGAGACATTACTTTGCCAACCAAGGTCCGTCTAGTCAAGGCTATGGTTTTTCCCGTGGTCATGTATGGATGTGAGAGTTGGACTGTGAAAAAAGCTGATTGGTGAAGAATTGATGCTTTTGAACTGTGGTGTTGGAGAAGACTCTTGAGAGTCTCTTGGACTGCAAGGAGATCCAATTAGTCCATTCTAAAGGAGATCAGTCCTGGGTGTTCATTGGAAGGACTGATGCTAAAGCTGAAGCTCCAATACTTTGGCCACCTCATGTGACGAGTTGACTCACTGGAAAAGACTCTGATACTGGGAGGGATTGGGGACGACAGAGAATGAGATGGCTGGATGGCATCACTGACTCGATGGAGGTGGGTTTGAGTGAACTCCAGGAGTTGGTGATGGACAACCAACTCCCAGGTTGGGAGGCCTGGCATGCTATGATTCATGGGGTTGCAAGGAGTTGAACACGACTGAGCTACTGAACTGAACTGAACTGATAAATTAATAAACATATAATTATTTTTAAAAACTTCTTCCTACAGCTCAAACAGTAAAGAATCTGCTTACAGTGCAGGAGACCCAGGTCAGGAAGATCCCCTGGAGAAGAAAATGGCAATCCACTCCAGTATTTTTGCCTGGAAAATCCCATGGACAGAGGAGCCTGGCAGGCTATAGTCAATGGGGTCACAAAGAGTCAGACATGACTGAGTGACTATTTTTAAAAAGGGACATACTGTCAGAGTGAGATTGTTTATTTTACATAGCTCAAATAGGTCACACATATTTGTATACATATAGCTATGAAATTCCCATGGACAGAGGAGCCTGGTGGGCTGCAGTCCATGGGGTCGCTACTAGTCGGACACGATTGAGCGACTTCACTTTCACTTTTCAACTTTCCCACGTTGGAGAAGGAAATGGCAACCCACTCCAGTGTTCTTGCCTGGAGAATTCCAGGGATGGCGGAGCCTGGTGGGCTGCCGTCTATGGGATCACACAGAGTCGGACACAACTGAAGTGACTTAGCAGCAGCAGCTATGAAATATATACCTGAGTATGAAGCATAGACATAAATGTGCATATATATTTCCCATCCTGTGTTTTTCCCACTCCACATGCATGCCCTTGCCGAACCTGTCACTCCATCACCATAAGTGCATCTGTTCTAAAAGTGTTCTATTCTAAAAAGGGGGTGGGCCTCTGTGATCTTGAGTAAGGAGTAGCACAGAAGAGCCTCTGTATGACTCCTGAAGTCAGCCATGAGAACGACCCAGCTCTCGCCTGACTTTCTCTCAGGATGCTTACTCCTGAACTCAGTGAAGTGGTCTGTGAAACATGGAGATCCTTACCCGTACGGAGAGCAACAGAGGTCAGTTCACAGCCCAGTGGCGCTCTCAGCTCAGAGCGCCAATTGCCAGCCATGGGACTGAGCCATTTTTCAACATGTATTCTCCAGTCTTTTTTTGAGCTATTCCAACTGAAATTACTGGAGCAAAGATGAGCAAACTTTTTGGAGCAAAGTTTTCCTACTGAGCCTTGCCCAAATTTCAGATTTATGAGCAAAATCAATCTTTATTATGATCCTAATCCACTAGGTTTTGGGGTAGATGGTTACACAGTAATGTATAGCCAGGACAACACACACACGGGCATCAGTGGTCAACTGAGTGTGCTCTTTTCAATTGTAAGGATTAGATAGCAAATATGAGGAGGAACTAGAAAGGGTCCAGTGACCTGTCCACCATAGATAGTAAAAGCAAGAGCATGGCCCTCGTTAGTAGTGTTACATCCTCAGGTTTGATCTGAGAGAAGGTCTGAATATTCTCCCTGAAACTTTGAATGTTGTATTCAGGTTTGCCCAGAAAGGCATTGAACCTGAGGTCAAAATCATGTACTGAAGTTCTACAAGTTAGTGATGTATAATCTTGAACAAGTCACTTAACCTTTAAAAGTCACTTTATGTGTATGTGTATAAACATATACATAATATAACACGTATTTGTATTAATATTGTCATTCACACAAGATTGCAAAGGCAACAGCAGTAATAACTAATGCTAACATTTTGGGGTCTATATTATGTGGTAGGCACTGCATTATGTGCTTTTCATATGTCATCGTGTGTTCTTAAAACTGTTCAATTTATTCTGTATGGTACTATTATTATCTCCTTTTTCATTGAGGAAAAAACCAAGTTACTGAGAGATTAAGTTACTAGCCCAAGGTCAAATATAAGTATTAGAGTGGGATTTAAAAACTAAGTCTTTCATGCACACTGATTTTGTCTACCTGCTGTTGCTAAAAAACAAAACCAAAAAAACAGAACAGCAAAACAGCAAGTCTTTCAGCTAGCAGAATCAGGGATGTCTTTAAATACTATGAGGCATATCAGTTCAGTTCAGTTGCTCAGTCATGTCCGACTTTTTGTGACCCCATGGACTACAGCACACCAGACTTGAGGCATATTAAGTAATATATTCATGAAAGATGTAAAGTTCTGAAAGTGCATAAGTGAAAACAGATGAGGATGGGATTATACACACAGAAAAAGCAGAAGTACTACAGGACATGAATGGAGGAAGAATTTTCGAAAGATTTGATGCTGCCAGCACTGCTCATACCTTCCTAATGAGTGAAGCTAAAGAAAAAAGAAAAACACAAAACAGAGGCCTGCGAGATAGGCAGCCCAATGCCATATTTTTGCTCTGAAGAGTAGGGTTGCTGAGAGATGGATTGGAAAGCAAACACAAAGGAGTGAAGCAAGGGGTGTCTCTCTTGGTTTTGGGTTCTGATTCCATTACTCAGATAAAATCGTTGAGCTTCCAAATTTTGTTTCCAGGGCTTTGTGACAGACTTAGCTGGTGATACCTTATCATCCAGTTGGATTTCACGAAGAAGGCAGCCCAATTTTCATCCCTGTTGGTTCCTATTTTATCCTCCCAGGTCTTGGCTTCCAAACCACTCCAGTCATAAGTCTTCTGTTTATGATTTTTATACTCTTTATAGCCTGTACCCTCCTCCCTGGAGACTGACAGTGGTCATCTGTGGTTGACTGCCATCCTCATTCTGACTTTTAATTCTTTCTTGTGATTATGGTTTTTTAAAACTTCTCTTATCTTTCACCTCTGTATTATCTAGAGAGTTAAGGAAGGAAGAGGCAACAAAAGAAAAACCTTGAATTTTTTAAAGGGACTTCACTACACATTGTTCAAGCTCTCACTCAGATTATGTGACCTCTCCATTGTTCGTGTCTAGGGAATGGACATGTTGCTTTATTCACACAGACTTCAGGGTTGCTTCTTTGATATTTTAGAAAGCAGCCACTCCGTGGCTCCTGCGTGCCTTTGTTGGGTGTTCTACAGGGGTTGGGCTTTCCACCTACTGTCTCCGGTATTTCTGTTCCAGGATCAAATGTAGCCATTCACTGGGACGGCTCAGATCATTTAGGGTTTAGTCTAACTTTGGAGGGCTTTGTAGATGGCGCTAGTCATAAAGAATCTGCCTGCCATTGCAGGAGATGCAAGAAATGAGAGTTTGATCCCTGGGTCAGGAAGATCCCCTGGAGGAGGGCATGGCAACTCACTCCAGTATTCTTGCCTGGGGAATTCCATGGACAGAGGAGCGTGGTGGACTATAGTCCATGGAGTTGCAAAGAATCAGACATGTCTGAGCAAATGAACACACACACACACACACACAAACACTTTGGAACAACACCTCCTCCCCAACTACCCCAATCCACAATAATCTGTACACAAAATACAGTGCAGGTTCTTATAAACAACGTTTTCCATGGCTGCTCCCTTGTGGGTTAGAACCTACAGTCCAATCAGTTTGCACAGGCAGAAACATGGACATTGTGCTTGTGTTTGCAACTTCCTTTTTCACTACTAAGTCCTTCAAATGCTCAATCCAAAATTTTTGTTAATTTTACTTCCTAAATATTTAAAAACTTTACCAACTCTTTACCACCTTCATGGTTGTATGCAGAGGAAATCTCCTCGCTTACCTGAAGTAAAGCCACACATATCTGTTTCTTCTCTATTTTTCTTCCTTTTGCACACTTCTACTTCCTTCACCCACAGGTGATCCATACTACAGAGCTTTCCTGGTGGCTCAGAAGGTAAAGAATCTGCCTTCAGTGTGGGAGACCTAGATTCAGTCTCTGGGTCGGGAAGATCCCCTGGAGAAGGGAATGGTTACCCACTCCAGGATTCTTGCCTAGAGAATTCCATGGACAGAGAAGCCTAGTGGACTACCATGGGGCTGTAAAGAGACGGACACGACTAAGTAACTAGCACACCCAGAAGAATAATTTTTGTCAAATGAAAATCTATGTCACCTCCCCACCCTCTTACTTAAGATCCTTCAATGGTTCTTCAATAGCCTTAGGATAAGAGAATTATACATCACTTACAAGGAACGCCATATATCTTGGCTTGACTGGAACAGTCCTAATTTGTTGCAATTTCCAATTTATTTATTTATGGCATAATTATTAGTACCATCCTTTTCACTTTTGAAAGCACAGTAGTTTGGATAATACATTCTATGATTTACCCAGTTTATAAAGTCCTTCGTTGATTTGCCCGTTCAGGATTATTTCCACTTGTTTAAGCCTCTGATTATCTGAGTAATTTTTCTAGAAATAATTATTTTTTTCTTTTCTGAGTCTTTTTTCACATTCTAGTCCTTCTATATAAAGGGCTTTTCCTGCTTCTTGTCTGGCTCACTATTCTTCATTGTTTAGGTACCCTGGGAAAATGAAAAAATTTTTTTCTTCTTCCCCAAGACTAAGATATTGAATCTCTTTTGCATTCCCATAGCTTCCCATATCCAGTTCTATAGGAGCACTGGTTCTACATTATAGTTGTTTATGTATTTGTTTGTTGTACCCACTAAATCGTAAACTGCTTAACATCCAGAAACTGCATTGTCATGCTTGCTGTTGCATCCCAGAGTGTACATCATCCGTAATGCAAGTAGATTTTAGAAAGATATTTCCTAAATGAATGAACAATAAATAAAAGAACAAATCTAAACTCTAGTAGAGTTATCTTGGAAGAGTAGCTATATATCTAGGGAATTTAAAAACTGTTTGCTGAAGCATCAATGCTTTATTGATTTCCAACTTCTCTGGAGGAGGGGGAACTCACTTGAATTAGATAAGCTTCTGTTCCTTTCTAAATGTGGAATACAATACATTCACAGTCTTTTGCGTGAACTTTGTTAGGAAACTTCCTCCTTGGCAGGCCACCACTGTGAATATTCTAAATGGGAACCCAAACACTCCAAGATTCTTACATAATACAGTTTTTTAAGTTGGTAAATGGAGTAAAGGTATTATCAGAAGTTGTTATTTTCTATTTGTCAGTGGTAGACATAGTTAACAATCCATTTTGAGCCTCCCTTTAACTAAAGAGAACATTTAGTGAGTGATTCATAAAATTCTTAGAAGACTGTGATATAAAACAAAATTATATAAACCTCAAGATATATGTGTAAGATAACAAAAGTTGAGATAGACCATCAGTTTAGTTCAGTTCAGTTCAGTCGCTCAGTCGTGTCCGACTCTTTGCGACCCCATGATCCACAGTAGGCCAGGCCTCCCTGTCCATCACCAACTCCCGGAGTTCACTCAAACTCACATCCATTGAGTCGGTGATGCCATCCAGCCATCTCATTCTCTGTCGTCCCCTTCTCCTCCTGCCCCCAATCCCTCCCAGCATCAGAGTCTTTTCCAGTGAGTCAACTCGTCGCATGAGGTGGCCAAAGTATTGGAGTTTCAGCTTTAGCATCAGTCCTTCCAATGAATACCCAGGACTGATCTCCTTTAGAATGGACTGGTTGGATCTCAAACTTTTTTCTATTGGATGAATTTACTTATCAAAATATAAACAACTGGATTCTATATCTCAAATGAATCTAATCTTAAAAGAAATACTTTTGCTTAGCAAATTAAAGAAAACGGTCATAAACTGACAAAAGATATCAATACTAATAAAAACCCTACAGAAAACATCACACAGGTTTGAAATACAATGGCACAAAACATGTCTTCTTGCTATCACTGCTTCATGCAAAATTGACTGTTGATCTCAGCAAAACAAAGCAAGAAAAAATTAAAAAAATTGAGATTAATAAAAATGCTTAGAAAATTATTGCAAGCAAAATTGATAAAATGATCAATTGCATTTATATATGCCACTGATAAAAAATGAAAAAAAGATTAGATACCATTTAAATACAATCAAAATATTGAGCATTTAAGAATACATCTAACAAAACATGTGCAAGGACTTCATGGTAAAAATTATGTCTTTATTTAAATATATCATAAAAGATCTAAATAAATGTAGACAGAGCATATGCCATTGATTAATTACACAAGTGGACCCAACTCTTTATGTTGTATTGATGCCTTTGCCATTTTATTCTGCAGTTCCTCTCAATATAGAGGTAATGTCTATTTCACTACCAGTTGATTCAGAAATGGAATCAGTTGTGGCCAATGCTGTGCATAGTAGGTTGATCACTGATTTTCCAATGCCCTCCATGTCCTAATCCCAACTGTTGTCACCTTTTGTGGCAAAGGGACTTTACAGATTTGATTAAATTAAAGATCTGGAACTTGGGAGGTTATCCTGGATTATCTGGGTAGACATGATAAAATAAAAAAGGTACTTACAAGAGGGAAGGTGATATGAAAGTGGACTTATAGAAAGGTTTAAAGAGGCTACACTGCTGGCTTTAAGATGGGGAAAGGGAGCATGAGCCAAGAAAAGTAAGAGTGGAGGCAACCTCTAGAAAGTGCAAAAGACAAGGAAACAGCTTATCCTCTGGAGCCCAAAGGAAAAAACAAAAAACAGCCCTGCCAAAATCTTGACTTTAGCCCAGTGAAACTTTTTTCAGGCTTCTGACCTCCAGAACAATAAGCAGATAAATCTGTGTTGTTTGAAACCACCAAGTTTGCAATTTGTTATAGCATATGTAGGAAATAAATTTAGCGAGTAAGCAGACTGACACACGCAGAGGCTTGAAAAAGTACATGTCTGCCATTGTTATGAGATACAGTTCTGGTTAGTCAGTTAGAGAACTTTACAAAAACGAATTCAGCAAAATCGCTCTAAACTGAAAGTCAAGAGTTTGGGTATTGACAGTGTTCCATGGAGAGTCCAGTAAAAGTGATGAATAAACCGTGGCATTTCACAATGAAATTTGGGACAACACTGGCACTAGAAAATAATGTTGTAGCTTCTTAAAATTTCTAGGAGAAAATAATTTGCAAACTAGATTTTTATATCTAGCTATTTTATTAAGTAAGGGTGAGCTTGAAATATATCAATAGATACTTTCAGCTCTGTGATTGTCAAAATACTATACATTCCATGCACCCTTTCTCAAATAATGTGCTTTTTAAAATATGGAAAATAAGATATGAGATCAAGGAAAAAGAGAATTTGAACATGAGAGCTAATGAGAACCCAAGGATAGCAAAGCTGGGAGAATGTGAATGGGTTTGGAGGGTTCTCAGAGCATATTAAAACAGAATGGCTCAGTAACAGATCAAATTGATAGGTTATCTGATGATTTTGAATATACTGAGTTGTGACTTACTTTTGTGTCAGAGGGTTTGGGCATGAATCAGTGATAGGGATGCAGGCTAGTAAGTGAGCGAACAACAGCAATGAAAACTAGGTCACTAACTCCAGAGAGGAAATTTTGAATAGATATGAAATGTAGTAATTGCTCTCTGGACGGTTCAGCTGCAAATATTATTTAAATAATTACAAAATGTAAGAGCTAGTGTTAGTGGTTTAGTTGTATCCAACTCTTTGCAACCACGTGGACTGTAGCCTGCCAGGCTCCTCTGCCCATGGAATTATCCAGGCAAGTACACTGGAGTGAGCAGAATATGACCTAACCACAATGAATACTATAACTATATTGAGAATATGGACAGGGGTGGAGAGGGGAGAAAGGTAAGTTTGGATGGAGACGTGCATGGAATTGAGTTACATTCTCATATTCTATAGTACAAGTTGAGAGAGGATATATAGTAATCAAGGGCCAATAGTGTAAATATTTATTTAGAAATGAAAATGCAAAACACAAAAAAGACTAGCTCAGAGAAATGAATATGGTGCCTCGAAGGCACCAAAGTTGCAAGTGGAAAGAGCAGAATGCAGGACAAAAGAACTGTTTTGGCTTTTTAACTGTGTCCACATAAAGCTTTCATATAACAAAATACTTTGAGAACTTTGTTTCTCCTAGTTTGACTATCATTATAAAATCAAAAGAATTAAAAATATCAGAAGACACACCTGAGAATGAGAACGATAGAATTCACGGGAGATATAATGAAAACACAAAGTAGGTACAGGTTCTATGTTTTGCCAATGACGAGCTGGGCATTTTCCTGATCTACAAAATGAAGGAGTTGGACGAATTGCTGTCTAAGGCCTCTCCCAGCTGTAATGTGCCATTTTTTTTTTTATTGTATTGTCATGAATAGTGTGCAACAGTATATAGCACACATCCTCTTGCTTTTTTAAAAAAAGTGGATGTGAAATATTAAAAAAATCATAGATTCTACCAATTCATTAAGAAAACGGATAACTGCAAGCAGGCAGATGGCAAAATTGTCACAGAGGACAAAGCACAGCAAGTGGCATAATGGAAAACCCAATCCAAAAGTCAAAGGTCCTGTTGTGAGTGAATCCCAGCTTTTACAGAAATCTCCCAGAGATTCCATCAGGAATAGTACATGAACTGCAGTAAGCATTTCTGCATCATCTATCATAACACTCCCTAGGCTTTACAGCAAACTGAAATAAAATAACTCAATCTTTAATTGGAATTTAACAAAATTAAAATATATCTCTTTAATATTTTTGAAAGACATTTTCTTTCATACATATTTATCCACAACTTTTCATCTAAACATGAGCCATAAAATATTAAAGCTGGAAGAAACCTTAGTCCAACCTTTCCACCTCACAGATAAATACATAGGGTATCTGGGATGATTATGTGCTGTGACCAAGGTCACAGACAATGATTAGCAGCATCTGACTCCATAGTACCATGCTGGTAAAGACAAAACTGTCTAATACCTAACTATCTAATATCTAACAAACCAATATGAGTTTGTTATTGAAGTACAATAAATTGAGAGAAAACCAAGTAAATATAAAAATGGTTGAAAAAAACTCAAGCTTAAGCTGCAAGTTCTTGGTGGATCTGTTAGAAAACAGAATCCAGAAGGCATTTAACCAAAAGCTTTACATCATCTCCTGGGTTGTGCCAGCTTTTTAATTTGGCAGAAATAAAGAATATTGCTTGTAATCAAACACCCTGCCTAGGATTCTGGTCTATAATAAATTAATGAAGTGAGTTTCTCCTCTCTATTAGATTATCACTGGCCACCATTTTCCAAGACAGAGATAATAAAACACCATACCATAAAATGCTCTATCAGCAAGTGTTTCTTTAGTGCCAAGTAATTATTAATGCTGGGAACGAAATATGCTGGATCAGCTTTGGCAATGCATTTAAAAACCTCAGGCCTTGAAAGCTCTACAGCCCCATGCCCCAATTTGCCACATTTACTCTCTCAGCTGAAGTTCTGTCTTAATATTGTTTTTTGTTATAGAGAATTCTAGAATCAGAAAACTAGAAGGGTTTATAGGGATTCAGTAGGCTAGTAATTTAAGAGAGAATAAAGTAAATTGCTTGAAAGAAAACATAATTGCTACTGCTGGTGAAAGACAAAACAAAAAGTATTAGAAGACTATGTAAAACTTTCCCCAATTGTTTTAGTGTCCGTTCTGTTTCAATTACTTCCATATTTTTCATACCCAGAACATTCAGAAGGGCATACTACATAGAGGGGCAGGTCCTTTGCAGAATCGATGACTAGATTCTCAGATAACACATTCCATAAAAATTGCGATCTAGAAGGACAGAAAATAATCTACAAGACTCCATAAAAACTAGGCTTTTGCAAGTGGCTCAGATTAGCCACTTGGAGGAATGAACGGCGCTTTCTGAGTGTGGATTTACACCACCATACAGGTTTGGGCTGACTATAGGGTGAGAAACCGAAGCCTGTCCAGTTTTCAGCACAGAAAGTTCTGAACCCCAGGGCACACCTCATTTCTAAGCAAACTGAGGCAACTGCTCCTCAACTGTAGGAAGTGTTGTTATTTCCCTAAATACCATTTATTGGGGATCCAAGTACTTGGGGAAAATCATAGGATCATATTTTGTCATTAAATAAAAAACATGCTTGAATCTTAAATTATAGACATTTATTTCCATAACCTTTTGATGTCTAGCAGGTCATTCTGCATATGTTATGGACTTTTTAAAATGTACCATCTTGCTCTTTATTTGCAATTTAAATGTTTCACCAGAAGCCAGGTGGGGAAGAGTAATGTGCAGAATGAGTCATCCTCAAAAGAGATATGTAAAAAGAAAAACAAATCCTGAATAATGCTGCTACGCTCTGTTCTAATACAGTTTCTATGAATTGCTATGGCCATCATGCATATGACTTTAAAGTTTTTTAAGTTCTACAAAAAGACTAATAAGATAACGGTAAAAAATTTAAATTTAAAATCATGAAATCTAAGATATTCTTGGTTGAATAAAAGAAATACATGTATCCTCATTTCCCATGTCATCATTTTACAACTTTGGTGGAGGGGAGGATTTACAGACAAATAGCTTCATTATATTGTAACCCTCCTTCTTCAGTTATAATTTGTTTGAGAGTCCATTGCATGTGGTCACCCATGTATGATTCCCAAACCTTTTCTGTTGCCTTGTGGGTTATTATTTTTTTTCTGGTCACTGTTTTCTGTTTGTTGTTTCACTGAACTAAAACTGCAACATGGTTCAATAAGAAAAGCACATGACTGGAATAAGACCTGAGTTTAATTCCTCTCTTGACCATTTACCACATTCATAATTTTTAATAAACTCTTAAATGTCCCCAAACCTCCCATTTTTCATCTGTAAACTGAAGTATTCACCAACATGGGTTGAAATCATTGCTTATATCTTATGTATCTATATGAACCAAGAGGCACTGGAAAAGGGTCTTGTTCAGTTGCTCTCAGACTTCAGACAAAATTTTGCATACTCTTAAGTGGTGAGGATTTTGTGGCAAACTATTCTCTGTATAGCCTTCAAAAACTGGTTTTATTGAGTAGAAAGATGACCCAACCAGACACATACATGCACATATACACAAATGCATCTTCACTGATCTTTGAAAAGTCCTACTTGGCAGGTATTTTTTTCTTTTCCTTTTCTAGCCATACACGGAACTGGTTTGTTGTGTAAAGCACTTGTGGAATGTTTGGAAAGTCTCAAGAGGCCTAAGAGCCTGGTTGAAGCCTGTATGAGTTAAGAGTTCCACATGGTCACTTGTCCATGGGCCAATAAAACCATTTCCCATGGCTCAATTTTAATAACAGTGTCAAGGACATGATACTCCTGTGGGATATAGCAGAAGACATTTTCAGCTTTTCTCTCTGTCTCTCTTTAACCCTTAGACATGAGATCTAAAAATGTGCAAGGTAAAAGACAATCAAAGCAAAACAAAACCAAGAAACAATTTACCCGACTAGGAAAAATAAAGAGCTTGTTTGGGACACTGTGCGTGGGCATGCCTGCTGGCAATTTTTAAAGTCATTCACAGTTTAAACTGTAAGCAACCACAGTTGCAAAAAGTGTTGTAGTCACTCACTCTAGATTTGTTTTCTTTCAAGAGCCAAATGACGAGGTTCTCACAGGCACAAACTTAGGGAAGGGGGGAAAGCACAGGGACTCAGGAGATGGGTTTTGGAGCCTAGCAAGCAGATTCACATCTCACTGGCTGGAAGGCTTTGGCAAGTTACAAGACCATCCTAACCCTTTATGTTCTCATATACAAAATGAGGATATTATTTACCTAACGGTTGCAATAAAGATTAACAGCCTAATATAGGAAAACTCCTGGCATGACACCTTGTATCAAGTGTTCAGTATACGAAAGCTTTCGAACTGTGGTGCTGGAGAAGAGAGTCCCCTGGATGGCAAGGAGATCAAACCAGTCATTCCTAAAGGAAATTAACACTGAAGATTCATTGGAAGGACTGATGCTTAAACTGAAGCTCCAACACTTTGGCCACCTGATGTGAAGAGCTGATGACTCATTGGAAAAGACACTGATGCTCTGAAATATTGAGAGTAAGAAGAGAAGTGGCTGGAAGAGGATGAAATCATTAGATGGCATCACCGACTCAATGGACATGAGTTGGAGCAAACTCAGGGAGATAGTGAAGGACAGGGAAGCCTGGCATGCTGGAGTCCATGGGGTTGCAAAGAGTTGGACATAACTCAGTGACTAAACAACAAATGTGAGGAAAATTTATAAACATAAAGTCTTTCATGCTCATTTGCTGCCAGAGCCTAAGAATACCACTTTGTTTTTGTTTTTTATAAGTTGAACAAGAAAAGTAATTGAATTTCTCCTGTAAATCACAGCAGTTCCTAGGCCACTCTCTGATTATATGCTGATATTCTTTAAAGTTGTAGTCAAACATTTGCTTTTTCACTAATGCAGTTATTAATTATTATAGTCTGGGGCTGAAGAGTGTATGGATCTGATTCTGGAAACTTTCCCAGGGATGTGTAATTGGAAAATCATACAGCTAGAATCGACATAAAGTGAATCGTAAAGGTACCATGCTTTTGGATACTCTGCTGCTTTTGCCTTTTAAAGCAATCACTCTGTGCACTGGAAAAGGTTAGACATGGCAGGATGGGGGTGGGCCATTCAATCCATCACCGCATTATACTAAAATTATGATAATTTGGTTAACCATGTCTCCTCTGGCCATCTCTGCCTATGTCTTCATCCTTGTCCTTCATGTCAAACTCTGAAATCCCATTTTCAAGCCATGTTCTTCCATTGTCTTTTAACTCCCTCTTTTTGTTTTTTAAATAGACTTCATTTTTTAGGGCAGTTTTAGGTTCCCAGAAATATTAAGCAAAAGGCACAAGACTGCCCACATATCCCCTCCCCTCACATACACATATCTTGCCCCATTATCAGCATCCTTCACCAGAGTGGCACATTCATAGCTGATGAACCTATATTGACACATCATTATCAACCCAAGTCCATAGTTTACATTAAGGCTCGCTCTTACACTGTACCTTCTACAGATCTGAACAAATGTGTGATGACACGTACCCATCATTAAGTGTCCTTCAGAGTACTTGTGCCGCCCTAAAATTCCACCTATTCCTCCCTCCCTCCTTCCTAACTCCTGGCATCCTGATTCTTTTACTGTCTCCATAATTTTGAACATTTTGTTTCTGTCTTCCCTGTACTTTAATCTCACTTAAAAATCTCATTCTTCAATTTCTCTTTTTTCTCCATTTTGTTGGTCTTGCATGTGTGCTAACTCGTGTCTGACTCTTTTGCAACCCCATGAACTATAGCCCTCCACTCTGCGCTGTCCATGGGATTTCCCAGGCAAGAACACTGGGGTGGATTGACATTTCCTCCTCCAGGGGCTCTTCCCGATCCAGGGATTGAACCCACATCTCCTGCACTGACAAGCAGATTCTTTACCACTGAGCCACCAGGGAAGCCCTTTGTTGGTCCTATGATGACTTCAATTGCAATCGTCAAACAATCCAGACCCCATGGTCAATCACTTCTATTTATTTGCCTTTCTCAGCACCCTCAAATCCAGATATCCTTTGTCTTTCCCCATGCCTGCTCAACCACTAAGCAATTTAGTGCCCATCTGATCACTGCTTTTCTTTGGCAGCTTCAGATGGCTGTGCCTTTACTATTCTCGGAGATGGACCTTCAGCCGTGAGTTTAGAGATGAGCTCTTCCCAAACAAGTTATGCTCTGGTGATGTCATCTGGATGGGCTCCCTCATTTTCCAAAGTTGGCCGGTCAACATCAAACTCGTTGGTTTGTCTTGCTCTGTTTCTAATGTTTGTACACATTAGATTTGACACCTATTTCTGGCTTCCCCTGGAGAGGGGAAAGGCTACCTACTCCAGTATTCTGGTCTGGAGAATTCCACGGACTATGTAGTCCATGGGGTCACAAAGAATCAGACATGACTGAGCAATTTTCACTTTCACTTTTTCTGGCTTATTTTAGTGTCTTACAACCACATCACACATATTCTTAACCTTTTTAAAATAGATTTTTAGGTTAAATTTTGCATCCTACCCATGGACTCACAGAAGATACTATTAATCTACTTATAGTTTTGAGTTCTCTCTTATCTTGATTTACAGTATAAAGTCATTTTGCCCCATGAAATTAAGATGGGATAGCCTTGCACAGATTGGTTGGCATTAAAGGGAAAAAATGCATAATTGTGTATCTACATATGTGAAATGGACTTCAGACAGACCTGAAATATGAGCTGGAAATGATAGTCATACTGAGGAAGTTGACCTTTGATTTATTCAGTCTCATGATAAAAACACAGAAATGTTGTTTTACTGCATTAAGTTCTTAGGCAGGAATGCATTCAGTCTTTCTAATAGAAATAGTCAATTACAATTAGATGGAGGACTGGGCAAGAGGTAATTTAAATCCCATAACAAATAACAAATAGAAAAAATAAACTTCTTTAACTGGTAGATAATATCAGTAGTATTTTGCCCTTTGAGGATATGGAAAATTAGTTACCATCTCATTATCTATTGGGACTTCCCTGATAGCTCAGTTGGTAAAGAATCTGCCTGCAACGCAGGAGACCCCGGTTCAATTCCTGGGTTGGGAAGATCCACTGGAGAAGGAGAAGGCTACCCACTTCAGTATTCTGGCCTGGAGAATTCCATGGACTAGATAATGAATAGGATCACAAAGAGTCGGACATGACAGAATGACTTTCACTTCACTGTCTATTGTATATGATCAATTGTTATGAATTTCAAATATTTTCTTTCAATGACAATATTATTAAAATTATAGCTGCTTAAAGCTTTAAAAAAAGTTCACTTTTGAATTGTACAGACAATTCAATTTCTTGACACAGAAGTTAGCCAAATTTTGGTATACACAGATTTATAGTTTCTCATATGAATGAAATTGCTAATTTTCTTTTCTTTTTATGGGATGAAATATATTGAATCAGTATTTAAGCTTTTAAAATAAACCCCAAATGTATGTCATCAAAATTTACTAGAACTCAGCATTTCCAACCTCCTTTAAATAAAAATAACCTTCATAGCTAAAATATATGAGCAAAATCATGATAAGTTTCATTTTTCCTGGCACCAATATTTTTGTTATGTCATCTGATGGAAGCCATTTATGTTTTCTCCAAGACAGCTCCTCATCTTTAAAAGGAAGGAGGGGGCAAGTATACTTAACTCATATAGGTGCTGGGAGGATTAAGCAAAACATTAAGTATGAAAGCACTGCTAAAATATATGCATGGAGGGAACACAATTCATCATTGTTTTGAAATATTTGAATCAAAACTCTTAAATCTTACAACATTTTAGCCCCAAATAAGGTACTAAGACATAAATGGAATGATTTATAGGAAGATGGCAGGCAACCTTTAGTCTTTGGTCTAAAAATCTGTTGACCATTTTCTCCCCTTGTTAATTAAGCAGAGCGAGCTCCAGGCTCAGCATCTCATATGCTGACTGTCTGACACATCCGTGGCTCCCTTATCCCTCTTCTGCTCCTTGCCTGTGATGCTGACCACAAGATAGAGGTCCAGCCCATTCTGTTCCCCATAGGCCTTCTTCCACAACATGCTTCATAGCTGCAAAAGATGTGGCTTTTCCTTTTGTCAGGCTGTATTCTGGTTGCAGCCAGCCTAAGTGCCATTAACTGCTCATTTTCTGACAGTGTGAAATCACTGCTCTGGCCTCTGTGAACCTTGGATCAGGCTCAGTCATACTCAAGTTGTCCAAGTAAAAAGTCTGAATCCTTCAACTGTACTGCCAAATGTATATTAGATTCTAAGTGATTCTGCTTTCCAGGTACTGTCTTTCAATTATTCAAAAAATGTAGAATGGGTGGAGACTAAGCATGTGCTGCTTCAGTTGAAAAAGAAAACCAGGGAAAAGGGTTATTTAAGTAAATACAAGGAATTTATAATAAATTTCTATGCCACACAGTATGCAATTTTCTTTTAGATTTTTTTTTGTAATAAAATAGCCAGAAAGAAATATAATTTCAATTTTATTCTGAAAGCTTTAAGTTTCAGAATGGAGCAGAACAAAATTTTCTTTTTTTTTTTTTCCTTTTTCTTTCACACTGACTGCTGCTGGGTATGGGTTTTATTTAGGATCAAAATTTTAAGAAGGTGCTAATGTGCCTTCAAATGTGCTCAAAATTGTCCAAGCCAGGCTTCAACAATACGTGAACCATGAATTTCCAGATGTTCAAGCTGGTTTTAGAAAAGGCAGAGGCACCAGAGATCAAATTGCCAACATCCACTGGATCATGGAAAAAGCAAGAGAGTTCCCGAAAAACATCTATTTCTGCTTCATTGACTATGCCAAAGCCTTTGACTGTGTGGATCACAATAAACTGTGGAAAATTCTGAAAGAGATGGGAACACCAGGCCACCTGACAGGCCTCTTGAGAAATCTGTACGCAGGTCAGGATGCAACAGTTAGAACAGGACATGGAACAACAGACTGGTTCCAAATAGGAAAAGGAATATGTCAAGGCTGTATATTGTCACCATGCTTATTTAACCTATATGCAGAGTACATCATGAGAAACGCTGGGCTGGATGGAGCACAAGCTGGAATCAAAATTGCCAGGAGAAATATCAATAACCTCAGATATGCAGATGACACCATGCTTATGGCAGAAAGTGAAGAAAAACTAAAGAGTCTTTTGATGAAAGTGAAAAAGGAGAGTGGAAAAGTTGGCTTGAAGCTCAACATTCAGAAAATTATGATCATGGTATCCAGTCCCATCACTTCATGGTAAGTAGATAGGGAAACAGTGGAAACAGTAGCAGACTTTATTTTTGGGTACTCCAAAATCACTGCAGATGGTGAGTGGAGCCATGAAATTAAAAAACACTTATCCTTGGAAGGAAAGTTAAGAACAACCTAGACAGCATATTAAAAAGCAGAGACACTACTTTGCCAACAAAGGTCTGTCTAGTCAAGGCTATGGTTTTTCCGGTGGTCATGTATGGATGTGAGAGTTGGACTATAAAGAAAGCTGAAGGCAGAAGAATTGATGCTTTTGAACTGTGGTGTTAGAGAAGACTCTTGAGAGTCCCTTGGACTGCAAGGAGATCCAAACAGTCCATCCTAAAGGAAATCAGTCCTGAATATTCATTGGAAAGACTGATGATGAAGGTGAAACTGCAATACTTTGGCCACCTGGTGCGAGGAGCTAACTCATTTGAAAAGACCCTGATGCTGGGAAAGACTGAAGGCGGGAGGAGAAGGGGACGACAACAGAGGATGAGATGGCTGGATGGCATCACTGACTCAATGGACATGCGTTTGAGTAAACCCTGGGAGTTGGTGATGGACAGGGAGGCCTGGTGTGCTGCAGTCCACCGGGTCGCAAAGAGTCAGACACGGCTGAGCGACTGAACTGAACTGAACTGAATGTGCGCTTAGGCTAAACTACCCAGAACAATTTGTAAAAGACCATATTCATACAGACTTTGCTATAAAGATGAGTTTTTTATTCAGACAAATTCACTATTATAGAAGTAATAGAATAAGCAGGAAAAATAATAAAGGAAATTCACCAGCTTATTAGCAGCTCTCAAATTTTTCCACTGTCACCATTTCACATCAGATTTGGGAAGAAGAGAAAAAAGAAAGAAGGGAGAGAGAGTCTGTGTGATCATTTAAAACTTACTTTGTTGGAAAAAGTAACACTTTTAGAGTGGAGAACTGCAGCAGACACCACCTTGTTCAACTGATGAAAGCACCAACAGTGATGAGAATAAACAACTTCGGGTCTCTTGTGCATGGCACTGAAGAGGGTATAAAGTCACTGCCCGGCATTCTTACTAAAAATAAATAATCTAAATTTAATCACAAGGAAGAAAATCAGACATCCCAAACACAGAGATTTTATACAAAATAGCTGTACTCTTCAAAAGTGTCAGTCATGGAAGGAAAAGGAAAATTGTACCAGATTAAGAAGGATCACGGAGAAGGAAATGGAAACCCACTCCCAGTATTCTTGCCTGGAGAATCTCAGGGACGCAGGAGCCTGGTGGGCTGCTGTCTATGAGATCGCACAGTCAGACACGACTGAAGCGACTTAGCAGCAGCAGCAGCAGCAAGGAGGATCACATAACAACTAAATGTATTCTGTGATTCCAGGTTGGATCCTGGCTCAATAAAAGGAATATATTCGTAGCAGTTGACAAAAATGGAATATGTTCTTTAGGTTAATTAATAATAATATATCAATATTACTTTCTTGATTTTGAATATTTTAATGTTGTTATTTTAATGACGTTAACAAGCTGGAAAGTTAGGAGAATGTATATGGGAATTTTTAAAATAAAAAACGTAAATTTGAAACCACAGGTCACTGTCCTAATGTTACACAGTGGTCAGTTGTGGCCCATTCAGAGTTCCATCCTGAACTCCAAAGTCACGCTGCTGAGAACACAAGAAAAGTGCCTGCACTTACATTTTTATATTATAGTGCTGCGTTCGAACTTCATGTTTATCATTTTATAGAAAGGCATCATTAGTCAGTAGGATATGGATACATACCATTTATTTGAAATGATCCCTAAATTCGGTCCTGTCATTTTATGTGTAGGGATATGACCTGAATTTCCATACTGAATTTCCAAAAACAAAAAAAATATTTATTACATTTTTTTTCTTCACAGTAATCCAAGCCTATGGCCCAACCAGTAATGCTGAAGAAGCTGAAGTTGAACAGTTCTATGAAGACCTACAAGACCTTTTAGAACTAATACTCCAAAAAGATGTCCTTTTCATTATAGGGGACTGGAATGAAAAAGTAGGAGTCAAGAAACACCTGGAGTAACAGGCAAAGTTGGCCTTGGAGCACGGAATGAAGCAGGGCAAAGACTAATAGAGTTTTGCCAAGAGAATGCACTGGTCATAGCAAACACCCTCTTCCAACAACACAAGAGAAGACTCTACACATGGACGTCACCAGATGGTCAACACCAAA
The DNA here is from genome assembly GCF_049115385.1 of Moschus berezovskii. Taxonomy (NCBI): domain Eukaryota; kingdom Metazoa; phylum Chordata; class Mammalia; order Artiodactyla; family Moschidae; genus Moschus; species Moschus berezovskii. The sequence continues at coordinate 29,982,375 of NC_142464.1, forward strand.
ATCAGATTGATTATATTCTTTGCAGCCAAAGATGGAGAAGCTCTATTCAGTTAGCGAAAACAAGACCAGGAGCTGACTATGGCTCAGATCATGAACTCCTTATTGCCAAATTAAGACTTAAATTGAAGAAAGTTGGGAAAACCACTAGATCATTCAGATATGACCTAAATCAAATCCCTTATGATTATACAGTGGAAGTGAGAAATAGATTTAAGGGACTAGATCTGATAGATAGAGTGCCTGATGAACTCTGGACGGAGGTTCGTGACATTGTACAGGAGACAGGGACCAAGACCATCCCCATGGAAAAGAAATGCAAAAAAGCAAAATGGCTGTCTGAGGAGGCCTTACAAATAGCTGTGAAACAAAGAGAAGCAAAAAGCAAAAGAGAAAAGGAAAGATATAAGCATCTGAATGCAGAGTTCCAAAGAATATCAAGGAGAGATAAGAAAGCCTTCCTCAGTGATCAGTGCAAAGAAGTAGAGGAAAACAATAGAATGGGAAAGACAAGAGATCTCTTCAAGAAAATTAGAGATTCCAAGGGAACATTTCATGCAAAGATGGGATCGATAAAGGACAGAAATGGTATGGACCTAACAGAATCAGAAGATATTAAGAAGAGGTGGCAAGAATACACAGAAGAACTGTACAAAAAAGATCTTCATGACCAAGATAAACACGATGGTGTGATCACTCACCTAGAGCCAGACATCCTGGAATGTGAAGTCAAGTGGGCCTTAGAAAGCATCACTACAAACAAAGCTAATGGAGGTGATAGAATTCCAGTTGAACTTTTTCAAATTCTGAAACATGATGCTGTGAAAGTGCTGCACTCAATATGCCAGAAAATTTGGAAAACTCAGCTGTGGCCACAGAACTGGAAACGGTCAGTTTTCATTCCAATCCCAAAGAAAGGAAATGCCAAAGAATGCTCAAAGTACTGCACAATTGCACTCATCTCACACGCTAGTAAAGTCATGCTCAAAATTCTCCAAGCCAGGTTTCAGCAATACGTGAACTGTGAACTTCCAGATGTTCAAGCCGGTTTTAGAAAAGGCAGAGGAACCAGAGATCAAATTGCCAACATCTTCTGGATCATGGAGAAAGCAAGAGAGTTCCAGAAAAACATCTATTTTTGCTTCGTTGACTATACCAAAGCCTTTGACTGTGTGGATCACAATAAACTGTGGAAAATTCTGAAAGGGATGGGAATACCAGATCACCTGACCTGCCTCTTGAGAAACCTGTATGCGGGTCAGGAAGCAACAGTTAGAACTGGACATGGAACAACAGACTGGTTCCAAATAGGAAAAGGAGTACGTCAAGGCTGTATATTGTCACCCTGCTTATTTAACTTATTTGTGGAGTACATCATGAGGAATGCTGGGCTGGAAGAAGCACAAATTGGAATCAAGATTGCCGGGAGAAATATCAATAACCTCAGCTATCCAGATGACACCACCCTTCTGGCAGAAAGTGAAGAGGAACTCAAAAGCCTCTTGATGAAAGTGAAAGAGGAGAGTGAAAAAGTTGGCTTGAAGCTCAACATTCAGAAAACTAAGATCATGGCATCTGGTCCCATCACTTCATGGCAAATAGATGGGGAAACAGTGTCAGATTTTATTTTTTGGGGCGCCAAAATCACTGCGGATGCTGACTGCAGCCATGAAATTAAAAGAAGCTTACTCCTTGGAAGGAAAGTTATGACCAACCTAGACAGCATATTAAAAAGCAGAGACATTACTTTGCCAACCAAGGTCCGTCTAGTCAAGGCTATGGTTTTTCCCGTGGTCATGTATGGATGTGAGAGTTGGACTGTGAAGAAAGCTGATCGCTAAAGAATTGATGCTTTTGAACTGTGGTGTTGGAGAAGACTCTTGAGAGTCCCTTGGATGGCAAGGAGATCCATCCAGTCCATTCTAGAGGAGATCAGTCCTGGGTGTTCATTGGAAGGACTGATGCTAAAGCTGAAACTCCAATACTTTGGCCACCTCATGTGAAGAGTTGCCTCACTGGAAAAGACTCTGATGCTGGGAGGGATCGGGGGCAGGAGGAGAAGGGGACGACAGAGGATGAGATGGCTGGATGGCATCACTGACTCGATGGACATGAGTTTGAATGAATTCTGGGAGTTGGTGATGGACAGGGAGGCCTTGAGTGCTGTGATTCATGGGTTCGCAAAGAGTAGGACATGACTTAGCGACTGAACTGAACTGAACTGAAACACTATCAAGTCTCTGCATGATAGATTTAGTTAGTAGGAAATTCACTCCCAGTGAGGCACAATTCCTTGGATATTTTTCTTTGAATGTCTTAAGGACTGCAAACCCCAACCCTTGATGTCACCCAGAACTATATCAATACATAAGTTAGAAATAACAAGATAAGGTGACTTATGATACTGGATTTTGTTATTTAGCAAACAATATTTTGCTTGGTATGAAATCAATAAGACTAAAAACTCTATTAAATAGATTATAATGACATATATTTTATTTTTATATAGAATATATCATTGATTTATTGCTATAGACAGCTAAGCATTAATTACTCAATTTATGATGGTAAACTATTGCTCCCATGAAACTTATCATGTGAAAAATAATTCAGCTGAATTGAGCCTTAAAATTCACCACTTTCAAAAGAGATAAATTGGACCAAATCAGAACTGCAATGCCCATCATAAACTACGAAATTTCAAACTCTTAACACCAGTTAATCCAAATGTTTATATCACAAAATGAGACTATTGACAAACTGATCAAAAGATAACTCACCCCAAAGATGAGTTCCAAAGACAAGACCACTGACACTTAGAGCAACTCCCCAGTTTGCAAATTCTGACCAACACTGTCAGAATTCTGGCAAGATTGAAACCTGGAATTATCTTTTTCCTATATTATCTCTTTTGAGATGCCTTCTTCACTGTTACCCGTGAGGGGCAGTCTCTCTCTTGCTGCAGCAAGTAATAAACCTAACTGTGTTGTCTATAGATGTGTTTCGTGAATTCTTTACCTGATAGGCATTGGTAAATGTTATTTTAGAAAGTCATTTAAATCATCAGAATTTTATTTTGTAACGTTAGGATCATTAAACAGTGATTTTTTTCCCAAACTGTTCAATGCCTTGGAAACTATTAAGCACGAAGGCAAGGGAAAATGAGTTGCTATATTACACGAGAAATGATAAAATCTCCCTTGTTGGAAACCGTGAGGATCCAAAACACATCCAAAACACACTATGAATGTGAGAAATGGAGAGCAATTCTGTCCTAGAGACGGCTCTGAGCAATGACTCTCAACCTTAGCTGCACGTGAAAATTATTTAAGGGAATTTAAAAAATACTGATTTCCCAGGGACTGTTTTGGACCAGTTTAACTAGAACCTGTGTAAATGAGGCCCAGGAATCTATATTTTTAAGCATCTTACATGATTCAGATGTGCAGAATCACTTTAGAATCCTACAGTGATTCTAAAAAAACACTACTTTAGGGTGTTCATATAATATTCTACTCTAATACTTTTTATTATGTTCATTAAATGCTAATGCATTCAACTACCCATTAGCTTAAAAACACTGTGTGATGTGGTAGAAAGCACCATAGTTTAAAAGAGAGAAAGAGATTTATCATTTAGGATTTGGAAGGTTCTTCTTTCAATATTTTTATTTGGCCTACATTAAGTTTACTGTGGGTTTGCTGCATTTACAAATTTAAAAAGAAAACAAATAAAAATAATAAGCAATCAAAACCAAAAAAAAGAAAAGAAATTATCTGACAGGATTAATTTGACGAAAACATAATGAAATCTGAATTTAGAATGGCTTCTAACAGATAGGATGCTTCTGAGAACAGGAAAGGCCAGTCTTTCCAGAAGCTGCATCTTCTGGACAGATGCATACAGAGCACAGATGGAGAAATCTGATAACCTCTTAATAGACACATCAACTCTGGAGACAAAAGGTGGCAAATATCAGGGACAACTGGCCTTTCCCGTCTCCGGGTAATTGCTGGGTCACCCTCAAAGCTCATTTAATATATGTCCAGGGAAGGTCAGGAGCTACAGAACTGGGCAGATAAAGAGGCTGCTTTCACAAATGTTATATAATGATCTCCAGAGCCAAATATTAATGCCTTTTGGATCAGTTCTGGTTTTGAATTTATGGATAGTGCTGTTTGCTTCCATGAGTTTGAATAATCAAGGGTTTGACCATTTATAAAAATGAAGTTCAAGAAGGATCCAAGTTGGAATGAGTCAACAACTGATGCAGTCCCTGAAAGAATCCTCCAAAGACTTGTCAAAATATGCTTCTTGGAGGATGTGATGAAAATATTTTTTGTACCATACCTATAGTCAACAGCTAGTATAAGCTAGTATAATAGTGGGAAACAAATGTAGTTGAAAACATCAGCAAGTTGTATTAAAACACTCTGAAAAGTGCTTCACTGGAGCACCCTATGTTTAGCCGTCTGAAAATAAGTGAGAGGGGTGAACAGAACATTCAGAGCAACTCAAAAACAATAACAGAAATCCAACATTGATGGTACTATCATATGTGTAATTATGCATAACTTTGTATCTCAGGGAACATCTCTGGAAGTGAAAGTATAGGCTATTTCAGTACTAATTAGGCCTTTGAAAGCTGTCTTAACTACTAGGAAGTGTTTTCACGCTTCACATTTATAGAAAACATATGTTGAGAAAACTCACCAAGCATAAAAGTTGAGTCAAACGATGCCACGTAATTTGCTAACTATTCCAAAGCTGTTTTAGATAAATACATAAATTATATAAAGTATTTCTAATGGTAACTAAACCTTGGAAGAATCAGGATAAACTTGTAGTAATCACAGAGATCTCAGGAGCGTAACTCAAGAAATGTTTATTTGTTGGTCACCCTATGTGTTCACTATGAGTTGCCAGGTGACCCCTGCTCCACACAATCATTTTGGGACTCAGGCTTATCTCAGTGTCTGCCTCCACGATCAACTCCACAGTGGGGTGGGGGGTGGATTATGGAGAATCTTGCACTGCTCTTCAGGATTTCTCCCAGAGATAACACACATCACTGCGGCTCACACTCCATTGATCAACCAAACTTGGCATCTATACCTGACTTCAAAGGAGTGGGTAAAAATACTACTACTATCTGTCCAGAAAAAAGACTGCAAACTTTTGGAAAAGAGGTCTAATGATGCCCATAAACCTATATCAGATTCAAATTAAAGTAAGAGCAATAGGGGTAGGTAGAATATGGTTTCTGTCCTGTTTTTAATATGTGCGGTGATCAGAAAGACTTAGAAAGTGCTAAGAATTACTTGGAAAAGTACAGGGACTGACTGGACAAAGACCCCAAGGTCACTGAGAGAGAATAGTTCACAAGACACAAGTTTTATTCCACTCAGTTCAGTTCAGTCGCTCAGTTGTGTCCGACTCTTTGCGACCCCGTGAATCACAGCACACCAGATCTCCCTGTCCATCACCAACTCCCGGAGTTCACTCAGACTCACATCCATTGAGTCGCTGATGCCATCCAGTCATCTCATTCTCTGTCATCCCCTTCTCCTCCTGTCCCCAATCCCTCCCAGCTTTATTGGTATGAAATATTTCAGCATTTGTACACTTTTAAGTCAGTATGTAAGTTCAGGTGAAAACCGTAGTCAGTAGACTCAGTGTAGAGACCATGGAGCCTGGGTGAATCCTGGCTCTGCCAGTCACTAGCAGCACGACCTTAAGGGAGTAATTTATCCTCTCTATGACTCAGTTTCCTCATTTATAAGTGGGGACATAATGTTAATGCCCTCTTCGTAGTTTTATGAGGATTATGTATATTTATGTATATAAATACAATACATATATCACTTTGTAAATATTAGTAAATGCTGTAAGTGTTTGCTACAGTTAATTGTTGAACTGATTACCCATTTAACTAATTCCTTTTAAGGATAAGTGAGAGCTGAAGATAAATTTGGTCTCTGAAGATACAGAGCCATACTTCCAAAGAGACAGTGTTATTTAGACCAAGCATCAGGAAGCCTGGCTCTAGCCCCACTTCTGCCCCTAATAGGTCGTGTGACCTTTAGTAGATCACTGGACATTTTCTTGGCATTGATTTCCTCTCTTCTCTTAACTTCATTATCCCTAGGCTGGATGAGCTCAGTTCAACTGAAAACATATTCATTAGGGATCTTACAGTATATAAAATGTGAAAACCTTACTATGTTGCAGCAGAGTAATCACATGAGAATACTGAGTAAATGAGAAGGAAATTTGACATGAAATGTAGACCTTCAGAGTCAGAAAGAATAACATCGGGGGATGGTGACAAGGTATTCCAGGACAGAGTGCAGCATGACAGCATCCAATTACATCAGCGTCTACCATTTTATCGAATGCTGAAAAAATGACAAGTGCACTTACTTTCTTGTCCTAAAAAATATTCAGAGAGGTGAATTTATTATCCACATTTAAAAATAAGGAAACCAATGCTTAGCAAGATCCGTGTAACTTGAATCTCCATTTGTCTAACCTCAGAGGCTAGTTATTTCTTTCATTTATGTCAATCCATGAAGAAGAGAGTAAGAAAGGGGTAAGATCAGGAAATAAGGAACAATTGGGATTGCATAGGTCCATTTGCTTTATTGAGGGAATTAGAAGGAATTCAATTAGAAAGGTCTATTCCATGTATTAAAATAATTTGTTTCTATTGTCTAAAACTTAAATTTAATTGCAGGAATATGTGCATTTAAGATATTAGAATATGGTTGATTTACAGTATTGTATTAAAGTGTATAGCATAGTGATTCAGTTATACATATCATATATTAATTCTTTCTCGGATTCTCTTCCTATATTACTTATAGGCTATTACAGAATACCAATAAGCATTCCGTATATTATAGTAGGTCCTTGTTGATAATCAATTCTATATAAACTAGTGTGTTTGTACTAATCTCAAGATCCTAATTTTATCCCCCACCCCCACATTTCCCCTTTGGTAACTCAAAGTTTGTTTTCAAAATCTGTGAATCTGTTTCTGTCTTATAAATAAGTTCATTTATACAATTTAAAAACTAGATTCCACTAAGTGATATCATATTTGTTTTTCTCTGCCTGGCTTACTTCATTTAGTATGATTATCTCCAGGTCCATTCATGTTGCTGCAAATGGAACTATCTTATTCTTTTATAAAGCTGAGTAGTATTCCATTGTATATAATAACGGCATCTTCTTTATCCACTCTTCTGTCAATGGACACTTAGGTTGCTTCCATGTCTTGGCTTTTGTAAATAGTACTGCAATGAATATTAGGGTGTATGCATCTTTTTGAATTATGGTTTTCTCCAGATACATGCCCAAGAATGGGGTTGCTGGATCATATAGTAGTTCTATTTTTAATTGTTTAAGGAACCTCCATACTGTTCTCCATAATGGTTGAACCAATTTCCATTCCTACCAACAGTATAGGAAGATTCCTTTTCCTCCACACCCTCTCCAGTATTGATAAGATTTTTTGATGATGGACATTCTGACCAGGGTGAGGTGAAACCTCATTGTAGTTTTGATGCATTTGTCTGATAATTAGTGATGTTCAGTATCGTTTCATGTGTTTTGGGGCCATTTGTATGTCTTCTTTGGAGAAATATCTATTTAGATCTTCTGCCAATTTTTTGACTGGGTTGTTTGCTTTTTGACATTAGCTACATTAGCCGTTTGTACATTTTGGAGATTAATCCCTTACTGGTCACTTCGTTTCAAATATTTTCTCTCATTCTGTGGGTTGTCTTTTAATTTTCTTTATGATTTCCTTTGCTATGCAAAAGCTTTTAATTAGGTCCCATTTGTTTGTGTTAATCACTCAGACATGTCCCGACTCTTTGTGATCCCATGGACTGTAGCCTGCCAGGCTCCTCTGTCCATGGGATTCTCTAGGCAAGAATACTGGAGTGGGTTGCCATCTCCTTCTCTGGGGATTTTCCTGACCCAGGGATTGAACCTGTGTCTCTTATGCCTCCTGCATTGCAGGTGGATTCTTTACCACTGAGCCACCAAGGAATCTGATTATTTTAGTTTTTATTTTCATTACTTTAGGAGGTAGATCAAAAAAGATACTACCGTAGTTTATGTCAAAGAGTGTTCTGTCTACATTTTCCTCTTAAGAGTTTTATAGTGTCCAGTTTTATATTTAGGTCTTTAATCCATTTTGATCTTATTTTTGTGTATGCTCTTAGGGAGAGTTCTAATTTTACTTTTTTACATGTAGTTTTGCAGTTTTCCCAGCATCACTTATTAAAGAGACTATCTTTCCTCCACTGTATATTTTTACCTTCTTTATCATAGATTAATTGACTATAGGTGTGTGGGTTTATTTCTGGGCTTTCTATCCTTTTGCATTGATCTCTATTTTTGTTTTTGTGCTGTATCATACTGTTTCGATTACTATAGCTTTGTAGTATAGTATGAAGTCAGGGAGCCTGATTCTTCCAACTGTTCTTCTTTCTCAGGACTGTTTTAGCTATTCAGAGAACATGTGCATCTTGAATGTCTTAAACGTCTGCTTCAGGGGTCCCACAGCCCTTTATACAAACATTTATTTGAGACCTTCTCAATTACCTCACCTCTTATGCATACATTTATTGGAGCATCTTAAATCATTTGTTTATGGGTCTATAGTACCAAGAGTTTCAAGTTTCTTGAAGGGAAGGATCATACTTTATTCACCTTTGCACCCCAACTTCCAATCATAGAGATTGGTAGACATTAAACAAATTTTCATTGAATGAGTGAGTAAATGAAGGAGTAAATGAATTCATGCTTTTAGATATACTCTTTGATGCTTGAACATTTTCTTGACTTTTAGCAAGCTGTCTGAAATCTTTCATAATCTGAGAAGATACACGCCTTTAAGAAATGAATAAAGAACACATGTACACCTGAGGTGGATTCATGTCAATGTATGGCAAAACCAATATAATATTGTAAATTAATTAGCCTCCAATTAAAAAAAAGAAATGAATAAAATATACCAATATTTACTGTGCAAGTAAATGCTATTATAATTCATGTTAGACCATGAAATCTACTGTTTGTTGAACACAATTATTTAACAATTTACTTCATTTAACTTTTATATTGGAAGATACTTTGTACTGATAATAAACATTAATGGAAACACATGATTTCACATGCCAGTATTCTGACATGCAACAATTTAAAAGCACTTTTGCAGTACATGGCAAAATCAGCTAATAAAGCTGTTATGACAACAGTAACACCAGTGAGCAACACTCATTTCTGGCTCACAAGTTAAAATTTAACTCCTTTTCTCCAACACCATGCATTTCTGCTATGCCAATTCACTAAAAATAATTGTTAGCAAATTTCAAAAAAAAAAAAAGAAAATGTTGGCTTGTGTATGTAGGCAAATCTTCCTCAACAGATCAATGATGTTATAGATTGTCATCTGCCCTGCTGCTGCTGCTGCTGCTAAGTCACTTCAGTCGTGTCCGACTCTGTGCGACCCCATAGATGGCAGACCACCAGGCTCCCCCGTCCCTGGGATTCTCCAGGCAAGAACACTGGAGTGGGTTGCCATTTCCTTCTCCAATGCATATAAATGAAAAGTGAAAGTGAACTCGCTCAGTTGTGTCCGACCCTTGGCGACCCCATGGACTGCAGCCTACCAGGCTCCTCCCTCATGGGATTTTCTAGGCAAGAGTACTGGAATGGCTTGCCATTGCCTTCTCCAGTCATCTGCCCTAGTAGCTGTCATTTTCAAGCCACATTCATGATCATTTAATTTCATAACTATTAAGATGCTCAAAGTATCTTGTTCACACTTTCACCTTCCCGTTTATTATGTAGAGAGAAATTTAAAATAACTCAGGAGGATAGTTTCTTTATGTTTTTAAAGGTCTCTGAGAATGAAATGGCAGTTAGTCCTTACTCTAGAGTTTCTCCTTTTCATATTTAGCACAGTGATAATCAGCAAGTTTGCTCTTAGATCTGCTTGAAATTGTCTTTAAAGATTGGTTTCTTAAGAATTATTGTTATTCTATAAAACTACCAATGTAATAATAATATCCCATTGTTATCCAATGCATGTGTTCTCAGTTGCTTCAGTCATGTCCAACTTTTTGCAACCCTACGGATTGTAGCCTACAAGCTTCTCTGTCCATGGGATTCTCCAGGCAAGAATACTGAAGTGGGTAGCCATTCCCTCCTCCAAGGGATCTTCCAACCCAGGGATCAAACCCACATCTCCAGCACTGCAGGCGGATTTTTATTCTATGTGTACAATAATTTTGAGAGGTCAGTGATAGACCAAAAATGTTCCCTGCTTTTTGGATAAGGAAATTCTATCACAGAGTCTTTCCTGATAAGCTAGTGGCCCTGAAGCTGGGATTAGCTATCTTATATACAGGGGGAACAATTGCTTGGTATCAATTTCATAAAATTCCACCATATTTTTAAACAACATGGCTCTTGACTTCAACTTTGTAGGCTAACTATCATAATCCTTAACTTTCATCTTTAGGACCTCTTTTCTAAAGATTTTCAATTTTTTTAATTCCTATTTTTTAAACTATTCTCAGATCTTTTCTGTTCTTTTGGGATTTGGCTCTCTAAGTGGGACACAACATTTCAGTAAAATTATGACATGGATATCTAGGGTTTTAGTGACAGAAATGAAATTCTCTGCTTAGTGAGACTGGGTGTGCTTCATATCTGCTGTCAGGATGGCTTGTTATCACTATACACTCCTCTCTCCTATCTTGTGTAAATGTAACCATGATTTAATACACTGGAAACATACATATGACTAGCTGTGTAATTTTAATTTTCAAGTACTTCGGGCTTTTATACTATCCTTTGAGGACTTCTCTTCTCTCTTATGCCTATGCCAAAACAATAATTATGTCCAATATGATATTTGGATTACTTGTTGGCAAATGAATTAAAATAATATTGGAAGTGAATAAGATAATATGGGGGAGCTTTGAAGCACTGAAAAATCTAATGCTGCAAGCTAAATAATTTCCTTCAGTGTGACATATCTAGAGCTTTTTTCTTTCCTTCTTCCAAAAATTCCTTTTGTTGGAAGTATTTAATCAGATCTATCTATTTCCTTTAATCTCATGGCTAGCTTTTAAATATTTGTGAAGATTAGGCTATACTTCCGGAGAAGGCAATGGCGAGCCACTCCAGTACTCTTGCCTAGAAAATCCCATGGATGGAGGAGCCTGGTAGGCTGCAGACCGTGGGGTCACTAAGGGTCGGACACGACTGAGTGACTTCACTTTCACACATTGGAGAAGGAAATGGCAACCCACTCCAGTGTTCTTGCCTGGAGAATCCCGGGGACGGGGGACCCTGGTGGGTTTCTGTCTATGGGGTCACGCAGAGTCGGACACGACTGAAGTGACGCAGCAGCAGCAGGCTATACTTCAGATAAATCAGGTATTCATAATTTGGACTTGTTACAACAGGAAGCCTCCAATTATCTAGAGGCAGTGTCCTGAAATTAATAGTAGCTACTACTCTGTGTCAGGCACTGTTGCAAGTATTATACATATTTTAACTCATTATACAATTCTTTAAATTTGTTTTTAATAAATTTTGGAAAGTACCATTTTACGTATAAGGAAATTAGATTTAAAAATTTACAAAATCACAACAGTTACTAAGTGATAGAGACAATATTTAAATCCAGGCAGTATGGCTGCCAAGTCCAAACTTTTTGAACATTATATTAAATTACTAATGACTTGTAAAAGACTTTCACACATTTAATGTAGTTTATCCTAACATATAAAATGGTTAAATGTAAATACCATATTTGAAAAGAGGTGGTAAATGTGTATTTACAAAAAAAAAATGTTCTAGCTTCAGCTTATCTATAACTTGGTTTTGCACTTGATGTGCAGAAAAATTTTTAAGATAGTTCAATGACGTTACTATTACTAGTTGGGAACAAGAAGAAAAATACATCCTAAAGTGTGGAGCTAAATCACAATTTGCTGCAAAATATCTACAGTGTGTCTTGGAAGAGAATACAATCAAAGTAAAATAAAATCTTTAGAAATCACTCAGAGAAATATCCAGTTACAAGTTTTCATTATTTAAGAAGATTAATTTTTGGGGAAAGCCTCTACATAATTCTGATGAAGTTCCATGCTTACAAATACAAATAATGTCAGAATAAATTTACTGACTATATAAAATCTATTTAATTTGTTGCATTGCTTGGGAGGTATTCTTAAATTATACTTCTTGATTATACCCACTGAATATATTTGTCAACATTATACAATATAATAAAACTGCTTCTCTCTTTACATAGTAATGATATATTCTTGAAACATTAGAAATAAATCAGGTATAGTAAAACATAATCCAAATGTGGGATACAAACTCCATATTTTATGAATATGTAGTAAGTACTTTGTTGAGTAAAGAATTACTTTATAAAGTTATTGATCACTCACAACTTTTGTTAAAGGGAATTGAGCATATAAATAAATCATATTTGTTAAGTACAAATAAAGGTGTACCAATCTGGCTGAAGTATTTCTTAGGTGTGATATATAGCACAACAGATAGAAAAGCAATACTTATTAGGCTTCAAAAATCGTAGCAATTTCAAGTACCTAAGTGGTCTAATAATTTTTATTTCTAAAAGAAAACTGCCCAATGTCATAGACCATCAGTGTCACATGAGTTGATAAAATGTTATCTTTAAAAAATATACTTTGGTCTTCTGCTTCATGGCTGTATAGCTCATCAATTTCCCTGTTTTCCTGGAAATCATCCAAAAATAACAAGAAAAAAAAACAAAATTAAATAACTCTATTGTTAATTAAACTAGAAGAAAGACACCATAAACAAAAAAGGTAGTTAAAGGTACTGAGTTCATATTGATGCCACCAAAAGGCAGGTGACGGAGGTGGAGGACCATTTGGAGAGACTCCAGCGGAAGCAGATCTCAGGGAATAACCATACAAGTATGCTTCCTCAAGGTGAGAGGCCCATCCTGAAGATCAAATGCCTTTTCTGTAATAGGAGGTACACTGAAGAACTGAGAAGTAGCAGAACCACACTCCTCATCATCCCTGACTATACCTAGTGTAGAAAAGCAGAATGGGGGTGGACTGAAGTACACCCAGATGTGTACAGAATAGTCATGCTTTCAGTCTTAGTTTGTGACAGCTGAAACTTGCCTGGTCTGTAGAACAACTGTGATCCCTTTGCAATTAGATGAAAATTTTATTGGAAAACTGGACTCGTGTCAAGTTTTAACAAAAGAAGTAATATGATAGTTAAGAAAATACATCAAAAGAAATGATCATAAGGAAAACAGAGCCTTTTAACATATGAAGATGCTTTCACCAAAACTCTCTGCCATATATCAGGATAAATATTTAAAAATACAAATCTAGTGTTGATAAAATATGCCAGAGCATATGAAAAAGGAAATATTTCCAAATTCTATCTAAACGATGAATACCCAAATTAAAAAATGACTACTCAAAAATATACTATGCAATATTTATACTCATGAATTTCAATATTCAGCTCAGTTCAGTGCTCAGTCATGTCTGACTGTTTGCTACCCCATGAACCACAGCATGCCAGGCCTCCCTGTTCATCACCAACTCCTGGAGTTTACCCAAACTCATGTCCATTGAGTCAGTGATGCCATCCAATCATCTCATTCTCTGCCGTCCCCTTCTCCTCCCACCTTCAATCTTTCCCAACATCAGGGTCTTTTCAAGTGAGTCAGCTCTTCGCATCAGGTGGCCAAAATATTGGAGTTTCAGCTTCAACATCAGTCCTTCCAAAGAACACCCGGGACTGATTTCCTTTAGGATGGACTGGTTGGATCTCCTTGCAGTCAAAGGGACTCTCACGAGTCTTCTCCAACACCACAGTTCAAAAGCATCAATTCTTCTGCGCTCAGTTTTCTTTTAATAGTCCAACTCTCACATCCATACATGACCACTGGAAAAACCATAGCCTTGACTAGACGAACCTTTGTTGGCAAAGTAATGTCTCTACTTTTTAATATGTTGTCTAAGTTGTTCATAACTTTCCTTCCAAGGAGTAAGCATCTTTTAATTTCAGGGCTACAATCACCATCTGCAGTCAATATTAAAATAATACAATTTCTCAACTAGACTCCAGTAGCACTTTATAAGACTATATTACGACCAAGAGAGATTTAATCCAGGAACACAAAAGTAGTTCAATGATATTAAATCCATTAATTTATTAGACTAACTAAAGAGAAAAATCATAAGGGATTTGATTTAGGTCATATTTGAATGGTCTAGTGGTTTTCCCTACTTTCTTCAATTTAAGTCTGAATTTGGCAATAAGGAGTTCATGATCTGAGCCACAGTCAGCTCCTGGTCTTGTTTTTGCTAACTGAATAGAGCTTCTCCATCTTTGGCTACAAAGAATATAATCAGTCTGATTTCGGTGTTGACCATTTGGTGATGTCCATGTGTAGAGTCTTCTCTTGTGTTGTTGGAAGAGGGTGTTTGCTATGACCAGTGAATTCTCTTGGCAAAACTCTATTAGCCTTTGCCCTGCTTCATTCCATATTCCAAGGCCAAATTTGCCTGTTACTCCAGGTGTTTCTTGACTTCCTACTTTTGCATTCCAGTCTTCTATAATGAAAAGGACATTTTTTGGGGGCGTTAGTTCTAGAAATTCTTGTAGGTCTTCATAGAACGGTTCAACTTCGGCTTCTTCAGAGTTACTGGTTGGGACATAGGCTTGGATTACTGTAATATTGAATGGTTTGCCTTGGAAACGAACAGAGATCATTCTGTCATTTTTGAGATTGCATCCAAGTACTGCACTTCGGACTCCTTTGTTGACCATGATGGCTACTCCATTTCTTCTAAGGGATTCCTGCCCACAGTAGTAGATATAATGGTCATCTGAGTTAAATTCACTCATTCCAGTCCATTTTAGTTCACTGATTTCTAGAATGTTGACATTCACTCTTGCCATCTCCTGTTTGACCACTTCCAATTTGCCTTGATTCATGGACCTAACATTCCAGGTTCCTATGCAATATTGTTCTTTGCACCATCAGACCTTGCTTCTATCACCAGTCATATCCACAACTGGGTATTGTTTTTGCTTTGGCTCCATCCCTTCATTCTTTCTGGATTTATTTCTTCACTGATCTCCAGTAGCATATTGGGCATCTACAGACCTGGGGAGATCCTCATTCAGTATCCTGTCATTTTGCATTTTCATACTGTTCATGGGGTTCTCAAGGCAAGAATACTGAAGTGGTTTGCCATTCCCTTCTCCAATGGACCACATTCTGTCATCCCTTATGATTATACAGTGGAAGTGAGAAATAGATTTAAGGGACTAGATCTGATAGATAGAGTGCCTGATGAACTATGGACAGAGGTTTGTGACAAGGTACAGGAGACAGGGATCAAGACCATCCCCATGGAAAAGAAATGCAAAAAAGCAAAATGGCTGTCTAGGGAGGCCTTACAAATAGCTGTAAAAGAAGAGAAACGAAAAGCAAAGGAGAAAAGGAAAGATATAAGCATCTGAATGCAGAGTTCCAAAGAATAGCAAGGAGAGATAAGAAAGCCTTCCTCAGCAATCAATGCAAAGAAATAGAGGAAAACAACAGAATAGGAAAGAAAAGACATCACTTCAAGAAAATTAGAGATTCCAAGGGAACATTTCATGCAAAAATTGGCTCGATAAAGGACAGAAATGGTATGGACCTAATAGAAGCAGAAGATATTAAGAAGAGGTGGCAAAAATACACAGAAGAACTGTACAAAAAAGATCTTCATGACCAAGATAATCACGATAGTGTGATCACTCATCTCGAGCCAGACATCTTGGAATGTGAAGTCAAGTGGGACTTAGAAAGCATCACTACAAACAAAGCTAGTGGAGGTGATGAAACTCCAGTTGAGCTATTTCAAAGCCGGAAAGATGATGCTGTGAAAGTGCTGTCCTCAATATGCCAGCTAATTTGGAAAATTCAGCAGTGGCCACAGGACTGGAAAAGGTCAGTCTTCATCCCAATCCCAAAGAAAGGCAATGCCAAAGAATGCTCAAACTACTGCACAATTGTACTCATCTCACACGCTAGTAAAGTCATGCTCAAAATTCTCCAAGTCAGGCTTCAGCAATGCGTGAACTGGGAACTTCCAGATGTTCAAGCTGGTTTTTGAAAAGGCAGAGGAACCAGAGATCAAATTGCCAACATCTGCTGGATCATGGAAAAAGCAAGAGAGTTCCAGAAAAACATCTATTTCTGCTTTATTGACTATGCCAAAGCCTTTGACTGTGTGGATCACAATAAGCTGTGGAAAATTCTGAAAGGGATGGGAATACCAGATCACCTGACCTGCCTCTTGAGAAACCTATATGCAGGTCAGGAAGCAACAGTTAGAACTGGACATGGAACAACAGACTGGTTCCAAATAGGAAAAGGAGTACGTCAAGGCTGTATATTGTCACCCTGCTTATTTAACCTATATGCAGAGTACATCATGAGGAACGCTGGGCTGGAAGAAGCACAAGCTGGAATCAAGATTGCCGGGAGAAATATCAATAACCTCAGATATGCACATGACACCACCCTTATGGCAGAAAGGGAAGAGGAACTCAAAAGCCTCTTGATGAAAGTGAAAGAGGAGAGTGAAAAATTTGGCTTAAAGCTCAACATTCAGAAAACTAAGATCATGGCATCTGGTCCCATCACTTCATGGCAAATAGATGGGGAAACAGTGGAAACTGTCAGACTATTTTTTCGGGCTCCAAAATCACTGCAGATGCTGATTGCAGCCATGAAATTAAGACTCTTACTCCTTGGAAGGAAAGTTATGACCAACCTAGGTAGCATATTAAAAAGCAGAGACATTACTTTGCCAACAAAGGTCCATCTAGTCAAGGCTATGGTTTCTCCAGTGGTCATGTATGGATGTGAGAGTTGGACTGTGAAGAAAGCTGATCGCCGAAGAATTGATGCTTTTGAACTGTGGTGTCGGAGAAGACTCTTGAGAGTCCCTTGGACCACAAGGAGATCTAACCATTCCATCCTAAAGGAGATCAGTCCTGAGTGCTTATTTGAAGGACAGGTGCTAAGGCTGAAACTCCAATACTTTGTCCACCTCATGCGAAGAGTTGACTCACTGGAATGGACTCTGATGCTGGGAGGGATTGAGGGCAGGAGGAGAAGGGGATGACAGAGAATGAGATGGCTGGATGGCATCAGTGACTCAATGGACATGAGTTTGAGTGAACTCCGGGAGTTGGTGATGGACAGGGAGGCCTTGCGTGCTGTGATTCATGGGGTAGTGGAGAGTTGGACACGACTGAGCGACTGAACTGAACTGAACTGAAAGAAAAAAATACCATGCTTCTGTCTATTGATACTAAAAAGGTATTTGATAAAATTGAATATGCATTCTTCATAAAACACCACAAGATGTAACCTGATAAACATAATTATTTCAGTCCCAAAGACAGTATCAAATTGAATGGGGAAAATAATAAAGATATTTTCACTAAAGTTGGAAATAAGGCAAGGATATCCAGGATCATGACTGTTAACATTGCATTGAATTACAATTAATGAGAATAATATTTAATATACAGAAATTGGAAAGAAGGGTGGAAACTAGTACCATTTAAGAATGATATATTTTACATTTGAAAAATTCATGAGAATCAAGTACAATATAACACAAACATAAAAATAATTTAAGAAAGTCCTTTTAATGTATTGTTGAATTTGATTTTCTAACAATTTGTTGAAAGGTTTTGTATCAGTACTCATCAGGGACATTGACCTATAATTTTCTTTTCTTATAGTATCCTTGTCTTCCTTTGGTATCACGGTAATGTGGGCCTCATAAAATGAGTCTGGAAGTGATTTTTCCTTGTCTGTGTTTTGGAAGAATTGATACTAATTTTTAAAAAATGTTTGGTACAATTTTCACGTGTAAAGCCATCAGTCCTAGACTATTTTTTAATTGCTGATTCAACCTCTTTACTAGTAATTGGTGTATTGGATTTTCTGTTTCTTCATGATTCAGTATTGGTAGGCTGTATATTTTTAGAAATGTATCCATTTCTTCTAGGTTATCTACATTTTTGGTGTATAATTGTTCAAAGTAGTTTACTTATTGTCTCTAGTGTTTCTATGATGTCAGTTGTAATATCTCCTCTTTTATTTACTTGAGTCTTTTTTCATTAATCTAGTAAAAAATTGTCAATTTATCTTTAAAAAAGCTTAATTTTGTTGATCTCTTCCATTATCTTTTTACTATTTCAATTATTTCTACCTGATCTATATTAATTTTTTCTTTCGATTAACTTTAGGCTTAATTTGTTGTTTTTTTCTAGTTCTTTGAGATGCAAAGTTACATTGTTTACTTGAGATCTTTCTTTTTTACTAATGTAGGTATTTATCACTATAAACTTCCCTCTTAGAATTGCTTTCAGTTCAGTTGCTCAGTAGTGTCCGACTCTCTGCGACCCCATAAACCAAAGCACGCCAGGCCTCCCTGTCCATCACCAGCTCCCGGAGTTCACCCAAACTCATGTCCATCAAGCCGGTGATGCCATCCAGCCATCTCATTCTCTGTCGTCCCCTTCTCCTCCTACCCCCAATCCCCCCTAGCATCAGACTCTTTTCCAGTGAGTCAACTTGTCGTATGAGGTGGCCAAAGTATTGGAGTTTCAGCTTTAGCATCAGTCCTTCCAATGAACACCCAGGATTAATCTCCTTTAGAATGGACTGGTTGGATTTCCTTGCAGTCCAAGGGACTCTCAAGAGTCTTCTCCAGCACCACAGTTCAAAAGCATCAATTCTTCGGCGATCAGCTTTCTTCACAGTCCAACTCTCACATCCATACATGACCACGGGAAAAACCATAGCCTTGACTAGACGGACCTTGGTTGGCAAAGTAATGTCTCTGCTTTTTAATATGCTATCTAGGCTGGTCATAACTTTCCTTCCAAGGAGTAAGCGTCTTTTAATTTCATGGCTGCAATTAGCATCAGGGGTGATTTTGGAGCCCAAAAAAATAAAGTCTGACACTGTTTCCACTGTTTCCCCATCTATTTGCCATGAAGTGATGGGACCAGATGCCATGATCTTTGTTTTCTGAATGTTGAGCTTCAAGCCAACCTTTTCACTATCCTCTTTCACTTTCATCAAGAGGCCTTTGAGTTCCTCTTCACTTTCTGCCATAAGGGTGGTGTCATCTACATATCTGAGGTTATTGATAGCTGTATGCCATAAGTTTTGGCATGTTCTGTTTCCATTTTCACTTGTCTGAATATATTTTTTGATTTCCCTTTTGATTTCTTCTTTGAACCTTTGGGTGTTTGGAGGTGTGGTATATAACCTCCAGAAATTTGTAAATTTTCCATTTCTTCTCTTGTCATTGATTACTTATCTCACACCACTGTGGTCAGAGAAGATGATCAGTATGATTTCAGTGTTCCTAAATTTGTTAAGGCTTGTTTTGTGATCTAATTTATCTTGGAGGATGTTTCATGTGAAGTTGAGAAGAAAATGTAGTCTGATCTTGTTGTTTACAATGTTCGATTAAGTCCACCTGATATAATATGTTGTCTAAATCCAATGTTTCTTTATTGGTTTTCAAGTGGAATTTATTCCTGGGATATGAGGATGGTCAATACCCACAAATCAATAAAGTTGATATAGTACATTAACAAATGAATATAGAAACTGATCATCTCAATAAATACAAAAAAAGAATTAAATGACAAAGGAGAAACTGGGAAAAACTTACACAATTTATATTAGAGACAAAGTACTAATTTCCCAAAATTCTAGATGACTACTCAAAATGGTGAAGAAAAAGACTGACAAGCCAGGAATCACAACAGCCAAACAGGCAAAGAACATTAACAGTGTTTACAGAAAAAGTTATGCAAATTATTTTATAACATACAAAAAGATGTTTAACCACATTTATAGCAGAAGAAGTGAAATATTCCTCTACTTCTATGAAAGTGGCAAAATTCTAAAAGTTTGATAAGTCATAGCTACATTTCTACACTGACCTATAATGGAGTAAACTACTTCACTAAGTATAGAGAGCAGTCTGGTAATCTCTATCAAAAGTCATCTATTTCTTTATATATTTATATAATTTATATTTACATCTATATGTAAATACATAAACTAGAAGTCCTTAAGAAGGTGGCAAAATCATAGACAGTTGGTATTTTGTTTTAATGACCTGAAATAACAAATTTCACATTATTTATTAAGACTTTATGATATTCTCTCGGTTTATAGGTCTTTCTGAAAGCAATTTATTCTTTAAAAATGCTGATAATTGGCTCTATGAAAAGTAAACATTTAATAGCAGTGTGAGTCATTTGGAGCATTTCAATATAAGGCCAGGTAGTTTTCCTACACAGAACAGTAAAGGGTTGTTTACTGTTCTTTCTCTTTCTGGATTATATCCATAGTTTTATTGGTTTCCTTTGAAATCATTTATACAAATTAATTTTATATGGCCCAAAACCAATGCTATACAATTTTAAATGCTTCCAGAAGCAGTAATTTTTTTCCCTTAAAAAAGGCTTTGCTGCAGTAATATAACAATGCTGCCATTATTTTCAAAGAATAAGATTTTATATCGGTTGTTATTTTGCAAACAATGTATTTCTTCCTGTCTTATATTTCACAGGTATATTGAGTTTCCATTTTACAAAACTGATTGTGCCCAACAGTTTCATTACTGATTCTTTCAACATGTCCTATACTCTTTGACAATTCACCAGAAAGATAACTAGATGCAAAAGACATGTGTTATTCCAAACATAATTATCCAACAGCCTTTTCCCCAAAGGATACCTACCAAGTTTGCATTAAGAAAGAAAGCTAAACCTTAAAGGAACAATGATTCATCACACTGATAAAAACAAATACCATAGTATCTCAACTTCAGAGATCTGGTGATGTCAGTTAGATGTAACATAAATTTTAGTGTTTCCAAGGAATATATTGCATTGAAATCTCTATTTCAATAGGAAAGATATTTTGAGGAGAAATGTTCTGGGCCATTAAATAAGAAAATTAATGAAACATAATGACATTTTCATTGTGGTCAAGCCATTATACTTTTTTTAAAAATTGGAAATAGAATAAACTGTGACAAATAATGCTCACTAATATCTAAGTTCTTTCAGTATATTTTACAAATATAACCAAAAGAACCTTCTAAGTGCCCTGAAAGTTCTACAGATCTGGAAGTACCTTATCACAGGCTAAACGTTTATATGTCATGTGTGTTGCTTTTGTGGTTTAGTCGCTAAGTCATAGCAGACTGTTTTGAGACCCCACGGACCATGGACTGTAGCTGGCAAGGCTCCTCTGTCCATGGGACTTCCCAGGCAAGACTACCTGAGTGGGTTGTCATTTCCTTCTCCTGGGGATCTTCCCGACCAAAAGATCAATCCTATGTCTCTTGCTTTGGCAAGTGGATTTTTTCCAATGAGCCACCTGGGAATCCTTATGTCAAGTATACTTGGGAATAAAAATAATGGGAGAAAAGTCAGAAAAGAGGACTATTTAAAAGGAAACTAACAATAATATTGAGTACTTATTACATTCCAGGCACATCATATTGTATGTATTCACAGTTATAGGGTTCTTAGTTTGATATCTTTATTCCCTAGAACTTAGTTGTTAGGAAGGCAGGATTGGTCTATCTTGTTCACCAGACTATTTCTTGGGTCTTAGTTTTCTCATGTGTAAAATGACTGGGCTGAGTTGTGGCCTTAGATTCTATTTTAAAACGTGATCCAGAAAACTAAGTCTATCATTTCTTTTTTGACATTGAATTACAAAACTGGATAAATGGAGTCACTAGAGTTTTGTTGTTTTATTTTCATTCAAAAGTACCTATTTTAATTTTTTCTAACTTTCAAAACTGTACTAGAAATATTTCTTTAAAACTAAAATTTAATATACTTTGTAATTTTCATTGAGATTCACTGGAATTCAAGCAAGAAATATTTGGTTTTATGGGAAGTGCCTATTCATCTTTATGCACTTTAAACAGAGTCATTAATTTTTAAAAGAGCAAATCTTCTAATAGTTCTATCACTTTTCTTTAAGAACAATAGAGAAATAATAGAAGTGACTCACTTTTGCCAAGGATAAGATTTTTGGCTGAAATGACCAAGGATCTGACTCAGTATGGCAATTTACACGATCTTATTGATATGAGGTCAGAAAATGTGTGGAAAAAAGAAATGAGAGGAACTACTCCATTATGTTCTTAAGAATTGTGATCCTGCTCCTCAAATTAATTTAACAATCAATAATGTAGAAGAATGAGCCATAGCACAGAAGTATATCAATTTTATAAGTAACAGTAAAGTATATATCAAAAGATGCAAATGATAGCACTTAAGAAACCAGTGACAAGGACAATTTTAGGGCTAATTTTTATCATAAGGGCTGTTCAAAATATGTTGATGCTTCTCCTTTTGGGCACATCATAAAGCAGGACTATGCTTCTCTTTTTCCTCCTCCAGTTAGGCTTGGCTGTGGCTTCTTTGTCAGGATGTGTTAAGAGCCAGTGTGTGATTCCCCACATTCCTTTCCTCCAGAGGCAGCAAGTATGGAGATGTGAGTTGTGATGGAGTCTGCCAGCCTGGATTCCTTAGTGACTTTGCTGAGCAGAGGCCCCTGGCAGCCTAAACTGCACTCAGCATACAGTGTAAATGAGTCTGGTTTTAGGCTTTCGAGACTCTGGCATTGTCTCATATTAGAGAAAATGTATTAGAGCGCTTAGAATTCAGACTCTCTCCATCTTTGACTCATGGACCAATCCTGATGAAGTACACAAAGTCCTGATGATTTTCACACTAAAATAATCTGATTTTCTGATTCATAATATTTCCTGACTCATAGTAAGTTTTATTATTACAATAGAAATAAGTTAAATATTGCATCCTATAGAATAATCCTACCCTGAATATTCCAGTATGTAAGATTCAGGTTGCATATAAAAACTCTGATAACTACTAAATCTTTAAAAAACTGCACCCATGAAAACAGCCTGTTTTTACTAAGCTCATAGACAGTGTATTTTATTAACAACATTACTGTTAAAGAATAAGCTTCTCAAAAGAATTAGTTATAAAACTGAATAAAACTCAGAGACAAAATTTTTATATTCATACAAAACATCTGGCAGGCTAGTGAGGATCAAGTGAAATTTGTAGTTGACAATTAATACGTGATGTTTATTGGTACATGAAGGGAATAAAACTGGATTATTTCTTACCTGAATTTTCCATTTTAGAAATATTAACACTTAAAGGAGAAAACTGCCAAATCAACACTTTACTTTGGCTGGAAAATTAAAGAAAATATCAGGATGCCAAATCTATATGTACTCACTAAATTATATATTTCATTAATGTGACTAAAATAAAATACCTTCAGCCATCTTTTTATATATTATTTTTGTATATTCTTCACCAGCCTTAATCTAAACTCTAGATAATTCAGTATTTTCCCAGTTTGCAGGAAGGTATCAGACTTAGAAGATTAGTTTAGAAAATGGAGAAACCTAACCCCCATTCTCAGCATCTTGTGTTATTACTATTGATTTTCCCCATGGCACTGAAATATAGATCCAGAGACAGCCATGCTGTACTAAGAATACTGAAAAGAGACAGCGAAGAACAATATCTCTAATTCACCATTTATGGCCACAGATACTTGAGAACTTTGGACACTCTGACTACCTGAGACATTTCTTTAAATGCCCTTCAGTGGTAGTTTGTATACATACCAGGTGCTGAAAATTATTTACTGAATAAATTAATGTCTACCCTGATTCTTTTTCTTGTTTGGGGGAGACATATCATGTAAAAATGTCTTTAAGAAAAGACTTTCTGAGGAAAGGCCTATAAAAAAGAATAGCATCTCTTAACAATGAAATTGGCAAAGAGAAAGAATAGAAGTTATCAAACACCATTATTGGTTATAATCAGTCATTGGTTCCACTTTCATTATAGCAAGCCCTGAACATTCCTTTATAAATTTAATAAAAACAGTGATTAATCATTTGCACATCTAGACCTCTGCTGATTTCTAAGGATAGAGGCAAAAAGAAAAATGGTCTTCAAGGAGCTTAGAGCCTATCAGAAAAGTCAGCAAATAAAAGAAATGATAACAATTATACGTAACATTTGAGTGTTATTGCCAGTCACTAGTAAAAGTACTTTTAATGTATGAACTTACTTGTGTGTGTGTGTGCTTAGTTGCTCAGTCATGTACAACTCTTTGCGACCCCATAGACTGTAGCCTGCCAGGCTCCTCTGTCCATAGGGATTCTCCAGGCAAGAATCCTGGAGTGGGTTACCATGCCATCCTCCAGGGGATCTTCCCAACCTACGGATCGAACCCAGGTTTCTCGCATTGTAGGTGGATTCTTTACCATTTGAGCCACCAGGGAAGCCCATTTAACTTACTTGGTCCTCACAATAATTTTAAGAGGGAGGTTCTATTATTAACATTGCCAATTTACAAATGACAAAGTGATTGTCATTGCCTCTGGACAGTAAGTAGTAAGAGGCAAAGTCAAGTTCTGAAGAACAGCAGTCTGCCTGCACATCTCATGCTCTAATGTTCTCTAATCAACTAATGACTGCAATACCAGAGCAAATGTAAGGGTCAGTTCAGTTCAGGTCAGTTCAGTCGCTCAGTCGTATCCGACTCTTTGCGACCCCATGAATCACAGCACGCAAGGCCTCCCTGTCCATCACCAACTCCCGGAGTTCACTCAAACTCATGTCCATCGAGTTGGTGATGCCATTCAGCCATCTCATTCTCTGTCATTCCCGTCTCCTCCTGCCTCCAATCCCTCCCAACATCAGAGTCTTCTCCAGTGAGTCAACTCTTCGCATGAGGTGGCCAAAGTATTGCAGTTTCAGCTTCAGCATCAGTCCTTCCAATGAACACCCAGGATTGATCTCCCTTAGAATGGACTGGTTGGATCTCCTTGCAGTCCCAGGGACTCTCAAGAGTCTTCTCCAACACCCCAGTTCAAAAGTATCAATTCTTCTGTGATCAGCTTTCTTCAGTTCAACTCGCACATCCATACATGACCACGGGAAAAACCATAGCCTTGACTAGACGGACCTTTGTTGGCAAAGTAATGTCTCTGCTTTTTAATATACTATCTAGGTTGGTCATAACTTTCCTTCCAAGGAGTAAGTGTCTTTTAATTTCATGGCTGCAGTCAGCATCAGCAGTGAATTTGGAGTCGCAAAAAATAAAGTCTGACACTGTTTCCACTGTTTCTCCATCTATTTCCCATGAAGTGATGGGACCAGAAGCCATAATCTTTGTTTTCTGAATGTTGAGCTTCAAGCCAACTTTTTCACTCTCCTCTTTCACTTTCATCAAGAGGCTTTTGAGTTCCTCTTCCCTTTCTGCCATAAGGGCGGTGTCATCTGCATATCTGAGGTTATTGATATTTCTCCCAGCAATCTTGATTCCAGCTTGTGCTTCTTCCAGCCCAGCGTTCCTCACAATGTACTCTGCATATAAGTTAAATAAGCAGGGTGACAATATACAGCCTTCACGTACTCCTTTTCCTATTTGGAACCAGTCTATTGTTCCATGTCCAGTTCTTTTTTTTTTTAATTTATTTATTTTAATTGGAGGCTAATTACTTTACATTATTGTATTGTTTTTGCCTTACATTGACATGAATCTGCCCTGGGTGTACATGTGTTCTCCATCTTGAACCCCCCTCCCACCTCCCTCCCCATCACATCCCTCTGGTTCGAGAGGCAGGTCAGGTGGTCTGGTATTCCCATCTCTTTCAGAATTTTCCACAGTTTATTGTGATCCACACAAAGGCTTTGGCATAGTCAATACAAATAGATGTTTTTTTGGAACTCTCTTGCTTTTTCCATGATCCAGTAGATGTTGAAAATTTGATCTCTGGTTTCTGTTTAAGGAAACATGACTTAGTCTAGACTTTCAAGAAGAGCTTATCTTTAATCTGGGATCTGATGGACTTAGTCAGATGAATATTTTGTTATCACTTGTTCCCAATTTGAATGAAAGGGAAAATAACTAAACTTGTTTAATGACAATCTAAATGTTATCTCAAAACCCATCTGAATACTATATTTAAAATAATTTTGGATGGACACTGCCATTATTCTGAAAGAAACTGTGAGGTTAGCATTTCCTTATATGTATTTTAGAGAATTTTTCATTAACATCCATGAAAGTGTGTTTAGAATAAAACAGATTACCCCACCCCGGAACTCCACCCCAGTTGTCTTTCTCTTATGTTAAACGATTAGGGAGTCATGTTTATTCTTTCAGGCCTTTAGTGTACCAATAAGTGTACTATACCTGAATGTTTCAGTTTCTAGAAAGCTATGTTCTCAAGGTAAAGCTCTCATAAATGAAAAAGTCAGCACTGCCAGGGGTGTTCTAGAATCTTATAAGATGTAACATGAGATACACAGTTTAAAGTATATAGATGGAGGGTCACATAACATTCCTAGCAAAATCCATTATTGTACACTAACTATTTGAGATCACACAATCATTTGTTGCAGTGGAAGTTTGCTATTATCTGTCCATTGTCGACAAACTTCTTTTCAAGCTCAGAATTCAGTGGTGAAATGAGATCAACCTTCATTGTCTATAGTGACTAAGCTAATGAAAAAGCTGGAGGTATTATGAACACTATAACTCATCCCCCTGCTTCTTACCCAGTATGTTAGAAATTTGTTTTGGACTGAGCAGGATTTTTAGAAATATATTTATATTTTCACAGGGGAATATTTAAAGTAGAAAAGAATGAAAGGAGCTAACAGCTAATTCTTCCCCAAGATAGAGCAATAGAAAGTGAGAGTTGCTCAGTCATATCCAACTCTTTGTGACCCCATGGACCATACAGTTCATGGAATTCTCCAGGCCAGAATACTGGTGTGAATAGCCAGTCTCTTCTCCAGGGGATCTTCCCAACCCAGGGATCAAACCCAAGACTCCCCCCTTTGCAGGTAGATTCGTTACCAACTGAGTCACCAGGGAAGCCCTTAGAGAAATAGAAGAGGAAACAAATAGTTTGTTTAGTTTGTTTCAGTTAAATTCTCCCCAGTCATATCTTTCAGCATAAACCATAGTTATTATATGGAAAGGAAAACATTTATAAATAGGAATATTTATTAAAAATTCATTTAATATACACATTCTTTCTCTCATTAAGACAAAAGAGAACCTACCCTCAGCCAGGAATTGAGTTCAATTAGCAAAGCAATATTGGTGAATACGAAGGAAAAATAAAAAGTTGTGTTGTCAAAATGAACAATGAACGCATTGTTAAATAATTTACAATATTTGGAATATAACTCTTTAACAGAATAGTTAGCCCTAAGATGGATAACCAGTTAAAATTAGGAGATCAGTGAGCTTTTCTGTGACTCAAGTCTGGCCATGTTTAAAATGGATTTAATATAAAAATACTGTGTTTTCCAACCTACAGACCGTGTGAAATGTTTTAGATACAAAACATAATACTGCTTTTTTCCCATTTGTGACTATCAATAATAACAATCACCCAAAGTGAACCAGATTATAATGCAACCCTGGGGATTTCTGCATAATACAAAAAAGAGTGAATGAACCCAACTTTTAATGAAAGTAATGCATAATGAGTACATTCCATCACTACAGGAGAATTTAGCACTCAGAATTTCCACAGCATGAAATAGTCTGTGTACTGATCATCTACTCCCTTGATAAATATCTCAGGCAGAAGAGTTTAACAGCTAAGGCAATAGATTTTAGTGATTAAGCAAGCTCTGGATTTAGTCATGTTTAAATTTCAACTATGTAAATTATTAACCATATAGCTTTGAGCAAGTCAATATAAACTGGTTTCCAATTCTGTGAAATGAAGATCATAATGAAATTTGCTCTGTAAAATTTTTGAAGACTAAGTATTTCCACAAATAAAGTAAAAAGCTAAGAGGGTTTTAGATAAGAAGACACTAGCCAGGTTGGTCTTACTGTTTTTAAACCTGAGTTTTGGCTGATTAGTTTTACATGTCTTTGATGCCGCATTAGAATTTTTACAAAATAGATAAGTTACTTTAACTTTTTTTCTGTTTATGACACATTTTGCTTAATAGAATATTTGGAGGAACACTTGCATTTTTGAGTCTGTGTGTGTGAAAGATACAACATATCTCTCAGTGACCCAATCCATTTACTTTATTGTCTTTCACCATTATTTATTGTACAGAGAAAGTAGTCCTCTGAATACTAAGTTCGAGGTTTCTGAGTAATGCTGTTAAGTTATATTTCTTGCCTCTTCCTTCTTATACTGTACAGCACAGTCTATACCACATGGTATGACCGGTTCACCTCAACTTTCCACCTGATCACCCATCATCTGGCAGCTTCACTGCACACTTGTAAGCTGGGCACATGTGGGGGCGAGCTATGAGCCAGTTACTGGGGGCTGATGTGCAGAATAATATGATGCAGAAAATTTTTAACTAATCATAGACAAAACAAAGGCTTAAGAAAATCCTATTTCCTTCCTATCAATCACTCTAGCTTGAACCTGAGGAAGGGACAACCAGATTTGACTGATTTTCCCTTACCAGCAGTTTGCTATAAGCCAACCTTGGCTGTCTGGGGATTAAGGTGGGGTCATGAGAGATTTCCCAAGTGAGGGCTGGGGAGACTGGCTGAAGGCTGTGCAAACACGTGAGGTGGAAATTCAATACAATGAATGTGCTGACCTCTTCCTTTCCTTTTCCATTCTCTAATTAATTAAAATGTCAAGCTGCACAGGCCAAGATGACTTTCGCAAAGTCAATATTCATCTAATATGAGGCGAACAAGGTTTCATTTCCAGGTTTGTTTGTCTGGTTGTCGCTATTGTCCCTTGCCTCAGAGTTTGTCGTGGCAGTGGGACAAAGGTATGATAAAATGATAAGGCTGGGGACAGCTCGTTTCTGAAATTTTTCCACACCCACTTTTTATTTCCCCACTTCTGATTCTTATAGGTTCGGTTCAGTAATTCCTAAATATTCTAGCCATGTTTCATTATACGGTTGCCAAATTTTCTTTCCTCAACTCTTCTAAAACTGTCTCCATAACCCTAAAACTCCATAATCTAAAAATCCATACTCTTAAAATTCTGTTACTTTATTGCTTTACTTAACTTCTCTAGTCCTCTACTAGGACAGTATCAAGAGTAACAGCAGTTGTTTATTAACTTCCTAGTACATGCCAGTTCCTCTGGTCCTCACAAAAGTGCCTGACTGCAGCATGAATTCACAGGACAGCCAGTGCGGGAAGGGCAGGAACTAAGCAGAGAAATGGAGACTGATAAGGATGGATTTATTTACCCAAGGTCACATAACTAGTAAAATCCTTTACAACTCAAGATTCTCTGACTTAAAAGACAGGACTCAATATATTCCTGTACAATCTTACTTAAAACCACCCTTCTCTATTTCTATTCCAGACCTAGAGTACTACTAAGGCAAAGAACTCATCTTATTGAAGCTATTTTAGCACCTAACAACTATTCTATACACATAACTGGCCCTAAATATACACTCCTTTACGATGGCTTAGTCAGAGAAATGATGCATTTTTCTGACCTCTGATTATATTTATCTGAACATTAGCATGATAGAAGAAATTTGAAATGGTCCCTACCTACAGTCTGCCTGCTTAATCTACCCACTAAAGATTTGTTTCCAGTCCATCCATGGTAACAGTGGTTAGTCTATTTCATTCACAATATAATTCTCTAGACTATCTACTCTTAGCTCAAAGAAATTTGAGCACCAAATTTAGCGAGAGGGATTTTTTTCCTATTCAACTGGCTATCTGCCTTAGTGAAATGTTAGTAAGAGAAAAACTTTCAGGAATTTGGACGTATTTTACAGTATCTGGAATGGAAAGCAGTGTGTTGCTATGAAATTGCTAACTTTCAATAACCTAACTAGAATTTTCTTAGCTCACAGGATATTTATTGTGATACATTTAGCTACTTATATTAATCAAGTAACTTGTGAAACTTCATTTTCATCAATATGCTTTTCATTATGTCAATTTTTAAATTAATTCATAACTAGTTGTCTAAGTACTTTCATTAGCCAATAATACAATTTCCTTCCAATTTCATTTATGATAGCAAATATAAAATACAAACTCCATACATATTTCAGAGGACTTAACTTCCTAGTTTGATCTTTTTCCAGATTTTTGGCTTTCTACTTCTCAAGGTCAAGTAGAGAGAAGGGTATAGTTTAGGACCCTGGTGTGACCCTGTTCATTGTATTTGGACTCCATTTCCAGAGGAGGTGGGTATCTAATCTTTATCAAATACAAGATAAAACTGAAGTCAATCCTAAGCACACTGAGAACAGTCTATGGTAGCAGTGACTCTCCTGATGACTCTAATCTCAGACATTGTTTCAGAACAAGTTTCTTTGTTTTCAGAAACCATCACCAGTCACACACATGGGGAAAGGGGCATGACTTCTCATCCACACTGTATTGCTGCATCACCTTTGGGTGTTTCCATTCTCAATCACATTTTAGCATCACATCCTTTTCAAAAGATTCTTTCGTTATTTTGCAGCCAGTTTTTCCTCTTTATTTCTCATAGGTAAGAGTTTTATCTGTTTAGATCTTCCTCTTTCTACCTCCTACATATGAAATTTTCTAGCATTTTCAAGCTATGTGAGGGAAGAATCCTTATGGATTTTTAGTTCTTTCCTCTGTAATCGCTTGCAATTTAAAAACTTTCCAATTCATATTCAAATTGGCCTCATTTTCTTCTTCAGCAATGTCCTGTACTTTTTGTTCTTCAGAAGCATAAATACCCCCCACCCCCCACCCCCGCCTCAACCGCTACTTCTCTGTTTGCTTTTTACTGGGGCATCCTGTCACACTGGTCTCTGCAAAGTTGCAGAGCACTGGACTGAATACTTTCTACATGCTGGTACACTCTGCAGTCTACTTTCGACAATACATTTTGTTCACTTAGTGAAAAAAAAGCAACTTCTCTGTACAATTCCACTTCACACCTGAATTTTTCTACACAAATCCAAATCCATTCAAACCTTCCTTGGGAGAGTCTGTAATATTACATTGCCATTTCTGCAGACACAGAGCAATGTTCTTTATGTCTCATGCCTAAATTGAATATACCGTTTTCATCCTGGTATATGTTTCTCTGCAAATGACTCCCAGAAATTTTCTAGCTTCCCAGTATGCTTATTTTAACATTTGTCATGTACCACTTCATCCCCAAAGGTTAAAGCAAATTGCTTCATGCCAGTAATTTGAATTGTAGTAAATATATCTGTTAGGGGAAGCACACTGACTGAAACCACCCACCCTGGCCAGGCACCATAGTAACCATTTGCATGAGCTGCTTTACAACAGGAGGTCCTGGTAAGGAGCACTGAGCTAATAAGCCTCCACCAACCAGAAGAGTTCGGGAAAGGTCAAAAGGAGACACCACAAATCCGACCATCTCCAGAATCCTTCTCTCTGGCATCCATCTTGGCTGAACAAGGCATGCGCCAACAGGAAGGACTCTGAGTCACAATGATTGGCTAAAGACAACTCGGAAACTAATCCCATCACCATAAAACCATGTAACAAGCCATGTGACAGAGCTGTTCTCCTGGGTTCCCTAACCCTACTGCTCTCCACCCGGGTGCCCTTTCCCAATAAAATCTCTTGCTTTGTCAGCAGATGTGTCTCCTTGGACAGTTCATTTCCGAGTGCTAGACAAGAGCCCAGTTTTGAACCCTGGAAGGGGTCCCCCTTCCTGCAACAAAAAGCCCAATTTCAGGCCATGGAAGGGGTCCCCCTTCCTGCAACATATCTTTTCACATAATTCCCAATGAATTATTAATGTCACCACCCACTCCCCTACAGAGTCTTGTGTGGGGATTTCTCTTTAATATCTGTGTATCTTACACTGACATGAAGTTATTGCTTCAAAGGTTGTGTGAGTTTCTTTTCTCCTTCAGAGACTAACATGCTTTCCTGGCTTTCCAGCGCCCTTCTTCCTTCCAGGCCAGGCCACCACCAACTTCCTCCTATCTCCTGCTTTCTCAAATGCTATGTGTCTACAATCAGTTGCTTGAAAACAGCTAAGTTTTATGCTTTTGTATCTTATTCTGAATCATCCTAAAAGCTCTTTGTTTCTAAAGAAAAGAAACAAATGACTGCTTAATTTTAAGTTCACTTCTCCCAACAATGCTCTTCCCTTTATTTCCCCAGTTACTTTTCATGCTTACTACCTCAGCTTGGTTCTTTCCTCATGAGTAATAATTAAGTTAAGGTTTAAACCAGAAGACTGGAATTCAGACAACCTGAGATCTGAAGCTGGGTTCTTTTATATGTGAACTATGTGACCGTAAAGCTTTCAGAATAATAACAACTTGTTCAGTAAAAAAACAAAATAAGAGTAATTATAAAGATCTTGTGGATTTACTGGATTTAATGTTATTTTCTCTGAATACTCACTCTATACCCCAGCCTCAGTTTGATTAAACCTATCATTATCCCCTCTATGCAGCTCTGTGTGAATGTGAGTGTGAAAGCCGCTCAGTCGTGTCCAACTCTTTGCGACCCCATGGACCCCAGGCCAGAATACTAGAATGGATAGCTGTTCCCTTCTCCAGGGGATCTTCCTGATCCAAGAATCGAACCAGGGTCTCCTGCATTGCAGGCGGATTCTTTACCAACCGAGCTATCAGGGAAGCCCCATGCAGAACTGTGCCTCTTAAGTTTTCTAGACCATATTGAGACACATGATTGAGCTGTAACTATTTTTCTAGAGACAGTTAAGTGATTGTGAATGTGAATTCTCAAGCCATAATCTTGAACACGAATCCTGGTTCTAAATTGTTGAATACCCTTCGCAATTTCCTTAGACTCTCTGTGTCTCGGTTTTCTCATTTATAAAATGAGAAATGTAATAGCACCTACTTCATAAGACTTGTAAGAATATCATGCTTTAATGTATGTAAAGTACTTAACATAGTATGTGCCCTACAGTAACTGCTTCATTAAAATTACGAATCTCATTTCAACTGTAATCTCTTTGATGGCAACATTTCAATCCCACCCACTTAGTTCTTCCAAACAGCAAGTATATTGTCTAGAATATTGTATGTGTTCAATTAATGTTTAATGAACTGGACTAAATTGAGTAACAGCATCTAGATTGTTCTGTGGTTCATGTCTGGGACTTGGCAAATGTTTGTTTTCCTTGTCACAAGTTCTGTGATTCAGTCTTCATTCCAATTCCAAAGAAAGGCAATGCCAAAGAATACTCAAACTACCACACAATTACACTCATCTCACACTCTAGTAAAGTCATGCTCAAAATTCTCCAAGCCAGGCTTCAGCAATATGTGAACCGTGAACTTCCAGATGTTCAAGCAGGTTTTAGAAAAGGCAGAGGCACCAGAGATCAAATTGCCAACATCCTCTGGATCACGGAGAAAGCAAGAGAGTTCCAGAAAAACATCTCTTTCTGTTTCGTTGACTATGCCAAAGCCTTTGACTGTGTGGATCACAATAAACTGTGGAAAATTCTGAAAGAGATGGGAATCCCAGACCACCTTACCTGCCTCTTGAGAAACCTGTATGCAGGTCAGGAAGCAACAGTCAGAACTGGACATGAAACAACAGACTGGTTCCAAATGGGAAAAGGAGTGTGTCAAGGTTGTATATTGTCACCCTGCTTATTTAACTTATATGCAGAGTACATCATGAGGAACGCTGGGCTGGAAGAAGCACAAGCTGGAATCAAGATTCCTGAGAGAAATATCAATAACCTCAGATATGCAGATGACACCACCCTTATGGCAGAAAGGGAAGAGGAACTCAAAAGCCCCTTGATGAAAGTGAAAGAGGAGAGTGAAAAAGTTGGCTTGAAGCTCAACATTCAGAAAACAAAGATCATGGCATCTGGTCCCATCACTTCATGGGAAATAGATGGGGAAACAGTGGAAGCAGTGTCAGACTTTATTTTTTTAGGCTCCAAAATCGCTGCAGATGCTGATTGCAGCCATGAAATTAAAAGACACTTACTCCTTGGAAGGAAAGTTATGACCAACCTTGATAATATATTAAAAAGCAGAGACATTACTTTGCCAACCAAGGTCCGTCTAGTCAAGGCTATGGTTTTTCCCTTGGTCATGTATGGATGTGAAAGTTGGACTGTGAAGAAAGCTGATTGCCGAAGAATTGATGCTTTTGAACTGTGGTGCTGGAGAAGACTCTTGAGAGTCCCTTGGACTGCAAGGAGATCCAACCAGTCCATTCTAAAGGAGATCAGTCCTGGGTGTTCATTGGAAGGACTGATGCTAAAGCTGAAACTCCAATATTTTGGCCACTTCATGCGACGAGTTGCCTCACTGGAAAAGACTCTGATGCTGGGAGGCATTGGGGGCGGGAGGAGACGGGGACGACAAAGAATGAGATGGATGGATGGCATCACCAACTCGATGGACATGAGTTTGAGTGAACTCCGGGAGTTGGTGATGGACAGGGAGGCCTGGCGTGCTGTGATTCATGGGGTCGCAAAGAGTCGGACACGACTGAGTGACTGAACTGAACTGACTGTCCTAGAAAAGTTGTGTGTATTCAGT
This sequence comes from Moschus berezovskii, assembly GCF_049115385.1. Lineage (NCBI taxonomy): Eukaryota > Metazoa > Chordata > Mammalia > Artiodactyla > Moschidae > Moschus > Moschus berezovskii. The sequence continues at coordinate 30,017,118 of NC_142464.1, forward strand.
AGCACATTAATTGGAATATAATGGGTTTCCCAGATGGTGCTAGTGGTAAAGAAACCCCTGCCAACGCAGCAGATCTAAGAGACGTGTGTTCGATCCCCGGGTCTGGAAGATCCCCTGAAGGAGGGCATGGCAACCCACCACAGTATTCTTGCCTGGAGAATTCTATGGACAGAGGAGCCTGGTGGGCTATAGTCCATAGGGTCGCAAAGAGTCAGACATGACTGAAGCGACTTAGCATGCAAGTGTACTGAAGCCCAGGTGTTCTCAATGTCAAGCTAAGCTATACCGTTTCGGGAGGTGAACCTGGGCTTGGGCCCGCATCTTTCAAGTCCTGTGTCTTGGCTAATAGTCAGTACTTCTTATTTTTGAAGATGTTTTCATGTAATATTCTGGCTTTGGGAGCCAAGGCACAAGGTGAGGTGTGGTTGGCAGTGTGAAGCATGTTGAGGCCACCTGAGGTTCCAATCTATTTCCAAATCAAAGACCTAATGAAATATCATTGAATAAAAATAACTAAACCCTTGATATACAAGTGAAAAATGGCTTGTTTTTTCCTCCTACCCACCTTTAGAAGCTTTAAAATGCGAAAGAACTGCATTAACCACATTCTACATTAGCCACTTTCCATGATGTCTTATCAGAGCCAGCTTGAATAATCTATCATTACTGTTATTATTATTTAAATTACATACTTGTGGTCCAATTATTACTTTCCTAAGTAACAAGCTCTTGCCTTGATTCCTGGAATTAAAAGGAAGACTAATAAACATTTTCTAAAATCAAACTCAAGTACATCTTTAAAAAAATTTCCCTATATCATGACCACTGTTTTGTTAAAAAGAAAAGTAACACAAAAAGATTGTTAGAAAAAGGGAAAGTAGAGTAAGTTATTCAGTGAATGGTTACAGGTACTATGTTGAACAGCCTCCTTGAAGTGGTTTGACTAAAAATAAAATTGCTTCTTGATTGGCATCTCATAATTTTCAGGAAGTATGAATTTTAATCATTGCCATTTTAATAGAAGAAAGAGAAAGTAAGAAAAATAAACTCATGTTAGGAAAAGCAAAACTCTTGTGTTTACCATTTCATCTGGGTTTGATTAAAAAGCACACCACAAAATGAACAGACACTAACCTTTGCAGTAAGAAGTCTACCAAACCTTCCTGAGTATCATGAGGCTATGAATTAGTTCCAAGTGCCTTATTCCAGCATATCTTACACTATTGTTTTAAGATAAAATGAAAAATCTTGAAGAAAGGTCATATCGGTTCCATATAATAGCTGGAAATTATTGGAACGTATATGACAACATTGAGAGATAATCAGAAAGCTCAGTGGGTGCCCAACTATCTAGGTCTATCTCCGTGAGTGTCCAACCAAAATGGGTAGCTGTGGTTTTGCAGAGAAGATCCACAACATTATGATGTGATAGGAATCACTTGCTAGGACTCGAGGTTCATAACCATAAAGATTGTTGCTTTACAGGCATAATATTTGACATTATACGGAAATGTACCTAATGTTCCAGTGTCTTAGCTGGGGGATGGTTTTGAATGAGGCATAGGCTGGCATATAAAACTAGCCTGAAACTCTCTTGAAAATCTTTAGAAAATCTTATTCTTGTGGTATTGTGCCATTTCACTGAGAGGAAACAGCCTGGCCATCATTTGGGGATATAGCACTACCTGTCACATTTGCCTGAATCCAGACCTAGCTGTTTGCATAATTTGTGGCTGGTTGTATACTTTGTGGCTCTGCTTTTTGTTTAGATGGTTATGCATTGCAGAAACACTGCAATGGATAGTGGCAAAGGCTATTAGTTCCTTCTGGATTTCAAAGAGCCTGCTGTTTTAGATTGAAAATGCTTTGTTGTGTTTTGAATAAAAAAAGATTAAAAGGCAGATGGATGTTCAAATTTATAAATAGAAATAGGTCAGTATTTTGTCTATCTATTTCTTCATTAGAATGCTTCTTTTATATTTATTTTAACTTAATATCATTTCTAATAGGAAAGATAGTTGAGCTTCTTCATCCCTAAGGAAGAGGAAAAAGAAAAAAAAAAAAACTGTTTCAGTAAGGAAGTCATTTAATGCAGAGTCTTTGTGAAAAATGATACCCTGTTATAGCTTTTAATATAAATGGATTTTGTAAGTTTCATAATTGAACTCCAAGGTACATACTAGTTAAAATTGCAATATAAAATAACATTATGTACCTATAAAATATAAAATTAAATTGTAAAAATAAAATGAACATTTTTCCCCAAAGCAGAACATTTTAACAGCCAGAAAAGAAAGCAATTACAACCCTAGTTCTATAGATCAGTTAAGACTTTTTGAGAACGTTTTGTTTCTATGAGGCTGTAATGGTGTATTTTTAAGGTAAGGTGGAAAGACTATTCATCGGGAATAAATCAAATAGCATTTTTTATGAGCATATAAGAAGCCTGTGTTCTGTTGACCTCATCATCTAATTACCCCATCAGTGATGGATGGCCCACCAAACTTTGGTCCATCCATGATTTATGGTACAGCAAAGGGGTGAATAGATAACAGAGCCCTCGAGGCTAAGATTCTAGGTTACAGACACTTGTTGTATTAAGACTGAATAAAAATATGTCTATTGAGCTAACGACATATGAGAAAGCAGCACCAGATGCTGCAGAAGATATGGAGGTGACAAAAGATAGCCCCACCTCTAACTCCTACTCAGCTACAGGAGCTGTCAATGTAGGATGAGGGTTCAGAGCAGGAAAAACGGGTGTGATGTTAAGAACACAAGGAAAGAATTACGGGAGAGAAAGAACTTGAAAGATGGACACACTTCTGGCAGACTGAAATGGAGAAGTGGGGACAAGAACAATACAGGTGCATGGAAGAATGTGGGGGAGTCAGTTCAGTAAAGGATACGGCTCTAGATAATTGGTTTCATTGAAGATCTGCTTCTTCCCAGACGAAGATCAGCAGTGTCACCATTGTGTTTATGGTGTGAGAAGTAATAGATCTCATAGTAAAATAAACTAAAATACACAGAATCTTTTGATGAAAAATACAGAAGCCCAAGAGAATTAATGAATAAACAAGATAGGTTTTATGAAAAAACCTTGATTAAACTAATGGCATCAGAAACCACCCTTTAGTTAGAAAATACAATAAAACCTGTATTGTGTAAACAATAGTGCTGTTAAATGTGAGTCTAATAATTAAAATCCATGGCGTAAATGGAGTAAATTATAAAATTTCAATGAAAGGTGATAAGAAAAATCAAATAACTGGAAAAATAAATGTCCTACTTCTGAGTGGAAAGGTTAAAAAATGTGGACATCCAAAAATGTGTAAATTTAAAGTAGGTAAGTCAAAATATCAATTGATAGCTATAAGTACAGGAGGCCTTATAATTCTTAGAAAAAAGCCATGGGGATTTTGAAAAGAAAGAGCAACATGGGATTACATGCCTAAGCAGATAAGAAAGTGCTATAAAGCTATAATTAGTAGGATTGTATGGCACTATCAAAAGTTTCAACGGAGATCAGTGGGTGTATGTTATAAGTCCAAAAAAGACTAACGTGCACACTGGAAAGTAAACTTTTATTTCAGATCACTAGAGACAGTATGGATAACAAAGCTATTGTTGGAACAGCGCACATTTGTATGTTTTGAGTGTAAATTTTATAAATGTTCATACTTTTAGATATGGCAGCAGTTCCACATAAATATATCATTATCACTGAATTGTAGCTTTACTTATAAAAAAAGATGGAAAATGACATAACCAACAGGAGGTTAAAGAAAGTAACGTATACTGGTGTTCTGGTATATTACATATTCATCAAAAAAGAAAACATTGGTATAGAAAATATTGACCATATATTCAAGCTGAAAAAGGAACATTGCAGAATGTTGTTTCCATCACAGTTTTAATTGGTCAAAGCTGGTGTAAAGAAAAGAATCAAAGACAGTCCAAAGGGATACATCCACTTAATGTCAGATAACTGAGAAAAAGGTGGAGTTATTAAAAGAAAGAGGGAAGTAAGAGTGGGAAACTGGTTTGGTAGAGATGGTGAACTATTTTTTTAAATGTAAACAGCTCATATTGATGAATTCATTATGCAGGCAATTGGAAGAGAAGGTCACTGGAGAGTTTGAAAGAGACAAGTATTTGGGGTTAGCTACCTCAGATATGCAGATGACACCACCCTTGTGGAAGAAAGTGAAGAGGAACTCAAAGGCCTCTTGATGAAAGTGAAAGAGGAGAGTGAAAAGGTTGGCTTGAAGCTCAACATTCAGAAAATGAAGATCATGGCATCTGGTCCCATCACTTCATGGGAAATAGATGGGGAAACAATGGAAACAGTGTCAGACTTTATTTTTTTGGGCTCCAAAATCACTGCAGATGCTGATTGTAGCCAGGAAATTAAAAGACGCTTACTCCTTGGAAGGAAAGTTATGACCAACCTAGATAGCATATTAAAAAGCAGGGACATTACTTTGCCAACAAAGGTCCGTCTAGTCAAGGCTATGGTTTTTCCCGTGGTCACGTATGGATGTGAGAGTTGGACTGTGAAGAAAGCTGATCGCTAAAGAATTGATGCTTTTGAACTGTGGTGCTGGAGAAGACTCTTGAGAGTCCCTTGGACTGCAAGGAGATCCAACCAGTCCATTCTAAAGGAGATCAGTCCTGGGTGTTCATTGGAAGGACTGATGCTAAAGCTGAAACTCCAATACTTTGGCCACCTCATGCGACGAGTTGACTCACTGGAAAGGGCTCTGATGCTGGGAGGGATTGGGGGTGGGAGGAGACGGGGATGACAGAGAATGAGATGGCTGGATGGCATCACCGACTCTGTGGACATGAGTTTGAGTGAACTCCGGGAGTTGGTGATGGACAGGGAGGCGTGGCGTGCTGTGATTCATGGGGTCACAGAGAGTCATACACGACTGAGCGACTGAACTGAACTGAACTGAACCTAAAGATGAGCATTGAATCATAGTGGACAGTATTCCTGTGGTGGTGGAGAAAGCAGAAAAGAAATATTGTCCAAAGACAAAACAGAGGCAATACATGTGTACTTAGGTAAAGAGGGGCAGGAAAGAACACAGGGTAAGAGAACCAGAGACAGAGGAGGAAAACTTGCCACTGGGCGACAAGCAAGTCTAGGGAGGGTCAACAATGCGTATACTAGAAAGCTACTTGACACGGACCTGAGCAAAGGTGACAGACACTGGAATTACTGATAACCTTTGAGGGGACAATCTAGGGGACTGAGTGATAAGAGAAGAAAGACTACAAGAGAGTGGGTGATAGCCCCCCAGTTATATATTTGACTTATATCGCCATTTATTCCATAACCATCTAATTATTTCATCAGTGAGGCATCAGCAGTGAATTGAATTAAAAGTAAATGAAACAGCAAGGGCAGTAAAATGATTCCTGGTGACTGAACTTACGTAAAGAGGCACCTGTAGGCCTGCCTATACAATTTTCCAATCTGTTCAATAGACACGTCAAGCTACCACTTAGCAGGGTAAGCTGCTTCACATTCTGAAGGGACCCAGTTGGATGGAGCTGAGAGATGGAGAAGGCAGGGGATGACAATATTATAAATTGCACCACAGGGGCTGTATTTACTTTCTCTCTCTAGTGAAGATTATAAATGAAACGAGATGCATTTTTCTAATCCATCTGAAGCCTTTGGTTGCTGTTTTCACCTAAAGCAAACTGACTTAAAAAGTCATTTATTTGCTTTAGATTTTCTTCAAAATAACCTACTTTAGAAAAAGAGTTCAGACAGTGAAATTAATGTGATCATAAAAAAGGCAGGGAGATGGTGACTATGAAGGGGATTAAGGAGATTCTGAGAGGAGAAGAAATTTTCTTAGATGAATAAAAGGAGTGACTAAGACACATGTGATTTAAGTCACTAGGAAAATGAGTCTGTCTGTCCTCTCAGAGTTTGGACTTAATGCCTGATGTGTGGGAGACTTCCCCTGAGCAGTAATAAGTCAGTAAGAAGATCCTCATCATAACAAGGTGACCTGACAACGTAAGAGCCTGGACGCGGCTGTGCTAACTTTGTGTTCTCACAAAAGCCATGTCATTGTCACCATTTTATTAAACAGGCACATCCACCTAACCAAAGCTCATTAAACACTGTATCCTGAATACAGAATGCTCCAGATACTGCTGTTAATAATGGAAGATATTAACTCCATTATGGATATCCTCCACTCAATACTTCTATTTACATGATTACATTTACTGGAAAATAACTTTTCCCATATAACCCTAAACAGGTGATCAAAACTAGGGAAAGGATATAAGAAAAAGCATCATGATTTACCCTTCACATCTTTTAGCATTTGATCAACGTACCTCCTCTTCTCTTCCCTGTCTAGTCAGAAAGACTGAGATAAGAGAGCAAAAACATCTGTAGTGATCATCCAGTTAAATCGCTCCATCTCGCAGGTGATGAAACTAAGTCTCTGAGAGGTGACTTGCCTGGGGTCAAAGGGCTTGTTAATAGAAGAGGCAGAACTCAACTTCTGTCTCTTTACTTCAAGTCCTACTTTTCATGTATGTAAGGAGCAGAGCCATTTCTTTTAACATTAAGGGGGTGCTTGCTGATAATATGGGCAAATATATTGGAGAAATGCCTTGAGATGACCTTTTGATGGGTATTGACATTATTCCTTAAACGTTTAGCCTTGCCTTTGCATTGTGGCCATTTTCATGCTATAGGTGATTTTTCAAATTCTCAAAAGATGCCCTATCTCAATTTTGCTTGTCTGTATAAATCAGAATATCAGAAGTCTTCTCTCTAGGAAGCAGAATAGTAATAGCTCTTAGTATTGAAAGTAAATATCTGTAGCTGGACATAAGATTTATCTTCTGTACAGCACGTGCCTTCAATTTTCTGTGCCCTAATCATGAATCTAGAGGGGAATGCTGATTTTACAAGACAATCCATGAGTTTTTATACATCAAAATTAAATTATCAACACATTGCATAGTCCTCTCACAGACTTTTTGATCGCATATATCCTCAGCTAGCTAAGGTTTAAGAATTTCTCAAAATACCTGCAGTGCCATTCAGTCTACCACTAGAGTTCTGGAATGCAGCCACCGTGCTAGCAGCGAGGCAGTGTTTGCTGCTTCAGAACTCTGCTGAGCTGAGCGGGTGTAGAGGATGGCTAGCGATGGCCATTATCCACACAATTTCTTGGGTTCCTGCTGACATCCTCATGCTCACATGCTCAGCTCATAAGAATGTGCTTTGCAGCAAGATGACCATGGTAGAGTGACCATTGCAAGGTGAGCATAAGAACTGTTTTAAGGGAATGTTAAAGTATATCTTTGAATAGAAAGGCAGTGCTGTGAAATTCTGGGAAAATAGCACCAGATGGGCCAAGCTGGCATACAACTATCAGAAACAGTGAGAAATATTTTAAGCAAAAATGTATTGGGGACAGTCTGTAAAGCAAAAAGAAGAAGACAGTGTTTTAAGCATCACTTAGTAAAAAGGGTCTTAGTTTTAATCTTGTTTTTAAATCTCAGTTATTTAACTTGCAAGCCCATTTTAGGAAACTACTTAGCAACTCTGAGTTTTAATTTTAAAAAAATCTATAAAAAATGAGGATGGTAGTGGGGTTTTTTGTAGTGGGTTTTATTGTGAGGATTCAATAAGTCAAATAGCCTAGTGCGCAGCACCTATCAGATAAAAGGTAAATGGTAAGTATCAACAAACATTGATGCCTAAATAGCAAAGTCCAAGGATAGATTCCATGTGCACAAAGTGGAGAAAGAAGTTCTGGTTTCGAAATCTGTGTTTCCAATTATGCTCATAGCACCAAGATCTTCAAACACAAAGATTAATACATTAAGTAAAATGAGAAGAAAAAAAAAGATTCTCACTTTAAGTGAAAGTTGGAATACTTTCAGAATTTCCACATAATCTCAAAAGGCTGAGAAAATCAAAGGACAACATACCAAGAACCTCCCTTCTAAGTTCCAAGGGTGAGTTCTGCAACATTCTTTCTGATGTGTAAGCTGTCCCCTCCGTCAGTGAGTCCTGTGAAAGTCACAAACCACAACTCAAGGTTTCTCCCTTGGGCTATGCATTGCCCAATTGGTGGCATCCTTGGAGAAGAGACATCCAGTTGGTGTCCATTAGTCCCTGAATAATAAATAATATTATTTATTATTATAACCACTTATAATCACTTCTTATTACTTATTAGAAGAATGCTGCTGCTGCTGCTAAGTCACTTCAGTCGTGTCTGACTCTTAGTGACCCCATGGACTGCGGCCTACCAGGCTCCTCCATCCATGGGATTCTCCAGGCAAGAGTACTGGAGTGGGGTGCTATTGCCTTCTCCATATTAGAAGAATAAATCTGCTTTAATGGTAGGTAGCAGGACTCTGGGACTGCAGGAATACAGCTAATTTCAATGTGGTAATCCTTCAAATGAATAGAACTCTGAAAGAGTGGTTATGACAGTGAAGGAGGAAGAGGATGAACATGATAGATCAAGGTAGTTATGCTGCTTAATAAAGAAAGGTAAAATGCAGAGATACAGCTTAAATAGTTGAGTTCATCAAAGACAATTCTTACTCTGAATATAACAATAAAGAGTTAAAGAAGATTCTATATTTATCTTCTCATTAGCAGATATGGTTTTTGGTGAAATTAAGCTCATAACTTATGGGAGGGAACAGACTCACTAGCCATGTCATCATAGGGAAAAAAGTGGCCACAGGACATTTGAAGGAGATGATGGGAAATGCTCTTTCTTACTGAGCAGCAATGGGGTCTGGAAAGATAAAAATATCAGGGGAACTGGGTTTTTCAAAGGACCTACTGTTAAATGGAAGCAACTCACAGGCATCCCCTATAAACTGTCAAATTTCCAGTTGTACTGTGAGGACCCTGAGGTTTCTCTTTTCCACATAACTCTTCTTGTAAGACAAAAACGATACTGGCCAATTTCCCGATAAATTTCAAGAGGGCAGATTTCATCCCTCTCTTTGTTCTACATTTGGAGTAAGACAGATCAAGGTGGAGACTGAGCAGGAGTGATGAATGCTGTAATGGTTTTTGGTTTGCTCTCCACATAAGCAGAGTACTTCAGCTTCTGAGTTGGCCTGGCACTTCTCCAAGGCTGGACTTGGTCTTTAAAAAGCACTACATTCCAGGTTGTAACCAACTTACGGTTCAGAAGCTCAGTCATGTCCAACCTTTTGCGACCCCATTGACTGCATCACGACAGGCTTCCCTGTTCTTCACCATCTCCTGAAGTTTGCTCAGACTAATTTCCATTGAGTTGGTGATGCCATCCAACCATCTTATCCTCTGCTGGCTCCTTCTCCTCCTGCCCTCAATCTTTTTCAGCATCAGGGTCTTTTCCAATGAATCAGCTATTTGCATCAGGTGGCCAAAGTATTGGAGCTTCAGCCTCAGTCCTTCCAAAGAATAGTCAGGGTTAATTTCCTTTAGGATTGACTGTTTGATCTCCTGCTGTCCAACGGACTCTCAAGAGTCTTCTCCAGTACCATAATTTGAAAGCATCAATTCTTCGGTGCTCAGCCTTCTTTATGGTCCAACTCTCACATCCACTGGAGAAGAAAATGGCAACCCACACCAGTACTCTTGCCTGGAAAATCCCATGGATGGAGGAGCCCGGCAGGCTACAGTCCATGGGATCACAAAGAGTCGGACATGACTGAGTGACTTCACTTTCTTTCTTTCTCACATCTGTGTATGACTATTGGGAAAACCACAGCTTTAACTATACAGACTTTGGTTGGCAAAGTGATGTCTCTGCTTTTTAATACACTGTCTAGGTTTGTCATAACTTTCCTCCCAAGGAGCAAGTGTCTTTTAATTTCATGGCTGCAGTCACCATCAACAGTGATTTTGGAGTGATAAATGATGTGCTTTTTTTTCCTTAACTTTTTATTTTCTACTGGAGTACAGTTTATTAACAATGTGGTAGTTTCAGATGTATAGCAAAGTGGTTCAGTTATACATACAAATGTATCTATTCTTTTTCAAGTTCTTTTCCCATTTAGGTTGTTATATAATACTGAGCAGAGTTTGATGCACTTTTAGTGGTGGGAGTGTTACTAAGGGGTTTGTCCAAACTGCCCCAAAGAGATGATGTCTAGGATGTCCTAGATGTGAGTGAGGACCATTTGGTTCAATCCTCTGCTCTGGGTTTTCAAATTGTAATTAAAAAGATAAACAAAAAACAAAGTGAAAATAAGGTGGTATAAAACTTGCCTGAATACTTACGATGTTCTGAAGGCAAAGATGATTAAGAATCAAGATAATAGGCCTGGTTTCCTTGGAATCCAGGACAGCGGCAAGAGGGGAAGCAGAGGTCACTTAGTCCTGCCTTCCATCTACAAGGGGGTCCTGAGCAGGCCCTTCCACTTTTGCACAAACATTCCAGCCACAAGGAACATGTTCCTTGCAAAGAAAATCATTTCCAGTTGTATCAGTTTGCATATTAGAAAAGTGTTACTTATTTTGAGTCCCCAGATTATATTTGTTGGACTTTGCATTCCCAAATTATCACATAGAAAATTATATCTTAAAATATTCAATGTTATTTTTAATGAAATGGAGAGTATTTTAAAAGCCCATTTAAAATACTTATTTTGGAAATATTCTAGTTTTCTTCTTGGATTAACAGATATAGAACACTCACTCTTCAGACTCTGTGATCAACAATTTACATCAATGATCTCATTTAATTCATACAATGAGATATGAAATATTCACTATTATGTCCATTTGACAGATAAAGTTACTTCGCACTTTGTCTCAGGAAACCTCTTCAGTTAATTTATGGAACTGGGACATAAACACCGACTATTAATCATAAAGGTATTATTCAATCATTTTCTAGCTCATTTTGCCTTAAATATAGCTTCTTATATGTCATTTCTAAGAGGAGAAGTTTTAGAACTCAAAAATGTCAATGATCTTACATAACTTTAACTAAGGAAAGGACCTGGAAAGAGATAATTTTCTCTCAATAAGAAACCAAGTATCAAATTCCTGTTACATAATCTTGCTGCATCACCCTTCAGGAGGTTGATGGTAGAACAACATACAGGGCACCATTTTCCTTGTTTCGTATAATAGAATAACAACCAAAGCAGTAAAACAAAACAACAAAAACACGCTATGAAAGGAAAAGAAACCATGTCTCTAGTTATGTGCTGGAATTACTGATAGAGAGGAGGGCATCTGTCCTGCACTAGGAAATGAAAATCTAGTTTATGTCAGTAACACTGAGAAACAGGAAGAGACCTAGTCCTAGGCCTGATAGAAACCTTATCTACATCTTATCTATAGAATTTCTTATCTACATCTAGAATCAATCCTTTCAACAATCTATTTGAAAGTATGGTCTATCAGTAAATTCAATGGTTGTGTCAGAAAGATATATGTTCCTGTGTTAACCATGGAGTCTCTGTCAGTGCTGACGTTGTTGCCGTTTCCAGCTGCTCCTTCTGTCCAAGGCACCTGTATGTGCAGGAGCTCGTCTGTCATCCTCCTGGGGCACTGGCACTGTAGCACTTACGAGCTACAGATGAGGGCCGACCTCACAGCTTACACTCATGGAGTACCCATGGAGCCAACGTATTAACGTGAGCCCCTGTTAAGAAAGGCTTATTTTTCTTTTCATTAATTAATTCAACTCTTGCCCATCACAGAACTTTACAGTTAGAATGTTTGACTCTCTAAACTCCACATGGCTCTCCACGGAAGACAAGCACAAATTTAGAATTTGGGGGGAGGGGGCGCTCAAAACTGCTGTAGCATCTGGCAGTGGGAGATTCCTTTTTGATGAAACACAAGAATCCCTCCCTTTGTGATTTTAATGTGTGTGGCCTTAAATAAAATGCTTCTATTACATCTCAAATAATTGCCTGTGGTTTTTAAACATTCTTCTCAGAAAACTGATGGCATGTTTGGTGGATTGGGGTGACAATCAACTCAGAACACTCACAGGTATCTCTCTCTCCCCTCTACTATCTTGGTATTTCTTTTGTCAACACATCAGCCCTCCAAACCCTTACTCAGTTTCTTTCCACTCTCAAGCCTTCTTAGTTTGATCCCTTGACAAATGATTTCTGTAACCTTGGAGTTTGCATGCTCATGCTCAGTCACGTCTGACTCTGTGACCCCGTGGACTGTAGCTTGTCAGGCTCCTCTGTCTACAGAATTTTCCAGGCAAGAATATTGGATTGGCTTGCCATTTTCTCTAGGGGATCTTTCCCAACCCAGGGGTCAAATCCTCATCAATTGGGTCTCCTGCCCTAGCAGGCAGATTCTTTACCAGTGAGCCACCTGGGTAGCCCAACCTTGGCGTTTACCACCACCTTTTCCAGGGATAATGATGTTTACCAAGGGCTTCGTTTGAACTTGACCTTCTCACTGTGGGTAGAAGTATGGAGAAAAGCAAGACCACATAAATGAGCCCTAACTTTGCCAGAAGGTAAAAAATTATCTCCATTATTTCCTTAAAGTGAGTTTTCATGGAGAGGGTGCTGTCAGTTGAATTGTCTCTTCATCAAAAGATATGTTTCAGTCCTAACTCCTGGTACCTGTGAACATGACCATGTTTGGAAATGGGGTATTTGCAGAGGTAATCGAGTTAAGATGAGTTCATGCTGAATTAGGAAGGATGTACCCTAGATTCAATGACTGACATTCTTTTAAAAGGGCCATGTGATGACAAAGAGCATAGACACAAGGAGAACTTCATGGGACCCTGAGGAACACCAAGAATGCCCATACCCACCAGAAGCTCAGAGAGAGGCGTGGAAGAGATTATGCCTTATAGCCTGGAGAAGGAATCAACCTTACTGACACTTTGATTTCATACATCTAGCTTCTGGGACTGTGAGAGAATAAATTTATGTTGTTTTAAACTACACAGTTTATGATAATTTGTTCTAACAGCTGTAGGACATAAATAAGGAGGTGAGAGGTGCAAGAGAGCAGAGAAATATGAGGCTCAACAAATGAACGATCTTGTCATTCAAAAAAACACAAGGCAATCTCTCTACTTTTCAAAAAGTCACAACTTACAAAGTCATATGAAAGTGAACTATCAGATATTGAGTGTCTGCATCAAGATGGGAGGGAGGAAGGTGTGTTAGGAGAAGGGTAGTTGCTGGCATACTTAATCTGCTCTAGCTCAGAACACTAGGCTTTTTTTGGTAAAAGGGTTCAGAAAGCAAGGAATAATGCAGGCTAGTAAGTCTGCTGCCACTCCAGTACTCTTGCCTAGAAAATCCCATGTACGGGGGAGCCTGGTGGGTTGCAGTCCATGGGGTCGCTACGAGTCTGACGTGGCTGAGCGACTTCACTTTCAGTTTTCACTTTCACACATTGGAGAAGGAAATGGCAACCCACTCCAGTGTTCTTGCCTGGAGAATCCCAGGGACGGGGGAGCCTGGTGGGCTTCCGTCTATGGAGTCACGCAGAGTTGGACACGACTGAAGTGACTTAGCAGCAGCAGTAAGTCTGCTGCAAAACCTCAAAGTGCTATGATCATTTGTTCTACAAGTCTCTTCTAATCAGTCTATTCTCTCCATGCAATCCTGCCATATTGTGATCTTGATATTCACTGAGCAAGAACAGAGATGCTGTAATTGTGGGCAGGTTTCTCATTGTTCACTCTTTCAAGATTAACTGTTCTGCACAAGGCATTTTCTATAAATATGACAAGAGATGGAAAAAAACAGATGGGAACATTTCAATCCCTATTCACCTATTATTTTATGCTACCTTTGTTCTCATCTTAATAACATCAACTTTATGGATGAAAGAACACTATTGTATTACCCCCAGGGTTCTTACACATAGTAAAACTTCAGGTAACAAAATTTGTTTCATTTTATTTCTGTCATCTAAGCTGTGGTGTAGTAACTAACCTTGACCAACCCTAACTCACTTTCAACCTCTCCATCTCACCTGATTAAATAAATGTTATGTGTCCTCTATTGGTGTGCATATAGGCAAAAGGTCTTCCCTAGCCACTCACTGATCATTAATCATTAGTATAAGGATTTTTGTTTTTTTCTTTGTTGTCAGTTCATTAAGAAATAAAATAAAAAGCTAGAAAAATGATTTATTTAAGTATTTCAAAAATATCACCTGGCATGAATGAGACTTGGCAATGCAAGAATGTAAGAGGTATACAGGACCGACATCATCAAGCTATGGATTTGGAAATCTGCCTTAACTGTGAAAAGGTTTATTAACAGATCTTATGCCACTTACAAACTTCCCAGGTGACTCAGCAATAAAGAATCTGCCTGCCAAGGCAGGAGATATAGGAGACTCAGGTTTGATCCCTGTGTGGGGAAGATCCCCTGGAGGATGGAATGGCAACCAACTCCAGTATTCTTGCCAGGAAAATCCCATGGACAGAGGAGCCTGGTGGGCTACAGTCCATGGGGTCACAAAGAGTCAGACATGACTTAGCAACTGAGCATACACACATGCATTCCACTTATGCTATGTCCAACACAAAATACCTGCCTCATTAATTTGCTGTAACCAAGGCCTGAGATTAATTTATCTGGCAAATATTTACTGACAAATATTTATGTGCTAATGTTTTAGATGCTGGAGACAGATCAGTAACCCAAACAGACAAATTTCTGTCTTCAGACCTATAATACTATGGTGATGACGGTAGTTTACTCTCTAAACCATGTCTGTCTCTTTGCACCTTATGGACTATAGCCTGCTAGGCTCCACTGTACATGAGATTTGCCAGACAAGAATATTGGAGTGTGTTGCCATTTCCTCCTTCAGGGTATTTTCCCGACTGAGGAATTGAACCAACGTCTCCTACATCTCCTGCATTGGCAGGAGGATTCTTTATCACTTAACCACCTGGAAAACCCTCATTATGGATGTTTTACCAAATTATAAGCATATATGTCAGGTTGTATATTGTCACCCTGCTTATTTAACTTATATGCACAGTACATCAGGAGGAACTCTGGGCTGGAAGAAGCACAAGCTGGAATCAAGATTGCTGGGAGAAATATCAATAACCTCAGATATGCAGATGACACCACCCTTATGGCAGAAAGGGAAGAGGAACACAAAAGCGTCTTGATGAAAGTGAAACAGGAGAGTGAAAAAGTTGGCTTGAAGCTCAACATTCAGAAAACAAAGATCATGGCATCTGGTCCCATAACTTCATGGGGAATAGATGGGGAAACAGTGTCAGACTTTATTTTTTGGGCTCCAAAATCACTGCGGATGGTGGTTGCAGCCATGAAATTAAAAGACGCTTACTCCTTGGAAGGAAGGTTATGACCAACCTAGATAGCATATTAAAAAGCAGGGACATTACTTTGCCAACAAAGGTCCGTCTAGTCAAGGCTATGGTTTTCCCCATGGTCATGTATGGATGTGAGAGTTGGACTGTGAAGAAAGCTGATCACCGAAGAATTGATGCTTTTGAACTGTGGTGCTGGAGAAGACTCTTGAGAGTCCCTTGGACTGCAAGGAGATCCAACCAGTCCATTCTAGAGGAGATCAATCCTGGGTGTTCATTGGAAGGACTGATGCTAAAGCTGAAACTCCAATACTTTGTCCACCTCATGCGACGAGTTGACTCACTGGAAGAGACTCTGATGCTGGGAGGGATTGGGGGCAGGAGGAGAAGGGGACGGCAGAGAATGAGATGGCTGGATGGCATCACCAGTTCGATGGACATGAGTTTGAGTGAACTCCGGGAGTTGGTGATGGACAGGAAGGCCTGGCGTGCTGTGAATCATTGGGTCGCAAAGAGTCGGACACGACTGAGCGACTGAACTGAACTGAAGCACTCAGTAAATGATAGTTATTTCTATTATCATTACCATTTTCATTATAATTACTATAGAATTACTAAATATAAATGTCCTTTTTGGTCAAGTCTTATTTTTCACTAAGAGCAGTTGGGATATACTGTATGTATGAGATGGTTCTTATCCTCAGGAAACTGCGCTCTGCAGATAAATACAGATAATCACAGTACGCAGCATTACTGTTACCCTACCAGCACACATACAAGGACATGCATGCCCAGATGAAACGTACAGTAGAACTTTGGATCATTTGTTTTTTCTGTAATAGATTAAAGCCATGAATAGATGGCTAAGAAACTAGACAGTTATTAAAAAGCATCCATCAGGTACTCACTTTGTTCTAGAGGGAAATATACAAAAAGAGCACATGGTCATCCACTTGCTATGGCTGAGTTCAGAAGTGCTAAAACAAGTTTCATATTCTTCTGTTGATGAGCATACATTTATGATTCTTTTGTATTAAAAGTGTGAAAGGTCTCAGAATAAAAACTAAAAACAACAACAAAAAATCATTTGCTTTAATAGTTATTTCATTTTGGCTAGATTGTCAAAGGAAAATCCCAGCAAATATTTTAAGTTTTCTTTTCTATTGCTTTGTATGCAATTTAATAATTATCCTTAGTCTCCAAATTGAAAGAGTGGAAGAACTCCAGGTATCTTCTTGTACTTGAGATTATCACAGCAAAAACAATATGGAAAGTGTTAAAACCAGCAGTTTTGTTTCTTTGATTTCTCCTCATAGTCTATGTCTGATTTAAATAAGTGAGTAAATCTAAAGATTTGTGTTTCTTACAAAGGGATATTCAAAGTTAGGATCTTTTGAATCTCAAACAGTAAAAATAAAAGTCCTTCAGATTTTGGTCAATGAACTGTAGAATAATAATGCAAATATTAAGAAAAAAGTTATAAAATACTCTAACTTGAGGTGGTAACTGTTAAAACAACTGCTTCTAATTATCTCTAACTTCTTCTTGTTAATTGGTGTTTGGGCTGAAGTTTAGGAAAACAGGCCTTGGTAAGTACAATAAAAATACTAAAAATTACTTGTATTTTTCCAAAAAGTCATTCTTTTATATTTTGTTTAAAAACCCTCTGAGTTCTTAACCAAAGTGTAAGTTATAATGGGTCTTTTAAAATAATCTTTTCATTTTTAAGCAGTTTTACATTTAAAGAAAAAGTGGGAAAATAGTACAGTTGGTATGTATTCTTCAACCAGTCTCGTGATTAAGATCTGACTTAGTATGGTACATTTGTCTTGGCTACTTCTGTCTTGGATATATGGATTCATTACATATTCTAATGTATTTTCTATAGATTATAAGATAAAGTCAAGCATTTATGTACTGATACTTTTTAAGCTGACCTATCTTTATACTTAGAAATGTCTCTTAATAATAGGGTTCCTTGGTGACTCAGATGGTAAAGAATCTGCCTGCAATGCAGGAGACTTGTGTTTGATCCATAGGTTGGGAAGATCCCCTGGAGAAGGAAATGACAACCCACTCCAGTATTCTTGTCTGGAGAATTCCATGGACAGAGGAGCCTGCAGGCTATAGTTCATGGGGTCCCAAAGAGTCAGACATGAATGAGCGACTCTCACTCACTCACTCACTTACTCAGTGAACAAATACTGAAACATTACTATTATCTAAAGTCCACATTGTATCCAGGTTTCCTTCAGTTCAGTTCAGTTCAGTCGCTCAGTCGTGACCGACTCTCTGCGACCCCATGAATCGCAGCACGCCAGGCCTCCCTGTTCATCGCCAACTCCCGGAGTTCACCCAAACTCATGTCCATCGGTGATGCCATCCAGCCATCTCATTCTCTGTCGTCCCCGTCTCCTCCCGCCCCCAATCCTTCCCAGCATCAGAGTCTCTTCCAGTGAGTCAACTTAGGCTTTGCTAATGTCCTTTTTCTGTTCCAAGACCCTATCCAGGATACTACATTGCATTTAGTTGCCATGGCTCCTAGAGCTCTTTCCAGTTGTAACCATTTCTCAAACATTCCCAGTTTTTGATGACTCCTCAGTGATAAGAAAATCCCGTGGATGGAGAAGCCTGGTAGGCTGCAGTCCGTGGGGTCGCTAGGGGTCGGACACGACTGAGCGACTTTACTTTCACTTTTCACTTTCACACATTGGAGAAGGAAATGGCAACCCACTCCAGTATTCTTGCCTGGAGAATCCCAGGGAAGGCGGAGCCTGGTGGGCTTCCGTCTATGGGGTCACACAGAGTCGGACACGACTGAAGTGACTTAGCAGTAGCAGCTGCAGCAGCAGCAGTGATAAGAATTACTGGTCAGGTGGTTTTCTCAATGATTGGCAAGAGGGACTTGCCTGATGTTTATCTTATGATTAGACAGAGGTTATAGGTTTGAGGGAAGAAGAGCGCAGAGGTGCGGGGTCAATCTCAACACATCACATCACATCAATGGTACAGGCCTTCAGCAGGACTCACCAAAGTCAATGTTATCCTTGATCACCTAGCTGGATGTCGGTCAGATTTTTCCACTGTAAAGCAACTCTAAACCCCTGCTTCACAGTGAAGTTTTTAGAAGGAAGTCACTAAAATCTGTGCAGCCCACATTGTGGGTGTAGATTTAGTATTTTTTACCTTTAAATCTGACTTGAATTTTTCCCAATATGATGCTGTAATTAAATACATTTGAAATAGCTGGTTTTCAAAGATAGGCTTATGAATAGGACGGCTAGGGGTGACATTCCAAATGACAAGGGGACTCACTAGACAATTTCCAGTCTCAATGATTTCATCGTTTCTTTAGGTCTCAGTTTCTTTTTAAATTTGCAGAGACTCGAGAATTAAATTAAAAAACAGAGTTTTTAATATGCATCCATTACTTTACTCTGCTCTTCAAACGTTTACCCACAGTGCACATTATAAAAATCATCTTCCTTAAATTTAATACTTTTGCCTCTTTTGTGTGGTTTACATATTTTAGATTTATTAGTAAAATAAACTAGAAACAATAATGAAAAATCTTCACCAGTGGGTCCAACCAGTGACATCTTTCATCACTCTCTGTCCGTAAGCTTATCCAGAGGCAAGGCACCCAGCAATCCCAGTAACACTGGGAAAAATATTTCTTAGCGTCACACCCATGCAGGCACACACACATACACTTTACTTCCTTAAACTAAAATTAAGTTTATTAGGTGTCCCTGTCCATGTGTGCTGCGTGCTAAGTCACTTCAGTCGTGTCTGACTCTTTGCGACCCCATGGACTGTAGCCCTCCAGGCTCCCCTGTCCATGGGATTCTCCAGGCAAGAATACTGGAGTGGGTTGCCATGCCCTCCTCCAGGGGATCTTCCCCACCCAGGGATAGAACCGGAGTTTCTTCTGTCTCCTGCATTGGCATGTGGGTGTTTTACCACTAGCGCCAACTGGGAAGGCCTGGGATAATACTATTCTCTGTTGTTTAAAATGTTAATTCAGAGTGTAACACATTGTCAAAGGCATAATAAAATAATAGCTATTCTTTAAAGCTTACTGTGTGCCAGGAAATATACTAAGAGCTTTACATGAAATGTCTCATTCAGTGCCCCCAACAATTTTATGTAGTACGCTCCACTGGTAAAGACTATATTTGAGGCAATCAAAGTTTAGAGAGTATGTTAGATTGATTACATTATGGTTTTAATGAATGGCCTCTCTGTATGCATGTCTTTTGCCTTGTAACTTATAACCCTGTAGTTCCCTTCCGTACTACTTCTGCCCTTGTGACTTGGTTTGATCAGGGGTCAATGGCCAATTTGATGCAAGCAGAGACTTAAAAAAGAGCTTGTGTGTTTCTGAATTATACGTCACTTCTCTGTTCACCAAGAGGATAAGCCCAGGTTAGCTTGAGAATATGACCCATCTAGTCTACTGGGGAGATAAAAGAAACATATGAGACGACGTGAGCATGGCCAAGCCATCCGTATCCTGAACAAGGCAGCTCCCCACTGACCTGTCCGCTGACCAACCATGAGCATGATCCCAAGTCTCAGTGACAGGACCAGGACCAGGGTGAGGAGAGGGAGGCACTTGCCTTGAGTGCAAAATATAAGGAGGCACCAAAAACTCAGAAATAAAAACAAATAATATTTTAATTCCACAGTTCAAGAATGAAAAATAATGAAAACATCTATGATAGACAAAATGTCAAAATTTTAAATAAAAACAGGATCAATATTACTGACTGAATTTTTATCAGTCCCAGGGTATTTTCAATGGCTTATAGAAAGGAAGGAATAATATTCTAAAAAATATTTTATATCATTGATTCTTCTGTTGTCATGAAGGAAAATGATAAGGAAACATGAGAAAACTTGAAATTCTGATAGTAGTATCATGTTATTTGGCAAGGGTAAAAGGAAAGATTTGTGAGACCAAAGTTCAGTGGAATTATTCAGAAGAATAGATGTTAAGCAAAACTATATGCCTTTTCTTGTGTCTACATGGATTTAATTTACAATTTACATTTTCAGTGTTTTTGAGTTGAATTAGTGAATCATAAGGAACAAATTTGCAAACACTAAATCTATATAAAATGTACATGGACACACAATGCAAAATAATGCCACCCGGAGCTTTCATGAATCAGACTTCAAGCATCTGTGTTTCTTTTGAAACCTGACAGACATCTTTAAAAAATTCAATTAAATGTACTCTTCGGTTAAGTTTCCTATTTCCAGACTCTCATGGGCATCCAAGGGTTCACACACTAATTAATCTCCTACAAGATGGAGGGTTATCACTCTTGAATCGTTTGAAGAATACAATACGTGGTACATATGTACAGCATCTTCAACCCTGAGCCTCCTTTTCACTGCTCCTATTGTGTTTTGCTTTTTTTGCATTAGAATACCTCTACCTTGAATGAATAGTAAAACCATAACTAACATTCACAGGTTACTGAGATCCTGAGGTTAGGACACATTTCAGCAAAAACAAATGCCTGTCAAATTGACAACAAACTGGATGAATTCAGTCCTCAGCTGGAGTATGGTATTTTCACATCTGTAAAGGGTTTTCCTTCACTTCCCTGGAAAACCATTTGGAATGGAGAAGGTTAAAAGCCCCTGCCCTTCTTTAAAAAAATTTTTTTGAGTGTAAGAAAATAAGTTCCCCCACATAGAACATATGTGACATTAAACCTATAATACATTAAGAAGTCAACTTCTTTGGGCAAACTGCCTTCAAAACAGCATTTCTTATAAATATTAATTTTTTTTTCCTTAGCTATATGCCAGTTGAGAAACCAGCATTCAGGGATTTGGGTGTCTACTGAAGTCAGTGAAGAAAGGAAGGTTGGCTAGGACAGAGTTAAGTAACAAGATATCTAGCAACCCACTACAAGATCTCCAAGCCATTATCAACCCATTCACCCACACTTGAGAATGCTATTTGACTAGTGAAGAATCTACCTATTTTCACTTTTCAGAGCTTGCTTCTTTCTCTTGTCCAAGATGTAGCCATGGAAAGAAATGCCCAGTGTAAAGAATTTTGCTAAACTATTAAGTTTATAAAAGAAAAAGAATGTTCATTACTTTGCATCCCTGATATTATGGAGAATAATGACTTTAGCAGTAAATGTCTTTTCTCTCTTAAATATTCATAAATCACATGGCCCTCTAAAATATCACTGGGGATTCATACTATATTTGTTATTCCAAAGATGTGAGGTTACTTTTGGAAAATCAAGATAATTGCCGAACTTGGCACTGCTCCAATTTCTGTTTTCTCAAACATCACCAAGAATGATCTCTTTGTCCTAATGATCTAGTATGTCACACGTGTGCCTGAACCTGCAGACTTGGATTCATTTAAAAGAGAGAGGTAGTTTTTAATCCCTTCTGGATCTTCAAATTCTTTATGTTGCTTTGACTTTCCTAGTTTGAATAAGCTTCATGTCAGAGGAGACGGAAACAAAAGTCTCTGTATTTTGTTGTCTATTATTATCAGAGCAACAATTCCAGGCAGAGTACCTAACCCTTCTTTCTTCTTCTATGTTGAAACACAGATAAAGAAACTCCTCTGCTTGACTTGAATGTTTTCCTCAAACATAGGCTTAATTAATGCAACTTAACAAATCCTTCAGAGCATCTGCATGCATGCTCACTTGATCAGTTGTGTCCAGCTCTTTGCAACCCTATGGACTGTAGCCTGCCAGGCTCCTCTGTCCATGAAATTTCCCAGGCATTAATACTGGAGTGGGTTGCCATTTCCTTCTCCAGAGGATCTTCATGACCCAGGGATTGAACCCACATCCCCTTCATTGGCAGGTGGATTCTTTACCATTGAGTCACCAGGGAAACCCTCCATTTGTGCATACTATCTAGTAAGATGAAAATCTTTTTCATTGTTTTCACCTGATGTGGTAGAATTTTACACATATCTTTGTGTACTAATGTAATTTGTGTAATAATGTGTAATTTGTGTAATAATGTAATTTTACATTATTAAAACATCTGTTTTATGCATGCTATTAACACATGCTAAGTCTTTATAGAGCTAACATCCTATTAACTCTATAAAGAGTCCATCAGACTCTCTCTTGAAAATCACTGGACATCTCTTCTACCACTGATGTTTACCATGAGAAATAAACACCACACCTAAGGTCCTCAATGTCACTCCTGAGTGGCAGAGCTTGACAGGTAATGGGAGGTAGCCAAACACAAAGGTATCAACTACTGAGGGGATGCCATAAGTACAGGAAAGGTAAAGGAGACAAAATACAGGGAAGTGGCGACTTACTTGACTAGATCGCTGTATTCTTGCTCAGAATATTCTTATACCGAGATATCCAAAATGTACTGGCCTTTAACATCTCAAATGTTCAGTTGTAGTGTTTTATCTTCCTTTCTTTCCTTCCCCCACAAATATCAGATTACAGGAGTTTTGAGTTGACACTGGATGTACCTGCTTTAAATGCTTTTTTCTTAGTCTTCATGAGATACTTCCTCCCTCCTCAGCAGATGGGCATTATGTTATCATGCAGCAGGCCAAGAAAACTAAAGTCTGTTCTTTAAAGGCGTTAGTATATTTTCCTGTGCTCTTTTCATACATGCCTTATTTCTTTTCCAAAGTCACAAACTTCAACTAGGTGGGGGAGACAGAAATAACATACAAGCTCCCAAAGGCTTCTGTTTCCTAGTTAGAATAAAGAATTAGATGCACATAATAAAATGCTGTCCTGCTCATGTCTGAATGGTGAGCTATCAAATAAGTTTATAAAAGTATCTGTCCTCTTATTGCTGCTATTGATATTCCTCACAAGACCTAGAACAAGGCCAGACATAGAAGGTACAAGGGGTCCTCAAAAACTGCAAAAATGTTAACCAAAGTGTTCTTTTTAGTAAGGATTATTTAGCCCATATAACTCATTCTAATTATAGAAATGTAATTTCTAATTATAGAAATATAATTATTTCTAGCTGTCTTTTTGTTGTTGTTGATCCATGGATTCTTTTGATTCATAGTTCACTAAATCATTTTGACTTGAAATAATTCATCTTTTCAGTATAAATGCTATCATCCTTTAAGTAAAGATGTGTTCTGTCTATAAAATTGAGATAATAATACCTCTTCAGATTGTTTTGAATGGTGAATAAAATGGCTTATATCAATACTTTGTGGATGACACAGCACCTGTGACATAGTAGGGATGCAAGAAATATGTGACCCTCCCACAATGATTGAAAAAAATTATTACCAGTGACAGATGTGAACTTCCAAAGTCAATTCAAATTAAATCTATGTGGCCATAATAAAATAATTTTAAATTATGAATGAAGCAAGTGAGTCATGATCCATCATAGTATTATATTTATTAAATTTTCCAAAACTATTTTTTATTTAATCAAAATGTGAAAGGCTCTTAGTACATGTATCAACAGCACAGCCCTTAGAGGAGAGGTATAATAAATCAGCCTTCTTAGAACTCTCATAAGATTCTTTCCCTCTACAAGTTTGCCATATCATTTGGAAAACTGAGTATCTTTTAAGAAAATATTTGGGAACTGATTTGAAATTCTTACATTTTTTTTGTCTACACTGGCTTCTTCCTGGTCCCTCTCATTCACACTGAATTCTTTGCCTTCTCTAGAGCTCTTGAATCTCCATGAATAACTAAAGACGTCTGAGGAGAATACAAGACTCTGGGAAACACAACAGGGAATGTAAGTCTAGAGTCAGTGACGTTTAAACTGAGATATGGATGGTGGAAGTTGGTCAAGTACACAGGGATGTCAAATAGCTTAGGAACCAGTTGCAAAGGTTCTAAGCCCCTACCTAGGGAAAGGGAGACCACAGCACTAGTGAAGCGAATGACAGTCTGATGCAGCTAAAGCTAGGGTGAGAAGCAAGACTAGGGTAAAGGTACCATGAACCACTGTTGTTCTATTCTTTTGCAACCCTTGTAAATAGTGAATTTCCTGGCAAGTATCATCTCTTATGTTTCTTATGTAGTTTTTAACCAATATTCCATGCATTAAAAAGATGCTCGGGGCTGGTATACGTGGATGACCCAGAGGAAGGATAAGGGGAGGAGGGAGGTGGGAGGGGTTTCGGGAGGGGGAACTCATGTACACCCGGGGCGGATTCATGTCAATGCATGGCAAAACCAACCAATATAATATTGTAAAATAATTAGCCTCCAATAAAAATAAAAATTAAAATAAAAAAAATTTTGTTAATTGACACACTGACCATATAAAGGAATCTAGCATATTGAGAAGTCTCAGATAAGTTAGGGTCTATGCACACACATGCTCACATACACATTTATTGGTTATCAACAAATACCAGGCACAACTTAAGGCAAATATTAATTTACTTAATCCTCTTTACTATTATCCTTATTTTACAGAGGACACTAAAGCTCAAAGAAATTAATTAACTTTCTCAAACATAAAATCTACCAAATAGCATTTAATACCTAGAAAACCAGGTAGTAAAGCTTCGGGGCTTGAGCATTTAATCACTACACTATAAAATATTTTATGATTTTTTCTATTAATTGTTTTAAAATGTGTTTTGTAAAGGTCATCTTTCTGATTCCCACTAAATTCTTCACTACCTCTACTCTACAACTACTTGCAGTCCAGACCTTTCATGTGAACCTAGATCTAGATCTTAGCATCAAACTTCCCACTAAGAGGATCTAAATTTGAATATAAAACAGGCACTTAAACTCATTCTGTCCATGTCTCAAACTGAACCCATACTTCCCTCTCAGAATGTCTCTTTTTCCTTTATTCAAAACACCCCACTATTTATCTAGGTGCTTAGGACAGAAACTTTTTGCCCCCTCAATCTCCATATCAATGTAGGCACCACCCCTCACCCTCCCACCTTAAGGTTTTTCTAATTGGACCACTTCCCATCTTTCCCTCTGTTATTATCTCTATCCAGCCTCCTCCTCATTCATCTAATTGGTCCCTTTGCATCTGATTTCCCTTACAACACATTCTCACAGTGTGGCCAGAATGTTCTTTCTACATCTTGATGACTATCACTCTCCTCCCCAAGTACCTTTAACAGCCTTCACTGTCACAAGGACTAGGTATTAATCTATTAGGAAGACTGACTTTAAGTTCCTTCTCTAGCCTTTTTTTCTTGCAAATTATAGCACATGCCACATATTTACTTTGTTTTTAAAGATACTTTCAGTTTTTCAAAGAAATCTCTCACTTGTAGCCTCTGCTCATCCTACTCTTTATGCCTAGAATGTCCATTCTTTACTTCTTTTGGCTAACTCCTACTGGTTCATGGGAAAACAACTAATAGGTTGGATGATACTTGAGAGTGTCTGGATGACATCCCAACTACCAATACTGATCCCACATACTATAAACATGTCAGATGGTCACATCACTCAAGACAGAGTCCATTTCATTAATATTTGCAGCTTTAAGGTATGCCACAGTATCTAGTACCACAATGGGTAAAATGTTTGTTGAAAGAAGTAATTTCTTTTTAATAGAATCTCAAGTGCTTAAAAATGGCACATCTCCATTTTGTCTGCCTTTTCCCCTTTTTACCTCTCTGCATTTTATCTCCCAGGTCTGTGTACATAATTAGCTACAAAGTCTGACTTTATATGAACACTTACCCTAAATTATGGAATTATAAGAATGAGAATTATAAATTGTTTAGGAACCATATTTTTAAAAAAAGAGCTCAACTTTTCTCCATGCAGTGACTTAGCTTTGGAATGTAAAACAATTTCAGAATTCCTTTCAGCTGGCACATTTATTTTCCATAAGAGAGCAATGTTGAGATGTGTGCATGGTTGTTTCGTTTCTTTATGTTATTTTCTCAACTCCAGCTTTCCAGCTCAATCCTTAGCACATACTAGCCTACAGAGAACGCTGGGACTCCTGAGTTCTCTGAGGAAGGACAGGCTCAAGATGCTCACCATAGGCTATTAATACATTCTCTTGCATGATTTATTAGAGGTATTTCCCACTATGGTGACAGGCTTGCCTGGTGGCAGAGAACTTCCTGTGTGCATTAAAACAGGCTCTGAGGCTATGTAGGGAGAAAAATTTTATGGAATGACTTTGGGTGATGCAGCTGCAGAATCAATTAGACTGAACAGAGCCCTTGGTTGCCAATTTTAGTAATACTAGAAAAATGAAAATGCTGAAGCTGGTAGTCACCCAGATGTTTCAGCCCTGCTGACTGGCACATCAGTGTGCATTCTTCCTGTTCTGTCTTTGGTTCCTGGGCATGCCTCATGATAAAAATAAGTACTGCTCTTACTCTCACATGAAGTCCAATTACTGGACAGGCTCAAAATAGTACAGTAAGAAACATATCCATTGTTCCATTTTCATGGCGCAGAGTCTCAGCCACCCCACAAGTGAATCATCAGGAGGGTCCATTACAAAAACAAAAAAATAAGGAAGAAAAATAACTTCAAAGAAATACTGGGGAACTAATAGCAGTATTAACTGTCAAAATGAAAAATTTGAAATAAAATTTGAAGCTTATTTTTATTAGAAAGCAAACTTTCCCCTATCACCTTTATCAAATATATATAAATCAAATATATTCTTGAGATATATATCTTTATCACCTTTATCAAACATGTATACTGATAAATATATATAACATACATACATAGTAATCTATACATATATATTACTACATATATGTGTGTGTGTGTGTATATATATATATATATATATATATATATATATATGGCTATCATACTTTTCACCCTTTAAATGCTGGCTTTATATAAATAGTTCCAAAGTCCAACTTTATATTTTTGATGAATGACGGATACAGTCTTCTAGGACAAGACTTTCACATTTATTTTTCAGAACTGGCAATTCTTCTTTATCCTCTTGTTTCTACAAATGTCAAAGTAATTCAGATAAGAAGGAAAAGTCTTTTATTCTAGACACAAATTGTTGTGAATCCCTGTAAACCCAAGAATGACCTGGGTCAAAACTAAATGAACATATCTTTCTTGGCTTTGTCAGCTGAGAGGGCCTAGAAGGAATGCTAATCCAGTAGGAATGGGTTGCCCAGATATCAATTTTTAGGACCATTCTCCAATAAAAGAAGCCTGAGTGCCTTGAGAAACAACTGACGCTAGGATAAGAACAGAAAACACACAGAATAATATACAAAACATAATGCCAGAAAGCAGTGTTAAAAGACCAAAACCTGATGTGTATATCAAAAGGACAAAGAAACCAACTGAAATAGCTCCCGACAACCAGTTAGAATAATCTGAAAAGAAAAAAGTATTGGATTATAGCCCAAAGTATAAAATAAACAGCCATGAGTCCATACTGATACAAATGACTGTATCAAGTAATGAAATGGGGGAGAACAGGAAGTCCTCCTGTGCAGAAGGATTCTGATGCTTCACCTGAATACTTAACCCTCAAGGAGGTAAAGTGTAGACAACTGGCATTCCCCTGGGGTGATTTACCACAGCACTATGACCCTAATTGGGGTGGGAGACCTTGGTGAGGACTGGAGCATCAGTCTTTACCCCTTAAGTGGGGGATGTGCATGGTGATTTCTTTCCACAGAGGACAGTATGATGTAGGAGTTGGGGTGTGTGTGGGGGTACTTGACAGCAGAGAATCTTGGCAAACACTGCCCCAGCCAGATGATCAAGGGTAACAAGTCCTATTGGCAGTCTGTACCACTGATGTTGAGAGGGTAAGAGGCAGGAAGGCTAGGGGCCCCCAAATGGAAGAAACAGGCTGCAAGTGTCAGACATTTTTTCTCTCTCAAGAGGCAGGAGGAGACAAACTACAAGTGTCAGATATTTTTCCTTTCTCTATACAAAATTAAAAGGAGGTTTCTTTTAAAATTCTGTGTTGCCTGGGCAATACCTGGTTCCACCTGAACTCAACTTTTCTCAAACTTTGTGCTAACCAATGCATTTTTCTTATGAAAATGTTTTTCTTAAGCTATGTTAATGAACTATGTATTTACCCTAGATGCTTTCTTCAAGTCTGTTTGGTTCCGCCTAAGACTCAGAACCGATAATGGCTCAACAAACCAGTATGTTTTACTCATACAGTTGTTCTCCTAATCTATGTTAATGAGACTATGTGTTTGCTTGGAAACCTGCCTTTCTTCAAGATTCATGTCGATCCTTTTATGGCCCAGGATGACTCACTTCGTGCCAGTGTTATCTCAAAATGCATGTGTGGGTGAGGGGCCTGGTGCCACTCTCTGAGTTTTGAGACATTTCCTCTCTCTAATTAGCAGCCTGCTAGTAGAGATATAAGTTCCTGCTAAAGACCAGAAGAGGGGTACTCTTTCTGACCCCTTCTGATGTCTATGTCAGAAGCTTTCTCTCTCTCTTTTATACTTTAATAAAACTTTATTACACAAAAGCTCTGAGAGATCAAGTCTCATCATTGGCCCCAGATCGAATTCCTCTTGTCTGGAGTCCAAGAATCCTGGCGCCTTTCAGAGTTCAGCAGCGACCTTTCAAAGTGATGTGATGTGTGGAGATTGGCACTGCATCTGTAGTGTTTCTTGCCTAAACCCATATCCTCTGCCTAATCTTGAGAGAAACACTGGACAAGTCCCTCCTGAGGGACAATTTACAAAACTCCTGACCAGGAATCTGTAACACCGAGAAGTCACCAAAAACAAGCAAACTGAGAGACTGTCACAGCCCAGAGGGGCCTAAGGAGACCTGACAACTAAACACGATCTAATATCCTGGATGAGACCTTGGAACAGAAAAGGACATTAGATAAAAACTAAGGGATTCTGAAGGTCTCAATAAAGTATATCTTTTTGTGGATGGTAATATATCCATATTGATTTACTAATGGGGCAAATGTACCATACAATGTAGAATGCTAATAACAGAGAACACTGGGTGGGGAGTATATGGAAACTCTGTACCATCTTCATAACTTTTTTTAAAATTTGAAGGTATTCTAAAATATAAAGGTTATTTTTTAATTAATACAATGACTTTACAAATAATGTTTTTTTCTATTTGAAAAAGTAAAGAGAAAAGTCCCTTCCATTGTAATGTTTAATGTACAAAACATTAATCATTGTAATTACATTCATTTATCTAGAGAAATAAGTAAATGCCTCATAATAATGTGCAGGGGAGGAAAAGTTGAAAGAATTTATCTCTTAGGGGCAATAATCGAAAAAATAAATTAGAGTGAGTTGACAACAGATAAATGAGCTCTGTGTATTAACAGTTTGGTTTATGGGCCCATCTGATGGTCAATAGGGAAGCAAGGAGCTGAATTTGTTCCTACTCAATTGTGTCATTTAGAGAATATCTGAGTAGCAGCAGAGAAACTTGTCAGAGGAGATCAGTTTCAGTAGTTTTAGTGTTATTTTTGAAAGTTTCTTTTATATTTATGCAATTTATTTTGTCTTTGATTATGCTGTCACAATTCCTACACAGATTAAAAATGCATTTTCATTAAAATTATGTTTAGTTTGAAGCTTGCTTTATCCTAAGTTTGTGCCAATAGTTGATGGGCAAAACATCTGTGGCAAAGATAGTTCTCACCAAATATTCCATGTATTCAACTTCATTTTCAGAATCCCTTGTAACTGGGTTGAGGCCACGTGACTGGTTTTAGTCAATGATTGTTAAGATGAAGTGATGTCAGTCACTTCTGGGCAGACGGTTAAGAGTCCAGGACTCTAACCCTCCATCTCTCTATTCCCCTGCCATTGTAACATCAGAAGCCATGTTTCCAGGGCTGTTGGTATAAGATGGTATAGCATCCATTACCTGCGTGGCAACCCACTCCAGTATTCTTGCCTGGAGAATCCCCATAGACAGAGGGGCCTGGCAGGTTACAGTCCATGGGTCACAAAGAGTCAGATACGACTGAAGCACAGCATCCATTAACCTAGGTTCTGAGTTATCGTGTAGAGCAGATCCTCCTCTTCAAATCCTGCCACCCTATGTTGAACAAGTGATATATATCACATGCTGTATTATGCCATAAGACACTGGAGTCTGTCTGCTGCTATAGTCGTTGTTAATTAACCCAGCACAACTAGTAAGGAAAACTGCATGCATTTTAAGAAATCATTATTACATTTTAGGCTATTTTGTTATAGGTAGTCAGAAGCTAGTTTTGAGATTAATATAAGATTTACTTGCCACAACCTCAAATCACAATGCCTTATAACAAAAAGCCATATTTCAAACAGAAAAGATAGTAAGAATAGAGATTCTGAGTAGGGACAGAGAATTTCGTAGAACCCATTTGGGAAGGAAAGTTGCTCCTGTCAAGGCACAAAAAGATACAACCATTCAAAATATGAAAGAAAGGAGATTTCAGCAAAAATTAAGATTTCATTCCATAGTATTTCAGGAAAGAATATATCTCGGGTAGAGGGGAAGGTAAGTGGCACCTACTGTTTGGACTCATTTTCAGGAACATGGGATAAAGGAAACTTAGCCATGTTACTGCTGGAGGTAGGAGAGATGGGTGTTGTATTTTGGCGACTATAAAATGCTGTATGTAATTTTCATAAAACATGGCAGTATGAAGAGATAGCATATTCAGATTCTATATGCCAAGATTTCACAGACTAGCTTTGGAATACAGTGTCATTAATCAACCCAGGGAATGGGTCTCATGGACATAGGTTCCCCAAGAGTTATCTACCATTCACTAATCATGACTAATAAACATGTTGTCAGTTTTTCTTTTTTTTCTGGTAATTAAACTTAATATAACTGAAGTGAGAGGGTGTGTTGCACATTTCATTTATTCCCTAAGGCTATGCATAAACTAATTACTTGAGGGAATTATGACAGGTTCTATCAATTGTTACATATATATGAAATTTTCAACAACATTTGATGATAAATTGAATAATAAATGTGTTGAATTCAAGGAAGAACCTTTTTCTCTCAACTCTCCCTTACTTTTTTATTTTGATTTTGCTGTTGTTCAGTTGCTAAGTTACATTTGACTCTTTGTGACACCATAGACTGCAGCACAACATGCTTCCCTATCCCTCACCATCTCCCAGAATTTGCTCAAACTCATGTCCACTGAGTCAATGATGTCACCCAACCATCTCATCCTCCATCTTCCCTTCTCCTGCCCTCAATCTTTCCCAGCATCAAAGTCTTTTCCAATGAGTTGTCTCTTCACATCAGGTGGCCAAACTATTGGAGCTTCAGCCTCAGTCCTTCCAATTAAAATTCAGGATTTTAATTTCCTTTAGGATTGACCGGTTGATCTCCTTGCTGCCCAAGGGACACTCAAGAGTCTTCTCTAGCACCACAGTTTGAAAGCATCAGATCTTCGGTGCTCAGCTTTCTTTATGGTCCAACTCTAACATCTGTTCATGAGTACTAGAAAAAACATAGCTTTGACTACATAGATCTTTGTCAGCAAAGTGATGTCTCTGTTTTCAAATACACTGTCTAGGGTTTACCATAGCTTTTCCTCCAAGGAGCAAGAGTCTTTTAATTTCATGGCTGCAGTCACCGTCCACAGTGATTTTGGAGCCCAAGAAAATTAAGTCTGTCACTGTTTCCAGTTTTTCCCCATCTATTTGCCATGAAGTGATTAAAAATTCAAATAGATACCTTCTCAAAAATTAGACTGTGGGCCTTGGGTTAGGGCACTGATGGTATATTTCTTTCCACTCAGCTAATGGGTAGTCCCACTGCCCCACTAATGAGCCAAATGTATTTTGCAGAAAATTAACAGCTCACAGAAGATTTACATTTCAATTTACATCCACAAGGCAATTTTCTGACACAGCTGTTTTCCTGACTGAGTCCTTAAGAACTTTTCTTATAAGTTTTTCATTGCTTTGCTTTTAGAATTTCAGCGTGGGTGTCCAATTTTAATATGCTAATTTAGATAATATGCTTTTTTCCAACTTTAGGAAGTTTTTTTTTTCTTTTTTTTTAAATGCAAGAAAAGAAAACAAAGATCCCTGTCCTCACAGTACTTGTATTCTTAGTGGGGGAAGGAGAACAATGGAGGCAGAAAATAAATACTGCCATGCAGAACTTCAGAAAATGATAAATGCTATAGTAGAGGGGCAAACTGAGCAGAATAAAGGGGAACTGGAATATGAGGTGAAGGAAGAGTGCAGCTGGCAGTTCTGAATAGAGTGATCTGAGCAGCCTTCATTGAGATGACATTTTATTAATTCCAAGTTCCCAAAGAAGGTGAGGGAGTTAGCCATGGTCCTGATTATGAAAAGGGTAGGTAACCGTGCTCATCAAATAAGTGGTCAATGAAGAATTGTGGTATTGATAAATATGTATGAAATTTGGAAGAGGTTCCCCCAGAGAGTTGTTTTAAAATGATTTTATAACGTCAGTGCAATGACAGTAGTCCCTTTTACAAGCTGCATAAAGAATCTTCAACTTATCAGTAAATCATTCTAAAGTTTGTAGGTGAGTTAGTGGTTTTGTTTTGTTTGGTTGCTTTTAAACTATAACCATAAGGCCACTGATCACATCAATCAGGATGCCTTCTTAACCTTTGATTGTCTTGTTTTGACAGAAATGACACTTAAAAGCTCTTCATAACCCTAAAACAAAGGGGTAGCTCTGGTTTCTAGGATTCATTTGGAATGTAGCTGATGGAGGCTCTGACTGCTCAGAACTGTCTTTCATTTCCATCAAAGAGATGAAGAGTTTCTCCTTCAAAGAGTACAGCCAACAAGTCACTTCCCCTTTCCTCCTCCCCGCTGTCGGTTTCCTGTTATAAGCATATCAAATAAACACACAGCTCAGGTTACTCATCTACTTACTACTGGGTAGAGAGATATTCAGAGACCCATTTTAAACGAGTAAGTTGCAGGCAACAGTCTCCTTTGTTGGCTCCAAAGCCGTTTCAGCCGATTTTTGAAGGTTTTCATAATTCATTCAGGAAACTCCACCATAGTTAATATTAATGTATGCTTGGCCTTCTTTCTAACAAAAAGAGATCCCATCTCTGTGCCCATGACTTTGCCTTTGCCTTTGGTTTCATATTTACACTGGGCAGCTTGCTGTAGCATCCAGGCCCAAAGGCATAATTCACAATATTTATGTGGTTTCACTGAAACACGTTTTCAGACACCAGCTTTTTTGGCAGCAAACTGGAATGGATAAAAAGGCCCAAATCACTCTAAACAAGCCAGCAATAATTATAGGAGAATCCTGACTGCAGAATGACAGTATCTCACGGAGTTTATAAAAATGTTCACAGTCATGGCACTATTCATTTGGGGACCTTTCAGCACTGTCATAAGTAAACTGTTTCCTTCCCTAACCAACTCCCCACTGAGCTGATGGGAAAGAACTGTCACTCTGTCAGTAAATATCTGAACTTCCATTGGTACACGCCGGATGCTACTTCTTCACTCTTACTTTCGCAGTCTGCTGTTTTTGTCTCTAAACTACATTGCGCTACGTGGATCAGTATTCTCTTTGACAGTCATCGCTATAACATTTATATCCCCGGTGGCTCAGATGGTAAAGCGTCTGCCTACAATGCGGGGCACCCGGGTTTGATTCCTGGGTTGGGAAGATCTCCTGGAGAAAGAAATGTCAATCCACTCTGGTATTCTTGCCTGAAAAATCCCATGGACAGAGGAGCCTGGTAGGCTACAGTCCATGGGATTGCAAAGAGTCGGACACGACTGAGAGACTTCACTATAACATCACATATGCTAAGCTATTTTTTAAAAATACATGTGGCTCAAAATTTGATGGTATACTTGTGAAGAGACTGCAACACAGCAGTGAGAACTGCTGCCTTGGGAAATAAGTACCTTTCTTATTAAGGTACAGATTTAACAAGTTTTTGTATTAGGCCAGAGGTGCTACATGATGCTAAAGCCACATATCACCTTGCACTTTTTAAATATGTTTTTCTTCCACTGACTTGTTTTCTCTGAAAAAATAATACTCCCGGTGGGTACCCTCATGCTTAACTCATTTTTTTTTTCTTATCTGACTCTCCTCTGATCATTGAACATGCTATCTGTTACTTCAACATAAATAAAACTTTAAATCTTGTTTCCATTAGTTTCTCCAAATGATATCCCTTTCTATAGCCCTAAGCTCACTATGAGCCATTGTTTTTGATAAATTTCACAGCACTCCACTTGCCAATTTTTCATGGTACCAGTGTGTCTAGAACTCACAGTTGCATTTGAAGGGAGCAGAGTTTACAGTATAGCTAATTCACAGCATAAATTGTGGAGGCAAGAATATTTTTCAGTGTATATTCTCCAGATTATATTATGGTATCTCTACATTATAAGTCATTTCAAAATCACAGGAAAAAGACAATAATATCAGACAGCTCTATAGAAATACCTTTATCAGATCTATTTCAATGATTATCCTTATCACACAGCTTCAGAGTCTTAATCTGTAAATTTTGCCCATCCACTAAGTCTATTATCTACATTTAGGGAGTGGGCTTAACGCTTTGAAAAGAAACACCTTTATATTCTATCTCCTCTAGTACAAGTATATATTTCCTGGAAGAATGGGTGGTCTCACCATATTTCTTCTTTCAGAAATATAAAAACATTACTGGCATAGGAGACAGCTCATTAAAGTAGGAAATGGCTATTTAGTGGATGACAGTATTACAACATCAGCTGTAATTTCACCTTCAGTTTTACATTCAGAGGCTACTGAAGCTGTGCTTTTATGGAAATGGTGGTGGTGGGTGTATCTTTCAAAACGACAGCCCTCCACTTCCTGACATACAGTAATTTATTAAAAATTTCCTATATAAATATTTAAAGAAATGGAATTACAAAAGTACAACCAATCTGAAACTGTAAAAAAAGTTTCTATATAAAAGTCCAAATTCTGACTTCATTGTCAGAGGACCTGAGAGAAATTTTATGAACACAGATATATATACAGTTTAATTAATTAGACAAAGAGGCCATTACACAGAGGTGGCTCCAATACCATGGTGGCCTACTTTTGGTAAACCAAACCCTAAGCCTGTGGATGCCTCAAGGATACACAAGCAAAGCCCAAGGACAACGAATCACAACCAGCCAACTGGTTGTTAAGCTATAGTTAGTCAGTAATTTACTTGTCTTTTCTCTGTAAAAGTGTTTCCTCCAGTTCCTGTCAGAAGAGTGTTCCTAAGCACCCCTGCTTTGGCGTTACATGACTGAAATTTACTTTTGATCAAACAAACTCATAAAAATTTTTAAGATTCTCCCATGTATCTTTTAACAAGAGACATACACAGACATACACACTCACTTATTAAAACATCATGTGATATAGCCATTGTTTCAATTTAATATATCTCTTTATCAATTCAATTTAATATATCTCCTTATCAATTCAATTTAATGTATCTCCTTAACAAAGGAGATACATTAAATTGAATTGAAAATATGGCCATATCCCATGATGTTTTTATAAGTGAGTGAATATGTCAAAGGGTTAAGGAAATCAGAGAGACTATGGAAAACAGTTGAATTCTATGTCTACTGAGGTTAGAGTGTGATTAGCCAAAAATCTTTTGCTAGTACTTCTTAAAACTTTCACTGGTATTTTGGACAGGCTCGTTCTTCATCCAGCAACTCACAGCCAGTAAAACTCTCTGGGCATTAAAATAGGACCCCCTACTTTCCCAACATCTCCCAGGAGGTACCTGAAAACCTCCAAGATCTTAAACAAACTGCATTCTCTTTTAAGAGAAAGTGTTAACCATTTTCCATGATATTTTCCTAGAACAATTTTAGTTAGCTACTTTAGAATTGTTAAGGATCTTTATTGCTTTGCTTGTGGCCCACCTGTGTGTTTCTCTCTTTCTGCCTTCTGGGTTCTGTACATCTATTACTTCATGTCTAGCACTCTAGCCCTCTCTTGCTTTGTGAAGGACTCAGTACCCGGTTACTGCCTAACAGCAAATGATAAAATGACAGGATTAACCTAGCACTCAGATTATTTCTTCATCTTGATTTGTACCACTGAGGGATTCAGGAAAAAAAAAATCTACATATATATAGATATACAGAGAGTTAAAATTAACACAGTTGGATTCCAAAGATCTGAATACCAGGAGAGCCAATGGTGTGGTTCCAGTTTGAAGGCCAGCAGGCTTGTGGCCCAAATAGAACTGATGTTTCAATCTGAGTCCACAGGCAGGAAAAAGCTGGTGTCTCAGTTAAAAGGCAAATCAGTCTTTCTGTTCTACACAGGCCTTCAACTGATTGGACGAGGCCCCTCACAGCAGGGAGAGCAACCTATTCAGTCTATTTATTCAAATGTTAATCTCACCCAAAAACACCCTCTCAGAAACACCCATTTGCTGTTTGATCAAATATCTAGGCAACCCAATGTCTGGTCTAGTTAACCATCACACAACTCATGAGAGTTGAAAAAACCATAGTGATAAAGTAGTTCAAGAAAAGATCAAATGATCGTGGTAGAAAGTAAAGCAAGAATAAATTTGATGACTATTATTTCCTGCATGTACTTCAGAAGCTATATCTTAATCAGGAAAGAAAAAAATCATCATACAGAATATTCATGTGCCACATGTGTATTTTTTTGTTAGAAAAGACTGTTAAAATAATTCCTTCACAAAGTCATTAAAATATTAAAATATGTTCACACAGAAATTTTAAAATGATAATAATATAGTAATACAGAAAGCATTGCTAAAGCTTTACAAATTCCAAAGACCTTGCATAAATATTTTTTGAATCTTACAACATTATGATAGTTGATAAAGTAGATTTCAGACAGAAATAAAAGTACGAAGTATATAATAATAATATAGTGATGAGGTTGACATTCTGTTTAGGAGCATGGTCTGGACATGAGGTTGTAATATCAAGGAAAGAACATCTAAAGAATAATTTAAATCATGACAGAATTCATGTAGTGGGATCCTTCAGTAGGTTTCTTAGTAATATTATGGCTAGACACCTTTTTCAGAGGCCACTGGATGAAAATGCTGACCTCTCAGTTCACTAACTTTCCAACTTGTGAGTCTCAGTTTCCCAACATGTAAAATAAGTAGCAGGTCCTCAGAGATAGGTAGGGAAAATAGGACTGTGCACAGAGCTTCCAGGCCATTCTGTTATATAATAGGTCCTCAACAAATAATCAATGGCAAGCCACTCCAGTACTATTGCCTGGAAAATCCCATGGATGGAGAAGCCTGGTAGGCTGCAGTCCGTGGGGTCACTAAGGGTCAGACACGACTGAACGACTTCACTTTCACTTTTCACTTTCACACATTGGAGAAGGAAATGGCACCCCACTCCGGTGTTCTTGCCTGGAGAGTCCCAGGGACAGGGGAGCCTGGTGGACTTCCGTCCATGGGGTCACACAGAGTCGGACACGACTGAAGTGACTTAGCAGCAGCAGCAGCAACAAATAATCGACCTCAAGCCCTCCATCCCCACTGCTGTTGCAATCGAGCAGCAGGCTTGTTCAGCAAACAGTCCAATGCTGCAGTAAAGAACCAGATTGCTTGGATAACTGGCATTCTCCCCACCAAGTGCAAGATCGATAGATTCAATATAAACCTATGCCGTTACTCATTCTTGTAATAGAGAGTTCTCATTAAGGAAATGGATTAATTGGCTTACTGATGTTTTAGCGAGAGCCAGATTTGAATAAGCGGACTCGGCAGTCCTGAGAAAAGCAAATTAAACACTAATAAAGGGAGAAACGCGCTTGCTTAGGCTGAAGTCTCAGTCATGGGCTCAAATCAAGGATCTGATTATAAGATTTGTCACTGTAAGTGGATATTAATGTCTGACACATGAAAATGCTTGGAGTTTTTCCCATGACAGTTTACTTTCCATCCAAGACACTCATACCCCTCAGAGCTACATTGTCTCCCGTCCCCCAAAAGATCTTCATCAAGGATTCCTAACCACTTGTTAGGAAACCTGTCTCTGATATAGAAGCAGGCTTCCCTCTTGTTTCCACAAACAGTTAATAAGACATATTTGGAACAAACTAAATGTGAGTGAAACATTCATCAGAGTTTTTCCCAAAGTATCACAGGGATTTGCTTTACTAGAAATTTTTTATCTTAATCTCTCTCTCCTCCCAAGGAATCACTGCTCAATCTTTTTAGTATTTAACGGATGTTTTATTATGATTAATTTTGAAGAAGAACTATATAAATATACATATACAAATATACATTCACACCTATTCATATTTCATCTCTCTTGTCCTGTTTAACACATACAAGAGTGTTTGGCCTGTGCTTTCTGTTTTTCAGGACCATTAATTTTTCTCTTTCTATTAGTCATTCTCATAAACTTATAAACATGTAATTTTTACCATCTTTAAAATAATGAACAACAAAGACCTCTATTGACCCCATGTTCTATACTAGCTACAGTACCTTTTCTCTCTTGTTCTTTATAGCCCTAAGGATTGCTGCATACTCACTCCCCAATTCTACTTCTCCTTTCCTCTAAGATTCATGCCAAGGCTTTCTCACCTCTCCCAACCTCTGATGTCCTTTCCCTCAATGCACTTCACACAAATGACAGGTACACTTCTAAATCCAAAGGCTGATTCTCTGTCCTTATCTTAGCTGACTTGTAAGTAGCACTTGACACAGCTAATCACTGTTAAATTATTCTTCCATTTGACTTTTAGGACAATAGATTTCTGATGTCTTTTCTTACCTCAAAGACTGCTCACTCTTGGCCTTTTCTGCTGGTATCACCTATCACCTTAACTTTTAAACTTTGGAAATAACTAATAGGCATTTTAAATTTATTGTGCTCTAAAACAAACTCCCAATCTTCTCCAGCAAACCACTTTGTCACAAAGCATTCTTCATCTCAATACAACAATTCATTCCTTCCATTATTTCTATCACAATCCTTGGAGATATCAGTATTTACTCAATTTATTTTACATCTCATAACCAAAGAAACAGCAGATCTGTTGCCTCTTCCATAAAATACTATGCTATGCTAAGATATAAGCATAAGTGGCATACTTATTTCATCTCTTAGAAGAAATGGAGTAGCCCTCATGGTCAACAAGGGAGTCCAAAATGCAGTACTTGGGAGCAATCTCAAAAATGACAGAATGATCTCTGTTCATTTCCAGGGTAAACCATTCAATATCACAGTAATACAAGTCTAGGCCCCAACCACTAATGCCAAAGTTGACATTGAATGGTTCTATGATGACCTACAAGACTCTAGAACTAACATCAAAAACAGATGTCCTTTTCATCACAGGGGACTGGAATGCAAACATAGAAAATAAGAGATACCTGGAGTAACAGGCAAATTTGACCTTGGAGTACAGAATGAAGTAGGGCAAGGGCTAACAGAGTTTTGCAAGAGAACGCACTTGTCATAGCAAACACCTTCTTCCAATAACACAAGAAAGGACTCTACATGGACATCACCAGATGGTCAATACCAAAATCAGATTGATTATATTCTTTGTAGTCGAAGATGAAGAAGCTCTATACAGTCAGCAAAAACAAGACCAGGAGCTGACTGTGGCTCAGATCATGAACTCCCTATTGCCAAATTCAGACTGAAATTGAAGAAAGTAGGGAAAACCACTAGACCACTCAGGTATGACCTAAATCAAATCCCTTACGATTGATTATACAGTGGAAGTGAGAAATAGATTTAAGGGACTAGATCTGATAGACAGAGTGCCTGAAGAACTATGGACAGAGGTTTGTGACACTGTGCAGGAGGTGATGATCAAGACCATTCCCAAGAAAAAGAAATGCACAAAGGCAACATGGCTGTCTGAGGAGGCCTTACAAATAGCTGAGAAAAGAAGAGAAGCTAAAGGCAAAGGAGAAAAGGAAAGATATACCTGTCTGACTGTAGAGTTCCAAAGAATAGCAGAGACATTACTTTGCCAACAAAGGTCCGTCTAGTCAAGGCTATGGTTCTTCCCGTGGTCATGTATGGATGTGAGAGTTGGACTGTGAAGAAAGCTGATCACTGAAGAATTGATGCTTTTGGACTGTGGTGCTGGAGAAGACTCTTGAGAGTCCCTTGGAC
The DNA here is from genome assembly GCF_049115385.1 of Moschus berezovskii. Classification (NCBI taxonomy): domain Eukaryota; kingdom Metazoa; phylum Chordata; class Mammalia; order Artiodactyla; family Moschidae; genus Moschus; species Moschus berezovskii. Next base: position 30,057,522 of record NC_142464.1, read on the forward strand.
TGCAAGGAGATCCAACCAGTCCATTCTAAAGGAAATCAATCCTGGGTGTTCATTGGAAGGACTGACGCTAAAACTGAAACTCCAATACTTTGGCCACCTCATGTGACGAGTTGACTCACTGGAAAAGACTCTGATGCTGGGAGGGATTGGGGGCGGGAGGAGACGGGGACGACAGAGAATGAGATGGCTAGATGGCATCACCAGCTTGATAGACATGAGTTTGAGTGAACTCCAGGAGTTGGTGATGGACAGGGAGGCCTGGCGTGCTGTGATTCATGGGGTCGCAAAGAGTCGGACACGACTGAGCGATTGAGCTGAACTGAACTGAGTGAAAGTTATGGTTTTTCCAGTAGTCATGAATGGATGTGAGGGTTGGACCATAAAGAAAGCTTAGTGCCAAAGAACTAATGTTTTTGAACTGTGGTGTTGGAGAAAACTCTTGAAAGTCCCTTGGACTGCAAGGAGATCCAGCCAGTCAATCCTAAGGGAAATTAGTCCTGAATATTCATTGGTAGGACTGATGCTGAAGCTGAAACTCCAATATTTTGGTCACCTGATGCAAAGAGTGACTCTTTGGAAAAGTCCTTGATGCTGGGAAAGCTGAAGGCAGGAGGAGAAGGGGATGACAGAGGATGAGACGGTTGAATGGGCATACCGACTCAATGGACATGAGTTTGAACAAACTCCGGGAGATGGTGAAGGACAGGGAAGCCTGGTGCGTTGCACTCCATGTGTCATGAAGAGTCAGACATGACTTAGAGCTGAATAACAAAAACTGATTTTCTGGCTCAAGTAAGAGGTGATTAACTTACTTAAAATTAAAGTCCAAAAATTTAGCTTTCAACTGGTACCGTCTACTATATTTTTGGAAACAAAATAAGTCAGACATAATCTTTAATTTCTCACATCCATATATATCACAAGGAAGAGGTTGCTATATAAGGAGAGAAGAAGAAGAAATCATATTGCTTGGCTCAGAGCTTTGATACTTGATGAATATTCCTTAAAATATTTATATATTTAGTTCTGCATTTTTCTGATATGTAATCTGACCTTGGAGAGACCTTTATATAAATTTAAAGTAGAAACCATGCCACCATAGTTATACCCTGTATATACTCAGTTTACACCGAGATATATTAAACACCCTTTTCTATCCTGAAGCATCAAAAATGACTGAAATTCAAGCCAATTAATGGAAAAGAATTTCAAGAGTGTATTTTTCCAATGAAATTTTAATCAATTTGCCTTTGCATGCTTTTATTCTGAAAGCATAATGCCATTGTGTTTATTTCATGAGGTCCACTCTCTAAAGCTACGATGTCAATACTGATTGCTCTAATTAACATTTGTGATTAATTTTGTACTCACTGAAATTGCATTTCCTTTTGACCAGCAGGCATGCAAGTGACAGCTCTAGACTATTCTGTTCTACACAAGCTAATTGGTTTGAAAGAAGCCAAAGAAAAACAAAAGAACTTAATTCAGAAGATTTCTGAGAAATGAGAAGTCTAAGGACTATAAAAAGCTAGGGCTCTATGGGACTCTAAAGAACACTGAGACACCACATGCAGCAGTATGAACTTTGTCAGGATCTTGAAGACCACCAGTGTCTGAAGCAAATATGTTAAATATAATGAATTATCTGTTTAGAATGATGTATTGTTTCAACCTTGAAAAAATTTTAATGACATTAATTGTCTCTATTCAGGAAGAACTGTAACACATATATACCATTCCCCTCTATTTCATGAATTGCCTTGGGTATTGAATTGAAAATACCTGTGGGTACTCAATTAATTTTAACTTAATAAGCATTAAAATCACTCTGTATGAACCAACAGGTAATCAAAATAATATGTTTGCTCTCACAGACCATGACTGCATTCTAAGCAGCTATGGTATTTGTAACAATGAAGATGAGAGCAGAGATATTATTCTAAAGAAGTATTCCAAAATATGCATTTGTTGTGGCTAAATTTGCCATCCCAGCTGTTTTCCATAAAGTATGAAATTAGGAGAGTGGGAAAACGGCTTAAATTTTAGACTGAGGGGCTTCTAGTGGTATAAAGAATACTTTCCAAAAATTGAGGCTACATAAATATTCAAACAAATATTGCAAAATCAATGTCATTCAGGAATGATATTATGGCAACTCAAAAGGGTAAGACTCCTCTGCCTGGGGTGATGCAGCATGACTTCTCAGGGTTCAGCTATTGCTAGGACAAAGTGCCCTTCAAGGTTTATCCAAAGAATCATTCATTCTTAAAGTAATGTTTAAACAATAAAGCATTTCAAAAAATACTGATTATACAACTGGGGTAAAAGATTTACTTCACAATTATGAAACAGAGAAGACAAAACAGACTTTGGAATAAGGAGGATGAATATTTTTATATTATGAGAAACTTATGTATCACTTTCTTATGAAAATATAGCATATTTGATGTGGAAAACCTGACTCATGAAAATACTATGTTGTATCTTTTCAAAAAGTTGGAAACATAAAACATGCACTGTATTTGTATTATAAAATCTTTGCTTTCTTGGAGTTTAATAAGAGCTCATTTCATTCGGGGTAATACTACTGATAACGTAATTACCTGTTTTTGAGTTGGAAAAAAAAACACTCAAAGACTATTCACATACTTTACTCACGTTGCTTTTCCCAGGGTGTTTGCTCCAATCCCTGTCTCTCCCCTCTCCCTCCCCACTCCCTCCTACCCAAAGCATGTGGCCATGGAGACCAGCTGGGTATAGCCCTGACCCTTGTGACCTCTGTCTCCTTCTGTATGGAACCAGAATAGGGGATAAAAACTCGGGGAATCTTTTTTTTAGGGTTATAGCGTGTGTGTATATGAAGAAAAAGTATACAGATACTGTTAGCTCTTCTAGGAACTTTATGAAAATATGAATCATTCATCATTTATTATGTAGCAACACAGTAAAAAAAAAAAAAAACAGCAGCTGTGACATCTGTGAATAGTTCTTACTGAGAATTACAAATGGCGTTTTTGCTTGACTCTGTTAAGCCAAACTAACAACATTTCAGGGAAAGACTATTTTAAGCAGTGACATACACTGGGCTTACTAACCAGGAGAAACGTCTTTCCTAAAAAACGTGTAAAGAAACACTTAATTAAAAATCAAGTATTTTCTCAGAGTAACAGAGTAGGTAAAAACACAGACAGTTGCCTTACCCATTTCTTCTATTCTACAAACGTCTATTTCTTTCTCTCACCTGCCTCTCTGTTCTTCCTCTTTTTTTTTTTTCCTTCTGATTCTGGAGCTTAATGGGCATGTTTGTGGTAACTGCTAAAATCAAAACAGTGAAAAATTTTGTTCTTGTGTATTTTCAATCTCCAAAACCCAAGGCATTTACACACAGTTTTAATGAAAAACTAGTAAAATTTGGTATTGTGTGTATCAAGCAACTCATTGATTGACTGAATTTCTCACTTTTGAATCAATTTTCATATTGAAGCAGCATCTAGTAAGTACTGATATAAGGTGAAATCTCTCCTTGTGGTGTGTGCATGCTAAGTCACTTCAGTCATGTCTGACTCTGTGATCCTATGGACTGCAGCCCACCAGGCTCCTCTGTCCATGGGATGCTTGTCTAGGCTCAAAACAGTACATTGTGTAATTAAATAAATAGGACTGCTAAGTGCTCTTAAATGGCACAACTCTCCTTTTTGCCCATCAGTCATGGATAACTCCTTTGAAGTAAGCATCAGCCTTGTAAGAAGGATGTTAAATCCAAAGTAGGGCAGCAAATTTTCATGAAGGAAAACTCCTACTCTCCTAAAGTCAGAATTCTAGAAGGTCCAAAGCAGAGCTGCTGGACTCAGATGGGGTGATTATTCTGTTCTCAAGGAGGGACATTCAGCCACTTCCTGCTTCCATAAGCCACTTTCAGCACTCATAGTTAATCTTGGGGCTGCCCTTGGTGCTGTAGACCTGATATACTAAAATCTGTTCTTTAGCACCTGATGAGCAAAAATTTGGGGTTTCTAACTTGTTCAAAACCTCTTACAGTTTTCAGGTAAGGCCATGTCTACTTCTTGGCACAGTTGGAGTTTACATTGATTCCTCTCTGACAAACATTTTAAGCAAGTGAAGGCAAACAATTCAAGTAGCAACCTGTTGGGTTTTTCTCCAAAGGATTCATCTCGTATTATATTTCTACTAAAAAAATAGGCTATTGGGTTTTCAAAGAGTATGCAATAATAAGTAAAAGCGTTGAATATAATCTGAAATTAAAACAGCAGAACATAAAATATTTCTGCAATACAACAAATTTGAAAGAATAAAATGTAGAAAAATATATATCCCAATAGCTGACACCAAATTTTTTGAGGATAAAAAAGGCTTTCTGATAAATTGTTTAAAGAAGAAAATTGATAGTTTAAAGACGAAAATATACAAGAATGAAAGAATATGACCAAAATCCTGAGAGTATGCAAGAACAGAGAAGTAAGGTGTGTGGGGGGCAGTATTTGGAGGAAAAAATGCTGATTATTATGGATGAAGATTAGCACCAGGGTTATTGCTACAACGATATGCAGTACTTAAAAAAAAATTCATTGCATCACTGAAACTCTACAGTGAAACCTGTAGTGAGAATTGGTATTGACACAGAGGTCTCTGTGAACAATGTTTGTGTGAGAATCTAGGGGAAAAGTCAACACTATCTGGGAACTAGGAAAGCTGGAGGAGGATGTTACATCCTGGAAGCATTAAAAAAGAAGCCAGAGCATGGAGTCATGTATGCATCATTAGGAAAGATGTAAGAAATTTCTTACTTTAAAAGTTCTAGGAATAATTAGAATATGACCGCTGTTTAGCTAAATAATGGGTTTTGAATTACTTAAGGAAACATGTAAAGTGGTTATTTCTAGAGGGCAGAGTTATAAATAACCTCTATATTTCTCTGTGTTTTCCAAATATTCTAAAATAACTATGTATTATTTTTAAATTAAAATGAAAATATAAACAGATGCATTTTCTCCTTGGAAGCTAACAAACATAAAATTTATTTACTTATGTATTATTGTTGGTTTATGAATATTACGTAAAAGAAAGGTATTTAGTTTTAAATTCTTATGGAATTTTGCCTTATGTATTCTTTATTCAAATTGCATGCCTAGACACAGATTTATAAAAAGGTGGACAGGATCTAAGTATAATGAAACTGAAGTTTATAAAGGGAAAAGTCTCAGCTTGGCATAGATAAGCAATCCACTAATAAGAAATTCCTGATCTAGTGAGAGCTTAAAAATGTGAATGTTGATTTTAAGTGATATTCATATCCTAATCATTTTACAAAAGCAAAACAAACTCTGCCATTTCTCAGAAATTAAAATGAACATATAGTCACATATTTTTTTCCTAGACTATCAACTTGTTTGTATAATATATTGAAGCTGAACATAAAAAAAAGGAATAAAGACTAAGAACTGAATAAATTCCTAGAAACATACCTATATCATATGGGAGGAGAAACAAAATAGATCTTCAGCATATATTCAGTTACCTTGATTACTACTAGATATGAGTTATAAAATTCAACAAATATATTTTCAAAAATTTTACTTTTATTACTACCAATAAAAATTTAGACTATAGTAATAGTTCCTTCGGCGATCAGCTTTCTTCACAGTTCAACTCTCATATCCATACATGACCATGGGAAAAACCATAGCCTTGACTAGACGGACCTTGGTTGGCAAAGGAATGTCTCTGCTTTTTAATATGCTATCTAGGTTGGTCATAACTTTCTGATCGCCAAAGAATTGATGCTTTTGAACTGTGGTGCTGGAGAAGACTCTTGAGAGTCCCTTGGGCTGCAAGGAGATCCAACCAGTCCATTCTAAAGGAGATCAATCCTGGGTGTTCATTGGAAGGACTGATACTAAAACTGAAACTCCAATACTTTGTCCACCTCATGCGACGAGTTGACTCACTTGAAAGCTGGGAGGGATTGGGGGCAGGCGGAGACGGGGATGACAGAGAATGAGATGGATGGATGGCATCACCAACTCGATGGACATAAGTTTGAGTGAACTCCAGGAGTTGGTGATGGACAGGGAGGCCTGGTGTGCTGTGATTCATGGGGTCGCAAAGAGTCGGACACGACTGAGCGATTGAACTGTACTGAACTGACTGAACTGAATAATTCCTTGTTTGTTTTTTTCTGGCTGTATCACTTCAAGGGAGAGAAAGAATAACAGAGTAGGAAGGAAAAATGATTGCTTTATGATAATCTACATAAAATCAAAGATACTACTAAATTGCAATCATTTTTCCTTCCTACTGTTATTCTTTCTCTCCCTTGAAGTGATAAATAATGACAAACATTAAGAAAAGAAAGTCATTCCACAAAAAGAGCAGATAAAAGAATGAAAAATATCTTGATTTATTTCATCACGTTTTCACTTTTATTTTTAGTAAAAATATCCTATTGCTTGGATTTTTAAATATCTACCGTGAATGTGTGTATAAGCTCTAAAAACAGTATTTCTTACTATATATTTTATTAAAGTTTCATACTAAATATTAAATTAAAAAAAAATAAGTCTATGGTCCTACGTCAGTCATTCCTGCACACAAGTCAAAGAATATGTATTCCACAAAAAAAACACATAAAATGATTATGTTTTCTGGTCTAAGAACTCAGAGGTTACATGTGCTCTGCCTTCTCCCCACAAATGTACATTCCATTCCTTTCACTCAGGTGCATGTTTCTCCATTAAATATTTCTTATTTAAAATTCTGTACATGATTTATCTTCTCTGGAAAAATTTTCTGTGATTTCAACTTTTCCAATTACAATCTTGCCTTCCATTTCAGGGTCTTTCAATATTTATGAAGATGTTTTGGACATTTTTATGTTCATCTATTTCATCATGTTCTGGGACACTAGCTATCACTTTATTTGTCATGAGCAATTTTAGCACCAGTGAGACTTTGTTTTGCCGGAGGTACTTTGCTCATTGAGTACACTGCCACCACAGGGCTTCAGCGTTAAGCATTCATGATTTAGGGAGTGAGATTATTGCACGACTTTTCCCTTTACAAAGCAAATACCCCTTCTCTGTTACATAAAAATGTAATTTTAACCAGGAGTTGAATTCGTGTATTTCCTTAAAAATCCCATAACTGTTTTCTTTTAGACAAGTCTTCTAACTCCAACCAGAAATGACTACATGCTGCTCCATGAGACCATTGTTTCACTTAAATAGCATATGCTATAATTCAGGATAAATATCTATTTACTTCTTACATAATTGCTTTGAGAAAAAAGTCTTCATATATGTTACCAAAGACTACTTTCAAAAATTAAAATAGTTAAACAAAAACATTTAAAATCAATTGAGTTTAACTCTGTTCAGATAGGGACAGCTTTCTCTCCTCTTTGGTTCCTAGGCTCCAATGCCCACTATCATTTTTTAAAATATGAAGCTCAGAAGAGTTATTAATATACTTGAGTACTATCAGAATATAAATACAAAAGATGAAAGTTGAAAGATAATGCATTGGTAGTATTTGATTTTAAGGAGGAAGGAGATATGCAGTACTTAAAAAAAAACCATTAAATGGAGCTTAGTCGGGCTTAGGTGAGAAATACAGCTCTATCAGATTAGTGCACAATCTCCTAAAATGAGAGTCAAAATGTCGAATTCACACAGATTAGTATATGGATCTAATATAGAATCACCAAGCATAATGCTTGGTACAGAAGCATTCAATAAAGGCAAGCTTGTTCTATCTTCTTTCCTTTCCTTTCTTGAGTCAGATCTATATGGAACAAAAAGAATGAGCTTAAACTGAGTCACATTTCAGGATACATTACAGGAACAAGGCCACTAATCTCAAGCAACTTACTTAAATCAGTACACTTCACATGAACAGCCAATTTACAATTTCATGGCAAATGTTCCCAATCAAGAAAAGTAAAAATTACCTCCATTCTGATCTTGCAACTGGGGAATCCTCAACAATTATGCTGCTGGTCAAAAAATGCAATTTTTTCTGAAAATAATACTATTCTGTTATCTGTTGTTAATGGTATCCTCATGCTTAGTATTGTTCATTAACTACACACTTATTGAATAGACAATAATAAACATAAAATGGAACTGTTTAGCTCTCTGATACTCACAAGAGAAGTACATTATCTCTTTCCTTGTCATTTGCAATAAAATAAGAGGCAATAATTTATCATAGTCCTTGCTATGTTAATGCCTACTGTTGCTAGGACAGATACTTTACAAATTAGAAAACGGGCATATATATTTCTAAGAAAATACATTTTAGTAAGAACAATATAAAAATAAAATCACAAAATATCTCTAGATGTTTAGATAAATAAACATCTATGGTGGATAAAGTTTTAATGTATTGTGTTGGCCTGAATCTAGTTCTTAAAGGATAAAAGTTGTTTGTGGAGGATTTGAAGAGAGACTCAGGAAGATTAAGTGTGGGTATTGACACTAAAACACTGGAGTATTTGCCAAGATTAAAGCCACTTGGCACTGTAATAATGCTACTGCTGCTGCTGCTAGGTCGCTTCAGTCGTGTCCGACTCCGTGCGACCCCATAGACGGCTGGAGTGGGCTGCCATTTCCTTCTCCGCTGTAATAATGAACAGCTTTAAATGTATCTTTTACTAATGGTAAGTTTCTGGAAGCTATAAGAAATTTTTCTGGTTTAATGCTTTATGGATCCAAATTTTACTTCCCCATAGTCTCTTCTCTTAAAGAACTATAAGAAAATATTTATTTCTCATTGTGGACAAACATCCAAATAACACTTGAAATTTTTTTCTTTAGGATGAGAGTCATTACTATTGTTATTAATCAATAAACATTTATTATACTTGGAAGACATTAGGTTAGATGCTATGGGGAATATGGAATAAATATGACACTTGCCTCCAGGAACTGAAAAGTTAATGTAATCAACACTAAATGATTAATTCATTCAATGATTGTTCAGTGAATACATCAGTTCAGTTCAGTTCAGTCGCTCAGTCGTGTCCGATTCTTTGCGACCCCATGAATCACAGCACGCCAGGCCTCCCTGTACATCACCAACTCCTGGACGTCACTCAAACTCATGTCCATCGAGTCGGTGATGCCATCCAGCCATCTCATTCTCTGTCGTCCCCTTCTCCTCCTACCCCCAATTCTTCCTAGCATCAGACTCTTTTCCAGTGAGTCAACTCGACGCGTGAGGTAGACAAAGTATTGGAGTTTTAGCTTTAGCAACAGTCCTTCCAATGAACACCCAGGACTGATCTCCTTTAGAATGGACTGGTTGGATCTCCTTGCAGTCCAAGGGACTCTCAAGAGTCTTCTCCAACACCACAGTTCAAAAGCATCAATTCTTCGGCGATCAGCTTTCTTCACAGTCCAACTCTCACATCCATACATGACCACGGGAAAAACCATAGCCTTGACTAGACGGACCTTTGTTGGCAAAGTAATGTCTCTGCTTTTTAATATTCTGTCTAGGTTGGTCATAACTTTCCTTCCAAGGAGTAAGCGTCTTTTAATTTCATGGCTGCAATCAGCATCTGCAGTGATTTTGGAGCCCAAAAAAATAAAGTCTGACACTGTTTCCACTGTTTCCCCATCTATTTGCCATGAAGTGATGGGACCAGATGCCATGATCTTTGTTTTCTGAATGTTGAGCTTCAAGCCAACCTTTTCACTCTCCTCTTTCACTTTCATCAAGAGGCTTTTGAGTTCCTCTTCAATTTCTGCCATAAGGGTGGTGTCATCTGCATATCTGAGGTTATTGATATTTCTCCCAGCAATCTTGATTCCAGCTTGTGCTTCTTCCAGCCCAGCGTTCCTCATGATGTACTCTGCATAGAAGTTAAATAAGCAGGGTGACAATATACAACCTTGAAGTACTGCTTTTCCTATTTGGAACCAGTCTGTTGTTCCATGTCCAGTTCTGACTGTTGCTTCCTGGCCTGCATACAGATTTCTCAAGAGGCAGGTCAGGTGGTCTGGGATTCCCATCTCTTTCAGAATGTTCCACAGTTTATTGTGATCCACACAGTCAAAGGCTTTGGCATAGTCAATGAAGCAGAAATAGATGTTTTTCTGGAACTCTCTTGCTTTCTCCATGATCCAGCGGATGTTGGCAATTTGATCTCTGGTTCCTCTGCCTTTTCTAAAACCTGCTTGAACATCTGGAAGTTCACGGTTCACATACTGCTGAAGCCTGGCTTGGAGAATTTTGAGCATGACTTTACTAGCGTGTGAGATGAGTGCAACTGTGCGGTAGTTTGAGCATTCTTTGTCATTGCCTTTCTTTGGGATTGGAATGAAGACTGACCTTTTCCAGTCCTGTGGCCACTGCTGAGTTTTCCAAATTTGCTGGCATATTGAGTGCAGCACTTTCACAGCATCATCTTTCAGGATTTGAAATAGCTCAATTGGAATTCTATCACCTCCACTAGCTTTGTTCGTAGTGATGCTCTCTAAGGCCCGCTTCATCTCATATTGCAAGATGTCTGGCTCCAGGTGAGTATCACGCCATTGTGATTATCTTCGTCATGAAGCTTTTTTTTGTACAGTTTTTCTGTGTATTCTTGCCACCTCTTCTTAATATCTTCTGCTTCTGTTAGGTCCATACCATTTCTGTCCTTTTTTTTTTTTTTTTGGGGCTCCGGCTCTTTTAATGAGGCACACCCTCCCCAGCACACACCCCAACCCCCCTCAGCACACCCCACCCCCCCACCCTCCCAGCACACACCCCACGCCCAGCAAGCTGCTCACACACACTCAGTCTCGGCCAGCGGGCTGGGAGCTGGTGGTGCTGTCCAGGGCCCCGTGCCAGGATCTGGCGGCACGGGAGCCCCCTCCACGGGCCGCTTTCCCAGCGGAACCACCCTCGTGGGCCAGCAGCCACTCCTTCACGCCCACGCCTCCGGAGTAGTTGCCCACGGCCCCGCTGCTGCAGACCACTCCATGGCATGGGATGAGGATGGGGATAGGGTTGCTCCTCATGGCTCCTCCCACGGCCCGCGCTGCTCTGGGGTTGCCCGCCAAGGCTGCTAATTGCTGGTAAGAAACCGTTTCTCCGAATTTCACAAGCTTCAGCAGCTTCCATAACACCTGTCTGGTGAATGACTCTTTCTGGAAGATGGGATGATGCAGCGCGGGCACAGGGAGCTCCTTGAGGACTGTGGGCTCGTGAAAATAGGCGTCCAGCCAGGCCGCGCATTGCAGCAGAGGCTCCGGCACTGCCCCGGGACCTCCGAGCTGCTCAGCGGGAACGGCGGCCTCCGCGGGCCCAGTGTCTGGGGTCTTTCCGCCATGCAGCTTTATCCCATGCAGACCCTGCTCACAACCAGAGAGCTCCACCTTCCCCAGAGGGCTGTCCATCACTTTGTATTTCACTTCACAGGTCTCGGCCATTCTCCCAAGGACCTGCCCCCAACATGTCTTCCTGTATCTCATCTTTGCATGAAATGTTCCCTTGGAATCTCTAATTTTCTTGAAAGGATCTCTTGTTTTTCCTATTATGTTGTTTTCCTCTATTTCTTTGCATTGATCGCTGAGGAAGGCTTTCTTATCTCTCCTTGCTATTCTTTGGAACTCTGCATTCAGATGCTTATATCTTTACTTTTCTCCCTTGCTTTTCGCTTCTCTTCTTTTCACAGCTATTTGTAAGGCCTCCTCAGACAGCCATTTTGCTTTGTTGCATTTCTTTTCCATGGGGATGGTCTTGGTCCCTGTCTCCTGTACAATGTCACGAACCTCCGTCCAGAGTTCATCAGGCACTCTATCTATCAGATCTAGACCCTTAAGTCTATTTCTTACTTCCACTGTATAATCATAAGGGATTTGATTTAGGTCATATCTGAATGGTCTAGTGGTTTTCCCTACTTTCTTCAATTTAAGTCTGAATTTGGCAATAAGCAGTTCATGATCTGAGCCACAGTCAGATCCGGTCTTGTTTTTGCTGACTGTATAGAGCTTCTCCATCTTTGGCTGCAAAGAATATAATCAATCTGATTTCGGTGTTGACCATCTGGTGATGTCCATGTGTAGAGTCTTCTCTTGTGTTGTTGGAAGAGGGTGTTTGCTATGACCAGTGCGTTTTCTTGGCAAAACTCTATTAGCCTTTGCCCTGCTTCATTTTGTGCTCTAAGGCCAAATTTCCCTGTTACTCCAGGTAGTGTTTGCCAAAAATTGTGTTAGATATTAAAGTACTGTGGTGAAGAGGTAAAACTATCTTGCCCTCATGGAATTCATCTACTGGAGAGACAGACAAAAAACCAACAAGAAAATACAAATAAATAGCTATTCACCAGTACTTACTTTAAACTATAAAAAGTCCCATGGAGGAATGGGTTCTCAGAAACAGAATAGTGGACAAATAATACATAATTACAGATGACTTCTATTGAGTGTGGATTACTTATCAGGTATTCGAGTGAATGTTTCATATGTACTTCTGTTTATCATAACAATGGTACCAAAAACAGGTGTTCATCTACATTTTAGAAATGAGGAGAGATGAAGTAATTTACTCAGGGCATGTGTGGTGTGTGTATGACTCATGCGACTTTTGTCTGACCCACTACGAACCCATGGGCTGTAGCCCACCATGTTCCTCCATCCATGAGATTTCCCAGGCAAGAATACTGGACAGGGTTGCATTTCCTACTCCAAGGGATCTTCCAGACCCAGGGATCCAACCCATGTCTCCTTCCTTGGCCGGTGGATTCTTTATCATTGAACATCTGGGAAACCCTTAGTCAGGGCACACGGCCGGAAAGCAGCAGAGCTAGTATTTAGGTAGCTCTGGAGCATAGGCACTCAGCCTCTAGTACATAATGTTCCTAGATTAGGCTAAAGTTTGTGATGGAAATTAAATGTATAATAGTGGAGGTACATACCTACAGCCATTTTCTATGAAATTTTCCTGGAATAGGTGGAGTTTGAATTGAGATTTTGGCATGGTTAGGAGATCCGGATATTTTATTTAGGAGGAAGGGATGTTTAGCTAAAGGGAATAACTTTTAATAATTAAATGAAGGAAGGACAAATGGACTTTGGTGGCTGAGGTGTATGCACAATATGTCTACAATAGTTAGCTGGGCTAAGCCATGGTGGCTCCTCAGTGTGCAGCCTGACATGGCATGATTTGAGGTCACCAAAACTGGGAAGGAAGACCTCCCTGGGGGCCTTTTCAGCACAGTTGATCAAAAGGGAGATAAGGTATAAACCAAGAGCCACAGAGATAATGAAAAGGAGGGAACAGATGAGATTGACGATGTGTAAGTACAACTGTAAGATAAGTTAACTGAATTGATAGTTGAATCAGGAGAGTGTGAGGAAGAGGGAGGCTATGAATGGGTTCAGGGTTACGTCAGACATATTTTTAGTAGGGTGGCTTTGGGACAAGGTACTTCATCTCTACAAATCTATTTCCTCATCTGAAAAATGGAAAATAGTATATGCATTCTTGACTACCTAATTAGGAGTTGAAAATGACTTTCAAATTTTCACCAAGTCAATATTGCAGATAATTATGCCATTAGCCAGGATGAAAGAAAAGGAACATTTGGGTATGTTGAGATCTAGAGGCCTGTAACATATCTATGTGTACACATTCAGTCTGCAAACTAAAATTGGAACCTTAATTCAGGAGGAAGGTCCAGGCTAAAGACGATGACTAGCTATCGATCATGAGAGAAGACCGCAGAAAGAACCACAGCTAATGAGGTAAGAGAAGGAAGTTAGAAAGGATCCGTGGAGATTTAGAAAAGAGTCAGGGTCACAGAATCCAGTGCCAAAGTTTGAGCCAAAGGATATCTGAGAAAAATCCAATGGATCTGATCTACGGTAGATTACTCGTGGCCTTTCACAGAGCAGCTTTAGTACTGGGCTGAATGCAAAGCTTGGGTTGTTAGGAGGAAAGAAATAAGTGAAATGAAAAGTCATTCTTTCAGTTAGTTCTGGTCCTAAAAAAAGGGATCAAAGAGAAAGCAGGTCTGATGGGAATGTGTGTGTATTCAAATATGTTTGTTTAGGGAAGAGTCAACATAATGGGAGAGATTAACGATGAAGAAGAGAGAGGTTATGATTAATGGTGAGGTCTCGAGTTGATATGAATAACAATAAATCAAAAGAAAATAAAGTGAATGAAATATCATTTATTGTGGATCTACTATACCTTTAATGTGTTCACATGAATGTTATCAAGTCCTAAAACACCCTGTGAAGAATTATTTTTCCTATTTGCAGATAAAGAAACTGAAGCTGAGAGAAAACAAAGAGGTTGTCCAAGGATGGAAATGTGGTATTTGATGAAGTTAGGATTCAAATTGAACTTGGCTGAATCCCAAGACCATATGACTAGAAGAAAGATAAAAATTTGACAAAGAAGACGAAAGAGTTGAGGGAGTTTAATAGGATGCTTCGAACTGCACAGTTAGGGCATCAAAACTGAGTTTGAGGACTTAGGGAAGAATAAAAATCTGTAATGCACCATTGTGGTGCATTTAATGCAATTTTAGAAAGAGATTGCTAAGTAGCTCCAAAAGCATAACTGAGACATGAATTTGTAATGCATGCAGTCAAATGCAGTTATGTGACTTGTTCCACTTTCTTCACTTCTAACAGAATATCAATATTAAACAAAGGCCAGAATTCTAAAATTCACTGTAGGCTGGCTTATTAAAAATAAATGCTGAAGATAGCAGCTATATTATTTGTCTATGAATACTCTTAGCTAAACTTGAAAAAATCCTGAATATAGAAAGAATATGAGCAACATATTTTTAAAAACATGGGATCCAGTTAAGGATATTACTGGATTAGTGAGATCAAACAAGTCCTTAAATGTGATACTTGCCTTTTTTTCCCATCAATGAATAAATACGTGCTGAGCATTTCCCCTGCAGTTGATGCTGGGAGGAGAGAGGAGCTCATTCCCCTCATCAACTTCTAGACTTATAAGGAAGAAAAATTATATAAGTAGAGCAGGGTATGCTGCCATTTAGAGGGAATTAGTATATACTGCTGCTGCTAAGTCGCTTCAGTCATGTCCGACTCTGTGCGACCCCGTAGATGGGGCAGCCCACCAGGCTCCCCTGTTCCTGGGATTCTCCAGGCAAGAACACTGGAGTGGGTTGTCATTTCCTTCTCCTAGTGTATGCTAAGTTATATGTAATAATCCACTAGAGAACAAAACAGTATATAAGATATCAAATAAGCAGAGCCAAGATTGAGAGAAATAACGGGCCAAAAGGAATGAATGTTCACTGGGCTAAGCATAAAGCCTACCTTCCTACAGCAGTCAGTCAGTCATTGTGCTATATGAGGGATGGATACTCCAGGTACTTCAAAATCTACCTCTTCTGTACTTTCATTCCAAACCCTTGACCATTTGAAAAGGATCAGAGTCGCTGTCTGTCAGGCAGACACTAGAGGGCAACAGAATCAGTCTTCATCTCTCTCTCTCTTTAGGCGCACGTGCACACACACACAGACACACTAGCCCACACTAGGCCACTGTCCACAGGTGTAAATAGCAGTGTCTGGCTATGTCAATGACAGCAGGATGTCACAAGAATCCCATCACGGATGTGAGCAAGAGAAACATTCAGTTAGGAGTCTTCTTGAACAGTCTACTCGAGAAACTGCAAGGAAAACTGATTTTCTATTTCTGAAATTTTCATGAACATGATGTATCATTAAGATCTTATTTATATATGCACCAAACTACGTGACTGAACACTGTGGTGGAGAAAAAAAGATGCTATCTGAATACTGTACGGATGTGAGAGTTGAACCATAGAGAAAGCTGAGCACTGAAGAATTGATGCTTTCAGACTGTGGTGCTGGAGAAGACTCTTGAGAGTTCCTTGGACAGCAAGGAGATCAAACCAGTCAATCCTAAAAGAAATCAACCCTGAATATACATTGGAAGGATTGACGCTGAAGTTGAAGTTCCAAAACTTTGTCTACCTGATGAGAAGAGCCAACTCATTAGGAAAGAACCTGGTGCTGGGAAAGATTGAGGGCATGAGGAGAAGAGGGTGACAGAGATGAGATGACTGGATGGCGTCATCGACTCAATGGGCATGAGTTTGAGCAAGCTCAGGGAGAGAGTGAAGGACAGGGACGCCTGGGGTGCTGTGGTCCATGGGTCGCAAAGAGTTGGACATGACTTAGCAACTGAACAACAACAAATATCTGTTGGCTCTCCAATTCCACAGCAAGCCCACAGAGGAGGATGTATTTCTCTATTTATACACAATGTAATCATTTTGTGAAATGTTTAAACTGTTGGGGGTAAATAGGGTAACGTACTGAGGATACCACAAAGAAATATCACTTATTTTGCTTAAAACACATTCTAATTTTTGCTGTGCACTTTCTCTGAAATCACAAAGTATCTCATAATCTGTAGCCAAGTTTCAGTTTAGTTTCAAATTTTCAGTTATTTTTGACTTAAAAGATAAGTTTTTAGAGGATAGAATTAGTTGTCAGGATTGCTACTTGATATCTGAAATAGTCAGATTTTTCTCAAGAATCCTTTGAAACAAACTGTGGTTCACACTCAATTGTGGATTTAAATACCAATCCGTTACTTCTGTCCATCCACTTTTCACATTAATTATCTCAGAAAGCATTGTTAGAAACTGAAAATCGAGTAGTTTACTTAAAAGACTTTATGGGTTATAGAAATATATGGTATTTTTATCTATAATAGTACTGAAAGCATGAAACAAGTGTAGGTGTTAATAAGATAACTATCAAAGCATGAAGTGCCAAGTCTCACATAGTTGCTCTTTAGTTGCTAAGTCGTGTCCGACTCTTTTTGTGATCCCCATGCACTGTCGCCTGCCAGGCTCCTCTGTCCACGGGATTTCCTAGGCAAAATACTGGAGAGAGTTGCTTTTTCTGTCTCCAGGTGATCTTCCCAACCCAGGGATCAAACCTGCATCTCCTGCATTGGCAGGAGGAGTCTTTAAGCTACCTATTAATAATGAAAGGCTCTGCTCATAGATTGTGCATAAATTATTAACCTTTCAAAGTAAAAAGTGACATGAAGAAATGTCAGGAAAGTGATTTGAGGCCCCTTCTCTGCTTCCTCCTTTCTTCTTCTTCATCTAGCTAACACTAAGATATGAATGGCACTTCTTTGTTTATGAATGTTTGCTAAGGAGTCTCTTTTTTTTCTTTATTTTTAAAAATCACGATTTGGAGGAGGCCTGGGGCGCCGGCGCCTCGGCCGCGCTCTGAGAGGCGGGCGCGGAGGGAGAGCGCGGCCCGGCCCCCGCCCCTGGCGGGGTGCGCGGGTCCGAGTCCTCGAGGCCTTCCGCCTGAGGGAGGGAGGGGACCCGCCGCCCACTGGACTCGGCAGCCCTGGCCCGCCTGCCCGCCTCCGTCTGCCCTCGCAGAGGAGAGGGGGCCTTGACCCCTCAACCTCCTAGGGCCTCAGTTCAAGGTCAGAACTCCGCCTCCTCAGGCAGCTCGACCACCTGCCCCGGCGGGCGGGCGCCCCCCTGGGCCGGGCTCGGGGCCGCGCGAGCCTGAGGTTCTCACCTGCCTTTAGCATCAGGCTGAATTTCAACTTGATATTCAGTTCAGTTCAGTTCAGTTCAGTCGCTCAGTCGTGTCCGACTCTCTGCGACCCCATGAATCACAGCACGCCAGGCCTCCCTGTCCATCACCAACTCCCGGAGTTCACTCAAACTCATGTCCACAGAGTCGGTGATGCCATCCAGCCATCTCATTCTCTGTCGTCCCCTTCTCCTCCCGCCCCCAACCTTTCCCAGCATCAGAGTCTTTTCCAGTGAGTCAACTCGTCGCATGAGGTGGCCAAAGTATTGGAGTTTCAGCTTTAGCATCAGTCCTTCCAATGAACACCCAGGATTGATCTCCTTTAGAATGGACTGGTTGGATCTCCTTGCAGTCCAAGGGACTCTCAAGAGTCTTCTCCAGCACCACAGTTCAAAAGCATCAATTCTTCGGCGATCAGCTTTCTTCACAGTCCAACTCTCACATCCATACATGACCACGGGAAAAACCATATTCTTGACTAGACGGACCTTTGTTGGCAAAGGAGTGTCTCTGCTTTTTAATATGCTATCTAGGATGGTCTTTCCTTACAAGGAGTAAGCGTCTTTTAATTTCCTGGCTGCAATCAGCATCTGCAGTGATTTTG